>NC_047101.1:30389018-35389018 GCF_902459505.1 Geotrypetes seraphini | reverse complement strand
CCCACTTCCATCATCTGCCCTTTTCTCTCTCCTTCTCTCCACTTCCATCATCTGCTCCTTCTCTCTCTTTCCCCCTCCTTCCATCTGCCCTCTTCTCTCTCTCCAGTTCCATCATCTGCCCCTTCTCCCCACTTCCATCATCTGTCCCTTCTCTCTCTTTCCCCCCACTTCCATCAGCATCTGCCCCCTTTCGCTCCCTACAACCCAATTCCATGCAGTATCGTTCCCCCTTATGTCTCTTTCCCTGCAATTCCTTTAGCATCTGCCTCTTTCTCTCCCTCCACCACGCATCCATACCACCCCTTTCAGCATGATTCCATATCACCCTGACTCCCCCTTTGTCATCCTTTACCATGTTTCTATAGCACCCTGACCCCCTTTTGTCACCCTTTACCATGTTTCCATAGCACCCTGACCCTCCTTTGTCACCCTTTACCATGTTTCCATAGCACCCTGACCCCCCTTTGTCACTCTTCACCATGTTTCCATAGCACTCTGACCTCCCTTTGTCACCCTTTACCATGTTTCCATAGCACCCTGACCCCCTTTTGTTACCCTTCATCATGTTTCCATAGCACCCTGACCCCCCTTTGTCACCCTTTACTATGTTTCCATAGCACCCTGACCCCCTTTTGCCACCCTTCACCGTGTTTCCATAGTACCCTGACCCCCCTTTGTCACCCTTTACTATGTTTCCATAGCACCCTGACCCCCTTTTGCCACCCTTCACCGTGTTTCCATAGTACCCTAACCCCCTTTGTCACCCTTCAGCGTGATTCCATAGCACCCTGACCCCCCTTTGTCACCCTTTACCATGTTTCCATAGCACCCTGACCCCCCTTTGTCACTCTTCACCATATTTCCATAGCACTCTGACCTCCCTTTGTCACCCTTTACCATGTTTCCATAGCACCCTGACCCCCTTTTGTTACCCTTCATCATGTTTCCATAGCACCCTGACCCCCCTTTGTCACCCTTTACTATGTTTCCATAGCACCCTGACCCCCTTTTGCCACCCTTCAGCGTGTTTCCATAGTACCCTAACCCCCCTTTGTCACCCTTCAGCGTGATTCCATAGCACCCTGACCCCCCTTTGTCACCCTTTACCATGTTTCCATAGCACCCTGACCCCCTTTTGTCACCCTTTATCATGTTTCCATAGCACCCTGACCCCCTTTTGTCACCTTTTACCATGTTTCCATAGCACCCTGACCCCCCTTTGTCACCCTCCACACACTTTCATGTCACCCTGACCTCCTTTCTTTCTCCGTCCCAAAGATCCCGCGATGACTGCTTCTGCTCCGATGGAAGAGGTAAGTGACGGAGGGGGCTGGGCCGGCAGATGCAGTTAGTTGCGGCAAGATCCCATGATGACTGCAGCTGCAGGTCTCCCCCCCCCCCCGACATCATTTACTTCTTCCCAGTCATCACGGGATCTTCTTCACTTCAGCGCGGCTGCCGACTCTGTTCTAAGTAGGGCAGCCGCGCTGAAGTACGGTTTGAAGCAGCACGGGAGGCTCCGGATACGGCCGGCTGTGCACCCCCTTGGAGCGTGCACCCAGGGCGGACCGCCCCCACCCTCGACCCCGCCCCCTCCTTGGTACGCCACTATGCTGAGATAACCATAAGAAGCTAAAATGTCCAAGCTAAAACACTCAGGGTAGGCAGGCTAGAACATGAGATAAGTTATGTCTGCAATTAAACATAATTCTGCATTTTATTAAAGAGAAAACTTAGTTCAACACTTAGGAAAACTAGTCCCAGACTCCTTCAGGTGGATGAGAATGGGATTACTTCCTGTGATGGGGCATATATCCCATCACAGGAAGCAAGGCATCTCCTGGAGAATTCCCTTAAGGGAAAATCATATACAAAGACAACCTGGGTCTGAGTAGATCCTTTTATTATTGGGGGAGAGGGGTAAGGGGTTCAATTCTCTCCCAGCGGAAGTATTTAGTCATGGGAAGCTACGTGGGTGGTGGCAGGAGCAACCTGTCCAACAATATTGACTCAAATTGATTCCCTGAGACAGAGGGCTAGATGCACATTGTGCTTTGAATCACAGTGTTTGTTGGAAGTTCCCTCTTTGAGGGCAATTGCTAAATCCGTAATTTGTTCAAGGGTTTTTAATGTAGTGGGTCCATGAATGTGGAATTCAGTTCCATTGTTTTTATCCTTTCGTTTTATCCATCTAATTCCATTGTTTTTAAGCTTTTTTGTTTAGGGAGGCTTTTGGAAATGTACCATGAAATATTTTTGTGGTAGATGTTATGTATTTTGGTTTGTTTTAAATCTGTAAATTATTTTTTTTTAGGAACTTATTTTAACTATCTTTTTGGTTAGTTTTATCCTAGACATGTTTGTTTAATTTATGTATGTATATATTATAACCCGCATAGATATTGTGATATACAGGAAATAAGTATTTTAAATAAATAAACATAAATAAATAAATATGTCAGAGGTAGTTGTAGTGAGGGAATGAAACAAGACAGGAAAGAGGAGAAAAGACAAATGGACTGTAGTCCTTGAAGGAGAATTTATAGAAAACGGGAAAGCAAAAAAGAGAAACTGTAACCAACTTGATGGAAAAATAAATATCCAGACAACTAAAGAAAACCATTTTATTTTAAGTTTGATTGAATTTTATTGTTGTAGCTAGTGGGGATCCTCAAGCACTAACAGCTGAGGACCTCCTCCAAAGATGGGCAGAAATCCCTTCTACCAAGTGTGCCAGCATTAGTGGTTCAGGGATGTTGCTGCTGCCTGCTAAGCTTGGTAAAAAGGGAGTTTTGGCCACTTTCAGAGGAAGTCTTAGGGCTCCTTTTACTAAGGTGTGCTAGCAGTTTTAATGCGCGCTTAACACACGCTACAATGCCATGCGTGCTAAACACTAACTCCTCCATAAAGTTTGCATTAGTATTATTCAATGTGCTCCCAGGAACCATGCCTGTTGCATTTCGCCAAACAAGGCTGGTCAATGCTATCAGAAAACCATGTCTTTCATACACACAGGACAGAGAGCCACCCTCATCCAGTATGGAATAAGTAATCACAAACTAAAGCCCCACCCTTCCTTTTTTTTACCAAAGCACAGAAGAGGTTTTTAGCCCTGGCTGGCGGGCTGAATATTCTGTGCTGTTCTGACGATCATAAGAATTCTATGACCATCGGAGCAGTGCAGAGCATTCAGCATGCTGGCATGTGTTTCAAACTGAAGGAATGGTACAGTTCATGGGGTGAAGAAACAGTGCATATCCCCCAATACTGAACAAAATATAAAGATAGCGGATGTAAATTTGAAAAAATAGAAATAACAAATCACTTTACAAATTAACAAATAAAAATGAAACAAAAAATGGAAAATAAGATAATACTATTTTATTGGACTAATACATTTTTAAATTAGCTTTCAGAGGTCAAAACCTCTTTCCTTAGGTCAGTAACATATACTGCTATTACAGTTTCCTGTCCTAACCGGAGGAAGAATTTGGTCTCTGAAGCCAACGTTACGCCCATCTTTAAAAAGGGATCAAGAGGGGACCCGGGAAACTACAGACCGGTGAGTCTGACCTCGGTTCCGGGGAAAATGGTGGAAGCACTGATAAAAGAAAACATCGATGAACATTTTGAAAGAAATGAACTTCTGAAAACCAGCCAACATGGTTTCTGCAGGGGAAGATCGTGCCTGACTAACTTACTGCACTTCTTCGAAGGAATTAACAAACAGATGGACAGAGGAGACCCCATAGACATCATATACCTAGATTTCCAGAAAACCTTTGACAAGGTGCCTCATGAACGTCTACTCTGGAAACTGAAGAACCATGGGGTGGACGGAGACATGCATAGATGGATCAAAACTGGTTAGAAGGTAGGAAACAGAGGGTAGGGGTGAAGGGCCACTACTCAGACTGGAGAAAGGTCACGAGTGGTGTTCCGCAGGGCTCGGTGCTCGGGCAGCTGCTTTTTAACATATTCATAAATGATCTAGAAACAGGGACGAAGTGTGAGATAATAAAATTTGCAGACGACACCAAACTATTTAGTGTAGCTCGGACAAAGGAGGACTGCGAAGAATTGCAAAGAGACTTGGACAAACTAGGGGAATGGGCAGAGAGATGGCAGATGAAATTCAATGTTGAGAAGTGTAAAGTATTGCATGTGGGAAGCAAAAACCCGAGGTATAATTATGCGATGGGAGGGGTGTTTTTGAATGAAAGTACCCAAGAAAGGGACTTGGGGGTGATGGTGGACATGACAATGAAGCCGACAGCACAGTGCGCAGCTGCTGCTAAGAGAGCGAATAGAATGCTAGGTATAATCAAGAAAGGTATTACAACCAGAACGAAAGAAGTTATCCTGCCGCTGTATCGGGCAATGGTGCGTCCACATCTTGAGTACTGCGTCCAGTATTGGTCACCGTACCTTAAGAAGGATATGGCATTACTCGAGAGAGTTCAGAGGAGAGCGACACGACTGATTAAGGGGATAGAAAGCCTTTCATATGCTGAGAGATTGGAAAAACTGGGACTCTTTTCCCTGGAAAAGAGAAGATTAAGAGGGGATATGATAGAGACTTACAAGATCATGAAGGGCATAGAGAGAGTAGAGAGGGACAGATTCTTCAAACTTTCAGAAAATAAAAAAACAAGAGGGCATTCGGAAAAGTTGAAAGGGGCAAATTCAAAACAAATGCTAGAAGTTCTTCTTTACACAACGTGTGGTGGACACCTGGAATACAATTCCAGAGGACGTTATAGGGCAGAGTACGGTACTGGGGTTTAAGAAAGGATTGGACAAATTCTTGCTGGAAAAGGGGATAGAGGGGTATAGATAGAAATTTACTGCACAGGTCCTGGACCTGTTGGGCTGCCGCGTGAGCGGACTGCTGGGCGCGATGGACCTCAGGTCTGACCCAGCGGAGGCATTTCTTATGTTCTTATGTTCTTAATCAAAAATGTATAAAAATTAGTCCAATAAAAGGATCACTATTTTTATTTCTAAACATTTATCAACACAGCTACAATACTACTTTATCCTTTTCATTTTTATTGAATTTAACATACTTTACAAGTATACTACTTGGTTTAGAAAAACAGAATCATGTTCCAAAAGAAAAACATCATTAAACATTACAATTTTTAAAATAAATATTATTATGAAACTTAACTCTTCCTTAGACCTCAATTAGGAGGAGGAAAAAAGAAAAACAAAGATATTATAGGGAGTAATATTACAATAATACAAAGAAAAAGGTAAAGACTTAAACGCTACAACCCAGCAATTCCTTTAAGCTACACTCCCTCCACTAGATAAACCCTTGAGATCTAAAAAGGAACGTAGATGATCTGGTGTAAAGAACACATATTTCAGACCCCTAAACTTAATAACACATTTGCATGGATAAGCTAGCAAAAAAGTACCACCTAGCTTCCTTGTCTCTTCTCTCATGCCCAAAAACATTTTTCGTCTTTCCAGGAAAGACGAAAAATGTTTTTGGGCAATACTACTTTATCCTAAAGCAAAATATATATATATATATATATAATTATTTTCTACCTTTGTCATGAGGTTTCTGCTTTCCTGATCTTCTTGTCATTTTCTTCCTTCCATCCACTGTCTGCCCTCTTCCAGAAAATGTCTGCCTCCCTCTGCCATCTTTCCTCCTGCCCCCTCCTCTCCTTGGTCTGGCATCCATCATCTTCCCTCTGTTTCCCGCATGGTCTGGCATCTCTCTCCTTCCATCTCTTCTTCCCTCCTCTCCTGTGGTTTTTAGCATCTCTCTCTCTTCTCATTTCCTCCACTCAGATTTGATATCTCTGTCTACTTTCTCATTCTTTGGCATCTCTCTCCTCTCTCTTCACTTTCCTTTTCTTCTCTGGTCTTCCTTCTTCTGTCTAAATTTAATTCTTTCTTACTATTCAGCCCTCAGTTTCCCTCTTTTCACTGTGTCTACTCACAGCTTGCCACCCCTCCACTATCTCAGTATCTTCTTCCCCTAAGGTGACCATACGTCCCATTTTGAACGGGACAGTCCCGTTTTCGGATCCCCTGTACCGTTGTCCCCATACACAGTTTCAAGACGCCAAAATGTCCCGTTTTCAGGGACAGCGTCCCGAAGCTGTGCACGGGACAACGGGACAGGCGATCGCTTCCTGTCCCTCCCCTGCCGCACCAAAAAAAAAAGCCTCCCCCAGGCCCGATTTAGGTACACCACCGCTGCTCCTCTGCTGCCACTACTCGAACCTGGAAGCCTTCTTCCCGATGTCAATTCTGACGTCGGAGAGGACGTTCCGGGCCAGCCAAACGCTGCCTGGCTGGCCCTGAACGTCCTCTCCGACGTCAGAATTGACGTCGGGTAGAAGGCTTCCGGGTTCGAGTAGTGGCAGCAGAGGAGCAGCGGCGGTGGACCTAAATCGGGCCTGGAGGGAGGCTTTTGTTTTCCGCAGTAGGGGGGAGAGAGGAGGTAGGCAGGCAGGCAGGCAGGCTGGCTCTGTGGGAGGGAGGGAGGCAGACAGGCTTTGGGGGGAGGTAGGCAGGCATGCTGGCTGGCTCTAGGGGAGGGAGGTAGGCAGGCAGGCAGGCTCTGGGGGAAGCAGGTAGGCTGGCTGGCTCTGGGGGAGGTAGGCAGGCAGACTGGCTGACTTTGGGGGAGACAGGCAGGCTGGCTTTGGGGGAGGCAGGCAGGCTGGCTCTGGGGGAGGCAGGCAGGCTGGCTCTGGGGTAGGTAGACAGGCAGACTGGCTTTGGGGAAGGCTGACTTTGGGGAGGTAGGCCGGCAGGCTTTTTGGGAGGGGGTGGGACAAAGGCTGGAAGGCAGAGAGGGGACATAGGAAGGAGAGATGAAGGAAGGAGAGAAAATGGCAGAGAAGGGGGGTTGTAAGTAGAAGAAAGGCTAGAGAGATAAAGGCCTGGACCAAAGGGGAAAGACAGGAGGCAGAAGCAGGACTTTGGGAGGTGCAGACAAAGGGGGAGAGTCCCTGAGGAAGAGCAGAGAGAGGCAAGATCATAACAGAGGAGGGAGAGAGAGAAAGAGAGAGAGAGGGAGACCTGGAACAAAGGTACAAAGGAGAACTGACACTGGATCTGGGGGCACTAAGGACATAGGAAGGAGGCACTGGGGGCACTAAGGACATAGGAAGGTACTGGGTGCACTAAGGACATAGGAAGGAAGGAGGGAGGGAATAGAAAGGGACAATTGTTGGGCCTGAATGCAGAAAGAAATGAAAGATAGGATGCACAGTCAGAAAGAAACGCAACCAGAGACTCATGAAATCACCAAACAAAGGTAGGAAAAATGACTTTATTTTCAATTTAGTGATAAACATGTGTCAGTTTTGAAAATTTATATCTGCTGTCTATATTTTGCAGTATATTTGTCTATTTTTCTATAGTTACTGAGGTGACATCGTTGAAAACCCCCCAAATATAAATAATTAACATTTTCTCTGTGAATAGGGTGCTTAATGGTTTTTTAAAAATTTTATAGTTACTATTATGAAATAATAAGATAGTGTGTACATGAAAAATAAATGGAAGAAATTGGGGGTGGGGCTAGGGTGGGATTGGGGGCGGGACTGAATATTAATAGATGTCCCTTTTTGATGAAAAAAATAAATGGTCACATTAACTTCCCCCCATTCAGCATGTGGGAAAGCAGTAGCAGTGGTGAGGAGGTGAGGGCTGGGCACAAGTTCTCCCCACTTCCATCATCTGCCCTGTCCCACCCCTTTCTTCCCACATCCATCATCTGCCCTGCCCTGCCCCTTTCTTCCCATATCCATCATCTGCTCTGCTTCCTTCTCTCTCTCCCTCCACCCTAGGCCCATCTCACCATTCACCTTTCACTCCGATTTTTTTTTCAAACTGCAATGGGCCCCCCCAAGCATCAATCAGCAATGTGCACCCCCCATCAATGGACCGATCGGCAATGGGACCTCCCCCATCGACGGAAAGTAAGATAAGCAAGAATCTTGGGTAAGAAAGGCAACAGCAACAGTAATTTTGCAAGCAGTGCTGCTTTGCCCAAAGCTTCCCCTCTGACGTGCCCAGGCGGAAACAGGAAGCTGCGTCAGAGGGGAAGCTTTGGCAAGCAGCACCGCTTGCAAAATTACAGTTGCTGTTGCCTTTCTTACCCGCGTTCCTTGCTTATCTTACGTTCCATCGACGGGGGTGGGTCCGTTGCCGATCGGTCCGTTGGGGGGCCCGCGTTGCCAATCGATAATGGGGGGGCCCATCGCCATATGAAAAAAAAATTTCCGTTGTTGATACCCTCCTTCATCGGGCCCCCCTGACCATTTTGGGCCCTGCCTTTGACTGGTTGTGACTAAAGAATGACACGGGGACACATTTTTCCCCATTCCCATGGGACTCATTTTCCCATCCCATCCCCACGAGTTCTTTTCCTGTCCCTGCCCCATTCCTGCAAGCTCTGTCCTCATCTGCACAAACCTCAAACACTTTAAAATCATAAGTTTCCAAGTTTCCAAGTTTATTAGTTTTAAATATCCTGACCATCAAGCAAGTGTCTGGCCGGTTAACAATGTTTTGTAGAGGCTAAAAAATATTATAAAATAATGTGAACGTATATGACATAGACTAGACAAACTGGAAGGTGAGGAAAATAAGGGAAGGAGGGGAGAAGTTACATAATTTAGTGAAGAAGGAGAAAGTGGGGAGGGGATTGTTTCAGGCTTGTGTGGTTAAGGCAGAGCTTAAAGGAGTGGGGCAGGGACAGGGTTACCGACAAAACTTGTGGGGATGAGACAGGGAAATTGAGTTCCTGCGGGGACAGGGACAAATTTGTCCCCATGTCATTCTCTAGTTGTGACTCATTTTAGCTGAGATTCATCTGAGTATTTTCTTAGAGTTCTGGGGTGTAGATGATTTGTAAGGTAATGAATATTTGTCTTTGTCCTAATCCTTGGTAAGCTTGAGGTAACTAGAGATGACTACAGAGAATGGAAAGAACAGGAGACAACTACAATGACTTAATTTTGCCTGCAGGTGTCAGTGTTCAAAAACTGCTGAATGTTCCAGGATGCATACCAGTCTGTAGATTTTCTAGAAGGAAATTTGTTAGCTATGCAAAACTGCTATCTAGTATTCAAGTTTGCTAAACTAAAATCTCTCTTTAAAAAAGTAAAGATATTTTTTTCTGCAGGCTACTTTTAAGCAGAAAGCATTTCACAGATCATAGGCTGCCTGAATGTTCCCACTAGGAAGTCAGACTTTCTGGAAGATCTTCAGAAGTTGGATGATGATTATTATTCATTTTTTTCTACTATATATTTTCCTTTTCATGCTATGCTGTGCTTCTTAACATTACTGGGCACTAGGAATACAGCAATTTAACATTTTCAATTGTTTTTCAGATGCCGATAATGGAAACCCCCAACTGGGCTGGCGTAGGAGGGAATAAGTGGCTATTGTAAATTGTCAGTCAAAGTTTTTGTGAAATAGGCATTAATTACATGAACTTACCTAGCAGTACTAAAGGTGTTATTATTATACAAGAGAAGCAGATTAGAAGGTGAAAGAGAATTTTAAATGTAAATTAAAAAGCAGTACAGTTTCCAGGTGTGGGAATGTGAATTTAAACTTCCCAGTGGTCATCATGATGAGAATGGTTCACTACAAATCTACAAATTATTTTGACCTTTTATAAGTGAAATAGTAAGAAAGAGAGACACACACTCCTTGCGCTCTCTCTATATATATATTTGGTAAAGCCTGTATTTCTGAACATCACTACAGTTACTAGTCTTGGGCCATTGTGTCTGATTAGGTGTTAGAGCTGGTATTAGCAGGGAGAGGCCTGGATTTGCTAAGGTGCCTGCATTTTCTGGGACAGTACTGAGGAAAAAAAGACAGCCTTGGAAACTTCTAAAAGCTAGCCCTCCTTCTGTTAAACTGCGCTAGCAGTTTTTAGCGCAGGGAGCGGCGCTGAATGGCCAGCGCTGTTCCCGACGCTCATAGGAACTCTATGAGCTTCGGGAGCAGCGCGGGGGCATTCAGCACTGCTCCCCGCGCTAGAAACTGCTAGCGCAGTTTAATAGAACTAAATTAAACCTTAAGATTATATACCGCATCTTCTCTATAAAAATAGAGCTTGGCACAATTTACAGAAAATTAAAGAAAAAATACAATAGGGAAAGGGGTAATATCGAAGGAAGCGAAGATCACAATTTTGAAAAGAGCCAAGTTTTTAGATGTTTACGGAATAATTGGAGAGAGCCTTGATCGCACAACTGGACAGGAAAATTATTCCAGAGCTCAGTAATTTTGAAAAGAAGAGACTTCCCTAATTTTTGAACTTGAAATATTCAACATATACGCTCTCCTGTTGAAATATGTAAATTAAAGACTCCAAAATAACTTACCTTTGAGTTGCAAATGAAAACTCTGCTTTTCCCCTTAGCAGCATGTAAGCCGACGGGAACCCATTTCACCTGCTAGGCTTTATCAAGGTCTGTGCTGTTCTATAAATAAAGTGACAAAACACAGTGAAAAAACTGAAAAGAAGAACATATTGAAAATATAGAATGTTACTTGATGATGCAGATTGTATAGATAGAATGAAATAATGTATTGGCTTGCATCTTTCATGCTTGAGTCCCGAAGCCAAAAAACACCATTCAAATTAAATATTTTTTTTCCAATTATGAGCTTGTTAAAGCTTGTTTAGGTAATTAATGTACTGTAAAAGATGGTCTGTGCATGTGTTAGGATCGCTTTTCTGCGATCCACATGGTTGATTGGGGCGTGCCTCTGATCGGCCTAATTAGCATAAGGACGCATTGCGAATAGGGAGCCCGGACATGGATCGGACACGAACCGGCAAGGTAAGGTGGGCTTAATGAATCTAGCCCATAATAGGTGTTTTGGCATTTAGTGAACACTAATGGTTAGCATGTGCTAATGCAATTAGCGTGTACTAATTTGCTTAGGCCAGGATTCACTAAGCAAACCTATCGTGTACTGATCGGTATGCGAGCCCTTAGCGAGCAGATTGCCCATCGGCCCGATTCACTAAAGTGTTTAGCGATCCCCTCCCAATCTGTGCATGCAAATGAGGGATGAAATTCATTTAACTAAATTCAAAACTAATCTTAAAACTTTCCTATTCCAGGATGCCTTTAATAAATCTTAATCTTTTATATCCACTTATATACTCATCCTTGTCCCAAAAGTTCTCCTTTATTTCTGCGCATATCTCTTATACCATGCACCCTTGTCCTTCATGTCCTATCCCTTCCCTCTATCTCATTTCCTCTTATATTATGTAACTTTTCCCTTCCTTCCCATTTCTCCTCACAGTCATGTTTGTCAGTATATGTCTAATATGTTTTCGCTAATTTTTCCAACACACCAATAACTAGTTCTTACTCTCCCATTTAAAAATTTTTTTTTATTGTTAACCGGTCAGATATTTGTTTTATGATCGGGATATCAAAAATCAATAAACTTGAAACTTGAAATGGCATGCAAATTTGGGAGGGCAGCAATTCACTAAACACTTTAGCTAACACCGATTGGGCTTGCCGATCAGAAAAGAAGCGACTGCTGAAGACCAGTCGCTTCTATCTTGGCCGACTCTCCTGCCTTCTTCTGCCCTTTAAAACCACGGGCTTGCAATGCTTTTTAGCAGAGCAAGCCTGTGGTTTTTAAATCCACTGCCGCCATTGGGCCCGACGTTGTCCACCTGGTTCCCACAAATATGGCAGGAGGGATGCCAACTTCCTCCTGCCATCGCAAAACCGCCATCCGGGCCTACCTCTCCCCGTACTCTTTAAAATTATGGCAGGAGGGTTCCAACACCCTCCTGCCATATCTACAACTACTAACCCCCCTCCCAACAAGTACCCCTAACCCCCATCCTTCCCCGAAACCCCCCCCCCAAATTTACCCTGCAGCCGCGTCGAAAATAATATGGCAGGAGGGTTCCCACTCCCTCCTGCCATCGGTCCCACCCAAAAACTAAGGCAATGGCAGGAGGGATGCCAAATCCCTGATGCCCTCCCCCCAGACACCCCCTCCCCATCCCCGGTCCCCCACCCCCCTCCACATACTTTTAATGGAGCAGGAGGGGTGCTCAATCCCTCCTACTCCAGTGCCTCCCGCTACGAGTCTGAGGCTGTAGGCCACACCCCAGTGCATCGTGTGTTGCACGGGGTGGGGCCTAAGGCCCTGATTGGCTGAGGTACCTCGGGCTCCTCTCTTGGGTCCTACCCCGTGCATTACACGATGCACTGGGGCATGGCTTATAGCCTCAGACTTGTCGCGGGAAGCATTGGAGTAGGAAGGATTGCGCATCCCCTTCTGCTCCGTTACCTTAGTTGGCATCCCTCCTGCCATTACCTTAGTTTTTGGGTGGGACCGATGGCAGGAGGGAGTGGGAACCCTCCTGCCATAATTTTTCTAAACGTGGCTTTGGGGCAAATTTTTTGGGGGGTTCAGGTCACTTGGAGGGGGTTAATTTTTTTTTTTTTTTTTTAATCGGGCAGCTATTTTGCATGTTTAAAACATGCAAAATAGCTGCCTGATTAAAAAAAAAAAAATTAAAATAGCCGGCTGAAGCCCTGACAGTAGTGACAGGAGGCTGTTTCTCTTGTCACTACTGTCAGGGCTTTAGCAATCTGTCCAGTCGGTTGGGGGTGAATTAGTCGGCCTGCCTCCAATCGCACACGGATCGCACACGGATCAGAGAGTTAGTGAATCTAGCCCTTAGTGCCTGTTGATAAATTCCCCACTTAGTATGTACTAATCGTTAGTACATAGTGAATCCATAAGTGCACATTTAGTAAAATGACCCCTATATGTTTTACCCCTCTTTTGCTAAACCATAGCATGGCTTTTAGCGCCGGCTGTGGCAGTAACAGCTCAGATGCTCGTGGTGGAGCTATTACTGCCGCAACCAGCGCTAAAAAACCACGCTATGACTTAGTAAAATGGGGGGTTAGTTTCTTAAAATGTAATCAAGTCTACATTCCTGAACATCTATAACCTGCTAATAGATTTACTATATAAAGAAAGACTAATAATGACCTTGTGCTTCAGACCCTTAGTACATATTCTCCACAGTATTCAATTACAATGATCAGGGATACAATGTTGTTTCACTACTCTGGGTATTATTCATCGGTGAATTGAATGTTTTAGTCAACTCCTCTAAAGTAAAAAAAAAAAATGAATCTGTCTAGATCAAAGCTAAATTTAAATTGAACATTATCAAAGATTTATTTTGGGTCTAGTCTATATTAAAGAACCACAGCAGGATATTCGGGATCGTGAAAACATAGCGATAAAGGTATTTCTAATTTACTTCCAGGTTTTATTTCAACTTACTTCTTCATTGCCACAAGACATAAAAGTTATTGAATTTTACTATATTTGCTTCACACTGGCTTCCTATCAAACAGAATATCAGTAGAACACCTCCGCTGAGCTCCCTACAGGAAACTGTCCTTTTGTACATCTCATAATCGGCTGCGATGTGGCCAAGCATCTGGCACTGACAAGCAGACGTCTTTGATTTATTGGCTAATATCACAGCTTGTTAGTGGATGGTTGAGCAAGAGACTAAAGGAGCTTAAAATCTGAGAGAATAAATTATGAAGTCACAGAACTGTACCATTTTGCACTCTCCCCTGTCATAGCTGGGACATCTCTCAGCAAATGGAGGATGACAAAGACACTGACTCCTCAAAAGGGCTGTCACTTCTACTTCAGGTTCCAAGAAAATTCAAAAGAAAAAAATAAAATGTATGAACGTTCAAGACACATATCTTACTTAAAGAGGAAGTATGTTTGTTCTTGAAGCACTAACATATGAATGATTCTCTGGATTGAAAAGAAAAATGTAAGAATAATATTTATAAAGTCTCTGAAATAGAACTCGGGGTGGTTTTACACACACATTTTATTTGTACTATAACAATTATTAAAATATTCATACCAGCAAATTAAACCTCCTGACTTTAAAGATTTTTATTTTTTAAAAAATTACAACTTTATTAAGGATTTAGCATTAAAAAAATAACAACAGGCAACAACCATCAAGCAAACCAAAAATTTCCCCCACTCCCACCCCCAAGACAACTTAACACAAGTCTAATGTACAATCATATATTTATATACTGTATGTAATAACCCCCTCCCCTTTTTACAAAACTGAAGCGTGATTTTCAGAACTGGACATGATGGTAACAGCTCTAACTCTAAAATCTGTGCTATGGTTTAATGAAAGGGATGGGTACGGGTGGAGAGGAATTTGTTACGCACCACTTTTCAAATATATCATGATGATGTACAAATGGCGAAAAGGAATAGACTCAGAAATAACATCAGAAAATACTTTTTCACGGAAAGGGTGGTGAATACTTGGAACACCCTCCCAGTGAATGTGGTGGAGACAAAGTGAGCTTGGGACAACTACATTGGATCTCTAAGGGAGACGAAGGGATAGTAGATGGCATGGTTGGACAGACTAGATTTATTTGTCTTCATTTCTTTGTTTCTACGTTTCTACATCTATTATAATTCAACAAAATGCAAAAATGTCTGACAAATACAACTCAACAAATAAATATGACAAAAAAAATATAAGGAAGGGAAAGATGAATAGCACAATAACTAAGAAAAAATGTTAAATTATTGGAAATATAAGGATAACAAGAAAAGGTCATCAGGTCACCAGTGTCTAAAACCTAACAAAAGAGCTCCAAATATAACCAAGCTTAAAATTTTTTAATAGTAGTTCTCTAACCTCAGTAAGGAATTCCAAAGCATTGGAGCTAACACAGTAAAAGCTGTATGGTGGGATGCTTCTAACCATAAATTTTTATGCACATAAATTCCCTACACATCTGAACAAATGTCCCAGAATGGATGGGATCAATAGAGAATTAGGCCTGGATTCTCTAAATGGTGCTGATATCGTCGGCTGCCTAAAAATCAGACCCTGATCACGTATCAATCACGTAATGGTGTTGTTTATAAAATTGTGCCTTTAGGAAAGATAGGTGCAGAAATGTAGGCCAGGATTTTCAAGGCCAACATTTCCGGTGCCTATCTTTGCCTGAATTATGCTTACATGGGCACTTTATGGCTCCTAATGCCACTTATGGCATTAGCCATACCTATAGAGGCATTATACATTGGTAGGCGCCTCTGGAGGTGCAATTCTTGTGCCTTTTATTTCGCTGCCAGTGGGTGCTTTAAATTTGCCATTGCTTGCCGTTGTAAATGGCGTTTTCCAATTAACTTATACTGGAATCCCTGTACTCATCATTTGAAATGCTAGTATCAGGATTATAAATCTGATTCTGGCAATTATTGGCAGCCAATGTAAATTGTACAATAGCAGAGTAACATTGTCATAAGATTTCAAATTATAAAGAAGGCTGGCGGTAGTATTCTGAATCAAATTTAGTCATTTCAATTGAAATTGAAGACAACCTGTTGAACAAAAAGGCACAGTGGGGACAAGTTTCAAAGTTTATTATAAAATTTGATTAATCGCTTATTTAAAATTCTAAGCGATGAACAAATCAATAAAATTACAAAATTGGGGGGGACAAACAAAACTAACAAAAAACTGAACCTTACAAACATACTGAAGACTAACTTTACAAACATAATAAAACGTGAGGAAAGGATGGGAAAAGAAATACAATTTGGTTAATAGAAGAAAAGACACTTATGGTTGAAAACAATAGGAAGGGAAAGAACGAAGAATCTCAAAGAAGTTATGAAAATAAAAATGAAACTCCTAGACAGTCCTTTTAATCATTATCTTTACTATCTGGACTAGAGGTTTCAGGACAATCCTTGGGGCAAGCTAAAGAACTAATCCCAGTTCAGATGATTACTGGGCAAGGCTCGGATGTTTTCCCTAAGGATAAAGTGATCACTCTAAATGATGTTTGGCTAAGCATTAATAGAACAGAGTCATCATTACAAAAAAACCGTTTTGAATTTATGTCAATTTTCATGTGATATAATAGTGAAAATTACAGAGCAAGATGTTAAATTTGGAGAAACAGCTAGGAAGTTTGAAAAATTGGACCAGGCAGTAAATACTTTACAAGCTAGTGCTGTTTCTAATATTAAGGATAATATGATGACACATGCCAAATTATAAAAAATTGAAAATTCTATCAGGGTTAAAAATCTTCGTTTATTAAATTTTCCAATTACACATTATTTGTCTCTGATGGAACTCTTGAGAAAGTATTTTAAGGAGATATTACATTATAATAAAGTGGAGGCTTTTGAGGTTGATAACCTCTATTACATCTCAAGAGATTCTAAGGGAATGGCAGATGAAAGTGAAATGGATAAAATGGTGTCACCTGATAGTTTGAATGTATCACAATTTTTAGAATCGTCCAAAGACATAATAGATAAGTGAGCAACTCTTCTCATGGCCTTTAAGACAGAGCTGGAAAAACAAGCTGTTTTGTGGCCAATGGGTGATAATTTTTCCGGATGTCTCTAGGCAAATCCAGTTTAAAAGGAAGCAGTTCCTCCAGCTAAAGCCTAAGGGGGTAATAATTAAAAAAAAACAAAAAAAAAAGTCTAAAAAGTGTCCTAAATGGCTACTTGGACGATCAAAAATACGCCTCATGATGAAGACCACGCACCATTTTAGTAGCCTTCCTCTGGACCGACTCCATTCTTTTTATATCTTTTTGAAGGTGCGGCCTCCAGAATTGTACACAATACTCTAAATGAGGTCTCACCACTGTATTGTCCACCAGACTACTCCAGACAACTACTTACTGCTCTAATAGAACTGGTCATAACATCTGCAGTTGTCATGCAAGCAGGTATGTACCATTTAAATTACATCTTTGGGGCATGGAAGGGGGTGGTGGTGGGGGTCTGTGACAACTGGGAGAGTGTGGGGGTTATGCCCTCATCTATCCAGTTGTCATCTGGTCAGTTTGGGCACCTTGTTGGCGCTTATTATTAAAACAGGCCCCAAACATCCAAATTGTGCCCTGGACATTTTAGAAAATGTTTAAATATTGCTGCAAAACGTACAGATCATAAGCCCACCCTAGTCTCACCCAATACATGCCTCTAACATGCCCCCTTGGAATTTAGATGAACTACTGCATTATCGCAAGGATGTGCTGAGACTGGAGTCGGTGCAAAGAATGGCCACCCGGATGGTCTCGGGACTCAAGGATCTACCATACGAAAAACGGCTTGACAAATTACAGCTATACTCGCTCGAGGAGCGCAGAGAGAGGGGGGACATGATCGAGACGTTCAAGTATCTTACGGGCCGCATCAAGGCGAAGGAAGATATCTTCTTTTTCAAGGGTCCCACGACAACAAGAGGGCATCCGTTGAAAATCAGGGGCGGGAAACTACGAGGGGACACCAGGAAATTCTTTTTCACTGAAAGAGTGGTTGATCGCTGGAATAGTCTTCCACTACAGGTGATTGAGGCTAGCAGCGTGCCTGATTTTAAGGCCAAATGGGATCGGCACATGGGATCTCTTCACAGGGCAAAGGTAGGGGAGGGACATTAAGGTGGGCAGACTAGATGGGCCGTGGGCCCTTATCTGCCGTCTATTTCTATGTTTCTATGTTACTGACAAACAGCATAGAAAACAATCCAGAAAATAGGTTTTGAAAGTGGCGATTTGAACATTTTGGCAACTAAAACGTTCAAGTAACACTTTATGATGTGTCTTGGATGAATTTGTCTTTTGAAAATGAACTCCATAGTATGGTGACCTCTGTAATACACTTACTATTTTCTTACTCCTACATGTCCCCAATACACAAATGCAAATCCTTTTTTCTGCATCTCACCAATGCTAGCCTGTGCCCCCTCTGTCTGTCTTTTTCCCAAATATACAATGACATTTTTCTTTGACCCAGTCACACAGCCAACATGTACCTCTCTGTTCTCTCCACAAACCTACTGTCCCCCAACATACACAGCTATTTTCTCCATCTCTCTGCCCCTTCTCTCAATACACAATCCCCTCTTTCTACTCCTACCCCACACACACCAACTCATGCAGCTAGTCCATTCTTCTCTTTCGTCTACCCTTCCCCTATTCACACAACCTGTCCCTCAATTTTACCCTCCCCTCATCATGCACACTGCTACTTCTTTCTATCCCTCCTCACTCACACATCTATAGCCAACATGTCCCTCTCTCCCCCTTCCCATCCTTTTCCACTTTTCCGCATGAACACAGCCAGTATCTCCATCTCTCTACCACCTCTTTCAGACCTCCCCCCCCCACACATATATAGCCAGCCCATCCTTTTCTTTTGTCCCCTCCAGCACATGCACACTGCCATCTCTTTCGGCCTCATACACAAACCTACAGCTAACATGTACCTCTCTATCCCAACCCCCAAACATGGATATAGCTATTGTCTCCTTCCTCTGTCTCCACTGACTACATCCCTTTTTCTTTTCCTTCTCCAGATAACCTGTTTCTTTCCCTGACATGGCACCCCACACAGACATATATGTGACAAAGTACTTTCAGATAAATGGATTGCTATTCTGAAATTGTTGTAGCCGAGATTTAATGGTATAAATTGTAGAGACAACAATGGCAGTGGACATAGAATCAAAATCAAGGATAGCCAAGAGGGAGGCAGATTTACAATAAAAATTCAACCAAAAAGAATATAAAAAACAAACATCAAAGTTACAACAGACTTTGTTGACCCTTCTTTTCAGAAAAAGCAGATTTCGTTATTGGCGATGATCCTAACAGATTGTGGCGTAGTGGTTAAAGCTACATTCTCAGCACCCTGAGGTTGTGAGTTCAAACCCACGCTGCTCCTTGTGACCCTGGGCAAGTCGTTAGATAGATTGTGATCCTACCGGGGCAGACAGGGAAAAATGCTTAAGTACCTGAATGAATTCATGTAAACCATTCTGAGCTCCCCTGGGAGAATGATATGGAATAAATAAATACATTTTGACTCTTTCTATGCCTAACAGATGGTCAGTAAATGACTTTGGGACTACAGAATTATACTTCTTTCAATATGCATCCTTCGTCTTGGTGGTTGACTTTGTTAAGAGTAAGGGTCCATGTGCTTTAATGGTGAAAGCCAATACTGACTTCTTCCTGCTCACCTTGATAGCTTTCCCTTGCTGGGTTTCAGATTCTGGAAACAATTGTACATTAAGGGGCAGATTCTGTAAAGACTTCTAACTTTAGGCGTCCACAATGTGGACATCCACTGACTTAGGCGTCCAAATAAAGTGGATAATAAGCCCAATTAACGACTAACAAGCAGTAATTGAAAGTTAGACATCCAAAGGCTGGATTCGATTCACAAAATAGGTGTCCAGAATTTCATGGACGAGAAACATGTTCTTTCTTGATTGTCAGAAATATTCTGTTTAAACATGCCTTAAAAAAGCACTAGGCAATGAAGGGCAGGATGGGTTGTATGCAATGAATAAGGAGCCTTCAGTTTTATTTAATCACTTCACTTTTCATTTGAAAAGTAATTCATCTTGGAGAGTCAGTGGGGTATAGAGAGCAGTAATTGCAACAAAATATCAAGGACAGTTTTCCTCTGTGTTAATTAAACATTAATGAGTAAAGTTATTTGCAAATGCAAGCTGCAGGGATAGACCTGTCTATTCAAATTTGGTAAATACTGACACGTGATGCCAATGTAAGATACAGTAATTGATTTCTGCAAGAATGGCTTAAAAACTGCTCCTGGGATGAAATTTTTCCATGTTTTTATAGACAAGGTTCCTAATGAATTAATCAGATCCATGGCCTCTATAGTTCCATCGTTGCCTATCCATTTATTTTGAAATCAATCCAAATTTTCAGTGGCTCATAAGAACTATTTATTAATACATGAAGTATGTTTCTTCCTTTAAGAAAATTATCTCCAAGTCACATGAGCTCTCTGAAATTTGGGCAAGCGCCATTGTGCTTGTTTAACCATTCATACATTTTCTGCAGGAAAGTCTAGTCAATGGACTCCAATGTGAAGACTGATTTTAGGTTCTACCCCCTTAAGTGTTTATCCCTACAGACACTGGATGTGACATCATATATCAATGCAGAGACGCTCACCACTCGACCTCATGATTGAGGCCAAGTGGAGACACTGTATGCCAATAATCAAGGACTGCTCTTTCTTCCACAGGTATACTAGCAAATTATCACCCCATTGTAACGTAGGCGCCTCTAGCACAATGAATTTCAAATCCTCCAGGTATGTGATTTCTCTTGTCAATGGGATCTCAAGGGTGCCGTAGCATCCCCTCGACAGATTTTACTCACGTGCTCAACAATTCTAACTTGAATAGATTTGGTGGTATGTCCAATATAAAGTAACTGGCATGGGCATATGATGAATTACATTTTTTTTTTGTTAATTTATTTATGCACTTTTACAAATGTTAAAAGTTTACACTTGTTAAAGAAAATAGGGTTACACTTAGAAATTTTCAATAGAAAATGAATTAGGTAAATAAACAATAATGTAAGGAAAATAGGGAAAAAAGGCAAGATTACAGAAATCTTGGAGGACAAAGTATACAAGAAAATTATTTTATCAGACTAAACAGGATTCACTTTTCTATCGCGACAATCATATCACCATCTGAAGGAATGGATATTACTATAGACCAGTGGTCTCAAACTCGAACCCTTTGCAGGGCCACATTTTGGATTTGGAGGTACTTGGAAGGCCGAAGAAAAAAATAGTTAATGTCTTATTAAATAAATGTCAACTTTGCATGAGGTAAGTACCTCCAAATCCAAAATGTGGATTATAAATCTTTCCTTAATTGTTTCTGATCATTTCAGCTATACACAGCTGAAAGCAGTGCAACATGCAGAAAGTGAAAAACTATCAACGTATCAATTGCAAGAGATTTTGGACCAACTATTTTGAGGCCCTTGGTATTATAAAGAATGATTCTTTATGGAAAACTTGTGCCTTAAGTGTCCAGCGGTCACGTCCGCAACTGCCTTCAGCTCTCACCTCCTCCAGCAACGGACACACATAAACTACACTGCCTCCAATGGCTACCTTATGTTCTGGAACGCTGCCCGCCTTACTGCTGTAACGTCACGCAAACGCTTTCCTGCATCTGTACGCGATTGTGAGGTGGAGTAGAGAAGACTATCGCGTACAAATGCATGTTTGCACCTGAGGCAATGTAGGGGTAAGTAAATAGCTAGAGATCATAAAGGGAGTGGGGGCATGAATTTTGATGTAACACCTTTCTGTGGTACCATCACAGCAGTTTATATGTATTATATATAGGTGCTTTTCTCTGTCCCTAGTGGATTTCACAATTTAATTTTTGGCTTCTTTGCTGTTATGATCACTTGGCTACTCCTCCACTCTACATATAGGATATTTGGACTATAAATTATTACTGTCTCATTACCTCTTTCCATTTCTCTATACCAGGGGTGGGCAACTCTGGTCCTTGAGGGCTGGAATCCAGTCGAGTTTTCAGGATTTCCCTAATTCATTGGGGAAATCATGAAAACCTTACTGGATTCCGGCCCTCGAGGACCAGAGTTGCCCATCCATGCTCTATACCAGGGTCCTCGAGAGCCGTATTCCAGTCGGGTTTTCAGGATTTCCCCAATGAATATGCATGAGATCTATTTGCATGCACTGCTTTCAATGCATATTCATTAGGGAAATCCTGAAAACCCGACTGGAATACGGCTCTCGAGGACTGGAGTTCCCTATCCCTGCTCTATACTCTACCTACTAACATATGCAAATAGCCTAGGGCAGGGGTGGGCAATTCTGGTCCTCGAGAGCCGGAGCCAGGTCAGGTTTTTAGGATATCCACAATGAATATGTATGAGATGGATTTGCATGCACTGCCTCCTTGTGATGCAAATCTACCTCATGCATATTTATTGTGGATATCCTGAAAACCTAACCTGGTTCCGGCTCTCAAGGACCATAATTGCCAACCCCTGGCCTAGGGCCCTGAGTTTGTAATATTTAAACTGAAAAAAACTAAAATTAAAAGAAGATATATTACCCCCTCCCCCTTTTTACAAAACCATAGCGCTGTTTTTAGCACCGGCCATGGTAGTAACAGCTCCGATGCTCATAGGAATTCTATGAGTGTCGGTGCTATTACCACCGCGGCTGGCACTAACAACCATGCTATGGTTTTGTAAAAAAAGGAGGGGAAGTTTAGTTAGTTCAATAAAAAGCTATCACTTACAACTTGGTTGTTAACCCTTATTTCCATATTGAAAAGTGAGCAAAACACTTTCTCATTTTTAACCTTAAAAAAAGCTACCGAAACTTACAGTTGTCACAAATAAGGAACCGTCTTCTTATCTGAAGAAGGAAGTGGTGTTAAAAAAGTTTTCCAGCTGCTGGACTTCAACCTGATGCATATTATGAGTGCACATGAAAGAGAAAAGAGGGTTTCTTTTGCAGTAGGAGGGAAGAGATACACAGTAGAACTGATGGATGGCATGCTTAATTTAGATTATTCATCCCAAGAGACTTCAGGCCTTGAAGATGAAAGCTATATTCATGTTCTTTTTGTTTCCATGAGCTCTGACAGTATGAAACCGCAATCTTAAAAATTCTGAACATTTCTCCTAATTCTTTAATATTTCACATATACTTCTAAAAGCAGCCGCATACTTCATCATCTAGATTCAGTACTGATTTCCTTCAAGATGAAAACAAACTACTGTGCGTAATGTAAAAACAAAAATGAACTTGTCTGATCTTTTTATTGAACATTTGAGAGATGTTGAAAATAAAACACCCTATTACCTGTGGCAAAACACTAGAATATAGATGGATGGGCCATAAATGACATTGGGGGAAGTTGCAAAGCATTATTACTTGACAGTCTGCATGCTGCAAGCAAACAAAGCAATTTCTTTTTGTTTTGAGAATAAAAGCATTAACACATTTTTGAACAAAGCTGACAATGTATAGTGTAGTGACATAGAAGTTGTCTGTAGATAAGGTTGTATTTTGGCTAGTATTTTTCATTTAAATCAGTGACAGTACACTTTCTTTTTTTTAAGTTCAACATTTCTTCTATCAACACAATTTTTGCTACATTAGTGCAGGCAATAATATTAGCTCAGTTGGATTATTGAAACGCTTTATATACTCGTACCTGTCTGAGCAAGGGTATCTTAAAAAGGTTGCAATTAGTCCAAAACACGGCAGCAAGTTTCGTTTTTGGAAACAAGAAGTTCAAATATGACTCCGCATTGTTGAAAGCACTCCAATGGTTACCAGTTCACTTCAGAATTAAATTCAAATGTGCTGGTATAATTTTAAAAATTATACATGGGTAGCTATTTCACTGAATTCCTTATGACCTACAAGATCAAGACTGTCTCAAATGTTCAAACTCTCATTCCTTTCTGTTAAGGGTGTTAAAACCATGGGATATATTTCCCGATCTTTTGCATACATTTTTTGTGACTATTTGGACTGTATTTCCTTATGAAATTAGATCTCTTGTCTCTCTTCATCTATTTAGGAAATCCCATCTTTTTCAACAAGCTTTAGATGAATATAAAACCGATCTTATTTAGTATTATGGTGAGCAAATAGATTTGACTCCTTCTTTGTCCTATTGTTCTTTTATTGTAACAATAATGTAAACCGAATTATGCTCCAATATTTGGGGATGATTCGGTATATAACTTAAGGATTGGATTGGATACTTATTGAATTTTAAGACTACAGAAATGGAAAGCAATACATATTCTTATATCCATATTACACAATCAACCCTCCAAACATAGGAAAATACAAAACTGTATATAAATGTGATTTACAACAATGATACCCTCCCACCCACCCCACACTCTCACTTTCCTTGTCAAGCTGGTGTTGGTTCTGTAATCTCTTGGACGAAACACTGGATCACATGCTTTTTGAATGCTCTTACATATAATCTTGGAAACAAATACAATTGATAACTGATATTGATATTCCCCTTGAAATGTTCAACGGAAATATTGAACAGGTTTGATGCAGAGGTACACTTGTCACAAGAAATGAAAGACCTCATCTCAATATTTACCACTATTGCTTTACAAGACATATTACATAACTGGAAAAACTTTCAAATTCTCATCTTCCAATTTTGGTGCCAGGCGGTTCGTACCATTTATAAATATGAAGACAGTACTCTTTCCAAAGACTGCCCACTATTAACAGAGAAAAAGATCCATGGATAATGTTAACACATATCAAAATAATGTTTTATCCCCCAATTTTTCCCCTGGCGTGATAGAACCAAGTTCAAAGGTATTTTTAGTAACATAGTAGATGACGGCAGATAAAGACCCGAATGGTCCATCCAGTCTGCCCAACCTGATTCAATTTAAATTTATTTATTTATGTTTTTTCTTCTTAGCTATTTCTAGCATGAATCCAAAGCTTTACCCGGTACTGTGCTTGGGTTCCAACTGCCAAAATCTCTGTTAAGACTTACTCCAGCCCATCTACACCCTCCCAGCCATTGAAGCCCTCCCCAGCCCATCCTCCACCAAACGGCCATACACAGACACAGACCGTGCAAGTCTGCCCAGTACTGGCCTAGTTCAATATTTAATATTATTTTCTGATTCTAAATCTTCTGTGTTCATCCCACACTTCTTTGAACTCAGTCACAGTTTTACTCTCCACCACCTCTCTCGGGAGCGCATTCCAGGCATCCACCACCCTCTCTGTAAAGTAGAACTTCCTAATATTGCCTTTGAATCTACCACCACTGAACCTCAAATTATGTCCTCTGGTTTTACCATTTTCCTTTCTCTGGAAAAGATTTTGTTCTACATTAATACCCTTCAAGTATTTGAACGTCTGAATCATATCTCCCCTGTTTCTCCTTTCCTCTAGGGTATACGTTTTAAAGTGAGTTGAATGGGGTATGTGATTGAGTTTATTACTAGATTTGTTATGGTTGGGGTTTTATTTTTTTTCAAGAAGTATAAATTTTGTTTTGTCTGGGTTTAGTTTTAGTTTGTGGTCTTTCATCCATGTTGCCACTGTTTCTAGAAAGGACAATGCATTTAGCGTGTGCTAAATCTTAACGCATGCATGTTATCCTATGGACACATTGGCAGTTAGTGCATGCGTTGATTTAGCGCACCTGTGTAAAAGAGAGCCTAAAATTAGCACCAATATACTCTGAATTTGTCTCAATCCATCTTCCTTGTTCTACAGCCTGCCTTCTCCTACCAGGAGACGATTATGAGACCTTAACAATTCAACCACAGTTGGACCTAGGAGTGGCTTACTCTGCATACCTATCATCCATCTCATCGAACTGCAGTTTCATGCTGCTTTCCTGGACTGTGCAATGATTCTAGATTTGAGTGTCTAGGAAGTTACATGACATTCTACAATAAAGATCTTAAACCATTTTTGATCTTGTACTTATTTACAAAAGGAATGCCAGGGCCCATTCAGATACAAAAGTGTGATAACCCTAACCCTGTGTGATATGGGGACAACATTGAGTAGCATCCAGGCATGTCACCACCTATGTTCTGGCCGAGCGGTTTTTGGTAGCTCAGCAGTGACTTATAACTGACACTCCGGCGTGAGCCCCTTTGTAGTAGGGCCACCTTTCAAGCAGGATACCTCTAGTTTATCACCTGGGTTAGAGATGGTGTGTTCTTGGTACAGAAACTTCAGCAGTCAGAATGGCTTCAAGGGTAAATCATAGCTTTTATTAGGCCTTGGCAACCTCAGGCAAGCCCGGTTTCACCGGTGACATAAACTTTATATACAAAACAGGCACTTCTTTAAATCAGACCTAATACGGCATGCTCTGGACTTCATCAAAATAAATCATAGAATTAACAGTCCTCTTCACCAGAGTATCATAGCTGAGAAGTGCATTTGCTATCAATCAAAAGTTCCTTCAGTTTAATGCAGTACAGCTAGTCCCCATCGGCTGTTACAAATGGGGACTGTATTCTCTCAACATTCATAAACCAGTCTTTAGCCAGCGTTTGGGTTAAGACTCTGAAGCTGGCAGCACTTGTAGCCTCTCCTTAGTTGCTATGGAGAGCAATTAGCACTCTGTAAGCCTGCACGGAGGCTTGTAACCTGACACCAGGCAAACACAAGCTGTCATTCTGTACAGCGTTTCACTCAGCTATATGCAGACTTGTATATCCCCAAAACATATAAGCTATGGTGCCTTATTTGATCCTAACATCAGGAAAAGTGCTGACAGTTTTCATGAATATTACTTTGGTCATAACTTCTCCTTGTAAACAGGGAACAGCAGAGAAACAGAAAGGAGCAGAAATCTTCCCCTCCTTAACCTCACAGCTCTAAGCAATCTCCATTGGCTCAGCATGAGTTACACACGGAGCATAGCCCTCATCAATTATCATAGGCTCAGGCACACAGTATGATAAAGGCAAGTTTCCAACCTGTTCCTCCTTCATGTCCCAGTCCCTTTCAGCAAGTAGCTCTGGCTGCTTCCAAGCTAGTTCAGCTTCATGCTGGGATTCTGGTTCCTGCTCTGCTCCTGTCCCGGGGAATCTGCTGGTTCCTTTCTGCCACGTTCCTGCTGCTTCCCTAAGCTCCTTACAGAGCCTCTGTTTAAGCTGAGGGAAGAAACCACTCCCCTTTAGCTGCAGAGGGGTGAGTTTCCTTCCCTTGGCTTGAATTGCTCTCAAGGCACCCTGCTGTGCTGCTTTCTGCTTCCCAGCACCTGGCAAACAGCGAGGTAAAACTTTACTGCCTGGTTTCTGGACAGTATCAGGGAAGTCACAGCTTTCCTGTTCTACTTCCATTTCTTCACTGTCCATAGGATAGTCAGCTGATCTACACCCCCAGGCTCTGACTTGGTTAGCTCTTCTGCATCGGGGCTTGTAATTCCTCCCATATTTCTCTGTGACAAGATTTTGGGATGCAGGATTGTCACAGGCATTAGTGTTTACTTAAGCACCACTTTAGCTACTTCGTCACATTCACCTTTGTCTTATCTAACATAGAAACATAGAAATAGACGGCAGATAAGGGCCACGGCCCATCTAGTCTGCCCACCCCAATGACCCTCCCCTACCTTTCTCTGTGAATAGATCCCATGTGTCTATCCCATTTGGCCTTAAAATCAGGCACGCTGCTGGCCTCAATCACCTGCAGTGGAAGACTATTCCAGCAATCAACCACCCTTTCAGTGAAAAAGAACTTCCTGGTGTCACCTCGTAGTTTCCCGCCCCTGATTTTCCACGGATGTCCTCTTGTTTTCGTGGGGCCCCTGAAAAAGAAGATATCTTCCTCTGCCTCGATGCGGCCCGTAAGATACTTGAACGTCTCGATCATATCCCCCCTCTCTCTGTGCTCCTCGAGCGAGTATAGCTGTAATTTGTCTAGCCGTTCTTCGTAAGGGAGATCCTTGAGTCCCGAGACCAT
The DNA here is from genome assembly GCF_902459505.1 of Geotrypetes seraphini. Classification (NCBI taxonomy): domain Eukaryota; kingdom Metazoa; phylum Chordata; class Amphibia; order Gymnophiona; family Dermophiidae; genus Geotrypetes; species Geotrypetes seraphini. Next base: position 35,361,580 of record NC_047101.1, on the reverse strand, counting down.
CCGGGTGGCCATTCTCTGCACTGACTCCAGCCTTAGCACATCCTTTCGATAATGTGGCCTCCAGAATTGCACACAGTATTCCAGGTGGGGCCTCACCATGGATCTATACAATGGCATAATGACTTCTGCCTTACGGCTGACAAAACCCCTTCGTATGCAACCCATGATTTGTCTTGCCTTGGATGAAGCTTGCTCCACTTGATTGGCAGACTTCATGTCCCCACTGACGATTACCCCCAAGTCTCGTTCTGCTACCGTTTTTGCTAGGAACTCGCCATTAAGGGTATAGGACTTGCATGGATTTTGGCTGCCCAGGTGCATAACTTTGCATTTTTTGGCATTGAAGTTGAGTTGCCAGATCCTAGACCAGCGCTCCAGTAGGAGTAGGTTGTGCATCATGTTGTCGAGCATTGAATCTTCGTCCGTTGTGCATTTGCCCACTACATTACTTAGTTTGGCGTCATCGGCGAATAATGTTATCTTACCTCGAAGCCCTTCTGCCAGGTCCCTTATAAAGATGTTGAATAGGATCGGGCCCAAGACTGAGCCCTGTGGCACTCCACTGATCACCTCCGTCATTTCGGAGGGGGTGCCGTTTACCACTACCCTTTGAAGCCTACCTCCAAGCCAGTTCCCAACCCATTTCATCAATGTGTCACCTAATCCTATAGAACTCATCTTGTTCAGCAATCTGCGGTGTGGTACGCTATCAAATGCTTTGCTAAAGTCCAGGTACACGTGTCCAGGGACTCCCCAATATCCAGCTTCCCCATCACCCAGTCAAAGAAGCTGATCAGGTTGGATTGGCATGATCTCCCCTTAGTAAATCCATGTTGACGGGGATCCCGTAGATTCTCCTCATCCAGGATCTTATCCAACTGGCGTTTGATTAGGGTTTCCATTAGTTTGCTCACTATCGATGTTAGACTCACTGGTCTGTAGTTTGCTGACTCCATCTTTGAGCCTTTCTTGTGGAGTGGAATGACGTTAGCTGTCCTCCAGTCTAACGGGACAGTGCCTGTACTAAGGGAGAGGTTGAAGAGCTCGGACAGTGGCTCTGCCAAGACATCACTCAGCTCCCTAAGCACCCTGGGGTGTAGGTTGTCAGGCCCCATTGCTTTGTTAACCTTCAGCCTTGACAGCTCATCATAGACACTGCTGGGCGTAAACTCAAAGTTTCTAAACAGGTCAACTGAGCCAACCCTTGTCTGTAGCTGAGGGCCATCTCCCGCCGCTTCTCGGGTGAATACTGAGCAGAAGTATTCATTTAATAGTTGGGCTTTTTCCGAATCCTTTTCCACAAAGTCTCCTAGTGAATTCCTGAGACGTACTATCCCGCCTGAGTTTTTACTTCTGTAACTGATATACCTGAAGAAGGATTTATCTCCCTTCTGGATGTTCTTTGCTAGAGACTCCTCCATGTGGAATTTAGCCTCCCTGACTGCTGTTTTGACGGCTTTTGACTTGGTCAGGTAGTCTGCTCTAGAGTCCTGTTTCCCCGATTGTTTTTAAGAGATGAATGCTTTTTTCTTCTCCTTTATGAGGTCCGAGATCTCTTCAGTAAACCACTGCGGCTTGTTGATCCTTCGCCTTTTACTTACTGATTTAACATAGCGGTTTGTTGCTTCCTGTATGGTGATTTTCAGAGACGACCACATTCCTTCCATGCTATTGGTTTCTGCTTGGCTTTGTAGCGCCTGGTGAACAAAGGAACCCATGTCTTGGAAGTTTGTGTCCTTGAATTTGAGGAATATGAGTACAAGATGTTGGGGGTGAAATTAGTAAAAAGCGAGCAGGAAAGGGATTTGGGGGTACTGATTGACAGTACCCTAAAACCATCGGCATAATGTGCGGCAGCGGCGAAGAAAGTGAACAGGATGTTGGGCATAATTAAGAGGGGGATTACGAGTAGAACGGAAGAGGTCATAATGCCACTTTATAGAACAATGGTCTGACCGCACTTAGAATACTGTGTCCAACACTGGTCTCCATACCTTAAAAAAGATATTACTCTGCTGGAAAAAGTGCAGAGGCGAGCCACGAAACTTATCAAAGGAATGGAAAATTTGACTTACAAGGATCGACTCAGGAAGCTGGGGCTGTTTACCCTCGAGAAGAGAAGACTAAGAGGAGATTTGATAGAGACTTTTAAAATATTAAAAGGATTTGATAAAATAGACCAAAAAGAAGCATTACTGAAATATTCTGATGTGACGAGGACAAGAGGACATAGACTGAAACTGAGTGGCAGCAGTTTTAGGACAAATGTCAGGAAATTCTGTTTCACACAGCGCGTGGTGGGTGCTTGGAATGCACTCCCGGAGGAGGTTGTGGAGGAGACTACTGTACTGGGATTCAAGCGCAAGTTGGAAGCACACCTTCTTGCATATCATATTGAGGGATATGGTAAATCCGGGTCTCCAAAAAGAAGTACCTAAATGGGCCGCCGTGTGTGCGGATCGCCGGACTAGATGGACCTCGGTCTGATCCGGTGAGGGCGTTTCTTATGTTCTTATGTGTGGTAGATTTAGTAAAACCTTTCCTAAGATTGAACCATACCATGTTGTGGTCACTGGAGGCCAATGTCTTGCCCACCGAGACCTCTGTGACACTTTCTCCATTGGTAAGTAGTAGATCCAGTATTGCCTGATCCCTTGTTGGGACTAATACCAGTTGCTTGAGACCAGCTCCTTTCATAGAGTTTAAGAGCCTCCTGCTGCTGCCGGAAGCAGAGGTAAGTGTATCCCAATCCACATCAGGCATGTTGAAGTCTCCTAGCAATACTGTGTCCCCACGCAAGGTGATATTTTCTATATCTCTGATTATTTCCATATCCAGGTCATCCTGTTGTCTTGGGGATCTATAGATTACGCCAAGATACAAGCATTTGTCCTTCCCTCTGGCCAAATTAACCCAAAGGGATTCCCCAGTGTACTGGACATCTGAGATTCTTGTGACCTTAATGTCATCTTTAGTATATAATGCTACACCTCCTCCCATTCTGCCCTCCCTGTCCCAACGAAGCAAGTTGTAACCCGGTATGACCATGTCCCACCCATGGGAGTCTGTGAGCCAGGTCTCAGTTATCGCGACCACATCCAGGTCGGCATTCCTTATTTCTGTTTCCAATTCCAGGATCTTGTTTCCTAAACTGTGTGTGTTGACGTACATAGCCCTCCATGTTGTATTTTTGTTACGTCTTAATGGGGATATTCCTGCTTGAGCTACTTGAACACCTTTAGCATTATTTGCATTATTTGTTCTCTCCTTAGACCCAGAACTACAATGTGCACTCTCCATATACCCAGAATTACAATGTGTACTTCCCCTAGACCCGGAATTACAATGTGACCCATAAATATGATGTGAACCACCCCCTGACTCAAAAGTGTGTGTACTTGCCCCTGACCCAGAATTTCGGTGACTACTTACCTTAGCCTCAAAAAAGTTTTGGCAGTTCCATGAGGCCCAGGCTGCAAAGGAGAGAAGTGGGGTGGCCTTTAGGGGGTGGCAAACAGGGTAGCTTTGCTATGTTTTAGTGGGGGTGGCATGGGCTGGCCTGTCTCCCACTTGCTCAACAGTCCAATGAGACGTCTAAACTGCCTCACAGCCTGCAAACAGCATAATATTTGAGAAAATGACATTATATGAGAGCCAAAGAGAATGAACAAGGTGCCTTAACTTGGTGAGCCAGAAATGGCTTATTTCAGTTATGGAAGAAGTTTCCTACCCTGACAGCTTAGTCTATGCTTAACTACAGCCGTTTAGGTGTGCTTCGAGCGCTCCGCTACAGCACTGCAAGAATGCTGCCGCTACAGCCATAACGACGCCTATACAGAATAGTATAATCATACCTGAATTGCTATTATTTTATGGCTCATTGTCTAGCACAGCGGTTTGAATGAAGGTTAGCATGTGAGCCTATACTTCAGCTGACACAATACTCATTTTAATAAAAATTACAAGCTACAGACCAATCAAATCTAATTTTCATCTCAAACAGCACAACATTAGCAATACTAGAAGCAATAAATTACAATATGGCGTTTGCAATTGATATAAATAGCAGTATTTGACTTCATATCACATTTATTCAACCATACTTATGATTCTGGCTTTTGGGACAATAAAAGCAATGCTTTAAGCCATTGAGCTAACAGTCTTTTTGTCGCAGCTAACTGTGATATAATAGCTAAGCAGATGATACCTTAGCAGATCATTAAGCTATGATATGACAGAGGAGTCAGAGAAACTGGCGTGTAGGTCAATGAGTAAAAGCTCTGTGCGGACCTTGCAGAGGTTGTGAGGTCAACTCCCAGCCTGTCTTTTACTTGTGGCATTGTACCTTGCAGGTGCACCTTGATGATCTCACAATAAGGTCAGCATTGTGCAGCTGCACAACTCCCTTTGCAATGAACTAGAAGCCACATTCAGATCAGTGTAAGTGGATAAGTGTAAGGTGATGCATGTCGGTAACAAAAATCTTATACACAAATACAGGATGTCCGGTGCAGTACTTGGGAGTACTGGTCAACAAGACAATTAAGCCATCCGTGCAATGTGCGGCAGCATCGAAAAGGGTGAACAGAATGATAGGATTGATTAAGAAGGGGATCACAAACAGATCGGAGAAGGTTATCATGCCAATGTACCGGGCTATGGTATACCCTCACCTGAAATACTGCATCCAGCACTGGTCGCCGTACAAGAAGAAGGACACAGTATTACTCGAAAGGGTCCAGAGAAGAGCGACTAAAATGGTTAAGGGGCTGGAGGAGTTGCCGTACAGTGAGAGATTAGAGAAACTGGGCCTCTTCTCCCTTGAAAAGAGGAGACTGAGAAGGGACATGATCGAAACATTCAAGATAAGAAAGGAATAGACTTAGTAGATAAAGACAGGTTGTTCACCCTCTCCAAGGTAGAGAGAACGAGAGGGCACTCTCTAAAGTTAAAAGGGGATAGATTCCGTACAAACATAAGGAAGTTCTTCTTCATTCAGAGAGTGATAGAAATCCGGAATGCTCTTCCATAGGCAGTTATAGGGGAAAACACCCTCCAGGGATTCAAGACAAAGTTAGAGAAGTTCCTGCTGAATCAGAATGTACGCAGGTAAGGCTAGTCTCAGTCAGGGCACTGATCTTTGACCTAAGGGCCGCCACGAGAGCGGTCTGCTGGGTACGATGGACCACTGGTTTGACCTAGAAGTGGCAATTCTTATGTTCTTATGTAATAAAGCTATGACCTTTTTTTGCCTCTATAGCATATGCATTTTAAACATTTTTGAAAGGGGACAATATATGGGATATAATTATGTATATGAACATAAGAATAGCCTTACTGGGTCAGACCAATGGTCCATCAAGCCCAGTAGCCCATCCTCATGGTGGCCAATCCAGGTCCCTAGTATCTGGTCAAAACCCAAGGAGTAGCAACATTCCATGCTACCGATCCAGGGCAAGCAGTGGCTTCCCCCATATGCTATCTGCTCTTACCACATCTTCTGGCAATGCATTCCAGAGCTTAACTATTTTCTGAGTGAAAAAAATATTTCCTCCTATTGGTTTTAAAAGTATTTCCCTGTAATTTAATTGAGTGTCCCCTAGTCTTTGTAATTTTTGATGGAGTGAAAAATTGATCCACTTGTATGTTTTTAGTGTGCCTTAAATTAAATTTAGCAAACACTAAAATTTGTATCTTATGAATTAGCATGCTTTTTTTTTTTTAGTTCAATAGTTTTTATTTGCTTTAATGCATGCTGAAAAGTTCTAACACACAGTTAAAAAAAAAATTACATTAAAACAAAATGTTCAAAAAGTGAGGAAAAAGTCTTAAAATTCCCCTGGAAATGAACTTTAATTGGTTCTTTTCTTGCGCATCCCTATCAAATGCCTCTGTTATGAATCAGTACAAAATAAATTTAAAGATATGATGTGAGTGACTGACAGAGAAGCAGTCTTGAGTTGACAGTGAATTGTAAAGTCTAGGCTGCAACGGTCAAGCGTGATGATTAACCACAAGAATGTATATCTTGAAAATGTTGAGGATATAAACAGTAGTAAATGGATTTATCTGTACACAGATAGTTGGTGGGAAAGGAGCTTGTCTCTGTGATAAGGGAGTCAGAGAAAGAGCATTCACTTTTTATGGTTTGGTTGCTTTTTGATGAAGTCTTGGGACTTAGCTTTCCACATGAATAGGCTGATCATCCTGACAGCTATGTCACCAGGCTTGAAAGCCCCTTAGAACTTGAGAACAGATCTGCAAGTATTCCTTTATAGTTCCTAGTGGACAAGATTCTTCTGACAGCCTGCTAGACTGCCTCAAGTGGACAAGGAATAGCATTTTCCTGTACTAAAAAAACACTAGAGAGAAACGTGGCTTGTTTTTTTAAAGGCAAATTGAATATCAAAGATTGGAGAGAAGGCTCAAAGGGAAAATTCCTTCACATTCAATCACAAATATATTCTTGATATGCTATGGATAATTCTCTCTATACAGAAAATCTAAAACAGTTGCAAACCAAATTATAAGATCTCTCAAGTAGGACTCAAAGGTTTTTTGGGATAATCTAATGGTTCAAACAGCAGACTGTCAATCAGGGAAATCCAATTAAAATTCCACTGCTGTTCCTTGTGATCTTGGGCAAACTATTCAACCCTTCATTTCTTCAAGTATGAACTTGGACTGTAAGCCCTTCAGAAAAAGAAATACTCATAGCTGAATGTACCTTGCGTTGAGCAACAAATGAAAAAGGTGTGAGCAAAATCCTTCTTGTTTTCCTTTTAATTCCTAGCAAACCTATGTATACTTTACAGAAATGAACACTTTTCAACATAAAGAAAAACAGTAGAAACCTTGGACCAGATTTTCAGTGGGATCAGACACTGGTGTACATGTATAACTTTATCCTTATATTTAGAGGCACTATCAGTTTAGTTCCTGATTTTATATCTGGATGCCTAAACAGTATAAGAAGTCAAAACGAGAATTAGAAGTGACATCATTACATGGGGTGGCTGTCTGAACATAAGAATAGCGTTACTGGGTCAGACCAATGGTCCATCAAGCCCAGTAGCCCGTTCTCATGGTGGCCAATCCAAGTCCCTAGTACCTGGCCAAAACCGAAGGAGTAGCAACATCCTGGCTACCAATCCAGGGCAAGCAGTGGCTTCCCCCATGTCTTTTTCAAATAACAGATTGTGGACTTTTCCTCCCGGCTCCTCATTCCATGATCCTAACACCAAAATCAGTGATATGTGTCCTCTGGTAATAATCTGTAGTGTGCAGAGAGGTTGAGGATTATCCTACTTTTCTGTCTGTTCATCAGGTTTAATGTCACCTTGGAAGTTACTGTGGGACAGCTTCAAGGCTTTTATCAGAGGATGTTTTAGTATGTGAGCCAGTAGGCTTAAAAATGAAAGTGAGAAGCACAATTGAGATCTGAAATCAACAGCTTGCAAAAACATCTATGCCTGAAAGTCTAAACATAGGTTGCAAAGAAGCAAAGGAAGCCAATTGACCCTCATCAGAATACATTTGAAAAATATAACGTAAACCATATGTGGCCCACCTCTGAAAGGAAACAGACTGCATACCCAGTAGAAAATCCCCATTTCCCTGAAGCGAGAGAAGAGGAGAAATTTTAGGTGACAGTTTCAAACAACAGCACACCCAGCGCCATGTCCGCCTCGCAGGGGCGAATATGGGATAATGTACCACCACGGAGCGGAGGGCTGGTACTGAAACATGTAAGAAATAACTAATATGATAGGGGGACAGCAATGACAATTCCAATCTCTGACAGAGAAATAAGAGGTACCCCTAAACCAATCATTGAAATGTCTCATTTGACAGGCTATCGCATACCAATGAATATTTAACAATCAATAGCCCCCCCCTTCTGAGAAGGCAAAGCTTAACAAAGGTCATAGAAACATAGAAAGTGACGGCAGAAAAAGGCTGAAGTCCATTGAGTCTGCCCACATCATTGACCCACCCCCCTATTTAATCGCTCTCTGATGACCTTTCCTTCGTAGAGATCCGACATGAGCATCCCATCTGTTCTTAAAATCCGGCACGCTGCTGGCCTCGATCACCTGCACTGGGAGCTTATTCCAGCTGTCAACCACTCTTTCGGTGAAGAAGTATTTCCTGGTGTCGCCATGAAACTTCCCGCCCTTTATTTTCAGCGGGTGTCCTCTTGTGGCCGAGGGTCCTTTAAGAAGGAAAATATCATCTTCTACCTCGATACGACCAGTGACATACTTAAACGTCTCAATCATGTCTCTTCTCTCCCTACGTTCTTCGAGAGAGTATAGCTGCAATTCTTTCAGCCTTTCTTCGTATGATAGATCTTTGAGCCCTGAGACCATCCTGGTGGCCATTCGCTGTACCGACTCGACTCTCAGCACATCTTTACGGTAATGTGGCCTCCAGAATTGTACGCAGTACTCCAGATGAGGCCTCACCATGGTTCTGTACAAGGGCATTAGGATGTCGGGCTTCCGACTAACAAAGCTTCTCCGGATACAACCTAACAATTGCCTAGCCCTGGATGAAGCCTTCTCCACTTGATTGGCCGTTTTCATGTCTTCATTGATGATCAACCCCAAATCCCGTTCTGCTGTAGTCCTTGCTAAGGTTTCACCATTTAATGTGTACGTTCTGCATGGATTATTGTTGCCCAGGTGCATGACCTTGCATTTGTTAGCATTGAAGCTAAGCTGTCAGGTCGAGGACCATACGGGGTTTCTTGCCCCCACAAACATACCATTGAAGACCTCTAATAAGTTGAATCCTATGGGCAGGGGACAGTAAGAGGGGAAGCACTTGAAAGCGGTACAGCCACTTTGGAAAAAGCACCATATTGTATAGAGACACTCGTCCTGCCACCGACAGACAGGGGAAAAGCTTTCCAAATTTGGAGCAGTTGTAATGTGTCCTCCAACAACGGGGAAACATCGCAAGCATATAAGGTAAAAAGATCACAAGGTAACCACACCCCTAGGTATTTAATATAGGTCTGGGCCCAAGAGAATGGAAAGTTACCCTCCCAGATGTCCCCAGAGGGAATGGCCAATACCGTAGATTTTTGATAATTAAGCGTAAAACCTAAATAAAATTGGAACTCCTCTAAGGAGTTCAAAAGATGAGTGATGGAACGCTGTGGCTGAGTCAGAGTGAAAATCAAGTCATCCGCAAAGGCCAGTGCCTTAACCATCTGGTCAGGAAACTCAAGTCCCACTACGTCAGGATCTTTAGCTATAGTATGTAAGAAGGGCTCTAGATAGAACAGAAAAAGAACTGGAGATAACGGGCAGCCCTGTCTGGTTCCTCAGCCAATCGGAAAAGCAGCTGTCATAATCTCATTAACTAAAAGCCGTGCGACCAGGCCTCTATATAAAGTCTTTACTGCCCATGCATATCAGCCAGAAATGCCTAACTATTCCAAAACCGCAAACAAATAAGTCCAGTCCACCTGATCGAAAGCACGGGCTGCATCCAAACTAACCAATAACATGGGTATATCTTGTGATTTAGCATGGGCCATGGCCAAAAGCACCTTACGGACATTCTGTACCACCTTTCTACCTTTCAAAAAGCCCACCTGTGCAGGCCCTATAATTCCGGGAAGGAGAGAAGAAAGGCAATCCACCAATATTTTTGGCATAATTTTAATGTCAACAGTGAGAAGCGATATAGGGCGATAAAAATCAGGAGCAGTGGTGTCCTTACCCAGTTTTAAGATTAGCGTTATGAGGGCTTCATTAGCTCCGGCGTAATTTCAAGGAATCTGACAAATTTAGATGCGTCTCCTGTAGGAGAATAATATCAGGGGTGTCCTGTTCTAAGTATGTCATTATTTTCCTTGCCTTGATGTGGTTGTTAAGGCCCTTGGTGTTTAAAGATATTATGGACAGTGACATCTTTTACAGCAGGGTGATTCTAGATTACAGCAAGTTAAAAGCAATCTGTAGCTGAGTGCCAACATGGTAGTGAGAGAAATACAGGATAGCAGTGAGCAGGTGACAACATAGCTCTTTGTGACAAAAACAGGATGACTACTAACAATAGTCATCATAACAAAAAACAGTGACAAATGGAGGGGAAGGAAAAACAAACTGCGAGACCGGTAAGGCAGCAAAGAGGTTTTGATATGACACACAGATGATTAATTATTGATGCTGTCTACATAATGTTTCTACTGTGTTACTGGCTCCTTTCTCGCTGATGACACACATATGTATTGCACATCCTAAACAGGTGTGACTTAACACGTGTATACATGTAGTATACACACATCACATTATATCCATGAGCAGATGGTTGTCCTCTTTTTGACAATGCAGAAACGTAATATTTGTTTCACCAAAGCGGAGTCTTGCTACAAGTATGTAGGCTCAAGCACATGCCTTTGTATCACTACTGTACTATAGATTATATAGCTTACGTTAATACAAGTCTCTTGTAACTGATATACATGGTTTAAATGTTAGTTCGCCTTTACGTTTTTATAACTAACTTTTATTCAGAAATAATCTTTTGCATATTAGGACATATTGTTCCCTCCTACAGCAATTGTTTCTCTGCTTGGGTGAGAGGCTAGAGAGGCTGGGGCTCTTTTCCCTGGAAAAGAGGAGACTTAGAGGGGACATGATAGAAACTTATAAAATCATGAAGGGTATAGAGAAAGTAGAGAGGGACAGATTCTTCAGACTAGCGGGGGCAACAAAAACAAGAGGGCATTCAGAAAAATTGAAAGGAGACAGATTCAGAACAAATGTTAGGAAGTTCTTCTTCACTCAGAGGGTGGTGGACACCTGGAATACGCTTCCAGAGGAGGTGGTAGGACCGAGTACGATATTCGGATTCAAAAAGGGATTGGAGATTTCCTGAAGGAAAATGGGATTGAAGGGTATAGATAGAGGGTTACTGTACAGGATATTAAGTGATTAGGGAATAAAAAGTTTTAGGTTAAAGATCACTTATAGGTCATGGACCTGGGGGACCGCTGCGGGAGCAGACTGCTGGGTATGATGGACCCATGGTCTGACTCGGCAGAGGCGATGCTTATGTTCTTATGTTATGAAATAATTTTAATCTCAAGAGTTTTATTATTTCATTCCGGTACATTTAAATAAAGATGTTGCTTTGTGCATTGCCTGGCATTTATAGGGAAAATGTCTCATAACAGCAAAATTCCTGATAAATATGATCACAACAGATGCTTGTGATTGCACAGTAGGTGACATGCTGGGTATAAATATGTTGTGTAAAAAATTCTCTATAATCAACTAGAGATGGTAGCTGTTGGTATGAAGAATATTGGTACTTTTTACACTATAATAGCTGAAACATAGAAACATGATGGTAGAAAAAAAGCAATATCCACTATCTCCTCCTCTCCTTAAAGGCCAAAATACATAAGGGACCAAAATCTAACAGACAGGCTAAGTCACGGGCCAAATTTTTTCTTAAGATTCTTAGGCCTCCTTTTACGAAACTGCGATAGCTGTGCTGAGTGGCTCACACTGCTCCCGACGCTCATTGAGTTCCTATGAGCGCCGGGAGCAGCGTGGGCCATTCAGCGCGGTTCCCTGCACTAGAAACTGCTATCACAGTTTCGTAAAAGAGAGGGTTAGTCTTATAGAAGTATAGAGTTACAGTCTCTCCAACCCCACACTGGCTCTGTGATGTAAACAAAATAAATAAAAAAGACTTTTCTTTCTTAGGTCCTAGTTCACACTTGCTATCTAACACCAGCTCTGACAGGGTATACATTTCAAATCTGTTTCTCTTCTGATAACTCGCTTATCAGGGTCTCCTGCCCATTAGTCATTTTCTTCTTTCTCGGTGCTAACCATTCATCTTCCATCTCTGTCCTTCCCTTCTGTTTCCCTTCCATCCCCCGGAAGTCTGGCATCTTTCCTTTTATTCATCTCCATCCCCGCAGCTGCAGCGATGGACCCCACCATCCCCAGATCCACCATCTCTCCTTTTCTCAACTACCCTTTCATCCAGCATCTCTCCCTCCTTCCCCACCACCCAGTGTCTACAATCTCTCCCTTTCTCTTCCCAACTACCCTCCTATCCAGTATCTTTATCCCCCCTCCACACCATCCCTTGTGTCCAACTTCTCTCCCTTTCTGTTCCTTCCCTCCCTCCATCTCATTGTCTACCATCTCTCTCCCTCTCCTCTGTTTTTAGATCCAGTATTTCTTCCCCTCCCCCACCCATGTTTCTTTGGACCATCCCCTTCCCTCCCTCTGCGTACTTCTACAACAGGACTTCTACACCATGGCCTGCCGCCCCCCAAAGGCCTGCATGTTTTTCCCCTTCTTGCTAGCGTCTTCCAGCTTCCCAGTCTCACCTTCAAAGCAGCCTGCAGAGGATCGCCAGTCGGCTGTAGAGATCCTAGCAGGCTGCCGTAAGCTTCCGCAGCAATTTCCCTCTGCCGCAGTCCCAACCCTCCTCTGACGTTTGGGACCGCTGCAGTGGGAACGTGCTGCAGAGGCCAATGGCAACCTGCTAGAATCGCTGCAGACGACCAGCGATTCTCTACAGGCTGCTTTGAAGGTGAGAGCAGGAAACCGGAAGAGAGATTGTAGACAATGGGAGGGAAGGAAGGAACAGCAAGGGTATTTTCTTGCGGGCCAAATTTAATTACCTTGCACTTTATCTCCTGATGAAGCTGTACACGTTGAAACTTGGATCCCAGTTGAGTTAGTAGAACAGAATGTTGAAGAGTCATAATGAAGATAAAGTTAGTGCCCAACATCATAACTGTTTCTTACAACGGAGTGAGAGAATCAGTACAGATAAGTGCACCTTCTGGTTTTGAACATAATTAAGGTTGAAAGTCAACATCAAATAAGAATTTTCAGGAGATTTGACTTGTAAGAACTATTGCACTTAACATATTGAATTTGCCTGCTATTGAAACTAAATGTAAAAATGGACAAATGAATATAAAATCAGTGCAATGATTGAAAATGGGTGCTGTTTCACTATTGGTTGAAGATTTATCACGGAAAGCTACAATGTAGCCATTTTCTGAGCACTACTATTATATTCAATGTATGTGTTTCAGTATTGTAAAGTATATATAAAAAATAAAAATTGTTTAAAAAATAAAATAAAAAAGTTTAAGACAGTAAGGGGGGCAGGGGGGTGGGTATTTTTGATTGTAATTAAAATAAATCATTTTCATAAATATATAAGGGAGAGTGATATTATTCTATTTTATAAGGTTCAATTATAAGATATCAGGTGTATTTGTAAGCTTAATTGTTATATGTATTTATTGTACTTGATTTCAGAAGTGAAATGAATAAAGTATTAAAAAAAAATAAATAAAAATTGTTTCAGGAAAGAGTTATTGGAGTATAAAGTGACCCAGGACTATTAGTTGGATTGTACTACCATTATATTAAGTAAATAAGTGATTTCCGGTATATTAGGCCAGGATTTACCAGACCTAACTTCCCATAGCCTATTTCTGATGCCTAGCAACATCTAAGTAAACCATACCTATTCTCCGTCCCTAACCATGCCTACTTTTCATGTAAACTTTGTTAGCTTTAAGAGGGTGCCTCCACTTAAGCATCACTAAGTGGTCTACGAATTATGTGGGGGGGAAGAGTGTGGCGCAGTGGTTAAAAGCTACAGCCTCAGCACCCTGGGGTTGTGGGTTCAAACCCATGCTGCTCCTTGTGACCCTGGGCAAGTCACTTAATCACCCTGTTGCCCCAGGTACATTATATAGATTGTGAGCCCGCCAGGAAGAAATGCTTGAGTACCTGAATAAACTCATGTAAACCATTCTGAGCTCACCTGGGAGAATAGTACAGAAAATTAAATTAATAAATAACTCTTAATTAGTCATTTTAATTTTAATTATTTTTTTTGATTGGCTGAAAAATGACAGTCAGTTATAACACCATTTAAGCCAATTAAAAATAAAAGTTGCTTGCCAATTCCAAAGTTAAGTTTCAGTAGACACCACCATTAGGGCATCTAGCAACATCTAATGAAGGTGCATTTATAGAATCCAGCCCTGTATCTATACTTGTGTATACTTTTCTGCTAGTTGAGTTTGTTTTCAATAGTAGGATAGAAGCTTCTGGTCAAACCATTTCTCTGAACTTCTATAAATTTTGGATTTGCTTAATAGTAGCTAATTTATTCATAAGTTCTTCACAAGTTGTATTCCAATTCTCCAAAAAAAATTAATTCGAAAAGGAATTTGAAAGAAGTAGTTGGTCCATATCTTCCCAGAATATATCAGGATCTACTCTCAATAGTTATGGGTAATCATGACATTAGATTTTATTCTTGTGGACTACTTCCAGGTATAAGTGAAGTCTAAGAGATAGTTGTCCAACCATGGAACTTGATGAATGTTATATTCTTTTGGGATCTATCCAGGAACTTGTGACCAGGTACAAAATAGCTTTGTTGACACCCAGTTGTATTAGAGTCTTGCAGTACTTCTACTAGGATCATTCTTCCATAAGATGGATCTACCTCATGAAGAAACTTGGGGTTGGCACAAGGAAAGTAGATCTGTTATGAACTGTTCTATCCAAATTCTTTATACATAGCTATGCGACCAGATTTTCAAATGGAAAACACATTGTGCCTCTAATTTATGGAAGCTTATTATGACATAACATAACATAACATTGTGCTTATAGACCGCGTTACCAAAAGTTCTATGCGGTTCACATGTAGTTAGATGAATCAAGTGGTCAGATACTTTGAAAAAAGATGAGATTTTAGCTGTTTTCTAAAATGTCTTTAGGAGACAGCTATAAGCAACAATGATCGAAATTCTCTCTCATGAGAAGCTGCCTGAGATGCTAGAGTACGATTAGGAATTTCTTGCTTTTACATCCTTTTACAAATGGAAAATTGAATAGATCATGGGTTTTTCTGATGTATTTGTGCATGGCTATAGAGAAACTATTAGCAAGATAAGTAGGGGCTGCACCATATAAGACCTTGTAACAAAAACATCCATCGGAAGTTGTAAGAAGCATCTTAGAGCAATGCTGAGTATTCCAGACTACAGTTTGCAAAATACCTTGGTCTTGACTATATCTTGGTCTTTTGATCTTGCAGAAAAATTATTGGCAATTTTCTTTAGGCAAATGCTAATTTATTTTATAGCTGGGGCAGCTAGATTTTGCCTATTGAATTTCAGAGCCTCTGTGAGATCTGTGTAACTAATGTGCTACAAAGAATGGATATTTATGAACAACAAGCTCAACAAATCATTGCAAGATTTTAAATTGCACAGAACATTCCAAGTGAAATTTCAATCCATCATATGAGGGCTGAAAAATGAGGTAATTACCTACAATAATTTGCATGTTAAGGGCTAATGCAATATTACCTAGTAAAGTCCAGTTGCACATTAATTGTGAAGGTAATGCATAATTTCCTGATTAATGTTTCATGGCCAATATTCTTCTGTGCTCCATCAGATGTTTAATAACAATATGGGCAATCAATCTACAGCAACTAGTACGACTATAGGATTACATGGCTGAGGACTGACTTAAGCATTTGTAAATGATAGACTCAAGACCTATAATACAACATATTTATTGCATCTAATCTGTAAATGCCATATTATCCTAAGTAGAATGGATATACTAAACTAGTCTGTTGAATCTGTTGAGTATGTCTGCAGATCTATGAGAATCACATAACTGTTCCATAGAATTTTTGTTGTTCATGAAGCATTATACCTATATTTTAAAGAAGAAACCAATATACAGTACAAGGTACATAGTTTCAGGGCTGCAGAGCTGGGATTTCAGGCAGAGAGCAGAGAGCAGAGAGCAGGACAGTAGGAAAGGAGGTGAGCGATTGGTCCCCAGCAGTCGCTTCTTTTGATTGGCCAACCCAGTCGATGTTCCTGAAGTTTTCTTTTGTGAATCGCTTCCTTCCTACATTTGCATGTCATTCCCCTCATTTGCATGCGCAGATCGGATCGGGAGTAAGGTTAGTGAATGAGGGCGGGGTCGCAAAGTGATCGCAAACCAATCGGAACACAATCGGTTTGCTTAGTGAATCTAGCCCTAAGTCCTCTTTAGAGCGCCAGCTTTTTTTTTTTAAAGGAGAGTGTGATGGATCAGAGGGAATGGGTCCCGAGCAGAATCGGTTATCAGTTGTTTGCGATTTAGACACTGCCTTTCAATTTTAATTCAGAAGTTTTAATTCCATTTTACCTGATTATGTTGAAATTTATCATTCCCCTATTGCAGGAGTTTGCCAAGAAGCTTTATAAGTAAAGTTGATTCTACCATTCTAGTGTACTTTTTTGTTTCCGAATGGGATCCATTCCTTCTAATCCATTTCACTCTTTAGAGTGCCTCCTGGAAGCATCAGGCCATGCTTTGCAGCCTGTTTTTTTCATGGAGGTGTGAAGAATGTAGCTTATGAGGCTTATTGCAAACTGCCTTCTTCATGTACCTCAGGAGACCCCCTAGAGCACAGGTGTCAAAGTTAGTCATCGAGGGCCGCAATCCAGTCAGGTTTTCAGGATTTCCCCAATGAATATGCATGAGATCTATTAGCATACAATGAAAGCAGTGCATGCAAATAGATCTCAAGCATATTCAGTGGGGGAATCCTGAAAACCTGACTGGATTGCGGCCCTCAATGAGGGACTTTGACACCCCTGCCCTAGAGGATAATTACTAATGGTTCTGAACAATACAAAACATGATCTTTTGAATTTAACATGCATTAAATGTCAAATGTTTGCAAACACTATTTCCCCTTAATGCACAATTTGACAGCACTTGAAAAAAATAATAAGATGTAAAGCATGCAAATGTATGCAAAGTGCCTCATTATTATACAAATTGAATAATGGACTTTATGTTTAATCTTGCAAACTGCATTATTATGCTGGTATTATCTTTCTTTCCCAGGAGTTTTGGGCTGCTATTGCATGGCCTGATGCTTCTGGCAAAACTCTTAAAAAGATGGTGACTTAAACATAGGGGGGTCGCAGTTCGACGGGGCAATTGGGCTTGGGCTCCCTCTTGCCCCGATGTCATTGGGGGGGTCACGGTTCAACGGGGCAAGAGGGCTTGAGCTCCCTCTTGCCCCAATGTTGTCGGGGGGTGATGTATCGCGGCAGGAGAGATTGGCTATCTCCCCTGCTGCAATGCGATCACTCCTGTACCCGAACTGCCACAACCTGCGGCAGGAGAGATTGGGCATCTCTCCTGCCTCAGGTCGCGGCAGTTCGGGTAGAGGGGTGATCGCATCGCGGTAGGGGAGATGAGGCATCTCTCCTACTGCAATGGTTGCGGTGTGTAAGTTGCCGGGCTGCTGAACTGATCGCGCCAGCAGCCATCAGCTCAGCGGCCCCTTTTTCGGCACTTAGACCTGGTTTGACTTCGTCTAAGTCAAAAAGGTATAAGTGCCGACTAGGCATCCTGCCTACGGTTTTGGTTGTACCTGTTGTTCGCCTAGGTGTAGGTCGGCCCACCCACTGCCCGCCCTTTCCCCTCCTCTAAACATGCCTCTTTTCTCTCTGTGCGTTTAGAGGCAGGGGAAAGGCCTAAGCTGTTTTTAGATACATCTAAAAACCAGCTTTGGTTATGGGTACTTGGACGATCAGGCTCTCGAAAAGCTTGGACCATCAGGCTCTCAAAAAGCTTTCTGTGCTGCAAGTGTGGAGTTGTTGGCCAGGTCATTTATTCCCAGATGAATAACAACATCAGTGTTAAAATTCTTAGTTTCTTCCTTAATTATAGTCTGTATTTGTCTGGAACTCCTGGTAGCTGAGGATCCTGGAAGACATTTTACTATTTTGGTCTCCTCGCCTTGTGTTCCAAGGTTAATGCCTCTGATGATGAAATCTCCCAACAGTAATAGTTTTCTGTTTTGGCTTTTTTATTTGTGCGTAGGGTGCGCTTGTTCTCTTGAGTTACCTTCATTGGTTCCAGTCCCACCTCCCTTCTGTTTTCTTGAGTATCGCAGTGCACTAGTGGAGTGAAGGAATTCTGTAGAGGTGATATTAGTGAAAGTGGATGTTTCTGTGTTACATGTCACAGTCTTCGTGAGCCTACTGTGACCCATTTATTCCTGGGCTGTTTTATTCTTTGAGGTAGAGGTGGTAAGTTGGTATGATTTTGTGGAGTGATGGAAGCTGCTTCTATTGTATTCAATTCCTGTTTAAGTTTGCAGAGCTCCTCCTTAATACTAGCAAGTTGAAGACAGATGGGGCAAGCCTTAAGCCTCCTAATAGTATGTCTTGGAATTAAAGCACCACGGTGATTGCATAGAATAAAGGTCATCTTGACTGGTTGTGAAGTGACTTGATTTGAGTAGTCCTGATTATTTGGGTCTCTATATATGAAAAGTGGTCCCTGGGGTTGGTGGGACTATAAGTCTTACCCTTATTCCTATGAAGGGAAAGGGAAAGAGGAAATACGATTTAACAAAGGAAAGAGAAGGGTTTAGTTTGTGTTTTTTTGTTTTTTTTAAGTAAGAAACAGGGAGGAGGAGAAGATAAATGCTAAAAAACAGTGAAAAGAGCAGAATATGAATTGCTGAGTAACTTAGCTTTTAGAAGTTCACAGGGCAGACTTGTTCACAGCACTCTCCCAAAGATAATGCAGTTAACCTTAGTAGTAAATCAGAGCCCCTCCCTTCTCCACCTAATCAGCACACACAATGGCTAAAAACTGGAAATACAGACTCTATACCAGATCAGTGGCTACCCTAAAACACAGGATTTTAAACAGAAATGCAGGCTCTATACCAAATCAGTGGCGAGCCTAAAACACAGGATTTTAAATGGAAATGTCATAACATGCACAAACTTGTTTCAACATACTCAGGCTGATAATTAATTGAACACCCCCAGTAAGGGAAGGCACTTTTAAGAATTACCTGTAACATCAAGAAAGTTATATCTGTGAAAATGCATTTCCAGGGAATTGCAGATTTCTAAGAAATGTGCAATTGAAATGAATTTCCCATTTGGCTAGTAATAACATATTAAATAAATTAAAGAAGAGGGGAAATTATAATCTTTTAGCACAACAGAATCTCAATTTTATTAGACTAATAATCAGCTTACGTTAAAGTATCTTGCTATTAAATACAGTATATAATCTTGTGGTGAACTCATGAATAGAGAAATTTAAATCTCATGTAATCAGTGAAAGAAAAATAATAGTTTCAAAGTACTTCAGCTAATCAGGATAAAAACCAATGAATGAAAACTGTTTAAAGAAAAAGTGTGAAATGAATTTGCACCTACCTCATGCTGAAGGCAAAATTGAACACACAGTAAGTGCAAAACTAGTGCAGGAAATGCAGAGGATGTGCAGAGCAATACCACATGGTACTGTGCTGCAAGACGTGCCAGGTAGCCTACAACAAGCCATTAGCACTCAATAATTGGGAATTGTTCAACAAATTATTGATGTCAGTTGTCACCAATGGCTGTTGATCAGCATGTGTGTTGCTCTATAACCCAAAAGGGGGCATATCGTGAGTGGGTTGGGGCATTCTTAATATATGGGTACAGTATTATAGAATATGGAGGATGTGCGCCCAACTTATGCGCCAGGTTTGCATTGCTGTAAATCCTTTCCTTGGGTCTGATTCTATAAATGGCACCTAACTGCTCATATTTTGTAGGCTCCACTGGCATGGTTGTCAATCAACTGCTAGTTGCCACTTATAGAATCACGCTTAGCAGCGCCAAGGTATGCTTAGGTATTACTAGGTGTCCTAGAGGCAGGCGTCGGTAGAGAATGACATGGGGAAAAAATTTATCCCTGTCCCTGTGAGCTCAGTCCCCATCCCTGCCCTGTCCCATGAGCTCAGTCCCCGTCCACACCCTGCAAACTGTCAGATCCCACCCGCACAAGCCTTGAATAGTTATAATTTTATACTGAACTTATTTTTATTAAAGTATAAAAAGAGACTATTCTGTACAGGCAGCCGACTCCAGAATGGGGCCGGATTGGCCCAGCCATCCCAAAGCCCCGCCCACAGGTGGGGCCTAAGGCACCTGGGCCAATCACAATAGGCCCGGGAGCCTTAGGCCCCTCCTGTGAGTGGGGCCTTAGGCACATGGGCCGGGTTGGGGGCCCAGGAGGTGGATCATCTGATCACACCAGAGGTAAATTTGACTGAATTTTTGGAAGATACACAGGATGTGATTCAGAGCCGGTCCACCCTGGTAATAGCATGCATGAGCGAGATGGGCAAGATGTTGATAATGAAACTTTACTTTAAAAACAGGTTAATGAAATTTTGTGGGGATTTGGTTAGGATTTTTCCGGATGTATCTAGAACCACTCAGTTGAGGAGCAAAGAATTTTTGAAATTGAAGGATAGAGTGTTGGCACTGGATGCATCCTTTTACCTGAAATTTCCCTGTAAATGCTTGATTAAGTTACAAGATATTGAGTATTCATTTTGGGACCCTATACAATTACAACAATTTTTAGTAGCAAGAGAATAGAAATAGAAATAGAAATATAAATGAGATTTGTTTTACCTAGCTGAGATTATGAGGAGAATTAATATTAAAAATATCCCATTTTCTTAAGGAATGAGTCAAGGTTCTTTAGTGTGAACCAAGAATTATTGTCCTTTATTTTCTTGAACTTTATTTAATTAGAAATAGCAAGGCATACTCCCCATTAATGTGGGCTTAAAAGGAATTATGTATGTATGATTTGATTATGTATTGTTTTACGTGATTTTCCTTTTTTCTTTTGAAGTATTGGATATTGTAATGTATTCAAAATTATAAATTTAAAAAAAAAAAAAAATCAAATTCCATATGACATACATGTTGCATCAACGATGAATGTCATGTAAGGCCAAGATACTGGCCAACCCTGTAAAAAGTAAAATTACATAATGCATACAAGATGACAAATATCATTATACCAAATAAAGCAGAGAAGACCATTGAAAACCTCCATGACCAGCACTCGAGTCATTACTCCTTCCCCCTCAGCCAAATTCAGACCATGTATTTCATCTTATAGAACAGGTGTCTTTTCAGCATTTTCTTAAAATTCTGTAAATTTTGCTGTTGGCAAATATATCCTGGAAGGTTGTTCCACTCCCTAGGACCAATATAGTGAAAAACACTGTTCCTGGAAGAGGAAAATGTTAAGTTCTGCATGGATGGAACAGACAGATCACAATGCTCAACTGAGCAAAGCAGTAGAGCCGGCTCATGCAGCAAGATGCTCTGGACCAGGTGAGACATCACTGATGAAGTTGACTCTTAGGCATTGGTGGAATGAGGCACTATCACTTCACAATTTCAGCCCTGGAATATTGCTATTATTTGGGTTTCTGCCAGATACTTGTGACCTGGATTGGCTAGATTGACTATTGGCATAACCCAGTATGGCTAGTGTCATGTTCTTATGTACTTATGATGCCTCATGGAGACTACAATACTAAAACTGTAGCCTTTAAATTAGTGATAATCATGGTCAAGGGACAATCTTGCAAGTGAAACTACTATTCAGGATGAGATGTTCCCAATGATACAGGGTGATCTGGTTTCAGAAACGAATTGACAATTACCAAGTCTACATGAAAATTCTTGGTGTTATTCCAGGATTATATTAGTTTTTATTATCTACTGACCTGGAGTCAGTACATGATCAATCTATTGTGTCTACAGTTTCAAACATTATTAAAACTTCTGAGATAAATCAGAAAGGAGAATTCATCACTGCAGCAGAAAAAAAAATCAAATCCCTTGAAATTGAACTGAGGCTAAACATGTTAGAATACTTGGATTGACTGAGGGAGCAAAAAGTGATTTTCCGAACAGAAAAAAGAGGCAATACTTTCATCACATAATTTGGGCTCTGTGTTTCATGTACCATTTCAATTTTATAAAGCATAAGGAATTACCAAACACCACATTCTACCACTGATTCATCTTTGTTAGCAGCATAACGGATTTTTTTGAAAAGACTTTAGGAAAATTGGATCTTTATAGTTGTACTTGTTGCTGAATCAAATAAGAGAATGCTGATGGAGCTTGCTAGGAAAAACCATTATTGTTTTGTGCAGATCCACACATACATATTTTCTTTATGACTTAACTTAAATCATAGGAATGAAATTGCTTTGCTTGCTCAAATTAAACAAGATTTCATTACATTTTATAATTAAACATCAGGGTTATTTCCCTTTAAATTTTGGATAGAAATGGTTGATGACTTTTTTTTCTTTTTTGACTATGACCAAGAAAAAAAAACTTTTTAGATGCAAGGTTAACAGAACTATTGGTCATCCCTGTTTGGTCCGAAATTTCAAATTATTTTTTTCATTTTGCTTTGGAATATAATTCAGAGTTAGAAATTTGACTTATCATTAAAGACATCTTTAATGTATTTGATGCAACAGTTTGTAAGCATCTTATCTTGATGGAATAGATAATGATATTTATTTTAGAACTTGTTTATAAGCCCGTTACATTAACGAGTGCTGGAATAGATGTGTCTGTCTGTCTGTCTTTCTCTCTCTCTCCTTGGTCACTTTCTGTCTGTTTATCTTTCTTTCTGTCTCTCTCTTTCCTCGGCTGTCCACCACCTCCCCTTGCCTGCTCCCCCCTGTCCAGCAGTAGCCCTTCTCCCTTTCTTTTACCTCCCCCATGTCCAGCAGCACCCCTTCCCTGCTCCCCCTATGCAGCAGCAGCACTTCTCCCTTCGTTTTACATTTCCCCTGTCCAACAGCACCCCTTCCCTGCTCCCCCTGTCCAGCAGCACCCCTTCACTGCTCCCCCTGTCTAGCAGCAACCCTTCTCCCTTCCTTTTACCTCCCTCCCTGTCTAATAACACCTCTTCCCTGCTCCCCCTGTCCAGCAGTAGGCATTCTCCCTTCCTTTTTTCTCCTCCCTGTCTAGCAGCACCTCTTCCCTGCTCCCCCTGCCCAGCAGCACCTCTTTCAAGCTCCCCCTGTCCAGCAGCACCCCTTCCCTGATCCCCCTGTCCAGCAGCACCTCTTCTCTGATCCCCCTGTCCAGCAAAGGGCCTTCTCCCTTCCTTTTACCTCCCCCTTGTCTAGCAGCACCTCTTCCCTGCTCACCCTAGCCAGCAGCACCTCTTATGGCCCACTGGCACAAACCTCATGTCCATTTCTCCCTCTCTTACTTTCTCTGTTCATATCTCTCCCTCCCCTTTCTGTCTCCTCCCTGAATCTCTCTCCCTCTCCCAATCTTGCCTCCTCCATATCCATTTCTCCCTTCCCCCACTTCCCTTACTCTGTAATGCACTCCTGCCGGCATCTACTCCTCCCCCTCCTCCCTCCCGCCTGCTCATCCGCCCGCCATGTTTAACTTCAAAGAAAAGCGCTGCACCACGCTGTTGCTGGCCTCAGAATTTTCTGTCTACTGCAGCCAGCCCAAGCGGAAACAGGAAGTTGTCAGAGGGTGGGCCGCAGTGGAGAAAAGATGGCGAGGCCAGCAGCAGCATGGTGCAGTGCTTTTCTAAGAAGCTAAACGCGGCGGGCGGGTGAGCAGGTGAGAGGGAGGAGGGTGAGAAGTAGATGCCAGCAGGGGCGCCTGTGCCCCCGCTGTTCCGACGCCTATGGAATCGGCGGTGGCAGTTGTTTCTCTGGCGGTGAGTGTGGGCTGGAGGGGGGAGTCGCCGGCGTGTTCCCTGCCTCCCTGTTCAAAAATAGAATTTGGCACGGAGGGACATATCATGCTGTCAGGGAACACGCCGTCCTAAGTGTGCATGTTCACTTAGGGTTTTATTATAGAGGATGCCAATTCATGATTTATTTAGGTATATAGTGACAGAAAAAGGAACACAGGTGGGATAGTACGCCTTAGAAGACCGGACGGAAGTTACGTGGAAGCAGATTCCGATAAAGCCGAACTACTGAATGAATACTTCTGCTCAGTCTTCACCTGTGAGGCACCGGGACACGGTCCCCAGTTGAAGGCAACACAAAGCACAGAAGACCCGTTTCAGAATTTTGAGTTCACACCAGGTGAAGTTTACAGTGAACTGGCAAGACTCAAGGTGAACAAAGCCATGGGACCAGACAATTTGCACCCAAGAATGCTCAGAGAATTGAGCGATGTCCTGGCGAAACCGTTGGCTGAGCTATTCAATCTCTCCCTAAGTAAGGGGAAAGTTCCCCTGGACTGGAAATTAGCTAATGTCGTTCCTCTGCATAAAAAGGGTTGCAGGGCAGAGGCTGCGAATTATAGACCGGTGAGTCTCACATCAATAGTGTGCAAACTCATGGAAACACTAATTAAAAGCAAATTGGACACGATCTTGAATGAAGGGAATCTTCGGGATCCCAGTCAGCATGGATTCACCAAGGGTAGGTCCTGCCAATCCAATCTCATCAGCTTCTTTGACTGGGTAACAAGAAAGTTGGACTTGGGAGAGTCTTTGGATGTCGTGTACCTGGACTTCAGGAAAGCTTTTGACAGTGTCCCACACCGCAGGCTGCTAAGCAAGATGGAATCGATGGGGTTAGGAGAGACACTAACTGCATGGGTCAATGATTGGCTGAGTGGCAGACTTCAGAGGGTGGTGGTTAATGGTACCCTCTCTAAAACATCGGAGGTGACCAGTGGAGTGCCGCAGGGCTCGGTCCTGGGTCCACTCCTTTTCAACATATTCATAGGGGATCTGACTCAAGGGCTTCAAGGTAAAATAACACTATTCGCCGATGACGCCAAACTATGTAATATAGTAAGTGAATGCAGTTTACAGAATTATATGGCGCAGGACCTGCTTACATTGGAAAGTTGGTCCTCAACATGGCAACTAGGCTTCAATGCTAAGAAATGTAAGGTCATGCACCTCGGAAGCGGAAATCCATGCAGGACGTACTTCTTGAACGGAGAAACTTTAACTAGGACTTCAGCAGAACGAGATTTAGGAGTAGTCATCAGTGCAGACATGAAAACTGCCAATCAAGTGGAGAAGGCTTCATCTAAGGCAAGGCAGATATTGGGTTGTATCAATAGAAGTTTCGTCAGCCGAAAGCCTGAAGTCATAATGCCGTTGTACAGGGCCATGGTGAGACCTCATCTGGAGTACTGTGTGCAATTCTGGAGGCCACATTACAATAAAGATGTGCGCAGAATTGAATCGGTTCAACGGACGGCCACCAGGATGATCTCGGGGCTCAAGGGTCTCTCATACGAAGAGAGACTGAACAATTTGCAGCTCTACACTCTTGAGGAACGTAGGAAGAGGGGAGACATGATCAAAACATTTAAGTACCTCACGGGAATGTCGAAGTGGAAGATGATATTTTCTTTCTCAAGGGACCCTCGGCCACAAGAGGGCACCCGCTCAAACTCAGGGGCGGAAAATTTCATGGCGACACCAGAAAGTATTTCTTCACAGAGAGAGTGGTTGATCATTGGAACAAGCTTCCAGTGCAGGTGATCGAGGCAGACAGCGTGCCAGACTTTAAGAATAAATGGGATACCCATGTGGGATCCCTACGAGGGTCAAGATAAGGAAATTGGGTCATTGGGGCATAGACAGGGGGTGGGTAAGCAGAGTGGGCAGACTTGATGGGCTATAGCCCTTTTCTGCCGTCATCTTCTATGTTTCTATGTTTCTAAGCCTAAGGGCCCAGCTCTACAGATTTTGGGGGCTGTAAAAGCTGAAACCCCCCAAGCCTCAGCTTTTCCTCTAGGAAATTGCCCAAACCTTTCTTAAAACTAGCTACGCTATCCGTTCTTACCACATCCTCTGGCAATGCATTTCAGAGCTTAACTATTCTCTTGAGTGAAAAAAATATTTCCTCCTATTGGTCATTGTAAACTTTAGCAAGGTTAGTTTTCTGTAGAATATAGAGGGCAAAAGCTTGATTGAATTGGGTGACAAATAGTTTGAGATGAAAGAAAGTCAAGATAATGGTGGTGAACATCAAGTTCAAGTAGCTTGAATGAGAAAGGGAGAAGGGAGAGGGGGCAATAGTTGGAAAGGCAGATAGGGTCCAGTGAAATTTTTTGGAGGAGTGGAGGCATCAGGAACAGTTGCAGTGTAAAGTGAAAGATTGAAGATATGTCAGATAGAAGGGATGACAGTAGAAGAGATAATGGGAATTGGATCAGATAGTGGGAATTTGATCAGAGGCACAAGTAGTGAGTTTGGGGGAGGAAAGAAAATAAGCAATTTTCTCTTTAATAATTTCAGGAAAGGAAGAAAAAGTGGTAGGAGTTGAAGAAGGAGAGCTGGAGGTGACCTGGTTGAGAACTCAAGGTTAATCTTGTGACCTATATTAGAGTACTCAGCCATGATCTGGTGAGAAAGTGAAGGGGAGATTGGTGGTGAAGGCACCTTGAGTAGAGAGTTCACTGTGGCAAAGAGTTGGCATGGGTTGTATCCAAGAGAATTAATCAAATGGTGTAGTAGGCTTGTTTGGCAGACTGGAAAGAGGTCAGTAGGAATTTGCAATGCAGGAAGTCAGTATGAGTGTGGGATTTGAACCAAAGATGTAGAGCAGATTGGTCACAGGAATGTAAGTAGCAGATTTCAGAGGTCATAGAAGCATAGAAGATGATGGCAGAAAAGGGCTACGGCCGAACAAGTCTGCCCACTCTAATGACCCACCCTCTAATTTCTTCCTTGAAGTGATCTCACATGCTTATCCCATTTTCTCTTGAAATCCAGCACACTGCTGGCCTCATTTACCTGCAGTGGAAGACTATTCCAATGATCAACCACCATTTCGGTGAAGAAATACTTGCTGGTGTCATTATGAAATCTCCCACCCCTGAGTTTCAACGGGTGTCCTCTTGTCGCCATAGGTCTTTTAAGAAAAAAGATATCCTCTTCTACCTCAATAAGGCCTGTGACATATTTGAACATCTCGATCATGTCTCCCCTCTCTCTATGTTCCTTGAGTGAGTACAGCTGCAACTTACCCAGCCGTTCCTCATAAGGGAGATCCTCGAGTCTTGAGACAATCCTGGTGGCCATTCACCGAACCAACTCAATTCTCCGCGCATCTTTTTGATAATGTGGTCTCCAGAATTGCAACAAATAAAACAGGGGAAACAAAACCACAAACTCAAAAGCAAAAAAACAAAGTGGAATTGTCCCAATCAGAATGGTGAGCACTAAAAAAGTATCCTTCAACTCATCTAATGAATGCAAATATCTTTATTGGTTCAAAATCTTGTACATATATCCAAAGACTCAACGACCCGACATGTACATGTTTCGGCCCAAATCCTGAGGCAGGCCAGTTGGGCCGAAACATGTACATGTCGGGTCGTTGAGTCTTTGGATATATATACAAGGTTTGGAACCAATAAAGATATTTGCATTCATCAGATGAGTTGAAGGACACTTTTTTAGTGCTCACCATTCTGATTGGGATAATTCCACTTTGTTTTTTTGGTCTCCAGAATTGTACACAATATTCTAGATGAGGTCTCACCATGGATCTGTATAACTGCATTATAACTTCGGGCTTCCTGCTGATGAAACTTCTTCGGATACAACCCATCATTTGTCTAGCCTTGGATGAAGCTTTCTCCTGTTGATTGGCAGTCTTCATGTCTTCACTAATGATCACTCCCAAGTCTCGTTCTGCTGTAGTTCTTGCTAAGGTCTCACCATTTAGGGTATAAGTTCTACATGGATTTCTGCTGCCAAGGTGCATGACCTTACACTTTTTGGCATTAAAACTTAGGTCAGCTAATGTTCTTCCTTTTTGGAGTGAGGTGGAAGGTACTGTTATTTCAGTTTATACTCTGATAGTTAAGGCTATATTTGAGTATATCTGGCATTCCATTTTTGTGAAATAAATTGTTAGGCTTTTTCTTTCAATGAGCCTTACAGTATCATTTATTTTCATCATGTTTTAACTGTTATGGGTTTTATGAATTTGGGGGAAAAATTCTATCAGCGCCTAAGTTAAGAAACAAATGCCGTTTAAAATGGCAAAAAATGGCATGGAAGAGGCATTAGGCGGCCTAAAGTGCCTAGTTAGGCATGATTCATGACAAAGATAAGTACTAGAGATTTGGCCCGGAAAACCCTGGCCTATATTTCCGGTGCCTATCTTTCACGGAGGCATGATTCTATATAGGGCACCGTCGCATTATTGACACATGATCAGCGGCCCCTTTTTAAGTGGTCACTGATATCAGTGCCCTATAGAGAATCTGGGCACTGTTTTGTAAATATTGTCTTAGTGTATTTATAAGTCCATATTGTTAGCCTTGGTTCATTATGTATGCTTTTAGCTTGTACCTATCTTTATTGGAAACTTCTTTACTGCTACTACTCACTGGGGAGTCAATTCAGAGCATTTTTCAAAGACATCTGGATTCCTCTGTGATTGTTGTCAGCCTTTAATTTGCTTGGCTAGGGTATCAAGTTTGCATTCACATTATTACATTATTATATATGTATGTATTGTGGGACCGGGATCCTGGCGAGACCTAGTAACTCCACAGAATCCCAGTCTTGGCTCGAGCGTAACCGTGGTGGGCCACAGCTGGCCTGGTGCCTCCCATAAACTGCACACCACACTGGCTGGGCTTTTTGTCCAAATATATCACTTTTATTTATCCACAAGAAAAGTTTCAAACAAAAAAGGTCAAAATTTGGCATTCAAAGTAAAAACCCAAAAACATTCCAATTTCCTCTTGTTCCGCTTTCTTTCTCTCATGTGCCAGTTCTTATTACTGCACCCCTTTAGTGCTGGCCAATTTAAGTTCACAAATAAAGAACATAAAATACAGTTCCTGTTAGGTATTATTTCCACAAGCAGTGCTAGAACCGTACCTGCCTTGGCAATAGTTAGGCCACCTGGTTCTAGGCACTAATTAGGCTTCTGGTAGATTTGAGTGGCAGTTCCCTTTTCCTAGGAGCAGAGGGACTTGTACTCCCACAGGTGTGGCCACTGGTCCACTTATCTAACCCAACAGTAAATTCAGCAGCTTCCAGCCCAGGTTGAAAACAGGATACACAATCCTTCACAAAACATAAAATTCAAAAAGGAAAAAACAAAAACCCTTTTACCAAGGAAAAAGGACATTCAGGTTTTCCTAAACCTATTCCCATTCCATAGGGTGTTCTTCCCCAGACCTAGCATTACTCTCTAACCAGTCCGTGTCACAAACCTCAGATTGTGTTTC
The DNA here is from genome assembly GCF_902459505.1 of Geotrypetes seraphini. Taxonomy (NCBI): domain Eukaryota; kingdom Metazoa; phylum Chordata; class Amphibia; order Gymnophiona; family Dermophiidae; genus Geotrypetes; species Geotrypetes seraphini. The sequence continues at coordinate 35,332,419 of NC_047101.1, read as the reverse complement.
AGGGTTTTGCATTTCCCTATCCTGGTGAGAACTTCTGAAGGCTGGCCAAAAGTTAGCTGCTGTAGCTGGTTTCCTTCTCAGCTTCCCCTGAGCTTCCAGTCCCAGCTGTCCCTCCTCTCTCACTGACGAGGGAGCTTCAGAAAAAGGGAGACTCGGCACATAACCACGCCCCCTCACAGCAGCTTTAGCTAATTCCTTAAAGAGCCCTGTCCTTCCCGTTCCAGCCTGAGCTCTGTGAGCTTTTAAAGGGACAGGCTCCCTCTTAACCTTGTGCTCAGGATTTTCCCTATACTCAGGATATTTCTTCTCGTTAGTCCCTGGAACCTTATTAATGCTTCCCTGAGCTTTTCCCTGGGCTTTATTAGGACTAGCCAGATCCCTGTCACATTATGTTTACACAAGATTACAGTTAACCATTCTAACTGATGTCTGTTATATATTCTGCTTTGTGCTTTTTGTAAAGGCAGGTTAAATATCCCAATAAAAAGTGAAAATGGTGCTCTATTTCTTTCCTCTTCTGGATCAGTTAAATTGCAGTCATTAAAGGAAAAGGATTGTAATTGGACATGTTTACGTTTTATAGGCTTCTGGGCAAAATGGAACTCTGATCTATATTTTTCTAATTTTTTTTTCTCCCCAAAAGTGACACGTCTAAGAAAACTGGGACCGTTCTCTAAAGCTCCTTGTGACTTGGCAGAAAGCCATTGCATGCGATTGTATGCTATTGTTCCCACAGCAGAGAGAAGCTGAGATGCATCTTCAGAGGAAGAGCAAATAAACAGGGAAAAAAAAAAGGTTTCTATCTCTTGATACCAGATCTGACAACTTGACTGCACAGCACAAAGCACGAGACACGCATCATTGGAGAAAATGTCAAGTGGGGCTATTCATATGGTGGATGGGATGTGATAACCTTTAATAGATATAAGCAATATATCACAACCTATTATACTTTACTTTCCCCTTCAGAGAAGTCATTCCATATGTTTTGCATATGACCCTGGGAAGATATACTCGAGGTTTAGAGATTATGCCTGTTCTGATGGGTATGGTGTTGCCTTTTCAGCTGCATACAGGGGAGACAGGTTTATCCTTTTCCCTTTCTTTCAAATTTGTGACTTTGGGGCTCATGCTGGAAGCTAATGTGAACCTAACTGCTCACTTACCACAGGATTTATGTGCATGTTCCCAGCCAAGAAATGCAGAAAGGAGTGTGCATTAACAAAATTAGGGGTCTTTTTAGAAAGCCACGCTAAACAGTGTGTGGCATCATTTTTAGGGTGAGGCCAGTTTTTATTGCAGTTCTAAAATGACCACAATTTGGGTTGCCCATCATACTTGTGCTTCCTAACGTTCAGGGACAAGAAATAGGGTCCCTGGTTTCTTTATTTGAAGGCGGCCTACTGGCGCTTTTATCTTTTCTCTACTGACCTTCGTGGAGAGTGGTGTAGGGTAGGGGGTGGTGGTGGTGGGGAGTTTGAGCTTATTATTGTTAAAATTGTTTGATGACCGACTTTTTGTTCTTTATCCAGAACCTGTAGTTTGATTCCTTTTTTCCCTGGTCTGTTGAATTTGCTGTTCTGTGGTTATCTGTTGTCATCAATAAAAACTGTTTGAAACATTAAAATGGCCGCAATTTGGTTTTTCCTAATAATAACCATGCACTAATTTTGACATTAGCGCATGTCTATTGGTGTGCAAGCCCTTACTCTACCAATTTTGTACGTGGTAAGGCCCCCTTGCTAATCGGTCAGTGCACACCAATGTCCACATGTTAAATGATTAGCGCAAGACATGACTACTCTCTGTCCCCAAACATGCTGGAGCTCTGTTAAAGGACACTTCTGACCACAAGGCTACATGGCAGCTTAGACCACTCTGATGTCCCTCTTTGATAAAAGGACCATTTATTTTCACTCTTATCCATCTGACCTCATGCAAGAATCATCCTTTTATCTCTTCTGGAACCTAGATCCTTCAGTATCTGCCTTTGCCTTTCTCCCTTCCCCCTGCTCTCCAAGCCTCACTACCCCTGCATCATAGTAGGACAAAGAAGTTGTATCCGTATCCATCTATTTTCTGAGCTGGATTACTGTAATTCCATTTATGTAGGAAACAAGAAATAGCTGCAATTGATTCAAAATACTGCAGCCAGCCTGATTTTTGGGAGTTTCGGGAGCCCTTTCCAGCAGGGCACCTGGCCTCATCTCCACTCCTCCCCCGTTCCAGCAGAGGTGAGATCGAAAGGGAAGCAGGGAAAACTTTTCTCCCTTCAAACTTTTCTCCCTTCAAGCGGCCAGTTTCTCCCTCCAAGCGGCTAGTTTTGGGAGCCCTTTCCAGCAGGGCACCTGGCCTCATCTCCACCCCTCCCCCGTTCCAGCAGGGGAGAGAACTAAAGAGAAGCAGCGCTAACGGCACTCGGCACCAGCGGCCGGCTTCGGGAGCCCTTTCCAGCAGGACACCTGGCCTCATCTCCATTCCTCCCTCGTTCCAGCAGAGGTGAGATCAAAAGGGAAGCAGGGGAAACTTTTCTCCCTTCAAGTGGGCTATCGCCAACCGAAAACAGCGGCCACATCGGCGGGTCTCGAGCACCGCTCCGCCCCCCCCCCCCGAGCCAGCAGGGGAAACTTTCCCCATATTTAAGTCTAATTGTGAAATCTTTAATCGTTAAGCATAATCGTGAACCCATTCAACTGTAAAGTTCATTTACTAGCTCTAAAAAAAAAAAAAATATATATATATATATACATAAAGCAAAAGTAATCAAAAAATTATCTTAAATACCTGTTGAATCTTATAATCTGTTTAATGCTTGCTGTCTTCTTAATTTTTGTCAATTAATTGTTGTCAATTCTTAACTAATTTGTTAAATGCCTATTGTATCCAAAAACCTATGCTAATTTGAATACCGATTTGATAGCCAGATTATCTTCATCCCCCTTACATGAGATCATTTTCAGAATAACTCCAATTCAGAAACACTTTACTAGATCTGTCCAATATCATTTGTGCTGATACCTAGTACGTTATTACCTAGTCGCTCCTCCATCCTTAACCTACTCTCACATGCCTCAAACAAGCCATCTAACCCATAGATCTCTAATCTCTCATCATGAAGCCACCTTCATGGCTCCTTTTTCTCCTACTCTTCTCTTCTCTCAAACTCTTCCCCTGCCTGATACCCCCTGCCCCCAACCTCCTTGACTCTACAAATGCTCGCAATATCTGCCCTGGCCTCAGAATTCCCACGCTCATTCGCCCCAAACACCACCCATCCTACAAAAACCCTCGCAAAGTCAACCATGCCTCTCTAAAACCTGTCCTCGCTTCCACTCCCCCCAACCTTGCCTCACATTCTCTCACCCCAGTCCCAACACTCTATTGCAATGCCAGATCCGCTTGCAATAAGATACAAATCTTGAAGGACCTACTCGAGGATTCTGACCCCGGATTCCTATTCATCACAGAATCTTGGATCACAAAATATGACCGATTTACTCAAAACGAACTCTGTTCCCATGGCTACCAAGGCCTCTTCTCTCCCTGAACCAACCAAAGAGGAGGCGGCCTGGCCTCAAGTTTATTTTTAACTTATTGAATCGCTTAATTTAATTTGCTAAGCGATTTACAAAAAGAGGATCAGAGCGGGGAAAAAAAAATGGTAATCATTAAATATGATTATAAATTAAAAGCGTCTTTAAAAAGGAAGCTCTTCAGAATGCCTTTAAAATGTTTCAGATTGCTTTCCTCTCTTAGATACTGAGGCAGAGTGTTCCATAGTTGTGGGGCCATTACAGAAAAAATATCAGGACGACGAGTTCCAATAACTTTTAGTGATGGAACTGTTAAGAGTTTTTGTTTAGTGGATCTTAAAGAACGTGATGTACTATGGGGGATAAGTAATTTATTGATGAATTGGGGTTCATTTGTGGACAATGTTTTAAAAACTAAAAGTAAAATTTTAAAAGTAATGCGATGAGCCACAGGAATCCAATGTGATTCAATCAAGAGCGGTGTAACATGATCAAATTTTTTTGCGGTTATGTATTAATTTGATGGTAGTATTTTGAACTATTTGAAGACGTTTCTTCTCTTTATGAGTGACATTTATTAATAAAGAGTTACAATAATCAAGTTTTGAAATAATTAGCGAATGAATCAGTATGCTGAGTGATTTTGGTTCTAAGAATTTGGCAATTGAGCGGATCGTACGCAGCCTATAGAAACAAGATCTGACAGTGTTAGTTATGTGTTCGTGAAAAGATAACCTATCATCTAATATTACCTAATATTTTTAGAGATTTTACTGATTTTAAATGAACATTGTCCAAAATGAATGGATCATTTAGATTAATATCTTTTTTCCAGGGGAAAAATAGTGTTTTGGATTTTGGTATGTTTAAAGCTAATATATTAGAACTAAGCCATTGTTTAATATCTACTAGCTTTCTATTTATTTCAATTATTTCATTTTTGTTTTCTGGATTTATTGGATGGAGCAATTGAACATCATCTGCATAAGTGAAGGTAGTGAAGCCTATAGATTGACATAGGCATAGCAGTGGAGAAAGAAAAATATTAAATAGAAGTGGAGATAGTATTGATCCTTCAGGAATACCATAATTGGAAGTATAAGGTTTTGAAACTGTGTCTTTAAAAGTAACAGCAGATGAACGATCAGAAAGGAAAGAGTTAAACCAATTGAGAACTTGACCACCAATTCCTATTGATTTCAATCTATCAAGAAGTAATATGTGATCAATGGTATCAAATGCTGCTGATAAATCGAGAGAGAAAAGAATAACAGAATTATGGTGATCTAAGTGATAAAGTATATTAGTGGTTAGTCCAATTAGTGAGTACTCTGTAGAGTGATTTTTCCTAAAACCTGTTTGATTTGGGTGTAGGACATTAGTTGTTTCTACAAAATCTGATAATTGTTCAAAAACCAGCCTTTCAGTTAGTTTTGCCAAAAAAGGAATGTTGGCTATGGGCCGGTAATTTGTGGCATTCTCAAGGCTGGTTTTGTGATCTTTTCAAATCATTCTTCGTGTCCAACTCCTTGAAAAGGGCAGCCACTCCTCATTAGAATACATGTTAGCCTCAGTCAATGACGAATTCCACCCTCATCCTCTGGGTATCCTGCTTCTATACCGCCCACCTGCCCCTTGGAACAATTCCTCTGAACTCATCTTTGAAACCATAACAAACGCCTTCCTCAAATTTCAAAGATTACTGATCATCGGAGACATCAATCTCCACCTTGACGATGTCACATAAGAAACGCCTTCACCGGATCAGACCTAGGTCCATCTAGTCCAGCGATCCACACACGTGGAGGCCCAGTTAGGTGCTCCCTGTTGGAGACCCGGATCTCCCATATCCCTCGATATGATTTGCAAGAAGGTGTGCATCCAACTTGCGCTTGAAACCATGAACACTAGTCTCTGCCACAAGCTCCTCTGGGAGAGCATTCCAAGCGCTCACCACTCGCTGTGTGAAGCAGAACTTCCTGACATTTGTCCTGAACCTGCTGCCACACAGTTTCAGGCTATGACCTCTTGTCCGTGTCACATCTGAAAATGTCAGTAATGCTTCTTCCTGGTCTATTATGTCAAATCCTTTTAATATTTTAAAAGTCTCTATCAAATCCCCCCTCAATCTTCTCTTTTCGAGGGTGAACAGTCCAAGTTTTCGGAGGCGTTCTTGGTAGCTCAAATTCTCCATAACTTTTACTAGTTTAGTGGCTCGCCTCTGCACCCTCTCCAGCAGAGTTATATCCTTCTTGAGGTACGGAGACCAGTGTTGGACACAGTATTCCAAGTGTGGTCTGACCATCGCTCTGTAGAGTGGCATTATGATGTCCTCCGACCTACTCGTGATCCCCTTTTTATCATGCCCAACATCTTGTTTGCTTTCTTTGCTGCCACCGCGCATTGAACCGATGGTTTTAGGGTTCTGTCTATCAGGACCCCCAAGTCCCTTTCTTGTTCGCATTTGGCTAATGTCACACCCAATATTCTATATTCATGTTCTTTATTTTTCTTTCCCAGATGCATCACCTTGCATTTGTCTATATTGAAATTCATTTGCCACTTTATCGCCCATTTTTCCAGCTGGTTCAGATCCTTCTGAAGATCCTCGCAGTCCCTTGGAGAGCTAACCCCCCGACATAATTTTGTGTCATCTGCAAACTTGATTATATTGCATGTCGTTTCCTCTTCAAGGTCATTTATAAAAATATTGAACAAGATGGGTCCAAGAACCGAGCCCTGGGGCACACCGCTAGTCACCTTCTCCCAATCTGAGAATTTCCCATTTATTATCACCCTCTGTTTTCTGTTCTCTAGCCATTTGCCTATCCATCTGTGCACTTCTCCTCCTATTCCATGACTTAGTAATTTACTCATAAGCCTTGTGTGCGGGACCTTGTCAAACGCTTTCTGGAAGTCCAAATAAATTATGTCCACTGGATCTCCAGTATCGATTTATTTATTCACCTTGTCAAAAAATTGAAGTAAATTTGTCAAACATGACTTCCCTTGTGCTCTTCCAGGTGTTGTACAATGGTATCCTTAATTAGTGTTTCAATTATCTTCCCAGGAACCGATGTGAGACTCACAGGTCTGTAATTTCCCGGTTCACCTCTTGATCCTTTCTTGAAAATTGGGATGACATTTGCTATCCTCCAGTCATTCGGTATTTGCCCGGTTCTGATTGACATGTTAGCTAAGGATTGTAATAGTTCGCCAATTTCTATCTTAAGTTTCTTTAATACTCTTGGGTGAATTCTGTCTGGTCCAGGGGCTTTGTCACTTTTAAGTCTATCAATCTGAAAATATATCATGTCCAACCCCACATGTACTGTTGCGAGGCTCTCCTCTATGCTTCCGGCGAATATCCTCGTTTCTGGCATTGTTGTAGTGTCCTCATTTGTAAAGACAGAGGCAAAGAATGAATTTAACCTATCGGCAACCTGTTTGTCTTCTTTTATTGACCCTTTCCTTCCTTGATCGTTGAGAGGACCCACTACCTCTCTTGCTGGTTTCTTTCCTTCTGTCTCCCCATTTTCATGTCACATCTCGGGCCCCCATCCCGCACTTCAAATTCTATTACCACCCTCCCCCTTACTTTCGCGGCGTAAAGAAACTTAAAGGAGGGAAGGCGCGCGGTCACCGATCACACACGCGGCCCCTTCCCTCCCTCCGGCGAAATCTATCGTCCTCCCTCCCCCCTCCCCCTTACCTTTGCGGCGCTTTAGAAAATAAACTGATGCCGGCGAAGCCTGCCTATGCCGCCCTGCAGTTGCGTGTATGTGGGCGGAAACTTCTCCTCTGACGCAACTGGAAGCCTCTCCTGGCTATTTAAATTATTTAGAATATTGATCCCAATAAATTTAAAAGCCTTATTATAGAATTATGGGGGTTGGTGTATATAATGATAACTGCTCCATATAGACATTATGGAGCTAATTTTTGAAGCATATGGACATCTCAAAGTGCCCAAATGGATGTTCATGTGCTTGAAATGTCTAAATCCCAATTTTGCAAAGGCAGAAAAGGGACATACAACATTGCAGTACATGCAAATTGTAAGGGGGTGTGTTATGGGCATGTTTTGAGTGGGACTGGGGGGTGGCAAAATCAGGATGTCCAACAGTGTTTACCTAATGGGAAGAAACATTCAAACCTAAAAAGAAATGCTGCATATGCCTTTCAGCCCTACAGAAATGATAAAAAGTAATAGTATTTGTTCAGTCAAGTCCAGGGGGATGGGGGGAGGGGGGAGGTTGCTCTGATTGAGCAGCTGACCACTGGATGGATTAAGGCATGACACCTCCTTAATTCTTCAGCGGTTGCGATCCCCCTTCCTCTCCCCTAACAGTGAAACTGGAAGGGGATACCAGGCTGTATGACAGTTTTAGATATTATGGGCCTTCATAGCAAAATAGGAAGCAAGTCTGAGGGATAGCTTAGTTGTTAGTGTGGTGGGCTTTAAACCAAGGGATCCAGCTTCAAATTCCATTTTAACAGAAAAATATATACTGAACCTGAGTCCCTTGGTTTAAAGTGTACTGCACTTAGCACTAGGCTACCCCTTTTCTCTGCCTAAGGTTACTGTTTAGCTCCAAAAAAAGGAGGATGGATTGAGACATCCACATTTTACTTCCATTACTTTTCAATGGAAGTAAAAACTGTTTGTCTCAATATGTCCTCTTTTTTTCAGGAGCCATGTTATAACCCTATCTCTTCCAGATAGACATCTTTCTCCTTGATTTTTATTTTTTGTTGTTGTTGTTATTGTTGTTGTTCATATGTTGGACATTCCAGTTTATAAAATGGCTGTTCATGCTTAATGTTTTTAGATCCCCTGTCCTGTTGTCCCCACGTACAGCTTCAGGACTCTAAAATGTCCCAGTTTAAGAGACAGCATCCTGAAGCTGTGCGTGGGGACGAAGGGTCAGGCAATCACGGAGAATGGGCTCTCTCCCTGCTTCTCCACCCACCACCACAACTACAGGAAAGGAAAGTCCAGGTGCCGGCTCAAAAGCCTTCTCCCCGACGTCAATTCAGATGTCGGAGAAGAAGTTCTGGGCAAGCCAATCGCTTCCTGGCTGGCCCGGAACTTCTTCTCTGCCGTCAGAATTGACGTCAGGGAGAAGGCTTGTAGGCTGGTGCCTGGACCTTCCTTTCCTGCAGTTGCGGCGACAGACAGGAAGCAGCAGCAGGCGGTAGATTGGGTGGGGGTGTTGTGAGCAGAAGAATTGGGGGTAGGCCAGGCTTCGGCAATGGAGGGAGAGAGGCAGGCTGGCTGGCTGGTTTTGGGGGAGGGGTGGAAAAGAGGCTGGAAGGCAGTGAGGGGAATATAGGAAGGAAGGAAGGAAGGAAGGAGAGAGAGAAAGGCAGAGAAAGGGGGGTGGGGGTTGTAAGTAGAAGAATGACTAGAGAGAAAAAGGCTTGGACCAAAGGGAAAAGACAGGAGACAGATGCTAGACTATGTGAGGTGCAGACAGAACAGGAGAGACCCTGACAAAGAACAGAGAAATGGAAGATCATAACAGAGGAGGGAGACCTGGAACAAAGGTGGTGGTAGGTACAAAAGAGAACTGACACTGGATCTGTGGAGGGTAACGGAGGGAAGAGAAAGACCTGTACCCAAAGGAGATGGGGCTGGATTGTGAAAGAAATGTTGGATGCGAAATAAATAAATAAATATTGGATGCACAGTCAGAGGGAAGTGCAACCAGAGACTCATGAAATCACCAGACAGCAAAGGTAGGAAAAATGATTTTATTTTAAATTTAGTGATCAAAATGTGTCAGTTTTGAGAATTTATATCTGCTGTCTATATTTTTCACTATATTTGTCTATTTTTCTATAGTTACTGATCTGACATTGCATATTTCAAAGTCATCTACCTTGACATCTTTGAAAAAACCCTGAAACTTATAAATGATAATTAACATTTTCTCTGCGAACAGTGTGCTTTGTTTGTGGGGGTGGGGGGGGGGGTTAATTTTATGGTTATCATTATGAATTAATAAGATATTGTGTGTACATGAAAAATGAATGGAAGAAATTGGGGTGGGGCTGGGGCGGGGCTAGGGTAGGATTGCGGGTGGGGCTAGGACGGGATTAGGGGCGGGACTGAAAATTAATAGATGTCTCGTTTTGATGAAAAAAATAAATGGTCATGTTGTTCATGCTGGATGTGATTATTCCATATCACATTTTTTTTTAACAGGAAATCCTTACATATTTCCTGATGGAAAACACATGTGAGATCAACATTCATTTTGGACATTATAAGCTGCACAACAAAAAAAGAAGAACTGCAGAGATGATGTATAGGGTTCAGGAACTTTATTGAAGACAAAAATAATGTTGCTTTCCAGAAAATGGTTCACATTGATTAGCACAGTGACTCCCAACCCTGTCCTGGAGAACCACCAGGCCAGTCGGGTTTTCCGGATAGCCCTAATGAATATGCATGGAGCAGATTTGCATGCGTGCCACCTCCATTATGTGCAGATCTCTCTCATGCATATTCATTAAGGCTATCCTGAAAACCCAACTGGCCTGGTGGTCCTCCAGGACAGGGTTGGGAACTTCTGGATTAGCATACTGGCAAGCATCAACCACCGGAGCCTCTGCCACCTGGTTTCTATGAATTTCATGTGCTTTTGTTATACTTCATATTGGTTCTTGACACACTGTGGACACTCAACATCTTGGCCTCCTGAGGAAGAAGTGTTTTTCGAAACACGGACCGTGTCGGGTCCTGGTCTTTAATCAATGTGAACCATTTTCTGGAAAGCAACATTTTTTTGTCTTCAATAAAGTTCCTGAACCCTGTACATTATCTCTGCAATTCATCATTTTTTGTTTTTTGTGCTGTTTGACTCTTACTGCAGAGCTGTTAAAATTCTTTTTCTTTTGTATTTTGTGGATGTTATAATCTGGACATCCTTTTGAAAATGCCCTTCTTTCTGAAATTATGGACCTGAAAAAGTAATCCCTTACTGCTGCTACCAATCATCATTTTTCACATAGTAACATAGTAACATAGTAGATGACAGCAGATAAAGACCCGAATGGTCCATCCAGTCTGCCCAACCTGAATCAATTTAAATTTTTAAATTTTTTTTCTTTGCTATTTCTGGGCAAGAATCCAAAGCTCTACCCGGTACTGTGCTTGGATTCCAACTGCCGAAATCTCCATTAAAACCTACTCCAGCCCATCTATACCCTCCCAGCCACTGAAGTCCTCCCCAGCCCATCCCCTACCAAACAGCCATACACAGACACAGACCATGCAAGTCTGCCCAGTTAGTTAAATATTTAACATTATTTTCTGATTCTAGATCCTCTGTGTTCATCCCAAGCTTCTTTGAACTCAGTCACAGTTTTACTCTCCACCACCTCTCTCGGGAGTGCATTCCAGGCATCCACCACCCTCTCCGTAAAGTAGAACTTCCTAACATTGCCTTTGAATCTACCGCCCCTAAACCTCAAATTATGTCCTCTGGTTTTACCATTTTCCTTTCTCTGGAAAAGATTTTGTTCTACGTTAATGCCCTTAAAGTATTTGAACGTCTGAATCATATCTCCCCTGTCTCTCCTTTCCTCTAGGGTATACATATTCAGGGCTTCCAGTCTATCCTCATACGTCTTCTGGCGCAAGCCTCCTATCATTTTCGTCGCCCTCCTCTGGACCGCCTCAAGTCTTCTTATGCCCTTCGCCAGATATGGTCTCCAATTGAACACAATACTCCAAGTGGGGCCTCACCAATGACCTGGAAAGGGGTGGAGTCAGCTCACGGAGTTTGCAGGCTGGGAAGCCTCAAAGGCAAAGTCAGAGTGGAAGGGGGAGGACACAGCTGGCTCTGATTACAGAAGCCAAAGACCCACAGAGATTCCAGTTTTCACACCTTGCCTAAGCCCCAGCAGGGACGTTTTGGAGGAACCCAGTCCACAAGGGGAGGCAGCACAACCCACGGGAGGTATAGTGGCTTGCAGATTAAACCCCAGAGGGAAAGGCTGAAAGTTTACCCCCATGGAAATGCTGCTGGAGAGCTGGCAGACATGCAGGGAGGGGGATAGGATGTAAAGCCGGGAAGGGATGTAGAAATGGAAAGCCAAGGTTCCCAAGAGGGTGACTGGGAAATGTGTAGTGACCTGGGGAAAGTATGTGTGAGGAAGACATGGACCTGGGAGGGTATAGTGGGTGAAAGTCCCAGTTGTTTTCCTAAAGAAAGTTTGCTGTTTTCCTTTTAAACTTAAGCCAATGCATAACTGAATGCAGAGCTGAGGCAGCCCTGCTTAATTAAGGGAGATATACACTGGGGGAGCAAGAAACAGAGTTTACCTTGTTTGGATGTATGACAATGAAAAGAGCTGAGATGTGAAAAGGCTGGCATGATTCGTGCTCAGCTGAACAGCAAGAAGCTACTGTGAATCTGAAAGACTGATAAATCCCAGAGGGGATATGAGACCATGAGGGCTCTGGACTAAGGTAAAGTTTCGAGTTTGAATTATATTTCGTTTGATGAAGGTGGGCTATCCAGTTCCTCGCCATATAAGTTCTTTCTTTTAATAGTCCAAAGTTTGTTTGTTCCATTTCGGAGAGTTTTGTCTCCTGTTTCCCTAAATTCACTTTCATTTGAGCATTATCTACTCCTTGTTGCTCAACTTTGGAAAAGACTGTTCCCTAGTTGGTAGATAAACCAGTAATAAATAGTTTAAGATAAGCATTTATAACCGATATAGCTTGTCATAGTGCCTCCAAATCAATTTTTCTGGGTTTCTCCAATGCTCCAAACTGCAAGCTGACCCCGCCCGAAGCACCTCTCATCTCTGACCCTGTGTGGGGCAGATGATATTTTCCATGCTCGCCCTCCTCCACCAGGGCCTGAGCTAGACTCTCTCCCAAGCTGGAAAGTGAAGATTCCATCCTCAGGAACGTTGCTTCCAACTCTCCCACCATCGGTATGCTCCTGGGTTGAAGCGACACCATCCGCTGCTCAAGGCTCAAAGACGCCCCTTCTGACTGCACGGGGTTGCCCGACATCTCCAAGCTTCCCCCCAAAGTAGGAGCCACAGATGCTCCTGAGCAGGAGAACGCCTCCGCTGTAGTCACCTGAACCATCCACTGTTGGATTGCTGGCACCGCTGGAGGGACTATGCGAGTCGCTCTCTTTCTCTTCCCCATTCCAAAAGGTAAGGGAAGATTACTCAGTAGACTCATTACGGCTCCTCTCAGGCGTCCGCTCCCGAAACCATCTTTGATTGATCTCCCCACCACCCTTAGAAATCTGAACAGAAGTATTTCTTATGTTTCTATTCTACTTGTTTGCCAGAAAAAATATGAATGTTTGCAGAGTCCAGAGGCATGGCCTCTGAAGACTTTTTCTTATGTGTTGCCTTGGATTAACTGTTTGTTTTATAGCTGCAGTCACTGTAAATGCATTTCTCCCTCCTGCGAGATGCATTCTTTCAGCTTCCTGGAGGGGAGCTTGGAGCAGTGATTTATGAGCAGATATGAGCATGACATACATGTGCATAAAATACAATATAATTTAACAGAGTTATAGCTTTTCCATTATCCTTTTATCTGTCTATCTATTCTATTTATCTATTTTCCCCACACTTTTGTTTTTGCCACTTGCTCAAAGCAGTTTATAATGTAAGTTTTACTATAGTAATTAATCAGCAATAAATGAAGTTAATTAACCGGGCATAGAAAACTGTAGATCCATTTCTTTTGTTACAAACTGGGAAAATATTAGAATTTAACATTCTTGGTCACTTCTCACCTCTCTTTCTCCCCCATTCTTTCTTATATTAGAAGCTCTATTTGGGTTTTAGAAATGTACAAACCAGCATTCAGATGCTTATATTGTTATTCTATTGTTCCTTGATACTTAAATTCTGGAGATCTATATGGAGTCAAATAAATGCGATATTAAAAACCTCGCTGTCATTATCATATGATCTAGTGTTGTTTGGAACTCTTTTATTATCCAAGAGTCCAATCAATATACATAAGAATAAATTATTCCTTACCATGACAGGAGTTGCAATGCAACTTATCACGAAAAATTGGAAGAATTGGGATAGGCTAAATTCCAATATCTGGTAGAAATCTTTATGCCAAGTTTAAAAATTTGAACGTACACATGCAACACAATTGGAATGCTACAGTAATTTAAAAAAAATTTGGGACCCGTTAACAAAATTTTGTTTGACTTGATCATTATTATTATTACCAGGAAGGGGGGAAGGGAGGGTGGTGGTGGTAATATATACTTATTATATTTGAATGTAATGAGTGCTTATTTGTTCATTATCTGTTGCACTTTATGTTGGCTTGAAAAGGAATAAAAAATTTAAAAAAAAGAACTCTAAAGCATGTATATGTCAAGGGGACATGGTCTCAAGTTTGATTATCCATAGTAACATAACTTAGGGCTCCTTTTACAAAGGTGCGTTAACGCACGCACCGGATTAGCGCGTGTTAGTCAAAAAACTATCGCCTGCACAAGAGGAGGTAGTTGTGGCTAGCATGTGCGGCATTTTAGCGCACGATATTTGGCGCGTTAAGGCCCTAACGCACCTTTGTAAAAGGAGCCCTTAGTAGATGATGGCAGATAAAGACTCAAATGGTCCATCCAGTCTACCCAACCTGATTCAATTTAAATTTTTTAATTTTTTTCTTCATAGCTATTTCTAGGCAAGAATCCAAAGCTCTACCCGATACTGTGCTTGGGTTCCAACTGCTGTAGTCTCCGTCAAAGCTAACTCCAGCCCATTTACACCCTCCCAGCCATTGAAGCCTTCCCCTGCCCATTCTCAACCAAAAGGCCATATACAGACACATACCGTGCAATCAGGATTATAACAGCCACTCCCTATGATTAGATCTTGTTCTCTTGTATGCCTCATGCAACACTTTTTTAGGATAACCCCGATGTACTAGGTTACCCACCAATGAATACACCAATCCCTTAAAATCTTGTTGTTAAAGCAAATTCTGTGATAACGCAAAACCTGAGAAAAGGGAGGGCTGTGTTTAAGTGGAACTGGGTGGCAACTGTCAAATCGTAATAACGTATTACAATAATTGGGTTTGACATAACCGTCATGTTGAATTTATGCTGCTCATGTATGACCATAGCATCCAAAAAATTAATTTGTTTGCCAGATGACTGCATGAGAAATTTTATATAAGGATCATAAAAATTTAACCAATGAAAAAATAACTAAATTGCTGTTCTTCCCCTGACCATAACATGAAGACATCAAGTTCAAGCTCAGTTTATTTAATATACCACAAATATAAAACCAGGAGGTAAATCTATGCAATTTACAATAAAAAAAAAATGTAAATTTACAATAAACAAATTTTAAAAAATCAATCAATCATCATCATCAATACACAATGCCAGCTATATATTTGCTGTTTCCATGTATTATTTTCCACATATTGATGTTCAAAATAAATCATGTATTTAAACATGTGACTGATAGAGCAAACATCACTCTCATTGCAGCCCTCATTGTCTGCTGGTATAGTCCCAGGGAAGTGGTAGAGAGGAAAACAGTGATGAAATTCAAAAAATCATGGGATAAACACAGAGGATCTCTAATTACAAAATGATTGGTATAAATTAAAGAACTAAGGCCAGTATTAGACAGACTTGCATGGTCTGTGTCCCATAAGTGGTGATTTGGTGTAGGATGGGCTGGGGAGGGCATCAATGGGAACCCCACTAACTTGGAACATGAGGACGTGACTGGCCATACTTTACAGTAGATGTCCTGCAAACAACGGAATATTTGGATAGGCTGGAGTGAGCTTAGATGGCAACTTCAACAGTTGGAAGCTAGAACAGTACAAGGTGAACTTTACAGTCTATGGCCTAGAAATATCAAAGAAAAGAGACAAGTTAATTTAATCATATTTTTAATGAGTATAACCAATGGGCAGACTGGATGGACCATTCAGGTCTTGATCTGCCATCATTTACAATTTTACTATGTAAACATCAATCTTGAGCCAATGATATATATTAAGAGACCACGTGTAGTATCACCACGATAAACAGAAAATCATCAGATCGGATGGATTTTAATATATATATTTTTTAATGGGTTATATCAGATGCATAAGAAGTACTAGACTCCACAAATTGTTTCAAAAATCTATATATTTGAAAAGTGGCTCCAGGAGTGATTTACATGATGAAACAATAGGGCGACCTGGAGACTTTTCCAAACATTTACGCATTTTGAGCAACAAATGCAACTTGGAATGGCATTCCAATTTGGTTAATAGCCCTCATCAGATCCTTTAACTGTAATATCCAAGATAGTGTCTAAATGACACAGATACTGTGAAAAACTATCAATAATAAACCATAACTCTTTCACATGTGTGGTGCAAAGTATAAATAGTAGTAGCAACGCACGCTATGCAAAAAAATACAGGGGAGGAAAAAGCCTCAGAAATGAGCCCTCCCATCCTACAATGGTGGTCAGGCAATAACCTCATTGGTACAAAAAACCTTCCCTGATAATTGAAAAAGCTCTGTGCGATGCAGTTGAAAACTTAAAGTGTAAAGACAGATGAAAAAAAATCAACTTATTTTCAATGGCCAGCATTTCACAATTCTGCCGTCTCAGAGTGTAGCAATGCTGATAATAACTGGAGTGCAAACAAACATATAAGGCTCCTTTTACAAAGGTGCGTTAGGGCCTTAACGTGAGGAATATCGCACGCTAAAATGCCACGCGCGCTAGCTGCTACCGCCTCCTCTTGAGCAGGCGGTAGTTTTTCAGGTAGCGTGCGCTAATCCGGTGCGTGCGCTAAAAACGCTAGCGCACCTTTGTAAAAGGAGCCCATAGTGTGTAAAAAAAGATATCCAAGAGTTGAGATGGTGTCTTCCACCAGAGGACAATATGTGAACTTTTCAGCTAATTGTTGGGAAAGCTCATCTAAGATCAATATATCAGCTGCTCATCTGTTGTCAGCATTGCAAATAACAATTGAAGAATTATTTTGCAATGCTTTCAATGCCATGTACTCATCATATGAGATTATATCGCCAACATCATTGGACACATTGTTGAATCACAGTTGCTTAAAAGTAGATATATTAGGATTCAAGCAGTATGTTGGTACCCAGGAAGATTTGTTCTTGCCAATGGACCTATCGAAAGCCATTTCTTTATCATAGAAAAAAAACTTGCAAAGAAAAAGATCTTATAAACTGCTCCAATTCTGTTCTAAATTGGAAAGGATCAGAAGGCCATAAATGTGATAAATTAATTAGTGCTGTCCTTCTCTTCAACTGCGAACTCCAGACTCCGTCCCTTCTACTTGCTTGGAACAAACTGCTCGAATCCCTACGGTGGGCTCTGTCTCTGGCAGTGTTCAAAGTCCGGTTAAAAGCCCACCTCTTCGAGAATGCTTTCAACTCCTAACTCCTCTCACCTGCATCCCCAACCCTATATGTCATGTCTGTTTGTCCAAGTTAGATTGTAAGCTCTTCCGAGAAGGGACCATCTATAAATGTCAAAATGTTCAGCGCTGCATACACCTTTCATAAGAATAACCTTACTGGGTCAGACCAATGGTCCATCAATCCAGGTCACTAGTACCTGGCCAAAACCCAAAGAGTAGCAACATTTCATTCAGAATCCTAAAGATTAGCAAGATTCCGGAATCCCAAAGAATAACAAAAGATTCCGGAACCCCAAAGAGTAGCAACATTCCATGCTACAGATCCAGGGCAAGCAGTTGCTTCCCCCATGTCTTTCTCATTAACAGACTATGGACTTTTCCTCCAGGAAATTGTCCAAACCTTTCATAAAACCAGCTACACTATCCGCTCTTACCACAACCTCTGGCAATGTGTTCCAGAGCTTAACTATTCTCTGAGCGAAAAATTTTTCCTCCTATTGTTTTTAAAAGTATTTCCCTGTAACTTCATCGAGTGTCCGCTAGACTTTGTCATTTTTGACAGAGTGAAAAATCGATCCACCTGCACCCATTCTACTCCACTCAGGATTTTGTAGTGCTATATAAGTGAGTATATATTTGAGGGTTTTTTTATACACTTTAATTTTATCCTTTTTCTTTTTTTATTATTTGAATTGTTATATCTTTACTATTTAATAATTGTTTTTTCAGGTACTTAAGCTAGATTGTGAGCCTTCGGGACAGTTAGGGAAGTTCTAAGTACCTAATTTTATTTTATTGTAACACGTTTTGGACTCCTGGGGAGGACAGGCTATAAAAATGAATAAATAAATAAATAATTAGTAGTCGTAGTTCTCCTGCCTTGAGTGCAAACACTATTTCTTCCTCTATATTCAATTCAATACTTATATTCATTTATTTTTATTTTTTCTTATTTTAATTCATCCTTCAAAATATGAGTTCTCCTTCATCTTTTATTCTAGTTTTTTGGAGGCATTGGCCATCCTCCTTAAACAAGCTCAACTATCCTCATTCTTCACAGAAAGTGATTATCCCATGTTTAGACACTAAGGTCCGGATTCTGTAAACTGTGTCCTGGTTGTAGGCAGCTGTAGGTGTCCTATAGCTGTCTAACCAGCCAATCGGAACACACGTTTAAAAAAATAAAATAAAAAGCTTCCCAGGCAGGCTGCCCATATTGGAGGTGCCTGTCCCCCAGATTTCTCCTTTATTATCCATCATCATTCAGGAAAAAAGGTGAGGGACTAGCTGTAATTAAAAAAAATGGCTTAATAATCGCTAACGAGTATTCACCACCAGGAGCGTCAATCGAATTCTTACAATTTAAAATTAATACTCTTTCTCAAACTGATGTCTTGCTCATTTATGCTCTTCCCCCAATCAATTGCAATAACCATACAACCCTGCAATCTATCATTTTCGACTTCTGTACACAAAGCCAGCAACCAGAGGTACATACACGTAGATATAAAAGATAGCAACCTCAATCTACATTTTCTTAAAGACTTAAATTTAAACCATCTAGTCGACAGCCCTACACATATTGGAGGACACATCCTAGACATGATCATTATTGACAAATCGCACAACCTCTGCTTCTCACTTCCATTAATTTCTCCAGTTCCCTAGACAGATCATTCCTTAATTATGCTACATTACAACCCTAATTCAAGTAAATGTACTTATTCGACAAAATCTTTTGAATACAAGGACTATAGTAACTTAGATCCAGCAAAACTCTCAAAAACGTTCTCACTGAAACTAGAAGACTTAGACAGTATATCAATTGACACATAACTGGAACTCTGGGAAACCTCAATAAAAGAACTCCTAGATCAGCTCTACAAAAAATACGTACCATTAACCCCAAGTTGATTAAAAATCCTTGGCATACATTAGAATTGTGTCTCATTAAAAAAAAACAACTTAGATCACTTAGATCGCTCCAATAAATCAACCTCTAATCTTAACTGATTCAAAGAACAAGGAAACTATTCACTATTACTTGATAGGCTTGCCTCAATCAGAATTTCAGATCAAGTTTTGAGTTGGATTCAATCTTACTTTACAGACTGCCAATCCAAATAACCTTCAATGGTTCATCATCAAACTATATCCCAAATACTTTCGGCAGTCCACCTCTCCTTTTCAATATTTTTCTTTCACCCCTGATAACACTTGATCATTAGACACTGAGAACCCCAATGATATTTCAGTTTTAAATTCAAAACTAGAACAAATCAGCTGCTGGTTAGGTGACAATATGTTAGCACTCAACATCATCAACAAAAAACCCAACAATGCTGATCCCATGGAAGGAAAGCTTTACGGTAAAATCACCAATTCAGATAACAGCACTCTACAATCAGTCGTAGTACTTGATCAGAAACTAACCTACCATGAATAGATCAACTCAGTTGTGAAAAATTGATTTTTCAAACTCAGAATGATTAGATCCTTAACAAAGGTATTAGACCCAGTGGCTTTAAATATGGTAATACATTCCATGATTATTACAAATTGGACTACTGCAATTCACTTTATAAAAACCTACCTCAAAAAGAAATAAGGCATTTACAAATAATACAAAATGCAGCAATAACAATTATAACAAACTCAAAGAAATGTTTCCTCCCTTCTGAAAAATGCACACTGGTTACCAATTCCATAAGAACATAAGAACATAAGAACATAAGAACTGCCTTCTCCGGATCAGACCTTCGGTCCATCAAGTCCGGCGATCCGCACACGCGGAGGCCCTGCCAGGTGTACACCTGGCGTAATTTATATTCCACCATATCCTTATATGCCTCTCTTAAGGAGATATGCATCTAGTTTGCTCTTGAAGCCTAGGACGGTAGATTCCGCAATAATCTCCTCTGGGAGAGCATTCCAGGTGTCAACCACTCTCTGAGTGAAGCAGAACTTCCTGACATTAGTCCTGAACCTGTCCCCCCTTAGCTTCATTACATGTCCTCTAGTCCGTGTCAAATTGGACAATGTAAATAATCTTCTCTGCTCTATTTTGTCGATTCCTTTCAGTATTTTGAAGGTCTCGATCATATCCCCACGCAGTCTCCTTTTCTCAAGGGAGAACAATCCTAGTGTTATAAGTCTGTCCTCGTATTCCAGTTTCTCCATACCCTTCACCAGTTTTGTTGCTCGTCTCTGCACCCTCTCCAGCAGTTTTATATCCTTCTTTAGGTAGGGAGACCAATGTTGGACGCAGTATTCCAAGTGTGGTCTGACCATTGCCCTATAAAGCGGCATTATAACTTTCTCCGATCTACTCGAGATTCCTTTCTTTATCATGCCCAACATTCTATTTGCCTTCTTTGCCGCTGCCGCGCATTGTGCCGACGGCTTCAGGGTTCTGTCTATCAGCACACCCAGGTCCTTTTCTTGTTCACTCTTCCCCAGAGTTGCACCTGACATTGTATACTCGTATTCCTTATTTTTATTGCCTAAATGCATTACCTTGCATTTCTCCACATTGAATTTCATCTGCCATTTCTCCGCCCATGTTTCTAACTGACACAAGTCGCTCTGGAGTTTCTCGCTATCATCCTGCGATCTGATTGCCCGGCATAGTTTTGTATCGTCTGCAAACTTGATGATCTCACTGGATGTTCCTTCCTCTAGGTCATTGATATAAATATTAAAAAGGATCGGCCCAAGTACCGAGCCCTGGGGCACACCACTAGTCACTTTCTCCCAGTCGGAGAACTTCCCATTTATGCCCACTCTCTGCTTTCGGTTTTCCAGCCATTTGCCTATCCATCTTTGTATATCCCCCTCTATGCCATGGCTATGTAGTTTCCTGAGAAGTCTTTCGTGTGGAACTTTGTCAAACGCTTTCTGGAAGTCCAAATATATTATGTCCACCGGCTTCCCACTATCGATTTGCTTGTTCACGGTCTCAAAAAATTGGAGTAAATTAGTCAAACATGATTTCCCTTTCCTGAATCCATGTTGACTGGGTTTCATTAAGTCATATGCGTCCAAGTGCCGGACTATGCTATCCTTGATCAGTGCTTCAACCATCTTGCCAGGGACAGACGTAAGACTCACAGGTCTATAGTTGCCCGGTTCCCCTCTCGATCCTTTTTTGAAAATTGGGGTGACGTTCGCTATCCTCCAGTCGTCCGGTATCTGTCCAGTTCTGATTGTCAGGTTTGCAAGTTTTTGCAATAACTCTCCGATTTCAACCTTCAATTCCTTTAAGACTCTCGGATGAATCCCATCCGGTCCAGGGGATTTGTCGCTTTTAAGTTTGTCGATCTGATAGTATATCTGGTCTAAGTCCACTTCAACTGTGGTGAGGCTGTCTTCTATTTCTCCTGCAAACACTTTCTCCGCTTCAGGTATTGTTGAGGTGTCCTCCTTCGTAAAGACGGACGCAAAGAAGGAATTTAGTTTGTCTGCGATTTGTTTATCTTCCTTGACGTACCCTTTTCTTCCCTGGTCGTCCAGGGGTCCCACTGCCTCTTTTGCAGGTTTTTTCCCTTTCACGTATCTAAAGAAGGGCTTGAAGTTTTTGGCCTCCTGGGCTATTTTTTCCTCATATTCCTGTTTTGCATTCCTCACCGCCTTGTGACATTTCTTCTGATCATCTTTATGTTTGTTCCAGGCTTCGGTTGTCTTTATGCATTTCCATTTTTTGAAAGAGTCCTTCTTTTCTTTTATGGCTTCCTTCACCTGTATGGTAAGCCATGCCGGTTCTCTTTTGCTCTTTGTTCTCCGATCTTTGGAAATCTTCGGAATGTAGAGATCTTGTGCTTCTGTGATAGTATTTTTCAGTAGTGTCCATGCCTGATCAACCGTTTCAAGTTTGTCCATCATCTTCTCGAGTCGTTTTTCTACCATGGCTCTCATGCTATCGTATTTACCCTTTTTAAAGTTCAAGGTGGTGGTTAAGGTTTTGGCATGTTTCCCTTTCCTGATGTGTAGTTTAAAGTTGATTACATTATGATCACTCGTTCCCAGTGGAACTATGACTTCCACTTCTGTTATCGGTCCCGTGAGGCCATTTAGGACCAAGTCCAAGGTGGCGTTGCCTCTTGTCGGCTCTTTTACCATTTGTTCCAGGAAGCAATCCCCTAGCACCTCCAGGAACTTGGCTTCCTTGCCGCAGTTGGAGGTTGCTAGTTTCCAGTCTATCCCTGGGAAATTGAAGTCTCCCAATATAATTACATTGCCTGTCTTGCATTCTTGTTTGATTTCCTCCATCATTTCTGCGTCAGTTTCCTCCGCCTGTCCTGGTGGACGATAGTAAAGGCCAATTTTCGTATCTGCGCCATATTGACCAGGAATTTTGATCCAGAGTGACTCCAGCTTCTCTTTCCTTTCTGTTTTAACCATTTCAACAGAATCTATCCCCTCCTTAACATATAGAGCAATACCTCCACCTTTCTGCCCTATTCGATCTCTTCTATACAGTTTGTATCCCTGTAGTACTGTGTCCCATTTGTTTTCTTCATTCCACCATGTTTCTGTTATGCCAATGATATCCAATATGTCACGTCTTGCTATTGTCTCTAGTTCCCCCATTTTGTTACCCAGACTTCTAGCATTTGTATACATACATCTAAGTTCTCTTCGTGTTACCTTTTTGGACCTTCTACTCTTGGCCGTCCCTGTAGCTTCAATTTTGGTATCCTTTACTGCTCCTGTGTTATCACCCTTTTTTGCTGTGTGGTCGTCCCCTCCTATGTCTGAGTTGTCCCTTCCTGCTTTTTCTCCCTTATTGGCTGTGAGGTCGTCTTCTCTTGTGTAGGTGTAGTTGTCCTTGGCTTCTTCGTCGGGGCATCCTGCTATCCATACCATCGACCGGTGGTCGACTGTCGGCTTTCCCCTATCTTTCAGTTTAAAGCCTTCTCGATTGCCTTCTTCATGTTGCCTGCCAAAACTCTTGCTCCTTCCTTGTTGAGGTGTAGTCCGTCCTTTCTGTAGTACTTGCTTTTTCCCCAGAACGCCGTCCAGTTGCGCACGAAGTCGAAGCCTTCTTCTTCGCACCATCGTCTCATCCAGGCGTTGATTACTTGCAATTCCCCTTGTCTCTTTCCATCCGCTCTTGGTACTGGGAGGATCTCGGAGAAGGCCACCTTCACCTCCCTGATCTTCAGTTGTCTTCCGAGAAAGCGGAGCTGGCCCTTCAGCTCTTCCCTGTCATACTTCCGCCCGCTCACATCATTTGTCCCCACGTGGATAAGTACAGCGGTGTCCTCTCCCCCTGCTCCATCTATGATCCTGGAGATCCTGTTGGTCACATCCTTCACTCTTGCTCCAGGCAGACAGGTGACAACTCTGTCCTCTCTTCCTCCTGCGGTGTAGCTGTCCACATGTCGTATGATGGAGTCGCCTACGATGATCCCCATCTTCTTTATTCGGGAGTTCCTTGGGGGGCGTTGGTCCACGTCCTTGGAGTAGGGCCAGTCTTCCTTCTCCAATGATACTCTTGAAATTGTTTCCTGTTCTTTGGGTGGGGCGATGTCTTCCTGTGGTCTCACTATTCCTCCTGGTGTGCGGTTGTCTCCTACCTCGTCTTCGGTTTCTTCTGTGTTTGCATGGGTGTCTTCTCTCCTCTCATCGGTTTCCTGAGTTTCCTGAGTACTCTCTACATGGTGCTGATGAGCTTCCTCTATGAACATTTCTAGTTCCTTGACATCGTCGTTTGGGCTGTACTCCACTAGAATCTTCTCCTGTGCTCGGATTCTGTCTTCGAGTTCCATCACTGTTCCTTCCAGTAGTCTTACCTGATATTTCAAGCTATCCATCTCCATGCATCGATTGCAAATGTATGCCTGGATCCCCGAAGGGAGGTAGTCATACATATTGCAGCCGATACAGAAGACCGGAAAGCTCACCTTCTGACTTCCTTGGGCTTCCATTTCTTGCTTCCCTTGTGTGTGCTTGTGTCCCTTGCCTGCTGCTTCGTTATGTTGCTTGCCTTGCTGTCTCTTTTGTGTGTGCTGTCTCCGTTCTACTTCACCTTGATTGTATATGTGGGTTTGTTCCTTTGGCGTCTGTCTCTTCCTTACCTTCTGTGTTTGTCGCTTCCTTTCTTGTGTGTGCTACCTGTGTTCTACCTTTGTCTTGTGTGCTGCCTTTGCTCTAGCTTTTCTTCCTGTAGCTTGTTTTTGTTTGTTCCTTCTGCGCCCGCTTCTTCCTTACCTTTCAGTCCTTTCTTGATGTTCTTGGTGTAGTAACTTGGCCCTTCTTGAGGCCCTTCGCAAAGGCGCTCTCGCTAAGAATTACTTTCAAACTGGCACTTTTAATATTCAAAATCTATCAATCAAAACAACCAATTTTTCTTGATAAACTATTCATCCCTTATGCTCCCTTAAAGAGCTAAGATCTGCTGATCAAAATCGCTTGACCATTCCCTCTTTGAAAATCAATACAAGAAGAGCAGAAATTTTCTCCGTAACCATGCCGCAAACATGCAACCATTTGCCATACTTTATCTGAGCAGAAACACGATTATATAAATTCAAAAGTTCCCTTTTTAATGATGCATTTGACAGCTGAAGTCAGAGTCAAGCATCGTTAATCAATTAATATTTCCACAGTTATAACCATTTTTTTTAGGTTACCACTCAACCTCCCTTACATGTTTACCCATGTAATGTTACTTTCCTATCACATTTGTAGTTCTCCCCTCCTTCCTTTTTTTTCTTGTTAGAGATTGTCTTGTTTTGGTTTGGTATGATTTAAGTGTGTGTGTGTGTGGGGGGGGGGGGGTTACCCTGGTAATTTTAATGTAAATCGCTTAGAAATGTTTATAAGCGTTTTATCACATTTTAAATAAAACTTGGAACTTAGTATGTGGTCAACTTTATGGATAACTCCTGCTCTTACATCTTCCCCTGCCCTTCCTCCAATTGGTGGATCGATTATCTACAAAAAAAAAAATCACCATCAGAGTCAGTACTATTAGAAATATTTGAGAATTTTACGAAAAGTCAGTTATATTACTCAGGATATACGGATTCTCCTTTGTGCCCTTAGGCCCAGATTCTCAAAAAGTGCGTCCCGATTTTAGGCAGCTGTAGGCGTCTTACAGCTGTCTAATCAGCCAATCGGGATGCACGTTTAAAAAAAAAAAATGCTCCCCAGGCAGGCCTGAAGGCACCTCCGGGAGCCTAGGGAGACCCGCAAGACGCCTAAGCTCGCCTAAGGGCCTTAGGCGAACCTAGGTGGCCCTACGCGTCTCCCTAGTAGAGGAATAAACCTTAAAAATGTAGGCCAGCAAAATGCTGGTCTACATTGTAAGTAGATGCAGCTGCTATACTTATCGCGGCAGGGGATCTCTCTGCCGCTATAAGTATAGCGGGCCGCGGCCTGTCCGATCGGATGCCGCCGCCCCCCCCCCCCCCCCCGACATTACCGATCTCCCTCCCACCCCGACACTACCGACCGACCGCCCCCCCCGACACTACCGACCGCCCCCCCCCCACTACTGATGCTGGCAGGAGAGTGTCCAATCCCTCCTGCCCGAAGACGGCGCACCCCCCCCCCTCCTGCCCGAAGACTGCACACCACCCCCCGGCGCTAACAACCCCCAAACTAACCTGTTCTTCAGGCCAGACGGTTCTTTCCCGTCTAGCCGGTAAGCCCGCCTCGTCGAAATGAGGCGGGCTCGCCCCTTCCCGGCCCATCCCGCCGAAGCCTAAGGCCTGATTGGCCCAGGCTCTAGAAGCCTGGACCAATCAGGCCTTAGGCATAGCGGGTCCGCCCATCCCCACTAAATCTAAGGTCTGATTGGCCAAGTGGGGATGGGCGGACCCGCTATGCCTAAGGCCTGATTGGTCCAGGCTTCTAGAGCCTGGGCCAATCAGGCCTTAGGCTTCGGCGGGATGGGCCGGGAAGGGGCGAGCCCGCCTCATTTCGACGAGGCGGGCTTACCGGCTAGACGGGAAAGAACCGTCTGGCCCGAAGAACAGGTTAGTTTGGGGGTTGTTAGCGCCGGGGGGTGGTGTGCCGTCTTCGGGCAGGAGGAGGGAGGGAGGGAGGGAGGGAGGGAGGGAGGGGGGGGTGCCGTCTTCGGGCAGGAGGGATTGGACACTCTCCTGCCAGCATCAGTAGTGTCGGGGGGGGGGGGGGCGGTCGGTCGGTAGTGTCGGGGGGGGGGGCATCCGATCGGACAGGCCGCGGCCCGCTATACTTATAGCGGCAGAGAGATTCCTTGCCGCGATAAGTGTAGCGGGCCGTGTCTAATCTAACCCGATTCTCTAACCCGCGTCTGTAACATGGACGCCGGTTACAGAATCGGGGTTTAGTTTAGGCCGATTCTGAATAGGACGCCTCTCCCGGGCGTCCTATACAGAATCAGGGCCTCGCCTTCAATATAGGCGGCCTGCCTGGGGAGCATTTTGTTTTTTTAAAAAACGTGCATCCCGATTGGCTGATTAGACAGCTGTAGGACGCCTACAGCTGCCTAAAATCGGGACGCACTTTTAGAGAATCTGGGCCTAAGTGTCTCCTGCAGCCCCATTCATTTATCCATGCTTTTTGGTCCTGTGTGAAAATCAAACATTTTTGGAGGCAGTGTTCTTATGTGGCGAGTGTTCTGGGTCGTCCGCTTCCCTTTTCTGTGGCTGGTCTTTTGCTGGATAAGTTTGAAGCCTTCTGTTTGTTTGATTCGGGTCAGCGTCAGTTTATGCGATGGGTGGGTGTCTTGGGGAAGAAGGTGATTTTGTCTGTTTGGATTGGTGATACTTTGCCATCCTTTTGGGCTTGGAGGAATCGTTTGCATGCTCTGCTGCTGCTGGAACGGAAGGATGCGTCTTATAGCTTGCGAAGAAAGCGACCGTTTCTTCGGATTTGGGATTCTTATCTCTTTTCTCTCTCACCACGGGCTTGAAGTGACATTCTGAATTCCTTGTAACTTTTTCTGAGACCCGGGCTCTCTTTCCTCTTCGATGGGGCGCCAGGTATACCCTCTCTCCCCTTTTTATTTATCTATTTATTTATTTTAATTCTCTCTTTCTTTCTTCTTCTTCTTCTTCTTCAGTGTTGGAGTTCACTCTTTGTCTTTGGCAGTGGGCTATCAGAGTCCAAGCCTACTGCACTACAATTCTTTCTTGTTTCTGGATTGGGGGGTTTGGGGTGGGGGGATGGTTTGGGTGGGGACTGTTGGATCTGATATTTTGTATCTGATTTTTTACATTGTTTTTTTTCTTGTTGGTGCTTGTTGGTTTGTTTTCTGTTGTTTGAAAATAAAAATTGATTCAACATAGAAATATTTGAGAACATATAAGATTCAGTAGGTGTCACTTGTTTTTCTTTGAGGAACCCCTTATTATTTTTTATAGTCTAAGTGGTTTACATTCAGGTACTCAAGCATTTTTCCCAATCTGTCCTGGCAGGCTCACACTCTATCTAATGTACCTGGGACAATGGGGGATTAAGTGACTTGCCCAGGGTCAGAAGTACCACATATGACTACCTCATATGTCATTGGAAATGATGAATGATACCTTTTTAATGTCTCTTCCTTCATGCATCTCCTTTTAATGCCAATGATAAAAATTCCGGGGGTGGAGGAGCTTCTGCATGGCATGGGATGGGGGCAAGAAGGGGGAGGCTTTTGTAGGGGGTCAGGAGGTGGGGGGAGATCAAGAAGACAGAAATGTAAAATTTGTTATGTGGGTACTGGCTGATATTCAGCTGATGTCCGCTTAATTATCTTGTGTGGGTCCCATCTGAATATTGGTTGGGACCAAATTAGCTTTGGCGGGCACTTTGAGACAATCTAGTCCTGGGTATTCAATGCCAGCGCTTGCACATAGCTCTTAGCGCTTGCTCTTAATGCCAGTGCAAAATTAGCCAGTGATAGTCAGTGTTTAAAATTCTCACAGCGCGATAGGACTATTGCCAACTGATATTCAGTCTATCTCTAAAATCAAGTCAACAACATATCATACAGATCCACCATGAAATGGTAAAAGTAGAGTTATTTAGTTCGGTTGATATGCAAAGAAAGATTCACTGGGCCAAATCCCTTTTCTCACGTTACAGACTTCTGATATTCTTATATAGAGTTTAGATTCTTCAGTTTTGTATATACTGTACTGCATGTTCTTGAATTAAAAAGAGAAGGCATCCTATTTATGAATTCCAGTCTCAAAAGCTAATTTAATTGGTATATTCCAGTTAGTATTGCTTATTTCACACTTCAGTAGGTATAGATGCATTAATAATCAAGTTTCAAACTGTAATTAACATTAGCTTCAGGCTCACAACAAAGAAATGATTACATTTTTATATATGAGTTGATAAACAAACTAATCAAATTCATAAGTATGAAAAAATCCCATTTATGTTCATACTTTACAATGTAAATCACTACATATGTCTTCTATAATCAGGAAAATATAATTTGAAGAATTAGCAGCTAGCAATACGAAACATACTGTATCTGAAACTAAAAAAATCTATTTTTGTAGACCATTTGGCTAGAATACAAATTGGTTTCAGTTGATTTAAAATGTTTTTACTTAGCTGTGATCATCAATGATCCTTTCCATGTTCTGAATCCCCTATTAGAAGCAAGAATTATCCAAATACAATGAAGCAAAACTTTAGAGATAAAAGTACATTGGTGTAGTACAGTGACTTTCAAAACTGTCTGGGGGAGACTCAGCTGGGTTTTCAGGATATTCGAACTGAATCTTCACGACATGCTTATTCATGCAAGAAAGCAGTGCATACAAATTTATTATGGATATCCAGAAAATCAGATTGTTGGTTCTACCCTGGAGAGCTGAAGATTCATCAATCTAATAAATTTCAGAATCTGCAAAAAATCCCATTTTCCCAAGACTGTTGACGATAAATCCTTTCTTATTTTATCAGAATATTGGAGCTATAATGGATTCACTCTTGTATAAGGAAACACTAAAAAGGTTAGGGCTCTTCAGCTTGGAAAATAGATGACTGAGGGGAGATATGATTGAAGTCTACAAAATCCTAAGTGGAGTAGAACGGGTACAAGTAGATTGATTTTTCACTCCGTCAGAAATTACAAAGAGTAGTGATAATACTTTTAAAATCAAAAGGAGGAAATATTTTTTCACTCAGAGAATAGTTAAGCTCTGGAACATGTTGACAAAGGTTGTGGTAAGAGCGGATAGTGTAGCTGGTTTTAAGAAAGGTTTGGACAAGTTCTTAGAGGAAAAGTCCATAGTCTGTTATTGAGAAAGACATGGGGGAAGCCACTGCATGCCTTGTATTGGTAGCATGGAATATTGCTACTCCTTGGGTTTTGGTCAGGTACTAGGGACTTGGATTGACCACCGTGAGAACAGGCTACTGAGCCTGATGGACCATTGGTCTGACCCAGTAAGGCTATTCTTATGTTCTTAGACAGACCATTCTTCTCTAATGTTTGAAGATCTCTTCTAATGGTTTCTATTCCCTTTGGGGTAAACACTCTGTTAATGATCTTCATGCCATCTGCAAAAAGATAAAATTTCCTTCTAACCCTTTGGCAATGTTGCTCACAAAAATATTAAATAGAATCAGCCCCAATACTAATCCCTGAGGCACTCTACTTCCTCTGTCATCTGTTGATCTACAGGGAAGCTAGGGTAAGTAGTTGATAAGCTAATTAGCTAACAATTATTTTGGTCAGAGTTTGTGGTTGATACCATGTTTGGAGTATGGTTTTGCTCTTATGTGGTCCTAAAATAAAGACAAAGATTCTAATCTCCGAGTTACTAGATGAAGTACATCTTGGATGGTAAAGTAATACCGGTAAGGTGCTTTTCAGGAGATGTCCATCACATCTCTGCTTAGCGCTTTTTCTTACTCCTCTACTATGAAAGCTATTGGGCTAAGGACGGCAGCATTTCAGAAAAGACAGAGTTTGTGAATTGTTCATGGGCTACTGTGGTTAAAGTGTACTGTGAGTGGATGAATGGAATCTTTTCGATGACCCAATGGTAACTGTGGGTCAGCACAAGCTATCGATGTGAGAGGTGAATATAAGCTGTGCAGGTTGGTACAGGTTGATCAGCAGACTACCGTGGAACAACTCAATGTCCAAATTAACCAGGGGGCTTTCAAACATGTGTCTAAAACAACTGTGCAGCAAACTTTCGAGAATGGGGCTCTGGAGCAGACGGCTGGTGACTGCAAAAAACATCTGCAGTTTGCACAAGAGTATAAACGTTGGAATTGCATTGATTGGCAGAGGGTTGCCTTCTCCAATGAATCATGTTTGAGCTCTATCAAATGGATGGATGTTGGCGTGTTAGGCATGAAACCGCTGAGAACAAACACCCAGCAACCATTGCTGGACATATACAAGCCCCTTGATACCTCAGAAAGGTACTTTCAACTGATATGGGTATCTTTCCATCCTTGTCATTCAAGTATACCTACACATGTTGACAGACTTCCCTATGGTCAATGGAATCTCTAAATAGAACAATGTGACATGCCATACCACCAGAATTGTTTGTGAGTGGTTCGCAGTGTATGACCAAGACTTCCAGCTACTTCTCTGGCCTCTGTATTACCCAGACCTTAACCCAATCGAGCACATTTGGGACCCCCTCGATCGACATGTTCAATGACTGGATCCACCACCACACACCCGTCAGCAACAGTCGAACGCACTGTAATCAGTATGACTATAGCAACCATCCAGCATCTTATTGAGTTACTCCCATGGAGTCTGGCTGCCATCTGTGCTTCCAGAGGTAGTTATTCTGGATATTAGCAGGTGGTCATAATAATGTGACTCAACCGTTTAATAGCTACCATGTCAAGCATATGATACTCAATATCAGACTGGTACAGGATGACTCACTAACCGGGTAACTCCCCCTCAAACCTCTCACAGGAGTATGAAATTGCAAACAGCTCCTTCTCACAACATGTCCTTGGATGATGTCAATGTCTAAGAGGCAGTGCACAAAGGAATTCATGAAAGACTGATAGTTTGGTACAGAGGTTGTTTGGTAATTGAGCTGGAGTTAGGCCAATTTAGACCTTAATTCACACAAACATAAAACAAAAGTATTGTCCTTATCACTCTCCATAGAGTGGTTCTCAACATCTTTCAGTCTTACAATTTCATTTCTAGCTTTCCTCCTTTCCTCAATATATATTTTTAACAAAATAGATATTGGTACCTCTTTTTACATCCGTGGAAGGGCATAATAAAAAACAACGTCTAAGTCCCCTTTTGGCCTATGGCCCTAAACGCTGAAAGCAACAGCAGGGAAAATGTCTGTTTTTAAAAAAACCATCCAAAATGAGGTTTGTTTTGAGAATGGCCTACCTCTACATTGAGCAGTTTAAACGCCCAGACCACCACTATGTCTAACCTTACATTATCAACCAAAAACTAGCCTAAGTCCCAAACACCCAAAGTCCCCACCCCCAGCAACGATCACGGAAGGAGAGATGGCTCATCTCCCCGATCGCTCCCCCCCGAACTTCCGCGACCCGCAGCAGGAGAGATGCCCAATCGCTGCTGCCACGGTTTGTGGCAGTTTGGGAGGAGGGGGATTGTGGCAGGAGAGATGGCCAATCTCTCCTGCCGCAATTGCGATCCACCCCCCACCCCCAAACCAATACTGGCAGGAGGGAGCCCAACCCCTCCTGCCGAGGCACGAGCCCTGTGACTCCCTACCCGACACAATACTAGCAGGAGGGAGCCCAACCCCTCCTGCCGAGGCAAGAGCCCTGTGATCCCCCATCCGACAGAATACCAGCAGGAGGGAGCCCAACTCCTCCTGCCAAGGTGTGAGCCACATGACCCCCCCCCACCCAACCCAATACTGGCAGGAGAGAACCCAACCCTTCCTGCCAAGGTGCAAGCCCCGTGACCCCCACCCCCCTTAAAATACAGGCCGGAGGGAGTCCAACCCCTCCTACCCACAGTATCCCCCCCTTCTAAAATATGGGCAGGAGGGAGTCCACAGCGCACCCCCTCCCGCAAACATCCCCCAAACCCCCGATCGTCCCCCAACCCCTGTTCACCCCCCCTGAAGCCTGCAACCACCTGACCACCCCCAACCCCCCCCCCCCCGTTCACCCAGCAGTCCTGCCATCCTCTGAATGGTGGGCCTTATGGCCTGATTGGGCCAGGTGCCTAAGGCCCTGCCCATAGGAGGGGCCTTAGGCACCTGGGCCAACCGGAATTGGCCCAGTTACCTTAGGCCCCTCCTGTTTTCTTCTTAAATTGATGTATTTCCTTTCAAGTATTGTTTATTCAACTTGCAAAAGAATATAAATAAATAAAAAAAAAGAAATTAATCAAAGTTGTTAAAACATGTGGACTCTGAAAAATTGCAAATAGATGTTAGGAAATTGGAAGACTGGGTATCCAAATGCTTAATTCTATATCACACTTACTCAGGCAGATAGAACTCTGGATGCTATCCTATAGACTAAAACTAAACGCTGACAAAACTAAATTCTTCCTGGCCTCCCCCAACGATAAAATCAAAGATACCTCAGTTCAAGTGAATGGATCGTACTTCCCCCTAGAACAAACCCTAAAAATACTAGGAGTCACCCTAGACAAACACCTATCCCTTGAGAAGCACACTGATCTTACCATCAGGAAAAGCTTCTTGGTGCTCTGGAAACTCCGCACCATAAAAAAATACTTTGATGACAACTCATTCCGACTGTTAGTACAATCCTCCATTCTCAGCATCCTGGATTATTGCAACATCATTTACCTAGGCGCCATGAAGAAAACCACCAGGAGACTAAAACTGATTCAGAACACTGCCGTCCGCCTTATATTTGGCCTAAACAAATGGGAACATATCACCCCTTTCTACCATAAACTGCACTGGCTACCAGAGTACTATTTAAGTTCGCATGCCTCAGCTACAAAACGGTGTTTGGTCTATCCCCAAGCTACCTCATCCCCCACTTTAAATTAAATCACAACAATAAGAACTCTCACAGAATTCATCTGTTCGCCTTCCCCTCCTTAAAACTATGTCATCTCAAAAGGTTCCTTGACAAAACCTTCTCCTTCCAGGCGGCCAAACTAAACTCATGGCTTGCCCAAATTGTACTTGACGCCCCCACCTACCTGGACTTCAGAAAAAAACTCTAAACTCACTTATTCCACGGAGAGAACCCCTAACACTCCCACTCGCTTCTTCTACTCCCTTCAATACACATGAACCTCCACCTTCCCCTCCTACTATACCCTCCAAACCAATTAACTTCACTGACCGGTATTTTTTCCTTGTAAAAAAAAAAAAAAAGTTACCCTCCTATTGTACACTCTTGTATATTCCTATTGTACACTATTGTATATTCTGTCAACTTCATTGACCTTTACACTCCAAAAAATTGTTAATTCCTGCCAACTTGTACACTATTGTATATTGTATATTCTGTCAACTTCATTGACCTGTACATTCCAAAAATTGTTAATTCCAATGTTATCTTCGTTTGTAATCTTATTAATTGTTGTGAACCGCCTAGAACTCTCTGGGTATGGCGGTATACAAAATAAAGTTGTTATTATTATTATTAATGTGGAAATATGCAAAATGATTCACATTAGGGAAATTAATCCAAATCATAGTTACCAAATGCTAGGAGTCAGCACCTCCAAAAAATATATAGGTGTCATTGTAGGCAATACTTTGAAAACTTCCACCCAGTGTGTGGTGGTGGCCTAAAAACCCAAACAAGATGGTAGAAGTTATTAGAGAAGGGATGGAAAATAAAGACCAAGGAGGAAGGAGTGGTGTAGTGGTTAGAACAACAGCTTCAGCACCCTCAGGTTGTGAGTTCATATCCCACACTGCTCCTTGTGATCCTGTGCAAGTCACTCAATCCTCCATTGCCCCAAGTATGTTAGATAGATTGTGAGCCCACCAGGACAGATAGGGAAAATGCTTGAGTACTTGACTGTAAACCGCTTAGATAACTTTGATACGCAGTATATAAATACCTAAAATAAATAATATTGTAATGTCTCTATATATAGAGTTCCATGGTGCAACTTCACCTTGAGTATTGCATTCATTTTTGGTCACCTTATCTGAAAGAAGATATAGTGGAATTTGAAAATGTTCAAAGGAGAGCAACCAGATTGATAAAGGGGATGGAACTCCTCTCATATGGGAAAAGGTTTGGAAATGTTGGTCTGATCCAATATGGCTGTTCTTATGCCTACTGCTTATTTCTAGGATGAGCAGCATAAAATCCATTTTACTTGGAATCCTGCTGGAAACAAGATAGTGGGTTTGATGGACCTTCGATCTGTCCCAGTATGGCAATGTTTATGTTCTTGGCCCAGTATTCATACCATGGGATGCGGCCTGCCTAAATCCTACGATTGGTGGTGAGTCTGAATATCCAATGCCAGACTCTTTCTGGTGACTGACATTTGAATACCCAGATTTTTTTGGCCAGCTATAACTTAACTGATAAGTCAATTTTCAGCACTGACCAGTTAAGTTAAAATGGGCAAAGTTAGGACTGCTATTTATGTAATCCGATGTGGCTGGTAAGCTTAGTCGGTCAGCGCTGAATATTAACAGTTATCGTGCAATATAGCCGGTTAACTTTTAGCTGTTAATCACAAATATTCAGCTCAAGATAACCGGTTATCTTGCGCTGAATGTTCACAGTTAGCTAGTTAAATGCCATTTAACCAGTCAGCAGCCATTTCTGTCCTGTTAAATAGCTTTGAATGAAAATTTTGAATAACTCACTTTTGGGATGCAATTGCATACAATTCTGAATTACCTGTTTCCTATTCTTTGCATCCATAAGACTGCAGGGTTCTTTTTTGACTGCCAGTCTTCATTGATTATTATTTACTTTTGTTTTGTTTTATTAATGTAAAATAAAATATCATAACATTGTAAAGACTATTATAACATGAATGCATATTTATAGAGAATGACATGGGGGCAAATTTGTCCCCATCCCCATCCACCTGAGCTCTGTCCCTGTCCTTGCTCCATCCCTTTGCAAGCCTCAGACACTTATGATTTTATACTCCCATCCTCAAACCAGAATTATGGTTAACGGTCATCTTACTCAGTCTTTCTCAACCTCTCGGGGCACGAGACAGGGTTGTCCTCTCTCTCCTCTTCTTTTTAACCTCGCTCTTGAACCTCTTCTCTCAGCCATCTGGAGAGATCCTAATATAAAGGGCTTCCAATACAATTCTTTTTCTGTCAAACTTTCTGCTTACACAGATGATATCTTACTCTCTGTCACCCCTGAATCATTACCCTCTGTTCTCTCTCAAATTCGCCTCTATTCGGCTATTTCCGGCTACAAACTGAATGTCTCTAAATCGGAAATTATGCCTTTAAACTGCATAGATGTACAGGATGCTATTACTGATCAGGGTTTCCTTTGGTCTCCCCAAAAAATAAAATATCTCAGAATATTTTTTGGACCCTCTATCGATTCTACCTTACAACTTAATACAGACTATCTTATATCTACCATACTAGCTTGCACACGTAAATGGTCCCCTCTCAACTTGTCTTGGATAGGACGTCTCTCTACTATTCGGATGATGATTGTCCCTAAGATTAATTATGTTCTCAGCATGCTTCCCATACTTCTACCTCACTCTGTTTATGCTCGCATGGAGAAGCTTCTTGTGAATTTTCTCTGGCAAGGAAAACAACCCAGAATTGCCCTCAAAAAATTGAAATGCCCACGCGAATGGGGGGGGGGGGGGGTGTTAACTTCCCATGCTTTAGAAGTTATCACATGGCATTCCTGATGACACAAAGTTCTCTTTGGCAAGAACCTCGCCCTCTTTCTGTCAGCCCTAATTGGATGCACCTCGAATATACCTTGACGGATCAATTTCTTCTCCACTATGCCCCTTGTGTGTCTCTTTCTACTTCAATTAAAGAAAATCCCATTCTCAAGAGCACCTGGAAGGCGATCTGCTATATTGACTCTATCTCTCCTCATAAATGGGCAAACTCTTTGGCAGCTCCCATCTGGAACAATCAGCATATCAAAATTAACAAGGAGGTGGTAGCATGGAAAAAATGTCAACAACAAGGAATATGGTGTATTCACCATCTCATTATGAATGACCTGTGGCTCTTCTTTTCCGATTTGATGGCCAAATTTCGCATACCTCAATCACAATACTTTCTCTGGATTCAACTTCATCACTGTCTCAAATCTGCCTTTGCGTCTCCTACCTCTTTTGATGATCCTCCAGACTTACCTAATTTGATTCTTTCTTATTCTGGCATGAAAGGACAGACATCCAAATGGTATAAATACATTCAATCCCACACAAATACACACCTCCTTCTGATACAATTGCAAAATGGGATGCTTCACTACACACTTCATTCACTGAACACATATGGTTACTTATGGTGGCCCAAACTGCTAAAATCATTCAGATCAGCATCACATCTACAAACTGACGTCTTCCTTTATCACAGGGCTTTTTGGACCCCGGCTAAATCGGCCAAACTGAACAGGGCTTATGATGGATGTTGTTGGACCTGTAAGTCTCCTGATGGTTCCTTATTTCATATGTTATATGCCTGCTCACATGTAACCTCTTTCTGGTCGACTGTATGGTCTACAATTACTCGCATTTTTCATATTACTGATCCTTTCTCCTTAGACATACTGATTACTAGTTCCTTGACACTCTCCTCTCCATTATCCATCCATCATGAACGCCTATTGATTATACTCCAATTTGCCTCTTTTTCCATTATTCTTCAACACTGGAAAGATACTTCCAAACTTCATGTTAATCAATGGTGGAACTCAATTTGCCTGCTGGTAAAATTTGAATGTCATTTTGCTGAACATAGCAATTCCTTGGCCTCATATACAAAAATCTGGTCCCCACTACTTGATTATTGCAAGTCAGATCCTTGACTTTTCCTTTATTATTATATTTTCCTGTCACTCATCGCCTATTTGGTGAAATTTCGGCAGGTGGAACCCAAGCATAGTACCGGGTAAAGCTTTGGATTCTTGCCCAGAAATAGCTAAGAAGAAAAAAAAAAAAAAAAATTTTAAATTGAATCAGGTTGGGCAGACTGGATGGACCATTTGGGTCTTTATCTGCCGTCATCTACTATGTTACTATGTTACTTCTTGTATTATTGGGACTGTAACATATATTAATTTCCTTTCTGCTTGATCACTTTCTACTACTTTTCCTGGTTCACATGTACAACAATTTTCATCTCTTTTATTGTCCCTTACTATTATGGCTTTTCTTTACACATGTATTTACTGGTGTAAGACTGTTATCTCATTGTTAATGCACTTCACATTTGTTAATGTTTATTACTATTGTGTGTTCCTTTTTAGGTACACCCAAATTGTTGGAATTGTATTTTATACTTTATAAAATCAATAAAACTCTTTGAACATTAAAAAAAAAAAGTGTTCGAGGCTTGTGCAGATGAGGACAAAGCTTGCAGGGATGGGGTATGGACAAGGACAGAACTCGAGGAACAGGACGGGGATGGAGATAGGTCCCTCAGGGATGGGAACAGATTTGTCCCCATGCCGTTCTCTGAGCAGTTTAATTACAATTGTTGTCACAAATATTATTCTTTTTTAATTTCTTGGATGTCCCTAATCCTGTATCATCCTGTCATACTTAACATCGCTTCACAATAACCTCTCTACTGAAAGTCAATACATTCAGGGGAGAATGCAGGTATATCTCGCTCATCAGTACATAAGAACATAAGAAGTTGCCTCCACTGGGTCAGACCAGAGGTCCATCCTGCCCAGCGGTCCGCTCCCGCGGCGGCCCATCAGGTCCGCGACCTGTGAAGTGGTTACCGACCATTTCTATAACCTACCTCAAGTTCTATCTGTACCCCTCTATCCCCTTATCCTCCAGGAACCTATCCATGGGTTCATTCTGATAATATGCTCACTGACTGATGAGAATGCCAATGCTATCTTTTTATAAAGAGGAAGCTTTTCCTTGACTTAGGTGAAACTATTACCCTGAAACACTGTCTTTATTAAGATTAAGGAAAAAACAAACTGCTTCTGAATTCAGACGTATTGAGAAGGCGGCTTTGAGAGGTGAGCATCAAGATCTCAGTGCGAATGTAATGGGTCGAATGCATCAAATATAACGGCACAAGTGATCTTGTGCCATTATTTGCAATAACTTTTTTATCTCAAATTTATCTCAAATTTTTTTATCTCAAAATTACTGACTAAAACAACAGACATAAAAGAGTTCCGCAAAGAAATAAAAACATTACTGTTCAAAAAATATCTCCCATCACTCTAACCGCCACCCAATGACCTCCCAATCAACGACTTCGGAAATACCCACCTATATTATCTTTTTATCTGCGATCTAGAATGTACTGTAATTCTGCTACACTACACCCGATTCAACCGATCGAGTTAACATGTATTACCTCTGTTAAATGCATTATCTTCCGTTATATGTACTATCTTCTGTAACAAGTATTATCCTCTGTGAAATTGTAGTTCATATCTCACTACTGTTCCTATAACTTACTCTTATCCTGAAATGTAACTCTACTGGAATATTCCAGATATTTCTATATTGTAATCCGCCTAGAACCGCAAGGCACAGGCGGAATAGAAATCCCTAATGTAATGTAATGTAACTCTGGGTGTAAACTATCTACATATGCAGCAGATGCCAAAAGAAACCTGAAACTACAGTTTCCACATCCAGTTCACTTGATGGATGCAAAAATGGAAGCAATTTCTGAATTTAGATGACTATCTGAAACCAATAAAAGATATAAATAGCTCAATTTCTCCTTCAGTGATAAAAAAAAAAGTGGAGGTATACAGTTGCTTAGATGCAGTGCAGGACCTTTATACTGCCTTGAATGAATCTGCTCTGGAATGATTTAGCTGCAGATTTTGTGATTTAAGGCTGATTTTAAAACTCTGTTTAAAGAAATAGGCAAGCTTCAGAAGCATGAAGACACAAAACATAGGCGTTAACTTATCATCTGGTGCTGTGTCCTTGGCCCTTTCTCTCCCATTCTCCACTTTCTAACCCATATTGCAGCAAACTCTGAAGCAGCCCACTCCTACCACAGCAAAATGCGCTGCCTCGGTGTCAGGGCCTTGCTTTGCATAAAAATAAATCGCTTGTAGGATCCTGTGACAAATAGGGAGCCAAACTGCAAGTGGAAAATACTCAGAAGTTCAAACTCCGAGTAGGTTTTGGAATGCTTCCATATACGCATATAGGGCTCCTTTTACTAAGCTGTGTTAGGGCTTTAACGTGCAGAATAGCATTGAGCTGGCGTTAGTTCTAGCCGCGTAGCAAGCGGGAATTTCCTGCGTGCACTAAAAATGCTAGCGCACATTAGTAAAAGGAGCCTATAGTTTAGAATGAATCTTCCATAACAGACATAGGTTGTGTTTTTTTAACCTTTCCTCTATGTACTCACCCTTTATGTTCTCCTTTCCTATTAACCACTGTATTTCCTCTCTTAGTGAATATTGTTTGTCAGCTCCCCAATTTTATAATTTCATTATTGTAAGCCGCTTAGAAAATTAATAAGCTTGATAACAAATTTTAATAACACTTGAAAGTTGAAACATGTCAAGGACAAAATAGAGGGTCGGAGTAAAGGGACAATACTCTGACTGGCGGGGAGTCACGAGCGGTGTGCCACAGGGATCGGTGCTGGGGCCGTTACTCTTCAACATATTTATCAATGACCTGGAAAAAGAGGCAAAGTGCGAGGTTATAAAATTTGCAGACGATACCAAACTGTGCGGCAGAGTTAGGTCTAGGGAGGAGTGTGAGGACCTGCAAAGGGACCTGGACAAGCTGGAAGACTGGGCAAACAAATGGCAAATGCGCTTTAACGTGGAAAAATGCAAGGTCATGCATATAGGTAAAAAGAACCCGCTGTTCAAATACAAATTGGGGGGGGCATTATTGGGAGACAGCAGTCTTGAGAGAGACTTGGGTGTGCTGGTAGATGCATCACTGAAGCCATCTGCACAGTGCGCAGCAGCCTCGAAAAAAGCCAACAGAATGCTGGGCATCATAAAGAGGGGCATAACAACCAGGACGCGGGAAGTCATCATGCCATTGTATAGAGCTATGGTGCGTCCACATCTGGAATACTGCGTTCAATATTGGTCGCCGTACCTCAAGAAGGACATGGCGGTGCTTGAGAGAGTCCAAAGGAGAGCAACGAAACTGGTAAGAGGGCTGGAACACTGCCCATATGCCGAGAGGTTGGATAGGCTGGGGCTCTTCTCTCTGGAAAAAAGGAGGCTCAGGGGAGATATGATAGAGACCTTCAAGATCATGAGGGGCATAGAGAGGGTGGATAGGGACAGATTCTTCAGGCTGAAGGGGTCAACAGGCACGAGGGGGCATTCGGAGAAACTGAAGGGAGATAGGTTCAGAACAAATGCAAGGAAGTTTTTCTTCACCCAAAGGGTCGTGGACACTTGGAATGCGCTACCAGAGGAAGTGATCAGGCAGAGTACGGTACAGGGATTCAAACAAGGATTGGACGGATTCCTGAGGGATAGGGGGATCGTGGGATACTGAGAGAGGTGCTGGGATGTAACACAGGTATAGAAAGCAAACCAAGTAATAAGTATAGAAATCCGACCAGGTCGTGCATGTGCAAGACCGGAGGGTTAGGACTTCGATGGGAAGATAAAACTCAATGGGAAACCAAGGTGGCAAGGGGGCCCCTTCTGGTGTCTCAGACAGGCCGTGACCTGTTCGGGCCGCCGCGGGAGCGGACTGCTGGGCAGGATGGACCTGAGGTCTGACCCAGCGGAGGCACTGCTTATGTTCTTATGTTCTTATGACAGTTAATATGACCTGCTGAGTGAAAAGGTATCAAAATGTTCTTCATTCCTTCCCTAATAATTCCTTACATTCTATTTGCTATCTTCATTGCTGCTGCACAGTAAGCAGAGAGCTTCAATATGTCATCAAAGAAGGCACCTAAATCCTTTTTCCTGAGCAGTTATTCCCAATATAGAACCTTGCATCATGTAGCTATAGTTAGGGTTCGTTTTCCCTACATTATCCCTACAGAATCCTGCATTCACCGTGGGCCTCATCTGGGGCAGCCTCCTTGGAGCGGCTGGGGCACGGGCAGTGTGTCTGGGAGGGAATGCATGGATGGGAGAACATCTCAGGGGAGGAGACATAGGCATCCTGGGACTGTCGGCCAAGTCTCTTCCCTGAAGAAGCCCTTTCTGGAAACGTCAATCGCTCCTCCTAAACTTACTTGCTCCACTTCATCACTTCATCATGCTTCTATTCCTTTCTCTCCTCTCTTCTACCTTCCAAAGTATTTAGATCAATGCTGTCTTGTTAAAATGTTTATTTTATTTTTATTTTTCCTCTAACTCTACTTTTCACTTCTCTATTACCCTCCAGGTACTTTAGTTAGATTGTGAGCCTTCGGGACAGTAAGGGAATTTTTCAAGTACCTTTCTTATTTCTAATCTTAATGTATATTTTCTGTAAACCGCTTAGAACCTAACGGATGTAGCGGTATATAAGAAATAAATTACATTACATTACATTATCACTTTGTGCGTGCACTTGCTCCTTGAGGGCTTGCAATTTGAATTTCAACCTGCGGCAATAGAAGATTAAATGACTTGCCCAAGTTCACAAAGAATTATAGTTGGATTTGAACTGATGCTCCAGTTCTTTTTTATTTAATTTTTTTTTTTTGAGGAGGGGGGGGGCTTGGTGGTTCTTGGTTGCCCAGCTTGCTATCTTAGGTGGTCATAGAAGATGGCCGATTCACTTTGAATTTCCTGAGCATGTACGTAGCAACTCTATTTTCCCAGTTCTGTCCCCACATATTTTCCAAATGCAGCCCAGGTGGCCAGAAGTATGAGTATTTCAGACTCTGTAAAACATGGCACTCTGTTTTGCCAGGGTGGATTCTGATGCAATACGGCAGAGCATTTAGCTCATCTGGGTGCTTATGATCATCTCTTAGCTAATTGGCACCTGCCAGGACTGGGTGTGAAGCTGTGGAGGCACATGTTGAAACTTACTGCGCCAGGGCCATCTGGATTTGCTTCCACACCTTCCTGGCTGCATTAGGATGCCTGGTCAAATAATGTCACCTCATTGGTTTTCCAGAGCGTATGTAAAGCAGTTTTCCATACTGAAGTTGCATTTTGTCTTGTGAGCCATATTGGTGCTCTCAGCGACCAGTGTATTATGTGGGCCCGGAAGCATATTGTTTTGTCTCTGTGGAGCTTACTGAGCCAGGAACCAGTATGTTTCTGTCTTCAGAAGATTATAGGCATCCATTAGTTTTTGTCTGCTTATTTTGGGACACTTTTAATATCTTCCATAGAAAATTGTATTCTTGTTTTTAAATTGGTATATTCATGGGTGCAGGAAATTAAAATCTAAGCTACATGTGCATACCTGGTGTAGTAGTAGAGCTACAGCCTCAACACCCTGAGGTTGTTGGTGAAAACCCTGCACTACTCCTTGTGACCCTGCCCCAGGAACATTAGACAGATTGTGAGCCCACTGAGACAGATAGGGAAAATGCTTTCCATATCTGTGTGTATACCATTTTGAGTGTAGTTGTGTAACGACCAGTCCCACACTTCAAATTTTATGCTGATTTTCTTACATGCACAAGTTATCTTACATGCACTTGATTAAAGTTAGGACTTCTAGATATTCAAATAGCAGATAAA
Source organism: Geotrypetes seraphini (assembly GCF_902459505.1). Lineage (NCBI taxonomy): Eukaryota > Metazoa > Chordata > Amphibia > Gymnophiona > Dermophiidae > Geotrypetes > Geotrypetes seraphini. Next base: position 35,289,717 of record NC_047101.1, on the reverse strand, counting down.
TATCACTATTATCCACATAAATTTTGTCCACAACAGCAGAATGGATGCATCTGGTTATATATTGACCTCTTTGGAAGATGTACTAAGCCAAATCAACAAGTTAAAAAGTGATAAATCACCAGGACTGGATGACATACATCCTAGGGTACTAAAAGAACTCAGAGCAACAGAACCAAAAGAAGGAAGGTCCAACCTTGTCTGCAGTAAAAAAACCAGCCAGGAACAAACAAACCAAAACTGCAGATAAGTACAACAATGTAGGCAAATTTTATTGTGACAAGCAAACTATATATTAAAACCTTTTTACCAAACAGGGGACCCAACACGGTCCGTGTTTCGGACAACCTTCATCAGAGGTCCATGGTAGATAAAGGAAAAAACATGTCACAACAAATATTGAAAAAGATAATATAAAACCAAACAGATGATGTGTCACGCCGAGAGTCTCTGCGATTTTTACTATTTGCAGAGACTCTCGGCGTGACACATCATCTGTTTGGTTTTATATTATCTTTTTCAATATTTGTTGTGACATATGTTTTTTCCTTTATCTACCATGGACCCCTGATGAAGGTTGTCCGAAACACGGACCGTGTTGGGTCCCCCGTTTGGTAAAAAGGTTTTAATATATAGTTTGCTTGTCACAATAAAATTCGCCTACATCGTTGTACTTATCTGCAGTTTTGGTTTGTTTGTTACTAAAAAACCTCAAACATGAAATTGCTGACCTGCTGTTAGTGACCTGTAAACTGTTGCTAAAATCGCCTCTAGTACCTGAAGACCGGCCAATGTTATGCTAATTTCTTAAAAGGCTTCCGGGGAGATCTGGAAAATTACCGACCGGTAAGCCTGTCTTCAGGTAAACTTGTGGAACACGTAGGCAAACATGAATTAATGAGACACAGTCAGCATGAGTTCAGCAGAGGGAGATCTAGATGCAAATTGGGAAGAACAACCCAAATCACAGTTACTGGATGCTTAGGGTCACCTTAGGAGTTAGTGCCCAAGAAAAGGATCTGGGTGTCATCATAGATAATACAATGAAACCTTCCACCCAATGTGTGGCAGCAGCCAAAAAAGCAAACGTGATGTTAGGAATTCTTAAAAAAGGGCTGGTTAACAAAACTAAGGTGCGCTATGCGTTTTAGTGCACGTTTAGCGCACACTAAATCAACGCTTGCGCTGAATGCCAATGCACCCATAGGATAACATGCATGCTAATATTTATTGCGAGCTAAAAAGCATAGTGCAGCTTAGTAAAAGAGGGGGTAAAAATGCTCGATCTCTCCTTGGTGCAACCTCATCTGGAGTATTGCGTTCAATTTTGGTCTCCTTATCTCAAGAAAGATATAGAGGCACTAGAAAAGGTTTAAAGAAGAGCGACCAAGATGATAAAGGGGCTGGAACTCCTCTCGTATGAGGAAAGACTAAAATGGTTAGGGCTCTTCAGCTTGGAAAAGAGATGGCTTAGGGGAGATATGATTGAAGTCTACAAAATCCTGAGTGGAGAAGAACAGGTACAACTGGATCGATTTTTCACTAGGGGATACTCAATGAAGTTACAGGCAAAATACTTTTAAAACTAATAGGAGGAAATATTTTTTCACTCAGAGAATAGTTAAGCTCTGGAACTCATTGCCAGAGGTTGTAGAAAGAGCGGTTCTAAGAAAGGTTTGGACAATTTATTGGAGGAAAAACACGTGGAGGGGCATAATAAAAAAAAACCCGTCTAAGTCCCTTTTTGGCCTAAGGCCTTAAACGTTGAAAGCAGAAGCAGGGAAAGTGTCCATAACCAAAACAAACGTCCTTGTTTTGATAATGGCCTGCCTCTACATTCTGCTGTTTAAACGCCCAGACCACTTGTACCCATCTACACTTGTACCCAAACGACGTCTACACTTATACCCCATAATGAACAAAAAAAACGCCTAAGCCCCAAATGTCCAACGCAAGGGCTTTTAGGCGAAGGAGGAGTCAGTCCTTCGCCTAAAAGCTGGAGTCTGTAACCGGTGTCTGTCAAAAACAACACCGGTTACAGAATCCACCCCAACCCCCTCCCTCCCCCTTTTTGATCGTCCAAGTAGCCATTTAGGACACTTTTTAGACTTTTTTTTTATTATGAACCCCATTGAGAAAGACATGAGGGAAGCTACTGCTTGCCATGGATCAGTAGCATTGAATGTTGCTACTCCTTGGGCTTTGGCCAGGTACTAGGGACCTGGATTGGCCACCGTGAGAACGGGCTACTGGACTTGATGGACCATTGGTCTGATCCAGTAAGGCTATTCTTTTGTTCTTATGAGTTTATCTGTTCATTGGTGGCAATGGGTACAAACCAGAATGGAGATCAGATAAGTCCAAACTAGATTATATTTATAAAACAGCAGAATTTGAGGAATGGATTAAAACCCAACTTTGCCAGGTTTTGCCTAGTGATGGGCTGCCTCAGGGGCTTGAAAATACTGTTAAAAAGCATATACAAATAAAAATAAATAAATAATAGCAACATTGAAAACAACATATAGACCCAGCACTCTAACTGGCACCCAAGTGGGCTGACCTAAACTTAGGGCTCCTTTTACAAAGTCGCGCTAGGGCCTTAATGCGCGGAATATCGGGCATGCTAGCCGCTATAGCCTCCTTTTGAGCAGGCGGTAGATTTTCAGCTAGTGCGCGCTAATCCGGTGCGGGCATTAAAAATGCTAATGCACCTTTGTAAAAGGAGCCCTTAGTCATACTACAAGTATAACTGAAAGTTTAACGAGGCTGCCCAGAAGGAACTTATACATAGCAACTTAGGCGATTGAAAACCAGGTCAAAGTGACAAAAAGGTATCCAAAGTAACCAAATAACTGCTACAAACACAAAGTACAGTCCCCAACATACTCCCCCAGTGATCACTGACCCCCCCCCCCCCCACCATAATAATCATAATAAAAATTTTACATATCTGCCTCCAGAACATCAGCACCTGGCATAGGAAAGCCTAGTAGAGCAGCATAGAACATAAGAACATAAGACTTGCCTCTGTCGGGTCAGACCGGAGGTCCATCGTGCCCGGCAGTCCGCTCACACGGCGGCCCCTCAGGTCCAGGACCTGATAGTGCTCCTACCCTAAAACTCACATACGCTTTTCGCTTTTGTCCTGTAGAGTACCGGTAACCTTCTATCTATACCCTGCAATCCCCTTCGCTTCCAGGAAGTCATCCAGTCCCTAGAGGTGGCTTAAGTAGTCTGGGGCTTTTGGAGTTGTAGATAGGTGGGTCTGGTAGGTTTTTTTGGGGGGGCTCACCATAACCTATAAGGGAGTTGTGGTGAGATGTGTATAAGACACCATTTTTGTGAAGTTCACAGCTGTGCCCTATAAGGTGCTCCACTACTGTGTTGCCATGTCTGGATGTCCAGTTCATCACTTTGCTGGCCCCTTCCCATGTACAAAAGGTCTTGTTCTATGCATTTTTGACTTGGACAAATTTTTGGACGAGAATGGAGTATAAAGATAGGCGACTTAGCGGTGTGGCCGATCAAACAGCTGGATGTATACTTAGATGATTTACGAAAAAGAAAAATATTTTGGACGTATTTTTTGGGAATGGACTTTAGACACTGCTGACTTTGGCCGACTACCGACTTAGGCCTATAACGGACTTAGACGTTTCTTTTGATTATGCCCCTCTAAGTGTTAGCCGGATTAAATGTAACTGGATACTCAAAGCCAAAACCCATGCAGTTTCCTGCCTATGTGCCTGTCCCATGCTTTCTTAAATTCAAACACAGTCTTTGTTTCCACCACCTCTACCTGGAGACTATTCAATGCATCTACCACCCTTTCTGATCCTATCACCTTTTATCTTCATCTCATGCACTCTCACTCCAGTGTTTCCTTTCAATTGAGACTTGCCATATGCGTATTTATGCCCCGTAGGTTTTTAAACATCTCTAACATATCTCCCCTCTCCCACATTTCCTCCAAAGAAAAAGGTGTTTCACTTAGGTTTCTTCATCCCTTCTTGCAGATTAATTTTGAATTTTAACATGCTTTGCCTTCTGCTAAAACATTTTAAAAAAATCAGATTGAAGTTTGTTTCAGTGTGTCTGGTTTTATAGTTATTTTTGTGGTGAGGGGGAGATGAAATGGAGGCAAGTGTGTGTTTTTACTAAAATACTTTTGTATCCTTTTGTCATTGTAGATCAGTAATGGCTAAAGCAGAGGTCCGAAAACAAACAAGTCAAATTCAAATCTCACTGCATCTTCTTCTGATGTTGGGCAAGTGATATAGGATGGAAACTATGGGCTTATTTTGGGTAAATTTCAGGCTTCTAGTCTTAGCTCACTGCTCAAACACTGAGGGGCATTTTCAAAACAAATGTATAAGTCCGATTTGGACGTTTCAAGCAAAACATCCAAATTGGAAGCACAAAAAAATGCTATTTTTGAAACCCGAACTGCTAAATAGCCAAATTTATATACTTTTTGAAAATCATGTACCTAGATGTCTAAGTCACCAGAATGTCTAAAGTTATGTATATATTTTAGGTATTTATATACCGCCTATCAAGGTTATCTAGGTGATTTACAATCAGGCTCTCAAGCATTTTCCCTATCTGTCCCGGTTGGCTCACAATCTGTTTAATGTACCTGGGGCAATAGAGGATTGAGTGACTTGCCCAGGGTCACAAGGAGCACTGTGGGATTTGAACTCACAACCTCATGGTGATTGAGGGAGGGACATGATCGAAACATTCAAGATACTGAAGGGAATAGACTTAGATAAAGACAGGTTGTTCACCCTCTCCAAGGTACAGAGAATGAGAGGGCACTCTCTAAAGTTGAAAGGGATAGATTCCGTACGAATGTAAGGAAGTTCTTCTTCACCCAGAGAGTAGTAGAAAACTGGAACGCTCTTCCGGAGTCTGTCGTAGGGGAAAACACCCTCCAAGGAATCAAGACAAAGTTGGACAAGTTCCTGCTCAACTGGAAAGTACGCAGGTGAGGCTGGGCTCATATAGAGCTCTGGTCTTTGACCTAGGGCCGCCATGTGAGCGGACTGCTGGGCACGATGGATCACTGGTCTGACCCAGCAGCGGCAATTCTTATGTTCTTATGTCTCCTAGTCTTTGTAATTTTTGACGGAGTGAAAAATCAATCCACTTGTACCTGTTCTATTCCACTCAGGACTTTGTAGACTTCAATCATATCTCACCTCAGTCATCTCTTTTCCAAGCTAAAGAGCCCTAACCATTTTAGTCTTTCCTCATATGAGAGGAGTTCCATCTCCTCTACCATCTTTGAATCTTTTCTAGCACCACTATCTTTCTTGAGTTAAGGAGACCAGAATTGAATGCAATACTCCAGATGAGGTCACACCAAGGAGCGATACAGGGGCACTATAATGTTCTTAGTTTTGTTAACCATCCCTTTTTTAATAATTCCTAGCATCCTGTTTGATTTTTTTGGCCGCTGCCACACATTAGGCAGAAGGTTTCATCGTATTGTCTACAATGATACCCAGATCCTTTTCTTGGGCACTAATCCCCAAGGTGGACCCTAACATCCGATAAATGTGATTCAGGTTATTCTTCCCAATGTGCATCACTTTGCATTTGTCCACATTAATTTTCATCTGTCATTTGGATGCCCAGTTTTCCAATTTCCTAAGGTCCGCCTGCAATTTTTCATAATCCACATGCATTTTAACAACTTTGAACAGGTGTTTCATCTGCAAATTTAATAATAATAACTTTGTTCTTTTATACCACCACTACCAGGAATTTTAGGAGGTTTACAACAAAAGGAGCTGGACAATCAGCGAAGTTCAATCAAGTCATAGAAATACAAATAGTAAAATAGAATATAAAATACAGTCAGTAAGAGAACCTCAGAGTTAAGTAATAAATTTATCAAATAGAATGGTCTTAACTAATTTACAGAAAGAACAGTAATTTGATGCTTGATGAATACATTTAATCACCTCACTCATCGTTCCAATTTCCAGATCATTTATAAATAAGTTAAATAGCACTGGTCCTAGTACAGACCTCTGCAGCACTCCACTGTTTACTCTCCTCCATGACCATTTAACCCTATCCTCTGTTTTCTATCCGATAACCAATTCCTAATCCACAACTGAACTTTGCCACCTATCCCATGACACTTTAATTTTCTCAGGAGCCCCTCATGAGGAACTTTATCAAAAGCTTTCTGAAAATCTAGATGCATTATATCAACTGGCTCACCTTTATCCACATGTTTATTCACACCTTCAAAGAAGTCAAGCAAATTTGTGTGGCAAAATCTCTCTCGACTGAACCCATGCTGACTCCGTCTCATTAAATCATGTTTGTCTACGTGTTCTACAAATTTATTTTTTATTATTGTTTCCACCATTTTGCCCAGCACTGTAATTTCCCGGAACCTTTTTAAAAATTGGCATAACATTGGCCACCCTTCCAATCTTCAGGTACTAGAGACAATTTTAACGACAGGTTACAGATCACTAACAGCAGGTCAGGAATTTCATGTTTGAGTTCTTTTAGTACCCTGGGATGTATGCCATCCAGTCCTGGCAATTTATCACTTTTTAACTTGTCAATTTGGCTTAGTACATCTTCCAGATTCACCAAGATTTCTTTCAGTTCCTCCACATCATCACCCTTGAAAACTATTTCCGGTTCAGGTAGATCTCTTACATCTTCTTCCGTAAAGACCGAAGCAAAGAATTCATTCAGTCTTTCCACTATGGCTTTATGCTCCCTGAGTGCACCTTTTGCTCCTTGATTATCCAACTGTCCCACAGATTGCCTTACAGATTTTCTGCTGCTGATGTACCTAAAAAAATTGCTATGAGTTTTTGCCTCTTTTGCAAGTTTCTCTTCATATTCTTTCTTAGCTGTCTTTATTAATGCTTTGCATCTAATTTGCCAGTGCTTGTGTTTCTTCTTATTTTCCTCATTCAGACCCTTTTTCCATTCTTTAAAGGATGTTTTTTGGCTCTAATAGCCTCTTTCACTTCACCTTTTAACCATGCTCTCATTTCCTCTTCTTTCCACTTTTGCTGATATGTGGAATATATCTGGTCTGTGCTTCCATGATGGTGTTTTTAAATAACATCCACACCTGTTTTACTGTTCTAACCTTTGCAACTGATCTTTTTAGCTTCATTTTAACCATTTCCCTCATTTTATCATAGTCTCCCTTTCAAAAATTAAACACTAGTCTACTTAAGACATCTGTGTGATGCTCTAGTAGGCTTTCCCAAAGGAGACAATACTATTCTACAGACAGGTATGGACTTTTAAATACAGATGTTTGTAGAATAGGAGAAGGACTGTGACCACTGGGGGAGTGAGTGTGTGTGTGGGTAGGAGGGGGGATCAGTAGTTAATCTCTCAGGTTTTTATCTGGTCAGTTTGGACACATTTTTAGCACTTAGATGTTCCTAAACAGGTCTATCTTGAAAAGTCTAAGTTCCGTCCATGACATCCTGCAAAACGTTTGATTATAGCTGCAGGACACCCATATAGCTGTCTAAGCCCACCCATATCACACCTCTCAACACACCCTTTTACTCTCTGGATGCACAGTGGGTGAATCATTACATTACATTACATTAGTGATTTCTATTCCGCTTGTGCCTTGCGGTTCTAAGCGGATTACAAGTTAGAAGACTGGACATTTCCAGGAGCGTTACAGTACATAGAATATATCAAGTTATAATTGTTAGTCTGGACATTTCCAGGAGAATTGAAAGCAAAGAGTAGATATATAATAGGTTATTGTGATGAATAGAAATAATACAGTCAGGATACAGAAGTGAGTTGTACAATGTTGAGGTGTTGCTGTGGTGGTGGTGGTGGTGGTGTTCTTGAGAGTATTTTCTAGTGCTATAGTGAGATTAAGATGATAGTGATCATTTATAAGATGATAGGAAGTGTTTTTTGAAGAGATGAGTTTTGATTTCTTTTCGGAATACTTTAATATCTGTTGATTTGATCAGTAGATTGGAGATGGTAGTGTCAATCTTTGCTGCCTGTGTCGCTAGAAGGCTGTTGTATAGTTTCTTGCGTCATGTACCATTGAGAGGGGGGTAAATGAATAGCTCTGAGTTCTCCTTAATCTGTGTGAGAGGTTACGGTATAGTCTGTTGTTTAGGTAGCGTTTTGATTGATGCTTGAACGTTTTGGCAAAAAAAATCATCCACGTGCTGACTTAGGCACTTTTTTGGATGTTTGGATGTTTTGATTATGCCCCTGACTGTCTAATAAAGAGACTGCCCAGCTGTTGCAAAAGCATAGTTTATCTCCCCTCTTATCAGTCCATGAAAGATATATCAAAGCACAGTAAATGAGAACATCTCCTGGTTCATATCAAAGCCTGGACACCTATTATAAACACGTGTTCGTTTTTTACATATTTCTGCATGCTTACTGCCTTCTATTTGTAGAGAGTATACTCTAAAAATTCTATATACAAGAGGGTGCTGAAAAGTTTTCAGCCTAATCAAGAAGAGAATGATGTAGATATGATTCAATGAATGATCTGAAATAATAAAACTCAAGAAAAATTTCACAACAAATTTAATGATTAAATATTAGTGACGTGCTCAGTATGCTATACCTGCCAGGTAGCAGCAGTATAGATAAAACATCATAGCATCGGCCCTCCCTAACCCACCATAAAGGTCGGGGAACAAATTACAAAGCAGAAAGCAGTTAGACAAGTTCCTGCTGAACAAGGACATATGCTGGTAGGCCTAGTGCCAATTAGGGCGCTGGTCTTTGACCAGAGGGCCGCCGCGTGAGCGGACTGCTGGGCATGATGGACCACTGGTCTGATGACCCAGCAGTGGCAATTCTTATGTTCTTATGAGGTATAAATGATCACTTTCAAAGTTGGGTGCAAATTCCAGAACTCTTTTCTGTTCTATAAAGAACATTATTTACTGAATTTAGCCCAAGCTCTATGGTATGATCTGGTTCTTTGGCACATTTTTGAGGGACTTTTGCTTGGGCATATATTCAGGATTCCTTCTTAGATTGCCTATGCAAAATCAGTGGGGACATCTTTTGGTGCAATTCCTTGTGAATTTGGAGCTGGTATCTGTGATCTGATTTGCTCCGATATTCCCCAGGGAAAAGGACAGAGCTGAAGAGTGCCCATGACAGTTTTCCTGTGATCCCAGCTGAACATTTTGATTATCTCCTTGCATATCTCCTAACTGCTCATCTGATTTGTTTACTGATGAATAATTGCCTACATTTGCATGATATCACTAACTCCTAATAAAAAGTCAAGTAAAATTATACAATGTCAGTGTGCCTGAGTGGATTTGTTTGCTTCTTGCAAAAGAATCATGCAATGAACTATGAGTGAGGCCCTTGTCTAGGTCTTTATACATACAACAGCAAGCCACTTAATCCACTATTGTCTTAGGTATAAATACAGATTGGAAGTCCTCTGGGGACAAGAAAACTCATTTGTCTTAGGCTATGGTTAAAAAAAAAAAAAACAACAACCCATGAATTAAATCTAAAAATCCCCATTGCAGTGATGGTGTATTTCCAAGGGGCCCTTGCCCTAAGGTTCCTTCCTGGCCCTAAATCAAGCCACTAGATGTTGCTATTCTGTGATAATTGGGACCTCTGGGGGATTGTGAATGCTGCCGCTCTAGGTCAGTGGTTTCTAACCTTGTCCTGAATATGTATGAGAGAGATTTGCATATAATGGAAGTGACAGGTAAGTAAATCTCTCTCATGCATATTCATTAGGGATATCTTGAAAACCCGATTATCTGGGAACCACTGGTCTAGGTCCTCCGGGTGACAGCCTGCTTTGCAAAAATTTGAATTTTTATTTCCCCCATAATCCTACATGAAAGTTTTAAATTTATAATGCAAACTGTGTGTTACAACTTTCCTGACCTTATGCTAGGCATAGAAATCATTATTAAGGGATTTTTTAAAAACTCAACATATCATTTATAGTAGAACAGAAGAAAAATGTTTCAATTACAGAGGCCTAACCACTCTCTTTCTTTTTGTAGCATAAATACTACTCTAGGTCATTCTAATGAAAATAGGAAAGTGATGTTTCACAAAGTGCTCACATCTACTTGAAGCACTTTAACTACTGGCTATATTTCCCCCAAAGACACTGCAGTTGTGGTGCTGTTGGCCTTAGGCAGTCAGATAAATTAAGCACATTTGTTTTCTCCAATGTGAGTTTAGGCTAGAAAGTAACAAAAAGACTACAGTGTACTGTCTGAATTACATTTCAGTATGATTGCCAACAATTTAACCATGCCAACCTTACTACTACTGGATAATAAAATGAATGTGGTTTGGATTTGCAGCTGCTCGTTAGCTTAATGACTTGGATGGTGTCTTTGAGAATGACCCTATGAGCATTTAGAAAAAGATGTGCCCTAGAATTCTCTTTTCTGCTATAAAATATAACAGAGGTCTAGGCTTTTCCATTCCAGTTCTGAGAGTTTTTATGTTCTAGCTAAAAAAAAAAAAAAAAAAGAAAAAAGTTGGTTAAAAGATAAAAAAATAGAGAGTAGGGTTAAATGGTCAATATTCTCAATGGAGAAGGGTAAAAAGCGGGGTTCAAATACAATAAAAATGTCACCCAAGATTCTGGAACACCAATACACAGAATACAAAATGTCACAAAATATATTCGGTGGAAGAAAGGGAAAAAGTTTCAGAACCTTTGCTCACAGACTAGAAAAGGTAGATAAATTTATTGGATGAAAAAAATCTCCCACCATTGACCCCCCAAAAAAATTACAAATTCATAGGAACAACCTTAGTAACAGTTCTTTTTACATTTGTGGCATAGACATTCATCATAGTGGGGTTCTCCAGGGGTCTCTGCTGGGACCACAGCTTTTTAACATATTTATAAATGATCTAGAGATAAGAATAACTAGTGAAATAATTAACCCCCTCTTTTATGAAGGTGAACTAATCAAATTAGCGCACGTTAAACACTAACGCTTCCATAGACTAGCATGCAGGCATTAGCGTTTAGTGCACGCTAAATCGATTAGTGCACCTTAGTAAAAGAGGGCCTAAATGTACTGATAAAACAAAGTTGGTCAATATTGAAAGGGCCATCCAGCATCAACTAGGTGGCTAATAACATTGGGCGAGGTGAGGCCAAGGAATAGTAAATAATTGGGGAGGAAGGGGGATGAAGTGATGGAGTGAGGAAAGCAAAAATAATTGGATGGCAACAGGAATGGGGGGGAGGGGTAGGTGGTGGTTCAAAGCAGGAGGAGTATGGGAAAGAGCAGGGCAAAAGAGAGAAACTGGCGGGCAAAAGAGATTCTGTGGGAAAGTGACGAAGTGAAGAGAAGGAGAGTTTGGCGCTTCCCTCCCTCCCATCCCAATTAGCATTTGGGGAAGTTTATGAGATGGTTGCGGGAGTTTGGGTGGCATAGAGGGAGGGCGAATGGGGGTTTGGGAAGCGGTCACAGCTGATTGCGGGTAAGGGCCTTCTAAAAGCTATTATCAGAAGTTGGAGTGAAGTTTAAGATACACGGTTGGTAAATTTTAATATATCCTCGTGGGGAGCACCGCCACGAGTTGAGGTGGCTTGACGACACTGTAAGTCACCGAAGGTTAGAAGAGGAAAGGTTGGGGGCATAACGGAGCTAATTTCGATACCGGATAGCTCCTGGAGATACCGTATTTTCACATAGATAACGCACACCCGTGTAAAACGCGCACACGGGTATAGCGCGCAAAAAACACATATTTATGTACATAAATTTTTATATACCGCACACACCCGTATACCGCACATGCTGCCCGACTCTCCTTTCGCCCGCCCCGACTCTCCTCTGGAGACCCTGACTCTGTTTTCGCCCGCCCTGACTCTCCTTTCCTCCTTGAAGTCCTGTCCCTACCCTGAAAGCCTGATGCCCCCCCGACGTCCGATTCACCCCCCCCCCGCAGGACCGCTCGCACCCCCACAGCTTCACCCCTCCCCCATGGAGAAGCTGTCTACCTTGTTTCCGGATGCCAGCGAGCCCAGCTGTTTCCTCTGCCGGCGGTCCCGCCCCTTCTCTGAGCCCTGCTGTGCTGCTTTTTCTTCCGGCGGTCCCGCCCTTTCTCTGACATCAGAGAAAGGGCGGGACCGCCTGAAGAGGAAGCAGCACAGCACAGGGCTCTGAGAAGGGGCAGGACCGCCGGCAGAGAAAGCAACTGGGCTGGCATCCGGAAACAAGGTAGACAGCTTCTCCATGGGGGAAGGGGGGAGGCTGTGGGGGTGCGAGCGGTCCTTCGGGGTGGGAGTGCGAGCGCTCCTTCCGGGTGATGAATCGGGCGTCGGGGGGGGGGAACTATGTAAAAAAAATTTTGTACAACGCGCTCACGCGTATAACGCGCAAGGGTATGCGCGGTTTGTAAAAACCACATATAACGCGCGCGTTATATGCGAGAAAATACGGTAGATCTGCAAAACTGTTGTAAATATTTGATATTTGTTGTATTTCTAAAAAAGTTATGAAGTTAATATGGAAGAGAATGTTAAATAAAGCTGCGGCCAATTTTTTTTGCCAATTCAAAGGAGTTTTGGAATCATTTAATAAGATTAAGAAAAGTATGTGAGGGAATGGCTGAGATACGAGTTCCAATGTTATTAAGTTGCAAAAGAACTGTAAAAAATTACACGAGGAGATTGGGCATCAAACTGGCAGATGACATTTAATGTGAGCAAATGCAAAGTGATGCTTGTGAGAAAGAGGAACCCACCCTATAGCTAAGTAAGAGTTCCATGTTAAGAGTCACCGCCCAGGAAATGACATCATCACTGAGGATATGATGAAACCCTCAGCTCAATGTGCGGCAGTGGCTAAGAAAGCAAATAGAATGTTAGGAATTATCAGGAAAGGAATGGAAAACAAAGATGAAAATGTTATATTGCCTATAGTACAGCTGTACCTCGAATACTGTGTGCAATTCTGATTGCCATATCTCAAAAATGATAAATGATAAAATGAATAGGATGAATCCCCTATGATGATAGGAGTGCATGGGAGTCGCTTGTTTACTCTTTCCAAAAATACTAGGAAGCTATTAAATAGTAGATTTACCACAAACAGGAAAAAAATATTTATTTACTCAATGTGTAAATAAACTCTGGAATTCATTGTCAGAGAATGTGGTGAAAGCAATTAGCTTAACAGGATTTAAAAAAGGTTTGGATAATTTCCTAAAAGAGAAGTGCATAAGCCATTATTAAGATGGATTTGAGGAAATTCACTACTTATTCCTAGGATAGGCAGCATAAAAAGGGTTTTACGTTTTGGGATATTGCCAGGCATTTGTGACCTGGATTGGCCACTGTTGGAAACAGAACGCTTGACTCAATGGACTTGTGGTCTGTCCCAGTATGGTGCCCTTATGTTGTTATATATTTAGAACTTTTACCATGTAAATTCCTCCTAAGTAAGGAATTTGTACCATCATTAGGAAATGAGAAGTAGTCCAGCGGTTAGAGTTCTAAAACATGATTTAGCCGTCCTGGTAAATAAACAATTCAAAATTCAAAATCTTGAAAAAATTTCAGGGTCCCGACATGGACCAAGTTTCGATTCCTGCTTCAGGGAACCCAGATCATATTTTAAATACACTCACTGTTATAGGTCTCTGAAGTAAAAAATATTTGCATTAAAATATATTACCATTTAGAATGTCTTCAATGTTCACAAACTTAAAGCTATATTAGGGGGATACTGTATATACTTGAATATAAGTCGATCCGAGTATGAGGTACCCTTTTCCCCCCAAGAAAGGAGGAAAAAGGTTGACTCAAATATAAGACGGGGGGGGGGTGTTGTTGTTAGTATTCATGCGCCCTGCCAGAATCTGTGCCTGCCCCCCCTTCCTTCCTCCACTGCCAGGCTCTGTACTCATACCCCCTCACTCCCTGCCGGTCTCTGTACCCAACCCCCCTCCCTGCCCTGTACCCTGACACCCCTCACCCGATGTCCTGCAGGCCTCTACCCGTATGACCTGTTGGGCCAGAATAGGCGGAGTCCCTCCTGTCTCTTGTCTCAGCCAACTCTGGCAGGAATGAGCTTTCCACACTTAGCCCCTCCCTGAATGGCCGCCTTGCATTCACACAGCCAAGTATTCTGGGCATGAGCTTTCATGCTCCTACCCGGCGCTGAGCCGTTTGCTGAATGGCTGCCCTGAGTTCTCGCAGGACTTGTGAGTACTTGTGGTAGCCATTGAGCGAGTGTCTCTAGCACCAGGCAGGAGCACGAAAACTTGCTCAAGCCTGCTACACTGGGCTGCGAGAACTCGAGGTGGCCATTCAGGTATGGGCTCAGTGCAGGCAGGAGCATAGAAAGCGCTCTCCTGTCCGGAACACTGCTGGACCACCCGGAATTCAAAAAAGGTATGGGGAGGCGGAAAAAAAATTGGCAGAGTAAGCCGGGACAGGAGACGGGAGGGATCCCTCCTGTCTCAGCCCACCCCACCAGGCTATATAGCAGGCCTGGTAGAGGACTGCAACAAGTCCAGGAGGAGGGCGGTGGGTGATGATTCGAATACAAGACAAGACCCCCATTTTTGGGCCATTTTTTCCCCATAAAATCTCATCATATATTTGAGTATATAAAGTACATGTTATTGATAGAATTCTTCACAACTTAAACTCTTGAATGAAAAATCAACTGACAAAAACATTGCGGTATTCACTCTTAAATAAACTACGTCACAAAGACATAACATAGAAACATGAAGGCAGATAAAAGCCAAATGGCCCATCCAGTTTACCCATCCTACGTGCCTATCTCACACTTTCTTGAATTGACACAGTCTTTGTCTTCACCACCTCTTCTGGGAGACTGTTCCACCCTTTCTGTAAAAAAGTATTTCCTTAGATTACTCCTGAGCCTATCACCTCTTAACTTCATCCTATGTCCTCTCATTCCAGAGCTTCCTTTCAAATGAAAGAAACTCGACTCATGCACATTTACATTATGTAGGTATTTAAACATTATTATATCTCCCCTCTCCTGCCTTTCCTCCAAAGTTTACAGACTGAGATCTTTAAGTCTGTCCCCATATGCCTTATGACGAAGACCATGCATCATTTTAGTATCCTTCCTCTGGACCGACTCCATCCTTTTTAAATATTTTTGAAGGTGTGGTCTCCAGAATTGCATACAATATTCTAAATGAGGTCTCACCAGGGGCATCAATACCTCCTTTTTCTTACTAGCCATACCATTCCCGATGCACCCTAGCATCCTTCTAGTTTTCACAGTCACCTTTTCAACCTGTTTGGCCACCTTAAGATCATCACATACAATCGCACCCAAGTCCTACTCTTTTGCCGTGCATATAAGTTCTTCATCCCCTAAACTTTATTGTTCCCTTGGGATTTTGCAGCCCAGATGCATGACCTTGTATTTCTTACCATTAAAATTTTAGCTGTAAAATTTCAGACCATTCTTCAAGCTTCGCTAGGTCTTTCTTCATGTTATTCACACCATTCAACAGATTTTTATATCATCCACAAAGAGGCAAATCTTACCAGTCAGTCCTTCAGCAATATTACTTACAAAAATGTTAAAAAGAACAGGCCCAAGAACAGAATCTTGAGGCACACCACTGGTAACATCCCTTTCTTCAAAACAATCTCTATTGACCATCCTCTGTCACCTTCCACTCAACCAGTTCCTGACCCAGCCTTCTGAGGGCACTCAGATTATTTATTAGACACCTTTTGGAGCACTGTCAAAGCACAACAGATTACACATATATAATTGTTTTAGAAGCTTAATAGTATACGATCCTGTGATTATTTAATTATAAAATCTAAATACACATTTAGCGTACTCCCTCTATCCAATTCTCTGGTCACCAATTCAAAGAAATTGATCAGATTTGTCTGACAAGACCTAACTCTACTGAATCCATGTTGCCTCTGAATTCCAGAAACTTCATCATTCTCTGTTTTAAAAGCATTTCCATTAATTAGTTTATCACATAAGTCAAACTTACCGGCCTGCAATTCCCTACTTCTTCCTTACTTCCACTTTTCTTACTGTTCTCCAGTACCACATCTGACTCTGGAATGAGTACTTTTAAAATCTGATCCAAGTTCTCTGAAGCAGGAATCAAAACGTAGCCCACATTGAGACCCTGAAGTTTTTTGATGATAAGTTGGATTTTGAATTGTTTCACCATTGAAGCAATTTTGTTCACAAAGTGCTGTTAATATTTTGTATATATGCAATGATTGGATGGTGAGACTTATTCTGGGATTTGGTTCCCGGGTGATCTCCAGGTCTCTGAGCATATATTATACACACACTACAAGTATATGTGTATATATCTATATCTATCTATCTATCTATAGAAGCTTGAGATTTAAAGTTTTGATAAAAGGGATTATAGTATCATTTCTATCCTATATGTCTGACAGAGGGATGCCTTTGTACTCCTTAGAAGGGAATGACCAACTACCACTACCTTTTACTTTCTAGTGGGCATTAATCCAACAACTTTCGGGATTTCAAGCTTCAGTCCTTCCTCTTACTGGGATGCTTTCACTAGAGAATGACACAGTAACAGAATTCATCACCGTTTCTGTCCCCATGGATAACCACAGGAAACCATCCCCGTGTCATTTTTTAAGGAGCGAGGGAAGAATAAGAGTAAGAATGGGCACAACCACTGACCCTCAAACCTTGCATTGAAGAATGCTGGTGTAGAAGAACTGAGACTGAAATAGATGCTAAAGAATTACATGGGATAGTTCCCCATAGTTATGCATGGGAACGCTGACAAATTTTGTTACTGTTGAATTTTCTAGCTTTCATCTCTTCCAGTTTTTCAGTTGGAGAGTAGGTGGAGTCATGATATAGATCTGCATGATCTCCTGATCTGTATGTATAGTTTATATGCAGCAGTCCCACTTACAAGATATCATGCAACCAAAAAAGTTCTAAAAAAAAAAAAAAAAGTTTTCAAAGGCTGAAAAGCTACATTTTGCTTATCAAATTATGAAAGCAAAAATGAAAAGAAAACCACCATGCCAAGTGGAATGCAGCAACCACAAAATAAGCAAAATGTACCTCCTTTCTTTTCCACTGCAAACTAATTTGTATGTCCATAATAAGGAGACAGAATAAAGTCCATAAATATTCTGGAGTTTAAAATTGCCATGCTGTAATTAACAGTGAAGAGGTTTAAAATAGGTTTAAAAATTGTACATTTTGATGTAACCTATGCTGCTGATCATTCCTTTCAGAATTTTGTTAAAAACATAGAATTTAATCTTGTTCCTGGCTACCTGTAGATTTCTTTGCAATTTATTGCACTTCTTGTAACCAAGACATACAAAGCAATATAATAACCCCACAGAGCAGTACATAATGTCTACGTTGATTTTAATGATATTATTGAAAAATGTTGAACATTTTACAAACTTAAAAAAAATCCCAAACATAAGTATTTCTCTGACAAGTATTCAAGCACCAAAGTTGAGAAGAATTTTTTTTAATATCCCATGCACAGGTTTAACTTATTACATTGATGTACCGGTATATATTTTTTTAAAATCTATAGAACAGGGCTGCTCAATTCTGGTCCTTGAGGTCCACAGGCAGGCCAAGCATTCAGATATCCACAATGAATATACATAAGAGATATGCATACCTAGGAGGTAATGCATGGAAATCTAATCTGATACAATATTTCTGAATCACTCTAATACTATTTAGTTCAAGACGATTTACATCTAAAAGAAGCCATAATAATTCTATGGGAAACTACAATTCCTTGGATAAAAAGATGTCCTTACAATTCTTTAACTAAAAGTACTAACTTTACAGTCTACCATACAAAAATATTTTCAACATTCTACGAAATTTCCAATAGCTAACTTCTGTCCTTATTTGTATAGGGGAAATCATTCCAAATAATAATAGCAGCATATGTAAAATAAGAATTAAATTGACGTTTAAAACGTATACCTCTAAAAGGGGGAAACTGCAATAAAAATGCGCTACTAAATCTATTAGCTGAATAATGCAAACATGAAAAGGACAAAGGGGGTCTTTTATTAAGGCGTGCTAGCTGATTTAGCGCACGCTAAATGTTAACTCGTGCTAAATCAGCTAGCGCGCCTTAGTAAAAGTCCCCCCAAGTGAGATATTGGTAGCATGGAATGTTGCTACTCCTTGGGTTTTGGCCAGGTACTAGTGACCTGGATTAGCCACTCTGAGAATGGGCTTGATGGACCTTTGGTCTGACCTAGTAAGGCTATACTTATGTTCTTATGCTCTTACGAGATGAGGTTGACTCTGAGGCACTGTGGAATGAGGCATTATGACATCACAATCTCAGCTCTGGAATGTTGCTCTCATTGGGGTTCTGGAATCTTGCTATTCTTTGAGATGCTGGAATGTTGCTACTCCTTGGGTTTTGGCCAGGTACTAGTGACCTGGATTAGCCACTCTGAGAATGGGCTTGATGGACCTTTGGTCTGACCTAGTAAGGCTATACTTATGTTCCAAGTGTAAAAATCTGCTTTCTAAAATGTTCATTTACAGATGTATATAATCTGCACAAGTAATTGCTACTATTTGCAAACAAATGCTTTTATCACTTGTTTGTTGTCATTTGATTGATTTCCTGATTTAGGAGCCCTTTTATTAAAGGACGTTAAGCCCTAACATGTGCTTGGTAGACAGGAAAGCACATACTGCAAATATGTTAAAGCTGTTTGCGGCCATTTTGCCTTTTCCGTGCTTTAATGAAACTTTTAATGTATTTTTTTGGGGAGAAGGCGTGCGGTGGGTGGGGACTGGACATGTCTGCCATTGCCAGCTAGCATGTTCTGATTAGCACCTGCTAACTGATAACGCAGAGCTAATGAGGGAGGGAGTAAGGGTCATATTCTATAAACAAGTTTCAAGTTTCTTAGGATTTTTATATACCGCCTATCAAGGTTATCTAAGCGGTTTTTACAATCAGGTACTCAAGCATTTTTCCCCTCTCTGTCCCGGTGGGCTCACAATCTATCTAACGTACCTGGGGCTATGGAGGATTAAGTGACTTGCCCAGGGTCACAAGGAGCAGCGCGGGGTTTGAACCCACAACCCCAGGGTGCTGAGGCTGTAGATCCAACCACTGCGCCACACACTCCACGACACCTGTTTTGAGTGTGTGGAGCTATTGCTTCAGGATGATGTATATCTGTCAATTGTATAGTCATGTTTATTATGTATGTACTCACATGGGAACCGCTGAGACTTCAGGTGGTATATACATTTTTTTAAATAAAATTGAGTGCCGCTAGGCACACTAATTGCAGCCGCGTAGTGACACAAGTTCGGGATTCATGCCTAGCGTTTATTTTTAAATTGGTGTAATTGGCACTGTAATGGACTATCCCAGTTTTCAGCCAACCAAAAATCCCACACAAAACAATGTAAGAGTTAATCGCCGAACTCTTAGAACGCCTAGTGATGTCTAAATGGAAGCACCCTCCCCCCACCTAAAGATGCCTAACAATACCTATCTCAAACAGTAGGTGTGGTTGTGGGTGGAGAATAGGCATAATTGGGTTAGGTGTCATTAAGCATCTGACATAGGTGCCACCAAATTAGGCAAGTGAAAAGCTGGCCTAATGGAGCAGCGCCTATGCCTGGGATGCCTAGTGATGGCTTTAAGTTTTCTGTTTTTTTATGACAATTTTATACTCTTATAAAATTTTGTAACTTTCTTTCTTTGATGTTCACATATTCATTTATGAATTGTGACCTGCTTTGATGGCATGATCCTAAAGTGGTATATCAAATAAAGACAAAACTTGAGCAGGCAGACACCTTATGGCAACAGCCTACCTGAAATGTTGCCACCCAGTGGACCCCTCGCAGATTCACAGGACTCCACAAACTATATAACCCCAAACATCCTCACACAACTCATTCCCATACACACAAAATTGTTCCACACACCACTGCCATCCTGCCTACCCCAAAAAACCCAATAGTCTACCAAAATCCAAGAGTAACACCATGCACTCACTAGTACCTCCCCTTTCAATCTAATCATTATATGAGACTATAAAAAAACTGAACTCCCTAGTAATCTAGCATTCCCTCATTATCTCTCAGGAGTGACTCAGCAATGTAATATCCCTGCATCAAACCTACCAAAATCCAAATGAAAATAATTGTAAATAGCACAAGGAATGTCAAGTCAAATGTAAAGCACTAATAAAGAAGGCAAAGGGTATGTTAAAAGCAAAAAACCAGGAAGAGAATCAGTTGTACTGCTAGATGACAGATGAATTAAAGGGGCTTTCAGGGAAGACAAGCAGAGAGATCAAATTAATTCTTTGCCTTTGTTTTGTCCAAGAAAGATGTGGGGGGAGTTCAGATGCCAGAAATGGTATTCAATTTTGATGAAATGGAGAAACTCAAACAAATCTCTGTAATGCTGGAAGATGTAATGGGTCAATTTGACAAATTGAACAGTAGCAAATCGCCTGGACTGGATGGCATACATCCCAGAATGTTAATAGAATTGAAAAATGAATTTGCTGAGCTATTGTTAGTAATTTGTAATTTTTCTTTAAAATCCAGCATAGTACCAGAAGACTGGAGGGTAGCCAACATGACACTGGTTTTTAAAAACTAAACTAAACCTTAGGTTTGTATACCGCACCATCTCCGCAAGCGCAGAGCTCGGCACGGTTTACAGAGGTTGAGAGGAAAGGAACTACAAAGAAGGGATATAGGAGAGGGACTGAGAAGATAGAGAGGGGCAGGGTACTAGAGAACGGGAGGTGATTAGATTTTTGAAAAGAGCCAAGTTTTCAAGTGTTTGCAGAAGGATTGGAAGGAGCTAGAATTTCTGAGCGGAGATGAGAGGTTGTTCCAGAGTTCTGTGGTTCTAAAAGGGAGGGATGTTCCAAGTTTTCCTGCGCGG
The DNA here is from genome assembly GCF_902459505.1 of Geotrypetes seraphini. Lineage (NCBI taxonomy): Eukaryota > Metazoa > Chordata > Amphibia > Gymnophiona > Dermophiidae > Geotrypetes > Geotrypetes seraphini. The sequence continues at coordinate 35,268,750 of NC_047101.1, read as the reverse complement.
GATATACCTTTTATAGATGGGAAAGATAGTTTCAGTTTTTGGGAGGATCTAGTAGAGAGCGGGTTTGAGGAATTCCAAAGGAGTGGGATAACGGGAGGAAGGACGCCATGTAGAATCTTGAAGGCTATGCAGGCACATTTATAGAGGACTCTGGAGTATACTGGGAGCCAGTGAAGCTTGGAGAGGAGTGGGGAGACGTGGTCGAACTTTCCTTTTGCGAAAATAAGCTTGGCCGCGGCGTTCTGAATTAGCTGAAGTCTATGGAGGTTTTTCTTAGTTAGGCTTATATAGATGGAGTTGCAGTAGTCCAGTCTAGAGAGGATGGTGGATTGAACGAGGATGGCGAAATGAGAATGATGAAAGCAGGATCTTACTTTCCTCAATATATGGAGGCTAAAGAAGCATTTTTTTACCAGGGAGTTGAGGTGATCATTGAAGGAGAGAGAGGAATCTAAGATGATGCCTAGGACTTTGCTGGAAAACTCAAGCTGAAAAGTGGGGCCGGAAGGTAGTGGGATGGAGGTGGGTAAATGATCTGAAATTGGGCCGAGCCAGAGTAGTTTTGTTTTGGACTCATTCAGTTTCATTTTACAGATTGGGCCCAGGATTGGAGGTTCGTAATACATGTGGATATGTTCTCAGCGAGGTTAGAGAGGTTCGAGTTGGTCTCGAGGAGGATGAGGATGTCGTCAGCGTAGGAGTAGAGAGTTTCTAGGGGGGATAGATGGAGGAGTTTCAGAGAGGACATGTAGATGTTGAAAAGGATAGGGGAGAGGGGTGAGCCTTGTGGGCTCCACATTTTGGCTTCCAGGCGGGGGATGAGGTACTGTTTGTGTTAACGGTGTAGGAGCGGAAGCTTAGGAATTTCGAGAACCAATCTAGGACTGTGGAGCTTATGCCTATTTCGGAGAGTTGGAAGATTAGGATGTCGTGGTGAACGACATCGAAGGCTGCGGAGAGGTCGAATTGAAGAAGAACAGCAAATTTGTTGCGAGAATGGAGTTGTTGGAGAGATGATCCTGGAATATATAGACCAGTGAGTCTGATGTTGGGGCCGGTAAAAATGGTAGAGACTATTATAAAGAATAAAATGACAGGACATATACTTAAGCATGGATTAATGAGAGAAAGCCAGCATGGATTTAATCAAAGGAAATCTTGCCTCACCAATCTACTGCATTTCTTTGAAGGGGGTGAATGAATATGCGGATAAAAGTGAGCCGGTTGATATTGTGTATTTGGATTTTCAAAAGGCATTTGACAGAGGTTGTGGTAAGAGTGGTAAAAAAGGTTTGGACAATTTCCTGGTGGAAAAGTCCATTGTCTGTTATTGGGAAAGACATAGGGGAAGCCACTAGTTATCCTGGATCGGTAGAATAGAATGTTTCTACTCTTTTGATTTTAGCCAGGTAATAGCGACTTGGATGGGCTACTGGGCTTGATGGATCATTGGTCTGACCCAGTAAAGCTGTTCTTATGTTCTTATGCAAGAGGATCTTGTGATACGGAGAGACTGGGCATCAAAATGACAGATGATATTTAATGTGAGCAAGTGCAAAGTGATGCATGGGGGAAAGAGAAACCTGAACTATAGCTATGTGATGCAAGGTTCTGTGTTAGGAGTCACTACCCAGAAAAAGAATTTAGGTGTTATTGTTGAGGATATGTTAAAACTCTCAGCTCAATGTGCGGTGGCGGCTAAGAAAGCAAATAGAATGTTAGGAATTATCGGGAAAGGAATGTAATGTAATGTAATTTATTTCTTATATACCGCTACATCCGTTAGGTTCTAAGCGGTTTACAGAAAATATACATTAAGATTAGAAATAAGAAAGGTACTTGAAAAATTCCCTTACTGTCCCGAAGGCTCACAATCTAACTAAAGTACCTGGAGGGTAATAGAGAAGTGAAAAGTAGAGTTAGAGGAAAAATCAAATAAACATTTTAATAAGACAGCATTGATCTAAATACTTTGGAAGGTAGAAGAGAGGAGAGAAAGGAATAGAAGCAGAAGGGGGAGCCGTTGAACAGTAGAATTCTGGAGAAATTTAAATGATAGAAATAGAACAAAAACAAAGACAAAAGGCAAAACAATAGATAAGATTAAAGATAAATCATAAGCTGGAAAGAAAAATAAAATAAAACTTTGTCTTCAATCCACGGTTTCAGCGTCAGTGATGAAGTGGAGCAAGTAAGTTTAGGAGGAGCGATTGACGTATCCAGAAAGGGCTTCTTCAGGGTTAGGAATGAATAACAAAGATGAAATGTTATAATACCTCTGTATCGTTCTATGGTACAGCCACACCTCACATACTGTGTGCAATTCTGGTTGCCATATCTCAATAAAGATATAGCAGAATTAAAAAGTACAGAGAAGGGCAAAGAAAATGATAAAAAGGGATGGAATGACTTCCCTATAAGGAAACGCTAAAGCAGCTAGGGCTCTTCGGTTTGGAGAAGAGACAGCTCAGGGTGATATGATAGAGTTTTATAAAATACTGAGTGGAGTGGAAAGGGTAGATGTGAATCACTTGTTTACTCTTTTTAAAAATACCAGGACTAGGAGGCATACAATGAAAGTACTAAACCGGAGAAAATATTTCTTCATTCAATGTGTAATTAAACTCTGGAATTCATTGCCAGAGAAAGTGGTGAACGCAGTTAGCTTAGTGGGATTTAAGAAAGGTTTGGATAAATTCCTAAAAGGGAAGTCCATAGGCCACAATGGGGAAATCCACTGCCTATTCTTAGGATAAGCAGCATAAAATCTGTTTTATTACTTGGGATCTAGCTATGTACTTGGGACCTGGTTGGTCACTATTGGAAACAGGATACTGGCCTTGATGGACTTTTGATCTGTCTCAGTTTGGCAATTCTTATATGATTGAGGTCTACAAAATCCTGAGTTATGTGGAAGGGTAAATGTGAATTGATTTTTCACCCTTTCAAAATGTACAAAAAAACAGGTGACAGAATGAAATTGCATGGAAATAGTTCTTTCACTCAAAGAATCGTTAATAAAATAATAACTTTATTTTTCTATATCGCAATACCACAAACAGTTCAGAGCAGTTTACAGAGGAAGAGACTGTATACAGATAGTGATATTATGTAAAAAAAACTTTTGAAATTACGTTAGCATGTTAAGATTAGTCAAATTTATCTGGAAGAGTTTTAAAAATACATCAAGGCAGAAATGGAGTCAAGGATTTAGGGATGTTTGGGAGACATTAACAAAATATTGTACAGAATGAATATTACTTTTTTCCCTTTGTTCATACACGTCCAGGGTGGGGGGGGGGGGGGGGAGGGAATATTTTCTGATTTATTATGTGTAAGAACAATTGTGTATAAGAGAGGGGGATATTTGATGTGAGTTAGAATTTGATGGTATATTAAGTGATGTTAAAGTATAAAATGATTGTATCTTATGTTACACTTGTTGAAAGTTTTAAAAAGAAATAAAGATTAAAAAAAAAAAGAAATAGAGTCGGAGAAATTTATCAAAGAGATAATAAGCTCTGGAACTCAATGCCAGAGAATGTGGTAACAACAGTTAGCATAACCGAGTTTAAGAAAGGATTGGACTAGTTCCTGGAGGATAATTCCTCAGCCTGCTATTGAGATAGATATGGGGATAAACCACTGCTTACCCTGGATCGGTTACATGGAATATTGCTACTGTTTAGGTTTCTGCCATGTAGTTGTTTCCTTAGCATTTTTTTGCTACTTCAGCTTGTCTGAGGTGTTCTTTGCTCACACGTTTAAAGACAATAGACTGTTTTCAATCCAATATGTGAGTTTGCAAACCATTGGACCCCTGAGGAAGGCGTGTTTGCCGAAACACGGACCATGTAGGGTCCGGGTGGATTTTTATCACCATATATTTTAGTATTGTACTTTTTAAATTGAATTTTCATGGTTTTATATGTCAGTGTTTAATAAATTATCTCCAGAACATCTGTATCCATAGTTTTTGGGGTTTTTTTCATCAGTGGATTGTTTTGACTGTGGATCATCGGGTCTCCCCATTTTTCTTTGTTGTTCCTGGATTAGCCACTGTTGGAAACAGGATATTGGGCTAGATCAGTGATCTCAAACTCAAACCTTTTGCAGGGCCACATTTTGGATTTATAGATACTTGGAGGGCCTCAGAAAAAATAGTTAATGTCATTAAAGAAATGACAATTTTGCATGAGGTAAAACTCTTTATAGTATATAAATCTTACCCCACCCCCTGAAGGCCTGCATGTTCCCCCCTTCTTTGCAGCGTCCTCCAGCTTCCCCCTGGCCTCCTTGTCTTACTTTCAGCTAATTACTGCAGCCTGCAGAGAGGATCACTGGTGCTGTAGCATTCCTTGCAGGCTATCATTGGCCTCCACAGTACGTTCCCTTTGTCGTGGTCCCACCCGTCCTCTGATATCAGGGGCAGGATCACGGCAGAGGGAACGTGATGCTGAGGATGACAGCAGCCTGCAAGGATCGCTACAGTACTGGCAATCCTCTCTGCAGGCTGTGGTAATTATCTAAAGGTAAGAGCGGGAGGCCAGGGGGGAATCCGGAGGATGCTGCAAAGAGCAGACAGCACTAGTACAGACCGCGGACCGCAAAATAGTACCTGGTGGGCCGCATGTGGCCCCTAGGCCATGAGTTTGAGACCACTGGGCTAGATGGACTGTTTGTCTGACCCGGTTTGGCTATTCTTATGTTCATAATTTTTACAGGCATCTGGTTATAAAATTATTCCCATTAATTTACACTGCCTCTCTTGTATGCAAATACAACTTATTCATATTCATCTGGGATATGCTGATAGTCTGGCTGGCTAGGGGAACCTAAAGGATCAGGATTAGGATCACGTCTCTGGGGACACTTTAAATACTTTTAGATTCATTCCAAATAAAACAATTGTAACCTCTGAAGTCCCTAAATAATCATAATTACTGTTCTATACAGAATACACAAAAATGTCAACTGGGGTTGCACAGAATTTTATGGACTAACCTTCAGTTTTTTTCTCACTTAAAATAACTGATGCTTTATACTAAAAGCAATTAAAACCAGTGGTAATTAGCTTATTACTCCCACAATTACCTACTGTATGATAATTACATAGAGCAAGGAGTCTTTTCACATAATAAAATAAAGAACAGCTAAATTCATTTTCTGCCAAACCAGCATTAGTTTGACAATGCATTTTATGGCATTTGAGTACTTTATGGTATAATAAAAGCAAATAGATTTTCCATTATTGCAAACTACTGATAAAGTAGCAGCGAAGTAAATGGCAAAAAAGTGTAAATAATCATCCTGACATATGGTCCTCATTTAAGTTACAGCACACAGCAGTGGGGGCTTTTCTGCTTTCATTTACTGTGCCTGGACCCATGTGTGTAATACTTGTACAGTATATTATGATGTAAAGATGAGGAAGAGAGAAGAAACCCGGCCTTGCATCTATGGGGAGGAGGCAGGGCAAAGACAAATACCGTATTTTCACGCATATAACGCGCGCGTTATACGCGTTTTTACCTACCGCGCATACCCCTCGCGCGTTATACGCGTGAGCGCGGTATACAAAAATTTTTTTACATAGTTCCCACCCCGCCCGACGCCCGATTCACCCCCCCAGCAGGACCGCTCGCACCCCCACCCCGAACGACTGCTCGCACGCGCTCCCACCCGCATCCGCCTCCACGATCGGAGCAAGAGGGAGCCCAAGCCCTCTTGCCCGGCCGACTCCCCAACTCCCTGACAATATCGGGCCAGGAGGGAGCCCAAACCCTCCTGGCCACGGCGACCCCCTATCCCCCCCCCCCACCCCGTACTACATTACGGGCAGGAGGGATCCCAGGCCCTCCTGCCCTCGACGCAAACCCCCCTCCCTCCAACGACCGCCCCCCCCCCAAGAACCTCCGACCGCCCCCCCAGCCGACCCGTGACCCCCCTGGCCGACCCCCACGACACCCCCACACCCCTTCCCCGTACCTTTGGTAGTTGTCCGGACAGACGGGAGCCAAACCCGCCTGTCTGGCAGGCAGCCAACGACGGAATGAGGCCGGATTGGCCCATCCGTCCCAAAGCTCCGCCTACTGGTGGGGCCTAAGGCGCGTGGGCCAATCAGAATAGGCCCTGGAGCCTTAGGTCCCACCTGGGGGCGCGGCCTGAGGCACATGGGCCCAACCCGACCATGTGCCTCAGGCCACGCCCCCAGGTGGGACCTAAGGCTCCAGGGCGGGTGAACGGAGAGTCGGGACAGCGCACGGAGAGTCGGGGCAGTGCACGGAAAGTCAGGGCGGGTGAACGGAGAGTCGGGACAGCGCACGGAGAGGCGGGGCAGTGCACGGAAAGTCAGGGAGGGTGAACGGAGAGTCGGGACAGCGCACGGAGAGTCAGGGCAGTGCACGGAAAGTCAGCGAGGGTGAACGGAGAGTCGGGATAGCGCACGGAGAGTCGGGGAGGGCGAAAGGAGAGTCGGGGTGGCCAGAGGAGAGTCGGGGCGGGCGAAAGGACAGTCGGGCTGCATGTGCGTTATACGCGTGAGCGCGGTATACAAAAGTTTTTGTATATAAAATCGTGGTTTCTGTGCGCTATACCCGTGTGCGCGTTTTACACGGGTGCGCGTTATCTGCATGAAAATACGGTACTTAAAACTCATGGGGGAAAAGGAAAAGCTGGTCTGTACTTTGGAAGGGAGGATCTGAACTCCAGTTGACGGGCTGGGATTCTGTAGAGAAGAGACTCAATTCCACTGGCTTACAAAACAATATGCCAGGCTGCAAAGAGAAGCTGTTGAGCCAGTGAGAGAGGTAGAAACAGGACTGTGAGCTCCTGGAGGAACCCAAGAATATGACATATTTGGAGGAGGGAGTTAGCCAAGAAACAAGAATGGATATGGAAACAGAAATCTGTGAGTGACTTTGTTGCTTATAAAATTGTTTTTGATAGTGGTCCAGGTGCGAGTCCCACAGTGTTAGTGGAAACACTGTGGAAAGAGAGGTGGGCTGCAGGCCTCACAGGAGTGGAAGCCATGTCAGTAGGATAAAACAAAGAGAGAAGAAACCTTCAAACGTCTAAAAGAGTAGGGGTCTAGTAAAACAGGACTGGTCTTCCAAAGTGGGAGTGTTCTAAACTTGGGTCCATCTGGGGCCTACAGAACTGTGCAAGTAAGCATATTAAAGGAAAGTCAGGCCTATTCACCAGTAGAACTAATGGCAACTGAATAAGGCATACCTGTTGCAAGATTCTGAGTCTCGCTGCATCTTTTCAGATAGAAATTGACATTTCAGCCATTATATTGTGGCTTTCTTCAGGGTATGCTGTGAAGTCTGCAGTTTATCTTTGTAAATAATGGCTTCATTGACCTGGGAAGAGTGCAGTGCATTTATTACCAATTTGAATTGTGATGGGAAAATCAGTTGCTCTCTTTTTTTCCCCATAGAATGGAAAAGTCTCTTCAGAGTTTAAAGATGTTCTCCACAAAAGCTGAGTTATATGTTCTCTCAGGGTTTCCACAGCAAGCATTGTACTTGTTGCAGGTTTCTGGGTCTCGCTGCATCTTGTCAGGTAGAAACCGACATTTCAGCCATTATGCTGTAGGTTTCTTTAGGGTATGCTGTGAGGACCGCATTTTTTCTTTGTAAATAGTGGCATGTGTGCACGAACTCAGTTTTCCATTTTTGTTAACCTCTTCTTACTCAATATTTATACTATGCTGAAATGGAAGGGAAAGCAGAATAGATAGAAACATAGAATATGACGGCAGAAAAGGGCTGTAGCCCATCAAGTCTGCCCACACTAATGACCCACCCCCAGACTTCACCCCGCTAAAGATCCCACATACATATCCCATTTCTTTTTAAAATCGAGCACGCTGCTGGCGTTAATCACCTGCAATGGAAGTTCATTCCAATGATCGACCACCCTTTCGGTGAAGAAATACTTCCTGGCGTTGCCATGAAATTGCCCGACTTTGATTTTCAACTGATGACCTCTTGTGGTCGAAGGTCCTTTAAGAAAGAAGATATCGTCTTCCACCTCGATGCGGCCCGTGATATATTTAAAAGTCTCAATCATGTCACCCCTCTCTCTACGTTCCTCGAGCGAGTATAGCTGCAGTTTATTCAGTCTTTCCTCATATGGGAGGTTCTTGAGTCCCGAGACCATCCTGGTGGTCATTCGCTGAACTGACTCGATTCTCTGCACATCTTTTTGATAATATGGTCTCCAGAATTGAACACAATATTCAAGATGAGGTCTCACCATGGATCTGTACAGGGGCATTATGACTTCGGGCCTCCGGCTGACGAAACCTCTACGGATGCATCCCACCATTTGTCTAGCCTTGGATGCAGCTTTCTCCACCTGCTTGGCAGTTTTCATGTCTTCACTAATGATTACTCCCAAATCACGTTCTGCCCTAGTCCTAGCTAAGGTCTCACCATTTAGAGTGTAAGTTCTGCACGGGTTTCTGCTGCCAAGGTGCATGACCTTACATTTTTTAGCATTGAAGCCTAGCTGCCAAATCAAGGACCAATGTCTCCCCCAAACCTGAAGGTTCCAACAGCTCAGTATGTCAGTAACAACTAAATATACTCCTTTTTTATACTTGGTGTTTCTTCTGTTCTTGACGATGGCAAGAGCTCTTGGCTGGAAAGTGAGATTTCATTCAGCCTTCAGATCCATGAAGCCTTGACAGAGTTGTGCAGGGATGGAGGGAAGACATATGTCAGAGATAGTGAGGGATTCTGATGCTGTATCAGGTGGATTACTGATCCCTAATACCAGAAGGTATCTGCTTTGGTACCTTTGAGAACTTCTCAGGTCTCAGATATATGGAGTAAGATAGACAAGATTGATAAAGAAGAACTTATTACAGTCTCTACAAAAACCAGCAGCGCTCATGCTAGATTTAAATTAGTAATCTCTAGAAACTCTACATAAGCCCCTGGATTCTATAAATGGTACCCAAATAATTCACACACATATTTGGGCTTGAATCTAAGATGCATATGCAACCTAATTGATTAACATGCCAATTAGCACTAATGTATCCTAACAATCAATTATTGATGTTAATTGGTACTAATTAGAGGTTGCACACACATCCCATAGCGCACACCCCAAAAGGGTATGTGACCATAGAAGGGGCATGGATGTGTTGGGGACATTCTCAAAAAAATGTGCACGGTATTATAGAATTCTGGAGACAAAAGCCCAACTTGTGCAGCAGGATTGTGATCAGGTTTCCGTTAGCATATGTCCTTGTGCCCAAGATGCTGTCCTATAAGGGGTGATCATCCTAGAGTACCCTTTATAGCAGGGCTGCCCAAGTCCGGTCCTTGAGATCTACTGGCAGGCCAGGTTTTCTGGATATCCGCAATGAACATGCATGAGAGAGATTTGCCTGCACTGCCTTCTTGGTATGCAAATCTCCCTCTCTTGACATTCATAGAGCTCCTATGAGCGTTGGGAGCAGCGCAGAGCATTTGGCGCGCCAGCCTGCACTAAAAACTGCTATCGCGGTTTTGTAAAACGAGGGGAAAATAAGATGTCTTTTCAGCTATAGTGGCAAAATAATGCTCAGCATTCAGGAAGTTGGTTGCTTGGACTGAGAACTTTTTAGCACCTCCTTGTATGTAATAAAAGTGAGCCAAGCATAGGACAATCAAGCCATTGTGACATCACTGATGCGGTTGGCTCTTATTGGTGGAATGAGACACTATGGCATCACAGTAGCTGCTCTGGTTACCAGAGATTGAAATTCTTCATACTCTGTGGGGGGTGTAGAAAAGTTCTCAGCCCAACCAAGAAGTGAATGACAAGGATATGGTTCATTCAGTGATCTGAAACAATGTCAAAACATAGAATTTTGTTTCTGCAAATGTGATTAAAGGATGATTGAGGAACTCAGAAACCTGCTTGGGTTTTGGTAAATGAACCTTTAGCCAAGACTAACTGGTTCCGTGTTTCAATCATAGATCCTATAAACCTCCCCCACCTTATTCTGAAACTTCTTTGCTGTGTATAGAGTTTCTTTAATAATTATTTTTCTTTAAAATAAGTCTTTCATGTTTAATAATAAGTTAACTTATCATCAACTTAGCAAATAAACTAAATCATTTATTTTAAAGCAAGGGTGCCCAAAACGTCGATCGTGATCTCATAGTAGATTGCAAAGGCAATGTGAGTCGATCGTGGAGCCCGGGATTTCTCCCTGCTTCACCCACACAGCTACAGGCCAGACGTGTGCAGTGACTGCCCACGCGTTGGGCCCATGAGCCTTCCCCCCTGACATCAATTCTGATGTCAGAGAGGAAGTTCCAGACCAGCCAGGCAGCATTCACCGCAGCTCCCTGCACTAAAAACCACTATTGCGGTTTAGTAAATAAATAAAAAAAAAGGGGGAGGGGTATATTTGTCTATTTTTGCATAGTTGTTACTGAGGTGACATTGCATATTTTAAAGTCATCTGCCTTGATCTCTTTGAAAAAAAACCCAAATATAAATGATAATTAACATTTTCTATGCATAGTGTGCTTTGTGTTTTTTTACATTTTATTGTTGGTAGATCATTTTGACTTGGTCATTTTAAAAGTAGCTCGCAAGACCAAAAAGTGTGGGCACCCCTGTCTTAAGGAGATGCAGATGTCCATAGCCTGATGGTACCCATTTCATCAACATACATGGCTTTGTCAAGGGTTTGCTTGTGGCACTGCATATCTTTTTAGCTGCATCTCTTCTAGTTGGGACTAAAAATTATTTGGTGACGCAAGCAAATCCTTCATGAAATCATTTAAGTTGGCGAAACGGGTCCCGTAGTGCTATGGATATCTGCATCTCTTTAAGAGAAATGATTTAGTTTCTTTGCTGAGTTGAAGATAAGTTATTATTAAAAATGAAAGACTTGTTTTAAAGAATAATTAATAAATACACTCTAAAAACAGCAAGGAAGTTTCAGAATAAGGTGGGGGAGGTTTAGAGGATCAATGATTGAAAGATGGAACCAGTTAGTCTTGGCTAAAGGTTCATTTACCAAAATCCAAGTAGGTTTCTGAGATCCTCAATTTCCCTTTAATTACATTTTATACATTTGACTGTGGGACCCTGTATACTGTTGGACTGTTCCCTTTTTGATCCCACATACCATCTGTTGGCAACTTCAATTTGTTACTGTGCTTCTCTCTTCATCCCTTCTACTTCCTGTTAATCTCACCCAATCTAAGGATCCAAATAGGGTAGGATTGAGACTCAGTCATTCCTGATCTGGCAATGCCAAACTTAAGAACATAAGAATTACCGATGCTGGGTCAGACCAGTGGCCAATCGTGCCCAGCAGTCCGCTCAGCAGCGGCCCTTAGGTCAAAGACCAGTTCAGCAGGAACTTATCTAACCTTGTCTTGAATCCATAGAGGGAGCGTTCCAGATTTCTACCGCTCTCTGGGAGAAGAAGAACTTTCTTATGTTTGTACGGAATCTATCCCCTTTTAATTTTAGCAAGTGCACTCTCGTTCTCTCCACCTTGGAGAGGGTGAACATTACATTACATTAGTGACTTCTATTCCGCCTTGCAGTTCAAGGCGGATTACCGTATTTTCACGCAAATAACACGCACCCGTATAAAACGCGCACACGTGTATAGCGCGCAGAAATCACGATGATAAGCACAAAAACTTTGGTATAACGCGCTCACGATTATACCGCGCATGCTGCCCGACTCTCCGTTCACCCCCCCTGACTTCCGTGCACTGCCCCGCCTCTCCGTGCGCTGTCCCGACTCTCCGTTCACCCCCCCCTGACTTCCGTGCACTGCCCTGACTTTCCGTGCGCTGTCCCGACTCTCCGTTCCCCCCCCCCTGACTTCCGTGCACTGCCCTGACTTTCCGTGCGCTGTCCCGACTCTCCGTTCACCCCTCCGACTTCCGTGCACTGTCCCCCCTTGAAGATCTGTCCCCATCCTGAAAGCCTGATGCCCCCCCCCCGACGTCCGATACATCCCTCCCCCCGAAGGACCGCCGACTCCCCAACAATATCGGGCCAGGAGGGAGCCCAAATCCTCCTGGCCACGGCGACCCCCTAACCCCACCCCGCACTACATTACGGGCAGGAGGGATCCCAGGCCCTCCTGCCCTCGACGCAAACCCCCCGCCCCCCAACGACCGCCCCCCCCCAAGAACCTCCGACCGCCCCCCCGCCGCCCCGCGATCCCCCTGACGACCCCCACGACCCCCCCACCCCCCTTCCCCGTACCTTTGGTAGTTGGGCCAGAAGGGAGCCCAAACCCTCCTGGCCACGGCGACCCCCTAACCCCACCTCGCACTACATTACGGGCAGGAGGGATCCCAGGCCCTCCTGCCCTCGACGCAACCCCCCCCCCCCCCCAACCCCCGCCCCCCCCCCAAGAACCTCCGACCGCCTCCCAGCCGACCCGCGATCCCCCTGGCGACCCCCACGACCCCCCCACCCCCCTTCCCCGTACCTTTGGTAGTTGGCCGGACAGACGGGAGCCAAACCCGCCTGTCCGGCAGGCAGCCAACGAAGGAATGAGGCCGGATTGGCCCATCCATCCTAAAGCTCCGCCTACTGGTGGGACCTAAGGCGCGTGGGCCAATCAGAATAGGCCCTGGAGCCTTAGGTCCCACCTGGGGGCGCGGCCTGAGGCACATGGTCGGGTTGGGCCCATGTGCCTCAGGCCGCACCCTCAGGTGGGACCTAAGGCTCCAGGGCCTATTCTGATTGGCCCACGCGCCTTAGGTCCCACCAGTAGGCGGAGCTTTAGGATGGATGGGCCAATCCGGCCTCATTCCTTCGTTGGCTGCCTGCCGGACAGGCGGGTTTGGCTCCCGTCTGTCCGGCCAACTACCAAAGGTACGGGGAAGGGGGTGGGGGGGTCGTGGGGGTCGCCAGGGGGATCGCGGGTCGGCTGGGAGGCGGTCGGAGGTTCTTGGGGGGGGGGCGGTCGTTGGGGGGGAGGGGGGTTTGCGTCGAGGGCAGGAGGGCCTGGGATCCCTCCTGCCCGTAATGTAGTGCGGGGTGGGGTTAGGGGGTCGCCGTGGCCAGGAGGGTTTGGGCTCCCTTCTGGCCCAACTACCAAAGGTACGGGGAAGGGGGGTGGGGGGTCGTGGGGGTCGCCAGGGGGGTCGCGGGTCGGCTGGGGGGGCGGTCGGAGGTTCTTGGGGGGGGGCGATCGTTGGAGGGAGGGGGGTTTGCGTCGAGGGCAGGAGGGCCTGGGATCCCTCCTGCCCGTAATGTAGTGCGGGGTGGGGTTAGGGGGTCGCCGTGGCCAGGAGGGTTTGGGCTCCCTTCTGGCCCGATATTGTCGGGAAGTCGGCGGTCCTTCGGGGTGGGGGTGCGAGTGGTCCTGCCGGGGGGGGGGGATGTATCGGACGTCGGGGAGTCGGCCGGGCAAGAGGGCTTGGGCTCCCTCTTGCTCCGATCGTGGATGCGGGTGCGGGTGGGAGCGCGTGCGAGCGGTCGTTCGGGATGGGGGTGCGAGCGGTCCTGCTGGGGGGGTGAATCGGGCGTCGGGCGGGGGTGGGAACTATGTTTTAAAACTTTTGTATACCGCGCTCACGCATATAACGCGCGAGGGGTATGCGCGGTAGGTAAAAACGCGTATAACGCGCGCGTTATATGCGTGAAAATACGGTACAAAAGAGCTGACTAGACATTTCCAATGAAGATACAATTTTTTTTTTGGTTACAAAAGAAGTGAGAAACTAGATAAATTCCGAAAGAACTTGCAATTGGATAGTAAGATGGTTGTACATTACTAGGTAATATAACTTGAAATTGGATAGTAAGATGAACAATCTCTCTTTCTCTACTAAGTCAATTCCCTTCAATATCTTGAATGTTTCGCTCATGTCCCCTCTCAGTCTCCTCTTTTCAAGGGAGAAGAGGCCCAGTTTCTCTAGCCTCTCATTGTACAGCAACTCCTCTAGTCCCTTATCCATTTTTGTCGCTCTTCTCTGGACCCTTTTGAGTAGTACTATGTATCAATGTTCATATTACTTTTTCAAAACAAAGCCTACATGTTAGGCATTGAGAATCAAGGAAACATGTTAATTAGAATTCTGGAGCACTTTTATAATTGGATAAAAAATAAATTACTATGGCACGTTCCTTAGTTAATGCAAGCAAGTACATAGACCCCAAAATATAAGCTGTAGGCCTAATAGTCATGCACTTAAAGTACTTAAATTGTTCTGATTAATTAGATCTTCCATTAAATGTCAGCATGCTTATTCCTTGTGAATATTATTTTCTTTACTTTTTATATTTCTGGGTTTCTTAATAGATTTGGTGGTCAATTTTCAGAATTGCTTATGTGTTCAGCATTGAGGCCAGGTCACTTAGTGCTTTTATTTTATTTTTTGCCCCTATGGCAATATGAGTCTCAGTATAGCCAAACTCTATGCAGAAAGTGAGGCAGAATTAGTGATGTGCCTGGTTTATTCCATAAATTACTTAGATAGAGGTAATATTCAGTGAAAAAATATGTTTTTATGTATGGAACCTGTGAAACATATTATGAGTGATTTTACAAGTACAATCAAGTTTTTAATATGGATATCACAGCACAATGTAGAAACCCCCTGTGGTAGATTCCTGTCTGGGTTTTCTAATCTAATCTAATCTAATCTAAAGTCTTAGATTTATATATCGTATCATCTTCTGAAGTAGGGGCTCGACTCGGTTCACATAAGACTTCAATAAATAAGGAATCAGTTTAACTAACATGTGAATTACTAAACAAAAGACAATTAACAGTCCTTAGTACCATTTCTCCCAAACTGTTGAAATAGCATTGTTTTCATTAATTTATGAAAAATCTGGAGAAAAGAGTTCTAATATAACTAGGAATTTCATTGTAAACCTATATGAAAAGGAGCAAGCGATATTACCAACAAGTTTTATCCCTTTCACTGAAGGAAATTAAAGTTTGGGGAGACATCACGTGACGTTATATAGCATGGTTGCGTAGCGCAATCTCTCTGCCAGCTCTGGGGCCATTTAATCAAAATTATCGGCCAAACATTCACCGCTCCTGCCCAGCGATTGGTAAGACACCTTTCTTAATATTATGGCTTGAAAACTAGCTAAAAATGACAATGTTATCGCTGTTCATTCCATGACAAAGCAATCAAAAAAGGACTTGCCCATGCTGGAGAAAGCACAACACACACCGCTAGCTGACAACATACAGCACCTTATAGAACTAATGCAGAAAAACTTACAGACTACTGTAGAAATAAAGCAGGACATCTCCAATATGTCCAGCCAACTTTCTCAGTTTAATTCCTGAATAGAGAACCTGTAAGAACGCGAAACCCACGTGGAACTTCAACGCAAGATCTGCAAAGTTGATGTACTTCAACTTGAATTGGAAGACATGAACAACAGAATGCGCAGAAAAAAACTCAGAATTCTGGGCTTGCCTGAGATGTCTGAAGGTACTGACCCGAGCACCTTTTGAATGAATCTGCTTCCAAATTTCCTCCACGTTCAGTTTCCCCCACTCTTAAAATAGAGCGAGCCCATCGAATACCATCTAAACCCTTTGCATCTGCCTCAACTCCTCGGCCTTTAATTTTCAAGGTGCTCCGCTACACTCAAGCAATGCAGATTGTGCAGGCTGCTAGATATATTACCGATTGCATTCACAGCTGAAGGCCCTGGGTGCCCAATACGTGCTTTTCTATCCTGCCAGGATGAAAGTGACTTACAGAAATAACATGATCCTGCAATTCTCCAACAATTCCTGCAAGCGCAACTGAATCATCCTAATTGACTGTTTGTAAGGCTGTCTTTCTATATACCTAATTGACTGGTGTTCTATTTATAGTGATATGTATCACTCTCTGAAGTTTATTGCCCCTGTTGCTGAGCTACGAGTTGCGCTTTCACCCTGCTGAATTCACGTACTCTAATAGTACACTTTTTGCTGTTAATTTTGTATACTTGTAACACTTTACGCTTGGATGTTTGCAGTTGCATATCCTCATTTTTTGTTGTTCTTCCTATGCATGAATATGCTTATCTTTTTTCCTACGTGCCTGGATTCAGAACTCCCATCTTGGCTGTCTACGTCATCTTACTTCACTTCTGAGAAGATCTTTCCTACCATCCTCCTCTGGCAACCTCATGTTACAGATTAAAATCACTTCTTTAAATGTCAAAGGGTTTGTGAATCCCATTAAGAGAAAGAAAATCCTTTAATATCTTAAGCATTTGAACTCGGACATTTGCTTTTTCCAAGAAACATCTCAATGCTTTGGAGGCACAAAAACTTACTGGTAAACTTTTTGATCAATGTTTTTCATCTCCAGTTCTCAAGAAGAAAAATGGGGATATTGCCCTCATTTGTAAGTCTTTTCCTTTCAAAATATCATCCCATGTCTATGATTCAGAGGGTCACTGGTCTAGGTTGGAGGGCTCTATTGACAGATCTCTACTCACTCTCATAAGTGTTTATGCTCCCAACTCGGATGACCCTAATTTTTTCCAAGCTTTGAATTCTGCCTCCTCTGAGCTCATATCACATACAATCTTGGGAGGTGATTTCAATTTTCGGCTAGATCCACTGTTGGACCGATCGTCTCAAGTCAGACCATCCAAGCTACAAGTTCGTGCTTCACTAAAGTCTTTAATTAACATCAATGGATGGTCCGACATATGAATATTATTCAATCCTACTGCAAAGGATTATACTTTCTACTCCAATACTCACCAATCCTATTCCAGGTTGGATTACTTTTTCACTACCAAAGATCTCATCCCTCTGTTTTCATCAGCAAAAATCCATGAGATTTCCATTTCAGATCACGCTGCTATTCAATCCACCCTGACTTGGTCTTCTGAGAAAAAAACTTCAAACTCCTTCCTCAAACACTTCCTTTCTCAGGGATGAGAAATTTCTAGCCTATATACAACAACTTCTTGATTCTAATGAAGATTGTGAGACTTCATACATATCCATATGTGAAGCATACAAAGCAAAGCTTCGAGGTGCAGTTATAAGTTTTTCCACGCATAAGCGCAAAATCCTTGCTTCTACCCTAACTCAAATGGAAAAAGATATCCATGACTTAGAATAGACGCTTTACATCCACTCTGACCCTACCACTCAACCAAAGCTTCAGAAATTGAAATTTGACTACAACACTACAATGTCTGATATATCTCTAGCTCTTTCTTTTCATCAAAGTGCTATTTACTACGCTGATGCCAATAAATCTGGCAAGCTTCTTGACTCTTATTTTAAGGGTTGAAGAGTCAAACACTGCATTGCTGCAATAAAAACAAACTCTGGTCAACTCCTCACCTCCACTCCCCAGATACTATAAGCTTTTCAGGATTTCTACAACTCTGTGTATGTATCTGAATGTGATGTCTCTACTTTATCAACTGCAACTTTGGACTTTCTCTCAAAGCTTCATATCCCTCAGTTTGATCCTACTCAACTCCAAGACCTTCAAGCTCCTAATCAACTTTCCAAAATTATTGCAGCTATTAAATCCTTACCATTGGCGAAATCCCCTGGACCTAACAGTCTCAAAGTAGAACTTTATAAATCTTTCTCTGCTCTTTTGGTGACAAAACTTAAATCTTATTATCAAGTTTAGTTTCAAGTTTATTTACAATTTGATTAATCGCCTATTTCAAATTCTATCTACACCTCACTCTCTGGGTAGATTCTCGGAGGCAACGGGTGTTGTAATTCTCAAATCTGGCATAGATGATCAGCTAGTACAAAGCTATAGACCAATTTCTTTGCTCAATCTAGATTATAAAATTTATACTAAACTTCTTAGTTTCAGATTGAAACAGGTTATACACTCTATTCACAAAGACCAAGTTGGTTTCCTATGTAATATGGTTCTGATAATAGCAGATTATTTTGTAATGTGATTCACTTGGCCCGATCAAAGGCCTTCCCGGTTTTGTCAGTTTCTTTGGACGCAGGGAAGGCCTTTGATTGGGTCTAGTGGTCATATCTATTCACTGTTTTGAAAAAAAATAGTTTTCTGCCTGATTTCATTCATATGTTAAATATATACTACACCATCAGCAAGAATTCTAGCTAATGGGGATCTCTCTGGTGCCTTTACCCTTCGGAGGGGTACCAGACAGGGCTGTCCCATTCCTCCCCTACTTTTTAATAGCCATAAGGGAAAATGTCACCATCTAGGGCCTCTCCTTTGAAGATGAGAAGTACAAATTATCTGCCTAGGCAGGTGACATACTCCTTTACCTTACAGACCTTGAAAACTCCTTATTAGCTCTGATTGATCTTATTAACCTATTTTCCACCTTCTCAGGTTATAAGATCAATTGGGAGAAAACGTAACTTATGGCTTTGAATGATCACTGTACTCCCTTTTATCTTCCAAACTTCTTTCTAACATGGGTCCCTTCATCCATCTTGGAACACATTTTAGTAAGGACCTACATACATCTTCCAGAATAAATCTGGACCTCATCCTGAATAAACTTAAAATAATCTATCCTCCCTTGGTCCCCTCTCCACCTCTCCTGGTGAGGGAGACTTGAATCCCTCAAGATGGTTTTAGTCCCTAAAATTCTTTACCTTTTTAGTATGTTTCCGTTACTTTTCCCTACCCCATTCTACAGATCCCTTGAGCGCCTCCTTACCAGATTTCTATGGAATGGTAAAGCCTCTAGAATATCCCTCCAGAAATTAAAAAATGCTGGGTGTGTAGATTTCCCAGATCTTCTCCATCATAGAGCCTTCATCCTACGTCAAGGCCTTGTATGGATTCTACCTCCTCATATATCCGATCTGCCCAGATGGCTCTCATTCGAAAATTACTATATGCACCCACTCCCGCTATCTAAACTTCCTGGAATGTCTCTTAACAGGCATGGTAAAGCCCATCCCATTATCAGAAACATTTTCTATATGGCATGATTCCAGAATTCTTTAAGAGTAAGATGTCTAGTTATCAACCAACAAGATCACTGCATTCAGAAAAGTCTGCATTGTTGAAAATAAATGTCAACCCAAAATATGCAGAAACCAATGCAATGACCTTTTCATGTGCAGGGGTAAAACTATGGAATGTCCTTGTTGGCCAAACTCGGAAATGCAGTGACAGGAGTTCATTTAGAAAACTGTTAAATACAATTATTTGTTGATGCCTTTTTATGAATATTGACTGTTGTTAGAATTAATGCTGCCTCTTTCTACTTTTCCTGATTTGTTTTAACATTTTATGTATGTAACCATTTTGTAAACCATTTTGATATAAAATGGTATAGAAATTTTTAAAATAAATAATAAACTTATGACTCCATAGAATTTTTAGACTCTACGTTGGAAACTCCTATTTCTAAGTCCTTTAATTTGTCTATATGGAATAATCTTATTAATAGATTAAAAAAATGGTTTCTTGGACCACCTGGCAAAGGTTACACATTTGGGATATTTCATTCTTCATTGATCCGGTAACTAAAATTTGGAAACCTTTCTCTCAAGTTCGTCAGGCTCTTGCACTAGACCAGAGGTAGGCAATTCCGGTCCTCGAGAGCTGGAGCCAGGTCAGGTTTTCAGGATATCCACAATAAATATGCATGAGATAGATTTGCATTTCAAGGAGGCAGTGCATGCAAGGGACAGGGCCTGAGGAGTCTGAGCAAATCAGGGCCTTCCAGATATCC
The DNA here is from genome assembly GCF_902459505.1 of Geotrypetes seraphini. Taxonomy (NCBI): domain Eukaryota; kingdom Metazoa; phylum Chordata; class Amphibia; order Gymnophiona; family Dermophiidae; genus Geotrypetes; species Geotrypetes seraphini. The sequence continues at coordinate 35,249,067 of NC_047101.1, read as the reverse complement.
ACTAAAAAAAGTTCCCATAATCATGATTTAAACCTAATCCTAATACTAGATAGGAAGTTAATCTTTTAAGTGTAGTGGGGGGAGGTTCCGCCCCACCCCCCTCAAAAAAGAGGATTACTTTGTAACCCTCAAAAAGACAAAATAGTCCCATTCAGTGCACGCATTTGTCCGTGCATGCAAATATTGGGGTGCAATTGTTGGAGCGCAATTGTCCTGTGCACATTTGACAGGGTCACCGGTAACCCTATTCCAACAAACTCAGGGGTCCGGTGATATAGGGTACACAGATTAAAATGTGGACTGAAAACAGTGTATGTGTCTTTGAGCAGATAACCAAAATAGCTATGGAACAAACAGAGTGGCGCGAAAAAGCACAATGGATTTTTCGCGCCACTCTATTTGTTCCAACGCCATTTTGGTTATCTGTTCAAAGACATATATCCTGAGGAAGGAGTGTTTGCCAAAACATGGACCATGTAGGGTCCGGTTGGACAATCACATGTGTACTATATACTCAGACCCTCCTTTCATCCAGGCTGCGAGCGCGGGTGGTCGCATGTGCAGCGATCTATGCTTACCTCATCGTTTTCCCTCCCAGGCAGACAACCAGCAGCTGATACCGGCGGCACAATGTTCCAGCTTTGTGAGACCAGCGTGTGAGCAGTGGCAGTCCTCCTTATGGTGGTAGCACCGTGTGAGTCCAGCGAGCGGGCGGCGGCAGTTCTGGTTAAGGCCACGTGGATCATGTCGCAGCGTGCCGCCTGGGAGCAGCGTGCTCAGCGTGTTCATCATCTGTTTTCCCCCCGGAGTGTCCAACGTTGGGTGAGCGGGGTGGAGGTTGCCGGATCGCAAGCACTGGGGGGGGCGTGCTTGAAAGCATTTGTGTTTAACTTTCTCTCTCTCTCTAGTTGGATACTGTAGCGTGGCCGGCCCTCGAGGCTTGCGGTAACCGGCCCACGCTTAAAATATTCTCCCAGCGTGCTTCCCCAAGAGGGAGGAAGTCCCTGTTGTGCATAAATTATCCCATGTGAATAAAACAGAATGGCCTCACACAGGTAAGTAATGAAATAAAGAAATCAAATTTATTGTTCATCTGAACAGGTCCAAGCAAAAATGCATGAAATGAAAATGGATTCAAAAGATCTTGGGCATATTAATGAAACAAAATAATATGGTGATTACCAGCCTGGTCTGGATAACTTTCCCAAAGTTCCTTTATCAATGTCCCAGGTATACTAGAGTCTCTGGCAGTCCTTGACTCTCCCAAAGTCTTATTTATAAATTGACAGACAAACTATGTCATACTGCAATGTGCAGCACTGCCCTTTCAAAAGCAGTGGCAGAAGGCTGGCGGATTTGCCAAATTGGTTCCTTGTTACCCAGAGCAAAGCAATCCGCAAACCCTTCACTAAGGTGCTGGGCAAATCCTGCCCCAGCTTTCAGGATATTCACACCTTATGAAAAGAAATTGCTGAAGTTCTTTTCACAGCAGCCATCTTGGCAAAAAGAAAAAAAAACTTCCCATCCAAGCAAACACTTTGCCAGCATACATCCCTTTAGCTAGCATGCTCAAGGAAAATCCTTTTTGCCCAGCAGAAATGGAAACATTCAAAAATTAACTCAGAAAGCAATTCAACACTAATTAACATCCATTTCTTCAATCAATCCCACCTCTAGTAAAGCACTGCAATCCATTGCTTCATGTTCTGGGTTTACCAGGGTTGTTCCTTCTGGCTCTGTGTCCAGCATTTCAATATCCTTAGACTCTGGGGAACTTGGAGGCTCCTTCCATCTGAGAGCTTCTCCTGTGTTTCTCTTTCCCCCTGACAGCCAGCTCTCCAAATGCTGCAAAGCTGCTGTACCACGCCCAGTCCTACTCAGGGGCTGGACTTCCTTCAGCTGAAGCTGCCTTCTACCCTGTTTAGCCAGCCTCTTACAAAATGAAGGATTTAAAGGGGCCCTGCCAGTTTTCACCAGGCTATGTTCTGCAGCAGGTCTGAACACAGCCTGTGCTTCCTGGTCCTGTTCCTGCCTATCAGGGACACAGTGATTAGCCCGGACTAGTTTCAGGGGATGTTTTCTCCGGGGTTTAACTGGCACAAGGCCGGCATTGGGCTCGGGTTTGTGACAATACCTATACTTATATAGAGGGTGTGATAGGCAGTTAAGGGAAGGGAGGCCTATTCAGCGACTGAAGCAGACAGCTTTAAGGTGCACCAAGGATACTGCGGCCACATGGTAATGCAACCCGGGAGGAGGGGAGTGGAGATGGTAAGGATGGCTGCCATGTGGAAATCAGCTGGGCTAGGACCTCTGAAGTGGATGCAGATCAATGTTAAGTTGATGGAAGGCAATTTGTAAAAAGCTCTGTGCTAATCTTCAGGCTGGTAAGTTTAACTCCCAGTGCATCTTTAAGTGATAAGGGACGGAGGTAAGGTCCACTTGGTGGGGGGGGGGGAAGGGGGAGGGGGCAGGATCGTGCAGTCAGGGTCAGTTGGGAGCATATATATCTTTAAAAAAAGAAAGAAAAAAATATATATACATTAGGATATGGTAATAAAAGGAGAAAGGGGGTTTAAAGTGGCCTGGAAGGAGAGGCTGCTGACAGTCATAGCACATAGGCGTGGTACATGCCCTGGTCCAACTTGTTTATTTGGGCATAAGAAGCATAGAGCGGGGTGAGGCCCATGACCCCAGGGGGTAGCTGGAGTTGTCATTGTAAGTGTTAACATATGTACATTCACTTGTAGTAGAATATGCCTTCTCAAGGGCAAAAGGCATCCAGGAAGGCAGCAGCAGGCAAGCCAACTGCAGAGGCCAGGCCGGCAGCCGCATGGGTCGCAGGTGCTCTAAAGAAGACAACCAAAGGGCCCATGAAGACTCCTGCGTGCGGTGACACCTCAGCGAGGCAGGCGAAGCGTGAGCTGGATCAACTGATGGTGGTGATTAAGAGGCAGTTGGAGCAGCACAGCACCCAGGCAGTCCGCCAGAGGATCTTAGGCATGCAGGAAGAGGGTGCAAGGGCCTCTATCATGTCGGGAGAAAATCCGGCAGTAGAGGCCGTAATAACAACAGGGAGGCCCCATAACGCAACGGAGACCCCCGTGGCAGAGAGCAATAGCCCAGTTCCAGTGGCAGGTCTGGCCTCGGACACGGGGAGGAGTAGGTGCGATGCCTTTCGCTTGGTTACTGTCTTGGAGCTGAACAGTGGACTGTGATGTTGTATGATTTTGTAAAGTTAACCGTTTGTTGCTCTGGTATTTAAAGTTGATAAGTTGATGCTAACAGATCTGTGGCTGTAGCCTTTTCCAATCCACTCTTCAATAAATTCTCTTTCTTCCCAATAAGATGGTGGTATCTGCGTAGTGTTGGGGAGGGGGAAATGTGGGGGGGGGGAAAGGGGGTACAAAACAGTGGAGGCAACAAGTGCCAAGTGCCTCTTTTGTGACTTTAAATAACAGAAGTATAAGCCATTGTTTCTGATAAGAAAATTAATTCCCATTTAGTATAAAGTAACAGGAGCAATCCAATGTCACAATCTGCATTATTTTGCCAGTGCTAAGATGTTCCCCAGTGCAGAATTCCAGTGCATCAATATTTGGTAAAGGGACTGGAAGAAACACTTCTAGTTTTCCTGAGTTTCCAATGCGCCTTCTGGCTCTTCCATACTTGGCATTTATTAATAATATTTTTTATACGACTCTGCTTTTTAAGCTGAGTGTTGTGGAATTCTCCTGTGGGATTATTAAATGAGTCGATTTGCATTCCAATGAGAACAAATGTTCGAGATCACATTGTTAGAATGCTAAAACAGAGTGTGCATAATTATTTTGCATCTTAGATTCACAGAACTCATTTCCCCAAACTCCCTTTTTAGAAAAAAAAAAAGAAAAAGAAACAACCAAAGGGACAGCAGTCATGCTGATGGCTGGAGGGGAGGTGATTACAGTTATTTAAACTGCTCACAAATGACTGTGAGTGAATGAAAGCATTTTCTTTGGCTTTGCTCTGTTCCTTTCATTATGTTTGGGCCACTGCAGTGTTGAGCGCCCTAAGTCTCACCAAGCACTCTTTTCTTGTGCATTTTCTCATTTGTATTGATTAATCAGTTTGTAATTCCATTTGAGGCAAACTCACCTAGCTATGAGGCTTTTGCTTCTTTTCCTCTTGGCACATCTTGTCTGTAATAATTTATGTCGTCTATTCTAATGCTTTGGTTTATCACTGCAAGTTATGTCTTAAAACATTAACCCTTCCTATTTTAGTTTCATATTCTATTTTCAGAAAAAAATGCATGTGCTGTATTCTTTAACTCATTTGCTAATCATCTTCCATACATCTTGAACAACTGTATGGCAAGTTTTGTGTTTGGAATTGGAGTTTTGTTCATGTGCTATCTACAGCTGATGCTCCCCCAAAATTGCTTACCACAAGCTAATGAAATGGCGTCTTTACATTATGGACCAAACTTGTCTAAATCAATTTCTAAATGAATTTAAATACGAGATTTTAAATCTTTCTTTTAACTGTTAAAGGAAAGATTTATAAACTATAAAGAGTTTTGACCTCATACAAAACTGTTGTTTCTTTAATAAGACGTTAACTATTTTTTTCTGCAGCCCTCCAACTACCCTATTTTTTCTGCGACCCTCACAGTTAAAGTTTAAAATCTTTCCTTTCTCAAAACTTACACATTTCAATCACTATATTGAAAATAAAATCATTTTCTCTACCTTTGTTGTCTGGTGACTTCATTTTCCTGTGCTTTTAACTATGTTTCCAGGGCCTTCTTGTCCATTGACTGGCTTTCTCTTTCCCTTCACTTTCTGCCTTGCATCCATCTTTCAAACATATGAACTGACCTCACTTCATTATAGTAACCTGTCTATGGAGTGTGATAAAAAATTGTTTAAAGTCACTTAGAAACATGAAACTCTAGGAATACACCCTCCTAGGACCCCGAACCCTTCATAAAGCTAAGTTATTATTTTATAACTCATCCAGTTCCAGTGATGTTGATTTGATACAGTTTAAGAAGAAACTAAGAATACCAAGATGTTTTGAAGCATTTGAAGTATTTGAAAGACTGTGATACATCTTTTTTGTATCCTGACTTGAAGTGTGATCCTAATTGAAACAGTTGCAATGACTGGAAGGTAAACTCTGTATCAATCCTAGGAGGGTGTATTCCTTCCTTGTAGAGTTTCATGTTTCTGAGTGACTTTAAACAATTTTTGATCACACTCCATAGACAGGTTACTATAATGAAGTGAGGTCAGTTCATATTTTTGATTGAAGCATTTTCTGACTTCCCCTAGTCTTTACTAGTATTATCCCCGTGATTTCAGAAGGAAATATATTTGCATCCATCTTTGGCATTAATTTAACATTCAATTTTTCCATTTTTCTGCTTTCTTCTCAAAATCTACTTTTACATGTCTTACCTTCCCTCCCTATTTCCATTGTCTAACATCTCTTTCCTTCCCCTCCAGTTTAACATTTCTCTTTCCCTTCCACCTTTCTGCCCACTGCAGTCCATCTCCCTTTCCTTTCTCCTTTCTGGCCCCCCTTCCAGTCCAACATTTCTCCCTCCTTTCCACCAGTCCAACATTTTTTTCTCTCTTCCTCCTGCATGCTTCTCCTCCCCTCCCCCAACCAACATCTCTCTCTCCCTCTCTCCAATGAGTCCAACTTTTCACTCTGCCATCTCCCCCTTCCCCAGTGTAACATTTCTCCTTCCTTCCTTTCTGCCCTCCCTATCCATCTCACCCTCTCCATGTCCAACACTTTCTGCTTCCTGCACGCTTTCTCTCTCTGTCCTTGCCTCTTCCCTCGAGTGGCAACCCTCTTTCCCACCCCCCAACCCAACATGCTTTCTCCCCATCTCACCCTCCCCTCCAGTGTGTAGCACCTTTCCTTTCCCTCCCTTTCTGCCAGGTCCAACAGCACCTCTTCTCCCTTCCTTTTACCTCCCCCTGCCCAGCAGTACCCTTTCCCTGCTCTCCCTGTTCAGCAGTACCCCTTCTTCCTTCCCTTCTCCCCCTGTACAGAAGCATTTCTTCTCTCTTCCTTTTAGCTCCCTCCATGTCCAGCAGTACCCCTTTCCTCCTGCCCCTGTCCAGCAGTACCCCTTCTCCCTTCCCTGCTCCCCCCTGCCCAGCAATATCTCTCCTTTCTGTAGCCTAGTGGCAGTTCACTGTGTACTTTTGACTTAATCACACAGCTGCCGCTAGCTTTAGTTTAGCTTTAGCCGCGGTTTCATCAGGCAGCCTCGGGGCTTTTGCTAGGCCGGCCGGCCTCGCATTATCAAATTATAACACAATTAGATAAATATATATATATATATATATATATATATATATATATATATAATATATATGTAATATATGCCTATACACAAATGCTAGGAGCCTAAGGACTAAAATGGGGGAGCTAGAAGTTATAGCCAGAAATAAGGACCTAGACATAATAGGAATCACAGAGACATGGTGGTCAGAGGACAACAAATGGGATGTGGCCCTGCCAGGGTACAAACTCTACAGGAGGGACAGGGCACACAAGAAGGGGGGAGGAATAGCACTGTATATAAAGGACTCCATTCCTTCATCCAGAACAGAAACAACAATAAGGGCAGACAGTTTGGAGTCACTATGGGTTAAGCTGACAGGAGGGGAAGGAGCTGACATCAAATTGGGACTGTACTATCGCCCACCAGGACAGCCAGAAGCAAACGACCTGGACCTGGAGGCCGAACTGAGGCAGGTGTGCAAAAGTGGAAGGGTGGTGGTTATGGGGGATTTCAACTATCCGGGAATAGACTGGGACATTGGGCACTCAAATTGCACGAGAGAAACTAAATTCATAGAGGTGATAAGAGACTGTTTCATGGAGCAGCTGGTCACAGAACCAACGTGAGGGGATGCCACTCTGGACCTAATCCTCAACGGGCTAGAAGGACCCGCAAAGGAAGTGGTGGTACTAGCACCATTAGGGAACAGCGATCACAACATGATCCAGTACAAATTAAACATGGGAACATCAAAGGTGAAAAAAACCACAACGACAGCACTCAACTTCAGAAAAGGAAACTACAAGGACATGAGGAAAATGGTAGGAAAAAAGCTCAGCAACAGCTCAGGGAAGGTGAAGACCGTAAAGGAAGCCTGGACACTGCTTAAAGGCACAGTGCTCGAGGCACAAGACCTGTGCGTCCCAAGGTTCAGGAAAGGGTGTAAAAAAAAAAAAAATAAAATCGAACTAGAAACCCAGCAAGGATAACAACTGCAGTTAAAAAGGCAATAAGCGACAAAAAATCATCCTTCAAGAAATGGAAAAAGGAACCAACAAAGGAAAACCAGGAAGAGCACAAAAGACACCAGAAAGAATGTCATCGAGAGGTCAGGAAAGCAAAGAGGGAATATGAGGAAAGACTGGCAGGAGAAGCAAGAAACTTCAAACCCTTCTTCAGGTATGTGAAAGGGAAACAACCAGCCAGAGAGGAAGTGGCACCACTGGACGACGGAGACAGGAAAGGAGCGATAAAGGAGGAAAAAGAGATAGCTGAAAGGTTAAACAAATTCTTCTCGTCAGTCTTCACCAGAGAGGACACATCCAATATCCCAGAACCCGAGGTGATTATAAATGGAGAACACGACGAAAGGCTGATACAACTAGAGGTAAGTAAAGAGGATGTCCTCAGACAGATAGACAGACTAAAGAGCGACAAATCACCAGGCCCGGACGGCATCCACCCAAGGGTACTAAAATAACTGAGAAACGAAATAGCAGAGACACTTCGCCATATATGTAACCTCTCCCTAAAAACTGGGGAGATCCCAGAGGACTGGAAAATAGCAAATGTCACGCCCATCTTCAAGAAGGGATCAAGGGGTGACCCGAGAAACTACAGGCCTGTGAGCTTGACCTCAGTTCCGGGAAAGATGATGGAAGCAATGGTAAAGGACGCAATCTGCGAACACATAGGAAACAATGGACAGCTGAAGGCGAGCCAGCATGGCTTCTGCAAGGGACTTCTTTGAGGGAATAAACAGCCAGATGGATAAGGGGGAATCCATAGACATCATTTACCTTGACTTCCAAAAAGCCTTCAACAAGGTACCTCACGAACGGCTACTTAAAAAGCTGTGGAACCACGGGGTGCAAGGGGATATTTACCGGTGGATCAAACACTGGTTGGCAGGCAGGAAACAGAGGGTTGGAGTAAAAGGCCAATACTCAGACTGGCAATGGATCACGAGCGGAGTTCCACAGGGGTCGGTGCTGGGACCTCTACTGTTCAATATATTTATTAACGATCTAGAGATGGGGACAAAATGTGAGGTTATCAAATTTGCTGATGACACCAAACTCTGCAGCAGGGTTAGAAACACGGAAGACTGTGAAGACCTGCAAAGAGACCTAACGAGACTGGAAGACTGGGCAAAAAAGTGGCAAATGAGTTTTAACGTAGAGAAATGCAAGGTCATGCATGTAGGGAAAAAGAACCCGATGTTCAACTACAAAATGGGGGGAACACTGCTAGGGGTGAGTAACCTTGAAAGGGACCTGGGGGTGATGGTCGACACATCACTGAAACCATCAGCGCAGTGTGCGACAGCCTCAAAGAAAGCAAACAGAATGCTGGGCATCATCAAAAAGGGTATCACAACCAGGACGAAAGAAGTCATCATGCCTCTATATCGCGCAATGGTGCGCCCGCACCTGGAGTACTGTGATCAATACTGGGCGCCATACCTCAAGAAGGACATGGCGGTACTCGAGGGAGTGCCGAGGAGGGCGACTAAACTGATAAAAGGTATGGAAAATTTTTCATACGCTGACAGGTTAAAAATGCTGGGGCTATTCTCCCTGGAGAAGAGGAGACTTAGAGGGGACATGATAGAAACCTTCAAAATCCTAAAGGGCATAGAGAAAGTGAATAAGGACAGATTCTTCAAACTGTGGGGAGCCACAAGCACTAGAGGTCACTCGAAGAAATTGAAAGGGGACAGGTTTAGAACAAATGCTAGGAAGTTCTTTTTTACCCAGAGGGTGGTGGACACATGGAACGCGCTTCCGGAGGATGTGATAGGCCAGAACTCTGTACAAGGGTTCAAGGAGGGTTTGGATAGGTTCCTGGAGGATAAGGGGATAGAGGGGTACAGATAGAACTTGAGGTAGGTTATAAAAGTGGTCAGAAACCACTTCACAGGTCGTGGACCTGATGGGCCGCCGCGGGAGCGGACCGCTGGGCGAGATGGACCTCTGGTCTGACCCAGTGGAGGCAACTTCTTATGTTCTTACCACAATTAATTACCATACCTATTAATAGATTCCCATACTTTCCTAAATTTACCCAAATTACCACAACAAATAGCAAATATTTTTTCATATTTAGCATACAAACACAGCAAATTCCACCAAATGTTTTAATCCAATTTAGAGAAATCTTTCCAATTGATTAATATAGATTTAACAGTTATCATTAGTAAGTTTTTCAACAACTGTGCTTTATAAGTATCTAAACCAAGTGTCCCAAGTATGACTATTTTAAAAGTTAATGGTTTGGATAAGGAAAGTATCTCAGATACAGTTACACAAATTTCTCCCCGATATGCTTTAACAAACGGACATGATAAAACCATATGTTCTAAAGTACCAATCACTGACCTGCAAGTCCAACAAAAATTCTGCTTGCTCACGTCTATTTTGGATAATTTCAGAGGCATCCAAAAAGCTTTATGCCTTAGGAAAAAGAAGGATTGAATTATAGTTGCTGAATGAATGTCAAATTCCCTTGTACTTTCTAATCTTTTTGATTGAGTATAGGTAACCTTTTTTAAATTTCAGTGTTTTTTCCTTTTCTTTACTAAATGCTGTTTCATATCATCACATTAACTATGAATAATGTATATTAGAATAGAACAGTGAGCCCTCTTTCATGTTAGTTTGTTGCAAGCATTAAATGAAAATCACTTAAATAAAGATGCAGAACTCCTAGTAGATTGGAGTGCCAAGGTGCTGCAAGGAGTACTGAGTGTGGATGACCTCAAAATTTAAATAAACAAGCTGAAACTTCTACAAAGCAGTCTTGGTGATAACTGGCAGGCTGTATTTCCCTTGAGAGAAGCTGACAAGCACACTGGCAGTGGCCGAGAGGCAGTCTGGTTGTTGATTGTCATTATACAGTAACAAGTAAATTTTGTAGCAGCTGACATGGCTACAAAATCATGTTTAATTAGGGACACATATTATTAATTATCAGAATGAGACTTTTCCTTAATAAGATTTGTTTAATGTCAGAACAACAAGTTCTCTTATTTTTGCCTAGGGATTACTCTCATATTGCGTACAAAAAAAAATATCCTTCAGTCAAAGACGTCTCATATGGCATATAAATTTAGTGCAGATGGATGCTGCCTGAAAATGCATGGTTACAAAACATATGCCTGACAATCTTTCTTTTTTCTTTTTTTCTTTTCTTTTTTTCAGTTTATCATAATTCACAAGAGTACTCTTGCTCAAGAAATACAGAAAGAAAATCCAAAGGAAATTGTCAAATTGTCAATTAAACACAATAGAGCTCATAATCGAAAGAGAAAAATGTCCAAAAACCAGCCTAAGTCGGCACTTGGACGATCATAAACTAAAGACTTCCCAGTGCCGATAATCATACTGGGTTTTGGACGTATTTCTAAATGACCTAGGCCAGGGGTCTCCAAAGTCCCTCCTTGAGGGCCAAATCCAGTCGGGTTTTCAGGATTTCCCCAATGAATATGCATGAGATCTATGTGCATGTACTGCTTTCAATGCATATTCATTGGGGAAATCCTGAAAACCCGACTGGATTCGGCCCTCAAGGAGGGACTTTGGGGACCCCTGACCTAGGCCTTCATAGTGCCGCTGAACGACCATAGCTAAATGGGGCGTTTCAGGAGGAGTGTCGAGGGCGGGAGTTGGGCGGGATGTGGGCAGGCTTAGACTTAGTCATACCTCATGTATAACCGAAAGATATACAGCACAGGATCAACGGAACATGGACGTTGTGACTTAGACCATTTAAAACATGGTCGAAGTCACAAAAAACCACCTAAAGTGACCAAATAAGCACTGCAAACACATAATACGGACCCCCACACACTACCCCAGTGATCACCGACCCCCCCCCAATAAAAATATTGATCACAACTTGAAAATTGTGCCTCCAGAACATCATCACCTGGCAGCCTGGCATAGGAAAGCCTAATCGTGCTGCACAGGTGCATCTTAAACCGTCTTGGGGTGGATTAGGGACCCATAGAGAGATGGACCCATGCCTATAAGCCACTGTAATCACTGCATTGATATTGAAACATGTGCACTCCCTTATACACCCACAAACCCTTTTTTACTAGCATATAAGTGACTCCTGCAGCCTTAAGGGCTATTGGGGTGGTAGATAAGTGGGTCTATGGGAGGTGGTTTGGGGGGCTCACCATGACCTATAAGGGAGCTGTAATGAGACGAAGACATGACACCCTTTTTGTGAAGTTCATAGCAATGCCCTGTAAGGTACCCCACTATTTAGGTGCCATGTCTGGGTGTTCAGTCCATCACTTTGCAGACCCCTCCCACATCCAACAGGGCTTGTTCTAGGCGTTTTTGACTTGGACGAAAAGTTGGATGAAAATGTGGTATAAAGATGGATGATTTAGTGACTTGGATGATCAGATTGGCAGGACAAATAGTTAGACAACTTTCAAAACAAAAAATAATTTGGACGTATTTTTCAAAAATGTGTCCTAAGCTGTTTTTTACTTTGGATGACTTACGACTTGGACAAAAATAGATTTAGACATTTTTTTCGATTATGCCCCTCAATATATACTGTCTTCCTTAGACCACAATAATAAGAAAGGAGCTCAAGTAAAGGGAGGAGATGCTAATTTGTATTAAGTAATAATAAAGAACAGGCCTAATGGTTTTGGTCCCATTTTATCATTATCAGCAATTGAAAAAGAATACCTAATCAATTAAAGTCACCAATTTCTTCAAATCCAAAAACGTTCTCAATTGCTCAGGTAAACAAAAAAAATATTTCACTCTTAAGGCAATCTTTCTTTTACCTCCATTTTAGAGACTTTGCTTTTTTATAAACAGAGAATTATTTTTATATTTTTATATAATTTAAGTGAAATAAAAGAAAAATCTGTGTCCAGTAAAATAGTTTCATCCTACGTCCCTTCATTCCCATTTCATTTCAAATTAAAGAGACTCAGCTCATGCATTTTTACCACTTAGGTATTTAAACATTTCTATCAAATCTCTCCTATCCTGCCTTGCCTCCAAAGTATTCATATCGAGATCTTTAATCCTGTCCTCATACACCTTAAGACGTAGACCATCAACCATTATAGTTGCCTTCCTCTGGACCGACTCCATCCTGTTTATATCTTTTTGAAAGTGCGGTCTCCAGAATTGAATACAATATTCTAAATGAGGTCTCACCAGAGTCTTATATAGGGGCATCATTACCTCCTTTTTCCTACTGGCCATTCCTCTCCCTATACACCCAAGCATCCTTCTAGTTTTTATCATTATCTTTTGACTAATTAGATAAATATTTTTCTTATATTTTTCTTTTATTCTTTTTACTATGCTCTTATTTTTTAGTTCATTACAGTTTATCTATCTCTTCTGTTGTAGTGGGCTGAGCGTCGACAAGTAATCAGATGGCAGAAGAAGCCATGTCGGCTAGAGTTTAATGAGAAGCACTTCAAAACAACTGTTTGGATGATCTCCCGATGAAGTTTGATTACGAGTGAAATGGAGACACTCCATAAAGCAGGTTGTCATCTAAACAACTTGGATTATTCTGACACCTAGTCCCTCCAATTGGGGATTTCAAGCACCAAGTTAAGTATAGGTGCTTCCAAAGCCAAACATATGTAAAAATGGCTAGGTGTAGATTATGGGCTCCTTTTACTAAGCAGTAGATGGAAGGGGTAGAGAGAGACGGCAGAGGCTGGGTGGAAGGGGCAAAGAGAGAGGGCAGATGTTGCATGAAGGGAGAGAGGACAAACGCTGTATAGAAAGAAGAGAGTGAAGAGATGATGATTAAAGCAGAAATGACAAAAGGTATAAAAAAATTTTTGTTGCTTTATGTAGAATCAAGTAGAATTGTAACTTTATTGATAAAAGTTTATAAATAGGAAATAGAAATAAGGCAATTATTTTGGGACTAAACCTCTTTTCTACTGTCCCGAAGAAAGATTTGGCCTCTGAAAGCTAATTGAAAAATGGATTAGTCCAATAAAATGGTATTTTCTTATTTCTCATTATTTGTTTTATTTCTATTTGTTAATTTGTAAAGTGGTGATTGTTATATATCAGTTTTTTTTCAAATTTACATCTACTGTCTTCATATTTTGCACAATATTAGGGGATGTGTGTCACTGTTTCTGTGGTGTTGCATTGTATGCAATCTTGCATCTTAGGGTTTCATTTTTATATGTTAGTACTTTTAGTTTGTGGTCCCGTATTTACATAGGGGTTATCTGTGTTCTGCTTGTGTGACCAAGGCCAGGTGTTAAGAAACACACAGTGTGCTTTGTATAGTTTGATTTTGTGGTTAACCATTAAGGGCTCCTTTTACTAAGGTGCGCTAGCGGTTTTAGCTACAATGCCACGCGCACTAAACGATAATGCCTCCATAGAGCTTGCGTTAGTATATTTCATTTAATGTGTGGTTAGAGTGCGCTAATCTTTAGCGCATGCTAAAAACGCTAGCACACCTTTGTAAAAGGAGCCCTATGTGTTGTTAATAAGATTATATTGTATGTATATATGAAAAATGAATGGAAAAAATGGTATTACAATTAGTACTATTATGGGGGTGGGGTCTGGGGCGGAGATTGGGCAGGGTCTGGGGTAGTGTTTCCAGGCCCCCCCCCAAATAAGAAAGCATTTCGCTGCCTATGGGCTTCATGCATTGATATTCTATGGAAATGCCTGCACCTTCATATTTATTGCATTATCTTTGCTGGATAACAATCCCCCCCACAAACCCCCCCCCCCCAACTTTTGACTTTAAAATATTTAAAAAATATATTAAAATTTGACTTTAAAATATTAGAAAAAAAAACCTCTGTCAGGTCTCTCCTGCCCTGGGTCAGCTGTAACATATATTTATTTTGTAACCCATTTAGCACAGAAAAGGAAAAACATCCAGGTTTATAATAAAGTCCTCAAACTAATTACATTACATTACATTAGAGATTTCTATTCCGCCATTACCTTGCGGTTCAAGACGGATCACAAAAGATTTATTAATAGGGGTTACAATGGAAGAACAATTGTCATTTCTAGAGTAGTGAAGAGAAGATCATTTGTCATTTCTAGAGCTGTAAGCAGTAAGGTCATTTGTCAAGTGGTAAAAAGTGGAGTAGAGTAGGTAGATATATATATGAATGAAGGGTAACAAACGAAGATCATTATGGTAGGGACTTTGTCATTTTCGAGGAGGATGAATTTGGTTTTGTCTGGGTTGAGTTTCAGTTTGTGATCTTTCATCCAAGTCTTGACTGATTCTAGTGTTTGATGTAGTATATTTGTCAAGATGGTCTTTGGCTGATCAAATGGTAAGAGAATGGTAATGTCATCTGCATAACTATAGGTGGTTATTCCTCAGTTATCCAGATATGTTCCAAGAGAGGCAGTGTATAGGTTGAAGAGGGTGGGGGGATAGTGGGTATCCCTGTAGTACATCGCAGGGGTTTGTCCAAGGTTTAGATTTTTCTTTGTCTGATTTAACTCTGTATGATCTAGATTTTAGGAAACCTTCAAACTAGGAGTATACTTTATCTGAGATACCTATTGCATCCAAGATTTGCAGGAGGATGTTATGGTCTACTAGGTCAAATGCTGCGGTCAGGTCCAGTTGTATGAGAAGCATTTTTTTCCCTGTGCTGAGGTGTTGTCTGGCTGTGTTGATAAGGGAGCCTAGGAATGTCTCCGTGCTGAAGCTGTTTCTGAAGCCAGATTGCATGGGGTGGAGTAAGTTATGGTCATCTAGATAGTTGTTGAGGAGTTTAGCTACTAGGCCTTCTGTAAGTTTGATGTATAGTGGAATTGAGGCAATGGGTCTGTAGTTGGATGGTTGGTCTGTTGGTCCTTTTGGGTCTTTTAGGATTGGGGCTCCAAACAATTTCAAAAGGCACAAACAAGTATGTCCCAAACAATTCCCCAAAACCAAAAGTAAAACTTTTCTTCTGGCTGCTATCAGCCTGCAAAATATGCACAGTTTGTGAGACTCAAAAGTGAAGGGGAGAAATATGATATGAAGCTGATATATGATATGAAGCTGAAATATGAAGCTGATAAAGAAAAGGTTGTTCTGTGTTCACAGCTTAAGTGCCGGGAGTGGGACCACAGAAGACAAGAACAAATTGAAAGGTCACTTGGACACACAAAGTCAGAGGCGTGAAGAAAGTACAAGAGGTTTATTACAGTATACCGGACTCTAGTGCAGTTAACAGCCTGCCTACTAGAGTATTAGAATCAGGAAATGCACGGACTTTTATGCCCTTTTCACTAAGCATGTGCAAACTTAATATATGCAAAAACTACAATTTTCATTTGTTACTGCTATAACTTTTCTACAATTATTATTGGTCCTAAGCCAGCACTTATGATAGGTTCAGGGATACAACTTATAGTCCTATAGGAAACTAGCTCATTTCTCTGCTTATCTAAATCTTACAGGTCTAAATGTTACATGTACAGAAGGGCAGGGTACATCATGGCTCAAACTCTTATCTATTTAGCTTACAATGTGGTAAGGTAGGGACATACATTTTAGGCAGATGAGGTCAGTAGATTGTACACTGTTTTCAGCTATGTAGGCCAGAGAAATATTTTAAACAACAGTTAACCATTTCATGACTCTACACTTTGATAATGTTCCACACAGACGTCTAATAAATAAACTGAGAGTCCTTGGGGTGAGCCCCAAAATGACATGCTGGGTCAGAATCTAGTTGAGTAGAAGATGACAGAGGGTGGTGGTCAATGGAGATCGCTCTGAGGAACATAAGAACATAAGCAATGCCTCTGCTGGGTCAGACTTGAGGTCCATCGTGCCCAGCAGTCCGCTCACACGGCGGCCCAACAGGTCCAGGACCTGTGCAGTAATCCTCTATCTATACTCCTTTATCCCCTTTTCCAGCAGGAAATTGTCCAATCCTTTCTTGAACCCCAGTACCGTACTCTGCCCTATTACGCTCTCTGGAAGCGCATTCCAGGTGTCCACCACACGTTGGGTAAAGAAGAACTTCCTAGCATTCGTTTTGAATCTGTCCCCTTTCAACTTTCTGAATGCCCTCTTGTTTGAACAATCTGTCCCTCTCTACTCTCTCTATGCCCTTCATGATCTTATAAGTCTCTATCATATCCCCTCTAAGTCTCCTCTTCTCCAGGGAAAAGAGACTCAGTTTCTCCAATATCTCAGCGCATGAAAGGTTTTCCATCCCCTTTATCAGATGCATCGTTCTCCTCTGAACCCTCTCGAGTAACGCCATGTCCTTCTTAAGCTACGGTGACCAATATTGGATGCAGTACTCCAGATGCGGACACACTATCGCCCGATACAATGGCAGGATAACTTCTTTTGTTCTGGTTGTAATACCCTTCTTGTTACCAGTAGTGTGCCTCAATATTCTGTACTTGGGCCTGTTCTTTTTAACATTTTTATAAGCGATATTGCTTAAGGGCTGTCAGGCAAGATTTGCCTCTTTGCGGATGATACAAAAATCTTCAATACAGTAGACATCCCGGATGGTGTGAATAACATGAAGAAAGATCTAGTGAAGTTTGAAGAATGGTCTGAAATTTGGAAGCTAAAATTTAATGCTAAGAAATGCAAGGTCATGCATTTGGAATGCAAAAACCTGAAGGAACGGTACACAAGAACTTATGTGCATGACAGAAGAGTGGGATTTGGGTGTGATTGTATGTGATGATCTTAAGGTGGTCAAACAGGTTGAAAAGGTGATGGTGAAAGTTAGAAGGATACTAGGGTGCATAGGAAAAGGTATGGCCAATGGGAACAAGTACCTTCAAAGAGAAAAAAACATCCAAGATCTTCAGCGGATTTTGCCCCACAATTCTGGTCTCACGCTGTGACTTTCATTGTAATGCGGCACCCAAAAAACAGGAGAAAAACAAACTGGCAAACAAACAGTTCCTACAATTGGTTAAGCTGTGACCTTCTGTGTATTGCTCTGTAAATAGCATCAGCACACAGGTTCTGTGCTTTCTCCTTCTTACACTGTTACTAAAGCAGGAAGCAAAAGGAAAAAAATCTCCAAAACAGTGTCTTTTACTTTCAGCCTGAACACTTTCAAGACTGTTTTAGCATTCAGCCACCATTCTAGCAGCTTCTTCATAGTCCCAATTTCAGCAGTTCATTCATAAGCAGGAAAAATAAAAGTCACTGACAAGCCAATGCAATACTCATATCCATGGACTCTGTTGCTCCAGACTCAGGTACAGTGCTTCAGAAACCTCCATGATTTCCTCTGAATCACAAGATTCTGCTGGGCTCAGCTGCTTCAGTTCCTGCCACGCCATGGACTCTGCTTCCTGACCCTGCTTGGCTCTGAGAGCTTTCCAAAGTAACTCTTTCTGTGCTGCCTGTTGAAGGGTCTTTAAATTTCCACCATTTTAGGATATGTTGTGAGTATTTAACAATACTGAACTTTTCTGCTGATTTGGTTATTTGCAGCCTCTCCAAAAATATAAAGCCAACATGTATTCCCCTTCTGTTTGATAGCTCATATAAAATTTTGGAAGAGATTTTCAAGTAGCAATTCTGTCAGGGAAAAGAAACCCTGCTTGGTTAGTATAATATGTATGGTAATCAGCAGTCAATCATGAAAAAATCAGTTTGAGGGGGTAAACAAACGTCTGCCATGGTTAACTGTTCAAATTTATTGTAGAACCGCCAGGCGAAACATTTTTCAACCCACATCCTAAAGGAGGCTGTGAAGGCAGAGCAAAGCAAATCACTTGTTTTACTATTCAGTTTGCCAAAGAAATAGTCACCATGCTGATAGAATATCATTAGTGTTCAGAGAACAGTGTATGATAGGAATGTCGAAAATGCTTGACATAATCTGAGTTTTAGCACAGATGGATAATGATGATAGTTTTCAAAAAGAAGCATTTGTATATGCAATTGAAATTTAGGGAATTAAATTTAAGTACACAGAAAAAATTGATTGGTAAGCTATTTTTGAGCCTCAAAGCTTGTAAATTGATTGGTCCCTGCTTTTATTCAATTGATTGGTCCCTGCTATTTATTCAATCATTGATATTGCTCAAATGAGTTAATATGAGGGTCATTTCATAAATAATGCACACTATTTTTTTTTTTTTTTAAATTTACATGTTGTTGTTGTTTTTTTTCAAGTATTTCTTTATAATCCTTCAATATAGTCTCCTTGATTTGCAATGACTGAGTCCCAAAGTCCAGGAAGCTTCATTATTCCATCCAAGACACCATTTTTGTTCAGTTTTTGAATGGCTCAGGTACTGGCAGAAGAAAGCTCTTCCAGAGATGCAAAACGATGTCCACATGAGTCCACCAGACTTCGACCTTTTTCTAAAGTTGAAACAACCTATGGGTTGTTTCAACTTTGGAAAAAGGTCGAAGTCTGGTGGACTCATGTCTGGAGTGTAGCAAGCATGAGGTAACACCTCCCAGCTGTATTCGTGTAGTTTTTCAATGACGAGTGGAGAGTTCCATCCTCCCCATGACCAAAAAAATTTCAATGAGCTCAATCAAAAGTCAAACAAATTATGATTTTGGCTTATGATCATGAAAGCATCATCATCACAGACAAAGTTCCATGTGGAAGAAGTGTCACAGTGATGTATTATCATGATTTTTTGCAAAAAATACGCAAAACCCGACTTCAGTTGCTCTTGACTGGGCCACTCATTCTTCACGACAACACTCGCCCGCACATAAGGAATGTTGTCATTGAAAAACTACATGAATATGGCTGGGAGCTGTTACCTCATGCTCCCTACAGTCCAGACATGAGTTCACCAGACTTTGACCTTTTTCCAAAGTTGAAACAACCTATGCGTGGACATCGTTTTGCATCTCTAGAAGAGCTTTCTTCTGCCAGTACCTGAGTCATTCAGCAACTGAACATAAACGGTGTCTTGGATGGAATAATAAAGCTTCCTGGACGTTGGGACTCCGTCATTGCAAAGCAGCAAAATTATATTGAAGTATTATAAAGAAATACTTAAAAAAAAAAATAGGCTAATTTCTGGGTGTCAACTTGGGGTGGTACTTTATATAAGTTTATTGACATACATCTTTCACTGTCAGTTTTTAAAAAGAAGCATTTGTATATGCAATTGAAATTTAGGAAATTAAGTTCAAGTACACAGAAAAAACAGAGGGATCCTTTTACTAAGGCGCTAACTGATTTAACGTCCATAGAATATAATGGGCATGTTAGCATTTAGAGCAGGGGTGTCCAATGTCGGTCCTCGAGGGCCGCAATCAAGTCGGGTTTTCAGGATTTCCCCAATGAGTATGCATTGAAAGCAGTGCATGCAAATAGATCTCATGCATATTCATTGGGGAAATCCTGAAAACCCGACTGGATTGCGGCCCTCGAGGACCGACATTGGACACCCCTGATTTAAAGTGTACTAAAGATTAGCACATGCTAAATCTGTTAGCGCGCTGTAATAAATAATAATAATAACTTTATTCTTTTATACCGCCATAACCAAAAGTTCTAGACGGTATAAAAAGAGCTGGACAATCAGCGAAATACAATAATACAGTAAAAAATATAAATATTTGTAAAATAGAATTTCAATAATAAAACTCACTAAGTAATAAACTTATCGAACAAAGTGGTCTTAATTAATTTCTGAAAACTACAATAGGATAGCATAGCTTGCTGAATACATTTACCTAACCAAGATTGTTGCTAGGGTCTTATCTAAGGTGGTCTTATATCTACACCCATTAATTTTTTGGATAAGCAAATAAGTAGAAGTTTCTAATTTCTCTTGATGGTCTATGCAACACAAAATGAGGAAAAAGGTAAGATGGAGACAATCAGATACAGGAAAATTTGAATAATACTTTTGCCTCCAAAGGCAGCCAATGAAGTAAACGATAATATGGACTAATATGGTCGTTCTTTTTTAAACCAAAAATCATCTAAAAGGACCCCAGAGTTTCAATCAGCATTAGACTTTTAAAATTCAGTCTGAATAACAAACTAGGGCAGTGTATTGCAAACTGTGTACACATACTAGTGTGCCCCAGAGGCTTCCAGGTGTACCCCGAGATTGCCGGCGAGGAGGAGAGGCAAGAGGCGCGTTCTGTAGTCAGTCAGCTGGCACTTGCTCTTCTCCGCCTCACTGGCGCAACTGCTCCTTCTCCTCACCTCTCTTTCTGCAGCATCCCCCCCTCCCCCCCCCCCCCCCCCCCACCGGCAGTAATAGGAGACTCAGGGCCACAACTGGAGGACATCCGTACATGCGCAAACATCATCATGATGATGTCACACAGGCACATGACATCATCATGTTGACGTCTGCGCATTTCCAGGTGCTCTCCAGCCGCGGCCCCGAGATTAGTGTGCCAGCAGCTTAAAAAGTTTGCGACACGCTGGACTAGGTTCTAGGTGACAAACGGAGAGATCAGTTCACTAAAGTGTGGTAGGCCTTGGGACCCTGATTGTATAAATAATGTCTAAAATTAGGCATATGCCCTCTTTAACTGAGCCACCATAGAGGTTTATACCGCGGTATGGAGAACTAAATACTTCAACATGCATAGGAATTCTATGAACATCGGGGCAATGTCTGAACATTTAGTGCCCTAGGCCGCAGTAGAAACCTCTATCGTGGCTTAGTAAAAGAGGGGATTAGATTGGCAAACCTAGCCCATCTAGGCATCTAACTTCATTTTATTATTTGGCTTAATGGGTGTCTTTAATTGATACATCCATGAAGTGCTTTGTGCAGCTTTTGAGACCTTTTTCTCTTTTAAAAATGAGCACCAATGAGGGGCTGCTGAAATGTTCTCAGCCTAACCAAGAAGAGAATAATGTGGAGCCAAGAAGAGAATGATATGTAAGTTTCATGGCTCCACATCATTCTCTTCTTGGTTAGGCTAAGAAGTTTTCAGCAGGCCCCTAATAAAATGTACTTTATTGATTTTTGTCACTGGATTTATGTTATTGTAATTTGATGGGGGATATTTTGAGCATTCCCAAAATTAGACACCGCTGCTGGCTCAGCTGATAACAGCAAGGAATTAGCCTATGGTATCTGGACAAATTGGAGTCTTAGGCCATCCCCCAGGAATCCCAGGCTGCACTGGAAAGGAGGCCTAAGATTATGATTGACTCAGGTGCCTAAGGCTATTTCTATGGAAGGGGCCTTAGGTATCTGGACTAATAAGATCCTTAGGTGTATCCGCAGAAGTTTCGTCAGCAGGAAACCTGAAGTTATGATGCCGTTGTACAGAGCCATGGTGAGGCCTCACTTAGAGTACTGTGTTCAGTTTTGGAGACCACACTACCGAAAGGACGTGCTGAGGATCGAGTCGGTTCAGAGAATGGCCACCAGGATGGTCATGGGGCTCAAGGATCTCACGTATGAAGAAAGACTAAAGAAATTGCGGCTGTACTCACTTGAGGAAAGAAGAGAACGGGGAGATATGATTGAAACTTATAAGTACATCACGGGATGCATCGAGTCAGAAGATGATATCTTCGGGCTCGTGGGACCCTCGACCACCAGAGGGCATCCGCTGAAAATCAGGGGAGGGAAGTTTCATGGCGATTCCAGGAAGTACTTCTTCACCGAAAGAGTGGTGGATCATTGGAACAGACTCCCACTCCAGGTGATAAAGGCCAGCAGCGTGACGGATTTTAAGAAAAAATGGAATACTCACGTGGGATCTTTAAGGGAGTAAATTCAGGGGGGGGGGATACTTGGAATGGGCAGACTTGGTGGGCTATAGCCCTTTTCTGCCGCTTTTTTTCTATGTTTCTATGTTAGGCTCCTCCCCGGTTTACAAAACAATTAAATTGACTAATCAGGTACTTTGAATTTCCCTCTCTGCCCTAGCAGGCTCATAATCTGACTATGAAAGAAATAATTACTTACATCTACCTATATAAAGAGAAGGAAAAGGGTAAAGATAATACAATAAAGTCAATACCATAGGTGCGTAAAAGGCACAACAGAAGGAAAAACTTCAATATCAAACAACCCCAAAGAATAATCCTAAAAATAAAAGCAAGAAAAAATAGCAAAATTAAACAAGCCCAACAAAAATAAAGCAATAAGAAATTTAAAAATACAATAAAAATAAACCCCAGTCATTCTCATTACCCTCAGTCTCAGTCAACTTCTAATTCCATTTCCCCAATCGAGCCAGATCCATAGCTGATATCCAAATTTGCAGCCAATTGAGACACCGTTATCCATCAGTCTTCTCTAATCAAGGCCCTGTTCTTCCCACTTTAAACCTTTTTACCCACTCATAAACCTTCCGTTGATTCACGGTTGATACGTCCATGCTGAGTCAATATCTGATAATCAATTTCCACAGGTTTCACTCCCTCTGCCCAAAGAAAGCACTACTGCACATTGTTCTTTGATGGTGCAATCTTGCAATGGAGCATCCATGTTTCTGACCTCCTGGCTGCACACGACTAAAGGCCGAGCGCTGCACTGTGAGTGGACAAACTATCCAACAGGCAATGCAGGAGTATATATGTTGCACTTTGCTAGCTCTGTTCCAGTTATCACATAATTTAATAATTGCTATTAATTTTTGATTCATTCTCACAGATAGTGGAGAAATCTGAATAAAATAAATTCCACAGATAAAGACACATTAGCCATTATCTACAGTAGAGGGTGCAACATTTTCTATCGATACTGCAAGTTTTATTTATTTCTACCCATGATATAACCATTACGTAGTTATTATTATGTTTGTTTTAAATAGTCACTTCTTCACAAGTACAAGACCCAAGAGAATCACCATTAAAATTAAATGTATAATTTGTAACAATGCAAGAAAATGGGCCACTAACGACAGACTCTTGTAATCCTTTCAAATTATGTTGTCCAGTGAGCTAGAGCTTTTATTCCCACATCTCAGATTTAGCCTCTATTGATGCCATCAAGAAACATTCTGCAAATGCTTTTATTATTACTCTTTGGAGATAGCTAAAGCCTTTTCTTCTTTCTGCTGCTTCTGCTACAAATGTAGTCAATCTCTGTTAGGGAAACAGAAAATTCTGCCTTTTTAAAGGTTTTTTCCTGATCTTTATCAAATACCTATTTTGTTTCCACTCATGCAATATTGTTTATGTGACTATAACTATTGACTGTTTTAAGGCACTCCTGAATAATGAAATAAAGTTAGGAGACAATTGTCCCAAATGGATTTATTTTTAAATCTACTATAATAAAATGCTAAGTGCGCATGCGCACTCTTATCTGCGTGATCCATGATCCTTAGGTCCCTGGCCGCCAGGAGTGCATATGCGTGCTTAGCTGTGCCAGTGGCCGCCAGACAAATTGAATAGCGATAGCCTCCCTGCTCTCCACCTCGCGCAGTCCTCCATCCCAGAAATACGGCCCTACCGGCCAAAGTTTCCTTTTAACTTAAAAGACACTGTGGTGGCTCCTCTCATGAGCCACTCCTGTATCGGAGAAGGCTTCCGACACAGGCGGTGATCGTGAGAGGAGCTGCCGGAAAGTAAAACACGCAGAGGGGACCGCGGGAAGGGGGAGTGACAAGGGACTAAGGGAGCCACGGCGCTATCCTGTTGGCTCCCAGACACAACCTACTTCTCCCGCGGCCTGGAAGACCTACCCAACAACCCCGGACACCGAGCTCAAACAGCTCCCTGCGGCTCAGCAGAGGCCCCACGCCAGAGTGCATCGGCACCCAATGCTAAGTCAGCTACCCCGGAGCCCAAATCCCACCAAAGCCAGACGGAAATAGGGAAGGTAAAAGGGGAATGGGAGCCTGAATATGGGTAGGTAAAAGGAAGGGAGAAGGGCTACTGCTGGACAGGGGGAACAGGGAAAGGGTACTACTGGACAGGGGGGAGGTAAAAGCAAGGAAAAAGGGCTACTGCTGGACAGGGGGAACAGGGAAGGGGTGCTGCTGGACAGGGGAGAGAGACAGAAAAAGAGAAAGAAAGAAAAGAAAAGAAAAGCCTAAGTCTACACATCTATTTTAGCACCCGTTAATGTAACGGGCTAAAAAACTAGTAAATTATAAAATAATATTATTTGCATGTGTACATGCTAACATCTAAGCGCAGGTTCTACAGTCAGGAAAAGGATTGCGGTGTCAACGTTGAGAATACGTTGAAATCGTCAGCTCAATGTGCAGCGGCGGCTAAGAAAGCAAATAGAATGTTAGGAATTATCAGGAAAGGAATGGAAAACAAAGATGAAAATGTTATAATGCTCTTATATCACTCTATGGTACAGCCACAACTTGAATACTGTGTGCATTTCTGGTCACCGTATCTGAAAAAAGATATAGTGGAATTAGAAAGGTACAGAGAAGGGCGATGGAAATGATAAAAGGTTTGGGACGACTTCCCTATGAGGAAAGGCTAAAGCAGCTAGGGCTCCTCAGCTTGGAGAAGAGAAAGGATGGGTGATATTATAGAGGGGTATAAAATACTAAGTGAGGTGGAAAGAGAAGATGTGAATTGCCGGTTCATTCTTTCCACTAAAACTAGAACTAGGGGGCATGTAATGAAGCTACTAAGTAGTAGATTTTGAGCAAACTGGAGAAGATATTTATTCACAGAACGTGAAATTAAACTCTGTAATTCATTGGCAGACTAAACTAAACTAAACTAAACTAAACCTTAGGTTTGTATACCGCACCATATCCGCATGCGCAGAGCTCGGCACGGTTTACAGAGGTTGAGAGGAAAGGAACTACAAAGAAAGGGTATAGGAGAGGGACTGAGAAGATAGAGAGGGGCAGGGTACTAGAGAACGGGAGGTGATTAGATTTTTGAGAAGAGCCAAGTTTTCAGGCGTTTACGGAAGGATTGGAAGGAGCTAGAATTTCTGAGCGGGGATGAGAGGTTGTTCCAGAGTTCCGTGGTTCTAAAGGGGAGGGATGTTCCGAGTTTTCCTGCGCGGGATATACCTTTTATAGATGGGAAAGATAGTTTCAGTTTTTGGGAGGGTCTAGAAGAGAGCGGGTTTGAGGAATTCCAGAAGAGTGGGATAACGGGAGGAAGGACGCCATGTAGAATCTTGAAGGCTAAGCAGGCACATTTATAGAGGACTCTGGAGTATACTGGGAGCCAGTGGAGCTTGGAGAGGAGACAACATGTTAGTTTGCTGAGGTTTAAAAGAGGCTTGGATAATTTCCCAAATAGCCCATCTAGTTTGCCCATTCTCAGTAACCATTATCTCTTTCTCTCTCTAAGAGATCCCACGTACCTATCCCAGGCCCTTTTGAATTCAGACACAATCTCTGTCTCTACCACCTCTTCTAGGAGACTGTTCCATGCAAGAGTTATCTTGTAAATTATTTGAAAATTCTAATAAATAATAAATTAAATGTACATTCATCTGCATAAGTGATATAATTTTATAATTTTAGCACTCAAATGGTACTTACATTTAGCGCTAAAATTATAGAATAAAGTGGAAAAGGAAAGTATCCCATCGCAATTAAAAAAAAACGATGTATCTTTTAATTGTCTTCTTAAATTACAACATGGAAGGTTGCCCACGTTGCTACAATTTGACTTAAATTAACTTAGGAACAAAGCCAGTATTTCTAATTGAAATAGGCTGGGTGTCTATATAAAAGTATTTCCTTAGATTACTCCAGAGCCTCTTAACTTCATCCTATGCCCTTGCAGAGTTTCCTTTCAAATGAAAGAGACTCAACTCATGCAACTTTACATTACGTAAGTATTTAAACATCTCTATCAAATCTCCCCTCTCCCACCTTTTCTCCAAAATATACAGATTGAGATATTTAAGTCTGTCCCCATACACCTTATAATGAAGACCACATACCATTTTAGTTGCCTTCCTCTGGACCGACTCCATCCTTTTTAGATTTCTTTGAAGGTACGGCCTCCAGAATTGTATACAATA
This sequence comes from Geotrypetes seraphini, assembly GCF_902459505.1. Classification (NCBI taxonomy): domain Eukaryota; kingdom Metazoa; phylum Chordata; class Amphibia; order Gymnophiona; family Dermophiidae; genus Geotrypetes; species Geotrypetes seraphini. The sequence continues at coordinate 35,222,871 of NC_047101.1, read as the reverse complement.
TTCTAAATGAGGTCTCACCAGAGTCTTTTACAGGGGCATCAATACCTCCTTTTTCCTATTGTCTATACCTCTCCCTATGCAACCTAGCATCCTTCTTGCTTTCACCGTCACATTTTCAACCTGTTTGGCCACCTTAAGATCATCAATCATACCCAAGTCCTGCTCTTCTGTCATGCACATAAGTTCTTCACCCCCTAGGCCACTATTGAGATGGCTTGGGGAAATTCACTGCTTATTCCTAGGATAAGCAGCATAAAATCTGTATTACTAGTTGGATCTAGGTACTTGAGATCTTTGTTGGCCACTGTTGGAAACAGGATACTGGGCTTGATGGACCTTCGGTCTGTCCCAGTATGGCAATTCTTATGTTCTTAATCAATGGTGTTGAATCAATTTGACTATTATAATACTACTCTGTTGGGTTTATCTTATCAACAAGCAGCAAGATCTGGGAGGGAGCATGGGAGTTCCTTTACAACATATAAAACCCATGGTGGTGACACTGGAGAACATCTGGGAAGCTCTCTTGAAGCTCAACACCTCTGTCAACAAGTCTTCCCAGGAAATTGTGACCCTTGTGAGCACTGCGAATATCTTGGGTGAAAAGCTTGAAGGTACAAAAGAAGAATTTACCTTAGAGCTTAAACAAGTAAAGGATAAGGTGGAAGGCCTTCAGACATTATCCTCTGGAATTGTTAAGGATAAAATTCTGTTAAATCGAAAAATAGAGCAACTAGAGAACTTTAGTTGTAGGTTGGATGTTTGTCTCCTGAATTTTCCAAAGTCTTTGGGAGTGACTCCTATGGAAATGTTAAAAAAAAAGTACTTAATTGAAGTCTTGAGATTTTCCCCTTCACATATTCCACCTGTGAACCCAATATACTATATACCTGTTAAAAAAGAAGTAGGAGTCATTCCAGAAGTAGAAGTGAGAAACTTAATCGCAGGAGAGCCACTGAATGTTTCAGATTTTCTCGAAACCACCATATCTGATACCTCAGAGAGAGCTACCCTATTGGTTTCATTTGTGTTTGAGCAAGATGTTAATACACTGTTCAGATTATATTTTCATAACTTTCAAGTTCTATTCTATGGGGGAAAAAAGTGTGGATTTATCCTGATATTACTAGACAAATACAAGAACAAAGAAAATTATATTTGGCTATAAGAACTGAAAGAGTGACTTTGAGTGCTACTACTCTATTGGCCTAACCATTTAAATGTTTGGTTAAATATCTTGGTGTTAAGTATGTATTCTTTTCACCTGAGCAGTTGCGAGCTTTTTTTTTGGATAAGAAGAAGTTGTCAACAGGAAATGTTTCGTTATTTGAATAGCAGTTTAAATAGCGGGAACTAGCTGTTAAGCCAATTCATTTTTGAGATTTCCTATTTGAGTTTCCCTTCACTATATCTGGGCCCTTTCTCTAACCCCCCTCTTTTACAAAGGTGCGCTAAGCTTTTTAGCGTGCACTAAATATTAGCGCATGCATGTTATCCTATGGACGCATTCGCGGTTAGCACATGCGTCGATTTAACACACTCTAAATCCATGCTAAATCACTTAGTGTGCCTTTGTAAATGAGGGCCTAAGTGTATGGTGGTCTAAGGAAGATATACTGTTACTTATCTTTGTTTAAAAGGAGAAATATATATATATATATTTTTTTTTTATCCTTATGTTATTTCTATTTGTTTTTCTAATAAAGAATAAATTAAATATACATTCACCTGCATAAGTGATACCATTTACTATGTACAACGCTTTGTATCTTTGGATAAGCATTTAATCAAAATTTAAATAAACTATGAAACTATGAACTATATAATTTTAGCACTCAAAGGGTGCTTACATTTAGCGCTAAAATGATAGAATAAAGTGGTAAAAGGAAAGTATCCATCACAATAAAAAAAAACCCTGATGTATCTTTTCATTGTCTTCTTAAATACCAGCATGGAAGGTTGCCCACATTGCTTCAATTTGACTTAAATTAACCTAGGAACAAAGCCAGTGTTTCTAATTAAAATAGGCTGGGGGTCTTGTGGAGTTTAATAGCTTGCACAGGTGTTTGATTGGGTTGAATGAGAACAATCAACGCAACTGTATGACATTTGATTCAGTTCATTTTCTAGGGTTATTACACAAAAAGATTTGCTATCACTGTTTATCAAGCGACTAGCCCTGGTAAATGAGTGCAAGGAATGGGGAGAAATATGGCCTGTCTCTCATCTCTTCCGAATGGATACTTCCTGTTTCTATATATGTGGATGGCTCTCATGCACTGTGACACTGATTGTTAGCACCTTTGGGAACCTGTATGAAGTGCATCAACTGTAGATCCTATGTTACCTGTCGTTGTACCCTCCTCTCTTACGTATGATCCTCTTTCTAACCTCTGTAAAACGCATCAAACTTCACGGTGTATTGCGGTATATAAATAAAATTGTATGTTATGTTATGTTATCATTTAACACTATAATAGTTAAGCAGTTGTACTAGAGGGTAAAATATGTTAGAAAACAGTGGCTCCAAATCTAGGCCTAGTCAGGTTTTCAGGTTATTCACAATGAATATTCATTACATTACACATTTCTATTCCACCATTGCCTTGCGGTTCAAGGCGGATTACAAAAGAATTACTAAAAACGTATTACAAGAAGATATCTGGTAATTTCTGGAGGAGATAAAGAGTAGATGAGGTTGCTTTGGGGAATCGGGAAGGTATTGGGAAGTGGGAAGGAGCTAGTGGTATTAAGTCGTTTGCAGGAATTTCTTGAAAAGTAGAGTCTTTATTTATTGTCTGAATGTTTTGTAGTCTGGGGTCATAATTAGTAGATTGGAGATTTGGTTGTCGAATTTTGCTGCTTGTGTGGCTAGGAGGCCATCCTATAGTTTTTTCCATTTGACTTCTTTGATTGGAGGGTACTTGAAAAGAGTGTGGGTTTTCCTGTCTAGTTGATGTGGTTTGGATAAGGCAGTTGTTCAGGTAGGTTGGGATGTCGCCGTTTATGGTTTTAAATAGTAGACAGTAGAATTTGAATAGTATTCTTGCTGGAATTGGAAGCTAGTGTGAGTTGAGGGTAGGCCTCTGTGATGTGGTCATGTTTCCTCAATGACTAGTTAAGTCTCAATGCTGGGTTTGTAGTTGTTTTATTCCTGAGAGAGATCTGCCAGGCAGACTACTACTGTCTGTGCCCTGAAAATGGCAAGGACAAATCAAGGTGAAATATGCACATACTAACATATTATAAATGTGGAGGGGCATTTTTGATAGAACACTAAGTCCGACATTTGACGTTTTGAGAAAAGCATCCAAAAATCAGGTGGAGTAAATGTCTATTTTCAAACACAGTAGATATCATCATTCCCTCTCCAACGCGACTACAAAGCTAAGTTTGCTGATTGCTAAATGATATATATTTGAAGAGAAAAGACATTTAAGTATATTTATTGAAGACTCAATGCAGTCTCAAAGCATAGTTTGAACTTTCACTATTTAAAAAAAAAAGTTAAAAAAACAAACAAAACAGACTATTGATATGACACTGTGGCATAGTACTAAGCTACTTTAGTCCAACATGTGTTTTCTTCTAAAGTCCTACAAAAGATAATGCTTTCATACACTGATGGTTTTACATAAGCTAGTTATATAAGTTTTTCTATATTTTACGCTTATTTAAAGTTTTTTCAATTTGAGTGCCTTTGATACTATTGTGATATAAAATATGCATACTCCTGAACAATTTTGCCATATACAGGACACAGACTGTAGACGTTTGTCCGGCATCTACTATGTTATTATGATAGTTTATTCTTTCAAAAATTACAACGCCTAAGGGACTCACAAAAGAGTTACATAGAGGCACATTTAAAACAAGACTTAAAGTTACTATCCATTTTATAATTAAGGAGTAATGGATGCAAGTTGAGAATTTCAAGTATCAGAGAAGCTGGAGAGTTTTTCTGCAGTGGGCTACTGGAGAGGGAAGTTCTGGGATCTGTAGCCACAGCCTATACCCATCACTTCATGCTTCTTATTAGCAGCATAGTAGGGAGAGCAAATTGGGATACTGTGAATGTGGAGGGGCATAACCAAAACATACTGTATATACTCAAATATAGGACAAGATTTTTGGGCCCAAAAAGTGGCCCCAAAATGGGGGTGTCGTCCTATGTATATTCAGGTCATCACCTGACCCCTTCCTGGACTTGATGCAGGCTTCTGATAAGCTAGAACAGGAGGGAACACTCCTGTCTCCCATCCCGGCCGATACTAATAATTTTTTTTACCCCACCCCCACTGTGTACCTTTTCTGTTATCCCTGGTGACCAAGCAGTGTATGGGCAGGAACAAACTTTCCATGTTCCTGCCCTGCACACCTCCTTCTGGGCTTGGGGCCAGTGGTGCACAGGCACACAGGAGTAAGCTTATCGAGCTCCCACCTGGCCCTGCTCTGTGCCGCTTGCTGTATGGCTGCCGCCAGGTCCCACGAGAACTGGTGGCAGCCATTCAGCGAGCAGCACAGGGCCGGGCAGCAGCTCGAGAAGCTCATACCTGCATATCTGTGCGCTGCTGGCCATGAGCCCTGAGCCCGTAAGGAAGTGCGCAGGGCAGGAGCATGGAAAGTTTGCTCCTGCCCATATACCGCTGGACTACCAGGGATAACAGAAATGGTACATGGGGGAAGGATGGGGGTAAAAAAATTATTGGTATCGGCCGGGACGTGAGATGGGAGGGATCCCTCCTGTCCCAGCCTACCACTAGACCACCAGAGGTGGAAGAGGAGGTGGGACAGGGTGCAGAACCTGGCAAGGAGCGGGGACAACTCATCCAACTGTAAACTACATTTACTAGCTCAAAAAAAAAAAAAGCAATCAAAAAACTGTCTTAAATACTTGTTGAATCCTATAATTTGTTAATTGCTTGCTGTTTTCTTCATATTTGAGAACTGTCATCAATTCTCAAATAATTTGTTAAATGCCTATTGTATCCAGAAGTCTATGCTAATTTGAATACCGAAGCGATAGCCGGATTATTTTCATCCCCCTTCTATGTGATCATTTTCAGAATAACTCCAATTTAGAATCGCTCTACTAGCTCTGTCTAATATCGTTTGCACTAATACCTAGTATGTTATTACCTAGCCGCTCCTCCATCCTTAACCTTCTCTCACACACCTCAAACAGGCCCGCCCAACCCATAGATCCCCATCTTCATCATGAAGCCACCTTCTTGGCTCTTTCTCCTCCTACTCTGTTCTTCCCTATAACTCTCCCCCTGCCTGACACCCCCCAACCTCCCCGACTCTACAAACGCCCACAGTATCTGTCCTGGCCTCAGAACCCATGCTGATTCGCCCCAAACGCCACCCACCCTACAAAAACCCTCATAAAGTCAACCATGACTCTCTTAAACCTGTCTCCTCTTCCATTCCCCCCAACTCTGCCTCACATTCTCTCACCCCAGTCCTGACACTCTATTGCAATGCCAGATCCGCTTGCAATAAGATTCAAATCTTGAAAGACCTTCTTGAGGATTCAGACCCCGGATTCCTATTCATTACAGAATCTTGGATCTCAAAAGATGACCAATTTACTCAAAACAAACTCTGTTCCCACGGCTACCAAGGCCTCTTCTCTCCCAGAACCAACCGAAAAGGAGGCGGCCTGGCCTTCCTTTTCAAATCATTCTTCGATGTCCAGCTCCTTGAAAAGGACAGCCACTCCTCATTAGAATACATGTTAGCCTCAGTCAATGACGAATTCCACCCTCCTCCTCTGGGTATCCTCCTTCTATATCGCCCACCTGCCCCTTGGAACAATTCCTCCGAACTCGTCATTGAACCCATAACAAACGTCTTCCTTAAATTTAAAAGATTACTGATCATCGGAGACATCAAGCTCCACCTTGATGATGTCACCAGCAAGGATGCATCCAAATTTAATAGCTTCCTCTCCTCTCTAGGCTTTCCCCCACACACACTCTCCCCAACCCACGAAAAAGGCCACACACTAGACCTCATCAGTTTTCTAGATCTTACTACTCACAAAACCTCAACCGACGACATTCGCTGGGAAATCGTACCCTGGTCCGACCACTACCTAGGGGCTTTCTGCCTCCCCATCTTCATGTCACATCTCGGGCCCCCATCCCGCATCTCAAATTCTATTACCTTCCGTAAAAAAATCTCGAGCAATCTGTTCTGGATCAATTTTCTCGACAAATTTTCCCCAATCTCTAAACCTGCAGAACCAGAATCTAACTGACAAAACTGGGTCGCCCTCTCCAAGTCCACCTTCCATTCCCTCGCCCCTCTCTCCACTAAAACCATTTCCTACTCCCGTAAGGCCCCTTGGTACCTCCCATACCACAGAGAACTAAAGCAGAAATGCCGTGCTCTGGAACGAAAATGGAAAAAAATCTAAATCCCCTACAGACAGACTCTCCTGGAGGGCCAACATCAAAGTCTACAATACCGACCTAAAAAAGCAAGGAAAAACTTCTACGGAGACAAAATCTCCAAATCCAACAATCAGAGTAGCACATTGTTTAACATTTGGCATTCCTTAACCTCCAAAAATGACTCCATCCTTCCCTCCTCCCCCCCAGCTGACTCTCTAGCAAAGTTCTTCAACAATAAGGTCTCCACCTTGAGGCGCTCCTTCCCACCGACAATCTCCTACAAATCCCTGATTCCAATTGACCCCAACCCTCACCTAACAGATTCCTGCCCTATCCCGGCAGACAGATCCTGGTCTTTCTTCAAACTTGTTTCCAAATCCCTGGTCTATAATCTCTGCCTCAAACTGAAATCCTGCAACTGTAACTTGGATCCTTTCCCCTCCTACCTTTACGAGGACACTCCCCCTCAGGCAATCTCTTCTCTTACCATTCTCATAAACTCCGCCCTTCATTCGGGTCTCTTCTCCCCAGAAATGGGCCACATTTCCTTAACCCCACTGCTGAAAAAACCTGAGCTAGATCCCTCTACACCATCCAGCTACTGTCCAATAGCTAACATTCCCCTTCTTACCAAGATGCTAGAGTCCATCATATCCACTCAACTTTCTTCCTACCTTGAGAAATTCACCATTCTTTAACCCTACCAATTTCAGCACCGAATCCCTTCTGACCTCCTTAATCTCAAAAGTTCAATATCTCCATTCTCGTAACAAGTTCGCCGTCCTTCTTCAATTCGACCTCTCTGCAGCTTTTGATGTCGTCTATCATGATATTCTAATTTACCAACTCACCGAGATAGGCATCAACTCCACAGTCCTTGACTAGTTCTCGAAGTTCTTACGCTTCTGCTCCTACATAGTCAACATGAAGGGTATTTCCTCCTCCCCCTGGAATCCGAACTGTGGAGTCCCGCAAGGCTCACCTCTCTCTCCTATCCTTTTCAACATTTATATGTCCTCCCTTAAACTCCTCCATCTCTCCCCCCTTGAAACAAAACACTTTACACTTACGCAGATGACATCTTTGTCCTCCTCGAGACCAACCGGAACCTCATCAACCTCTCAGCGAACATAACCTCATGCATATCGAACCTTAAATCCTGGGCCCACACTGTGCAGATGAAACTGAATGAATCTAAAACAAAACTTCTCTGGCTCGGCCCAAAACTGGACCAACTGCCCTCCTCCATCACATTGCCCTCGGGCCCCACTTTGCATCTTGAATATTCAAGTAAAGTTCTGCGAGTCATCATTGACTCTACACTTTCCTTCAATGATCACCTCAATTCCCTAGTAAAAAAATGTTTCTTCAGCCTTTACATGCTGAGGAAAGTGAGATCCTGTTTCCATCAAAAACATTTTGCCGTCCTTGTCCAATCCACCATCTTTTCCATACTGGATTACTGCAACTCTATCTACCTAAGCCTAACAAAGAAAAACCTACAAAGACTCCAGCGGATTCAGAATACTGCTGCTAAGCTTATCTTCACAAAATGCAAATTCGACCACGTCTCACCGCTCTTATCCAAGCTTCACTGGCTTCCGATAATCTCCAGAGTCCACTTCAAATGTGCCTGCCTCACTTTCAAGATTCTACATGGCATCCTCCCTCCCTTCATTCCTCGCTTGGAACTCCTCTAACCCCAATTCACCAGATCCACCCAAAAACTGAAACTTTCCTTTCCTTCTTTAAAAGGCGTTTCCCTTGTAGGAAAACACGGATCCTCCCTCCCTTTCAGAATCACTGAGCTCTGGAACAACCTTACCTCCCCTCTTAGGAATCTGAGCTCCCTCCAACTCTTCCGTAAACATCTGAAAACCTGGTTATTCTCTAAAAAGTAACTCCTCCTCCTTCTCTGGTCATACTAGCCCTCTAAATTTTTCTCTGCATTTTGCTTCTTCCCTCCACTGGAGTTTCTTTCTACCCTAACTCTTGTTAACCATGTCAAGCTTTACGAATGTAGAGATGATTCGGTATACAAACCTAAGGTTTAGATTAGATTAGACAGGGTGCAGAGCCTAGCAAGTAGTGAGAGGGGCCTATAGCCTGGCAGGGAGTGGGGTTGGGTGCAAAGCCTGGTAGGGAAGGGGGTTAGGTGCAGATCTTGGCAAGTAGTGAGGGGGGCTGGCTTTATAGCCTGGTAGGGCAGGAAGGGAATGGGGCTTGGTGTAGAGCCTGGTAGGGAAGGAGACTAGGTTCAGAGCTTAGCAGGGCAGGGAGGGAAGGGGATTAGGTCCAGAACCTGGCAAGTAGTGAGGGGGGCTGGCTGTATAGCCTGGTAAGGCAGGGAGGGAAGGGGGCTGGATGCAGAACCTGGCAGGGAGGGGGACTGAGTGTAGAGCCTGGCAGGGGAGAGGGAGGGGACACTGGGTACAGATCCTGGCAGGGCATGGCACTTCAATATTAAGCCCCCGTCATATTCGAGTCAACCATTTTTCCTCTTTTTGGGGGGGAAATGGGGGTCTCGACTTATATTCGGATTGACTTATATTCAAGTATATACAGTACGTCAAAGTCTGATTTGGATGTAGTCCGCTAGGTGCCCAAAGTCGACAGTGGAGAAATGTCCATTCTCAAAAAGTATATCTAAAATATTTTTTCACAAAAATCATCCATCTGGACATCCAGATGGTTGATTGTCCATACCGCCAATATGTCTATCTTTATACAACATTCTCCACAAAAAAAGTGTCCAAGTCCCTAACACCCAGAACAAGACCATTTGGATGTGGGAGGGGCCAATCTTGTGATGTAATGACCACACAGACATGGCAACATAGCAGTGGGGCACTTTACAGGGCACTGCTGTGAACTTCAAATGAAGGGTGCCACATAAACATCTCACCAAAACTCCCTTATAGGTTATGGTGAGCCCCCAATAGTCCTTATGGCTGCAGGTGGTACCTATATGACAGTAGAGTAAGGTTTTGATGGCCTCACATTTTCCACTATGAACGTAGTGGTTAAAATGGCTTATAGGCCTGGGTCCTTCTCTCTATGGTTCACAAGCCCACTCCCCAGACTACTTAAGAAATCTAAATCTGATCTGAGGACGAAGGGGTTACCTTTGAAAGCTAATCATAAACTACATTAACATAGTCCAATAGAAAAAGTACTTGTTTTCCTTTTGTTTTATTTCTACATATTACCTTGAAGAGTGGACTAACACAGGCTCGAACTCGGCCTCAACATTTTCTGATCCCGGCCCAAGGAACCAGCATTCCTCTGCTGCTTACCAATATGCACACACTCTTCCTATCTTTCTCCCATATCCTTTTTAAGCCCTGCACCAGCCCTGTATACACAGACAGATGTGTACCTAGTACTTTTCCCAGATCAGCACCATGACGACTCCCCAAGATGCCAGCCCCAATATCCCGTCAAGGCAAAACAAATGTATATTTTAATCCTTGGGTTCATTACTAGAGCCATCACTCATCTCTGGAAATGAAATGTAAGAAACAGATCTACTTTTGGGGATCTCCCTAGTACATGTTACCCAGAGAAGCCACTGTTGGACCTTGATATTATTTATTTAAAACTCCAAAGAACGAGGGCTCTCTGGCCCTGAGAAAAACTTTATTTTTTATATAACGTACCTCTGTGGTTGAAAAAGAACCCCCCCCCCCAAACAAAACCCTTCAAAATGAGCTAGGAACAGTCTTGCCTAGTTTCTGACAAGTAAAAACAAAAAGATGATGTCTACCTGGTGCCATGACTTACGTTTCTTCTCTTGCTAATGCTTTCGTTATGGATTTTAATGGGCTCTCTCATTTTTATTTTTGTGAAGAACTAGAGTTCTTCCTTATATAAAAAGATCATTGTGAAAATGATCTCTTGTCCTGTCAGCTATGGCTTCCAGTCTACAATTAAGTTATTAACAGTCATGGTGTTAACAGCTAAGATGATTGAAGAAGTCTTATAATAACAGAAGGTCTAGCAGAAGTCACAGAATTGATTTGCACCTTAAGGGGACTCTGGAGTATACACAAGCCTTTCAGAACTGTTAGGCAGGTGTTTTATCACATACAGTATAGGAAAAATGAAAGATTGACTCACTGTAACAAATGTTTTACTTCATGACAAATGTAATCTGTAGTTCTCAAGCTTTTTTTCCCCCACAGGAAAAGCTATAGGTTTGTAAAAACTATTTTTATTACTTGCTTAAACTGTTAGCTTTAAGAACAAGTCTGTATTTGGATTGAAACAATTATTCTTTAACATATTCCTGCATTTCAGATATATATATATATATATATATATATATATATATATGTGTGTGTGTGTGTGTGTATATGTGTCAGAGGGTGTATATTTTGGAGATTGTATCAAATTCAATGATTAGATAATTATAATTGGTTGACAATGGTATAGACTGAAATGCTGATTTCAAAAATATGATAGCAGTTGAAACATTTCAGTTCTCTTTAGAAATAAGGTGGTTTATAACATAACATAAAAAAAAAACCTTAAAAAGGCTAAATCACAAATAGGAAAGGATTCTAATAAGAGCTCAGGGAGAGTATAGAAAGGGTCTCAAGCGCTCACGGCTAAAAGCTTGATATGTCTTACAAGCTGATAACCATAGGATGAGCTATCATCGATCTTTATTCACTGCTCCAGTATATGCTCCATATTATCAGAAACCCTCTATAGATAGTTTTTATCTCAAAGATTTTTTTATTTATTTATTTTTAATTTAATTTTAATAATTCTATGAAATTCTATAACTTATGATTCTAAAATAGAACTGTCGGAGTATATAACTTCCATATATAGATCTTAAACTACTTAGCTTCAATAGCAAGGTATCATGGTGGCTACGGAAGATCTCCGTTTCGCTCTCATTAATTTAGAGAGAGCTTCATCAGGAAAAGAGCCGACATTCTCACTCTTTAGATTGGCCCTGATTTTAACGAGGAAAAACCTACAGCTTAAAAGACACAGCGTGACTGAGTCTAATCTGAAGCCGACGGCTACAAAAGATTATAAACAATGAACATAGTCTATAAAATAAGAATAAAGTTATTTAACCAAATACTTTGAAAAGAGACAAGTTTTCAACTGTGTTCTGAAGCGTTTGTAGGAATAAGGTGCAAGTAACAACGATTGAAATTCTTTGTCGTGGGAAGCTACTTGGAATGCCAAAGTGTGATTGAGAAATTTCTTACTTTTACAGCCCTGTACAGAGGGAAAATTAAACAGAGCATGAGATTTTCTGCTGTGTTTATATGATGCTATGGAAAGTCTATTAATCAGAAAGAGTGGTGCTGTACCATATAAAACCTTATAATAAAAACAACCCAACTTAAACAATACCTGAGCCTCCATTGGCAGCCAGTGTAACTCACAATAGAACGGCGTAATATGGTCATACTTCTTCAGGCCACTATGTTCTGTATCAGTAATAATCTCGCCATATCTTTCTTAGTGATTGTCAGATAGATAATATTACAGTAGTCAAGAAGGCTCAGTAGTAGCCATACTGGGTCAGGCCAGTGGTCCATCTAGCCTAGTATTCTGTTTTCAACAGTGGCCAATCCAGTTCACAGTACCTGGCAGAAACCCAAATAATAGTAAGATTCCATGTTGCCAGTCCCAGGGCAGGCAGTGGCTGCCTCATGTCTGTCTCAAAAGCAGCCTTTTGACTTTTCCAGGAACTTCACCGAACCTCTAAAACCCATGTGATAACCACTGTTACCATATCTTCTGGCAACAAGTTCCAAAGCTTAACTATTTGTTGAGTCAAAAAGCATTTCTACCTATTTATTTTATAAGTATTTTCAGGTAACTTAATTGAGTGTCCCCTAGAATTTGTATTTTTGATAGAGTGAAAAAATCAATTCACATTTATCTGGTATCTATGCTGGAAAATTAGGGAAATCTCTTTTCTTCAAAATCACTGAGATTTGGAATAACCTTCCTGCCGCAGAATCTGGGCTCCTTCCAATTATTCCAAAAGCATCTGAAAACTTGGCTATTCTTAAAAATGTAAATCTCGCTACCCTCGTTATAATCACTAACTCTTATTATGTTTTTCCTTCCTTACATTAAAACTCCTGTAAACCGTGTCAAGCTCCATCTCTATGGAGAGGATGCGGTATACAAAGTTAAGGTTTAGTTTAGTTTAGTTTAGTTCTACACCACTCAGGATTTTGTAGACTTCAGTCATATCTCCCCTTAGCTAACTCTTTTCCAAACTGAAGAGCCCTAACCTCTTTAGCCTTTCCTCATATGAGAGGAGTTCCATTCCATTTATCATTTTGGTCACTCTTCTTTGAATCTTTTCTAATTCTGCTATATCTTTTTTGAAATATGCTGACTAGAACTGAATGCAATTTTCAAGGTGAGGTTGCACCATGGAACAATACAGAGGCATTATAGTACTCTTGGTATTCTCTTTATCTGGCAAATGTGCAATTAAGCCTAGTTCATCAAATCTACCTCAGTAGGTGATATGAAAGTAAAGCATGCTAGAGAACCTGGCCCTGATTCTATAAAAGTCTCCTAAAGTTAAGTATCTATGTCAGTGTGCATAGGTCATTTAGGAACCTTACTTAATTATTCAAGAAGGCTTAATCAGCATCGTTAGTAGAAAATCACAATTAAAGAGTGATTTAAAAAACCATTAGATGATAGGTGCCTAATTTGGTAGACATCTACGTCTTCCACATAGGTGCCTAGACCAGAATATAGGCATGGTTAGGGGTGGATTGTGGGTTAATCTTGATCACATTTTGCATGTAGGCATTTAAATTGGGATTTAAGCCAAGAAAACCCTGGCATAAATAGGAGGTGCCTAAGGTTTTGATGCCTATCGGTACCTAAGTCCAATTTAGACACCACTAGGCAAAAATTCTATAAACTGTGCTATGGTACAGTGGATAGAGCCACAGCCTCAGCACCCTGAGGTTATGGGTTTAAATCCCATGCTGCTCCTTGAGACCCCAGGTACATTAGATAGAGTGTAAACCTGCCAGGTCAGATAGAGAAAAATGCTCAAGTACCTGAATGTACACCACTTGGGTTATAAGTGGTATATAAAAAATAAATTCTATAAACTGCGTCTAACTCAAGATTGGCGTCCACTATACACTACATTGCTCAGTGCCTATATTTTATGCGTCATTTATAACAGTGGTTCTCAACCCTGTCCTGGGGGACCACCAGCCAGTTGGGTTTTCAGGATATCACTTCCATTATATGCAAATTCTCTCATGCCTATTCAGTAGGGATATCTTGAAAACCCGACTGGTTGGTGGTCCCATAGGACAGGGTTGGGAAATGTATAAAACCAGGGCCTCATCTGTGTAGAGTGACCCTCAAAAGGGACTACACAGCCTTTTAAGTAAAGAGAGTTTACTTTTAGCTATTAATCCATGCAAAACCCAAAGCTTATTAGTAACCATGCTTCATATTTACTGCCGTTATTCTGCAAAATTTCCATGTTTATAAAAAGCATTACCTAATTACAGTATGTCGACAGACAGGATCAACATATCTACATATTAAACAAAGGGCATGGATATTTTCCTTGAAAATATCACAACGTTTTCAATAGAAGCCTATATCAAAAAACTTCTGCTGGATGGAATATAAATGTCTGTCTTCTTCGTTCCTTTAAATATGCTTTCTATTAAAGATATAATCTCAAATTTCAATAACATAGTACAAACAGTGTATTTCATTGCATCAGTCAAACTCAGAAACTCACTTTATTCTTCACGACATTACTTACACCTTAACAGGAAATTTCCCACTAGATATAAAATGTAATCTTTTGTGCCACTTGAAGACAAAATGAAGCTCTTATCAATGATCTACTGATTTGTAGATGAACTGGTTTATGGGATTTTTAATCTTAGTGTTTCATTAGTTTACATGGAACAGAGTACAGCTGTTTAGACAAGCTTTATCATGACAGCTTGGTGTTTAACTGTATAAAAGACCAGTATCTATTCTGAACAACCATTTCTTTTCTTATTTAGAATAAAGTTATGGGTTGCTTTCTATAGGTGAAAAGCAATTAAGAAAACCAAAAATAGCAAGGAAGACCTATCATTATTATAGGGTAATTATATAGAAGTATGTCATTAAGGCAACATCAGGTCAAGTCTGTGGTTTCTAGGATTTATGGGAGTTTATAGGATTTACACGTCAGGGCCAGTCTTTGATGTTCCCACATAGAACCTTTTGGGTAGGTTTGGGGAGGGGGAGAACTGGAGCCAAATGCATGTTATTTGGGGGGGGGGGAATTCTATAACATCTATCACTTAGGGCTCCTTTTACGAAGCCGCGGTAGCGGCTTTATCGCATGCAACTTTTTAGCGCACGCTAATCCCCACGCTAGCCGAAAAACGATCGCCTGCTCAAGAGGAGGCGGTAGCGGCCAGCATGACTGGCAAATTAGCGCACGCTATTGCGTGCATTAAACCATTAACGCGGCTTCGTAAAAGGAGCTTAGTGCAGCTTTACATTCAGGAGATCTCCTCGCCTGATTCCTTCGCATGTTTGAATAATTATTTCCATCCTATTGGTTCTTACAAGTTTTTGTACTGAACATCTTGGACCCCTGAGGAAGAAGTGTTTTTCGAAACATGAACCGTGTCGGGTCCACTACGCCTTACTGGCTATAATTATTATTATTTTTATTGATGCTATTATACATGTTTTTTTATGACTCTTAATTAAATAAATTCCTGTACCTTGTACATTTTCTGCAGTTTTGTTTTGTTTGTTTTTTGCGTTACATTTTCACTGCAGTATTTGTTGGTTCCTTTTTGCTAATTCTATAACAGTGGCATGGTACCTGTTGTATACAGGAGTTTCCTTTATGATATAGTAGCTTAATATGAGGGTTTATTTACTTATTTTTATTATTTATATATCACCTATATCCTAAGTGGTTTACATTCATCTACTTTATCATATTTCCCCATCTGTCCCGGTGGGCTCAAACTTTATCTAGTTTACCTGGGGCAATGAGGGGATTAAATGACTTGCCCAGGGTCACAAGGAGCAGTGAGGGATTTGAACCCACAGCCTCAGGGTGCTGAGGCTATAGATCTAACCCCTGTACCACACACAGCATGCCTCCAGCTCCACAATCAATGGCAGCACAGATAAATTGCGTGTTCACTTGTTCTTTGAAATCTCTTCCTTCACCTCAGTTGGCGAGAGGTATCTATGTAAAGAGACTGTTTTG
Organism: Geotrypetes seraphini; assembly: GCF_902459505.1. Taxonomy (NCBI): domain Eukaryota; kingdom Metazoa; phylum Chordata; class Amphibia; order Gymnophiona; family Dermophiidae; genus Geotrypetes; species Geotrypetes seraphini. The sequence goes on along the minus strand of NC_047101.1, from coordinate 35,207,205 downwards.
CTATTGAGGAGCAGAGGCTTTTTTGACTTTCCTGCATGCTTTGTTTATGTCCCTTTGGGATTATTGCAATGCGGTGCCTGCTGGATTGATTCAGATTAATATTAAACAAAGAAAAAAAATCTTAGCTGCTATGGATACTTAAAAATCTCTAAAAGAGCAGCAATTGCCAATGGACTGAGGACACATACATACACAACACTACATTCAAAACTGTTTAGTACACTTTCAAATCAAATTATAATTAGTAAAGTGTGAGGTGATGAGCTTCATCATAGTACCGAAGCTCTAATGCGTAGCCCTTTCAGGACCAAGGGACATATTTGTCCCATAACTTTAAAATCCTATAAATTTTGATTGGGATAGTCTACAGTTCTAAATTTGATATGTACGGATTCCATATGATACTGCCTTTATGTAAACAAACTGGTTCCGACATTCATTCATTAGCGTCGTTGCCAGATTGACGAGAAGATTCACTTGCCACACTGTCCATAAGCCAGAAGTGTGATTTTTTAAAAATAAAAATAATGATATTTCACAAAAAAAATCAATTTTTTGGCATCTGCAAGCCCTTTTTACCATAAAAATGTCATCAAAACCACAAAAATTGGCCTACGATCCTTATGGTCCTGAAAGGGTTAACTAAATCAGCTTTTCTCAAGTGAGCAAGCACTCACCATGTAGCCACACACCATCATTGGGATACACTAGTGTGATCGTGATTAATAAACATCCTTAAATGAAAACAAGTGATTAAATCAATAATATACTATTAGGTGGTCTAGCACTCTTCCTTGTTCCAAGCCTCCCCATATGTAATCAACAGAGTCATCCGCAATAGGAGTTAAAGGCTTGGCGAGGTTAACAGGAGTCACATTTCTCTGCTGTTGCTCCTGCCTTCTTTTGGTTCAACCAGGCTTGGTTTCAGGGACAAGATCCCCTTCCTCAGGAACCTGACGCTAGTCTTTGAAACCACAGCAGAGAAATGCAGCTTATTTGCGTAAATCTCACCTTCTGACAGAAACTCCTTCTATCATACAGTGGTGTACCACTTTACATTCAAACCCAGGTGAAGCATCTGCCTGGTTTAAATATTGCAAAGAGCCAAATTAGCTGCACCCCACTGCATTACATGATGTTTGGCAGAAAGACCCCAATTTGTCTCATTCTTCTTAAATATGATGTGACATATGGCTGTCTTCATTTAAAGCTTTGAAATCTGCGGCAGCGAAGCAAATTGTACTTTTCCTGTATCATAGGGCTTACTGGACACCATACAAACTCTCGAAAATTAATACTTCTGGAAATAATGTATGTTGGTCATTTGCTTTTTTTATTGCTAGAAATAATGTATATTGGATCATATGCTTTTTTTTTTTTAATTCTTTATTCATTTTAAATCTGTCAATCATATGCTTTTTTATTGCTCTCATTACATTCATATTGGCATGAGATCTGGCTCACTATTAATAAGATATTACCTATTAAGGATCCTTTGTCCTTCTCAACAATAATTTTTGGTGCTTATGCTATTAGGCCTAAATTAGATACTTTAAATATGAATCTAAATTGTTTAAATGTTTATTGATAATTGCACTGAAGACAATCTTGTCTAATTGGAAGGACCTTGCTTCCATTAACTATAATATGTGGTGGAACACCATCTGTCTTTATGCTAAATATGAAAGAATGGCAGCAGAAAAACCAAATTCATTATCTTCATTTAATAAAACTTGGTCAGGGGTTATGAACTATTGTGAGAGTTAGTACATTTGAGTTATATCTATCTTATCACAATGCCATTTATAACGTTGTGTAACATACTCATGGATGATATATATATATCGTTATATAAATGTAGCTAACTTTGTATTATATTGCTATTACTGTAAATCGCTTCTTGTTAATTGTTATTTCCTTCTGTTAAAATAAAAACAAATGTGCCGTGATAGAATTTGACTGCTAAAGCAGCGCTTCCAATAGAAATTCACCACCACATGCAGGTGGGGTATGGGGTAGCTCATTACTATGCAAAAGCTCTAACATGACTTGTGGTGCATTCTGGGTGCACACCAGAAGCTGTGTTATGGCACAAATATCATGGTGGCATTAAATTATTATATAGAGGTTTTTTTGTGCCGATGAAAGATTTTGAGTCCTTACAAGAGGTATCGATTCATGTGCTGAAATAGCAGTTTTAGCCTCAGAAGGCTTTTTACCTCTATTTTTGGTAGATAGGGATCTGGTAGATAGGGAGCCCCTTCTGATGATTCAGACAGGTCTTGACCTGTTTTGGGCCGCCGCGGGAGCGGACTGCTGGGCGGGATGGACCTGCGGTCTGACCCGGCGGAGGCACTGCTTATGTTCTTATGTTCTTATGGTTTATCGATTTTGCTTTACAAATATCATGGTAAAATAACCCCAGCTTTTTTTACTGGGGTTATTTTACCACGTGGGATAAGCAGACCGCAGAGCTGTAGCCCAATACTTCCAGGGCTGACAGAGCTTTTTCCTCCTGCCTCCTCCCTATCCAATCCCCCTACCCTCTGGAGTATGTTCCCACCCCTGATTCACACCCCCCCCTCCCCACACCCTGACAGAACCTATTAAATGAATTCCCTGGTGATCCACAGGTGATTGGACAGAGTGATCCCTAGCTGCTCCTGCTCTGTCTGGCACCCTATCATTACTCTCACAAGAAGCATTATTATTTTACTATGAGATTCAACAAGATGTGGGGCCTATTGTCTCACAGGTTGCTGAATCCTCTGGTAAATCCAGGTACAGTAAAAGCTTACCTTTTACTGCACATCAAAAACTTTCCCCCCAAATGCTGCTGAATCTCAGCGAACACTCAGCTCAGTGAGGTTGAACCAGGCAGGGGCTAGGCTTTTTTTTATTTTTGGCTTTGCACCATGCTACATGCAATACACCAATACAGATGCTTGTCATACCCCTTATATTTACCTTATGGGCTTTGCATTTACTGGGTCATAACCTGTGCAGTTAAGGCGTCGTAAGTGCAAAACCGTACCACACTTTAATAAAGTGCCTTCTATGTTAATTAATGCAGGCATCTGATGCACATTTATTTAATATATTGGCCACCGTTGGAAACTGGGCTTGATAGACCTTTGGTTTGTCCCAGTATGGCACTGCTTAGCCAGGCACCTTAACTAACTTACAGAGAAAGTGTCTTAATATGGCTGAGCGGATCTTCCCTCTTCCATGAGGTACCTGAGTTTAGTGTGCAGGGGTGTGAAAAAATGGCAAAAGAGAGACTGTGAAGGAGTATAAATAAAAGACAATTTATCTAGGAAGAAAAGGAAGGTCTGTTCTGATCGGTGCTAGGTGGATAGTTTTGCTGGAATGAGGGACAATTTTGGCTGGCTAAATAAGAATTTTAGGGAGCTTGGCTTGGTGGACAGTTTTGCTGACCCTCCCACCCTTCTATGGTATTGTGGGAGTCTGTGGCACAGTGGATAGAGCTACAGCCTCAGCACCATGAGATTGTGGGTTCAAATCTCATACTGCTCCAAGTCACTTAATCCCCCTTTGCCCAAGGTACATTAAATAGATTGTGAGCCCACCAGGACAGATGGGGAAAAAGGCTTGAGTACCTGAATGTAAACAGCTTAGGCTCTAAGTGATATATAAATACTTAAAATAAATAAAAATAATCCTTTGTTCATCTGAGTTATGCCGGGGACTTTGGGGAGGCTGGCTTGAGGGTCCTCAGGGTGGATAGTCACAGAAGAGTTCCAGTGGCCATTATCCATTGGATGATTAATTTAGGAGTAATAAAATATGGAAGCCAACTGATAATCAAAGAATGGGTAAGTGGTGGTTCACATATGATACTTCACAAGAAACAGGAAATACGACCTCCACAAACGTGAAAGCAGAGAACAAACAATGAAGGTGACTAATCGGTGTTCAGTATCCTTTATTATTTGAAATGACTTGACACGATTGTGTTTTGGCCCCAAAGAGTCTGCCTCAGGAGACTGGGGGCCTGTTTTACAAAGCAGCGCGGTAACGGCCCCGAAGATTTAAAGGGCTTCGGGGCTGTTGCCACGCGGCAGCTGCTAGCGCGGCTTTGTAAAACAGGCCCTGGGTTATGACGATGAATCAATAAGCCTAAAGGTTAATAGCAGTGGCGTACCTAGGGTATGTGGCACCTGGGGCCCATCATTTTTTGACACCCCCCATGTAAAAAAATATTTTTTGTAATAACCATGAAAAATAAATGGTCATAATAGAAACAGGCACCGAAAATTTTCTTTTATTGAACCTCATATATGTAACCATTATTCCAAACATAACATAAATTATGTCTGAATTGTCATGACATCAGAAGTACATATGGAGTAGTTGCAAGTGATGCTTGGGACAGTTCTGATTGTGTTAGTTCGGTTTTATGTGCTTTTTGAATAGAAGGGTTTTTATTTCTTTTTTGAAGGTTTTGTAGTTTGTGGTCGAGGTCAATAGGTTGTACAGTTTGGGGTCGAGTGTTAGGAGGTTGTCGAACAGTTTTTTTTCTTTTGACGATTTTGGTTGGAGGGTGTGTGAATGGTGCATGAGTTCTCCTGTCTGGTTGAGGTGGATTGAATTATTTAGCTGAAGAAATTAGTAAAACCCCCCCCCCCCCATTCCACACACATTAATTCTCTTCCATTTTTGTTCCCATTCTAAAAAATCACTGATAACTTCCCAGAAAAAAAATACATTAAAATAAGAAGTGAAAACAAAGGCCCCTACAGATGAGAACATAACATAAGAATAGCCTAACTGGGTCAGACCAATGGTCCATCATGCCCAGTAGCCCATTCTCATGGTAACCAATCCAGGTCACTAGTACCTGGTCAAAACTCAAAGAGTAGCAACATTCCATGCTACCGATCCAGGGCAAGCAGACACTTCTCCCATGTCTTAATAACAGACTATGGACTTTTCCTCCAGGAATTTGTCCAAACCTTTCTTAAAATCAGCAACGCTATCTGCTTTTACCATAACTTCTGGCCACTTCATTTTTAAGCTTAGATCTTTCCTTCCAAACAGAGACCTTGCTAGATGTCAAATACAGAAAGAACAAGGTAACTTCACAAGGACTTAGCTGTGCAGGAAATGTGAATCTCCTCATACACCCACCATATAGTGCAAAAATGTGCAAAGGTCTGTTTTTTTCTTTCGATCACTACATAGCCTAATGCCACACAAGCAGCGCTGTTACAAACATATTCTGAAGGTCAATGCTAAGGTTAACAAAGTTTCCTTCCTTGGACCACAAGAAGATACTGACAAACCACTGGAAGAGATCCCAAAACAACTACCCAGGCACAACACCCAAAGACCCACTCAGTGTGTGAACCAGTTGAGTGGAGTGGACTAACTGGGAGGTGAAAATGGGCCCGGAGTTTGCTCAGCAGAATTTCCCAGACCACCTCTTCCTCTCAACACATTGACACGCTGCTGCCACCACCACCACCATTAGGAACACCTCACCGGGTAGGCCAGCAATGCTTATAAACTTTATATAACACATTATTATATTTTCTTATAAAGCACATATTTTAACTGAACTCTCTGACATCCTCAGCCTTGCCATTCACAAAAATAGAAGGAAGAAAAGTTCCCATTTCCTGCTGTCTCATGTCCCCAGTCTATACAATATTTTTCTTCTGCAGACCCTTCAAAAGTCTGACCAAATCCTCGTTTCACTTGCATTATAAAGTACTGAGGATGCCATCTCTCCCCAATCCCAGGTCCTAAAGTCTAAGAGTGTAGCGCAAACTAGTGCTGCCCGATTCAAGAAAAAAAAAAATTTTGATTCGATTCAGCCTATTAAATTGGTTTTTCGATTCAACTTTCCTGCCCAATTGGGTGTTTTTTGTTTTTTTTTTCCAAACATCCTGGTGGGTTTATTTTATAGCTTTTTCACCCCCTTTTGGCTTCTCCTAACCACACTGACGCTGTGGTGTAAATAAAATAAAGAAACAAAAAGGACTTTTCCTCTCTCTGTTAAATCCTAGCTCACGTTTGTGGTCTAACACCAGCTCTGGCAGGATACACATTTCAAATCTGACATATTGTAATCACAAAACAGAAAATAAAATTAATTTTTCTACCTTTTGTTGTCTGGTTATTTTTCAAATCTTGTTGGTCCAAGGCTCTGGTTGTCTTCTGATAACTTGCTTGCCAGGGTTTCCTTCTTCCTTCTTTCTGCATGCTAACCATCCATCTGCCATCTCTGTCCTCCCCGTTTCCCTTCCCTCCCAAGGAGGTCTGGCATCTTTCTTTTTTTCGTCTCCCTCCACAGATCCATCTTTTCTTAACTACCCTTTCATCCAGCATCTCTCCCTCCTTCCCCACCACCCCAGGGTCCACCATCTCTCCCTTTCTTTTCCCAACTACCCTCCTATCCAGTATCTCTATCCCCCCTCTACACCATCCCTTGTGTCCAACTTCTCTCCCTTTCTGTTCCTTCCCTCTCTAAAACCCATGGTCCATCATCTCTCTTCCTCTTCTCTGTTTTCAGACCCATTATTTCTTCCCACCCAAAGTCTGGCATATGCGCGTCTCTTTGAACCCCTCCATTCCCTCCGTGTATTTCTATACCAGGGCCCCCCTCCCTGAAGGCCTGTCCCTCCTTAAAGGTCTGCATCCCACCCCTGAAGGCTGCACGCCCCCGAAGGCCTGCACCCCCCCGAAGGCCTGCACCCCCCTTGAAGGCCTGCCTGTCCCTCCCCCTTGAAGGCCTGTCCCTCCCTTGAAAGCCTGCCTGCCTGTCCCTCCCCCCTTGAAGGCCTGTCCCCCCTTTGAAGGCCTGCCTGCCTGTCCCCCCTTTGAAGGCCTGTCCCCCCCCCTTGAAGCTGCTTCCTCCGCCGTGGTCCCACCCCTCCTCTGACTTCAGAGGAGGGGCGGGACCACGGCGGAGGAAGCAACACCGAAGCAGCGCAGGGATCGCTGGCATCGCGATCCCGCTGCGGGCTGCTTCGTAGGTGGTGCGGGGAGGCTAGGGGGACGAGCGGTCCTTCGGGGGAGGGACTGAACGCCAAGGCCGGGAGCACCCCCTCAGGGCTTGCAGCCGGGGCAGACCGCTCCCACCCGCCCCCCCCTTGGTATGCTACTGGTTAATAGTCTTCTATTTCAGATGCTTTTAGCAAAATCTTAGACATCCGATACTGTAGACAAAAAATGTGTGCCGCTGTCTCCTGAGACAGGCCCTTGGGGGCTGAAACATGATCGTGTCAAGTCATTTCAAACAATAAAAGATATTGAACACCGATTAGTCGCCTTCGTTGCTTGTTCTCTGCTTTCACATATGATACTGGCATAAGTCATGCAAATGGCAAGGTTTGGCATTACTGCAGACCATGCATATGCAAAGTATTTTTGCTACATGGCTCACAGTTAATTTGATATCGACTAACTGATGTTCACATAGATGAAATGTTAATGGTTTGAAAATTAATTCTGGTGATTTGTATATATGGAGAACGGGAATAGTGGAGGTTTGCATTGCAAAAGTACAACTTTAAAAAGCTGTAGCTGATTATTACCACATTCATCTCTTTTGCATATTTAGGGTGGTGTCATGAATATCTGTGCATGAATGGAGTGAGGAAGTGTGAATGCTCATGTTTTTATGTTCTTATGAGATCAGATACTATAAGAACTACTTTTACCACAGGAAACCAAATGTACATTAATTAGCAGAAAAGCTAATGCCACCATTAACACACATGTTAATTGGTTTGTTCTGTGATGTTTTGTAAATCAGTTTGCAAATCATATTTTAAGATGGCCATTTAATTTATTCATTAAAATGAAGATTTAACACACATTAGTATGTCACCTTTAAAATGTCTTAATAAATATGCCCTGCCAATCTGTTCTGCTAAGTTTTCATTTAATTTCATTTCTTCCCTCAGAATCTGTGAAAAAAAAGTAAGTCAAGACTTCTGGTGTGGTCAGTATAATTGTCAATCATGTTTCTACACTATTTACATTTTCAGAGAATGTCATGGGATATTAGTTTCCATGTACCGAAGAAGCACGATTCCGCAAATTGCATTGCTAATCTGCTCATGTTAAGTGTTATGAATTCTCTAGAAAGTTGCTAAAATTTTGAAACATAATATATTGTCCATTAATATCTTTTTTTCTACATAGAGCAAGAGTCATTTGGGCCTCTGTATATGACAAAAGCTTCCGGCAGTGCCATATGGCTGATGAAAAATCTAATTAGTTGGAAATTGTTTAATTACATTCATTAATAAGAGTATAATTGGTAGTGTAACAAATTCTGTAACGATCGGTTGCTCTGTAATTTTGTAGGAAAGATGGATCCTGACATGACTGCAGACTATGCTGTACCGTTACAGCCTTCCATTCCACTTTATGAAGAAGAAAATTGCCCAGATACATTTTCCTATATCTAATATTTCAGTTTTAAATACAGGCAGCCTGATCACAGGTGTTTCCTGACCAAACACATTTTCTTTTTCCATTTGACAAATATTGCACTTTTTTTCCCTAAGTTTCCTTTGTTTAAAATTTCATTTCTAGAATGCTAGTTTGACAGGTCGCATGACAAGCTGAGTGAAGGTGAATTTAAATTATTCTCCACTGGGAAAATGATTTCCTTAAGAAGCCAATTGCTACAGATTCTCATTTTGCAAAATACTTCCCCCCCTCCTTGCCTGGTGGATTTCTTTATGAATGCAAATGCAAAGTTGTTAGTTTGACAGCATTTTGACAGTGTGAAGAAAAGATAAATCAAAGATACTCTCCAAGGAAATTTTAGATTCCTATTAGTTTACTGTTATATTTACACGGATCACATCTAGAACTAACAGTTCATTTTCAAGCAGTAATGCATTCTACCTGTAATGGCACTACAGACTTTATCACAAACACTAACGACATTAATTTGCACTCTGCAATATTTTCCCTTATGTTATCTTCCCTTTTTTTCTCTTGAAATAATTCTGCTTATACACTTCTCCCTCCAGATTCGCGGGGGATAGGGGCAGAGCCGGAAGGCGAATGGTGAAAAACCGCGAATATCTTCACGTCCGGCTCTGACCCACCCCACCTCCCTCCCGCCTTCCCTCAGCATCCTGGCCTTACCTGGTGGTTTAGCAGGCTTTCGGGGCAGAAGCGATCTTCCTATGCACTTGCCCTGTGCAGATCGCCAATAGGAAATGGCTGCCGTGAGTTCCCGTAGTCTATTGGCAATCTACACAGGGCAGGAGTGTAGGAAGATCACTCCTGCCCCGAAAGCCTGCTAGACCATCAGGTAAGGCTGGGATGCCGGGGGGAAAGCTAAAATATGTTGTTTTTTTTCTTTTTTTCCCCCTCCCCCAAAAATCGTGAATATGTGAAATCGCGAGTGCGGAAACCGTGAATGGGAAGGGGGAAGTGTACAGTATATTGAGATTTATTGAAACTTTTGGGTCCTTTTATTAATTATTAAGTCACACTAACTGATTTAGTGTGCGCTAAATGCTAAGACACCCATTAGATCGGTTAGCGTGCCTTAATATAAGGACCCCTTGATCCTATGTCTTAACCTTTTGTCTGTGTTCCTGTCATAGACCATCTGTAGATTGCTTCACTATTGTGAACCACTTAGGTAATATTTTTTGGACTTGTAATGTATCAAATAAAGTTGATGATGATGAATTTCAGAGTGGCGGGTGAATTTAAATGTTTGTGCATAATTTTAACTCCTTGCATATATTCAGTCACATGTATAAGAGGGGATTCTATAAGTAGCGCTTAAAAATGGGAGCTGAAAAAAATGGCATTAAGTGCCGTATTTAAAATAGCACCTAGGAAGGGGTGCTGAAAAGTTCTCAGTGACCAAGAAGTGAATGACATGGATATGGTTCAATCAATGATCTGAAACAATGCCAAAACATAGAATTTCGTTTCTGCAAATTGGCACTAGGCAAAATAAGATAACACTTTTTTCAGCTACAGTGACAAAATAATGCTTAGAATTTAGGAAATTGGTTGGTTGGGCTGAGAACTTTTTAACACCCCCCTCCCCCCCCCCGCCATTGTGACATCACTGATGCTGTTGGCTCATATTGGTGGAATGAGGCATTATGACATCACAGTACCAGCGCTGGTTACCAGAATCTGAAACTTTTCTCATTACCAAAGGGTGCTGAAAAGTTCTCAGCCCAACCATGTTAAAACAGAGAATTTGTTTCTGCAAATTGGCACTTAACAAAATAAGATAACATTCTTTGCAGCTACAGTGACAAAATAATGCATAGATTTTAGGAAATTGGTTGGTTGGGCTGAGAACTTTTCAGCACCCTTTCATAGTGTCAATTCCCATACTTAACTAAAGGTTAAGGGGATTGAGGGGTACAGATAGAAGTAGAGGTAGGTTATAAAAATGGTCAGGAACTACTTCACAGGTCATAGACCTGATGGGCCGCTGCGGGAGCGGACCGATGGGCGCGATGGACCTCTGGTCTGACCCAGTGGAGGCAACTTCTTATGTTCTTAACTTTGAGAGCCAGCCTAATGCCTGCTGAAACCTGGTGTAAATGCTGGCATCCAAGTTTGGTACGCTTACTCAGCATTATATAGTTATTCTTGCAACTTTTGAGAATACCCCTGACATATGCATAGGCGATAGTGGTGATCCTTGTGGGACTCCACAGGGGTTAGACCAGGGGTTTGATTTGTGGTCGTTTGACTTTACTCTGATTTGTCCTAATTTAGCTCTACACATTCCATCGATCAGTCACCCTTTCGGTGAAGAAGTATTTTCTGGTGTCCCCATGAAATCTTCCCCCTTTAAGTTTTAGCGGATGCCCTCTTGTCGCCGTGGGACCCTTAAGAAAAAACATTTCCTCCTCCACTTCAATGTATTTCAATGTTTCTATCATGTCCCCCCTCTCTCTGTGCTCCTCGAGAGAATATAGGCGCAGTCAGGTCAGACATTCCTCATAAGGGAGATCCCTAAGTCCCGAGACCACTAGTAGGTACTCCAACGGCACCTAGGTTAATTATTTTAATTGACTAGTAACAGCGTGGTAATTGACCACATCATTAAAACCCAATTACAAAAATAGTAGACACCACGAGGCACCTACAAAACACAGCGCTGAATGTCAAAAGAAGCATGGCTAGGGTGGAGTTGATGATAGGCGCTGTTAAGCGTGATTTCTACATCAAAGACAGGCACCGGAAATGGAGGCCTACTTTTGACGCAGGTTCTGATTCTGAAAATGGCATCGTAATCTGAGTGACACACATCCAGCGCAATTTTTTTTCAGGCATCTGCTGATTACGGCGTTGCGTTTAGTATCGGGCTTATATGTTTGCATGGAGATTTTGGTCATTATTTTAGCTTAGAAAAAAAATTTGATATATGCAGGATCAGTTCTTTTTTCTTAGTTGAATGCTTTATTAGAAACGTGCACCAGTAAATGTTCTGTTTTTGGCTACATCTATTGATTTTGGATTCTTTATGATGAAAGGTTAAAGTGAAGTGAAAAACAATTATTTCTGAAATAATTTTATGCGTTCAGTTAAGTAAAATGAAGGAGAAAGGAAGATAATTGGTGAAGACTTTAAGGAATCATTTTTGAAGAGATTTCTATAACACTTCTTTCCCCCATAGAAACAGAATTTTAAAGCTCAAGGATATTACATTTCATGGTAACTTCTTTCCTCAAATAAAAAAAAGATCCCAGTCAGTCTTTGCCTGCCTGAAGTGTCTCACCAGAACCATGTTAAGTAATGGAGGCTTCCTGTGTCTCACAGCAGGAGGGAAACTTTATGTCAAAGAAGTCTTATAATTTTGGCAGGTCTTCAGAAGTAAACAAATAAGGTCAAGAATACAAAAGATCCTGAAGGCAAATATCTCTTCAAAAGTTATACTTAAAAACGTATTTTCTTTGCAAAATCTTTCTCCAATCTGTAGTTTTCCAGAGTTCATACTCTCCAGGACCAGTGTAGGGTCATGAAATGGTTAACTGTTGTTTAAAATATTGCTCTGGCCTACATAGCTGAAAACAGTGTACAATCTACTGACCTCATCTGCCTAAAATGTATGTCCCTGCCTTACCACATTGTAAGCTAAATATATAAGAGTTTGAGCCATGATGTACTCTACCCTCCTGTACATGTAACATTTAGAACTGTAAGATTTAGATAAGCAGAGAAATGAGCTAGTTTCCTATAGGACTATAAGTTGCTTATGTTCTTATGAATGATAGAAGGTTATCAGCTGGTTTGGATATTTGGTCTTCAAGATGTAGGTTTATATCTCCTAGGATAAGGTTGTGTGCTGCTGTAAGTGAGTTTTGATATATGAAGTTTTCAAATTCAGGTCTTACTGTGGTCCAGTTTCCCAACGTTATATAGCAGAGCATGCAATTTAGTGTGTTTTTTTAGTGTGGTGCTTGAGAGTTGACATGCTAGAAGATCCATGTGTGGGGTGGACGTTTTTTTGAGAATGTGTAGGGTTATGAAGTCTTTGAATATGATTGCAAGTCCTCCTCCTCTTTTTTTCTCTCTGCAAGACACTGTTATTTTGTATCCTTGAGGGCAGACTTCCGTTATTCTGGGATCTGTGTCTGATTTAGCCAGGTTTCTGTAAGGAAGAGGCAGTCTAGGTTCTCATTTCTTTATATGTTCTATTTTTGGACCTAAGGCTCTGATGGTTTGGTAGGCACATGTTAGTGTGATGATTTCTGTTTGATGGTTGTCAGATGTTTTGGGTAGATGAGTGATTTAGGTAGGTTTAGTCTTGGGGTGCGTAGATCTTCTTTCCCATGCTGTGGAGATGGGATGTTGGCCACTGGTTTGGTGGTTTGTGCTTCTGACTGTCGGAATTCTCCTGTTATGGTGTTGAATATTGTTTGAAATTGAGCTAGTGGAAGGAGTGGATATGTTATTCGCTATTGCCTTCCAATTGGTAATAAGGAGGATTAACAGTACATAAGAACATAAGCATCACCTCTGCCGAGTCAGACTATAGGTCCATCGTGCTCAGCACTCCGCACTCGCGGCGGCCCCCCAGGTCCGTGACCTGTAGTGATCCTTTACTTAAGACATTTTATCCTTTATAGTACTCTTCTAACTATACCCCTCAATCCCCTTTTCCTTCAAGAACATGTCCAACCCCTTTTTGAAACCCAAAATTGTACTCTGCTCTACCACCTCCTCCGGAAGCACATTCCAGGTATCCACCACCCTCTGAGTAAGGGTGCTATAGAGGGATTTGTTGGGTGTGGCTGCTGTGGTTGTGAGTAGATTTTGGAGGGGTTGGTAGGTCACTTCGCAAAGGCGCTCTCGCTAAGGCGAGCATCTTTGACATGCGCCTTAGATGGCGTGCTGAACAGCTGTGCTCCGTTAGGCGCTGAGCCTATTATTGGCTCAGCAGTGCAATGTCGAGGGGGAGGGCCAGAGCTCGCTTCCATGCCCTGGTGCTCTGGTCACTGCTCCCACTTTGTCTTCGCTGCTTCTGTGCAAAGTGGGAGGCGGAGTAGTCTGAAGTAATGGCCTTCTCCCTAAGTAATGGCCTATGACCTTCTCCCTAAGTCCCAATCTTTTAGGAAATTATCCAAATGTTTTTTAAATCCTGCTAAGCTAACAGTATAGGGTGCATGTAATCTTAAAATCAGGTTAATATGCATATTTGGGTTTCATTGAAACCAGAATGTCTTGCAGTTCTGTATATATCCCTGATGTAAAGATAGTAAGCACATTCTTCAACAATAGTGAAATGCCATTATTCTACTTGGAGAGTGCATGGAAGGAGAAAGTGTTGGGAAAATTGTTAAAAGCTGTTTATAGTGATTCTACCAGTCATTCAATCAATCAATCAAGGTATGGCCTAGAAATTATTTCTCTTAAAACCAACCTTAATCAAAGAAGTGATGGACTGCTCATCATTTCCATCTAGTTGGACTCTATACAGTATCCCTCCTCCTAACTAGAGCTCATTAAATGCCTCCCATGGAGCTCTGATTAATTGTTGTTGCATTTGTCACTATCAAATTATCTATCTTCAGCAAAATCTGACTCTCTAATTAATGTTAAACCATATGTGCATTCATCTGACTGCTGCACTTAAAGTCTACTGTGAAGGCTGCCTTCACTGAATACTTAAGAAATAATTATAAAGGCACTGTCTCTCCATGAAGTTACCAGCTAATTAATTAAAGAATGATGGCATTTAAATGCCATAAGCTACTGCATGAGCCCATCACGTATTGCTCCGTTGCAGTGTTAAAAGCTGCATAGTTTTAGTGGTTCAAGCTTGTTTAGTATATATGAGCAGGATTCAAAGATATCAGGAACTCCTATCTATTCACTAATTTTGAAAGAGGTTTCTTGGGGAAAACAAATTGTAAAGAAATTGAATGTAAGGTTGAAGTATAAAGAAAAACTAGATTATAAAATTAAAAGGGCGGTAACGGGATCCAAGATGGCCGCATGAAAGGTTGTTTGAGTTTCACTCTCCCTGAAGCTCCTTCAAATTTCCTTTTACTTCTAAACTTTTGTTACCTGTTTTGAGCAAATGCCGAAGAGGAGGGGACGCAGCGCTGCTGGAGCCTCGCAGCGCTCCAGAACGGCCGTCTTTGGCAACATTGAGGAGCTGGTGAGGAGAATGCAGGGCACGCCAATATCTTTGGGGAATCCCCTGCAGGAGACGCATGATGGAGGTGCATCTATGCCGTTATCCATGGGGTTGGAGACATCGCTGAGCCCCGAAGTGAGAGCCCTCAGTCCACCAGTTCCCCGCGAGAGGAGGTACTTCCGGAGGTCGGAGTTCACCTCCTCCCAGAGGCTAAGTAGAACAACAGGGGGACTGTGTTGCAGGATTCCCTGCCGGAACAGAGGAGTCTGAGCGTGGAGACTGAGGAGGAAGCGTTGGGAGATGAGCGAACTCGACAGACTGTTGTACGAGACATGTTGCCAGAGGGTGAGCTAATTAAACTAAACTTACAATCTTTTCAAATTGAGAAGCCCCGAGAGGTAACATTGGACTCTCTGTGGGATCTTGTAGCCAATTTGGCAAGATCCATAAATCCACAATTACAACAATTGGAAAAGAAACTTAATGACCATGAAACCGAAATTAAAAATTTAAAGACTGGACTTGAGGACTCTAACACTTCAGTACAGAATGTCCATCAAGAATTAAAAGTCTCCAAACAAATTACTGAGGCATTAATTAAAGATAACACTAACTTAAGAAGGAAGATGGAGGCAATGGAAAATTTTTCTCACAATAATAACCTTAGACTGATTAATTTCCCCAGGGTTCCTATGATAGCCCCTAGGGAAATGTTGAAACTCTATATGACGGAAGTATGGAGCTTTCTGAAGAGTCATTACCACCATTTACGCAGGTCTTATTATCTTCCAAACAAGACCCAGGACCAACAACAGAAATTGGGACATGATTTAATGAACACATCTAATATTTTGGAAATATCTGATAAAGAATTAGTGACCCCAGCCACTTTACTTTTGACAGTAGCTCTCGCACCAGATAAAAACTGGTTGCTAAGACTTTTCTTTAAAAATAAACAAAAATAATTTTTAGGTTGTAAAATTCAGATGTTCCCAGATTTGGCTAAGGATACGCAGAGAAGGAGACGATAATTCTTGTTAAGGAAACCTGGTGTTATATCCTTGGGGGCGACCTTTTACTTGCGACATCCATGTAAATGTGTAATTAATTACCATTCCCATAAATTTGTTTTCTTTGAGCCATCTCAACTGACAACCTTTCTCTCAACTTCATGTCTGGAGAAAGTAGAGTGCTCAGCTTAAGAAAGGGTGCTTTAATCTCATTCAACTAGTTATTGCTTTAGTTATTGCCTTTTAGCGACACAGGCAGCAAAGATTGACACTACCATCTCCAATCTACTGATCAAATCAACAGACATTAAAGTATTCCGAAAAGAAATCAAAACTCATCACTTCAAAAAACACTTCCCATCATCTTAACATCACTATAGCACTAGAAAATACTCTCATGAACACCACCACCACCACCATAGCAATACCTCA
Source organism: Geotrypetes seraphini (assembly GCF_902459505.1). Classification (NCBI taxonomy): domain Eukaryota; kingdom Metazoa; phylum Chordata; class Amphibia; order Gymnophiona; family Dermophiidae; genus Geotrypetes; species Geotrypetes seraphini. Next base: position 35,191,143 of record NC_047101.1, on the reverse strand, counting down.
GCATTGTTAATCTCACTTCAGAATCCCGACAGTATTATCTCTATTCATCACAACAACCTATCACTATCTACTATTTGCTTTCAATTTCTCCTGGAAATGTCCAGACTAACATTTGTAACTTGATACATTCTAGATTCTATGTACTGTAACGCTCCTGGAAATGTCCAGTCTTCTAACTTGTAATCTACTTAGAACCGCAAGGCACAAGCGGAATAGAAATCTCTAATGTAATGTAATGTAAATGTAATTACTTTGATTCGCCTTTTACCCACCTTGGATCCTTTTGAGGACTTGAGTTGAAATTTATGCTTATATCTGATATCCTTTTATATATGTTTTCATTTGTATTAATTTCTTGCTGAATTTCCTTTCTGTACAAGTTTATGCTTGATTATATTGAAAAATTCAATAAATATGTAATAAAAAAAAAAAAAATTAAAATGGCAGAGTTGATCCAGTATCTCAGGCATTTTGATCGGTAGCATTGGAACATCACTGATGAGGTTGGCTCTGAGCCACTGTGGAATGAGGCATTATGACATCACAATCTCAGCTCTGGAATGTTGCTCTGAATGGGGTTCCGGAATCTTGCTATTCTTTGAGATGCTGGAATGTTGCTACTCTTTGGGTTTTGGCCAGGTACTGGTGACCTGGATTGGCCACCGTGAGAATGGACTACTGGGCTTGATGGACCTTTGGTCTGACCCAGTTTGGATGTTTTACGTTCTTACGTGAGCCAAGTGTAGGACAATTAAGCCATTGTAACATCACTGATGAGGTTGGCTCTGAGGCATTGTGGAATGAGGCATTATGACATCACAATCTCAGCTCTGGAATGTTGCTCTGAGTGGGGTTCCGGAATCTTGCTTACTCTGAGATAATGGAATGTTGCTACTCTTTGGGTTTTGGCCAGGTACAAGTGACCTTGATTGGCCATCGTGAGGATGTGCTACTGGGCTTGATGGACCATTGGTCTGACCCAGTAAGGCTATTCTTATGACCCTGATTCTGTAAATGGCACCTAGCTTCTAGGCAACGTTGAATGTGATTGCCAATCATCCGCTAGGCACTGTTTATAAGATTGCACTTAGTAGTGCTTAAGTGGTCTTAGGCACCAGTAGGCATTGAAAGCTTAGGTGCACTGCCATTTAGGCCAGGGTTTTCTTGGCCTAAATGAGTGTGCCTAAGTCGAACCATGCCCAAAATCCACCCCCAAATCTGCTCCTAACCATGTCTACTTGCTGGTAGGCACCTCAGTGTAGACAACTACCTCAAAACAGTAGGCACCTAACAAGTTAAGTGCCTACTAGGTAATTAATTTTTTTAAATCATGTTTAAATTGGTTTTTAATGGCGCTTTCAATTATCAGCGCTGATCAAGCCAATTAAGAGAATTATACTAGGCGCCTAGATCTAAGTTCAGACACTGTTTATAGAATCTGGGAATATGAGCTGGGGCACAGGAGACTTGTTAAATCACCTGGCTCAATATTCAAATTACAGTCAGCCGGCTGTCTGAGGATAACCAATCAGTGCCTCTGTACATCAGTTCTAACTCCTCTGTCCAAGTCTAGACAGTGCTAAGGCGGTCTGGGGGGAGACTTGGAGTGATCTGGAAGTTATCTAGCGAATTCTATAAGAGGCACTTAGCTTATGGCTTCATTATCCCCCTCTTTTACTAAGACGCGCTTGCCGATTTAGCACGTGCTAAACGCTAACGCACCATGGAATATAATGGATGCGTTAGCATTTAGCGTGCGCTAATATTTAACACCTAATGCGTCCATAGACCATAATGGATGGGTTAGCATTTAACGTGCACTAATATTTAGCACCTAACGCGTCCATAGAATATAATGGATGCGTTAGCATTTAGCATGCGCTAATATTTAGCACCTAACGCATCCATAGAGTATAATGGATGCATTAGTATTTAGCATGCGCTAATATTTAGCACCTAACGCGTCCATAGAATATAATGGATACGCTAGCATGCGCTAATATTAGCCTAACACGTCCATAGAGTATAATGGATGCATTAGCATTTAGCGTACACTAGTATATAACACCTAACGTGTCCATAGACTATAATGGATGCGTTAGCATTTAGTGTGCGCTAATATTTCGCACCTAACGCGGCCATAGACTATAATGAATGCGTTAGCATGCGCTAATATTAGCCTAACACGTCCATAGAGTATAATGGATGTGTTAGCATTTAGCGTGCGCTAATATTTAGCACCTAATGCGTATAAAGACTATAATGGATACGCTAGCATTTAGTGTGTGCTAATATTTAGCACCTAACGCGTCCATAGAATATAATAGATGCATTAGCATTTAGCGTGCGCTAATATTTAGCACTTAACGCGTCCATATACTATAATGGATGCGTTAGCATTTAGCGTGGGCTAATATTTAGCGTGCACTAAAACAGTTAGCATGCCTTAGTAAAAGGACCCTTCAATGCACTATTTCTATACCAAATTTTCGGTGTGGAAAAGTGCTATAATGGAAGCCAGGTGCTGAAATGGCCGCAAAATGGCAGATTGATGCATCCAGTCATCAAATAGTACCTAAGTGCTTCCGTGTGGATCTGAAAAAGTGATGCAATGATGGGAGGGACTTGGGCATGCAGTGTAATAGATTTCTTGGGAACCACGCCCAACTTGCGGGCTGGGATTTTTGTCTAGTTGTGGTTGGCGTAAATGCTCACGCCCAAAGTATTCTGTAAATCCTGGAGCGCCCGTTATAGAGTATCGTTCAGTGTCGGGTTTTTTTCAGCATCATGTAGGAGTGAATTCAGTCTTATATGGGCACTACTGATATTAATTGCTCAAAGAACCGAAGGGGCAGACGTCAACTAACACAAATGTGACTGTGAAGCTATTTTTTTTCTGCTTAAAAATTTGAATCAGTTACACCTTTTCTTACACAGTTGCATTGGAGAGTGGTGGAGAGCTGGAACGCTCTTCCGGAGTCTGTTGTAGGGGAAAACACCCTCCAGGGTTTCAAGACTAAGCTGGACAAGTTCCTGCTGAACTGGGACGTGCACAGGTGAGGCTGAACTCATTTAGACCTCTGGTCTTTGACCTGAGGGCCACCGCGTGAGCAGACTGCTGGGCAGGATGGACCACTGGTCTGACCCAGCAGCGGTAATTATTATGTTCTTATGAAATGCCCCATAGTTGTATACTTATTTGCAATGGTTGCAGGAAATGGGAAGACAAATTTTTATTAAGCTTTCCTTCCATTAGATCTGTAGGATTATATACTGTTTAGATGCTTTTAGATCCTCAGAAACAATCACCCCAAGGTCCCTCTCTCCATCTGTGCTTATCAGCCTTAACATATCCTCAACGAATACACCTAGATCAGGGGTGTCCAACCTGTGGCCCAAGGGCCGCATGCAGCCCCATGAAGTATTTTGTGTGGCCCCGGTCGAGGGCGATGTACTGTTTTCCTCTGCTGCCCCTGGGTGTTTACCATCTTGCCGGCTCCCTCCTCTGTCTTGCTGCAGCGTTTGTGCATTTATGCAGCCCCAGAAACATTTTTTTTGGCCAATGCGGCCCAGGGAAGCCAAAAAGGTTGGACACCTCTGACCTAGATCCTCTTCTTGGGCAGCGGCTCCTGTCATGGAATCCTGCAACATGTACTGTAGCTATAGTTTGGGTTCCTCTTTCCCTCATGCAGTATCAGTGTCTGCATAGCTACCCAGGCAATTAAGATTGCTTAAATAGAATTCCTCATTTTGCCTAGTTAGTTCTGTGGGTACAGCACTGAATATGCAGGTCTAATCTAATTGACAGCAATCAACATTAAAAAAATAAAATAAAAATAAAAATCTCCACTGCAGGTTGAATATTGACTCATCTAAAGTCCAGAAGGCTTTAGATGTAGAAGGCGCAATACAGTCAAGCCAGGGGAGGGGAGGAAGATGTTTCCATTACTGTGGTAACATTTACAAGCCTGAAACCACAGCTGAAAGTAAGGGGGGGGGGAAGGGAGGAATTCATCAGGTAGTGTTAGAGGCTTCACATAGGTCTTAATGTGTGCTATGGGAACTAACACGTGTTAAATATTAAGAAGCCCATTTTGTATCTATGGGCTTCTTAGCAGTGGCGTACTAAGGGGGGGGGGCGGTCCGTCTCACCACCGCATCCCGGCACCAGCTCCCCCGCAGAGTCATTCCTTAACCCGGGTAAATTTTGAGTAGAGAATATGGTATAAAGTTAGACGTAGTAGCAGTCTGGACGATCAAACGCGTGGACGTACAGATAGACGATTAAAAAAGAAAAAAATTTAGATGTACTTTTCTAGAATGGACATTTTGTCGCTGCCAACTTTGGGCGACTAACGCCCTATGTCCAAATCGGACTTAGATGTTTCTTTTTGATTATGCCCCGCCACGTTTCTATGTCTAAGTAGGAGATTTAAAAAAAAAAAAAAAAAAAAAAAGGATGCCTAGCGGTTTTAAAAATGGGCGTTCTCAGGATTTGGATTTTGGACCTCCTTCTCACGACATCCAAAGTCAGCCTCAGATGCCCTACTGAAAATGTTCCTCCATAAGTGTATATGAGACTATGATAAAAGTAGCACTGGTACTAGTGGTGTCAATGGTGGTATTGTGTAGAAATAGCCATACTCTCTCTCTTTCACACACACACACACATCATCCCTTCTATCCTTTCCTTTATCCTCTCCCCCCTGCTTGCTTCTTTTTTGCTCTTCTTAACTTCTTTGGGCTCTGGGGCCTGAATTCCTTGCACATTAGAGCTGTTCAGTTCTTCTGCTCAAGTGCTGCCGTTGTGGCTTTTGCTGACAAAGTGAGAACATAAATGTTTTAATTTCATAAAACATAAAAAGCTACATGTATACACTTTTTTTTTTCCCCCAAATTCATGGAGCAAGAAATGTATTATTTGCATATCCTATTATTCAATGGCATCCGAGTTAGTCTGGTAAATGTGCCACATTTGCAAAGCTGTCACTGGATTTCGAGCAGAGAAACCTGTTGGCTGCTTCATTCTGGCTCTTTTCTGTTATGCTAAATGTCTGTTGCTGAAGAAGACTGTTCCATTCAAAAGAAACTGAAACATTTAGAAAAATAAGCCAGATATAGCTTTTAGAATTAAAACAGCTAAAGGGTAATAACATGTAAAGAAAAACAGGACGCTTTATGGACTACGTGATATTTCAGAATTACACACAGCAAGTACTCTGCCAACATTTGAAAGCTATCAGCAATCTTGAGTATCCTGTGGAAATGCCAGCAGCCCTCGGATCAGATCCATCGCCTTAATTGGAGCCACAGTGGGTTGCCATAGCAACCTGCGGCATTTCCAGGGGGTGCTTGTAGATTGTTAGTTGCTTTCAACTGCCAGCCTCACAGTAATATTTGCCCTGTACCAACTTCTGCATTACCTTTGAATCCTAGAAGCCCCGCGATTGTACCAATGTCCCAAAATTTGTAACATGAGGTGGGATCAAACTGTTTTGTGTAAGACTGTAAGTTCTTTTGGGATGAGGCATTCTTGAAACCTCTCCAGTTTGCTGTAAATCATTCCTTTGTAGAGCATTGCATAAAACAATGCTGAAATAAAGTAAGCATATCCGTTTCTAATGCTATTCTGCCTTCAGAATATGGAATACAGAAGTCACATTTACATTATACTGAAATCCAAGTTTGTAACGTATAGTGCCATATGTGAGTTTAACATTTGAGACTTACTATACAGAAAATAAAGAACAGACTGCTGTTGGAAATTGGATAATTCTGCCATCAAAAGCAACTGGATTAATCAGTCATAATGTAAAAATGTGTAACTTGTTATCATAAACTCAGGGCAGCATATACCAATAGCATCACCCTCTGTTTTGCAGCCCTAAAGTGAGACACACATAAGCGTCAGAATGTGGGGGGGAAGGCGGGAGGGACCACAGAGGCCATGGCCTTCCCAAAAATTAACCGTCCCGTAGGTCAGAGGATAAGCGGGCTGACTGCCACCTGCTGCCACTGCTGCTCCCTGCCCGCCACCACTGCTCACCGCCTTAACTGCAGGAAGGGAAGGGCCAGGCACATGTAGCGAATGCACGCCACTGGTCCACAAGCCTCCCCCGATGTCAATTCTGACATCAGAATTGACGTCAGGTGAAGGCTTGTGGGCTGGCGCCGCTGCACGCACCTGTCCCTTCTTGGATTTGCTGCAGCAGCGGGCAGCAAGTGGCAGCGGAGGAGGAGTAAGAATCAGCGGCAGGTAGGCGTGGCAGGGAGGGAGGGAGGCAGACTGGCTTTGGCGGCGGATCGGGGGGGGAGGAGGAAGAATCAGTGGTGGGTAGGCCAGGCTTCGGAGGAGGGGGTGGGACAAAGGCAGGAAGGCCTTAGGCGCATGGGCCAATCAGACCCTAGGCCCCTCCCCGATGCATCCTACAATGCATCGGAAAGGGACAGGCTCACCATTCTGACTATGGCGGACCTGCCGGCCAGCCAGACAGGGGACCCATCTGTCTGGCCAACGTTAAGGTTAGTGGGGTGGGGTCTGTGATGGGGGGTTCATGGGGAGGGGTCCATCTTCAGCAGGAGGGCCTGGGCTCCCTCCTTCTGGTGTTGTCGGGGGTGGGGATTCCAGGGGTATGCCTTGGCAGGAGAGATTGGGATCTCTCCTGCTGGTATTCGCTGGGGGGGGGGTGTCAGGGGTGCACCTCGGCAGAAAAGATTAGACATCTTTCCTGCCGGTATTCACAGGGGGGGGGGATTCTGTAACCGGTGTTGTTTTTGACAGACACTGGTTACAGAATCCAGCTTTTAGGTGAAAGACTGGCCCCTTCTTCACCTAAAAGGTCTTGTTTTGGACGTTTGGGACTTGGGCGATTTTTTGATTGGGAATGTGTTTTAATGTTAGATGTTGTGATGGTCTGGGCGATTAAACTGCTGAACGTAGAGATAGACCATTCTAAAAAAAAAAAACAACACCTCATTTTGGACTTGTTTTTGAAAATGGTCTCTGCTGCTACTTTCAGCGTTTAGGGGCTTAGACCAAAAAGGGACTTAGATGTTTTTTTTATTATGCCCCTCTATGTGTCTATGACATGAGGCATTAAATTGGTATAAAGTTCTAGTCCAAAAGAACAACAAAAGCGAAGGATAATTGGTCTAGAGCAGTGTTTTTCAACCTTTTTTGGGCAAAGGCACACTTGTTTCATGAAAAAAATCACGAGACATACCACCATTAGAAAATGTTAAAAAATTTAACTCTGTGCCTATATTGACTATATATAAAGTAATTCTCTTGAATAGGAATCAAATAAACACAAAGAAAGTATTTTATAATTACTTTATTATAAATATTAAGTAAACAGAATAGTGAAAAATTATAAAATACTTTATTCAGTGCGAAACCTGGGCCTGTTTGGCTGAACACAAAGCTGATATTCTGGCTGGAATCGAAGAAAGACACACACGTAGCTCTTCGTCAACAGCTCTCAGTCTCTCTCTGTATTTGGCTTTTATAGCATACAAAAATAGACAAATATACCCTCCATCCTTTTTATTAAACCACAATAGCAGTTTTTAGCGCAGGGAGCTGCGCTGAATGCCCAGCGCTGCTCTTGACGCTCATAGGCTCCCTGCGCTAAAAACCACTATTGCGGTTTAGTAAAAGGTGACCATATTGTAAAATATAGACAGCAGATATAAATTCAGAACTGTGCATAGTAAGTGAAGGGAAGTTTTCATCTCTGGGAATTTACCCAGTTAACTATTAAGTTATTTGGGCAAATTCCTTTGAAAACTGTGGTAATACTGCCTCCACTTTGCTAAATTTAAAATAAAATCATTTTTCCTACCTTGTCTGGTGATTTCTGGTTGCACTTTCTTCTTCTGACTGTGCATCCAATCTTTCTTCCCTTCTATCAGCCTGTATGCTTTCTCTCCTCCACACCTCATTCCCTCCCCCAACTTTTTCTTCCTCTCTCCCTGACCTTTCTTTCTTTTTTTCTGTTTCTCTTCTTTCCTTCTGTTTCCCTGCCTGCCCCCTTTCTTTCTTTCTCCCTGCCGTTCCCCAAGCCACTGCCACTGCCATCGGGGAAGAGGACCCACCAATGGATAACAGGCCCCAAAGCCGACGCCGACGCATGCTCTCCCTGACGTCAATTCTGCAATCGGAGAGGAAGTTCCGCCCAGCCAGGCAGCGATTGGCTGGCCCGAACTTCCTCTCCAACTGCAGAATTGACGTCGGGGAGAAGAAGACTTATCGGCTCGATAGATTAGATCGCCAAGACAAAGTGAGTCCTGGGTGATCAACTCACTTTGCCTTGGCGAGCTACTGGCGCCCCTGCCTCAGGCCCCCTGTCAGCTCCGGGCCCCTGAATGCAGGACTGGTAGTACTGCCCTGATGGCGGCCCTGCGGCACACCAGGCAACATCTCGCGGCACACTAGTGTGCCGCGGAACAGCGGTTGAAAAACACTGGTCTAGAGGATATATGGGCCAATGAACTGATATGTCAATATCTGAAGAATAGTGGAATCTCATACGACTTAAGCGAATCGGATGCTGTCAATCAGCTTCAATGAAACTATCATTTTATTTCATGACAAGAAGGGTTAATTGGACCCCAGTTAAGATTAATGTTGAAAATTCTCCTTTGTGTTGGACACGTAAGAGCGAAAAAGGAACATATGCTTTTTCATTGTCCGTTAGTACATGCCTTTTGGCAACAGATTTGGAGTCATGTTCAAATTTTGTTATCTGTGAATATACCCTTAACATATGCAGGAGCTATGTTTAACCTATTTGACACTTCTATAGATATAAGTAAGAATAATATAAGATTAGTAGCGATATTGACAGCTGTGGCAATTCAGTCTGTCCCTTTGTCAGTGCCTTTTGGAAGTTAATTTGGACCCAAATTAATTCAATGTTAGAAAATCATGTTGCCCTATCCTATGATACTATTTTATTTGGAACGTCTATGAGATTCAAGAGTCAAATTTCAGCAAATAACAATAAACTTTTGTTAATACTGACGGGGGTTGCCATTCAACATATTACTGGAAATTGGAAGGACTATACTAAACTTAATTATACCTTTTGGTGGAATTCAGTTTGTCATATTTATAAAATGGAGAGAGTGCTTGCTATACAGCAAGGAAATTATAATAGTTTCAAAAAGATTTGGGGGCCATTGATTGCATATTCTAATGATTAGACACCTTGGACACCTTTTTATTACATAGGACTACTCCCGTAAGGCTCCCTGGTACCTTCCATACCACAGACATCTGAAACAGAAATGTCGAAGACTGGAAAGAAAATGGAAAAAATCTAAATCCACCACCGACAGACAGTCCTGGAGGGAGAACATCAAGTTCTATAATACTGAATTAAAAAAATCAAGAAAGAACTACTATGGCAATAAAATCTCCAGATCCAACAACCAAAGTAATACACTGTTCAACATTTGGCGTTCCATATCCTCCAAACATGATTCCGCCACACCCCTCTCCTCTCCATCTGCTGATGAACTAGCAAAATTCTTCAATGAGAAAGTCACCACCTTACGATGCTCCTTCCCTCCAACACCCTCTTATAACTCCCTTGTGCTCGCCACCCCCAACCCCAATCTAACCGATGCCAACCATATCCCAGCCGACAGATCCTGGACCACCTTCGATCTCGTCTCCGATTCCCAGGTCTCCAAACTCTGCCTCAAGTTAAAATCCTGCAACTGCACCTTGGATCCTTTCCCCTCCTACTTATACGAAAATATTCCCACACAAGCCATCTCATCTCTCACCAAACTTATAAATTCTGCTTTACTCTCAGGCCTATTTTCTGCAGAAATGGGAGTCATTGCCTTATCCCCTCTTTTGAAAAAAGCCGATCTAAAACCCTCCACACCGTCCAGCTATCGCCCAATAGCTAACATCCCTCTCCTGACCAAGATGCTGGAGTCCATCATAGCCACCCAACTCTCATCCTATCTTGAAAGATTCTCCATTCTTCTACCCTACCAACATGGCTTCAGACCCAACTTTAGCACTGAATCCCTTTTAGCCTCTTTAATTTCAAAAGTCCAACATCTTCACTCTTGCAACAAGTTCGCTGTCCTTCTTCAATTTGATCTTTCCGCAGCCTTCGACATTGTCCATCATGACATACTTATCCTTCAACTTTCTGAAATTGGCATAAACTCCAGTCTTAGATTGGTTCTCAAAATTCCTACGTTCTCGCTCCTACTTCGTTAACATGAACGGTATCTCATCCTCCCCTTGGAAATCGATTTGCGGGGTTCCTCAGGGTTCACCCCTATCCCCGATTCTTTTCAACGTTTATATGTCCTCTCTGAAACTCCTCAAACTTTCCCCCTTTGAGACACTCTACACCTACGCCGACGACATTCTTGTCCTCCTCGAGACCGACTCCAACCTCACCAACCTCGCTGATAACATCTCTTCTTGTATAACGAACCTCCAATCCTGGGCTCTCACCGTTCAAATGAAACTCAATGAGACCAAAACAAAACTCCTTTGGCTAGGCCCAAAATTAGATCAGCTGCCCACCCTCATCCCACTATCCTCAGGCACCAACCTGCCGCTTGAACACTCAAGCAAAGTTCTGGGAATCATCTTGGACTCTACACTGTCCTTCAACGATCACCTCAACTCCTTAGTAAAAAAATGCTTTTTCAACCTTCACATGCTAAGAAAAGTCAGATCCTGCTTCCACCAACAACACTTCGCTATCCTCGTTCAATCCATTATTCTTTCTAGACTGGATTACTGCAACTCCATCTACCTAAGCCTAACAAAGAAAAGTCTTCTCAGACTCCAGCGGATTCAGAATACCGCGGCTAAATTAATTTTCGCAAAAAGCAAATTTGACCACGTCTCCCCGCTTCTATCTAAGCTTCACTGGCTCCCAGTTTTCCTCAGGGCCCACTACAAATGCGCCTGCCTAACCTTCAAGTCATTACACGGTATCCTTCCTCCCCTGTTTCCACTATCCTGGCTCTCCGCAAATCCCAACTCCACCAGATCCTCTCAGAAATTCATACTATCATTCCCCTCTTTAAAAGGCATTTCCCATACAGGTAAACTTGGAACATCCCTCCTCTTCAAGATCACCGAGCTGTGGAACAGCTTATCCGCCCCTCTCCGGAGCGCGACCTCCCTCCAACACTTCAGAAAACATTTGAAAACTTGGCTTTTCTCCAAAATGTAACCACTCCCTCCCTCTCCTCTACACCTAACCTCTTCTCTCTCCCCTTATTGCCAAGCTCTTCTTCTTTCCCATTGTAACTCCTTTCTTTTGTAACTCCTGTAAACCGTGTCGAGCTCTACTTCTGTGGAGATGATGCGGTATACAAACTTAAGGTTTAGTTTAGTTTAGTTAATGTGGGGATGGGGAGGTATGTTATGTGATTTAATGGGTTTATTCCTGATGAATGGGATGGGTGGGGGAGGGGTCTTTTTATATGCATTTGACAATAATTGTTAGAATGTCAAGTGATTTGTACGAATTATTTGACTGAATTTTGTACACTTGTTGCAAGAGTTAAAACTGAATAAAGAATTAAAAAAAAAAAAAAAAGAACATGGAATGACTCATCTTCATTGTCATTTCAATTCTGGTGGAATTCAGTTTGTTTAGTTGGAAAGTATGATGGAAAAAAGGGGCAAAAACCCAAAATTTGACATTTTATTTTTGCCCAGGGTGCTCAGTGAGCTGCGTGATGTCCTGGCAGAACCGCTATCAGGACTCTTCAATCTCTCCCTAAGTTCGGGGAGAGTCCCCATAGACTGGAAAACAGCTAACGTCGTTCCACTGCACAAAAAGGGTTGCAAGGCAGAGGCTGCAAACTACAGACCGGTGAGTCTCACATCAATAGTATGCAAACTCATGGAAACACTAATCAAACGTAAATTAGACGCAATCTTGGATGAGGAGAATCTATGGGATCCCAGTCAACATGGATTCACCAAGGGTAGGTCCTGCCAATCCAATTTCATCAGCTTCTTTGACTGGATAACAAAACAGCTAGACTTGGAAGAATCCGTGGACGTCATATACCTAGACTTCAGCAAAGCTTTCGATAGTGTCCCGCATTGCAGGCTGTTGAGCAAGATGAAATCAATGGGGCTGGGAGAAACACTAACTACATGGGTCAATGACTGGATGAGTGGCAGACTTCAGAGGGAGGTAGTTAACGGTACTCTCTCTAAAACATCGGAGGTGACCAGTGGAGTACCACAGGGCTCAGTCTTGGGCCCGCTCCTTTTCAACATATTCATAGGGGACCTAACTCAGGGGCTTCAAGGTAAGATAACGTTATTCGCTGACGACGCCAAACTATGCAATATAGTGAGAGACGGCAATTCACCTGATAGTATGACACAGGACCTACATTTGTTGGAGCTTTGGTCCTCGACCTGGCAGCTGGGCTTCAATGCTAAGAAATGCAAGATCATGCACCTCGGCAGCAGAAATTCATGCAGAACTTACACCTTGAATGGTGAGACTTTAGCTAGAACTTCAACAGAACAAGACTTGGGAGTGATCATCAGTGCAGACATGAAAACTGCTGATCATGTGGAGAAGGCTTCATCTAAGGTAAGACAGTTGTTAGGTTGCATCCGCAGGAGTTTTGTCAGCCGGAAGCCTGAAGTCATAATGCCATTATACAGAACCATGGTGAAACCTCATTTGGAATACTGTGTGCAATTCTGGAGGCCACACTACCAAAACGATGTGCTGAGAGTAGAGTCGGTGCAACGGATGGCCACCAGGATGGTCTCGGGGCTCAAGGATCTATCATACGAGGAAAGGCTGAAAAATTTGCCGAAGAGAAGGGGCAGGAGTGCAGCTGGTGCCTCGCGGCGCACTGACATGCCCTCCCTCGGCAGACTCGATGATCTGTTGCGGCGGATGCAGGGTTGTTCATGTCAGTAAGCAGCCCGTTGGGAGCACCCGGGCGGAGCGAGGCTGGGGTTGTCTCTCCCGGGCTTGAAACCACCCTAAGCCCTGATGTAAGAGCCCCACCTCCGTGACTTTGGTCAACCAGTTCTCCAGGGGTAGAGGAAACCCTGGAGAAGGGGGAGGTCCTTTTCCCTGAGGCAGTAAGATCAGTTTTGGAGACCGTGAAAGCAGTGCTCCCTGATCAGGGAGCAGCTGCAGAAGGAACCGAGGTAGGACAAACAGATGGAGGTGGATTCCAGCCAGAATCAGACCAGGACAGCCTTTCTTCTCAGGACGGTGAGCAATTCTACACTTAGCAAAGGTTACCAATATGGGAGAAACCAGCACAAGTAACTTTAGACTCATTATGGGATCTGATTGCAAATTTTACTAAAACTATCAGTCCCAATTTCCAATATATAGAAGGGAAATTGATCCAACATATTAGAGAGCTGAAAGATTTAACAGCGGATTTGACTGTCTCAAAGGCTTCAATTCAAAAGCTTGATCAAGATATGCTTACAGTTAAACAAGTGCAGGAGTCCCTAATTAAAGATAACACTAATCTTAGGAAGAAATTGGAAACACTTGAAAATAATTCCCGGAATAATAACTTGAGACTTATTAATTTTCCTAGATTAACTACGGTTACTCCTAGGGAAATGCTTAGGAGATATCTGATTGAAATATTGCAAGTTTCTGAGGAAACTTTACGACCATTTACTCAAGTGTATTACTTGCCAAATAAAGATGAGGCTCAATTGCAGTCTAAAATATCAATTCAAACACCTCTGAATGTTTCTGAAATTTTAGAAACATCAGATAGAGAGACAGTTGTACCTTCTACAATGGTTGTGACACTAGCTCTTGCAATAGACAAAGTATGGTTATTGAGACTTTTCTTCAAAAATAAACAGAAAGAGTTTCTTGAATGCAAAATACAAATGTTTCCAGATTTTTCTAGAGAAACTCAAAAGCGTCATAGAGAATTTTTACTTTTGAAAACTGGAGTTGCTTCGCTGGGAGCGACGTTTTATTTAAGATATCCTTGCAAGTGTATTATTTGCTACTGTTCAGTTAAATAAGTTTTTTTTTTAACCTCATCAGTTATCTGCTTTCCTGGCTTTGTCTAGACTGGATAAAGAGGAGTCATCAATAGCTCAATAGTTTATATAAGCTGTTCATCACACCTCAGTTCTGTCTGTAATTTGTCCTTCATAACAATTGTTTTTTCCCTTTTTTTCTCGCTTGATGTAATCTTGGATCACATTTTGAGGACTTGAGTTGGGTTAGTGGTAAGAATTTTCTTTTATGTTGATTGTGATTCATACTGGATATAAGTTATATCTCTACTGACCAACTTTCTGTACAAGTGAATAATATATAGAATAGCTGGGTTTAAGGTCCACTAGTTTGGTGCATAAAGGATAAGGCTTCTGCTTCTCCTGTAACGCCACTGAAAAGTCTTGACTAATACGAATGAACACTTCCTTGTACTTCAATACTTCCCTCTTAGCCCGATATTGTTGGAGCAGTTCCACCTTATGTCTGCAGTTAAAGATTTTTATAATAACTACCAAGGGGTGGGTGTCCTGTCCCGCTCTAGAGCCCAGGCAATAGGCCCGTTCTAGGCGCACCAGGCTGAGAGAAGACGGAAGTAGCAGTTCATCTTCCAACCAGCGCTCCAATATGTCCAATAAGAGACAATCAGGAATTGTTTCAGGTAAGCCAAAAATGCGCAGATTGGAGCGCCAAGACCTATTCTCTAGGTCCTCAATTTTTTCCATTTGAGCCCTAACTTGAGCTTGCAAAGTCTCCAGATCTGCCGCATGCACACCCACTGTTCCAGCTCTGTAGTGCACGTCGCAGCCTCAGAAAGTAAATGTTCAATATGCATTATTTGAGAGGATATCTGTTCAATTTGCGGTCCCAGCACTTGTGCGGTTGCCTCCTTAATATCACTTGGGCTGCCATTGTTAACTGAGACACCACTGCTGCCGGGCTAGCCACCATCTTGCCGTCTGCAGGCCGCACACATTCACAATCTTTTTTGGCTGATTTGGTCGACATAGAGTCCTGAGAGCGGGTAATATACCTGTCCATATATTGAAAAGCAGTTTGGATGGTTCTCTGTTCGCAAAGAGGCTAAGAAAAGCAATTACCTTTAAAACTTCAGCAGGGTAGCCCTGGAGAAAGTCAAAAACCCGTCCTCACTCACTCATTGCGTCACGTGACCCCTCTATGGGTATCAGTTTCCCATTTTCCAATTATACCTCCCCCCCCCCCGTTTTGTTCTTTAAATTGATCATTACACAAGTTATCACACACAAAAAGCTTCTTTATTTCTTGCCTGTAAATTCCATATTTAGCAATGATTTAATTTCAACTCTTAACTTTCTGTAAAATCTCAGTTCATCCATATTCATAGACTAATTGTGTTTTCTTCAGGATTTAAGTTAAGTGGATCAGAACAATTTTGAATAGCAAGGATGACGGGAGCTTTTTTCCGGCCTGTTCTGAATGTTTTCAGCAATTTGGAACATTCTCAAATGCTGTCGCATCCAGCTATGAGGTAGTGAATCAGAGAACTTCTTGTAGCCTATCCAGGCTATTTGCAGATTGTTCTCTATTCCCTCAAAGTTTTCAGTCCCATTTTGTCAAAGAGAAGCTGGTCCTTTGTACCATATGAAAGGAAGATAAAAATAATTTCCAAAGAAATGATTCATTATTGTTTTATCAAAAATTCCAGTTAACAATTTGAACATTATGGGCAAAAATGTGATTAGTCTATAGCTGCTTGCTAAAGGACTCTTGTCTTTATCTTTCACAATCAGTTGTCATCCATTCCTCTGTTTTCCCAGTGCATAGCATTCCATTTAATAGAACGGTTATTATTATTAACTTTCAACAATATAAGCCGAGAATAATAACCTTGTGCAGAATAACATTAGATATGAACAAAAATTAAAATTAAAAAGAACATGACTACAAACCCATATGAATTTGTATCTTCACTGGTTTCTGATCTCAGTATCAAGTGGAGATGAAGTTCCATAGGGTCCTGCACAGTTTTCTTTGAAATAACTTTAGTAAGATAAGCTGGATATTCAAAAATATATTTCACATTGTATTTAATGATGTATTTGCAGAGGGAACATAACCAAAATGAGACTCTGAGCTGCAGCACTCCTAATTCAACAACCAAATGGGCTCTTTTACTAAACTGTGCTAGGAGGGGGGAAAGTTCTCAGCCTAAGAAGAGAATGATCTGGATATGGTTCATTCAATGATCTGAAACAATATCCATACTTAGAATTTTGTTTCTGCAAATTGGCACTTAACAAAATACGCTAAAACTCTTTTTAGCTACAGTGGCAAAATAACACTCAGAATTTAGGAAGTTGGTTGGTTGGGCTGAGAACTTTTTAACAACCCCTCTTATAAACCTGCCTGCACTGTTTCCTGCACATTGAGGCCACTTTTAGCATTGTTATAAAATGGATCCATTGCCTATATTTTTCCTATTAATGGCCATGTACTAATTACTGCATTAACACCTATTTTGCAGGCGGTAAGGGCTCCCACGCTAACCCTGCGCTAATCGATCAGCACACTGTGATTTAATTGCAATAATGAATTAGCAAAGGTCATGCCTACTCTCCACTTCTAACACCTCCTTGCACTAAAAAATAAAATCGTTTTCCGAGTGTGTGGGAAGCACACACCGATCCCATCTCTACCGTGGGACATCTATTCTACTGTCCTGCCGTAATACCTTTTAAACCTGTGGTACGCACACATTAGTACTTGCTTGCTGCTTCATAATCCCCCCACCTCCTTCAAATTTGTGGTCACATTCAGTAATAAATATCCTAACTTTCACATGAAACAGTTTATTGAAAGGAAAAATATTGAGGGTGTGCACAAAATAAATACTGGTCCATTTTCAAGTGAATTTTGGAAGATTTTTCCAATTTTCAATTCGCTTGAGGAGTTAATGTTCTTTGTATGTAGAAATAGTTTCAAGTTTCTTAAAATTTTATATACCGCCTATCAAGGTTATCTAAGCGGTTTTACAATCAGGTACTCAAGCATTTTCCCTATTTGTCCTGGCGGGCTCACAATCTATCTAACGTACCTGGGGCTCTGGAGGATTAAGTGACTTGCCCAGGGTCACAAGGAGCAGCACGGGGTTTGAACCCACAACACCAGGGTGCTGAGGCTGTAGCTTCAACCACCGCGCCTACACACTCCTCCAAACTAAATATGAACTACATCATGAGATCCCTTATTCAGAATTCTGACCTAGTAGTGGTTGTACTTCCATTTTAAATGGGCATCACTGCTGCCTCCATTGCTCCATAGTCACATTGTGGTGAGTCAGGGCTGAGAGGGAGGACAGCCCTCATCTGAATAAGTGCAACCGACATTTCAGCTATTCATACCATGAAGAAAGCCACAGCACAATGGCTAAAATATCGGTTCCACATATTCAGACAGAACAAGACCTGGACAATTGCAATAACCATGATGCCAGTCGTGGAAGCCTAAGAGAACATATGGCACTTTGGGATCCTTTTATTAAGGCGTGCTAAAGATTAGTGCATGCTAAATGCTAAGGCATCCATTATATTCTATGGGTGCCTTAGCATACCTTAATAAAACGATCCATTTATTAGCACTTAAGGAACACTTATTTATTTAGAGAAAGTTTGGAAAATATATATTTACATTTGTGCTATATTTATTTTTTTTCACTCTTACACTCTTGTCTTTATGAAATAATGAAATGCTTTGCACACATTTATATTACCTACTCCTGCTGGAGCATTAGTCAAAGACTTGGCAACTAAGTTTCAATGCCAAAAAATGCAAGGTCATGCACCTTGGCGGCAAAAATCCATGCAGGACTTACACCTTAAATGGTGAGATCCTAGCAAGGACTGTAGCAGAACGTGGCTTGGGGTGATCATTAGCGAAGACATGAAGACTGCCAATCAAGTGGAGAAAGCTTCATCCAAGGCCAGACAAATCATGGGTTGTATCCGTAGAAGCTTCGTCAGCCGTAAGCCCGAGGTCATAATGCCGTTGTACAGATCCATGGTGAGACCCCATCTGGAATATTGTGTACAATTCTGGAGGCCATATTATCAAAAAGACGTGCTGAGAGTTGAGTCGGTTCAGCGAATGGCCACCAGGATGGTCTCAGGACTCAAGGATCTCCCATATGAGGAACGGCTGGGTAAGTTGCAGCTATACTCACTCGAGGAACGCAGAGAGAGGGGAGACACGATAGAGACGTTCAAATATGTCACGGGCCGTATTGAGGTGAAAGAAGATCTCTTTTTTCTTAAAGGACCCACGGCAACAAGAGGGCATCCGTTGAAAATCAGGGGAGGGAAATTTCATGGTGACACCAGAAAATATTTCTTCACCGAAAGGGTGGTTGATCGCTGGAATAATCTTCCTCTACAGGTAATTGAGGCCAGCAGCGTGCCAGATTTTAAGAAAAGATGGGATTGGCATGTGGGATCTCTTCATTGAGGAAGTTAGGGGATGGGTCATTAGAGTGGGCAGACTAGATGGGCCGTGGCCCTTTTCTGCCGTCATTTTCTATGTTTCTATGTAATTTACTGTCAAATTTACACAAACCTGTACAGTTTCCAGTTTCAAAAGGGTACTTTTACGAGTTGACTTTGTAAAAGTGCACCTTATTCAAAATATGGTACAAAATGCCATCTTGGCATTTTTATACATTTCAAGGTATTGTCTTTTATGTTATTTTTCACACTTTTGTGCATAGGGCTTTTAAAGACACACCATTGTTTTCGATTTATTACTCTTACCCACTCTCCCCCTTTCTTTTCTGTTCTTATTGTATTTCCTTTCAAGCTTGAAAATCTGAACATCTGGTAACCCTAGGTACACCATCTTAAACTTTTCCAAGGCAAGGCAGTAGTATCAAATTCTATTAAACAAAAAAACGACATGCTAAAAATAGCACAAGCCATTCATTATCATGACGTACTAAAAGCACCCCATTTGAGAGTTGTGCTTATAAACTGGCCCCTTTGAAAATGTAATAGGACTTAAAAGTTAATCACTGGTCAAAAAAACCCTCCTATAATTCATAATAACTGCATTTTAAACCTAAAGAAAATTTTCTTAAGAAACCACACTTATCTTCAAAATCCCTATGGATCATCTCTGTTTCTAGGGGAAACTGCTGTCTATATACAGTATATACTCAAATATAAGTCGATCCGACTATAAGTTGAGACCCCCTTTTTCCCCCAAAAAAGGAGAAAAATGGTTGACTCGAATTTGTCGGGCGGCTTAATATTCAAGTATCCTGCCCTATCAGGCTCTGCACCCAGCACCCTTCCCTCCCTCCCCTGTCAGGCATTACACCCAGCACCCCTCCTTCCCTCCCTCCTTCCCCTGTCAGGCACTGCACACAGCTCCCTTCTTGTCAGGCATTGCACCCTGGCCTCCCAGGCATTGCACCCAGGCCTCCCAGGCATTACACCCAGGCCTCTTAGGCATTGCACCCAGGCCACCCAGGCATTGCATTCAGGTCTCCCTTCCTGTCAGGCATTGCACCCAGCCCCCTTCCTTCTTTCCCTCCCTCCCCTGTCATACTCTGCACCCAGCACCCTTCTTTCCCTCCCCGTCAGACTCTGCACCCTCCCTCCCTCCCAGTCTCTGCACCCTGCCCCCCTCCCTGCACTAGCCTAATACCTCTACCGCCGATCCCCGATGGAGGTGCAGCGGGCAGGAATGAACTTTCCAAGTTCCTGCCCCGCTATTAACAGCTTCTGTGAGTGTCTTTGGCCGCTGAGAAGCACGAGCAGACATGCGATATGGCGCTCCTGTTCAGTGCTGAGCGGCTTCCTAATGGCTACTGAGAATTCTCGCATGGAAAGCTTGCTCCTACCCATTGCATCTCTGGACCATCAGGGTTCAACAGAGGATGGACAGGACAGACAGGGCGGAGAGAGGAGGGAAAAGGGGCAGAGTCTAACGGGGAGGGGGATGGGTACAGAGCCTGACAGGGGAGGGAGGGAGTGGAGCCTGGATGCAGAGCCTGACAGGGGAGGGAGGGAGGGGGCTGGGTGCAGAGCCTTACAGGGGAGGGAGGGAAGCTGGGTGCTTATCCTGGGAGGGGGGCTGGGTGCTTAGCCTGACAGGGGAGGTGGGGGAGGGAAGGGAGGCTGGGTGCCGAGCCTGGCAGGGTAATTGAATATTAACCTGCCCGACTTATATTTGAGTCAACCATTTTGCCTCCTTTTGGGGGGGAAATGAGGAGCTCAAGTTATATTCATATCAACTTATATTCGAGTATATAAGGTATTTCCTTCTCCCTAGTGGGAACCTGCTGCATGACCTCTGTCTTTGGCTTTCAACTCTTGACAACCCAACTCCCAAACTCTTCCACACACCTACCTCCTCCCCGGTGTTTGTTTTTTTTAAATCTTTGGGCAGCAGTGACGAGATCAGCATCTTGCCATCAGCCTGCCCCAGAAGTCTTTAACCAGCGATTTCCTGTTTATGCATAGGCAGACTGCTGCTGAAAGAAGGGAAAGAGATGATGTACATGGGGAAAGGAAGAAAGAGGGAGAATTGTTGGACATGATAGTGGTGGAGAGGAGGAAGGGAGAAATGTTATACTGGGAGGGAGGTGAGATGACTCAAAGAAGGGAGAGATGTCAGACCACTGGAATGGAAGGAGAGAGAGAGAGATGCCAGACTGCAAAAAGGAGAGGAGAGAGATGTTAGACCTCAGGAATAAGGAGGGAAGGCGAGAGAGATGCCAGACCATGGGAGAGGAGAGAGATTCCATGCTATGAGAAGGAAAGATGCCAGACCATTTGAGGGGGGAAGGGGGAAGACAGAGATGCCTGACCATGGGAGAGGGATGAGATAGTGCATAGGGATAGAGGGGAAGGGGAGACAGAGAGAGGAGATGGTGCACATCAATGGGTGTGGCAGGGAAGAGATAAGAAGAAATGCTTCTTATGGATAGATGGTACACATGGATAGTGTGACCGGGCATGGCTGATTGGACATGTCCAGGGACCAATACCCTAAGACACACAGACCTCAGCCGAGCAAAAGCGAGGTATAGGTAGCTGGGAAGGACTGCAATAAAGTTCAAAACACTTGTGTGTCACAAAAAAATCTTTATTTTACACCAGACTTGGTGCATTTAACTCAAGTTAGTAGCAATTTAGAAGTGAGTTCCAAAAATACAAGCAAACAATAGTCCTTGCAAAAAATCCAAATAAAAACAATCCTACACCGTCAACACAAATGGCACCATGTCCACTCCTTGGACTCCATCTTGTGGTGTCCCTCAAGGATCACCCCTTTCCCCTATTCTCTTTAACATCTACATGTCCTCCCTGAAACTCTTTCAACTATCCCCCATGGAAACAATCTACACTTATGCAGATGACATCCTGGTCCTCCTTGAGACTGACCAGAACCTCACCAACCTCCACGAAAACATTACAGCTTGCATAATGAGACTCCGTGCCTGGTCCCTATCGGTACAGATGAAACTAAACGAATCTAAAACAAAACTACTCTGGCTCGGCCCAAAATTCGAACACCTGCCCATACTTTTCGCACTACCCACAGGTGATACACTACAGCTCGAATTCTCATGCAAGGTCCTTGGTATCACTATCGATTCCTCTCTCTCCCTCAATGACCACCTCAACTCCTTGGCAAAATCATGCTTTTTCAGCCTTCACATGCTGAGGAAAGCTAGATCCTACTTCAGCCAACAACACTTTGCCATCCTTGTCCAATCCATCATCCTCTCCAAACTAGATTACTGCAACGCCATCTACTTAAATCTATCAAAAAAAGTATTCTAAGACTCCAGCTAATCCAGAATACTGCAGCCAAACTGATCTTCTCAAAACGCAAATCTGACCATGCCTCCCCACTCCTTGCCAAACTTCACTGGCTCCCAATAATCTCCAGAATCCATTTCAAATGTTCCTGCCTGGCTTTCAAGATCATTCACGGAATCCTCCCTCCTCTTATCCCACTGTCTTTCAACTCCTCCAGTCCCGACTCCTCCAGAACTGCCCAAAGGCTTAAACTAGCCTTCCCCTCTCCATGCGGCATCCACTATGCAGGCAAACTGGGAAAATCCCTTCTCTTCAAAATCACAGGTCTTTGGAATGACCTCACCACCCCGCTGCGGAACCTGAGCTCCCTTCAGTTATTCCGCAAACAACTGAAAACCTGGCTTTTCAGCAAATTGTAGCTCTATCCTTCCCCCCTTTCTCTCCCCCCTTCTACACATAAGTTCATGTAATCCTTTTTCTTCTTCTCTACCCACTATTTTAAGTTCTTGTAAACCGTGTCGAGCTCCATACTCATGAAGATGATGCGGTATATAAACTTAAGGTTTAGATTAGATTAGATTTATTTGACTTGCTGCCATTCACTGGCTTCTATTCCAGTCTTTTAATGTCCTTCTCTGAGGCTCTCAGGCCTACATCTGCCACACTAGGCTAGGCCCTGCCTGACCCACATGCTGTTTTTCTACCTGGCCAGTTCAAACACTGGTTGCTATGACTTCTGGCAAGTCCTTTCACTCAGGAAAATTCCACCTTGGGGTTTTATTAACCACAATATACCCAGAGGTGTTGGGATCTGTACCCACCCTATAGATTTTGGTGTACAAAAATTCCAACGAAAATACCATTAGATTTTGAATAAAGAGTTCCCCAGAGTCCGGTGACCAGCAGTGCCTTAGATAACCAATTTTCATGCACTGCCCCCATTAAATCAGGGTCAGCAGTATAAGGAAAATCCTCACTCATTTCTTCAATACTGTGAGCTTCATTCATTTCTATATCATTTTCATTTGTGTAGGAGTCCTCAACAAAACCCTCCCCATCCTAAGATTCTACGTGCCCATCTGGAGTATAAGGCTCTGGTGCACTTTTATTTGGCAGAGAAGGTCTGGTTCCCTTCTGGGTTCCTCCTGTATGGCTCAATGTGTGGCTACCTGCAACTAGGAGCCCCACCCTTGTCTCTCTCAGTGGCTAACTGCTTGTGCTGAAGGCAGGTGTGCCTTTAGCTCTCGTTGCTTCTGAGCTCAGGTGCTTGTTGAGCTGGTTCAAATCAGTTCTGGGTTTGCTAGGCACTGGAGCTGTTCCCATCCTGGCTTTTGATTTCTCTGCCCTTGGCCTGATGGGATTTGTAGTCCTGTTACCTTGGTTTTCACTTGCTGCTTAGAAAAAGGTAAACAGGCATGAGGAGTCCCTACCTCCTTCTGTGTACTGCTATGCAAAGGCATTTTCTTTCTTGGCAGTGCCCTAGGTGGAATTTTAGGTCTATCTACTGTTTTCTCCTGGGGCACTTCCCTACTTTGGTCATCAGTTCTGGGGCACTACAAGGATTTCTTTGCCTTCACAGGGGGGTTCCCTGTGACAATAGATGGGAAGGTATGAAAAAGTAGATTTTGAGAAGAAAGCAGAAAAATGGAAGAAAGTTGAATGTTAAAAGTTAATGCTAAAGATGAATGTATCTAATTACACACAACATATCTCCAATTATTTAGAACGCTAAAACCATCTTTCGATTGATATGGTTCCCACATGCTCAGAGATGTGAAGCTCTAATGGGGAGTGTTAGCCCCCCTCGCGGAGCTTGCCATCTAGTCATAGCATATGAAACATAGAATATGACGGCAGAAAAGGGCTGTAGCCCATCAAGTCTGCCCACGCTAATGACCCACCCCCAGACTGTTACATTGTTTCAATCAATTACTACTTTTCGTTGTAATTTATATATAAATTATTTTCTTATTTATTTCTGTACTTCTTTTTATACTTTTCTTCTTTTATGCTAATGTAATACTATTACTTTTGTAGCCTGACCTAAGTTAATACATGCCAATAATTGTAACTAGCAAGTAAAGTAACCAACATCACTTATCTGGAGTGCGGTTAGGGGTCCCAACGTGGCCCCGTTTCGAGATCTGCTTCAGGAGACCTGCTTTGAAATCTGCAGCAACTCTTTACAGACAGAAAAAAGTCACCGACAAATCCTTGCAGTAATTTGGCATGTCAGATGTTGAACGTATCAGATTACACAGTTGATCAGAACTTGCTGAAAGGCTTTGCAACTGACCCCAGTTATAAAGCGCACACTAATCGGTTAGCGCAGCTTAGTAAAAGCGGGGGTTAGTTTACGGTCCTGCATTAGGGGTTATCTGTGTTCTGCCATGTGTGACCAAGGCCAGGTGTTCTGGTAGGAATGAATATGTGCTTTGTGTAGTTTAATCAGTACCGAGTGGCTTTTTCAAGAGGAGGAATTTCTTACAACCACCACAGGCCTCTTCTGGAGCAGTCTCCTTGGATCGGCTATTCGAGATGGCAGCTGGAGCACGAGCGATCTAAGGTGGAAAGGATTTCAAGGAGGAGACCATCACATGGACAGCCTAGATCTATCAACCAAATCTCTTACCTGTAAAAGTCCTTTATATTGAAGCTGAAACTGTGGATTGAAGTCAAGGTTTGTTTTTTTTTTTTTTTTTCTATTTCTATCATTTAAATTTCTCCAGAATTCTTTTTTTTCAACGGTTCCTCCTTCTGCATCTATTCCTTTCTCTCTTCTCTTCTATCTTTCAAAGCACACAATTTTGTTAGATTGATTATTTTATCATTTTTTCTCTTTCCTTACTTTGCACTTTATTACTCTCTAGGTACTTTAGTTAGATTGTGAGCCTTCGGGACAGTCAGGGAACTTCTAAGTACCTTTCTTACTTATAATTTTAATGTATATTTTCTGAAAACCGCTTAGAACCTAACGGATGTAGCGGTATATAAGAAATAAATTACATTACATTACATTACATTTAATTTTGCGGTTAACCATTATGTATTGTTAATAAGATTATATTTTGTGTCTATATATGAAAAATGAATGGAAAAATGGTGTTACAATTAGTACTATTATGGGAGCGGGCTCTCGGGCAGAGATTGGGTGGGGTCCGGGGTGGAGCTTGCAGGGCCCCCCCCAAAACAAAAAAGTGTTCCACTGCCTATGTACTGAACTATTTATAATCCGTATTTGGATTATATAGTTGCTATAACTTTTAAATAGTGCCAGTTATCATCAATTATGAGGTATTAATTGCTAATTAGTGATTCTAATTAGACCAATTAATCAACTGCTGTAAGTTATATGCGCATCACCAATTTGAGTGCGCAACTTAGGGGTCCTTTTATTAAGGTGTGCTAACTGATTTAGTGCGCGCCTTAGCATTTAGCATATGCTAAATCGGTTAGCGCACCTTAATAAAAAGACCCCTTAAAGCGCTATATACAGAATTTGGGAATAACTGTTACCACAGGAATGCCCAGTCTCTGATTCCTGACATGAACCTATCAAATAAAATACAAATATATTTTTGCATCGGGATTAGCATATACTACTTTGGCAATTACCATCGGATGTCTGAGTGCATCTCCTGGTACTCCATTTTAAGCATTGTTAGGCCTGTGTTGGAGCTTAATTCATCTTAGTAAAAGAGTCCTTTGGTCAGATAGTTCAGGTATAAGTGAATCATAGAATCTGAATTTGTCAGTTGACTTATTTTAGCCCATTTATAGCTTTCTTTTTCTAGGATTAATAGCTGACTCCACAATCCAGAGATGGAGGCTCAGATTCTCATTTACTAAGGGCCTGGTGTTTCATTTAACATCGAATGATTTAATACCGTACAACTAGGATGAATGGCAAACAGCTGAACTGTGAAATTCCATGTCTCTGCATGGCTATCTGTTTATATTGTCCAAATAAAATGAATCTTTAGGACAATTCCATCATGGCAGGAGTTGCTAAATCAGAATTTTTCTATAGTAGAGTTTCAGCAATAAACTCTAAACTTTCTGCAAAAAAAAAAAAAATCCTCTTCATTTTTCCATAGTTGATAGAATTTGTATATTTTATTGTGCTTTATCACCCAGAGTAATGGTTGGTAAGGAGAACATTTTCTTTTTGCATTCAAATGCTTGCTTCTGAGTACAAAGTCATTTCAGGAACAAAATTCAGAAGCCATTTACTCAGGTCGATGCCAGGGTTAATTGATTGCTTAAAACTTGTCCAGCTCCTGGGGATCAACAATATACACACCAGGCAAAAAGGGAAAGGAATTTGATCTACTGCCTTTCTGTGGTTACAATTAAAGTGGTTTACATATTATATACAGGTATTTATTTTGTACCTGGACCAATGGAGGGTTAAGTGATTTGCCCAGAGCCACAAGGAGCTGGAATGAGAATTGAACTAGAGAATGACATGGGGACAAATTTTTCCCCATCCCCACAAGCCTATCTCCACAAGTTCTTTTCCTGTTCCTGCCCCATTCCTGCAAGCTCTTTCCTCATCTGCACAAGTCTCAAACAATTTAAAATCCTATGAGGTGCGTGATGAAACGTCACAAGCGTTAACCCCACTAGCGTGGCTTGATAAAAGGAGCCCTTAGTACTGCAATATTTAGCTTATTCCTTCCTTATAAATCAAAGTTCTGGTTGCTGATCTAGAGAAAGAGATGTTCAGGTGGCAAGGCTTTGTTTATAAATTTTTATCAACGCAACTAATATACTAAAGCAAAAAAATAAATAAATAAATTTTTTTCCCTACCTTTGTTGTCTGGTTTCTGCTTTCCTCATCTTCTCATTCAATTCCTTCCATCTACTGTCTGTCTTCTCTCTGTGTCTTCCATTTGCTCTGTTACTGTGCCTCTCCCTTCACTCCCCCACCCCCAATTGGTCTGGCACCCATCTTCTTTCCTCCACTCCCCCCATAGTCTGGTATCTCTGTCTTCTTCTCTTCCAGCATCTTCTTCCCACTCTCTGTTCCCCTTTTCCCTTCAGCGTCTTCTCCCCTTCCCCTTTTCCCTTCAGCATCTTCTCCATACTCTCTGCTCCCCATTTCCCATCAGTGTCTTCTCCCCACTCTGTGTTCCCCATTTCCTTTCAGCATCTGTTCCTCTACACTCCCCTTCAGCATCTGTTCCTTTCCTTTCCAAATTACGTCAGAGGAGAAGCTTCTGCCCACAGACGCATGCGACTGCAGGCAGACTCTGGCGGCTTGAGCAAGTTGGTCTGTAAACTTAAACACGGCATGAAGATAAGGGGGAGGGAGGGAGATAGATAGATTCGGTAGGTAAGAAAGAGGGAGGGGGCTGTGCGCAATCGGTGATCGCGTGTTCCCTCCCTTAACTGCAGGAACAAGGCCATTCACTGCTCCATGGGATGGTGGATGTCCTTGTCCCCGTACACACAGTGAGTACTTCCCCCCCACACACCATTTCATCAGGTTACCCGCGGCTACCCATGGATAACAGCCACCATGTCATTCTCTAGTTCAAACCCTCCATTGTTGCTTGTGACCCTGTGCAAATTACTTACCCTCCCTTTTACTAAGCCGCGATAGAGGTTTCTATCGTGGCCCAGAACACTAAATGTTCCAACGCCACTCATAAAATTCTTACAAGCATTGGAGCTGCGTCAAAGCATCCAGCACCATGGGCTGCAATAGAAACATCTACCCCCAGCTTAGTAAAAGAGGGCCTTAATCCTCCTTTGACCCAGGTACACCAGATTGTAAGTCTGCAGGGACAGATAAGGAAAAATGCTTAAGTACCAGAATGTAAACCATTTAGATGACCTCCATTGAAAGGCAGGATATAAATAACTACGAAATAAAAAAATTTTAAAAAAATGATTTTGAAAGTTTTTTGACCAATGATTGATATGCCATTTTTATTTTTCCATGGGTAATAGAATGTAAATTCAAACAACTCCACCAGCGTCTCTTATCCTATCAGGCAGCGTCCTGGGATAACGATTTACATCTCTTAATCATGACTTCTAATACCTATTTAGATTTTAGAAGGCATTTGGAAACATATTTGTTTACCAAATACATAGGATACATAATACTAAGGGCTCCTTTTATTAAGGTGCGCTCTGCTTTTTAGCGCACACTAAATATTAGCGTGCGCTAGCCACACGCTAAACGCTAAAGCGTGCGTGTTAATCTATGGATGTGTTAGCTAAATGCACGCTAAAACGCGTGGAAGGGCATAATCAAAAGAGACGTCTAAGTCCTTTTGCGTCCATCTCGCAAGTCGTCCAAAGTAAAAAACAGCATACGACACATTTTCGAAAAATACATCCAAAATTTTTTTGTTTTGAAAATCGTCTAATTATACGTCCTGCTGATCTGATCGTCCAAGTCGCTAAATCGACCATCTTTATACCACATTTCCATCCAACTTTTCGTCCAAGTCCAAAATGCCTAGAACAAGCCCTGTTGGACGTGGGACGGGTCTGCAAAGTGATGGACTGCACACCCAGACATGCCACCTAAATAGTGGGGTACCTTACAGGGCACTGCTGTGAACTTCACAAAAAGGGTGCCATAGCTTCTCATTACAGCTCCCTTATAGGTGACGTTGAGCCCCCCAAACCACCTCCAGAATCCCCTAGACCGACTTATCTACTATCCCAATAGACCTTATGGCTGCAGGAGCCACTTATATGCCAGTAAAAAAGGGTTTTTGGAGTGTATAGAGAAGTGCACATGTTTAAGTATCAATGCAGTGATTACAGGGGCTTATGGGCATGGGTCCTCCTCTCTATGGGTCCCTAACCCACCCCTAAGATGACTTAAGCCGCCTCTGTGCTGGACGATTAGGCTTTCCTATGCCAGGCGGCCAGGTCTGGAGGCTGAATTTTAAAGGTGTGATTAATATTTTTATGGGGGTGGGGGTGGGTCGGTGATCACTGGAGTAGTGGGGGGGGGGTCTGTATTATGTGTTTTCAGTGCTTATCTGGCGAGTTTAGGTGGGTTTTGGTGACTTAGACCATGTTTTACATGGTCTAAGTCACAAGATCCAAGTTCCATCGATTGTTGGGTGTATAACTTTCGGTTATACATGCTATACAGCAGTCTAAGCCGGCCCACATCCCGCCCAACTCCCGCCCTCGACACTCCTCCCGAAATGCCCCGTTTAGCTTTGGTCGTTCAGCGGCACTATGAAGGCCTAGGTCGTTCAGAAATATGTCCAAAACCCATTTTCAGTATTGGCACTTGGACATATTTGAGAAATGTTTGTCCAAGTGCCGACTTAGGCCAGTTTTTGGACGTATTTCTCTTTCGATTATGAGCCCCTTAGTGCACCTTAGTAAAACAGGAGGTAAGTCATTCTATTCAATTGTACCAACTTCCTCTTTTGTAAACCTCAGTGCTTCACGGTCTGACCTGCGGTATATAAGTAAAATGTTATGTTATTGCAATATGTTTGCAGTGCAAATGTATGTGCTAATGTAATATTTCCTCTCGTTATTAATGTTTTGAAAACATCAAAAGTGAAATAATATTTATATATAGTTTATGGTTGAGCAGTGGCTCCACTATTTTTGATTTTTGCTTTGCAATTTTTGTATTTGGCAGTGGGCGTTTCATCCTTTCTATATTGTGAAATCTATTTCTTAGCCTTTCT
Organism: Geotrypetes seraphini; assembly: GCF_902459505.1. Lineage (NCBI taxonomy): Eukaryota > Metazoa > Chordata > Amphibia > Gymnophiona > Dermophiidae > Geotrypetes > Geotrypetes seraphini. Next base: position 35,161,641 of record NC_047101.1, on the reverse strand, counting down.
AGGGCCCTCAGCATCCTCTGATGATTCCTTCTCTGGGCAGGCACTGGAAACAGTCAGTGTTCCCACCCAGTGGCATATTAAGGGTGGGGTGGTGCAGGCAGTAAGGGAGTGCATGGAGAAGCCACGAGGCTGCAGTGTATATAACATACATAGTAGATGACGGCAGATAAAGACCCGAATGGTCCATCCAGTCTGCCCAACCTGATTCAATTAAAATTTTCTTAAAAAAATTTTTTTTCTTCTTAGCTATTTCTGGGCAAGAATCCAAAGCTTTACCCGGTACTGTGCTTGGGTTCCAACTGCCGAAATCTCTGTTAAGACTTACTCCAGCCCATCTATACCCTCCCAGCCATTGAAGCCCTCCCCTGCCCATCCTCCACCAAACGGCCATACACGGACACAGACCGTGCAAGTCTGTGTGTGACTGTCGGCTCCTCTGGCCCCCACCCCCTCTAAAATCAACTTCCTTTTCCGAGGCACACACACACACACTCTGCATCTGGAGGAGGGTGTGCTCTGTCCGAGGTGTGTGTAATTGAGCCCATTTTTGAGTGAACTGTGTAGAAACAGGGTTGGGAGTGGGTTAGCATTGACTTCATATAAAATAAACTTGTGCATGACACACAGTTGTAAAATACACATGAATTCCCTTGTATAATGTTCAAAGCCAAGTAAAGGACAATCAAGCCATTGTGACATCACTAATGAGGTTGGTTCTTAGGCATTGGTGGAATGAGGCATTATGACATCACAGTACCAGCTCTGGTCATCAGAGGCTGAAGCTTCAAAAACTATTTATTCATTCAATTTTCTATATTGTTCTCCCAGGGGAGCTCAGAATGCTTTACATTAATTTATTCAGGTACTCAAGCATGTTTTCCCTGTCTGTTCTGGTGGGCTCACAAAGAATCTAATGTGCCTGGGGCAATGGGGGAGATTAAGTGACTTGCCCAGGGTCACAAGGAGCAATGTGGGTGCTGAGGATGTAGGTTTAACCACTGCGCCACACACTCCCACATGCACTTTGAAAATGTCCTGGTAACTGAAGGTGGAAGCATTTACACCTGTTATTCATGTATTCTTGCAGACATAAAATTACTCAATATATGAGAGAAAGACAAGCTGCGGAGTTGCCTCGGGTCAGTGTGTCTCCAAATGAGTTGTCTCATGCATTTAAGAAGAGTGGAGATGACTAAAAGTTCATAAATTGTTTATTGGGATCCTCATTGACCCATAAAAAATGAAATGGGATTTGAACCAGTGGCATAGTGAGGATAAACAGCACCTGGGGATGGTGGAACCCCGCCGCCTGCTCTCTGCCACCCTGCTTCTTCTCTGCCCCCAACACCACACTTGTGCCGTCTCTTCCCCCATAGCTCTTTAAATCTTCGCCAGCATGAGAAGCTTCTCAGGCCTGCTGCTCGCGTCAGCATTGGCTTTCCTTCTAATGTTACTTCCTGGCCCTGCAACCAGGAAGTGATTTCAGAGGGGAGCCAGGCCGGCGCCGGCAGTAGGCCGGAGAAGTTGCTCACACAGATAAAGATTTAGGGGTGCACTAAATTGGTTATCGCGTGCGAAATCGGTTAGCACACCTTAGTAAAAGGACCCCTTAAATGAGGTACGGGGGGTAAGGGAGGGCACGAGCTTGGTATGGGGGAGGAGCTGCCGGTGCCCCCCACCAAGACTCCCTCAGGGAGGTCCACCTACCCCCCCCCTTACTATGCCACTGATATGAACTCTTGTCTCCTACTGAGTAGCTTACTGCTCTAACTACTAGGCTACCCCTCCAGGTGTTTGGGTTTCTGTCTTTGTGTAATTTGTGGAGGTTTGTTCTTCTGTCTTTAGTCCTTTTAGCCTTGTGCACATCCTGACAGGAATCTGAATTTAGAGTAAGGTTTGTTCCTATTTCAGTCCCTCATATGTGCTGCCAAAAGGGCAGGATTAACCAATAGGCCAAGTAGGCACATGCCTAGGGCCCTAAATGCTCAGGGGGGCCCGATGAAGGAGGGCATCAACATTGTTTTTTCCAAACGGCGATGGGCCTTTCCAGCATCGATCGGCAACATGCCCCCCCCCCCACCCCCATCGACGGAAAGTAAGACAAGCAAGCAACGTGGGTAAGAAAGGCAACGAGAACTGTAATTGTGCAAGCGGTGCTACTTGCCCAAAGCTTTCCTCTGACGCAGCTTCCTGTTTCTGCCTGGGCGCATGGTGGGGTGGGGTGGGGCAGGGGGACCCAGTGTACTTGTGTGCCTAGGGGCCCTTGATGAATTAATCCTGCCCTGGCTGCCAATGCTTTTTAAAATTCATTGCATGGTTTGTTGCAAGAGTAGTATATTAAATTGGGTTTGTTTTGCACACTCCATGTCAGAAATGAAGATCACAGGGTTCTGCAGCCTGTGAAATGCATGGTGCATTCCAGCATTAGGCTTAATCAAAGAACTATATAATTTCTGCCTCCCTTTGTTAACTGAAGCTCAACAGTTGAGTCTCAGTGGCTGCAAGAGTAAATTTGTTTTTGCCCAACATATTCTGCCCTTATCCTTGACGAATATCTCTAGAACTCAGTGGGGATTTAACAAGGACAGAAGGATCATGCCTTCCAGAAAGCCATCATTAAATTTTTGACACTACATTATTTGTACAAGATCTGAAAGCAGGTTTCAAAAGTAGAAGAGAAAACTTATATAAATACAAGCAAAGAGATTATCAAAACTAGTACAGGGTTAGATATTGTTTGCTATGGGAATGCATTTTATTGAGATAATTTTTCAGATATGGAATTAATAAGCATGCAAATATTTTCTTAAATTGATAATGATTTTATGAGATACATAGGCCCTCTTTTACTATGCGTTTTAGCATGCGTTTAGCATGTACTAACCGCTAACGTGTCCATAGGATAACATGCACACGTTAGTGTTTAGCATGTGTTTAGCGCACGCTAAAAAACATAGCGCACCTTAGTCAAAGAGGGGGATAATATCAAATTGGATCTATATGGAATGATCTCATTACAAATTTCCATAGATTGCTGAAAGCTATGGGGCTCATTTTCAAAAAGAAAGGCGTCCAAAGAACAGGATAAAGTGGCACTTAGACATTTTAATTTCCAAAATGTCCAAGCACAGATTTTCCAGACTTACTTTTTAGACGACATTTTTCTGCCAGTACATCTAAATCTTAAGTGGGTGTGTCATAGGCGTGTTTTGGGCAGGATTAGGCCTTAGGACTTGGACGTCTTGCAGGGATAATGAAACCTTTTTGAAGAGGTCTAGGGTATCATGTAGATGTTCGAAGATAGACCTGTTTTAAAAGTGCAGAAGGGCCATAAAGCTACCCAAACTGACCAGATGACCACTGTATGCATGAAGGCATGACCTCGCCCCCCCCCCTCAAACTCCCCCAGTGGTTACTAATCCATTCCCACCCCCTAAGATGTGAAAGAAATAGTACATACCAGCCTCTATAACAGCTGATGATATTATGGGACTTCCTAGGAGAGCAGCAAGCAGGTGTCTTGCATAGCCTGGTGGGTGGTGTAGTGACCCATAGAGAGGGGGGATGGGGAAATCCCACCCTACCCACTACATTTATGGTGTAAAGCATGAGGCCATCAAAACCTACTGTACTGCCCTACAGGTGACACCTGAAGCCTTAAGGGATATTGGGCTGGTAGACAAGTGGGTATAATAGGTTTTGGGGGAGGTTTTAGGGGCCACCATGCACTATAAGGGGGTTATGGTAAAATATGTTCATAGCAGGGCCCCCTATGATGTTCCACTGCTCTGTTGGCATGGTTGTGTGGCCAGTCAGTGAAAATGCTGGCCTCTCCCATATCCATTTGGGCATTTTGATTTTCGAAAATGGCCTAAAAAGATAGACGTCCTAAGTGCCAGAACATCTAGAAGAGTAATGCTTGGAAAAAAAAACCCATAAAAGATGTCTTGTGATTTTGAAAATGGTAATTTTCCTGACCTGACATTTGAAGGTCCCTGCAAAAATGTCCTATTGAAAATGCCCCTTCACGTATTATAAACTCCAGAACTATGAGGAGAAGGTGGGGAGAAGGGCCTTTCATTTCAAGTGTGACTGACAGCATTTCTATCTGGTTCACTTTCATAAAAATCATGAAAGAAAAATGTGTCCTCAGACTTCTCTTCTTGGAAAGCAGATGAAATGCAGAAGTGCTTAAGATAGGAGAGAATCTTTTATCAAAGCATGCAGCTGTGAATTCTGCTAATTGTCTTATTAATCTAATGATACATTTTTCCCTATAATTAAACTGATATCTTGTGCCATTGTTCTAATTACTGATCCTTTAGTGGTGCCATGCTGCTCAGAGTTGAGAACACAATAGGAAATTTGTCAACTTTAATATAGAGTGCTAAATCTTTGAATGACAAGATATACACAAGAGAATTACATATGCACAGCAATTCTATAAAATACATATGAACAATTGTGTGTGCCCCCCACACACACACACACACTGTACAGATTTTATTCATTTGTGCAGGACCAGTCCTTGGCTCTCCCTCTTTCAAATTAACTTGTAGTGCCTCAGGCCCTTCCTGGTGCATCCCAAGGTTCACCGGGGAGGGGAAGGCACTCCATTTTGAAGAGGCAGGCCAGCTGGCCAGAGGGAGTAGGCATACCTCCGGCTAGCCATCTGAAAGTAAAGTAAGGGGGAGAGGGTGGAGGTTTTTGGAGACATGGAGAGGTGTTGCATGGCGGTGGGAGAGCGTGGGCATCTCTCCCACCGATGAGGAGGGTTGGGGGTGTTGATTAGTGGCGTGAGAGATTGGGCATCTTTTCTTTTTCAAGGTTTCTCTTTGCCTTTTTTAAATCGACACCTTGCATTTGGTTGGCAATTGAAGGGGTAAATGACACCCCTATTGTTACCCCAGACAATTATTGGAAATAAGATTTATCAAAAATGAAATAATTCCATTCCATGGCACGAGAAGTCAGTTTCACCAGAAATTCAATTGGAACTAAATGAGGACAGCAGAGTTTTTCTAAAGCTGCTTGTACTGTTTCAATCACTTCTTTTTGGGGAATACAAGTATAAAGTATAGAGACATTACATCCAGCATGACCATAATGCCTGAACAAAAAACTTTAGACTTTAGACTTTATAATATTCATAAAATAAGGCTTCAAAAACTTTAGACTTCAAAATATTCATAAAATAAGTGGTTTCTTGTATATTCTTTTTTTTTTATCATCAAAGATCTAAAAATAATCAGTTTGCATACCTTTTCAAGAAGAGAATTCCACACAATCATAGTGCGCCAAGGTGGATTAATTGGATCCTTATGAATTTTAGGAAAACAATACAAAATGGGGATTTGAAAATATTAATTCCCCATAAATTGAAATTTAGCCATTGTCAGGAACTTCATCAGAGGGATCGGTCTCAAGGTTTTTGTATACTGTGTTATCAGATAGCTGAGATCTTCCTTCTCATAAATATTTTTCATAATCCAATATTATGATGACTCCTCTTTTGTCAGCTTTTCATAAACACATCACATTGCAGAGTCATCAAAGCTGTTTTCTCTTTTTTAGTCAAATTCCGTTTGCTCCAACCATAATTATTCTCAATTGAAGCCACCTTTATTCCTACCATTGATTGCAAGGCCATCAAAATGGGGCCAGTAGGGCCTGAACAGACCCATTTACTTATATTTTTTTACTACTGATCAATCATTTAAAACGGCCTGATCTTGAAAATGCATCTGCAGATGAAGCTTGCGGTTCCAAATCAATTTGCCCTATTCTGCCCAGATTCAGTATAGGACACCTAAATTACTTGCCACTAGGTGCCCTATTTGAGGACACCTTGCGCCGTCTAGGAATCTGCACTCAACTTTTTTTTTTTTTTAATTGGCGTGATAATTGACTGCACCAGTTTTCAGCCAGTTAAAAAAATAAATAAATAACCAATTAAGAGTTTGGGACAGAACTCATAGGACAAATAGCGCCTCGTAAGTAGCGGCACGCTCTGATGCCCACCTAAAAAATAGGCATGGTTAGAGGCAAAGAATAGGTGTGGTTGACTTGGGCATCGCTAGACATCTGAATCAGGTGCTGGTAAATTAGGCTAAGTAAAATCTGGCCTAATATACCAGCACCTACCTCTAGGATGCCTAATGACAGCTAAATCAACCACACCTATTCTCCGCCACTAGACAGGATTCTACAAGCAGCACTTAACAGTTGATTGAAAACCATGCCGAGCGGCACCTACAATGTAGGCACTCTTAGGCATCATTTATAGAATCCGACCCTTAGTGCCTAAGTTATATAGAGAAGACCAATCAGATGTTGCCCCTTCCCAGACCATCCAATAGCCTCCTTAACCTGCCATCAACTTTTGTTCTTAGGGGAAAGAGTGAGGGTACTCAGCACCTGTTAAGACAATCCCTGGATGAATTTGACTATATTTCTTCATATTATGTTAATCTTTTAACAATATTTGCTTATTGTAAGGGTGACAAACCTTTTTGTTAGGCAAGTAAGTAAAAGTAAGAGAAAAAGAAGGCTGCTTTGATTCTCAAAAGTAGTAGTTGAGAAGGTAAGGAATAAGAGGTTAGCTTTCATAAACTACAAAATATTGCAGAAAGAGGAAGACAGGCAAAAATATCTGGAGTATGTGGAAAAGTTAAAACAGGCTGGTCGTGTAGTCAGGAAAGGAAAGATGCAAATGGAAGAAAAAATAGCTGAAACGGTAAAACAGGGAGACAAGATATTTTTAGATATATTAGTGATAGGAAGAAGTGCAAAAGTGGTATTGTGAGAATCAAAGGTGAAGGGGAGAAATAAGTAGAAGCTGATAAAGAAAAGGCCAAATTGCTTAACAAATATTTCTGTTCTGTGTTCACGGCTGAAGTGCTGGGAGCAGGACTGCAGAAGACAAACATGAATAGAGATAGAGGAGTAATAGACCCTGATTGATTTTCAGAGGGTTGTGTTTGTGAGGAGCTAGCGAAAATAAAGTTAGACAAAGCGATGGGGCTGGATGTTGTACATCCGAGGGTGCTGAAGGAACTTAGGAAAGTTCTGGTGGCTCCTCTGACTGACCTTTTCAATGAGTCTCTAGAGTCGGGATTGGTATCAGAGGACTGGAGAAGGGCAGATGTGGTCCCTCTGCACAAAAGTGGAAGTAAGGAAGAAGTAGGGAATTACAGGCTGGTAAGTCTGACTTCTGTGGTAAGCAAATTAATGGAGACACTTTTAAAACAGAGAATGGTCAAGTTTCTGGTATCCTGTGGATTACAGGACCAGAGGCAATATGGATTCACTAGACGTAGGTCTTGTCAGACAAATCCGATCAATTTCTTTGACTGGGTGACCAGAGAATTGGATAGAGGATGTGCGTTAGATGTGATGTATTTAGATTTTAGCAAAACCTTTGACAGTGTTCCACACAGACGTCTAATAAATAAATTTAGTGCCCTCGGGATGGGTCCCAAAGTGACAGGCTGGGTCAAGAACTGGTTGAGTGGAAAGCAACAGCGGGTAGTGATCAATGGAGATCACTTTCATATTCAAAATCAAACTGACCCACTTCCCATCTTTCGTAGATAAACATCTCATCCCCTATGCATCCTCTCGGGCTCTGAGATCTGCTGATCAGAATCTTTTGACTGTACCCTCAATCAAAGAACTTTTCTACACTCGAAACACCATCTTTTCCGCTACGGCCCCCTCCCTCTGGAATGCCATGCCATCACACCTCCATCTTGAAAACTCTCTTGATAAATTCAAAACCAAACTCAAACCTTTTTATTCCAAGATGCCTACCAAATTACAAATTAGATCTCTTCTCCAGCTAGCCTCAGTGATTAATATGAACCGCTTTTAAGAAGCGACCATCCTTCCCCTCTCCTTCTTACCACCCTTTAATTTTTATTTTAACTTCGATGTATTTTTGAATTTTCCCTCTCCTGAGCACCTCCTGCATCAATCCACGTCCTCCCCGTTGTCTTTGTCCTGCCCATTTACTACCCTATTTTTATTTTAACTATTTTAAACTATTATTTTAGCATTGTAAACCGACCAGGTATCTGTTGATGGCCAGTCTATCAAACTGTAAATAAACTTGGAAACTTGGGCCCTCTTTTACATAGGTGCGCTAAGCGTTTTAGCATGGATTTAGCGTGTGCTAGCTGCTAACGCGTCCATAGGATAGCATGCATGCATTAGCGTTTAGTGCATGTTTAGTGTGCATTAATATTTAGCACACGCTAAAAAGCTTAGCGCACCTTTGTAAAAGAGGGGGTTGGAAACAGATGTTACCAGTGGTGTGCCTCAAGGTTCTGTTTTTGGGCCTGTTCTTTTTAACATTTTCATAAATGATATTGCTGAAGGGTTGTCGGGTAAGATTTGCCTCGTTGCGGATGATACCATAATCTTCAATAGAGTAGATACCCTAGATGGGGTGAATAACATGAAGAAAGTCCTGGCGAAGCTGGAAGAATGGTCTGAAATGTGGCAGCTAAAATTTAATGCTAAGAAATGCAAGGTCATGCATTTGGACTGCAAAAACCTGAAGGAACAGTACAGTTTAGGGGAAGAAAAATTTATGTGCTCGACAGAAGAGCGGGACTTGGGTGTGATTAAGGTAGCCCAACAGGTTGAAAAGGTGACAGCGAAAGCTAGAAGGATGCTAGGTTGCATAAGGAGAGGTATGGCCAGTAGGAAAAAGGAGGTATTGATGCCCATGTATAAGACTTTGGTGAGACCTCATTTAGAATATGGTGTACAATTCTAGAGGCCGCACCTTCAAAAAGATATAAAAAGGATGGAGCCGGTCCAGAGGAAGGCTACTAAAATGGTTTGTGGTCTTCTAATGGAGGACAGGCTTAAAGTTCTCAATCTGTATACTTCGGAGGAAAGGCAGGAGAGAGGAGATATGACTGAGATGTTTAAATACCTACGTAATGTAAATGCGCATGAGTCGAGTCTCTTTCATTTGAAAGGAAACTCTGCAATGAGAGGGCATAGGATGAAGTTAAGAGGTGATAGGCTCCGGAGTAATCTAAGGAAATACTTTTTTACAGAAAGGTTGGTAGATGCGTGGAACAGTCTCCCAGAAGAGGTGGTGGACAAAGAGACTGTGTCTGAATTCAAGAGGGCCTAGGATCTCTCAGAGCATGTGGGATCTCTCAGAGAGAGAAAGAGATAATGGTTACTGTGGATGGGCAGACTAGATGGGCCATTTGGTCTTTATCTGCCATCATGTTTCTGTAGATTTTCATATTATCATAAGACATGCTATGGTGAAAATTAATGAAAGGTGATGCAGTGCAAAGAAATTAAAAGGATATAGAAAAAGGACTAGAAATAACTACTGATATTTGTAGCTGAGCGTTTGCTGCAGCTGTACCGAGGTCTGACAGCGGCATGAGAACAGCATTTCCATATGGCAAACATCAACGTGTCAAGATAATTTAAACAAATGTTTTTTCTTTGTTTACCCTGTGCACAGTGGGGGGGGGCTGTTTTGCCTATGATGAAAATTGCATTTTTAACAGTGGAGGTTTTTTGGCTAGAAATCCACGGGGATTGCCATCTTTCATTCAAATTGATTGAGGCGTTTTCTCCACTTATTGTTAAATGCGTCTTTCTTGGGACAGCACCACTGCTGGCTAATAACATTTTTTTTTCTATTTAATTGCTTTATTAGTGTTATTATTTATAAGTACTTGTGGAACATCAACTCCTTCCAATGCTCAGACATATATGCCTTATATTTTTAAACTATTTTCTGTAGTATCAGCTTTAAAAAAGGGGGAGTCTAATAATAGAACTAGAATAATGCCAGAGGCAGGTGTGCTAGCTGATTTTTTTTCTCCCCAAAATTTTACTTTTACGGTCAAGGAGAAAAAAAAGGAACATCAAATCATTTTGAATTAGATAAGGATGAATCAAAAGAGGATAGTATAAAACTAGGAAAATCAAACTGGTCAACTTTTCAACTGCCTACGTTGACAAAACTAGAGAAGCTTTTGAGTAAAATGCATGTTACTTTTTCTGAGTTAGATCCCATCCCATCACAATGGCTTTTATGCTCTAGACATGGGCTATCGGCTTTGGCTTTAAATATGATACATAACAGTTTAAATAAGGGTGAGGTCCCAGGATGCTGGAAAAAGGCAGTTATTAAACCTATTTTGAAGAACAAAGATCTATATATATTTAATCCAGCTAGTTATAGGCCAATTTCAAATCTTTGCTTTTTAGCAAAACTGACAGAGTGGATAATTTTTGAGCAATGGGTCTCTTATATCGAATCAACAAAGGTTCCAAATCCAAGACAGACAGGATTTTGAACTATACATAGTACTGAGACAGTTTTAGCAGGTTTCCTTAGTGAAGTTCACTCTATCTTGGATCATGGGAACTTTGTTATGGTAATATCTTTAAATCTGAGCTCAGCCTTTCTCCGGGATTATACTTTTAGAGTAGTTACGGATGGGTCAACATCCAGCGATAGATTATTGGACTGTGGGGTACCACAAGGCTCAGCCCTTTCACCTATTCTGTTTAAAATATTTTTGAGTCCTCTTGCAAGACGAATTCAGGAATTAGGAATCAGTACATATATCTATGCAGAGGATGTTTTGTTGGTATATGATTTATCTCCTTCAACATTGGATCTGAGCCCTCTTTTGGATGGTTTGGATAGGATAGAACAGGGCTACCCAAGTCCGGCCCTCAAGATCTACTGGCAGGCCAGGTTTTCAGGATATCCACAATGAATATGCATGAGAGAGATTTGCCTGCACTGCCTTCTTGGTCTGCAAATCTCTCTCATGCATGTTCATTGTGGATATCCTGAAAACCTGGCTTGCCAGTAGATCTCAAGGACCGGACTTGGGCAGCCCTGGGATAGAAGAAAGGTTGGGGGAACATGGACTTTTATTGAATATGTCAAAAACAGTAGCATGTTGTATTTCCGGTGACAAGGTAACACCACAACTAGATCTTTCACTACACCATCAGCATATAGAGATAGTAAAACTATCTAAGTATTTGGGAATTATAATTGACTCTCATTTGAATTTTGAGAAGCAGGTTTCATCTACAGTTGCGAAAGGATTTGGGGCATTACGACATAGAGCTATTCGAGATTACCTGGATGAGAAATCGTTACATACGTTAATCCATGCTTTTGTTCTATCTAAATTAGATTATGGCAACTTGGTATATGCGGGAATAACAGTGGGGCAACTGAAATGTTTACAAACAGTACAAAATGCGGCAATTCGGCTGTTAGGTCGCGCACACATCTGTGATCATGTAACTCCATTATATTTGAAATTCCATTGGTTACCAATGAAATTTAGAATTCCATTGGTTACCAATGAAATTTAGAATTAAATTTAAAATCCTGATGCTGGCACATAGGAAATTATTTGAGTTACAACCATTATATCTCTCTGATCTAATGTTATTTTACACACCTAGTCGCTCGTTGAGCTCTTTAAATGACAATAGAGTAGCTGTTCCCCATATTTCAAAGGCTCGCCTTGCCTCAACCAGAAACGGTGCATTTTTCTACTTACCCCCTCTTCTACGAAACACGCTAGCGGTTTTTAGTGCAGAGAGCCGCGCTGAATGACCCGCGCTGCTCCTGACACTCATAGGACCTCAATTTGTAGAAGAGGGGGTTAATTCCAATATTGTGGAACAATTTACCAGTAGAGTTAAAGAAGGAAGAATCATTTCAAAATTTTAAGAGACATCTTAAAAGCACATTTTTTTCACATGGCTCTCCCGAATTGAATAATGGAATGGGGACCACAATCTGCATGAATTTGTACTGATTCATGTTGATTTGGGTTTATTTATTTCATATAACAGTTTTAGTGGATATGTTTTAGAAATGTTAATTTCTTTGATGCTGTCAAGCTCTGCCAGTGGTGGATCGGTGAAGTGGGTTGTGCCGGGAGTTGTATTAAGACCTGCACTAAAATATGATTGTTTGTTATCAGGCCGCTTTAGAGACTTTTCTATCTCTTAAATTTGTTTTATTTTATTTTTAATTTTTTATCTTCTTTCATTATTTCTATTTTTTTGATCTTGGAAATGTATTATGTGTTGTTATTACATATTTTAAATTTATCAGGTACTTTAGTAGCTTGTGAGTCTTCGGGACAGATAGGGTAGTTATTCTCAAGTACCTAATTTCATTTTAATTTGATACATTGTAAACCGCTTAGGTCAGTAAAATGCAGGAGCGGTATATCAAATCTTAAATAAACATAAACATATTGAATTATGTAGAGCGCAGGTTTGTCTACTTGAGATGTTTTGTTTCATTTCATATTTTCCTCACCCAATTTTCATTTTGTTTGGGCCTTTTATTATTTTATTTGAAACAACTAAATATGAGGTGCTATGTATAATATTATAGATATAAAATAACAGTGCAGTCATACATACTTCTCTTGGTTTGTTTTAAAATGAAATAAAGCAAGTTTTACTAATTGGTTAAGGGGCTGGAGGAGTTGCCGTACAATGAGAGGCTAGAGAAACTGGGCCTCTTCTACCTTGAAAAGAGGAGATTGAGAGGGGACATGATCAAAACATTCAAGATAATGAAGGGAATAGACTTAGTAAAGAAAGAGAGATTGTTCACCCTCTCCAAGGTAGAGAGAACAAGAGGGCACTCTCTAAAGTTAAAAGGGGATAGATTCCGTACAAACGTAAGGAAGTTCTTCTTCACCCAGAGAGTGGTAGAAATCTGGAATGCTCTTCCAGAGGCTGTTATAGAGGAAAGCACCCTCCAGGGATTCAAGACAAGGTTAGACAAGTTCTTGCTGAACCGGAACATATGTAGGTAAGGCTAGACTCAAATAGGGCACTGGTCTTTGACCTAAGGGCTGCCGCATGAGTGGACTGCTAGGAACGATGGACCACTGGTCTGACCCAGCAGTGGCAGTTCTTATGTTCTTATCTTATTTCAAACAAATACATGATTCCTTGTATACTCCCTCTAGTGGACTAAAGTATTTTTTCCTAAAGAGAAACAATATCAAATCCAGGCATTCATTGAAAGTAGATGAGTGTTTCATCAATCGAATATGACCCTTTCTATATAAAGAAAGAAAACTTTCTATATTTCTAGGGAATTTTGCATTAGTAAGAAAAAAAAAATGGTTGCAGGTTATCATTGTACAGTATGGGGTTGCGAAGAATGCTTTAGTCAATTCTACATTCCTACAACGGTTGCTAATTAATTTGTCAACAGCATGCGAGGTACAAATTTCCTAGTATGTGGGGAAATAATGTCATGTCCTATAAATACTCCCTCTATTTAATCATACTTTAATCAGATTAATTGATTTCAAATTTAATTGTGCACTGCATTGATGTTTTGTTTCAAGGAGCAATTAGTCAAATTCATTAAACTTTAAACTTTCCACTCCTCATGTTGCAATTATGACTACTTGTGCATAGTGATGAGAATTTCAACAGATGAGTTGCAAAACAATCATATGTAAAATTATTTGTAGTTAAGATCCGAAAGGCCTTAGCAAACTTATGAAAATGAATGTGGGTAGCAGTTGCCAATTAATGACTTAGGAGGGAATTCATCAAGGGGCATTAGGGCTTTAAGTCATTTTTAGAAAGCTAGCACGGCACGAGGTAAGTCACCGCACATGAGCAAGTAATGAGATGCAAAATATGCAAAAGCTACCAGCGGTAGCAGACGGAAGATTTTCAGCCCTTTTCGGGCGTAGCGCCGTTAAACGTGTGGTCTGGAGGATCCCCCGACGAAGGTTTGATTAACCAAAATATATGGATAGGGAGCAGTAAATCAACTGTTTCTGGGCATCAGGAGTGAGAGAGTTCGGACAGCGCTGCAATCCAATGGGATAGTTAAGTACAGTTTCACACGCCTCTAATGTGACTAGATTTTGATTCTTAAGAGAAATGTTTATTAAAATACTTAATTATAATATTATAATTACATAATTAGTCTTATAGTAGTAATTTGGTAAGAGGGGGTAAAAATAATTGTTCTAAGTATAAATTATATGTTTAATAACGCGAACAAGAAAAGGACCTGGGTGTACTGATAGATAGGACCCTGAAGCCATCGGCACAATGCGCGGCAGCGGCAAAGAAAGCAAACAGAATGTTAGGCATGATAAAGAAAGGAATCACGAGTAGATCGGAGAAAGTCATAATGCCGCTGTATAGAGCAATGGTCAGACCACACTTGGAATACTGTGTCCAACATTGGTCTCCCAACCTAAAGAAGGATATAAAACTGTTGGAGAGGGTGCAGAGACGAGCAACGAAGCTAATAAGAGGTATGGAGAACTTGGAATATGAGGAACGACTCAAGAAACTGGGACTGTTCTCCCTTGAGAAGAGGAGGCTGCGAGGGGACATGATCGAGACGTTCAAAATGCTGAAAGGCATCGATAAAATAGAGCAGGAAAATAAATTATTTACATTGTCCAACGTGACAAGGACAAGAGGACATGGTTTGAAGCTAAGGGGGGACAAGTCCAGGACAAATGTCAGGAAGTTCTGCTTCACGCAGCGAGTGGTAGACGCCTGGAATGCTCTCCCAAAGGAGGTTATTAAGGAATCCACTGTGCTGGGATTCAAAGGCAAATTAGATGCACATCTCCTTATGAGAGGCATAGAGGGATATGGGTGACTAAAACTACATCAGGTGTATACCTGACTGGGCCTCCGCGTGTGCGGATCGCCGGACTCGATGGACCATGGGTCTGATCCGGAGATGGCAGTTCTTATGTTCTTATTTATGTTCAGATATTTGTATTGCATTGCATTGCAAAGTTTAAAAATCAATAAAGATTTATTTAAAAAAAGAGAAATGTTTTAGATACAATTAATTTAAGAATGTGTGGAATATATATATATATGAAGTTCTTTATAAGATCATAGAAATAGGGAGGTTGGGGGGAGGGAGGAGGAACAACAAGTGATTAAAGAACTGGGACTGGTGAAGCAGGTGCTGGAATAGGTGTGCGCTATAAGAGGCCCCATGATCCCCGTCCCAGGTAAAAGTGTCTGATGTTCCTTTCCTTGCTTAGTACTAGGACATTTTGAGTAATTTTTATTAAGACGGGAACCCGCCCAAAAGAAATTTTGTGGTTAAAAATTAACACGCTTGTTCCCCTTTTTTGAAAAGAAGAAGCATAGGACCATTAACCCTTTGTTTGCTTTCTTTTGATATTATGCAACTTATGGGGGTAGATATATAACTATTTGTTCTTGATGCATCTCATCGGTGGCATAGCAAGGGCGAGTGACGCCAGGGGTGGTGGCAACCCACCTCTGCCCTCTTCTCCGCCCCCCTCCGATCCTTCACAACCCCCCTGCCATGCACGTACCCCCTTCCCTTCCCCTGTACCTTTTTAATTTTGTAGGCATGAGTAACATCACAAACTTGCTGCCCTTGTTGTGTCGGCTATCCCTCTGATGTCACTTCCTAGGTGCAGGGCCTGGAAGTGACTTCAGAGAGAGGCAACACCAACGCGAGCAGGAAGTTTGTTATGCTGTTTGTGCGGGGAAAATTAAAGAGGTATGAAGGAAAGGAAGGGGCGCACATGCATGGCAGGGGGGAGGGTTCTGGAAGAAGTGAGACGGGTGCTGGTACCCCTACCAAGACCGCACTCAGGGTGGACCTCCCCCCCTCCCGCCCCCCTTACTACGCCACTGTATCTCATTACTATGCAAAAGTTATAATGCAAGTTATGGCAAGTCACATTAGGGCCTAAAAACCACAATAAAATAATGCCAGCTTTTTGCTGGGGTTATTTTACTATCCAGAGCTACAGCTTGATGCTCCCAGGCCTTTAGTTCAGGCCCCCTCCCCCAATTTAAGTTCTCCCTATTTCAAACCCCCTGACTCAGGCCCCCTGGAGGTTGAATCACCCCTCCTATTATTTTCATTTGTGGTACAGGGTGGGGATCTTCTGGGGGTCCGGATCCAGGGGATCCGGTGGGATCCAGGGGTGGGAGGGGTTCTTTGGGCAGAAGCAATACTCAGTCACTCCTACCCTGTCTGCTGGCAGCTCCAAAATGGTGTGACTACTGCTGGGGGGGGGTCAGATCCTGCCCAAAGAACCTGCTGGACTCCAAGACAGCCCCCACTGTTAACCACTAATGAAAATGGTACAGTGGGAGTATGGGAGGGGCATTCAACCCCTGGAGTGTCCTTAGTCAAGGGATCTTGAATTGGGGGAGCCTGAGTGTGTGTGTGTGTATGTGTGTGTAGAGCTGTCAGGGAAGCCTTTTTCAGAGGAACTTAAATCCAGTGTTGGGGGGGGGGGTCCCTGAGCTAGTGACCCAGGAATATTGGGCTTCTTGTCATGGAGCATCTCATACACAAGACATTTAGCAGTCATAAAAAGGCTTGGATAGTAAGCCTACTAGGTACTATTCATATGTGATAGGCTCTGTGTCAGACTGCACATAAGAAAATACTATTCATATGTTTCTGCAAGATCTCATGTACATTTCAGGTTTAATTTCTCTGTGGGTCCAGGCACACACATGCCTAGCTAGAGAGATGTGGGACGCAGGGACACCTCATCCCTTACAAACCTTATCAGAGAGTCCCCATCTTATCTGTTGGTTTATGTGACAAACTACCGTTGCATGAAAAGTTGTTCAATGTAACAGACAATGTTGCCTCTTAGAGATATTTAGAGCCAGACCCAGATGTTAGGAACGCCATAGTAAAGAGAGTTTACTACAGAAAGGGACCCTTAGTTATTTGGGAAAGGTTAGGTAGAGCCAACTCAGCTACTAAGTATTCTACTTCTGTTATGCACAATCTGGACCAACACTGTATCAACACTGTTTAATTTTCCCTCTGTACAGGGCTGCAAAAGTAAAAAAAATTCTCAATCACACTTTCGCGTTTTAGGTAGCTTCCCACGACAAAGAATTCCGATCGTTGTTGCTTACAGCTCATTCTTATAAACATTTTAGAACACCCTTGAAGACCTATCTCTTCTCAAAGTATTTGACTAATTAACTTATTTCTATCTTCTAGACTATCTTTACTGTTTATAATCTTTAGTAAACTGCGTTGAACTTACGGCTATGTGGTTAATAAGCACAATGTTAACTAGGAACTGAGAATTAATGGTTATTAGAATGTATTTAACTATAGTAAATGCACTAGTTGTAGTATTTAGTATTTAGAAAACTCTTCTTATTATCTTAGTACTTATATCTTCAACCTCCTTGATGATGGACTCAACTGAAACTCAGCTGGAGTTGGAGGCTTATGCTGATTGAACAATATAAGTAATTAAAACTGGAAAACTTTAAGGATTAAGAAGAGAGAACCTCTGAACTGATTAAGCATTTCTAATTGGATCATTAATATAAGGAACAACTGGTCTGGCCAAACCTACAGATTACTACTCAAGGAGATATTGGGACTTTAATTGGCTCATCATCAAGATAAGTGAGCTTCATTGGGCCTGAATGGATTCAAAACTTAACATCATTAAGAACCTTGAAGACTGATGGACTCTATTTTAAAGCTTTAGATAGTACCTGTAGCTTTTCCCAGCCTACGATTTTGTTATTAGTAGCATTTTGTACTTTGTATTACATGTTATTGTAGATTTTAAATGTAGATGAAATAAATTTTGCTAGTTTTTAGAATATGAATTGAATTAAAGAAATCAATAAATTAAATATTTAATTAATTTTATGTTATGGTATTCTTGGTATAGTATTTTAATGAACTGAATATCAGTAATTGACTATATTTACCCTACTTTATATAGTTATGTTATGTTACCCATCAGATACAGTATTTCCAAACCAACGCTCATCTCTTTAGATTTTCACACATTAAAATGAATCTTTGAAATATGTGCCTTATATATTGGTACTTAGATGGAAGGGATTGTGCGTTTGGCCACATACATTTTGGGCTCCTTTTACTAAGCTGCGATAGCATTTTTAACGCACATAGGATTTTAGCACGCGCTAAACCCACGCTATGCAGCTAGACCCACGCTAAACCCACGCTATGCTGGCATTAATGTCTATCATGCATAGCAATTCAGCACGTGCTAAGTGCGCGCTAAAACCGCTATTGCAGCTTAGTAAAAGGAGCCCTTTGTCTCAAACATGCTCTTACAGTCTTTCCCATGCACTAGGGTCACTATTTGCTGCAGCTTTATAAAAGGGCCCCTAAGTTGGATTAAACTCAAAACAGGTTGAAAGTCTTCTGAAAGCATAATGAACAATATGGTCAATTGGCAATAAATCTGAATGTTGTCTGCATATAACTTATACTGCAAATTTAACAGTTTAGCAGATAATAGAGTGATATAAGGAAAATATTTCACAAGTAGAGTGACTGTCCTGTCTTGATATAATGTTTTTTTTCTTATCTTTTTAATGATTTGGTTGTAACCGCCCTTGTAACATAAGAACAAAAGAACATAAGCATTGCCTCCGCTGGGTCAGACATGAGGTCCATCGTGCCCAGCAGTCCACTCACGCAGCGGCCCAACAGGTTCAGGACCTGAGCAGTAATCCTCTATCTATACCCCTCTATCCCCTTTTCCAGCAGGAAATTGTCCAATCCTTTCTTAAACCCCAGTACTTTCTGTGCTGCAAGTGTGGAGCTGTTGGCCAGGGCATTTGTTCCCAGATGGATAACAACATCAGTGTTAAAATCCTTAGTTTATTCCTTAATTATAGTCTGTATTTGCCTGGAACTCCTGGTAGCTGAGGATCCTGGAAGACATTTCACTATTTTGGTCTCCTCGTCTTGTGTTCCAAGGTTAATACCTCTGATGATGGAATCCCCCAAAAGTAATAGTTTTCTGTTTTGGGCCTTTTTATTTGTGCTTAGGGTGCGCTTGTTCTCTTGAGTTACCTTCATTGGTTCCTGTCCCACCTCCCTTCTGTTTTCTTGAGTATCGCCGTGTACTAGTGGAGCGAAGGAATTCTGTAGAGGTAATATTTGTGAAGGTGGATGTTTCTGTGTTACATGTCGCAGTCTTCCTGAGCCTACTGTGACCCATTTATTCCTGGGCTGTTTTATTCTTTGAGGTAGAGGTGGTAAGTTGGTGTGATTTTGTGGAGTGATGAAAGCTGCTTTAATTGTATTCAATTCCTGTTTAAGTTTGCAGAGCTCCTCCTTAATACTAGCAAGTTGAAGACAGATGGGGCAAGCCTTAAGCCTCCAAATAGTATGTCTTGGAATTAAAGCACCGCAGTGATTGCATAGAATAAAGGTCATCTTGATT
The DNA here is from genome assembly GCF_902459505.1 of Geotrypetes seraphini. Classification (NCBI taxonomy): domain Eukaryota; kingdom Metazoa; phylum Chordata; class Amphibia; order Gymnophiona; family Dermophiidae; genus Geotrypetes; species Geotrypetes seraphini. The sequence continues at coordinate 35,142,352 of NC_047101.1, read as the reverse complement.
GGTTGTGAAGTGACTTGATTTGAGTAGTCCTGATTATTTGGGTCTCTATATATGAAAAGTAGTCCCTGGGGTTGGTGGGACTATAAGTCTTACCCTTATTCCTATGAAGGGAAAGGGAAAGAGGAAATACGATTTAACAAAGGAAAGACAAGGGTTTATTTTTTTGTGCTTTTTTTTTTGTAAGAAACAGGGATGAGAAGAAAAATTAAGCAGATATAATGCTGAAAACCAGTGAAAAGAGCAGAATATGAAATGCAGAGCAACTTATCTTATTGAAGTTCACAGGGCAGCCTTGTTCACAGCACTGTCCCAAAGATAATGCAGTTAACCTTAGAAGTAAAACAGAGCCCATCCCTTCTCCACCTAATCAGCAGAAAACAATGGCTGAATACTAGTAAGACAGAAATATAGGCTCTATACCACCTAAAACACAGTATTTTAAACAAAAATGCAGGTTCTATCAGTGCTACCCTAAAACACAGGATTTTCCCTACTTTAGTCACCCTGAGCCTCAGGCACCAGGATTTAATTAGAGTTAACAAAGTCTTACCCTTTTTCCTATGAAGAGGAAGAGGAAATAAGATTTAACAGAGGAAAGAGAAGGGTTTATTTTTTTGTGCTTTTTTTTAAAATAAGAAACAGGGATGAGAAGAGAAATTAAGCAGATATAGTGCTGAAAACCAGTGAAAAGAGCAGAATATGAAATGCAGAGCAACTTATCTTATTGAAGTTCACAGGGCAGCCTTGTTCACAGCACTGCTGTCTATGTTTTGCACTGTTAAGGAAGAAATGCATTTGTTTATTTCTCTGGGGGTTGCACTGCATGCAGAGTCTTGCATCGTAGGGTTTTGTTTGTTTATATTAGTACTTTTAGTTCATGGTCCTGTATTTCCATAGGGGTTATATGTGTTCTGCATATGTGACTAAGGACAGGTGTTCTGATAGGAATGAATATTGAGAAACATACAGTGTGCTTTGCGTAGTTTAATTTTGTGGTTAACCATTATGTATTGTTAATAAGATTATATTGTGTGTATATATGGAAAATAAATGGACAAAATTGTATTACAATTAGTACTATTATGGGGCAGGGTCTGGGGCGGAGCTTGCAGCCCCCCCCCCCAAACAAAAAAGTGTCCCGCTGCTTATGACTATAACTATTCCAAATTGTAACCTGTTAACTGTATATTATGTATGTTTACCTGTAACCTGTTTTAAGTTCTTTGGGGAAAATGGGATAGAAAATAAATACATTAAAAAATAAAACTCTTAACTACCAAACATTTATGATCTTTTAAATGTGCCAAAAGACTTGAAGAAAACGTGAAGATTTTGACAAAACTTAGGAGAATGGTCTAAGGTTTGGCAGTTAAAATTTAATGTGAAAAAAGTGCAGAGTGATTCATTTATGGTGTAGAAATCCATGGAGATGTACAAGATAGGGGTGAGAAACAGATAAGTGCAATTTAGGATTGAGACCTTGGGGTGATAGTGTCTGATGATCTCAAAGCAGAGAAGCTATGTGGCCAGAAGAAGGTGTTAATTCCCATGAAGGCCCCACTTAAGTTTTACAGGGCATAAAAAGACTTGAAGCAATTCAGAGAAAAATGACAAAAAAATGGTATGGGGTTTGCACCGATGGGCTTATGAAAAAACACTTGAAGACCTGAATGGTTATACCCTAGAGCACAAATGTCAAATACAAGGCCTGTGGGCCGAATCCGGCCTAGCATGTCCTCCACCTTCTCTCTGCATGGTCAGATTCAGTCTGCCCAAGGTGGTGCTGGTCACACTCCTCCGTCAACTGGCAATTTGCCACAATGCTAACCACATGTAGCCACTTATATTTGATAAAATCTTGGAAGAGCACTGTTAAAATTTGGCTACAGTATAGTCACATTTATTGCTAATACTGGATTAAACCAACAATCCAATAATATTGCAAACTGACAACTTGATATGAACATCACGCTGAAAAAATGGCCCGCAGCAGTGCTCCCAGAACATCCCCTTCTCATGGCCCAGCATGTCTTCCTTCCCACACCAGTCCGATGTTGCCGTCACACTGAAAAATCTGTCGGCCTCAGCAGTGATTCAGCGAAGTTGTCTGCGGCTCCCCTTCCTGCTTTCATAAGAACATAAGAATTGCCGCTGCTGGGCCAGACCAGTAGTCCATCATGCCCAGCAATCTGTTCATGCAGCATCCCTCCTGTCAAAGATCAGCGCCCTACTGAAACTAGCCCTACCAGCGTACGCCCTTATTTAGCAGGAACTTGTCTAACTTTGCCTTGAATCCCAGGAGGGTGTTTTCCTCTATAACAGACTCTGGAAGAGCATTCCAGTCTTCTACCACTCTCTGGTTGAAGAAGAACCCTCTTACATTTGTACGGAATCTATCCCTTTCAACTTTAGAGAGTGCCCTCTCGTTCTCTTAACCTTGGAGAGGGTGAACAACCTGCCCTTATCTACTAAGTCTATCTCCTTTAGTACCTTGAATGTTTCGATCATGTCCCCTCTCAATCTCCTCTGTTCGAGGAAGAAGAGGCCCAGTTTCTCTAATCTTTCGGTGTACGGCAGCTCTTCCAACCACTTAACCATCTTTGTTGCTCTTCTCTGGACCCTTTCGATCTGCCATGGTCCACCTGTGCAGAAACAAAGAAGTTGCGTCATTGAAGACAGGAAGGGGAACTGCAGACAACATTGCTGAATCACTGCTGAGGCCGACAGATTTTTCAGTGTGACAGCAACATCGGACCAGCACAGGAGAGAAGATATGCTGGGCCGTGAGAAGGGGATGTTCCAGGAGCACTGCCAAGGGCCACATTTTCAATGTAACGGGTACATCAGACCACGTTGAGAGAAGGGGGAGGACATGCAGGGCCTTAGAAACCTCCTGGACTAACTGGTTCCTTTTATTTTCTAAGTAGGAAGGGGGAGGGTATTAAAAGCAGTGCCAGATTGGGCATGGGGAGGAGAGCTTATGGGGCCAGAAACAGAGAGAGAGAGAGAGAGAGATGGTGAACAATGTTCTGAAGGGAGAGAAGTTGGACCTGGGGTGGTGAGAGGGAAGAGGGAAAGAGTTACTTGAAGGGAGAAAATAGATACTTGAAGGGAGAACTGTTGGGAAGAGAAAGGGAGAAATGGTGGACCGGGGGGAGGGAGGGTTGAAAGGAGACAGGGGGAGAGATGGGACGGGGGCAGTTAGGAAGAGAAATAGAGAGAAGTTGGATCTGGGGATAGAAGGGAGGGAGAAATTTTAGGCCTGGGAGTGGAAGGAGAGAGAGATGCAGCATCATTTTTTTTTTTCTTCCATCTAATTGTTCAGCATCAAGGGAGAACAACAACAGAAAAGAGAGGGAGCAAAATGTTGGACCATGTGGAGAGAGGAGGAGAGATGTGGTAATAGTGAGTAGATAGAAGGAAATAGGAGGCTGGGAAAGGAGTGAGATAGGAAATGGGAGAGCTAGGGACTGTGAGAAGATGGAGAATTGAGAGGTAGCCAAAAATTTTAAAAGAAGGGTGAGAAAGAGAGCATGATTTGAGTGGACAGAGGCAAAAAAGAAAAGAAAAAGTTAAAGTTGAATAGGTAAAATCAATATGTTGGAGACAGGCATAAGGAGGGAAAGGAACAAGAGAGAAGAGGAGAAAAAATGGACAGCAGACACCGGAAAGAAAATTAGTGGAAGATAGACAAAAGGCAGAAAGAGAAACTGGGACCAAGATGATGGAAAAGCAAAAGACCAAACAACAAAAGAAGGAAAAAATAATTTATTATCTATTTTGTGAATATGATATGTCAGATTTGAAATGTGTAGCCTGTCAGAGCTGATTGAAGATGTCTTAGATATGCTTGTTTACTTATTTGTATGTTGGTTATTTGATGAATATGTTTATAGTCTTACAAACTGCTTCGATCGAGGTGGGTTGGAAATGTTTTAAATAAATAAGTCGTGCAGCAGAATTTTGAATGGATTGAAGGGGATAAAGATTTATTATTTATTTTAATAATTTATGTATATTCTGCATATCCTATTATTCTATGTGGATTACAAATTATTCAGGTACTCAAGCATTTTTCCCTATCTGTTCTGGTGGGCTCCCACTCTATCTAATGTACCTGGGGCAAAGGGGGTTAAGTGAGAGCAGTGCAGGATTTTAACCCACAACCACTGCAAACACACACTCCCTATAGTTTATTCTTATCACATGCTAGGAATGTATCTCAGAGGGGGAGGGGAAAACACTTTAATGTTGATAGCGAGTAAAATGTTGGTTTGCAACATTGTTGGATTGTTTGTTTAATCCAGTATTGGCAATAAATGTATATTGCGCAAATGGTAAAAGTGCTCTTCCAAGATTGTATCAAATAAAACTGGTGACATGTGTTTGGCATTGTGACCCATTTGTGATGCCAGTAATTGATCATGGTGGATGTGACCAGCATCAAGTGGCAGGTGTGGCTCTGGCCACTGGATAGACCCTTTGGGTCTTTCTCTGCTATTATTTACTATGAAATCTATTGAAAAAAACAACAGGATGTTTTTTGTTGGGTTTTTTAAAAGGAGGGGAAAAGCAGTTATGATTTAAATCCCTTGACAGATAATCTAAACTGTGTGTTAAGTTTATTTTGTTTCTGTATTTAACCCCAATTATCCTATGCTGGGGAATTCTTACATTCAATTCCCCTTTTCACTTTTTTTTCTTTTTAGCTTTGGCAAAGCCTTTCTGTTCCCTCCTGTAAATTGCAGCAGGTGCAGAAAACCGAAGACATCACAATTAAATGTAATCAAATATTTTAGGCGCTAATGAATGGCTGGAGGAAAACAAGTCAAAAGGAAAAAGAAAGAGTTTTAAAATGACTGAATTTTCAAACAGTCAGGGTACCACAGGGCCAATTAAAGAAGTCAGTTTCCAGGACACATACTGGCATTAATTATCTCTGAGTTCTGGGAAATAAAAAAATAAAAAATAAAAGCAACAATTATCATAATAAATCTCTACACACTGCATGTAAGTTGTGCTAATCTACAACACACCTGGGTTTCTGAGATTTAGGACATGAAAGTGAATACTCAATCAGTTAGTAATGACCTGACTTGGCTTATGGGATATGTTCGTTCTGTGAGGAGGAGGTTTGCAATGATGTCCAACAGAAGCAGTTCTGTTAAATAGTGACATGAAAGAAAATCAGGGCAAAATGTATTCAAATCAACAGTTATAGAACAAAGCCAGCATTCTATAACGCATACCTTTTTTGTCTCTAACAGAAAGACATTCCTTTGAATTGGGTATATCCTGCTTATTAGAGTGCAATAAGCAGTTAGTATGCAAATTAGTGAATGAGCACAGTAAATGCTGGAAAGGGAATGGGGTCTTGTCTACTGTGGCTTTGTCATTCAAAGTAGTGAGTACTAGAGGATTAAGTGACTTGCCCAGGGGTCACAAGGAGCAGCACTGGGATTTGATCTAAGGTGGTAGCTCTACCAGTGAGCCACACCTTCCCACACACTAGCATAGGGGTCCACAAAGTCCTTCCTTGAGGGCCGAATCCAGTCGGATTTTCAGGATTTCCCCAATGAATATGCATGAGATCTATGTGCATGCACTGGGGAAATCCTGAAAACCCGACTGGATTCAGCCCTCAGAGAGGGACTTTGGGGACCCCTGCACTAGCATGACAGACCATGATCATTTTCATTCTGTGGCCCTGATTCTGTAAAATGCGTCTAAAGGTAGGCGCCCTTTGTAGAATCGTGTTCAGCGGCATTCAGCACTGTTTAGATGCCTAACTTTTTAGGCGTCCTTTAGTGAATCAGGTTTAGGTGAGATTTAGAAGTCCAAACAATGTCCTTAATGTTATAACGATTTTATGCTGTTTTTCATTAGAATTATAATACTGGGAGTTGGATCTGTTTAATACTTTTATTTATTTCTGAGATTCAAACCAGCAACATTAGGATAGAAGGGTGTAGGTTTAACCAGTGCGCTACAGAGTGAGCTAGCAAGCTGCAAAGCAATTGTAAAACTAGGTCTTATAGGCATCGCAAGGAACGTAGGCACCGTTTGAACGTGCTTAATGCGATCTGCTAAATAGCTCTCTGGGTTTTTATTTTTGCTTTATTAAGCTCAAAATACATTTAATAAGACACCACATAAACAAGGTACATCAATACAAAGATATTGCATTCAAAGTCTTCTATTTTTCTGGGCAAACAGTAATACTATTTGCCAATTAGAGGGACAGATCCATTAACTGAAGCACAGCACATGAAAAAAAACAGCTTTATGCTTCTTGCTAAAAAGCTACCCTTTATAAAGATTGCTCCAATGAGGTCATTCTTGAAACAGGTGGATACAGTAAATAAAGCACATGACTAAGTAGCATGTGCTAGGGAGCTGGTTGGGATACAAACCCATGACCTCTGGAATAGGAACAAAGGGCTTTTACTAATTGAGCTATAGCAGCTTCCAGGCAGGTGTGTCTCTGACTGCCCTGTGATAGACAGGTTGAAAATCGACAAATCCCCAGGCCCGGACAGGATCCACCCAAGGGTACTAAAGGAACTGAAAACCGAAATAGCAGAGACACTCCAAAAAGTTTGCAACCTGTCCTTGAAAACAGGGGTGATCCCGGAGGATTGGAAAATAGCAAATGTCACATCTATCTTCATAAAGGGCTCGAGAGGTGATCCAGGAAACTACAGACCGGTGAGTTTGACTTCAGTGCCAGGCAAGATGGTAGAAGCACTGATAAAAGACAGTATCTGTAAGCATATAGAAAGAAATAGACTAATGAAAACGAGCCAGCATGGCTTCTGCAAAGGAAGATCTTGCCAAACAAACTTACTACACTTCTTTGAAGGGATAAACAGCCAGATGGACAAAGGAGACCCCATAGACATCACATATCTCGACTTTCAAAAAGCCTTTGACAAGGTACCTCATGAGCGGCTACTTAGGAAACTGTGGAACCACAGGGTGCAAGGGGACATACATAGATGGGTTAAACACTGGTTGGCAGACAGAAAGCAGAGGGTTGCAGTGAAGAGCCACTACTCGGGCTGGAGAAGGGTAACGAGCGGTGTCCCACAGGGGTCTGTGCTCGGGCCACTGCTGTTCAATGTATTTATAAATGACCTGGAAGCGGGGACAAAGTATGAAGTTATAAAATTCACAGATGACACTAAACTCTGTAGCAGGGTTAAAACTATAGGGGAATGTGATGAACTAAAAAGAGACCCGACAACATTGGAGGAGTGGGCGAACAAATGAGCTTCAATATAGAGTAATGCAAGGTCATGCATATAGGGAAAAAGAATCCGATGTTCAGCTACAAAATGGGGGGGCTGGTACTGGGGGAAAGTAATCTTGAAAAGGATTTGGGAGTGTTGGTGGATACAACAATGAAACCAACGGCGCAATAAGCGGCAGCCTCGAAGAAAGCAAACAGAATGTTGGGAATTATCAAGAAGGATATTGCAACAAGAACGAAGGAAGTCATCCTACTGCTGTATCAGGCGATGGTGCGCCCACACCTGGAGTACTGTGTCCAATATTGGTCGCCATACCTTAAGAAGGATATGGCGATACTTGAGAGGGTCCAGAGGAGAGTGACACAAATGATTAAGGGTATGGAGAACCTTTCATACGCTGAAAGGTTGGAGAGGCTGGGGCTCTTCACCCTGGAGAAGAGGAGACTCAAAGGTGACATAATAGCGACTTACAAGATTATGAAAGGTATAGAGAGGGTGGAGAGGGACAGGTTCTTCCTAGTAAGGAACTACAAAAATAAGAGGGCACTCAGAGAAATTGAAAGGGGACAGATTTAGAACCAATGCCAGAAAATTCTTCTTTACTCAGAGGGTGGTGGATAGCTGTAATGCGCTCCCGGAAGATGTAATAGGACAGACTACATTAAGGGGTTTCAAAGAGGGACCAGATAAATTCCTGAAAGATAAGGGGATTGAGGGCTACAGATAAAGGAGGACACAGGAGCAAAAAGGTCAAAGATAAGAGGGAAGAAGAGGGTTTTCAGGATATAAGGAAGTAGGAATCCAAGGGTTAGACAAAAGATCACTTACAGGTCATGGATCTGATGGGCTGCCGCGGGAGCGGACCGTTGGGCTCGATGGACCCTTGGTCTGATCCAGCAGAGGCAAATTTTTATGTTCTTATATGATAGCTTAGCAGATCCCTAACCATGTCTAGTTTCCATATAGGTGCTGGTAGGTGCTTTGGTGTAGACTAGGGTTACCATATCTGGAGCCTCACAAACCTGGATGCATGGCACCATTCCATTCTGCCCCATCCCTACTTTGTTCTGCTGGCAGCCCCGCCCAGTTCCACCTCAAATCCTGACCATTCCACTCTAACCCTGTTCCCTCAAAACCTCATTTTCTTCCCAGATGAGCTCTGGCCTGCCGGCCTGCGGTAGAAATCTCTACCACCGTTTAGTAAAATCCAGCGTAAATAATTCAAATTGAATCGAGCATTTTATCATGCATCAATTTTTCAAAAAGCAAAAGATCCATATCATTTCCTATAATAATCTGACCAGTTATTTGCGTATAAATATTTGGATAAAGTATGTTTGCCTTCATAAGGAAGAAAGTTTTCTTTTATAGTTATATGGCTTGAGTCACACTGAGGAAACATTCAGTTTCTGACATTTTAGGCTTAGGATCACATATTCAGCAGTCCAATTTAAACCAATAACTCTGCTAAATATTAAGCATAATGACAAGTGAAGAGGTTGCCTGCTTATCTTGATGTGGCTGTCATGTCTCGAAATATGGCTCCTTGCTGTTTTATTCCGTCAGCTAAAGATGCCCTGAGGAATGATTTTCTTAATGAAGCCAAAAGTGCCTATGTTATAGAAGCTACTTCTACTTTAAGCTGCATTTAAGTTTACATAAATTTCAGCATTAATCTGTGAAAAGTGGCCTCCACTTTACACAGATTAATGTTAACATTTGTATGTCTTCGCCTCCTTTTTCTCTACAGACCCTTTCAAATGGCAGAAACCAGTCATAGTGCTTGTACTGGAAAAAAATTTAAACATAACACTCCAGTACTAAGTTGCACAATGTAATCCCTAATTCTTGTTATGAGCATCAAAATAATAACCAAACATAACGTATAACTTCACATCCCAATTAGAATTCCACTGGCTAGTTCTTACAACAAATTAACCATAGCCAGTTCAGTGAACACTTTCCAGCTTGTATTCAAAGCTATTTAACCAGCCAGAAACAGCTGTTGATCAGTTAAATAGCTTGTTTGTCGCTAGCCACAAATATCAGTGGGACTTAATCAGTTATCACTGCTGAATATTCATAATTAGCAGAGCGTGACATGGGGACAAATTTGTCTCCATCCTCATAGGATTTCAATATCCCCCTTACCATCACAGTGACTTCTATCCCTGCCCCATTCCTGCAAACTCTGCCTTAATCACACAAGACTCAAATACTTATTATTTTGAAGTGTTCGAGACTTGCTTAGATGAGGACAAAGCTTTCAGGGATGGTATGGGAAATAGAGAGATCCCCAAGTCATTCTCTATCCGGTTAGCATAGAAACATGACAGCAGATAAAGGCCAAATGGCCCATCTAGTCTGCCCAGAAACCATTATCTCTTTAAAAACATAAGAACAGAAGAATTGCCGCTGCCGGCCCTAACTGAGTCTAGCCTTACCTGCGTACGTTCTGGTTTAGCAGGAACTTGTCTAACTTTGTCTTGAATCCCTGGAGGGTGTTTTCCCCTATAACAGCCTCCGGAAAAGCGTTCCAGATTTCTACCACTCTCTGGGTGAAGAACTTCCTTACGTTTGTACGGAATCTATCCCCTTTTAACTTTAGAGAGTACCTTCTCATTCTCTGTACCTTGGAGAGGGTGAACAGTCTTTCTTTATCTGTCTTTATTCATTATTTTGAATGTTTTGATCATGTCCCCTCTGTCTCCTCTGTTCAAGGGAGAAGAGGCCCAATTTCTCTAATCTCTCACTATACGGCAACTCCTCCAGCCCCTTAACCATTTTAGTCGGTCTTTTCTGGACCCTTTCGAGCACGGTGACCAGTGCTGGATGCAGTATTCCAGGTGGGGGCGTACCATGGCTCGGTACAGCAGCATGATAACCTTCTCTGATCTGTTTGTGATCCCCTTCTTAATCATTCTGTTTGCCCTTTTTGCCACCACCGCGTATTGGGCGGATGGCTTCATTGACTTATCTACCAGTACTCCCAAGTCTCTTTCTTGGGGGGTCTCTCCGAGTATTGCACCTGACATCCTATATTCGTGTATAAGATTTTTGTTACCAACATGCATCACCTTACACTTGTCCACGTTAAGCCTCATTTGCCATGTCGCAGCCCATTTTTCAAGCGTATTTATGTCACGTTGCAGGTCTTCGCAATCCTTCTGTGTCTTCACTACTCTGAATAACTTTGTATTATCTGTAAATTTAATCACCTCGCTCGTCTTACCAATTTCCAGGATGTTTATAAATAAGTTGAAGAGCACGGGTCTAAGCACCGAACCCTGCGGCACTCCACTCGTGACACTTTTCCAGTCAGAGTATTGCTCATTTATCCCCACTCTCTGTTTCCTATCCGCCAACCATTTTTTAATCCACGTGAGTATTTTACCCTCGATTCCATGGCTCGCAATTTTTCAAAGTTCATGCGGAACCTTGTTGAACGCCTTCTGAAAATCCAGATTTACAATGTCAACCAGGTCACCCTTGTCTATCTGCCTGTTTACTCCATTGAAGAAGTGCAGTAAGTTCGTCAAGCAAGATCTTCCTTTCCTGAAGCCATGCTGGCTGGTTCTCATCAGATTGTGTCTGTCAAGGTGATCAATGTTGTGGTCCTTTATCAGCGCCTCTACCATCTTTCCCGGTACCGAGGTCAGATTCACCGGTCAGTAGTTTCCCGGATCTCCCCTCGAACCTTTCTTGAAGATCAGCGTAACATTCGTCACTTTCCAGTCTTCCAGAATCCTTCCTGATTTGATCGACAGATTGGCTATTAGTTGGAGCAGTTCGGCTATAACCCCTTTCAGTTCCTTGATTACCCTCAGATGGATGCCATCCAGTCCCAGGGATTTATCATTTTTAAGTCTATCAATCTGTCTGCATACCTCTTCTAGATTGACTGTCAACCCTGTCAGTTTCCCGTCTTTGTTTCCTGCGTATAGCCTGTCAGCTTCTGGTATGTTGTGTATATCCTCTTCGGTAAATACAGACGCAGAAAGGTGGTACATTAAATCCCATCTCCCCCTCCCAGTAATCTTTCTTAGTGTGGAGATGGCAACTAAAATGCTGACTAGTGGTGACAACCTTGCTTGCTACTGCTCCCCCCCAAAGCAACTGGTGACCCCCCCCCCAAGCAACTGGTGAGTGATTGTACTGCACACATGTCTCCAGAAGATCATAAATGGAAAATAAAAATACATCTAAACCAGTTTCTGAAAGATGAATCCCAACTGCCCTGTATAACCCAGGAAAGTTAAAAGGTACCAGTCATGTATCAAAACCAAGCATCCCAACTTACAAACAAAATGAGAAACTTCTGCTTTCACACACCTACAAAGTTTCTCAATAGCATTCATATCTTTCTAAACCAGTGTGAGAATAATCTGAGACCGTATTAAAGAAGTGTTAGGAAAATAACCCCCTCCTTTACAAAGTGTTGGAGTTCTTACATATGCGGCCAGTGCTAAAAACTGCTAAAATGAAGACCCATTAGCCAATGTAACACCCATTTCTTTTATCAATTGAATATAAGTATAAAGAGAGAAAATATATGAGTGCAGGATGGATGACTGAATGACTTTGAGATCAACTATAAACTATAAATAGGACTTTTAACTGCGATGATGGTCCTAGAATAATCTTGCTGTGGCTCCAATGCAGGAGATATAAGACTGAGCATTTATTAATTATAAAGGGGAATATTAAATTTTGATTTTTACAGTAACTAGTTTAGATAACATGAACAATAATATATTGTTGAATAAAAAGAAATAAAGAAGCTGGTAAACTATAAGATTTAGCAATACAGAAGTACCGGTACTATAGAATTTGTACTCCTAATAATTTGAAGTCTTATAGAAACATGATGACAGATAAAGACCAATTTGCCCATTCGCTGTAACCATTATCTTTTCCTCTCTCTAAGAGATCCCACGTGACTATCCCAGGCTTTCTTGAAATCAGACATAGAAACTGATCATTTCAATCTATTCCTGGATCCTATAACTTTCTGATTAAATAACAATCTTGTAATTTTCCTAGATATGTCCAGAATACCTCTTTTGCAATCCACCTAGAACTGCAAGGCAATGGCAGAATAAAAGTCACTAATGTAATATAATCTTTCTTATTAGCTGGTACCAATTTACTCACTGTTAGAGTTCTATAGAATGTGAGGGAATGTGAGGAAAAATGCAACTTGAAAAACCCCAACTTCATATGCTGAAGGGGACAAAATACTTTTCCAGCCTGTCATGCAGAATAGGCCCCTTGCCCTTTCCTTATATAAACAAAAAACCTATGTATCAACGTCATCATCACAAAGGATGATGTGCTCTGTTCCCTGTAATTTACACAAGAACCACACACTAGCTAGGATAGTCTCCACAGAATGTCATGACCAATCTGACCATCTTGCATATTTAATGAAATCCAAAATCAGATCTAAAGGAAAAGGGCCATTATCTGACAAAACCCATCTCAGTCATGAATAATTTAAATAGCTTCCATCATGACTCGTTTGACTTCCAAGTCCTGACTGCCAGAGATGATTTTATCAGTATTCCAAGGACTCTTGAATGATGCTTCAAAGCCTCACTGGCATCTCTGTTGACAAATCATCTGCACTAGGAACCAAAATTGAAACCATGGTCACTGAAAATGAGATAAAGCATCAGCAATTTATGACAAACAGCTGGAATATGCTTAGTTGACAAAGATATATGCTAAGGAGTTCAAACTTCAGCCTGTTAAACTTTGCAAAAGAAGTGAATGTTTCACCTAAGATTGTTTAATCGGTATTTACAAGAATCCTTGATGATGTCTGAGGATACTTTTTTCAAATATCATTCATGTTTTTATCTACCAAGGAAAATGAACACTTTGGATAGATCTGTAGTTGATATTACTATTGACTTAGACACATTAGATGCCACTAACAGTAATAGGTACCTACCTTTTAAAGAATCAGTTAGGTGCCTAGTGCCCTTTTTTTCAATTATTGAAGCTATTAAGGAGATTTTGCCAATTAACCCCTCTTTTATCAATCTGCACTGCTGAGCAACGCAAGCTGAAAGCCAAGTTGCTCATTCTATTCCTATTGGTGTTTCATTATTTAGCTCATGTTGCTTGGCAGTGCAACCTGATAAAAGGAGAGGATAAGTTGGGTGCCTATAAGGCATCTAACTGTAGGTGCCCTTTAGAGAATCTGGCCCTGCTTGCCAATATTGAGTTAAGGAGTTTGATGTTCAAAGTTTGTGCCGCCTATATTTTTCACAGTTCATCAGAACTAAGCCAACGTGATACCATGGATTCTTTCTCCCTTTGTGAACAACAGTGTTTCTTGATAAAGGGAGAAGACAAGGTATCATTCCAACAGTCTCCAAATCAAGGTCCAAAAGGTTTGGTGAGAAAGAAGAGAATCACATATGATGTCCCAAAGACTGAATATGAGTGACTGTATATATATATATTTCCCTTGAAACAAATTTGTTCTGTATGAAAAGTATATTTTTAACATGTTATCCTTTGAATGATATTTTTTTAAGGTCACAACCAAGGTAACCAAAGACTGATCAATAAGTGTTGCTAAGTGTGATGCTCCAAAAGCTTAGGCATCTAAAATGTAGGCCGTTAAAACCCTGGCCTATATTTCCGGCACTTAAGTTTTTCTTAGACAGTGCTAGATGTGATTCTGTAAACAGTACCTAAGCATGATTGACACATGGCTGGCACAATTTTTCTACGCACCAGCCAATTTACGCACTGTTTACTGAAGCCTGCCTTAGTTACTATTCTCCAAGTTCAATATTTTTTATTGAGTTTTTTGAAAAAATATAAGAAACAGTTCAAGTACAGGGTATCAAAAAATAAAACAAAACATTTAGTATAACAAATATTCAGTTATATTGTGCAATGTAGAATTGAATCGTTTTAAAAGATCTAAAGTACTAGGACTGTTCATGAAAAGATAATAAAAGAAAAGATAAGAGGAAAGAGAAATTGAAGGAAGAAAGAAAAAGAATAAAATGAGGAAAAAGATGAAGGTAAAGAAAAAGAAGAAGAAGAAGAGAGGAGTGTCTATGAAATAGATTGAACATATGAGTCTAGGAATTTCCAGGGTGATTTACATTGTGTCAAACTTTTGGAAAGTCGAATTATATTTTTCTTTTCATAAGCATATGATTCAAATTTATGATACATGCTCAAAGAATTCCACCAAAAGGTATAGTTTAGTAATGAAGAGGACTTCCAATTTTTCAAGATGTGCATAAGGGCAGTCACAAACATTGCATCAATGAGTTTAGGAGGACAGTTAGACTGTGTAAAACAAGGGTGTTGAGATCGGAGAATTATAATGTCAAAGGAAATTTCTTCTGAACAATTGGTAATAGACTTTATGGTGTCCCAAATGCATGTCCAAAAGGAACGAACTTTAGCACAGTGGAAAAGCATGTGATCAAGAGTCCCAGCTTCTTTCATACAATTCCAACATATAGAGTCTTGTTTTAGGTTAGCTTTCCACATCCGAAAGGGTGTCCATACCGCATTCCACATAATGAAGAACATTGATTGTGAGACTCTGGATGATAAAAGAGGTCGGTTTGTCGATGACCAGAAGAGTTCCCAGTCAACATCAGTAAGTGAGGTTGTCAGCATAGATTCCCAATGTTTCATGGAATGAGAGGAAAATGTGAAAGAGTGATCTCTTAGAATACTATAGAAGAGAGATATCGCTTTACCTTTTGATATAGCCAATGTGGACCAGTGATACAAAGTGTGAATGGATGTCATATAATCAAAGCGTATAGACATAGAAGATAACGTCTTAGTAAGAGAAAGCCACTGTGAGTAAGCAGAAGGAGACAATGAGTAAGTAGAGCAAATTGTGACAAAGGGAACAAACGAAGTGAGAGTGGTTATCTGATGGAGAGACCACAAACCAGCCCGCTGCCACCTTTTCCATGAAAGAGATTTACTATTGATTTGGATTTTGGGGTTATTCCAAATGGACAAGAGTGGACTGTCTTTAATTGAAATCTCTGCGATTACGTCTAGTATATGAAGGGCATGCTGCGTTGCACTCAATAAGGAGTATTTTCTCAAAAGTTTGGGCACTGGCACCGTCAACAAGCATGAAACATGTAATGGTGCACATAAAAACCGTTCCAGGTCAAACCAGGTTGGTGAGTCTTGGGTACTAGGGTTAATAATCCAATAGGCTCCATATTTGGCCAATGATGCGATATAATAAAAATGAAAATCTGGTACATTCAAACCCCCATTAATTTTAGAGGCTTTCAGCTTGTCGAGAGCAATACGAGGTTTTTTGTTATTCCACACAAAGTCAGATATTTTCTTATTCAACCAATGAAAAAATTTCTTCTTGCATAAGGAGGGAAGCATTGAGAGGGTATAGTTTATCTGAGGAGTAAGGGTCATTTTGATAGAAGCTATTCTGCCCCACCATGAAAGGAAGAGTAGAGACCAATGAGACAGGGTGTTAAGAACTAAACTTTTAATTTTAGATATGTTTAGATCTTGAGTTTGAATCGGATCTTTATGTATTAACACTCCCAAGTATTTTACAGCTCCGTGTGACCACGTGAAGGGAAATTGGGCGAGATCTGAGGGGTAAATGAGATCATTAAGAGGGAAAATTTCTGATTTTTCCCAGTTAACTGAGTATCCAGAAAGCTTGGAGTAATGAGAGACAATATTAACGAGTGAGGGAAGGGAAGCAACAGGATCTCGGATAAAGAAAAGGACATCATCAGCGTATGCTGCTAATTTGATATGACAATAAGTGGTTTCAATTCCTGTTATTGTTGGGCATTGTCGGATAGCAGAGAGGAGAGGTTCCAACGCTAAATTAAATAGCAGCGGCGACAGAGGGCAGCCCTGGCGAGTGCCTCTATGTAGGGAGAATTTGTTGGAGAGAGAATTATTAATTAAAATGCGAGCTGTGGGTTGATGATATAAAGTTTTAATCCAATCTGTATAGAACGGGCCAAAGTTGTACCACTTTAAAATTTGGAATAGAAAAGGCCATTCAACTCGGTCAAAGGCCTTTTCGGCATCTATGGCCAAACCGATTACGGGATCTGAGAGTGTTTTAGCATGGGCATTAATATGATGAAAGAGGCGTATATTGTCTCCTATAAACCTTTGTTTAATAAACCCCGTTTGATCTTTGTGAATAAGAGAGGGGATCACTTTGTTGAGTCTCAGTGCAAGAAGTTTTGCCATGATCTTGTAATCTAAATTAAGAAGAGAAATGGGGCGAAAGTTTTTAACCAAGGTAGGGTCTCTGTCAGGTTTGGGAATGACTACTATAGTGGCCTCAGTGAAGTTGAATTGTTTGTCTGGATCAGAGTGGAGGAATTCATAGTAAGAAAGAAGATGAGGAGCCAGAAGATTACGAAACTGCTTAAAAAATTCATTGGTAAACCCGTCAGGACCTGGGGCTTTGCCGGTAGGCATAGCTGATATTGCGGCTTCTATTTCAGATACAGTAATGGGAGAGTCCAGTTTCAATTTCACAGAGTCCGATAAGGTCAGATGAACCAAAGAAGCAAGAAAAGAGTCTATCCCCAATTCTGAAGCAGAAAAATCAGATTTATATAAAGTAGTATAGAAGTTTTCAAACTGAGAGGAGATCAGAGACCGGGTTTTAACCATCTGCCCCAATGGGTTTTGAATGGCTGTGATATGTAGGCGTTTGGATTTAGTTTTAAGATATCTAGCCAAAGGGCGTCCCATAAGGTTGTCTCCCATATAATGTCCAGAGGTTGAGATAAAAATATCCCGTCTAGCAGTACTGGAAACTAAAGTGTTAAATTCGTATTTAAGATTTTGTATACGTTGAAAAATAGATGGATCATGTAAGTGGGCAGACATATGTTGTAGTTCTAACTCTTTGATAGAAGATTCTAAGTCTTTCTCTTTTTTCATGGATTGTTTCTTTTTCCAAGAGGCGAGATTGATAAGTTCACCCCTAAGGGAGACTTTATAAGCCTCCCAGACAATGGATGGGCAAATTTCTGGATCTTTGGAGATAAGTTCGAAGAATTCAGCAGTGAAAGATTGAATTTTGTCAGCTATTTCTGAGTCTAAGAGTAAAGCATTGTTTAGTCTCCAAGAAGAAGATTCTTTGCGGGGGGCAGAGATAAGTAGGTGTAGGGAGGTGGCCGCATGATCTGTAAGAGAGATTGGGTGAATAACATTGTTTGCCAGGTCCTGAATGAGAGAGGAGGATATAAGAAAGAAGTCTATTCTTGAGTAGGTATTATGAGGTGGTGAGAAGTGAGAGTATTCTCTACCCTTTGGATTAAACAAACGCCATGGATCTACAAGGGAGAAGGCATCTTTAAGGGCATGTAAGGCTGTGAATGACTTGGATTTGGAGGGTTTGCAAGAAGATGATCTATCAATATAAATATCTTGAATTTGATTGAAATCGCCTCCAAGTACTAAAGGGCAAGAACTGTATTCTACTAACGCCATCTGAAGGTCTTGGAAAAATTCTGGGTGGTCTAGGACTGGAGCATAAATGTTAAGGAACACAAAGTTCACTGAGTGCAATGCAGCGTGCACCAAGCACCATCTTCCATCCTTGTCCGTCGTAGAAGAGTGAACTACAGGAGAGAGTTTATCATGGAAAAATATTGAGACTCCATTTTTCTTACGCTGGGTCGCAGGAGAATAAAAGTGAGAGTATCCCTTTAATTGAAATTTTAAGGCAGCAGCGAGAGGCAGGTGAGTCTCTTGTAAAAAAACCACATCAGGGTGCTTATTAAAAATATAGTTAGCTATCTTTTTCCTCTTAATGGGATGATTTAGTCCATTCACATTAAAAGAAAAAATATGCAAGTCAGCCATAATCTTTTAAATACATTACTATATTGCAGTATATTTTGCACATGTTCAATGTGTGTATATAGCAAAGAGAATGTTTAAGGTAGACACTCCTGTCAGAAAGTAAAAGAAAGAGCATATAGGTAGTAGAGAAAAAGTAAAAAATGTCATCACAAAGGATCACATTCTCATACATAGAGTTAAAAATTTTTATGGGTGCTCCTGTGAGCATCCTATATAATAAAAGGCTAACTCGCGCATGCGCAGTCCTATTTTCGTGTTCCATGCGCTGTAGGTCTGTGGCCGAAGGAGTGCGCATGCGCGCGAATACGTCACCACCCGATCGTCTCCACAAGCCGGACCGCAGCCAGACGACGTTATCCGTTTCTCCTGTCGCCGCCGCCGATCTCCGTTTCTCCTTTGCCGCCCACCCCCTTCTCTTCCCGCGGGTCCGAATGGCGATTCAAGCAGCGTGTACATCAGTCTCCACACGCTGCTTCGGGCCCTTCTACTGCCCTGATTTGCTCTGCCGCGTCTCTGATGATGTCATCAGGGACGTGCCAGAGTAAATCAGGGCAGAAGGGCCCGAAGCAGCGTGTGGAGACTGATAAAAGCGCTGCTGGAATCACCACTATGTAGTCCGGCCCGCGGGAAGGGGAAGGGGAAGGGACAGGGGCGGGTAGAGGAAACGCTAATGCTGCTGCACAGGGAACTGGTGGGGGGGGGGGAGGGAAATGGAGGGGAAGGGAATGCTGCTTTGGACGGACAGACTGACAGAGAGAGGAAGGGAAACACAAAGAAAATAAGAAATACACAGGGGCAGGTGCTCAGGGAACTGGTGTGGGGGGAGGGAAATGGAGGGGGATGGAATGCTGCTTTGGACAGACAGAGAGAGGAAGGGAAACACAAAGAAAATAAGAAAGACACAGGGGCAGGTGCACAGGGAACTGGTGTGGGGGGAGGGGGATGGAATGCTGCTTTGGACAGACAGACAGAGGGAGGAAGGGAGACAGAAAGGAAAGAAGAAAGACACAGGGTCAGGGAGATACACAGAAAGACAGACAGGCAAAGGGGGCCAGGGACAGAGACAGACAGAAAGGACAGCGGGAGCCGCGTCAGGAGGGGTGCGGGATGCGGCAGTGGGAACTTTTCCAATGGGTGCAACTGGGCAGCTGTCGGGAACCTCTGATCAGGGGCAGAGCAAGGTAAGAGTATCATAGGGATAAGAAGGAGGAGGGAGGATAAAAAAGGAAGGGATGCCTACTGCTGGACAGGGGGAGAAGGAAAGAGATGCTGATGGACAGGGGAGGTGAAGAAAAAATAACGGAGGACTAATGTTGGACAGGGGGAGAAGGAAAGAGGTGCTGCTGGACAGGGGGGAGGTAAAACAAAGGGAGAAGGGCTGCTGCTGCATAAGGAGAGCAGTGAAGGGGTGGTGGTGGACACAGTGGAGGTAAAAGGAAGGGAAAATGGACAGGGGGAGCAGGCAAGGGGTGGTGATGGACAGCCAAGGAAAAAGAAAGGCAGAAAGAAAGAAAGCGGCTAAGGAGAGAGAGAGAAAAAAAGACAGACACACACACATATGTTCTAGCACCCGTTAATCTAACGGGCTTAAAGACTAGTAAAGATATAACACAAATGGGAAAGCTATCAAAGAACCCCACACCCATACAATATCAATAACTTGAAAATTGGTGTGCTTATCAATATTTGCGATATAACTGAGAAACAAGTGAGTATGTTTGCAGCAAATCATGTCAGCGCATTTTTAAAGATTCCAGAAATGCAACTAAGTCTTTAGGGTCAGTATATGAAGATGTGCGGTTGTTGTAGGTCACTTTCATCCTTGCTGGGTACATAAGACCATACTTGGCTCCTATATCTTTAAGCTCCTGTCGATGGGAAAGAAATGCTTTTCTCTTCAAGGCCGTGGATTTGGCCAGGTCTGGAACTATAAAGAACTTTCTACCTTGGTGGAGAAGTTGAGGTTTAGATTTTGCAGCTGTAAGGATTTGCAACGTGTGTTGAAATCTGAGCAACTTTGCCACTATGGGTCGAGGAGAGGAAGCATGTGCTGAAAGATGAGAAGGTACACGGTGAGCATGCTCTATTTCCAATGGAGGAGAGAAGACAAGACCGAGAGTTTTAGGCAGAAAATTAGACAAGAAGGAAATCATATCAGAGCCCTCTGTTGATTCAGGTAATCCAATGATTCTCAGGTTGGATCTTCTGCTGCGGTTGGAAAGGTCTTCCATGTCTCGTTGCAGGGTGATAATCAATTTTTCATGTTTATTTACTAGTGTTTGTGTTGATTGCAGATCAGCCGTTTTTTCTTCAAGAGCGTCAAGTCGGTGGCGCGCGTCGACAAACTGAGAGTTTAGTTCTTCAATTTTCCCACGGAGAAGCTTTGTTTCCTCGACTTGCTCTTGCACTATGATCCGAATTGACCTCATTTCTTTTAAGAGCAGGTCGAATGAGGCTTCGTCGATTCCCGTCGCCATTTTCTCTGGTGTGTTTGGATCCGGCTTGGTTCTTCTACCGTTGAGTGGCGCGGTTGATTCGGCTTTCGGCGGTTTCGGTGGTGACATGAGGACAGTAGATGTTGCGGACTGAAATTAGTTGTGGCAGCGGATTTCGGTGAAAAAGCACTTTTATTTTTTGTTAATTAATTTGGGTGTTGGTGTGAAGGAGCCTTTAAGCCATACGTGCTATCTTAGTAATGTTTTCTCTCATAAAAAAGGGGCCCTTTTTTTTTTTTTTTTTTTTCCTTTCGCTGGCGTCCCCCTCTTGTGTGCTTACACTTCGATCTTCCTTCCCCTTCACTGTGCTGGATTTTTTAAGTGGGTCCTGTTTTCAGAGCCCTCGAGAGGGCTGCAAGACAGACTTATGCCGAAGGTGGTTGTTGGGGGCAGGGCAAACCGCCGCCGATTTCGGGCTCCTCCAGTGCAGTGAAGGGGGACGCCTCGATCTTCCTTCCCCTTCACTGTGCTGGATTTTTTAAGTGGGTCCTGTTTTCAGAGCCCTCGAGAGGGCTGCAAGGCAGACTTATGCCGAAGGTGGCTGTTGGGGGCGGGGCAAACCGCCGCCGATTTCGGGCTCCTCCGGTGCAGTGAAGGGGGACGCCTCGATCTTCCTTCCCCTTCACTGTGCTGGATTTTTTAAGTGGGTCCTGTTTTCAGAGCCCTCAAGAGGGCTGCAAGGCAGACTTATGCCGAAGGTGGCTGTTGGGGGCGGGGCAAACCGCCGCCGATTTCGGGCTCCTCCGGTGCAGTGAAGGGGGACGCCTCGATCTTCCTTCCCCTTCACTGTGCTGGATTTTTTAAGTGGGTTCCTATGTTCAGAGCCCTCAAGAGGGTAGACTTTGATGACTTTTTAATCTTTCCAAGGTCTGTCAGCACGGAGCTCACTCGTTATTCGACCGACTCCATGCGCGACCAAGCCAGTCATCCTTAGTTACTATTCTCAACAAATAGCTGTAGCTAAAAGGAATTATTATTCCAATTTGTTGAAAAAATCAAACAGGAATAGGACAATCTTTTTGATCATATCCAATTCTTGATCTCCTTCATCAACTTCACTTCCTCTCATTGAGGACATAGCCACCTATTTTAAAACCAAGGTGTCATCATTTCAGAATATGGTGAATATTATCCCAGCAGTCTCCTCTCCAATACTGGCAACCACCTCCACAAATCTGAGTAGAATATCTAATTGGTCTTCATTTTCAATTCCATCATTAACACAACTTTCCAGTTTGAATGCTTGACAGAATCCCATCAAGCTGGATAAAATTTCCAAGACATGGTATACTCCCCATTATTTTACATCTTATCACTCTTAGTTTGTCAAATGGTGAGATTCCATCTTCTTGAAAACAGCTACTGTACATCCAGATGCTAGGGTCCACCTTGGAGATTAGTGCCAAGGAGAGGGATCTAGGTGTCATTGTAGATAATATGATGGGGCCTTCTACCCAATGTGTGGCGACAGCCAGGGGGGCAAACAGCTGGGAACTGTTGGAAAGGGATGGTTGACAGAACTAGGAAAGTTGTAATGCCCCTGTATCACTCCATGGTGCAACCTTACCTGGAGAATTGCGTTCAGTTTTGGTCTCCTTATCTCAAGAAAAGTGTAGCGGCACTGGAAAGGATTCAAAGAGGAGCGGCCGGGATGATGGAGGGGATGGAACTCTTTTCGTTTGGTGAAAGAATGGAAAGGTTGGGGCTCTTCAGCTTGGAAAGGAGACAGTTGAGGGGAAATGTGGTTGAAGTCTACAGGATCCTGAGTGGAGTAGAACGGGTACAAGTGGATCAGTTTTATTCACTCCATCAAGAATTGCAAAGACTAGGGGGTCACTGAATGAAGTTACAGGGAAATACTTTTAAAACCAATAGGAGGAAATGGGTTTTTCCACTCAGAGAGTAGTTAAGCTCTGGAACGTGTTGCCAGAGGTTGTGGTAAGAGCGGATAGCGTAACTGGTTTTAAGAAAGGTTTGGAGAAGTTCCTGGAGGAAAAGTCTATCGTCTGTTATTGAGAAAGACATAGGGGAAGCCACTAGATCGGTAGCATGGAATGTTGCTACTCTTTGCTATTAATGGAGGAGTGTGTGGCGCAGTGGTTGGATCTACAGCCTCAGCACCCTGGGGTTGTGGGTTCAAACCCCGCGCTGCTCCTTGTGACCCTGGGCAAGTCACTTAATCCTCCATAGCCCCAGGTACGTTAGATAGATTGTGAGCCCACCGGGACAGAGAGGGAAGATGCTTGAGTACCTGATTGTAAAAACCGCTTAGATAACCTTGATAGGTGGTATATAAAATCCTAATAAACTTGAAACTTGATTAATATGTGCCACATTAGGATAAAAATTTATATTGATAAATCTTGCACTGTAACTATGCCAAATTTATCCTGTAAACTGCAAATTATGTATATTGGTATTAGATCCCTAGTATGTGTTGAATTAGGATAAAAACATTTATTGTAACTGGCAAATTGTAACCTGTTAACTGTATATTATGTATGTCAACCTGTAACTCATTCCGAGTTCTTTGGGGAAAACGGGATAAAAAATAAAATAAATAAATAACGGTTAAATTGAACCATTTGAGATCGCTCTCCCCAAGTTCTGTTTTCCCCAGAGCTAAAGTGCTATTGACTGCATTTGTTCTCCGACTGCCACTGTAGCTTCTTTATAATATATTCAGACTTCCATTGCCTGTTCCACATGATAGCTTAGCATGCTATCTACTTATCGCAAGCCACAGCCAGTGGCTATAGAAATTGTTTTGCCAGGGAAGATCCGAATTCTTTTCTCTTCACTGCAGTCTACCTGTTAACAAAGTCTAACTATTTCTAATGAAGTTTTCTGTTTCAAGGAATATTGTTTGTGCTTCAGGAGAAAGGCAGGCAAACCTAAGATAAACTATGCCAGCCTTGAAGGCCGCTGAGACGACGTCTCATATTAGAGAGATTTATGGGGTCTATCACAAAACTTTAGTGTTTATATAAGGTTATTAATCAGACGGCTCTGAGCCTAATGTTTCTGAATAGCAGAATTTTCTCTAAGTCACATGAACAGATCCAGATGAAAAAGAAATCTTGAAACAGGGCAATTGAAAGTGTTTTCTCTTCGAAGAATGGTGATATAGTGACTTGGAAATTTGTAAAAATAGACAAAAGAAAAGCAATGACAACAAGCATCTGGTTGTTATTAGAAAGCTATTAAACAGATGGGACATTTACAATTTTCGATTGTGTCTTTAAGCACCCTGAGGCCTGAGCATCTTCTTCTTGCTACAGATAGTTTGGTCCTGCTCCTCTTGTTGTAATATCAAATAGTTAATTTGTACTGTTTGTTTGAAGCCTTTATTCTCTTGACAGTCAGTGTTATTGGGAATCCTTGCTGAAATTTGTCTCAGCAGAAGAATTAAACTTTAGAAAAGTTTACTGGAAAAAGTGGAAAGAGTTAGCTGATTTAGCATACCTCAAACTGATTTAGTTTTTGGTGGTTTATATTAGTGATAAATGCATAATAATAAAAATGTTTCACCCCAAAACACACTCTCCTTTCACTAAGCCACAGTACAAGTGTCTACCATGGCCTGGAGCACTAAATGCTTGCCCTGGATTGGTAGCATGGAATGTTGCTACTGCTTAGGTTTTGCCCATGTACTAGGGACCTGGATTGGCCACTGAGAGAACGGGCTACTTGGTTTGATGGACCATTGGTCTGACCCAGTAAGGTTGTTCTTAAGTTCTTAAAATTCTTATGAGCATCGAAGCATTTAGCACCCTGGGCCTAAGATAATTGTCAAATATATTTTAGGCTAGATAAAAGTTATTTATTCCACCCACCCCTCTGTCGTCAGCAGACCATCTGAGCGGAGCTCCCTCTTAAAAGGGGAGGAGCCAATGGCACTCAGCCGTTCAGCTCGCGTCGAAGGCGAGCGTTAAAGGCGCTCGCCTTAGCGAGAGCGCCTTTGCGAAGGGCCTTGAGAAGGGACGAGCCACCTTCAAAGGAGAGCAGAAGGAGACCACAGCAGGCGCAAAGGACACTGCAGGCACAGAGGACACACAACCAGGCAGACACAGAGGACACAACAGGCACAGACACACAGTCAGGCAGACACAGAGGACACAGCAGGTGCAGAGGACAGCCACAGCAGGCACAAAGGACAGCCACAGAAGACATCCACAGCAGATCGGCAAGTGGGCAGCAATGGAAGCAGTACACAGAAACAGGATGTTGATCTACCCAGTTTTCTGCAAAGTCTGCCATATGTATGACTACCTCCCCTCTGGGAGGCGGTCTTACGTATGCACTCAATGCGGAGAACCGGAGTACCTGAAGAAACAAGTCAGACTCCTGGAGGGCAGAATCCTGGAACAGGAGGCACTTCAATCTATGGAGGAGGAAGATAGAGATGCAGAGAACTTCAAGCAGCGGAGGAGGAGGACAGAGATACAATCAAGACAGAGGACACCATCAAGGAAGAAGTCCGAGAGCTGGAAAAGTTCATAGAGGAGGCATACAGGGAGGCCATGGAGAATCACCAGCAACGGTGGAACTGCCGAGATACACTTACAGAGAGTGTAGCCCACCCAACGGACAACCACCTGGAAGAAATGGGTGATAGAGCAGAGAGATCTGGAAATAGTGGAGGGGACCCACAAGAAGATGAGTCCGGTGCAAGCCTATGTCAGGAGGAGGGAAAATGGATGGGAACAAAGGACATGGACCTACGGCTGGAGAGCTGGACATACACCAGGGAAACGGACCTGCTAGAGATAGAGGACAGCAATCATCGTGGGGACTCCAACGTCAGACAAGTCGACAGCCACATAGCAGGAGGAAGACTGGATTGACTGGTGACCTGCCTACTGGGAGCCAAGGTTGAAGACATAGTGAGCCGCATCGACAGGATCATCGACAGTGTGGAAGAAGAAGATACGGCGGTGATGATCCATGTGGGGACGAACAATGTGAGCAGCAGGAACTGCAACAGAGAAGCACTGAAGGACCAGTTCCGGATGCTAGGAAGGAAGCTGAAGACCAGAACACAGAGGATAGCATTCTCGGAGATCCTGCCGGTACCCAGGGCCAACGAAAAGAGGCAGATGCGGCGCTGGTGTAAGGAAGAAGGATTCCACTTCGTGCGCAACTGAATGACATTCTGGGGGAAGAGGAAGCTGTACAAGAAGGACGGACTCCACCTCAGCAGAGACGGAACGAGGTTACTTGCAAGCAACATCAAGAGAGAAGTTGAGAAGTTTTTAAACTAGGAAGAAGGGGAAAGCAGACAGTCGACCAAGAGAAAGAGTCGATGGTTCAGGAACTGGTATACCCAGAGGATACCGTACAGGATGATAGAGGGGAAGACTCATTGGAGGATACCGTGCAGGAAGATATAGGGGAAGACTCACCAGATTACAGGCGAGACAGAACGATAGGGACACAAGAGGGAAGAAAATGCAAGAAGGGAACAGGCCACAAACTTAAGTGTATGTACATGAATGAAAGAAGCCTAAGGAATAAGATGGGTGAATTAGAAGCAATTGCACAAAAAGATAACACTGACATCATCAGAATCACGGAAACATGGTGGACTGAGGAAAACATCTGGGACACTAATACCGGGATACAAGCTATACCGCAGAGACAAAGTGGCTCAAACAAGTGGGGGCATTGCCATATACATCAAAGAGGGAATTGAATCTACTGGAGAGAACACGCCACAACTGATGGATAAGTTAGAGTCTCTATGGGTCAAACTTCCGGGAACAAATGGGCTGGAAATGAAGATCGGCATCTACTACCGACCCCCAGGGCAGTCCAAAGAAATTGATGGAGAAATGACAGACGAGATTAAACACAACTGCAAGGGAGGCAACGCAGTTATCATGGGTGACTTCAACTATCCAGGGATAGACTGGAACCTAGGGAGACCAAGTTCCTGGATGCTGTAGGCCAGTGTTTTTCAACCTTTTTACACCCGTGGACCAGCAGAAATAAAAGAATTATTTTGTGGACCGGTAAACCACTAGGACTAAAATTTAAAAACCTCATTTCCACCCCATCTCCGCGAGCTCGGTCACCTCAGTAACTATAGAAAACTAGACAAATATAGTGCAAAATATAGACAGCAGATATAAATTCTCAAAACTGACACATTTTGATCACTAAATTGAAAATAAAATCATTTTTCCTACCTTTGCTGTCTGGTGATATCATGAGTCTCTGGTTGCGTTTCCTTCTGTCTGTGTATCCTTTCTTTCATTTCTTTCTTTCTGCACTCAGGCCCAAGAATTGTCCCTTTCTATTCCCTCCCTCTTTCCTTCCTATGTCCTTAGTGCCCCCGGTGCCTCCTTCCCATGTCTTTAGTGCCCCCAGTGCCTCCTTCCCATGTCCTTAGTGCCCCCAGTGCTTCCTTCCCATATCTTTAGTGCCCCCAATGCCTCCTTCCCATGTCCTTAGTGCCCCTTCCTATGTCTTTAGTGCCTCCAGTGCCTCCTTCCCATGTCCTTAGTGCCCCTTCCTGTCTTTAGTGCCCCCCAGTGCCTCCTTCCTATGTCCCTCTCACTGCCTTCCACACTTTGTCCCACCCCCACCCCCGAAGCCAGCCTGCCTGCCTGTCTACCTCTCTCCCTCCCTTCCTGGCCAAAGCCAGCCTTCTTGCTTGCCTACCTTCTTCCCTCCCTGCCGCGCAAAAAAAGCCTTCCTCCTTCCTTTCCCCAAGTCAGCTGCTATCTTACTGCCCTGCTGCTGCTACTGCTAAAGCCGACACAAAGTCTTCTTTCCGATGTCAATTCTGACATCGGAGAGGACGTTCTAGGCCAGCCAGGCAGACTGCTTGTGTAAAAGGAACTGCTGAAACAGTTTTCATTTTGCCAAGATACCACAAGGGGGGGGGGGAGAAACCATTCACTCATTTAGATGTTAAAAGTCAGAATCTATACTGCACTTCTGACTAGAGTTGAAACTTATTATACTTTCTCAAATTCAGAATAGGAATGATGAGTAGTAAGCTAAAATACATAAGATTCAGGAAGACAGAAAGAAAGCTTAGTAGTTGAGCTAATATGAACAGAATTTCCAAAAGCAAGGAAGATAGTGTTTGCTTTGGAATTCAATACTTTTTACCAGTGGTTAGGACCCCTTTTGCATATTTGAAAGGAGATTGTCAATTATTTTGTTTGTTATAGATGCTTTTAGTGAATAAATTCAAAGATTCGGTCTCTTTTTATCTTATATTTTATTACAAATTTTATCTGTTTCACCTCCTACTGTTTTTTCCTTAAACATATTTAAATTAAATATTGATTGTAATCCATTAATAATTTTCCCTTTGTTTTGATATTATATGTATAGGTTAAACTATGTATAGGAATGTTTGTATTTGTTATTTTAATTTGACATGACTATTGTTTGCTTGATTTGTTACCCGTATTTGATTATTTATGAAATTGTACATTGCCTAGAAACTGTGATAGGCGATTAATCAAATTATATAAAAAACTTGGAAACGAGTTGTATGTTGTAAAATAACTATTGAATGGAGGAAATTGTGAGAAGATGTGTTGATCGAAGTGGTCTTGAAGTTTTGTATGGAATCAAAAGTTTATCAATAAATGAGGGAGAATGGTTGGTTTGGACTTTGAATGCGAACTCCTCCAGACCCAGCACTGGGATTCTCTGCAGAGCATCAGGAGCTTGCTCCTTTACTCCTGCCACTTATTCTGCCTCTTATCTTTCTGCTGTTGGCACCATGTGAGACTTAAAATGTGAGAACAAGTAGTCCTTGTATCTCATGATAAGATTCTATTTTTGTGGTACTGGAAGATAGAGACTGAGAAGCAGACTGGGTGGAACAATCTAACACTACTTTGCAGAGAATCCCAACACAGCAGATAGGATCTCGAGCATCCCCTGATATCTACCCACTCTGATGACATCATTTAGCAGCAAGACAACACTCTCAAACAAAAAAGGATGTCAAAAAAATATACACACTTAAATTACATCCAAATATCTACCCAGTACTACAGATAAATATTCTTTAAAAATGGAGAAAAGACCTCAGTGTCTAGTAGGGGTGCCAAACAATTGCTACCCATATAGACAAACCACTCTCAAAATATCAACTTTGAGACAAGCAGACACATCACTGGTCAAAAACTCCAAGATAAGTGGAAAAAAACTCAAACACTATCATAAGCTGTTATATTATATCCCAAAAAAATCACACTTATCTTTATAAATGTAGAATTCTCAATGATCTTCATAGTAGTACTGGGATGTAGAAGCAGGACCACACCCATAACGGTGTACTATCCTTTGCAACAAGATCCTACTTCTTGTATTCGAGAACAGATTTTGAAAGTTGTGGGGAGAGGGTTACAACAAGGCTTCCTCACACAACATGAGTTTTTGTTTTTGACACCTAAAAGTTCCCGTATTCCTTTCTTGTACACTCTCCTGAAAATCCATAAAAATCTCTTTTGCCCACCTGGTAGACCTATCGCATCAGCTAAGGGGTCCTTATTAGAACAGATTAATCAATATGTGGACCTATTTTTTAGCCCTTTAGCTCCTTTGATAAAATTTTTTGTACATGATACCACTCATTTTTTGAAAATTTTACAATAATTCAGTCCAACTAACATCACAATTCTGGTGACTTTAGATGTTCAGTCACTTTATACAAATATACCTCAGGAAGAAGCTCTTGTAGTTCTTAGAGACATGTTGGAATCCTGTCCTCGTCCACATTTGGTGCCTTCAGATTTTATCATTCAACTTTTATCAATTTCATTAAAACAGAACTTTTTTGTTTTCCAAAATGTGTTTTATCAACAATGTAGTGGTACTGCGATGGGAGCATCTTGTGCTCCATCTTTAGCCAACCTTTTTATGGCACAAATTATGTTGTGGTGTCGATACATAGACAACATTTTTGTGCTATGGAATGGAACATCTGAGGAGTTGTTATCATTTGCAGATGAGTTGCACTCATTTGCACTCAGATCATTAAATTTACTTGCACATTTGATTTGAAGAAGATTGCTTTTTTAGATGTCTTTATTGAGATTAGAAATCAAACTTTTTTCACTACTGTATATTGCAAGAATACAGATCGGAATACTTTTTTGCACTTTCAAAGTTCACACCCTATACATCTGAAAGAAAGTTTACCTAATTCTCAATTTTTGAGGTATCAAAGAATTTGCTCCACTAAAGATGAGTTTAAAATCCAGGCAACAGTAATCATAGACAAACTGCATAAGAGAAGGTACTCAGAGCAGTGTGTGAAGAAAGCGTACACTAGAGCTCTGTATAACTATCGAGATCAACTATTAGAATGCTCTAGACCTGCTTCTGAAGATCATAGAATAACATGTGTACTTCCATACTCTCAACAAGCCAACATGTATGGGCGCAGTATCAAAAAACTTTGGAATTGCCTATCTGTGCATCCTTGTTTTAGGGATTGCTCTGTGATGTTTGCATTTTCTTGTAATAAAACCATACAAGACTTGTTATGTCCTACTAGCAAAATAACTATTGAACCTGCAAGTGAGTGGTGTAATGGCAGTGGGAGGGTGGGTCATACTACATGTGGGCACTGTTCCGTATGTAATGTAATGGAAGAATGTTCATCCTTTGTGAATCCAGCAGATCAAAAAAGTTACAGACTATTGAGTGCCACTAACTGTGAGAGCTGTGGAGTAATATATATTATAAGATGTCCCTGTCAAAAACTGTATGTAGGGCAAACTTCCTGGAACTTCAAAACTTGTCTCATTGAGCATAGATCTTGTTTGGCTAGAGAGCGAGTGGAAGCCCCGTTGGTGCAACACTGTTTGGATTTACATCACAACTTCCAAAATTTGCGCTGCTGGGTTCTGGAGCATGTGTCCCCTTCTGTATGAGGAGGAGACTTTAAACCACAGGTGTCGAAGTCGGTCCTCGAGGGCCGCAATCCAGTCGGGTTTTCAGAATTTCCCCAATGAATATGCATTGAAAGCAGTGCATGCACATAGATCTCATGCATATTCATTGGGGAAATCTTGAAAACCCGACTGGATTGCGGCCCTCGAGGACCGACTTTGACACCCCTGCTTTAAACAATTATTGCTACATAGAGAACAGCGTTGGATTTTTGAGCTACAACCCTGTATTCCCATTGGACCGAACAGCTGTATAGAATGGAGAGCGTGTTTTTGATTTTGTTTGTTTTTTTTGACTGATAATGCTTTGTTGACAAGTTAACCTATTGGGAGTTTTTTTGAAATCATATGATGTTATCGCATGTATCACATGATGATTGTTCGAAGCCTCAAGTCAGTGAACATCGAGGGGCCATTTTGCAATAGGAGGTGAAGCGGGTTTACTTATGCTGTGAGCTGGGCCAATTTTGTATTGTTTTTCTGATAGTTTGGAACTTATGTTTTATAATTTAAACAAGTTTTTTTTTCTTTTTGTCTGCAGCAATTCCCTGATGAAGCTTTGTTGCGAAACAGGGAACCCTGTTGGAAACTGTGGATTATATTACCAGCGGTGAAGAGTTTGTAGCCGCTGTGTGGTTGGTTCACACTCCACTGTGCGGGTTTGGATTATGCTTCTACATCCCAGTACTACTATGAAGATCATTGAGAATTCTACATTTATAAAGATAAGTGTGATGTTTTTTTTGGATATAATATAACAGCTTATGGTAATATTTGAGGGTTTTTTCCACTTATCTTGGAGTTTTTGATTAGTGATGTGTCTGCTTGTCTCAAAGTTGATATTTTGAGAGTGGTTTGTCTATATGGGTAGCAATTGTTTGGCACCCCTACTAGACACTGAGGTCTTTTCTCTATTTTTTAAAGAATATTTATCTATAGTACTGGGTAGATATTTGGATGTAATTTAGGTTTGTATATCATTCAGCAGCTACCACACCTGCCAAGTAATGCCATGAGATAAGCCACAAAGTATTATTTTCATGTTTTTCTGCTCTTACTGAAACCTTAAATTCCCCAATTATTGGAGTTGTCCAGTTATAACCAAAATTGATAATAATAACTGATAAACTGATGATAATTTCTAGACTGATTGAATTTTCTTTTGGTATTTGGACACTGGAGTGGATCTACTCACTTTGGTGACTTCATCGCGTACTGAGAAGATTCTGGATTGTTTTGTCAAAGAAGCACTTTTTGTTTTTGATAATCTTGAGCAACCCCCCCCCCCCCCACCACCACCACCATCCCCTTTACAAAATTGTATCACGGTTTTTAGAGCTGGCCACGGCAGTAACAGCTCCAATGCTCACAGGAATTCTATGTGTCGGAGCTGTTACCCCCACAGCTGTTGCTAAAAACCACACTACGGTTTTGTAAAAGGGGGTAAGATTTTATAAATATTATATTTATGAGATGTGGGTTGAAAGATTTTTGTTGCATTATAGTTTTTTTAATTTTAAAACATTTTGATGTGTATTAAAATTGTGAATTAATTTTTCATTTACCATTTTGCTTATTAACATTTGGGGCTCCTTTTATCAAGGCGTGCTACGGGGGCACGTCGGACATTTCATCACACGCTAGCCAAAAAACTAATGCCGTGTCAATGGAGGTGTTAGCGACTAGCGCGGCAGGCGGTATTCTGCGCGTTAAACCCATACCGCGCCTTGATAAAAGGAACCCTTGATATAAGAAACATTTGGTAAGCCCCTGCATATTTCTCCTCTTCACATCTCAGTTTTATAGAGCCACTTTTGCACTGTTGTTAACATATCTTAAAAATGCCTTTACCCTCCATTTTGCTGGATTACTATTTTCTTTTCCATTCATCTGTCTGCTTGCTGACTACTTTCCAAGCGTGAAAATGGTTCCTTCTATGATTTTCGGATGCAGGTGTTTGAGCAAACAGCTTTGTCACTGTCCTATAGTTTTAATGCCATTACTGTTGATATTATTATTGAATTCTAGCCAGTAATAAACTACATAACACAAGTGTCAGTTTCGGAAGAGCTCCTCTCACCATAATATGCAAGTTGATATACTATTTTGGTCTGTCATTTTTTTTCATTCCATATCTAAAATTATCCATATAACTTACCTTTCAGAACCAATTTTAAAAGGAAACAAGGACAGCAAGCCTAAAAAACAAATGCAAAAGATAAACAAATACATAAATATATTTAACAATGAAAGCATGCAGCAATTAAGAGTCCTTCTGTGATAGTCACTGTGTATTTGTTCCTGCATTATTTAGTGTATCACAAAGCTATTAGAAATAGGATGGCAAACAGGCTGTATGCATATCCCTCTTTTGTCATTGCTTCTCATGACTCTTTGCCAATTAATTAGCAACTCATCAAGGGTGACTAAGGAACACAAGCAAATGCTACCATATGCATGAATGAGATGACCCATGGGGACTGCAATAAATTTATAATGCATTTTAGAGATGCTACATTCAGACTATAGTGTAGGTTTGTTTCCAAATTTCACAACTATGTTTACACACTGCCAATAGAGATGTTAAAGGATTTCACTTTTTTTAAAAAAGAATAAAACTGTATTGCCAAACCCCCAATCCCAAACATTTGGCTTGAATTGGAGTACAGCAGAAAAACAAACTGATGTTAACAGGAGAATGCCAGCATGATTTCTTATTGGGTGAGTGCCCAGACAATTTTTGTCATCAAGGAATACACGTGTAAATGAGTCAAACTTTCTTTGTATAAAAGACTGAGTCAGCCTCTTTGGCAGAAATAAAAATTACTATTTCAAAGAGGTAAATGCAATCTTAAAAGAACATTTTTATAACTCTTGCGGCTCCTTTTACTAAAGCCATGGCAAAAGTGCCCCGCTAACATGTGTCTTTCCTGTGCACTAAGGCCAATCTTGCCATGGCTAAAAAATGGCTGACTTTCCATTTTCCCAATTAATGACCATGCACTAATTTTGCCATTAGTGTGTGGTCATAAAAAAAGTTACCACCTGAGCCATTACCAGCATCTAACGACACCTATTTTATAGGTGATAAGGACACATACGCTAACCCTATGCAAATCAATTAGCGTGTGGCAATGCCTCATGCACTCTCTGATTAGTGTTGTCATGCCCACTCTCCACCCCAAAAAATGCCCTTGGAGAAAATTATGAAAAATTATTTTAGTGCAGTGTATGCATGCAGATAGGCAAATTTACTGCGGGGTGGCAGAGTACGTCCTGCGGTAAGCTTTTTTTAAAGTGTGTGCTAGTGCTCTCTGCGGTATTCTAAAAGGACCTCTTTGCATATTACTTGACAATGCAAGGTGAACCAAAAGTAGATATACAATATTTATTCATTATTATTATTATTATTTAACAGGTATCATGAATAATGTTCACATGAAGTTTTTGTATCAGTTACATTGTTTCACTTTTACTCGATTATTATGTGGTATTGTATTATAACTATTCAATACCTGTAAAAAAAAAAAAAAAAAAGAAATAACGAATAAATTAGTGTATACCCACTTTTGGCCTACCCTGTACTTATTTAAAAATAAGAAAGCATATAGACCCATAGCAGCTGCACATAGCTATGCACCATTGAGAAAATTCTATAAAATGTGCCTATGTTTCTATACTGCATGAGCAGTGGGTCCCAAACCTGGTCTTGGAGGCACCCCAGCCACTCAGGTGTTCAGGATATCTGCAATGAATATTCATGAGAGAGATTTGCATGTGATGGAGGCAATGCAGGCAAATATCTCTAGTGCAGTGATTCCCAACCCTGTCCTGGAGGAACACCAGGCCAATCGGGTTTTCAGGCTAGCCCTAATGAATATGCATGAGAGAGATTTGCATATGATGGAAGTGATAGGCATGCAAATTTGCTTCATGCATATTCATTAGGGCTAGCCTGAAAACCCAATTGGCCTGGTGTTCCTCCAGGACAGGGTTGGGAACCACTGCTCTAGTGAATATTCATTGTGGACTGCACAAGTATATACAAATCTACAATAGCATGTAGATTGCACATAGGTATACATATGGACAGATATTAACAACACCCAACTACTATCTCAATAAACCACATTTAAAAAGTGTCAAAAAGTGCTCAGGACAGTTTGCTAGTAAAAGGATCATAAGTGAGGTAAAAAAAAGCATAAGCTGTGCCTTTTACGTTCAATCACTGCATTTGAATATCACTTTGTGTGGCACTAATAGTCCACAATTTAACAGGAAGTAAATTTAAGAGGAAATAAATCTGAAAAGGACTGTTCAAGCCAGGCTGGAAGACTTGAACAGTGGGGCCCAAAAGAATTGCCAGAATAGAATCTCTCTCCCAACATAACTGGGCTAGAGATTCCGTTCTGTGAACTCAAATAACAGACATGAGAAAAAGCCATGTAATAATCAAATAAGTTTATTAATGCTTCACATGCCTGGGGAGAGCTGATACATGCCATCATAATTTCAGTGCTCTCCAAAAGGAGAAATCAATGACAACCAGATTTATACCCTATGTGACATCATTTGTAATAATTGGAATACAATGGCACAGTTGATCATATGACTTCCTTTCCATGAATGCCTTACGTCAGTGTTACATTTAAATCCTTAATTTTAATGTTAAGTCCATTCTAATGTTAAGTTTCTTTTTCTTTTTATTTTATGTATCATTGTACAATTATTATCAAGTATAAACTTGTACAGAAAGTAAAATTTAAGTCAGAAGTAAATATCCATACTAATCAAGAATTAAATCAAGAATATAGAATTTACTTAAATTTTAATTCAAGTCCTCCTTTAGAACCAAGATAGAACAAGAGCGAATTTAATAAAGAATATATAATGAAGAATGCTACGGCTAAATTAAACTGAACTCAGGGCAACCTGTAAATCCATCTTATCTAGGGCTAGGTCTTATCTTTTTCTTTCTCCAGTCGTGATGACAGAAAAATCATCAGCTGGAAAGGTTCAAAAAAAGACATATTTTTGTGAAGAATAATAAACAATACATTTGCATGGATGGCGCAAATAAAACGTCACCCCTAAGGTTAACACTCCAGGCTTTAAAAGTATAAATTCTTTACGACGTCTCTGGGTATCTCTGGCAAGATCTGGGTACATTTGTATCTGCAGTCTTAAAAATAGTTCTGCTTATTTCTGAAGAAAAGTCTCAATAACCAGTATTTATCTGGTAATAAGGTTGCAGGTATTGCCCTTTCCCTATCGGAAGATTCCAATAAGGTAGACACGTCCAAAGTTCATCTGTTCGCCTTCCCCTCCCTAAAACTATGTCCTCTCAAACGATTCGTTGACAAAAACTTCTCCTTCCAGGTGGCCAAACTAAACTCATGGCTTGCCCAAATTATACTCGACGCCCCCACTTACCTAGACTTCAGAAAAAAACTCAAAACTCACTTATTCCACGGACAGAATCCCTAACTCTCCCTCTCGCGGCTTCTTCTCCCTTCAATCTCTCTTGAACCTCCACCTCCCCCCCCCCCCCCCAAGATACCCTCCTAACCAATTAACTTTCCTAACCGGTATGTTTTTTTCCCTATAACAAACAGAAAAAAATAAAAATAAAAAACCAACTACTGTACAATCTTGTATATTCCATGTACTATATTCCCTTGTATATCACTCGCATATTCCTTGTACATTCCTTGTATTATATTCCTTATATATACCTTGTATCCCCCTGTGAACTTCAACGCCATGTACATTCCAATGTTACTTCGTATGTAATCTTATTAACTGCTGTGAACCGCCTACAACTCTCTGGGTATGGCTGTATACAAAATAAAGTTATTATTATTATTATTATTTACATCTTGCTGTTGTTTCTGCTGGTTATTGGGAAGATAATAAACTTGTGTAAACAGAGGTATCGCTTCCTCAGACATTTCCAAAATTTCCAAAATATATCTTTTCTGCATCTCCCGAGGAGTAATCATTGTGACCTTGGGAAAATTCACCAGTCTTAAGTTATTGCTATGGGAGAAATTTTCCAAAGACTCAAGCTTCCTCCTGAGATTGGTGTTCTCTTTAATAAATGTCTCATGAAGCTGTTTGGTCTTTGATATCTCCTGGTTAAGGCTGACAATTGCTTTTTTTGACTCTAATACTTCTAATTTCAAGTTCTGAATATCATTAGCATTAACTTTTCTTTTCTCTTTTATTTGGCGAATTTAAGGTTTTATTAAATTTGGGATACTAGCTGCCAGGTCCAAGATAGTCTAATGTTACCTCCTGGGGTTTTTGAAGTTGAGGAAAAGGGATTGCAAATTCCTCTCCAGCTGGTGGTTCTCCTCATTGATTGCTCTCCTGGATTTGTCTGTCCCCTTCAGAAATCGACTCCTCAGTCCCTGCGCCTGGACTGAGGAGTCTTTTCAAAATCTATTAGTTGTTCCTTCTCTAAAAATAATAGGCACACGAAGATCAGACATGTTTTCTGTAATCGGTCCCCAATGGTGGAACTTTTTGCCTCAACACATCAAAAACGAAAAAGATATCTCTTCTTTTAAAAAATCCTTGAAAACACACCTTTTTAAAGATGCTTTTAACATTTAAACTTTTTTGATTTTATGATATTTTTTTTATTAACTACCCTGTTTCCTTTTGTTTTTTCCCTTATTTGTCTTTCTCGATATAACAGATGTATCTTTTTACCCTCCTCCCCTTCCAACTGTCTGTCTTGTCTTTATCTCAATGTTCATGTATTTTGTATTTATTTTTAATTCTATCCTATTTTATAATTATGTACATCGCTTTGTAAACAGATTCAGCGATTCATCAAATATTTAATAAACCTTGAAACCTTGTCTCTCTTGCAATTGTAGAGAGTCTGGCTCCAAGCTCCCTTCAGAGATTTCACCGGCCTCCAGAGCAGGACAAACTCCCTCTTCCAAGAACTCCCCCACCCGTGGGGAGCTGGTAACTTGAGGGCGTGGAAGAAGCACCCTTGTGTCTGGGCTTAGCATGGTCTCCAGTCCCAGAGAGATCGCCTCCGTTCCGCCCATTCGGGGTGTCTCTAGCGGGACAGCCTCCGGCGGCTGAAGGGCACCCTGCATGCGTCAGATAAGCTCCTCTATGTTGCCCAAACTGGCTGCTCAGTAGCTCTGCGAGGCCCCAACTGAGCTCCTTCCTCTCCATTTGGGCATCTCATAAGCTTAAGGTAAATTTACGCCAGCAAAGGTTAAGTATATAGCGAGCTCACCAATGCGTGATGCTCAGCTAAGTCATACAGCAGCTATCTTGCCCTCCAAGTTTTTAAACCCAGCAGGTGGCAGTGTTTTACTTTTTTTTTCTAAATAACCTTTGATCTCTGACCTTTTCAGACACCATTCATGTCAGTATAAGGCCTGCATCCTGCAGACACATCCTAACTTCTGTATGACCTCTGGTTGCCGTACATGAAGAAAGACACAGTACTACTCGAAAGGGTCCAGAGAAGAGCGACTAAGATGGTTAAGGGGTTGGAAGAGCTGCCATACAGCAAAAGATTAGAGAAATTGGTCCTCTTCTCTCTCAAACAGAGGAGATTGAGAGGGGACATGATCGAAACATTCAAGGTACTGAAGGGGATAGACTTAATAGATAAGGACAGGTAGTTCACCCTCTCCAAGGTAGGGAGAACGAGAGGGCACTCTCTAAAGTTGAAAGGGGATAGATTCCGTACAAACGTAAGGAAGATTTTCTTCACCCAGAGAGAGGTAGAAAACTGGAACACTCTTCCGGAGTCTGTTATAGGGGAAAACACCCTCCAGAGATTCAAGATAAAGTTAGACAAGTTCCTGCTGAACAAGAACGTATGCAGATAGGGCGAGTCTCAGAGGGCCGCCGCGTGAGTGGACTGCTGGGCATGATGGACCATTGGTCAGACTCAGCAGCGGCAAGTCTTATGTTCTTAAATAAATAAAAAACAAAGAATATCAAGGACACAGAAACTCTTTCTTCTCTTGCATGACATAGTCATCTTGTGTAGCACAACTTTATTGATGTCTTACTTATATCTTGAATCAGTATTGCAAACCTTATCAAACGATAAATAAAATAAAAAGACTTTCTAATAGAGTGCACCAAAATCAATGTTACAATATTTGTGATTGTAAGCTGCTGCTTCTGCCAGTGTCATAATAGTACATCTCATCATAGTACTTTCCTTCACAACCTGGTGAATTTGTGAGTTGTTAAAGAGCTCTTATTAAATCAAGTGGTAAAATTAAGAGAAGAAGAGACAGTATGAAAGTGCTGTGGATAGAGACCTGAAAGCAGGAAATGGTTTCTACGCAATAGGTCAGCCCATTACCAGTAATTTCTCTGTTTTCTGAGAACATTTTCTTCAAAGAACATTCTCGACTTTCTTCGCACATTAAAGAAAGCTGAACTTGCTTATAGGAATAGTTGTTTCCCAGGAGTAGTTAAAATCTTTCCTCCCCTTCCCCAGCTGGTGATTTCTCGTGGTCAATGGCAACAGTGGCATAGTAAGGGGGGGCAGGCGGTATACTGCCCTGGGTGATGCCTTGGTAGGGCACCTCTCATCTTTTCCACCCGGCCATGTGTGCACCTTCACTTCTCCCACCATACCTTGTGACAAACCCAGGTCCATTTCGGGTTTTTCTCATAACAAACCCAAATCTGTCCCGGGTTTTGTCCCAAGCAGCAAGAGAAACTACACTGAGCCTAGGTGCAGGAGTGCTGACCAGGTGACCTGCCAATTAACTGATGAAGCTGACTTCTGCTCAGACAGTGATATGGAGGTAGAAGAGGCATAGCAGGAAAAGGTTAGAGGGAAAAACTATACTCTGTACAGGCCTGTCCCTGCCACTTTCAGAAGTCTAAAACCATTTGAGCAGCCTATTAGAAACAGGGTTAGGGAGAAACCTGCTGGTGGTAATAGGAAGCAGGCTGGTGTGTGGAAAACCCTTCCCCCACCTTCTCAGAAGGGGAGTGGTTATCCACAGGATATAACGTGGCTTCAGAGAACAGGAAGGGGGCAGACAGGAGAGTGGGAATCCGAGGAGAGGCAGCCCCTCTCAGACTGTCCAATGCTAGAGACAGAAGAGTTGCCTCCTGTCTGGAATACTGGGGAACAGCCAGAAGGAGAAGCTATGGAGGTACAGGAAAGCTGTTTAGGAGCTGACACACAGCCAACTGCCATGGAAATGCAGTAATCATGAGATTGGGGTTTTTGGCTGTTTATACTGCCAGCTGACCTCTTACCTGTTTAAAGCCAGTCTGGAATCTCTCCTTGAAAGCCAAACTTAGAGGCTTTCTCTAAAGCAGTAAAGTGTGGGGTTCTGGCAAACCTATGAGTGTTTGTTTTCTTTGGATTGTTGCCCAGCTGAGCAAGTACGTTGCCTTCACTCACAGCTGTGCCTGATTGCTGCTGCAGCATTTCAGTGAGAGAAACGTAGGCATGATACTGAGTTTGAGCAGAACAAATGATTTTGTTTGATATGGAATATTTGATAAAACATTACTTGCTTAAAGCATTCTTGCTCTGGTGAAGAGGACTGTGTTACTCACCTGATTAAAGTCCAGAAGCAAGGGGGCTGTACTCTATGCAGTGCTGACCAAGCTTTAACTTCCTGAATGCATTTGTTATAAGTTCATGCAATATGAGTTTACACTGAACTGCAAGGCTGAAGCCTGTATTTTTGATTTATTTAACCAGTGCTGGAATAAATCTATTTTTGTTTTGCCACTTCTGACTTGGACTCTTTTACCTTGCATGCTTTTGAGGCAGATAGTGTTCCTGAAGTAAGACCTGAAGGATCCCTTGGTAGTAAGGGACACGCTGGATCAGGATTTTGGTCACATACCCATGTACGCCTACAGGAGCGTGGGTGTAACAACCTCTAGCTCTTTGCTGGTGTGAGCAGCAGTTCCAACCTGCTGCTCACACTGGCCTCGGAGCTCCCTCTGATGTTACTCCCGGGTCCCGCAACTAGGAAGTGATATCAGAAAGCGAACTGATGCTGGCATAGGCAGCAAGTTGGATATGCTGCTTGTGCTGTGGAAACTAAACAGCTACAGGGAAAGGGAAGGGGGGTGCATGTGGTGGGGGGGTGGGAGTGGGGAAGGAGTAGGGGGCAGAGAATAGGGCCTAAGGGATCTGGCCAATTGCACTCTTAGGCCACTCCCAGTGCATCCCAGAATGCAGTAGGAGAGAGGCCTAAGATTCAAGTTGGCCCATGCACCTAAAGCCCTTCCTAAGGGAGAGGCCTTAGGTACCTGGGCCAATTAGGGACTTAGGCACCTCCCTGGTGTATCCCAGGATGCATCAGGAAGAGGAAGGCCTGCCATTCTGTGGAGGTGAGCCTGCCGGCTGGAGGGAATAAGCATCCCTCTGGCCGGCCTGCGAAAAATAGGTACTGGTGGGGTCTGGGTGGGCTTGGGAGGGGAAGCATGTCTTCAGGGGAGAATTCCAGCAGGAGGGACTGGGCATCCTTCCTGCCGGTGATCTTTCGGGGGAGGGTGGGTTTCCAGCAGGAGGAACTGGGCATCCTTCCTGCCCGTGATCTTTGGGGGGGTTATCTGGCAGAAGAGACTGGGCATCCCTCCTGTCGGTGTTCTTTAGGGGAAGGGTGGGTTTCCAGCAGGAGGAAATGGGCATCCTTCCTGCCGGTGATCTTTGGGGGAGGGTGGGTATCTAAGCAGGAGGAACCGGGCATCCTTCCTGCTGGTGATCCTGGGGGGGGAGTGATTTTCCAGCAGAAGGGACTGGGCATCTCTTCTGCTGGGGGATGTCTCAGGAGGGTGGTGGCAGGAGGAAGTGAAGGGATGCTGGTGATCTTCGGGGGGTTGGTGGGTTGCCAGTAGGAGGGACTGGGCACTCCTTCTGCCGGGGGATGTCTCAGGTGGATGGTGGCAGGAAGAATTGGGCACTCCTCCTGCCATTGATATTAGGGGGTGAGGGGCTTAAGGAGTTCCAGCAGGAGGGAGTAGGCCTCTCTCCTGCCAGTCAACTTCACAGGGGGAATGGGTTCCCTGCTGCCGCTGCTAAACTGATTGCCACAGCTCAGCAGTAACACGATTCTCTAACCGGCGCCTGTGATATGGACGCCAGTTAGAGAATTGAGGTGGTTAGGTGTCTGTCCATGATGACATATGCGATTCTATATAGGACGCTTGTTGAAACCGGGTGTCCTGTACAGAATCCGACCCTTAATGTCAAAGGAGTATCATCAAACTGATCTCTCTCACTTAATTTTTGCCACATTCAACATCAATTATTGATAGTCATCCAATTTTTTACTAATCATTTCTGTAGCACTACTAGACATGCACAACGGTGTACACAGAAGAAACATTTTCCTGAGGCTAACCAGATTCTTCCCCAGACTCTTCATGTAATAGCATGTGCTGATTTGGATATTTACACATCAACATTTATTTCTCCCTTATGTACATATGTCTCTAGTTCACTATTCAAGCACTGTATAATATATAACTTTAAAATAATCTTTAAACATGCTATTTGGGAAATTTAACCAAAAATAAACTCAAAATTTCTTCAGGCTGCAGATTACCAATTAACCTTCTACTGTACTACAGAAATCTTTTCAAAGCACATGCTTTGCTTTTTTTATTTTGGTAGGTACTTTTCTTTTCATACAAATACATTCACAAAGACTGAATGATTGAAGGCAAAAGTGATTGCAAAGTTAACTGAACTGCTACAGCATGTAAAAATACATAAAAGAGCCTCTTTTCTACAGTTTGTAGAAACTGTATAGATAATTATAGGGAACCACTAGTTACTGTCTTTTCAATAGAGCCATTGTGATCAAACATATAATTAAAGGTCTGATATTACACTCATGGCTGCATATTTGGGTCAAAATGTGCATGTATTAGTTATCTTGTAGCCTATGTTTAAAATGTGTTTTAAGTGATTTTATTCTTTATTGCAGTTTTATGGGATGGGATTACTGCCAGATCTCATCTTTTGTTCAAAACTGATGTTCATAAAAAAGGCTTTCCATTTTTATTAGCTACTTCAGTCTTTTTTTTTTTTTTTTTTTTTAATGTAAGATAAGCTTCCTCTGTTTCTCCCATAAAAAGCATGTTTTGGTTGGCGGTGATAGCCATAGAAACCAAGGAATTGACATTGTCTTCTTACAAAAGTTTAGCATGGGCATTCTACTACTACTGAATCTGCAGTCTCTCCCGAGTGCTTGCTTGGGAGGGGCTATAGCCAGCAAGCGCCCCGGGTGCACGGCTTGGGGGGGGTACACAGCCAACCAGGTCCAAGTCCTCCTGCCCTTCCTATCCCCGGCCCGCATCGCTGCAGTCTTACCTCCCTCCGCCAACAAGAAGTCTTTCCGATGTCAATTCTGACGTTGGAGAGGATGTTCCGGGCCAGCCAGGCAGTGATTGGCTGGCCCGGAACATCCTCTCCGATGTCAGAATTGACGTCAGAAAGACTTCTTGTTGGCGGGGGGAGGTAAATTGCAGGCGCGGACCGGGGGAAAGAAAGGGGAGAGGCGCTTTTTTTTTTCTTTTTTCAGCGGCAGGGAGGGCAGGATGTAGGCAGGCAAGCTGGCTGGGAGGGAGGGAGATAGGTAGGCAGACAGGCAGGCTGGCTTTTGGGGGTGGACAAAATCTGGAAGGCAGTGGGGGGAACATAAGCAGGCACTGGGGACACTAAGGACAAGGGAAGGAGGCACTGGGGCACCATGGACACAGGAAGGAGGCACTGGGGGCACTAAGGACACAGGAAGGAGGCACTGGGGGCACTAAGGACACGGGAAGGAGGCACTGGGGGCACCAAGGACATGGGAAGGAAGGAGGGAGGGAATAGAAAGGGACAATTGTTGGGCCTGAGTGCAGAAAGAAAGAAATGAAAGAAAGGATACACAAACAATTAATAGATGTCCCCTTTTGATGAAAAAAATAAATGGTCACGTTACCTCTGACTTACTTTCTCTGCAGCAGAGTTGGCAGCCGCGCTGAGGTGCAGGAAGGTCCCGTGCTGACTCGTCTGCCGGCTCTGCACCGGAAGAAGTAAGTTACATTCTGGGGGTGGACCCGGCAGACGCAGTCATTGCGAGACTTTGCCACAATTTCCTGCGTCTGCCGGAGCAGAGCCAGCAGACGAGTCATCACTGGACCTTCCAGCATGCGGCTGCTGAGTCCGCTCCAGAGCAAGTACGTCAGAGTGGGGTGGACTGGCAGCCGGCAGCTACAATCATCGTGGGACCTTGCTGCATGAAGGGAGAGAAAGGAGCAGGATTGCTGGAATGGAAGAGTGGTGGAGGGAAAGAAAGGGGGCAGGGTGGTATGGAAGGGTGGTGCTGATAGAATTGATGTACAGAGAAAGGGGAGAGACATAAGGGGGAAGGATATTGGAGGGAAAGAAAGGGGGCAGATGCTGATTGAAGAAGGGTGGATGGCGAAAGAACGGGCAGACATTGGATGGTAGGGGGAGCCTATGCTGGATGGAATTGCAGATGGAAGAGATAAGGGAGCAAATGCAGGAAGGAAATAGGAGGAGAGAAAGAGGGGAGCAGACGCTGGATGGAAGTGGACAGAGAGAAGAGAAGGGTTGGAGAAAGAGGGTACATGATGGAAGGAGGGGATAAATAAAAGGAGGGCACATTATTGGGAGAAAAGGATTGAGTTAGGGAAACACTGGAGGGGTAAGGGAAAGAGGTGGCAAGCTTTAGGTAGATAGTAAAAAAGGACATTGATGAGAGGGTAGTAAGAACGTAATCTAGACAGATGCAGAAAATAAACTGAAAAGGAAAATGAGGGGGAAAAGGGAAAGGGATTGCAGAGGAGAGGTGTGGGAGAGATTACAGACCAATGGGGGTGAAAGGAGAGATGGAAGGGGGAGGCATACAGTTTCTGGACGGGGCATAGAAGGAGAGAAGGTGCCATATAGGGGAAGAGAGACAGCAGACAGTGGATGGAAGGAAGAGAGTTACAAGAAGATGAGGAAAGCAGAAACCACAGAAAGCAAAGGTAGAAAAAAATTTTCTATGTATTTATTGCTTTAGGAGACATGTGTCACTGTTTCTGTGTGCACTGTATGCAGAGTCCAGCTTCTTACTGGTTCAATTTAACCTTTGTCTTAGTATTTCTATTTTATCCCCCCTTTTACAAAACTGTGGAGCGTTTTTTTAGTGCCAGCCATGGTGGTAGCAGCTCTGATGCTCAGAATTCTATGAGCGTCAGAGCAGTTATCACCGTGACTAAAATCCACACTACAGTTTTGTAAGAGGGAAGGGTTAGTTTCTGATTACATATTCCA
Source organism: Geotrypetes seraphini (assembly GCF_902459505.1). NCBI lineage: Eukaryota > Metazoa > Chordata > Amphibia > Gymnophiona > Dermophiidae > Geotrypetes > Geotrypetes seraphini. Next base: position 35,097,486 of record NC_047101.1, on the reverse strand, counting down.
TACTAGGCAAAGGTGTTTTCTGTGTTCTGTGTGTTCGAAAGACATGGTTTTTTGTTAGGCTTGACTGCAGGATTGATCTGTACTAGTCTGGCTTGTTTAGTTTTACAATGGGTGTATTGATGTTGTACTGCTCACTGCAGTATGTAAGATGCCGCCTTTTCCTAGGTACTCATGTGTGACATGTGGCTTGTTACTAAAAAATCATGTTTTTCGTACAGATGGGGGGGGTCAAAAAATGATGGGCCCCGAGTGTTACATATGCTAGGTACACCACTGCAGCCAGCAAGTCAGAAACTGCAATGGAAGGGCTAGACATAGACAACAAGAGCGATGGGGGTTAGAGAGATTAATCTGCGGTCCTTTCAGTTGCTGGAGGAAAGAGGATACGATTCAGGGTAGAGGCCTTCCTTAAATAACAAGATCAAACACTCAGAAATATGCCACAAACCAGGGTTGCAGTTTTATTGACATGACAACATTCACATTCAACACATATTTAATACAATAACTTAAATTTCTGAATTGTGCTGCCTTTTTCCGGAGCAGGCCTGGAACAGGAGGGACTGAGCACCCTTCCTGTTCCCAACGAGTTTAAAAGGTATGGGGAGGGGGTGGGCCAAGCCAGCTAGCCGGCCTCGGAGGAGGCCTGGAGCAGAAGGGATTTACCACCCTTCCTGTTCCCAATGATTTGAAAGGTAGAGGAGGGGTGGGCCGGGCCCAGCCAGTCAGTCAAACTAGCTTAAGCAACAGGGAGGGAAGTCGGCCGGGCCCAGCCCTGCCAGAAGGGGTTATACATGGCAGGAGGGAGTTACCCATATTTGTTGCGACATAAATTATGGTTGACTCATGTTTGTGGGGCATCAGCGGGGGGGGCATCGCAGGGGAGGGGCATCGGCACAGGGATCAGTGCAGGGGGCATCGGTGGGGAGGGGCAGGTTAAAACCATGGGCTGACAGCGACTTAAAAAAAAAGTATTAGCTTACTTTTGTAGCCCAGCGAGCCCTTGGTTTAAACCCGCTTTAAACCTGCGGGTTAAAACCAGGGGCTCGCAGTACGGAGCAGAGCAGGGCAGCACTCGGGGTGAGCAGGCAGGAAACAGATTGGGGCAAAGCAGGGCGGCATTTGGGGCGAGGAGGCAGGTCTTCTATGGAGCTAGAGAATCGGAAAGATGTTTTCAACTGGTTTCCAGCAGTCGCTTTTTGGGTTGCTCAGCTAGCCCAGTCGGTTTTTAAAATTTTGGATGGTGAATCGTGTCCTTGTCCACTTTGCATACGTTTTTCCTCATTTGCATGCACGAATTTGAAGCGTATCGCAGGAGAAGTTAGTGAATAGTGCAGGAGGGAAATCTGGTTGCAAAGGTCACAAACCAATCGATACACAATCGGTTTGCTTTGTGAATCTAGCCCTCTGTATCTACCACCTCTTTCGGGAGACTGTCCCATGCAGCTACCACCCTTTCTGTAACAAAGTATTTCCTCAGATTATGCCGGAGCCTATCCCCTCTTAACTTCATCCTATGCCCTTTCATTCCAGAGCTTCCCTTCAAATGAGACTCGACCAATGCACATTTACATTACGTAGGCACACAATAAAAAAACTACAAACCATCCAGAACACAGCCCTCAGACTCATATACTCACTCAGCAAATACGACCACATTACCAATGCATACCTAGAATCTCACTGGCTACCAATAAAAGCAAGAACACAATTCAAACTCTACTGTCTCATTTTCAAAGTAACCCATGGCACGGCACCCAGTTACCTAAATAACCGCTTTCATCACTACCACCCACCAAGAAGAAGGAGAACACAGAACCTTTTCACCTATCCACCACTCAACGGTACTTGTCGTAAGAAACTCTACGACAACCTCCTGGGGACACAGGCAGCTAAAATAGACTCTGACATCTCAAAATTACTGACCAAAACAACAGACATAAAAGAGTTCCGCAAAGAAATAAAAACACTACTGTTCAAAAAATATCTCCCATCACTCTAACCACCACCCAATGAGTTCCCAACCAACGACTTCGGAAACACCCATCTATACTATCTCTTTGTCTGTGACCTAAAATGTACTGTAACTCTTCTACATTACACCCGATTTAAACGATCGAGTTGCCATGTATTACCTCTGCAAAATGCATTATCTTCTGTTATATGTAATAACTTCTGTGATAAGTATTATCTTCTGTGAACTTGAAGTATCATAACTCTTTACTGTTACTGTAATATACTCCTATCCTGAAATGTAATTCTACTGGAACTGCCCAGATATCTTCTATAATATAATCCGCCTAGAACCGCAAGGCACAGGCGGAATAGAAATCCCTAATGTAATGTAATGTAATTTATATGTCTCTTTCATATCTCCCCTCTCCCGCCTTTTCTCCAAAGTATACAGATTGAGATCTTTAAGTCTGTCCCCATACGCCTTATGATGAAGACCATGCACCATTGTCAATTATAACACCAATTAGGCCAATTAATTCGGTTTTGTGTAACCATCAGCTATGCGCATCAATCTGTATGCCCAACCTTAGACGCTTTATACAGAATTGGGGGGTGAGTTAAGAAATATGTTCTCTGATTTGTTGTAAATTTACTACTTAGGGCCTCTTATACAATAATAATAATAACTTTCAAGTTTCAAGCTTCAAGTTTTTATTAATATTTGATGAATCGCTTATTCAACTTTATTCTTGTATACCGCAATACCATGGAAGTTCAATGCGGTTAACAGATGAAGAGACTGTACATTTACAGCGATGTTACATACTAGAGAATGACACGGTGGCGGTTTACCCGCGGCCACCGCATTTTAGCCGCGGGTCACCCGCCGAAAACGGGGAAGAAAACTAGCAGTCGCTGCGGCGACGGGGACAAAGCCATTCACCGCCCGCGGGGCGGTGAATGGGTCTTGTCCCCGCAGTGAGGCATGAAGGATCGCGCGGTCCCCGCAGCTCACACCCGCCTGCCCAATCGATTCTAGTGTTTAGCCAGCTCTCTCCATTCTCCTCACCTTAGTTTGTAGATTTTCTTTTTCGGCGACCCGCACGCTATCAGAGAGCCACGCACCCGCCGCTGCTCAGTTTCGATCTTCTGCTCTGACGCAACCGGAAACAGGAAGTTGCAGCAGAGCAGAAGATTGAACACTGAGCAGCCGCGCGTGTGCGGCTCTTTGGGAAAGCGTGCAGGTCGCTGAAAAAGAAAGCCTGCAAACTAAGGTGAGGAGAAGGGAGAGAGCTGGCTAATCACTACGATCGATAGGGCAGGCGGGTGGGGGCTGCGAGGACCGTGCGATCACCCGTGTTCCCAGCTCAAACTGTAAGGAGGGAGTGAAAGGGATAAGGATTCTGGGCCAAGGGGATGAAAACGGAAAATGGATGCAGCGGGGACGGTGACGGGGCGGTGAATGGGATGGCAGTGGCGGTGACGGGGCGGTGAAAGGGATGGCGGTGAAGGAAACGGCGGTGACAGGGCGGTGCAGAGGATGGTGGGCCGGTGACGGGGCGGTGACGGGGACAGATTTTTTCCCCGTGTCATTCTCTATTACATACATGACAGTGATAAGGCATTTAAGATAAAGGAGTAACAAAAAAGGACATTTAGTTAAACTAGGCGATCAGTTTTGATAGGCCATTTAGTTAGCTTAACAAGATCGGAGGGGTCGGAGAGTCAGGAGGCAAAACGAAGGTCAATGTAGGGAGCAGGAGGAGTCAGAGAAATTTGTCAAAGAGATAGGTTTTGATTAACTTCCTGAACATTTGGTAGGGAAGGGAATTAGAAATGAGGGCGGTTAGGCATTTGTTCCATTTGCCCGCTTGGAATGCTAGGGATCTATCAAGGAATCTCTTGTAGAGGCAGCCCTTTAGGGATGGAAAGGTAAACAGGTAAGCGTTTCGTGTGCGAGAGGGGCCTGCAATTTCAAGGTGTTCAGACAGGTAAATTGGGGAAGAACCTGTTAAGGTTTTAAAACAGAGGTTGTGGTAGCAATGCTGCTGTAATAAATGCACCAAAGCCCATTCAATTCCTATTGGCTTAGGTGCCTTTATCGCGGCAGCATCGCTACCGTGGTTTTGTAAAAGAGGCCTTTAGTAACTTCATTGCATACCCCTAGTCCTTGGTAAGAGCAGTTAACATAGCTGGTTTTATAAAAGGTTTGTACAAGTTCTTGGAGGAAAAGTTCATAGTCTGCTATTGAGACAGATAAGGGGAAGCCACTGCTTGCCCTGGATCGATAGTATAGAATGTTGCTTCTATTTAGGTTTTCACCAGGGACTTGTGACCTGGTTTGGTCACCGTGAAGATGGGTTACTTGGCTAGATGGACCGTTGATCTGACCCAATATGGCTATTCTTTTTTTTTTTTTTAGTTCAATCTTGTATCTAAACAAGATATTTATGGCAACCTATTCTACGCAACTCAATAATATACAAGCCAGAGACCTGTGAGAAGGATGCATTTTCAATATAACATCTAAGGCATCTTCTGGAAGATGTCCAAAATCTAACAATGATAGTCAATAAATGCCTAAAATGTATGGTGTGTTTCAAAATTTGGAACGCAAACACAAAAGGGACAGAAATCCCACGTAAAGTCAAACAACAGAAGAACAAGTGGGGAGTGGGATAGACCACGTCAACCTTGGGGTAGACAATCTTTATTTGTATGAATCAACTTACAACTATAATACATATAAAATCACATGGAAAAGTCCAAATGTACGGCAAGTCCTGTTTTGGAGTAATGTAATCAATGACCCAACATGGTCTGTGTTTTCTGCTTCAGGGCTGTGCTGTACCTGCCCACTTATAAACAGGAAGTTTCAACAGAGCGCTGATATAGTAGAGGGAGTTAATCAGATTAGCTCAATCAGTGTTTTATCATTGCTAATACCAGCAAAGAAGTCAGGTTATATGGACTGGGGTGGGGTTGCAGGAAAAAGAGGCTGAGGTATTAGACCCTTGAGAATAGGGTGAGGAAATAGGAATTATTCTAGGATTATGAGGGGTGGGGCACAGCAGACAGGCTAGACCAGTGGTTCCCAACCCTGTCCTGGAGGAACACCAGGCCAATTGGGTTTTCAGGCTAGCCCTAATGAATATGCATGAAGCAAATTTGCATGCCTATCACTTCCATCCTATGCAAATCTCTCTCATGCATATTCATTAGGGCTAGCCTGAAAACCCGATTGGCCTGGTGTTCCTCCAGGACAGGGTTGGGAATCACTGGACTAGACCATTGGCGGGAAGAGAAGAGAGAAAGTTGCTGCAGACTTTACAGTAGATAGTTTAAAAAAGTGTCAACGGCAGGGCTGAGGATTCAATGAATCTGTTGACGGCTTTGACAGCATACCACTGTTGGCTACTAAGGAAAATCCAATTATTTTATTTTACTTTACAGGATTTGATTACACGCTTCACCATGTTAGTTTGAAGTGAGTTACAACATAGAGGGCAAACTCTAATTTTAATATCTATAATGGAAAAACGTATTTGTATGTATACATATTCTTTCATATCCTAATTCTGTTCATTGTTATTTACAAATGCTTGGTTTCTTAAGCATAGATTCCAATAATTCACACTGGCACTTCATGGAGCTTTCAGAGAAAATCAGATGACTGTGAAATTTGATTCTTAAAAAAATGTTCAGATTTTTTTTTTTTTAATATGTCACATCTGCTGCTAAAATAAAATACAATTTCAAACCTAGAAGCCCTACCTACCATATGTTTTCCAGTGGGGCTTGTAATGCTATTCACTCTAAATTTAATCTTAGTCATTTTAATGCCCTAATCTAAAATAATCCAATAAAATCAATCAGAGAGCTATTTTAACTCTCCAGTGATGCCAAGAATTATGGCTCAGAAAAACACCGTATTTACATTGTTTGTAAAACATAAAATACAGTTTCTATAAAGCAGAGACAGTTTATACACGCGGATGTTATGTTATATAAAGGCTAACAAAGGACATAACGTTATAATTGAGACATCCAGCTCAGGACTTATCAATTTCTGCTGCCGTTGAGCTTTTTTCTTAAACCCATACAGGAATGGACATGTACGTGTTGGTGCGCCCACCGATTTAGCACGCGCTAATCTTTAGTGCATGCTAAACCGATAAGCAGGTGCTAATTTGGTTAGCGTGCGCTAAATCGGTTAGTGTGTCTTAGTAAATGGACCCCTATGTGTGGTAGCAACGTCCATTTTTCAACTGTTAATATCTAAGATATCAATTCAGCACCATACAAGTGAACAGTATGTACAGGAACATACACATTTATGTTAGTTTTTAGAAAACATAGAGGTCTATATTTTGCCAAGCTGTCAAAGATCTTCTACTAAATCATCCCTCTGATGGGGGAGGGGAGGGGGGGAATAGAAGACACTATCATTCCCTTCAGTCAAGTGACATACAAAATGAGCACTTTAATAGCACATAGATGTCTTTAGGAGTAAGTGAACTTAAATATGCATCATATACATGCATCAATATATGTGCATCACCCATGGTCGATACGCAGGTGAGGCTGGACTCATTTAGAGCACTGGTCTTTGACCTGAGGGCCGCTGCGTGAGCGGACTCCTGGGCAGGATGGACCACTGGTCTGGCCCAGCAGCGGCATTTCTTATGTTCTTATATATATGCTGGGGCCCAGGGCAGCAATTAAAGAGGGGGTCTCAAATTCTCGTCTCTCTGCCCCCTCCTCCGATTTCCCCCACCACCAAATGCCTACCCTTTCAGCATCTATCCCTTCCTCCTTCCTTACCTCCCCCCACCTCCTTCCCCAGGTCCACCAAATGCCCTTCCATTCAGCATCCCTTGCTTCATTTAAAAATCAGCTGCTACAGGGGCTGTAGGCCGGGATGTTCTTCCTTTCTATTGCCAGATCCCCACTCACCTTTTAAAATGCAAAGGATTATGCTGGCATGGCAGCAATTCCCTAGCGCTGATCGTGGATTACTTAGTGCTGTTCCCCTGCCGCGGTCTACCTCCTCTAACACAACTTCTTGCTTTTGCATGGATGGACCGCGGCAGCAGTGCTAGAGAATCGCTGTCATGTTGAAAACCCATTTGCATTTTAAAAGGCGGGGGGGGTTTCAGAATGGGTGGGGACATCCGGGTCCATGGGGCCCACTCGAGCTGTGGGGCCCAAGGCAATTGCCCTATTTGCCATCCCCTAATGCTGGCCCTGGCTTCACCATTCTGACAAATTAGGCTTCATAAAAATAACCCAAAAGATTTGCCAATAATACAAATACTAATATCCAGAACACAATTGGCAACAAACTTTTTTCCCCTGGTGAGAATATGCCAGAATGTGAAACTTAAATAAATACTAGAAAAAGTATCTACAATAATAATAGGACATCAGTATAGGCAACCCTCATTACTAGGAGCAAGATTTAGCCCTGGATGATAAGCACCAGACTCAAGGTCTAAATCATTGTGTCCAATATTTTAAATTTATTAATGCAAAAATCCATAAACCACTGGCATAAAATCAAACCAAGTTTATTCCAATGGTATATGGATTTTTGCATTAATAAATTTAGACTTTGAGTCTGGTGCTTGTCACTTATTAGATCTTGTCCAGGGCTAAATCTTGCTCCTAGTAGAGAGTTTTGCCCATACTTATGTCCTATTACTATTGTCTTAGATACTTTTTCTAGCATTTATTTGAGTTTTACATTCTGGCATATTCTCACCAGGGGAAAAAAATGTTTGTTGCTAACATAAGAATTGCCTCTGCTGAGTCAGACCAGTGGTCCATCATGCCCAGCAGTCCGCTCACGCGGCGGCCCTCTGGTCAAAGACCAGCACCCTAACTGAGACTAGCCCTACCAGCGCACGTTCTTGTTCAGCAGAAACTTGTCTAACTTTGTCTTGAATCCTTGGAGGGTGTTTTCCCCTATAACAGCCTCTGGAAGAGCGTTCCAGCTTTCTACCACTCTCTGGGTGAAGAAGAACTTCCTTACGTTTGTACGGAATCTATCCCCTTTCAACTTTAGAGAGTGCCCTCTCGTTCTCCCTACCTTGGAGAGGGTGAACAACCTGTCCTTATCTACTAAGTCTATCCCCTTCAGTACCTTGAATGTTTCGATCATGTCCCCTCTCAATCTCCTCTGTTCGAGAGAGAAGAGGCCCAGTTTCTCTAATCTTTCACTGTACGGCAGCTCCTCCAGCCCCTTAACCATCTTAGTCGCTCTTCTCTGGACCCTTTCGAGTAGTACCGTGTCCTTCTTCATGTACGGCGACCAGTGCTGGACGCAGTACTCCAGGTGAGGGCGTACCATGGCCTGGTACAGCGGCATGATAACCTTCTCTGATCTGTTTGTGATCCCCCTTCTTTATCATTCCTAGCATTCTGTTTGCCTTTTTTCTGCCGCCGCACATTGTGTGGACGGCTTCATCGACTTGTCGATCAGAACTCCCAAGTCCCTTTCCTGGGAGGTCTCTCCAAGTTCCGCCCCGGACATCCTGTATTCGTGCATGAGATTTTTGTTACCGACATCTAATTGTGTTTTAGATTTCACCATTCTGAGACAGACCAAGTCCAGTATTCTGTTTCCAGTAGCAACCAATTCAGGTCACAAATACTTAGGGCTCCTTTTATCAAGGTGCAGTAGGTGGTTAACGCGCGGAATACAGCGCGTTCAACCGCCTGCCGCGCTAGACGCTAATGCCTCCATTGACGAGGCACTAGTTTTTAGGCTTGCCGCGGGGGTTAGCGTGGGATGAAATGTCTGACATGCTAACCCCCGTAGTGCGCCTTGATAAAAGGAGCCCTTAGTAATCCCACAAGAGTAAATAGATTTCCTATTGCTTTTCCCAGAAATAAACAGTAGATTTTCCTATGCCCAAGTTAACAATAATTTATGGACTATTTTTTAAGGAACGTGTCCAAACCTTTTTTTTTGACCCTGCTGCTATAGCAACTTTTACCACATTTGATGGCAACAAATTCCAGAGATTAATTATCCCCCTCCTTTACAAAGCCGCGTCCGAGCTGTTACCACTGCGACCGGTGCTCAAAACGCTAGCCTAGCTTTGTAAAGGAGGGACTATATGTTGAGTGAATAAATAATTTATCTAATTAATTCTAAATGTATTACTTGGTAACTTTGTTGCATGCCCCATAGGCTTGTAAAAAAAATGTAACTATGTAAAAAATGTGCCTTCTTTGATGTCATTTGTGTATAGACATTCTTGGGTGCATAGTTTTGTGGAGCAGAGGTAGAATTGTAATGTTTGTGCTATTTTATGTAATATGTACAGCAAATATGTACATGAATATAATGAAAATGCCTTCCCTCATGTAAAACAGGCTTTACACACAGAAAAATCCCGTTGATGTCCCAATCACCTTCATTCAAAAAGGGCAGTGTATCCTAATCTGTTAGTGTGCAAAGAAATGAAAAAAAACACAGCAGTAATTCGAGGATCCAAAGAAATGTGTAAGTCTGGTGAAGGAGCTCAATTCCATTGATACATAGTTTAATTAAAAACACTTTGGCAAATGTACTGATCCATAAATGCTAAGATTTAGAGGGATTTCGCTTAAGCGCGTGAGCTTCAAGCCAAGCCTTAGCATCTCGTAAACAAACATTAACTGCCTGTAACTGATCGTTCCCTACATTCACACAGAGCTGAATATCATCAGAGTAAATATTGCAATCAATTTTCCAAATCGTCAAACGAATGTAGCCAGTGAGATTGGATGAATATTAAAACGGGGGGGAAATCATTGACCCCTGAGGAACACCATGGAGCAAAGGTTTAGCTGCAGATCATTCTGACTAAACCACCAACTGAGAGCAGATTTGCATCCTGTTTGTGGTGATGTCTTTGATTTTGCTCACGCAGCGTGAGTGGGCGTAAAAAAATATGGACATTACGGCCCATTTCCAGATGATGTGATGAGTGAAATAAGTTAAATATTATCAATGGCATTTAACTTAATCCATTTAACCAGTACCCCTGCCTATAAGGTAGCAGCAATCATGCTGTCACTATGCCTTTAATAAATAGGGCAGTTTTGGGCCTTTTTTTTTTCCTTTCCTATCATACACTGTGGTTCCTACCGCAGTGCTTAAAGCTATAGCCTCAGCACCCTGAGTCTGTAGGTTCAAACCCATGCTGCTCCTTGTGACCCTGGGTAAGTCACTCAATCTCTCCATTGCCCCTGGTACATTAGACAGTCTGTGAGCCTGCCAAGACAGACAGGGAAAAATGCTTGAGTACTTGAATAAATTCATGTAAACCATTCTGAGCTCCCCTGGGAGAACAGTATGGAAAATTTAATAAATAAATATGATATGGAGCCATGAAACTTACAAGATATTCCACACTTTTCATTTCAATGAGGCAAATGCATCTAGTAAATGGGAAAAAGTATAGGGAAACCAAGCCTTTGTGACATCACCGATGAGGCTGGCTCTTAGGCATTGGTGGAATGAGGCACTATGACATCACAATACGAGGGGCTGCTGAAAAGTTCTCAGCCCAACCAAGAAGAGAAAGGGGAGAGTGTGGCACAGTAGTTAAAGTTACAGCCTCAGCACCCTGAGGTGGTGGGTTCAAACCCACGCTGCTCCTTGTGACCCTGGGCAAGTCACTTAATCCCCCCATTGCCCCAGATACATTAGATGGATTGTGAGCTTGCTGGGACGGACAGAGAAAAATGCTTGAGGCGGTCCAGAGGAGGGCGACGAAAATGATAGGAGGCTTGCGCCAGAAGACATATGAGGAGAGACTGGAAGCCCTGAATATGTATACCCTAGAGGAAAGGAGAGACAGGGGAGATATGATTCAGACGTTCAAATACTTAAAGGGTATTAACGTAGAACAAAATCTTTTCCAGAGAAAGGAAAATGGTAAAACCAGAGGACATAATTTGAGGTTGAGGGGTGGTAGATTCAGGGGCAATGTTAGGAAATTCTACTTTACGGAGAGGGTGGTGGATGCCTGGAATGCGCTCCCGAGAGAGGTGGTGGAGAGTAAAACTGTGACTGAGTTCAAAGAAGCGTGGGATGAACACAGAAGATTTAGAATCAGAAAATAATATTAAAGATTGAACTAGGCCAGTTACTGGGCAGACTTGCACGGTCTGTGTCTGTGTATGGCCGTTTGGTGGAGGATGGGCAGGGGAGGGCTTCAATGGCTGGGAGGGTGTAGATGGGCTGGAGTAAGTCTTAACAGAGATTTCGGCAGTTGGAACCCAAGCACAGTACCGGGTAAAGCTTTGGATTCTCGCCCAGAAATAGCTAAGAAGAAAAAAAAAAAAAAAATTTAAATTGAATCAGGTTGGGCAGACTGGATGGACCATTCGGGTCTTTATCTGCCGTCATCTACTATGTTACTATGTTACCTGAATAAATTCATGTAAACCGTTCTGAGCTCCCCTGGGAGAACAGTATGGAAAATTGAATGAATAAATATGATGTGGAGCCATGAAACTTACAAGATATTCCACACTTTTCATTTCAATGAGGCAAAAGTATAGGGAAACCAAGCCTTTGTGACATCACCGATGAGAACTGTATAGAAAATTGAATAAATTTATGCTTCACCTATTTTCATCTTTTTCTCTCCTCTCTTTATTATTGTGTACCACATTGATATCCCACTGAAATGTGGTTATGAAGTAAAACTAAAACTATTTTAGAAAGACACATGGAGAGGCATTTTAGAAAGGATATGCAGCTCAGAATGTGGATGTCCCAGTCAATCAGGTGATTTAGTAAGACCTTAATAAATATATATATATATATATATATATATATATATATATATATATATATATCTAAAATACATGTGAGATAACAAGTGAAAATCCATCTCACATGTATTTTAGATCTAGAATATCCATTTTGTAAACTGAAAGGTCCAAATTATAGACAGCAGAGAAACATCCCTATTGTAAATTGGCCACACAGACAGCGCCGGAATAGCTTATTGGTTAAAGTGGCCAGCTGAGAGCCAGGTTGCAGCTTTTAGCAATTTTGTTTTTTAAATTATTATAAAGACTCCAGGGGACAAAAAAATACCTGCTATGGCTTCCTTTATCTCCATTCAGTGAAGAACTGCTCAATCAGAACATCTTTCTGTAACCTGGACATGCTAAGTACCAGGTCATAATACGGATTACGATCTTTTGGAACATGGATGTCTCTTCCCCTTGTGGAATCAGAGTTGGATGTCCATCTTTTAGCACCTCCCTAGCCCTGCCCAAAATACATTAAGAATACTCCCCCTTGCAATATGGTCATACTGAAGTATTAAACATCCATATTCTGGCTTTATAAAATAGGTATTTGGATGTCCATGCAATATGGATGTCTAAATGCTGATTTTCAGATGTCTAAAACATGAATACAGCTTCTAAAATAAGCACCTTAGGCACTGTGGCAGGGAAGCCCTATCATGGCATGAGAAGAGACAATAGGAGAAGGGAGCACGCTAATTTGCCGGCCGTGCTAGCCGCTTCTGTCTCCTCTTGAGCAGGCGGTAGTTTTTCGGCCGGTTCGGGGGTTAGCGCACGCTAAAAATGTGCCTGTGATTAAAGCCACTAACGCAGCTTCGTAAAAGGAGCCCTGAATGTTGAGAAGTGTTTTTGGTGTTATGGCCCGTAGTAGGAAGATATTAATTGGCTCTCCTTCAGCCCTTTTGGACCCAAAACAGCCCTCAAAAATTATCGAAGACCACTATCCTAGGTCATCTGGATAGGATAGCAGACAGAATATTGTCAGTATCCCACTCTTGGGGTAGAATATGTGAGCCTTCAAAAACCCACCCAAAATCTATACCAACATACTCATATGGGTGAAACTTGTAGGCATAAGGACTATTATGGTATTGTACAGTTGCGTACAGTAAATTTGAGGTGAGTTTTGGAGGGCTAATGGTGAGATTTAAGTGAAGTCCACTACAGTGCCTCCTAGGGCACCCCACTGCTTTGCTGTGATATCTATATGGCTAATCTACTAATTATATCTTACTGGCCTCCCATACATAGAAACATGATGGCAGATAAAGGCCAAATGACCCATCCAGACTGCTCATCCACAGCATTCACTATCCCTGAGAATTCCCACATGTCTGACAAGAGTCTGTCTCCAATACCTCTACTGGGAGACCAATCCATGCATCTACTATCTTTTCTGTAAAAGAAAGTATTTTCTCAGATTTCTCCTGAGCCTATAACCTCTTGACTTCTGACTATGTCCTCTCATTATGGAGTTTTTCTTCATTTGAAAAAAAAAAAATCTCTCACCTACCTGTTATGCTACTCTAAGATCATTAGAGTATTAGGTAGAAAATTAGACTCTGCATTATCATTTAAATCACAGATATCCTCAGATGTACAAAGTTGCTTTTATAATTTATGACATATTCGTTCAATTCGATCTTTACTTCATTCTTCAGCTATAAATGTCCTAGTTCATGCTTTTGTCATCAGTTGTCTAGATTATTGCAGTTCATTATATAAAGGAATACAGGCAAAAGAACTTAAAAGACTTCAACTGATCCAAAATACTGCAATAAAACTTATAACAAGACCTCAAAAATATGATTGTGTTACTCCGTTACTTAAATCAGCCCACTGGTTGTCTGTATTACATTGCATTATTTATAAAACTCTGTTACTAGTATTCAAAATTCAGTCTTCAGATACCCCATTATTTTTTTAGTAAGTTCTTAACATCCTATACTCCCTCTCGAACACTGAGATCTCACAGTCAAAATTGCTTCGTAGTCTCAACATTTAGGGCTCCTTTTACAAAGGTGCGTTAGGGCCTTAACGCGCGGAATAGCGCATTGAGCTGGCTTTAGTTCTAGAAGCGTAGCGTGGGTTTAGCGCATGCTAAAATCCCGCGGGCGCTTAAAACGCCAGCGCACCTTAGTAAAAGGAGCCCTTAGAGGGATAGTTCTAGATTCTTTATGAAGTTCCATCTTTTCGGTTCAGGGTCCCAAATTATGGAATCTGCTTCCTAGCCATATCAGACTTCAAACTTCACTAAATCATTTTAAGAAAGACCTTAAAACATTTTTATTCAGGGATGCATTTTCTTAGGCAACTGAATTTTTAGATTTTGTAATACAGGATACTTCGCCAGAGCAATTAGACCGTCCCCTAGACCTTATGTGTTTTCCCTTCCCCTCACTTTTCTATTATAAATTGGAGTTCTTTCCTTTTACCCTTTTGTGTTATATGATACTTTATTCATATTTTTATTTTACTGACACCAATTTTATTTGTAAGTCACTTAGTTACTATCCCCTTTTTTTACTAAGGCGTGCTAGCTGATTTAGCTAATGCGTCCATTTATTGTGTGCTAAATTGGCTAGCATGCCTTAGTAGAAGGACTCCTATGTGATTTTTGGGATATCAGGAAAACAATAAACTGGAAACTTGATCACACTTAATTCCCGTTCTTCTCTTGAGCCCAGAGATATTTCACAACCTATACTATAATATTCCCTTGGATTTTTGCAGCCCAAAGTGCATGACCCTGTATTTTTTAGCATTAAACCTTAGTTACCAATTTTTGGACCATTCTTTAAACTTCTCTAGATCCTTCCTCATTCTATCCGTACCTCCGGGGTATCTAATCTATTACAGATTGTGGCATCATCCACAAAAAGACAAACCTTACCAGACAGTCTTGCCACAATATCACTCACAAAGATTAAAGAGAGCAAGCCCAAGGATAGATTATTTTCCTTGGGGCAAACTCCATTTACTACTACCCTCTGTCTCCTTCTACTTAACCAGTTTTCAACCCTTTCAGTCACATTAGGACCTATACTGAGGGCACTCAGTTTATTTAACATCTGCCTATACAGAACCATGTCAGCGGCTTTGCTAAAATCCAAGTACACTTCATCTAGCGTATCTCCCATATGCAACTGTTTGGTCACCCAATTGAAGAAATCAATCAGATTTGGTCTTACAAGACCTGCCCCTAGTAAAATCATGCTGCCTAGGGTCCTGCAGTCCATTCAGTTCTAGAAACCTCATAATCATCTACTTAAGAAGCGTTTCTATTAGTTTAATTACCACCAAAGTTAAACAGGCTTGTAATTCCCAACCTCATCTTTATTTCCACACTTGTGCAGATGGACCACATCTTCCCTTTTCCAGGCCTACAATGTAAAGAAACATTGATAAGGTCAGCCAATGGAGCTGCCAGAACCTCTTTGAATTCCTTATATACATTTGGATATAACCCATGAAGCCCCAATCCAATTATATCGCAAGTATAGAGTAGATCAAATTGGAGGAGGGATTGTGCTATATGTTAAAGAGGGAATTGCATCAAATAAAATAGCTAAACCACAAAAAACCCTAAGGACTCAGTGGCCAATAAAGTCCAACATAAATAACAAAAAAGAAAAAGGAATTGGCTCAAATAAGAATTTTCCCAGAAGGAAAAGATTGAAAGGAAAATTTTTTTTAATTTTTTAATTGAAAATAAATCGTTTTTAATAATATTGTTATTAAACAGGCCTCTAATACAAAAGCCCTTAATCCAATGGACATCAGTATGAGCCATTTAGAAGGCACCCGGTGTGTATTTGAGGCTCAGGCAGTGACTTTCTGATGACTTGCATCACCCAGACAGAAGTCTAGATAAGGACTGCCTCATACATCATGTTGTCCTTTGTTATAAGTGAAAAAAACCTCAAACATAAATAAATAAATAAATACCTTTCAACCATTCACTCCTGGGATGAAGCGAATAGTCTCCCAAGACGTAGTGAAATAAAGTGTCAATGGCATAAAAAGTACCTGTGCTAAAATTTAAAAACAGTATATGAAAAAGTGAATTAAAAAAGTGAATAAAAAAACGTCCAAGTGAAAAAATATATAAACAAAATAGAATAGAAAACTAGAAAAAGTTCATCCAAGTATCCAATGAAAAATCAATTCCTTCCTAATACAAATTCATGAATCAAAATTTCACTAAAAGTTAAAGGACTAGAAGATAACAGTTCATGGAATGAAAAAGATACCAACAGTTCGTTAAATGAAAGTCATAAAGAAAAACCTGTTGGAATTCATGAAATTCATATATCCTGTGGTAATTCAAAAGGTCTTAGATGGCGTCCATTACAACCTGATTGCACACTAGCCCAAAACTTGAAGGAATGAATACTTAGCTTGACAATGAAAAGCAAAATGTTGCCTGTAGAAATCTCCACTCAACAGAGCTCCGTTTCGTCACCTTCATCAGGAGTGGGGAAATAGGAGGGCGACAAACCAACAGCCAAAAGGGCGATGGTTGAACAATGATGCCATCAGCCACATATCCCGGAGCAGTAACAATTAGCACCGCCACATCGGAGCAAAGTAAAACAATAATGGCGACTCGGGAGATTAAGACGCTGAGAGAGCCCAGCATAGGCCACGCCCCCATGCTAGCGGAATGACATCAGAAAAAACGTAAAATAGAGAAAATAATGAAAAGGTGAACTGAAATGTCCTAAACAAAAGGACAATGAAACCTGAAAAATGCTGGAAAAAAGAAAAAGATAAATAAATAAATAAAGAACAGAAAAACAGATTATGTAGTAAAACATTTATCTACGTTTTCATTGAGTCCCATAGGAGGAAACGATTTCAATTGGAAAATCCAATAATTCTCCCATTGCAGTAGAAACGTATTTCTGTCCCCATTGAAATTGATATGAATTTGTTCTAAAATGCCCCATTGGAGTTGAGAAAAATCATGGTGGTAAGTGTCATTATGGGAAACCATAGGAGCAGTCAGTTTTCTTGTGTTCAAACAACTACGGTGTTCAATGAATCGTGTCCTGACGCTCTGGGTGGTACATCCTACATAGGTTAGTCCACAAGGACAGGAAATGACAAATACCACAAACTGGGAGTCACAAGAAGTGGTGGATTTGAGTGGTGGAATTGTGGCCTATGCTGGGCTCTCTCGGCGTCTTAATCTCTCGAGTCGCCATTATTGTTTTACTTTGCTCTGATGTGGCGGTGCTATTTGTAACTGCTCCGGGATATGTGGCTGATGGCATCATTGTTCAACCATCGCCCTTTTGGCTGACGGCCCTATTGTTGGTTTGTCACCCTCCTATTTCTACTGATCCCCGCTCCTGCTGAAGGTGACGAAACGGAGCTCTGTTGAGTGGAGATTTCTACAGGCAACATTTTGCTTTTCATTGTCAAGCTAAGTAGGTAGGGCAAACTAAGTAGGTAGGGCAAACTTGAAGGAATGATCCTTCAAGTTTTGGGCTAGTGTGCAATCAGGTTGTAATGGATGCCATCTAAGACCTTATGAATTACCACAGGATATATGAATTTCATGAATTCCAACAGGTTTTTCTTTATGACTGAACTGATTTTTCTTAATGACTTTCATTTAACAAACTGTTGGTATCTTTTTCATTCCATGAACTGTTGTTATTATCT
Source organism: Geotrypetes seraphini (assembly GCF_902459505.1). Taxonomy (NCBI): domain Eukaryota; kingdom Metazoa; phylum Chordata; class Amphibia; order Gymnophiona; family Dermophiidae; genus Geotrypetes; species Geotrypetes seraphini. Next base: position 35,080,035 of record NC_047101.1, on the reverse strand, counting down.
TCTAGTCCTTTAACTTTTAGTGAAATTTTGATTCATGAATTTGTATTAGGAAGGAATTGATTTTTCATTGGATACTTGGATGAACTTTTTCTAGTTTTCTATTCTATTTTGTTTATATATTTTTTCACTTGGGCATTTTTTTATTCATTTTTTTAATTCACTTTTTGATATACTGTTTTTAAACTTTAGCACAGGCACTTTTTATGCCATTGACACTTTATTTCACTACGTCTTGGGAGACTATTCGCTTCATCCCAGGAGTGAATGGTTGAAAGGTATTTATTTATTTATTTATTTATTTATGTTTGAGGGTTTTTTTCACTTATAACAAAGGACAACATGATGTATAAGGCAGTTCTTATCTAGACTTCTGTCTGGGTGATGCAAGTCATCAGAAAGTCACTGCCTGAGCCTCAAATACACACCGGGTGTCTTCCAAACGGCTCATACTGATGTCCATTGGATTAAGGGCCTTTGTATTAGAGGCCTGTTTAATAACAATATTATTAAAAAAGATTTATTTTCAATTAAAAAATTAAAAACATTTTTCCTTTCAATCTTTTCCTTCTGGGAAAATTCTTATTGTGAGCCAATTCCTTTTTCTTTTTTGTTATCAAATAAAATAAACATTTTGCATAACATAGATAGCAGTTTGGAATCAATATGGATAGAAATTCTATGTGTGAAGGGAAGAAATATAAAGGTAGGGTTATACTACCGTCCCACAGGACAAAATGAGCAGATAGATGAAGAAATATTTTCAGAGATTAGGAAAGCTAAAAAGTGACAGATCATCTGGGACTGGATGGTATACATCCCAGGGTACTAAAAGAACTCAAGCATGAAATTTCTGTTAGTGATCTGTAACCTTTTGCTAAAATTGCCTGTAGTACCTGAAGATTGGAGGGTGTCCAATGTTATGCCAATTTTTATAAAGGGTTCCAGGGGAGATCCAGGAAATTACAGACCAGTAAGCCTGATTTCAGTGTTGGGCAAAATGGTGGAAACAATTATAAAAAATAAAATTGTGGAACACATAGATAAACATGATTTAATGAGAAAAAGTCAGCAGGGGTTCAGCCGAGGGCGATCTTGCCTCACCAATTTGCTTCACTTCTTTGATGGTGTTAATAAACATGTGGATAAAGGTTGATGTAGTATATCTTGATTGTTAGAAAGCTTTTGACAAAGTTCCTCATGAGATGCTCCTGAGAAAATTAAAGAATGATGGGATAGGTGGCAGTTAAGTTGCGGATTACGAATTGGTTATCAGATAGAAAACAGAGGGTAGGGTTAAATGTTCATTTTTCTCAATGGATGAAAGTAAACAGTGGAGTGACACAGAGATCTGTACTGGGACCAGTGCTATTTGAATGATCTGGAAATTGGAATGATGATTGAGGTGATTAAATTTGCTGATGATACTAAACCGTTCAAAGTTGTTAAAATATATGCAGATTGTGGAAAAACTGCAGGCAGACCTTAGAAAATTAGAAGATTGGGTGTCCAAGTGGCAGATGAAATTTAATGTGGATAAATGCAAAGTGATGCACATTGGGAAGAATAACCCAAATCACAGTTACCAGATGCTTAGCACCCAAGAAAAAGATCTGGGTGTCATTGTAGAAAATATGATGAAACCTTCCGCTCAATGTGCAGTAGTGGCCAATAAAGCAAACAAGATGCTAGGAATTATTTAAAAAGGGATGTGTGATAGAGGTGGGCAGTGTATTCCAGAGAAGGACAGACAGTCCACATTCTGGGCATTCAAGAAAAAAACCTCTTTCTTCACAGGCTCCTATAAGTTTGTGTTTTTCCAAGAAACAAGTAGGCTTTTCCCCCATCACAAGTCCTATTCTCTGTAGGGCTTGGCACGCCCCAGTCTTTATTTTAGGTGCAGGAAACAGTAAGGCAGCATTTGGTCCAAGGTCTTAGCAGGCATTGAACAAAGGTAGGTTTTTAAATGCAGTAGTGTCTTATCTCCTACAAACTCTGTAAATATCAAAATAAAGAAAGATTTTAAATTTTTAGTTGAAAAAGACTTGCCAATTCTTTGATATATTTAAACTCCTAGGTTGTACATACATCTATCCATTTCTGTTCTATTTGCAGTAATTTTTTTACTGCAAAAATTTTTTTTACTGCAAATAATTTTTTTACTACAAATATTTTTTACTGCTAATATTTTTTTACCGCAAAGCTTTTTTTACCGCAAAATGTTTACCGCAAATATTATTTTACTGCAACAATTATTTTACTGCAACAATTTTTTTACTGCAAATATTTTTTTTACTGCGAATATTTTTTTTTACTGCAAAAAATTTATTTTACTGCAAATATTTTTTTACTGCAAAAATATTTCTTTACTGCTAATATTTTTTTACTGCAAAAAAATTTTACTGCAAATATTTTTTTTACTGCAAAAATTTGTTTTACTGCAAATATTTTTTTACTGCAAATATTTTTTTTTACTGCAAATATTTTTTTACTGCAAAAATTTTTTTTACTGCAAATATTTTTTTACTGCAAAGATTTTTTTACTGCAAATATTTCTTTTTACTGCAAAAATTTTTTTTACTGCAAAAATTTTTTTACTGCAAATATTTTTTTTACTGCAAAAAATTTTTTTTACTGCAAATATTTTTACTGCAAATATTTTTTTACTGCACAAAATATTTTTACTGCAAATATTTTTTTTTCTGCAAATATTTTTTTTACTGCGAACAAATATTTTTACTGCAAATATTTTTTTACTACAAATATTTCTTTTACTGCAAAATGTTTTTTACTGCAAATTTTTTTTTACTGCTAAATTTTTTTTTACTGCAAAAATTACTGCATACAGTACAACCTAGGGGTCTAAATATATCAATGAATTGGCAAGTCTTTTTCAACTAAAAATTTAAAATCTTTCTTTATTTTGATATTTTCCACTTAATCCAATTAGATGTTGGTAAGACCTTTAAAGGGTTTTTGTTCCGGATATGACGTCAGACGCTGCCAGCGAATTTTAAAGGCTGAAGTTCGCAGCCGGCGTCGCAGCCATTTTCCTCTTAGCAAGACAGCGGGAAGTACCAGCTTAGTCCGTAGCGTGCTAAACAAAATAAAATTTAGCAAAGCTTCAGTTTCGTAAGTAAATATCTTAACATTATTTAATGTATGCTACAATGTTTTAGTATTACCAAGAAAGGTGCGTTGTCAAGTGGTATTTTCTTAGGACATTTGCACTAAGGGATTTTTAAAGTTACTATATTACAATGTGCTTGAAATTAAGACCGCTATTTGTTCCCTTTATAGAAGTGCTGCATAACATTTGCTGTTCTGAAGAAGCCCTCAGTTAATCTACAGGGCGAAACGGAGATCTTCCGTCGAATCGGGTGTGGGCGCTAGTCGACTCTCGATTTTGAGCTAAGTACCACACGTTCATAGCAGTACCAGTAGAAAAAATAACTGAATATTACTGTAAAGAGAGTATTTGAATCAAAGCACATTTACCAACAAAACAAAACATAATGAAATAAGTGAGTAAATAAAATAAAATAAAAATCCAGGCTCACAGAGAAAATAAGATTATACTCGATGATGGCCCTGATAGTGTTTTAACAACCACGACTAGCTCTGGTAGTTAAACGTGGGCTCTTGAGAATTCTAGTCTTCATCTCTGATAGTGAGCCGATAAGATTTCTTAGTTCTATTGTTGGCCTAGTATGGCATTTGAGTAAGGTCACTATTATTTTAAATTGAGAGAGTATATCTAATTGTAAGCTTGACAATTGTCCTTCCAATATACTGAGAAACGCATCTTTCAAGTTTAAAACTTAATTATTTAGATGGATTACACCTTTATTTAATGAGGGACAATTTCCAGAAGATCTTGGCCATATTGAAGTTACTCCTATTGTCAAAAATTCAAAAGATCCTATTACTTGTAAAACTAATTATAGGCTTGGGGCTAGCATTCCATTCTTTGTGAAACTTATGGAGGGCTTGGTAAACGTTGAACTGGTTAATATTTGGATAAATTTAATATTTTGCATGATTATCAGTTGGGCTTCCGTGCTGATTTCAGTACTGAAACAGTTCTTGCATCTTTACTGGATTATCTTTATACGCAATTCAGCCTAGGTATAAGTGTCTTGATTCTACAACTGGATCTTAGTAGTGCGTTTGACTTTTATTAATTTGTCTGGAGACCATGGGAATCACTGGGAATGTCCATAGGTGGTTTGAAGGATTTTTACATAGTAGATCCTATCAAGTATATTCTACTGGGACATATTCATTCACCTGGAGCAATCCATCTGGGGTCCCTCAGGGATCCCCATTGTCACCTACTCTCTTCAACATATATTTGATTTCCCTGGCTAACCTTTTGCAAAAATTTACAGTCAAATTTTATATCTGTGCTGATGACCTTACTGCGCTATTGCCCATGTCATCTTTTTCTGAGGACGTAAAAGCCCAGATTGCTGAAATTTTGGCAAAAATACAATTTTGGATGTTTAGATTTAAACTTAAACTTAACTCAGATAAAACAATTTTTTCTTGCCAGCCCTAATGATACCATTTTATTTTTTTTTTTTTTTTAGTTCAATAAATGTTTATTGAGTATTTTGGAAAAATACAATGAGCAATTCAAATACATATAACATTTTGTATATATATGATCTATAAATATGCAATTAACTATAAAGGACCATAATATTAAGAAAAGCTCAGAGTAATGAAATTATTTGTGAAGATTGTATGAGAAAAGAAAATGAGATAGAATAAAATAAAAATTAAAAGAGAAAGGAAATGAAGAGAAAAAGTGAAGAATAGGTAGGGGAAGACAGAAGTGTCTACAAAGTAGAGCGAACATATGAATCTAAGAATGACCAGGGTGATTTTTTATTTTTCATATTCATGGATATTCGGAGCGAAACTCTATTTTCATATGCATATGATTCATATCTATGGTACATACAAAGAGAGTTCCACCAAAACGTATAATTTAATGATACCATTTTAGACAAACAGATTTTAATCAATGATCAAACCTTTGAAATTGTCTCTTCCATTAGGACAGGGGTGTCCAACTTTTTGGCTTTCCTGGGCCGCATTGGCTGAAAAAAATGTTTCTGGGGCCGCACAAATGCATAAACGCTGCAGCAAGACAGAGGAAGGAGCCGGCAAGATGGTAAACACCAGGGGGCAGCAGAGGAAAACACTGCATCGCCCTCGATCGGGGCCGCACAAAATACTTCACAGTGAAAGCAGGTTGGACACAGTGAAATGCAGGTTGGACACCCCTGCATTAGGATTTTAGGGGTCACACTAGATAGACAGTTAACATTTGAGGATCATACTGACCTTAAGATAAAACGATGTTTTATGATCCTCTGGAAACTCAGAACCATCAAAAAATACTTTGATTTTGTTTCTTTTAGAATTTTGGTACAGTCTCTAATTCTGTCTGTTCTCGACTATTGTAATATTGTCTATCTTGCATCATTTAAGAAAAATTTACAACGTATTCGACTAGTACAAAATACGGTAGTGCACCTAATCTTTGGCCTGAAGAAATATGATCACATTAGCCCATTTTATCGGCAATTACATTGGTTGCCTTTTGAGGCACGTATTCTTTTTAAATTTGATTGTCTTTGTTTTAAATCTCATTTTGGTTTGGCTCCGGGATATCTAGCCTCTCAATTCAATTTTTATACCTCATTAAAAAACACTCATAATAAGTTAATGTTTATGTATCCTAAAGCTAAGAACTGTCATTACAAGAAATTTTTGAATAGGACATTTGCCTTTCAACTAGGCAAACTGAACTCTTGGTTAAGCCCGCATATTTGTCAAACAGATTCTTATAATGTTTTTAGAAATTTTTTAAAAACACATTTGTTTGATAAGTTTGTTAAATAACTATGTAATTTTCTTCTTATCTCTCATTGTTTTTAAATTGATGTATCTTTCACTGATTGTATAGTTCTTCTTTGTTGTTAACCGCCTGGAACTTCATGGATGGGTGGTATACAAGAATAAATTTATTATTATTTTTATAAAACAACCTCACCTGGAGTACTGTGTTCAGTCCAGGTCTCCTTATTTCAAGAAAAATATAGCAGCACTAGAAAAGGTACAAAGAAGTGCGACCCAAGATGATAAAGGGGATGGGACTCCTCTCGTATGAGGAAAGACTAACTGCCTGTTTTACAAAGCCGCGCAGCAACAGGTCCGAAGCCCTTTAAATCTCTATGGGCTTGGGTTAGAGGTCTAAATAGGAACGGGGATCGCGGGAATCCCCCCCTAACCCACGGGACTCCCACGGGGATGGAAGGCTTTGGAAGCAGGGTTCATCCATATAATATAATGGACACGTCAGCCTTAGTAAAAGAGGGGGTTTATAAGTTAATTACCTGAACAGAAAACAAAAAAAGGGTTCCACCAAAGAGATTCCACAAGGAAAACAGCAGCGCAAACACAAAAACTGTGGAATTGATGATCCTGTCAGAAGTAATTGCTGCTTTTTATGGAGACGGGCAGGGATGGAGATAATTCCTTGCGGGGATGGGTGGGGACGGAGAGGATCCTGGCAGGGACGGGTGGGGACGGAGAGGATCCTGGCGGGGATGGAGAGGATACTGGTGGGGACGAGCAGGGATAGGTGGGATTTCTGTCCCCGTGCAACTCTCTACTTTGGGGCCGTTAGCGCAGGGCAGCCACTAGTGCGGCTTTATAAAAGAAGCCCTAAAAGGTTAGGGCTTTTCAGCTTGGAAAAGAGATGGCTGAGGGGGAGATACAACTGAAGTCTACAAAATCCTCAGTGGAGTAGAACGGATACAAGAGGATCAATTTTTCACTCTGTCAAAAATTATAAGGACTAGGGAACACTCGATGAAGTTATAGGGAAATATTTTTAAAACCAATAGGAGGATTTTATTTTTCACTCTGAGAATTAGTTAAGCTCTGGAATACATTGCAAGAGGTTGTTGTAAGAGCGGATAGTGTAGCTAGCTTTAAGAAAGGTTTGGACAATTTCCTGGAGGAAAAGTCCTAGTTTGTTACTGAAGCCACTGCTTGCCCTGGATTGGTAATATGGAATATTGCTACTATTTGGGCGTTTTCCAGGTATAGTGGATTGGCCACCATTAAGATGGGCTACTAGGCTAGATTAACCGTAAGGCTATTCTTATTTATTTATTCAATTTTCTATACTGGGAGCTCAGAACGATTTACATTAATTTATTCAGGTACTCAAGCATTTTTCCCTGTCTGTCCCGGTGGGCTCACAGTCTACCTAATGTTCCTGAGGCAATGGGGGGGATTAAATGACTTGCCCAGGGTCACAAGGAGCAGCGTGGGTTTGAACCCACAACCCCAGGGTGCTGAGGCTGTAGCTTTAACCACTGAGCCACACACTCCCAACTTATGACCCGTTATGCTAATGACCTTAATGCACATAAACAACTGTGCATCTTATCAAGAGCACTGTAAATATTTAGCAAATCAGAAATAGCGTAAAATAACTGACTGTAGTGTAACATATCCTTTACATAAGCCAGATATTAATATGCATTTAAAGTAACAGCTTCCATTTAATTTATAACCTTTGCAGAATGTGAATTATCTGCAGGCTTCTGGGCAAACCTGAAATTGCACCGTGAAGCAATATGACATTTTGTCCAAGCTGCCTAAGTAAGAAAAATTACTGTGCTGGTGAATGTGAGCATAACATAACTCTTGCAAGGGCAAACATATAGGTTGTCCTGATAGACCTGTAATGAGTCACAGGAATGTGATGTAGCCTAGTATGACTGTTAGCTAAATGCAGGAAGTCTTTAAATGAGAACAATGACCTTCCCTAAATTAATTACCAACATTCTGATCCCAGTTATGTTTCATCTCACATTCTTCAACATTAATTCCCTGTAGAACATGGTTGAATGCAGGTGGACCTGTCAGTCTTGTTTTGTAAGAATAAATTAATGGTGGGATGCATATACAAATCTGCACATTAGACTAACTGCTTTCCTTCTCCAGTTTAACTTTTCCTTTATAATGCCACATTTACTTAGCTTGATTTAGAAAGAGCTGCAAAAGTATGACAAACCAAAATTAATGCATATACATGAAAATAAATGAACAAATTAGCAAAACTGAGATAGAGTGTGCATGCCTTATTAGAGACACCTTAGAAATGTTTGTCGTTTTCAAGATACAGTAAGTCCGGTTCAAATTAAATGTCAATTGTAATTTGATGCTAGAAGTTTGAAATATATGATTGTCCTTAGAGAAATATTAAGAGCTCAGATCTTTCTGCCAAAGTATAATAATTGTAAGCTCTATGATTAGGGGTCAGGGTGTTGTACAGTTCCTTTATCAAGCCTGTGGATGTATGGATTGGTAAAGCTACTGAAAACTTTAATTTGAAATATTTCCATCTTGACATATAGTCTGAGTTTTCTGATGGATGTCAAACACATATATGCATGTTAGCAGTTCAATAACAAATGTTGTTACATCCCCTTCCTAGTATGCAGAAATGCAAACTGCTACTACTATTAATTATTTCTATAGTGCTACCAGACTTACGCAGCGCTGTACAGTCACAAAGAAGACAGTCCCTGCTTGAAAGAGCTTACAGTCTAAACAGAAAAGACAAAGAAGATGTCATGGATACAGCTAAGGGGAATGGTTAATTTGCTGGCTGGGTTGGTGTACAGTGGAGAATAGGGTTATGGATTGAAGGCTATATCAAAAAGGTGGGTTTTCAGTCTGCTTTTAAACGAGGTAAGGCTCTGGTTGTCTTCTGATAACTTGCTTGACAGGGTCTCATTCTTCCTTCTTTCTGCATGCTAACCATCCATCTGCCATCTCTGTCCTCCCCGTTTCCCTTCCCTCCCCAGGAGGTCTGGCATCTATCCTTTTTTCGTCTCCCTCCACAGATCCATCTTTTCTTAACTACCCTTTCATCCAACATCTCTCCCTCCTTCCCCACCACCCCAGGGTCCACCATCTCTCCCTTCCTTTTCCTAACTACCCTCCTATCCAGTATCTCTATCCCCCTCCCCACACCATCCATTGTGTCCAACTTCTCTCCCTTTCTGATCCTTCCCTCTCTAAAAACCATGGTCCATCATCTCTCTCCCTCTTCTCTATTTTCAGACCCATTATTTCTTCCCACCCAAAGTCCGGCATATGCGCATCTCTTTGAACCCCCCCATTCCCTCTGTGTATTTCTACACCAGGGCCCCCCTCCCTGAAGGCCTGTCCCCCCTTAAAGGTCTGCACCCCCCCCCCCTTGAAGGCCTGCATCCCCCCTTGAAGGCCTGCCTGCCTGTCCCCCCCCCTTGAAGGCCTGCCTGATCCCCTTGAAGGTCTATCCCCCCCTTGAAGACCTGTCCCCCCCCTTGAAGGCCTGCACCCCCCGAAGGCCTGTCCCCCCCTTGAAGACCTGCCTGTCCCCCCCCTCTTGAAGGCCTGTCCCTCCCTTGAAAGCCTGCCTGCCTATCCCCCCCTTCAAGGCCTGTCCCCCCTTTGAAGGCCTGCCTGCCTGTCTCCCCTTTGAAGGCCTGCCTTCCCCCCCTTGAAGGCCGGCCTGCCTGCCTGCCCGCCCCACCCCGAAGGACCCCTCACCCCCCAGGCCTCCCTGCACCATCTATGAAGCAGCCCACAGCGGGATCGCGATGTCAGCGATCCCTGAGCTGCTTCGGCGCTGCTTCCTGCCCGCGGACCTGCCCCTCCTCTGACGTCAGAGGAGGGGCGGGACTGAGGCACAGGAAGCAGCGCCAAAGCAGCTCAAGGATTGCTGACATCGCGATCCCTCTGCGGGCTGCTTCATAGGTGGTGCAGGGAGGCCAAGAGGGGCGAGCGGTCCTTCGGGGGTGGGGGGGACTGAATGGCAAGGCCGGGAGCACCCCCTCAGGGCTTGCACCCGGGGCGGACAGCCCCCCCTTAGTACGCTGCTGGTACCAGGCCCTGTCCAGCCTTTAGCATGGCCCAGAAGCTAACTGGCTACAGTATCACCCACATAACTATAGTTAGGGCTACTATTTATGATGTCTAACACACTTGGTGTGACTGGCTTGTCACAGAGGATCCCTGACAGATAAACTCATTAAACCTGTAGCCATTAATGTTATCAGACCAGACTCTGTAGTTCCTTGAACAAACTTTTTTAATTTAAATGTAAAACAAAGAAATTAATAAACTCACAGTTCAGTTTTCAAGGGATTTCTTCTATAGAATTGACACTCGAGCCTGTGGTTTGTTATCAAATGAGTATGTTATCAGTTTTTTTTAATAAAAAGTTACATTTTATTCTTACAAAATTTATTTGTCTGGGCAAAAAGGCTAGAATTGCTTTAGTATCTACAAAAAACGATTACAGAGGGTGGGGTAAATTTTCCAAACTTTTACAGGTATCACCAAGCCTATATTATGCGCCAGGGTATGTATTGGATCCTCCCAGAGCCTGTTGATAATATTCTGGATTGGTTATGGTTGGAATGGCGCCTCTGCGATTATGCCATGTACTTAGTATCAAAATGCCTAGATTATATAAGGAAAATAGATTATTTATAGACACATGGAAAACAATAAGCTATCACGTGAATAATTTATCACCTATTTCAATTCACAAATCAATAAATCAAACTATATGGCTGAACTCCAAAATTCAAATTGGCGGATTTAAGGTCATCTGGAAGCATTGGATGATTGCAGGAATACGTGTATTAGAAGATGTTATTTCTAATGGTAAACTGCTTGAGTTTTCACAGTTGCAACATAAATATGGCCTTAATAAATCACAAAATTTTCGATGGATGCAACTGAAGCAGGACATTCAGGTGGGGTTCCCTGAATGGAAAAATCTTAATAATCAATATAGCTTAGAGTTCTTATACTTTCAGGTGGATTTTCTGGGACACCAGGCCGCTCAGTGGTACAAATTAATATCTGGATTTATGAATAAAAAACCAAAGATTGGTCTTAAAGACATTTGAAGCATTGAGATTAAGCATCAAATTACTGCATCTCAATGGCCACAAATTTGATCTTGGAGGATGAGATGCACAATGTCTGCATCTACGAGACAAACATGGTTTGTTTTCTGTTGCATAGAGCATTCTGGACCCCTGTTTGCTTAAAAAAATTAGATTGCTCTGATAGATGTTGGCATTGTCATCTTGAAGCAGGGACTTTAGATCATTTATAGTTCTATTGTCCATTTATTATGGATTTTTAGAAATCAATTTGGGGCCAAATTAATAGTTTATTAGAAAATCATGTGGCATTATCGTATGATACAGTATTATTTGGTATGTCTATGAGGGTTAAGAGCCAAATATCTTCAAAAAATAATAAACTCTTACTTATTTTAATAGGAGTTGCCATACAACAAATAACATGTAATTGGAATAGATTTAACTACAGTTTTTGATGGAATTCAGTGTGTCATATTTATAAAATGGAAAGAACACTAGCTATTCAGAAAGGAAATTTTAATAAATTTCAAAGATGTGTGTGGGCCATTAACAAATTATTGAATAGGTATTATTTTCCCTGATTTGTACAAATGAAAGAATGGAGTGGGGGAGAGGGGCCTTTGTTATATGGTACATGCGTTAAGAGGTATTGAAGGGAAGGGAGGGAAAGGGATAATTCTTTGTAATTTAAAGAATTGTAGAATTTCAAGTGATGTATTTAAGTCAAAATGGTGTTACTTTTTGATGCACTTGATGTAAGTTATAAAAATGAATAAAGAATAAAAAAAAAAATTAGAATTGACACTCGACCAGTATAAAGTCAGGAATTTGCATCACATACTCTGTGCAGAATAACACTGTGCTCCTGTTCTGCCTAGCCATATCGTACAACAGGCCGGTGAAAAACTTTTGACAACCCACCAATTTCTATTAAAACTACATATACTATTTATTAGTACAGAAAAGATACATCACTGGGAATAGAAACTGCATCCTGTAGTCTCTCACAAACTAGATAGCCCCTCAATGGTTAGACTAGAAGCCATTTCCACGGGAGATGCTTCTGGGCAATGCATGTGCTCACTCCGCAGATGAGCCACGAACTTAACATTGGCTTATTTTATAGTGACATTCACATGCAATGTTTATCTTTCAAACATACACAGGATAGTACATGTCCAAAAATCTGCTGTTATCAGTATATAAAGGTTCAAACATGGCCAGAGAGGACATATGTTCTCTTTGCATAACAACCAACAGATACCAGGTAATACTGACAAGAACTCAGGTGGAGCTGCCTAAAACCATAGGTCAGCCACAGCAATGGTCAAGAGAAGCAAACAAGTCATGAAACTGTACAATGATGTTCTTAGACTTATAGGCTTTGGACCTTTTCAGGCCTGCAAGTACTAGTATCTAGCCTCTTGACCATTGTTCTAGGCTGACAGGTAATAAAAACTACTAACATTTCCCACTAATGCAGAAGCATAGCAGCATAGCAGGCCGCTGATGTTGTCTGGCACTGATGCAGGAGATTGGTCTGTGGGAGAGATGCCTCTCTGTCAGGAACATTGGCATATGTTCTAGAGAAGTCAACTAGGCATTGGAAGCTGTAGCCTGAGTCTTGGCATTTTTTTCAGGACAAGCATCAGACATAGCATAGCCAAAAGACCTCAGGAGCAGGAAATGGCAGTACACCCCTGTCTGAGATAATGGTTGTTAGGGACCAAGAGCCCTCCGAGAGGTTCATTGTTCAGTTCTCCTCTGAATGCTTTCCACGCCTCATAGAAACATAGAAGATGACGGCAGAAAAGGGCCATAGCCCATCAACTCTGTCTACTCTAATGACCCATCCCCCTTGATTTTCCCCCCCTAGAGATCCCACATGTGTATCCCATTTCCATTTGAAGTCTGGCACGCTGCTGGCCTCAATCACCTGAGGTGGAAGTTCATTCCAATGATCAACCACCTTTCGGTGAAGAAGAACTTCCTGGTGTCGTCATGAAATTTCCCTCTCCTGATTTTCAGCGGGTGCCCTCTTGTGGCCGAGGGACCTTTAAGAAAGAAGATATCATCTTCCACCTCGATGTGGCCCGTGATATACTTAAATGTTTCAATCATGTCTCCCCTCTCTCTATGTTCCTCGAGTGAGTATAGCTGCAATCTGTTCAGCCTTTCCTCATACGGGAGATCTTTGAGCCCCGAGACCATTCTGGTGGCCATTCGTTGAACCGACTCAACTCTCAGCACATCTTTTTGGTAATGTGGTCTCCAGAATTTTACACAATACTCCAGATGAGGTCTCACCATGGACCTGTACAACGGCATTATGACTTCGGGCTTCCAGCTGACGAAACTCCTATGGATACAACCCATCATTTGTCTTGCCTTTGATGAAGCCTTCTCCACTTGATTGGCAGCTTTCATGTCTTCGCTAATGATCACCCCTAAGTCACGTTCTGCCTTAGTCCTAGCTAAGGTCTCACCATTTAGTGTGCAAGTTCTGCATGGATTTCTGCTGCCAAGGTGCATTACCTTACATTTTTTCGCATTGAAGCTTAGCTGCCAAGTCGAGGACCAATGTTCCAATAGAATTAGATCCTGCTTCATACTGTCGAGCAAAGTGTTTTTACTTACTATGTTGCATAGTTTGGCATCATCGGCGAATAGTGTGATTTTACCTTGAAGCCCCTGAGTCAGGTCTCCTACGAATATGTTGAACAGGATCAGCCCAAGACCAAGCCCTGCTGTACTCCGCTGGTCACCTCCGACGTTTTGGACAGGGTACCGTTTACCACCACTCTCTAAAGTCTACCATTTAGCCAATCCTTGCCCCATGCAGTTATCTAAAAAAGTTATCTAAAAAGACCAGTTTGTCCCTAAATAAGACATCAAGCTGGAACATGTGATGATAAGTTTCAGTTACATTTCAGTTACATTAGTTCAGTGTATCACCAGATGAAACACAGACACAGCAGTGGGCCAAAGATATGTCCTGCTGTATGCACAGTCTCTGAGGGAAAAGGTAGAAGGTTTTCAGCTTCTGTATAAAATTTAGATGCGGGTCCAATTCCTATATCCCCCCCTGCTTTCTAACTGATGGACATAAAAGTGTCTAGCAGGCTGGAAACACTAACTAGAGCAGTGGTCTCAAACTTTGCAGGGCCACATTTTGGATTTGTAGATACTAGGAGGGCCTCAGAAAAAATAACAAATGTCTTACTAAAGAAATGACAATTTTCCATGAGGTAAATACCAAATAATTGTTAACTATTCTCTGCACCTGCAATGCATAAATTGATTTGAACTGTTTTTCTGATATGCTGTAACTTCGCTGTAAATGTACAGTCTCTTAACCTGTAAACCGCTCTGAACTGATTTGTGGTATTGCGGTATACAAAAATAAAGTTATTATTATTATTATTATTATTTATAGTTTATAAATCTTTCCTTTTGGCTAAGTCTTAATAATAATATTGGAATTTATAGCTAAAGAGACATATGATCAAGAAACTGTTTTATTTTACTTTTGTGATTATGATAAACATACCGAGAGCCTCAAAACATACCGAGGGCCCCCAGGCCGCGAGTTTGAGATCACTGAACTAGAGATATTAGGACAGGTGTTTGCTTGCAGTACTATAGTGAAAGTGACCTAACAATGCATGAATTCAATTGCTTCAACACCATATATGCTAACACTGTTCAAACAGATCAAACAATGCAATAACCAGCAATATAAGCACTTGAAGTAACAGTAAATAAACAAGGACATGAATAAATATCTATTAACAAAATTAGGCAATGATGAATAATAATAATATAACAGTTTATATACCGCAGGACCGTGAAGTTCTATACGGTTTACAATAATTAGAAGATTTACAGATTGAATGGATTTAACAATGTTCTGCCGGTTATCATTGATTGAAAGATGCTACGAGTGGATTTAACAAAGTTAGAAACTAGTGAGTAACAGCTCTAGGGATCAGTTATTGTGAAATGAGATTGTGCAGATTAGTTGCCTAAGTACTTTAGGAACAGATATGTTTTTAGACGTTTCCTAAATTCCCCATAAGTAGTAGACGTAAGCAATTGTTCTAGATCTTTACCCCATAATGCTGCCTGATGAAGGTACGCTGGAGGAGCGAAGAGAGAGAGGGGACATGATTGAGACCTTTAAGTATATTACTGGGCGTATAGAGGTGAAAGATGATATCTTCAGTCTTACAGGACCCTCGGTAACCAGAGGACACTCGCTGAAAATCAGGGGAGGGAAATTTCAGGGTGATGCTAGGAAGTACTTCTTCACCGAAAGGGTGGTCGATCATTGGAACGAGCTGCCTCAGCGGGTGATTGAGGCCAGCAGCGTGTTAGATTTCAAGAGAAAATGGGATATTCATGTGGGATCTCTAGGAGAGAAAGAATCAGGGAGTGGGTCATTGGTATGGGCAGACTCGATGGGCTATGGCCCTTTTCTGCCGTCAATTTCTATGTTTCTATGTTTCTATGAATGAGCATCACAGTCAAATGTCCAATAATGTGAAAGCTCTTGAAGACAAAGTCACTTTAGTACAATTCATGTGTCCACTAGAATTGAGGAAAGTTGGCAAATGTGTGATGAGATGATTTAATGTCAGTGGCAGGAAACAGTCCATTAGTAGGCCAAACATGATGGACATGCAGGCCAAAATGTTCAAGGAAAAGAAGGACTACTTATTTGCGCACAAATTTACAATCAAAATGAATGACAACTTTAGATCATAGCTAAGCAAGGAATAGACCCAAATACTTGATCTGAATGGACAAGTTTCAAGTTTCAAGTTTATTAGGATTTTATATACCGCCTATCAAGGTTATCTAAGCGGTTTTTACAATCAGGTACTCAAGCATTTTTCCCTCTCTGTCCCGGTGGGCTCACAATCTATCTAACGTACCTGGGGCTATGGAGGATTAAGTGACTTGCCCAGGGCCACAAGGAGCAGCGCGGGGTTTGAACCCACAACCCCAGGGTGCTGAGGCTGTAGATCCAACCACTGCACCACACACTCCTCTTACATAATACTGAAGATGCAAACCTATTTTTCAGGATCTCTGCATAGATTTTCTGTTAGCCTGGCTCTTCGAGTATCATTTCACATTATGTTACAAAGCTGCTAATGAGGTTTGCTCTGAAATTGTTTAACCTTTCTAGACAACGGTATATGGTACACGGGACACGAATATATATTATAATGACATTTTTTTTTCTTATACAGTTGACCTTATTTTTTTTCTGCATCAGTTTCTTTAGTTCCAAGACTTTAATTTTCAAAGATTTAAGGAACTATTTTCTATGCACAAACACTTAGATTTGACATTACAGAAAGTGTCTAAAGAAGATTTAAGGGTGAAAAGTCTGATTTACTTTATTAATCAAAGGGAGACAACTGAACGACTGTATTTCCCAGTACATAGAAGGATGACATTGAGCCATGCAGACCATTTTAATGTAGTCCCTAATCAGCCCAGCTGGGTGAAGGAGAGACAGGGTGAGCTTTTGAGTTACTAAAGGGCCCTTTTATCAAACTGATTAGTTCACTAACTAAAGGGGCATTTTGCTCAGCATTTAGTAACCAGCTTTCTAATTCCATACAGCGACAAATCTTTTGCTTATGTTAGCCCTTTCTTTGTAGGCTGCTGATGGACTCATGTAATATTTATCCTTGGTGTCTTTTCCAGTATTCACCACCATTACTAGATCTGAACTGCAGATTAGATTGTAAGGACCATTTCTTGTGTGTACAGCAATGTGTGCATCTGGTAGCACTATAGAAATAATAAATAGTAGTACTAGTAGACATTAAGATATTATAGAGACTTCGTAAAATTGCGAGCCATGGAATCAAGGGAGAAATACTCACGTGGATTAAAAAACTGGCTGGAGCATAGGAAACAGAGAGTGTGGGTAAATGGGCAATACTCAGACTGGAAGAGCGTCACCAGTGGGGTGCCACAGGGCTCGGTGCTTGGACATGTACTCTTCAATATCTTTATAAATGATCTGGACATAGGTACGACGAGCGAGGTGATTAAATTTGCAGACGATATGAAGTTATTCAGAGTAGTGAAGACGCAGGGGGATTGCAAAGATCTACAACGTGACATAATTAGGCTCGAGGAATAGGCATCAACATGGCAGATGAGGTTCAATATGGATAAGTTTTAAAGTGATGCATGTCGGTATCAAAAATCTCAAGCATGAGTACAGGATGTCCGGGGTGGTACTTGGAGAGATCTCCCAGGAAAGGGACTTGGGAGTTCTGATAGACAAGTCGTTGAAGCCATCTACACAATGTGTGGCGGTGGTGAAAAGGACGAACAGAATGCTAGGAATGATCAAGAAGGGGATCATGAACAGATCAGAGAAGGTTATCATGCCGCTGTGGGCCATGGTGCGTCCTCACCTGGAGTACTGTGTTCAGCACTGGTTGCCGTACATGAAGAAAGACACGGTACTACTCGAGAGAGTCCGGAGAAGGGTGACTAAGATGGTTATGGGGTTGGAGGAGGTGCCGTACAGCGAAAGATTAGAGAAACTGGGCCTCTTCTCCCTCGAACAGAGGAGATTGAGAGGGGACATGATCGAAACATTCAAGGTACTGAAGGGAATAGACTTAGTAGATAAGGACATGTGGTTCACCCTATCCAAGGAAGGGAGAACGAGAGGGCACTCTCTAAATTTGAAAGGGGATAGATTACGTACAAACGTAAGGAAGTTCTTCTTCACCCAGAGAGGGGTGGAAAACTGGAACGCTCTCCCGGAGGCTGTTATAGGGGAAAATACCCTCCAGGGATTCAAGACTAAGTTAGACAAGTTCCTACTGAACAAGGACGTATGCTGGCAGGATTAGGGTGCTGGTCTTTGATCAAAAGGGCCGCTGCATGAGCGAACTGCTGGGCATGATGGACTACTGGTCTGACCCAGCAGCGGCAACTCTTATGTTCTTACTTTGCAATTGCATTTCAAGAGTCAACTGGATAGATCAGTATGAAGAAAAACATCTTTAAAGGAAATATGGAAAAACCCTTCTAAATCTATAAAGAACCTCCCCTATCTTGTGTGTTGCAGACACAAGAGTAACTCAGTAAGGTAACAAATCTAAGGCCCTCTTTTACTAATATAAAGAATTAGCATGCGATTGGTGTGTGCATTGTTTAACTGGGGGTTCTTTTTCCATCTCCCATTATATTGAGTGTTTGCACATCATTATTTTGAGATGGCCAAAGACATGTGGAAAACGGGATTCAGTTTTACCAGCTCGTGTGCTGGAAATCTATTAGGCAGACCTACACAATTTGATATTACTTCATCTAACCTTTCTGGACCTGATGACTCGTCATATGTCACCACCCAGTATAAATCACTGGTTAATTTAGAATTGAAAAGTGCGATCTTAATAGAATGCTGCAAATTGGAGAGAATTCCCAGAGGCCTGAGAATGCTAAAAGAACCACAAATTTTTAAGGATGGTGTGGCTTTTTTGGATAAATGGCAGCGCATCCTTAATAAATATTCCCTGGATCTGATGCTGCTCATTATAGAAAACAGCAATCTGATCACGAATGATAAAAAAGACAAGTTGGTTAATGACTTACAAAATATAAAGGAATCCATGACGACCGACCAATTTGATTCCCGCTTTAAGGATCTCACTGACAACTTAGATAAACTAAAAGAATCGATTAAGAAAAACAAGCTAAAGAAATTTAAGTGAGAGAAGTTGAATTATACAAGAATAAGGTATATTCATGGTGGCATGGTACCCCACAACAGCATCAAAATCCACAAAATATCCAGGATAAACCAACACAACAAGGATCGAATGTCAGTTCCAACTATGATAGTATGTTTATGTTTATTAATATTTGATATCCCTCTCCAGCATATGACAGATCTAAGCAGCTAAAACTAAAATTAAGTACTTAGAACTTCCCTAGCTGTCCCGAAGGCTCACAATCTAACTAAAGTACCTGAGTAACAATTATTGAAATAGTAAAGATATTAAAATTGAATTAAAAGAGAAGAAAAAGAGAGCAGAAAAAAATTAAAACGTAGGAAAATTAAAAGAAGTTAAATAATAAAATCTTCTCAAGAATTGGTCAAATCAGTCACATTTTAGTGCAGGTCTTAATACAACTGAATATAAAATAAAAATAAATAAATTATAAATTACAACAAAAACAAATGTAAGAAGGGGAGAAAATTGGAATCAGTCATTAAGGCAGGAGGTGGGCCAACTGAGGAAGGTTCAGCAATGTGCAAGGGGAAGAAGCCAATCTCTAGGACCCATGACATCTGAAGGCAGGTGCCTCCCAAAGCTGAAAGTTCAAGTCCGCCGAAAAGAGAGGAGGGAAGGCGACCACAAGAGATCTTCCCTGATGCCGGCATCGATCTATCAGCCAGCGTCATCCCAACCTGGTACTCTCCAAGATGCGCCACCCAGCTGTGCTGTCACGAAGGAGCCGCTCCTCACTGCACTGCTTGGCAGCACCCTACCAGGAACCGATAGCCCAAGAGGCGTGATCCTCCGACACAGGACCACAAAGGTAGGCATGAGGCCTTACCAACTGAACTGCGCCATTGGGGAGTTGAAGGAGGTGACTAAGGACACACCCAGCCAACAGTATCCGCTGATCAAGCAATGATCCCCCGACATGGCCAGTGGGTCGCGGCATAGCAACTAGGCACCGGTCAAAGATAGTAGCACTCCTGGCACAGCATACTTCACAGACCCGCCACTGGCAGAGCTTGAAAGTATCAAAGATCTTCGAGGTTTGAGCTGCCATTATTTGCCAGCAGTTAAGTAGGAAACAGTGGTACATAGCATAACATAGCAATATAACTTTATTCTTCTATACCGCCATAATCAAACAATTTCTAGGCGGTTTACACAGAAGAAGGCTGGACAATCAACAAAATACAGATAATTACAAATACAACACGTTACTTAACAATATTCAGTATAAAATTTTTGTTAACTCTGATATCCACTTTTAAGAAATGAATTTGTCAAACAACACTGAATTAATTACTTTTCGAAATGCACCAAAAGACATCACGACTCCACCGATGCAATTACCCCACCAGGACTGCTGCTTACTTGCCTGGAATGCAAGGGTTCTATCCAAAAAAGTCTTGTATCTGCAGCCAGTAATTTTTGGGTAGCCAAATACATTAGAACTCCAAATCAACTTAAAACAGGAACAAGAAAATTTGAATAGTACTTGTGCCTCTATCGAGAGCCAAGGTAACAGACGATAGAAGGGACTGATATGATCTTTTTTCCTCAATCCAAATATCAATCGGACAGCTGTGTTCTGTACTATTCTCAGCTATATGTTTATTTGTATAAAATTGTTTTATTTTTTGTCTCCTATTTTTAAATTGTTATACGCATTGAAGTACTTGACATTGTGTGTACAACAAATTTTTAATAAACTTGAAACTTTTGAATCCTCAGGAGTATTTTCACAATTTACAGCAATAGCTGTGTTTTCCTTGGTAAGTACTGACAATGTTTCTGTTTACTTTTCACTATTTAGAGTTTATACGTGTCAGGCATTGTGGGATTTGCAACCTGGCTAGCCTTTTTATAGAGCGAGTTAATTTGTAGGTTGTGCTTATTTAGTGAAGACGACTCTTTAGATATATGTTTTAAAATGTTCCGTGTGGCCAACAGTAGTTTTAAAGCTTTTTCACACTGCGGCTTTCATGTTACCTATGTTGGAATAGGTAAGTTAGCTGTGGTGGCTGTTGGTATTTAAGTCCAATTGTTAACAGCCACTCCCAAAATAGCGTTCTCTTAAGCTAAGTTGAAATGGTAGTTCCCATTTCCATTGTAAGTAGTAAGTCATGCTCTATCTGAGGGCCTACGAGTTAACCCCTGTTTGTTTGAATTTTGAGTCCTGTCTTTTTGTCTCTTACGTCATCGGTTACCATTTTTCCTTCCTTCCTTTTTCCACTATTTTTTAATTATTTCATTTATTACTATTATTTTTTTGAGTAGCTGTTAAGCTGTAGTTCTTGTTTTCATTTGCCCCGGTTGTAAGTTTGAAGAGTGTAAATGTTAATCATTTTCATTTTGTTTGCTGTAGGCATTTTGACTGCAATGGCACAGGCAGATTAAGATAATTCTAGGATTTGTCTCTTCGAGTGATTCTCTGAAGAAGTGTGGCAGAAAAGGCCCGTCAGAATCACCTATACAAGAAAAGTGGCCTTGACAGTTGGCAATTATTATAATGAAATATTAATAAGCATATGAACAATTTTTTTTTAAAAAAAATAATGATTTATATAATTATTTTTGCACAGTTGATGATTTGCAATTTTGCACACCTAAGTGACATAGTTGCAGTTTGCACATTTATAAGCTTTATGGAGGTGGTGGAGAATCAATAACATAGTAACATAGTAGATGACGACAGATAAAGACCCAAATGGTCCATCCAGTCTGCCCAACCTGATTAAATTTAAATTTTTTAAATTTTTTCTTCTTAGCTATTTCTGGGCATGAATCCAAAGCTCTACCTGGGTTCCAACTGCCGAGATCTCCATCAAAACCTACTCCAGCCCATCTATACCCTCCCAGCCATTGAAGCCCTCTCCAGCCCATCCTCCCCCAAACGGCCATATAAAGACACAGACCGTGCAAGTCTGCCCAGTGCTGGCCTTAGTTCAATATTTAATATTATTTTCCGATTCTAGATCCTCTGTGTTCATCCCATGCTTCTTTGAACTCAGTCACTGTTTTCCTCTCCACCACTTCTCTCGGGAGCACATTCCAGGCATCCACCACCCTATCCGTAAAGTAGAATTTCCTAACATTGCTCTTGAATCTTCCACCCCTCAACCTCAAATTATGTCCTCTAGTTTTACCATTTTCCTCTCTCTGGAAAAGATTTTGTTCTACGTTAATACCCTTCAAGTATTTGAACGTCTGAATCATATCTCCCCTGTCCCTCCTTTCCTCTAGGGTATACATATTCAGGGCTTCCAGTCTCTCCTCATATCCTTCTGGCAGCAGCATGATTAGAACATAGTTGCCTTGGCTGAACAGCTATTCCAGCTGACTTGAATACATTAGTAACCTATCTAAGATCTCTCTTCCAAAACTCTTGGGGCTGATTTATTAGAAGTTACTCTTATTATTATATTTTTCTGATTTGATAATTTTTTGGCAATTAACAAGATCCACTTCTGATTTTGCATTTTGACTTTGGATTGTGGTATCAAAATTAATACTTTTTTGGTATACGTGGTGGTACATTTTTTCTGAAGGGGTTCCTCACTGGCACATGAGTGCTTGGACATCTTATGTGCTCAACGCCAGCGTTGGTACTGTTAGGGATACACTGAATGCCATTAGATCTCTACACACAGGTTTGACGCATGCACTCAAGACACATTAGGTTGCATTTATACTGTGCATAATTTGAATTTGATATTGTTTAATCAATGATCATTTTGTTTTTCATTGTCAGTTCCTTCGGCTAGACAGCATATGAGTGTTTGGATTTCCTATGCTCTGCGCACGCAGGGAAACACCTGATGTCATCAGACTTTTAGAACCTGTGTGATGTATGCATTTGAGATATATTACACTGCATCTAAATCGCACATGAGTCGGCGTCTTATGAAGCACTTGATGCCATTTTTCAAACCGCTGGTATAACTACTCCCGCTGACAACAGGGGAAGGAGTAAATTTAGTGATGAATAATGCATCACAGTGAGTAAATCTGAGCATTTGCAGTATTTGTAATAGGTTGCTATTGTTTTCAGTGTGTTGTACATTGCAGTTTTGCGTTCTAAAATGTATATTTTATTTATCGTGTTTTTAGATTTTTTTTGAACCACTGCTACAAAACATTTAACTGTTCCATGAATATCCCCAGAAGAAGCTGAATTGATTAGCGAAACAGGTCCTGTTGGGTAGATAAGTTCTATTACAGTTCTTACAGTCTGTTGTTCAATAAGGTGCAGTTGACCCCTCCCAGTTCACTATGAATGGCATTGATGATGAGTAATAGTATTCCTTTAGTGACTACTTTTCTAATGCTGCGTGTCTTCACATATTTGGGTGTTTTAAACGCAGTACACCTTTATTTATATATTTTTCTCTAATTAGGTAGTATTTCACCTTATTAGGGTATTTTTCACAGCATTGATAAAGCTTAAAAAATAGAAAGGTTTTTCAGAACCGATGATAGAAAGCTGGAACCGATATGTCTCAGTCTAAGTTTACCTTGATTCTGAGCGGGTTTCTGAGGTTCTTTTCCTTTCAGAAATACAAGCTTGTATCCTCAGTAATTTAAGAAGCTCGATTGGCTTGTGCTTGTCCAGAAACCCTCCCCAGCCCATCCTCAACTGAATGTCCATATACACAGACCGTGCAAGCCTGCCCAGTACTAGCCTTAGTTTCTTCAACGTATACCCATTATTTTCTGATTAGAGATCCTCTGTGTTCATCCCACACTTATTTGAACTCTATCACCATTTTCTTCTCCACCACTTCCCTCGAGAGAGCATTCCATGCATCAACCACCCTCTCCGTGAAGAAGAATTTCCTAACACTACTCTTGAGTCTACTACCCCTCAACCTCAAATTATGCCTTTTGATTTTACCATTTTCCTTTTTTTGGAATAAATTTTATTCTACATTAATACCTTTCAAGTATTTGAACGTCTGAATCATATGTATCTCCCATGTTCCTCCTTTCCTCTAGGGTAATACATAGTAAAGGCTTCCAGTCTCTCCTCATACATCTTCTGGCGCAAACTTCCTACCATTTTTGTCACCTTCCTCTGGACCACTTCAAGTCTTTTTATGCCCTTTGCCAGATACTTTCTCCAAAATTGAACACAATATTCCAAGGGGGCCTCACCATTGACCTGTAGAGAAGCATCAACATCTTCTTTCTTCTACTGGTCATGCTTCTTTCTATACAGCTTAGCATCCTTCTAGCAACAGCCACCGTCTTGTCACACTGTTTCTTCGCCTTTAGATCTTCAGACACTATCACCCAAGGTCCCTCTCCCCATCCATATCAGCCTCTCACCTCTCAGCACATACAGCTCCTTCCAATTTCTAATCCCCAAATGCATTACTCTGAACTTCTTTGCATTGAATTTTAGTTGCCAGATATTATACCATTCCTCTAACTTTTACAGATTCTTTTTCATGTTTTCCACTCTCTCCTCAGTGTCTACTTTGTTACAAATCTTGGTATCATCCGCAAAAAGGTAAACTTTTGCTTTTAACCCTTCGGCAATGCTGCTTACAAACATTGAACAGGATCGGCCCCAGCACCAATCCCTGAGGTTAATGAAATTAGCTCAGAGGAGCGAAATCCATTAACTACCACCCTCTGGCATTTGTCCATCAACCAGTTTCTAATCCAGTTCACCACTTTGGGTCCTAACTTCAGCTTGTCATGTTTGCTGAAATCTAAGTAAATTACATCTAGCATATGCCCTTGATCCAAACAAAAAATTCAATCTGATTCATTTGACATGATTTACCTTTAGTAAAACCATGTTGCTTTGGATCCTGTAACCCATTTGATTCTAGGAATTTTACTATCTGTTCTTTCAGCAACACTTCCATTATTTTTCCAGTCTCACAAGAGCTGAAACAAGAGACTGACAACAAAAACAAACAACATAAAGGGAGTCTCCGAGTCTCTGGCATCATCGTGTTTCTTCACAATACAGTATTGTGTGGATTACTGGGTCAGTGATGGCTCTGCTGAAGAAGCATGTTGTCTTTTGTGGAAGTTTGATGTCCAGGTTCCCAGGTGGTACCAAGTTGGTCTCAGTGATCCGAAGCGCTGTCTCTCTGGTGGCACTTGAATGATAAGTATCTGATCCTTCTTCAGTTGGTTGATGAGTTGAAGACACAATGCTGGTGGCATGACTGTTCACCTCTGGACTATTCTCTGTGTCAAAGTCAGGAACTGTGAGCTCAAAATAGTTCCCCTTGGCAGAAGGTATATGATCAAGTTTCAGAAGAAATTCTGATCCTGTTAACCAGGTAGTTTCTATTAGCTGGGATGCTGGCATGGCTCTAGTTGTATAATCTTTTGGATTTTGATTAGTTGACATGTAATACTACTACCCTGGTTGTGTTGAATTTGTTATATGTTCAACTTAGTTGCTAACATACACATAAAATTTTCCGGTTTGGTTTTGATATATCCCAGGATGACTTTGCTGTCAGTGTAGAAGTTGACTGCATTTACTTGCATATCAAATACTTTGAGTATAGTTTCTGCAATTTCTACTGCTAGCATTGGTCACGTGGAATGGTATCTAATCTAATCTTTGATTTTATATATCAATTCATCCCAACAAGAGGGCTCGACTCGGTTAACAAAATATTAATGAAACTAGTCTTTAAGCCTGTTACATTAACGGGTGCTAGAACATATGTGTGTGTGTCTGTCTTTTTTTCTCTCTCTCTCCTTAGCCGCTTTCTTTCTTTCTGCCTTTCTTTTTCCTTGGCTGTCCATCACCACCCCTTGCCTGCTCCCCGTCCATTTTCCCTTCCTTTTACCTCCACTGTGTCCACCACCACCCCTTCACTGCTCTCCTTATGCAGCAGCAGCCCTTCTCCCTTTGTTTTACCTCCCCCCTGTCCAGCAGAACCTCTTTCCTTCTCCCCCTGTCCAACATTAGTCCTCCGTTCCTTTTTCTTCACTTCCCCTGTCCATCAGCATCTCTTTCCTTCTCCCCCTGTCCAGCAGTAGGCATTCCTTCCTTTTTTATCCTCCCTCCTCTTTCTTATCCCTATGATACTCTTACCTTGCTCTGCCCCTGATCAGAGGTTCCCGACAGCTGCCCAGTTGCACCCATTGGAAAAGTTCCCACTGCCGCATCCCGCACCCCTCCTGACGCGGCTCCCGCTGTCCTTTCTGTCTGTCTCTGTCCCTGGCCCCCTTTGCCTGTCTGTCTTTCTGTATATCTCCCTGACCCTGTGTCTTTCTTCTTTCCTTTCTGTCTCCCTTCCTCCCTCTGTCTGTCTGTCCAAAGCAGCATTCCATCCCCCTCCATTTCCCTCCCCCCACACCAGTTCCCTGTGCATCTGCCCCTGTGTCTTTCTTATTTTCTTTGTGTTTCCCTTCCTCTCTCTGTCTGTCCAAAGCAGCATTCCATCCCCCTCCATTTCCCTCCCCCCACACCAGTTCCCTGTGCACCTGCCCCTGTGTCTTTCTTATTTTCTTTGTGTTTCCCTTCCTCTCTCTGTCTGTCCAAAGCAGCATTCCCTTCCCTTCCATTTCCCTCCCCCCCACCAGTTCCCTGTGCAGCAGCATTAGCATTTCCTCTACCCCCCCCCCCCTTTCCCTTCCCGCGGTCCGGACTACAAAGGTGGTGATTCCAGCAGCGCTTGCATCAGTCTCCACCCGCTGCTTCGGGCCCTTCTACTGCCCTGATTTACTCTGGCACGTCCCTGATGACATCATCAGAGACGCGGCAGAGCAAATCAGGGCAGTAGAAGGGCCCGAAGCAGCGTGTGAAGACTGATGTACACGCTGCTGGAATCGCCATTTGGGTCCGCGTGAAGAGAAGGGGGTGGGCGGCAAAGAAGGAACGGAGATTGGCGGCAGCGGCAGGAGGAACGGAGAACGTCATCTGGCTGCGGTTCGGCTTGTGGAGGCGATAGGCTGGTGACGTATTAGCGCGCATGCGCACTCCTTCGGCCACAGACCTACAGCGCATAGAACACGCAAATAGGAGTGCGCATGCACGGCTAGCTCTTTATTATATTAGATATACAAGGGATTAGAGCAGAAACTGTATCTTTTATGCAAAAATTTTTTATCTTTTATGGTCAATTATTTAAGGAAGAAGAGTCATTAGTAAATTTCTGAAATAAATATGTCTTCAATGCTTTACGAAAAATGGGTAAATGAGAGAGAACTCTAATTATATAAGGAAGGTCATTCCAAATTTTTACAAAAAAAAAAAAGAAAATCATCAACAGAAATTGGCCATAGTTGATATGATTAGGTTGAAGTGACAACCTGGCTTTGCTGAAGATGAATCCCACTTGGGATACTCCATCTGTATCTGTAGCTTTCAAGTAGACCCACTGCTGCTATGGCTTTTTCAGAAGCATCTTAGAAGATGCAGATTTCTCTGACAGGTAGTACTGAGTGCTTCAGGAACATAAATGTATGTAAGAGTCTTTAGAGAACCTTTCCATTTTTCCCATTCTTATTA
Organism: Geotrypetes seraphini; assembly: GCF_902459505.1. Taxonomy (NCBI): domain Eukaryota; kingdom Metazoa; phylum Chordata; class Amphibia; order Gymnophiona; family Dermophiidae; genus Geotrypetes; species Geotrypetes seraphini. Next base: position 35,052,793 of record NC_047101.1, on the reverse strand, counting down.
TATTTCTTGTGGCAGTGGAATATCCCACTTTCTTAGTAGGGAGCTCCCTTGAATGGTTACTAGAATCACAAACCCCAGTGAATCGTATAGACTATTGACTGTTGATAAGACACCTCTGCATGTACAGTATATTGTTTTTCTTGGGTAGACACTTCAAATGTAAAAATGTCTCTCTTCAGGTCCCAATGTGGACCAAGACTTCTCTGAAGTGGTGGGTTGTCTACTCTGAGATCTAGATCTTTTTAATCCTTAGCATGATCCACTGCAAGAAATGCTGCCTTTAACTCCTGGTCTCAGGTGATAGTATTACTGTAGGTTGCTGTACCGACATAATTTAACCTGTCATTCCTGTTCATTTATCAGAGGTTTTATGCAGTAAATCACATAATTTAAAGCATTTATTCTTTATCCAGAGCACTTTTGTAATTGGTACAGGCAGATCCTTTGAGTTCAAAATATTTTTATTCGGCAGATTAATAAAATCAGTTTCTTTGGAGATATTCATTGATCAACTGAGGACAATAAATATAGGTAGAACTGTGAAATATGTCCAGCTTCTCAAAACCCAGAGTAAAAAACAAGTGATGTTAACCTTCTAATTCCCCAATCTGACACTTCCTTGTGGATTTCATTATGGAGACATTTGCACTGTTACGTGGTTTGGACCCAATGCGTCTGCTGTCTTCTAGCGTGGATTTTAAATATATTTTTAAGTAATTGCAGCTTGTTTAAACACATTTAACAAATAACATATGCTAATTAGAGCTTATTTAAAACGCTTGGAAAACAGTTCAGGCTGTAAGTTTAAATGTTATATATATTACTGATAGAAGCATATGGTGTTTGCAGGCATATTAGAATATATCTTTACATTTATTTTTTAAATCTCTAGACTATCTTTTCAGACACAGATCAGATCTGCAAATCTATATGAATGTCTGGGACTAGTTTATGTGTAATTAAAAAAACCATAGCAGGATAAAACATTTACATACAAACTAGAAGAAATATGGGTCATTTTACTAAGCTGTAGTAAATACTAAAGAATGTTTATCGCAGATTAAAATTTAATACTGCGGGGCATGCTCAGGCATGTCACAGCATCCCACAGCAATTTGGACATTATGCTTGTTTCCCATGCATTACAAATATATATATATATATATATATATAAATTTTTATAAATCTTTATTAATTTTCAATTCGAGAACAGTGCATTAAAATAAACATATAATTAACTTCATAGACAGCACTTACTATCGATCACAGAATGCTACAAAATATTTTCCCCCCTCCCTCCCACCCTAATTTGAGAACAAAAACAAGGTGCATTAAATTATACATACAATTAATAATATAAACAGCACTTGTATTCGATCAATGAATATTACAAAATATATTATCCCCCCTCCCACTCTTCCTGGATGTGCAAATCAAAAAGGAAAAATAAAGGCATAATCCAACTAATCAGAGTTAACTAATTATTTTTTTTTCAGTGCTGGGGTGTGGTTGGTGGCAGAGAGTAGGCGGACCTAGCGCTAATCGGTTAGGGCGTAGTTAGCGTGTGAGCCATTAACGCCTACAAAATACTTGTTTTTATACGACTCCTTTTACTACTACTAATAATAACTTTAATAATAACTTTATTCTTCCATACCGCCACAATCTTGCGACTTCTAAGCGGTTTACAATCAAGAGAGCTGGACATTCAGCGAGTTACAATGTGCAGATAGTCAGAGGAAATACAGAGTGCAGAAACATTAAGGAAGCAAAATTATAGATATACAATTTGCTGAGCGAGAATATACGGTATACAGATTGGAAGAAATTTCCAAGTGGGCCTGTTAGGAGAAGGCCTTGCAGTTCAAAAAATACAGCGAAAATTACGATATGATAACAGTAACAGTTTATATATATCTCAGAACCATGAAGTTCTAGGTGGACTTAAGAGAGGAGAGAGGAAAAGGGTAAGAGGTCAGGAGGACCGTTATTGAGGGGAGAGAGAAGAGCAGGTCAGTTGTTTAGGTATTTCAGGAACAGGTGTGTTTTTAGGCGCTTCCTAAATTCCTCGTAGGTAGTGGGTGAAAGCAGTTGATCTAGTTCTTTACCCCATAAGGCTGCTTGGTGTGAGAGAAGGTGGTCATGGTGTTTTTTCAGTTTGCAACCTCTAATTGGAGGGGAAACGAAGTTTGAATGTGTGCTTCTCTTACGTTTGTTGGTGGAAAAGGAGAAAAGGTCCGTTATGTACTTGGGGGCTAGTCCATATAGTACTTTGAAGCAGAGGCAGGCAAATTTAAACTTTACACGTGCTTCCGTCGGCAGCCAGTGCAACTGCCAGTAATAAGGTGTCACGTGATCGAATTTCTTCAGCCTGAAGATTAGTCTGACTGCAGCATTTTGCATTATTTGAAGACGTCGCATATTCTTTTGGGAGATTGCTAAATAGGCTATGTTGCAGTAGTCAAGCTGACTTAGTACGAGGGATTGCACTAGGATTCTGAATGCTGACGTATCGAAATAAGATTTAATGGATCCGAGTTTCCAGAGAGTGAAAAAACCCTTTCTGATTACGGAGTCCACCTGGTCTTTCATGGTTAGGCATTGATCCAGGGTTACCCCTAGTATCTTCATGGTGGGCTGAATAGGGTAATTGAGTTCATTGATGCATAGAGGGGTTTTGTTGTCAAGCGGGTGGGGAGAGGCAACGAAGAATTTTGTTTTTTCTGGATTAAGTTTGAGCTTGAAATCTGTCATCCATTGTTCCATCTCGTTTATGGCATCAGATGTCTTGGGAATGATTTCCGAGATAGAGTTAGTGAATGGGATGATGATCGTAAAATCATCTGCGTAACTGAATAATTTTATCCCTAGTTGGGTTAGTCGCACGCCCAATGAGGACATGTAGACATTGAAAAGCAATGGGGAAAGCGGTGACACTTGTAGCACCCTGGATGAGTTGCTCCAGGTATCGGAGTGATCATAGTTGAAGCGTACCTGGTAGGTACGGGATGTAAGGAAGCCATGAAACCAGTTCAACACCTCATCCCTGATTCCAATGGCATCTAGGCATTGTAGCATTTTCCTATGGTCTACCAGATCGAATGCAGAGCTCATATCGAATTGCATGATTAAGTCATTGTGGCCCTTGCTAAATAATAGGCGCAAATAGTCTAAGATGGCAGCTATAACCATCTCCGTACTGAATAAAGGTCTAAAGCCGGATTGAGTTTCATGCAGGAGAGAGAATTGATTAAGATATTCCATCAATTAGGTCTGAACCAATCCCTCCATGATTTTTATAAAAATGGGATAGATGCTATAGATCTGTAGTTGGTTATTAGCGCTGAAGATTATTTTCGTTTTTTTGGGATTGGGGTTATTATTATATGACCGTTGTTAGTGAGGAAATTCCCATTTTTTAGGTTGTGGGCTAGGTAGTGTAGCAGTGATAGTTTAAATTCTAATGGCGCCACTTTCATAATCTCTGGGGGGCACGTGTCCAGGACGCAGTGAGATTTAGAGTATTTGTTGTATAGTTTGGTGTAGTTATTCCATTCTAAATCATGAAAGGAACTCCAGATCATGTTTGTTGGTATTTCATTGTCTTCCTTGCCTCCTCCTCTGACCTCGAATCACCCCCAGACTCATCAACGCCGTATGTAACACTGCTATTTGTAACACCGCTGTATGTAACCAACAGCAAATGTAACTACTCTGTATATGTAACCTAGCTGCAAAAATAACTTCAATTTATCATCTAAAATGTAAATGTAACATTACTGAAAATGTATCGTCTAAAATGTAAATGTAACATTACTGAAAATGTAACTTCGCTGTAAATGTACAGTCTCTTCATCTGTTAACCGCATAGAACTTCCATGGTAATGTGGTATCCAAGAATAAAGTTATTATTATTATTATTATTGTAAGTTAGATATTAGGTGATCACTAGGGATGTTTATTACGCAGCTATTTCTTACACAGTTATTTCTTAGGTTTTTAATTTTAGAATCAAAATGTAGCGCCAGGTCTTTCGCAGAGGGTAGCTTCATGTTGTGCACAGGTATGGTGTAGCGAGTGGTGTCAAATAGATTTGTGATTAGATTGAACAACTCTTTTGTGTCGATTCCCTGTGAACCATTGCAAGATAGGTTGATTTTGGTGGAGTAGAACGCTTTACGTTTGTCTTTTATCAGTTGTTTGTAAGTTTTTATGTTGGTTCTCCGTTTGTTGCAGTCCTGTCTCCTGTTTTTTTCCAAATTTTTTCTAGTCGCCTAGCTAGTTGTTTCATTTTCAGTAGTTCGGTGTCGAACCATTTGTTGTATTTGTTTGCACTGCTTTTGCTTTTATGTATAGGGGCAATTTTATCTAAAATGGATGTGCTGGTTGTCGTCCAGTGGTCCCAGAAATCTACTCCTTCCTCTATCTCCGTCTGCAGTTCGTATTGTGACCAGTATTACTAAGGTGCGCTAGCATTTTTAGCGCATGCTAAACCCATGCTACGTGGCTATAACGAACGCCAGCTCAATACTGGCATTAGCGTCTAGCATGCACGGCAATTCAGTGCGCGCTAAGCGCACGCTAAAACCGCTATAGCAGCTTAGGGGTCCTTTTACAAAGGCGCAGTAGCAGTGTAACGTGTGGAATACCGCACGTTAAACCGCCTGCCATGCTATTACCTAATGCCTCCATTGACGAGGCGTTAGAATTTTAGGCTGCCGCGAGGGTTAGCGTGTGATGAAATGTCCGACGCGCTAATCCCCGTAGTGCGCCTTGATAAAAGGAGCCCTTAGTAAAAGGAGCCCAAAATGTCTATACGTCTAATTCCTAGGCGGTTTACAGTCTATCCATATACATAATGCCTAAAAACAATACAATAAAAAGACAAATCATCAACATTTATGTATGATGGTCAGCTACTGCTGGATATTGTGCCGTGACAATCCAGACACAGCTCACAAAAGGAAATATTGGTTGCTAAGTGACACAGTCCAGTATAATTATGCTATGCTGTGTGCTTATTTGACTTTGGACCGAAGATACTGCAACATTTCTTTAAGTAGATGCTGCAATTCTTAAAACCTTATATGCTAAAATGTTATAAACTAACATTAAACTAGTTACCCCAGCAGTATATAACGTATCATAAAAATAGTATAGGATACTGCTAATACTAGACAATATACATCAGTATTGTTAGCCCAAAAGACTTGAAAGGCTCTGGCCTCAGAATCGGAGCCTACGCACAGCAGTGAATCACAAACTGAGATGATCCGCGTAGTTATACAGCTCCTGCTCCAATCATTGGCCGGTATTTAATTTTTTAAAACTTTTTCTAGAGCAATTTTTTCTACAGCAATTCAATAAAGCTAAAACCCTTACAACTTCTAAGGGATGCTGTGTATATATGACCCTGAGGAAAGTGTCTGAAACATGGACATGTTGGTGGAGGCGCTCCCTGTTATAAACTAAATACAAGCTAAGTAAAAATCATTTATGAACTATTTTCAGATAGAAGATTAAGTATAAAAAGAAAATATTATAAAAAAGATAAAAAAGATACATTTGGATCCCATGAAGATCGGGTTCTATGGGTTGTTACCCATTTGAACTTTTGGGCTTTTGACCCTCTGAGGATCGCGTATCTCATTCCTCCGTATGAATTTGGAGTGTGTCAAATTTATTATACTGGAATATTTCTTGTTGGGACAATTTATATACATATAGTAATTCCAGTTTTTTGTATAGCCACTTATTCTAGGACTCTATAATTAGGGTGTATATATGATAGCCAGGATTTGAAAAAAAGTAGACCAAAAAGACTTATCTCATCGCTGACTTGTCTTTAAAACATGTTTGATCACTAGTGTCTATTACTAACATTAGTCATAACTTTAAAAGTTTACGTGACTGAAAAAAATAATAACAGATCTGAAAAACTGATTTAGAAAAATGTTGTCAGATATTTCCGCAAAAAATTTTTTTTGGTTGCTTTGTGTAATTATCAAAACTTATACATATTCAAAGGCAATACTCATCTTAAGAGATTTAACGGTAGGGGCAGATTCTCCAACATAGAATCTATGTTTCTTAGTAAAGAAAGGCAAGGGTGATGATGATGGCTATGAAAAGGGGTTTCCTTAAAAAAGCTGCAGCAAAATGTAAATTCTTGCCATTCTTGCCATTAAATTTCTTAAGATGAGTATTGCCTTTCAATATGTACAAGTTTTGATAATTATGAATAAAATAAGAATAATACAGAAACAATAATTGTTTGCAAATGAATTTTAAAAATCTATAAAATAAACCTTTTGACCGATGGAGTACTGTGTCCAGTACTGGTCGCCGCACCTCAAGAAGGACATGGCGGTACTAGAGGGAGTACAGAGAAGAGCGACTAAACTGATAAAGGGAATGGAAAAGCTCCCATATACCGACAGATTAAAGCAGCTAGGACTTTTCTCCCTGGAAAAGCGGAGACTTAGAGGAGACATGATAGAAACCTTCAAGATCCTGAAAGGCATAGAAAAAGTAGACAGGGACAGATTTTTCAAATTAAGGGGCACCACAAGTACAAGGGGGCACTCAGAGAAATTGAAAGGGGACAGGTTTAGAACAAATGCTAGGAAGTTCTTTTTCACTCAGAGGGTGGTGGATACATGGAACGCGCTTCCAGAGGCTGTTGTAGACAAGAAAACATTAAATGGTTTCTAAGAAGGTTTGGATAGATTCCTAGAAGAAAAAGGGATTGAAGGGTATAGATAGATATATACCACTGCTCAGGCAATGGGCTTGATGGGCCACCGCGGGAGCGGACCGCTGAGCAGGATGGACCTCTGGTCTGCCTCAGTGGAGGCAACTTCTTATGTTCTTATGTTCTTATGATGAAGAAGCTGGTGCATCAGTCTTATTGGAATAAAACAGCTTTCTAACAGCGGCATTGCTGAGATCATAAATACGCTTTACCCTAGTGCGAGTAGAGTTTGTGTGTTTTGAAGGTGATTGGTTATATGTAGGTACTTTATGCAAGATAGAGAATGACATGGTGACAGAATTTGTCACCATCCCCATCCCTGTGGATAACCACGGGAAACCATATCCATGTCATTCTGTGAGGAGAGAGGGAAGAATCAGAGTATGAATGGGCCCAGCCACTGACCCTCAAGCCCTGCATTGAAGAATGCCGATGTAAAAGGACTGAGGTTGAGATAGACACTAAAGAACGACACGGGATGGTTAGAACATAAGACCATAATCATTGCCATACTGGGACAGACCGAAGGTCCATCAAGCCCAGTATCCTGCTTCCAGCAGTGGTTAACCCAGGTCCCAAGTACCTGGCAGAAACCCAAATGTCTCATTCCACCAATGCCTAAGAGCCAAACTCATCAGTGATGTCACAATGGCTTGATTGTCCTATACTTGGCTCACATAAAAATCAGAGTATGAATGGGCCCAACCACTGACCCTCAAGCCTTGCATTGAAGAATGCTGGTGTAGAAGGACTGAGGTTGAGATAGACACTAAAGAATGGCACGGGATGGTTTCCCGCGGTTATCCATAGGGACGGGAACAGTGATGAATTTTGTAACCATGTCATTCTCTAATGAAAGGCACATCAGCCGTTCAGATAGTCCAATTTTGTTGTTTCTATTTAGTTATTGCATTCTGATTCAAAAACAGTTATTTTAGTGTTCTAAAACTAAGAAATGTATGCAATGCTTCTTGAAAGTGAATTTAATAACTACTTAAAAGTTTTGCACGATCATCCTTGAAACAACACATTTTATATTAATGCTTATCATATAGTTGCAGGCGCAAACAAGGTGTCACAAATGTATCATGCCTCTAGCAATGTATTTCAACACAGTCAACTGCTTTTATGATGTGAAGCAATATATAAACCAATTTGTACATTTTAACCTAGGGTTTTCAAAAGCATAACATACTTATAAATCTACAGTGGATTTGAACACCCTCAAGGTCATTCTTTTCATATAATATTGGAAATTAAATGAGGTTATCACTGTGTTAATGGAAGATTTTGCAATAATAGTGAGGTAGGCCCCAAATTTCTCAAGATGTGTCCATTTGCTTCAGTGTATCTTTAAAGTATTCTAAATTATAGTTATTAAAAACTAATACATTATTTCAGGAATATTAGGAAATCTAGCTCCAAGCATTTCTAAGTGGTTGAGTATAATTGGGAAATGTTAATTTTAGCTGTTCAGGTTGCCATGACCGCAGTTGATAAGTGAACTGTCAACCATTGTGATGCCTGTGAATGTCAGTAAATAAAGACTTACAATAAAGATACTAAAAAATACTCCACAAGTTGATAATTACATAATATTTACAACAAAACAGTTAAAAATATGTGTGTGTAGAAAGTGCATCAAGTGCTATTAAAGTGCTCAGTCACCAACTGATAAGTGCTCAAATGTACTAATGGAAGTACAAGCGCTGGTTGTATTAAGGGACCATCATAGCATATCATATTTAGATAATGAATAGATGGATTATGCCACCGACTCATGGCAACACACACAATAAGGAATCTACCCTGTGATGTTTCAAAGTAGAGAATAGTAAACTAGAAAAGACCTAGTAGTTACCTATTGGTTAAATCAAATATAAAAACCACCGAAAACCAAAATGACACTGAAGGTGTTTTATATAGATAAAAGGGAACAAGCCTCAGATCATGGAGTTTTACCCATTCAGGATTTTCCTATTTACATCACCGGCTTCAACCCATCCTCCCTACCTCTAAAACTCAATAATTTATTTATTTATTTTAATTCTTTATTAATTTTTATTACTAACAAAAAGTGCAACACAATGTTCGCATCAGTAATAATAAATAAGCACTTAAACACAATCAGTATTAGTACAACAATATATACCCTCCCCGCACAATTACCTTAAAGATCATTCTAAAAATACATCCTCCCCCCCCCCCCCCGGATGTGTCTGCATTACACCAATAAAAGAAGGCTAAACGAACTATAACAATTGTACAAAAGATGTTAATGGACCCCAAACTAAGTTAAATATCTTAGCACTTTTAAACGGCCCTTATCCAGCCTTCAACTCTTGATGTAAATAGCACCTTTGTTCCTCTAGCCCAGGGGTAGGGAACTCCGGTCCTCGAGAGCCGTATTCCAGTCGGGTTTTCAGGATTTCCCCAATGAATATGCATGAGATCTAGTTGCATGCACTGCTTTCAATGCATATTCATTGGGGAAATCCTGAATACCCGACTGGAATACGGCTCTCGAGGACCGGAGTTCCCTACCCCTGCTCTAGCCAATGCCCCCTTCCTGACGACGCTAATGCGAAACTCGAGTCGAAGGGAGGCTTTTGATATTACATACACAGGGGCATTAAAGGGTGTTATTGGAGATTGAGCGCTGGAGACTATTGCTCCACCACCTTCTCATTTCATCTAACACTGAAAGCTATTTACATCAAGAGTTGAAGGCTGGATAAGGGACGTTTAAAAGTGCTATGATGCATTGTTCTTTGCTAAATAGGCCTTTAAAACAGTAATCATAGTATACAGCAGAGAAAATCTTGTTCATGCATTTCTTTTGAACAGTAGCAGTCAAGTACCGATATAACAGATTCTCATTCTAATAATCTTGTTAACTCCCAGCTTTGAATTGTAAAAAAGAACCACATTACCCTACTATGTTGATGCATATTCTTTCAGTTTGCAATTATGACACAAGACAAAGTGTGACATGCTTTAATGAATTTCCACTAATATGCATCTGATTTCCATCAGGAAAATATGAGGTTTGTGATACTTACACTGAAAAACTTATTTATCCTATACACTGTATACAACATTCGTGCAAGTGCGTCCCACTATAACTGACATTTTAATTATCCAACAAGTGCTGAAAATTTAGATATGGATGTGGCATGTAAACATTATGTCCCAGGAGAAAACACTCGTCAAATATCAAATGCCTAATAAAAAAAAGCAACATTCTAGTGCTTGAAGATATAACTGGATGTCAATTTTAAAGCATATGAATATTTCTCAGTCATATATTTTATTTTATTATTGAATACTGGCCTGCTGGTTCAAAGACACTTCTATATATTGTCATACAAAAACAATCCTGGGTTTTATTTATGGACCAGGGCCTCTTCTCCCTCGAGCAGAGGAGATTGAGAGGGGACATGATCACAACATTCAAGGCACTGAAGGGAATAGACTTAGTAGATAAGGACAGGTTGTTCACCCTCTCCAAGGTAGAGAGAACAAGAGGGCACTCTCTAAAGTTAAAAGGGAACAGATTCCATACAAACGTAAGGAAGTTCTTCTTCACCCAGAGAATGGTAGAAAACTGGAATGCTCTTCTGGAGTTTGTCATAGGGGAAAACACCCTCCAGGGATTCAAGACAAAGTTGGACAAGATCCTACTGAACAAGGATGTACGCTGGTAGGGATAGTTTCAGTTAGGGCACTGATCTTTGACCAAAATGCCGCCGCATGAGCGGACTGCAGGGCACGATGGACCACTGGTCTGACCCAGGATGGCTATTCTTATGTTGAAAGGGGATAGATTCCGTACAAACATAAGGAAGTTCTTCACCCAGAGAGTGGTAACATAGTAACATAGTAGATGACGGCAGATAAAGACACAAATGGTCCATCCAGTCTGCCCATCCTGATTCAATTTAAATGTTTTGTTTTGTTTTAATTTTTCTTCTTAGCTATTTCTGGGCAAGAATCCAAAGCTCTACCTGGGTTCCAACTGCCGAGATCTCCATCAAAACCTACTCCAGCCCATCTACACCCTCCCAGCCATTGAAGCCCTCTCCAGCCCATCCTCCCCCAAACGGCCATATAAAGACACACACCATGCAAGTCTGCCCAGTGCTGGCCTTAGTTCAATATTTAATATTATTTTCTGATTCTAGATCCTCTGTGGTCATCCCATGCTTCTTTGAACTCAGTCACCGTTTTCCTCTCCACCACCTCTCTCGGGAGCGCATTCCAGGCATCCACTACCCTCTCCGTAAAGTAGAATTATCATATGACACTATGTTATTTGGTAGTTCTATGAGAGGCAAGAGTCAAATCTCTTCTAATAATAATAAACTTTTGCTTATCATGAGAAGGGTTACCATACAGCAAATTATGAAAAATTGGAAAAATTGGGATCGGCTGAATTATATTTTTTGGTGGAATTCATTATGCCAAATCTTTAAAATGGAACGAGTAATAGCCATTCAGCAGGGGCATTTTAAGAAATTTAGGGATGTTTGGGAGCCATTAACAAAATATTGTACAGAATGAACATTATTTTTTCCCTTTGTTCATACACGTCCGGGGGGGGAAGAATACTTTATGATTTCTTATGCTTAAGTACAATTGTTGGGTATAAGGGGGGGGGAGGGATATTTGATGTGAGTTAAACTTTGATGGTATATTAAGTGATGTTAAAGTATAAAATGATTGTATATTATGTTACACTTATTGAAAGTTTTAAAAATGAATTAACACACACAAAAAAAATAAAGACCTAATCTTAGGTTGTTCGATCACCGATCCTCAAAGACAACACACTAGGCTCAAACTTTTCATCTACCTAGTGATTACCCTGTCGCTTCGTCACTGGATCAAATATTATATATTCAATGCTTATGGCCATTTTCTTTCGAATAGAGTGGTCGATAGTTATGGCGGATAAATAATGGGGATTTGTTGTCTTGAAAAACTGTGACAGTGAAACATGTTGACAAAATACTTATCCCTAAACTCACCAGAAAAGCTAAGAACAAATATTTTATAGACACTAGGTAGCATCTTGGGAGTTTTTACTAAGTTTTTTTTATTTCTTGGAGGGACTGTTCAATGTGATTTTCTAACATTTTCTTTTTCAGTGTGATTCACATAATATGGACCAAATGATGTATGAGGTAGTGCTTATTTAGACTTTGTCTGATGCTGGTCAATCATAAGTCACTACCTGAGCTCAATACTCCTCGTTTATATCCTAAGAGCTCATACTGAGGCCCTTTAAGTTTAAGTGTAGTTATTTATCTTTCAGATTGGTTTTCACTAGATCAAACAATCCTTCCAAGAAGTCATTCAGGTTAGCCAATCATTGATTTATTTTTAAATTAAAATATAACATTAGTTATTGTTACAGTTTAATAAATATAATAATAATAATAACAGTTTATATACTGCAAGACCGTGAAGTTCTATGCGGTTTACAATGATTAAAAGATGCTACAGACTGAGTAGAATTAACAGAGTTAAGAGCTAGTGATAAACAGCTCTAGAGATCAGTTATTGCGGACTACGATTTTACAGGTCAGTTGCCTAAATATTTCAGGAACAGATAAGCAGTTGTTCCAGGTTTTTACCCCATAATGCTGCCTAATGTGAGAAAAGATGTTGGTGATGCCTTCGACTTGGTCGATCATGCCATCCTCTTGGAATGTTTGGAATCTATCGGTCTCTCAGGCAACGTGTTAAAATGGTTCCAGGGTTTCCTAAGTAAACGCTCTTACCAAGTTTACAGTGACAATTCCCATTCCGCCAGCTGGGCCAATACCTGCGGAGTCCCGCAGGGCTGCCCCCTATCCCCCATGCTGTTCAACATCTACTTGGTCACCTACTGCAAAGCTTGAAGATCAAATTCTACATCTACGCCGATGACATCACCTTAATCTTTCCCCTAACCAACATAACCCCCGAGATAAACAATCACCTAGCAACAATCCTAACGCAAATCGAACCTTGGAAGGCCGATTTCAAACTGAAACTCAATTCAGATAAAACCAAATTCTTCCTGGCGAGTCCAAACGACAAAATCAAAGACCCTTCAATCTCCCTGAATGGCCAAGTCTTTCCCATAACAAACTCCTCAAAAATACTTGGAGTGACTCTCGACCGCAACCTTACCTTCGAAATCCACACCGACCTCCAAGTTAGAAAAGGCTTCTCCACCTTATGGAAGCTAAGATCAGAAAGTACTTCGACGCCCCCTCATTTCGCTTACTTGTGCAATCCTCCATCTTAAGTCTACTCGATTACTGCAATATCATCTACCTGGGATCTTTCAAAAAAACCACTCAAAGACTGATCTTCGGACTAAAAAAATGGGAACACATAATTCCCTACTACCAAAAACTTCACTGGCTATCCTTGGAAGCAAGAGTGCAATTCAAGTTCACCTGTTTCTGTTTCAAATCCATCCTTGGCTCGGCCCCCCCTTTACTTGGTACCCCATTTTATCCTAGACTACCCATCCAAACACACACGCAGAACCCACCTGTTTAACTATCCTACTCTAAAGGCCTGCCGTTACAAAAGATATCTAAATAGAACTCTTGCCTTCCAAGCAGGTCAGCTCAATAACTGGCTGGCCCACATCATCTCAAGCGCCTCATCCTACCTAAACTTCAGGAAACTACTAAAAACTAATCTATTTACCAGATTTACAACCTAATACCTCTATGCCCTACCCATGGCCCTATGCCCTACCCATGGCCCCTTTTATCTCACCATGTCCTGCACCCCATTAAACTGCATCTATATTTGCTGATTGTACCCTCTCTGTTTTTACCTAAATGCCCATATCCACTGTCTGTACCCCTTTGTTATACCTACATTCTTAGATTTAACCTTATGCAGATTGTCTTGACCTTTTTTACTCTGATTGTACCTTTCTCTGATTGCTCCATCTTTCGCCGATTGTACCATTTTCGCAGATTGTACTATTTTCCCTGATTGCTCCATCTTTCGCCGATTGTACCATTTTTGCTGATTGTACCATTTTCCCTGATTGCTCCAATTTTCTTTGATTGTACCATTTTCTCCGGTACCTAGTTTCTCCGATTGTACCAATGTAACATTTCGCTGATTGTCCAGTCCTTCTTTGTTGTAAACCGCCTCAAACTACTATGGCTTTAGCGGTATATAAGAAATAAATTATTATTATTAAATTTACATCCTCTAACCGGTGGGGAAACTAAATTCAAGTGTGAGCTTCTCTTTTGCCTGTTGGTTGTGAAAGAGAAAAGGTCAGTTATGTATTTAGGGGCTAGACCGAATAGTACCTTAATAAGAGAATAGTATGAAAATAACAGGGCACAGATTCTAGAAAAGAAAAAAAGTATTGGCAACTCAGTGCTGGAAAAGTAGTCATAAGCAGTTTTTTCCTTAACTGTAAATACAGTGGAACAGATAGATTTTCTATTCATCTACCGGTTATTTTAGAGACTATAATTATCCTCATTGTGATGACTGAGAAAATTAAAGCTATTAGTGACTGGTCAGAATTATTCCTTTTATCTCACTGTTGCACATCTCAACATAAAAAAAGAAAACAAAAGGTTTAATTTCCAGTTAATGTTAATCCTTCGCTGATTACAATCATTTTAGACTATTATAATTGTTCATTTTGTGACAACTGCTGTGGTATTTGCTCACCATCAACGTTTTAATGAGTTACGAGACACTTAATGCCGAGACATGGAGCCCAGAGATTGGGAACATGTGTCGCTAGAAGCTTCACTGCAACTAACAGACAAAAATGTAAGCTTCATTAACATAGTCCAAGAGCGGCAGATGAGCCCCAAGAATTCCTAACCCAGGGCTTAATTTATTGGCTGCTTTTAACAGCAGTGTCCCTTTAGATGATTTTAATGGTTTCCAAGTTGAATGCTGCCATCTTAATAGACATTTGCTCCAATGAACTCAATAAATACAGAGCAAGACTTCAGAGCTTGTAATTCAGAGAGGCAATAACTGACTGAATGAGGTTAGATGGTCCATTCTTTCTTTTTTAAATTGCATCTGAGCCATGGTCCAAAGAATCGTTGGTATTTATAACTAGCTGAAGTTTAAGCGTGTGAGTTTAATGACGTGCGATTTGAATCAAAGTTACACTTATAAAAACTGCCTGACACAGCTAACGAGTTTCAAATCCTTCTTCACGCCATGTTTGTTTCAAATGTTTATACACACTGAGGGAAATTCTGGAAGGGCTGCTTAACACCCCCTCCCCCCTTTTTTTACAAAACCTCGACAGCGTTTTTTTAAGCGCAGGCCAGCAAGCCGAATGCTCTGTGCTGCTCCCGGCGCTCGTAGGAGTGGTAGGAGCAGAGCATATAGCGCGCCAGCCTACGCTAAAAAACGCTTTCACAGTTTTCTAAAACGGGGGGAGGGAGAAAGTTCGACATTATCAGGCACCTAGATTGCACCTGTTGGCACATAACTTAATTGTTTTGATTGATGTTAACTTGCGCACTAATTGATTGGGTGGTGCAGAGAGAGACGCCGTGAGCACTCCCCAGCAAGAAGATCGATTAACAGTTTACACCCTGAGGCAGCAAGACAATTGTGAAACGCTGGCCATCGTTGGTGCGTCGTTAAGTAACTTGTGGTTATTTATATTTTTTAAAACATTTTATTAACTGTTTGCATTGCACAGAGCACTTTTCAAGCAAAATAAAAGAGGTTTTTAATGCCCCTAAGGTATCGCTTAGCCTTGCCTTATAGCCTTTGTCACGACTGGCTCATGCGATGTGATCTGAGGCTTTTCCCTCCTTTCATGTTTGATTGGCCAAAGCATTTGTAAATGATAGGATGAAGTTATGCATGCATACTTGTAAATATTACTACTACTATTAATGATTTCTAGAGCACTACCAGACGTACGCAGCACTGTACAGAGTCACAAAGAGTAAGAAAACAGTTCCTGCTCGAAGAGCTAACAATCTAAACAGGTAAGACAGACAAACAGGATGTCATGGATACACTTAAGGGGAACGGTTAATCAGCTGGCTGGGTTGGAGGGCAGAGGAGTAGGGTTAAGGACTGAAATCTATATTAAAAAGGTGGGTTTTCAATCTGCTTTTAAACAAGGGCAGGGAAGAGGCTTGAGTGACAAACTCGTATAATTTATTCCAGGCATAGGGGGCAGCCAGATGAAAGGAACAAAGACTGGAATTGGCAGTGGAGGAGAAGGGTAACGTTAAGAGTGACTTATCTGAGGAACGGAGTTCTCTGGGAGGTGTGTAAGGAGAAAGAAGCGAGGAGAGATATTGAGGGGCAGCAGCATGAACACAATGAGATCTTGAACTGTATGCGACGGCGGATAGGGAGCCAGTGAAGTGACTTAAGGAGAGGGGAGACATGAACGTAGCAAGGTCGGTAGAAGATGAGTTGCGCAGCAGAGTTTTGCACAGATTGCAAAGGGGAGAGGCAACACTGAGAGGCGTTGGATCTGTTCATTCCATTTAGATTGAGAATATGGGCTTCAGGAGAATTTCAGCGAAGTTCGTGCCAAAGCTGCTAACGATCGAGCAGAAGCAACTCCGTTTGGAGAACGCACAAGACACGCTGGAGACTGTGAACAGTGATCCCAACTTCCTCAGCATCGCTGGCAATGAGTCCTGGGTTTATGGGTACGACCCTGAAAGGGACCAGATTTCAGTCAACAGGAGACATCATGCAGAATATGACGGGCCAGTTGTGAGCCAGTGCTGCTTCTAACAGTGGCAGAACCATTAGAAGAAGTGTGTGGCAGCCCAAGGGGACTACTTTGAAGGAGATTAGTATAAGATTGTTATATATGAATACAAGTATTTTTTATGAATAAAGGTCTGATACTTTTTGAACAGCCCTCGTATATCTATCCTCAATGTGTAGTCTTAAGTAATGAGAGCGCCTCAACCAAACTGAAAGAAGCTTTGTTGTTTACCAATGCTTAGACCTTCCAAGGACTATACATAAACCCTGACACCCTAGTGGATTACACTGAAACTGGATTGGAGTATAATTTTCCCCTGTTTGGTCTATGATTTTGAAGGGGAAAGTTTTGGAGATAAACTGATCTTCTGGACACTTTTGAACTGTAAATATGAAGTTAACTATGTTTATTGAGTTCCTGTTAGTAATGCAAGTTATAACTAACCATTGAGACTGCTCGCTATTTTTTAGCTGAGCAGTCAAAAGGAATAGGGTCAGATAAATGGTTTTCCAAAAGAAAAAAAAAAGATGCCTGAGGTATTCTACATCAATTTTATTGAGTGCAAATGCCAAGAGCTCTCAATGTTTACCATGAAGATACTTCTTAATGTGGAGCCATGTTATGGCATTTTTGCGCACTGCCCAGAAGGTTCAAGTGGGCGGTATAATAAATTCTAAATAAACTTGAAATTTTTGTCACTTTAAATCCTGCATCTGCAGTCACAATCTTATGGTGATTATACATAGAGTGTAAATTGAGAGCACACAGCATGGAAGGTGCAGCCAGGCACAACTTTTGTGGCTGCAGTGTCAGTTGCTGCTGAGGGTATTTTTCCCATGCAGAATGCCCTCAGACCATAACAGCCGCGACAGATACTGCAGCCACAAAAGTTGTGTCTGGCTGCACTTTCCATGTTTGTGTGCTCTCAGTTTACACTATATGACTGCATAATCACCATATGATTATGATTCCTGATGCCCCATGTTGAGTTGTATCTTCCTGGGGGACATTGAGAGCTCTTTGCATTTGCCACTCAATAAAATTGGTATATGGACCTCCTCAGACCTCCTTTTTTTTTTTTTTGGAAGACCATTTATCTGGCCCTATTCCTTTGGACTGTTTCAGCATGGATTCTTCCCACTGCCTAACATTGGGTCCCTTTTAATTAATCTGGCTCTAGGGTTTTACGACCCTTGATACAGGCATAGCACCAAAACATGGCCTATATTGGCCTCCAATAAAGTCTGCTTCTTATATCCCTTCTTGAGGCCCACTGAGCTTTTTCTGGATGTGCAGATGGTTAGATAAGTCATAGAAGGATGCTTATCTGAAGAAGCAGCAGTCATAGGGTTATCAGATTTCCGGATTTCCCCGGACATGCCTTCCTTTTCAAGGACATGTCCAGAAGTCTGGACAGCTTTTCAAAACCCAGCACTTTGTCTGGGTTTTGAAAAGCTTCTCATCAAAATCACGTCAGATAGTTGCATCTGCGCATGCATGGATGCAATGTGGTGATGTCACGCGTATGTATGTGTGATGTCATTGCATCAAATCTGCGCATGCATGGGTGACATCTGGGAGTGGGGTTGGAGGGTAGAACGAGGTGTGACCCAGGCAGAATGGGGCAGAACTGGGCAGGCCTAGGTGCATGGCCATGGGTCTGGATTTTCCTTCGGGAAAATCTGTTAACCCTAAGCAGTTAGAGCTTAGATAAAGCCCTTAGGTAATCCTTGGAGGTAGGGCAGCTGCAGAAAAGTTCAAGGGATAAGGCATGGTAAGGGAAGGAGGCCCATGAGTTATGAGAAATATAGTTCTGTCATTTCTACCAACAGGGGAACTACATAACTCATACATATGACCCAAAGCTAGAACAAGGGCTGTGGCCAATAATCTTCATGAGCCCATCAGGGGAATATCTATTTCAAGCAATCTGGGAGTACACAGACTAAAAACCCCAAGGCCACAGGTTCCTAAGGAAGCTGCAAAGCCAGGAATATGAAACAATCTTCAAACCCCAGGGCTGGAGGTTTCTAAAGAAGTTGCAAAGTCAGGAGCAAAAAACAGACTACACTACCCGGAGAAAAGACTCTAAAGGAAAACCAGATGAGGAATTGGGCGATGCTAAGCATAAGGGTGCTCTCAATCCATATGTGCTCAAAAAATAAATATGATAGTCCCTTGAAACCAAATAAAAAAAACCAAAATACAAAAAAAGAATACAAAAAAATCTTCAAGGCAAAATCATGCGTGACTAATATCTACTGCTTCTCTGTGCATTAGTATTCATCACCCTCATTTTCGTTTCACCTTTTTAATTAAATCATTGTATTTCAAAGCAACAAACATTTATGTCAATATATGTTATCCAAGGTGACAGGTCAAATGCGCGCAAGACAATAGCGTGCAGACAAAAACGTGAAGACAACTCAGCGCAAAGACAATATCGCGCAAAGAAAATAGCGCACGAGACAATTGAGCACAAGGATAACTCAGCGCAAGACAATTGAGCGCAACCATAACTCAGCGCAAGACAATTGCGCGCAACGATAACTCAGTGCAATGACAATTCAGCGAGCCTCAAGATGGCGCCTGGCGAATGAAGGGCACACGCACGTTCATCATGTTAACACGTGATCACGTCACCAGTTATCAGTATGGTTCCCTTGCCTCTTTGCGTTTTGAATATAAGTCACGTGAATGCATTTTCATTACTATGGTTACATTTCCTCTTTATATATGTGCTCCGAACAGGCCGCCTTCCTTTCGCTGCCTGACCGTGTCCGTTATAGGTAAAGATCTGGTGTGGCTAGTATTTCATCTATAACAAATATTTGTCTTGTAATGGATTTACCCAATTATGTTGGTTGTAATTATGATTTCTGTAATTTTTTTCAAAGATGTGTCCAGCACTGGTCTCCCTACCTAAAAAAGGATGTGACCCTGCTGGAGAGGGTGCAGAGGCGAGCTACGAAGCTAGTAGAAGGTATGGAAAATTTGAGCTACAAAGAACGCCTCAGAAAACTGGGCTTATTCACCCTTGAGAAGAGAAGACTGCGAGGGGATATGATAGAGACTTATAAAATAATAAAAGGTTTCGACAAAATAGAGCGAGAAGCATCGTTATTCAAGTTGTCAAATGTGAATCAGACAAGAGGCCATGGACTGAAGTTGAGAGGCGACAGGCTCAGGACAAATACCAGGAAGTTCTGTTTCACGCAGCGTGTGGTGGACACTTGGAATGCTCTCCCGGAGGAGGTTGTGACAGAAACAACCATTCTGGGTTTTAAGGGCAAGTTGGAGGCACACCTTCTTGCAAATCACATTGATGGATACGGATAAACAGGTCTTCATCGGGGAACACCTGGCTTGGCCTCCGCGTGTGCGGGTCACCGGACTGGATGGACCAGTGGTCTGATTCGGTGAAGGCGTTTCTTATGTTCTTATGAAAACACTTTTCTGCTTTCTCAAATTATCACTGATGTGTTTAAGAACTAGTAGAAGTAAATGTTTAAGTCACTTCCTTCACATCAGTCTAATTCCATATAAACTGTCTATCTAAACTGACCAATGCATAAAACATTTCTTTTATTTCTTTTAGGGCTTCAGATATGCCAATCGTTGTTCGCTATTATTTTTGCGATACAACCAAACATTTTTTAATATTTGGCTATGGCTGTGGCTTCTTCATTTGCCCATATATTCTATAAATAATTTTTATATTATTTTAAATATTTTTTAAACCTTTTTTTTAATAAATATATAGATTTGTAAAAAAGTTCACTTAGCTTTTCCTTAATAGGATCAAATCGGGGTTTGTCACATCGACATGTTTCGCCTGAACGGCTTTTTCAAGATATCAACCCCTATTGAAAGTAAAAGCAGATATTACCACATCTTTCCATTTTAAATGATTAATATCCATTAAGGGGACCACACAGCATAAACTTCATAGCTAAATGCTCACCCTTCATTTTACTACCAGACCATCCCGATATTCAATGCTCTTTTGATCTTTCCAAGATGGCCGCGGCGTCTTTTTTCTCCCTTTAAGTACCACCCTCATTTGATGACCTCATTTCCCAACTGACGAATCAGGAACATCCCATTAGATTAAAGTGTTCCACTCAATTTCTTGGTTTAAACCCCCCGGCGTCACTGTATTTAATTTGAAAATCCATTTCTGTTCCAACCAATTCAGTCTGCGTTTGTAACGCGTTTGTAACGCAGACTGAATTGGTTGGAACAGAAATGGATTTTCAAATTAAATACAGTGACGCCGGGGGGTTTAAACCAAGAAATTGAGTGGAACACTTTAATCTAATGGGATGTTCCTGATTCGTCAGTTGGGAAATGAGGTCATCAAATGAGGGTGGTACTTAAAGGGAGAAAAAAGACGCCGCGGCCATCTTGGAAAGATCAAAAGAGCATTGAATATCGGGATGGTCTGGTAGTAAAATGAAGGGTGAGCATTTAGCTATGAAGTTTATGCTGTGTGGTCCCCTTAAGGGATATTAATCATTTAAAATGGAAAGATGTGGTAATATCTGCTTTTACTTTCAATAGGGGTTGATATCTTGAAAAAGCCGTTCAGGCGAAACATGTCGATGTGACAAACCCCGATTTGATCCTATTAAGGAAAAGCTAAGTGAACTTTTTTACAAATCTATATATTTATTAAAAAAAAGGTTTAAAAAATATTTAAAATAATATAAAAATTATTTATAGAATATATGGGCAAATGAAGAAGCCACAGCCATAGCCAAATATTAAAAAATGTTTGGTTGTATCGCAAAAATAATAGCGAACAACGATTGGCATATCTGAAGCCCTAAAAGAAATGAAAGAAATGTTTTATGCATTGGTAAGAACTAGTAGAGGCATAACAACAAAAAGTGTTGGTAAGAGGCTAACATCCTTTCATTAAATAAAATCCTGAGTGTTAAAAAGTGCTTGCTACTGAACCATTTACTGAGCAATTCAGTGTTGATTTCAAATTTCATATATTGCATGTCCAGAGCATTTTGTTTTGCATGGCTTAATTGAATGTAGGCTAAGTTAGGGGTAGGAGATGGGGAAGGAATAAACCACGTGGGTGGTTTGCCTGTTTCATTGGCTGGAGAGCTGGGTATCATTAATGCTCTGAACGGGCAAAGCAATCATCACACAGGGCCTTTTGCTAGGCTGCGATAGCGGTTTTGGCACATGCTAAATGAGCTGGCATTGGTTCTAGCTGCGTAGCATGGGTTTAGCGTGCACGGCAATTCTGCGCACGCTAGGACTGCTATGGCAGCTTAATAAAAGGCGCCCATAAAGTGACTTAACATTTTTAAAAAAAGTCAGTTTGACAGCAAAAGTTGTATATCTCTTTTCTTAAGTATACTTACTACCCACAAAATCTTTATTTTGTGGTATTTTCGCATTGTATGTTTTTTTTTTTCCACTGTTGTAATTAAGCATCTTTGTCATGAATAAATCAAGATAAGTGGGGAAAAAAAAAAAAAAAAGAGAATACTGACCATTTAAACCCACTCTTTGTTTTCTGTCTTTCAACCAGTACTTAATTCATAAAAGGACATCCCATGATTTTATAATTTCCTCAGAAGGTCTTTCATGAGGTACTTTGTCAAATGCCTTTTGAAAACCCAAATACACACTAACAACCGATTCACTTTTATCCACATGTTCATTCACCTCTTCAAAGAAATTCAGTAGATTGGTGAAGCACGATTTCCCTTGACTAAATCCATGTTGGCTTTCTCTCATAAATCCATGCTTACATATATGTTTTGCCATTTTCTTCTTTATAATAGTCTCTACCATTTTGCCTAGCACTGATGTCAGACTCATCGGTCTATAATTTCATGGATCACCTCTGAACCCTTTTTAAAAATCGGTGTCATGTTAGCCACACTCCAGACTTCTGGTACTATGCTGGTTTTTAAAGAAAATCTATAAATTACTAATAGCTCCGCAAGTTCATTTTCAATTCTATCAGCTCTCTGGAATGTATACCATCCAGTCCAGGCAATTTGCTACTGTTCATTTTGTTAAATTGACCTATTACATCATCCAGTGTTACAGAAATTTATATGAGTTTCTCTGATTCATAAACATTGAATACCATTTCTGGCACTGGCAACTCCCCCACGTCTTCCTCAGTGAATACCAAAGCAAATAATTAATTTAATCTCTCCACTATGGACTTAGCTGTCGATAGGCTTCTATAGGTAGGAGCCGGTATGTTAGGCCAGGTTTTACCTGGCCTAATTTCCCAGTGCCTACCTCAGATGCCTAGGTCAACCACACCTATTCTTTGACCCTACTTTAGGCAGTGAAGGGTATCTCAACTTATGGATATCCGTGTACAACCTAAATTGATCATTAAAATAATGATTTTTTAAAGCTGTTTTTAATGACATGGCCAATTACCACACCATTTCAACCAATTAAAAACAATTTTGTTCCATTCAAAACTTCCCCCCACCCCTTTTTTACAAAGCTGCAATAGCGGTTTTTAGTGCAGGTTGGCACGCTGAATGCGCTGCACTGCTCCCAACACTCATAGAGAAATTGAAAAGGGGACAGGTTCAGAGCCAATGCTAGGAAATTCTTTTTCACTCAGAGGGTGGTGGACACCTGGAATATGTTTCCAGAGGTTGTGATAGGAAAGAGTACATTACAGGGTTTCAAAGAGGGATTGGATAAATTCCTGAAGGATTCGGGGATTGAGGAATACAGATAGGGGTAGAGATAGGACTATGAAAGGTTAATAGATAGAAGGAAAAAGGGGAATGAAGGGTTTCAGACAAAGGATCACTTTACAGGTCATGGACCTGATGGGCCACCGCAGGAGCGGGTGCTGGGCGCGATGGACCTCTGGTCTGACTCAGAGGAGGCAACTTCTTATGTTCTTATAATAATAATAATAATAATAATAATAGTTTATTTTTATATACCGCCATACCCATGCGAGTTCAAGGCGGTTTACATTGAGTTACATTAGGGTCTGCTTAGACAGGCAGATTTACAATTATTTGTCAGAATTACAGATTTGTTATTTGAAGTACAGAATAACAGAGTTTCAATTATTTATCAGCTTTATTTGAACTAGACAGAGGATGCGGAAAGAGGGGAAAAAAGGGGGGAAGGCCTCATAAGGGGGCCGGATTGGGGAGAAATTGTCAGGGGGGGGAACAGTTTGGGTCTTGTTGTGAGCATTGGGAGCAGTGCAGAGGATTCAGCACACCGGCCTGCGCTAAACACCGCTATCGTGGTTTTGTAATATGGGGGGTAAGTTAGGTGTCTCTAGGCATTTGTGATTAGGGTAACTAGCAGCACTTAACCTAGGTACCATTTATAGAATCAGATCTGACATCTGGCATGTCTCTCTCTCAAACCCCCCCTCCCCCCCCATTAGCTGAATGTTTTCTAAGCAAAATACGTTTTACTTTCTGTATGAGGCAGTATTATATTTGTGATAGAAGCCACACGCTCAGACATCCATGCATGACTCTACAAGAGTCTTTCTGTATCTTCCCCTGAGTAAGGTAAGGTTTTGTGCTAGTGCATATCTTTTTTCAATTTCCAAAGAATCATTAATCCATGTCAGGTTTTTTCTTCCTGCTCAGCCTTCTTGACTAGCTTAGCCTGTCATGGTACATCCACATCCACACAAAATTAATGCGTTCAAAGAGCTAAAAGATCATTTTTATTTTAAAAATAAAGAAACAAAATGCAGCAAATTAAGTTTAAAGACATGTCAAATCATAATGAATATACAGTATAATAATCAAATAGAGATTTTCACATTCTCTAGCTATTTTTCTTAACACACATTAAGTTTAATGAAAGCTTAAATCTTCATTTGAAGCTATATATTTTCCTAAATCACAGCAAGGGGTAAAACATTAAGAATTCAGTGAAAATCTCTAGTTTATTATTAGCAAGGAATTTTATTCTTTAAAGAAGTTGAGTTTTTCCAAATTTGTTCAGTTTAAGCAGCAGCTGAAGAAAGAGAATATATTCCAATTACGAGGGTGCCGTTGGAAAGTTCTCAACCCAGATAACAAAGTTGGGGCAGTCTCCATCGAGGGCTTTACACTTATCCCCCTCTATTACAAAGGTGTGCTAAACACGCACTAAACGCTAACACCTGCATGTTATCCTATGGACGCGTTAGTGCACATGTTGATTTAGCACGTGCTAAATCCGCGCTAAAACACTTAGTGCACCTTTGTAAAAGAGGGCCTTAATGCAGTGATTTGCTACTTATTGTGTTCCGTCGAAAAAGTATGGAACCAATAAAGCGTAAAATCACTGGACTAAGGTCCATATTCTGAATAGTGCGTCTAAACTTAGGCGTGCTTTAGACGTCCGATTTAAGTGGATAACGATCGAGTTAAGGGTCTTAATAAGCGTTAATTGAGACTTACACGAGCCTAGGCATTATCTTGACGTCCAAGAAAGATAGACGCGAGACAGACGTCTAAGTAGAGCATAGTCACGTCTAAGTTTCTAGACGTGGGCGTGGTTAGGGGCAGGTACTACTTAGACGCTACTTAGGCGGTGGACCGCGTCTAAATATCATCTAAAATGTAGGCGTAGGAAAAGCTGGTCTTAAGTGTAGAGTTTGCTTAATTTCAATGCAGTTTCAAATTTCGTAACGCCGACTCCCTTTAGAAGCAAGCTTTCTGCTTTTACAATTATAATTCCTAATAGTGAGTTTGAATAGGTTTGTTTATCTTCTTTCTCCATCCTAATAAATTTAATAAGCCACCATATCAATAGAGCACATCAATATAAACATATTGCATGGACAACAAAGTACGTTTCTGCCCAAACAGTAATATGATTTACTTATTACACCACCTTTAGTTTTCCTGCTTAAAAAGAACCCCCGTTTTTTCTCAACAAACAGTGCTGCATTCAGCTCTTTCTTGAAAGCAAAGAAAGAACATGAAAAACATATCATTATTGCATACATTGCTTGATTTCTCAGCACTCCAAAAGAGAAAAACCAGATACAGACCTTAACATGCATTTTCCCTGATTGCAAAATGGAGCTCTTCAGCTTCACAAAGCTGACCTCATTGTGAGATCATCAAGCTGCACCTTCAAGGTAGTATGCCACAATTAAAAAGATGTGCTGGGTGTAGAACTCACAACCTCTGTATGACTAGCCCAGGACTTTAACCCATAGAGGTACAGCAGCTTCTACTTAAATGGATCTCACTGCCCTCTCATATCATACTTGACTGACCTGCCTATGTATCATCTGATTAACTATCATGTCACATTCAGAACAAAGAAAGCATTTCTGGCTCACCAGGTAAATGCGCCTGGTCCAGCTTCTCAAGCTCAGCAGTTCAAATCCCACCCTCAGCATCCCTCTTTTGCACAGTTTCCTATTAGCTCTCAAAGGAGTATATATATAATATGGTGGACTTTATATATGGAGTTAGGGTTAGGGTTAGGGTTTTATGCTGCAGGAGTGTTTGTTGGGTGGGGGAGGGGTCTAGGATGACAGAACAGGCTGCTGAGAATTGCTGCAGATCATTTGAAAAATCAATTCAAACAAGTTTAAGCAAAGGAATGCCTAAAGATTTGTAAGGTTTTCTGGTAGAAAAACAAATATCAAATATTTGTTAACCGTACTCAAGACTTGAACCCCTGATGTACAGAAGACAAATGCAGTGCTTTAGGGCTATAGAGGGAACTTCATTTAAAGTTGGTAACAGAGCTTCTACAGACTAAGCAAATGACAAATGGCTTCTAGTAATATCTTTGAGAAGGGAAGGAATAAGTCAGGACAGGTGTGTTTTCTGGTGGGAAGTCCAAACAGTGCTTATGACATCAGATGCTACTTAGGCATGCTTAGTATAAATGTGTTATAAAACAAGCAACAAACAAAAGGTGAATGTATGATGTCAGAACGCTAAAACAGCATTATGATGAACAGCTTTCTGACACCGATAAGAAGAAAAATCGCTACCGGCGTTTGATCAAAACAGCACTATTGGAGTCCATGTCACGTTTATTGAACCATACTTGAGAATATGGGTTTCGGGGCAGTGAAAGCAGTGCTTTAAACCATTGAACTACCACTCTTGTCTCAGCCTACTGTGAGATGATAGCTAAGCAGATTTTACCTTAGCAGTTCACTAAGGTATGATATGACAGGGGAGCCTGAGACACTGGAGTGAAAGGTGCTGTAGCTCAATGAGTAAAAGCGCTATATCAATTTTCCAGAGGTTGTGAGTTCAACTCCTGGCCTGTGTTTTGCTTATGGCATTCTACGTTCCTTGATGATGTCACAACAGGTCATCATTGTGCAAGCTTCATACTTCCATTTGCAATGAACTAGAAACCACATTCAGGTTTGTTCTGTGTTTTTATTTTGTTTTTAAGCTTGGCTAATTGAAGTTATGGGATTTGGCTTTGGTCTGAAGAATGAGCTGATTGTAGCAATGTTTCAAGACAAGGAGATTGTTATTTAGAGCAAGGAATCACTTCTATAAAACCTCTCTCAAATAACGTCTCTGGGAAGCCCAGAGAAAGCTCATTGGATGACTTAGGCTGTCTATAAAGTGTTTCTGGAGCTTAAACGAAGTTTATCAGAAGCCTATATGATGCTCAAAGTCCTATGCTTTCCACTTCTTATAGGGGTTGATAACATTTCTGTACAACTTTCTGTGTAGCATAAATCTGATGTTTCTCCTTTCCATGCTGATAATTTGAGTTCAACTCCTACTCAGTACTTATCTTATATTTCTCCTTTTAGACATGGCATATTTTTTTAGTTTTTATAATGGTAAAGTATACAATTCTGAAATCATGAAAAATAACAGGGCAGTGTTCTAACTCCTAGCAGAATTAACTGCCATTCACTACCTATAAGAAGCAGTATAATCACATCAGAACTGCTATTATTGTATGGTTCGTTCTCTAGCACAGCGGATTAGAGTGAAGGTTAGCATGTCACATTTTTTCAATATACTTGCTGATATTCCCAGATCAACTCCCACTGAAACTAATATATTATAAATATTGCTTTAAACATGCTATACTGTGATTTCATTATCCTTTTAATGATCCTATACTTTGGGTTAATTATGTGACAGTTTACAATGGTGAAATAATTATAACGCTGAAATATATATCACATCGTAGGGACGTCTATCTAGCGTCTTGAAAAAGCCACATCTAACTCGCGCTCAGCGTTGTACAGACGTCTAGGAGAAGCCTAAGTAACGCCTAAGTATCGCTAATTGAAACTTGCACTTTGCGGACGTCTAAAGCATGCCTAAGTTTAAACGCACTATTCAGAATCTAGGCCTAAGTGTATAGCCCTTGATGGAGACTGCCCCAACTTTGTTGATTGGGTTGAGAATTTATAGCGGCCCCTCGAATAGCAGGTTTAGGACCTGAAAGAGATGTCTTAAGTCTATAAAAGAAACAACTAAAATATCAGGGACCAGCTTCAATGGTTGTTTTGACGATGCATTGCTGTCTATTGCCTGGAGGAGAATTCTGTTGGAGCAAATTTTCTTTTCTCTTCTCTTTGGAGTATCGCTACAGTGAAAGAAATTGTGCCTCACTGCCCTTTGATCCTAGTTCCTAGATCCTGGCCAGGAGAGAGGCAACTGACAGCTAAGTGACTGTTTCTCAGAAATGTGCTTGATGCATTTTTGATTTACTTGAAACCGGAACAAGATCTATTACTGTTTTGGGGGGTGCCTTCTATCGTCTTTTTTGTATGACTGTTTTTTTTTTTTTTTTTCCTGAGCAAAGGAATTTTCCTCTTGAGGTTTTTGTTTTTTGCTCAGTTTTTTCCAGTTTAATTTGGCCAATGACAATATTGCTAAACTCCAAAAGTGCCCTGGTGTAGCAACCTTGTGTTGGTTCAGTACTCGATTTTTTTGAGACTATGTTTATAATCGTGATTAATGATTGCCCCCCCTCCCCACCATTAATATTTTTCTACAGTGGTTGTAAGCCAACTGTTTTTGTTTTGCTAGTTAAGTCTATAAATAACAGAGCCACTAGGAGTGCTTTAAGCACTGGGATGAGTAGCCTAATGGTTAGCTCAACAAGTTACAAACCAGGGAAGCCTTATTTAAATCACCTGAAACTCCTTGTGGTCTTGCTAAATCACTTAGGGGCTCATAATAATAATAAAAAGTCTAAAAAGAGGCCCAAATGGGTACTAAGACGATCAAAAAGCCTGATCGTCCAAGTATCCATAATCAAAGCTTAGGCCTTTCCCCTGCCTCTAAACGAATAGAGCGAAAAGAGGCGTTTTTATAGGAGGGGAAAGGGCGGACGGTGGGCGGGAGGTGGGCCGACCTACACCTAGGTGTACAGCAGGTATAACCAAAAGTTTAGGCAGGTTGTCTAGTCGACAAGTCAAACAGGTATAAGTGCCAAAAAAGGAGCCGCTGAGCTGATCACTACAGCTCAGCAGCCTCAGCAACCTGCCTACCGCCTACTGACACTATCGCTGCAGGAGATATGGCTCATCTCTCCTGCTGCGATGGTGATCGCCCACCCCCCTCTGAACCACGGCACTTCGGGATGAGCATCGCGGCAGGGCATAAGAACATAAGAATTGCTGCTGCTGGGTCAGACAATGGTCCATCGTGCCCAGCAGTCCATTCACGTGGCGGCCCTTAGATCAAAGACCAGTGCCCTATTTGAGTCTAGCCTTACTTGCATATGTTCTGTTCCAGTAGGAACTTATCCAACCTTGTCTTGAATCCCTGAAGGGTGTTTTCCCCTATAACAGTCTCCGGAAGAGCGTTCTAGATTTCTACAACTCTCTGGGTGAAGAAGAACTTCCTTACGTTTGTATGGAATCTTTTACCTTCTAACTTTAGTGAGTGCCCTCTCATTCTCATCACCTTGGAGAGGGTGAACAGTCTCTCTTTCTCTACTAAGTCAATTCCCTTCAATATCTTGAATGTTTCGATCATGTCCCCCTCTTAAGTCTTCTCTTCTCAAGAGAGAAGAGTCCCAGTTTCTCTAGCCTTTCGTTGTACGGCAACTCCTCCAGTCCCGTAACCATTTTTGTTGTTCTTCTCTGGCCCCTTTAGAGTAGTACTATGTCCTTTTTCATGTATGGCAACCAGTGTTGGATGCAGTATTCCAGGAGGGGGCTTACCATGGCCCGGTATAACAGCATGATAATCTTTTCAGATCTGTTTGTGATCCCCTTCTTAATCATTCCTAGCATTCTGTTTGCCCTTTTCACCACCACTGCACATTGCGTGGACGGTTTCATTGACTTATCTACAAGTACAGCATGCCAATATACATCTAAAGCTAGATGGACTGCCATTAAAAGGTTGAATAAGTGTTGCCACGGAATGTCCAATTCCGATACTAAAAACGGGTTTTGGACATATTTCTAAACGACCTAGGCCTTCATAGTGCCGCTGAACGACCAAAGCTAAATGGGACATTTTGGGAGGAGTGTCGAGGGCAGGAGTTGGGCAGGACGTGAGCCGGCTTAGACTTAGTCATACAGCATATATAACCAAAAGTTATACAGCCCACGATCGATGGAACTTGGACGTTGTGACTTAGACCATGTAAAACATGATCTAAGTCACAAAAACCCACCTAAAGTCACCAGATAAGCACTGCAAACACATAAAACAGACCCCCACACACTACTCCAGTGATCACCGACTCCCCTCACCCCCATAAAAATATTAATCATAGCTTTAAAATTCAGCCTCCAAACCATCATCACCTGGCCGCCTGGCATAGGAAACCTTAGTCATCCAACACAGAGGCAGCTTAAGTCATCTTGAGGGTGGGTTAGGGACCTATAGAGAGGAGGCCCCCATGCCCATAAGCCCCTGTAATCACTGCATTGATATTTAAACATGTGCATTCCTCTATATACCCTTGAAACCCTTTTTTACTGGCATATAAGTGGCTTCTGCAGCCATAAGGGCTATTGGGGTGGTAGATAAGTGGGTCTAGGGGATTCTGGAGGTGGTTTGAGGGGCTCACCTTCACCTATAAGGGAGCTGTAGTGAGGAGAAGACATGGCACCCTTTTTGTGAAGTTCACAGCAGTGCCCTGTAAGGTACCCCACTATTTAGGTGGCGTGTCTGGGTGTTCAGTCTATCACTTTGCAGACCCCTCCCACGTCCAACAGGCTTGTTCTAGGTATTTTGGACTTGGACAAAAATGTGGTATAAAGATGGACGATTTAGCGATGATCAGATGATCAGATCGGCAGGACATATAGTTAAGACGATTTTCAAAACAAAAAAAATTTTGGACGTATTTTTCGAAAATGTGTCCTAGCCTGTTTTTTACTTTGGACAACTTGCGACTTAGACGAAAACAGACTTAGATGTCCCTTTCAATTATGCCCCTCTTGGGCTATAAGTGGTAAATAAATAAACCTCAATAAACAACATAAGATTTTACAGCATTGCCAAGCTATATTGTTATAATAAAATGCACTTAAAATCAATCTTAAAACTGTTTTAAGCTTGTACTATTTACACAAAGATAAAATAGTTTTAGGTCAAAACAGACCTGATTTTTGAAGAATTTCTCTGCGTTTTTTCCTCCTTTCTTTATAAGTTCAAGTTCAATTTATTTAATATACCACAAATATAAAACCAGGGTTAAAATCTAAGCGGTTTTCGACGATTATAAATTGGGGAGGGGAAAACAATGCATAAAAACAAACTTAAAGGAAAAAAAAACAATAAGTTTCAAGTTTATTAAATTTTTACTATACCGACTATCAGTAAATATCTAGCCGGTTTACAAGTTAAAATAAGATAAAAAAATAAAATTAATACAATATATAAAATAATTGAAAAGAAAAAGAAGAGGGGATTGTGAACATTTAGACTTTAACTGGACATACTGGAAAGTGATGGTAGGGAAAGAAGTGGAAGGGGAAAAAATACATAGTTCAATTAATAAAAAAAAAATAAAAAATTGAGAGGGAAGGATGAAACATAAGGAATAGGATCGCTTCCTTAAAAGCGGTTGAGGTTAGAGTAAAATAAAATTTGCGTAGGGAAAGGGAAAACCATAATATATTTATCCTTAAAAAAAAAAAGTAAATTTAAAATATTTTAAAAAAACAGATGATGGGACCTAACCAGTAATGCTTTTCACAGCTCACAACAGATTCACATCCATTTGTCTTTATTGTATTAAAGGTCGATCGCTTTTATACTGTCATTCAAGGACGTTTATTTATCTTAGTATAGTATTTAAAATATTTACTGGACTCTTCTGGCAAGTTAATTGCCGCCTTTCCAATTTCTAAATGGACAAATTGTCCCCACTGTGCATCAAATTTAAAAATAATTATGGTTTTATTTAACTTGTTCTGTACAGCGTTCAGTTGGAAAGCCAAAAATTAAACCAGAGGTCATTAGCTCCTTTCTTACATTAGGAGAGTGACAGTGCTTTAAAATCCTATTTGCTAGGCATTGCTAAAGCATTCATGGTGCTAGTTAGATTTCATTTGAAGTAACTTACGGGGCAGGTCTCTTGCTCTATTAAGTCAAGCTGTTGTCTTTTGCTTTGCAAACCATTCTCAAGAGGCTTTTCATGTTAATGTGATGCTGAATCATCACTGTGAAGAGTTCCCATTTTAATATATGTTAACATAAACCTATTTCTTTATACTCTGTAATACTTTTATGAAAACAGTATCGCTCAGCCAGATGGTACCATAACTATTCTTTTAATTCAATTTATGCTATTTTGCATGGTTTTTAATATTTTCTAGTGAATGTTTTATTTCTAAAAAAGATCTCATGCACATAATGCTGGAAAATAAAAAACCTCTCCAACAGAGGACAGGGAGGGCAGGAACAATGGCGGTGCAAACCTCAGCACTTTATTTAACTGTGCACCTCAGTTTTATTCTGTAAGGCTTACAAGTCTTTGAGAGAGAGAAAATATTTAATAGGGTAGGCGCTCAAAAAAAGTGCCACAATCCATTTTGAGTCTAGAGTCCTGACTTTGGGATTTAGATATCTAAGGATGTAGTAAGAGCTGTTAATGGAGCTGGTTTTAAAAAAAAAGGTTTGGACAAGTTCCTGGAGGAAAAGTCAATAAACTGCTGTTGAGACAGACATGGGAGAAGGCACTGCTTGCCCTGGATTGGTGGCATAGAACGCTCTGCTATTTGGGGTTTTGCCAGGTACTTGTGACTTGGATTGGCCTCCATGAAGACAGGATACTGGGCTAGATGGACCATTGGTCTGATCCAGTAAGGCGACAGAATGGTTAGGATAGGCTGGCACGGGCTTCAATAGCAACTCCAGCAGTGGGAACCTAAAGACAGTACCAGGTGGAGTTTTAACCATGAACATACTGTATAATGAGTATGACTATTGGGTAGACTGGATGAACCGTTCAGGTCTTTATTTGCTGTCATTTACTATCTTACTATGTAGCTTGTGTTCATTGCTTTAACTCATCTGCGGCCATACTTATCCACATAAAATATGTTTTATTATTGAAAAAATATTTTGTGGGAATGAGGGCCTTAGGAAGAAGAAAGTAAAGAATTTCTGAGACTAGGGAGGAGGGTGGAGAAGGGAATGGGGAGAGGGGGGAGAGGAGGGGAGAACTTGTCTATTGACGGATGAATATTGAATGGCTTCAGAGTTTTAAAATCACTCAGAAAAACAGGACAGAAAGCTAATGTATTAAGAAGCATCAAATCATATGTTAAGCAATAAAGCCTTTTTCATAGGCATTGAGTAAAGTGTGAAAAAATCAAGCTTTATTTAGAGATATTTTTATTTTCATTAAGCATTCCATTATTTCTAAAATCAGAAAGAAAAACCAAAACAAAACACGAAATACATACAGAAATCCTTCACTAGACTACCAATTCAGGAACAAGATAAATAGCTTAAAATAGTGGAAGGAGTGGCCTAGTGGTTAGAGTTTGTAGGTTCAAATCCTATGCTGCTTCTTTTGACCCTGGGCAAGTCACTTAATCCTGCCCCCGGCACATTAGATAGATTGTGAATCCACTGGGACAGATAGGGAAAATGCTGGAGTAACTTATAATGATAGAAACTTATAAAATCATGAAAGGCATAGAGAAGGTGGAGAGGGACAGATTCTTTAGACTAGCAGGGACAACTAAAACAAGAGGTCATTCAGAAAAACTGAGAGGAGACAGATTCATAACGAATGCAAGGAGGTTCTTCTTCACTCAGAGGGTGGTGGACACCTGGAACGCGCTTCCCGGAGAGGTAATAAGACAGAGTACAATTCTGGGGTTCAAAAAGGGACTGGATGACTTCCTGGAAGCGAAGGGGATAACAGGGTACAGATAGAGGTTTACCGTACAGGACATTGAGCGAATAGGGTATGGATATTTCAGGTTAGGTAGGGAACACTTTCAGGTCATGGACCTGGGGGGCCGCCGCGGGAGCGGACTGCCGGGCACGATGGACCCCTGGTCTGACCCGGCAGAGGCAACGCTTATGTTCTTATGTTCTTATGTTCTTAACTGATTGTAAACTGCCTCGATAACTTTGATAGGCAATATATAAATACCTAAAATAAATAAATATAAAAAAGAAAAAGAAGTAAAGCGAAACGGCTATAAATCCTGCCTAACTTCTTTGTCACCCTAACCTAGTTTTTTTTTGCCAACATTAGCTTGCTTCACCTCTAAAGTAACAACCAAGAACTGCTCCAAATGAGCAGAATCAAATAAAGTACTGTGTTCCCCCGCAAATTTGCGGTTTGCGAATCGTGGACTCACTCATTCATGGTTTGCTCTGACCGCCTCTTCCTGTAGTAAAGTCGGGCTACACCAATCAAGAGCTGCATGTCAAAGCTCCGCCTACTGGTGGGGCCTAAGGCGCCTGGGCCAATCAGAATAGGCCCGGGAGCCTTAGGTCCCTCCTGGAGGCGGGGCCTGAGGCACATGGGCCCAACCCGACCGTGTGCCCAAGGTCTCGCCCCCAGGAGGGACCTAAGGCTCCCGGACCTATTCTGATTGGCCCAGGCGCCTTAGGCCCCACCAGTAGGCGGAGCTTTGGGACGGATGGGCCAATCCGGCCTCATTCCGTCATTGGCTGCCTGCCGGACAGGCGGGTTTGGCTCCTGTCTGTCCGGCCAACAACACAAAGGTACGGGGAAGGGGGGTGGGGGTGTCGTGGGGGTCGGCCAGGTGGGTCGCGGGTCGGCTGGGAGGGCGGTCGGAGGTTCTTGTGGGGGGCGGTCGTTGGGGGGAGGGGGGTTTGCTTCGAGGGCAGGAGGGCCTGGGATCCCTCCTGCCTGTAATGTAGTGCGGGGTGGAGGTAGGGGGGTCACCGTGGCCAGGAGGGTTTGGGCTACCTCCTGGCCCGAACAACTAGCGGGGGGGGTCGCCAGAGCGATATTGTCGGGGAGTTGGGGAGTCGGCGGGGCAAGAGGGCTTGGGCTCCCTCTTGCCCCGATCGTGTCGGGGGTGCCGCGGTTGGCTGGGGCAAGAAGGCTTGAGCTCCCTCTTGCCCCGATCATGTCAGGGAGTCGGGTACGTGCGAGCGGTCCTTCAGGGTGGGGGTGCGAGCGGTCCTTCGGGGTGGGGGTGCGAGCGGTCCTACGGGGGGGGTGCGAGCGGTCCTACGGGGGGGGGTGAATCGGACGTCGGGGGGGGCATCAGGCTTTCAGAGTGGGGACAGGACTTCAAGGGGGAGAGGAGAGTCGGGGCGGGCGAAAGGAGACTTGGGGTGGCCAGAGGAGAGTCGGGGCGGGCGAAAGGAGAGTCGGGCAGCATGTGCGGTATACAAAATTTTTTTTACATATATTTGGGTTTCCCGCGTGCTATACCCGTGTGCGCGTTTTACACGGGTGAGCGTTATCTACGTGAAAATACGGTACTGCCCTGTTTGTATAATTCCCTTTGATGAAATGCTTACACTTTTCCCTCCATATTCAAGTTTCAAGTTTATTGTAAATTTGATTAATTGCTTACTCAAATTTCTAAGCGATGAACAAACAGACTAAACATGATAAGGACTAACAATAGGATTGGACAATTTCCTGCTGGAGGATTGGACAATTTCCTGCTGGAAAAAGGGATAGAGGGGTATAGATAGGGAGCTACTGCGCAGGTCCTGGACCTGTTGGGCCGCCGCGTGAGCGGACACTGGGCACGATGGACCTCGGGTCTGACCCAGTGGAGGCATTGCTTATGTTCTTATGTTAAAGCAAGAGGAAAGGATGGGTAAGAAATACATATCGCTGATAGAAAAGAAGACAATTATGGTAACAAACAATAGGGAGGGAATAAATAGTGAACCTTAAAGAGGTTATGAAGATGAAATGAAACTTTCAAGCAAGCTTTTTTAGGTATCAAAAGCTGTGATAGGGGATTAACAGAACCACAAATACAGAAAAACTGCAATTAACTTTTTCATATGTTAATCGCTGTTTTCTATTAAAAACCATCATGAATATGGTGAAACCGCGAATAGCACGGTGGGAGTCCTGGCCTGTTCCTGAAGGAGAGGCAAAACACAGTGAATAACGTGCTGGGAATTGGCAATTTTCTCTGTAAACGCTTGGAATCAGCAATTTCTCTATGCAAGCTGATGTAATTTGGGGGGGGAGGATCCAGCAAGCTAAAAACCGTGAATGCTGAAACCGCAAATACGGAGGGAGAAGTGTACTTCCAACCTCTCCTCCCAAGCAACAATATTTGCATAGGAACTTTAAAAAAAAGAGAGCCTTCTTAGCAAGGATTCATGAACGCAAGGCAAGAAAACCTCTCTTTCATAATTCTGAAGAGAACCTTTTTCCATGCAGATGGTTTTTCTCTCC
This sequence comes from Geotrypetes seraphini, assembly GCF_902459505.1. NCBI lineage: Eukaryota > Metazoa > Chordata > Amphibia > Gymnophiona > Dermophiidae > Geotrypetes > Geotrypetes seraphini. Next base: position 35,016,461 of record NC_047101.1, on the reverse strand, counting down.
AACATTCGAACAGTGTTCTTGTACACTTCAACATTAAAAGAACTAATAATAACTTTAATAATAATAACTTTATTTTTCTATACCGCCATAGTCAGGCGACTTCTAGGCGGTTTACATTGTAAGAAGGCTGGACATTCAGCGAATAACAAGTACAGTACAATACTAATACAATACAATAAATCCACATATAATACAGTAGAGCGAGTCCAAATTCAAAATCATACAATAAGTTTAAATACAGTACCGAATAAAGAGTCTAGATGCAGTACAATAGTCTAAATGGTAACTTACATATTAATTGGAGATCTAAGGGTAATGAGTGTCTGAAAGATTTAGAACATCCGTGAGAGGGGTCTTAGTGGGGAGGGGACCGTTTTAGCCAATGAATTTAGCGAATAGGGTGGTTTTGATCGATTTGCGGAAAGTATTATAAGTCATGTTTGGTTCGTTTATGTGGTTTTTCAGCCAGGTTTGCTGTCAGTACTAAGGCCAGTACTGGGCAGGCTTGCATGGCCTGCTTCCCGTATATGAACATTCAGATGAGGACGGGCTGGGGAGGGTTTCGATGGCGGAGATGGTTAAGATGGGCTGGAGAGAGCTTTGATGGAGACTCCAGTAGATGGAACCTAAGCACACTACTGGGCAGAGCTCTAGGTTTCTGGCCCATAACTAAGTAAATAATTAATTTATGGAGCATGTGTGGTTGGGCAGATTGGATGGACCACTCGGGTCTTTATCTGCCGTCATTTACTATGTTACTAACTCATCATTGCCTCTGCTCTTCTGTGAGATTTCTGGGTAACCACCTAGCGCATACACCTTCCTCATCTGCCATGACAAAAAATAATGACCCAACAATGAAGACGATGGCAGTCCAATTGCAGGTTCAGAAACGTTGATGTATAAGCTTCTCAAGAACCAGCACAGCATTGCCACTTCTACTTCTTGGAAAGAAAACCAAGGCAGTCTCATTACTTTTCAATCAGCCCTTGTATATTTTACAAAATGTACTCAGCTGACATAATAGAGGGTTAGGGGGCATGCTCAAGATTACAAGGAACCACACTGAGACTTGAACCAGGTACCCCTAGATCAGAGATCTCAAAGTCCTTGAGGGCCGCAATCCAGTTGGGGTTTCAGGATTTCTCCAATGAATACGCATTGAAAGCAGTGCATGCACATAGATCTCATGCATTTCCATTGGGGAAATCCTGAAAACCTGACTAGATTGCGGCCCTCAAGGAGGGACTTTGAGACCCCTGCCTTAGATGCTTTTTCACCTATCAGAAGATGAGTTAGTGTGGAATAAACAAAGCATAGAGACAAAGACCTAGAAAAACTAATTACACACACAAACAACTATGGTGAATTTAGGAAACACCTAAAAACATACCTGTTCTTGAAATACCTAGGTAACGAATCTGGACAATAGACCCCATCACAATCCCACCCCCAAATCTGATCTTGTAAACTGTTAACCACTAATCTCTAACTATGAATGTTCCATTCAATGTGTAGAATCTTTCTAATTCATTGTAAACCGCATAGAACTCCATGGTCCTGCGGTATATAAGAACATAAGAAGTTGCCTCCACTGGGTCAGACCAGAGGTCCATCGCGCCCAGCGGTCCGCTCCTGCGGCGGCCCATCAGGTCCATGACCTGTGAAGTGGTTTCTGTCTAATCCTATAACCTACCTCTACTTCTATCTGTACTCCTCAATCCCCTTTTCTTTTAGGAACCTATCTAGACCCTCCTTGAACCCCTGTAGCGTGCTCTGGCCTATCACAGCCTCCGGGAGCGCGTTATTATTATTATTATTAAATATATGTCTCATTTGTTTTCATGTACACTATGGGCTCCTTTTACTAAGGTGCGCTAGCGTTTTAGCGCACGCAGGATTTTAGCACGCACTAAACCCGTGCTACACTTCTAGAACTAACGCCAGCTCAATGCTGGCGTTAAGGTCTAGCGTGCACGGCAATTCAGCATGCGCTATTCCGTGCGTAAAAGCCCCAACACACCTTTGTAAAAATATCCACATCATAGCTGTTCACATTAAATATGATTCAACTTCGTGCTTTCCTGATTATTAATATTTTTTTTAAATCCCCTCAAAAATCCAGAGAAACAGAGGTTAGAATACCTTAAACAAATGAATGGGGCTACAGTGTCATTTGCTTCGTGTGAAAATGCTGCAAATGGAATTGAAAGCTGCTCCTTGAATGATCAAGCATTGTTTTGATGAGAATTCTAACCTGTTGGCGGTAATGATATGCAGGGTCAAGATTTAGGAATAGAGATTAGATCAGACTGACAATATAAATTGTTTTCAAAATGCCATTTAGTTCCAGAGCAAGCGTGAGGGGAGAGCTGAGTTAATAATTAATATTGCATTCTTTTTTTTTGCATATCAAGATCACAGGGCTGCTATCAAAGTGCTGTATCCCACAGGGTCTGTGAAGAGTACATAATGCTCTCTTGTACTACCACTATTTCAGTTTAACAATTGTCATGCTATGCCACTGTATTCTCCTTAGAATACAAACTTTGAACTCCAGGATTGTAGCCGCTGAATCGTAGAATTTCCAAGACTGTTTTGGTTGACAAGGAAGCTGATTATAGATGTCCAAAATAGTTCCTTTCATGCAAAAAGAAAAAAAAAAAAAAAAAAGTGCATCGTTCCTGCTGAATTCTGCATTCAGATGCTGATTCACATATTGTTTAGTTTGAGAGGCAGGAGGGGTCGGGGGAGCTTAGTGCATCGAACTACTGTATAGACATAGTGCTCCTTTCACTAAGCTGTGGTAGCATTTTCAGCGTGCGGAAAAACTAATGCCAGCTCAATGGAGGTGTTAGCGTCTAGCGTGCAATAAAACCGCTAGCGCACCTTAATAAAAGGAGCCCATAGTGCTAGTATTTCAACAGTCAGACCATTTGCTTTTTACCAGAACAGAGCAGTGTGTGACTCTAAATTACAAACTGCTTCTCATGTTTATTGATGGGCTGATATTTGGGGAAAGGACTGAAGGATTTTATTTATTTTTTTTTTTTTACATACTTGAGTGTTTGATTCCTGAATGCAAAGCCTTTGAGAAATAGTGCTAAAGTAATTGGATCAGATTAAATCAGACTACAAAGAAAAGTCACATTGAATAAAGGTGTCCCCCCCCCCCACCAACACCACCGAGTCAATGAATTGTAAATCTTAAAGGATTAACATCAAATCCCAGCCATAGTCCACCCTGAATATATTCTTTCATTGTGATTAAGTCAAAGAGGTAGCATAAGCAGCTAAAGCAGTTCTTTTTTTCAAACTCAAGATTTACTTGAACAGGAATGGAAAATTGATCTAACATATCTTTGCAACATATGTGAGGTTTTTTGTTTTTTTTTAAAGTTCCTAAAATTGCATTGAAATTTTCATAATAATAAACATTCAAACAGGAGAACAAAGATTCTTACAATTGCTTACAACTTTGTTTACAAAAGCATAGGAAATTCATGCCAAACATAACCCACCCCTCCCTACCCCATATGCAGAGAATGCAGCATCCATACACACACACATACATACATATATGAACATTCATGGATTTCTTCTGGAGTTTTCTTCTGCAGGAATAGGAACTTCATGATGTCTCAGGGTTCCACACTTGAAAATTCTACACTTCTCGTTGACATGGTTCAATCAATGTCAAAAAATAGCATTACGATTCTGCAAATTGGCACTTTGCAAAAATATAATACTCTTTTCAGCTACAGTGGCAAAATAACGCTCAGAATTTAGGAAGTTGGCTGGGCTGAGAATTTTTCAGCACCCTCTCCTATAATTATATACTTAACTCTATTCTCTGCAGGAGATAAATCAGGGATTACAACGATCAGGTGCAGCAGTTATTCATCAGGGAACAATAAGTGAGTTCTTAGTGGCTCAGGAAACAGCAGGGGCTCTCATTTAGATTCTGGGTAATTGCTGGAGTGATGGAGGACTACAAACACAAGCTATGAAATCACCAGATCCCATCTACGCACGCAGGCCTTGGCACCAGTATCTGTATGCAGAAATCCCTGAAGATCTTTCGAAAGCAAAATGCCTCTGAAAAAATATCATCTCTGAGAAAATGCTTCCTTATTAAGAGCATACAGGGATTGCTGGTTACTGCAGCCAATAAGGAAGCGCACACACACAAAAAATGAAAATAACTTGTTTGCAGCAGATATGTAAGATGGATGTGAAAATGAATGTTTCCCCTCTGTGTCTGGAACAAAAAAGGAGATGCGGATTAGAAAGTGACATGGAAACCACTACCATGGTAAGACCACAGTTACTATGGTGATTACCACAGTAGTGGGAGCACCCCCGGAAAATCACCCAGGAATGATATAGAAGGGGAATCATGAACAGATCGGAGAAGTTTATCATGCCGCTGTGCCGGGCCATGGTGCACCCTCACCTGGAGTACTGTGTCCAGCACTGGTCGCCGTACATGAAGAAGGACACGGTAGTACTCGAAAGGGTCCAGAGAAGAGCGACTAAGATGGTTAAGGGGCTGGAGGAGTTGCTGTACAGCGAAAGATTAGAGAAACTGGGCCTCTTCTCTCTCGAACAGAGGAGATTGAGAGGGGACATGATCAAAACATTCAAGGTACTGAAGGGAATAGACTTAGTAGATAAGGACAGGTTGTTCACCCTTTCCAAGGTAGGGAGAATGAGAGGGCAGTAGGGCACTCTTAAAATTGAAAGGGGATAGATTCCGTATGAACATTAGGAAGTTCTTCTTCACCCAGAGAGTGATAGAAAACTGGAACGCTCTTCCAGAGTCTGTCATAGGGAAAATACCCTCCAGGGATTGAAGACAAAGTTAGACAAGTTCCTGCTGAACAAGAACGTACACAGGTAGGGCTAGTCTCAGTTAGGACGCTGGTCTTTGACCAGAGGGCCGCCGCGTGAGCGGACTGCTGGGCATGATGGACCACTGGTCTGATCCAGCAGCGGCAATTCTTATGTTCTTATGAATGGTGGAACGTTCTGTGGTATTGCCACAAGAACGGTAACCATTCTCACAGAATTCCCGCAGCTCAGTCTCTTCCTTCCCTCTCCCTGCAGCCCCCTCCCACATTCCTACCTACCCTGCCGGCAGTACTTTGCATGTAACTGCCATAGAGACAGAAGAGACTCAGCTGGCCAGCCAGCATCTGAGGCAATGAATGGTTAAGTTACTTCTCCAAGATATCAAGAAGCATCAGTGGAAAATGAACTTTAGCATCTCTGCTGCTCAGCCTGCTGCTCCAATTGTTAGGGGCCAGTGGTGTACCGGGAAGAGTATTGAGTTAGTGAAATACTGGAGGGGGTGAGGGGAGAGGTGGCAAGCTGTAGGTAGACAGTGAAAAGGGAAATTGATGACAGGGTAGTAAGAACTTAATCTAGACAGATGCAGAAAATAAATTGAGAAGGAAGATGAGGGAAGAAAAGGAAAGGGAGAGGAGAGAGTGAAATGCCAGACCATGGGAGTGTGGGAGAGGGAAGGGAAGGAGAGTAGAGAGATGCCAGACCAATATGAGTGAAGGGAGAGAAGGGGGAGGCATACAGTTTCTGGAAGGGGCATAGAAGGAAAGAAGATGCCATGTAGAAGGTGCAGAGAGAGGGCAGACAGTGGATGGAAGGAAGAGAGTGACAAAAAGATGAGGAAAGCAGAAACCAGAGAAGATGGTAGAAAAAATTTTCTATTTATTTATTTGCTTTAGCATAAAGTAGTATTATATCTGTGTTGATAAATATTTATAAATAGAAAATGGAAATACGGTGATCCTTTTATTGGACTAATTGTAATATTTTTGACTAATTCAGAGTCCAAAACCCCCTTCATAAGGTCAGGACAGGCCTCTGAAAGCTAATTAAAAAATGTATTAGTCCAATAAAATGGTATCTTATTTTCCATTTTTGACCTTTCATAATAATTCTGTTACAAGAAGAACTTCAATTACTTTCATTTTTATACTTTGTATAACTGTATAAGCAACTTGCCTTGAGTTTGGCCTCCCATCTGTTTATCCCAACACACTCTTGCCCACACCTAGTATCTGAAATTGACTCCTCAACTATAGAAAAACATTAGCGTCATATCTGTGTTATTTGAATGTTATAATTTGTGCTTATTAAATGCCGCTTAAGTATTATACCTCTCGCTTACTATGGGCTCCTTTTACAAAGGTGCGCTAGCATTTTTAACGCACGCACCAGATTAGCACGTGCTATAGCGTGCGCATGCCGAAAATCTACTGCCTGCTCAAAAGGAGGCGGTAATGGCTAGCGCATGGGGCAATTTAGCACACGCATGTTAAGGCTCAAGCATGGCTTTGTAAAAGGAGCCCTTTATATTATATCTTTCTCATTTGAATTTCAGTGCCGTTAACAATTATATTTTTGAAACTGTTTCATGGCAGACCTATGATTAAGTTTCCGTTTACTGATTTTAACCCTAAAACATCCATTGCTTTGATATTTATATTTGGTCTTTTTGCTACCGTAATGCTGTTAACAAAATGGTAAGTTTTATGTTGAATTCTACATAGAAACATAGAAACATAGAAGATGACGGCAGAAAAGGGCTATAGCCCATCAAGTCTGCCCACTCTGCTTACCCACCCCCTTTCTATGCCCTAATGACCCAATTTCCTTATCTTGACCCTCGTAGGGATCCCACATGGGTATCCCATTTCTTCTTAAAGTCTGGCACGCTGTCTGCCTCGATCACCTGCACTGGAAGCTTGTTCCAATGATCAACCACTCTCTCTGTGAAGAAATACTTTCTGGTGTCTGCAGCAGCCACTCTCTCCTCCTCTCCCTATTGGCTAAGGCTCTTAACATTTGCATCTCCTCTTCCTATAGGCTAAGGCTCTTTACACCTGCATTGTGATGTCATAGAACTTTCTGATTATAGAAACATAGAAACATGATGGCAGATAAAGGTCAAATGACCCATCATAGAAACATAGAAACATGATGGCAGATAAAGGTCAAATGACCCATCATAGAAACATAGAAACATGATGGCAGATAAAGGTCAAATGACCCATCATAGAAACATAGAAACATAGAAACATGATGGCAGATAAAGGTCAAATGACCCATCATAGAAACATAGAAACATAGAAGATGACGGCAGAAAAGGGCTACAGCCCATTAAGTCTGCCCACTCTGCTTACCCACCCCCTTTCTATGCCCTAATGACCCAATTTCCTTATCTTGACCCTCGTAGGGATCCCACATGGGTATCCCATTTATTCTTAAAGTCTGGCACGCTGTCTGCCTCGATCACCTGCACTGGAAGCTTGTTCCAATGATCAACCACTCTCTCTGTGAAGAAATACTTTCTGGTGTCTGCAGCAGCCACTCTCTCCTCCTCTCCCTATTGGCTAAGGCTCTTAACATTTGCATCTCCTCTTCCTATAGGCTAAGGCTCTTTACACCTGCATTGTGATGTCATAGAACTTTCTGATTATAGAAACATAGAAACATGATGGCAGATAAAGGTCAAATGACCCATCATAGAAACATAGAAACATAGAAACATGATGGCAGATAAAGGTCAAATGACCCATCATAGAAACATAGAAACATAGAAGATGACGGCAGAAAAGGGCTACAGCCCATTAAGTCTGCCCACTCTGCTTACCCACCCCCTTTCTATGCCCTAATGACCCAATTTCCTTATCTTGACCCTCGTAGGGATCCCACATGGGTATTCCATTTATTCTTAAAGTCTGGCACGCTGTCTGCCTCGATCACCTGCACTGGAAGCTTGTTCCAATGATCAACCACTCTCTCTGTGAAGAAATACTTTCTGGTGTCTGCAGCAGCCACTCTCTCCTCCTCTCCCTATTGGCTAAGGCTCTTAACATTTGCATCTCCTCTTCCTATAGGCTAAGGCTCTTTACACCTGCATTGTGATGTCATAGAACTTTCTGATTATAGAAACATAGAAACATGATGGCAGATAAAGGCCAAATGACCCATCATAGAAACATAGAAACATAGAAGATGACGGCAGAAAAGGGCTACAGCCCATCAAGTCTGCCCACTCTGCTTACCCACCCCCTGTCTATGCCCTAATGACCCAATTTCCTTATCTTGACCCTCGTAGGGATCCCACATGGGTATCCCATTTATTCTTAAAGTCTGGCACGCTGTCTGCCTCGATCACCTGCACTGGAAGCTTGTTCCAATGATCAACCACTCTCTCTGTGAAGAAATACTTTCTGGTGTCTGCAGCAGTCACTCTCTCCTCCTCTCCCTATTGGCTAAGGCTCTTAACATTTGCATCTCCTCTTCCTATAGGCTAAGGCTCTTTACACCTGCATTGTGATGTCATAGAACTTTCTGATTATAGAAACATAGAAACATGATGGCAGATAAAGGTCAAAACAAACGCAAGGAAGTTCTTTTTCACCCAAAGGGTCGTGGACACTTGGAATGCGCTACCGGAGGAAGTGATCAGGCAGAGTACGGTACAAGGATTCAAACAGGGATTGGACGGATTCCTGAAGGATAAAGGGATCATGGGATACTGAGGGAGGAGCTGGGATGTAACACAAGTATAGAAAGCTAACCAGGTAATGAGTATAGAAACCAAACCAGGTCGTGCATGTGCAAGACCGGAGGGTTAGGACTTTGATAGGAAGACAGGACTTAAATGAGAAACCAAGGTGGCAAGGGAGCCCCCTCTGGTGATACAGACAGGTCGTGACCTGTTTGGGCCGCCGCGTGAGCGGACTGCTGGGCGGGATGGACCTGTGGTCTGAACCGGCAGAGGCACTGCTTATGTTCTTATGTTCTTATGACCCATCATAGAAACATAGAAACATAGAAGATGACGGCAGAAAAGGGCTACAGCCCATCAAGTCTGCTCACTCTGCTTACCCACCCCCTTTCTATGCCCTAATGACCCAATTTCCTTATCTTGACCCTCGTAGGAATCCCACATGGGTGAATCTCTTCATCAAGGCAGTTCATAAATCCCAATAAATAAATAAATACATTTATCTCTTAGGATCAAATTTGTTAACCAATGTCATTCTTTTAATACCGATGTTATCTATGTTAGTGTTTTATCTCTTATACCAATCCTTGTTTTTCCTTATCTGATTCAAAGAATGTAGCATTACAGTATATTGATTCAGGGCAAGAAGAATCATTTAATCTCTTCAGTCTAACGTTTCTCTCCCTTGATAGTATTTCGAATGTCTTTGAAGTAAACATTTAATTCTTGTAGCATTGATAGGATTAGATCTTTCTTGTTAAACATGCATCAAAAGTCAACCCTGCTACATGTATGAGGCATGCATTTGTTCAACTGACAATGCATTGTTTTTTTTTCTCATATTTTTCATACTTGTGAAGAACAATTCTATAAATTAGAAGTCTGCATTTGCATGTACCCTTTGCATGCAGATGTATATGATACGAATATTTATACAAGAGCGCCAACAGGACACCACAGTTCTATTCTGTGACAGCACATAAATACAAGGGGATGTATGCCTGGGTGGGATCCCAGTTAGCTATATGAATCTGAGAGGAAAAAAGACCCTTAAGAGACATTGTGCTGCTGAATCAAACCTACCATAAGGTTTATGGATTGTGCAAAAGTGCATATTTTCCTGTCAGCACAAATAATACTTTTGCAAGAGGACTCCATCTTTGCCCTAGAGGCTGGCAAACATCTGCTGACTGTGACAAATAGTGGATGTTCTATTCTGGGACATTCCAAGAAATTCTTGGGCCACAAAAACGCCACAATGTCAGGTCAAGATGACATGGTCAAAATGACATGATCTGTAAATAAAAGCTGTTGGCAATCTTCAAGCAGGATTAGGAGGGAGGGTGAGGGTCAGTGTTCCCGCTAAGCTGCGCTGGCGTGCGCTGGCGCACAAAATATTACATCGCAGCGCACAAGTTTCACGTCACAGCGCACACTCGAGCGGAGGTGAGAGGAAGCGGCGGCGGTCTGCCCTGATCGCCTAAGATGCAGCAGCGGCGGCTCCTTTCATGATCCCCGTAAATTACGGGGATGCCGCCGCTGCTGCATCTTAGGCGATCAGGGCAGACCGCCGCCGCTTCCTCTCACCTCCGCTCGAGTGTGCGCTGTGACGTGAAACTTGTGCGCTGCGATGTAATATTTTGTGCGCCAGCGCACGCCAGCGCAGCTTAGCGGGAACACTGGTGAGGGTGCCCACCCTCAGGGATCTTTGAACTTAGTATTAAGAATGCATTGTCAGGGGAAATAGAGAAGTCATATTTGATACCAAGTGACACCATGCTTCATTATGACTCAGCTGCCATTATGTATACAATCCAATAGAAACTAAGTGTGTAATTAGTAACCAGGTAGCATTCTTAACCCTAGGCTACTAAACTAGAGTATAAAAGTAGCATATCTGCTGACTTAATCTTTAGAACGGACTGGATGGCACATGACATACCGGTACTCTCTGTTATTCTTCCGTTAGCCTAAATGCTGTTTGCTATATTCTATGTGGATACATCAATGTAAGCTGTCTTTTGTTTATTACTATTAAACATATATTATATACAGCAATTCAGGGCCGCCATCAGAAATTTCTGGGCCCCTTACTGAGCAATCCTATTGGGGCCCCCCCACGCACCCCTTCCCCCCTACTTTTGTCCGGGGAGGGGGGGGGGTGCTATCAGGAAATCGGCAGGGGACAAAAAAAAGTATGACAGCAGTGTTTATTGTTGTGCACAGCAGAAGCATAATACAGGAATGTGTGCTATGGTGGCCTAGGACCAATGTTTCTTCTAAGGATTGATGAGGTGTGTGCAAAAAAAAATATGCATGAGCGACAAGTTACATACTCCACAAATTTATGAGCAGGCACGGAGGACGCATTTTTAAACAAATGTAGTTTATCCTTGTACTCCTTATGTATTTTTAATCATCTATGGATATGTTTGTATGTTTATTGTTCAAATGGTTTTATTTATTTCCCCAAATTTATTTTTGTTATACGCATTGAAAATATTTGATATTGCGTTTAAATCAAAATCTCAATAAACTTGAAACTTGAAACGAGTGCCCGTGAGATTGTGGGAGGGTTAAATACTCAAAACTTAGAAGAATAACAATTTACTTAAAGTTTTTGCTACGCCAGCTTTCTGGTATCTTTACATACAGTGGCGTACCTAGCATATGTAACACCCGGGGCCCATCATTTTTTGGCACCCCCCCCCCCCCCATCTGTAAGAAAAACATGATTTTTAGTAACAAACCACACGTCACACATGAGTACCTAGGTAAAGGCAGCATCTTATATATTGCAGTGAGCAGTACATCAATACACCCATTGTAAAACTAAACAAGCCAGACCAGCACAGATCAATCCTACATCGTCAATCCTAACAGAAAACCATGTCTTTCAAACACACAGAACACAGAAAACATCTTCGCCTAGTATGGAATATGTCATCACAAACGAACCCCTCCCCCTTTTGCAAAACTGTAGTGTGGATTTTAGCCACAGTGGTAACAGCCCTGACGCTCATAGAATTCTGAGCATCAGAGCTGCTAAAAAAAACGCTCCACAGTTTTGTAAAAGGGGGGATAAAATAGAAATACACAGTTTCAACGCTCTAGCTCAGAGATGCCCAAACTTTTTGGGCTTGTGAACTTCTTTAAAATGACCAAGTCAAAATGATCTACCAAAAATAAAATTAAAAAACACAAAGCACACTATATGCTGAGAAAATGTTAATTATCATTCCTATTCTGGGTTTTTTTTCAAAGAGGTCAAGGCAGATGACTCTATGCATTGTCACCTCAGTAACAACCATACAAAAATAGACAAATATACCCCCCATCCTTTTTATTAAACCACAATAGCAGTTTTTAGCGCAGGAAACTGCGCTAAATGCCCAGCGCTGCTCTCGACGCTCATAGGCTCCCTGCACTAAAAAACACTATTGCGATTTAGTAAAAGGGGGCCATAGTGCAAAATATAGACAGCATATATAAATTCAGACACATTTTGATGACTAAATTGAAAATAAAATCATTTTCCTACCTTTGTTTGGTAATTTCATCAGTCTCTGGTTGCACTTTATTCTTCTGACTGTGCATCCAATACTTCTTCCCTTCTTTCAGCCTCCTGTATGCTTCCACTCCTCCAGACCTCATTCCCTCCCCCAACTTTTTCTTTCTTTCTCTATGTCTGTCTTTCTCTGATTCTGTGTCCCGTTTTTTTGCTTTTTTTTCTCGTTCCCTGTCCCCCCCACACACACACCTTCTTTCTTTCTTCCTTCCTGCCTCCCCCATGCCACCACCGTGGCGGAATAGGCTGCTGCTGCTGCTGCTGCTGCTGCTGCTGCTATCGGGAACAAGCCATCTCCCTGCTTCTCTTCCCTGCAGGGCCGACCAACTCTCGCTACCCGACATCAATTCTAACGTCGGAAAGGATGTTCCGGGCAGCCAGGCAGCGATTGGCTAGCCAGAACATCCTCTCGACGTCAGAATTAACGTCCTCTTGACGTCAGAATTGACGTCGGGCCGCGAGAGTTGGTCGGCCCTGCAGGGAAGAGAATCAGGGAGATCAAATAACATGGTGCCAGCCTGATCCCCGATGGCAGCAGTGAGAAGGGAAGGGAAGCAGGTTGTGCACCACTGCTCTAGACGAGCCGCATTCTAGTGAGAACAGTGGACCGCCCCCCCTTGGTACGCCACTGGAGCAGCAGCGTGTCTGGCCGGCTCATTCATTCAAAGCCGCGGGTGGCGGCTCCTTGCGAGATCCGCGCCTGCTTCTGAAGCCTCTCTGACGGTGTGACGCCAGTTGTGGGAAAACAGATAGAAAGACTACATCTCCCAGCAGGCATAGGGCCAGGGAAAAGAAAGAGCAGGAGTGGAATACTGGCCACAGTCAAACTCGTTTAGGCCAGGTGAGAAGTTCTCTGAGGGCAAGCAACCCAAGATTTGTGTGCACTGGGTTAGGTCACTTGCTGAGCCCAGTTTGGCCGCGCCCAGTCACAAAGTGTACTAACTGATTTAGCACACGCTAAATGCAGAGGCACCCATAGAATATAATGGATGCCTCAGCATTTAGTACATGCTAAATTTTCGAACTTGCTTTAAGTTTCTCATGACCGCAAATCATTTTTGTTGATTTGTGGTTGCATGGTACAGCATCTGTCTATTATCATTCCTAGAAGTTTTAGAGTGGGTTGTATGGGGAATGTGATTGAGTTTATTACTAGATTTGTTGTGGTTGGGATTTTATTATTTTCGAGGACAATGAATTTTGTCTTGTCTGGGTTCAGTTTCAGTTTGTGATTTTTCATCCATGTTGCTAGTGCTTCAAGTATCCTGTGTAGTGTGGCTGTCATGGAGAACGTCCTCCATGACAGCCACACTAAGGAAGGAGAATGGTGATGTTGTCTGCATAGTTATAGGAGGTTAAGCCTAATTTGTCCAGGCAGGTGCCGAGGGATGCAATGTAGAGATTGAAGAGAGTTGGGGATAGTGGAGATCCTTGGGGTACGCCGCAGAAGTTGGATCATGGTTCTGATTTTTCTTTGTTCAACTTTACTCTGTAAGTTCTGTAATAGCATGGAATGTTGCTACTCTTTGGGGATTCCAAACAATAGCAACATTCCAGAATCTCAAAGAATAACATTCCGGAATCCTAACTTGATACATCAAGCTCCATCTCTTGCAGTATTCAAATCCAGAAGACTCAAAGCCCACTTCTTTGAAGATGCTTTCAATTCCAAATTCCAACCCACCTTCTAAGCACCAATATCTGACTTGTCATTCCCTCTAATTCCCCCAACTGAGTACTGTGTATTAATGCACCTTCTTGTCCAGTTTATCTGTCTTGACTGGATTTGTAAGCTCTTTGAGCAGGGACTGTCTCCTCTGTGTTTTTATGTACAGTGCTGCGTATGTCTAGTAGGACTATAGGAATGATAAGTAGTAACATAGTAGATGACAGCAGATAAAGACCCAAATGGTCCATCCAGTCTAGTAGTAGTAAATAGAGGTAAGGCAGTACAGAATAATGGGGTTAGGATGAGATCGATTAGTCTCATTTGTATCTACTGTATACTGTATGTAATGTGTTTAATTTCTTTACATCAGGGGTGCCCACACTTTTTGGGCTTGCAAGCTACTTTTAAAATGATCAAGTCAAAATGATCTACCAACAATAAAATTTTAAAAAAACACAAAGCACACTGTACGCATAGAAAATGTTAATTATCATTCCTATTCCAGGATTTTTCAAAGAGGTCAAAGCAGATGACTCTATGCACTATCACCTCAGTAACAACCATACAAAAATAGACAAATATACCCCCTCCCTTTTTACTAAACCACGATAGCAGTTTTTAGTGCAGGGAGCTGCACTGAATGCCCAGCACTGCTCTTGACGCTCATAGGCTCCCTGCACTAAAAACCTCTATTGCGGTTTAGTAAAAGGGGACCTTAGTGTAAAATATAGACAGCAGATATAAATTCAGACACATTTTGATCACTAAATTTAAAATAAAATCATTTTTCCTACCTTGTCTGGTGATTTCATGAGTCTCTGGTTGCACTTTCTTGTTCTGACTGTGCATCCAATCTTTCTTCCCTTCTTTTAGCCTGTACGCTTCCTCTCCTCCAACTTTTCCTTCCTCTCTCCAATCTGAGGGCGGTGTTTTGTATGGTCTGGAGTTGTTTTATCATAGTGGCTGGACAAGGAAGATATAGGGAGTTGCAATAATCCAGCAGACCTAAGACTAGGGATTGGACGATTAGTCTAAATTGTGCTTGGTCAAAGAATTTTCTGATTTTACGGAGATTTCTCATGGTTAGAAAAGCTTTCTGGGTGGTTTTGTTGATCTGGGGCTGCATTGTGCAACATCTGTCTATCATAACTCCTAGGATATATAGTATATATATAGTATATATATATATATATATATAGTAACTCTCTAAGCCGGGGGTTTTTTTTATGTTCAGCAGCGGCAGCAGCAGCAGATGACAGCTGGGTGGACCGCCCAGCTAAAAGGCCCTAGGGAGAACACAGAGGAAGGCTGATCGGCCCGGTAGATCAGGACGGCAACACGAGTCTATCACGGAGCCCGGGATGGGCTCTGCGATCGACTCAGGTTGTCTTCCTGAGCTACCGGTCGATCGCGATCGATGTATTGGGCACCCCTGACTTACACTATGTATATAACCTTGGAACCCACTTAGGTTTTAAGCAGACTATAAGTTTTATAAATGAATGAAAAATTCTGTTTGAGTGAATGTTATGCTTGTGATCAATCAAGCTGTAGCCTGTTTATGACAGTTTTTAGCAGAATGAGTAGCTGAAGGCGTGAAGGGCTTTTGATATCTGTTTTCACGAAGCAGAAATGCAACGGCAAATATATTGAATCTATACTGCAATCCAAAATATTAAATCAGTGTCCAGCAGACATTGGCACTTACATTTTAAGGAAATATGTTACCTGAGTTGTACCATAATTAAAGGTAGTCAGAAATACGACTAAAATGTTTGGTTCAGTTACAACAGCAACAAACTAGTTGATATATTTATGAATTTAAAAAAAATAGGAACAAAATCAATTCTGCCTGTTGCCTACAGAGACATTCCATTATCCAGTTGCCAGAGAGCCATAAATTGGTATTAGAATTATGATTTTGACATATCATTAATCTGAGAAATAAATATCAAATAGCTTGATATAATAATGTACATTTTTAATTCAAAACTATCCTACACATGACACTATTTGCTGTAGCTTAACATTATTTTGCAAATCATCTTACAAATTACATTATAAATTTGTTAAGTGAAACAAAATCATTTACTTTCATACACTGGAGAAAGAAATCTGTAAAATAAAATCTTTTTTTGTTCATATCGTAAAAAAAATCCACAAAGCTTTAACAGCTTTTTGATGGTTTTTTTCCTAATAGGTTTCTAA
Source organism: Geotrypetes seraphini (assembly GCF_902459505.1). NCBI lineage: Eukaryota > Metazoa > Chordata > Amphibia > Gymnophiona > Dermophiidae > Geotrypetes > Geotrypetes seraphini. The sequence goes on along the minus strand of NC_047101.1, from coordinate 35,000,474 downwards.
AGACCGAAACAGTGTGCTATTAATAAGTATTTTAAAAATAATTTTTTAAAAACCCAAGCTTCTTTTTTACTGCAAATATTTCAAACGTACATTATAAAATACAATATTTAACATCCATTGATTAAGGCCGTCTTTTACTAAGCCACGGTAGAGGTTTCTACTGCGGCCCGGGGTGATAAATGCTCTGATGCTGCTTCAACGCTCATAGGAATTTTTTGAGTGTCAGAGCAGCATTAAGCACTCTGGGCCGTGGTAGAAACCTGTACCACAACTTAGTAAAAGTGGAGAGGGGGGATAAAAGTTTTAAAATCAAGTCTTTGCTTGAAAACTGCTCAGCTTATATTTAATGGGCTGAAAAGAATCTGCAGCTCAGAATAGAAAAACAGCCAAAGTCCAGGGTTGAAATGCCAGCTCTAGAATGAATTAAGCTCTAGAATTCATTGCCAGAGAATGTGGTAATCCAGCAGGCTTAGCAGGGTTTAAAAAAAAGTTTGGACATGAAAAGTCCTTAAGCTATTTGTTTATTTAATAAATCTTTATCGATTTTTAAAACACATAAAAAGGTCAACAACAATTATACATTCAGAAATAGCAAATAACAGCACTTGCATTCTTGCAAATAACTAAATCAAATTACCCTCCCCCCACCTTTCCCTCTCTCCCTACCTGGATGTGTGTGAAACTGAATTAAATCCAGGAGCTAAAGAATCAATCATTCTGTTGCTCAACAAATGACTCCAATGGACTCCAAATCATTTTGAAATCTTACCATTTCCAGATTGTTCTGCTATCATGTTTTCATATCTATAGTAGAAACAAAAGGCTCCTTTTATGAAGGTGCGCTAGCGTTTATAGCTACAAGGCCGCACGCGCTAACCCCACGCTACATGGAAAGTACTAGTGCTAGCTCGATGGAGGCATTAGCATCTAACGTGCGTGACATTGTATCGCGTGCTAATCGCGCGCTAAAACCGCTAGCTCACCTTCGTAAAAGGAGCCCAAAGTGTTTCCCGCCAAAAAGAAAAGTTCAATCTATCCCAATTTTTCCAATTTCCAGTTATTAAATGCATGGCCACTCCTGTCCTAATAAGTCTATTTTTATATTTGTCAATTGGACTGTTAAGTTTTAACAAAGTCCCAAATAAAACCACCACTTAGTGTTCCATAAAATCACCACGGGATCAAAATTAAGTATGTCTAGATAAATAATCCGCTATAATAAAACCCTTAGCGCACCTGCGCAGTTGAAACTCTGTGCGGATATGATCTGTGATCCGTGGCTCCGTGTCACTGTATGCGCAATAGAAGCTTTCAGTGGTTTGCGAAGCATGCGGCGGTTTCCCCCAGCAACGTAGGAGAAGCCTGTGGCGGTTTGCAAGTCCGACATGTGCAGCGATTTCCTCCAGCCGAGCCTATGGCGGTGTGCAACGCTTCCCCTATCGCTAGCCTGTGGTGATTTTCGTGTCCGACGTGTGTGGTAGTTTCCTCCAGCCGAGCCTGTGGCGGTTTTCGACGCTTTCCCTATCGCTACAAGGCCCTGCCAGAGCTGCTTCATAAAACATACCGAGCTGGGAAACAGCAACACTGCAGCTACCACACGTGTACACCGCAGGTCAGCGAGCAGGGAAGGGGTACTGCCGGACAGTAGGGAGGTAAAAGGAAAGTAGAAGGGCTAATGCAGGACAGGGGGGAGAAGGGAACGGGTGCTGCTGGACAGTTTTGTAAAAAAAGGGGGGGGGGGTTAAGATAAGTGTTTTGCCACTTCGACTCTATTGTTACAATAGAAAATGATAGTAAAAGATTACAGTGATTACTAATAAATTACTAATTCACAGTTAGTGTTAAGGAGGGTTTTTCAGACTGAGGCTCTTTAGGCCTGATTCTACAAATGGCTCCTAGGTTAGGTGCCAGCAGGCCCCCTAATCATAGATGCCTAAAAATTTCTACAATAGGGCAGAGTACGGTACTGGGGTTCAAGAAAGGATTGGACAATTTCCTACTGGAAAAAGGGATAGAGGGGTATAGATAGAGGGCTACTGCACAGGTCCTAGACCTGTTGGGCCACCGCGTGGGCGGACTGCTGGGCACGATGGACCTCTGGTCTGACCCAGTGGAGGCATTGCTTATGTTCTTATGTTCTTACATGCAGCTTATTTTAAATGGTGTGGCAATTGACCAGGCCATAGAAAACCAATTAAATAACATTTTAATTATCAGTTTAAGTTGTATGAGGATTCTGCATGGCGCCTAGCGATGCCTGTCAAAGCGCCCTCCAACACCTAACGATGCCTACCTGAAAATTAGGTGTGGTTAGGGGCAGAGAATAGGTGTAGTTGACTTAAGTGCAGTTAAATAAGGCCAGTAAAACCCTAGCCTAATATACTGACACCTGCCACAAGGACGAAGCCTAAATCTGGAATATGGAACCGATTTACTTAGTAGTTTCCTCCATCCTTCTATATATCCTGTCCCTTTATTTATTATTTATTTATTTTTAGAAGCTAAGTGGTTTACGATCATTTTTTCTTGTCTGTCCCAGTGGGCTCACACTCTCTCTAATGTATTTGGGCAATGGGGGAATTTAAGTGACTTGCTCAGGGTCAGAAGGAGCAGCATGGGATTTGAACCCACAACCTCCCACAAGTTCTCATCAGGTTCACCTACATATTTCCTCCTCTCCTTCTTCCTGCGTCTGTTATTACTGATTGTTATAAACCGTCTAGATAGCATTTCTGACAGCTTATTAGTAAACTTGGAACCTTGAACATTTCAGATATCAGCAACTATTTGATCTAGCTTTATTTGCTCAGGATTAATCCTGCATTTCTCTCTGTGCCCTCTTTGAGCTTGCAGGATAAACTTTGAATTAATGTCATCATATTCTTTCTGATGCATAAGATAAACCCTTAGCAAAAGTTATTCTATTTATTCTCTGTGAGTTTGAAGCTGATGGATAAATAGTAAATTAGAAGCTTAGAAGTCTAGTTTTTAGATATAAGCTCAATAATTTAAAAAATATATATGCATGCCCTTCTCTTAGTTTTATAGATTTCTTTCTTTTAAAATTTTTTTTGAACACTGGTTATGAGAACAAACAACATCAGGGGTCCCCAAAGTCCCCCCCCCCTTGAGGGCCGAATCCAGTCAGGTTTTCAGGATTTCCCCAATGAATATGCATGAGATCTATGTGCAAGCACTGCTTTCAATGCATATTCATTGGGGAAATCCTGAAAACCCAACTGGATTCGGCCCTCAAGGAGGGACTTTGGGGACCCCTGAACAATATTATATACCTAAATTATAGCTCATCATCCCCACATCCATTAGATCACTAGACAGTCTATGGAATTTCAGGAAGGCCGTGAAAAACTTCCTCTTTACATACCCAGCTCCTTAACGACAGGCACCTCTACCCCTGACTGATGGAACTCAAAGGCATCTCCTAGTACTCCAACTGTAACTCAAATGCCACCACAAATATAACTTAAATAACTATCAAACTTCCTAAACACTCCATGCACAACCTAATTGTGCTACATACTAAAATTTCACTGTCATTCCCAGTAAAACTAACTGTGCTACCCACTACAACCCAAACTGTTAACCATGTACACACCTTATGTTATGTCTGTACTGTGTTAGTAGTATAATGGGTACACCTTGGTGTGGATGGAGAGTGGGCGTAGCTTAACATGGAAGTGAACACTGATTGGTTGATCCTTATCTTGACAGCTGTCAATCATTTTTACATGAGGTGTACCCTTTATACTACTTGTGTTTGCTGCAATATCAACTACGCTATGTCTACTAAGTCTGTACTTTCACTTAACTCTTGTCTTATGAAGCGAAGGTACAAATTTTGTTACTTCCCTGTACCATTGTATAACCTGCCCGCCACCACCACATCACCTTTTTAAACCCGCCTGCTGCCGCACCACTTTTTTTTAAACCCCCGCCCTCGTGCATCCGTCGTCGTCATCCCCCCGCATCGTTGTCCCTACTTTTTAACCTGGTGGTCCAGTGTATATCCTTCTCTCATCTTATTTCCCAGCTAGCGGTGCACAGATCAGCAGCGCGGACGTCAGGAGCAAGCTTTATGCTCTCCCGCTTGGCCCCGCAGGTAAGGCTAGACTCAAATAGGGCACTGGTCTTTGACCTAAGGGCCGCCGCGTGAGCGGACTGCTGGACATGATCATCAATCCTATATTATGCGCCAGGGTATATATTGGATCCTCCCAGAGCCTGTTGATAATATCCCGGATTGGTTATGGTTGGAATGGCGTTTCATGTTTCCTCTGCGATTATGCCATGTACTTAGTATCAAAATCCCTAGATCATATAAAGAAAATAGATTATTTAAAGACACATGGAAAACAATAAGATATGTGAGTAATTTGTCACCTATTCCAATTCACAAATCAACAAATCAAACTATATGGCTGAATTCCAAGATTCAAATTGGCGGATTTAAGGTCATCTGGAAGCATTGGATGATTGCAGGGATACATGTATTAGAAGATGTTATTTCTAATGGTAAACTGCTTGAGTTTTCACAGTTGCAACATAAATATGGTCTTAATTCACAAAGGTATAGATGGTTGCAACTGAAGCAGGCTATTCAGGGGGGTTCCCTGAATAGAAAAATCTCACTATCCAATATAGTTTAGAGTTCTTATGCTTTCAGGTGGACTTCCTGGGACACCAGGCCGCACAGTGGTACAAATTAATAGCTGGATTTATAAATAAAAACCCAAAAACTGGTCTTCGGGACATTTGGATCATTGAGATCAAGCATCAAATTACGGCGTCTCAGTGGTCACGAATTTGGTCTTGGAGGATGAGATGTGCAGTGTCTGCATCTATGAGACAAACTTGGTTTTTTTTCTGTTACATAGAGCATTTTGGACCCCTGTTCGTTTACATAAATTAGATAGCTCTAAGTCTGCAATCTCGAAGCTGGGACTTTAGATCATCTATTATTCTATTGTCCATTTATTTTGGATTTTTGGACATCAACATGGGGCCAAATAATTAGTTTATTGGAGAATCCGGTGGCCCTGTCATTTGATACTATTTTATTTGGCATGTCAATGAGAGCAAAGAGTCAAATATCCTCAAAAAATAATAAACTCTTGCTAATTATGACTGGAGTCGCCATTCAACAAATGACTTTTAATTGGAAGAATTGGAGTAGATTAAACTTTAATTTCCGGTGGAATTCTTTGTGCCATATATATAAGATGGAAAGAATATTAGCCATACAGAAACGACATTTTAATAAATTCAAAGATGTTTGGGGACCATTAACAGATTATTGTAATGAGTAAATAACACTTTTCCCTTATTTACATAATTGTAACTGAAAGGGTGGTGGTGGGGGGGTTCTGATTTTACATTAATTGCTTGGATTAGTAGAAAAGAATATATTATATGATATACATGATTATATATGATATGGTGAGGGTGGGAGGGGGATAAATTTCATTAAGATGATTGTAATAGAAATTCAAGTGATGTTTGTAAGTTTAAATGTTATTTCCGATTACACTTGTTGTAAGTTGTAAAAATGAATAAAGAATTAAAAAAAAAAAAATACACCATACTCTATAATCAGGAATATTGTCAGTTTGAATTACGTGAAGTAGACATTAAAGAGGAAAATAACTGATTAGAGGAGAATAGGCAAAGAAGATGGTCTGCACATGCATCAGGATTGCTCAAGCGAACTGTGTAGTCGGTGGGGGGGGGGGGCGTTCCTCCAATCGCCCCATTTGAATACAGACCCATTGTGAATCAGTTGGCCTGCCTCAAATTGGACACGGATCAGAGTGAATCGGGAAGGTTAGTGAATCTAGTCCTAAGTGGTAAGGAACTTTCTTCTGCTATTCATGTATACAGCATTATTATCTACCCCGATGTCACCCCTCTGTCTCTCTCCTTCAGTCACCCCTCTGTCTCTCTCCTTCAGTCTAAGTATATCACAAATGATAGGAGTCCAGAAAGTAGAGGATCAGGAGTCAACCAGTTTTCCAATTTTTTACTTTACTTTAGAACAAGAGGCAAAACTGGAATCCCTAAAAGAGTGATTGACATTCATTTTCTGAGTGACTGTTAGACTGTTTTTATTTTTATTTTTTTTCCAGTTTATGAATTATTTTTAATCTTATTCATTGTTTTGCCACTTGTTTTTGTTTTGTTCTATTTCTATCATTTAAATTTCTCCAGAATTCTATTGTTCAACGGTTCCTCCCTTCTGCATCTATTCCTTTCTCTCCTCTCTTCTACCTTACAAAGTACATACAGTAGTTCAATACAGTCTTGTTAGAATGTTTATTTTCTTATTTTTTCCTCTATCTCTATTTTTCACTTCTTTATTACTCTCTAGGTACTTTAGTTAGATTGTGAGCCTTCGGGACAGTAAGGGAATTTCTAAGTACCTTTCTTACTTATAATTTTAATGTATATTTTCTGTAAACCGCTTAGAACCTAATGGATGTAGCGGTATATAAGAAATAAATTACATTACATTACATTACAAATTACATGATTGCCTAATCTTAGTAACTTTAGATTGAAAATACTGTGCTAGTCCTACCACACTAGGTTACAATAATTCAGGAACTATATTAGCTAGATCATCAAATATTTTAAACAACATTTACCTCTTCTATTAAACTGCGCTAGCAGTTTGTAGCGCAAAGGGCCGCGCTGAATGGCTCACATTGCTCCTGACGCTCATAGGAACTCTATGAGTATCGAGAGCAGCACGGGCCTTTCAGCGCGGCTCCCTGCGCTAAAAACTGCTAGCACAGTTTAATAGAAGAGGCCCTTTATTTGAGCGTTGTTTTTTTTAAAAAAAATTTTGAGCAAAATATTTTTATTTGAATTATTGCCAATTTGCAATGTTTGTTTTTGTCTCCAGTTAGCATTTAGCCTTTCTTCATATGGTAGATGTTCTATTCCCATTATACTTTTGTTGTACTTCTTTGAGCCTGCTCTAGTTTCTCTATATCCCTTTTGAGATGGAGTAGTTAGAATTGCATGCAGCACTCAAAGTGAGGTTGCACCAAGGGGCATATTCTATAAATGGCATCTAACTTAATTGGCAAAGCAAAAAAAATCATTAAAAAAATGTAGGTGCCTAGAGGTGCCTACAGAAACGGCACCTTTGTCGCATCTACAGATGTGCCTTAGAATGCCTAAGGTTGAAATAGGCGTGATGAATTCCGGAAATGACCTGAGGCATTCTTAGGTGCCTCTGCAGATATGATTAATCTGATCAGGTGTGCTGGCACTCCCACCTCAATCAGTGCTTTCCAAAGCTTGTTATGCTCAACACAGTCAAAATTCTATATAGGGTGCCTAAAAATTTGGGGCTGAAAAAAAAAAATGCTAAGCACTATTGTCAAAATAGCATTCAAAGCTATATAACAGCATTTAATAATAATAATTTTATTCTTAAATACCGTCATACCGAAAAAGTTCTAGGCAGTTCACAACAAGGTGAGCTAATACATGGGATACAGATAAAATACAAATTAGAATAATGGACTTAAAAACAGATAAAGACAGAAAGCATTTACAATATAATGCAGAAAATGCTGGCATGGCAGGGAAAGAAGTAATACATAGAACAGATAATATGCATCAAGTTGAATATAAGGAACTTGATTGAAAAAATGAAGCAGAATGCATAAGACACCAGCCTATCAAAGAGTTGAGTCTGTAACAATTTTCTAAAATCAAGATAGGATGAGACCTCTAACATCATTTTTCCAAGCCATACATTCAATTTACCAGCTTGAAATGAGAGGGTTCTCTCAAGGAACGTCTTATAACGACAGGATTTTATGGAGGGATATAAAAACAAGTGCACGCTACGTGTGGTCTTTTTGGTGTGACTCAAAGAAAAATGAGTCACAATAAATGGAGTAGGGGGGCTGGTTTGTTGAAATTCATAAAGGTAAGGAGGTCAAAAGTGATTATAAAAATAAATACTATAAAGAACTCCTAAAAAGAATGTTGTTAAATTGTGTGTAAGCAATTCTTATCACATACGCTCAGAAATGTGTAATCCAGCCCAAAGCCGAAGCTCCTATAGCCGAACCCACCGCCCCATCACTGTGAATGGAATATTTTGAAAAAGTGCTGATAAGTGCTATTCAAATAATACAATAATTTTCAGTGGCAAAAAGAAGGAAAGAAAAAAATAACTCCCACTTATGTCTGAAAGTTGTTCAACAGGTCCCGACATGGACCATGTTTCGAAATTCTGTTTCAAGGAACCCGAAAAAAGGTCTTAGCGGTTCAGATGCCAAAAGACTGGTGATAATGCAATTGGGGTAATTCTCATGCTCTGTTAAAGAAAAAATTTAAGTATAACATCTTTATAGTTGTATAACTAGCTACTAGTGAAAGAACTATATAAAACGATATAAAAGCAACACAGATAGTGGGTACTTGCCATAAATGAATGAGTAGAAAACTTCTCTAATTCTGCTTTCATGTAACGACTCGAGACGCCGACTTGAATTTAAATAAAGTATGCTGACGTCATCGCGTCTATGCGGGATGATGTCGGGACCAGCTGAGTTTTGTTCCGACTATCGGTGATTATTGCAAATAGTCAAAAAACCTGGATGTATAGTGTTTAATTTGAGGATCAACCATTCTTTGATCCATAAAAATCGGGAGAAGTCTCCGCCTCTTGATGGTCTAGGTGCTTCCACGAATGAAAAACAGAAGTCCTCAATAGTATGTTTATTGTCTATCCAATATTGTACTAGAGGGGCTTCCAGTTTATTTGTCTGGATTTTTCTCAAGTGTTCTGCTATCCTGAGCTTGATACTGTGCAATGTTTATCCAATGTAGTGTAGCAAACACAGACATTGGACGATGTATACAAATTTCTTTTTGATCCAGTTTGGAAGAGAGAGTTGAGAGAGAGGTACACTGTACTGACAATATTTGCATTGGCCACATGGTAAATGCCCGCTTTTTCTAAGGGTCACAATCTCAAACAACATCTTGTACGATCACAATATGTACCCACAGGGGTACCCGTTTTACACAGCGGGCATTCACCATGCAGCCACTGCAAATATTGTCAGTACAGTGTACCTCTCTCTCAACTCTCTCTTCCAAACTGGATCAAAAAGAAAGCATTCCACATGTCTTCAGATTGTGATACTCAGGGAGTTGTATACATCGTCCAATGTCCGTGTTTGCTGTACTACATTGGACAAGCATCACGCAGTATCAAGCTCAGGATAGCGGAACACTTGAGCAAAATCCGGACAAATAAACTGGAAGCCCCTCTAGTACAACATTGGGTAGACAATAAACATACTATTGAGGACTTCTCACGATTTTTATGGATCAAAGAACGGTTGATCCTCAAATTACACACTCTACATCCAGGTTTTTTGACCATTTGCAATAATCACCGACAGTCGGAACAAAACTCAGCCGGTCTCGACATCATCCCGCATAGGCGCGATGACGTCAGCATACTTTATTTAAATTCAAGTCGGCGTCTCGAGTCAAGAAAATTTAGCCTCTTTATTTTTAAAATGTAATTTCAAAATCAATATCTTATCCAATCCATTTAAGCAGGAGACTAAAAAAGTGGACCTTTTCTGTATCAGGTCTTGAGAGTCCTCAAAAAATTCTGTCAAATTAAGATCAACATCACAAGCTGGTCCATTCCTTGCTCTCCCGCTACTTTTTTCTTTTGAGGTATATAATATATATACCTTGGAAAAAAAACTAACGATCCACGTTTGCCATACCCAATATCTCCTTAAGATACTTCCTAAGGAGTATCTCTCTGGGGAGATCAGGTGTGTCTTAGGGATATTTATCAAACACAGATTCTTAGCTCTTGCCATATTTACATTCGAAAAGGATATCCAAGTTAGGAATTTCAAAATTTCCCAAATATTTTGCAAAAGCTTTCCAAAATATGCAAAATGGAATGCAGGTGTACATATGTATTTGTTGGCATCTACATGGGGAACAACCATGTCACAAAAAGAGGGAGCGAGAAAGAGAGAAGGGGAAGAGAGAGAGAGTGGCACCTGCTCTCAGCTGCGTGTGAATTTAATTTTTGCCCTACCAATATGTAGATCACCCTGCCCCCAACCATTATGCAAATTATGAAGCAACACATACATTTGGTTGCACAGAGGTGGCTTTTCAAACTAGCAAATCCAGCCATGTTAATGCTCATTAACACAGAGAGAAGTCACTGCACACTGTGTTGCTCCTTTGTTAAAGAAATTCTAATCAATCCTTGACATCTGTATTTTCTGTATCCAGATTTATAGTCAGTAACAGAAAACTGTCATCATGCCTTGTGATAGAAGTCTGATTAATTCTGTAACCTTTTCACATATCATTTTACCATTTTCTTTTGGTCCTTGTACCAATAAAGCAATGAAATCTGAGCATGAAAAATAAATTATTCCAGAAATAGGTTCAATGAAGATAATGAAGATAAAGCACATGGCTGTACATTGCATTCCTTCTGAACTGTAAGATATTATATGCTCATAGATCCTGTTTTTTACCCAGACCATTCCATAATTGACCTGGCTTGATAAAATGTACTATTAAAGTCAGACACAGAATCAAAAGAATAACTTTTCTCAGTAATACACAAAATACCACCTTATTAGAATGGAAGTAGATTCTTCTCATATTTAGATGATCTCTGCTTTCTTTATTACTGCTATGTACTCCTAATCACATTGTACTTCTCTTGAACTGTAAGTCGCCTTGAACCTCATTAGGCATAGAGCAACCCAGAACTTGCAGATTAGATTAGATTCTCTCTCCACCCCCATTTGTAGAGAATGACACGGTGACAAAATTCATCATCGTTCCCGTCCCTGCGGATAACCGTGGGAAATAAACCCATGTCATTTTCTAGTGTCTATTTCAACCTCGGTCCTTCTACACCAGCATTCTTCAAAGCAAGGCTTGCGGGTCAGTGGTTGTGGCCATTCATACTATGATTCTTCCCTCTCTCCTTAAAGAATGACATGAAGATGGTTTCCTGCGGTTATCCGCGGGGACGGGAACGGTGATGAATTTTGTCACCGTGTCATTCTCTACCCATATGTTTACTTCCCAAAACTTTGCTATTTTTTCTAGAGATTATTCCCTTGCTAGCAAGTCTTCTGAAAAAATGTGCCATGTTGAGGTCACAGATTGGAATGCAAAGTGATGCCGAGCCTAAATTTTAAAAGTTATAACGTTCTTTTAAATCAGAGACTGATATGAATTTCATATAGAAATAAAGCATGATCTACAGTACATAATATTTAGGGGTATCCATTTGTTAGGAAAATTAAGGTCCCCTTTTATTGAGCTGTGTAAGGGTTTGAGGTGTTGTTCTTATTGCAGACCACTGCAGTTAAGGCTCTGACTGACTTTCAATATATTTTATTGAAAATTTTGAAGAAAATCAAAAACACAAACAAACAATATAATATAATAAATAATCTAAAAGAAAAATAAAGTCAAAGGGTGTCATAACATACAATACAAATTAAATACAAAAACATTTAATCTGTGAATTTAAAAAATTCCATATCTTATTAAACATTTGATTGGGTGGGATGGTCATTTATTTTTGCTATATTGAGGTGGTCTGGTTTCCCTTATGCCTATTAATGGGATTTGGGTAAGAATCCAGTGCTTCTTGCATCTAAATCAGCCTTTCATGAACTGGAAAAAAACTATCAAGACTAAATGGAAGGATTCATAAATGTATAAGATTCAATGATCAATGATTAGTAATTGGGAGATTTGAAAAAACAACAACTGGTATTTGGCAGATTAGACAACTAATTCAACAACAAAGTTGTATACTTTTTTGTGATATTGTGAAAAAATATATTATTCCAAAGCATCAACACTATAGGTGGATCCAGCTGTTACATTATATACAGTCAGTCCATCCTCAAATTAAGACTTTAGAAGGATAGCTGGAGTATGTTTCCCTTTGCATTTCTTTATGTAATTGTAAGAGTGCTGCCGCTCAATAGTATAAACGATTGAAGTTGAGCATGTGTAGGCACCTATAGGAACACAAGGATCTTGGGAGTTTGATCTGAATATACTTTTAGATGAGTCTCAATGGAAATCGGTTTGGAGATCAGTCACTACTTCATTGCACTCGGCGAGTTTAATGCAATCTTCCTTCTTTTTACTACATAAGGCTTTTTGGACCCCAAAGTGTCAAAGATAGATACATCCTGTGGAAAGTTCTGTTGGTCACGCAAAGACAGGATTGGAACATTAGAACATATGTTGTTTGAATGTCCTTATGTGTCCGATTATTGGAATAATATCTGGTCAAGAATTTCAGATTTGCTTCCTATATTAGAGCCATTAACTTATTCAATAATTAGCCACTGACTGACTGTGTGCTAGTGTTGGGGTGACCTGGGCAGAGCTTAGAGTTACCTGGTTAGTGGTGATAGTCAGTCTGCTAACCAGATAACTATTCAAATTAAGGCTGTCCTAGCTTAATCATGGTAATTATCTGGGTACTGGTTTGAATACTGTTGTACCTTGATAAATGCTGGCAGCTGCTTTATGTTGGAAGTTCATCGTTGCTGTAATTAAACTCTGGAATTTGTTGCTGGAGAATGTAGTGAAATCAGTTAGCTTAGCAGGGTTTAAAAAAGGTTTGAATAATTTCCTAAATAAGAAGTCCATAGGCCAGGGGTGCCCAATAGGTCGATCGCGATCGACGGGTAGCTCGCCAAGGCAAAGTGAGTCGATCACCCAGGACTCACTTTGCCTTGGCAATCTATCGGGCCGATCAGTCTTCCTCTCCCCGACATAAATTCTGCCGTCGGAGAGGAAGTTCGGGCCAGCCAATCGCTGTCTGGCTGGGCGGAACTTCCTCTCCGACGGCAGAATTGATGTCGGGGAGAGGAATGCTAGTCAGCCCGAAGCAGGGAGAGCATGGGGCGGCATCAGCTTTGGGGCCTGTTATCCATTGATGGCGGTTTGGGTCCTGTTCCCCGATGGCAGTGGCAGTGGCTTGGGGAAGGGCAGGGAGAAAGAAAGAAAGGGGCACAGGTAGGGAGACAGAAGGAAAGAAGAGAAACAGGAAAAAAAGAAAGGGGGCATGAAGAGAGAAAGAAAGAAAGGGCAGGGAGAGAGGAAGAAAAAGTTGGGGGAGGGAATGAGGTTTGGAGGAGAGGAAGCATACAGGCTGAAAGAAAGATTGGATGCACAGTCAGAAGATGAAAGTGCAATCAGAGACTCATGAATTCAACAGACAAAAAAAAAAAAAGCCAACAGGATGCTGGGCATCATAAAAAGGGGCATAACAACCAGGACGAGGGAAGTCATCTTGCCACTGTATCGAGCGATGGTGCGTCCGCATCTGGAATATTGCGTTCAATATTGGTCGCCGTACCTCAAGAAGGACATGGCGGTACTCGAGAGAGTCCAAAGGAGAGCAACGAAACTGGTAAGAGGGCTGGAACACTGCCCATATGCCGAGAGGTTGGATAGGCTGGGGCTCTTCTCTCTGGAAAAAAGGAGGCTCAGGGGTGATATGATAGAGACCTTCAAGATCATGAGGGGCATAGAGAGGGTGGATAGGGACAGATTCTTCAGGCTGAAGGGGACAACAGGTACGAGGGGGCATTCGGAGAAGCTGAAGGGAGATAGGTTCAAAACGAATGCAAGGAAGTTTTTTTTCACTCAAAGGGTCGTGGACACTTGGAATGCGCTACCGGAGGACGTGATTGGGCAGAGTACGGTACAAGGATTCAAACAGAGACTGGACGGATTCCTGAGGGATAAAGGGATCGTGGGATACTGAGAAAGCTAACCAGAAAATAAGTATAGAAACCCGACCAGGTCGTGCATGTGCAAGACCGGAGGGCTAGGACTTTGATGGGAAGATAGGACGCAATAGGAAACCAAGGTGGCATGGGGGCCCCTTCTGGTGATTTGTTCAGGTCGTGACCTGTTTGGGCCGCCGCGGGAGCGGACTGCTGGGCAGGATGGACCTATGGTCTGACCCGGCGGAGGCACTGCTTATGTTCTTATGTTCTTAAGGTAGGAAAAATGATTTTATTTTAAATTTAGTGATCAAAATGTGTCTGAATTTATATCTGCTGTCTATATTTTACAATATGGTCCCCTTTTACTAAACCGCAATAGTGGTTTGTAGCGCAGGGAGCCTATGAGCGTCGAGAGCCGCGCTGGGCATTCAGCGCAGCTCCCTGCTCTAAAAACTGCTATTGTGGTTTAGTAAAAAGTGAGGGGGGGGTATTTGTCTATTTTTGTATGGTTGTTACTGAGGTGACAGTGCATAGAGTCATCTGCTTTGACCTCTTTGAAAAAACCCTGAATAGGAATGATAACTAACAATTCTATGCGTACAGTGTGTGTTGTGTTTTTTAAAATTTTATTGCTGGTAGATTATTTTGACTTGGTCATTTTAAAAGTAGCTCGCGAGTCAAAAAAGTGTGGGCACCCCTGCCATAGGCCATTATTGAGATGGCTTAGGGAAGTCCACTCCTTAAACATATGCGCACATCCAATAGCCAACATACACGGAAATGAAACACCAGTGGAAATGATTTGGAACTCCTTTCAGGATCTAGACTGGAATAATTTCATCAAACTCTATAACAAGTATACTAAATCACACTGCATTCTAGATCCCTGTCCCCCTGACATTATGAAAGCAGCCCCATTAGACTTTAAACTAACACTGTGGAACTATCTGACCGATAATTTTAAAAATGGAAAATTCCTAACTAATAACGGTCACATTATAATCACCCCAATTCCAAAAAATCTTAAACAATCCTTAACATCAGTATCCAATTATAGACCAGTAGCATCCATTCCATTCTTTGTAAAAATAATGGAAGTCTAGTACATACCCAGTTGATGGACTACCTCGATCAGTTCTCTCTACTACATGAAACCCAATCTGGCTTCAGACCTCTGTTTAGCACCGAGACAGTAATTGCGGTGACCCTAGATTACTTACACTCCTTATTTAGCAAGGGCCATAACGCCTTAATCATGCAATTTAACATGAGCTCGGCCTTTGACTTGGTGGATTATGAGAAATTGCTACAATGCTTAGACGCAATTGGCATCAGAGGAGAGGTACTTGACTGGTTCTGAGGATTCCTTTGTAATATAGTAAGTGAATGCAGTTTACAGAATTATGTGGTGCAGGACCTGCTTACATTGGAAAGTTGGTCCTCAACCTGGCAGCTAGGCTTCAATGCTAAGAAATGTAAGGTCATACACCTCGGAAGCGGAAATCCATGCAGGATGTACTTCTTGAACGGAGAAACTTTAATGTCTGATTAAGAGGGTGCTTAGGTCCAAGTGCACAGATCAAGAAACAAAGAAGCCAGAGACCTAATCCCATCACCATGCTTGCAGGTATTACACCCTCCTTTGTCAATTACATTAACCATTGTTTCAAACAGTTTACAAATTCTAAACAGAAAGATACTGGGAGATACAATATTTTCTCTATTCAGAATAAGATTCCAAGGTATAAAAGCCTGCTCTCTGCTCTATCAATAGGTGTCTCTTTTTCTATCAAGCTATCAGGAGAGGGGTCTTGGCCCTCTATCTCTCTTTCTATCTAGCTATCTCTTGGCTCTTTGCTTGGCACTCTGGTTCTGTCTTGGCTCTCCCTCTCTCTGTCTATCCTTCCCTTTATCTATGGAACACGAAGCGGAGATGGGGTGGAAATGAGGTTTTTAAATTTTAGTCCTAGTAGTTTACCGGTCCACAAAATAATTCTTTTATTTCTGCTGGTCCACGGGTGTAAAAAGGTTGAAAAACACTGGCCTACAGCATCCAGGAACTTGGTCTCCCTAGGTTCCAGTCTATTCCTGGATAGTTGAAGTCGCCCATGATAATTGTGTTGCCTCCCTTGCAGTTGCGTTTAATCTCATCTGTCATTTCTCCATCAATTTCTTTGGACTGTCCTGGGGGTCGGTAATAGATGCCGATCTTTGTTTCCAGGCCATTTGTTCCTGGAATTTTGACCCATAGAGACTCTAACTTATCCATCAGTTGTGGCATGTTCTCTCCAGCAGATTCAATTTCCTCTTTGACGTATATGGCAATGCCCCCATCTTTTTGAGCCACTCTGTCTCTGCGGTATAGTTTGTATCCCGGTAGCACAGTGTCCCAGACGTTTTCCTCAGTCCACCTTGTTTCCGTGATGCCTATGATGTCAACGTTATCATTTTGTGCTATGGCTTCTAATTCACCCATCTTATTTGTAAGGCTCCTTGCGTTTGTGTACATACACTTGAGTTTGCAGCTTTTTCCTTTCTTGCATTTCCTTCCCTCTTGTGTTCTTTTCGATCTCTCTTGACTGTAATCCGGTGAGTCTTTCCCTCTATCTTCTTGCATGGTATCCTCTGGGTATACCAGTTCCCGAACCATCAACTCTCTCTCGGCTTTCCCCTTCTTCCTAGTTTAAAAACTTGTCCACTTCTCTCTTGATGTTGTTTGCAAGTAGCCTCATTCCGTCTCTGCTGAAGTGGAGTCCATCCTTCTTGTAGAGCTTGCTCTTCCCCCAGAACGTTGTCCAATTGTGCACGAAGTGGAATCCTTCTTCCTCACACCAACGCTGCATCCATGCGTTGACTGCTTGCAGCTCCATCTGCCTCTTCTCATCTGCCCTGGGTACCGGCAGGATCTCCGAGAATGCTATCTTCTGCGTTCTGGTCTTCAGCTTCCTTCCTAGCATCCGGAACTGGTCCTTCAGTACTTCCCTGTTGTAGTTCCTATTGCTCACGTTGTTCGTCCCCACATGGATCACCACCGTTTGCAGACTACCCTGGGTACCCAGAATCCACTGCCGATTATTCCCTGTGATTTGTCTTTGGTTGCATATCGACATCAGAACATTGAGACAGTTGGTCAAACTTGGCTTACCTTGCAGTTAGGCAAAATGACTGTCAAACACCCAGTGATTATTATCATTAGTCCAGGAGAGGAGTTTTTGATTGGAAACGATCTTTTGAAGAGATTGAGACCTATTTTGGATTACGTCCAAGAAGTGGTCTGGGCCCAGGTGACTTGTCCCCTTCCTTTTGGGAAGGTACTGACTACACGCCTGCCCCAGGTTGCCAGTACTGTGGAGCGAAACGATACTTCAATTCGAATCAATTTCCTGTGTTCAGTGGATCCACACATCTTGGAGCTACGGTACGCCAATGTTCCAGAGGGGGGTCCCACAGGCCGTGAGATTGTCAGCGTTCCCAAGGAACAAATATCTGACATTGGTCTCCAGGCTGACCATTTGGAGATTGTTCTGAACTCTACGTTCCCCATGCCGGACCCACCTCCAGAGACCATCCAAGACCCCACCTCATCTGTTTCCAGTTCTCTGAATCTCATCCTCGTCTGCTGGCTGTACTTCACCAGGATGATACTGACTTGTTTGTTGATGTCCACCTGCACGGTTCTGTTCCAGTTCTAGCTCAACTGCTACTCCGGAGTGACATCTCCATGATCAGTGAATCTTTTTTCCGTCAACTTCAGCGAACCACACCCGTTCCGTTTGTTAGGCACCACTCTACTCACCTACCTATACTAGGTCAGGGGGTCAAGCCTCTTGTTGGGGTTTGTAGCCTTCTGTTGAACCTGGGTTCTAAGATTTTCACTCATCACTTTTCTGTGGTGAAAGGCCTACACACATCCTTGTGTTTGGGATCCGATTATCTTGTTCGTCTAGGAGTCTACGTTGATTTGGTGAACTGTGTGCTTTGGAGCAGATTGCAAGGCACCCCGGTAGAAGATGTGGACCTGATGGATGGTCTGAAGGCTGGACAACCTCTTCCTCAAGTTTGTGAAGTGGTCTGTGCTGAAGACGTCAAGATTCCTGGTCTTGTGCATGATTTTGCTCTGCCTTTTTGTTTGGCCCATGGTCAACGCATGCTCGATGATATTGGCTTTTTCAACCCAAATTCCTCTTTTCTCGAGCATGGTCTTTCTCTAGGTGCTTTACCCTGTCTTGAAGTACCTAACTCTTCTTTCCATGTGTTGATTGTCAATGCTCAACCTACGGAAGTCTTTCTCTCCGCTGGAGAACCTTTGGGTTTTCTGGTGGGTGAATCTTTTCCTGATGTTGAGGTAACCTTGCCTCTCATTGGCAGCTTGTCTTCCATTGTCGACCCCTGCCGGGGGGGAACATACCGGACTGTATTCTTACCTCACCTAAAGGACTCATTTCACTGGACTTCCTCTGGCCATATGATGCGTCAACATCCCATGTAACAGTGGAGAATGATTGTTTGATTTTATCCAGGAAGTTAGCTCTGTCTGACCAATCCAAAGCAGTGAATGCCATTGAATCTTCATCTTTGCAAGAACAGATTGAAGACCAAGTGGAAATCTCCTCCAACCAACCTTTTTCTGAGTTTGATGCCATTGTAAAGGAACAAGTGGACCTAGCTGATGCGTGCTTTTCTGATGAAGAAAAGGCTCAGTTAGCACAGTTGTTGTACAAGTATCGAGACCTATTTGCAGTGGATTCTTACGACACTGACCTGACCGACCTACATGTGACCAAGATTCCTAAGGATCCCCTCAGTAAGCCCGTCTTCTTGCGGCAGTATAAGATTCCTTTGGCCTCGTATGAGTCCATGCAAGAGATACTTGATACCCTGGAAGCTAGAGGTATCATTAGGCCTTGTAACAGTACATACAACTCACCCTTGTGGCCAATCCTGAAGAAGAATAACAGTTGGAGAATTGCCTTGGACTACGGACAGCTAAACAAGCGGGTACCCTTGTCTAGGTGGCCTTTGGCCCATCTTGACCAGAACTTGACTACCATTAAAGGAGCTAAGTATTTTACCAGCTTGGATTTAGCATCTGGATTTTGGACAGTTCCTGTACATCCACCGGATCAATACAAACTAGCATTTACCTTTGGGAAGAAATAGTACACGTGGAATAGAACACCTTTTGGTTTTCTGAACTCTCCAGCTGAGTTCAACATATTTTTCCATAAAGCCCTTCCAGATGCGGAAGCTCGAGGAACTCTAGTCTATGTGGATGACATCCTGATCAAGAGTCCCACTTTTCAGAAACACCTGGAAGAGGTAGAACATGTGTTCCAACAATTGCAGAATGCAGGAGCTAAATTGACCCTTGCCAAAGGTCAAAGGTGCCGAACATCTCTGAACTATCTAGGGCAGGGGTGTCCAATGTCGGTCCTCGAGGGCCGCAGTCCAGTCGGATTTTCAGGATTTCCCCAATGAATATACATGAGGTCTATTTGCATGCACTGCTTTCATTGTATGCTAATAGATCTCATGCATATTCATTGGGGAAATCCTGAAAACCCAACTGGATTGCGGGCCTCAAGGACCGACATTGGACATGCCTGATCTAGGGTATGAAATTTCCTCTGAAGGTCTTCGACCACAGAAGAAAAGGATACAGGCCCTACAACAGTTGAGGAGACCTACCAATCTGACGGAACTTCGTTCATTTTGGGGGATATGCAACTATTCTCGACAGTTCATAGATCAGTATGCAGAGATCTCTAGACCCTTGGTCGCCTTACTGAAGAAGGATGTACCTTGGACGTGGGGTCCTGAACAGGACGATGCTATGCAAGAGATGAAAGAGCAGCTTAGTCGCTTTCCTTGCTTGGCCTACCCCGAGAGCGGTCGTGAATTCTTCATCGACCTAGGATTTTCCAAACACTCTATGAGTGCCGTCCTGTACCAGAAATACGACTCTGACAAGCGTGTGGTGGCCTATGCAAGCAAAGGCTTCACCGATGTAGAAAAGAAGTATTCTGACTGTGAGAAAGCTCTACTGTCAACTGTTTGGGCTCTTCAACATTTTCGGAGTTACATCCAAGGAGAAAAACTCATTGTAGAGACTTGTCATCAACTCATTAGCTTCTTAGGTAGTGACAAGATCAAGACTGGTCGTGTCTCCAATAGCCGAATAGTCTCATGGACTTTGGCTTTCCAAGGATGGCCTTTACAGGTAAAGTATGCCCTGAAACATCGTAACACAATGGCCCAAGGGATAGCAGAATTGCATGATTGTACAGAACAAGATTCTCTCACAGGTATACCGGAACCTGATGTTCCACCCGAAGATGAGGAACCCCATCGGTATCATCTTTATGATAAACAGCTCTGTGCCAATATACCTCAAGTTTACGTGGATGGCTGTGCCTTCCACCAGGCTTCGGCCCATGATCTGGTCGCAGGAGTAGGTGTCGTGTGGAATGTCGACACACCTATGTAAACCTTGAAGTATAGATTGGGTGCTAAAACCAACCAATATGCAGAGATTGTAGTAGCCCTGGTCGCTGTACAGTCTGCGGTACAGAAGGGGATCCCAGAACTGATTATCTGTACAGATTCTGATTATGTGCGTCAGAACTTTGTGTCTCACTTACCCGTGTGGAAAAAGAAGGACATGTTAAATTCCAAAGAAAAGCCTGTCCATCATGGCAACTTGATTCTAGCCTTAGATCAATTGGTACGCGACAATGACATGACCATCTA
This sequence comes from Geotrypetes seraphini, assembly GCF_902459505.1. Classification (NCBI taxonomy): domain Eukaryota; kingdom Metazoa; phylum Chordata; class Amphibia; order Gymnophiona; family Dermophiidae; genus Geotrypetes; species Geotrypetes seraphini. Next base: position 34,979,907 of record NC_047101.1, on the reverse strand, counting down.
TTGGAAGAAAGTGAAAGGTCATGCCAAGGTTAATAGTCCTGACAAGATCGGAAATGACCTTGCGGATCAACTGGCCAAAGAAGGTGCTTTGTCAGGTGAACTATGGCAATGCCCTGAAGAGTTGTTCTCGATGGTAAATGCTATTACTCAACGCCAAGCGAAACAGGTAGCTGAAACACCTGTAATGCAGTGGGGTAATGATGTCCCTTCCTTTGATCTTGTAACCACTCAGAAGACAGATTTTATCCTGGGAAAGTTCTATAACTTCATACAGAATCCACAGGATCATCCATTGTCGGAAGACGACCAGAAGGATGAAGAACTGAGGATACTCTACACCTCCAGAGAGAAATTCTCGATTCACCAGGACCTGGTCACTCGGACGAGTAAGCATGGTATCGTACAGTGGGTTGTACCACGGGCATATCGAGGAATCATGTGGCAACATGCCCATGATGAACCTTGTGCTGGACATAGAGGTGAAGAAGTTACCTATGAGATACTAATGACACCTTTTGAAATGATGACAGGTAGAGAAATGACATTACCAATTCATTTGTTGTATAGAACTAATGATGTAAATCTTTCTAGTGCTGCTACTGCTCATGAATATGTCACCCATTTACATCAACATCTACAGGATGCATTTTCCTTTGCCCAGAAAAATCTGGAAACTGCTGCTAAAGGTAGAAAAGCCTATTATGATCATAGGACTACCACAAAGGAATACCAAATTGGCGACAAGGTATTCTATTACAATTTTGGCAAAACCAAGACCAAAGAAAGTAAATTTTTGCCAAGCTGGCATGGTCCATTCCTTATAGTGAAAAAAGCTTCACCTGTGGCTTATCAAATTCACACCAAGTCAAATTTTCAAGGTGCAGATGTCCTTAAATGGGTCCACATTAATCAACTGAGACCATGTCATCCCAGTAAATTTGCCCAGGATGAAACCATTGTTGTGATGAATGACATTAACCTAGCAACAGCCTAGGCTGTTCTCTCTTTTCTGTTTTTCAGATGGCGAAAAGAGTTCTGCTGATGCTGTTCCTGGTTGTCCTGCTGATTGGAGTTGTTACCAAAGTGATCTATCCTGGTCCGCAGTCCCGTGTTATCCTTCAATATTCTCCTGATTTCTTACTCTTCCCGTTCCAGATCTTTCTCCAGCACATCTTCTTTCGATGTTTCGGTAGGGTGTCTAAGTTAAGGCGCCATGTAATAGAATTTGTCCCGATATGTCAAATAATGTGGACCATGACCTAGATTCTGAGTCCTTTTACCTACCTTCTGCAGATGAGAACAGAAATACAGATGGAATGAATTGTCAATGTAGACTCTCATGTAATTTGTTTAGCCAATATCAAATTGTGTTGAGGAAGACAAGGTGTTATAAGATAGTTAATTAATAATTTACTGACCTTACGGATCAATTCTGATCTCAAACTTTGACAGACCTTGCTTCAATCTATGCCTGCTAATCAGTTCATTTACCATTCAGTGCAGATATGTTAATACCCATTCGTGACTATGACTCTGGAAAGCATGCATTCTTTTTTTTTTTTAATAATTTTTATTGATAAAGCAGCCAACACCAAAACAGGAAAACAGAAGCTACATTGCAAGAGTAGTCAATAACATTGCAAACAGTCCCGGAATAGTCATATTCTCTATAAGTTGTTGATTCTATAGTTTTGTGTCTTTGATCCTGTAGCATGTTATTGACTCTGTAATGTACGTATCTCTGTTCCTGAAAACTTTGTGTATGGATCCTGGGGAGGATGGGTTATAAAAATGAATAAATAAATGTACAGTTGAAGCCTATGCTTATTTTGTGGGATTGTGGGTTCTGTTAGACACTTTTTATTCTTTTCTTGCAGTACATATTTTTAATTTGATAGAATAGCATTAGTTTTAAGGTAGCTTTTCATAACTTGGTGCTCGATTAAATCAAAAATGTGATTGTATAGCTCTGAAATACCACAGAACATTTTTTTCATAAACTGTTCATCCAAAAATGCCAGTTAGCTATCAAATAAAGTTAAACAGTATAAACAGCGGCCATTTATTGATTTATTTTTGAAACAATGTGTTCTACTTTATGAATATTTGGAAGGCAAATTAAGATATTGTATTTAATGGCATAGTGAACTGTAACTTTTATAAACAATACGTAGACACAGAAAAGTAACATTGAAAAAGTCTAGATGGTAAAGTAATATTTAAATACAAGACTTGATCTTGCAGTTTCCCATTAGATATCTTGTTCTGATATGAATCGTGTCATAAATGGAAGGGTCAGAGAAAGAGAAGCAGAGATTTCTCCTTTGCAAAGCAAGATAAAGGTCATTCAATCTTCTGCTTCTTGCGAGATGAAGCACTTTATAGATTGTGTTGCAATAGTAGAGGTGTAAATTAAATTCCATGGTGACTGAACACACTGAATTTTCTTTCTTTCTTTTTTTTTTGTTTGGCTATGAGACATTTTTAGAGTTCTTCATCTATGGCATACAGTGTAACGGACAACGTTCATATTCTTGTTAGCCCTGATCTTTAAGACACCATTTATTAGATATCTACAAAAATGATTGCTTTTGTTTTTGATTTTTCACTTTTCATTAGCAAAGTCCCTTTCAAATATCTCATAAAAATATAGTGGATGCAAATATAGGGTGCAAGAAAACAAATACATTAACCAATTCAATAAGGTCATATTTCCAATTGACTCTTGGTCTCCTACCAATGAAATTTGAAAAGTTTTAGTGAGATTTTATAAATGGAAAGCAACACAAAGAGTTTATTGATTAGGTAGTGAGCAGTGTTGGAAACAGGAGGACTAAAATAGGTTACATAAGAACATAATAATAGCCTTACTAGGTCAGACCACAGGTTCATCAAGCCCAGTAGCCTGTTCTCATGGTGGCCAATCCAGGTCACTAGTACCTGGCCAAAACCCAAGGAGTAGCAACATTCCATGCTGCCAATCCAGGGCAAGCAGTGGCTTCCCCCATATCCTTCTCAATAACAGACTATGGGCTTTTCCTCCAGAAAACTGTCCAAACCTTTCTTAAAACCAGCTACACTATCTGCTTTTACCACAACCTCTGGCAATGCGTTCCAGAGCTTAACTAGTCTCTGAGTGAAACATTATTTCCTCCTATACCTTCAATGAGTGTCCCCTAGTCTTTATAATTTTTGATATGCCCCGTTTATGTGGTGCCTTATTAAATGTATTTTGAGCTTAATAACATAATAATAATACCAGATCCGTCCACAAACTCAAACTATCTTTCCCCTCGTTAAAAGGCAGGTAAATTAGGGAAATTCCTTTTCTTCAAATTCACTGAGATTTGGCATAACCTTCCTGCCCCGCTGCTGAACCTAGGCTCATTCTAATTATTCCGAAAGCATCTGAAAACCTGACTTTTCTCCAAAACGTAAAGCTATCTATTTAAAATGTAAAGCTAGCTATCCTCTTCATAACCTCTAATTTCTTATTATGTTCTTCCCTCATTTATTGAATTTACTTGTCAACCATGCCAAGCTCTATCTTTATGGAGATGATGTGGCATACAAACTTAAGGTTTAGTTTAGTTTAATAATAAATTCCAGAGAGCTATTTAGTAGATCACATTAAGGAGTCATTGCCCAAACCATTACACACCCACACCTATTGAGTTAGGCGTGAGTTTCAAACATAGGCATCCATGAAATTGTGGCTGCGTCTACAAAGTGGTGTCTATGTCCTTTGGATGCCTAAGTACCAATTATCGCTTGTTAAGACCCTTAATTAGTTCATTAATTACTTAGATTGGAAGCCTAAAGCATGCCTAACTTTAGGCATGACTTAGGTGCCCTTTATAGAATCGGGGCCTAATTGGTGCTGATATTGGCACATAAGACCTCACAATCGGGTTTAATCAGATTTGACATAAGAATAGCCTTACTGAGTCAGACCAATGGCCCATCTAGCCCAGTAGCCCGTCTTCATGGTGGCCAATCCAGGTCTCTAGTACCTGGCAAACCCCCAAATAGTAGCAACATTCCATGCTACCAATCCAGGGCAAGCAGTGGCTTCCCCCATGTCTGTCTCAATAACAGACTATAGATTTTCCTCCAGGAAATTGTCCAAACCTTTTTTAAAACCAGCTCTTACCAAAACCTCTGACAACGCATTCCAGAGCTTTAACTATTCTCTAAATTTTGTAGACTTCAGTTTTTCTGCCTCTTTTTCAAGCTGAAGAGCCCTAACCTTTTAAGTCTTTCCCCAAACAAGAGGAATTCTAACCCTTTTATCACCTTGGTCGCTCTTCTTTAGTAGAGCCTTTAGAAGGAACCTTTTCTAGTTCTGTTATATCTTTCATGAGACAGGGTAACCAGAACTGAATGCAATACTCAAGGTGAGGTCACACTATAGAGAAGGGGTCTCAAAGTCCCTCCTTGAGGGCCACAATCCAGTCAGGTTTTCAGGATTTCCCCAATGAATATGCATTGACAGCAGTGCATGCACATAGATCTCATGCATATTCATTGGGGGAATCCTGAAAACCTGACTGGATTGCGACCCTCAAGGAGGGACTTTGAGATCCCTGCTATAGAGCAATACAGAGGTATTACAATATTCTTATTCTTGTTAACCATCCCTTTTTAATAATTCCTAGCATCTTGTTTGCTTTTTTGGATGCAGCCAGACAGTGGGTGTCCAGATTTTTTTTCTTGGGTGCTAACCCCTAGGCTGGACCCTACCATCTGGTAGCTATGATTTGGGTTATTTTTTCCAGTGTGCATCACTTTGTCCATATTAAATTTCATCTGCTATCTGGATGCCCAGTCTTCCAATTCACTAAGGTCTGCCTACAATTTTTCATAATCTGCACGCATTTTTTACAACTTTGAATAATTTAGTGTCATCTGAAAATTTAATCGCCTCACTCATTGTTTCAATTTCTAGATTATTTCTAAATAAGTTAAATAGCACTGGCTTCAGTACCGATCCCTGCAGAGATGCTGGATGGGAGAGCAGTTGGGAAGAGAAAGGGAGAGAGGGTGGATCCGAGGGTGGTGGGGAGGGAGGAATGGGGAGATACTGGATGGAAGGGCATTTTGTGGGTGAGGAAATCAGGGGAGGGGACAGGGAGGAAAAGAATAGGGAGGAGAGATCCCCTCCTTATTTTTTTTGCTCTGGGCCCCAGCATGTCTAACACTGGCCCTGATCCTAGAGTACCTATAAATCAATTATTCCCATATGGTTGTGTGTGGGATGCAACAAGTGCTCAGATCTGATATATTCTACCTGTGTCCAGTCAAACTATATGTAGACGAGGGTGAGTAGGACATCATATCACATGGTACTGGGGGTACTGAGGATCTAATTTTAGCCCAACTGAAGCCGAATGAAAGCTATGTTTGATATCTGAACATTTATTTGGAGCGATTTAATTACACTATATTGTCTCTTATCTGGGGTGGGACTGGGATTTTATATTTTTTACACTAACTTGTGACTAAGTACAAAAACTCCACTAAGGAACTTACGATGCTATGTGGCTTTAGCAGCAGCCATTGTATATAGCCCATGCCATATGCCGCGGTTCCTTCTGGGTTATTTATTTATTAAAAAATTTATATACCGCATACAACTATGCAGTTTCCAGTTTTGGCAGCATACTTGCTATTGTGCGACCATGGAAACAGATACACTAAATTATGCTGTTCCACATGAGATTTAAAGTTCTAAATAAAAATATATTATTTTATAATTCCAATTTTGAAGTCAGCTTACAGTGAGGAGCTTTGGGTGTGTCACGGATTCTTCTCTGAGGATTTTTGGAGTAGAGAAGATCAATTCTGTGAGTGGCCAGGATAAGGCATTGCTTGAGTAAGCATGGCATGTGTGTATGGTGCTAGGGGGAGGGGTGCAGGAACGCTGGATTTCTTACTAATAATGCACTCTATTCTGTATACCCTGTGATCCTTTCAGGGCTATTTTGATAGCAGTCTTCTGCTTAATATGTATTTAATGGTATATTTGCATGCAACTGTGCAATAACCCCCAAATTCTGTATATAGTGGCTTAAGTTGTGTGTGCAAATCAGTGTGCACAGATGATATGCATACACAACTTTATTGATTAATGAGCCTAACTTGTGCCAATAATTGGCAATTATCACCTCATAATCAACGCTAATCAACACCAATTAGAAGTTACACGCACAATTGGGTTGGTATATTCTATCAAGTGTGGCACACCAGTTCTAGTGTACAAATTTGAAAAGGGGGAAATGGCCAAGGAAGGAACATGGGCAGTGCCTAAAAGTTAGACACACTGCTACAGACTATGCTCGATGCCCCCACATGTGAGGTGCAGGGATTTAGACCTGTTTTTTTTTTCTTGGCCTAAATGGGTGTGCCTAAAAGTTACATGACGCATTTGCGCTTACTGCTGGATTCTCTAAATGACGCCATTGTCAGCCTCTGCCTTAAAAGAGGCTGACAATCATGTGTCAGTCATGCAACAGCACTGTTTAAAGAACTGCACCTCCGTCAAAGATAGGGACCATAAATGTAGGCCACGGTTTTCAAGGCATACATTTCCTTTGCCTACCTTTGATATGAATTGCACCTCCAGAGGTTCCTACTGATGCCTTATTCCACTTCCAGCATTAGTTATACCTATAGTGAGATCACTAACTAACTAAAACTTAGTTTTATAGACCGAGCCATCAATCAGGAGGAGCTCAACTCGGTTAATAATAATGTAAAACATAATACATAAATTTGACAAGGAAGAGTAGATTGAAATAGTTAATTTCCAAAATGTTTAGTAAACAAAAAAGATTTCAGAAGCTTCCGGAGTAAAGCAAAAGAACCTAAACTTCTTCATGTAAGCAGTAAAGCATTCCAGAATTTGGTTAATTTAAAAGCAAAAGAATAACTAAATCTCTTAAAGGTTCTGTTTTTACCACTAAGAGGGAAATGTAAGTTTTAATTTTTGAGAATGGTGGACATGACAATGAAGCCGACGGCACAGTGCGCAGCGGCCGCTAAGAAAGCGAATAGAATGCTAGGTATAATCAAGAAGGATATTACAACCAGAATGAAAGAAGTTATCCTGCCGTTGTATCGGGCAATGGTGCGCCCGCACCTGGAGTACTGTGTTCAGTATTGGTCACCGTACCTTAAGAAGGACATGGCGTTACTCAAGAGGGTTTAGAGGAGAGCGATGCGTCTGATAAAGGGGATGGAAAACCTTTCATACGCTGAGAGATTGGAGAAACTGGGTCTCTTTTCCCTGGAGAAGAGGAGACTTAGAGGGGATATGATAGAGACTTACAAGATCATGAAGGGCATAGAGAGAGTGGAGAGGGACAGATTCTTCAAACTTTCGCATAATAAAAGAATAAGAGGGCATTCGGAAAAGTTGAAAAGGGACAGATTCAAAACGAATACTAGGAAGTTCTTCTTTACCCAACGTGTGGTGGACACCTGGAATGCGCTTCCAGAGAGCTTAATAGGGCAGAGTACAGTACTGGGGTTCAAGAAAGGATTGGACAATTTCCTGCTGGAAAAGGGGATAGAGGGGTATAAATAGAGGATAACTGCACAGGTCCTGGACCTGTTGGGCCGCCGCGTGAGCGGACTGCTGGGCATGATGGACCTCAGGTCTGACCCAGCGGAGGCATTGCTTATGTTTTTATGTTCTTATGAGAACTTCTGGCAAGATGAGATCTATGAATATTCCAGTCTAAAGGAATCAAAGTGGCAAAGATGCCAAATAGGATCTTAGATGCAATATAAATGCATTTAAATTAAATTCTGAGATACAATGGCAGCCAATGTAATTCCTTGAGCAGAGAGGTTACGTGATCAAATTTACTCTTACCGAAAATAAGTTTAGCTGCAGTGTTCTGTATTAATTGAAGTCTCTGCAGACTAACCTTTGAAAGACCCAAATACATTGAATTGCAGTAATCCAGCCTTGACAAACCAATACAGAGAAGTGTTGGTTAAAAAAAAAATAAAAATGTTCCCACTCTTCTCAGAGCACAAAGACTGAAAAAACACTTTTTAATAAGCAAGTTTAGTTGGTCCTTAAATGTAAGTGAAGAATCAATAACATTAGGTACCTCTGGAGGCATGTTTCTGGTGCCATTTGTTTAGGTACCAGTAGGTGCTTTGACTTTTTATTTAAGTATCATTTAAAACAGTGTTTCCCTCTTAACTTAGGGCATCACCATTTATAGAATTTCCTACTTAGTGTGATTCCATTAGGTGCGTACACATTTTATAGAATCACGCTAATCACTGCTCTAGTCGGTGCTGATTTTTTTGGTGCCATGTTTAGAATTTGACCTCAAATGCATTAACCATGTACATGCTTCTGAGCTTCTGTTTGCATTGTGTGAAAGGTATGGATCTTCAGAAACAGAAGATGTGCTGCTGCACTGATGTGGTCCACATATAGGGTTACCAGACGTCCGGATTCCCCCAGACATGTCAGTCACTTTGTCCGGGTTTTGAAAAGATTCCGACATTGGGACAGCATCAAGTTGGAGGTGAGGATGGGGCGGGATGCGGGCTGAATTGGGCAGGCCTGGGGGTGTGGTCATGGGTCTGGATTTTCCTTAGGGAAAATATGGTAACCCTATTCACACATCCAATAGAGAAGATGTTCACAGGTATGTTGCATCATGCCATGATACAGTTTCATGTGCCTGTCCAGGAAATTAACAAATCTAAAAAACGTATTTGTTTTCATGAGCTGCAAAAGTAAACTTTAAACTGCCATCACAACTATTTAACCATACAAAAAATTGTTCCAATCGTTCTATTGTCCCCTGGAACATTTTTTTTTATATGGTTAAACAATTGCGATGGCAATTTAAATGATACATGGCTCCTTTCTCCCTGGGATAGATGGAGCTAGTTTTGCCCAGTGGGAAGCAAGGGGAATTCACTATGTGTTTCAGTTGGTGGATGAAGGAGGGAGGGTCTGGCCCTTTGCTCAGGTAGCGGAGGACTATGACCTTCCGCCCGCTGATTATTTTGCTTATCTGCAAATTCACCATTACCTTAATTCTCTACCCTCTGACTCCTTAATGACTTCTTGTCGAGAGCTGTTATCCACGGCTTTTACAATTGGTTCTCAGCTTCCTGTCCCGCTTAAATTTCACCATCGTCATCTGAAGGATGAGTCCCCCTTGCTTGATCATATTAAATTGCGGGCAACTTGGGCCCGTGACCTTGTTGTGGACTTATCTGATGATGTGATTTTACATGCTGTACGCAGATTACCTGCTTATCGTAAATATACTATCTTTTGGGAGCAACATTACAAGTTAGTCCTTCGTTTATATATTTCTCCTAAGAGGGCTTATCTCTCTGGATTTCGTGAGTCCGCTGATCGTCTTCACTGTCATGCCCCTGAGACGGGCCTGGGACATATGTTTTGGACCTGCCTCACTATTTGCTCTTTTTGGGATGCTATTTTTCTCTTTGTGGAGCGCATCTGGTCCATTACCATTATCCATTCTCCTATGTTGTTATTTGGCAATGTACCCCATTTCTCCCCCAGGAAACCGGGAGCGGCAGCTTTCCTCAAGTGGACAGTTCTTATTGCTTTAAAATGCATCTTACTTAAATGGATGGATGGATGGAGAGGAGCCTGATTATTCACTTTGGAGATGCTGGATGATTTCTCTTCTGATGTGGGAACGTCGGGATGTCCGAAATTTTTCTTCCCTCGCAAGGCGCCTTTTTCAACGTACTTGGGAACCCTTTTGGACTACTATGACTCCTGTGGCTCGTAGCTGTTTGCTTAACTGCTGACCTCTTGTATTTCCTTTGTTTTCTCATTATTTTGCTCTATTTGTATATTTTTATACTTTGTCTACTTACTGGATTATCATGGGGTTGTACTTAGACAAATAAGTTTATCTTTTAGTTATGTAGTTTGATACTGGGGATTCACTTGGAAGGAGGATCTAGGGTGGGTTGGGATAGGGTAGGGAGCTTGGGGGTCTGGGTTGTTATTTGCTGTGTTGTTTTTTTGGAAACGTTTTGGGCTTGTTTTGCATATTCTGTGTACTGTTACCTGTTTCATTTCTTTTGTTGAGCTCAATAAATATATTTGACTATAAAATAGCACTTCAGCATATCAATAGGTGTTGTTATAGGTAATCTGAGGAAATTCAGCAGACGTAAATTGTTTGTGCGGCTTTGATTTTCCAGAATTTTCACTTTTCTCCTTAAATTAGAGTTATCAATTATTAGTGCTTCCTGCATTTTCTTTATAGAAATAACATCTGTTGCTGTTTTTTAATTTCTTTTTTAGACATAAGTCTTGTTTTAAAGAGGAAACTTCCTCTTTTTGCTCTTTTAGTTTCTTTCCCAAGTCATTAACTTGATGAATTTTCCTAAGTTCACTAGAAGATCCCAAAGGGCACCCAGGGTAACCTCAGGTTTATCTATCAACACAAAAGCTCCAATTGACTCTAAAGATTCCTCAGAGTCTAATGATACCTCTGTCGAGCCTTGGTCCATCTCCAAAACAGCTGTTCTCTCCTCAGTAGTTTCCTGGGACTAACAAAGTCCCCCTCAGTGTTCATAAGCAGGCTCCCAGTTGAAATGACCTCTCGCGGCAAGAGCACTGCCTCTTCGGATGTGTTCTGCAAGCATGTGGAGCTTGCTCTCCGAGGCTGTGGAGGCGGAACTCTGGTGTTGGGGCTCCAGCAGGCGATTCCCCGGCATGGCTGACTCTTGTTGTAGTCGGCGCAGGATTTCATCAATAGTGCCGATGGAAGGTACTTCAGAATGGCAGGAGGCTCCACTGATGCTCATTGCCCTACTTTTCGGCATGGTGAATTATAAAAAGAATCAATCTGGTAAAGATCCGTGATGTCTCTCAGATACAGGCATACAGCAGTGGCCATCTTGGATCTCCATCTTATTTTTTATTTTTCATGTATGACAATCATCTCTCCATCTCCTCCATCCCAATTCTTCCTCTTTCCTTACCCCCCCATGTGCAGTATCTTTCTATCCCTCCCTCTCATCCCCCTGTGCAGCAGAACCCCACTGACCCTCCCACTGTGATGCAGCAGAGGGAAAGCCCCAGCGGGGAAGATCACGAAGCAGCCCGTTTAGAGTGCTGCCGCCGCTGCTGCTTTACGAGGCCTTGGAGCGGAGGTATGTCAGGTCGTACTGGGGTGGGGGGGTCGCTGAATTGCAGAGTCCAATTTGGGGGGCAAATCGGGCAGCACTAGTGTCAGGGATGGAGTCAGGGGTCAATCTTAACTAAGGCTTATTTTAAGAGTAGGGCTTATATTAGGAGCATCTTTAAAAATCATGCTAGGACTTATTTTTGGGATAGGTCTTAATTTTGGGGAAACAGGATATACACCAAAATATGTACATTTTATGTTTCAGACCTCACAAGAGAATACAAATTTTTGAAGATTGTTTGATTCTGGTCTGCCCTTTCTCGCTATCATATTGGAGTTTGCAGATTGGTTGCCCTATGGTTTCCTTGGACCTTAAATTTGTTTATCTTATACTGGTATGTCTGTGCTGCAAGTAAGTTCACAGACTGTGGGGTATTTTGGCAGGCAGTGGAAGAAGTACCAGTACTAAATAACTAGTATATATCACCTGAAAAAAAGCCCTGAAACTTTACTTTTTATAGGAAGTAGCTGGAATCAGTGGACATCCATTTATCTCAGGCATAAAAATAAAATTGCATTATTATAAAATCCACTCTAAAATTAAAAGCAAAAATCCCCTTTCTTCAACTTTCTTGCCTTAGTAGAACAGAGCGCTCTGTCATAGCAAAAATCACATAAGAATATAGCAAATAGTTTCATCTTTCATGAGATAATCCAATTTCTTTCCAGCAGCAGAGCAAGGGTCATTTGCCAATGCTGTTATATACTGAACATCAGATGAATTATGAATAGAAGAATTTTGTTGCCATTTCTCTTGAGAAAACAATTCTGCAGATTTTATGCAGAATTGGGTGAATAATGACTGAATAGTCACAAATTTCTTATACAGATAACCAAAGAATAGAGTTCAATGTTTTACCAGACTTCAGTGATGGACTATTTTCTATAGTGATGCTGGAAGGGTCATAGGTATGACTGATGATGTTCCTTCCAAGCAAATGAGAAATGGATAATGAATTTCCTAAAGAAGATATAAATCTGGACTTGCTGTGGTAGAAAACAGCTGGAATATGCATCAGAGTTCTCAAAAGGTCACTAAGAGATAAGCTCCATTAGTAGAAGTTCCAACTTTAGTACTTTTCTTCTTAGTCTACAATGAAATATTGAGAAGAAAGGCAGGAAAATTCTCCCTTATGATGTTGATTGTTTCTTTCAATATTAGAGACTTTTGAAACAGAATTTCACTTTAAAAGTAGTAGGTGTCATTTACCCTTGTTTTTGCCTTCCTACTGTTTGCAGATAAAGACTATATCAAGTTTCAAGTTTATTTGAGTATTTGTTTAAACGCTTATCCTAAGGTACAAAGCGTTATACAATAAATTTAAAAATTTATAGGATTTCAAGGAGACAAACAATTTTTATTGATTAGACGTACATAACTTCTCAAGACTTAAAGAGACATTGGGAATGAAGGGAGAACTACAATTTTTATATAGGAAAAGTACATGAAAGGGAAACACAATAGGGAGAGGGAGAGTTAAAACTGCTGGACATGTTTCAAATATTCAGTTAAAGGCATCTTTAAAAAGGAAACATTTTAAATTGCTTTTAAACTTCTGCAGATTACATTCAGATCTTAAATATATAGGAAGAGAATTCCAGATCATTGGGGCAGTCACTGAAAAGATGAAGGTACGACGAGTATCAATTAATCTCAAAGAAGGAACATTAAGGGTGTGCTGTGAAGTTGATCTAAGGGCTCTTGGGGGATCATATGGAATCAAGAGTCTATTGACAAATGCTGGAGCGTTGGTTTGTAGAGTTTTAAAAGTCAAAAGAGCAATTTTATATGTTATCCTGTGTATGACAGGTAACCTGTGGGCTTTTTGTAGTCGTGGGGTAACATGGTCATATTTATTGGAGCCAGATATGAGCTTGATAGCTGTGTTTTGGATTAATGAAAGACGTTTTATATCTTTTAGACATATCCCTTTTAATAAAGAATTACAATAATCCATTTTGGATATTACAAGGGAATGAATTAGCACATTAAGAGATTTAGCATCAAGAAGGGGGACCAATGATCTAATCATCCTTAGCTTATAAAAGCGATTTTTAACCAGTGCACTAATTTGTGGGCAAAATGAAAGTTTATTGTCAATAAGAACGCCTAAAATTTTAATAGTGGTAATCGGTTTAAGTGGAATATTATCAATAGAAACTGGAGCAATTAGTTGTAACCCTTTTTTCCATGGAAAAAGCACAATACTAGTTTTAGTAATGCTTAGAGAGAGCATATTAGTATTTAGCTAATCATGAATTGTGGATAACTTTTGATTGATAGAAGATATATCATTTTGGCTTGTAAGATCAATGGTATGCAAAAGTTGAAGGTCGTCAGTGTAGGCGTAAACCGTAAATCCAATTGATTGACAAAGAGTCAGGAGGGGAGCCAGATAGATATTGAACAGTAGAGGGGATAATATATAACCCTGTGGAATACCGAAGTTAAAGTGGTAAGGCTTAGAAATTGAATTATTAAAATGTACTGTGGAGAATCTATCAGAAAAATAGGATCTGAACCAATCCAGGACTTGGTCAGTTAAACCAATGGAGGCGAGTTGTTGAAGTAATAGATTGTGATCTATTGTATCAAATGCGGCCGCAAGATCCAGAGAGATTAGTAATACAGACTTGTGTTGGTCAAGATAATAATGAATAGTTGTGGTAAGTCCTAGAAGGGAATGTTCAGTGAAATGATTTTTATGAAAACCAGCTTGATTGGGATGCAGAACCTGAATTGTTTCGATGAAATTTGATAGTTGCTGAAATACAAGTTTTTCTGTTATTTTAGCTAAAAATGGAAGGTTGGCTATTGGGCGATAGTTTGAACTGTCTTTGGGGGTGTTTTTTGGATTTTTAATGCTCGGATAAAGGATTGAATGCTTCCAATCTGCTGGGAGACTTGCAGTAGAAAAACTTTTGTGAATAATTTGAAGAATATAAGGTCCAAATATAGAAAAATCACATTTGTAGAAGAATGGAGGGAGAGACTCAGTTTTGGAACCTTTAATGTTAATAGAGTGAAGGATATTTTCCAAGTCTTTTAGTGAAGGAACTAAAAAATTGGAGTTATCCCTAGTTATTTCTTTATTATATTTATCAGAACTGGCAAGACCAAAGGGGGTATCCATGCCATCTAATATAAGAACATAAATTAGATGGCATGGATAGACAAACTAAATAGGTCACCTTGGGGCCTTTGCTAGGCCAGCCCGCTTCGATGATGCAAGGCTACTAAAGTGGTCAGTGGTCTTTATTATAAGACATATAGAGACAGATTTAAAAATTTCTAAATATTTCAATCATATCCTCCAAGGTATATATATTAATACCTACATGATATAAATGCACACGAGATGAGTCTCTTTAAATTGAAAGGAAGCTCTGGAATAAAAGGGGTATAGGATGAAGGTAAAAGGTGATAGACTAAGAAGTAACCTCAGAAAATATTTTTTCATGGAAAGGATAGTGAATGTATGGAATGGCCTCCAGGTGGAGGTGTTGGAGATGAAAAATATATCTGAATTCAAGAAAGCTTTGAAAAAGGCAGATAACGACTATGGGGCCCATAATCAAAACTTAAAGACATCTAAAAATCCACCCAAGTCGAAAGTCGGCACTTGGATGGCCTAAAAGACAGGTCATCCAAGTGCCAATAATCAAACCAACTTTCTGGATGTGCCGTGGGACTTTTTATGTCTCTGAATGCCACTGTGCACCCAGAGCTGAAAGGGGCATATCTGGAGGAGTGGTTAGGGCATTATGTGGGCAGGATGAGGGTTGACCTAGATTTAGTTGTCCTGCAGGGATAATGAATGTTTTACTAGACATCCTGGATGCAACTTAAACATTGTGAGTTAGATGATGTATGTAAAAACAGGTAGATATCGGGCAAGTACAGACCTGTGAGTCTTACGTCCGTTCCTGGAAAAATGGTTGAAGCACTGATTAAAGATAGCATAGTCCGGCATTTGGATACACATGACCTGATGAGAGCCAGTCAACATGGCTTCAGGAAAGGGAAATCATGTTTGATGAATTTACTTCAATTTTCTGAGACCGTGAACAAACAAATTGATAGTTGAGAACAAATTGATAGTTGACATAATATACTTGGACTTCCAGAAAGCGTTCGACAAGGTTCCACATGAAAGATTTCTCAGGAAACTACAAAGCACTAAGATGGATAGACAATTGGCTGGAGAACAAAAAGAAGAGAGTGGACATAAATGGGAAGTTCTCAGACTGGGAGAAAGTGACTAGCAGTGTGCCCCAGGGCTCGGTACTTGGGCCCATCTTATTTAATATTTTAATCAATGAACTAGAAGAAGGAACATCCAGTGAAATCATCAAGTTTGAAGATGGCACAAAGCTATGCAGGGCAATCAGATCGCAGAAGGATAGCGAGGAACTCCAGAGTGACTTGTGTCAGTTAGAGAAATGGGCGGAGAAATGGCAGATGAAGTTTAATGTGGAAAAGTGCAAAGTAATGCTTTTAGGCAGAAAGAACAAGGAACACGAGTATAGAATGTCAGGTGCAACTGAGTAAGAGCTAACAAGAAAAGGACCTGGGTGTACTGATAGGACCCTGGAACCGTCGGCACAATGTGCGACAGCGGCAAAGAAAGCAAATAAAATGTTAGGCATGATAAAGAAAGAAATCACGAGTAGATCGGAGAAAGTTATAATGCCGCTTTATAGGGCAATGATCAGACCACACTTGGAATACTGTGTCCAACATTGGTCTCTCAACCTAAAGAAGGATATAAAGCTGCTGGAGAGGGTGCAGAGACGAGCAACGAAGCTAATAGAAGGTATGGAGAACTTGGAATATGAGGAATCCTCTATCTATACCCCTCTATCCCCTTTTCCGGCAGGAAATTATACAATTCTTTCTTGAACCCCAGTACCGTACTCTGCCCTATTACGCTCTCTGGCAGCGCATTCCAGGTGTCCACCACACGTTGGGTAAAGAAGAACTTCCTAGCATTTGTTTTGAATCTGTCCCCTTTCAACTTTTCCGAATGCCCTCTTGTTCTTTTATTATTCGAAAGTTTGAAGAATCTATCCCTCTCTACTCTCTCTATGCCCTTCATGATCTTATAAGTCTCTATCATATCCCCTCTAAGCCTCCTCTTCTCCAGGGAAAAGAGACCCAGTTTCTCCAATCTTTCAGCGTATGAAAGGTTTTCCATCCCCTTTATCAGATGCGTCGCTCTCCTCTAAACCCTCTCGAGTAACGCCATGTCCTTCTTAAGGTACGGTGACCAATACTGAACACAGTACTCCAGATGCAGACGCACCATCGCCCGATACAATGGCAGGATAACTTCTTTCATTCTGGTTGTATTATCCTTCTTGATTATGGCTGTATTATCCTTCTTAGCGGCTGCTGTGCAAGGTGCCGTCGGCTTCATTGTTATGTCCACCATTACCCCCAAGTCCCTTTCTTGAGTACTCTCATTTAATAACATCCCTCCCATCGTATAGTTGTACCTCGGGTTTCTGTTTCCCACATGTAATACTTTGCATTTCTCAATTTTGAACTTCATATGCCATCTCGTCGCCCATTCCCCTAGTTTGTTCAAGTCTCTTTGCAATTGTATCCCAACTGTATCTCAAAACAATAGCCCTTATGCTTGTAGGTGTCACCTATATGTAGGTTTTGAGTGGGTTTTGAAGGGCTTACAGATTCCACCCTAAGTGTACTAGTTAGAATGGGATATATGAACATGAAGGGCATTTCTTCCTCCCCCTGGAACGCAATCTGTGGAGTCCCACCTCTCTCTCCTATCCTTTTCAACATTTATATGTCCTCCCTCAAACTCCTCCATCTCTCCTCCCCTTGAAACACTTTACACTTATGCAGATGACATCTTTGTCCTCCTTGAGACTGACCGCAACCTCACCAACCTCTCTGCGAACATATCCTCATGTATTTCGAACCTTCAATCCTGGGCCCACACTGTGCAGATGAAACTGAACGAATCCAAAACAAAACTTCTCTGGCTCGGCCCAAAATTGGACCAACTGCCCACCTCCATCCCTCTGTCCTCTGGCCCCACTCTGCATCTTGAATACTCAAGTAAAATTCTGGGGTTCATCATTGACTTTACACTTTTCTTCAATGATCACCTCAACTCCCTAATAAAAAAATGTTTCTTCAGCCTTCACATGCTGAGGAAAGTGAGAACCTGTTTCCATCAAAAACACTTTGCCATAACTTGTCCAATCCACCATCCTTTCCAGACTGGACTATTGCAACTCTATCTACCTAAGCCTAACAAAGAAAAACCTTCAAAGACTCCAGCGGATTCAGAATGCCGCTGCTAAGCTTATCTTCGCAAAAAACAAATTTGACCACATCTCGCCGCTTTTGTCCAAGCTCCACTGGCTTCTGATAATCTCAAGAGTCCACTTCAAATGTGCCTGCCTTACTTTCAAGATCCTACACGGCATCCTCCCCCCCCCCCCTTTATTCCTCTTTCTTGGAACTCCTCTCACCCCAATTCCACCAGATCCACCCAAAAACTGAATCTTTCCTTTCCCTCTCTAAAAGGTGTCTCCCTTGTAGGAAAACTAGGTTCCTCCCTCCCTTTTAGAATCACTGAGCTCTGGAACAACCTTACCTCCCCACTTAGGAATCTGAGCTCCCTCCAACTCTTCCGTAAACATCTGAAAACCTGGTTATTCTCAAAAATGTAACTCTTCCTCCCTCTCTGTTTACTCTAGTCCTCTAAATTTCCTCTTCATCTTTCCCTCCACTGGAGTTCCTTTCCACCCTAATTCTTATTAACCGTGTCGAGCTCTGCGAATGTTGAGATGATGCGGTATACAAACCTAAGGTTTAGTTTAGTTTAGGGATATAGACCTGGGTCTTCATCTCTATACTTTCCAGGATATCCACAATGAATATGCATAAACTTGGTTTGCATGAACTGCCTCCATTAGTGAGCACCAGACTCAGTGTCATCCCTACCCCTGGTTTCTGACATCATTTGTCTGAGCAAAATACTTTGAAGGGCAAAGGCCAGTTAACATGCTAACACTTGTAAAGGGTAAAGAGGATGGGGATTTGATATACCACGTTTTCTGTGTGGTTTATACAATCAATGCGGTTTACATGGGGCAGTGAAGTGTTAAGGTGACTTGCCCAGAGTCACAAGGCGCTGTAGTGGGAATCAAACATACAAACTCAGGGTACTGAGGTAGCTGCTCTAACCACTAGGTAATTCCTCCTGGAGAGTCCATTAGTAAATGACAGCTGTTATAATTAACAGATTTATGCATATTGGTTCATGATAACACATTAACACACTTTTGTAAATCTAACACACAATATGGCAAGCGTTCTTGTAAGGTCCTCATTAAACAGGGAAAAGCAGATTTGTAGCTCAGTCCCTCGGTTAAAGCTAAGTTTGGTCTATAATGGGTACATTGGAGTCTGAGCTAGTAAGTAAGCCACCTAATTTTAACAATTGAAACCATTCCTTATTTTAATATATTTTCTTATGTACTGAAACATTTTACCTTGTAAATTCTATAGTTTTGTGTTCTGTTGACTCATCCAAATTACTAATAACATCATAATAATGAAGCAATACTTATTTTATTTTATTTCACTGCATTCAAAGCATGCTGGTAAATCATTGTATTATAGCAAGTAACCATTAGATTTTCTCATTAATTTTTAAACTGAAGCATATGATAAACAATGGAGTTTTTCTCCACAAAAACTTCAACTTCCTACAGATAGATAAAACATTTCAGGTCTCTTTTACAAAGCTGTGGTAGAGATGTTGCCGCAGAAAATGCACCGAAGCCCAGAGGAATTGAATGCACTTTGGAGCGTTTACCACAGCAGCATCGCTACCATAATTTTGTAAATAAAAAGACCCTTAGGGGTCTTTTACTAAAGATGAGCACATATTATTTACCACAGGATCCATTTTATTTCTACGGGCCTTGCTGCAGAAAGCATAAGCTAATCTTTACAAAAAGACCTTCTGAGGGTGGTTTTAGAAGATGTAGACACCATATGGATGAAAAAAAAGCTTTTCCACATGCATTTCTAAGTATCATCATTAGTAGGGTTGCCAGATTTTCCAGTCGGAAAATCTGAACCCCCCTAGACCTGCCCCCAGTCCCGCCCATCCCCACCCTGTAACACCATAATCCCGCCCCAATCCCACCACAGCCCTGCCCCCCACTGCGGGCAGGGAGGAAGTCCGTGCATGTACAGATGTCACGTGATGACATCACGTGTGGTATCCACGCATGCATGGACTTCCTCCCTGCCTGACACAATTTGAGGAGGCTTTTCAAAACCTGGACAAAAATGTCACTTAAGTGTATACAATATCCTAATATCATGCATAAATTTCAAGTAGGGGTAACCTGAGTATGGTTTGGGCAGTCTTTAAAGAATGCATGTAATCAGTTTATGTACATTTCAGAAAATTTCTCATAGACATTTGCACCTGCTTTGTGTCATGCATACAACTTGACCAACTTCTCTTTTGGACTTAGAATATGAAGGACAGCATTAGAGGGAAGTGTGCTTACGTATCAGCAGGATCAGCTTATTCTTTTGACCAGGAGAGGTCCTAGCCCAGGGCACCAGTGATAAAGGGTACCAAAATCCCAGTCTTCTAGATGGATCTGTTTATTGGTGTGGGTATCATCACCGAGGCCCTGGAAGAAAATTTAAAAATTGTATATTAGAACTAAGAGAATATTGGATAGATTTTATGGTGCTGACATCATGTTCATATGAATGTGTTCTAATGTGTCATTTCTTAAGGGGTTTATAGTTATATTGTGATGACATCACTAGCAGCATATCTGTATTATATGAATATTCCAAAAAATATATAATTGCGATCCCACAATCCAAAGTCAAAATGCAAAACCACAAGTGGATCTTATTAATTGTCAAAAGATCTTAGAAAAATCAAAATCAAAATATTGTCTAATAAATTACTCGCCAGCAGTTACGTAAGAAGAAACGGTTTTGAATCCTCCGTGGAACATTTTTACAATTTATAGCGATGACTTTTGAATGGGTATGAGTCCGTGGTTTCTTTGGCATTTTGACTGCAATGGCGCAGACTGATAATTTTGAGATTTGTTCTTTTAAGTGATTCTCTGAAGAAGCGTGGCAAAACGGGCCCTTCAGAATCACCTATATAAGATAAATATTCTTTGAATCACTTATATAGGAAATGTGGCTTCGATAAGCTAACAATGACTATGTTTTAGATCAGGGGTGTCCAACCTGCGGCCCAAGGGCCGCATGCGGCCCCATGAAGTATTTTGTGTGGCCCCGGTCGAGGGCGATGCAGTTTTCCTCTGCTGATCCTGGGTGTTTACCGTCTTGCTGGCTCCCTCCTCTGTCTTGCAGCAGCGTTTGTGCAGCCCCAGAAAAATATTTTTCGGCCAATGCGGCCCAGGGAAGCCAAAAGGTTGGACACCCCTGTTTTAGATGAAATGGTAACAAGTACATGAACAAAAACTTTAAAAAAATATTTTATAATTAATTTTTGCATAGTTGAAGATTTGCATTTTTGCAAACCCAAATGATATAGTTGTAGTTTGCACATTTATAAGCTTTAAGGAGGTTGGTGGAAGCTCAATGTAATGTAATGTAATGTAATTTATTTCTTATATACCGCTACATCCGTTAGGTTCTAAGCGGTTTGAAGAAAATATACATTAAGATTATAAATGAGAAGTAAGAAGGTACTTAAAAATTCCCTTACTGTCCCGAAGGCTCACAATCTAACTAAAGTACCTGGAAATTAATAAAGAAGAGAAAATAAAGATGGTTGAAAAAAGAAAAATTCTATGTGAATTTATAGGATGGAAATTAAACTGACAGTGAAGAACTGTATGAAAAATACATATGGAATGCAGTTAGAGAGGGTAGGTTACAATCTATTTATGGTATTTGTTTAATTGGACGGTGTTAAGGTGGGTAATTTGGGGGAAGGTTATCTGAAGGTAGGTGAATCTTCTGGAGGTAAAAGAGGAGGGGTTAAGATATTTGGATGAATTTTTTGAAAAGCAGGGTTTTGATTTCTTTTCTGAATGTTTTGAAGTTGTCTGATATTGTCATAAGATTGGAGATGGAATGGTTGATTTTTGCTGCTTGTGTTGCCAGAAGGTTGTCAAACATTTTCTTGCGATGTGTGCCTTTGAGTGGGGGGAAGGCGAAAGGGTTCGAGGTTCTTCTGTGTCTTGAGGTGGAGATTTGGTTTAAGCGGTTGTTTAGATAGGAGGGGGAAGAGCCGTGTAATGCTTTGAATATCAGGCAGTAGAATTTGAATTGGATTCGTGCTTGTATGGGTAGCCAGTGAGAGTCTAAGAAGGCAGTTGTTATGTGATCATATTTTTTGAGTGAGTAGATCAATCTGAGGGCGGTGTTTTGTATGGTCTGGAGTTGTTTTATCATAGTGGCTGGACAAGGAAGATATAGGAAGTTGCAATAATCCAGCAGACCTAAGACTAGGGATGATCAGAATATGATTGTCTTGACTGAACAGCTATTTTAGCTGACTTAAATTTATTAGCAACCTATTTGAGATCTTTCCTCCAAAAACTCTTGGAGCTGATTTATTAGACAATAGTTTGATTTTTACTCTTCTAAGATCTTTTGGCAATTAATAAGATCCACTTTTGGTTATATGAATATTCCTCCATGCTGTCTTCTTTCTGTTATATGATTGTGCTTTTGTAATGTGTATATTTCTGATACTATATCATGTTTCTGCTTTTAGGATTCAATTTGTCTCCAAGTTTCGTTTGTTGATTGTATTTATGCTTTATTTCATCATGTTACTGTTACACTATAGAGCGCACTATACTTTTGTTCTGCTGTTGACAAAATTGTAAGATTTATGCCAAGCTGTGCCAGCTATACAAAACTTGGGTGAATCTCTGCATAAATGTAGTTAATAAATACCAATAAATAAGATTTCCCTATAAATGTGTCGCACAACAAAGAAAAATGGGGAGACCCAATGATCCACAGTGAAAACAATCCACCGATGAAAACAAAAACTGTGGATATAGATGTTGTGGAGATAATTTATTAAACACTGACATATAAAACCATGAAGGGACCTTAGCATTTTTTTTTGCTCCTTCAGCTTGTCTGCGGTGTTCTTTGCTCACACATTTAAAGACAATAGACTGTTTTCAGTCCAATTCTTTATATGTGAGTTTGCAAACCATTGGACCCCTGAGGAAGGCGTGTTCACCGAAACACAGACCGTGTAGGGTCCGGTTGGATTTTTATCACAGTATTTTTTATCATTCTACTTTTTAAATTGAATTTTCATGGTTTTATATATCAATGTTTAATAAATTATCTCCACAACATCTGTATCCACAGTTTTTGTTTTCACCTATGAATGTGTCCCCAAGTGTCAATCATTTAACCCTTCTCCCCTCTTTTACAAAACAGTATGAGCATCAGAACTGTTATCTCCACGGCCAGCACAAAAAACCGTGCTATGGTTTTGTAAAAAGGGGTTAAGTATGTCTTTTTTTTTTTTTTTAGCCTTCCCAACTGAAGTAAAGGCTGCTTTGTTTACCTCATTGGAATAACTATGAGATGGCATTGTATCTTCCAAAACAGACAATATTTGTTTATTGTTAGCATAAAAACTTAGAAAATGACAGCAGCAAAGGCATAGCAGAAAAATATATTGTCAGTTCAGAATATGCAATGGAGAGAAGAACTTACACAACCATTTGCCTAGCAGGGGGCTAGCATGTCCCTGCTGGCATACCCAAGTGAATTTCTCTCTGGCTCTACCTGTGATGCATGTGTTTTTTATACAGAGAAATTCTTCCTTTGTTCCAAAAAGTACATCCCCGAATTCTGGTCATGTGACTCCCTATTGGTACAAAAATGTATATCTAACTATTTCTCCTCTCAGTCCACGCCTCTCTCACTTGCACAAGTGGAAGCTCTTAACTTAAGATGACTCATCACTTAAGCAAGCCATCTTCCCAAATAGATCAGAGGTCAATGACAGGGCAGAAGAAAGCAATTTGAACGCATCCATTGACATAAGTACAAATTTGCCACTGCTGGGTCAGACTACTGGTCCATCGTGCCCAGCAGTCCGCTCACGCGGCGGCCCTTAGATCAAAGACCAGTGCCCTATTTAAGTCTAGCATTATATGTGTATGTTCTGTTCCAGCAGGAACTTGTCTAACTTTGTCTTGCATCCCTGGAGGGTATTTTCCCCTATGATAGGCTCCAGAAGAGCGTTCCAGTTTTCTACCACTCTCTGGGTGAAGAAGAACTTCCTTACGTTTGTATGGAATCTATCTCCTTTCAACTTTAGAAAGTGCCCTCTCGTTCTCCCTACCTTGGAGAGGGTGAACAGCCTGTCCTTATCTACTAAGTCTATTCCCTTCATTTTCTTGAATGTTTCGATCATGTCCCCTCTCAATCTCTGTTTGAGGGAGAAGAGGCCCAGTTTCACTAATCTTTAGCTGTACAGCAGCTCCTCCAACTCCTTAACCATCTTAGTTGCTCTTCTCTGTACCCTTTTGAGTAGTACCATGTCCTTCTTCATGTACGGCGACCAGTGCTGTACACAGTACTCCAGGTGAGGGCGCACTATAGCCTGGTACAGCGAGTGCCCTCTCGTTCTCTTTACCTTGGAGAGGGTGAACAATCTCTCTCTCTACTAAGTCAATTCCCTTCAATATCTTGAATGTTTCGATCATGTCCCCTCCCAGTCTCCTCTTTTTAAAAAAAAATTCTTTATTTATAATCACTCTCCTCTTTTCAAGGGAGAAGAGGCCCAGTTTCTCTAGCCTCTCATTGTATGGCAACTACCCCAGTCCTTTAACCATTTTTGTCGCTCTTCTCTGGATTCTTATGAGTAGTACTATATCCTTTTTCATGTACGGCGACCAGTGTTGGACACAGTATTCCAGGTGGGGGCATATCATGGCCCGGTATAATGGTATGATAACCTTTTCAGATCTCTTCATGATCCCCTTCTTAATCATTCCTAGCATTCTGTTTGCCCTTTTGTCTTATACAGCACAATCCGAAGCCTATGGGAAGAGTGTTTTCCAAGTTGAGTGAACTTCCATCCAACATACTCAGTCTCATCCCATGCATGGTGGCTGTGACTAGGGGCTGAACATGCGAGGGCGGTTAGGGTTACCAGATTTTCTCAAAGGAAAATCTGGACCCATGGCCATGCACCCAGGTCCACCATCCATTCTGCCTCCCAACCTCACCCCCAGAAGGCTTCCGCACATGCGCGGATGTGATGCGATGATGTAATGCACAAGCATGCATGCGTGTAATGTTACCACGTTGCATCCACGCATGTGCGGATGCCCCTTCCTGACACGAGTTTGCCAGGAAGCTTTTCAAAACCTGGACAAAGTGCTGATTTTTGAAAAGCCGTCCAGACCTACAGATGTATCCTTGAAAAGGAGGACATATCCAGGGCAATCCGGACGTCTTGCAACCAGTGTTCCCGCTAAGGTGCGCTGGCCTGCGCGCGCGCACAAAATATTACATCGCAGCGCAAAGTTTCTCTTCACAGCGCACACACGCGTCGCAAAGGTAAGGGGAGGTAAGGTAAGGGGACGCATTGGGGGGATTGCACTTCCCCACAATTGCCATGCTTCGGTTCCTCTTCTTCCTTCCTTCCTCCCCCCCCCCCCCGCGGGACCCTGCGGCACCATCAACTCTTACTCCCTCTAATGTCGGCCCTGCAGCTCCAGACTTCCTCGCACCTTCTCCCCTCCCCCTTTGGATCGCTATTATTTTAAATGTTATAGCCGCGGAGCTGTATCCATCAGTGGAGATGTCTAACCTCGGCCTGCCCCGGAACTCTTACTGCAACAGTGACTTCCTGTTCCTGCCTAGACGGGCGGCTGCTGCAGTAAGAGTTCCGGGGCAGGCCGAGGTTAGACATCTCCACTGATGGATACAGCTCCGCGGCTATAACATTTAAAATAATAGCGATCCAAAGGGGGAGGGGAGAAGGTGCGAGGAAGTCTGGAGCTGCAGGGCCGACATTAGAGGGAGTAAGAGTTGATGGTGCCGCAGGGTCCCGCGGGGGGGGGGGGAGGAAGGAAGGAAGAAGAGGAACCGAAGCATGGCAATTGTGGGGAAGTGCAGAGCTGCAGGGAAGAGTGTTGCGGTACCCAGCTGGAGGGAGAAGGAAGATGAGGGAGGGAATTAAAGGAGATGCCAGGGCCTTGGAGCATAGGAGGAAGGTATGCCAGTCTAAGGGAAAAGGAAGGGGGAGATGTGAGAGCATGGAGGGGGAACGAAAGATGGAAGAAAAGGAAAGGAGAGAGATGCCAGAGAATCAGGGAAGGGGAGATACCAGACTATGAGGAGAGGTGTGGGAGAGGGAAGGCGAGGAGAGAGATGCCAGACCAATGGGGTGAAAGGAGAGATGGAAGGGGGAGGCATACAGTTTCTGGAAGGGGCATAGAAGGAGAGAAGATGCCATATAGGGGAAGAGAGACGGCAGACAGTGAATGGAAGGAAGAGAGTTACAAGAAGATGAGGAAAGGAGAAACCACAGAAGACAAAGGTAGAAAAAAATTTCTATTTATTTATTGCTTTAGGAGACATGTGTCACTGTTTCTGTGAAGCATTGTATGCAGAGTCCAGCTTCTTGCTGGTTCAATTTAACCTTTGTCTATGTATTTTTATTTTATCCCCCCTTTTACAAAACTGTGAAGCGTTTTTAGCACCAGCCTTGGTGGTAGCAGCTCTGATGCTCAGAATTTTATGAGCATCAGAGCTGTTACCTCCGTAGCTAAAATCCACACTACAGTTTTGTAAAAGAGGGAGGGGTTAGTTTGTGATTACATATTCCTTACTAGGCGAAGGTGTTTTCTGTGTTCTGTGTGTTCGAAAGACATGGTTTTCTGTTAGGATTGACGGTGTAGGATTGATCTGTGCTGGTCTGGCTTGTTTAGTTTTACAATGGGTGTATTGATGTACTGCTCACTGCAATATGTAAGATGCTGCCTTTTCCTAGGTACTCATGTGTGACGTGTGGTTTGTTACTAAAAATCATGTTTTTCTTACAGATGGGGGGGGGGTGCCAAAAAATGATGGGCCCCGGATGTTACATATGCTAGGTACGCCACTGTATGTAAAGATACCAGAAAGCTGGCGTAGCAAAAACTTCTAAGTTTTGAGTATTTAACCCTCCCACAATCTCACGGGCACTCGTTTCAAGTTTATTGAGATTTTGATTTAAACGCAATATCAAATATTTTCAATGCTTATAACAAAAATAAATTTGGGGAAATAAATAAAACCATTTGAACCAGTGTTCCCGCTAAGCTGCGCTGGCGTGCGCTGGCGCACAAAATATTACATCGCAGCGCACACGTTTCTCGTCACGGCGCACGATCGGAAGAGGCGTACGGCAGATGGCAGGGCGGCGAGAGGAGAATCGGGCGAGTTGGCTCATAACTTGCTGGCGCCCGATATTTTTGGCTCACGGTGAAAAAAGTTTGCTCACAACACCCGCCCGCTTAGAGGGAACACTGCTTGCAACCCTAGCTCTGGTGATACAGCACAGGGCTTCTGTTGAGAAGTACCATGTACAGTACGCATTTTGCCATGACAGTTTTGCTGTTTGGGCTGCAAAGAGACAAATGAAGCACCTCCATAGTTGGATGATTTAATAAATATCTGTGTGTATTTAAATTATTAATGCAAATATGATACCAGGAAAATGTAAATAATTTAATGGAACTCTCATAAATAATTAATTGCACCTCGTGAAAGAAGACAAAAGGAATTGATTTTCTGTTAGAGGATTTATAAATATTTAAGAATAACTAGTAGTGATAGGTGATATGGTTTATAATCAGTGTTGACTCCAAATTTTAAACTATTCATAGTGTAAATTGTTGAATATAGCTTTATGATCTGAATATGTAAATAAATAAAATATGCATGCAAGCTATTGATTTGGAATAACTTAGTTCAAAGTGTTGCTATTGGTCTTCTGATCCATCATAAGGGTGGAATGAATTGACTTCCCATATATTGCATTTGTTTTATTTATGTAATCAAAGTGATGGCACTTGAACATTTTTCTCACCAAAACGATCAAGCCGCCATTTTTTTAAAATCAATTTTCAAGACATTTTGCTAGGCTTTTTGTCTGCAATACATCTAAGGGCTCCTTTTATCAAGGCGCGCTACGGGGGTTAGAGCATTGGACATTTCATCACACGCTAACCCCCGCGGCAAGCCTAAAAACTAACGCCTCGTCAATGGAGGCGTTAGCGACTAGCGCGGCAGGCGGTTGAAGGTGCGCTATTCCTACCGCACCTTGATAGGCGCCCTAAATCTCAAGGGGGTGTGTGTGTATTGGAGGCATGTTTGTGGGTGGGATTTGGGTGGGTTTAGTACTTGGACTTTTGAAGTGATAATCAAATATTTTACAAAACGTCCCGAACACAATTTGGACATTTGGGGTTAGACCTGTTTTAAAAATAACTAAGGGTCAAAAATGTGCCTAAACTGACCAAATAAACACTGGAAGGTTAAAGGCATGCCCCCCTCACTCCCCCAGTGTCACTGACCCCCCCTCCCACCCCAAAAGATCTGAATGAAACAGTACATATCTATCATCTATAACAGCAGCAGATAGCATGCCCATAGTAACATAGTAACATAGTAGATGACGGCAGATAAAGACCCGAATGGTTCATCCAGTCTGCCCAACCTGATTCAATTTAAATTTTTTTATTTTTTTTCTTCTTAGCTATTTCTGGGCGAGAATCCAAAGCTTTACCCGGTACTATGCTTGGGTTCCAACTGCCGAAATCTCTGTTAAGACTTACTCCAGCCCATCTACACCCTCCCAGCCATTGAAGCCCTCCCCTGCCCATCCTCCACCAAACGGCCAGACACAGACACAAACCGTGCAAGTCTGCCCAGTACTGGCCTAGTTCAATATTTAATATTATTTTCCGATTCTAAATCTTCTGTGTTCATCCCACGCTTCTTTGAACTCAGTCACAGTTTTACTCTCCACCACCTCTCTCGGGAGCGCATTCCAGGCATCCACTACCCTCTCCGTAAAGTAGAATTTCCTAACATTGCCTTTGAATCTACCACTCCTCAACCTCAAATTATGTCCTCTGGAAAAGATTTTGTTCTACGTTAATACCCTTCAAGTATTTGAACGTCTGAATCATATCTCCCCTGTCTCTCCTTTCCTCTAGGGTATACATATTCAGGGCTTCCAGTCTCTCCTCATACGTCTAGCACATCAGCAAGAAGGTCTCTGGAGTAGCCTGGTGAGCTGTGCAGTAGACCCAGGCCCATATCCAACCCTAATTAGTACATTTGTGGGAGAAAGTGTGAGCCCTCTAAACCCACCAAAAATGTACTGTACCTAAATATAGATGACACCTGCAGCCATAAGAGCTATTGGGTGGTAGACAGGTTTGGGGAGAACCCCCCATGGCACCCCGCACCCACCCCCCGAATCCCGGCAGGAGAGAACCCCCCCATGAATTCCCCCTGACACCCTAACCCCCCCCCCCCAAATACCGGCAGGAGGGATGTTTATGTTTAATTAACATTTGATATACCGCTTAAGCATATTACAGATTTAAGTGGTTTACAATAAAATACAGATATGTAGAACTTCCTTATCTGTCCCGAAGGCTCACAATCTAACTAAAGTACCTGAATAAACAATTATTAAAATAGATAAGACATAACAAAATTCCAAGAGTTGTGAGGGAAAGGTATATGTCTAATAATAATAAAAAAATTAAAAAGATAAAAGAAATAAAATTATAAATTAAAATATACAAATAAGTTTAAGAGATTGGAGATTGAGCAAAATAAATTCCAGTTCGGTCCAATAGAGCTCCACATCTACAAGGAAGGATCGACACAAAGAAGTGATGGTGGGCTGTGGGGCTATCCCTGCCAGAGGTGAAAGATCCCAAGCCCTCCTGCCGGAGGTGGCATGGCACCCCCACCTCCGAATACCCGAACATCCCCCGAATGCCCCCCCCCCACACTAACCTTTCTGTTGGCCAACCAGATGGGTCCCTCCTCGGAATAGCAGGCTTGCATTGTGCATTGTGGGATGCACCGGGGAGGGGCCTAGGGCCTGATTGGCCAAGGCGCCTAAGGCCCACCCATAGGAGGACAACTGGAATTGGGCCAGTTGCCGGAGGCCCCTTCTATAGGTGGAGCTTTAGACACATGGACCTGCACGCACATCGTTTCTTTTCCACAGTACCTCTGTAATGTTCCTGGTGCAAACAGCAACCCCAACCTGCTGTCACACCAGCGTCAGCTCTTCCTCTGATGTCACTTCCTAGGCGCGGGTCCAGGAAGTGACATCAGAGGAAGAGTCAATGCTGGTGTGACAGCATGTTGGGGTTGCCGCTCATGCCAGGAATGTTACAGAGGTGCAAGGGAAGGGAAGCGGCGCATACATGTGACAGTGAGGGTGCAGGGAGGAGGGGGAGAGTGGGCAGAGTGGAGGACAGGTGCCTACATCCTCACCAAGATGATGTCTGGGGCAGACGGTCTCCGTCCCCTCCTTACTATGCCACTGAATATGGGCATACAAACAGATAAAGACTACAGTAGAAATTTTAAAAAACATAGGGCTAGATTCACTAAGCAAACCAATCGTGTGCCGACTCCTTTGCGACCCGATTTTACTCTGGCCTGATTCACTTACCTCTCTGCCGATCCAATTCTGACCTGCACATGCAAATGAGAGGAACGGCATGCAAAGTAGGCAGGGACGCGATTCACCAAATAAAATTTTGCTAACTGACTGGCCTGGCCGATCAACCCAAGAAGTGACTGCTGGGGATCAGTCGCAAATATCCTTTCCGACTCTCCAGCTCCATTGCCACCCTGCTCTCTGCCCTGTTCTCTGAACGCCCTGCTCTCTGCTGCCCCAAATCTCTCCTGCCTGCCGCCTCGAATCACCGCTCTGCTCTGCCCTGAATCTCTCCTGCCCTTCCCCGCACTGTGAGCCCGTGGTTTTAACCTGCGGGTTTAAAGCACGAGATCGTTGGTCTGCAAAAGTAAAATAAAAGTAAAAAACAAGGTTATGTTACGGCATGACAAAAATCTACCTACACAGAAAAATAAAACGTGTCAGCGTTGTATCTATTTCTGCCCAGGAATGTGTGTCTGAAGCTGGCACTTTCTTTCTCCCAGAGTTTTTTTCAGCTGGACTTTGCTGTTAGTGAGGGCCATAGCGGTGCCACTTTGGGGGGGGGGGAGGCTACCTTCCACTTTAAAAAGTTGCTGCTCAGACCGGTCTTAGACGCATGCACAGATGGTCTGCACATGCGTCGGGATCGCACACTAGCGATCCGTATCGGCGGATGGGGGCGTTCCTCCGATCACCCCCATTAAAATATTGCTGGTTTCTGAATCCATCAGACCTGCCCGGATTGGACACGGATCGGTCACGATCGGGCAGGTTAGTGAATCTGGGGGATAGACCCATATTCTGTAGATGGTGCCTGAAGTTAGGCGGCAATAAGCACCCTTCTACCGCATAACTTAATTGATTTAATTGGCGTAATCAGAGCACTAATGTGACGCTCCAATTTTTAAAAAAAAGCAATTTAAATTTAAATGCAATTTTAAAAAAAGGATACACCTAAGGGCACCTCCACAGAAGCTGCCATTATCCTGCCTAAGGAGGCACTTTATGACATGGTTAACTCTGGAAGTGGCATAAGGCATCGTAAGGTACCTCCATAGGTACAATTCTTGTGAAAGGTAGGTGCCATTAAATTAATATATAATGCTAGGAAATACGATCATGTTTCACCGTTACTAATAGACGCTCACTGGCTCCCAATTGGTCATAGAATCACCTTTAAAATAATACTGCTCATCTTTAAAACTCTAGCCTTCGATGAACCTCAATTCATATCTAGCCTATTAATACCTCACACTTCCCAACATTCACTTTGCTCTTCGGGTCAAAACCTTCTTACAGTTCCTGGAATTTTGACCCATAGAGACTCTAACTTATCCGTCAGTTGTGGCGTGTTCTCTCCAGCAGATTCAATTTCCTCTTTGACGTATATGGCAACGCCTCCACCTTTTTGAGCCACTCTGTCTCTGCGGTATAGTTTGTATCCCGGTAGCACAGTGTCCCAGACGTTTTCCTCAGTCCACCATGTTTCTGTGATACCTATGATGTCAACGTTATCTTTTTGTGCTATGGCTTCTAATTCACCCATCTTATTTGTAAGGCTCCTTGCGTTTGTGTACATACACTTAGAGTTTGCAGTTTTTTCCTTTCTTGCATTTCCTTCCTTCTTGTGTCTTTTTAGATCTCTCTTGCCTGTAATCCGGTGAGTCTTTTCCTCTATCTTCTTGCACGGAATCCTCTGGGTATACCGGTTCCCGAACCATCGACTCTCTCTCTCTATGTCGACTGTCTGCTTTCCCCTTCTTCCTAGTTTAAAAACTTGTCCACTTCTCTCTTGATGTTGCATGCAAGTAGCCTCGTTCCGTCTCTGCTGAGGTGGAGTCCATCCTTTCTGTAGAACTTGCTCTTCCCCCAGAACATTGTCCAATTGTGCACGAAGTGGAATCCTTCTTCCTCACACCAACGCCGCATCCACGCGTTGACTGCTTGCAGCTCCATCTGCCTCTTCTCATCTGCCCTGGGTACCAGCAGGATCTCCGAGAATGCTATCTTCTGCGTTCTGGCCTTCAGCTTCCTTCCTAGCATCCGGAACTGGTCCTTCAGTACTTCCCTGTTGTAGTTCCTATTGCTCACGTTGTTCGTCCCCACATGGATCACCACCGCCATATCTTCTTCTTCCACACTGTTTAGGATCCTGTTGATGCGGCTCACTATGTCTTCTACCTTGGCTCCCGGTAGGCAGGTCATCAGCCGATCAAGTCTTCCTCCAGCTATGTGGCTGTCAACTTGTCTGATGATGAAGTCGCCCAGGATGATTGCTGTCCTCTCTATCTTCTCCTGATTCTCCAGTCTCAGGTCCGTATCCCTGGTGTATGTCCATCTCTCCTGCCGCAGGTCCATATCCTTCGTTCTTGCTACTGTATCACCCATTTCTTCCTGGTGGTTTTCTGTCGGGTGGTCCACACTCTCTGTAGGTGTCTTTCGGCAGTTCCACTGCTGCTGGTGATTTTCCACGGCCTCCCTGTATGCCTCCTCTATGAACTTCTCCAGCTCTCGGACTCTTCCTCGATGGTGTCTTCTGTCTTGTTCTCTGCTTTCTCTGTTTGGACGTTCTCTGCATCTCTGTCTCCCTCCTCCCCTGCTTGAAGTGCCTCCAGTTCCAATATTCTGCCCTCCAGGAGTCTGACTTGTCTCTTCAGGCTCTCTAGTTCTCTGCATCGGGCGCATACGTAAGACCGCCTCCCAGAGGGGAGGTAATCATACATATGGCAGACGATGCAGAAAACTGGGTAGCTCAACATCTTGCTTCCGTCTGCTGCTTCCATTGCTGTCTGCTTGCCAGTCTCCTGCGGATGCCTTCTGGGTCTGCTGTGGTTGCGCCTGCTCTTTTATCTGCTTTTTTCCCCCTTTTGTTCTCTCTGCCTCTGCCTCTCTCTATAGCTGCTTTTCTCCTGCTCAGATCAACTCTGCTCCGTTGGCCCCTCCCCTTTTGAGGCAGAGCTGCGGTGGTGGACATCTCCTGCCTCTGCTTCTCTCTCCTGCTGTTTTATCTGCTTTTTTTCCCCCTTTGGCTTCTCTCTCCCTCTGCCTCTCTCTGTAGCTGCTTTTCTCCTGCTCAGATCAACTCTGCTCCGTTGGCCCCTCCCCTTTTAAGGCAGAGCTTTGGTGGTGGACGTTGGGGGGTGGGTGGAGCTAATTCTCACCGATTCCCCTCTTGGTCTCCTGCTCTGCTTCTGCTGTTTTATCTGCTTTTTTCCCCCTTTGGCTTCTCTCTCCCTCTGCCTCTCTCTGTAGCTGCTTTTCTCCTGCTCTCTCCTGCTCTTTCTACTGCATCTCCCCAACTGCCCTACTCCCATTCCACCCCCAATCTAGCACACTTACTCCCCCGACTGCCACCTTTCCTAGGATTCAGCACACTCAATTCCAAGCCACTTCACTCCTCCTCACTGATCTGACACAACTGCAAAGAGAAATGGAGGGGGAGGGAATGCTGCTGCATAGGGGGCAGGGAGAGAGACAGAAAAAAAGAAAGACAGCGGGAGAGAGAGACAGAAAGAAAGACAGACAGACATATATTCTAGCAGGGGGGAGGTAAAACAAAGGGAGAAGGGCTGCTGGATAAGGGGAGCAGTGAAGGGGTGGTCATGGACACAGGAGAGGTAAAAGGAAGGGAGAATGGACAGGGGGAGCAGGCAAGGGGTGGTGGTGGACAGCCAAGGAAAAAGAAAGACAGAAAGAAAGAAAGAAAGACAGAAATACAGAAAGTGGCTAAGGAGAGAGAGAGAAAGAAAGAAAGACAGACACACACACATATATTCTAGCACCTGTTAATGTAACAGGCTACAAGACTAGTATTAAATAAAATCAAGTCAATATGCTAAAAAGTTTGTCCCCATCCCGTGAACCAGACAGACAAAGCACTCACAGCAACAGCGTTCATTCACACATCAAAATAAATTTTAAAAACGCTATATAAATCAGCTGGTTGATAACATCACTTAGCTGCGTGGAAGTCCAATCTCAGGAAAATCATCGTTCTGCTGGAAATAACTTTCTAATATATTGACTTAATTTGATTTAATATCATTAACATAATTTATCACTATTTTGGCATATATTATTCACTCACTGTATGAGCACACAATAGGGGAACCCGATGATGGTGTCGGCTAAAAACGGGCTGTTTTTGGCCTATGGTTTGTTTAAGCAATTGATTGGGTCCTGGTACCCTCTCTTCTGAGTTTATCACCTCACACTAAGGACCCCTATTCACATCATTAATATATCTTTAATATTGAGTGATTGTGTATCTAGAAGGTTTTTTTGTCCATGTCCTGTGTGGTCTTTTTCCCAATAAGCATCGATTTTTGTTTCTTTGAAATTCTGGAGGCCGCATTATCAAAAGGATGTGCGGAGAGTTGAGTCGGTTCAGCGAATGGCCACCAGAATGGTTTCAGGTCTTAAGGATCTCCCGTATGAGGAACGGCTGGATAAGTTGCAGCTATACTCACTCGAAGAACGCAGAGAGAGGGGAGACATGATTGAGACGTTCAAATATGTCACAAATATATATCGAGGTGGAAGAAGATCTCTTTTTTCTTTAAGGACCCACGGCGACAAGAGGGCATCCGTGGAAAATCAAGGGTGGGAAATTTCATGGCGATACCAGAAAATACTTCTTCACCGAAAGGGTGGTTGATCGCTGGAATAGTCTACCACAACAGCATGTCAGCAGCATGTCAGATTTTAAGAAAAGATGGGATTGGCATGTCGGATCTCTTCATAGAGGTAGATAGGGGGTGGGTCTTGGTGTGGGCAGACTGGAAGGGCCGTGGCCCTTTTCTGCCGTCATTTCTATGTTTCTATCTTTCTATTACCATTGTGCTTACGTTGGGGCTTTTTTGCTAAAATGTTGGGTTACAGGAAACAGCTTAGCATTGAATATCTTGGTTTAACATTGTCAGTGGACAATCAAAACCCTGCCCACTGCAAGCTGAATATCAGGTGGTGTATATATGAGATATGTTTGCATGTATTATCTGCACTGCAGTGTGTCCCAAAGACTGGGTCAAGAAGCTCTGTTTAGATTAATTAAACCCTATGTCCTCAGAAAGAAGTATCCCATTCAGTAGATCTGTAATTTGAGAATGTTGAAACTATTCCAACTGTGTTTTTGAGTAGGGGGGTGATCCTTCCCCTGTTATCTATGCATAAACAATGTGGAACTTACTGATTCATCACATATTCATGGCCCCTGTGGCTAAATTAATTATAGTCATCTGTTTTCATGTTGTTTTGAAGAAGGATCGCACACTGAAGTATTAATGTGACTCTTTGTAAAAGTCATGCTAAGTCAGCAAACTTTTTACTTTACTGTGTCGACCATTGAACACATTCTAGGCCAATGTGCATTTTGTTAGGAAAACCTGCTTGAAATTTTTCAACTAATTGTTGAATTGAAAAACAAAACTATAAGTTACAAAATTCTGTTGACATTGTAAAATTAGGTTGAATTTGTTCCATCAGCAAACAATTATGTTTTAATAAACATTTGGAAATCAATTTCATTCTATAATCATATAAACCATGTACCATTTAATTATTAGCTTAGATTTATTCATTTCTGGAGAAACAGCAATGGTTCTAATGAATGTCACAGTTTTAATGATCTTTGCTATTGTAAAGTAGCAGGAAATGTAGGTTACTGAAAAAATGATTGTCAACCTATGATAGGGTTACCACACGACCGGATTTCCCAGGACATGTTTGGGGGTCCAGATGACTTTTCAAAAACCTGGCTCTTTGTCCGTGTTTTAAAAGAAATCGCGTCGGGAAGTAAGCATCTGCGCATGTGCGGATACCTTCCTGCCCGACAAACAGGCAATGGGGGTGGGGCTGGGGCGGTCCTGGGGGGCGGGTCTAGTAGTCCAGATTTTACAGATATAAAATCTGGTAATCCTAACCTATGATCATCAGCAATTTTCCCTGCCCTATAGACTGAGGCGCATGTATATTAATAACCCCCAGCCCACCCCCTTTTACTAAGCTGCGATAGAGGTTTCTACTGCGGCCTGAAGTGCTAAATGCTCCGGCGCTGGTCTCGCACTCATAGAGTCAGAGCATTTAGCGCTCCAGGCCACTGTACAAACCTCTACCACAGCTTAGTGGGTAATTTTTATCTATATAGTCCATCTGGTATCCAAAAGGATGACTCTCTTGTTTGGGGGCCTATATACTAATGTGACAATGTTCACATTTGTGTACCTGTTTCCACAAAATGCAGATAGGAGATGCAAGAGAGATCTTAGTTCATTTATTCTTTACCTAAATGTTGTAAGGAGTTTTTTCTGGTTTTGCCACAGATAGAAACGTTATTATTTTTTATTTTTTTAATGTTTATTAAGATTTATAAACCACACTTTGCTATAACATCAATGCGGCTTTCAAAAAATATATAGAATGGAAAAGAACGCCACTATAATAAGTAAAACGATTAAAAACTAAAATAAAAACATTCAAAAAAATAACAAAATTAAAATAAAATAGTCAGATAGTCAAATCAAATAGTCAGTTGCCTTGGAGTAGGATCTCCCATAAATTAAGTAAAGACCACCAGATTCATCTGGTGTGATATAACATTAGCTGAGCTGATGTCACCTGCTGGTAATATTTATTGAATGGTGCTATGGGTAAAATGGGGGGGGGGGGGTAGAGGGTGAGGGGAATATATGAGTTGATGTCAAAGATCTATAGAATAAGGATTGACAAGTTTATAAGAGGAAGTAAGAAAGGGTTAATAGACAGAGCTTGTAAGAAAGAAAAAGGTTTAGGGAGGTTTCTAAGCTGATGGGGGTGGAGCAGTCATGGGATTGGTTGGATGTTGTGGCAGGTAGGAGTGAGTTCTGTGAGGAAAGGGGAAGAGTAGAGTAGTCTCTTCAGGAAAAAATTATCCTTCCCATGTGTGTTTTGTGTCAGTGTTGGGGGAGGGGGTTACAGGTTATAATATATAGACTTGGATGGGTTTTTTGAGCTTATGGGGTTGGGGAAAAGTAATCGCAGCTTTGGGCAGGGCGGAAAATGGGGTTTGGCCCAGTTGGATCTGGGAGATGAGCAGTTAATAAATGTAACACTCGTAGGTGACACCGCTGCGAGGGGAAGCATGGCCTGGCATCAAAGTGGGTCATGTTTGGGGGGAGGGGAAGCATGGCCTAGCATTCACCGTGGGTCATGTTTGGGGGAGGGGAAGCATGACCTGGCATCATCGTGGGACATGTTTAGGGGAATATCATAAGTTTAAACACTTAACGGGAGCTAGTTTTGACACCGAATAGCTCCCGGGGGGAGGGGGGGTAAAATATGCATGGGGGGGTTGTTGGTTTTGGACACGGATTATATTGTAAGTGGAGATAATATTCAGACAGATAATAAAGCTGCGGTCAAATATTTATTCCAATAAAATTGAGTTGTGTGATTATTGATTGTTGATTAGCTTTCAGTTGCAGGTGACGGGAATGCGAATGCTAATGTTATAGATGGAAAAGCTAAACCAAAAAGATAGGTCTTCAAAAGAGACCTGAATTATGGATAAATAAGTTCACATCATAACTCATCTGGAAGAAAGAGAAGGAACAGAAATAAAGAAAGCAGACTTATGAGTTGAGAATAACTTAACTCCCCCTCCCCCCCCCCCCCCCCCCCCCCCCCCCCCCCCCCCCCCCCCCCCCCCACACACCACACACACCTTTTTACAAAAGTGTAGCACAGTTTTTAGCGCCGGTAACATCTCCAATGCTCATAAAATTGCTATGATTGTCAGAGCTGTTATCACCACATTGGGGTGTGTGTGTGTGTAAATGAACTGAAGGTACAGATAATTGATGGGTAGAAGCTGACCACTGATTATGTATTGGCTTAAATGGTACCAGTAGTTTTGACAAATAATCTGGTTGACCTGATTGTAACACTTTAAAAGCTAAGGTGTGCATTAAACAATATTTAACAGCAAGCCAATGAAACTCTCTAAAAAATGGAGAAATCTGATCATATCTACGAGCATTAACAAGAAGTCTAAAAGCAGTATTTTGTATAGTTTGGTAATCCAGTATACATGCTACTTTACATGTTTCCTGGATCAATGGCCTGCCAGAATTAAAGGGCACCCCAGCCTGAATGAAAGACTCATTGGATTGCCTCCCCTAGGGGATCTTCCAAGCTCTAATGGTTCACTGGGCCCGATGTTCCTAGCCTATTATGGGGCAAAAAATTTGTAAAAGGGGATGGAACTCCTCTCGTATGAGGAAAGACTAAAACGGTTAGGGCTCTTCAGCTTGGAAAAGAGATGGCTGAGGGGAGATATGATTGAAGTCTACAAAATCCTGAGTAGAGTAGAACAAGTACAAGTAGATTGATTTTTTCACACCGTCAAAAATTACAAAGACTAGAGAACACTCGATGAAGTTACAGGGAAATACCTTTAAAACCAATAGGAGGAAATTTTTTTTCACTCAGAGAATAGTTAAGTTCTGGAATGCTTTGCCAGAGGATATAGTAAGAGCGAATAGTGTAGTAGGTTTTAAAAAAGGTTTGGACAAGTTCCTGGAGGAAGAGTCCATAGTCTGTTATTGAGAAAGACATGGGGAAGCTACTGCTTGCCCTGTATTGGTAGCATGGAATATTGCTACACCTTGGGTTTTTTGCCAGTTACTAGTGACTTGGATTGGCCATGTGAGAATGGGCTACTGGGCTTGATGGACCATTGTTCTTATGTTCTTGCCTGTTCCCAAAGCTCTACTCTACCAAAACTACACATACTCTAGGAACCCCTTGGACTCAGTATACCCCATGATCATGGAGCAACCTCTATGTGCCCCTGTACTGGTGGCTGATTTCATCAAAATGGTGCCACTGTCCCTTATCATATGTTTTATGATACTACTGATAAGGGTCATATTGTCAAATAAATAGAACACCCCTTGTGATGTGGCTTGGCTACGGCCATTGTTACAGGCTTTATGAAGGATGTGTTTGTATGGGGGGGGGGTGCAACCCTAGGCCTATGTGGTCTACAGCTGGCTGTGAGATGGCGGGGGACCCAATTGGAGGCAGCCATTCTTCTGTCCACCTCTGCTTGGAACCTCCCCAATGAGAGAAAGAGGTTACATACTGGAAGGTGGGAAACCTAGGATGACATCATTCTAGCTGTTTTGGGGACCCTCATAGATAGCAATGGCTGGATATCCCCCTGTGACTCATGGACAATGTTCCTGGGGTGAGTGGGTGGGATGGGTCTTCATGGGTGATGGCCTCCTAAATAGGAGCTTGTATGACACTATCATGTAGAGGTTTGAAGGGCCTGCAGCTTAAGCCTTAAGTAATGTTCCACAGGGCTACATTTAATTGACCTGACAATGTTTTCTAGCAGTGGTCCTGGAGGTTCCACAGCCAGTCAGGTTTCCCTGATCTGCACAATGACTATTCATGAGATTGGATTGTAGTGGAGACTGTGCCTGCAAATCTCTCTCCTGTGCAGTTCAGGAAAACCTGACTGGCTGTGGTGCCTCCAGGATCATGGTTGGGAATCACTGCTTTTTCCAAGCAATAAAGGGTCTAAGCCATGAAAGGCCAGTCATTTGAGGGGAGAGGGGGGTAACTTGTGCTCTGACAGCCCTCTATCATCCCTTTGTCCTGTAGTGGGGAATTCAAGAGGGCCTGGGATAGGTGCATGGGATCTCTCAGAGAGAGAATGAGATAATGGTTACTGTGGATGGGCAGACTAGATGGGCCATTTGGCCTTTATCTGCTGTCATGTTTCTATATTTCTATCACAGATCCTCAGAAAACTCTAAGAAAGTACTGTTATAGGGGTGCTTTGTCAGTGGGCCCTGTGGTGCTCCCTCATGCACTTGAGGAGAGTGTGGCATAGTAATTAAAGCTACAGCCTCAGCACCCTGAGGTTGTGGGTTCAAACCCTGTTCTGTTCCTTGTGACCCTGGGCAAGTCAATTAATGGTACATTAGATAGAGACACCGAGCCCACCAGGACAGACAGGGACAATGCTCGAGTACCTGATTTGTAACCTGTTCTGAGCTGCTTTGGGTCAGACTAAAAAATTAAATGAATAAAACATCTCAATTTTAATCAATGTTATCAGTTCTTTATATCAGTGATTCCCAACCCTGTCCTGGAGGAACACCAGGCCAATCGGGTTTTCAGGCTAGCCCTAATGAATATGCATGAGAGAGATTTGCATATGATGGAAGTGATAGGCATGCAAATTTGCTTCATGCATATTCATTAGGGCTAGCCTGAAAACCCGATTGGCCTGGTGTTCCTCCAGGACAGGGTTGGGAACCACTGCTTTATATGACCTATATCATATATTAACAATTTTTAATTAGAGAATTGTTAAATCTTGAAAATTTGAGATGAACAGCTACATTTTCAACTTATCTTTCAAAACAGCTTTTATAATCCAGACATATAACATCCAGACCAGCATAGACATGGCTTTAAACTGATAACAAGAGGAAAGCCGATAGTCGATCTGACCTCGACACATCGGACCACAGTATCAAGCAAGGATACTGAATCAGGAAATGGCAATAGAGGGCTCGAGACTGTGTGGACATTTTCTGGACTAAAACCCAAAGACGCCTTGCAGGGATCAAAGGAACTTAAGGAACTAAAGAGCGACAAAATGAAGAAACAGCCGGAAACAGAGGGCTATCCAAAGTCGAAGAAGCGGACGGAGGACGGGATAGACACACCACAGGAGGAAGGTGAACAGAACGAGGCTCAGGGACTGGCAGACCGTGAGGGAATCGACAGGAGCACCAAACCACGAGGAGAACCAAATGAGAAGGTAACCAACCGGGACTTAATTTGCCTATATACAAATGCCAGGAGCCTAAGGACAAAAATGGGAGAGCTAGAAGTTATAGCCAGTAAAGAGGACTTGGACATAATAGGAGTCACAGAGACATGGTGGTCCGAGGACAACAAATGGGATGTGGCCCTGCCAGGGTACAAACTCTATAGGAGGGACAGGACACACAAGAAGGGTGGAGGAGTAGCACTGTATATAAAGGACTCCATTCCTTCAACCAGGATGGAAACGACAGTAAGGGCGGACAGCTTGGAATCAATATGGGTTAAACTAACAGGAGGAAATGGAGCAGACATCAAATTGGGACTGTACTATCGCCCACCAGGACAGCCAGAAACAAACGACCAGGACCTGGAGGACGAATTGAGGCAGGTATGCAAACTTGGAAGTGTGGTGGATATGGGGGATTTCAACTACCCTGGAATAGACTGGAACACTGGACACTCCAATTGCACGAGAGAAACTAAATTCCTAGAGGCAACGAGGGACTGTTACATGGAACAGCTGGTCATGGAACCAACGCGAGGGGATGCCACTCTGGACCTAATCCTCAATGGGCTAGGGGGACCCGCAAAGGAGGTGGTAGTACTAGCACCATTAGGAAACAGCGATCACAACATGATACAGTACAAACTAAACATAGGAACACAAAAGGTGAAAAGAACCACAATGACAGCACTCAACTACAGAAAAGGAAATTACGAGGCCATGAGGAAAATGGTGGGGAAAAAAGCTCAGCAACAGCTCAATGAAGATGGAGACCGTAGAGGAAGCCTGGGCCCTACTCAAGGGCACGGTGCACGAGGCACAAGACCTGTACATCCCAAGATTTAGGAAAGGGTGCAAAAAGAATCGAGCTCAAAACCCGGCGTAGATAAACAATGCAGTAAAAAAGGCGATAAGTGACAAGAAATCATCTTTCAGAAAATGGAAAAAGGACCCAACAAGGGACAACCAGAAGGAGCACAAAAGGCACCAGAAAGAATGTCACCGAGAGGTTAGGAAAGCAAAAAGAGAGTATGAGGAAAGACTGGCGGGGGAAGCAAGAAACTTCAAACCATTCTTCAGGTATGTGAAGGGGAAGCAACCAGCCAGGGAGGAAGTGGGACCATTGGACGATGGAGACAGGAAAGGAGTGGTAACAGAGGAAAAAGAGATAGCTGACAGATTAAACAAGTTCTTCTCGTCAGTCTTCACGAGAGAGGACATATCCAATATCCCAGAACCTGAGGAGATCATAAATGGAGACCACGATGAAAAGCTGGTCCAATTAGAGGCGAGCATAGAGGATGTCCTCCGACAGATAGACAGACTGAAGAGCGACAAATCACAGGACCCGGACGGCATCCACCCAAGGGTAATAAAGGAACTGAGAAACGAGATAGCAGAAACACTTTGCCAAATATGTAATCTATCCTTGAAAACTGGGGAGATCCCAGAGGACTGGAAAATAGCAAATGTCACGCCCATCTTTAAGAAGGGATCAAGAGGAGATCCGGGAAACTACAGGCCGGTGAGCTTGACCTCGGTCCCGGGAAAGATGATGGAAGCACTGGTCAAGGACACAATCTGCGAACACATAGAAAAAAATGGACAACTGAAGGCAAGCCAGCACGGCTTCTGCAAGGGTAGGTCGTGCCTCACGAACTTACTGTACTTCTTTGAGGGAATAAACAGCCAGATGGACAAGGGGGAAGCCATAGACATCATCTACCTCGACTTCCAAAAAGCCTTTGACAAGGTACCTCACGAAAGGCTGCTTAAGAAGCTGTGGAATCATGGGGTGCAAGGGGATATACACAGATGGATCAGACACTGGCTGGCGGGCAGAAAACAGAGGGTTGGAGTAAAAGGGCATTACTCAGACTGGCAATGGGTCACGAGCGGAGTCCCTCAGGGATCGGTGTTGGGACCACTCCTGTTCAATATA
The DNA here is from genome assembly GCF_902459505.1 of Geotrypetes seraphini. Taxonomy (NCBI): domain Eukaryota; kingdom Metazoa; phylum Chordata; class Amphibia; order Gymnophiona; family Dermophiidae; genus Geotrypetes; species Geotrypetes seraphini. The sequence goes on along the minus strand of NC_047101.1, from coordinate 34,937,181 downwards.
TTTATCAACGACCTGGAGACGGGGACGAAATGTGAGGTCATTAAATTTGCTGATGACACCAAACTCTGTAGCAGGGTCAAAACCAAGGAGGATTATGAAGACCTGCAGAGGGACCTGACGAGACTAGAGGAGTGGGCAAAAAAATGGCAAATGAGTTTCAATGTGGACAAATGCAAGGTCATGCATGTAGGGAAAAAGAACCCGATGTTCAGCTATAAAATGGGGGGAATATTGCTAGGGGTGAGCGACCTTGAAAAAGACCTGGGGGTGATGGTGGACGCAACATTGAAGCCATCGGCGCAGTGTGCGACAGCCTCAAAGAAAGCAAACAGAATGCTGGGCATTATCAAAAAGGGTATCACAACCAGGACGAAAGAAGTCATCATGCCACTGTATCGTGCAATGGTGCGCCCGCATCTGGAATACTGTGTCCAGTACTGGTTGCCGTACCTCAAGAAAGACATGGCAGTACTCGAGGGAGTCCAGAGAAGAGCGACAAAACTGATAAGAGGTATGGAAAATTTTTCATATGCTGACAGGTTAAAAATGCTGGGGCTGTTCTCCCTGGAGAAGAGGAGACTTAGAGGGGACATGATAGAAACCTTCAAAATCCTGAAGGGCATAGAGAAAGTGGACAAGGACAGATTCTTCAAACGGTGGGGAACCACAAGCACTAGGGGTCACTCGGAGAAATTGAAAGGGGACAGGTTCAGAACAAATGCTAGGAAGTTCTTTTTTACCCAGAGGGTGGTAGACGCATGGAACGCTCTTCCAGAGGTTGTGATAGGCCAGACCACAGTACAGGGGTTCAAGGAAGGTTTGGATAGGTTCCTAAAGGATAAAGGGATTGAGGGGTACAGATAGAAGCAGAGGTAGGATATAAAAATGGTCAAATCACTTCACAGGTCAAAGGACCTGGTGGGCCACCGCGGGAGCAGACCACTGGGCGGGATGAACCTCTGGTCTGACCCAGTGGAGGCAACTTCTTATGTTCTTATAATGTGGGATCAATCAAATCAGATGAAGATCTCTCAGAACCATCTTAACATCTTTTAACTTCTGACAAGGATAGAATGTTCCTGACCAGATGCCCCCTTGGCAAATATTTATAGAGTTGGCCCCTAGGTGGCCAATCACAGTTGCCCAATATCTAATTGCTGTCTTTGTGCCAAGTCATCTCCCTCTTAGCTACACCAAATAATTCTTCCTGTGGTGAAATCAGTTAATTTAGCAGGGTTTAAAAAGGGTTTGGATAATGTCCTAAAAGAGAAATCCATAGGCCATTATTGAGATGGCTTGGGGAAAATCCACTGCTTATTCCTAGGATAAGCAGCAAAAAAATCTGTTTTGCTACTTGGGATCTAGCTAGGTACTTGGGACCTGTGTTGGCCACTGTTGGGAACAGGATACTGGGCTTGATGGATCCTTGATCTGTCCCGGCATGGTAATTCTTATGTTCTTATGTTGATAGACAACATCATTCAGTGCAGGTCAGCAGGGTAGTCAGGAAGTAGATTATGTTCTTCTGCTGCCAAAGAATCAAGACCCTCTAAAATTATCAGAAGAATGACGGTGGGTCTTGGATCTTTATAGTGGAGGGCTAGGAGGTGGTTAGGCCTCTCAACCATCTAGCAGACTTCCTTTTTGTAGGTGTTGCAGTTTCTTTTTCAGCATTATGGGGCCAATGCAAAAAGCAAAAGCATGTACATATCTACCCAGTTAAAGTTAAGGTGGTAATTCTCAGCTCATTTAATGCCACCCTTCCTGACAGTATGAGCCATGATTTTTAACAACCACAAGTCTCTGGCATTTGCATCAGCTTCTTTCCTCCTTCCCTGATGTGAAATTCCAATCACTGGTGTCTAATGAAACCAATGATCAGTCAATGTTGAGAGCTCTATTTTGAGATAATCAAATTTTGCTCATTGAGAGGTAGGAAATATTTCAGTTGAATCTAGGTGCCACCTAGAAATGTCCTACCTCTAAGTGGCCAAAACCGATCTGTCTAAAACAGTTGTTCTCAAATGGGTCCTGGAATATTTTTAAACGGTGTGGTATTCAGGCTATTAACAAAAAATATGCAATAGGTAGATAGGTATGCACTGCCTCCATTGCATGCAAATTTATCTTCTGCATACTTATTATGGATATTAAAAGAAACAAACTAGCTAAAGGATACTTCATAACCAGCTTAAGAAACACTGGGCTATATGAGGTGCCGAGCCCCTTTTATGAAGCTGTGTTAGGGTTTTTTATTACCAGCCCTGGCGGTAAAAACTCCAATGCTCATAGAATTCCGGAGCCTGCGATCATAAACCCTAACAAGGCTTCATAAAAGTGGGACAAAATTATTTAAAAACGAATGATAGTGATTGTTTCATTTCTAATTGCGAAGCTCACAATTGCACTGTATTTTCAGAAGAAAACCATTCATTGATACGAGGGACCACTGCAAAGTTCTCAGCCCAACCAACAAAGCGGGGCGGTTTCCACTTTTTGTTTTGTTTCATTGGTCATTTTTCTGAGGTCTCTTTTTCTCTACTTGAGTTAGTGATTGCAGTGATTCTATTATAGGGGTCTATACTATATCAACTGATTTGATATTCCTGTTTATATATACTTTAGTTCTTTTTTATTTTCTTATTTAAGTATCTTAATAAACGTCTCTGCAGTCTATCAAGCTGCACACTATTAGCTGCCAGGTTGATAATGTTTTAACTCTTTGGCCCTCTTTTACTAACTGATTCATACACACTAAACACTAGCACGTGCATGTTAGTTTAGCACACGCCAATCGTTAGCGCTCCTTAGTAAAAGAGGGGGTTTGTTTTCTGTTAAAGGCTGAGCTATTTATAGTAATTGATGCTGTTTCATATTGTAAGGAAGGGAGGCAGTGGCGCCCCTCGCTTGACCTTGTCTCTGCTCCCCTGCTCCTTCCATAATCACCCCCCTGCTGAACGCATGCCTCTTTCCCCCGTACAGCCCAACCTACTGGAACAACCAACTAACTCAATCCACCTCAACCAAACACAGGAGAACCCACTCACTATTCACACACCCACCAACCAAAAATGTCAAAACGAAGAAAACTGACAACCTAATGGCCACCAGAGCAGCAAAACTAGACAGACAACTCGCCAATCTGCTGTCTTCGACCACAGACTACAAAACCTTCAAAAAAGAAACAAAAACCCTACTCTTCAAAAAATACATAAAACCTATTTAACACGACCAGACCCTTCCCAAGCTCTACCTACTATACTATCTACTCCTTATCAAATCTAAAATGTTCAAATTACCCATCATGTATTACCTAATCTCACGACAATTCTTATGTAATCCGCCTTGAACCGCATGGTAATGGCGGAATAGAAATCACTAATGTAATCTACCTCTAACCATTCACCGCCATGAGCAATAAGAACGTCAATGTGCTCCTTGCGACCCTGTCATCTCTTCCACTAACGTGACTTCCTATCCGCGGCGCTGGAAGTGACATCAGCAGGAAAAATGATGTGGCCGTGAGGAGCACGTTAAAGTTCTTGCTTGCAGCGATGAACTAGACAGCGAGGGGCGGAGAGGAAGAAAGGTGCTGGCACCCCCACCAACATGGCGCTCGGTGCAGTCTGCCCCCTCCCCCTTTACTATGCCATTGGGAAGGCCATAGAAGTAGCATCCCCAACTCTCCTCTTGCTAGAATGAAAGTGTTACCTCATTAATGAAGTTAAGCAGAGTCAGCTCTGATGGACACCAATGGCAGGCTGTATGCATTGCAGTTTAGGCGGAGTGTGTGGTACAGTGGTTAAAGCTGAGGTTGTGAGTTCAAACGACACCGCCCCTTGTGACTCTAGGCAAGTCACTTAATCTCCCGTAGCCCCGAATACATTATAAAGATTGTGAGCCCGCTGGGACAGACAGGGAAAAATGCTTGAGTACCTCAATAAATTCACATAACCCATTCTGAGCTCTCCTGGGACAACAGCATAGAAAATGGAATGAACAAATAGTGTTTAATGCTTCAGCCTCTGATGACCAGAGCTGGTATTGTGACATCATAATGCTTCATTCTACCAATGCCTAAGAGCCAACTCATCAGTGATGTCACAATGGTTTGATTGTTCTATACTTGGCTCACTTTTACTACATTTTGATTTCTAGAGTGGTTAAAGCTACAGCCTCAACACCCTGAGGTTGTGGGTTCAAACTCACGCTGCTCCTTGTGACCCTGGGCAAGTCACTTAATCCCCACATTGTCCCAGGTACATTAGATGGATTGTGAGTCCACCAGGACAGATGGGGAAAAATGCTTGAGGACCTGAATAAATTCATGTAAACCGTTCTGAGCTCCCTTTGGAGAACGATATAGAAAATTGAATGAATAAATAAATAATGCACTGTGTCCTGAACAACCATTTCTTTTAAACTCTGTGCTGTGAAGTTAGACAAAAGACTTATGCAAAACACTATTTATTGCAGGCCAAACTAATTTTTTTTAAAAACCCCACTAATGATAAGAATTATAATTACTACTTACTAAAGATGCAATTATAAGCAGATAACTTGCAATTACAGCTACCGTGAAGAAATAGGAAATGAACGACAATTAATTCTTCTCTTCACTACCTGAAAGCTGTTATTCTTTCATATCCCATGGGGCAGAAACATGGTGGTTAGCTATAAAACCTGACATAAGTATGAAAAAGTATAACTTCTTTGTCATTTTTTTTCTATTTAACTTGAGATAAGTGTAATTTCACAGATGAGAAAGGGTAAAAGCAGTTTCATACCTGCGTAAATTAAATGGATCTAGAGCCATCAGGCATCATCTTATCTCATAGATTATTAGAATTTGACTGGTTTGTGTAACGAGAATCTGAGTTGCTTAACAACTCTGCCAGTATCACTTTATCAGGATCCCACTGATCTCAATGTTCTTTAGAATTCCTTATTAGTACTTGTCTCTTGGCATTGAGATAAGTTTCATTTCTGTTATGTTCTTTTCTTTCAGTAAAGATATAGACAATCTAGTTTGCCTAAATCAATTTCCAAGATGTGGTGCTGTAGCATTTCCGTCAGGCCACCAGTGCTGTGGGTGAACCCACCAGTGCCATCTGTGCACCCCTTCAGCCAAATCTGAGAGTCCTCACTTCTTTTCAGTTAAATAAACTTTATTCAGCTATTTAAACTGGAGTAGCTTATTATGTCTTTTTTTTTAATTCTTTTTGATTTTCTAAACTTCAAAAGTGCAATGCACAAATATATATCATATAAGTTAATAAAAGCACATTCAAATTACAAATAATAATAATAATAATAATAATAACTTTATTTTTATATACCGCAGTACCAGAATAGTTCAAAACGGTTTACATGGCAAGAGACTGTACATCGACAGCGAAGTTACAAATAAGTCAATCAATATAGCTTAGCAAGTCGGGAGCAGGCAAGAAGGAGATAGCGAAGTTACAAACAAGTCAATCAGTGTAGCTTAGGAAGTCGGGTGCAGGTAGGTAGGAGGCATGTAGGTAGGAGGTGCAGGTAGGTAGGAGGTGCAAGGCGTAGTTAAAGGTAGAGTTACAAGGTGGGGCGGGAGTCAGAGATATTTGTCAAAGAGATAAGTTTGATTGATTTCCTGAAAGTTTGGTAGGAGGGAGAATTAGAAATGAGAGTGGATAGACATTTGTTCCATTTGCCTACCTGGAACGCCAGGGATCTGTCAAGGAATCTCTTGTAGATGCAGTACTTTAGGATCAGGAAGGCAAACAAGTGGGTGTTACGTGTGCGGGTGGGGCCAGGACGGACAAAGTGATCTGACAGGTAGATTGGGGATGAGCCTGTTAGGATTTTGAAGCAGAGGCAAGCACATTTGAAGATAATCCTTGCCTCCATTGGTAGCCAGTGCAGTTTTTTGTAGAAGGGGCTTATATGGTCTGATTTTTTGAGATTGTAGATGAGTCGAACGGCTGCATTCTGAACGAGTCTTAAGCGTTTGATGGTTTTTTTTAAATGAACCTAGGGAGATGATATTGCAGTAGTCTAGGATACTCAGGATTAGTGACCGGACCAGTAATCGGAAGGAGAGGAAGTCAAAGTAGTATTTGATGGTGCGGAGTTTCCAAAGGGTACCAAAACATTTTTTAATCCAAGCATTGGTGTGGACTTCAAAAGTTAGGCAGCGGTCCAGGATGACTCCAAGGATTTTAATAGTGGGGTTGATAGGGTAGTCTAAACTGTTTAGTTTCAAGGAGGTATTTGTTAGCTTGTTGGTGGGATTGACCAGGAAAATTTTGGTTTTTTCTGGGTTCAGCTTTAATTTGAATTGAGTGATCCATTGTTCTATCTTGGTGAGGATGGATGAGGTGAATTGTTCAGTCTCTTATGAAAGTGAGGTAATGGGAATGATAATAGTGATGTCATCTGCATAGATATATGATTTTAGTTTCAGGTCGGATAGCATATGTCCCAGCGAGGCCATGTAGACATTGAATAGAGAAGGTGAAAGAGGGGAGCCCTGAGGAACTCCGCAGGGATTGTGCCAGGGTTGGGAGAAGGTCCCATTGAAGTGTATATGCATAACCAACCATTTTCTCCCTCCCCCCCACCCAATGATTATTCAATTATTATGTCTTTTCACACAGAGTACATCACTCCGATAGGAAGCGTAACAACCCTCTTGTCACAGGGTTTCCAATTTCCTCCCAGTTCAACATGTCCTCTCTCAACCAGACAGTGTCCAAGCTTTCAAACACAGCACTTAATTCTCCTCCAGCCAGCTGTACAACTTCTATCCCCCCTCTGCCTCACCAAACTCCCGGGGAAGCTGTGGGTCCAGCTAGCGATCAGGGACAACAATTATCTTTCCCTAAGAATACCAGTCTTCTGCCCTTCCTTGGAATCCACTTGCTATAGGCTTCTCTGCCTCTCACAGCTCCTTAGGGGAAAATCCCTTTTCCTTTGGGCAGGCTATGGGTTGGGGCTCTCTCTATCCTGGGGAATTTCTTTCCTTTGTCTCTGGGAGCTGATCCGCCTTCCAATGTGCTCCTTCCTTCCGTATGGCCATCTGAGGAAACCAACCCCTCCTATACCATCAACCTCTTTGCTGTCCTGGCTTGTAACTGTTAAAAGAGCGTGTTCTCTAGCAACCCCCTCTTTTTCTCATGTTGCTTTGGGAATCCAAGTTCACTAGGCTTCCTTGATTATGAACTTGAAGCACACTGATGGATTCTCCCTCTCCCTGCTCAGCTCCTGCTGGGGTTTTACCCTGCTTATTTCCTACAAGTTAAGTAATGAGGATTTTGTTTGTTTGTTTGTTTTACAGCATGAAAGGGATCTAAGGTTCCTGCCTCTAGGTTTGTCCTTCTGCCCTGTATCTTCTAAAGACCTGTTTAAAAATAGGATCTCTTTGGCATGCTTGTCTTTTCCTTTCTGTCATAAGGAACTGACAGCTTCAGCCTGTCACAGTAGCTAGCTAGAAAGATAATCTAAGTGACATAGAAGTTCAAGTGACAATTTTTGCTTTTTCAGACTTATTTAATTTTCTTCATAATAGTTAACCGATTGGTTTCTTTTATCAAAGTTTGGTAAATCTGTAGCAAGTTCTTGAAACATCTCATTACAAAAGAGGCCCTTTTACTAAATATTAAAGCCCGAATGTGTGCTTAATCCATTGAAAACAAAAAAAACTCTGTGCAGTGACAATGTTCCTAAATGGACTTTATTTGAAAGAGTCAAAGTTCCAAAGGTACACCAAAATCATCCTCATAAAATAATTTAATCCACATAAAAATAGATTATCCACATAAAAAGTCTTAAAGGACCTAGTCCGCTAGGGAAACAGGACCTAACACGGTCCGCATTTTGACAAAAAGTCTTCTTCAGGGGTCCTATAAAGGTGAATACGTGGGAAGCAATTGTGTGGTGATCCGGAAGTGAGACACTGCTTGTGTTTGCAATAGAAAGAGCTTTTAAAATCATAAGTATTTGAGGCTTGTGCAGTTAAGGCAGAGCTTACAGGAAGGGGACAGGGACAGGGACAAAACTTGTGGGGATGGGGCGGGGAAATTGAGTTCATTTGTCCCCGTGTCATTCTCTAATGCGCAGTAGAGATGGACATAAAGCAAGTGATGTGGCAAAGTTTGTTGCTAAAAGTTATAAGAAATTGTTTTCCTTATCCCAAACTACTTGGAAAGACATGCAGATCTTTCAATGGTATTTTTTGTTCAGAACAGATATATTTGTCCATCTTGTTAACCTTTGTCCAAATCCTCAAGACGTCAATTGATGTCTAATCAATAATGTAATTACAAAGGGATGATGAATGGTATACGATACCTCAACAAACATCTGCCATGCAAACGCTGAATAACCACAGCTAAGATAAAGCCCAGGACAAAGGAAAACACAATATGGACAACGCCCAATGTCCTCAGGTCTGTCTTTACACTTGGTAGCATGCAAGACATAAGATCATAAGAATTACCATACTGGAACAGATTGAAGGTCCATCAAACCCAATATCCTGTTTCTAACAGTGGCCAACCCAGGTTCTAAGCACCAGGCAGAAACCCAAAGAGTAGCAACATTCCAGAACTCAGATTGTGATGTCATAATGCCTCATTCCACCAATGCCTAAGAGCCAACCTCATTAGTGATGTCACAATGGCTTAATTGTCCTATTCTTGGCTCACATAAGAATAAGGTCCATCAATCCCAGTATCCTGTTCCCAACAGTGGCCAACCCAGGTCCCAAGTATCTAGTTAGATCCCAAGCAGTAAAACAGATTTTATGCTGCTTATCCTAGGAATAAGCAATGGATTTCCCCCAAGCCATCTCAATAATGGCCCACGAACTTCTCTTTTAGGAAATTATCCAAACATTTTTAAACCCCGCTAAGCTAACTGATTTTACCACATTCTCCAACAATGAATTCTGGAGTTCAATTACACGTAGTATAAAGAAATATTTTCTCCGGTTTGCTTGAGATCGACTACTTAGTAGCTTTATCACATGTCCCCCAGTTCTAGTATTTTTGGAAAGAGTGATCAAGTGATTCACATCTACCCTTTCAACTCCACTCAATATTTTATACACCTCTATCATATCACCCTTGAGCCATCTCTTCTCTAACCTGAAGAGCCCTTAGCCGCTTTAGCCTTTCCTCATAGGGAAGTCATCCCTTTTATCATTTTTGTCACCCTTCTTTGTTTTACTACGTGGGACTTGGGTTGGCCACTATTGGAAACAGGGTTCTGGGCCTGATGGACCTTTGGTCTGTCCCAGTATGGCAATTCTTATGTTCTTAAAATTGATGTTTATTTTTGAATATTTAGTCAAGAATAGTTGCATAGTTTACATTATCAGTTAACAATAAAAGTACACTTATTGATGTGTAAAAAGCACAGTTACTTACCGCAACAGGTGTTATCCAGGGCTGCAGGCAGCTATTCTCACATATGGGTGACATCATCGATGGAGCCCGGATGCGGAAGCCTCGCAAGCAGACTTGCTTATAGAAACTAGAAGTTTCAAGTCGACCGCACCGCGCATGCGTGAATGCCTTCCCGCCCAGCGTAGGGCGCGTCTCCTCAGTTCAGATTAGAGAGTTGCGCGGGGACAGAAATCATACCCATCCCTGCCAGAATCCCACCCATCCCCGTCAGAATCCCCTCTGTCCCCGCCCTTCCCCACGAGGAATCCCCTCCGTCCCCGCCTGTCCCCACGAGGAATTCTCCCCATCCCCGCCCGTCCCCATGAGGAATTCCCACTGTCCCCGCCCATCCCCCATAAAAGTTACCTGTCCCCTTAGTGCTTATTGGTATTTGGGACAGTGGAGAGTTAAGTGACTTTCCCAGAATCACAAGGAGATGCAGTGGGATTCAAACCTAGTTCCCTTGGATCTCAGGCCTCTGCACTATTAGGCTACTCTTTAACCTGTCTGAAACTATTTGGCCATATTATTTAAGCTCTTAAAGAAGTTGCTGTCATAAAAAAAAGTTAAACGAGAGACTCTAACAGGGAATTCCTTTCCTGCAGTCTGTCTCTCTTTAAACCATCACCATGCATGCCATTTTCAGCTGTCTATCGACCCTTCTTCCATCCAGTTCTCCTCTTCCCCCTGCCTTAGCCCTCTGAAATAATTTCTACATCATAAAGATATAGTTTTGTTTGCGCAATGTGCGTGTGAATGCCTCACAACTGCACCGTACCGGGCCATGGTACGCCCTCACCTGGAATACTGCGTCCAGCACTGGTCACCGTACAAGAAGAAGGACATGGCACTACTCGAAAGGGTCCAGAGAAGAGCAACTAAAATGGTTATGGGGTTGGAGGAGTTGCCATATTGTAAGAGATTAGGGAAGCTGGGTCTGTTCTCCCTTGAAAAAAGGAGATTGAGAGGGGACATGATCGAAACATTCAAGATAATGAAGGGATTAGATTCAGTAGATAAAGACAGATTGTTCACCCTCTCCAAGGTAGAGAGGATGAGAGGGCACTCTCTAAAGTTAAAAGGGGATAGATTCCGTACAAACGTAAGGAAGTTTTTCTTCACCCAGAGAGTGGTGGAGAGCTGGAATGCCCTCCAGGGATTCAAGACAAGGTTGGACAAGTTCTTGCTGAACCAGAATGAACGCAGGTAGGGTTGGTCTCGGTTAGGGCACAGGTCTTTGACCTGGGGGCCGCTGCGTGAGCGGACTGCTGGGCGCGATGGACCGCTGGTCTGACCCAGCAGCAGCAATTCTTATGTTCACAAAGGATAACTTTGAGAAATGCAAGAAACTCAAAGTGTTGAACCCCCCCCCCCCCAATTATACACATAAGGTGAATAAAGATCTCTGCAATCTCACTGCACCAACCTCGCAGGTTAACTCAATACCTGATTGCACGAAAGGGAAATCTGTAAATTTCAGGGGATGCTGAAAATAAAGGCATTCTAAGAATAACAGAATTTCCTCTCTCGGCCCACCTCACGCACTTCCTGCACACTGGAGAGCCCCGATTCAACTTTCTCAACCTTCCTCCAAAAGGGGAGGAGGCGGAGGTAGGGGAAGTGGATCCCTTTCGCGTGTCTTTGTTTCCAATTGACCACAGCTGGGTTGAGGGCGGACGTTATGGAAATGCATGGGTGGGGAGGGTGGACTTCATACTGACTTCCTCTTCTAGCCTTGCACATGCCACTGCCCGACCAATCAGCAGCAATTCAGTGAGCTCAGCACGTAGGCACACTGAGCGCCTACGTGCTGAGCTCACTGCTCAGAATGGCAATTCCCACCGCGGCGCCAGACTGGTATCATCTTGAAAATTAGGTAGACCTCAGAATGGGAGCCCCAGTTCCATCCCCGTGGGAGTCCCGTGGGCCTGGGAGGGGTCCCTGTGGGAGTCCCGTTAACCTTAAGGGGATCCCCTTGGGACCCGCAGGATTCTCGCGATCCCTGTTCCCATGCAGACCTCTAGTTCAGATAGCTAGCACAGAAGCTAACCAGGGGAGGTGGGTGGGTTGTGAAAATAACTATCTGCTGTCCCTGGATAACACCTGTTACGGTAAGTAACTGTGCTTTATCCCAGGACAAGTAGACAGCCTATTCTCATATATGGGTGACCTCCAAGCTAACTAGAATGGGATGGTGGGAGTGTTGGCAATTTAGGAGAATAAATTTTGTAATACTGTTTGGCCAAACTGTCCATCCTGTCTGGAAAAAACATCCAGACAATAATGAAAAGTGAAAGTATGAACCGAGGACCAAATGGCAGCCTTACAAATTTCCTCAATAGGTGTAGATCTGAGGAAAGCTACTGAAGCTGCCATGGCTCTGACTTTATGGGCTGTGACTCTACTGTGTAGGGGTAATCCAGCCTGGGCATAGCAGAATGAGATACAAGCAGCCATCCAGTTGGAGATGGTACGTTTAGAGATCGGATGTCCCAACTTGTTCGGATCGAAGGAGACAAAAAGTTAAGGAGCAGTTCTGTGTGGTTTGGTGCGTTCCAAATAGAAGGCCAAAGTACGCTTACAGTCCAGAGTATGAAGAGCTGATTCTCCAGGATGAGAATGAGGCTTTGGAAAGAACACTGGAAGAACAATGGATTGGTTGAGATGAAATTCTGAAACCACTTTAGGGAGGAATTTAAGATGAGTACGGAGGACCACCTAGTCATGATGGAAGACAGTGATAGATGGATCAGCAACTAAAGCTTGGAGCTAACTGACTCTTCGAGCAGAAGTGAGGGCAATGAGAAACACCACTTTCCAAGTGAGATATTTCAGATGAGCCGTATCTATTGGTTCAAATGGAAGCTTCATCAATTGAGGAAGAACAACATTGAGGTCCCAAACCACAGGAGGAGGTTTGACATTGAAAAGTCCTTTCATGAATCTGGAAACCACCGGATGAGCAGAGAGTGGTTTCCCTTCAATAGGCTGATGGAAATCTGCAATTGCACTGAGATGGACTTGGATGGATGTAGACTTGAGGCCAGAAGTGGATAAGTGCAAAAGATAATCCAAAACCGAAGATAAGGAGGAATGTTGAGGTTCCTTATCGTGGGAAAAACACCACGTAGAAAATCTAGTCCATTTGTGGTGATAACATTGTCTAGTGCTAGAAGCCTCTAAAACATCTCTTACAGATTGAGAAAACTGAAGAGGAGTCATGTTGAGAGGTACCAAGCTGTCAGGTGTAGTGACTGCAGGTTGGGATGAAGGAGAGACCCTTGACTCTGTGTAAGCAGAGAAGGAAAAACTGGTAGAAGGTATGGTTCCCTGCTGCTGAGTTGAAGTAGAAGGGAGTACCAAGGTTGTCTTGGCCACAGATGAGCAATTAGAATCATGGTGGCATGATCGTTTTTCAACTTGACCAGAGTCTTGAGAATGGGAGGGAATGGAGGGAATGCATATAGGAAGAGATTCGTCCATTCCAGAAGAAAAGCATCTGCCTCGACCTGGCATCATGAACTTCTTCAGCTAGCATCAACATTTACAACTCACTGCTGTTGCCAGCTTCAGGCCTTTCTCTCTGCCGGGTCCTGCCTACTTCTGTTTCCATGAAGGCAGGACCCAAAAGAGAAGAAGGCCCGAAGCTAGCAACAGCAGCTAATTGTGAATGCTGCTGCTTGAAGAAGTTCAGGACGCCAGGTCATGGGTGACAGAAGGAGGAAAGGGAGCAGAAGGGAAGAGACTTGCTGCACCCAACTGGAGAGAGAGAGAAGATGAGGGAGGGAATGAAATGAGATGCCAGGGATTGGAGGGAAGGGAGGGAGGAAGAGATGCCAGGGCATGGAGGGAAGGAGGAAAATATGCCAGACCAAGGGAAAAGGAAGGGGGAAAGGAAGGAGGAGGTGTCAGAGAATGGAGGGGAGGGAGAGATGGAAGAAAAGGAAAGGAGTGAGATGCTAGAGAATAAGGGAAGGGAACATAAGAAGTTGCCTCCGCTGAGTCAGACCAGAGGTTCATCTCGCCCAGCGGTCCGCTCTCACGGCGGCCCATCAGGCCCACTGCCTGAACAGTGGTCTCTGACTAATTTTACAAATTACCTCTAATCCTATCCCTATAACCTTACCTCTACTCTTATCTGTACCCCTCAATCCCTTTGTCCTCCAGGTACCTGTCCAGACCTTCTTTGAAGCCCTGTAGCGTGCTTCTGCTTATCACATCCTCCGGTAGCACGTTCCATGTATCCACCACCCTCTGGGTGAAAAAGAACTTCCTGGCATTTGTTCTAAACCTTTCCCCTCTCAATTTCTCCGAGTGCCCCCTTGTACTTGTGGTTCCCCATAGTTTGAAAAATCTGTCCCTGTCCACTTTTTCTATGCCCTTCATGATCTTGAAGGTTTCTATCATGTCTCCTCTAAGTCGTCGCTTTTCCAGCGAGAAAAGCCCCAGCTTTTTCAGTCTGTCAGTATATGAGAGGTCCCCCCATACCCTTTATTAGCTTAGTTGCTCTTCTCTGGACTCTCTCAAGTACCGCCATATCCTTCTTGAGGTACGGCGACCAGTACTGGACACAGTACTCCAGGTGTGGGCGCACCATTGCACGATACAGTGGCAGGATGACTTCCTTCGTCCTGGTCGTGATACCTTTCTTAATGATACCCAACATTCTGTTCACTTTCCTTGAGGCTGTGGCGCACTGCGCCGACGCTTTCAATGTTGTGTCCACCATCACTCCCAGGTCTCTTTCAAGGTTGCTCACCCCTAGCGGTGATCCCCCCATCTTGTAAGTGAACATCGGGTTCTTCTTCCCAACATGCATGACCTTGCATTTCCCTATGTTGAAGCTCATTTGCCACTTTTTGGCCCACTCTTCCAGCGTTGTCAGATCTTTTTGGAGGTCTTCGCAGTCCTCCATGGTTTTGACCCTGCTGTATAATTTAGTGTCATCCGCAAATTTAATAACCTCACATTTTGTTCCCGCCTCCAGGTCGTTAATAAATATATTTAACAGAAGCGGTCCCAGCACCGACCCCTGCGGAACTCCGCTCGTGACCCATTTCCAATCCGAGTAATGGCCCTTTACTCCAACCCTCTGTTTCCTGTCCGCCAGCCAGTTTTTGATCCATCAGTGGACCACCCCTTGCACCCCATGGTTCCATAGCTTCCTTAGCAGTCTTTCATGTGGTACCTTGTCGAAGGCTTTTTGGAAGTCAAGGTAAATGATGTCTATGGATTCCCCTTTATCCACCTGGCTGTTTACCCCCTCAAAGAAGTAAAAATAAGTTCGTGAGGCATGACCTGCCCTTGCAGAAGCCATGCTGGCTCAACTTTAGCTGCCCATTGTTTTCGATGTGTTCCCAGATGCTGTCTTTAAACAGCGCTTCCATCATCTTTCCCGGGACCGAGGTCAAGCTCACCGGCCTGTAGTTTCCCGGGTCTCCCCTTGAGCCTTTCTTGAAGATGGGCGTGACATTTGCTAATTTCCAGACTGTGGGGTGCGAAGGAAAGAAAGGAGAAGAGAGAGATGGCAGAGCATAGGGGACGGGGTGGTGACAGAGAGAGAAAAATGGAGAGGTGGCAGAGCTGAAAATCAATCATGTACAAAGGAGAAGAGAAGGGGCACAGGATAGACAGTTTATTGAAGGAGCATAAAAAGAGAGAAGATGCCATATGGAACGGGGAGAGGGCAGCAGTGGATGGAAGGGGCTGATGCTGTATGGAAGACAGAGCGGACAGATGCTGGCTAGAAAGAAGAGTGAAGACAAGATGATTAAAGCAAAAATGACAAAAGGTAGAAAAAATTGTTTTGTTGCTTTACGTAGAATCAAGTAGTATTGTATCTATTGATTAAAGTTTATAAATAGGAAATGGAAATAAGGCAGTTTTGGGGGGACTAAACCCCTTTCCTCAAGTCAGGACAGGATACCATAACAGCAGGGGTGCCCAAATGGTCGAGCGCAATCGACCAGTAGATCACAAAGGCAATGTGAGTCGATCGCGTTGCCTTGGCAATCTTTTTCTTCCTGCCTCCTTGAGCCAGGCCAGGCGCGTAGAAGCGCCGGACTCACAAGACTTCACTTCCGACGTCAATTCTGACGTCAGAGAAGAAGTTCTGGGCCAGCCAATCGCTGCCTGACTGGCCTGGAACTTCCTCTCCGTCATTAGAATTGACATCAGACAACAGAGAAGTGGGGCACCTTATAAGGCACTACAGTAAACTTCACAAAATGGATGCCATATAACCATCTTACCAGAACTCCCTTATAGGATATGGTGAGCCCCTTAAAACCCACTATACCTACCTGTCTACAACCCCAATAGCACTTATGGCTGCAGGTGGCACCTATATGGCAGTAGAGTAGGGTTTGGGCTTTTTTTTTGGTGGGCTCACATTTTCCACCATGAATGTAGTGGTTAGAGTGGCTTATGGGCCTGGGTCTTCCTCTCTATGGTTCACTAGCCCACCCCCCAGGCTACTTAAAAACACCTGTATGTAGCTCTACTAGGCTTTCCTATAGCAGGTGCTGATGTTCTGGAGACAGGTATGTACATTTTTATTCTGATATTTGTGACAGCGTGAGTAGGTCAGTGATCACTGGGAGAGTGGGTGTGTGCCTTTATGTTGTCTCTGCAATGGTTATCTGGTCACTTTGGATATATTTTTGGCACTTATACCTGCTTTTACATTGTCTAACTCAGTGTTTTTCAACCGCTGTTCCGCGGCACACTAGTGTGCCGCGAGATGTTGCCTGGTGTGCCGCAGGGCCGCCGGGCCCGGAGCTGACAGGGGGCCCGAGGCAGGGGCGCCAGTAGCTCGCCAAGGCAAAGTGAGTCGATCACCCAGGACTCACTTTGTCTTGGCGATCTAAAATCTATCGAGCCGATAAGTCTTCTTCTCCCCGACGTCAATTCTGCAGTCGGAGAGGAAGTTCGGGCCAGCCAATCGCTGCCTGGCTGGGCGGAACTTCCTCTCCGATTGTAGAATTGACGTCAGGGAGAGCATGCGTCGGCGTCGGCTTTGGGGCCTGTTATCCATTGGTGGGTCCTGTTCCCCGATGGCAGCGGCAGTGGCAGTGGCTTGGGGAACGGCAGGGAGAAAGAAAGAAAGGGGACAGGCAGGGAAACAGAAGGAAAGAAGAGAAACAGAAAAAAAAAAAGAAAGGTCAGGGAGAGAGGAAGAAAAAGTTGGGGGAGGAAATGACTACATATGACTATTGACAAATATACATATGACTATTGACAAAGCATACAGGCTGATAGAAGGGAAGAAAGATTGGATGCACAGTCAGAAGAAGAAAGTGCAACCAGAAATCACCAGACAAGGTAGGAAAAATGATTTTATTTTAAATTTAGCAAAGTGGAGGCAGTATTACCACAGTTTTCAAAGGAATTTGCCCAAATAACTTAATAGTTAACTGGGTAAATTCCCAGAGATGAAAACTTCCCTTCACTTACTATGCACAGTTCTGAATTTATATCTGCTGTCTATATTTTACAATATGGTCACCTTTTACTAAACTGCAATAGTGGTTTTTAGCGCAGGGAGCCTATGAGCGTCAAGAGCAGCGCTGGACATTCAGCGCAGCTCCCTGCGCTAAAAACTGCTATTGTGGTTTAATAAAAAGGATGGAGGGTATATTTGTCTATTTTTGTATGCTATAAAAACCAAATACAGAGAGAGACTGAGAGCTGTTGATGAAGAGCTACGTGTGTGTCTTTCTTCGATTCCAGCCAGAATATCAGCTTTGTGTTCAGCCAAACAGGCAAAGGTTTCGCACTGAATAAAGTATTTTATAATTTTTATAATTTTTATTTCATAATAAAGTAATTATAAAATACTTTCTTTGTGTTTATTTGATTCCTATTCAAGAGAATTACTTTATATATAGTCAATATAGGCAGAGAGTTAAATTTTTTAACATTTTCTAATGGTGGTGTGCCTCGTGATTTTTTTCATGAAACAAGTGTGCCTTTGCCCAAAAAAGGTTGAAAAACACTGGTCTAACTCACAAGTTTTGTCCAGGAAGTCTCGTGAAACCTTTGATTATCCCTGTAAGATGACTAAATTTAGGTCAGCCCACATCCTACCCAAATACCACCCTAACCACTCCTCCAGATATGCCCATTTTAGCTCTGGGCACACAGCGGCATTCAGAGGCCTAAACAGTCCCTGGATACATCCAGAAATTCAGTTTGATTATCAGCACTTGAATTACCTGTCTTTTAGTTCATCCAAGTGCAGACTTGGGCGGGTTTTTAGATGTGTTTAAGTTTAGATTATGAGTCCCATAGTATATAAAGAAAATCTTTCAAAAGGAAATGTGCAAGCCTGTGTTATTACTTTTTTTTTTTTTTTTTTTTAATAAAAAGTTTTCTCAATTTCAAATAAAAAATGGGAAGTAAGGATGATGGACAGAGAAGAAGAGGTCTTTGTGATAGCATGTCTGCATTGTGGTGTTATTTAGAAACCAGCTATATTTTGTCAAAGAATTGACCTTTCCACTGATATTATATACTTCTAGGTTAAATGTAAAAGCTGCTGGCACACAACTTCATCTCACATAGCTGTATCAATGCAGATGGTGCTATGCACTTTAATTTGAATACCACAAAATACATGAGTATTTGTGGATCAGAACCAGTATGTGCCTGGTTTTTCTAAAAAGGATGTCTAAGGATGTGAAAAGTCCAGGAAGGCCGCTATTTTAAGCCTATTTTATTAGGAATTGTGGGAGCTTATGTGCTTTTACAAAATAGGCTCACTGATCCAACTTCAATAACATCTAAAAGCCAACACACACATTTAATTACAACTGCTCCAGGAGCATTAGCGAAGCAAAAAGCACTTTGTCTTAGGAATGTGAGCACACTTTCAACTACTTACACTAGTAGTTTATATAGAAAAGTAGGTAGCCACTTTTCTTTATAGAACAGACTTCAAATAGGCATCTCCCTAGAATCTAAATCTAGATGTCTCCTTCCACAAATCAAAAACTAACCAAGAAATACCCCCAAGATGGTAAATGAAGGAATAAGAGACTTTGTAGAGAAGGTTGATCCTTAGCAGTAATACTGTGACATGATCACTATTTATTTATTTGGATATATATCCCATTCTCCCAGAAAAGCTCAGTTTACGTGCATAATAAAGCATAAGGCAGAACATGATAGTACATTTTTAATTATGACCTTATAGGACAACACATGATAGTACTGAAAAGCATGACATTACTTACGATGATATGACAAGACAAGACCTCATATAGCATGAATAGGGTGGAAAATCTAGACCCCCCCCTAGGCCCACCCAGTTCTACCCAGCCCTGCCCCATCCTGCCTTAGCCCCACCACACACTGCCTGCTCTCGTCGGGCAGGAGGGTATCTGCGAATGCATGGATGCCCTCCTGCCAGACGGCGATTTGATAGAAGTGCCGGGTTTTGAAAAGCTGTCCAGACCCCCCAGACATGTCCTCAAAAGGAGGACATATCCGGGGAAATCCAGACATCTGGTAACCCTAAGCATGGGATGGTGATGTTATGAGTTCGGTAACTAATAGAGCTTGGCAGTACAAAACATGATAAGGCATAAGAACATAAGAATAGCCTTACTGGGTCAGATCATTGGTCAGTCAAGCCCAGTAGTCCATCCAAGTCCCTAGTACCTGGCCAAAACCCAAGGAGTAGCAATATTCCATGCTACCGATCCAGGGCAAGAAGTGGCTTCCCCCATGTCTTTCGACAGTCGACAACCAGTCAATAGCACCAGGTGATCCCAAAGAAGAGCCTACAAACAACTGCTTGGATAAAGGGGAAAAGCATGTTGCAATCGAAAGAGACAGAGAAAAAGCGCAAATAGATACAATGAGGGCTACAAAGACTAAAAAGCCCAAGAAGCCAACACAAAAGGAGCTCAAATGTATGTACACAAATGCCAGAAGCTTGAGAAACAAAATGGGGGAGCTGGAGGCACTAGCGAGACGAGAAAAACTTGATATCATTGGCATAACAGAAACGTGGTGGAATGAGGAAAATGAATGGGACATAGTACTGCAGGGATACAAACTATACAGAAGAGATAGAATAGGGCAAAAAGGGGGAGGTATTGCCCTCTATGTCCAAGAAGGATTAGAGTCTATCGGAGAAGGGCAGATGGAAGGAAACGAAAAACTGGAGTCCCTTTGGATATAGATCCCTGGAAAAAGCGATGCAGACACAAAAATTGGCCTCTATTATCGACCCCCAGCACAGACAGAAGAAGCAGACAAAGAAATGATGAAGGAAATCAACCATGAATGTAGAACGGGTAATGTAACGATCATGGGAGACTTCAACTTTCCAGGGATAAACTGGAACCTAGGAACCTTGAACTGCGGCAGGGAAACGATGTTCCTAGAACAATGGTGGGAGAACCAACAAGGGGATCCGCAACCTTGGACTTAGTCCTCAATGGCTTAACTGGGAGAACATCAGATGTGGAAGTCCTTGTCCCCCTGGGGGAGAAGCAATCACAGCATTATCAATTTTAAAATTGGCATTGGGAAGGGAAAAAGAACCAAGACCCAAACCACAACCTTTAACTTCAAAAAAGGGAATTATGACAGCATGAGAGTCATGGTTAAAAAAACGGCTCATGAAAAAGACAGCCGGAATCAAAACGATCGAGCAAGCATGGTCCCTACTAAAAAATACCATCACCGAAGCGCAGAATCTCTACATTTCGCAGATATCCAAAGGAAGGAGAAACAAGAACAAAGGAGAACTAGCTTGGCTAACTAAAGTGTTGAAGGATGCGGTAAGGGATAAGAGGGACTTGTTCAAAAAATGGAAACGTGAGCGAACAACGAAGGCCTGGAATAGTCACAAGGTCGACCAGAAGAAATGTCACAAGGTGGTAAGAGACGCCAAAACGGCCTATGAGGAAAAGATAGCACAAGAAGCCAAAAACTTCAAGCCCTTTTTCAGATATATAAAAGGGAAAAAACCAGCAAGAGAGGAAAGGATGCATTAAAGAAGACAAACAAATTGCAGATAGGCTAAGTTTATTCTTTGCCTCCGTCTTTACTAAAGAGGACAACAACAATGCTGGAAACAGGGAGGGTATTCAAGGGTGACAGAGGATAGCCTCACCTCAGTGAACGTGGAATTGGACACGATATACTATCAGATTGACAAACTGAAAAGTGACAAATTCCCTGGATGGAATTCACCCGAGAGTATTAAAGGAGCTAAAGGTAGAAATTGGAGAACTATTACAAACCCTAGCTAACATGTCAATTAGAACCGGGCAAATACCAGATGACTGGAAGATAGCGAATGTCATCCCAATCTTCAAAAAAGGATCGAGAGGAGAACCAGGCAATTATAGACCTGTGAGTCTTATGTCGGTTCCTGGGAAGATGGTTGAAGCACTAATCAAGGATAGCATAGTGCAACACCTGGAGAATCACGACCTGCTGAGAGCTAGTCAACATGGCTTCAGGAAGGGGAAGTCCTGTCTGACGAATTTACTTCAATTTTTCAAGAAGGTGAACAAACAAATCGACAGCAGAGACCCAGTGGATATAATTTACTTGGACTTCCAGAAAGCATTCGACAAGGTCCCACACACAAGGCTTATGAGGAAACTACTAAGTCACGGAATTGAAGGTGACGTACTCAGATGGATAGGCAAATGGCTAGAAAATAGATTGCAGAGGGTAAGCATAAATGGGAAATTCTCGGACTGGGAGAAGGTGACTAGCGGCATGCCCCAGGGCTCGGTTCTTGGGCCCATCTTATTCAATATCTTCATAAATGACCTTGAAGAGGAAACAACAAGTAATATGATCAAGTTTGCAGATGACAAAAAACTATGTCGGGCAGTTGGGTCACAAAAAGACAGTGAAGATCTCCAGAAGGATCTAAACCAGCTGGAGGAATGGGCAGAAAAGTGGCAGATGAAGTTTAACATAGACAAATGCAAGGTGATGCACCTGGGTAAGAAAAATAAGGAACATGAATATAAAATGTCAGGTGTAACATTGGCCAAAACCGATCAAGAAAGGGACCTGGGGGTACTGATAGACAGGAACCTGAAGCCATCGGCTCAATGCGTGGCAGTGGCAAAGAAAGTGAACAGGATGTTGGGCATGATAAAGAAGAGAATCACGAGTAGATCAGCGGCCGTTATAATGCCGTTTTACAGAGCAATGGTCAGACCACACTTGGAGTACTGTGTCCAACACTGGTCTCCATACCTAAAAAAAGATATAACCCTGCTGGAAAGGGTGCAGAGGTGAGCCACGAAGCTAGTAAAGGGTATGGAAAATTTGAGCTACAAAGAACGCCTCGGAAGACTGGGACTGTTCACCCTCGAGAGCAGGAGACTGCAAGGGGATATGATTGAGACTTTTAAAATACTGAATGGATTCGACAAAATTGAGCAAGAAACATCGTTGTTCACATTGTCAAAAGTGACACAGACAAGAGGTCATGGACTGAAGTTGAGGGGCAGCAGGCTCAGGACAAATGTCAGGAAGTTCTGTTTCACACTGCGAGTGGTGGACGTTTGGAGCGCTCTCCCAGAGGAGGTGGTGACGGAGACTACCATTCTGGGTTTCAAGCATAAGTTGGATGCACACCTCCTTGCAAATCACATTGAGGGATACGGGTAATCAGGGTCTCCATCGGGTCACCGGAATAGATGGACCTAAGGTCTGATCCGGTGAAGGCGTTTCTTATGTTCTCAATAACACACAATGGACTTTTTCCTCCAGGTACTTGTCCAAACCTTTCTTAAAACCAGCTATGCTATCCTCTCTTTCCACATCCTCTGGCAACGCTTAACTATTCTCTGAGTGAAAAAAAAAATTTCCTCCAATTGGTTTTAAAAGTATTTCCCTGTAACTTCATCGAGTGTCCCCTAGGCTTTGTAATTTTTGACGGTGTGAAAAATCGATCCACTTGCACCCTTTGTATTCCACTCAGGATTTTGTAGACTTCAGTCATATCTTCCCTCTGCCCTCTCTTTCCAAGCTGAAGAGCCCTAACTGTTTTAGTTTTTCCTCATACAAGAGGAGTTCCATCCCCTTTACTATCTTGGTCGCTCTTCTTTGAACCTTTTCTAGCGTCACTATATCTTTCTTGAGATAAGGAGACCAGAACTGAACGCAGTACTCCAAATGAGGTCGCATCATGGAGCGATACAGGGGCATTATAATATTCTTAGTCTTGTTAACCATCCCTACCATCCCTTTTTAATTCCTAGCACCTTATTTTCTTTTTTGGCTGCCTCCGCACATTGGGCGGAAGATTTCATTGTATTGTCTATGATGACATCCTGATCCTTTTCTTGGGCGCTAACCTCAAGGTGGACCCTAGCATCCAGTAACTGTAATTCAGGTAATTCTTCCCAATGTGCATTAGGATGCATGAAGTACATGGTATGGCAGACAATATGGCAGTGCATGGCAGGAGCATGGCAGAAATATGGCAGTGCATGGAATGGCAATATCATATATACCTGTGAATTATTATATATGGTAGGTGTGGTCATTGGTGCTAAGTAGCATCCAAAAGAGTGCAATGGGGTCAAACTGAGTGAAAATTGAGGTGGATCCATTCCTTCCCGTACTTCTAGCCCAATAGAAACTACTCCCGAGTAAATCATGGGGATGCTTGGAGGGGTTAGTAGTGAGGGAAGGTGAAGGTCAGATTGGTTTGAGGAAGAGAGGCTTTGTTTAAGGGGGTAGAGTTATAGGTGTGAACATTCAGGTGGGAGGCACATTTTGAAGGGGGCGTGTAGGATTGAGAGAAGGGATTGAATGGGGTGAAGAGAAGGGAGGACAGATTGGGATAGAAGATACTATAGGATCGGCCTCTTTAGTGGCCTAATTTTGTGCCCTGGTGCAGACATGTTACTCGATTGCTGTTAATGTGACTGCATTTAATCACGCCCCTCGAAGTGGCATTATGTCCAGCCACACTATTGCCATTTATGATAGCTAGCCCAAGGCCAACCCTCCACTCTGTCCCATTATGCCTGCTCGGTACCCTTACCGCTGTTAAGCAGCTATTATGAGATTTTTACCATTATGTTTTAACATGCCTTTTTAGCCCTCAGGTGCCACTACTGTTACCACATAGTAAAATCTACACTAGTTGCTTAATGAAACTTAGTCAGAATGATCTTTTTTTACGAGTATACAGGTATATACTGTCACCTGCCAGGGTCCCTGGAAGCTTGTGGAGGACCACCGACAGGCGGCAGCATGACCCTGGCATGGCTCCCAAAGTGGAAGACCTCACTGATGTCCCAATACTCTGGGCTTCGCTACAATAAACCACAGCGAGAGCCAAGTCAAATCAAAAAATGTCCAAAGTTTAATTTGTCACCAAAAAACAAAAAATAGAAAACCAAAATCATACAAGGAAGCACTAGCACTATCTTCCTTTTGCTCCAAAGGAAAAAAAGGTTTCTATCCTCCCAAAACAGTTCAATGGAAGAACAGCAGTTCTTATATTAGGTAAGTCCATAGAAGTCCACAATAAAGGTTCTAGCAGTTTCACCCAGCACTGAACCACACTCTCAGCAAGAGAAACAAAACTAGTCCCAAAAAGGAAAAAGTCCTCAAGAATATTCTTGAGTCCTAGACTCTTCAGCATATAATCCTGTTTCTTCACCAGGCTCTTATATTCTGTACTAGCTGATGCCCCGGCGTTGCACGGGTATTTAATTATAGCAATAACACTGTAAATGGATTCAAATAAAGATACTTTATAGTGGTGAATGAAATTATTTTTTTACAGCTTTATAAAAAGTACAATATTCAAATTATAATGTGAAATATTTAACAAAATGAAGACAATACAAAACACTCAAAACTTGATTATAAACAACATTTTTAGTTTCACCTCCAGGGGCAAGAACATATAAATTCTTGGGTGAAGAGACCCCCAGAACATATCACCCCAGGTAGTGAGGGATCTGCATACCAAGTTTCGTTCAAATCGGTCAAGCCGTTTTTGAAGTACTGTGAGAATGGCAGCTTTTTACATTTTTTTCCATTGACATGAATGGGTGAAATCTGATTTTCTGTTTGTAGCTCCGCCCACATGTGCAGGTGGGCCATGAGACCCCCAGAATATATCACCCCAGGTAGTGAGGGATCTGCATTACCAAGGTTCGTTCAAATCAGTCAAGCCGTTTTTGAATTACTGTGAGAATGGCAGCTTTTTACATTTTTTTCCATTGACATGAATGGGTGAAATCTGATGTTCTGTTTGTAGCTCCGCCCACGTGTGCAGGTGGGCCGCGAGAGCCCCAGAACATATCACCCCAGGTAGTGAGGGATCTGCATACCAAGTTTCGTTCAAATCGGTCAAGCCGGTTTTGATTTACTGTGAGAATGGCAGCTGTTTACATTTTTTCCATTGACATGAATGGGTGAAATCTGATTTTCTGTTTGTAGCTCCGCCCACGTGTGCAGGTGGGCCGTGAGACCCCCAGAACATATCACCCCAGGTAGTGAGGGATCTGCATACCAAGTTTCGTTCAAATCGGTCAAGCTGTTTTTGAAGTACTGTGAGAATGGCAGCTTTTTACTTTTTTTCCATTGACATGAATGGGTGAAATCTGATGTTCTGTTTGTAGCTCCGCCCACGTGTGCAGGTGGGCCGTGAGACCCCCAGAACATATCACCCTAGGTAGTGAGGGATCTGCAAACCAAGTTTCGTTCAAATCGGTCAAGCCGTTTTAGAATTACTGTGAGAATGGCAGCTTTTTTACATTTTTTCCATTGACATGAATGGGTGAAATCTGATGTTCTGTTTGTAGCTCCGCCCACGTGTGCAGGTGGACCGCGAGACCCCCAGAACATATCACCCCAGGTAGTGAGGGATCTGCATACCAAGTTTCGTTCAAATTGGTCAAGCCGGTTTTGATTTACTGTGAGAATGGCAGCTGTTTACATTTTTTCCATTGACATGAATGGGTGAAATCTGATGTTCTGTTTGTAGCTCCGCCCATGTGTGCAGGTGGGACGCGAGACCCCCAGAACATATCACCCCAGGTAGTGAGGGATCTGCATACCAAGTTTCGTTCAAATCGGTCAAGCCGTTTTTGAAGTACTGTGAGAATGGCAGCTTTTTACTTTTTTTCCATTGACATGAATGGGTGAAATCTGATTTTCTGTTTGTAGCTCCGCCCACGTGTGCAGGTGGGCCACGAGACCCCCAGAACATATCACCCCAGGTAGTGAGGGATCTGCATACCAAGTTTCGTTCAAATCGGTTAAGCCGTTTTTGAAGTACTGTGAGAATGGCAGCTTTTTACTTTTTTTCCATTGACATGAATGGGTGAAATCTGATGTTCTGTTTGTAGCTCCGCCCACGTGTGCAGATGGGCCGAGAGACCCCCAGAACACATCACCCCAGGTAGTGAGGGATCTGCATACCAAGGTTCATTCAAATCGGTCAAGCCGGTTTTGATTTACTGTGAGAATGGCAGCTGTTTACATTTTTTCCATTGACATGAATGGGTGAAATCTGATTTTCTGTTTGTAGCTCCGCCCACGTGTGCAGGTGGGCCGCGAGACCCCCAGAACACATCACCCCAGGTAGTGAGGGATCTGCATACCAAGGTTCATTCAAATCGGTCAAGCCGGTTTTGATTTACTGTGAGAATGGCAGCTGTTTACATTTTTTCCATTGACATGAATGGGTGAAATCTGATTTTCTGTTTGTAGCTCCGCCCACGTGTGCAGGTGGGCCGCGAGACCCCCAGAACATATCACCCCAGGTAGTGAGGGATCTGCATACCAAGTTTCGTTCAAATCGGTCAAGCCGTTTTTGCGTGATCGCGGCACATACACACACACACACATACATACATACACACATACATACCTCTGATTTTATATATATAGATTGCAAAGCAAACTTCAAACATAAAAAGAAAAGTAAGGCCTTACTGCAGGCTCTTGTCATTCCAGCAATAGCTACTCTCCAGTCCTTCTCACTGTTGGGCAACAGAATTGCTGGTTCCCCTTTATTAAATAGCTTTAACAAGCTCCCGCAGAATCCCAACCCTTAGATCTTCGGGGATCCTACCCCAATTCTGAAAGTCCCTTGGAGTATAACAGGAAACAGGGAAACTGCTCCACAAGCCCAAAAGAAAACTCCTTTCAGTTTCCCCTGGCTTTTGCACACCTGGAGTGCAGCAATGTAATTAATGCTGAATGCTGCAGCAGCACTGCTCCCAGCTTGGTTTTTCAGTAGAACCAAAACTTCTATACCAAAACAAACAGCCCCAATAACTATCTCCTTATGGAAACCAGTACCTCCAGTCCTTAGTGAGAGACTGCCAAGCTGACATCCATGGTTTCCACATTCTCAGCTCCAGGCAGTACCCATTCAGCCGTATCCATGTTTTCTGGAACACCCAACTGCTCTGCTGACTCTTGGTCAATGGAATCCTCCCATTCCATAGGCTCCTGTGCGAGGTCTGGCCTTTGCCTGGCCCGGAGAACCTTCTCTGCCAGGTCCTCATGTGCAGCCTGCCTTACTGCCTTGGAGAGTTGCTTAAGAGTGTTTGAGCCACTCCCTGTTCTAGGTGTCTGTGTTCCTAGCTTTCGTGCTCTTTGGTTCCCCCCCCAGGTTGCTGGGTAGAATACAACTGGGAGTCTAATTAAATCTCTTAAGGGAGCTGGGTTTTTTACTGGGACGTGGAGCTAACCTGTATTCTGGCTCCTGCTCAGGTTCAGATGGCTCAGGATAGGCAGCTCTGCTTTCAGGATCTCCTGCCTGATCATTCTCGGTCAGTTTCTGGTCTCAGTCTAAGGATTTAGTATGGGTTTTACTCTGACATGATAGTCTCTGGGAGCGGAAATGTCACATACCCCCTCCCTTAAAGTCCGCCTAGTCTGAGGCTTCTGTTTCTTCTGGGGTGTCTCATACATTCTAGAAAGAACGTCTATGTTAGTGTTCAGCTTTCCTTCGACCTCTAATTTTCCTCCCTGGATCCATGAAGTCGTCAGGCCACTGCAGTACTGGAGTTTCATAACCTGACTGATCTCCCGACAGCTTCTTTCCACCCAACTCCTCCAACACATCCATTCTCTGTGCCATTAACCTGTTGGTGCAGATTATCCATATCCTCACCTGCTTCCTCCAGAGAATCTGCCATTTTTCCTAACTGGCCAAGGTGGCATTCCCACCGTTCATTGCCTGCCTGATTCTGTTTGACCAACAACTGAGCTTCTGTCTCTTTTTGCACTAGTTGGTCATTAAGCTCTTCAGCTCTTTTAAGTCTCACCAACATATCTTGGCCTCGGGCTTGTTCCTCATGCAGCTGTTCTCTTACTTGTTGCACTTGAACATAGACTTGCGCAAGATCTTTTTGAAGGTTTTCTAACTCTTGAGTATATGGATTCACTCCTGGTGAGCTGACCTGGCTATTAGCTGTCTCGGGTTTAGGTATCTGCAAGCTGCCCTCCTTTTGACCTGCCTTTATTTTCTCCAATTCCTCCTGTAAGGATTTTATTTCCTCCAAGAGGGTTTTGTCCTGCTCGGGCTGCTTTCCCTCCCCCGGTCGCTGGGATTCCCCTAGCTGTTCTTCATCAAAGGATCCGAATCCTTTCCATCCCCGCTGGGTATCTGGGAGTCCTTTGCACTTCTCCAATTTTGGGTGCCAAATGCGCTCACAAATCATCTGAGCCACCCGCTCCCCGGGGCAGACCTTATAATCCACATTGCTCTGGTTAACCAGCAACACGGCTAGGTTGCCCTTATAGTCTGGGTCGACTACCCCTGCAGCCACATCTACAGAGTATCGTAGAGCCAAGCCTGATCTCAGCGCTATCCTAAGATAAGAACCCGGAGGAGAGGACACCTGTATATCAGTATTAATCAAAGCCCGGCCCTGAGCTGGGACAATCTGCTCTTGGGCGGCATACAAATCGTACCCTGTGGCACGATCATAAGCCCGTGTAGGGGCATGAGCTTTATCGGATAGGGGAGCCCACCTTATAACCGGTTTCAAACTCTTCCGTGTCCCCCTGGTACTCCCGTTATTCCCCCAAGGGTAAATTTGGGTGCGGTTCCGTTCCACTCGGGCCCCCAACACCTATTTCTCCTTATGGTGAGCTTCCTGTACTATCAAACTAGCTTGGGCAACCTCCTGGGTTAAGCCTGTCCAGTCCTTCCCTAGAACCACTGGGTAGGGTGAGAAGTCCACAACCGCTACCTTCATGTACCATCTTCTCCCCTTCATTTCTATGAGAACTTGATGAAGGGGATATTCCCTGGAGTCACCATGTATACAGGCAATGGGGATGCTCTCAGAACCTTCCTGAGTGTAGTCTGCCTTACCAATCTGTTTCCACAGCCTACGTGAAATAACAGATTGCTCGGCCCCAGTATCAACCAGGGCTTTGACCCTTTTCCCTGCTACTGAAACAGGTACCTGATAAGGTCCGATCCGGTTTAACTTAGAGGACCGGACCACTAAGAGATCTCTCTTTTCCCGGCAATATCGCTGTATGTGTCCCTGCTTCCCACATTTGAAGCAACGGAAACCCCCATCCTGACCTGGTCTCCTAGGAGTATAGATTCCGTACAAATGTAAGGAAGTTCTTCTTCACCCAGAGAGTGGTGGGAAACTGGAACGCTCTTCTGGAGGCTGTCGTAGGGGAAAACACCCTCCAGGGATTCAAGACAAAGTTAAACAAGTTCCTGCAGAACTGGAACGTACGCAGGTAGGGCTGGTCTCGGTTAGGGCGCTGGTCTTTGACCTAGGGGCCGCCGTGGGAGCGGACTGCTGGGCACGATGGATCACTGGTCTGACCCAGCAGTGGCAATTCTTATATTCTTATGAAGAGCCCTAATTGTTTTAGTCTTTCCTCTTACGAGAGGAGTTCCATCCTCTTTACCATCCCGGTCGCTCTTCTTTGAACCTTTTCTAGCACCACTATATCTTTCTTGAGATAAGGAGACCAGAATTGCACGCAATATTCAAGATGAGGTCGCACCATGGAGCGATACAGGGGCATTATAATATTCTTAGTCTTGTTAACCATCCCTTTTTTAATAATTCCCAGCATTCTGTTTGCTTTTTTGGCTGCTGGCTTACATTGGGCGGAGGGTTTCATCGTATTGTCTACAATGATACCCAGATCCTTTTCTTTAGCATCCGATAACTCTGATTCAGGTTATTCTTCCAAATTTGCATCACTTTGCATTTGTCCACATTAAATTTCATCTGCCACTTGGACGCCCAGTCTTCCAATTTCCTAAGATCTGCCTGCAATTTTTCACAATCCACATGCGTTTTAACAACTTTGAACAGTTTAGTGTCATCTGCAAATTTAATCACCTCACTCATCATTCCAAATAAGAACATAAGAACTGCCATCTCCAGATGAGACCTAAGGTCCATTGAGTCCGGTGATCCGCACACGTGGAGGCCCAGTCAGGTGTACACCTGGTGTAATTTTAGTCACCCATATCCCTCTATGCCTCTCGTAAGAGATGTGCATCTAGTTTGCTTTTAAATCCTAGAACGGTGGATTCCGCAATAACCTCCTCTGGGAGAGCATTCCAGGTGTCCACCACTAGTTGCGTGAAACAGAACTTCCTGGTATTTGTCCTGGACTTGTCCCCCCTTACCTTCTGTCCATGTCCTCTTGTCCGTGTCACATTGCACATTGTAAATAATTTTTTTTCCTGCTCCATTTTGTCGATTCCTTTCAGTATTTTGAAAGTCTCAAATCATATCCCCTCGCAATCTTCTTTTCTCAAGGAAGAACAATCCCAGTCTCTTAAGTCGTTCCTCGTATTCCAAATTCTCCATACCTTTTATTAGCTTCGTTGCTCGTTTCTGCACCCTCTCCAGCAGTTTTATATCCTTCTTTAGGTTGGGAGACCAATGTTGGACACAGTATTCCAAGTGTGGTCTAACCATTGCCCTATAAAGTGGCATTATAACTTTCTCCAATCTACTCGTGATTACTTTTTTTTATCATGCCTAACATTCTATTTGCTTTCTTTGCGCCGCCACGCATTGTGCCAACGGTTTCAGGGTCCTATCTATCAGTACACCCAGGTCCTTTTCTTATTCGCTCTTAACCAGAGTTGCACCTGACATTCTATATTCGTGTTCTTTGTTCTTACTGCCTAAATGCATTACTTTGCACTTTTCCACATTAAACTTCATCTGCCATTTCTCCGCCCATTTCTCCAACTGACACAAGTCACTCTGGAGTACCTCGCTATCCTTCTGCGATCTGATCGCCCGGCATAACTTTGTGTTGTCTGCAAACTTGATGATCCCACTGGATGTTCCTTCTTCTAGGTCATTGATGAAAATATTAAATAAGATGGGCCCAAGTACCGAGCCCTGGGACACACCGCTAGTCACTTTCTCCCAGTCTGAGAACTTCCCATTTATGCCCACTCTCTGCTTTCTGTTCTCCAGCCATTTGCTTATCCATCTTAGTATATCTCCCTCTATTCTAAGATGGATTTCCAGATCATTTATAAATAAGTTAAATAGCACTGGTCCCAGAAGTCCACTGTTTACTCTCCTCCATTGAGAAAAATGAGCATTTAACCCTACCCTCTGTTTTCTATCCAATAACCATTTCCTTATCCCACCTCCTCCCTAGCTGGCTGCTTCCCTTTAACATATCTAAAGAACAGTTTGAAATTTTGTGCTTCCCTGGCTAGCCTCTCTTCTTACTCTCTTTTGGCTTTTTGAACCACACGGTGACATTCTTTTTGATACTTCCTGTGTTCTTTCCAGTTCTCATCAGTTTTGTCCTTTTTCCATTTCCTGAATGAATTTTTCTTATTGCCTATCGCTTCCTTCACTATTTTAGTTATCCACGCCGGGTCTTTTGTTTGACTCTTTTTGTACCCCTTTCTGAATCTGGGGATATACATATTTTGCGCCTCGCTCACCGTGTCCTTGAAAAAAGACCATTTTATTATACCTCCACTACAAGCAAATCTTCCACTCTATGCTAACCTATCTGGGTGTAAAAACCTGGAATGACCTACCAGAAGCTATCAGGAAAGAGACAAACTACACCATATTCAGAAAAAATCTGAAGACCCACCTCTTTGACAATTAACTGTTTCAGCTTCTGTATAGCACCCTCTACTTCTAGGTCCCTCCTCTTGCTTCTCCATGTCCCCATCCCCTACTACTTTTCCCCCTTCCTCTTTGATCTATCTTGTGCTTGTATAGGTTTGTGCGACTAACAAATGGAAGATTAGATTAGATTAATATCTAAAAATGAGATTTCATGTTAGAACATAAGAACATAAGAAGTTGCCTCCACTGGGTCAGACCAGAGGTCCATCCTGCCCAGCGGTCCGCACCCGCGGCGGCCCATCAGGTCCACGACCTGTGAAGTGGTTTATGAACACCTCTACAACCTACCTCAAGTTCTATCTGTACCCCTCTATCCGCTTATCCTCCAGGAACCTATCCAAACCCTCCTTGAACCCTTGTACAGAGTTCTGGCCTATCACATCCTCTGGAAGTGCGTTCCATGTGTCCACCACCCTCTGGGTAAAAAAGAACTTCCTAGCATTTGTTCTAAACCTGTCCCCTTTCAATTTCTTCGAGTGACCCCTAGTGTTTGTGGCTCCCCATAGTTTGAAGAATCTGTCCTTATTTACTTTCTCTATGCCCTTTAGGATTTTGAAGGTTTCTATCATGTCCCCTCTAAGTCTCCTCTTCTCTAGGGAGAACAGACCCAGCATTTTTAACCTGTCAGCGTATGAAAAATTTTCCATACCTTTTATCAGTTTAGTCGCCCTCCTCTGCACTCCCTCGAGTACCGCCATGTCCTTCTTGTGGTACGGTGCCCAGTACTGCACACAGTACTCCAGGTGCGGGCGCACCATTGTGCGATATAGCGGCATAATGACTTCTTTCGTCCTGGTTGTGATACCCTTTTTGATGATGCCCAGCATTCTGTTTGCTTTCTTTGAGGCTGTCGCACACTGCGCCGATGGTTTCAGTGATGTGTCTACCATCACCCCCAGGTCCCTTTCAAGGTTACTCACCCCTAGCAGTGTTCCCCCCATTTTGTAGCTGAACATCGGGTTCTTTTTCCCTACATGCATGACCTTGCATTTCTGTACGTTAAAACTCATTTGCCACTTGTTTGCCCAGTCTTCCAGTCTCGTTAGGTCCCTTTGCAGGTCTTCACAGTCTTCCGTGTTTCTAACCCTGCTGCAGAGTTTGGTGTCATCGGCAAATTTGATAACCTCACATTTTGTCCCCATCTCCAGATCGTTTATAAATATATTGAACAGTAGAGGTCCCAGCACCGACCCCTGCGGAACTCCGCTTGTGACCCATTGCCAGTCTGAGTATTGGCCTTTTATTCCAACCCTCTGTTTCCTGCCTGCCAACCAGTGTTTGATCCATCGGTAGATATCCCCTTGCACCCCGTGGTTCCACAGCTTTTTATGTAGCCGTTCGTGAGGTACCTTGTCGAAGGCTTTTTGGAAGTCAAGGTAAATGATGTCTATGGATTCCCCCTTGTCCATCTGGCTGTTTATTCCCTCAAAGAAGTGCAGCAAGTTCGTGAGGCACGACCTTCCCTTGCAGAAGCCATGCTGGCTCGCCTTCAGTTGTCCATTGTTTTCTATGTGTTCACAGATTGCATCCTTTACCATTGCTTCCATCATCTTTCCCGGAACTGAGGTCAAGCTCACAGGCCTGTAGTTTCCCGGGTCCCCCCTTGATCCCTTCTTGAAGATGGGCGTGACATTTGCTATTTTCCAGTCTTCTGGGATCTCCCCAGTTTTTAGGGAGCGGTTACATATTTATTGAAGTGTCTCTGCTATTTCGTTTCTCAGTTCTTTTAGTACCCTTGGGTGGATGCCGTCCGGGCCTGGTGATTTGTCGCTCTTTAGTCTGTCTATCTGTCTGAGGACATCCTCTTTACTTACCTCTAGTTGAATCAGCCTTTCGTCGTGTTCTCCGTTTATAAACACCTCGGGTTCTGGGATATTGGATGTGTCCTCTCTGATGAAGACTGACGAGAAGAAATTGTTTAACCTGTCAGCTATCTCTTTTTCTTCCTTTATCGCTCCTTTCCTGTCTCCATCATCCAGTGGTCCCACTTCCTCTCTGGCTGATTGTTTCCCTTTCACATACCTGAAGAAGGGTTTGAAGTTTCTTGCTTCTCCTGCCAGTCTTTCCTCATATTCTCTCTTTGCTTTCTTGATCTCCTGATGGCATTTTTTCTGATGTCTTTTGTGTTCTTCCTGGTTTTCCTTTGTTGGTTTCTTTTTCCATTTCTTGAAGGATGATTTCTTGTCGCTTATCGCCTTTTTGACTGCAGTTGTTATCCATGCTGGGTTTCTAGTTCGATTTTTTTTGCACCCTTTCCTAAACCTTGGGACGTACAGGTCTTGTGCCTCGAGCACTGTGCCTTTAAGCAGTGTCCACCTTCCCTGAGCTGTTTCTGAGCTTTTTCCCTACCATTTTCCTCATGTCCTTGTAGTTTCCTTTTCTGAAGTTAAGTGCTGTCATTGTGGTTCTTTTCACCTTTGGTGTTCCCATGTTTAATTTGTACTGGATCATGTTGTGATCGCTGTTCCCTAGTGGTACTAGTACCACCACTTCCTTTGCGGGTCCCTCTAACCCGTTTAGGATTAGGTCTAGAGTGGCCTCCCCTCGCGTTGGTTCCGTGACTAGCTGCTCCATGAAACAGTCCCTTATCACCTCTAGGTGATAAGGGACTGTTTCATGTTGATGAACTGTCGCTGTAAATTGAATATTACAGTCTACTTGATTTAACCAGATTATGAACTCTTCTAAACTTTCCCTGGTGGATGTCCAGATGCACAACACATCAACAAGGAATTGTTTCCACAGTTTAATATTTTTAAGTGTTGTGACAAATACAGATGTTTTGCCTCCAAATCTGCCATCTATAATGTTGCTAATGAAGCGCCCATAGCAATTCCATGGACCTGCTGATAGAAAGCACCCTGATACCAAAAATAGCTTTGTGTGAGCACAAGAACAGCCATTTCCATGAAAAAATGAGGCAGAAATTCTCTCACAAGAAAGCTGTTGCTCAAAAATCACCTGGTAGGTATCATAGTGTATAGTGCTGTGACGTCAAACATCACTAGTAACCATCCTCTTCAGCATTATGAATTTCTACTAGCATTTGGAGCACATGAGTACTGTCCTTCACATACGATTTAACTTTCAACACTTCATGTTGTAAAAACACATCCAAAAATTTTGATAAAGGTTCCAACACTGAGTTCTTCATGGACACTATAGGCCGCTGGGGGAATATGCAAATTCTTATGAATTTTGGGTAGAAAATAGATTTTCGGAGTCACATGAAAAGGAGGCCACAAAATGGATGTTTGAGTTAAATAGTATGCAACCTATGGGTCTGAATGCGATGAGTGGCTGGATGACTTTGGCTGAATGAGTTATAGGAGTCTTAAGTTGACAGGATTCTTTTAAACTGATAGGATTTTCTCGAGTGATTGATTGGTTCTGCTGCTGGAAACATCATGGGATTTTTCTATTTCATGTCTGAAGGAAACGCTGTGGCCATTTATTTTTTTAGCTTCAGTGGTACATTTGCAATGTGAAGTGATTGAACTTATGCAGCTAGGTAAGATTTGGGTATTTTGTTTTTTTGAGATCTTTAGCTCTACTTTGATAGTTTTATAATAGATTTTGCTTGTTGTAGTTGCGGCAGTTACCCCGTCCTGATGAAGAGTCGAAATGCGTTGGTGAGGACCAGTGCAACAGCATTGCAAAGCTAAGTTACAGTTAACTTATGCTAAGAGCAATGTTACTATGAATATAAAGAAGTGAATATAAATAGTGAATATAAGAAGTGAGCTTAGAAAAATAAGTCAATAACAAGTTACAAGTTTGCACGTGAAAAATTCACACAAGATGTGGAGAAATCAGTGAGGAGTGATGTATTACTATATCATGGTGGCGTTCTGAGAATCCCCAAGTGTGATATAAATTCTTCAGTATGTGATATATTTTTTAGAAGTTCACCTAAGTTAGACACCTAATTTGCAAATACAGTAAAACCTTGGTTTGCGAGCATAATTTGTTCCAGAAGCATGCTTGTAATTCACAGCACTCGTATATCAAAGCAAATTTCCCCATAGGAAATAATGGAAACTCAGACGATTCATTCCACAACCCAAAAACGTTAATACAAAATACTATACGTACTCGTATTGCAAGACTTTGCTCGTTTAGAACAGTCACTACACTCTTGCAGCGTCAGAGAGAGACGAACCATTGGCTCACTTGTGATGTGTGTATACTATATGTTCTTGTATTGCAAGACTCTTGCAAGCCAATCTACTTGCAATCCAAGGTTTTACTGTAGGTGCCTAACTTGAAAATACACCTAGGATCCTCCTCTGACCACATCTATTTTTACTGTAGGCAATTTGGACTAGGCACCTACTTTTTATAGACTCATGTTGTTGTTTTTTTAGTTAGGTGTCTACCTTTCAATCAAGTATAATTAAAGCCAATTATGAGGTGTTCAAGTGCCAATAGTAGTGCCAATCAAGCCTATTGATTGATTAAATTGGTGCCTAACTTTAGATGAACTGTAAAGAATCAGGGCCTGAATACATGTATCAGAACTAAGATGAGGTTGTGATATTTTCAGGTATTTTAGAGATGGATCTACCAACAGACTCTTTCTAAAATACCTGAAGGAGAGCATGTGTATTTGTGGGCATATATTGCAGGAGCGACCATTCTACAGACAAAATGAGAAAATGAACATTGAACCGGCAGCTTCCATAGGGAAATGTTGGTACATGGATGTGACAATTTTGCACTTTCTAAGTGTCAAAAGTGCTGCTCACAATGTAGCTGTCCCATTCTACAAGCCTGCACTTCTGACTGCAACTAATTAAGTAGTGAGACCCTGATTTTAACATGGTTTCATTTATTTTTATGGCAATTTCCACATCTTAAAATTCCCGAATGAATGAGAAAAGGGAGATCTTTCAAACAGAATTAATATTATCAAAGAAAAGTAGAAGCAGTTATTGTGCATATCTTCCTTATGTCCACTTCATGGGGGAAAAGAGCCAAGAAAAGCTAAACTTATTTCATAGGAAAACCAATATCAACTAACATTAAAGCCGTGGTCAAATATTGACCCTCCCCCCCACCCCCCTATGATTTCCACAGGATAGAATAATCATAGGAAACCTTTATGGTAGAGTTTTACCTTGAAGAAAAAGACTCTAAGGGTTGGATTCTATAAACGGCAACTAAGTGTGCCTACATTGAAGGCACTGCCTCTCACGGTTGTCAATCAACTGCTAGGCGTCCTCTATAGCAGTGATTCCCAACCCTGTCCTGGAGGACCACTAGGCCAATCGGGTTTTCAGGCTAGCCCTAATGAATATGCATGAGAGAGATTTGCATATGATGGAAGTGATAGGCATGCAAATTTGCTTCATGCATATTCATTAGGGCTAGCCTGAAAACCCAATTGGCCTGGTGTTCCTCCAGGACAGGGTTGGGAACCACTGGTCTAAGCCAGTGATTCCCAACCCTGTCCTGGAGGAACACCAGGCCAATCGGGTTTTCAGGCTAGCCCTAATGAATATGCATGAGAGAGATTTGCATATGATGGAAGTGATAGGCATGCAAATTTGCTTCATGCATATTCATTAGGGCTAGCCTGAAAACCCAATTGGCCTGGTGTTCCTCCAGGACAGGGTTGGGAATCACTGCCCTAATGAATATGCATGAGAGAGATTTGCATATGATGGAAGTGATAGGCATGCAAATTTGCTTCATGCATATTCATTAGGGCTAGCCTGAAAACCCAATTGGCCTGGTGTTCCTCCAGGACAGGGTTGGGAATCACTGCCCTAATGAATATGCATGAGAGAGATTTGCATATGATGGAAGTGATAGGCATGCAAATTTGCTTCATGCATATTCATTAGGGCTAGCCTGAAAACCCAATTGGCCTGGTGTTCCTCCAGGACAGGGTTGGGAACCACTGGTCTAAGCCAGTGATTCCCAACCCTGTCCTGGAGGAACACCAGGCCAATCGGGTTTTCAGGCTAGCCCTAATGAATATGCATGAGAGAGATTTGCATATGATGGAAGTGATAGGCATGCAAATTTGCTTCATGCATATTCATTAGGGCTAGCCTGAAAACCCAACTGGCCTAGTGTTCCTCCAGGACAGGGTTGGGAACCACTGCTCTATAGAATCCTACCTAGCAGCACCTAAGTTGGACACTAGCAAAGCCTAAGTCAACCCCGCCTAATCTCCACCCCTAAAAGTGCCTACTTTTCAGGTAGGCATCATTAAGTATTGGGGGGTGCCTCGACTTAGGCATCGCTAGACAGTGCTGTGAGTTCTGCGCAGAGCTCTTAGGGCTCCTTTTACTAAGCCACGGTAGAGGTTTCTGCCATGGCCTGGAGTGCTAAATGTTCCAACAATGCTCCGACGCTCATAGGAATTCTATGAGCATTGAGTACTCCGGGCTGCAGTAGAAACCTCTATAGTGGCTTAGTAAAACCCAGCATTAATTAGTTATTTATTTTTATACATTTTAACTTCAATGACATGGTCAATTACCACAGCTAATGTGTTCAGGTATTTTAGAGATGGATCTGCCAACAATTTAAAACAATTTGCTTAGTGTGCAGATTTTAGTTAGGCTTTGCTAGGCATCTGGAATTAGGACACCTAGCAGTGCCTTATATAGGTGCCCTTTATAGAACCCGGCCTTCACTGCATAGGGCAGCCATTCCCAACCCAGTCTTCAGGGCACACCTAGGATATCCACAATGAATATTCAGGAGTTAAGTTTGCATGAACTGCCTCAATTGTTGTTTGTGATTTGATATTATGTATGTCTTTGCCTGTTACTCACCCTGAGGAAGGGGGGATATAAATAAAGCTACCATACCATAAAAGCATATGATTCTAAAATATTAGACAAAGTAAACACATGAGAACAGTTACTTTTATTTTGTGTGGACAGAATTAGTTCCCTCCCTTACCACATTGTTCATCCTTTTCCCCAACCTTTTTATTTTTATTGAAATCCCTGATTCCCTCTTTCTCCATGTTCTCAATTGTTTTTCTTTATGTTTTGTCTTTCTTTTGTTCTTACCCTATTTAATTGGGGGGGGGGGTTATTTAAATTTTTTATTGTAAACTGCTTAGATTTGCCTTCTGGTTTTATATATTTGCGGTATATTAAATAAATTGAACTTTAACTTGGTGTGTTCTGTTAATAAACTTATTCTTTGTAAATTCTTTTTAGTGTGAAATGTATTTAGGAAAAGGAAAGGGGCAATTCTACTACTTCTAACCTCTAAAACATGCCTCCCCTTTTACAAAACCACAGAAGTAGTTTTTAACCCAAGTTAGCACGCTGAATGCTCTGCGCTGCTCCAGACACTCATAGGAATTCTGAGTGTTGCGAGTAGCGCAGAGCATTCAGTGCGCCAGCCGGCGCTAATAATTGATTTTTCTGTTTTGTAAAAGAGAGGGGGGGGTTAATTATGGGATCTTTATATTAAGTCACAATAAAACATGTCCTTTTCCTATATGCTAAGGTCATTTTTGCCACAGTGCTTAAATGGCCAATTTTATTTTTTTTGTATTAGTGGTCATGCCTTAATGTTGCCATTAGCACTTAGCAAAGAATGACAGTGAAGGTGACCTCTAGTGCTCAGTTGCTTTATTGTATAATCAAGACTCTTGATTATACAATACAGCAACTGAGCACCAGAGGCCACATTCGCTGTCGTTTTTTGCTTTCTGCTTTCTTTGTGCCATTAAAAAAAATATGACGACATGATTGCTTACTGCCACCCACTTTGTAAGTGGTAAAGGCTCACATGGTTTTCCTACTCTAACCAGTTAGCGCCTACTGGTACCTTAAAAAA
Organism: Geotrypetes seraphini; assembly: GCF_902459505.1. Lineage (NCBI taxonomy): Eukaryota > Metazoa > Chordata > Amphibia > Gymnophiona > Dermophiidae > Geotrypetes > Geotrypetes seraphini. Next base: position 34,897,805 of record NC_047101.1, on the reverse strand, counting down.
ATTGCTCCTACGTCACACCTACAGAGGCGCTTTATAATTTCTAATTCCACTGTAGGCGTGGCTAACGCCAGAAGTTGCATTAGGCGCTGTAAAGCACCTCTGTAGGTTAATTCACTTGAAAGGTAGGTGCTGGAAATGTAGGCCTTGAAAACTCTGGCCTACATTTCCGGTGCCTACCTTTCCTGAAGCCACGATTCAATAAACTCGATTGACACACGATCGGTAGCCATTTTGTTGGCGGCCGCTGCTGACAGTGCCGTTTATAGAATCTGGGCCAATATGTTTAGCATAGGAATGCCCACTCTTTGTCCCCTGACTTGCCCTTCTCAAAAAATATATTACTTGTGCCAGCATCACAGGGTAACTGGTTCCAGGTAGCAGCCATTAAATAAATTCCCTGGTCTGATCATTTCTTTATTTCCTTCTCCCAGCTTACCAAGATTCCATCTCTAAAACTTAGTCCCAAGATAATAACTTCTCATGAATGCTCTAAGCTAGATGCTGCGTCCATCACTTCCAACGTCGAATCCAAATTAGAGGTTATGTCAGAATCCTCCATTGATGAAAAAATTGACTCATGGAAGGCTTCCATAACTAAGGTGACCATACGTCCCGTTTTGAACGGGACTGTCCCTTTTTCAGCTTCCCTGTCCCATTGTCCCCATGCATAACTTCGGGATGCCAAAAAGTCCCGTTTTCAGAGACGGCGTCCTAAAGCTGTGTGTGGGGCCAAAGGGACAGGGGATCGCAGGAGATGGGTTGTCTCCCTGCCCCAGGACCAGCGTTAGGGGGTAGCAAAAAGGGCAGGGCCTGGCCGCCCCTCCCCCCCAACTCTCTGGTGAGGTCTTTTTCCCTCCCTTCTATTCCCTCACTATCCTCTTGCCTGCAAGTGAACTAAACTCAGGCCGCGGGGCTCTAACACGGCACACACAGGCTTCCCTTCGCATCCGAAACAGGAAATGACATCAATCCTGTTTCGGAGGAAAAAGGAAGCCAGTGTGTGCCGTGTTAGAGCCCCGCGGCCTGAGTTCAATTCACTTACGGGCCGTTACTGTGGAGACAACAGGACACTTTGCCATCTCCCACCCATTACCTGCCTCAGTGCCTCTTCGCTGGGGTTACCGGGCAACGAAGATGGGCCCAGACCGGAGAGAGAGCTCGTGAAGGTGGCCACACCCTGAGGGCCACAGCAACTGACAGGTAACCGCCCAGCATACAAAACTCAAGCAGTCAACTTCTAATCAGTCATACTGGATGCTAATCGTTTTGGATTTTCTTTTTCTCCTTCCTCAAAGGATTATTTATGTACCTTAAGGAAGGAGAAGAAGAAAATTCAAAAACGATTAGCATCCAGTGTGACTGACCATTCTACAAAGCCAGGATTTTATGGGCTCTCATACAAGTGTAGCCAGTATTCAAAGAACCACTTCTAAAGTCCTATGTTTCAATTTTTTTTTTTACCAGCACTCTAAGGCCAACTCTCTGAGCATTTGCATTTACCCATCACTTGCACATGGAGGGGGAAGAAGACAGATGCCAGACCAGGGGCAAGGAAGGAGAGAAAATGCCAGAGGGGTATCAGGGTATAAGGGAAGGGAAACTAAGGAGACAGATGACAGATGCCAGACCAGAGTGAAAGGAAGGAGAGGAGATGCCAGAGCATGGAGGGGGAGGGAGAGGTAGAAGAGAAGGAAATGTGTGTGATGCCAGGCCATGGGATTGAGTGGGAAGGAAGGAAGGAAAGGAGAAGAGACAGATGCCAGAGCACAGGGGAAGGGTAAAGACAGAAAAATGAAGAGGGATGAAGCTGAAATGAGAGAGAGCGTGGACACTAGATGGAAAGGGCAGAGAGGCTGAACAGTAGATGGAAGGGGTAGAGAGAGGGGGGACCGGTGCTGAATGGAAGTGTGGGAGAGAGGGTAGACAGATGCTGAATAGAAGTGTGGGGAGGAGGGCAGACATTGAATGGAAGGGGGTGAAAAATGAATGGATAAAATTGGGGGCGGGGCTGAATATTAATAGATGTCCCATTTTGATGAAAAAAATAAATGGTCACGTTATCCATAACCAATCTTTTAGACACTCTGGTGCCTATCGTCACTTACACCATCTCCCCACGTAAATTAAAAAATCCTTGGTACATGTCTAACCTAACCCTCATTAAAAAACAATTGCGCTCTCTTGAGATAAAATGGCGGCATAACAAAACATTATCCAATCTGTACAAATTTAGAGAACAGGCCACATATTATAAATCCGAAATCAATAGAGCTAAAAAAGAATATTATTCTAAACAAACAAAAAAGGCTAAAAACACTGTCGCCTTCTATGCTATAACAAAATCACTTATCACACAAAAGAAAGAAACTAACAAGACTGTCCAACTACCCTCAGCTCAGGCCATAGCCACCCACTTTATCAACAAAATCCAAATAATTAAAAGTTCTATCTTACAGGCAAACAGCATTAGCAGTAATTCCTCCTCTTGCATCTCAGGAGATTCAACCATTATGACCACGTCCACAAACCTTCCCTTTTCTAAATGCTCAAAATTTACCCTACCAATTCTTCAGGACATCCAGAGAGGTCTGAACGCGCTAAACTTAAAAGGAAACAGCTCTGAAGTTCCTCTGAAGTTCCTCCTGAAGCGCTTCTTCTCAATATTTGGCCCAGACATCCTAGATCTGGTCTGCACAAGTCTATCCTCAGGAACATTACCTAAAACATGGAAAGAGGCAATCATTTACCCCATAATCAAAGATCACAAAATCAGCGTACAAGAAGTGTCAAATTACCGGCCCACTCCAAATATCACTTTCCTAGCAAATCTTACTGACAATTTTCCAACAAATTTCAGATTTCACGGAGAAGACCAAAGTTTTGCACCTGAATCGAACCAGTTTCCATCAACACCATTCCACAGAACTTTCACTCATTTATATTAAGTCACAATAAAACACAAAAATACTTTATCATCTTGATCACCACCAGTCAGTCCTTCTTATTTCCTTAGACTTTTCCTCAGCATTTGACACGAAAGATCAGAAGCTTCTTTTGGCGCGTCTCAGCAAAATCGGTATAACAGATCAGATTATGGATTGGTTCTCATCCTTTTTTACAAAACAGTCCGCAAAAAGTAGCCTTTAATGCAACAACCTCAGATCCTTTTAAGATCGAATAAGCATTCCACAGTGTTTGATTCTATCACCTTTACTTTTCAATATCTTCCTGGCCCCTAAGTCAATCTATTGGTTTCATAATGTATGCTTATGCAGACGATGTTCAACTAATTCATCCTATCGATCTAAACAACCCAGAAGAGGTAACAACTATAAATCTAAAATTGGAAAAGATTAAGCCATGGCTAGATTCCAACATGTTGTCCCTCAACATTGAAAAGTCCAAACTAATGATCTTTCCCATCAAAGAGGGATTGTCCCTACAGGCGCCTCTAAAATTCAAATCTCTATCTATCAAAGTGTTATCGTCTTTAAAATTGTTAGGAGTTACGTTCAATAACAAATTCAATTATCACCTTCACATCAGTACAGTGGTCCAACGCTGTTTCTACCATCTTTCTAAATTGCTTGAACCTTCCTCTTTAAACACACTGATCCACTCTCTCGTGATTTCTTGCATAGACTACTGTAATGCCCTCTACAAAGGCATAACAAAAAAGAAAAAAGACAACTTCAGATAGTAAAGTATACTGCAATAAAAATGATATTTAACGCAAAAAAATACGATCACATCACTCCCCTCTTGTACATAGCACACTGGTTACTGGTAGAATACAGAATCAGCTATAAAATTATTTTACTAACATTCAAAACCCAACAGAGTAACCAGCATGAATTCATTGAGTTTTCTTATTCCATATAACCCCTCTAAGACTCTTCAATTCTTGACTCGGAACCTTCTATCAATTCCGTCTTTGAAGCACATCAATACAATGAGATCAAACATCTTTACAGTGACCCCTCCCACTCTATGGAATTCTATCCCTACCTTTTTTACGTGAAGAATCATCACTAAGGGCTCCTTTTACAAAGGGCCTTAATGTGTGGAATAGCGCATGCTATATTGCTGCGCGTGCTAGCTGCTACTACCTCCTCTTGAGCAGGTAGTAGTTTTTCGGGTAATACGCGCTAATCCGGTGCCTGCACTAAAAACGCTAGCGCACCTTTGTGAAAGGAGCCTTAATTCAAAACAAAGCTAAAAACATTCTTATTTTTGGATGCCTTTGAAACCTAACTGCCTAATCTAATCTAATCCTTAGTTTTGTATACCACATCATCTCCATGTTCGTAGAGCTCAGCGCGGTTTACAGTAGAAGAAATAGGAAGGAACTACAACAAAGGGTTAGAGGTAGAAGAGTGAAGAAAATTTAGAGGACATGGGATGCCAAGATAAAAGAGTTTCCTTGATTCCTAATTTGGAGGGAGACTTACATTTTTGAGAAAAGCCAGGTTTTCAGATGCTTGCGGAAAACTTGGAGAGAGCTCAAGTTCCGAAGAGGGGAGGTAAGGTTGTTCCAGAGCTCAGTGATTTTGAAGTGGAGAGAGGTCCCTAGCTTTCCTTTGTGGGAAATGCCTTTTAGTGAGGGGAAGGATAGTTTTAATTTGTGGGAGGATCTGGTGGAATTAGGATTTGAGGAATTCCAAGAAAGAGGGATAAAGGGAGGGAGGATACTGTGTAGGATTTTGAAAGCTAAACAGGCGCATTTATAGTGGACCCTGGCGATTATCGGAAGCCAGTGGAGCTTGGCCAGGAGCGGGGAGACATGGTCAAATTTACTTTTAGCGAAGATGAGTTTGGCCGCGGCATTCTGAATCCGTTGGAGTCTGTGGAGGTTTTTCTTAGTTAGGCTTAAGTAGATAGAGTTGCAATAGTCCAATCTGGAAAGGATGATGGATTGGACAAGGAGGGTAAAATGTTTTTGATGGAAGCAGGATCTAACTTTCCTCAGCATGTGAAGGTTGAAAAAGCATTTTTTTTACCAAAGATTGGAGGTGGTCATTAAAGGACAATGTGGAATCAATGATGACGTCCAAGATCTTGCTCGAGAACTCAAGCTGCAGAGAGGAGCCAGAGGGTAGTGGGATGGAGGTGGGTAGGTGGTCTAGTTTTGGGCCAAGCCAAAGGAGTCTTGTTTTGGACTCATTCAATTTCATTTGCACGGTGTTGGGCCAGGATTGTAGGTTCATTATACAAGAGGATATGTTCTTAGACAGGTCGGTGATGTTCGGGTCAGTCTCGAGGAGGACGAGGATGTCTCTGCATAAGTGTAAATTGTTTCAAGGGGGGATAGGTGGAGGAGTTTTAGGGAGGACATATAGATATTGAAAAGGATAGGAGATAATGGAGAGCCTTGTGGGATTCCACAATTCGGTTTCCAGGGGGAGGATGAGGTGCCATTCATGTTAACAATGTAAGAACGAGAGCGGAGGAATTTAGAGAACCAATCTAGGACTGTGGAGTTGATGCCTATCTCAGAGAGTTGATAAACAAGTATATCATGGTGGACAACGTTGAAAGCAGCGGAAAGGTCAAATTGTAGGAGGACGGCGAACTTGTTTTGAGAGTGGAGTTGTTGAACCCTTGAAATCAGGGAAGACAGTAGGGATTCGGTGCTGAAGTTAGGATGAAAGCCATATTGATAGGGTAGAAGAATAGAGAATCTCTCTAACTATGATGAGAGTTGGGTAGAAATGATGGACTCTAGCATCTTGGTTAGGAGAGGGATATTTGCAATTGGGCGATAGCTGGATGGTATGGAAAGATCAAGGTCAGATTTTTTCAGTAGTGGGGTCAAGGCGATATGACCCATTTCTGGGGAGAAATGGCCCGACTGAAGGGCGGAGTTTATGAGATTGGTGATAGAAGAGATAGCCTGAGCGGGAATGTTCTTGTATAGGTAGGAGGGGAATGGGTCCAAGGAGCAATTACAGGATTTCACTTTGAGGCAGAGATTGAGGACCAGGGATTCAGATACGCGCTCAAAGGTGGCCCAGGATCTGTCAGCTGGGATAGGGTTGGAGACCATTAGGGTGGGAGTGGGATCGGTGGGCACTAGGGAGTTGTAGGGGACTGAAGGAGGGAAGGAGCATCTCAAGAAAGAAACGTTATCGTTGAAGAATTTTGCTAGAACATCGGCTGAGGGAGAGGAGGGGAGCACGGTGGGGTCTCTTTTGGAGGTTAGAGAGTGCCAGATGTTGAATAGTGTACTGCTCTGATTGTTGGACATGGAGATTTTGTCACCATAGAAGTTCTTTCTTTCTTTTCTAATCCATGATTCCGTGATGCATAGGAAACCAGGGTCAGAATCTTCAAGTAGGTCCTTCAGAATTTGAATCTTGGGGTGAGCCTATGCTGTTTTTCCCAACACCAACCCTTCCTAATGGTCTTCCCCTATCTGCCACCTTTTTCTCAGAATATTGTAGTTCTCACCTTTTTACCTCTCGTTCCTGTTTGTTCAAGTTTTAAACGTATTTGAATGTATTAGCTACCCTAAAAGATACCTTGTAATTTTAAGTTCATATTTTAGTCAATGTATGTTTTAATAATAATAAATTTATTTTTATATACCGCAATACCACATAGTTCCAAGCGGTTCACATACAGTAAAAAATTATACAATCATTAAATAAAATACAATTAACTAAAAACAATAGATAGAATACAATTTACTAAAAATGCATTAAAATCAGCTAAAATTACTGTACACCGCTTAGAAGCCTGATTAGGCGGTATAAGAAATTTTAAATAAACTTGAAACTTTGTTTGTTTTTTTAGTACATGGATTAGTGCACACAGTTGCCATTTTAAGTTCCATAGTATCTAACACAGCGTAATAAAAAAGCTTCTAAATTTGCTCTGCATTGAAAAATCGTATCACAATGATATCCACAAGATCTTATTCTTTTGAATGATTATGTTAAATGTTAGAAAAATCCCCCTGAGATATTAGTTATTGCAGTGGGAAAATATTCTGTCGTTTGACATTTTTTCCAGTATAAAATGTTTTCCTGTACAGGTAATGACATCTGTTTGCCTTGACCTTGGAGCATGACTTTTCTTTTGTTGACCACACTTGGAGTAAAAATAAAATGTAATAGAAATAGCAAAAGACTCACATATTACATTCTCTACAGTAATCATCAAAGTTTGCTGACAGTACACAGTTGGAGTCCAGTTCTGCTCATATAGAGGTCTGTCAGTGTGTCTTTTGGTGCAGAAAAGTTAGATATTAGAAAAGGAAAAACAATAGAAAGAATCAATTATTATTTTACCTGCCATTTTTTTTTCATGTAAAAATGTATGGAGCAATATTTAAAAGTATTTATCTGGGTAACAGCACCTTCTACCAGGACAACGTGGGGAAACCTTGTTAGAAAAATTTAAAGGCTTTTTAAAAACTTTCCTTTATAAGGATGCATTTGAGGCATAGACAAGGCAACCAGTTTATGTGAAAAACCTTATCTTATATCCCAATCAACTAATTCTAATCAGTCCTTATTTATAGGACTCAATCTTCCTCTTATTCTTCTTTTCATTTCAAAAAGAAATCAAAACTCTGCTATTCAAAAAATCTATACAGCCTTCTTATCCCCCCTTGCATCCTCCCTCCTCCTTGCAAGTTTCCAGCTGACCTCCTATCCCTCTACTAATATCTCTGCAATGACTCTATCAATTAACCTACCCTAAACTGCATCCTCCCTACAAGTAAACTTCAATTCTCCACCCTTCCTTCTATCTTTCACCATTGCCTCTACTATGTAACCGACCCCTAAATTGTAACTTCCTGGAATTGTCCAGCTATCTTCTACTGTAATCCGCTTAGAACTGCAAGGTACAGGCAGAATAGAAGTCATTAATGTAATGTAATGTAATGTTATTAAATGAGAGTACCCAAGAAAGGGACTTGGGGGTAATGGTGGACATGACAATGAAGCATGACATGACAGTGCGCAGCGGCCGCTAAGAAGGCAAACAGAATGCTAGGCATAATCAAGAAGGGTATTACAACCAGAACGAAAGAAGTTATCCTGCCATTGTATCGGGCGATGGTGCGTCCGCATCTGGAGTCCTGTGTCCAATATTGGACATGGCATTACTCGAGAGGGTTCAGAGGAGAGCGACGCGTCTGATAAAGGGGATGGAAAACCTTTCATATGCTGAGAGATTGGAGAAACTGGGTCTCTTTTCCCTGGAGAAGAGGAGACTTAGAAGGGATATGATAGAGACTTATAAGATCATGAAGGGTATTGAGAGAGTAAAGAGGAACAGATTCTTCAAACTTTCGAATAATAAAAGAACAAGAGGGCATTCAGAAAAGTTGAAAGGGGATAGATTCAAAACGAATGCTACAAATTCTTCTTTACCAAACGTGTGGTGGACACCTGGAATGCACTTCCAGAGAGCGTAATAGGGCAGAGTACGGTACTGGGGTTCAAGAAAGGATTGGACAATTTCCTGCTGGAAAAGGGGATAGAGGGGTTTAGATAACTGCACAGGTCCTGGACCTGTTGGGCCGCTGCGTGAGCGGACTGCTGGGCACGATGGACCTCAGGTCTGACCCAGCAGAGACATTGATTATGTTGCTTATGTTGCTCTCAAAGAGCTCTTCACCTGACCTAAACCAATTTGGGACTGATTGGAAGTGGCTTGTATTCCAACCCTGTTCTTCCGTTTCCCTGGCTCTATGCCTGCTGGGAAATGTTGTATTTCCCCTTGTTTCTTGATACCTGGCTTAGGTAAAGCTAAATCAGATTTGCCCGCTTTAGGCAGGGCTTTAGGAAGTTTCAGTGTTAATTTATTCAATTTTCTATACCGTTCTCCCAGGGGCGCTCAGAACGGTTTACATGAATTTATTCAGGTACTCAAGCATTTTTCTCTATCTGTCCTGGCAGGCTCACAATCTATCTAATGTACCTGGGGCAATGGGGGGGGGATTAAGTGATTTGCCCAGGGTCACAAGGAGCAGCGTGGGTTTGAGGGTGCTGAGGCTGTAGCTTTAACCACTGCGCCACACTCTCCCCTCTCTGTTGGAAGGCTTGGCTTATAAGTATTCTTAGGGGCTGCTTTGGGACTCTTCTTAGCCGGTTTAGGAATACTATCAAGGGTTTTAACCCTATTACCCTTCTCTCGCTAGGAACAGGGGCAGCCCTGTGACAGTAGGTTGGAGTAGGAAAAGCACTGCATCTAAGGAAGTTGAATCATAGATGCAGGAGAAAGGAATAGTCTTTCTGAAAAGGGGCTGGATATAGGGGAAAATTCTATAAACATTACCCATCGAGCAGAGAAAATACAGACATAAGGGCCACTGTGCAGATGGGTACAGTAAGTATTGAGTGGATTTTGGAGGTTCACCATACAATATAAGCAGGTTATAGTGGCATTTGTACCTGGGACTTTTTAATGTGACATTCACTGCAGTACCCCCTAGAGTGCCCCTCTGCTCTGCTGTGCTCAGCTGTCCATGGTCAGTTTGTTAAGAATGCTGACTGCTTGAACATCCAATAGCTTTGTTTTGTTTTTCATTTGGATGTCTTTGTATTCAAAAATGGCCAAAAAGATAGATGTACTAAGTGCCAAAATGTCTAGATAGGTCTTAAAAAAAAAGATTTTTTGATTATTAGAAAATGAACATTTTCTCTACTGAATTTCTGGACATCTTTCCCAAAACATCTAAACTCAGATTCCCACGTCTTAAAAATCTGAGAGCAAAATCCACCCCCTAATTGTAACAATATATGTTGTCGAGGATGACAAAGCTGACAGTTCAATAACCCACTCCCTTTTTTCGAAGCCACCTTAGGCTTTTTTATCGCCAAGCGCAGTGTATTAGCACCGATGCTCATAGAATTCCTATGAACATTGGAGCTAATACCGCCATGACCGGCAATAAAAAGCCTAATACGACTTCACAAAAGATGGGAGGAAGAGGGGGGAGGGGGTAAATTGGATAAGATATTCCATTATTTTTTCTTTCTGCTGTTCTCTGCACAGCAGTTCACTTATACTATATTGAAGAAAGTATAAGTATGTCAGACAAACAAAATTACATTGTAAGATACATTTTGTAAACCAAAATGAATAATTAACTTTACTTTGACTTTAGTACCGTAATTAAGATTAAAATTACACTGTATATTCAAATTAGATTAAGCACAACTTTTGAAAAGACAAAACACAATTATGCAATTCCAGTAAATGCAACATTATATTGTCATCCCCTTACTGTTTCTATCTTTAGGAGTAGTCTTGGAATGGAAAGTGTCTCAATGTGAATCTTGCTAAATTGAATATGTGCCACGTGTTTGAAGTTAATGAGCCATGGATGCAGACCTGAAATATTTATTTTCACACATTTTCCTAAGCATTTCCATAGATTGCCATTTGCATTAATCCTCCCCCTTTGCTACATTTAATATTGCTCCAGCAGCATAAAAAGATTAATAATCTTTTATTTTTTTACATCAAAGACTATCCATTTTCAGGGGTCACGTAATGAAGCAGAGTTAAGCAGAGGCTCCTTGCCTTAGCTCCGACCCTCTCACACCTATTTTCATGACTTTTTGCCTTTCTAATGTACCTGCGAGTTCTCAAACTCACCCGGGAAGTGCTCCACGGTCTCCCCCTGCAGTCGGGTGACCTGCGACTTCATCTGCTGCAGTTTGGCCAAGTTATGCCTATCAAGACACCTTAAATAAATAATATATGAACTGACTTCGCATTCAACACAAACCTGTCTATGAAGTGTAATAAATATGTTTTAAGTTGCTCAGAAATGTGAAACTCAACAAGGGGGGAACGCACCCCCCTAGAAAGGGAACAGAGTTTACCTCCCAGTCATTGCAACTGTTTCTGTAGAGATCACACTTCAAGCCAGGATGTTGGTTAATAAAGATTGTTACAGTCCTTGAAATGATATAAAGTATAGGATTTTCTCCTTTCTTCTTATACTTGTTTTATACTTGTCAGAACATCACTTATGCATGATTAATAGAATCATAACTTAGCTCAATGAGGGGTTTGGGGTCCCCTATCAAGACACCTTGGCAGGCAAAAGCACAGAGGCCTACCAGTGACGTCAATATGGCATCTGCACTTTTGACCCTGCTGAATGTGCTCCTCAAGGAGCATGTGGAGAAAGAGCTAACTAAAACTATCTTGGTGGTGATCGATGACCTTTTGTCCAAACTGTTGAAGACATATGTGACAGCATGGAGTGACATGAGCAGAGGCTTCAAACTGCAGAAACCAGAATTGCTGAACATGAGGATTGTACTTCCAACATGGAGGAGCAAATGCAGGCCCTGGAGACCTGATACATGACCCTGCACGCCCGACTCAAAGATCAGGAAAACTGGGGCAGAAGGAACAACATCCGGATTGTGGGACTGATGGAGACCATTAAAGAAGAAGAGTTGTGGCCCTTTGTGGAAAAATGGCTCCCAGAGGCTGTCAGGTTCCTACCAGTGGGCACCATGGTCTGGGTGGAGCGAGTCCATCGTATGGGTCCCCTCAGGGATGGTGATGGGCGACTGTGTCCTGTCATAGCTAGGATCCTCAACCTCGCTGATAAAGCCCACCTGATAGCATTGTATAGAAAAAGGACACGCTGGATTATCATGGGCCAAGATCCTTTTGTTCAATGACTATTCTGCTGAGGTGGCTGCGCAGAGTCATGCTTTGGCACCATACTGCTCTGAACTTCGTAATAGAGGTCTGAAGTTTGTGGTTCAATTTCCCGCCCTGGTGCACATCATGGGTGCTGTGGGGCCAAAGACGTGCAACATCCTGGAGAATCTTCAGGTATATGTCCATAGTCTGGCTCACTTGGAATGACTTTTTAGGTGGCCTGAGGGATCCGGACCTATGCTGATTTATGTGGGCCTGGGTTTGTGGCTGCGGTTCGGCTGTTTCCTTCTTTGCCCTGATCAATACCATGTCTGTTTGGATGTGGATGGGACCCTATTCTGCAGTTTGGGGAATTGTTATACATGCTTGATGGTATTCCTTGGTGAGGCTTGTGGGGTCTGGGGATCCGGGCCCTAGCTATTCCACGTGGGCCTGGCTTTGGTGACGCACCCTAACTAACAAGGTGGCTGTCTTGGACCAGCATAGCATGGAGGGCCACCGGAGGGGGGGGTCCCTCTATTTATTTATTCTCCCACTTGTGTGCTCGGGAGCGGAGCACAGGGTCTGCTGGCCTTTTTCTTTACTTTGCCAGGCTGTGGCCAGTGAGCCTAGGAGACCTGTACTCCTCCGTGTCAGGGCGGATGTTTATAACAGGGCTTATGCCTCAGTTGTACTTTTTTTTGGGGGGGGGGATAGTTTTGTGTTTTTTTAAATTATTATTCTGCCTTGTAAATGTGTTATGCCTCTGTAGGAGATTTGTTCTGTACTTATTGTTTGGTAGGAGGTAGTGGGTATTTTCTCTTTTTCTCTATTCTGGACCTAGGGATGTCTGCCTTGGGGATCTATGCCTCCCCCGAGCTCGGCTAGCAGTATGAGCCTGGGTTTATGGCTTCATTATTTTTAAACTATGTTACATCTTTGCCTGTATGTTTATATGGGGGGTCTGCTTTTACACTGCTGATTGGTGGGAAGGCGTGAGTATTTTTTCTCTGGTTTATTTGAGAGCGGGGAGGGGAGTCAAGAGAGGGGGGATGTTTCCTTGGTTTGATTTGATGTGGAGGTTGGGGGTTGGGCAGGAGGATTGGGGGTTGGAGGGGTGGGTGGGGGGCTATCGGGTGTCTGTGTGTGGAGTGGTGGTGAGCTGGTGTGTGACTAGTATGGGGGGAGAAGGGAGATTGAGGAGCTGGGGAGGGGGAGGGGGAGTGACTGGGATACAGTTGTTGGTCCTGAAGGGTCCAGCTGGGAGGTCTTTTGGGATTATTCTGTGGTAGGTAGCTTTTGGCTAATTGCCCTTTGTGCCTCACGTGACTATGGTTGATCTCACCTGTATCTCCTTAAATGTGGCTGGTATTAACTCCCCTTTAAAGAGGAAAAAGGACTGCTCCTTTTTAAAGAAGGAGCGGGCTTCAGTGACCTTTTTACAAGAAACTCATCTCACCACTAGTGAACATAAAAAACTGGCTAAGGATTGGGTGGGGGGATATTGCCTACTCCTCATACTCTTCTAAACAGAGAGGAGTTGCCATTCTTATCCATAAAGGGGTGATTGCAGTTTCCCATAAGGTCATTACTGGTCACACATGGCCTTCCTAAAGGGTCAGACCAGGCCTTATTACACAACTTATAAAGCTGGAACTTGTAGACATCAATATGAGTCAGCGCCTGTTCAGTCAAAATAGTACATGCTTTTGCAACGATCAAGGTAAGAGCTGCGGGTCTCCGCATCGGTCATCCTTATATATTGGGCCTTACTGGCGCGAAGCTGCTTGGCAAGAGAGGCCAATTCGGCATCCCGCTGCTTCCTTGTCCGAATCGTGTAGGCGATAATGCTGCCCCTGAGGTAAGCTTTAGCAGCCTCCCAAAAGACCGTATCGGAGACCTCCCCACCCACATTAGTCTGGTAGTAGCGAGTCCATTCTTCAATGAGGTAAGTGTGAAAAGCTTTATCCATGTGCACAATGTCTGACCTATTCGGGAGCGGTCAGACATTGTGCACATGGATGATAGGGCAATTCAGGCACAATTTGTGCAGTTTTACAGGGACTTGTATAGCTCGGGCCCTTATGATCTTGCGGCGAGGGACTCATTTTTTCATAATTTGACTTTGCCTCACATTTCAGATGTACAACAGAGCACACTGAATATGCCTATCTTGTGTCAGGAGATTCATGCCGCCAAAGGCAAGTTGAAGCTAGCCAAAGCAGCTGGCCTGGATGATATGGGGCTAGAGTTCTATAAAATCCTGAAACCTCAGATCAGGTCAATATGCAGGCCACTGACCATATCCTCCCTGAACAGATTCATGCACATGTCGTGGTCCTCCCTAAGCCAGGGAAAGATCCTGAATTGGTGGGCTCTTACTGCCCAATCTCCTTGCTTAATCAGGACATGAAGATTCTCACGGCCATCCTGGCGGGTTGGTTAGCCCAAGTGGTTCCACACCTTATACATCCCAACCAGGTGGGGTTCATCCCAGGGCATTTTTCCTCTTTCAACATCTTGAGGGCATTGGTGGCACTTCGGTAAGGTAGAGTGGGAGATGATTTCTTGGCTAGTTTAGATACCAAAAAGGCATTCGATAAATTTACTTGACCTTATCTTTTCTGGATCGTGCAACAGTTTGGTATTACTGGCTCATTCCAGCAGTGGCTAGTTAATCTTTACATTGCTCCCACTGCCCAGTTGCTTATTAACAAATGGTGCACTGACTCCTTTACGCTGCAGAGAGGTACTCGTCAGGGCTGTCCCCTGTCCCCACTCTTGTTCATCTTGGCGCTGGAACCTTTGGTTATCAAAATTCTGGCCAGCCCGGATATTACCGGAATTCAAGTGGGTCAGGAGGACTGTAAGATCCTGGTGGTGTCTCTGCAATGGTCCTACTTGATTATGGTGATGGGGCATGAGGAGGAGGTGTTGGATCAGGGGCTGATGACTGTGCACTGGCGCTTTCTGTATATTGCTTTTTAGTGGCATGTGGATGGATGAGGCAGCTCACGAGGTGGTGGGGTGGGAGCAATCTCTCAAGGAAGTGGCTGACTGGGAATTGCGCAGTATGGGTGAGGGGTGCAGGGACCCAAAAAGCTTCACCGGGCACTTTGGGAGGCAGTCATAGCTGAGGTGCATTTTGTGTGAGGGTCACTTATATTAAAAAAAATTTTATAAATAAGATGAATTACATCTTCTTAAATAATATTATGAAGGTTTTTTAGATCAATGAAAGATATCCACGCCACAATTCCATTAATGGATGATAACATTATGATCCTTGGAGTGGCAATTCTGAGATCTTTTTCCTTCATTTAATATTATTATTTATTAAGTAGTTCTCTCTGCAACCTCATTAGCCTTTTTGTGGATCTGGTCAATTTGTGGTTAATGTTTTTCATTTGATATAATGTTTATTAACCACCCCATGTATGCTCCTAGTGATTATCTGACAACTCATTGGTGGAACAGAGGTGGGGGGGGCAGTAAGGGTTCAGGCAGATTTGGTGGGATCCAGAGGTAATTCCCATTGCTCCTGACCACTTTGGTGCTGACCTCAAATGGAACCCCTAGTGACAGTCTCGCGTGACTATTTCTAGGCATTGTATTTCCTTATAAGGACCCCTGGACCCCACTGGATGTCCCCCAGGCCACCAATGAGTTATCAGGTAGCCAATAGGGGTTTGGGTGGGCCAGGGTGTCAGAGGTCCATACATGGGGAAGGTTGGGTCCAGGGGGAATTCGTTGTAGCCCAAGAACCTCAGGTCGTGCCTGATGCTCCCAGATAGTAAAATAACCCCAGCAGGAAGCTGAGTTGTGATATTTTAGCAGAGGGTCTCATTGCTTAAAACAGAGCCCTGGGTAAAAATAACATAACTTGTGATAAAATAACCTCTCTTAACAGTAGCCCACACTGACAGCTTCCCCCTTAATGGCTCTAGTTCATCCTAGTTTATATTTACAGTTTTGACAGAGGCAGTTTTTTAAAAGCACAATAGAATGTCAAAATCTCTACTGAAGACTACTGACACGAAAGCATGAACAAAGGCAGAAAATGTTACTAGAGCAGCCTTCATTTCTAGTTAGGTTAGGGGAGGGATTCTTACCCCCTACTCTCTGTCTGAGCAGTCTAAGGGTTTGGCAGAAGTAAATTATGACAGTGTATTTTAATGCTCCTTTTGCACAACTTAATAACCTCGGACAGAGGCCCAAGTGGGGTGATTTAGTAAAGTGAACAAACATATAAAGAAGTGACAATCCCTCAGAGCAATTAGAGCAAGAGGATATGATCATACACATTCTTTAAACTTTCTTGGCAGAACACCTGTCAGGCCCATAAAGCCATTTCATGTGCAAAGCAGTGATAAAAGGGATTCTAGAGTTTCTCTCCTGTCAAATAACCCAAGCGTTGTTAGTACAAAGCAATTAATGGGTCAAACATCACTGTCTCCTAGTGATCCTTCTGTAAAACAAAGAAGAACCGTAGAAAGGCTCAGAATGTCTGCCACAAGAGGTTGCAACAACCATTTTGGAAAGGCACAGTAAGGAGTTAGAGAGAGGTGGCTTTGCTCCTACCCCCAATGACCACTGCTGGACCAATAGAGATACAGGTAGGCCTGGGAGGGCCTAACTGGATGGATTGGGGGCGGGGGCGGAACTTCTTATTTCTGGGTTTTTTTTGTTTTGTTTTTTACATATGTTTCATTTATTTCAAATTCTATTTAGTTATTATTTTTGATACCATGTATATGTATTATTAAGATATTGTAATGTACTCTGATTACTTAGAGGGGCATAATAAAAAAAAAAAAACGTCCAAGTCCCCTTTTGGCCTAAGGCCTTAAATGTTGAAAGTAGAAGCAGGGAAAATGTCCATTATCAAAAAAAACATCCAAAAGGAGGGGTTTTTTTATAATGGCCCTCCCTTTTGTTTTTCCCCTTTTTGTTTTTTCCCCTTAACAAAGAATTGTAACTTTTCCCTCATACCCGCCCGACTCATGTCTGTTTTAGATTCGTAAGTCTGAAGTTACTTTGTTAGTCTTCGCATCTCTGTTTTTTGAAGTTGTACATCGCTTAGCAAACTGAATAAGTGATTCATCAAATATTAATAAAAACTTGAAACTTCTACGTTCAGCTGTTTAAACGCCCAGACCACCACTATGTCTACACTAACTCCATATAATGAACCTAAAAAAAAGCCTAAATCCCAAACGTCCAAAACAAGGGCTTTTAGGCGAAGGAGGATCTAGTCCTTCGCCTAAAAGCGGGATTCTGTAACCAATGTCTGTCAAAAACAACACTGTTTACAAAATCCCACCCCCCCACAACGATCAGGACAAGAGGGAGCCCAAGCCCTCCTGCCCTGCGGCACCCCCAAACTCCCCAACACTATCGGGGCAGGAGGGAGCCCAAGCCCTCCTGCCCCGTGGCACCCCCGAACTCCCCGATACTATCGGGGCAGGAGGGAGCCCAAGCCCTTCTGCCCTCAATGCAAGGGCCCCCCAAACCCCCCCCCCGCTGATCCGCGACACCCCCCCACTGACCCTACGACCCCCCCCTCCCAGTACCTTCAAAAACATTGGTCGGACGGACTGGTGCCAAGCCCGTCCATCCGACAGGCCAGCCATCCATTGAATGGCTAGCCTTAAAACCTGATTGGCCCAGGCGGCTCAAATCCCGCCCACAGGTGGGGCCTGAGATGCCTGGGCCAATCCAGCCTCATTCCTGGACTGGCTGGCCTGCCGGATGGGCGGGTTTGGCGCCCGTCCATTCGGCTAATGATTGCAAGGTACGGGGGGGTGGGATTGTGGGTGAGGGAGTCTTGGGGTCAGCGGGGGGGTCACGGGTCGGAGGGGGCCAATCGGTGGTTGGGAGTTGGTCGTTGGGGGGGTGCGTCGAGGGCAGGAGGGCCTGGGATCCCTCCTGCCCATATTTTAGTGGGGGGTGGGGGATTAGAGAGTATCCCCGAGCCAGGAGGGCTTGGGCTCCCTCCTGGCCCCATCGGACTCGGCGTGGGGGGGTTGAGGATCATGGGGTAAGAGGGCTTGGGCTCCC
This sequence comes from Geotrypetes seraphini, assembly GCF_902459505.1. Lineage (NCBI taxonomy): Eukaryota > Metazoa > Chordata > Amphibia > Gymnophiona > Dermophiidae > Geotrypetes > Geotrypetes seraphini. Next base: position 34,880,120 of record NC_047101.1, on the reverse strand, counting down.
TCTTGCCCCGAACGTAATCGGGGGTATGGGGGTGGCGCTGGGCAGGAGGGCTTGGGCTCCCTCCTGCCCTTAACCTAATCAGGGAGTCGGGTGCCGTGGGGCAGGAGGGCTTGGGCTCCCTCTTGCCCCGAATGCAATTGGGGGTTTGGGGGTGCTGCGGGGCAGGAGGGCTTGGGCTCCCTCCTGCCCTGATCATTGGGGGGGGGATTGTGGCAGGGGAGATGAGCCATCTCTCCTGCCGGGATCATTGCTGTAGGGGGTTGGCAGGTTGCTGGGGCTGCTGAGCTGATCCCAGCAGCCACGATCAGCTCAGCGGCCCCTTTTCGGCACAAAGTCAAAACGTATAAGTGCCGACTAGGCAAACTGTCAAAATCTTTGGTTATATGTGTTGTACGCCTAGGTGTAGGTCGGCCCACCTTCCACTCACCGCCCGCCTTTTCCCCTCCTCTAAAAATGCCTCTTTTCTCTCTGTGCGTTTAGAGGCAGGGGGAAGGCCTAAGCTAGTTTTAGATATATCTAAAACCAGTTTTGATTATGGGTACTTGGGCGATCAGGCTTTTTGATCGTCCAAGTACCCATTTAGGCCACTTTTTAGACGTTTTGTTGTTTGTTTTTTTTACTATGAGCCCCATAGCATTTTACTCATCTAAAATTGATTCATCTGCTATGGATTCAATGGGTATTAATACAAAAGAACTGTTTAATTTGGTTATAAATTTATTTGATACCTCACACTATACTCGGTCCATACATAATACTGTTATCTTCAGCAAATGATTTAGCTCAGCTTTATGATCTAAAGATTAAAAATTTAAGAAATAATTGCTCGATAAATAATATGAATATTAAATACTTAGGGCTCCTTTTACTAAGATGCATTAGTTTTTAGCACGCGCTTAGCGCATGCTACAATACCACTTGCACTAGACGCTAACTCCTCCATAGAGCTTACATTAGTATTTTCCATGTAGCGTGGGGTTTCCGCACGCTAATCATAGAAACTTAGAAAATGATGTCAGAAAAGGGCCTAGGCCCATCTAGTCTGCCCACACTAGTGACCCACCCCTAACTTCCTCCATGAAGAGATCCCACATGCCAATCCCATCTTTTCTTAAAATCTGGCACGCTGCTGGCCTCGATTACTTGTAGTGGAAGATTATTCCATCGGTCAACCACCCTCTTGGTGAAGAAATATTTTCTGGTGTCGCCATGAAATTTCCCACCCCTGATTTTCAGTGGATGCCCTCTTGTTGCCGTGGGTCCTTTACGAAAGAAGATATCTTCTTCCACCTCGATACAGCCCATGATATATTTGAACGTCTTGATCATGTCTCCCCTTTCTCTGCATTCCTCGAGTGAGTAAAGCTGCAACTTACTCAGCCGTTCCTCATACGGGAGATCCTTGAGTCCTGAGACCATCCTAGTGGCCATTCGCTGAACCGACTCAATTCTCTGCACATCCTTTTGGTAATGTGATCTCCAGAATTGTACACAGTATTCCAGATGGGGTCTCACCATGGATCTGTACAACGGCATTATGACCTCGGGCTTACGGCTGACGAAACTTCTACGGATACAACCCATGATTTGTCTAGCCTTGGATGAAGCTTTCGCCACTTGATTGGCAGTCTTCATATCTTCGCTAATGATCACTCCCAAGTCTAGTTCTGCTACAGTCCTTGCTAGGATCTCACTATTTAGGGTGTAAGTCCTGCATGGATTTTTGCTGCCTAGGTGCATGACCTTGCATTTTTTGGCATTGAAACTTAGTTGCCAAATCTCTGACCAATGCTCCAGTAGGAGTAGGTCTTGCGTCATACTGTCGGGCACTGTGCTTTTGTCTACTATGTTGCATAGTTTGGCGTCATCGGCGAATAATGTAATTTTACCTTGAAGCCCCTTAGCCAAGTCTCTTACGAAGATGTAAATAGGATCGGGCCTAAGACCGAGCCCTGCGGAACTCCGCTGAACACCTCCGTCGTATCGGAGAGGGTACCGTTTACCACTACCCTCTGAAGTCTACCTCTAAGCCAGTCCTTAATCCATGCAGTTAATGAGCGAGAGAGGAGGTGGGGCCGCTGGACGATGGGGAAAGGAAGGGAGTGATTAAGGAGGATAAAGAGGTAGCTGAGAGGTTGAACACGTTCTTCTCGTCAGTTTTCACGAAAGAAGACACATCTAATATACCAGACTCAGAGGAGCTCATGAGTGGGGAACAGGTTGAAAAATTGGAGCATATAGAGGTCAGTAAGGAGGATGTCCTCAAACAGATAGACAGATTAAAATGCGGCAAATCACCGGGTCCGGACGGGATCCACCCAAGGGTTCTGAAGGAACTAAGACAAGAAATAGCGGGCACAATCCAGCATGTTTGTAACCTATCCTTGAAAACTGGAGAGGTACCAGAGGACTGGAAATTGGCGAATGTCACACCTATATTCAAGAAGGGATCGAGGGGTGACCCCGGGAACTACAGGCCGGTGAGCCTGACTTCAAATATAGGGAAGATGGTGGAAGCTATGATAAAAGATGACATTTGTGAGCACATTGAGAGAAATGGCCTACTGAGAACAAGCCAGCACGGATTCTGTAAGGGAAGGTCGTGCCTAACGAACCTTCTGTACTTCTTTGAGGGAATAAGCAGTCGGGTGGACAATGGGGAACCCATCGACATCATTTACCTCGATTTTCAAAAGGCTTTCGACAAGGTACCACATGAAAGGCTGCTTAGGAAACTGTGGAATCACGGGGTGGGAGGGGATGTGCACAGATGGATCGAGCACTGGCTGTCGGGTAGATTGCAGAGGGTCGGAGTAAAGGGCCAATATTCTGACTGGCGGGGAGTCACGAGCGGTGTGCCACAAGGATCGGTGCTGGGGCCGTTACTCTTCAACATATTTATCAATGACCTGGAAAAAGAGGCAAAGTGCGAGGTTATAAAATTTGCAGACGATACGAAACTGTGCGGCAGAGTTAACTCCAGGGAGGAGTGTGAGGACCTGCAAAGGGACCTAGACAAGCTGGAAGACTGGGCAAACAAATGGCAAATGCGCTTTAACGTGGAAAAATGCAAAGTCATGCATATAGGGAAAAAGAACCCGTTGTTCAACTACAAATTGGGGGGGGCATTGTTGGGAGAAAGCAATCTTGAGAGAGACTTGGGTGTGCTGGTGGATGCATCACTGAAGCCATCTGCACAGTGCGCAGCGGCCTCAAAAAAGGCCAACAGGATGCTGGGCATCATAAAGAGGGGCATAACTACCAGGACGCGGGAAGTCATCATGCCACTGTATCGAGCGATGGTGCGTCCGCATCTGGAATACTGCGTTCAATATTGGTCGCCGTACCTCAAGAAAGACATGGAGGTACTTGAGAGAGTCCAAAGGAGAGCAACGAAACTGGTAAGAGGGCTGGAACACTACTCATATGCTGAGAGGTTAGATAGGCTGGGGCTCTTCTCTCTGGAAAAAAGGAGGCTCAGGGGTGATATGATAGAGACCTTCAAGATCATGAGGGGCATAGAGAGGGTGGATAGGGACAGATTCTTCAGGCTGAAGGGGACAACAGGTACGAGGGGGCACTCAGAGAAACTGAAGGGAGATAGGTTCAGAACGAATGCAAGGAAGTTTTTTTTCACCCAGAGGGTCGTGGACACTTGGAATGCGCTACCGGAGGAAGTGATCAGGCAGAGTACGGTACAGGGATTCAAACAGAGACTGGATGGATTCCTGAGGGATAAAGGGATCATGGGATACTGAGAAAGCTAACCAGAAAATAAATGTAGAAACCCAACCAGGTCGTGCAGGTGCAAGACCGGAGGGCTAGGACTTTGATGGGAAGATAGGACTCAATTAGGAAACCGAGGTGGCATGGGGGCCCCTTCTGGTGATTTAGACAGGTCGTGACCTGTTTGGGCCGCCGCGGGAGCGGACTGCTGGGCAGGATGGACCTATGGTCTGACCCGGCGGAGGCACTGCTTATGTTCTTATGTTCTTATGTTAATGTTTCACCTAATCCCATCAAACTCATCTTGCTCAATAACCTGCGGTGTGGGACGCTATCAAACGCTTTGCTGAAGTCCAAGTACACGACGTCCAGGGACTCCCCTATATCCAGCTTTCTTGTTATCCAGTCAAAAAAGCTGTCAGATTGGATTGGCAGGACCTTCCCTTTGTAAATCCATGTTGATGGGAGTCTCGTAGATTCTCCTCGTTCAGGATCGTCTCTAATTGGTGTTTGATTAATGTTTCCATAAGTTTACTTACTCACCGTCTGTAATTTGCAGCGTCAGTCATGCATCCCTTTTTGTGGAGTGGAATGACATTAGCCATTTTCCAGTCCAACGGGACTCTTCGTGTACTTAGGGAAAGATTGAAGAGCGCGGATAGCGGTTCTGCCAGGACATCACTCAACTCCCTGAGCACCCTGGGATGTAGTTTGTCTGGTCCCATAGCTTTGTTCACCTTAAGTCTTGGTAGTTCATAGTAATAATAATAATAATAACAACTTTATTTTTGTATACTGCCATACCCAGAAGAGTTCTAGGCGGTTCACATCAATTAAACAGAGTTACAAGCGGTTCAATACCAAATTGTTCAAAGTTGCGAACAACAAAGTAGAAGTAGGGGAGAGTAGGTCGGGGGGTAGTTCGGTAGGGGGGGGAGAGGTGTTGGTAGATAAAGAAGGGGCATTAAGGGGTTCTGGTCTTGGAAGAGGTGGGTTTTGAGTGATTTTCTAATGCCGAGGTAGTTGGGGGCCTTGAGGACCATTTGGGCTAGCCATGGGTTTAGCTTGGTGGCCTGGAAGGCGAAGGTTTTGTCAAGGAATTTTTTTGAGTGACATAGTTTTAGGGAGGGGAAGGCGAAAAGTTGAATTCTGCGGACATTCTTGATGCTGTGATTCAGGGTGAAGTGAGGGGTGATGTAACTTGGGGAAAAAAACAAATACTGTTTTGTAGCAAAAGCAGGCAAATTTGAATAGGATTCTGGATTCAAATGGTAGCCAGTGAAGTTTGTGGTAGAAAGGGGTGATGTGTTCCCATTTTTCAGGCCGAATATAAGGCGGACAGCGGTGTTCTGGATCATTCTGAGTCTCCTGATGGTTTTCTTTGTGGAGTTCAAGTAAATGATATTGCAGTAGTCCAGTATGCTGAGGATGGAGGATTGTAATAGCAGGCGGAATGAAGTGTCGTCAAAATATTTTTTTATGATGCGGAGTTTCCAGAGCACCGAGATACTTTTTCTGACTGTGATGTCAGTGTGTTTCTCGAGTGATAGATGTTTGTCCAGTGTGACTCCCAGTATTTTTAAGGTTTGTTCGAGGGGGAAAATTGATCCTTTTACTTGAATTGTGGTGTCATTGATTTTGTCTTTGGGGGTTGCTAGGAAGAATTTTGTTTTATCCAAGTTTAGTTTTAATCTGTAGGATAGCATCCAGTGTTCTATCTGATTGAGTATGCTTTCAAGGGAGGTGAGGAGCTCTGGCGTGAAACTGGTTAGCGGGATGACTATAGTGATGTCATCTGCGTAAATAAAGAATTTGAGCTTGAGGCTTTGCAGCAGGAGGTTTCCTAGGGAGGTGAGGTAGACATTGAACAGGGTGGGGGACAGGGGAGAGCCCTGTGGCACACCATAGGAGTTTTCCCAGTTGTATGAGAAAGTTTCATTCTTAAATACCCTGTATGATCTGTTCCGTAGGAACCTGTGGAACCAGTTGAGGACCTGGCCGGAGATGCCGATGTAGGCAAGGCATTCTAGGAGAATGTTGTGGTCGACTAGGTCGAAAGTACTATTCAGGTCAAGTTGTAAAATCAGGGTGCTGGAGCCCTGGCTAAAGAGTGTGTGTAGGTGATCCAGGAGAGAGGCTATGATGGTTTCGGTGCTGTGGTTGGAGCGAAAGCCTGATTGATTGTCATTTAGGATATTGAATTTTTCTAGATATGTGGTAAGTTCGGCGTTTACCACCCCTTCTGCTATTTTGGTGAATAGCGGGATGCTTGTGATCGGTCTGTAATTAGACGGGGTGTTGGGTGGTTCTTTCGTGTTTTTTATGATTGGAGTTATCAAAATGTGACCCTGTTCTGCTGGGAAATTACCAGTGGATAGTAGGAGGTTTACCCATGCCAACATATTGGCTTTAAAGTGCATTGGAGCTGTTTTCATAATGTTAGGGGGGAAGGTATCCAGTCTACAGAAGGAGTTGGAGTATTTGTTGAAGTAGACACTGCTGGGTGTAAACTCAAAATTTCAAAACGGGTCTTCCGAGCTCTCCCTTGTCTGCAGCTGAGGGCTGTATCCCGGCGCCTCGCAAGGAAACGCAATACAAGCAGATATGATTTGGAGTTCCTTTCATGATCCAGAATGGAGTAATTATAACAAATTATATAATAAGTATGTTAAAATCATATTGTGTTCTGGATTCTTGTTCACCAGAAGTTATGAAGGCAGCTCCTTTAGATTTTAAACTAAAGGGTCCTTTTATCAAGTTGCGGTAGGGGGTTTAACATGCGTAATACCGCGCGTTAAACTGTCTGCCATGCTAGCCACTAACACCTGCATTGAGCAGGTGTTAGTTTTTTAGCCCACTGCGAGGGTTTGCGCGTGATGAAATGTCCACGCTAACCCCGCTAGCGCGGCTTGATAAAATGACCCCTAAATTTGTTCAACAATTTGACTGATAATTTAAAGAATGGAAAATTCCTTACTAATAATGGTCATATTATAATAACGTCAATCCCAAAAAAATCACAAAGAATCTCTAGCATTAATAACTAATTACAGACCAGTAGCATCCATTCCATTTTTTGTAAAAGTTATGGAAGTGTTGGTCCATTTTCAACTAATTGAATATCTTATTCAATTTTCCCTTTTACATGAATCTCAATCTGGTTTTAGACCTTTGTTTTTAGCACTGAGACAGTAATTGCGGCTATTTTGGACAATTTACGTTTTTTGTTCAGTAAGAGCCTTAATACCTTGATCATGCAATTTGATATGAGCTCTGCATTTGATTTAATGGACCATAGGAAATTGTTACAATGTTTGGATGCTATTGGCATCAGAAGAGAGGTGGTAGATTGATTTTGAGGTTTTCTTATGTCTTGTACCTATCAAGTTTGTTTTAATTATGATCTTTCTGACCCTTGGGGCTCCTTTTCCGAAGGTGCGCTAGCATTTTTAGCACACGTACCGGATTAGCGTGCAGTATAGCGCGCGCTAGCTGAAAAACTACCGCCTGCTCAAGAGGAGGCAGTAGCGGCTAGCGCGCGCTATTCTGTGCGTTAAGGCCCTAACGCACCTTCGTAAAAGGAGCCCTTGGAGTAATCCATCCGGCATTCCGCAAGGCTCACTATTGTCTCCACTGCTCTTAATGTTTATATGTCATCATTAGGTGTGCAATTGTCCCAGTTGGGAATAAAATTATTTAGTTACACAGATGATTTTGCAATCATTCCATTTGCTACCACTCTTTCTAAAATTATTCCTAAGGCAACAGAAGTATTTGTTTGATAGAGCAATGGATGATTGAATTCAAACTCATCTGTTCGATACGAAAACAACATCATTGTATATCAATAAATTTAACTATCCCATTCAATCTACTATTAAGGTTCTGGGTATTATACTGGATCAGAGTTTGACAATGAAGGACCAAGTGGACTCTTTGGTTAGAAAGGGTTTCTTTACTCTTTGGAAGCTCCGGTCCATTAGGGCGTATTTTGATGCTTCTTCATTTAGAGTTTTGGTGTAATCAAGTTTCAAGTTTAATAAGTATTTGATTAATCGCAAGGTCAGGTATAGCATGAGGTCCCCTTGAGGTAAATCAGAAACAATCCTTCAAGTTTAAGAGGTGTGAGGCAGAGGAAGGAGAGAATAGGATGGAAGGGAGCTTCCTCCTTCCTCTGCCTAGAGGAGTCACTGAAGGGAGAGCACAAGGTAACTTCACACGGACTTAGCTGTGCAGGAAATGTGAATCTCCTCATACACCCACCATATAGTGCAAAAATGTGCAAAGGTCTGTTTTTTTTTTTCTTTCGATCACTACATAGCCTAATGCCACACAAGCAGTGCTGTTACAAACATATTCTGAATGTCAATGCTAAGGTTAACAAACTTTCCTTCCTTGGACCACAAGGAGATACTGACAAACCACTGGAAGAGATCCCAAAACAACTACCCAGGCCCAACACCCAAAGACCCACTCAGTGTGTGAACCAGTTGAGTGGAGTGGACTAACTGGAGGGGGGTGGAAATGGGCCCGGAGTTTGCTCAGCAGAATTTTCCAGACCACCTCTTCCTCTCAACACATTGACACAACCACCACCACCACTAGGAACACCTCACCGGGTAGGCTAGCAATGCTTATAAACTTTATAAAACACATTATTATATTTTCTTATAAAGCACATATTTTAACTGAACTTTCTGACATCCTCAGCCTTGCCATTCACAAAAATAGAAGGAAGAAAAGTTCCCATTTCCTGCTGTCTCATGTCCCCGGCCTATACAATATTTTTCTTCTGCAGACCCTTCAAAAGTCTGACCAAATCCTTGTTTCACTTGCGTTATAAAGTACTGAAGATGCCATCTCTCCCCAATCCCAGGTCCTAAAGTCTAAGACAGTAGCGCAAACTAGCGCTGCCCGATTCAGGAAAAAAAATTTTTGATTCAATTCAGCCTATTGAATTGGTTTTTCGATTTGATTTTCCTGCCCAATTGGGTGTTTTTTTCAAACATCCTGGTGGGTTTATTTTATAGCTTTTTCAACCCCCCCTTTGGCTTCTCCTAACCACACTGGCACTGTGGTATAAATAAAATAAAGAAACAAAAATGACTTTTCTTCTCTCTGTTAAATCATAGCTCACGTTTGCGGTCTAACACCAGCTCTGGCAGGATACACATTTCAAATCTGACATATTGTAATCACAAAACAGAAAATAAAATTAGTTTTTCTACCTTTTGTTGTCTGGTTATTTTTCAAATCTTGTTGGTCCAAGACTGGTTGTCTTCTGATAACTTGCTTGACAGGGTCTCATTCTTTCTTCTTTCTGCATGCTAACCATCCATCTGCCATCTCTGTCCTCCCCTTCCATTTCCCTTCCCTCCTCAAGAGGTCTGGCATCTTTCCTTTTTTTCGTCTCCCTCCACAGATCCACCTTTTCTTAACTACCCTTTCATCCAGCATCTCTCCCTCCTTCCCCACCACCCCAGGGTCCACCATCTCTCCCTTTCTTTTCCCAACTACCCTCCTATCCAGTATCTCTATCCCCCCCTCCACACCATCCCTAGTGTCCAACTTCTCTCCATTTCTATTCCTTCCCTCCCTAAAACCCATGGTCCATCATCTATCTCCCTCTCCTCTATTTTCAGACCCATTATTTCTTCCCACCCAAAGTCCGGCATATGCATGTCTCTTCGAACCCCCCTTCCCTCCGTGTACTTCTACACCAGGGCCCCCCCTCCCCTGAAGGTCTGTCCCTCCCTTAAAGGTCTGCATCCCACCCCTGAAGGCCTGTCTCCCCCCTTGAAGGCCTGCACCTCCCCGAAGGCCTGTTCCCCCTTGAAAGCCTACCTGCCTGTCCCCCTTGAAGGCCTGCATCCCCCCTGAAGGCCTGTCTCCTCCCTGAAGGCCTGCCTGCCCCACCCTGAAGGGCTGCTCGCCACCCCCACCCCGAAGGACCGCTCATCCCCCTGGCCTCCCCGCATCATTTACTGTAGAGAAGTAGCCTGCAGCAAGATTGCGATGTCAGAGGAGGGGCAGGACTGCGGCGGAGGAAACAACACCAAAGCAGCGCAAATATCACTGGCATCGCAATCTTGCTGCAGGCTGCTTCTCTACGGTAAATGATGCGGGGAGGCCGTGGGGAGGGGAATCCAGACGCCAGGAAGGAGAACCGGACGTTGGGGGGTGACCGGACACCAATGACTTCCAAGGCTGGGAGCATACCCTCAGGGCTTGCACCCGGGGCGGACCGCCCCCCCCCCCCTTGCTACGCCACTGGTTGTTAGAGAATGTGGTGGAATCAGTTAGCTTAGCAGCGTTTAAAAAAGGTTTGGATAATTTCCTAAAAGGAAAGTCCAAAGGCCGTTATTGAGATGGCTTGGGGAAAATCCACTGCTTATTCCTAGGATAAGCAGCGTAAAATCTGTTTTACTGCTTGGGATCTAGCTAGGTACTTGGCACCTGGGTTGGTCACTGTTGGAAACAGGATTCTGGGTTTGATGGACCTTTTGTCTGTCCCAGTATGGCAGTTCTTATGTTCCATTGCCCTGATTACAAAATGAGTACCTGTATATAGTATATGTAAATCACTTTGAATGAGCAACCACCAAGAGACTGTATACAAGTCTTATTCCCTTTTCTTATATGCCAGACATTATAAGACCCGTGTCATTCAAAAATTTCCACTTTTGATTTGTCTGTCCATAGAATATTATCCTGAAGGGCTTGGGGATCATTCAGTTATGATTTTTTTTTCAAATGTGAGATAAACATGGATGATACGAGTACGATTAGGTAACAGCAGGTAGCACAGCTCACAGAAGCATAATACAGCATAAACACACTTACACAAGCTGTGTGAGAAAAGAGGTTTAGTAAGGAAACTCCTAGGTGGCATCCTTTAATAATATAACAATAGTTACACTGCAGCATAGTCCATGGTTTTGTTTCTAACAGCTTTTAGACAGTCTCTAATTCCCACTTTCCATATTATTCTAATCATAGACACTTCTAGTTTCTTCACTGTTTTAAAATATGTGCATTTTGAGTCCTAACTGATTATTTCAAGTTTTGTTTTTCAATAAATTAACCATTATTTCTAATCATTTGTACTTGAAATTGATGATGTCTGGATTACACTTTAATGTTAATTTATGCTTTTCCACTTTGCAAACTGTGTGCTTAAAAGCAGTCAATACCCATAGAATATTTATATGGAGGAAATGCAAATTTGGCAGCTGAATCTACAATGAGAATCCTCGTTTTTGTTCTCTTATATAACTGATTTGCACTCTGTGGCAAAACTGGTAATACTCATTAAAATAAAGCTTTTTGATTGGCACATCATTATTGCTTCTATTTCAGTTCATTGGAATAACATTAGACATGAATTAGGGAGACATTAATATTCATGAAAACAAGAAATGATATCTATTCTAGATCAGTAGTAATTCCATTGTATTTCATTATTTAAAATAGTGTAACGTTATTACTCTCATTACTATTTTTATTAATGCATGTACCAATGTCATATTGCAATTCAGTTCCAGGAGAACTTTCAGAGCTTCTAACTTTCTGAAAGGCAGTCATGTAATAATTAAAGTAATTAAAGGCAATCATTTTTTGACTACTTTGGGGTCAGGAAGGATGCCTTTAAGCCTAAGGCAGCTGAAGACTGCTGTTCTTCTGGCCTGAAGAGTTTTCTAGTGTGCTTTGACTCCTCATTTGCTAAGCTATTTTTATTATGGATATAAAATAATAAATAAAAAGGTGAGTGAAACTTTGACAGCGCCCCTCCCCACCATTGTTTTGTTAAAAATTTGTTTAAATGCGTACTATGGGCTAGATTCACTAGCCTGACCAATCCATGTCCGATCCGGGCAGGTCTGATGGATTTTTCAATCAACAATATTCAAATGGGGCAATCGTAGGAATGCCCCCATGCGCTAACACGGATCGCTAGTGTGAGATCCAGACACATGCACAGACCATCTGCTTTCCCTGTAGATGGTCTACGCATGCGTTCGTGTTCATTTGCTGAGGTTTTTTTTTTTTTTTGGGGGGGGGACCCCTGACTTGATCCCTGGTGGCAGCAGCAGCCTCTTTTTTAAAAACTTTTTTTAAACCTCTGAACTTCTTTGTGAGCCCGTAGATTTAACCTGCTTAAACCTGCGGGTTAAAACCACAGGCTCATTGTGTGGGGAAGGGCAGGAGAGATTTAAGGCAGAGCAGGGTGGCGATTCGAGGGAGAGCAGGGCAGCAATTCAGGGAAGAGCAGGGCGGCAGGCAGGAGAGATTTGGGGGAGAGCAGTGTGGCAATTTGGGGGAAAGCAGGGCGTCAGGCAGGAGAGATTCGGGGAAGAGTAGGGCAGTGATTCAGGGGAGCAGGCAGGAGAGATTCAGGGCAGAGATAATTGTCGGGGAAGCATAGAGCAGGGCGTGCAGAGAGCAGGGCGGCAATGGAGCTGGAGAGTCAGAAAGGACATTTGCGCCTGGTCCCCAGCAGTCGCTTCTTGGGTTGATTGGCCAGTCCAGTCAGTTCGTAAAATTTGTTTTGTGAATCGCGTCCCTGCCTACTTTGCATGCCGTTCCCCTCATTTGCATGCGCGGATCAGAATCAGATCAACAGAGAGGTAAATGAATTGGGCCGGGTCGCAAAGGGGTCGCAAACCAATCGGTACACGATCGATTTGCTTAGTGAATCTAGCCCTATGAGACTTCATCTCACACTAATCAGTTAACGCACAGCAAAGTGGCTGTGCTAACCGATTAGCACATTATGGGGCTGATTCTATAAATGGCGCCTAAATCAGTTATGCCTAAAAAAAAAAAAAGGCACCATGCTTAGTCGCCGTTTACAGAATTGCGGTTAGAGGCACCTATGTAAAACTTAGGCACCTGAAATGTGTGCGAGGGTTATAATGGCCTATATTTCAAATACCCAAGTTTTGGAAAAATTGTGCTTAGCAGCATCTATCTATCTATTTATTTATTTAGCCCGTCCTCCCAAAAGAACCAGGAATTTATTTATTTATTCAACTTTCTATACCATTCTCCCAAGGGAGATCAGAACGGTTTACATTAATTTATTCAGGTACTCAAGCATTTTTCCTTGTCTGTCCCGGTGGGCTCACAATCACTCTAATGTACCCAGGGGAATGGGGGGATTAAGTGACTTGTCCAGGGTCACAAGGAGCAATGTGGGTTTGAACCCACAACCTCAGGGTGCTGAGGCTGTAGCTTTAACCACTGCGCCACACTCTCCCCATGGGTTAAAGGAGTACATACACAGTATGATCAAGACAAATATGGGCAAGACTTGGGAAGTAGTGGTACAATGAACGAGTTGTGGTAAACAGAGAACATCTGAGATACACTAGGTAATTATACATGCTATAGTAGATATAAACATCCGAGATACTCTAATTAACTATACATGCTTTGATGAGGAACTTAGCGCTATGGCATAGTTGAAGAGTTTATCTGAGATCATTTAGGCTTGGTCTTTTCATGGAGCTGGATTTGTGAATAGGAAGGTCTTCATGGCCTTCCTGAAGTTCCATAGATCGTCCAGCTCTCTGATAGATGGCAGAATGAGGTTCTATAGTTTGGGCATGAAGTGTGAGTAGGCGTGCCTGCGGGTTGATTCTGTTTTGAGGGTGTGCCCAGGGGGTGGGGTCAGTTGTCTTTCTGGGATCTAACTCAAGCTCCGCCCATAGAAATGTCCACTTAGGCATTAGATACCGCTAAGGCACCTATCGCCCAATTAAATTTTTTAACTAATTATTGAGGCTGTTGAGTGTATTGTGTCTAAGTTATGCGCCTAAGAAATGCTTAAATTTAGACATTCTTTATAGAATCAGCCCCATTATATGCCCAATTTCCACCCCCAGACATGCCCCTTGTACCAATAAAATACATTTTATTTTATAGTATATGGGTGGCACATACACATAACAAAATTACTGCACCAGATGCTTGAAACAAGCTGCCTGAATCCCTATGGTGGGCTCAGTCTCTGGCAGTGTTCAAGGCCTGTTTAAAAGCCTACTTTTTTTAGTGTGCTTTCAACTCTTAACTCCTCTCACCTTGAATTCTGCATCCCCCTACCCTGTATGTCATATCTGTCTGTCCAAGTTAGTTTGTAAGCTTTGCCGAGCAGGAACCGTCTATAAATGTTGTCCCTGTCACTGGCTTAAAACCTGTTTTAAACCCTGCCAATAAAGAAAATGTGCCTATTCCTAAGCCAAGGAAGCTGCCCATTAATCCTGTTCCCAGTGCTACGATCAGACAGGCAGGGCAGAACAGAGAAAGGATGGCAGAGAAGAATATAATATCTGTTCCAAGTCACTATGATCCCTTTTATAAATCATCTGTTAATTTACTAGCTAAACCTCTGGTCAGGCAATCTGACACAGCAAGGGTTAAGGAAGGGGGTGGAGCTGACAGGCAGAACGTGGCTAGAGCACCAGTGAAAGTTACACAGCAGAATAAATCAAAGCCAGCTGAGAACAGAGGCCACCAATCAAGAACCTGGAGGGAAGGATGTTCCTCATAGAACAGGGAAATGAAGGCCAGGAGCTCTATCTTACTGCCTTCTGCTAAGGAACTCCCTGTCCCACAGCACTGCCATGCTGAAAAAACTTTGCTTTCCAAGCAGAGGCTAATTGGAAGGGAAAAGCTCCATGAGAAGGGCTGGCCCAATGCTGCTCTAAAGGATAGCTTGTAAACTAAACTAAACTAAACCTTAAGTTTGTATACTGTATCATCTCCACAGAAGTAGAGCTCGACATGGTTTACAGGAATTGATATAGAAGGAACTCCAACGAAAGTAGAAAGACTTAGTAAAGAGAAAGTTTAGAGGGACTTAGTATATCGAAGAGGGAGAGGTCAATTATATTTTAGAGTAAAGCCAAGTTTTCAAATGTTTCGGAAGAGTTGGAGAGAGGCTAAACTCCGAAGCAGGGCAGTAAAGCTGTCTTCAGTTCGGTGATCCTGAAGACAAGTTTCAAGTTTATTATGTTTTTATATACTGCCTATCAAGGTTATCTAAGCGGTTTAACAATCAGGTACTCAAGCATTTTTCCTATCTGTCCTGGTGGGCTCACAATCTATCTAACGTACCTGGGGCTATGGAGGACTAAGTGACTTGCCCAGGCTCACAAGGAGCAGTGTGGGGTTTGAACCCACAATCCCCAGGGTTCTGAAGCTGTAGCTCCAACTACTGCGCCACATACTCCTCCCTAATTTTCCTGAATGGGATATGCCTTTTAAAGAGGGGAAGGATAGTTTGAATTTTTGAGTGGATCTGGTGGTGTTGGGATTTGAGGAGTTCCAGGATAGTGAAAAAAGGGGAGGAAGAATGCCGTGTAGAGATTTGAAGGTTAGGCAGGCACATTTGTAATGGACCCTAAGGATTGCTGGGAGCCAGTGAAGCTTAGACATAAGCGGGGAGATGTGGTCAAATTTGCTTTTTATGAAGATTAATTTAGCTGCGGTGTTCTGAATCCGTTGAAGTCTATGAAGGCTTTTCTTTGTTAGGCTTAAGTAGATGGAATTACAGTAATCCAGTCTGGAAAGAATGATGGATTGTATGAGGACAGCAAAGTGTTGTTGATGGAAGCAGGATCTCACTTTCCTTAACATGTGAAGATTGAAAAAGCATTATTTTACTAGAGAGTTAAGGTGGTCGTTGAAGGACAGTGTAGAATCAATGATGATGCCCAGAACTTTGCTTGAGTGCTCAAGCTGCAATATGGTGCCAGAGGATAGTGGGATGAGGGTGGGTAGCTGATCTAATTTTGGGCCGAGCCAAAGTAGTTTTGTTTTGGTCTCGTTAAGTTTCATTTGTACGGTGAGGGCCCAGGATTGGAGGTTCGAAATACATGAAGAGATGTTCTCAGAGAGATTGGTGAGATTAGAGTCAGTCTTGAGGAGGACAAGGATGTCATCAGCGTAAGTGTAAAGTGTTTCCAAGGGGGATAGTTGGAGGAGTTTCAGGGAGGACATATAAATATTGAAAAGAATTGGGGATAGAGGTGAACCCTGAGGAACTCCACAGATCGGTTTCCAAGGGAGGGACGAGAAGTCATTCAAGTTTATTGGGATTTGTTATCTATGCAATATCATATATTTCAATGCGTATAACAATTGTTTTTAAAATAACAATTAACAAATTGGGGAGGACAAAACAAGATAATATAGACAAATTTTGGCATTCTATTACAAATTGGTACAAAAGGCAAAAGGGGTGAACTACAAATTTTTTAAGAAAAGAAAAAGAAACATTTATTTTAAAAAAATTTATATTTATAGATTTTCAATTATAATCAATCAAGTTTAAACTTGTACAGAAAAGCAAGATTCAATAAAGAAAGAAACATCCAACCAGTGTTCCCGCTAAGGTGCGTTGGCCTGCGCGCGCGCACAAAATATTACATCGCAGCGCAAAGTTTCTCTTCACAGCGCACACACGCGTCGCAAAGGTAAGGGGAGGTAAGGTAAGGGGACGCATTGGGGGGATTGCACTTCCCCACAATTGCCATGCTTCGGTTCCTCTTCTTCCTTCCTTCCTCCCCCCCCCCCCCCCGCGGGACCCTGCGGCACCATCAACTCTTACTCCCTCTAATGTCGGCCCTGCAGCTCCAGACTTCCTCGCACCTTCTCCCCTCCCCCTTTGGATCGCTATTATTTTAAATGTTATAGCCGCGGAGCTGTATCCATCAGTGGAGATGTCTAACCTCGGCCTGCCCCGGAACTCTTACTGCAACAGTGACTTCCTGTTCCTGCCTAGACGGGCGTCTGCTGCAGTAAGAGTTCCGGGGCAGGCCGAGGTTAGACATCTCCACTGATGGATACAGCTCCGCGGCTATAACATTTAAAATAATAGCGATCCAAAGGGGGAGGGGAGAAGGTGCGAGGAAGTCTGGAGCTGCAGGGCCGACATTAGAGGGAGTAAGAGTTGATGGTGCCGCAGGGTCCCGCGGGGGGGGGGGGAGGAAGGAAGGAAGAAGAGGAACCGAAGCATGGCAATTGTGGGGAAGTGCAGAGCTGCAGGGAAGAGTGTTGCGGTACCCAGCTGGAGGGAGAAGGAAGATGAGGGAGGGAATTAAAGGAGATGCCAGGGCTTGGAGCGTAGGAGGAAGGTATGCCAGTCTAAGGGAAAAGGAAGGGGGAGATGTGAGAGCATGGAGGGGGAACGAAAGATGGAAGAAAAGGAAAGGAGAGAGATGCCAGAGAATCAGGGAAGGGGAGATACCAGACTATGAGGAGAGGTGTGGGAGAGGGAAGGCGAGGAGAGAGATGCCAGACCAATGGGGTGAAAGGAGAGATGGAAGGGGGAGGCATACAGTTTCTGGAAGGGGCATAGAAGGAGAGAAGATGCCATATAGGGGAAGAAAGACGGCAGACAGTGAATGGAAGGAAGAGAGTTACAAGAAGATGAGGAAAGGAGAAACCACAGAAGACAAAGGTAGAAAAAAATTTCTATTTATTTATTGCTTTAGGAGACATGTGTCACTGTTTCTGTGAAGCATTGTATGCAGAGTCCAGCTTCTTGCTGGTTCAATTTAACCTTTGTCTATGTATTTTTATTTTATCCCCCCTTTTACAAAACTGTGAAGCGTTTTTAGCACCAGCCTTGGTGGTAGCAGCTCTGATGCTCAGAATTTTATGAGCATCAGAGCTGTTACCTCCGTAGCTAAAATCCACACTACAGTTTTGTAAAAGAGGGAGGGGTTAGTTTGTGATTACATATTCCTTACTAGGCGAAGGTGTTTTCTGTGTTCTGTGTGTTCGAAAGACATGGTTTTCTGTTAGGATTGACGGTGTAGGATTGATCTGTGCTGGTCTGGCTTGTTTAGTTTTACAATGGGTGTATTGATGTACTGCTCACTGCAATATGTAAGATGCTGCCTTTTCCTAGGTACTCATGTGTGACGTGTGGTTTGTTACTAAAAATCATGTTTTTCTTACAGATGGGGGGGGGTGCCAAAAAATGATGGGCCCCGGATGTTACATATGCTAGGTACGCCACTGTATGTAAAGATACCAGAAAGCTGGCGTAGCAAAAACTTCTAAGTTTTGAGTATTTAACCCTCCCACAATCTCACGGGCACTCGTTTCAAGTTTATTGAGATTTTGATTTAAACGCAATATCAAATATTTTCAATGCGTATAACAAAAATAAATTTGGGGAAATAAATAAAACCATTTGAACCAGTGTTCCCGCTAAGCTGCGCTGGCGTGCGCTGGCGCACAAAATATTACATCGCAGCGCACACGTTTCTCGTCACAGCGCACGATCGGAAGAGGCGTACGGCAGATGGCAGGGCGGCGAGAGGAGAATCGGGCGAGTTGGCTCATAACTTGCTGGCGCCCGATATTTTTGGCTCACGGTGAAAAAAGTTTGCTCACAACACCCGCCCGCTTAGAGGGAACACTGCATCCAACATATTAAATTTCAAAAGAAAAATAAATTCTGTCTTAAATCACACTCAAGTCCTCATATAGGATCCAAGATTAAATCAAACAGAATTTAAAGTAATCAGGTACAAAAGAAGAAAGAAACAGTAATAGCTAGAACTGTAGTAAGGCAGTCATCTATACATCATATATCATGAGCTTTCTCCAGTCTTGACAGAGACAGGAATGTTGTCAGTTGTGAGGGCTCAAAGAAAACAAATTTATGCGACTTATAATGAACGATACATTTGCAAGGGTATCGAAGAAAAAAGGTTGCTCCCAGGTCAGTAATTGCTGGTCTTAACAATAAAAATTCCTTTCGACGCCTCTGTGTGTCCCTGGCAGATGGCTTTTCTCTGCCCTTCCCATAACTTTTCGTGAGGTGTAAAAGTTGAAGCAAGAGCTGGGAATCTAGAAAGAGAGGGGAAGGGAGGAAAGCCCCTAAAGAGTCCTCTAACAGTTATTTATTGGATTTTCTTATCATGTAGAGAAAGATGGAGTAGAAAAATCCATAGACAGAGGAATGATGTGGAAAGGAAGAAAGGCCCTAAGTTAGTCATTCAGTGTTATACATATAAAAGTGTTAGAATGTGAATGCAAACATTATAAGAAAGCTGAGAGAAAACATGACTTTAAAATAACAGAGAGAAAATAGGATGCCTGGTTTATTATTATTATTATCATTATTTTATATAGCATGCTGTACATCTGACCTCCCTTAGTAGCATAAACTAAGTCTGAATAATCACATTGATTTTTCTTGGTGTGCTAGAGATTCATTAGCAGAAAAAGAAAATATTTGTCTTCAAATGCAGCTCAGCAAAAATGAAAGATACATCTATGAGACAAACTTGTTTTTTTCTGTTACATAGAGCATTTTGGACCCCTGTTCATTTACATAAATTAGATAGCTCTAAGTCTGATAGATGGCACTGCAATCGCGAAGCTGGGACTTTAGATCATCTATTATTCTATTGTCCATTTATTTTGGATTTTTGGAAATCAATATGGAGCCAAATAAATAGTTTATTGGAAAATCTGGTGACCCTGTCATATGATACTATTTTATTTGACATGTCAATGAGGGCAAAGCGTCAAATATCCTCAAAAAAATAATAAGCTCTTGCTAATTATGACTGGAGTCGCCATTCAACAAATTACTTTTAATTGGAAGAATTGGAGTAGATTAAATTTTAATTTCTAGTGGAATTCTTTATGCCATATATATAAGATTCCAACAATGAGGCAAAAAATGGTCAAATGGTTCCGTGAGTGATTGCAGAACAGCAAAACCATCAACATACAAAGGAATATGTATACTGAAATACTAATAAGAGTGTGACAATGTAAGGTATCCTCAGTGCTCAGGATAAGCGACGGGAGAAAAACTCCAACGCTTCAAGCGAAAAGGTAGAGGCTAGAAAGCCCCCACCTACACACCATCATGGGGTACCTGTAGTGTGTTTTGAAATTAAATAGCACAATCCCAAACAAGTGCACAATGAACACAAATAAAAAAATGAATTCACAAACTGCAATCACTCAGGGAACCCCCCAGCCAACTCCCAGCAAAAAATCAAAAAAACAACTTAGCTTGAAAAGTCTTCATTCAACGTCCAGGGGTGTGGGAACAACGTAGATGAAACACCGCAAAACCAGGTTCAACCAAGCCTGGTTTCGGGAACAAAATCCCTTCCTCAGGAACCCATGAATCAAGTATCCAAACGGACTTCAAGGCAGGCTGGAAATAAAGAGAGGAGCTAACGGGGGGGGGGGGGGGGGCAGAGCAAAAAGGCCTTAAAAGCCATCAAAAATGATGTCAGCGGCCAATCACAAGCCAGGGGAGGAGCAAGTCCAACAAAGATGATGTCACAAACTAAAGGAGGAAACTGAACTATACTATACAATAGTGTTCCATTCGATACTGTCATTTAATCCCTGAGGGGAGACACTCTGAAGATGGAAAATCCAAAACTGTTCTCTCAAATTGATGTAAGCCATTTTGTCACCCCGGAAATCTTTAGGGATCTGTTCGAGGACGAACCAAGAAAGGTCCCCAAAAACATGATTCTTCTCCCTACAATGTGGCACAAGAGGGTCAGATCTCACAGTGGTCTGAATCCTGCTCTTGTGTTCAGATAATCTGATTTTTATTTTCCTGCTAGTGCGTCCCACATAAATACGCTCACAGGGGCATGTGATAACATAAATGATCCATTGAGACTCACAGTCAGTAGAACTCTTTAGAGGATACTGTCTCTGGGTCTGGGGATGTTGCCAAGTTGAAATAGTGAGAGTAGTACTACACATAGTGCAGTGCCCGCAAGCCTTATGGCCACCTATATGATTTGCTTGAGTGACAGTGGTTGATAACAAATTCTTTAAATTTTTAGGACGAGAAAAGGCTATACGGGGAGGATCCTTAAAAACCTCATGATGGTCTAACACATGCCAGTGTCTTTTGATGATATTGGCCACTTGATTGGCCCGATCACAAAACGATACTACACACACCTGTTGAGAGTTGGTGGGTCGCTGAGCAGGGGTCAACAGAAGATCAGGATTGGCGTAACGGGCCCGCAAATAAGCCCATCTGATAGTCCAGTCAGGGTACCCACGAGCTTTAAAACGTAGGGTCAACATTTTAGCCTGATGTTTAAAATCAGTCAAGGTAGTACAGATCCGACGAATCCTCAGGAACTGGCTGATGGGAAGAGATTGTTTTAGACGGGCCGGGTGACAGCTGGTATAGTGGAGATACGTATTCCGATCAGTAGATTTTCTATGGACAGTGGTGATAAGCCCCCCATCATAGAAACATAGAAACATAGAAATAGACGGCAGATAAGGGCCCACGGCCCATCTAGTCTGCCCACCTTAATGTCCCTCCCCTACCTTTGCCCTGTGAATAGATCCCATGTGCCGATCCCATTTGGCCTTAAAATCAGGCACGCTGCTGGCCTCAATCACCTGTAGTGGAAGACTATTCCAGCGATCAACCACTCTTTCAGTGAAAAAGAATTTCCTGGTGTCACCTCGTAGTTTCCCGCCCCTGGTTTTCAACGGATGCCCTCTTGTTGTCGTGGGACCCTTGAAAAAGAAGATATCTTCCTCCGCCTCGATGCGGCCCGTAAGATACTTGAACGTCTCGATCATGTCCCCCCTCTCTCTGCGCTCCTCGAGCGAGTATAGCTGTAATTTGTCAAGCCGTTTTTCGTATGGTAGATCCTTGAGTCCCGAGACCATCTGGGTGGCCATTCTTTGCACCGACTCCAGTCTCAGCACATCCTTGCGATAATGCGGCCTCCAGAATTGCACACAGTATTCCAGGTGGGGCCTCACCATGGATCTATACAATGGCATAATGACTTCCGCCTTACGACTGACGAAACCCCTTCGTATGCAGCCCATGATTTGTCTTGCCTTGGACGAAGCCTGCTCCACTTGATTGGCAGACTTCATGTCCTCACTGACGATTACCTCCAAGTCTCGTTCTGCTACCGTTTTTGCTAGGATCTCGCCATTAAGGGTATAAGACTTGCATGGATTCTGGCTGCCCAGGTGCATAACTTTGCATTTTTTGGCATTGAAGTTGAGTTGCCATGTCCTAGACCATCGCTCCAGTAGGAGTAGGTCGTGCATCATGTTGTCGGGCACTGAATCTTCGTTTGTTGTGCATTTGCCCACTACATTACTCAGTTTGGCGTCATCGGCGTCATCCTTCTTATGAACCACAGTATCCAGGTAAGTCACTTCACAGGAACTAGTGGAAGCAGTGAATATGAGGTGAATGTCCATAGAATTAAGCCAGGACAAAAATTGAATGAACTTCTCTTTGGATTCAGTCCAAACTAAAAATACATCATCAATATAACGAAGCCATATTGCGATGAAGGACATCCAAGGAGACGGATAGAGACAATGTTCCTCAAAATTAGTCACATACAAATTGGCCACATTAGGCGCCATAGCGGTCCCCATCACGACCCCATGAACTTGAAGGAAAAAATCACCCTGGACCTCAAAAAAATTCCTCTGAAGAACCAGAGTGGCCAAACTCATAAGGAAAGGGGTAGATATCCGGTTATCCAATGGTAAACAGGAAAGAGTAGTTTCTACTATACCAAGAGCCTCAGTCTGAGGAATATTGCTGTATAAGGCCTCCAAATCCATAGTTATCAGAAGATCCGTACTTGCCACCTGAAGGGATTTAATACGGGTGAGAAAATGAGTAGTGTCCAAAACAAAAGATCTAGCTTTGCCCACAGAGGGCTTAAGAAAATGGTCTACCATCTTGGAAAGAGGTTCCAAGATGGTACCACGTAGGGACACAATAGGTCTACCTGGAGGGTTATTAATAATTTTATGTATCTTTGGAACGGTGTAAAAATAAGGAGTATGGCTGGGTTTTTGGGTCAAAAATTTAGCTTCCGCCTTAGTGATGATATTCTCAGATAAAGCGGACTGGACCAGTTGACCAATTTCAGTTTGAAGAGGAAGAGTAGGATCCATGTCCAGCTTCCTATACCAGGTAGTATTAGATATATGCGCCTCAAGCTGGACCAAATATTGAGACTTAGATTGCACTACAACCACCCCTCCCTTGTCCGCCAATTTGATGTTAAGGTCAGGGTTAGAGCGCAAGGACTCAAGAGCTTCAAACTGATCACGTGTCATGTTGGAATATTTACGGGCTTGGCCAGAAGACTCAAGATGGTCAATGTCTCTGAGAACCAGGTCCCAAAAGACCTTAATATGAGCATCCATTATACCAGGAAGAACCCAATGAGATTTAGCATGGAATAAGGAATCATCGCGGGTATCGTCCACACCAGAAAAAAATAATTTGATTTGAAGGTTGCAGACAATGCGGGCAATGTCTCTATGAGCAGTGAAACTATCAAAACCTGTAGTGGATACAAAAGATAATCCTTTCTCCAATACTTGAAGCTGGAGAGAGGTAAGAGGGGTTCCAGAAATATTGACTACTGCTGACCCCTCGTTGTTTGTGACCGTGTCAGAGGTAAATTGTACAATGGGGTCTGATTTCGATCTATGTGTCCTCGGCGTCCCCGTCCGCGTCTTCTGGGGCTGCCGAGGACACATCCTGCCCCCAGTCCCACCCTAACCCCACCCCCACTCCCCGTTCTCATCTGAAAATCGCGTTGGGCAGGGAGGAAGTCCACACATGCACGGATGTCATGCAATGACATCACGCAATATCCGCTAATGCGCAGACTTCCTCCCTGCCCGACGCAATTTAAGTAAGCTTTTCAAAAACCAAAGTGCCAGGTTTTGAAAAGCCGTCCGGAGAAATCCTTTATAAAGGTCATATGGTCCAATCTGTCTGCCCATCCATATCATCCACTATCTCTGCCTCCCCCTGTCCCATGTTTTCTTGAATTTAGATACAGTCCTTGCCTCTACTACATTCACTAGGAAGTAATTCTAATCATCCACCACCCTTTCCACAAAGAAGTACTTTCTTAGATTACTTCTAAATGTATCCCCTTTTATCTTCATCTATGACCTCTCATTCAAGTGCTGCTTTTCAGTTGAAAGAGGCCTATGTCCAGAGCATTTATACCATTGAGACAGTTAAACGTCTCAATCATATCTCTTCTCACTCTCATCTTTCTTCCATTGTTTACTTTTTGAGGTCTATGAGTCTCTCTATATGCTTTATGATGAACACCACCCTCTGGACTCACTCCATCCTGGTTATATCATTTTGAAGTTGTGGTCTCCAGAATTGCACACAGTCTAAATGAGGCATCGTCAGAGACGTATTGAGGCACTATTTCCTCCTTTTTCCTGCTGACCATTCCTCTTCCTGTGCACCCAAGCATTCTACCTCAATTCCCACTTTTCTTTTGTGCACAGAAGTACTTAACATAGAAACAGTGAAAAATGAAGGCAGATAAAGAATTTGGGGCTCATTTTCAAAGCACTTAGAGACACAAAGTACCTTAGGTTTCTATGGTACTTTGTGTGTCTAAGTGCTTTGAAAATTAGGTCATATGGAGGCGATCTAATCTTCTATCCTGCAATCTATTATCCCTTCCTCTCCCATAGATATTCAATGCACACTGATTACTATAATTTCCATTAAACTAACCCTCTAAATGTTTGGATAAAATAGAATGCATTCACTTTCTTCCAAAAATTAAGCATATCACATATTGCTCTTACAATAGACGGTAACAGTTTCAGAGTTTTAAGAATCTACAAATGATAACATCCTTTAAAAAAAAAATCTTTGCATCTAATATCTGTGATGATACAGGAATTGTAACTTCTCAATACCTTTCCCTAAATAGGCTGGTTAGAGTCAAGTCAATAAAACTGAATGTATTCTGGTTTCTCACCTGTCTTTTTCAATTCTGATTTAACAAAACCAATTTCAAGCTAGGGGGAAAATAGCACTTCTCAAGAAAAAGATTCAGTATATAGACCAAAGATAAGGAACGTGTTTATCTTTGCAATCCTTGACTAGACATTGACAAACTCGATTCAAAATTGCTGAGTGATACCAATAGATAGATTAATATTTGGTAAGACTGTCCTAGAAGGATCCACATTATTTTAGGACAATAAAAAATGATTTCCTTTTTCTTCCTCATGTTTATTATTATCCAGTGTAAATGATGCCCTAACTGCAGTAACCCTGTCTTTAAAAGAATCACTTAGCTTTAGCGCTGAATTAGAACTATCTTAAATAGCAGAATTATTTCATACAAAATACAAGGCATTTAGAGTGTCAAAATTGCTGGCATTAAGGTGGGCAGACTGGATGGGCCGTGGGCCCTTATCTGCCGTCTATTTCTATGTTTCTATGATTACAAAGGGGTCCTTTTACTAAGACGTGCTAGCCGTTGTGGCATGTGCTAAACGCTAACACGTCCATTATAGTCTATGGACGCATTAGCGTTTAGCTCACGCTAATATTTAGCTTGCGCTAAAACGGCTAGTGCACCTTAGTAAAAGGACCCCAAAGCGAGGTAAAAGGAACAAAAAACAAAATAATTTCTTGTAAAAAAAAAAAAACCCCAGAAAAAAAGAAAATAGATCCAAATGAAGAAAAAATGATAAAGCAAAGCACGTTCAATTTAGATGGAAAATATCTAAATAGCAGGCAAAAATATGATGTTGAAAACAAGCTGGTTATATAAGCAAAACATAATAATATTACAATTGTCAGATACATTCAAAAGGGGTTGGGGGAGGAAAGGGGCCTACAGGAGTTACAAGGCCACAATGGTTTTCAAGGATAATGATGTAGAGGAACGGTGAATCTGGAAGATGTGCTAAGCCAAATTTACAAGTTAAAAAGTGATAAATCCCTGGACCGGATGGTATACATCCCAGGGTAACTAAAAGAGCCTGCTGTTAGTGCTCTGTAACCTGTTGCTAAAATAGTCTGTAGTACCTGAAGATTGGAGGGTAGCCATTGTTACGCCAATTTTTAAAAAGGGTTCCGGGGGAGATCCGGGAAATTACAGTCCGGTAAGCTTGACTTCAGTGCTGGGCAAAATGGTGGAAACAATTATAAAAAATAAAATTGTGGAACACGTAGACAAACATGATTTAGGAGGTCTTTTACTAAGGCATGCAAGCTGATTTAGCACGTGCTAACACACCAATTATATTATATGGACGTGTTAAACCGGCTATCGTGCTTTAGTAAAAGACCCCCTTAATGAGACAGTCAGCATGGGCCTGATTATCGCATTGATGTTTACCGAGTAACAGGTGGGGCACACATCGAATGCACGGAATCAACAGATACCGTATGAAACTTTATGAGTTGGTGAAACTGTAGCCTCAAAGGTGAAAGAATATTCCAATAAATTTTGGTTTTTGTAACCATTTAAAATCAAGGAATGTTTTTGTGAGTATCCTTTATGTCAAACACAGCTTAACATAGACTGGAAATTCAATGCCTGTCACCAGATATGGCCCCAGCACTGAATTTCTGGCTTCGCCACTGACTACTGACCACTGCCTGGATGCCTCCCACAGTCTAAAAATAGGGCCCACAATATTTTTGTGGCGTTTCTTTAATTTCTATGTTTTTTCTTCTTTTTTTAAAAAAAAATCTCTTTGTATTGTTCATTTTTCTTAATCAGGTTTATTTTACTTGGATGCATATTATATTCACTTGAAAATAAAAACTAAAAAAAATATTTCGATAAACTTTTGCCATCTGAATTGCTATATGGTTATAGTTACACATTGTCAATTGGGGCTGCCTAAGCATATGTGCAGTTTTAATACTTGTGTTATTCTGAGATGTGATAATTATTTTGTTTTGCACTGAAATTTCAATGGCTTTGATGATTAAACCATGCAGATGGTGGAGGTACAGAGGTCTGCAATAATTATGGGAACTGAGAATCCAAGCAGATGTGATAAAATCCTCCATACTGCAAAGGATAAAGTATTCACTTGAAAGGAAAAGATTAAATTAAGTAAAAGTTTGAGCTGAGTTTTCACGATTACAGTGGGTATCCATAGAGAACGATCAGTTGTTATGAATTTCAACATTATTGGAGCGATTTTCTCCTGCCCTACATAGTTCCCCTTGGAAAATGATCTAGCAGTTAAGGCGAGATTTACTAAAAGGTGCCGATGTTTTGGGATCTGTTTGCATGCATGAAGGTGCATTATTTACCACAGTTCCCATTTATGCAAAAGAAAGATGAGAGAGAAAGATATTATAGAGACTAAGGCCCTCTTTTACTAAGGTGCTCTAATCGATTTAGCGTGTGCTAAATGCTAATGCATGCATGTTAGTCTATGGACATGTTAGCGTTTAGCGCACGCTAAATCGATTAGAGCACCTTAGTAAAAGAGGCATTTTCAAAACATACTTCTAAGTCCGATTTGGACGTATGGCACTAGATATCCAAAGTGAGTATCAACTCAAATTTGATTATGTTATGATCACTGTTTCCCAGCGGATCCAACACATTATTGAAATCTCTCTACTGGGACTCCCTAAATATCCTGTTTCAAGGATACCTTATACCGAACTATCTGTCGGCTTTCCCCAACATCTCAGTTTAAAAGCTGCTCTATCTCCTTTTTAAACATTAGCGCCAGCAGCCTGGTTCCATCCCGGTTAAGGTGGAGTCCAACCTTTCAGAACAAACTCCCCCTTTCCCAGAAGGTTGCCCAGTTCCTATCAAATCTTAATCCCTCTTCCCTGCACCATCGTCTCATCCATGCATTGAGACTTCGGAGCTCTGTCTGCCTCTTGGCTCCTGTGCGTGGAACTGGGAGTATTTCTGAAAATGCTACCCTGGAGGATCTGGGTTTCAGCTTTCTACATAAGAGCCTAAATTTGACTTCTAGAACCTCCCTCCCACATTTTCCTATGTTATTGGTACCTACATGTACCAAGACAGCTGGCTTATCCCCAGCATTATCTAAAATCCTGTCTAAGTGATGCATGAGGTCCGCCACCTTTGCACCAGGCAGGCAAGTGATCAGGTGATCCTCACACCCACCAGCCATCCAGCTGTCTACATGCCTAGTGATCAAATCACCAACTACAACAGCTGGACTAACTCTTCCCTCCTGAGCAGAAGCCCATGGAGACACATCCTCAGTGTGAGAGGATATTGCATCCCCTAGATGGCAGGTCCTGGCTACAGGATTATTTCCTACTTCACCAGGGTGATGCTCTCCTTCTAGGAGACCGCTCTCCTCCAAGGCAGCACAGGGGCTGCCAGACTGGAGGTGGAACTTCTCTACAACATCACTATAGGTTTCCTCTATGTACTTCTCTGTCTCCCGCAGCTCCTCCAAGTCTGCTACTCTAGCCTCAAGGGAACAGACTCATTCTCTAAGCACTAGGAATTCTTCGCAGCAAGCACACACATATAACTTCTCGCCAAGCGGGAGAAAATCATACATGTGACACTCAGTGCAAAAGACTGGATAGCACCCCTCATGTTGCTGGACTACTGTCTGCATCTTATTATTGAGCTGATGAATTAATTAAACCTTACTAAGATGCCAGGAATTTATTAGACTGGTATAGAAAACCTTAGGATTATATGCTTAATTTAGTGTTTGTTTCTCAGATAGTCTTAGACCCTCTTTTACTAAGGTGCGTTGATTAGTGCGCTAATCGAGCGCTCGCTAAACACTAATGCGCCCATAGACTAACATGCATGCGTTAGCGTTTAGCACGCATTAAATCGATTAGCGCACCTTAGTAAAAGAGTGGGTTATGGTTATATTGCATGCTTATTTAGTGTTTGATTCTTAGCAGGTGGGACACTCTTTGGAAGATATTATACAATAGATAATAAGAATAGTTTATTTTAAAGAATGTGAATAAAAGTACATTCAAGAATATTATGAAGTCTAATTCTAAACAGCGAACAAATATTTTAAATATGGCTAAATAAAAATCTACACCAATTTTTGGCTCTTCTAACAAAAATGTGACCCTGGTAGATTACCAGTTTGTGGGTGTCTTAGGGATATGTGGCAACAGGGTCCACCCACATGGCCTAGCTGTAGCTAGGACACAAATAGAGACTTTATCTCATGGTGACATTGTTCTTCTGAAACCTCCTTTGTTTCTATTTATCTGTATCCCTATGAAATCCAAGTCCAATTCCCTGTGCCAATTATATTACTGAAAAGCAAATATATCAGGCTCAATGTTAGCAAAATATAATATCTATTTATAGTGCAAGTGCCAAATAATAATAACAATTAGATATGAGACAGTCTAAAGCTTAGACAGGTTAGAATTCATAAGAAATTTAATTGCCCACTATTGTTTTGTGGAGTATTCAGAAAGCAAACACACGTGTTCCCTAAGGCTGGAAACTGGGCCTTCTACCTACTCCCACTGTTACACAGAAAGCCATACAACCTGTGCTTGCAAGGAGCAGCCAACTTGGCTCTGGCACGATGCAGGATCAGGAACGCTGCCTAGCATGGTGTGTGTGCGAGAAATGCCTCTCAGACTGCAGCTGGAGTCTGGGATCTGGCACTCTCATTAGGCTCAGGCATAGCATAGCCAGAAGGCCTCAGGATCAAGAAGCAGCAGCATGAGGTCTCTTCTTAAAGAGTGGTTGCCGGGAACCAAGAGTCTTCCTGGGAGCTCATTTTTATATTCTTTCTGGGGACTTGAGTCCTTTCTGGAAAGTTACTACTGTACATGCTTCCCGTCCTGACCTCATGCCCTGAGGACTTTACAGAGATGTCTTTTTAGACATTACCTCAGGGAAAGTTTCAGGAACCCTGGATCATCTTAGTCGTCCCCCGAGTGTTTGGGTTTCAAGATGTCGAAAAGGGCCAGCTTGCTCCAGATAAGCTGGTATATGTGATAATAACAAGTCTCATTTACATCAGTTTAGCCTCAGTTGCCTCATTTTGCACCAGTCTCAATGTGTCATTCATGGGCGTATTAAGGGGGAGGGGGCGGTTCACCCCAGGTGTGGTCTTGGTAGGGGTGCTGGAACCCGTCCTCCTCTCTGCCCCCCCCCCCACCGCTCATTTCAGACCATCTCTGCCGCACGCGTGCGCCCCTCCCCTCCCCTCCCCTCGTACCTCTTTAATTTTCCCTGCATGAGCAGCATTATGAACTTGCTGCCCGCATTGGTGTCGCCTCTCTCTGACGTCACTTCTGGGCCCTGCGCCTAGGAAGTGACATCAGTGGGATAGCCTACGTGAAAATTTAAAAAATGTACAGGGAAGGCGGGTGCAGAGAAGAGAGTGGAAGAGGGTCGCCACTCACCCTTGCTATGCCATTGGTGTCACTGATAAGACACTGTGGGAACAGAAGTGGGTCAGAGGTTTGTCCTGTTTTGGCACAGCTGAATTTCAGCGGTAAAAGGTATTCTGTGAAAATCTAAGTGCAGGCCTAACTCCTACAAATGACTCTATAAAAATGTTCTTATCCACACATTGACTATTTCAGTGTTTCTCAATCCTTTGCTGGAGGCACACCTATGACAACTACAATGAATATTCATGAGATAGATTTACCTATTAAACCCCCCTATTTACAAAGCCGCACTAGAGTTTTTAGTGCCGGCCGCAGTAAGAACCCCAACATTCATAGGAATTCTATGAGCGTCGGAGTTCATAATAATAATAATTTTATTCTTATATACCGCCATACCGAAAAAGTTCTAGGCGGTTCACAAGGTGAGCTAATAGATGGGATACAGATAAAATACAAATTAGAATAATGGACTTAAAAACAGATAAAGGTACATACTACCACAGCCGGCGTTAAAATGCTAGTGTGAAGAAGTCTTCAATATGCTGATAAAATGCCAAGGCTCCAGATTAGATGATCAGAGATATGCTCCTCCTCCACCAGCAGCTAAGGGGCGTACAGTGCCTGATGAGGATTTCTTTAGCCTTATTTTGAGATCTCAGGCGAAGAGACTGGATGAACAGCGGGTCACTCTGCCCTCAAATTCAGAGACCAAATTCAAGCTAAACAAGCTCAAACGATAAGGAATTTTTGAGAAGCGCTGTATATTAAAAAATAAAAGCTAAACACTACGATCAGGAAGCACCAAAAAAAAAAATGCTAGTGTGGCTTTGTAAAGGAGGGGGATAGATAGTTATGTTAGGTTTGCTCCTGGACAGGCTTGAAAGCCAATGGAATCCTATAGGTCAAATAATATTCCTCCTGAAAGAGATGTCTTCACATAGCAGGTGTTTCTATATTCTATAAGAAACTCCATTGGCTGCCTATAGAGGAACGTATCATATTATACAGGCAGAGGCTTCCGATCATCTCACTTTGTTCTTTTCATGTTTGCATTATTCATATAATAGATTGAGTATACATTTTTATTGCATTCTCCCTTTTAAAAAAAAAAAAATCTTTATTTAAATTTTCAGAAATACAATTCCAAGCATTAAATCATCTTGAACAGAAAGTTTGATGAGACATATAGGGCTCCTTTTACAAACATGCGCTAGCGTTTTTAGCGCATACTGGATTAGCGCACGCTAGCCGAAAAATTACCGCCTGCTCAAGAGGATACGGTAGCGGCTAGTGCGCGCGGCATTTTAACGCACGCTATTGCACGAGTTCAGGCCCTAACGCACCTTCATAAAAGGAGCCTATAGGTTTCAAAAATAATTCAAATCCAAATTTACATCAAAGGGAAAAGAAAAATAATGAACAAATAATCAATCTCAAGTCCTCAATTTAAACTGATCCAAGATTCAATTTGAGTGATTTAAACATAAGGAAAGTAAATTACATAAGGCAAAAATGTAGCATGTGCTGGGCAGAGAGTTAATCTAAACTTTACAGGTTGTTGGGCATGATAAAGAAGGGGATCACGAGTAGATCGGAGGACATCATAATGCCGCTTTACAGAGCAATGGTCAGACCACACTTGGAATACTGTGTCCAACACTGGTCTCCCTACCTAAAGAAGGTTATAACCCTGCTGGAGAGGGTGCAAAGACGAGCCACGAAGCTAGTTACAGGTATCAAGAACTTGAGCTACAAAGAATGCCTCGGAAAACTGGGATTGTTCACCCTCGAGAAGAGAAGACTGCGAGGGGACATGATAGAGACTTTTAAAATATTAAAAGGATTCGACAAAATAGAGCAAGAAACATCGTTATTCACATTGTCCAATGTGACTCGGACAAGAGGTCATGGATTGAAGCTGAGGGGCACCAGGCCCAGGACAAATATCAGGAAATTCTGCTTCGCACAACGAGTGGTGGATGCTTGGAACGCACTCCCGGAGGAGGTCGTGATGGAGACCACCATTCCAGGATTCAAAGGCAAGTTGGATGCACACCTTCTCGCAAATCACATTGAGGGATACGAGTAAACAAGGTTTCTCAACAGGGAACACCTGGCTTGGCCTCCGCGGGTGCGGGTCGCCAGACTGGATGGACCTAGGGTCTGATCCGTCGAAACCATTTCTTATGTTCTTATGTTCTTTTATCAAGGCTTTATAAAGACAAAAAACCTGTCAACTGAGATGGGTCATAAAAGACATATTTAAAAGATTTATATCTAATTATGTGCTTGCATAGATATCACAAGAAAAAGACTCCTCCAATTGAGGTTACCGTAGGTCTCATCAGCAGAAATTGACGTCTTCTTTTTTGGGTATCTTTGGAGACATCAGTGAATATCAATATTTTCTGTCCTAAGAATTCTTTAGATTTGTTTTTGAAGAAAATCCTCAATATCCATTCTTTATCAGGAGCAAGCACCACTGTTGCCAAAAGTGTTGCTGGTTTTACAAGTACTTCATCAGAGGTTTCCAAGAGATTGAAAACTTGAAGGGCTTCTCGTGATAAGATTGATCTTCATTCAGTTGTTCCTGATTTTTCTTATTTAATGGACAATAATACACCCTTACAAAGGGAGGTATTGATTGTTCAGGTACATTTAATACTTCCAGAAAATATCTCTTTAACATATCTCGAGGAGATATTGTAGGAATTTTTGGGAAGATTATAAAATGTAAATTATTAGCCCGATTACTGTTCTCAAGCAATTCAATTTTTCTCCTTATGATATTACTGTCTTTAATTTGGGTGTTCTTAATTACTTTAAAGTCAGTAATCATACTCTGAGTCTCACTTTTACATAATAACACTTCTTGTTTCAATAAGGATTTATATTCTTTCTGTGCATTCAGTTTTTTCTCTATTCCTTTTACTTGAGCAGAAAGTGTTTTTCCCAAATTCATTATCAAAGAAAAATTCCTACAGTACAGTATCCATTTTACCAGATACAGATTTTACCTCCATTTTTCCTTATTCTGGCTCTTCAGTTGTTCTTTCAGCCACAGGTAGCTCCTGGGGATTTGAAAATTCCCCTGCAGACTCCAGTGGCAAGCCCTCAGATGAATAAACCTCTCGCGGTAAGAGCACAGCCTCTCCGGACATGCTCAGATCCCTCGGAGAGCTTGCTTGCTGTGGCTGTGGAGACAGAACTCTATGGGCTGGGTTCAGAGTGACATCTAGCCTCAGGATATCTGCGGCAGCGTCACTCACCGCCAGTGTCTCCAGCGGGCAATTCCCAGACAGGCTCAACTCTCCTGTAAGTTGCTGCAGAATTTCATCAATCGCGCAGTTAGAAGGGGGCATCGGGCGACTCCACTGGCACCTTTCTCTCTTCTTTTCGGTATTATGCATGCCAAACAAAAGAAACTTTTGGGAAAATTTATATGCGTCTCTCCAGCTAACAGGCTGCAGCGGCCATCTTTTAGAGGTATATATAACTGTGACTGAGTTCAAAGAAGCGTGGGATGAACACAGAAGATTTAGAATCAGAAAATAATATTAAAGATTGAACTAGGCCAGTTACTGGGCAGACTTGTACGGTCTGTGTCTGTGTATGGCCGTTTGGAGGAGGATGGGCAGGGGAGGGCTTCAATGGCTGGGAGGGTGTAGATGGGCTGGAGTAAGTCTTAACAGAGATTTCGGCAGCTGGAACCCAAGCACAGTACCGGGTAAAGCTTTGGATTCTCGCCCAGAAATAGCAAAGAAGAAAAAAAAAAAAAAAAAAAAAAACAATTTTTTTTTTTTTTAAAATTGAATCAGGTTGGGCAGACTGGATGGACCATTCGGGTCTTTATCTGCCGTCATCTACTATGTTACTATGTTATTATAAATGGCAATTTAACTCCTCTTTTTCATATGCTGCTATTGTTGTTTGGAATGATTTAGGGGTCATTTTATTAAGGAGCGCTAACCAATTTAGCATTAAATACTAAGGCATCCATTATTTATTTAGCCCGTCCTCCCAAAGGGGCCCAGAATGGGTTACAAGATTACATTCACAGTATAAGTAAGACAAACTTTGGTGGGAAAAACAAATTTGATGTATATAGAGGTATACATTTCAGCTTTTACAGTATAGTCATAACATACAGATTTGGAGATATAGACAATGGACATAGGGTGTTTTAAAATTTTCAGTATTTTCCGAGAAGATATAGGGCTTCTTTTACTACTACTAATAATAATAATAACTTTATTCTTCTATACCACCACAATCTTGCGACTTCTAGGTGGTTTACATTCAAGAGAGCTGGACATTCAGCGATTTACAATATGTAGAAGGAGTACAGTTCTATAGACTGTTTAAAGATCTGACAGATGGGGGGATGGTGTGCCATAATCTGGGTATGAAATGGGAATAAGAGCATTTCTAGGCAGATGTGAGTGAGCGACTGGGTGGAATGGCTAGCCATTTTTCTGCTTGGGATCTCAGTGATTGGTTGGGGACATAAATTTGTAGTTTTGACGCTATGTAGCTTGGTGTCATCTTGTGGAATGTCTTGAAAGCTAGAACCAGGGCTTTAAGGA
Organism: Geotrypetes seraphini; assembly: GCF_902459505.1. Lineage (NCBI taxonomy): Eukaryota > Metazoa > Chordata > Amphibia > Gymnophiona > Dermophiidae > Geotrypetes > Geotrypetes seraphini. The sequence continues at coordinate 34,845,596 of NC_047101.1, read as the reverse complement.
TGCATTGTTTTCAGATAGGCAGTCAATGCATGGATCTTAGTGTAAGGGTGACGTGGTTGTTGAAGCCCAAGCTCTTCAGGAATTGGATTGCAGCATTTTGCACGCCTTGGAGACAGGAGACAGTTTTTGCAGGTAAGCCTACTAGTAGCGTGTTGCAATAGTCTAAGAGGATAACACAAACGCTGGGCAAAATCGTTCTCTGAGAAGTAAGCACGGATGCACTTTGGAGCACCTAACATTTAGCAAGCGCAAATTTTTAGCGTTCGCTAAATCGGTTAGCGCACCTTAATTAAAGGACCCCTTAGGCAAATAATGGCAGAAACTAGTTATTGGCGATTTCGTAAAATGCTTAAAACATTTTTGTATGATAGATTGTAAAGTTAGTATTTTGATCTAAAAGATTTGTAAGGGTTTTTTTAAAATCCAAAGACTTGTATCTTCTCTACTGAATTATTATGGCTTCTTTCTGATGTAATAATAATAATAATTTATTGTTTATATACTGCCAAAGCCAAAGTAGTTTGAGGCGGTTTACAATAAAGAAGAGCTGGACATTCAACGAAAAAAATCAATGAAGTCTGAGTACATGAATATTTGTACAGAGTAAGGTTACATTGTAAGGGCAGATTTACAATAAGAAGTGGGTCAAGGCAGTTTACAATAACAAGGGCTGGTCTTACAGCATGGGGTAAGCAGTGAAGACTTTAGGAATCCTTGGTCACAAATCGGTTGAACAGGTTGGTTTTAACTAGTTTTAACGGCAGACTTGCTTGGAAGGCAATCGTTCTGTCAAGGAATCTTTTGTATCGGCAGGTTTTTAATGTAGGGTGGCTAAACATACGTATTCTGCGTGAAGGCCTGGTGGAGCAGTCTAGTTTAAAGTGGGAGACCAGGTCTAGAGGGGCCAAACCGAGAATGGATTTGAAACAGAGGCAGGCGAATTTGAACAATACTCTTGCCTCCAGGGGCAACCAGTGGAGTTTTTGTAAATCACCTTAAACTAAATGGTATTAAGCAATTCAGAAGTCATAGATTAGATTAGATATGCATTATGGCCCCCTTTTATGAACTTGTGTTAGGCTTTTATTATTGCCGGCTGCGGGCAGTATTAGCTCCGATGCTCATAGGAATTCAAGCTTTTACCGCTGCAGCTGGCAATAACAAAGCTTAATGCAACTTCGTAAAAAGGGGGGATATAATAAGTGCGCATTTTCTTCCACAATGTGAAGCAATGTGCGAAAAATCTTTGACAAAACACAATTCCGGATCCTAGTCCAGGCCCTAATGCTGGGTCTTCTATATTATTGCAACATTCTCTATCTCCCCTGCCCCGCAACCATGATTAAATCACTACAAACAATCCAGAACACAGCCCTGCGACTCATCTACTCACTGAGGAAACAGGACCACATTACCGAGGCATTCCTCCACTCACACTGGCTATCAATTCAAGCAAGAATACAATTCAAGTTCTACTGTCTTCTATTTAAAACCATGAACGGCATCAGCCCAACATACCTGAACAACCGCCTAATCTGATAAAGGAGAACCCACGCTCCATTCACATACCCCTCAATCAGAGAAGTCAAATGGAAAAAACTGTACAATGGCCTCCTGGCCACACAAGCAGCGAGATTAGACCACCAGCTCTACTTTGTTGATAACAACCCCAGAACATTTAGAAAAGAAATAAAAACCATATTATTTAAAAAACAAACAAACCCTGATACCCAACAATAACCAACCTAATGCCACAAGAACCACCTCGTCTCTACGAACCAACCTATCTATTCTATAATCCCTCTGGAAATGGCCAGATAGATCCTTTATGTAATCTGCCTTGAACCGCAAAGTAACGGCGGAATAGAAATCACTAATGTAATGTTACAGAAAAACCGAGGTGGTAGAATGAAAGCTAATCCAGCTATTTGACTGAACACCTAATGGTGCTTTAAAAATGGATTCCCCCCCCCCCCCTAAATTAAAGCTCATTTACCCAATCAGCACGTTGACATTACTGAACCTACGTTTCAGGTCAGGCAGGCATTGAAATTTCTTTTCATCCACCTTGGATTTACCATAGAGGTAGGATATCATAACTCAACCCAGGTTTGTAAATCAAGTTTATGTTTGCAATTAGTATTTCAAACGTTCCTTTCTTCATATCTAAAGAAGTGTGAGTAGAAGGAAAGCAAATCTGACAGTTTACACTACTTAATGATAGATAATGGGAAAAATATATTTTCCTCTGTCAAAGCCAACATCATTTACTTTGCTTTGTAGTGGGATGAATGGTATTTAGTTGAAAGTTCCCTGTCTGTTGTAGCTTTCTCAAGTGGTTTAATTTACTCATTTTGCAATGAGAGCTGCTATCAATGCAGAAAAGTATATGCCCTTAAATGACAGATTTCTACTTGTACCAAAGATTCAAACTGATTTTTGAAGCCATATTCTCAAATATTCTGCTCCGTGGTAAATAAGTTCATTTGTAATCACTGATGAGTTTAGCTTAATAATGTAGGAGGAAATTTTAATTTATTTACAGTGTACATAGGACAATTTATCAGAGTTTAATGCTGAGAAAAACTGAGCACAAATGAACAAATACTTCTTATTGGAAAAGCACATTTCACATATTCATTTTTTTTAATGCACACATGGCATACACATTAGAACTTTCAAATATATGCATGCATTAATTTGTAGGTTTGTATGCATACAATCGAGTTTGCATACACGAAATATTTTAACATGTCTAAATAAAACAAATAAAAAGGAATACCCCAAATTCTTATTAAATTGTGTGGTGCAGTGGTTGGAGCTTCAGCCTCAGCACCTTGGAGTTGTGGGTTCAAAACCTGTGCTGCTCCTTGTGACCCTGGGCAAGTCACTCAGTCCTCCATAGCCCCAGGTACGTTAGATAGATTGTGAGCCCACCAAGACAGACAGGAAAATGCTTGAGTACTTGATTGTAAAATCGCTTAGATAACCTTGATAGGCGGTATATAAAAACCTAATAAAACTTGAAACTTCTTTGCAAATGATGTTTTGTTGTAGTGGTACCTCAGTCCCAGCTTTGATAGAGGTGCTGGATGAATACGAGTCCCTCTCAGGTCATAAGGTGAATGCAGAAAAATTGGAAATCTTACTAATGGGGCGAATGGATGTGGGAGCACTATGTATGCTGCCAAGTTAGGTAGAAGCCAGGTAGATTAAATATTTGAACATTAAAAATTCAGGAAGGATGGATATATCACTTAAATTATAAATCCTTACTCCAGGACTCTTGGGAAGATAAGAAGAAGTTAAAAGCTATAGTATGATACTGGATTGGGAGGGCTAACGTGATTAAAAGCAGCCTCAAAAAGAACCAGCATTCCTTGTCTAGCATCATCTCCCTGTATCCCTAGTCTCCTACCACCATGTCCAGCATCTTCTCTCTTTTTTCTATTCCTCTCACCTTATGCCCAGCATCTTCTCTATCTCTAGTCCCCTGTGCTCATTTACATCATTCCTTCTCTAACTCTTTAGTCTTCTCACCCCTAATACTTATATGAGTATACTTCTACATAAGGGCAGGGCAGGATTAAAGAGTAGGCATTAGACAGTTTAGAAATGGGCTTTTACAATTGTCATTTCACTTGCTTCAAGGTTTGCTTCCTGTCTTGATACAGAAATGCTTTTAAAAGTATCAAAAACAGAGGAAATATCTAAAATGCTAGATAAAATCTAAGTGTCATAATAAAGCACTAAGACGTATAGACCTACTTCAGACAACAGGAAAATGGGGGAGAACTATAATCGTAAAAAAAGGTTAGAGTATAAAGTAATCAGGAAAATAGTATATAATACTGCTCATACTGGACAATACATATCAGTATTAGAGGCCCAACATACTTGAAGGGCTCTGGCCTCTGAATCGGAGCCTACGCACAGCAGTGAATCACAAACTGAGAAGATCCGCGTAGTTAATACAGCTCCTGCTCCAATCATTGGCCAGTAGTTTAATCTTTTTTTGAAAATTTTTTTTATAAAGCAATTTAATGAAGCTAAAACCCTTTCAACTTTAAAGGGGTATTATACATATGTAGTAGCCAGGATTTGAAAAAATGTGAGACCAAAAAGGACTTATCTCAGAACTTGACTTGTCTTTATACCATGTTCAGTCACCAGTGTCTAATTTGGCCTACGCGGCCACGTTTCGCGGGAATTTTTATCATCCGCTGCGTCAGGGCCACCAGGACACTCAAAATCACAGGCTCACTTTGTGGTGGGCGATTTCTAAATTTTCTTTTTAGGAGCAGCTGAGCCTTGAAGTATAAAGTAATCATTTTGTATAAAGGGTATAAAGTAATCATTTTGATTTAATTTTTGTCCTTAAGAGGACAGTTGGTAGTCCAAAAGCATCCTGGAACAGGAATGTTTTTAGTTTTGCTTTAAATTGTTTTCTATCGGATTCACTGCGCAAATGGTTAGGCAGCGAATTCCAGAGAGGAGGGGCAGTGACAGCAAAATTATATCACAAATTTTCAGCAGCACTTAACTGATTAGGGCCACTGGAAATAACTGCTTAGTGCTGAACGGCAAGCCAGCTCTTTTGAGAGCCTTCTGGGGACGGAGTCGGCACATGGCTGATTAAGTACGAGCATTCTGCACGTTAGCGGCATAAATAGGACCACATCAAAGTCAGTCCTACCTATTTTTACGTGGTAAGCCATAGCCAGTTCAGAAATCCAACAATGCAGCACCTATTTTGGAGAGGTCCAATAAATAGGCCAACTCTAGGCACAACTAAAATTTAGGTGGCCATGCGAGCGCTTAACCACACTTAAGAGCAGCGATTATGTAACAAGGTGCCTAACACGAAGCCACACCCACTCCTAACATGCATAGCACCTATTTTGTAGAAAGCCACCTAAATTTTTAGAGGCGCCTGGTTACAGAATCGCTCTTTCTTGATAGGCGCCTAAGTTTCAATTATCGCTGATTAAAAGCTTAATTGAGCTTGTTATTCAATTTAGATAAGCGCCTCCGTAATAGGTGTCTAACATTAGGCGCCGGTTACAGAATTTGGGCCTGATTGTAGTAAGGCTGTGCTTTGATTACTGTGCTGTGTTGTTTTGGGATATATAAAAAAAAATCTAGTGAAAGCATTGCAGGTAGCCCAAAATGCGTCGACAAAAGTACATTTTGGATGTGAGCTTACTACACCATTATTGAAATGATGGCATTGGCTACCGATCCAGCAGAGGACTTAATATAAGATTATGTTGCTGGTGTTTAATGCATTAACACTATCTCTATTATCATTGCTGCTGGCTTAGGATTGTACCTACCAACTGAGGAGATCATAGAGATCTGAAAATCTGGCTAAATTAGAAGTGCCAACGCAAACCAAAAACGGGAACAGAAACCCCACGTAAAATACAACAAGAAAAGAAAACAAGTGGGGAGGCCAAAACGCAGACCCAATGGGTCACTGAATTTCAAGGACATTATATTTAGGCCCTCTTTTACTAAGGTACGCTAAGCGTTTTAGCACGCGTGTTTAGCACATGCTAAATCAACTCGTGCGCTAACCGCTAATGCGTCCATAGGATAACATGAACGCATTAGCGTTTAGCGCGTGATTAGTTTGCGCTAATATTTATCATGCGCTAAAAAGCATAGCGCACCTTAGTAAAAGAGGGAGTTAGTATTTATTTATATCCTTGACAGGATTAACGGTCAGTCTAGAAGAGGTATGCAGGCAGATTGATAGGCTCAAGAGCGATAAATCCCCAGGACAAGATGGCATCCATCCGAGGGTCATCAAGGAACTGAAAGGGACCATAGCTGAACTGCTTCATCTAATAGCCAATCTGTCGATCAAAACAGGAAAGATTCTGGAGGACTGGATGGTGGCAAATATTACGCCAATCTTCAAAAAAGGTTCGAGGGGAGACCTGGGAAATTACAGGCCGGTGAGAATGACCTCGGTACCAGGAAAGATGGTAGAGGCACTGATAAAGGACCGCATCATTGATCACCTTGACGGACACGGGCTGATGAGGACCAGCCAGCACGGTTTCAGCAAAGGCAGAACTTGTTTGATAAACTTTCTGCACTTCGAGGGAGTAAACAGGCAGATAGACAAGGGCGAACTGGTTGACATTGTATATCTGGATTTTCATAAGGCGTTTGACAAGGTTCCACAGGAACGACTACTTCAGAAAATTGCGAGCCATGGAATCGAGGGTGCAATACTCATGTGGATTAAAAACTGGCTGGAGCATAGGAAACAGAGAGTAGGGGTAAATGAACAATACTTGGACTGGAAGAGCATCACTGGTGGGGTGCCGCAGGGCTCGGTACTTGGACCCGTGCTCTTCAACATCTTTATAAATGATCTGGACATAGATATGATGAGCGAGGTGATAAAATTTGCGGATGATACAAAATTATTCAGAGTAATGAAGATGCAGGGGGATTGCGAAGATCTAAAACGTGACATAATCAGGCTCGAGGAATGGGCTGCGATATGGCAGATGAGGTTCAACGTGGACAAGTGTAAAGTGATGTATGTTGGTAACAAAAGTCCCATACACATAAGAACATAAGAAGCGCCGTCTCCGGATCAGACCTTCGGTCCATATAGTCCAGCGATCCGCACACGCAAAGGCCCTGCCAGGTGTACACTTGGAGTAATTTTTAGTCACCCATATCCTTTTATGCCTCTCGTAAGGAGATGTGCATCTAGTTTGCTTTTGAATCCTAGGACGGTCGATTCTGCAATAACCTCCTCTGGGAGAGCATTCCAGGTATCAACCACTCTCTGAGTAAAGCAGAACTTCCTGATATTAGTCCTGAACTTGTCCTCCCTTAGCTTCATTCCGTGTCCTCTTGTTCGTGTCAAATTGGACAATGTAAATAGTTTTTTCTGCTCTATTTTGTCGAGTCCTTTCAGTATTTTGAAGGTCTCGATCATATCCCCTTGCAGTCTCCTTTTCTCAAGGGAGAACAATCCCAGTCTCTTAAGTCGATCCTCGTATTCCAGTTTCTCCATACCTTTTATAGTTTTGTTGCTTGTCTCTGCACCCTCTCCAGCAGTTTTATATCCTTCTTTAGGTTGGGAGACCAAAGTTGGCGCAGTATTCCAAGTGGGGTCTGACCATTGCTCTATAAAGGGGCATTATGACCCTCTCTGATCTACTCGTGATTCCCTTTCTTTGCCGCCGCCGCACATTGTGCTGACGGTTTCAGGGTCCTATTTATCAGTACACCCAGGTCCTTTTCTTGTTCGCTCTTACCCAGAGTTGCACCTGACAATCTATACTCGTGTTCCTTATTCTTTCTGCCTAAATGCATTACTTTGCATTTCTCCACATTAAACTTCATCTGCCATTTCTCTGCCCATTTCTCTAACTGACACAAATCACTCTGGAGTTCTTTGCTATCCTTTTGCAATCTGATTGCCCGGCATCGCTTTGTTTCGTCTGCAAACTTGATGATCTCACTGGATGTTCCTTCTTCTAGGTCATTGATATAGATATTAAATAAAATCGGCCCAAATACCAAGCCCTGGGGTACACCACTAGTCAGGATGTCCAGGGCAGTCCTTGGAGAGACCTCCAAGGAAAGGGACTTGGGAGTTCTGCTCGACAAGTCGATGAAGCCATCCGCGCAATGTGTGGTGGCTGCGAAAAGGGCGAACAGAATGCTAGGAATAATAAAGAAGGGGATCACAAACAGAATGGAAAAGGTTATCATGCCTCTGTACCGGGCCATGGTGCTCCCTCACCTGGAGTACTGCGTCCAGCACTGGTTGCTGTACATGAAGAAGGACACGGTACTACTCGAAAGAGTCCAGAGAAGAGCGACTAAGATGGTTAAGGGGTTGGAAGAGCTGCCGTACAGTGAAAGATTAGAGAAACTGGTCTCTTCTCCCTCAAATAGAGGAGATTGAGAGGGGACATGATCGAAACATTCAAGATACTGAAGGGAATAGACTTAGTAGATAAGGACAGGTTGTTCACCCTCTCCAAGGTAGGGAGAGGGAGGGCACTCTCTAAATTTGAAAGGGGCTAGATTTCGCACAAACGTAAGGAAGTTCTTCTTCACCCAGAGGGTAATAGAAAACTGGAACTCTCTTCCGGAGTCTGTCATAGGGGAACACACTCTCCAGGGATTCAAGACTAAGTTAGACAAGTTCCTGCTGAACAAGGACGTACGCTGGTAGGGCTAGTATCATTTAGGGTACTGGTCTTTGACCAGAGGGCCGCCGCAAGAGCGGACTGCTGGGCATGATGGACCACTGATCTGACACAACAGCGGCATTTCTTATGTTCTTATGTTATTTTTATTGGAGTGTATATGAATAAATGTTGTCTGTTTCAAGGTTGATGTGTTCTATCCCACCCCCTGCTTGTTTCCTTTTCTTGTTAAATTTGATGTGCCATCATTTCAGGTAATGAGGCTGGAACGATATTGGCCCTCTATTTATTTTTTATTGTTGGATCAAAGCTTTGAAAAGCACTACCTTATCAACTCAGAATATCATAGAGAATGAAGGAATTCAAGGGGGGCTTAAACTTTGTTGTTTCAGCAGACATATGGAGAAACATAAGTATGAAAGTCTGTGATTTTACTGTGATGCAGAGCTTTTATGTTTGTGCTTTGTTTTAGACTGTATTATTGTATATTTTGTTTGTGATAATGATTTTATGGGTGTTATTTTGTGATCCACCTAGAAGGTTAAATAGGCAGATTATAAATATTTTAAACAAATAATTATTCAAAGTCATTTAACTGGGCAGGAAAGGGTGATGCCTTGTTAAATTGCTTTTGGCCACTTAACTGGATAATACCCTTAGCTGGATAATGCTGTTGAATATTACCACAAACCTCCCCTGAACTGTCTGGGAGGAACTTGGGAGCAGCTGGTACTTAACTTATTAATGGCGATATTCACCGCACTAACTGGTTAAGTAAACAACTAGAGTGGATAACAGGAACACGTTCTGAAATTACCACATGGCTCTGAGGTACTGTGGTACTCCATTTTTTTTGCAGTATTAGAGGTGCCTTAGCCCCTAACTTACCTCAGTAAAAAGGCCCCTTAGCTTTTCACTGTTCTACCGCTGTCTTGTTCTGGATACCTTCCAAAGATTTCTGCATCCAATGTCTAGTCTGATCTCATACTGCCAGTTCTCTGATTCAAGAACCTGCTACTCTTGCTATAAAAACAAGAAAAAAAACCTGTCTTCCTGTCCAGTTGAATGTGATTCTTTGTCTAGCTGTGTCAGTCTTCTTAAACTTTGACCATGTACACTAACTTTTAAAACTAACAGATAATTCTGTCAGCCTTGACTATAAAAAGAAAAAAACTCTGCCACCCTAGAAAGGCAACAACAGAACCTTATTTTTAATGCACATGCACACCTCGGCCTTCTCTCAAAGTCTCTGTCAGAAACTATATTGGCAGATTAGTGTTAGAACTGAACATTATTGTATGGCTCAGAATTGGAAAAGCAGAGCTGAGGCTGCACCCACTTGTACCGATCCAGAAGTAAAATTATTTCTTTTCGCACATTCAGAACCACCCTCACTTATCACTCATTCATAATTCCCACTGGCAACAACGTCTCTTAGGAATTTCAACTGCAGTCTCACTCGGGGCGTGTTTTCTAACATTTCATGAAGCTAACAGCCTCGCAAATCAAAGCTATTTTTTTTTACACACATACAAGCTTTGTCACATTAAAGAAAGCTGAATAAATTTAAACACCAGCTTTCCTCAAACAGTTTCATAACAGTTGATCACACTCTCTCAATTTCAGTCTTTCAGAACGGAGAGGAATGAAAAACCAAAATTGCTATTTCTCAAATTAATTCTGACTTCTGATTAATAAAAGCCAGATGCTTGAATTTATCTTGAGAGAGCTTCTAATTTTCTCTCAGTACCAGGCTCCCCAGCTCACTGACTATCTGAAATCAGTTTAACCTTTCTCCAGAACAAAATGAATTTTAACAAATATTCTCTTCAGATTAGCCTTGTGAATATGTCATCCATTTTTGTCTTATAGTAAATTAAAATAGTTTTATCTAATTCCAAAGCTCAAAATTCACTCGGCAGCAAATTAAATTTTTTTCCGCTTTTGAAATAGCTTTTCTCTAACAAAATTCCCACAGAACACAAACACAGACGTCCTTCCTATGCTTGTCCCACACGACACAAAAATCCTTAAATTTATTCTACCTATTTCTGCCTCTCATCAACCTGCTGCTTTCCCTTTCAAGCTGTTTCTCTAAGATCACTTTTAGAGCTGTGTCATAACTGTGCTGCAGATGAATCTGCTGAGAACACAAGTATGCTCACAAACTTCTACTATTCCACGCTCCATAAGAACATAAGAATAGCCTTACTGGGTCAGACCAATGGTCCATCAAACCAGTAGCCCGTTGTCACGGTGGCCAATCCAGGTCACTTACTTGTACCTGGACAAAACCCAAATAATAGAAACATTCCATGCTACTGATCCAGGGTAAAAAATAGAACCCTGGCTATGAGCCTGGATTTTAGTCTATTAAAATCTGGTAACCCGGGGCGAGGTCAAGATGGCGGCGATGTGAGGAGCTGTGAGAGACGCGTTAAGATCTCTCCTCATTTAGCTTCAGTTTTTGCCTGATTTATTTACCTCGTTCTCCTTATGCCTCCGAAAAGAAAAGGGGTGGTCAGGGGACCTTCCTCGCCGGCCTTGGCGTCTACCCCCCGACAGCTAACGATGGATAGCTTCTTTTCGGCTCCTCCGGCACCAGCAATATCCGGAGTGGAGAGCCCGGCGTTGGGCGGCGAGGAGAGGGAGTCGCTTGCCCTTTCGGGCATGGAGACATCGCTGTCTCCACCGGTTTCCCATACCCCTCCGTGTCCAGCGGCTGCCAGAACGATGTGGCGAGAGACACCCGATCCCGGAAGTGGAGGCGTGGGGTCTCCCGACGAGGGCACAGCGTCTGGAGACAGTTTGCTGATGGAAGCTAACAAGAGAGAGGGGGATTTGTCCTCTCCGACGGAGGTTTCTCTTCAAGGCATTTGGTCTTTGCTTCAGCGGATGGAGTCAAAAATGGAAAAATCATCTGAAAAGGTAACAAAAATAGTGGAAAAATTGGATGTGCTGACTGAAACTGTGGAAGTAATGAAAAGGGATTCTAGTGCTCAAACTAAGCAGATGCAGGAGGATATACTGCATTTACAACAATTCAAGGTGGCTTCAATTAAAGATAGTTTCCTTATAAATAAGAAATTGGAGCAATTTGAAATTTTCAACAGGCGTTTGAACCTCCGTATTTTAAATTTTCCTCAAATTCCGGGTATATTGCCTTTGGACTTATTAAAAAGATACCTGATTGAAAATTTAAAGATTTCGTCAAATTGTATTCCCCCTATAAATAAAATCTACTATTTACCAAATAAGAAGATACCCGGAAGACAAGAAGGAGAAGATGAGATTGAGAAAGAGATAAGGAGGGAAAATAATGAAATAGAATTTGCTAATGTGACTGCTCTTCTTGAACAAACAATTTCTACTGATAATGTTAGAGCTACGCTCTTAGTATCCTTCGTTTTTGAGCAAGACGTGAACATGATTATGAAACTATTCTTTAAAAACTCACAGAAATTATTTGGGGAGCAAAAAGTTTGGATATATCCTGATGTCGCAAAGACTACACAAGAACGGAGGAAAGAATTTCTTTCTATGCGTCAAGATACTATAAAATTGGGAGCAACTTTCTTGTTAGCATACCCCTGTAAATGCCTAGTTAGGTATTTGGGAGTTAAATATACATATTTTTTTTTCTCCTAATCACCTGAAGGAATTCTTGGATGTAAAGAAAATCATCAAGGACTGAGGGGAAATAGAAATTAATAGCTGGTGTTTAGAACATAAAGCCTAATTGTTTAATTAAGTTTCTTGTTAAATTTCTCTCAAAAATTTTCGATTGACCATCCCCCTATTATGGTGGTCTAAGAAAGGAAAAATTATTTTCATAAGTATGAATCTGTAATACTTCTGTATTGTTTTTTCTTTCCTGTATTTAATGTAACAAGATGTATTCTTGTAAAATTTTGTTGAATAATATAAATAAAAAATTCCATCCACTATCTGCCATCTCTTTGCTCCTCCCTATATGGCATCTTCTCTCCTTCTATGCCCCTTCCAGAAACTGTATGCCTCCTCCCTTCCATCTCTCCTCTAGACCCCCCCCCCCTTTGGTCTGGCATCCATCATCTTCCCTCTGTTCCCTCATGGTCTGGCATCTTTCTCCTTTCATCTCTCTTTCCCTCCCCCCTGTGGTTTTTAGCATCTCTCTCTTCTCATTTCCTCCACTCAGATCTGATATCTCTGTCTCCTTCCCCATTCTCTGGCATCTCTCTCTCCTCTCTCTCTTCCCTTTCCTTCTCTGGTCTTCCTTATTTATTTTCTGCATCCGTTTAAATTAAATTCTTTCTTACTATGCAGTCCTCAGTTTCCCTCTTTTCACTATGTCTACCCACAGCATGCCACCCCTTTCCTTCACCCCTCCACTATCTCACTAACTCTATCTTCTTCCCCCATCCAGCATATGTCATTTTTCTTTATCCCTCCTTCCATCCAGTATGTGTTCTCTTTCTCCACTTCCATTCAGCATTTGTTCTCCCTTCTCCCCACTTCCATCATCTGACCTCTTCTCTCTCCCCTTTCTACCCACTTCCATCATCTGCCCCCTTCTCTCAATCTCTCTATCCACCACAGGCCCATCCTTCTTTCTTCCTCACCTTTCCGATTTTGGCAACAAGATCTGCAATTCCCCCCCCCCCCAGGACAACAGGCCCGGTCCGACAAACCTCCCTGCCTGTGGCTGACGATGTCTAAACTGCCTTCTTAAAGTAGTAGTTGCATATGGCTGCCGTAAAGGTTGTCTCTGATGCAACTTCCGATTGTGTCAGAGATGACCTTTACAGCAGCCACACGCAGCTTCAACTCTCTAGCTCAGGGATGTCCACACTTTTTGGGTTTGCGAGCTACTTTTAAAATGACCAAGTCAAAATGATCTACCAACAATAAAATTAAAAAAAAACACAAAGCACACTGTACGCTGAGAAAATGTTAATTATCATTCCTATTCTGGGGTTTTTTCAAAGAGGTCAAGGCAGATGACTCTATGCACTGTCACCTCAGTAACAAAAATAGACAAATATACCCCCTCCCTTTTTACTAAACCACAATAGCAGTTTTTAGTGCAGGGAGCTGCGCTGAATGTCCAGCGCTGCTCTGGACACTTATAGGCTCCCTGTGCTAAAAAACGCTATTGCGGTTTAGTAAAAGGGGGCCATAATGCAAAATATAGACAGCAGATATAAATTCTCAAAACAGACACATTTTGATCACTAAATTGAAAATAAAATCATTTTTCCTACCTTTTTGTCTGGTGATTTCATGAGTCTCTGGTCCTTCTTCTGGTCCTTCTTCTTTTTCCTCCTGGCCCCCCCCCCCCCCTCTTTCTTTCTCTCTCCTCCTGGCCCCCCTCTTTCTTTCTCTCTCCCCTGGCCCCCCTCTTTCTTTCTGCCTTTCTTTCTCTCTCCCCCTGGCTCCCCTCTTTATTGCTGCCTTTCTTTCTCTCTCCCCCAGCCCCCACAAAGCCATTGTGCCGATTTCTCCACTTCCACGAATTTTCCCTACTCTCACCCCAAAGCCAGCAGCTGATTTCTCCCTGCTCCTTCCCCGAGCCAGGCCCGGCACGTACAAGCATCGAGCCCACAAAAGTCTTCATTTCCGGGGTCAGTTCTAATGGGGAGGAAGTTGCCGGCCAGCCAGACAGCGAGGCTGGCCCAGAACTTACCCTCCGACGTTAGAATTGACGCCGGAGGTGAAGTCTTATGGGCTCTGCGCTTTTTCCCCGCCCTCTAGCCCGCCTCACCTTTTGTCTCCACCTACCACGCAGTTGCCGGCCGGCTGGGTTAAGGAGTGACTCTGCGGGGGAGCCGGTGCCGGGATGCGGTGGTGAGGCGGAGAAACGGCAGAATAGGGAGGATAGCTGGCTGTGCACCCCTTGGGGCATGCACCCGGGGCGGACCGCCCCCCCCCCCCCCGCCCCCTATTGGTACGCCACTGGTTCCAGCAGTTGGTATTGGAACCCATGAGGTCTGGGTGGCAGCCATGATGAGAAGCGGAGTCCATCTGACATCTCGACTTGAAGCAGGCAAGCATTGATCAAATAAATGACCTGTTTTATCCCTTCTTTGTTCTCTTTTCTATACTAAGTTGTAGTTCCTCCCTCCACTTCCCTCTCGTCAAAAGTATGTCTGTGATTCCCCCCAAAATTGTTTGTCTCCCTGAATTTTTTTATTGTTTGTCACTTTGTAATCTATGAAAAAAGCAATTTTATCAAATCACAAATAAACTTGAAACCTCCAGAACTAAGGCAGGCAAGAGGGAATATGCATTAATATACAGGAGTTGAGTCATTTTCAAATGAAGGAAAACTCTGGAATGAGAAGGCATAGGATGAGGTGATAGGCTCTGGAGTAATCTAAGGAAATACTTTTTTTTTTTACAGAAAGAGTGGTAGATACATGGAATATTCTCCCAGTAGAGGTGGTAGAGACAAAGACTGTGACTTCAAGAAAGTGTGGGACAGGCACATAGGATCTCTTAGGGAGAGGAAGAGATAGTGGATACAACAGATGAGCAGACTGAATGGGCCATTTGGCCTTTATCTGCCATCATGTTTCTATTAAATCCAGAAATTCAATGCCAGGCCAAGTCTGGGTTCCAACATTGAATTTCTGGGTTTACATAGCTGGAAGAAACATAGCCAGTTTAGTGCAATATTTGGCATTTAATAGACTATGGAGAACCACATAAAGACATAACTGTGTTTTATGTGATCCTTTTTATGTGGTTTTCTTAGCTAGCTATATGCTGAAAATAGCCTGTTTCAGCTTAGGTGATAAATGGGCATTTTTAGTGGCACTATCCAGTTAAGTGCTACTGAAAATATCTGGTTAGTCCTGGATAGGCAAAGTAAACAGCTAGGATCCTCTCCTGGCCATTTAAATCATTTTGAATATTGGGCCCTTATGCCCAGATTTTATAAATGGCTGCCCACAAAAGCAGCTCTGATTGCATGTCAGCCATGTGATAGATAGGTGCTGGAAATGTAGGGCAGGGTTTTCAAGACCTACATTTCTGGTGCGTATCTATGAAGAGAATCACAACTATGAAGGCACCAACTGACACCTAAGGGTACTTCCGCCATTAACCATGCCTATTCTGCCATTAGGCACCGGTAGGTGCTTCCATAGTTACGATTCATTTAAGGAGGTGCTGTCTTTTAAAAAAAGGAGATTTTAATTGCTTTTAAATTATGCAATCAATTATCACGTTGTTAATGGCAATTAAACCAATTAAAAATGGTGCCGTTGGGGTCCCTAATGGTGCCTAACTAGCAGCACCATTTATAGAATTTGGGCCTTAATGGTTAATTTATCTTCTACTTTGACCAAATGAATTTTAACCAGCTGTCCATAGCTATAGATATCATCATAGTGGCTATTATGTTATTTTTTAATGATAGTCCACATGTATATCATTCTGGAACATTGATCTATATTTGCCTATCCAGGGAAGATGCAAGCATTGGTTCCTCAGATTAACTTAACGTAATGGGAATGTTAGTCTTGCTGGTTTTATTACCATCCTTATGTGAATGCACTGGAGTGCGAGATAATCATACTTTATTATTATCTCATTCTTTTCAAACATCTGTCCTCTGTCCCCCTCCCCTGCCAAATATTGCAGCTCATTGTCAGATACTAAAATAAATGTATTCTCCTTTACATGAGATTCAGTATTACCTTAGGCAACTTATCCTGACATGCATCAGTGCACATATTATTACACACTATAACTAAATTGTAATAAAAATAATAAACTAGATAAAATGAACTGTCTGTAATCATTATGAAAAAGGAAAAACTATCAGTAAATTATCATATTGAGAAGGTACACCATCGTCTTATGTTTTCCTAATACATTTTCTGTGCAAAAGTATTTTTGCAAATGTTGGAAAGCTTTTCCAGACAAACATGTCTTATGCATTACACAGTACTTACATGTTAAAGAAAGTTAAGAACATAAAAATTGCCCTCCTGGGACTGACCGAAGGTCCATCAAGTGGCCAACTCAAGTCCCAAGTAGTAATGTAGGGTCATGAAATAGTTAACTGTTGTTTAAAATATTGCTCTGGCCTACATAGCTGAAAAGAGTGTATAATCTATTGACTGCATCTGCCTAAAATGTATGTCCCTACCTTACCACATTGTAAGCTGAATAGATAAGAGTTTGAGCCATGATGTACCCTGCCCTTCTGTACATTTAACTGTAAGAGTAGATAAGTGTCCTGCTAGTGACCTGCTAGTGTGAGCTTAGAACCAATGAGTGTTAAGAAAAGTAACACGTGAAAAGTTTTTTCTAGAATTCAGTTGTATAGCCAGAAAAATGAATAAATATCTCTGTAACTTCCTGGTTTCGGCACTTCTGAGCCAGCTTAAAGCTCAGGGGTCCAGCATGCATGCTGTGAATAAAACTTGTACTTCTTCACGCCTCTGACTTTGTGTGTCCAAGTGACCTTTCATTTGGCTTCCGAACAGGGACTTGAAGGTCTCTTGACCACTGGTTACTCGATTGGTCACTTGTTTCTGGTCCTACGGCTGATATGTCTGCTTAGCCGGCTGCCTTCCTTTTGGGGGGTTGGCAGACCTCAGGACGTTGGACCGCTTCAACTGACTTATCTAGTCTCAGTTTAAAGTACAAGAATCTGTATCTGTATCTGTATCTGTACCTGGAGTGGCCACTATCTGGTAAGTGGGGATTGATCATCCCTATCCTGTCTCTCGTCTCCTGCCTAGTAAGCCACGTGATCTGTCGCTGAAAAGTTGTGAGAAAGGGATTCTAGGAACTGTTATTTTCTGGTTGAGTAACTGAACTGAAATCTGTTGTGTTTTGTGTGTTTGAGAGTGTCTGAGACGTCCTTGAGGACGAAGCGAGTGTGGACCTGTTAGTACTGCGTTTCCCTAGTCCAGAGATGGGCGGGGCCAGGAATTCAGGGAAGTGTTTTTGTCCTCCATTGCACAATGGGGGGATGTCTGTCTACCTGTGGGGATCTCTTGATATGTTAGCTAATTTTAAAAAAGGAATTTGTCTTTGATTATACTTAACAAATCAACCCTTATTTGTCTGTGCCAGTTAGAATGGCCGATATTTGGTGTGGGCTGGCCCCCTCTGGCTCCCTGGAAGAGGACATAACTCGTCAGGTTTTTATGCATTCGTTTGCTGTCAGTTCCTCTTCCAGTCAGCCAATTTTTGCATTCCAATGGGAAAACCCTTCCACTGGACAAACCTCCTAAGTAACCTGGACCCGTATACCCCAGGGCTTTAAAAATAGCCCCTCTCTATTCAGCACTGCCCTTGCTTCAGACCTTGCCAAATTCTTCCCTTCATCTGATTCCCAAGTCCTGCAGTATCCCGGGTTCTTTATGACTTCTGTCTGTTCAAATGTATCAGTGAAGTTTAAACTGTCAGTTGTTCACAGCATGAGAGGAGAGTACTTTTCCTTTTGTGCTGATAAGGGCCATGAAGTGTGTAGCACTTCCAATGTGGTTTCTCCTGAAACAGATAAGTGGTTTTGCATTTGAAGTTTTTGGCTATGTTATAAAATGTATATGCATATTCAGAAATGCATATAAACGAAAAATATGATTTCTGGAACTTATATTCCTTGCTAAAAAGAAGTTCTTTGTCCAAATTTAGTAGTTATTTGTCTAAATTTAAAAGTTCTGAAAAGGACTACATCTGTAATTTGATCTCTTTGATCTTTATGCACTTCTCTCTCTCTTTTGTGAAATTCTGTAGGAAGGGGGAGTAAGTCTCTACTGAGACCCATGTTGATTGTAAAAAAAAATAAAAATGAACAATGTTTAAACTTGTGAGTACAGTAAAACTTTGGTTTGGGAGCATAATTTGTTCCAGAAGCATGCTTGTATTCCAGGGCACTAGTGTACAAAAATATACATACTTGTATTGCAAGCCCTTGCTCGTTTGGAACAGTCACTGCATTCCTGCAGCGTCATATAGAGAGGACCCATTGGCTCAGTTGTGAAAATGTGATGCTTCTATACTGTATGTATCTGTATTGCAAGACGTTGCTGGTATAGCAAGTTAAAATTTAATCATTGCTTGTCTTATAGAACACTTGCAAACCAAGTTATTTGCAATCCAAAGTTTTACTGTATATTCCAATCTTTGTTTTGTATTTCTGTATATAAAAAATGTAAGTTTAGGTATAACAATGTAATTTTTAGGAATGCTTTTGTATTGAAGTAAATATTTTTGCCAGTCAGCTGATAGTGAAGGGACTGCTGCTTTAGAGAGCGCTTGTGTCAGACTACCCTGCTTAGTGGGTGGATCCAGAACTGCATTTTACTTAATTTTACAAGTCAGCTCTTTGGGGTAGGAACCTGATATAGAATAGGGATTGAGAACAATTCTTATGTGTTAGTACACATCTTAAGTTCAATTATTTTGTACCTTCTCTAATCTTTTGTAAACCACATAGCTCTTCACGGTATTGCGGTATATTAACTGTTATTATTATTATTTATCTGAGTCTTTCAGATAGTGGGTCTGCCTTTTAAATTTTCCTGTGGCCATATTTACATTGATTTCAAGTATGCCTTCCTCGTGTCACCTACCTTGGCTTTCAAATCTCCAAGGGTACCAGGTCCCTTCCTACACCCGTGTCCAGGCTGTCTGTAGTCTCCCTGTCCCTGATAACTGCAAGGCTCTGAGCACCTTTCTCAGTATTGCAGGATACTGTCCCATCTGGATCCCTGATTTCTCTACTATTGCTCGTCCTCTGTATGATTCCACCAAAGGCGCTGACTCAGCCCCTTTTGTCTGGACCCAACTTCAGGAGAGGTCTTTCGCTGCCTCCAAAAACTTCTGACTCAGGCCCCTGCCTTCTGGCCCTTCTGCCCAAGAAGCTGAGCTTTATGCCCTCACTTCTGCCCTGCGCCACTCTGCCTCTCAGTCTTGCAATATATATATACTGACTCCAAATATGCTTTCCTTAACTTGCATTCCCATAGGGCCATCTGGAAACATCGAGGTTTCATTATAGCCTCCGGCCGCCTGATCCATCATGCTCCCCTCATTCTTGACCTTCTTGAGGCCGTACAACTACTCTCATGTGTTTCTGTTATGCACTGCCATGCTTACAGACGCGTGATGGACCTTGTCTCTCGTGGCAATGCCCTTGCCAACCGCACAGCCCGAGCTGCCAGTCTCTGCCCCCTCTTTCGGCTCCTCTGTATACAATCATTCCTTTTCTGGATTCCCTTACACCCCAATACGCTTCTCAGGAACAGACTTGGGCATGCATTATTTTGGGCCAGTCTGTCCTGAAAGGGGGGTGGATACAAAATGCGCCAATTCAAGTGCCAATCCAGACCCACACACTGATACTTCAAACGCAAGCACAACACCCTCATAGTTATTCCTCAACACCTGGCCCTCACGATTGTCAAAAGATGCCATGATCTGGCACACTCTGGAGAACCCGCTATGAAAATTGACTCTCAAGAGACATTTCTTTATCAATCACCTTGATCAGCTAGTCCGGAATATGGTCCGACAGTGTGTTGTCGGTTCTAGAATAAAATTCCCAATCAGATGACTGCCACCACTTGGATACCAACCTATTGGAAAATATCCGATGCAGGTTCTGTCTGTAGATTTTACCCACATGCCCATTTCCATTCCCTCAGTCACTTCCTAGTCTTCACAGACACCCTGACTAGATGGGTCAAAGCCTTCCTTACTTGCACTGAACGCGCCAGAGACGTAACCAAACACCTCCTGAATAATTCCGTGCCTTGATCTCCTTGTTTTTATAGGCAGTGACAATGGCCCTGCTTTCATTGCCGATGTTGTCCAACAAATTGCTCAGGCCCTCCAAATTGAATAGAAATTATATGCTGCTTACTATCCTGAGAGCTCTGGTCAGGTCGAAAGAATAAACAGAACTCTTAAGACCCTTCTCACAAAATGAATTGAAGAAACTAATCTGTCCTGACCTGTCCTGCTGCCTTCTGTTCTTTTTCAGATTAGATGCATCCCATCTAAGCCCCATTTGAGCTCATGTCCGGCCGGCAACCACCCATTGTGAACCCAGATCCTGGTTCCTTTGCTACTCTGGGATCAGATATCCTCTAGAGTCAGGTCCAGTCTTTAGCTAAAGCCCTTTAAGAGCTCCATAAATGGGTCCTGGAAAGGGCCCCACTATCGATAGCTACACAAGTCCATGGGTATGTCCCTGTAAATACAGTATGGCTAAAACTTGGAAGTCAGACCCCCTGAAACCTAGGTGGATAGGTCCTTTTACTGTCCTAATTTCTTCTCTTACAGTTGTCAAAGGTGTCCGGACATGAAACTTGGTTCCACTACAACACGGATCTTCAGCTGAAGCTTTCTAAGACCTCAAAAGTTCTGAATATTTACCACTGTACTTAGCAGGTGTTCTGAATATAATTCTTTATAAGTGTTTGAGTTTAATTGACTGCCTGTGGTTCACCACTGCCTTTAGCAAGTGTCTTGAGTATAACTGTT
The DNA here is from genome assembly GCF_902459505.1 of Geotrypetes seraphini. Taxonomy (NCBI): domain Eukaryota; kingdom Metazoa; phylum Chordata; class Amphibia; order Gymnophiona; family Dermophiidae; genus Geotrypetes; species Geotrypetes seraphini. The sequence continues at coordinate 34,824,912 of NC_047101.1, read as the reverse complement.
TGAAGTTTTCTAAGTTGTGCCTGAAAGAAAAATGAGCTTCCTATGTTAGTATATATATGATATTTGTGTTGCCCTCACTTATGTTTCTTTCTTTTGTATTTTGTACTTAACAAGTGCAGCCCTTTTGCCTGATGTTTGTTTGCATGAAGGAGTTAAGTACAGAAAGTGTCAAACATCAGAGAGTATTTTCTGTTTCCAACCTACTGGTGATGAAGTTTAAAAGTGGGCGGAAATCTGCATTTATAATGTTGAGGGTCCACTTATCAACTAGATTCTTATTGTAGACCCCACTCACCCGGTGTCTTTGTATTGTGATACATGTGTGCTATTTGATGTTTCTCAAGGTCATGGTACTACCCCTAATTCAGTTTTGTGTGGCTCCCTAGATTGACAGTGTTATTATACCAAATGTGCTAAGTATATAGGTCTGTATAACCTGATGCCTTTAAGAACTGCCCCTATGAGGAAACCTTCACTAATGGTGGAGCCTGTCCTTTATGAGAAAGAATACCCCGTCTGCCTCCCTTACTATAGGTCCTAGCTCCGGCCCCTTGTGTACTACAGGCTACTGTAATCCCATGGTTTTCACTATCACTGACCCATATAACTGGAATGCCAATGTCCAAGTCCAGAAGGCCAGAGACTGCATGGCATTGTATATTGATGGTAAAAGGTGAGACCCAGGTACTGATGTATATGTCCGAATTGTATCCCACTCATGTGCTCCTGTCTATCACTCTGTGGTGTTTCCCCAGTTTTATGAAATTATGAAAGTAGATACTAATATCCTGTAATCACTAGAAATCTGTTTATATAGTTTGCTGAAACTATAGGTCAGACTCTTAATGTTAGCAATTATTTTGTATGAGGAGGGACTGGTATGGGAGAACAGTGGCTATGGGAGGCAATGCAGCTGGACATGTTAAACCTGACTTCACAGACCCTCACTTTTACGTCAGGTCCACGACCTTCACGATGGGCCTTGTGAACCTCCATTGTTGCTTCCCACTGTCTTCAGCCCTTCAGACACTGCTTAATGGAACTTCCTATGAATTATGGTCAGCTCCTGATAGTTGATACTGGCTCTGTGATCTGTTTGCCTACTCTTGATTGCCTGCTAACTAGACTGGTACATGTGTGCTTTGCATGATTCATCCCAGCTTCTTCCCGATGGTGAACACCTGGGAGCCCCTGTATTCAACACCAGAGGTCGCCAAAAGCGGTCTACTTCCACCAATTCCCTTAAAATAGGTGAATGGGGTGATGACTGGCCTGCAGAACGGATCATTGCTGTTTATGGACCTGCCACATGGACAGAGGATGACACCTGGGGCTATCAGACCCCAATCTATATGCTGAACTGCATTATTTGTCTATAAGCTGTACTTGAACTGATAACCAATGAGACCTCCCGAGCTTTGAGTACCATTGGCAGAGCGAATGCTAAAATGCACACTGCTATCTATCAGAACTGCCTAGCTCTAGACAGAAGGTGGTGTCTGTGGTAAATTCAACCTCTCCAACTGCTGCCTTGAACTTGAGTAAAATGATCGAGGACGTTGTGGATCGTATCACCAAACTGGCTCATGTTCCCTGACGTGACCTTACTGCAGACTGGATCTCTGGTACCTTCAGCTCCTGGTTGCCCTCTGGTTCAGCATTGAAGATCATCTTGCTGGTTGCTGCCCTGTCTTCTCTGCTCCTTTGCTGCCTGCCCTGTATGGTCCCCATAGCCATAAAGCTGCTCCACTGAACTATGGACTCTGTTGTCAAACGTTCCACTGCTGCATTGGCCCTCTCCCAGTATCGTCCCTTACCCACTGGGAACCCCGACTTTCCTGACCCCTAACTTTATTTTGTCAGGCTTGGCTCCTTAGGTACGCCAGCCTGAAAGGGGGGAATGTAGGGTCATGAAATAGTTAACTGTTGTTTAAAATATTGCTCTGGCCTACATAGCTGAAAAGAGTGTATAATCTATTGACTGCATCTGCCTAAAATGTATGTCCCTACCTTACCACATTGTAAGCTGAATAGATAAGAGTTTGAGCCATGATGTACCCTGCCCTTCTGTACATTTATTGTAAGAGTTAGATAAGTGTCCTGCTAGTGACCTGCTAGTGTGAGCTTAGAACCAATGAGTGTTAAGAAAAGTAACACGTGAAAAGCTTTTTCTAGAATTCAGTTGTATAGCCAGAAAAATGAATAAATATCTCTGTAACTTCCTGGTTTCGGCACTTCTGAGCCAGCTTAAAGCTCAGGGGTCCAGCATGCAAACAGATTTTATGCTGCTTTTCCTAGGAATAAGCAGTGGATTCCCCCAAGTCATCTCAATAATGGCCTTTTAGGAAATTATCCAAGCCTTTTTTTAAACCTTGATTTCACCACATGCTCCAGCAATGAATTCCAGAGTTTAATTACACATTGTGTGAAGAAATATTTTCTCTGGTTTGTTTTCAATCTACTACTTAGTCCTAGTATTTTTGGAAAGAGTGAACAAGCGATTCATATCTACCCTTTCCACTCCACTCATTATTTTATAGACCTCTATCATAACACCCCTGAGATGTCTCTTCTCCAAGCTGAAGAGTCCAAGCCGCTTTAGCCTTTCCTCATCGGGGTTTGTTTGAATCAATACATCCATTGGAAGGTGCATAAAAATACTTTAATGCATAGCTCTCTCCTCAGCACATTGTTAGTGCTACCACATCACTAGCTGTACGCAACTATAGCAGGAAGTGACTTTAATACAGTCCATTCTCATCATTCGCAGTCATATGGTTCCCAAGAAAGTCCATGAATCGCAAAATCATGAATAACAAAATGCTGTGAATATGGGAAAATATGGTTAGGTTCCTGCATGAGGCAGCATTTGACAAAAACCATAGTAGAACATTTTGAATGTTGCAAACATATTTTTTTTTATTTGCACTATTGCTTATAGAAGTACCGTAACACTCTTAAACAAAATAACTGCACACAGCAGTGCTGAAATACAAATACAGTAATGTACTGTACAGCAGGGGTCCTAACCCCCGGTCCGCAGCCCACAAGTGAGTCTCGGCCGTTTGACAATTGGGCCGCAAGAGAACTGCCGGCAACGAAGACTCACTCAGTGAAGGGCTACAGCAAAGTGGCTGCCCCCTTCACTGAGGACAGAACGCATGTCTTTTCCCTTCTCTCCATGCTATTCCAATGTCGTCCACACTTTCCATCACGCAGAAAAACTGCCAGCCTTGGCAGTGAGTCAGTAATGTTGCCTGCAACTTCCTGTTTCCACCCAGGTGGACCGTGGCAGATGGAAAGCAGGAAGGGGAGCTGTGGGCAACATTACTGAATCACTGCGAAGGCTGGCAGTATTTCAGCGTGATGGAAGGTGAGGGCGACATTGGTCCGGCAAGGAGAGAAGAGTCAGATCATGCTGGGCCAAGGAGGAAGCCTCCTGGACTAACTGTTTTTTTTGTTTTGTTTTTTTTCAAGTACGAATGGAGGGGGTATTAATTAAGAAGTGCCAGATGGGGGGGAGAGCTTATGGGGCCAGAAACAGAGGACAGAGAGAGAGAAATTGGACCTGGGGTGATGTGGAGGAAGAGGGAAAGAGATACTTGAAGTGAGAACTGTTGGAAAATAAAGGGAGAAATGGTGGACCTGGGGTTGGAAGGCAGGCAGGCAGTGGGAGAGATGGGATGGGGGGCATTTGGGAAGAGAAAGGGAGAGTTGTTCGATCTGGGGAGGAAGGGAGATGTATCTCTCTCTCCCTTCCATGCCCAGGCCTAACATCTCTTATTTTTCTTCCATCTCATTGTTCAGCATCAAGGGGGGAGGGAAGAAGAACAACAGAAAAGAGCTGGAACAAAATGTTGGGTCATGGGGAGAGAGGAAGAGAGATGGACCCATGGGTGGGAAGAAGGGAAGAGAGCTGGGGATGTTAGGAGATGGAAAGAAAGGGAAAGGGAGATATAGCCTGACCAGTGGGAAGAGGGAGGGGGTTCTGAAAGTGGTGAGTCATATGGATAAGGTCACAAGAGAGATGACTAGTGAGAGAACAGTGAGTACAGTGGTAGAACTGTGGTAATGGGGAGTAGATAGAAGGAAATAGGAGGCTGGGAAAGGAGTGAGATGGGAAATGGGAGAGCTAGGGACTGAAAGAAGATGGAGAATAGAGAGGTAGCTGAAAATTTAAAAAGAAGAAGGGTGAGAGAGGACAAGATTTGAGTGGACAGAGGCAAACAAGAAAAGAAAAAGTTAAGAAAGCTGAAAGGGAAAAATCAATACATTGGAGACAGGCATAAGAAAGGAATGGAATAGTAGAGAAGAGGAGAAAAAATGGACAGCAGACACTGGAAAGAAAATTGGTAGAAGATAGACAAAAATCAGAAAGAGAAACCGGGACCAAGATGATGGAAAAACAAAATGACCAGACAACAAAAGGCAGAAAAAATAATTTTATTTTCTATTTTGCGATTACAATATGTCAGATTTGAAATGTATATCCTGCCAGAGCTGGTGTTAGACAGCAAGCGTGAACTAGGATCTAAAAGAGAGAGGAAAAGCCTTTTTTATTTATTTTGTTAATGTATATTCTATATAAAACTGCCTTACAAACCTGCCCCAAATCCTCCTCCACCCCCCTCGCCCCACCGGTCCCTGGAAAAATGTGCTTCTATATAAGCGGTCCTTGGTGTCAAAAAAGGTTAGGAACCACCGCTACCACAGTAAACAATTATAGAAGTCTGTTCATTACCCAATACAATGCATTAGCCATGCTGGGACACACTATTGGGCTTTCTAAAAGGGGTCCTTAGTGTGCTTGCTGTTAGGACAAACGGTTCAGAGGTACTGTCCGATGCTACAGCACAGACTGGGAAACAGACATATATAAAGAGATGGTAGACTAGCATTACGAAAACATGGCTTGACAAAAACCAGCTTTATACAAATACAGTACTGTACTATATCACTCAAGGTGAATTTCTACTTTTGGAAAGGTACAAGAATTATAATCAATACGGTAAAAAAGCAATAAAAATACAGTATCCAAAATTACATTACATTACATTAGTGATTTCTATTCCGCCAATACCTTGCGGTTCAAGGCGGATTACAAAAGAAGTTATCTGGCCATTTCCAGAGGAATTGAAGAGTCGAGCGAGTTGCTTCAGAGAATTGGGATGAGTTTGTTTGTTTTCAAGGATTTCTTGCACAGGATGGTGTTTATTTCTTTTCTGGAGTCGTTATCAGTAAATTGGAGAGTTGGTAGTCCAGTTTTTCTGCCTGTGTGGCCATCGTACAGTTTTGTTTTTTTTTCCATTTGATGTCTCTGATTGGGGGATGCGTGAACGGTTTGTGGGTTCTCCTGTGTCTGTTTGAGGTAGTTTGGATTAGGTGGTTGTTGAGGTAGGCAGGGCTGTCTCTGTTTATGGTTTTAAATAGTAGGCGGTAGAATTTGAATTTTACTCTTGCTGGTATTGGGAGCCAGTGTGAATTGAGGTATGCCACCGTGATGTGGTCGTAGTTCCTCAGTGAATAGATAAGTCTTAGCACTTTTTTTTTTTTTAAACTGTTTGTAGTTGTTGTATCGTGGTTGTGGGACAGGGGAGATAGAGTCCTCGATATTAGATGGTGCAGATCCGACATGGTCCTCGTTTCGAAAAACACTTCTTTGTCAGGGGTCCATGATGTACCACATGTATGTATGTTAGGAGGCTAATGGAAGGCCAGCACAGGTGGAGTTGGGAACATTTATTTTAGTAATTTATCTTCCTGGAGTAATGGTTGTAGATCTCTTATAATTTTTCTTATTTTTGCCAGCTCGGGATTGTATATCACTACCAAGGGGATCTTGTTTGTGGGTTTCTTTTCCTTATAGTGTAGTAAGTTTTCTCTGGGTGTTTTAAGGGATGAGACAATATTCTTGGAGACCATTTTAGGGTTGTAAGAACCAAATGGATAACATCAATTGAACAAAAGATTCTAGAAACAACAGAAATTCTCCTGTCGAAACTACTGCTCAGAGAAACGCTGATCGCAGAAATTAAAATGAGGAAGAAGTGTTTTTCAAAGCACGGACCATGTCATGTCTGTACCATCTAATATCAAGGACTGATTTTGGATACTGTATATTTCTTGTTTTTATTGATTTGTATTGTTTTTTTACCTTATTGAATAAAATTCCTGTACCTTATATATTTCCTGCAGTTTTGTTTTTGTTTTGGTGTTGCCATTCCACTGCAGTTCCCGTTGTTTTTTTGTTGCTTATCCTTACGAATTTCTACTTTTTTCATTCTGTCAGAATAATACGGAACAAAACAAGTGGAAAATCACAGGACTAAGTATATAGCCTTCAATGGAGAATGTCCCAACAAAAAGGATACAACCCTAAAATGGTCTCCAAGAATATTGTCTCATCCCTTAAAACACCCAGAGAAAACTTACTACACTATAAGGACAAGAAACCCACAAACAAGATCCCCTTGGTAGTGATATACAATCCCGAGCTGGCAAAAATAAGAAAAATTATAAGAGATCTACAACCACTACTCCAGGAAGATAAATTACTAAAATAAATGTTCCCAACTCCACCTGTGCTGGCCTTCCATTAGCCTCCTAACTTGAAACAAAAATTGGTAAAAAGCAAGCTTCCCATACAAACCCATGAAGAAGAGAATGGCACACATCCTTCTGGTGTGACAAACTGCCAACTGAGCAAGCTCATCTTAAAGGATCCCATGGTCACTCAAATGGGAAAAACGTTTAGCATAAAGGGATCCTTCACCTGTTCATCTCCCAATGCGGTATACATCATTCAGTGAGAAAAGTGCAAAGAGGCATTTTACATTGGTGAAACAAGCCAAATGCTAAAGACCAAAATCAACCTACATAGATATCATATTAAGAATTGCAATATCAACCAGGATGTCACCTCTGTTGAATAACACTTTGGCAAAACTGACCAATGATTTTATGGTGAGACTACTAAAAGAGAACTTTAAAACAATCCAAGAACATAAAGCCTTTGAAATTAAAGTGATAAAATATTTTGACACCTACCAGACAGGAGTTAACAGAGATCTGGGCTTTCTTTCCCACTATAAAGACATTTAAAATTGCTCTGTCTCCTGCCCGCCCACCCACCCATCCTTCCCTCTTCCTATCATCAAAATGCTTTCATGTTTTCCTTTTATATACTATTTGTCAACATTTCTGATCTGAAGAAGTGTTATCTTTGAAAGATCATCTTAAAATGCATCGAGTTAGTCCAATAAGAAAGGTGTCACCTTATTTCCTTTGTATTTTACCTTGGAAAGTGGACTAACACGGCTACCACACCATTTCAACCTTTTTCATGTGAATATGAGACAGCTCCGAGGGCCATCAAAGATTTCAAGCTTACACATTTAAGCCTATACTAGTTAAATACATCACTGGAAATCCTCTTTTCATCATATGCTCTTCTGTGTTTCAGCAAAACTTTGGCATGGTTATCACAATTCTCTGAACACAAGTACTTCATGGTTTCTCTAATTTTGCCTTACCACTAAAGTACACATACCAAAATATGAAGCCTGACCTTTGACTTCTCCTATGGCTCTACATACATATGACCCAGGCATAGTAGATCCTACCCTATGCTGACCTTCATCTATGCCCAGCCTATGGCAATCCCTTTTTCTTTTTTTTTGCAACATTTAGGGGCTCATTTTTAAAGCACTTAGACACACAAAGTACTATGGCAGTTTGTGTGTTTAAGTACAGTGGAACACTGAATATCCAGACTATCCTTGGCAGAGGGTAGTCCGGATAAAAGGAAATCCGGATGTTTGGACATACCTTTTTGAATGGAGCATACATTCTGAGCGTTGCATGTTGAACATTATTTTTTTATTTTCAACAATACCAAACTACAGTACAGTGCTGTCCCATCCCCGTGAGTTTTGTCACTGCCCTGGGGCTATGCGTTTGAGGCCACTTACCTAGAGTATCTGCACCTTCCTGACCTTGCACATCCACACCAAATTTACTATAAAAAAAATAACCAATAATAACAGGCAAAATCTCAACAGATGTTAGTGGAAGAACCTAAAGTTTTTCCTATGAAGTATATCCCCAGAAAGTGAATGAGTAGATAGAAATTTCAAAAACCACAAATTCCTTCCTCTACTGGCATTTTTAATCCTTTCAAGATTAAAAATGCACTATGCACAGACATCTATGAATTATATAGAGATGTTATGCATGTAGCATGCTCTTAATATCTCAAGTTAAAATATTTAAATGAGCTTCAGTATCAGAAGTACATAGCACCTAATTCATCATATTCCTTCACATTTGTGTATAGCATTTTCTATCATAAATATTCCTTATTGTCTTTTTCTCCTATGTTTCCCCCAGGGCACTACACAGTTGGAGAAATCTTAGCTTGCAAAGTATCTTTGTTTTCATTTTTTTGCATCTCTTTTTGTTTCATTAAGTTCGTTATTTGCCATTGTCCCATATTATGACTGTCATGTATTTCTTGTACAAATGCTTATACAGTATTTCATTTGCCACTTAGAAAACATTTTTGTCCATTTTCTGTCACAGCTTGAAATCTTTTTGCTATCAGTTCACAGAACATTTGTAAGTTAATTCACTTTCTTCTTCGTTAACCTGGAGATCCCTAGTGCAAAGTAAGCTAGCAGACTTTAGACTAACTTTAAGGCCAATTTCTGCACTGAAATGGTTACATGCCATGCAGGGCCAGTGTTAGATAGGAACAAAGAGGACAGATGCCCCGGGCCCCACGGCTTCAAGGGGCCCCCTTGCCTTCTGTTTTGGTTCATAGTGGTCATCTGCTTTCTCCCTGCTTCCCCGCCAAGGCGGGCCCACAAGCCTCCCCCCCCCCCCCCCACGTCAATTCCGATGTTGGAGAGGAAGTTCCAGGCCAGCCAGGCCACACCATTTCAACTTTTTTCATGTGAATATGAGATAGCTCTGAGGGCCATCAAAGAAAGAAAGGGGGCAGGGAGAGAAAGAAAGGGGGCAGGGAGAGAGAAAGAAAGAAGGGGCAAGGAGAGAGAAAGAAAGAAGGGGGCAGGGGAAAGTGGACTAACACGGCTACCACACCATTTCAACTTTTTTCATGTGAATATGAGATAACTCTGAGGGCCATCAAAGAAAGAAAGGGGGCAGTGAGAGAAAGAAGGAAAGGGGCAGGGAGAGAGAAAGAAAGAAAGGGGGCAGGGGAAAGTGGATTAACATGGCTACCACACCATTTCAACTTTTTTCATGTGAATATGAGATACCTCCGAGGGCCATCAAAGAAAGAAAGGGAGAAGGGAGAGAAAGATAGGGGGCAGAGAGAGAGAGAGAAATGGATAGGGAGAGAGAAAGAAAGGGGGGAGAGAGAGAGGAAGAAAAAGTTGGACTCATGGAGGAACAGAGAGAGATGTTGGTTGGGGAATGAAATGAGTTCTAGAGGAGAGGAAGCATGCAGGAGAAAGAAAGAAAGAATTAGATGCAGAAATCAGAAGGAAGTGCAACCAGACTCATGAAATCACCAGACAACAAAGGTAGGAAAAATTATTTCATTTTCAATTTAGTGATCAAAATGTGTCAGCTATGAGAATTTATATTTGCTGTCTATATTTTGCACTATATTTGTCTATTTTTCTATAGTTGTTGCTGAGGTGACATTGCATATTTTAAAGTCATCTGTCTTGACTTCTTTGAAAACCCCCTGAATATAATTGATAATTAACATTTTCTGTGCGTACAGTATGCTTTGTGTTTTTAAAATTTTTATAGTTGGTAAATCATTTTCACTTGGTCATTTTAAAAGTAGCTTTCAGGCAAAAAAAGTCTAGGTTACTTTGCTGCTTACGGCAGCAGTAGCAGTTCGGACTCTGACAGTGGGGATGAGGAGCCAGAGAGGTAGGGGCTGGAAGCAGCGATGGAGAATAAGGCTCAGGAACAGGTCAAGGCCATAAAAAGGCTACTGAAACTGGAAGAGCTCTTCCAGAGCATCACGTGACCCTCCTTTCTTATCAACCTTCTGAACAGTGCTGGCATCCTGGACTTACCAGGATGGTTTTAATTTAAAAAAAAAAAAAAAGTTTTATGCTGGTATGTTTCTGTTGGGAGGTGCTGATACCATGGTGCGGGAGATGCTATGGGGAGGGGGTTAAAGAAAGGTAAGGCTAAGTTGATGCTGAGCTACAGAGAGGAGTGAGGTGTCAGCATAGCTATTGCTAGCAATCAGCATTTTCAGTTGGTATAACTAATGTCAGCAAAGGCCTATGGGAAATTATATCAATCTGACTTTGGCATGTGAATGTAGATAGACCCTGAGTGTAGGCAGACTGTTTCATATGGCCCGAAAAGACGGTGTTAAATAGCCCTGATTGAATCATGATTAGCTAAAAGGTGTTAATGTGTTAATGTCTGATTAAGAGGGTGCTTAGGACAATGGGTCCAGGTGCACAGATAACTAAAGTTAATCAGAAACTATTGTCAGAGGCATACTGGAAATTACATTTGACCATAGCCTATTCTTCGGCTGTCTAGCACAAGTTTACTAAGGAGGGGGAGATTTAACTTCTATTGAAGCTCAATAGTTTCTATATTCAGAATAAGATTCCAAGCTATAAAAGCCTCCTCTCTGCAACACACAGGGAGCTCTCTCTTTCTCTGTCTATCCTTCTCTTTATCTATGGAAAACGAAGCTTGGACCATCACCCCATCCCCTTTTCTCTCTCTCTGCCTTTCCCTGGAACTTCAGGCTTCTATGTCTCTCTTTTCCTCTGAACTCTGTAAGGCAGGGAAACTGCGTTGCTCTCTCATTAATTGTAATGCTTAATTGTAATGCTTATAAATATTGCTTTTCTGTAAGCCTATTTCTATAATATATTTTTTATGCAATCACCTCTGGCTGTGCCTTTTTGATTCTACTTCCTGGTGAATCTTCAGTGAGGGAACTGAACCTGGGACCTGGCGTTTGTAAGGGCGCCTCTCAAGTGACCCCACCAACCATACATTGTGGGGGCCACTAACAATCCTTACATGGGGGAATAGGGAAGGGCAAGGTTGATTCTGGACAGATGGGAGGGGTAGCAAGGGAAAGCTAGGACTGATTCCAGGCTACAAGACAATTTATTTATTTATCTATTTTACCCTTCCCCCCCTTTTTTACTAACCTGCAATAGTGGTTTTTAGCACAGGGAGCCACACCGAATCTCCATCCACTCTACCTCTAAGTGATTTTATTCACATATCTGATGTTTTATACTGCACTGTTGAAGAAATCTGTTCCAAGTTGTCAGTTTACAGAATGTAGGGTATTTAAAGTTGTATTACCTGTGGTATTAATGGTGATTAGAGATTAGGAGGGCAGGGAGGTGAAGGAATCGAATGGGCTCCCTCATCTTAATTTCTGCCCTGGGCCCTAGAATGTCTAAAACCGGCCCTGATGCCATGAAGATTTTATTATAATCACCTTCTCTACCACTGGTGTAATAAGGACATAATGTACCCTTCCCTGCCCTCTCTGTAGCTCTTCAAATTTTCACCGGCTATGAGCATCATCTCTTCTTACCTGCTGCATGCACTGGCCTCATTCCTCTCTTTGATGTCATTTCATGTTTATGGTAACCAGGAAGTGACATCAGAGAGAAGGATATGGTTGGCATGAGCAGCAGGTAAGAGATGCTGTTCACAGCCAGCGAAGATTTGAAGAGGTATGTGGGTAGCGCAAACTACAGTCATATCAGGTGTAATCTCCCCTTGCTATGTCACTGATCTCAACAAATTGTTTGGCTTTCGATTGTTTAAAGGGAACTACAGTGGACTAGACTGATTTGAGGTCTTTATTGAAAACTAGCTGATGGCCCGGCGTTGCACGGGTATTTAATTATAGCAATAACACTGTACATGGATTCAAATAAAGATACTTTATAGTGGTGAATGAAATTATTTTTTTACAGCTTTATAAAAAGTACAATATTCAAATTATAATGTGAAATATTTGACAAAATGAATACAATACAACTAACACAAAACTTGATTAGAAACAACATTTTTAGTTTCACCTCCAGGAGCAAGAACATATAAATTCTTGGGTGAAGAGACCCCCAGAACATAGCACCCCAGGTAGTGAGGGATCTGCATACCAAGTTTCGTTCAAATCGGTCAAGCCGTTTTTGAATTACTGTGAGAATGGCAGCTTTTTACATTTTTTCCATTGACATGAATGGGTGAAATCTGATGTTCTGTTTGTAGCTCCGCCCACATATGCAGGTGGGCCGCGAGACCCCCAGAACATATCATCCCAGGTAGTGAGGGATCTGCATACCAAGTTTCGTTCAAAGCAGTCAAGCCGTTTTTGAAGTACTGTGAGAATGGCAGCTTTTTACTTTTTTTCCATTGACATGAATGGGTGAAATATGATGTTCTGTTTGTAGCTCCGCCCACGTGTGCAGGTGGGCCGCGAGACCCCCAGAACATATCACCTCAGGTAGTGAGGGATCTGCATACTAAGGTTCGTTCAAATCGGTCAAGCCGGTTTTGCGTGATCGCGGCACATACACACACACATACACACATACATACCTCCGATTTTATATATATAGATTGTATAGCTCTGATATCTTTCATAAATAAATTTCTTAAAATAAAGGAACTCCATCTGGGCATCTAAGTAGGAAAATGGATGTTTAAAGCAGCGCATGCAAAGCACAAGATCCGTTATCTGAAATTCCAAACTCCACAAAGCTCCAAAGATTGACGCAAACCAGAATAGTCAATTTCCCTGACGTGACACATGTTGAACATAAGAATTGCCTCTGCTGGGTCAGACCAGTGGTCCATCATGCCCAGCAGTCCACTCCCATGGTGGCCCCCAGGTCAAAGACCAGTGCCCTGAGACCAGCCCTACCTGCATACGTTCTGGTTCAACAGGAGCCCGTCAAACTTTGTCTTGAATCCCTGGATGGTGTTTTTCCCTATAACAGCCTCCGGAAGAGCGTTCCAGTTTTCCACCGCTCTCTGGGTGAAGAAGAACTTCCTTACGTTTGTGCGGAATCTATCCCCTTTTAACTTTAGAGAGTGCCCTCTTGTTCTCCCTACCTTGGAGAGGGTGAACAACCTGTCTTTATCTACTAAGTCTATTCCCTTCAGTATCTTGAATGTTTTGATCATGTCCCCTCTCAGTCTCCTCTTTTCAAGGGAGAACAGGCCCAGCTTCCCTAATCTCTTAGAGTACGGCAACTCCTCAAACCCCATAACCATTTTAGTCGCTCTTCTCTGGCCCCTTTCGAGTAGTACCGTGTCCTTCTTCATGTATGGCGACCAGTGCTGGATATTTATTTCTGGGCTATGTCTATGGACTGACACTGACTATCTACCATCATTGTTTCTATGTATTTTGAAATACTTGTGAAATAGATGTCTATATTTTTAGGAAAAAGTAAGTTGGTTGTGACTTAATCCAAATAGGAATGTCATTCCAAATTTGAGTAGATTTTAAAATGAAAGAGCCACTCAACAACTGCTTAAATCGAACAAGTTTAGTGGAAGGATAACTTAAAGTTAAAGAAGAATGAAAATGAGATGAATGACAGCTGGATAAGTTATGAGATTTGTAAGAGACAGAGAACATAATCCTTTTACAATTTTGAATATCAAGCAGGCAATTTTAAATTCAATTCTAGCATTTATAGGTAGCCAGTGCAACTAAATCAACGGTGACGTAAACCTATCGAACTTTTGTGACTCATATATCAATCTGTGGTATTCTCTAACAGTTATAACCTTGAAGAACATTTAGAAGAGATCCTTAAGTGTAAAAAATTACAATAGTCAAACTGGGACAGTATCCGTGACTGAACAACTAAATGAAAATGATCCGTAAAGAAAAATGACCATAGTATTGCTCTCTGTATCTTTTACTCATTTAATATCACTGTTCCAGGGTGTCTTGTCCTTTACGGTCTCCTATTTTTAACTACCAAGACAGGAAACACATGAACATCCTTGTTCAGTATTGCAGGGCCCTGATCAGGGAACCAGAATGAACACGACAGATATTTTCTGTTCTCATTCTTGTATGTCCTACTTTTACAATGACAGAGGATAATTTTAGAAATCACCAAGCCCTCTTTCATGTTAAATCACTGGCATGATCATTTTGCCCCAGTAGTGTCAAGAAACACAGTGTACAGTCTTACTGTCACAAAATATATCTCTGATTGGAATCATTGGATTTTTACTTCATTGCTACAGCCACATTCAGACAAAAAAAGTCTTGAAACCCAGACCACAATAGCTCTGAATAGAAGCATTATATAAAGCACAGAACCATGGCACGGTAATATATTGTCACAATTTTTTTGTCTATCTAATTCATTCATAACTCTAAGGTAATATGATTAAGACTTTCAAGAGTGGAATAATATCACTGATATAATAATAATAATAAATAATAACTTTATTCTTGTATACTGCCACACCACAACAGTTCTTGGCGGTTCATATCAAATAAGACTGTACAATCGGTGAAAATACAAATTTCAGGGAAATACAAAGAGTGAAAATAGATTATCAGGTTACAAATTTATCAAACAGATAGGTTTTCAACAACTTTCTGAAAGATTAATAAGACTGTGCTTGAGGAATAAAAATACTCAATCAGGTATTATCCCCACCTCCCCTTTGCAAAACTGCGATAGCATTTTATAGTGTAGGTAGGCGTGCTGAATTCTCTGCGCTGCTCCCGACATTAATAGAGTTCCTATGAGCATCAGGAGCAGCGCAGAGCATTCAGCGCTCTGGCCTGCGCTACAAACTGCTATCGTGATTTCGTAAAAGAGGGGTATGTGAATTAAAGACTGTCTGCCAAGAATGCCTATTTATCCCCCTCCCCCCCTTTTTCAAAACCATAGTGAGTTTTTTTTAGTGGTGGTCACGGCAGTAACAGCTCTGACACTCATAGAAATTCTATGCATCGGAGCTGTTACCACCATGGCCGGCGCTAAAATCCATGCTATGATTTTGTAAAAGGGAGGTATGTGGCTTATTTATTTAAAACATTTACCGTATATACGCGAATATAAGTCGATACCTCCAAAAAAGGTAGGACAAATGGTTGACTCAAATATAAGACAGGGGCTTAATATTCAAGTGCCATGCCTTGTCTAGATCTGCACCCAGTGTCCCTTCCCTCATGCCCTCCCCTCCCAGGCTCTGCACTCAGCCCTCTTCCCTTCCTTACCAGGCTCTGTACCCAGCCCCTATCACTATCTGCCATACTCTGCACCCAGCCCTCTTAACTCCCTGCCCTACTAGGCTTTGTACCCAGCCTCCCTCACTCCCTGCCAAGCTCTCTACCCAGACCTCTTCCCACCCTGCTCTCCCAGGCTTTTTACCTAGCCCCTCCCCCTCCCTCCCTGCCAAGTTCTCCACCCAGGCTCTGTACCCAGCCCCCCTCACTCCATGCCAGACTTTCCACCCTGCCTCATCTTTCTACCTTTTGCTTACCTGCCATTTTTAATCCCTGGTGGTCCAGTGGTGTACGGGGCAGGAGTGATCTTTCCGCACCCTGCCCCTTGCTGAGCCTCTCCGCCCTGGTTCCATTTTCGCAGCCAGCAGTGCAACTGTCAGGGCCGAGCTTTTCCTGCTTCCTGCTCGGCCCCACACTGCCGCCAGTTCTCACGTGAACTGTGTCTGAGGCACATGGGATCTCTTGAAGAGAGAAAGAGATAATGGTTACTGTGGATGGGCAGACTAGATGGGCCATTTGGCCTTTATCTGCCATCATGTTTTTATTCATTCTGTCCATGTCAAGTAACCAATAGTTCTCTGACCTCAGTGCTCTGGATGGTTTATACAATGGAAGGCATTTTGTCAAATAGTCAGGTAAGTTAAAGAGTGCCTATTTATATGCAGGTCATGTACAAGTGATAAAACCAATGATGACGTTAATATGCTGAGAAGCACAATCAAAAACTTCTATATGAAAAAGGTGTTTATTCACATTAAAACATAATTTGATATTTCTTCTCCCCTACTCCTTGATTTGAATTAAAAGAATGCATACCGAGTGATGCCATGATTACTTTTCAACTATGCTGAATGAGCTTGAGACTAGGGGATGGGGTCAGAATCAAGACGTGAAATTGCCTGTAGCACTAGGATTACAGTTTTTGATCCCTGCGCATGCTTGCAGGTCTGTCGTTTTATACCCGCTTCACTGCAGATATAAAGAACACAGATATATTTCACTCTGTAGGGGCATGTGGCCTGAATTTTCAAAAAATGATCTTGCAGGCTTTTGAGTAAACAGCAAACTGACATTCTATTCATGTAATACATTGAGGCTTCTGTCCATTTCAAAGAACAGACAAATGCAGTTTTTGAAATGAACCCATCAACTGCTAAACAAGTAGTAAGTGGAAATAAAATCATACTTAAAACTGCCTGTCTGGACAATTCGCTAAACTGGTGCCTAGACTTACACAGTACTTAAGAATGACAGAGGCTCCAATAATTTGCTATTTTATACAGCAGTAAGTTTTTAACTCAGTCCTCAGGGACCACCTGACCAGTGGGGTTTCAGGATATTTACAATGAATAGTCACCTGCCGGGGCCCCTGGAAGCTTGTGGAGGACCACCGACAGGCAGCAGCACGACCCTGGCGTGGCTCCCAATGTGGGAGACCTTACTGATATCCAATACCTTGTTTTCGCTATAATAAACACCAGCGAAAGCCAATTCAAACCAAAAAGTCAAAGATTTAATTGGTTATCAAGAAAATAGAAAACCAAAAAATCATACAAGGAAGCACCAGCGCACTATCTTCCTTTTGCTCCAAAGAAAAAAAAAGGTTTCTATACTCCCAATACAGTTCAATGGAAGAATAGCAGTTCTTACATTAGGTAAGTCCATAGAAGTCCACAATAAAGGTTCTAGCGGCTTCCCCAACACTGAACCACACTCTCAACAAGAGAAAACAAAACTAGTCCCAAAAAGGAAAAGTCCTGAAGAATATTCTTGAGTCCTGGACTTTCAAACATATAATCCTGTTTCTTCACCAGGCTCTTATATTCTGTATTGCAAAGCAAACTTCAAACATAAAAAGAAAAGTAAGGCCTTACTGCAGGCTCTTGTCATTCCAGCAATAGCTACTCTCCAGTCCTTCTCACTGTTGGGCAACAGAATTGCTGGTTCCCCTTTATTCAATAGCTTTAACAAGCTCCCGCAGAATCCCAACCCTTAGATCTTCGGGGATCCTACCCCAATTCTGAATGTCCCTTGGAGTATAACAGGAAACAGGGAAACTGCTCCACAAGCCCAAAAGAAAACTCCTTTCAGTTTCCTCTGGCTTTTGCACACCTGGAGTGCAGCAATGAAATTAATGCTGAATGCTGCTGCAGCACTGCTCCCAGCTTGGTTTTTCAGTAGAACTAAAACTTCTTCAGCAACAGAAAACAAATAGTCTTTCAGCAAACAATCCAACACACTTATCCTGATAGAGAACAGTACCTTCTGTCCTTAGTGAGAGACTGCCAAGCTCACATCCATATCTTCTACGTTTTCAGCTCCAGGCAGCACCCATTCAGCCGTATCCATGTTTTCTGGAACACCCAACTGCTCTGCTGGCTCTTGGTCAATGGAATCCTCCCATTCCATAGGCTCCTGTGCGAGGTCTGGCCTTTGCCTGGCCTGGAGAACCTTCTCTGCCAGGTCCTCATGTGCAGCCTGCCTTAACTGCCTTGGAGAGTTTCTTAAGAGTGTTTGTGCCACTCCCTATTCTAGGTGTCTGTGTTCCTAGCTTTTGTGCTCTTTGGCTCCCCCTCAGGTTGCTGGGTAGAATGCAACAGGGAGCCTGATTAAACCTCTTAAGGGAGCTGGGTTTTTTACTGGGACGTGGAGCTAACCTGTATTCTGGCTCCTGCTCAGGTTCAGATGGCTCAGGATAGGCAGCTCTGCTTTCAGGATCTCCTGCCTGATCATCCTCAGTCAGTCCCTGGTCTCGGTCAAAGGATTTAGTATTGGGTTTTACTCTGACATGATCGTCTCGGGAAGCGGAAATGTCACAATATGCATGAGATGTATTAGCATGCACTTCCTCTGTTGGGTAAGCTGAAAATCCACTGGCCAGGAGATCACGGAGGACTAGGTTGAAAGTCATTGATATAAGTTAGTGCCTAAGTGATGTAATGTGTAACTGCAAGAGGCATATAATACATGAACAAAGCATATGTGGGCCATGAACATCTCGATAAGTGATATGTGCAGCTTATAGAATTAGATCTATAACTAACGTGACCATTTATTTTTTTCATCAAAATGGGATATCTATTAATTGACAGTCCCACCCCCAATCCTGCACTAGCCCTGCCCCCAATCCCACCCCCAACTTCTTCCATTCATTTTTCATGTACATATATCTTATTAATTCATAATGGTAACCATAAAATTAAAAAAACACAAAGCACACTATACGCAGAGAAAATGTTAATTATCATTTATATTTGGGGGTTTCAAAGATGTCAAGGCAGATGACTTTAAAATATGCAATGCCACCTCAGTAACTATAGGAAAATAGACAAATATTACATTACATTATATTAGTGATTTCTATTCCGCCTGTGCCTTGCGGTTCTAGGCGGATTACAAATTAGAAGAGATCCGGACATTACCGAGAGAATTACGTAACAATGATTACCAAGAGAATTACATAACAGTGATTCATGTACTTTACATGGTATGGTAGAGGATTATAAATTATGAGAGGTCTAGATTTTTTTGAAAGAATTTCATAGTAGGGAATAAAGTGATAACAGGGTACAGTGGAGAATATCAGTATATACTGGTTATGGAAGAAAAATTACCTAATAATGAAGGAGGAAGTTTGTTGGATACTGAAGGTAGGTGCTTATTTAGGAATCAGAATAGTTTTTGGAAGGTAAAGTTCTTGGAGATGACTAGTGTGTTATTCATGTGAGGGAGAGCTTGTGCGAATGGGGAGGAGATTAGTTAGTGGTGACGTGTTTTTTAAATAGATATGTTTTGATTTCTTTTCGAAACACTTTGATATCTGTTGTTTCGATCATCAGTTTGGTGATGGTGGGATCAATTTTCGCTGCCTGAGTCGCTAGTAGGCTGTCGTATAGTTTCTTACGTCGGGTACCATTGTGAGGGGGGAAGGTGAATAGGTTTTGAGTTCTCCTTGATCTGTTTGAGTGGTAACGGTATAGGCGGTTGTTTAGGTAACAGGGGGCAGTACCATGAGTTACTTTAAATAGTAAACAATAGAATTTGAATTGAGTTCTTGCTTTTATCGGAAGCCAGTGAGAGTCTACATAGGCGGGGGTGATGTGGTCAAATTTGCTGAGACAGTAAATGAGTCTGATGGCTGTGTTCTGAACGGTCTGTAGTTGTTTTATCATGTTGTTTGGGCATGGTAGGTAGAGGCTGTTGCAGTAATCTAAGGTACTAAGTGTGAGGGATTGTACAATGATCTTGTAGTGTTCTTTGGTAAAGAATTTTCTTATTTTTCTTAGGTTTCGCATGGTGAAGAATGCTTTTTGTATGATTTTGTATATTTGTGTCTGCATTGTGCAGCGTCTGTCTAATTGTATTCCCAGAATTTTGAGAGTGCTCTGTATAGGATATTTGATTGTGTTAACTTCCAGTTCTGTTAGTGATGGTTTTTGTTCCTTCTCTAGTAGTAGGAAATTGGTTTTCTCCGCATTTAGTTTCAGCTTATGGCTCATCATCCATTTTTCCACAGTTTCCAGTGTTGTTTTCAGGCGTCCATTGGAGATGGGGTCTTGGATGTCAAAGGGGATGATGATGGTTATGTCATCTGCGTAGCTGAAAGAAGATATGTTTAGGGCATCTAGGGCAGTACCTAAGGAAGCTATGAAGAGGTTGAATAGTATGGGCGATAGAGGGGATCCTTGTGGGACTCCGCAGGGGTTTGTCCAAGGGTCGGATAAAAGATCTTTTGACTTAACTCTGTATGATCTTGATTGAAGGAATCCTTGGAATCAGTTGTGAACTTTACCTGATATTCCTATGGCATCTAGTATCTGGAGAAGTATAGGATGGTCTACTAAGTCAAATGCTGCTGAAAGATCGAGTTGGATGATTAGTAACTTGTTTCCTTTGCTGAGGTGCTGTCGGGCTATATCTAGTAAAGATACCAGTAGGTTTCTGTGCTGTGATTGGCTCTGAAACCAGATTGCGTTGGATGCAGAATGTGGTGGTCTTCTAGGTAGTTGGATAGATATTGTGCTACTAGACCCTCTGTTAGTTTGATGTATAGTGGGATAGACGCGATTGGTCTATAATTTGTTGGATTGTCTATTGGTCCTTTGGGGTCTTTTAGTATGGGGGTGATTATGATTTCGCCAAGTTCCGGAGGATACTGTCCTTCCCTGAGGGTGGTTTGCAACCATAGCGTGAGACAAGCTTTGAATTTAGTGGATGCTGTGGCCTGTAAGTAAGGTGGACAGTTGTTCAAATCACAGGAGGATTTGCTGTATTTTTTGTACAGCCGTTCCAGGTCTGACCATTGTGTCGTTGGGAAGTTGGTCCATGACCTATCTGCTGAGATGGCTTCGTCTATTGTGTGTGCAAAATATAGACAGCAGATATAAATTCTCAAAACTGACACATTTTGATCACTAAATTGAAAATAAAATCAATTTTCCTACCTTTGCTGTCTGGTGATTTCATGAGTCTCTGGTTGCGTTTCCTTCTGACTGTGCATCTTTTCTTTCATGTCTGTCTTTCTTTCTGCACTCATGCCCAACAATTGCCCCTTTCTATTCCCTCCCTCTTTCCTTCCTATGTCCTTAGTGCCCCCAGTGCCTTTTTCCCATGTCCTTAGTGCCCCCAGTGCCTCCTTCCTATGTCCTTAATGCCCCTTCCTATGTCCTTAGTGCCCCCAGTGCCTCCTTCCTATGTCCTTAGTGTCCTCAGTGCCTCCTTCCTATATCCCCTTCACTGCCATCCAGACTTTATCCCATACCCTCCCCTGAAGCCAGCCAACCTGCCTGCCTACCTCCCTCCCTCCCTGTCGCGCCAAAGCCTGCCTGCCTCCAGCGCCCGATTTAAACACTCCTCCCCCATTCACCGCCACCGCCACTGCTGCCTGCCTGCTAGCCTCCCTCCAGTGCCAATTCAAACCCCCACCCGCCATCGCTGCACCTCCTCCTTGCCTCCCAGAAGTCTTCTTCCCGACGTCAATTCTGACATCAGAGAGAAAGTTCTGGCCAGCTAATTGCTGTCTGGCTGGCCCGGAACTTCCTCTCCGACGTCAGAATTGATGTCAGGAAGAAGGATTCTGGGCGGCAAGAAGAAGGTGCAGTGGTGGCGGGTGGACGGGGGTTTGATGTCAGGAAGAAGGATTCTGGGAGGCAAGAAGAAGGTGCAGTGGTGGCGGATGGACGGGGGTTTGAATCGGTGCTGGAGGGAGGGGAAGTGATTGCCTATCCCATTGTCCCGGCGCACAGCTTCAGGATGCTGTCCCTGAAAAAGGGACATTTCGGCGTCTCAAAGTGGTGAGTTGGGACAACGGGACGGTCAGTCCAATAACGGGACATATGGTCACCTTACGAATACCTTAATCACACATGGCAGGAATAGTGTTAGGGGAGTGCAACTAGGGCAACTACCCCCTGGTCAGAGAGAAACCTAAGCCTGCTAGAAGCTGCAGAAGGCACAGTTTTGTAGTAGGCTTTGTGATCCCCAGCTATATCTAATACTAGCTCTGGTAGGATACACATTTCAAATCTGATATATTCTAATTACAAAATTGAAAATACAAGTTTTTTTCTACCTTTTTATTGTCTGGTTATTTTATTTTTCAAATCATGTTGGTCTCAGGTTCTGGTCTCTTTTCTTCTGTCTTTTCTTAACTCATTCACCAGGATATCCTGCCAGTTTGACATTTCTTCTTTCTACAAGCTCATATTCATCTTCTATCTTTGTGTATGTATTATTCCCCATGTTCAGCATCTCCTTTCTATATGTCTCCTATACTTCGATTTTATGAAAGGCAGATACATTGGAGATAATGTATGTACATTCCATGATCTTATTGATCTGGCCCCGTTGGAGAATAAAGCAACCATTGCTGTCTCACTTGACGCAGAAAAGGCCTTCGACATGGTTGAATGGCCACATCTGTATAAAACTTTATCATGGTTTGGAGGTGGCGAAAACTTTGTGCAATGGGTTAAGATCCTATATACCTTCCCCATCTCTAGGTTTAAAATCAATGATACCCTATCTTATGAAGTGGGACTATTTAGAGGCACCAGGCAGGGATGTCGCCTTTCCCCTCTTCTTTTCAATATTGCTCTAGAACCCTTATTAATTGCTATAAAACACTCACCAAATATCATGTACAGAGCTTCAATTCAAAACTCTCACTTATGCAGATGATCTGATTATTTTTCTCACTTGAACCTATCACCTACCCCCTAAAATGGTCCCCCGAACAATTAAAATATCTTGGTGTCTTTTTCATAGACATAGGGACACTTTAATGATGTTAATTCTAAAAACACTTGTTAATAAAGTTTCCTCTATGACCTCCAAATGTTCTCCAAATAACTTATCATGGTAGGGAAGAATTGAAGCAGTCAAAATGACTATTTCTCCAATTATTAATTTTGTCTTAAGTATGCTCTCCAAACTTGACAACCATTCTTTTTATAAGGACATTGATGCTCTCCTCTCCAAATTCATATGGTGGAATAAACCTCTTAGAATTGCTATTTCCACATTAAAGCTACCTAAAAAACATGGGGCTATGGGCTTTCCGGACCTCCATAAATATCATCTCACTATGCTTTTGAGATATGGCACTCTCTGGATGGCTGACTTATCCCAGACCTCTGTCCCTCCAGCTTTCCTCTCCATTGAAACATATTTTGCTTCTCCAACTCCACTCAAATGCATCCTCTATCAGGATAATCTTAAACCAATGATGTCACATGACACAATAATTTTTACTAATTACGCTATACAAGCCTTTGAGAAGGTTTCTTCAAATCTGAGCAAAACATCTCTTTGTGCTCCCCTATGGTACAACTCCAATATTACTATCAGAGATAAAACAATATACTGGTCCTCTTGGATTAAAAGGGGAATTTGAAGCATTAATCATATTGTCTCCAATAGCTCTTTATTATCCTTCACACAATTACAATCATGTTATAATCTTCCCTCAGTGGAATTTTATAGATGGTTACATTGCTTAACCAGTCAAAAATGGCCTTTACCACCTAATATGCCCCTCTCATCCAAATTCTCAGAATTATGTTCTCTTGGATTCACATTAGGCCACACTACTTTGCGACCTTAGAATTACATGGGTCTAATTGTACCGAAAGTTGGCTCGCAGTTAGAACCTTGTAATCCCATACATAGACTAATTTCTGTACATAGAACCATGTAATTTCTTATGAAATGAAGGCACGGTTTAGTTACAATAAATCCTCGTGAGTGTTGTAACATCTACATGTCAGATAGAACCCGGAAGTCATCAGAGTTAAAAATACTGAAAATGGTCATTTAGAACCCTGTAATTCTAAGGTCGCGACTTCCCTATTCTATAAATTTTTTGTAGACTCATCCATACCCTTAACCAATCGCACTAAATGGCTTTGGTCTTCCGAAACTACTTGGAAAGAAACAGATGAACAATGGTTATATTTCTTTCAACACTCCCAACATCCTACCTTATCTACTAGCCTCATGCAATCATTATATTTCCTCTTCAATAAAGCTTATTGGACCCTTAGTAAACTCCATAAGGCTCATTTACTAGAATCAAATGTTGGCATTGTAATGATCAATTGGGTCACCTGAAACACATTATTTACGACTGTTCAATTATTCAACCATTTTGGAGGTCAGTCTGGAAAACCATATGTTCTATCCTTCCCATTTCTGCTCCACTTGATCTGGTGTCTTAAATATTTGGCAATCCAAATTACTGGACGCTTTGATAGCCATCTTGTTATAAATGATCCTCTCACACTGGAAATCTGCCCAATTATTAAATACTACCTTTTGATGGGCCACTGTAACAATGATTCATAATTATAAATGTAAAGCTAATTCTCTTACGAATAAGGGATATAAATCAAATCGAATATGGTCCCCCTTCACGAATATATCTTCTAATCCCTAAAGTTTAGTATATTCCAATTGATCCAGCTTTAACATATAATGCTGAATCTTAATTCTACTTAATGTGTAATCTATGAGTATGTTTTGTTCATCATATTGGGTCTCCATAGGAACTTACTACTTAATTTCTGTGTATGGCTTCATATACTTGTTTACGTGTTATTCCATTATATGTAGGTGCTTGTTGTTTACGTGTGGCACCTATGACTGTCTGTATCATTTACACAGTATAATATAATTATGTATTTTCTATAAGTAAATTTTTCAATATAAAGATTTAAAAATGAAATGACAGTAGTTATTTTTCAGAGGTGTGAACATAGATCCCAACTCCTAAGGTTAGGCTTGTAAACTGTTTGAAAATTGATTTCATATTTTTTGCTGCTACACATTGTTAATAGCTGAGGTGAAAGAAAGGGGCTCATTATACTATGGAACATGATTTTTGTTCCTTGGCAGTAAGTATAATTTCTTAATTGCTCATGCCTAAAAAGTATAGAAAGTGCATTATTTTCATATAACTGTGCTTTTGTGACCAGGGTAGTCAGATTTTGCAATTTGCCTATTTAAAATGTGAAAATGCCAAATTTTCATCTTTTCTTTCTTATGAAATCATTAAAAGCAACATATGAATCACAATTAACATTTATTTATATCAAACTTATACAAAGATGACCACAGAAGATTAGACCTGAGTAGTTTTTCACTTTCACAAATCAGCCCCTAGATGTAGTCTTCCATCAAGTTTTCATTATATTGTCCTTGGTAGCAGTGTTTGAAATCTCTCACCTTGCTGTTCTGAGCATGCTCCCATGTTATCCTTGAATGTCTCAAGACAAGCATCAAGGACATGGACTTTGAGAGACATCCTACAGCCCATTTTATTGTAATTCACCAGATTCTTAACCAACTCCACATTCTCCTTTCTACTTAGCTCATTGGGAAATTCCTTGCACTCCAGGCCTCAGACAGGTTAAGGAAGATTAGATGTCTTGACGGTACTTCAAGGCTGACAACTCCTTATCTAGAGCTCTGCCAAATTGTTTCATTAGGCCCAATTTGATATACAGGAATGGCAACAGCACCTTCCAGGGTTCTACCAGTGGTTCCCATTTGACATTGTTTCTTCCCCACAGAGAATTTGGTTTGCTGTGGCCAGTCCCACCTTTGATTGTATGCCTCTGTTTCCCTACTATCTCAAAGGCAGAGATAGCATGGAAACTTGGTAAACTCCACCTTGGAGACCAATTTGGAATGTCACCTTTTTGAAGTCTCATAGTAAATGATGGCAGATAAAGACCCAAATGGTCCATCCAGTTTGCCCAACTGTACCCTCTCTTTAAATTACTGATTTAATTTAATTTATCCTTTTTCCTAGATATTTCTGGGACAGAAACCCAGAGCTCTGCCTGGCACTGTGCTTAGGTTCCATCTACTGAAGTTTCCGTCAAAGCTCACTCCAGCCCATCTAAACCATCCCAGCCATCAAAGCCCTCCCCAGTCCATCCTCAACTGAATGACCATATATGTGCCCAGTAGTGGCCTTAGTTCTTCAATATATACCATTATTTTCTGATTAGAGATCCTTTGTGTTCATCTCATGCTTTTTTGAACTCTGTCACTGTTTTCCTCTCCACCACTTCCCTCAGGAGTGCATGCCAGACATCAACCACCCTCTCTATAAAGAAGAATTTCCTAACATTACTCTTGAGTCTACCACCCGTCAACCTCAAATTAAGCCCTCTGGTTTTTACCATTTTCCTTTCTCTAGAAAATATTTTGTTCTACATTAATACCTTTCAAGTATTTGAATGTCTGGATCATATCTTCCCTGTCCTTCCTTTCCTTCCCTGCTAACCTCCCAGTCTAAGTTGCTAATTGCCCAAAGTCAGAAATATCCAAAGTCCATTCTCGAAAAATACGTTAAATATTTTTTTTTTGAGAATCGTCTACTTTCACGTCCAGCCGTTTGATCGTCCAGACGACTAAGTCGTCTTCTTTATACCCCATTCTCATCCAAAAAATCATCCAACTCAATGCCTAGAACAAAACCTTTTTGGACATGGGAGGAACCAGCAAAATGATAGAATGGACACCCAGACCGGGCAACAGTAGTGGGGCACTTTATAGGGCACTGCTGTAAACTTCACAAAAAGGATACCACATAAACATCTCACCACAACTTCCTTATAGGTCATGGTGAGCCCCCTAAAACATCCCAAACCTACTATACCCACCTGTCTACCACCCCAATAGCCCTTATGGCTGCAGGTGCCACCTATATGGCAGTAAAGTAGGTTTTTTTTGGGGGGGGGGTTGGGGGGTACACATGTTTCACCATGAATGCAGTAGTTAGAGTGGCTTATGGGCCTGGGTCCTCCTCTCTATGGTTCATTAGGCCCCCCCCACCCCCCAGACTACATAAGACACCTCTGTGCAGCTCTACTAGGCTTTCTTATGCCTGGTGCTGATGTTCTGAAGGCAGGTATGTACTTTTTTTATTCCGATTTTTATGGTGGTGGGGGGGGGGCAGTGATCACTAGGGGAGTGTGTGGGAGGTCCCTACAGTGGTTATATGGTAACTTTTGATACCTTCTGGGAACTTAGACCTGTTTTTAAATCACCTAAGCCACAATGTACAAGTTCCGTCTAAGAAGTCTCATTAAATGTTTGATTATAGCTGCAGGACGACTAAGTTTAGGTCAGCCCACATCCCACCTACCTCCCACACTAACCACTCCTTCAAAAATACCCCTTTTCACTTTGGGCGTACAGCGACAGGGAAAAGGCCTAAGTTGCTTTCAGATACATCTAAAGCCCATTTCAATTATCGGCACTTAGATGATCTGTCTTTTTGATCATTCAAGTGCCGATTTAGGCAGGTTTTTAGATGTATTTCCTTTTCGATTATGTACCTCATAGTGTCCACCTCTCAACTGCACAAGCAGGGTTGCACAACTCAGTAGTTTCCATAACAGAAAACAAGGCAAAGGCAAAACACAAACTTTTATATTGGTCAGAATGGCTCAGTCTGGCAGCTGCTTCTGGACTTTGGGCTATACTACACAAGCCCTCTTCATCAGAGCAGTCTCTAACTTGCACCAATTAGTCCATATTTGTAATCCACACAGAAAACAAAAATTAAGAAGAAACTTCAAAAGGAAAAATATTCTGCAGCCCAACTCAGCTTTCACTTTCTTTAGGCACAGGATAAAGCATTATTTGTACTGTGGGCAATACTGAGCTCCACGGAGCTTGGGCTGGGAGAACTCCAGAACTTGAACATTTTATTTGCTCATAAAGCAAAGACTTCAGAATAATTTTCCACCCTGATTATACTCATGCAGGTTCTCTCCCCAATAAAGGAATTTCCCAATAATGACTGGAGCCTCCACATACACCCTTATTCAATAAAGTGCACACAAAACAAAACCTGTTCCAAAAACTTGAATCAAAAGAAAGGTAAGTTCTTACACAGTCTTTACTCTGGCTGCTTCAGTGTTTGGGAACAGGCCACACCTAGCTATTGCTGGGCTGACCAACTTCCAGCTGCCTCAGCCAAAGTAATTCAGCAGTGAAAACAAAACATAGTATGCAAATGAGGCTTCTCGCAGTTCCGTTTGAAAGCACTCTCAACATATCCAGCTTTAATTCCGAGGTAGCCTGGTTCTCAGTAGCAGAAAACCCCCAAATGAAAAAAACAAAACACAGCCAGAGCAAAACTCCCCTGGCAAACAGTGTCAGTTCAAACACTCACATTCCTGAGCAGCTTGTGTCTATGGCTCTGCATAGTTCAGGTTCCATTATTAACTCCAGAGTGTCCATAGCTTCATCTCCTTCTGGCTGCACCTTGGCTGAGAAAGTGGGCAGCTCCCCCTGTTCCACCATTTCCCAATCCTGGCCCCTGCTCTGGTCTGGCAGGGGTGAAGGGAACTGATTCTCCCTACATGTCTGCCTCTTTTCCTGTCTAACTAGCCTCTTTTTAAGCTGCTCATAGCCATAGCTGCTCCCAAAGCCAGGTGATCACCGCTTCCTTTACTTCATCATGCTTTGTCTTTTGCTCTCCGAGCCGCAATGATGCACCCATGTCCCATAGCCGGTGACAATTCTAGCCAGAATACTCAGGTCTTCTTCATACCATCTCAGGAACTGGGCCACAGTCTTTACACACTGTTACTTGTGCAGATCAGTAAGCTGTTTATAAATCCACTGTATGGAGACTTTCCTGTATCCCAAGTCATCTTGGATTTTAGCAAATGTAGATCCATAGGTGATATCCAAATTTGCAGCCCATCGAGACACCATTATCCATCGGTCTTCTCTAATCGAGGCATCCACCCTGTCAATGTGCTCTTGTGTGTGCGATGTTGATGGGCAACCAGAACGATCTTTGTCGTTTACATCTGTTCTTCCTGCTTTAAACCTTATTACCTTCTCATAAACCTTTTATTGATTCATGGTGCTATGTCCATACTGAGTCAATATCCAACAGTGAATTTTCACAGGTTTCACTCCCTCTACCCAAAGAAAGTGCGACAAAAATGGTTAAGGGACTGGAGGAGTTATCGTACAGTGAGAAGCTAGAGAAACTGGGCCTCTTCTCCCTTGAAAAGAGGAGACTGAGAGGGGACATGATCTAAACATTTGAGATCATGAACGGAATAGACTTAGTAGAGAAAGAGAGATTGTTCACCCTCTCCAAGGTGAAGAGAACGAGAGGGCACTCTCTAAAGTTAAAAGGGGATAGATTCTGTACAAATGTTAGGAAGTTCTTCTTCACCCAGAGAGTGGTAGAAATCTGGAACGCTCCAGGGATTCAAGCCAAGGTTAGACAAGTTCCTGCTGAACCAGAATGTATACAGGTAAGGCTAGGCTAAAATAGGGCACTGGTCTTTGACCTGGGGGCCGCCGCATGGGCGGACTGCTGGGCACAATGGACCACTTGTCTGACCCAGCAGCGGCAATTTTTATGTTCATTTGTTCTTGTCGTGCAGTCTTGCAATGGAGCATCCAGATTTCTGACCTCAGGGCTGCCACATGACTAAAGGCCGAGTGCTCCACTGTGAGTGGATGAACTATCCAACAGGCAATGTACGAGTACATATGTTACACATTGCTAGCTCTATTCCAGTTATCGCGTATTTTAACAATTGCCATTAATTTTTGACTTGCCCTCATAATTAAAGATTGGCCTAATTCAGAACTAGTAATGTCCTACTGACAAAACCTTCAGCATAAATATTCCTCAGATAGAAGCAATTTAAATCATCTTTCTAAATAATTAGAGATCTGTCTCACCTCTAATGGAAGATTTATGTGTATATTTTAAGTAGTGCTATTGTTAGATTTCAATTTGTTGTTTCCGAGTTTACCTCATTTAGGGGGGGGAATTCATCAAAAGGCGCTAAGCACATTAGCGCATGCTAAATGCTAAAGACACCCAATATAAAGGGTGTCTTTAGTGGTTAGTGTATACTAACACAATTACGTGCGCTAAACAGCTTAGCACACTTTGATGAATTCCCCCCTTACTGTATTTATGGCTGTATTTGGTCATTTTATTATTGTTATGCTGTTAACAAATCTGTAAGTATGAGGTCATTTCATAAATAATGCACATTTTTTTTAAATTTACATATATATATATATTTTTTTTTTCAAATATTTCTTTACAGTCCTTCCATATAGTCTCCCTGCTTTGCAATGACCAAGTCCCAACATCTGGGAAGCTTCATTATTCCATCCAAGACACCGTTTTTGCTCAGTTGCCGAAGGGCTCGGGTACCGGCGGAAGAAAGCTCTTCCAGAGATGCAAAACGATGTCCACACATAGGTTGTTTCAACTTTGGAAAAAAGTCGAAATCTGGTGGACTCATGTCTGGACTGTAGGGAGCATTAGGTAACACCTCCCAGCCGTATTCGGCAACTGAACAAAAATGGTGTCTTGGATGGAATAATGAAGCTTCCCGGATGTTGGGACTCGGTCATTGCAAAGCAGGGAGACTATATTGAAGGACTGTAAAGAAATATTTGAAAAAATAAAATAAAATATGTAAATTAAAAAAAAAAAAAAAAAAAATAGTGTGCATTATTTATGAAACGACCCTTGTATTATGCTAAAGTCCTAGATGAATCTCTTTAAGAAGGTAGTTAATAAATCCCAAAAAATAAATATGTAGCATGAAAAATGAAATGCTGAAGACCAGCAAATTCCTACGACAGAAATAAATAGCATGCATGAGGCCCCTTTTATCAAGCTGCGCTACAGATTTTTGCTTGAGCCACTGCAGTAAATATTCTGACGCTCATACAATTCCTATGAGTGTTATAGGGGAAAACACCCTTCAGGGATTCAAGACAAGGCTGGATAAATTCCTCCTGGAACAGAACATACGCAAGTAATGCTAGACTCAAATAGGGCACTGGTCTTTGACCTAAGGGCCGCTGCGTGAGCGGACTGCCGGGCACGATGTTCTTTTGTTGGAGCACTTTCCTTGTCAGCCCATGCTAAAAACCTCTAGTGCAACTTGATAAAGGGGGGGGGAGGGGAGGTAGTTATTAAAGGAAATTGCCCCAGAAAGATGGGATTTCTGGTATCTTAGTAGCATTAGCATAAGGCCTCTCTCAACAATCTTTTCTTTGGGAGGGGGGGGGGCTGGGGAGGAAAGCATTAGCTCATAAATATAAGCATCATTAGTACGGACTAA
Source organism: Geotrypetes seraphini (assembly GCF_902459505.1). NCBI lineage: Eukaryota > Metazoa > Chordata > Amphibia > Gymnophiona > Dermophiidae > Geotrypetes > Geotrypetes seraphini. The sequence continues at coordinate 34,794,021 of NC_047101.1, read as the reverse complement.
TTGCCCTGCAGGAACTAATCCCCTCATCTATGAAACTGCACTAGCAGATTTTTAGCGCAGAGAGCCGCACTGAATAGTCTGCGCTGCTCCCGATGCTCATTGAGTTCCTATGTGCATTGAGAGCAGCGCAGGCCATTCAGCATGGCTCCCCACGCTAAAAACCGCTAGCGCGGTTTTGTAGAAGAAGGGGTTAAATGTGAGAATTTATATTTTGTAGGAGGGAATATTCTTTGTTTTTTTGGGTTGTTGTGGTTTGTTGTTTTTTTTTTTTTTACATTTTTTAAGTAACTTTTACACCCATCATGCTTATTCTTGCATGACTACAACATATAATTACAACCATTAAGACGCTTAAAGCTAGCATTTAACTCATTTGGAATGACTTCAAGGGTGACCCAGCACAGTGAGTAGCTGCAGAAAGGACGGTATACTTCTTTATGCTCATGCATATTCAATAGAATATTTCATTTGCTATCCAGAGCGTCAGCTTTTGAAATCTTTCTCTAAGATTAGCCTTAAAGCAAGGCCAAGCATAAAAGATAACAAAAAAACATCAAACCTGCTTGTTAGAAGGTAGTGGAAAAAAACTGGAAGGATTATTTTGTGTGCTTGCTGACAACAGGAGACTGAGGCATATTTAAATTGTAATCCATTTATTCCGTCATTTATCCTATTGTTCAGAAAAACTGGAGGGGTGACTTAAGCAAAATTGGAATCGTAACCTAGATTGCCGGTCAAAGAAATGAGCTGGCGTACAATTAATATTTATGAGCTGCAGAGAATTAATTCTGGATTTTGCTTTATGAACAAAGGAAAGAATGAGGGGTAGGTTTTGAATATAATCTGCGTTCCTACCTACTGATTCAGGCACCTAGATTAGAGGTTTCAAAAATGCACAGACCCTGTTTTACAATAATTTGATTCTAAAAATGTGGGCATTTTTGGAAATGTGATTGGTTGGGGTAGGAGGAATTTATATAGCTATTTGTTTTAACATTTATGAATATACCTTTAATTCATATGGACACCTAAAACATTAAAGTTTGTAGAAATCATTTCTGTTTACAGTTTAATTAAAACTTAATATATTGCCTAACTTGTCAGGATTCAGGCAGTGTACAAAACAGAACACCATCTTATACAATTGATTTGTATATGTAAAACAGTTCTTGCATACATAAGATATGTGCAAAAACCACAAATGTGCACAAAAACACTAAGGGTGCCGAAAGTTAGGTGCTTCTTTAAAAATAATAAATACCCGTAGAACAACAATATTCTCAGTTACTGCACCCACACTCTAGGTGAGAAGCTGAGGCGGATGGAAGTGCAGGTGGTCTTCTCCTCGATCCTTCCAGTGAGAGAAAAAGGAAGAGCCAGAGAAGATCGGATCCAGAGGGCAAACGAGTGGCTACACCAGTGGTTCCCAAAACGGTCCTGGGGGACCCCCAGCCAGTCAGGTTTTCAAGATATCCCTAATGAATATGCATGAGAGAGATTTGCATACCTGTCACTTCCATTATATGCAAATCTCTCTCATGCATATTCATTAGGGATATCTTGAAAACCTGACTGGCTGGGGGTCCCCCAGGACAGGTTTGGGAACCACTGGGCTACACGGATGGTGCAAAGAGATGAACTTCGGATTCCTGAACCATGGTGAGGCACTGCAAGGACTACAGGGACCAGATGGGCTCCACCTGACCAGAAGGGGTAAGAACGTCTTTGGACACAGACTAGCTCACCTGCTTCGTAGGGCTTTAAACTAGATAAGTTGGGGGAGGGTACCCACTCACATACAGGTGAGGTAAGTAACCATCCTGGAGAGGTAAGTTGTCACTCCATTTCTGAGTCTGAGGTAAGTACACACATTGGAAACAGTACTGTAGGAGTCACACTAACTCAGGCGGGAAAATCTCCACGGAGACCCAGCAAACATAAAGTATGGAGGGCTATGTACGTCAATGCCCACAGTTTAGGCAATAAAATTCTGGAATTAGAGACGGAAATTAGGAACGCAGACCTAGATGTGGTAGCAATATCCGAGACCTGGTTCACGAATTCCCATGGGTGGGATATGGCTATATTGGCTTACAACTTACTTCGTCGAGACAGAGAGGGCAAAACAGAAGGAGGGGTAGCACTATACACTAAAGAGGACATCAAAGTTACCAAAATTGCAGATGTCAAGTACACCGGGGAATCCCTTTAGGTGAACCTGGCCAGGGGGAACGACAAATGCCTGTATCTTGGTGTAGTATACAGACCTCCAAGACAACAGGAAGACATAGATATATAATTAATCGAAGACATAGAGACCATCACTCTGCGTGGAGACACGGTGTTGTTAGGGGACTTCAATATGCCTGATGCAGATTGGAACAAACTTTCCGCTACGACCAGCGGCAGCAGAAAGCTACTTACCTCCATAAAGGGAGCACTTCTCAGACAGATGGCATTGGAGCCTACTAGGGATCTGGCGATACTGGACCTGGTACTCACCAACGGAGAAAGTGTTACAGAGGTTTAGGTAGGCGATACGTTGGCCTCCAGTGACCACAACATGGTATGGGTTCACCTCAGGAAAGGTTTCACTAGATCCAACACATCCACAAAAGTCCTCAACTTTAAGGGTACTAACTTCAAAAGCATGGGAGATTTCGTCTATCAGGTGCTGCAAAACCAAGCCGGAACAGATGATGTAAAGGTATAGTGGTCAGCTCTGAAATCTACCCTACACAAAGCTACCAACCTCTATATAAAAACAGTAAGTAAACGGTGGAGAAACAATAAACCTCAGTGGTTCTCTGCGGAGATCTCGGACCTCGTAAAAAAGAAGAAAATAGCATTTATCTCCTGCAAACAATCAGGAAAATGAGAAACTAAAGAAGACTATCAGGCCAAGTCTAGAGCTGTCAAAACAGCAGTCAGAGAGGCCAAACTCCGGATGGAAGAGAACCTAGCAATAAACATTAAAAAGGGGGATAAATCCTTCTTCAGGTATATTAATGACAGAAAAAGGAACACAGATGGATAGTGCGCCTTAGGACACCAGACAGGAACTGTATAGAATTGGACTCCAATAAAGCCGAATTACTAAATGAATACTTCTGCTCAGTCTTTACCTGCGAGGCGCCGGGATCTGGTCCACAGTTGCAGACAAGGGAAAGCTCGGAAGACCCATTTTGAGATTACGTCCAGCAGCGTCTATCAGGTCCAGGGGCATTCCTCTTTTTCTACAATGTCACAAAGCGGTGCGCATCCTGTTTGAGTGGGGAGGACCAAAGTGGGGTCACTCTTGTGGTTCCACCTCATTGCAATCAGTTTTGATGTTATGAGGAATAGGCCCAGCACAATTATATGAGGAGTGCTGGACAATCTCATCTGCTCATTTCTTTTTGGGTCAGGTCCAGAGTCCATGTTGGAGGTAAGGGTGGCTGGCAGGTCTGGGCTCCCAGATAAGGGCTATTGAGTTAGATTACTTACAAGGACCCTAGGGTTTATATGCTTTACTGCTTTTTATTTATTTATTCAATTTTCTATACTGTTCTCCCAGGGGAGCTCAGAACAGTTTATATGAATTTATTCAGGTACTCAATAATTTTTCCCTATCTGTCCTGGCAGGCTCACAATCTATCTAATGTACCTGGGGAAATGGGGGATTAAGTGACTTGCCCAGGGTCACAAGAAGCAGCATGGGTTTGAACCCACAACCTCAGAAAACTGAGGCTTTAGCTTTAACAACTGTGCCACACTCTTCAAAGAGATGGATGGAAGGAGAGCAACTGATCCAACCAAACCAGGTGGAGGGAGGGAGGCAGGAGAGAGACAGAGACTCAACCACATGGGGTGGAGGAAAGGGGGAGGGAGGGATGGAGGAAATAAAGAGACATACCCAACCAAGGAGGAAGACAGACCCAATCATGGTTGGAGGGAGGGAGGGAAGAGGGAAATAGAGAGAAAACCCCAACCATGGAGGGAGGGGAGAGAAAGAGAAAGACTCAACCATGGAGGGAGAGAAGGAGGAATGAGAAATAGAGAAGGAGCCCCAACCAGAGATGGGGTAGGAAGGAGAGAGAAAGAGAGAGAGACACACAACCAGGGAGGGAGGGAAGAGATAGAGAGCAAAACACCCAATCATGGAGAGAGGGAGGGAGGGAGGAGAAAGAGAGAGAGATACCCAATCATGGAGAGAGGGAGAAGAGAGAGAGGGTAGGATTACAGGAAAATTTGTTGGGAGAAAGATGCAGATGAGTGAGAGAAGGTGATGAATGAGAGGGCTAGATTCTGGAAATAGGGATGGAAAAATCAAGGAAAATGGGGAGAGAGGAGGGAAGGAGAGAAATGGTGAGCACAGAGTGGTGACCAGAAGTAAGGGAGAGGAGGGAAGAGAGAGTACCCACAGAAGGGATAAAATAGGAAGGGAAAGTAGATGATGTGTCCATGAATGGCAGGGAAGGAAAGAGATGGAAACTAGACAGATTTAAAAAGGAGGAAGAAAAGTTGATTATGAAAGATGGCTATAGGACAGGAAGTAAAGTGAAGAAAAAAAAAGAAAAAAGAGTGAATAGACGGAGCACAGGGAAGCAGAAATAAAGGTAAGGTAAATTATTTTATTTTTAATTTAGGAAGGGGGTAATGGGATTTGAAATATTGTTTTTCTATGGGGCAATTGAATTGAAATGTGTCAGTTTTGAGAATTTATGTCTGCTATGTACAGTATACATTGCACAATACAGGAGGAAATGTGAGGTGGTGTTTTATGTGATTAATCACGATTAAAAATTTTAATCACAATTCATTGATGTACAGCCCTAACAAAATTATTTGTCTGGTATCACTGGATAATTTGAGTTTCATCCACTTGAATCTAGCAAAATTGCTTTTTACTAAGTCTGCTTTATTTAATCTGAAATTTCAAAGTTTTGTAGAAATTTTTCTTCTTTAGAGTTCAAAATTCATTTTCATGTCTCATACGGAATAGGATTGCAGTGTACTCAGAGGTCCTATCCTTTTGATTTACGGAGAAACTGTGTGCAGTATATATGCAAAATATGGATAACTAATTAGACAGAAAAATGCATACCATAGATTGGATATAATATCACTCAGTAAAATGGCTGAATTATTCCATGCAAATTAAGTTGTAATTTAGTATAATTTTCTGTTTTGCATAACATGATCCAAAAACAGATGTCATCTTCTAAGATGTGTTACTTCCATTACGCCTGAGTTGGGGTTTTTTTTTTAAATCTTTTAATTTTGAAGAGATCTATAACTGACAAGAAAAAATATTCTCTGGATATTATCCTAGGATAAGACTCCTTGATTTAACTTTAGTAACATTGGGGCAAATTCAAGGACAGTATGATTCAGTGTAGAAAACAGTCCCTCTTCATACCAAAGTTTTAGTCACTAAAAATATTGGGAATTGTTCTTCATAAATCTTGAGAAATGATGTCACTGAAGCAAAACTTAAATAAACTGATACTCTTCTCCTTAGAGTCCCTGCAGGTACAGTGACTCCATTGTAATAACATGATCCAAACAATCCCCCCCCCCCCCTTTAACTAAATTGCGCTAGTGTTTTTTAGTGCAGGGAGCTGCACTGAATGCTGTGTATTGCTCCCGACGCTCATAAGAACTCTATGAGTGTTGGGAGCAGTGCACAGCATTCAGCGCAGCTTCCTGCGCTAAAAACCACTAGCGCGGTTTAGTAAAAGGGGGGGATTGTTATTCACTTATCATGGAAGTCAGTCATTTGCGGCACTGAACTACTGCTGGTTGATCACTCCCATGGTGAAATAGTACGGTAGCTATGTTAGTCCACTTTTTAAGGTAATACGAGAATAAATAGAAATAAAACAAAACAGAATGACTAAGGGCTCCTTTTATCGCAGTGTGATAGGCGGTTAACGCGCGGAATACCGTGCATTCAACCGCCTGCCGCGCTAGTCGCTAACGCCTCCATTGATGAGGCATTAGTTTTTGGGTGTGCCGCAGGGGTTAGTGCGTGATGAAATGTCCGACACGCTAACCTTGCTAAAAGGAGCCCTAAAGGTGATACCTTTTTTATTAGACTAACTTTGCTCCCCTTTTATAAAAGCATAGAGTGTTTTTTTAGCGATTGACTCGTGTTGCCTTTGCGATCGACCTTTTGGGCACCCCTGATTAACACCATAGCTAAACTGTTTTCTGATGGTTTAGCCTGCATGCAGGTTAGCGGCAGATTATCAAAATGACTTTATCTCTGTTTTTAGTGAGATTTTTTGCATCTCCGACACTGACATGCAAATAGGCTCTTCAGCATTATAATGAACACTCCAGGGGGTTCTTTAAAATCGCCGAGCCATTCTCCATGAGCGGTGTCGGCTTTTGGCAACAAAAATCAGCGACTGGTCCAGGGGTGCTGGTACATTGACAGCAATATGGCAGTGTCAGAGACTGCTAGAAAAGTTGTTTTCAGAAGTACCCCCCCCCCCCCAGCAGCAGGAGAGATGCCCATTCTCTCCCTTTGCCACATAACACCCCCCCTGCACAGGAGAGATGCCCACTCTCTCCTGCTGCCAAACGACCCCATCACCACAGCGGTGGGAGAGATGCTCATTCTCTCACACTACCACGCAAACCCCCCTGCAGTTTATTTTAATGCTGATGACATTTTATTGTTATATGAGACAAATTATATATATCCAGATGTCTCTTTAATGACTACAGTTTTGCATTTAATATCAGAATGATTGACTGATAGTAAATTGCATCTTAATTTTTCTAAATCCTTTGGTTGTTGGATCACAGGTAAGAACACTATCCCAACTGTGTCACCTAGTCTTATGTCTAATCCACTTTCTATGGTAACTCAATTTAGGTATTTAGGTATTATTTTGGATCATCAGATATCAGCAGTAGTTAAAGCTTGTTTCTATTCTTTATGACAATTTTGTTCATTTCCTGATAAGGATACACAAAAGATAATTGTTTATTCCTTGATTCTTTCGAAACTGGACTATTCTAATAGTATTTATACAAGTTTACCTCAGATTCAAATTCAAACTGTTCAAAATACAACTATTTGTTTTATATCTAACTAGTATTTTAGCCCGTTACATTAACGGGTGCTAGAATATATGTCGTCTGTCTTTCTTTATTTCTGTCTCTCTCTCCCTCCCGCTGTCTTTCTTTCTGTCTGTCTCTCTCCCTGGCCCCCTTTGCCTTTATCTGTCTGTCTTTCTGTGTCTCTCCCTGCCCCTGTGTCTTCTTTTCTTTCTGTCTCCCTTCCTCCCACTGTCTGTCTCTCCTTCTGCCTCCTATGCAGCAGCATTTCTCTCCCCCCACTTCCCTGTGCAGCAGCCACAGCAGCATTCCCTCCTCCTCCATTTCCCTCCCCCCCTACTACTTCCCTGTACAGCAGCAGCGTTTCCCCTACCCCCCTTTTCCCTTCCTGCGGTCTGGCAGGCTCCCTTAGTCCCTTTCCGCCCCCCTTCCCTTCCCGTGGTCCCAACAAACCTGAAACTCTAGCAGCATCTGCAGCACTCTACACACGCTGCTTCGGGGCCTTCTACTGCCCTGATTTGCTCTGCCGCATCTCTGATGATGTCATCAGGGATGTGCCAGAGTAAATCAGGAGAGTAGAAGGCCCCGAAGCAGCGTGTGTAGAGTGCTGTAGGCTGCTGGAGTCAGCAGGTTTGGAGTTGGGACCGTGGGAAGGGAAGGAGGGGCGGGAAGGGATTAAGTGAGCCGGTAAGATCGCAGGAAGGGAAGGGGGGGCGGGAAGAGACTAAGTGAGCCGGTCGGATTGCGGGAAGGGAAGGGGGGGCGGCAAGGGATTAAGTGAGCCTGAAGCCGAGCCGCGAGTGTGGAGCCGTTTCTGCAGTGGCACGAGGTGGAGAGCAGGGAGGCTTGTCTGGCGCACATGCGCAATCCTACCGCCATAGCCTGACAGATCTGGGATCAGGGAAGCATGCGGTAAGAGTGAGCATGCGCTTAGCATTTTATTATAGATGTATCACGTTATGATCATCTTAGTCCCTTAGATCTTCAATATCACTGGCTTCCGATTCAGTTTCATATTAAATTTAAAATTCTTATCCTGCCTTTTAGATCAATACATTGCAATGGTTCTTCATATCTTTCATCCTATTCGTCTTTATTGTCCAAGAGCATTACACTCTCTGAATGACCAATGTCTTTATATTCCTTCTCCATGATCAATTTTTATGGCTCTTACCATCTCTTTGGAATTCTCTTCCATCCTCAGTGCATCTTGAACTCATATATTTAAGATTTAGAACTCTGTTTTCAAACAGGCCTTTTCTATTCAGTTGTACGGCTTTGATATGATTAGGATTTAATAACACTGTAGCCTGCAATTGTATTTTTTTCTTTTTTTCAAGTTTTTAATTTTGTTTAAACAAAAATTCTCTTTCTTTTCCTTTTTGGAACATAGTTAATTTTACTGTATATTTTATCAATTTTGTGAACTGCTCTGTTATTGCATAAGGTATATTAAATAAAATGAACCATAAACTACTTTAGAGTGAAAAATTATTTTCTTCAGTCTGTTTTAAAAGTATTTCCATGTAACTTCATTGAGTGTCCCCTAGTCTTTGTACTTTTTGAAAGAGCAAATAAATTGGTTCTCTTTTACCCTTTCTACACCACTCAGGACTTTGTAGACTTTAACCATATCCCCCCTCAGCCATCTCTTTTCAAGCTAAAGATCCTTCACCTCTTTAGCCTTTCTTCATATGAGAGGAGTTTCACCTTCATTTTGGTTGCTCTTCTTTGAACCTTTCCTAATTCCTCTACATCTTTTGTTGTTGTTGTTGTTTTAGATACAGTGACCAGAACTGAATGCAATAGTCACGGTGGGATTAAACAATGGAGTGATACAGAGCCTTTATAATATTCTTGCTTTTATTTACTATCCCCTTCTTAATAATTCTTAGCATCCTGTAATGTAAGTGCTACATGTAGGAATATACATTTACAGCTGTTATTGGCAAGGTGTAAGAGGGCCTGCGTAATTGTAGGTGGGTTGATGCTGATATGTCAATATTCTATGATGAAATATTGACGTCTAGATGCATTATAGAATTTGCTCTCAGCATGCTTCTTCTAAGTACCTAACTTTTGCGTCCAGTTATAGAATTGCCTCCAAGGTGCTTTGAATGAATGATTATGTTAGAGGAATTCTGCACTTAATCCAATTGGAGTTTGTTCAGTCTCTTTTAAGAAATGCAACTGATTGCCTGAAGATTTGTAGTGCTTATGAATGCCAATCTTTTCTGAAAGATTTACTTTCAAAGACAGCAGGATGCTTAGCACTGAAAACTATAAAGAAGCAGCAAAATACTAACTTTGAAAGAACATATCAGATTTTCTATTGCTAATGTGTGAGACCACCTGCTTCTCTCCACAAGATAACATGGATGATGCTTCTTCTATTCCCTGCTAATAACAGAGAAGAAAAAGGCACCATTTGCTTAGCTAAGCTTGAGGACTTTTCACAACATTTCACATTGTCACGTTATCACTAAGGAAAGATTTGACAGAATATCATTCTGAACTTGGCATTTGGATCATGTAAGACAGTGAGTCAGAGAGTTCAATGTTTTGGATTAATTTTGCTTTTGCATGAAATGCTGGAAGAAAATACAAAGCAAGAGAAAACATATGAATCTTCATAGATCATAATAGTGTCAGCTACTCTTAAAATGGCAACAAAGTATAATAATTACAATTGGAAACCACTCCATACCACTAAGAGGCTGATGTAATGAGCTGTGAATTAGTCATGTATTCAAGCTTAGAGCATGGAAGTATTAAAAAAATGCTCATTGTTATAAGAAAATCTTATACAAATAACCCTGAATGTGGTGCTCAAAATTGCGCATACAAATGGGACATCCTGATAATTAGATGCTAATAATTATTGGCACTAATGGGTATTAATTAAAATTTATATGCAAATTTTTAGGTGCTGGGATCCATATACAAATTTTTCACAGAGCTTCAAAAAGGGGGCATGGGCATGGGAGGATTATGGGTAGATTGGGACATTCCTTCGATTTATGTCCATAATAAGGTTTAGTTGGTATAAATCATTGCGTCTAAAGTAGGCATTGATCCCAACATTGATCACTGTTCTGTAAACAGTGACTAAATTTAAGTGCTATTTATAGAAGGGAAGAAAAGCATATGAGTCTTGAATCAGTGAATTATTTGCCTCTAATCATGAGTTGTGTAGAAGGCATCATCTATATTTTTTTTAGCTCCACCTTCTTTATCACTGGGCTGTGCTGTAGCTCCTCAGTACATACCAAAGCAGTTGACAACCACTATAAGAGGAAAAATAACCAGGATGGGTATGGGTACTTCCCTGAGAAAGCCAATTCTGCTCTGCTTTGCAATGATTACAATTAAACACTAGGAACATAACCTAAAACAAGGTGGAATGAAGAAGCCATCCACCTGAGTACAGTATCTTTCTTGCTGCTTTGCAAAAAAAAAAAAATATATAAATAAATAAATAAAATTAAGACAGTTCTCTTTGGACCTCTCTAACAAACATCTGGTAATATATGCATGTACAAGACATTAAGCAAGATAAATCTGACAGGGTGGATTTTCTACTAGAAAGAAGATTGAGGTAAGAAGCTAATCTTTCCTTCTAGTGCAAAAGACATATGAGTCTTGAACCAGTGGAATGTACCAAGCAGTCCCCTGAGTTTAGGGTAGGGTATTTGAGCCTGATATGAGCACCAAGGACTCAAAAGTGGCATCTAGCTGTGTTGTTACATCATCCTTTAAAATTTCATGAAAGAATGAAGGGTGGACCACATAGCTGCCCTACAAATCTCAGACGTAACTGCCTAGGACTCTGCTCATGAAGAAGCCAAGCTCTCCATAAAGTGTGCTTTCAAAGAAATTGGTGATTACTTATCACACCTGAAGTACACTGAAGAAATAGCCATGCAAATCCATCTTGAAGTGGAAGCTTTAGAAGCCTGCTTCCCCAGGCAGCTAGGACTCAGAACAAAAAGATGATCTGGGAGCTGAAAATAATGTCACCTCAAAATAATGGAGAAGAACTATCCTAAGAAAAAAAGAACATCCGCTTTTGATACCATTGATCATCTTCTTCTCCTCAATAGACTAGAAACCATTGGCATATCAGGCACTGACCTATTATGGTTCTGCTCTTATCTGAATAATCGGTACTACAGAGTTAGTTTCAACAACTCTATCTCTTCCACTGTCGCCCAAACCTATGGGGTTCCCCAGGGCTCGATTCTTTCCCCCTTACTCTTTAATATTTTCTTGACCCTTATAATTACTCTAGCTCAATCTATAGGCTTTACAGTTTTCACTTATGCCGATGACATCCAACTACTTCATCCACTAAACTTCACATACCCTGAAGAAATTTGTGAGATCAACTTCAAACTTGACCAAATTAGTTTTTTGGCTCCAACAAAATAAACTTGCATTAAACATTTCTAAAACTACAGGTGTTCTTTTCAGACCTCTACAGATGAACATCTCTGCTCCCCTATTAGCATTGATGCTTCTCCCATCCAAATGGACAGTAAAGTTAAACTTCTTGGCATTACTTTGGATAAAGATCTCACATTCCATCAACAAATCAGTGCTGTAACAAAAAAATGCTTTCACAAGTTATGACTCATCCATTCCATTTCCTCCCTTCTTGACCCCCCTTCATTCGATTCATTCCCTTGTCATCTTGACCCTGGACTACTGCAATTCTCTCTACCAAGGAATAACTCAGAAGGAAATCTGTTGCCTCCAATTAATACAAAACACTGAACTCTTTTATGATACCACTCATAAATCCATCTTCTCTGTCACAGCTCCTACATTGTGGAATGCCCTTCCCACTAATTTTTGTTTAGAAACTCTTTAGATAAATTTAAATCCAAACTTAAAACATTCCTCTTTAAAGATGCCTTCACACTGTAAACTCTTTCATCTATGAAAACTGATCATCCTTTGTAGAAATCTTAAAACGAATAAACGCTTCTTTTGAAGCAACCTCCCCAACCTAATTGTACTTCGCTTTCACATTTTCCTCTTTTTATTTTTATTTTCATCTCGATGTATTAATTCATCTCTCCTTCCCATTCTCTCCTAATGTATCATGTACGTCAATGCGTAAATGCTTCCCTTTTTCTTAGGGCTCCTTTTACTAAGCCACGCTAGCAGTTTAACGCACAAAATAGTGCGCGCTAAACCACTAGCCACGCTAGCCGCTACCACCTCCTCTTGAGCAGGCAGTAGTTTTTGGCCAGCGCCGGGGTTAACGCGGCTTAGTAAAAGGAGCCCTTAGTTTAGATAAGTTTTTAATTTTTTTTAAAATATATATTTCATTTTATTGTAAATCATTTAGATACCTATATGATAAATAGTATATAAAAAATAAAGAAACTTGAAACTCATGACCCTGAAAAGCAGATTGTAAAGGACTTAAGTCTGGTAAAAAAAAAAAAAAAAAGGACAAGTTCTGAATATTATAAGAATGTCATCTGTGTAGGAAAAAAACTGAATGTTGTGATTTTGTAAATGTGCTGCTAAAGGATTTTAAAAGATATTGAATAATAAAAGGGAAAAGATGGAACCACACGAGACGCCACAATGAAAGGGGAACTCTTCAGAAGGAAAGCTAGAAGCAAGAACGGTCAGACCAAAAAAGAAGTAAGCCAATGTAGTATCTACAAGGCCTATGACCTACAAGGATCCTCTCTCAAAGATCACTCTTCCTCTGGGCTAAAGCCCTGAAAAATAAATGTTGGGTCACAGTAGAGAGAGAGAGCAGTGGTACATGCTAAAAAAGCTGTTAATTCTGAGGTTCTATATTTGGAGGGGGGAGATTAAAGTTTAGATGGCTCTAGCCACTATGGACAACAATAGGAATGTCTAAAGAACTCAACAAGCCCAGAATTAAAACATGGTAGAAAAGGGACAATCCATTTGCTAGCAGTTTGGTATGTGCAGTAGTGCTTATGAGAAGTACTGTACAGTAAAACCTAACTTGGTTTGCAAGAGAAGCAAAACATTTGATTAAATTTTAACTTGATATACAAGCAATGTCTTACAATACAAGTACATACAGTATACACGCGTCACATCATCACAGTTGAGCCGATGGTTCTTCTCTCTCTGACACTGCAGGAGTGTAGTGACTGTTCTAAACGAGCAAAGTCTTGCAATACAAGTGCATACAGTATACACATGTCACATCATCCCAACTCAGCCAATGGTTCTTCTCTCTCTGACACTGTGGGAGTGTAGTGACCGGTCTAAACTAACAAAGTCTTGCAATACAAGTGCGTACAGTATACACGTGTCACATCATCCCAACTCAGCCAATGGTTCTTCTCTCTCTGACACTGTGGGAGTGTAGTGACCGGTCTAAACTAACAAAGTCTTGCAATACAAGTGCGTACAGTATACACGTGTCACATCATCCCAACTCAGCCAATGGTTCTTCTCTCTCTGACACTGTGGGAGTGTAGTGACCATTCTAAACTAGCAAAGTCTTGCAATACAAGTGCGTACAGTATACACGTGTCACATCATCCCAACTCAGCCAATGGTTCTTCTCTCTCTGACACTGTGGGAGTGTAGTGACCATTCTAAACTAGCAAAGTCTTGCAATACAAGTGCGTACAGTATACACGTGTCACATCATCCCAACTCAGCCAATGGTTCTTCTCTCTCTGACATTGTGGGAGTGTAGTGACCATTCTAAACTAGCAAAGTCTTGCAATACAAGTGCGTACAGTATACACGTGTCACATCATCCCAACTCAGCCAATGGTTCTTCTCTCTCTGACACTGTGGGAGTGTAGTGACCATTCTAAACTAGCAAAGTCTTGCAATACAAGTGCGTACAGTATACACGTGTCACATCATCCCAACTCAGCCAATGGTTCTTCTCTCTCTGACATTGTGGGAGTGTAGTGACCATTCTAAACTAGCAAAGTCTTGCAATACGAGTACACACAATATACACGTGTCACATCATCCCAACTGAGCCGATGGTTCTTTTCTCTCTGACGCTGCAGGAGTGTAGTGACCGTTCTAGACAAGTAAAGTCTTGCAATACAAGTACATACAGTATACATGCGTCACATCATCACAATTGAGCCAATGGTTCTTCTCTCTCTGACACTGCAGGAGTGTAGTGACTGTTCTAAACGAGCAAAGTCTTGCAATACAAGTGCATACAGTATACACGTGTCACATCATCCCAAATCAGCCAATGGTTCTCTCTCTGACACTGTGGGAGTGTAGTGACCATTCTAAACTAGCAAAGTCTTGCAATACGAGTACACACAATATACACGTGTCACATCATCCCAACTGAGCCGATGGTTCTTTTCTCTCTGACGCTGCAGGAGTGTAGTGACCGTTCTAGACAAGTAAAGTCTTGCAATACAAGTACATACAGTATACATGCGTCACATCATCACAATTGAGCCGATGGTTCTTCTCTCTCTGACACTGCAGGAGTGTAGTGACTGTTCTAAACGAGCAAAGTCTTGCAATACAAGTGCATACAGTATACACGTGTCACATCATCCCAAATCAGCCAATGGTTCTCTCTCTGACACTGTGGGAGTGTAGTGACCATTCTAAACTAGCAAAGTCTTGCAATACGAGTACACACAATATACACGTGTCACATCATCCCAACTGAGCCGATGGTTCTTTTCTCTCTGACGCTGCAGGAGTGTAGTGACCGTTCTAGACAAGTAAAGTCTTGCAATACAAGTACATACAGTATACATGCGTCACATCATCACAATTGAGCCGATGGTTCTTCTCTCTCTGACACTGCAGGAGTGTAGTGACTGTTCTAAACGAGCAAAGTCTTGCAATACAAGTGCATACAGTATACACGTGTCACATCATCCCAAATCAGCCAATGGTTCTCTCTCTGACACTGTGGGAGTGTAGTGACCATTCTAAACTAGCAAAGTCTTGCAATACAAGTACACACAATATACACGTGTCACATCATCCCAACTGAGCCGATGGTTCTTTTCTCTCTGACGCTGCAGGAGTGTAGTGACCGTTCTAGACAAGTAAAGTCTTGCAATACAAGTACATACAGTATACATGCGTCACATCATCCCAACTCAGCCAATGGTTCTTCTCTCTCTGATGCTGTGGGAGTGTAGTGACTTCTAAACGAGCAAAGTCTTGCAATACGAGTACATGCAGCATACACACGTCACATCATCACAACTGAGCCGATGGTTCTCTCTGACGCTGCAGGAGTATAGTGACTGTTCTAAATGAGCGAGGTCTTGCAATACAAGTACTTATAGTATTTTGTATTAAAGTTTTTGGGTTGTGGAACGAATTGTCTGAGTTTCCATTATTTCTATGGGGAACTTTGCTTTGATATATGAGTGCTTTGGATTACAAGCATTCTTCCGGAATGAATTATGCTCACAAACCAAGATTTTACTGTACTCCAGAACACTGCAGCCAGACATGATTATACATACATATTTAGAATACTACTGTACATGCAAATGCAAAAACCTACCTGTGTTAGAAGTCACTGCCCATTAAAAGGATCTAGGTGTCATTGTTGAGGATACATTGAAACCCTTGGCTCAATGTGTGGCGGTGGCTAAGGAAGCAAATTGAATGTTAGGTGTTATCAGGTAAGGAATGGAAAACAAAGTTGAAAATGTTATAATGCCCATTGTCGCATACACGGTACTGGCTGGTCAGAATGGCTACCGGGCCATGCGCAAGACTCCAAAATCCAGACGTGCCTTTCTCAGGTGAAAAGCCCAGCTGGTGTTCCAATATCAGCTAGTCTATAAAGAAAACAAGTTAGCTGAATGTTCAATGAAAAATAGAAATGCTTTATTTGACAGTAGCGTGGAAACCAACACTGTAGCTACTGTTCCAAAGTCCAAATTCAAAATCACACGTTCAAACCAAAACACAGCTCAGAAGATATGGCTAATAAGTCAGCCAAGGTCTGAGCAGCCCTTTTCTTCAGGGTATATCACTGCTAGTCTTAATTAGCTCTTAGTCCCAGACAAGGAAAGCCATAATTGAAAAGGTAAGTCAATTTACTTATTTCAGCATACTGTGGTAGCCTGGAATTGTACAGGCTTTCCCCCTGCTAGTTCAGATAAGCTGGCGGGGGTGGGGAGTTGCTGAATCCACTTTGAAAAAAACTTGCCAGAAAATGGCCCCACAATCCCAACCCAGGATCTTGTGTGGATTCAATCCCCTCAACTCCCATTAACCTCAATCAGTAGCAAAATCTTCTTTTCACATGAGGGAACAACAAAAATCCCCACTTTCAAAACCACAGTTCACAGTCCTTCCCTAATTGAAGAGAGTTCTTCAGGAGTGGAGCCTTTAACAATGCTTCCCACTCACAAGCAGTTAGCACAAGTCCCAAACAAAATGCAGTGCCAAAAAACACAAAGAGAAACTTAGCTTTCCTCCATGGGAATTTCTTCAGGTTCCCAGGTAAGGTCCATAGGTTCCTCAGTCTGTAGACCATCAAGCAGACTTGGCAGAGACAGCTCATCCAGGTCTCTCATTTCAATCTCATTCTCGGTTTGGAACCTGGAAGCACCTGGCCATGAGTCTCCTTCCAGAGCTGGATCCAGACTCACTTTACTCAGCTTGCTCTGCTCTATTTGTCCAGCCTTCAGAGAGCCACGCCCTACTCTGTATGGGGGTTGGGCAGCCTGGTTCTGAGCTTTCTGCTGTTTTTCTATTAGCCTAAAATAGTAACAACAAAGAGGCACAACCAGTCACAACAGGGTTTGGATGGGGGACGCCCAGGGTAAGCTACAGTCCTAGCCTGCAACAATTCCACTTGAGAAATAAAGGGCGCTCTCAGTGTGAACCATCAGCAATGGGAGCAGAAGCTCCGATACTTCACTTCTGGGTTGAGGCAGGAAGCCTCCACCACCACACCATCATTGAGCCCCCTATGTGTATATAATGAAAAACACCTGCAATAAGGCCCTAAATAAATAGTACAATCTAAGCAACCCCGTGAGCAAATCAAACTCAAACGGTGGACTTACAACCTGAGCGACCCCCACACAAACCCTGCCAGCCGAAACCCGCCAAGCTAGAAATAAAGCAATAAGAAACAATATCGAAAAATACTCAAATTCAATCACAAATAATACTTATCTGAACCAAACTACCACGAATGAAAACGCCAGGAGCCAAAGTTCAACCACGCTGGTTTCGGGGAGGAGCCCTTCTTCAGGAACCTAGCCCCCAACCACAAACCAAAAAGCAAAGAAAAAATGCAAAAACGCGAAGCGGGACGGCTGGAGGGAGGGGTGTCCGAGCGGGAGAGCACTCACGCCTAAAAAGAAGACCAGGATACACGTCACACACAAACCAACCAATCATACAGGACGCACAACGCGTCAGCAATCACTCACACCGGGGCAGAAAAAAGAGAGAAGCCCCAATACTGCAGAAAGGGAACGATAAAAACCCGTTAAGTGCTAGAAACCCGACAATGCTGGGAACCACCCAGCGCAGGAAACCTACACGATGACACGGCACCCAGAAAAAATGGAATGGAACCCTATATGATGGTGTTCCATTCCACACTTTCATTAAGACCGTGGGGAGAAACAGCTTGAAGTTGGAAAATCCAATATTGTTCCCTAAGGTTTAAATGAAATTGTTTGTCCCCCCTGAAATCCCAGGGAATTTGCTCAAGCACAAACCACACCAAATCGGTAAACTGATGACCAGCTTCCAAACAATGAGGCACCAGAGGGGCAGATAGAGATGCCGTTCTGATGCGACTCCTGTGTTCTTGTAATCTTATTCTAATCCTTCTGCTTGTGCGCCCCACATAATGTAACGCGCAAGGACAGATGATGATATATACCACCCAAGCAGAATCACAGGACGTTTGGGATCTAAGATGGTAAGTCCGCTGAGTCCCTGCCAGCCCATGGAACAGCCCATGGAACAGCAGGTGTGTGTTATTTCATTTTCCGACCAAGCCCACCAGGTAGCCGGCATTGTGAGAAAGCATTGGCATGTTTTGGATCACCACGCCATTTTCAATCAGGCTCCTTGCATAGCTTTCTCCCGTCCTAAAAATTTGAAGGAATTGTTATCCACTAAAAGCCGAGCAGTCACCGGGGGGAGGCACGGTCCGTGCGGCCATTGCGATATGTGTGCGTCTTCTCTATCTATCTCTCAATGGCAACACCCCCGGACTCAGCGGACTTACCATCTTAGATCCCAAACGTCCTGTGATTCTGCTTGGGTGGTATATATCATCAT
This sequence comes from Geotrypetes seraphini, assembly GCF_902459505.1. NCBI lineage: Eukaryota > Metazoa > Chordata > Amphibia > Gymnophiona > Dermophiidae > Geotrypetes > Geotrypetes seraphini. The sequence continues at coordinate 34,775,685 of NC_047101.1, read as the reverse complement.
CTGTCCTTGCGCGTTACATTATGTGGGGCGCACAAGCAGAAGGATTAGAATAAGATTACAAGAACACAGGAGTCGCATCAGAACGGCATCTCTATCTGCCCCTCTGGTGCCTCATTGTTTGGAAGCTGGTCATCAGTTTACCGATTTGGTGTGGTTTGTGCTTGAGCAAATTCCCTGGGATTTCAGGGGGGACAAACAATTTCATTTAAACCTTAGGGAACAATATTGGATTTTCCAACTTCAAGCTGTTTCTCCCCACGGTCTTAATGAAAGTGTGGAATGGAACACCATCATATAGGGTTCCATTCCATTTTTTCTGGGTGCCGTGTCATCGTGTAGGTTTCCTGCGCTGGGTGGTTCCCAGCATTGTCGGGTTTCTAGCACTTAACGGGTTTTTATCGTTCCCTTTCTGCAGTATTGGGGCTTCTCTCTTTTTTCTGCCCCGGTGTGAGTGATTGCTGACGCGTTGTGCGTCCTGTATGATTGGTTGGTTTGTGTGTGACGTGTATCCTGGTCTTCTTTTTAGGCGTGAGTGCTCTCCCGCTCGGACACCCCTCCCTCCAGCCGTCCCGCTTCGCGTTTTTGCATTTTTTCTTTGCTTTTTGGTTTGTGGTTGGGGGCTAGGTTCCTGAAGAAGGGCTCCTCCCCGAAACCAGCGTGGTTGAACTTTGGCTCCTGGCGTTTTCATTCGTGGTAGTTTGGTTCAGATAAGTATTATTTGTGATTGAATTTGAGTATTTTTCGATATTGTTTCTTATTGCTTTATTTCTAGCTTGGCGGGTTTCGGCTGGCAGGGTTTGTGTGGGGGTCGCTCAGGTTGTAAGTCCACCGTTTGAGTTTGATTTGCTCACGGGGTTGCTTAGATTGTACTATTTATTTAGGGCCTTATTGCAGGTGTTTTTCATTATATACACATAGGGGGCTCAATGATGGTGTGGTGGTGGAGGCTTCCTGCCTCAACCCAGAAGTGAAGTATCGGAGCTTCTGCTCCCATTGCTGATGGTTCACACTGAGAGCGCCCTTTATTTCTCAAGTGGAATTGTTGCAGGCTAGGACTGTAGCTTACCCTGGGCGTCCCCCATCCAAACCCTGTTGTGACTGGTTGTGCCTCTTTGTTGTTACTATTTTAGGATTTTTGGCATATATATTGAGTGTAGTGTTGTGCGTTTCTATTAGCCTAAGCAGATGGGGGCTGGGCTGTATAGGAGCTTGTCTCCTTTGGGGAGTGCTTGTTTGGACGATTGCCATTTTAGTAGGTAAACTTGGACGCTTCGGTATAGCGCATGTGGACGTGTTTATTTTGGACGTCGTTCATGCCGATAATCGATTGACTTGGACATCTTTCCATTATTGGCACATTTCCCTGGACGTCTTACGCCGCCGACGCATAGAGCCCCTCCACGTATGGGCTTATTGGAGTGATTTAAAGAGAAATGGGAAACAAGGTAACCTGGGTACATACCGAAGATTGATTTGAAGCAAATACATGCAGATTTGAATAAAACTCTAGCCTCAATCGGTGGCCAGAATAATTTTTGGTAATAAGGAGTAATATGCTCACATTTTTTCAGAATGAAAATCAGTCGGACAGCAGTGTTTTGAACCACTCTTAGTTTTTTGAAGATTTTCTTATAGGCGCCCAGGTAGATTATATTACAATAATCAAGGACCCCTAAATAACTGGATTCTTGCCTAGTCATCTTTAACCAGGTATATTCAGTTCTGGCAACTGGCTAACGCTAGCTGGATATGTCATGGTTGACTATGTAAGTGTCTGCATCTCTAGCAGCAGTAGTCACAAAAGCAGTAAAGTCAGTGCGTCCTTTCTATTGTGGGAAATGCAGACAGCATTCAATTTGACATCAATATCTGTTCTGTGTTTACAAAGTGAAAGCCCTCCCTCTTCAGTGTCGGCAAGCTCACAGTTCATGTCATTCTAATAAGTGCTGTTGTACCGGAGGATTCTTTCACCAGACTTGATGCAAAATAACTGAAGTATAGCTGTGGTGTTTCCTTTCACTAATGATGAGAAGTTCTGAGACAGAAGAGTTCAGAGAAGCTAAACTTTGAAAGATAAACTCATTTCACAAATCAAAGCATGTGTCAGATACGGCAGAAGGCTCTCTTTAATCACAGGCCCGGTCCCGGTATATTTAAATATACACATATTTACAAATGTCAACATAATGTTCTCAAGTAATTCCATATATTAAACAAGACTATGACACAAACTTTGATTGCTAGTGTGTGAGTATTGCTAGGATGAAAGCAAAAAATCTTCACAGAGTCATTCTGCAGTAATAGCCATGATTGCGTTTGGAGTACAGCACACAGGGGCATGAAACAAATGACAAAGGCTCCTTCCTTCAAGCCACGTTTCTGTTTTACTCAAAAGCTCTGTTACTTACTTATCTTTCAGGTAAAATAGTAAATGACAAGGATTTGAAGAATGATACTGAATAAGGCAATCTTTTATATCAAACCAATGCTCATGAGCTACTGGAAATGCCTGTCTGAATAAAAGCAATAGGTTTAGCTGTCAGTTTTCAATAGACCTCCTGTCTCTAGCGCTATGGATTTGTTGCCACAGATGACTGAAACACTAACTTTATTACTGTCTGTTCATAATCTAGCAATCTACTGTCAGAGTTATTTCAAATTCCAATGTTATATATATATCTGCCAAATGACTATTCTGGACATATATGACATTGGAATTTGAAATAACTCAGACTGTAGATTTTTTTTTTTTTTTTTTGCCTCAACCTATACATACATTCTGTATATAAATAAAAATAAATAAATGTATACAGGGTAAGACAAAAAAAAAAAAAAAGTTACCTCAGAGATTTTTGCTGTTTTCTCAGCAACTGCTTAGAATTTCAATGTAAAATCTTGCAGCTTTATTTGTTATTACAATCTACGATTATGTACCAAGTGGAATGAGATTATAATTAAATATGGCTAAGTTATAGACTTTTTAGCATGTCCACCCAGTAATTTTCTACATTGAAAAATGTTTGCACTGTAAAATTAACATTATGAGGTACTAGCTTACTGTTTGTGATGTCATAATGATATAGACTTTGTCTGGGGAGCAATGTTGGAGGCCTATTACAAGTTCCACCCAAAGCCCCAAACAATCACCAAACTCAAGGAAGTGCTGCAGATGCTCTGGAATAGCTTACCGCATGTTGAGAATGCCTCAAAGCAACCGAAGACCTTTGTTAAAACTGGGGGGTGGACATTTTGAACATTCACAGTTGCTGCAAAATTCTGACACATTATTGGTTGTACCTATCTATGTATTTAAAACATTTCTAATCCGCCTTTATCCAAGGCGGCTCACAATTTCCATATTTAATAAAATAAACATTTTAAAAGGAAACATACATCAAACAGAGGAAAAATACAAGGTCATCAATAATAATAAAACCCTTAGCGCACATGCACACTTGAAACTCCGTGCCTCCGCATGTGCAGTAGAAGGAGCCTGCGGCGGTTTCTCCATCGCCCTCCCTCAGCAACGCTGAGAACCCGGAGCCAGTGTCGACCACCACAGCGGTGACTCCCCCCCCCCCTCCTGCCCTCTCTCTGTCTGCTAAGTAAACCCCGGGCAAGGCCAAAAATAAAAATAAAAACAACCGCTGCCACAGAGGGGGAAAGGGCTGCTTCCGTTTCCGTCAGGGAAGGGCGGGGCGAACTAGGGGCTGAAAAAAAGGGGTAGGTGGGAGAAGGGAACTGGAGCTGGGGGTCGGTATTATAAAAAGGGAACTTGTTAGAGAAAGGAGCTGGGAGCTGACAATGGGGATGTGTAAGAGAAGGGAGTTGGGGGCAGAAAAAGGGGATATGTGTGAGAAGGAGGCTGCAAAAGGGACATGTGAGAAAAGGGGGCTGGGGCTGGAAGCTGAAAGGGAAAAGATGGGAGAAAGGGGCTGGGGGGGGGCTAAAAAGGGGGTTGGAGCTGGGGTTGAAAATAGGGGACATGTGAGGGAAGGAGGCTTTACTAGTACCCATTAATGTAAAGGGCTTAAACACTTGTAATACTGTATCATTGCATCTACAGCGGAACTCCTTCTGAGCAAATATCAAGTAACATCATTCTTCAGTTTAGTACACAGCGGTCCAATAACGACATAACTCAAAAAACCCGTTAAAGAAAGCTTGCACAAACAGATGATATTTTTACTGTCTTGTAACTTGTAAAATTTCTTATTGAAATTTAAAGCAGTTGCTGAGAAATCTGTGTCTGTGTGGAGAGAGAGGAAGAGAGAGAGAACTACTGTTAGCTCTCAGTTATCCAGCACCCATGGGGATTGGTGGATGCCGGATAACTGTAGTTTCTGGTTGTTTGAGAGTTACTGTACAAATAGTTGGCTAATAACTAACATTACATCGTACAAACATTTCAGGAAACTTTTGGAAAACCTATTTATTTGATAAATTTCTGTAATATATAACCATGACATTTTAATTTGTTTTTTGTAGTTCCTGAGATTGTCTCAGGTTCTTGAAGTTGTGAACCACATTGAACTATATTAGGTTATGAGGTATATAAATGATAATGTAATATAGTTTTGTCTCCCTTCCCCACTCACTCTATCATCCCCCCACCCACACTTGTAGGGGGTGGGGATGATACAGCAATCTGTTCTTCTCTTCTTTCTGGGTCACTTTCTTTCCCCCCTTCTCTCCCACTTTCTCTTCCCCCTTCTCCCCGGTGCTGGCGGTGAACAGCTTGTTTTCAGTGCTACCTCTGCTGACTGGCTGCTGCAGCTGCTTCCCTAAGGCCCTCAGGGGGTTTCACAGCTCAGGACTGCTGCCACTGCTACTGCACTTTGGGGCTGGAGGGAGGGAGGGGGTTATAGAAATATAGAAACAAGATGGCAGATAAAAGCCAAATGGCCCATCCAGTCTACCCATCCTCAATAACCATTATCTCCTCCTCTCCCTATTGCCTAAGGCTCTTTACATTTGCATTGTGAGGTCATAGAGCTTTATGGTTAAAGAAACATAGCCAAAAAAGTATTTCGGGAAAATACCAAAACGTGGTGTTTTGGATGTAGAGATCAAAAAGATCAAACACCAAAAACAAAGATCTCTAGTTATAAGTATAAAGGAGTCAATATCATCTAGTTAGATTAATTTTATACGCTCAGAATTGTGTAATCTTGCCAAGGGCTGAGGCCCCTCTAGCCAGACCCACTACCCGGTCATTGCATATGAAATATTAATGAATTTTCAAGTGAAGTGAATTCTTAAACTTCAATGATCCAATAGAAACAAAAATAGTTTTTACTTAGCTCTAGTAAGCTCTCAGGGTTTTAGGAGTCCTGATGCGCACCACATTTCGTAGATCTTTTTCAAGGAACCCACAGAGAACTGTAAACTACTGATATTTTAACCTTGGTTTTATATTAGCGGTATATCAAATTGAACTTGACCTTGACTTGAATTGATGGCACCTAACCATATACACACACACACACACATGCGTGCGCACGCACACACACACACGCACACACACACACGCACACACACACATAGATTGCACTTACAGTTTCCTCAAGGACAGGCCAAGACTTAGCATAGAGAACTCATTAATGCCTAGTAACATAGAGAGTGAGTATAGCTCAACAAGATGTCTTTCTATTGTCAGCCACACTGGGATATTATGTTAGTTGATCCTGAGACTACCAACAGGCTGTTCTTAAAAGGGCAGCTTCTGCTTATAGGGAAAAATCAAGAAGTCCTACACCACCCTCATCTCTGGGACACTTGAATTTTCTTTGTGGTTTTTTGAGTCAATCTTTATTCATTTTTATAACTTACATCAAGTGTAACAAAAAGTAACATCATTTTAACTTAAATACATCACTTGAAATTCTATAATTATTCATATTCAATATAATTTATCCCATTCCCTCCCAACTCTTCAATATATCATAACATTATTGAGTCATATTAATTTGGTATTTGTAGCACATACAATATTTGCAGGGTAATGACCATATGAATAGCTTCCATCTCCTCCACCAAGTAAGCCATAATGGGGTCTGTTTAGTACACACACTTTCTCAATAAGCAGTTTTACATTAAGGAGTGCTGTGTCCTCCCAAGGTCTCATAAACTTCACACCCAAATATTTAATATTGGAATTACACCATATCATATCACTGCTACAACTAATAACAATTTATTTAGTGCTACTGGATGTACACAGCATATGCAGGTATTTTCTCTGTCCCTAGAGGGCTCATAATCTAAGTATCTGTACCTGATTAGTTGGGTAGTTGAGTGCTTTGTTGTAGAGGGTAGAATGAAGGAGTAGGAATTTGATGATGTCAATGCTTGTCACAAAGTGGGTGATGTGATGCAATTAGTTGGTCAACGTAGGATAATATTTGAGTATTCTTATGTTAACTGATGCTGTTATTAAAGCTATGGCCAGTTTTACCACCATTATAAGAACATAAGTATTGCCGTTGCTGGGTCAGACCAGTGGTCCATCGTGCCCAGCAGTCCGCTCACGCGGCAGCCCTTAGGTCAAAGACCAGTGCCCTATTAGAGTCTAGCCTTACCTGCTTACGTTCTGGTTCAGCAGGAACTTGTCTAACTTTGTCTTGAATCCCTAGAGGGTGTTTTCCCCTATAACAGCCTCCAGAATAGCGTTCCAGTTTTCTACCACTCTCCGGGTGAAGAAGAACTTCCTTACATTTCTTGGAGGAGAAAGAGAAGTTTTGGTGTGGAAATAAGGGGTGTGAATGCCAGTGTTAATCATTTTAGTCACAGTTCTGTGTACCTTTTGTTCTACTGTATCTTTTGAGATGGGGTGACTTGAACTGTACAAAAAGCTCAAGGGACAAACACATGATGTTTATATTTATTTGTATTTATATACCACTCTTCAATTATAACATCAGTTTAGTATACATCATAAAATAAAAAAATAATCATTTAGTTGCTGTATTAAGAGATACCTAATTGAAAATTGAAAAGAGATACCTAATTGAAAAGTAAAACCAAATCATTAACAAAAATTAAATCATACTTAAAATAAAAATAAACTAAGAGGAAAATGCCAATACAAATAAGTAGGTTTTTAGCTTGACTCTAAATGTAATATAAGTAAGTTCACCACAAAGTACATTAAGAAGTGAGTTCCACAAGAAAGGTACTGATGCAAAAAAATGTTGGAATTTTGAATTGACTTAAGTTTAACCAGGTGACTTGGTGGCACTGTCAATCTATTTAAATTTGAGGACTTCAATGATCGTAAAAGTTTATACGGCATGAGTCGTTTTGCAAGATAGTCAGGTTGTCCACTATTTAATACTTTAAAGAGCAAGGCCAATGCTTTAAACATCAGCCTGAATTTTATTGGTAGCCAGCGATATTCCTTAAACAATGGGGTCACATGATCATATCTACGATGATGGATTATTGAAGAATTAGGATATTCTCTGTTTTCCACTCATTTCCTAATAATTCCCAATGATCTATTTATTTTTTTTTCACAGCCACTGAACTAAACTGAGGATTCCAATTTCCTATTCACAGTGTCTCCAAAAACCTTTTACCTGGTTAGTGGTTCCTAATATTATTTATATAATATTTTCTGTACTATCTGCATGGTCAAAAGCTATTGAAATGGTATAAATTCAGGTACAGTACATAACATAGGACTCTTTTCCCTATTCATATCACTTTGCTCTTAAGCAAATTAAATAATGTTGGCTGTGAAGTTGTCTTACTCCCAATAACGCAAGATCTTCTTGCAGTTTTTCACAATCCACTCATAGATAGGAATTCTAGGAGCGTCAGAGCTGTTACAGCAGTGGCCGGCACTAAAAATACTAGCACAGTTTTGTAAAGGAGGGGGTTAAAGAAGCTTAAACCTGTGTTGCTCCTTGTGTCTCTGGGCAAGTAACAACCCCCCCCCCCCCATTGCCCACTGGGACAGACAAGGAAAAAAACTTGAGTACCTGAATAATTTCATGTAAACCATTCTGAGCTCCCTTGGGAGAATGGTATAGAAAACTGAATAAATAAATTAATGAATGGCCCAAGATGTTGCTGCTAAGATTTAATGCTAACAAATGCAGGATTAGAGAATGACACAGGGACAACTTTTTCCCCCTTCACACAGTAACTCAATTTCCCTGTCCCATCCCCGCAAGTGTTTTGTCGCTGTTCCTGTCCCTTTCCCATTCCTGTAAGCTTTGTCTGAATCGCCGAAGCCTCAAACACTTATGATTTTAAAGTGTTTGAGGCTTGTGCAGATGAATACAGAGCTTGCAGGAATGGGGCAGGGACAGGAAAAGAACTTGCTGAGATGGGAGTGGAAAATGAGTTCCCCCGGGGACAGTGAAAATTTTGTTCCCGTGTCATTCTCTATGCAGGATCATACATTTGGGTTGTAAACCCCAAGAGAACAGTATAGTATATGGGGTGAAGCACTTCAGTACACAGAAAAAAAGTAGGTCTCTGGGGGGATAATATCTGATGATTTTAAGGTAACTAAGCAGACAGAAAAGGTGATGGCAAAAGTCAGGATGAAGTTGGGTGCATAGGTAGAGAAAAAGTCAGAAAGAGAAAGAGGAGATTGAGAGGGGACATGATCAAAACATTCAAGATAATGAAGGGAATAGACTTAGTAGATAAAGACAGGTTGTTCACCCTCTCCAAGGTAGGGAGAACGAGAGGGTACTCTCTAAAGATAAAAGGGGATAGATTCCATACAAACGTAAGGAAGTTCTTCTACCAGAGAGTGGTAGAAAACTGGAATGCTGTTATAGGGGAAAACACCCTCCAGGGATTCAAGACAAAGTTAGACAAGTTCCTGTTGAACAAGAACATACGCAGGTAAGGAACCATTAGGGTACCAGTCTTTGACCTAAGGGCCGCCGTGGGAGTGGACTACTGGGTATGATGGACCACTGGTCTGACCCAGCAGCGGCAACTCATATGTTCCTCAGTATGTCTCTGGCAAGATTCCATTTATAATATTGCATACATTTCTGGAGATTGTGTGGTATTCAGCCTATACCTGCTAGGTCTGTCCCCAGAGCAATGCAGAAACCTGAAGCAAAAACACTAGAAACAGCTCACTTTAAACCTCAAACTAACCATTTTGGGGACTTTTCTCCTTTGGCCTCTAGAGGGAGCAGGAGAGCAGATTTGCCTGTTCCACAACCCCCACACAGCTCTAGTTTATTTCCCAGCAGTCACTGCAGGCTGGAAGCAGAACCAGCCGGAAAGCCTTTTTACCTGAGAGTTTGGGGCGTGGCTGCAGGCTATTACATCAGAGAGCAGAACAGTTGGAGAGGCAGAAGGAAAAGCAGGAGCAACAGAGAGGCTTGGATGGCAGTGAACACCTGGAATGTATGGAGCTGACAGAGGTTGGTCTGGAGCCACCAAACTTAATGCCTCAAGATTTTCAGACCATGGAGCTGGAGCCATATGCTGAACCATTGAATGGAGTCCTGCCAATGGACATTTGCTGGACTGAGGCCAAGTAAATTAAACTGCCTAAATGTTTAAACTAGACACTGTTTGCTAAACTTACTAAATGCTTTTTGTTGTGTAACCCTGCTTGGGGGCACCTACAAGAACTTTACAGAACTGTTTTTGGATTCTGTGGGGGGGTTTCTTCCCTCTGGGTGGGGGGAAGGGCTATTACCCAGTCCCAGGAAGTGGGGACTGCTCTGTGTCTTCTGTGGTGGGTTTGAGGGCATATTATTTACAAGTTGTTACCATACAGAGCACACTCCCTGGCCAGCAAGTCAGATGCTGGGGCCTAGTGCCATAGCACTTGCGCAGGCTGAGCTAGTGATATCAGCCCAAAAGACTGTTTTTGGAATATTTGAAAGTTTGAACCATTAATCGGCTGGAGAGCCAGCGGCAGCTTGGAAAAGCCTGAATTATATAAGTTTTTGAATTTGATTATGTTTCCAATACTGAGGGACCTAAGGAAAAGGGTTTCTAAGAACTTTATTGGCTGACACTAATCCAGAGACTGTTTGGAATTACAGTTTGTTTGTTTTGGACTATACTTTATATTTTTGAACATCCTGACAAGATTGATTTTCTTTCTTCCAATATGGAACTGTTGAACTCTAGACAAGCAGGCTGGTTTGAATGTTTTTGGTTTTGTGAATAAACCCAGAACTTGCATGATACAATACACTTACCTGGTGTGGTATTCCCTTATGGTGGCCTTTTTATTTTTTCTTTCCTTGTGCAGCCCGGAGTGGCTCACAAGAGTTTTCCTTTTGTTACTAGTGCCCTAGGACCCATTGCCCTGAGGCTGCCGGTGACAATTGTACCTTTCAAAAGCATATAAGCAGTATCGATGTGGTTCACAGAACAGCTATTAAAATGGTCAGTAATCTTTGTCATAAAACATAGCAAAACAGTGAAATAGGCCGCAGACGGAAGAACAAAGGGGGAAGCAAAAAGTTGGAGGAAGCAGATTTTATTGAAGGACCCGGCATGGTCTACAAGTGCCTGCCTCAACAGCTCATATAAATACAAATAAATAAATATGCTAAAAATGAAACAGTAACAGAAGAGGAAAACTTAAAACAACAAAGAGCACTGAAAAAAGAAAGTGACATTAACCCCCTCATTTACTAACACGTAGCGTAGGTTTTAGCGCCAGCAGTGGCGGAAACTGCTCTGATGCTCATAGAATTCCTATTAGTGTCGGAGCAGTTACTGCCGCTACTGGCACTAAAACCCAAGCTACACGTTAGTAAAGGAGGGATTAATGTAGCAAGAGTTATACATCATGGCAGTACAGTGCTTCCTATGTAATGTTGTCAATGACAGTGTTAAAAAGTCCAGGAGGATTGTAAAAAAGATAACAGTAACATGAGTATGCTATTACACATTTTTTAATTGTCAAACTTTACAACTTTGTTGGAAAAAAATTATGGTTTTGTAAAAGGGGAGGTTAGTGTGAAAATCAAAGCAATATATATATATTCTAAAATAAAATTAAAATATAGGAAAGGAATGCCATAATTTGACAGAAAAGGTAGCATATATATGAGGAACCATTGAAAAGTTTGAGCCCAACCAAGAAGAGAATGATGTGAAGCCATGAAACCTACATGTTGTTCCACAATTTTCATGTCAATGATATGACATGAAACGAAAAGTGTCAAGAAAAATGTGGAATAACTTGTAAGTTTCATGGCTCCACATAATTTTCTTCTTGTTTTTGCAGAGAACCTTTCATCAGCCCCTCAAACAAGAAACATTCATTCTAAAAAAAACAAGCCCAAAAACATTAATTCTAAAAAATAAAAAAACTTAAAATAAAGCACTGTTCATCTGTCCATCAAAGCACAGTTATCAATGATGGAATGCCTCAGAAAAAAAATGAGTCTTAAGCATAGTCTTAATTTTCTTTAAAGACTGCTTGGATCTAATGGCCAATGGGAGATTATTCCATAAAAAGAACCATAAAATAGAAGGCACTAATTTGTATAGCCTCATGTCTGTTTTGGGTTTGGTAGCACTAGCCTATGATCATTAATGGAGCTTAAACAATGAGCTGGGGAATTAGGAACAGTTAGTTTTGCCAAATAATCTTGGAGATCAGCATGGATGACTATAGGTCAGAGTAAGAATCTTGATCTCAGCTCTACAGAAAGGGTGGTAGATGCATGGAATAGTTTTCCAGAAGAGATGGAGGCAGAGACTGTGTCTGTATTCAAGAAAGCATGGGATAGGCACGTGGGATCTCAGAGAGAGGAAAAGATAATGGTTACTGCCATGGATGGGGCCATTTGGCCTTTATCTGCCATCTTGTTTCTAGGTTTCTATAGCCATAAAGCTCTGTGAGCCTCAGCCTATAATCATAAGGTTCTGTGACCTCACAATGCAGGTGTAAAGAGCCTTAACCTATAGGAAAAGGTGGAGATAGTGGATGCTGAGGATGGGTAGACTGGATGGGCCATTTGGCCTTTATCTGACATTATGTTTCTATGTTTCTACATAGTGAATGAGAAGCCACTGCAGTTTCCAAAGAAATGGAATATATGATCAAATCATTTTTGCAGAGCAAATTGGGCATGGAACATTGTTTTGGAGCCTTTTTACTTCTAGGTTTGGGATGCTGGCATAGATGACAGTACAATAATCCAAACATGAACCGATGAATGCATGGAACAAAGTATGTAATTAATCAAATTCAAGGATGCCCCAAACCAAATTAGTTTCCACAAGGTAAAAATTATAGAATTTAAAACTGAGGAAATTTGTTTTGAAAAGTTTAAATTTAGAATCAAAAATAACACAAAGATATTTGATGAAAATGCTCATGATTAACTGTAGACATATTTTATAACTTGCACACAAGCGCTAGACATGCCTTTGACTTGCCTATTTTTCTCCCAAGTCCATGAACCCTTGCAGTGCTCTGGATTTTATGTGATAAAGACCAATCTTCCCTGACTCTACAAAAAGGAAGCGGGGGAGAGACACTGCAGCCACAAGAAGTGACAAAATATATCAATATAAGGTATAAAATAATATGTGATAAGCGGGAAGTCCTCAGTCACACAGCGAGCAACGGGGATTACATAACCCCTGATGCACCAGCTGCCACAATAGAGTGCCCATGCGGGCATAAACTGTGAAACATCCTCGGGCTCACCCACGAGTGAATGCAAGTGTATTAGTGCACCAAAAGTTGTGCTAAATATGCAAAAAAAAAAAAAAATAATAATAATCAACAAGTGGCTTACATAGTCTCTACTCCTCATCCGAGGGTGAAAGAGCGACCAAAATCAACCAAAACGGCAAGGGCAGGGAGAACAAGCCAACAGTTGAAAGGAGTACTTAGCTCTCTAAGGTACAAGTCTCTAAGCAGCTCAATGGCTTATCCACATGTGTCCGTCCAACTGAACTCTGTTTCGAGGGTACAACAGATCCCCTTCCTCAGGAACCAACTGCTGAAAGCTGTAGTCCAACTTGCTCAGACACCTGCCGGACTGGAATAGAAGAAAATGGCGACTGAGGACTCCCCGCTTATCACATATTATTTTATACCTTATATTGATATATTGTCACTTCTTGTGGCTGCAGTGTCTCTCCCCCGCATCCTTTTTGTAGGGTCAGGGAAGATTGGTCTTTATCCTGTTTGGGTTTCTTCCCTTCTTTTTTGAATTTTTGTGATATCACTGGATTTTATGTGTGCAGTAGTTTATAGAATTCCACTGCTAATTATTCTCAATTAGTGCTAATTAAGTCCAATTATAGTAATAAATGTCTTTAATGCCAATTAGCTACTAATTATGCTATTTAGAAATGTGTGTAACATTATTTCACAACTTGCGCAAACAACTTTGTACATCAAGCATAAAATTCTGTACACAAGTTTATAGACTTAGAAAATATAAATCCTGTACCACACATTTCTCTTCTTTGACTTTTAACAATGTGGTTTAACTGAAATAATATCATGTTATGACTGGTTTCACCTGCTTGGTAGCTAGTGTGCAACACTCTTTTCAGAAAGGAATTTTTAAAATTCAATATCGCATTGACATTGGGCACAGCAGTAAATAACAACAGCACCAGAGGTGGAAATGTAAGCAACCACCTTTAACGTAGGTTTCATTCATGAAGTTGAAGATCCCACAGAGAGCCTGTAGTGCATGTGATAGAAGGATCCATAGGAGTTGCCATGCCCCATTAAATTTCTCTTCTGCAAATTTCCTTTTGTCATTTTATTGAAGTGAACTGGCGCCTGAGCTTTGTTATAAGCTAGCTAGAATACAAGGGGCAGCTTAAAAAATTCTCAGCCCAGCCAAGAAGAGAATGATGTGAAAGCCATGAAACTTCCAAGTTGTTCCACACTTTTCTTGATACTTTTCATTTCAGTGAGGCAAATGCATCTAGTAAATGGGCACAAGTATAGGGAAACCAAGCCATTGTGACATCATCGATGAGGTTGACTCAGGCCTCGGTGGAATGAGCCATTATGACATCACAATACGAGGAGCCGCTGAAAAATTCTCAGTCCAACCAAGAAAATAACTTAAAAGTGATTCCACACTTTTTATGACACTTTCCATTTCATTTCATTTGATATCATCAAAACAAAAAGTGTCAATAAAAGTATGGCATAATTTGTAAGTTTCGTGGCCACATCATTCTCATCTTGGTTGGGCTGAGAACTTTTCAGCTGCCACTTTTATTGTGACATCATAATACCTCATTCCACCAATGTCTATGGAAACAGTGCATCAAGTCCATTGATTCTGCAGTTTCTTTTTTGGATTTCGTTGTTTGACATTTACTGCAGACTAGTAGGACTTTTTCTTTAGTAACCTTAGCAGGTACACTGTCATTTTGCACAGTGCCCCCTTCTATTGAATCTATTATTAGAAATTGTTGGGGAATTCTATAATTACTTTGGATGTTTACTGATTATCCTATCATAGAATACCAAAAGGGGTAAGAATATTGGAGAATATGTGACAAATAAGAATCTGGATCAGGATATGTTTACCAGTTTGGAAGAAGCAGGGAATATCAGAACATAAGAATTGCTGCTGTTGGGTCCATCATGCCTAGCAGTCCGCTCACATGGCGGCCTTTAGGTCAAAGACCAGTGCCCTAACTGAGACTAGCCTTACGTTCTGGTTCAGCAGGAACTCGTCTAACTTTGTTTTGAATCCCTGAAGGGTGTTTTCCCCTATAACAGCCTCCAGAAGAGCGTTCCAGTCTTTTACCACTCTCTGGGTGAAGAAGAACTTCCTTACGTTTGTACGGAATCTATCCCCTTTTAACTTTAAAGAGTGCCCTCTCGTTCTCTCTACCTTGGAGAGGGTGAACAACCTGTCTTTATCTACTAAGTCTATTCCCTTCATTATCTTGAATGTTTCGATCATGTCTCCTCTCAGTCTCTTCTTTTCAAGGGAGAAGAGGCCCAGGTTCTCTAATCTCTCACTGTACGACAACTCCTCCAGCCCCTTAACCATTTTAGTCGCTCTTCTCTGGACCCTTCTTCATGTCCTTCTTCATGTACGGTGACCAGTGCTGGACGCAGTATTCCAGGTGGGGGCATACTATGGCCCGGTACAGCGGCATGATAACCTTCTCCAATCTGTAATGGATACAAGTGGTCTCTTCAGTGATAAGTAGCTTTTCTTGGGAGGACCCAAAGATTAAATTCATAATTTGCTGTAGACTGCAAGACTTCCTGCATCTGCTGCGTCTCGTTTTTGTCACACAGTACTTTGGATGTGTTTAGCATTTCTATCTCTTGCGGCTCAACCAGAATGGACCCAGGAAGAAGGTTGTTCTATACCGAAACACGCACCATATCGGGTCCTTGTCACAGACCTTTTACTGCATATTACTTGGATTGGTTTCACTTTTACTTGTGAAGACTTTTAGTTGTTTTCAATAAACTGGTTTTTGAGATAATCGTTTCCACAGTTCTGTTTTGCTTTTGGTAAAATCCAGGATGTTACAAAGAGCTTGCCAAGACTCATCAATCCTAATGACTATTATCCGATGCCGCTCATCCATGTTGGCATTAATGAAAATTAATGAGACCTGTAATTTCCAACTTTTTAGAAGTGTATCACCTTTTTATATGATTAGGGTCAAATGTTCTAGATCAATGTGAAAATGCTTCATACATGTAAACCTAAATGAATGATGATTTAATTCTAACTAATGTCGCCATTTTTCAAGCAATACTACCAGAGTTGAGTTCATTAATATAACCACATGTCTAGCATTTCATTGAATGGATAATAATAGAATCTTTTCTCTGGATGGGTTGTTGGGGCCATTTAAACCTTTAACTTACTGACTCCTATTGCTTAGTATAGAAAACATTAATATTTCACATCCCCACACTGTGAAATTGTATTAGAGTATGAAAGTTCCCAAATGAGTATTTTAAGTGACAGATGCTTTTGCTGTGCCCCTTCTAACCACTATCAATATCTACTGTTCTGCAGAGTATTATCCTAGCCAGGCACCCTGCAGTCAGAGGTTATGAATTGTAAATTCATGGCAATCAGGCTACTTGAGTAGAAAGTGCATTCTCTACAATGATTTGTGAGAACCATTTTTCTTAGCAGCATGTTGAAAAACACCAAATTCATTAGCAGCTTTGACTAGCACCAGTCATATCCTTTTAGCATCAGGATTAAGCATTCTTAATCAGGCATTTAAGATTGCATAATTTCATTGAAATTGCACTTAGTGTAAAGGGAGGTGTGAAATGTAGGATGGGATCCAAGGGAACTATAAAACAGAAATAACATGAACAGCTTTGCAGAAAATATTATTTAATGAGCAATATTTTGTTTTCCTTGTCGTGCTTGCATTGTTGGAGAAAAATACAATCCATATCTCATTTGTTTCGAACAGTTGCGTGTTCAATGGTTGGCAAATCGCTCATATGAAATGGCTCGAGAGACTATGGGAGCTCTAGGCAGCCATTTCCTGTGAGCGATCTGCACGGGGCAGGAGCATGGGAAGATCGCTCCTGTCCCGAAAACTCGCTAGACCACCAGGTAAGGCTTAAAGAGGGGCTTTCAGGGCTTAAAGTAACTGGGGGAAGTGGGGGTTAGGGGAAGAACCGGTCCAAATATTTATTGTGTTTTTTAAATATTCGCAGGCCTGCTCTTCCCCTAACCCCCGCGAATACGAAAGGGGAAGTGTGTGTATGTATATAGGGGAAGTGTGTGTATGTATATAGGGGAAGTGTGTGTGTATATATATATATATATATATATATATATATATATATATCTCACATACAACAGCAATGTGTTGCTAATAACATAAAGGGAGTCTTTAACTAAACTGCACTAGATTTTTGCATTTATTTTTGTGTAAACTGTTGAGGTGGATCCCAGCATTTTCCCATGCAGTTAACACAGAAAAAAATTCAACTTATTCATCTTAGCTGTACTGCAGGCCGACTTAAACTCTTCCTGAGGTTGTGGCACAAAATGTTCTGCATTATATACCTTCAACTCTGACTCCATGACTCTGACTCCACAGGCCTGGTGGTAACAGTTGACATGTGGTACTACATAGCACATTAAATATGGGGCACAGTATGCTCTTTCCCCACCAATTTCCTGCCAATTTCAATTAAACTAAATACTCTGTGGAGTAGTGCTGCCCGATTCAGGAAAAAAGTTTTGATTCAATTCAGCCTATTGAATCGATTTTTTGATTCAATTTGATTTTCCTGCCCAATTGGGTGTGTGTGTGTGTGGTGGGGGGGTTTCCAGATATACTGGTGGATTTATTTTATAGCCTCTTCACCCCCTTTGCGGTCTCCTAACCACACTGGCGCTGTGGTGTAAACAAAATAAACAAAAAACACTTTTCCTCTCTCTTTTAGGTCCTAGTTCACGCTTGCTGTCTAACACCAGCTCTGGCAGGATACACGTTTCAAATCTGACACATTGTAATCACAAAACAGAAAATAACATTATTTTTTCTACCTTTTGTTTTCTTGTTGGTCCCAGGCTCTGGTTGTCTTCTGATAACTCGCTTGTCAGGGTCTCCTGCCCATTTGTCATTTCCTTCTTTCTCCGTGCTAATCATCCATCTTCCATCTCTGTCCTCCCCTTCCCTGGAGATCTGGCAACTTTCCTTTTTTCATCTTCATCCCTGCAGCTGCAGCGATGGACCCTACCATCCCCAGATCTACTCTCTCCTTTTCTCAACTATCCTTTCCTTTCATCCAGCATCTCTCCCTCTTTCCCTACCACCCCAGGGTCCACCATCTCTCCCTCTCTCTTCTCAACTGCCTTCCAGTATCTCTATCCCCCCTCCACACCATCCCTTGTATCCAACTTCTCTGACGTATGGGATTACGGCAGAGGGAACATGCTGCGAAGGCTAAGGCAGCCTACTAGGATCGCTACAGCCGGCTGGCGATCCTCTGCAGGCTGCTTTGAAGGTGAGACTGGGAAGTCAGGAGAGAGATGGTGGACAATGAGATGGAGGGAGGGAACAGGGGATTTTTTCGCGGGCCAAATTTAAATTACCCTGCGGGCCTGAGTTTAATACCCCTGCAATAGGTATATTGATGCTCACTAAAATGTTTACAATGCTGTGGTGAGAGGGAATAGTGAACCTGATGTGTATGCTGCCTAGATTCTTATGTAGTATGAAAAACAGTGCTGTTGCCTGCCTCCCCCCACCCCCCAACTTGTGGCACTGGTGCTATAGCCCTGCCTTGTCAATAGAAGTGCTACTTTGGTGCTTTCTCAATACTCATGGTTGGTGGCACTGGTATGTATTTTTCAAGGACCATCATATACCGCCCCATCCCATCATGTTCGATGTTCACACATGCACAAAAACTGACCATACAAGGTATGTATGGTAGGGGGAGAGAGTTATTGCGATAGCCCATGGAAAGTGATGCCAATTGCCAGCTTTGGGGAGCCTCTGGCTGTTGGCCTCAGGAGGAGAACCTCTTCAGCTGTTGAGATCACTGAGGGGGGGAGGGGAGGAGGGTATAGACAGCAGGGAAGAAGCCAGAGCCCAATTTTGTGTCCACCTACTTTGGGCTCATGGCCCCACAAAAATAAAGGTCTGGCTTAAGCCACTTTATATACGTAAAAAAAATAAAAGAATAAGGGGCAGACTAAGAAATTATTTCCTATTGAAACAGCTAGAAACACAGGTCCAAAAACCAATAGATTACTGAAAAAAAAAACCCAAACAAACCAAAACATGGCAAAACATTCCTTGTCAGCACTCTTAGATATGGGTTGAACCACGGTGAAGAGAAATTTATGTTACATGCTGTTATGTTTTGGATGCTAAACTTTCATAGCAGTTGCAGACCCCTATCTCCCAGCTGTCTGCAAGGATTGATATAGGTCATTGGACCTCTTTCAGTTGCTCTGAAAGTTTGAAGAGGACTGCTTCAAGGGCAGGTAAGTTCACAGATGAGCGATACAAAGTAAGTTTGATTATGATGGTTGGATGGAAATGTCCTTCTTTAAGAGTACAACACTGTTGAAGGTCATGAGATGGTGATTGGTCCATGGCACTGGTGTAATGGCCTTATTGCATTTTTTGTCAGTAGGTGGGTTATTCATGACAAAGATGTGATCTAGTGTATTGCCTGATGAGTGTGTGACTAGGTTGATTGTCTGGATGAAGCCAAGGACGGAAAGGATAATGGCGAAGTATAATGACTGCCCGGTCAGATTGGGGAATTTGGGAAAGTTGAAGTCCACTAGCATCCATATGTGTTGGAGGGAGAGGACTAGTTTCCCTATGACAGCGAGAACATTTTGTGGGATATTCAGTGGGAAGTAATGGGCTGTAAACTAGGATAAAGACACTTTCTTCATTCTGGCCTACAGAGAATGTCAGACATTGCGCAGTGGCGGCAAAAAGGGCGAACAAAATGCTAGGAATGATAAAGAAGGGGATCACGAACAGATTGGAGAAGGTTATCATGCCGCTGTACCGGGCCATGGTGCACCCTCACCTGGAGTACTGCGTCCAGCACTGGTCGCCGTACATGAAGAAGGACACGGTACTACTCAAAAGGGTCCAGAGAAGAATGACTAAAATGGTTAAAGGGCTGGAGGAGTTGCCGTTCAGTGAGAGATTGGAGAAACTGGGCCTCTTCTCCCTTGAAAAGAGAAGACTGGGAGGAGACATGATCAAAACATTCAAAATACTGAAGGGAATAGACTTAGTAGATAAAGACAGACTGTTCACACTCTCCAAGGTAGGGAGAACAAGAGGGCACTCTAAAGTTGAAAGGGGATAGATTCCGTACAAATGTAAGGAAGTTCTTCTTCACCCAGAGTGGTGGAGAGCTGGAATACTCTTCTGGAGGATGTTGTAGGGGAAAACACCCTCCAGGGTTTCAAGCCTAAGCTGGACAAGTTCCTGCTAAACTGGGACGTACGCAGGTGAGGCTGGACTCATTTAGAACACTGGTCTTTGACCTGGGGGCTGCCACGTGAGCGGACTTCTGGGCAGGATGGACCACCAGTCTGACACAGCAGCGGCAACTCTTATGTGGATTGGTCTATGACTCGAAGGGATAGCTTTGATTTTTATAATGCCTACAACTCCTACACCTTTTTTTTGTGCCTACGTTTAATGATGTGAAGGATTGGTAGCTGTCAAGGTAGAATTGCCCCAATGGTACTCCATCATTGTAGGGTAGCCAGGTTTTAGTAATGAGAAGCATGTCATATTTGTTATCCAATACGAGATCCAGAAAGTGAGGTATCTTATTGTTTACTGACCTAAAGAAGCCATCATGGTCTTCTCATTGTGACGTGGAATTGGGATGAGGTATTGATGCCAAATGATAGTCTTTTGTCTGTGGAGTATCCTTTGATCACCATATCTCCCTTGGTCGGTGATCACCAGGATTGTCAATATTAGACTGGCAAAGCACATTGTGATTTTAATTTAATTTAAATTAAATTTAATTCTTAATTTAATTTAATTCTTATATACCGCTAATAACCGTGAGGTTTCTAAGCGGTTTACAAAAATGATGCATTAAAGATACAATAAATAAATAAGATAGGTACTTGGAAATTCCTTAACTGTCCCAAAGGCTCACAATCTAACTAAAGTACCTGAAGAAACAGTATGAAAAATAAAAATAAAAAGACAGAGGTAGAGATAGAGATAGAAATGAAATATTCCAATATTGTGATCTATGAGACTGCAATCAGGGATGGGAGGTGGCGGTGGCAATGATTAGATGAGAACTGGTTTGGATTATGTCTCTTGGAGGGATACTGATGACGAGATGTGATTTTTCTCCATTTTGGTTTTTTTTTGTTTTGGGAGATATAGGGGGCATCAAAGAGATTTAGGAGGTAACAGAGGGGGAGGGTGGTTCTCTTCCTCCATAACTACTGGGCAGAGAAGGGTAAGGCATTTACTTTATGGTCCTCTATCTGGATAAGGAGCTGCTTTGGGACACTGGGTGTGGATAGTTGTCTCAGTGGCTGGTCTAGTTTCATAAAGAGAGGGTATGGTTCTTATTCCTAGGATAAGTAGCATAAAAAATCTGTTTTACTACTTGGAATCTTGCTACGTATTTGGGACCTGGGTTGGTCACTGTTGAAAACAGAATACCAGGCTTGATGGACCTTTGGTCTGTCCCAGAACGGCAATTCTTATGTTCTTATGTGAGCCAAGTATAGGACAATCAAGCCATTGTGACATCACTGATGAAGTTGGCTCTTAAACAATGGTGGAATGAGGCTTTATGACATCACCATCTCAGCTCTGGAATGTTGCTATTATTTGGTATTTGGGACCTGGGTTGGCCATTGTTGAAAACAGGATACTGGGCTCGATGGACTTTCAATCTGTCCCAGTATGGCAATTCTTATATTCTTATGCTTTGGGACATTGGCTGTGGACAGTTGTCTCAGTGGCTGGTCTGTTTTGATAGGAGGATTTCAAATCCTTTCTTATCTACCCTGCTGGGTGGAGAGGAGTACCGTGCTCCTTCAGTGGCTTCAGCAGGGTTGGTGAGTCATCCTGGAGCTCTGGGGGGCATGGGAAGGAACCTGAGTAGATCCGGAAATGGTAGTTATTGAATGATGGACCAGAGTATCCTCTCAGTCCTCACGAAGGGCCTCACAAAGAGCCCTTTGGTGTGGCCCTTCGGCAGGACAGGCCCACCTGAAGTGCAGCCCTTTATGACATAACATAACATCGTGTTTATAGACCATGTAGCCATAAGTTCAACACGGTTAACAAAAGATTAATAATGAAAATAACATAAAAGACACATAGAGCTAATTGGCCAGATACTTTGAGAAAAGGTAACTTTTCAACTGGGTTCTAAAATATTTATAAGAGCAAGCTCTACACAACAACGGTCAAAATTCTTTGTCGTATGATCCAAATACTTCTTACTTTTACAACCCTGAACAAATGGGAAAATGAAAAGAGCGTCTGATCTTCTACTATATTTATAAGATGCTATGTAGAATCTATCAGTCATATAAATTGGAGCAATGCCATACACAACCTTATAACAAAGACAACCCAACTTGAACAAAACGCGAACTTCCATCGGAAGCCAGTGCAACTCACGGTAGAACATAAGAACTGCCATCCCCGGATCAGACCTTAGGTCCATCAAGTCCGGCGATCCGCCCATGCGGAGGCCCAGCCAGGTGTAACCTGGCGAATCCTTAGTCACCCATATTCTTCTATGCATCTTGCGAGGAAATGTGCATCTAACTTGCCCTTAAATCCTAGAATGGTGGGTTTCACAGCAACCTCCACGGGAGAGTGTTCCAGGTGTCCACCACTTGCTGTGTGAAGCAGAACTTCCTGGCATTTGTCCTGGGCTTGTCCCCCCTCAGCTTCAGTCCATGACCTCTTGTCCTAGTCACATTTGACATCGTAAATAACTTTTTTCCTGCTCTATTTTGTCGATTCCTTTTAATATTTTGAAAGTCTCAATCGGATCCCCTCGCAATCTCCTCTTCTCAAGGGTAAAACAGTCACAGTTTTCTAAGTCGTTCTTTGTAGCTCAAGTTCTCCATACCTTTTACTAGCTTTGTTGCTCATCTCTGCACCCTCTCCAGCTGTTTTATATCCTTCTTTAGGTAGGTAGACCAGTGTTGGACACAATATTCCAAGTGTGGTCTGACCATTGCTCTATAAAGTGGCATTATAACCTCCTCTGATCTACTCGTGATTCCCTTCTTTATCATGCCCAACATCCTGTTTGCTTTCTTTGCTGCCGCCGCACATTGCACCGATGGTTTCAGTACACCCAGGTCCTTTTCTTGTTCGCTCTTACCCAATGCTACACCTGACATTCTATACTTGTGCTCCTTGTTCTTTCTGCCCAAATGCATTTGCATTTTTCCACATTAAACTTCATCTGCCATTTCTCTGCCCATCTCACTAACTGGCTCAAGTCTCTCTGGAGTTCCTCGCTGTCCTTTTGTGATCTGATCACCCGACATAACTTAGTGTCGTCTGTAAACTTGATGATTTCACTGGACGTTCCTTCTTCTAGGTCATTGATGAAAATTTTAAATAAGATGGGCCCAAGAACCAAGCCCTGGGGTATCGCATGGTCATATTTCTTCAAACCGTAAATCAATCTGACTGCCGTATTCTGAATTAACCTAAGTCTAGTCATCTCTTTCTTAGTGCATGTTAAATAGACTATATTACAATAATCAAGAAGACTCAACAACAATGATTGAACTAGGAGTTTGAAAGCTTAGAGGCCCGGAGGTGGAGGGAAGGCTTTAGGTATCATGTACTGGGTCACTAGTAGAGAGAGGAGGAACGATAACTGAGGAGGGTCTGCTGGAGTGTGCTGGAATCCGGCAGTGGTGAAGTCCTTTAAGGGCTATCTGAGAGGCTCGGAGGTGGAGGGCAGGCTTTGGGCGCCATGTGGTGGGTTGCCAGTGGAGAGAAGAGGAACGATGTTCCGGGTTCTTTCCTCCTCTCTCTGCTCGGCACTGCTTGGAAACTTGGCAGAGAACATCAGTGGATAAATTAACCAGCAAAAAAAATCAGTGTTCTTGACAAATTTGGTGTTTGAAATACAAACATAATTATCTGTGTATTAAAACAACTTCCCTTACTTAACAAATGTTATAATTGTCTTAACTTGTGTGTATATTTGCAATGATATTGTGAGAATAAGCTTTAGAGCATGAAGTAAAGGTTATAGTGCTAGAAACTTTAAAATGGCTGAATCATCACAGAGCATGTACTGTAAGTGTTCCCTTCATATTTCTGCTAATTGCATTCTAATGGACTAATTGCAAAATAATGCAAGGCCTGAAGGATGTTTCTGATTCATTCCCATCAGTAAAAGAAACCTCAGAACACTTGTAAAGTAACAGGATTGTTCCTAACACAGTCCCACAGCGAGGTAAGGATGTTTTGAAAACACATCAAATAACTGATCGGGAAACCCACAAGGTACGAAGAATAGAACAAGGGAAGAACTCAAAATCAAATAATTGCAGACAATTAGAGTCTCAAATCTTCCTTTTATCAATATGAATGGTGTCTTTTGGTGCTCCGAAGGGATGCAGTTGTCGGTATTAATTGGCATAAACCAAAAGATAAAGGCTAAAGCATCATAAAGCAATTTTTAAACCAGCCATTAACAGGGTCTCTTGGAACATCATCCTTCCCTTTCATGTCCTGACTTTTATGTTCTGCTTTTAACTCTTATTGTTCATTTGGAATATAAAGTATTTGCTTTTTAATTTATTTTCAACTTAATAAATGTTAGAAGAAATTATATGCAATGGGCAGAGCATGCCTGTCCAACTGTTTGTCTAAAGGCAAAACACAATATAATGCTATGATAATTATATCAAAATAGAACCAAATTTTTTGACATGAGGGGAAACTGGTAAAAAGTCATACCATGTTTCAAAATAGGCCAGTTTGGATCAAAGGCTCGGGGAAAAATAAGCTCCCCCAAAGAGACCCAATTTGTGTGCATAAGAGAAACAGTTTCTGCAGCATAAAAACTATGATACCCTGAAATATAGGGCTCCTTTTAATAAGCTGCGTTAGCGGTTTTAGCGCACGCTACATTGCCGTGCGCACTAGACGCTAACGCCAGCATTGAGCTGGTGCTAGTTCTTGGTGCGTAGCGTGGGGTTAGCGCGCGTGGCAATGCAGCGCGTGCTAAAAACGCTAGCTTACCTTAGTAAAGGAGCCCATAGTGGTTAAGGAATAACTTCTTCCAAGCTGTTATCTCCCCCTCTTCTCTATTTTCCTGGTCACAGATACTGTGAAATGCAGCACCTCCAGCACGATTGAACTTACCAATACCATCTATGCACCATTCCAGATAGACCTGAGTCCACACGTCTCTTCAAGCAGTTAAATAAACCATCCAATTACAGACCCATTACCTCAATACCTCTCTATGTCAAACTAACAGAAGGACTAGTAGCCAAACTCCTCGCCAACTATCTGGAAGGCCACAACATACTCCACCCTACGCAATCCGGCTTTAGAACCAACTTCAGCACAGAGACACTACTTGGCTCCCTTGTTGACACAGCTAGACAACACCTCAGCACAGACAAAAAAATGCTGCTCATACAACTGGACCTGACCACAGCATTTGATCTAGTAGACCATAACATCCTACTGCAAATTTTGGACACAATAGGTATCACGGATAAGGATACTCATGGTTTGAAGGATTCCTCAAATCCAGAACCTACAGAGTAAAGTTGGACAAAGAAAAATCAGAACCTTGGTCCAACCCCTGCAGCATACCCCAAGGATCCCCACTATCCCCTACTCTCTTCAATCTCTATCCTGCCTCTCTCGGCGCCTGCCTGGACAAACTAGACATAACCTCATATAGCTATGCACACATCACCATTCTCATACCTTTTGATCAACCCAAGCCCTCAATGATAGACACACTACACCGAACACTAGAAACAGTAGTAACATTGGTGAACGATCATAGCTGAACCCAGATAAAACAAAATTTATCCTCCTCGACAATAACAAAGCCCCAACCATAACCAATATAGAAATTAACTCAACCAATTACTCCATTCAACCCACCCTAAAACTACTGGGATTGACAATAGATAGAAATTAAAGAAATTCCTGCAAACGACTTAATAACGCTAGCTCCTTCCCACCTCCCAATACCTTCCCGATTCTCCAAAACAACCTCATCTACTCTTTATCTCCTCTAGAAATTACCAGATATCTTCTTCATGTAATTCTTTTGTAATCCGCCTTGAACTGCAAGCAATGGTGGAATAGAAATCTCTAA
The DNA here is from genome assembly GCF_902459505.1 of Geotrypetes seraphini. Lineage (NCBI taxonomy): Eukaryota > Metazoa > Chordata > Amphibia > Gymnophiona > Dermophiidae > Geotrypetes > Geotrypetes seraphini. The sequence goes on along the minus strand of NC_047101.1, from coordinate 34,749,872 downwards.
TGTAATGTAATGTATTTACCAGCCCTTTGCTTCTTTTACACATGGCACATCACTTATGTGGACAGCTTGAAAATAAGCATGTATCCCACTTCTATTCTAGTTTAAAATTTTTGATAATCCGCTTATCAGTGAAAATCTAAGCAGTATACAATAAAATGTTTAAGAGGAACATATGAGGGTCATTTCATAAATAATGCACACTATTTTTTAAAAAAAATTTGCTTTTTTTTATCTTTTTTCAAGTATTTTTTTGCAGTCCTTCAATTTAGGCTCTCTGCTTTGCAATGACCAAGTCCCAACATCTGGGAAGCTTCATTACTCCATTCAAGACACCATTTTAGTTCAGTTGCAGAATGGCTCAGGTACCGGCAGAAGAAAGCTCTTCCAGAGATGCAAAATGATGTCCACGCATAGGTTGTTTCAACTTTGGAAAAAGGTTAATTTGGTGGTCTCATATTTGGACTGTAGGAAGCATGAGGTAACACCTCTCAACTGTATTTGTGTAGTTTTTCAACGACATTCCCTATGTGCAGGGAGCGTTGTTGTAAAGAATGAGTGGCCCAGCCAAGAGCAACTGAGGTTGGGTTTTTGTGCATTTTTCTGCACATTTTTTGCAAAAAAATCACGATAATACACTGCTGTGACACTTCTTCCACATGGAACTTTGTCTGTGATGATGATGCCTTCATGATCATAAGCACAAGTCATCATTTATTTGACTTTTGATTGAGTTCATTGAAATTTTTTTTTGGCCGTGGGGAAGATGAACTCTGCACTCGTCACTGAAAAACTACGCAAATACATACATAATTACATACATAAGATATAGGGGGAAAAGGGAAGAAATACAATCTATATATAGGAAAGTAAGGTGAGACAGGGAAAGTATACGAGGGAAGAGAATAAAGTAAAGTAAAATGTGCCACATAGCAAGCTGCGTTAGGGTTTTTATCACCGGCCACTGTGGTAAAAGCTCCGCTATCTACATTTCAGGTGTCTGTCGTAGTCCTAGGGAGATGGATGAGCTTAAGCGGCCCTAGGCAAGGCCACTTCTGGGTGAAACCACACCCACACCCAGCTTTGGATGAGCTTAAGTGTCCCTAGGCATCTCCCTGCACATGAGACAAACACCTACAGTATAGGCAGCCTGCCTCAGTGTTTGTTTGTTTTTTTAACGTGTGTCCTGATTGGTTGCCAGATGTTTGTAGGACAGGACAGGGTTGGGAACCACTGATTTATAGAACAGTGCTTGATGCTAGGACAGCGCCTAACTTTAGATGCAGCCTTTTACGCCAACTAAACCCTGGTGTAAATCCTTGTGCCTTAAGTAGATGCAGCTCCCTTATTTTCCCCCTTCCCCCCACTCAAAGGCACACAACGCAAGAAAATGTTTGACAACCTTCTGGCAACTCAAGCAGCAAAACTCAACCATTCCATCTCCAATCTGATGACAATATCAGACAACTTCAAAACATTCCGAAAAGAAATCAAAACCCTGTCACCTACAATCAGGATGCCCATTTGTAGAATCTGCCCCATTATATGCAACTTTTTCTGACTTGCTATTGAGTTATTATAACAGATTTGAGATTTGAGAATACATTGATTAGAAAAGAAAGAATTTCAACAAGGTCTCTGTAGATTTTTCAATGGACTCGTATTTATCCAATGGAAAAATATCCTTTTTTATGAAAAGAATAATTCCCTAAACTGTATCTTAGCAATTAAGTGGTTAAATTCTTTCCTTTTAGATCGTTCCGATCAATACTGTTCATCTTGTGTCAAAGGGAAGGGAATGTCTAATCTCTGACAGAAATGAATTACTTCATATGGGACAGTTACATTTGTCTGATACTTGTCAGCTCTCACCAGGAGATGAGGAACCAAGAAATAGATTACATCACATTCTGAGATGGGAGGAAATGAAATCTAGGGAAAGAAAACAACTTATGCCTTTAAAATGAATTGTACAAGCAAGATGATACATCAGGTGAAGAGGTGAATAGTGTAATCATTCGCTAGCAGTTGTCTGAAAACAAACTGGGCAGATGGCAAAGGCTGGAGAGCCTTAATATCAAATATTTTTTTATTATTATTAGTTCAGGTATAAAATTATTGTTTTGAACAATAGGCACCTTTATATTTCCAAGTTTATTAAAATCTGTCTATCCCGCTCCAAGGGTAAAAAAACATCTGGGCGGCTTACAATCTAAAATCATAATCCAAAATAGCATTCACACATATCATATGTAGAGGGTAAAATTGAAAGACAATTTTGGTAGAAAGAGGGGAGGAAAAATACAGATTGGAAACCCTTTCATGTCTTGCAAAGATCTCTCAGGACCTGAGAGCAATTTATCTATTGTGATAAGCATCTATAAAAAGAGCTGTTTTTGCTGTGAAATATTCTGTGTTTCTATGAAATATTTTATTGCAGACTTCTTCGACTGACTAAAAGTTCAAACTAAGTTATAGCAATGATGGCTGAAAACTCCCAACAGTATCTTCATTAACACAGCACACTGACAATCCAGCTCTTGTAGGCAATTTATCTAGTGAGGTGTACCCCAAACTGTGTGCTGCGACACATTAGTGTGCCCCAAGATGCTGGCAAGGAGGAGAGGCGCTGGCACCAGCTGACTGCTTACTGGACGTGCCTCTCGTGGCTCCTCCTTGCCAGCACCTCTACTCCTTCTTCTCACCTCTCCTTCCGCAGCACCCATAAGAACATAAGAAGTTGCCACCACTGGGTCAGACCAGAGGTCCATCGCGTCCAGCAGTCTGCTCCCGCGGCGGCCCATCAGGTCTGTGACCTGTGAAGTGGTTCCTGACCATTTCTGTAACCTATATCTACATCTATCTGTAACCTTCAATCCCCTCATCCTTTAGGAACCTATCTAAACCTTCCTTGAAACCCTGTAGTGTGCTCTGGCCTATCACAACCTCCAGAAGCGCGTTCCATGTGTCCACCACCCTCTGGATAAAAAAGAACTTCCTCGCATTTGTTCTAAACTGTCCCTTCTTAATTTCTCCGAGTGACCCCTTGTACTTGTGGTTCCCCAAAGTCTGAAGAATCTGTCCCTGTCCACCTTCTCTATGCCCCTCAGGATTTTGAAGGTTTCTATCATGTCTCCTCTAAGTCTCCCCTTTTCTAGGGAGAACAGCCCCAGCATTTTCAACCTGTCAGCAGACACGACTGGAGAACATCTGCGCATACGCAGACATCGATGTGGTGATACCACACATGCACGTGATGGCATCGCGTTGACGTTTATCTTAGAATAAACGTTTATCTTAGAATAAACGTGAAATGAACCAGAGAAAAAGTCTGAAAGCTGGCAAATAATTTTGGGACCTTTGCACATGCTCAATTAAATTTCCCATAGTTTGAGGAGTGATTCCAAATATGATTTTTTTTGGAGAGGTATTTATAAAAGCAGATTGTGATGCTATTTACTACAATGTAGAGTAACAGTAAAAACTGATGGCCTCTTTTACAAAGCCATGCTAGCGGCTGCTGCGCAGAAACAGCCCCAAAGCCCTTTAATTCTCTGTGGACTTCGGGGCCACTAGCGCGGCTTTGTATAATAGGCCGCAAATCTCCATTCATGTAAAATGCCATTATAGTATTTTAAACTCTGTGGCCCTTTTATCAAGCCATGTTAAAAGGTGGCCTGAGCTATCCCCAGCAAGTACAATTCCAATGCGCTGAGGACACTTTTTGAGCAATGATAAAATTACCCCATTTCCCATTTTTCCTATTGATAGCCACACACTAATTTCCCCATTAGCATGTGACCATTAGGCACTGCCACCTAATTTGTGGGCAGTATGGCTTCTCACACTAACCACACACTAATTGATTAGTGCAGACCACGCGTACTCTCTGCTTCCAAACCCATCTCAGTCCCAAAAAATAAATAATATGTTTTAGTACATGAGTAGAGCACACTGATCCCCAAACTACCACGGGACGCCTGAGCACACCCTGCAATAGTGCTTTTTAACCTGTGGTAAGCAGGCATTAATGCTTACTATAGATTAGTAAAATTACTCCTTTGTATTTAAAGGAAAGAACTGGAGTAATGTATTGTAGACTTTGGGGCCAATATTCTAAGCAATTTAAGACAGCAAGAAAGGCTCTGGCCTGCTTAAATCGCCTGGTGCTGCCCAACCGCCGATATTCAGCGGTACTAAGTTTCAAATTTCAAGTTTATGTATAGCTTGATATACTGACCATCACAAGTATCTGGTTGGTTTACAATAATAAAAATTAAAATATTTAAAATAGCTTAAAAATAAATAAATAAAATAAAAATAGGGGGGATTGAGGCCAGGACAAGGACAAAATTAAGACAGATTGGAGACGAGAAGGACGGGGGGGGGGGGAGAGGGAGGGAGATTTTAATTACATTGTGTAAATAAAAGGAATGAAAGAGAGAAGGGATAAAACAAGAGGGGAAGGGGGGTGTTGCTTCCTGGAAACGTTTCTCTGTTAGTTTTTATTTTCCCTTTTTTCGGGTTCTCAATTGGAATTTTGATAAGCGTCTTTGACTAAAAATGTTTTAAGGTGTGTTTTAAACTTATTTAGAGAATTTTCACTGCGGAGGTAAAGTGGCATTGCATTCCAAAGCGAAAGTGCGATTACGGAAAAAAATAGTGTTTCTAGTATAATATAAGTCCTTGATTGAGGGGACTGTCAGTAGATTCTGATTAGTGGATCTAAGGGCCCTAGCAGGGGTGTGTGGAATGAGATATTTTTCTAGAAAGGCAGGCAGGTGGGAGGTCTTAATTTTGAAGACTAGAAGGAGGATTTTATAAGTTGGTCTGTGAGAGACTGGTAGCCAGTGTGATTCTTGAAGAAGCGGGGTAAGTGGTTGTATTTTTTGGCTTTGTAGATGTGTTTAATTGCAGTATTTTGTATTAGTTGCAGTCGACGGGTTTCCTTTTCGGTTATTCCATGGTATAATGAGGTAGTGAGGGTCCGGTGGGGGGGGGGGGAGTTATTGGGGGCAGGAGTGAATTCCCCTTGTTCCTGCCTCTTGCTGGTGCCTCTGTAAAATGGTTGTTGTGACCTCTCGTGCCAACAGTGAGCGGTTGCAGCAGCCATTTTGAAGACAACAGCAAAGGGGCAGGAGTGAGGGGGCTCTTGGTATAGCACCTTCTTTGCTTAGACAAACGGTAAATTAATACTCTATCATCATTATTCTTTATTACTAATAGTTGCCTATATGCCCCTATAGAATTGCTGAGTTATTCTGTGACACACGCCATTATAGTTTAGTTTGGGGTGGGTTAGTTTATTTGTCCTCTTAATCCATATCAAGCCTACTTATGCCTGTGCTCCGTGACCAAGAACCTGCATGACCTTCAACCACACCTTGACCTGGGAGTTGAAGATGTTGTAATCTTCAAACATGGGGATGAGAAGGGGGAGGGGAAAGTCCTGTAAGCTCAGGTGAAGACCCCCGATAATTTCCCTGTCACAGCAGTAGCAGGCCAAAGCAAGGCCAGTACAGCTAAGACCTAAAATGGTTGCTGAAAAAGCAAATAGGCTCTCTGACTAGAAATTGTCAACTTTGAGAGCAGCCGTGAACTCTGAAAGACTTCTGCTTTTTCCTAGAAACAGAGAGTGGAGTTATAGAGAAAAATAATTCTGATGAAAAACATAAGTAACAAGATAACTTTCACTAGAGGAAAGATAAGCAATATGATAACTTTCACCAGAGGAAAGAAGAACCACAGACATAAGTATAAAAGAAGGCTAACCGCAGAGCTGAAAAGCCGTTAGGCCCAGGTGCTCAAAAGAGGAACTTGGTATATTAAGAGAACATTTACGGGGAAATGAGGGAGAAGCTTATGAGAAAAGGTGTGATGCAGAATCACTCAATTTATGTTAACCAACCCATAGCTTAATATATGAGATAATGAATATAATTAACCAATGAAAGTGTGAAATGTAACATGCACCAATGTGGGCCAGAACTGTTAGAATCATATGGTTTCAGAACTCATCGGAGGTTCTGAAACCATATGACTGCCTGGCCAGTCTGGTGTGTGCTCTATCACTCTGTATGCTGTGTGATTTGTAAGCTATTACTATTTGATTATTAAATTCATATTATTTGAACCAGCTTAAGGAGAGTTGAGTGGTCTATCTGTGAAGGCCTAGGGTCTTCAGACCTCCCATTGGTCCACCAGGTATTTTAGGTAAGCCCAGGGGCCCTACTTAGACATGGCAGGGGGCATAAGGTGTGGCACAGGCTGGGGTGGGGGTGAGACTTTTTTGGTTGTTTTTTTTTTTTTAAACATGTTTATGTGGGACCCAACTTGATACTTAACTCAGCACTGAATATCAGGGCATAAGTAAGCCTACAATGATCAGCAATTTATAAAACGCTGACCACCACCACTGACTGAATATTAGGCTGGGCAGCATATGCCACAATTTTCTATGCATATGAAGACATTTTAGAAGAACTAGGCCTGCATACATGTGTAAAAAGTTGATTTGCACATTAAAATGGCTACATGATGGTATGAGCGGTGGTGTAGTGAGGGTAGGAGGCACATCTCCACCCCACCCCGCAAGCCACGCTTGTGCCCTCCCTTCCCACTGTACCTCTTTAAATATTCACCAGTGCAAGCAGTTTCTCCAGCCTGCTTCTCACACTGGCATTAGCTTTTCCTCTGACATCACTTCCTGGCTCCGTGACCAGGAAGTGATTTCAGATGGGAACCAGGCAAGTGCGAGCAGTAGGCCAGAGAAGTTGCTTGCGTTGGTGAATATGTAAAGAGGTTTGGGGGAAGGGAGAGTGTGAGAATAGCGTGGAGAGGTGAAGTGCCGGCCCCCCCACCAAGATTGCGCCTCTAGCGGTCCACCTCACCTTACTATACCACTAGGTATAAGAAAGCATGCATAGTTTGAAGGAGGGGTGTACTTGATGTGATTTGGGTGGGCTAGAATATTTCTTATTTTTTGTTAGAAATACCTCAAATAACTCCCTATTGAGATTTACAACTGCTCTGTCTCATGCATAACCATTGGCTAACTGCTTGTTTAGACTTGCTTTTTCAGGAGTGACTGAGAAGGCAATTGTGCTTACCTGTCTGGCATTTAAAACCCTCTTTGAATATGCAAAACTGTGAAGTTTGGAGCTAGTCTCTTTAATTGGCTCCCCTTGGACCTGTAGTATTGAAAAGTCTGCAACTTACCTATGTACATGCTAGCACTTAATATGCAGGTTGCAAAATCCTCCGCCTCCTTGTGCAAATGCCAGCATTTATGTGCACAGAGATCTAAAGGATACTGTTCTGTTTTTGATTATGAATTTTTATAAAATAGTTATTGCTGCTGCACATGACAGATACATGAGTTTCCCACAGTCTTATAGATACATTACACTAAGCTCTGGGTCTGATTGGAGGAAGGATTGGCCTAGTGGTTAAAGCTACAGTTTCAGCACCCTGAGGTTGTGGGTTCAAATCCTGCTGCTTGTGACCCTGGGCAATTCATTCAATTCTCCTTTGCCTCACGTACATTGGATAAATTGTGAGCCCACCAGGACAGATAGGGAAAATGCTTGAATACCCGATTGTAAACTAGATAATCTTGACAGGCAGTATATAAAATACCTAAATAAGCTCCTTTTTTATGAACACGTAGCCGGGTTTTAGCGCCGGCAGCAGCAGTACCTGCTGCAATGCTCATAGGAATTTTATAAGCATCAGAGCAGTTACCACCGCTGCCGGCGCTAAAACCCACGCTATGCGTTTGTAAAAGAGGGGATAAATAAATTTGCATTTCACACAATTCATTGCAAATTGTGACTATCCCAAATCAGATGTCCCTTTTCCAACCTAAATGACTTTTGCAAAATTGAACTTCTATTTTAAAATAAGCTCTTCCTTTTTGTTTCCAGTGTAAATTCATGAAATTCATTCAATTGCTAAACAAATAAATTCTATCCCAATATGGGCTGAATTCTATAAATAGCTGGTGCTAACTAAAAAAACACATTCTAAAAATGGCATTCAAAGCTACCATTTATAGCAGTGGTTCCCAACCCTGTCCTGGAGGACCCCCAAGCCAGTCGGGTTTTCAGGTTAGCCCTAATAAATATGCATGAGAGAGATCTGCATTTAATGGAGGTGCCAGGCATGCAAATCTGCTCCACGCATAATTATTAGGGCTATCCTGAAAACCCGACTGGCATGGGAGTCCTCCAGGACAGGGTTGGGAACCACTGATTTATAGAACAGTGCTTGATGCTAGGACAGCGCCTAACTTTAGATGCAGCCTTTTACGCCAACTAAACCCTGGTGTAAATCCTTGTGCCTTAAGTAGATGCAGCTCCCTTATTTTCCCCCTTCCCCCCACTCAAAGGCACACAACGCAAGAAAATGTTTGACAACCTTCTGGCAACTCAAGCAGCAAAACTCAACCATTCCATCTCCAATCTGATGACAATATCAGACAACTTCAAAACATTCCGAAAAGAAATCAAAACCCTGCTTTTCAAAAAATTCATCCAAATATCTTAACCCCTCCTCTCTTACCTCCAGAAGATTCACCTACCTCCAGATAATTCTCCCCCAAATTACCCACCTAAACACCTTCCAAGTAAACAAACCCCTAAAATAGATGTAATCTTACCCACTCTAACTGTATTCCATTTGTCTTTTTCACACAGTTCTGCACTGTCAGTTTAATATACATCCCGTAAGTTCCCATAGGATTCTATCCAGCTATCTCCCCTATGTTTAAAAAAAAAAATAAAAAAAAATTGTATATTCACTGGAAAATGTCCAGACAAATCTTTTGTAATCCGCCTTGAACTGCAAGGTATAGGCGGAATAGAAATCCGTAATGTAATGTATTTTATAACAGAGCGTATAAATGATAAGAATATCCCCAAATCTATCTTTGACCCTCCCATGGCCAAGAGCCATTTTTGGAGCATGCAGATCCAGGCATATAAATATACACATGTAATGTAACTACCCTATTCCACAGAAAACAAATTGGGGCAATTAATAGTGTCACCCATGTGGACAATGAATATAATTTTAATAAAGAAAAAGGAAATGAACCTCAAAGGCTGGTTAATTGGTCCTAAACTCCAACAGAAGTTCAAATTATTTAACAAGTATCTTATCAGGAATAATATAACTGTCAATGTATAAAAGTAATACAATTACAGTACTTTAAATATATATTTCAGAAAACAGCTGTTTTCTTTACAGGAATACCCTTGTTTTGGATAGCAACAAGAACGAACCATTCTGTAAGCAACTCACAAGCTACATATCGGACTTTAGATAAGTGGGGATTTTTTTGGGGGGAGGGGGGGTTCCCCTTATTGATATGACCTTCACCAGATTCCCACTCTGCTTTTTAATTTAAGAGCTGATTATTTGTGGGGTTGCTTTTCAAATTACTACCCAGCTTAGAGAACTGGAGTAAACCAATTAGTCCTTCCCACAATCTTTTCTTTGCTTTCCTTCTGGATGAACTGCACTTATCTGTTGACCTCTTTTGGTGGGACTTTAGACTATCTTGCGTGGAGGCCTGGACATACAGTACACCACTACTTCTTCTGTTTCTTTCAATGACCTGCAAACCTTTCTTAAATAAAATACAGTGGTACCTTGGTTTGCGAGCATAATTTGTTCCAGAAGCATGCTTCTAATCCAAAGCACTCGTATATCAAAGCAAATTTCCCCATAAGAAATAATGGAAACTCAATTCATTCCACAACCCAAAAATTTTAATACAAAATACGGTAAAACCTTGGTTTGTGAGCATAATTCATTCCGAAAACATGCTTGTAATCCAAAACACTCGTATATCAAAATGAATTTCCCCATTAGAAATAATAGAAACTCGATTCATTCCACAATCCAAAAACTTTAATACAAAATACTATTCGTACTTGTATTGCAAGACCTCACTCATGTAGAACCGTCACTACACTCGTGCAGCATCAAAGAGAGAAGAACCATCTGCTCAGTTGTGATGTGTGTATACTTATGTATTTGTATTGCAAGACATTGCTTGTATATCAAGTTAAAATTAATAAAATGTTTTGCTTGTCTTGCATAACACTTGCAAACCAAGTTACTTGAAATCCAAGGTTTGACTGTATCAGGAAAACAAAACCCTGACTACTCTGACCTCTGATTAGAGATTTTAATTGAGAACAAATGCATAACTTGGCCAAACAACCTAGCTCTTCATATCCCTTCTCAGGATACAACAGACTCACTGTGTTAAACTCACATACTACTCAGTCTCGCTTTTAGGCCAACTCACCAGAGACACATAAGGTCATTTATACCAGTTCCCTTCCACACACTAACCACAAACTAACCCAGAAAAAAATTCAAATTTTTCTCCCAAAAATGTACCACACACTCCAAACTTTCATTAAAGACATCTTTTTCTCTTATACCAATTTAGTCATTCACAAATGCAAACAAAGGTCACATACAAGAGCTACCCAGCAACACACCCACTCTCCTTCAACTTATAGCCCTTCTGCCAACTGCCAACGAAGCTGTCTGCAAAGCAAATAAACCCTGACTGGCATCAGCTGACTCCAGCTAACCAATCAGAGCTTGGCACATGGAAGATTCGGTTTTTTTGAGCTGCTTAGATTCCCAAACTCTTCAAAGAAATCTCAGTTTTGGAAATTACTTTTTCCTTAAGAAATAATTGAGAAATCAACTTTTAATAAAATCACTACAAAAATATTAACAAAATAATTTTCTATGGCCTACAATTCCTTAACCATTAAATTCACAATATAATATAATAAGCCGCGCATGCGCACTCCCACCTGCATGAGCCCATTTTCCGTGAGCTGTAGGGACCCGCAGGTAGGAGTGCGCATGCACGCGGCAGCGCAGAGCCTGTCGGCCGCGGTGGCTCTTGCCGTCGGAAGGAAGGAAGGAGGAAACGGGACGCGATCCCCACCTGCGTCGGAAGTCCGATGCAGTCGGGGATCTTGAGAGGAGCCGCTGCTGCGTCATTACAGAGTCAGCTGGGACCAAAGGAGCCAACGGCAGAAATCATAGCTCGGGGAGCTGCAGTTCCGCCTCTTCCGACCCCGACGCTCCTCTTCTTCGGGCAGCAGCAGCAGCGTTTAAAATTCGCTGCTGTTGCCGGCTTCAGGCCTTCCTCTCTGGCGGGTCCTGCCTACTTCATGTTTTCATGAAGACAGGACCTGCCAGAGAGGAAGACCTGAAGCCGGCAACAGCAATTAATTGTAAATGCTGCTGCTGCTGCCCGATGAAGTTCAAGGAGGAAAGGGAGCAGAGGGGGAGAGAAAGGTAGGGCATGGAGGTAAGGAGGGAGGTATGGGGAAGGGGGAGGAAAATGCTGCACAGGGAAGTGGGGTGGGAGGGAAATGTTGCTGCACAGGGAAATGGAGGGGCAGAAAAAGGAAGGGAGGCATACTGCTGGACAGGGGGAGCAGGAAAAAGGGGTTGATGGACAGGGGAAGAGGTGCTGATGGACAGGGGGGGCAGAAAAATGAAGTGAGGCCTACTGCTGGACAGGGGGAGCAGGAAGGAGGTGATGATGGACAGGGGGGAAGTAAAACAAAGGGAGAAGGGCTGCTGCTTGATAAGGTGAGCAGTGATGGGGTGGTGGAGGACACAGGGGAGGTAAAAGGAAGGGAGAATAGACAGGGGGAGTAGGCAAGGGGTAGTGGTGGACAGCCAAGGAAAAAGAAAGAAAGACAGAAATACAGAAAGCAGCTAAGGAGAGAGAAAAAGAAATAAAGACAGACACAATGCAGCACTAAAAAGTAGCCTTAGCACACCTTTACACAGGTCTTTTCTTCACATTAAGGCCATGTTTAACACAGCAGTAAAATAGCTGATTTTCACATTTTTGTATCAATGGCCATGACCTAATGATGCCATTAGGGACTGATTCTATCTATAAAGGGTGCCTACTTAATTGGAAAATATACTTAACAGTCTCAAAAATGATTGGTTAAAAAAATTTAATTGGGCAATAGATGCCTATACGATAATCTAAAAGATAGGTGCCTATCACAATGCGCTTAGCGTCGCCTAATCCCTAACTGGGTATTTCTATGGGCAGAGTTAGGGGCCGCTAAGTGCAATTCTCCCCAAAACTTAGGTACCTGAAATGTAGGCCTTCAAAACCCTGGTTTACATTTCAGGTGCCTCAGTTTTTATATAGGTGCTGCTAGCCGCAATTCTGTAAATGACGCCTAAGCATGACTGATATGCAGCCGGCGTCTTTTTTTTTAGGTATCGACTAATTTAGGCGCCTTTTATACAATTGGTCCCTTAGTGCATATCCATTTTTAATAAAGATTAGCACGGGGGTCCTTACCAACATCTATTTTGTAAGCGGTAAGGGCTCACGTGGAAATCATGCACTAATCAATCATCATGGGGCAATGCCCAGTCTGGATCTCTAGACACACCTCTGTGGTAAAAAATTAAACTAACTTTTTTGCTAACTTGGGACTCACTCAGGAAAACTGAATGTGCCTATAGTAAGCCCTTTCAAGCTGCAATAGATTTGAATGAGCAGTTATAAATGAATTGTATGTGAGGATTGCAAGTATTCAGCCATTTGAAAAAAAACAAGAAATTCATTCTGTGTCCCGGTCCATAGCATAAATATATGCACCGGGCCCCCAAGCCTTCACCTCTGATGTCAATTCTGATGTTGGAGAGGAAGTTCTGGGCCAGCCAATCACTGCCTAGCTGGTCTGGAACTTCCTCTCCGATGTCAGAATTGACGTCGAAGGTGAAGGCTTGGGGGCCCGGTGCTTGTATGTGCCAGGCCTGGCTCGGGGAAGCAGGGAGAAATCGGCATGGTGGCTTGGGGGAGGGGCATAGGGAGAGAGAAAGAAAGACAGAAATAAAGAGGGCGCAGGGGGAGAGAGAAAGAAAAGGAGTCAGAAAGAAAAGGGGAGAGGGGCCGAAAGAAAGAAATATTGGATTTACAGAAGAAGGATGTGCAACCAGAGACTCATGAAATCACCAGACAAAAAAGGTAAGAAATTTATTTTATTTTCAATTTAGTGATCAAAATGTGTCCATTTTGAGAATTTATATCTGCTGTCTATTTTGCATTATGGCCCCCTTTTACTAATACAAATATTGCCAGCCTCTTCATAAATACTAAAAATTTTAAAAAAAATTTATAAAAAGATTTCTATTTTAAATAAATACTAAATAAATTCTATGTGAAAGTGTGTATATAATAAATAATTTATATAAATATTGAAAAGTGCTCAGTGTCTTATCTCTTACATGCGAGCCACATGGAGATCACCAGGGGACCATCATTCCACCTTTCAGTCCCTATTCATTGGTTTATTGTATTGTAAGAATGCAACATAAAGAAAATGAAAAAATATATATGTATATTGCACTTATCTTGTGAAGTACTCTACTTCTGTAGCTCTGCAGATGATCTAGTCAGGTGATATATTGTGATAATCGATTTCTAGATTGTTGCAAAACAGTGCAGCAGTGCAACATCGGGAATATTTCCCACTCCTATATTGGAAAGCTAGACTCCTCAACCCAGTCCTGAGTTTCGCCAAAAATGGCTTCTTCAGGAGGAGTGATCACTAAAAATAAAAATAAAACAAATAAATTAACATAAACCCTGTTTGTCCTCTTAAAAAGTTAAAACTTGTGATAAAACAATACCAATCACTATTGCTGCATATCTATTCTCTACTTAAACTATATATATGCTTGTATCACTTATTTTATTCTTATTACAACATTGTATGTGCCTTGTAAATGTATGTACGGCTATCGCTAGAATTCAAGATAGAGTAGTCTGGATTACAATCAGTGAAGAATGTCGATATCGAAACACACAATATGGGATAGAGACGCACCGAGTGATATGCGAGCTAAAACTATATCCCCCTCTCTCTTTTATCTAAACGCTATTTGCATAATTCAAACTAAAATAATTACTATCTAGTATTGAAAATTGAAATAAAATAAAACATGAAAATGCTTTACCTTAAAGCTGTGAACGATTGTCTAAACACAAACGCTGACTTACCTCTCTCCAACCGTTAAACATGGCGGCTAAAAGGAAATCTATATCCACATAGCACAACCTCAAGAGTATAGGATAACAAGTCCAAGTGTTACTCTTAAGGGAGAAAAGACCTCAGTGTCTAATAGGGAAAATCAAAGCAACCCATATAGACAGGCTAGTTGCAAATATCACTTGCAGCCAGCAGACACATCCTCGGTCAAAAACTCCCAAAAAGTTGAGGACACAATTTCACAGTGAATTTCAACAGTCTTAATTCTAAGTCTCAAAAAGTTTTCAAAAAAACACTTATCTGAAAATTGTTGTCTTCTCAATCAAATTGCAAACACAAGAACTTGATCCTGGAGCTTGGAAGCAGGAGAAAATCACTCCATAGGAGACAAACTCAGAGCATAGCAGCTACTAAATATCACCACTAGCATAATCCTAAAAGGCTAAAAGGAAATGACATCATATAAGGAGCTCAAATGAATGTGATTGGGTGAGAAACTTTAACTGTCAGGATTGAAACATCCACTATGTTGAAAGCTAACCCTCGTTGTCTACACCCATTCTATCTCGGTATTTAACCCTCCCGGTTCAAGAGTGCCCCATTCGTATATAAATCTCTGCTCTCTACGAAGTAAAATTCTTCTAATATCGCCCCCCCCCCCCCCCCCTAGGAAGATGAACTTTTTGAATGACCAGAGCTTTCAAGTCATTTTCAGAATGCCCCTTAGACATCCAGTGAGGGGGGCTTGCTGTTTACCAGTTCGAATGCAGCTCAAATGTTCCGCTATCCTACTTTTCAATTTACGCCTAGTGTGTCCTATGTAATATAAATTACATGGGCACACTATACAATAAATTACTGCTTCAGTATTGCAATCCGAGTATGTTAGCAATTTATACAGCCTTCCTGTACTTGGAATCCTAAGATGTTGTGTTTGATATGCGTTCTTACAGTATTTACACTGTCCACATTGGAAATGCCCTTTGTTTGATGTCAAAACCAAAGTGGAATTGTTCCAAGCAGAACGGTGTACCAAGAAATCTGTTGAATGCCAAATGTCTTTATTCATTCAAGGTTCCGTAAGTTCATACACTGACTCAATGACTCGACATGTACATGTTTCGGCCTACCCGGCCTGCATCAGGAGTCTTGGGAGTCTTTGAATGTGCAATGAGTTGAACGGGATAATGTACCCACCAACCTAAACGTTGCTTCTGTGCAAGTCTCTGGAAACGCTGCAAAACAATAGCGCAGGGAGCCTATGAGCGTCGGGAGCTCCCTGCGCTAAAAACTGTTATCATGGTTTAGTAAAAGGGGAGGGGGTATATTTGTCTATAATTGTACAGTTGTTACTGAGGTGACATTGCATATTTTAAAGTCATCTGCCCTGACCTCTGAAAAAAAACCCCAAATACAAATGCTAATTAACATTTTCTCTGCGTACAGTGTGCTTTGTGTTTTATAAAATTTTATTGTTGGTAGATCATTTTGACTTGGTCATGTTAAAAATAGCTCGCAAGCCAAAAAAGTGTGGGCACCCCTGATCTACTGTATATATCTAAACCAAGAATGTATTTTCTCTTCAAATGGGGCTTTAAAGATATAATCTTTTTAAAACGTATTCATGAATAAACATGCTACTTACAGGGCAAAGGGCAAATGTTGTTCCCATCGCTATACCAGCAAGTTGTAAATATAACTGTTCTTTGTACATGAAGAAATTTTCTTTCAAACAAATTCTAGCCAAATTTAGAATGAAATTTGTTGGTACTTTATGAGGTCTTTCCCTGTGTTCTAATACTTCAGTCAATACTTCCATTGCATCCTTTTGTGGTATAGAGGTATATAGTGCTATTATATCAAGAGTGATTAGCAAAAACATTTTTTTCCATTTCTTGAATAGATCTTAATATTTTCAAAAAACGTGAAGTGTCTTTTATATATGTCCTATGTTTCTCTACCTCAGTTCTCAAAAACCAGTCTACAAATGTAGAAATGAGCTCCAACAAAAATCCTTTGGATGAAACAAAGCGTTGCTCTGGAGGATTTATTGGATTCTTGTGGATCTTTGGTAGTAAATAAAGGGCTGGAACCATTGGATGCTGTTTCTTCAAATATTTAAACTTCTGCTGAGTTAAATACCCTTCTGTGACTCCTAACTTTGTAATTCTATTGATTACAGGTTTTGAACGTTTTGTAGGATCTAATGTTATTCTTTTATGTGTAATTGTCTCTCTGCTTCATAATCTGCCCTGTTCAAAACTACCACCGCCCCTTCCGTTGTCTGTTTCTAGTGGGTTTACAGATGTACATACATAGATGTTGCCACTATTTGGGTTTTTGCCACCGTGAGGACGGGCTACTGGACTAAACGGACCATTGGTCTGACCCAGTAAGGCTATTCTTATGTTCTTATAGTTAACAAGACAACACAATATATAGTAGTCTATACATTTCTAAAAACTACCACCTACTCTCAGCAGGTTGGTTCTAGTGACAACTACTCCTCAGTAGTATAATACAATTGCGCTTTGAATATATGAATAGTGACCTTTAGCTTTGACTGAAAATTCATTTAAATCTATGTGTCAAAAATTTGACCTCCAAGGTTAGACATTCAGCCTTGTCTGAAAATTAGGCTGTAAATCACTGGACAGTGAATAACACTGCAGCGTGGATACGAAAAAGAAAGTCAAGTTCAGTCCAGTCAATTCACTAGTATTTTCCTCATCAATGAATCATTTCCAGAGCACTCATGCTCCCCTAAACTCAGAACTTATCTTAGCAGCATCTCATCAGAAGAAAGCAGAGAAAGCCATATGGTCACAACATGCTGCCTTAGATTGCACACTTCTGCTTCAACAAAGTCAAAAAATTCCTTCACCTGCACTGTTCTTAAACAAATGCTAAAATTAACATATTCTATATCTTGTATCATGCTATGGTAATGTCACACCTCGAATACTGTATTCAGTTCTGGTCGCCGTATCTCACAAAAGATACAGCAGAATTAGAAAAAGTACAGAGAAGGGTGACAAATTATAAAAGGAATGGGACAACTTCCCTACGAGGAAAGGCTGAAGCAGCTAGGTCTCTTAAGCTTAGAGAAGAGATGATTCAGGGGTGACATGATAGAGGTCTATAAAATAATGAGTGGAGGAGAAAGGGTAGATATGAATCACTTGTTCACTCTTTCCAAAAATACTAGGACAAGGGGACATGTGATGAAGCTACTAAGTAGTAGATTTAAAACAAACTAGAAAAAATATTTCTTCATGCAATGTGTAATTAAACTCTGGAATTTGTTGCTGGAGAATGTGGTGAAATCAGTTAGCTTAGCAGGGTTTAAAAAAGGTTTGGATAATTTCCTAAAAGCGAATTCCATAGGCCATTATTGAGATGGCTTGGGGGAAATCCACTGCTTATTCCTAGGATAAGCAGCATAAAATCTGTTTTGCTACTTGGGTTCTAGCTAGGTACTTGGGGACCTGGGTTGCCAATTATTGGAAACAGGATACTGGGCTCGAAGGAACATCAGTCTGTCCCAGTCTGGCAATTTTATGATCTAAATATCACGATTTTCTGTAGCTTGACTTGTGCAAAATATGAGCCAGGCTTCGACTTCTCCATATAGTTCCTTTTGACTTTAGGCAAGTCATTTCAAATCCTCCGTTGTCTCAAGTGTAAATTTAGGGATAAAATTACTAATCTGCGACAATGCTTTCACTTGCATTAATGTGTACCTAATGCAATACGTTTAATGCTATTTAGCAATGTACTTTAGAGGCTCCTGTGCAAATAATGGAGCTTGCATTAAAGATCACATGTTAAATTGCATTAACTTCTATTCAATTGCAATAATGTACATTAATGCATGATAGTAAGTTAGTGAACCTAGAGGTAAATATTCAAAGGAGGCTTCTGCCACTTAAATGGTAATCAACGGTGGAACTTAATATCCCCTCTGACTACTGCAACACTATCCAATTACTTCTAGGGTAGGCGAGGATCAGAACTGGGATGGGATCAGAATATAAGTGGGCACCAGTGATATTGAGTGCCAGTACCCATATACTTAACCAGGCATATAGTGGCTTGCAGATTAATCTGCGGGCTTATAACGCTGGATGAGCTAGCGAAGATTGGGTTGGGGGGAAAAAGGGTTAATTGATATTAGCAGGAAGTTAGGAGACTAGGTAGTGGGTTGTTAGGCAAATTAGAAAAAGGGAGGAGTATGGAAGTAAGAGATGCAAGGATAGGGTAGAGAGAGAAAGTGTGGATTGGCTGAGGAAGGTGCTCTGGGATTGGAGGGTTTTTTGTGAGGAGAATTGGCGGGCAAGGGAGAATTAAAGTGGGAGGGAGTGTAGGAAGGTTAGAGTTGTGAGGGAAATTTGTCCCGCCCTTCCCTTCCCTCTTTATGGGTCCTCTCTGGGTGGTTTGGTGTTTTTTGGCGGGTGGGGAGGGGAGGGTTGGTTTGTCGCAGTTTTGTTGGTGGAAAATTTCTATGTTGGGGAAACAATTTTGGATCAGTGTAGCTATGCAACAGATTGGGTGATTAAATTTTGTTAACTGCTCATGTGCGATACCGCCATGGGTGGCGGCTGGACTCTGCGCCACCGCGTGTCTTGCCGAAAGGGAAGTGGGGAATGGGGGTGAATTTTGGAAGAGGAGCTAGTTCGCCACCGAGTAGCTCCAGAATTTTGAGAATAAGCTACACTGTATTGGAAAGTTCTAAGTTTTTGTTAAAGTCTGATTTTATGACAATAAAGCTGCGGCCCATTTTTTGCCACTTTATATGTGTTGTGTATTTTATGATCAATCTGAGCGAGATGCGAATTCCAGTGTTAAGGACTACATAACAAAACAGTGCTATCTTTTGTCCAGTCAGGTATTTGTGTATTTACTCCGAGGGGGCTGATATCCAGATCACAGATATTCAATGTCAGGCTGTTTCCAGTGACTGGCATTGAATATTCAGGGGAGGGGTGGGGGGGGGGGGGGTCTGGCTGGAATAAACTTAATCGGCTAAGACAATATTTGGTGCTAAACACTTGTATATAACACTGCCAGGAAACTCTGCAAAGCATGGCAGCAGAACTTTGAGAAATAAACCCTGTTTAAAGGGAAATGTTTTTGTTTGGGTTTTTTTTTTCTTTTCTGATTGATGCAAGAAGTTGCTGTAAAAGAGGACTTAATTTGTGATAAATCTCATCAGCTGGTGTGGCTGTATTAGAACCAGTGCAAACTGAACTGGATAATAAAACTTGGAACTGGAAATTATTGGTGGAAAAGTGTTTGTGGTTTTTTCTTCTTTTTCTCTGCTGTGCTTATTCCAGAGTGGTCTTCCAAAGAGCGCTAATACTGCACCTAGGGTGGGAGATGGGTTGTCAGTGCTAGGCTTACCCCTGGCCCCATCATAATACTCATGTAATATGTGAGGAAGAGGAAGTATCCATATAGATTGGGCCATTGATATGCAGTATGTATGTGTGGGAGAGGGATTATCCATGAAGATTGAGTCATTGATGCTTAGTATCATCAATATTCAAGATCTCCTGAAGTATGTGAGTGATCAGCATTTTTTAGTCCCAGATATTTATTGCTGGACCATGTTCAGGTTCAAAGAAGAATGAACAAGATGATAAAGGGGATGAAACTTCTCTCGTATGAGAAAAGACTAAAGAGCTTAGGGCGGCTATGGGGAGATATGATTGAAGTCTACAAAATCTTGAGTGGTGTAGAATCGGTATATAAGAATTTACACTGTTGCATCAGACCAGTGGTCCATCGTGCCCAGCAATCCGCTCACGCAGCGGCCCATGGTCAAAGACCAGTGCCCTAACTGAGACTAGCCCTACTTGCGTACGTTGTGGTTCAGCAGGAACTTGTCTATCTTTGTCTTGAATCCTTGGAGGGTGTTTTCCCCTACGACAGACTCCGGAAGAGCGTTCCAGTTTTCCACCACTCTCTGGGTGAAGAAGAACTTCCTTACGTTTGTACGGAATCTATCCCCATTCAACTTTAGAGAGTGCCCTCTTGTTCTCCCTACCTTGGAGAGGATGAACAACCTGTCCTTATCTACTAAGTCTATTCCCTTCAGTACCTTGAATGTTTCGATCATGTCCCCTCTCAATCTCCTCTGTTCAAGGGAGAAAAGGTCCAGTTTCTCTAATCTTTCACTGTATGGCAATTCCTCCAGCCCCTTAACCATCTTAGTCGCCCTTCTCTGGACCCTTTCAAGTAGCATCATGTCCTTCTTCATGTACGGCGAGCAGTGCTGGACGCAGTACTCCAGGTGAGGGTGCATCATGGCCCGGTACAGCGGCATGATAACCTTCTCCGATCTGTTTGTGATCCCCTTCTGTATCATTCCTAGCATTCTGTTCGCCCTTTTTGCCGCTGCCGCACATTGCGTGGACGTCTTCATCGACTTGTCCATCATAACTCCCAAGTCTCTTTCCTGGGAGGTCTTTCCAAGTACCGCCCCGGACTTCCTGTATTCGTGCATGAGATTTTTGTTACCTACATGCATCACTTTACACTTATCCACGTTAAACTTCATCTGCCATGTTGATGCCCATTCCTCAAGTAAATTGATATTTTTAACTCCATCAGAAATCACAAAGACTAGGAGACACTCAATGAAATTGCAGGAAAATGCTTTTAAACCAAGAGGAGCAAATATTTTTTCACTCAGAGAATAGTTAAGCTCTGGAATGCGTTGCCAGAGGATTTGGTATGAGCGGTTAATGTATCCAGAGGATTTGGTGTGTTGAAACAAATGTTGGTGTTTTTATGCCCCTTTTCTAGTACTTGGGAATCTTTTCTTCCTGGTCTGGTACTGCTTTATCCCTATCCCCACACCGTGGGGTTTTCATTCTAGTTGTGTCACTTTGCCTCTTCCCAGTAGCTTTGAGTTTTCATGCTACTGTTATAGTGCCATTTGTCCCTCTTAGGCTGCCATAGAGCCTTTGAGATATTTCAAAGTCAATACCAGTGCCAGTGTGTTAGTTGAATGCTAGATCCATAGGTAATAAAATTGTGGGTTCAAATCTCACAGTGCTCCATGTGACCCTGGGCCAGTCACTTAATCTTCCACTGCCTCAGTGAGCCTACCAGGACAGGTAGGAAAAATGCTTGAGTACCTTATTTGAAAGCCATTCTGGAGTTCCTTTGGAAGGACAGGCTAAAAAAAAAAAAAATCAAATAAATACATAGAGATCTTATAGAAGGCAGGCAACATGGATTGGCAGTTATTACAAAAACAGGATACACTGTTCATTTGAACTCTAGAAACTTCATTCTGCCTAAAGATATCTAGGGATGCCAGGTACTCTTTCCATATCTGCTATTTGTCTCATCCAGTCTTTTTTCTTTCTTTTAACAGAAATTCAGCAGCATAACATGTGTTTCCCCTTCCTAGTGTTTGTTCCTGACATGTTTCGTTTTTAACTTTATTGCAGTTCTTGTAGTTTGAAGATAACTGTGTTTTAAATTATTGTATCCCTTATTTTGATTAATATTGTACTTTTGCCTAGAATTGTTGATAGGCATGTAATCAACTTTTAAATAAACTATGAAGCTATTCATTAATCAGGCTGCATCAGAGGGATGATAGGATATCAGTACCAAATAAAAGATATTTCAAAAAGAAGGGGTTGATTGGATGGTGGATATTGGTTGGAAGACCTCCTTATTCCTCTGGGGAGAAAGTTTGTCAACTGGTCCCTAGTCTTTGTGGCCCAATTCTCCCAGCATTGTGGAATAATGCTGCTTGCAAGGTGGCCCATTTACCATGAGATTCAGTAATCTCTGTTGCTGCGATACCTCTGGTTAGTGAATCATGTAATAAGTTATGGTCTGGCATAAACCCAGCTTTAAACATACCATGATAGCGACACCTATTTGTATACTATACATATAACTGTACTATTAAACAGTAAGATTTTATACATTTTTTTAAATAATTTAGGAAATCTAACTTTATTGTAATGTGGTCACATTATACTTGGGTTCATATTATTATGCAAATATAACAATGTACGTGTTACAGAAATTAAACTGGGTTTGGGGAAATTGCATGCAGTTACAATATCTATTGTATTTATGATAATTTTGTTCATAATTCTTAAGCTCGGGCCATTTCAAATGTCAGAGAAAAATTTAATTGTTCTTTATCTGGCTCATCAGTGTAATGGTAAAAAAAAAAAAAGTGTAGAGACAATTTTCTTTCATTAAAATCAAATGTGAAACTGGAGATACTGTGGAGTCTGTGTGACACAAAATGCTCTGTTTCGGCTTATGTGCCTATCAGGATCTGAAGGGTGCTGCAACCTCCGACTCCTCTGCATAGGCTTGTCAGTGCAGTGATTCAGCTAGTTGTTAAGGAAAACACCCCAGATGGCTGATTTCAATTAATTCAATTCCGTTTTAACACAGGGATTCTATTCCATTGAATCAAAATAGCTCAAGGCAGATTATAATCGCAGCCAAACTTACAGGTGAGCTAAGAATCCATTACAACATATAAAATCCCCACATACCTTAAACCTTTAGAGCGGAGTTATTTGGGGGGGGGGGGGGGGACACATTTTTAAACAATACCTGAAAGTTCTCAATAATCCAACCTTGATTTTCTACAAGTTTAACAGTCCTGCTTGTGTGGTCAGCATACAATTTCATGTAGTTGACATAATCAACCTAGAGTCTACAAAAGTGCTTATCATTTCTGTATGCTGAGGTATTTCAGTCTCTGATAAACTAGGAGTACCTTGAGGAATCTGCACAGATTATCCATCATCAACCTACAAGTTTGTTTTAGCAGGGTTTATTTTCAGCCTATTACCTTGCAACTATTCTTGTATCCAAATGAACATAGTACCCATAAAGCATACATTTCAGAAGGAAATTACATATAGTCTGGCATATCTATCTTCCCTCTTTCCGTTCCATTCTAGTGGTCTTCTCTCCTTCTATCACCTTTCTCTGGATCTGACATTTCTCTCTCCCAGTGTAACATTTCTCCCTCCCTCCTCTCCACCACTATCATTTATAACAATTCTCCCTCTTCTTCCTTTCCCCATGTATACCATCTCTCTTTCCCTCCCACTCCACACACCTATGTCCAACAATTCTCTTTTTCTCTTCCCTCATCCACCAACAGCATCTCTTTCCCTTGTTTCTTAACCCCCATCCATGCAGCATCTCTCCTTGCTTCCCCTCCCCCCCAGCTTGGCAGCCCGTTCAACATATGTCGTTCCCTCATTCCCAACCCCTGTCCCCCCCTCTCAGCTGGATCCTGTGGTATAACCAGGGCTGGATTAAAGGATAGGCCCAGTAGGCATGGTCCTAGGGCCTGAAATGGTCAGGGGGGCCTACCGATGCGGTGCTTTTGGGCCACCTTCACTGGATTTGCAGCAGAATCATGCCCCCCCCCCCCCAGCGTCATTATCCCGGGCACCCTCCAGCGTTTTTGCCCCGGGCCCTTCCCGCCGACCCTCTCACCTTGAGAAGACTGACAATCCACCCTCCAACACTCATCAGCAGCCACAGCACTCTAAACAGGCTGCTTCGCAGTTTGCGGCCTTCTGCTGGTGATTCCCTCTTCCGCATCACTGATGATATCATGCCCAATCCCTCCTGCCAGATACCCTCCTAAGGTAGCCCACCCAGACCCCCACTAGACTTGTATACCACCCTTTTGTAGTTTTACAACCACACTCAGTGGTTTACATACAGATACTTCAAGCATTTTCCCTATAAGTCCTGTAGGCTCAGAATCTAATAATGCACCTAGGGCAGTGGAGGATTAAGTGACTTGCCCAGGGTCATAGGGAGTAGCATGGGGTTTGAACCCACAACCTCAGGATGCTGAGGCTGTAGCTCTAACCACAATGCCCACTCTGGGGAAGGTGTTTTACATATGATTATATTTTCTATTATTTGCTATGACAGACACTACAAGATTAACCAACTAAGAATTACTTTAGGGCTAATCTTATTCCCTTGTATTCAGTGAAATTTAGATGTACTGTCTGCACAAATATACCCCTGGAGAAATGGAGCAATTTCATATTTCTTTGGCTTAATGAATAAAATGTAAATTTGGTTTGATACCAGTAAAGTGCCCTAAAGACACGATGGGATGCAGCTTTATTTCTCTACTATTGTTCTGAAATGTGATAAATAATGTAAAAAGCTTAGTCATTTTCCCTGGAAAAGAGGAGACTTAGAGGGGATATGATAGAAACTTATAAGATCATGAAGGATATAGTAAAGGTAGAGAGAGACAGATTCTTCAGACTGGCGGGGGCAACAAGAACTAGAGGACACTCAAAAAAATTGAAGGGAGATAGGTTTAGAACAAATGCTAGGAAGTTCTTCTTCACCCACAGGGTGGTGGACATCTGGAATGCGCTTCCAGAGGAGGTGGTTGAGCAGAGGACGGTTTTGGGTTTCAAAAAGGGATTGGACGAATTCCTGAAGGGTAAGGGAATCCAGGGGTACAATTAGAGGGTTACTATACAAGACAAAATGCTCTTGAGTAATAGATCACTACAGGTCACTGACCTGGAGGGCTGCCGCGGGAGCGGACTGCTGGGCATGATGGACCTATGGTCTGACTCGGCAGAGGCCATGCTTATGTGCTTATTAGCAGTATATAACTATATATAAATCTGTAGCTACAGCCACATATTTCTAATCTATATATCTGTTTTTAGATAGATCACACACAAGCCTTTATAAGAAAAAAGATATTGTGCCTTTGGTCACCAAGCAACAGAAAAGCTAAATCCAATCTAACCTAACCTTTTTGTTGCTTGTTGATGTTGTGAAATGCTAATGGCGGAATGTACCATGCTGATCTTTTCTAATTATCTTTATTCTAAATCTTGCCTTCTCAGATCCCAACGCATACTATAGCTATCAACCTTGCAATCTCCCTGGGAATGCCCAGGCTCATTTCTCCTTATAAACCGCCTAGAACTGAAAGGTATTGGCGAGATAGAAGACATCAATGTAATGTAATCTCTAATCTAATTGCAAGGGATCATTATTAGAGATAAAACTATTTTTGATCACATATTAGTAAAAGAATAAGAGAGAGAACATTTTATATACAATGCCCTATTTTGTCTTTTCCATATATTTTTTTTTAATTTTATTTATTATCCACCTAAAACCTAGGCGGCTTAGCATAAAACATTCATAATCAATTTATGTTCAAATGATTTTTATTGATGACAAGAGCAAACCAGGCAGAAACAGCAACTATACAGGCCACAGGCAAAGAAGAAACAATATCGCAACAGCCTCAGAAATGACAGGCAGCATCAGTGATAAAGAAATTTAAAAAAATTCCCTTCCCAACCTATCCCAATTGACATACAGAAGTCCAAAACAACAACAAAGCACCCCAGGGCTCTTGGCTCTGATAAGCCCAGGCGAGTCCACCTCTAAGTCCCCCCTCCCCCCCAACAATTGTAAAATCTAAGGAAACAACAAAAGCAGGAACCAAACATTCACTGTTGCTTTCAGCAGAAATAGAAGAAATAGCAAACCTCAAACAGTGAGAGATTAGAGAAACTGGGCCTCTTCTCCCTTGAAAAGAGGAGACTGAGAGGGGACATGATCGAAACATTCAAGATAATGAAGGGAATAGATTCAGTAGATAAAGACAGGTTGTTCACCCTCTCCAAGGTAGAGAGAACGAGAGGGCACTCTCTAAAGTTAAAAGGGGATAGATTCCATACAAACGTGAGGAAGTTCTTCTTCACCCAGAGAGCGGTGGAAAACTGGAACGCTCTTCCGGAGGCTGTTATAGGGGAAAACACCCTCCATGGATTCAAGACAAAGTTAGACAAGTTCCTGCTGAACCAGAACATACACAAGTAAGGCTAGTCTCAGTTAGGGTGCTGGTCTTTGACCAGAGGGCTGCCGCGTGAGCGGACTGCTGGGCACGATGGACCACTAGTCTGACCCAGCTGCGGCAATTCTTATGTTCAATGAGTACAAGGGATTGACTAGAAATTTGAGGTGCAGCCATACTATAGAGCAATACAAGGAAGGACATTATAACATTTTATCTTTGTTTTCAATTCCTTTCATGATAATTCCTTACATTATATTTGCTTTCTTAGTCACCACCGCACATTAGAAACATAGAAAGTTGACGGCAGAAAAGGGCTATAGCCCATCAAGTCTGCCCACTCTACTGACCCCCCCATTAGGTCTGGGTGCTAATGTCCTAGTTCCTTATCTTGACCCTTGCAAGGATCCCACGTGGATAAGAACATAAGAACATAAGAAGTTGCCTCCGCTGAGGCAGACCCTAGGTCCATCCTGCTCAGCGGTCCGCTCCCGCGGCGGCCCATCAGGCCCATTTCCTGAGCAATGGTCTATACCTATCTATACCCCTCAATCCCTTTTTCTTCTAGGAATCTATCCAAACCTTCTTTGAAACCATTTAATGTTTTCTTGTCTACAACAGCCTCTGGAAGCGCGTTCCACGTATCCACCACCCTCTGAGTGAAAAAGAACTTCCTAGCGTTTGTTCTAAACCTGTCCCCTTTCAATTTCTCCGAGTGCCCCCTTGTACTTGTGGCGCCCCTTAATTTGAAAAATCTGTCCCTGTCTACTTTTTCTATGCCCTTCAGGATCTTGAAGGTTTCTATCATGTCTCCTCTAAGTCTTCGCTTCTCCAGGGAGAAAAGTCCCAACTGCTTCAATCTTTCGGTATATGGAAGTTTTTCCATTCCCTTTATCAGTCTAGTTGCTCTTCTTTGTACTCCCTCAAGTACCGCCATGTCTTTCTTGAGGTACGGCGACCAGTACTGGACGCAGTACTCCAGGTGCGGCCGCACCATTGCACGATATAGCGGCATGATGACTTCTTTCGTCCTGGTTGTAATACCCTTCTTAATGATACCCAACATTCTGTTTGCTTTCCTTGAGGCCGTGGCGCATTGTGCTGATGCCTTCAGTGTTGCATCTACCATCACTCCCAGGTCTCTCTCCAGGTTGCTGACCCCTAGTGATGTTCCCCCCATTTTGTATGTGAACATCGGGTTCTTTTTCCCCACGTGTATGACCTTGCATTTCCCCACGTTGAAGCTCATCTGCCATTTTTCGGCCCACTTTTCCAGCTGTGTTAGATCCTTTTGAAGATCTTCGCAGTCTTCCCTGGTTTGAGCCCTGCTGCATAGTTTGGTGTCATCTGCAAATTTAATGACCTCACACTTGATTCCCGCCTCTAGGTCGTTTATGTAGATATTGAACAGGAGCGGTCCCAGCACCGACCCCTGCGGAACTCCGCTCGTGACCCCTTTCCAGTCTGAGTAGTGGCCCTTTACGCCAACCCTCTGCTTCCTGTTTGCCAGCCAGACCTTGATCCATCGGTGGACCTCCCCTTGTACCCCGTGGTTCCATATCTTTTTAAGCAGTCTCTCGTGTGGCACCTTGTCGAAGGCTTTTTGGAAGTCAAGGTAAATGATGTCTATAGATTCCCCTTTATCCACCTGACTGCTCACCCCCTCAAAGAAGTACAATAAGTTAGTGAGGCATGACCTACCCTTGCAGAAGCCGTGTTGACTTAAAGTCAAGCACGCTGGTGGCCTTGACCACCTGTACTGGAAGCTTGTTCTTTCTGTGAAGAAATACTTCCTGGTGTCACCATTAAATTTCCCTCCTCTGAGTTTGAGTGGGTGTCCAATTGATTTTGTAGTTCCTTCATTTATGGATTTTGTTTTAGAATGTTTACATCTTTGTCCTGCTTTAGAAACATAGAAACATGATGGCAGATAAAGGCCAAATGGCCCATCTAGTCTACCCATCCGCAGTAACCATTATCTCTCTCTCTCTTCGAGAGATCCCATGTACTTATCCCAGGCCCTTTTGAAATCATACACAGTCTCTGCCTCCACCACCTCTACCGGGAGACTGTTCCACACATCTACACCCTTTCTGTAAAAATATATTTTCTTAGATTACACTGGAGCATATCACCTCTTAACTTCCTATGCCCTTTCATTGCAGAGTTTCCATTCAAATGAAAGAGACTCGACTCATGCGCATTTACATTATGTAGGCATTTAAACGTCTCTATCATATCTCCCCTCTCCTGCTTTTCCTCCAAAGTATACAGATTGAAATTTTTAAGTTTGTCCCCATACGCCTTATGATGAAGACCACATACTCTTTTAGTAGCCTTCCTCTGCAATAAATAAATAAATAAATATGTAAATAAAGTTGAATGTCCATATTTTTGGCCTTCCCTAGTCCAGCCCAAAATACTCCCAGGTCATGCCTTCTTGCCATATGGACATATTGGTATTTTATACATCTATATTTTGGGTTTATGAAATTGGGATTTGAATGTCCATACAATATGGATATCTAAATGCTGGTCTTCAGACTTCCAAAACACAAATAGAGCTTCTGAAATAAGATCCTTAATAACTTTCAGCAGTAATGGGTATTCAATAAGACCTAAAATGACTCAGAATACATTGATCCAAAGAAGACTTTTTTCAGCAATGGCCAAATCACAGTTTTAAAGATAGCTAGGCACAACGCCTGTTTCCATGGAAGCATTGACAATCTGTAATTAACCATTTTTCCTTTAGCTTTCTATTAAACCAGATGGGATAGATTTGAAAACACAGAAGGCTGGATTAACATCAGAAAGATTCTGTATCATCCAAAACTTTAAAATTGGCTTAGAATTAATCTATGTCTTCATGTAGAAGAAATAGATGAATGTCCTCACCATCCTCCCATCCAGTTACAACTGCCCCAAATAAATAAAATATTGAGTCTAAAATATCCCTACATCTGCTGAATTCTATGCTGGGGAAAAAAAAAATAAACAGAGAAACATGATGGCAGATAAAGGCCAAATGGCCCATCCAGTCTGCCCATCAACAGTAAAGTACATCTCTTCCTCTCTCTAAGAAATCCCACTGCCTATCCCACGCCTTCTTGAATTCAGATAGTCTCTGTCTCCATCACTTCTTCCAGGAGACTGTTCCATGCATCTACCACTCTTTCTGTAAAAAAGTATTTCCTTAGATTACTTGTAAGCCTATCACCTCTTAACTTCATCCCAGAGCTTCCTTTCAAATGAAAGAAACTCAACTCACGCACATTTTCTCCATGTAGGTATTTAACATATCTATCATATCTCCCCTCTCCCGCCTTTCCTCTAAAGCAGTGTTCTTCAACCTTTTTACACCTATGGACCGGCAGAAATAAAAGAATTATTTTGTGGACCGGCAAACTACTAAGACTGAAATTTTAAAAAAAATGTCTCCACCCTGTCCCCGCAAGCTCGGTTCCCACAAACCATCTGATCCCATCTGCACAAGCCTCAAATAGTTATGATTGTATACTGAACATATTTTATTAAAGCATAAAAAGAAATAATATTCTGTACAATTGTCATTTTATAAATACAAATAATACAGAGCACGGATCAACAAAACCCCTGTCTCCCCTCCCCTTCACATATATCCCGTCTACTATCGGTGCTCGGGCCGCTGCTATTTAATATATTCATAAATGATCTAGAAACAGGCACGAAGTGTGAGATAATAAAATTTGCGGACGATACAAAACTATTTAGTGGAGCTGGGACTAAAGAGGAATGTGAAGAATTGC
Organism: Geotrypetes seraphini; assembly: GCF_902459505.1. Classification (NCBI taxonomy): domain Eukaryota; kingdom Metazoa; phylum Chordata; class Amphibia; order Gymnophiona; family Dermophiidae; genus Geotrypetes; species Geotrypetes seraphini. The sequence continues at coordinate 34,720,146 of NC_047101.1, read as the reverse complement.
AAAGGGACTTGAACAAACTGGGGGAATGGGCGGCGAGATGGCAGATGAAGTTCAACATTGAGAAATGTAAAGTATTGCATGTGGGAAGCGGAAACCCGAGGTACAACTATACAATGGGAGGGATATTATTGAATGAGAGTAGCCAAGAAAGGGACTTAGGGGTAATGGTGGACATGACAATGAAGCCGACGGCACAGTGCGCAGCGGCCGCTAAGAAAGCAAATAGAATGCTAGGCATAATCAAGAAGGGTATTACAACAAGGACGGTAGAAGTTATCCTGCTATTGTATCGGGCAATGGTGCGCCCACATCTGGAATACTGCGTCCAATATTGGTCGCCGTACCTTAAGAAGGATATGGTGTTACTCGAGAGGGTTCAGAGGAGAGCGACACGTTTGATAAAAGGGATGGAAAACCTCTCATACGCTGAGAGATTGGAGAAACTGGGTCTCTTTTCCCTGGAGAAGAGGAGACTTAGAGGGGATATGATAGAGACTTATAAGATCATGAAGGGCATAGAGAGAGTAGAGAAGGACAGATTCTTCAAACTTTCAGAAAATAAAAAAAAAAAAAAAGGACATTCGGAAAAGTTGAAAGGGGACAGATTCAAAACAAATGCTAGGAAGTTCTTCTTTACCCAATGTGTGGTGGATACCTGGAATGCACTTCCAGAGGACGTTATAGGGCAGAGTACAGTACTTGGGTTTAAGAAAGGATTGGACAATTTCCTGCTGGAAAAGGGGATAGAAGGGTATAGATAGAGGTTTACTGCACAGGTCCTGGACCTGTTGGGCCACCGCGTGAGCGGACTGCTGGGCATGATGGACCTCAGGTCTGACCCAGCGGAGGCATTGCTTATGTTCTTATGTTCTTAAGAAAACTGAATAAGCCAAATTATTACAGAATGAATATCAGGCTAACAGAATAGCGCAGTCACACATGACAGGAATAGTGTTAGGGGAGTGCAACTAGGGCAACTGCCCTCTGGTCAGAGAGAGCCCTAAGCCAGCTTGCTAGAGAGCAAAATAGCAGCACGATCCTTTGCTTTTCCAAATAAGGCTTGTAAAACCGATAATATTAGCCTAAACATTTCAGTGTGTGGCTGCTGGATCCTAGTTGCCAAATGAGCCTGGACTAGAAAAAAACCATACAATCGCTGATCTACAGTATACCAACCTTTATCATAGTGCAGTGATAAATAGGTAAAAAAATAACAACAAACGTTTGCTATTACTCATCATTCTATGATTGTAGAGTTTTGTTTTTGTCAATATATCTTGATCGACCAGCACAAATGGACTTCCTTGCTTAATGTTTTACCCTGTTACTAGGCCTACAGCCAAGCGAAGAAAACTTCCACGCCCTCACTCAAACATATGTCTTTCAACTCCCATCACCTTAAATCTGATCCTATGCACCCTCCCCCTTCTCTATGCTCGGGCATCCGCCTGTTACAAACCATGCTTGAAAACCAGAAGCTTAAGGACTACACACAACCGGCTAATTCAAAGGCTGTAATGAGAGTTTCAAGTTTATTAATATATTTGATGAATCGCTTATTAGAATTACTAAGCGATGTACAAAATCAAAATAGAGAATAATATAAAGAAACAAACATTTTAACAATATAATTTCATAGTATACAAACATGAGTCGGGAGGGAAAGAGTAAAAGTTACAATTTTCAATTTATGGTAGAAAAAATGGAAAAAACAAGAGGGTAAGGGGTAGTTAAACCACAGCACGATTTAAAATCTCACAAAAAATTTAAATATTTAAAGCATCTTTAAACAGATAAGATTTTAAAAGTTTTTTGAATATTGTGACATCTTTTTCATTTCTAATATATTGTGGCAGGGCGTTCCACCATTGAGGTCCCATCACAGAGAACATGTCAGATCTTCTTGTTCCTATAATTTCACTGCACAACAAAGTTTTTGCTTCCTGAACACTGCTGGGTGTTTCTTATAGAATTTTGGGTGCTGATCATGAATATTACATCAAAAATTACCCATCACGTACCATTTCAGAGAAATCTTCAATTTTGTCGTGATTTTTTCTTATATTTGGATGCAAACAATTTTTTCTCCCATAAGTGTCTTATCAACAACGGTTTGTGCCGCCTGGGTATGTCCATGCATAAAATCTAGCCAGGTTGGAAGCTGTTTTATGGAAGATGACATCCTGGGCATGTCTGGGCAGGTCTGAACGAGCTTGCGCTGTCTCACCATGCTATAATGGTGGCTTCCATACACCGATCCTGCTCATTTGGTTAATATAGATAGTCCGTGTGTGTATATAGTATCAGTATAGTAAAGTATAGTAGTATAGTAGCTGTAGCAATATAACAGTAAGTAAGCTTGATGCTATAGACGTTTTGGTGTCGGGCAATATGTCTCGTCGGTGTCGTAACACCGCGACACATTCTGCTATATCTGTGGGGAATATACACTTACGCCTCAGAGACGTTCGATGACTGCCCTTGTAAAGAAAGCCTATCATCTGTATTTTGGCTGCAAAATAGGTGATCAAGACAAGCAATGGGCGCCTCACATTTGCTGTGCGACATGTGCTGTTAGTCTGAGAGCCTGGCTCAGAGGTACTCGAAAGACGATGCCATTTGCTGTTCCGATGATATGGCGAGAACAGAAAGACCATGTGACGGACTGTTATTTCTGTTTGACTAATGTGTCTGGTTTCTCTGCCAAAAACAAGAAGTCAATTGAATATCCTAATCTGCCTTCAGCAATGAGACCCATGCCACATGATGACAGTCTTCCAGTTCCGAAACCACCAGAGGATTGGACCTTAGACGAACCAGATGAAGAAACTGCAGTGCAGGGTTCTAACAGTGACATTGACCCGGATTTTGAACCATCCTCATCAGGCGATCCACATCTGATAACACAGTCCGAATTGAACGATTTGGTCAGAGATTTGGGTCTGTCAAAAGCAAAAGCTGAGCTGCTAGGTTCGAGACTGCAGGAATGGTGTTTGCTATCACCAGGTACGAAAATTTCTGTGTTTCGAGACCGGCATCATGATATAACCAAATTTTTTGCACAAGTCGACAGTCTCTGTTTCTGTTGTGACATTGAAGGATTGTTCTCGGTCTTTGGTTGTGATCACAACCCGGAAGAGTGGCGTCTTTTCATTGATTCGTCAATGTTGAGCCTGAAAGCTGTTCTGTTGCACAATGGCAACGTTTATCCTTCAGTACCTGTTGGCTATGCAGCACATATGAAAGAAACATATGAGAATATGGAAATGTTACTAAAGTATGTCCAGTATACCAGGTATAACTGGAATATCTGTGGAGACCTCAAAGTCGTTGCTCTGTTACTAGGACTGCAGCTTGGCTATACAAAGTACTGCTGTTTCATCTGCGAATGGGACAGCCGAGACAGAGAGTCGCACTATTCTAGAAAGAACTGGCCACTCCGTAAAAAGTTAGTTCCAGGACAGAAAAATGTAGCACATGAATCGCTTGTTGACCCGACAAAGATATTTTTGCCTCCTCTTCACATTAAACTGGGACTCATGAAGAATTTTGTGAAAGCAATGAACAAGGAAGGGGAAGGTTTTCGTTATTTAAGACAGATGTTCCCAAGAATAACTGATGCCAAGATCAAAGAGGGTATTTTTGTTGGCCCCCAGATCAGACATGTTATGAGTGACAAGCGATTTGAAGATCTGTTAGTTGGGCCGGAAAAAATTGGCTGGAAAGCCTTGAAAGACGTTGTTGACAATTTTCTGGGCAATTACAGAGCCCCAAACTACATTCAGCTGGTAGACAAACTTCTCAAAGCATACAAGAGAATGAAGTGCAATATGTCACTCAAGATTCATTTCCTCCATTCACACTTGGACTTCTTCCCCGCAAATCTCGGTGCTGTGAGTGACGAGCACGGTGAAAGGTTTCATCAAGACATAGCTACGATGGAGAAACGATACCAGGGCAATTGGAATCCGTCAATGCTTGCCGACTATTGTTGGATGCTACAACGTGATGCACCAGACACTGAATATAAAAGAAACTCGGGAGCAAAACACTTTTAATTCTGTTTCATTTAGTCGCTTGTGCGAAACGTAAACTTGACTATATATTTTATTGTCAGTAAACATAAAAATGTCTATTTCTCATAGTTCTTACGTGATGCAGTAAAACCAAAACCATATTTGAGCATACCAAGTTGGTACCTGTCATAATCACCAAAAACTTTTCAGGAATCAAGACTTAACCAAAAAATTGTTGTGCAGTGTTCAGAGAGGGAACTGAGAGGAGATTTTGACCAGATGAACGGAGTGGGCGTTGAGTACTGTGTGGTATTAATAATCTAGATATAAATTGAGGTTCATTGAAGGCTAGAGTTTTAAAGATAAGCAACATTATTTTAAAAGTGATCCTATGACCAATTGGATGCCAATGGGCGTCTATTAACAATGGTGAAACATGGTCATATTTCCTAGCATTGTATATTAATTTAATTGCAGTGTTTTGTATCAACTGAAGTCTCCTGTGGCCGATGAATTTTTCTGGAAAGCTGCAGTATAAGAAGTACCAACTGTATAGAAATAGGAAGTGGGTTGTCTGTGAGCACCTTCATTCTCCACTCTTACCTGACGGGCGCATCCTGCTCCTTCACCTTCCGGCTCTTAGGCACCGATTGTCTCAGTGTCTGGTGTATCTTGTTGCTGTGTCCAACAATAGTCAGCCAGCATTGATGGAGTCCAGTTGCCCTGATATCTTATTTTCCATAGTGGCAATGTCCTGGTGAAACCTTTTTTGCCATGCTCGTCGCTAACTGCACCAAAATGTGCGGGGGAAAAAGTCCAAGTGTGAATGAAGAAAGTTCATCTTCAGCGACACGTTGCACTTCATGGTTTTGTAAGCTGTAAGAAGTTTGTCAACCAGTTGAATATAGTTTGGTGTTCTGTAACTGCCGAGAAAGCTTTCAACGACATCCTTGAATGCTTTCCAGGTGATTTTCTCTAATCCGACTAACAGATCTTCAAATCTCTCGTCATTGATGGCATGTCTGTACAAAAATGCCTTCCCTAATCTAGGCATCAGTTATTAATTATTAATTCCTAAGCCTAAAAGTATAACAAGAAATTGTACAAGTGTTCTTTTTTGTTAAAATGGACCGTGATACGTCATTTTAAAAGTGATTTTCGTGATCAGCTACCAAAAATCTGTAAGATACACCCGAAAGTGTTGAAGAAGCAAAAACTTTGTTGTCCAGTGTAACTGGCTCATAAACCAATTAATTTGCATGCTCATCTTTGATTGGCACCATATATAGAATTAGGGGGTATGTGTGTTCTTTAACAATCTAGACCAGTGTGTCGCAATCCGTGTGCCTCTTGAGATTTCAGGTGTGCTGCGAGATGCTGGGTAGGAGGCGAGGCGCCGGCGCCAGCTGACTGCTTACAAGATGTGCATCGTGAGAGGCATAGACAGCAGAACACTTTTTTCTACAGAAGTCTGAGTTTCTAGAATCCTGCATTTTAAAATGGCTGCTTACCAAAACATTCGATGTAATCATTTATTTCAATCTGCATTCTTCCTAGTTTCTATCATTTCCTATTTGTGCTGTATTCTATCTAATTTGCTAAAGTTCCGTTTCCAATATGGCTTAAAATGCTGGTAATTTTTAAGTACTAAACCTATTTCAGTAACTCTTAGGAAGGAAAATTCGGTGACTTTGCTACAACTTTGGGAATGCATTTCTTTTGGCATTCAAGGACTTCTAGCTGATTGCTGTCATATGGCCTGATTTATTTATATACTCTATACCATGGGTTTATGGATGTTTTTGATAATTGCTTTGTTGTTAGTTCTTTGACACTGAATGACAGTGCCTTTTAGAATTTGACAGTCAAATTTTATCAGCATAAGACAGTCTTTAGGAATGGCCTGGTGTTTTCTTTCTGCATACTGACAGTAAGAGCTTCCTGGTACAAAAAAAAAAAAAAAGCGAGATGGCTAATGTTTCTTATCAGTGAGAAGAAAGCAACACAAATACTGCTAGAACTGCCAAATTTCCCCCACCTGGATTGATGAATGGGGTCATTTTGACCCTATGCCTGTTTATTAAGATGTCTTATTGTATATTGTGTTGACATTGAACTATACCGTGTCATAATGCATACGGTTATTTAAATATTTATCTATTGCCTATGTCCTGATAGTTCTTGGGATACACTGATTTCTAAAAAAATTCAGTAAATAAATCCATATAAACGGATAAATTATTTGAAATTGCCTCTTATTTTTTTTAAATGAGGAATGTACTTATAGCTATTGAACAGGTTACAAGCTGGTATACCCCCTTTCCCTTTTACAAATCCGTAGCGTGGTTTTTAGCGTTGGCGACGGCGGTAACAGTTCCAACGCTCATAGAATTTCAGTGTGCATCGAAGCTGTTACCGCTATGGCCGGCGCTAAAAGCCACGCTACGGTTTTGTAAAAGGGGGGACAGTATGCTATTTTAAAAGGAAAAAAGCACACAAATGATATTCATTATGTCATAACTCATTGTTCATTTTTCAAACAATTACTATTATTGGGATAAATAAAATATGAATAATTGAAGAAATGGAAGGAAGCATCAAAGGTGTTTATAAAATGAAAGTCATTCTATAAATACTTATTCTGGAATGCATTTCACACAGATGCAGTACAGCTGAACTTATCTGGTACACTTCCTTCTCATGAGCAGTTGCATGGTTTCGCTTCCATTGTACACTGCAATCTGCTTTACTATTGGTTGTGTTCCCCGAGGCTCTTCTTGATTGACAGATGCCTCTGGCTTACACTTTCTTGAAGAGATTTGATGCTGCCAAAGCTCCAAAGCAAACTGAATGATAAACTCTCATTGCTATGGACAGTGTTGTACCACGGTGTTGCATTCTTTGCAGCCAGATCAAGGACATTGTGGAAGCCATTTGATCCAAAGTTCTGACCCCCAATTTGTCTTGTTATAAAAAGGTTACTGTCGCCGGTATCTTCTTTATGGTAGTTCCACAGTGAACATCTGGATGGAAAGTGCTCAGTAGTAGACAGGGCAGGATTAATTCATCGAGGGCCCCTGGGCATACAAGTACACTGGGCCCCCTGCCCCGCCCCATCCCACCATGCGCCCAGGCGGAAACAGGAAGCTGCGTCAGAGGGAAGCTTTGGGCAAGCAGCACCGCTTGCACAATTACAGTTCCCATTGCCTTTCATACCCGCGTTGCATGCTTGTCTTACTTTCCGTTGATTGGGGGGGGGGGGCCCGCGTTGCCGATCAATGCTGGAGGCGCCCATCGCCGTTTGGAAAAAACAATGTTGATGCCCTCCTTCATCGGTCCCCCCTGACCATTTCAGGCCCTAGGCACGTGCCTACTTGGCCTATTGGTTATTCCTGCCCTGGTAGCAGAACAGTTTTGTTTACTTTTTCGCGGCAAACAGTGAGAGTGCAATCCCCGTGCTTCAACACCATGACGCCATAGAGATTCACTTGTTTGGACCTTTCTTTATGACTGAATCACTGTTTTCATGATGCTTGTGCTATTGGTCTTCAACTTCTCAGCTGTTTTCACCGAACCCCAAAAAAAAAAAAAAAAATGTCTGCCTGTGTTCAACAAAGTTGTATTATGAAAGAGATTACTAAGTTGGTTAATGATCATCTTTACAATAAGAATGTTTTCACGTCTGTGGCAATCTGGAATTTGATTCAAAATGTATCAGGTATGTTTGCCAAGTACTGAATAAATGGACCCTTTGCTTCAATAGGAAAAAAAACCCAAAACCCTGCTTTTTAACAGCCCGGTTTTCTCTGATCTGGTAGCAAGCAATGCATTGCTCAATGAAATAATTCCAGACTTCTGAAACCATATGTACTGTACTCAATTATCATGATCACATTAGTAGTATTGTTAAAACCACCTTCTATAGATTGCGGAAAATTCGATCCATTTCAAAATTCCTCTGTCCTAGAGCACTTAATATTCTTATCCACTCTCTGGTGATGTCTAAAATCGATTACTGTAATTCATTATTTACAGGAATTACGTTACAAGAAATTAAACGTTTACAAATTATTCAAAATGCTTCTATTAAATTAATAACAAAATCTAAAAAATTCGATCATGTGACACCACTCCTTAAAAAGGCTCATTGGCTTCCAGTCATACACAGAATTACACACAAATTATGTACTATTATCTTTAAAACATTAGAAAATAAGACTCCAGCATTTTTATTCAGACTACTTATTCCATATTCTGTTAAAAGAACTTTAAGATCTAGTGAACGGAATCTTTTATCAATTCCTTCATTAAAAGTAATCGGCACAAGAAGACAATTTATCTTCTCATGTACAGCTCCCCAGATCTGGAATGCGCTTCCTATGTTTTTACGGGAGGAGAAGGTGTTTGGTAAATTTAAAAGCGAATTAAAAACCTTCTTGTTTAAAGACGCATTTGTAAATTAATTAAATTTTATTATACAGTGTTACTCTAGTTAATTATTTTTCACTCATTTTTTAATTTCCTTGTGTATTTTCCCTGTATGTTCTTTCTTTACTATAAAAAATGTATTTCTCCCTCTCTTTCCCTTTGTTTTTGTTATAAATGATAAATTGTATGTAATGTTTTTGTTTTCTTATGTGTATATTTTATTGTACATCGCTTAGAAATTTGATTAAGCGATTCAACAAGCAACCTAATAAACTTGAAACTTGAAACTTGAAACTCTTGTATACTGGAGACATTTTGTCTTCAAAAACCCATCAATAAACCAGGGCGGTCTTATCTATGAGACATTCCCATCAGTGCTATAGCACTCTTGCTGTTGATAGCTTCATAGAAGCAGGGTTGATAGACTGGCTGTGCTGAACTTGTTTTACAAGGCAGAACCCGAGTTATATTTGTACCTGATGTGGGAAAAACTCTTAGCACACTAGGAATTATTAGAAAAGGGATGGTAAATAAGACCAATAATATTATAAAGCTTCTGTATTGCTCCATAGTGCAACCTCATCTTGAGTATTACATTCAATTCTGGTTGCCATATCTCATAAAAGATATAAGAAAATAAGTAATGCCTCTGCTGGGTCAGACCAAAGGTCCATCATGCCCAGCAGTCTGCTCACGCAGCGGCCCATCAGGTCCAGGACCTGTATAAATATCCTATCTATACCCTTCTATCCGCTTTTCCATCAGGAAATCATCCAATCCCTTCTTGAACCCCAAAACCATACTCTGTCCTATCACGCCCTCTGGAAGCGCATTCCAGGTGTCCACCACCCTCTGGGTGAAGAAGAACTTCCTAGCATTGGTTCTGAATCTGTCCCCTTTTAATTTTTCTGAATGCCCTCTAGTTCTCTAAGTTTCTGCTTCTCCAGGGAAAAGAGCTTAATTAGAAAAGGTTCAAAGAGTGACCAAAATAAAAAAGGGATGGAACTCCTCTCATATGAGGAAAGATTAAAGAGGTTAGGGCTCTTCAGCTTGGAAAAGAGATGGCTGAGGGGAGATATGATTGACCTCTACAAAATCTTGAGAGGTGTAGAACAGGTACAAGTGAATCAATTTTTTTTCTTCGTTAACAATTACAAAGACTAGAGGACACTCGATGAAGTTACAGGGAAATACTTTTAAAACCAATAGGAGGAAATGTTTTTTCACTCAAAGAATAGTTATCCCCTGAGATTTGTTGCCAGAGGATGTTATAACGGTGGTATATATAGAGGGAATTAAAAAAAGGTTTGGACAAGTTTCTGGAGGAAAGTTCATAGTCTGCTATTAAGACAGACATTTGGGGGTTTTAGTGCATAGACCATCGACCCTACTCACCAGATTTTGCTCCATCTGACTATTTTGTGTTTCCAAACCTTAAGGGGCTCATAATAATAATAAAAAAAGTCTAAAAAGTGGCCTAAATGGGCACTTGGACGATCAAAAAGCCTGATCGTCCAAGTACCATAATCAAAGCTGGTTTTAGACGTATCTAAAACCAGCTTAGGCCTTTCCCCTGCCTCTAAATGCGTGGAGGGGCATAATCAAAAAAAGCGTCTAAGTCCCCTTTTGGCCTAAGTCCTTAAACATTCAACCCAGAAGCAGGGAAAGTGTCCATAACCAAAACAAACGTCCTTGTTTTGATTATGGCCTTCCTCTGCCTAAACGCCCAATCACCACTACGTCTAAAAGTACACCCACACCATGTCTACACTTTTTAGCCATAATGAAACAAAAAAACGCCTAAGCCCCAAACGTCCAACAGAAGGGCTTTTAGGCGAAGGAGGAGCCAGTCCTTCACTTAAAAGCTGGATTCTGTAACCGGTGTCTGTCAAAAACATCACCAGTTACAGAATCCCCCCCCCCCCACAACGATCCAGGCAGGAGAGTGCCCAAGCCCTCCTGCCATGTCAAACCACCAACCCCCCCGACGACATCGGGGCAAGAGGGAGGCCAAGCCCTTTTGCCCCACGGCAGCCGCGACCCCCCCAACAACCTCGGGGCAAGAGGGAGCCCAAGCCCTCTTGCCCCGCCGACTCCCCGACGATATCGGGGCAAGAGGGAGCCCAAGCCCTCCTGCCATGTTAAACCGTGACCCCACGACCCCCCCCACCCCCTTCCCCGTACCTTTAGGTAAGTTGGCCGGACAGACGGGTGCCAAACCCGTCCGTCCGGCAGGCAGTCCTCCGACGAATGGGGCCGGATTGGCCCAGCCTAACAAAAGGCAAGAGGGCTTGGGCTCCCTCTTGCCCTGATGGAGTCGGGGAGTCAGGGGGGGGGCAAGAGGGCTTGGGCTCCCTCTTGCCCTGATATGTCGGGGGTGTCGCGGTTGGCTGGGGCAAGAGGGCTTGAGCTCCCTCTTGCCCCGATGGAGTCGGGGAGTCGGGGGGCAAGAGGGCTTGGTCTCCCTCTTGCCCCGATGGAGTTGGGGCATCAGGGGGGCAAGAGGGCTTGAGCTCCCTCTTGCCCCGATGTTGTCAGGAAGGGGGGGTCACGGTTTAACATGGCAAGGGGGCTTGGGCACCATCCTGCCTGGATCGTTGTGGGGGGGGGGATTCTGTAACCGGTGTTGTTTTTGACAACACCGGTTACAGAATCCAGCTTTTAGGCGAAGGACTGGCTCCTCCTTCGCCTAAAAGCCCTTCTGTTGGACGTTTGTGGCCTAGGCGTGTTTTTGTTTCATTATGGCTAAAAAGTGTAGACGTGCTGTGGGGGTACTTTTAGACATAGTGTAGATTGGGCGTTTAGGCAGAGGAAGGCCATAATCAAAACATGGACGATCAAGAAGAAAAACTGTCAACACTTGAGGTGAGCCATGAGGATGTCCTCCAACAGATAGATAGATTGAAAAGCGACAAATCACCAGGCCCGGACGGAATCCACCCTAGGGTACTAAAAGAACTAAGAAATGAGATAGCGGGAATACTCCAACGAGTTTGCAACCTATCCTTGAAAACTGGAGAGATCCCGGAGGACTGGAAGATAGCAAATGTTACACCTATCTTTAAAAAGGGGTCAAGAGGAGACCCGGGAAACTACAGGCTGGTAAGTTTGACATCGGTTCCGGGCAAGATGGTAGAAGCACTGATAAAGGACAGCAACTGTGAGCACATCAAAAAAAATGGGCTGATGAAAGCGTGCCAACATGGCTTCTGCCAGGGAAGATCGTGCCAAACAAGCTTACTGCACTTCTTTGAGGGGGTGAACAGCCAGTTGGACAAAGGGGAACCCGTAGACATAATTTACCTCGACTTACAAAAGGCCTTTGACAAGGTACCCCACGAGCGGCTACTTAGGAAGCTGTGGAACCACGGGGTGGAAGGGGACGTACACAGATGGGTCAAACACTGGTTGGCAGGCAGAAGACAGAGGGTTGGAGTGAAGGGTCACTACTCGGGCTGGAGGAAGGTCAAGAGCGGAGTTCCGCAGGGGTCTGTACAGGGACTGCTGCTGTTTAATGTATTTATTAATGACCTGGAAACGGGGACGAAATGTGAAGCTATAAAATTTGCGGATGACACTAAACTCTGTAGAAGGGTTAGAACTATGGAAAAGTGTGAGGACCTACAAAGGGACCTAAACAAACTGGAGGAGTGGGCGAATAAATGGCAGATGAACTTCAATGTAGGGAAATGTAAGGTCATGCATATAGGGAGAAAGAACCCGATGTTCAGCTACCAAATGGGGGGATTAGTATTAGAGGGAAGTAACCTTGAAAGAGATTTGGGTGTACTGGTGGATACAACAATGAAGTCAACGGCACAATGTGCAGCAACCGCGAAGAAGGCAAACAGAATGTTGGGTATTATTAAGAAGGGTATTACGACCAGAACAAAAGAAGTCATCCTGCCGTTGTATCGGGCAATGGTGCGCCCGCACCTGGAGTACTGTGTTCAGTATTGGTCACCGTACCTTAAGAAGGATATGGCAATACTTGAGAGGGTCCAGAAGAGAGCGACACGAATGATTAAGGGCAAGGAAAACCTTTCATACACTGAAAGATTGGAGAGGCTGGGGCTCTTCTCCCTGGAAAAGCGGAGACTCAGAGGAGACATGATAGAGACCTACAAGATCATGAAGGGCATAGAGAAAGTAGAGAGGGATAGATTCTTCAAACTTTCAAAACATACAAGAACAAGAGGGCATTCGGAAAAATTGGAAGGGGACAGATTCAAAACAAATGCTAGGAAGTTTTTCTTTACCCAGCGTGTGGTGGACACCTGGAATGCACTTCCAGAGGACGTAATAGGACAGAGTACGGTACTGGAGTTCAAGAAAGGATTGGACAATTTCCTGCTGGAAAAAGGGATAGAGGGGTATAGATAGGGAGCTACTGCGCAGGTCCTGGACCTGTTGGGCCGCCGCGTGAGCGGATTGCTGGGCACGATGGACCTCGGGTCTGACCCAGTGGAGGCATTGCTTATGTTCTTATGTTCTGGTTATGGACACTTTCCCTGCTTCTGGGTTGAACGTTTAGGGACTTAGGCCAAAAGGGGACTTAGACGCTTTTTTTGATTTTGCCCCTCCACGCATTTCTGATGTATTATTGTTGTGTTTTTTTACTTGTGAACCGCACTGAAATGAGAGGTATTGCTGTATAAAAATAAAATTATTATTACTATTATTACAAATAGGGCTTATACAATGGTTTGCAGCAGTGCACAAATTCATACTTACTGTGAAGAAGCTGTTAATATACAGTACAGTATATGAGTCTTCTATGTATATATTATAAAACGCAAGGGTGCAACAAAGCTCTGTCTCAACTTCACCCATACTTTGTCTACAGGAATGTCTAGGCACATGATGCAATTATTTATAGACATTTTCAGTGTGGAAAAGATGTTTTATCAATCTGCTTCCTCAGTGTCAATAGCACTGGAGAGTATGGTGAAGTACACAGTTTCCTTTGGCCTTGTCCTCACTTTTGTGTCTTTTGTTTATTTGCTGACTCTGCTCAATCCAGGCACATGGAAAGCCTCCCAGATGACCTTCTGCATAGCTCTAAAATGCTAATGGAGATTAGGTTGAGCAGGTTTAGAACTGCTGAGAAGGTAACTACGGCAGGGGTAAACAGAATAGGTCACATTTATTATATTTTCTTGTAAGCCAGGAATGTAAACAACCTCAATCATGTCGGTAACTTCTGAATGAAGTTTCTGCCTGCTTGATCTTCTCCTCTGCTGTTGGATCATGTTCATCTGAAGATTAAGGAGGATTATTTAAATGATTTCTACTATAGTATAAATTATCCTGAATAAAATATAAACATGAAATTCAGATTTTAATTATAATCATTTGGACTATGTGCTCCTGTAATTTATACTTTGTGTTGGTGACCTGTCAAATGCGCGCAGAACAAAAACGTGCCGACAATTGCACCCCATTTGTGCACACGATAAATGCACGCACGGGAAGTCCGCCTCAACAGGATGCTATTTTGTATTTGAGGGTTACAAAGTAGCCCTCTTTTTTGAGTGGGGGGGACTCCCCACACTACAATTAAAAGATTCACTTCCTATCGAGTGTTAGGGTTAGGTTTACGAAGAACAAAAGCAAAATCTGCCGTAATGGTGTACAAGATGCCAATTGGCTCATAATTAAAAAAAAAAAAAAAAAAACCCATTCAAAAAGTGGCCTAAATCGGTAATTGGATGATCAAAAAGACAGATTGTCCAAGTACCAATAATCAAAGCTGGTTTTAGACGTATCTAAAACCAGCTTAGGCCTTTACCCTACCTCTGAATGCCTAGAGCGAAAAGAGGTGTTTTTTTGAGGAGGGGAAAAGGCGGGAGGTGGGACGACCTAGACTTGGTCATACTGCAAGTATAACCAAAAGTCTAGGGAGATGGCCCAATCGAAACTTATATGTTTTGACTTAGACCAAGACAAAACAGGTGTAAGTTCCATAAAGCCAATGCCCAGGAATTGTCCAATTATTGCCTAATTGCTAATATTCCATTCATAGCCAAGCTTACTGAAAAAATTGTGTTTCATCAACTATCAGATTTTATTGAAAAAACAAATGTTTTACATCCTAATCAAACCGGTTTTCATCCTCATCATTCTACAGAAATTTCTTTGTTAGGCTTAACTACAAAAATACTTTACCATCTGGATCATCACCAATCAGCCTTGCTTATCTCTCTAGACCTCTCGTCTGCTTTCGATACTATCGATCACAGCTTACTGCTTTCTCACCTCCATGAAATAGGAATAACAGACCAAGTAATGGAATGGTTTACTTCTTACTTCACTAACAGATTTTCTAAGGTTATCTTTAATAATTCTTCTTCTGAACCTTCCTTCTCTAAATATGGAATTCCTCAAGGCTCTATCCTGTCTCCTCTTCTTTTTAATATATTTTTGTCTCCTCTTTTGATGGTGGGCCAATCCATTGGCTTCACCACCTTCGCGTACGCCGACGACGTACAATTAATACACCCTATCGACTTGAACAATATTGGGGAAGTTGCCTCCATTAATTTAAAACTTGAAAAAATCAAATTATGGCTGGATGCTAACATGTTATCACTCAACATTAATAAATCCAAACTTATGATTTTCCCTTTCAAAGAGGGGCTAACTCTCCAGGCCCCCTTGAAACTTGAATCTTTTTCAATTAAAGTGGTATCCACCTTGAAACTTTTAGGAGTTACCTTTGACTCAAAATTCTCTTACCATAATCACATCAGTACGGTGGTCCAGAAATGTTTCCATCATCTCAGAATGATTCGTTCTCTTTCCAAACTGTTAGATCTATCGTCCTTGAATACACTTATTCATTCCCTGGTCATCTCTTGTTTAGACTACTGTAATTCCCTCTATAAGGGCATAACCAAAAAGGAAATAAGACGTCTCCAGATTATACAAAATTCTGCTGTTAAAATTATTTATGGTGCTAAGAAATACGATCATGTTTCTCCTCTCTTAATTGATGCTCACTGGTTACCGGTTGAACACCGAATCAGCTATAAAATTCTATTATTAACCTTTACTACTCATTCATTCAATCAACCAGTATTTATTGACCAACTTCTTATTCCCTATCACCCCGCTAAATTTCTTCATTCCACATCACACAATCTCTTAATTGTACTGTCTCTCAAATTGATTAACACTTTGAGATCTAATAACTTTGCTGTGACCGCTCCTACTCTATGGAACTCATTGCCCCTCCATTTGCGGATGGAATCATCTCTAAAACAATTTAAAGCAAAACTCAAAATTTTCTTATTTGAGGATGCTTTCAGTTAAAACTGTCCTTTTCAGGACTAAACTAATTGTTGTATTTCTCCCTACCTATTGTTTTAGCCCTTAAATGTGCTTTATTTTAAATGCTGTTGTTCTTCCCTTTTCCCTATTTGTGTGTAGTTTATCTCCTTAGTCTCAGTCTATGGTTTTGTTATTTGTTGCTTTTTAATATTGTCTTGTTTTTAATATATCAATACTAATTTGTTTTGTTATTTTTAAAGATTCCCTTCTTTATTATTGCTGTACACCGCCTTGAAACTTGTATAAGTGGTATAACAAATTTTTTAATAAACTTGAAACTTGAATAGGGACCGCTGAACTGTTCGCGGCTGCCGGAATCAGCTCAGCAGCCCTGGCAACCTGCCCACCCCCCATTGCAACAATCACGGCAGGTCTGAATTCCTGTGTATTGTCTGCATGTGAACTTATATGATATGTCTGAATGATCTTTCCTAGTTTAATGGAATTTATTACTAAATTATTTTGTAAACCGCTTTGTTCTTATTTGTAGTTTAAGCGGTATAGCAAGAGTTTTTTAATAAACATTTTGGGGCTTGATTTTAAAATAGGATGTCCTAATTCAATTTAACACGTTAGCCTATAAACTAATGAGCACCATTTTAGAAAGGACATCTAATTCAGAATATGGGCTTCCAGGAGGTGCTGCTGAGCCAAGCTTTGAGCGGACAGGGTCTTTTCCAATTCCATATTAATGACAGGTTGGAACATATAGTCCTAAGATATGACATTAAGCAGCTATTTCCCCCATCTTACCTCTGATGGTGTCTGGCAAAATCTCTAAGACTGAAGTCTCTTTTGCAGCAGCAACGGGAGTTAAGTGACATAAGCTGCACCCTGTCTCCTTTGAAGATGGCTGCCAGAAAAAGATACATGCAATCTGCCAGATTCTGGCTGAATTAAAAATAATCAATGACCTAATAACAATAATACACACAGCAATCAATAGAGGTTCAGAATATGCAAATGACAGGCATTCCAACAGCAAATGCTTAGGCCAGAGCAGAGAACAATGGTAGTGGAATATAAGCTAGATATAGTTGTTCCAATACTACAAACATTAAAAAAAAAAGTATGAATGGAGAAAGATTTAAATAACCTCTACAGGAGAAATGTGGAAGCCAGGAACCTGATCTTATTCTGTGAAAAGTTGTTTTTTTGGTGTTTTTTTTTCAATTTACGAAAGCCTCAGCTCTGCAGTTCAACAAGCCCCAGGAAATCGAGTGCGCACAGAGTGCCATCAGCAGGCCACAGCAAAAACAGAAATGCCCTTGCCCTGTCATCCTGAATCTCTAACACTACACATGGCTTTTGCAAATATTAATGGCTGACAGACCCAAAGCCCTGCTTATATGGCAAGGCCTTAAGGTCTTTATCTCACTAGGCCCCTTTTCATCAAGCTGCATTAGGGTTTTTATCGCGGGTCGCTGCTTTTAAGCTCCAACACTTATAGGAATTATATGAGTGTCGGAGCTTTTACCGCTGCAGCCTGCAATAAAAACCCTAATGCAGCTTGATCAAAGAGTTGGGCAGTTAATTTAAACAGAATTTCTGCCAATAAATGTAAACAGTCTCTGGCTATGCATACCAGTATGACCCCCCCCCCCCCCCACACACACACACACACACACACAAAATAAAAACAATGTGTGAAACGCTTTATTATATCTGGCTAGGATGAGGATAGCAATAAATAATGATACAAAAAACTTTGATGATCCATTAGACCTTAGAACCTATCTTCACCAATAAGGTTTTCTCAGCATGGACACACAATATATGGCAGATGTCAATGATTATAACCACTTTCTGTATTATATTTATTTATTCAATTTTCTATACCGTTCTCCCAGAGGAGCTCAGAAGGGTTTACATTAATTTATTCAGGTACTCAATCATTTTTCCCTGTCTGTCATGGCAGGCTCACAATCTAGCTGATGTACCTGGGGCAGTGGGGTGATTAAGTGACTTGCTCAGGGTCACAAGGAGCAGTGTGGGTTTGAACCCACAACCCCAGAGTGCTGAGGCTGTAGCTTTAACCACTGCACCACACACTCCCTCCATGTAACGCATTGCATGCCGGTTCATTACCTACTTGTCTGTTTGTGGCTGTCTGCTTTGGGGCTCCATGGATGACGTCACCCACATGTTGAGAATATCTGCCTGCTGTCCCTGGATAAGAACTGTTACGGTAAGTAACTGTGCTTTATCTCTTCTCCACCACCTCTTCCAGAAGACTGTTCCATGCATCTACCACCCTTTCTGTAAAAAAAAGTATTTTCTTAGATTACTCTGGAGCCTATCACCTCTTAACTTCATCCTTTGTCCTCTCATTCCAGAACTTCCTTTCAAATGAAAGAGACTCGACTCATGCACATTTACATCATGTAGGTATTTAAACATCTCTATCATATCTCCCTTATCCCGTCTTTCCTCCAAAGTATACAGATTGAGATCTTTAAGTCAGGAGAGTGAGGTAGCTAGAGAAGAACTGGCATCACTTTTTTTGTGCAAAATTCTGGAATTCTGATGCATTCAAAACAATTTCCATGACTCATGACATGTTTCCCATAAGCCCATTTCATAAATTTCTGTAGCGGTCATATCCAATTTAAAACAGAACTTCATCCTGAAGCGCTGCTCATTGAGGTCACACATGACGAAAAATAGCCGATCACAAAAACACACTTTCACAAAAACTGCTGTAGCTGAGAGACAAAAGAGATATCAACAAACAGAAAAAAGGTTACTCGTTGGGTTTCAAGCTACTCAGTGCCACCTAGTGCAACTCAAACTGTTCTGCAACTTTTTGAACAGACCTAATATATGTTTATTTTTGTACTTTGCCTTGGGTAAAAGCAGAATAGAAATGTAAAGAGATGGAATGAAAAAGTTATATTTGGCAATTTATGGCCACCAGTTATTTCAAGTATGATGTTCCAGCCTAGAGGTTTTATTGAATTTAAATTCACTTTGCCTTGTACTTGGAGACGACATACTTGGGGATGAGGGAAGGGGAAAAGTGATGCATATGTAGGCAGTGGAAGGGTCTTTTACTAAGGCGTGCTAGCCTATTTAGCGCAAGCTAAATGCTAACGTTCATAGAATATAATAGGCACGTAAGCATTTAGGGTGTGCTAAATCATCTAGCGCACCTTAGTAAAAGACCCCAATAATGAGGGTAGGAGGCATTTGGGTTGGTAGCACAACCCCTCACCTTCTTTACTGCGCCCGCACCGTGCATGTGCCTTCCTTTCCCACGTACCTCTAACTCTTCACCGGTGTGAGCAGCATTTCCAACCTGCTGCCTGTGCTGTCCTCAGCTCTCCTTCTGATGTCACTTCCTGGTTCTGGAACCTGGAAGTGACTTCAGAGAGAAAGCAGAGGCCGGCACACGTATCACCATGTACTACTTCAATTTCTGGGTCGCTCTATGCCAGGGATCTCAGAGTCCCTCAGTGAGGGCCGCAATCCAGTCGGGTTTTCAGGATTTCCCCAATCAATATGCATTGAAAGCCATGCATGAACATAAGAACTGCCATCTCCGGATCAAACCTTCGGTCCTTCAAGTCTGACACACGCGGAGGCCCAGCCAGATGTACACCTGGCGTAATTTTAATCACCCATATCCCTCTATGCCTCTCATAATGAGATGTGCTTCTAGTTTGCTTTTAAATCCTAGAACGGTGGATTCCGCAATAACCTCCTCTGGGAGGGCATTCCAGGTGTCCACCACTCGTTGCGTGAAGCAGAACTTCCTGATATTTGTCCTGGACTTGTTCCCCCTTAGCTTCAGTCCATGTCCTCTTGTCCGTGTCACATTGGACATTGTAAATAACTGTTTTTCCTGCTCTATTTTGTCAAATTTTTTCAGTATTTTGAAAGTCTCGATCATATCCCCTCGCAGTCTCCTTTTCTCAAGGGAGAACAATCCCAGTCTCTTAAGTTGTTCCTCGTATTCCAAGTTCTCCATACCTTTTATTAGATCTCATGCATATTCATTGGGGAAATCCTGAAAACCCGACTGGATTGTGGCCTTCAAGGAGGGACTTTGAGTCCCCTGCTCTATGCCTATCTAGGTTTAAGGTGGCATACAAATGAAGAAGTTTACATTACGATTAGGAGTTACAACAATGAAATATAATATAAGCATATACTATGAGGTAGTTACCGGAGATAGGAGATATAGTAATCATTCAATAGAGGGGAACATTGAACTGTCATTAGAATTATAGTACAGCAGTTTGAAGTACAATACACTTGAGTTAGATTCAAGTAGATTGGTGTGATTGTTATGTAGAATTTGGGGAGGAAGCTCTTGTAGTTTCTGGAGGATGAAATGATGTGTAGGTTACTGTGGAAGAGCATACATGTTAAGTATCGATGGCCAATGTGATGAATTTGGATACTCTACAGTAGGAAAGTAAGCAATTCTCAATGATCAATGTATGTAAAACATGCAATTTATTTTATGTACTACTGCTTTAAAAAGCGGTTTAATTCTAATTACCTTTTAAAAACAAGAAATGGCCTTTGAGCATCTTAAATAATGCATGACATCAATTATCTTGATAGAAGTATCACAGGAACACATTAATTATAGGTGAATGTCATGACCTAACAAATTAGGCAAAATCCAGCTTAGAATTAAATGGTTTCTTCTAATTGCCTTTTGTTTTAATAGCTTAAATATAACCTTATAGACCTAGATTTTATTTTATTTTTTGTTAACACCATAGAGAAGTAGAATTTGATATGACCCCACTACTGATTTTCACAAGAGTGCTCTTACTATTTAAAAAGCAGTGTTTGATGTGTCACTTTTTCTACACAGAAAATGTTACATATTATATCTACGAGGTGGCAAACATTAATGCTTCATTTATTTCCGCCTCTCAGATCTTTTAAGTCACAAATCATACCAGACTTGGAGCTTGAAAACACCACCTATCATAAAAAGATATATTTGGAAAAGGTGAATATCTATTGGGCACGGATTAGAAAACATATTATTAGTCAGTATTTGAAGAAAAGAATCTGCTTAACCATGTTTACTATTGTATTCTTGTGATTTATTAGTTGATATTTGCAGAGAAGAAATTGTTTAATTAGGTAGATTTTATGATATGGTTTGTTTTTATTTTGTGTATGTTTTAATTAATGTAAACCATTTAGTTTTTTTTTGTAAATGGTATAAAAATGTTTTAAATAAAATAAATATTTGGAGTCCATATGAAGTGAAGTGACCTCAAATGATCCATTATTACTTTATAGTAAACTCTAATTAGATATCCTTTATGTTTATCCCATGCTTTTTTAATTCCATCACCATTTTTCTCTTCATCACTTCCCTCGGGAGGGCATTCCAGGCATCTACCACCCTCTCCGTGAAAAATAATTTCCTAACATTGCTCCTGAGTCTTCCTCCCTGCAACCTAGAGAGCATAATCTACAGTTGCAGGGAGGAAGACTCAGGAGCAGTGTTAGAAAAATATTATCCACGGACAGGGTGGTAGATGCCTGTCATGCACTCCCGAGGGAAGTGGTGGAAAGGAAAACGGTGATAGAATTCATAAAAGTGTGGGATAAACATAAAGGATCTCTAATTAGAAAATGAAGGATGTAAATTAAGGAACCAGGGCCGATGCTGGACAGACTTATGTGGTCTGTGTCCCATGTGTGGTGGTTTGGTGTGGGATGGGCTGGGGAGGGTACCAATGGAAACTCCACTAACTTGGAACATGGGGTTGTTGCTGGCCAGTCTTGTGGAAGATGTCCTGCGGGCGGGATGGTTGGATAGCCTAGAGGGAACTTGGTGGCAACTTCAGCATTTGTAGCCTAGGACAATGCCAGGTGGACTTTGTAGTCTGTTTTCTAGGCGTATCAAAGAAGAGACAAGTTAATTTAATCATGAACTTTTGATGGGTATGACTGGTGGGCAGACTGGATGGACCGTCATTTACTATGTTACTATATAACAAACACACCTCATTTGGCCTGCACAATAAGATGTGCATATAAAGAGTCACCATAAGGTACGCCATGTAGCATATGCATTTTAAAAGTGATGACTGAGTCTCAAGCAAAGCCAACTCTTTGCTGTGGTTAAAAATAAGAAGTAGGAAAAAGCCTGAGAAACCAACTTACATCTTATATAAAGTCAGCGATAGGTTATTAAGGGGTAAGGGAACCTCATTGGCATTAAAAAAAAACCCAACTCCTCAATTAAACCTGTTACTAAAGCTTTGTGCAATGCAAGAGACTCAAGCCACTATTCATATAAAAGTGTCCTATACTCATTTGAATGAAAGATCCACCACATTATTACTTTATCCATCTCTGTCCCACCAAGGATTGGCTACTTCCTCTCTTCTCTTTACACTCACTCATGTCTGCATCTTTTATTCACCTCCTGAAGGTTTCTAGCCTGAATATATTTAAAATTGCATAGGCAAGAACATCATCGGTCTTGTATGGAGTCCTGTAGTTCCTAGAATAATTTTCTATGTCCAACACTGATTTTGGTTTAAACTACTAGCCGGCAATAAGAAGGCTCAGAAAAGGATAGCTCTGCATATGTAATTTATTGAAGTAATGTAAATGCAGTAGAATCATAAGTAGAAAACAAGAACAAATCACAAAAACAAGAGAAAACTGCAGACAGAATGTACAAGATGTTTATTATATCAAAACAAGTTTCAAGTTTCAAGTCTATTAAAAATTTGATATACCACCTTATCATTTATTTCAAGGTTAATGTTACCACCTTTCAACAAACCAAGGGACCCGATACGGTCCGTGTTTCAGTGAACACGCCTTCTTCAGGGATCCGAGGTTGATAAGATTATGAATTAAACTGCAATTCAAAGTAATAATAAACAAAAGCCTATATAAATCTGGGGTAAACGCTGACCGATGATCTCAGCAAAAACTTGCACCGAAGCAATGTTTTCTTATCATATGTTACAAACTATCTTGTAACAATAAAATTTCTCTTAATGATAAACCAGTGTATCATATAGCCTCTCTCATATTTATTGAAACCAAAGAAAATTTCTCTAAGCTGACCCCTAGCCTAAAGAAGAACAACATATAAGCTTTTGTGTCATATTACATTACATTGATATCTTCCATCCCGCCAATACCTTTCAGTTCTTGGCGGTTTACAACAAGAAATTAGCCTGGGCATTCCCAGGGAGATTACAAGGTTGATAGCTATAATATGAAACAAAAACTCCTGATCCTGATCACGGAAACAACTCTCAATCCAACAGGAAGCTGAAGTAATTTTTCATATGTTGGATCTAGCCAACCCAGTCCTTGGATGGTAAGCTCTGTATGTGAACCTAAAGCTGGGGCTATCTTGGTGAACAGAGGGGTAGATGAGAAAAGTCTAATGTCCAGTAAGCCTGAGTCTTATGGGTGTTGCCTTGGAGACAATATAGGGCTCATAATCGAAAGACAAAAACGTCCAAAAACCAGCCTAAGTCGGCACTTGGATGAACATTGTCCAAATACGTCCAAATGCCGATAATAAAAACAGGTTTTGGACGTATTTCTAAACGACCTAGGCCTTCATAGTGCCGCTGAACAACCAAAACTAAATGGGGCGTTTCAGGAGGAGTGTCGAGGGCAGGAGTTGGACGGGACTTGCTCTGGCTTAGACTTAGTTGTACAGTATGTATTACCGAAAGTTATACAGCCCAGGATCAATGAAACTTGGACGTTGTGACTTTGACCATGTAAAACATGTATTCAAATCCAGACTCAAAGCCCACTTCTTTGAAGCTGCTTTCAATTCCAATCTCCAACCCACCTTATAAGCACCATTATTCCCTCTATAGTTCCCCCGCCTGAGCACTGTGTATTGATGCTTCTTCTTGTCCAGTTTCTCTGTCTTGACTAGATTGAAAGCTCTTTGAGCAGGGACGGTCTCTTCTGTGTTTTTTATTTAATTTATTTTTTTTAATTTAATTATTTATATGCCACTTATATTCTAAGTCAGTGGTCTCAAACTCGTGGCCCGGGGGCCACATGTGGCCCGCCAGGTACTATTTTGAGGCCCTCGGTATATTTATCATAATCACAAAAGTAAAATAAAACAGTTTCTTGATCTTATCTCTTTAGCTATAAATGACAATATTATTATTAAGACTTAGCCGAAAGGAAAGATTTATAAACTACTAGCTGATGCCCCGGCGTTGCACGGGTATTTAATTATAGCAATAACACTGTAAATGGATTCAAATAAAGATACTTTATAGTGGTGAATGAAATTATATTTTTACAGCTTAATAAAAAGTACAATATTCAAATTATAATGTGAAATATTTGACAAAATGAATACAATACAACTAACGCAAAACGTGATTATAAACAACATTTTTAGTTTCACCTCCTGGAGCAAGAACATATAAATTCTTGGGTGAACCCACCCTTGAGCAAGCAACATAGAGTTGTGGGCCGCGAGACCTCCAGAACATGTCACCCCAGGTAGTGAGGGATCTGCATACCAAGTTTTGTTCAAATCGGTCAAGCCGTTTTTGAATTACTGTGAGAATGGCAGCTTTTTACATTTTTTCCATTAACATGAATGGGTGAAATCTGATGTTCTGTTTGTAGCTCCGCCCACGTGTTCAGGTGGGCCGCGAGACCCCCAGAACATATCACCCCAGGTAGTGAGGGATCTGCATACCAAGTTTCGTTCAAATCGGTCAAGCCGTTTTTGAATAACTGTGAGAATGGCAGCTTTTTACATTTTTTCCATTGACATGAATGGGTGAAATCTGAATTTCTATTTGTAGCTCTGCCCACGTGTGCAGGTGGGTCGCGAGACCCCCAGAACATATCACCCCAGGTAGTGAGGGATCTGCATACCAAGTTTCGTTCAAATCGGTCAAGCCGTTTTTGAATTACAGTGAGAATGGCAGCTTTTTACATTTTTTCCATTAACATGAATGGGTGAAATCTGATGTTCTGTTTGTAGCTCCGCCCACGTGTTCAGGTGGGCCGCGAGACCCCCAGAACATATCACCCCAGGTAGTGAGGGATCTGCATACCAAGTTTAGTTCAAATCGGTCAAGCCGTTTTTGAATAACTGTGAGAATGGCAGCTTTTTACATTTTTTCCATTGACATGAATGGGTGAAATCTGAATTTCTATTTGTAGCTCCGCCCTCGTGTGCAGGTGGGCTGCGAGACCCCCAGAACATATCACCCCAGGTAGTGAGGGATCTGCATACCAAGTTTTGTTCAAATCGGTCAAGCCGTTTTTGAATAACTGTGAGAATGGCAGCTTTTTACATTTTTTCCATTGACATGAATGGGTGAAATCTGAATTTCTGTTTGTAGCTCCGCCCACGTGTGCAGGTGGGCCGCGAGACCCCCATAACATATCATCCCAGGTAGTGAGGGATCTGCATACCAAGTTTCGTTCAAATCGGTCAAGCCGTTTTTGCGTGATCACGGCACATACACACACACATACACACATACACACATACATACCTCCGATTTTATATATATAGATAAAGAGTTTTACCTCATGCAAAATTGTCATTTTTTTAATAAGACATTAACAATTTTTTTCTGCAGCCCTCCAAGTACCAACAAATCCAAAATGTGGC
This sequence comes from Geotrypetes seraphini, assembly GCF_902459505.1. Taxonomy (NCBI): domain Eukaryota; kingdom Metazoa; phylum Chordata; class Amphibia; order Gymnophiona; family Dermophiidae; genus Geotrypetes; species Geotrypetes seraphini. Next base: position 34,694,748 of record NC_047101.1, on the reverse strand, counting down.
CCTGCAAAGGGTTTGAGTTTGAGACCACTGTTCTAAGTGGTTTACATTCAGGTACTTTATCATATTTCCCTATCTGTCCTGTTGGTTTCCAACTCTATCTAGTGTACCTGGGGCAATGAGGGGATGTATAGCACTGCATATGTCTAGTAGCTCTATAGAAATGATGATTATTTTTAGTTAGTGGCGTAGTAAGGCGGAGGGGCATGAGGTTGGACCACCCTAGACTCCTTCTTGGTAGGAGCACTAGCACCTCTTGTCCTCTCAGCCCCCCCCCCCCCCCGTCTCCTCGCCTTCCCTTCCAACCGTATCTCTAGCTCTTGTGATAAGGAAAGAGGAAGAGATCATCTGGGTTTGACAGGAGGAAAAGAAAGGCTGCCCCTTTAAATGGAGAGCTTCAGAAGTAAGAACCAAGAGCCCTTCACCCTCTTTGGGCTGCCCGATCAACTTCAGTGAATCAATTCGAATCGATGTGTTTTCTTCAAAAATAAGGCTCACTGATTCAGTGACCAACCCTCCTCCCTGCATACCTTGAAGCCTCCTAAAACAGGAGCGTCAGCGCTTTGGCTGCAAAAAGCCTGTCCTAAGCACTGCCTCTTGTTGGCAATCTACTGCTGCTACTGCTCTTGCTCCTGCTTTAGGAGACCTGATGTCAGAATTCATGGTGGTGGTGGTGGTGTTGTGGTGGGGGGTGTCGGTCAGGAAGTGCTGCATAGGCGCCAGCATTGTGGGTGCCTGAGCACCCCCAATATTTTGGGGACCTCATGTGACACATTACTGTCATCCACGCAGCTTTAGGGGGCTCCCTGAAGGCCATCATGTTCTCCGGCTTCCCCCTGGCCTCCTGGTCTCACTTTAAAAACTAATTACTGCCTGCAGTGGATTGTCAGTGCTGTAGTGATTCTAGAAGGCTGCCATTGGCCTCCACTGCACATTCCCTCTGCCGCAGTCCATCCCAGACCAAAACAGGACGTCATATCAGAGGAGGGGTGGGACCATAGCAGAGGGAACATGCAGCGGAGGCCGCCAGCAGCATGCTAAAATCGCTACAGCACCGGCAATCCTCTGCAGGCCATAATTAGTTTTTACAAATCCTGGCATCTTTAAGAGTTGGCCCAGAGGAATTAGCCCATGGTTTGGAGGTCCAAAACTTCCAGGCAGTAAAATAGTCTCAGCTTTTAGCTTGGGTTATTTTACAGTCTATATTGCGGCTTGCAGTGAGCACTCGATGTACACCACAAGCTGAGATATAGTATTTGCATAGTAATAAGCTGCTTTATATGCATTTGCATATCATTACTATGTAATCTACAATGACTTAAATAACATTGTGTTAGGGCATGACAACTTGTGTCGTCTCAAGAAAGCAGAGATTTCAGTTGAACATTCTTCTGTAACCATCTGCATTTATTTCCGTCATTATCACAAAATAAAATCTGATTTGAAAACGAGGGCTACAGTCCAACCAGAAGGAAAATAAGCAAGTTGAATGTTGAGCATAAAAACTAGTCTTTGAAAAAGAAATCGAGCAATAACAAAGAGAAAATCAGAAAGGGCATGTTCCGATAAAACAAAGGGTGCTTTCAGTCTTGCTGTTTGGATAAAACTGCCCGTAAGAAAGCTAGTGGAAAAGTGTTTGTTGCTCTCAATGCATTCATTTCCCAAAGAGACACGACATAAAGCAAACAGTGTAATGCTTTTTTTTAAAAAAAAAAAAAGCAATATCACAAGGCCATATTGATTGCTAATAGAACAGAAATACCTTCCAATTCTTTTAGCATAAGTACAGCTTGTCACTTGGATGTACAGCAATTCAGCTTTTGAATTTCTATGCAAAAAGCTCTTAGTCAAAGTTTGTCTAAATTGAACATTAGTATTAATAGTCAAACTATTATCGTGTGTCCCAGAGAGACTATGTTTGTGACTGTGTATATGCTGATACTGTTCATTACAAATGAAAAATAAAATCTGTTGAATGCAGTTCAGTACTTTCTATGTGTAACACCGAGGCATGTGCTACGTGCAGCTATATCAGGGGTAGGGAACTCCGGTCCTCGAGAGCCGTATTCCAGTCGGGTTTTCAGGATTTCCCCAATGAATCTGCATGAGATCTATTTGCATGCACTGCTTTCAATGCATATTCATTGGGGAAATCCTGAACACCCGACTGGCATACGGCTCTCGAGGACCGGAGTTCCCTACCCCTGAGCTATATGACGCACTGGGTCAACAAAACACACAGACTGGTTTCTTTTTGTGAGATGAAGCTGTGGACCCCCCTTATTCATCACCCCTTATTAGGGTTACCAGTTGTCCGGATTTTTCCTGACATGCCCTCTTTTTAGAGCAGTGGTCGCCAACCCTGTCATGAAAGACCACCAGGCCAATCAGGGTTTCAGGATAGCCCTAATGAATATGCATGGAGCAGATTTGTATTATTGTCACTTCCATTATATGAGAATCTGTCTCGTGCATATTCATTAAGGCTATCTTGAAAACCCGATTGGTCCTCCAGGGCAGGGTTGGGGACCACTGTTTTGGAGGATATGTCCGGGCGCCCAGATAGCTTTTCAAAACCTGGCACTTTGTTCAGATTTTGAAGAGCTTCCACCTTGTTGTGATGTCATGGTGTTGCATCTGTGCACGAGCAGGACAATAACAGGTTGAGGGGCCATGGCAGGTTGAAACAGGGTGGGCAATCTATGTATGAACTTGGGTGCTCCAAACTCACTCTGCCCAACTCAACCCTTTTTAACACCTACTAGCAAAGTACGTTCCTTCATGTCATGTTACATATAAATTGCCACAGACACTCTCTCATACAATTACCACCAATTTGTTGTTGACATGGCTTTTACTAATGCTGCTTTCATAATATCTTCAATATCACCAAAATTTGCCCCTTCCTCTCTGAGCACACTACCCGGACCCTTGTTCAAGCTCTCGTAACCTCACGTTTAGATTACTGCAATCTACTCCTAACTGGTATCCCTCAGTGTCTCCTCTCCCCCTTTTTAATCTGTGCAAAACTCTGCTGCACGACTCATCTTCTACCAACCTCGCTACGCTCATGTCGCCCCTCTCCTTAAGTTACTTCACTGGCTCCCTATCTGCCATCGCATACAGTTCAAGATCTTATTGCTGACCTACAAGTGTGTTCATTCTGCTGCCCCTCAATATGTCTCCTCGCTTCTTTCTCCTTACACACCTCCCAGAGAACTCCGTTCCTCAGATAAGTCACTCTTAACGTTACCCTTCTCCTCCACTGCCAATTCCAGTCTTTGTTCCTTTCATCTAGCTGCCCCCTATGCCTGGAATAAATTATACGAGTTTGTCACTCAAGCCTCTTCCCTTCCCTTGTTTAAAAGCAGACTGAAAACTCACCTTTTTAATATAGATTTCAATCCTTAACCCTACTTCTCTGCCCTCCAACCCAGCCAGCTGATTAACCGTTACTTTTAACTGTATCCGTGACATCCTGTTTGTCTGTCTTGGCTATTTAGATTGTAAGCTCGTTCAAGCAGGGACTGTTTTCTTACTCTTTGTGACTCTGTGCAGCGCTGCGTGCGTCTGGTAGCGCTATAGAAATAATTAATAGTAGTAGTAAATCCAGGACAAGGACTGGCATTTGCAGTTGGAAAATCAAAACCATAGAGCAGACTGATAACACCGAACACTAAAAATTTTCATTTAAGGAATACCTACGGTATATATTACCAGAAAATAATTATCTTTATTAAAATATCTTAGCATTTTTGAATTTTGTGTTCTTTCTCTCTCTCTCTCATTTTAGTATCAATTCATCGCTATGGAAACTTAGAATTGTTTTTCTATGCTTTAATCAAAATGTTAAGTGCAGAAAGTAATGCAATTATAGGATGAAAAAACAGCGCAAATAATTAAACAAACAGATTGAAAGAGACCAAGAGGTTACCTTGTTTATCTGCAAAGCTTGTTTTACAACTGATAGATCATATAGCAAAGAACATGTAGAAAAGCAATTGCTAAATATATATTATGGCAGAAAGTTAAATACTCTAAGAGATCAAGCCTTAATAATTCTTAAATGTACCTGAAAATTTTAGCACCAAACTAAGGTGCGCTAGCATTTTTAGCACACGCAGGAAATTACCACGCACTACGCTTCTAGGACTAACGCCAGCTCAATGCTGGCGTTAAGGTCTAGCGCTCAGGGCAATGTAGCACACGCTCTTCTGCGCTTAAAACCCTAACACGGCTTAGTAAAAGGAGCCCATAGTAACTAGCCATTCTAAGTCCATGATTTCTCACTGTTTGGGAAAACCTAGCCACAATCTGTCACTAGAACCTATACCATATACTTTTTACTGTGTTTTATATTTTTATATTGTGTTTTATCTTTGAATTTATCTGCACCTTTTTCAAAGAAAGATGTCATCAGGCTCATCAATTCCACAGTTTCTTTTGTGTTTGCCCTGCTTAGACCCTTACCATAAACTGACTCAGACCACACCAGGAATGCTGTTGCTTAAAAGTACAGATTTATTATAAAGTAAAAGGCAGCATATGAAAAAGAGAGCAGATTAATAAATCGATAGCATTCAAAGTGTCACAGAGATGATATAGTTCCACACCCTGCAGAAATGCAGAAAAATACCCTGAATATCTCCCTTGTCTTACATGAATTGATATATTATTAGCCATGCATTTCAATCTATTGCAAAGTTTCTGATTGGTTATTAGCATTATCATAAGTGATCACTTGCTAGTCTGATTTGTTAGCATCATTAGCAAAATTAATTCAGTGGTTACAGATACATATAATTGGCTCTATCCCTAATTGACGTAAAAGCCATTAACATCTGTGTATGTCCTTAAAGCAATTTTACATTTATGTATGTCGTTATCAGATTGGTTTTGATGGCCAAAACCACCTTCTACCCTTGATATCCTTCTGCCTGGGGCTTTTTCAGAGGTTATCTATGCATGACCTACGTCCAATTCCAAGAACAGCCCCCACTCTGTCTTCCAGGTCCTGTGGTTTTGCATACATGCAGGTCATCTCGTGCTTGTGATGTTCCATGGCCCAAGGCAACTGTAGTTCAAATGCTATCTGTATTATCTGATGTCCCAAAAGGCTGTTATTCCATCTGTAATGGCAACTGTCAGAAGGATAGCTTTGTCACTTGTCCAAGCTTTGCATTCTGTGCATAGGCCTCATGCCTGGCCTGCTGTCCATTGTTTCACCTTTGGCCAGAGAATATAGGAGATACAGGAATCACTGCTGGAGGCCTTACACCTGCATCCTCGTCTCTGTCTTCCAACTGGGCACCAATATTATAATTTTCTTTCCATACAGCAAGCACTGATCTTTGCTGTGTGGTAAGATCTGTGCTGCTGTGTTTTACTTATCTCGATCAGCAAAGGTATGAGGAAATTGCCACATAAGTACAGAAAACAGTTTCTATTACAGATTTCTTGTAAAGACGAAATCCTGCTGAAATCAAGCTTGGCCTGTTTTTAAGTCCTGTAGCCATGTCCCGAGGATCTTCGGGGGGGAGGGAGGGGGGGAGTGAACCAACAGGGTTCTCCTTCAGCATGTACGAGTATTTCAAAAATTAAAGGGATGTTGCATTGAATACAACATTTTTAATTATTAAAGTTTCCTATTAAATTAGGCATATGCAGTGACCCAATTTATACCAGACTTAGACCTCCCTTCACAACCAACCTAGCCTTGGGAAATCCAATTATCCATAGATTTGCCTGGGCTCTGACTAGATTCCAATATTTTCAGAAATATTATTGTAGCTTAGTAAATCGAGTGCTTTTACAGTTTCTAGAGGTGCAGCACATTCCTCTTAATTTTCCATTTCTGGTTCATTGCACAAATTTGCCTCATTTTATTTTAAATTCAAAAGTGAATGTTTTCCATGCTCCTACCAGGGAAAGTTAAGAGGTAAACCAAATAGAATGCATTTCATATGGATGTGAGGAAAAGTTCAAACAAATCTATCACAAAATAGTTAACATTTGACCCTCAATCTCAAAAAAAAAGTCTTATCGTTTATGGAAACTTAATTGAACAACTTCAGATAGAAGTAAATTAGATCTGGAATCAGAATCAAGAAAGGATACACCTTTTTGAAAATAATTATCTAGTTTTGAAAATGGGAATACGTTTCAGTTGATTAAAAGCAAGTAGAAAACCATCTCTACTTCAGCCATATAGCCAATAAAATATTCATGATTTTTCTATTAATTTTGGAAGTTTTTCAAAGCCAGGGTTTGGTTTATTTGTTTATATTCCACCCTTACTCAGCACAGGTTACAAAATGACATACAAAATCGACAATAAATTACATAATTACAAAGTTACATACAAAAAATGCATACAAAATCAACATTAAATACACACACAGTACAAAACACTATTAACCAACACAAAGCAAAAGTACATAGAATAAAATACATAGGCGACCAGCACTTCACTGTCATCATCTCTTCCTTATAAACACAGTCTCATACCCTGTATTTCATCTGACAAAAAAGGTGCCGTTTAAGCAATCTTTTAAAATTCTGTATATTCTGTTGCCGACGAATGTACTCGGGAAGATTGTTCCATTCCCTAGGCCCTATACAATGGAACATACTATCCCTAGACTCTTTTGTGGATAGAATTTGCAGCTTTAATTGTTCTGCAGATCGAAGTGGATGAGATGGAACACATGGCAGAACGCTCTCAACAAGTTGTTCAGGAGCCAAGTTGTGCAAGCACATATAGACTGTTAGTAATAGCTTAAAGTGAATCCTATCCATTAACTTCAACCAATACAAACTCACATAATATTCCGTCACATGTTCTCGCTTCCCCAACCTAAACAGAGTTCTGATCACTGAATTTTGGGCTACCTGAAGTGAACACAACACCAACCCCGGTACACCTAGGAGTACCAAACTACAGTAATTAAGAACCGAAAGAACAATTCAGAGCTAGATTTTTTTTTTTTTTTTTTTTTTTGCAATTTCTTTATTCATTTTATATCATATATCAAGTGCACAGAAATATATCAATTAATATCATTTGAAAATCTTACTAACAATCATCATAAATACATAAATATTATAACCCTTCCCACCCACCCTTCCTTAATTATTCCAAATAGACACATCATAGTAATATTATGCACTGAATATTCAACAAAGCTCCACAAAACATCCCCCCTCCCCCTTATGTGTACCTATATTATCTAAGGAAAATGACGTCTACTCATTACAATAATTTTGTAATGGCCCCCAGATCTTTATAAATTTATTATAATTCCCCTTCTGCAAAGCAATCACTCTTTCCATTTTATAAATATGGCATAACGAATTCCACCAGAATGTATAATTAAGATTAGTATAATTTTTCCAAATGTTGGTAATATGCTGAATGGCGACCCCTGTCATAATCAATAAAAGTTTGTTGTTATGTGATGATATTTGACTTTTTTTCCTCATAGACATACCAGACAAACAGAACAGTATCGTAGGATAATGCAACATGATTTTCTAAAAAACAATTTGCTTGAGACCAAATTGAATTCCAAAAAATCATGATGAACATATTATAAATGACCTATGAGTCCAAAAGAATAAGAAGTACTGATCATAAAGAAACCATAAAAATGTTAAAAAAATATGAGCCAAAATATAAAACTCAATAAATACACACTTATATGGAACTGAATTAAAATAGTTTCAATATAATAAAATAAATAACAAACAGTTTATGGCTCAAATGGTCATTATGGACGGAAAAATGACATGTATAAGAAAAATATGTAAATCATGTTGCATCAAACCCATATAAACTTGTTCAATAAGGTAAGGGGAAAAAAGCATGTGCACTGAAACAAACCAAAAACGGAACCCCAGAGAAACAATATAAAGGAACAAAGCCAAAATAAAAATGACAGAAAAATCGTGAAACTTACCGAATCTATAGCACTGCAAAACAACTCAGCCATGCAGTGAGAGAAAACTTAAGTCAGGAAAAGGCGGAGTATAAAAAGGAAGCCAATAATGAGCATGCTGATGTAATGACAACGAAAGAGAGGGTTGGAACGCACAAATCAGGGTAAAACACAGAAAATGAAACCCAATGATAAATAAAGAAAATAAAATGAAATAAATGAGAAAAGAGATGATTTAAAACCGATTTTTAACAGCAGAACCCAAAACATATTATGGAAAAGGCAGACTTAAAAACATGCTTTTTTTTCAAAGTCACAAGCTTAGTTTTGTTCAATTGTAATCTTTCCCCTCCCCCCTTCCTCTGATTTTCTTTCCCTGTCTGTTTTTTTGGTTTGTTCACGATGGGTTCCCCTTTTCTTGTATTCATTTTTTAATTGACTGCATTTTATTACTGCAGGAGCAACGGGATGAACATTTTACTTTAGTCCACTTGTTATTTTAAAGACCATTTGATACCCAAAGACTCCTAAGGTACAATTATTTTTGCCCTTTCTACAAATGTTTGTTTCTCCCTTACCTTATTGAACAAGTTTATATGGGTTTATCAAACTTGGCCATTCTCTATTATTTGGCACTTGACACACGTCTGCTTCATGAGCACAGGCTATGGGGCTCATTTTTTAAAAGAAAAAAAAATGTTCAAAAAGTGTTATAAAGGTGTAAATGGATGTTTTTGTCCCCAAACTCTTCCAATTCGGTATGTTCAAAACCTATTTTCTAGATGGATTTCAATGCTGTTCGTCTGCAGTTCATCTAAATCTCAATGGGGCATGTTGGAGGTGTGGTGTGGGTGGAACTAAGGCTGGTTTACGACAAACCTTTTTTTGCCAAAGTCAAACATTTTAAGAATACATCCAAGAAACAATTTCAATGTTTGGGGCTAGACTTGTTTTAATAATGAATAAGTCCCCAAAAGATGCCTAAAACTGACCAGATGACCACTGGAAGGATGTAAACATGATCCCTCCATACTCCCCCAGTGGTCACTGAGCTCCTTCCACCCCCAAAGATGTAAATGAAACAGTACAGGCTTGCCTTTATGATAGCTTCAGATGGTATGGGCAGTTCTAGCAGAGCAGCAAAAAATTGCAATCCTGTAGATAATCAAAATATCACAAATTATATTTCATAAGGTTCTATATAAAGCATTCAATGTGTTCATAGAGCTGTTTCATCAAGAGCGACCATGAAGTACTAGATCTAGTGGTCAATATGTCCTTCTAATCATTGCACATAGCTTTCAAATTCATGTCATGCCTAAATTCACCCCAATAGATAGAAAAAAAAAATGAGGTAACATTTTTAAAAATCTATCTTCTCCTTTCATGTGAAACATTGGCTCCGACGTGGACCGCATTTCGCAAATGCTGCCTCAGAAAGCCAAATAATTGCACTCGTTAGATTAGAATTCACTGCATTCGAATGGAAGCTCTGGAGAAGAAAAAATATATAAATTCAATTGGAATCAAACTTAAATACCCTTAAATAAAGCTGGAATTAAAACTGCTTGCCCTGTATTGGTAACATGGAATATTGCTACTCCTTCGGTTTTGGCCAGGTACTAATGACCTGGAATGGCCACCGTGAGAACGGGCTACTGGGCTTGATGAACCATTGGTCTAACTCAGAAGGCTATTCTTATGTTCTTCAAAAACTATTAGAAGTCATAATTTTTAAAGACAAATCAGAGTGCCAAAAGTTAAGCATCAAGGGACAAAAGAAGAGCAGATGATCCATTGTCCCTATATTGAGATGACAGTGCCAGCAGCATCTATTTGACTTAGAACTATCTAATTTTTGTAATCGAATAGGGGTCCAAAAACTTGTATGCAACAGAAAAAACATGTTTGTCTCATAGAATACTGGAAGTTTCATTGGCATTGAAGTATGATGTAGTGCTTTTTTGGTACGTTTTTGAGGGCCAAGAGTCCAACAACTCCATATAACAATATAACTTTTCATCATGACTGGAGTGGCCTTCCAGCTTATTTAGAAAATTTGGAAAAATTGGGAAAGGTTAAACTATAGTTTTTGGTGGGAATCCTTGTGCCAAACTTATAAATTTGAACATATGAGTACACTACAATTAGGACATTATAAGAAATTCAAAGAGGTTTGGGACCCATTGACAAAATTTTGTAAAGATTGATTATTAGTTTTAGCCCTTTGATTATACACGTCCAGGATGGGTGGGTTGGAGGGATATGCCTTTAATTTATTATTTGATTGCAATTTTGTTTGTCTTGATCATTTGTATTACTCTTGATTGTCTTTCTACTGTATGAAAGGGTGGGTGCGAGAAGGGATAGGTATTTATTATATCATTTGATGGAATTAAGTGCTTTTTCGGTATGGCGATATAGAAGAATAAAATTATTATTATTAGAGCGCACTAATGATTTGCATGCACTTAACGCTAAGACACCCATTATATTCCTGTGGGTGTCTTAGCGTTTAGCATGTAATAATTAGCACGTGATATGCCCTATAAGGAGCCAGGGCAAGATTTGAACTGGATTCCCTGGTTGCTAGGCAATGCTTAACTGGCCCCCTTTTTACAAAGCTGTGGCAGTGGCTGCCGCATGGTAAATGCTCTGATGCCCATTAAATCGCTAAGGGCATCGGAGCTGCTCCCACAGCTTTGTAAAAGGAGCCCTATGAGACTACTTTTCTTCTCCACCCTACTTATTGAGGCTGCAGGGTAAATTTCTTACTAATAATCATTCTCTCTTCCATTAGTTCTCACATTATGCCTTTGCGTTGCCTCCTCCATACAAAAAGGAAAATGAGAAAAAAATCCCAGTAAATCTTGTAGAGAAAGACAGCAATAGCAACATAATGCTGATTTATGTGGTAGGGAAAAACACAGCATGAGTTCATATTGAAGGGTTGTTTCAAATACTAAAACAAGTTAATAAGATAAATTTTCCTTCAAATGTTTAATTGCTCCCAGGAAGTAGAAGGCATTCCTCTGGCTAATATCCTGCCTGTTTGAAAACACTTTAACCTCTCCACATCTTTTAACAAACAAGGGGCTTTTTTTTTTCTTCTTCTCTAATTGTGCTTGAATGCATGATTTATTCCAGTTTCCAATGTAAAATGAGATCAAAACATAATTTCTTGTTGCGTCCCTGTGCTCAAAACTGAAAAACAACTGTCTAGAACTCCCTGTAGCAATTATTCACCCCTGACATCTGCAGCTCAAGGAAGTAGGTAATTCAAGGAAGCTCATTGCTAGCAATTTACTTGTTTTATTTTTTAAAAGAGACATATTCTCAGGGCTAAAAGTACTGCTAAAAAAGGAAGAAAGAATGAAGATAACATTTTGTCATGTAAAAAAAGCAGCAACACTCTGATATAAGAACCAATAATCTCCAACCCTGGTAGGAGTAAAATGATACTCCAACCAGAAGGAGAACATTGGTGCATGTGTTCAACCATATTGCTTAGGCCTGGGGTAGGCAATTCCAGTCCTCGAGAGCCGGAGCCAGGTCAGGTTTTCAGAATAGCCACAATAAATATGCATGAGATAGATTTGCATCTCAAGGAGGCAGTGCATGCAAATCCATCTCACACATATTCATTGTGGGATATCCTGAAAACCTGACCTGGCTCCGGCTCTCGAGGACCGGAATTGCCTACCCCTGGGCTAGACTGAGAAATTATGGGGTGATGATCTTAAGGTGGTCAAACAGATTGAAAAGGTGACAGCGAAAGCTAGAAGGATGTTAGGGTGCATAGGGGGAGGTATGGCCGGTAGGAAAAAGGAGGTATTGATGCCCCTGTATAAGACTCTGGTGAGACTTCATTTAGAACAAGGATGCCCACACTTTTTGGCTTGCGAGCTACTTTTAAAATGGCTAAGTCAAATGATCTACCAACAATAAAATTTAAAAAAAACAAAAAGCACACTGTACGCAGAGAAAATGTTAATTATCATTTATAGTTGGGGGTTTTTTCAAAGAGGTCAAGGCAGATGACGTTAAAAATGCAATGACAACTATACAAAAATAGACAAATATACCTCCTCCCCTTTTACTAAACCACGATAATAATAATTTTATTTTTATATACTGCCTAACCAGCAGTTCATAGCGGTTTACACAATAGGTACTCAGCATACAATATAATAATATCATACATAATAAAATTAATGAATAAGGAAAACACAATATAAATTAAAATAAGTATAGATAAAAAGATTAAAAGTATATTATAACTACATGATAATATAAAAATCAATATGTATATTATATTGTTTAAATAAGTGGGTTTTAAGATCTTTTCGAAACTGATAGCAAGTAAGAAATGGAGAAACGAGAAGATTCAAACATGAATTCATTAATCCTGCTTGGAATGCTAAGGTCCTATCCAAAAACTTTTTGTAACGACATGCATTTGCTGAAGGAAAATAAAACCAACCAGATCTACGAATATTTTTCTTAGAAATAAAAAAACTAAAATGAGAAAAGTTCACAACCAATGAGAAAGGTTCACAACCAACACTCGGACAACTCATAAGGGAAGCAAGAAATGGAAGCACAAGGAAGTCAGAGGATGAGCTTTCCTGTCTTCTGTACCGGCTGCAATATGTATGACTACCTCCCTTCGGGGAGGCGGACATACATTTGCAGTCGGTGCATGGAGATGGACAGCTTGAAACGGCAAGTACGACTGCTGGAGGAGATGGTGGCGGAACTAAAAGAACTCCTCATCTTTGAAGATAGAATCCAAGAACAGGAGAAGTTTCTAGTGGAGTTCAGGCCAAACAAAGAGGTCAAGAAACTAGAAAGATTCATTGAAGAAGCTCATCAGCAACACGTGGAAATCCCAGGGCTGGAAAGCTGTACCCGAGCAACCCAGGAAGAAGGCCTGGATGAGAGGAGAGAAGGCACCCCTGCGAATTCAGAAGAAACTGAAGCTGAGGAAGGGGACAACTGCACACAGGAGGAAGAAGATTGGCCCTACACCATGGACGTGGACTTACGACCCCCAAGGAACCCCCAAATAAAGAAGATAGGGATCATCGTAGGCGACTCCATTATACGTCATTTGGACAGCCACACCGCAGGAGGAAGAGAGGACAGAATTGTCACCTGCCTGCCTGGAGCAAGAGTGAAGGATGTGGCCAACAGGATCACCAGAATCATAGACAGTGCGGAGGGAGAGGACACTGCTGTGCTTATCCACGTGGGAACTAACGATGTGAGGTGGCGGAAGTATGAAAGGGAAGAGATGAAGGGCCAGCTCCGCTCACTCGGAAGAAAACTGAAGGTCAGGGAGGTGAAGGAGGCTTTCTCAGAGATCCTCCCGGTACCAAGAGCTGATGGAAAGAGACAAGGGGAATTGCAAGCGATCAACGCCTGGATGAGACGATGGTGCGAAGAGGAAGGTTTTGACTTCGTGTGCAACTGGACGGCATTCTGGGGAAAAAGCAAGTACTACAGAAAAGATGGACTACACCTCAACAAGGAAGGAGCAAGAGTATTGGCAGGCAACATGAAGAAGGCCATCGAGAAGGCTTTAAACTAAAAGACAGGGGAAAGCCGACAGTCGATCACCAGTCGATGGCCCGGGAGACAGCATGCCCTGAAGAAGGAAACACAGACAACAACTCATACACTGGAGGAGACGACCTCACAGCAAATAAGGGAGACAAGGCAGGAAGGGATAACTCGTGCACAGGAAGGGACGGCCAAACAGGAAACAAGGGAGACAATGTAGGAGCAGAAAATGACACTGTGAATGAAAAAGTAGAGACAACCAAGCATAGGAAGTTCAAAAAGGCAACGCAAAGAGAACTCAAATGTATGTACACTAATGCTAGAAGTCTGGGAAACAAAATGGGAGAATTAGAGACAATAGCAAGACACGATGAACTGGATATCATTGGCATAAAAGAAACATGGTGGAATGAAGAAAACAAATGGGACACAGTACTACAGGGATACAAACTATACAGAAGAGATCGAGTAGGGCAGAAAGGTGGAGGCATTGCCCTATATGTTCAGGAAGGAGTCGAATCTGTTGAAGTGGCTATGCCAGAAAAGAAAGAGAAACCGGAGTCCCTCTGGATCAGGATTCCTAGACAAAATGGCGCAGACACAAAAATTGGCCTGTACTATCGACCCCCAGGGTAGATGAAGGAAACTGACTCAGAAATGATAGAGGAAATCAAACAAGAATGCAAGACTGACAATGTAATAATCTTGGGAGACTTCAATTTCCCAGGGATAGACTGGAACCTGGGAACCTCCAACTGCGGCAAGGAGGCCAAGTTCCTGGAGGAGCTAGAGGATTGCTTTCTGGAACAAATGGTAAGGGAGCCGACAAGAGGCAACGCCACCTTGGACTTGGTCCTAAATGGCCTTACGGGACCGACAAAAGAAGTAGAAATCACGGTTCCGCTGGGGACGAGCGATCACAACATGATCAACTTTAAACTTGACATCGGGAAAGGGAAACATACCACAACCTTAATCACGACCTTAAACTTTAAAAAGGGAAAATACGATCGCATGAGAGCCATGGTAAAACAACGGCTCAAGAAGAAGAAGGACAAAATCAAAACGGTAGATCAGGCATGGTCTCTACTGAAAAACAATATCACAGAAGCACAAAATCTCTACATTCTGCAGATTTCCAAAGAAAGGAGAACTAAAGGCAAAGGAGAACCGGCATGGCTTACCAGACAGGTGAAGGAAGCCATAAAAGATAAGAAGGACTTTTTCAATAAATGAAAACGCACGAAAACGACCGAAGCTTGGAACAAACATAAAGATGCTCAGAAGAAATGCCACAAGGCGGTGAGGGATGCCAAAAAGGACTATGAGGAGAAAATAGCGCAAGAGGCCAAAAACTTCAAGCCATTCTTTAATAATAATAATAATAACTTTATTTTTGTATACCGCCATACCCAGGGAGTTCTAGGCGGTTCACATCAATTAAACAAAACTTAATAAGAAATTACAATGAACTATATTTACAAGTAATGAAGATATTGGAACAAAAATTAACAAGAAATTACAATTGATCATAGTTAAAATTGATCAAAATGAGTAGGTCATTGGAGTTAGTGAGATGGGGGAGATCAAAAAGAGGGGGGAGGGGACCGGGAGAGTTGGGTCGTTTGAGGGGGGGGGGAGAAGGAAATGGAAGAGAGGGGATTAGGGATATTGAGCGTGGAATAAATGAGTTTTGAGTATTTTTCGGAAATCAAGGTAGGTGTGGGCCTTGAGCAGAATTTGGGCTAGCCAAGGGTTCTGTTTGGCTGCCTGGAAGGCAAAGGTTTTGTCGAAGAACCTTTTGAGGTGGCATAGTTTTAGGGAGGGGAAGGCGAAAAGATTGATTCTGCGGGAGTTCTTTTTGTTGCAGTTCAGGTTGAAATGAGGGGTGAGGTAGCTCGGAGATAGCCCAAAGACAGTTTTGTAGCAGAAGCACGCGAACTTGAATAGGATTCTAGATTCAAGGGGTAGCCAATGTAGTTTGTGGTAAAAAGGGGTGATGTGTTCCCATTTGTTTAAGCCGAGCTTTAGATACGTAAAAGCGAAAAAACCCGTAAAAGAGGCGATGGGACCGCTGGACGACCAGGGAAGAAAAGGGTACATCAAGGAAGACAAACAAATTGCAGACAGACTAAATTCCTTCTTTGCGTCCGTCTTTACAAAGGAGGACACCGCAACAATACCAGATGCAGTGGAAGTGTTCAATGGAGTAATAGAGGACAGCCTCACCACAGTAGAAGTGGACTTGGACCAGGTATACTACCAGATCGACAAACTTAAAAGTGACAAATTCCCTGGACCGGATGGAATTCACCCGAGAGTCTTAAAAGAATTGAAGGTTGAAATCGGATAGTTGTTGCAAAAATTTGCCAACCTGACAATTAGAACTGGACAGATAATGGACGACTGGAAGATAGCGAACATCACGCCAATTTTCAAAAAAGGATCGAGAGGAGAACCGGGCAACTACAGACTTGTGAGCCTTACGTCTGTCCCTGGAAAGATGGTTGAAGCACTGATTAAAGATAGCATAGTCCAGCATTTAGATACACACGACCTGATAAAAGCAAGTCAACATGGCTTCAGGAAAGGGAAATCATGTTTAACGAATTTACTTCAATTTTTTGAGACCGCGAATGAACAAATTGATAGTGGAGAACCAGTGGACATAATATACTTAGACTTTCAGAAAGCGTTCGACAAAGTTCCACACAAAAGACTTCTCAGGAAACTACAAAGCCATGGAATAGAGGGGGATATATAAAGATGGATAGGCAAATGGCTGGAGAACAGGAAACAGAGAGTGGGCATAAATGGGAAGTTCTCCGACTGGAAGGAAGTGACTAGCGGTGTACCCCAGGGCTCGGTACTTGGGCCAATCTTATTTAATATCTATATAAATGACCTAGAAGAAGGAACATCCAGCGAGATCATCAAGTTTGCAGACGACACAAAGCTATGCCGGACAATCAGATCGCAAAAGGATAGCGAGGAACTCCAGAGAGATTTGGGTCAGTTAGAGAAATGGGCGGAGAAATGGCAGATGAAGTTTAACGTGGAGAAATGCAAAGTGATTCATTTAGGCAGTAAGAATAAGGAACACGAATATAGAATGTCAGGTGCAACTCTAGGTAAGAGCGAACAAGAAAAGGACCTGGGTGTACTGATAGATAGGACCCTGAAACCATCAGCACAATGTGCGGCGGCGGCAAAGAAAGCAAATAGAATGTTAGGCATGATAAAGAAGGGAATCACGAGTAGATCGGAGAAGGTCATAAATACCGCTTTATAGAACAATGGTGAGACCCCACTTGGAATATTGTGTCCAACATTGGTCTCCCAACCTAAAGAAGGATATAAAACTGCTGGAGAGGGTGCAGAGACGAGCAACAAAACTAGTAAAAGGTATGGAGAAAATGGAATACGAGGATCGACTTAAGAGACTTGGATTGTTCTCCCTTGAGAAAAGGAAACTGCGAGGGGATATGATTGAGACCTTCAAAATACTGAAAGGAATCGACAAAATAGAGCAGAAAAAACTATTTACATTGTCCAATTTGACACGGACAAGAGGACATGAAATGAAGCTAAGGAGGGACAAGTTCAGGACTAATATCAGAAGTTCTGCTTCACTCAGAGAGTGGTTGACATCTGGAATGTTCTCCCAGAGGAGATTATTGCGGAATCAACCGTCCTAGAATTCAAAAGCAAACTAGATGCACATCTTCTTACGAGAGGCATAGAAGGATATGGGTGACTAAAAATTACGCCAGGTGTACACCTGACAGGGCCTCCGCGTGTGCGGATCACTGGACTTGATGGACCAAAGGTTTGATCCGGAGATGGTGCATCTTATGTTCTTATGACCAGCCCTGTCCTTACCCATGCGCCACCGGTGTTGAAAGTGGCCTGCCACCGAAAGTGCCTGCCACCGGTTTCCTTGCTAGGCTGCTGCTGGGCCTTGAGCATCTGCGCATGCTCAAGGCCTTTTGGCTCTCACCCTCTCCGAGATTCGGAGAGGGTGAGAGCCAGATCCTGAGAATCTCGGAGAGGGTGAGAGCCAGAAGGCCTTGAGCATGCGTAGATGCTCAAGGCCCAGCAGCAGCCTAGCAAGGAAACCGGCAGCAGGCACTTTCAACACCGGCAGTGCACGGGTAAGGACAGGGCCGGTCAGTGGGGGGAGGAGGCAATTGCGAAGAGAGGGAGCAGCACGGTGGCCTCGGGGGAGCAACAGAGCTGGTTCCTGGGGTCGGGTCAGCTCGGGGGTTGGGTCGGAGAGATGTACTTACCGGTATTCAGTCAGTGGAACGAATCATCCAAGTTGCCATTATGCCCTATGAGAAAAGTTGCTTTGATATACGAGCACTTTGGATTGCGAGCATGCTTCTGGAATGAATTATGCTCGCAAACCAAGGTACCACTATATATGTAAAAGAAAAATGCACCAAATAAACTATTAGGATGTAGGAGGGACAAATCTGTTTTTTGTAGATTGGCCACACAAACATTTCAGCAGAGCAGGGGAGCACTGCAGTGAACTTTAAATAAAAAGGCCCTGGTACACTTCTCACCATAACCCCCTTATAGAGTGTGGTGAGCCCTCCAAAACCCACCCAAAACCTACTGGACCCAGTAGCGTAACGAGGGTGAGTGGCGCCAGGGCCCTGTCCTCTTCTCCGGCCCCTATCTGCCACTCACATGCGCCCCTCCCTTTCCCTTCCCTTCCAGCATGAGCAACACAAGGAACTTGCTGCCTGTGTCGTGTCGGCTAGCGTTCTGACGTTACTTCCAAGGTGCGGGGCCCGGAAGCGGCGTCAGAGAGAGGCGACACTGATGCTAGCAGCAAGTCTGTAGTGCTGCTCTCACACAGTGAAGGGCGGGTGCACACGTGCACGCAGGGGGGGGGTCAGGAGGGAGCAGTGGGCAGCAGAGAAGATGACGTGTACTTGCACCCTTTACAAAGACCACCCCCGGGGGGGGCTATCTCTCCACCCCCTACTGACTGGATCCAACTGTACATCACACCAATAGCCCTTATGCCTGCAGATGCCACCTATATGTAAGCACGGTAGGATTAGGGTGGGTTTTGGAAGGCTCACATATTCCACCATATGTATAGGATTTAGAGTGTGGAATTGGTTTGTTGCTCTACTAGTGCTGGCCATAACATCGGAAGCTGTCATACAGGTAGGTATGTACTGTTTCATTCACATCTTTTGGGGGTGAGAGAGGGTCAGTGACTTCTCGGAGAGTAAAGGGGGGGTCATGCCTTCAGTGGTCATCAGGTTGTGCAACTTTTTGCTACTTATTCATTGTTAAAACAGGTCTAGCCCTAAACATCCAAATTACACCCTGGAATGTTCAAATCAGAAGCCCACCCTAGTTCCATCCAAGCCACCATCGAAATCCATCTAGAAAATGGGTATTGAAAACAGCAAATAGGAAGGACTTGGTGAGAAAAACATCCATCTGCCCCTTTATGGTACATTTTGAATGTTTTTCTTTTTTGAAAATGAGCCCCATAGTAAAATACAGAGAAAAAACTGTGGTGCTTGAACTTAGTTATGCTTCCAACAATAAATTTATATTTATTTATTTTATTTTTCTTTTCAACTTTGGAGTAGACCATCAGAATGCACAAATACCACATTAAATCTCAGTGGAGTGCCGCAGGGATCTGTACTGAAACCTGTGCTATTTAACTTATTTATAAATGATCTGGAAATTGGAACAATGAGTGAGGTGATTAAATTTGCAGATGACACTAAACTGTTCAAAGTTGTTAAAACGCATGCAGAGTGTGAAAAATTGCAGGCAGATCTTAGGAAGTTGAAAGACTGGACATCCAAGTGGCAGATGAAATTTAATATGGACAAATGCAAAGTGATGCTCTTTAGGAAGAATAACCCAAATCACAGTTACCAGTGCCCAAGAAATAGATCTAGATGCTTTTGTATATAATATGATGAAACCTTCCGCTCAATGTGTGGTGGCGGCCAAAAAAGCAAACAAGATGCTAGGAATTATTTTTAAAAAGATGGTTAGCAAGACTAAAAATGTTATATTAACTCTGTATCGCTCCGTGGTGTGGCCTCACCTGGAGTATTGCGTTCATTTCTGGTCTCCTTATCTCAAGAAAGATATAGCAACACTAGAAAAGTTTCAAAGAAGAGCGACCAAGATGATAAAGGGGATGGAACTCCTCTCGTATGAGGAAAAACTAGAAAGGTTAGGGCTCTTCAGCTTAGAAAAGAGATGGCTGAGGGGAAGATATGATTGAAATCTACAAAATCCTGAGTGGAGAAGAACGAGTACAAGTGGATCAATTTTTCACTCCGTCAAAAATTACAAAGACTAAGGACACTCGAAGTTACAGGAAAATACTTTTTAAAACCAATAGGAGGAAATATTTTTTCACTCGGAGAATAGTTAAGATCTGGAACGCCATTGCCAGAGGTTGTGGTAAGAGCAGATAGCATAGCTAGTTTTAAGAAAGGTTTGAACAATTTCCTGAAGGAAAAGTCCATAGTCTGTTATTGAGAAAGACATGGGGGAAGCCAATGCTTGCCTTGGATCGGTAACATGGAATGTTGCTACTCTTTGTTTTTTTTTTTTGCCAGGTACCGGTGACCTGGATTGGCCACTCTGAGGACGGGTTACTGGACTTGATGGACCATTGGTCTGACTCAATAAGGCTATTCTAATGTTCTTAAGATTCAGAGACAAAATAAAAAAAGACAAAAAATAACCACTGAAAAATCCTAAATGATCAAAAATGTTGTTTATCACAAGATTCAGAGCCCATATTATAAGCCCCCTTTTATCAAACCATGATAAAGCTTTTTACCGCTGGTCGGCAAAGGTAAATGCTCTGATGCTCATAGGAGTTGATTGAGCATTAAATAACAGTTTTTTTATATACCACGGGACCGTGAAGTTCTATGCGGTTTACAATGATTAAAGAAGTTACAGATAGAGTGGAATCAACAAAGTATAGACTTGGTGATTGATAGTTCTGGAGATCATTTGTTGAGGGCTAGGATTGTATAGGTTGGTTTCCTAAGTATTTCAGGAACAGATGTGTTTTTAGATGTTTTCTGAATTCCCTATAGGTAGTAGGCGCAAGTAATTGTTCTAGGTCTTTACCCCACAGAGCTGCTTGATGTGAGAAAAGATGTTGGTGATGACTTTTAAATTTACAGCCTCTGACCGGTGGGGAAACAAAGTTCGGGTGTGAGCTTCGCCTATATTTGTTGGTTGAGAAAGAGATAAGGTCTGTTATATAGTTAGGGGCTAAGCCATAAAGTACCTTGAAGCAAAAACAACCAAACTTGAATTTCACACGTGTCTCCATCCATAGCCAGTGTAGAAGTCGATAGGAAGGTGTTATGTGATCAAACTTCTTCAGTCCACAAAGTAGTCTGACCGCTGCATTTTGTATCAGTTGCAATCGTCGCATATTCTTCTGGGGGAGTGGCAAGTAGGCGATGTTACAATAATCGAGTTGACTCAGTATAAGGGATTGTACCAGAATTCGAAATGATGAGACATCGAAGTAAGCTCTGATGGACCGAAGCTTCCAGAGGGTGAGAAAGATTTTTCTAATCAAGGAGTCTACCTAGTCTTTCATGGTCAGGCTCTGGTCCAGTGTTACTCCCAATACCTTCATAGTGGGTTGAATGGGATAGCTAAGGTTATTGATACACAATGGTGATTTTGTGTCAAGAGGCTGTGGCGATGCTATGAAAAATTTTGTTTAGTTTTAGTCTGAATTCAGTCATCCATTGCTCCATCTGATTTAGTACTTCTGTTGCTTTGGGGGTGACTTCTGAGACAGAGTTAGTGAATGGGATAATTATCGTGAAGTCATCAGTGTAGCTATATAGTTTTATCCCCAGCTGGGACAATTGCACACCCAGTGAGGACATGTAAACGTTGAAGAGCAAAGGGGATAGTGGTGACCTCACAAGTAGGCTTGCCTCGGGAGTGTTTTTTTTATTTTTAAAATGTGCGTCCCAATTGTCCGGTTAGGCAGCAGTTGGCCGTCTACAATCGGGACACCATTTTTAGAATTTGGCCCACTATTGGCACTTAAATTTAAGCATCAGCTTACTGAATTGCTTTCACAGCCTCATTTAAAGTGAAGGCTATTCAACTTTTCATTTGTCCATGCAAATCCCAATTTGATAGCTTTCAGGCTTGCCAGATGTATATAAGAAAATAAGTGAATCTGGGTTTCATATTACATTAGGAATCATAGCATACTTGTATACTTCAGATCATTCATATTTTTCCCCCTACCCTTCCCCTCCTCTCCCCTTGAAACTGTCATTGGAATAGCACTTACTGTTCATCCCTGTTCTGAGGAAGGTTGTGGTGGCCTTCAAATGCTTGTCAAAAATTCACTTGTTTGTCAAATTATATTTGTATCATCTTAGTTTCTTTTTCTTTTATTCTTTCTATTTATTAACCAAAAATAACAGCATCATAAAAAGAACAAAAAGCATGTTATAAATGAATAATGCAGTCCTGTGTGCTGTGTGGGGAAAGTTTCTCAAGGCAAAACAGACATGTAACATAGTAACATAGTAGATGACGGCAGATAAAGACCCGAATGGTCCATCCAGTCTGCCCAACCTGATTCAATTTAAATTTATTTTTTTTTTCTTCTTTGCTATTTCTGGACGAGAATCTAAAGCTTTACCCGGTACTGTGCTTGGGTTCCAACTGCCGAAATCTCTGTTAAGACTTACTCCAGCCCATCTACACCCTCCCAGCCATTGAAGCCCTCCCCTGCCCATCCTCCACCAAACGGCCATACACAGACACAGACCGTACAAGTCTGCCCAGTAACTGGCCTAGTTCAATCTTTAATATTATTTTCTGATTCTAAATCTTCTGTGCTCATCCCACGATTCTTTGAACTCAGTCACAGTTTTACTCTCCACCACCTCTCTCGGGAGCGCATTCCAGGCATCCACCACCCTCTCCGTAAAGTAGAATTTCCTAACATTGCCCCTGAATCTACCACCCCTCAACCTCAAATTATGTCCTCTGGTTTTACCATTTTCCTTTCTCTGGAAAAGATTTTGTTCTACGTTAATACCCTTTAAGTATTTGAACGTCTGAATCATATCTCCCCTGTCTCTCCTTTCCTCTAGGGTATACATATTCAGGGCTTCCAGTCTCTCCTCATACGTCTTCTGGAGCAAGCCTCCTATCATCTTCGTCGCCCTCCTCTGGACCGCCTCAAGTCTTCTTACGTCTTTCGCCAGATACGGTCTCCAAAACTGAACACAATACTCCAAGTGGGGCCTCACCAATGACCCGTACAGGGGCATCAACACCTTCTTCCTTCTACTGACTACGCCTCTCTTTATACAGCCCAGAATCCTTCTGGCAGCAGCCACTGCCTTGTCACACTGTTTTTTCGCCTTTAGATCTTCGGACACTATCACCCCAAGGTCCCTCTCCCCGTCCGTGCATATCAGCTTCTCTCCTCCCAGCATATACGGTTCCTTCCTATTATTAATCCCCAAATGCATTACTCTGCATTTCTTTGCATTGAATTTTAGTTGCCAGGCATTAGACCATTCCTCTAACTTTTGCAGATCCTTTTTCATATTCTCCACTCCCTCTTCGGTGTCTACTCTGTTACAAATCTTGGTATCATCTGCAAAAAAGCACACTTTTCCTTCTAACCCTTCAGCAATGTCACTTACATACATATTGAACAGGATTGGCCCCAGCACCGAACCCTGAGGGACTCCACTAGTCACCTTTCCTTCCTTCGAGCGACTTCCATTAACCACCACCCTCTGGCGTCTGTCCGACAGCCAGTTTCTGACCCAGTTCACCACTTTAGGTCCTAACTTCAGCCCTTCAAGTTTGTTCAACAGCCTCCTATGAGGAACTGTATCAAAGGCTTTGCTGAAATCCAAGTAAATTACATCTAGCATATGTCCTCGATCCAGCTCTCTGGTCACCCAATCAAAAAATTCAATCAGGTTCGTTTGGCACGATTTACCTTTTGTAAAGCCATGTTGCCTCGGATCCTGTAACCCATTAGATTCAAGGAAATACACTATTCTTTCTTTCAGCAACACTTCCATTATTTTTCCAACAACTGAAGTGAGGCTCACCGGCCTGTAGTTTCCTGCTTCATCCCTGTGACCACTTTTATGAATAGGGACCACATCCGCTCTCCTCCAATCCCCAGGAATCACTCCCGTCTCCAGAGATTTGTTGAACAAGTCTTTAATAGGACTCGCCAGAACCTCTCTGAGCTCCCTTAGTATCCTGGGATGGATCCCGTCTGGTCCCATCGCTTTGTCCACCTTCAGTTTTTCAAGTTGCTCATAAACACCCTCCTCCGTGAACGGCGCAGAATCTACTCCATTTTCTCGTGTAACTTTGCCAGACAATCTCGGTCCTTCTCCAGGATTTTCTTCTGTGAACACAGAACAGAAGTATTTGTTTAGCACATTTGCTTTCTCCTCATCACTCTCCACATATTTGTTCCCAGCATCTTTTAGCCTAGCAATTCCATTTTTTATCTTCCTCCTTTCACTAATATATCTGAAAAAATTTTTATCTCCCTTTTTTACATTTTTAGCCATTTGTTCTTCCGCCTGTGCCTTCGCCAAACGTATCTCTCTCTTGGCTTCTTTCAGTTTCACCCTGTAGTCCTTTCTGCTCTCCTCTTCTTGGGTTTTTTTATATTTCATGAACGCCAACTCTTTCGCCTTTATTTTCTCAGCCACTAGGTTGGAGAACCATATCGGCTTCCTTTTTCTCTTGTTTTTATTGATTTTCTTCACATAAAAGTCCGTAGCCATTTTTATCGCTCCTTTCAGCTTAGATCACTGTCTTTCCACTTCTCTTATGTCCTCCCATCCTAACAGCTCTTTCTTCAGGTACTTTCCCATTGCATTAAAGTCCGTACGTTTGAAATCTAGGACTTTAAGTATCATGCGGCCGCTCTCCACTTTAGCCGTTATATCAAACCAAACCGTTTGATGATCGCTACTACCCAGGTGAGCACCCACTCGAACATTAGAGATACTCTCTCCATTTGTGAGGACCAGATCCAATATCGCTTTTTCCCTTGTGGATTCCGTCACCATTTGTCTGAGCAGAGCCTCTTGAAAGGCATCCACAATCTCCCTACTTCTTTCTGATTCCGCAGACGGAACATTCCAGTCTGCATCCGGCAGGTTGAAATCTCCCAACAGCAGAACCTCCTCTTTCCTTCCAAACTTTTGGATATCCACAATCAGATCCTTATCAATTTGCTGCGATTGAGTCGGAGGTCTGTAGACTACACCCACGTAGATAGAAGTTCCATCTTCTCTTTTCAGAGCAATCCATATTGCTTCTTCCTCTCCCCAGGTCCCTTGCATTTCGGTCGCTTGGATATTGATCTTTACATAGAGAGCTACTCCTCCACCTTTATGACCATCTCTGTCCTTCCTAAAAAGATTATATCCCGGTATGTTTGCATCCCATCCATGTGATTCACTGAACCATGTCTCTGTGATAGCAACAATATCTAGATCTGCCTCTAATATCAGGGCTTGCAGATCATGAACTTTGTTGCTTAGACTGCGAGCATTTGTGGTCATCGCTTTCCAGCTATTTTTCAGCGATAATCTCCTTTTTCGTATGGATTTTTGTGTCGTTTCACTTTCCGTTGCAATACTAAGAAATGAGTTGCTGATATTGCTTATGTTGCAGCCTTTACTACTATCACATCTTTTCTTTTGCCGGGGGTGGTCTCTATAATTGTCCTTCGTACATACACCACCCCCACCTTCTAGTTTAAATGCCTAGAAAAATATTGTCTAAATTTCTCTGCAAGGTTTCTTTTGTTGGAGAGATTGCTTCATGGTAAATCATTATGAAGAACAGGGGTGGTATTTGACATGCATCTTACTTATTTAAATGTCACAGAGCTTACATTTCCTAATTAGCATCTAACTGCCTTTTATAGTTCAGAAACATGTGTTCTCACTTGCTCAAATTTCTTTTTTGTCACAAATCATAACTGTGCAACTGGCCAAATCAGCCTGATCCAATTGGACCACTCCACACAGCAATCATGTTTCACTTCGCTGTTAGAAAGCTACAGCTGAGCGGATAAAAGAGAGTTTGCCATAGCAAATTGTCAATGAATAGCACACATTTGCACGTTTCTCCTGGGTGTCTGTTAAGCCAATAAATTGAATTGTCTGTCTGATACCCAAGTCATTTGACTGCCTGCTACTGAAAATCATGGCAGGGTGTTGTTTTTGGAAGAGCACAGTAAATGCATTGGGAAAGACTGATACAACTTGAAAGTAGCAGCTCATTAAGTTAATCCTTGAAGCCACTTGGCCTGTTCACCAGGCCTGAGTTTTGACTGAGTTCAGTTTGGGGTTTTTTTCTAAATTTTTATTTATTATTTCAAAACTGTAATAACAAAGAAACAAATTGGACAAGAGATACAAATCATAAGAAAAGAAAGAGACAGAAGAATCTAATAATATTAAGGCAGGGGTGCCCAAAAGGTCAATCGCAATTGACCAGTAGATCGCAAGGGCAACACGAGTTGATTGAGAATCCTATCCTGGGCTCCGTGATAGACTTGCATTGCCTTGGCGTTCTCCCTGCTTAAATTGGCAGCGGTGGCTTGGGGGGCAGGGAGAGAGAAAGACAGAAAGAAAGAAAGGGGGGCAGGGAGAAAGAAAGAAAGGGGGCAGGGAGAGAAAGAGAAAGAAAGAGGGGTAGGAAGAGAGAAAGAAAGAAAAGGGGAGCAGTGAGAAAGACAGAAAGAAAGGGGGAGCAGGGAGAGAGAAAGAAAAAGTTGGGGGAGGGAATGGAGTGTGTCGGGTGGCAGAGGGCAGGCAGGGAGAGAGGAAGAAAAAGTTGGACTCATGGAGGGACAGAGAGAGATGTTGGTTGGGGAATGGAATGAGGTCTGGAGGAGAGGAAGCATGCAGGAGGCAGAAAGAAGGGAAGAAATATTGGATGACAGTCAGATGGAAGTGCAACCAGAGACTCATGAAATCATCAGACAACAAAGGTAGGAAAAATGATTTTATTTTCAATTTAGTGGTCATAATCTGTCTGTTTTGAGAATTTATATCTGCTGTCTATATTTTACACTAAGGCCCCCTTTTACTAACCGCAATAGCAGTTTTTTGCGCAGAGAGCATATGAGCGTCGGGAGCAGTGGGGGGCATTCAGCACAGCTCCCTGTGCTAAAAAACGCTATCATGGTTTAGTAAAAGGAGAGGGGATATATTTGTCTATTTTTGTATAGTTGTTACTGAGGTGACATTGCATATTTTTAAAGTCATCTGCCTTGATTTCTTTGAAAAAAAAACCCCGCATACAAATTATAATTATCATTGTTGGTAGATCATTTTGACTTGGTCATTTTAAAAGTAGCTCGCAAGCCAAATAAACTGTGGGCACCCCTGTATTAAGGCATATTATATTTTTACTGATTTACATTAAGCCACATTTTAAAAGCACTATTTCTGTTGTAGATATTCATAAACTTGCATTTAAACATGTATTGCATATATGTCTAAATCCTGATATAAGAAAGCCAGGATATAAGTCTAAAACTCAAAAACAGGTCAAGGCAGTTTATATAGCAATAAAATACAACAGTGCTCTAAATGTGATTGGTTGAGCTACTTCTGCCTGCTGCTTGCTCAACCAATCAAATTCAGAGCTTTGCCCTCAGGGTATTGGATGATTCCCCTGAATGCCCTGAGTGCACACCACTGGGGAAGGGATAGTGGGGGGGGCACCTTAGGAAGAAATATTTTAATGGAATGTATGTTTGTAACATTGAATTGCTATTACATAAGAACATAAGAACATAAACAGTGCCTCCGCCGGGTCAGACCATAGGTCCATCCTGCCCAGCAGTCCGCTCCCGCGGCGGCCCAAACAGGTCACGACCTGTCTGAATCACCAGAAGGGGCCCCCTTGCCACCTTGGTTTCCTATTGAGTCCTATCTTCCCATCGAAGTCCTAACCCTCCGGTCTTGCACATGCACGACCTGGTTGGGTTTCTATACTTATTACCTGGTTAGCTTTCTATACCTGTGTTACATCCCAGCACCTCTCTCAGTATCCCACGATCCCTTTATCCCTCAGGAATCCGTCCAATCCCTGTTTGAATCCCTGTACCGTACTCTGCCTATTGAAGTGTTAAAATAAAACTGGTGCCAAGTTATTTTCCAACATAGTTGAAGTTGTATAATTTGTGAGATACTTGGTAAGTGTATTATGGCCGTGCATGTTGGAAGTGGTGTGAGTGCCAGATGTTATGTGTATTGGTTAAAAGACCACTGTAGTATGGAGTGAAAATATACTTTATTGAGAATGATGTTCACATTTATCAAATGTGTCAGCTGCTCAGGAGTAAGGGAGGGGGTGTAAAGATGGACTGAGGACATTATCGAAACCCAGAACCAAGGCTCCAGATTTCACTGGGCTCAGTTTGTTCTTGTTTGATGATTGAATTGGGCATTGTCTTTTGTAAGAAGTTGATTTTGGTTCTCAATAAAAATCATTCAAAAATAAATTGTGAGGTGGAAAAGACAAGAAAATATACCCATTATTCTGTAATCACACACATATTTAGATGCTTTGGGCACATATTTGCATGCATGGATTACAGGATAGTAGCAGTTAATTACTTAATGTGGGATTAAGCAAAGGAAACAAGAAACGGCTGCTATTGATTCAAAACGCTGCAGTCAGACTGATTTTTGGAAAGAAAAAACTTGATCATGTGTCACCTCTGTTGAGGAAATTACATTAGTTTCTGTTTCAATTGAGAGTTCAATTTCAATGTGCCTGTAGAGTCTTTAAAAATCTTACATGGACTATTTGTTCCTTTGATGTCTTTAGCTCTAAACAGCATGAGATCTTCAGGCCCGAGAACGACTCATATGTATAAGCTCTCTTTTCCATTAAAGTCCATTAGTAAAATTTCACACTCCTTTCCATTCTTACTAAAGCGACGGATCGGATCCGATCCAAGAGCAATCCGATCCGTGGCCGGAGGGCTGATTCACGAACCACCCTTATGCAACTGCGATATGGAATGGACTATCTCCTCAAATTAGATTGTGTTTCTCTCTTCAGATCTTTCGCAAAATCTTAAAAACCACTGTTTCATCGCTTTCTAGGCTACAGCTCCAGTGAATGTTAATGGATTTTTCTTTGAGATTTAATTATGTAAACCGAATCATGCTCTTGTTTTTAGGATATGATTTGGTATACATGACTAAGAATTAGAATAGATTAGATTAATTAGGCACAAATTGGCACTAACAAACGATTGGCAATAATTGGATTTAATTGGCAGTAATTAACACTTATTTGAACTTAACTATGGGCTAGATTCACGAACCTGCCCGATCGGGACCGATCCGTGCAGGTCCGATGGATTTCCCAAACTACAATATGCAGATGAGGGGCGATCGGAGGAATGCCCCCATCTGCCTGCCTGGATCGCTCTGTAACGATTCCAGCACATGCGCAGATCATCTGCACTGGACCTCCAGGCCCAGCAGAGATTTTTTTTTTTTTTTACTTTTTTGGAGCTCGTAGTTTTAACCCGCTAAAAAACATGGGCTTGCACTGCGAGGAAGGGTGGGAGAGTCGGGTAGGCAGGCGATCTGGGGCAGCAGTGCCTGCAGGAGGCATTTGGGGCAGCAGGAGATTGGGGCTGACAGGGCAGAGAGCAGGGTGGCAGAAGGCAGGGCAGTCGGAAAAGGCTTGAGCGACTGGTCCTCGGCAGTCGCTTGTTTGCGATCGGCCAGCCGAGCCGGTGTTGCAGGGTTTTGGTTAGTGAATCGCGTCCCTGCCTACTTAAAAAAAATAAAAAATAGGCGTGGGAGTGGCTTCATATTAGGCACCTTGTTACAGAATTGCTTTCGCGCTCGCATGGCAGCCTAACTTTTAGTTTTGTCTAGAACTGGCCTATTTATTGGCCACCTTCAAAATAGGTGCCGCTCGGCGTGATTCACTAAACAGCGCCCAATTTTACTTGAATCGCGCTGAACGGTGCCTAACTTTTGGGCGCTTCTTATAGAATTTGCCCCTGAATCCCTCTGTGCCCAGGTACCCTTGGTAGAGTGTGAGCCCCCTGGGACAGATAGGGAAAAATACTTGAGTATCTGAATAATTTGTAATCCACGTAGAATTGTAGGATATGCAGACTATAAATAACACTGTGTTTTCTATTTGTCATGCTAGCAGGTACATTGCATTTTTTTTTCAAACATTGCATTATAGACAGTGTCATTACTGCTGCAGTACAGCTCTGTATTAATTTGAGTAAAACACCTTCCTATGCCCTCATCGTATCTCAGCTTTTATCAGAGACAGCTGTCTTCCTTAATATATGTTTGAGGTTTCTGCCTTGCAAGTTTGCCCACACAGCAAATCAAGTGCTTCCTTCCATAGATAACTTTGAATTGGGAAAACTGGGGCGGGGGGGGGGGGGGGGGGTTGTGCTGATCAATAGACGCTTTTCTGCACTGCAGGATCAATCGGTGATTAAGTACAAACTGGATAGCTTATTCCTCTTGAAAAGCTGGGCCTGTGCTGATAAGGGCTGGAAATGTTTCCGAGATGAGATACAAGGAACAGATGTTTAAGCAGAAAGTGTTGATACCGTGACGCAGAGATAGACTTGGTATTTAATTTACCTTAATATTTTGATTGCTACAGATTTAGCAGCTTGTATTGTGCTTGATACTTGCAACTTTTTACAGGCAAGCTCTGCCACTTTTGCACATTGGGCCATTTCAAAGCTCCTAGCTGCCTTTCTTCTCCCTAGATTCTGTCCTTTTTTAGCAGGAATTGCTTTAGAAAAGCTGGCCTTTAGATTCTAGACCACGTTCGCACTCTTATCTAAACACATTTAAAGGCTTATACAGTAAAACCTTGGTTTGCGAGCATAATTCGTTCCGAAACCACGCTTGGACTCCAAAACACTCGTATATCAAAGCGACCCAAAAACTTTAATACAAAATACTATACGGACTCGTATCGCAAGACCTCGCTCATTTAGAAAGGTCATTACACTCCCGCAGCGTCCGAGAGAGAAGAACCATCGTCTCAGTTGTGATGTGTGTATACTGTATGTACTCGTATTGCAAAACATTGCTTGTTTATCAAGTTAAAATGTAATCAATTGTTTTGCTTGTCTTGCAAAAACGCTTGCAAACCAAGTTACTTGCAAACCAAAGTTTTACTGTAATTTGCTCCAGACTTGCAGAAAAATTTTCTCTGGATTTCTTTTTCTCAACTGGTAATTGAAGCCTTTTCTGTCCAGTCACGGGCCTCCTGACATTAAGAACATAAGAACATAAGAAGTTGCCTCCACCGGGATCAGACCAGAGGTCCATCGCACCCAGCGGTCCGCACCCGCGGCGGCCCATCAGGTCCATGACCTGTCAAGTGTTCCCTGCCCTAAAAAAAAAACCTATCCTTACTTCTATCTGTATCCCTCAATCCCCTTTTCCTTCAAGAATTTATCCAAACCTTCTTTGAATCCCTGTAGTGTCTTCTGCCCCACCACTACCTCCGGGAGTGCGTTCCATGTGTCCACCACTCTCTGGGTGAAGAAGAACTTCCTGGCATTGGTTCTAAACCTATCTCCTTTCAGGGGATACATGCAATACATGTCCTCAGCTTCACTCAGCTGGACTATAACAGTGCACTTTGTGGAGGACTTTCTGGGCAGTTACTATAGGCGGGCTGTCTAAAAGAAACAGCACTTGCCAAGCATTATTATTTCTGTTGCATTGTCCAAGACACCAATAACGTAGCAGAACAGAACACAAGTATAGTGAGAAAGTTTCTTCTCCCTCCGTATTCGCGGTTTCAGCATTCGTGGTTTCGATTATTCACGGTTTTTAGCTTGCTGGCTCCTCCCCCCCAAATTACATCAGGTTGCATAGAGAAATTGCTGATTCCCAGCACTTTCTTCACCGTGTTTTGCCTCTCCTTCAGGAACAGGCCAGGTCTCCCACCATGTTATTTGTGGTTTCACCATATTCACGATGGTTTTTAATAGAAAACAGCAAATAACATATAAAAAAGTTTATTCACGGTTTTTCAGTATTTGCGGTTCTGTTAATCCCCTATCACAGCAAATACGGAGGGAGAAGTGTGTGAAAGAATGTTTTAAGGGGGGGGGGGGGAATTCTCTCTGTGAGACCCTGGAGAAAATGTTACATGAGGATGTGGTAACCCTTCCCATTGAGCCAATATGAAACCTAATATCCTGAAATAGTTTTCCACTGCTATTTTTTTGCTGCTTAATTTTGCTTTTACTTTGTTTATTTAGTTTTATTGAATTTTGTACTGAATTTTGTTTGTTGTTTTGTGCTCTTTTAGTTGTTATGCCACTGAAGCCTTTCCCCTTGCCATCTGGGTCCATTGGTTCACCCTGTGTGTGACGTGAGTGAGTGACATCTATCACACTAGCTATTTCTTTCAATCCACTAGCAGCTAGTGTGCCACAGCGGCACGCACCGAAGGAGCGCAACAAACGAGCAGGTTCTGCTCCTTTGATCAAGCTCCTTTGAGTGATTCCGAGGCGACCCTAAAATATTTTAATAGTTTGAATATTAGTTTATTAAAGCACATTTTACCATTGTGAAAATGTAGTATTCCGTTGTGTAGCCGAGCCGCTGTTCCGGACCAGAATACAAAGTCTATCTACCACCACCGCTGCTACACGCGACTGGGAGAGGCAGAGGGAGAGCTGTGCTAGGCACAGGGAGAGCGGGAAGCGCCAGCACAGGATCGGAGGCATCGGTGACTTTGGGGCAGTGGCGTGAGTAGCTCTGCCCACCCCATTACATCAGCAGTCAGCGACCGGGCTCCTCCATAAAAGGAGGCGAGCCAACGGGTGCTGCTACTGCTTCCACTACCACCACCGCTGCTACACGCGGCTGGGAGAGGGAGAGCTGTGCTAGGCACTGGGAGAGCGGGAAGCGCCAGCACAGGATCGGAGGCATCGGCGACTTCGGGGCAGTGGCGTGAGTAGCTCCACCCACCCCATTACATCAGCAGCCAGCGACCGTGCTCCTCCATAAAAGGAGGCGAGCCAACGGCGCGCAGCCGTTCGGCGCACGGCGAGAGAGCGCCTTTGCGAAGAGCCTTAAGAAGAGCCTAAGAGCAGACAGGACAATCTTCTCTGTTAGGACTAGATTTTACTAATCTTCTCAATTTTCTAATCTACTTACAGGCAGCACAACTCAAATAATGGCAGGGAGAACGAGAAATGCCAAGACTACCGTATTTTCGCGGATATAACGCGCACCTGTGTAAAACGCGCACAGGGGTATAGCGCGCAGAAATCACGATGATATGTACCAAAACTTTTCTATACCGCGCTCAGGCATATAACGCGCATGATGCCCGACGCTCCTTTCGCCCGCCCTGACTTTCCGTGCGCTGTCCCGACTCTCCGTTCACCCCCCTGACTTCCGTGCACTGCCCTGACTTTCCGTGCGCTGTCCCGACTCTCCGTTCACCCCCCCCTGACTTTCCGTGCACTGTCCCCCCTTGAAGTCCTGTCCCCCTTGAAGGTCTGTCCCCATTCTGAAAGCCTGATGCCCCCCCCCCCGACGTCCGATACATCCCCCCCCCCGGCAGGACCACTCGCACCCTCACCCCGAAGGACCGCCGACTCCCCAACAATATCGGGCCAGGAGGGAGCCCAAACCCTCCTGGCCACGGCGACCCCCTAACCCCACCCCGCACTACATTACGGGCAGGAGGGATCCCAGGCCCTCCTGCCCTCGACGCAAACCCCCTCCCCCCAACGACCGCCCCCCCCCAAGAACCTCCGCCCGTCCCCCAGCCGACCCGCGACCCCCCTGGCCGACCCCCACGACCCCCCCCACCCCCCTTCCCCGTACCTTTGGAAGTTGGCCGGACAGACGGGAGCCAAACCCGCCTGTCCGGCAGGCAGCCAACGAAGAAATGAGGCCGGATTGGCCCATCCGTCCTAAAGCTCCGCCTACTGGTGGGGCCTAAGGCGCGTGGGCCAATCAGAATAGGCCCTGGAGCCTTAGGTCCCACCTGGGGGCGCGGCCTGAGGCACATGGGCCAAACCCGACCATGTGTCTCAGGCCGCGCCCCCAGGTGGGACCTAAGGCTCCAGGGCCTATTCTGATTGGCCCACGCGCCTTAGGCCCCACCAGTAGGCGGAGCTTTAGGACGGATGGGCCAATCCGGCCTCATTTCTTCGTTGGCTGCCTGCCGGACAGGCGGGTTTGGCTCCCGTCTGTCCGGCCAACTTCCAAAGGTACGGGGAAGGGGGGGTGGGGGGGTCGTGGGGGTCGGCCAGGGGGGTCGCGGGTCGGCTGGGGGGGCGGTCGGAGGTTCTTGGGGGCGGGCGGTCGTTGGAGGGAGGGGGGTTTGCGTCGAGGGCAGGAGGGCCTGGGATCCCTCCTGCCCGTAATGTAGTGCGGGGTGGGGTTAGGGGGTCGTCGTGGCCAGGAGGGTTTGGGCTCCCTTCTGGCCCAACTACACAAAGGTACGGGGAAGGCGGGTGGGGGTGTCGTGGGGGTCGGCCAGGGGGGTCGCGGGTCGGCTGGGGGACGGGCGGAGGTTCTTGGGGGGGGGGCGGTCGTTGGGGGGAGGGGGTTTGCGTCGAGGGCAGGAGGGCCTGGGATCCCTCCTGCCCGTAATGTAGTGCGGGGTGGGGGGTAGGGGGTCGCCGTGGCCAGGAGGGTTTGGGCTCCCTCCTGGCCCGATATTGTCGGGAAGTCGGCGGTCCTTCGGGGTGGGGGTGCGAGTGGTCCTGCCGGGGGGGGGGGATGTATCGGACGTCGGGGAGGCGGCCGGGCAAGAGGGCTTGGGCTCCCTCTTGCTCCGATCGTGGATGCGGGTGCGGGTGGGAGCGCGTGCGAGCGGTCGTTCGGGGTGGGGGTGCGAGCGGTCCTGCTGGGGGGGTGAATCGGGCGTCGGGCGGGGTGGGAACTATGTTTAAAAACTTTTCTATACCGCGCTCAGGCATATAACGCGCGAGGGGTATGCGCGGTACGTAAAATCACGTATAACGCGCGCGTTATATCCGCGAAAATACGGTACTATCAAACCCAGCATTTCAGCCGCCGAGAGGACCAAGGAGGTGGCCACAGCCTGCACGCTGCAGGAGGAGAACCCAGGACAGTGGACAGAGGTCTCTGTGCAGACTGAGGCCATTCCCCAGCACTGCACTACAGTCTCCACGCAGACAGAAGGAGAGGACCAGCTGGATGGAGACATTTTGCAAGAACTAAGAAACCTAAGGGAGGAGGTGAAGCGAGGACGAGGCCTTCATAGACGGAGTCATCCAGGAACTATCCCATATCATAGAACCAGCGCAGGACATATCCACCCTCGAGATGCCTGAACCTTTAGATTCAAAACCAACACTTGGAGTACAGGAAATGGCTGAGGACACCGATTCCTGGCGTTAGTAAAGGAGGGAGTAAATAAGATAACACTCTTTTCAGCTACAGTGGCAAAATAGCACTTGGAATTTAGGAAACTGGTTGGTTGGGCTGAGAACTTTTCAGCACCCCCTCGTACAATAGTCATTTTGACTGTCTGTTCCATTTGCCCTTTGCATCCTCCTCCCAGCACATCTTGACTGGTTTTCACAAACATTCCGATTCCCTCTAACCACCTGTAATTTGTCAGTTATCTGCATTTAAATCTCTCCCTCAATGACAGGGAATGTGTACGCTGAATTCTGCCAGTTTTTGATGTCTGCTATAAAGGAGCTACCAAGCGCCATCCAAAATGAGTTTGTGTTTACTAGTCATCTGATTTAATTACCTCTTCTTACTTCATTTGAAATAATATGTAAATAGCAGGATTCCGACCGCGCGGTTGAGTCATGCAAGACATTAATATTTAGCACAACCACTGCCAAACGGTTGTGAAGGATCCAGCTGCATCTTGTGTCATTTTCAGAGGCAAGATAGAATAAATAATATGTCTCATAGACCGGTAACTATTACCTTCTGCAAACAGCACTTTAAGCAGATGATGGCAGTTTACCTATTTCAAAAATTATACATATTTTAGGCAACATCCTGGCTCCTGCAACCGTATCAATTTGCTCGTTGTGACACGCTACATTATTGGATTTCAGAACAGTTGCACACAGTTGTAAAGCAGTTGAACAAAAATTCAAGGGGGATGCTTAAAAAGATTCAACCGGAGCTGTCCTGTCCACCATATATTGAAATATATCAGGATTTGCAGATCGTATCATCCCAAAATTTTCACAGATGATAAAACACCATTTGTTAAGTGACGAAAGGGGCGATGCTTGACATTTTAAACCCTGCCACGAGTATTAAACTCATTCTTTTGTGCTCTGATAAGATCCAACGCCATATAAGAAATTGTTCTATGATATTATTAGATAACTCTACAGGCTTTTCTATTCAAGAAATCTAATTTGGATTTATCAGCTTGACTGCATGTATCATTTTCTTATTTGAAAGTCCCACAGTCCATACAAGATATATTGAAAATGCTACAGAAGTTCCATTAAGAGGTTTATGCGTAAACTATGAGATGAGTTGCAGTGTTACTATAAAGCTATTAACCATCACCATCTAAGTTTGGAAAGTCTGTTTTCTGTATTTAATAATGTAAAGGGTTTGCACAAAGTAGTTGTCGATACATTTGAATAAATGCAAAAATACCGTACTATGCATTAAGGCAGGGGTGTCCAATGTCGGTCCTCGAGGGCCGCAGTCCAGTCGGATTTTCAGGATTTCCCCAATGAATATACATGAGGTCTATTTGCATGCACTGCTTTCATTGTATGCTAATAGATCTCATGCATATTCACTGGGGAAATCCTGAAAACCCGACTGGATTGCGGCCCTCGAGGACCGACATTGGACACCCCTGCATTAAGGTGACAATTTTCAAAGGAGCCGTTTTACTAAGCTGGGCTATCGAATGAGCTTAGCTTGCCTTATGTGGGACTTTCTCACACGCTAAGTCCATTTGTAGCAGGGCCATAAAACAGAAAAAAAAATACCTATTTATTGAATTTCTGGCCATTCACGGTTAATTCCTTTTTGAAATGGTTGTGCATTAATGCTATATACAAAAATGATACCAAATACCACTTCCAGAGAGTATGTATCCAGAATTAATTAAGTTATAACTACTCAGGAAAAGGCCTCAGAATAGGAGCTTACGCAAAGTCCTATCATGGACTGAAACTTCAGCGTAACTGTTCCTTGCTCCAGTCACTGGCCCAAAAAAACCTGAGGGTTCAAGTTTGAATAAATATCGTTTTTTAATTTTTTTAAAACTTTTTTAAAGACCTTTATGTAAACTATAACCTTTATTAATAGCACTGCCGGTGCCATATTTCCCCTGTTTGTAAGCTTTCGGCAGCTTTCAACGGAATTGTAAGTCAGTCTTGTAGTGTATGATAGAAATACTCTGAATGGCATGACTCTTATGCGATTACTTGATTATTTTGTAGATGCCTGCATGCTTTTGCCTATGGCCCTGAAGCAGTGGACCAAGTGATATGTCCATGAAACGCTGGCCACGTCGGCAACTTTTGGCAACTTACAGGCAACATTTGAACTAACTATGACAACGTTTAAGATAAGTACCTAGTTGTCAAATTCTTTTGCAAACTAATAGAGAGATGTACTGATAGTTTACCAAAAGGTTATAGTTTACATAAAGGTCTTTAAAAAAAGTTTTTAAAAAAGTTAAAAAACTATATTTATTCAAACTTGAACCCTCAGGTTTTTTTGGGCCAGTGATTGGAGCAAGGAGCAGTTACGCTGAAGTTTCAGTCCATGATAGGACTTTGCGTAAGCTCCTATTCTGAGGCCTTTTCCTGAGTAGGTACAACTATTGTAGAATTAATTCTGGATACATGCTCTCTGGAAGTGGTATTTGGTATCATTTTTGTATATTGTGTTTTAAACCACTTCGGGTGAATATATCTTGGAGTGTGCATTAATGTAATGTAATTTATTTCTTATATACCGCTACATCCATTAGGTTCTAAGCGGTTTACAGAAAATATACATTAAGATTAGAAATAAGAAAGGTACTTGAAAAATTCCCTTACTGTCCCGAAGGCTCACAATCTAACTAAAGTACCTGGAGGGTAATGGAGAAGTGAAAAGTAGAGTTAGAGGAAAAATAAAAATAAAATAAACATTTTAACAAGACAGCATTGATCTAAATACTTTGGAAGGTAGAAGAGAGGAGAGAAAGGAATAGAAGCAGAAGGGGGAGCCGTTGAACAGTAGAATTCTGGAGAAATTTAATGCTAACACAGGGGCATTTGCCACCTATTTAGGGAGCACTAAGAGCTCCTGGATTATGGATGTATTAACTACTTAGTGTCCAGCATCAATTCCCTTTCTCCATTTCTGACCACCCTCTCAAAAAAATATTATTTAGCCTGCGCTAATCATTAGCGTGCACTAAATCGATTAGCGCACCTTAGTAAAAGAGGAGGCAAGTCTGTAGAGAGGAAAACAAGTATGGCACAGCTAGCCAGGCCATACTTACATGTAGAGCACAGCAGATAGCATGTACACTGGAAGGACTCTTGGCTAAAAGAAGAGCTAGGGAAGCAATCTCTCTTCCTTTCTAACCTTACCTCAGCCCCACAATTTACTCCACTCCATTTTTCTTCTCCTCCCTCCTTCCCACCCACAGCCTATCTAGACCACGGTCTATCCCAGTGTCTCTCAAACTGTGTATCACGACACAGTGGTGTGCTCCAAAGACACAAGAAATCCCAAAATTTTACTTTATTTTAAAAAATTATCTTCATAAGAACATAAGAATTACCGCTACTGGGTCAGACCAATGGTCCATCGTGCCCAGCAGTCCGCTCAGGCGGCGGCCCTTAGGTCAAAGACCAGTGCCCTAACTGAGACTAGCCCTACCTGCATACGTTCTGGTTCAGCAACAACTTGTCTAACTTCATCTTGAATTCCTGGAGGGTGTTTTCCCCTATAACAGTCTCAGTAAGAGCGTTCCAGATTTCTACCACTCTCCGGTTGAAGAAGAACTTCCTTATGTTTGTACAGAATCTATCCCTTTTCAACTTTAGAGACTGCCCTCTCATTCTCCCTACCTTGGAGACGGTTAACAACCTGTCCTTATCTACTAAGTCTATCCCCTTCATTATCTTGAATGTTTCGATTATGTCCCCTCTGTCTCCTCTTTTCCAGGAAGAAGAGGACCAGTTTCTCTAATCTCTCACTGTACGGCAACTCCTCCAGCCCCTTAACCATTTTAGTCGCCCTTTCGAGTAGTACTGTGTCCTTTTTCATGTACGGCGACCAGTGCTGGACGCAGTATTCCAGGTGAGGGAGTACCATGGCCCGGTACAACGGCATGATAACCTTCTCCGATCTGTTCTATCTACTTTAGTTTCACCATTGTTACAATTACTCTTACATAGCTTAAAGAACTTTAAATAAATAACTCAATTTTAATTTTTAATTAGTTTTGCAATTTTATAATTTCAATTATAATGTGCCGCAAAAAACATTCTCTCTCCCAACCAATAACCCCTTTCAATTATGTTTACCCTTTCCTAGCCCCCTTCTAGTCCTCTCTCTGTAGCTCCACTACCAGTGCCTGTCCTCATTATTAATAATAATAATAATAATAATAACTTTATTCTTCTATACCGCCATAGTCGTGAGACTTCTAGGCGGTTCACACTGAAGAGAGCTGGACAGTCAGCGAGTTACAATATGTTGAAGTCCGGGGTACAGTATATAGAAATTTACAAAAAGCATATAGAATCTTACAAAAGGTCCGGGATACAGCTCCGACAGAAATTAAAATGACTGCAGATAGTGAATGAAGAAATGTGTTGAATATCTAGCCTGTTCGAGTTAATTTGCACTCAAAACTAGTAGGGCTGCACCTACAAGAGATACTCCGACAGAACACTATCATTCCAAGCAGGCAAATGGAACAAATGTTTAACCAACTTCAACTCAAATGCACTTTCGTACTAAACGTTTAGGAAGTCAATAAAAACTTATCTCTGATAAATTTCTCTGACCCCACTTCAACCTGATATACTTCCAATACACTTCCAGATAAACCTGACTAAACTTAACAAGCCAATGTAAATTCGAAAGCTCTCTGTAATGTCACTGTCTGTATACAATCTCTTCCCTTAAACCGCTTAGAACTGTTTATGGTATTGCGGTATATAAAAATAAAGTAATTATTATTATTATATCCATCACTTTGATTAGCTGTTCTATTCTATCTACTTTACGGCCTCTTTTACAAAGGCGCGCTAGTGGCTGCACTGCGCTAACGGCCCCGAAGCCCATAGAGATTTAAAGAGCTTCGGGGTTGTTGCCACGTGGCAGCCGCTAGTGCAGTTTTGTAAAAGAGGCCGTTAGTTTCACCGTTGTTACAATTACCAATACATAGCTTAAAGAACTTTAAATAAATAATTCTCAATTTTAATTTTTAGTTAGTTTTGCAATTTTGTAATTTCACTTATATGGCACTACAGAAGGGTTTTGGGGGTGTATAGGGGAGTACACATGTTTAAGTATCAATGCAGTGATTACAGGAGCTTATAGGCATGGGTCCTCCTCTCCCTGGATCCCTAACCCACCCCTAAGATGACTTAAGCCGCCTCTGTGCTGGACGACTAGGCTTTCCTATGCCAGGTGGCTAGGTGATGATGGTCTGGAGACTGAATTTTAAAGGTGTGATTAATATTTTTATGGGGGTGGAGGGGTGGTCGGTGATCACTGGGGTAGTGTGTGTAGGTCTGTATTATGTGTTTGCAGTGCTTATCTGGTGACTTTAGGTGGGTTTTTGTGACTTAGACCATATTTAAATGGTCTAAGTCACAATGTCCAAGTTTCGTAGATCCTGGGCTGTATACAGGAGGGGCCTAAAGCTCCCGGGTCTATTCTGATAGTAACATAGTAGATGACGACAGATAAAGACCCGAATGGTCCATTAAGTCTGCCCAACCTGATTCAATCTAAAAATTGTTTGGGTTTTTTCTTTATTCTTCTTCGTCTCCTTAGCTATTTCTGGGCAAGAATCTAAAGCTCTGCCTGGTACTGTTCTTAGAGTCCAACTACTGAAGTCTCCGTCAAAGTGGGGAATTCCACTGTGGCGCAGTGGTTAAGGCTACAGCCTCAGCACCCTGGGGTTGTGGGTTCAAACCCACGCTGCTCCTTGTGACCCTGGGCAAGTCACTTAATCCCCCCATTACCCCAGGTGCATTAGATAGACTGTGAGCCCACCGGGACAGACAGGGAAAAATGCTTAAGTACCTGAATAAATCCATGTAAACCGTTCTGAGCTCTCCTGGGAGAACGGTATAGAAAATTGAATAAATAAAAATAAAATAAATAAATAAAGCTCACTCCAGTCCATCTTCACCCTCCCAGCCATCGAAGCCCTCCCCAGCCCATCCTCCACCAAATGGCCATATACAGACACAGACCGTGTAAGTCTGCCCAGTACTGGCCTTAGATCTTCAATATTTACTATTATTTTCTGATTCTAGATCCTCTGTGTTCATCCAATGCTTTTTTGAACTCCGTCACCATTTTCATCTCCACCATCTCTCTCGGGAGCGCATTCCAGGCATCCACCACACCACCCTCTCCGTAAAGAAGAATTTCCTTACATTGCTTTTGAGTCTACCATCCTTCAACCTCAAATTATGTCCTCTGGTTTTTACCATTTTCCTTTCGCTGTAAAATATTTTGTTCTACGTTAATACCTTTCAAGTATTCAAACATTTGAATCATATCTCCCCTGTCCCTCCTTTCCTCTAAGGTATACATATTTAGGGCTTCCAGTCTCTCCTCATATGTCTTTTGGCGCAAACCTCCTATCATTTTCGTTGCCCTCCTCTGGACCGCTTCAAGCCTTTTTGTGTCCTTCACCAGATACGGTCTGCAAAACTGAACACAATATTCCAAGTGGGACCTCACTAAGGACCTGTACAGGGGCATCAACGCCTTCGTTCTTCTACTGGTTACACCTCTCTTTATACAGCCCAGCATCCTTCTGGCAGCAATGCCTTGTTGCACTGTTTTTTCACCTTTAGATCTTTGGACACTATCATCCTAAGGTCCCTCTCCCCACCACTTAGAAGCATAACATATAACTGTATTGCTTTCAGGGGAGGCTGGAAGTCTGAGTCAGTGGCATTAAATAGTAAGTAGCAGGAAAGCAACAGGAGAAAATGAGAGGTTCTTGTAGTGGTGACTTTTATTTATAATACAGGCCCTTCATTGGACACAGAGGCAGCCTGCAATGGAACAAATGGCAGTCTGCATCCAATGTGGTGACAGGCAACATGCGTGATACAATTTCATTATCTTTCCATGTTTAAACCTTTACCTCCTGATTGTCACTGCAGGATCCCTATGGGTCACTGAGGTAGCTCTAAGAACATAAGAACATAAGCAATGCCTCTGCTGGGTCAGACCAAGGCTCCATTGTGCCCAGCAGTCCGCTCCCGCGGCGGCCCCCCAGGTCCATGACCTGTAAGTGCTCCTTTACCCAAGACGTTTATTCCCTATTCATTTAATATCCCATATTGTAGCCTTCTATCTATACCCTGCAATCCCCTTTTCCTTCAGGAAGTCATCCAATCCCTTTTTGAAACCCAATATTTTACTCTGTCCTATCACCTCCCCTGGAAGCGCATTCCAGGTGTCCACCACCTTCTGAGTGAAGAAAAACTTCCTAGCATTCGTTTTGAATCTGTCGCCTTTCAATTTTTCTGAATGTCCTCTTGTTTTTGATGTCCCCGCTAATCTGAAGAATCTGTCTCTGGTATTTTCCCTTATGTAAATGAAAAGAGAGACAAAAAAACAGGACGACGTAGTCATGGCTTTATTTGTGGGCAATCACATGGGTATGGGCAGACTTACTCCACTGAGTCTAGGCTTTCATCTCTTTCTAAATTGTCCTGCACCACCAAAATTCCTGTTTATAAACCAATTAAAATACAGATATTATGGAGGCCAAGCAGATATAAGCAAGTTCACTTACATTTTCTCTTCTTGACTGGTGAGGCCTGGGCTCCCTACCAGCTGTGTCTCACTTTGTTCCAGGGGACTCGGGTTCAACCCCCCTCTACAGCTCTTTACATTTTTGTAATTTTTTTTGACCCACTCAGTTGCTAGTCCTATCTCTGAAGTCAGTATCATAGAGGCATGGCAAGACACAAATGTACTTATAGATTGGTTTTATTTTATAAAATGTGCTAAAAGCCCTTTCATATCATGCAATCTAGAGGCCAAAAAATGCAAGGATGTGAGTGTAACTCCATACCTATCTTGAAGCCTAATTGCCTGAAAGTATCATAATTTCTCTTCATGTTTCCATTTTCTCAAAATGTTTAACTTTGGCTGATGTTTCTGATTTTTGAGCAGGTTTGTTACACCTGAGGGGCACAAAGATGCCAGCAGGTACCTTTTGATTTAATGAATTTAAACTTTTCTGGTATTCATCTTTAAGTCCTAATATCTTGGGAACCATTTATGACAAAAAACAAATAATTTATTTATCTAGAAACCTAAGAACCTTAGCATCCAAGTGATATAAATATATTTCTGAATGATAAATGAGTCCAGAGAAGTAATGACAGGCTCAGAAATCATCACAACTGAACCAGAACAGATTGTCGGTCTCCTTTTCCCTGTGGAGCTCACTCACACTTTCCACCTGTCTTCTGCAAAAAGAGCTTGTAAATCTCATTTTCTGCTCATTGTGTTCCTTCTACAGAGCAAAAGTTATTTGTTATATTATATGTTAATAATCTCTATGTGACATTCTGATGGTTATGAATTTCTTTTAACAAATAAAATTTAAAATAAATTTATAAAACTTAAACATTTCATTAATGGTAATGCATTACTAGGGTTACCAGACATCTGGATTTCTCCTACTGCTGCCTACAATCAGGACACCGTTTATAGAATCCGGGCCTCAGTGTGTATTGCTGAGCTCAGAGGAAAGAAATCCCCAAAGGGAGCAACTCCCATGCTCTGTTGAAACCCTAGATTTTTTCAGTATGGGAAACCTTCCCTTCACACACCATTATAGGATTTCACCATGACAACAGACACTATGGGCTAGATTCACTAAGCAAACCAATCATATACCGATTTTACTCCGGCCCGATTCACTTATCTCTCCGATCCAATTCCAATCCGTGCATGCAAATGAGGGGAACGGCATGCAAAGTAGGCAGGGATGTGATTCACTACAGAAATCTTGAAAACCGACTGGGCTGGCCGATCAACACAAGAAGCGATTGTGGAAGACCAGTCGCTGAGGTCTTTTCCGACTGCCCTGCCTTCTGCCGCCCTGCTCTCTGTTCTGCTTCTCTGTCCCAATCTGCTGCCCTGTCTTAGTCCCGATCTCCTGCTGTCTCATGCCTACCCCGATCTCATGCTCTTCCCCGCACTGCGAGCCTGTAGTTTTAACCCGCGGGTTTAAAGCAGGTTAAAACCACAGGCTAACTGGCCTAGTAAAAGGTTAAAAAAAAGTTACGGCTCTAGATGGCTCTTTGACGAATGCGCAGACCATCTACAGATGGTCTACGCATGTGTCAGAATTGCACACTAGTGATCCGTGCGGTCAGGTGGGACGTTCCTCCGATCACCCTCATTTGAATTTTTTTGTATTCTGAATTCATCGGGCCTGCATGGATCGGTCACGGATTGGGGAAGCAAAGGAGATTTAGTGAATCTAGCCCTATGACCTTGAAGGCAATAGTAGCTATATGTTGAATTCCTACACTTTGAAATGAAAGATTCAGTGAACATAAGAACACCGCCTTGTTAGCAACCAATTATTATTTGTTAAGGGCTCATTACTCAATTAATTTGCATGTGTATCTTGGGTGTACAAATCTGGGTGCTATATAGTATCGGGGAGAATATACACAGTGACATGGCAGGTGTAGGGACACAAACCAAAATAACTGAGCACCAAAGTCTAATTTTGGAAGGCCAGACAACCTCATTTTGGCAAGGCTTATGCTGGGGCCAGAGAATTGTCTCTTCTCTGTGCCTAGCCAGAGAAGGGATAGGGAAAGAATGTTCTAGGCCTGGAAAGACTAGCCTGTCACTTTAATCACCAGGACTCCTACCTCATGAAGGTAAGTGACAACAGGAAGATGAGCAAGGACTGGAGACCTATCCCAACAGAAATTCCATGCTAAACAGTGAGATGTTTTGGACAGTAGTTCCATGCTGTATTCTAATCTTATTTATTTATATTTCATACTGTTCTTAGAATAGATTTGAGGCGGATAACGGAGAATAACAGATATTGGCCCTCATTTAC
The DNA here is from genome assembly GCF_902459505.1 of Geotrypetes seraphini. NCBI lineage: Eukaryota > Metazoa > Chordata > Amphibia > Gymnophiona > Dermophiidae > Geotrypetes > Geotrypetes seraphini. The sequence continues at coordinate 34,649,845 of NC_047101.1, read as the reverse complement.
TAAGATGCGCTAACCAATTAGCGTGCACTAATCAATTTAGCGTGCGCTAAACGCTAACGCATGCATGTTAGTCTATGGATGTTTTAGCGTTTAGCGCATGCTAGTTCAATTAGCGCGCGCTGATCAGTTAGCGCACCTTAGGAAAAGCGGGAGAATGTCTTGTTTTATTTTATGTATGTTTCTTTGCAAACAGCTTAGTTTTAGGTGATATATACATTTTTTTAAATTAATTAATTAATTGAAAAAATATTGTATCCATACAAAATTATTCATTTAACAATCATTAAAAATAAAAAGTTTTTAACAATTTTCTAAAGATATAACAAGAAACTTTTCTTACCCCTTCCTTTACTAAGGTGTGCGAACCGATTAGCGTGCATTAATCGAATTAGGGCACGCTAAATGCTAACAAATCCATAGACTAACATGCATTTGTTAGCGTTAAGCGCACCTTGGTAGAAGAGGACCCTAGTGTAGTTGGAAGATCATTCCAAAGCTTTGTTCCTATAAACTCAAAATAGTTGTTCATCAAAGATTTCCAACGACCATACGAACTTATAGAATAGCCAAGCCTTAATGACTGTTTATACCTACATTCATCTTTGGCATTAACCCCTAACTTTCAACTTTCTTACATTTTCCTGCTTTATTCTCAAAATCTGCTTTTCCGTGTCTTCCCTTCCCATCTATCCATGTGTATCATCTTCTCTCTCTTTCTTCTCCCTTATTTCCATCTATCACATAAGAAGCATTTCTTCTATCTCTCTTCCCTGCCACACCCATCGCTGTGCACCATCTCCTCCCTCTCTCTTCCCCTCCATCCCTTTGCACCATCTTCTCCCTCTCTCTCCAGTGATCTGATATCAGTCTTCCCCCTTACATCCTCATATGGTCTGGCATCTTTCTCCTCTCCAATGGTCTAACATCTCTCTCCTCTCCTTCCCACAGTCTGGCATCTCTCTTTTCCCTTCCACTGGTCTGACAACTCTGTCCTTTCATCACCCTTCTCTAGAATCTGACACTTCTTTGAGTCATCTCTCCCAGTGTAATATTTTTTCTTTTCCTCCTCTCCACCACTATCATGTCTAACAATTCTCCTTCTTCTTCCTTTCCCCCATGTAAATCATCTCTCTTTCCCTCCCACTCCATGCACTTATGTACAACAATTTTCTTTTTCTCTTCCCTCCTCCACTGGCAGCCCCCCTCTTTCCCTCACTTCCCAGCATCCTATCCATGCATCATCTGTCCTTCCTAACCTCCTCCCATCCTGTGTAACCTCTGTCCTTCCCTGTCTCCCCCCCAGCCAGTGCAGAATCTGTCCTTCCAACCCTCTCCCAACCCATGCAACATCTGTTCTTCCCTGCCTTCCCACCTGTCATATCTCTCCCTTTCCAACTATCCTATCCTCCGATTCCATACATCTTCCTCTACACCACCCCCAGGTTCACCATCTCTGCCTTTCTCTTTTATCTTCCCTTCATGTATCTCATTCCCCTTTCCTTCACAGCACCCCATGTCCAACTATTCTCGTTTTATATCCCTCCAGACCATTGCCCACTAGTTCCCCCTGTTTCTGGTCCTATAAGTCCTTCCCCTTCACTCCTCACCGGGCACATCTTTGCAACCCATCCCCCATTCTACTTAAAAAAACAAACAAACAAACAAAAAAACAGTCCTGGGGACTTCCTGCTCCGGCATGTCCTCCCCCTTCACCTCCACTCACGTTTTTTGTTACAGGGGAATTGTTTAACCCAGCCTGCAGCCTTCCTCACCACATTCCTTGTGCCACGGTCTGTCCAGGCTGAAAGAGGAAGTTGTGTCATTGGGGGCAGAGCGCAGCACAAGGAACCAGGGAGAGAGACCGCAGGCTGCATTTCACAGCTGGTGTTGAAGGCGATGTTGGACCGGCACACTTAGCTGCCCTGTTCTCACTCCCCCTAACGTCAGCCATGCAGATCCGGACTGCCCCACACCTACTCCCCCCCCTCCCCCGGGTCGCTATTATTTTAAATGCTATGGAAGCCGTGGCGCTGTGTCCATCAGAGGAGACTTCTGCCGTCGGCCTGCCCCAGAACTCTTCCTGCAGCAGCTGCTCGTCTAGGTGGGAACAGGAAGTCACTGCTGCAGGCAGAGTCCTATTTGGTTTATTATCACCTTATTTTTTTCACTTAGCACTTTATGTGCACTAGTTAAATTCAGTTGGAAAACCCAGGGATGTTTCACAAGTACAGTGGTGCTTCGCATAAAGAACGCCTCGCACAGCGGACGCTGCACACAACGAACTTCATGTCATGATTCATACAACGAACTTCGTTTCACACAACGAAGTCGCCCGAGCTTCCACGATCGCTGCCGATGTATTGCATCCTTCCGCGCAGGCACTGCAGGCAGTCGTTAGTCACTGCGCTTAACTTAAGCACGTATCGCGGCAATCGTTCTTCATTACGAATTAAATCACGCACGCACGCACGTATCACGGCAGTCGTCCTTTTAAGATAAACTCAATATTTTTTATATATCATGGCTTCTAAAAAAAGCAGGAAAGTGATTTCTGTTGAAATGAAACGGGAAATAATTAGAAGGAGTGAATGTGGGGTAAAACAGTGTGACCTCGTCAAAGAGTTTGGCCTCAGCAAGACCACCATTTTTCACCATTTTGACAAATTTATCTTTTTTTATGTCATCTTAGCATTATTTTATGCTGCAGAACGAATAATTTTTTTTAACATGTATTGTTATGGGAAAACGCGTTTCACATAACGAACTTTTCGCATAACAAACTTGCTCCTGGAACGAATTAAGTTCGTTGTGTGAGGCACCACTGTAATACCCTTTTGGTGCTTTAGGGACTTGTTCCCATACGTAAGCTGTGAGACTGAGGGTATCCCATCTACATTGATTATTAGCAGTAAGTTGGTTTGTTGGTTCAGCTGTCTCTATCCTTCATTTCGTTTTTGGGTTAGGGGGGACTTTTTGTTTTTGCTGTTATTGTAGTTTTCCCCATTTTGGGTTTTTGTATTGTTCATGGGGATTATAACATAACATTGTGCTTATTGACTGCGTAATCAGAAGTTCAACACGGTTTACAAAAAGTTAATAAAAATAAACATGTTACATGAAATAAGATGATTCATTAAACAGTCAAATATTTAGAAAAAAGATAGTTTTTCAATTGTTTTCTAAAATGGCCATAGGAATGGGTAGTAGGCAACGATGTTCGGAATTCGTTGTCATGAAGAGCTGCCTGAGATGCCAAAATATGATTCAGAAATTTCTTACTCCTGCAACCCTGGACAGATGGCAAATTAGACAAAGGATGAGTTCTTCTACTATGTCTGTATGATGCTAAAGAAAATCTGTACCATAAACAGCCTTGTAACAGAAACAGCCTAGTTTAAACAATGCAATGCAATTCGTGATAAAAGGGTGTAACATGATCAAATTTCTTCAGGCCATAAATCATTCTGACCGCTGTATTCTGTATTATTGTAAGTCTTGCTAATTCTTTCTTGGTGACTGTCAATAATCGATTGAACCAGTAATCTAAAAGCAGTAAATTCAAAATAAGATCTAATTGTTTGCAATTTCCATAACGTGACGTGGCATTTACCCACTACAGCAGGGGTGTCCAATGTCGGTCCTCGAGGGCCGCAGTCCAGTCGGGTTTTCTGGATTTCCCCAATGAATATGCATGAGATCTATGTGCATGCACTGCTTTCAATGCATATTCATTGAGGAAATCCTGAAAACCCGACTGGATTGCGGCCCTCGAGGACCGACATTGGACACTCCTGCACTACAGCATCTATCTGAGCATGCATTGTAAGATGCTGGTCTAAAATAACTCCCAAAATTTTAATCGTTGGATGAATTATATACAGAGTTGAATTTATACTAATAGAAGGTTCAGAAGAAATATTACTAGCAGTCGCCACAAAAAACTTTGTTTTGCCAGAGTTTAGTTTGAGTTTAAATTTTTGCATCCAAGAATCCATCTGATATTCTGATATGCACTATGCTGTGAATACCTTGTTCCTGCCTATAAAGAAACTGCCACAGAAAAGAACTTTTGTTTTCTGACAAGCAAGTGTAATTTGAAAGCTGAGCCAGAGTGGATGGTCTCACGCAAGACAAATGTATGTGTTTTTTTCTTTCAAACTATGTTTGGGTTATAACTCCCTGCAATTAGGACTGAGGTCTATGCCTTCATACAAGGAGTTTGAATGGTGATGAATCATGGACTAGAGCTGAATTGGGAAGCTTATAATAGTATCTGTACTGTTTGCCAGAGGTATATGTTCTTACCTTTGCTCCCAGACCTAGGGCCAAGTAGAAGACCTGAAGATACCCTGGTGGTAGGGGACACGCCAGATCGTAGTTTTGTCAGTTTCAACTCCGCGCTGAGGAGTGTTTTGTGACAATCTTTTTGAAGGTGCAGCCTGCAGAATTATTCACAATATTCTAAATGAGGCCTCACCAAAGTCTGATTGTGCATAGTATTTATCACACAGAGGGTGGTGGATACATGGAATGCGCTACCGGAGGATGTGATAAACAGGAGCACGCTACAGGGGTTCAAAGAAGCTTTGGGATAGGTACTTGGAAGACAAAGGGATTGAGGGGTACAAATAAAAGTAGAGGTAGATTATAGGGATGGGATTAGAGGTAAATTATAAAAATAATCAGGGATCACTGTTCAGGTACTAGGCCTGATGGGCCACCGTGGGAGGGGACCGCTGAGCAAGATGGACCTCTAGTCTGACTCAGTGGGGGCAACTTCTTATGTTCTTATCATTTGAATTTCAGGGCCAGTTTTTGTTGTTTTTTTTTAATAAAAATCTCTTGAATCCACTGTTCCCTCTAAGCTAAGGAGTTCTTCACCTATAGTTCTGCAGGTGTGGGATGCTGTTACGCTATCATTTTTCCAATGGTAAAGATCAAGCAAATTCTGCCGAACCCTGCTTGTCCCCTAGTGATTAAAAATACAACCCAGAAGCACCATCTCCACTGCTAGCAATATAATCCTGCTCAGATTAGAGGGAGCAGAGCTCTTGTCCCAGTGCTGTAAATCGAAGGTACAAGTGCCTTCCAATATCTTTCATGATATATATATTGGTCTGTTTTATATCCCATCCTCCCCAACGAGCTCAGAACGGTAACAAGGTTGACATACATAAAGCATAGACAAACAAATTATGAATTTACATTTGTACAGTAATGTTAGAAATACACAAGTCCAGTTTGGCATGCAATTTGGTCATTAAGTTAACAAACGGTTATTTCCATCTTCAGATAACAACTGGAGTGGATCTAGATCAGCGTACTTTAGAATACATATGGTTGGAAGGGAATGACTGGATTTATGGGAAGAGCTAAGTTTGTATTGCTTTCCTGAAGGTCAGAAGCCCTTTTAGGGATCTGATGTGAGGAGGCAGTTGATTCCAATAACTTGGTAGGAAGTGGGATTAGGAACAGCGTCTGGCGCTCTGGAGTTGGAGGACAGGACCAATAGGTATTTGCAGATGTGTTTCCTCCTGGAAGTATAGTGATCTGTTTGGGAAGTAGACTGAAATGCAAAAGCAGATGCAACTCCCTGACACCTTACAGACACTTGAAAATTGACATCAACCATCAGCACAACAAACCATCCATTAGATCTGATAGTAATCAGATAGAATCAGAAAATAATCTTAAATATTGAACTAAGGCCAGTACTGGGCAGACTTGCATGGTCTGTGTCTGTATATGGCCTTTTGGTTGAGGATGGGTTGGGGAGGGCTTCAGTGGCTGGGAGGGTGTAGATGGGCTGGAGTGAGTTTTGACGGAGACTTCGGCAGTTGGAACCCAAGCACAGTACCAGGTAGAGCTTTGGATTCTTGCCCAGAAATAGCTAAGAAGAAAAAAATTTTTAAAAATTTAAAGTGAATCAGATTGGGCAGACTGTATGGACCATTCAGGTCTTTATCTGCCGTCATCTACTATGTTACTATGTAAGATAATACAATCTGCAGAGATTGCCTACCCCTGAGGAAACAAATGTTTTGTCTTAGGCCAGAAAAGAGAAATTAATAGAATAAATCAATGAGAACTTCTTAATAACTTGACCTACATTCTGCTCTTGAAAACAAATAGGTGCCCTTCTGTCTATCATGCGAGATTCAATAACAAATATTTAAAATAAAAAGCTCCACACTGGTTTTATAGAGTGACAGGTTTGATTATCTTAGAATATCTAATTTAGAGTTAATCCTTGACAACTCTTTTGCAGCGTTCACAAGTTTCAATAGAGCAGAAACTGGAAAGAAATTATCAGTTTAGATGTTGAATGCATCAGCTACAACTATTACTAAAGGGAAAGCATACATTTTTTTATGGAGGCAGAGGGTAATTAACATCTTTTGATCTAAGGTTGCTATTAAAATGAATGAGTAAATTATACATTTTTGCACTGCCTGTAGAGCAAATGATTTTGGTCTAAAGTCTTCCACATTGCAGTGAGATTTTACCAGCTCCAATAATGAAATTCATCAGAGACTTATTAGGTAGAAGCTGATCTTAATGTATAGAGAGGTTAGATCAATTTGGTTTCCTGCCCTACTAGTAAAAGACAAGGTCAGCTACAAGTCAAGATTATAAAGCAGATTTAAAAGATATGAATAATAATATAACAATCATAAAAATGATATATAACCAATTGAAGGAATGACTGTCCAAAAATCTTAAATGTTAGAGCTCAAGTAACCAAGCCAAAAACCAGGAAGAATTGACCCAAAAGTATCCACAGTGAAAAAAATCCAGAAGAAACGAAAAAAGCACTGTGTAGTGACTATGTTCCTTAATTGGACTTTATTAAGAATATCAAAGTTCCAAATGTACAATAGAATCATCCATATAAAATGATATCATCTACATAAAAATAAAATGATCCATATAAAAAACCATAAAGGACCTAGTCCACTAAGGGCGTGGGACCCAACACGGTCTGCGTTTCAACAAAAAGTCTTCTTCGGGGGTCCCTGATGGTCCTATGGTAGTAATTACGTGGAAAAGCTAGTATGTGGAGAACCTCAAAGTGAAGCGCTGTTAACGAACCAAATAGAGCTCAAGTAACCCCAGAGCATTATTCCCCCTCCACCCCCGAACAAAAATCACCTTCTCGATCTCAGTTAAACCAAGTGAAGTTCACACATAGTAACATAGTAACTTAGTAGATGACAGCAGATAAAGACCTGAATGATCCATCCAGTCTGCCCAACCTGATTCAATTTAAATTTTTTTTTTTTTTAAATTTTCTTCTAGCTATTTCTGGGCAAGATCCAAAGCTTTAACCCCGGTACTGTGCTGGATTCCAACTGCCGAAATCTCTGTTAAGACTTACTCCAGCCCATCTACACCCTCCCAGCCATTGAAGCCCTCCCTGCCCATCCTCCACCAAACGGCATACACAGACACAGACCGTGCAAGTCTGCCCAGTAACTGGCCTAGTTCAATATTTAATATTATTTTCTGATTCTAAATCTTCTGTGTTCATCCCACGCTTCTTTGAACTCAGTCACAGTTTTACTCTCCACCACCTCTCTCGGGAGCGCATTTCAGGCATCCACTACCCTCTCCGTAAAGTAGAATTTCCTAACATTGCCCCTGAATCTACCACTCCTCAACCTCAAATTATGTCCTCTGGTTTTACCATTTTCCTTTCTCTGGAAAAGATTTTGTTCTACGTTAATACCCTTCAAGTATTTGAATGTCTGAATCATATCTCCCCTGTCTCTCCTTTCCTCTAGGGTATACATATTCAGGGCTTCCAGGTCTCTCCTCATACGTCTTCTGCGCAAGCCTCCTATCATTTTCGTTGCCCTCCTCTGGACCGCCTCAAGTCTTCTTACGTCTTTCGCCAGATACGGTCTCCAAAACTGAACACAATACTCCAAGTGGGGCCTCACCAATGACCTGCACAGGGGCATCAACACCTTCTTCCTTCTACTGACTACGCCTCTCTTTATACTGCCCAGCATCCTTCTGGCAGCAGCCACTGCCTTGTCACACTGTTTTATCGCCTTTAGATCTTCGGACACTATAACCCCAAGGTCCCTCTCCCCATCCGTGCATATCAGCTTCTCTCTTCCCAGCATATACGGTTCCTTCCTATTATTAATCCCCAAATGCATTCCTTCTGCATTTCTTTGCATTGAATTTTAGTTGCCAGGCATTAGACCATTCCTCTAACTTTGGCAGATCCTTTTTCATATTTTCCACTCCCTCTTCGGTGTCTACTCTGTTACAAATCTTGGCATCATCAGCAAAAAGGCACACTTTTCCTTCTAACTCTTCAGCAATGTCATTCACAAACATATTGAACAGGATTGGCCCCAGCACCGAACCCTGAGGGACTCCACTAGTCACCTTTCCTTCCTTCGAGCGACTTTCATTAACCACCACCTTCTGGCGTCTGTCCGACAGCCAGTTTCTGACCCAGTTCACCACTTTGGGTCCTAACTTCAGCCCTTCAAGTTTGTTCAACAGCCTCCTATGAGGAACTATATCAAAGGCTTTGCTGAAATCCAAGTAAATTACATCTAGCATATGTCCTCGATCCAGCTCTCTGGTCACCCAATCAAAAAATTCAATCAGATTCGTTTGGCACGATTTACCTTTTGTAAAGCCATGTTGCCTCGGATCCTGTAACCCATTAGAATTCAAGAAGTACACTATCCTTTCTTTTAGCAAAACTTCCAGTATTTTCCAACAACTGAAGTGAGCTCACCGGCCTGTAGTTTTCCTGCTTCATCCCCTGTGACCTACTTTTATGAATAGGGACCACATACCGCTCTCCTCCAATCCCCAGAATCACTTCCCGTCTCCAGAGATTTGTTGAACAAGTCTTTAATAGACTCGCCAGAACCTCTCTGAGCTCCCTTAGTATCCTGGGATGGATCCCGTCTGGTCCCATCGCTTTGTCCACCTTCAGTTTTTCAAGTTGCTCATAACCCTCCTCTGTGAACGGCGCAGAATCTACTCCATTTTCTCGTGTAACTTTGCCAGACAATCTCGGTCCTTCTCCAGGATTTTCTTCTGTGAACACAGAACAGAAGTATTTGTTTAGCACATTTGCTTTCTCCTCATCACTCTCCACATATTTGTTCCCAGCATCTTTTAGCCTAGCAATTCCATTTTTTATCTTCCTCCTTTCACTAATATATCTGAAAAAATTTTATCTCCCTTTTTTACATTTTTAGCCATTTGTTTCTTCCGCCTGTGCCTTCGCCAAACGTATCTCTCTCTTGGCTTCTTTCAGTTTCACCCTGTAGTCCTTTCTGCTCTCCTCTTCTTGGGTTTTTTAATATTTCATAAACGCCAACTCTTTCGCCTTTATTTTCTCAGCCACTAGGTTGGAGAACCATATCGGCTTCCTTTTTCTCTTGTTTTTTATTGATTTTCTTCACATAAAGGTCCGTAGCCATTTTTATCGCTCCTTTCAGCTTAGACCACTGTCTTTCCACTTCTCTTATGTCCTCCCATCCTAACAGCTCTTTCTTCAGGTACTTTCCCATTGCATTAAAGTCCGTACGTTTGAAATCTAGGACTTTAAATATCGTGCGGGCCGCTCTCCACTTTAGCCGTTATATCAAACCAAGACCGTTTGAATGATCGCTACTTCCCAGGTGAGCACCCACTCGAACATTAGAGATACTCTCTCCATTTGTGAGGACCATATCCAATATTGCTTTTTCCCTTGTGGGTTCCGTCACCATTTGTCTGAGCAGAGCCTCTTTAAAGGCATCCACAATCTCCCTACTTCTTTCCGATTCTGATTTTTTCTGATTCCGCCAATTCCCATCAAGCAGTGTTTCTCCTCCTTCTTCTCTGCCATCACAGCCTCTGTAGAGTAGACGTTGTGGAGTCACAGGCACCTTCCACAGTCAAGGGTCAATAATAACATCCTGGACAGGCTGGTACAGAGAAGGCCAGTCCTAGGTGTGCTGGTCAGGAGCTGCAAGGTGACCTATATTTTCAAAACAATTGCATGTTAGATCAGCACTAGAGAATAACATGGGGACAAATTTGTCCCTATCTCCATCCTATAAACAAATCCAAAAATCTCTTGTAGATGCCAAAGATAGATAATTAAATTGGAGGAAAAAGGGGCTCAGTAACCTCGCAAACCATCCACAAGGGATAATAATCATTCGCAAATATCAGGGGTTCCGATGTCTATCATTGACCCAAAAAACTTCTGAATAATTCTCTATTTTTGAAAACAATTTTTTAAAATATTTTGTAATAAATAGCTCATTCTTTTTGCATAAATAGTATCATTGTGCTTAAATAATTTGTCTGTCGTTGAATGATATGCCAGCGTTCTTGATTAAATGATTATTATCCCTTGTGGATGGTTTGTGGGGTTACTGAGACCCTTTTTCCTCCAATTTAATTACCTATCTTTGGCTTCTGCAAGAGATTTTTGGATTTGGTTATAAGATATGTTATCTCTTGGACCTCAATTCGATGTTGTTATAGATCTATCTCCATCTCCAATCTATCTCCAACCCCATGGTTCCATCTTTCTCCATCCCTATCCAGTCCCCACAAGTTCTGCCCCTGTCCTTGCCCTAGCCATGCAAGCTCTGTTCTTATCTGCATAAGCCTCAAATACTTTAAGATCTCTTGGGAATCCACTACCCTGATGTCCAAAGACAAAGTATACAGCCTAAGGGTGATCCTTGATAGCGACCTTTCACTCTTTGACAATATCTTCCAAGTAGTATCTGCTCGTTTTACTATCTCTAGCAACTATGGAAAATCATATAATACTTCTCAGAACCAGACTTCTCTCAAATACTCTACACCAGTGTTTTTCAACCTTTTTTGGGCAAAGGCACACTTGTTTCATGAAAAAAAATCACGAGGCACACCACCATTAGAAAAAGTTAAAAAATTTAACTGTGCCTATATTGACTATATATAAATATATAGGAATCAAATAAACACAAAGAAAGTATTTTATAATGGCTGCCACCGCCGCCATCGGGAACAGGCCGGCACCAAGTTCTCCCTGCTTCTCTTCCCCGCAGGGCCGACCAACTCTCGCCACCCCGTCGTACAATTCTAACGTCGGAGAGGGACGTGATTGGCTGGCCCAGAACGTCCTCGTCCGACGTCAGAATTGACGCGAGTGGCGAGAGTTGGCCGGCCCCACAGGGAAAAGCAGGGAGAACTTGGCGCCGGCCTGTTCCCGATGGGCGGCGGTGGCACTCAAGGTGGCTAAAGACCGCAGTTTTGCCGGCCTAGGGACAACACTGGAGGGTGGCCAGCTGTGCACCCCCTTGGGACGTAAACCCGGGGTGGGGAAGACCGCCCCCCCCACCCTGGTAATGCCACTATCTGTACCTCAGCTCCCTCCCTATGACCAAAAATTCTCCTTTCTTCTATTCCCCGTGTACACAACCATCCCTTCCCTCCCTTCCTCTCTCCAAAGTCCATGCCTTCTGTGTCCAAACACTCATTCCCTCCCCCACCTCAGCATCTCTTCCCTCCCTTCCACTCTCCCAAGTCCATTTCTTCTGTGTCCAAAAACGCATTCCCTCCCCCACCTCAGCATCTCTTTCCCTCCCTTCCTCTCTTCCCAAGTCCATTTCTTCGTGTGTCCAAAAACGCATTCCCTCCCCCACCTCAGCATCTCTTTCCCTCCCTTCCTCTCTCCCCAAGTCCATTTCTTCTGTGTCCAAAAACGCATTCCCTCCCCACCTCAGCATCTCTTTCCCTCCCTTCCTCTCTCCCAAGTCCATGCCGTCTGTGTCCAAAAAACCCATTCCCTCCCCCAACCTCAGCATCTCTTTCCCTCCCTTCCTCTCTCCCAAGTCCATGCCTTCTGTGTCCAAAAAAACGCATTCCCTCCCCCACCTCAGCATCTCTTTCCCTCCCTTCCTCTCTCCCAAGTCCATTTCTTCTGTGTCCAAACACTCAATCCCTCCCCCACCTCAGCATCTCTTTTCCCTCCCTTCCTCTCTCCCAAGTCCATTTTCTTCTGTGTCCAAAAACGCATTCCCTCCCCCACCTCAGCATCTCTTTCCCCCTTCCCTTCCTCTCTCCAAGTCCATTTCTTCTGTGTCCCAAAAAACGCATTCCCTCCCCCACCTCAGCATCTCTTTCCCTCCCTTCCTCTCTCCCAAGTCCATGCCTTCTGTGTCCAAAAACCCATTCCCTCCCCCACCTCAGCATCTCTTTCCCTCCCTTCCTCTCTCCCAAGTCCATGCCTTCTGTGTCCAAAAACCCATTCCCTCCCCCACCTCAGCATCTCTTTCCCTCCTTCCTTCTCTCCCAAGTCCATGCCTTCTGTGTCCAAAAACCCATTCCCTCCCCCACCTCAGCATCTCGTTCCCTCCCTTCCTCTCTCCCAAGTCCCATTTCTTCTGTGTCCAAAAACGCATTCCCTCCCCCACCTCAGCATCTCTTTCCCCTCCCTTCCTCTCTCCCACAGTCCCATGCCTTCTGTGTCCAAAAACCCATTCCCTCCCCACCTCAGCATCTCTTTCCCTCCCTTCCTCTCTCCCAAGTCCATTTCTTCTGTGTCCAAAAACGCATTCCCCTCCCCCACCTCAGCATCTTTTTTCCCTCCCTTCCTTTCTCCCAAGTTCATGCCTTGTGTCCAAAACGCACTCCCTCCCCCCTTTTGTGTTCCGTGTTTGCCTCCCAGCCCATCTTTGCAACTTTCTCAGCAAAACGAAGCTCAAGCCGCGAGGCTTGTCTTCTGCTTCCTGTCCTGCCCTGCCGCACACAAATAGCCGAACGGAAGTATTCCTCCGACGTCAGCGCTGACGTCGGAGGGCAGGCTTTGCTTAAGCCCTCCCTCCGACGTCAGCGCTGACATCGGGGAACGCTTGCGATCGGCTATATGTTAGCTGCAGGGCAGGCAGGAATAGAAGACGAGCCTCGCGGCTCGAGATGTGTTGAACTCCGCGGGTCCCCCGTCCAGCTCTCTTCCTGTCCCACGTGGGGCGGACCGCCCCTCTCCCTAGACTGGTGGTACTGCCCTGATGGCGGCCCGACCGTACGGCATACCAGGCAACATCTCGCGGCACACTAGTGTGCCGCGGAACAGCGGTTGAAAAACACTGCTCTACACCTTTATCCTCTCCTGTATGGACTACTACAATGTGCCCCTAAATGGGGTCACTATATAAAACCTCTATCGACTATAAGTACAAAATATCTCCATCCTACTCCTATAGAATCTCCATATACAAGACTAATCACCCCAGCATTGTGTGCTGCCCACTGGCCTCCAATCTACAAACAATGTAAATTCAAAGGCCTAGTAATGGCCTACAAACTCTTTCACCACATGATACTGGCTATATGGTCTCCAAACTTCACCCTACACCCTGAATTGACCACTTCACCTCGCAAGAAGAAAATGATTAAGCACAACCTCAGAACGTGTCCTCCACTTATGAACACTCAAAAAAAAGATCTTACTCACATTACCTACCATGCCTCTGGAACAACTGTCTACCCATATAAGATCATCAGAATGTCTACTAAACTTCAGGAAGGCAATAAAAACTCACCTCTTCCTCTGACCCTCTATGAAAATGTGCTAATCCAAATACCTCAGACCTTCTGAGAAAGGACCCCAACCCTGCACTGTCTCATCTCAAATGCTGATGTGCTTCATGCTATATCTGACCATCCTATGTTTTTTTCATACAATGTTCTACCACACTCTGTCATACTGTTCGCCATCCTGTCATACCATGTTTGCCACACAATGTTTGATGTTCCATGAGAATTTGTGGGATCCAGTCGAGAAGCTGCTCAGCAGGTGAAGAAACTTGATCTCTTAGCAGCCACCACCGACCGGGTTAGCAGCGGGGCAGGAACACGGAAAGCTCCTGCCTGCTGTACCTCTGGACCATCAGGAATTTCAGCGGCAGAGGAGGTAGGACGGACAGGGTGCAGATTATTGGCATATAAGCCACACTGCTTATTTTAAGTTTATTTTGAGGGGAAAAAAGTGTGTCCTATACGCCGGCAAATACGGTATATGGTGTTGATATTGAAGTGATACTCTGGATTAAAGAGTGAATGCCTAAAGGTGGATTGCTCATTTTCTCACTGCATACATTTTGTAAAAGGGCTATCTTCACAGCATGTACTGTCACATGCACATGCGCTCTTGCAGGTATTTTAGAAAAGAGTCTGAATCAGCAGATTATTTTTAAAATACCACAAGAATTGAGAAGACCCCAATTTGGGCATCTCAGTTCTGATCTCTATGTTCTTTGAAAAATGGGGGCTTCACATATGTTAAAGCTCATTAAAGAGCCAAATGTGCACTAATGCATGCACATTCTTGAATTGAAATAAGGATAGGGAACTAGTGAGAGAGACTGAGCAGAAGATGCATCTCTCACTCAATGTAGATATATAGATAGCTAAACAATTTTGTCTTGCCCTGCTGTATAAAAATATATAATTTATGGACTTATGTAGATAACAAACCTGACCTAGTTTCACTATTAAAACTGCAACAGTCAGTAACTTGTTCTATCTCTCGTGTGCTCATTGAAGTCTGCAAGATCTAGCTCAAATTGGACATATACAGCACAATAACGAATATTCATTCCTCCAAATATATGCACATAAGTAAAGAAACAGAAGTCTGCAAGAAAACCTATTAAATCCTGACTGTGAGGAGGGTGATCTTTTTTGTTGGCCTTTTCTTGAAGACAGCATATAAACCAGCCCTTTTTATGCGAGAAAGAGCTCGCTGTCGGTGAGCAAGAAACCCAACACAACTGTCAATTCTGAAAACCATAAGATCAAGTGGACCCTGTGTATGACTTTCTCTTATTAGTGTGGGAAAAATGTGAAGTCTTTGACAACTCACTCAGTCATCAGAACTCATATCAAGAAAGAAAAGGATAATTTAATTGGACAGCTTCGATGCGTGGCACACATCACTTCTAAAGCAAGGAATGTTTTGCTGCATGCAAGTGGTTCTTTCATTAATTTTTATGATGGGTTCACCTGCTTGAATATACTGACAGATTAACTAAGAGGCTTGGCAGCAATGCCTGTTGAGCAAAGATAAAACAGTGTGACACTCCAGTGGCCTACGCCACAACACTTCATATAGTCTTTGGTTTTGAGAGTCATGGTAGCTATAAGTAATGCATTCCCTTGAACACCATTTATTTTCTAAACACCCACAATGATAAATTTAGTCATAAAAGATATTTGTGATGGATCTGAATTATAGCTATATGAGGGGAGGCTGAAAAGTTCTCAGCCCAACCAAGAAGAGAATGACGTGGATATGTTTCAATCAATAATCTGAAACAATGTCAAACCACAGAATTGTGTTTCTGCAAATTGGCACTTAACAAATTAAAATAACTCTCTTTTCAGCTACAGTGCCAAAATAATGCTCAGAATTTAGGAAGCTGGTTGGTTAGGCTGAGAACTTTTCAGCGCCTCCTTGTATGTAATAAAAGTGAGCCACGTATAGGACATCAAAGGGAAAAAAACAGCAAAGGAGGCAGTGGGCCCTCTCGACGACCAAGGAAGAAAAGGGTGCATCAAGGAAGACAAACAGATTGCAGATAGGCTAAACTCATTCTTCGCGTCCGTCTTTACCAAGGAGGACACTGCATCAATACCCGAAACAGGGAAAGTATTCAAGGGAGGAATTGAGGAAAGCCTCACCACAGTGAATGTGGATATACTATCAGATCGACAAACTAAGAAGTGACAAATCCCCTGGACCAGATGGAATACAACCGAGAGTGCTAAAGGAACTTAAAGTAGAAATCGTAGAGCTATTACAATACCTAGCTAATTTGTCAATTAGATCCGGGCAAATACCAGACGACTGGAAAATAGCAAATGTAATCCCAATCTTCAAAAAAGGATCGAGAGGAGAACCAGGCAAATATAGACCTATGAGTCTTACGTTGGTGCCTGGGAAGATGGTTGAAGCACTAATCAAGGATAACATAGTGCAACACCTGGAAAATCTTGACCTGATGAGAGCCAGTCAACACGGCTTCAGGAAGGGGAGGTCATGTTTGACGAATTTGCTTCAATTTTTTGAGAAACATATGGACAGCGGAGACCCGGTGGATATAATATACTTGGACTTCCAGAAAGCGTTCGACAAGGTTCCACATGTTAGGCTTCTGAGGAAACTACAAAGCCATGGAATAGAAGGGGATATACTAAAATGGATAGGCAAATGGCTGGAGAACAAATTGCAGAGGGTAAGCATAAATGGGAAGTTCTCGGACTGGGAAAAGGTGACAAGTGGTGTGCCCCAGGGCTCGGTTCTTGGGCCCATCTTATTCAATATCTTCATAAATGACCTGGACGAGGAAACAACAAGTAATATAATCAAGTTTGCAGATGACACTAAACTATGTCGGACAGTTGGGTCACACATGGACAGTGAAGAATTCCAGAGAAATTTGAACCGGCTAGAGAAGTGGGTGGAAAAGTGGCAGATGAAGTTTAATATAGAAAAATGCAAAGTGATGCACCTGGGCAGGAAAAATAAGGAACATGAATATAAAATGTTAGGTGTGACATTGGGCAAGAGCGAACAAGAAAGGGACCTGGGAGTACTGATAGACAGGACCCTGAAGCCGTCGGCTCAATGCGCAGTGGCGGCAAAGAAAGCAAACAGGATGTTGGGCATGATAAAGAAGGGAATCACAAGTAGATCGGCGGACATCATAATACCGCTTTACAGAGCAATGGTCAGACCACGCTTGGAGTACTGTATCCAACACTGGTCTCTCTAAAGAAGGATATAAGCCTGCTGGAGAGGGTGCAGAGGCGAGTCACGAAGCTAGTAAAGGATATGGAGAACTTGAGCTACAAAGAATGCCTCGGAAAACTGGGCTTGTTCACCCTGGGGAAGAGAAGACTGCGAGGGGATATGATAGAGACCTTTAAAATAATAAAAGGATTTGAAAAAATAGAGCAAGAAACACCGTTATTCACGTTGTCAAATGTGACTCAGACAAGAGGTCATGGATTGAACTTGAGGGGCAACAGGCCCAGGACAAATGTCAGGAAGTTCCGTTTCACACAACGAGTGGTGGACGCTTGAAATGCTCTCCCGGAGGAGGTTGTGACGGAAACCACCATTCTGGGATTCAAGGGCAAGTTGGATGCACACCTTCTTGCAAATCACATTGAAGGATATGGGTAAAACAGGGTCTTTAGCAGGGAGCACCTAGCTTAGCTTCTGCATGTGCGAGTCGCCGGACTAGATGGACTTAAGGTCTGATTCGGTGAAGGCATTTCTTATGTTCTAATTAAGCCATTGTGACATCGCTGATGGGGTTGGCTTTTATTGGTGGAATGAGGCAAACTCACGGGGACGGAGAAAAATTTGTCCTTATGTCATTCTCTACCTGGGATTAGCCCAGGAGCTAGAGTGGAAAGCAAAGGATGACTAGAGAATTCAATCTATGTTAAATGCATGATTGGCCAAAAGCAAGAATTTTACAATTTTTTATGTTATGACACAGGAAGCCAGTAATGTTTAAATAGCAAGACGGAGATATACCTTATATACTTGAATATAAGCCGAGATTTTTGGAATTTGCAGGCCATGCTAGCCGCTACCAACGCTACCGCCTCCTATTGAGCAGACAGTAGTTTTTTCGGCTAGCGCGGGGTGTTAGGCGGCGTGCTAAAAATGTGTGTGCGCTAAAGCCGCTAACGCAGCTTCGTAAAAGGAGCCCTTAGTCTTAGTTGAAGTATAGGACTACAATCTCTCCACCACACGCCGGCTCTTTAATGTAAACAAAAAAAAACAAAAAACTTTTCCTCTCTCTTTTAGGTCCTAGTTCACGCTTGCTGTTTAACACCAGCTCTGGCAGAATACACATTTCAAATCTGACATATTGTAATCACAAAACAGAAAATAAAATTATTTTTTCTACCTTTTGTTTTCTGGTCATTATTCAAATCATGTTGGTCCCAGGCTCTGGTTGTCTTCTGATAACTCGCTTGCCAGGGTGTCCTGCCCATTTTTTGTTTCGTCTTTCTCCATGCTAACTATCTTCCATCTCTGTCTTTCCCTTCTTTTTCCCATCCCTCCCCCGGAGGTCTGGCATCTTTCCTTTATTTCGTCTCCATCCCCACAGCTGCAGTGATGGACCCCACCATCCCAGATCCACCATCTCTCCTTTTCTCAACTACCCTTTCATCCAGCATCTCTCCCTCCTTCACCACCACAGACCCTTTCTTTTCCCAACTACCCTACTATCCAGTATCTCTACCCCCCTCCACACCATCCCTTGTGTCCAACTTCTCTCTCTTTCTGTTCCTTCCCTCCCTCCATCCCATTGTCCACCATCTCTCTCCTTCTCCTCTGTTTTTAGACCCATTATTTCTTCCCCTCCCCTGCCCTCAGTCTGGCATTTGCACCTCTGTTTGGACCCCTCCTTCCCTCCCTCCATGTACTTCTACACCAGGGCCCAGCATCGCCCCCCCCCCCCAAAAAAAAAGGCCTGTATGTTTTCCCGCTTCTTTACACCAGGGCCTGCCTTCTTTCTTGCATCCTCCGGCTTCCCAGTCTCACCTTCAAAGCAGCCTGCAGAGGATCGCTGGTGCTGTAACAAACCTAGCAGCCTCCGCAGCATGTTCCCTCTGCCGCTGTCACGCCCCCTCCTCTGATGTATGGGACTGCAATAGAGGGAACATGCTGCGAAGGTTGACGGCAGCCTGCTAGATTCACTACAGCCAACCGGCGATCCTCTGCAATCTGCTTTGAAGGTGAGACCGTGAAGTCGGGATGGAGGAAGGGAAGGAACAGAGGGCCAAATCTTGGGCCAAATCGTGGGTCAAATCTAGTTACCCCACAGGCCTGAGGTTGACACACCTGCTCTAGCAGATGAATGTGGATTAACCATTGATTGCAAATGAGTCCATCTTGACTTTCTAAAGTTTAAAATGTTTAATATATACATATGTATACAGCTTCTAAAATAAAGACTACCATGTACTTATCGAACATGAATGATATTTTTGACAAAAATTCTGAAAATGGACCAATTTTTGGATATTTTCACAGTTTCACACATTTATGTTCACTTATTAGAAATTTTATTAATATTAAGGGGGAAATTCATTAAAGGGCATTATGGCATTAATGTACCTCAACAGGTATAGAATGGGCCTTGGCATTTTGCATGTACTTATTTGCTTAACGAGCATTAGGGCCATAACACCTCTTGATGAATTCCCCCTATTACTCATTAGATCGTAGTTTAATGATGTTAAATTAATTTAGTACTCACTAAGGTGGGGGGGGGGGGGGTTGGATTCATGAAAGGGGTGTTAAGCCCATTTGCGTGCACTTTTTCCTATGGGCATCTTTAGCAGTTAGCACATGCCAACATACAAACAGAGAAACATGAAGACAGAAAAAGGTCAAATGGTCCATCCAGTCTGCCTATCTACAGCATCCACTATCGCCTCTTCTCCCTAAAGGCTCTCCCTAAAGCTCTTTACCTGCATTGTGAGGTCATAGAGCATTATTGTTATAAGCTAAGGCTTTTTACACCTGCATTGTGAGGTCATAGATCTTTATGATTATAGGCTAATGCTTTTAAAACTTGCATTGTGAGGTCATAAAGCTTTATGGTTATAGAAACATAGAAACATGACAGCAGATAAAGGCCAAAAGGCCAATCCAGTCTGCCCATCCACAACATCCACTATCTTCTTCTCCTCTTGGTGGAGCAGAAAACGGTGATGGTGTTCAAAAAAGCGTGGGATGAACACAGAGGATCTAGAATCAGAAAATAATGGTAAATATTGAAGAACTAAGACCAGTACTGGGCAGTCTTGCATGGTCTGTGTCTGTATATGGCCGTTTGGTGGAGGATGGGCTGGGGAGGGCTTCAATGGCTGGGAGGGTGTAGATGGACTGGAGTGAGCTTTGACAGAAACTTCAGTAGTTGGAATGTAAGAACAGTACCGGGCAGAGCTTTGGATTCTGGCACAGAAATAGCTAAGAAGAAGAAGAAGAAAAAAAAAAAACAACAACAACAAATGGTACACAATCAGTTTGCTTTGTGAGTCTAGCCCTAAATGTTTCTATCCTATGGGGCTCATAATCGAAAGAGAAAAACATCCAAAAACCGGCCTAAGTCGGCACTTGGACGAACATTTCTCAAAATTGTCCAAGCGCCGATAATAAAACCAGGTTTTGGACGTATTTCTAAATGACCTAGGCCTTCATAGTCCCGCTTAACGTCTAAAGCTAAACGGGGCATTTCAGGAGGCGTGTCGAGGGTGGGAGTTCGGCGGGACGTGGGCCGGCTTAGACTTAGTCATACAGCATGTATAACAGAAAGTTTAACAACAGAGCCTAGACGGAACTTGGACGTTGTGACTTAGACCATGTATAACATGGTCTAAGTCAGTGTTTTTCAACCTTTTTTGGGCAAAGGCACACTTGTTTCATGAAAAAAATCACGAGGCACACCACCATTAGAAAATGTTAAAAAATTTAACTCTGTGCCTATATTGACTATATATAAAGTAATTCTCTTGAATAGGAATCAAATAAACACAAAGAAAGTATTTTATAATTACTTTATTATGAAATATTAAGTAAACAGAATAGTGAAAAATTATAAAATACTTTATTCAGTGCGAAACCTGGGCCTGTTTGGCTGAACACAAAGCTGATATTCTGGCTGGAATCGAAGAAAGACACACACGTAGCTCTTCGTCAACAGCTCTCAGTCTCTCTCTGTATTTGGTTTTTATAGCATACAAAAAATAGACAAATATACCCTCCATCCTTTTATTAAACCACAATAGCAGTTTTTAGCGCAGGGAGCTGCGCTGAATGCCCAGCGCTGCTCTTGACGCTCATAGGCTCCCTGCGCTAAAAACCACTATTGCGGTTTAGTAAAAGGGGACCATATTGTAAAATATAGACAGCAGATATAAATTCAGAACTGTGTATAGTAAGTGAAGGGAAGTTTTCATCTCTGGGAATTTACCCAGTTAACTATTAAGTTATTTGGGCAAATTCCTTTGAAAACTGTGGTAATACTGCCACCACTTTGCTAAATTTAAAATAAAATCATTTTTCCTACCTTGTCTGGTGATTTCTGGTTGCACTTTCTTCTTCTGACTGTGCATCCAATCTTTCTTCCCTTCTATCAGCCTGTATGCTTTCTCTCCTCCACACCTCATTCCCTCCCCCAACTTATTCTTCCTCTCTCCCTGATCTTTCTTTCTTTTTTTCTGTTTCTCTTCTTTCCTTCTTTTTCCCTGCCTGCCCCCTTTCTTTCTTTCTCCCTGCCGTTCCCCAAGCCACTGCCACTGCCGCTGCCATCGGGGAACAGGACCCACCAATGGATAACAGGCCCCAAAGCCGACGCCGACGCATGCTCTCCCTGACGTCAATTCTGCAATCGGAGAGGAAGTTCCGCCCAGCCAGGCAGCGATTGGCTGGCCCGAACTTCCTCTCCGACTGCAGAATTGACGTCGGGGAGAAGAAGACTTATCGGCTCGATAGATTAGATCGCCAAGACAAAGTGAGTCCTGGGTGATCGACTCACTTTGCCTTGGTGAGCTACTGGTGCCCCTGCCTCGGGCCCCCTGTCAGCTCCGGGCCCCTGAATGCAGGACTGGTAGTACTGCCCTGATGGCGGCCCTGCGGCACACCAGGCAACATCTCGCGGCACACTAGTATGCCGCGGAACAGCGGTTGAAAAACACTGGTCTAAGTCACAAAAAAACCACCTAACTCACCAGATAAGCACTGCAAACACATAACACAGACCCCCACACACTACCCCAGTGATCACCAACCCCCCCACCCCCATAAAAAATTTATTCACAACTTTAAATTTCAGCCTCCAGACCGTCATCACCTGGCCTCCTGGCAAAGGAAAGCCTAGTCATCCAGCCCAGAGGCAGCTTAAGTCGTCTTGGGGTGGGTTAGGGACTCATAGAGAGGAGGACCCATGCCTATAAGTCTCTGTAATCACTGCATTGATACTGAAACATGTGCACTGCCCTATATACCCCCCAAACCCTTTTGTACTGGCATATAAGTAGCTCCTGCATTCATAAGGGCTATTGGGGTGGTAGATAAGTGGGTCTAGGGATTCTGGAGGTGGTTTGGGGGGCTCAACGTCACCTATAAGGGAGCTGTAGTGAGGAGAAGCCATGGCACCTTTTTTGTGACGTTCACAGCAGTGCCCAGTAAGGTACTCCACTATTTAGGTAGGATATCTGAGTGTGCAGTCCATCACTTGCAGACCCCTCCCACGTCCAACAGGGCTTGTTCTAGACGTTTTGGACTTGGACGGAAATGTGGTATAAAGATGGACGATTTAGCGGCTTGGACGATCTAATTGGCAGGACGTATAATTAGACGATTTTCGAAAGTAGAAAAAAGTTGGACGTATCTTCGAAAATGTGTCTTAGGCTCTTTTTTAACTTTGGATGACTTGCGAGATGGACATAAACGGACTTAGACGTCCCTTTCAATTATGCCCCTCCACCTCTCTTCTACCACTATCTCTCCTAACGTGTTGTGTGTGATAACGCAATTAACACCCTTTCATGAATTTCCCCCTAAGTCACACCAAAATATAGGCACTACAAAAGTGTTAATTCTATAATGGTGTTAGATCATGTCTAACCAAGTAACCCATTATAGAATACTAGCATAAAGCAGCCTTGACATGCTGATATTTAGATGTAATTGTTTATGCTTTGTCAATCACATACTCGCAATGGTCCAAATATTTAAATAGCAGGGAAATAACAAATCACACATCAGTGTCCTAATGCTAAAGAATAATATATCAAAAACCTCACATACTGCTAATGGGATCTGTGCATTCTTCCTACATAATGTACCTTATATTTATGCTCTCAGCGGTGACTTATTTCACATAAGCTTATTCTCATTAACTCATGACTCACTTTATTCTTCATATCTTTATTTATTTTATTTCTTCCATTTGTGCGTCGTACATACCTATACAAGCTCTAGGCGACATTACAGAGGAAGGGGTTAGAAGAGGGTAGGGAGGACTATGGAGGGCAGGAAGGAGTGGAGAGGAGAGAAGCATGTAGAATATTTCATAGATAGGATTCACCATCTATGTAAATGATATCTAAATGAATTAAAGTAATATGTAAAAAGGAATATTTCATTCTTTGTATATTTTTAATTGTGAGTTGTTGTTTTTTTCAAAATATATAAGGAGTATTATCTTTTTTTTCTTCCTGTCAATTATCAGTTGTCAAGGGACCGGCAATCCATCTTATAGAATGGTCTCTTTAATTCTTTAAGTTGTGCTAATGAACCCAATTCAGATAAATGAAAATACACTCCGATTACCTGAAAAAAATTAATCTTTTATGCTCATCAGTGAAACCCACTCAAATCAGCAATGTTTCAACAAATATAAAGCCTGCAGCGTGGATTTAATTTTTTGGCATTGTTATCCCTCTCCTAGAAGCACAGATAAATAGAAACATGACAGCAGATAAAGGCCAAATGGTCCATCCACTCTGCCCATCTGTAGCATCCTTTAACTCTTCCTCTCCCTAAGAGATCCCATATGCCTACCTGTATTTCATGCTTTCTTGAATTCAGACACAGTCTTTGTCTCCACCACCTCTACTGGGAGACTATTTCATGCATCTACCACTCTTTCTGTAGAAAAACATTTACTTAGATTACTTCTGAGCCTATTTTCTCTTAACTTCATCCCATGCCCTCTCACTCTGAAGTTTCCTTTGCATATTTATGTCACTTAGGTATTTAAACGTCTCTATCATATCTCCCCTCTCCCGCATTTCCTTCAAAGTATACATATGATGTAGATCACCGACTATTTTAGCAGCACGCCTGCGGACCAACTCCATCCTGTTTATATCTTTTTGAAGGTGATGTCTCCAAAACTGTACACAATATTCTAAATTAAATCTCAGCAGAGTCTTATACAGGGGCATCAATACCTTAGAAACATAGAATATGATGGCAGAAAAGGGCTGACAGCCCAAGTCTGCCTACTCAAGAACCCTTCTTCCCTGGAATATCTATCGTTTGAGCATAACTCTGTAGTACTCCCACCTGTTTGTCCCATCGACTCTTGAAGTCGAGCACGCTACTGGCCTCGATCACCTGGCGTGGAAGATCATTCCATTGATCAATCACCTGTTCGGTAAAGAAGTATTTCCTGGTGTCACTATGAAATCTTCCTCCCTTAAGTTTTAGTGGATGCCCTCTTGTTGCCGTGGGACCCTTTAGAGAAAAGATTTCCTCTTCCACTTGGATGTGACCCGTGATGTATTTGAATGTTTCTATCATGTCCCCCCCTTTCCCTGCGCTCCTCGAGAGAATATAAGCGCAGTCTGATCAGGCGTTCTTCATATGGGATGTCTTTAAATCCTGAGACCATCCTAGTGGCCATTCTCTGTATTGACTCCAATCTCGTCACATCCTTTTGATAATGTGGCCTCCAAAATTGGACACAGTACTCCAGGTGAGGTCTCACCATGGATCTGTATAACGGTAGTATGACTTCCGGCTGATAAAGCTCCTTTTGATGCAACCCAGCATTTGTCTGGCCTTTGCTGAAGCTTTCTCCACCTGATTAGCAGCTTTCATATCTTCCCAGATGAGAACTCTCAAGTCCCTTTCTGCAGTAGTTCTTGTTAAGTTTTCACCGTTCAAGGTGTATGTATTGCATGGATTTCTGCTCCCAAGGTGCATTACTTTATATTTCTTGCCATTAAAGTTTAGTTGCCAAGTACTGGACCATTTTTCCAATACATGCAGGTCCTGCTCCATAGTGTTGGGCCTCGTTGAGCTGTCAGGTTCTGTTGCCTTGCCCACAATGTTGCATAGTTTAGCGTCATCGGAAAATAGTGTAATTTTGCCTCGAAGTCCCTGAGTCAGATCCCCTAAAAAGATATTAAACAGCATCGGGCCCAAGACTGAGCCCTGTGGCACTCCGCTGGTCACTCTCGACGTTTTTGAGGGGATACCGTTTACCATTACTCTTTGAAGCCTGCTGCTAAGCCAGGCTTATACCCATGCTACCAGTGTTTCTCCTAGCCCTAACAAGTTCATCTTGTTTAATAACCTATGGTGTGGAACACTATCAAACGCCTTACTGAAGTCCAAATACACTATGTCCAGGAACTCACCCTTGTCCAGTTTTTTTTGTTACCCAATCAAAGAAGCTTATCAGGTTGGATTGACAAAAACCTTCCCTTTGTAAAACCATGCTGGTGGGGATCTCTTAATCTTTCATTGTCCAGAAACGTGTCTAATCTGTTCTTAATCAATTTTTCCATGAGTTTACTCACTATTAATGTGAGACTCACCGGTCTATAATTTTCAGCCTCTGACCTACCTCCCTTTTTGTGGAGCGGGATAACGTTGGCAGTTTTCCAGTCCAGGGGTACTTATCCCTTGCTTAGGGAAAGATTGAAGAGCACGGCCAATGGCTCTGCCAGGACATCGCTCAATTCTGGAAGTACTCTAGGGTGTAGATTGTCCGGGCCCATAGCTTTGTTCACTTTTATTTTTGATAGCTCACGGTAGACTTTGCTTGCAGTAAATTCCATGTCCCAGAATGGGTCTTCCGAACCCCCCCTTGTCTGTAGCTGAGGACCGGATCCTGGCGCTTCAAAGGTGAAGACTGAGCAGAAGTAGTTGTTGAGTATTTCTGCTTTGTCTGCGTCCGAGTCTGTAAAGTTGCCATCAGGTTTCTTTAGATGCCCAATACCATTTGTGTTCTTCTTCCTGTCGCTAACGTATTTAAAAAAGGATTTCTCCCCTTTCTTTACCTGCCTAGCTATGTTTTCTTCCATCCGGAGTTTAGCCTCTCTGACTGTCGTTTTAACTTTTCTGGATTTAGCCATATAGGTTTCTTTAGCTTCTGGTTGCTGTGATTGTTTGTAGGTAATGAACGATTTTTTTTTTTTTTTTTTGCTTTACCAGTTCTGAGATCTCCGTGGAGAACCACTGTGGTCTGTTGTTCCTGCGCCGTTTCCCCCGGTTTTTATGTATATGTTGGTTGCTTCTAGAAGGGTAGATTTCAGGGTCGACAATAGTTCCTGTACATTGTCCGTCGTGCTTTGATTTTGCAGCACTTTGTAGACGTAGTCCCCCATGCTCTGAAAGTTAGTTCTTTTAAAATTTAGTACCTTAGTCGACGTATTTGACCTAGTGGTTCCTTTCTTGAAGTGGAACCACACCATGTTGTGATCACTGGATGACAAGGTGTCTCCCACCGATACCTCTGTGACACTGTCACTATTGGTGAGCAATAGTTCCAGGATTGCCTGATCCCTGGTGGGTTCCAGTACCATCTGCTTGAGGCATGCTCCTTGCATGGAGGCTAGTATCCTCTTGCTGCTGCTGGTTGTAGCAGAAGGTTTGTTCCAGTCCACATCGGGCATATTGAAGTCTCCCACCAGCACTGTATCCCCACGCAGTGTGATGGTTTCAATGTCTTCCATTAGTTCATCGTCTGCTTGCTCCTTTTGTCTAGGTGGTCTGTATACAACACCAAGATACAGGCATTTGTTATTGCCCCTGGCAAGGTTCACCCAGAGGGACTCTCCCATATACTTGATATCTATGATTTTAGTAACTTTGATGTCTTCTCTAATGTATAGAGCTACCCCTCCTCCTGATTTGCCCTCTCTGTCTCGATGGAGTAAGTTATATCCTGGAATGACCATATCCCATCCGTGGGACTCCAAGAATCATGTTTCTGATATCGCCACTACATCAAGGTCGGCATTTCTCATTTCAGTTTCCAGTTCTAGTATTTTGTTGCCTAAGCTACGGGCATTAGCATACATGGCTGTCCATTCTTTCTTTTTGCGTGGAGTGTTTTCTGAATGAGATAGTTTGTCCCCTTCAATCTTGCCTTTGTCACCCTTTCTGATGCCTCGGTCTCCTTCAGTGTCCAAGCGATTTCTCCTCCCTGACCTCCTGTCCATGCAAGTTTTCCCCACTGACCCCAAGATGGAGTCTCCATCTCTCCCTTTGTCCCCCACTCTACCAATTTGATTGCTTTACCTCAGATACTAAGTCCCTGTCTTTCGCTCTGCCTTCTTCTCTCCCTCTGTCCCCTTTAGTATTCGCGCGATTCCTTACCTCCGAGTTACTTACCCAACTTGTGTGAGTGTGGGTCCCCTGGCTCACCTAGTTTAAAGCCTTCTGGAGCAAGTCAGCCAGGCGTCATCCAGGGACGTTCTTCCCTCTTCCGGTTAGGTGTAGCCCATTTGGCCCCTGCAGTCCTTGAAGTGCCCTTCCATGGTACAGGAAGCTGAAGTTCATCTCCTTGCACCATCCCCTTAGCCACTCATTAGTCCTCTTGATCTGTTCTTCTCTGGCCTTTGTCTCTTACCGGTAGGATGGAGGAGCCCACCTGCACTTCCATTTGCTTCAGTTTCTCTCCTAGGGCTCTGAAGTCTTCCTGTATGTTCTCCGGGGAGTTCCTGGCAGTGTTGTTTGTCCCAACGTGGATGAGGATCATTGGGTAGTGGTCTTGGGGCTTGATTATTTTTCCTATGCAGGTATTCACATCCCGGATATTGGCTCCTGGTAGACAGCAGACCTCTCTTGCTTGAAGATCAGGTCTGCATACCGGTCCCTTGGTTCCCTGCAGCATAGAGTCCCTGATGACAACTACTCTGCGCTTCTTGGGGGGGTACTGATTTGTTGCTTCTTCAGTTGGGGGTCGTCTGCCGGGTTTCTAGATTGCACTCCTGGATGACTTCCTGAATGTCCTCCTGAGTTCTGCTGGTGGGTCTTTCTTGTAGGAGCTGAAATCTGTTGCTCAGGGTGATCTGTGGAGTTGATGTGAGGTTGCTGTGCTTGCTTGAAGATAATCTAGAGGAGGAGGACTGCCATCTGTGTTTGCTTGCAGAGGTGACTAGTTGCCAGGTGTCATCGTCTCTAGTCTCTTCTTGTACCCCAGCCGATACTACCAATGCTGCGGGCCTGACTTCTTGCCCTTGCTCGGAGACCTGAGATAGTTCTAGGAGGACTCCATCAATGAATGCCTCGCTCTCTCGGATACTTCTTAGCCACTGCACTTCTTCCCTCAGACGTGTCAGTTCCTGTAGGATGTCTCCGTTGAGCTGTTGCTGGGTATCCTCTTCCGTCTGCACAGAGACTCTCCCTATGCACCCTAGCATCCTTCTAGCTTTCATCGTCACCTTTTCAAACTGTTTGGCCACCTTAAGATCATCACATACAATCACACCAAAGTCCTGCTCCTCTTTCATGCACAAAAGTTTTTCACCCTCTAAACTGTACCGTTCCCTTGGGTTTTTGCAGCCCAAATGCATGACCTTACTTTTCTTAGCATTAAATTTTAGATGTAGAATTTTGGACAATTCTTCAAGCTTCGCTAGTTCCTTTCTCATGTTATTCATACTATCAGGGGTGTCTACTTTATTGCAAATTTTGATATCGTCCACAAAGAGGCATATCTTACTGACACAACTTCAGCAATATCACTTTAAAAAAATGTTAAAAACAACAGAACCAAGAACTGAACCTTGAGGTACACCACTGGTATCATCCCTTTCCTCAGCGAGATCTCTATTGACACCTACCTTCTGTCGTCTTCCACTCAACTAATTTATGACCCAGTATGTCACTTTGGGGCCCATCGCAAGGGCACCCAGTTTATTTATTAAATGCCTATGTGGAACACTGTCAAAGGCTTTTCTTGACACTTGGAATAACTTGTAAGTTTCATGGCTCCACATTATTCTCTTCTTGGTTGGGCTTAGAACTTTTCATCAGCCCCTCATATTGTGATGTCATCATGCCTCGTTCCACCAGTGCCTAAGAGCCAACCTCATTGGTGATGTCACAATGGCACTGGTTTCCCTATACATCTGCCTCATTGAAATGAAAAGTGTCAAGAAAAGTGTGGATTATCTTGTAAGTTTTATGGCTCCACATCATTCTCTCTTGGTTGGGATGACAACTTTTCAGCAGTGGCTCCTCGTATTAATCCATTTTCATTTGCAAAAATAAAGATCAAGCTGATTACCATGCTAGTGTATTTGGATACATGAAAATAAATTGTGATTAACATTTATTTTATACCTATAAAAATTGTGTATTGCATTCTACTACTGTATTTAAAACAAAATAACTACATAGACAGTGATTTTCTTAGCTATTTGATATTTCTACAATGCTATTAGCTATAAATGATTAAATCAAAGGGTTTATTTTGTATTCAAATAAGATTAATTAAGGAGCTCTAGCAGCATGAACCACATTTTAATATAGCTGTTATAATTTAACAAAAAGTAATAGAATACATGCAATAATGATTTTAGATAAATTAATAAAATCCTGCGAGTAAAAAGTTGATTTGACAAAACACCACGCATCCATTTCCTTAATGCTTTGCTAACAGGTAGGGTGTGAGAATGTAGTATGGAATATATTGAATCAAATTATCATTTTAAATTGAAAACATTTCAAAGACTGATTGTTAGCATGATCTCATCTATTGTCTTGGTGATAATACATACTCTATAATGGATATTTTTATTAATTGCTAGTGGTAAAGGAAACATTAGTTTTGATTGGAATAGGCATAATGGAACACAAATTTCAGTTACAAAAACATTGATATTATATTTGTGTTCTACTTCAACATATTTACATAGGTAATGTGACATTTTTTAAAACCTGCTTATATTTCCAAAAAAATATTTCAACTAGAACAAGAATGACTAACCATAAATATGTTTTATTCTCTTGACAAAAGAAAACAATAATAAAAATAATCCCTCAAAAAACAAAACTGAAATTCAATAGATGTCCCCAAATAGTGAGGCTTCGTGTGGTAATGTTGTGTATGGACATAAGGGGCTCCGTTTACAAAGGTGCGATAAATGTTTTAGCGCACACACCGGATTAGCATGCGCTAGCCGATAATCTACCGCCTGCTCAAAAGGAGGCGGTAGTGGCTAGCGCGCGTGGCAATTTAGCACGCGCTATTCCATGCGTTAAGGCCCAAGCGCGACTTTGTAAAAGGAGCCCAAAGTCTGTGCATCTTTCTTCCGTACAAATCTTACCAAATTTTCAAAATGAAAAGATGAATATCTTTCCACTTTGATAAGTGGAAATATAAAATTCTTCCAGGAAATATAAAATTCTTCATAACTTTGTACATTTGTTTGCTTATTCTGCTGTCTAATAAATCCAGTTATTGGAAGTATGTTTACTCAAGGGCGCCAAGGCCCAAAGTATACTTAACACATGAGAAAACACCTACCACAAAATGCATTAGAGCGTTTTGAGGTAAGCAACCTGCTTGCATGCGCTATAAATGGTGCCTAACTTCTAAGTGCCACTCTACACGATTGTCAAACAACAAGTAGGTGTCCTTTATAGAATCATGTCTAGTGGTGCCTAAACAAACTTAGATGTTTCTAGGCATCCTACAGGTAGGTATATTAGGCCAGGTTTTACCTGTCCTAGTTTACTGGCACCTAACTACAACATCTAGCGATGCCTAAGCCAACCATGGCACAGTGTTTAGAGGTATAGCCTCATCACCCTGAGGCTGTGGGTTCAAATCCCATGCTACTCCTCATGACCCTGGGCAAATCACATAGGCCCAAATTCTGTAACCAGCACCTAAAGTTAGGCTCCTATTTCAGAGGCGCCCAACTAGGCGCCTATGTAAATTGAAGGACAAGCTCAATTAAGCTTTGTAATCAGCACTGATTGAGACATAGGCGCCTACCAAGAAAGCGCGATTCTCTAACAAGGCGCCTCTAAAAATGTAGGCGGCCTTCAAAAAAATAGGCGCTATGCATGTTAGGCATGGGCGTGGCCACGTGTTAGGCGCCTTCTTACAGAATCACTGCTCTTAAGCGTGCTTAGGCGTTCGCCTGGGCGCCTAACTTTTAGTTGTGCCTATGTAATGGGCGCCTCCAAAATAGGCGCCGCTCTGTGTGATTTACTAAAGAGCACCCAATTGTGCTTGAATCGCGCTGAACGGTGCCTATATCGGCGCCTAACTTTTGGACGCTTCTTATAGAATTTGCTCCTTAATCCCCTCATTGCCCCAGGTACATTGGGTAAATTGCGAGCCCACTGGAACAGACAGGGAAAAATTCTGGGATACCAGAATAAAATATTCTGAACTCCCCTGGGAAAACGATAAAGAAAATTGAATGAATAGATAAATAGCCACACCTACTTTTCAAGTTGGCATCATTAGGCATTGGAGAGTGCAACTTAGGTGTTTCTAGGCACCTTGAGGATGTCTGCACACATCCTAAGCCCCCCTTTTGCAAAGCCATACATCTGAGTGCCACGTGGCAAACACTCTGATGCCCATTCAGTTCCTATGGGCATTGGAGTATTTACCGCACTGGCCCATGCTGCCAGCTCTTATAAAAGAGATGTAGATAAGCAATTGAAACATTGTTAATGGGTTTTTAATTGCATGGTCAATTACCATGCCATTTAACCTATTAACAAACAATTAAGTTGTGCTTCAATTTTAGTTAGGCATCGCTATCTGTCTGTGATCAGAGCTAAGTTTTCCTTTCTATTTTAAATGAGTAGAGGAAACCGCTATCAACAAGAACTGTTGTATTTGAACGATTTTTACTGGATACTGATGATTTCTTTGATTCTAGATTTGCACATGACACTTTACTATTTATTTCTTTTATTATAAAAATAAAAATAACACTTTAGCACTTGTAAAAGGCATTCAGGATGACGGAAGCTGATGTTTGTGAGTAAAATCCTGTAGGGTATTTTCTGTGCTCATGCGCTGAGGATATACCCAGGTGAACTCCTTATGAAATTACGAGGAAGCTCCCATGAACTGATTAGTCATCCTGTCTAAACCATATTTAAATTTAAACTTTATTCTAAGAGTAGATTCTTATGTGCAAAGAAAGAATACAAAGTACCAGGAATAGGTCTTTAGGACTGATTAGAGCACTATTTATAGAATCTGGCTCTAAGCGTACAGTAGTAAATATTGTCTCATTTTCTGGAGGGAGCATGTTAGGGGCAGAGAATGGGCATGGACACACTATCCAGTTAGAGAATTCTCATTACTCCATGCTAACTGGTTAGCACATCCATAACACAGGATCCCTTAGCGCCTCCTACATAAGAGGCAGTAAGGGCCAGAATCAGTATAGGACACCTATATTAGGTACCTATAGGTGCCCTAATCAAAGACGCTTAGCAACACCTAAATTTGGAATCCACATATAATTTTTTTTTTTTTATCGGCTTAATTGACATGGTAATTGACTGTGCCAGTTTCAGTCAATCAAAAGAAAATTAAATTACCAATGGGCCACATCCTCATTCACCCTTCTTCGCAGCATGTTAATCCTAGCATCCTTCCATATCAGATGGGGAATAATATTGGATCACACTATATGAGTTAAAGGAAAATGAGACAGAATAATAACAAAATCCCGTTCCATTTGTCTGATTAAATCTACACCCTTAACATAACATAAATCGTTCCCACCCAGATGCACCAAAATTAAATCTGGATAGGAAAAACCTTCATCGGCCAACAACGTGGACAAGAGTTGATTCCAGCGCATCCCTCATGGTCACGTCCAGTGAATGTTGATACCCAAATCCGCCAGGCCAAGATTCCACCCCTAATTTGCATGCTTTGTGGCCCAAATCAGGAAAGAATGCCCACAAAGCCAGGTGCAAATATCGACCTGCAAATTCCGGATGTGAACTACACAAAGACAAAACAAAACGAAAAACAGAAACTCATTAATTAAATACTAAAAACTACGCACATAACCTAAATATCTGTTAGAACCCCAACGCTCAATTCTACGGATCACAGCTCTAATTCCTGATGCAGCCTTAGGGCACGTCAGGTGCTTGACTCAGTTTGTCCACACGGTGCTACTCGGTAGTGTAGTAAGGAGGAAGGGGTGGTCTACCCCAGATGCCATCTTGGTGGCACCCATCCTCCTCTCCACCCCCCACTTCTTCCTGACCCCCCACCACCACGTGTGTGCACTCCTTCCCTTCCCTCATATCTCTTTAATTTTCCCAGCATGAGCAGCATCACAAACTTGCTGCCCGCGTCGGTGTTGGCTCGCTCTCTGACATCACTTCTGGGTCCTGTATCTCGGAAGTGAGGTCAGAGGGAGAACTGACATCGATGTGGCAGCAAGTTTGTGATTCCGCTTTCACCAGGAAAATGAAAGAGCTATGGGGGAAGGGAAGGGAGGGACCCCACTAACATTCACTACTCCACTGGTGCTTTTATGTGTACAAAATTTGCAATTAATTCATTGATGTCTAACTAGGTACATACAGTATGTCATTCACAATTGCCAGCAAAAGTTTTAGAATAATACTCAACACAATATGCATCTCACTTCTTCATGTACATGCTTCCCACACACACATTGCACGTACTCCATTTCACAGACACTATCTCTTCATAGACCCAGCAAATATCCCTACATATACATCCACAAATCTTATACACCTCTGAGGCATATTTATTAACCCACATTTACTATTACTACTCTTACCCTGTTTTCCCAAAAATAAGCCCTAGCATGATTTTTAAAGATGCTCCTAATATAAGCTCTACTCCCCAGAAAAGCCCTAGTTAAGATTGACCCCCGAAGCCCCCCCCCCTGCGCACCCCCAAATGTCCCCGACTCTCCCTGACTCTATCCTTGACACTAGTGTTGCCTGATTTGCTGGAAAAATTGGGCTCAATTCAGCAACTCCCACCCCTGCTGCTTTAGGAGGCCTCAGAGCGGAGGTATGTCAGGGTCAGTGGGGTTCTGCTGCACAGGGGGAGGGGAGGAAAGATGCTGCACATGGTGGGGGGGGGGAGAAAAGAAAGAGGAAGAATTGGGGTGGAGGAGAGGAAGAGAGAGATGACTGTTGTACATGAAAAAAATAAGACATTCCCGAAAGTAAGCCCTAGTGCTTTTTTGGACCCAAAATTAATATGAAACTCTCATTTTTGGGGAAACACAGTACTTCCGTACATCCCGATTCTCACATCCTTTACATACTCCTGCAACACACATTAGTTAACTTTACAGCCCTTTACACCAATGGTCTTCCCTTAATTATCACAATATTGGTGGGGAGAGCAGCATGCTGGGAGGTGGTAAGGCCTCGCACTACCCTTACACCTGTTCTGATTTTAATTATATAGGTACAGTATATGGTAGGCAATATTTAAAGAGCCTATCCTCTAAAGCAGTGGTTCCCAACCCTGTCCTGGAGGACCACCAGGCCAATCGGGTTTTCAGGTTACCCCTAATGAATATGCATGAGAGAGATTTGCATATAATGGACGTGACAGGCATGCAAATCTGCTCCATGCATATTAATTAGGGCTAGCCTGAAAACCCGATTGGCCTGGTGGCCCTCCAGGACAGGGTTGGGAACCACTGCTCTAAAGTAAATTGACGCTTTACCTATTCAAATCGTTTTGACAACTGCCATCTCTGTGTGGAAAGGTTGCATTTTAATGAGTTTACAGTTGTCTGTTTTTAGAGCAGGTTACCTGAGCCAGCATTTAATTGTGGGCAGCCTGGTGCCATTTGCTCAGCTAAGAGGATCGCACAAAGTTGTTTTGAAATCTATCAGTGGGGGACTTGATATGCTAGGAGATTATTGCATCTGGTGATGGCTTCAGCTGGGACATGGCAAAGGCCTAAGTTTATGACAATATTCTGCCGGTTGCAGCCAGCCAAAAGCCCTGGCTGGGTTGAAGAGAGCTTTTTCACTAGCGGGGAGCTGATGGAATAATAAGACTGTGCCGAGCTTGGCTTTTCAGGTTGTGGTGAATATATTTGTATGATGTTAACTTGCAGGTCAGGAATGAAAAAATGGCATACCTTTAATTGAAAGCAATACCACAACAGTTTGTAATCAATTTCTAGCAATTCAGAAATGAATCAAAAACCTTTGATTCCCAATTACACACACATAAAAAAAAACAATGCATAGGAAGATATGAGAGACTGTACTCCATTTTAAATCAGCAGATTACAATACATATACTCTACGAGGGTTCTTCAAAAAAGTTTCCACATGTTCATGATTATGTGGAAAAGTGATGTAATTTGCTTTTGAGATATTCAACGAATGTTTAAAAACAAGCGTGGAAACTTTTTAAGGATCCCTCATATAAAATATTCTACCAATATGCATGCAAAAGGATGATGACTATTAGTTTTAATAAATTAGCAGGGCTAGCGAAAATTAGAGGGAAAATGTAATAAAAGTGAGATATGAAATTGTTACTACTGTTCTTGATAACAATCATGCTATTAATGCCTATAAATGAATTTAACAATTTTTGGTCAGATTAACTGGAATATGTCTTTAGACTATAATAATGAGAAGTATTTTTTCTAGCATTCTACTGCCTCAGCACAACAATGATTTCTGTTTTGATGAATTCTTTACAGCATAGTTTGTGAAATGCTTTCCTGAGATGTGTGATCGACAGTATAATTATGCTGTGTTTTTGTTTAAAGCACTATTATGCAGAATCACTGTGCCATAGGAGGTAAATAGAAAGTTTGTGAGCTTTTAACATTGACAAGGGCAGGTTAGAGCACTCCAGAGAGGTGTCATAAAAACCCGAGCTATAATTACTTGTGAGAGTAAGGAGGGACTTATCACTAACCTCTGTCAGAATGAGAATCAGTTTTCTGTGTCCATATCTGCACAAAGGCATTGATTTTATTTTGAATCTCTATAATGGAAAAGATAAAGGTGGTCTGGTCCTGAAGTAAGCAGAAAAAAATGGCAGGTTATATTGGTCTTGCTGTCTTCATTTGTCCTTATTAAGACATGATGGGAATAATGAAGGGAATAGACTTAGTAGATAAAGACAGGTTGTTCACCCTCTCCAAGGTAGAGAGTTAAAAGGGGATAGATTCCATACGAACGTATGGAAGTTCTTCTTTACCCAGGGAGTTGTGGAGAACTGGGATGCTCTTCTGGAGTCTTTTGTAGGGGAGGACACGCTCTGGGGATTCAAGACAAGGTTGGCCAAGTTCCTGCTGAACCGGCATGAATGCAGGTAGGGCCGGTCTCGGTTAGGGCACAGGTCTTTGACATGGGGGCCGCCGCATGAGTGGACTGCTGGACGCGATGGACCACTGTTCTTATGTTCTCTGTTTGCCTTGGATCGGTAGCATGGAATGTTGCTACTCAAGCTATTCTAACATCACTGATGAGGTTGGCTCTGAGCCACTGTGGAATGAGGCATTATGACATCACAATCTCAGCTCTGGAATGTTGCTCTAATTGGGGTTCTCCCGGAATCTTGCTTAATCTGAGATAATGAAATGTTGCTACTCTTTGGGTTTTGGCCAGGCACTAGGGACCTGGATTGGCTACTGGGCTTGATGGACCATTGGTCTGACCCAGTAAGTCTATTCTTATGTTCTTATGCTCTTAATTGTTACCTCTGGGCTTCTGTTCTACTGGAAGCATGACTGTGATCTGATGCCAGGAGTCTTCACTGGCAACTATCCAGATATCTTTAATCTAATTCACAGGTGCCAAACTCAAGGCCCGTGGGCTGAATCTGGCCCGCCTGACCGTTTTATTTGTCCCGCAGTGCAATGTCTCTGGTGTGGCCGGTTCCCTTCTCCTCACAGCTGCAGTGTGCACAAAGCCATGTCCCGCGCCTCATCCAGAAGCATTCCCTCTGACATTGTGATGTCAGAGAAGGCTTCCGGTTCGGGCGCAGGACATGCAAGGAGCCGCTGCACGTAGCTTCGTGCATACTGAGGAAGAGGGAGCCAGCCACAAGATAACACCAGGGACATTAGACCGCGGGCCACATACAATGACCAGGTGGGAACCAGCCAGAAGGTAAGACACCCACCAGAGAGAGGCACAGCATGGAGGGAGGGAGTCAACAAAGGTAGGGGTAATGATTTGATTTTCAATTTAGTGTTTGAATTGTGTCAATTTTGAGAATTTTAATCTGTTTATATTTTGCACTGCTCAGGAAGGAAAACATCTGTTTCTTTTTCTCTGGGGGTTGTACTGCATGCAGCCTTGAATCTTAGGGTTTAGCTTGTATATATTAGTACTTTTAGTTTTTGGGCCTGAATTTCACAGAGGTTATCTGTGTTCTGGTAGGAATGAATGTTGAGAAGCATACAGTGTGCTTTATGTAGTTTAATTTTGTGGTTAACTATTATGTGTTAATAAGATTATATTGTGTGTGTATATATGAAAAATGAATGGAAAAAATGGTGTTATAATTAGTACTATTATGGGGGCGGGGTCTGGGGTGGAGAATGGTGAATTACTCATAAGCATCTTTAAAAAGAAAACATTTTAAATTGCCCTTAAATTTATCTAAATTTTGTTCTGCTCTAATGTGTAATGGAAGGGAATTCCAAATAGTAGGAACTGTGACAGTAAAAATGAAAGCGCGGGGTGTACCAATAATTTTTAATGAGGGGACATGAAGAGTATGTTGCAAAGTAGATCTTAGAGTTCTAGAAGGCTCATATGGAATCAGGAGTCATAAGAATATAAGAATTGCTGCTGCTGGGTCAGACCAGTGGTCCATCGTGCCCAGCAATCCATTCACGTGGCAGCCCTCTGGTCAAAGACCAGTGCCCTAACTGAGACTAGACCCACCTGAGTATGTTCTGGTTCAACAGGTGTTTTCCCCTATGATAGACTATGGAAGAGCGTTCCAGTTTTCTACCACTTTCTGGGTGAAGAAGAACTTTCTTACGTTTCTATTTCCTCTCATTCTCCCTACTTTGGAGAGAGTGAACAACCTGTCCTTATTTACTAATTCTATTCCCTTCAGTACCTTGAATGTTTCGTTCATGTCCCCTCTCAATCTCCTCTATTCGAGGTAGAAAAGGCCCAATTGCTCTAATCTTTTGCTGTACGGCAACTCCTCCAGCCCCTTAACCATCTTAGTCGCTCTTCTCTGGATCCTTTCGAGTAGTACCGTGTCCTTCTTCATGTATGGCAACAAGTGCTGGACGCCGTACTCCAGGTAAGGGCGCACCATGGCCCAGTACAGCAGTATGATAACCTTCTCCGATCTGCTCGTGATCCCCCTTCTTTATCATCCCTAGCATTCTGTTCGCCCTTTTGGCTGCTGCCGCACATTGTATGGACGGCTTCATCGACTTGTCGATCATAACTCCCAAGTCTTTCCTGGGTGGTCTCTCCAAGTACCGTACCAGACATCCTGTATTCGTGCATGAGGTTTTTTGTTACACTTATCCATGTTGAACCTCATCTGCCATGTTGATGCCCATTCCTCAAGCCTGATTATGTCACGTTGCAGATCTTCGCATTTCCCCTGTGTCTTCACTACTCTGGATAACTTTGTATCGTCCACAAATTTAATCATGCCGGCTCATTGGACTTTAGAGATTTGAAAGTAAGAAGAGCAATTTTGTACATAATTCGATCAGGAATGGGAAGCCAATGCACCTTCTTTAATTATATATTCCAATAAGAACTTGCTCAAAGAGATACTAATACACTAAACAGAATAGAGATCAATAGTTATTGGGCTTCCCAGTTCAATAATTTTTATTAAGTATTTTAAAGGATACAAGAATCATTTAAAGTACATAGAAACAAAATAAAGCTTTCTGTATATAAAATATATAAATCTATGTTTAACTGTATAGGAGCAAAGGCTCCAGTTATTAAAAATGTATGTAAGGGATATATAAGATAAAGATGAGAGAGAGCAGTAAAGAAAAAGGAAAGAAGAATGAAAGAGAGACGAGAGGAGAAGAAAAGGATAACAGGAGTGTCTAAGAAGATGAGCGTACATAGGAGTCTAAGAATGACCATGGAGATTTGTTGTATTTCAAGTTCATGCAGGTTCGGAATGTAACTCTCTTCTCATATGCATAGGATTCAAATCTATGATACATACTCAGAGAGTTCCACCAAAAGGTATAATCTAATAGCGAGGGTGATTTCCAATTTTTTAGAATGTGCATGAGAGCAGTCACCAACATGGTATCAATGAGTTTAGGTGGACAATTTGATTGTGTGAAACATGGGTGTTGAGAGCGAAGGATTACAATGTCTATAGAGATTTCTTCTGAGCAGTTAGTAATAGATTGTATGGTGTTCCAGACATAGGTCCAAAAAGAGCGGACTAGAGTACAATGAAATAACATATGATCAAGAGTTCCTTCCTCTTTCAAACAGTTCCAGCAAACAGAGTCTTGCTTTAAGTTAGCTTTCCACATGCGAAGTGGGGTCCATATTGCCTGCCACATAAGAAAGTACATTGATTGTGATACTCTAGAAGATAAAAGCGGGCGATTTGTCGATGACCAGAAAAGCTCCCAATCAATGTCAGAAAGCGGAGTGGTAAGTATAGCGTCCCAGTGCTTCATAGAGTGAGGTGAAAAAGTGAAGGAGTGATCTCTTAAAATACTGTAGAAGGATGATATCGCCTTACCTTTTAATAGAGACAGAGAAGACCAGTTGTAAATAGTATTTTTGGAAGTCATATAGTCAAATCGTATATGCAAAGAAGGCAACACTCCAGTGAGAGAACGCCATTGTGAATAAGTAGAAGGAGGCAGCGAGTATGTAGAGCACAGTATATCGAATGGAACTAACGAGTTGAGGGTAGACAATTGATGGACAAACCATATACCTGCCCGCTGCCACCTTTTCCATGATAGAGATTTGTCGTGATTTTGAATTTTGGGATTGTTCCAAAGGGACATGAGTGGACTAACATTAACTGAGATTTCAGTCAATGTATCTATAAGATAAAGAGCATGCTGCGTTGCACCCAATAAAGAGTATCTCTTTAAGTGCCTTGGTATTGACACCGTTAGTAAGCATGAGATGTGTAAAGGCGTACATAAAAAACATTCCATTTCAAACCAGGCAGGAAGATCTTGGAAGTTATTGGGCTTCCCATTCCATTCATAGAAACAGAGAAAATGATGGCAGATAAAGGACAAATGGCCCATTCAGTCTGCCCATCCACATCTTCTTAGAGATCCCACATGAATGGCCTAAATATACTGTATATATATTTTTAATTCAGATACAGTCCTTGTTTCCACCACCTCCACCAGGTGATTATTCCATGCAACCAACACCCTTTCCATAAAGTATTTTCTTAGATTTATTTTGAGTCTATCCCCCCTTCAACTTCATCTAATCCCCTCTCATTCCACAGCTTCTTTTCAGCTGAAAGTGACCTGCCTCCTGGGCATTTATGTTGTGGAGATATTTAAATGTCTCAATCATATCTCTTCTATCTCTCATCTTTCTTTCAAAGTATGCATATTGAAATATCTGAGTGTATCTCTATATGCTTTATGATAAAGACCACTTACCATTTTATTAGCCACCCTCTGGACCAACTCCATTCTGGTTATATCTGTTTGAAGGTATGGTCTTCAGAATTGCACACAGTTTTCTAAATGGGACCTCACCAGAGACTTTATGCACAGGTACTGCCTCCTTCTTTTTCCTGCTGGCCATGCCTCTTCTTATGCACCCAAGCATTCTTCCGGCTTTGACAATTGCCCTTTCTACTTGTTTGACCACCTTGAGATCATCAGAAACAGTTATCTATAAATCTTGTTCTTCTTTCCAGCACAAAAATACTCCTCGTAAATGGTACTTCTCCCTTGGGTCTCTGTAGCCCAAGTGCATGGCCAAGCATTTTTAGCATTAGAAACATGATGGCCATGTGGGCCATCCAGTCTGCTCATGGCCCATTTAGTTTGCCCATTAAATCTTAATTACCAATTTCTTAATTAACTGTCTTCTAGCTTACTCAGATCCCTCTTCATGCTATCCACACCATTAGGGGCTCTACAAACAAAAATTGAATCTGAA
This sequence comes from Geotrypetes seraphini, assembly GCF_902459505.1. Classification (NCBI taxonomy): domain Eukaryota; kingdom Metazoa; phylum Chordata; class Amphibia; order Gymnophiona; family Dermophiidae; genus Geotrypetes; species Geotrypetes seraphini. The sequence continues at coordinate 34,608,900 of NC_047101.1, read as the reverse complement.
ATCACTCACTGTGTGTAAAAACAAATAAAAACCACGTTTCTCCCCGTTTGTTAACACCAGGTCCAGTATGACCCCATCTCATGTGGGCTCCATTACCAGCTGTTGGAAAGAGCTCTCCCTCTACAGAATCCAATATCTCTTTACTTCTAGATGAGCTCACCACAGGGACGCCCCAATCTATATGCCGCTATTGAAATCACCCATTAACATTACTTCTTTCATTGCAGTCTTATGAATGTTTTCAAATTACAAGTCTCGGTCCACTTCTTCTGTCTGTGAAAGAGGTCTGTGAACTGTGGCGTAGTAAGGAGGGCCATCTTGAGGGGGGGGGGCACCAGCCCTCCTCTTTGCCCCCTTCCCCCCTCCCACTAACGTACCTTGGTTGGGCTGAGAACTTTTCAGCACCCTCTCATAGCTATAGGCCTAAAAGAGTTTTGGGGTGTAGCGTTATTGTTGAAGAATGACTCTATACCAGTGGTGTCCAAACTTTTTTCAAAGAGGGCCAGACTTGATGAAGTGAACATGCGCGAGGGCCGACCATTTTGCCTGACATTTAAAATTAAGTACAAATGAACTATTTTATGTAAACTTTATTGCAAACGATTTGAATTACAATTCTAAACAGTAGTAAAATTACTCTGCCTTTCATATTTAAAGGCCAGATGAAAAAAAACAACACAGGATGCTGAAATATATGCCAGGAACACAAGTAACATTAACTGAGATTTTTTTTATCATGTATTCATCTCTATTGAAAAAAATGGCCTCCACTAATGTGAAGGGTGAAACTGAGATCTGGACTTCAGCACATAGGCTAGGTCTGTTTCAAAGGACGCACTGTTATCGGAGGTCCTGGCGCCGCCCCTCCCCTTCTACCTCTCGGCGCTGCTTTCTGGACTTTTTTTATTACATTATATACATATATATGGAATTATATGAAGCAACAGGGCTTTATGGATAAAATTGCACTTACTAAAACAGGAAGTAGACCTCCTCGGTCAACTCTACATGGGGCTACAGGTGGCTGCGTGGTGAGAGAAGGAATGCAGATTTCAAATCCTTCTGCATTCCCGTGTCGTAGGCGGCGCCAGGCACATAGAAAAGAGCGGGGGCGGGGATGTGCGATGGCTCAGACACAGAGAAAGACATTGATCAGCCGTGTCTCTGGGGGCCGTATGGAAGTAAAGGACGGGCCGCATCTGACCCGCGGGCCGGACTTTGGACATTACTGCTCTATACAGTTTCAAAATTCCATGAATTCAGGTCCATTAAAATATATCAGAATCTATAGTTTTCACCTGTCAGTATGGCTACAGTAAACCTGCGCTGGCCAACATTAGTATCACAATTACAGATAATCAATACAAAATGCATCCCACTTAAATTACAGCATTTGTGCTGCAGGACTACTTAGCTATACATTTTATAATGGTAAAATGAAACCGCTTAGCACCAAAGAGAGATTTTAATGATAGAAAAGTAGTCCTCGGAGTGCATTATTTCCTACAATTGCACTTCCCAGGTGGCTGAAATCTTTTGACCTTCAGCATCCTATCTCAAAACATACCTGAAGCTTGTAATTGTAGGAGAGCAATTCAAGTCCTACTGTGCCTTATTTCGAATGTTTTGCAGCTTAAAAATCACCTTGCTCAACCCTGTTCCATAAAACTTTCTCCAACATTTATAGAACTTACCAGAAAATGCTATTTTTTTTATTCTATTTAGAACACATACAACAGCAGAAGATGGATGTGGTCTTATTGGACAGAATAGTATAAGGGCTCAGTTCTTCATATGATAAAGTCCCAAGCCCAAAAATAAATATGAGAATATGGCCAGTACATTGAGATGCACTATTTTGCAAAAGTAAAACTCTTGTTTTAAAAAAATCTCCATCTGTCAACAGTGTTTTCTAAATATGTAGATCATCTACATTTTGGATTTGGAGGTACTTGGAGGGCCGCAGAAAAAATAGTTAATGTCTTATTAAATGACAACTTTGCATGAGGTAAATCTCTTTATAGTTTATAAATCTTTCCTTTAACAGTTAAAGGAAAGATTTATAAACTATAAAAGAGTTTTACCTTAAGCAAAATTGTCATTAACTATTTTTTCCGCGGCCCTCCAAGTACCCTATTTTTTCTGCAGCCCTCACATTTAAAGGTTAATATCTTTCCTTTCTCAAAACTAACACATTTCAATCACTATATTGAAAATAAAATCATTTTCCCTACCTTTCTTTGCTTTTAACTTTGTTTCCAGGACCTTCTTGTCCTTTGACTGTTTTTCTTTCCGTCTTCACTTTCTGCCTTGCATCCATCTTTAATAAATAATATATGAACTGACTTCGCATTCAACACAAACCTGTCTATGAAGTGTAATCAATATGTTTTAAGTTGCTCAGAAATGTGAAACTCAACAAGGGGGGAACGCACCCCCCTAGAAAGGGAACAGAGTTTACCTCCCAGTCATTGCAACTGTTTCTGTAGAGATCACACTTCAAGCCAGGATGTTGGTTAATAAAGATTGTTACAGTCCTTGAAATGATATAAAGTATAGGATTTTCTCCTTTCTTCTTATACTTGTTTTATACTTGTCAGAACATCACTTATGCATGATTAATAGAATCATAACTTAGCTCAATGAGGGGTTTGGGGTCCCGACGCGGCCCCATTTCGTGTCCTTCGTCAGGAGACCCACTCACGATTGCTGGAAAACTGGCTGTAGTCTTTTAAACTTCAGTTATGTTAAAGTTAGTGATACGACAACATTTCAAAACTGAAAAGCTCTCACACCACAAAGTGTATTCAAACTGCCAGCCAGTTATTTGCATCCATCTTTGGCATTAACTTAATACTCAATTTTTCTATTTTCTTTTCAAAATCTATGTTTCCATGTCTTACCTTTCCTTCTATCTCTCTCTTCATCCGTCCCTATTTCCATGGTCTAACATCTCTTTCTTTTTTTCTCTCCCTCCCTCCTTCCTTCCTTTCACCTGGTCTGGCATCTGTCTCCTTCCCTCCCCCAACTTTTTATTTCTTTCACCCTGCCCCCTTCTTTCTTTCTTTCTCTCCATGCTCCCTTTCTTTCTATATGTCTGTCTTTCTCTCTCTCTCCGTGCCCTCTTTCTTTCTCCATGCCCTTTCTTTCTTTCTCCATGCCTTTCTGTCTGTGTTCCATCTCCCTTCTTTCTTTCTATCTCCCTGTCCCCCCCTTTCTTTCTTTATTTCTCCCTGCCCTCCCCCAAGCCACCATCGGAGAACAGGCTGGTGCCGAGTTCTTAGTTCTCCCTACTTATCTTCCCCAGCACGGAGCTGACCAATTCTCGCCACCTGACGTCAATTCTAACGTCGGAGAGGAAGTTCCGGGCCAGTCAGGCAGCAATTCACACCATTCACATAACCCAACAAGTCTTGGTTATGGCAGAAAAAATCATTTAGGTTGAGACAATTAAAAAAAAAAATTTGCATTTCAAACTTAATGCAACTTTAGAAGGAAATACAGCAATAAACATAAGCAAAATTTACATCAAATCCCAAAATGGAAGTAAAAATCAATTCATGCACACTACATCTTTCTCAATTTAAATTAAAGAAATTGAAGCTATGACTTTTCAGGTTTCGAGAGTGGAATGTTTGGAGACATCTTTTGCTGAAGTAAAATCTCAGTGCTCTACTACTATTACAGTTAAGGAAGCCCTCTATTTTGATAGAGGGCTGATAACATTTTGAGAGCATTCCATAAGAACATAAGAATAGCCTTATTGGATCAGACCAATGGTCCATCAAGCCAAGTAACCCGTCTTCACAGAGGCCAAACCAAGTCACAAGTACCTAGCAAAAACCCAAATATTAGCAGCATTCTATGCTACCGTTCCATGTCTGTCTCAACAGCAGACTATGGACTTTTCCTCCAGGAACTAGTCAAAACCTTTTTTTAAATCAGTTACATTAACTACTCTTACCACATCCTCTGGCAACGTGTTCCAGAGCTTAACTATTATCTGGGTCACAAAATATTTCCTCCTTTTGGTTTTAAAGTATTACTCTGCAACGTCATTGAGTGTTTCCTAGTCTTTGTAAATCTTGATACAGTAAAAAATTGATTCACTTTTACCCATTCTACACCATTCAAGATTTTGTAGACTTCAATCATATCTCGCCTCAGCTGTCGCTTTTCAAAACTGAAGAGCCCTAACCTCTTCAGTCTTTACTCATACGAGAGGAGTTCCATCATCTTGGTCGCTCTTTGACCTTTTCTAGTGCCACTATATCTTTTTTGAGATAAGGAGATTGGAACTGAAAGCTATACTCAAGGTGAAGTCACACCATTGAGTGATATAGAGGCATTATAACATTCTTAGTCTTGTTAACCATCCCTTTTCTAATACTTCTTAGCATCATTTTTGCCTTCTTGGCTATCATCGCACATTGAGTGGAAGGCTTCAATGTATTGTCTACGATGACACGCAGATCCTTTTCTTGAGCACTCACCCCCAAAGTGATCTCTAGCATCTGATAACTATGATTTGGATTATTCTTCCCAATGTGCATCACTTTGTATGTGTCCACATTAAATTTCATCTGCCATTTGGATGCCCAGTCTTCCAATTTCCTAAGCTCTTCCTGCAGTTTTTCACAGTCCACATGCGTTTTAACAACTTTTTAAGGACAGTCACCTAAGCACAAAATCTATATATACCGCGTATCAACAAGGGATCCAAAAGTAAAAAGAACAAGGAACCAGCATGGCTCACTGTAGCGATGAAGGAAGCGATCAGAGACAAGAAGACTTTGTTTAAGGAATTGAAAAGGTCAAAAGCGGATGAAAACTGGAAAAAGCACAAAAAACATCAAAGTAGGTGTCATAAGGCAGTAAGAGGGGCCAAAAGAGACTACGAAGAAAAAATAGCCAAGGACGCAAAAAACTTCAAGCCGTTTTTTCGATATATTAAGGGAAAACGACCCGCGAAGAAAGCGGTGGGGGATGACCATGGAATAAAGTGACTGCTAGAGGAGGACAAAGCCATCGCTGATAAACTAAACACATTTTTTTGCATCTGTATTTACTGAAGAGGATATATGCAACATACTGGAAGCCGACAGGCTATACGCAGGAAACGAAGATGGGAAACTGACAGGGTTGATGGTCAGTCTAGTAGAGGTATGCAGGCAGATTGATAGGCTTAAAATCGATAAATCCCCGGGACTGGATGGCATCCATCTGAGGGTAATCAAGGAACTGAAAGGGGCTATAGCTGAACTGGTCCAACTAATAGCCAATCTGTCGATCAAAACAGGCAGGATTCCAGAAGACTGGAAAGTGGCGAATGTTATGCCAATCTTCAAAAAAGGTTTGAGGGGAGAACCGGGAGACTACAGACCAGTGAGTCTAAACTGGGTACTGGGAAATATGGTAGAAGCGCTGATAAAGGACCACATCATTGATTACCTAGACGGACACAATCTGATGAGGACAAGCCAGCACGGCTTCAGCAAAGGAAAATCTTGCTTGACGAACTTGCACTTCTTCGAGGGAGTAAACAGGAAGATAGACAAGGGTGACCCGGTCGACATTGTATATCTGGATTTTCAGAAGGTTGAGTCAGTTTCAATTTATTTTTGATAGACCACAAATCATATAAAATATGTCTAAGCAGTTAACAATTTTTTTTTTTTAAGAAGGGAATGGGACATTGAAACAGGAAGAGACAAGGAAGATCAAAGGTTAAATAAATGAAAGGAAAACACAAACTGAATGGTGGCCTAATCTTCTTAATGAGAGTGGCAAGTTATTCCAGAGCTCTGGCAAATGAGGTTCAATGTGGATAAGTGTAAAGTGATGCATGTCGGTAACAAAAATCTCCTGCATGAATACAGGATGTCCGGGGCGGTACTTGGAGAGACCTCCCAGGAAAGGGACTTGGGCGTTCTGATTGACAAGTCAATGAAGCCGTCCACACAATGTGTGGTGGCGGCAGCGAAAAGGGTGAACAGAATGGTAGGAATGATAAAGAAGGGAATCACAAACAGATCGGAGAAGGTTATCATGCCGCTGTACCGGGCCTGGAGTACTGCACACAGCACTGGTCGCTGTACATGAAGAAGGACACAGTACTACTCGAAAGGGTCCAAAGAAGAGTGACTAAAATGATTAAGGGGTTGGAGGAGCTGCCGTACAGCGAAAGATTAGAGAAACTGGGCCTCTTCTCCCTCGAACAGAGGAGATTAAGAGGGGACATGATAGAAACATTCAAGGTACTGAAGGGGATAGACTTAGTAGATAAGGGCAGGTTGTTCACCCTCTTCAAGTAAGGGAGAACGAGAGGGCACTCTCTAAAGTTGAAAGGGGATAGATTCTGTATAAATGTAAGGAAGTTCTTCACCCAGAGAGTGGTAGAAAACTGGAACACTCTTCCGGAGTCTGTTATAGGGGAAAACACCCTCCAGAGTTTCAAGACAAGGTTAGACAAGTTTCTACTGAACCAGAATGTATGTGGGTAAGGCTAGATTCAAATAGGGCACTGGTCTTTGACCTAAGGGCTGCCGCGTGAGCGGATCGCTGGGCATGATGGACCACTGGTCTGACCCAGCATCAGCAATTCTTATGTCCTGTCAATTTGAAGGAGACAGAATGACTAAATTGCTTAATAGATTTATTTTTACTCCTAAGAGAGGGAAAGGAGCGTTTTAATTTCAGAGAAATTCTGGCCAGGTGAGATCTACACACATTCCAGTTCAAAGGGACAAGAGTAGTAAAGAGGCCAAATAAATTCTTAAATGCAATACAGATGCATTTAAATTGAATTCTCAAATGAACTGGGAGCCAGTGTAGTTCTCTGATCAATGGGGACACATGGTCAAACTTACTCTTATCAAAAATGAGTCTGGCAGCCGGATTCAGTATCAGCTGGAATCTCTGCCCACGTACATTGAGTTGCTTAGTCCAGACGAGATAGAATGATTGATTGAACCAAGACGGAGAAATGCTGTTAATGAAAAAGTGCTCAAACTTTCTGCAAAACACAGTAACTGAAAAAACACTTGATCCTTAAATGTGAGTGAAGAATCAATGAGAGTGCCTAATACTGAAGAGGAGAACTCAATTTTCAAAGACTCTCCCGAGTCTAATTTTGGGCCCAACCAAAGGAGTTTTGTCTTAGCAGCATTTAACTTAATCTGAACCATCAGTGCCCAGGACTGTAGTTTAGCAATACAATGGTTAAAATTAGGTGTCAAGTGAACTAAATCAGGGTCAACTTAAAGTAGTATAAAGATATCATCAGCATATATCAATAATGTTTCTCAGACATTCAGATCATAGTATTTCAGTGAGCTCATATACAAATTAAATAAGATCGAGGACAGTGGGGAGCCCTGGGGATTACCACAGGGAGCCCACCAAGAATTTGAAGTAGATCCCTCCTTATTAACTGAATAGGAATGGAACAATAAGAATCTGGAAAACCTCATATGGCAACTTTGCAGTAAATTTTTTTTTATGCCACAGGATGTATCTAGGTAGCTTAGGCCTGGAAGACTCAGATCAGTATTTTGGAAAGTTGACTATTGTCTTAATCATTGCTTGCTGGATGACTTCTGACTTTGCATAGAGCTATTCAAGTCTCTCCCACATTTCTTGCAGTCCTTGGGCATCATCATATCTAAGAAAAAGAACAATTTAAATTAAATCATTCATTTATGGAGCATGCACAGTTGAGCAGACTAGATGGACCATACGGACCTTTATCTGTTGTCATTTACTATGTTACTATGTGATGGTCAGTCTGAAATCACCATGGGCTTGCTCAGAAATGCCATGACCTCTGCTTTTCTTATAGTACAGTTGTGAAGAAGCTCAGAGACTCCAGAGCTCCAATCAAGTAATTGAGTGAACAAGGTGCTCATGGTTGATAGATGGTGTTTTCCTGGGTCCCACCCAGCTGTCTGCAAGCTGTATCTTCCCTTCTCCTTCACCTTCAATATCTTCAATATCTTCTTCACTGCATCTCTTCTCTCCTGTTCCTCTACACTATACTGTAACAAAACAAATCTCCCTAGCCCCAAGAAGGAAAACTGTGTGCAGGGGAAGAGACTGCCGACGCAAGCAGACAGAGAATAATACTCACATAAAGTAAATAAATAATTTATAATTTGTAAGAAGAGCCCTCAGTCGCACAACCAACCTCCACCTCGGGAGGAAACGGCTGCCACTGGTTTGCACCTAAAAGGTGTCAACTGTGAAACATCCTAGGGCTCTCCTGTGAATTATGGTGCTAAATAACTCAAAAGTGCTGTTTGTGCAAACAAATCAAAAGTGCACTGCGAGCAGTCTCTTCCCCTGAACCAGGGGGGCAAAAGAACCAAGTGTCCAAATTCAGTCTATTGAAGCCACAGGAAGATACTTAGCTTCTCTGGTGAACAGTCAGAAAGTCGCCAAACGTCCAACGGGACTCCGTTTCGGGGGAGCACTCCCCCTTCCTCAGGAACGACAGACGCTGAAAGCAGGAGCCTGAAAATCACAGGCAAGAACATTTTCTACTATTGCTAATCAGTTCTTGCCTGTGATTTTCAGGCTCCTGCTTTCAGCGTCTGTCGTTCCTGAGGAAGGGGGAGTGCTCCCCCGAAACGGAGTCCCGTTGGACGTTTGGCGACTTTCTGACTGTTCACCAGAGAAGCTAAGTATCTTCCTGTGGCTTCAATAGACTGAATTTGGACACTTGGTTCTTTTGCCCCCCTGGTTCAGGGGAAGAGACTGCTCGCAGTGCACTTTTGATTTGTTTGCACAAACAGCACTTTTGAGTTATTTAGCACCATAATTCACAGGAGAGCCCTAGGATGTTTCACAGTTGACACCTTTTAGGTGCAAACCAGTGGCAGCCGTTTCCTCCCGAGGTGGAGGTTGGTTGTGCGATTGAGGGCTCTTCTTACAAATTATAAATTATTTATTTACTTTATGTGAGTATTATTCTCTGTCTGCTTGCGTCGGCAGTCTCTTCCCCTGCACACAGTTTTCCTTCTTGGGGCTAGGGAGATTTGTTTTGTTACAGTTTTGCTTTGCTCCCTATTTTTCGGGTTAGTTTTTGATCCTCTACACTATACAACATAACTTGCAGAACAGACTTGTAAACATCAACACAGAGCTCCACAATCATTCTTATGTTATTCAGATTATTTCCTTGATAACTGAGGCACAAAAGGCATTAATATGCAATACAAATGAATTAAAACTATTATCAGAGCAATTTTAAAAAATTTCAGTAATTTTCATATTTTAGCATAATTTCCTAGAAATTCTAGGTAGGTAAATAACATATTATACAAAATTTAAAGCCAGTTTTCGATTTCACACACAAAATTGTACCATTTTTTTCCACTGGTGTTTTGTTTTTTGTTTTTTAATTATGACATCTTCAAAACTAACATACCTTATCAGGCTGCAGAACATGAAAAGCATCAACATTGTTAAAAATAAATAAATAAATAAAGCAAAGTCCCATTCTAATGACCCTATAGCACACCAAATTTTCAAAAACGATTGTTGTCTCTCCAAACTTCAGTAGCTGGATGTTCAATTCTGGTACTTAGATAGATGCCAGCCCTGAATATTCAAGCACAACTCAGCAAGCAGTGACCAGGATTTTAAAAAAACAAAACAAAACGCAGACAGCCAGCATCTGGATATTACCCCCAATAATAATAAATAAAATAGCACCTCTAAATACAGAAATCTAATAAAAAATATTGAAGCTATGTGGCAAAGCTCAGAAATCAGTCCAATTAATGCTATCCTTATAATTAGGGATGATCAGACACTGAAGCAATTTATCTGCTGTGCTAAGGTCCCAATTAAGAGGCATAAAATGAGCAAACACGCCATATATTAACTCCACTCTAATTAGTAGCTATAACAATATATCATTCCACATTATATGATATCATGGTGCGTCCTCAAACATTAATTCATGTTGCATGGAATAAAACCAGCGGTGCTACAGCATCTATTAGTCCTATAGTTCTCTCTCTGAATCCCATCTGCTTATCTTTTATCCTGTCACTGTACTTCTCCTCTTCCATTGATGGTGTTTGCATCTGTATCATATAAAAATCTGTTTTTGAGCACACAGTCTTAGAGATGTGTTTTTATCATTGCAGTGCAGTCAGGAAATTATCTTGTATTCAATCAGTGCTAAAAATTATGTGAGCTCTCTTTCTGCATATTGTCCATTAAAATTCTTCTATAAAAGATGAATTCTGGAAGTCTGATGCACAAGGCTGTGACGAGGTCTTTAATATTGCGCAGTGACTAACTATAAAGGAGGCAGGCTAAAACTACTTATGTGACTGATAGCCACTTGTTATTCAGTGTTAACTCACTCACTGGAATATTCTGAATCAGGCAGCTTGCAGGGGGGGGGATGATTTACCAATCTATTCACCAAAGGGTGTTAATTAGTTGCACATCATCAGAGAATTAACATGAATGGTTGTATTTGATAGTGTTAGCATTAGTTCTAGAGTGGTTGTTTTCCAGATGGTTAAGGGGCTGGAGGAGTTGCTGTACAGTGAGAGATTAGAGAAACTGGGCCTCTTCTCACTTGAAAAGAGGAGACTGAAAGTGGACATGATTGAGAGGGGACATGATCGAAACATTCAAGGTACTGAAGGGAATAGACTTAGTAGATAAAGACAGGTTGTTCACCCTCTCCAAGGTAGAGAGAACGAGAGGGCACTCTCTAAAGTTGAAAGGGGATAGATTCCATACAAACGTAAGGAAGTTCTTCTTCACCCAGAGAGTGGTAAAAAACTGGAACGCTCTTCCGGAGACTGTTATAGGGGAAAGTACCGTCCAGGGTTTCAAGACAAGGTTAGACAAGTTCCTGCTGAACCGAAATGTATGCAGGTAAGGCTAGACTCAATTAGGGCACTGGTCTTTGAACTAAGGGCCGCTATGTGAGCGGACTGCTAGGCATGATGGACCACTGGTCTGACCCAGCAGCGGCAATTCTTATGTTCTTATGATCTTATAGGCTTCCGCAACTGGCGTCATGATTGATGCAGTTGTCCAGGTCTCACCGTCTCACCGCAGGACGTAGACAAATACAATAATCAGGTTCTCAAGATATCCACAATGAACATGCATAATATGTCTCTATTTATAGTTAATGCAATAGTTTCAAGTTTATTTGAAATTTGATGAATCGCTTATACATAAAATACTAAGCGATGTACAATAAAATCCAAATTTGAATGTAAAATAAAATACAGAATAATGATAACAAATAAAACACTAAGCGAATTACTATAAAATCCAAATTTGAACATATATTAAAATACAAGGTAATAATAATAACAATAACAATAAATCAAAATAAAAAGGGGGTTTGACCTACAGACCAACAGACTCAACTGGAAGGAAGGGAAGAGGGAATCAGGTTACAATATTAATCATTTTAAAAAGAGAGAAACATAAAAGGAGAAAACATTAGGAAGGTTATTATTATTATTTTTTTTTAAAAAGACTGGTGCTCTGCAATCTTATATGAGGTAAACGCATCTTTAAACAGAAAAGTTTTTAAGTTAGTTTTGAAATGACTAATATCTTTTTCATCTCTAATATATTTGGGGAGAGAATTCCAGGTTTGGGGTGCAACTACTGAAAATATAGCAATATTTCACTATGTTTCTCTCTTTTTAAAATGATTAATATTGTAACCTGATTCCCTCTTCCCTTCCTTCCAGTTGAGTCTGTTGGTCTGTAGGTCAAACCCCCTTTTTATTTTGATTTATTATTATTGTTATTATTATTACCTTGTATTTTAATATATGTTCAAATTTGGATTTTATAGTAATTCGCTTAGTGTTTTATTTGTTATCATTATTCTGTATTTTATTTTACATTCAAATTTGGATTTTATTGTACATCGCTTAGTATTTTATGTATAAGCGATTCATCAAATTCACCTTAATTCTTACGCAGCAATTATATTTTCATATGCACCACCTTTTATTCAGATATGCTCAACCCCATACAACATCAATTATTTACACTTTTACCACCAGATCTTCAGAAGTGTCTTCGATGGATATAACTTTACCAATCAACTTTACAAATCGTCAGTGAGGACATGAAGTCTGCCAATCAAGTGGAGCAGGCTTCGTCCAAGGCAAGACAAATCATGGGCTGCATACGAAGGGGTTTCGTCAGTCGTAAGGCGGAAGTCATTATGCCATTGTATAGATCCATGGTGAGGCCCCACCTGGAATACTGTGTGCAATTCTGGAGGCCGCATTATCGCAAGGATGTGCTGAGACTGGAGTCGGTGCAAAGAATGGCCACCCGGATGGTCTCGGGACTCAAGGATCTACCATACGAAAAACGGCTTGACAAATTACAGCTATACTCGCTCGAGGAGCGCAGAGAGAGGGGGGACATGATCGAGACGTTCAAGTATCTTACGGGCCGCATCGAGGCGGAGGAAGATATCTTCTTTTTCAAGGGTCCCACGACAACAAGAGGGCATCCGTTGAAAATCAGGGGCGGGAAACTACGAGGTGACACCAGGAAATTCTTTTTCACTGAAAGAGTGGTTGATCGCTGGAATAGTCTTCCACTACAGGTGATTGAGGCCAGCAGCGTGCCTGATTTTAAGGCCAAATGGGATCGGCACATGGGATCTCTTCACAGGGCAAAGGTAGGGGAGGGACATTAAGGTGGGCAGACTAGATGGGCCGTGGGCCCTTATCTGCCGTCTATTTCTATGTTTCTATGTTTCAATCAGAGATTGTGCACCATCACTCGTTAACGATCTGTTGTGCAGTTGCTTCCAAATTCATCCCCTCCTCTTCTGTTTTGTAATATTTATAATAGTTCTCATAATATTGTAAAAATTCTCTCTTATCTGTTCATTTACTGCAACTTGTCAGCAGGGACATTATCTGACATGTTTTGCCCTTCGGCTGTATCAAGGATGCTCCCTCAATGTTTCATGCCCCTCGGTCTTGAACCACTGATTCCCGACAAGTTGCAGTAAATGAACAGATAAAAGTGAATTTTTACAATATCATGAGAACTATTATAAATATTGCAAAAACAAGAGAGGAGGGAATGAATTTGGAAGCAACTGCATGACAGATCAATGACGAGTGATAATCTCTGATTGGTGAAGTTATATCCATCAGAGGCACGTCTGAAGATCTGATGGTAAAATTGTAAATAATTGATGTTGTATAGTGTTGAGCATATTTGAATAAAAGGTGGTGCACATTAAAATATAATTGCTGCGTAAGATTTTTCTATTGTATACCAATATCTCTCATTCATTTTCATTGTGGATATCCTGAAACCCAACTAGCCAGGTGGGCCCTGAGGACTGAGCTGAAATCTAATGCTCTAGGGCAGGGGTGTCCAATCTTTTGGCTTCACTGGGCCGCATTGGCCGAAAAAAATGTTTCTGGGGCCGCACAAATGTGCAAACGCTGCAGTAAGACACAGGAGGGAGCTGGCAAGACGGTAAACACCCAGGGGCAGCAAAGGAAAGCACTGCATCGCCCTTGACCGGGGCCACACAAAATACTTCACTGGGCTGCATGCGGCCCTTGGGCCGCAGGTTGGACACCCCTGCTCTAGGGTGTGAAGGATAACCCAGGTGTACTCTCAAAATGGCTTAACATAAACTATTGACATTTATGAAAATGAGCTGTTATAACTAAAATATGGACTTGAGAAAGCAGACATGAAGGAGTATTTTCGATAGGATGTCTAGGTCCGACTTATAATCAGGTGAAGCAAATGTCCATTTTCAAACCTACAAGATATCTATTTTTTTTTAATGGTCCAGCTAGATATCTAAGTTTTGTAGCCATTCATGTAAAAAAAGTTCAAATTAAAAATATCCCAAACAAGCCATTTGTATATAGGTGGAGATGGCATTTTAATGAACTGGCTACACAGACATGCCAGCGGTGCAGTAGGGCACCCTAGGGGGGAAATCCTGTGAACTTTATAATAACCTTTTAGATACCGCTGCTAGAAGGAATAGAGATTTAAGTTTCACATTTAAACCATTTGACGTGGAGTTCAACCATAAGATTGTAAATGAACATTGTCCATGTATCAATCGTGGCAAAGTATGAAGCAACTTGTCTGAGTACTTACTGCACTGCCCACCAGGCTACTCCAAAAACCTGCTTGCAGTTTTACTAGGACTGGTCATAGTATCTGTAACTTGTAACCTAAAATAGATGCTCTTCTGATCTACTTACCTCCTCCAATTACCCGTGATGGACTTTCCAATTTACAATCTCTTCTCGTTGATTTCTGCTCATCTACACTAAACCCTTTGATCCTTGGTGATTTTAATATTCACTTCAACGAACATAACAATGCTCACACCTCGGAAGTTCTTACCCACATCAATAATCTTGACCTATCGCCATTATTGACCGACCCAACTCATCAGGCAGGACATACAATAGAAATTATTCTGATTCCCAATGCGGCAATTCCAAACTACTCCGTTGGTCCTAGTTGGCCAGTCCCATGGTCTGATCACTATCTCGTTTCAGTGAACCATATAGCTATGCACGCCAACCTCAGTATTGTTCCCCAAACTATTAAATATTGAGATCTTAGCAAACTCACTACTGAATCAGTTACATCAACTTTCGATTTTGCATTCTCAGACTCAAACATTTCCACCTTAAATGACCACCTACACCAATGGAAGGTAGCCACAAACACTCTTATGGATAAGTTAGCTTCAATTCAGACCAGAATAATTCTACCACAGAAAATTTCTAATCCCTGATTTACAGCAGTGGGCTAAAGACACACTGCAAACAACTATTGGATCCCCTGATATTTTTTTCCCCACAGAATTAGGGCACACTGTTTATGAGGAAAGAGAGCAAGGTATTTTAAATGAGTTCACAGATCTATTTCATCCAGATAAGAAACAAAATGCATACAGGAAAAAAAAAATGGCTTCATCTACTCTATATTATGATAAGATGACATTCCCATCTCTGTTAAGCAACAACTCTCTTACATGGACTACTGCAATATCCTATATCTACCATGCCCTACAAACATGATCAAAAAACTACAGACCGTTCAGAACACAGCTCTCAGACTAATCTACTCCCTCGGAAAATATGACCACATCACCAACGCCTACCTAGACTCACATTGGCTACCGATTAAAGCCAGAATTCAATTCAAACTGTACTATCTAATCTTCAAAGTTTTCAACGGTACTGCACCTGCCTATCTAAACGATCGCCTAAACCGTAACCTTCCACCCAGAATAAGAAGAACACTGACACCATTCTCATACCCACCACTCAATGGCACTCATCGTAAAAAGCTTTATGATAACCTCATAGCAACGCATGCAGCAAAACTCGAACCCTCCATCACTAGATTGTTAACCTCAACATCTGACTTCAAAGCATTCCGTAAAGAAATCAAAACGCTGCTCTTCAAAAAGTATTTACAATCTACCTAATCTCCCTCTCCTCTTCCACCAACCAGGTTTGCTCACTCCCTGGCACCATACCATCAATCGACAAAAAATACATATAAAAAAATAATAAATAAATAAAAAAATACCTGGAACCTAATTCACCCTACCGAAACCGATTACCTACCAACGTATGGAAACAGAATATTTGATATGTATAGTAATGTAACCTGATTTATCTTCCATTGTTATTATGTCTACACACTCACTCTGTCATTAAGTCTATACCCTCAATCTGTATTCTCCAATGTCATGTACCCTCTTGGAAATGTCCAGCTCTCTTCTTATGTAATCCGCTTTGAACCGCAAGGCACAAGCGGAATAAAAATCACTAATGTAATGTAATGTTGTTTCGTAAGGCTTTGTAAATTTATCTTTTTGAGAAACTTGTGTTGTTACGAGTTGTGACCCTCTTATTAGTCTCCATTAAGGATTTATGGAACTCGGTATCTTGCTATTATTTGTATATTATTACCTATGATTGATGTAATGCATGCTGCTTTGTACCATTCTTGGTAGTAGTGGTTTTATAAATGTCAGAGAACAAAATGGAACAGAATAGAATAGGAAAAGCAGTAGCCCATACTTTAAAATAATTAAAAAATAAATTACCAGATCGACCAAAAAAAAAAAGGAATGCAGTCTAAGTTCTACAAATTTTAATAAACTCCTTTTTGCTATCCTTGCCTGTGAATCAGAGGAGAAAGTTAAGTAACAGTTTCATTGGTTGCAGCTAAAAAATTATTTAAAACAATTGGATCTAGAAATATATATCTGCAACTTTCACATGTGATCAGACACTTACAGGGAAATTTCATGAAAAAATGGCTCCTACAGCTAAGAGAATGGATCACAGCGGATTAGCTATCTTTTCCTTTGAGAAGAAAGAAAGTGGAAAGCTGAGGATAATGGACATCAACCCTAGATTCTCACTTCTTTGGCTCTTTAAAGGACATGTGAAGAACTGATGTACAACATGGCACACATGTCTGCTTTCTGGACCATTGAGTGCACTTTTTAAGCCCAATTTGACATGGATCATTTATGTAGTAAAAATAACTTTGAATAGTCCTTTTACTAAACTGTATTAAGTAGCAAACAGAAGTTTTTCCACGCAGTAATGATGCAGATCTGTTCTAGTGTCTTCTGTGCTACAAAGACAGCTGCTGGAGTAAAAATCCTAGTTTAGTGTGGAAACTAGTGGGATTTGAGTGTGACATGGATGGGCAGAGGTGTGGAAATCTAGCTGTCATAACAGCCAGTAAGTTCAGTTGCATTATCAGCAGTCCGGTAATGTGGTTGCTGACAAACCAAAGTCAGAAAATGATTCTTTGAAGAACACCCTGATTGAGACAAACTTAGCTTTCCTGATATCTAAGACACTGACCTTGGAAGGAACCTTCACAGTCTGTGCTCTAATACTGAACCAGTGATCACCCACTAGGCCTACAGAAACACTTTCTCAGTCCATAAGCATCAAATCCAGCACCATCCCCTCTTACACCGATTCATTTACCAGTTGCTAGATCAATTTTCCTGAGCCTAGCATACCAATAGCTAACTATCCCAGCTCAACAGCCTAATATAATTTAAGCCAGCTTATATTTTAACCAGAGGGTGCTAGTATTTTGTGTTATTTACTAGAAGGTAACTGATAAGGCCTCTTTAAAAAAGCGATGTCCTATGTCAACTTATCTGGTGAACTGTCAACAGTAATTTTAACCAGCCCTTAACTGGTTATACATTAATTTTCATATTCAGCACTGCAGAGAATGTCATATTAAAAGCCCCAGGTATAGATGTCACTTTAACTTCTATTATATGATGAACTATCCAAAACCCACCCAAAATTTATTGTACCCATTTGTACACTGCATCAATAGCCCTTATGTCTTGTCACAGGGTAGATCCTATGACTGAGAAGGATAGTGAGAAAACGCCGGTGCCTAGGGCTAGGCAAGGGAAAGTATTATCTCAAAGTGGAAGAACCCTACTAACACCTCAACCCAGAACTAAAACCAGGCAGGGAAGGTTTAGTCAGGAGCAAGACAACACCTATTTGTTTTCACCTGAATTAAAGAAGGGGGAACAATATGCAGGTAGAACTAATAGTGCTGAGAATATTGTTCCTTGGGGGAATGTTTACAAGGGAACTCACAACATTCGTGGGGGACCCAATTCAAGGCGACACCAAGAACATTCTAGTCTCCACTTTAGCCAGGAACAAGCAACACCTGTAGCTCCTTATCATAAGGCTTATAAGGGCCAGCAGCAGAGAAAAAGAAGCCACTGAACCAACCCACACTGCAGAGGAAACATGGGAGTGAAGGAAGACCACTTGCTAAGACCCAAAGCAGCATACCTCAACAGAATACACAGGTCAGATCTAACCATATTGATTCTGAAATGTTAGAAGATTTTGTGAGTGAAGCTTCTGAGAATGAAGAGTATTTAGACCCTGAAGAAGTCATGGACTTTAATGAGGGAAATACTGAAACTGACCTGTGGGACATGGGAACTAAATGTGTTTAAATTGAGGTCATGCTAGTACTTTGCCAAATAGCAAACTGAGAAGTTAAAATGGTTGAGGAAGTAAAGGGGCTGGCTGCCCCAATAAACTCAAGTTTGGAAAGTTTACTGTATAGCTTAATGTCTTGTGACAGTTCTTGCAAGCTTCTTTTGAAAGAACCTGTGTTCTTCTAGGCTGTGGCCAGCTGGCCCTGCACAGCCCTGGCAGTAGTCTTTTGGGATATTTTTTCCTTTTTGGTTTTTCTTTTAGACTGAAATGTGGGTCCTGCGGAGAGGGACCACAACCAACGGCCACTGTAAGAGGAGGTCCCTTCTGCCTTGAGCTCTGCAGTCAGAAGAGCTCAGAGGCAAGATCCAGTCTGACACTGCCAGTAATAATTTTGAATAAGAAACTGTATGAAAGCATTTTTGAAACCAGTTGAAGATTGCACTGGGAATAGTAAGGAGTCCCTGGTACCAGAAGTTTGAATGGACCAGGAGAGACACGGCTCAAGGAAAGCCAAGTTTTCTTTGAACCATGAATGTTATTTGGGGGTTGTTTTTTTTTTTTTTTAATTGAAGTGCCAGATGGAATAAAGTACTTTAAGTTGGAATCAATCCAGGTGTTTTTATTACTTGATCCACCACTCCAATTGGGAACTGATTAACCGCTCTCTCAGCCATACCTGCTTGGGTGAGGCCTGGCCTGGTGATGTACGGTGACAGCCTGTAGGTATCATCTTAATTTATGGACAGTAGGTTTTGGGGAACTCACTATACAATAGAAGCAAGTTAAGTGCCATCTGAACCTGGAACTTGCAATGTAAAATTCAGTGCAGGAGCTCTTAGAGTGCCTCTCTGCTTTCTGGGCTCAAATATCTGTGTTAACATCTGAAGCTGCTTAGCCTGAGAACTTTTCAGCACCCCTTCATAATACAGGAGGGGGGTTGGTGACCACTGGGGGAGTAAAAGGGGGGTCATGCCTTAATCCCTCCAGTAGTCATCTGGTCAGTTTGGGCACCTTTTTAGCACGCTTTTAAAACAGGTCTAGATCCAAATGTCTAAAAAAAGGTCTAGGACTTTTTGTTAAAGGTTTGATTATGCCTGACAAGTGTCCAAGTCCTAAGCCCGCCTTAAGCTCACCCAAAACATGCCTCTAACACCCCTCTTTAAGATTTGGACGCACTAGAGACAGAACAACCAGAAAGACATCTAGAAATCTGTTTTGAGAAGGCCCACTTAGACGTCCGAGTGCCAGTTTATGCTGTCTTTTGGCTGTCTCTATCTTTTTTTTTAAATAAGCCTATAAGGCTAAATACTGAAGCCCTGTTGTCTAGAGATTTTTTATGGGGGGGGGGGTTGATGCAATTGTATAATACTCATTCTCGCTGTTAGTATGATAGAACTCAGCTTTCTAATCTTTTCCACATTATTTGCTGTACATCTTTCTGTCACTGATCCCTTCTGTGCATTCCTCATCCCTTCAAAATCCTGCATTTCTTTCATATGGTTCACTCTCTTAGAACAATCTTCGGCTTCATAATAAAACATAGCACTTACTCTTCCACTTTAAAATGAAAGCTAAAAGCATTCTTATGTGCCTTGGCTTTTAATGTTTGAAACATATGCAGCCTGAAACCTATTTGTTGGCTCTCACAGAACTGCATCCTGAGTAAATAAGGAAGTTTTGTTTACATCAGAAAATGCAATACAATAGAAGAGATTTGTGGTAGTGCATATTTTGTATCACTTGTTGCTATTTAGACCCTCATCAGGGGTCCATAGTGATAAAGGAAAAAAGAAAATTGTCATAAAAAGCCTGGAAAAATAGTTTGGTGGCATGCCAAAAAAACAGCCAAAGTGCAGTAAAAGTCCGTTTTTTTTGGCGTGCCACCAAACGCTATTTTTCCAGGCTTTTTTTGACAATTTTCTTTTTTCCTTTATCACTATGGACCCCTGATGAAGGTTGTCCGAAACACGGACCGTGTTGGGTCCCCTGTCTGGTAAAAGGTTTTTAGTTAAGATTTATTTGTCATAATAAAATTTGCCTGCATTGTGTACAAGCCTGCAGTTTTGGTTTGTTTTGCTCTGGTCTGTTTTTTACTGCAGACGAAGTTGGACTTTTGGTTCTTTTTGTTCTGTTGCTTTGCTATTTAGACCCTTTCATTAATTCTGTTGTGTTCTGTCATTTGGAGCCTCCTGTTTCTCAAGTAACTATTTTACTGGCTTTATTTGCAGATACTGGACGCCTTTTACAAAACTGCGATAGCGACGCCGCCACGGAAAACACGCCGAAGCCTATCCAAGTCCTTTGGGCTTCTGTGCATGTACCAGGGCAGCTTTGCTACCACGGAGTTGTAAACAGGTCCCCTTGTTAGATGGTGGTAACACCATCTTTGGTATTCATCACAAGCTTTCTGTTCTGCTTCTGTTCAGTTTTTAAAAAGTGATTATTCTTTTAAATAGTACATCATCTTACTAATTTTCCCATGTTTATTCAGAACTTAGACATTTTACGTACCCTTGTATTTTCACATATATAACCGTGAAAATGGGAGAGATGGGTTTTCAGAGGAAAGCACAGTAGACATTCAGGTATCAATCAGGGTCTTTTTGTGCACTGCTATGCCAATGCTTTTGATAATTTTGCATGCTGTATTTCTTAGACCTGTGCTCTGTTGATGAGGTATGTTAAACATATGTAATATCGTCATCTCAATATGTTTCTTAATGCCAAGGGAGAGGGACACAGTTGAAAATGAAGACATCACATTCGGCAAAATTATTTCATACAGAAAGAGGGGAAGGAAGCTTTGCTTATGTCCTGCTCCAAAATCTTCTGTTTATTAACCATGTGCTTAAGGCCCCGCCCATAGGAGGGGCCTTAGGCAACTGGCCCAATTCCGGTTGGCCCAGGTGTCTAAGGCCCTTCCTATGTGCGGGGCCTTAGGCACATGGGCCAATCAGGCCCTAGGCCCACCATTCCGAGAATGGCGAGCCTGCCGGCCAGATGGACAGGGGACCTTCTGACTGGCCAACGTTAAGGTAAGCTAGGGGGGTGTCCAGGATTAGGGACAGGGTAGTGGGGGGCCATTTGGGGGTATGGGGCATTTGTGGGGGTGCATCTTCAGCAGGAGGGCCTGTGCTCCCTCCTGCCAGCATTGTTGGGGGTGGGCAGTTTGGGGTACAACGTTGGTAGGAGGGTCTGGGCTCCCTCCTGCTGGTATTGTCAGGGGGATGGGCGGTTCGGGGGTATGCCATCGGCAGGAGGGCCTGGGCTCCCTTCTGACGATATTCGGGTTTGTTGGGGGGTATTTGAGTTTGTTGGGGGGGGTGCCATCAGGAGAGATTAGGCATCTCTCCTGCCGTGATTGTTGTGGGCAGGTTGCTGAGGCTGCTGAGCTAATCGCGGCAGCCGCGATCAGCTCTTTGGCCCCTGTTTGGAACTTTGTCTAAGTTTAAATGTATAAGTTCCGACTGGGCAAGCTCTTTAAACTTTTGGTTATACTTGCAGTACAACTAAATCTAGGTCAGCCCACCTCCTGCCCTTTCCCCTCCTCTAAAAATACCTCTTTTCGCTCTAGGCATTCAGAGGCAGGGTAAAGGCCTAAGTTGGTTTTAGATGCGTCTAAAACTAGCTTTGATTATCGGTACTTGGACAGTCTGTCTTTTTGATTCTTCTCTAATATGGGCTGGTAAAGATTCCATGTTAGGGGGCAGTGATCATGAAGATGTCTGTGCGCCTTGTATTGATAATTTTTAAGGATGGTATTGATAAGAGATGTTGGTCTGTCGATCTTAATATCCTTGGAGCGTATGGGATAAGAAGTTTATCGAGAAATGCAGGTTGTTTTGTTTGACAGATTTTAAAGAATAAGAGAACCAACTTAAAAGTAATTCTAAAATTGGCAGTAAGTCATATTTTCTTGAGTTTGTGATGATTTTAACCGCTATATTTTGTATTATTTGGAGTCATCTAGTTTCTTTTTGCAAAATGCCTTTATATAGAGAATTACAATAATCTAATTTTGTGATTAAGTTTAACATCTCTGCAACATTGTTCAGTTGGCATAGTGGGGTTGGGGAAATGTCGGGCAGTTACCCATAAGTTGTAATTTGGCACCTCTTCATGATTAAAGACTTCTTCATAATTAAACACTGGTATCATAAACAGGACATTTGGAAACTTGCCATCATCTTTCTATGTTTCATGTAGGCAGTGATGAAATTCAATTTGTGAACATAATACCATTGCTTTTAACCTTAAGAATATCTTCATCTAGCCCACCCCACCACTAACAACATTTATTCACCTTTATCTTTAACTCACCCTGCCATTTATGAGTCCCAGGCTGTGGAAGACTGGCTAGCATTGGTCTTACTTTGAAACCATCAGAGCTCATTCTAGCAATGAAGTCATTCAGTTTTTTTCTATTAGTATTATTTGATTCAATCATTTTTCTGTATAGGGATCCTCTGTGTTTATCCCAAGCATTCTTAAATCCCATCACTTTTCTTGTCTTCACAACCTTCCCCAGGAGATCACAAGTCATCACTTCTCTGCCACAAGTCCTGAGTTAATCTCTAAAATGGATGTATGTGCTTGTTTTTATTTTGAAAATTGACCACTATTCAAAAAAGGAAAAGTAAGAATGTACTAATTATCAGTTATAAAATTCCCTTTGCCTTTAAAATACATTTTAAGATATGCATATGGTTTATAGTTTATTTAAAATTTGATATATTGTACCTCCTGCAGTCATTACAGGGCAGTTCACAAAATAACCCCTCAAAACAATACACTTCTCCTTCCGAATTCAATTATTCACAAATTTTTCTTCCTCCTAATCCATTATCTGTCTACTCTGATGTTTTAAGTTTTAAAGGCTGCCCGGACCTCCCCAGACCTTACCTGGTGGTCTAGCGGTGATGCAGGGCAGGAGTGATCTTCCCACGCTCCTGTCCCATGCAGAGCTGTCATCAAAAATGGCTGCCGTGAGTTCCCGTGGTCTCACGAGACAACAATGGGAACTCATGGCAGCCATTTTTGATAACGGCTTTACACAGGGCAGGAGCGTAGGAAGATCACTCCTGCCCCGCCACCAGGTAAGGTCTGGGGAGGTCCGGGACACAAGAGGGAGGCGAGTTGGGTCAGAGTTGGCCCTAAAAGTTATTCACAAATTTTCCATATTCACAGGCCGGCTCTGCCCCTAACCCTTGCAAATTTGGAGGGGGAAATTAACACCAATTTAAAACAGAAAAGAAACTAATCAGTCACCATTCCTAATAAAAACTGAAGAAAAAGAGAGAGAGAAGGGGAGAGGACATCGAATAACAGATCTGAAAAATAAATCTACCGTATTATTCGCTCCATAAGACACTTTTTTTCCACCCAAAAGTGGAAGGAAATCTCGGTGCGTCTTATGAAGAGAAGGTAAAAAAATTTGAATCCCCACATAGCTGCAACACCTCCCCCCATGCGCATCAGCCGCACCGCCTTGTTAAACACCACCTGTCGGCAACCCCCTGTACAATTGAAAAAAACACCTCCCTTGCACCACACCACCTTTCAGAACCGCTTGCTGCCCCTCGTACAATTACAAAACACCTCCCCGTGTCGCAGCCGCACTATCTTTCAGCAATGCTTTCCGCCCCCATACAATTATAAAACAACCCCCCTACCGCCGCTGCTGTTGTCACCGCCGCCACACCTTTTTCCAAACCTGGTGGTCTAGCATATATCGCTCCCTCGACGGCTCTGTATTTTCTGGAAGCAGTTGCACGAGTCAGGAGCATAGTGGTCAGGGCCAAGCTTTACACGCTCCCACTTGGGCCCATGCCACTTTCTGAATGGCTGGTAGCAGTTCTCGTGGGACTCGCGAGAACTGCTGGCAGCCATTCAGAAAATGTGCGGGGCCAGGCGGGAATGCGTAAAGCTCACACCTGACTCATGCGCTTGCTGCCCAAAAAATAATACAGAGTCATCGAGGGAGGGAAGGAAAAATTAAAGGTATGGGTTTAAAAAATAAAAAAAATACCAGTAGGAAGGGGAGGCATGATAAAAAAAGGTACAGAGGGGGGCTATGATTAAAGATACAGAAGGGGGCTATGATTAAAAAGGTACAAGGGGGGTAATTAAAAAAGATACTGGGGTACGTTGGGGGATGATTTAAGGTACTGGGGGCATATGGGGGATGATTTAAAGTACTGGGAGGTACATGGGGCCTGCCTGCCTGCAACTAAGCCTGCCTGCCTGTCACTAGGCCACTAGGCCTGCCTACTCTATGCCATGTCCCTGCCTGCCCTGTGCCCTGTCCCGGCCTACCATTAGACCACCAGGGGGGGGGGACAGCCTGGCAGGTTTGGTTCAGAATGGGTTTTTTTCTTGTTTTTCTCGTCTAAATCTAGGGTGCGTCTTATGGAGCGAAAAATACAGTAATCCTCAGGATGAGTAACCCTAAGCAACAGACTAGCTTGGTATTTGTTAGAAAAATAGACTTTTCTGATGCTTTAAGGCTAATATGAGATTCTCATACACTGTACTTGCCAGAAAGTGACAAAATATATGTAGGAGAGGAGGAAGTGAGAGAATGCATCATTGTGAATATCCTCCAGCTGCATAATTTAGGAGGCTGTCAGATTTGTCAGCCATGGAGTGGGCAATGATCTACTGAGCTTGGAAACAGCTGTCACACACAGGAGGCTGTGCACAGCCTTCCCAAGGGGTACAAGATAGATCAGAATCAAGTAGGCATATTTTATACCACATTTGTATTGCATATTATGAGTGGTACTGTGCAGTGTTCTCCCTAGGGCCATTTAGCCGGGCGCTCCGCCCAGCTAATTTAGATGACCGCCTGGCTGTAATCTTGATCGCAATCCTGCTGCTGCTGCTGCCGCCTTCTGCTCAACATAAAAAAAAATCTTCTCACCGGCTTGGAGATTTACCGGGCTGACTCAGCACAGCCTGAATCGCAGGAGCCTGACTTTTTTTTTTTTTTTAGTTTTTAATGCCAGCAAGCAACTTGAACCCATTCTCCGGGGCTCTAACATGTGCGTGCCAGCTTCCCTTCTCTTCTCTCCAAAACCGAAAGTCACACCCCAGGGGTGGGGGGAAGAGAATGGAAGTCGGCACGCACACGCCCCGGAGCATAGGTTCGCTATAGGAGACAGGTCAGTTTACAACTTGCTCTTGCTTGTTTCGGGCTTTCCTCGCTGCCAGGTCCTGCCTACTTTCTGTTTCTGTGAAGGCAGGACCCAGCAACGAGGAAGGCCCGATGCAAGAAAGAGCAGCGAGTTGTAAGCTTCCCTCTGTCATTGACCTATGGAAGATAGGTCAGCGATGGAAGGAAGCTTACAACTTGCCTTAGTCCAGCCCTGCACAACATGCGGCCCAAAATGGATCTCACTGTGGCCCACGCCCGATATGGCTCTCACTCCGCTCTCCTGCTCGTTGGGGTTCAGACCGTGCCAGCTTCTCCCACTAACAGGAACCACCAGCTAGAAGTGTCACTCTCGTACATGCTTCTCAAGAATAGATCTCGACGCGAGAAGGGGAAAGGGGTGTTGAGGGAAGTCGAGTTGTGAAAACACGTGTTTCCTTTTTCTCTTCACTGAGGCAGGAAGGTCCAGGAGCAGGAGAAGCATCCCAGTTTGCCTAGAAATGGCTCGAGGCAAAGCTATTCTGCTGTTGCATGTGGGATCCTGTGCCTCGCAGCAGGCTCTTGACAAGAATGGAAAAATCCAGAAGACAATACTTCCAAGGATAGAAAGATTGGGAAGACGATGTGAATATGAAAACACTGCACAAGAAATAGAGAGTTGTGGCATTCTGAGTGGAAAGCTGATCATAATGAATTTACTATTACCCATGTAATAGTGCCAAAGCAGTCTGCTGGACCAGACTACAGTACAGTGATATGGAGAATGTGGAAGAATTATTCAGTGTTCAAGATCAATATGATCTCCTCACAGAAGAAAGACGGAGAGAAAGAGAGAGGCCTGGACCAAAGGGGAAAGACAGGAGGCAGATACTGGAGAGGGGGGAGAGAGGGGAAGGAGATAGAGATGTAAGACCATGGGGTGGAGTGGGAAGGAAGGAAGAAGGAAAGAAGAAAGAGATGCAAGAGCATAGGGGAGGGGTGGAGACAAAAAATGGAGAGGGGGGGGTGAAGCTGAAATAAATCATGTACAAAGGAGAGAAAGGGCACAGGATATAGAGTTTATTGAAGGGACATAGAAAGAGGGAAGATACCATATGGAACAGAGAGAGGGCAGACACTGGATGGAAAAGGCAGAAAGGGTGGACTGTGGATGGAAGGGGCAGAGAGAGGGTGGACAGTAGATGAAAGGGGTAGAGAGAGGGCAGAGGCTGGGTGGAAGGGGCAAAGAGAAAGGACAGATGTTGCATGGAAGGGAGCGAGAACAAATGCTGAATAGAAAGAAGAGAGTGAAGAGAAGATGACTAAAGCAGAAACGACAAAAGGTAGAAAAATATTTTTGTTGCATTACGTAGAATCAAGTAGTATTGTAACTGTATTGATTAAAATTTATCAATAGGAAATGGAAATAAGGCAATTTGGGGGGGGGGGGGGGACTAAACCCTTTTCCTTAGGTCAGGACAGGATACCATAACAGCTGTACTGTCTTGAAGAAAGATTTGGCCTCTGAAAGCTAATTGAAAAATGGATTAGTCCAATAAAATGGTATTTTCATATTTCTCATTATTTTATTTCTATTTGTTAATTTGTAAAGTGGTGACTTATGTAGATGTTTTTTTTTCAAATTTACATCTACTGTCTTTATATTTTGCACAGTATTAGGGGACGTGTCACTGTTTCTGTGGTGTTGCATTGTATGCAGAGTCTGGTTTCTTGGTTCAGTTTATTTAAAGTTCTTTAAGCTATATATGTGTAATTGTAACAATGGTGAAACTAATGTAGATAGAATAGAATTAACTCACAATGTGGCTCAATAGTTGACCAGCAAACACACATTTCATCTTCCACCATCTGTAGTCATTCCCTTTTAAAAAACAATTAATTTCTGTCAGAGCAGAAAATCTAAGTTCGCAAAGATAGGCAGATGGAAACGGTACCAAAACCTTGATTGTTTTGTTGCTCAACTACTACATAAAAAATAAAATTAAATCACTTGCCATATGGCAATCAACACTGAAGCTGTCCCTAAAGTTCACAAAATTCTCTGGATGGTACAGGAGTGGTCCACGGGCAGAGCTGGCATATTTTCTGGATAGTAGCAACTTTCAGCTTCGCTATCCAGATAAACAGCCACATAACTTAAGACAGAGCTAGCCTGAAACTCTGTATATCCAGTGGCAAACACTTTCCATATACTGTTCTTTAATTTCTGTATATTGTTTTTACAGAGGAGGCCAGCATTTTTTAAAAAACATCTGGTTTCTTGAATAAAAAACCAAAAAATGGTCTTAGAGAAATTTGGAGCATTGAGATTAAGCAGTATATTTCTGCATTTTGATGGCCATGAATTTGGACTTGGAGGATGAGATGTACAGCATCAGCATCTATGAGACAAACATAGATCTTTTTGGACCCCTGTTAAGTTACACAAGTTAAGACAGTTCTAAATCTAATAGATGCTGGCATTGTCATCTGGACATAGGGACACTGGATCATCTGTTGTTCTATTGTCCTTTGATACTTAACTTTTGGAGATCAAGATGGGGTACGATTAACAACATATTGGAATCATCAATTCCAATGAAGTGGTCATATGTGGAACGTTATTACATGTTAAACCCCCTATGGATCGTTATAGATGCCATCTTTCTTGCCATAACCAGGATAGCCATGCACATGGTAACCCGAAATTGGAAGAACTACGACCTCCTTAATTTTTTTCTTTCTGGTGGGCTAATTTGTGCTTCAGCTATAAATATGAAAAAATGAATGCTGATAGTTTGGGGCACAGTAATTTATTTAAACTGGTTTGGGGACCGTTGACATTATATTACTTCACTTTAGTAGGTCTTTGAGTAAGTTGTGGTTTATTTTCATACACATCCAGGGTGGGTGAGGGGGGTTATTTCTGTCATAATTTGACTTAAGTAGGTCCACCTGGGGTGGGAGGATATTTTTAATCTGAATAGGGTAAGGTTATTGGGATAGTCTATGTTTCTGTGTTTTATTGAATAATCATTGGGTGGGGGGGGGGGGGGGGAGAAAAAGGTTGGTTATGCATATTTGTAATTTGAATGTGCTTTTATTAACTTATTATATGATATATATTTGTGTATTGCACTTTTGAAGTTTAGAAAATAAATAAAGAATTTTTTTAAAAAAACAACAACACTATGCCATAGGCGCTACAGGGCTAAAGAGCCAGCGAGGACTTATTAAGAGAGAGTCTAGGGCGGAAGGAAGCATCTAGCCACGGTTGGATGAGTAATAAGAAAAGTCAACGCTTTAATTGCTAAAATATTTCTCCCATCAAACACATATTGTCAGGTATACTTCACCTTTCTTAGAAGCACTCATCCTATAATGATCCCATTACATTGCACAGCCCTTGGGGGGAAAAAGAGAAATTGGCACAAAATGATGTCTTCTGAAGTAATTAAAGTTTCATTTATGCCAGCTTTTTACCAATGTAGTGCTAACTGTGTCTATTAATTAAAGGTGTTTTTTTTTTCTCCCATCCTTATTCCTTTTAAATATGAAGTAAGAATTAACCTAGTACTCTGTAGGGATTACAGTTTTTAATTCTTTTTCAGCAAAAGGACTCCCTTTCAAATTGAACCCACCCCACCTTTCAAGCAGCTCTTCTTTTTCTCATACAAGTATTTACCTTTGACCTCCAGTACATCGCGTCTTGAACTCTTTCCATCCCTCATACTTGCCGGCACTCTTAAAAGCACCGCTTTGCTCCTAGTTTTTCAATAGAGGAACAGTTTCATTTTCCGGAATAAGTACGTGAAGAATGAGGAGGCCAAGTGATAGTGGGTTCAAATCTATTTAATCTTCACAGTACTTAACACATTAAAACACAAGGCTAATTTATTCCTGAAGAAATGAGGCAGTTGCATTCTGCTAATAGAATCCCGAGGGTAGCAGTGTGTGAGAGAGAGAGACACCATGAAAAGTCACCCTACTGGTTTTCAATATTGAAAACAACAAATGAACTGTGATTGTCCATGATTTGGTTATGATAATGTGCATTTTTTTTTTCTTTTTTGCAAATGGGGTAATGAAGTCATGCTTCTAAGAGCTGAGAATATAAAACTATGCCAAAGGCATCTGGCTAGCTACATCTATTGTGTGATAAAATGGATTTATACACTTTGTTCCATTGAAGGAAGATCCTTATGAACAGAAATGTGTTTTCCGTCGTCCCTAAACCAAATCTGATGCTTGTCATGTAAGAGGTGCCTCGACCTGAGGAAGCAAGTCAAGATTTGAGCGTCAGATCATTTATCTTGGTAGAAAACTCTACCGTGGCTTTATAAAAGGTAGCACTTTATTAAAAATAATAATAAAGATGAACCTTCATTTGTGATCTGTATGATCTGTAAGTACAAATAAAGATGTTTATTGTGATTTTATGGTCTACACATTCTTCCATATTGAAACTAGTAGACTGCTTGCCTTGCTGTTTTCTTATTGAATATCTGGTCAGTGCCTACCTCCTGCAATCTGAATATTGGCCAGTATATTTTCAGGCTCCAAGGGCCTGATATTAAGCTAGTGGTGATCAGCATTTTGGTGCTAAATGCAGAAATTCAAACAGAGCCATGTCCACGTATAGGCACTGAATAGGAACGCATGTCCCTACTGCATTTGCATGCCCACAGTTCCATCACATCTATGGCTGGTGTAACGAGGGAGGAGACAAATAAATGTTAAGTGTTCCAATGCCAGTTTATGCTGTATTACTGGATGCTCAGATGCACATAAGCAATCGATGGCTCAAACATTTGAGGATGCTAAAGGGAGCAGAGATGGGGGTAAAGCTAGGATGAAGTGGGTGGGGCTAGGATGGAATGGGACATGACAGGGCAAGTTTAAAATCCTTGGGGTTCTCAGTGTATGTGTCTCTCCTTCCCCATTACCCCATTCTATCCCTTTCTCTGTATCTTTTCTTCCCCATGCAACATTATCCTGGGGTTTTTTTTCTCTCTCTCTCCTGCCTTCCCCTATGCAGCATTATCATGTTCTTTTTCTCTCTTGTGTCCCCCCCCCCCAAGCCAGCACTACCCTTTTCTCCTGTATCTTTTTCTCTGCCCCCAAACCAGCATCACCTATTTTTTTTTATCACTCCCTCATTCCCCCTTGGTCTCCATCTTACCACCTTCTCTAGTCAGGGATGACCAGAAGTCAGCAATAAAAGCAATGTGAAGATGGGCAGGACCAGATTCCGGCACACGTCACTGCTAGGTCTGACAGTTATAGCCCTCTGATGCAGGATGTTTACATCACAGGGAGCAAGTCCAGTAGAACTAGCAGAGGTGCATGCAAGAGACAGCTTCTGCAGGTCATCACCTTCTTTTTGCTGCCGCTGCCAATCCGGGAAGATAATGGACCCTACATCAGTGTCAGGGGAAGGTAGGGAAGCTGGGGAAGGTCGCAGTTGGGCTGGGGAAGCTTAGCCTCGCCAAACCTCTTATACATTATAGAATAAGTCCCACTGCACCTCCTCAGGTATTTAAATGGAGGTACCCAGTTGTCGCATTTACCCCAAAGTCACTTGGATAAAATCATTTGACATACACTGAAAGATTGGAGAGGCTGGGGCTCTTCGCCCTGGAAAAGCGGAGACTCAGAGGAGACATGATAGAGACCTACAAGATCATGAAGGGCATAGAGAAAGTAGAGAGGGACAGATTCTTCAAACTTTCAAAACATATAAGAACAAGAGGGCATTCGGAAAAATTGGAAGGGGACAGATTCAAAACAAATGCTAGGAAGTTTTTCTTTATCCAGCGTGTGGTGGACACCTGGAATGCACTTCCAGAGGACGTAATAGGATAGAGTATGGTACTGGAGTTCAAGAAAGGATTGGACAATTTCCTGCTGGAAAAAGGGATAGAGGGGTATAGATAGGGAGCTACTGCGCAGGTCCTGGACCTGTTGGGCCGCCTCGTGAGCGGACTGCTGGGCACGATGGACCTCGGGTCTGACCCAGTGGAGGCATTGCTTATGTTCTTATTGTTTTTCCCCCGTGACATGAACAAAATAAAAGCTACAGCAGTAAAACATGCCAGTGGGAGACTTGGCATATTTTATAAGAAAGTTTCTGAAGCAGAATGCAGTGGGTGGCTAATTTTCATCCATGGAACTCATGTTAGAACAGCTCACTGCAGCTCTCATTTGATGTTGCAGAGCCTGTGGCTCAATGTGCTGCACCATATTCTTGAACAAGTGTATTTCCATGTATTAACTGGAAATCATTGCTCCGCTTATAATGCTTGACCTATATAGATGCACACAGCAGGTTTCACAAATATCAGTGAGAGTCATTGACTTTCTGAACCTGTCAACTACAGAAGTAGGTATTCAATCTCACATCAGAAACACTGTGCATGCAAAGCCCAGGGTGAATCTAATCTAATCTAATCTTTGGTTTATATACCGGGTCATATCCCAGTGGAGTTCGACTCAGTTCACAAATAATTAAGACTAGAGTACATAGTTGAAAACATAGGAGAAGGAAGAAATAATTAAAAACTAAAGTACATAAGAAAAGCATAAAAAAATAACTATAATATCATTTCGTTGATGCTGTAATTATACCATTTAAAAATTGTGAGAACAACAAAGTTTTCAGGAATTTATGAAATAATTGCAGCTGGCCTAAAAGCCTAATGGAGTCATTCCAGATCTCCACAAACTTGAAAACAAAAGATCAATTGAGCTTCCCAGCAGATTTAATTCCCTTAAAGGGTGGAAAGGCTAACGTATATCTTTGTGTGTTTCTCAAATGGCAAAGTCTAAGGGGACAAAAGGATCAAATATTCCATAGAGAAGCTTGAAGATTATGCATGCGCATTTAAACTGGATCCTAAAGCGAACTGGTAGCCAGTGAAGCTTTATCAACAAAGAGGAAACATGATCATACTTTTGTTTCCCCAAAATGAGCTTAGCTGCAGTATTCTGTAGTAACTGAAGTCGTTTTAGACTGCTCTGTTTAATGTCCAGATAAAAACTGAGTTACAATAATCTAGCTGAGAAAGCACAGTGGATTGTACCAAAACTGAGAAATGTTCTTGATGGAATAGTGATCTGACCTTCCTCAACATGCGCAGACTAAAAAAACACTTTTTTGTCAAGGAATTTATCTGTTCATGAAATGTAAGTGATGAGTCCAAGATGACACCCAGTACTCTAGGTGAAAAATCTATATGAAATGCGATACCTGTTTTTAATGTAACAGAGGAAGGGAGGTTTTCTAATTTTGGCCCAATCCAAAGCAATTTGGTTTTGGTAGCGTTGAGTTTCATTTGAATAGACAAAGCCCACAGTTGAAGTTTAGAAATGCAGCAGTCTATACTAGGGACCAGGTTGTTAAGATCAGGATCAACTTCTAATAAAATGAAAATATTGTCTGCATAGGTATATATAGGGCTCCTTTTATCAAGGTGCGCTATGGGGGTTAGCGCGTCAGACATTTCATCACGTGCTAACCCCCACGGCAAACCAAAATACTAACGCCTCGTCAATGGAGGCGTTAGTGGCTAGCGTGGCAGGCGGTTTAACGCGCGTTAAACCACTACCGTACCTTGATAAAAGGAGCCCATAGTCTCTGCTGATGAAAGGCAAAAATTTTTCAGAGAAGTCATATATACATTAAACAAGATTGGCGACAGCGGAGAGCCCTGTGGCACCCCACAGCTGGATTTCCAAGTGGAGGAATTTACATGTTTTGACCGGGGAAAAACTGCATCGTAATTGATTAGTCCAACCCTAGTTTTACTAACCTTTTCAGATACGTAGACACATTGTTGAAAAGTGTTTCTAACGCTGTTTTTGTTGTTGTGTTGTTTTTTTTCCAATATTTCCTGACCAGATTGGATTTTAGATTATCCACAAAAACTTTGTGAACTAGATTTGCAAATTAACTCTGTGCTTATTTTTTGATTCTGGGTATCCTAACAACCTGAGTTGAAAATTCCAAGACCAGTTTAAGAAATGCTGCTGTACTCAAAATAGTTAATTATTTAATTTATAATCTTATAGCCTGTTACATTAACGGGTGCTAGAATATATGTGTGTGTGTCCTGAGCCTGATTCCAGCTCTGAACTGGACTGCTCTTCCCAGACCTGGCTGATTTCAGGCTCTTTGCGCTTGCGTGGCACAAGAAATTATTTCCTCGCATGTGTGATAATGTCCTACACATGTGTCCCTTGTGCTGCTCTCCCAGCCTGCCCAACACCTTCTGTGGCCCAGAATGGCTACAAAACTCCTGGACTCACGTCTGCCATGAGAAATGAGGCAGAGACATACAAGTGCCACCAGTATCTCCTGGAACTTCTCCTGAGGCAGAGAATCGTGTCCCAGTTAAAAAAAAAAATCCTCAAAGAAACCATTATTTTAACCCTGGTTACATAAGGGCTCCTTTTAGAAAGCTGTGTAAGCGAGTCCCGTATGGCAAATGTGATATAGCCCATTCAATTCCTATGGGCTGTGTCGCATGTGCCACCCCTTGACGCAGTACCATAGCTTTATAAAACACCATATCATGCTTTTGCAACTGTTGTAGAGATATGGGTAAAACCACAATCTTACAATTATAAAAGCCCTTTACATTGCCAATAGACAATAAAGATATGGGATTTGGATGAACTGAGGTTGGGCTAGGTTCAAGGTCGGATTCAAGGGATAGGCCCAGGAGGCACGTGCCTAGGGCCCGGAATTGTCAGGGGGGGGGGGGCCTTGGGCCAGCAAACATGGCAGCTGCCCTGGGCCCAACAGATTCAGGGATCCCCGCGGTCCCAACTTCTTGATTGAACTCCTACCTCGTCCTTTTCAGAGGGGCCCCGACACGGCAACTGTTCTCACAAGCTGCCGGCGGCCGCCCCAACGTTTTCCCTCTGCCGCGATCTGCCCTGTGGGAAACAGGAAGTTGTGGCAGAGGGAAAACTTCGGGGCAGCCACCGGCCGCTTGTGAGAACAGTTGCCGTGTCGGGGCCCCTCTGCAAAGGACAATTTTGGCTGCAGGGGAGAAGCGAACGGTTGCCTCGCCTCCTCCCCTCAAGAAATTCAGCGGTTTTCCTTCCTCCCTTCTTTGCTAAATTGTCAGGCAGGCAGAGCCAGCATTAGGGGGGGAGCAAGGAGAGCAGCAGCCCCGGGCCCTTGCTTTCTCTTTGGAGCCGCGATGGACATCCGCTTTCCCCCCTGCTTCCCAGACACGGCAGGCCCACAAGCCTTCTTTCTCCACCCGGATGTCAATACTGAAGTTCCGGGTCAACCAGGCAGTGATTGGCTGGCCCGGAACTTCCTCTCCAACGTCACAAATGACTTCAGGCAGGAAGGCTTGTGGGCCCGTCGCGTCGGGGAAGGAGGGGGAAATCGAGGGCGGTGGCGGAGAGAGACAAAGAAAGAAAGGGGAGGGGCAGGAAAAAAGAAAACCTGAAAGAAAGAAAGAAAGAAAGAAAGGGGAGGGGTGGGGAGAGAGGAAGAAAAAGTTGGACTCATGGAGGGACAGAGAGAGATGTTGGTTGGGATGAGGTCTGGAGGAGAGGAAGAAAGAAAGGATGCACAGTCTGAAGGAAGTGCAACCAGACTCATGAAATCACCAAACAACAAAGGTAGGAAAAATGATTTTATTTTCAATAGTGATCAAAATGTGTCAGTTTCTTTAAATGTACTTCTATATTTATATTTTGCATAGTATTAGGGCCTATGTGTCATTGTTTCTATGGTGTTTCACTTTATGCAGTTGGGCTTCTTGGCGGTTCAGTTTAATCTTTATCTACATATTTCTATTTTTAGTTTGTGATTACTTTTTCCATACTGGGTGAGGGTGTAATCTGTGTTCTGTTTGTATGAAAGACATGGTTGACTAGCCTTGTTTGGCAAAATGCATCGGGCATGGTTCTTGGGAGCACCTTGAATAAACCTGATATGAATCTCCTTATTTTTTGCCGATCTTCTTTTGTTTTATGTTGGGTTCTTTGGTGGACTGCTTGCCTTGTTGTTTCATTACAAGTTAACATACATGGAGTGGAACGTACCAGAGGAGTTACAGATTTGGTTGTTTATACATACACTACAGTTGGTTGACATAGAGTGAAGGAGTTGAGAGGCTTTGTAAACTTGGTTATAAATATAGACTTATATTTCATATAATATTACTGCTTTACAATATATTTGAACACTTTTATATATGTATGGAAAGGGTTCAGAGTTAATGTACTGGGTAAGTAGGTGGGAAGGGAAGGGAAGGAAGGGGGATTTGTTCAGAGATGTTTTGGGGTTGCATAGAAGATTTGGATGTTTTTTCTGCCATAATCAAACATTTAAGAATACAGTGGTACCTCGGTTTATGAGTGCACCGGTTTGCGAGTGTTTTGCAAGACGAGCAAAACATTTGCAAACTTGGCGCGTCGTAAACCGAGCTTGCCTCGCTGTACGAGTGCCCCTCCGCGAACCGGCACCTTCCCCCCCGCGATCCGGCACCCCCCCCCCGCCGCAACCTGAGATCCTCCAACCCACCCGAACCCTCTTCTTACTTCCAGTGTAGCCTCCGCATCGGCACCGGCACCAGCATGTCCTATGCGTTGGTGCCGGTGCCCGAAAATCTGCTTCCTGTGCCGGTTCTCTTGGGGGGGGAGCAGTGCTTCTGGCCTC
The DNA here is from genome assembly GCF_902459505.1 of Geotrypetes seraphini. Lineage (NCBI taxonomy): Eukaryota > Metazoa > Chordata > Amphibia > Gymnophiona > Dermophiidae > Geotrypetes > Geotrypetes seraphini. The sequence goes on along the minus strand of NC_047101.1, from coordinate 34,573,043 downwards.
GGGGGGGGGGGGAAGGTGGGGGGTGGGAACATATCAAAGCAAGCTTCCCTTACTTCCTATGGGGAAACTTGCTTTGATATACGAGCATTTTGGATTATGAACATGCTCCTGGAACGGATTATGCTCGTAATCCAAGGTACCACTGTATATCCAGGGCACAATTTAGACTTTTGAGGCTAGACCTGTTTTAATAAAGAATAAAGACAAACAAAGTGCCCAGCTTGACCAGATGCTCACTGGAAGGATATAAACATGACCCCCCCACACACTTCCGCAGTGGTCACTGACCCCCTTTCATCCCCCAAAGATGTAAATAAAACAGTACATAGCTACCTGTATGATAGCTTCAGATGTTATGACCAGTCCTAGAAAAACAGTAGGCAGATTCCTAGAATAGCCTAATGGGTGGTGTAGTTAGGGTTACCAGATGACCTTTTGAGGACTTTGGGTTTTGAAAAGCTTCTGGCAACGAGCAATGTCAGGACAGCATTTGTGCATGTGCGGATGCAATGGGGTGATGTCATAGCAGCGCATGCGCAAATGCCGTCTGACATCACTCAATGCTCGTGCAGGTTGACTTGAGGGCGGAGGTAGGGTGGGGATGGGGGTGGGCCTGAGGGCTGAACAGGGCGGGGCTGGACAGATTGGGGTGGGCCTGGGGCGGGACCATGGGTCCAGATTTTCTGTTTGGAAAATCTGATAACCCAGATGTCCAAGTCCAAATCTCATTTTAACAAATAGTAGACTCTCAGTTAACCGGCACCTATGGGGATTGATCGATGTTAGATAAATGTAGTTTCTGGTTGCTTAAGAGTTACTGTTAAAAATAGGCCTAACTAATACTATACCCCATCCTATGCCATACCATAAACTGTTTCCAGACAAAGTACTGGACATGTGGTAGACAAAGCATGGGTGTACTCGGGTGTGACGTGCCATTAAGCCACTGCTGCAACTACATTACTTGCTGTGGGAGATAGCAGTCTCTTCTGTGGAAATTGCAATCTACAAACTTTCAGGCCAATAAAAAATGATTTGATCAATTTCAGCACAGGTATGGCCTACATAATGTGTAAGTGACAGGAGAAACAACATCTACTGACTAAAAGGCAGCTAGAGAGTTCCCTGCCACCTTAAGGGAAATTATTGAAAAGAAGGGATATGAACTAGAGCAGGTATTCAGTGCTGATTAAACTGTTCTGTTTTGGAAGAGAATGCCACGGAGGACTTCAAGGCACCAGACCTCATGCTGCTTTGTGCAAATGCCATGTGATAAAGCTTACCCTGATTTATAAAGACGCTATCCCCTGAGCCTTGAAGGGAAAATATAAGTTCCAGTTGCCTGTTTACTGGATGCACAACTAGAAGACTTGGGCAATGAGAATGTGTTTCCTCATATGATTTCATTAGTATTTTATGCCTGAAGTAAGACAATATCTTGCTAGAAAGGGAAAGGAATTCAAGGTGCTGCTGGTATTGGACAATGCTCCTGGATACCCAGAACCACATGAGTTCAACACTGAGGGGGTTGAGGTAGTCTATATGCCCCCCAACACAATATCACTAATCCAACCTTTTGACCAGGGGGTAATAAGGACATTCAAAGTACACTACACATGGTATCCAATAGAGAGGACTGTCAGTATAATGGAAGAAGGCCCCAACCTAGAGAACATCATGAAAATGTGGAAGAACTTCACCCTTGCTGATGTCATCAGTGTCATTGAAAGAGTGATGAAATCTGTCTAGCCAAAGTGAACTCATGCTGGAAGAATCTGTGGCCTGAATGCGTAAATGAGTTCATTGTCTTTAGCACAGAGACAGTTAATGAAATGATGTAAGACAGTGGTTCCCAAACCTGTCCTGGGAGACCCCCAGCCAGTCAGGTTTTCAAGATATCCCTAATGAATATGCAAGAGAGAGATTTGCATATAATGGAAGTGACAGGTATGCAAATCTCTCTCATGCATATTCATTAGGGATATCGTGAAAACCTGACTGGCTGGGGTTCCCCCAGGACAGGTTTGGGAACCACTGATGTAAGACATCATAGATTTGGTAAAGAAGGTGGGTGGGGAAAGTTTTCAAGTTATGGATCTGGGAGATATTCAAGACTTAATAGACTCTAGAGCTGATGAATTAACAGAAGATGACCTAATGGATCTGACTGTTCCCAAAGTAGAGGCAATACCAGATGAAGAAGAAGTACCAGAAGACAAGTTTATGTTTGACAATATTGCAAAGGGTCTGCGTAGGTCCAAGGCTGTCGTGGACTATTTTTATTACATTGACCCATTCATGGTACTTGCTTTGAAGGTGAAGGAGATTGCAGAAGCAGCCATGTCTACATATATCATATAAAAATGGAGAAGCAGAAAAGCCAGACTGAAATCATGTATTTCTAGAAGATACCGAGAATCCCTGCCTTCCCTTCCACATCAGCCACCCCCTTCGTCTTCATGGGCAAGTATCTCAGAGTGTGGTTTCACAATGACTGATCAGTGTTGCCTATGAATTTGATTGTTTTTATTACACCATAGTCATTAACTTGGCTCTGCAGGTACAAAAGAATAGCCTTACTGGATCAGACCAATGGTCCATCTAGCCCAGTATCCCATCTTCATGGAGGCCAGTTCAAGTCACAAGTACTTATCACACCATAATATACATGCACACTGCTGATTAGAATGCCTAGTATAAACCTAACTTCATTTTATTAAGCCCATGTAAATAGGTACAACCTTTCAAAGGGGTAGAGGTATTAGTCTCCTGTAACAAAAATGGCAGAGTCTGGAAGCACCTTAGAAACCAAGGAATTTACCAGTTTTTGTGAACGAGTCATCTTCATCAGATGCAGCTAATGAAGTGGGTTTTAGTTCTCGAAAGAGTCTAAAGTTAGAGGAAAAACACCATCTATTTCTAAATGTAACCTCCTTGCAATGCTGTTATAAGCCCAAAGATTATTCTATGATAAATAAGTTACACGCTTGCCGATCAGAATTGCAAAGAATAATTTGAAACAAATCCATAAGGATGTAAAAGAAAAAGAAAAGATTTTGGACTCCAACAGCTACTAGGAATTGTAATGTATTATATATTTCTAGCTCCTTACATGTCATTTCTTTACAAGTCATTGTGATTCAAAAGAATTCAATTTACTGTAAAAATATACTGTGGGACTCAACTATTAGCAATTACTTAGCATACCTAAAATGTGACAACATATTGATGTGTTAAGAGAACAAAAGTTAGGAAGTGAACTGCAGTTTTATATGGGAAGGAACTATGTCTCCTGGTGAAAGTGCAGCCTTATGGAAATTCAAGAGCACAGTTAGCACAAGAAAAGGATGAATTAATTTTACAAACCAAAAGGCATAACATTTGTCAAAACTTTCCCTCTCGTATAGTGAATTTATTTAAATAAAAAAAGTGCCTACCACAGCTTGAGTGATCTCGGTAGTTGTATTCATATTCATCTTGTCTGGTAGCAGAGTATGAAAAGAGCAGGGTGCTTTGTTTTTTTCCCCCATTTGAGGAAGGGATAGTTTGCAAAAGACTAGGGTAGATTATAAATATTCATCTATGATTTATAATTGCTGAGGGATAGAAGGAAAGGTTTGCTTTTTTCTGGACCACACAAAGATTTGCACCAGAGGGATTTGCCCTTCTCTTCAGCTGCCAACTCTAGACTCCGTCCCTTCTGCCTTGCTGCACCATATGCTTGGAACAAGCTGCCCGAATCCCTACAGTGGGCTCTGTCTCAGGCAGTGTTCAAGGCCCACCTCTTTGAGAGAGCTTTTGATGCCTAACTCCTCTCACCTTGGGTTCCACATCCCTAACCCTATATGTCATGTCTGTCTGTCCAAGTTAGATTGTAAGCTCATCTGCGCAGGGACCATCTAAATGTCAAAATGTACAGTGCTGCACACACCTTTCAGCGCTATATAAGTAGTAATATTAGTAGGGAGTAGAAACCATGAGAAGTGATCTAAAAAGACTAGAATGGTCTAATATTTAGCAATTAAAATTTAAGGGAAAGAATGATAGATTGATGCAGATGAGGTATAGAAACCCAAAAGAGCTATAGTTGCTAGGAGGTGAGATGCTGATAAGCACAGACTGGGCGAGGGACCTTGGGAGGACCTTAAAGCAACAAAACAAAGTGACAAGGCAGTGGCTATAGCCAGAAGGATGTATGGCTGCATAGAGATACACTAGTCTAGTCCAATAGAAGAAAATAGGTATTAATAAGAACATAAGAAGTTGCCTCCACTGAGTCAGACCAGAGGTCCATCGCGCCCAGCGGTCCGCTCCCGCGGCGGCCCATCAGGCCCATTGCCTGAGCAGTGGTCCTAGACTATTTTTCTAATCTATCTCTACTCCTATCCCTATCTTTAATTCTTATCTGTACCCTTCAATTCCCTTATTCTCTAGGAACCTATCCAAACCTTCTTTGAAGCCATGTAACTTGTTCTGGCCTATCACAGCTTCTGGAAGTGCGTTCCACATATCCACCACCCTCTGGGTGAAAAAGTACTTCCTAGCGTTTGTTCTAAACTTGTCCCCTTTCAACTTCTCTGAGTGCCCCCTTGTACTTGTGCTTCCCCATAATCTGAAAAATCTGTCCCTGTCCACTTTTTCTATGCCCTTCAGGATCTTGAAGGTTTCTATCATGTCTCCTCTAAGTCTCCGCTTCTCAAGGGAGAATAGCCCCAGCTTTTTTAGCCTGTCAGTGTATGAGAGGTTTTCCATACCCTTTATCAGTTTAGTTGCTCTTCTCTGGACTCCCTCGAGTACTGCCATGTCTTTCTTGAGGTGCGGTGACCAATACTGGACACAGTACTCCAGATGTGGGCGCACCATTGCGTGATAAAGTGGCAGGATGACTTCCTTTGTCCTGGCTGTGATGCCCTTCTTAATGATTCCAAGCATTTTGTTTGCTTTCCTTGAGGCTGAGGCGCATTGTGCCGATGCCTTCAGTGTTGTATCCACCATTACTCCCAGGTCTCTTTCAAGGTTACTTACCCCCAGCAGTGATCCCCCCATTTTGTAGCTGAACATCGGGTTCTTTTTTCCTACATGCATGACCTTACACTTCCCTATGTTAAAACTCATTTGCCACTTATTGGCCCACTCTTCCAGTGTCGTCAGATCCTTTTGGAGATTTTCACAGTCTTCCGTTGTTTCAGCCCTGCTGTATAGTTTGGTGTCGTCTGCAAATTTAATAACCTCGCATTTTGTTCCCGCCTCCAGGTCATTTATAAATATATTGAAAAGGAACGGTCCCAACACCGACCCCTGCGGCACCCCGCTCGTGACCCATTTCCAATCTGAATAGTGACCCTTCACTCCAACCCTCTGTTTTCTGCCTGCCAGCCAGTTTTTGATCCATCGGTGGACCTCCCCTTGTACCCCGTGGTTCCATAGTTTCTTAAGCAGTCTTTCGTGTGGTACCTTGTCGAAGGCCTTTTGGAAGTCAAGGTAAATGATATCTATGGATTCCCCTTTATCCACCTGTCTGTTCACCCCTTCAAAGAAGTGTAATAGGTTAGTGAGGCATGACCTACCCTTGCAGAAGCCATGCTGACTTGATTTAAGTTGTCCATTGGCTTCGATGTGTTCACAGATGCTGTCCTTGATCAGCGCTTCCATCATCTTTCCCGGGACCGAGGTCAAGCTCACTGGCCTGTAGTTTCCCGGGTCGCCCCTTGAACCTTTCTTGAAGATTGGTGTGACATTTGCTATTTTCCAGTCCTCTGGGATCTCTCCAGTTTTTAAGGATAGGTTGCATATTTGTCGAAGTGGCTCTGCTATTTCGTTCCTCAGTTCCTTGAGTACCCTTGAGTGAAAGCCGTCTGGACCTGGTGATTTGTCACTCTTTAGCCTGTCTATCTGCCTGAGGACATCCTCTTGGCTTACCTCTAGTTGGGCCAGCTTATCTTTCTGATCACCATTTACGATCTCTTCTGGCTCCGGAATGTTGGATGTGTCCTCTCTCGTGAAGACTGACGTGAAGAACTCATTTAACTTGTCAGCCATCTCTTTTTCCTCTTTTACCACCCCCTTTCTGTCTCCATCGTCCAAGGGTCCCACTTCCTCCCTTGCTGGTTGCTTCCCCTTAACGTATCTGAAGAACGATTTGAAGTTTGTTGCTTCCCCCGCTAATTTCTCTTCATATTCTCTTTTTGCTTTCATAACCACTCGGTGGCACTCTTTCTGGTGTTTTTTATGCTCCTTTAGGTTGCCCTTTGATTGATCCTTTTTCCATTTGCTGAACGATGTTTTCTTGTCACTTATCGCCTTCCTCACTGCATTTGTTATCCACACTGGCTTTTTCGTTCTGTTTTTTTTGCACCCTTTCCTGAACTTGGGGACGCACAGGTTCTGTGCTTCGTGTACCACGCCCTTGAGTAGGGTCCAGGCTTTTTCTACGGACTCCGTCTTCCTTGCGTTGTTGAGTTTCTTTCCCACCATTTTCCTCATGGCATCATAATTCCCTTTTTTGAAGTTGAGTGTTGTTGTTGCGGTCCTTTTCACCTTCGATGATACAATTTCTAACCTGCACTGGATCGTATTGTGATCGCTGTTCCCCAGTGGTCCTAGTACTGCCACCTCCTTTGCGGGTCCCCCTAGTCCGTTGAAGATTAGGTCAAGAGTGGCATTTCCCCGTGTTGGTTCCATGACCAGTTGTTCCAAGAAATGCCTCTGTATAATTCATTGGTGAGACCCCATTTGGAGTACAGGTATTGTGTTCAGTATTGGAGCTGGTATCTCTTTAAGGACATCAAAACTCGGATTATCAGTTCACAGCAAAGCAAATGAGTCTGTGCAATTATCAACACAATTTGCGAGCAACATCGGGGATTGCTATGTAGTATATGCCAAGCTAAAAAGACACGTTCTCGCTATAAATTGATTATGATTTCATGAGAGAAGTTACCTGACTCACATGAAAATGTATGTCAAGTTGTGAGGACGCTTTTTCTAACCAAAATGATGAAAACAAATCATCAAGTGCTCTGCTTGTTCAAAGGCTTCCACTCTCCCAACATTTGGCCTGGCATTGGCAATGTTCCATTCATAACTTCAAAGCATAAGATGAAGGCAGACTGGAAGAAACATCTTGCCTGCCAGACAGTCCAGAAGAACAGCATACCAAATTGCACATTCAACACTGTGTGATTGATTAAGAGCTGATGATCTAGTGGAGCACAGTACAGCATATTCATATCCAACTAGACTGAAGAAATTAAACACAGAACTCGCAAATCTTTAAAAGGCAAGTATTGGGGAGTCAGGTGATACACCACACTTAGCAGGATGCATTCAGCATGGAATGTTGCTACTTCCTTAGGTTTTGGCCAGGTGGTAGGGACCTGGATTGGCCATAGTGTGAACGGGCTACTGAGCTCGATGGACCATTGGTCTGACCCAGTAAGGCTATTCTTATGTTCTTATGTAATTCCGCAGTTGCTGTGCTAATTTACCCTCAAATACCTGCTATTTTTCGACTGAGAGCTTCATTTTAGAATTTGTAATGTGGCGGGGTTTTATCTTGATAAAGCATGCAGAAAGGAATCCACGATATAACAACGAAGGCCCTGAAGGATACCCGAGATAAAATTAAGCAGAATGAGACCAAGATGGTGGATGGCTCTGCATTTGTTACTGCACTGGTGGGATAACGGGCACATGAAATATCTTGCACAGTCATGGCAGCTCTGGAAGACTGATTAAATCAATTACTGTCTGCTGTGGATAAAAGAAATGAAAATTTTGACTCTCACTCCAGATGCTTAACTGAGGTAGAACAATGGGTGTTTTAGCACGAGGATAGGACCTAGCGAATGCAGGTGTGTTTGACCGAGCTTAAAAAGAGAGGCTGCCCAGATGAGCAAGCAACTGTAAGAGCAGGAAAACAGACATTGAAGGATCAACTTGCTGGTGGTCAGCTTACCTGACCTGGAAGCTGGAGTATGAGATCCAACAAACTTTATTTTTCAATGACTCTTCTAGCAGTGTAATGATAAGGAGGAATGCAATGGCACCTCGCTGTATCGCAAAGGAATAGTAGATGACAGCCTATAAAGACCCGAGTGGTCCATCCAATCTGCCCAACCTGATTCAATTTAAATTAAAAAAATTTTTTTTTCTTAGCTATTTCTGGGCAAGAATCCAAAGTTCTACCCAATTTGAATCGATTCGTTGTCTGAAAAAATTGGACTCAACGATTAAATGAGCCCGCCTCCCCCCCCTACTCTGTGCCCTGTGGTTAGCTCACTATTCTCCCCTCTGTAAGTGCAGTTGAAACCTAGCTCCACTGTTTCATTTGTAAGTTAAGGCAATGGGCTCATAACACCTTTGAAAGATCTTTAATCAGTTTGAACAACCACATACTGTAAGTGTTAATGTGCCACTCTTTTCAAACATACTGTTATAAATGACATGTTTTTAATTCTTTTTTATCATTCATTCCTTGTTTTCATTCCAGGCAATAGACTCAGTTGTGCCAGCAGTCTCTCAGATAACTCATGTCATTTTACAGATTTTAAAAACAGTATTGTAACATATAATAAAATACAACATCTTCCTTGTGAATTATTTTAACAAATTATACTAATATGATATACAAGGGGGTGATGAAAAGTTCTCAGCCCAACCAACCATCTTCCTAAATTCTGAGTGATATTTTGCCACGGTAGCTGAAAAGAGTGTTATCTTATTTCGTTAAGTGCCAATTTGCAGAAACAAAATTCCATGTTTTGAAATTATTTCAGATCATTTATTGAACCATATCCATGTCATTCTCTTTGGTTGGGCTGAGAACTTATCAGCGCCCCCCTAGTATACTGTATATTCTTAATTTCCTGAATATGTATTTGCATTTATAAAGCTTTGTGCTTATTGATACTTGTGTGTCAAAATCCAAGAGATGTTCAAACTGGCCCTGATTCTATAAATGGTGTCTAAGACCCAGTGGCGTACCAAGGGGGGGTGGGGGTGGTCCGCCCCTTGTGCAGCCTTAGGGGGGGTGCACAGCTGGCCAGGTCCGGAAAATGGTTGTTCGCCAAGGCAAAGTGAGTCAATCGCGGAGCCCATCCCGGGCAAATGACCATTTTCCGGACCTGGCCGGCTGTGCACCCCCCCTAAGGCTGCCGTTGGAGAGGAAGTTCGGGCCAGCCAATCGCTGCCTGGCTGGGCAGAACTTCCTCTGCCGGCAGAATTGACGTCGGGAAGAGGAATGCTGGTCAGCCTGATGCAGGGAAGCAGAGAGAGCTTAGGGCAGCCTTGGCAGCGGCTTTGGGGCCTGTTCCCCAATGGTGGCAGCAGTGGCTTGGTGGAGGGCAGGGAGAAAGAAAGAAAGGGGGCAGACAGGGAGACAGAAGGGATACAGAAAAAAAGAAAGGGGGCATCAAGAGAGAAAAAAGAAAGGGAGGCAGGGAGAAAGAAAGGGCAGCGAGAGAGGAAGCAAAAGTTGGGGGAGGGAATGAGGTCTGGAGGAGAGGAAGCATACAGGCTGAATGAAAAGAAGAAAGATTGGATGCACAGTCAGAAGAAGAAAGTGCAACCAGAGACTTATGAAATCACCAGACAAGGTAGGAAAAATTATTTTATTTTCAATTTAGTGATCAAAATGTGTCTGAATTTATATCTGCTGTCTATATTTTGCACTATGGCCCCCTTTTACTAAACCGCAATAGTGGTTTTTAGCGCAGGGAGCCTATGAGCATCGAGAGCAGCCCTAGGCATTCAGTGCAGCTCCCTGCACTAAAAACTGCTATTGTGGTTTAGTAAAAAGGGAGGGGGTATATTTGTCTATTTTTGTATGGTTGTTACTGAGGTGACAGTGACAGCATAGAGTCATCTGCCTTGACCTCTTTGAAAAAACCCCAGAATAGGAATGATAATTAACATTTTCTCAGCGTACAGTGTGCTTTTTATTTTCTGCTTTCTGTCCTGGTGCCAACACTGATAAATTTTTCTAAGTAGCTAACATTTCTCCCATTTCTTACAGTACCTGAGCTCTCCATACCAACTGAAAGTCCTTGGATTACTAACAAATTCATTAAAAAAATATATCATTAATTGTCTTTCTCCCTGTTTTTAAATTAACTGGGAGAATTATTTTAAATTTTTTTTTAATTTTTTTAAATTTTATTGTTGGTAGATCATTTTGACTTGGTCATTTTAAAAGTAGCTCGCAAGCCCAAAAAGTGTGGGCACCGCTCAGCTAGAGCGTTGAAGCTGCGTGTGGCTGCCGTAAAGGTCATCTCTGACACAACTGGAAGTTGCATCAGAGACGACCTTTACGGCAGCCATATGCAACTACAACGCTCCAGCTGCTGTAAGAAGGCAGTTTAGACATCACAGGGCAGGGAGCTTTGTCGGACCGGACCTATTGTCCGGGTGGGGGGGGGGTGTTGCAGATCCTGTTGCCAAAATCGGAAAGGTGAGGAAGGGAGAAAGATGGGCCTGTGGTGGATGGAGAGATTGAGAGAAGGGGGCAGATGATGGAAGTGGGTAGAAAGGGAAGAGAGAAGAGGTCAGATGATGGAAGTGGGGAGAAGGGAGAGCAAATGCTGAATGAAAGTGGAGCAAGAGAACACATACTGGATGGAAGGAGGGATAAAGAAAAAGGACATATGCTGGATGGGGGAAGAAGATAGAGTTAGTGAGATAGTGGAGGGGTGAAGGAAAGGGGTGGCATGCTGTAGACATAGTGAAAAGAGGGAAACTGAGGACTGCATAGTAAGAAAGAATTTAATTAAAACGGAGGCAGAAAATAAAGAAGGAAGACCAGAGAAGGAAAGGGAAGAGAGAGAGGAGAGAGAGAGATGCCAGAGAACGGGGAAGGAGACAGAGATATCAGATCTGAGCGGAGGAAATGAGAAGAGAGAGATGCTAAAAACCACAGGGGGGAGGGAAAGAGAGATGAAAGTAGAAAGATGCCAGACCATGAGGGAACAGAGGGAAGATGATGGATGCCAGACCAAAGGGGGGGGGGTCTAGAAGAGAGATGGAAGGGGGAGGCATACAGTTTCTGGAAGGGGCATAGAAGGAGAGAAGATGCCATATAGGGAGGGGCAGAGAGATTGCAGACAGTGGATGGAAGGAAGACAGTAACAAGAAGATGAGGAAAGCAGAAACCAGAGAAGACAAAGGTAGAACAAAAATTTTCTATTTATTTATTTATTGCTTTAGGAGACATATGTCACTGTTTCTGTGGTGTTGCATTTTATGCAAAGTCCAGCTTCTTGCTGGTTCAATTTAACCTTTGTCTATGTATTTCTATTTTATCCCCCCTTTTACAAAACTGTGGAGCGTTTTTTAGCGCCAGCCGTGGTGGTAGCAGCTCTGATGCTCAGAATTCTTTGAGCGTCAGAGCTGTTACCACCGTGGATAAAATCCACACTACAGTTTAGTAAAAGGGGGAGGGGTTAGTTTGTGATGACATATTCCATACTAGGCGAAGGAGTTTTCTGTGGTCTGTGTGTTCGAAAGACATGGTTTTCTGTTAGTATTGACAGTGTAGGATTGATCTGTGCTGGTCTGGCTTGTTTAGTTTTACAATGGGTGTATTGAAGTACTGCTCACTGCAATATGTAAGATTCTGCCTTTTCCTAGGTACTCATGTGTGACGTGTGGCTTGTTACTAAAAATCATGTTTTTCGTACAGATGAGGGGGGGGGGGGAAAATGTTGAGCCCCCTGGTGTCACATATGCTAGGTATGCCGCTGCTAAGACCTAGGAGCTATTCAACATGTTTGTTAATCAACCACTACATACCATTTATAGAATCATGCCTAGAGGTGTCTAAGTATTCGTAGGTAATGGTAGACATTAAATCCTTAGGTGCACTGCCATTTAGGCTAGGGTTTTTAATCTACATCCAATCTCCAGGCTGAATCTGCCCTTAACAATGCCTATTTTCCAGGTAGGCACAGGTAGGCACCTCATTGTAGATGCCTATCTCAAAGTGCTAGGCACCTACCAAGTTAGGTGACTACCAACAAATTAACCCTCCTTTTTATTGTGACAAACCCAGCACCCTCACAGGCTTTGTCCTGAAATCTAGCAGTAAGATACTGTACAGAAGAGCTGACCAAGTAAGCTCTACTGAGCAGCTTGAGGCTGACCTCCCTTGCCCCTGCAATGAGAACAGAAGTGGAGGTGGTCAGGTTGGCTATGAGCAGGCAGGTAGTATTTTAAACCTGCTAGTAAACCTGCAAAGACAGTAAAAGCTAAAGTGCCTGTTCCTTTAAGGCTGAGGCAAAGCAGAGAAACAAAGGTGGATTTTACACTGCCTGCTGCTGAACCAAAGCCCATCCCTCTCTACAGGCTTTAGGGGAGTGGCTTTGGTTTGGTTAAAGGAAGGCTGAAAGAAGCAGAGGGGGGAGTGGAGAGTGGCATGGCAGACGTGCTGAAGCAATCTCAGGAAAAGAAGGAGTTTTTCCCAGACCGGCCAGATTCTGGTGTCCCAGACTGGCCCATGGAGGAGGTGGAGGAAGGTTTGCCCACCTTAGACCTGTATGCTCCAGTGAGTCTTGAAAGCATGGAAGTCCAGGTGTTTTTAGCGCGCACAGGATTTTAGCGTGCGCTAAACCTGCGCTACGTGGCTAGAACTAATGCCAGCTCAATGCTAGCGTTAAGGTCTAGCTCGTACGGCAATTCAGCGCATGCTAAGCCCATACTAAACCCGTTATCGCAGCTTAGTAAAAGGAGCCCTTAAACTTGGAAAGCGTCTTTAAAGAGAAATGTCTTAAGAGATGACTTGAATTTCTCAAGGGTCGTTATCTCTCTTAACCTGTTCAGTGCTGAGTTCCAAAGGGTTGGGGCGACTATAGAAAAGACAGTATTTCTTCTAGCATTTTTATAGTTCAGGGATGGGATTGCTAATAGATTTTGACCAGAGGATCGAAGAAGATGTGATGAGGTATATGGAATCAAAAGTCTATTGATAAATTCCGGCTGACCAGTGTTTCTTGTTTTAAAAATCAGTAATAGTATTTTATAGGTAACTCGGTGATGGATAGGGAACCAGTGGGCTTTTATTAAAAGTAGAGTTACATGGTCAAACTTTTTGGTCTTATAGATAACTTTTACAGCAGTGTACAATTTATCTCATTTAGTATTAAAGAAGTCTCCTTGATTTTATTAAGTGGACTTGCTACAAAAACTTTTATTTTTTCAGAATTCAGCTTGAGTTTGAAAGATATAGAATCAGCACCTAAACATAGGCATGCTATTAATTATCCCTGTACTGACCTATCCATAATCCTCCTAAAATATTAAGGGGGAGAGGAAACCTATTTTTATATTTCCATTAGATATGCCAGCATTTTTCTAAGTGCTAGTGCAAAATGTGCCTTTTAGCGCATGTCAGATGACTGTTTGCAGTAGACATTTTCCCATGTGCTGCTTAGCATCATTTTAGAAGCAACGTGATGTTACTTAAAGCAGGCAATCTATGATCATTTTCATGCCAGCCCTCAAAATTGCAGCAAATGATGACTTCCCCTATAATTTATTCTATAGTTAGTTCTGAATTTTCTCATAGTCTTACATCATCTCTCTCCTTATTTCGTTTCTTATTAATAATTGTTCTTCTTCCTCCCTTCCCTGTCTTCTAATATTTTGACTTCTTCTCATCCTCCCTCTCGTTTTTCAAAGTCACTGTATAAAACTTCCTTCCGCTTCCTCCGCCTTTAAATTCTTTTTCCAACTGCATTTGTTAAGACTTTGAAGTGTCCTATTCTGGTATCAGCATTTAAGGCACCTTTCAGGCCCTTGCTGTGAAAATTGACTCTTTAAGAGCAAGAATTTTGCTGACTGACAGGAAGAGGTAATTGATTTGCACAGCAGGTTTCTTGAAAAGCCCCAGCAAGACAGAAAACTTGAAATCTAAAAAATGAATAAACTGTTGGCCAGGATGGGCCAACTTGAGGGAAAAACACTTCTTTAGGCCTTCTTAATGAAACATAGAAACATGATGGCAGATAAAGGCCAAATGGCCCATCTAGTCTGCCCATCCGCAGTAACTATTATATCTTTCTCTTTAGGTCACTGTAAGTCATTAAAGATAAACAAGATAAACTATATTGAACAATGAAGGCCTGAGAAAGAGGCACAGAATGATGCATGAACAGTTTTCATTGGGTTACACTATTTGGTGCTATATTTTCCTTGCCATGTTATCTGATTGATCAATTTGCTTTTATAATATTGACACACCCTTTACATATGTCTGCTTTTTTATGTTTCCTACTGCAAGGGACTACTCTAAATTGAAATATAGTCAAACCTTGGTCTGCGAGCATAATTCATTCCAGAAACATACTTGTAATCCAAAGCACTCGTATATCAAAGCAAATTTCCCTGTAGGAAATAATGGAAACTCGGACGATTGGTTCCACAACCCAAAAACTTTAATACAAAATACTATACACACTTGTATTGCAAGATCTCACTCATTTAGAACAGTCACTACAGTTCTGCAGCGTCAGAGAAGAACCATCGGCTCAGTTGTGATGTGTGTATACTGTATGTACTTGTATTGTAAGACATTGCTTGTATATCAAGTTAAAATTTAATCAAATGTTTTTCTTGTCTTGCAAAACACTTGCAAACCAAGTTACTTGCAATCCAAGGTTGTACTGTATGTGGAAAAGATGGCTTTATAGGCTGCTCGTTGGGAGAGAAAACTGGACCCTATAATATAAGCATCTGTATCTTATGATCATTATAGGAAAGGATTAAAAACTTAGGCCCTCTTTTACTAAGCTGCAGTAAAGGAATTCTTTGAGCGTTGAAGCAGCATCAGAGCATTTAGCATTCTGGGCTATGGTAGAAACCTCTACTGTGGCTTAGTATAAGAAGGAGGTACTTATTTAAGCAATTTGGGGGGGGGGGGGAATAATGTAGATGTATCACGTTTTAAGTTTATTATTTATCTGATATACCACCTATCTAGGTGGTTTACAATAATTTTTTAAAAACAGGGGGTTTAAAAATAAAAGAAAAACTTCAGACTGAAGTACATAATCAAAGAGACATAGTGATTGGAAGCAAAAGGGGGGGGGAGGGGAAAATACAATATAAAAAAAGAGACCACACAAATAGGAAAGGTAAAGCTAATGCTCTGTACTGCACAAAGGATAATAATTTCTTAGGAAGTAAAGGTATCCTTAAACAGAAAGATCTTTAAATATTAATAGGGATGTTTCTTGTCTGATATGGCTTGAAAGCGCATTCCATAAGGTAGGGGCTACAACAGAAAAAATGGTTTTTACGTGTAGTGTCATAAAATTATATGGCGAAGTAACAAAATTGAAAGGAAATTTTGCTATGTTGAACATAATAGCCACAAAGTTGTGTGACGGATTAATTGTCGATAAATGCAGGAGAGTTTTCTTGTTTTGTTTTGAAAACAAGGAGTACGTTTTTGAAAGTGATACGGTGGGATATGGGCAGTCAGTGAGCGTGTTTCAGGAGCGGAGTAACATGATCGTACTTTTTAGCCTTGTAGATGAGTTTAACTGCAGTGTTTTGTATTATTTTAAGTCTTCTGATTTCTTTATGGTTAATTCTTTGATAAAGGGAATTGCAGTAGTCCAGACTACTAAAGAGTAAATTGGGATATTGAGGGATTTTTGTTCTAAAAGGCCTGAGATGGAACAAATCATTTTTAACTTAAAAAAAGCATTTTTGGACTTCCGAGTTTATGTGCTGGTGATAGTTTTTTGTCTAAGATTACACCCAATAATTTGATTGTGGTGTCCATTTTTAAGGGAATTGATCTTATGCAAATTGGGGACTTTATGTTTCTCTTTTCATTGCAGGGGAAAATCATGGCTTTGGCTTTAGAGATATTCAGAGAGCATGTTATCAGTGAGCATTCGGAAAACTACGTCTTAAATCAGTCCAAGGCAATCCCTGCATTCTGAAGCCTGGTTAGTAGGAGATTATGATCAACAGGATTCAAGGCGGCTGTCAAGTCTAATGAGATTAAGGAAGTGGTGAGTCCTAGTAAAAAGAGTTCAGTGGAATGATGAGGTCTGAATCTGGTTTGGTTTGGGTGCAAAGCATTTGTCTTTTCAAGAAAGAAGGAAAATTGATTGAATATGATTTCTTCAGTCACTTTAGCTAATAAAGGGAGATTAGCTATCGGCCGCAAACTAGGAACAGTTATCGAGAGGAATATTTGATTGTTTTGGTGTTTGTTGTATTGACGCCTCCTTCCATCTTTTGGGCATGGTACCCATAGAAAGACTGTGTATAATCTTGTTGTGTATATAAAGACCAAAAATGGAGAAATAGTGTTTTAAGAGTGTCAGGGAAAAGGTGTCTTTGGGACTTCCTGACAATTTTAATGATTGAATGGTTTTTTGAATAGGGTGCTGAATGGAATGTGAAAGTGTTTCAGTGTAGCATGAGGATATTAAGAACATAAGCATTGCCTCTGCTGGGTCAGACCAGAGGTCCATCATGCCCAACAGTCCACTCACGCGGCGGCCCATCAGGTCCAGGACCTGTATAGTATTCCTCTATCTATACCCTTCTATCCCCTTTTCTTTCAGGAAATTATCCAATCCCTTCTTGAACCCCAATACCATGCTCTGTCCTATCACACCCTCTGGAAGCGCATTCCAGGTGTCCACCACCCTTTGGGTGAAGAAGAACTTCCTAGCATTGGTTCTGAATCTGTCCCCTTTTAATTTTTCTGAATGCCCTTTCGTTCTTGTAGTTTTAGAAATTCTTCTTGTAGTTCTTGTAGTTTTGAAGAATCTGTTCCTCTCCGCTTTCTCTTTGCCTTTCATGATCTTGTAAGTTTCTATCATGTCCCCTCTAAGTCTCTGCTTTTCCAGGGAAAAGAGCCCCAGTTTCTCTAATCTTTCAGCAATGAAAGGTTTTCCATACCTTTTATCAATTGCGTCACTCTTTTCTGAACCCTCTCGAGTATCGCAATATCCTTCTTAAAGTATGGCGACCAATATTGGACGCAGTATTCCAGATGCAGGTGCACCATCGCCCGATATAACGGCAGGATAACTTATTTCGTTCTGGGTGTAATACCTTTCTTAATACCTAGCATTTTGTTCGCCTTCTATTGAGGAGGGAGGTGTTAGATTATTCCATGCAATGTTTATTTTATTTTCAAAATAGTTGGCTAGCTCTTGAGAAGAAGGGATAGAGGCATCGGTTAGTATATGAGTGCATTTTCTTGTTCCAAGACGCCTTTGGATAACTACTGTCCTTTTAAGGGCATATTTTAATACTCTATATTTTAATACTTTAATATTCTATCTTGTTAAAGTTTTATAATATAATATTTTGATAATTTAATATTTTAAAATTTTGAAAGTTTAAAAAATTTTCTAAAAAATTTTTCAAAAACTTAAAATATAAAGTAAATTGTTAATCTTTTACCCAGCCTATTGTACTTTCCCTTTATGTTGAATCTTTTCTATAAATATACGTTGTAGATAGTTAAAGTAGGGGTTCATTCACACCAAAAGTAACAAAAACAGGACAGTTGACAAAATCATAAATAAACGGAGAAAAATAAACCTCAATTGTGGGTCGCCGGGACTACACAAGTACCCAGAGCTCACCACCTCATCACGGGTTTATAAAAAAACTCCGTACAGTTATAAGTTACTTTCATACTTCAACATCTCTTTAAAAGAATAGTTTCCAAAAAATTCTCAAAGGATTTGAATTTCAACGTCCTATAATTTTCTATAAATAGGTGAAACAGCCCCAAACTAACTATATGTGTGGCAATCAGCTACAGCTGTAGATAAATTCAAAACAGGGTCTAATAGCGTGGCTATAAAACCTGCATAGTAGCGTGTATAAGAGAGTCAAACACTCATCTGAAGAAACATCTTCGTCCCGATAGAAAAGATCTTCTATTTCGCCTGAAAGCAGGCTACTTCAGGGGATTCGTTTGCACCAGGTTAGCTCCACGCTGTCAGCTGTATATCGGGAGGCCTGTTTCTCTCAAAATGGCCCTCATTGAGAGAAACAGGCCTCCCGATATACAGCTGACAGCGTGGAGCTAACCTGGTGCAAACGAATCCCCTGAAGTAGCCTGCTTTCAGGCGAAATAGAAGATCTTTTCTATCGGGACGAAGATGTTTCTTCAGATGAGTGTTTGACTCTCTTATACACGCTACTATGCAGGTTTTATAGCCACGCTATTAGACCCTGTTTTGAATTTATCTACAGCTGTAGCTGATTGCCACACATATAGTTAGTTTGGGGCTGTTTCACCTATTTATAGAAAATTATAGGACGTTGAAATTCAAATCCTTTGAGAATTTTTTGGAAACTATTCTTTTAAAGAGATGTTGAAGTATGAAAGTAACTTATAACTGTACGGAGTTTTTTTATAAACCCGTGATGAGGTGGTGAGCTCTGGGTACTTGTGTAGTCCCGGCGACCCACAATTGAGGTTTATTTTTCTCCGTTTATTTATGATTTTGTCAACTGTCCTGTTTTTGTTACTTTTGGTGTGAATGAACCCCTACTTTAACTATCTACAACGTATATTTATATAATATTGTTCTTCACAGAATACGATTGTACCTTTATTATATTTGGTGAATCTTTTCTATAACAATTGTAGTTCTCTCCCACTCCCCTATTGTTGGCAGGTGGTCCGTACGTCTTATGCTTTTAATAATCGGATTGTCTTCCAGTTCCCCTTGTTTTATTTGTTTTTATAAAGTTATATGTTTTTATGTAATTCTACATTGTTAACTGCTTAGATATTTGATTAAACGGTCTAAAAAATCTTTTAATAAACTTGAAATTTGAAACTTGAATAAAGACTGCATTATTATTTGCTTTTGTGATATGATCAGAATAATACTACTTTTTTTCTTCTTCGATTAAGTTTTTGTAACGATGATGTTTCCTTATAGTGTGTCAGAGTTGAGAGGGAACAGTGATGCCTCCACCATCTCTCAGAGGAGCGTAGTTGTTATCAAAGTAGAAGGAGTTCTGGTGTGTACCAGGACTTTTTCTTTTCGGAAGATGAAGGCCTATGGAGATCTAAAGGAGCAATTTTATCTATAAGAGAGTGCATTGTCTCAATCCAAAGGTTTGATTGTTCTTTGATTGGGAGTGTAGTGGATTCTTCTAGCAATAGTTCAAAGGAATCTTGTACATTAGAAATGTTGAGTTTACTGAGATCCTTGAAAGGGTGGACCTTGTTAGTTGATGTGGGGTATCTTGAGTGATAGAGTAAGTAAAGAATGGTCTGTCCATAGAAGAAAGAGGTTCTGTTTGGGGTGAAACAGATGGGTGAGTGACAAGGGGATAAATATCATGTCTAATATGTGACCCGCTGAATGTGTAGGGCTTATAATCAAAGGGAGAAGAGAGAGGTCTGATGTAAAATAGAGAATATCAGCTGCAAGGGTTTTTTGGAGATCGCCAAAGTAGATATTGAAGTCACCTAGAACAAGATTTCTCAATGCACGGTACATGTACCCCAGGGGTGTACCCTGGCCACTCATACATACGTGGGCTGACCGCCGTCTGTCTGCCACTGCTGCCCGTTCACTGCCCACTACCCGCCTGCTCCATTTAATTATCCTCCCATTGCTGCCGCAACTGCAAAAGGGCCAGATGCCGGCCCATAAGCCTTCCCCTGAAGTCAATTCTGATGTCAGAGAGAAGGTCCAGGCCAGCCAATTGGTACTTGGCTAGCCCGGACCTTCTCTTGAGGGAAGGCTTATGGGCTGGAACCTGGCCCTTTTGTAGTTTTGGCAGCAGAAGGAGGGGATTTAAATGGAGCGGGCGGATGGTGGCATGCAGCTGGGGATGAGTGGCGGGAGGCGGATTTGGTGGTGGTTCGGCTTGGGGGCACTAACTCAGGACATAGAAAGGAAGGAGGGAGGGAGAGGGGAGGAAGGGGGCACTAACTTGGGACATAGGAAAAAGGGAGGGAGGGAATAGAAAGGGACAATTGTTGGGCCTGAGTAAAGAAAGAAAGAGAAATAAATAAATAAATATTGGATGCACAGTCAGAAGGAAGTGCATCCAGAGACTCATGAAATCACCAGACAACAAAGGTAGGAAAAATGATTTTAATTTCAGTTTAGTGATCAAAATGTGTCAGTTTTGAAAATTTATATCAGCTGTCTATATTTTACACTATATTTGTCTATTTTTCTATAGTTGTTACTGAGGTGACATTGCATATTTTAAGTCCAAAATAATCATTCTTACCATGCATTAGAGAGAAAGATAAAGCTAATAGCTTATTTTAACACACTGGGGATATCTCACAAGAAATGTCAGAGTAGCAGCACTCCTCACCGACTTCACCCAAAGCGTGAACTATTCTATTTATCCGGCAGTTTTATACTTATAGATTTTTTTCTTTTTTATAAAGTTTATGCAAACCATTTATCTTTCCATTATCATTATCATTTGTTCACTTCTTTCTATAATCTTTCATTTTTATAAAGCATTTACAGCACTTAGCTTTTGAGTGTCATAATCAGATGGTAAATGTACCGCCTTCCATCAACGCGTTTCAAATTCTTCATCAGGATGGGGCAAGTACTGACACTACAACCAAAGCCATAAAATCTCATATTAGTTTCCAATTAAAATCTGCCTTTATTTATTTTTTAATTATAACTGACCTGATAGGTTACACCATTCCACTCATAAATCGGTCATGCTGCTGTTTAAACATGGCTGCGGCGTTTTCACACGCCATCTTATACTCCTCCCTCATGACATCATACTCACAACAAACCACCCCCTGCACGCAATTGCCTAATCTGAATTTAAAGCAATACACACATACTCAAGACAACTTCACACACACGATATCAAGATCTCATATATTTATTCAGCAAGCAGCATCCAATCGCTTGTTTCATTTAAACCATGAGGCTGCATGCTGTTCAACACAAACCTTATATATGGCTGAATTAGAAGAACATCATCTATATAGGTCCCAATATTATCCATATATCCGTTTATGGAAGCGATTCCTGGATGATGTGCAGTTGATCTGGACTTCTAGTAAGGAATCCTTAGATGAATTTATAAGATGGTTAAATCAGATCAATGAGCACATTCATTTCACGGCTACTGTAGAGAAAGTAGAAATTTCATTTTTGGACATCACAATAATTAAGCACCATAAGCAATTGATAACTACCATTTTTCGAAAACCGACTGACAGAAATGGCCTTTTGAGGTTTCATTGTTTTCATCCCTACAAACTGAAGACTAGTTTACCTGTTAGTCAGTTCCTTAGGTTGCGAAGAATTTGCTACTCTTTAAACGAGTTTAAAAAACAGGCGCAGGTCATGAAAAAGCGGTTTCAGCAAAGGGGTTATCCCAAGGATGTCATACGACATGCTTACTTGAGAGCTAAATATGCTCAGCATCATTTATTACTTCAATATCAACACAAACCCACTTCAGAACATACCTTCACTTTCGTCCAGCAGTACTCTCCTCTTGCCCCTAAGATAGGGCAAATTTTATGGAAACATTGGCATGTGGTCCAATTAATAGATAAATCCTTTGAGGAAGCACCATTGTTGGCCTATAAAAGATCTAAAAACATAAGAGAATATTTGAATGGTTCATTTGATAGGCAGTTAGATGATTTCAATGGATTTCACAATGTATGTGGCAATTGCCAATGGTGCTAATATGCGATGATTGGAGATAGTTGACATCATCCCATTACAGGGAAGAAATATAGGGCCAAAGAAATTACAGACTGCAACTCTTCGAATGTTATTTACATTATACAGTGCCCTTATCCAAAAGTTTACGTGGGCAATACGACTCGATCTATAAAAATCAGACTCACTGAACATAAGTCCCGCGTACACACACACAATGAAACATAGTCCGCCACTGGATATCATGTAAACATCAGTTGGCAGATCTCAGGTGGAAAGTGATCGATATAGTTAAGACGAGGTGGGAGGGAGGTAATTATGAGCGGAGCTTAAATCTGAAGGAACTGAGATGGATGTTTGTGTTGAACAGCATGCAGCCTCATGGTTTAAATGAAACAAGCGATTGGATGCTGCTTGCTGAATAAATATATGAGATCTTGATGTCGTGTGTGTGAAGTTGTCTTGAGTATGTGTGTATTGCTTTAAATTCAGATTAGGCAATTGTGTGCGGGGGGTGTTTGTTGTGAGTATGATGTCATGAGGGAGGAGTATAAGATGGCGTGTGAAAACGCCGCAGCCATGTTTAAACAGCAGCATGACCGATTTATGAGTGGAATGGTTTAACCTATCAGGTCAGTTATATAGCATGTTACAGAGTAAGAGGCAGATTTTAATTGGAAACTAATATGAGATTTTATGGCTTTGGTTGTAGTGTCAGTACTTGCCCCATCCTGATGAAGAATTTGAAACGCGTTGATGGAAGGCGGTACATTTACCATCTGATTATGACACTCAAAAGCTAAGTGCTGTAAATGCTTTATAAGAATGAAAGATTATAGAAAGAAGAAGTGAACAAATGATAATGATAATGGAAAGATAAATGGTTTGCATAAACTTTATAAAAAAGAAAAAAATCTGTAAGTATAAAACTGCCGGATAAATAGAATAGTTCACGCTTTGGGTGAAGTCGGTGAGGAGTGCTGCTACTCTGACATTTCTTGTGAGATATCCCCAGTGTGTTAAAATAAGCTATTAGCTTTATCTTTCTCTCTAATGCATGGTAAGCATTATTATTTTGGACTTAAAATATGCAATGTCACCTCAGTAACAACTATAGACAGTAACAACTGTAGGTTTTCAGTCTTCCTGAAGATGAGATTTTTAGCAGACTGAAAATCTCTACCAACCAGCTAGGTTTCCTCTGAGTGCTAACTCTCTACCCCTAGAAACATAGAAACATAGAAACATAGAAAATGGCGGCAGAAAAGGGCTATAGCCCACCAAGTCTGCCCATTCCAAGTATCCGCCCCCCTGAATTCACTCCCTTAAAGATCCCACGTGAGTATCCCATTTTCTCTTAAAATCCGTCACGCTGCTGGCCTCAATCACCTGCGGTGGGAGTCTGTTCCAGTGATCCACCACTCTTTCGGTGAAGAAGTACTTTCTGGAGTCGCTATGAAACTTCCCTCCCCTGATTTTCAGCGGGTGCCCTCTGGTGGTCGAGGGTCCCATGAGACAGAGGATATCATCTTCCGACTCGATACGACCCGTGATGTACTTATATGTTTCAATCATGTCTCCCCTCTCTCTTCTTTCCTCAAGTGAGTACAGCCGCAATTTTTTTAGTCTTTCTTCATACGTGAGATCTTTGAGCCCCAAGACCATCCTGGTTGCCATTCGCTGAACCGACTCGATCCTCAGCATGTCCTTACGGTAGTGTGGTCTCCAGAACTGAACACAGTACTCCAAGTGAGGCCTCACCATAGATCTGTATAACGGCTTCATGACTTCAGGTCTCCTGCTGACAAAACCCTAGACCATGCTGGATTTGGCATGGATTATTAGAGGAGATATTCAGTGACACTATCCAATTAAATTATGACTTTCGTACTGTTGTCCCACTTGCATGTCACAGCAGGGTTGCTTCACCTCCCCTTTGGTGGTTTATTCTTCCATTCTGCGAGTTAGCACCCCCTGCTGTATAGTGGTGTAATTGAAATATGAGTGAGAGATTACCTCTTGCTCCCTCAAAGGTACTCACCCACTTTTGAGTAACATATATAGAATCCATGGATTTATATACAGTTTAACAGTGTATAAACTCATTAATAATTGTACTGGTCTACCTGTACTAGCAGCCCTATTGAAGAGTGTGGTTAAAGCTACAGCTTCAGAACCCTGAAGTTGTGGGTTCAAACCCCATTCTACTTCTTGTGAACCTGAGCAAATCACTGAATCCTCCAGTGCTCCAGGTACATTAGATAGACTGTGAGCCTGCCAGGTCAGAGAGGGGAAAATGCTTGAGCTCCTGATTTGTAACCCGCTCTGAGCTTCTTTGGGCGGAGGAGCTAAAATATCAAATAAATAACCCTATTGAATGTCCATGTCAAACTGTTCATTGTAACTTCCTGGGTAACTGACCCAACCTCTTGTAATATAATCTGACCTTGAACTGAATAGGTAAAGGCGGAATAGAAAACCGGATTAACATAACATAGACTCTTTAACCTAATACTTTTCACTCCAGTAAATTTGAAGCAGTTTACCTTGGATTCATACTCCCAAGAGGGAATGAAGGAAAAAGCCTCAGATGTCACTCTTTAACCTATGCAGAGAAAGGAGCAAAAAAAAGGTGACAGGAGAGAAAAGGTAGATCTCATTCCTCCATGAATTCTTAAGAGACATTTACTCATTTAAAAAAATTGTTATACCACCAAAAATCTCAGTGGTTTACAAATTCACATACATAAAAGTATAAAACACACATACAGGTAAACATAACAATCCAAAAGCATCACACATATAGCTATCGACACAAGAAAATGCCCCTAACAATACTATTATCAAATAATCATCAGCTATAGTTAAGGAGAAACAAAACAGTTTCCAATGAATATAAGCATCAACAAATAGCTTGGTTTTAAGCATTTTTTTTCAATGGAATGTTAACAGGCCACTCTTTCAAACTGTAACCCAGCTGCATCTCTTTCTGATCATGAACTGCACTCAAGGCATTTGTAGATGTTAATTTGGATGTATTTGCTTGGTCTATTTCTCTAATAAGTCTGTTTTACCAGTCAAGAATCCTGTATGATTGATAATCATCACTAGCACCAGGAAATTAATTCTGTTTATGAGCAATTAATTGGGAACTGAAATTTGTCCCAGTTTGAAGAATCTTTTCTGTCCTGGTGCCAACACTGATAAATTTTTCTAAGTAGCTAACATTTCTCCCATTTCCTACAGTACCTGAGCTCTCCATACCAACTGAAAGTCCTTGGCTTACTAACAAATTCATTAAAAAAAATATCATTAATTGTCTTTCTCCCTGTTTTTCAATTAACTGGGAGAATTATTGGATTGGGGTCTGAGCAGATGGCTATAGCAGACCTGGAATCCAATGCTTGGGGCCAAAAAGAGACAAACCATTCAAGTTATAAAGCATAAATATACCAATTAGTGCCAAGATTCCACTATTCTCTGCTGGCTAATCTATTTCATATTTTCAATGATAGAACAACTTGTCCAGGCGGACAGGCCAGATGGTTTTGGACAGAGGAAGCCAGTTTGTGAGATGTTTGTTTCTTCTAAAACGTAAAAAAATTGTTCTTACCTTAACACACAGGCAAACAACCGATATTACAGATTAGATTAAAAATGTATTCTTAAAGTTACATTACATTGATGTCTTCTGTCCCGCCAATACCTTTCAGTTCTAGGCGGTTTACAACAAGAAATTAGTCTGGGCATTCCCAGGGAGATTACAAGGTTGATAGTTATAGTATGCATCAGAATCTGGGAAGGGTCGATACAGTTTGGTTAGATCATTTGACAAATTTCTTGAATAGTATGGTTTTCAGTTCTTTCCTGAATGTTTTGTAGTTGGGCGTTGTGGTCAGCAGATTTGAAAGATGGTGGTCTATTTTTGCTGCTCTGGTGGCTAGTAGACCGTCATATATTTTTTTGCTTTACATGCCTTGATTGGGGGATGGGTAAAGTGTGCTTGAGTTCTCCTTGGTCTGGATGTGTTTTTCCTGATTAGGCGGTTGTTCAGATCGCTTGGTCCATTTCCATTTACGGCTTTGAATAGGATGCAGTAGAATTTGTGTTGTATGCGTGCCTGTACTGGGAGCCAGTATGAGTCTTGGAAAGCTGAGATAATGTGGTCGTATTTTTTTCAATGAGTATATTAGTCTTAGGGCTGTATTTTGGACTGTTTGTAATTGTTTTAGCATGTTTGCAGGGTATGACAGGTAAAGTATGCTGCAGTAGTCCAGGAGTCCTAGGATTAGCACTTGTACTGTGAGTTTGAATTGTTTGTTGTTGAAGTATTTTCGGATTTGTCTTAAGTTACGCATGGTTGCGAATGCTTTCTGAAAATTTGAAGTTGCATGGTGCAGCCTTTGGTATCTACTTACTGTATTTGTCCCTGGAGTCATCTTACAAAGTTTATTAAGATTATAATGTCACTGTCCCTCTAGATCAGTGTTCTTCCATGCAAGTCCTGGAGGCCAGTGGTGATCCCCAGGGACCTGTATGGCTGCCCATATCAATGTTTCTCATTTTTACTACTGTCATGATAAGATCTTCAAGTTCAAGTTCAATTTATTTGATATACCGCTAATAAACCAAGGTAAGTGGCTTACAATAAAATAATAATAAAAATGTGTCCTCCAACGAGTTGGCTCAACCACCCCCCTGTCCAGCTCTGTGTATGCACAGCAAGCAGCAGATATGCCTGCTGTTAGCTGTTTGTCAATTTATATCTAATCTAATCTAATCTATTCCTGCATTGCACATAACTAAGTATGCTCAAGGTGACTTACAAAGAGAAGTAAGAGGGAGCGGAGAGAACGGGAGGAGACATAGGGGGAACATTTGGCCAGGGGAAGAACAGAGAATTCAAGTGTCAAAGAGGTAGGTTTTCAGTTTTTTTTTCTGGGATGTGGTGTAGTTGAGTTCCGTTCTGATCGTTTCAGTGAGGCCATTCTAGGTTTCCACCCCTAGGAAGGTAAGCATTGAAAAATTTGTTTGTACTGGAGACTCTTTGTTGAAGGAAGGTTTAGTAGGATCTTGTTAAGGGTTCTGTGGGAGGTAGACCATGCCTTTGAAAAGAGTTGGATGAGTGGAGCTGCTGAGTTTCCGTGTATTATTTGGTACATGATGCATGAAGTTTTAAATTTTATTTGTGATGGAATGGATAACCAGTGTAGTTGTTTGATGAAGGCTGATATCGAGTCATATTTTTTCAGGTTGAAAATTAGTCTTACAGCTATGTTTTCTATGAGTTGCGTTTTATGGATCAGTGCGGTGTTGATTCCCATATAGTCAGCGTTATAGTAGTCCAGCTGTGGTAGGATCATCGACTATACAATCAGAGCAAAATGATGCTGATGAAAGTATGATCTGATGAGTCTTAGCTGCCTCATGGTGAAGAAGAACTTTTTATGGATGTTAGAGATTTGAGCTTCCATGGTTAGCATGGAATCAATAATCCATCCTAGGATTTTAGATGTTTTATCGACAGCAAGGGTGTGGCCCGATTGAAGAGTGATGCTTGTCAGTGCTGTCTGTTCAGCTGCGTGGAAGTATAAGGTTTTGGTTTGGTTTAGTTTTAGCTTGTTGATTGTTGCTCAATTTTGGATTCTTTCAATATTGGTTGAGACTTTGTTGGTGACATCTGACTGGTTGTTGGTTGTGGGGATGAGGAGCAAAATGTTACCTGCATAGGACATTATGCTTTCATCATCGAATTTGATGTTTCCGAGGGAACTCATGAAAAGGTTAAACAGGATGGGGGAAAGTGGAGAGCCTTGAGGTACCCAACAGAAGGCCTTCCAGGGTTTGGAGATCTTTTCATTCTTTTTGTAGGAAGTCAGAGAACCATTTTAGCACTATTCCTGTTAAGCCAATTTCAGACAGTTTTGTTAATAGAAGGTGATGACCGCTGCCATATGATTTCCATCCATATTTTTGCCCTGCAGCAGGCAGATCATGTCACTGTATGTTCACCAGTATTGCCTGCTGCAAAACCTGTTGAAATCTTGTCTTCCGTTCCTCCAGACCTATTCCAGTCTCCCTTTTCAATTGGTCCAGATTAGAGTTATCAGATTTTACTACTATAAAATCCGGACCCATGACCCCATCCAGTTCCACCTAGCCCTGCCCCATTCTGCCCAAGTCACGCCCCATTCCACCCTAGCCTCACCCCCAGCCCCGCCATTCAACCTGGTTTCGTGCTCAGAGCCGCGTCGGAAGGGCATCTGTACATGCACAGGTGTGATGTGATGACATCACATGCATGCGTGCATGACATCACCATGTTGCATCCATATATGAGTAGATGCCCCTCCCAACATAGTCCCAAGCTGGAAGCTTTTCAAAATCCAGACCAAGAGCTGGGTTTTGAAAAGCCATCCGGACGCCAGGACATGTCCGCTAAAAGACATGTTTGGGTAAATCCAGACATCTGGTAACTCTGATTCATAGCCAAATGCGCACAGGACAATAAAGCGCAGGATAAACGTCTATATCGAGTAAGACAATAGCGCGTAAGACAAATGTGCGTGGACACTTACTCCCAAATCTATATTCAATTGGCATGCATTTGTGTTGCATGCATTTTTGTTGCATGTAATTGTGCTTGCGCACAATTGTGTTGCATGGTATTGTCTGTGCACATTTGACTGCATGCATTTGTCTTGCGCGCATTTGACTTGCCACCGGAGTACATCCACTACACATAATTGCTTCTTCTGCCTAAACAAACAAAGGCTGCCTCCAACCAGAGTCACTGATCCCGTAGTAGGCCCTGGTGCAGCTTGAGTGCACCATTTGTCGGACTTCAGTGTAGCTGCTCTCCCTCTACAGCTGCCTAATCATTGCTGCCACTGCGACTAATGTTTGCCATTGTGGAGTACATGTGTTTGCAGGCTTCCCTCCCTGCTGATTGCTGCTACTGCAAGTCTAAGGATGATACAGCTGTGGAGTGCAGAATATTTCCACGTAGATAGCGGATAGCAACAGGCCAGGTCAGGCCTGTCAGGGGAGGTTAGAGAGAAAGGACTGTGGGTAGGAGGAAAACATGACACCATGATGAAACAGTAGGGGTTAAGATAATGTAGTTGGGCAAGGTAGGCCAAAATTTGAAAGAGAGAGCGAGACTGGTGATATACAGCTATAGGGTAGAAAAGTTGGAAAATTTCGATAAAATGGAGAGGGAGAGAGAGAGAGAGAGAGAGAGAGAGAGAGAGTCTTGTAGCACTGGTAAGGGTGGCATCTGAGAAAAACACAGACTTTTGAGGATGGATTTTATTGGCATGTGGGCCAGCTGTGTGGCAGCCTAGTATGGAAAAATGTGTTAGCTCTCCTTAAGCCACTATGGGCTCAAAAGTTCACTACGTTAGGTCATCTCTCTGGGCTAGGAACATAAGCAATATGTTCTCTGCACCTGAATGTAACCACCTTCTATTTGAAAAAGGTGTGATTAAAATCCAAATAAATAAACAAATAATGCACATGAGGCAGGATACTGGTGGTTTCTAATCAGTAACTTTCTAATCTAATCTAATCTTCGGTTTATATACCGGGTCATCTCCCAGTGGAGCCCGACGCGGTTCACATGTAATTAAGACTAGAATATATAGCAGAAAACATAGGAGAAGGAAGAACTAATCAATAACTAAAGTACATAAGAAAAATAACTATAATATTATCATTTCATTGAGGCTGTAGTTAAACCATTTAAAAATTGCGAGAACAACAAAGTTTTCAGGAATTTACAAAATAGTTGCAGCGGGCCTAAAAGCCTAATGGAATCAGGAAGTTCATTCCAGATCTCTACAAACTTGAAAACAAAAGATCAGCTGAGCTTCCCAGCAGATTTAATTCCCTTAAAGGAAGGGAAGGCTAACTTATCTTTGTGTGTTTCTCAAATGGCAAAGTCTAAGGGGATTCCAACATAAGGGGACAAAAGGATCAAATATTCCACAGAGAAGCTTGAAGATTATGCATGCGCATTTAAACTGGATCCTAAAGTGAACTGGGAGCCAGTGAAGCTTTGTCAACAAAGGGGAAACATGATCATATTATCGTTTCCCAAAAATGAGCTTAGCTGCAGTATTCTGTATTAACTGAAGTCGTTTTAGACTTTCATAGCTAATATAGAGCCCTGTTGCACAACTTAATCCAAAAGAACATTTTTATCTAGAAATAAAGGCCCTCTTTTACTAAGTATGGTGGCAAAACATAGATAGTGCTGCTAGCTGTAGCAATTAGGGGAGTGATCTGTTCTCAACTGCCAGGCCTTGGGAATCCCTGCCAGTTCAGGGCCAGAATTTGCAACAAGATATTTGGGATTTCTGTACTTCTACGTTTTATTTCCCGAGTTACTTTGAATCATCAGTTTCTTAGTTATATGAGAAATTGTGATCGTGAGTTAAAAAGGCTCCTGAAGCAGGTCGCATTGGCCGAAACACGTGGGTGTCGAACCACCGCACAAGACTGATTTGGTGAATAAAATTTCACACCATTGTTCTCGAACCTCCACTGTTGTTTGTTGGTTCTACCTTGGGCTGGAAACATAATTTTATCACATCGGTACACAATGTGAAATCGGTAAAGGTAAATATCAAGCAGAGACAAATACCTAATTTATTGTGACCAAATAAGAACAAAAAATCCTTTCAAAATAGCCTTCAAAATAACTTGACTGCTAAGGCTTACAAACAAGAGTATCTCCAAAGTGTTGAAGCTTCAGCATAACTAACCATATTATCTCAAAGTTCATGGTAAATGGCTCTGCTCTCCTCACATAGCAAGCCATTGGAACCCCGCTTCGCAGGTTAGACTTCTTCAAGGTTTGTGCCATTTGAGTTGCATCAATTCTATTCTTCCTAAAAGAAAAATCCATAAGCAGCGTACAATCAGTTTTACTCTTTAGGATCTTGCCAGGTACTTGTAACCTGGATTAGTCAATGGGCTAGATTCACTAAGCAAACCGATCGGGCGACCAGTTTTCCCTCCTGCACTATTCACTAACCTGTGTAGCGATTCGATTACAATCCGCGCATGCAATTGAGGGGAACTGTATGCAAAGTAGGCAGGGACGCAATTCACTAAACAAATTTTGCGATTCCACTGGATTTCCGCTCATCCTGAAAGCGACTGCTGGGGACCAGTCGAAAACGTCTTTCCGACTCTCCAGCTCTGCTCTGCCCCGTGTCTTCTGCCTGCACGTCCCAATCTCCCAGCCCTGCTTTAAACCCGCGGGCTCGCACTGCAGGGAAGGCGGCAGAGAGCAGGAGAGTCTGGGTGGCAAAAACAGGGCTTGGAAGGGGAGAGCAGGAGGGCGCGTGCAGAAAAGAAAAAAAAACCAAAACGCCCGGCTCAGACGGGCATGCGCAGACCATCTACAGATAGTCTTTACATGCGTGCAAATCACGCACCAACAATCCGGGCAGGCAGATGGTGGCGTTCCTCTGATCGCCCCCATCTGCATATTTGTTTTTGGTGAATTTGTTGGACCTGCCCATTAGTGAATCCGGCTCAATGTTGGAAACAGGATTCTGGACTTGATGGACCTTTGATCTGTCATAAAAAAAAGGTCTTTGAGGTCACTCTGTATTGAATTCTGGGATTTGTAGGAGTAAACAATATTCATATCCCCTGTTGGGTGGTTTATAGGTTGAGATGTGTAAGTTATGCACTCTGTATGTTATTACGCATCTCCCAATTAGTGAACCTGTGTTCAGACTCTTAAGATATATTTATACTACTAAACCATAAACATATACCTAAGAAAAATAACAAAGAATTTATTTATATGAGGGATAGAACTTTTTACAGTAATAAAGTATAAACAAATGAATAAAGTCATGAATTACTAGAAAATAAAAATTAAGAATTGGTTCTTTAACTGTTAGAACCCCAATCCATATATTAGAATAAACACACGGCCCCTGTTGGCAAAATCCCTACTATTTTTCACCTGAAAGTTATTAAAACCTGCAAGTATTGTCAGTCTCTCTCTCTGGGACGACTGATATAGCAGGTGTTTATCTTCACAGGCAGTGCTTGATCGAAAGTGTTCCAGTGCTCAATGAGATGGGTTGATAGAAGATGAAAGTTGTAGATGGATCTGGATGAGCAAAGATAATTCCAGATGAGCTGACCTGATGTCTTTTATATCATTTGTTATCAGCACTGTCTCAGATGGCTTGATAAGACTGTGATTCACTATGCCCTTTATGTTGTGCTTTCTGGATACCAAGTAGTCTGGGGTCAACATGACCTATAGCAGTCTGCAATCCCTTGTCTCATTTTTAGCCAGGTTGCTTAACAAGGATACGGGCATGATCAGGCATGCAAAGATATCTCTTTAGTGCAAGGTTTTTGCCTTAAAGCCTAAAGTTCTGCAGACTTGGTCATTTATATGATAAATCCCTGTAATATTTATACATTTAAAAATGTATGTTCTGCAATTATCTACAATCCTAATTGAATTATAAAATAAATAAAAATAAAATACACTAGTTATCTTGTGACAGGGGTGCTTATCCCTAAAACCTTTCCGTTTTAAAGATGGGTTACACTCCAGGGGTGCCAGGCATCTTAAAACACTGGCTAAGTTCATTGTGCATGTGTGTTTGTATCCATTTACACAACAGAACTTGCATGAATGTAACAGAGCAATGAATGAAAAATAGCAAGCATAAGCGAATATGCGTGTAGTTGTCAAGCTAATACACCATATGCTACCACTGACATAAAAACAGTAATCATAATATATCAGTAATGCAAATAAACGAAGTGTAAGCATGTGATAGTTTAGTACAGCAAAGTAACTGGGTCCACTCCTTTTCAACATATTCATAGGGGATCTGACTCAAGGGCTTCAAGGTAAAATAACACTATTCGCCGATGACGCCAAACTATGTAATATAGTAAGTGAATGCAGTTTACAGAATTATATGGCGCAGGACCTGCTTACATTGGAAAGTTGGTCCTCAACCTGGCAGCTAGGCTTCAATGCTAAGAAATGTAAGGTCATGCACCTCGGAAGCGGAAATCCATGCAGGACGTACTTCTTGAAAGGAGAAACTTTAACTAGGACTTCAGCAGAGCGAGATTTAGGAGTAATCATCAGTGCAGGCATGAAAACTGCCAAGTCCATATATGGCTTCATCTAAGGCAAGGCAGATATTGGGTTGTATCAATAGAAGTTTCGTCAGCCGAAAGCCTGAAGTCATAATGCCGTTGTACAGGGCCATGGTGAGACCTCATCTGGAGTACTGTGTGCAATTATGGAGGCCACATTACAGTAAAGATGTGCGCAGAATTGAATCGGTTCAACGGACGGCCACCAGGATGATCTCGGGGCTCAAGGGTCTCTCGTACGAAGAGAGACTGAACAAATTGCAGCTCTACACTCTTGAGGAACGTAGGGAGAGGGGAGACATGATCGAAACATTTAAATACCTCACGGGATGTGTCGAAGTGGAAGATGATATTTTCTTTCTCAAGGGACCCTCGGCCACAAGAGGGCACCCGCTCAAACTCAGGGGCGGAAAATTTCATGGCGACACCAGAAAGTATTTCTTCACAGAGAGAGTGGATGATCATTGGAACAAGCTTCCAGTGCAGGTGATCGAGGCAAACAGCGTGCCAGACTTTAAGAATAAATGGGATACCCATGTGGGATCCCTACGAGGGTCAAGATAAGGAAATTGGGTCATTAGGGCATAGACAGGGGGTGGGTAAGCAGAGTGGGCAAACTTGATGGGCTGTAGCCCTTTTCTGCCGTCATCTTCTATGTTTCTATGTTTCTATATAATAAGTGATAGACATGCAAAATAAAGAGAACTTTTATAACTGCAGTAAAAAAGTGAATGTTCGTGGAAGTAGGAAGTCTTTTTTTTTTTTTTTTTAAATCTTTATTGATTTTCCAAACAACAGTGCAAAACACAAATATATATATATATATATATATATAATAATACCAAAAAAGCACATTCATCTTACAGACATACATGAGCAATCATTTTAACCCTCCCACCCACCCAATAATTAACAAGAAAACACAAAGCCATAGAATCTTTCAATAACCTTTCCCAATTGCAATTTCCATAGCTTAAAATACGTTTTCCTAACTAGTGCATTAATTTGAGCATCGAGGGATAGATTTTGGTCTAAATAAACTCCTAAATTTTTTATAACTGGCATAATAGAGTATGTAACGCTTTTCAACTTTATAGTGTTCTCTGTGATCTTATTGGAAGGTGAGGCCAGGAAGATTTTAGTTTTCTCAGGGTTGAGTTTGAGTTTAAAATTCTTCATCCAGGAGTCCACTGTCTAGTTTATAGAAGAGATAAATTGTAGAGTGTCTGCTGATAAAGATAGGATCAGGACTACAATTGTTGTATCATCCGCATAACTATAGTGTATGATTTTTAACTTTAATCATTTTTATTGAACACATACAAAATCTATCAATACAGAAAGAAAATCAATGTAAACAACAAATATAAGGCTCAAACAGTTTTCAATATCAATCTCAAATCCCACCATACCAACCCACCTCCTTCCATCCACTTAGACAACCTCCAATGTATGAGTTTAAAGGAAGCTAGATAAAGATTGAACACTGTTGGCACTCCACATGTATATTTCCATTTAAATGAATAGTTTTCATCTTACTTTCTAAGATCTCCATTTCTTAGTTCATACCAGGACTTCCACGACCTACATAAAATTATTCTGCCCATGTATTTTTGTGGGAGCATCTGTGTGAGCCCAAGGTGATGTGCATAGAGATGTGTTATGCCTCAAAGACTTGTGTGTAAGGTTTTACAAGTGTTATCTCTTGAATATCACCTTTAACATTCAACCAGAATGCATACCGAGGGTAACGGGACAAAAATGTTTCTATTTCTAGCCTATTTTTATAAAGATATAGAGGTAGTTTACACTGTTTTGGTGCTGTGGACCAGGATTTTTTGAAAGGATGAGGAAGATTAAGGGCTGTTTTACAAAGCCGAACTAACGTCTGCAGCGCGATAACGACCCCAAAGCCCATAGAGATTTCAAGGGCTTGGGGGCTGTTGCCGCGCGGCTTTGTAAAATAGGCACTACGTAGCAATTATATGATAATGCTTTCACATAGTTTTTGAATTGTACTACTACATTTATTTCCTCCATGTTTGAAAGTGAATATAAGCTAAGCCTAGCTAATGTCAAAAAGACTCACTGATTTATCCATTCAGATGACTGTCTACTACCCATTCTTAATACAAGTTTTATCGGTAGCAGCAGACTGAAGTCTATCATTACAAGTCATAAATAATTTATTGACTTATGAAGCCAATTTTTATTGTGCTAATTAATATTCATTGCAAATGAATAACAGAGTTCCTGTCCAAGGACTGTAAGTGCAAACCTCCATTCCAAAAGTCTTCCCAAGTCATTTGCTGAATAGGTACAGAACAATTCTGTTAAAAGGAAAAGTTCTTCAGACTATACTGAAAGGTATTAGATGAAATAAATCTCATTGTAGAACATGAAAACTAGAACTTAAAATATTGAGTTTGATTCTTGAATAATTAGATATAAAACACAAAGAGTAAAAAAAAAGACTTTAAAAAAAATTATTATTTTTGACTAGCTTTGGAAGCAAAACATGACAATATCAGAATTTCAAACATTCCAATATCAGTCTGAAGAGGAAAGGTAGGTGTGGAGTGGGTGTGGTGGCAGATTTGCCAAATCTCTGATGTTCAGCAGGAGATTCCTGCTTTAATGTGTTACCTCCCACACTCCCACTAGGGAACGATCAGTTCTCTCAGCATCTATCCCCTACATCAGCACCAAGAAATGCATTAATAAGACATCATTTCCTGCTCCTGCAGGACTAATCTCACAGCTCTTTTTGCATAACTAGCCTTGCTGCAATATAAGGCATTTCCTTCTGTCCGGGAAGGAGGCGGCTTGATGGTTCTGAGACCACAAAATTGAAGTCTCTCTGGGAGCAGAGCTAGGAGGTGAAAGAGGGGGGGGGGGGGGCAGGACTGGGGAGTGTCTTAAAATCTACTTCTGAAAGATCTGGTACTCTTGGTAGCTCTAGAATGGGGATGGGTAGGGGTGGGTGGGAGAAACATGTAG
Organism: Geotrypetes seraphini; assembly: GCF_902459505.1. Taxonomy (NCBI): domain Eukaryota; kingdom Metazoa; phylum Chordata; class Amphibia; order Gymnophiona; family Dermophiidae; genus Geotrypetes; species Geotrypetes seraphini. The sequence goes on along the minus strand of NC_047101.1, from coordinate 34,537,218 downwards.
GACCAAATTTTAAAAGCTACGAATCTGGTTAGTAGTGCCTGCAACCCAGATAAGTTAGAAACATAGAAACATGATGACAAATAAAAATCAAATGGCCCATCCTGTCTGCCCATCTGCAGTAACCATTATCTTTTCCTTTTTCTAAGAGATCCACATGTCCATCCCACGCCTTCTTGAATTCAGACACAATCTCTATCTCCACCACTTCCTCTGGGAGACTGTTCCACACATCTACCACCCTTTCTGTAATAAAGTCTTTCCTTAGATTACTCCTGAGCCTATCACCTCTTAACTTCATCCTATGCCCTCTCATTCCTGAGCTTCCTTCAAATGAAAGAGACTCGACTCGTGCATTTACACCATGTAGGTATTTAAACATCTCTATCATATCTCCCCTCTCCCGCCTTTCCTCTAAGTATACCTATTGAGATCTTTAAGTATGCCCCCATACGCCTTATGACAAAGACCATGTACCATTTTAGTAGCCTTCCTCTGAACTGACTCCATCCTTTTTGTATCTTTTTGAAGGTGTGGTCTCCAGAATTGTACACAGTATTCTAAATGAGGTCTCTCCAGAATCCTATACAGAAGCATCAATACCTTCTTTTTCCTACTGATCATACTTCTTCCTATGCACCCTAGCATCCTTCTAGCTTTCACCATCACCTTTTCAATTGTTAGCCCCTTTAAGATCATCACATACAATCACACAAAATCCCGCTCTTCTATCATTCACATAAGTTCTTCACCCCTTAAACTGTTCTGTTCCCTTGGGTTTTTGCAGCCTTGCATTTCTTAGCATTAAATTTTTTAGCTGCCAAATTTCAGACCATTCTTCAAGCTTCACCAGGTCTTTCTTCATGTTATTCATACCATCCTTGGTGTCTACTCTTTTGCAGATTTTGATATCATCCACAAAGAGGCAAATCTTACCTGACAGCCTTTCAGTAATATCGTTCATAAAAATGTTAAAAAGAACAGGAAATAAGAACAGAACCTTGAGGCATACCACTGGTAACATCCCTCTCCTAAGAGCAATCTCCATTAACTTCTGACATCTTCCACTCAACCAGTTCTTGACCCAGTCTGTCACTTTGGCGCAAAATCTATATATACCGCGTATCAACAAGGGATTCAAGAGGAAAAAGAACAAAGAACCGGCGTGGCTCACTGTAGAGGTGAAAGAAGCGATCAGAGACAAGAAAACTTCATTTAAGGAATGGAAAAGGACGAAAACGGATGAAAACTGGAACAAGCACAGACAACATCAACTCAGGTGCCATAAGGCGGTAAAAGGGGCCAAAAGAGACTACGAGGAGAAAATAGCCAAGGAGATAAAAAACTTCAAGCCGTTCTTTTGATATATTAAGGGGATATGACCCTCAAAGGAAGTGGTGGGACCGTTGGATGACCATGGAATAAAGGGAGCGCTAAAAGAGGACAAAGCAATCGCTGACAAATGACTTGCCCAGGGTCTCATGTGTTAAGCCATTTTCACATGTGATTACAAAAAACCACTTACAGTAGGTGCTACTGCCATTTTCATGTGCGGATGGTGGTATTCTATAAATGTAAACATGGAAATGGTGCTTAATTTTAGGTGCCTCATAAAAGAATGAGGGCAGAGGGATGGTGCATCTCCAAGGCCAGTCTCTCAACATTTACCTGTACAATATCTTAAAGCAGGAAAACTGCTGCTTAATGTTCGCTCAAGTCACCTACTTAAAATGCACAGTGACAGCACAGTGATATTGGTAAGGTTAATGACTGACTGATTAACAACAGAGAATACATTTGCAGGCAAATGAGCTGTAGTAATTATTGTAGTAAAGTCTTTGACGAACAAGTTAAAAAAAACAACTTGTCTTCTCGATGTCTTGACAGGTGGCACCAAAGACGTTCCTTGTCTTAAGTGGCTTTTGAAAGTAAACACAGCAGAAGAAAGTGGATGGTGTTGAAAGCAGACAAAATGGGCACATTTGGCATTATTAACAGTTTTATAGCGCATCGGCGATGAGGTTATGCAATTTCTTTTGGGGAAAACTCAAAAATCAGGACTTGTTAGAATGATTCTTCACCATATGGGGTCACAGCATGATCTGGTCACCTCCTCTCATGCACATTTTCAGCTCTGCAAATTTGTGACAAATTATTGAACAAAATTAAATAACAGCCAGGAAGAAGTATCATTTGTACTTTCATGTATGACTCGGGAATTCTAGTGCCCACTTTGTTAATCCTTTTTGCAATAATTTATATGAGTATTTATATACTATGCTCATGAGAGCAAACAGGAAGGCAGGCAGGGAAGGCTTTGGGGTAACTCAGGGATTTACTAGAAGGACAACAAATTCAGTACTGAGCAGAGTTTAGTAAGGGATGAGAATAAAGCAGGTGCCTCCAACCTGATAGATGCAGTAAGGTTTTGGCTATAACTTTGACCTTTTAGTTGCTGCTGGAGGTCTTGGCAGCCATTTTTGCTGTGGAGAAGGCATGGGTAGGAGTGAGTAGGAATTGCTCCTGTCTAAACATGCTGCTAGATTACCAAGTTTCCAAGTTTATTAGTTATTTGGTTAGCAAAACGAACAAAGTAACCAATGAAAAAGTTTGTCCAATGTGTCAAGCAGTATGTCGATTACTCCAAAATTCTGAAGTGACATACTGCTTGACACACTGGACAAACTTTTTCATTGGTTATATTGTTCGTTTTGCTTACAGAATTGAATATTTGTTCTAAGCATTCTTTGTTTTCTTTGTGTTTCTACCATGACAAGGTAAGATCTCCTGTTTTGGGTGCTGATATTTTCAGTGCCATATATAGAATAACATAACATAAAAACTGACTTGTATACCGCAAATACCGTTAAGTTCTATGCAGTTCACAGTACAAATGAATAAACAACCAGTATCTAACTTCCAAAAGATCTGTAAAAAGATGCGTCTTTAAAGCTCGTAGAAATTGTTGATACGAATTTGAAAGTGTGAATATGTGAGTCAGATTCCTAATCCATGAGGCTGCCTGGAAGGACAACAGTCGTTCCTAGAATTTCTTATATTTGCTTCCCTTTGCAGAAGGAAACGAGAATAGTGAGTGATATTTTCTAGAATGTTTAGAATTTGTAATGATGAAAGATTCCATAAGATACATAAGAACATAAGAAGTTGCCATCCTGCTCAGCGGTCCGCTCCCGCGGCGGCCCATCAGGCCCATTGCCTGAGCAGTGGTCTATACCTATCTATACCCCCCAATCCCTTTTTCTTCTAGGAATCTATCCAAACCTTCTTTGAAACCATTTAATGTTTTCTTGTCTACAACAGCCTCTGGAAGCGCGTTCCATGTGTCCACTACCCTCTGAATGAAAAAGAACTTCCTAGCGTTTGTTCTAAACCTGTCCCCTTTCAATTTCTCCCAATGCCCCCTTGTGCTTGTGGTGCCCCTTAATTTGAAAAATCTGCCCCTGTCTACTTTTTCTATGCCCTTCAGGATCTTGAAGGTTTCTATCATGTCTCCTCTAAGTCTTCGCTTTTCCAGGGAGAAAAGTCCCAACTGCTTCAATCTGTCAGTATATGGGAGATTTTCCATTCCCTTTATCAGTTTGGTTGCCCTTCTTTGTACTCCCTCAAGTACCGCCATGTCTTTCTTGAGGTACGGCGACCAGTACTGGACACAGTACTCCAGATGCGGCCGTACCATTGCACGATACAGCGGCATGATGACTTCCTTTGTCCTGGTCGTAATACCCTTCTTAATGATACCCAGCATTCTGTTTGCTTTCCTGGAGGCTGTGGCGCATTGCGCCGATGCCTTCAGTGTTGCGTCTACCATCACACCCAGGTCTCTCTCCAGGTTACTAACCCCTAGTGGTGTTCCCCCCATTTTGTATGTGAACATCGGGTTCTTTTTCCCCACGTGCATGACCTTGCATTTCCCCACGTTGAAGCTCATCTGCCACTTTTCGGCCCACTTTTCCAGCTGCGTTAGATCCTTTTGGAGATCCTCGCAGTCTGCCTTGGTTTGAGCCCTGCTGTATAGTTTAGTGTCATCTGCAAATTTAATGACTTCACACTTAGTTCCCGCCTCTAGGTCATTTATGTAGATATTGAACAAGAGCGGTCCCAGCACCGACCCCTGCGGAACTCCGCTCGTGACCCCTTTCCAGTCTGAGTAATGGCCCTTTACACCAACCCTCTGCTTCCTGTTTGCCAGCCAGTTTTTGATCCATCGGTGGACCTCCCCTTGTACCCCGTGGTTCCATATCTTTTTAAGCAGCCTCTCGTGTGGCACCTTGTCGAAGGCTTTTTGGAAGTCAAGGTAAATGATGTCTATAGATTCCCCTTTATCCACCTGGCTGTTCACTCCCTCAAAGAAGTACAATAAGTTTGTGAGGCATGACCTACCCTTACAGAAGCCATGTTGACTCGGTTTTAGCTGCCCATTTTTTTCGATGTGCTCACAGATGCTGTCTTTAATCAGTGCCTCCATCATCTTTCCCGGGACTGAGGTCAGGCTCACCGGCCTGTAGTTTCCCGGGTCCCCCCTTGCGCCCTTCTTGAAGATGGGCGTGACATTTGCTATTTTCCAATCCTCCGGGATCTCTCCGGTTTTTAAGGATAGGTTGCATATCTGTCGAAGTGGCTCCGCTATTACGTCTTTTAGTTCCTTGAGTACCCTTGGGTGAATGCCATCCGGACCCGGCGATTTGTCGCTCTTTAGTCTGTCGATCTGCTTGAGTACATCCTCTTGGCTTACCTCTAAATCGACAAGCTTATCGTATTGGTCTCCTATTACGATCTCCTCGGGTTCCGGAATGGTGGTTATATTTTCCATCGTGAAGACTGACGTGAAGAACTCATTTAACCTGTCAGCTATCTCTTTCTCTTCTTTTACAACTCCCTTTCTGTCTCCATCGTCCAATGGTCCCACTTCTTCTCTCGCCGGTTGCTTCCCCTTGACGTATCTGAAGAACGACTTGAAGTTTGTTGCTTCCTTTGCCAGTCTCTCTTCGTATTCTCTTTTTGCTTTTCTAACCACTCGGTGACACTCTTTCTGGTGTTCTTTGTGCCCTTTTTGATTCTCCTCTGTTTGGTCTTTTTTCCATTTTCTGAATGATGCTTTCTTGTCGCTTATCGCCTTCTTCACTGCACTTGTTATCCACACTGGGTTTTTTGTTCTATTTTTTTTGCACCCTTTTCTGAACTTGGGGATGCATATGCTTTGTGCTTTGTGTACAGTCTCTTTGAATAAGGTCCAGGCCTTTTCTACGGATTCCGTCTTCCCTATGTTGCTTTTGAGCTTCTTTCCCACCATTTTTCTCATGGCATCATAAGAACATAAGCAATGCCTCCGCTGGGTCAGTCCTGAGGTCCATCGTGCCCAGCAGCCCGCTCACGCGGCGGCCCCAACAGGTCCAGGACCTATGCAGTAATCCTCTATCTATACCCTTCTATCCCCCTTTCCAGCAGGAAATTGTCCAATCCTTTCTTAAACCCCAATACCGTACTCTGCCCTATTACGTCCTCTGGGATTAGACCTGTTAGTGCCTTAAAACAAATACAGACGAATTTAAATTTAATCTGTGCTTCACCCAATGCAGTTGATGATAGAAATAGGTGACATTTAGCTCTCTGGTCCAAATTCTATAAATGGTACCATAACTTAGGTGCTGGAAGGTGCCCTACTGGTGCCTAAATTAAGTACAAAATGCTGTTTAAAAGCAGACAGGATCGTGCCTAGGGAAGCACTTTACGACACCTAACGCCACAGTAGGTGTGGTTCACGTGAAAGGTGGGCACTGTAAGTGTAGGCCTTAAAAACCCCGGCCTACATTTCTGGTGACTACCTTTCTCGAAGTTCTATAAACAGTGCCATCACGTGATTGACATGCGATTGGCGGCCGCTTTTAAGGTGGCTGCCAATAACAGCGCCATTTATAGAATCCAGGCCTCTATGTATACAGTGAATAATTGAAAAATAAAAAGAGATACAGTTCAAAAAAAATCTGTTTGCAGTCCTGTGGGTGCCAAGTAAGAAACGATAAGGACATTAAAATGAATCTTCCGTTTGATAAAATTACTTCTGAATCCTATATCTTATTACATTTATGCATCGGCTGAATGTAGACCTTTACGTTGAAATAAGTACTGTGTTCTCAGAGTAATTAATCCACCACACTGCTTTGGCTTGTGTAGACACATACACCAGAGGAAGGATTAAAGTCTTAAAAATGCAGGGACTCCTGCCAGCTTTCATTCTTGTACAATGTTTTCATAAGACAGTGCTAATGTTACATCTTTTTCATTGCAAGTTTAGTCGGGAGAATTAGCTGTCAGCACTTGCTCTAAGATGGTAGAAGGGGATTCTGTTTTTACAGATGCTACAGATCAACATCAGGCCTACTTATTTTCAAAGAATCACAAAAATAAACAATATTGTTTTTTCTCATTTATTTTACTCTTCTTTCTCATTTATTTTACTCTATTTTACTTTCTTATTTTCTTTCACATACATGTGTATATACTAGAACGCTTCTCCTTCCGAATCCGCAATTTCAACATCAGCGGATTCGGTTAGTCGCGATTTTAATTTTTTCACCTATTTTTAAGCCTAGCAGGTTTTCGGGGCAGGAGTGATCTTCCTACGCTCTTGCCCTGTGCAGATCACTCATAGGAAAGTGTTTGCAAAAAGAAAAAAGTCACTACTTGAAAAAGTCACTTCATAAAGATATTTTTGTACAATGAACTCTGCTCAGAGATATGAAGGCATAATGTTCCGCCTCACCCACCAATCATTGCAGTGTTCAATACATACAGATTTCTCCAGGTTTAAATACTAAACTGTTGTGTAAACTCATAGGAAATGGCTGTGGGGAGTTCCCGTCGTAGTCTCGAGAGACTACGGGAGCTCATGGCAGCCATTTTCTATGAGTGATCTGCACGGGGCAGGAGCGTAGGAAGATCGCTCCTGCCCCGAAAGCCCGCTAGACCACCAGGTAAGGTCCGGGATGCCGGGGGGAAGGTGGGAGGGAGGCGGGGGTGGGTTAGAGCCGGCTGAGAAGTTATTCACGGTTTTTCACACTTCGCGGTCTGGCTCTGCACCTAACCCCCGTGGATACAGAGGGAGAAGTGTATGTTACCTAAGTCACATTCTGTAACTAAACGTATACCACCCGATATTCAGCACTATTTAACCAATCATGAATGGATCCTGACAAGTTAAATAGCGTTCAGCTAGCTAACCGCTAATATTCAGTTCTGCCTACCCAGATTCTACCTACTCGGATGTGGTGAGACACAGAAAACTACAGCAATCATGACTTCAGCTGCATAAGCCTAAGAGAATATATAGCCCAACTTTATGAGGAGAGCATCCTTAATCTCACCATAGACTTTTCCACCCTATGGGAAAAGAAACCAACTGATTTTCCCATAAAAATTCAAATTTGTGACCAACAGACTTTTCTACCAAAATTCAAATTGATGGCCAATGGACTTTTCTGTCTCACTCACTTAAAACCCCAGTCAATCAGGTTTGAGGACCCACTTTATATAAAGACAAACTGCAGACTTCGCAACATACCGTGAAGAAAGCCACAGCATGATTGCTGATATGACAGTTCTACCTACCCAGACACAGTGAGATCCAGAAAACTGCAACAATAATAACACCGTTGTTGTTGTTAGGTGCCATCAACTCGAGCTTGAATCCTAGCGACTTGATGAATTGCAGATCTAAAAAGAAATCAGTTTTGCCCTAGTTCGGAAAGGTCCTCCAGCATCATCCCCTTGATTGTTTTCAATGTTACCAGCCATCTGATTGCAGGTTGCCTCTTTGTCTGGTTCCTTCAATCTTCAAAACATGATGTCCTTCTTCAGTGAGCTCTTTCTTCTGATGCTGTGACCAAAATATGACAGTCGTAACTTCATCATTTGGGCTTCGAGATCTCATATCTTCCAGAATTGATTTGTTAGTTCTTCTGGCAGTCCACGGCATGCCTAAAATCCTTCTCCAGCACAAAAGCTTAAATGAGTCGATCTTCTTTTTGTCTTGCTTCCATAGTGTCCAGCTTTTGCATCTGTAACTGACCAGTGAGAAAATGAGTGTACTGTATAGACAAGTCTGATCTTCATTTGGAGTATTACCTCCTTGCCTTTGAATACTTTGTAGAGAGCCTTCATTGAAAAGTGACCAAGTGCTATTTCCTCCCTGCTGGTTACTTCTTTATTTACAAAAGAGCCCAGGAGATTGAAATCCTGTACAACTTCTATTCTATCACCTTCAAGCTCAAAATCTTCATCATTTTCCATGTTCATGATCTTCATCTTGTTTATGTTCAGTTTTAATCATTCTTTGTCTTGCCAAACTTGACACTGAAACATTCTGTTCATTTGTGATACTTTTTCTCTATCACCAGATAGTTTTGCTTGTCTTTTTTCTTCTGCTATTTTTCTGGTTTCTTCGGAGATCCAAGGTGATTTCTTGGCTTTCTTTTTCTTCTGGAGTGTTTTTTTTTTTTAACTTCATCACTAATTACAGTTTTGATGTCATTCCATAACTCTTCTGGCTCTCTAGCTCCTGTATTAAGCACGGCAAACCTGTTGTTTAGTTTTATCCAATAGTCTGATGGAATGTTTTCAATGTTGTATTTTGGGAGGTCCCTAATGATCTTCTCTTTGCGAAGCTTCATCTTGATCTTGCATGTGAAAAGCTCGTGGTTACTTCCACCATTACAAAGCTCATTTAAACCACTCTAAATTGACTACCCTAGTCATTAGCAGTGGTAAAGAAGCTTTCAATAAACAGTAAACAACAGACCATAGAAGTCTATTCAGTTTTGCCTTAATTCTCATTACTCTTGCCCAACAAAACACCTCAATATCCATGTTTCCATTCTCTTTTTACTGAGGCATCCCCTATGTCTATTCCACACATTTTGTTTTATTCACTCACCATTTGTGACTCTACCACCACTCCTGAAAGGCATTTCAGATGTTCACTACCCTCTCTATGAAAAAGCATTTGCTGTCATTATTCCTAAGCCTACCACCCTGTAACCTTGATTCATGTCTTTAGTTCTACTGTCCTTACATCTCTGGAAGAAATTTGCTTTTATATTAATACAAATAAAAATAGAAAATGGGGTGCAATCCTTGATTGAGATACAAGCGATTCCACATTATGTCAAGCTGTATTTTATGGCATCTATACTGTATTAAAAAAAAAAAAAAAGATATACGGTTGGTACTTGCTTCAGTTTTATTTTCTAAGAGTTCCTTATATCTATACAGATGCAAACATCAAGCAACTGTTGTGTTGGTCACTGCTGAATAAATTTGTGCTTGAATGCACTGGAATATCCATAATATGAGCAGCAGAAATCTTCAAAAATGACCACAATGTAGGACTACAACATACAGTAGAATATAACAGGTAGTGGCATTCAGTCAGGGCCTTCAAGGGATTCAGTGAATCTGTACCTTTGCTGAGATACTGTTTTTATTATTATTGTTAGTTTTGTAGAGCTTGCAGCTGTATCTCTCTTTTCATTCCTCCCTATACCCTCAATGGTTCCAGAACTTCTCTCTCTCTCCCTCTCCCCTCCCTGCTGTCCTTCAAAACTGCTTTCTTTGCTGACAACAGCAACAATTAACACACACCACCTTTGGCTAACTCCAGAGCCTTTTGGCCACCCTCCTATATAACTACCTGCCTGTACGGGTGGTATGCAGCTGATAGAATATTCCAGGCCTCCTTACTTAACTATAACTTATCAACCAGCTCTACTTAATTGCCCATCTACCTAGAAACATAGAAACATGATGGCAGATAAAGGCCAAATGGCCCATCTAGTCCGCCCATCCGCAATAACAATTATCTCTTCCTCTCTCTAAGAGATCCCACGTGCCTATCCTATGCTTTCATTGGTAGCACAAATAAACTAATCTTAAATTTTAGCATTAATCACTAATAATCAATTGTCATAAACTGCAATTAAACCATGCATTGATAATATCTGCTCACAGCATTAAAATAAATGCACAGAATCTATGGATCATTCAGGCCCCCATTTCAGCTAAATGCTCAGATAAATGATTTGAGAACTGTACTCCTCCCACTCCCATTTTAATAACCTAAAATTGAAAATATATACAAATGCCTTAGGAATGATATTAAGGGGTCCTTTTATTAAGCTGCAATAGCGTTTTTAGCGCATGCAGGATTTTAGCACGCGCTAAACCCACGCTATGTGGCTAGAACTACGGTAATGCCAGCTCAATTCAACGCGTGCTAAAACCGCTATCACAGCTTAGTAAAAGGAGCCCTAAGGATCCCTTTTACAAAGCCTCAGTAATGATGCTGCCAGGATATATGCACCGAAGCCCATTTGATTCCTTTGGGCTTTGGTGTATTTAACCTGATAGCATCACTACCACAGTTTTGTAAAAAGAATCATAAGAGTTAAAGAAACAAACCTAAGAATTTTCAAAACTGCCCAGTTAAAACTTTAGGGAACTAATGCAGCAAGAATAGAATAAGAACATAAGAATAGCCACACTGGGTCAGACCAATAGTCCATCCAGCCCTGTATTTCATCCGCATGGTGGCCAATCCAGGTCACAAATACATAACAAAAACAAATAGTATCAGCATTCCATGCTACTGATTCAGGGCAAACAGTGGCTTCCCCCGGGATCGGTAGCAAACTATGGACTTTTCATCCAGGAACATGCCCAAATTTTTTTTAAACCAGCTACTTTAACTGCTCTTACCACATCATCTGGCAATGCATTCCAGAACTTAACTATTCTCTGAGTGAAAAAAATATTTCCTTCTATTGGTTTTAAAAGTACAGTCAAACCTTGGTTTGCGAACATAATTCGTTCTAGAAGCATGCTTGTAATCCAAAGCACTCGTATATCAAAGCGAATTGCCCTTTAGGAAATAATGGAAACTCGAACGATTCATTCCACACCCAAAAACTTTAATACAAGATATATCGAAAACATGCTTGTAATCCAAAACACTCGTATTTCAAAGCAAATTTCCCCATAGGAAATAATGTAAACTCAAACGATTCGTTCCACAACCCAAAAACTTTAATACAAAATACTATACGTACTTGTATTGAAAGACTTTGCTCGTTTAGAACAGTCACGACACTCCCGCAGCATCAGAGAGAGAACTATCAGCTCAGTTGTGATGTGTGTATACTGTATGTACTTGTATTGCAAGACATTGCTTGTATATCAAGTTAAAATTTAATCAAATGTTTTGCTTGTCTTGCAAAAGACTTGCAAACCAAGTTACTTGCAATCCAAGGTTTTACTGTATTTCCCTAGTCTTTGTAATTTTTGATGGAATAAAAAAATTCATCCACTTGTACCCGCTCTACACCACTCAAGATTTTGTAGATTTCAATCATATCAACCCTCAGCCGTCTGTTTTCCAAACTGAAGAGCCCTATAAGTCTTTCTTCATACAAGAAGAGTTCCTTCCCCTTTATCATATTGGTTGTTCTTTGAACCTTTTCTAATTCTGCAATTTTGGTGATCAGAATTAAACAGCAAACAGAAAAGCCAACACGACTGCTGTCAAATATCTGGATGAAGAACAAAAAGCAGAGACTGCAGTGATGATGTACAGGACGCCAAGACTTTGTTGAACAAATGTAATAACGGTTAATAGACAACGGCGCGAAAGTCAAAGGCGCACCTGGACAATTGAGCGCAGTGCGGAGGTGCGCGCCGCTCTAAATTACTGTTTTTAGGGCTCCGACGGGGAGGGGGTGGGGGGGAACCCCCCCACTTTACTTAATAGCCATCGCACCGGCGTTGTGGGGGGTTTGGGGGATTGTAACCCTCCACATTTTACTGTAAACTTAACTTTTTCCCTAAAAACAGGGAAAAAGTGAAGTTTTCAGTAAAATGTGGGGGGTTACAACACCCCAAACCTCCCACAACGTCCCCACAACGCGGCACGATGTCTATTAAGTAAAGTGGGGGGATTCCCCCACACGCCCCCCCGTCGGAGCCCTAAAAACAGTAATTTAGAGCGGCGCGCGCCTCCGCGCTGCGCTCAATTGTCTGGGCGCGCCTTTGTCCCGGCGCGCTTTTGACCTGACACCGTAATAACATGAAACAGTTTGTTCAATAAAGTCCTGGTGTCCTGTACATCATCACTGCAGTCTCTGCATTGTGTTCTTCAATCAGAATTAAACATAATATGGTGGGCTCAGTCTCTGGCAGTGTTCAAGACCTGTTTAAAAGCCCACCTCTTTGAGAGTGCTTTTGACTCCTAACTCCTCTCACCTTGGGTTCTGCATCCCCTACCCTCTATGTCATGCCTATTTGTCCAAGTTAGATTGTAAGCTCTTCCAAGCAGGGACCATCTATAAATGTCAAAATGTACAGCGTTATGATAAGTAGTAGTAGTACATTACATTAGTGATTTCTAGTCCGCCATTACCTTGCGGTTCAAGGCGGATCATATAAGGAGTTATTTGGACATTTAGGAATACATGTAGTAGTAATAGTCAAGGTGAGGCTGCACCATGGAGCAATACAGAGGATTTATAACATTTAGTCTTGTTACCATTCCTTTTTTAATAATTTCTAGCTTCTTGTTTGTTTTTTTGGCTGCCACCGCACATTGGGCGGAAGGTTTCATTGTATTGTCTACAATGGCACCCAGATCCTTTACTTGGGTGCTAACCCCCAAGGTAGACCCTAGCATCTGATAACTGTGATTTGGGTTATTCTTCCCAATGTGCATGGGCTGAAATAGATTTTGATGGCAACTTCAGTAGCTGGGAAGTTGGGCCAGCGCAGGGCAGACTTTTTTTTTTAAATGGTCTAGGCTTAGTTTCTCAAAAAAAAAAACACATTAAAAAATGTGTAGCGATTCTGGTAGCGATTTAAAAAATGTGAGTTATTCTCCCCAAAACACTTATGCAAATGAGGTTGGAAGAGAGTTGCAAAGACTCATTAAATTTGTACGTGCCCATTGCTGGTAACAGTGATGGGTACATGCGCAGAATAAATGCAAAAACAAAAACACAACAACAACGGGAGAGATGTCTAATCTCTCCCGCTGCCAATCAACTCCCCCTTCCCCCCTGCAGTGGGAGAAATGCCCATCCTCTCCCACTGCCACATAACATCCCCACCCCCGATCCCTCTCCTCCTTATCTTGAATTAGTTGGCTGATAGGACGGATGCCTACTCCGTCCAGCCAGCTGGTCCGCCTCTTCAAAATGGGCCTTCCCGTTCTCGGTGAATCCTAGGATGCACCAGGGAGGGGCCTGAAGCTCTGATTGGCACATGTTTTTTAAGACCCCTCCTATGGTACGGTCCTTATTCGTCTGGGCCAATCAGAGCCTCAGGCCCCTCCTTGGATGCACTGTGAAGGAGGCCTAAGGCTTTGATTGGCCATGATGTAAATTTGGTACTGCCTCCCAACCTGCTTATGTCAAACCTGCTCCTATCTTCAGTTTAGGAAGGTGCTAAAAATGCACCTATTTTCATTATAGTCTTGCTATGATTCATAATGTCTATGTTGCTAACCTTATTAATCTTGTGTAAGCCGCAATGATTTCCAGTTGACATTTGTGGGGGTATAAGAAACAATATGGTATGGTATGTATGCTGTTTCTACATATAAATTCAGAGTGCTTAGCCCAAGTTAATAAAAGGTCCCCTTAGAAAGGAGAAGACTTCATTAATATATGCTAGCTTTTACAAAGCTGCAGTTGAGGTTTTTACCTTGGGCTGGCAAGGTAAATGCTCCAACGCTCATTGAATTCCTATGTGCGTCAGAGCATTTACCTTGCTGACCTGCAGTAGAAATCTCTACCATGGCTTTGTAAAAGGAGTCCATAGTTTTAATAAAGAATTCCTTGGAACTACAATGAAGAGATATCCTTAATGTACAGGGTCAGGAATTATGATCAACAATGCCGAGTCAATATCTGACAGCAAATTTCCACAGGTTTCACTCCCTCTGCCCAAAGAAAGCCCACTATTGCATGTTCTTTGGTGGTGCAATACTGGAGCATCCATGTTTCTGATTAAAGGCAGAGCGCTGCATGTTGTGTGGACAAACTATCCAACAGGCATTGCATGAGTACATATGTTGCATTTTGCTAGCTCTTGTCCGGTTATCGTGTAATTTAACAATTGCCTTTCATTTTTGATTTGCCCTCATAATTGCAAATTAACCAGTTAATTGATCCTAATTGGCATCCAAGTGGTTTACTAAGCAAAATAATTTTTTTTTTTAATGTTTACATTTTAAAAAATTATAGATGGCATAAGATCACAAAAAAACATTAACTGACACAAAAGGGAAGAGGGGAGAAATACAATTTTTGTAAGGAAAGGAACAGAAAAAGGCAAAAATGACAGGGAAGGATTCAGAGATTGTGTCAACAAGAATGTAAAGATCGTAAGCGTCATTAAATAGGAAACATTTTAGGCTGCATTTGAAACGGTCCGTGTTCTTTTCTTCTCTTAAGTATAGTGGAAGGGTGTTCCAAATGTCAGTTAGAAGTTACATGCACAACTTGGTAGGCGTATTACACAAAGTGGCCAGTGCATGAAACTATAAGGAGCAAATCATGAGTATTCCTAGAAGTTTTGTGCCAACCAATGGGTCGGCAAGTAACTTAGGCACAGGCATTTAGGCCAGGTTTTAGCAGGTCTAAATGGGTGCACCTAAAAGATATGAAACGTTCGAGGCTAGAGTGTTGTTTAAATTTGGATGTATTTGTTATAAAGTTTTTGGGGGTTAGCTCCATCTTATCTTGTTGTTCATTTTAGATTTTTTTACATGTAAAAAAAATATACGTAGAACCAGTTGTTTTTATTTTCCTTCAGTGAAAACGTGCTGTTTTAAGAAATTCTTAGATAGGACTCTGGCGTTTCAAGCAGGAATAATGAATTCATGTTTGAATGCTCTTATCTCTCCAGCCCTCACTTATCATCAGTTCCGGAAAGATCTTAAAACTTATCTATTTAAACAATACAATATTTAATTGATTTCAAAATTATCATGATAAGCGGATGTTTACAGTTTTCTTATCCATTTTAGTATAAATAATTTGTATTGTACATATTTTACTTTGAATAAGTTAGGGTCACCTTTTGTTAGTCAGCATCTTTTATTGAATTGTGCTACTTTCTTTTATAAGACATTGTTATTTGGATCTGTATTTTAATTACTTGTAATTACTATTGTGTAAACTGCCAAGAATTGATGGTTTGGCGATATATAAAAATAAACTATTATTATTTTACAGAATTGTTCTTACTGCTGTGCTAGTTGGTGCTGAATTTTGAGGTACCATATATAGAACCAGGTCCATACAGTTTAATTTATGGGTCAGAGCATGGAATGAAGATAGGATTGAATGTAAAGAAGGGGTTGTATTCCTTTTGTGGGCTCTTAGATGTTTAAATTGGGTTTTATTAGGGGTACACTTTGGGGTAGGTCTTTATGTGCATTATAGTGTTCTTTTACTATTAATGGTTATTTTAATATTGCAAACCGCTTATATTCCCTGTAAAGTGACAGAGTGATATATTAAATAAATAAACTTCTAAACCTGTCATTTGTGGAGCCAGTGGCTGGGGGCCAAACAACTCTGTATTGAGCAAAATATTTCTAGGGCCA
Organism: Geotrypetes seraphini; assembly: GCF_902459505.1. NCBI lineage: Eukaryota > Metazoa > Chordata > Amphibia > Gymnophiona > Dermophiidae > Geotrypetes > Geotrypetes seraphini. Next base: position 34,521,551 of record NC_047101.1, on the reverse strand, counting down.
TGACCCCAGTGACCCACTTCTTTTCATGGTCAATGGAACTCTCATTATTCTTCATACCAAAATAATCTTATCAGTATATCATGGTTTACTGTCTGAAACAAAAATGCTGTAGGGAAGTTTTTAGGAAAAACAGCAAGGCGGTAAAACCAAGACTTGAGTTGTTCCAAAAAGCTACACCCAGCACAACCTGTCTTTCTCTGAAAAACCCATTACTACTGTGACCTCATTAGCTCTTTTGTACAGGAAAGGCATATTATGGCTCTGTCCTATTTTCTTCCTCCTGTACTTAAACTCAGGATGCATGCAGAAATGTGGTATAATGAAGCATATCCATCCACTTATTCTTCCACCAAGCATATCTCTGAGAGTTATAAAGTCACATCAGGTGTTAGAACAGATTAGGTGGCACAGATGGTGCTTGCCTACTACATCCTTCATAATATTGCTGCTAGGTATTGCTTCCCTGCTGATATTAATCTGAATCTGCATATGGTTCCTCTCTGCCCCCTACAAGAATCTGGGTTAATGTTTTGAGGAGAAGTCAGGCCCAAAGAAGGACAACGGAGTCATTTTTCCTCATGTGCATTTTGAACTTTTATTTTGTTCAACTCTCATGGGGATCAGGATGTGAAATCAGTTTAACAAACCTTTTATGGCCTTGTGCTTTTCTCTGCAGAAACCAGCCACCGTGCCTTCCCCTCCTAAGGGGGTATTTGTTGGTCATGCCTGAAAACATGCTCATAAGACAATAATGACTTCAGTCTTGGTGTTTTGATAGGATGGCACAACATAGGAGTTGTGAGGATAAGATGTCAATAATTCAACCACGGGTGTAAAGTTCAAAGTTCACTTTATTGATGGTAGCACTGCGAGGATGCAAAGATTCAACACTGACAGTGTTTTGACATCTATGTCTTTGCCAACAGTCTCAACGGCTGCTAGTTCTATCGCATAAATAGAGCATTCAGTACAGGTCAAATTTAGAAGTGAGCAGGCAAATATCTGGTGTCCAAAGCAAAGCTAAGGGTCACGAGATATTTGACTGCTCACTTCTAAATTTGACCTGTATTGAATGCTCTATTTATGCGATAGAACTACCAGCCGTTGACACTTGACAAAGGCAAAGATGCAGAAACACTGACAGGCCCAGATTCTCAAAACTTTAACACCATCGCTAAACTGTTTTCCGGCTGTTTAGCGATGGATTATCAAAAGGGATTATCTCCCTCTTTTGCGAGGATTCCAGCATTCTCCGACACTGGCATTGAAATTAGCCCTCCAGTGGATTCTTTAAAAATGCTGAGCCATTTTTAAAAAGCGGCTATGGCTTTTAGCGACTCAAATCGACTGGTCAGGGGTGCTGGTCAATGTCAAAGACTGCTAGAAACCAAACCCCTGTGTTGTGATGCAGCGGGTGAGATGCCCCTTCCCTGCAGCAGTGGTGGCAAACAGGAATGGTGGTGACACCCCCCCCCCTGCAGCGGGAGAGATGTCCACACTCTCCCGCTGCACAAATCCCTGCCGTGACCTGTCCCAACCTCTCCCTGCAGTGGGGAAGATGCCCACTCTACCCACTGGCAAGTAAAGTACCCCCCGTGCCATCTTGAACTCCCCCCCCCCAGTGGGAGTGATGCTCACTCTCCCCCACTGGCAAGTATCCCTCTCCCCCTTACCTCAAAATCGAAGAGCCGGAGTGTCGAGTCTTCAAGGCCTTGTAGTGCTACTATCAATAAAGTGAACTTTGAACTGTACGCCCGTGGCTGAATTATTGACATCTTATTCTCACAACTCTGTTGTGCCTTGATTGTCTTGTCGTTGAGGCCTCCTTTGGCTCCCTTTTTGGTGTTTTGATAGGATAGCCATAATGGGAGAAAGCAGCTTAAGCTTCAATTTACTCCAAAAGTCATCTTTGAATTCAGGTGAAATGTCTATGATCTGAACTCTTTGCTAAGTTCATTGCTAAAACAACTCGCAGGTCTTTTGTAATCATGTTCAAAACTTAAATTGTGAGTCCACTAGGGACCGAAAAAGTTCCTGTATGCAATATATAAACTGCTTTGACTGTAGTACAGAAAGAGCACATACTGGGAATCACAGAAACACAAGGATCAAAGACTGAAATTACCCATAAAACAGGATCTTTCAGAAAATTCTAAGTAATCCTCACATAAATTAGAGGTGGAGTTTCACCATCTACAGATTATCCAGAAAAAAATATATATTTAATCCTGGTTAACCTTATTACTGTATTTGCAGAGTAAACAATGGGAACTGAGGGAGTTCAAAGAAAAGAAGAAACCTTACTAGGTAACTGAACATTACATTACTGTGAGATTGAGGTGGGGGGGATGTGAAGTTATTAATCTGGATTACAATTAAATCAGGTTATTTTAGCTCAGGGTCTCATTAAATAAAATGACTTAACAGTAGAGTATGTTGATAACTTCCTCCCTGAATTACTTAGGAGTTTATTTTCAAAAGAAAAATGTCCAAAATGTAGCACAAAACAGCAGATGAACACTTTTGTTGACAAAGGCCCCCCTTTATCAAGCTGCACTGGGATTTTTTATCAATGGCCGTTATGGTAACCTTGATATGGTAACTTTTTATCTCTATTTTTAACATTTTACTGTAAACCGGCTAGATACCAGTTGATGGTCGGTATATTAAAAATTAATAAACTTGAAACTTGATAGAATTCCTATGAGCTCTAACCTTGATAGAATTCCTATGAGCGTCGGAGCTTTAATCACAATGGCCAGCAAATAAAAACCTCTAATGTACTATACTGAAATGGTTCGCTGACTTCCTGCAAAACCACAAATACATGGTCAAAAAGTAAGAAGAATACTCCAACCCTTGGAAGGCATTCTGTGGCATCCCACAAGGCTCCCCATTATCCCCAATCCTATTAAATTTATTTATGAGCTCGCTGGGACACATCAAAATGGAAGACAAAACCATACTGTCCAATGCCGACGACAACCTTCTCCTCATTCCCATAACCTATAACCAACCAAATATTGCCGAAAAAAATCTCAAACAATATAGATAAAATCCAAACCCAGGCAACAAATTGAAACTGAATGCCACCAAAACCAAAGCCATTGGTTTACGCACTGCAAAATAGAATGGCATGTCCAATCTCACTCTTCCATCAGGCATCACTCTCACAATGGAAAAATCCACCAAGATACTCGGCTGCATCTTAGATAACACTCTCACAATGGAACCACAAATCTCTAACCTTTGGAAAAAGATCATCTACACTATGCGTCAACTGTGACTCATGAAACCATACTTCCACCCACATCACTTTGCTCTGATCATTCAGATGATGGTCTTACCTCAACTGGACTATTGCAACTCCATCAATCAACACCATTCTTATCCAGAACACAGCTGTTAGACTAATCTACAAATTAAAGAAATATGATTCGATCACAACCTTCATCAGGCAACTACACTGGCTCCCAATACCATCCCGAATAATCTTCAAAACTTCATGCATCCTATACCAGATTTTGTACAGAAACTCAGCTGCTCCCCTCATCCAGCTATTCGCTACTGCTTGGTCGACATCAAGAAGAATCCTTAACAGAATTCAACTAAATTTGCCATCCACAAAATACCTCCACTACAAGTGAATCTTCCACTCTATGCTAACTTATCTGGGTGTAAAAACCTGGAATGGCCTCCCAGAAGCAATCAAGAAGGAGATAAACTATACCACATTCAGGAAAAACCTGAAGACTCACTCACCTCTTTGACAACTGTTTCAGCTTCTGTATATCACCCCCTCCTCCTAGGCCCCTCCCCTTGATTCTCCGAGCCCCCTTCCCTACACCTTTTTCCTCTTTCTCTTTGATCTGTCACCTTGAGCTTGTATAGGTTTGTGGGACTCACAAATGGAAGATTAGATTAGATTAGAAAAGGGGGCCATAATGTCTAAACCAATATTTTCGAAACCCATTTCTAGATTGTTTTATATGCAATTTGTATGCTTTGCAATTCATATGCAGTGCACCTAAATCTAAAGTGGGCATGTTGGGGGATGTTGGGGGTGGAACTAAGATGGGTTTATGACTTGGATGTTTTTCTGAAATAATGGTAGTACCAAAACTCAGATATTGTGAAAAAATCAGGTTCAAACAAAATAACACATTCACTTGAATATTGCAGTTAAGGTAATGGGCATATGGCAAAGCATGAGTAGAAATAAACCCTTATCCGGGAGGAAAAAGCCTCAGACTGGGCCCTCCCACTGCCACAAATGTGGCTTAAGGTATTCAGGCAGGGAACCACATAGGCGTAAAAAACCTCTCGTGGGCATCTATAAGCTCTGTGCAAATGCAGTGCACATAAAAGTGATCACAAGTGGTTTAAATATAATAAACTCCGATCGGAACACCAGTGGTGGCCAGCGTTTCACATATAGCTGCCTCAGGATGTAACCAATCCGATCCAATAGGATAAAAGGGAAAATTTACAATTCTTAAAAAAATAAAACAAAAGGATAAGATAGGGAAAAGTTTAATTTTAGGAATAAATTAAATAAATTAAAAGGAATGGGATAAATCAATCATAGGCATCTTGTACCCTAAATAAAAGGTGAACTGTTGTATAATTGTCCTCCACATGCCAGAAAGTGGTAACAGAATTTTATTACATAAAATTGTAAGTCTCAGACAATATTCTAAACCTGCTCTACTTATTTATTCTGTTTTCTTTGAGTATTCTGAGATTTTCCTGGTTCTTAGGGCTCCTTTTATTAAGCTGCAGTAGCATTTTTAGTGCGCGCTCTGCCCCCCTCGCTACGCTGAAAAACTAACACCAGTTCAATGGATCTAGCGTGCGTTAAAACCCCTAGCGCAGCTTAGTAAAAGGAGCCCTTAGTACAAAAGTTTAAAGGAAGCAAAAAACCCAAGAGCCTGGGACACCCCCCCCCCCACCCCGATTTGCTCTGAATCACTATTAATGTTAATAACAGAAATTATAATATCAACTGGATAGGATAATGAAATCTAATACAAAATAAGTGTACATGAAAAATGAAACACATATGTCTATATTTATTTTAAATTTGATCACCTTTAATTAGACATCTTAAAATAGGATTACATTCTTCTTTTTACCTTGCAACTCTAATGATTTCTTGCCAAGAAATTTTAAATGACCTTGCTCTGTAGTCAGGTGTCTGTCTGTGTCTGAGCAGATTTCAGCCAGACCATTAGACACTTGATTTGCATGCAAATTGAGTCAAACACTTCACATTTTATTTTATGTTTTAAAATCGCATAGAGCTAGAAAACAAAGTTTGCAGGAAAAGACACAAATATTTGTATCTTAAAGATTCTTTTTATAGTAGAACTAGCTGATGCCCCGGCGTTGCACGGGTATTTAATTATAGCAATAACACTGTAAATGGATTCAAATAAAGATACTTTATAGTGGTGAATGAAATTATTTTTTTACAGCTTTATAAAAAGTACAATATTCAAATTATAATGTGAAATATTTGACAAAATGAATAAATACAACTAACACAAAACTTGATTATAAACAACATTTTTAGTTTCACCTCCAGGAGCAAGAACATATAAATTCTTGGGTGAAGAGACCACCAGAACATATCACCCCAGGTAGTGAGGTATCTGCATACCAAGTTTCGTTCAAATCGGTCAAGCCGATTTTGATTTACTGTGAGAATGGCAGCTGTTTACATTTTTTCCATTGACATGAATGGGTGAAATCTGATTTTCTGTTTGTAGCTCCGCCCACGTGTGCAGGTGGGCCACGAGACCCCCAGAACATATCACCCCAGGTAGTTGGAATTACTGTGAGAATGGCAGCTTTTTATATTTTTTCCATTGACATGAATGGGTGAAATATGATGTTCTGTTTGTAGCTCCGCCCACGTGTGCAGGTGGGCCGCGAGACCCCCAGAACATATCACCCCAGGTAGTGAGGGATCTGCATACCAAGTTTCGTTCAAATCGGTCAAGCCGTTTTTGCGTGATCGCGGCACATACACACACACACACATACATACACACATACATACCTCCAATTTTATATATATAGATTTTGTTTTATAGACATGCCTACACTGAATGCTTGAATTGCAAGGCTGTACTAAGTAAAATGTCACTTTCAGAATAAATTAGGCTTTTCCCTGCTACCTTTTAATGGCTTCCTATCTGGGAACAAAAATGTTTATTCCTCTCCTGAGGCAGGCTCTTCAACTCTGTTTGCACCTGTGTCTTTCTGCAGTTATGAAGAGGAACTTCCAAAACCCAGATCCCCATGGAATGCGTTAAATAGATGTAAAAGACAGGCTTAAGTTGTATAGATAAGTCATTCTCTAAAAATAGATTTTAGGTTAATTGTTGACATTTTCATAACCTTTGACATGCATGATATACCGTAGTTCCATTTCTAAGACGAAAAGCCTTCGTCAACAACTCTAAGCCTCCCTTTTATCAAGCCGCGTAAGCATTTTTATCTCAGGCCACTGTGGTAAAAGCTCTGACTCTCAAAGCATTCCTTTGAGCGTCAGAGCTGTTACCGCAGCGACCGGCAATAAAAAAACCAAACCCTTATGTGGCTTGATAAAAGGGAGCCTAAATTTTTACCTTATTAAAAAAAAATTATTGTTATAAATTATGTTTTAGCTGAAATTTGTAATTATTTTAATTAAATGTTAGACCAAAATCAATCCCCTAAATATTTACCTGGCGGCGACCAGTGTTTTCAAAAGCAGTGCTCATTGCCTGCTGAATTTGACACAGATATTTAATGCTAGGCCTAATTCAGGCACAGGAAATTCATCAAGGTGTGATAAAAGATTGTTTTTTACCGCACCTTGGGCAGGATTCACTAAACCTCCAAACCGTGTGCAATCCGTTTCCGTTTGCATGCCGGCCGACCAGTTCAGTAAAGGCCTGCATGCAAATGGGGATGATCGTTAACACGCCCCCCCTACCCACGGCCAGAGCGATCCCCACTCATGCGCACACCCTGACAGTAGTGACAGGAGAAGCAGCCTCCGGTCACTGCTATCAAGGCTCAGCCTAGCCCAGAACTCTCTTGCCTGCTCCTGGACTCTCTTGCATTCTGCCGCCATTTCCTGCAGTGCAAGCCCATGGTTTTAATGCGGGCCTGCACTTCGGGGAATGGCGGCAGAGAGTAGGAGAGTCCGGTGAGCAGGGAAGCGAGATTGGGCACCGGACCGACACAACAGCCCTGTTCGACACTGGCCCTCATCCCCCTCCCTGCACGGATCTCCATGCACAGCCCACCCACCCTCAGCACCAAAATGTTGGGAGTAGGAGGGGTGCTTGGTCCCTCCTGCTCCTAGTCTTCCCACCCTTTGGCTCACCCCTGGTCGGCCCAGGCGGTCGGACCTGGCCCACCCACCCCGGTACCTTTGCAATAGTTGGGAACAGGAAGGGTGCTCGGTCCCTCCTGCTCCTTCCGCCAAGGATTGCCATCCATCTTTGGGAGCAGGAGAGATGCCCAGATCCTCCTGCTCCTTCCGCCGCCAAAGAAAATCCATCTTCGAGAGCAGGAAGGGTGCCCGGACCCTCCTGCTCCTATGACGATAGCGGCCTTAGGCTCTACCCCGGCGCAACATCTTATGCACTGGGAGAGGCCTAAGGCCCTGATTGGCTGAGGCACCTCAGGCTCTTCACTTTGGAGGGGCCTGGGGCACCCAGCCAATCAGGGACTTCCTTAGGTAGGAGTCTAAGGAAGTCCCTGATTGGCCATTGTTTTGACCAATCAGGGACATTATTCTTGTGACCTGGGATCATTGAACATCAAAGCTACAACCTAATGAACCTGAGCACTAGATCAAGATTCCTCCAAGCTTGTCGACCCCCAGAACAAGGCTCGCCCCCCCAAAAAAGTACAAGTCCTCATTTTTCTTCCCACTATTCCTCCATCTCAGTGGTAGTCCTTGCCCTCCAAAGGGCTCCTTTGGTATAACTGGTAGTCCAGGGGAGATTCCGGGGAGGCTTCTGAGGGTTGAAGGGGTCTTGAGGAAGAATCAATACCCAGTTGCTCCTGCCCATTCCTGTGCCGACTTCAACATGGCACCCCTTGTGATAGTCATACATGACTACTACAAGTAGTCATATTTTCATATAAGGAAATATTTCCTTATGCATTTGTGGTCAAGTAGCATTAGGGTTGTTTAAGAACATAAGAACATAAGAATAGCCTTACTGGGTCAGACCAATGGTTCATCAAGCCCAGTAGCCCGTTCGCACTGTGGCCAATCCAGGTCACTAGTACCTGGCCAAAACCCAAGTTGTAGCAATATTACATGCCACTGATCAAGGGAAAGCAGTGGCTTCCCTCATGTCTTTCTCAATAAGACTATGGATTTTTCCTCCAGGAACTTGTCCAAACTTTTCTTAAAACCAGCTACGCTATCCGTTCTTATCACAACTTCTGGCAACGTGTTCCAGAGCTTAACTATTCTCTAAGTGAAAAAAATTTCCTCCCATTGGTTTTAAAAGCATTTCCCTGTAACTTCATTGAGTCTTTGTAAATTTTTGAAGGAGTAAAAAATCAATCCACTTGTACCTGTTCTACTCCACTCAGGACTTCAATCATATCTCCCCTCAGCCATCTCTTTTCCAAGCTGAAGAGCCTTAACCGTTTTAATCTTTCCTCATACGAGAGGAGTTCCATCCCCTTTACCATCTTGGTCGCTCTTCTTTGAAACTTTTCTAGCGCCTTCCTTGTGATAAGGAGACCAGAATTGAACACGATACTTTGAATGAGGTTGCACCATGGAGTGATACAGGGGCATTATGACATTCTTAGTCTTGTTAATCATACCTTTTTTAATAATTCCCAGCATCCTGTTTGCTTTTTTGGCCGCCACCGCACATTGGGCGGAAGGTTTCATCGTATTGTCTACAATGATACCCAGATCCTTTTCTTTTTAAATCATATTAAGGCTACAATAATATGACTTAAGGTCCTAACTCTACTTGATGAATTACCCTCTGAATATCCGGGTCATATGTAGCTGCCAGAATTTAGCTAGGTACTAGTGGTATTCAGGCTGATACCCAGGTAATGCCTGGATTAGGTTAGAACAGCTTTTTTGGTGTCCTTATTTAACCGGGTACATACCCTGCAAACTAAATATCTTAGCTAATCAGGTACATCCATGGATCTAGTTCCAAGATCAAACATACAGCTCATTATTATGTTGAATTTATTAATCTGAAGAGAATGAGATATATCATTAGCTCATATGCAATATCTTTGAATAATACTTATAAGGATTCAATAACACAAGTCTACATTTTCCCAAGTTTGAATACAATTTTCCAACAAATAAATACTCACCAAAGCAGTTTTCAACAGCAGGTCCTATCTCAGTAATTCTTCAAGGCACATCATGTTATAATAGTGCTTACAATGATAATAATAAGATTAGATTACTGCAATGTATTCAATATTGGTCTGACTACATAGAATTGAGAATGCTGTATAAAGTAGCATGACTAATACGGTGTAAATGGCATGGCCACATTACACCATTTCTGCAAAGACTTCATGCCTAACAATACAGTTCAGGCCTATATTTAAAGCACTATGGGGTTGATATTGATACCACAAGAGGGAGGCCAGCTAACTCCTGCAGTTGGTTGTTTCCAGTGACCGGCATTGAATATCCAGTCAAATTTTGATTGGCTCAAACTTAGCAGGCTATCAATTTTAAATGCTGGCTGGCAAGTTATAGTGGCCAAAGATAATCCTGCCCAATTTGGCCGCAAAACCTGGCTGGCCAGTGCTTAAAATTGGATTCCATCGTGTGATATAGCCAGTCAATTTTAAGCTGCTAACTGCTGATATTCAGTAGAGATAGTAAATTATCTCTCACTGAATATTAGTGGTTAATTAGTCAAATGTTATTTAATCATCCAGGAGTCATTCTTGGACTAAATAGTGCTTAATATCGGATGGTATGTTTATATCATCAAGGGCTGTAAAGTAAAAGACCAAAATACTGGAAGAATAAGATTTGTAAACCCCATAGATGCTGTTGTCATAGCCCATTGTGGTATATCGACGGCTAATAAAGAATCAATAAATAAAGAAAATAAGATCTCCTTCTATTAGGACAGCAGTAAGATACTGCATTATTTCAATCAGAATTCTTATAGAATGTAAATTATTCTATTTAAACAGAAAGTCCACACTTCTCAAAGAAGTAAAAAAACACGTTTAACAGTTTATATCACATGATTAATAGTCCACTGTCTGATAATATTATATTAGAGCCTTTCAGAAGAGGGCCAGGAGGACCATTTGGTCTCATACAACAAAAGGGTTATCAGTTTAGAAAAAAAAATGGTTTATTTCTTTAATACAACTTTAACTGAACATGAAATTAGCTCAGATATTGAGGGTTTCCTTAAAATTTACAAACTTCTATAGCTAAAATTAGCCTCTATTGCTTCAGTAACTGGGGCATCCTAATTTGCACTGGCTTGAGCTTCTGTGACTTCCTGAAAAAAATGTATTACCTTTGAGTAATAGATGAGAAGGTTATAGCAAGGAAATTGAAGTGATCTGATGAAAATATCAAGACAAGTATATGAATAAAATTTAAACATCACATACTGGAAGTCCTGCTTTGAGTAGCTCTGAGACTATTTCAATGTGGGCAAATGAAGATCTTCACATATACTACCACTATTATTTTTATTTCTATAGTACTACCAGATACATGCAGTGCTGTAGGTTAAATATGCAAGAGATGGTCCCTGCTCGAAAGAACTTACAATCTAATTATGACAAGCACACAGGATACAAGGGTGAATCTATACACACTGCTCAGATAGGAGATTACAAATGAACTGATGAGGTGGATTATAGAGGGAATGCAAAACAGATATGGGTGCTTTACAAGTTGATAGGGTCAGGACTTAAACGTACAGTAGCTTCAAAAAAGTGAGCTTTCAACCTTGATTTGAATACCACCAGAAATGGAGCCTGATGTACTAAGTCAGGCAGGTTGTTCTAGGTTTTATATGTCAGTGTTTAATAAATTATCTCCAGAACATCTGTATCCACAGTTTTTGCTTAAGAAGTATGAACATGTCACCCCTTATTATCAAGAATTGCACTCGTTACCAATTGAGGCATGCATTATTTTTAAGTTGGGTTGCTTCTATTATAAAGTCTTTGTTGGTTAGACTCCATCTTAGCTAACTGAAACATTTCTCAGTTATACTCAAATGCATCTTCAAAGATTACATGCTCTGTACATCTTTCTGTCGGTCAGGGATTGTAAATTAAACGATATCATGACGTGCACTCTCGTATCAAGCAGCAACTTGGGACAAGTTTAAGAATGTGTTATTGAATTCATTTTCCTATTGACATTTTAGAAGGTAATTGAAAACTTATTTGTTTTCCAAGTTTCTGAGTAACTAACACTTCCAAAATTATTTCTTATTCAACTTCATTTTGATAGTCAAGTTACCTTCTTCCGATTTCTCATCCTGATGTTAATAATGATTTAATCTTTGTAAACTGCATAGAACTGCTGTCCCTTGATCAAAACCTCTTCTAAGTTCATCCAAAAAGGAGACCAGAACTGTCTCCGTAATATACTTCCTAGAAGCTTACCGATGATCATCCAAAATGTGATTCTTCTCTAAATACTTTTCCAATTAAGTGTTCACCAGTTTCTCAACTATCTTCGTTAACAAAGGCAGCGCAGTGACCAGACAAAAATTCCTAATATTACCCATGTCTACCTTTTTATACTTAACTAATGGTTTAGCCTTCAATTTTTTCTTAAATAATGGTTTAGCCATCAATTTCGTCAGGATTTCTGGTAAAACACCCTCACTAAGCATCAAATTCATCATCCGCATGATTACTGGGCTGATTTGTGATTTTAACTCTTAGATCACCAAGGGAGAGCAAAGATCTCCAGATGCCACCGTCAGTCTACACATACATAAAATTCTCATGACATCCTCATTCTTCTCCTCTTCATAACTATCCCAAACATTAGCTAAAGACACTTGTCCACACTGTTGCGCCATTGGTGGAGATAATGCCACACTGATCACATGCAATTTAGATTTTAAAAATACCATAAACGTGTGCCGAAAATGGAATCTCTGGGCAATCTTCCACAGCATTATTTGTCAGCTGTCTAGCCATTGTGAACAATGCTCGTGGATGATTTAACGCCCTCGCCAATTTTTCTCACTAATACTTCTTCCTTGCATTAACCATATGACCCTTATATCCGGCGATGAGATAACACATAAAACCCGAAGCAATGAAGTGTTGAGCCTCTTGTTGAGTGGTGTTTCCTGAGGATCTGGATCCAAGTGTTTAAGATCTTTGGGGGAGTGCTTGCTAGTCGGTTGAGATAACTGGAGGCACAGAGATATATATTAACCTTATATATTAACAGCATTCTAATGTATTCCTCATACACTTCGGACACCCTATTTTTCACCACTCCCTTTCCTTTTTGCGTAACCGTGTGTGCTCACTCAACAACCCTACATCAAACCGATAGTCCCTTGAGACTCCATCAACAACCATCCTCTCAACACAAGGAGCGACCTTATCCAAGGTCGTACTCAGTGTTGCTTGCCAACTCTCCACCGCCGTCTTAAATGATGAAAAATCAATGTAAGTATTTAATTCATAAAGTGCAAAAAGTATTTTCAAATGAGTGCAAAGCTCACTGGGGATGACGTCAACAAACCAGAAATGAAGTATCTGTGAGAGGATAATATGGAAGAAGTTTTTTCACTGTTTAACAGCCAGCTAGAGTGGGTTCTCTGAAGAAGCCATTGGTGAAACGCATCAGAACCCACCAGCACCCACTGCAGTGAGACTTCTAAAAATGTTTCTGCATTTAAGTTAAGTCACTGAACTGCATTGCACTTATTTGAAAATACTTTTTGCACTTTATGAATTGAATTCTTACCTTTACAGCACGATGAAAAATCTTTTTCACTGGCAACAAGATGGTGCAATGATAGACTCTGAAAAGCGCATTTAGGGGTTTGTCCCCGCTTGAGATTTTTCTTACCACCTTTGGTTCTGAGCACCACAGTCAGTTTAAAGGAGTTTGGGTGTCTATTTTTTGTTTTGATGAATATTGTTTCTTCAGGACACTTTTTGTTTGAAAACATACCCATTAGTGTGTTTGGATATCCTCATCTTCTACATATTCCTCTTCTTCCCCTGTTACTATTATTTAATAATAGTATGTCTGTTGGTCTTATTTACTGTTTAAAATTTTTTTAAACATTTTGCTAAAATAAATGTTATTTTTCCTGTGTTGTAAATCGGTTAGTAAAAATTAAATTAAGCGGCTCATCAAATTAAAATAAAACTTGTGAAACTTGAATTATATTGAAATTTGCAGGATGAAGGGATTCTATTCTTTTTTAAAAAAATTCTTTATTGGTTTTTAATCAAAAACTGTCATACAAATGAAAGAATAAAAGATATTCCACATATTCCACTATACAGGTAACATAAATATCATTCAATAATTTCATTTTCCTGCATATAATAATATCATAATATATCCTAATATACAATACAAATAAAGAATAAAGTTACCCATATACACTATTTATATTCTATTCTTACACACGCTCTCTACCAGTTTTGGTGGTATTCTGTAGAGAACAGTAGTCACCTACTTTCCTTTATGGAATAGATTTAAAATACTCATAATTCAACATACATCTTTAAGTAATTGTTTACAGTGATCCTCAGGAGTCTAAAAATGCATCAGGAGTCTAATTCAGCATCAGTCCACAGCACTAAATTGTGTTGGGTTTTTTTTTACTATCAAATTGAAAACCAATTTCATAAGTGTGACTTTTTAAACAACTGATTTTACTTATCTTAAAAGTTATATCAATCAGCAGGAGATACTTATCCAACATGAGTCACATTTTGCTGTTTAGTTGTATCAAGGATCATCCCCATTAAAGTGCCAACATGGGAAGGGGTAAAACGCAGACTTGAGGGACCTCGCGGATCTAAACCCGCACGTCCTTAAAAAGCTGAGGTCCGTGCTGCTTGTAGTTAGTTTCTGGCTCTGACAGACCTCGGTGACAATTTAGCGCTGACGGATCCGTCTCAGCATAGGGAGGGGAAAGTATTAGGATCCGTCAGCGCTACAATGTCACCGAGGTCTGTCCGAGCCAGAGACTAGTGCTAGGGCTGGAGCGGCTCGAAAACAAATCCTTTAAACTGGTTTCCTGCAGCCCCAGTAAATCGGCTCTGACAGACCTCGGTGACATTGTAGCGCTGACGGATCCTAATACTTTCCCCTCCCTATGCTGAGACGGATCCGTCAGCACTAAATTGTCACCGAGGTCTGTCAGAGCCAGAAACTAACTACAAGCGGCACGGACCTCAGCTTTTTAAGGACGTGCGGGTTTAGATCCGCGAGGTCCGTCAGGTCCATGAGGTCCGCGTTTTACCCCTTCCCTGCCAACACTGGCAAATTTATAGACTCCTGAGGATCGCTGCCGTTGGCCTAATATGCACTGCATGCAATTTTTAAATGGGTATTTTCAATTGTGATGACTTGAAACCTCTTTAAATGAAAGTTTATTTAGTGTCAATTTGGTGAGCATCGCAGAGCATTCAGCATAGCTCCCTATGCTAATAACCGCTATCGCAGATTAGTAAAAGGGGGGGAAGATTTAAAATAGGCACCATAACCAGCTCTGATTTAGCAACCCTGTTATAGAATTACCATCTTTTGCCTCTCATAATGCATATGAGGATATTTTGCGTTCATACATTGGTCAAAATGTATGAAACCCAAAGGACGGGTTTTGCTGGCTAGATTCATTGTTCAGGTTATTTCCAGTAAGGACAAAAGATAACATTAATGCTGGCATTTGTCAGAATTCTTTGAAGGCATTTGCACATTTTGAATAATAATGCAATTATTTGAAACGGTAGAAGTCAATTCAGTTTTCAATGTCTGCCTGGGTGCAAATCATAGGAAAATAATTCTGCTCTTTTGACACTTTGCACACATTTAGGTCCTTCTTCTAAAAATCTCATTGTACCAGGAAAGGAAGAGAGTGATAAGCCATACTCATTATAAAATGTTTATGCTTTATTCCAAAGGAGATTAAAACTATTCTGACAAATCCTGACTTTATTTCTAGCCCATTATTGGAAATAAAACGTGAGGAGGGGGAATATTTCATCTGCAATGGCAAGTGGCTTGAAATACATTTCCCTGGATATTCAATTCTGGGACATGTACAGTAGAGAATGACATGGGGATAATCTTTTCCAAATCCCCGCAGAAACTCAATTTCCCCATCCCGTCCCTGTGAATTTTGTTGTTGTCCCTGCCCCATTCCTGTAAGCTCTTTCTTAACTGCACAAGCCTCGAACACGTATGATTTTAAAGTGTTTGAGGCTTGTACAGATGAGGATGGAGCTTTCAGGAATGGGGCAGGGGCAGAAAAAGAACTCACCAGGATGGGATGGGGAAAATCTTCCTGCGGGGATAGGGAAAAATTTGTCCCCATGTCATTCTATATTTAGGAGAACAGTATAGAAAATTGAATGAATAAATAGTGTGAAAAGCTTCAGCCTCTGTAACCAGAGCTGGTATTGTGACATCACAATGCCTCATTCCACCAATGCCTAAGAGCCAATCTCCTCAATGATGTCACAATGGTTTGATTGTCCTTTACTTGGCTCACTTTTACTACATTTTGATTTCTAGAGTGGTGCAGTGCACATCTCCCAGTATTTGGATATGTTTGGTAACCCACCATAGCTCCTTTTGTCTCTGGGCAAGTCACTTAACCCTTCATTACCCCAGGTATAAAATAAGTACCTGCATATAATATATAAACTGCTTTGACTACATCTAGTGATAGGCGGGACATCAAATCCCACCCCCTTTTCCTTTCCTTCTAACTGGGCACCAGCTGATATTCAGACCTGGGATCAGTTAACTTGGAGCATATGTTTTCCTGTCCTCACTTAAGGTCCCTATTACAAAGCCGTGGTCACGATTCCTACATGGCAAATATGACACGGTCTATCCAATTCCTATGAGATGCGTTGCATTTGCTGTACTTGGATTCGCTACCGCAGCTTTCTAAAAGGGGCCCTTTATGTGATAATTTCACTGATCCATAAATCTGGCCCGCCCTTAACCTAGCCAATTTAGGGATGGCCAGTTAGTGGAGATATTGTGACAGTTCCTAGTTTTGTGCAACTGAAAATCAAGTGCTGGCTCGCTCTGTGCAGTATATTCAGGCAGAAGTCTCTCCTGCCTGGCTGAACCCTTTTGAATATGATCTTGAAATTTTTATGTTTATATATATTAAACTCTTGATATACCACCTTTCAATAAAAACAAGCAAAGTGGTTTACAATCAAAAATGATCTAAACAGAAAAGAACTACAATAATGGGCAAAACAAGAGAGAAGAAAAAAGTAGGAGAAGCCAGCAAGAGGAAGAAGATTTAACCCTGGTCTCACTAACACAATTGTGGGCACTGGCTAGCTCTTTGGTTCAGGTACCAATGATCAGGATCCAGAAAACAAAGTCTGTCTCTTTGAGCTGGGTAGGCTGAATGATTATATTCCCTGGGTCCAATCAATTCACACATTGTTTACCAAATTTGAAATGAATCAAGCTGATACTGTTGAAAAATTAACAATCTGAACTTTAGTTTGAAGATCTGAGTTGCAGTTCTAAACTTTTAAACTGTATTCAAATCCATTTTTTCAATCACAGTTTTACTACAAAAGTTGCTTTAGCAAATCCATCATTGTGTTCTCAGTCCTTTCACACAATTCCTTTTGATACTCATGATGAATTGCTCCGGGTCCTACTCTCTTTCCTCAATCCTGGACCATGCTATCCTCATGTCAAGCTGAAACACTCTACAGTACATAAGAACATAAGAACATAAGCAATGCCTCTGCCGAGTCAGACCTGAGGTCCATCGTGCCCAGCAGTCCGCTCACGCGGCGGCCCAAAAGGTCCAGGACCTGTGCAGTAATCCTCTATCTATACCCCTCTATCCCCTTTTCCAACAGGAAATTGTCCAATCCTTTCTTAAACCCCAGTACCGTACTCTGCCCTATTACGTCCTCTGGAAGCGCATTCCAGGTGTCCACCACCCGCTGAGTAAAGAAAAACTTCCTAGCATTTGTTTTGAATCTATCCCCTTCCAATTTTTCCGAATGCCCTCTTGTTCTTTTATGTTTTGAAAATCTGAAGAATCTATCTCTCTCTACTTTCTCTACGCCCTTCATGATCTTGTAGGTTTCTATCATGTCTCCCCTGAGTCTCCGCTTCTCCAGGGAGAAGAGCTCCAGCCTCTCCAATCTTTCAGTGTATGAAAGGTTTTCCATGCCCTTAATCATTCGTGTCGCTCTCCTCTGGACCCTCTCAAGTATTGCCATATCCTTCTTAAGGTACGGCGACCAATACTGAACACAGTACTCCAGGTGTGGGCGCACCATTGCCCGATACAACGGCAGGATGACCTCTTTTGTTCTGGTCGTAATACCATTTTTAATAATACCCAACATTCTGTTTGCCTTCTTCGCGGCTGCTGCGCATTGCGCCGTTGGCTTCATTGTTGTATCCACCAGTACACCCAAATCTCTTTCAAGGTTACTTCCCTCTAATACTAATCCCCCCATTTGGTAGCTGAACATCGGGTTCTTTCTCCCTATATGCATGACCTTGCATTTCCCTACATTGAATTTCATCTGCCATTTATTCGCCCACTCCTCCAGTTTGTTTAGGTCCCTTTGTAGGTCCTCACACTCTTCCGTAGTTCTAACCCTTCTACAGAGTTTAGTGTCGTCTGCAAATTTTATAACTTCACATTTCGTCCCCGTTTCCAGGTCATTAATAAATATATTGAACAGCAGCGGTCCAAGTACAGACCCCTGTGGAACTCCGCTCGTGACTTTCCTCCAGCCCGAGTAGTGACCCTTCACCCCAACCCTCTGTCTCCTGCCTGCCAACCAGTGTTTGATCCATCTGTGTACGTCCCCTTCCACCCCGTGGTTCCACAGCTTCCTAAGTAGCTGCTCATGGGGTACCTTGTCAAAGGCCTTTTGGAAGTCAAGGTAAATGATGTCTATAGGTTCCCCTTTGTCCAACTGGCTGTTTACCCCCTCAAAGAAGTGCAGTAAGTTTGTTTGGCACGATCTTCCCTTGCAGAAGCCACGCTGGCTCGCTTTCATCAGCCCATTTTTTTCGATGTGCTCACAGATGCTGTCCTTTATCAGTGCTTCTACCATCTCGGCCAAGTCTCTTCCCTGAAGAAGCCCTTTCTGGAAACGTCAATCGCTCCTCCTAAACTCACTTGCTCCACTTCATCACTTCATCATGCTTCTATTCCTTTCTCTCCTCTCTTCTACCTTCCAAAGTATTTAGATCAATGCTGTCTTGTTAAAATGTTTATTTTATTTTTATTTTTCCTCTAACTCTACTTTTCACTTCTCTATTACCCTCCAGATACTTTAGTTAGATTGTGAGCCTTCGGGACAGTAAGGGAATTTTTCAAGTACCTTTCTTATTTCTAACCTTAATGTATATTTTCTGTAAACCGCTTAGAACCTAACGGATGTAGCGGTATATAAGAAATAAATTACATTACAAATTACATTACATCTTGCCTGGAACCGATGTCAAACTTACCGGCCTATAGTTTCCCGGGTCTCCTCTTGACCCCTTTTTAAAGATAGGTGTAACATTTGCTATCTTCCAGTCCTCCGGAATCTCTCCAGTTTTCAAGGATAGGTTGCAAACTCGTTGGAGTATTCCAGCTATCTCATTTCTTAGTTCTTTTAGTACCCTAGGGTGGATTCCGTCCGGGCCTGGTGATTTGTCGCTTTTCAATCTATCTATCTGTTGGAGGACATCCTCATGGCTCACCTCTATTGCTGACAGTTTTTCTTCTTGGTCACCATGGAAGATCACATCGGGTTCCGGTACACTGGATGTGTCCTCGCTTGTGAAGACTGACGAGAAGAATTTGTTTAACCTGTCGGCTACCTCTTTTTGCTCCTTTATCACTCCCTTTGTGTCTCAATCATCCAACGGTCCTACTTCCTCCCTCGCCGGTTTCTTCCCCTTAACATATCTGAAGAATGATTTGAAGTTTTTTGCCTCCCTGGCCAGTCTCTCTTCGTATTCTCTTTTCGCTCTCCTAACCACTTGATGACATTCTCTTTGGCGTTTCCTGTGTATATCACCAACTCTCTCGTTTTCTCTTTGAGATTGGTATCCACATAGTTTTGTCCCTGTCCCCTCCTGGCAACAACCCTCAGGTGTAGGATCCCTTTGTTTACAATTCTTGGTGAGCTGCTGCAGGTCTCACCTTCGCTCCTCAGCTCGAGACCATGCTATCTTCCCACCAAGCTAAAATACTCCACTGTTTACTTTGCTGACATACCCACTCGTATTCTCACCTCTTCATAAGAACATAAGAATTGCCGCTGCTGGGTCAGACCAGTGGTCCATCGTGCCCAGCAGTCACGCGGCGGCTCTTAGGTCAAAGACAAGTGCCCTAACTGAGACTAGCCTTATATGCGTACGTTCTGGTTCAGCAGGAACTTGTCTAACTTTGTCTTGAATCTCTGGAGGGTGTTTTTCCCTATAACAGTCTCCTGAAGAGCATTCCAGTTTTCTACAACTCTCTGGGTGAAGAAGAACTTCCTTACGTTTGTACGGAATCTATCCCCTTTTAACTTCAGAGAGTGCCCTCTTGTTCTCTCTACCTTGGAGAGGGTGAACAACCTGTCTTTATCTACAAAGTCTATTCCCTTCATTATCTTGAATGTTTCGATCATGTCACCTCTCAGTCTCCTCTTTTCAAGGGAGAAGAGGCCCAGTTTCTCTAATCTCTCACTGAAAGGCAACTCCTCCAACCCCTTAACCATTTTAGTTGCTCTTCTCTGGACCCTTTCGAGTAGTACTGATTATCATATATGTTCTATTTCTTAATAGATGATTGTATTTTAAAAAACTCGCTTTTATCCCAGGTTGATGCGTACAGTCCTTTCTCCCACTTTTTCTTTTTGTTATATATATTGTGGGGTGTTTGCCTTGGTGGGGGTTTGGGGGGGGAGGATTTTTATAAATTTACCCTTACAGAAATTATTTTTGAATGAGAGATACTACATAAATGGCCATAATTATGATTGGTGTGATATAGCTTCCTCACCCTTTTACCTTCCCTCTAATCTTGTATTCATCAAATCATCTATCTATTGCAGGTGAAGCATCTCCTTACAAGTTGCTCTATCACTCTCTTCCCCTGAGTCATTCCTTTCTGCCTGATTAGTATAGTGCTATGCAAATGAAATTGCCAAATATTGCTAAGAGTAATCATTTTAATTTCTTTTATAATGCAAAATATTTTCAAACATTAATCAGCATTGATTTATACACAATCATCAGCAAACATAAAGCTGTTTTGTATAAGAAGCCATTTACTGCGATCACCATTTCATTCTTTTGAATATTTTTCTGAATGCTTGTTAATTTCCTGGCATCTGGCCTCAATATTCCAATAACCAAAGCTTCTGGGATGAAACTGTAAACTTGGGTTTTAAGAATCTTTTAAATGCAGTATTTCAGTATTTGAGAACCTTTGTAAAGTAGATTTGGCAAACAAACAAACACAAAAATGATTTGTATGCTTGCCTGCTCCAGTTTCTCATGGTATTATTTCATCTCTAAAGCCGAAGGAACAGGGAGTTAGAGAATACTTTTTAGTTGTTCTTATTTTCCAAAACTCCCTATAACATAGAGAAAGGATTTAGGACACTTTTAGGAAAAATCAATGACATAAAGATGTGTAGAAGAAAGGTCTCTATGAAAAGCTAATTCCAGATGGAACTCCAAGCAGATATTAAGAAATAGGAGGTAGTGATTAGGGATGGGCATTAATTTAAAATCCCAAAATATTCCAAAGCCTGAAGTTCTATATAAATGTGAAATATAGTACTAAACTAAACTAAACCTTAAGTTTGTATACCGCATCATCTCCACAGAAGTAGAGCTCGGCACGGTTTACAAGAATTGATATAGAAAGGAACTATAATGTAAAGTAGAAGGACTTAGAAAGAGAAGTTTAGAGGGACTTAGTATATCGAAGAGGGAGGCATCATTGCATTTTAGAGAAGAGCCAAGTTTTCAAATGTTTTCGGAAGAGTTGGAGGGAGGTCAGGCTCTGAAACAGGGTAGTAAAGCTGTTCCAGAGTTCGGTGATCCTGAAGAAGAGGGAAGTACCTAATTTTAGCACTGGAAGTGGCAGTAACTGCTCTGACGCTCACAGGGGGGATTATGACTAAAACAGTAATACTCTCTTGAGAGACTTCTTGATGTAAGTAAATATGCTCTGTTATATAAAATGATTCAATGGTTTTAATCTCTTCTGGTTTCACAATTGTTCTCTTTTTTGGCTCTGTTTATGTTCTATGAATTTACCAGTGGATAAGAACATAAGAACATAAGCAATGCCTCTGCTGGGTCAGACCTGAGGTCCATCGTGCCCAGCAGTCCGCTCACGTGGCGGCCCAACAGTATCCTTCTTAAGGTACGGCAACCAATATTGGATGCAGTACTCCAGATGCGGATGCACCATCGTCCGATACAACGGCAGGATAAGTTCTTTCGTTCTGGTTGTAATACCCTTCTTGATTATGCCTAGCATTCTATTTGCCTTCTTAGCGGCCGCTGCGCACTGTGCCGTCGGCTTCATTTTCATGTCCACCATTACTCCCAAGTCCCTTTCTTGGGTACTCTCATTCAATAACATCCCTCCCATCGTATAGTTGTACCTCGGGTTTCTGTTTCCCATAAGTAATACTTTACATTTCTCAACGTTGAACTTCATCTCATCGCCCATTCCCCTACTTTGTTCAAGTCCCTTTGCAATTCTTTGCAGTCCTCTTTAGTCCTAGCTCCACTAAATAGTTTGGTGTTGTCTGCAAATTTTATTATTTCGCACTTCGTCCCTGTTTCTAGATCATTTATGAATATATTAAATAGCAGGAGCCCGAGCACCGAGCCCTGCGGGACCCCACTCGTGACCCTCCTCCAGTCCGAGTAGTGGCTCTTCACTCCTACCCTCTGTTTCCTATCCACCAACCAGTTTCTGATCCATCTATGTACGTCTCCTTCTACCAATGGTTCTTCAGTTTCCGGAGTAGGCTTTCATGGGGCACCTTGTCAAAGGCTTTTTGGAAATCTAGATATATGATGTCTATGGGGTCTCCTTTGTCCATCCGTTTGTTAATTCCTTCGAAGAAGTGCAATAAGTTCGTTAGGCACGACCTCCCCTTGCAGAAACCATGTTGGCTGGTTATCAGAAGTTTGTTTCTTTCAAAATGTTCATCAATGTTTTCTTTTATCAGTGCTTCCGCCATTTTCCCCGGAACCGAGGTCAGACTCTCCGGTCTGTAGTTTCCCAGGTCACCTCTTGATCCCTTTTTAAAGATGGGCATTACGTTGGCTATCTTCCAGTCCTCTGGAATCACGCCTGTTTTCAGGGATAGATTGCAAATTTGCTGCAGTAGTTCCGCTATCTCCTCCTTTAATTCCTTCAGAACCCTTGGATGGGTTCCGTTCAGACCCGGGAATTTGTCAGTTTTTAGTTTTTCTATCTGCCTGCGTACATCTTCAAGGCTCACTTCATGGATGTTAATTTTTCTGCTTGATTTCCATTGAAGAATTGCTCAGGTTCTGGTATGTTGGATGTGTCTTCGTTTGTGAATACAGACGAAAAGAACATGTTAAGTCCTTCTGCCACTTCTTTCTCCTCCTTCACCACTCCCTTCCTGTCTCCGTCGTCCAGCGGTCCCACCTCCTCCCTAGCCGGTTGCTTCCCTTTAACATATCTAAAGAACAGTTCGAAATTTCGTGCTTCCCTGGCTAGCCTCTCTTTATACTCTCTTATGGCTTTTCGAACCACTCGGTGACATTCTTTTTGATACTTCCTGTGCTCTTTCCAGTTCCCCTCAGTTTTGTCTTTTTTCCATTTCCTGAATGAATTTTTCTTATTGCCTATCGCTTCCTTCACTATTTTAGTTATCCACGCCGGGTCT
This sequence comes from Geotrypetes seraphini, assembly GCF_902459505.1. NCBI lineage: Eukaryota > Metazoa > Chordata > Amphibia > Gymnophiona > Dermophiidae > Geotrypetes > Geotrypetes seraphini. The sequence continues at coordinate 34,498,400 of NC_047101.1, read as the reverse complement.
TTTGTTCGACTCTTTTTGCACCCCTTTCTGAATCAGTGGATATACAGATTTTGCGCCTCGTTCACCGTGTTCTTGAGAAAAGACCAGGCATGTTCTACCGTTTGCCATTTTTTGGAATTGTTCCTAAATTTCTTCCTTACCATTTCCCTCATTGCTTTGTAGTTTCCTTTCCTGAAGTTGAAAGTTGTCGCTATGGTTCTCTTTCCTTTCGGTATTCCTACCTCAACCTTGAACTTGATCATGTTATGTTCGCTGTTTCCCAACGGTCCCACTACCTCTACTTCCTTTGCAGGTCGCCTTAACCCATTTAGGATTAGATCCAGAGTGGCATTTCCTCTCGTCGGTTCTCTAACAAGCTGCTCCATGAAACAATCTTGTATAGCCTCCAGGAATTCTGTCTCCCTAGCGCATTTTGAGCTTCTAAAACTCCAGTCTATCCCGGGGTAGTTGAAGTCTCCCATAATAACCGTGTTACCGCTTTTGCATTCTCTCTTCATCGATATCTCCGGTTTGCCCGGGTGGACGATAGTATAGGCCCATCTTTATTCCAGGCTCTTTCCATCCCGGTATTTTAACCCATAGCGATTCCAGCTTGTTGGTCGTCTCTGCTGTGTCCATTTTTGTCGATTGTATGCTTTCTTTTATGTATAGGGCAATTTCACCTCCTTTCTGTCCTGACCTGTCCTGGCAATAGAGCTTGTACCCCGGCAGTGCTGTATCCCATTTGTTTTCTTCATTCCACCATGGTTCAGAGAATCCAATGATGTCTATGTCCTCTGCATTGGCCATGGCTTCTAATTCCCCATTTTGTTTCTTAGGCTCCTTGCATTAGTATATATGCAATTTAGATCCTGGTATTTTCTTGTCTTCATTTCCTTTCCCAGTGCTTCGGTCTTTAGTTTCCTTTTGTCGGCTCTCCCACCAATTGTTTCAGGAAGCAGTCCCCTAGCACTTCCAGGAACATTGCCTCCTTGCCACAATTTGAAATTCCCAGGTTCCAGTCTATTCCTGGAAAATTGAAATCCCCCAAGATAATGACATTACCTGTCTTACATTCGTGTTTAATTTCCTCTATCATTTCCAAGTCTGTTTCTTCCACTTGTCTTGGCGGTCGGTAGTAAAGGCCAATCTTTGTGTCAGCACTGTTGTGTCTGGGAATCTTTATCCAGAGGGATTCCAGCTTCTCTTTCTCTTCTATCATAGTCTCTCTCACAGATTCTATTTCTTCACAAACATATAGGGCAATACCTCCACCTTTCTGCCCTACTGTATGTCTTCTGTACAGTTTGTAACCCTGAAGTTCTGTATCCCATTTGTTTTCGTCATTCCACCAGGTTTCTGTTATGCCAATAATTTCCAGTTCGTCATTCTTTGCTATTGCTTCTAATTTTCCCATTTTGTTTCTCAAACTTCTAGCGTTCGTATACATACATTTGAGTTCCCTTTGTGTTGCCTTCTTGGACTCTTTAAGCTTAGCAGTGTCCCCTAGCTCCTTCACGGTATCCTTTCTTGCTCCTGTATTGTCTCTCTTATATGCTTTGTGTTCATCCCCTCCTGTGTCTGAGTAGTTGTCCGTAGTTCCTTCTTTGGGATATCCTGTCACCCGGACCATCGATTGGTGTCGACTGTTGGCTTTCCCCTGTTCTTTAGTTTAAAGCCTTCTCGATGGCCTTCTTAATCGCTTGCAGTTCCCCTTGCCTCCTTCCATCTGCTCTTGGGCTAGATGGACTATCAGTCTTACCCATTCTTATGTTCACATATATATGTACAGTACTTTTGAGTGCATTTTTTTTTTTGCATTTGCTTCAATGCATGCACAAATTCAATTGCTATTTCATAGTCATGGTGTGTATACCAGCCCAGATTTTTTTTTCCCAATTAAAATCATCTGGGCATATGTAATATTCAAAGAACTGTTTTCTGGACAAATTATTATTTCAGCTGGAGAGAATTCATGAGGAGAGAAAAAATATGCAATGTGTACTTTCCAGGTGTAACAAATCACATCTCTCTGTGCTATCACCTGTTTTGTTTAAATGTGTTTCTAGAAAAATAATTATATGCAGTATGAACCCATTAATGTATTTTGGCTAGGACAAATGAAAGTGGGATTCATTTAGATCTGCATTCTTTATTCTGACTAGTATTCTTAATTAATGACTAGTGTCTCTTACATTTTGTTTCCGAGTTCAACCCTGATAATCTCGCTCACACTAAAAGATCCAGTTAGCTTTTGGATTGTGATGTATCCATCTGTAAAATAAGAGTTTAATAATCATTCCACAATATTCATGATCCTGTATTACTCTTTAGGGACATCTGTTTTACCTTTGTTTTCAGTCGTCACAGTTCTAAAGACATATAAATTACTTAAATGTCCATTCTATCAATCTGGGTGGTTTCTTCATCAGCTAACCTAAAGAAATATATAAATATATAACTTGGAGACAAAATGAAAAAAAAAAAAAAAGATTTCAATTGCCATTAATTTGAGAGGAAACTAATTTGCTGTTTGTGTAATTTGTTCTGGATTGAACATGGTGTATGATCATCTGTTTTTTCCTCTTCACTAGTTGGTCTCTTGGTCAGTTTTCCATCATTATGATTAATTCATCAGCTTCCAATTGTCCAAGACCCAATTAGAGATTTTTTTTTTTCTTTCCTTCTGGAAATAGAAAAGTAAAACTATTCATAATGAGGCAAAATGTGTTAACCCATGGCATGATAATTTATATTCAAACTCGAAGATCAACAGAAATCCCACTGCAGATTACGCTCACATGAGTGATTAATAGCTGCTAGAATTTCATTGGCAATGCATGATTAATTAATGGACCATTTTACTAAGGCACACTAGCCATTTTAGCGTCCATTAATAAAGTTTATTTAGGGAGAAACTGTTTTGTCTCTTCTCTAGTGAATAAAATGTTACTCTTCCACTTCATGCCTCATAGACCTAAATTTTGATGACGAATTTACTGTCACAATTTAGATTGCAGCCTTCTAGTGGAGATGCATTGCTCAAAAATAGATACGCATTATTGGTCAACAAGCAAGGTAGCCAAGAAAGCCAGCATTTTATTTATTAATTTACTGTATTTACTTCTTTTGTAATTGCTTTCTTTTGAGCAACCAGAACAACATACAGCAGCGAAACAAAAGAAAACAAAATAGATATCTGACCTTCACAGTACACTGGAATTTACAGCTATTGTTACTCTCTTCTTAAAGAAATGTATCATTAGATTGGCTGGTGAACTTCTGAGGAATGGAGACTATCCTATCTGGTCCTCACCACTAATGTTGCCATAGGCCCTAGATCGCTCTAGACTGGAGCATCAATAGTTCCTCTTCTTCTGTTATAGTAGCTTACTGGGTGCTGGCTGCAAGATCTGCCCATGCCCACAACCTGCTCATTCCCACACCCTTTCCTATAGCCTGCTAAAGCAAGCAGTTACCATGCAAATTAGAGCCCAGTAAGGACTAAGTAGAGCAAAAGAAGAGGATCCAAAACACAACAAAATCAGGAAAACTCCCTAAAACATTATTCACCAAGGGGGGAATTCATCAAGGGGAGCTAACTGCTTTAGCATGTGATAAACACATATTAAACACTGAGAAGGCCCCTTGATGAATTCTCCTCCTAATGTAACATCAACCCAACATGGCCATATTTTGAAAGTCTTCATCAGGGGTCTCACTAAACATGTTTTTAAAAATGATTGACTTTAAAAGCAAAATCAAATTGCAAAATAAAGGCTCCTATGACTAAACCATGTTAGACCAGCGGGCAAGCGAGGTAAATGCTCCAACGCTCATAAAAATTCTATGAACATCAGAGCATTTACCTCACTGGCCTGTGGTGGAAACCTCTAACATGGTTTAGCAAAAGCCAGTGTAATAAAATAAACAAAACAAATAATTCACCCATACAATGAAAATGATATGAATAAAATATAAACACAATTTAAAAAAAAACATAAAGTACTTTTAATTATAGAGCAATGGTAAAATAATATATTTACACCAAGCCATTATGTAGTAGTATTAGGTGAAGAGAAAACAGACAAACAGAAGAACAAAACTGGTCCTTCATAGATCACCAAAATAACTAGCAACAATGAAGTAGACAAAAACAAACAACTATCAGGGCGTCATCAGGGGTCTGTCAGACTTGCTGGTTCAAAGTGCAGTGTTGTTAAGGCTTATCTGGACTCTTGTCTTACTTTATTGACTTCTCCATTCCCTTCCCCATATTGGAAGGCAGAATCAACAAGAAGTAGAAAGATCATAAACGCCTTTCAAAGTGCTCTTCTCAGACAAATGGTGACAGAATGGTTAGCATCGAGGTAGCATCAAGGGAAGGGTTGATGCTAGACCTAGGGCTCCTTTTTCTAAGGTGTGATAGTGTTTGTAGCGTGTGCTGACCCCGTGCCACACTCCAAGAACTAACGCCAGCTCAATATTGGCATTAGCATCTAGTGTGCGTGGCAATGCAGCTCGCACTAAGTGCGCGCTAAAACCAATAGCGTAGCTTAGTAAAAGGAGCCTCTAGTGTTCACAAATTGGGGAAAGTATGCTTGATGTGTGAGTGGGTGCCTACCTGAGCACTGGTGATCATCACATGGTATGGTCTGATATTAGAGATAAAGCAGAGTGTGGACACTGAAAATTCAAATTCATGCAGGGCAAAGGCAGCAGACAGACAAGCTTCTATTGCTCTACAGGGGATTGTAAAAGTACTTGATAGGTAGAAGTAGGATGAAGCTAGCAGGAAAATGTTTGAAGGGCTAGAGCGCATGTGTGCGTGTTCCCCCCCTCCCCCCATTCCAATATCTATGTAGGCAACTGTTATCATATGAATGGGCTGAGCGGTATTGCCAACACATGTCCACCCCCAGGTACCTTGGTTCTCTGTAAAACACAATGTAACAAGGTTATACACACAGTTCTTCAAACATGTGACCAGGTCTTCCTGATCTCCTGGTCATCTCGAGGCCCTCCCTAGACTCCTCATTTTCCCAGGTCCTCCCTGGACTCCGTCTCTCCAGGTGTTTCCTGAGTCCTTCCTCTGACCCTGTATTGGCCTTCCAGGTCTTTGGCAGTCTCCAATACCATTCACCAGTCATTCTGCTGGTTGCTACCATCCCAGCTGGTCCCTGCACTGGACACTCCTTAGAATTTGGCCAATGCTTCCAGGGTCTCTCAGACTGCTTCAACTGGGGTTCTCTCTGATGGCTCTTGGTGCCATCACTGGTCTGTCCACTAGTCGCCACTGGCCCAGCTACTTTTAGCTCTTTCCTGCTGGTGTATAGGTTCCCACAGACCCTCCCACCACCAGGCTTCACTCCAGGGCCAGATCTCTCTGCTGGTGTATAGGTCCCTGTTGACCCTCCCACTACTGGACTTCTATTCTCCGCTGCACCAGTCCCCATGTCAGCCTACTCCACAGCACTGGACCCCCTTTCAGTGCCAGTCATCAGTGGCCTTCTGGGCTTACTGGTAGTGAGGTCATCATTCCTCCTCCCGAGAGTCACCCAGCTCCAAATGAGCTCCTTGCCTTCTGAGCTGTCTGGATGGGAGCTGTTCTTTTCAGCACAACAATCCACTCAGTGTGAGTAGACAGCTCCCAGCAACACTTGCAGCTCTCACGTAAATCAACTCTCTTCTCAGGCTTCCTCCACTGGTCAGTGATAGCTACTCCACCCTGACAGAGCATTACAATATCTTTGTGTATGTAATAGCTATTAATTAGTACTCTGTCTGCATGGCTGTACACCGTGATACCCAAAGATAGCATATTACGAATCAATAAGAAATTCTGCTTTCTTTTTTGTTCTAACTAAATAATGGAATGATCTTCCTCCATGTATTTGTTCAGAACCGACTTTTGTGAAATCCCATGTACTCTTGATACTATTCCTGCTGGGTTGTTTTTGTGGGGTTTTTTTTTTAACATTTTTCTTGAGTTTTACCCTAATGGAGGCATGTAGAAGAGATAGATTAGTGATGTTTTCCCATTTGGTGAATGTTTGGTATGACTGCTTATACTTTCCTGTCAATTATTATGGAGATATTTTCCTTTTAATTTTTTATTATTATATATTATTTTATTTATTTATTTTGATTTCTACCTGTCCTCCCAGTAGCTCAGAACGGGTCTAAAGCCAACATTTACAATGGAAAACATTTTGGACAGTTCAAAGACTATACAGCCACTTAAGTACAGGAGAGTGCAGAAAGGAAGGGGAATATAAGGGGGTCAAGGGGTAGTTTGCAGTTAGAATTTCAGTTGAAGAGGAGGGTCTTTACTGCTTTCCGGAAGGTCATCAGAGGGTTCTGAAGTCTGATTTGTGAGCGTTTGCGGGCGGTTTCTGACAGGAGAGACCTTATGTATACCACTTTGATCCTTTTGCCAGAAAAAAATGTGTAATGAAGAATAAATAAATTATAAACCATATATTAAAAAAAAACCTCTAACAAGTTTTCAAAAATAGAGTTAAAAAGAAATAACTATAGTTTGTAGATATTATACAAATGGTTATTAAAAGGTGTGATCTATGTTGGCAATACATGAAAAAACTTGTAGATAAGTAGATGCAACATTATCTTGCATATTAGAATTAATTATAAGAAGCATGCAGCTGGTACGGTATAACAAAGATGAAAAGGAAACAACTGTTATTATAAGGCTGCCAGTGTGTACAATACACATGAATACTGAAAAATTCTATAACAATCAAAACAACATGTGTTAATCCCCACACTTCTTCCATTTAAAGCAGTTCACACAAAATTGTAAAATGAACCACAAAAGAACCATCTGCACGTTGAAAATAGAGGCTCTAGTATAATTTTAACCTTGAAAATTCGTACAAGGTCCACATCGATAATTCCAGTCAGTGAATATCGTTGAATCACTAAGGGATCCTTTTACAAAGGTGCGCTAACGTTTTTAGCGCACGCATTGGATTAGTGTACGCTATAGCGCGCACTACCCGAAAAACTACCGCCTGCTCAAGAGGAGGCGGTAGCGCCTAGCGCATGCAGCATTTTAACGTACGTGCTAAAACCACAAGCACACCTTTGTAAAAGGAGCCCTAAGTTTGGCCTTATGAAAAGATTCAGCATTTTATTTATATACCACTTATAACCTAAGTGGTTTATATTCAGGTACTCAAACATTTTCCCTATCTGTCCTGGTGAGCTCACACTCTATCTAATGCACCTGGAGCAATGGGGATTAAGTGATTTGCCCAGGGTCATAAGGAGCAGCATGGGATTTATACCCACAACCTCAGGGTGCTGAGGCTGTAGCTCTGACCACTGCACCGCACCTACCTATCTGAATCAGCCAAGAGCTCAGTGTCTATAATAATAATAATAACTTCATTTTTATATACCGCAGTACCACAAACAGTTCAGAGCAGTTTACAGAGGAAGAGACTGTATATAGACAGCAATATTACAAAAAACTTTTAAAATAACATTAGCATGGTGAGATTAATCAAATTTTTCCTGTAAGTGTTTTAGAAGTACATCAAGGCAGAAATGGAGTCGGATGAATTTATCAAAGAGACAAGTTTTGATTGACTTCCTAAAAGTTTGGTAAGAAAGTGCGTTTGAGATAAAGTTGGTTAAACATTTGTTCCATTTGCCTGCTTGGAATCATAATGTTCAATACCTAGGCCCTCTTCTATCAAACTGCAATAGCAGTTTCTAGTGTGGTGAGCCGCGCTGAATGGCCCGTGCTGCTCCCGACGCTCATTAAGTTCCTATCAGCGCGGCTCACCACGCTAAAAACTAGTAGCGCAGCTTGATAGAAGAGGGCCCTAGTCTGCTTCACTGCTGTATCCTTGGGTAGCTGCTCCGTGTTACAGACCTTCTGTAAACATGTAAGTGTTGACAATTAAGAAGTCCACCATTTTTATTGTTCAATTCTAGCAGGATTATGATAGTCATTATTATTTTTTAATAAAGACATACAACTGCCTATGAGTCTTTATACAAATGTAAAAGAGAGATGCTTTTTTAGAGTAGAGGAGTAGCCTAATGGTTAATGCAGTGGGTTGCACCTTCAGGAGCTGGGTTTGATTCCCACTGCAGCTCCTTGTGATGCTGGGCAAATCAGAAAGAGGTTACAAGCGTAAGGATCCACACAACCAATCTCATTACATTTATTTATTTATTTAGCCCGTCCTCCCAAAGGAGCCCAGAACGGGTTACAAGAGTACATTCATAGTACGGTTAGGACATACTTAGGTGAGAAATACAGTATAGACAAAGGGGTTTGATTACAGTGTAGACATAACATGCAGACATAAAATACTGACTTAGTGGGAATAGGATGGATTTAATGTCAGCACATTCAGTGTAGATATCACTTGGAGGTAACATAGCTTTCTTAGTAAGTAGGTGCATGCTTATTGTCGGAGAATGTGGTAGTAATTCAGGTTATATTTGCGGTGGCATGCGAGTATTTGTGAGATTCCGTTTGGAGTTTTAGGTCATGTCTTTGAGATCCCTCCATCAGGGTGTAGATGTGGGTCTTCAAGGTGCTGGGTTTGTAAAGAGGAAGGTTTTCACGGCTTTTCTGAAGTTCCAAAGACTGTCTAGTGATCTAATAGATGGGGGGATGATGTGCCACATTCTGGGTTTGTAGTGAGAATATGAGCGTCTTTGGGATGTCTCAGATGTGAGTGAGTGGCCAGGTGGCAGGACCAGATGTATTTCTGTTTGGGATCTCAATTTATTGGTGAAAACTTTTAAATCCAAAATCAACTCACTTCCATAGCTTCCCATTCAGGCTGCTCAGAAGTGTCCATAACTTCCATTGGTTCAGGTAAATCCCCTTGCTCTGGTAGCAAAAATTCCACAGGCTCCACCATATCAATGTCCCCTGGTTGTGCTGCTTCAGGAGCTTTCACAAAGGAGTCTGTTCTCAGCCTATTCTGTCTCTGACTAAAGCTCCCAGTCTTGAGCATGCTTATATGTGCAGGAACCACACCTAACTCTGCGTGGGGGAGGGCTGGAATTCAGCTCTTCTGAGATCTTTCCCTGCTTAGCCAGCAATTTCATTAAGTTAGAGCTTAAAGGAGCCAGTCCCTGGTACTTGTAGACCAGTAAAAGGTGTTTGAACTATATTGAAATAGATGGGGAGCCAATGAAGTGACTTGAGGAGAGGGGTGCTGTGAGTATCGTGGCTTTGGTTAAATATAAGTCATCCAGCAGAATTTTGAATGGATTGAAAGAGAGAGATGGTTCAGTGGAAGACCTGAGAGAAGCAAATTGCAGTAATCTAAGCGAGAGGTGATAAGAGTGTGGATAAGAGTTTTGGTGGTGTGCTCGGAAAGGAGAGGTCAGATTTTGGTAATATTATAGAGGAAGAAGTGACAAGCTTTAGCGGTTTGTTGGATCCGAGCAGAAGAGGAGAGAGAAGAGTCAAAGATGTCTCCGAGGATGCAAGATGACGACAAGACAGGGAGGAGGAGAGTGTTGTCCATAGAAATAGAGAATGGAGGGAGGTGGGTTTAGGTGGAAAGATGAGGAGCTCAGTTTTTAAAGGCAGTGGGACATCCAGAAGGCAATGTCAGATAGATAGGCTGAGACTCAATCCCTGATTTAAATAGACTAGTGTCTCTCAAACTGTGTGCCAAGGCACAGTGGTGTGTCCTGAAGATATTCAGGGTGTGCCATGAGAGATTCCAGAATTTTACTTTATTTTAAAAAATTATCTTCAGAAGTATATACTAGAATAGATGACATGTACGCAAGAATCTGTAAATGATATAACCACCCAGACAAGTGCCATTCTTTAACTTGATTGGTTCTTGAAAACTAATGACAAGTAATTTTATTTTTATTTCTTATGCAGTAGTTATCTTTACTTGAGCAACAAAGCAGTCAAGGCTTTGTTACTGTTTGGATCTTCCTATCTTTGCGAACTTGGATTTTCAGCTCTGACAAATTATATTGGAAATAAAAAGAATGACTGCAGATGGTGGATCATGAAATGCATATTTTCTTGTTGACTATCTAGCCATGATTCAAGTTACTTTGCATTCAAAAACAAGCACATCCATCGCATTAATTAGCAATTTTACTCTATCTATTTTAGTTTCACTGTTGTTACAATTACCCATACATAGCTTAAAGAACTTTAAATAACCCTCAGATTTAATTTTTGTTGGTTTTGCAATTTTGTCATTTCAATTATAATGTGCTACAAAAAAACATTTGCTGTGTTTAGTGCAGAAAAAGTTTGAGAGACACTGTTGTAGAGATATCTAGTGTGGAGAAGTAGATCTGGGAGTCATTGGCATTGAGGTGATACTGAAAACCATGGGAGGAGATCAGTGCATTGAGGGAATGGGAGATGGAGAAAAGGAAAGATCCCATAACAGAGCCTTGAGGTACACCGATTGATAGTGGGATAGCAGTGGAGGAAGACCCACCATTGCATACACTGATGGGAGAGGTAAGAATACCAGAAGAGAATGGAGCCCTGGAATCCCTTAAGGACAGTGAATAGAAAAGTAGTGATGACTCTGCTAGTCTGCATTTAGCTTTATATTAATGTTTTGCAATTTTGCCATAGCATGTGTTCAGCCTATTTGCATTTTAATGGGTTTTTATTATTATTTTTAGTGATTTGGGAAACTGTATTTTTTGTTATTCCACTATGCAATTTTTTTTCAAATAGAAAATAAGGATGATATTAGTTTTCTAGGTTGTTTAATAGTAGGCCATTTATACGAGCTGCATAGATTTGTGAACTAATAACTCTTTAAGTAATTACTCTGTAGAGTTTGTGTTAATTGACAAGCAACTTTAGATATTGTTAAAACAATGTACAGTGCATGTTGGCTTTTTTTTTTAGTTAAGTTGTGAATATATACTGTAATAGGTGTTATAAATCATATGGTGAAATATCCCAGCCTGATCGTCCAAGTACCCATAACCAAAGCTGGTTTTAGACGCACAGAGAGAAAAGAGGCGTGTTTAGATGAGGGGAAAGGGCGGAAGGTGAGCCGACCTACACCTAGGCGTGCAGCAGGTATAACCAAAACCTTAGGCAGGTTTCCTAGTTGGCACTTATACGTTTTTGACTTAGACGAAGTCAAAACAGGTCTAAGTGCCGAAAAAGGGGCCGCTGAGCTGATGGTGGCTGCTGCGATCAGCTCAGCGGCCCCAGCAACCTGCCTACCCCCTACAGCAATGATCGCGGCAGGAGAGATACCTCATTTCCCCTACCACGATGCCATCACTCCTCTACCCGAACTGCCCTATCTCTCCTACCGCGGGTTGCAGCAGTTCGGGTAGAGGAGTGAGGCATCTCTCCTGCCGCGATACATCACCCCCCACACACAACAACCCAAGCCCTCCTGCCCTGGGCACCCGTGGCACCCCCCCGACAACATCGGGGCAAGAGGGAGCTGTATTGGCCCAGGAGTATGAAACCTCGCCCACATGTGGGGCCTAAGGCGCCTGGGCCAATCAGAATAGGCCCGGGAGTCTTAGGCCCCACCTGTGGACGGGGTTTCAGACGCCTGGGCTAATCCGGTCCCATTCTGGAGCCGGCTGGCCTGCCGGACGGGCGGGCTTGGCACCCGTCCATCCGGCCAACATTTCAAAGGTATGGGGGGTGGGATTGGGGGTGGGGGGTCGTGGGGTCACGGGTCGGCGTGGGGGGGGCGATCGGGTGTTTGGGGGGCGGTCGTTGGGGGAGTTGTGTCGAGGGCAGGAGGGCCTGGGATCCCTCCTGCCTGTATTGTAGTGGGGGGTGGGGGATAGGGGGTCCGCCTGGGCAGGAGGATTGGGCTCCCTCCTGCCCTGATATCGTTGGCGGGATCATCGGTACCGTGGATGCAAGAGGGCTTGGGCTCCTTCTTGCCCCGATGTTGTCGGGGGTGCCGCAGGTGCCCGAGGCAGGAGGGGTTCCCTCCTGCCTGACTGTAATCGGGGGGGGGGGGGTAGCGATCGGGGGGCAGGAGAGCTTGGGCTCCCTCTTGCCCCGATGCTATCGGGGAGTCGGGGAGTCGGCGGGACAAGAGGGCTTGGGCTCCCTCTTGCCCCAATGCTGTCGGGGAGTCGGGGAGTCGGCGGGGCAAGAGGATTTGGGCTCCCTCTTGCCCCGATGCTGTCGGGGAGTCGGCGGGGCAAGAGGGCTTGGGCTCCCTCTTGCCCTGAACATAGTCAGGGGTTTGGGGTGCCGCGGGCCAGGAGGGCTTGGGCTCCCTCCTGCCCGGATCGTTTTAAGGTGGGGGGATTCTGTAACCGGTGTTATTTTTGACAGACACCGGTTACAGAATCAAGCTTTTAGGCAAAGGACTGGCTCCTCCTTCACCTAAAAGCCCTTGTGTTGGACGTTTGGGGCTTAGGCATTTTTGTGGTTCATTATGGGGTATAAGTGTAGACGTCGAGGGGGGATAAGTGTAGATGTAGTGGTGGTCTGGGCGTTTAAACAGCTGAATGTAGAGGCAGGCCATTATCAAAAAAAGACTTTTTTTTGGTTATGGACATTTTCCCTGCTTCTGCTTTCAACGTTTAAGGCCTTAGGCCAGGGGTGTCCAACCTTTTGGCTTCCCTGGGCCGCATTGGTTGAAAAAAAATGTTTCTGGGGCTGCACAAACGTGCAAACGCTGCAGCAAGACAGAGGAGGGAGCCGGCAAGACGGTAAACACCTGGGGGCAGCAGAGGAAAACTTTGACTGGGGCCACACAAAATACTTCACTGGGCCGCATGCATTAGGCCAAAAAGGGACTTAGATGGTTTTTTTGATTATGCCCCTCCACATCTTTTAAAGAAACTTTATGATAGAAGCGTGCCTATGCTTTTTATAAGATTATGATTATAATTTATTCTGAGCCCTTGGTATGAATGTACTATTATGATTAGTAGAATGTGGATTGTCAGCCTCATGGATATATATATATTTTTTCAACCTATTTAGTTTATTAATGGGTCTTTTACTAAGATGCAGAAGTTCCCATACCATAGCACTGACATGAGAGACTACATGTTTATTCATAACATCATTTGGTATAACTTTGAAGACTCTCAAGACTCCTGAAGCAGGCCTGTTTGGCCGAAACATGTAAATATCGAGTCATTGAGTTATTGGATGAATATAATCATTTGAACCATAAGATGAGTTAAAGGAACATAAGAACATAAGAAGTTGCCTCCACTGGGTCAGACCAGAGGTCCATCTTGCCCAGCGGTCCGCTCCCGCGGCGGCCCATCAGGTCCGCGACCTGTGAAGTGGTTTCTGATCACTTCTATAACCTACCTCAAGTTCTATCTGTACCCCTCTATCCCCTTTTCCTCCAGGAACCTATCCAAACCCTCCTTGAACCCCTGTACAGATTTCTGGCCTATCACATCCTCCGGAAGCGCGTTCCATGTGTCCACCACCCTCTGGGTAAAAAAGAACTTCCTAGCATTTGTTCTAAACCTGTCCCCCTTCAATTTCTCTGAGTGACCCCTAGTGTTTGTGGCTCCTCTCAGTTTGAAGAATCTGTCCTTATTCACTTTCTCTATGCCCTTTAGGATTTTGAAGGTTTCTATCATGTCCCCTCTAAGTCTCCTTTTCTCCAGGGAGAACAGCCCCAGCATTTTTAACCTGTCAGGGTATGAAAAATCTTCCATACCTTTTATCAGTTTAGTTGCCCTCCTCTGCACTCCCTCTAGTACCGCCATGTCCTTCTTGAGGTACGGCGACCAGTATTGAACACAGTACTCCAGGTGTGGGCGCACCATTGCGCGATACAACGGCATGATGACTTCCTTCGTCCTGGTTGTGATACCTTTTTTGATGATGCCCAGCATTCTGTTTGCTTTCTTTGAGGCTGTCGCACACTGCGCCGATGGTTTCAGTGATGTGTCGACTATCACCCCCAGGTCCCTTTCAAGGTTACTCACCCCTAGCAGTGTTCCCCCCCATTTTGTAGCTGAACATCGGGTTCTTTTTCCCTACATGCATGACCTTGCATTTCTCTACGTTAAAACTCATTTGCCACTTTTTTGCCCAGTCTCGTTAGGTCCCTTTGCAGGTCTTCACAGTCTTCCGTGTTTCTAACCCTGCTGCAGAGTTTGGTGTCATCAGCAAATTTGATAACCTCACATTTTGTCCCCGTCTCCAGATCGTTAATAAATATATTGAACAGTAGAGGTCCCAGCACCGACCCCTGTGGAACTCCGCTCGTGACCCATTGCCAGTCCGATTATTGGCCCTTTACTCCAACCCTCTGTTTCCTGCCTGCCAACCAGTGTTTGATCCATCGGTAGATATCCCCTTGCACCCCGTGGTTCCACAGCTTTTTAAGTAGCCGTTCGTGAGGTACCTTGTCGAAGGCTTTTTGGAAGTCAAGGTAAATGATGTCTATGGATTCCCCCTTATCCATCTGGCTGTTTATTCCCTTAAAGAAGTATAGCAAGTTCGTGAGGCATGACCTTCCCTGGCAGAAGCCATGCTGGCTCGCCTTCAGTTGTCCATTGTTTTCTATGTGTTCGCAGATTGTGTCCTTTACCATTGCTTCCATCATCTTTCCCGGAACCGAGGTCAAGCTCACAGGCCTGTAGTTTCCCGGGTCACCCCTTGATCCCTTCTTAAAGATGGGCGTAACATTTGCTATTTTCCAGTCCTCTGGGATCTCCCCAGTTTTTAGGGAGAGGTTACATATATGGCGAAGTGTCTCTGCTATTTCGTTTCTCAGTTCTTTTAGTACCCTTGGGTGGATGCCGTCCGGGCCCGGTGATTTGTCGCTCTTCAGTCTGTCTATCTGTCTGAGGACATTTTTATTTTTCTGGAGATCATTCTGATTAGGATAATTCCACTTTATATTTTGCATTTTCGGCTTGTGGTTTTGTTTCCTCTGTTTTATTCCTCAACCATTCTAGGGTGCCAGTTACAGAATCACAGCTTTGGGGAGTCCCTGCTGCTCAGCTGATGGGGGAGGTGGAGTGAATTTGCCTGTTGCGGTCTAGCGGCAAAGATAGGCGGCTGAAATGTAGGGCAAGGGTTTTCCCCCCTTTTTCCCTCCTGGTGGCTGGCACTTTTAAAACACATACCATAACTGCCAGGAAGCCTTAGAAAAATTTTAAAAACCAAACTGCGCTGCCCATCAGGACCTGCCTCTTTGTCTTCCCAGTGTCCAGTGCAGAAAATAAAAAAATGAACTGCGGGAATGCTGCTCCTGAGGCCATAGCAGGCATTCAAAGACAATCTCGGGCCACATTGAAGCCCTAACAACAGCAACAAAAATAAACCAACGAGACCCAAGACACTTGCCCTATAAGCCCCTCCAGGTGCTTTTTGCTGGTTTTTTTTTTACTTTTGTTACACCTTTACCAGGATATGATTGGAAGTAGCTAAACTTTCAACATTGTGTCCTATATTACTGCCTATAAACTGTTATCACTGTCCACCTTGCAAGTAGCTATGAACATTTTAGTGGACCAGAAACATGACCCTCTTGCAGTAGTAAAGCTAAACTGGATAGACAAATCACCATTCTGTTGTCATCGACCACAGATTACAAAACCTTCAAGAAAGATACTAAAACCCTACTCTTCAAAAAATACATAAAACCTATCTAATACGACCAATTCCTACCTAAACGCCACCTACCCACTCTACACCCTTAATATACTCTAATATGCTTCTAACTACCCAACTAATGCTAAAACGCCTCTATTTACCCAAGACTTACCACCTTAAGATCTCGACAACTCTTTGGTAATTCTTATGTAACTCTTAGGACATCTCTTATGCTATTCCTGTAAACTTTTATGTAATCTCTGAAAACTTTTATGTAATCCGCCTTGAACTGCAAGGTATTGGCGGAATAGAAATCACTAATGTAATGTAATGTAGTACTAGAAGTGCCATTTTAAGTGACAGTGCTGGCAAGGACAGGAGTAATTGGGATCACTCCTGTCCAAGATGTCCATGATCTCACTAGACCACCAGGTAAGAGTCAATAGGATCTTGGAGTTTGGGGTAGTCTTTGGTGGTTTCATCAGGAGAAGTGGGGGCTTTGATTATAGTGGAAGTCTTATTAGGCCTTGATGATGTATAGGAGTCTTTTGGAGGGCTTTTGATTGGGTAGGAGAGTTGTGATCAAGCAACAGAGATATGATCAGTCAGGGGACTATGATCAGGTGGTGAATTGTGATTGGGTAGATGCGGGTCATACTCGGGAGGAAGGTAAAGTGGGACATTGCCATAGCCTGTTTAAAATTCAGGCTCCCACAACAGTAAAATAACCCCAGCTTTTACTGGGCATATGTTTCCAGCTATAAAGTGACCACAAATTGGATTATAGAATTTACATAGTAATGAGCTGCTTTACATATATTTTTATGTTCTGCATTATGGTAATTTAAGTCTTTTTAGTGCTCTTTGGTGTGTTAAGGTGCAAACATAAATTAGAGCCCTACCACAGCTTGATAACTTCCTTACTAGACGCTGGATGAAGAATTCCTAAAATTTGAATAATACTTCTAAAATAAGCATCCTATTGTGAGCTACTTAGAAATGTAGATCAACAACATAAGTGATTGAATAAGTACGTAATCACAATTGCAGTATTTATAAGCTGCCTGCCGTCACAGTCACTATCGACGTCATATAAAATCCCATCTAAAAACTAAGGGCTAGATTCACTAAGGGCACAGATCGGATTAAACCCATGAGGGATCCGATCTGTGTTCGGGGAGGGGCTGATATTCACAAATCGCCCTCATGCAAATGAGGGCGATCAGAATCATGCCCCCAACCGACTGAATCAGATCGCCGAACACCGATCCTTGAGCATGCACAGGCCATCTGTGATGCCTGGGATGCCGGGGGGGAAGGCTAAACTATGGAGTTTTTTTTCTTTTTTCCCCCTCCCCAAAAAATCACAAAAATGTGAAATCGTGATTGCCAAAACCGCGAATGGGAAGGGGGAAGTGTAACTAAGCTGGATTTTATGGCGGTTACCACTTTCATCTCTCTCTTTGCTCGATAGCAACCACCTCCAATTCAGGCAACCCTCTCGACTCGAGTTTTGCACATCCACCGCTTTGTCGGGAGGGGACACCACTACAACAAAAAACAAAAAAGCTAATTGACACACAGAAACCTATTCTGGAAAGCAGCTGTTTCAACTTTTTTTTTTTTTTAGTCCTGTCTGAAAAATGAGCCAAAAACTTCCAAAAATTTAGAAGTTTCATTTTTTTTTTATTATTATTTCTTTAAATAATACCTTACATATTGAACTTAACAGAATTTTTGGAAAGTTTTCTGGAAGTAGTCACGGTGAGATCTACTCTCTTGGTGACATTCGCCTTGGAACATGACAGAGATTTACTTTTTAGACTATATTTTAGACATATGAATGATAAGTTCTATGGTTCGACAATTCAGATTTTTCCAGATGTCGCTCATGTGATGCAGAAAAGGAGAAATAAATTTCTACTTCATAAACCCAGGGTTTTGGCCCTAGGTGCATCCTTTATTTTGAAGTTTCCGACTAACTGCTGTGTTTCACTACAGGAAAAAAAAATTGTTTTTTGAACCAAAGCAACTGTTGGAATTTATTGTGGCCAAAGAAGGGGGTGGAGTGGTGATAAGTCCGATAGTCCCTCTTGTAGTCTAAGACCAGGCTGTTGGGGTTTTCTCTATCAGTGTCTCCTGAGCTGTTCTTAAGATGGAATGTATTTCCTTAATTTAATTCTTATACTTGAATCTTTATTTTATGGTGTGGACTAAATAATCAATAATTATTTTCTTTCCATGCACCACTGATTTAAGTGAGGCTGGGTATATAATTTCATGTTTTAATATTAGAAATCTGTATTCAAGTATTGATTTGCTTGTTTAAAATTTGAAAAGTTGAATAAATAAATAATTAAAAAATAATAATACCTTAGATACACACTTTCTTATTCACTACAGCAGCCTCACCTGTGGAGGGATTACCCAAATCCTCTGTCTACAACACAACACAAATCCACACCTGCAAAAATAACTGCAGTCTGCTTCTGGTATGAACTTATTTTGAATCCCCCAATTAAACAGATGTAGGAACTCACCTCTTTAACCCTCTCCCTTACAAAACACGCAAAAGCTGAATGCTCTGCGCTGCTCCCGACACTCATAGAATTCTTATGAGCATCGGGAGCAGCGCAGAGTATTCAACGTGCCAGCCTGCGCTAAAAACTCTCTTCTGCAGTTTTTTAAAAAGAGGGGGGAGGGTTAATTTTTCGTGTCAACACAATTCACAAAAAAAAAACCCTTTTCCAGATCACTGGGACTATGAGAAATGATTTTGTAAGTGCATCAGCTAAAATTCAGATTGCAAGCTGTGATGGTCTCCAGAAGGTAATATAAATGGTAATGATTGATTCAGGATGTGACACTTCCCACAGTTTTATAATTTATCTTAACTGTTTGTTTTTGTTAACACATCAAGTATTTTGAAAACATGCAATTACATCTATTAAAAGTTATTGTGCATATTAAGCACCAAGTGATTTGTTAAAACATATTTATTGTGGTCTAGCAACTATGTAAGCCATATTGTGCATCTGTTTGCTAAGTAATTAATTCATAATTGGCAAACACAAAGACCTTGCTATAAATCAGCTGGTTAGTGACCCCTCTACCTATGAATCTTGATTGGGATTCCCATAGTTGCTGATTGTTATCAAATACACAGGCTAAATTGCTCAATACTAGTCTTGCCACTGAAAGAATTTATTCCATTGATTAAATCATGAAAATCGAATCTCATGTGCTGCAGCAATAAATACTGTGAGCAAAACATCAACAGGTCTAGCCATTTTTCATTTCTGTCCTGAGAAATGTATTGCAGAATTGCTAGTGATTTTTTGTAGATTAACATAGAAACATGATGGCAGATAAAGGCCAAATGGCCCATCTAGTCTGCCCATCTGCAGTAACCTTTATCTCTTTTTCTCTCCAAGAGATCCCACGTTCCCACGTGTCTATCCCAAGCCCTTTTGAATTCTGACACAGTCTTTGTCTCCACCACCTCTTCTGGGAGACGGTTCCATGCATCTACCACCCTTTTATATTTCATGACAATCCCCATTGAATACTAAACACCCACAGAATACCACCATTACATTTATAAATCCTCGTCTTGCTGGAATGGTCATGTCATTTGTTATGTGACTGAGAATTTTGGAGGTCTTCATAGAAGTCTTTAATCACAAACAACTGGTAGGTGGTAACTGATTTATTTTGAACTCCTTAAGTAGAACTTTATAGAGGAAATATAGTTTCAAAAAACAAATATATATTTTTTCATAAATGCATTGAGGAATTAAAAAAATCAGCTACTATCACTAAAGAAAAGATATAAGAGGTTTCCCTCTTGGTTAGAAGGCTGTTTTGTCATAGGAACAAGCCTTTCAAATGGGTGTTTTTGGTTTGGTTTTGTTTTTTTTTCTGTGCCGAGTGTCAGAAAAGGACAACAACAAGTCTCCCAGTTCCACGGGGAGAACATCTTTAAATCTACCAGAGACTTTTCCATTCTATCGACTTTCACAACAAAATTCAAATTTCTGACTAACTGACTTTCCCACCAAAATTCAAATTGGTGGACTGCCCTGTTCCCAATCAGGTCAGTGAAACCACTATTTACAAAGACAAACTGCAGACCTCAAAGCAAACCCTGAAGAAAGCCAGAGCATGATGGCTGAAACATCGATTTCTACCTGACAAAGACGCAGCGAGACCCGGAAACCTGCAACAAACACAATGGCAGTTGGGGAAATCCTGGGAGAACATCCTTAACAAGGTTTGCACAGGTTGCATATGTTTAGTTTCTAGTGAAACTTGTGTACCTGCAAACTCTTCAGGAACTTATCTAATGCTCCCATTATGTAAAAGGATTTCAAGGAAATCTTTACCCCCTCCTTTTTATAAAACCACAAAAGCAGTTTTTAGCACTGGCTGGCACACTGAATTCTCTGCGCTGCTCCCAATGCTAATAGGAACTCTGAGTTATTCCTACCTCTAGATCAGGGGTGTCAAAGTACCTCCTTGAGGGCCGCAATCCAGTCGGGTTTTCAGGATTTCCCCAATGAATATGCATGTGATCTATTTGCATGCACTGCTTTCATTGTATGCTAATAGATTTGGATTGTGACCCTCGAGGAGGGACTTTGACACCCCTGCTCTAGATCATTGATAAATATGTTATAAAGCAGTAGTCCCAGCTATTTACCCTTCTCCATTGAGAATATTGACCATTTAACCCTGCTCTCTGTTTTCTGTCTTTTAACCAGTTATTTTTTATTAATGGAGATACAGAAGGAAAAAGAATATATTCAATGCAAATAGAGGTGATCAATATACAACACAAGTGCACAAGTCAGACCTTACCACCTATTCCATGACTTTCTAATTTAGCTCACACTAATTCTGTTAGCTCATGCTAAGCTTTAGTAAAAGGACCCTTCCCTTTTGGGTTAAGCTTTGAGGAAAACATAATAAGTAGCATTTAGAAAAAGAAAACAGAGCAGAGAGGTAGAAAATGTCAATGCAGGTTGGAAATGGTTACTTTTAAAGAGTACTTAAAAGGAAGGACATGAAATGGAGTAAATGACTCCAGGGACATTTCTCCATGGGAATAAACAAAAGCACAAGAACAAAAATATGAATGAAAGAAACCCATCAAATATACATCAAAAGCTGAGTCATAAAAATGATGGAATTCAGAGTCAGAAACTGGAGCTGAAGTCCACCGTGGATCACCATAATACTTTGAAGGTACTACGGAAACCGTTTCTTCCATTCCCCAGATCATCTAGAGGTCACTTTTCAAACCCTTTTTACACTGCATAAAATATCCCAGTGACTATTTCCCATATTTTGCTATAGGTAAAAATATTCATGCTGTTCATAGCACACGTTCTTTTATCCACTGCAAAACAGGGTCCGGGAAGAGATGTGAGATTTGCATTCTAAAAGTCTCACGCAGACTTTCCGTGAAAGGGTTTTAACTACTGCAAAGACTAAGGGCTCCTTTTTACTAAGCTGCAATAGCTTTTTTTTTTTTTTTAGCACACGCAGAATTGCCGCATGCGCTAAACCTGTGCTACGCAGCTAGAACTAATGCCAGCTCAATGCTGGCGTTAGCGTCTAGGGCAGGCGGCAATTCTGCGCATGCTAAGCGTGTGCTAAAACCGCTATCGCAGGTTAGTAAAAGGAGCCCTAAGGCCCGTATTCTATAACTGATGCCAGTATCGGCAGCCACCTAAAAACGGCTGCTGATCATGTGTCAATCCCACATCGATGCCGTTTATACAATCGCGGCTGTTTTTAAAACAGGTGCCTTAAATGTAGGCCAGCATTTTTCAGGCCTACATTTAAGGCCATAAATATAGGGCATAAAAATAATAATAATATACTCTATCCTATATAATAAAACGCTAGCTGCGCATGCACACTCATACCTGCGTGATCTGTGATCCCTGATCCGTAGGTCCGTGGCTAAGGTGAAACGGACCTGGGTTTGTCACAATAGATGGGAGTAGGAGAGAAGAAAGAGGAAGGAAATGGTACACATGGATAGATGGGAAGGGAAGGCATGGAAAAGTAGATTTTGAGAAGAAAGCAGAAAAATGAAAGAAAGTTGAATGTTAAAAGTTAATGCTAAAGATGGATGTATGGCAGAAAGTGAAGGAGAGAAAAACAGCAAATTGATAAGGTGGCCCTGGATACACAGTTAAGAGCACAGACAGAAGGAAGTGCAGCCAGAGACTGGTAAAAGAAAGTTTGAAACCCAAAATCACCAGACAACAAAGGTAGGGGGAATGATTTTATTTTCAATTTAATGATTGAATTGTGTCAATTTTGAGAAATTACATCTGCTGTCTATATTTTGCGCTGTTCAGGAAGAAATACAAATTTGTTTCTATTTCTCTGGGGGTTGTACTGCATGCAGAGTCTTGCATCTTAGGATTTTATTTGTATATATTAGTCATTTTAGTTTGTGGTCCTGTATTTTCATAAGGGTTATATGTGTTCAGCATGTGTGACCAAGGCCAGGTGTTCTGGTAGGGATGAATGTTGAGAAACATACAGTGTGCTTTGTGTAGTTTAACTTTGTGGTTAACCATTATGTATTGTTAATAAGATTATATTGTGTGTGTATATGAAAAATGAATGGAAAAAATGGTATTATTATGGGGCGGAGCTTGGGCGGAGTCTGGGGCAGAGCTTGCGGGCCCCCCTAAACAAAAAAGCATTCTGCTCTCTATATATAGCTTAGAATCATTCTGGTTACAGCCACTATCTTGTTGCATTCTTTCACTGCCTTAAGATCTTCCACCACTATCACCCCAAGGTTTCTGTCATGGTCTGTGTGCTTATCAACTTCTCACTTCCTAGCACATACAACTCCTGGGTTTCTACACTCCATGATTTATGGTTTATTAATCTTGTTATACTGCTGATCATTTTACTGGTCCAAGCGGTTTATAGATAGAATAGACCTAATTCATGCAACATCAAACATATAAGAAAACATTCACTCCTAAATAAAATATTATGATTTCACATGATTGCTGACTGAGGACTCACAAAATTATTGTAAAAACATGGATTAATTCTGATTGAATTGAATCTTATCCAAATGCTTCTATAAAAAACAAACACATTTTTAATATAGTTTTAAAAGATTTGAATTTTTCCTCTAATCTTAACTCTCGGGATAAATGGTTCCATAAATTTGGAACTGCAAAGTACATTAAATTTTAACTGCCATACATTAGACCATTGATATTGACCACTTCCCTTGAGGTCATCATGTTATCTGTAAAAAGGCAAATGTTCCCTTCCAACCCTTTGGCAACATCAATCACAAATATGTTGACTAGAATAGGATCAGTATTGGAGTGCTCTGCTACTTATCTTTCTTTCCTCTGAGTGAACTCAATTCACTACCACCCTTTGATGTCTGTCAATCAACCAGTTCCTAATTCAGTTCATCAATTTGGGTCCTAACTTCAGTCCATTCAATCTGTTTGCCAGCCTCCTATGATGAACAGCGTTAAAGACTTTGCTGAAGTCCAAATAGACTAGATCTAGTATGTGACATTGATCCATTTCTCTGGTCTCCCAGTCACAGAAATCAATCATATTTATTTGACATGATTTTCCCTTTGTAATACCATGTTGGAACAATAGAACAAAATGTGCAATCATTGATGCAAAAATGTTTAAAACCACACTACCATAACTTTGCTCAGTATTCTAAGATGACAATAAAAAATACAATATTTATCAAGCCTTGCATATTTTCTTATTTATGTTTTGGGGAGAAAAAAAATCTCGGAAACCTTTCAGGTCAAATCTCTATCATTGGTCAAAAACTCCCATTTTTTAATTAGCTATAATTGTGTTCAAATTTTCCCACAAACTTTACTTGCAATTGATCCTTCAATGAAAACAATCAATATTTTCTGCAATTGTGCCAAGAGAAAACACAAAAGCTAGAACTTTTTTTGTGGAGGGACTACATCCCCTCCCCAAATATTATACAAATCTTTAAGAAAGCTCACCAGAACCTCTTTGAACTCTTTCAATATACTCATGTTTTATTTTTCCACTTTCAGTTTTTCATAATCTCTTTCTTCAGTAAATAGTCCAATATCTACTCCACTCCCATATATATCTTTGTCAACCAACAGAGGACCTTCTTCAGGTTTTACATCTGTGAATAGAGAACAGATGTGTTTCATAAGAACATAAGAATTGCCGCCGCTGGGTCAGACCAATGGTCCATCGTGCCAAGCAGTCCACTCACGTGGTGACCCTCTGATCAAAGATCAATGCTCTGAGCCCTACCTGAGCACGTTCCGGTTCAGCAGGAACTTGTCTAACTTTGTTTTGAATCCCTGGAGGGTGTTTTCCCCTATGACAGACTCCGGAAGAGTGTTCCAGTTTTCTACCACTCTCTGGGTGAAGAAGAACCTTCTTAGAGAGTGCCCGCTCGTTCTCCCTACCTTGGAGAGGGTGAACAACCTGTCCTTATCTACTAAGTCTATCCCCTTCAGTACCTTGAATGTTTTGATCATGTTTCTTTAATAAGTCCGCCTTTTCCTCATAATGCTCCACATATTGGTTCTCAACATGTTTTATTATCACAGTTCCATTTCTATCCTTCCTCTTTTCCCCAATATAGCTGAAAAAATATTGTTTTACATTTGAAATCCAAGTTTTTGCACCTGAGATAATACTACTATTATTTATATTGTGCTACCAGATGTACGCAGCGGTGTACAGAGTCACAAAGAAGAAAACAGTTCCTGTTCAAAAAAGCTTACAATCTAAACCACATGTGTCAAACACAAGGCCCGCGGGTCAAATCCAGCCTGCCTGGACGTTTTATGCAGCCCACGGTCTGATGCTCCCAATGTTACCTTATGGCCAGCTCCCTCCTCCTCACAGCCGTAGTGTGCATGATAATGCTGCCTGATTCGCAGTTCAAATTGATTCACCGATTCACTTTGGGTGAATCGATTCAAATCGATTTATTTTTTTTAAAAAAATCAAACTTACCGATTTTTCGACCCCCTTGTTAGAGACCCGTTCAGGCTTTCCCTCTGCAAAACTGGAAGTTACATCAGAAGCAATGACTCTGGTAGCAGAGGGAAAGCCCAAATGGGTCTCTGCATGCAGATCGGCGGCAGCAAGGCTCTCTCCTTCCCGACCAGAAGTATTTCTCCTCTCCTCCCTGGCTAGGCAAAAGCAGCGGTAGCGAATGCAATTCACTACCCTGCCACTACTCCAGGCGTCTTCTCTCCATTCAGCCGCCCAAGCGGAAACAGGAAGTTTTCATTGAGGTGGGTCGCAGTGGAGAGAAGATACAAGGAGTGGTGGCAGGAGTGAATCGCTAAATAACTACCGCCACCGGCAACATGATGTAATGTCAAAATAAAGGGAGATGGGGGGAGAGGGGAGATGGACTTGGGGCAGTTGGTAGACTGGAGAAGGAGAGATGGGAAGAAGATGGATGGGAGAGGTGAACTTGGTGGAGGGGGAAGATGGACTTGGGGGAGATCATGGAGAGGGGAGATGGGGAGGGATAGAAGAAATAATGGATCTAAAAACAGGAGAGGGAGAGAGATGGAAGGCAATGGGACTTAGGCAGGGAAGGAACAGAAAGGGAGAGAAGTTGGACACAAGGGATGGTGTGGGGGATAGAGATACTGGATAGTAGGGTAGTTAGAAAGAGAAAGGGAAAGATGGAGGGGAAGATGCTGGATGAAAGAGTAGTTGAGAAAGGGAGAGCTGGTGGGGAAGGAAGGAGAGATGCTGGATGAAAGGAGAGTTGGTGGATCTGGGGATTTTGGGGTCCATCGCTGCAGCTACAGGAATAGAGACAAAAAAAGGAAAGATGCCAGACCTCCAGTGGAGGGAAGGAAAATGGAAGGGGAAGACAAAAATGGAATATGGATGATTACCATGGAGAAAGAAGAAAACGACAAATGGGCAAGAGACTCTGGCAAACAAGTTATCAGAAGATGTTTGTTGCAGAGCCTGGGACCAACATGATTTGAAAAATGACCAGACAACA
The DNA here is from genome assembly GCF_902459505.1 of Geotrypetes seraphini. Taxonomy (NCBI): domain Eukaryota; kingdom Metazoa; phylum Chordata; class Amphibia; order Gymnophiona; family Dermophiidae; genus Geotrypetes; species Geotrypetes seraphini. Next base: position 34,472,799 of record NC_047101.1, on the reverse strand, counting down.
GAAGGTAGAAAAAAAATTATGTTTTCTGTTTTGTGATTAGAATGTGTCATATTTGAAATTTGGATCCTGCCAGAGCTGATATTAGATCGCGAAGGTGAGCTAGGATTTAACATAGAGAGGAAAAGTCTTTTTTGTTTGTTTATTTTGTTTATACCACAGCACCAGAGTGGCAAAGGGGGTGAAGAGGCTATAAAATAAACTCACCAGGATGTTTGGAAAAAAATACCCAATTGGGCAGGAAAATCAAATCAAATTGAAAAATCAATTCAATAGGCTACTCTCATACCTCAATGCACTATCCTACCAAATCCTTAACCCCCAAACCACGCATGAAAAAGGCCACCAACTGAATATTGCAGCATACACAACCCAAAACTCCCACACACCAGATATCCACATCTCCAATGGTACCTGTCATTCCTCTCTCTGGTCAGATCACTACAAATATACCTTCAACATCAATTGGGCACAAAGCAATAACAAATCCAAACTCCACAAAACCTCCTTCAAAACTCGCCAAAAAATCGAACCAACCACATTCTGGGACAAAATAGACCCCGCAATAGGCTCCACAGATCCTAAAGAATTTATATGCCACTGGCGCACCTTAAGCGAAACAACACTGAACGAACTAGCCCCATTAAAACCTTAAAACAGAATTTGCAGGCCATCCGACAAATGATTCGACACCGAACTTCTTCAGCTAAAAAGGCACTGCAGACAACTCGAAAGAGCCTGGAAAAAGCAGAACCATGAACAAACCAAAGTCGAGTGGAGAAACCTAATCAAACAGTACAAGATCAAGCTTAATGAAAAACGGAAAGCCTACCACTCCAAACTAGTTGGCACCGAAGCCCCAGACACTAAAATGCTCTTCAAACTAGTAAAAAACCTCACTGACACCAAGCCTCTCTTAGTCACTCAAGGAAACCACCCACCAACAGCCTCCCAGCTAGCTGACCACTACAAAAGCAAGATCACCACAATCAGATCCACCTTCAATAACTCATCAACCTACCTCAATGAGATTATAACAAAACCTTCAACAGAAGAACCCATTGCAGCCGACAGGGCCTGGACCACCTTCCCTCTAGTCCAATGGTCTGATATGAACTATACAAAAAATACAGCAAAGCATCATGTGACTTGAACAACTGTCCCTCATACCTCCTAACAAACGCTACCCCTAAATTCAGAGCCAACCTCATGCAATGGATTCAAACCACACTCATGGAAGGTAAATTCCCACTTGAACTAGGTGAGATTATAATCACCCCTCTATTGAAAGATCTCAAAGGCCCAATAGATACCCCCTCTAACTACAGACCCATCGCCTCAATCCCACTATACGCTAAATTAATAGAAGGATTAGTAGCACAATACCTCACCAACTACCTAGAAGACCATAACATACTTCACCCCTCTCAATCAGGAATCAGATCCAGCTATAGTACAGAGACATTATTAGCAATGCTACTAGACATAGCTAGACAGCACCTTAGTAAAGGAGGAAGAATGTTACTAATTCAACTTGATCCCTCAGTGGCATTCGATCTAGTAGACCACACCATACTTCTCCAGATACTAGACGCCATAGGGATCTCAGGAGCGGTATACAACTGGTTCCAAGGATTCTTAAAAACAAGAACCTACAGAGTCAAGTCTAACGACCACAAATCGGACCCCTGGTCTAACCCCTGTGGAGTCCCACAAGGATCACCACTATCACCTATGCTCTTCAACCTCTTCATATCCTCCCTTGGCATCACTCTAGATACCCTAAACGTAACATCCTTCAGCTATGCAGATGATATAACCATACTCCTCCCCTTCGACACCCAAGACCCCACCTCATTAGGCAACCTAAGAACAACACTGGAAGCAGTGGAAGAATGGATGCTAGACTACAAACTGAAACTGAACTCGGACAAAACAAAATTTCTACTACTTAAAAAGGACAAAACCCCATCCATAACAGAACTAGCAATAAACATCACCAAATACCCCATACAGCCCTCAAAATCCTTGGAGTGTCGATAGATAGATAGATGCTGCACAATGCAGATACAAATCAACAAAACCACTCAAAGCATTTTTCACCATGCGCAACCTTCGAAAAATAAGAAAATTCTTCAAAAAAGATCACTACAGGATCATAGTCCAATTCCTTGTCCTAGGTCTAGTGGACTACTGCAATATCCTCTACTTTCCATGCCCCACAAACTTGATAAACCAACTACAGACCATTCAAAACACAGCCCTCAGGCTGATCTAATCACTTGGAAAATTTGACCATATCACTAATGCCTACCTAGACTCACACTGGCTACCGATACGAGCTCGAATCCAATTCAAATTTTATTGTCTATTATACAAAGCAATAGACGGAACTGCACCCACCTAACTCAACAACCGTCTAAATCGTAATCGCACATCCAGACTAAGAAGAATCCAGATCCTATTCTCCTACCCACCACTCAAGGGAACTCAGCAAAAGAAGATGTACGACGGCCTCCTAGCGACACAGGCAGCGAAGCTGGACCCCTGTGTCTCCAATCTGTTGTCAACAAGTGACTTTAAATCATTCCGAAAAGAATGCTATTCAAAAAACTATACAGCCTTCTATCCCCCTTCGCACCCTCCCCCCTCCATGCAAATACCAGCTGACCTCCCCAATGACCCTAATAAGTAACCAACCCTAATCTTCATCTTCCCTACTAGTAATCCTCATTTCTACTCCCATCCTCAATTTCTTCCCTCTGCCTCCTCTATTTAACGTTCCCCAAATTGTAATCCCTCTGCATCTTCTGTGTAAGCGTCCCCCAAATTGTAACTTCCTGGAAATGCCCAGCTATCTTATACTGCATTCCGCTTAGATCTGTAAGCATCCCCTAAATTGCAACTTTCTGGAAATGTCCAGCTATCTTATGCTGTAATCCGCTTAGAACTGCAAGGTACAGGCAGAATATAAGTCACTAATGTAATGTAATGTAAATCGAATCAAAATATTATTTTCTGAATCGGGCAGCTCCTCGCGTGTCCCACACCTCATCCAGAAGCATTCCCTCTGACGTTGCGACGTCGGCGAGAAGGCTTCTGGTTCAGGTGCAGGATGCACAAGGAGCTGCTACACGCGGCTCCGTGCATACTACAACTATGAGGAGGGAGCCAGCCAAAAGATAACACCTGGGGGGGGAGGGGGGCATCGGACCGTGGACTGCATAAAATGGCCAGGTTGGAGCCGGCCAGAAGATTAGACATCCGTCGGAGGGAGGCACAGCAAGGTAGGGGGAATGATTTTATTTTCAAGTTAGTGTTTGAATTGTGTCAATTTTGAACATTTTAATCTGCTGTCTATCTTTTGCACTGCTCAGGAAGAAATACATTTGTTTCTTTTTCTCTGGGGGTTGTACTGCATGGAGATTCTTGAATCTTAGGGTGGTTTGTTTGTTTTTATATATTAGTACTTTTAGTTTTTGGTCCCGTATTTGCATAGGGGTTATCTGTATTTTGGTAGGAATGAATGTTGAGAAGCATACAGTGTGTTTTGTGTAGTTTAATTTTCTGGTTAACCATTACCATTATGTGTTAAAAAGATTATACTGTTTGTGTATATATGAAATGAATGGAAAAAATGGTGTTATAATTAGTAGTATTATGGGGCGGGGTGTGGGGTGGAGATTGAGCAGGGTCTGGCCCACGACTTAGCCTTAATGTGATTGAGTTTGACACCCCTGATCTAGACAAGACAAACAGGATGTCATGAATACAGTTAAGGGGAATGGTTAATCTGCTGGCTGGGTTGATGGACTGTAGGGAGTAGGGTTATAGATTGAAGGCTATATAAAAAGGTGGGTTTTCAGTCTGCTTTCAAACAAGGGAAGGGGCTTAGCAGACAAACTTGAGTAATTTATTCAAGGCATAGGGGCAGCTGGATGAACTGAATAAAGTCTGGAATTGGCAGTGGAGGAGAAAAGTGCAGCTAAGAGGAGAGAGAGTTAAGTGCTATGGCCAGAGTTACAAAGAGGTGCTGTGGGACTTGAACCCAGATCCCCACCACTGACTCCATTGCTTGATATTTGCATACATATTTAATAACACCTTTTTTCCATTGTTCAATGCAAATGCACTCTGAAGAACAAGATGATTTCTTTCTTAAGCTGAAATCAACAAACAGTTGGCAAGTCATTATCTAATGAGACCAGATGGTTTCTGATGACATTAGCTTGAATATTATATTCTATTTTCACTGTTTGAAAAGCTAAGTATGACAAAAATGGTTTTAATGAATTATTCAAATCATTAAGTCATAGATTAGCCACACAGAGAGCTGCTAACTTACTCATTCTTGGAGGAAGACTTTAGTTTTAAACTTACATCCACAAGTAGTCTAGTATTTGTAGTCCATGATTCTGTCCAATGAAATCAGTACTGCAGGTCCCATAATGCAACAGGATGAGATTGACAGAAATCCAGGACCGGCTAAAAAGTCTCCCTACTGGAATGGGTAACTTGCTAGCTCTGCAAGTCTCAGAATGCACCAGGATGTGATGGTTAGAAATCCATGACTGGTTAAAAATCTCCAGCCTGGAATTGGGTAAGGAAGATTGTTCCAAGATTTCAGAGTTTTATTTATTCAATTTTCTATGCCGTTCTCCCAGGGGAGCTCAGAACGGTTTACATGAACTTATTCAGATACTCAAGCATTTTCCCCGTCTGTCCTGGTGGACTCACAATCCATCTAATGTACCTGGGGCAATGGGGGGGATTAAGTGACTTGTCCAGGGTCACAAGGAGCAGCGTGCGTTTGAACCCACAACCCCAGAGTGCTGAGGCTGTAGCTTTAACCACTGCGCTACACTCTCCTCTATACCATCTCCCTGAGGTACACCCAAAGCAGTTTACATTTGCTATATGCAGGTACTTTCTTAATCCCTAATGAGCTGACATTAAATTTTTATGTTGTTGTTGTTGTTCTGGGGCAACAGAAAGTTAAAATTTCAAGCTTATTACCGTACACTCTTGATATACCGCCCATAAAATTGAGCAGTGCACAATTACAAAAAGTCCTATAAAAACAGGGACTACGAGAGGAATAGGGGAATAAGGAGAGATTGCAGTAGAGAACACAAATGGCTAAGGAGATGAGGGTTGGGGGCAGAACTATAATGTTTGATAGGAAAGAGCAGTGGTATTTCTATATCACCCTGGAATGTTAGGAAATTCTACTTTATGGAGAGGGTGGTGGATGCCTGGAATGCGCTCCCGAGAGAGGTGGTGGTGAGTAAAACAAGATTTGATGGGAAGCCAGTAGAGTTGTTTGAGGTAAGTTTAGATGGAGTCATACTTTTTTCGTGCCGAAGATGAGTTTTATTGCAGTGTTTTGAATAAGCTGCTCCCTCTCCTCTGACCAGCAGAAGCAGCACCCCCTTTCCTCCAGCTATTAGCAGTAGCTCTCCATGTCTACCCCTACCATCAGCAACAGCAGCTCCCCCTTTCAACCCCTGATCAACAGCTGCAGCTCCTTCCCCCCACCTCTCCCCCTCCCCGGACTAACAGCAGTGACTCCCGGATCCCTTAGATTAGCAGCAGCTCTCTCTCTTTGTCCCTCTATATTTTGTTTTTAACTTGCCTTCACCACTGCTGGTAGCATCAGCACAGTCATTCACTTGGCCAGCCTTGAGGCCTTTGTTAGGCTACGTCCAATCTCTGAGGAAAGAAGTTGTATCATAGGAGGCGGGATGTGGCCTAACAAAGACCCCAAGATTGGCCGATGCTTCCAGCAGCGGTGCAGGCAAGTTAAAACGGAGGAGGGAAAGAAAAGGAGAACTGTTGTTCATCCTGGGGATGCAGGACAGAAAAGCAAAATTATGATGGAAGCAGTTGGGGAAGGGGACATGGGGGCCCCACATAATCCTTTGACTTAACAGTTCTTTGGAAAATAAAATATATTTCTCCCCTGTTGATTTGAAGATTTTAGTTTGTCATAATTATTGTTTGTTTTAACTCATGTAAACTGTTTAGTTCTTAAGCGGTATAGAAATTTTTTTAAATAAATGAATAAAATAAATATCCCCTACTAATGGTTTGCATACTGCATGTTGGGAACCCCTGTCCTAGCTGACTCATTATAAAAAGCATACTATGGACCTTCCTGAAAGCCCTATGAAGTTACTTTCCCACACATCTAGTTTTCAGGAGTACTAAATGGTTTGAAAGTTTTACAAACCTGAGCATTTGAAATGCAAGATTTAGGCTCCTCTCAAACTCAACTCCTCGAACATTAAAATTGTAAATTCCTTAAAATTACTAGGGAATCACCTTCGCTAGTAAATTTACCTACCACTTTCATATTAGTACCGTAATTCAGCGTTGTTTTTACAGATTGCGAATGATCAGATCTCTTGCTAAACTGTTGGAACCTTCCTCTTTAAACATACTAATTCATTCCCTAGTGATATCATGTATTGATTATTGCAACGCCTTTTATAAAGGCATCACAAAAAAAGAACTAAGATGCCTCCAAATTGTGCAAAATACCGCAATAAAAATTATATTTAACGCTAAAAAAAATGATCATATTTCCTCCTTCTTGCGCAAAGCACATTGGTTGCCTGTTGAACACAGAATTAGTTATAAAATTCTATTACTTGCATTCAAGACACGTCAAAGTAACCAACCTGAATTTATCAATAGCTTACTAATTCCCCATTGTCCATCTAAAGCACTTCGCTCTATGACACAAAATCTTCTTGCAGTCTCATCCCTAAAGTATATTAACAGAATAAGATCAAATAACTTTGCAGTGACCGCGCCATCCCTTTGGAATTCTATTCCTAATTACCTTTGTGAAGAATTATCTCTGCTTCATTTTAAAACAAAGCTGAAAACGTTTCTGTTACAAGATGCATTTGATATCTAATTGCCCTTATAAGGGCTAAACACATGCCGACAGCAGAAGGCATCATCCTTCCCATCCCTGTTGTTTTTTCCTTAATTGTTCTCTTTTCTCAAAATATTGTAGTTCCTCCCCCTTTTTCCATCTGTTCCTGTCCGTCTTTGTCTAACTTTGACATGTAGATTTTAATTGTCAGATTCAAACCTTATTTTTGTTAAAAGTTGTTTTTTTATTGTACACCGCTCAGAAATCTGATTGAGCGGTATAAAAAATTTTAAATACGCTTGAAACTAGCGACAAGATGCATGAAATGCAATAGCGCATTCTAGTAGACATATGTGGATTTAAGCCCTTATCGAACAGCATGTGAAAGGTTATGTCTGTTTTGGGAGACCACTAGAAGTGTCCTTTATAGTAGATGATGGCAGATAAAGACCTGAATGGTCTGCCCAACCTGTTTCAATGTAAATTTTTTAAATTTTTTTTTCTTAGCTATTTCTGAGCAAGAATCCAAAGCTCTTCCCGGTACTGTGCTTGGGTTCCTACTGCCGAAATCTCCATTAAAACCTACTCCAGCCCATCTACACCCTCCCAGCCATTGAAGCCCTCCTCAGCCATCCTTCACCAAATGGCCATATACAGACACAGACCATGCAAGTCTGCCCAGTACTGTCCTTAGTTCAATTTTTAATTAGATTTTCTGATTCTAGATCCTCTGTGTTCATCCCATGCTTCTTTGAACTCAGTCACAGTTTTCCTAATTTTCTGCAGTGCTGATGAAGAAAAAAAACCCTGAATATAATGCTCTGCACAACTCCAGTAATTTAATAGAAGATTCCAGCCTCTTTGTCTGGATTTTCCAAATGCCACTAGGAGATTTATTAATTATTGTATTTATTCATTCAGTTTAATGAGATGTTTTATTAAGGGCTATTTGTAGCGATTTAAAATACATATAAGAAATTAGAATAATGGCATTAATCATACACAGTGCTCGGGTAAGATATGATAAATTATCTAGACAACCATCCCAAACAAAATACATACATACATATAATAATTGAACTTAGGGACTTTGGGCACTAAATCTGAACTCCTCTGGTCTATTAATACTCTAATTTCAATATAAAATACAAAAACCACTATAATGCAGCATAAACAATTAATTTAAAAGGGATCATAAAGCCATATTTATTTATTTGTTCATTTTTATAGCTCGTCCTCCCCAGGAGCCCAGAACAGAGTCTACAGAGTCAATAACATGCTACATCTATCTACCGTATATATATAAAATTGGAGGTATGTATGTGTGTATGTATGTGTGTGTGTATGTGCCGCGATCACGCAAAAACGGCTTGACCGATTTGAACGAAACTTGGTATGCAGATCCCTCACTACCTGGGATGATATTTTCTGGGGGTCTCGCAGCCCACCTGCACATGTGGGCGGAGCTACAAACATAAAATCAGATTTCACCCATTCATGTCAATAGAAAAAATGTAAAAAGCTGCCATTCTCACAGTAATTCAAAAACGGCTTGACCGATTTGAATGAAACTTGGTATGCAGATCCCTCACTACCTGGGGTGATATGTTCTGGGGGTCTCGCGGCCCACTTGCACACGTGGGCGGAGTTACAAACAGAAAATCAGATTTCACCCATTCATGTCAATGGAAAAAATGTAAAAAGCTGCCATTCTCACAGTAATTCAAAAACGGCTTGACCGATTTGAACGAAACTTGGTATGCAGATCCCTCACTACCTGGGGTGATATGTTCTGGGGGTCTCTCGGCCCACAACTCTATGTTGCTTGCTCAAGGGTGGGTTCACCCAAGAATTTATATGTTCTTGCTCCTGGAGGTGAAACTATAAATGTTGTTTATAATCACGTTTTGCGTTAGTTGTATTGTATTCATTTTGTCAAATATTTCACATTATAATTTGAATATTGTACTTTTTATTAAGCTGTAAAAAAATAATTTCATTCTCCACTATAAAGTATCTTTATTTGAATCCATTTACAGTGTTATTGCTATAATTAAATACCCGTGCAACGCCGGGGCATCAGCTAGTAACCTCTAAAAATGAATTATAGGAAATATATATGAACATATGATGAAAGAGTACAGTGGTTAAACACAATAAAATAAGAAAGAATGAAAGAGAGGAACCGTTGGGCAATAGAATTAAAATAATTCAAAATAATAACATTAAAAAGAACAAAAGTGAAGAATGAAGGAATAAAATTAATATAATTCATAAACTTGAATAATTAAAAACAAAAATCAAATAAATCTGACTGAAGTCCGGCTTGAAATTATTTCTGTTGCTTGGCCGCCAATTCCCTGAAGCAGAAGTCGGCTCTGTTGCCTAAGTATATCTCAAACAATCCCAATGGTTGAGGACAGCTGGCAGGGACCGAAGGCAGGTCACGAAGATCCCCAGACCCCAAACTAACGCTGGTGATCTCAAGCTGCACAGGCCTCCGGACTCCCAAGGGCGGGAACCGACACAGTGCACCACAGCTGACCAGTGGACCTCCCTCCAATTCAAAATCACTGAGCTCTGGAACAACCTTACCTCCCCTCTTCGGAACTTGAGCTCTCTCCAAGTTTTCCGCAAACATCTGAAAACCTGGCTTTTCTCAAAAAATGTAAGTCTCCCTCCAATTTAGGAATCAAGGAAACTCTTATATCTTGCCATCCCAAGTCCTGTAAATTTTCTTCCCACTTCTACCTCTAACCCTCTGTTGTAGTTCCTTCCTATTTCTCCTACTGTAAACCGCGTCGAGCTCTACGAACATGGAGATGATGCGGTATACAAACCTAAGGATTAGATTAGATTAGATTAGATTAGCAGGAGAAGACGGAGGAGAAGAAGGAGCCTCGCCGCCACTGAAGGAGAAAAACTATAGGGCTCCACAGCTGGTCACCTCCAATAGGTCCGATCCCTCAAAACATAGCTAGCAAGAAAAGCCATGACCATCATGAGAGAACCAACTATTGAAATAGATATGTGAGAAGCCACTGCTTGCTTTGGGATTGGTAGCATGGAATGTTGCTAATATTTTGGGTTCCAGAGCCTTACTATTCTTTGACATTCCAAATTTTCTACTCTGGGGATTTTTGGAATGTTGCATAAAATTCAGCTTTCTTCCAGGTATCTGTAACCTGGAATGGCCACTGTGGAAACAGGATACAGGGCTAAATGGATCATTGGTCTGACCCAGAATGACTATTCTTATGTTCTTATTTGTAAATGGTGCTCTACACAGTGCGACGTTTAGACAACACTTTCTTAGTGCGGACCATAACGGTGCCTAAGTTTTGCAATTGTCCCTTAATTGACTTAAAACTAATTCATAGCTATAAGAACATAAGAACATAAGAATTGCCACTGCTGAGTCAGACCAGTGGTCCATCATGCCCAGCAGTCCGCTCACGCGGCGGCCCTCTGGTCTAAGACCAGCATCCTAACTGAGACTAGCCCTACCAGCGCACGTTCTTGTTCAACAGAAACTTGTCTAACTTTGTCTTGAATCCTTGGAGGGTGTTTTCCCCTATAACAGCCTCTGGAAGAGCGTTCCAGTTTTCTACCACTCTCTGGGTGAAGAAGAATCTATCCCCTTCAATTTTAGAGAGTGCTCTCTTGTTCTCCCTAACATGGAGAGGGTGAACAACCTGTCCTTATCTACTAAGTCCATCCCCTTCAGTATCTTGAATGTTTCGATCATGTCCCATCTCAATCTCCTCTGTTCGAGAGAAGAGGCCCAGTTTCTCTAATCTTTCGCTGTACGGCAGCTCCTCCAGCCCTTAACCATCTTAGTCGCTCTTCTCAGTCGCATTAACCTCCATTTTACAAAACTAGCATGGTTTTTAGTGCCAGCCGCGGTGGTAACAGCTTCAGTGTTCATATGAGCATTGGAGCTGTTACCACCGCAGCCGGCACTAAAAACCGTGCTATGGTTTTGTAAAGGGGTGGGAGGAGTAAATTAATTCAGTGTACCTTACATTTTTCAAGCCATGCTGGTGATTGCGAAGATCTGCAACGTGACATAATCAGGCTCGAGGAATGGGCATGAACATGGCAGATGAGGTTCAACGTGGATAAGTGTAAAGTGATACATGTCGGTAACAAAAATCTCATGCACGAATACAGGATGTCCAGGGTGGTACTTGGAGAGACCACCCAGGAAAGAAATTTGGGAGTTCTGATCAACAAGTCGATGAAGCCGTCCGCGCAATGTGCGGTGGTGGCGAAAAGGGCGAACAGAATGCTAGGAATGATAAAGAAGGGGATCACGAATAGATCGGAGAAGGTTATCATGCCGCTGTACTGGGCTATGGTGTGCCCTCACCTGGAGTAATGCGTCCAGCACTGAAGAAGGACACGGTACTACTCGAAAGGGTCCAGAGAAGAGCAACTAAGATGGTTAAGGAGCTGAAGGAGTTGCCGTATAGCAAAAGATTAGAGAAACTGGGCCTCTTCTCTCTTGAGCAGAGGATATTGAGAGGGGACATGATCAAAACATTCAAGGTATTAAAGGGAATAGACTTAGTAGATAAGGACAGGTTGTTCACCCTCTCCATGTTAGGGAGAACAAGAGAGCACTCTCTAAAATTGAAGGGGATAGAAATGTAAGAAAGTTCTTCTTCACCCAGAGAGTGGTAGAAAACTGGAACACTCTTCCGGAGGCTGTTATAGGGGAAAACACCATCCAGGGATTCAAGACAAAGTTAGACAAGTTCCTATGAACCAGAACGTACTCAGGAAGGGCTAATCTCAGTTAGGGTGCTGATCTTTGACCAAGGGCCGCTGTGTGAGTGGACTGCTGGGCATGACGGACCACTGGTCTGACCCAACAGTGGCAATTCTTATGTTCTTATGAATGTGCCTTAACCAATACATAACCTTTTTGAGATGACATAGCATAGTAATTGAGAATCAATATGGGTTTTTTTGTTTGTTTGTTTGTTTTTTAATTGAACTAATTATCTTATAAGTATGGACAATTTTTCATTGAAATTTCACCTGGTGTACTGATCTGGACTTCCTTAAATATATCCACTAATATAGGCTCCCTTTTATCCTATGAGTGTAGGAGCTTTTAACTTAGCAGTCAGCGACAGAAAACCCTAATGCAGCTTGTAAAAAGGTGACCATAATATTGGTACATCTGACGTTTTGCAACTAAAGATCCCCTGGCTCTCTCTCATATGAGAACCATCCCATCTTGGTTGTCCTTGTCTGTATATTTCCTTGAGATGTGTTGATCAGAAGTGCACACAATACTCAATGTTTGGTCACACAATGGACTGATGTTCTTGTTTTCTTTTCCTAATAATTCCTTATATTCTTTTTGCTCGGTGTGTGGGTGGTGATCAATAAAGCAAATCAAACATGAGAGAGAATGAAACACAAAGTATCATTGCCAGCATGGTAATCCTTTTTTGTGATATCATCTCAACTTGCCAGGGAAAGAATACTTTTGTAGTTCCCTGAAATGTTTTTCCAACAAGATTCTAGGAGTACAATGAAAACTCTTCAAGGAGGCACTTGCTCAAGTGGAAGGTGTTTTAGTCACTAATCTTTTAGAAAGTGTATTAGTGGACAACTATGCAAACAACTTTGCATAGTGTAGCACAGTGGTTAAAGCTAGAGCATCAGTACTCTGAGGTTATGGATTCATACCCATGATAATAATAATAATAACAGTTTATTTACCACAGGACCGTGAAGTTCTATGTGGTTTACAATGATTAAAAGGTATTACAGATTGAGTGGAATAAACAAAGTTCAGAGTTTGTGAATAACAGTTCTAAAGATCATTTGTTGAGGACTAAGATTGTATAGGTCAGTTACCTAAGTACTTCAGGAACAGATGTGTTTTTAGGCGTTTCCTGAATTCCCTATAAGTAGTAGGCACGAGCAGTTGTTCCAGGTCTTTACCCCATAATGCTGCTTGATGTGAGAAAAGATGTTGTTGATGACTTTTAAATTTACAACCTCTAACCAGTGGAGAAACAAAGTTTGGATGTGAACTTCTCCTATGTCTGTTGATTGTGAAAGAGAAAAGCTCTGCTATATATTTAGGGGCTAAGCTGTAAAGCACTTTGAAGCAAAAATAAACCAAACTTGAACTTCACATGTGCCTCCATCGGCAGCCAGTATAGAAGTCGATAGGAAGGTGTTACATGATCAAACTTCTTCAGTCCACAAAGTAGCCTAACCGCTGCATTTTGTACTAGTTGCAATCGCCGCATATTTTTCTGGGAGAGTGCCAAGTAGGCAATGTTACAATAATCGAGTTGACTCAGTATGAGGGATTGTACCAGAATTCTAAATGATGAGACATTGAAGTAAGCTCTGATGGACCGAAGCTTCCAGAGAGTGAGAAAGATCTTTCTAATCAAGGAGTCTACCTGGTCTTTCATGGTCAGACTCTGGTCCAGTGTTAGTCCCAATACCTTCATAGTGGGTTGAATGGGATGGCTAAGGTTATTGATGCTTTAGTGTCAAGTGGGTTTGGCGATGCTATAAAAAGTTTTTTTTCTCTAGGTTTAGCTTTAATCTGAACTCAGACATCCATTGCTCCATCTGATTTAGTACTTCTATTACTTTGGGGGTGACTTCTGAGATAGAGGTATTGAATGGGATAATTATCTTGAAGTCATCAGCGTAGCTAAATAGTTTTATCCCCAGCTGGGATAGTTGCGCACCCAATGAGGGCATATAAACATTGAAGAGGGAATAATGGTGGCACGCCAGATGAATTGCTCCATGTATCAGAGAGATCGTAATTGAAACGGACTTGGTAGGTGCGAGATATAAGGAAACATCGAAACCAGTTTAATACTTCTTCTCTGATTCCAATTGCATATAGGCATTGTAACATTTTCCCATGGTCCACCAAGTCAAAGACAGAGCTCATGTCAAATTGCATGATCAGGGCATTGAGGCCCTTACTAAACAAGTAGCGCAAATTATCCAGAATAGCCGCAATTACTGACTCAGTGCTAAACAGAGGCCTAAAACCAGATTGAGTTTCATGCAAAAGAGAGAATTGGTCGAGATATTCCATCAGTTGGGTGTGTACCAATCCTTCCATGATTTTCACAATGAATGGAATGGATGCAACTAGTCCATAGTTGGTTACTGATGTTGATGATTCTTTATGATTTTTTGGAATTGGGGTTATTATGACATGACCATTATTAGTGAGGAATTTTCCATTGGTTAGTTTATAGGTTAAATGCTGCTCCTTGTGACCTTGGGCAAGTCATTTAATCCCCCCACCCCCATTTCCCCAAGTACATTACTTAGATTGTGAGCCCATCTGGCAAGACAAGGAAAAATGCTTGAGTACCTGAATAAATTCTTGTAAACCATTCTGAGTTCCCCTAGGAGAACAGTATAGAAAATTGAATAAATATGATGTGGAACCATGATATTTACAAGTTATTCCACATTTTTTTCTTGACACTTAATTTCAATGAGGCAAATACATCTAGTAAATGGGCACAGGAATAGGGAAATCGCCAATGAGGTTGGCTCTTGGGCATTATGACATACAATACGAGGGGCTGCTGAAAAGCTCTCAGCCCAACCAAGAAGTGAATGGGGAGAGTGTGGTGCACTGGTTAACGCTACAACCTCAGCACACTGAGGTTGTGGGTTCAAATCCATGCTGCTCCTTACGAGCCTGGGCAAGTCACTTAATCCCACATTACCTCAGGTACAACAGATAGATTATGAGCCTGTAGGGACAGACAAGGAAAAATGCTTGAGTACCTGAATAAATTAATGTAAACCATTCTGAGCTCCCTTAGGAGAACAGTCTAGAAAATTAAATAAATAAAGTTGGGTACAAAAGTTCCAGCAGGGGCTACTGAAGCTTGTCCTTGAAATGTTTAACTTCCTTCCTATGTTTTGGAATTTAGGCTATAAAATGAGGGAGGATCTAAGGTTGACTCACGCTGCTAAAATATTAGTAGTTATTTTTGAAGGAAATTTTCACAGTGTATGAAAATCATTCTCCATTAGAGTATCTAAACATTTGTGCATTTAATCCATACTTTTCTCAGTATTTAGAAGCGATGTTTTTAGTGATGCATTTAAGCCAAGTTTGAAAATTACATGTATGTTTGTTCTTGAAAATCAATGCTTATGAAAATGGACAATATGATGGATTTCTTCCTAACTCTGCTGCACCATTTGGTTTACGTTTCAGTATGTTCTGCTGTCCTTTTATGCTTCAACAGCATTATTTTTCATGTCAGCTTTCTGGAATCTCACTCACTATTTAACTACTTATTCATTTTTAATCAGTCTCGTACAGCAATGCCATCTGAATTTCCTGCCTGTTCAATTCCTGTTTTCCCTTTTGGGGCTCATCAAATTCAAATTTATCACCAGCTAGACACCAAGCTGCCTAGTCTCGTACAACTTTTACTTTCTCCCTTAAATTATGTTAAAGTTAGCAAGTTTTACTTTTTTTTTCCCTAAGATTTTGTCTGTCTTCATTAATTTAAACACATCATTATAAAATATGATTGTAAATATTAAGCAAAAAGTCTAAGGGCTCATTTAAAAAAAAAAAGAGAAAGACGTCCAAAAGACATCGTTTGGACGTTTTAATCACTAAAATGTCAAGGTGCCGATTTTTAAAACTTACTTCCAAGACATCTTGCTAGACTTTTTTTTTTTGTCTGTAATACATTTGAAGTTCAAGAGGGCATGTTGGTGGCATTTTAAGGGCAGACTTAGGGCGTGCTTGAACAGCTTGTGGTGATAATCAAACATTTACCAAGGCATCAGGACACCATTTAGATGTTTTAAAAATGTCTAAGGGCCAAAAATGTACCCAAACTGACCAGATGACCACTGGAGGAATTAAATCATGACCCCGCACACTCCTCCAGGTGGTCACTGACACCCTCCCACCCACCACCAAATATTTGAATGAAACAGTACATACCTGTCTCTATAACAGCAGCACCTGGTATAAGAAATCCTAGTAGAGGGTCAAACATCATAACCTGGTGGGTGCTCTAGTGAACCATAGAGATGAGGACTCGTGCCCATATCCTACTCTAACAACTACATTTATTTTGGAAAGTGTGAGCTCACCAAAATCCTACTGTACTGCCATATAGGTGACACCTGCTTCCATAAGGGCTATTAGGGTGGCAGACAGGTGGGTATAGTAGGTTTGGGGGAAGTTTTGGAGGGATCACCCTATATTGTAAAGGGCTTATGGGGAGTTATGGTTAGATGCATACCTGACCCCAAGATTGTGAGCAGACAAAACAGGAAGGATGAGAGAGTGTTGTCTACAGAGACAGAGAATGAGGGAAGCAGAGAGATGGGTTTAAGTGGGATGATGAGCAGCTCTGTTAAAGTTATATTCAATTTTAGATGGTGGTGAGACAACTACAGTAGGTAGCAATGTTGGATAGGCAGGCTGAGACTCTGGTCTGGGTTTCAGTAGAGATATTTCTCTGGGAGTCGTATCATAGACGTGATACTGGAAGCCGTGGGAGGAGATCAGCGCTCCAAGTGAGCAAGTATAGATTGAGAAAAGGAATGGTCCCAGGACAGAGCCTTCAGGTACACCAATCGATAGCAGGATGGCTGTGGAGGAGGAACCACCATTGCATACACTGAAGGTGTGATGGGAGAGATATCCCAACAAGGACAGCATATCAAGGAGTAGGCGACGATCAACAGTATCAAAGGCAGCAGACGTATCGAGAAGGATGAGGATAGAGTAGAGGCCTTTGGATCTGGCCAACAATAGGTCATTCAAAGCTTTATGTAAGGGCAGTTTCTGTGTAATGCATCAGGCGAAAGCCTGCATGAAGTGATCCAGAATAGCATTGGATGAGAGGAAGTCTGGACAACAGCAGTGAACAGCATGTTCAAGTAACTTGGATAAGAAGGGGAGGAGGGAGATGGTGGTATTAGTTGGAGGGACACAGTGAGGGTTTCTTGAGGAGGGGTACGATAATGGCATGTTTGAAGGCATCAGGGACAGTTGCAGTGGACAGTGATAGGTTGAGGATGTGACAGATAGGAGGGATGACAGAGGGTGAGATAACACAGAGTAGGTGAATGGGAATCGGATTGGAGGAGTAGGTAGTGGGTTTGGAGGATGAGATAAGATGTGTGGTTTCCTCCTCAGTGATCTCAGAGAAAGAGGAGAGGGTGGCTGGTGTTGAGGGAAGGTTGGTGAAGGGGCAGATAGAGGAAGAGGAGGGGGAAGCAGCCTGGTTGAGAGCTCAATGTGAATTTTCCGAATCTTATTGTAGAATAACTCTGCCATTGAAGGGGTGATAGTTGGCGAGGGTGCTTTGAATAGGGAGTGTAGTGTGGTAAAGAAACAGTGTGACCAGGCACGGCTGGTCTGGATACAGCTAGCAACCAGGCCCGAGTCACATAAACCCAAGCTGAGTGTACGTGAGGTATGTTTGGTAGCTTGGGTAAGTAGCAATGGAAAAGTTCATGACAAAATGTGCAGTCCAACTTGTATTTTATTCAACTTCTCATTAAGCTATAAGCCCAAACACACACAAAATCATAGGGCTTAGTCCAATGCTCAATCACAGGCAAGCAAACAGAATGGCTTCTAGTTATATTGTAGTCCATATGTTCCAAACTTCCAAAGCAGATCATGCACAAATAGAGGGAAAAAATAGCACCGTCACACAAAACACTGCCACTGAGGCAATTCCTTGGGGTTTAATCTCCATAGTAAACACCCCAAGGCATGGAATCCATTCCTTTCTCCAACAGATCAGAATATCAGATCCCCTCCCAAAGCTGTTATGCCTTTAAAGTGACTTTCTTGATCAAATGTCTAAGTTACATGCTGGCTCTGTTTTGTAAGTACCTTCTTCACAGCAGTAACACACAAAATATCCCATAGCTTGTGTGCTTCTGTATGGCAGCTTTCAGCTTAGCTGCCATACCATACCTAGCGTTTACAGTTTAACTCTGTTTCAGTTCCTCATCAGCTTGTATGCAAACACATGCCTTGAAACAGCCACATTCAAAGCAGGATCTAGCACATCTCCATGTTCTCTATACTTGGTAATTCAGTAAGCTCTGACTCCATTCCCCATGAACTTTGATCATCATCCATCTCAATTACCCAAGTTCTCAGAAGTCTCTCCATTAAGAGCTCCTACCTGCTTTTGATGCCAAAATGGATACTGCTGCTTTCTTGCTCTCGGCTGCAGTTGGCTGCCTTCTTCAGACTTCTTTGTAGCTCTGGGAATCTGGGACTGCTGCTTGTGGCTGAGAGACACACCCTTTTCTCTTCTTTGCCTGCATGGTTCTAGGTGTTGCTTTGAATGTAATGTTTTCAGACCCCTGTGCCAATTCACTATCCTTGATCTTAGTTTCCTGACATTGCAGAGATTCCTTTGGGCTCACTGGGTCCTCCCTGTGACAAGGGTGAGGTTTGGAGCTAAGAGAAGTTAAGTGGAAATAATATTCTTGTTTGACCAGCAAGAAGGTAGACTGGAATGATGTCAGCATAAATTTGAAGTGTATGAAGGATTTAAGCCAGAGACATTCATTGTAATGGCCACATGAGTGCAAGTAGCAGATATAGGGGGTGAGCCAGGGTTGGGGTTTGGCACATCTAACAGAATGCGAGATTGGAGGAGCAAGGATATCTAGAGCAGAGGAGAAAATGGTATTATAAGAAAGGACAGCTTCATTGACAGTCTTGTGTGATATAGTAGTTGAGGAGACAGATGAGACAGCAGTGGAGAGGGTTCTGGGGTCAATATCCTGAAAGTTTCTGAATGTGTTGGTGGTGATTGGCCAGATTTGGGGAGTAGAATAATGAATAATGAATGTTAACAGGTATTGGTCAGTGAGGGGTAGGGTGGTATTGTAGAATTTGGTGGCTGAGCAGTTGGATGAAAGAATTAGGTCTAGGAAGTGTCCTTTCTGGTATGTAGCGGTGGTGGAGCACAGCAGGAGATTGTATGAGGATGTTAGGGCAAGAAACTTAGAGGTGAAGGAGTTGGAGGGGTCATCGACATGGATATTGAAATCACTGAGGATGAGAGCTCAAGGAAGGAGGAGAGCTAGGAGTCAAAGTCAGTGAGGTAGATAAATGGTACTCAGAGAGGTAAGGGAGCAAAAAGACGGATGGAATGGACTTCAAAGAAGGAAGAGCATTGAGAAGTTGGTGGGAAAAGGGGTTGAAATCTTCAAGAGGGTGAGAATAGTAGCCCCACGCCTCCTCCTTGACCAACCAAGCGAGGCTTTTGGGAGGAAAGGTAGCCTCCATGACACTGGGCAGCAGCTGAGGTAAAGTCATCAGGGCAGACCCAGGTCTCTGTTAGTGTAAGCAAGTGGAGATATCGAGAGATGAAGATGTAGGCAAGCCTGTTGGGAACGTAGCAGGCATTCCATAAGGCATAAGAGAAGGGCAGGGAGGAGGAGGGACAAGATGTATTGGTTGGTGGTATTGCGGATGGACTGTAAGAGTAGGATGGGAGTTGGTTGGGAGGACCAGGATTGAGGTTGATGTCCCCAGCAGAAAGCAATAGAAAGAGGATGAAAGTATGAGTGAGGGGAGGGAGCACCTGCTGCTGCGATGTGGGTGAGGTTCATGTAGGGAGAGAGGTGATGACCGAATGAGAGGGAAAAAGCATAGGATATTTAGAGCAGAAAAGAGGGTAGGAAGGGAGAGGCAGTGGTTTTGAAAAGTGAAAGGTGAAGTGTTAAAGTGCACAGTGGCTTGGGGAGAAGGAAAAGATTGGGGATAGTTAATATCAGCAGGAAGGGAAGTAATGGAGTCATAACAGTGGAAGGGGAAGGGAAACTAGGAAGCTTAGCTATGGATCAGTCTGGAAAGCAGAGTGAAGGTAGAGTATCAGTGTTGTAATCCATCCAAATCCCTCTGAACCTACATATAGATGACAGCTGCAAGCAAAAGGGCTATTGGTATGGTGTACAGTTGTCTCCAGTAGGTTTTAGATGGGTTTTGAAAGGCTCACCATATACTACAAGGGTGTTATGTTAGATGTGTACCTGGGCCGTCTTCTTATTACTTTTTTTTTTTTTTTTAATTAACATTTCAATGTTTACATGATCACAGTCATCATTACAAATAAACAGAAACAAGTTAAAATGATGCAAGGAAAAACAAGTAAGAAAAAAAGAAAATTATTTTTTTTTTTTGTTAGTTAGTCCACTTTATGTAGGGGAGAGAGCTTAAACAAGTCGGACAATATTAAAATCACAAACCATCACTAGGAAAAAAGAATGACACCTCTGACATTAGCCAAGTATCTAAATTTAGGAGCCTTCCTCCTGTATGTTAGTAGAGGTACTCGCAGCAATCACATTTTTACTCGTTATAAATCTTGATAACTGTGAAGACTCTTTGAAAATCTATCTAACTCCTTGAAAATTAAAACAACATTTACAAGGAAACCTTAATAGAAAAGTAGCTCCCAGTTTCAAGGAGAAATTGTTTCCTCTTTTTTGGGTGTAGCTACCTCCATTTGTTCAGAATTTGAAGTTTCTAAGATATTTGTGAGATCCAACAGATCCATCTCCGGGGCCTGTTGATCTTCAGATGTTTTCTTTTTCCTAATTGGAAGATAATAAATTTTTGAAACAAGAGGGTGAGTATTTTGAAGAATATTCCAGTGGCGTACCTAGCATATGTGGCATCCAGGGCCCATCATTTTTTGACCCCCCCCATCTGTATGAAAAACATGATTTTTAGTAACAATCCACACGTCACACAAGAGTGTACCTAGGAAAAGGCAGCATCTTACATACTGCAGTGAGAAGTATGTCAATAAACCCATTGTAAAACTAAACAAGCCAGCCTAGTACAGATCAATCCTACACATTCAATCCTAACAGAAAACCATGTCTTTCGAACACACAGAACACAGAAAACACTTTCGCCTAGCATGTAATCACAAACTAATCCCTCCCCCATTTACAAAACTATAGTGTGGTTTTTAGCCATGGTGATAACAGCTCAGATGCCAACGCTAAAAAACGCTTTACAATTTTGTAAATGGGGAGATAGAATAAAAATACATAGACAAACTGAAGCACCAAGAAGCTGGACTCTGCATACAATGCAACACCACAGAAACAGCAATGCATCTCCCTTAAAGTTAAAAAAAAAAAAAAAAAAATTAGAATTTTTTTTCTACCTTGTCTTCTCTGGTTTCTGCTTTCCTCATCTTCTTGTCACTCTCTTCCTTTCATCCACTGTTTACCCTCTCCTTCTATTCACTTTCCAGAAACTTTATGCCTCCCCCTTCCATCTCTCCCACACCCCCATGGTCTGGCATTTCACTCTCTCCTCTCCTTTCCCCCCACTTCCATCAGCATCTGCCCCCTTTCTCACCCTTCACCACGCTTCCATACCACTCTGACCCCCTTTTTCACCCTTCACCACACTTCCATACCACTCTGACCCCCTTTTTTACCCTTTACCACACTTCCATACCACCCTGACCCCCTTTCTCACCCTTCAACACACTTCCATACCACCCTGACCCCCTTTTTCTCCTTCCATCACCCTGCTATGCTTCTTTCTCTCTCCATCGAAATCAGCAAGGTCCCGCAATGATTACTTTTGCTGCTGCTGCTTCGGAAGAAGTAAGTGATGTCGGAGGGGGGCTGGGCCGGCAGAGGCAAGGTCCCGCGATGATTGCAGCTGCCGGGCCATCCCCCTACGACATCACTTACCTTTTCCGAAGCAGTGGCAGCAAAAGTAATCATCGTGGGACCTTCGTGCACTTAGGCTGCCGACTCTGCCGGCTGCCGACTCTGCTCTGGAATAAATACAGCAGCCGTGCTGAGGTGCCATTTTCAGCAGCGCGGGAGATTCCGGACCCGGCTGGCTGTGCACCCACTTGGAGCGTGCACCCGGGGCGGACCTCCCCCCCCCCTTGGTATGCCACTGGAATATTCAAAATCTCAGTAAGATATCTCTTAAACATGTCAAGAGCCGAAACTGTTAACATCTTGGGGAAATTACTTAGCCTCAAATTTTGCCTTCTTGAAACATTCTCCAACATTTCTAATTTGAAATTAATATTTCTATTTTCTTTCAAGAGTTGGTTTTGTACCCCCACTGAATCCATTTTCTGTTTTTGTTCCACTAAGTCCATTTCAATCTTATCCACTTTTTGCTGCAATTTTGATGATTCTGAAAGTACTCCAGAGCAATAGGTAGTCAAATTTTGCAGCTGTGTTCCCAAAGAGGACCGTAACTGGGATATAGCTTCCCAAACAGAGTTCAGGTCTATAACTGGGGTTTTTTTTAAAAGAGCTATTGCAAGTTTGGCTCAATTTATTTTGGTTTCACAGCACCTGAGGTTGAAATCACTGAAGATAGAGTCTGCCGTTCATCTGCCGACTTCAGGAGGTCATGCGGTGATTTCTGTATCACAGAAACTGCTAATGCCCGCTGTACAGCTGGGTCTTCAACTTCCCAGCTGCTCTCCGACATCGCAGCCTCACTCCCCTCACCAGCCGGGGGATGGCTGCACCGGCGTTCTCTGCTCCTACAGAGAGAGGCTGACCACCTCAAAAGAGACTCGAAGATTTCTCATTCGCTTCACCTCTGAGTGTTCGAGTGACAAAAAGATCCATCGGACCTGAAAGTTGAGGTAATTGCCCAGGTTCAGTGGGATAAACCCGGGTCTTAGACTTTTGTTTAACCATCGAAAGTTAAGGAAAAGTTTGACAGCGTTCTGCCAAACTCAGTCAGGGTGCAATCTTAGTTAGGCTCCTCCCCCGAGCTCAACCCTATCTGGGCCTTCTTATATGAAGTTCACTGCAGTGCCCCCTGGAGTGTCCCACTTCTCTGTTGGGATGTCTGTGTAGCTAGTCTACTAAAACTTCTGGTCCCTCCTACATACCAATGGCTTGTTTTGTGCATTTTTCTTTTGAACTTTTTTTTTTTTTTTTTTAAATGGTTCAAAATGATAGACACACTGAGGACAAGCACATCTAAGAAATAGCCAGTTTCAAAACTAAAAGAAACATTTGTTTAAAAAATGGTAATGTTCGCTACTCAACTTTTGTACATGTTCCATAAAACGTTCAGACTTGGATTTGGATTTCATATTGAAAATGCCCCTCCACATGTTCAGATGATCAGCTAATACTATTTGTCATTTATATAGAACTAAAAGGCTTATGGAGCGCGGTACATTTTGACATTTAATTGGCTGTCCCTGTATGGAAGAGCTTACAATCTAACTTGCACAGGCAGACATGACATATAGCAGGGCTGCCCAAGTCTAGTCCTCGAGATCTACTGGCAAGCCAGGTTTTCAGGATATCCACAATGCATATGCATGAAAGAGAGATTTGCATATCAAGAAGGCAGTGCAGGCAAATCTCTCTCATTCATATTCATTGTGGATATCCTGAAAACCTGGCCTGCCGGTAGATCTCGAGGACCGGACTTGGGCAGCCCTAACATATAGGGTTGGGGAAGTAGAACCTAAGGTGAGAGGAGCTAGTAGTTGAAAGCAGTCTTGAAGAGATGGGATTTTGACTTGAACTTGAATACTGCCAGAAATAGAGCCCACCGAAGGGATTTGGGCAATTTGTTTCAGGCATATGGTGAAGCAAGACAGAAGATCTAGAGTCTGGAGCTGGAGTCTCCATTGCATGCAAA
Source organism: Geotrypetes seraphini (assembly GCF_902459505.1). Classification (NCBI taxonomy): domain Eukaryota; kingdom Metazoa; phylum Chordata; class Amphibia; order Gymnophiona; family Dermophiidae; genus Geotrypetes; species Geotrypetes seraphini. The sequence goes on along the minus strand of NC_047101.1, from coordinate 34,449,214 downwards.
TCTATTTCATGTATATTTATTGTGGAAATCCTGACAACCCAACTGGGTTGCAGCCCACGAGAACTTACACTGAGCACCACTGTTCTGTGTGTGACCACCCAGAAGAATATTTCTGCTGCAGCGAAGGAGGTAAGAGATTCTTCTGGGAATCACTGAGTGAAGTGGGTGGAATTGGAGGACTCTGCTAGAGGGGATGGGGTGATAAAGGAAATAAAAAGGGGGGGAGGGGGTTTGAGGAAAAACAAGGTTTTGGTTATCCTGATCTCCTACCAGAGCCCAATGGCTGATGGAGACTCCTGGAAGTATCAATAGCCTGTGGAGATAAAGATCCAAGTTGAATTACCAGAGTACAATATAATGGTGTGATTTATTCAAATTGGCAGGGAAGAAGTGGTTCTGGGCTGAGGGAAGAGGCTAAGAACCGAAGCAACTTACCATGAGGATTATTAAGGGGATTTTATTCTCCAAGGCTGTTGCTGAGAGGGGGCTAGGACAAGACAGTGATTGTTAGGGTTACCAGATGTCTGGGAAAACCTGGACGTCCTCTTTTTAATGGACTGTTCAAGTGCTTGGAGAGATTTCCAAAATCCTGCAGTTTGTCCAGTTTGTCCATATCTGGATATCCTCTGTGAATGTGCGGATGTCAAAGTGATGATGTCACATGAAGTTTGTGTGTAGGCGGGACTGAGGGCAGAGCGGGATGGGGCTGGGCTGGGGGCAGGATAGAGCAGGGTTAGGTGGCCTCTTTATTTTTAGGAAATCTGGTGACCCTATAGCAGAGTCCAGATTGAAGATTTCTGTTGAAGAATGAGGGTAGGACCTAGAGTGGTTCACTACAAGCATTAAATGATTTTCTGTGTAGAGACTGAGAATATGAAGAGGAAAAGACAAATGTGACTTTGTACTTGAAGTATATCTGAAGAAATGCTTTGAGAGACCTTTTGTAAATAGTTTAAAGTTTGGAACTGCAGTTGAGATTTTCAAGTAAAGTTCAAGTTGTCAATTTTTCATCAGTCTCATCTTGATTAATTCCAATTAAGAAAAAGAGTGTGTGAAGTGATTGGACACCAAGAATAATTATCCTTTGGCCTACTGGAGTAAGTCCAGCCCCGGCCTGTGCCCATCTCAAACTTAGACTTTTGTTTTGTAGATCCTGGTCTGGGAACCTGATCCAAAGAACTAGCTGGTGTCCAAAGATGATATAATTTAGACTAGAGTTACATAAGGGTTTACCAAAAATTATTTTCATCTACCCTGGATAACCCATAGGAATTGATGCATTATTTGAATGAGGAACTGAAACAACTTTTTTGAGATCAAACTTAAAAACCCCCCCAAAAACCTATACCATTAAACCATGTCTCCATTTTTTTAAACTGCCCACTAAAATATGACTGATATATTCTGAGGTATGAGGACAAAGGCTAACAGCTCTGCCTTTTAAAGATCAGGGCGGCAAAATGCTATTAAGATATGGATCAGTTGTGCGGAATTTCTCAACTTTAAAGATTTTAACACACATATTTAGCTTTCTTAACTGAATTATGACTTAATAAATCATATACTAGTCAATTGCACTGAGGATTCATCTATTTACTTAGAGGATAAAGTCTGTTTGCATAATCTCAGATAGACATGCTAGACTTTCTTATGAACCCCCCCTAAAAAAAACAAAAACAACAGCATAGCATTTTCAGTATTCAGAAGTAGAGAATACAGTACTTTGCTAAGTGGGTAGGCCTGAAACACTTAAAGCATTGATTTGGATTTAAAGGATGTTGGAAGCAAATGCATGGAAAAGTAATTCAACATTTTAGTGTTGACTGTGGAGTTTAAAAAGATCTAATACAGAATGGCTTGCATGTTCAAACTATGCTTGTAATCGTAAAATTAAAACACTGTGGAAAAATATTACATTTCAATCTAAAAATGATTTAGATTTCAAGAAATGAATGAGAAGTTTAATGATTTCCTCCTCAAGCCATCTTAAAATTTAAATTTATTAATGTAGGTATTGAGATGATTCTTTGCTATTAAAATTGCCCTGAGGCTAAGGAAGTTTACAGCATATCCAGTGTTGATTTATTTTTCATTATCTAAACTACCGTTGTATGTGTTGTAAAAATCAAAAATACCAATCAGATTGAGAAAAAAAAAAAAGGCAAGGCGTTTGGATTTATTTAGTTTAACAGAAAAACAAGTGATACAACACTTTAGTGTCCAATCTGAAGACAAAAATCACATATTTATTTATTATTTAAATTTATTAAGTGCCTCTTTCATGAAGAGATTCACCCAAAGCGGTTTACAATACATTGAATAGTAATCAGGTACTCTTAATTGTATTTCCCTATCTGTCTCTAGGCTCACAATTTAACTGTAGTATCTGGGGCAATGGAGTGCCAAGGGCTAGATTCACTAAGCAAATAGATCTTGTACCCGATTTTACTCCGGCCCAATTCACTTACCTCTCTGCCGATCCGATCCGCGCATGCAAATGAGGGGAACGGCATGCAAAGTAAGCAGGGAAGCGATTCACAAAACTAATTTTGCGAACTGACTGGGCTGGCCGATCAAACTAAGAACCGACTGCTAGGGACCAGTCGCAAACATCCGTTCCGACTCTCCGGCTCCATTGCCGCCCTGCTCTCTACTGCCCCAAATCTCTCCTGCCTGCCCCGAATCTCTCCTGCCTGCCGCCCCAATGCTCTGCCCTGAATCTCTCCTGCCTACTGCCCTGCTCTCCCCAAATCTCTCCTGCCCTTCCCCGCACAGCGAGCCAGTGGTTTTAACCTGTGAGTTTAAGCGGGTTAACACCACGGCTCACAAAGAAGTTGAGAGGTTTAAAAAAAGTTTTTAAAAAGTTTAAAAGCAGGGTAATAGCAGGCCTGCCCATATGACATCTAAGTCCAGTTTTGGACGTTTTGAGACATGTTTAAAATCCCAGTAGAGAAAATGGTCATTTTCAAATGAGAAAAACAACTAACTTTTTGGCCATTTGCTAGATATTTTTGAGCTCAATATGCCTATCTTTTAGGACCATTTAAAAAAATGTCCAAGGAAAAAATGCACAAAAATAAGACATTAAGATATATGAGGGTGGGCCAACATTCTTAGTAGACTGACAACACAAACATTTAAGCAGAGCAGTGGGATACACTAGGGGCACTGCAGTGGACTTCACAAAGGTTCACGTGTCACCATTACTCCCTTACACTGTATGGGGCATCTTCCAAAACCCACCAAAACTCTACAACAAAACAGTAGCCCTTATGCCTGCAGGTATCACCTATATGCAAGTAAAGTAGGTTTTTGGTGGGTTTTAGTGGGTTCACACATTCCACCACAAGTGTGATATGGCCCTGGGTTCCCATCTCTATATTCTAATGCACCAGTCACTACCAACTATAGAGACCTGCTTGCTGCTCTAATAGATCTGGCTTAACTTCTGAAGCTGTCATAAAGGCTATGGGGCTCATAATAAAAAAAAAAAAAGTCTAAAAAGTAACCTAAATGGCTACATGGACGATCAAAAAGCCTGATCGTCCAAGTACCCATAATCAAAGCTGGTTTTAAACATATCTAAAACCAGCTTAGGCCTTTCCCCTGCCTCTAAACGCACAGAGAAAAGAGAAGTGTTTTTAGAGGAGGGGAAAGGGCGGGTGGTGGGCCGACCTACACCTAGGCGAGCAGCAGGTATAACCAAAACTTTAGGCAGGTTGCCTAGTCGGCACTTATATGTTTTGACTTAAACCAAGTCAAAACAGGTATAAGTGCTGAAAAGGGGCTGCTGCGATCAGCTGAGCGGCCCCAGCAACCTGCCTACCCTCTACAGCAGGGGTGTCCAATGTCGGTCCTCGAGGGCCGCAATCCAGTCGGGTTTTCAGGATTTCCCCAATGAATATGCATTGAAAGCAGTGCATGCACATAGATCTCATGCATATTCATTGGGGAAATCCTGAAAACCCGACTGGATTGCGGCCCTCGAGGACCGACATTGGACACTCCTGCTCTACAGCAATGATCGCGGCAGGAGAGATGGCTCATCTCCCCTGCCGTGATCCACCCTTCCCCCCCCCAACGATCAGGGCAGGAGGGAGCCCATGCCCTCCTGCCCACGGCACCCTGCCCACAGGTGGGCCAACCAGAATAGGCCAGGGAGCCTTAGGCTCCTCCTGTGGGCGGGGCATTAAGCACATGGGCCGGATTGGGATAATCCACCTGGGCAAATCCAGCCCCATTCCGGAGCCGGCTGGCCTGCCGGACAGGCAGGCTTGGCACCCGTCCATTTGGCCAATGTTTTCAAGGTATGGGGGTGGGATTGGGGGTGGGGGGGTCATGGGGTCGGCTGGGGTGTCACGGGTCGGTGGGGGGGCCGATCAGGGGTTCGGGGGGGCAGTCGTGAGGGGGGGGGCGATTCGAGGGCAGGAGTGCCTGGGATCCCTCCTGCCCGTATTTTAGTGGGGGTGGGGGGTAGGGGGTCCACATGGGCAGGAGGGGTTGGGCTCCCTCCTGCCCGATATTGTAGGGAGTGGGGGTTGCGTGGCCAGGAGGGTTTGGACTCCCTCCTGGCCGGATCGTGGGGGGGGGAGAGAGGTTGGAAAGCGCTGGGCCAGGAGGGCTCATTGGACTCGGGGGGGGGGGGGGATTGGGGATCACAGGGCAGGAGGGCTTGGGCTCCCTCCTGCCCCGAACGTAATTGGAGTGCTGTCGGGAAGGTTCAGGGTGCCATGGGGCAAGAGGGCTTTGGCTCCCTCTTGTCTCGATCATTGTTGGCATGGCATGTTGGGCTCTCTCCTGGCCCGATCGTTGTGTGTGTGTGTGTGGGGGTGGATTCTGTAACTGTTGTTTTTGACAGACACCGGTTATAGAATCCAGCTTTTAGGCGAAGGATTGGCTCCTCCTTCGCCTAAAAGCTCTTGTTTTGGACGTTTGGGGCTTAGGCTTTTTTTTAGGTTGATATAGGGTATAAGTTTAGACATAGTGTTGGTCTGGGCATTTAAACAGCTGAACGTAGAGGCAGGCCATTAGAAAAAAACAAACCCTCCTTCTGGACGTTTTTTTTTTATAATGGACATTTTCCCTGCTTCTACTTTCAACGTTTAAGGCCTTAAGCCAAAAGGGGACTTAGACGTTTTTTTTTATTATGCCCCTCCACTTATTTATTCTTTCACATCTTTGGTGGTGGAGTAGAGGTGGGTCATGTTTTAATCCGTCCAGTGGTCATATGGTCAGTTTGGACATCTTTTGGCACTTATTCATTATTGAAACAGATGTAGCCTCAAATGTCAAATTTTTGCCCTAGTTTTTTTTTTTTTTTTTTTTTACAATGTCCCATAATTACAGAAGAAACATCTACATCATAAGCCCACCATAGGTCCACCCAAAACATGCTCCCAACATGACCCCTTGAAATTTAGAGGCATTGCATATGAGCAGCATAGAAAATAGTCAAAAAATGGGTTTCAAACATAACAAGTTGCTGCTTTGTGCCATCCTTCAGACATTTTTCTTTTTAAAAAATGAGCTCCATAATAACTTACATCCATGCTAGATCTTAGCTATATCACCCCAACAGTTACATCTGTCTGCTATTGGTTCGTGCCAGTTCGGGGGGAGGGGTGTTCGCCATCGCGATCACGGCAGGAGAGATGCCCAACCTCTCTTGCCAAGACGCGACCACCCCCCCGAACCAATACAGGCAGGAGAGAGCCCAACTCCTCCTGCCCCTGCGACCCCCCTCTAAGATACAGGTAGAAGGGATCCCAACCCCTCCTGCCCCGGTTACCCCCACCCCCCTAAGATATGGGAGCCCAATCCCTCCTGCCCATGACGTACCCCCGACCGAACCCCCAATCACCCTCTGAATCTGTGACCCTGTGACACCCCCCTCACGCCTGACACCCTCCTTACTTACAATTAGGTGGCTGGACAGACGGGTCCCAAGCCCGTCCACCTGGCAGGCCCACCATCGCCCAAATGGCGGGCCTTAGGGCCTGATTGGGCCAGGCGCCTAAGGCCCCGCCCACAGGAGGGGCCTTAGGCGCCTGGACCAAGCGGAATTGGGCCAGTTGCCTTAGGCTTCTCCTTGACATTAGTACTGATGGGTTAGTAGATAAATTAATTAATCCCTCGCAGCTGGAGTATACTTTCTTTTTGGCTCCGCATGCCTCTGCTATGCAGTTGGATTATTTTCTAATCTCAGGCTCCTTGATTTCATCTGCTCAGAGTGCCCAAATGTTTTCCTGTCCATTGTCAGATCATCCTGCATTGTTTCTTTAACTGGCCTTGCAAGACTCACCCACTCCTTCTCCAACTTGGAAGTTTAACTCCTCTCTCCTGGGATAATAACATTTTTGGGGAGAAGATGTCAGCCTGGACTATGGACTACTTTGATAGTAATGACACTGAGGATATCCCTTACCACATACTTTGGGCTGCATATAAGGCGTATCTTTGTGGTCAATCATAGCCTATACAGCCTATCTGAATAAATTGCATACATCTAAGCTCACAACACTTGATACCCAACTCACATCTCTTGAACAACAACATAGACAGGCTCCTTCTTCCTTTTTGCAGTCTCAGATTTCTAAGCTTAAATTCCAATATGACACTATATTGTCAGAGAGAGCAGGCTTGATGCTGCAGAGGAGCAGGCTTTGTACTATGAAAATCGAAATAAAGCTGGTAAATTATTGGCCAACTATATTAAGAAGAAAAAGCGCTCAGAGAAAATACAGGCCATTCAGGATGGTGATGCCCTGATCTTGAATCACAAAAACAAAAAACAAACTGCAGGCAACTATGTACGAGATGCAGGCAATGTTTATTATACCAAATATTTCATTTATGCTTTTGCTTGACTATTTTTGTGTCACATATTCCAAGTGAAGAAGGATTACAGATAGGTGGTTGTTTTATACCTTTTATGCAGCTTATTTTATACCTTAGCAACCATGGACCTCTGAGGAAGGCGTGTTTTCCGAAATACGGACCGTATCAGGTCCTTTGGTTTGTTCTAAGGTGGTATTTTTAACAGCATAAATGAAATATTTGATATAATAAACATTGCCTGCATCTCGTACATAGTTGCCTGTAGTTTGTTTTTTTGTTTTTGCTTTGGCTGGCGGTACTGCAGTTTTCGTTGGATTTTTTTTGTGTTGTTCTGATCTTGAATCCCAACCTAATAGCCAAGAAATTTAAAGTGTTCTATGAGTCACTTTATCAGTCTAGAGTACACCCAACTTCTCAACAGATGACTGTGTTTTTGTAAAATCTCATACCTCCTCCTTTGTCCCCTAAGATACTACACAGGCTTAACAAGCATCTCATGGTAACTGAAATCTCTGATGCCCTCCATCGACTGCGGCAGGGTAAGGTCCCAGGTGGTGACGGTTTCTCTGTTGACTTTTATCGGGCATTCTAGGCCATGCTCACCAAGTTGTACCATCATTACACCTCATTCCTCACTGCTACAGCCAGTGCTGGGCATAATAGTCTTTCCGAAACCTGGTAGAGATCCATTTCTTATGAAAAATTATCGACCCATTTCATTCCTTAATTATGACTGCAAGATATATGCTAAGTTGTTTGCAGACCGGTTGGCAGCAGCTTTGCCAACGCTCATTCACCCTACCCAGTGGGGCTTTGTCAAAGGCAGGTTAACATCAGACAATGTCAGGGTTTTCTGCCATGTACTGTAAGTGGCTCATAATACCTCCGTTCCCACATGTGTCATGTCCTTAGATGCTGAAAAAGCCTTTGGCTATGTGGAATGGAAGTATTTATTTCATGCATTGTCTTGGTTCCGGTTAGGGGACAACTTCATCCATATAGTGCGCTTGCTGTATTCAAGTCCCAGAGCCTGGCTTAATGTTGATGGTTATTTTACGCCCTATTTCTCTCTATCTTGTGAGACACGTCAGGGCTGCCCCCATCTCCCCTTCTTTTTAATTTGGCCCTTGAGCCATTGCTGTATCACTTGGATTCGGGTTCTCAGATTAAGGGTAAAGCAGTGGGACCGAAGGAAGTCCGTGTGTCCGCTTTTGCAAATGATGTACTTCTGTACATCTCACAGCTCATGGATTCTATCCCGCACACCTTGACTATTGTAAACTGGGTCAAGACGGAAGTCTTGCCATTGAATATTCACTGTATCCAGGGCATGGTGTCTCTTTTAGGGTTGACTTGGTGTCCTACTGAAATTACATAATTAGGTATTTGATTTCTTAGTAGTTGGTACGATACCGTCCACTGTAATGTATCCCTCAATCTCTGTGCAAGCAGTGGTCCCCTCTCCAGCTGACATGGTGGGGGCGTCTGGAGACAATCCATATGGTTATTTCCCCTCATATTCTCTACTTGCTCCAGATGCTCCCACTACCATTTCCTCATTCGCTGTTCACATCCATTGATAAAATGTTAACTTGCTATCTTTGGAATAGGAAGCCATCCAGAATTTCTTTTACAAAATTGAAATGCCCTACTTCAATGGGAGGTGTGAATTTTCCTTACTATGCCAGCTATGCTACTGCCGCTTTGGTGCGTGGAGCTAGTACACTGTTGGCGTGGAGCTAGTACACTGTTGCTTACCTTATTGGGTAACAATTGAGAGGTCATTGATACACCCATATTTGTTTTATCAGGTATACTAATTGATGAGATTGCCTTTTTCTTATAAATGGGTAATCTTGTGAACCACGCAACAAACTTGTGTGGATTTGGGCTATGCCATCCCTGTGTCTTTGTTTGCTTCTTCTGAGTCTCCTATTTGAGGTAATCCCCACCTTATGATTGGTGGATAGCCTTTTGTTGGGGGTCCACATGGGCAGACAGAGATATATAGTGTTTGGGAGATCTAATTTCCGATCATGCTATACATACTTTCTCCTTTCTTCAATGGCAGTATGGTTCGCTTATCATTATCTGCAGCTTTCTCACTCTTTGCATGGTATGTTTGGATATAATTTTGCTGTACTGCAATCTCCTTCTCTCACGTTGTAAAATTTTTTTTTGCAACATATATGCTCTCTTCCTCATACCATGTTAATGATTTGTAAATTATTGTGTGCGCATAAGACTAGCAAACCTTTGTCTATACAATTGATATGGTCGCAGGAACTTTCTTGTGACTTTACCGATAAACAGTGGCAATGTCTGTGGCAGCATGTTAATCGCCCTTTGAAATTAGCCTCTACTCTAAAGTCTCTTTATTTTCTGTTGCATAAGACTTTTTGGACTCCTCTCAAACCGCAGAAATCTCATCCATTCTCTTCAAACCTCTGTTGGAGATGTCAACAGTCCAAAGGAACTTTTCAACATATGCTATATAACTGTCCTGTTCTCTTACCTTTTTGAACTACGATGTGGGACATTGTTGGCTCGCTCCTACTTGTTCTTATGTCATTACAATATTCCCATATAATCCTACGTTCCATGGCTCCGGATTTATCCCTTTCCTTCTCTCAAGCCAGGTTGCTGGATATTTTGCTGGCCTTAGCCATCAAACTTGTGCTGTTGCATTGGAAAGCAGTTACACCAATCCCAGTTTCCGCATGGTAGAATATAATGTCTACTGTTTACCAATTTGAATATCAAATTGCAGAGTCCAATCAGCAGACATCTCATTTCAAACATGTCTGGGACCCGTTTACTCAGTTTTGTTCTGCTTAGCTGGGTTCATATTGCTGCCTGGTTTGCTGGTAGTTTTTTTCAACTTTTTCAGCCTTTTAGCCTTATTAGTTTTGCTTATTCTAATGTCCCTTATCTGGTTCTCAGCTATATTGTCTGTATTGCTTTGTGTTCTCTGTTATATTATTATGGATGCCCAATGTTGCTGTTTTGTATGTTACTTAAAATTCAATAAAAGATGAGTGACTTAAAAAATACCAAAACATAAATCAAATGCAATAAACTGAAAATTTACCCCATGAAACTAACCTACTGAACTTGTGGTATTCCTCGCCACATTACTCTGAGGTGATGCCCCAAACAGGAATTTCCATTATACCAAATGATGTTGGCACCCAATCACCAATCATTTAAGCTTATTGCATTTATGATTTTGGTGGAAATTTATATATTATGTATGTTTATGTATAGTCTTAGGGGTCCGTTTATCAAGCTGCGGTAGGGGTTTAACGCGCGTAATACTGCACGTTAAACCGCCTACCGCGCTAGCCGCTAACACCTGCATTGAGCAGGCGTGAATTTTTTTAGCCGGCCGCGGGGGTTAGCGTGTGATGAAATGTCCACGCTAACCCCACTAGCGCAGCTTGATAAAAGGACCTCTTAGTTTTTCATATATGGTTTTTAATGTTTTTAAGGACCAGCCTTTGGAAACAACATCTCAGTGACTTGTTCTGTGCATTTTTCATTCGGATGAGTTTTTGTTTGTTTTCAAAAATGGTCAAAAAATATAGATGCACTAAGGGCAAACACATTTAGGACTCCTTTTACTAAGCTGCGTTAGGGCATTAACGCGTGGAATAGCGCGTATTAGACCTTAACGCCAGCATTGAGCTGGCGTTAGTTCTAGCCGCATAGCACACAGTAATATCCTGCGTGCGCTAAAAACGCTAGTGCCCCTTAGTAAAAGGAGCCTTTAGAAAGGGTCATTTTAGAAAAAAAAAAAGATAAAACATCTTGTTTCAAAAATGACCATTTTCTCTACCTGATTTTTAGGGTGCACTTCTGAAAACATCTAAACTCGTATTTAGACATCATATAAAAATACCCCTTGCAGGAAGCTTGCACTTATTCTGTAGACAAATGGTAGACTTCTATCTCTATTTTTTGTGATAAATTTGCTAAAAACACAAGAATATTTCACATTTTTTTTCTAATGGCAGTGGATATTTATACTGCTCATTTATTCCAAAGAGAACAACATCCTGCTTCAAACCAAAATACTTCACAAAATATAATAGTCTCTAGACTGGCTATCAGTTTTGATGTCGGCATGCCACATTACATCTGAGATGTGATAAGGAGCACACTTTTAATATCATTCTTCAATTACAGTGGAATAAAATGACAAAAGGAGAGAGAGGGATTTATTTAAACTCATACACTGTCAAGGCAAATGAAGGTTGTACCGGATCAACTCTCTGAAGTATTTCATTGCTCTAACCACCACCCCATGCCTCCAACACTTTATAATCTTTTGTTTAACAAACAGACTTGCAAAAATCTCCTCCTGAGTGCTGATGCAGGCTCCTTTTAGGTGATACAAGGGCATATTACAAAAGAAAAATAACAGGATATGAAGATGCTGCATTTATTAACTGAAGCAACTGGGGATATAAGTTAAAAAGATGACAGTGTCTTTTGTAAAGACTCTTTTTAAGTAAAGCCTTTTGGGTTCCAAATATTTTATCAGAAAAAATAAGACACAAATTGGGTTGCTGAACACTAGCAAAATATACTGCAATGTTCCCTAACACCTCTTGTTGATTTGTAAGGTTTTGACGGCAGATATTAGAGGAGCGGGACTTGGGTGTGTTAGTATGTGATGATCTTAAGGTGGCCAAACAATTTAAAAAGGCGACAATGAAAGCTAGAAGAATGTTCAGGTGCATAGGGAGAGGAATGGCCAGTAGGAGAAAGGAGGTTATTGCCCCTGTATAAGCCTTGGCGAGATCTCATTTAGAATATTGTGCACAATTCTGGAGTCTGCACTTTTAAACAGGATGGAATTGGTTCAGAGGATGGCAACTAAAATGCTTGGAGGTTGTCTCCATAAAGCATATGGGGACAAACTTAAAGATCAAGACTTACAAATACAAAAATGGCTGCTGGTAAAAACAACACATACACCTCAAAAACCAGCAAAATTTACATTAGAATAAGCTTTCATTTCTGTTTGTAGCTTTTTATGGTGTGTGTGTTTTTTTTTCCATTTTAATGAACTTTTTTTTAGAAAATGAGTAAAAAGGACTTCAGAAAACCAAACCTCAGACTGTAGAGAATCTTATTGTCTATGGGCTCCTTTTACGAAGGTGTGCTAAGCGTTTTAGCGCACGCATCGGATTAGCTATTCTGCGCGTTAAGGCCCTAGCGTGGCTTTGTGAAAGGAGCCCTATAAGTTGAACTGGTTCCATTTTCATTCATTAGTCCTTAAAACCTCCTATAACTTTATTAATGAATTTTAGCTTCTTTAGGCCCTCTTTTACTAAACCTCAGTAGAGATTTATACCATGGCCAAGAGCGCTAAACACTCCAATGCTGCTCTGACGCTCATAGGAATTCTATGAGAATTTGAGCAACATAGGGACATTTAGCACTCCAAGTCAAGGACAAAACCTCGACTGCGGTTAGTAAAAGGGAGGTTAATTATTTCATTTTTGTTCAAAAAGACTCATTTTTTTTTCAATTCACAGCCATTTGCTATGACTTATTTGCAAATTGCAGTTATCTTTTGAATCACAACCAATCAGGCCCATTTTGCCCCAAAACCTGGGCTTCCTCTGGCTTTTTTTCTGTGATTCTGTGCCAATTTCAAGTCGCTTTGGAGGAAAGTGGAGAGAGGGGAGATATGATAGAGATGTTTAAATATCTATGTGGCCCAAATCCACATGAAATCAGTCTCTTTCAATTGCAAGGGAGATCTGGAATGAGAGGGCATAGGATGAGGGTGAAAGGGGATAAATTAAGTAGTAACCTCAGTCAAGTTTCAAGTTTATTAGGATTTTTATATACCGCCTATTAAGGTTATCTAAGCGGTTTTTACAATCAGGTACTCAAGCATTTTCCCTATCTGTCCCGGTGGGCTCACAATCTATCTAACGTACTTTTTCATGGAAAGGGTGGCAAATGCATAACACAAGAAAGTTTGAGACAACAACATTGGATCTCTAAGAGTTGGCATTGATAGGAAGACTAGATAGCACATATGGGGCCTGCTTCTCTAAACAGCACCTAGTAGCACTCACTGTAACTTGTAGATACTGCTCCATATGGTTGTCAATCAACCTCTAGGCATCCTTTATAGAATCATGTCCAGTGGCACCAAGGCTTGCTTAGGTGTCGCTAGGCATATTTTTGATAGTTGCTAGTATATTACTGATGCCTAATGACAATGCCTAGTAATGTTCAAGTCGACCATGTCTATTCTCTGCCCCTTACCATGCCTACTTTTCAGGTAGGCATCACTAGACATCAAAGGACACCTCAGCTTAGGCATTCCATACCTCATTGCTGAATATCACTACCATCACCTTCAAAGTACTCCCCTTGGGAAGCTATGCACAAGTGCTAGCACCTAGTCCACCCTTCAAAGCAATTTTGGAATTCTTTTCTGGAATGCCCATCAGAGTTGTCGTCGTATTAGCCTTGATGTCCTGAATGTCATCAAAATGTCTTTCTTTACTATTTCCTTTATCTTCAGGTTAAGAAAAAAATAATTGGGGGCCAGATTAGGTTAGTAGAGAAGGTGTTCTAATACAGTTATTTGTTTTCTGATGCAAGAGCCTTGAGCTGTTGGCAAAAAGTTCAGATTGATTTTGTCTAACTTTTTCATGCAGCTTTTTCAGCACTTCCAAATAGTAAACTTGGTTAACTCTTTGTCCAGTTGATATAAAAAAAAGGCTAGCAATGTTGTTTTGACTCTTGATTTGGACTGGTCGAACTTTTTGGGTCATGGAGAATTGGCTGACTTCTTTTGTGCACTTTGACGCTTTGTTTTAGGGTCGTATTGGTACACCCATGTTTCATCACCAGTGATAACACATCATCTTGCCTCTCCAAAAGTTCTTGATGAACTTCAACTGTCTTTTGCTTTTGCTCATTGGTGAGCTCTTTTGGGGCCATTTTTGCACACACCTTTCTCATGCCTAGATTTTCAGTTAAGATTTTTCTGTTTCTCTATCAGTGTTTACTTGGCCTTCTATGCTTTTCACAGTCAGCCGACAATTATGATGCATAATTTGACAAATTTTTGCAATGTTTTTGTCAGTTCTGCTTGTTACTGGCCACCCTGACCTTTCTCTCACCTCAGAAAAATGTTTAATCCATTTGTACACTGCCGTTTTCTTCATGGCATTATCCCTATAAACTTGGACTAACATGTATGTTCCTGATTTCTCTTCCACTCTTGCCAAGTTTAACAAGAAATTTAATGTTTGTTAGTTGCTGTAATTCAAGCTCCAACATTCTCGTGATGGCACACAAAAACACGTAACAACAATAATGAATGCCACTCAGCAAGACACCGCCACATGTCGACACGAACACAGTTGTGAGATACTGAAATACCAAGGTTATGAAACTACCAAGTTGCAGTGGTGTAGTAAAGGGGGCGGGCACAGTGTTGGGGGCACCCGTACTCCTCTCCACCCCTCTGCTCCTTCCCACTTCTCTCTCTGTTGCGCGCACACCTTCACTTCCCCTCCCCATCGTGCCTCTAGATCTTCACCTACATGATCAAGAACTCCAACCTGCTGCTCGCACCAGCTTCAGCTCTCCCTCTGATGCCACTTTTGTGTCCCACGCCTAGGAAATGACATCAGGAGAGCCAACGCCAACATGGGCAGCAGGTTGGCGATGCTGCTCATGCTGGAAAAGTTAACGAGGTAGGGAGGAAGGGGCATGGCGGGAGGGGTGTGGAAGGAGCAGGGGGGCATGAAGAGGGTGAGGGAGGTGTGCTACCGATCCGGGTGCCTCTCACCTTCACTACGCCACTGCCAAGTTGTTTGTACAGTGCGGCCAATGTAAGCGCACAGAGGCAAGTTCACAAACTTCATTGTCAAACCTCATAGACATGTACAGTGTTCCCCTGCAAATTTGCTGTCCGTGGTCCCAGTCATTCGTGGTATTTTCCAACCGTGAAGGGGAAGCAGGAGTGGGCAGCTACATGTCAAAGCAGCTCCTGATTGGTGAAGCCTGACTTGAGTACAGGAAGAGATGGTCGGAGCATACCTCGAGTGATTTCCTTCACTTGCTGGCGTTCCAGCTGCCCTCTCCTGCCTCTCCAGTTGCCCTCTCCTGCCTCCCCAGACAAAAAACTGTATTTGCGGTTTTTCGATATTCACGGGGGTTCCTATAACGGAACCCCCATGGATATTGAGGGAGTACTATAAACTAAATTAATAATTCAAATGTTTTAAAATTGGTTTTTAAGAGCATGGTCAATTGCTACACCATTTAAACCAATTAAAAACAAGTTGTGTGCAGAACTAACTCAAGCATCATTAGGTGTCTGTAATTAGGGTGCCTAGCAACACCTAACTTAGACGCTGTCTATAGAATCAGGCCCATGGTCTTTATCTGCCTTCAGTTTGCTGTGTTTCACCGAGAGAATAGTCATTGCCAGAGGATATAGTAACAGAGGATAACGTAGCTGGTTAAAAAAAAGTTTTGGACATGTTTCTGGAGGAAAAGTCCTTGGTCTGCTATTGAGAGAGACATGAAGGAAGTCACTCTTTGCTCTAGGATTGGTATCATGGAATATTGCTATTTGGGTTTTTGCCAGGTACCTGTGACCTGGATAGTGGGCTAGATGGACCATTGGTCTGACCCAGTAAGGCTATTCATGGCAAAATAATATTAATTGATCATGCCATAAAATATTGCTATGTCCATCTGCATTACAACTGCACTTCTCGAGTAGCTGAGAGCATGAGAGGCATGCACTAAAAGAATTATATCAAACAGCAACCAATATTTATCCTGTTGAGTCTTATTCTTTGTGTCACTTGTTCTATGTGAGAGTGGTATTCTTATATTTAGTCAATAATCCGATACCTTGGTAAGCTGTATACTGTAAACCTTGGTTTTGATTAGGAGGTTAGACAATCTAATTATTGCTTGACAGCAATAAGAAAATTATGCTATGAATATTATAAATACGAAAATTCCTATAATATAGACTGTCTCTTAAAAGATACTGACAAGTACTGACACAAGTCAACTTGAATACGGCATTATTTTTTCAGGTGAGAAAGCTTGTGATGACACACTGTTCTGTCCCATAGCAGGACCGTGAAAGCTTCATGGAATCTAATTGTTATATTTACTGTTGTCTATCAGAGCTAATTTAATGTATGTAGTAAAGAATACAAGCTCTTTCCACACATTGCACATTGAATCCCAACAGAAGGCCTTTTAATCAGCTAAATGTGCTCTTGTTTTATTCTGATGTAACCAGATTTGAGCAAAGAGCTACCCTGACTGCAGTCCTCCGGCTTTAAAAAATATTGCCTTTAGTATTTTAGAGGCAGGCTGTCAGAACCAGTTTTATTGCTAACTTAAAGGCTTTGATGCAAAGTCACATGATCCTTTACTGCTTTAACAAAGATGAACTGAGACTGCAAATTTTGTTTGTGGGTTTTGTTTTTTTTCTGTAACATCAATTGACTTGCTGCTTGTTACTCAGGATGCCAAGGTAGACTCCAGAAGAAGCCAATGTCACAGATCTCTCTAGAGAAGGCTAGGCCACAGTATAACTGTGAGGTGCAATTTCAAACTTGAAAGATTGTTTTTTTCAAGACCAATTAACACATAAGTAACAAAATAACCCCAAATGCTTTGCCTTCCCTGTAAACAAAATGTTCAAACAAGGAATTACTGCATAAACATAGTTGACTTCAATACATGGCTAGACCTGAAAGTTATTAGTTGATAGGTATTTAGACACAACACAAAAAAGAGCTGGAAAAAGGATCTCTAAGACAAATCCAAACAGTCAATCAAAAAAAGTCAGGATAAAGATTCCACTTAGGATATTCCTATTTAAGGTTTATGGTGATAAAACTAGATTCTACACAGCCAGCGTTTTGGCAACTGCTTGCCTTCCTCAGGCGTCACCACCCATCAATATAACACAAGAAGGTTACTCAGTCATACTAAGACCTAATTTGACAATCACACAGTATTGTAGCTCTGGTTCAATACAGGGTTTTTCTGCATTGTCGGTGTGTCATATTGATGGGTGGTTGACTCCTGAGGAAGGCAAGCATTTGCCGAAACATGTAGAGTCCAGTTTTATTACTAGATATGGAGATTCCTAATCCTGTGCTTGTATAAGCCAAACAGTTTCTTTAAATGTGCCTTATTCGAACATCACTTCATCACACTTTCGTAGAAATGCTTATTCCCTATGCCTAATATTAAGATGCTTTAAATGTTTGTTAAGAGGGATCCTTCAGTCCTCTGCTTTTGTGCAACTCCACAGCTGTCTTTCCTTCTCACTATGATGGTTTAAAATATCCTTTTTAGTGTTCATGTATTTAGACCAGGACTTGGTCAGGCAACAACCACATCAAAAGATGTGTGTAAATTTGTTCTCTTCTCCAGTATAGTTTGAAAAATCAGAATTTCAATCCCATGGAATATTTGTTGGGTTTATGTTACTCTATTGTTCATTAGTCATTCAATAAGAATTAAGCTCTACAGATGGGTGTGCTACAAGCATACAATTGATTTTTCCCTTTCTTTATTATTGCATTGACTTACGTTTTGTTTTGTAATTGGAGCACGATGAGACGTGATCCATGAAGAAAATAAAATTTGATTTTATCTACGCAATGCACCTTTTCACCAAACTAAGCAAAACTAAACTGTAAATAATTTTGCTTCAAATCATTTTGTCATTTGTGATTTTTCAATTCATTTCCCAGTTTCCATTAACTATATTTCCCCTGGGGAAATTAAGACTCCATTAATTCTTAATTAAGTCAAACTTTACTTTGATGAAAGCATCATAAAATAATCGTTGGGGTTTTTCTTGGTAACAGTGGTAAAGCTAAACACAAGGAATCTGTCCTCCACAATATCTATTCAGAATTACTGTTTTTTAAAATACTTAGGACTCCTTTTACAAAGCTGAAGTAAAGCTTTCTACCACAGGCTAGCAGCCCACAACCCACGTCTGATGCGGCGAACATTTAAACTACCTAAGAAGGGTTAGTGTTGCTGTCCAACTTGTCTCCCCCTCTCTGTTCCATCAGATGAGAACTGTGACACTTTCCCTGCCGGGCATCGGAGAAGGCTCAACCCACAAACCACGTCAGATGCGGCGAACATTTGAACGCTGTGCCATCTGGTGTGTCATCGAAGGCGTGCACCTTTGCACAGCATCTTTGAGAAGCGTCTTCAAGAAGTGATTTGAATGTCCACCTCTCATTCTCTGAGTGGTTGAGCATTTATTTTGTTATTGTTGGAGATGGAAGGGCACCATATTGAGGTCATGGTTGGAAGGGACCAATATGGTGATTTATGTTCTAGAAGTAGACAGAGCAGAGAGCGTATCAGGAGAAGCGATTGTTTGAAACAGGTGGTAATGATATCTGAGAGGAGATGGATAGTAGATTATATCAAGGTTTTTTTTGAAGGGGGTACAATCGGGATATTGAAGGGACCCCAATCGGAATAATCATATAGAACTTGGTTAGTTGATCTAGGAGGATCAGAATTGGTAAAGTGGGGCCTTATGAGGACTGGGATAGGAATGGTGTATAATGCATCAGCTGACCAACTTTTGTAACAGGTCCAATAAAACATAAGAATCCAGATCAAATGCTTATGTAAAGGTGTCATTGTGTTAGAATGAGTAATAGCAAAAGCTTAGTCCTAGTCGAACAAACCTAAGTAATGCCTAAGTAAAGACTGAGCCTAATTGAACCTGAGAGAAACTAAAGTTAAATTAGTTGGCTGGTCCATGCAGGTTCTTATCAGATAAGTCCAGCCTGAGAGCAGACTCTGCAGGATCGTGGTTGGGATTGAGTCTGCTAGCTGATCCGATCCGGTGGGCTAGGGAGCGGAGTTTTGGTTGCTGGGCATTCTTTAGCTCTCCCAGAGATCAGAGTGATGATTGCAGACTGACTAATAGAAGGGCAGGTCAATAGTTTTTGGATCCGCGCGGCTTCCCGCGCACCTTAAACGGTGCACCAAATGGCAGTGCGCCGTTAGGTTCGCCCTTTTCAAAGAGCTAGGAAGAGCTGGCAGACCTAGGGATCGGAGTCAAAGGCCCTGACAAAGGCTCCGATGAGTGGGTCAGCAGGGCCGGGCAGGAGGGATGATGGCAGTTCCCCTCTTCCTAGCTCTGCCGGCTGAAGAAACCAAAGTTATCCTAGTTTGACAGCATATGAGGTGACCAGGCTAACTAGAGGCATGCAATTGATTTTCTGAAGACATGCAAGAAACTAGAGGCATGCAATTCATTTTCTAAAGACATGCAAGGTATTAGGGTGTTATCAAGGCATGCCAGTACTTGAGGTAGTCATGCAAATACTTAGCTGCTAGGCCAGTCAGAGCTGCTGGTGGGATCTTCGGTGCAAGGGTGGAGCGTTTGAAGTCTGTTGCCAGTAGAAGGCTCTCCCGCCTGCTGATGGGTCTCGTGGGGCAGGGTTTGGTAGTTGGATGGGAGGTGGCATGGAGTTGGGAGGCTACTATGCGTTCTGCTTAGTCGCTTCGCAAAGACGTGCGCTAAGGCACGCGCCTTTGCCATGCGCCTTAGTCGGCGCACCGAACGGCTGCATGCCGTTCAGCTGTTGAATTTAAGTGCTTCCGGCAGGTACTGGAGGGGCAGAGCACGCTCGCATGCCCGGCCCAGCAGGAAGCAGGCAGCCGGGAGCGGTGGTGGAAGTCGATCTCGGCGCGGTGGTCAGTCTTGGCGGGCGCGAGGCAGGGCCGCAACGATTGAAAGATGGTTCCTGCTGTTCATATATAGAAATAGAGAGAAAAAAACAGATAAATGAAGGCAGATAAAGACCATGTAGCTTATCCATTCTGCCCATCCATGCCATCAAATATCTTTTCGTCTCCCTTAAAGATCCTATATACAGTGGTACATCGGTTTACAAGCATAATTCGTTCCAGAAGCATGCTCGTAATCCAAAGTACTCGTATATCAAAGCAACTTTCCCCATAGGCCATAATGGCAATACTGACAATTCGTTCCACAACCCAAAAGGTGCCGAGGAAGTGGCGAGGGGTGGCCCAGGGGTGTGTACCTGTCGGGTGCTGGGTGCTGCAGCGCCGTCTCAAGGAAACGCCTCCTCCGTCCACCAGCCACTGAAAAACCCCATAGCCCATGCAGTGCCGCTTCGGGGGGGATGCCTCTTCTGGCCGCCAGCCGCTGAAGAACCCCTGAGCCCAAGCAGTGCCGCTTCAAGGGGATTCCTCTTCCATCCACCGGTCAGCCTTCCACGCCGGGTGCCTTCTGCATGTTGGAGAGCCTATGAGAATCCACGCAACTGAGTGCTGTCCCACCTGCACGTTGCGTATGATCATGCACAACGCCGATAATTGACGTGTGTGATCATACGCAACGTGCAGGTGGGATGGCACTTGGCTGCGTGGGCTCAGACAGAGGGTCTCCAACATGCGGAAGGCACCCGGCGTGGAAGGCTGGCCGGCAGACGGAAGAGGCATCCCCTGAAGTGGCACTTCCTACAGCTGTAAGTGCTTGTTTATCGGGCGGTGCTCGGTTTGCGAGACAAAAGTTTGCTGAGTGTTTTGCTCATCTTGCAAAACACTCACAAATTGCGTTACTCGCAAACCAAGGTTCCACTGTACTTGACTTGAGCTTTTCTTTTAACTTCTGTGACCGTCATTTAAAATATTGCTGACCACATCAGCTCAATATCAAGCTGATGGACTTCAGTAAGATCACATCCCCTTTGATGAGCCAAATCTCAGTAATAAAAGTGACTGATAGCTCCTTATCTATAATCATATCCTTTAGAAAATAAACTGTCTGTTCCTCAAAATGTTTCATAGTTCCTATCAGTACTAAATCACTCTTGCACCATTGTCTCATCATGCACTGAGATGCCAGAGCTGAGGTAGGATGGAAAATAAAAACAGCCTAAAATGTCCTATATCATGTGTAGCACACCGGTTTTTGTGTAGTAGACCATGCAAATACAGAGAAGGCACTTTTTTTTTCCATTTTCTTTTTCCAGGTATATTTTCCCCTTGGGTATCAAAGCAGTTCACAATAATGAAGAAAACCAAAGGCATTTGAAATAGAAAATAAAATCAATATTAAAACAAAAAAAGGGTATTTATTAAGCATGATAAAATCCATCACCAAAGAAATATATACAGATATATGCACACTCATACAACCAAATATGAGATAGGGAAGACCTGAATGACTCAGAAGCCAGTTTCCCTTCCAAATTATCAAATAAAGAAAGGGATCAGAGACACATATGAGCCCATTATAATAGAGCACAGTTGCAATGTTTAATTTTTATTAGCTGATAAACTTTGCTTGTTTCTGGCTATGTATGGAGGTAGATAGATAATGTAGTTCAGATTCTATAGAAGATACCTAAAGTTAGGTGACCAGTTGAAGAAGATAAAGTGGTGTCTGTGGTTCCATTTTTGAAGTTGTCTACAAAGATTACCAGTTTATCAATATATAGACACTGGCATGCCTTGTCCTTGTATGTTTTCAAGAGCATCTATTTGTTACTTATACTAGAAGAAGAAACATTGGAGAACTATTGAAACCCCGATTATACAGCTCTCCTTCTACACAAACAGCGAGTCATGAAGTTTGTGGTACCTGTCGGTAGTGTCCATTAGCGATGACGGGAAACTGTTACATTGATCCACAATCAAGATATAAGGTGATATCTAGAGATGCAAATTCATGCTTGTCCAAAGGAGTGGTCTATGCCATTCAATGTCCTTGTACGTGGGAAGAAGTAGAAGAGTTATTAAGATCCAGTTGATTGTGCATAAGTCAAAGATTAATACCAAGAATGAGGAGGCTCCATTAGTCCAGTATTGGATTATGAAACAATATCAGACTTCTGATCTCAGATATTGAATCATTGAACTAGTGAAAAGATGGTGGTTGTGTGGTGATTTTCAGAAAAGACTGAACTTCAGAAAACAGTCTTGGATCTTTAAATTACATACAGTTGAACACCAGGGATTGAATAAGGAAACTGAGTGGATGACGTTGGTTTAAGCTGATTGGATGAGTGAATGCTGAGGTCATACAGGGTCACGGCTCTTTAAATGTGACAGGATGCCGCAGCCATGTTTGAAACAGATGAGTTGTACTCGTAGAAGTGACAGCCTAATGGTGGGATTTTATTTGCTAGCTGCTGAAGATTTGGTTAATGATATGAAGAAAGATTTTCATTTCTATGCTTCTATTCATAGGGGAAATAGCCTTGAAACAGTCTGGATGACAAAACATGAATTTGTGTTAGCACTAAATCTCTTCTCCCAAAGCGACTGAAAAGATAAGTTATTGCTCTTATTATGGAAGAAGCTTAAAAGTGAATAAGAACATAAGAATTGCCGCTGCTGGGTCAGACCAGTGGTCCATCATGCCCAGGAGTCCACTCACGCGGCGGTCCTCTGGTCAAAGACCAGTGCCCTGAGACTAGCCCTACCTGCATACGTTCTGGTTCAGCAGGAACTTGTCTAACTTTGTCTTGAATCCCTGGAGGGTGTTTTCCCCTATCACAGACTCCAGAAGAGAGTTCCAGTTTTCCACCACTCTCTGGGTGAAGAAGAACTTCCTTATGTTCGTACGGAATCTATCCCCTTTCAACTTTAGAGAGTGCCCTCTTGTTCTCCCTACCTTGGAGAGGGTGAACAATCTGTCCTTATCTACTAAGTCTATTCCCTTCAGTACCTTGAATGTTTCAATCATGTTCCCACTCAATCTCTTCTGTTCGAGGGAGAAAAGGCCCAGTTTCTCTAATCTATCACTGTACAGCAACTCCTCCAGCCCCTTAACCATCTTAGTCACTGTTTTCTGTAAAAGTTAATTGGAGTGTAGAATTCCATTTATCACAGAGTATGCATTACAAAACATAATCATTAAATACAGAAATAAAAATAAAAAAAATTATGTGAAGCGCTCAGACCAACCACCTATGTGCTTAATGGGTTCAAGCAACCATCACATCACTCAGAAAGTCCCATAACACCCAAAATCTTCAAATAAAGCCAAGGTACTTATCTTTGCCTTATCGGAGGTGTTATTTCATTTCAGCCACTACTTGCTACCCCTTGTATGCTGTTACACCATGCTACACTCCCCTGTGAAGTGACTCCCTGATCCTGATTTCATAAAATGCTTAATCAGGAGGGGCCATGGTCAGCAGCAGGGAAGAGCAGCGATTTCCTGTCTTGCCCCGACGAGCTGTCCAAAGGAAGCAGCAATTTCCCGTCGTCATAATCTCTCCCATCACATTGCGCTGCAATATATAAACCAGGCATTGGGCACAACGGGCTGAGGAAGATAGGAGGTCCGAAGCAGACTTCGCCCCAACGTGAAGAACATGGCCCGATGCTGTGTACCTGAAGAACAGTCACCAACAGCAGGAGAGAAGTGGTAGAAACCAGAAGGTTGAATAGGACAAAGTACCCTACCGGGCTGCAAGGAAGGATTGGATAAATTCCTGAAGGACACGGGGGTTGAGGGATACAGATAAAGGTAGAGATAAGTTATGAAAGGGCTTACAGAGAAGGATAAGGGGATTAAAAGGGCTTAGATGCCGGTCACCTTACAGGTCATGGACCTGATGGGCCGCCACGAGAGCGGACTGCTGGGCGCGATGGACCTCTGGTCTGACCCAGCGGAGGCAACTTCTTATGTTCTTAAGTTCCCAGGATACTGCACCATATAAGCCTTCCACTCACTCATCCACACCACTAGGCAGAGACGGAAAGCACCAAAGCAGGCGAGTAAGATCAAAGAATTCTGTCATTAACGGCCAGAGAAAAAGATGATTAAATATGATTGAGTCAGACCAAATTAAAAGGAATGAAATAACCTAGAATAGTAAAAAGAAAGTGAAAGGATGCAAAAATAACAGAAAATAAAACAAATACAAGACAAAAGGAAGGTGGGAGGCACTACAATTCACAGCCTAACCAGGCGCCATCTTGGGAAAAAAAGCCATAGATTTTGGAATACCCAAGTGTCTTACTTCATATGTATAAATATATGCTTATATGCATAGAAAATAACATAGCAAATATATGCAAATGTCCCAGAATAAAACTCACAAACTTCTAGGGATTTTAACATGGCTTTCCAGTTATCACTAAAGCACTGGCACTTTATTTACTTTCTTCTGACGGTTATTGACAACACATCTTACCAGCCTCTCAGATAAGTAATATATTAACATCTACCGTTTACAACATAGAATGGTCCCATCAATAGCCACAGTTTGGTGTTACCTCTAAACAATTGGTTATATGATCTGAGCACTTTACAAATATAATTTTATTTATTTATTTATGGTGATTTAGAGCTGTGATTCAAGAAGAGTGACCAGAATAAACTCTCCATAAATCTATAAATCTAATTGAACACATTGGGGGAAATTCTATAAGAGGCACCTAAAGTTAGGTCCCTAACTTAATTAGTAAATTTACTTCAATAATGAGCTTTCAAAAGCTATTATTGAAAAAAATAATTTGTTTTGATTATTTATTAATTTTCAAATTCAAATACACACAAATCCACTTGTTACAACATCATGGAGATCATAAGAACATAAGAAATGCCTACACCGGATCAGACCTGGGGTCCATCCAGTCCGGTGATCCGCACACGCGGCGGCTCAGCCAGGCGTACCCTGGCGAATACATTAGTCACTCGTATCCCTCAATGAGGGGACATACACCTGAAAGACTAAGGAAGCCATAAAGAAAATTTATTGAAGAACTGCACTATAACTTTTGTGTGAGCAAGATTATACATATGTAAATAGAAAAAGGATATATCCTCTACATCCCTTTCTATAGACTCACACTTGTCAACGAGTCTCAATATTAACCGACCCTCAAAGGTACCACCGTGATACTCAAAATGTTTCACTGTATCCGGCTTCACGCACCATATCTTCAACGTGCCATACTATATAAATATTTTTTTCTTTTTTCAAACGTTTTGGAAACTTTTTCAGTATCACAGTGGTACCTCTGAGAATCAGTTAATATTGAGACTTGTTGACAAGTGTGAGTCTATAGAAAGGGATGTAGAGGATATATCCTTTATCTATTTACATAAAGAAAATTTAAACATATTTTTAAAAAAACAGGGCATTAACACTTCTCCAGCGGGAAACTTCTTAGTCCAATCTATTTGATCTTCAAATTATCTTCTTGAGTTCTATGAAAGTTTTTATTTCTTCAGGAATGAAGAATATACTGTATATCTTGATCCACCCAATCGTATTAAACATTTACAAGGATAAAGCGATCTAAATGTAGCTCCAATATTCAAAGTATCCTGTCTAAGAACAAGAACCGCTTTTCTTCGTTCCTGTGTAACCTTGGTTACATCTGGAAATATACAAATTGTTTTGTCTATATACAGAGTCTGAGAGTTATGAAAATACATTTTTATAACATTATTCAAATCCTTTTCAAAAATAAAGGAAATAACCATGGTAGTGCTCTGAGCATTTTCATTTAACGATTGCTGTAAAATAGCAGATAATGATCCAAATCCAACTCCTGATGTTCTGAAGACTGAGAAGATTGTAATATATTTTCATCTTGGGATTTTTTTCTGTGAACTTTCAAATAGAATACCCTATTTATAGGGGGAATCATTTCTGAAGAAAAATAAAAAATCTCCATTAAATACTTCTTAAACATATCTGAAGGTAAAATCCCAGGATCCATTGGAAAATTTAGGAAATGTAAATCCAGTCTTCTATTAAAGATTTCTAACTGTTCTATCTTCCTCCTTAACAATGCTTGATCTTTTACCACAGTACTTTGAAGTTCTTGAATGGATACAATATCAGACTGAAACTTTTGATATTTAGTAGAGAAGTCCATTTTAAAGTCCTCTACATTTTTAGCTAGTAAATCCATTTTATGTAGAAATCAAAGTTATTACCTCAGCTGATCATTTCTCCACTACTGTAGTCAAGTCCATAATGGCTTTCCATGGAGAATCAAGTGTGACCTCTGTAGTAACTTTAGAGACTCTAATTTCCGGGTCTTCTAATAGATCTTGGCATCTTTCCTGCAGAGAATCACCCTTACTCAGAGCCTCAGACTGCTGTATATCAGCCAGCTGATATTGCTTCAGCGATAGACCCACACCCGATGCCGGACACAGTGGTTGGATTGAGTCTGGGGGAGAAAGAGTAACATCAAACCCCCAGTAATGATGCTTCTCCTTCAGGCCTCAAAAAAGCAGGGATCTCACCTCCGGTTTATGCCATTGGGTCCCCGGCAAAGTATATCTCCAATCTCTGTTGAACCAGAGTTTACAACATAATAAAGTTTCATAGCAAACAGTTACAGCAAAGAAATAATGGTTCACCAGGGAAGACACAAAGCTCACCAGATACACGCCGCCATTTTGGCCACTCCCCTCACACCAAAAAAATAAAATCTAATTGGGAGATAGGCGTCTATCTTCCTAGCTGCAATTCTAAAAAAAGATAGGCGCCTATCACATGATGCCTAGCGGTGCCTAACTTCAAAATAGGCATATTTAGGAGGTGGGGAAAGACTTAGGTGCCTCTAGGTATGATTCTCCAAAGAATTTAGGTGCCTATAAAGTAGGTCATTATAGTCGCCTAAGTTTTAAGTTAGGCATGATTATTTAATGGACACATAGGTGTGATTGACTTGCAATAGGGGGCATTTTCTGTAAACGACGTCCTGACGGTAGGCAGCAGTAGGCATCCTACCACTGTCTAACCAGCCAATAAGGATGCATGTTGGGTCAGATTTGCCTCTTTGCGAATGATACCAAAATCTGCAATAGACATACCAAATGGTGTGAATAACATGAAGAAAGACCTGGCAAAGCTTGAAGAATGGTCTGAAATTTGGCAGCTAAAATTTAATGTTAAGAAATGCAAGGTCATGCATTTCAGTTGCAAAAACCCAAGGGAACGGTACAGTTTAGAGGGTGAAGAGCTTATGTGCACGACAGAAGAGCTCCTCTACTGCTAACTTGGGACTTGAGTGTGATTGCATATGATTATCTTAAGGTGGCCAAACAGGTTAAAAAGGTGACGGGGATGCTAGGTTGCATAGGGAGAGGTATGGCCAATAGGAAAAAGGAGGTATTGATGCCCATGTATAAGACTTTGGTGAGACCTCATTTAGAATATTGAACATAAGAATAGCCTTACTGGGTAAGACCAATGAGTCTATCAAGCCCAGTATCCCGTTATTCAGGTCACTAGTACCTGGCCAAAACCCAAGGTGTAGCAATATTCCATGATACCAATACAGGGCAAGCAGTGGCTTCCCCCATGTCTTTCTCAATAACAGTTATTTTAGTACCCTGGGATGTATACCATCCAGTCCTGGCTATTTATCACCTTTTAAGTTGTCGATTTGGCTCAGTACATCTTCCAGATTCACCAAGATTTCTTTCAATACAATTGTGTACAATTTTGGAGGCTGCACCTTCAAAAAGATATTAAAAGGATAGAGTCAGTCCAGAGGAAGGCTACTAAAATGGTATGTGGTCTACTTTGGAGGAAGGGCGTGAGAGGGGAGATATGATAGAGACGTTTAAATACCTACGTAATGTAAATGTGCATGAGTTGAGTCTCTTTCAATTTAAAGGAAACTCTTCAATGAGAGGGCATAGGATTAAGTTAAGAGATGATAGGCTCCAGAGTAATCTAAAAAATACATTTTTACAGAAAGGGTGGTAGATGCATGGAACAGTCCCAGAAGAGGTGGTGAAGACAGAGACTGTGTCTGAATTCAAAAGGGCCTGGGCTAGGCATGTGGAATCGCTCAGAGAGAGAAAGAAATAATGGTTACTGCAGATCGGCAGACTAGATTGTCCATTTGGCCTTTATCTCCCATCGTGTTTCTGTGTCTCTCAAACAATCTGAGACAGGCTGCCTAAACTGTAGGTATCTGTCGCAGGTGCAATGACATGGCGACAAATTTTTCCCCGTCCTCACGGGAACTAATTTTCCCATCCAGGTGAGGTTTCTTATTGACCATACCCCATTCCTAGAAGCTCACTCCTCATCAGCATAAACCTCAAACATTTTAAAATCATAAGTTTTTGAGGCTTGTATGGTTAAGGCAGAGCTTACAGGAATGGAGCAGGGATAGGGTTACCGACAAAACTCATGGGGGCTGGTTTCACTTGGAAGTGGCCTTAGGTGAGCTTAAGCAGCCCTAGACATCTCTCTAGGGCTGATAGGTGTCTGAAATATAGGCCATTGAAATGCTGGCCTACATTTGAAATAGGTGCGGCTGCTAAATTGATCACGGCATGGAAATCTCTCTGCCACGAACAGCTGAGTGGCTGCGGCAGGGCTTCCCTCGAACCCCACCACAAGTCAGCCAGCAGGAAGGATGCTCACTCCCTCCCGCCACAACCCCCAAATCCCCTTACACTATATGCGGCCAATTCCATCTGCAGGCACCCACAGCAAGATCCCTGGCAGTAGGGATGCCCACTCCCTCCTGCCGGCACCCTCTAAACATCTGATTCCCCAAACATCCCTCCTGAAACCCACCCAGACCCCACTTCCCCGTACTTTTATCTGCAAGGCCGGCCGGAGGCATGTCTACTCCCTCTAGCCGGCAAGCCCACCTCTTTAGAATGGTGTGCCTTCCCCTTACAGGTGTATCCTGGGATGTACTGGTGAGGGGCCTAAGGCCCTGACTGACCCAGTCACCTAAGGCTCCTCCCATAGGAGGTGCTTTAAGCACCTGGGCCAACTGGAGTCTTAGGCCCCTGGGAATGGCCTAAGTCTCTGATTGGCTAGATCCCTAAAGCCTCTCCTCTCTTATCTCTCCCTATAGGTTTCTTTCAGAACTACATTCATTGGGTATGTCTCTCTTAACTGTACTTTTCTCCTCTACTGCTAACTCCAGACTCCATCCCTTCAATCTTGCTGCACTGTATGCCTGGAACAGACTGAGTCAGTATGTCAAACTAATGTTTGGCGCTTCTTTGGAAGTAAAGATTCCGATGTGTTTACACACACCGTTCGTAGTATGTTGCCAGTTCAGTATTGTCCCATGAAGAAGGTGACGGAGTCGACGAAACTTGGATTCTAGTCGGAACTTAGCTTTTGTGGAACTTTGCTTGTTTTAGCAATCTTTGGAAAAGACTTGTTGTTAATCTTTGTTTCAAACTGCAAATAAAGGATTTGTTACCACAGGTTAGATTTGACCTCTCCAGTGCCTCTTTTCGTTCACTCAAACTCCTATCCAGGCTAAAATCTCACTTTTTCAAGGCTGCTTTTAATCCTAAATCCATCCCACTTGTAAAGTGCCCATGTCTATCTTTTATTCCCTCTATAATTCCCTATTCCAACTGTTCTGTTTGTCTGATTAAATTGTAAGTTCTGTTGAACAAGGACTGTCTCTTACATAGTTACTGTTATGTACAGCACTGCATATATCTGGCAGTGCTATAGTAGCAGGAGTGCATAAAAACTCTACTGTTATCCATAAAACTTTAATCATGTGACACAAAGAGGTTTATATAAAATGACAGGTATAGCCTTATTTAGGGCTCCTTTTACGAAGCTGCGTTAGGGCATTAACACACGGAATAGCACGCGCTACATTGCCCCGCACACTAGATGCTAATGTCAGCATAGAGCTGGCATTAGTTTTAGCCACATAGCGTGTGGTAATATCCTGCGTGCGCTAAAAACGCTAACGCACCTTAGTAAAGGAGCCCTTAGTTATGAACACCATAAAATTATATATTTATATTCAGACATTTAATATCTATATTTTATCCCTGTAAAGAATGCTTTCAATTAACTTCACTGAGGGCATATAATATGCCTGAGCCTGATTCATGAAGCACAATAAAAAGAGGAGTGGCCTAGTGGTTAGGGCTGCAGCCTCAGCATCCTTAGTTTACAGGTTCTAACCCAGCCCTGCTCCTTATGACTCTGGGCAAGTCACTTAACCCCCCATTGCCGGGACAGATAGGGAGAAATACTTGAGTACCTGAATGTAAACTGCTTAGGCTACAAGTGGTGTATAAATACTAAATTCTAAAATAAATAAGTTAGGAAAAAGAGGTTAAAAAAGGAACTGGGGAGAGAGAGGGAGAGGTTTATGGGATCATGCCTGTGATGGATAGAAGGAATGTTAATTTTCATTGGAAAAGCAAGGAAAGGGGAAGGGTGGGCCAACGAGGATTTATGAATGTTTCGATTTGGTGTGCACGAAAGCATGTTTTAGATTGTCGAGTGGTTGGGATGGTGAAGTGTGGTGAACGGGTGTATGAGAATTTTGTCTTACCTTGCCCTTCCATGGAGGTTTTTGATTATTTAATGGGGGACTGTTCAGGCTGGTATTAGTAGAGGAAAGGGGGTAATTTTGACTTAGATGTGATTTTGGTGGGATGTTGGGAGCAATAAAATTGTAGAGATAATTGATGTTTTCCTGGCTCTTGGGACAACATCGCCATGGCTGGAGGAAAAGTCTATATACCACTTTTGAGACAGACGCAGGAGAAGCCACTGCTTGCCCTGGATCAGTGGCATGGAATGCTACTACTATTTGGGTTTATGTCAAGTACTTGTGTCTTGGATTGGCCTCCGTGAAGATTGGATACTGGGCTAGATGGACCATTGGTCTGACCCAGTAAGGCTATTCTTATGTTCTTAACCCTTTGTGGGGAACATATGGATGATATCTTTGAAAATGTTTAGATTGATGACAGCTAGGTTCATTGCCAACTAGCTGTGTTTGGAGAAAAAGAGATAAGGAAAACCCCTTTGGGAGAATATTAAGGATAATTAATGCTATTCATTGTTGTTTTGAAATGAGCATTGTTAATAAAGCTGAGGCCAATCTTTTGCTAAATTGATATGGCTATGATGAATCATTTCTGTTATTGGATAATGTGTTCATAAAGGAGTGGTTTGAATGCTAATGTCATGTTAACCTTATAACTTATGGAGCTAATTTATCCCCTTGAAAGTTATTGATGGAGAATATCTAACTGAAAACCTAATTCCTTATCTGTAGGATGGCATTCAGTAAAAACTTATGATTCAAATTGCTTAGATAATTTTTCTCCTTTTATTTTCAACAATATTCTCTGATTTACCAAATAAACTTCAGAATGGTTTTTATTGCTGCTGTTCATTTTTTTTTTTCTTTTAATAAACATATTGTAAGATTCTCTTAAGAATAGCACAGAGATTTGAATTTTAAGGTACAGTATTACAAACAGATTTCATTTTTTCTACCCTCTGAATGATATGAACATTTCCATGCTATAAAGTTCATTGAGAAACGGTCAGATATATAGCATTTACTTCAAAATTTAAAGAAAAATGCTGAAAAAACACGTGAGCACTTTTTATCAACAGATATTGGAAGGGGGGAGTGAAATACAAAGCAATTAAAATCGATCACTATTTTACCTACTTGTAGTCAAAATATGGATGTTTTATATCTTAGAGCAGGGGTGTCAAAGTCCCTCCTCAAGGGCTGCAATCCAGTCAGGTTTTCAGGATTTCCCCAATGAATATGCATGAGATCTATTAGCATACAATGAAAGCAGTGCATGCAAATCGATCTCGTACATATTCATTGGGGAAATCCTGAAAAACCGACTGGATCGCAGCCCTCGAGGAGGGACTTTGACACCCCTGTCATAGAGGAAGTGACTGAACCCTAAAAAAGGTGCTAGTTGAAATAAGGTCTGTTTATGGCAAGAAAATTCACAATAATATGCCAATTATTTCTTATTTCAACTAGCATTTTATCCACGGTACAGTCAATTCCTCTATGATCTAAAACTTATCTAATTTTTGACTGTATGCAGGTAAAATATGTTACTCTCAAATGCTAAAAATCTGTTATCTCTGATGCACGGCTCATAGAGAGTTTTCAATATTTCTTTTTAAAAAAGAAGATGAAACATTTTAGTCTAGTGTTCTTGTAACCTTCCCAATGCCTTCTGGGTCCAGCCTTTCTTTGTTTCACAACATCAGAAAGCCATTGATCACGGTAGAAAACAGTAAGTTGGATTTTCCCTGAAACAAAGTTTGCGTTCCCCAATTTTTCAGCAGGGGTACTTAAAGAAATTAAAAGGATTCAAAGTGTAAACCTGGAGGAGTTTCGATTTTCAGAGTACCAGGCAGGAAAGAAACCTTTCAACCAGATTTGTAATTAAAATTAATATGATAGTTTTTTGCACAAGGTGATTAAAAATATAAATAATTGGGTTAAAATTTTTTTTTTCTAAAAAAAAAATATGAATCATAGTAACATAGTAAATGACGGCAGATAAAGAACTGAACAGTCTTCCCATTTGTTACACCGATTAAAAATACATGATTAAATTAACTTGTCTCTTCTTTGATATTTCTGGGTTATAGACTATAAAGTCCACCTGGTCTTGTCCTAGGTTCCAAATGCTGAAGTTGCCATTCAAGCTCACTCCAGCCTATCCGACCATCCTGTTTGCAGGATATCTACTATAAAGTCTGAAAACTAACATCCACATGTTCCAAGTTAGTGGAGTTCCCATTGATGCCCTCCCCAGCCCAACCCTACACCAAATCATCACATCAAAATACTTGAAACTAGATACAACATGAATAATATCTAAACCTAAATAAAGTGCTTTAGTCAATTTTCTAAAATTTTCTTTAATCTCATCATACCTTTGTTTACATGTAACTATTCTAATGTCAAACCTAAAGGGCAATTTTGAAAAATACATAAAACTTTCTTTTGATCTCACTTCAGAGAAACTACAGTTTCTTAGGCAAGTATCTTGTTTTTTTGTTTTTAAGCCTTTTATTTCTCTACTGATCTCAACTTTGACTTTTGCATAGACTTCTCTTTCTTTTACAGCAGGGGTACCCACACTTTTTTGGCTTGCGAGCTACTTTTAAAATGACCAAGTCATAATGATCTACCAACAATAACATTTTAAAAAACACAAAGCACACTGTACGCAGAGAAAATGTTAATTATCATTTGTATTTGGGGCTTTTTTCAGAGGTCAAGGCAGATGACTTTATGCAATGTCACCTCAGTAACAACCTTTATGTACTTTCCTAACATCCTTTCAGTTTCGTCCACTGCTTTTCTACTTTGTTTGCTGTTCCCGTCCAAATAACTCCTCCTTGAGGTATTCCCCCATCTTGATAACATAAGAACATAAGAATTGCCACTGCTGGGTCAGACCAGTGGTCCATCGTGCCCAGCAGTCCGCTCCCGCGGCAGCCCGTAGATCAAAGACCAGTGTGCTAACTGAGACCAGCCCTACCTGCGTACATTCCGGTTCAGCAGGAATTTGTCTAACTTTGTCTTGAATCCCTGGAGGGTGTTTTCCCCTATAACAGCCTCCGGAAGAGCATTCCAGTTTTCCACCACTCTCTGGGTGAAGAAGAACTTCCTTACGTTTGTACGGAATCTATCCCCTTTTAACTTTACAGCAAGGGTGTCAAAGTCCCTCCTCGAGGGCCGCAATCCACTTGGGTTTTCAGAATTCCCCTAATGAATATGCATGAGATCTATTAGCATACAATGAAAGCAGTACATGCAAATAGATCTCATGCATATTCATCGAGGAAATCCTGAAAACCCTACTGGATTGCGGCCCTCGAGGAGGGACTTTGACACCCTTGCTGTAAAGTTTGCGGCCCTCGATTGACTCCCCTGTTTTAGAGAGTGCCCTCTCGATCTACCTACCTTGGAGAGGGTGAATAACCTGTCTTTATCTACTAAGTCTATTCCCTTCAGTATCTTGAATGTTTCGATCATGTCCCCTCTCAGTCTCCTCTTTTCAAGGGAGAAGAGGACCAGTTTCTCTAATCTCTCGCTGTACAGCAACTCCTCCAGCCCCTTAACCATTTTAGTTGCTTTTGAGTAGTACCATGTCCTTCTTTCATATGTGGCGACCAGTGCTGGATGCAGTATTCCAGGTGAGGGCGTACCATGGCCTGGTACAGTGGCATGATAAGCTTCTCCTAGCATTCCTAGCATTCTGTTCGCCCTTTTCGCCGCTGCCACGCATTGCGCGGACAGCTTCATCGACTTGTTGACCAGTACTCCCAAATCTCTTTCCTGGGGGGTCTCTCCAAGTACCGCCGTGACATGCATCACCTTACACTTATCCACACTGAATCTCATTTGCCATGTTGCGGCCCATTTCTCCAGTGTGTTTGTCACGTTGCAGATCTTCACAATCCTCCTGCATCTTCACTACTCTGAATAACTTCGTATCGTCTGCAAATTTAATCACGTCACTCGTGCCAATTTCCAGATCGTTTATAAGTATGTTGAAGAGCATGGGCCCAAGCACCGAACCCTGTGGCACTCCACTGGTGACACTTTTCCAGTCTGAATATTGTCCATTTACTCTCACTCTCTGTTTCCTATCCGCCAACCAGTTTTTAATCCATGTGAATATTTTACTCTCGATTCCATGGCTCACAATTTTTCAAAGTAGTCATTCATGCGGAACCTTGTCAAACGCCTTCTGAAAATCCAGATATACAATGTCAACTGGGTCACCTTTGTCTATCTGACTGTTTACTCCCTCGAAGAAGTGCAGCAAGTTATTTTGAAGTTTAGAACCTTCAAATTTGAGTAAGTCCTTTCCTCTGTCATTCTAATATTGTATCTCACCATTACGTGATCACGAGATGCCAAATGATCACATACCATAACCTCAAACACTTCATCCCTTCTTGGATTGATGGGCATCATCTCTACTGAGCAGGTCTAGGAAAATAGTTCCAAGGTCTAAGAAACCAAAGCACCCATGTCTGCACCATCCACGCTTATAATTATTAAGCTGTGTTAGGGCAAAATCACATATTAATTGGTGCATCCAATTTGCATGTGTTATTTAATTGCCTGAGTCCATTAGTGCTAATAATTAGGGACTATTATCGGTGTTAATTTGGCACCAATTTGGAGTTACACGTGTATCTTGCTAAGCGTTACTCTATAAAGATGTGAGCATAATTCCTTTAGGATGAGAAGATGCTAGAACTAGAGGACGTGGATTTAGGTCGCAGGGCACTGAATCTCGAATAATGTTAGGAAATTTTCACAGAGAGGATGGTAGATGTCTGAAACGCCCTTCGACGGAAGATGGTGAAGATGAAACAATAGCACAATTCAAAATGTGTAAGATAAACACAAAGGAATCTTATAGGGATATCATAGAACCAAACAAATTTAGTGGTGCTTAGATGGTAACTCCAGAAATTGAGAAGCCAGGCCAGTGCAGGACATATATCTTCAGGCTGTGCCATGAACATGACTGGACAGATTTGGATAGACTGGAGTGGGACTTCGATATCAGCTTCAGTTTCTTTATTATTATTTCTTTTCAAACTTATACACAAGATAACCTCTTGTTACAGAAAATCAAAACATTAATAATATCTTCTAATAATAATTAACTTTTGCTCATCATGACAGGGGTTGCCATACAACAAATTATGAAAAACTGGAAAAATTGGGATCGGCTGAATTATAATTTATGGTGGAATTCGTTATGCCAAATCTTTAAAATGGAGCGGGTAATAGCCATACAGCATGGGTATTTTAAGAAATTTAGGGATGTTTGGGAGCCATTAACAAAATATTGTACAGAATGAATATTATTTTTTCCCTTATTCATACACGTCCTGGGGGGGGGGGAGGAGGGGGAATACTTTATGTTTTCTTATGATTAAGAACATAAAAACATAAGAATTTGCCTCCGCTGGGTCAGACCAGAGGTCCATCGCGCCCAGCAGTCCGCACCCGCGGTGGCCCATCAGGTCCATGACCTGTCATGTTATCTTGATTTAGCCCTATAGCCCCCTTGTTTTCATCTATACTCTTTCCATACTCTTATCTACCCTTATCTGTATCCCTCAATCCCCCTATCCTTCAGGAATCCATCCAATCCCTCTTTGAATCCCTGTAGCCTACTCTGCCCGACCACTTACTCCGGGAGCGCGTTCCATGTGTCCACATCCCTCTGTGTGAAGAAGAACCTCCTGGCATTTGTTCTAAACTTCTTCCCTTCCAGTTTCTCTGAGTGTCGTCTTGTGCCTGTGGTTCCCCGTAGTTTGAAGAACATGCCCTTCATGATCTTGAAGGTTTCAATCATGTCCCCCCTAAGCCTCCTCTTTTCCAGGGAGAAGAGCCCCAGCTTGTCCAGCCTGTCAGCGTATGAACAGTCCTCCATACCATTTATCAATTGTTAGGTATAAGGGGGGGAGGGATATTTGATGTGAATTAGAGTTTGATGGAATATTAAGTGATGTTACAGTGTAAAGTGATTGTATCTTATGTTGCACTTATTGAAAGTTTTAAAAATGAATAAAGAATTTTTTTAAAAAAGAACATTAATAATAAGAGAATAAATTAAATTTCCCTCCCGCAAGCTCAAAGAAAATTTACAAATTTAAACGTCAAAATTCTATTTACCAAAGGTATTTCTTTCAAAATTCAAACATAACTAATCCATTATATAATTACCAAGTGGTAAATTCAGTAGATTACTTGAGTTGGAAAGTCTTAAACATCATTTGAAGTTCTTATTTGACCTCAGTAAAGTAGAGAAACACAGAGATAAGGAGCTCTAAATTTTAAACATCATTAATAATGAAAAAGGCTTAAC
Source organism: Geotrypetes seraphini (assembly GCF_902459505.1). Lineage (NCBI taxonomy): Eukaryota > Metazoa > Chordata > Amphibia > Gymnophiona > Dermophiidae > Geotrypetes > Geotrypetes seraphini. The sequence goes on along the minus strand of NC_047101.1, from coordinate 34,412,655 downwards.
GTGGACACAACCCAGCACATTCTTTTTAATGCAGTTTATATGATTTTCTTCATGTCCAGGAAGCTATGAAGTTGTCCCGGTACAAAGAATGTATATTTAATACCAGTAAATCGTATAATACATTTGCATGGGTAACTCAGTAAAAACATGGCTTCTTCCCTCATACTCAAAAAAATTTTTTCTCAGTTCTTGAGTTGACTTAGCCCACTGGAATAGAATGTATTATAATTTTTGGTGGATCTCGTTGTGCCATATATATATATATAAAATAGAAAATGCAATAGCTACACAGCAGGGGTATTTAAAGAAGTTTCAAGATGTGTGGGAGCCGTTAACAAAATATTGCAATGAATAGATTCCATTTTTTCCCTTAAATTTACAAGTTCAATACTGGGGGAAGGGGGAGTAATTTTTAGTTTATTATGTAATAATATAAGAATGATAAGGGGGAAAATTTAATCATATGATACTTATGTTTTATATCTGCTATGGAAGGGTGGGGAAGGAGGGAGATAAGTTATATGATTTGTTTTATTGCTGAATATTAAGTGTTATTTAATGTTAAAATGTTTTAATTTACTGTCATACTTATTGTATGTTTTAAAATGAATAAAGATTTTTATCAGAGTTGACTTAGCAACGTCTGGAAAAATCCAGATCTTCTGACCAAAGAATAGAGTATGTGAGCGATGAAAGAAAACTCTCATTAAGGAATTTAGGTCTTGCTCAAATACAAATGATATTAGCAAAGTCTCTATATATTCAATGGTCTCTTGTGAACTCTCCAATATCTCTGTTATATTATTAAAGTCAAACAATTGTGGTTTGTCAGCCTGATTACTCTCTAGAGGTAAATCACCTTTTTTATTATTAGGAAGGTAATAAATTCTATTTGTTGGTGGTGTAGTCTCTGTTGTATATTTCAGATTTTCCATAATACATTTTTTGAACATAGCTAATGGAGTTGAAACCATAAACTTTGGAAAGTTCAAGACTCTTAGGTTTAACCTTCTATTGTAATTTTCTAGTTCGATTTTCCTTTGAAGAAACCCCCTTTCTTTAATGAAGGAACCTGAGAATTTCTGTATAGAGGCGATTTCAATATCAATTTGAGTAAATTTAGCAGTAGTTTCAGTTTGTAAATTTTGGACTGAGGTTGTTACATCTATTTTGGCTAATATAGCAGAAGTATCACCTGCAGACTTCGTAGTGGCCACTTCAAGCTTCTGTAGGATCTGCCAAATGTTTTCCAAGGTGACCTGGGAAACGCAGGCCTCTTCTGTCATCTGAGTTGGAAACTCGGCGTCTGTGAGAACATGAGACCCCTCACTACGCGAGGGTGTCAGACTCTTCCGGTCATTCACGCCCACGCTCACCACGTCCTTTGATGCCAGATTTGGTGGAAGTCAGGCATAGGAAGGAGATAGCGATGTCTCCAGTCTCAAAACCTTGGCGGTTTCCTCCGCCGAAGTTAACACTGGGAAACCTCCTCCCTCCAATCTAGCCGGTGAGCTCGTGAGAAATCTGTCCAGCGTGGCTTGCCGTAGCGAGGAAGGGTTCGTCCGTAGAAAACCCTTGTGTTTGGTATGGGGCATCTCAGAACTGGAAGGTCCTTGATAATAGGTAATATCGTCAAAGCAATAGCAAGTTAGAGTGGAGCAGGTCCATCTCACTACTACCACACCACTGCCATTTTGTTTCTCAGCTTCAGTTTCTTTAGGTCATACATGGTTTGTTTTTGTTTTGTTTTATTTTATTTATAACCAGCCTTTCACAAGGCGGCTTACAGTATAAACATGCATAATAAAATACACATAGAAACACAAACAAATAAGCAACCAGAGCTTACACCATCACAAATGCCTTAATATCCATATTTCATGGTACGGAATAAGTGTCTTTTCAGTAACTTCTTGAAAACATCAAAATTACTCTGTTTTTAAATGTACAGAGGTAACCAATTGCATTCCTGGGGGCCCCTGCAAGAGAACATGCTTCCACGTGAGGTATTCAGTCTCAGTTCCCTTATTGATGGCACAAATAGGTCACCATGATGAACAGGATACTGAGACATAAGCCTGAATAGAACCTACCAAACTTGCAGGAGCCAAACCGTGCATATACAAATAAATCATCACAAGCAGTCTAAAGTATATGGTCTTCTAACTTCAACCAGTATAGCTTCACATACTATCCTGTTACATGCTCAGGCCTTTCCAAACGAAAAAGAGTCTTTACCACTGAATTCTGAGCAACCTGTAAAGCACTCAACAAATTTGCAGGTAGGCCCAAGAGAACAAGATTGCAATAATCAAGACACAATAGCACCATATTCTTGTCAGCCGTTGTAGAAAATCATCATCAAGCTTCTTCAATACCTCAACTTTCTGTGCTATTGACAGACATAAATGCTTTTTTTTCTCATTGTCACCTTGAGTGGAATCTGCATCTCTTTGCCGTTTTCCAACCCTCCAACCTTTTCTGCTTCTCACTGCCACCCTAGAATCTGTAGTTCTCTACTTCCCAGTCACTTTCTAGCCCTCTGACCCTATGTTCCTTCTAAGTTGGGCATCGCTCACAGATTTTACATGGTTGCTCACAAAAATACAAAGCTGGAACATTGTTGGTTTTTAGAACTTTATGCTCACATGGAAAAAATATATGTAGAACTTGTCACTTACGTGAGAAAAAAATTGCACATACCTGACCAATCCTTAGAAGGAGCACTGCTCTGACCTGTTCTGCTTCTCATTGCCACCCTGGAATCTGCAGCTCTCCACTTTCCAGCCTTCCGACCTGAATTATACAGAGATCAGGAGAAACACATGCACCTGCATTGGTTTCAAAGTGTGTCATGTCAGGTAAATTAACTATTTCCAGTTTGTGTCAAATTTTGGTTTTCAGAGCTTTTCCGTTTTCAGAATGTCAGATAAAGGATCTTGTACCTGTAACTGCAAACAAGTGCATTACTCAGGTGTCTAATTGATGGAATTTTCTACTGTTGATAATGGAAAATAAAGTGAGTTTTTAAAATATATCCTTGAAATGTTGTAGAATCAAAATAAATATGATTTTTTAAAAAATGTTTAATACTCAGCCTGAGCAAGCAGGTCAAGGTAGTTACAAAATTAGCAGTATGTGTAAGCTTCAAATCTTTTGGTGACCTTCGGAGCTTTCTTGCATTCACACTTTACATGAAAAAGATTGGAGACCGCTGACCTAAAGAATGTAAAGGTACGGGGGGAGGGGTCAGGAGAGTAGAATTAAATGATTACCCCAATAGCATAGGGGAAAGGAATTCCCACTCACTTTTGCCTCAGTCAGATCCACCCTGAATTAGATGTCTGATTGGGTTTTTGCTATGGTGGGTGGCTGCTGGGCTTGATGGACCATTGGTCTGACCCAGTAAGGCTTTTCTTATGTTTGTCCCTGTAATGGGCCCTAAAGTTCTAAAGGAGCTTTGTATAAATACAGGGTTTTGTAGCTTTCAAATTACTTATTGAACCCCTTAGTCCTTTTGTTTTTTCCCATAGATGTTCTCTTTTCTGTATTTATTGTAGTTCTCTCCCCTATCCTTTTTGTTCTTATTACATTTATTTTGTGTCTTGTTCGACTGAGTATATTTCGTCTGTTTAATACTGTTGTTTTTAATTCTGTTTTTGTTTTTGTATTTTACTCCTGTACTACGCTTAGGGCTCCTTTTTTAAAGCCGATTTAGGGCATTAACGCGCAGAATAGCGCACGCTAGACACTAACGCCAGCATTGAGCTGGTGTTAGTTCTAGCCGCGTAGCGGGGTTTAGCGCACGCTAAAAACGCTAACACAGCTTAGTAACAGGAGCCCTTAGTATTTTGATAAGCATTTAATCAAATTTACAATAAACTTGGCAACTTGGAAAATGAATTTAATTTACTCTTGTCTGAGCAATTCGATTGGTTTATCCTCTGCTATATAAGTCTTGAGTTTGAAGAACAGCTTCAGCTGCAAGTGCCTATTTTTCTATTAATTATTTTTTATAGGACAGAGAAAAGATTTATAAGAGCATAGATTTTAAGAATTGCCCACTGCTGGAGACAATAAACATTGTAATTTATTAATAAATTTGTGTATTTGGTTACAAGAAAACAGAAAGCAGTTTTGAATGAGTAATGTGGCACCAGAAAATATACAGCTTAATGGCAGAGCAAACAATTAGGCTATTATATTATGAATTAAGACTGTCAAGCTGATAATAATTAAAAGGTAATTCTTTTTCACAGTTTACCTACAAATCATTTCCCCATAGCAAGAATCTGACAGTAGACCACATACGTTCTCACAATATACTGGAGTGCAGCTAGTTTGTCAGGATTAGGTTGATTGCAGGCCTTGAGAATTAAAGAGCACAATTATGATGTTGTCATGCTAAATTTAGTGTGACTTCAGGAATTAACAATGGTAAAAAATCTTATTAAGTCATAGATAATTATTTTGTAGTCTAATTGGAATGTATTTTCCACAAGATTTCTTGTGCCCTGGGGCTAGATTTAAACTATAGGTAAAGCAAGCATGCTGACATCTGACCTGTTCTGCTTCTCAGGGAAAAAATGCTCGAGGACCTGAATAAATTCATGTAAACCGTTCTGAGCTCCCTGGGAGAACGGTATAGAAAATTGCATGAATAAATAAAACAAAACTACTCTGGCTTGGCCCAAAATTGGATCCGTTACCCATGCTCATTCCACTACCTTCTGGTCCCTCACTGCAGATCGCATTCTCAAGCAAAGTTTTGGGCATCATTATTGACTCTACACTTTCCTTTAATGATGATCTCAACTCTCTGGTAAAAAAAATGTTTTTTAGTCTTCACATGTTGAGAAAAGTGAGATCCTGCTTCTGCCAACAACATTTTGCTGTCCTTGTACAATCAATCATTCTTTCCAGACTGGACTATTGTAATTCCATCTATCTAAATCTAACCAAGAAAAATCTTCAAAGACTTCAGCGGATCCAGAACACTGCGGCTAAGTTGATCTTCACAAAAAGCAAATTTGACCGTGTTTCCCCGCTTCTGTCAAAACTTCACTGGCTTCCGGTGATTTCTAGGATTCACTTTAAATATACCTGCCTAATATTCAAGATCCTACATGGCATTCTTCCTCCCCTAATTCAACTATCTTGGAATTCATTGAGACCTGATACTACCAGATCCGCCCACATACTCAAACTATCTTTCCCCTCATTAAAAGGCGTCATGTATGCAGGTAAATTAGGGAAATCCCTTTTCTTCAAATTCACTGAGATTTGGAATAACCTCCCTGCCCCGCTGCTGAACCTAGACTCATTCCAATTATTCCAAAAGCATCTGAAAACCTGGCTTTTCTCCAAAATGTAAAGCTATCTATTTAAAATGTAAAGCTAGCTATCCTCTTCATAACCTCTAATTTCTTATTATATCTTTCCCTCATTTATTGAATTTACCTCTAAACCGTGCCGAGCTCTATCTTTATGGAGATGATGTGCTATACAAACGTAAGGTTTAGTTTAGTTTAGTTTAGTTTAAATTGTGTGAAAAGCTTCAGCCTCTGATAACCAGTGCTGGTATTGTGACATCATAATGCCTCATTCCACCAATGCCTAAGAGCCAACCTCATAAGTGATATCACAATGGCTTGATTGTCTTTTATTTGGCTCACTTTTACTACATTTTGATTTCTAGAGTGATGCAGTGGTTAAAGCTACAGCATCAGCACCCTGAGATTGTGGGCTCAAACCTATGCTGCTCCTTGTGACCCTGGGCAAGTCACTTAATCCTCCCACCCCACCCCCATTACCCAGGCACATTAGATGGATTGTGAGTCCACTAGGAGAGACAGGGAAAAATGCTTTAAGTATTTGAATAAATTCATGTAAACCATTCTGAGCTCTGAGCAGAGTTTTGGTTCTACCCTGCCCATAGGTGCACTGAAATAATGATAATTGTACAAATGTTCCAGATAAAATCTTGTTTATTAAAATTCAACAGACAGTCCTGTTTCAAGGCATTCATCTGTACAATGGAGGAACATTACAAGTCAGAGAGTGTAAATGCAACTTCCCTGACATAACGCCCTCAAAATTCTGTTCTGCTAGGTTCACTTAAATATACCTAATACATGACGTCATTTTACTGCCTGCATCTAATTGGTCATGAATACTTGATACCATATAAGGCGCTTGTATGCATATTGGGGGAGTGTCCGTCCCCCTCACACAAAGATTCTTAAAAGTTACATTTTAATACTAGCTTATCATAAGAACATAAGAACATAAGACTTGCCTTTGTCGGGTCAGACCGGAGGTCCATCGTGCCCGGCAGTCCGCTCACACGGCAGCCCCTCAGGTCCAGGACCTGATAGTGCTCCTACCCTAAAACTCACATATGCTTTTCGCTTTTGTCCTGTAGAGTAACCTTCTATCTATACCCTGCAATCCCCTTCGCTTTCAGGAAGTCATCCAGTCCCTTTTTGAAACCCAGTATTGTACTCTGTCCTATTACCTCCCTTGGAAGCGTGTTCCAGGTGTCCACCACCCTCTGAGTGAAGAAAAACTTCCTTGCATTCGTTTTGAATCTGTCCCCTCTCAGTTTTTCTGAGTGACCTCTTGTTTTTGTTGTCCCCACTAGTCTGAAGAATCTGTCCCTCTCCACCCTCTCTATGCCTTTCATGATTTTATATGTCTGTATCATATCTCCTCTCAGTCTCCGCCTTTCCAGGGTAAAGAGCCCCAGTTTGTCCAACCTTTCGGCATATGAAAGGTTCTCCATTCTCTTTATCATCCTAGTTGCTCTCCTCTGGACCCTCTCAAGTATCGCCATGTCTTTCCTAAGGTACGGTGACCAGTATTGGACACAGTATTCCAGATGTGGTCGCACCATTGCTCGATACAATGGCAGGATGACCTCCTTCGTTCTGGTAGTGATACCTTTTTTGATAATGCCCAGCATTCTGTTCGCTTTCTTTGAGGCCGCTGCACATTGCGCCGCTGGCTTCATTGTTGTATCCACCAATACCCCCAGGTCTTTTTCTAGGGTGCCTTTCCCCATCTCCCTTCCTCCCATCGTGTAGCTGTACATGGGGTTTCCTTTCCCGATGTGCAAGACCTTACATTTCTCCACATTGAAGCTCATCTGCCATCTTTTTGCCCACTCGCACAGTTTGTTCAGGTCACTCTGCAGTTCTTCGCATTCCTCAACAGTTTTGACCCTGTTGGAGAGTTTTGTATCGTCCGCGAACTTGATAACTTCGCACTTCGTGCCCGTTTCCAGATCGTTAATGAATATATTGAACAGCAGCGGTCCCAGCACTGACCCCTGCGGGACACCACTCGTGACCTCTTTCCAGTCAGAGTAGTGTCCTTTTACTACTACCCTCTGCTTCCTATCCGCCAGCCAATTTTGGATCCATCTGTGGACTTCCCCTTCCACCCCGTGGTTCCACAGTTTCTTCAGCAGGCGCTCGTGGGGTACCTTGTCAAAGGCTTTTTGGAAATCCAGATAAACTATGTCAGTGGGGTTACCTTGGTCCAAATGTTTGCTTATCCCCTCAAAGAAATGTAGTAGATTCGTTTGGCACGATCGTCCTTTATAGAAACCGTGCTGGCTTGTTCTCATCAGTTTATTTTTTTCTATATGCTCATTGATACCTTCCCTGATCAGTGATTCGACCATCTTCCCCTGAACTGAGGTCAAGCTCACCGGTCTATAGTTCCCCGGGTCACCTCTCGATCCTTTTTTGAAGATTGGTGTAACATTTGCTATCCTCCAATCTTCCGGGATTATCTCTGTTCTTAAGGATAGGTTGCAAATATGCCTGAGTAACTCCGCTATTTCGTCTCTGAGCTCTTTCAATATTCTCGGGTGGATCCCATCTGGGCCAGGAGATTTGTCAATTTTTAATCTATCTATCTGCCTTAGAACGTCTTCGAGGCTTACCTCCATGCATGATAATATACCCTCCTGATCCCCCTTGAAGATTTTTTCTGGTTCCGGCATGCTGGATGTGTCTTCTTTTGTAAAGACCGACGCAAAGAACTTGTTTAGTCTGTCAGCCACCTCTTTTTCCTCCTTCACCACTCCTTTCTTGTCTCCCTCATCCAGGGGTCCCACCTCCTCCCTCGCTGGCTGTTTCCCTTTTACATATCTGAAAAATGGTTTAAAATTTCTTGCTTCCTTGGCTAGTCTCTCCTCGTATTCTTTCTTGGCTTTTCTGACCACTCGGTGACATTCTTTCTGATGCTTCCTGTGCTCTTTCCAATTTCCTTCAGTTTTGTCCTTCTTCCACTTCCGAAATGATGTTTTCTTGTCTCCTATCACTGTCTTTACTTCATTGTTTATCCATGCTGGGTCTTTAGTCTGATTCTTTTTGCATCCTTTCCTAAATCTGGGTACATATAGGTTTTGCGCCTTGTTTACTGTGTCCTTGAGTAGGGACCAGGCTTGCTCCACAGACAGAGCTATCTTGGAGCTGTTTCTGAGCTTCTTCCTCACCATTTGTCTCATGGCATCATAGTTCCCTTTCCTGAAGTTAAACGCTGTTCCCTTTGATCTCTTCCCCTTTGGTAATCCTACTTCCACTTGGAACAGAATCATGCTGTGGTCATTGTTTCCTAGCGGTCCCATTACTTCCACTCCCTTTGCAGGTCCTTTAAGCCCATTGAGGATCAGATCCAGGATCGCTGCCCCTCTCGTTGGAGTCTGGACCAGTTGTTCCATGAAGCAGTCTTGTACGGCTTGCAGGAACTCCGTTTCCTTCGTACATTTTGAATTTCCAAGACGCCAGTCTATCCCGGGATAGTTGAAATCTCCCATAACTATAGTGTTAGCGTTCTTGCATTCCCTCCTCAGCTCGGCTACCATTTCTGTATCCTCTGCTTCAAATTGCCCAGGTGGATGGTAGATCAGTCCCATCTTTATCTCGGATCCGTTTTTTCCTGGTATTTTAACCCACAATGACTCTAGTTGTCCATTTGCCGCTGCTGTATCCACACTGGTTGAGTGGATGGTTTTCCTTATGTACAGTGCTATTCCTCCTCCTTTCTGATAAGTCCTATCTTTTCGGTAGAGTTTATATCCTGGCAGTACTATGTCCCATTTGTTTTCCTCGTTCCACCATGTTTCCGTGATCCCTATGATGTCTAGGTTCTCATTTTTGGCCATGACTTCCAATTCCCCCATTTTGTTCCTTAGGCTCCTTGCATTAGTGTACATGCAGTTCAAGTTCTGGCATTTAGTCTTCCCCGCTGTTTTCCCATGTGCTTCAGTCTTCTTTCTGTCCTCTTCCTGTCCAGCCAACTCCTGCAATTTATCTCCTTTGTCCTCCCTTTGTGGTATGTTTCTATTGCCTTGCCCATGTGGCATGTTCGTATTTTCTTCTTCCTGTGCCTTCCCATCTTCCCGTTCCTTTTTGACTTCCCCTTGTAGTATGTTTATCATGTCCTCCTCTCTCTTCTTCTGTTTCTCTTGTTTTTCCATAACCTGTTGCTGTCCACATGTGTCTGCCCAGCATTTTTCCCCCTCAGTACCTTCACTGGGTACTGTCTCCCGAACCGTCGATATCAGGTCGACTGTCGGCTTTCCCCTTCCGTTTAGTTTAAAGCTTGCTCTATCGCTCTTCTGATGTTATTTGCTAGATGTCTAGTTCCTGCTGTGCTCAGGTGTAGACCATCCTTCTTGTAGAGCTTGTTCTTTCCCCAGAACGCTGTCCAGTTCCTCACGAAGAGAAATCCCTCTTCCTCACACCATCTCCTCAGCCACGCATTTATTGATTGTAGTTCCGTCTGCCTCTTCGTTTCTGCCCTCGGTACTGGCAGGATCTCTGAGAAGGCTATCCTCTGGGTCCTCATCTTCAGTTTCCTTCCTATGATCTTGAACTGTTCGGTCAGTGCATTCTTGCTGTAGTCTCTCCTGGTGACATCGTTCGTCCCGACGTGGACTATCACTGCTGTCTCTTCCGTCTCTGCTCCCTCCAGGATTCTTTCAATTTTGTCGACTATGTCCTTCGTTCTTGCTCCTGGGAGACAGGTCACTAGCCGATCCTCTCTCCCTCCTGCTAAGTGACTGTCTACTTGCCTTAGGATTGCCTTTATCTAATAAAGGAAAAGTACAGAAGAAACCAGGAAAAAGTATTACAATATAATATACTTACAGAGGAAATATTATCCATTCACACAGCTTTAAATTATTTCTCTTTAAGAGTTAAACTATTGCTCCCATATTACTGAGTCATTTAAGAGCATGCACTGAAAATCCTGTGTCTCAGTGAAAGAAAAGGGGAGTGGCCAATCCACTCCCACAGACCCTACATTTTCCTATATGACTCCTCCAGTACAATTGTTAGAGGTAATTATATTTCAATCTGAACCCTTAAATATGAAAGTCCCTATGTTATTAGTTTATTAAAATTTAATTCATCATTTTGCATATCCAATTAGCATTTCTAACTTTACCCTGCAAAAAAGGAGAGGGAAACTCTCTCCCCTGGAATGTAATTTCTATAGTAAGAAGAAAAGTCCATCTCTATAGCAACTAGGTCAAAAGCCAACCCTTATCTCTCCTGCAGGTCTCTGGAGACTGGACACACATTGAAATAATGGAACTTCATAAAACTAAGCTACAGCCTGTGTGTATCTTCTCTGGTCTTCAACAGAGCTTATATATTAATTCTAGTGACATGAGAGAAGGCCTACTCCTGTTTCCAGTGACCTCAGCACAAAACACATATTTAGGTCAATATATTATCCTGTTTGTGTTCTGGCTTCTCCAATTGTAATTTTATCTAACTATTTAAACCCTCCTCCTTTGCCCTTGGATAGGTCCTTATCTCATAATCATAACCAGTAAATCCAGAGCAATGGAAGGAAAATAATGGCTATTTTATTTTTCATGCTTGCCCATTCCACCACATAGCTGTCCATTTTTAGTAGCTGCCACTCCCAGGTTCAAAAGAGCTTCCTGGGGAGAATGGTATAGAAAATGGAATGAATAAATCAATCAATCTAGTGATATGGTAGAGGGCACTTTAGGACTTTCTTCAAACTTTATAAAATGTGACTGCACACTTCTTAGGTCATGCAAAAATATGGGATCATATTATACCTTTATTTTGTCAACTTCACTTAAAAATCCTAACTCTAACTGTCTGAGCTTTACATAAGAACATAAGAATTACTGCTGCTGCGGAGGCCTTTAGGTCAAAGACCAGTGCCCTAACTGAGACTAGCCTTACCTGTGTACGTTCTGGTTCAGCAGAAACTTGTCTAACTTTGTCTTGAATCCCTGGAGGGTGTTTTCCCCTATAACAGCCTCCGGAAGAGCATTCCGATTTTCCACCATTCTCTGGATAAAGAAGGACTTCCTTACATTTGTCCTGAATCTATCCCCTTTTAACTTTAGAGAGTGCCCTCTCGTTCTCCCTACCTTGGAGAGGGTGAACAACCTGTCTTTATTTACTAAGTCTATTCCCTATATTATCTTGAATGTTTTGATCATGTCCCCTCTCAATCTCCTCTGTTCGAGAGAGAAGAGGCCCAGTTTCTCTAATCTCTCACTGTACGGCAACTCCTCCAGCCCCTTAACCATTTTAGTCGCTCTTCTCTAGACCCTTTTGAGTAGCACTATGTCCTTCTTCATGTACGGCGACCAGTGCTGGACGCAGTACTCCAGGTTGGGGCGTACAATGGCCCAGTACAGCGGCATGATAACCTTCTCCGATCTGTTTGTGATCCCCTTCTTAATCATTCCTAGCATTCTGTTTGCCCTTTTTGCCGCCGCCGTGCATTGTCTACCAGTACTCCCTAGTCTCTTTCCTGGGGTCCTGTAGTCGTGTATAAGATTTTTGTTACTGACATGCATCACCTTACACTTATCTACGTTAAACCTCATTTGCCATGTCGTGGGCCATTTCTCGAGCATGTTTATGTCACGTTGCAGGTCTTCGCAATCCTTCTGTGTCTTCACTCCTCTGAATAACTTCGTATCGTCTGCAAATTTAATCACCTCGCTTGATCCCTTCTTATCATATTTACCCCATCATCTTTGTTAGTCTTTGAATGATCATCTTCAAATAATGTCAAGTCCAGTGAATGCAGATTAGGAATCTACATGTTACTACGGCTTTTTTTCTCAGCATGTCCTTATGGAATCTTTTTCCTCTTCTGCTATGTTCTGAATTGTCATATAGAAAGTTCTGAACATTGCTAAAAACAATTTTTTTTAGCATTGTACTGTACTGTATTCAAAGCATGGTGCTGTACTGTATACATTATTGTATTTAGCATGGTACTGTACTGTATTTTTGGGGCTGACAGGAACAGGGACAGTAAGGCTGACAGGAACAAGGACAAACAGGGTTGCTGCCCTGGGCACCTGAGTTCTAAGGGATCCTGTGGCCCAACACTTTTCCCCAGCACAGGCTGACAGGCGGCCTGCAGCTTTCCTCTCTCTCTCTCATCCTCCCACTCCCAGCAATTCAATGGTGCTCCTAACCCACCTCAATCGCTACCAGTGGAGACACCACAGTGATTGAAAGGAGCTGCCCTGGGCCAATCAGGACTTAGGCTCCTGTGGAATGGGCTGGAGAGGGGTGGGCTTGTCTTAATTCGACAGAGGCGGGTCTGCCGGATGGACGGTGGGAAGACCCGGCCAGCCAGTATTCAAGGTGGGCCCGGGGGTGGGGGTTCCGGGGAGGGGCTTGTGGGTTTTTGTTGGAGAGGTCCAGAGAAGTGGGTTAGGGGGTTTCGTTGGGAAGGTCTGGAAAGGTGGGTTCACTGGGGGAGGGTCCGGCAGGAGGGATTGGGCACCCTCCTGCCGGTGATCTTCGATGTGGGGGGTCAGGTCGGGTCTTTGGGCAGGAGGGGTTGGGCTCCCTCCTGCCATGATTGTTCAGGAGGCACTTGCGGCTGCAGACGCAGGCCACTATACTTATTGCAGCTGGGAGATCCCTTGCTGCAATAAATGTAGTGGCCGCGTCTACTTACAATGTAGGCCAGCATTTGCTGGCCTACATTGTAATCATCTCCCGCTGGTCTAGGGAGACATGTATGGGCGCCTAGCTTAGGTGGTTTTGCGGGCCTCCCTAAGCTCCCAGAGGCGCCTTCAATGTAGGCGGCGAGCCTGGGGATCATTTTTTTTTTACGTGCATCCCAATCTGGGCCTTTGTCACACCTTGGACATACTTTTTCCAGAGCAAAATAACCTCTACAGTAACGGAAAGAGAAGCCAGTTGGGTTTTGGCCCTTTGGATTTTATATTTCCATCATGCATTCTGGGCAATGATGAGACAGCACTTAATACATAGTCCTTTCAAAGAAGCTTTGCTTTAAAATTTAGTTGAAAATCCACATTGAAGGTCTACAGTCAATGAGTTAAATATTTATTCACAAAACTGTTCAGTTATTGCTTAGAAAACTAAATCTAATACCATTTCTTGCTAAAAGCATGATTTGTTGTTGAAACTCACAATAGACAATTCCACAGTGTCTGAATAAGCTGGTAGGCAGCGCTCCAGGCACTGAGTTAATCATGAAATAAAGAGGGCTATGAGTGGTGTTAAAGTCAGACAGCATTTTGGCTGTTACATACATTTCCCTGTAAATAATATTAGCATAGTAATACGGGGGAGTATTTTTTATTTTATTTTGAAAGTTGGAAAGGAGCAAGTGGGTTGTAGCAATGTCAAATCAAGCTGCTGTGCATTCTGTTAAGCAATTAACAGTTCCCTTACTTCAGCCATGAGGCTGGAGCCCTAATAAGGGTTATTTCATTTGCAAATTCTGCTCAATTTTTAAGTGATAGGCTCCTTTTATTTAACCCGAGGGCACTGCTATTTTATTTTGGCAGGGGTGAAGAAACTCAAAATCTAAATAATAAGCATCTATAATAATTCATAAAGCTTAGACAGTGGAGCAGCTCTTCATATGTGAAAAGAAACACATTGATTTCTATAGGCCTGATATGCAAAACCAGGTAGAACATATACAGTATATTCCTTTGCTTTTCAAAGCTAACACAAAACCAAGGAAAAGGACCGGTGTTTTACTGACAAGGTTGAGAATCCAAAGGCACAAAAAGGAACACAAGTCTCAGGAAGTCCAGGAATTGCATATTTATTGAATTATCCAAGTTAAAACATCTTCAACAAGAAATGGACTGAGACAAGATGGCTGCAAAGTAATATGAACACTCGGAATACTCTCTCCTGCCGACTTATTTTTCTGCCCGTTTTTCAGGTTTACTAAATTACAAAAATGCCTAAAAGAAGAGGAAGAGTGGCAGCCTGAATCTACCTTGCAAATGAGGTTCATTATACTTGGAGACTTTAACTTTGTAAGCTGCCCAAACAAGACCGGATCCCCAGAAGACTTCATTACTTCACTATCAGACCTAGGCTTCCAGCAAAGGGTCCCACCCCCAACCCACTCTGTAGGCCACATCCTAGACTTAATCTTTATTCAAAAAGATACACCATTCACCATAGGAACTCCTGGCTACACCACCAAGCCAATCACCATTTTATCACATTCAACCTACTCATCAAACCAACCTACACAACAAACCAACCGTCAACAAGAAAGCAAACCCAACATAAAAAGATATACAACAACTTAGATTTTTCCGTAGGCCTTTCCAACCTAGTGGGAAAATTTAAAACCCAATTCTGAATCTATTGACAAGACTGCCATGGACTGGCACACAGAGGTAAAAATCCTTTACAAAGGCCTAGCATCAGTCAAAGCGATCAAATGCTATCCCCACAAATACTCCTCCCCCTGGTTTACCAACAACTAAGAACCAAGAAAAGAGAGCTAAGGAAAGCAGAAAGGAAATGGTAGAAATCCAGGCTTAACAGTGACAGGTCCAAATGTAAGGAACTACATGAAGAATATAAAAAAAGCCATCCTAGAGGCTAAAAATATATACTACTTCCAACAACTATTAAAACCTTTTTAAAATAACAAAATGATACAACATTCCATGGAGACAACTGATGCCTTAACACCAATCTTGACGGTGAAACTCTCTTAGACTACTTCGCTGACAAAGTAGACAAAATGCAATCTCACCTCGAGTCCACCGCGCTTCAGACATTATCCCCCCACAATGCAGACAAGATAATTAAAACTACAACTGGGAACCTAACTCACTTCAAAACTGTCTCCCACGATGACATTCCCAAGATTCTAGACATTATTCACCCTTCCAGCTCCATCCTAGACATCCAAGAGGAAAAAGAACAAGGAGCCGGTATGGCTCACTGTAGCAGTGAAGAAGCGATCAGAGACAAGAAGACTTTGTTTAAGGAATGGAAAAGATCAAAACCGGACGAGAACTGGAAAAAGCACAAACAATATCAAAGCAGGTGCCATAAGGCGGTAAAAGGGGCGAGAAGAGACTACGAGGAAAAAATAGCCAAGGAGGCAAAAAACTTCAAGCAGTTCTTTCGATATATTAAGGGGAAACGACCCGCGAAGGAAGCAGTGGGGCCGTTGGATGACTATGGAATAAAGGGAATGCTAAAGCCATTGCCGACAAACTGAACACATTTTTTGCGTCTGTATTTACCGAAGAGGATAAGTACAACATACCAGAAGCCGACAGGATGTACGCAGGAAACGAAGATGGGAAACTGACAGGATTGACGGTCAGTCTAGAAGAGGTATGCAGGCATATTGATAGGCTTAAAAATGATAAATCCCCAGGACCGGATGGCATCCATCTGAGGGTAATCAAGGAAATGAAATGGGCTAGAACTGAACTGCTTCAACTAATAGCCAATCTGTCGATCAAATCAGGAAGGATTCCGGAAGACTGGAAAGTGGCAAATGTTATGCCGATCTTCAAGAAAGGTTCGAGGGGAGATCTGGGAAACTACAGACCGGTGATTCTGACCTCGGTACCGGGAAAGATGGTAGAGGCGCTGATAAAGGACCGCATCATTGATCACCTTGACTGACACAATCTGATGAGGACCAGCCAGCACGGCTTCAGCAAAGGAAGATCTTGCTTGACTAACTTGCTGCACTTCTTCGAAGGAGTAAACAGGCAGATAGACAAGGGTGACCCGGTCGACATTATATATCTGGATTTTCAGAAGGCGTTCCACAAGGTTCCGTATGAACGACTACTTTGAAAAATTGTGAGCCATGGAATTGAGGGTGAAATACTCACAGGGATTAAAAACTGGCTGCCGGATAGTAAAAAGAGAGTGGGGTTAAATGGACAATACTCAGACTGGAAAAGCATCACGAGTGGAGTGCCACAGGGTTCGGGGCTTGGACCCGTGCTCTTCAATATATTTATAAATGACTTGGAAATTGGTATGACAAGTGAGGTGATTAAATTTGCAGATGATACGAAGTTATTTAGAATAGTGAAGACGCAGGAGGATTGCAAAGACCTGCAACGTGATATAAAAATGCTCGAGAAATGGGCCGCGACATGACAAATGAGGTTTAACATGGATAAGTGTAAGGTGATGCATGTCGGTAATAAAAATCTTATACACAAATACAGGATGTCCGGTGCAGTACTCAGAGAGACCCCCCCCCAGAAAAGAGACTTGGGAGTACTGGTCTACAAGTCAATGAAGCCGTCCACGCAATGCACGGTGGCAGCGAAAAGGGCGAACAGAATGCTAGGAATGATTAAGAAGGGGATCACAAACAGATCGGAGAAGGTTTTCATGCCGCTGTACCGGGCCATGGTACGCCCTCATCTGGAATATTGCGCCTAGCACTGGTTGCCGTACATCAGGGGTGCCCAACGCGTCGATCGCGATCGACCAGTAGCTCAGGAAGGCAACTCGAGTCGATCGCACTCGTGTTGCCGTCCTGATCTACGATTTCAGCCCCTAGCGAACTTATGCTCCGGGCTCTAACGTGTGCGTGCAGGCTTCTCTTCTCTTCCCTCCGAAACCGGAAGTTATGCCCGGGGAGGGGGAGGGGGGGAGAAGGGAAGCCTGCACGCACATGTTGAGAGCCCTGAAGCAAGCGTTCGCTACGGGCTAAGGCGGGAGACATGTTAGTGAAGCATTTCCTCTTCTTGCTGCCGGGTCCTGCCTACTTTCTGTTTCCGCGAAGGCAGGACCCAGCAGCATTTCCCCCAACAGTTCCTCGCGATGCTGGTCGGCCGAAGCAGGGAGAGGTTGGGGCGGCGTCGGCTTTGGGCGTGTTATTGGCGTCGGCTTTCGGGCCTGTTATTGGTGGCGGTTTGGGTCCTGGTCCCCGATGGCAGTTTGGGTCCCCGATGGCAGTGGCAGTGTCTTGGGGGAGGGCAGGGAGAAAGAAAGAAAGAAAAAGGGCAGGCAGGGAGACAGAAGGAAAGAAGAGAAACAGAAAAAAAGGAAAGGGAGGCAGAGAGAAAGAAAGGGCAGGGAGAGAGGAAGGAAAAGTTGGGGGAGGGAATGAGGTGTGGAGGAGAGGAAGCATACAGGCTGAAAGAAGGGAAGAAAGATTGGATGCACAGTCAGAAGAAGAAAGTGCAACCAGAGACTCATGAAATCACCAGACAAGGTAGGAAAAATGATTTTATTTTAAATTTAGTGATCGAAATGTGTCTCAATTTATATCTGCTGTCTATATTTTACACTAAGGTCCCCTTTTACTAAACCGAAATAGAGTTTTTTAGCACAGGGAGCCTATGAGTGTCGAGAGCAGCGCTGGGCATTCAGCGCAGCTCCCTGCGCTCTAAAAACTGCTATCGTGGTTTAGTAAAAAGGGAGGGGGGTATATTTGTCTATTTTTGTATGGTTGTTACTGAGGTGATAGTGCATAGAGTCATCTGCTTTGACCTCTTTGAAAAACCCTGGAATAGGAATGATAATTAACATTTTCTATGCGTACAGTGTGCGTTGTGTTTTTTTAAAATTTTATTGTTGGTAGATCATTTTGACTTGGTCATTTTAAAAGTAGCTCGCAAGCCCAAAAAGTGTGGGCACCCCTGCCGTACATGAAGAAGAACACAGTACTACTCGAAAGGGTCCAGAGAAGAACGACTAAATGGTTAAGGGGCTGGAGGAGTTGCCGTACAGTGAGAGATTAGAGAAACTGGGCCTCTTCTCGCTTGAAAAGAGAAGATTGAGAGGGGACATGATCAAAACATTCAAGATAATATAGGGAATAGACTTAGTAAATAAAGACAGGTTGTTCACCCTCTCCAAGGTAGGGAGAACGAGAGGGCACTCTCTAAAGTTAAAAGGGGATAGATTCAGGACAAATGTAAGGAAGTCGTTCTTTATCCAGAGAGTGGTGGAAAATCGGAATACTCTTCCGGAGGCTGTTATAGGGGAAAGAAACCTCCAGGGATTTAAGACAAGGTTAGACAAGTTCCTGCTGACCCGGAACGTACGCAGGTAAGGCTAGACTCAATCAGGGCACCGGTCTTTGACCTAAGGGCCGCCGCATGAGCAGACTGCTGGATACGATGGACCACTGGTCTGACCCAGCAGTGGCAATTCTTATGTTTTATGTTATATAAAGACACAATAACCCCAGAATAGTATGGAGATCTAAATTGCTTCTGTAACTGCACCTCAGCCTTCCTCTCTGTTCCCTTGTACCTTTCTGCTGAAACATCCTCTTAGTCACCCCTTCTCTTTCTTAACACCAAACATAAAACAAATCTGACAAGGGAAAACCTTGGCCAGCTCAGCCAAGCTATAGTATTTGAGGATGCTCTTATTATAAGTACATAAGTACATAAGTAGTCGCCGCCGCCGGGGCAGACCAGAGGTCCATCCAGCCCAGCGGTCCGCTCACGCGGCGGCCCACCAGGCATATTGCCTGGTCAGCGGTCCCTGACTAATTTTATTGCCTTCCTCTACAGTTATCTCTAAACCTTCCACTGCTCTTATCTGTACCCCTCAATCCCTTTGTCTTCCAGGAACCTATCCAGGTCATCCTTGAAACCCTGTACTGTGCTATTTCTTATCACGGCCTCCGGAAGGGTGTTCCATGTGTCCACCACCCTCTGTGTGAAAAAGTACTTCCTTGCGTTTGTTTTAAACCTGTCCCCCTTCAATTTCATCGAGTGACCCCTTGTTCTTGTGGTTTCTTTCAAATTGAAAAATCTGTCTTTGTCAACCTTTTCGATGCCCCTCAGGATCTTGAAGGTCTCTATCATATCTCCTCTGAGTCTCCGCTTTTCCAGGGAGAACAGCCCCAGCTTCTTCAGTCTGTCAGTGTATGTAAGGTTTTCCATACCCTTAATCAGTTTAGTTGCTCTTCTCTGGACTCCCTCAAGCATTGCCATGTCCTTTTTGAGGTACGGTGACCAGTACTGTACACAGTATTCCAGATGCGGGCGCACCATAGCCCGGTACAGTGGCAGGATGACTTCCTTCGTTCTGGTCGAGATACCCTTCTTAATGATACCTAACATTTGGTTTGCTTTCCTCGAGGCTGTGGCGCATTGTGCCGACGCCTTCAATGTCGTGTCTACCATCACTCCCAAGTCTCTTTCCAGATTACTGACCCCTAGCATTGATCCCCCCATTTTGTAAGTGAACATCGGGTTCCTTCTCCCTATATGCATGACCTTGCATTTCCCTACATTGAAGCTCATTTGCCACTTTTTCGCCCATTCTTCCAATGTCGTAAGATCCCTTTGGAGATTCTCGCAGTCAACCGTGGTTTCAACCTTGCTGAATAGTTTGGTGTCATCTGCAAATTTGATGACCTCGCATTTTGTTCCCGCCTCCAGGTCGTCAATGAATATGTTAAACAGGAGCGGTCCCAGCACCGATCCTTGAGGAACCCCGCTCGTGACCCCTTGCCAGTCCGAGTAATGGCCCTTTACACCAACCCTCTGCTTCCTGTCTGCCAGCCAGTTTTTGATCCATCGGTGGACCTCCCCGTGCACCCCATGGTTCCATAGCTTCCTGAGCAACCGCTCATGTGGTACCTTATCGAAGGCTTTCTGGAAGTCTAGGTAAATTATGTCTATGGGTTCTCCTTTGTCCACCTGGTTGTTTACCCCCTCAAAGAAGTACAACAAGTTTGTGAGGCACGACCTACCCTTGCAGAACCCATGCTGGCTCGACCTTAGCTGTCCATTTTTTTCGATATGGTCACAGATGCTGTCCTTAATCAGTGCCTCCATCATCTTTCCCGGGACCGATGTGAGGCTTACCGGCCTATAGTTTCCCGGGTCGCCCCTCGAACCCTTCTTGAAGATGGGCGTGACATTAGCTATTTTCCAGTCCTCCGGGATCCCTCCAGTTTTTAGGGATAGGTTGCATATTTGCTGAAGTGTCTCTGCTATTTCATTCCTTAATTCCTTGAGCACCCTTGGGTGAATGCTATCCGGACCTGGCGACTTGTCGCTCTTTAGCTTGTCTATCTGCCTGAGGACATCCTCCTGGCTCACCTCTAATTTGACCAGCTTGTTATCTTGATCTCCATTTTCTATTTCCTCTGGTTCCGGAATGTTGGATGTGTCCTCCCTCGTGAAGACCGACGTAAAGAAGTCATTTAACTTGTCAGCTATTTCTTTTTCCTCCCTCACTACTCCCTTTCTATCCCCATCATCCAAGGGCCCCACTTCCTCCCTCGCTGGTTGCTTCCCCTTTACGTACCTGAAGAATGATTTGAAATTTTTTGCCTCTCCCGCTAGTCTCTCTTCATATTCCCTCTTTGCTCTCCTAACCACTCGGTGGCACTCCTTCTGGCTTTCCTTGTGTTCCTTTTGGTTGGCCTGCGTTTGATCCTGTTTCCATTTTTTGAACGATGCTTTCTTGTTACTGATCGCCTTTTTTACAGCTGCCGTTATCCATGCTGGGTTCTTTATTCGATTTTTCTTGCACTCTTTTCTGAACCTGGGGACGTACAGGTTCTGTGCTTCGTGCACCGTACGCTTGAGCAGGGTCCAGGCGCTTTCTACGGACTCTACCTTCCTTGTGCTGCCGTTGAGTTTCTTCCCCACCATTTTCCTCATTGCATCATAATTCCCTTTTCTGAAGTTGAGCGCTGTTGTTGTGGTTCTTTTCACCCTGGATGATCCCAGTTCTAGTCTGCACTGGATCATGTTGTGATCGCTGTTTCCCAGTGGGTCTAATACCGCTACTTCCTTTGCAGGTCCCCCCAGTCCACTGAAGATTAGATCAAGAGTAGCTTCTCCTCGTGTAGGTTCCATGACCAGCTGTTCCAGGAAGCAGTCCCTCGTGGCTTCCAGGAATCTTATTTTCCTCTTCCTCTCCCCCCCCACACACATTTTTGAAATTTTTATTTTGCAGAACATGTATGCAGTTTATGAACTAAATATCATCCATTACCCACATAGCTTCCAGCTAATGGCTGAAGATATGGTTATGTTCCCTTTCTCCTTCTCCCCCTCCCCCCCAAACATGATACAAACTCTTCCTGCCCCCATCAACCTGACCCGATCCCACTCCAACCACAATAGTCCCTCAGTTAGGGACTACCAATAGCAGACCCTTCCTTGCAGCACTTGTTCACTTAGCAGGGTCTACTTTAAGCTACCCATTATTCCAGTGGGATTGGCCACACTGGACTGAACCCCACTTGCTCCTGCATTTAGCAGCTCCACCTGTAAAATGGGCCCCGAGACTTCTAGTGGTTGTCTCGAGATACTGCTGCTAAAAGTCAGCCCTCTGGGACCCATATCAGCTCAGGTGGCTAGCACAACTTTTTAATGTATTTTGCAGTAAGTCTTTTCTTGTTTGTTAACTGCGCAATAGGGCAATGGTCTCCAACCTTTTTCATGTAAAGGACTGCAGTGTAAATATGAGATAGTTCTAAGGGCCACCCAAAGATTTCAAACCTTTATTACCTTGATGCGTTTGCTCTGACTGGGCGTTAAACATTAAAATTAATACTAATTCTGATTCATAGTACTTGAGAAAGATATAGTTTAAAAGCTCACCTTATTTTGGATTGTCAACAGTAGTAAATTTTATAAATAAGACACCTGAGTAACACACTTAAGAGATTGTTTGCAGTTATATCAACTGGCCAAGACTAAAATTAACACTTTTAAAAAGATTTAAAGAGCATTTCAGCCAACTGGTTGAGAGCCACAATGAAGGGCTTTGGGGACCACATATTGGAGACCACTGCACTAAGGCTTAACACCCTTTAGTAAACAGGCCCCTGAGGCAATGAAATGTTATCTGAATGTAACTCACCTTGGGCCTCTAAGAAAAATGGTGTGAGCTAAATTTAAACAAATATTGGTGGACAGTTTTGGTGGTAATGAAGCTTCTGCGCTGTTCTGTATCGGGATCATTCTTCTCTCAATCCATCTATAAATGTGCTATATCAGTTTTCATAAATAAGTGAAAGAAATATAAAAAGGAAGGTTTATTTCTTTCTGTCTTTATATTAGCTTTAAATAACAGAAATAAAGACCAGTTTAATGAGTTAAATTTAATTACTGCAATAATAAAATATACCTTAAAAGTGTGAAACTTGAGAGAAAACCCCTGGTGAATTGCTAAGCCAGATATGTAATTAATTTATCCTTAACACTAATACGTTCTTGATTCTGCTCCTATTCAACAGCAGGTTTTCACTGACAATTATACTTGTTTTGCTGGACCCCTTTTAATTCAGTTTTGCAACCTGTGAATATCAGTATTAACAGCGCTGAATAGAAACTATTTGAGCTGTCAAAAAGTGTTTGACCAATTTTTTTTTTTTTTCCCCAACATAATTTAGAAGTCAACAGATTCAATTATGTGACGGCAATTTTGTTTAAAATCAAGTGTGCACGGGATATGTTGGAAATTCTCAGGGGCTCAAATTCAGCAGGAGATAACCAAGTAGATGCTCCTAGTCAGTTTCTTCTCACTGACTGAATGCTTCTAGGATTTTCAGAGGCATATAAATGCATAATGCAACTGAAAATCCATGGAGACTACTGCAGCACTCTCCTGTTACTGCTTGTCTGATACTGACAGCAGTGCTCAGATAATTGCTGGGATCTTTTCCAGATAAGCCCCGCCACTAATGGAAAAAGTGCATGCGCCGAAAGTTAAGCCCCCCCACCTTTTGCCAGCGCACGCAACTTTAACCAGTGAAGTTCTCAGCACAACGCCCCCACAACGTTGCGCGATGTGTATAAAGAGGGCTGCATGGGAACGGGGATGACGGGAATCCCGCGGGACCCGCGGGGATCCCGCGGGTTCCCCTTTTGGGTCACGGGGATCCCGTGGGTACGCCCCCCTAGGGTCGCGGCGATCCCGTGGGGATGCCCCCTAGGGTCGCGGGGATCCCGTGGGACGCCTCCAAGGGTCGCGGGGTTCCTGTGGGGTTGGATCGCAGTGCACTCGAGCCGCGAGGGTAGTCTCCTCCTCCTCCTTACCTGCCCTGTCGCAGCACACAGCCGAACTGAACTCTTCCCGATGTCAGCGCTGACGTCGGAGGGAGGGCTTGAGCAAAGCCCTCCCTTCCTCCGACGTCAGCGCCGATATCAGGAAGACTTCCGGTCGGCTGTGTGCGGCAGGGGAGGTAGGGAGAAGGCAATGGCGTACGAAAGAGGGGGGGGTGGTCCGTCCTGCCCCGCCCCGGGGAATGTGCACAGCCGGTCAGGTCCCCCGATCGACTGACAACAGGCCCGGCCGACAAACCTCCCTGCCCTGTAGCCGTGAATCTAAATTACCTCTTACAGCAGCTTCACTACTCCAGCTGCTGTAAGAAGGTAATTTAAATTTGCGGCTACAGGACAGGGAGATTTGTCCGACCGGGCCTGTTCTGTTGTCGGTCGGGTGGGGAAGCGCCACAAAGGTAAGGGGCAGGGAGGGAGAAAGGGAGGAAAGGTGGAGTGGAGAAGAAAAGACGCTTAAGGGAAATGGGTAAAACTGAGGGGGGAGAAGGCCGCTGAAAGCACATGGGGAAGACAGAGGAGGGAGAAGGATGCTGAAAGCACATGGGGAAGACGGGGGGGAGGACACTGAAAGGACATGGGGAAGACAGGGGGGGAGAAGGACGCTGAAAGGACATGGGGAAAACAGGGGGGAGAAGGCCGCTGAAAGGACATGGGGAAGACGGGGGGGGGGGAGAAGGACGCTGAAAGGACATGGGGAAGGCAGAGGGCGGAGAAGGATGCTGCCTGACAGGACATGGGGAAGATGGGGGAGAAGGACGCTGAAAGGAAATGGGGAAGTGAGAGTGGGGAGAAGACACTGGCAGGGAAGAAGACAGAGATGCCAGACTATGGGGGGAGCGGAGGGAAGAAGATGGGTGCCAGACCAATTTGGGAGGGGGGAGAAAGGGAGAGGCACAGTAACAGAGCAAATGGAAGACACAGAGAGAAGAGAGACAGTGGATGGAAGGAATTGAATGAGAGCATGAAGAAAGCAAAAACCAGGCAACAAAGGTAGGAAAAAAATTCTATTTCCTTTTTTTTTTTTTTTTTTTGCTTCAGCATAAAGTAGTATATTAGTTGTGTTGATAAAAATTTATAAACATTAGAGGCTCTGGAAAACACCCGTTTACAAAGTATGTATTCTTCCCAATTAATATTTCCAAATTAATAAAGTCTTTTTGCTTATTTTTAAATGGGTTTCTACCAGAGCTTTTAATTCAGTAGCATAATTAAATGAAATAACTATTTCTGTAGTTTATAGGGACGGGTGGGGACGTAGGGGATTCCTTGCGGGGACGTAGGGGATTCCTCGCTGGGACAGGCGGGGACAGAGGGGATTCCTCGCGGGGACGGGTGGGGACGGAGGGATTCCTCGCGGGGACGGGTGGGAGTCCTCACGGGGACGGGTGGGGACGGGTGGGACTTTGGCGGGGACGGGTGGGATTTCTGTCCCCGCGCAACTCTCTACTCCCATGTTACTGAGTCATTTAAGAGCATGCACTGAAAATCCTGTGTCTCAGTGAAAGAAAAGGGAGTGGCTAATCCACTCCCACATACCCTACATTTTCCTATATGCATCCTCCAGTAGAATTTGTAGAGGTAATTATATTTCAGTCTGAACCCTTGAATATGAAAGTTCCTACGTTACTAGTTCACTAAAATTTAATTCATAATATATGCATTTTGTATATTCGATTAGAATTTCTAACTTTACCCTGCAAAAAAGGAGAAGGAACCTCCTCCCCTGGAATGTAATCTCCATAGTAAGAAGAAAAGTCCATCTCTGTAGCAACCAGGTCAAAAGCCAATCCTTATTTCTCCTGCAGGTCTCTGGAGACCAGATTGAACACACATTGAAACAATGGGACTTCATAAAACTAAGCTACAGCCTGTGTGTATTTTCTCCAGTGCTTCAACAAAGCTATCAAATTCATTTCTAGGGTCCTAAGAGAATGCTGCTCTTTCCCTGTTTCCAGTGACCTCAGCACAAAAACACATATTTAGGTCAATATATTATCCCCTGTTTGTCTTATCTGGTTTGTGTTCTGGCTTCTCCAATTGTAATTTTATCTAACCATTTATAACTAAGGTGACCATACGTCCCGTTTTCAATGGGACAGTCCCGTTATTGGACCAACCGTCCCGTTGTCTCGAGCCACCGCTTCGGGATGCCGAAATGTCCCGTTTTCAGGGACAGTCTCCCGAAGCTGTGCGCGGAGACAAGGGGACGGTCGGTCCAGCGCCAAACCCCTGCAGTGTTCTCCGTGCCCGGCTAATCCTGCTGCTGCCGCTGATGCTCCTTCCCGGGCTGAGTTCCGCAAACAAACTGAACCCATGCTCTGGGCTCTAACGTGTGCGTGCCGTCTTCCCTTCTCTTCCCTCCGAAACCGGAAGTTACGTCCAGGGGGGAGAAGAGAAGGGAAGCCGGCACGCACACGTTAGAGCCTCTGAGCAGGAGTTCACTACGGGCAGCGACGGAGGGAAGCTAAGCGAGACACAGAGGGAAGCTTACAACTTGCTACGAGCCTTCCTCGCTGCCGGGTCTGACTCCTGCCTACTTTCTGTTTCCGCGAAGGCAGGACCCGGCAACGAGGAAGGCCCGAAGCAAGTTGTAAGCTTCCCTCCATCGCTGACCTATGGAAGATAGGTCAGTGATGAAGGGAAGCTTGTGACTCTGCCGATGGGAGGGATGGGAAGAGAAATGCTGCTGCTGCACTCAAGGGGGGAAGGGGGGAATAGAAAAGCTGCTGGCTGCTGCTGCGCCCAAGGGGGGAGGGGGAAGAGAAAAGCTGCTGCACCCGAGGGAGGAAGAGACAAGCTGCGGCTGCTGCACCCAAGGGGGGGATAGGGGAAGAGAAAAGCTGCTACTGTACCCAATTGAGGAGGGGATAGGGGAAGAGAAGTGCTGCTGCTGCACCCAACTGGGAAGAGAGAGGGGAAAAGGAAGACCAGGAAGGGAGAGGAGGGAGGAAAGAGATGCCAAGACCATGGAAAGAGGGAAAGGAAAGTTGCTACCAGACCATGGAGGGGGGAGAGATGTCAGGATATATGGGGGAGGGGGATGAGACAGATGCCAGACCAGGAGGAAGGAAGGAGAGAAAGGAAGAAGAGATGCCAGATAATGGAGTGGGAGGGGGAGATGGAAGGAGAGGAGAGAGATCATAAGGAGATAGAGATGCCAGACCATGGGGTGGAGTGGGAAGGAAGGAAGGAAAGGAGAAGAGAGCATAGGGGAGGGGGTGGAGACAAAGACTGGAAGGCAGTGATGGGGACATAGGAAGGAGGCACTGGGGGCACTAAGGACACATGAAGGGGCACTAAGGACATAAGAAGGAGGCACTGAGGACATAGGAAAAAAGGAGGGAGGGAATAGAAAGGGACAATTGTTGGGTCTGAGTGCAAAAAGAAAGAAATGAAAGAAAGGATGCACAGTCAGAAGGAAATGCAACAAGAGACTCATGAAATCACCAGACAGTAAAGGTAGGAAAAATGATTTTATTTTCAATTTAGTTATCAAAATGTGTCAGTTTTGAGAATTTATATCTGCTGTCTATATTTTGCACTATATTTATCTATAGTTACTGAGGTGACATTGCATATTTTAAAGTCATTTGCCTTGACATCTTTGAAACCCTTCAAATATAAAATGATAATTAACATTTTCTCTGCGTAATAGTGTGTTTTGTAGTTTTTTTTAAATTTTAAGGTTACCATTATGAATTAATATGAAGATATTATGTGTAGATGAAAAAATGAATGGAAGAAATTAGGGGTGGGATTGGAGGCGTGGCTAGGGTGGGACGGGGAGGGGCTAGGGCTGGATTAGAGGCGGGACTGAGAATTAATAGATGTCCCCTTTTGATGAAAAAAATAAATGGTCACCTTATTTATAACCCCTCCTACTTTGCCCTTGGATAGGTCCTTATCTTATAAACAAACCCTGACTATTAAATCCAGAGCAATGGAAGGAAAATATAATGGCTATTTTATTTTTCATGCTTGCCCATTCTACCACATATCTGTCCATTTTTAATAGGCTGCCACGCCCAGGTTCAAAAGAGCCTCATCAGTTTCCATAATGCCGAGAAGCCTTTTTCTGACCAGTAATTCATTGTGAACATCTAAAGTGAGAGAGCAGTCCAGCGTCACTCCCAGAATTTTTATCATGTCAGCAATAGGAAAGATCTGACCGTTCAAAGAAATTGAAGTATCTTTGATTTTGTCATTTGGATTCGCCAGGAAGAATTTGTTTTTTTCTGAGTTGAATTTGAGTTTGAATTCGGCCATCCATGATTCGATTTGCTTTAAAGTTGATGCCAGGTGATTCTTGGTCTCAGAAGTCAGGCTTGTTAGGGGAAGAACTATGATGTCCAATCATGCAGGGTGTATTGCATGATTGGATAATTCCCTGAAGAAGCTGCTGGTGAAACAGGTCCCTGTTGGAATGCTATCTAGATAAGTATTTCACCCTTAATAAGAGATATACATGTTGTTGTGTTGTGTTTTTTTTCACCTAGGATTATATTCAGTCTGCAACAAGCTGTCCTGCATAGGTGATATCTGCAAACAGAGGACATCGCTCGGGTGTCTGAGATTTGTCCACCACTTTGACATAAATGATGAGCTTATCATGTATTTTGCACTAGTTTGAAGTTGTGATATTTGATCCCACTGTTGGGTCTATGGTTTGCACAACCCTTCTTTTTCAGTGGAGAATTCCTTTTTTATTTATTAAGAGGCCCATTTTCAAAGCACTTAGACAAACAAAGTACCATAGGTTTCTATGGTACTTTGTGTGTCTAAGTGCTTTGAAAATGGGCCTCTAAGTATCTTTAATTTGGACCTGGCCATGAAAACTAACCTTTGAAGATGACTAATGTAGAAAATACTGCTAGCACCTGCCATCATATTTAATAAAAATAAATAGCACATTTTAAGGGAATTTGAACAGCCAAAGAGCTTGCTGCTAATATGGGTTCCCTAGCAACCCTTGCTTGTTTACAAGATCCGGCGTTGCCTAAGCCACTAATGCCTGTCCCCTCAAGTCAACCAAGAAGCTGTTTGGTGCCTTTGCAGGTTAAGTCTGGTTTAGAAAAGTATGTTTCATATAATTACATCACGCTTCTTGCAATTAGAGATTATTTTGATTGAGTGCATGGTGGGAAGTGGTTTGCTTATCTTATTGCATGAACTAAAGACATCTCAGTGTGAGAATTCTTTGTATAATTGTCTTTCTCTATTATGTGTGTGGAGTATACAGTGTGCACTAAGAGAGGAATATGCAAATAATACATACTGGGCGATATTCAGCCTATGGCAGTCAGATGTTTTAGAATTATCAACAGCTGTGAGATGAATTAGGGATGGATATTCAATACTGAGCCATGTCTGGGCAGCAACAAGGCATGTCTGGGTCCTTGGTAGACCTAGACGTTATGCCAGAGTCAGTCAATATTCGGTGCCAGTACCCACATACCTAACTGGTCTTACCTGCCTGGTTAGATATGCAGGCACTGTCACTGAATATGATCATACCCTACTCATCTTCTGATTCAACCCAATTCTACCTCCCAGATCACTCTGGCGCTAACCATACACTGCTGTGACACTCAGAACAGATAGTCAGTGGCATTGTTTGATTAAGTGGCCTTAGATAGTGTCCCCTCATGGCTTGTTTAAACACATTTGAATATGTACCCTATAACTTCTAAGAAAGAACAAACAATGAAGGAGACTCTGGTGTCCAATCACCTTTATTGTATCTCAAGACTCGACACGATTGTATTTCGGCCCATACATGAGTGTGTCGAGTCTTTCATTCCATTCTTTGGAAAGTTGTTGTCTCCTGTTTCTCTATGACCCTATAACATCTAAGGCACAGGATAGGGACTGCCTGACAACCCCAAAATAGGAGTGGTTAGTGGTTAGTGTCAGCCCAGCCTTAACTTGCTGGCCTTACCAATGTCAGCAAACACCTATGGGAGATCATATCATTCATGTCTGACCTTAGGGTATGTCAGTGCAAACAGTCTCAGATTGTCCCAGACAGCCTAAAATACATCAGTGCTTAAAGGTAACAAAGGACCTTGGTACAGCTAAGAGGTGCGAAGAGGTGCTAAAGACAGATAAGATGTGCTAAGATGTGTTAATGTGTGGTGCTTAAGATGGACAGCTTAAGATATACAGTAAGCCCAGGTGCATGGTCTAACACAGATAGGGCATACCGATCGTGTACCAATCGGTTTGTGACTCCTTTACGATCAAAATTCCCTCCGGCCAACCTCTCCAGAGATCCGCTTCGATTCTGTGCATGCAAATGAGGAGAAACGCATGCAAAGTAGGCAGGGACGCGATTCACAACACACATTTCCCGATCCGACTGGGCTGGCCGATCAACTCCAGAAGTGATTGCTTGGGACCAGTTGCAGACCTTCTTTTCTCACTCTCTAGCGCCGTCCTGCTCTCTGCTGTCCCGATCTCGCTACTTTTTTCAGGGGCTGCCGAAGCCCTGGGGCCGGGGACGCAAGTAAAAGTCCTCTCACCGCCAAGACTGATCTCTGCTGCCTTCCCTGTAGCCCCACTTTAAATCCGCGGGCTCGTACTGCAGGGAAGGCGGCTTCCTTCCCACTCTCCAGCGCCACCCTGTTCTCTGCCCTGCACTTTGCTGCCCCGATATTGCTGCCTGTTTCAGGGGCTGCAGAAGCCCTGGGGCAGGGGTGAGAACAGTGCCTGTTGGCTCCTAGACTGATCTCTGCTGTACTGTGTCTTCCCTGCAGTGCGAGCCCGTGGGTTTAAAGCAGGGCTGCACGCCGCAGTACAGCCCCACTTTAAACCCGTGGGCTCACAGTACAGGGAAGGAGGGAAGAGGCTGCCACTGCCGGAGATAGGAGCAGGAGAGTTGGGTCCGGAAAAAAAAACAGTAAAAAAAAAGCACACAAAACGCATGCGCAGACCATCTGCAGGGAAAGCAGATGGTCTGCACATGCGCGGGGATCGCATACCAGCGATCCGAGCAGGCAGATGAGGGTGTTCCTCCGATCGTCCCCCATCTGCATATTTTTCTTTAGCTAATTCATCAGACCTCCCGGATCAAGCCCGATTGGGCAGGTTAGTGAATCTGGCCCATAGTTAAGTTAATCAGAAACCAGTGTCAAAGTGATACTGGAAATTCTCCCTCTCTTCTTCTCCAGTCTCTCACACCCCACTCACTTTATTCACCATTGTTTTAAACAGTAAGATACTGGGACATACAATAGTTTCTATATTTAGAATAAGAATCCAACCTATAAAAGCCCCCTCTGTATTTGTAAAGCATATGTCTATTTCTGGCTGTCCATTTGTAACCCAGTAAAGCTTATGTATCTTTCTAAAGATTGCCTTTCTGTAATATTAAGTTTATTATATTCTTTATGTAATCACTTTTAGCTGTGCTTGTCATTTGATTGTACTTCTTACTGAATCTTCAATGAGGGTATTGAACCCGGGACCTGGCATTTTGTAAGGCCGCCTTTGCTTCAATATTACCCCTCCAAAACCTTACATTTTGGGGGCTAAATCTTAAAGTTAGAACCATTGCTTCAGCACCCTAAGTTTGTGGGTTCAAGCCCTAGGCTGCTTCTTGTGTCCCTGGGCAAGTCACTTAATCCTCCATAGCCCCAGGTACGTTAGATAGATTGTGAGCCCACCGGGACAGATAGGGAAAATGCTTGAGTACCTGATTGTAAAACTGCTTAGATAACCTTGATAGGCAGTATATAAAAAAATCCTAATAATAATAAACTTACCCTCCGTTGTCCCAGGTACCTAGGTAGATTGTGAGCCCACTGGGACAGGTAGGGAAAAATATTTAGAGTGTTGAATGTAAAAACCACTTTGATGGTCTTGCAAAGGGCGGTATATAAGTACTTAGATAAATAAATAGAAACTGGAAAATGCACACAAATAAAGTATAATAAACTAATATTAAGTATTTGTTTTCTTGACTGTCTTCCAGAAGCTGATACTAGTCAAAGCAAGTCTATGAATGCATCAAGGGGCCTATTTACCAAATTGCACTACAGTATCTGTGAATTAATACCGTCCTTTCAACCTCCATATTTTACAAAGCCAGACCAAGGTTAATGAATGAGCTCCCTGAACAGCTACGAGCTATGAAAAGCTTCAATGAATTTAAGAAGTGTTTAAAGATTTTTCTTTTTGAATCACTGAAATGATTTTTATTCTGGCACATTCTACTAGAAGATGCATTATGACGCAGTGGCTGCATGGATGGTCCGACATTCAAACTTGGTATGTATCGATCTTATATTGTGCATGTTGAGCAGCCAGACTGTGGAATATGTACGGCCATCAAATTTATGGGGTCCTCAGCCACTCCTATAGTTTAAGAACCATTTGAAAGCATATTTGTTTGAGCAGGCCTTATCGTAATTTTCACACTTATGATGGGTTTAAGATTGCAGCGTTTGCTTTTATGTTTTCTGATTTTGCTGTGTCTTTTTGATATTATGTATTTTTTTATATTGTATCCTGCTTAGATTGGTAGGTAATAAGTTTTTAAAGAAATCTTTTTCTCTTTTAGTGACTAAATGCTAAGGCACTCAATATATTCTATGGGCACCTTAGCATTTATCACGTGCTAATCTTTAGTGTGCTCTAAATGGGTTAGCACGCCTTAGTAAAAGGACCCAGTAGTGATTTATATTATGTATGTAGAATTGGTCCCCCTCCCAGAATAGTAGATTGTATGGGTTATACAAGTTAACGTAAATTAACATATCAATGAACACATAGGCGCCATGGTAACAATTAATACAGTCTATAATCAGTTTCTGCCCAATATTCAGTTCTATTTACCTGGCCAGGAACAGCTCCCGGTAGGCTAAATAGAACACAATCACCTGAGCACTAATATTCGGTACTAAAATGACCGCTAAACATTTACGGTTAGCAGCTAGTGGATAGCCTGCTATTTGCGAAATTCAGACCTCTGGCCAAATAAGTTGACTGGTCAAACTGGACCTTTTAAATAGTCGGTCTGTCTGTGGCCACTGTAAACGCACCAGTGCATATTATCATCATGATAGAAGAGAATGTCTTCTAACAAGCTCTTGCCCTATTATCATTTGTTTAGGACCTTTTTAATTGAAACTTATCTCAGGACATTGGAGGCTCAGCATTATAACAGGGCTGAAATGTCGAACATGCATTGGTTGTGTGTGTTCAAAGAGGAAAAAGGTGAACTGAACTCATTGTCATAGGGAAGAAATGGACATGTTTTACTAGAGCGAATAAGGATGAATTTCCTGATAGAAAAACAATAATTGGATGTTGAGGATGTTTCAAAGTTGTTTACTCATGTTTCAGGGGCATATTGACTTGAAAGTGAAAACTTTCTAAAAACACAGGAAAGCAGAATTGGCCCAATTTACAGCTAAGGTGGAAGGCATTGAAAATCTTTCAGACGGGCACTGGCCAATGGAAGCAGCTTGGCAGTTCTCTTTCCCCCATCACCCTTTGCTGACAGCGGGCTCAATAACAATGAAGCCTCATCAGCGGTAACCAGAAAATCATTAGAAGGCCTGTGCAGCTCTTCTAATTTAATTTGGCTAAGGAGAGGGAGACAAAGCAGACACCATGGATTTGCAGCATGAAGAATCAATCACATGAAGACTAAAATGGGTGTGGGGTATGGGGGGGGTTGGGGCTATGATGGTTACTGAGTAGTGAGCTGTGTCTGCTACTGCTCTAACTCTGGGTCTTTCTTGCTTTTAAAAGTTTTCTTCCAGCTCACCCATCTGACGCAGGTCTTAGATTTCCTGGTGGATCTGGACAGCTAAGGACTGAATCTCTTGTTTGGGAATTTCATAGCTAATATGAAGTGACAAAAAGATCTGGGGGTATGTTGTAAGCATTGTCCTAATGATGGGCACCCTCCTGCCACAATCTTCGGGAGGGTCGTGGGGGGGGGGGTCGGCTGGAGGGGTTGGGCACCCTCCTGCCACGATCTTCAGGAAGGCCGTTGGGGGGTCGGCAGGAGGGATTGGGTACCCTCCTGCCACGATCTTCGAGAGGGCCGTTGGGGGGTCCAGCAGGAGGGGTTGGGTATCCTCCTGCCACGATATTCGGGAGGGCCGTTGGGGGGGTCAGCAGGAGGGATTGGGCACCCTCCTGCCACAATCTTCAGGAAGCCCGTTGGGGGGTCGGCAGGAGGGGTTGGGTACCCTCCTGCCACGATCTTCGGGAGGGTCATTGGGGGGGTCGGCAGGAGGGGTTGAGTACCCTCCTGCCACTATCTTCGGGAGGGCCGTTGGGGGGTCCAGCAGGAGGGGTTGGATACCCTCCTGACGTGATCGTCGGACGAGGGCGGGTTCTGTCGGCAGGAAGAGTTGAGCACCTTCCTGCCGGCGATTGACGGGGGGACAACGGGTTCTGTCGGCAGGAGGGGTTGGGCACCCTCCTGCCACAATCGCTGGGGGGAAGGGAGACTTGTGGCCGTAGTCGCGGCCACTATACTAATCATGGCAGGGAGATCCTTGCCACAATTAGGTACAGCGGCCGCGTCTACTTACCATGTAGGCCAGCATTTTGCTAGCCTACATTGTAAGCATCTCCCGTTCTGCTAGGGAGACACGTAGGGCCGCGTAGGTTCGCTTAAGGCTACCGCCTAGCCTTAGGTGAGCTTAGGCAGGCTTGCCGGCCTCTCTAGGCTCCCTGGATGTGCCTTCAATATGGGCAGCCTGCCTGGGTAGCTGATTAGACAGCTGTAGGATGCCTACAGCTGCTTACAATCGGGAGCACTTTGCAGAATCAGAGCCTTAGGGCTCCTTTTACAAAGGTGCACTAGCGGTTTTAGCGTTCGCTAGCTGCTACCACCTCCTCTTGAGCAGGCGGCAGTTTTTCGGGTAGCGCACTATAGCGTGCGCTATTCTGGTATGTGCACTAAAAATGCTAGCACACCTTTGTAAAAGGAGCCCTTAAGGTAAACCCTAGAGATTACTGGGAGCCAGTGAAGTTTTTTTGCAAAGATCAACCTAGCTGCAGTATTCTGGATCTGTTGAAGTCTTTGAAGACTTTTTGTCGTTAAACTTGGATGTTTTCAAAGCCTTCCTAAAACCATCAAGTGATAATTATATTTTTTAATTCTTCTGCAAATCATTCCACCATGCCCAATACAATAAACAATTACATTGTAATGTTTTGCCTTGTATAGTTTTTACATCTTCATTTCATGGTGTATTGGTCTGGCTAGGAGCTAAGAAAGATGTTGTACTGACAGATCATAGGCTCTCTAACTGATTTTTTAGCCAAGTCTCTCACTAGGGGCTCTTCCTTCATTCCATGCCCACATCTTGCACTTTCTTAAAATGGTGGCTACATCCTAATTAGCTCTGGAATTCACTTGGCCATTAGCCAGTCTTTATACAAACCAAATAAACAGCATTTCCTTTCTCTCAAAGAACTATTCTTATACCATCTTCCTCAGGATTATTAAGGAAAATGGTAACCATAGTGATTTATTAAAAGAATACCACCAGAATGTACAATTTGAAGTGTACAATATTCTCAAAGGCTAAGATAGAGCATCACTGTAACCAAAGACATGCTTATGAGCCAAGAAAAAAGATTTATCCATTTTCAGTTTTTATGTGAAGTTTTACTCTGACTAGTTCCAACTCTACTTTTTCAGTTATTTTGTGGTTTTACTCCCATAGTATTTCCGTGGGGTTGCCAGAATTTACTTTTCAACAGTGCATCTTGGGGAACTGGGTTCAGTTCCCATTGCTTATGTTAGTGATCCTGAGCAAGCCACTTTAACAAAAAGAAAAACTTACCCCCACCTCTGTTTTGAAGAACTGGAAAAACTGGGACCGATTAAATTATAATTTCTGGTGGGAATCTTTATGCCGCACTTTTAAACTGTAACGTATGATTGCCATACAACTGGGACATTATAGAAAATTTAAGGATGTTTGGGAACCATTGATAAAATTCCGTACGGAGTGATTATTGATTTAGCCTTTTGATTATATACGTCCAGGTTGGGGAAATACCTTTAATTTTAATTTATTGTTGATTGTAATTTTTGTGGAGCTCGAACTAAAGAGGACTGTGAAGAACTGCAAAGGGACTTGAACAAACTAGGGGAATGGGCAACGAGATGGCAGATGAAGTTCAATGTTGAGAAATGTAAAGTATTACATGTGAGAAACAGAAACCCGAGGTACAACTATACGATGGGAGGGATGTTTTTAAATGAGAGTACCCAAGAAAGGGACTTGGGGGTAATGGTGGACATGACAATGAAGCCAACGGCACAGTGCGCAGTGGCCGCTAAGAAGGCAAATAGAATGCTAGGCATCATCAAGAAGGGTATTACAACCAGAACGAAAGAAGTTATCCCGCCGTTGAATCGAGCGATGGTGTGTCCGCATCTGAAGTACTGCGTCCAATATTGGTCGCCGTACCTTAAGAAGGATATGGCGATACTCGAGGGGGTTCAGAGGAGAGCGAAGCGTCTGATAAAAGGTTTGGAAAACCTTTCATACGCTGAGAGATTGGAAAAACTGGGACTCTTTTCCCTGGAGAAGAGAAGTCTTAGAGGGGATATGATAGAGACTTACAAGATGATGAAGGGCATAGAGAGAGAAGAGAGGGACAGATTCTTCAAACTTTCAAATAATAAAAGAACAAGAGGACATTCGGAAAAGTTGAAAGATGACAGATTCAAAACGAATGCTAGGAAGTTCTTCTTTACCCAACGTGTAGTGGACACCTGGAATGTGCTTCCAGAGGGCGTAATAGGGCAGAGTACGGTACTGGGGTTCAAGAATGGATTGGACAATTTCCTGCTAGAAAAGGAGATAGAGGGGTATAGATAGAGGATTACTGCACAGGTCCTGGACCTGTTGGGCCGCTGTGTGAGCGGACTGCTGGGCACGATGGACCTCGGGTCTGACCCAGTAGAGGCATTTCCTATGTTCTTATGAAATATGATGTGATTGAATTTAAGTGCTGTTTAAAGTGTAAAATGTATAATATGTTGCACTTATTGTTAGATTTTAAATGAATAAAGATTTTTAAAAAAAAACAACAACTTACCCCCACCCCATTTTCAATACCGCAAAAGCGTTTTTTTCACCAGTCAGTACACTGAATGTTGTGCGCTCTTAGGGTTCCTTTTATCAAGCTGCGGTAGGGATTTAACACGCATAATACTGCATGTTAAACCACCTGCCCCGCTAGCCGCTAATGCCTGCATTGAGCAGATGTTAGTTTCATAGCCGGCCACGGGGGTTAGCGCATGATGAAATGTCTGACGCGCTAACCCAGGTACGTTAGCTAGATTGTGAGCCCACCGGGACAGAGAGGGAAAATGCTTGAGTACCTGATTGTAAAACCGCTTAGATAACCTTGATAGGCGGTATATAAAATCCTAATAAACTTGAAACTTGAAACTTGAACCCCACTAGCGTGGCTTGATAAAAGGACCCCGTAGAGTTCCTTTGAGCATTGGAGCAGCACACAGCATTCAGTGTGGCTGTCCAGCGCTAAAAACTGCGCTCACGATTTTGTAAAAGGGAGGGGGGGGGTTAGATTGTGAGCCTACTAGGGGAAGAGAAAGTACCTATTTATTTATTTATTTAAAAATGTATATACTGCCTATATTCTAAGCAGTTTTCATTCAATAAGCATAAATAAATTACAAATCAAATCTTTAAAATTTATAAACTTCCATTCACTCCAAGATCGAGTAACAAACTCCACTCACTCCCTAAAAACAAACAATTCACCACATATCAAATCCTGCTAACAGGCTAGATAGTCAAAGCTTTCTGCTTGCAGACTTCAAAACCAGTACAAAAACAACATGTCAAATCCTAAACTGCATTGGCTTTACATACAGACATCCACAAACAGCTTGGTTTTTAACAATTTTCTTTAAACTGAAATGGTCAGTGCATAATCTTACATATCCTGACAACTTATTCCAGAGAGACACTCCAACAATTGAAAGCATTTTTGATTTCATGGTCTCGCATCTTAAGCTGTCTTCTGTTTTCACTAATAATCTCATTCCATCTTCTGACCTCAAAGCGCTGTTTGGTCTATAGACTTCTCAGAGAAATTGAAACCAGTAGGAGGCTGATTGATACAAAGTCTGTGCACATCTAGTAGATCTACAGTATAGAAATGGTTAATAGTATTAGTAGTAATAGTAATAGCAGCAAAATATTACAAAAAACCCTCATACATAGAAATCAGTCACAATGTATAAGAAAAATATTCTGACTTATAACCCATATGTATGCCATACCTATGCCCATCACGTAATATGGAACCCAATCAGATAAATTTAAGGTATGATAATAAATCAACCAAAACTTACCATACAACACTGGAGCAAGCTTTGTGGGTGCTTGAGCACCCCCAACATTGAACAAATTCCTTGACTATGTCCAGCGAGAGAGAACGTCCATTTTGAAAAGTTAGCTCCCATAGTTTACTCATCATCCTGCAATTATGGGCTCCTTTTACAAAGGTGCGTTAGGGCCTTAATGCGCGTGCTAACCACTACCGCTAATCTGGTGCGTGCACTAAAAACACTAGCGCACCTTTGTAAAACAGGGCAGACAATAAAAAAAAGTTAGTTTGCCAAGTTTCCAAGTTTTATTTATAGTTGATTTTGAAACTGTTTCATGGAAGTCCTATTATTTTCAATTTACTGATTTTAACATTATCTCATTCATTGTATCTATCTATCTATCTATCTATATATTTGGGGGTTGTTTTTTTTTTAACTAGTTTTGTTATTATGTCCTGGATCTGTAGCATGGAATGCTGCTGCTATTTGGTTTTTTTGACAGGTACTAGTGACCTGGATTGGCCACAGTGAAGATAGGATACTGGACTAGATGGACCATTGGTCTGACCCAGTAAAGCTATTCTTGTTCTTATGTTAACACAATTGTAGGTTTTATGTTGAATTATCCCTGCTGTACACCAGCTCGATTCAGTTACTCAGCACGGCTCACTTAATAAATGATGATCGCAGTGGCTGAATATTGATAGCTGAACATATCTCAATAAATGAGTAATGTGTTCCTCACCAGCTGGCAAATGCATAACCAGCTTTGGATATCAGGTCCACTAATAGCATGAGCTAAAGTGAATTTGAGGAGAGTCAAAGAAATACAGAAACATCCAGGCTGAACTCAGAAGATCAAAAGTATTTGTGGAGTATCTATTTTTAAAAAGCACTTAGTTATAGTGTATTTCCAGCGTCTGGTGGTGTCAATGTATCCATTTTAACATACCCCCCTCCCTTTTACTAAACCACAATAGTGGTTATTAGCACAGGGAGCCAGGCTGAATGCTCCATTCTGGTCCCGACACTCATAGAGTTTCTATGAGTGTCAGGAGCAGCGCAGAGCATTCAACGTGGCTCCCTGTTGTTGCAATCTTTTTGCAGTCTTTATCACATTTTGCTTAAAATATTCTAAAAAATGTTCTCAATTGATCAATTCATTTTGAATAAACATGTGTTGATCTCTTCAAGCCATACAGGCTTTTTTTTTTAAATTCAAATCAACACTTATTCTAGTTGTTTAATCTATTCTTTAATGAACACAATGTTTTCCCATGTGTTTCTGTGGAATTGTTCCAGCATTTAGTTTTTATGCCATATTCCATAATCACAGATATCAGAGCTTGCTCAGATTTAGAGTTCTACACCCAAATAAACATTATCCTGAGCCTTCTTCCATCTCTTCCTGAGTATTTATCACACTCCCTTTTTTTCCCACTAGTTATTGACTTTCATACCAGGTGTCAGGCAAAGAGTTTGCCAGTTCTGGGACATTTACAGTCAGTGCCTCTAGAGCTTGACAAATAATTAAAAAAAAAAAAAAAGTTGTCTTCATATTTTATCATTATAAAGTGCCAAGGGGAAATCTGTCAATCAAGTGGTTAGATTGGTTGACATGCACATTTGTCTGATTTGCCATGGACTGTAATCATGTGAAATACAACAGCATACAGACCACATCCTGATGGCAGGAGAAAAATATTTCCCGTTGTTAAAATGTCAAATGTCATCTTCTGTAACAAAATTTCTCCCTTTTCCCCAAGTGGTCTCTTCTTTCCTCAGGGCATGATATTCCCTATTGTAATTGAATTTCATCAATTTATATTAATGGAAGAACCAGTATGCATTTCATCATCGCTTTCTCTCAGCTTAAGGTCCTGCTGTTAAATATCACATGCAACTATGTAGACAAGGCATGCAAATCTAGAAAATGGAGGTATGCTATATATTGGACAGATCTGCACAGTCTGTATCTGCACGGTCTATGTCCCATATATGTCTGCATGGTCCGTGTCCTATATATGGTGAAGGGATGGGCTGGGGAGGGCATCAATGGGAACTCCACTAATGTTGAACATGAGGATGTTACTGGCCAGACTTTATGGTAGATATCCTGCAAACAGGAGTGAGCTTAGACGGCATTTGGAACCTAAGACAATACCAGGTGGACTTTACAGACTATGACCCAGAAATACGAAAGAAGAGATAAGTTAATTTAATCATGTATTTTTAAGGAGAATAACTAATGGACAGACTTGATGGACCGTTCAGGTCTTTATCTGCCGTCATTTACTATGTTACCTGGCAGAAGCCTAAAGAGTAGCAACATTCCAGAGCTGAGATTATGATGTCATAATGCCTCATTTCACCAATGCCTAAGAGCCAACCTCAGCAGTGATGTCACAATGGCTTGATTAGATGGCAACGTCAGCATTTGGAACCTAGGACAATACCAGGTGGACTTTAGTCTATAGCCCAGAAATATCAAAGAAGAGACAAGTTAATCTAATCATGTATTTTTTAATGGATATAACTTATAGGCAGACTGGATGGACTGTTCAGGTCTTTATCTGTCATCATTTACTATGTTACCATGAAAGAGAGGAGAACAATAAAGTGTCTGAAAAGTCTATTTATCAAACTTAGGTCCCCTTTTATCAAGCTACATTAGGATTTTTTAAATTGTGGATCGCTGCGGTATAAACTCCGATGATCATAGGAATCCTATGAGTGTCGGAGTGACTCGTGATAAAAAATCCTAATGCAATTTGATAAAAGGGGGGGGGCATAGTTTTAATGTCAGTTTGGGTCCCATGATATCCTTTAATCTAGTGGTTCCCAATCCTGCCCTGGAGGACCACCAGCCAGTCGGGTTTTTGGGATAATCCTAATGAATATGCATGCGAGAGATTTGCATATAATGGAGGTGACAGGCATGCAAATCTGCTCCATTCATATTCATTAGGGCTATCCTGAAACCCTGACTGGCGGTTCTCCAGGACAGGGTTAGGAACCACAGTTTTAATCTATAGTACTCATTCTACCAGTTTAAAGGGCCTTTCTATAAACTAAAATGCAAAAATACAAGAACCTAGAGCAGTAGTTTTGTCAAAAACTAATGTGAAAATATTATAAATAGTTACAAAGTGGTCAAATAGGTTCTATGAACTAGGTAGCAACATTTATGCACATTCGAGCAGCGTTCAATAATATATCTACCTGAGTATGTAAGAAAGTAGCAAGCATGTTGAAACAAGTCTATGCATGTTGTGACATGTCTCAAAGTTACCCATGTACAGTTGTGAGTCTAACATTCCAAGAGACAGGATGTCAGTAGAGTCCTCATGCGAATCAAGTAAGAAACTAATAGATTTGAAGTACCATTCAGTGATGATAATTTCTCACAAAAGAAGGGAAAAAGCCAAAGGATATGGATGAACGCATGATTGAAGTTTATTGTGAGTCTGTCCCATCATTCTACAAAGTAACATTTTGGAGCAAGCAGTTTAAATGGGGTAGAAAATCCATTGAAGATGACCCTGTGGAAGCAACTTCCATAGAAATGTGCAACAAAGTAGAGGATTTATTTTAGTCAGACAGACAAATTAAGGTTTCCAGAATAGCTGAAGAAATGGGCATTTCAGCAGGTACAGTTTGAAAAATAATTCATGAAATGTTGGGCATGTCCAAGGTTAGTGCAAGATGGGTTCCAAGAATGCTGACACCATGTCAGAAGGCCACGAGGATCCAGTGCTGACAGGAGAACTTAGAGATGCTCCGTGAAGACCAAGTAAATTTTTTTCATTGTTTGGTGACTGGGAATGAAACTTGAGTCTATCACAGAGATCCTGAGTCCAAAATGGAGTCAATGCAGTGGAAGCACAAGCCATCCCTCACCCCAAAAAAGTTGTAGACAGAAAGGCAAAGTCATGATGAAGGATTTTTGCTTCTGTCACACAAGACAACCATAACCGGGGAGAGTTATACCAACTCAATGGTTGCTTTGCAGGAGTCAATCAAAGAGAAAAGATGAGGAAAACTCACAGCTGGCATGCTGCTTCTTCACAACAATACTCCGGTGCATATGTCACGACAATCACAGGCTGCAATCCGAGAACATGAGTTTCAGCAGCTGAACCACCCTCAATCAGACAAGCACAATTCTGTAACCAGCACCTGTGACTTAGGCTCCGGTTAGAGAATCTGGAACGTGCTTACTGTTGTGTCCGACCATCACTACATTATTCCTAAGTAAATGTAATTCTTCATATCTTAAGTGTGAATACCACAGATTCATTATACTGGATATTATATATTTGCTGCATTTCCTTTGCTGCTTGCATTCATTCTGACCTCAGTTCACAAGTTTATCATTCCGTGTTCTCCTTTCCACTCCTTACGATCTGAGGATAAAAACCTACTTACTGCTCCATCCCTATGAACCATAAATACTAGACGTACCACACTCTTCTCTGTCACTGCCCCCTAAATGTGGAACTTATTACCCGCTCAGATAAAAGAAGAAAAGAACCTTGAGAAATTCAAATCAAAACTAAAAAGTTTCCTATATAGAGATGCTTTTAATTGATTAGTGAGGCCCTTAAACTGAGTTGACATTGCCAACTGAAGTAGGCAAGCACTGATCTAATATAATATAATTCCTATTGTTCTATCCTTATTTGTTCTCTTTCCTATATCAAATTGTAGTTCTTCCCTGATTTCCCCATGACGTGCACATCTGTCTATCCCTATATTGTATGGCCCCCCTTATTTGAAAATTATTTATTGTACATCGCTTTGTAATCTTTGAAAAAAGCGATTTTATCAAATATGAAATAAACTTGAAACTATCAGACTTATGCACAGATCTAGGCCTTCATGCCATGTTACAATCAGTGCTCCAACTGTATCAGAGAACATGGTGCAAGTAGAACAGCAGCAGTTTCTGTGAAATAGGGAATCCCTGTTGGGAGTTATTTGCTACACTAAGAAGATGTTTCTGTGGAAAGTTTAGTGAAAGTGGAACCTATCTACGAATGGCCAACTGAAGACTGAGCTAAGTGTGTCCTAAATAGTTAGGGCCTGATTCTCAATAGGATGCCAATCTCGGCGGATGCATCATCGTCCTAAAGTGAATTGCATTTACATCACTGAGCAGGCCTAAGTCTAAAGAATCTGTCTCATGCCTATGAAGATGTGTAGGGACGCTTAAGCATGCCCAAGGCCACTTCCGGGTGAATCCACGCCCACACCCCGCATTGGGCATGCTTAAGCATCCCTACGCATCTCTTTTAAAAATTACAAAGACTAGGGGACACGCAATGAAGTTACAGGGAAATACTTTTAAAACCAATAGGAAGAAATATTTTTTCCGCTCAGTGAATAGTTAAGCTCTGGAACGCGTAACTGGTTTTAAGAAAGGTTTGGACAATTTCCTAGAGGAAAAATTCATAGTCTGTTATTGACAAAGCCACTGCTTGCCCTGGATCGGTAGCATGGAATGTTGCTACTCTTTGGGTTTTGGCCAGGTACTGGTGACCTGGATTGGCCACCGTGAGAATGGGCTACTGGGTTGATGGACCATTGGTCTGACCCAGTAAAGCTCTTCTTATGTAAGATACACAGCACTGATAAAGAGAATATGAAGAGAAACTTGCTCTAAAGGTTACAACTAGGGGAGAATTTTTGAAGTAGGCTCTTTAAACAAAGGCTGTTTGGGCTAGAAAGCCACTGCACTGGCTGCTGCTGCAGTAATCATTCTGACGCCTATAGGGATTTAATGGGCATCGGAGTGTTTGCTATATGAGGGGGGGGAGGGGGATATTTATTCTGCATGTTGTGTTAGATTCCTACATTTGTAATATGTCAATTTGTATTTCTTATCGTTGCATTACTTTTATTCTTTATTTAGGGCTGCAATTTGATTAAAGATTGTCATCCTGATTAATCATGCAATTAAAGGTATGCTATTTATTTATTTTTGTTCCCACTATAGCTCCTCGTGACTCTGTGCAATGGAGGATTGCACAGTCACAATGAGCTGCAGTGTGGGAAAAATAGCATACCTTTAATCACATGATTAATTATGGCTATAATTATAATTGAAATACAGCCCTAGTTAAAATTCATAGTAATACATTTTTCAAGTATATCAGAAGCGGAAAGCCTGTGAGGGAATTTGTGGGACCGTTAGATCATAGTAGACTGGCCACACAGATATCCCAGCAGAGCAGTTGGGCATCGCTGCAGTGAACTTCACATAAAAAGTCCCAGGTACACCTCGTACCATAACCCCTTACACTGTATGGTGAGCCCTCCAAAATGTATCCAAACCCTACTATACTCATCCGTATAACTCCCCAATAGCTCTTATCCTTGTAGGTGTCACCTAAATGCCAGTTAAATAGGTTTTGGAAGGCTCACATTTTCCACCACAAGTGTACTAGTTAGAGTGGATATGGATCTGAATTCCCTACTCTGAAGTCCATTGCACTGACCACTAGGCTACTTCAGACACCTGCTTGCTGCTCTAATAGGATTGTCCATAATATCTGAAGTTGTCACACAGATTAGTATGTACTGATTCATTCACATCTTTGGGGGTGGGAGGAGGTCAGTGACCACTGTGAGAGCAAAGGGGGACATGCCTTCATGCCTCCAGTGGTCAGCTGGTCAGTTTGGCTACCTTTTTGACACTTATTTGTTATTGAAACATGTCTAGGCTCATACATCCAAGTTTTCCTCTGGACATTTTCTGCAATGTTTTATTATTGCAAAAAAACATCTAAATCATAAGTCTGCCCTTATCCCGATCAAAACACACCTGATACGATTTGGTACTTGGAGAGACTCCCCAGCAAAGGGACTTGGGAGTACTGGTCAACAAGTCGATGAAGCTGCCCGCACAATGTGCGGCGGTGGCGAAAAGGGTGAAAAGAATGCTAGGAATGATTAAAAAGGAGATCACGAACAGATCAGAGAAGGTTATCATGCTGCTTCACTGGGCCATGGTGCGCCCTCACCTGGAGTACTGCGTCCAGCACTTGTTGCCATACATGAAGAAGGACACGGTACTACTCGAAAGGGTCCAGAGAAGAGTGACTAAAATGGTTAAGGGGTTGGAGGAGTTGCCATACTGTGAGAGATTAGAGAAGCTGGGCCTCTTCTCCCTTGAAAAGAAGAGACTGAGAGGAGACATGATCGAAACATTCAAGATAATGAAGGGAATAGACTTAGTAGAT
Organism: Geotrypetes seraphini; assembly: GCF_902459505.1. Lineage (NCBI taxonomy): Eukaryota > Metazoa > Chordata > Amphibia > Gymnophiona > Dermophiidae > Geotrypetes > Geotrypetes seraphini. Next base: position 34,367,708 of record NC_047101.1, on the reverse strand, counting down.
AAAGACAGGTTGTTCACCCTCTCTAAAGTTAAAAGGGGATAGATTCCGTACAAATGTAAGGAAGTTCTTCTTCACCCAGAGAGTGGTAGAGAACTGGAATGCTCTTCCGGAATCTGTTATAAGGGAAAATACCCTCCAGGAATTTAAGAAATGGTTGGACATGTTCCTGCTGAACTTGAACGAATGCAGGTAGGGCTGGTCTCGGTTAGGGCACTGGTCTTTGACCTGGGGGCCACCGCATGAGCGGACTGCTGGGCGCAATGGACCACTGGTCAGACCCAGTAGTGGCAATTCTTATGTTCTTATGTTCTTGAGATTTAGATGCACTGCAAATAAATAGCTTAGGAAACTGTCTAAAAAGTGTAGAAACAAAGAAACATGATGGCAGATAAAGGCCAAATGGCCCATCCAGTCTACTCATCCACAACATTTGCTATCTTCTCCTCTCCTTAAGAGATCCCGCATGCCTGTCCCATATCGAACTGTTTGATCACCCAGGTCAGACTAACAGGCCTGAATTTCCAGCCTCCTCCCTACTTCTGCTCTTGTGCAGAGGGACCATATATTCTCTTCACCAGTCCTCTGGGACCAGTTAGGAATCTAAAGAAGCATTGAAAAAATGAGACAACCGAGCCACCAGAACCTCTCAAAAAATGGCAATTTGGATGTTTTAGCAAACAAAGCATTAAATGCCACTTTTGCCATTTTTTGGACATTTTTCTCTTTTGGAAATGATCCTCGTTGTAAATGGGTTTCAGTTGTACATTTCTTAAGAGTGCTATGCTATGGCCTTATAAAATCCACTCAATTGATTTCTTGTCATGTATTATTATTTGACTCTGATGTGTTAGAAGAGGAATGGAGGAGGGGAAGGGTCTAAGATGGTGCCAAGTGTCGCTTGTCATGTTTGTGCATAAGTATGCATGTAAGTGCACTTCCCACCACTGAGAATGCCTCACCATTAATTGCATACACTTACACATGCCTCGTGGCCGTGAGCAAGTCACTTATCCCCTCCATTGCCCCAGGTAGAAGACTTACATTATGAGTCCACTAGGGACAAAGAAAGTATAAGTATATAGTACAGTGGAACCTCGGTTTGCGAGTAACATGGTTTGCGAGTGTTTTGCAAGATGAGCAAAACACTGCTGCCAACCTTAACTCGCAAAACGAGCATGTCCCGATAAACGAGAGCGCCCCCCCAAACAAGCTCCTTACCCCATCTGCTGCGTGCCATGCCAGTTAAGGAAAGATCCCTCCTCTTGCCTGGGCTGGGCCTTGAGCATCTGCGCATACTCAAGGCCTTCTAGCACTCGTTCTCTCCGAGGCGAGATCTTTCCTTAACTGGCACCAGCAAGCAGCAGATGGGGTAAGGAGCTTGTTTGGGAGGGCGGGCGGGCGGATGCCGCTTTCAGCACGGGGGTGTGATGCGGTTCTTGGGGGGGGGGCGCATTCATGGGCAGAGGTGTGCGATGCCAATTTGAGCGGTGGGGGGGGAGTGATAGAGCAGCGCCGGTAGCCTCGGGGGGGGCAGGAGGAGGTGGAACGTATCAAGCGAATTTCCCTCGCTTTGATATACGAGCAATTTGGTTAACGAGCATACTTCTGGAACGAAATATGCTCGTAAACCAAAGTTCCACTGTATATGTAAACCACTTTGGTTGTATAATCAAATCCATGACCCTTTACATGTAGCGGCATATGTGTTAGGCAATTTTCAAAAGCACTCGTTCTGCAGAAATGCCTTTGGAAAAGCCTCCTTTGAGTGTTTTCTCCCATTTTACATTCTTGGCAAAAAAAAAAAAAACCAAACAACTTAATATGCATAGCTCTATATTTTCTTATTTCAGTAAACAGCAGAAGCATTTTGTGCCAGCCTCATTCCCACCACTTTCTATTCAATTCTCTATATATTAAATTTCATACTATAGGACCAGATGTACTAAGTGTTATTCACAGTGACATTAAAAGGAAAAAAAAGAATCTTAATATATCTGTCATAACTACAACAAATATGTTTTTGGAATAAAATTTTTCAAAAATGATTTCTAGCAGTTTATTTATTAAGTCTGCAACATCCAGGGTTTCCACCTGTTCTCCGCTTGTGTGGGACTGTGCCTTAATAAATTTAAACAATATGCAGTTAGATGTTGGATACAGAAAATAACAATTGTATTTGAATTTGGGCTAGTTTCCATCTGCTTTATGTCTTGATAAAATGAAGGTAAACTGCTAGGTAGCAAGTGCACACTTCAAGTCTTTTGCTCCAGTAGTTGATAAATATTGCATAGCTGTGAACACTGCAACCTTCTATTCAAGGCCTTGCTCTATACCAGGGTCTCTTGAACTGTGTGTCACGACATAGTGGTGTGCCTCGAAGAGATTCCGGTTGTGTCATGAGAGATTCCAGAATTTTACTTTATTTTTTAAAATTCCCTTCATAAGCATACACTAGAATAGATATGTGTGTCACGTATGCAAGAGTCAATGTTATGAGAGTCTGTGTTGATAAGGATACAACCACCCAGACAAGTACAGGTCTTTAATCGCTGACATATAATATGTGTATATTAGACTTTTTATGATATGTGTTTTTATAATGTTTTTTGTAATTAATCTTGTTTCATGTACCAGTTTATAAATGATGCTCTCTGTCCATTTGATGCTTGCGCATTTTCATGAAGCCTTTTAATATGTGCATTCCATTTTCTATCTTGGTATGTCCATCTTTGAAATCCTTAATCAATTAATTTTCAAATGATCCTATACTTTCACATATAATTGTTTAAAAAGAAATTTTTTAGCATACAGTGTTTTCAAAATGTGTTTTTATAATATGCGCGTGTGTTAATAAAGTTGGTTTTTAAAAAAAAATCAATCAAGTTTCATGTACCAGGAGAAGGGTTTAATTCATAAATGATGCTCCCCATCCTTTTGAAGCTAGCGCATTCCCATGAGGCCTTATAACATGTGTATTTCATTTTCTATCTTGGTATGACCATATGCGTGATTATTTATATTTTTAATTGATTAATTTTTAAATAATCGTATATTTAACTTTTACATGCAATTATGTTTTTTTTTTTAATACTCATTCTTTTAGCACATAGTACGCAGTGGTTACACAATTCATTGATTATATTAGTTAAGCAAATAAGTTGTCACATTATCTGTATTCAAGTTTCTAAAGTGCTTAATTAATCAATTAATCATAGCATTAGTCCATTTGTTTGATTACTTACTTTAAACTTCTTAATTAACTAATTTTCAAATGATTCTATGATTAATTTTCAAGTGATTTCATAATTAACTTTCAAATGATTCCATGATTAATTTTGGAATGATTTTATAATTAATTTTCTAATGAATTAGTTTTGGTCTGTTTTTCTAAACCTCGTTTAAAAAAAATCATTTCTCAGCATACAATGTTATGTGTTTTAAATATCCATTGATTATAACAGCTAAGTAAAAATGTGCTGACATATTGTTCACATTCAAGCTTTTTAAGCTTTCACTCAATCCGTTAATTACGGTATTAATTTATCTGCATAATCTCAAAACTTTTTTACTCATTAGGCAAATTCTTCTTGTTCATTGGCATTTTATTTATTGGACTAACATCCTGTTTTCTGTATTTGGTTGACTCAAAAAAAGTCTTTTTAATGCACCACATTGGTCATTTGTTCCTATTATATCTCTCTATCATTTTTGCAAAATACATATATGTATATTCTTTTATATACTTTTCAGTTTGATACTGTTCCCTGAGGAAAGCGATGCTGTCGCCAAAACTTGGATCCTAGTTGGGACTTTGTTTGTTTTTATACATTTTAGTTGTTTAGCTATAATAATAAAACCTTAGCCACGCATGTGCACTTGATCAGGAATTGGCTGGCGGACAGGAAACAGAGGGTAGGATTAAAAGGACACTTCTTAGACTGGAAAGGGGTCACAAATGGGGTCCCACAGGGGTCAGTGTTGGGACCGCTGCTGTTCAATATATTCATAAATGACCTGGAAACAGGGACAAAGTGCGAAGTTATAAAATTTGCAGATGACACAAAACTCTCCAGTAGAGTCAGAACTGTTGAGGAATGCAAAGAATTACAAGGAGACCTGAACAAACTGAGTGAGTGGGCAAAAAGATGGCAGATGAGCTTCAATGTAGAGAAATGTAAAGTCTTGCATGTGGGGAAGAGGAACCCAATGTACAGCTAAACAATGGGAGGGAGGGTAATGGGGGAAGGCAGCCTAGAAAAAGACTTGGGGGTATTGGTGGATAAAACAATGAAGCCGGCGGCGCAATGAGCAGCGGCCTCAAAGAAAGCGAACAGAATGTTGGGCATAATCAAAAAGGGTATCACTACCAGAACAAAGGAAGTTATTCTACCACTGTATCGAGCGATGGAGCGCCCACATCTGGAGTACTGTGTCCAATACTGGTCGCCGTAACTTAAGAAGGATATGGCGATACTCGAGAGGGTCCAGAGAAGAGCGACAAGGATGATAAAGGGCATGGAGAACCTTTCGTATGCTGAAAGGTTGGAGAAGCTGGGGCTCTTTACCCTGAAAAAGTGGAGGGGACATGATAGAGACTTATAAAATCATGAAAGGCATAGAGAAGGTGGAGAAGGACAGATTCTTCAGACTAACCAGGCCCACAAAAACAAGAGGGCATTCAGAAAAATTGAAAGGAGACAGATTCAAAACAAATGCTAGGAAGTTCTTCTTCACTCAGAGGGTGGTGGACACCTGGAATGCGCTCCCAGAGGAGGTGATAGGGCAGAGTACAATATTGGGCTTAAAAAAGGGATTGGATGACTTCCTGAAGGAGAAGGGGATTGAAGGGTACAGATAGAGGGTAACTATACAGGTACTAAATAATAGGGAATAAACAATTTAGGTAAAGGACCATTTACAGGTCATGGACCTAGGGGGCCGCCGCAGGAGTGGACTGCTGGGCACGATGGACCCCTGGTCTGACCCGGCAGAGGCAATGCCTTATGTTCTTATGTTCTTATGTTCTCAATGTTCTTATGTTCTTATGCGCCGTGCCTCTATGCCTCCGCATGCGCAGTAGAGGGACCGCCGAGCAGGGAAGCCGCTAAGCAGGGATGAGCCACCGAGCAAATCCTACTGATGCATTTGAAGTTGGTTTATACAAAAATGAATAAATAAAGCAGATAATATTGATAATAGTTCTTTTTTTTTTCTATTTCAATCTCAAGTCGTCTTCCTTTTGTAAAGAAAAAAAATAATGAATAAAGACCGGAGTAGCTTGCAATCTTTGATTGTTTTGGGGTTTTTTTTTTCTTGAGCAAGCAGGCATTTTGTAAAGAACAGCTTTTCTTCGAAAGGCAGATTAAGAAAGAGGCATGCTACCCATTTGCCATTGTACAGCCCTGTTAACTGACTATACAATTTCAAATCAGATAAAGTACATTGCTATTCATAAAAATAGTTTCATGTACAGACACAGACTGGAGAAAAAAAAATGTTCTTTAATACACAGGTACTCTGTCTTTTACTACAAACTGATCTTTTATGCATTGTGTACAAATGCTTATAGAATAAAATCATGTTACAAAGAAATGGGAAGCACTGGCTAGCAATCCAACAGTCAGATTGAACTCTGACTCCAACGTGAAAAGGAACTGATTGCATTGTGACCTAAATGCAGACCACACTCTTATTCAACCACAGAAGATGAAGTTGCATGTGTTGGTAAAATCGTAATTTCCCGACATGTATTGTTTGTTCACGTTCATAAATGTACAAGAGGCACCTGAATGATCAGACCTTGTTTTTCAATCTAGTTTTAAATTATGCCCTCCTGTGTTAATTGTGAGCAATGGTCCTACAATCCTGGCGCAGAATGAATTAGGTCTGCAGTAGCCTTATTTGCTGGTGTACAACGACTGATCTGTATATGCATCAGCACTTGTCTGATTTGTTTCCCAGATCCAGGAGGGAGGCACAGTTTCATTTTTATGACTCAAAGAAGATTGCTCCATTTCTGTCACAGTTTTTCGGTGAGTTTGTTAAAAATAGGCAACTGCTAGTCAACAGTCCATCTCATCTGCTATCCCACTACATAGTTCCTGCCATCCGTCTCAGTGACAAGCAACTGACTTTTCATTAGGATTCTGGGATCTAAAAGTGGAAATTCATATATACAGTAAAACTTGGATTGCAAGTAACTTGGTGTGTAAGTGTTTTCAAGACAAACAAATTATTTTATAAAATTTTAATTTGATAAATGAGCAATGTCTTGCAATACGAGTACGTAAACACGTGGCACATCATCACAACTGAGCCGAAAATGCTGCAAAGTCTTGCAATATAAATACGTACTACAGTACAGTATTTTCCATTAAAGTTTTTGGGTTGTGGAACGAATCATCTGAGTTTCCATTATTTCTTATGGGGAAATTTGCTTTGATATAGGAGTGCTTCGGATTTCAAGCATGTTTCTGGAATGAATTATGCTTGCAAACCAAGGTAAATTATAAACAGGGCTGAGCTTTTTGTGCTTCCTGTTCGGCCCCATGCTGATCTCTAAATGGCCGCCAACAGTTCTCGTGTGTGGTTTTAAAAAATGTTAGTCGGCCAGGAGGCTTCCCGTCTGTCCCAGCCTACCATTGTGGGGTGGTGTTTTTTTTAGAAAAGTTAGTCGGCCGGAACAGAAGACAAGAGGCATCCCTAACGTGACCATTTATTTTTTTCATCAATAGGGGACATCTATTATTTGTCAGCCCCGCCCCAATCCCGCCCTAGCCCCGCCTCAACCCTGCCCTAGCCCCACCCCCAATCCCACCCCAAATTTCTTCCATTCATTTTTCATGTACACATAATATCTTCATATTAATTCATAATGGTAACCTCAAAATTAAAAAAAACTACAAAGCACACTATATGCAGAAAAAATGTTAATTATCATTTGGGGTTTTCAAAGATGTCAAGGCAAATGACTTTAAAAATATGCAATGTCACCTCAGTAACTATAGAAAAATAGACATATATAGTGCAAAATATAGACAGCAGATATAAATTCTCAAAACTGACAGGTTTTGATCACTAAATTGAAAATAAAATCATTTTTCCTACCTTTGCTGTCTGGTGATTTCATGAGTCTCTGGTTGTGTTTCCTTCTTACTGTGTATCCTTTCTTTCATTTCTTTCTTTCTTTCTTTCTTTCTGCACTCAGGCCCAACAATTGTCCCTTTCTATTCCCTCCCTCCTTCCTTCCTTCCTATGTCCTTAGTGCCCCCAGTGCCTCCTTCCCATGTCCATAGTGCCCCCCAGTGCCTCTGTCCTGTGTCCTAAGAGCCCCAGTGCCTCTGTTCTGTGTCCCTAGTGCCCCCCAGTGCCTCCTTCCCATGTCCATAGTACCCCCAGTGCCTCTGTCCTGTGTCCTTAGTGCCCCAGTGCCTCCTTCCAATGTGCATAGTGCCCCCAGTGCCTCTATCCTTAGTGCCCCAGTGCTTCGTTCCCATGTCCATAGTGCCCCCAATGCCTCCTTCCCATGTCCATAGTGTCCCCAGTGCCTGTCCTGTGTCCTTAGTGCCCCCAGTGCCTTCTTCCCATGTCCATAGTGCCCCCAGTGCCTGTCCTGTGTCCTTAGTGCCCCCAGTGCCTTCTTCCCATGTCCATTGTGCCCCCAGTGCCTGTCCTGTGTCCTTAGTGCCCCCAGTGCCTACTTCCCATGTCCATAGTGCCCCCAATGCCACCTTCCCATGTCCATAATGCTCCCAGTGCCTGTCCTGTGTCCCTAGTGCCTCCAGTGCCTCCTTCCTATGTCTTCTCATGCCTTTGTACCTACCCCCAAAGCCAGGCTGCCTGCCTACTTCCTTCCCTCTCTCCAGTGCCTGATTCAACCCCCCCCCCCCGCAGATTCAACCTCCCCCCCACAGATTCAACCCCCCCCCCGCGATTCAACACTCCCCCCCGCGATTCAACACTCCCCCCCCGCAGATTCAACACTCCCCCCCCGCGGATTCAACTCCTCCCACCCGCAGATTCAAACCCCCCCCCGGATTCAAATCCCCTGTCTGCCCGCCCGTGTACCGCCGCTGCCTTCCAGTCTGCCTCTCTGCCTCGCCGATTGAAACGCTGGACCGCCGCCGCTGCTTCTTGACTTCTTCCCGACGTCAATTTTGATGTCGGAGAGGAAGTTCGGGGCCATCCAATCGCTGCCTGACTGACCCCAACTTCCTCTCCGACGTCAAAATTGACGTCGGGAAGAAGCCAAGAAGCAGCAGCGGCGGCCCTGCGTTACATTCGGCGTGGCAGGGAGGGAAAGTGATCGGCTGTCCTGGTGCCCCGTGCACAGCTTCGGTACGCTGTCCCTGAAAACGGGACATTTTTGGTGTCCCGAAGTGGTGGGTCGGGACAACAGGATGGTCGGCCCAAAAACGGAACTGTCCCATTGAAAACGGGACGTATGGTCACCTTAGGCATCCCCCCTGTCTTGGCCTACCATTGAAGTTCAAGTTTCAAGTTTATTTACATTTGATGTATCGCTTATTACAATATCTAAGCGATGTACAATTTAAAAACCAACAGATTGTGGTAATACATATAGTTTATCTAAGTTATACAATTGACAAAACAACATTGGTGGTGGGGGGTGGGGGGGGTAGAAGAAAAAGTCAGCCGGGATGGGAGACAGGGGTACAGGGTAGGAAAGTGAGACAGGGTGCAAAGTCTGGCATAGATTGAGGGGGGCTGGGTACAGAGCCTGGCAAGGAATGAAGGGGGCTGGGTACAAAGCCTGGTAGGGCACAGAGGGAAGAGGGCTGAGTGGAGAGCTTGGCAGGGAGGGGGGGCTGGGTGCACTGCCTGGCAGGGGAGGGCGTGAGGGAGGGGACACTGGGTGCAGATCTTGGCAGGGCATGGCACTTGAATATTAAGCCCCCATCTTATCGAGTCAACCATTTTTCCTTTTAGGGGGGAAAATGGGGGTCTCGACTTATATTCGGATCGACTTATATTTGAGTATATATGGTACATCAGAATATAAAAATGCCTATATATAAGTCGCTGCCATGACAAGTATCATTAAAACCAGAAAAAAAAACAGACCATGGAATACATCAGTGACCCGCACTCTGCACTCAATAGTCACCACTACTCCTCCCTCAAGCACTCTCATACCCCATATTTCATCGTACAGAACAAATGTCTATTCAATACTTCCTTAAAGTTCTGTAAATTCTTCTGATGGCGGATATATTTTGGAAGGTTGTTCTATTCCCTGGGGCCAATGCAATGAAAAACACAATTCTTGGATGTTGGAAGCCTCAGGTCCTGCACAGATGGGATAGTGTATTACTATTTAAAAAGGCTTACCAAAGACCTTCAGTCACATTCCTCACTGGACAGAATGCCAGGAAATCAAAATAGTATACAAATTAAGTTTTATTACATATATACAATATTTCTAGCCATAATCATTGATTAAGTACAGAGTTTGAATTAATACGTTACCGGTTATTACATCATCATTCAGTCACTTTCCATATGATCAGGAGGCTTACTCACAAAATATGTCATCACACAGCTCGTCAGCAATGGAAATGTCCTCTCTCTTTCTTTCTGAGAAGGCAATATTTATATACATCCCCTCCTTGTAACTGAATGCCGGAGGGGGGGGGGGAATGTTTACTAATAGCCTGCTTCGTGAGCTAATTTCCCATCCCCTTCCTTGTGGAGGATGTTTACCAATCAGTATGTGTTAGAAACTCCTAGCCTGCTTCGTGAGCTAATTTCCCATCCCCTTCCTTGTGGAGGATGTTTACCAATCAGTATGTGTTAGAAACTCCTAGCCTGCCTGAGCTGACAATGACCTGCTCTCATAATTATCAGTAGGTGCTAAAAACTCCTTGCCTTGTTAGTTCTCATAGTACTTGTGTTTCCCTGTAACAGCTATCATGGATCCTAGGCAGTGTCATTCAATATTAATAATTCTTTCATACCATACGTTTCACATTCGTGTCACAGATAGACAAGTCAAAATGCTCAGTAGACCGAAGCAAGTGAGCCAACTCATGTGGCACGGTACTCTGGACCAGATGTTTGGGGGCCAACTTCTGAAGGCACATGAAGATGTTTACCAGTAACTTTTGACATATCTTGTCCCTTGCCTTCAACCAATATAACTTTAAAAAAATCTGTCACATGTTCATATCTACCCAGTTTAAACAACAATCTTACCACCGAATTCTAGGCCACCTGTAACACACACAAAACTGACTCAGGTACTCCCAAGAACACCATACTACAGTAGTCAAAACCAGATAATACCATCAACTGCAACACTATCCTAAACATTGGAGCCACCAAATAAGGCCTGAATGCATTCATTAACCGAAGATGGAAATAAACCTTCCAAACTACTGCTAACACCTGTCCTCTCGTGGTATGAGCATAAGAACATAAGAAACGCCTTCGCCGGATCAGACCGAGGTCCATCTAGTCCAGCGATCCGCACCCGCGGCGGCCCATTTAAGTACTCCTTTTTGGAGACCCAAAATTACCGTATCCCTCAATATGATATGCAAGAAGGTGTGCATCCAACTTGCGCTTGAATCCCAGTACAGTAGTCTCCTCCACAACCACCCCGGGGAGTGCATTCCAAGCACCCACCACGCGTTGCGCGAAACAGAACTTCCTGACATTTGTCCTGAACCTACTGCCACTCAGTTTCAGGCTATGACCTCTAGTCCGTGTCACATTTGAAAATGTTAGTAATGCTGTTTCTTGGTCCATTTTATCAAATCCTTTTAATATTTTAAAAGTCTCTATCATATCCCCCCTCAGTCTTCTCTTCTCGAGGGTAAACAGTCCCAGTTTCCTGAGTCGATCTTTGTAATCCAAATGCTCCATCCCTTTGACGAGTTTTGTGGCTCGCCTCTGCACTCTCTCCAGCAGAGTTATATCTTTCTTAAGGTATGGAGACCAATGTTGAACACAGTATTCCAAATGCGGTCTGACCATTGTTCTGTAAAGCGGCATGACCAGAGTCCACAAGTACGCCGAGATACTTCACCTCCCATCTCACCAACACTCCCTCCCCCAGTATCTCAACTACCTCTGGGACATTAACGCCCATAATCCTCACAACACACAACACCTGTGTCTTCTGAATGCTTAACTTCAACCTATTACGGTCCATCCAGTGTTTTATCGCTTCCACTACCGACTGTAAGCGTGCCAATGCCTAATCAAAATTCCCATCAAAGGGGAAAAAAAAATTGGATATCATTTGCTTATAGTCGGTAGGATACACTGAGGTCCGAGAGCAGTTTACACAGTGGTACAAGATACAAATTGAATAGAGTCACAGAAAGAGCTGATCCCTGAGGGAACCCTATCTTAATCTCCCTACGACTTGACAGTTGTCCTCCCATCAGAACTTCCTGCTGTCTCCCTTGCAAAAACGACTCAAACCAGGCTACAACTGACCCACAAATCCCACAACCCATCAATCTATTTAACAAAATTGCATGGTCCACAGTATTGAACACTGCTGAAATATCCAGAAACACCACCAAGAATTGTTTTCCCTCATCCAAACCCACTCTCAATTCAACAAGCATGGACACCAACAAAGTCTCTGTACTATGGTATTTTCTGAAGGCGTACTGATGATCATCCAAGATACTATGAACCTGCAAAAACTGATCAAGTTGGGAGTACACCATCTTTTCCATTATTTTCGTCACCATCAGTAATGATGCTATGTGGCGGAAATTATTCAACTCTCGGGATCCTACTTTTTGGTTCTTCATCAGCAGTTTAATCGTCAAAATTTTATTATAATAGTAGTACACAAAGCAGAGGACAGAAAAGAATAGAAAATGGAATCAGATAAAACCAGAGAAAGAAAACTGTGATTTATTTTTTTTTGTTAACATTTGTTGATTTAGAAATTTAAGGATGGTAGATTTTCCCCAATTGGTCATCATTCTAAATATTTTATTAATGAGTATTTAGAACTCTCCTGCTCCTCCATGCTCAGTTGTATTGTTTCTATTCCAGGCATCTTCTAAACATCATTATTTTCTAAATGTTTCTGGGTTACTAAAGAAAAATTTAGTCTGATTCTGACCATCACAAATTCAGTAACTTCAAGACTAGGCCAAATCCCTTTCTGATTGATCATGGAAACAAGGATTAAAACTAGCAGCCCCTTTTATCATCAACAATATTCAACAAAAATACTGGGGGTTGTGATAGACGAACATTTTTCCTACCATGAACATATCAGTAACGTTGTTAAAACTTGCTTCTATAAACTTTGAATGATCCGTTCAATTTCCAAATTTCTTGACTCTAAATCCTTAAATATTTTAATACATTCATTGATAATTACAAAACTTGATTATTGTAATGTACTATTAATCAACATTACACAAAAAGAAAAAAAACGGTTACAAATAATTCAAAACACTGCAGTTAAACTTTTATACAATGGCAAAAAATTTGACCATGCAACCCCCTTTATGATCGAGTCGCACTGGCTCCCTATCTCTCACCGTATAACATTTAAAATCTTATTGCTGGTATTTAAAACTCTATCCACAAACGAACCCTCATTTATAAACCGGATGCTTATTCCACATAATTTATCACGTTCTCTTCGTTCTATGACTAAGGGGTTACTGGCAGTCCCTTCTCTGAAAGTGGTGGGTACCAGACGTCACGATATGTTTTCAATTGTAGCCCCCCAAACTTGGAACTCTCTACCACAATATATAAAAAATGAAAAGGAACTTAGTCTGTTTAAAAATAAATTAAAAACTTTTCTTTTTAAAGATGCTTTTAATCTTTAATCAAAATACTTATTATTGTAGTTAAGTCATCCCTCCTAGTGTTTTTTCCCTTGAATGTTCCTTTCTTGAAATACCTATTATGTAACTTTTCCCCTCTTATCATTATGTGTCTTTGTATTTGTCTGTTTATGTGTTTGTCTTTATTTAGCACTCAATTTATTAACATGTACATCAAAATGCTTTTAATCGTCTTATAATGTTAAAGTGTTTGTCAGTTTAGGAATTTGTTTTTTTTACCAAGTATTTGTTGTTTTTAACATGTTTCAAATTGTTCATGTATTTATTGTAAATCGCTTAGTAAACTACGGATAAGCGATCCATCAAATGAAAAATAAACATAAACATAAACATGAAATATGCTATAGGCAGCCAGAATAGATGCATCAATGTCTTTCTGATTTTATTTTTTTAAAAAGCAATCTTTTGTTTTGGATAACCTTGACAACTTTTGCTCAATGTATAACCTAAGCAGTCTTACTGAGAAGGTTATGATCCTTTATCTAGAGAAATATTTAAGGGATTCTAATTAAATAGATGAATGTCAAGATAGATTCTGCACAGAGCACAGGAACAAAATTGTATAGGTGTTCATTATTGATTAATGAACTTAGGCACTCATACACACTCATTCTCACATCTTATTAAACGTAAACCTTAAAACCAATCATGGTGACAAGAAAATGGCCACAGCTTTATTAGCATTTTAACATACCAATATAATAGGTCAATACATGAATCACATCAATTAACATATCATAGACAATGTCATATTCCTTCACCCTTCCCCAGCTAGACGGTGTCTTATTAGCTGTTATGAGTCATCTACTCCCAACAGACCCACAATACCACAGAGCCCACAAATCTAAATCGCTCGAGGCAGTGACACACTCAAGCAAACAATATCCTTTTATCATCCAATTGACTGATATTCAGCAAATAGCAACCCCTTCCCATTTCTGCTACAACTGCGATTTGAATACAAAGTCCCCGCCCACAAACAGGCTCCCCATTACAGCAGGGAGGGGTGGGTGGGACCTTTTTCTTCCACTTCCCTTCAAATCACCCTTCCTCTACCCCAACCTTCCCTCACAACAAAATCCCACCAAAATCCTCCTACCCAGTCTGCTCTCCTAACTCCTCCTATAATCCATATCCACCAATTCTCTATCAACCCAGCCTTCCTAATCTTAGCCCCTTCCTACCCTGCCCTAACCCCATCCTATCTCCCACTCCTGTGTGTTCAGCCCATTGTCAAGCCCATGGGTGCTCCTACTGATAGCAACAAATGGACTTTCACCTTTGCTGCTAGTTTTTATACTATAATGATATTTGTATTCTTAGATCATGGCATTTTATAGAAACATTCAGACATCTGGGTCTTACATGAAAATCTTGTCATGGATTAAATCTTAGTTGAACAAGAAGCCTAAAAGCAGTTGTAGATGAACGCGATTCTTAAAGTCAACCTCATCCCCTTATTCAAGAACAATATTGTTACCCCACCATTTTAATTTGAATCTGAGACAAGCATTGATGAAATTCAAAAATGTGCTATAATCTTTTATGCTTACACATGTGAAATATAATTTCATGTGTCTTTTGATTTTGATGTGTCATTTGGTTAAATCAATGTTTGGTGATGGTTTCATCAACAAATTGATATTGATCCTAGAGAAAACTGAAGTGCTTTATATAAGTAAATTGCCTCTTCAGACACTAACACTGTCTTTAATTTCAGATTTACCTTTCAATTAAAAGAACAGGTGCCAAGTTTTGTAACCTTATTAGATTCCAAACTGACAGTGGAGACTAACATCATTAGACTCTGATGTATGAACCTACAACATATTGGCAGGTTGGCAGATGTTTTTTGCACCATTTAGCAATTGATAGAAATCAGCTCAATGTTATTCTGTATCTGTAGCTAAATATTGCAGCTATAGCAACATGGATAGGTAATCAAAGACCCCTGAAAATTAAAAGCCCTCAAGAAAGCATTTGGTGATAACTGCATGGTATGGTTCAATATTCAGAGGATTCATTCAAAAGGGAAAATTCTAGATGTCATAAAATTTGCTTTATCAAAATGGGAGAATACCTCAGGAGTTGTTAGCTGGATGGGAACATCCAGGGAAATAGAAAAACAGTGGGCAAAATTGAAATGAGATGTTTTGAGAATAACTAACATTGACGTTAGTAAAGTAAATAAAAGTATAAGGAAAAGAAGCAGACTGAAAAACCCACCTTTTTAATATAGATTTCAGTCCTTAACCCTACTCCTCTGCCCTCCAACCTAGTCAGCTGATTAACCATTCCCCTTTACTGTATCCATCCATCCTGTTTGTCTGTCTCATCTGTTTAGATTGTAAGCTCTTTCGAGCAGGGACTGTTTTCTTACTCTTTGTGACTCTGTGCAGTGCTGCGTACATCTGTTAACGCTATATAAATAATTCATAGTAGTAGTAGTATGAAGAATTTTAGTCTTTGGGAAGCAGAGCTGAGATTGTGATGTCAATTCCTCATTCTACCAATAAGAGCCAACCTCATCAGTGATATCACAATGGCTTGATTGTCCTGTACTCCCCTCTGTCCTCCAATCCAGCTAGCTGATTAACCCTTCCCTTTAACTGTATCCATGACATCCTGTTTGTCTTGCCTGTTTAGATTATAAGCTCTATCGAGCAGGGACTGTTTTCTTATTCTTTGTGACTCTATGCAGTACTGGGTGCATCTGGTAGCACTATTAAAAGTAATAGTAGTAAAAGTAGTAGTAGTAAAAGAAGGCTTCATTGATTCTCAAATGAAATAGCTGAAAAGATAAGAAAAGAGGTTAGACTTTGCAAACTGCAAGAGGTCACAGAAAGATGAAGACAGGCAGCAATATCTGGAAAAGTCAAGCGATACTGGTAAAGTAGTCAGGAAGGCAAAATGGAAATGGAGATAAAAAAATAGATGATATGATAAAATAGGGAGACAAGACATTTTTTCAGATCTATTAATAATATAAGGAAGTGCAAAAGGGGCATTGTGAGACTCGAGGATGAAGGGAAGGTATATACAAAAGCTGAGAAGGATAAGACAAAATTATTTAACAAATATTTCAGCTCTATGTTCACAAATAAAAAGCCAGGATCAAGACTGCAGAAGATAAACACAAATAATGGAAGTTAAGTAGACCTTGACCAAATTTTAGATGAATGTGTTCATGAATACCTAGTTAAACTAAAGATAGACAAAGGGCTCCTTTTACAAAGGTGTGCTAGCGGTTTTAGTGCGCGCTAGCCGCTACTGTCTCCTCTTGAGCAGGTGGTAGTTTTTCAGGTAGCGCACACTATAGCACTTGCTAATCCGGTAGGTGCGCTAAAAACGCTAGCACACCTTTGTAAAAGGAGCCCAAAATGATGAAGCAGGATTGGATATGTCAATGTATAGTTAAGCTCTAGAATTTATTGCCAGAGAATGTGATAAAAGAAATTAGCTTAATAGGGTTTAAAAAAAAGATTTGGACAAGTTCTTAAAAGAAAAGTCCATAAACTATTATTAATATACAATTGGAAAAATTTACAGCATATTGGAGATGATGAATAATAACACCTAATGCATATATATATATATATATACATATATACACATATTTGTATATATATATACATATTTATGCATATATGTATATATACACATGTATATATGCATATATATATATATATACACACACACACACATGTATATATGCATATACCTAAAATAATAAAATGGTAAGCGCGCATGCACACTCTAAAGCCGTGTTCCCTGATCTGTTGGGATGTGGCCATAAGAGTGCGCATGCGCACTTATACGTCACCATACAACAGACGGACTGCACCTAACCGTAACTCTCCTCCTCCTTTTCTGGCCCGGCCCGCTGAGAGGGAGAGCGGCGCTGGCACGGCCACTCCGTCTCTGCGGGGCTAACAGCAGCAGCCTCCAAAGCTCCTCAGCAGCCTGTCCCGCCCCCTTGAGAAGGGCTCGCCTCCCTGCTCGCGCAGACCTCCATCAAGGAAAAACAGCACTACCGGCTTTAAAGTTTAAAGCCGCTGCTGCGGCGGCTCCTCTCATGAGCCACACCTGCGTTGGAGAAGGCTTCCGATGCAGGCAGCGATATTGCGAGGAGCCACAGCAGCGGCTTTAAACTTTAAAATAAACTTTGGCCAGTAGTGCTGTTTTTCCTTGATGGAGGTCTGCGCGAGCTCTCCCAGAGCCTGGCCCGCACCACGACGCGCTCCTATGGCAGTACTGCTAGCGTGACTGCGCCTCTGGCCGAGAGCTACATGGAGCACTGGGTGGGCGACAGCGATACGCTGCAGGGCATCGCGCTCAAGTACGGAGTGACGGTAAGGCGAGTTAGGCCAAATACCCCACCCGGAGGCACTTCCCCTGCGGTGAGGGAGCCCTGTGGAGGTCCTGGACAGCCCACCTTCAAATTATTGACAGCGGTATTTTGAAGGGCTACAGAGGCTTCCTAGCGCTCTACTAAGACACCGAAGTAGCTTGTTAATAGAGAGAGATGCTGGCTTTGCCTGTGGGTTTTAGTTTATTTAAGATGCTTATAAACAGTCTTCCAGGGTAACTACAAAGGTAGAAGTAGACTTGGTTACCCAAGTGATCACCTCCCCCCCCCCCCCCCCCCCCCTCACAAAAAGGCTGGTGTTAACTTTTGTCAGATCAATCTGTTTCTTGAAACATAGCCTTTCAATGGCAGGAGTCATATGCTTCAGATGCAGAAATGTCAGAGCTAATTTGCTTTACTTAGGTTGGGGGAAGAAAAACAGACCAGTGACTGGATAACTGGGGGCAAAACTATTCTCTGAAAATGTAATGGAAAGGTACTTGGACAAACTAGGGGAATGGGCTGAGAGATGGCAGATGAAGTTCAATGTTGAGAAGTGTAAAGTATTGCATGTGGGAAACAGAAACCCGAGGTACAATTATACGATGGGAGGGAAGTTATTGACTGAGAGTACCCAAGAAAGGGACTTGGGGGTAATGGTGGACATGACAATGAAGCCGACGGCACAGTGCGCAGCGGCCGCTAAGAGAGCGAATAGAATACTAGGTATAATCAAGAAGGGTATTACAACCAGAACGAAAGAAGTTATCCTGCCGCTGTACCGGGCAATGGTGCGTCCGCATCTTGAATACTGCATCCAGTATTGGTCACCGTACCTTAAGAAGGATATGGCGTTACTCGAGAGAGTTCAGAGGAGAGCGACAAGACTGATTAAGGGGATGGAAAGCCTTTCATATGCTGAGAGATTAGAGAACCTGGGTCTCTTTTCCCTGGAGAAGAGGAGACTTAGAGGGGATATGATAGAGACTTACAAGATCATGAAGGGCATAGAGAGAGTAGAGAGGGACAGATTCTTCAAACTTTCAGAAAATAAAAAAACAAGAGGGCATTCGGAAAAGTTGAAAGGGGACAGATTCAAAACGAATGCTAGGAAGTTCTTCTTTACCCAACGTGTGGTGGACACCTGGAATGCGCTTCCAAAGGACGTTATAGGGCAGAGTACAGTTTTGGGGTTTAAGAAAGGATTGGACAATTTCCTGCTGGAAAAGGGGATAGAAGGGTATAGATAGAGGTTTACTACACAGGTCCTGGATCTGTTGGGCCGCCGCGTGAGCGGACTGCTGGGTGCGATGGACCTCAGGTCTGACCCAGCAGAGGCATTGCTTATGTTCTTATGTTATGTACAAAATTTGATGTGGTTAAGGCTGCTGCCTCAGCATTGTGAGGTTCTAGAGAATGACACGGTGACGGAATTTGTCCCCATCCCTGCGGATAACCGCAATAAACCATCTGCATTCTTTCAGGAGAGGGAAGAATCAAGAGTATGAATGGACACAACCACTGACCCTCAAGCCTTGCATTGAAGAATGTTGGTGTAAAAGGACTGAGGTTGAGATAAACACTAAAGAATGGCATGGGATGGTTTCCCACGGTTATGTGTGGGGACGGTGGCAGTGACGGATTCTGTCACCGTGTCGTTCTCTAGAACCTCACAGTGCTGAGGCAGAGAGAAAGAATGATGGACGGGGTCAGAGAGACAGACAGAAAGAAAGAAAGACAGACATCTAGCACCCATTAATGTAACGGGCTTCAAGACTAGTATATATACAGATCGCTAACTAGTTCCTCTTAGAACTCAGTAATCTAAATGTCAGCTAGATCCTCAGCTGCACCACTCCACGTTCAAACTGCTTTCATAATGTTAAGCTTAACGTGCATAATCGTCACCGGATCACTTTAATGAATATTTTAGTTAGTTAGATTCTTTGTGGTTTTACTGGTATTTTTAAACTTCTATATTCCAAATATAGTCAATCATAAATATTTAATTTGACTTATCTTTTTATGTTTTTGGTCTCATTATTCTAAGGACTTTCTGTAGCCAGTTCTAAGAGGAACTAGTTAGCGATTTGATTATTAATGGATGAATGTCTAGCATTACTTTCTAAAGAATAAGTGCAGTGATTGGATTATATCGAAGCAATATACATGTATATATATATACATACATGGCGAAATGCATCCTTGAGAGATTAAAAAAACAAAACTATAATAAACTCATGAGTTATAATTTAAAAAATAACAAAAGCAATCATAAAACATGTGTGTATATATATATATATATATATATATATATATATATATATATATATATATATATATATATATATATATTATCATATCATATAAAAGACATTTTAAAAAAGTATAAGCAACTGGAGTCCATAGAGTTTATAAGTGGAAAAAATAATAAATATTATCAATGGAATCTGAAGGCAAATAGTAACGACAAAAATAAATAACATATGTGGACTAGGTAATAGACTGGGTGATAAAATCAGGCTACAGGGGATAAAAAATTCAATTCGATTCAATATGGCCTATTGAATTGATTTTTCGATTTGATTCGATTTACTTTCCCCGCCCAATAGGGCATTTAAAAAAAAAATGTCCTGGTGGTTTTATTTTGTAGATTCTGCACCCATCCCAGCCCCCTTTGCACTCTCCATCACTGTAAATAAACAAAAAAGACTTTTCCTCTCTTTTACATCTTAGCTCACACTCATTGTCTAACACCCGCTTTGGCAGGATACACATTTCAAATCTGACATATTGTAATTACAAAACAGAAAATAAAATTTTCTATCTATTTTTCTATCTTTTGTTGTCTGGTCATTTTATTATTCAAATCATGTTGGTTTTCAGGCTCTGGTTCCTATTTCTTCTGTTAAGTCACTCAATTTGACATGTTCTTCTTTTAACGTGCTCACAATCCATCTTCTATTTCTGTGCCTTCCTTTCCACTTCCATATCCAATATTGCTGTTTCTTTCCCACTGTCTACTCTCTCTCTGCCTTGTGCCCTGGGTCAAACTTCTTTATTCCCCTCCATGTTGCATCTCTCCCTTCCTCCCCTCCATTATCATGTGCACCATCTCTCCTTGCCCTCTACCCTATGTCAACATTTCTCCCTCCCCTCCATTATATGCAGGATATCTCCCTCTCACTCCTTTCTTCCTCTGTTCTACCTTCCTCTCCTCCATTCCATCTCTGCCATCATGGAATATATTTAAATATAACTTAGCTTTGGATGTACATTGCATCGGCCCTCCACCGTGAGAACAAATGCTGTGAAGAAAATAGAACTAAATATCCAATAGAATTAAGCACAAATATATATTATCTTCATCAATTCATATAAGGTGAATCAAGTAAAAAGAAGACTTGAAAAAATAGTAATTAAAAAATACACACAACTGGTGGAATAAGTGAGGAGTGCTGCCCACACTGTGAAACAATATCATGGTGGCGTTCTGAGAATCCCCAAGTGTGTGATCACGAGGAGTGTATGTTCAGCATGATATAGCGTTTCATAGATATTAGGGTAAAGTCAGAGAATACCTCTGGATGTTCAGCAAACCACCCTGTACTTTCTGCTGTTCTAGAAGTCAATATGTGATAACTAAAAGAAAGCACAATCCCCACCCATAAGTATTAATGTGGTACTGTTCTGTCGAAATACATTAAAAGGCATTTTAAACACCTACTAAAGTTTATACGAGTAAATAGGTCCTTAGTGTGGCTTTTGGGCATTAACGAGCCCTTTGCAGCTCAGAAGAGTTTTCCAATGGTAGAACATGTTGGGGAAATGGGAATTTGAAGGTGCATTTGGATGTGAAATTTGTTTCTTCTCCTCCCTTAGAATTATCATTATCAGGGCTATCAGCTTTCCACATTTTCAGCCGCTTCCTGAATCTCTCTATTATAATTGTCAAACCTGAAGAACTATTTTTTATATATCCCTTAAAACAAAAGGAATTGACCCCAAAATATCCACAAAGAAGAAAATCCAGAGAAAACCAAAAAAACTCTGTGGAGTGACGATGTTCCTAAATGGACTTTATTTGAAAGTATGAAAGTTCCAAAGGTACACTAAAATCATCCACATAAAAGTAAATTATTATGTGAATGATTTACTTTTATGTGGATGGAATTATTTTATGTGGATGATTTCAGTGTACTTTTGGAACTTTGATACTTTTAAATAAAGTCCATTTAGGAACATCGTCACTCCACAAAGTTTTTTTGGTTTTCTTTATATATCCCTTAAGCATGAAAACTTAAACCTCAATCAAAGAAGCTCCATTTGATTATCACTTACATCAGACCTTTAAAAAGGTGCAGGAATAGCTTCAGCAGTGAGTGATTAACTTTGAAACTGGCAGACTCCCTAGGGTTTACAGGAAATTCTTATCATAATGAGGACAGAACAGCATCTAGCACAGAAAATGCTGAGCAATAGTGATGCATCCAGTCACTTTACCGTAATAAGGAATACAATCATTTGGAAATAACTTTAAAGAAGTTGACAAAATGTGAAAACTGTGTACAAGTTATTTAATTAACTAATGAACCAGCTGCTGTGATTTTGCTCCTTCAATGCTTTGAGCATTTGTCTTTGTCTGGGTATCTGTTTGCTTCCTTTTCCAGTTTCTCGTTTTATTTTTAGCTCTTTGGATTGGGCTGACTCAAGACATTCTCATGCCTTTTTTTCTATTCCTGGAAAAGAAAAAAAGCTCTGTTTCAGCCTAAGTTGCAGTTTTTAACTTTTCTTTGTCTTTTTTCACTAAGGTCAAGTAGAAAAATACTGTAACAAATCTTTTTATACGGATCTTTCTCTGGAGCGGGATCATTTCTATCCTCTTCATCTATTGTATCTCCTCCATGCCCCGTTATCTAAACTGCCGCGACACTGTAAGCGTAGTATTTTGTTTCGGTCCTTGTGGACAGTGTGGCATCAAATCCTTCGGTTGTGGAATCAGGACTCTCATACTAGTGTACTCCTCCCGTTGGTGGGGAATTTAGCTTTTCCTCCGGGGGTTGGACCCTCCGTGTTTGGTCGGTGGAGGGCTCGGGGGGTGGAACAGTTGCGGCATGTTCTGCGGGATGATGGGTCTCTCTTATCTTGTGCTGACTTGGCGGGGAGGGGGGGTCCCCAAGATTGGACTTCCTTTTGCTTATTGTCAACTCCGTCACTACGTAGCTTCCCTCTGGGGGACTTCCTTGCGGGGGGATTTTGGGACCCGGCTCTATACTTTTTTGACTGCAGAACCTGATTCCAGGGTCTCTATCTCTGTTCTGCATGGCCGGATCCTGGATCTTCGCCCGCCGAGGGTTTTCCCTGGTATTTTGGAGGCCTGGCGGCGGGACTTGGGGAGGGATCTGGGGGGGGAAAACTTTTTGTTAACTGCCCTGAGACGCACTGCGGGCTTGGTCCATAGTGCTGACTTACGTGAATGTCATTTTCGCACTGTTCTGAGGGCCTATACTTCCCAGAGTCAGGCGTACTATATGGGTTGTATTGATACTCAATTATGCATCCACTGTTCGGTGGAGGTAAACTCTTACTTTCATGGTATTTGGAGTTGTGAGGGGATTCAGGTATTCTGGACGGAGATGGCCTCCTTTTTACAGGGCTTGTTGCAGACCCCTGTGCCAGTCTCCGTGCAGTCTATGCTGTTTGCCCATTTCTCTTTCTTGAATATGTACACTTCTTATGAAAAATTATTTCTTAGTAAATGTTTTATTTTGGGGAAGAAATGTATCTTGTGTTGCTGGCTTTCTCCTGAACCACCTTCTTTTTGGTATTGGAGGAATCGCCTTCATGAACTGCTGGGTTGGGAGGCCCGTCTGGCCTGTTCTTCTCGGCGCCGGAGCAGAGACTTTGTTCACACTTGGACTCCGTATTTGAACATTTTGACTCCTGAGAGTCGTAGCCGTGTTTTGAATAGACTTCACCTCTGACTCTGTGCTTCTGAGTGTCTTTGCTGATTCCTGCCTACGAGTTTCTGTATCTGTGGGGGGATGGGGAAGGGAGGGTGGGGGGTGGGGGATTCTTTGCTGTGGGGTGGGGGTGAGGTGGGCCCGGGGAGGGCATAAGAGTCCAGTCCTCCGCGGTTGTTGATGAAAATGCATACCTTGGTTGTTCTTACTGTTGTCTTTATTTTTGCTTAATAAAATAGATTTGAACATAAATGTAATGTTTGCATATGTTTTCGGAGAAAGGCAGACCTTAGTTCTTTTTTACTTTCTATATCAGTTTGCATTGTTGCAAGATCTGTCAGAGTTGCATACGTTCAGGGTGAAAATTATCCACAGAGATTTAAAACTATAATTCTGTGGGTATATGCTGTTGCAATCCCTTCCCCAGAAACACCTCTGACTAACGTGGGAAAAGTATTCACATAGCAGTACATTTCTGGCAGTGGCGTAGCCAGTCAATTTTTGGGCGGGCTTGACTCTAAAGTGGGCAGGCCTCTTCCTTTCTTTCTCTTCCCATCCCCCATCCTATGCAGCAGCCTCTCTCTTTCCCTCCCTAAGCCAACCCCTCAGCCCATGCAGCTTTTCTGTTTGTATTCAGGTCACCAGCAGCGCTGTCTAAATGTTGCCGGCAGCTGACCCAGAATCAGTCCCTCTCACGCAAAGTGCAAACATATCAGAGGGAAGGCTTCTGGGGCTGCTGCTGGTGGCCTGGGGCTGCTGGATGGACAGACCTGGACCTAAACTGATTGGGCCAGGCCTGGCCACACCCGCCCTGTGGCTATGCCCCTGAATCCTGGGGAAACAATAGGCTCATGGAGACAATGGAGGAGAGTGTGGCGCAGTGGTTAAAGCTACAGCCTCAGCACCCTGAGGTTGTGGGTTCAAACCCACATTGCTCCTTGTGACCCTGAGCAAGTCACTTAATACCTCCATTGCCCCAGGTACATTAGATAGATTGTGAGACCACTTGGACAGACAGGGGAAAATGTTTGAGCAATTGAATAAATTCATGTAAACTGTTCTGAGCTCCATAGTCCATAGTCTGTTATTGAGAAAGACATGGGGGAAGCCACTGCTTGCCCTGGATCGGTAGCATGGAATGTTGCTACTCAAGCCATTCTAACATCACTGATGAGGTTGGCTCTGAGCCACTGTGGAATGAGGCATTATGACATCACAGTCTCAGCTCTGGAATGTTGCTCTGATTGGGGTTCCGGAATCTTGCTATTCTTTGAGATGCTGGAATGTTGCTACTCCTTGGGTTTTGGCCAGGCACTAGGGACCTGGATTGGCTACTGGGCTTGATGGACCATTGATCTGACCCAGTAAAGCTATTTTTATGTTCACCTACCGGCATCTAAATAAAAGGCACCAGAATTGCACCTATAAGAACATAAGAAGTTGCCTCCGCTGAGGCAGACCAGAGGTCCATCTCGCCCAGCGGTACGCTCCCGCGGCGGCCCATCAGGCCCATTGCCTGAGCAGTGGTCCCTGACTAGCTCTATAACCTATCTCTACTCCTATTCCTATAACTTACCTCTACTCCTATCCATATAACCTACCTCTACACCTATCTATACCCCTCAATCCCTTTGTCCTCTAGGAACCTATCCAAACCTTCTTTGAAGCCCTGTAAAGTGCTCCTGTCGACCACAGCCTCTGGAAGCACATTCCATGTATCCACCACCCTCTGGGTGAAAAAGAACTTCCTAGTGTTTGTTCTAAACCTGTCCCCTTTCAATTTCTCCGAGTGCCCCTTGTACTTGTGGTTCCCCTTAATTTGAAAAATCTGTCCCTTTCTACTTTCTCTATGCCTTTCAGGATCTTGTCACAATCGGGGCTCAGTTCCCCAGGCTCTAGTTGAGGAGGAGAGTGCTCCCACTGAAGCCTCCTCGGCTCCTCCTCCTCTCTCTGTCTCAGCTGCTCTGCTTTAACCTCCTTCAATTTGCCCCTCCCTGCTCTCAAGAGGGGGAAGGGAAACAAATCTCTCTGCAGCTGAGCCTGCCTTTGTGACCACTTCCTGTTCTGAGTCTGGCCCTCTGGGAACTGTAGTTTCTTAACCCTTGGGTTCCGTTGAGCCCTAATAGCTCCTTGGCAGTTACTGTCTGGCTCATCAGGGTTAGACCATGGGAAGTCAGCGCTTTCAAAATCCTGGGCAGAGCCAACCTGGTCGGCTCTCCTGCATTGGAGTTTACTAATCTTCTTCCCTAATCCTGTGTCAAAGCTAGGAAGAGAGCTAGATCTGTCACACTATCGTTCATGGAGGCACAATTCTCTATAGCGTGCTGTCGCGTGATTGACATGTGATCAGCAGCTGATTTTCAGGCTGCTGCCAATATCGGAGCCCTATAAAGAATCTGGGCAGAAAAGCTCTTGCCCAGTAAAACCCTTTTGATTGTCAACCCCATGTACAAAATCTTAGCCCTTAAAATTCTTACGATGGGTGTTTAATAATTTACCTGAGTATGAAAGAAAATGGTAAATGTGTTGAAACAAGTTTGTGCATGTTGTGAAATGTCTCAAGGTTACTCATGCACAGCTGCGGCTCTAACATTCCAAGAGAAAGGATATCAGGAGAGTCCTTGTGCGAATAAGTAAGAAACTGGTAGATTATCACCGTTCAGTGATAAAAATTTCTCACAAAAGAAGGGAAAAGACAAAAGAGATCCATGAACGCATGACTGCAGTTTATGATAAGTCTGCCCCATCATCCTACAAAGTAAAAGTTTGGAGCAACCAGTTTAAGTGGGGTAGCGAGTCCATTAAAGATGACCCTCATACTGGACAGCCTGTGGAAGCAACTTCCACAAAAATGTGCAAGAAAGTAGAGGATTTAATTTTCTCAGACAGACAAATTAAGGTTTTCAGAACAGCTGAAGAAATGGGCATTTTGGTAGGAACAGTTTGGGAAATATGTCATAAAAAGTTGGGCATGTCCGAGGTTAGTGCAAGATGGGTTCCAAGAATTCTGACGCTTTGTCAGAAGGCCAAGAGGCTCCAGTGCTGTCAGAAGAAGTCAGAGATGCTCTGTGAAGACCAAGTGCTTTATTTTTTTTTTTCATCATTTGGTGATTGGAGATGAGACTTGTGTCTATTACAGAGGTCATGAGTCCAAAATTGAATCAATGCAGTAGAAGCACAAGTCATCCTCCACCCCAAAAAAGTTCAAGACAGAAAAAATCTGCAGGCAAAGTCATGGCAAATGTCGTCTTGAATGATGAAGGACTTTTGCGTCTGGAGTTCACGCCATACAAGACAACCATACAAGACAACCATAACCATAACCATAAGTTATGTCAACACAACGTTCACTTTGTGGGAGTCAATCAATGAGAAAAGACAAGGAAAACTCACAGCAGGTGTGCTGCTTCTTCACTACAATGTGCCGGTGCTCGTCAGGGCAATCGCAGGCTGCCATCCGAGAATGTAGGTTTTAGAAGCTGAACCATCCACCCTACAGTCCTGACATGATTCTCTCAGATTATTTCTTGTTCTAAGTTTTGAAGATATCTTTCTGTGGACAGCAGTTTTCAAGTGATGTAGACGTCAAGGAAGCTGTGACATCCTGGTTTGAAAGTCAAACAGAAGAATTCTTTTCAAAGGAGTTAGTCATGGCAGGAAAAGTGGATGAAGTGTATGGAGCTATCCGAGGACTATTATTATCAATTTTTTAAAGTTCTTTATTCATTTTTATAACTTACATCAAGTGCATCAAAACGTAACCACATTTTAACTTAAATACATCACTTGAAATTCTACATTTCTTCATATTAAATAAAATTTACCCCTTTCCCTCCCATCCTTTCAATACCTCATTCCATATAATAAAGTCCCCCTCCCCCACCCCATTCTTTCATTTGTACAAATAAGGGAAAATAATACCTATTCATTGCAATCATTTCTTAATGGCCTCCACACATCTTGAAATTTATTAAAATTCCCTTTCTGAATAGCTAATGATCTTTCCATTTTATAAATATGACATACTGAATTCCACCCAAAACTGTAGTTCAGTCTATTCCAATTTTTCCAATTATTCCAATTACATGTTATTTGTTGTATGGAAACTCCTGTCAAAATAAGTAAAAGTTTATTATTTTTGGAAGATATTTGACTCTTAGCCCTCATAGACATGCCAAATAATACTGTATCATATGATAATGCCACATGATTTTCTAACAAACAATTTATTTGGCCCCAAATTGATTTCCAAAAAGCCAGAATAAATGGACATTAGAATAATAGGTGATCTAAAGCAGTGTTCTTCAACCACCGGTCCATGGACCAGTGCCGGTCTACAGAAATTTCCTGCCAGCCCGCAGGGCCAGCACGTGCATCAGGTCCAAAACAGTGTTCTTCAATTGCTGGTCCACGGTGCGATCAATGCGGCGTTATCTTCGAGTCAGCTCCTCTTCCTAACTGATTCAGTGCATAAAGCCATGCGCAGTGGCTCCTACGGGCATCCTGTGCTTGAACCAGAAGCCTTATTGCAACGTCAGAGAGAAGGCTACCAGATGAGGCACGGGATGTGCAAGGTGCAATTAGTACTATTATGGGGGCGGGGTCTGGGGTGGAGATTGGGTAGAGATGGGCGGGGTCTGGCCCACGACTTAGCCCAGTGTTCTTCAACTGCCGGTCCACGGACTGATGCCAGTCCACAGAATAATTATTTTATTTCTTCCGGTCCATAGGTGTAAAAAGGTTGAAAAACACTTTAGTCCCTGCTTCAAGATGACAATGCCAACATCTATTAGACTTAGAGCCATCTAATTTTTGTAAACGAACAGGGGTCCAGAATGCTCTATGCAACAGGAAAAACCATGTTTGTCTCATAAATGCAGACATTGTACATCTTATCCTCCAAGACCAAATTCGTGGCCATTGAGAGGACTATTATTGAAAAATACAACAAACATTTTTGAAGACTTTTCTTTCCTAATGAGGTAGATAAATTATTGAACACCCTTGTATATTGTAGTAATGATGCTTTATAATTTGAAATCTTTGAAAGGACATATTTTATACATTTTTCTCTTTTTGCCCAATACAGTATTATATTATGATTAAATCACAAAATTTCAAGTATTTAATTAAGCATATGTTGAGCGTGTGATCAGTAAATTATAAAGGCATTAAAAGAAATAGCAGTGTTTGAATGCAGACCAATAAAAAAATGCATGCTTCTCATCTCTATTGCAATATAAAAATCCATTATTGTTCTCCTGCATGAAAGAACACTGCACATTTTTCTTATTGTTAATAACTCTGAGCAAGGTTTTTCAATACATTTTGTTTTGCTTTAATGTTTTACAAGATGAGTACCTGAGCTGATTTGGAACAAGAACACTAAAGCAATCTGTGACCTTTTTTGGAATCTCTCATCCTGATATAAGCAGAATTCTCGTTGCAAACGAGTATACAACACCAAAAATTATAGCATTTATTAACTTACTATAAGAAGCTGTGGAATGTTCAACCAAGAAGCAATTTGATTGGCTAAATTCCCTCTGGTGCTTTATAATTTGATTAAAAATCAAGGACTTTATTAAAATTCATTTACACTCTAGTGAGTAGTGCCTTACTTTGTGAAATGATACTATCTAAAGTGAAACAGTTTATAACATCCGAATCTCAGAGGCATAGTACAGAATATTTGTCTAAGAAATCGCATCTGACTAAATGCTGCAAAAACATGAATGCATTCTTATCAACAAAACTTCTAGAAAATCTGTTATAAATGAAAAATTAAGGCTTAAAGAAAAAAAATATTCATTTTATCACTGAACTGTTTTAGAAATAGACTTCAATCTTTGAAAGCTGCAATACCTTGTTTTATTTAGATTAAGTAAAAGCACAAGTATGAGGTTTTAAGACCTCACAGATTTTTTCTTCAAGTACCTTGGCATTCATTTTAAAAGAAAAATATGTCTAAAAAGCAGCAGATGGATGGTTTTCTTGCCAAAATGTCTAAATTGTGATTTTCAAAAAGGCAGAATTGAGACATTTTTCACCAAGTTCTTCCAAAGAGCTAGGGGACATGTTGGAGCCATAGGAAGACTTTAAATCTGAATGTTTTTAAGTGATAATGAAACAGGAAAAAAAAGATCTCGGGCAATAAAAAAGTGCATACGTATTTACCAAATAGGACATTGAGATCTGAGGCAGCAGTGCTGTTCGCTGTTGAGACCATATGAAATGTGAACGGGTATTGATCATTTTCAGTAGCTACAGCACGGCTATGGAACATGTTACTGGGTCTGTTGCTTTTATGTAAGAGCATTGAACAATTTTGAAAATTGCTTAGCACACACCTATTTAAGCAGGCTTTTTATGACAGATGAATTTTAAAATGATTATTTTATTGGTAATGCTCCGTATGTGTCTGAATTATGTAGCTTGGCCGTCCCGTTGGCACTCACAGGGACCGGCACACGGCACCGATATAGGACCTGGCATGCTTCCCCTAATGAGAGGAAGACAAGTTTCAAGTTTATTCAAGTTTTTGCTTATTCAAATATGCAAAGCGATTTACAAAATATTAAAAAGTAACATAAAAACAGATAAATATTTTGACAAACTAAACATAGCAGACCAAGATAAATCTACTAGGGATTTGACAAGTAAGACATACATGACTACCGTATTTTCGCGGATATAACGCGCACCTGTGTAAAACGCGCACAGGGGTATAGCGCGCAGAAATCACGATGATATGTACCAAAACTTTTCTATACCGCGCTCAGGCATATAACGCGCATGATGCCCGACGCTCCTTTCGCCCGCCCTGACTTTCCGTGCGCTGTCCCGACTCTCCGTTCACCCCCCCTGACTTCCGTGCACTGTCCCCCCTTGAAGTCCTGTCCCCCCTTGAAGGTCTGTCCCCATCCTGAAAGCCTGATGCCCCCCCCGACGTCCGATACATCCCCCCCCCGGCAGGACCACTCGCACCCTCACCCCGAAGGACCGCCGACTCCCCAACAATATCGGGCCAGGAGGGAGCCCAAACCCTCCTGGCCACGGCGACCCCCTAACCCCACCCCGCACTACATTACGGGCAGGAGGGATCCCAGGCCCTCCTGCCCTCGACGCAAACCCCCCTCCCCCCCCAACGACCGCCCCCCCCCAAGAACCTCCGCCCGTCCCCCAGCCGACCCGCGACCCCCCTGGCCGACCCCCACGACACCCCCACCCCCCTTCCCCGTACCTTTGGAAGTTGGCCGGACAGACGGGAGCCAAACCCGCCTGTCCGGCAGGCAGCCAACGAGGGAATGAGGCCGGATTGGCCCATCCGTCCTAAAGCTCCGCCTACTGGTGGGGCCTAAGGCGCGTGGGCCAATCAGAATAGGCCCTGGAGCCTTAGGTCCCACCTGGGGGCGCGGCCTGAGGCACATGGGCCAAACCCGACCATGTGTCTCAGGCCGCGCCCCCAGGTGGGACCTAAGGCTCCAGGGCCTATTCTGATTGGCCCACGCGCCTTAGGCCCCACCAGTAGGCGGAGCTTTAGGACGGATGGGCCAATCCGGCCTCATTCCTTCGTTGGCTGCCTGCCGGACAGGCGGGTTTGGCTCCCGTCTGTCCGGCCAACTTCCAAAGGTACGGGGAAGGGGGGTGTGGGGGTCGGCCAGGGGGGTCGCGGGTCGGCTGGGGGGGCGGTCGGAGGTTCTTGGGGGGGGCGGTCGTTGGAGGGAGGGGGGTTTGCGTCGAGGGCAGGAGGGCCTGGGATCCCTCCTGCCCGTAATGTAGTGCGGGGTGGGGGTAGGGGGTCGCCGTAACCAGGAGGGTTTGGGCTCCCTCCTGGCCCGATATTGTCGGGAAGTCGGCGGTCCTTCGGGGGGGGGGGGATGTATCGGACGTCGGGGAGTCGGCCGGGCAAGAGGGCTTGGGCTCCCTCTTGCTCCGATCGTGGATGCGGGTGCGGGTGGGAGCGCGTGCGAGCGGTCGTTCGGGGTGGGGGTGCGAGCGGTCCTGCTGGGGGAGTGAATCGGGCGTCGGGCGGGGTGGGAACTATGTTTAAAAAACTTTTCTATACCGCGCTCAGGCATATAACGCGCGAGGGGTATGCGCGGTAGGTAAAATCGCGTATAACGCGCGCGTTATATCCGCGAAAATACGGTAATTGACGAGTACATATGGGGTAATTGGGACTATGAAGCCCCAAGAAACAATAGGAAGGGAGGGAGAAATACAATTGTTATAGAAAAAAAAACAATTAAGGTAAATACAAAAGGAAGTTGGGAAGATAGGAATAATAAATAGAAAGAAATAAATTGTGGACACTTTCCCCATAGGTGAGTGTAACCTTTCGAACATTATTAAGAATAATTTGGTCAACTAAAGGCATCTTTAAAAAGAAAACACTTTAGGCTACTTTTAAATTTTTGTAAGTTTTTTTCGATTCTTAAATATGAAGGAAGATAATTCTAAGTCGTAGGAGCGGTCACAGAAAAGATTAAGGTACGACGTGTACCAATTGTTTTTAAGGATTGAACGTTAAGGGTATACTGTGAAATGGATCTAAGAGCTCTGGGGGGGTCGCATGGAATCAAGAGTCTGTCGATAAATGCTGGGGCGTTGGTCTGTAAAGTTTTAAGTCAGGAGAGCAGTTTTATAAGGCAACCAGTGGGCTTTTTGAAGCAGTGGTGTAACATGGTCAAATTTCTTTGCGCCCAAAATAATCTTGATGGCTGTGTTTTGAATTAATTGAAGACGCTTTATATCCTTTAGACCAGTGGTCTCAAACTCGTGGCCCGGAGACCACATGCGGCCCGCCAGGTACTATTTTGCGGCCCGTGGCCTGTACTAATGCTGTCTATACTAGTGCTATCTGCTCTTTGCAATGTCCTTCGGCTTCCCCCCTGGCCTCCCCCTCTTACCTTCAGATAATTACCATAGCCTGCAAAGAGGATTGCCAGTGCTGTAGCGATCCTTGCAGGTTGCCGTCGTCCTCAGCAGCATGTTCCCTCTGCCGTGATTCTGTCCTTGACATCAGAGGAGGGGGCAGGACTGCGGCAGAGAGAACGTGCTGTGGAGGCCGATGGCAGCCTGCAAGAAACACTACAGCAGGGGTGCCCAACGCGTCGATCGCGATCGACCGGTAGCTCAGGAAGGCAACGTGAGTCGATCGCAGAGCCCATTCCAGGCTCTGTGATAGACTCGTGTTGCCGTCCCGATCTACCGGGCCTATCAGCCTTCTCTCCCCAACGTCAAAGATGCCGACGCCGGGCATTAGGCTGTTTTTGTCATTTCGGGGGGGGGGGGGGCGTGGTGGCGGCAGCAGCAACAGCCTGAAATAGAAATCATCCTGGCCCGGGTTGGTGTCATACTCCGGAACTTCTACCTCTTCCAGCAGCCCTCTCCCTTCTACTTGCTTCCGGCCACACCCCCTGCTCCACGACTCTCTTCGGCAACTCAGCAGCAGCGATCGACACAAGCTTCTGACGTCGGGGCCTACCCTCTGCGAGTCCCGCTTGTTTCAACTTCCTTTTTCCAAAAAGGCGGGACTCGTAGAGGGAAGGCCTCGATGTCGACAGCTTGTCTTGATCACCGCTGCTGACGATTGCTTAAGGAGAGCCGCGGAGCAGGGGGGTTTTGCCAGGTGCAGGTAGAAGGGAGAGGGCCAGATGCAGACTCGTGGTGAGGGAGCAGAAGAGAGAGAGAAAGAGAGAGGGGAGGGAAACAAAAGGAAATATTTCATACTGGGCTGGGCCGGAGTGGAGGGAGGGTGGAAAAATTCTGGCTACAGGGTGCATTAACAAAGGAAAAGGGGGGAAAGCTGAAAATGGAGATAGTGACACAAAGAAGAGAAAGAGTAAGCAGGACCTACTGAATAAGGATAGAGATACAGAGGGGACATGAAGAGGAGGTGAAATAGAGACATAGAAGTAATGCTGAAAGAGTGTGTGGGGGGGGGAGATAAAGACATTGAAAGGGCAAAATGGTGAACATGGGGTAAAGACAAGGACAGAGACAAATGAAGATTCTGAAAAAAGTGGTGAGATAGAGATATAGGTGAGATGGGACACAAAGAAGGGTGATGCTGGAAAATAGGTGGAATGGTAATTCTGACAGACACAGAAGGGAAATGCTGGATCAAGGAGAGATGGGGCTCAGGCTGGATGGAATGAGGAGAAATGCCTTGTTGGCCCGGAACTTCCTCTCCTACATCAGAATTGACGTCAGGGAGCGGAATGCTGGTCAGCGCAACGCTTCTGCAGGGAAAGCTTGGGACGGCGGTGGCTTTGGGGCTGTTCCCCGATGGCGGTGGCAGCAAACCGAGTGGCTTGGGGAGGGCACGGAGAAAGAAATAAAGGGGGCAGACAGGGAGACAGAAAGAAGGGGGAACAGGGAGACAGAAAGAAAAAGTTGGGGGAGAGAATGAGGTCTGGAGGAGAGGAAACATACAGGAGGCTGAAAGAAAGGAAGAAAGATTGGATGCACAGTCAGAAGAAGAAAGTGCAACCAGAGACTCATGAAATCACCAAACAGCAAAGGTAGGAAAAATGATTTTATTTTCAATTTAGTGATCAAAATGTGTCAGTTTTGAGAATTTATATCTGCTGTCTATATTTTGCACTATGGCTCCCTTTTACTAAACCGCAATAGCGTTCAGGAACTTGTCCAACCTTGTCTTAAATCCCTGGAGGGTGTTTTCCCCTATAACAGATTCCGGAAGAGCATTCCAGTTCTCTACCACTCTCTGGGTGAAGAAAAACTTCCTTACATTTGTACGGAATCTATCCTCTTTTAAATTTAGAGAGTGCCCTCTCCTCTTGTTCTCTCTGCCTTGGATGTAAAAGGAGGCGAAAAACTTCAAGCTGTTCTTTCGATATATTAAGGGGAAACGACCTGCAAAGGAAGCGGTGGGACCGTTGGATGATCATGGATTAAAGGTAGAGTTCTAAAGGGGGACAAAGCCATCGCCGATAAACTGAACACATGTTTTGCGTCGGTATTTACCAAAGAGGATATACAAACTTACTGGAACCCGACAGGCTATACACTGGGGGTGAAGACGGGAAACTGACAAGGTTGACGGTCAGTCTAGAAGAAGTACACAGGCTGATTGATAGGCTTAAAATTGACAAATCCCTGGGACCGGATGGCATCCATCCGAGGGTCATTAAGGAACTGAAAGGGAATATAGCTGAACTGCTTCAACTAATAGCCAATCTGTCAATCAAATCGGGAAAGATTCCGGAAGACTGGAAAGTGGCGAATGTTACGCCGATCTTCAAAAAAGGTTCAAGGGGAGATCCGGGAAACTACAGACCGGTGATTCTGACCTCTGTACCGGGAAAGATGGTAGAGGTGCTGATAAAAACCCGCATCATTGATCACCTTGACGAACACAATATGATGAGGACTAGTCAGCATGGCTTCAGCAAGGGACAATCTTGCTTGATGAACTTGCTGCACTTCTTTGAGGGAGTAAACAGGCAGATAGACAAGGATGACCCGGTCGACATTGTATATCTGGATTTTCAGAAGGCGTTTGACAAGGTTCTGCATGAACGACTACTTCAGAAAATTGAGAGCCATGGAATAGAGGGTGAAATACTCACGTGGATTAAAAACTGGCTAGCGGATAGGAAACAGAGGGTGGGATAAATGGACAATACTCAGTCTGGAAGAACGTTACCAGTGGGGTGCCGCAGGGCTTGGTGCTTGGACCTGTGCTCTTCAACATATTCATAAACGATCTGGAAATGGGTACGACAAGTAAGGTGATTAAATTTGCAGACGATACAATATGTTCTTATGTTCTTATTCAGAGTAGTGAAGACACAGGGGGATTGTGAAGGTCTGCAACATGACATAACCACGCTCAAGAAATGGGCAACGACGTGGCAAATGAGGTTCAATGTGGATAAGTGTAAGGTAATGCATGTCGGTATCAGAAATCCCATACAAAAATACAAGATGTCCTGGGCGATACTTGGAGAGATTCCCCAGGAAAGGGACTTGGGAGTACTGGTTGACAAGTCGATGAAGGCGAAAAGGGTGAACAGAATGCTAGGAATGATTAAGAAGGGGATCACGAACAGGTCGGAGAAGGTTATCATGTCACTGTCCTCACCTGGAGTACTACATCCAGCACTGGTCATCATACATGAAGAAGGACACGGTACTACTCAAAAGGGTCCAGAGAAGAGTGACTAAACGGTTAAGGGGTTGGAGGAGTTGCTGTACAGTGAGAGATTAGAGAAGCTGGGCCTAATCTCCCTTGAAAAGAGGAGACTGAGAGGGGACATGATCGAAACATTCAAGATAATGAAAGGAATAGAGTTAGTAGATAATCTGTTATAGGGGAAAATACCCTCCAGGGATTTAAGACAAGGTTGGACAAGTTCCTGAACGAACGCAGGTAGGGCTAGTCTCGGTTGGGGCACTAGTCTTTGATTTGGGGGCCACCTTGTGAGCGGACTGCTGGGCGCGATGGACCACTGGTCTGACCCAAGAGCGGCAATTCTTATGTTCTTATGTTCAATCTCACAGGTAAGTTCAAATCAATTCCAAACAAAGGAGAAAAAAAACATGAATCAATAAACACTGTCACACAGTTCTTTATCCAAAAAAGGTGTTTGCATCAAAGCACTAAGAATTCTCCCACTTCTTAATGCTATAGGAGAGAGCCAAAAATAGGCACTTTGAAGCAACAAAATGCAGCCCACTAATCCCACACCAATGATGTCGGGCAAACCCAAGCCCCCGATCTCTGTATCTCCTTGATCTAAAAAAGAAAATAAGGTTGTCAGGGAAAAACCACAGCTCTCCACTATCTTGTGCAGTCCTTAAGTCTGCTTAACTCCAGCAATGGCTAGCCTGCAGCGATAGCCATTTTGTGCAACAACAACAACAACAAAAAAACCCATCAAGAAAAAAAAAGTTTCTCCTCTTTAGGAGTCCCAACCAGTTCTCAGGACACAACCTTTCTCAGGGGCAAGGCATTTATCCCAGCAGACAGTTCGGCAAAACTCTTGCTCCAGAAAAAGAGAAAAGGAAAAAAAAACCTTTGGCAAAGGCACTAAAACAATCTCAACTCACTTCCATATACTCAGAAAGTGTTTGTTCAGGTACATGATCCAATTCCATGGCTTCTTGTGCATTTTCCTCTGCTAGCTCATTTCCTTCCTCAGGCTGGTGGGACTGCAGAGACTCCTCCTGCGTGTGAGCTTCTCTGGGCTGCCTTCTCAACTGAAGCTTCTAGTTATCTAATTCACTCAGAGCTGCAGGGACATGCCTAGCCCTGTGTGAGGTATGGTCACTGCTTAGCTCTGGCTGCTTTTTTACCTGTTTAGCCAGCAATTTCAATATGGTGGAACTTAAGGGGGAAGAGCCCTGTTATACCTGGCTGTGCTGGCTATGTACTGAAGGCAGTGTTCTTGTTTGTTTTAACTGGCACAAGGCTGGTGTGAGTGACAGGCTTGGGACAATTATTATGCTTGTTGACTGGACCTGTCTAGGTATTAGGCAGGAGTTAAGTTTTTAAATAACTAAGGACTCTTTTTACAAAGCTACAGTAGCAATTCCCATTCTGCAAAACACAACAAAGTCCTTTCAATTCCTTTGAAGTTGTCTGGGTAGAATCGGAGAGTGTCAGGGGGATCTTGGGGGTGTCAGGGTGGAGTTGTGGAGTGGCAGGAGGACCTTGAGGTGTTGGGGAGTTGTCTGGGTGGAGTCAGAGTGTGCCAGGGGGATGTTGGGGATGTCTGGGAGTGGCAGGGGTGAAGTCAGGGAGTGCTTGGTGGTGTTCAAGGAATGATGGGTATTTTGCCTAGCCCATGATAAATTACAATTGAAAATATATGTGGTTTTCAAAATTCCATGAATAGTTAACATTGTAAAATAAATATCTCTAGCCTGCGTCCATTATCCTATCTCATCTGCATCCAAATGACTCTCTGAAAAGCAGCCATGTTTAAAAAAAGTATCACAGATGACATCACATATATTGGCCCCTTAGATACTGATCTATATAACCACTTTGACCGTACAACAGAAAGGTGGCAATATCGAGAAAATAATACATATGTATGTATACGAGACTTTTCCTTCAGAAACTTGTACAAACATTTTTAAATTTGTTTTTTAATCTTGGGCACAGTTTTTGCTTCATTCTCTGGCATAGCTAGGAACGAAGCAGCCCCTCCTATCAAGAATTAGTTCCAATAAATCACTCAGGACCCTGAGAAAGAAGAATTATTCTGGAAAGTTATTCTGAGATAGTCCTAGCATAGGATATCAATACGGCAGATTCCCCAGGGGAAGGAGGAGGGGTAAAGGGTCATGGATTTGATAAACGCAATTTATATTTATTAAACACAGGCACTTTTCATGTCCCTAATAGATCAAAATAACTTTTGTATTAAGGAGGATAATTTTCAAAACCTTTCTGTTGCTAAACAGTGATTTATGCCCACTATTGGCTTGCTACAAAATTGCCTGCTTCTATTCAGGTAAACTTTCATGATTGCCGTATATTTGAAGGAACATTCACCAGATTCTTTTATTTATTTAAAAATTTATATACCGCATAAAAACTATGTGGTTTACAAAATTACATGCATGCATATTAAAAATACTAAACATGTTTCAACAAGATAAACACAATAAAACATTAACTAAGGATGTCATTATTAAAACCTTCTTTTAAATTCATCCTACAAGACAAAATCCCATAAAAACATTTACAGGACAGGAAAGCATTAGCAGCAAATCGCATTAACACACGAAGGCATTGACAAATAATTGGGTTTTCAACCTTTTCTTAAAGTTCAGTCTCCCATCACAGAATCGCAGAATACCAGGCAGCGCATTCCAAAGCTTGGCACCTGCTAAAGACGGCATTTTTGCCCCAATCTTAACATGAGAGACTAACATCTCACCTTCCAAACTCAACTTCATACTATTTTCAGATCTCAAACATCTGGGTTGATAGATTTTCTTAACCTTTTGAAAATTCAAGCATATGCATAATGATACCGTTAGTTAATGTATTCTTGTATTTGTTTTGTTGAAACATGTTTAGCATGTCTTAAATATGTATGCATGTAATTTTGGAAACCGCATAGTTATTATGCGGTATATAAATTTTTAAATAAATTTACTTTGAAAATTTGTACAACATAAAGAACAGGTGTACATTTCTGTACAAAGATTTTCTGGAGTAGTTTCCCAAGAAAAATACATGCCCAGTTTTAATTGAAAGCTGAGCAAAAATTCACACTGAGAATGCGTATGCATGCATTTTTTTCCCCTACTCATCCAAGGAAGCAAATTGCCAAACTGCTAAATATATTCCTAACAAAAGGAAAGAAGCTCTCCTGTGTGGTATGAATCGACTTGAATAAACTAAAAGCAGCATGTTTAGAAAACTTGGTGAATTAGATAAAATGATGAGCAATTGACTATATAATGATGGTATCAAATAATATGATTTTAATAATTGCTTCAGGCATCAAGAAAGGAGCATAGCCTGAGGCTTGTTCCGTGACTGACAAGGTAGGCTTTTTTTTCTAGTTTGCTGTTCCATATATCTTACCCTCTATAATTTTCACTCACTCATTCAGCCTAAACTGTTGTCTTCTCTTTTTTTTTTTTTTTTTTTTTTTGTTACTTCCCTTCAGGGCTGACTTAAGGCTAACCAGCACTTGTACAAAACCAGAAATTGCTTAAGCACTCCTCCCCGTTCTTCCATGACAAAAAAGATTGCCTTTGCTCAGCCTTTTCAGCTGTGATCTCCCTCTCTATGGTTCATTACACCGCCCACCAGGCACATGCTTGTTGCTGTAGTAGGATGGGCCATAATATATGCAGCTGTCGTAGAGGCTGGCATGTATTGTTTCTTTCACATCTTTGTGGGTTGGGAGGGAGTCAGTGACCACTGGGGGAGGGTGGGAGGTGCATGGTCAAGTTTCAAGTTTATTAATATTTTGATATACCGACCATCACAAGTCAGTTTACAATAACAAGAGATCAAAATTATAAAATAGTTGTATATAAAAAAAAGCAAAATAAAAATAGGGGGGATAATGTTGATGCAAAGACTTGATTACGAAGGATATGAGACAAAAGGGAAGGGAAGGTTTTTAAATTACATTGTATAAATAAAAATAAAATGAGGAGAGGAGGGGAGGATAAAACGAGAGGAAAAAATGGGGTATCGCTTTCTGGAAGCGTTTTTGTTGTCCTGATTTTATTTGGGACTTCAGTTGGAATTTTGATAAACAGCTTTAAAGAGAAATGTCTTAAGGAGTGTTTTAAACTTGTTTAAGGAATTTTCAGAATGAAGATTTGATGGCATTGCATTCCAAAGAGAGGGCGCGACAAATTTCTGGTATAGTATAAATCTTTGATTGGAGGGACTGTTAGTAAGTTCTGGTTAGTGGACCTGAGGGCCCTGGAAGGGGTACCTTTTTAGCACTCAGTGGGAGGTGGCTGGGATGGTGGTGCCCCCTTGCCCTCTTCTCTGCCCCGCCCCACTCCTGCCCCTCCCCCCTTACCTTCCAGGCACAAGCAGTATCTCTAACTTGCTGCCTACACCAGTGTCGACTTTCAATCTGATGTCACTTCCTAGTCACAGGACCCCGAAAATGACATCAAAGGGGAGTGTCGGAGCAGTTGCGCATGCCAGCAAAGAGCTAGAGTTATGTTGATGGGGAATTGAAGGCGTGTGTGCAGGCAGGGGAGGAGTGGGAGGGAGCGGGAGGCGCCACCACCAAGATGCGCCCAGGGCAATCCGACACACTTAGATGCTTTTAAACAGGTCTAGCTCCGTATGTCTAAGTTGCGTCTTGGATGTCTTGGGAAAGGTTCAATTATTGCTGCAAGATATCCAAGTGCCTAAATCCCACACATAATAACGCTTCCGTGTCCCTTTGAATTTGGATGCTCAGCGGACAAGACGTCCAGAAAGTCAGTTTCAAAAATTGGTGAGAAAAACCTCTAAACTGCCTTTTATGCTATTTTATGGACGCATTGTGTTTTGAAAATGAGCTTCTTTGTGAACCAAAATCATAAATCGTGAAGAGCTTTTTTCCGCCAGTACACCGAGCCATTCAGCAACTGAACAAAAATGGTGTCTTGGATGGAATAATGAAGCTTCCCAGACTCTGGGACTCGGTCATTGCAAAGCAGGGAGACTATATTGAAGGATTGTAAAGAAATACTTGAAAAAAAATAAAACATGTAAATTTAAAAAATAGTGTGCATTATTTATGAAATGACCCTCATATATAAGGAATGGGGGAAGGTCTGGGTGTAGGGGAGCCAAGTGACTGAGGCAGGAGGTAAGGGGCATCCCTCATGTTAAGGATCTTCATGGAGGGTGTCCAGGTGACCATGATCTTCATGGGGGGAGGGTCAGCAGTGTGTGGGGTATCTGGGAGGGCCATGAACTTCACAGGGGGGAGAGGCTGGAGTGTGGAGGAGCTAGGTGGCACAATACTCATGGTGGGGAGGGGGCAGGAGTATGGAAGGATCCGGGTGGCCCAGGCACGAGGGAGTAGGCATCCCTCCTGCCTTTCTTTCTTTTTAGGTCTGAGATATTGCTGGAGGGGTGGGGCATCAATAAGGTGGGGGCAAGACAACTTTTTTTATTGATGGGGACAGAAAATTTGCATCTGTACCCATCAATAAAAAAGAAAAAATATGGCAGACCTGTCAGTAATTCAGGTCCTTAGCAGCCGTTGCAAAATCTATGCATGCCTTAGCGATATGAGGGCATCGATCAGAGAGCTTGTTTTAATATTAATCACCTCGTTTTAATACTAATAAGGTTGTCTTCATGACAGAGTCAAAGAATGTATGAATGCATGGAAAAGCACATGGTGAGTAATTATGGACATCGGTCAGCAAATTAGGCTGTCCTTTCTGGAAGCCAAATTTAGGCGCTTATGTAGAAAGCTGAAATCTAGATCCTCCAGGGTAGCATTTTCAGAAATGCACCCCGTTTCATGCTCAGGATTCAAAAGGCAGGCAGATCTCTGAAGTCTCAATGTGTGATTGAGATGATGGTTCAGGGTTGAGAGATTAAGATTTGTTAGGTACTCGGCTATTTTCTGGGAAAGGGGGAGCCTATCCTGAAATGAAGGACTCCACCTTAACCGGGATGGAGCCAAATTGCTGGTGCTAATGTTTAAAAAGGAGATAAAGCAGCTTGTAAACTAAGATGTGGGGGGAGAGGGGGGGGGATGCCAACAGTCGCCCAGGAGCAGATGGTCCTTCCAATTTCTCCACTTCTTGTAGCACTGCCATTTTAAAAGTAGAGAGGACTGAATCCAGGGGCCCAGATGGTACCCAGGAAGACTTTTCATTAATCATGGACCTATCTAGTGTACCTGACTGTACTGAAAACAAAAATATGTAACTGTAAACAACAAATAAACCTTTCTAACTCCACTCTAAATTGGAAAGGCTGATGATTCTTGGTAGGCACAAATGATAAGCCCCTTGCCAGCACTTGTTCCTTCTGGGGCAACATCTCATAGTGTGATATATTTACTACAGCTGATCCCTCCATGCCTGGGATCTGGTTTGGGGTTTGCTGCCCCACCCCCATCTTCCTCTCTCTCTGGAATTTGTCCTTCTCTTGCGTGAATCCCGACTGAGTCTTCATCCGTCGTGTGCTGAGCTGTATCACCACTTGCACTTGAGTCCCCCAGTGATAAAGTGAACTTAGCATTGTTATTCGTAGTTCCCCACTCACTGGAATTTTTCTACTTCATCCAAATATAAACATATCCCGAACTATAATCCCTTTGGTCTATCTGGAATTTCTTTATCTTCCCTACATGTAATTTGCTTCTAAATTTTTCCATCCGTGAAGTTAATTCTTTGTTTCTCTTCATAACCCTCCTCTGCCTGATATTGTAATAATTCTCCCGTTAATTTTTGCATATTCTCCTGTATCTTAGGTTGCAATGTCTGAATCAGCAGCAACATTAGGTCTAAAGAACAGCGATTCAGTATTTTATTCCACTGTTCAACAAAGGTAGGGTCAGAATCAAATAATGTAGGTGCACATGTCATTCTCAGCCCTCTTGGAATAATTTCCTGGCAACAATACTCAATTAGAGAGGCACTATGCATTTCAAGTTGTATCAAGTCAAACAATGGAGTTCTCCGGGAGGTGTATAAGGAGAGAGAAGAGAGGAGAGATATTGAGGGTCAACAGAATGAACACACTTGTAGGTCAGCAATAGGAGCTTGAACTGTATGGCAGATTTTTTTGAAAATGTTTTGGCAGTGATTCAATATTTCTTAGAAGCTCCCATGAGGTTTTTTGAATTTGGTCTCATAGATTCATGTTGAGTCAATTTCAATATATATTTAGCTAATTTTGAATGGAAATTGATCTGCCCTTTTGCTCATATTGTACTAATTGGGTTTCTGCCAGATACTGTGACCTGGATTAGCCAGTGCTGGAAACAGGAAACTGAGCTAGATAGACCATTGACCTGACCCAGTATGGCTGTTTTCATAGTTTATAGTTTATTTGTATTCTGCTTTTATACACGACAGATCACAACATCACATACTTAATTTAAAAACAATACAAAAGTAAAAAACACTCATACATATATGTGCAAGATTGTCAGTGTCACTAAACAAAGAGAGTTGATCCCAAAAAGTCCACAGAGAGAAGAAGAGTCCAAACCAAAGCAAAAAAAAACACTGTGGAATAACGATGCTCCTGAAATGGACTTTAATATAGAGTCAAAGTTCTGCGCTACTAGCAGACTAGGTCCTCACGATTTGTATGTGGATTATTTACTATCTTCTATGTGGAGCAATT
The DNA here is from genome assembly GCF_902459505.1 of Geotrypetes seraphini. Lineage (NCBI taxonomy): Eukaryota > Metazoa > Chordata > Amphibia > Gymnophiona > Dermophiidae > Geotrypetes > Geotrypetes seraphini. The sequence continues at coordinate 34,324,709 of NC_047101.1, read as the reverse complement.
TATTGTCTAAATTGGAACTTTGACTCTATATTAAAGTCCATTTCAGGAGTATCATTATTCCACAATGTTTTTTTTGCTTTGGTCAAGATTGTCAGTATAGAGCAACAAAAAAGGAAGGAGAGGTCCAACCTTATCTGCAGAAAAAACCAACCAGGAACAAACAAAAACCAACTGCAGATGTGTACAAGATGCAGGCAGAATTTATTGTGACAAATATAAATTTATAAAAACCTTTTTCCCAAACAAGGGACCCGACACGGTCCGTGTTTCGGACAAACCTTCGTCAGGGGTCCAATATGCAAAAAGGTTTGAAAAATATGCCACAAAAAATATGGAATAAAAAATCATAAACCAAAAGGTCCAATGTGCCGAGAATCGCCAACTCCTGTAAAGGAGTTACATATTTTTCAAACCTTTTTGCATATTGGACCCCTGAAGAAGGTTTGTCCGAAACACGGACCATGTCGGGTCCCTTGTTTGGGAAAAAGGTTTTTATAAATTTATATTTGTCACAATAAATTCTGCCTGCATCTTGTACACAGTTGCAGTTGGTTTTTGTTTGTTCAAGATTGTCAGTATAACATACATCAACGAGAACTTCATCACATTAATCTTTCAAAAGAAGAGATGAACTGATTACCAATCTGTTCAATGTTGCTACTATTTGGGTTTTTGCCAGGTACTAGTGACCTAGATTGGCCACCATCAAGATGGGCTACTGGGCTAGATGGACCAGTGGTCTGACCCAGTAAGGCTATTCTTATGTTAAGTGGAAGTGTGTAATGCAGTGGCTAGAGCTACAGCCTTGGAACCCTGAGGTTGTGGGTTCAAATCCTGCACTGTTTTGTTTCTTGTGACCCTGGGCAAGTCACTTAATCCCCATTGCCCCAGGTACATTATATAGAATGGGAGCCTATCAGGAAAGTTAGGGGAAAATGCTTGAGTACCTGAATAATTTGTAATCTGCATAGAATTGTAGTATATGTGGAATATAAATTATTAAAAATAAATAAATAAAGTCCGCATTATTGAGAAGCATATTTCATCTGGCAAAAAAAGATGTTGCTTCAATAGTTGTTGAAGATACGCTGGAAGCCTGTTCCATTCCTTTGACCCAACACATGAGAAAATACTTTTTCTTAATATTTCATGCTGTAGAATTTTATAAGATGGAATAACCAGGTCAAAATGACCTGCAAAATACAGTAACCTAGAGGGATCAGGTGGCTGGACCTTTATTATGGAATTCAATTCCAGATTCCAGTCATTTAATTTCTGATTCTTGGCATTCCGTAAAAGCTTGAAAGCTTATTTTTTTTTCCGATTGGCCTTTTCAAAACTGGGAAATGTGTAATTTGTCAGTCATTTGGCCTTATTTCTAAGGCACAAGTCTCAGGTTGTAAGTTTTATGCTGTATTTTTGTGTGATTTGTTGAGTTTTGTTTTAATTATGCATGTATTGCTGTTACCCACATAGATGCTGGATATGCGATTTATAAGTGTTTTAAATAAATAAATAGAGGGAACATATGGCATATCACAGACTTGCAAATATATAGGCAATGACTGATTCAGACTCAGAAACACAATCAATAACAATTTATATCTTTATGTTCTTATGAGAGAGAAACAATTCCACAAAGCTCATTCCATTCATCTGGGCCTTCTCTAGGCAGAGGTTTTTATAGCCTCCCTTGCTTTCTTCAGCCATTCTTGAATATTGTCAACCACAGTTAAAAATAGGAGATAGCTGGTTATTTCCTGCTGAATGTTAGTGGATAGTCAGCCAAATGGGACTTAGCTGGTTTGAAGTTGTTCTGCTGTTGGGAGATTTCAACCTGCCGGATGCGGACTGGAATGTTCCGACTGCGGAATCGGAAAGAAGTAGGGAGATTGTGGATGCCTTTCAAGAGGCTCTGCTCAGACAAATGGTGACGGAACCCACAAGGGAAAAAGCGATATTGGATCTGGTCCTCACAAATGGAGAGAGTATCTCTAATGTTCGAGTGGGTGCTCACCTGGGTAGTAGCGATCATCAAACGGTTTGGTTTGATATAACGGCTAAAGTGGAGAGCGGCCGCACGATACTTAAAGTCCTAGATTTCAAACGTACGGTTTAATGCAATGGGAAAGTACCTGAAGAAAGAGCTGTTAGGATGGGAGGACATAAGAGAAGTGGAAAGACAGTGGTCTAAGCTGAAAGGAGCGATAAAAATGGCTACGGACCTTTATGTGAAGAAAATCAATAAAAACAAGAGAAAAAGGAAGCCGATATGGTTCTCCAACCTAGTGGCTGAGAAAATAAAGGCGAAAGAGTTGGCGTTCATGAAATATAAAAAAACCCAAGAAGAGGAGAGCAGAAAGGACTACAGGGTGAAACTGAAAGAAGCCAAGAGAGAGATACGTTTAGCGAAGGCACAGGCGGAAGAACAAATGGCTAAAAATGTAAAAAAGGGAGATAAAAATTTTTTCAGATATATTAGTGAAAGGAGGAAGATAAAAAATGGAATTGCTAGGCTAAAAGATGCTGGGAACAAATATGTGGAGAGTGATGAGGAGAAAGCAAATGTGCTAAACAAATACTTCTGTTCTGTGTTCACAGAAGAAAATCCTGGAGAAGGACCGAGATTGTCCGGCAAAGTTACACGAGAAAATGGAGTAGATTCTGCGCCGTTCACGGAGGAGGGTGTTTATGAGCAACTTGAAAAACTGAAGGTGGACAAAGCGATGGGACCAGACGGGATCCATCCCAGGATACTAAGGGAACTCAGAGAGGTTCTGGCGAGTCCTATTAAAGACTTGTTCAACAAATCTCTGGAGACGGGAGTGATTCCTGGGGATTGGAGGAGAGCGGATGTGGTCCCTATTCATAAAAGTGGTCACAGGGATGAAGCAGGAAACTACAGGCCGGTGAGCCTCACTTCAGTTGTTGGAAAAATAATGGAAGTGTTGCTGAAAGAAAGGATAGTGTATTTCCTTGAATCTAATGGGTTACAGGATCCGAGGCAACATGGCTTTACAAAAGGTAAATCGTGCCAAACGGACCTGATTGAATTTTTTGATTGGGTGACCAGAGAGCTGGATCAAGGACATATGCTAGATGTAATTTACTTGGATTTCAGCAAAGCCTTTGATACAGTTCCTCATAGGAGGCTGTTGAACAAACTTGAAGGGCTGAAGTTAGGACCCAAAGTGGTGAACTGGGTCAGAAACTGGCTATCGGACAGACGCCAGAGGGTGGTGGTTAATGGAAGTCGCTCGAAGGAAGGAAAGGTGACTAGTGGAGTCCCTCAGGGTTCGGTGCTGGGGCCAATCCTGTTCAATATGTATGTAAGTGACATTGCTGAAGGGCTAGAAGGAAAAGTGTGCCTTTTTGCAGATGATACCAAGATTTGTAACAGAGTAGACACCGAAGAGGGAGTGGATAATATGAAAAAGGATCTGCAAAAGTTAGAGGAATGGTCTAATGCCTGGCAACTAAAATTCAATGCAAAGAAATGCAGAGTAATGCATTTGGGGATTAATAATAGGAAGGAACCGTATATGCTGGGAGGAGAGAAGCTGATATGCACGGACGGAGAGAGGGACCTTGGGGTGATAGTGTCCGAAGATCTAAAGGCGAAAAAACAGTGTGATAAGGCAGTGGCTGCTGCCAGAAGGATTCTGGGCTGTATAAAGAGAGGCGTAGTCAGTAGAAGGAAGAAGGTGTTGATGCCCCTGTACAGGTCATTGGTGAGGCCCCACTTGGAGTATTGTGTTCAGTTTTGGAGACCGTATCTGGCGAAAGACATAAGAAGACTTGAGGCGGTCCAGAGGAGGGCGACGAAAATGATAGGAGGCTTGCGCCAGAAGACGTATGAGGAGAGACTGGAAGACCTGAATATGTATACCCTAGAGGAAAGGAGAGACAGGGGAGATATGATTCAGACGTTCAAATACTTAAAGGGTATTAACGTAGAACAAAATCTTTTCCAGAGAAAGGAAAATGGTAAAACCAGAGGACATAATTTGAGGTTGAGGGGTGGTAGATTCAGGGGCAATGTTAGGAAATTCTACTTTACGGAGAGGGTGGTGGATGCCTGGAATGCGCTCCCGAGAGAGGTGGTGGAGAGTAAAACTGTGACTGAGTTCAAAGAAGCGTGGGATGAACACAGAGGATTTAGAATCAGAAAATAATATTAAATATTGAACTAGGCCAGTTACTGGGCAGACTTGCACGGTCTGTGTCTGTGTATGGCCGTTTGGTGGAGGATGGGCTGGGGAGGGCTTCAATGGCTGGGAGGGTGTAGATGGGCTGGAGTGGGTCTTGACGGAGATTTTGGCAGTTGGAACTCAGGCACAGTACCGGGTAGAGCTTTGGATTCTCGCCCAGAAATAGCTAAGAAGAAAAAAAAAAAAAAAAATTTAAATTGAATCAGGTTGGGCAGACTGGATGGACCATTCGGGTCTTTATCTGCCGTCATCTACTATGTTACTATGTTACTATGTTCACAGCTGGCTAAGCCCTGCTGAATATTGAGGGCATGGTATGCAATAACATTGGTAACACTTCAATTTATCTATTTAATTTTCTATACCAGTGTATCACAAATTGTGTGCCGCAACATACTGGTGAGGAGGAGAGTTGTCCACGCCGGCTGACTGCCTACCGGACATGCCTCTCGCCGCGAGAGGAATGTTCTGTTGGAAGTCAGCCGGTGCAGATGACGCTCCTCCTCTCCCTGCACCTCCCAGATCCTTCCACCGAAGAGGGTCATGGCCAAATGGGCCTCTGCACAGGCGCGGATGTCGACGTGGACTTTCCTGGGGTTACAAGGGGCAGCGTGGGTTTGAACCCACAACCTCAGGGTGCTGAGGCTGTCGCTTTAACCACTGCACCACGCTCTCCCCTTAAATAGCAACTCATGGCAGTTTTGCCCACTAATGAGCTTTGTCATTCTCACATATGTTTGAACTTCTACATTATTTCCCTAGTCGCATCTGCCCCAATACCCTTTTTCTAACATTTCCCTACCCACAGCAACCTAAAATTACCCCATCCTAAACAAAAGGAGACACAGAGGAAATTACTTTACAAAATTCCACTTCTCCTACCTGAACATCTCTCAAATCTTATAATATCCCAAGGCAACAAATATCAAGTCAGAAATATAATTCTGCATTTTCTGCCCCTCTCCATGCTTCCAATACTTTATCTTAGCTTAGCTGCTTGGTTGTTATGTTACTGCTCTTAAATATACGGTATGTCATATTAGTTCACTTGAATATAAAGCAATCGAGGTCAACAAAGCTGTAGGTCACATATTTTAATTAAACTAACTTCGGGAGTCTTTTACTAAGGCGTGCTAGCCGATTTAGCGTGTGCTAAATACTAACGCTTCCATAGAACAGAATGGGTGCGCTAGAACTTAGCCCACGTTAATATTTAGCGTGCGCTAAATCGGCTAGCACGCCTTAGTAAAAAAAAACCTTAGCTAGCATTTAAGCTTATCATTTCTAAGAAGTATGTGGATGTGCTGAAGAGACCAGACCTAAATATATTATTATGGCTCCACATATTGTGTACTAGAAATGTTCCAACACCATTTTAACAACAATTAGCAATGACACTCCTTAATTGGAGAACCTGAGGATGAGTTGAAAGCAGTATGGGTTGGCAGTCCTAAGATTAAAAAACTAATGATTCTGCCATTAAACCACATTTCAACAAATCAATATCCCAAGCCATTCAGATTTTATTAGACACAACGAATAAGCAGAAAAAGGAAGGTTTAAGAAACTTCTTACTGTATATGACTGCGGAAAGTAAAAGTTACCATAGCCACCTAAAATATATTTGTTTGATACATATTTCCATGGCAGAATGAAAATTGTCTAACTTGCCTCACACTGAGAATGCCAACTCTATAATTGCAGTATTGCCCTCTGATGCCATTATAGGGTACGCGAGTACGTCCACATTTTGGTACCTAACTCTAGGCATGAACACTTTTGCCATGTCAATGGCTGATGTGAACATACAACAGAAACCAAAACAAATATGTTTTTTCACAGCATGTAGATTCTTCACAATTGTTTGTTTACATTACATTACGGATTTCTATTCCGCCTATACCTTGCAGTTCAAATATTTATTCACTTATATCCTGCCTTTACCCAGGGCAGGTTACAAACTTACATACAAAACTATAACATTACATCAAAGTGAGTGTGGAGAATATGATCATATAAGGAGTTAACCAGAGAATTTCCCAAGAGAAAATGAAATGCAAGTTGTATAAGTCCCACAATATATCACCACGGTAGAATCCGGCACAGCCATCATATGGGACCACTCAATGGCTCGGGATCAGAACCCAAGCGTCGTTGCAGTCGTATGCCATTATGGGGGGGACTTGGCGCCAGTGTTGAGTAGACGTCGCAGACTCAAGTCTAGATTGAGCCAATGAAGTCTCGTCTTTAGCTGTAAGAAATTGAGCCTCCCAAAGCACATGCAGGGCATCCTCCACTTTTATGACTGTGTTTGATGATTAGCCACTTGAAAGTCCAAAAGGATATAACCACTTGTAGTGGATATTGTGAGAGTTCAAGCATCTAGTAACATCATGTCATTTTCATAAAGTAGCACAGACAGATCAGCAAACAATTCCACTTTTGAATTGTCCCACACGTGTTTTAACTGGATATTGAAGAAAACAGGCCACACTATCACGGGGCCGATCTCCCGCACTCAGCCACAGAGCCTGATGAACCTGTTCAGAATCCAACTCTGCATCTGGGTGTGCAGCACTTAGAAATTGGTGGCAAATGTCCACTAACAGTGAGTGGACATTCTGATTCCTTGCTGTTTCAGGTACCCCACAGGCTCATATATTACACCTACTGCAATTTTCTCCATCCTCAAGTCAAAGAAGGTCCTCATGGCCACATTCTAATTGCATGCAGCGAGTTTGTAGAGCTTTGAGATCAGCGTCATGATCAATGACCTGTTCCTCGAAATCCTGTAGGCGTACTTCTACGGACTGCCATATTTTGGCCACATCAGTTTGAATGGATTTCTGGATGTTGAGCATCATACCTTTTAGGTCCTCCATCCAAGTGCGAATTTCAGTGCACATTGCCGGGCGAGAGTACGCTTCTGGCAAAATAGGCCGCTGCCCGAGTGCGACACTGTCAGCGTGCACACACGGTTCATGACTCGAACGGGCCTCCGGTGCATCTGCAGGGTGATATACGGACGTTTTTAAGTACGCCTGGCTTTTTTTGCTTGCCATTAGTGCCCAGGATAAGTTTTCACTGTCTAGTGGAGAAAGTACCAGGAGAACACTCCAACTCAGCAATATTAGTAGCTAATTTACAGCGAGACTCGGAGGAGCTTGGCGATCAAGCTGACATTTCTCTTGGTGATGTCACTTCCTCTCTTTCCAGGCATTTAATTGAAGGCACCCAGTTATAGAATTACCACCTAAATGTCTGATAAGAAATGCAATATTGGTAATTATATGACATACATAGATATAGACAGATAAGTTTTCTTCTTTGAACTAAACCAAGGATTTAGAAAACTTGTAAGACCTGAAGACATGTCTGAGAATAGCAAATGCTGCTTTTTTTTCTAGTACTGTATATTGATTTGTTTTTTAACCTGTAAAATACATCAAAGTGAGTGGCTGGAGACAGACTGAATATGGAAAAACATCTTAGTTCATATAGAGTGAAATGAAAGATTAGCAGGTAGGTCATAAAATGAAACAGTCTTTGGTGCACTTAGAAAACGTGAGTAGAAAGCAGAATGGATATTGATTAACTGACTTCCTCAAGAATGCATCAATAAAAATTATTTGCAAAAAAAAGAATGCATTGATTAGATTCCTTGGTTTTCAGATGGCATTGATTAGGGTCTTTGGCATCCGTTCTTGACAACTATGTTCAAAAATTATTATACAGTCATGATAGACATCCCGAGAAGCAGAAGGATGAAAAAATCTTGGAACCCCCCAGTGTTTAAATACATATCCTATGTGCCGAAGTCCAAATTCACAGAAATTAATATAAAAACCCAACAGACTGACATAAGTGTTATGTTTCTAAGGACATTCATATACTGTAAATGTTTCTTTTATGCTCTACAACAGATCTTTAGTGAACAGGGTGATAAAAACTAACATTAGCAGAAAATATTGCATACCAAAAGAACACATTTTTTGTATAATGCAATTTCCATAAAACAGGACAAGTAACACTCTTCAGTGTAATTACAGCTTCTTGGTATATCATCCCCATTCTGACATGGTTTTTGTCTTTTCATGGAAGGCTTATAACACTGGTATACAAACTGCTAAATGGAACAATTAGATAATACACTTGAACAGAAATACAATCCTCTGTCTGAACTTTTTGACTCCACGATGAAATCAGATTTCGCTTTCTTTTCACCTTTTAAAGTCTTCCTGAAAACAAAAGACTACAGGTAAACCAGGGAAGGGCAATAATCAAACTCATTCTGAGGATTAAAACAATGTTTAAAAAAAAAAAAAAAAAAATTCCCATCTTTTATGGGGATAAAAATAGAAGCCTTGTTCAAAGTTGTTTTAGGCGTCTTAGTGAAAGGAGGAAATACAATACATAAGAACATAAGAATAGCCTTAGTGGGTCAGACCAATGGTCCATCAAGCCCAGTATCCTATTCTCATGGTGGCCAATCCAGGTCACTAGTACCTGGCCAAAACCCAAGGAGTAGCAATATTCCATGCTATCGATACAGAGAACCAGTGGCAAATGCAAATACATTGCGAGACTCATTGGTGAAATGGAATAAAATATGGAGACTGACGATGAGAAAGCAGAATGGAGCACAGGAATAACCTAGTGGTTAGAGCAGTAGGGAATGGAGGGAGATGGAGTTACTAATCTGTGGTGGGGGTATCAGGATGTACCTTGCTTCTTGGTCTTGGGAAGGTATTAGAAGGACTTTCTGGTCTAAGTTGAGATGGTATCAGGAGGTAGGGAGATTTGCTTCTTGATCCTGGGTGGACTTTCTACTCTGTGGTGGGGGGCTATTCACAGGAAAGCCATTCTCCCCCAGATTCTATATACAGCGCTTTAAACTGTGTGCCCAATTGACTGCATGGCCAAATTATGATGCAATTTAATTGAAATGCTAATCAGTGCCAGTAAGTGGGTAGTATCAAGCAATTATTAGCTCTAATTGGCAATAATTAGAATCTACGTGCATATCTATTTCGGTATATTCTGTAGAGAGGTGTGCTTAAATTCTCATGTTTATATTTGAAATGCTAGGAATGATAAAGAAGGGGATCGCGAACAGATCGGAGAAGGTTATCATGCTGCTGTACCGGTCCATGGTACGCCCCCACCTGGAGTACTGCGTTCAGCACTGGTTGCACGGTACTACTCGAAAGGGTCCAGAGAAGAGCGACTAAAATGGTTAAGGGGCTGGAGGAGTTGCCGTACAGTGAGAGATTGGAGAAATTGGGCCTCTTCTCCCTTAAAAAGAGGAGACTGAGAGAGGACATGATTGAAACGTTCAAGATAATGAAGGGAATAGACTTAGTAGATAAAGACAGGTTGTTCACCCTCTCCAAGATAGAGAGAAAGAGAGAGCACTTTCTAAAGTTAAAAGGGGATAGATTCCGTACAAACGTAAGGAAGTTCTTCTTCACCCAGAGAGTGGTGGAAAACTGGAACGCTCTTCCGGAGGCTGTTATAGGGGAAAACACCCTCCAGGGATTCAAGACAAAGTTAGACAAGTTCCTGTTGAACCAGAACGTACGCAGGTAAGGCTAGACTAAGTTAGGTCTTTGACCTAAGGGCCACCGCGGGAGCGGACTGCTGGGCACGATGGACCACTCGTCTGACCCAGCAGTGGCAATTCTTATGTTCTTATATAGAATTTGGCAATCTGTTAATAAGGCTATAAGTACATCTGTGTGGCATCCTACTCTTTGATACCATAAAGTTTACAGTTAGGCGCATACAAGGATGGAGACGGGACAAGTATCACATATTCATAAATAGGATATTTACTATAAGTTAAGGACCAGATTCTCAAAAAAGTTGCCGAAAGTTAGATGCCGGCCTAGAAAACTGTTGCCTGCTGTAGCAGGTGCCGTGTACAGAATCAGCCCCTAAATGTGTATCTCTGGTGTGCAGGCATGAGCACCGATAGCATCACTATGGCTGGTATTTATGGGATCATATTTTACCTGTCACGCTAGTATCCTACAAAGGAATATAGACACCTATAGAATAGGGACCACATACTATAGATGCCCTCTACTTTAAAATAGGTGCTGAAACAAGGCTGCCCTGTGAACTTCTAAAAGCTAAGTTACTCAGATTTTCATATTTCAGCATTTCATATTTCAGCTTTTCACTGGTTTTCAGCATTATATCTGCTTAATTTCTCTTCTCCTCCCTGTTTCTTACTAAAAAAATATTTAAAAAAGCACAAAAAAATCCTTCTCTTTCCTCTGTTAAATCTTATTTCCTCTTCCTGCAGTTTTGTTTAAAATACTGTGTTTTAGGTGGTATAGAGCCTATATTTCTGGTGCCTGTGGCTCAGGGTGACTAAAGTAGGGAAAATCCTGTTATAAATCCTGTGTTTTAGGGTAGCACTGATAGAACCTGCAGTTTTGTTTAAAATACTGTGTTTTAGGTGGTATAGAGCCTATATTTCTGCCTTACTAGTAGTCTTACTTATAGTCCCACCAACCCCAGGGACCACTATTCATATATAGAGACCCATATAATCAGGACTTCACAACCAATCAAGATGACCTTTATTCTATGCAATCACTGTGGTGCTTTAATTCCAAGACATACTATTTGGAGGCTTAAGGCTTGCCCCATCTGTCTTCAACTTGCCAGTATTAAGGAGGAGCTCTGTAAACTTAAACAGGAATTGAATACAATTAAAGCAGCTTCCATCACTCCACAAAATCATACCAACTTACCACCTCTACCTCAAAGAATAAAACAACCCAGGAACAAATGGGTCACAGTAGGCTCAGGAAGACTGCGACATGTAACACAGAAACATCCACCTTCACTAATATTACCTCTACAGAATTCCTTCGCTCCACTAGTGCACTGCGATACTCAGGAAAACAGAAGGGAGGTGGGACTGGAACCAATGAAAGAAACTCAAGAGAACAAGAGCACCCTAAGTACAAATAAAAAAGCCAAAAACAGAAAACTATTACTGTTGGGAGATTCCATCATCAGAGGCATTAACCTTGGAACACAGGGCGAGGAGTCCAAAATAGTGAAATGTCTTCCAGGATCCTCAGCTACCAGGAGTTCCAGGCAAATACTGACTATAATTAAGGAAGAAACTAAGGATTTTAACACTGATGTTGTTATCCATCTGGGAACAAATGACCTGGCCAACAACTCCACACTTGCAGCACAGAAAGCTTTTCGGGAGCTTGGTGAGGGCGTGAAACCTTTTGTAAAGACTTTAGCTTTTCTGAAATACTGCCTGCATATGGAAAAGGAGAGCAAAGAATGAAAAACACAGAGGACTTTAATAGATGGCTCAGAGCCTGGTGTCATCAAGAAGGCTTCAGGTACATAGGAGGATGGGGAAATACATGGAAGGACAAGAAGCTATATTGCACTGATGGCTACATATTACTACAGCAGGAAAAAGAAACCTTGCAGAGAAATTTAGACAATATTTTTCTAGGCATTTAAACTAGAAGGTGGGGGTGGTGTATGTAGAGACCACCCCCGGCAAAAGAAAAGATGTGATAGTAGTAAAGGCTGCAACAAAAGCAATATCAGCAACTCATTTCTTAGTATTGCAGCGGAAAGTGAAACGACACAAAAATCCATACGAAAAAGGAGATTATCGCTGAAAAATAGCTGGAAAGCGATGACCACAAATGCTCGCAGTCTAAGCAACAAAGTTCATGATCTGCAAGCCCTGATATTAGAGGCAGATCTAGATATTGTTGCTATCACAGAGACATGGTTCAGTGAATCACATGGATGGGATGCAAACATACCGGGATATAATCTTTTTAGGAAGGACAGAGATGGTCATAAAGGTGGAGGAGTAGCTCTCTATGTAAAGATCAATATCCAAGCGACCGAAATGCAAGGGACCTGGGGAGAGGAAGAAGCGATATGGATTGCTCTGAAAAGAGAAGATGGAACTTCTATCTACGTGGGTGTAGTCTACAGACCTCCGACTCAATCGCAGCAAATTGATAAGGATCTGATTGTGGATATCCAAAAGTTTGGAAGGAAAGAGGAGGTTCTGCTGTTGGGAGATTTCAACCTGCCGGATGCGGACTGGAATGTTCCGACTGCGGAATCGGAAAGAAGTAGGGAGATTGTGGATGCCTTTCAAGAGGCTCTGCTCAGACAAATGGTGACGGAACCCACAAGGGAAAAAGCGATATTGGATCTGGTCCTCACAAATGGAGAGAGTATATCTAATGTTCGAGTGGGTGCTCACCTGGGTAGTAGCGATCATCAAACGGTTTGGTTTGATATAACGGCTAAAGTGGAGAGCGGCCGCACGATACTTAAAGTCCTAGATTTCAAACGTACGGACTTTAATGCAATGGGAAAGTACCTGAAGAAAGAGCTGTTAGGATGGGAGGACATAAGAGAAGTGGAAAGACAGTGGTCTAAGCTGAAAGGAGCGATAAAAATGGCTACGGACCTTTATGTGAAGAAAATCAATAAAAACAAGAGAAAAAAGGAAGCCGATATGGTTCTCCAACCTAGTGGCTGAGAAAATAAAGGCGAAAGAGTTGGCGTTCATGAAATATAAAAAAAACCCAAGAAGAGGAGAGCAGAAAGGACTACAGGGTGAAACTGAAAGAAGCCAAGAGAGAGATACGTTTAGCGAAGGCACAGGCGGAAGAACAAATGGCTAAAAATGTAAAAAAGGGAGATAAAAATTTTTTCAGATATATTAGTGAAAGGAGGAAGATAAAAAATGGAATTGCTAGGCTAAAAGATGCTGGGAACAAATATGTGGAGAGTGATGAGGAGAAAGCAAATGTGCTAAACAAATACTTCTGTTCTGTGTTCACAGAAGAAAATCCTGGAGAAGGACCGAGATTGTCCGGCAAAGTTACACGAGAAAATGGAGTAGATTCTGCGCCGTTCACGGAGGAGGGTGTTTATGAGCAACTTGAAAAACTGAAGGTGGACAAAGTGATGGGACCAGACGGGATCCATCCCAGGATACTAAGGGAACTCAGAGAGGTTCTGGCGAGTCCTATTAAAGACTTGTTCAACAAATCTCTGGAGACGGGAGTGATTCCTGGGGATTGGAGGAGAGCGGATGTGGTCCCTATTCATAAAAGTGGTCACAGGGATGAAGCAGGAAACTACAGGCCGGTGAGCCTCACTTCAGTTGTTGGAAAAATAATGGAAGTGTTGCTGAAAGAAAGGATAGTGTATTCCCTTGAATCTAATGGGTTACAGGATCCGAGGCAACATGGCTTTACAAAAGGTAAATCGTGCCAAACGAACCTGATTGAATTTTTTGATTGGGTGACCAGAGAGCTGGATCAAGGACATATGCTAGATGTAATTTACTTGGATTTCAGCAAAGCCTTTGATACAGTTCCTCATAGGAGGCTGTTGAACAAACTTGAAGGGCTGAAGTTAGGACCCAAAGTGGTGAACTGGGTCAGAAACTGGCTATCGGACAGACGCCAGAGGGTGGTGGTTAATGGAAGTCGCTCGAAGGAAGGAAAGGTGACTAGTGGAGTCCCTCAGGGTTCGGTGCTGGGGCCAATCCTGTTCAATATGTATGTAAGTGACATTGCTGAAGGGCTAGAAGGAAAAGTGTGCCTTTTTGCAGATGATACCAAGATTTGTAACAGAGTAGACACCGAAGAGGGAGTGGAAAATATGAAAAAGGATCTGCAAAAGTTAGAGGAATGGTCTAATGTCTGGCAACTAAAATTCAATGCAAAGAAATGCAGAGTAATGCATTTGGGGATTAATAATAGGAAGGAACCGTATATGCTGGGAGGAGAGAAGCTGATATGCACGGACGGAGAGAGGGACCTTGGGGTGATAGTGTCCGAAGATCTAAAGGCGAAAAAACAGTGTGATAAGGCAGTGGCTGCTGCCAGAAGGATTCTGGGCTGTATAAAGAGAGGCGTAGTCAGTAGAAGGAAGAAGGTGTTGATGCCCCTGTACAGGTCATTGGTGAGGCCCCACTTGGAGTATTGTGTTCAGTTTTGGAGACCGTATCTGGCGAAAGACATAAGAAGACTTGAGGCGGTCCAGAGGAGGGCGACGAAAATGATAGGAGGCTTGCGCCAGAAGACGTATGAGGAGAGACTGGAAGACCTGAATATGTATACCCTAGAGGAAAGGAGAGACAGGGGAGATATGATTCAGACGTTCAAATACTTAAAGGGTATTAACGTAGAACAAAATCTTTTCCAGAGAAAGGAAAATGGTAAAACCAGAGGACATAATTTGAGGTTGAGGGGTGGTAGATTCAGGGGCAATGTTAGGAAATTCTACTTTACGGAGAGGGTGGTGGGATGCCTGGAATGCGCTCCCGAGAGAGGTGGTGGAGAGTAAAACTGTGACTGAGTTCAAAGAAGCGTGGGATGAACACAGAGGATTTAGAATCAGAAAATAATATTAAATATTGAACTAGGCCAGTTACTGGGCAGACTTGCACGGTCTGTGTCTGTGTATGGCCGTTTGGTGGAGGATGGGCTGGGGAGGGCTTCAATGGCTGGGAGGGTGTAGATGGGCTGGAGTGGGTCTTGACGGAGATTTTGGCAGTTGGAACTCAGGCACAGTACCGGGTAGAGCTTTGGATTCTCGCCCAGAAATAGCTAAGAAGAAAAAAAAAAAAAAAAAATTTAAATTGAATCAGGTTGGGCAGACTGGATGGACCATTCGGGTCTTTATCTGCCGTCATCTACTATGTTACTATGTTACTATGTATTGTTATACGTAGAATAGTTCTATTTGGGGGTAAAAGGGGCATGTGTTGGTATTTTAATCATTTTATATGTTGATATGGCAAGCATAACTTGTAAAATAAGCTCTTGCAGAATACCAAATAATTGAATTGCACACTTAATAATACGATGGCATGTACTGTGTCTATGGGTATATACAAGGGTGAAGGTTGAGAGGAGCACACAAGTGCATACATAGATTACAGAATACTATCATTTACATGTGTGCATGACAGATATTGGAGCATACTTCTCTTAGGGCTGGTGTGAGAGTTCACTCCTGACACTTGTGGTAATATATACATATTATATACAGAGAGGTAGCATCCTATTCCTCTTTCTAAATTAGCATCTATCTAGGTACATGCACCGCAGTCTCCCTTTCACCCCTAAGCCTGATCATCAAAGCATCCTTTCCCCCCAAGTTCTGTCCACTCACCTTTACCCCCAGATTCATGCCTTACGCCAGGAACGGCAGAGAAGAAGACATATTCTTTCTTCCATGGTCCAACAAGTTCAACTTGTATTAAGTTCTGCTTTTTAGTCAGTCATTGCTACTTTGAATTTGGTACTACTGAGGTAGGAAAGCCATTCTAACCAGTGGACAGCACCTCTCTGCCTCACCCCCACCCACGCCAGGCTCATGCCCTTTCTCCCCATACCTCTTGAAATCTTTGCTAGCACAAGCAATTTCTCTGTCCTGCTGCTCGCACCAGCCTGGCTCCCCTGTTAAAATCACTTCTGGGTCGCAGGGCCAGGAAGTGACATCAGAGGGAAAGCCAACACCGGCTTGAGAAGCAAGCCGGAGAAGCTGCTCGTACTGGCAAAGATTTAAAGAAGTACAGGGGGAAGATAGGGTGCAAGTGTGGCATTGAGGTGGGGAAGGAATGGCGGGGGGAGTGGAGGGTGTAGGGGGATCGCCACTGCCCCAGGCACCTCCTACCCTCGCTAGGCCACTGATTCTACCCTTTCTATATGTTTTGACAGAGACATTCCTAGGCAAGAAGGCTGAGAAGGGGGGGGGGGATCATGGGCCGAATATGATGCTAGAGATTGTTGATTACTGGACTCAGAGATGCAGGGAATCAAGGCATCACTTGTGCTGCGTGCATCTGGTAGCGCTATAGAACTAATTAATAGTAGTATGAGTCTAGATCCTTTTGAAAATATAGTTCACGTTCCTTAAATATTTCTATCTATAAACAAAAGCTTCACTTGTTTGCAATGAGAAAATGATATAGACTGAAGAGAGGAGCAGGCAAGTGAACTGCAGCTGAGGCTCTGAGGCTGAGATTTAAAATCTGTCACAGAATTGCCAATGAATAATTTCTAGCCCTCCTGTGTAGAAACTCAGGGGACTCATTGCAGAGGTATCAAATTATCCCTATATATTCCGTCAGAATACTATGCTTTATCTGACATAGAATCAATTTGAAATCTTATCCATAGGACGGATGAGATATGAATAAAGTTGCCACTGCTGGCTCCACTATAGTCTAAGCATTCCAACAGAGACCAAATAACAATTTGCCAGAGGGTTATTTTGCTATATTTATTTCATTTTTCATTTAAAACTTTAGGCATTTATAATCCTTTCATTAAATAATAGCTGACATGCTTTAGTAATATTAAAAAAAAAAATATTGTCACAACATATCTTTTGTTTTTAATTATTTGCTTAAGCTGATGTGTTAGATTTACAAATAAATCTGGATTCCTGGCTTAAGGGCAAGAGAACCTGAATACAAAGATCAGTTCTGGTTACTCTGATCTTTAAAGTGAAGGTACGGTAGCATTCTGCCAAACTCCTGAATGTTTCAATACCAGCAACAATATCACAATTATTATTACTAATAATGGATAAATAGGAGTGGAACCATGCAAAGGGTGGGCCAGCGCCAATGTTTCATTTTGACATCCCAATCCATTCTTTGCCATGCATAGTTTGGATTTGCAAAGTGTGGATTCTGCTTGCTGTCTTCCAGAGCCAATCTCAGCTACCACTGACCTGGCTGCAGATGGAATGATTCGGCTCAAACTCCGCCCCAGATCCCCTCTAGGGCAGGAAGACAAAAATACTTTAGTCCAACCACTGAGGATTTACTGTTATGGGGATGCTTTCACAGCATCCCCATAACCCACCCCTTCATAATGTAAGGAGGGGTGAGTCCATCAACAAATTCACACCCCAAAGCCCCCACAGAACATTTATTTCTTCCCCTCTCTTTGCTTATTATAACCAGGGGATCAATTTGAGTATCACCTTCTCCATCAACAACATCCATCTTGCTTTAATAATATCTTTAAAAATACTTGGGGTCATCATTGATGACAAATTTTCCTATCATGAACACATAAACAATACTGTTAAATTCTGCTTTTACAGATTACGTATGATTCGCTCGATCTCCAAGTTTCTCGAACCAAAATCATTAAACATTCTAATAAATTCACTTGTGGCTAAACTCGATTACTGTAACTCACTATTAATAAATACCACTCAAAAAGAAAAGAAGCGTCTTCAAATAATTCAAAATACAGCCGCTAAGCTTATTCATAATGGTAAAAAATATGATCACGTCACACCTTATTTAATTAACTCACACTGGTTTCCAATTACCGTATTTTCACGCATATAATGCGCGCGTTATATGTGTTTTTACAAACCGTGCATACCCTTGCGCGGTATACGCGTGAGCGCGTTGTACAAATTTTTTTTACATAGTTCCCCCCCCGACGTCCGATTCACCCCCCGCAGGACCGCTCGCACGCACCCGCACCCCCACCCCGAAGGACCGCCAACTCCCCGACTCCCCGACACGATCGGGGCAAGAGGGAGCTCAAGCCCTCTTGCCCTAGCCAACCGCGGCACCCCCGACACGATCGAGGCAAGAGGGAACTCAAGCCCTCTTGCCCCGCCGATTCCCCAACTCCCCGACAATATCGGGCCAGGAGGGAGCCCAAGTCCTCCTGGCCCTGGCGACCCCCCCCCCCGCTAGTTGTTTGGGCCAGGAGGGAGCCCAAACCCTCCTGGCCACGGCGACCCCCTACCCCCACCCCGCACTACATTACGAGCAGGAGGGATCCCAGGCCCTCCTGCCCTCGACGCAAACCCCCCTCCTCCCAACGACCGCCCCACCCAAGAACCTCCGACCGCCCCCCAGCCGACCCGCGACCCCCCTGGCCGACCCCCACGACACCCCCACCCCCCCTTCCCCGTACCTTTCTGTAGTTGGCCGGACAGATGGGAGCCAAACCCGCCTGTCCGGCAGGCAGCCAACGACGGAATGAGGCCGGATTGGCCCATCGGTCCCAAAGCTCCGGCTACTGGTGGGGCCTAAGGCGCCTGGGCCAATCAGAATAGGCCCGGGAGCCTTAGGTCCCTCCTGGGGGCGGGGCCTGAGGCACATGGGCCCAACCCGACCATGTGCCTCAGACCCCGCCCCCAGGAGGGACCTAAGGCTCCCGGGCCTATTCTGATTGGCCCAGGCGCCTTAGGCCCCACCAGTAGGCGGAGCTTTGGGACGGATGGGCCAATCCGGCCTCATTGCGTCGTTGGCTGCCTGCTGGACAGGCGGGTTTGGCTCCCGTCTGTCCGGCCAACTACAGAAAGGTATGGGGAAGGGGGGTGGGGGTGTTGTGGGGGTCGGCCAGGGGGGTCGCGGGTCGGCTGGGGGGGCGGTCGGAGGTTCTTGGGGGGGGCAGTCGTTGGGGAGAGGGGGGTTTGCGTCGAGGGCAGGAGGGCCTGGGATCCCTCCTGCCCGTAATGTAGTGCGGGGGGGGGGTAGGGGGTCGCCGTGGCCAGGAGGGTTTGGGCTCTCTCCTGGCCCGATATTGTCGGGGAGTTGGGGAGTCGGCGGGGCAAGAGGGCTTGGGCTCCCTTTTGCCCCGATCGTGTCGGGGAGTCGGGGGGGCAAGAGGGCTTGAGCTCCCTCTTGCCCCGATCGTGTCGGGGGTGCCGCAGTTGGCTGGGGCAAGAGGGCTTGAGCTCCCTCTTGCCCCGATCGTGTTGGGGATGCCGCGGTTGGCTGGGGCAAGAGGGCTTGAGCTCCCTCTTGCCCCGATCGTGTCGGGGGTGCCGCGGTTGGCTGGGGCAAGAGGGCTTGAGCTCCCTCTTGCCCCGATCGTGTCGGGGAGTCGGCGGGGCAAGAGGGGAAGCAGCAGGACAGCGGTAGGAACTTCTACATGATGGGGGGGTTGGGAGGCTGTGGGGGTGCGAGCGGTCCTTCAGGGTGGGGGTGCGTGCGAGCGGTCCTTCGGGGTGGGGGTGCGAGCGGTCCTGCGGGGGGGGATGAATCAGACGTCGGGGGTGCATCAGGCTTTCAGGGTGGGGACAGGACTTCAAGGGGGAGAGGAGAGTCGGGGCGGGCGACTGGAGAGTCGGGCAGCATACGCGGTATACGGGTGTGCGCGGTATACAAAAATTTCTGTACATAATTTTGTGTTTTCCGCGCACTATACCCGTGTGCGCATTTTACACGGGTGCGCGTTATCTACGTGAAAATACGGTAATCATCACATCACCTTCAAAATATGACTTTTAGTATTTAAAACCCTGTCCACCAACGAACCACAATTCATTAATAGAATGCTTATCCCTTATAATTCATCACTCTCTCTTCGATCTACAACACAAAAGCTCTTATTAGCCCTTTCTTTGAAAGTTATCAGAACCAGACGTCATGATATGTTTTCGTAATGGACCCCCAACTCTGGAATACTTTACCTCAATATATAAGAAAGGAAAAGGACCTTAGTCGTTTTAAAAAACAATTTAAAAAGCTTCCTTTTTAAAGATGCTTTTAATTTTTAAATTAAAATTTAAACAGTAAAGTAGTTATCCTCCTGAAAGACATTTGCCCTTCCTCGTGTCCTTTCCTTACATAGTTTTCTTTCTGCTTCTCTAAAACACCAATTTTGTAACTTTTATTCCCTCTTTCCTTGTGTATTCATTGTGTCTGTAAGTCTGTCTGTCTAACCCATTATATTTAAATTTTAATTAGTATGTCGAAAGATATGCTTGCTTTTGTTTTCCTGTAACTTGCTTAGTAAATTTTGAATAAGCGATTCATCAAATCAAAATAAAACTTGAGAAACTTGAAACCACACTCTTATGCAAAGGAGCTTCTTCTCTCAGGGAGGATGGAGTTTCCCTTCAAGGCTCTGGTGTAGATTTTCCTCTGAACAATCGGATGGTCCAACTGCACTGAAGATATGTAAAATATAGAGCAGTACATAGATTACCATTTTTAATCGCACAATTAAAAATTTGATTGCACAATTAATTGCATAAAGTACGCTGCAGGCCTTGTTTCGCGGGTTGCTGCATCAGGAGACAACCCTCTCGGAAAAATCAAACATTGCTCTGCCATGCAATAAAGCCAGCCACCTCCAGATAAATAAGCAGGTCTGTATTTCGCATCTAGGACCTAGCTGGCATAGAAATTAGCCAGATATGGCACAGCATTGAATTTACGGTTTCACTGTTGGCTGTTTCCCATGGTCTGAATATTGGGCGACATGTCTCTGTGACCATTACTAAATCCAAATCTGCATTCTCCAGGCCCCTTTCTTTTTTTTTTATAAGAACATAAGAATTGCTGCTGCTGGATGGACCAGTGTTCCATCATGCTCAGCAGTCCGCTCCCACGGCGGCCCATAGGTCAAAGACCAGTGCCCTGAGTCTAGCCTTACCTGCATACGTTCTGGTTCAGCAAGAAATTATCTAACTGAGGATGTTTTCCCCTATAGCAGCCTCCAGAAGAGCGTTCCAGTTTTCCACCACTCTCTGGGTGAAGAAGAACTTCCTTACGTTTGTACAGAATCTATCCCCTTTTAACTTTAGAGAGTGCCCTCTCGTTCTCTCCACTTTGGAGAGGGTGAACAATCTGTCTTTATCTACTAAGTCTATTCCCTTCATTATCTTGAACGTTTCGATCATGTCCTCTCTCAGTCTCCTCTTATCAAGGGAGAAGAGGCCCAGTTTCTCTAATCTCTCACTGAAAGGCAACTCCTCCAGCCCCTTAACCGTTTTGGTCTCTCTTCTCTGGACCTTTTCGAGTAGCACTGTGTCCTTCTTCATGTACGGCAACCAGTGGTGGACACAGTACTCCAGGTGAGGGTTACCATGGCCTGGTACAGCGGCATGATAACCCTCTCTGATCTGTTCGTGATCCCCTTCTTAATTATTCCCAGCATTCTGTTTGCCTTTTTGCCGCCGCCGCACATTGCGCGGACGGCTTCATCGACTTGTCGACCAGTACTCCCAAGTCTGTTTCCTGGGGGGTCTCTCCAAGTACCACACCGGACATCCTGTATTTGTGTATAAATTTTTTTTTACAAACATACATCACCTTACACTTATCCACGTTAAACCTCATTTGCCATGTCGCGACCCATTTCTCGAGTGTGTTTATGTCACATTGCAGGTCTTCGCAATCCTTCCACGTCTTCACTACTCTGAATAACTTTCTATAAAATAGGCATTAGTATACATAGCGTTCCAGATGTGGCCCATTTTATCCACCTCTATTATAGTGCTCAAAATTGTACCTGAGGCTTTGTACTGACCCGAGACGTTCACAAAGTTATACACTGATGTAAGTAATCATTAAAACAGTGTCTTTGTAACAAGCAATGAAAAAGTTAATCAATACGCAGTCAAGGTCTGTGGTCTGTGCAGGTCTTTTTCTCCTAAAGCACTTTCATTATTTTCAAGTTCCAATTTGCAACGATTTTGCAAACAATCTGGTGCCTTGGGTGCTGCGTCGCATGCATTGCTTAAATGGTAAAATATTCAAATTAATCCATTTGCATAAATCTGCAGTGGACAGATGTGCATTTGTGCCTTGATATACTGTAATGACATTTATGGTTCGCAAGCGACAGGTTTTATGCACCTGTTTTACACATAGTCAAAACAGGGGCAATTAATAAGGAACAATGAGAAGTAGAGAAGGAAGCAAGATTGTTGTTTAGCATTGGGAAAAAAAAAAAAGTGGAAAGAAATTATATTATACCAAATAAAAGAAATATAGTACATTTGCTAAACCAACTGAAATTCAAGGATATAAAAAGGAATGAATGTGAGATGCCAAGCCAAGGAATAGATCTGTTAAAGTATTAAGCTGAATTAATGTGAATTACATGTTGATTGGGTATTTTTAGAAAGGATGTTTAGTCGTTTTCGCATTGGACACAGAAAGAGAACTTATAGGGCTCCTTTAACAAAGATGCATTAGCGTTTTTAGCCCTCGCATCGGATGAAAGATTACCACCTGCTTAAAATGAGGCAGTAGCGGCTAGCACGTGCAGCAATTTAGCGCTCACTGTTCCACGCATTAAGGCCCTAACACGTGGAATAGCTCATAAAGAATTCTATAATGATATATTAACAATGAATATAATGCAAACAGTTTACATTACAGGACAGGGATGTCTTTAAGGAGGTTTTTATGCCAATGAGATTTGTTTGTAAATAACATAACATAACTTTATTCTTCTATACCGCCATAATCAAACAATTTCTAGGCGGTTTACACAGAAGATGGCTGAACAATCAGTGAAATACAATACAAATAATTAAAATACAACAAGTTTCTTAAATATGTTCAATGTCAAATTTTGTTAACAGTAATATCCACATTTAGGAAATGAATTTATCAAACAGCACTGACTTAATTACTTTTCGAAATGCGCCATAAGACAGCATAACTCTGCCAATACAATTACCCCACCAGGACTGCTGCTTACTTGCTTGAAGTGCAAGAGTCCTATCCAAAAAAGTCTTGTATCTGCAGCCAGTAATTTTGGGATAAGCAAATCGATTGGAATTCCTTGTTATCCTCATTGGACTGTATAACACGAAATGAGATAAAAGGTAAGTTGGGGCAAATCCCCAAATCAGCTTAAAACAGTTGCAAGAGAATTTGAATAGTACTCGTGCCTCCACCGTGTGACAAACCCAGCACCAGCACTAGTCTGGTCCCTGATAGGATCAGATGCAGAAGAGCAGACCAGATCGATTCTGGCACTCACCTTGAGGCTGACCTCCCTTGCCCCCATAACCAAAGAGATAGTGAACTGGAACAGAGGCAGGCAGATTGGCAACAGCAGCCTCCTGGCTTTAGAGCAGCTAGAGAAGCCACGAGGAAGGTAGCTGCAGTAGAAAAACCTAGGCAGAGAAAACCTGCTGTAGAGCCAAAACCCATCCCCCGCTACAGGATGAAGGGGATTGGCTCTGATCTGTTTAAAAGCAGGCTGAGTCAAGCAGGAGGAGGAGGAGCAAGTGACCAGGGCGAGTCACTCCCACAGCTCGAGGCTGGTGAAGAGCTGTGGAGCAGAGCAGGAGAGGAAAACGTGCTGGATTATCCCATGCAGGATTTGGAGGAAATCCTGCCTACTTCAAACTACCAGGTTCTAGATCGTGTGGAAGGCATGGAGATAGAACTGGCTGGCCCTATGTTAGAAAGCCAGACGGAAGGTATGGAAGTTGCATGAAAGAATGCAGCAACTGAGAAACCATTAGTGGTTTGTGTTTCTTTCTTTCTTTTGCTGATGTTTGGTTTGTTTCTGCTGTGCAAACTATGCCTGAAGAAGTTAAGATATGTTTGAACTTTATAAGTATTTTGAGAGTAAGAATAATACTTGCTTCAAACTGAGGAATGGATTTAAAAGCAAGTTTGTGAACCTGAAGCTCAAACTGACATAGTTAAGTTTGGTTTTTGGAACTTTAAAAATCCTGCTGTGACTCCCGTTCTGAAAGCTAATTAGATTATCTGTCTCAGCTGTGTGATGTTGCCTGCATGTGGGAGCTGAGAGAAAAGCTGAACTGTTACCAGAGTTTGCTGTGGCTATGTTTGCCTAAGGAGTTTTGATTTAGTTTGAATTTACAGTAAAGCTTTATTTTTGCAAAATTTACTATTTTTGTTGAATGACCTGCAAAAGTGATGTTTGTTTTTTGTTGCATACTTTTGACCTGTGGGTCAGAATAAACAACTTATTCTTTCCTAAAGAACTTGTTTTGGCTGGTGATATGGTGTAACCTTTTTACTTACCTTGCATCTCTTAGGCCCAAGCAATTGCCCAGGGCCACCTGAAAAAGTCCTGAAGGTACCCCTGGTTGGAGGGGACACGCCAGAATCCCTGTGTTTGTCACCCGGCAGCCCTACTCTGCGGAGGGTTGGTGACAACCGGGAGCCAATGTAACAGTTGGTAGTAAGGACTAATATGGTCATTTTTCTTCAACCCAAATATCAGTCGGACAGCCGTATTCTGTACTAGTCTCAGTTTTCTCAGGATTTTCTTTGCAGCTCCCAAATAAACAATATTGTAGTAATCCAGTATGGATAAGACTAGTGCCTGCACTAATAGTCTAAAGCAGTGGTTCCCAACCCTGTCCTGGAGGACCACCAGGCCAGTCAGGTTTTCAGATAGGCCTAATGAATATGCATGGAGCAGATTTGCATTCCTGACACCTCCATTATATGCAGATCTCTCTCATGCATATTCATTAGAGCTATCCTGAAAACCTGACTGGCCTGGTGGTCCTCCAGGACAGGGTTGGGAACCACTGGTCTAAAGGATAGAGGATCAAAATATTTCCCCTCTCTTGCCCTTTCTCCCAATTGTTCCCCACATCCCTTAAGTTAATTCAACTTGTACGTCAACTCAATTTGTACCCCACTAATCTTTTGTAAACCGCATAGAACTTAACGGTATTGCGGTATATAAACTGTTATTATTATTATTATTATAGTTTCCATAGTGCAAAAAAGCACTTCTTTACCACTAAGTTCATATGTTCTGTCGTAGATGTGAATCTAGTGTGACTCCCAATATTTTTATCCAGCTTGTGTTATAAACTGATTGTGGCAGTTTCACATCCTGAGACTTTTCCTCCTCTGTGCACAGAAGTCCTTATATTTTAAAGTAAATGCTTGAATCATAAGGTTTTCAGGCTTTTCTATATGCAAGCATCACCCATTTAAAGGGGCTCTTGGTTTTGTTTTATTATACAAAGATTTTTTTGTGTAGTCTTGACTTGTTGATAGATATTTTGGATTCACTAGGTTGACTTTTATATAATTACCCTTAAAGGTCACTTTGGGCAGCCAAAAAACCTAGAGACTTGAAGAAAGCACAGATGGTTTATTAGCATACGTATGCGACTCCCAAGCTCCAAGCTGGCTTCAAAAGTGCCGAAACCAGGACGTTACAGAGATATTTATACATTCTTCTGGCTATACAACTGAATTCTAGAAAAAACTTTTCACTTGTTACTTTTCTTAACAATCATTGGTCCTCAGCTCACACTAGCAGGTCACTTATCTAGGCCCTGCAGTCTTTCTGTTACATGTTGTTTATGCTGAGATAGCCATAAGAAGTTAGAATGTCCAAGCTAACACCCAAGGCAGGCAGGCTAGAACATGAGATAAGTTAGGTTTGCAGCTAAACATAATTCAGCATTTTATTAAAGAGAAAACTTAGTTCAACACTTAGGAAAACCAGTCCCAGACTCCTTCAATCCCAGGACTCAGAAACGTCGTTTTCTAAATAAGATGTTGAAATTTAGAATACAGAAAATGACCAGAATACAGGCATATTTAGATATATGTGTTGTGATGATTTGGGTTTCCATTTGCAATGTCAGTACTGTCAGGGCGCCCCCTCTGGCCATAGGGGCAAGAGCAGTCACCCATCACTAGCTGCTTTCTCGGTAGGGCATTTGTAATAATAAGGCTGACTTCTTCCCTAACAAGATACCATAACCTGGAATTCTAATTCCCTGCTCCCTTTTACCCACAACTAAACTTGGACGCCCAACTCTTGCGAATGCAGGATCCTACCCAACCCATCCTTCTCGCTTTCTTATAGTGCCAGTGTCTTTGAAACAATGACTCATGTTGAATGTCACTTGCAGAAAGGTTACAGCGCGTTATTCCTTTTATTACTCGTTTGTGTAGCGGAGACGCCGACACGACTGATACTGTCCCCTGAAGAAGGTGACGCAGTTGCTGAAACTTGGTTCCTAATTGGGACTTTGGTTTTTATACATTTTATGACTTATTTTCAAATAAAAGACTTGTATCCAATTGTTGGTTGCGACATCTCCACTGCCTCTTTATGCTGTTACTTTCATAGGAGTTTAAGGTTTTGTTTCTTTTTTTTGTTTCTCTCATACAATCAAGCACCATGATATTTCCAGCTACTTGCGTGTGACTTAAACCCTACTTCTTCTGAGTTTGTAGCCCTTTTCATTTACTAAAGATAGCCGTACAGTTTGCCAGTTGACCACCTCTCCCCCTCTTTCCACAAAGAATACAGTATATTCTTAAGAAAGATTAAAATAAGACTCGCCTCTCTTTCAGAAGTTTGGTGCTAGCACTTACCTCATCCTGCCCTCTACGACAGCAGCAACAAAGGCCCTTGAACAGCAATCTAGCTAATTTTTACAAGGCCCGTTTCACGCTGCACTCGGCTACTACCCACACTATAGAAGATCTTCTGGAGCACCTGGGATAGAGATTTACCATGAGAGGAAACTCCTCTCTCTCACTCTCACTTTCAGGCCCCAGTCGTGAAATTCCATAGTCTGTCTAGTGATCTAATGGATGAGGAGACAATGTGCCATAATCTGGGTATGAAATGCGAATAGGAGCATTTGTGGGCTGTTTTATCACCAACCACAGCAGTATTAGCTCCAACACTAATAGAATTCCTATGAGCGTTGGAGCTAATACCACCATGGCCAGTAATAAAAAAACCTAACACGACTTTGTAAATGGGAGGATATATTTAGTGCCCTATTCTGAACTTTCCTTCTACCCATTTAACACAGCATTACAAATTCTTCTCTCTTTCCATCCGTTGGATAATCAAGGAGCAAAAGCGGCACTCATGGAGGATAAGGCCATAGCGGAAAGACTGAATGAATTCTTTGCTTCGGTCTTTATGGAAGAAGATGTAAGAGATCTACCTGAACCGGAAATGGCTTTAAAGGGTGATGACGTAGAGGAACTGAAAGAAATCTCAGTGAATCTGGAAGATGTACTAAACCAAATTGACAAGTTAAAAATGATAAATCGCCAGGACTGGATGGTATACAACCCAGGGTACTACCGGTAAAAGAACTCAAACATGAAATTGTTGACTTGCTGTTAGTGATCTGAAACCTGTCGCTAAAATCTTCTGTAGTACCTGAAGATTGGAGGCCAATGTTACACCAATTTTTTAAAAGGGCTCCAACGGAGATCTGGGAAATTACAGACCAGTAAGCCTCACTTCAATGCCAGGCAAAATGGTAAAAACAATTATAAAAAATAAAATTGTGGAACACATAGACAAACATGATTTAATGAGACGGAGTCAGATGGGTTTAGTCGAGGGAGATCTTGCCTCACAAATTTGCTTTACTTCTTTGAAGGTGTGAATAAACATGTGGATAAAGGTGAGCTGGTTGATATAGTGTATCTAGATTTTCAGAAATCTTTTGATAAAGTTCCTCACAAGAGGCTCCTGAGAAAATTAAAGTGTCATGGGATACGTGGCAAAGTTCAGTTGTGGATTAGGAATTGATTATCGGATAGAAAACAGAGGGTAGGGTTAAACGGTCATTTTTCTCAATGGAGGAGAGTAAACAGTGGAGTGCCGCAGGGGTCTGTTCTGGGACCGGTGCTATTTAACTTATTTATAAATGATCTGGCGATTGGAACGACAAGTAAGGTGATTAAATTTGCAGATGACACTAAACTGTTCAAAGTTGTTAAAACACATGCAAATTGTGAAAAATTGCAGGCAGACCTTAGGAAATTGTAAGACTGGGCGTCCAAATGGCAGATGAAATTTAATGTGGACAAATGCAAAGTGATGCACATTGGGAAGAATAACCTAAATCACAGTTACTGGATGCTAGGGTCCACCTTGGGGATTAGCGCTCAAGAAAAGGATCTGGATATCATCGGACAAAATATGATAAAACCTTCCACCCAATGTGCGGTGGCGGTCAAAAAAGCAAACAGGTGCTAGGAATTGTTAAAAAAAAGGGATGGTTAACAAGACTAAGAATGTTATAATGCCCCTGTATCGCTCCATGGTGCGACCTCATCTGGAGTATTGCATTCAATTCTGGTCTCCTTATCTCAAGAAAGATATAACTGTGCTAGAAAAGGTTCAAAGAAGAGCGAACAATATGATATAGGGAATGGAACTCCTCTCATATGAGGAAAGACTAAAATGGTTAGGGCTCTTAAGTTTGGAAAAGTGATGGCTGAGGAGAGATATGATTGAAGTCTACAAAATCCTGAGTGGAGCAGAATGGGTACAAGTGGAGTAGAGTGGGTACAAGAGAATCGATTTTTCACGCCGTCAAAAATTACAAAGACTAGGGGACATAAGAACATAAAAATTGCCACTGCTGGGTCAGACCAGTGGTCCATCGTGCCCAGCAGTCTGTTCCCTCGGTGGCCCCTAAGTCAAGGACCTGAGCCCTGAGTCTAGCCTTACCTGCATACATTCAGGTCTAGCAGGAACTTGTCTAACTTTGTCTTGAATCTTGGAGGGTGTTTTCCCTTACGACAGCCTCCAGAAGAGCGTTCCAGTTTTCCACCACTCTCTGGGTGAAAAAGAACTTCCTTACATTTGTACTGAATCTATCCCCTTTTAACTTTAGAGAGTGCCCTCTCGTTCTCTCTACCTTGGAGAGGGTGAACAACCTGTCTTTATCTACTAAGTCTATTCCCTTCATTATCTTGAACGTTTCGATCATGTCCTCTCTCAGTCTCCTCTTTTTAAGGGAGAAGAGGCCCAATTTCTCCAATCTCTCACTGTACGGCAACTCCTTCAGTCCCTTAACCATTTTAGTCACTCTTTGCTGGACCCTTTCGAGTAGTACCATGTCCTTCTTCAAGTACAGTGACCAGTGCTGGATGCAGTATTCCAGATTGGGTCGCACCATGGCCTAATACAGCGGCATGATAACCTTCTCCAGTCTGTTCATTATCCCCTTCTTAATCATTCCAAGCATTCTGTTCACCCTTTTTGTCGCTGCCACACATTGCGCGGATGGCTTCATCATTGGATTTGGACCAGGTAGTAGTAACTTAGATTGGCCACCGTGAGAACGGGCTACTGGGCTTGATGGGCCATTGGTCTGACCCATTAAGGCTATTCTTATGTTCCAGCTTCATTTTCTTTAAAACACAAAGAAAAATGTTAAATTAAAGACATGAAAATGGGATTGCCTCCTCCATCGTACGCGAGTGTGCCTTGCTTTTGAATCAAAGATAGTTTCTTTCTGCCTGTTAGAATGAATATAGAAAGTGGTAGCAGGCAGAAGAGGCAGCTGTGCTCTGAACCATATGAAATACTTTTAATACTCATTTTAATTGCCTTTTGGGGAGCAGGAAGGAGGTCCAAATAGTCTAATGAGTTCCAGCAAACACCTGCGAAATGTCTTTCGACAACTATGCAAAATTGAAATTAAGAATGAAAAACAGCACACAGAGTAGAGGAAAGCACTTCACTGTAAGTACTATATTATGAATCTCCGTAAATTATTCATTAGAATATGGTGTATTTTTAATGTCAAAGAATTTGTATTAAGCTTCCGTGGGCTCAAATAATATGAAGAAATACATACTTTCTATGCTGTATTCTTTTCAAACATAATACCCCTTTCAGTAAGCTTTGTTGATATGTCTTTCTTGCTTATGAAAAAATTCATTTGGGATCAAGGTCTTACATGTTCACAAGAGGTGTGTGGCAGGCGTAACAATTCCAGATGTTTGATTATATACAGTAGCTATGTAACAGCTGAGTATAATGGGATCAACTCACCCCCAGAGGTTTGGGACTCCTGCTATGTGAATTATGGTCAAATATCAGTTTTTCTCTAAATATCTTCCATAAAAAGGAGACACTTCTCTGGTATGTGTGATGTTCTGGCAAGGGAAATAAGCTATTTGTGTGAGCCCAACAAAATATGCCAAATGCAAGCAAGTGCCAAAGCCACTTCATACTTCCCATTGCAATTTGCTGTTCTGTCTCTAATTCTGATCAGATAGGATCATTTGTTTATTTAGGGACCCTTTGACTAAAGCTTAGCATGTGCTAACATAGAAATATAGCAAATGACAGCAGGTAAAGACCTGTAATGGCCCTTCCAGTCTGCCCTATAATTACATGCATTACAATTTCATGATTACTTTAAAATGTCTTTTTTCTTTATTATTTCTGGGCCATAGACTTTAAAAGTCCACCTGGTACTGTCCTTATGTTCCAACTACTGGAGATGATGTTGAAGTTCATTCCTGCCTAGCCAAATCATCTCCTTTGCGGGATTCAGACCGTGAATGTTTGCCTATTCATATTTTAATTGGAGATCCTCTGTGTTCATCCCATGCATTTTTGAATTCTGTCACCATTTTCCTCTCCACCACCTCTCTCAAGAGGGCATTCCAAGCATTTCCTAACATTACTTTTAAGTCTACCACCCCTCAACCTCAATTTATTTTCTCTAGTTTTATCGATTTCCTTTCACTGGAAAAGATCTGGTTCTGTATTAATACCCTTCAAATATTTAAATGACTATATCCTATTACCCCTACCACTCCTTTCTTCCAGAATATACACGTTGAGGTTTTCTAGTTTCTTCTTGCACTTCTTTTGGCCTACCATTTTTGCTGCTTTCCACTGGACTGCTTCAAGTATTTTTATATCCTTCATCAGATATGGTCTCCAAAACTGAACAGGTCTTGCCAATGACCTGTCCAGAGGCATCAACACCTCCTTTCTTCTGCTGCCTCTGCCTCTCTCTATACAGCCTAGCATCCTTCTGGCTGCAGCCACTGCCTTCTCACACTGCTTCATCACCTTCAGATTCTCATACACTTTCCCCATCTGTGCATATCAGCCTCTCACCTCCCAGAGCATACATCTCCCTCAGATTTCTACTCCCCAAACGCATCACTTTGTGCTTCTTTGCATTTAATTTTAGTTGCCAGATATTAGATTATTCTTCCAACTTTTGTAGATCCTTTTTCATGTTTTATATTCCCTGTGGGGTGTTTACTCTGTTACAAATCTTGTTATCATCCATAAAAAGGCAAACCTTTCCTGCTAACTCTTCGGCAATATCGCTCATAAACATATTGAACAGAATCAGCCCCAGTATCGATCCTTGAGACACTCCACTACTCACCTTTTCTTCCTCCAAACAAATTCCATTAACCAGCACCCTCTGATGTCTAAAGTGGTGAACTGGATTAGAAAGTCCTGGGAGGTGAAAGGCTGATATGAATGGATGGGGAGAGGGACCTTGGGGTAATAGTGTCTGAGAATCTGAAGGCAACAAAGCATTGTGACATAGTGGTAGCTGTAGGCATAAGGATGCTAGGCTATATAGAGAGAGGCTCTAAGGGCTAAGGGTTTGCAGATTTTGTAATTGGCACTTAAAAAAGATAGGTGCCTATTTCATGTCAATTACACATAGGCACCAATTACAGAATCACAATTAGTGGCACCTACAAGATGGCGGATAGTTAGGTCATCAGCCTTGTTTATATTTTATTTAGTTTTTTTGATCTTTTGTTTTATTGGGGGGGGGGGTTGGTCTTTGTTTATTTGGTCTGGGATCTCCATTCCTATTTTTTGTTTGTTTTTTCAAATCACTTCACTGACTCTCCAGTTTGACCGCTAGCTCCGGTCCAATGGTCGAGGGGCCTCCTAGCTGCTGCTCGACTGGTTCCATAGTGGCGGTTGAGGGATGTTGGTCTGGGCCCTCATGCCTTCTCCTTTGTCGAGGGTGGAGGGAGTCTGGTTTCGGCCCCTTTACACCGCCGGTGGGACTGCGCCTTGCCAACAGCTACACCATGGCTGAGGAGGTCAGCGGTGGGGAGATAGATGCCGCTGAGAGGGGAGTGATGACTCGCATCAGAGATGGCCTATGGGGGCGTTCGATGTAATGGTGAGGGTCAGCCGGTGCCTGCGGCTGATACACCGGGGTTAATGGTGGAGGTTACCCAGCTGATGATGAGACTTTCCTCATTTCCTATGCGACTTCCCTCTGCTCTCGGGAGAGGCAGCTTCGCCTGTGTCTTTTCCAGCAGTAGGCCAATCTTGTTGGTGGCTGCTGACTTTTCCTGCTTCCAGCTATTCAATCCAGCGGATTGCTGCTGGGCTACGGAGGTGAAGAGCGGAAATGGTTGGCTGAGGCGGTGTGCAACCGGTGGGACAGCCCTGTCAGGGATGGATGACTGCTGGATCCTCTTTCTTTCCTTGGTCTGTCACATCTGTGGACTCCTAATATTAGGACCTAATGTCTGACTGAAATTTATTTCTTTATTTTATTTTCATTTAATTAATTGTTTAATCTTTTAATTATAATTATTTTATTTTTGTTTTTAAGATAATCTTGTTTCATCCTCATTGAATACTTGTTGAAATGTACATACCTTATCTCTATCTTTCCTATCTTCAATGAAGTTCCTTTCATTAATCAATTGTTACATTGTAAACCTCTTAGGTCAGTAAAATGCAGGAGCGGTATATCAATAGACAGCTTCACTGGTTGCCGTTTGAGGCAAGAGCTCTGTTTAAATTTGGTTGTATTTGTTTTAAAGTATTATTTGGTTTAGCCCCAGCTTATCTTGTATCTCATTTTGAATTTCATAGAATGAACATGAATACACGCAAATCTTACTGGTTTGCATTTCCATCACCCAAATCTTGTCGTTACACAAGATTTGATCAAACTTTTGCATTTCAGGCTAGTAAAATGAATACCTGATGGAGTACTCTAATTCCTCAAGATCAATCTTATTCTTTTAGAAAAATATTGAAAACCTATTTGTTTGATAAATTCATGTATTGATTGCTTAGTACTGTATTTATGACATGTATATGATGTGTATTTATATGATTCGCTGATTGTTCTGCTTTTTTTGATTGATGTGAACCACCTAGAACTCATTGGTATGGCGGTATACAAAAATAAAGTTTATTATTATTATTATTTTATTATTATTAAAGGCCTATGTTATAGGCACCTAAGTGCTTTAGAGAATCATGCCTAGAAGCACTTAAGTCTTTTTTTACCCCTAAACATACCTACTTAGGTGTTAGGCACAGATAGGCCATCTTTTGTAGAATCGTGCCCAAGAAGATAGGCGCTTATCTCCCAATTAAATTTATTTTTTTCAATTAGGAGCTTGTTAAAGCATATTATTAAAGCCAATTTACTAATTTCTCCCCTTAGTGTCATGTGAAATTTACTAATTTCAAATAATTCATTTACATCTAGCAAAAAAATGGCTGATATCCAGTATTTTTACCATATTTGTGATAATAATAACACAAATGAAAGATGCATCACAAATCTTTATCCTCATCTGCACAAGCCTCAAACACTTTAAAATCATAAGTGTTCAAGGCTTTTGCGGTTAAGGCAGTGCTTACAGGAAAGGGACAGGGACAGCGACAAAACTCATGTGGATGGGGCAGTGAAATTGAGTTCCTGCGGGGACGGGGACACATTTGTCCCCCCGCGTCATTCTCTAATATTGATTTTGAAAGGAAACATACACATACAATATTCTTTTACTTCAAAAATTAACAGGGGTATGAATTGTGCACACATTTTGCACATACTTTATGTTGATCAAAATTTCAATGGGATATTGTGTGAACATATGCACTAAGGCCCAAGTTCTATCGTATTTATGGTGCCTAAAGTTATGCTCAATCAAAACAAGAGGAACTGGGGTAATAAACTATGAGTTACTATAAAACTGCACCTCCAGTATAAATCAATAAATACCATGCCATTAAAACTTAGTTGTAACAGAGGATAGCGATCAGGAGGAAAAGGCCTCAGATGCCACAAAGATAAGTTAATACTTCTGTAGCAGTGAAGGACAAAGCTATATGAATAGGCTCACCTCCAAACTTCTATCATTGGCTAAAAACCTCTAATAATATGAAACAAATCTTATCTGTGTACTATGCTGTTCCTTGCAGTTCAATTTTTGGGCAGCCGGGGATCATTCAAATATTGTCACATTGACCAGAAAGTTCCATGTAACTGACACCCGCTGCTTGAAAATGCTTAGTGTATGACTCATGCTGATTCCTTCTTGTGCTTGTCGATGATGGCCAGCATTTCACAACCAACCAGAAACAGACAAATCATCTATAGTTAAGACAATTTCATTTAAACATGTTTGTCCATAGGACCAGATATCTTTAGAGTACTTGCATCTTTAACTTTCCATTTTTGTTTAAATATACGAAAATAAAACAGCACCAGCTCCTTCAAACCCCTAAGGGGCTCCCAAGGGGCAAGGCATGCCCCTTGGAGAATACCCCATGGCTATATGTCCAGTGGCTGCATGCCATTGGAAGGCAGTCCTTTTAAATCGATGATCCATGAGTGGGGTGTGATGTCAGATGTTGCCATCTCTTTGTCTCTCTCTCTCCCCCCGGGAGGGGGGGGAGGTATGCTAGAGTAAGTTGCCTCCTCCACCAGAGCACTGGCAGGCAGTACTTTTAAACTGATGATCTGGCGGTGGCGTGACATCAGACATAGCTGCCTCATGGTCTCTCTCTCTTTCTCTCCAGGGAGGGGGATGTGATGAAATAAGGTGACAAGTTTCATAACATGAATTCTAAATTTGAGAAAATGGATATTAAGCTGTTGCAAATTTCTTCTTTGATGGTTAATTACACAGGTCAACACATCAATTTCATCATAGTTAATGTTGGGTGGGTTTGTAGTATTTGTCATGCTGATTTCAAATCTGTGTTTAGTTTTTCACTAGCACGTCATATTTTTGTGATAAGGCTCGTTATATATAATTATAAACGTTAATTGGGCAATATATCATGCGTTTATAGGATAAACGTATAAGGAGGGTTAACGACAATTGTCTTTGTTTTTGTATGCTACAGACATTATTTACAGTGATAAAAATCAGACTTTATCATGCCAAGACATTGTACTAATCATCCAGATAGTTTCTGTTACGTCTGTTACGTCTGTTACATCATCCAGATAGTTTCTGTTCATTCACGACAAAAGCACAATGTCGCCCAATTACCATAGATCTGAAGAAGGTATACATATTGTACTTTGGCTGTCCACTGGGTGACCAGGATAAGTTTTGGGCTCCACATATCATCTGAGCCTCCTCTTTTTTGTACCATGACAATAGCAGAGATCAAGGCATTTCTGAGCAAGCCCATGGTGATTCCAGACTTGCCCATGGTCACAAGGAACAGTATGGGTTTGAACCCACAACCTCAGGGTGCTGAGGCTGTAGTTTTAACCACTGTGTGATTTATTTGTATCATGACAACAGCAGAGATCAAGGCATTTCTGAGCAAGCCTATGGTGGTTCCAGACTGGTCATCAAATACCCAGTTCATAGAAATGTGTATAAAAATAACCAACTGAGATTTCTGGTCATGTGTATAATTGGGAGAGGAGGAAATATTATATTAGGGGTGAGATTGCCAGCAGGGAACTCATGAACCAAAACAGAAGCAATCAAGATATGGCCTGTTTGTTGGGTTTTGTTAAATAACATTAAATCAACTGCATAAATGACATTTTAAAGACATTTATGTGGCTGAAGATGTAGTTCAGATTATTGGTATATTCAAATAAATATTACTTAATTTCTACATATTTGAACTGTGATTTGATGTACTGTAGGTAAGGTTCACTTTAAGCAGTTTATGAAGATAGCTATAGATTCACAATACAAATTGCACAATTTGGTGTTTAGTAGTTTGTATAAGTTAGAAAAAATAAAAATCTACCCCTAAAATTGACATACCCTTATAGAGAGTAGCTGTGTTTTATTATCTGCTAATTTGATAGTTATTCTTGTAAGTTATTTTAAAGGAAATTTAAAAGCAATCTTGGGAGAATCAGCCTAAAAAGAGTATTCCTGTTTTGTCAGCTTTGACAGTGAGTTGTCCATGGTGCTGAAGCATTTTATAAAAGAGAACATAGACTGTTGTGTGGTTATAACTGAAAGGATATATTAAAGTATGACTAGACTTGAAATAGAGGTTCATTTTAAGATCTTGCACTTCCCCCTCCATATTCGCGGTGGTTAGAGGCAGAGCCGGCCCACGAATATTAAAAAAATCATGAATAATATTTGGCCCGGTTCTGCCTCTAACCCCCGCTTCCCCCAGCTATTTTAAGCCCTGTAAGCCCCCCCCCTTAAGCCTTACCTGGTGGTCTAGCGCAGGGGTCTGCAACCTTTAAGACATAAAGAGCCACTTGGACCCGTTTTCGAAAAGAAAAAAAAACTTGGAGCCGCAAAACCATTATAAAACAAATCTAACACTGCATATATTGTTTCTTATCTTAATGCTATATACAGGATCACTAAATTGAAAATAAAATCATTTTTCCTACCTTTGCTATTTGGTGATTTCATGAGTCTCTGGTTGCACTTTCTTCTTCTGACTGTGCATCCAATCTTTCTTCCTTTCTTTCAGCCTCCTGTATGTTTCCTCTCCTCCAGACCTCATTCTCTCCCCCAACTTTTTCTTTCTGTCTCTGTGCCGTCCCCCAAGCCACTCGGTTTGCTGCCACCGCCATCGGGGAACAGCCCCCAAGCCACCGCCGTCCCAAGCTTTCCCTGCAGAAGTGTTGCACTGACCAGCATTCCGCTCCCTGACGTCAATTCTGATGTAGGAGAGGAAGTTCCGGGCCAACAAGGCATTTCTCCTCATTCCATCCAGCCTGAGCCCCATCTCTCCTTGATCCAGCATTTCCCTTCTGTGCCTGTCAGAATTACCATTCCACCTATTTTCCAGCATCACCCTTCTTTGTGTCCATCTCACCTATATCCCTATCTCACCACTTTTTCAGAATCTTCATTTGTCTCTGTCCTTATCTTTACGCCATGTTCACCATTTGCCCTTTCAATGTCTTTATCTCCCCCCCCCACACTTTTTCAGCATTACTTCTATGTCTCCTCTTCATGTCCCCTCTGTATCTCTATCCTTATTCAGTAGGTCCTGCTTACCCTTTCTCTTCTTTGTGTCACTATCTCCATTTTCAGCTTTCCCCCCTTTTCCTTTGTTAATGTACCCTGTAGCCAGAATCTTTCCACCCTCCCTCCACTTCGGCCCAGCACAGTATGAAATATTCCCTTTTGTTTCCCTCCCCTCTCTCTTTCTCTCTCTCTTCTCCTCCCTCACCCACGAGTCCTGCATCTGGCCCTCTCCCTTCTACCTGCACCTGGCAACACCCCCCTGCACCGCGGCTCTCTTCAGCAACTCGTCAGCAGCAGTGATCAAGACAAGCTGCCGACATCGAGGCCTTCCCTCTACGAGTCCCGCCTTTGTGGAAAAAGGAAGTTGAAACAAGCGGGACTCGCAGAGGGTAGGCCCCGACGTCAGAAGCTGCTGCTGAGTTGCCGAAGAGAGCCGCGGAGCAGGGGATGTGGCCGGAAGCAGGTAGAAGGGAGAGGGAGATAGGAAGGCTGTAGATCTCCGGAGCATGACACCGACCCCGGCCAGGATGATTTCTTTTTCAAGCACCTTACAAGTCCAGCGTCGCGGGGGAAATAGCCATGCTGAGCAGTGAGCTCAGCACTACACAGATGAAAGCCTTGCTTGCTGATTGGTCCGGCGGCACGGCGGGGCGGGGCCGCCGGACCAATCAGCAAGCAAGGCTTTCATCTGTGTATGTGCTGAGCTCACTGCTCAGCATGGCTATTTCCCGCCGCGACGCCGGACTTAAGCTGCATGCCTGCGTGACACACTACCGGAGCCGCAGCAAAGGTGGAAAAGAGCCGCATGCGGCTCTGGAGCCGCAGGTTGCCGACCCCCGGTCTAGCGGGTTTTGGGGGCAGTCTCTCCAATACTTACCAATAGTGAGTTTTCCATATATTGTGTTATTTAAAAATTGCACATTAAACCATTACTTGAACCATCAGCCCACAATATCTTGCTTCTTTGATCATTAGTCATTTGGACTATTATAATGTTCTCTATCAGGGTATTTAGTCATAAAGATCTACTGTATAATTAATCTGTTTAATCCAGTAACATATATCAATAAAACAAGCAAACAAAAGCAAAGGAAATACCTTTTTTATTGGACTAACTCAAAGCATTTAATGATGAGCTTTCAAAGGTAACCCTTCTTCTGTACTCCATTTAATCCAAAAAATTTCAATAAAAACTGCTTGTCAGAATCAGTTTGATCATGTCACTCCTCTCCTTAAATCATCCCATTGGTTACCAATGACTCGTAAAAATCCCCCCCCCCCTTATCGATGATGGCCCTCCCCCAACAATTCCCTATAAACATGGCACCAAGAATTACATTACATTACATTACAGATTTCTATTCCGCTTGTGCCTTGCGGTTCTAAGCGGATTACAAATTAAGAGACTGGACAATTTCAGGAATATTACAGTACATAGAATCAGGAATGTATCAAGTTACAATTGTTAGACTGGAAGTTTCCAGGAGAAATTTAGAGCTCATGGTAGATGAATAGTAGGTTGATGAAGAGAGTTGTACAATGTTTAGGTATAGTTATGGTGGGGTGTTCGTGTGTGTATTTTCTAGTGCTATGTTGAGATTAAGATGATGGAAAGTATTTTTTGAAGAGATGAGTTTTGATTTCTTTTCGGAATTCTTTTATGTCTATTGATTTGATCAGTAGATTGGAAATGGTAGTGTCAATTTTTGCTGCCTGTGTAGCTAAAAGGCTGTCGTATAGTTTCATGCGTCGTGTACCTTTGAGAGGAGGGTAAGCGAATAGGTTTTGAGTTCTCCTTAATCTGTGTAAGAGATTACGGTGTAGTCTTTTGTTTAGGTAGCTGGGTACTGTTCCGTGTGTTACTTTGTATAGTAGACAGTAGAATTTGAACTGGGATCTTGCTTTTATTGGTAGCCAGTGTGAGTCAAGGTAAGCATTGGTGATGTGGTCAAATTTGCTGAGGGAATAGATGAGTTTGAGGGCTGTGTTCTGAACAGTCTGTAATTGTTTTATCATGTAGTTTGGGCATGATAGGTATAGGCTGTTGCAGTAATCTACTATGCTTAGAACTAGGGATTGTACTACTATCTTGTATTGATCCTTGATGAAGAATTTTCTTATTTTTCTTAGGTTACGCATTGTGAAGAATGCTCTTTGGATGATTTTGTGGATTTGGGTCTGCATTGTGCAATTTCTGTCTAGTTGAATTCCTAGGATCTTGAGTATGCTTTGCATTGGGTACTTGATTGTGTTTAATTCCAGTTCTGTGCATGATGGGTTTTTTTCCTTCTCTAATAGTAGGAATTTAGTTTTTTCCGAGTTCAGTTTCAGTTTATGACTTGACATCCATTTTTCTACCGTTTCCATTATTATTTTCAGGTGGTTTGTTGATAAGGGGTCTTGTATGTTGAAGGGGATGAGGATTGTTATATCATCCACATAGCTGAATGATATTGTGTTTAGGGCATCTAGGGTAATGCCGAGGGATGCTATGAAGAGGTTGAATAATATAGGAGATAATGGCGATCCTTGTGGTACTCCACATGGGTTTGACCATGGGTCGGATAGATACTCTTTTGACTTGACTCTGTATGTTCGAGTTTTGAGGAAGCCTTGGAACCAGTTGTGAACATTACCAGAGATTCCTATTGCATCTAATGTCTGGAGTAGTGTGGGATGGTCAACTAGGTCAAATGCAGCAGAGAGATCGAGTTGAATGAGAAGTAGTTTGTTTCCTTTGCTAAGGTGTTGTCGGGCTGTGTCTAATAGTGATATCAGTAGAGTTTCTGTGCTATGGTTAGATCTGAATCCTCCCCTTACCCCGGTGCTAGCAAAAATCAGCAGAAGGGATGCCCATTCCCTTCTGCTATGGCACCCCTACCGTGAGTGAGAAAAAAATAGCAGGAGGGATGCTGACTCCCTCCTGCCATGCCGATCACCCCCCCCCCCCTTCCCCATGGCAGCAAACTAGCAAGAGGGAGGGAAGTTGGGACTAGGAGGGATGCTCAATCATTCCTACTCTGAGGCCCACCTGTCTAAAATGGCTGGCCTACCCCTCCCTGGTGCATCATGTGATAAATGGGGAGGGGCCTAAGGCTCTGATTGGCTCAGATGACAAAGGTTTCTCCCCTTGGTAGGGGCCTTAGGTGTCTGAGCCAGTCAGGGCTTTTGGCTCCTCCCTCTGTATCCTGTGATACAAGGGGAAGGAGTCTAAGGCTATAATTGGCTTGGCTGAGCCTATCAGGGCCTTAGACTCCTCCCCTTGCATCCCAAGGGGAAGGGCCTACAAACTTTTTGGTGCAACAATAGCTTTTTTTGAATCAGTCAAAAATTGGATTGTAGCAGAACCACATGGTCTTACTGATCCTTTTTAGTGCATCTAGCCCTGAATTTCACCTTAATCAATCCATTGTGCTTCCATTCTCATCCTGGAGAAACAGCTCTTCACAGATTGACATGCAAATGTGCCTT
Source organism: Geotrypetes seraphini (assembly GCF_902459505.1). Classification (NCBI taxonomy): domain Eukaryota; kingdom Metazoa; phylum Chordata; class Amphibia; order Gymnophiona; family Dermophiidae; genus Geotrypetes; species Geotrypetes seraphini. The sequence goes on along the minus strand of NC_047101.1, from coordinate 34,284,245 downwards.
GGCTTACTATATACATAGAACTAAGCCACACAGGTCTTCGCCTCAAGTGTTCATTTCTTTTGATCCTAACAGATTGGGTCTGCCTGTAAACAAGCAAACAATTTCCACATTGTTACCGGTCTGCATTTCCTTTTGCTATGCTCAGGCTGGGCTGCAGCTTGAAGGGCATGTTACAGTACACAAGATCTGAGCTATGACAGTATCAGTGGCTTTGGTGTATTTCTCTCCCATTTAAGATATTTGCAAAGCAGCTACTTGGTCCTTAATTCACACATTTACATCTCACTACTGTCTAGAATCCTATTCCAGATGAGATGGTCATTTCAGTCAAGCAGTTTTACAGAATTTATTTTCTTCCTAAAGGCCAACTCTCCCTCCATCCTGTTTTCAGTAAGCTAGGGAGTCCCATATGTGAGAATATGCTGTCTGCTAGTCCAGGGATAAAGCACAGTTATTTACCATAACAGGTGCTATCCGAGGACAGAAGACAGATATTCTCGCTTCCCTCCCACCTTCCCTGGTTGGCTTCTTTATAGAGCAATGGTCAGACCACAGTTGGAATACTGTGTCCAACATTGGTCTCCCAATCTAAAGAAGGATATAAAACTGCTGGAGAGGGTGCAGAGACGAGCAACGAAGCTGGTAAAAGGTATGGAGAACTTGGAATACGAGGAACGACTTAGGACACTGGGATTGTTCTCCCTTGGGAAGAGGAGACTGCGAGGGGATATGATCGAGACTTTCAAAATACCGAAAGGTATTAACAAAATAGAGCAGGAAAATAAGTTATTTACAATGTCCAATGTGACACGGACAAGAGGACATAGACTGAAGCTGGGGAGGGACAAGTCCAGGACAAATATCAGGAAGTTCTGCTTCACGCAGCGAGTGGTAGACACCTGGAATGCTCTTCAGAGGAGGTTATTGCGGAATCCACCATCCTAGGATTTAAAAGCAAACTATATGCACATTTCCTTACGAGAGGCATAGAGGGATATGGGTGACTAAAATTACGCCAGGGCCTCCGCGTGTGCGAATCGCCGGACTTGATGGACCGAAGGTCTGATTCGGAGATGGTGGTTCTTATGTAACTTATGTAACTTAGCTTGTTTACAGAAATGAGGAACTGTGAGCCAACATCGGGCGGGAAGGCACTCGTGCATGTATGGTGTGGGCTGTCTCAAAGCTTCTTAAATAGTTTAAATTGACAGTACACTTTTAGCACTGTCGGTACCGGGCTCCATGGATCATGTCACACACATGTGAGAATATCTGCCTGCTGTCCCCAGATAACACCTGTTATGATAACTGCTTTTTTTTAAACACTTATTTTTGAGGTTAAAAATCCTCTCTGAAATAAAAGGTTTTTTAATACTATTTTGAACTTTTTTAAAAAAAATAAATTTTATTGATTTTATATAATAACTTATACAAAGTGCAAGAAAATATCATAATAACATCAAACAAACAGCACTTTATACTACATAAAATTCTTAAAACAACCCAAACTTCCTCCCTTACCCCTCCTGGATGTGTATAAAGAATATGAATAATACAATAAATAATCTGAATCAAAGAAAAGAAACCAAGTTTCCAAGTTTATTATATAGTTTGATTAATCGCCTAATCTACATTCTAGGCGATGTACAAAATGGTTTTTATACCGCCACGGTCTTTAACAAACATATCCAATGGGCTCCAGATGTGATTAAATGCCCAGAACTGACCATTTTGCTCCGCTAGCATTCTGTAGAAATTTGGTTGGTTCAGTTTTCACAACAGTGGAGGGGATATTTGTGAAAGGGAGGGGAGACGGGGGTTTTGTTGATCCTTGCTCTGTATTATTTGTGTTTATAAAATGACAATTGTACAGAATATTCTCTTTTTATACTTTAATAAAATAAGTTCAGTATAAAATCATAACTATTTGAGGCTTGTACGGATGGGATCTGACAGTTTTGCAGAACGGGGACTGAGCTTGTGGGGACGGGAACGGTGATACATTTTTTTCACCATGTCATTCTCTAAGTCTTATGTTCTTACGTTACACATCAGGGATTATTTATTTTAATTTCTCTACCATTCTCCCAGAAGAGCTCAGAACGGTTTACATGCGTTTATTCAGGTACTCAAGCATTTTTCACAATCTATCTAATGTACCTGGGGCAATGAGGGGATTAAGTGACTTGCCCAGGGTCACAAGGAGCAGCATGGGTTTGAACCCACAACCCCAGGGTGCTGAGGCTGTTGCTTTAACCACTGCGCCACCAGATGTCTGTTCATTTGTGTTTCCAGATCCCATGGGAGACAGCAACTTGCTGTGGTTCCGTCCATTTTACTGAGGCAATATGACTATAAACTTCAGAACATTTTATAACAAGAGCTCTATATTCCGAACTGGCACAAACAGGCTTTAATGTTATATAGCCATCAGTCATCACAATACTTCTGTTTTGCAAATAGTCTTTTGTAACAAATGTCATGCTTTGTTTAACAATTGAATTTGCAAGATGAGTAAGATACAGTTGTAATATATTCCTGATCATTTATACCTCTCAGTGTCTTCAAGGACTTTCAGCATTGCGCTATAAATTTTCTAGCAGTTACCAATTGAAATCTGTTTTTACTGATTTTACACAAGATTTACAAATGACCTTTCAGATGCAAAAATTGCTAAAGGCTCCAGTAAACTGCAGGATACCTGATAATGCTAAAATATAGGGGAAGCATGAATTTAAATGAACCATCAGCAGTCTATCTCCATATGATTCCCATTATTAAAGTTTTCTCTCATCTTTTTTAATTATTATCCTCTAATGGAACATTATGGAGGTTATATTAGAAGGCCTGCATGGTATCTACATGTGTAACTAGTGGCATTTACATCTGTAAATGGCAGCTTTATAGTGCTGTAATTCCAGGGCTGTGGAGTCGGAGTTGGAGTTGAGAAGTTGGAGACAATTTTGGGTACCTGAAGTCGGAGTCATGGGTACCAGAAACTGAGGAGTTGGAGTTGAAGGATTTATCTACCAACTCCACAGCCATGCCAGGGCTGTGGAGTCAGAGTCGAAGAGGCGGAGACAATTTTGGGTACCTGGAGTCAGAGTCGTGGGTAACAGAAACTGAGGAGTCGGAGTCAAAGGATTTATCTACCAACTCCACAGCTATGCCAGGACTGTGGAGTCAGAGTTGGAGTCGAGGAGTCGGAGACAATTTTGGGTACCTGGAGTCAGAGTCGGAGTCATGGGTACCAGAAACTGAGGAGTTGAAGTTGAAGGATTTATCTACCGACTAGTCCACAGCCCTGTATTCACAAGAGTAAATGCCACAGGTTGCACAGATTTATTTGCTACATGGGAATCACTACCGCAGCTTTGTAAAAAGGGGTCAGAATTAAAAAATTATCACTAAAAGAAACACATACAACACACACACTGATCACATAAACATCATTGTTGCAAATATTTTTGTTTAAAACTTTAACATAAATACAGCTAAATGTATACTTTCTATAAGAACTGATAAAGTAGGTCTTAAAAATGCTAACCTTTACATATTTAGGTCAATAATCTTCCTTTACCCCCTCCCTCCCTCCCCCCTTTTATGAAGCTGCGTCAGGCTTTTTTTTATTGCCGGCAACAACGGTATTAGCTCTGACACTCATTCCATTTCAGCAGACAAATCTCCCACATCCCTCTCCCATTGAGGCAAACAATTGTACCCTCTAGAGGGCGAATGGTAAAGAGTTTGTTCTTAGTCTGTTACATTGATGACTTTTGTTTGAAAGCACATTATTACCTATCTTTAATGTGCACTCTACATTAGCTCATGCATCCACTGAACAGCGTGAGCTAATGTCAGAAAAAGGCTTTTCTTTGAAGCAGAAAATCACAGTAGGAGTGACAGGTTTTGCCTTACGGTGCACGAACAATACCCTAAAATGCCCTGTGTTCCGACACGAGAAGAACAAAAGTATCATTGATGACAACTATGTAATTCAAAGACTTGTAGATCAGTGGTCAAACCACAAGGTGCAGTGCAAAGAATTTGTCTAGCTAGAAGTCCATTAAGGCTGATATCGCTCTTCCATTCGACACCAAGGGCTCCTTATACAAAGGTGCGCTAGCGGTTTTAGCACACGCTAGCCGCTACCGCCTCCTTTTAAGCAGGCGGTAGTTATTCCAGCTAGCGCACGCTATAGCATGCGCTAATCTTATGCATGTCCTAAAAACGCTAGCGCACCTTCGTAAAACGCTAAAAACGCTAGCGCACCTTCATTAAAGGATCCTCAAGGCAGACGGACAAAACAGCCACCACCCTTTCCGATATTACAGCTCATTAGCATGCTTGCAGGTTCAATTTGGATTAGAGAATGACACAGGGAAAAAATCTGTTCCCGTCACTGCCCCGTCACCGGACCACCATCCCTTTCACCACCCCGTCCCCTTCCCTGCCGTCCCCTTTACCGCCCCGTCCCCACAGCATCCACCCTTCCCTCTCGCCACCTCACCGCCCTTCAGCGGCCCGAGAATCTCTGTCCCTCCCCCTTACCTTCATGGCATAAAGAAACTTAAAGGAAAGAAGGCGCACAGTCACCGATCGCACGCACAACCCCTTTCCTCCCTCCCTACCTCTGGCCAAATCTATCTCCCTCCCTCCCTCCCCCTTACCTTTGCGGTGCTTTAGGAAAGAAGTTGATGTCAGCTAAGCATGCCTGTGCCGCCCTGCAGTCGTGTGTGTGTGAGCGGAAGCTTCTCCTCTGACAATTGTCATTTTATAAACACAAATAAAACAGAGCAAGGTTCAACAAGACCCATCTCCCCTCCCTTTCACAAATATCCCCTTCACTATTGTGAAAACTGAACAAACCAAATTACTACAGAATGCTATATAGAAAAATCAAGGTAACAGAATATTTTAGTCACACATGGCAAGAATAATATTGGGGGAGTGCAACTAGGGCAACTGCCCCTGGTCAGAGATAGAGAGCCCTAAGCCAGCTGGAAGCTAAAGAAGCACAGCCTGGACTTTGTGGTCCCCAGTTATGTCTAATACCAGCTCTAGCAGGATACATATTTCAAATCTGAAATATTCTAATCACAAAATATAAACTAAATTTATTTTTTCTACCTTTTGTTGTCTGGTAATTTTATTCTTCAAATCACATTGGTCTCAAGCTTTGGTTTTAGGTTCCTTCTGTGTTCATCATTGCTTGGCTGGCTCCTGGTAAAATAGGCGTAAGATAAAATAGGTGTAATTTAAAATAGGCGTAAGAAGAGCTGGGGAGAAGATGCTGAGTCTGACACAGGTGCAATTTTTTTACCACAGGAGTAAGACTTTTCACCGCTCCCACGGGGCAGTAAAGGGTCTTGTCCCCATTCCTGTGGGGCGGTGAAAGGTCTTGTCCCCATTCCTGTGGTAAACCAGTTGCAAATATCTCCATTCCTGTGGATTTACTGTGGTGACCCGCAGTTTACTGTGGTAAACGGTCCCCGTGTCAGTCTCTAATTCGGATCATCTTGTTCCCTAGATTCTACATTAGATGATTAGTTTGTTGTTTTTAGTTTCTACTTTTTTTTTTTTTTGCAGCTTGGTAAATATATAGTTGGAAACAGCACAGGAAAAGAACCCAGAAAGCTAAAAGTAACCTTCAAAAAGAATAAGAGCGATCCAGTTATACAGGAATATTTTTCACTGGTTTTCAAAAATGTATACATCTGAAATAGGGCCTATGGGCGAATTAAGGAAAAGGACACAAAAATCAACTTCATACATTTTTTGATGCACAGGCATTTTATCTTAATATTTAGCACCTCATCTGCTGTTGGTGTACTTAGATTTCTCACTTGTTTCACACATTTGTGACTAAATACTGCGCTAGAGACAATCCATCTGCCACGGAGGCATTTTAATTGAAACAGCACTTTAACCTAGCCAACCCAAAGCTCATTGAAAAGCTCCCCATATGTGGAGAGTAATATCATATGTGATGTGCTTTACAGCACCAAATAACTTAACAGAAATATTTCTTCTCTTTGTAAATCTGGTGATCAACGCATACCAGGATGTTTCTTTCTCTGGAAGAATGTTTATACTTAGCAGTCAAAAGAAAAAGTGGGGACGGGGCTGTGCACATCAGCCGGAGATAATATGCTCCTGCATGTTAACACATAACATACACTTATCAAAATGATTAAAATGACATCTTATAAGAATATTAAAAGCTTTAAACCGTCTATATTGCTTGTTCAATCAATGTCCTGATTTGTGGACTCTGTATTATGGGCACATGTTGTGTATCACAGTCGAGTGGTGTTGACCTGACACCGTCTGTGTTTCAGCACAAAGGCTTGCCTCGGGGGTACAATTAATGTCCAGCAGATGGCGATCTTGTAACATCAACAATTAAAAAAGTGTCAGGTCAAAAGCGCGCCGGGACAAAGAAGTCTGCCTGAAAACATAGGAACTCCAAACTATGATTATTAATGATTATTATTCAGGGTATTCCCTATAAGGATCTGGAATATAAGATCTCTGCTTATACGGATGATATATTGCTCTATTTGAGAAATCCTGAGACAACTATTCCCTCTTTACTTGAACTGATTGAGGAATTTGGAAAATTTTCAGGATACAAGATAAACTGGAGTAAATCAGAAATTCTTCCACTTAATGTCCACTGTACAAAAGGTTTATTTCATTCATTTCCCTTTCTTTGGAAAGAGGATGGAATAAAGTATTTAGGCATCTGGATTAAAAATACGCTGGAAGAGACAATGAAAATTAATGAGAAATCATTCATGCAGAAGGTAACAGAATTGTCTGAGCAATGGAATCCTCTATATATTTCATGGTGGGGGAGAGTTCAAACTATTAAAATGATGATTTTGCCTGTAATTTGTTATCAGATGGGTATGTTGCCGGTTTATTTTCAAGGGTCCTTTTATAAAAAAGTAAATAGTATTCTTATAAAATTTATTTGGTTGGATAAAACTCCTAGAGTGGCTTTGGTATCTTTACAAAGACCAATTTCAGAGGGAAGGGTAAATTTTCCCAATTTTTATAGGTATCATCAAGCCTATATTTTGCGCCAGGGTATGTATTGGGTCCTCCCAGAGCTCATGGAAAAACTCCCAGATTGGTTGTGGATAGAATGGCAACTCATGTCTCCATTACGCCTTTGTCATGTGCTCAGTATCAAAATGCCTAGTTACAGTAAAAATAACCGAATTTTAGCTGATACATGGAAAACATTGCAGTATGTAAGTAATTTAACAACTATTCCAATTCACAAATCTACAAATCAATCTATATGAGTGAACTCCAAGATTCAAATTGGCGGAGAAAGGCTCGTCTGGAAGCATTGGATGATTGCAGGAATACGTATATTAGATGATGTTATTTTTAATGGTAATATGCTTGAATTTTCACAGTTGCAACATAAATATGGACTTAATAGATCTGAAAGTTTTAGATGGTTGCAGCTGAAGTATGCCATTCAGGCGGGGTTCCCTGACTGGAAAAACCTTAATAATCATTATAGCTTAGTGTGCATTAATGAAGAGGCTGATTTGGATTTAGTATCAATCATGGAGAACCATGACTGAGATATAGTGGGCTATAATCTGCTCAGGAAAGACAGGGTAGGAAGAAAAGATCATATTAAAGCCAAACAATTTCAGGACCTACAGGGTAAGAAAGAGGCACTGTGGGTAAATCTAGAGAGAAGGAATGGTAAATATATTTACATTAGTGTGATATTAAGTCCTCCTTTAAAGACATGAAAAGACAGATTTAATTAAAGATACTTAAAATATAGCTGAAAAAAGTGGAACTTTTACTAATAAGTGATTTTCATATGCCAGACCTTGATTGGAGTATTCCTATTCCAGGGAAGTAGGGAGATACTGGGTTCTCTAAAGGGGGAACTGTTCTAGCAGTTGGTAATGGAACCCACATGGTATAGAGCCATACCGAACAATGCTTATGAATTGGGGGGGGGGGGGGTTTCTGATGTGATAATGACATCTGGCATCCATTGATCACTGGTGTAAAAGAGTAAGCGATTCTCCCTAGAAATGATGTCATATTACTAGGCAGCAGAGGGCGCTGGCCCAGTAGTGCAGAAACTACAGCTCCCAGGACTCAGCAGACTTGATGAGTCACAGGGGTGGTTCTCAGGCAGGGAGGAGAATAGGTACCTGAGCCTGGGAACAATTCGGAGAGGTCCCTGAGTGAGAGAAGGAACTCCTGATTCTTCCCTAGATATTAGCTGAGGGCAGAGCTGTGGGAAAAGGACTGATGTCTGAAAATACTTGGCTGATGTAAGCCAAGCTAACTATTTGTAAAGTGTGAGGCAAACTCAAAGAATAAGTGTTTTGTTATGAACTGCTGTTTGGTCCCAGCCTGCCATATGAGGCTAGCATATTACAACAGGAAAGTGTGATTTAATATTAGGAAAGGTATGGAGATGGTACATTCAAAAGCAAAGGTTATAGATTTCAAAAAAGCTAAATTTATTCAGATGGTGGATTACATCAAATAGATGTTGTCATCATCAACATGGTTACCGTGTAGAGCAATGGACCCACCAGCTGCACGGGTCCTCTGCCAACAAGAACTTCTCCTTCTACTAATTGCTCCAGTCCACAACACAGTCCAAGCACTGATCTTGCACTGGTCTCCCTCCTGCTGCACATGCTAAGTTTTGCACATGTGCGAAGACTGAGCATGTGCGGGGAAGGTGGGGCAGGGGAAGCGGCAGCTTTGTTTGCAGCTCACAGACAGAGCTGGGGCCTGGAGCAAGTGGGAGAGGGAGAAGTTCTTGTTGCTGGAGGGCCCTTGCAGCTGGTGGGGCTTGGGGATCCCCACCACCTCAGGTATTTTTAACAGTTGGCCTGAGGTGGGAAGAAGGGGAGTCCATAAGTGCCCACCCATTTTTCTCAGTGGCCTACCTAAAATTTGAGGTTTTGCTATGCTACTAATCCCCTGAGTCGTCTCTTCTCCAGGCTGAAGAGCTCTAGCCACTTTAGTCTTTCCTCATAGAGAAGTTGTCCCACCCCTTTTATCATTTTTGCAGCCCTTTTTTGTACCTTTTCTAATTCTTCTATATCTTTTGAGATTCAGTAATCAGAACTGCATACAGAATTCAAAGTGTGGCCCCCCATAGAGCGATACAAAGACATGATAACATTTTCATGTTTATTTTTCATCCTTTTCTGATAACTCCTAACATTATATTTGCTTTCTTAGCCGCTGCTGCACACTGAGCTAAGGGTTACAAAGAATCCTCAGCATTCACACCTAGATCCTTTTCCTGGGCAGTAACTCCTAATGTAGAACCTTACATCACGTAGCTATAGTTCAGGTTCTTTTATCCCGCATGCATCACTTTGCACTTGCTCACATTAAACGCCATCTGCCATTTTGATGTCCAGTCTCCCAGTTTCAGAAGGTCCTCTTGCAATTTTTCACACTCCTCTTCCAATTTAACAACTTTGCATCAGAAAATTTAATTATCTCACTAGTTATTCCTACCTCTAGATCAGGGGTGTCAAAGTCCCTCCTCGAGGGCCGCAACCAGTCGGGTTTTCAGGATTTCCCCCAACGAATATGCATGAGATCTATTTGCATGCACTGCTTTCATTGTATGCTAATAGATCTCATTCATATTCATTGGGGAAATCCTGAAAACCCGACTGAGGGACTTTGACACCCCTGCTCTAGATCATTGATAAATATGTTATAAAGAAGTAGTCCCAGCTATTTACCCTTCTCCATTGAGAATATTGACCATTTAACCCTGCTCTCTGTTTTCTGTCTTTTAACCAGTTATTTTTTATTAATGGAGATACAGAAGGAAAAAGAATATATTCAATGCAAATAGAGGTGATCAATATACAACACAAGTGTACAAGTCAGACCTTACCACCTATTCTATGACTTTCTAATTTAGCTCACACTAATTCTGTTAGCTCATGCTAAGCTTTAGTAAAAGGACCCTTTTGGGTTAAGCTTTGAGGAAAACATAATAAGTAGCATTTAGAAAAAGAAAACAGAGCAGAGAGGTAGAAAATGTCAATGCAGGTTGGAAATGGTTACTTTTAAAGAGTACTTAAAAGGAAGGACATGAAATGGAGTAAATGACTCCAGGGACATTTCTCCATGGGAATAAACAAAAGCACAAGAACAAAAATATGAATGAAAGAAACCCATCAAATATACATCAAAAGCTGAGTCATAAAAATGATGGAATTCAGAGTCAGAAACTGGAGCTGAAGTCCACCGTGGATCACCATAATATTTTGAAGGTACTACGGAAACCGTTTCTTCCATTCCCCAGATCATCTAGAGGTCACTTTTCAAACCCTTTTTACACTGCATAAAATATCCCAGTGACTATTTCCCATATTTTGCTATAGGTAAAAATATTCATGCTGTTCATAGCACACGTTCTTTTATCCACTGCAAAACAGGGTCCGGGAAGAGATGTGAGATTTGCATTCTAAAAGTCTCACGCAGACTTTCCGTGAAAGGGTTTTAACTACTGCAAAGACTAAGTACCGGCTTGGCCAGATTTTTCAAAGAGAAATGCAACATGTCACCCTTCTAATGCATGCAAAATGAATACAGTAGGTCAATATCAATAGAGTAAAGATATTTATTCAAATTGTCTACACTTTTCTCGCAAGGGAGATCAGAATGGTTTACATGGATTTATTGATCATTTTTCCCTGTCTGTCCTGGCAGGCTCATAATCTACCTAATGTACCTGAGGCAATGGGGGGATTAAGTGACTTGCCCAGGGTCACAAGGAGCAGCATGGGTTTGAACCCAAAACCTCAGGGTGCTGAGGCTGTAACTTTAACCACTGTGCCACACTCTCCCCTTTCTCTTCTTGGTTGGGCTGAGAACTTTTCAGCAGCCCCTCGTATTGTGACATCATAATGCCTCATTCCATTAATGCCTAAGAGCCAACCTCATCGGTGATGTCACAATGGCTTGGTTTCCCTATACTTTTGCCTCATTGAAATGAAAAGTGTAGAATAACTTGTAAGTTTCATGGCTCTACATCATATTTATTTATTCAGTTTTCTATACTGTTTGCCCAGGGGAGCTCAGAATGGTTTACATGATTTTTTTTTTAAACTTTATTGATTTTCCAATGTAGAACAGTGCTTACAAATTATATATACAATTATCATCAGAGATAGGACCTACAATCCATCAGATATTAATAAAAAATAATTATCCCATGCTCCCTCCAACCCTAGTTTGAGAACAAAAAGAAAAGTATTAAAATATGCATGAAATTAAAATCCCAAACAACATTTGTTAAGTATATAACCCCCCCCCCCCACCCCCACCCATCCTGGATATCCAATCTATTTAGGTACATAAGCATTTTCCCCTGTCTGTCCTGGCAGACTCACAATCTATGTAATGTACCTGGGGCAATGGGGGGATTAAGTGACCTGCCCAGGGTCACAAGGAGCAGCATGGGTTTGAACCCAGAACCTCAGGATGCTGAGGCTGTAGATTTAACCACTCTAGAAATCAAAATGTAGTAAAAGTGAGCCACATATAGGACAATCAAACCATTGTGACATCACTGATGAGGTTGGCTCTTATTGGTGGAATGAGGCATTATGATGTCACAATATCAGCTCTGGTTATCAGAGGCTGAAACTGTTCAGCTATTAGTTTATTCCATTTTCTATACCGTTCTCCCAGGGGAGCTCAGAATGGTTTGCACGAACTTATTCAGATACTCAAGAATTTTTCCCAGTCTGTCCCGGTGGGCTCAAAATCTATCTAATGTACCTGGGGCAATGGGGGGATTAAGTGACCTGCCCAGGGTCGCAAGGAGCAGCGTGGGTTTGAACCCACAACCTCAGGGTGTTGAGGCTGTAACTTTAACCACTGTGCCACACCCTGATATAGCATTATTATTGCCACCCTTCAAATGCATGAAGAAAGAATGACTATAGGTGGTAACTGCTTAATATTATTTAGTACAATATCTCAATAGAGTGCTTTAGAACATACTATACAAGGTACAGATATTGCAAATGTCATGGTAGATTAATATTTATGAACAGATGAATCATGCATACATTCTTTGGAAAGTAAAAGTCATTTTCCTATCTACAGAAAAAATATACAATGTGCAAATTTGGTATTATTGGTATTTTGTCTGCAATTTAGATACAAAGCCTGGGTTTGTTGCTTTCTTAATTTTACTTTTGTTATGCTCCTACCTAACATAATGCTAACAAGTGTCTCAGAAGAATAAAACAGGAAGTTAATTATTTTAATTATAAAATTACTCCTGGCACATGTACTATGCACTCATTTCTAGAAAATTAGTGACTGTTGGAAAATAGATTGTTTATGAGATATTATTAAGTACAAGGCAGGGTGGTTGTTTTTTTTAATCCCCTCCCCCTCCCTGTCCTCTTCATCTTCTACAGGGCCTTTGTTGGCTACATACGATTTTCATTTGGCATCCTAACAATCTTAGATTTGGTTTGAGCACTGCTTTTTTGTTTCATTCATCATTTAAAGACAGATAATCAGAAAGTCATTACATCAGCTGACACCAAGCCCTTCGCTCGATTGTATCGTAATTGAGCACCGTGGAGCGTGTGCCAGATCTAATGGATAATGAATATATTATGTCAATAGAAACGCCTCAGTGAGGCTCACAGGGAATAGGAGGAGGGGATTGCTGCCGTGACATGGAGGGTCACAGATGTTGTGTTGATTTACTGATGGAGTGATTGTGTAATTAGGTAATCAATGATGGGCACAGCAGTGTCTGCGGGCAGCTCGTGATGCAAATATACAGAGTAGGCCACTAGATCCCTCACATTCTAATCAAGAACATTTTCAAAGCTTGCATTCTGATTTGGACTCTGCCCGGCCATTATATTTATAGCACTTCTGCAGAGTGAACAAAAGTGCCATTAAGCTGTGAGCCAATGCAGTGTTTGAATTTCATTTCTGCAGGTTAAATAATCCACTTGCAAACATTGGAGGACAGTGTATTTGACATGCAGGCATAGACCGAGATGATGTAAGAAATATGCACATATCCAAGGCTAAGTATTAAACACTGGGAAGATGCTTAATTGATTTAGTTTCAAATAGGAGCATGTGTGCTAACAGTCATTTGTTTTCGTATTACTGCATCGTGAGGTTTTGTGGCGAGGCAGAAATGTATTCTTCTCAAATGCATAGGGCTTGTTCTCATTAATAAGACCATCCAGCTCCTGTATTTATTCTTGCTATTAGGACATAGAGGAAGGGCAATTTTAGAAAAGGCCACTTTAGCAGATGCAGCCAGTGCTGTGTATTCATGGAGGCAGTTTTAGGAAAAGGGAAATACATGTTTTCTTCCCTAAAATTATTCCTTACACATTTATCTAAGTCACCAAGCATCAAAAAGGTAGGCCCAGAAGATGCCTACAAGGGATCATTGTTGCGGTGCCTAATTTTTTTTTTTTTTGGGGGGGAGGAAGGGATTGGAATTCAATGAAGGGGATATTCTGATGCTTTTTCAGGGAGGTAGGGGGTTATAAGCAGGAAAAGGAAGGGAAACTGGAGTCAGGGTGAGGGGTCAGATTTGGCATACGTTCCGGAATTAATGTCCAGTCTAACCCAAGCACTGAATAAACAAGCTTATTTCTGCCACAGCTGTCAGTAGCCTAGAAGCCACTGACTGCTGCATGTTGAATATTATTCCTTATATTACTGTGTTTCTACAGTGTATTAGTACATTTCTGAAGTGGAAATGCAAACCCAGATCAAACTGACTTTAGAAACATAGAAACATGGAAATTGACGGCAGATAAGGGCCACGGCCCCTCCAGTCTGCCCACCCTACTGACCCTCCCCTGCCTTTACTTTGCGAATAGATCCCACGTGTCGATCCCATTTGGCCTTAAAATCAGGCACGCTGCTGGCCTCAATCACCTGAAGTGGAAGACTATTCCAGCGATCAACCACCCTTTCGGTGAAAAAGAATTTCCTGGTGTCACCACGCAGTTTCCCGCCTCTGATTTTCCATGGATGTCCTCTTGTTGCCGTGGGACCCTTGAAAAAGAAGATATCCTCCTCTGCATCGATGCGGCCCGTGAGATACTTGAACGTCTCGATCATGTCTCCCCTCTCTCTGCGCTCCTCGAGCGAGTATAGCTGTAATTTATCTAACCGTTCTTCGTACGGGAGATCCTTCAGTCCCGAGACCATCCAGGTGGCCATTCTCTGGACCGACTCCAGCCTCAGCACATCCTTACGGTAATGCGGCCTCCAGAATTGTACACAGTATTCCAGGTGGGGTCTCACCATGGATCTATACAGAGGCATAATGACTTCAGGCTTACGGCTGACGAAGCCCCTGCGTATGCAACCTATGATTTGTCTTGCCTTGGAAGAAGCTTGATCCACTTGATTGGCAGCCTTTGGTTTCTAAGTTTATAATTACTACTACCAATAATTTGTATAGCACTAAAAGGCGTATGCAGCACTGTATATTTAACATTCAGTGAGTCCCTGCTCGGAAGACTTTACAATTTAATTTGGACAGACAGATAGGACATCTTTGTGCCAACCTTCCCCATCGTGGATTACCCCAACTCACTCTTGCTCCCGGCTGGGCAGGCTCAAAAGTTCTGCCCAGCTTCAGAAGGAAGACTTTTAGCCAATCCTATTTCGGAGCTTAGAACCCAATTCATGGAAGCAATTATAAACAAAGGTTATTTTATTATGAACTGGAGTTATTAGTAAATAGGTCTCATTGTATAAAATGAGACCTACTGTATGCTAAAATGGTGTGAGTTGAGGTAGATAGAGACCTTCAAGATCATGAGGGCATAGAGAGGGTGGATAGGGACAGATTCTTCAGACTGAAGGGGACAGCAAATACGAGGGGGCATTCTGAGAAACTGAAGGGAGATAGGTTCAAAACAAATGCAAGGAAGTTTTTTTTCACCCAGAGGGTCGTGGACACTTGGAATGCGCTACCGGAGGAAGTGATCAGGCAGAGTACGGTCCAGGGATTCAAACAGGGATTGGACGGATTCCTGAGGGATAAAGGGATCGTGGGATACTGAGGGAGGAGCTGGGATGTAACACAAGTATAGAAAGTTAACCAGGTAATGAGTATAAACCAACCAGGTCGTGCATGTGCAAGACCGGAGGGCTAGGACTTCGATAGGAAGGCAGGACTTAAATGGGAAACCAAGGTGGCAAGGGAGCCCCTTCTGATGATTCAGACAGGTCGTGACCTGTTTGGGCCGCCGCGGGAGCGGACTGCTGGGCAGGATGGACCTATGGTCTGACCCGGCAGAGGCACTTCTTATGTTCTTAACCCTAATGATAACTATTCTCCTCAGCGTGCTATTTGCAGTCCATGATTCTACCCTTTGGAATAAGCACTGCATGTCCCATAATGCACCATGGTAGGACTGTCAGAAATCTAGAACTGGCTCCGGAACTTGGAGGCTGGATGGTGGCTGACTGGCAGTTGAGCTCCCTCCTTTTAAACAACAATTCTTCATCTATTTAATTATAAAATCCTCTAAAAGGACATCAACCAAGCAAAAGAAGCATATGGTATATGCGTTATGAGAAAAGACCTGCTGTAAATTCTAAACATCAGCAGATACTATGAGCCGTTCGCCTGCTCCTGCCTTTTGCCTGCTCTCACCGTAACTGGCATCTCCAGGGCTCCCAGGCCACCTCTCTTCCTCCGGGGCTCGACGTGTGAGCAAGCTCCGCCCCCCAGAAGCAGCCGGGAACCCTCCTGAACTGCGGCAGTTGAGCCGTTCACCTGCTCCTGCCTTTTGCCTGCTCGCACCGCGGCTGTCACCTCCAGGGCTCCCAGACCACCTCTCTTCCTCCGGGGCTCGGCGTGTGAGCAAGCTCCGCCCCCCCCAGTAGCGGCCGGGAACACTCCTGATCTGCGGCAGCATCAACCCGGTGAAGGCACTGCAACCGCTGGCTTCGGCCATGGAGAGGAGCGTCCCCCACAGCCACCGCCGCCACCGCGAAGGGAAGGCCATGGTTAGCCTGGATGGCATGGTCGCCGAGGAGCCGCGCACGATCAAAATGGCACAATACCTGTCCAAAAAGAGACAAGTTCTTCAGGTTTGGCATGCAGGAGGAGGATGTGAACATCAGAGACACTGGATCTGGGGCTTCCGGTGTGTTGGCAAGGATCGGATGATACCTGGTGAAATTTGGCGGCCTAGCAGTGAAGTCATCTCAATCTGGACTTTAATCCGACTGTTCTGATTTATATTTTCACTTTTTTCCAGTTTATGTTTTATTGTTAATTTCATTCATTGATTTCCCCCTTGTTTGTTTTATTTTAACATTTAAATTTCTCCAAAATTCTATTGCTCAACGGTTCCTCCTTTCTGCAGCTATTCCTATCTCTCTTCTTTTCTACCTTAGATCAATGTAGTCTTGTTAGAATGTTTATTTTCTTATTTTTTCTTCTATTTCTATTTCTTACTTTTATTACTCAACTAATTGTTATTTTTTCCAGGTACTTCAGTTAGATTGTGAGCCTTCGGACAGTAAGGGAATTTCTAAGTACCTATTCTTTATTTATTTATCTTATTTTTATTGTATCCTTTAATTTATATTTCTCTGTAAACCTATATTACTTATAATTTTAATACACACTATTGTCTGTTTTCTGTAAACCGCTTAGAATCCTAACGGAGTTTAGCGGTATATAAGAAATAAATTACATTACATTACATTACATTAAATATGTCTCTCCTGGGACTGGGTAACTTGGAAGCTCTCCAGCTCTAGCTATTAAGCCACTCTATTTAAAGCCTCCCATAATCACTCATAAGCTATTATAGCCGCCATGCCAACAGCCAGGCTACTCACTGCACCCTGCACCGTTTACAGAAATGAAATGTGGGAGGAAAGCCATGAATGAAGATATAAGGGAGCAACAGAGAAAGTGAATGCGACTCGGAGGGTTGAGGATTGAGGAAAACATGCCCATGATAGGGTGGGCACAAATTATTTATTTTTAGCATTTATATACCACTTATTATTTTTTAAAATGTATTTATATACCACTTATAGCCTAAGTCAGGGGTGTCCAATGTCGGTCCTCGAGGGCCGCAATCCAGTCGGGTTTTCAGGATTTCCCCAATGAATATGCATGAGATCTATTAGCATACAATGAAAGCAGTGCATGCAAATAGACCTCATGTATATTCATTGGGGAAATCCTGAAAATCCGACTGGACTGCGGCCCTCGAGGACCGACATTGGACACCCCTGGCCTAAGTGGTTTAATTCAGGTACTTACAGATTCTTCCCTATCTGTTCTGTTAGGCTCACACTCTATCTAATGTACCTGGGGCAATGGGGAATTAAGTGACTTGCCCAGGGTCACACAATCTCAGGGTACTGTAGTATATGCTTATCTAGGTCCCAATATAATGTTACTCTGTCCCTAATCAATGGGAAGATATGAAAAGAGGCATCAGGATGTTTTGAACAACGTCCAGCACCTTTTGTATCCAACTGAAAGCAATAATGAAGACGAATGTTTTCCTGGATAACTCAGGGTCTTGATCATCTCAGGAAATGAAATCAGCAATTCTGTAAATAGCTGCTGGACAGAATTACAATGAAACACATGCCTTAATATAATGAAGCAAAGGATCTGTTCCCCTTGGCTCGTAACATAGCTATATCTGAATAGAGTATTACATATTCATTTCACTCATCATGTAAAGCCAGGCAATCAGGAAGTCATTATGCAGCCGGCACTGGGCACTAATTTGATAATAGCATAACTGAGAACTCCATAATGTAGTCAAAACTGGCAATTTGGAATGACATCTTATAAAAGAAAGTATAGGGTAATCAAAGTTTGACAGTCATTAACCTATACTAGAATAAAGATATGGGAAATAGACCAGGGTAAGTGACATCACCCAAGCAAGATGGACAACTAGATTTTTGGCTCTGCAAACCCATTAATGTAAGCTGAATTCCTGGTAGCATTAAACAAAATGAGCCACTTCAGGTGGCAGGTGAGAGAAATCTGAGGCCCCAATGGACTTATGGCGGCAAAAAGGAGAGGAAAAGAACTGCAAGAGCTTTCATATACGAGTCCTCTTTCATCACAGTGCAAGATGTCTAAGATGGCAAACACAGATGTGGTATGACTTGGAAGCATGCAGGGCTGGGTTGAAGGTGAGCGATGGCTTTCTTGTGTGACCTTAGTAAAGATCCCAGAGTGTTTTCTGGATTTGAAACATTACATGATGGAAGTCTGTGCTGAACTGACAACATTTGGGGTGGATTCGTGAATGAAGAAAAAGAGGAGCAGACAGAGAAGTACACTCAGGTGATTGCTCACTTCAGAAACAACTAAATGAGTAGAAACAGCAAAGCAAGGGCATTGGCAGATAAGTCGGAAGATACAGGATTATTGCCTAGGGATTTATTTATAATCCACTTAATGCCTAAGTGGTTCACAATGAACATACATAATATAAAAGGACATAACTTATTTCCCAATGATATAAAACAATAAAACAGAAATTAAAAAGAAAGAGTCCCATTTCACAAAGTATGACCTTCTTACATCAATAAAAAGGCTTGAGCAAAGAAATGTGTTTTCAGTAATTTTCTTAAACTTCAACAAATCTCTACAAAATCTTAAAATTCCTGACCATGCATTCCATAAAACAAGGCCCGCAATAGAAAAGCAAGACTTCATTGTGCTCACATGTGTCACTTCCTCCCTTTTACAAGTATCATCAGCAGATGTCAAAATATTTTGACTACTAGATATTTAAAGGAAGCAGATTGTAATATGTATTGATGAATGTATGAAGTTTGCTTTATTGTATGTATGTAATAATTTGTTACCTGCTTAGTAGATAAGTAGGATAGACAATTCTAAGATAAATAAGTATCCAATAGTAAACATTTTTCAGACCTCAATGATCTGGTTGGCCTATACAATGTCAAACACTTTACCAAATAAAATAAACATAAACGTGGAGGGGCATAATCAAAAGATATGTCTAAGTCAGTTTTGGGCCTAAGTCACTAGTCACCCAAAGTCGGACATGGAAAAAGTCCATTTTCAGAAAATTCGTCCAAAACATATTTTTTTCGAAAATCGTCTAACTGTACGTCCAGCCATCTGATCGTCCAGACCGCTAAGTCATCTATCTAAATGCTGCTACTCTAGAGACAGGTATGTGCTGCTTTATTCATATTGGGGGTGGGGGGGGGGTTAGTCCACCATAACCCACCAAAATTCCTTTATACTGCCAAATAAGTCTCTCATATATTTTTAAGTTTTTAGTTCTATTTAGTTTTATTTTGTTGGTTTCTACTTTATTTTGTTCCTGTCATCTACCTTATTCATAGTTTTACAGGGTTCTGTACTTTTTTCTTTTAATTTTCACTCGGGCGAGTCAGAAAACATTTATAGTTTTATATTTATAACATTTACAGTTATAGAATCACAGCATAACTGTCTACTAACTTAAACGCCTAGAACAGTTCATTTTAAGCAGAGGTCCTTCCTACCTGCGTGTGGTGACTGGAAATCACTGTGGGGAGATCATTGCTGGAGGCAGGACCAGTGGAATCATGGTGGATCGCTGCTGGTGTTTGCCTAGGATGGGGCAGCATCTGCTCTCTCATTGGGGAGGGGCTGATTGTTTCTCCGGATCCGTGGAATGTGACCGTGCCATGGACTCCTCCTCCCGGTTGTCCGATGAAGGCAGAGTGCTGTATTCTTCAGGAGCTGCCCATGAGCGTCCGCCGCCCACCGAGAGCAGTGCGGCCTGGCGTTGGATTGTTCTACCTCTGTGCATCTTCTGCCTGGAAGCGATGAGTCGGGGCTGCAGCAGCTGGAAAGCCCGAGCTGATATCTGTCCCGTCTGGACTTTTGCCGTTGGGATTATTTAAAATATGCTGAGGCAACAGAGCTGCTTCGGGAAATTGGACTTCTGCTATACTTATTTGATTTTGTTTTCCAGTTTATGAATTATTTTAAATTTTATTCCATTGTTTTTACCCCTATTGCTTTTATTTCATTAATTGAATTTCCCTGAATTCTATTGTTTAATGGTTCCTCCCTTCTATTCCTTTTTCCACATTCCTTTAATTCATTTAGATATCAGTTAAATAGATGGTGCTCCTATCTGTAAAGTTAGGAATTTCTATGAAATATTCTACATGCTTCTCTCCTCTCCACTCCTTCCTGCCCTCCATAGTCCTCCCTACCCTCTTCTAACCACTTCCTCTGTAATGTCACCTAGAGCTTGTATAGGAGGTATGTGCGACACACAAATGGAATAAATAAATATATAAGTGCTATTGGGGTGGGAGACAGGTAGGTATAATAGGTTTGGGGGGAGTTTTGGAGGGATCACTATAAATTATAAAGGGGTTATGGTGAGATGTACATCTGGCATCCTTTATGGGAAGTTCACAGCAGTGCCCGCTAAGGTGCCCCACTGCTCTACTGACATGCCTCGCATGTGGCCAGTCTATTATAATGCTGGCCCCGAACACATCTAACTGGTGCTGATGTGGGCGTTTATAACTTGTACATTTCTGTGGTCGAAAATGGTGAATAAACTTAGATGTCGTGGTAGCTTAGACATTTTTGCAGTCAAGACGTCTAAGTAGGGGATTTTCGAGAAAAAAAAAATATTTGAAGGCTTTGTTCGAAAATGGCTGTTCCGCTACCTCCTACTTTGCACTTAGATGTTCTATGAAAAATGGCCCCTCATGCCAGTGCTATGTATTTAGTTGAGGGCTGCTATTCAACAAGCCTATAATTAAATATAAATTTTACCAATTAAATGCTAAATTTCACTGCTAAATGGTTAACTTCTTAGTCCACCCTTGCCCTGCTCTTAAACTGACTCTTTCTAGATTATGAACCCACTAGACAGGGCTACCTTAACCACTAGACCAGGTGAGGTACTAACTCAGTATGCCAGCCATAAAGGGCAGTAAAATGCCCAGAGCTTGACATCACTACCCATATCTCACCTGGTATAATGGTTGACTCTCTCTCTCTCTCTCCACCCTACTCTTCAGCATCACTCCCTCTCCTCCTCCTCTCCCTCGAACTTATGTTGGCAACAGCAATGTGAAAAGAGGCAGCCTCCAGGGTGTTCTTCAGTCAATGTCCTGCCTACTTGGAATTTGCACCAGAGGAGGTGGGATTGACGGATGGGACACTCAGGAGCTGACCAGTGGCTGCCTCTTTTAATATTGCAGGTTTACAGGTCTGCAGTGTGTGTGGGGTAGAGTCATACTCAACCTCAGTAAGAGAAGCACACTGGTTACCAATCTCGCATAGAATAACTTATAAAATCGCACTGATAACCTTTAAAATCCGACAAACTAACGCACCAATATTTCTGGATCGTCTTCTGATACCATATTCTCCATTTACGACACTTAGATCAACAGAACAGCATTTGCTGACTATCCCTTCTTTAAAAGTAATAGGTACTAGGAGATCTACTATTTTTTCAGTTATAGCACCCCAGCTCTGGAACAACCTTCCAATTTACTTACGTGGTGAAGCCTCACTAGAAAAATTCAAAAGCTCTTTAAAAAGTTTCTTGCATAAGGACGCATTTGAGACATAGATAGGATAATTTGTCTATCATTAATGCTTATGCTCTAATATCTAATTTTAATCAGACCTTATGTATAGGTTGAAATCTTCTTTACCTTCTATTCTAGGCTTATCCATGCTTTCATGATTATTCTTTGTTATCCTCCAGATGTTTTTTCCCTAAATATTTATTTATTTTCTTTAAAGATTGTAGTTCATCCCCCTCTCCTTTTGTATCAGTAATTATTTATACGTATATACTGTATGTTTATTTGTATAAAATTGTTTTATTTTTGTCTCCTATTTTTAAATTGTCATATGCATTGAATTACTTGACATTGCATGTACAACAAATTTTTAATAAACTTGAAACTAGAAGTGCCAATACAGAGGACGGGGCTGTAATGTGGAAAGAAGCTCCTAATATGGGGTTCACAATATAGGTAGAAGAATTCAGGATGCTGTTGATATGGTGGGTAAGTCGCCAAAGAAAAGTGGTTCAGAGTATCATGACTCCTTGAGCTGGCTCTGCCCCTAGGGATAGAAAAAATATTTGCATATCTATATATATAAAATCGGAGGTATGTATGTGTGTGTGTATGTGCCGCGATCACGCAAAAACGGCTTGACCGATTTGAACGAAACTTGGTATGCTGATCCCTCACTACCTGGGATGATATGTTCTGGGGGTCTCGCGGCCCACCTGCACACGTGGGCAGAGCTACAAACAAAAAATCAGATTTCACCCATTCATGTCAATGGAAAAAATGTAAAAAGCTGCCAACGCAAAAATGGCTTGCCCGATTTGAACAAAACTTGGTATGCTGATCCCTCACTACCTGGGGTGATATGTTCTGGGGGTCTCGCGGCCCACCTGCACACGTGGGTGGAGCTACAACCTGAAAATCAGATTTCACCCATTCATGTCAATGACAAAAATTGTAAAAGCTTCCAACGCAAAAACGGCTTGCCCGATTTGATCTAAACTTGGTATGCAGATCCCTCACTACCTGGGGTGATATGTTCTGGGGTCTCGCGGCCCACCTGCACACGTGGGTGGAGCTACAACCTGAAAAATCAGATTTCACCCATCATGTCAATGACAAAAATGTAAAAAAGCTTGCTACGCAAAAACGGCTTGCCCGATTTGAACGAAACTTGGTATGCAGATCCCTCACTACCTGGGGTGATATGTATCTGGGGTCTCGCGGCCCTCCTGCACACATGGGCGGAGCTACAAACATAAAAAATCAGATTTCACCCATTCATGTCAATGGCAAAAAATGTAAAAAGCTGCCAACGGCAAAAAACGGCTTGCCCGATTTGATCTAAACTTGGTATGCAGATCCCTCACTACCTGGGGTGATATGTTCTGGGGGTCTCGCGGCCAACCTGCACACGTGTGCGGAGCTACAAACAGATAATCAGATTTCACCCATTCATGTCAATGGAAAAAAATGTAAAAAGCTGCCATTCTCACAGTAATTCCAACTATAAAACACTTTCTATGACACTATAACCACTAGGGACATTGTTTCTATTCTACCACGGACACCATACATATAGAGTTTGTATGTTCTAACTGTGTTTGTAACTGTTTCCTTCATGCACCCCAGTTCATAATGTTATTACATTACATTATCCTGAACTAGGAACACAGGTTCCATTCTGAACCGGGAACAAACTGCATGGAGTTTCTTTTCAACCTGAGTTTCCACATATTGAGTTGTTTAAATCAATACTGAAACTTTTGGATGCCACTTATTCCAACAGATCTTCCTTTTCAGTTTAAGAGATTGCAAATTCCAGTGAGACTTGCATTCTCTATCACAGTGTTTTTCAACCGCTGTTCCGCGGCACACTAGTGTGCCGCGAGATGTTGCCTGGTGTGCCGCAGGGCCGCCGGGCCCGGAGCTGACAGGGGGCCCGAGGCAGGGGCGCCAGTAGCTCGCCAAGGCAAAGTGAGTCTATCACCCAGGACTCACTTTGTCTTGGCGATCTAATCTATCGAGCAGATAAGTCTTCTTCTCCCCGACATCAATTCTGCAGTCGGAGAGGAAGTTCGGGCCAGCCAATCGCTGCCGTGCTGGGCGGAACTTCCTCTCCGATTGGCAGAATTGACGTCGAGGAGAGCAATGCGTTGCGTCGGCTTTGGGGCCTGTTATCCATTGGTGGGTCCTGTTCCCCGATGGCAGCGGCAGTGGCAGTGGCTTGGGGAACGGCAGGGAGAAAGGAAAGAAAGGGGGCAGGCAGGGAAACAGAAGGAAAGAAGAAAAAAAAGAAAGAAAGGTCAGGGAGAGAGGAAGAAAAAAGTTGGGGGAGGGAATGAGGTGTGAGGAGAGAAAGCATACAGGCTGATAGAAGGAAGAAAGATTGGATGCACAGTCAGAAGAAGAAAGTGCAACCAAGAAATCACCAGACAAGGTAGGAAAAATGATTTTATTTTAAATTTAGCAAAGTGGAGGCAGTATTACCACAGTTTTCAAAGGAATTTGCCCAAATAACTTAATAGTTAACTGGGTAAATTCCCAGAGATGAAAACTTCCCTTCACTTACTATGGTACAGTTCTGAATTTATATCTGCTGTCTAATATTTTACAATATGGTCACCTTTACTAAACCGCAATAGTGGTTTTAGCGCAGGAGCCTATGAGCGTCAAGAGCAGCGCTGGAACATTCAGCGCAGCTCCCTGCGCTAAAAACTTTTATTGTGGTTATTAATAAAAAGGATGGATGGTATATTTGTCTATTTTTGTATGTTATAAAAACCAAATACAGAGAGAGACTGAGAGCTGTTGACGAAGAGCTACGTATGTGTCTTTCTTCAATTCCAGCCAGAATATCAGCTTTGTGTTCAGCCAAACAGGCCCAGGTTTCGCACTGAATAAAGTATTTTATAATTTTTATAATTTTTATTTTGTAATAAAGTAATTATAAAATACTTTCTTGTGTTTATTTGATTCCTAATTCAAGAGAATTACTTTATATATAGTCAATATAGGCAGAGAGTTAAATTTTTTAACATTTTCTAATGGTGGTGTGCCTCGTGATTTTTTTCATGAAACAAGTGTGCCTTTGCCCAAAAAAGGTTGAAAAACACTGCTCTATCACAATCAACAGATCACAGGGACAGACTATTACATACTGTGGAGTGGATTTAAGATCCTCCTGTTTTTCCCATGGACAACTCTATGTTGCTTGATCAAGGGTGGGTTCACCCAAGAATTTATATGTTCTTGCTCCTGGAGGTGAAACTAAAATTGTTGTTTATAATCAAGTTTTGTGTTAGTTGTATTGTATTCATTTTGTCAAATATTTCACATTATAATTTGAATATTGTACTTTTTATAAAGCTGTAAAAAAATAATTTCATTCACCACTATAAAGTATCTTTATTTCAATCCATTTACTGTGTTATTGCTATAATTAAATACCCGTGCAACGCCGGGCATCAGCTAGTAATCAAAATAAACCACTTTGGTTGTACCACAAAAAGGCAGTATGTCAGATCCATGACCAATGAACCCCTTTATACAGATAACATGGAGCTGTTCAGTCAGATATTCAGTCCAATACATCTTCTGAATATTGGCTCAGCTGGCACGACACTCCCAGAACTATTTTCTGACTCATTTTTCACTTTTTGGCTTTCCTACGATTTGTGTGCAGCTGAATTTTCATTTTTCTTTACTTTTAAGATTTGACTGAGCTGACCAGAAAGATGTGTTGAATCAGTGGAACAGAACAAATCCAAAAGGAGAGGATGTCAGCCCTGTGAATAAATCTCCTGGATCTATGATTGCTAAAATAATATTTATAGCATGTCTGTCTTACTCTGCATTTGCATATTAGTATCTTTTAGACTGAGTGCACTTGAGAAAAAAGATCTTCTATCTAGTTTAAAGTATATTGCTCGCTATCTTTTTTTTTTTACTTACCTTACTAAACAGCATAGTGCAAGCTTCATTTAATCTGTCTTGTGTGTTTCTTTATGCTTATGTTCTTGTTAAATTTAAGTTGAGATAAATATAATTTCTAAATTCTGCTTCTTCCATGGGGAGTACATAATCCTTCCCAAATTAACTAGTGTTTCTCCCAGTGAATCACACAATCAATAATCTGTTTTCAGACTTCATTAAGTAGGGATAAAAAGAGCAAGTTACGGTAATTGTGCTGATTCATGCAAGCACATTCTACTCATAAAAATTTCCCTGTTCCAGAAAGACAGACTGAGTCAGGCTATGGAAGGACTCCTACAGAGTTGTTCTGATAAACAGAGAGTTGGTTGAAAGAGTTTGATTTAAAAATACCTTTCAATGTCCCTCTCTCTTGGATAAGATCTAGCTGAGTTTTCTCATTCTGGGGTACTGGAAAGTCTGCTGGGTCTCTGAAAGTGTTTAAGGATGTATCCCTATCTTTGCTTAAATACAGAAAGAGTAAAAGTCAAGTTTCTGGATTATCCTGAAATAGCACAGTCCTGGATTTTATGTAGAGAATAATTTTTAAAAATAAAGAACAAGTGGGGAACGGGATAGAACACGTCAACCTTGAGACAAACAATCTTTTATTTCTATAAATTCAAAATAAATACAGAAACACATGAATAAAAACACGTGTAACAAGGAGGAATGGGAGATTCAAACTAGCAACATCAGGGTACTAAGACTGTAGTTCTAACCACTGCATCCCACAACAAAAAGGAAAAAACAGTGGGAAAGGGACACGATCAACTAACTATGAGGATAACCAATTTATTGAAAATACAGAATATATAATGTATAAAGAAAATATATAGTAAGGCTAACAGACAGTCCTTTAATCCTTTTCGTCCTGGACCCAACACGGTGCGTGTTTCGGCTTGAACAGCCTTCTTCAGGGGTATATGACTGAAGCCCAGTAGATGGCGCCAAAGTATGGGCTATGAAACAACAAAAAAAATGCTCTCAGTAAACAGTATGGAGCCTGCATGAGCTGAGTAGTGTCACTGATCAATAGCATAGATATCCATCTAGAATATAGGTTTAGGTTTTGAAAATAGCGAATCGGAAGGAGTTAGCAAGAAAAAACGCCCATCTGCCACTTTATGATGATTTTCTTTTTTGAAAATGAGTTACTGCAAGCAATCTAAAGTGTAATACCCAGTTTGAACAAGAAGGTCAAGGCGGTTTACAAAATTAATAGTTATGCATAAGTTTCAAATCTTTTGGTAGCCTTCAGAGCTCTCTCGTCACTTGGCCCCTTAGATGGAAACGGTTAAAGAGCACTGGTTTAGGGTCTCACTTTACAAGAGGCCTTATGCTTCTAGCATGGAAAACTATTAAAGCCGAAAATGTACTTCCTACTTAATCAAGAGCAGCATCTTAAATGTTACAGATTAGAGGCCATGATACCATAAGTCCACCCCTGCTCATAGCCTTGTATGTGTTGGCATTTAATCTTCAACAGACTTCAGAGGTGATCCTGGTGTGTGTATGTTGTGACAGGGAAGCTCCTGTCACGGTTAAAAAGACTGCCCTTAAACCTGCAATCCCTAAAATAAAGTCTGTACACCCTGCTAAAAGCACTAGTTCAGTACAGCCAGAGAGATGGGAGAAAAGGCAGATGAGGTCACAGCCAGAAATGCAGGCAGGGAGGGCACAGAAAACAGAGCCTATCCCCTATTACTCCTTTCCCAGAGCTAGGGAGAAACAGGAGATCAGTACAGAAGGGGGTGGAGTTAGCCACCGAGCTCTGCAGTCACGTAAGCCTCAAGTAGGAAGACTGCAGGGAAGTCAGGTAGTCTCAGCTGGCCCTGATGGGGGGAGCCAAGCAGCACACGGGAATAGCAGTTTCCAAACTTCTTTTGTCCACCAGAAAAGGAGTTTTCCGGCAGGCCAGCCAGCCAGGACAGAAAGCCTTACTCCAAGGAGGTACAGTAACGTTCCAATTGAGCCTTGGGGTAAAGGGCTGGAAGTGTGGGGTGATGATGAGGAAAACTACTCTGCAAAGCTCCCAAACACTCAGGGTGGGGGAAGGGTGGTAAAGCATGAACTGGAGTGAATGTAAGCCAGTAGCCCTAAGGAGAGTGAAGTAGGGAACCTGGGAGAGACTGAAAAGTTGATGTGGTTTTGAATTTATATTTTTTTTTTGCACTGACAAGGACTGTCCAGTGCATGAACTAAAACCCAGGGAGAAGGTTTGGACTTAAGCAGAAGAAATGGCATAAGTGATACCTAAGAGAAATAATTGTTCATTTTGGAATTTGGGTTTTTTTTTCTTGTGCTTTAATAAACCCGGTAAAGTTTTGGTTCTGAAATCCGGTGTCTGGATTTTCCTTCCACCCACCATATAAAAGGCACACAAATAAATCTTGCCTGCGGTCCGAGCCGGGTTTACCCACTCATCTGGGGCCTGGCCCGGCCACAATGTGTAGGAGAAAGGTGTTTAACTTTTAAATGCTTATTTTTTTATTTGAAAGAGTATGAATATATATTTCTGCACAAAATATATCCCTACATTTTAGCAGATATAAATATATATGGATAGCTTTGTTGGGTTAAATTTCAAATGAAAAAGAAAAATATAGGCATAAAGTCCACATGTAGCAACTACCGCAGACTTCACACTCTTTGAAAATTACCTTCTATTCTCTTTTCAAGTCTGAGAAACCGGTTGCTTTACAAAACCAACATCATTACTTGTTTAAAACTCCGGATGTCCTTCTGGATAATGACCACTGAGACAAGCTGCCAGAGGCTATATGGACACTGATTAAAGGCTAAAGGTATTTTTTCCACCTGTCTTTGAAATGATATTAAGGATTCTGTCATAATAAAAACCTTTCTGTAGCTTAAGAGTCAGAAAGTATGTCCGAGGCTGGGAGCTCTACTGACATTATTTCACTGAGCAGTTTGCAATAAAATTGCCTTGATTCTATAACATCAACTATGTTATCCTGGGATCATCATATCCTTGGCTCTCCCACAAACTCTTATTCTAAGGCATAATACTACCATTACTGCTACTATTTAGCATTTCTATAGTGCTGAAATGTATACGCAGCGCTGTACATTTAATATTCAATTCATGGACCCTGCTAAGAAGAACTTACAATCTAATTGAGCTTACAATCTAATTGACAGGGCTTCTCAGGGTTGGGGAGTTTCTGGTAGAAGGAATGAGACAATGGGTTTAGGTATCTGGCAGTGAGTGGGAGTTAAGAGTTGAAAGCAGCTTCAAAGAAGTGGGCTTTTAGTTTGGATTTGAAGACTGCTAGAGATGGAGCATGACATATTGACTCTGGTAGCCTGTTCCAGGCATACATCACAGCAAGAAAGAAGGGACGGAGTCTGGAGTTGGCGGTGGAAGTAAAGGAAACATATAAGAGGGACTTATCTGATGAACAAAGTTCACGTGGTGGGGGGGAGGGAGCATAGGAGGAGATGAGTGAGGAGAGATATTCAGGGGCTACAGTGTGAAGAATAATAATAATAACTTTATTTTTCTATACCGCCATAGTCAGATGACTTCTAGGCGGTTCAACATCAAAAGAAGGCTGGACATTCAGCGAATTACCAATGCATGAGGGGGAGTTACAGGAGAAGGGGGTGAAAGAAGGAGGGAAAGTGAGAGGGGAAGGAATTGCCTGAGGAATGCTTCGAGTTATAGGGGGAAAAGTATATAGTCTGTTTAGTTGATGAATTTGTCAAACAGAGCGGTTTTGATTGATTTTCGGAATGCGTTGTAGGTCTATCTGGTTTTATTTATATAGTTTCCCAGCCAGGATTGTTGTCTGTTTGCTTGGAACATGAAGGTTCTATCAAGGTAGGATTTGTATTTGCAGCCAATAATTTTAGGATAGGCGAAGATGTTTTTGTTTCTGGTTGTTCATGTGGGGTTGTGTAGAATAAAGTGTGTTTGCAGGTAGGAAGGTGCTAGGCCCCAGATTTGTTTGAAGCAGATGCATGCAAATTTGAACTGTATTTGCGCTTCCATTGGTAGCCAATGCAGCTTTTTGTAGTATGGGCTAATGTGGTCTTGTTTTCTCAGTCCGAAGATTAAGCGAATTGCAGTGTTTTGTACTAATCTCAGTTTTTTTGTTGTTTTTTGTGGGATACCAAGGTAGACTATGTTGCAGTAGTCCAGGCTGGATAGGATTAGCGATTGCACCAAAATATTTTTTGATAGTCCTTAGCTTCCATAGAGTAGAAGAATTTCTTCACTGTTAAGTTTGTGTGATAGGCCATGGTCAAGTGCGTGTCTAGAGTGACACCTAGGATTTTTATGGTTTTGGAAATAGGATATTCGTGGCTGTTTATTTTCAATTATGTTTTCGTTATTTTGTCGTTGGGGGGTTGCCAAGAAGACTTTTGTTTTCTCTGTATTTAGTTTCAGTTTGAAGACGGTAGTCCATTTTTCGATTTCTTTCATTGTGTGTGAAACGCTGTCTATAATTTCAGTTGAGATGTCATTTATGGGGATTAGGATGGATATATCCTCTGCGTATATGTAATGTGTTAAGTTTAATTTTTGTAGTCGGTGACCTAAGGATGCTATGTAAATGTTGAATAGAGTAGACAAGTTTATGCTGAATCAGAAAGTATGCAGGTAAGGCTAGTCTCAGTTAGGGCGCTGGTCTTTGACCTAAGGGCCGTCATGTGAACAAACTTCTGGGCATGATGGACCATTGGTCTGACCCAGTAGCGGCAATTCTTATGTTTTTATGCTTCTCGATTTGAACATGTTACACTTTGTGCCTGGAGGTGCCGTCTATAAAAAATGTGAGGTTAGTAAGTTCTCGTCAGTCGATGTTAGCAGTGCAGGGAATGATCCTTCCAGTTGATGTGCAGAATGTTAACAGTCTGGTTCAGTTTAGAAAGCAGGTGAAAATTATTTTATTCCAGTGATATTTTGACTGATAAAGTATTGTATTTTGCAGCATGAGGTCAAATAGTTTGACCGTTGAAATACTTTCAATTTGTGGACGGTTATGTCAGCTAGAGAAGGCTAATGATGATTTATAGTGGCATGACATGTCTTATGTATTTGTGTAGACATTATATATGTTTTATAGTGTGACTTGCTCAGAATAGTAGGATGTAACAAGTAATAATTTTGTAAATAAAATAAAATAAATTATCTTCATTGACTTTATTCTCTGTGCCAGTATCTCTGCTAGATTCATACATCTGGTATATGCAAATTGAGGAGTAAACATAAAACATGTCAATATTTCTTAATTATTTGATGAATCTTGAAAGCCTTTTGAGAAAAAGGGAAAACTTAAACTGATGATTCTGCTGAATAACTAGATGAATTGAATAGCCAATCTCTTTGTGTATTTACTGTGCGTTTGTAAGCTAGCCAAATAATTCTCCTGGGATAACTTCTCTGTTGAAGTCTTTGTGACATACTGTATGAATTCTTGCAAAACTCCTGGGGTGCAGAGCAGATCAGTTTCAAATGTAAAAATTACATATTTCATTATGCAAACTCATAAGATAAAAACTGCGGTAATGCAAAATAGTATTTCTATCTTGTGGTTTGAAATTGTGCATCTCAAAATTGTATATGAATGTCCAAAAGATCAATTTCATGATAACCAATACATGATTAAACATAATATGTGGGTCATTCACATTTAATTACTGCATAAAAGATTTTAAATCTGCTATATCCCCAGTCCAAATTAGTACTTCATCATCTATAAAGCAATTCCAACTCAAAATGTTGGTCCTAGAGGAAGAATTGTATAAGTGAAGGGCCTAAATCAAAATAAATGTCTAAGTCCGATTTGGAGGCAGGGTGCTAGTCACCCAAAGTCAGCAGCGGCAAAATATCCATTATTAAAGTCTTCTCCAAATTTTTTTTTCCCAAAAATAATCTCTCTGTATGTCCAGGCATTTGATTGGCCAGACCGCCACTACATCTATCTTTATACCATATTCTTGACTAAAGATTTGTCCAAGGGGGCTGGGTGCAGAGCCTGACAGGGGAGAGGGAAGGGAAGGGGGCTGGGTGCAGAGTCTGACAGGGAGAAGCTGAGTGCAGGGGGTAGGGAGTTAGGAAGGTAGGGAGGACAGATGCTCAGGGGGTTGGGAAGACAGATACTGCACATACTGGGAGAGGATTGGGAAGGACAAATGCAGGGGTTGGGGTGGGGTAGGGAAGGAGGAAAAGAGAGATGCTGCACAGGTGGAGTAGTGGAAAGGGAAAGAAAGAAATACTGCCAGTGGGGGAGGGAAAAGGAACGGAGAATTGTTGGACATAGGTGTGTGGCGTGAGAGGGAAAGAGATAATGTATATGGGGAAAGGAAGAAAGAGGGAGAATTATTGGATGTGATAGTAGTAGAGAGGCGGGAGGAAGAAATGTTACACTGTGAGGGAGGAGAGATTACCCAAAGAAGGGAGAGATGTTAGGTCAGACCACTGGAATGGGAAGGAGAGAGAGAGAGAGAGATGCCATACCACAGAATGGGAGGGGAGAGAAAGATGCCAGACCGCAGAAAGGAGATGAGAGAGATGTTGGACCTCAGGAAGAGGGAAGGAGAGAGAGAGATGCCAGACTATGGGAGTAGAGAGAGATTCAAGGCTATGGGAAGGAGAGGAGAAAGATGTCAGACCATATGAGGGGGGAACGGGGAAGACAGAGATGTTTGACCATGGGAGAGGGATGAGATGGTGCATAGGGATGGAGGGGAAGGGGAGACAGAGGGAGGAGATGGTGCACAGCACAGGGTGTGACAGGGAAGAGAAAAGAAGAAATGCTTCTTATGAATAGATGGGAGTAGGGGAAAAGAAAGAGGGAGGAAATGGTACACATGGATAGATGGGAAGGGAAGGCATGGAAAAGTAGATTTTGAGAAGAAAGCAGAAAAATGGAAGAAAGTTGAAAGTTAAAAGTTATTGCTATAGATGGATGTATAAGTGAGACTGACCTCAATGAATTAAATGCCCACAGTGAGTGATCTACAAGATTTTTGGTCCGCTCAGAGATATGAAACTCAGAGAGAGAAGGGAAACCCTTACTCCCAAAATGGGTTTACCAACTTCACTTATCTTTGAACACTCTGGGGACTCCTAGAGTGTTCAAAGATAAGTGAAATTTTTTCATACAATTGGTGATATCTCTGTCTGTATGCAAATTAACAAATTATTACAAAGAAATATAAATTATTACAAAGAAAAGAAAAGTTTATTCAAGAAGAAAACTTCAAACATATATATTAGAAACATAGAAACATAGAAAGATGACGGCAGATAAGGGCCATATAGCCCATCAAGTCTGCCCACACTATTTACCCACCCTCTTAAGTCTTCTGACCCCTTAAGTATAATTGTAATTATACTGCCACTCTACTGACCCGCTCATTCAAGTCCTAGTGACCCTATCCCTTGGCATGACCCCGTAGGGATCCCACATGGGTATCCCATTTGTTCTTGAAGTCTGGGATGCTACGTGCCTCGACCACCTGCACTGGAAGCTTGTTCCAATGCTCGATCACTCTCTCCGTGAAGAAGTACTTCCTTGCGTCTCCACGAAACTTCCCTCCCCTGAGTTTGAGCGGATGTCCTCTTGTGGTCGAGGGTCCCCTGAGAAGAAAGATATCCTCTTCCACCTCGACCCGTCCCGTGATGTACTTAAATGTCTCAATCATGTCTCCCCTCTCCCTACGCTCTTCAAGAGTGTAGAGCTGCAATTTGCTCAGTCTTTCCTCGTACGGGAGACCCTTTAGCCCCGAGACCATCCTGGTGGCCATCCGCTGAACCAACTCAATTCTGAGCACATCCTTACGGTAATGTGGCCTCCAGAATTGCACACAGTACTCCAGATGAGGTCTCACCATGGCTCTGTACAATGGCATCATGACTTCAGGTTTCCTGTTGACGAAGCTTCTCTTGATACAACCTATCATCTGCCGTGCTTTAGATGAAGCCTTCTCCACTTGAGTGGCTGCTTTCATGTCAGCACTGATGATTACTCCTAAGTCTCGTTCTGCCGTAGTCCTGGTTAAAGTTTCTCCATTCAGGGTGTAAGTTCTGCAAGGATTTCCGTTACCGAGATGCATGACCTTACATTTCTTGGCGTTAAAGCCCAGCTGCCACATCAAGGACCAACTTTCTAAAGTACGCAGGTCTTGCTCCATAGCATCTTGTAGATTATGGCAGTTTACTATATTGCATAGTTTGGCGTCATCAGCGAATAAGGTTACTTTGCCTTGAAGCCCTTGAGTCAGATCCCCAATGAATATGTTGAAGAGGAGTGGGCCCAGGACCGAACCCTGTGGCACTCCGCTAGTCACCTCTGACATTTTAGAGCGGGTACCGTTAACTACCACCCTCTGAAGTCTGCCATTAAGCCAATCTTTAACCCATGCAGTTAGAGTCTCTCCTAATCCCATCGATTTCATCTTGTTCAGCAGCCTGCGGTGTGGGACGCTGTCGAACGCTTTGCTGAAGTCCAGGTACACGACGTCCAAGGACTCTCCTGAGTCCAGTCTTCTTGTTACCCAGTCAAAGAAGTTGATTAGATTTGACTGGCATGACCTACCCTTGGTGAATCCATGTTGGCTGGGATCCCGGAGATTTCCCTCATTCAGGATCGTATCTAATTTATACTTAATTAGTGTTTCCATGAGTTTACACACTATTGAGGTGAGGCTTACCGGTCTATAGTTCGCAGCCTCAGCCTTGCAACCCTTTTTATGTAGAGGAATGACGTTGGCTGTTTTCCAATCTAACGGAACTTTCCCCGTACTTAGTGAGAGATTGAAGAGCACTGCTAACGGTTCCGCAAGAACATCTCTCAATTCTCTGAGCACTCTTGGGTGTAAATTGTCCGGTCCCATGGCCTTGTTTACCTTTAGCCTTGCCAGTTCGTTGTAAACGTCCCCAGGTGTGAACTCAAAATTCTGAAAAGGGTCATCCACGTCTTGTTTTATCATCAACTGTGGTCCGTGTCCCGGTGCTTCGCAGGTGAAGACTGAGCAGAAATATTCATTTAGTAGTTCTGCTTTTTCTGTATCCGCCACCGTGTAGTTCCCGTCCGGTTGTCTAAGGCGTACTATACCGTCTGTATTCCTTTTCCTATCACTGATATACCTAAAGAAGGATTTGTCCCCTTTTTTAATGTTCTTTGCCAGAGTTTCTTCCACTCGAAGTTTGGCCTCCCTAACTGCTGTTTTGACCGTTGCAGATCTGGTCTTATATTCTACTTTAGTTTCTCTTCTCTGCGTACGTTTGTAGGAAAGAAATGCTTTTTTCTTTTCCTTAATGAGGTGCGAGATCTCTTCAGTGAACCATTGGGGTTTGTTGTTTTTTTGTTGTTTATCTACTGATTTTATGTAGCGATTAGTTGCTTCGTGTATGGATGATTTTAGGTACGACCACATAGTTTCCACATTGCTGGTCCCTGCATGGTCCTGCAGCATCTGATGAACGAAATCCCCCATGCGTGCGAAGTCGGTGCCCCGGAATTGGAGCACCTTTGTTTTTGTAATTGATTTAGGGGATCCTTTCCCAAGGTTGAACCATACCATGTTATGATCGCTGGAGGCTAGCGTATCTCCTACCGAGACCTCTGAGACGCTTTCCCCGTTGGTGAGTACCAGGTCTAGGATCGCCTGGGCTCTAGTGGGTTCCGTTACCATCTGTCTGAGATGTACTCCTTTTATGGAGGTCAAAAGCCTCCTGCTGCTGCTGGTTGTTGCTGAAAATGTGTTCCAGTCTGCATCAGGTATGTTGAAGTCCCCTAGCAGTACAGTGTCGCCCCGTAGAGTTATATTCTCTATGTCTTCAATTAATTCTGCGTCCATGTCTTCCGGTTGTCTTGGAGGTCTGTATACCACTCCAAGATACAGGCATTTTTTGCCACCTCTTGCCAGGTTTACCCAGAGGGATTCCCCGGTATACTTGACATCAGTGATCCTGGTGGTTTTGATGTCCTCTTTAATGTATAGTGCTACCCCTCCACCTAACCTGCCCTCTCTGTCCTGACGAAGTAAATTGTACCCCGGTATAGCCATATCCCACCCATGTGCGTCCGTGAACCAAGTCTCGGATATTGCCACCACGTCCAGGTTGGCATCCCTTATTTCAGTTTCCAGTTCTAGAATTTTATTGCCTAAACTGTGTGCATTAACATACATGGCCCTCCACACTTTGTGTTTGCTGAGTCCCTGTAAGGCTATTCCTGACTGAGTCTGTGTGGCTCCTAGAGAACTGTTTGCATATTGGGTCCTTACCTCGGAAACAGAGTGTCGACTCGTCCCATCAGGATAGTTCCTTTCCACACCAGTATATGAGTAGGTCCCCTCCCCCAACTTACCTAGTTTAAAGCCCTGCGAATCAGGCGGGCTAGTCGGTGTCCGAAGATGTTCTTACCTCTGCTGGTCAAATGGAGTCCGTCTGGTCCCTGTAGTCCCTGCAGCGCCTCTCTATGATCCAGGAATCCGAAGTTCATATCTCGACACCATCCTTGTAGCCATTCATTCGTTCTCCGGATGCATTCATCTCTGGCTCTTCCCTTGCCTCTAACTGGGAGGATTGATGAGAAGACTACCTGCGCACTTGCCTGCTTCAGCCTCTCACCCAAGGCTCCGAAGTCTCTGGTGATGGTCTCTGGGGTGTTCCTGGCAGTGTCATTCGTACCTATATGGATAAGAAGCATAGGAAAATGGTCATGAGGTGTAAGTAGTTTACCCAGGCTGGTGGTGACGTCCCGTATTTTGGCTCCAGGCAGACAGCAAACCTCTCTTGAGTGAGCATCCGGTCTGCAGATTGGTCCCTCGGTGCCCCTCAGCATGGAGTCCCCAATGACTATAACTCTGCGCTTCTTCCGTTGTGGAGGGGGAAGTCGGTCAGCAGATGGGGTTGCGTGTTGGGCCTGCTCCTGTTCTTCGTGCTGGGCCTGCTCCTGTACCTCGTCGGCGGCTTCTTCCTGAAGAATCTGGAATCTATTCTTCAGGACGAGTTGAGGGGTTGATGTAGGGTTGGCCTGTTGGGAAGAAAAAGAAGAGGATGAAGAGATTGAAAAAAGGGGGGGGGATCTTCTATGTTTACCTGTGGAAGAGGTCACCAACTGCCAGGTGTCATTACCGCCAGCCATTTCCTGTATCCCAAATGTTGTCTTCAAAGCTGATGATTTGGGTGTCTCAAGAATGGACTTGTCGTGGGTCTGCTCTGTAATTTGGGACAACTCCTGAACGACTCCGTCGATGTAGGCTTCATCCTCTCGGATGCTTCTCAGGCGAACCACCTCCTCCCTGAGGCTCCACAGTTCCTGCATGAGGGCTCCATCCAGCTGAGCAGCCTCCTCTGTCTGCGTGGAGACTGTAGTGTAGTGCCCGGGGGTGGATTCGGTCTGCACGGAGACCTCTGTCCACCGTCCTGAGTCCTCCTCCCTTGGTACGCCGTCCGTGATCTCTTCCAGGGTCCCCATGGTGGCTGGAATGCTGGATTTGATTGTAGCCTTGGCACTTCTAGTCCTCCCTGCCATTTCCAAGTTGCAAATTAGATCTGCCTGTCAGTAATTAGTAAAAGAAAAGAGAGTTAGAAAAATCCTACTGAGAGCTAGTGCGAGATTATGAAAGATTTGAGTGTCTGAGAGAATACGAAGTTAGGAGCTAAGGATATCTGAAAGGGTTGGCTGAATGTGAGTGTGAGTTAGCTCTGCGTGCAGCTATATGAAAGAATAGAGAGAGAAGAGAATGACAACAGAAGAAAAGAGTGTTTTTTTTTTTGTTTTTTTTTTAGTTAGAAGTTTAGGATTCGCTGCTGGGCTCCTTCCAAGGCTCCTACGCAAAGGCGATCTCGCTAAGGCTTGCGCCTTTGCCGCTCGCCTTCGCTGCGCGCCGAACGGCCGCGCGCCGTTGGCACCCCCCCTCTTAAGGGGGAGTCCGGGCGCCGATTCTGTCTCAGATATTGTCTCAGAGAGTGATCTAACATTTAGAAGTTCGCAATGACTGGACGGTAAACCCATTTTGGGAGTAAGGATTTCCCTTCTCTCTCGGAGTTTCATATCTCTGAGCGGACCAAAAATCTTGTTGATTACTCACTGAGGGCATTTAATTCATTGAGGTCAGTCTCACTTATACTTATTTACATAATTTTCTGACTTCCAGTATTGAATCTTAGTTCCCTGTTTTTTCTAAAGGAAATACATGGATGTATGGCAGAAAGTGAAGGAGAAAAAAAAAACAGCAAATGGATAAGGTGGTCCTGGATACACAGTTAAGAGCACAGACAGAAGGAAGTGCAGCCAGAGACTGGGAAAGATGGTTTGAAAACCAAAATCACCAGGCAACAAAGGTAGGGGAAATGATTTTATTTTCAATTTAGTGATTGAATTGTGTCAGATTTGAGAAATTACATCTGCTGTCTATATTTAGCACTGTTCAGGAAGAAATACATTTGTTTCTATTTCTCTGGGGGTTGTACTGCATGCAGAGTCTTGCATTTTAGCATTTTATTTATATATTAGTACTTTTAGGGCTCCTTTTACAAAGGCGTGCTATGGCCTTAACGCGCGCAATAGCACACATTAAATTCCCAAGTGCGCTAGCCACTACTGCCTCCTTTTTAGGAGGTGGTAGATTTTCGGCTGTGCAGTAATTTTGTGTGTGCGTTAAAAACCCTAGCGCACCTTCATAAAAGGAGCCCTTAATTTGTGATCCTCTATTTGTATAGAAGTTATCTATGTTCTGCATCTGTGACCAAGGCCAGGTGTTCTGGTAGGAATGAATGTTGAGAAACATACAGTGTGCTTTGCATAATTTAATTTTGTGTTTAACCATTATGTATTGTTAATAAGATTATATTGTGTGTATATATGAAAAATTGTATTATAATTAGTACTATTATGGGACGGGGTCTGGGGCAGAGATTAGGCGGGGTCTGGAGTGAAGCTTGTGGGCACCCCTCCCCCCAACAACAAAAGTGTTCCACTGCCTATGGTATGGATATTTGATATTTAATCTTCCTTGGGGTATAGATGTTTTAGAGACAATATTGATTGTAGATTTTCCATGTTAGTTTATTTTTAGAATGAAAATATCACCAAATGAAACACAGGAACTAAGCAAGCATAAATGAGACTGTTATTACAACTCGGTTTTCTCTAGATTACTGAATAGAAGCTGAGCTTATAATGAACACTATAGGAATCTTGTGGCTATTTGAGTAATATTTAAGACAGGGCAATAACTTCTTCATTCTGGATTTCTGTTCTCAAAGCCACATTATCCGATCCATTCAATTACTCTATATATTATATTAGTCTATCTAATTAGCATTATATCAAAGGTTCATTAGGGGTTAGAGGTTGTGATTCCGCATGAGTAAAATATTTGCTTTCTGTTCTTATTGCTAGTGATTGAGTTCTGACTGATTTCTCCAAAGGGCTCTTCACCATATAGCATTGACTGTTTTCTTCATGCCAACATTGCTCCTGTTAAATTTAAGAATGCATTAGCTGAACAGTACATGACATTGTTAGACTCACAGCATATGGTTCCACAGGATCATGACTTTGCTCTGGATTTCCCCAAATCCCCAATTGCAATTTATTTTTTTTGTAATTTTTAATAACAGTTAATGTATGAAGGCAGGCGACTGCAACCAAGAACAAAACCACCAAATTGTTCTTTCTTAAACTGATTAAGGCAATCAGATGTTTCCATAATTTGCTTTCATACCGGGAAAAGAAACAGTTCCTTGGAGCAGCTACACCACTGGGGTGCCTTCTGCAGATGCGGCTGCCATTGTGGTTGTTTAAAGAATCTATTTGGCTTCCCAGAGTGAGATTAATGATGCCATTTAATCAACACACATTTTTTATGTGTTTTTTAAAATCCAAAAAAATAACTTCTTCCTTGTACCAGGGAATACAAAGGTGCTCTTTATTTCTCATAAGTTTCTTTACCTTGCCCTAAACCTTTCAAGCTGCTGATGTATTTCCATAGCATAATTAATAAAAAAAAAAAAATCTAAGTTCATTTTGGGCCTAAGGTGCAAGTTGCCCAAAAGTCAGAAATGTCCAAAGTCCATTCTCAAAAAATACGTCCCAAATATTTGTTTTTTTTTTCGAGAATCGTCTACTTCTACGTCCAGCCGTTTGATCGTCCAAACTGCCAAGTGGTCTATCTTTATACCCAATTCTCACCTAAAAAATCATCCAAGTCAAAAACGCCTGGAACAAGACCTTTTGGATGTGGGAGGGACCAGCAAAGTGATGGACTAGACACCCAAACATGGCAACAGAGTAGTGGGGCACCTTATGGGGCACTGCAGTGAACTTTACAAAAAGGGTGCCACATTAAAGGTCATGATGATCCCCCTCTCAAACCTACTATGCCCACTTGTCTACTACCTCAATTGCCCTTATGGCTGCAGGTGTCACCTATATGGCAGTATAGTAGGGCTTTGGGGATTTTGGTGGGTGCACATGTTTCACCATGAATGCAGTGGTTAGAGTGGCTTATGGGCTTGGGTCCTCCTCTCTATGGTTCACTAGCCCACCCCCCCAGACTACATAAGACACCTTTGTGCAGCTCTACTAGGCTTTACTATGCCAGGTGCTGATGTTCTCGAGGCAGGTATGTACTTTTTTTATTCCAATTTTTAAGGTGGGGAGTCAGTGATCACTGTGAGAGTGTGTGGGGGGTCTGTACTTTGTCCCTGCAGTGGTTATCTGGTCACGTTTGATACCTTCTGGCCACTTATACCTGTTTTTAGATCGCCTAAGTCACAACATATAAGTTCTGTCTAGGAAATCTCATTGAACTTTCGATTATCGCTGCAAGACAACAGTCTAGGTAGGCCCACATCTCGCCTACCTCCTGCCTTAACCACTCCTTCAAAAATGCCCCTTTTCACTCTGGGCGTACAGCAGCACTGAAAAGGCCTAAGCTGTTTTTAGATACATCTAAAACCCATTTCAATTATCAGCATTTATCTGGCCTGTCTTTTAGGTCGTCCAAATACCGATTTAGGTGGGTTTTTAGATGTATTTCCATTTCGATTATATACCTCATAGCTTTTATTCACTGTCCTCTGGACTGTATATATGGCACTCAAATTTGTGCATGTAAATGTGGGCACATGTTCAATTTCTGCTTACAATTTAATTGAATAATGAACCAGTTACTTCTGACAATTGGACACTAATAAACAATTATCAGAAGTAGGTTAGGTGCCATCGACTCGTGTTTGAGTACTAGTGACTTGATGAATTACAGATCTAAAAAGAAATCGGTTTTGTGCTAGTCTGGTAAGGTCCTTCAACATCATCCCCATGGTTGTTTTCAATGTGTCCAACCATATGATTGCAGGTCCCCCTCTTTCCCTGGTTCCTTTGATCTTCCCAACATGATGTCCTTCTCCAATGATTTTTCTCTTCTGACAGTGTAACCAAAATAAGACAGTTATAACGTCATTGTTTGGGCTTCGAATGACATAGCCAGTTTGATCACTTCCAAAATTGATTTGTTAGTTCTTCTATTGGTCCACAGTATGCATAAAATCCTTCTCTAGCACCAGAGGTCAAATGAATCAATTTTCTCTCTTTGTTCACATTCGTAATTGAGCACTGAGAAAATGAATATGTGGACAAGTATGATTTTCATTTGGAGTGTTATTACCTTGCCTTTGAATACTTTGTTGAGAGCCTTCATTGAAGGGTGACCAAATGCTTTTCTGTGGAGTATTTCTTGTCTGCTAGTTGCTTCTTTGTTTACGAAAGAGCCCAGGAAATTGAAATCCTTTACAACTTCTATTCTATCGCCTTAAAGCTCAAAATCTAAATAATTTTCTGTGTTCATGATCTTTGTCTTGTTTATGTTCAGTTATAATCCCATATTATGACTTTTGGCTTTTCTCAGTAGATACAGAGGGCCATATTTATAAACAGCATCCCGATTGTAGGCAGCGGTAGGCATCCTACCAGTGTCTAACCAGTGACGCACATTAAAAAAACAAAAAACAACCTGAGGCAGGCCGCCTACGCTGTATGCTTCTGTCGTGGTTTCAGAGAGGTGCCTAGGGACACAAAAACTTGCCCAAGGTTGGGCATGGGCGTGGTTTCACCTGGAAGTAGCCATAGGCAAACTTAAGTGCCCCTAGACGTCTCCCTAGGGCTGTGACAAGTGCCTGAAATGTAGGCCAGCAAAATACATTTCAAATAGACATGGCCGCTAAACTGATCGCAGCAAGCAAATATCCTTGCCGCGATCAGCTGAGCGGCCGCAGCAGGGAACCCCCAAACCCTACCACAAGCCATCTGGCAGGAGGGATATTCACTTCCTCTGGCAGGTACCCCCGAACCCCCCCCCACACACACACACACACATATACTGTCTGTGGTAGAAGTTATGCCCACTTCCTTCTTCCGCAAACCCCTCCAATATCCCCGATAGAAGGGATGCCCACTCCCTCCTGTTGGCACCCCACCCCTCAAATCGCACCCGTACCCCCTACTTTTTACAAGAAGGCTGGCCAGAGGGATGCCTACTCATTAGAATCTCATTAGAATCTCGGAGAGAGCAAGAGCCAGAAGGCCTTGAGTATGCGCAGATGCTCAAGACCCTGCCCAGCAGAGATCAGCAGCAAAAAGCAGGCTCTTCCGGCACCGGCACATCCTGTGGGTTGGTGCTGCATGCCGGTGCCTGATTGAACATAAGAACATAAGCAATGCCTCTGCTGGGTCAGACCTGAGGTCCATCTTGCCCAGCAGTCCGCTCACGCGGCGGCCCAACAGGTCCAGGACCTGAGTAGTAATCCTCTATTTATACCCTTCTATTCCCTTTTCCAGCAGGAAAATGTTCAATCCTCTCTTAAATCCCAGTACTGTATTCTGCGCTATAACGTCCTCTGGAAGCACATTCCAAGTGTCCACCACACGTTGGGTAAAGAAGAACTTCCTGGCATTTGTATTAAATCTGTCCCCTTTCAACTTTTCCGAATGCCCTCTTGTTCTTTTATTTTTTGAAAGTTTGAAGAATCTGTCCCTCTCTACTCTCTCTATGCCCCTCATGATCTTATAAGTCTCTATCATATCCCCCCTAAGTCTCCTCTTCTCCAGGGAAAAGAGACCCAGTTTCTCCAATCTCTCAGCGTATGAAAGGTTTTCCATCCCTTTTATCAGACATGTCGCTCTTCTCTTAACTCTCTCGAGTAATGCCATATCCTTCTTAAGGTATGGCGACTAAAACTGGACACAGTATTCCAGGTGTGGGCGCACCATCGCCCGATACAGCGGCAGGATAACTTCTTTTGTCCTGGTTGTAATACCCTTCTTGATTATACCTAGCATTCTATT
Source organism: Geotrypetes seraphini (assembly GCF_902459505.1). Classification (NCBI taxonomy): domain Eukaryota; kingdom Metazoa; phylum Chordata; class Amphibia; order Gymnophiona; family Dermophiidae; genus Geotrypetes; species Geotrypetes seraphini. The sequence continues at coordinate 34,241,304 of NC_047101.1, read as the reverse complement.
CGCTCTCTTAGCGGCCGCTGCGCACTGTGCCGTCAGCTTCATTGACCTGTCCACCATTATCCCCAAGTCCCTCTCTTGGGTACTCTCATTCAATAACATCCCTCCCATCGTATAGTTGTACCTCGGGTTTCTGCTTCCCACATGCAATACTTTACATTTCTCAACGTTGAACTTCATTTGCCATTTTGTCGCCCATTCCCCTAGTTTGCGATGCTATTTGTCTGGGGTGGGGGCGATGCCGGTTGTCGGGGGCTCGTAAATCGAGTCAATGCTCGGTTTGCAAGGCACGATTTGCAAGAGTGTTTTTGCTTGTCTTGCAAAACACTCGCAAATCGTGTTATTCATAAACCGAGGTTTGACTGTATTTATTTAAAAACTTAATAAACCACCTGGAGTCATAGCAGTTTCTAAATAAACATACATAAAGCAAAAACAATACAAATCATTCTTCAAAATAATATCAACACATATGAAAACAAGGCCTACCAATTCTTCAGTAACACCTTTTAAAAAAACAAAAATGTCCAAACAACATTGGGAAAGACAGCTCAAAAGTATGCATCTACAAACAGCTTGGTTTTCAACATCTTCTTAAAGCTGTATACTGTATATTGCACACACATTTATCCCAATGTACCTCTAAGCAGCGCAGTTGCAGTATTAAATCTAGAATTGTCACTGCTCCTTAACTATATGAGTACCACCGAAATATGGCTAAGCAGATGTTGATGGCAGGGAATAATTATTACTGGGGAAGCGATTCCCTGGAGGATTTGGGAAATTAAATGTGCATCTTTTGGCATCATCAATGCCCAGGTCTATTTTAGACACTTGTGCTGTATAATCACCCTAGACAATTGTTAGAAAAAAAGAATAAGGAGAAGCAAGACTGGCAACGAATCAGAACATACAGAAGTTAAAAGCAATGCATTGATACTGTGTACAGCATGCATCAGTGACATCAAGAGAAATCTGAAGATAGGAGAATTCAAGTTCCAAGATGGATCATGTTTTAATGCCATGACATTCTGAAAGCATGATTTTAGGGATGTCTATTATCATTTAGATTCTAGATTTAATTACTCATCTTTCTAAACTGAGTTTCAACCAGATATATAAGTTATTTCCCTGTTCAAATAGATTTTACCGTGTAAGCTATAACTAAGGCAATGGGAGGGTAAAGTGATTTGCTCAAGGTCATGAAAAGCAGCAGTGATAGAAGTGATATTTGAATGCTGGCTTCCTTGATTCATAATCTTCTCTAGTTACTAATTTTGTTATTACTTTTGGTTGAAACATAAGGTGTGCTATTAACAAGCTGCAATATACTTCCTTGTATCTGTGACAGGCTTCTGTCAGAGACATGATACTGAGCTTGATGGATCTTAGGCCATGCTGGATCATTTCAATCTTTTCTTCTTAACTTAACCATGGTTCAAGCTAGGAACTTGTCAGCCATGTGGAGTGTAATTTTTTAAGAGCACTATACCTTCCAACGTTGCTATTACAATGCAGTTGCATACATGTAAACCAGCTCTTCTCCAACTCGTCCCCAAGCACAATCTAATAATTGATGTGTAAGTGTTGGCACCGAGTTATAAGATTTTCCTCCATTATGACAAGTAGAATATATGGAGGGGCATAATCAAAACATACGTCTAAGTCCGATTCAGACGTGTTGGCGCTAAACACCCAAAGTCTGCACTGGGAAAATGTTAATTCTCGAAAGGCAAATCACTATGGGGCTCATAATTGAAAGTTAAATGCTTCTATAAACCCACCCAAGTCGACACTTGGGTGATCTAAAAGACAGGATGTCCAAATACCGATAATCAAAATGGGTTTTTAGACGTATTCAGGGACTTTTTAGGCCTCTGAATCCCACTGGACTTGAGGATAGCGAATGTTACACCTATCTTCAAAAAAGGATCGAGAGGCGACCCGGGGAACTACAGACCGGTGAGCATTACCTCAGTTCCGGGGAAGATGGCCGAATCACTGATCAAGGAAAGTATCAATGAGCACATAGAAAAAAATAATCTGATGAGAACAAGCCAGCCTGGTTTCTGTAAAGGAAGATCATGCCAAACGAATCTACTGCACTTCTTTGAGGGGATAAGCAAACAATTGGACCAAGGCGACCCCATAGACATCGTATATCTGGATTTCCAAAAAGCGTACGACAAGGTACCCCATGAGTGCCTACTGAGGAAACTGTGGAGCCATGGGGTGGAAGGGGACGTGCACAGATGGATCAAAAATTGGCTGGCGGACAGGAAACAGAGGGTAGGATTAAAGGGACACTACTCTGACTGGAAAGGGGTCACGAGTGGTGTCCCACAGGGGTCAGTGCTGGGACCGCTGTTGTTCAATATATTCATTAACGATCTGGAAACGGGGATGAAGTGCGAAGTTATCAAATTTGCGGATGACACAAAACTCTCCAGCAGGGTCAGAACTGTTGAGGAATGCAAAGAACTGCAGAGTGACCTGAACAAACTGTGCGAATGGGCAAAAAGATGGCAGATGAGCTTCAATGTGGAGAAATGTAAGGTCTTGCACATAGGAAAAGGGAACCCCATGTACAGCTATACGATGGGAGGGAGGGTACTGGGGGAAGGCAATCTTGAAAAAGACCTGGGGGTATTGGTGGATAAAACAATGAAGCCAGCGGCACAATGTGCAGCGGCCTCAAAGAAAGCGAACAGAATGTTGGGTATTATCAAAAAAGGTATCACTATCAGAACAAAGGAAGTTATCCTGCCACTGTATCGAGAAATGGTGCGCCAACATCTTGAATACTGCGTCCAATACTGGTCGCCGTATCTTAAGAAGGATATGGCGATACTCGAGAGGGTCCAGAGGAGAGCAACAAGGATGATAAAGGGCATGGAGAATCTTTCATATGCCGAAAGGTTGGACAAGCTGGGGCTCTTTACCCTGGAAAAGCGAAGACTGAGAGGGGACATGATAGAGACCTACAAAATCATGAAAGGCATAGAGAAGGTGGAGAGGGACAGATTCTTTAGACTAGCGGGGACAACAAAAACCAGATTCAAAACAAATGCAAGGAAGTTCTTCTTCACTCAGAGGGTGGTGGACACCTGGAACGCGCTTCCAAGTGAGGTGATAGGATAAAGTATAATACTGGGGTTCAAAAAGGGACTGGATGACTTCCTGGAAGCGAAAAGGATTGCAGGGTTACTTTACAGATGGAGGGTTACTTTACAGGACATTAAGCGAATAGGGTATGAGCGTTTTAGGTTAGGATCACTAACAGGTCATGGACCTGGGGGGCCGCTGCGGGAGTGGACTGCCGGGCATGATGGACCCCTAGTCTGACCCGGCAGAGGCAATGTTTATGTTCTTATGTTCTGTGTGCCAAGAGCTGAAAGGGGTGATTAGGACGGGAAGTGGGTAGACTTAGTTGTCCTGCAGGGATAATCAAAGGTTTGACAAGACTGCCTAGATAGAACTTATATGTTATGACTTAGGCAATGTAAAGACAGGTATAAGTGCCCAAAAGGTATCCAAAATAACCACATAACCACTGCAGGGACAAGTAAAGACCCCCACACACTCCCCCCCCCCCATGTTCACTGACCTTGTCGCACCCCCCCAAAGTTCAGAATAAAAATGTAAACTTCTGCTTCTGGAACATTAGCACCTGGCATAGGAAAACCTATTAGAGCCGTACAGAAGTGGCTTAAGTGGTGGGTACTGAACCATAAGAGATGAGGACCCAGGCCCATAAATCACTCTAACTACTTCATTCATGGTGGAAAATGTGAGTCCACCAAAAAAAACCAAAACCCTACTCTACTGCCATACAGGTGCCACCGGCAGCCATAAGGGCTATTGGGGTTGTAGACAGGTGGGTGCTCACCATGACCTATAAGTGAGTTGGAATAATTATGTTACCCTTGGAATTAAGGCAAGCCTCAAATGTGTTACAGTTCAAGACGGGGTTAAAAACTGTTTTGTTTGCACAAATGTTTGCAACGTGAGCAGGTGCATTTTGTCATTTTTTTTGTTCAGTATCTGTCAGAAGATTTAATATTCATGATTTTCTAGGTAGTTTTGTGAGTTAATCTTTCTTTTTATATGTCGTTTAATGATTCTGGTGTGTTTTATTAGTGAGAGAGCATGTTGCTATTGGCTCCAGTGAATTGTATTTTAATGTTTATTGTGTTGATGTATTGATTGGTTTATTGTATGTATTATGTTTTTTGTTTGTGATTTTATTATGTGTATCATGATGTTATCTGCATAGAAATGTTGGATATGTGGACTATAAATAAATAAATTGCTCTGTTGTGTGTACCAGGGGTGAAGCTATAGGCAGGCCTGGGCAGGCCCTGCCCACCCAATCTTTGCTCAAGCCTTGCCAATCTCTCCAACGGTGGCACTCACCCATGCAGTGGCATTCCCAAATGCAATGGCACTGCACCTATGTGCAGTCCAGTGCTCTGCTTCTGGGGAAAGGTGATTTGCCACCTACTGCAATCCAGCTCTGGCAGGCACTCAAAATTAACTATCTGGCTATGCCACTGGTGGGAACCTACTTTTTACACACACATTCACCTGAGTAAGAACCATTTTTCTGCTTTAACCGTATTTTCAATGTGGAAAATGCTTTAAAAAAAAAAAATACCCTTAGAAAACGTAGTTTCCAAAATGATCACAGTCTTTGCAGGATCATACTATAGCAATCACAGTTTCCAAGGGAAACTCTCCTTGGCATCCACTTTCCCAATTTCTCTTATTCCTTATTCTGTCTTCTTAACCAATCTACCTTCGTTGGACCCCTTTTTATCTATACTCCTCTCCTCTTCCTTAAAAAGCTTCATTTTCTTTAATACTCACACCCAATATGACACAAACTATTTCACGTGTAATCATCAAGTGATTGTTTTTCAAGACTTTTATCTTGACAGAAATTGAACCTGACACCTTATTGAAATGAAAGGACAGGCCCAATACTGCAAACCATTTTCTGTGTTATTATCTCTAACATTTGCATATTGCAATGTTCAATTACAGCTCAACTGAGTTGACGCCCAATCTTGGCAGTGTAATGACTGCCAAGACTATTTATCAAGGTATATTGAATTGAATCAACAAGTTGCATTCAGAGAATCTTAGATATTTACTGGGGGGGGGGGGGGGTTGCCTATTAAAAAAAAAAAGAAAGAAAGATAAAATGGACTTGGTTGCTTACTGTGAAATAAGTTCTAATAAGTGTGATATGTGTTTTGTGGTGGTATTGTAATGGAAGCCTTTAGACTTCAAACCAGCAAAAACCTAGCTTTCTACTCTTTACGTGGCCAACTTGTAATTAGTTACATGAGATTTCATGCAGCATATTACCTCCAGTTTTGTGCCAGTTTTGTATTCTGTATTGTGTGTGTCATAGTGGTTAGAACTACAGCCTCAGCACCCTGAGGTTGTGGGTTCAAATCCCATGCTGCTACTTGTGACGCTGGGCAAGTCACTTAATCCCCCTTTGCCCCAGGTACATTAGATAGAGTGTAAGCCCACCGGGACAGATAGGGAAAAATACTTGAGTTCCAGAATGTAAACCACTTACCCCTTCTTCTACTAAAGCTCACTAGCGGTTATAGTGTGGGGAGCCGCGCTGAATGGCCTGCGCTGCTCCCGACGCTCATAGAGTTCTTATGAGCATTAGGAGCTGCCTGGGTCATTCAGCGTGGCTCCCGGAGCTAAAACCACTAGCACGGTTTAGTAGAAGAGGCCCTTAGGCTATAAGTGGTATATAAATACTAAAATAAATAGTAATGGTTTTAGCTCAAAAAATGCACTCTAAAATGGAAGCAAAAGAGTGAGCTAATTGTAATACACTAAAGTCCTCTTTTATTTAGCCGAATAGCACGGGCCAGCGCAGTAAATGCACCAAATCCTAAAGAAATTGAATGGGCTTTGGTGCACTTGCCGTGCAGCACTCGCTATCATAGCTTAATAAAGGAGAGCCTAATTTGAGCAGGAGTCCTCCACCTACATTCCTGCCAGTGTGGGGTGCTGTTCTATGTTTATGTTCATTTAAGATTTGATATACCGCTTCTGCATTTTACTGACCTAAGCAGTTTACAAAGTATCAAGCTATAATGAAATTAGGTACTTGAGAAAAACTACCCTATCTGTCCCGAAGGCTCGCAATCTAGCTAAAGTACCTGATTAAAATAAAAAAAATGTAATACATTTCCAAGATCAAAAATCAAAGAAATAGAAATAATGAAGATAAAAAATTAAAAATAAAATAAAACAAATTTAAGAGATAGAAAAGTATCTCAAGCGGCCTGATAGCAAACAGTCTTAATACTATCACATTTTCAATAGTGAGGGACAAGCATGCTTTGCAGGACTCCAGGGAATCTGCCTGTCTCTAGTGACTGAAATCAAAATATTGAAGCATACACCCCTCTTCCCCCCCCACCCCCAGTGGTAGAAAAGCAGCTGGAGGAGACTCTCACTTAGTTCAGAGACAAATGTGATATAAGAGTTTGGTTTTCTCCTCATTACGTTTGAGACGGAATTCTGAGGCCCACTTTTTCATTTTTACAATGGCTGTTATTAATGTCCTAGACAGCACAATTAGATTATGATGAACAGGAATTAATAAGAATCAAGAAGTTCAGCAAAGATTGCATTAAAATACTCACATAAATACAAGGGGTATTCAATAATCTATCTCCCTGTGTATGAAAGAAAGTAGCAAGCATGTAGAAACAAGTCTGTGCATGTTGTGACATGTCTCAAGGTTACTCAAGCTCAGTTGTGGCTCAGTGCGAGTCTAAAATTCTAAGAAACAGGATGTCAAGAGAGTCCTCATACAAACCACGTAAGAAACTGCTAGATTTGGAGCATCATTCAGTGATAAAATTTCTCACAAAAGAAGTCAAAAACCCAAAGGAGATCCATGAATACATGCCTGCGTAATCATCCTATAAAGTAAAATTTTGGAGCATGCATTTTAAGTGGGGTAGAAAATCCATTGAAGTTGACCCTCACAGTAGACAACTTGTGGAAGCAACTTCCACAGAAATGTGCAAGAAAGTCAAGGATTTAATTTTGGCAGACAGATGAATAGTTTCCTGAATAGTTGAAAAAATTGATATCTTGGCAGGTACAGTTTGGAAAATAATTTATGAAAAGTTGGGCATGTCCAAGATTAGTGTAAGATGGGTTTTCAAGAATGCTGACACCATGTCAGAAGGCCATGAGGCTCCAGTGCTGTCAGGAGAACTTGGAGATGCTCCGTGAAGACCAAGTGAATTTTTTAAATAGTTTTGTGATTGGAGATGAGACTTGGGTCTATCACAGAGATCCTGAGTCCAAAATGGAGTTTGCAGTGGAAGCACAAGTCATCTACCACCCCAAAAAAGTTAAAGAAAGAAAAATCTGCAGGCAAAGTCATGGCAACTGTCTTCTGGGATGATGAAGGACTTTGCTTCTAGAGTTCATGTCATACAAGAAAACCATAATCGAGGAGAGTTACGCCAACAATGACCACTTTGAAGAGTCAATCCAGGAGAAAAGACAAGGAAAACTCACAGCAGGCGTGCTGCTTCTTCACGACAATGTGCCGGTGCACCTGTCATGACAATCACAGGCTGCCATCCAAGAATGTGGATTTCAGCAGCTGAACCATCCTCCCTATGGGCCTGATCTGGATTCTTCAGATTATTTCACACATTTTTAAAAATTCTCTCTGTGGACAGCAGTTTTCAAGTGATGAAGCTGTGGTTTGAAGGCCAAACAGAAGAATTATTTTCAAAGGGGTTAAATTCATTGCAGGAAAAGAGGATGCAGTGTATGGAGCTATCAGGGGACTATAGTGAAAAATAAAACAAATTTTTTTGAAAACTCATTTCTTTCCTACTGATGTAGGTAAATTATTGAATACTCTTCAACTTACATAAATATTATATGGCAAGTGAGTAATACGAGTAATAGGAGAGCCCTGAGGCACTCCATATGGGAGGAAGGGGGTGTTCCAAACCTGGGAAGTAAATCCCTCTAACAACTTTCTCTTGTCTATTCTTCAAGAATCCAGTAAACCATTCCAAAATTGCACCTATAATTCCGTACTCGTGCAATTTATATAACAGAAGATCATGATTGATTGCATCAAATGCTGCTGAAATAGCAAATTGCAACACCTCCCTTACTCAAAGTCTCCTTATGGTTTAAAGTAAACTTACCATTTTCTTTAAGAAATTAGACCAAGGATGTCCTTTTCAGTGATATCATCCTGCTACATCTTTGGAATTCTAAAAGATCACAATCTACAAGATGATTCACTGCATCAGCCCCCATCCTCTATCTCAGGGATAATTTTTTTTTAAAAAGATACATTTAGAGATCCCGGTTACATGTACTTTAGCTAGACCTAGGACTCTGCACAATATTTCCTAAGCAGAAGCAAACAATCGCATTACAGGTAAATTAAAAAAGAAAACCCTTAAATTCTTTGCTCAAGCAGTGTTCTCAATTGCTTCAAATTTATGGTGAACAAAGACTGTTGTCAAGGCCAGAATCAGCAGTTGCTTGGATGGTATGGATCTCCTTCCTGATAACACTATCACTGATGCATTTGGTCATCTCTTAACTAGAAATTGCAATAAGAGATCAAAAACCAAACACACATGTACCGTGAAATACCTTATTGCAAATGACCTCTATGCATCAGAGCTCTGCAAGCCTTTTGTCCCTGAAATGGTGAATACCATGCTGTTATTTTCACTAATGAGCCTGATGACAGATTAAATTTAATTGGCAAGATAACAATGACAAGTGCTTCATGCCTGCTGCATTTCTATGCTACTAGAATACTTATATAGGAACTTTCAAAACCATCTGACGACTCAGAAATCATAGTGCAAAGGGAAGTGTTACCCAATGTCTGGCTACTAACAGATTTCTACTGCTTCATCTCGGTATTTGGTTCACCACAGTAATCAAATTTCAAGTTTATTTATGCTCGATATCCCACAAATCTTATTACAGCTAAGCAGCATACATTAAAATTATTATAAGTACAAATAACTAAAAGTATTGAAGATAAAATAAACACACACAAAAAGTTACAAACGTCAAGCGATACAATAGGATAAGAGGGAGAAAATACAATTTATAATCGGAAAGCAGGGGGAAGGATAACACACGAGGTAAAAATGGTCTATATACTGCAACTGGTATGATCTATATCAGGGGTGTCAAAGTCCCTCCTCGAGGGCTGTAATCCAGTCGGGTTTTCAGGATTTCCCCAATGAATATGCATTGAAAGCAGTGCATGCACATAGATCTCATGCATATTCATTGGGGAAATCCTGAAAACCCAACTGGATTCTGGCCCTCGAGGACCGACTTTGACACCTGTGATCTATATTATTATGAATTATAAAATCAAATGCTTAAGAAAAAGCTCCTATTTTACATTAGATTTAAATAAAAAGTGAAACATGAAAAGCGTTTATGGCATCAAATCAAGGTTTTCGGATACTTAGGGCTCCTTTTATAAAGGTGCGCTAGCGTATTTAGCGCACGCACCGGATTAGCGCACACAATAGTATGCGCTAGCCGAAAAACTACCGCCTGCTCAAAAGGAGGCGGTAGCAGCTATTTTAGCATGCGCTAATCCGCGCGTTAAGGCCCTAACATGCCTTCGTAAAAGGAGCCCTTAGATTAACTGATGAGAAAAGCGCTGGTCTCTTCACAGAATGTCATGTCTTCTATCCAGTCCAGTGTGACAGTTAGGAAATACAGATCCAGAGGGGGAACCCCCCCCCCCACAAAAAAAACCCTCTAATCCATCAATTTTCTGGCAAAATTGTCCATTCACTGGGCAGACTACATGTAGATACTATTATTTTCTTTCTGAGCTACTGTAATATTATATGTCTGATGACTCTAACCAATAATTTGGAGGTTTCTTTTATTTTTTTTTAAGGTTCAACAAAGACATCTACTCATACCTCAGTGTGTGCTCTTCTGGAAGCAGAACTCAAGAATGACAGGCTGAATAGCTTGTATTAATATTGCTGAAAACAGTAGCTTGCTTGACAAACTGATTTTGAATTCTGTGTATTGCAGTATTCATCACCCTTGACAGCAACCCCTCTCAGTCAGCTGCTTGTGAATTTGTTCTCAGGTTTAATGCTATCTTTCTGGCCAGTACTAATAATCCATACTAATTCAATCAGTCCACTTTTAGAGCTAATAAAAATTCATCCTTCAGACCAGATAGTAAAGATGTGTGTGGGAAGGGGGAAAGTTCTATTTCAGCACTGACATTTTTCATTTATTTTTGACCAGATTTTTTTTTTCATTTTTTTATATGGCTACTGGCTACACACAACAAAAGCAGTACCTTCTACCACCAATAAAACCTAAGGCAGAAAAAGTTTTCAAGAGGACCCACAGGCTTCATCTCTATTCTTTCAAACCTTAAACTTCAAGATCCAAAATGGAGCCAAACCAAACCAAAACTTAATTTTATAGACCAAGTCATCAACCAAGAGGAGCTCGATTCAGTTTACAATAATGTAAAACATAATACATAAATTTGACAAGAAAAAGTAGACTGAAATAATTAATTTCCAAAATGTTTAGCAAACAAAAATGTTTTCAGAACTTTCCGTAATAAAGCAAAAAGAACCTAAACTTCTTAATGTAAGCGGTAAAGCATTCCAGAACTTGGTTAATTTAAAAGCAAAAGAATAACTAAATCTCTTAAAGGTTTTTACCACTGAGAGAGGGAAATGTAAGTTTTAATTTTTGAGAACTTCTGGCAAGATAAGATCTATGAACATTCCTGTCTAAAGGAATCAAAGTGGCAAAGATGCCAAATAGGATCTTAAATGCAATACAAATGCATTTAAATTGAATTCTGAAATACACTGGAAGCCAGTGGAATTCCTTGATTTAGAGGGATTACGTGATCAAATTTACTCTTACCGAAGATAGGTTTAGCTGCAGTGTTCTGTATTAATTGAAGTCTCTGCAGACTGACCTTTGAAAGACCCAAATACACTGAATTGCAGTAATCCAGCCTTGACAAAATGATTGACTGAACCAATACAGAGAAGTATTGTTGGTTTAAAAAAAAAAAAAAAGTGCTCTCGCTCTTCTCAGAGCAGAGATTGAAAAAACAGGGAGCGGAAAAAAAAGTGCTCTCACTCTTCTCAGAGCACAGAGATTGAAAAAACAGGGAGCCCTTTATATCATTTTGCAGGAAGGTTTGATGAGACTGCCTAGACAGAACTTATATGTTATGACTTAGGCAGGAAGGGTGTAATTGCAGGGGGTAGTTTTGGTGTGCAGTGTCAGTGATACAGTGGCGTACCAAGGGGGGGCGGGGTGGGGCAGTCTGCCCCAGGTGCACGCCCCAAGGGGATACACAGCTGGCCACCCACCAGGGAATAGGCTGCCGCCGGGGAAAGGCTGCCACTGCCGCCATCAAGAACAAGCCGGCGCCAAGTTCTCCCTCCTTTTCTTCCTCGTGGGGCCAACCAACTCTCGCCACCTGACGTCAATTCTGACATCGGAGAGGATGTTCTGTGCCAGCCAATCGCTTCCTGGCTGGCCCGGAACTTCCTCTCCGACCTTAGAATTGACGTCGGGCGGCGAGAGTTGGTCGGCCCCACGGGGAAGAAAAGCAGGGAGGAAGAACTCGGCACTGGCCTGTTCCCGATGGTGGCAGTGGCAGCCTTTCCCCGGCGGCGGTGGCAGCAGCATGTTTCCCAATGGCAGTGGCATGGGGGAGGGCAGGGAGAAAGAAAGAGGGGGACAGGGAGCCAGAAAGAAAGAAAGGGGGCAGGGTGAAACAAAGAAAGAAAGAAAAAAAATGAGGCACGGAGAGAGAAAGACAGACATAGAGAAAGAAAGGAGTATGGAGAGAGAAAGAAAGGAGTATGGAGAGAGAAAGAAAGGAGGGGGCAGGGTGAAACAAAGAAAGAAATGGGGCACGGAGAGAGAGAGAGACATACATGCAAAAAAGATAGTGAATCAATTGCTGTTATTAAATCGGCCAAAGAATCGGCCAACAGCAATTGAATCGCTATCTTTAGTGATTTTGGGCCTAAGTTTCACTATTCAATACATCACATCATTTTGTTTACATATACACAAGCCAATCAAACATGAAAGGAGGAAAAAGCCTCAGACCTCATAGCAGAGGCCAGCTGTGATAACAGCTTTAAGGCATTGGGCATAAAAAACCTTTATTTTGCTTGAAAATGCTCTGTGCAATGCAAACTGTAAAGGAAAACATTCAAAAAGGTCAGAAGAGCAACAAAACAGTTACTTATCTTTGCCAGGGATCGGCGCACCAACGATGGCCAGTGTTTTACAATTTCTTGCTGCCTCAGGGTGTAAACCAATAAGTAACTGTTTTGTTGCTCTTCTGACCTTTTTGAATGTTTTCCTTTACAGTTTACATTGCACAGAGCTCTTTCGAGCAAAATCAAGGAGGTTTTTTACAATCTGAAGAAGTATGATCATATTACACCTTATTATCGTCAATTGCATTAATTGCTGATTGAAGCGTGGATTAAGTTCAAGTTTGGTTGCTTCTGCTTTAAGGTATTGGCAGGCTTAATTCCAGAATATCTCTTGGAATCATTTCCATTCAATAATTCCAAACATTCCAGCAAATCACATGAACTATTCTCTTTTCCATCTGCCAAGGGTTGTAAATTGAAAAGATTTTAATGTCGTCTGCTATCCTTTCAGGCAGCACTATAGGATAAAGATTTGACTTTCTTAATTATGTCGACTGACTCTTAACTACAATTTCGACGTGTCTTAAAACGTATCTTTTTACCAAATATATTGAAAATTAGGCATGCTCTGCCTTTCTTCTCATCTTTTGTATACATAATCTTTTGCAAACCGCATAGAACTTAGTAGTATTTGCTGTGTATGCTATGCTTATGCCCAATGAGGTATCGTTTAGCTTAAAGCTGTTATCACGGCTGGCCTGTGCTGCATGGTCAGAGGCTTTTTCCTCCTTTCATGTTTGATTGGCTCGTGCTTATGTCAACGAAATGATGTGATGTATTGACCAATAGTGAAACTTAGGGCTCCTTTTACAAAAGTGTGCTAAGCATTTTAGCGCGCGCTAACCACGCGCTAAATGCTAATGCGTGCATGTTAGTCTATGGATGCGTTAGTGGTTAGTGCGTGCGTATATTTAGCACATGCTAAAACGCATAGCGCACCTTCGTAAAACAGGGAGTTAGACTTTATGTACCTATTTGTGAAAAGAGTTATTTCTTACTGAATGTTTTTCACTGTACTGTGTTTTGACCTAAAGTTATGTAATAGCACAACACACGCTCTTCACAAGGGACTCAAATCAATAATCGTTCTTCCAAAGATAGCATAAAGTCTACTACCTTGGTATACCCTCATGCATACATATTCATGTTATGTTCTTAAGGATCCTCAGCGGCACCACTTAGGGCTCAATTCAATCTCATTGCCCCAAGCTTTACGTGTCAAATCTTCATCGGGTCCTATCTTAACTTAATTCAATCATTTTTATATCATTTTTTACTTTTGTTAAAGTTTTTTATATATTAATATAGTCTTTAAAAAGCTATACTTAGCTCTTTATCATGTGGTCTCTGGCCCAGGGATTGTCATACCGACATGTTTCGCTATAAATTAGCTTTATCAAGGATAATCCCCATGTATTCAATCGCCAGCAACCCGACCACTCTACCTATAGAGTGGTATATAGGTATATAGGTAGAGTGGTCGGGTTGCTGGCGATTGAATACACGGGGATTATCCTTGATAAAGCTAATTTATAGCGAAACATGTCGGTATGACAATCCCTGGGCCAGAGACCACATGATAAAGAGCTAAGTATAGCTTTTTAAAGACTATATTAATATATAAAAAACTTTAACAAAAGTAAAAAATGATATAAAAATGATTGAATTAAGTCAAGATAGGACCCGATGAAGATTTGACACGTAAAGCTTGGGGCAATGAGATTGAATTAAGCCCTAAGTGGTGCCGCTGAGGATCCTTAAGAACATAACATGAATATGTATGCATGAGGGTATACCAAGGTAGTAGACTTTATGCTATCTTTGGAAGAACGATTATTGACCTAAAGTTAGACACATAATTGTGTGTCAAGTTATAGAATAGCGTCAGTAACACACATAATATAATTAGCTAATTAATGTTACACTGGCTCTTAATTAGGGATAAGTACCAATAATTAGCACTAATTACCAGTTTTGCGCGTTACCAGTTATGACTTATGCCCCTATTCTGAGGGGTAGATTAAAGAAAGAGTGCCAAAAATTAGATGCTGGAATGAAGTGCAAATTCTATAACAAATTCTATTCTTAGTTGTAGGCAGGTGGTTGTTATGTGCCATCAACTTGTGTTCGAGTCCTAGCGACTTGAACACGATCAAGTTTTCGTGGCAGACTACAGAAGTAGATTGCCGGGCCTTTCACTACGAAGTATAAATTTGATGTTGTCCCCGTTATCACATCAAACACGATCCGTCGCCTCCAACACTTCCCATCTGCTGCTGCCCAGATGGGTGGTACATCGTTAGGCTGTGAAACATAAATATAACAGTAGTTCTCCATGGAACCACAATTTAACAAATACTAGCCTGAGTCTGCAGTTTGAGACCTAAATTTAGGAACAAGCACCGATTCCATGTCAAAGGATGGTGTAAATTTTGGAAACATGATGGCAGCTAAAGGCCAAATGGCCCATCTAGTCTGCCCAACCAATCTTGGCAGTTAGGCACAGGTAGTCGAGGACAGCAACACGCTCGACTTCCTGGACGATGAGACAGACAGGTGGGGGTCACTCCAGAGGAATGCTTAATAGATGGATTATCGAGGGAGGGAGGGTTCATGGGTGGGCAAACTTGTTGGGCCGTCGACCCTTTTCTGCCGTCATACTCTATGTTTCTATGGCTCCTTGCATTCTATAACCTGCATTCCTAACTCCTAGGCACAGCCATGATCCACTCATTCCCCTTCCAATTCATGCCCTCCTACAAGTTGCTTGCAATGGAATTGGTGCGTGCAACTTCTAGAAAAACAAATAAGGGTACCTGCATGTACAAATGCTAATTGGCACCGATTAGCATCAATTAACACTAATTAAAGCTAATAATTGGCTAGAAACTCCTATGTAAGTTGCACAAACACAGAGAACTGGGCGGACATGTTTATAGAATCTGGGGCCCAGTGCAGTGGCATAGCAAGGGAGGAAGGTGCCGGGGGGGATGGTACCCCTCCCTCTTTTCTGCCCCCCCTGCACCTTCCCTACCCCTACCACTTGCACACGCTCCTTACCTTCCCCCAAACCTCTTTAACTTCCCCAGCGCAAGAAGCATCTCCAACGTGCTGGTGTCAGCTCTCCCTCTGTGTCAAGAAAAGTATGCAATTGTTTGTAAGTTTCATGGCTCCACATCATTCTCTTTTTGGTTGGGCTGAGAACTTTTCAGCAGCCCCTCATATTTGCTTCTTTCCGTTCTTGCCTATAAATGAGTAAATCGAGTCCCCACACAAATAAAGCACTTTCCATTGTGGATTACAAGTTTTCCAACTTTCCCAATGTTCTTTATACCTTTTTTTTGGTTAGTACTGACAGCATATGATGAATTGAATGAATGTCTTGCCTCCATATTGAATATGAAACAAGCATCAGACCATGTTCAATATATTATTATTTCTCACTTGTGGGCCTCCTGCTAATCTTTCTTCTGCATGCCTAGTTAGCATTCTCTACATTTAGCTCTGGTTCTCATTTACTTTAAATTCGATTTCATCAGGAAATGGAGAAAGTTGGCAGACAAAGGAGTGAAATGGCAAGGTCCTGTATTGCTTATGTCCTGTTTGGTTATGATGATTTATGACAACTGACTGATTCTGGCTTTCATAACTGATCTTCTCTATCAACCCTTCTAGGTCAATTAACTTGTCTCTTAAAAGAACAATGTCTATGAGTCAGATGCATTTCAGCTCTTCTCTATGTATGTTAAACCAGTCCGTTGACATTATATATATATATATATATAGCTTTTGGACAGATAAATGATATCATCTTGTATTTTAATCTCTCTATGTCTAGGTAGATCTATTGGCTATCCTTGCATTAGCATAAGAATTGGAGGTCATATTTTCATAGATGCACATATAACCTTCATCCCATTAATTCACCTTGTAAGGCCATAAATCCTGGAACCTCTAAATATGTTCTCATCATTTTGACTTGAAATTTTTCATTTAGTGAATATATAACAGTGAAGTTGTGTGTATATGTTGAACTGATTACTGGTCTCCAGCCAAACAGAACAGTGATGGGTTGGGTCACTTTGAAGTGGAGATGTAAAAATGTCCTTCAATGGATGACTGTCTACTGGACTGTCTTTAGAGAGGAAACTTGTTTGTCTGGCCCCAAGACTGAAGGGTTTCTACACATCCAATGTTCTTGCATCTGTTCTTGAAGATGTTTAGAGTTTGCCATCAAATGAAAAATTGTTAGAACTAGACGATGATTCCAACTTTGTGCAAGATTTCTCTGTAATTGGCTAGCATGATGATGATTGAGAATGAACATTTAGACCACACTGCTTCTAATGTAGATGATAATGACAATAATGATGATAAAGTATTTTTCATTATCAGGGGTAGGCAATTCCGGTCCTCGAGAGCCGGAGCCAGGTCAGATTTTCAGGATATCCACAATAAATATGCATGAGATAGGTTTGCATCTCAAGGAGGCAGTGCGTGCAAATCCATCTCATACTATATTCATTGTGGATATCCTGAAAACCTGACCTGGCTCTGGAGGACCGGAATTGCCTACCCCTGCACTATACAGATGTCTACAGACCCAGTCAAAAGCCATCAGTAATATTAGAGCCTGGACTGATTTGAAGGAACATTTACTCAGACTGAGCAATCCATTTTCTGCCAGTGCAGTTGTTTAAACACCTTTTCAGTTGTATTGTGCTCTGAAGACAGTCTTGTTCGCCAAGCATTTTGGAAATTAATTATTCTACTTTTTCCAAATTAGATTTCTTTTGTTCTGTTCTTTTGTTTTACTTTATTCTTAATGTTAACCGAGTCGAGCTCCAAATTGGTTGATGACCCGGTGTATAAAACTAAGGTTTAGTTTAGTTTAATAATGACTTATAAGCACGCTTGCATGAGTGACAGTCATTTTCAAAATTGAGATTTATTAAAAACAAATTGGATTGAATTATAGAGCAATAAAGTTGCTGGAAAAAGGCATCAACAATAGTAGTTAAGATACTTTACTTTTCACATCCTACCACTCTAGCTTCCTTCAACCTAGGATTTGCTTATCTGCTACAATATGAAGATTGTAGCAACATTTGATTATAGTTTGCTCATTTTCAAAGCAGATGGTCATCTCTAAAATGGCCAAAAAGAGTCCATCTGCCCAAAATGCCCAAATTGTGATTTTCAAAAGGCAGAATTTGATTGTTTTATACCATAGTTCATCCAAATAGCAAGGAACACGCTTGTGGTGTGTTTTGGGTAGGAGGAAAAGAAGGCTGCTTTGATTCTCAAAAGTAGTAGCTGAGAAGGTAAGGAATAAGAGGTTAGCTTTCATAAACTACAAAAGATTGCTGAAAGAGGAAGACGGGCAAAAGCATCTGGAAAAGTTAAGAGAGGCTGGTCGTGTAGTCAGGAAAGCAAAGATGCAAATGGAAGAAAAAAATAGCTGACACAGTAAAACGGGGAGACAAGACATTTTTTAGATATATTAATGATAGGAAGAAAGGCAAAAAGTGGCATTTATTGTTTTGGTTGTTTAGCCTATCCTCCCAAAAATAGCCCAGAATGGGTTACAGATCAAATACATAATTACACAATCGGACAGTATAGACAGATGCAAGGTAGGCACATTTTTCATTAGTGAGACATTTTTGTATTTGATGGAGGGCAGTAGTTAGGTTTACAGGTAGCCCTTCTGGTTAGCAAGTAGATAGGCACAAATATACACAGCATGAAAAGTGGAATATATGCTCTGAGATCTAATTACAGCAATAAGTTGATTGATAAAGTACCCTAATGTTTTGGGCATATGATATAGAGAGACAATTACAATAATTAGGTAGAAAGATGAGTTTTTACCATGCTCCTGAAATTTAATAGACTTGCCAGTGATCTAATAGTTGGTGGAATTTTGTTTCATAATCTGGGTAGGAAGTATGAGTAGGCTTGTTTCTATAGTCTTGTGATTGCAGAGGTCGGTTGGGGATATAGGTTGATATTTTTCTTGCCTTGTAGGATGGGACTATTTTTTCAAAGAATTTGAAGGTTAGTGGGAGACCTAAAGATGCAGCGTTTCCGATAGGCAGCCAATGTACAGCTGCCAGAGCTAGAATGAAGGGTTCGCAAATAGTTAGATTCTTAATAGGCGAACTGCTGCATTTTGCATGCATTGTAATCTTTGTATATTCTTTGCAGATAGCCCCACTAATAGTGAATTGCAATAGTCCATGCGGGATAAGACATAGGCATAGAGCAGTTGAGTGAATTCTCCTTCGGAGAAGTATGTATGAATTTTTTGTAGTTGGCGCAAGTAGTAGAAGGAGGTTGATACCACCTGTGACACATGACTTGTTAATGATAGGTCAGCGTCAAGAGTGATTCCAAGGCTGTGGACTTGGTCCTTAGCTTTATCCCAGGAGAGAGTTGGATGAGGGTGGGTGCAATTTTTCTTGTGAATCCAGAATAGTTCAGTCTTGGATGCATTTAGTTGCAGCTTGTTTAGAGTCATCCAATTTATGAATTCGGATAGGTGGCATTATAATTTTTTTTATTTGATTGTCTTGGTTCATACCTAATGGGAGATAAAGTTAGATATCGTTTGCGAGGGAATCTTAATGCTGTATTTTGAAACGATGTTGATTGCTGGTCTAATGTACAGGTTAAAGAACAGTGGTAATAGTAAGGCGCCTTGGGATACATCATATTTGAGGGGTTTAGGATGTGACATGTCCCTAGTAGTACACTCTGCAACCTTTTGTCTAAAAAGGAGGAGAATCATTGTAATGCTGAGCTACCAATACCAATGTTGGCTAGTCTGGAAAGGAGAAGAGTGTAGTCAATGGTATCGAAGGTAGCACTGAGGTCTAGGAGAACAAGCAGTACATTTTCTCCTTTGTCAATTAATTTCCAACAGTCATTAATAATGTCTAGTATGACTGTTTTGGGACTATGGAATTTTCTGAATCCTGATTGGTAGATTGACAGAGCTTTTTGGTTGTCTACAAAGTCTTGCAACTTTTTCCTGCCTTATATATAAAAGTGCATTTTGAGCCACTCATGCTAGTATTCTATAAGGAAACTTAGGTGCCTGCTTTTCTTCATAAATTAGGCTTAAAATAGGTACCAAAGGCAGCACCTTTATTGGGTGACCTGTTATAGAATTACCCCGTGTGTGAAATTTTCAACATAAGATTTGCACTCACCTACACAGCCACTTCTTTATTTGTCTTATATAACATTATTTCTCTGTCTGGCTTTTGGCATCTTGTGGAACTTAGTCACTGGCAATAGTAATCTAGCACAGCTGATTAATAACTCCAGTGCTAATATATTACACTAGGTCAATGGTAACGCAAATGTTAATGTGTTTAATGCCTGCATTAGCTAACACAAGCAGTTCACATAGTTAACACATGTAAGCCATTAAATTAATATTAATTCTAATTAGCTACTGAGATTCAAAGTATGCTAAATAGCATACTACCTATAAGCACTGTTCTTTCTATGTTGAGTAGAAATCCTCCACCTGCAGTTCTGCCAGTGAGAGAGTGTGGGGGGGGGAGGGGGGTTGCTGTTTCACCATCACACTTACTAATAGAGAGGAGCAGGTAAACTCTGCACGACTCCAGGGAAGCTGTCTGTCCCTAGCAATTGAAAACACAGTATTGAAGCGCTAATTCCTACTGGCAGTGAAGCAATAGGAAGACTCCCATGTAGCTTAGAGTAAAGAATGACACATAGTAAATGAAATGACGGCAGATAAAGTCCTGAATGGTCTATCCAGTTTGCCCATAAGTTATACTCATAAAAAAAGTCATCATTAGGCAGTGTTCTAGAAAAATCAAGATGACGTCGGAAGTGGACCTCTGAGAGGGGAGCTCCGTACTTTGTCCGATTGATGCTGCCTGATAGTCTTCCCCGATCGGGAGATATGGGGAAGAGAAAGGGAGCCCTCCATTATAACCCTCCAGCGGCGGTAGCCCAGTAGCATTTGGTCCAGACAACAATTGCAGAGGCTTTTTCCCGCTCGAACGACTCAGCATTGCCTAACTCGGGGGAGAGCCCGATTCTTTCAGGTGAACCCGTTCAAACAGGAAGGGCATCATTGAACCCAGAGCAGCGGACAACACCACCCCAACCCGGAAGCACGCTGGTGGAAGGAGAGTTGGGGCAGATGAGTTCCAGAGTAGAATCCTCTGATCCTGGCTTAGGAGGGAGCCAAGCACTTGCCTCGTTAGGAGAACAAGAGCAGGGAGAAGTTCAACAACGACCCAGCACTAGTGAAGAGGTGAGAGGTGCTTCGGGAGAGTCCACCTTACAATTTGGGGTGTTGGAAAAGTCCGTAAATATAGACTTGGAGGCACTATGGCAAGTCATATCAGTTATGGATGCTAACCTAAAATTATCTTTTTATACATTATCGATTGATTATGGGACTATCTTTTCCAAAGTGGAACAACAGGGATTGACTATTACTCAAATAAAAGAAAAAGTAGAGAAACAGGAGACAAAACTCTCTGAAATGAAGCAGATAGAGTTTGAACTGGTAAAAGAAAGATCTTATATTTCTAGGAAAATGGAGAGTTTTGAAAACCAATTGAGAAAAAATAACCTGAGACTTTTTAAAATTTTCCTAAATCTCCTCTGATTTCTCCTCTAGAGATGGTTAGGAAATACCTTAAAGAAGTATTATATATTCCACCAGAAAATTTACCTCCTATTGTTAGAGTAAATTACCTTCAGATTAAAAATCCTGTAGGAGTTTCTACTCCTAATGAGAATCAAGGAGATAAAGGGGTGGACATTGATTTAACAACTTTTTGGGAGAGCTCGTTGAAGATTGTAACAGAAAGGAGAAGCTTTGGAAAGTGATAGGGAATATATATTACAACTGTATTTCCATCATCTAAATGATCAGTTTTTAGGTTCTAAAATTCATATAATTTCCAGATATGTCTCAAAAGTCCCAAAGGCGGAGATAGGAATTCTTGGCCTTGAGGCCAAGAATCCTGGCCTTGGGAGGAATATTTTTGTTAAAGTTTCTGGTAAAATGTTTTGTTATTTATCAAACTAAGAATTTCCTTTTTTTTTTTTTTTTAACCTAAACAGCTGATAGAATTTATTGAATCAAAGGAGAGAGGAGTACCTGTAACCAATGATGTGTAACTTGCTTTACCAGCTTAATGAAGAGTATTACCGCTTCCTTATAATGTAGGTTAATTTTCATTAAGAGTTAATTACCTGTTGATTTTTCTCTTATAATATTTTGGACTAAATAATCAAATATTATTATTTCCTTATTATGATCTGTTTCTAATGTGATTTATTTGATCTTTGTTCAAGTCATATTATGCTTGATTGTAAAACTAAGAAGTTATAAATAAATAAAATTATTTTAAAAAAAAGTCATCATTAGATTAACTTGTTTCTTCTTTGATATTTCTGAACCGTACACTGTAAAGTCTGGTATTGTCCTAGGTTTCAAATGCTGAAGTTGGCGTCCAAGCTCACTCCAGCCTATCTAACCATCCCGTTGTTTGCAGGACATCCACCGTAAAGTCTGGCCAGTAACATCCTCCTGTTCCATATTAGGGAGTTCACATTGATGCCCACCCCAGCCCATCCTAACCGAATCACAATATATGGAATACAGACCGTTCAGGTCTGTCCAATAGCGGCCTTAGTTCTTTAATTTACATTCTTCATTTTCTAATAATAGATCCTCTGTTTTTATCCCACGCTTTTTTGAATTCAATCACCATTTTCCTCTCCACCACTTCCCTCAGGAGGGAATTCCAGGCATCTACCACCCTCTCCATGAAGAAGAATTTCATATCATTGCTCCTAAGTCTTCCTTCCCGTAACCTCAAATTATGCCCTGGAAAAAATTTGGCTCTACAGTGTTCTCCCCAGCGCTTTTCAGCCAGGCGCTCCGCCCAGCAAATTTAGATTACCGCCCGGCTGTCATCTGCCGAATCCTGCTGCCACCACTGCTTAACGCGCAGCCTGAAGAGCCGCCGAAAGACTCCCGCCGGACTTTAAAATAAACAAAACCCAGCAAGCGACTCGAACCCGGCTTCCCTCCGAAACCGGAAGTTACGTCGGGGGGGGGGGGGTAGAGAAGAGAAGCCGGCACGGATCATTAGAGCACCGGAGCATGCGGGAGATAGGCCTGCCACGGAGGGAAGCTTACTTGCTCTTGCTTACTTCAGAACTTTCTCGCTGCCGGGTCCTGCCTACTTTCTGTTTCCGCGAAGGCAGGACCCGGCAATGAGAAAGGCCCG
The DNA here is from genome assembly GCF_902459505.1 of Geotrypetes seraphini. Classification (NCBI taxonomy): domain Eukaryota; kingdom Metazoa; phylum Chordata; class Amphibia; order Gymnophiona; family Dermophiidae; genus Geotrypetes; species Geotrypetes seraphini. The sequence goes on along the minus strand of NC_047101.1, from coordinate 34,218,704 downwards.
CGATCGACCAGTAGATCACAAAGGCAATGTGAGTCAATCGCGTTGCCTTGGCAATCTTTTTCTTCCTGCCTCCCTGAGCCAGGCCAAGTGCGTACAAGCGCCGGACTCATAAGACTTCACCTCTGACGTCAATTCTGACGTCAGAGAGGAAGTTCTGGGCCAGCCAATCGCTGCCTGGCTCTTCCTCTCCGACGTAAGAATTGACATCAGAGGTGAAGTCTTGTGAGTCCGGCGCTTGTACATTCCTGGCCTGCCTCATGGAAGCAGGGAGAAATCGGCATGGTGGCTTAGGGGGGTAGGGAAAGAATCGGGGAAGTGGGAGAAATTGGCGCGATGGCTTGGGGGGGGACAGGGGGTGAGAGAAAGAAAGAGAGACAGAAAGAAAAGGGGAGGGGCAGAAAGAAAAAAATATTGGATTTATAGTCAGAAGAAGGAAGTGCAAACAGAGACTCATGAAATCACCAGACAAAAAGGTAGGAAAAATGATTTTATTTTCAGTTTAGTGATCAAAATATGTCTGTTTTAAGAATTTATATCTGCTGTCTATATTTTGCACTGTGGCCCCCTTTTACTAAACCGCAATAGCGGTTTTTAGTGCAGGGAGCCTATGAGCATCGAGAGCAGCGCAGGGCATTCAGTGCATCTCCCTGCTCTAAAAACCAGTATTACAATTTAGTAAAAAGGGAGGGGGTATATTTGTCTATTTTTGTATAGTTGTTCCTGAGGTGACATTGCATAGAATCGTCTGCCTTGACCTCTTTGAAAACCCGCGGAATATAAATGATAATTAACATTTTCTCTGCGTACAATGTGCTTTGGTTTTTTTTTTAAATTTTATTGTTGGTAGATCATTTTGACTTGGTCATTTTAAAAGTAGCTCGCAAGCCCAAAAAGTGTGGGCACCCCTGCTGTACAGTCATTTCTTGTATGACTGGATGAGCTATATTTATCTTTTTTTTTAGTTGTTTAAATTCATGCAGAAATAAATGGCTAGATTGAACATAATGACTTCATTAATGCCTTTCCCTTTTTTAGACCTCTATACCATTTGAAAGAGGGCAAATACTTCTTAAATTTAGTAAAAATATTCTGGTACAAGTGTCAAACCTTAAAAAAGGAAGTCATATTGAGCATTGGAAAATAATAATAATAATTAACTAATAAAAATAGTATACATTTAGGGCTCCTTTTACTAAGTTCTGATAGTGGTTTTAGTGTGCGCTTAGCGCGCGGAGGAATTGCCATGCGCGCTAGATGCTAACGCCAGCATTGAGTTGGTGCTAGTTTTCCCACGTAGCACAGGGGTTTGCGCGCGCTAAAATTGCTAGCACACCTTAGTAAAAGAGGGGGTTAATTTTCCCCACCACCAAATTTCTCCATCCCGCCCCACCCGGCTACTTTTTCATGCCACCCGGCTGGAAAAAATTTCTGGGGAGAACACTGCTCTATATTAATGCCTTTCAAGTATTTAAATGTCTATCGTATCTCCCCTGTACCTCCTCTCCTCCAGGGCCAAATTTTTCCTCGTCCCCATGGGAACTCATTTGCCCCATGGGAACTCATTTGAGTTCTTTTCCTGTTCCTGCCCCATTCCTGCAAGATCTTTCCTCATCTGCACAAGCCTCAAATATTTTACAATCATAAGTGTTTGAGGCTTGTGCAGTTAAGGCAGAGCTTACAGGAATGGGGCAGGGATAGCAAGAAAACTTGTGAAGATGGGGAATTTGAGTGTCTGCAAGGACGGGGACTAATTTGTCCCCGTGTCATTCTCTAACAGTGTTTGTGAGTGCAGTGAAAAGAAATGTTTGTTAAAATACACCAAACCCAACGTTGACGCATTACATTTATTGACTTCTATTCCGCCTTGCCCTTGCAATTCTATGCAGATCACAGTAAAGATAAAACTGGATATTTCCAGGAATTACAAATCATAGCATTGAAGTTTTAGGTAAATTATAATAAAAAGTAAAACAAAATCTGGATATCCACATTAATGCAACAAATTTCACTACACTTTGGGAAGATGTAGTTTAAGATTTTGTGCTAAGGTCCACATGCGTATTTTATTGTCCAAATTAACATGTGTAGCTCATTGACATCTGCCATTAATACATGCACTCAACACCATTGTATAACCTGTTAACAGTTGATGTTACACACTTTAATGCTTTTGGTTCCCTATTTGTAGAATCAGTAATAAGCAGAGTGTCAGCTGTAAGATGAAAAAGAGACGAGATCTAATCTGCTTAAAATTTACCTAATTCTTTCTTATCCTTCCGAAAGTATTTGGCACGCTATAACAAGAAACACAGAATGAGTGCTAATGGCACCTAATAAAAAGGAGCCAAGGAGAAAGTAATCGAATCAAGAAGAGTTTTCAAAATGTTGACGAAAGGTTTGCCATAATGAAGCCTTCCGGGCATATATTCTTACAAAAAAAAAAAAAAACAACCCATGGTAGCAAAGGGAGAGTGCAAAAGTAAGGTGTGTAGCCTATGCAATTTGTGGGATGAAAAGAATAATGGATGACTCAGAGTGGAGAGAATGAGACAGAGATTCACTGAGAAAAAAATAGAAAACACCCAGTGTAAAAAAAAAAGAGGCTAAATGATGTCTTATAATTTCTTTTGAAGCTGGTAACTATGGCAACATTGGATGGAATGTGAGCGTTCTAACAATTCAGAATTTCACCTCTGTTCCTCTCCGAGTGTCCTCAGCAAACTAACGAAAAACATGACGAAGAGAGCAAAAGGGAAGGAGGAAAGACTTCAGTAGGGAAGCTTAATTTAGAAGCAGAACAGCTGCACAGAGAGATGACAGATGCACTCTATAGTTCCATGTCAATTTCCATATTATTTATCTCTAGTGAAATCTTGCAAAAGCATTGCTGTGTAGAGGGATCCTTTTTGTGGGGAGAAACTGATCTACTTTTACAGAAAGCAGGAGAGGAGAAGATATAGATTTATATCAGTCCTTTCTGATAAGGATATAGATAACAGAGAAATTAATCGGACCAGTTTTCATTGTCGGTGATTTTCATAATACTCACCACCACGGGTGGACATAATATCACCACCGGAAGTTGTCCAGGTACCAAACAAAATTTTGGATCAATTAGGACAGCCTTTGACCACTATGACCACTAACTGAATAAACTCCAGTTCCTCCCTGACTCCATCCGTGGACTGCTCCTGCCCTAAGCAGATAGTGCTACGGTGGTCTCCCTGAATTTCATGAGAACATAAGAATATCCTTATTGGGTCAGATCAATGGCCCATCTAGCCCTGTAGCCCGTTCACCCACTCCAAGGTAGGGAGAACAAGCGGACACTCTCTCAAATTGAAAGGGGATAGATTCCGTATGAATGTACGGAAGTTCTTCTTCACCCAGAGAGTGGTAAAAAACTGGAACACTCTTCTGGAGTCTGTCATAGAGGAAAACACCCTCTAGGGATTCAAGACAAAGTTAGACAAGTTCCTGCTGAACCGGAACGTACTCGGGTAGGGCTAGTCTCAGGGCGCTGGTCTTTGACCAGAGGGCCGCTGCGTGAATGGACTGCTGGGCACGATAGACCACTGGTCTGACCCAGCAGCAGCAATTCTTATGTTCTTATTTTTTCATGGTGCCCAACCAGGTCCCTAGTACCTGGCAAAAATCCAAAGATGTATCAAGATTCCATGCAGAATCTCAAAGAATAGCAAGATTCTGGAATCCCACACAATAGCAGCATTCCATGCTACTGATCCAGGGCAAGCAGTGGCTTCCCCCATGTCTTTCTCAATAACAGACTATGGACTTTTTCTCCAGGAACTTGTCCAAACCTTTCTTAAAACCAGCTACACTATCCACTCTTACCACAACCTCTGGCTTCACATTCCAGAGCTTAACTATTTTCTGAGTGAAAAAAAATTTCCTCCTATTGGTTTTAAAAGTATTTCCCTGTAACTTCATCAAGTGCCCCCTAGCCTTTGTAATTTTTGATGGAGTGAAAAATCGATCCACCTGTACCCATTCCAGTGGCACTAGGTGGTTAACTGCTACTGAGAATCTGAGAATCAGCCAATCAATAGGAAAGTGGAGGAGTAGCTTAATGGTTAGTACAGCAGACTGTGATCTTGGGGAACTGGGTTCAATCCCCTCTTCAGCACCTTGTGATCCTAGGCAAGACACCTAACCCTCCCTGGCCCCAGGTACAAAAACTTAGAATGTAGCCCACTAGGGGCAGAGAAAGTTCATACGTATAGGGGCTGAATCTATAAAGGGCGCTTCACCATTGGCAAAATACCCTAAACAGCCTCAATAATTGCCTATCCAATTCTATAAAGATAAGCACCTATGGTAATGTACTCAGCAGTATCTAATGCCTAAGTGGGCATTTTGTAGGCACCACTAAGCATGATTCCCCAAAAACTTAGGGCCTGAAATGTAGGCCTTAAAAATCCTCACCTACATTTCAAATGCCTAAGTTTTTACCTATGTTACATTATATTACATAAGTGATTTCTATTCCGCTTGTGCCTTGCGGTTCTAAGCGGATTACAAGTTAGAAGACTGGACATTTCCAGGATCGTTACAGTACATAGAATCAAGAATGTATCAAGTTACAAATGTTAGTCTGGACATTTCCAGGAGAAATTGAAAGCAAATAGTAGATAGTAATAGGTTGTTGTGATGAATAGAAATAATACAGTCGGGATTCTGAAGTGAGTTGTACAATATTGAGGTATTGCTATGGTGGTGGTGGTGGTGTTCATGAGAGTATTTTCTAGTGCTATAGTGAGGTTAAGATGATGGGAAGTGTTTTTTGAAGAGATGAGTTTTGATTTCTTTTCGGAATACTTTAATGTCTGTTGATTTGATCAGTAGATTGGAGATGGTAGTGTCAATCTTTGCTGCCTGTGTCGCTAAAAGGCTGTCGTATAGTTTCTTTCGTCGTGAACCATTGAGAGGGGGGTAAATGAATAGGCTCTGAGTTCTCCTTAATCTGTGTGAGAGGTTACGGTATAGTCTGTTGTTTAGGTAGCTGGGTGCTGTTCCGTGTGTTACTTTGTATAGTAGACAGTAGAATTTGAACTGGGATCTTGCTTTTATTGGTAGCCAGTGTAAGTCTAGGTATGCATTGGTGATGTGGTCATATTTGCCGAGGGAGTAGATGAGTCTGAGGGCCGTGTTCTGAACAGTCTGTAGTTGTTTTATCATGTAGTTTGGGCATGATAGGTAGAGGCTGTTGCAGTAATCTACAATACTTAGTACTAGGGATTGTACTAATATCTTGTATTGATCTTTGTTGAAGAATTTTCTTATTTTTCTTAGGTTACGCATTGTGAAGAATGCTCTTTGGATAATTTTGTGGATTTGAGTCTGCATTGTGCAGTTTCTGTCTAGTTGTATTCCCAGGATCTTGAGTGTGCTTTGCATTGGGTACTTGATTGTATTTAATTCCAGTTCTGTGAAAGATGTTTTTTTTTTTCCTTCTCTAGTAGTAGGAATTTAGTTTTTTCCGAGTTCAGTTTCAGTTTATGACTTGACATCCATTTTTCTACCGTTTCCATTATTATTTTCAGGTGGTTTGTGGATAAGGGGTCTTGAATGTTAAAGGGGAGGAGGATAGTTATATCATCCACGTAGCTGAATGATACTGTGTTTAGGGCGTCTAGGGTTATGCCGAGGGATGCTATGAAGAGGTTGAATAATATGGGTGATAATGGTGATCCTTGTGGTACTCCACATGGGTTTGACCATGGGTCGGATAGGTGCTCTTTTGACTTGACTCTGTATGTTCGAGTTTTAAGGAAGCCTTGGAACCAGTTGTGAACATTACCTGAGATTCCTATTGCGTCTAATATCTGGAGTAGTGTGGGATGGTCAACTAGGTCAAATGCAGCAGAAAGATCGAGTTGAATGAGAAGCAACTTGTTTCCTTTGCTGAGGTGTTGTCGGACTGTGTCTAATAGTGATACCAGTAGAGTTTCTGTGCTATGGTTAGTTCTGAATCCAGATTGTGATGGATGCAGTATGTGATGGTCTTCAAGGTAGTTGGAGAGATGTTGTGTGACAAGACCTTCTGTTAGTTTGATGTATAGTGGGATTGAGGCGATTGGTCTATAGTTTGCAGGATTGTCTATAGGACCTTTGGGATCTTTCAGGATAGGAGTAATTATGATTTCTCCTAATTCCGGTGGGAAATGACCTTCCCTTAGTGTAGTTTGAAGCCATAGTGTGAGGCTAGCTTTAAATTTGGTGGAAGCTGTAGCTAGTAAGTATGGGGGACAGTTGCTCAAGTCACATGAGGATTTGCTGTATTTTATGTAAAGCCCGTCCAAGTCTGACCATTGTATCTTTGGGAAGTTTGTCCAGATCCTGTCTGCTGAGATTGCTTCATCTATTGTGGGATTGATTCATATTTCTTCTATGTTGATTCGTGAATTGTTGAATGTGACTGGTTGTGATGATTTTGTGTTTGAAATAGTCCGCTAATTGGGTGGCTGTGGGAGTTTGGTTTCCTTGGGTGGCGAGAAATGGTTTGGTATCAGTGAGATTTCTTACGATGTCAAAAAGTTTTCTTGTGTCTGGTTTTTCGGTGCCGATGAGTTTGGAGTAGTAATGCTAGTTGCGATTCTGTAAAAGGCGTCTAAGTGTGTGGCACCATTTTTTGCCATTTATAGAATCAGCCTTATAATGTGTACATCTGGTAGCACTACCAGATGTAACCTTCTAATAGGTTATCTTCTTTCCTGCTGAATATTGGACCATTTGGATTAAAAATGGTATAATTCCCCTTTATTAAATAGTAAAGAGCTCATAGCTTCCTGATGACTCTAACCCTGAAGAGCAAATGCTACAAATTTAGCAATGGGTAATAATATTGGAAATGTAAAGGCACTGCCGAGTCCTTCAAAGGTATAATTAACTTAATGGACCAATAAAATTCTTTCTATCTTCAAAATTGCTTTCCTAGAGTTTCTTAGAACCTAAGAATACAAAATGTTTAATTCATTAGAATTATTACTAATGAAAATGACATTTTGGTGATTACACATGGGTATGAATTTCCTAAGGTCAGTGCTGTGGAAAATGAAAGGTGTAGTTAGACTCTGCATTCTTGCACTTTATAGACAATATAACCTATAATATGATCTACAATCTTGACTGTACCTCTGCATTACATTCCTAATTTTAGCAGTTGGCCTGATGTTTGTGTTAATATGTAAGAGATCAAAGTTTTATTCCACATTCAAAACTCTGTACTTCATGTCCTGTTATATGATGGGAACGGAAGTTTTGAGAAATCAAGGTTTAACACTGCCAAGGCTGATGGAAGAAAAATCAAGGCCTACTAGCTTCCACATTATAACACTAACTGGACAGTTCAAAGCAGTGTTGATGATTAGAGAATGACACGGGGAAAAAATCTGTCCCCGTCACCGCCCCGTCCCCGGCCCACCATCCTCTGCACCGCCCCGTCACCGCCATTCCATTCACCGCCCCGTCACCGTCACTGCCATCCCATTCACCGCCCCGTCACCGCCACTGCCATCCCATTCACCGCCCCGTCACCGTCCCCGCAGCATCCATATAAGCCTTAGTACTCTAATATTTAGCGTATTCCATTCTTATAAATCAAAGTTCCTGCTGCTGAACTAGAGAAAGAGATGTTCAGCTGGCAGGGCTTTGTTTATAAATTTTTATTAACACAACTAATATACCACCATAATGTTTCCGACAGAGGACAAGTATGCAATAAATGCATTTTGCTGTTTCAATGCCAGTGCTCAGCAGAACAACAGACAGCAATATGGACATTCACCTTATGTAGTACTTTTTTAATATATAAAAATAGGCAAAATTAGTTGCTGTTTTATCATTATATTTTCTTGCCATTATAGTATTCTTCATTGATCATTTTTCTTTTTAAATTCAAAACAAATTCAACCTATCTTGTGTCCCAGCATGAATTCATGTTTCACTCAATTGGCTGTTTCAAGGGAATTAACCCTCCAACTTCCATTTGCAAAAATACCCAATGTTGTTCCTTCTATGAGCAATATTTAAATTATGAGGAACAACATTGGGTATTTTTGCTGAATTGTGTGACACCATTTGGGCTGAACACGAAGATTGAAAATGCCTGGTTAGCCCTGGACAGATGATTTGAACAGCCAGGAGCCTGTCCTGGCCATTTAAATCATTTTGAATATCTAGTCCAATGATAACAGAATTAGGGTGATTATAGAAACATAGAACTTTGTTGATCACTAAAAACAGTGGAGACTAAGGGTCTATCAAGCTCAGCATCCTGTCTTTGACACTGGCCAGTCTTGGTCTTTGGAACTGCCCATTGTGTCAGAAACAATAGGGATTAAGTGACTTGCCCAGGGTCACAAGGAGTGTAGTGTAGCTCTAACCACTGGATTTAGAAGTTGGCTTCTTTTGGGATCTTTAACTCATCATCGCTAGGACTCGAATCTGAGTCCGTGGCACCTAACATAGAATGGAATTAGTATGGCAAAGTAATGAAGAATGGTCCAGCAGCCCCCACCCTCCCTCCACCTCACCATAAATTTCGAGTTTTCCGGCTTCCTTTTTTCCGAGCCGCACGTGTTCAAAAATCCGTGCACGCGCGGCTGCGCGAGTCAATCAAACTTCTCCTCTCCTGCAACTTCCTGTTTCCGGTTGCGTCAGAGGAGAAGATTGATTGACTCGCGCAGCCGCGCGTGCACGGATTTTTGAACAAGTGCGGCTCGGAAAAAAGGAAGCCGGAAAACTCAAAATTTAAGGTGAGGTGGAGGGAGGGAGCTGGCTAAATGCTACGGGCGGGCGGGTGGTGGATGCGGGGACCGCGCGATCCTTGATACCTCACTGCGGAGACAAGACCATTCACCGCCCCGCGGTGTCTGTTTCTCAGAAAATACCATTTGGCCAGATCCAAAAGAACACCTCCCATGCTTTTTCAATTCAGGTATAGTCCTCATCTACAGATGATAACACTAGGCACTAGTCACTTTCATACTATTGATGTCACTCGGATCTAATTTCACTTTATTTTGCACACATGATATCAGTTTAATATACACATCATATCATATCCATTTATCACATCATTAGTTATAGGACCCCCTGAGAAAGAATGTATTGTCGAAACACAGACCGTGTTGGGTCCAAAGTTCCCAGGATATTGGGTCCTAGACATTTTGATGCATATCTCTATGTGGATTACCAAGTTGAATTTTGAATAAAGCCTACATCTTGAACACCTACCTTCCACAGTCTTTTGTTTCTATAGTCCTCATCTCTACCACCTACACTGGGAGGTTGTTCCACGCATACAGCATCCTCTCCATAAAGAAGTCTATAAAATCCTGAGTGGTGTAGAACGGGTACAAGTGAATTGTTTTTTTTTACTTCATCAAAAATTACAAAGACTAGGGGACAGGAACCAATAGGAGGATGTGGTAACAGCAGTTAACATGACTGCTTTTAAGTTCCTGGAGAAAAAGTCCAAAGTCTGCTATTGAGAGAGACATGGGGGAAGCCACTGCTTGTCCTGGGATCGGTATCATGGAATTTTGCTACTATTTGGGTTTTTGCTAGGTAATTGTGACCTGGCTTGGCCACTGTTGAAACAGGATCCTGGGCTAGATGAACCATTGGTCTGACCCACTCTTGCTATTCCTATGTACTTATGTTATTTTTTTTAAGAGAGATTCAGCTCGCACTCCTACGACAGAGCTAGGAGATATGAGTGAAACAGTATCTAAGTGGCCATTGGAAGAGAACATTCAGATGAGAAAAGTTCTAACACTTCAAAGAACAAAGACTTCATACTGAGATAGGTCAACATTTTTTTTATTTTATAAAACATTTCTAAGCTCAATATTGAGCCCACAATGGTTTCCCCTCCCCCCCCCCCCATTATAGAGCCGCATTAGGATTTTTTATCACCATCACCAGCCACAACGGTAAAAGCTCCGATGCCAGTGATAAAAACCCTTAATGCAGCTTGATTAAAAAGGGGGGGGGGAGGGGAGGATTTTTTAACACTGTCTACTACAGGCTGAATTAGAGTGCTTGCCTATTCCTATGTTCCCATACTGAAAATCTAGGTTTTTTGCAGCTCCCAGAACTTCTCTGGTACCACCAGTATTCAAAGCTCGTACCCAGATAGCTAGGGTTACCAGACATCTGGATTTAACCTGGACATGTCTTCCTTTTGAGGACATATCCTGGGGTCCAGACTGCTTTTCAAGACCCGGCACTTTGGAAGTCCATTATGGGCCTAAGTCACTAATTGCCCAAAGTCGGCCATGGGAAAAGGTCCATTTTTGAAAAATGCGTCCAACATATTTTTTTACGAACATCGTCTAACTGTACGTCCAGCCATCTGATCGTCCAGACCGCTAAGTCATCCATCTTTACACCCCATTTTCGACCAAAAATTTGTCCAATTCAAAAACGCCTAGCAAAAGAACTTTTGGGTGTGGGAGGGGCCAGAAAAGTGAGGGACAGGACACTCAGACATGGCACCAGAGTAATGGGGTACCTTACAGGGCACTGCTGTGAACTTCACAAACATCTCACCACAACTCCATTTTATGTCATGGTGAGCCCCCCAAAACACCCCCAGAACCTACTAGACCCACCTATCTACCACCTCAGTAGCCCTTATGGCTGCAGGTGCCACTTATATGGCAGTACAAAAGGGTTTGGGAGGTTTTTTGGGGGGCACATGTTTTACCATGAATGTAATGATTAGAGTGGCTTAGGGGCCTGGGTCCTCCTCTCCATGGTTCACTAACCCACCCCCAAACCATTTAAGCCACCTCTTTGCAGCTCTACTAGGCTTTCCTATGCCAGGCTCCCAGGTGCTGATGTTCTGGAGGCAGATATTTTTATGAGGGGGAGGAAGGTCAGTGATCATTGGGGGAGTGTGTAGGAGTCTGTACTTTGTCCCTGCAGTGGTTATCCGGTCACTTTGGATACCTTTTGTGGACTTAGACCTGGTTTTAGATGGCCTAAGTCACAATGTCCAAGTTCCATCTAGGCAGTGTTGTAAAACTTTCGGTTATACATGTAGTACGACTAAGCCTAGGACGGCCCACATCCTGCCCAAATTCCGTCCTCACCACTCCTCCTAAAACGCCCCTTTTAGCTCTGGGCGTACTGCAGCACTGTGAAGGCCTAAGTCATTTTTAGATACATCTAAAACCCGGTTCGATTATCGGCACTCGAACTACTTGTCTCACTGATCGTCTAAGTACCGATTTAGGCTGGTTTTTAGACGTATTTCCATTTCGATTATGAGCCCCCTAGGGTTTAAATATAGGTTTTCTAAAAGAAAAGTCCATAAACCATTATTGAAGTGGATTTGGGAGAATCCACTGCCTATTTCTGGGATAAGCAGCATGAAATATATTTTGGTGGGTATTTTAGAAGTTCAGTTCCTGTTTTGGACATCTGAAAACTGGCATTTAGATGTACATATTGCATGGACATCCAAATCCTAATTTTATAAAGCCAAGATATGGATAGGACAGGCACAGGAGGAGACAGTTGATGCTGTGGATGGGCAGACTGGATGGGCCTTTTGGCCTTTGTCTGTCTTCATGTTTCTATATAAAACTGCAGCATGTCTATATAACAATGGGGCGTGGTCTGGTATGTTTTGGGTGGGACTAGGGAGGAGTCAAAATATGGAAATCCAACTCTAATCCCAGAAGGGGATGGGGCATCAAGGTCCATAAAGAGGGATATTGTTATCAGTGATGTAATGAGGATTGGAGGCTCCCAGGGCAGTGGTGTTCCCGCCTTCTCAGCCCCTGCACCACTTTCCTTCTCCCATACCTCTTTACCTTCACTGGCATGAGCAACATCTCTAATCTGCTGCCAGTGGCGTAGCGAGGGTGAGAGGCACCTGTGGCAGTGGCACCCCTCCCCTGACCTCTTTTTCACCCCATCCGCTCTTTCCCTGCCCCTTCCCTTCTTCCATACTTCTTTAATGTTTCGGGCATAAGCAGCAACCCCATCCTGCTACTCGCACCAGCATCGGCTCTTCCTCTGATGTCACTTCCTACGTGTGGGTCCAGGAAGTGACATCAGAGGAAGAGCCAACGCTGATACAAGCAGCAGGTTGGAGTTGTTGTGGGGGAAGGGAAGGGGCAGAGGGGTGTAGAGGATGGGTGCTGGCGCTTTCACCAAGACGGTGCCTCCCCCCTTAGTACATCTGACTTCAGAAGGAGAGCTGAAGATGTTGTGAACAGCTGGTTGAATGCACTGCTTGCACTAGAGAATAGTTAGAGGCATAGGGAGGGGAAGAGAAGGCGCACATGCTGAGAGGAGGAGAGGTGCCCCCTCCAAGATGGTACCTGGGGTGGTCTACCCTACTGCCACCCCTTATTACACCACTGGTTCTCAACCTTTCTTCCCTTGAGACACATACAACAGACAATGTTCATATTTGTGATGCACCAAACACTAAAATTCACAGCCAAAAAAGTCTGCTTAAATATTTCAGTTTAACTGTACGTTTAGTATGAATTTGTCTATCCCATATTAAAAAGCTGTAAACAACACATCAGTCCCAGATTTCTCACTTGTCATATGTCAAAACAAATATATATTCAAATTCTAGTGAAATCTCAGTAACGACAACACAAAATCCCTTCACTATGAAGCAACACAAAAACCCGTAAACATGCTACTCGGAAGCTATATTGCAAACAGAGCCTATCGATGGAGGGCTCACAGTTTTAAACAAAAAGAAACAAGCAAAAACCAAAACATAAAGATCTGAAGTGAGATTTGAAGCTGGGCGTCTTGGTTTTGCTGATGGCTCTAACCATAAGGATATGCCTCTACTCTACATGAACTTCTATACGGGCATTTTATTACATAGATGTTCCTCAGCTGCCCCCCCCCCCCCCCCACGTAGAGCAAACCAAAACAAGAAACAAGTGGGGAATGGGGCTGTGTACATCTGCCTTGGGAACAATAAACTTTATTCATTGTAATCACAAATAAAATTCAATAGATGCATAAGTATATTAATATAATGTCCTTTTTCGTTTCAACCTAGCACAGTCCATGTTTCGGCCTCCGGGGGAAGACCTGCCCCAGGGGTAAAGGAGTCAATCCTGTTTTACCAAGCACTGAAGTCAGGCTCACTTTACTATTGTTATTTGAGTCACTCCTTGGGCCCTCCAATCTTCTGCATTGAACGGAGGTGTTCCCAGGGATGGAGTTACAGCAGGACGTGCAGAAAAGTGTATAGTCTTGAATTTTCAAAATACATATGTTGGTTTACTGGGGCTTACTTGTAGCTGGATTCTGCAGTTCTTCCAGAGCTGCCTTTCCTCCTCTGCTACCTTGGGGTTTTGCCACTGGTCTGGTCAGTTGCTTTCCTATCTGCTACTACTCCTGAGGATGAAACATGGACCATGTTGGATCGAAACAAAAAAGGACATTATATGGTTTATAGACTAAACCGCGCGAGGCAATTGCATGCAGACAAAGCCAGGCTGACAATCGTGGGCAGGACATCAGCGTGCTGGATTTGAACGGAATTTTAAAGAACTCAGAGGGTGGGGCGGGGGGGGAGTGGGAGAACCACCGCACTTAACTTAGTAGTGTTGGCGCTGCCGTTGGGGGGGGGGGGTGGTAGGAGGGAAGAGATGAAGACTGAATTTAAGGAAGCATGGGACAAATACAGCGACAATACTACTAACATAAGAACATAAGAATTGCCACTGCTGAATCAGACCAGTGGTCCATCATGCCCAGCAGTCTGCTCACACGGCGGCCCTCTGGTCTAAGACCAGCATCCTAACTGAGACTAGCCCTACCAGCGCACGTTCTTGTTCAATAGAAACTTGTCTAACTTTGTCTTGAATCCTTGGAGGGTGTTTTCCCCTATAACAGCCTCTGGAAGAGCATTTCAGTTTTCCATCACCCTCTGGGTGAAGAAGAACTTCCTTACGTTTGTACAGAATCTATCCCCTTTCAACTTTAGAGAGTGCCCTTTTGTTCTCCCTACCTTGGAGAGGGTGAACAACCTGTCCTTATCTACTAAGTCTATCCCCTTCAGTACCTTGAATGTTTCAATCATGTCCCTTCTCAATCTCCTCTGTTCGAGAGAGAAGAGGCCCAGTTTCTCTAATCTTTCGCTGTACGGCAGCTTCTCCAGCCCCTTAACCATCTTAGTCGCTCTTCTCTGGACCCTTTTGAGTAGTACCGTGTCCTTCTTCAGGTACGGCGACCAGTGCTGGACGCAGTACTCCAGGTGAGGGCGTACCATGGCCCGGTACAGCGGCATGATAACCTTCTCTGATCTGTTCGTGATCCCCTTCTTTATCATTCCTAGCATTCTGTTTGCACTTTTTGCTGCCGCCGCACATTGTGTGGACGGCTTCATTGACTTGTCGATCAGAACTCCCAAGTCCCTTTCCTGGGAGGTCTCTCTAAGTACCGCCCCGGACATCCTGTATTCGTGCATGAGATTTTTGTTACCGACATGCATCACTTTACGCTTATCCACGTTGAACCTCATCTATCATGTCGATGCCCATTCCTCGAGCTTGATTATGTCACGTTGCAGATCTTCGCAATCCCCCTGTGTCTTTACTACTCTGAATAACTTCGTATCATCCGCAAATTTAATCACCTCGCTCGTCGTACCTATGTCCAGATCATTTATAAAGATGTTAAAGAGCACGGGTCCAAGCACCGAGCCCTGCGGCACCCCACTGGTGACGCTCTTCCAGTCCGAGTATTGTCCATTTACCCCCACTCTCTGTTTCCTATGCTCCAGCCAGTTTTTAATCCACGTGAGTATTTCACCCCCAATTCCATGGCTTGCAATTTTCCAAAGTAGTCGTTCATGCGGAACCTTGTCGAACGCCTTCTGAAAATCCAGATATACAATGTCGACTGGATCACCCTTGTCTATCTGTCTGTTTACTCCCTCAAAGAAGTGCAGTAAGTTCGTCAAACACGATCTGCCTTTGCTAAAACCGTGCTGACTGATCCTCATCAGCCCGTTTCCGTCAAGGTGATCAATGATGCTGTCCTTTATCATTGACTCTACCATCTTTCCCGGTACAGAGGTCAGACTCACCGGTCTGTAGTTCCCCGGATCTCCCCTCGAACCTTTCTTGAAGATTGGTGTAACATTCTCTACCTTCCAGTCTTCCGGAATCTTTCCCGATTTGATCGACAGATTGGCTATTAGTTGAAGAAGTTCAGCTATGGTCCCTTTCAGTTCCTTGATGACCCTCCGATGGATGCCATCCGGTCCCGGGGATTTATCGCTCTTAAGCCTATCAATCTGCCTACATACCTCTTCTAGACTGACCGTCAATCCTGTCAGCAACCATCAATCCTGTCAGTAGAAATAGAACTAAATAATAAAGTTGAGTGGGGGGATTCCCCACACACACACCCTCGGAGCACTTTAAAATTCAGTTTAAATCCGGCACACTGATGTCCTGTAAGCGATTGTCGGCCTGGCTTTGTCTGCGCGTGATTGTCTTGTGCGATTTTGATGCGTTACCCATTATATAGATCTACTTTTAAAGTGTTTATACATCTATTGAATGTTTATTTGTGATTGCAATTAATAAAGTTTATTGCTCCCAAGGCTGACGTGCACAGTCCCATTCCCCACTTGTTTCCTTTCTAAAATGACACTCCACATTCCTTTGGGATACTGCCAAGTACTTGTGACCTATATTGGCCACTTTGTAACAAGGATACTAGGCTTGCTGGACTTTGATCTGTTCCAGTATGGCATTGCTGATTTACTTATATAGTTATAACCCTAATGAAAAACCCCAATATAGAGAAGAATACAAAATGCTAAAATCTTCCCAACCCAATTCTAGATGGTACAGGAGCAGAACAAACCTAACTCTTCAGGGTTTCCTTTATTATTATTATTTTTTATTATTCTTTAGTCTCATTTTTAGTTCTATCTCTACTTACACCGAGCTCCTATTTTTTTGACAGGATACGTCTTCTTTTATATATATTCTGTATTCAATTTAAAACCAACAATAAGTGCAAAATAACAGAAACATTTTACACTTTAACAGCACTTAATATTCTATCAAATTATATTTCATATCAAATATATATATCAACTCCCCCCCCAGTATTTATCAAACAGTTGTCCTCAACCATAAGTAAAACAAAGTATCCCCACCCCCACCTTGGACATGTATATTCAACGGGAAAAAGTAATAATCATTCCTTAGAAAATTTTGTTAATGGCTCCCAAACATCCTTAAATTTCTTATAATGCCCCTGTTGTATGGCTATCACTCGCTCCATTTTAAAAATATGGCCTAAAGAGTTCCACCAGAAATTATAATTCAACTGGTCCCAATTTTTCCAGTTCTTCATAATATGTTGTATGGCAACCCCTGTCATAATAAATAGAAGTTTATTATTATTAGAAGATATTTGAATTTTAGCCCTCATTGACAAATGAAGTATTTAAAACATTGAGTTTTTTAGAAAGTAACTCAGTTAGGTCTTTTAGCATAAATTAATTAAAGATTATAGAGTTATGATTGAAGAAATAAAAGAATGTCTATATGTTAGGATTAAGGTAGGGAGGATGGGTTCAAGCCAGTGATGTCAATAGGAGTAAGAGAAAAGAATTGTCTTTCTCTTTGAAAGAACCCTGAATGGGTAAAACTCCATAATATGAGGCTTGTTCCCGTTTATAGGATAAAAGAAAGAAGAAAAAAAGTTAAAGAATCACCTTCAGTGTCATTTTCGCTTATACCGATGGTTTTATAAATTGTATTCAATTGCCAGAGAAAATAGCCATCTGAATGTACACCAGTAACAGTTTTAATATATCCATGATAAAAAAAAAACACAAAAAACAAACTTCCAAAGAAATCCTGAATAAAAGTTTTTCTTTTTTTTGTATAAATAAGGCCAAATTGCCAAACAGGAGCCCTTTCTCTAGATTTAATTGCCCTTTTTAGGGGCATTAATTATTTTGGCATGGTTTTGAAAACCTCAGGGATGATTTTGCCACAATAACGAAAGCAGAGCTTCACGAGTACATTAGCTTTCATTATTGTTTTATCAAAAATCTATTCACAGAGATTTGCACCTGCTTTCTCTGTGGGTAATTCTTTGATTAGAAGCATGCTTTGATTATACCAATCTAAGCACATTAGGGGTGATATTGAAAGTCAATTGTGTGTTCTCTGACAGAAGTGCTATTCTTATCACAGTGCAACTACCCATACAGACTGTGCTGCTGAAACTATGAAACACGACTGTAAATAAAGATCATACAACATATCTCTTCCTCTTCCTTACAGATCCTATGTACCGTATTTTTTGCTCCATAAGACACACTTTTTCCCCCCAAAAAAGTGGGTGGAAATAAGGGTGCGTCTTATGGAGCAAATACCACAACCTCCACCTGTTTTTAATTGCGGCGCTCCCCTCGTTAGATGGCTGCCCTCTCCATGCTTGCTTTTAATGTCAGCACTTCTCTCACTGGACGGCTGTGGCAGTGAGCTCCCCCCTCCCCCCCGGCAATGAGCTTCCCCCTCCTGTACCTGTTTTTAATCCCGGTGTTTCCTTCGCCGGACAGCTGCGGCAGGGAGTGGCATAGCGGCAAACATGGCAGGTGCGCCTGTGTGGTCCCGTGCGCCTGCCTGAATGGCTGCAGGCAGTTCTCATGAGTCGCTAGAGCAGAACAGCCATTCAGGCAGGCACGTGAGACCAGGCAAGCGCGCCTTCCTTCTTCGCTGCTCTGCCTCTCCCTGCTGCAGCTGTCCGGCGAAGGAAGAGCCGGGATTAAAAACAGGTACAGGAGGGGAAAGCTCACTGCCGGGAGGGAGGGGGGGTTCACTGCCTAGGGGGGCTCACGGCCACAGCATCCAGCGAGGAAGCGCTGGGATTAAAAGCAGGCACGGGGGTAGGAAGAGGACAGGCTGGAAGGCAGTGAGAGGAACATAGGAGGGAGGAAGGGACAATTGTTGGGCCTGAGGTGGGGAGAAGATGACAAAGGCAGTGAGGGGAACGTAGGAGGGAGGGAAGAAGGTACAATTGTTGGGCCTGAGGATGGAAGGAAGAAAAGAAAGAAAGAAAGAAATCACCAGACAACAAATGTAGGAAAAATTATTTTATTTGCAATTTAGTAATCAAAATGTGTCAGTTTGGAAAATTTATATCTGCTGTCTATATTTTGCCCTATATTTGTCTATTTTTCTATAATTGTTACTGAGGTGACATTGCATATTTTAAAAAGTCATCTGCCTTGACATCTGTGCCCTTTCTCTGCCTGCCCTATGCCCTGTCCCAGCCTACAAATAGATCACCAGAGGTGGGACAGGGTGCAGACTCAGAGTCTGCCAGGGAGCGGGGACAGGGTGCAGAGCCTGGCAGGGAGAATTTGGTTCAGAATGTTTTTTTTCTTGTTTTCCTCCTCTAAATTTAGGGTGCGTCTTATGGTCAGGTACGTCTTATGGAGCGAAAAATACCTTATTTGTCCCATGCTTCCTTTAATTCAGTCTTCATCTCTACCTCCTCCACCAAAAATCCGTTGAACACAGCTACCACCCTTTCGTAAAGAAGTATTTCCTTAGATTATTCCTAAGACACTCCTTTTTCAACTTCACCCTATGCCTCCTCGTTCCAGAGTCTCTTTTCAATTGAAAGAGGCCTGGCTCCTTTGCATTTGTGCTACAAAGGTATTTTAATGCCTGTATCATATCTATCTTCTCATGTCTTTTTTTTTCCAAAGTAGAAAGATAACAAGAAGCAGACCATATGAAGAATAATGTAATGTAATTTATTTCTTATATACCGCTAAACTCCGTTAGGATTCTAAGCGGTTTACAGAAAAAAATAGACAATAGGGTACATTAAAATTATAAGTAAAATAGGTACTTAGATATTCCCTTACTGTCCCGAAGGCTCACAATCTAACTAAAGTACCTAGAAAAATGACAATTAGTAGAGTAATGAAAAAATAAAATAGAGATAGATGAGAAAAAATAAGAAAATAAACATTCTAATAAGACTACAATGGTCTAAAGGACTTTGAAAGGTTGAAAAAAGAGGGGAGATAGGAAATAGAAGCAGAAGGGAGAACCGTTGAAACTATAGAATTCTTGGGAAATTTAAATGAAATTTAAATAATAAAGTAGGAAATAAAAACCAAGTGGCAAAACAATGAATGAGGTTTAAAAATAAAATATCATAAACTAAAAAAGAAAGTGAAAAAATAAAAACAAACAGTCAAGACTGAAGTCCAGCTTGAAATGACTTCACTGCTTTGGCTGCAAAACTTCTCCAGATGTCATCCGATCCTTGTCAGCAAACCGGAAGCCCCAAATCCAGTGTCTCCGGTCATCAACTCGTCTAAGATATTCATTCTCTCTGCCTGCATGTCAAATTTGCTGAATCTGTCTCCTTTCAGGACAGGCACTGCTCGCGTCTCTCTGACCGTTTGCGGCGCCAACCATGGCCTTCCCCTTGTGGTGGCGGTGGTGGTCGTGGGGGTTCGCTCCTCATCATGGCCGAAGCTAGCGGCTGCAGCGCCTTCTCTGAGTCGACAAATAAAGTAGTAATAGCTTTAATCTGTGATCCCAGGAGACCAACTGCCTTGTTTTCCTACTCCTTATTCCAAAGAGTACATGTTGAGATCTTTTAAGTCTGTCCCCATATATTTCATGATGAAAAACATTAAACAATTTTAGTAGCCACCCTGTGGACTGACTCTATCCTGTATATATCTTTTTCTGAAGGTGTGGTGTCTTGCTATAGACTTATACAGAGACACTATCACCTTTTCCCTGCTTGCTATTCCTCTCCCTGTTCACCAAAGCATCCTACCAGCTTTTGTCATTACTTTTCAACAAATCCTGCTCTTCTTTTATGCATAGAAATACTTGTATATCACCTCTTAGATTTTTATAGCCCAAATACACGACTCTGCATTTTTAGCATTAAATCTTAGCTGTCAAAATTTAAACTTCACTAAGTCCTTCCTCATGTTATCCGTATTATCAGGGATGTCTACCCTATTGCAGATAGACCTTCAGTAATATTTCTTACAAAAATGTTAAAAACTGGCCCAAGAACCAAATCTTATGGTATACCACTGGTAATACCCTTTTCCTCAAAATGGGCTCCATTTATCACTACCCTTTGTCACCTACTCAACTGGTTTCTAGTCCAGTCAGTCACCTTAGGTCCTATACCGAGGGCATTCCATTTATTTTTAAGTCACCTATATGGTACCTTGTGAAAAGCTTTGCTAGTGCCAATGTTTAACTTAAGCCAATGAGTTGCCATCTGAAATTTAATCACAGGAAAAAAGGGGATATATAGCAACTTGTATTGGCAGGGTAAGTGCAATGAACAACTCCTATAAATTTCCCAAACAGCCAAATACCAGCAGTAACAAGTGTGTTAATTTGATTTCATATATGCTGAGAGACCTGGAGAGTCTATAAGATATTTATGTCAGAATGAAGTCCCACCGACCAATCATTGCATATTTCCTGTGAAAAGTCATTTAGTCACAAAACTCAAAAAAGTACAAAACAAACTTATATTGAGTTTTCAATTTTGTAGAGTCCCGACACAGACCGTGTTTCATTCTCTGCTTCAGGGAACCCAAAATGGAATTCGCATACAAAAAAATGGGTCCCTGTACACTTCAAATAA
Organism: Geotrypetes seraphini; assembly: GCF_902459505.1. Taxonomy (NCBI): domain Eukaryota; kingdom Metazoa; phylum Chordata; class Amphibia; order Gymnophiona; family Dermophiidae; genus Geotrypetes; species Geotrypetes seraphini. The sequence goes on along the minus strand of NC_047101.1, from coordinate 34,198,004 downwards.
GTTCTTCAATCTTCATGAACACACAAAAAAAAACGCATTTCTTCAATGATTGGTTGGTGGGACTTCATTTTGAGATAAATATCTCATAGACTCTCCAGGTTTCTCAGTACATATGAAATCAAATTAACACACTTGTTACTGCTGGTATTATTTGGTTGTTTGAGAAATTTATAGGAGTTGGGTAACATTACAGGAGCTGAAATGTAATGCTATTGTTTCCAACTCTGACTAACTATACAATTTAGATTGTTTTCAGAAACATACATTTTTATCTTCATTGAGTGTGTGCAAAAATCAATGAACCCATTTCAAAGAAAAAGCACTATTTTACTTCAGAAATGGCTTTGATTATTGCCCTACCTTTGTCAGTAGGATGAATGTTTATTTCTGTGCATGATATATTTCTGCAATTCTCGCAGTTTAACTGTATTTTCTTTGTAGCACTTCAAGATTATAAATCCTTATGACAAGTCAGAATATGTTACCATTTCAAGAGTTCAGTTTAAAATGGATATCCTACAGTTGATACACAGTGGCATTTAATTTACATGTCCAAAGTATAGATTATTGGTTCTGCAGGAATATTTCTTGGCTAGTAATGAGATCAGAAATAGCACAAGCCTAATGTAATTGTTTATAAATTATCATACTGCTGTGAATGTAACTATTACAGACAATCAGAAACATCCCAGACGTAAAGTAAAATCATTATCCTCCACTGATGTTCCTTAATTTATCTAAAAGTCATTGAATTATAAAGTGCAAAATTTGAAAGATACCTACCATGATATGTAAGGTCATGGCCCTATCATTTATACAGAGGCATAAGTTCCTACTGTCAATAAACTCTAGACCAGGGGTCTCCAAAGTCTTTCCTTGAGGGCTGAATCCATTTCCCCAATGAATATGCATTGAAAGCAGTGCATGCACATAGATCTCATGCATATTCATTGGGGAAATCCTGAAAACCCGACTGGATTCAGCCCTCAAGGAGGGACTTTGGAGACCCCCCTGGTCTAGACTAAATAGATTAAAACTATAAACTGTTTTATATAGTGCAGAGAAATTTTAGTGTGAAGTGTCTTGATCTAATAGCCCTACTGATTCTTTTTTTCAGTGAGTTAATATAATGACATATGGAAATCATGGACTCTTAAGACCATCAATTTATTATTGCAAGACCAATGTTTTCACATGTGTTGTGTGTTCATTACTACTTGAATTGTTATGGTTAGTTTGGGGATGGTTTTGGGCCTGTGAAGGGATATTTTTGATAGGATGTTTAAGTCTAACCCAGAGAATGACACAGGGAAAATATTTGTTCCTGGCTCCGCCCTGTCTTCATGAGCTCAGTCTCCGTGCCCGTCCCATCCCCTTGAGCTCAGTCCCATCTCTACCCCGTCCTCACAAGCTTGGTCCCAGTCCCCGTCTGATCCTATCTGCACAAGCTTCGAATAGTTTTATATTGAACTTATTTTAATAAAGTATAAAAAGAAACAATATTCTGTATAATTGTCATTTTATAAATCAAAGTTTTGGCTGCCGAACTAAAGGAAGAGATTTTCAGCTGGCAAGACTTTGTTTATATATATTTATCAACACAGCTACAATACTACTTTATACTAAAGCCAAAAAAAAAAAAAAAAATTTTTTTTTTCTACCTTTGTTGTCTGGTTCTGCTTTCCTCAGGTGAAGGGAAGGAGATGGCCGAGGAAGAGATACCCAGACCACAGCAATCAGGAGGGAGGGGGCTGCTGGATCATGCAATTATGAGGAAGGCTGCTGACTAGGAGGGGTGGGAAGAGAGACAATGTGCAGTAGATACTTTACTGAAGAGACAAGGCCATTCACCACTCCAAGGGGCAGTGAATGGCCTTGTCCCAGTACCCGCGGGGGGGAGAACGGTATAGAAATATAAATAAATAAAAAATAGATTTTTGCCCCGATCCTGCAGGTAACCCATAGCTACCCGCGGGTAACAGTTACCATTGTCATTCTCTAGTCTAAACATCAGCTGGAGAAAATGTCCATTTTCAAACCCGTAAGATATCTGCCCTTTTATTTTTAAATTGCACAGCTAGATGTTAGCTGTGGTCTGACCTCATCACACAGTGTTTTGGATGCATAAGAACATAATAGAAACATAGAAACATATAGAACATAGAAGATGACGGCAGATAAGGGCCATAGCTCATCAGGTCTGCCCCACTCTATTGACCCACCCCCAAGTCTACTATCCTAGGGATCCCACTCCTGGTGACAGGTTCCCTTGGCTTAACCCTCTAAGGGATCCCACATGGGCATCCCATTTGCTCTTAAATTCTTGCACGCTGTTTGCCTCGATCACCTGCACCGGGAGCTTGTTCCAAGGATCAACCACTCTCTCGGTGAAGAAATATTTCCTGGTGTCGCCATGAAATTTCCCACCCCTGAGTTTGAGCGGATGCCCTCTTGTGGTTGAGGATCCTTTGAGAAAGAGAATCTCTTCTTCCATCTCGATACGGCCGGTAATATACTTAAACGTCTCGATCATGTCTCCTCTCTCCCTACATTCCTCGAGTGAGTACAGCCACAAATTTTTCAGCTTTTCCTCGTACGATAGATCCTTGAGCCCCAAGACCATCCTGGTGGCCATCCGTTGCACCGACTCTACTCTCAGCACATCTTTTCGGTAGTGTGGCCTCCAGAATTGCACACAGTATTCCAAATGAGGCCTCACCATGGTTCTGTATAATGGCATTATGACTTCAGGCTTCCGGCTGACGAAACTCCTGCGGATGCAACCTAACAACTGTCTTGCCTTAGATGAAGCCTTCTCCACATGATCAGCAGTTTTCATGTCTGCGCTGATGATCACTCCCAAGTCTCGTTCTGTTGAAGTTCTAGCTAAGGTCTCACCATTCAAGGTGTGAGTTCTGCTGCCGAGGTGCATGATCTTGCATTTCTTTGCGTTGAAGCCCAGCTGCCAGGTCAAGGACCAAAGCTCCAACAAATGTAGATCCTGTGTCATACTATCGGGTGAATTGCCATCTCTCACTATATTGCATAGTTACCTTACCTTGAAGCCCCTGAGTTATGTCACCTATGAATATGTTGAAAAGGAGCGGGCCCAAGACTGAGCCCTGCGGTACTCCACTGGTCACCTCCGATGTTTTAGAGAGGGTACCGTTAACTACCACCCTCTGAAGTCTGCCACTCAGCCAGTCATTGACCCATGTAGTTAGTGTTTCTCCCAGCCCCATTGATTTCATCTTGCTCAACAGCCTGCGATGCAGGACACTATCGAAAGCTTTGCTGAAGTCTAGGTATACGACGTCCACGGATTCTCCCAAGTCTAACTGTTTTGTTACCCAGTCAAAGAAGCTGATGAGATTGGATTGACAGGACCTACCCTTGGTGAATCCGTGTTGACTGGGATCCTGTAGATTCTCCTCATCCAAGATTGCGTCTAATTTACGTTTGATTAGTGTTTCCATGAGTTTGCATACTATTGATGTGAGACTCACCAATCTGTAGTTTGCAGCCTCTGCCGTGCAACCCCTTTTTGTACAGTGGAACGACGTTAGCTGTTTTCCAGTCTATGGGGACTCTCCCCGAACTTAGGGAGAGATTGAAGAGTCCTGATAGCGGTTCTGCCAGGACATCACGCAGCTCTCTGAGCACCCTGGGGTGTAGATTGTCCGGTCCCATGGCTTTGTTCACCTTGAGTCTTGCCAGTTCGTAGTAGACATCGCCAGGTGTAAACTCGAAATTCTGAAACGGGTCTTCCATGCTGGGCCTTGCCTGCAATTGCGGACTGTGCCCCGGTGCCACGCAGGTGAAGACCGAGCAGAAGTATTCATTCAGTAGTTCTGCTTTATCGGAATCTGATTCTGCGCAGTTCCCATCTGGTTTTCTAATGCGTACTATCCCGTCTGTGTTCTTTTTCCTATCCAGGTCCAGCACCAAATGTTTAAGAAAAGGCCTGAATTGCAAGAAAGTTTCTTTTGACCTATTTGCATACAGTAGTTTCAATTAAGTAATCAAGTGTTACAAACTTAGTTGATACACTCTTACACCTTTGAGCTGGTCTCGCTTTTAACATTGATTAAGCAATGATTGGAAGATAAATTCTTTTCCCAAGAGGGGGTAACCTCTCCCTCTTCAGAGTTTTATTTCTCTGAGCTAAGTTTTTGTATAGCGAGCCCTCCTCTTAGGCTGTATATATTATTGAGTCAGTCTTTTTCTTATAGTAACTTTTAGGACAGCCCATGACCTGCCCATGCTCCTCCCCTGGCCACACCCCCTTTTGAGATCTAAATCGCTACAACAACAGCTGCGACAGAGGCCCATCGGTTTTTAATGCAAATTTTTGAGAATCTGGCCCCTAATGTGGAAACTTGCTTCCTGAAGCTATAGTTTGGGTTCCCCTTTCCTCATGCATTACTTTGCATTGAGTATTGGCCATAAATAAATAATTTCTGACATGGCTGCAACTGGATACCATATCATCTTGTTTCTTATACCCCGCAAATGTCACCCAAACACACCATTTTAATTTAAATATTTCATAGTTGATTTTCTGTGTCAGCTTTCATGTGATCGGTGATAGCACTCCAAAATCACCTCTCCCTCTTTTTTATTTGATTGTTCATAAAGAGAAAGGAGAAAGCCTGACAGACATGTGATTCTTCAGCAAGAGTAGGGGTGAGATTGGTTCTTAAAGTGATTCCTGAGTACCAGCAGGACATCATCACACACTTGGTGAACTGACATAAACTGCACAAAAGCTTCTAATTTAAAAGTATAAAATACCGCAAAGGCCCTGCAGGAACCGTAACATTCATGGGAATTAGTCTCATTCATCTCATTTTAGTCACCTTAGATTGTGCCCTTTAAAACCTTTAGCTTAGTGGACATTTCAGCATGCCTCGCACATGGTTGACAGTTTAAGAGTTTTCAGAATTAAAGTATGATTGAACATTCATCGGGAGGATTAAGCAGTCAGAAATATGTACTTGCAATAGAAAACTTTAATTCTTTAAATGCTTCAGAGCATGCTGACCATTTCAAAATGTCAGACTAAGGTCAATATATACCGTACTTGGCCTTAGTCCCTGTTACTTGAAAGATTTTGTAACAATTTGTCCCCCCTCAAAAAATCTTTCTTTGTTAAGGCCCTCTTTTCCTAAGTCACGGGAGAGGTTTCTACCGCAGCCCAGAGAGCCAAATGCGCTGACATTCGTAGGAACTCTATGAGCGTCGAAGCAGCGTTGACGAATTTAGCACTCCGGGTCATGGTAGAAACCTCTTAACTGTGGCTTAGTAAAGGGGTGAGATAAATTAATTTGAAATTGGTTTAAAACCGTCTAAAATTCTCTGTATGTTGAAGATTACGAAGCAGCAAACATTAGTAGGTAAAATAACTGAATTCTGGAATCTTCTTCCAACCTCCATTAGGGATATCAGGAATTATGTGTCATGCCACAGTCATTTAAAAACCTGGCTTTTTAACAAATATGTGTTTCATATCAGTTTTTAGCTTAAGTTCACATGTAAGTGGCATAGTGTGCCACTGAAAAGGCTACTATGGTGGCAAGGAATCCTTCGGGTTGAGTACATAAGATCTTAAAATCAATTCATAGACCATAGAAACATGTGGTTGCATTTTAACACCCCCCTCCCCCACCCCCCCAAATAGGTGATGCTTAATTCAAATATATCCACACCCCAAACAGAATCCCAAAAAAACAGTCCAAAAAATTTCAAAAAAAAAACCTGAGGGGAATTTCAAAAAAGAACCTGAGGGGTTCCTTGCCACCAACGCAGAAAGATAAGTGATATTTTCATTATTATTTCACTCATATATAAATTAAGGAGTTGTGAGTTTGAAAGTATAATCTGTGATACTAAGGAACCATGAGGGCTGCGACATTCTCATGTGGAATCAACTCCCAGGTTACATATGTCAGCAAGGGAATCTTACTTCGTTTAAACGTTTGTTGAAATATCACCTGTTCAGTCAGATGAAATATGGGTGCTAAGCAAAAGGACAATACAGTTTTACGACTTGAATGTATAAATGATATAAAGAGGCAGGACTGGGTATTTGTGTCCTGGGGGTGAGTATTGTAGGTGAGGTGAGGTGAGGTGGGGTGGATAGTTTTTCATGTGTATTTTATGTATGACAAGGCAGTTTAGGCAAATCTGTGCCTGCATGTGTGTGTTTTACAATGTGTGTTTTTGGAACCCGCTTTTTATAAAGTAGGATATAAATAATAATAATAATTTTATTTGTATAAACCGCTTAACCAAAAAATGGTTCTAGGCAGTTTACAACACATAAGCACGAGCCATACAGTGGAGAGTAATTTTAAAAGGAAAAAAACAAATTCAAAACAAAATACAATAAATAAGAATTGGTCCTACAGTAGAAAATATGATTTGAAAGCACAATGCAATTTAAAAGAATGGTTCTAAGCACCGAGCATACAATAAAAATACAATTTAAAAGAAGATACATTGCATGACGGAAGCATGGAATTATTAAATGAAACAACCAGTTCAAACAGTTGGGTCTTAAATAGTTTTCTAAAATCAAGATAAGAGGAGGATCCTAGCATAATTTTACCGAACCAATTATTCAATCTGGCAGCTTGAAAAGAGAGAGTTCTCTCCAGAAATCTTTTGTAACAACATTATTTAGTGTAAGGAAATGTAAGCAGACAAACCATAAAAGAAGGGCTATTGAGTTCAGGTCTATGATGTTGAGATGCCTCTATCATACGTGTGTGTTGATTAATAGATCTAGGCATTCTCTCTTTCACCTCCTGCCACTGGCATAAGCAGGCACACCTTTTTGGTGTATCAATTCCGCCGTGCGGTAGTTAATGGCATCTGGGTACCATGATGCCATTAGAGAAATGGTGATCTCCACACTGCATCGGGTCACTGAAAAGGAGTTGTCAGTTCACAGAATTGCTACTTTAAGTTTGTATTTGTTTATCTGGATTAGAATTCGAAGGTGTTCATCTACTACTCAAATCTATTCACCAAGCATCAAGGTTCACCAGTGAAGTGGAATAATGCTATTTAATTAGGCCTTAATAAGAGACAGTGTATGCTAGAATCAATTATCTTGCTCCTTATAATAAGAGCAACTGATTAATAGAAAAATCACCACCGTTTCCCTTTTAGTTTGTGGATTTTTTTAAACCATGTTGCAAATTGAAGCTATGCTTCTGCTAAAGAAATCATCTCAGCTTGACTGAATTGGATATCTAATGACACACACACACAAAATGAAATAAGTGAACAAATGCATAGAGTATAATCACTTTATATACCCACTATTAGATTACTTCATAAACTACCTACGTCCTTCTACAGACAGAGGGCCATAGGTGAATGCAGTGAGCACTTTCATGGTCAAGTCTGAACCAAGGTCGGTCAAGGTGGTGAGTTTGTAGGAGCAGAAATAGGATGTCTCTTTTGCCTTTTAGTAGTTTAAATAAGCCAGCAAATCTCAGCTGGCCCCTGCTGATCCAATGACCTGGCAGCTAGGGAGTGGTGGCTTTAGTGCTGCAGCTTTTACAAAGTCTTAGACAACTTATAGCTAACCCCCTCATTACCACAGGCGCGCTAAGCATTTTAGCGTGGATTTAACGTGTGCTAAATCAACGCATGTGCTAACCATAGGATAACATGCATGCATTAGAGTTTAGCGTGCGCTAAAAAGCTTACCATACCTTTGTAAAAGAAGGAGTAAGTGTTGTTAACCAAGTAAATGCCTTCTTAATGACCTGCTGAAACACTGTCCTCAATATAAATTGCATAGTATTTACAGAGATGATGCACGGTAAGTATAGTTCTCTTATTACTGATTAAGTTCAAAACCTATTACAAGCAGTAATTGAAGAGTAACCCTGATCCCATTCAAACAGTCCTGAATGCCAGCTAGGCACCAGACCACGAGCCACAAAAAGTGTTGTATCAGGTTGGGTGAAGACTGGGGCTAGGCTAAATCCCAAAAGGCTGGAGGGGTTGCCACTGCCTTTTGTTTCTCCAATAGTGCAACAGCAAAGAAAAAGGATTCACTCTTACACCAAAATGTTTTTAATAAATTGGTCAGCTTTACTGGTGACAGATTAACAGGGGAAAATGAACAGTTTTCATTTAAAAATAGTGGAAGCAAAGATTCATATACAGCCCCCTCTTGGAATACTGCGTCCAATACTGGTCGCCGTACATGAAAAAGGACATAGTACTACACAAAAGCGACAAAAATGGTTAAGGGACTGGAGGAGTTGCTGTACAGTGAAAGGCTAGAAAAACTGAGCCTCTTCTCCCTTGAGAAGAGAAGACTGAGAGGGGACATGATCAAAACATTCAAGATATTGAAGGGAATTGACTTAGTAGAGAAAGAGAGATTGTTCACCCTCTCCATGGTGAAGAGAACAAGAGGGCATTTGCTAAAGTTAAAAGGTGATAGATTCCGTACAAACGTAAGGACGTTCTTCTTCACCCAGAGAGTGGTAAAAACCTGGAACGCTCTTCCAGAAGCTGTTATAGGGGAAAACACCCTTCAGAGATTCAAGACAAGGTTGGATAAGTTCCTACTGGAACAGAACATACGCAAGTAAGGCTAGACTCAAATAGGGCACTGGTCTTTGACCTAAGGGCCGCCACGTGACGGACTGCTAGGCACGATGGACCACTGGTCTGACCCAGCAGCGGCTTTTCTCCAGTCACCACACTCAGTTGAGGACCAAATTCCCAATGTTCGAGTTACCGTATATACTCGAATAGAAACCGGGATTTTGGGGCCAAAAAATTGGCCCAAAAATGGGGGTCCCGGTTTATATTCAGGTCAATACATCTTCCCAGAATTTTTTTTTAAGGCAGCCACTACCAGGCTCTGCACTTCTTCTCCTCTGCCAATCTGTGGTGGAGGTGCAGGTGCAGGTGGCAGGAGCAAGCTTTTCAAACTCCTGCCCTGCTGCTAACCGGCTGCACGATCAAATTTCCTCATCTGAGCGGCACGAGCAGCAGGGCGATGTGGCGTTGCTTCTCGGCACTCAGTGGCTTCCTTACTGGCTCCCAAGCCAGTAAGGAAGCAGCTCAGCTCCTAGCTGAAATAGTCTGGCCCGACCCTGAGGAAGAATACGAAACGTAAGGGGAGACGTATCAGCTATGGAACTCGCAAAGAAAAGCTAAGTCTGAGCTGCCTTCTTTTGAATAATACTTTATTGAAAAATATTTTTAGAAAAGAATGTTAAATTGAGCACTTGATACTTTATATAAATTAGGTAAAATAAGATAAAGTAAAGTAAAAAACGGGACTAATGAGGATTGCGGCCGTGTGGAATTTTTTAAAGTTCCAGCGGCAGTCGGAAGATCCCATATAAGCAGTACAGTGGTACCTCGGTTTACGAGTGCACCAGTTTGCGAGTGTTTTGCAAGACGATTAAAACATTCGCAAAATCGGTGCCTCGGAAACCGAGCGTGGCTCGATTTACGAGTGCCCCCCCCCGTGAACCGGCACCCCCACTGCGATCTGCCCCCCCCACGACCTGAAGTCCCCCAGACCCACCCGAACCCGCTTCTTACTTTCAGCTCGGCCTTGGCACCGGCACTGGCATGTCCTGTGTGTTGGTGCCGGTGCCTGAAAATCGGCCTCCTCTTCTCTGCTGGGCCTTGAGCATCTGCGCATGCTCAAGGCCAGCGAGTTCACGTTCTCTCCAAGATCTCTGAATGTCCTCCTTGCTTTTTTTGTGCTCTGTAAATTATGTGCTAAGATGATAGAATTTCTCTTAACATTCAACTATTGCTTATGTACAAATCTGTAACACTCAAAGAGCACATACGTTCCAACTCTCAATAAAATGAGGGAGAATGTGTTGTGACCCGAGAGGGAAGAAATGTTAGGAATGTTGCAGCAATTTTCAAACTACCAGCAGAGCCTGCAAATTCAATATTTATTTGTTACCAGTTAACTTTGAACTAATTTTCAAAGCCAAGGCTTATAGATAGTTTTGCTTTGAACACTGTCTTGGGAAATACGTACTCCCACTCCTCTTTATGTAGGTGTTTTCAAGCAAAGATATATGCTGGACAATACAAAAGTGCTTTTGTACTTGTAATTCTTGCTTTGATCCTATTCCCAGGGATGCTCCTCCCCGCCCCCCCCCCTCAAAAAAAAGTAGTACAACTACTGTACATATACACTTTTAGCCAGATACATGCTGGAAATTTTCAGTCAGTTTGCACTACCATGTTTCCCCCCAAATAAGACAGGGTCTTATTAATTTGTGCTCCGTAAAATGCACTAGGGCTTATTTTCAGGGACTTGGGAGTTATGATCGACAACTTGATGAAGCCATCCACACAATGTGCGGCAGCGAAAAGGGTGAACATGAAGCTAGGAATGATAAAGAAGGGGATCACGAACAGATCGGAGAAGGTTATCATGACGCTGTACCGGGCCATGGTACGCCCTCACCTGGAGTACTGCGTCCAGCACTGGTCACCGTACATGAAGAAGGACACAGTACTACTCGAGAGGGTCCAGAGAAGAGCGACTATAAGATGGTTAAGGGGCTGGAGGAGTTGCCGTACAGTGAGAGATTAGATAAACTGGGCCTCTTCTCCCTTGAAAAGAGGAGACTGAGAGGGGACATGATTGAAACATTAAAGATACTGAAGGGAATAGACTTAGTAGATAAGGATAGGTTGTTCACCCTCTCCAAGGTAGGGAGAACAAGAGGGCACTCTCTAAAATTGAAAGGGGATAGATTCCGTACAAACGTGGAAATCTGGAGCGCTCATCTGGAGTCTGTCATAGGGGAAAACACCAAAGTTAGACAAGTTCATAATGAACAAGGAGGTACGCTGGTAGGACTAGTCTCAGACAGGGTGCTGGTCTTTGACCTCATGGCTGCTGCGTGAGCGGATTGCTGGGCATAGTGGACCAGCAATTCTTATGTTCTTAAGCTTATGTTTTTGCGCATCGTGAGGCTATCTTAACATTTTAAACATGAGTCTTTCTTTTGTGCATTATTTTTGAGTCTTACTTTCTTCTGGTATATGACTGTGCAATTGTATATTTGCATTGTTTTTTAATGTAAGGCATATGTGTGTTTTATGAGCCCTGAATCACAGAAGAACAGAGGGGAAAAAAGAGAAATGTAAGTATAAATTCCAATTCATTTCAACTGAATGGACTTTAAAAAAACTGATATCACTTTGTTATAGTTGGAATAATGGACTTGAAGTATAATATTCGATACTTAAGGTTTGGGGTTTATTTTTCTTCCCCCTCACTCCCAAAAACAATTCCTGTGTCCATGTTCCTTTTAATTCTATACATAGGGCTAGATTCACAAAGCAAACCGATCGGTTTGTGACCCCCTTTACGATCAAATTTCCCTCCGACCCCATTCACTAACCTCTCCAACAATCCGCTTCAAATCCGTGCATGCAAATTGGACAGCGACCCGATTTCATCAACCAAAAATTTAAAACCGAGCGGGCTGGCCAATCAACCCAAGAAGTGACTGCTGGAGACCGATCAAAAACATCTTTCCGACTCTCCAGCTCTAAGACGCCTTGTCAATTTTAAACAATAAAGTACAAGTTTTATTCCAGTTCTACATAGGACATGCATGTGCAATTCTCAAAAGCTGCTTAGGAGGCTGCCAAGACCGGGGGATCCTTTTACTAAGGTGCACTAGTATTTTTAGCACGCGTGCGAACGCATCCATTATATCCTATGGACGCGTTAGTAAAAGGACTAGTTAGATAGAATTGGAAAATCTACGTTCATGTTCTGGCCAGCTGAATTTTGCTTTTGTCCATGATAGAAGCATACAACAGGCAGCTCTGTTTGGACACTATTATTCTTTGAATTGTGATGAATATATTAAGAAAAGAAAGACAAAAAAGAAGAACAGAGTATAGAAAAACAGATCACATGAACCAAAGAACACAGCAAGGAGTTATACCACATCTCTGTATCTGATTAAGTTTCAGCTTAAATGTCATATAAGAAAGGGACATGCTGTTAAAGAAAAAAAATCTTGCATACTTTAGTAAATCTTTCTTCTTAAAGACACACATTTGAAAGACAAAAGGGCTGCAAATGAGTTTTTATAATTCAGTGAATTAATATAAAAACATGTATTCCTTTGCTGTATAGTATGCTAAAATACACTGCTGTTTTAAGTATTGAATTCAGATTGCTGCTCAAAGATCTGTCCAATAAAATGCTCAGAGATTTCAGTTTATTCACACAAAGACAGTGGCGCATTGATCAAAGAAAACGAGAGATGACAGCCGTCAGGAATGAGACTTGCTGTGCTCCAAAAGAAGAGATACAACAGTTTATAAATCATCTACCATACTCCAGGGCACATGTATCCCACAGAGGCGACTACTCTGTCTGGTTACAAGAAGGCATTGGTGTACTTAAAGCAAATAGGCTGTCGGGAAAGTGCATTTCTGATATGCACATAAAGCCATGCATGGACTTCAGGATTCAGCAGAGATGTTTCTGAGGGGAGGGATGAGGAAGGGCTTTGTATTTAGATGCGTGCTTCTGAATTAAACAACCTCCGAAATGTGGGTGTGCTAAAGAAAAGGGATTTATGAAAGCATATAAGATCCTTGGGGTAACTTTCTAATCAGAAATAAATGCTTTTGTTTTGAAAATTCAACAAAGCCAAAGAAAAGTATGTATATATATTTTTCTGTATCCACACAGAAAAGAATTACACAATCATATCATAAGCACAGATAAAGAATACCTAGGGGTCTGTATAGCAGTGGCATACCAAGGTGGGGCGGGTGAGGGGGTCAGTCTGGCTCAGGTGCTCTAAGTGGGTGCACAGACGGCACCAGATCCGGAACCTCTCGCCCTCCTCTGTCGATGCTGCTTTTCTGAATCAGCAGCAGTAAATTTTAAATTAATTCATTGTGGCACCACTCCTCTCCAACATCGCTTCCTTATTCTGGAGCAGAGCCGGCAGCTGCGGGGAGGTGCAGCATGGTCCCATTATGACTGCATTTTGGTTTACAGCCGCTGCTACTGATTCGAGAAGCATACAGCAGCAGTGGGGGGGGGTGAGGGGGCAAGATACTCAATGGCATTGGGGTGAAGAGAGAGAGAAGGGGAAGGAGATTGGTAGGGAAGGGTGGTGGAGGGCGAGAAAGGGGGCAGATGCTGATGAAATTGATGTGTAGGGAGAGGAAGAGAGAGACAGAAGGGGGAAGGATACTACATAGAATAGGGTTGGAGGGAGAGAAAGGGAGCAGATGCTGATGGAAGTGGGGTGAAGAAAGACAAGGAGCAGATGCTGATGGAAGAGGGGTGAATGGAGAGAAAAAGGGCAGACATTAGATATTAGTGGAAAGGGGAGATGGGGAGCCTATGCTGGATGGAAGTGGGGAAGAGAGAGTGAAAGAAGGGAGCAGATACAGGAAGGAAGTGGGGAGGGGAGAGAGGGGAGCAGACACTGCATGGAAGTGGAGAGATATAGGAGAAGATGCTGGATTGAGCAGTAGTGGCTCGTGGCCTGTAGGGGGCAATATCTATGGTACGTTAATGGAATGCACGTCAGGACATGATGGTGCAGTATTTTGTGGAGTTTTTCTACAAAAGTGCCTGCTTTTCGTATGGTTCTGGGTAACTCTAGTTAGATACAAGCATATGTGTTAGTTAAAGCCACGCCCAATAGAAGCGTACGAAAAGTTGGTGAATAAAAATCTGAATATGGATGTAACCAAAGCCAGAAAAACAAACTACAGATTAATATTACGGAAAAGCATAATAATATTCTTTTTATGTACTTTGCTGTTAAGCCAGATCATAGAAGAAATCAGGATATACATGAACTCCATCTTGAGGTAGTGACTCCATTTTGTTCTCTGGTTCTTTGTTCAGCTTGCCGCCTTTAAACCTTGTGGTTCTAATTGATACCAGATGTGCCTTAGTCCAGTTAGGAAGAACATATTAGATTCCATCTTTCAAATGGGAGCATAACATGTATTAAGTGTGTTGAATGTTTGAAACTATAGATGAAAGGGGCCCCGAACGGATGAATGAATGGATAAATGAAAGATATATGAAAGAATTTGTACTTAAAGTAAAATGTTTTATATAAGGAACACTAAGGAAAAATCCTAAAGCAACATCTGGAAATAGTTAACATAAGAACATAAGAATTGCCATCTCCGGATCAGACCCATGGTCCATCGAGTCCGGCGATCCGCACACGCGGAGGCCCAGTCAGGTATACACCTGATTGTTCTAATCACCCATATCCCTCTATGCCTCTCATAAGGAGATGTGCATCTAATTTGCCTTTGAATCCTAGCACAGTGGATTCCTTAATAACCTCCTGTGGAAGAGCATTCCATGCGTCCACCACTCGCTGCGTAAAGCAGAACTTCCTGACATTTGTCCTGGACTTGTCACCCCTTAGTTTCAAACCATGTCCTCTTGTCCGTGTCACATTGGACAATGTAAATAATTTGTTTTTTCTGCTCTATTTTATCGATGTCTTTCAGTATTTTGAACGTCTCTATCATGTCCCCCTCGCAGCCTCCTCTTCTCAAGGGAGAACAATCCTAGTTTCTTGAGTCGTTCCTCGTATTCCAATTTCTCCATACCTCTTATTAGTTTCGTTGCTCGTCTCTGCACCCTCTCCAGCAGTTTTATATCCTTCTTTAGGTTGGGAGACCAATGTTGTACACAGTATTCCAAGTGTGGTCTGACCATTGCTCTATAAAGCGGCATTATGACTTTCTCCGATCTACTCGTGATTCCTTTCTTTATCATGCCCAACATTCTGTTTGCTTTCTTTGCCGCTGCCCGCACATTGTGCCGACGGCTTCAGGGTCCTATCTATCAGTACACCCAGGTCCTTTTCTTGTTCGCTCTTACCCAGAGTTGCTCCTGACATTCTATACTCGTGTTCCTTATTCTTACTACCTAAATGCATTACTTTGCATTTCTCCACGTTGAACTTCATCTGCCATTGCTCTGCCCATTTCTCTAGCTGATACAAGTCGCTCTGGAGTTCCTCGCTATCTTCCTGCGATCTGATTTTCCCGCATAGCTTTGTGTCGTCTGCAAACTTAATGATCTCACTGGATATTCCGCCTTCCAGGTCATTGATATATATATTAAATAGAATCGGCCCAAGTACCGAGCCCTGGGGCACACCACTAGTCACTTTCTCCCAGTCTGAGAACTTCCCATTTATGCCCACTCTCTGCTTCCTGTTTTCCAGCCATTTGCCTATCCACCTTTGTATATCTCCCTCTATTCCATGGCTTTGTAGTTTCCTGAGAAGTCTTTCATGCGGAACTTTGTCGAATGCTTTCTGGAAGTCCAAATAAAATTATGTCCACCGCATTCCACTATCAATTTGCTTGTTCACGGTCTCAAAAAATTGAAGCAAATTCGTTAAACATGATTTCCCTTTCCTGAACCCATGTTGACTGGGTTTCAGCAAGTCGTGTGTATCTAAGTGCCGGACTATGCTATCCTTGATCAGTGCTTTCAACCATCTTTCCCAGGGACAGACGTAAGGCTCACTGGTCTGTAGTTGCCCGGTTCTCCTCTCGATCCTTTTTTGAAAATTGGCGTGACATTCGCTATCTTCCAGTCATCTGGTATCTGTCCAGTTCTGATTGTCAGATTGGTGAGTTTTTGCAATAACTCTCCGATTTCAATCTTCAATTCTTTTAAGACTCTCGGATGAATTCCATCCGGTCCAGGGGATTTGTCACTTTTAAGTTTGTCGATCTGGTAGTATATCTGGTCCAACTCCACTTCAACTGTGGTGAGGCTGTCTTCCATTGCTCCATTAAACACTTTCATTGCCAGTTAAGTTACAATCAGAGACCTGTAGCAGTCTCCTGCATAGGAAGGGAAAGGGGGCATTGGTAGCCCACACTTAGGAAAGTGTATCAGTGGAATTTGAAACTGTCAGTTGTTCAAAGCAGGAGGGGGGAGTACCCCCCTCCTCCTTTTTGTGCTGATAGGGCCATGAAGTTTTCAGCACTTCAAATGCAGGTTCTTTGGAAACAGATAAGCAGTTTTAGATTTAAAGTTTCTTTGGCTATGTTATAAAATGTACATTCAAGGATGAATGTAAACAAAAAATATGATTTCTGGAACTTATATTCCATGTTAAAAAGAAGTTCTTTGTCCAAATTTAAGGACAGCCTCTGTTAATGGATTGGCTGACAAATAATGATGTCATGCAGGACAAAAAGTATATATTGGGGAGCTACGAATTATAGCGTTGAGATCTATGTCAGCAAGGCCAGCGTTTGGTGGCTGTAAAGATTTCCCATATGACGCAACTAATCTTTTGAGGTCCATGATGGAAATAATAAAGGCAATAATTATTTTAATATAAAACTTGCGTCATGTGTCATTTTCCATGTATTTTATTTTTTTTACACACCTTGAGTGAAAGCTAGCAGTTCAATTGGCAACTGCTGCTTAAAGAGTGCACTGGCATCCACTTACCCATGCTCAGGATGGAAGGGGTAGAGAAAGGGCACATGATGGAAGGAGGGGATAAATAAAAAAGGGCACATGCTAGATGGTGGAAAGAGGATAGAGTTAGTGAAATACTGGAGGGGGTGAGGGAAAGAGGTGGTAAGCTGTAGGTAGTCACAGTGAAAAGGGAAATTGAGGACTGGATAGTAAGAATTTAATCTAGACAGATGCAGAAAATAAATTGAGAAGGAAGATGAGGGAAGAAAAGGGAAAGAAGAGGAGAGAGTGAAATGCCAGACAATGGGGGTGTGGGAGAGGGAAGGAGCGGAGAGGAGAAAGATGTCAGACCATTGGGGGAGGTGAGGAGTGGGGAAGGGAGGGACGAATATGGATGCCAGACCAATGGGGGTGAATGGAGAGATGGAATGGGGAGGCAGACAGTTTCTGGAAGGGACATAGAAGGAGAGAAGATGCCATATAGAAGGAGCAGAGAGAGAGCAGACAGTGGATGGAATGAAGAGAGTGACAAAAAGATGAAGAAACCAGAGAAGACAAAGGTAAAAAAAAATTCTATTTATTTATTTTTTGGCTTTAGGATAAAGTAGTATTGTAGCTGTGTTGATAAATATTTATAAATAGAAAATGGAAATAAGGTGATCCTTTTATTGGACTAATTGTAATACATTTTTGATTAGTTCAGAGACCAAAGCCCTCTTCCTCAGGTCAGGACAGGATACCGTAACAGCAGTATACTTTACTGCCCTGAGAAAAAAGGTTTTGTTCTCTGAAAGCTAATTGAAAAATATATTAGTCCAACAAAATTGTATTATTTTATCCCCCCCCCATTTTGGCCCCCTTTTATGAATCGCAAAAATAGTGTAAAATACCTCTTATGTGGAGCAATACACATCAGTATTGTTAAGTCCTTATCATTTAGGACATACTATACGGCCTCAGAAATGGAGCCTACGCACAGCAATGTAATCACAAGCTGAGACAATCCGCGTAGTTAAAATACTCCTGCTCCAATCATTGGCCACTACATACTTATTTAAAGTGCCAATTTTTAGCTTTTTTTGATAGATTTAGTGTTTAACTTAAGACTAATATAAGCCCTTAACCACTCAATATTGAAGAAATGATACTATAACTGTGATACTTTTTCAGAAAATCTTCTTCAGATACTGTGTGTATTATCCAGATTTGAAAAACTAGACCACAAAAACTTATCTGCTTTGTTTAGTAGTCTTCACTGGTGGAGTCTTTATAATAAAACCTCAATGCATGTCCATTTGCCAACGCGGCCAGCGTTTCGCTGGAATTACATACATCCGCTGCGTCAGGGCCACCGGGACATTAACACACACCCCCACAATCAGTGCATTCGGTCACAGCTTTTCATGAAGCCACATTAGACTTCTTTATCGCCAGTCGTGGTGATATTAGCTCTGTCGCTCATAGGCCGGCAATAAAAAGCCTAATGTGGCTTCATAAAAGGGGGGTTTATGAAGTCATATTAGGGTTTTTTAATCACTGGTCATGGCAGTAAAAGCTTAGATGCTCATAAGAACATAAGAATAGCCTTACTGGATCAGACCAGTGGTCCATCAAGCCCAGTAGCCCGTTTTCATGGTGGCCAATCCAGGTCCCTAGTACCTGGCCAAAACCCAAAGAGTAGCAACATTCCATGCTTCCAAACCATGGCAAGCAATGACTTCCCCCATGTCTTTCTCAATAACAGACTATGGACTTTTCCTCCAGGAACTTGTCCAAACCTTTTTTAAAACCAGCTATATTAACCACTCTTACCACATCCTCTGGCAATGTGTTCCAGAGCTTAACAATTCTCTGAGTGAAAAAAATTTCCTCCTATTGGTTTTAAAAGTATTTCCCTGTAACTTCATCGAGTGTCCCCTAGTCTTTGTAATTTTTGACTGAGTGAAAAATCAATCCACTTGTACCCGTTCTACTCCACTCAGGATTTTGTGGACTTCAATCATATCTCCCCTCAGCCGTCTCTTTTCCAAGCTGAAAAGCCCTAATCTTTTTAGTCTTTCCTCATATGAGAGGAGTTCCATCCCCTTTATCATCTTGGTCACTCTTTTTTAAACCTTTTCTAGTGCCGCTATATCTTTCTTGAGGTAACAAGACCAGAATTGAACGCAGTACTCTAGGTGAGGTTGCACCATGGAGCGATATAGGGTCATTATAACATTCTTTGTCTTGTTAACCATCCCTTTTTTAAAATAATTCCTAGCATTCTGTTGGGTGGAAGGTTTCATTCTATTGCCTGCGATGACACCCAGAGCCTTTTCTTGGGTGCTAACCCCCAAGGTGGACCCTATCATCTGGTAACTGTGATTCGGGTTATTCTTTCCAATGTGCATTACTTTGCATTTGTCCACATTAAATTTCATCTGCCACTTGGTCTTGCAATTTCCTAAGGTCCGCCTGCAATTTTTCACAATCTGCATGCATTTTTTTAACAACTTTGAGCAGTTTAAGTGTCACGTGCAAATTTAATCACCTCACTCGGTCCAATTTCCAGATCATTTATAAATAAGATAAATAGCACCGGTCCCAGTACAGATCCCTGTGGCACTCCACTGTTTACTCTCCTCCATTGAGAAAGATGACCATGTAACCCTACCCTCTGTTTTCTGTCCGATAACCAATTACTAATCCACAACTGAACTTTGCCACCTATCCCATGACTCTTTAATTTTCTCAGGAGTCTTTCATGAGGAACTTTATCAGAAGCTTTCTGAAAATCTAAGGGCTAGATTCACTAAGCAAACCGATTTCCCTCCGACCCGATTCACTAACGTGTTTAGCAATCCCTTACCAATCTATGCATGCAAATGAGGGAAATGGCATGCAAATTTTGAAGGGTAGTGATTCACTAAACTTTTTCCCCTATACACCGATTAGCTGGCTGATCAAGAACAAGTGACTGGTGAGGAACAGTCGCTTGTTTAAAAAACTGCTCTGCCCCGATTCTCCTGCTCTCTGATTCCCCCAACTCTCCTGCTCTCTACCGCCAATCAGGAAGTCCCTGATTGGCTGAGTAGCCCGAGGTGCCTCAGCCAATCAGTGCCTTAGGCCCTTCCCCGTGCATCAGATGATGCACCGGGTCATGGCCTAATGCCGGTATTGCGAAGCGGCCCGGCAGACAAGCAGTAGCTCCCAATTATTTTTCAAGGTACAGGGAGGGGGGTGGGTCTGGCTGGCCAGGCCAGGCCTGTCCCAACTAGGGGTGGGCCCATTGGAGTGCGGTGGGTCAGTGGGAGAAATAGTAGAGATGGCAGGAGGGAGTGGGAACCCTCCTGCCATAAATTTAAAAGTGGGGTCGATTTTTTTTCATTTGGGGAGGGAGAGGGGAAGGGGCACTTGTCAGGTGAGGGAGGGGGGGTTAAATTTTTTTTTTTTTTTAAATCGGGCTAATGTTTTGCGTGTGTAAAACATGCAAAATATCTGCCCAATTTTTTTAAAATTTTAAAGCCGAGAAGCCCTGACAGCAGTGACAGGAGGCTGCTTCTCCTGTCACTACTGTCGGGGCTCGAGCGATCCGTGCAATCAACTGGGGGCGTGCCTCTGATCGCTACCATTTGCATACAGATGGTTGGTGAATCAGTTGGCCTGCCTTCAATCGCACACGGATCGGAGGGTTAGTGAATCTAGCCCTAAAAGTCTAAAACTTTTCTATATAGAGATGCCTTTGAGCACTAACACCCTTTTTCCTTATTAGCCTCTCCTTTTGGTTCTCTTCAGGCAGCTCAATCGAATTTCTTCCCCGCCTGCTGTTTTACCCTTTCTTTGTAATCTTCTCTTGATCTAATTGTAGTTCACCTTTACCCTTTTGCATCTCGATAGTCTGTTTGGTTTCTGGTTTGTCTTAATAAAAGTTTTTTTTGTTAATTTGTAACTCCCTCTTATTTTATTATATTTTGTATAATCGCTTAGAATTGTGATAGGCAATTCATCAAATCACTATTAAACTTGAAACTTGAAACTAGTAGACTACATCAACCGGCTCACCTTTATACGCATGTTTATTCATACTTTCAAAGATGTGAAGCAAATTGGTGAGGCAAGATCTCCCTCAAATGAACCCATGCTGAGTCTGTCTCATTAAATCATATTTGTCTACATGTTCCACAATTTTATTGTCTATAATTGTTTCCACCATTTTGCCCAGCACTAAAGTCAAGCTTACCAGTCTGTAATTTCCGGATCTCCCCTGGCGTAACATTGGCCACCCTCCAATCTTCAGGTACTACAGACAATTTTAGCAACAGGTTACAGATCACTTACAGCAGGTCAGAAATTCCATGTTTGAGTTCTTTTATTACCCTGGGATATGTACAATCCGGTCCAGGCAATTTATCACTTTTTGACTTTGTTGATTTGACTCAGAATTTATATGAACATCGGAGCTTTTATCACTGTGGCCTGCAATAAAATAACCTAATGAAGGTTCATAAAAAGGGGAGGGGGGTGCTTATTTGTTAATTTGTAAAGTGATTGCTATTTTTCCATTTTTTAAAAATTTACATCTGCTATCTTTATATTTTGCATAACATTAGGGGACATGCATCACTGTTTCTGTGGTGTTGCATTGTATGCAGAGTTCAGCTTCGTGGTGGTTCAGTTTAACTTTTGTCTACATATTTCTATTTTTTTAGTGTCAGCCACGGCGGTAACAGCTCTGCCACTCATAGGATTCTATAAGTGTTGAAGCTGTTACCACCTTTGCTAGTGCTAAAATCCACACTATAGTTCTGTAAAAAAATAAAAAAGGGGGGGGGCTTAGTTTGTGATTACATATTGCATATTGAGTGAAAGTATTTTCTGTGTTCTGTGTGTACAAAAGACATGATTCTCGGTTAGCATTGACTGTGCAGGATTAATTTGTACTAGTCCAGCTTGTTTAGTTTTACAGTGGGTGCATTGATACTCTACTGCTCACTGCAGTATGTAAATGGTGTCTTTTCCTAGGTTTTTCATATAGATGAGGGGGATGTCAAAAAATGATGGGCCTTGGGTGTCACATATGCTAAGTACACCACTGATGTTTAGGTCAGTGGAATGGCACCAGCTAGAATGGGGCATGTTGTGATTTTTGAATAACTAACCAGCAATAACTAACATGAAATGAGCTGATGATTCAATAGCCCAGAACTGATGTTAATTGGGATGCTTCCCTTCACAGTCATTAGGGAGATCAAGGGAAGAATGTCATGAAAGAAGCTTTAACACCGGCATTGGCACCACTTCACAAGGAAATAATCACAAATGTGCAATCTCTTTAGACCCAATTCAACAACTTAACAAAGAGCTATAAACAATGACACTTAGAAATCATTTCCCACCTTTTTTTTCCACAGCACCCTCCCACCTCAGTTCCTATTATCTATCATCAGCTAGTCAGTGACAACCTACCCCCTCCTTTACAAAGGTCCGCTGTGCTTTCTAGCGTGCGCTAATTGCTAATGTGGACGCATTAGCGGTTAACGCACACACTGATTCAGCACGCGCTATATCTGCACTAAAATGCTTAGTGCGCCTTTGTAAAAGACGGCCCTAGCCACCATGAAGAGAAACAGAAACCACAGGCCCCTTAAATACACATTATCAGTGAGATCTGTAGTAGCACCAAGTCTTGCTGCCTCGCGTGGTAATGTTGCACATGGGCGGACCGCATCCCATTTTCCTTTGAGTTTTATCTCCTACTAGCCCCAAGGTAATGGCTACCTGCTAGTAATCCCCTTATTCTTTTTTTTTTAGCTGTGTCCACCAATTCATCTCGTCTCCAAGCCCTTGCCCTCTCCCAATCCCCCCCCCCCTTTGGTAGGGGAAGGGTAGGACAATTAATTTCACAATAAAATCCATCTCTAACTAAACTAAACTAAGCCTTAAGTTTATATACCGCATCTTCTTCACGGAAGTGGAGCTCGGCACGGTTTACAAAGCTTAAAAATATAAGAAGAGAAAGGAGAGAGATTTACAGGAGCATATAAATAGAGGGAATAAAAGCAGGAAAATAAAGTTATATGTTAGAGAAAAGCCAGGTTTTCAGTTGTTTGCGGAATAATTGGAGGGAGCCCAGGTTCTGCAGCGGGGTAGTGAGATTGTTCCAAAGGCCCGTGATTTTGAAGAGAAGGGATTTTCCCAGTTTGCCTGCGTAGAGAATACCGTGTAGAGAGGGGAAGGATAGTTTATGTCTGTGGACGGATCTGGTGGTAGCAGGCCTCGAGGCGTTAAAGGATAGTGGGATTAGGGGAGGGAGGATGCCAAACCATTTCCCACCTCATCTCCCATCCAACAGCGACTAAAAGGCTGCCATAGACCCTTCTGCATCCTCCCTTGCTCTGACCACCCAATCCTTATCACTACTGCATTTTTACTGTCTTAACTCTCCCCATCAAAACTTTCCCCTCTCTCACCGCCTCTATTCCTGTTCAGCTAATACCCAGAGCCTCCAGTCTAGACTGAGGGCCACTCTTATTCTGTGGATAGAGGGTTTTGGTTTTCAGTGTTATTAATCTGACTCATTTCATGAAACTGCATTCATTAAGAAAAAAAAAAGCAAATATTTATTAACAGAGAAAGGGAAGAAATAGCTACCATTTAGCATTCAACCATTTGCAAAGAGCTATGATGACAAGAATTTCCATAAATTGTGAACACTTCTATAGAATGACTTCTTTTTCACGAGGAAGATTGACATTCTTACAAAGAATTTCTGAACATGAGTAAGAAGCAATTATGGATGATTGAACTTCTTGTGTTCTCTCTGAATCTCACAGCAAACTGGTCCAATAAATATTTTGGGACTATATTAAAAGGAAGCAAGCTTCTCCATGGATTCTTTTTTCTCAGCTGTGACTCTAGTTTACTTCAGTAAAAGGTTGCATTTTAATCTATTATTCTTTTTACAAGAGGGTTTCGTGTAGAGAAGCATGTAAAAGCCCTCGGAAACAAGCAAAACTGGAAACTTCTAAAATGCATATGAGGAAAACATTTACAAAATTCTCCCATTCTTGGAGGTAAACTGTAATGTGCAGTTTGTTATATATGTCAAATCATTTATGTTCCTAAATAATGAACCTTGTTATACAAAACCTGCAAAGCATCTCATTATTTATGAATATGTTGAAAATTGGCATTCAGAAGTATCTTCACACAGAGATTTTTGCACAAAAAAAATAAAAATTTAACTACACTTCTAAGTTACTTTACTAACCCTCAGGGAGGGTTAGTAAAGTAAGGGAAGATCGTGCAAGGGAAGATCGTGCCTAACGAACTTATTGCACTTCTTCGAAGGGATCAACAAACGGATGGACAAAGGAGACCCCATAGACATCATATATCTAGATTTCCAAAAAGCCTTTGACAAGGTGCCCCCATGAACATCTACTAGAGACACTAGCCAGGGAAGCACGAAATTTCAAACCGTTCTTTAGATATGTTAAAGGGAAACAGCCGGCTAGGGAGGAGGTGGGACCACTGGATGACGGAGACAGGAAGGGAGCGGTGAAGGAAGAGAAAGAGGTCGCAGAAAGACTTAACATGTTCTTTTCATCTGTATTCACAAACGAAGACACAACCAACATACCGGAACCTGAGCAATTCTTCAATGGAAATCAAGCACAAAAGTTAACATCCATAGAAGTGAGCCTTGATGATGTGCGCAGACAGATAGAAAAAACTAAAAACTGACAAATCCCCGGGTCCGGATGGAATCCATCCAAGGGTGCTGAAGGAACTAAAAGAGGAAATAGCGGAACTACTACAGCAAATTTGCAACCTGTCTCTGAAAACAGGTGTGATTCCGGAGGATTGGAAGATAGCCAACGTTACGCCCATCTTTAAAAAGGGATCAAGAGGAGACCCGGGAAACTACAGACCGGTGAGTCTGACCTCTGTTCCGGGGAAAATGGCGGAAGCACTAATAAAAGAAAAAATTGATGAACATTTTGAAAAACACGAACTTCTGATAACCAGCCAACATGGTTTCTGCAGGGGGAGATCGTGTCTGACCAACTTATTGCACTTCTTCGAGGGAATTAACAAACAGATGGACAAAGGAGACCCCATAGACATCATATACCTAGATTTCCAGAAAGCCTTTGACAAGGTGCCTCATGAACGTCTATTCCGGAAACTGAAGAACCATGGGGTGGACGGAGCCGTGCATAGATGGATCAGAAACTGGTTAGCGGGTAGGAAACAGAGGGTAGGGGTGAAGGGACACTACTCAGACTGGAGGAAAGTCACGAGTGGTGTCCCGCAGGGCTCAGTGCTCGGGCCACTGCTATTTAATATATTCATAAATGATCTAGAAACAGGAACAAAGAGTGAGATAATAAAATTTGCGGATGACACCAAACTATTTAGTGGAGCTCGGACAAAGGAAGACTGTGAAAAATTGCAAAGGGACTTGGACAAATTGGGAGAATGGGCAGAGAGATGGCAGATGAAGTTCAATGTTGAGAAATGTAAAGTATTGCATGTGGGAATCAGAAACCCGAGGCACAGCTATACAATGGGAGGGATGTTATTGAATGAGAGTACCCAAGAAAGGGACTTGGGGGTAATGGTGGACATGACAATGAAGCCGACGGCACAGTGCGCAGCGGCCGCCAAGAGAGCGAATAAAATGCTGGGGATAATCAAGAAGGGTATTACAACAAGAACGAAAGAAGTTATCCTGCCGCTGTACCGGGCAATGGTGCGTCCGCATCTTGAGTACTGCGTCCAGTATTGGTCACCATACCTTAAGAAGGATATGGTGTTACTCGAGAGAGTTCAGAGGAGAGCGACACGACTGATTAAGGGGATGGAAAACCTTTCATATGCTGAGAGATTGGAGAAACTGGGTCTCTTTTCCCTGGAGAAGAGAAGACTTAGAGGGGATATGATAGAGACTTACAAGATCATGAAGGGCATAGAGAGAGTAGAGAGGGACAGATTCTTCAAACTTTCAGAACATAAAAAAACAAGAGGGCATTCGGAAAAGTTGAAAGGGGACAGATTCAAAACAAATGCTAGGAAGTTCTTCTTTACCCAACGTGTGGTGGACACCTGGAATGCGCTTCCAGAGGACGTTATAGGGCAGCGAACGGTACTGGGGTTTAAGAAAGGATTGGACAATTTCCTGCTGGAAAAGGGGATAGAGGGGTATAGATAAAAGATTACTGCACAGGTCCTGGACCTGATGGGCCGCCGCGTGAGCGGACTGCTGGGCGCGATGGACCTTAGGTCTGACCCAGCGGAGGCATTTCTTATGTTCTTATGTACTCCGGAAACTGAAGAACCATGGGGTGGAAGGAGACGTACATAGATGGATCAGAAACTGGTTGGAGGGTAGAAAACAAAGGGTAGGAGTGAAGGGTCACTACTCCGACTGGAGGAGGGTCACGAGTGGTGTCCCGCAGGGCTTGGTGCTCGGGCCGCTGCTATTTAATATCTTCTTAAATGATCTAGAAACAGGAACGAAGTGCGAGATAATAAAATTTGCGGACGACACCAAACTATTTAATGGAGCTCGGACTACAGAGGACTGTGAAAAGTTGCAAAGGGACTTGAACAAATTAGAAGAATGGGCGGCAAAATGGCAGTTGAAGTTCAACATTGAAAAATGTAAAGTATTACATGTGGGGAGCAGAAACTCGAGATACAACTATACAATGGGAGGGATGTTATTGAATAAGAGTACCCAGGAAAGGGACTTGGGGGTAATGGTGGACATGACAATGAAGCCGTCGGCACAGTGTGCAGCGGCCGCTAAGAGAGCAAATAGAATGCTTGGTATAATCAAAAAGGGTATTACAGACAGAACGAAATAAGCTATCCTGCCGTTGTATCGGGCGATGGTGCGCCCGCATTTGGAGTACTGCGTCCAATATTGGTCGCCGTATCTTAAGAAGGATATGGCGTTAGTCGAGAGGGTTCAAAGGAGAGCAACACGTCTGATAATAGGTATGGAAAACCTGTCATATTCTGAGAGATTGGAAAAGCTGGGTCTCTTTTCCCTGGAGAAGAGGAGACTTAGAGGGGATATGATAGAGACTTACAAGATCATGAAGGGCATAGAGAGAGTAGAGAGGGACAGATTCTTCAAACTTTCGAAAAATAAGAGAACAAGAGGGCATTCGGAAAAGTTGAAAGGGGACAGGTTCAAAACAAATGCTAGGAAGTTCTTCTTTACCCAACGTGTGTTGGCACCTGGAATGCGCTTCCAGAGGACGTTATAAGGCAGAGTACGGTACTGGGGTTCAAGAAAGGATTGGACAAATTACTACTGGAAATGGGGATAGAGGGGTATAGATAGAAGATTACTGCACAGGTCCTGGACCTGTTGGGCCGCCGCGTGAGCGGACTGCTGGGCACGATGGACCTCGGGTCTGACCCAGCAGAGGCATTTCTTATGTTCTTATGATTTCTTCAAAAGGTTTGTAGTTTCTTGATGTATACATTTGCTGCTTGTGGAAATAAAATATGTATAAACTTTCATGCAAAAGTCTGCTCCCGGGATAGCCAGAAACACATAACTACACCTTAGAAAATAAGATCGTTTACTGTTAAAGTGGTGTGCAAACTTTTTCACATACCGGACGATGCAGGAAACCTTACCCCCGCCAAAAAGGGGAGAGGGTAATGAATTGTTTTCTCACAATTGAGACTTTGGGGCCCTTCTGCTAACTCTATGAGCATCAGGATCAGCGCAGGCCATTCAGCGCGGCTCCCTGTGCTAAAACATCTAGCGTGGTTTAGTAGAAGAGGGAGTTAACGTGAGATTTTACCACATGGTCAGTGCAAATTTAACATGGTAGCTATTGGGAGTGGTCCCATTAATTTATAATACAGGTTGCATATTAACATTCAGATTAATGTGCAGAACCTCTTACAGGTTAATATAGAACAGGGGTGCCCACACTTTTTTTATTTTTATTTTTTTATCTTTATTTGTTGAAATTTTAACATAATTCATAAGAATTTACCACTTGTTCAAGTAAACCAGAAAAAGAAACAAACTAAAGCCAACTAGCATTTACTGCTACAAGGAAAATAGTCAATCCTTCTTAGACCACTAACTCAATCTGCCTGCTCTTAAACATTCCCAGTAGCCAGGCCTTTCAAATCTAGAAAAGCACGTAACTAATCTGGTGTATAATAGACATGTTTAACATCTTGATATTTAATCAAACATTTGCATGGATATGCTAATAAGAATGTCGCTCCAAGGGTTAAAGTCTCTAATCTCATAGCAAGGAATAATTTTCTTCATTCCTGCGTTGTTCTCGTGACATCGGGAAACATCCATACTTTCTTTCCTTGAAACAATAATTGAGGATTTCTAAAGTACAATTGCATTCATATCTTGTTCGAAGGCAAAAGATATAAACAAAGTGGCCCTCTGTAGATTCGGAGATAGTAGTTTTTAATAATTCAGTAACATTGAGAGAGTCTGTTGGTAAAAGTTCCTCTGTACCTGGTGCAGTTCCTACGATTTTCTTTTTAGGCAAATAGTAAATTCTGTTAAGTGGAGGTATATGTGCCCACACTTTAATGGCTTGCAAGCTACTTTTAAAATGACCAAGTTAAAATGATCTACCAACAATAAAATTTTTTTAAAAACACAAAGCACACTGTACGCAGAGAAAATGTTAATTATAATTTATATTTGGTTTTTTTTTCAAAGAGGTCAAGGAAGATGACGTTAAAATATGCAATGTCACCTCAGTAACAACTATACAAAAATAGACAAATATACTCCCTCCCCTTTTATTAAACCACAATAGCGGTTTTTAGCGCAAGGCACTGCACTGAATGCCCTGTGCTGCTCCCGACGCTCATAGGATCACTACACTAAAAAACACTATTGCGGTTTAGTAAAATATAGACAGCAGATATAAATTCTCAAAATGAACACATTTTGATCACTAAATTGAAAATAAAATCATTTTTCCTACCTTTGGTGATTTCATGAGTCTCTGGTTGCACTTCCTTCTGATTGTGCATCCATTATTTCTGCCCTTCTTTTCCTTCTGCATGCTTCCTCTCCTCCAGATCTCATTCCATTCCACAACCAACATCTCTCTCTGTCCCTCCATGAGAGCAACTTTTTCTTCCTCTCTTCCTGCCTGCCCCCGACACACTCTATTCCCTTCCCCAACTTTTTCTTCCTCTCTCCCTGCCCCTCCTCCCCTTTCTTTCTCTCTCTCTGCTCCCATTTCTTTGTCTTTCTTTCTCTCTCCCTGCCCCCCTTTCTTTATTTCTGTCTGTCTTTCTTTCTCTCTCCCTGATCCCCCAAACCACTGCCACCAATTTCTCCCTGCTTCCCTGACGCCGTAAAAGCCAGGCCCGTGCATCCATTGCACAAGTGCCGGGCCCACAAGCCTTCCCCCCGACGTCAATTTTGTCATCGGAGAGGAAGTTCCGAGCCAATCAGGCAGCGATTGGCAGAAGGGAGAATACAAAGGCTCCACAATTGACTCACAATTACCCTTGTGATTGACCTTTTGGGCACCCCTGATGAAGAAGCACGTAGCACCTCCTCTGTAGGAGGTGGAGGTGGCCTTGTGTTAACTCCGCATTATGTTTATCGGTATTGAAAGCTTCTATACCACTATTAATGACTGGGGAGTCAATTCAAAGCAGTTTACATGAGCTTCTGTAAAGGTGTTACAATACAGAGTTACAAAGAGCTTCTGTGAGGTGTTAACAATACATGGGCTCTACAGTGTACTGAAAT
This sequence comes from Geotrypetes seraphini, assembly GCF_902459505.1. NCBI lineage: Eukaryota > Metazoa > Chordata > Amphibia > Gymnophiona > Dermophiidae > Geotrypetes > Geotrypetes seraphini. The sequence continues at coordinate 34,168,752 of NC_047101.1, read as the reverse complement.
ACATGGAGCTGTGTGGTGGAGTTACAATACAGAGTTATTAAAACTGGTATGATTATGCAATAATCAATCATCCTACTGATGAGCACACATTTATACCAAATCAATCGTCCTACATATATACACATATAACACTAGGTTTACCATTGCAGCTAGGCAGCATTAGGTGATTGTTTGGTGGCATGCCAGGCAGGAGGGACTGGGCATTCCTCCTGCCATGATTGTTTGGGTGGGGGGGGGAACAGGCGGCCGCAGTCACATTTTGCACACACAGCATTTTGCTGGCCTACATTGTACGCACCTCCTACTGGCCTAGGGAGACACGTACAGCTGCCTATCCTTAGGTGAGCTTAAGCGGGCTTGTTTGCCTCCCTAGGCTCCCAAAGAGGCCTACAATGTATGTGACCTTCCTCGGGAGTTTTTTTTTTTTTAATCGTGCTTCCCAATTGGCTGGTTAGACATCAATAAGACACCTACTGCTGCCTACAATTGGGACGCCATTTATAGAATCTGGGCCTTTGAATCTTCTAGAGTTTGTTACAAAGAGATTGATGATGGTAATTTCATTTGTTTTTGCTCAAGACAAAAACTCAATAATTTGTTATTTCTTCTATCAGGATTCTGCATTTTTTGGATGAAAATTGTGTAGGCATAGACCCAGATGTTTGTAGAAAACTCCAAGAAAGGAGGAAACCGGCAGTGAGGCCGGCAGTGTTGTGAGGCCGGCAGTTTCCTTCTTGATTCCTATGTTTTATTTTTATCGGTTTATGTTTATTTTTTCATTTACCAATGTAAAATGCATAATTCAGCTTTGAGAAGCTTCTTGTTTGTTTGTTTCTTAAGAACTTTTATTCAATCTAGGATAGTACCTTCTGGTACAGTCAATGAGATCTGAATTATGATGGGGAATCTGAATACACTTGGTTTGCATGTCTAATTTCCTTTCTCTAGTTTGATTTCTATATGGGGTTTACGTCCTTGGATTCCCCACTACTAGTGGTCTAGGTTTTCAGTTGTATTATTATTTTTTATTTATATTATCAATATCTTGATTTCATTGTTATGAAACATTTCTAGTCAAAATAATTTGTCTTGTTATATAAGAACATAAGAATTGCCGCTGCTGGGTCAGACCAGTGCTCCATCGTGCCCAGCAGTCCGCTCCCGCAGTGGCCCTTAGGTCAAAGACCTGCTGGGCACGATGGAGCACTGGTCTGCTAAGTCTATTCCCTTCATTATCTTGAATGTTTCGATCATGTCCCCTCTCAGTCTCCTCTTTTCAAGGGAGAAGAGGCCCAGTTTCTCTAATCTCTCACTGTACGGCAACTCCTCCAGCCCCTTAACCATTTTAGTCGCTCTTTAGACCCTTTCGAGTAGTACTGTGTCCTCCTTCATGTACGGTGACCAGTGCTGGATGCAGTATTCCAGGTGGGGGCGTACTATGACCCAGTACAGTGACATGAGAACCTACTCTGATCTATTCATGATCCCTTTCTTAATCATTCCTAGCATTCTGTTTGCCCTTTTCGCCGCCACCACACATTGTATGGACAGCTTCATTGACGTGTCAACCAGTACTCCCAAGTCTTTTTCCTGGGGGGGTCTCTCCGAGTACTGCACCGGACATCCTGTATTCATGTATAAGATTTTTGTTACTGACATGCATCACATTAAACCTAATTTGCCATGCCGCAGCCCATTTTCCAAGCGTGTTTATGTCACGTTGCATGTCTTCGCAATCCTTCTGTGTTTTTACTACTCTGAATAACTTCATATCGTCTGCAAATTTAATCATCTCGCTGGTCGTACCAATTTCCAGGTCATTTATAAAATTTTGTAATGATTTTGAAAAAAAGAATCTTTTTATTCATCGACAAATGAGAAGCCATGCTCTATCCAGCTGTAATTGTTTCAGTTGATATTTTGGTTACAGTCCATAGACATGGCCCCCCTACATGACCATGGAGCTCATATTTTGATGCAATCTGTTGCCCAATAGACAAATTCATTAAGATAATATAGATAAGTTCGGTCTAAAATACCTGAAGAGCCAGGATTTTTATTTTTCTCCAATCTAGCATTAATAAAAGGTACTGCACCTTCAGCTATGTCACCATTAAACATTTCTGCTTTATGAATATGGATTAAATTAGGGGTCTCAAAAGTCCCTCCTTGAGGGCCACAATCCATTCGGGTTTTCAGGATTACCCCAATGAATATGCATGAGATCTATGTGCATGCACTGCTTTCAATGCATATTCATTGGGGAAATCCTGAAAACCCAACTGGATTGCAGCCCTCAAGGAGGGACTTTGAGATCCCTGGATTAAACCATTGGAATGGGGGAGGAACACGTACCCTGTAGGCCCTATCATTGGGATAAACATTTATTTCATTTTTAAACTTATTAGATCTACTACACAATTAACTGTCTCCATCTTGCAGAAATGAAAAAAAGAAAATAGCATCTTCATATTTTCAGTATATAATATGTGTGTTTTAATACCATTTTGCTTAACGGTCAGATGAAGAAATGAGTTGGCGGCTTGTGTCCGTTCAAGAAAGCGAGATCTATAAATTAATACTCCTCCTGAAGAAGCCCTCGCGGCGAAACTCAGGACTAAGTAGGGGAGTAGGAGAATTCACCAATTTGCAGTTTTGCACCTTTACACGTGTTGCGTGTATTTATTTGATCACACAGAATAAGCAAGCCTGCAGAGCCACACTAAATGATCATCCGTGCTGGGGAAGATAAGTGCTTGATTTACTATCTTTAATAGAAAAGCCTAATGAAATAATATAGAAGATCAGCACCGGCTGGATGTTTAAGATTTTGAGATCTGATGCAAATATATGGGGGCAAATAAGTGCAATGATGGTCCCGATATGATCTCATTGTGACTGTCTGCAGGAGATTACAAACTGAGCAATTTGGTTATTGATTTGAAGTAGTTAATTCTATTTTAACCATAATTATAATGCCAGCCGCAGTCAAATCTTGATCCTCTTCATTGAGAAAAGCTTTCCTTCTACCGATGATCTCTCTTCTTATTTAGCAGCTGTTCCTCTGCCAGTCTCTATGGCCCTTTCAACCTCCATCTTTTTCTCTGATCCACTTATCTTCACCACTTCAGCTTTTTTCTTCCAGGTCGGTCCTTCCTCTGGACACACATGACTCACCAAAGATCTCACGCAGCTTCCGATCTGGCTATCATTTCCCTTTTCTCATTCTGCTCGTTCCTTTTGTTGTGGTTAGCTAAAGGAATAAGGCAGAGTTGAAAGAGTGATACTTTGCTAGAAGCAAAAAAAAACCCTTTCCCAATATTTGACAGCTCGACAGAATGCAGGAATCAATTCCAAAGTTCTAGGCAATACCTGTAAGGGGTTTATATGCTAGAGGGCATTAGCTTAACCTATCTTTCCAGAACATGAGCTCCCTACTCCAGATAAATGATTTATTTCTTTGATTCTTGCTGTTTTAAAGCTGAGGTAAAGCTGGTCTATGTGCTATTATTGTCTTCGCTCTGAAACTGCCTTAAAGCTGCATAAATAAAGCCTGGATGAACTGCTTACTGATTTAGCTGAACCCTCCTGCCTACTCATCTGCTTAAGATTCCCACAGTGAGCAAATCTAATCTTCCTAATGTGGTAGTATTATCCTCACTCAGGTACATTTTCTGAAACCAGTGATCAACAATGTTTTTTAACATCAGCTCCAGTGTTTAAAAAGTTATATATATTCAGTGGCAGTACACAGTATTCAATGGCACTTAATATGTGTATTTGCTGCTGTGTGTTTTTATTTTACACTAACTGAACATAGGCTATCTGTATAGTATCTGTATATCATCACTAGCCCCGCCCCCTTTTAAAAAACCGCAAAAGCGCTGAATGCTCTGCGCTGGTCCCGAGATTCATAGAGTTCCTAAGAGCATTGGAAGCAACGCAGAGCATTCAGCAATGCCGGCAGGCACTAAACACCGCTTCTGCGGTTTTGTAAAATGGGGAGGGGGGTAATATTAGTTAAGAATATGGATTTCACCCATGCCTTTCTCAGTAGCTGAAGAAAAGTTATAGTCATGTACAGGAGGGATTTTATGGCGCTCAGCGGCTTACACTCTAAAGGCTAGATTCACTAAGCAAACCGATGGTGTACCAATCGGTTTGCGACCCCGACCCGATTCACTAATCTTCTGGCCGATCCTGTCCGCACCCAAGCCGTGCATACAAATGAGGGAAATGGCATGCAAATCTGGGAAGGCAGAGATTCACCAACATTTTTCAGACACACCGATAGGGCTGGCCGATCCAAAACCAAGCGACTGATGAAGACCAGTTGCTCACTCCTTTCCTGCTCTCTCCCACCCTGAAATACCAGCCCTGTAGCCCTGAAAAAACCCTACTCTCTGCCTCGTGGTCAAGCAGCAAGCCTGCTTCTCGGTCCGCTAAACCATTGAGTCTGTGGGAAAAAGTGCCGCCCCTACTCTCCTGCTCTCTGCCACGGGCTTGCACTGTGGGGAAGGGCAGCAGAGAGCATGAGAGTTAGGGCAGGTTTCATGTTCTGTTCCATTTTCTGGCAGTTCCCCCCCCCACCCCCGGCTTTTTTTAAAAGAGGCTGCAGTGAGTCCCGTTAGGAGACGAGATCGGGCCCAGCTCAACACTTTGCCTGCCATTACTTCACCACCCCTTCCCCTTTGTTTTGACCTCGCTGGTGCAGGAGAGCGACGCATGCGTGGATCACATGTACAGCAATCAATGATGGTCTACGCATGCGTCGCGATTGGTCTTCAGCTTAAAAGGGAATACAATACTGACACAAATCAATTACTTTGTAAAATGTCAAGCTCATTTCCAAAGATTAATCTCTCCCCATCCCCCACCTCCATGTCAGTCGGTATACAGTGTGCATTCATTGCATTCCTTTGCTAAAGAACATTTAGAACATGCAGCGCTACACATTAATTTTCTTTGACCTTTAGTTAAATAAATAATGGACTGTAGGCAATGTAAAATCTGATTTATAGTTTAGAAATGATTAGAAACCTCTTCTTAAATGCAAAGGTTAAATAAATCCTTTCCTAACTAATCAGCCTGGAAGAGATGCAAAGGTTTCCATACCTCCATTAAGGTATTCATATTTCTTGATTAACTGATTGATGTTACACCTATACTATCAGGCAGGTTAAAAATCAAATCAATACGAATTACAATGAAGACAGATAAAAGCATATACAAAAACTACATACATACATAGCATAACTGACCAAAATATTCCTACTTCAAATGAAATCAACATACAGTAACAAAACCCAAAATATATTAAGGACCCCTTTTACTAAGCTGCACTAAAAAAGTAGCCTTTGCTGTTTTTGAAGAAGAACAGGAGAAGAATCTCCACAACCTAATCAAGAATGAACCAACAAACAATGGAGACGTTTAAACATACAGGTGTGTTGATTTATTTCCAAACTTTGAGCAATTGTGCAATGGCTTGACGCTAATGGTTCATCCTAAACAGCCTGCTTCAGCAGCCATATTGCCAATAAACTATGATTATGACTTGTGGAGTAACTTCTATCACGGATAAACAACCTCAAAAAGCACACTTACGAGGAGAAACTCTTTCATGTAGTCTCCGGAGTTTCTCCTCATAAGTGTTCTTTTTGAGGTTGTTTATCCATGATACATGTTACTCCACAAGTCATAGTCATAGTTTATTGACAATAAGACTCTTGAAGCAGGCTATTTAGGCCGAAACATGTGCTCGACACGAGCAGTGGCGTACCTAGCATATGTGACACCCAGGACCCAACATTTTTTGACACCCCCATCTATATGAAAAATATGATTTTTAGTAACAATCCACATATCGCACAACAAGAGTGTACCTAGGAAAAGGCAGCATCTTAAACACTGCAGTGAGCACTAGAACATCAACACATACATTGTAAAACTAAACAAGCCAGATCCTGCACAGTCAATTGATCCTGTACAGTCAATGCTATCAGAAAGCCATGTCCCTTTCATACACACAGACAGATACACCCTCGTCCAATATGGAATAATCACAAACTAAAATTAGAAATATGTAGACAAAAGTTAAACTGAACCGCCAAGAAACCAGACTCTGCATACAATGCAACACCACAACACCACAAAAACAGTAATACATGTCCTCTAATACAGTAGATGTAAATTTGAAAAAACTGAAACATAACAATCACCACTTTACAAATTAACAAATAAAAATAAAACAAATAATGAGAAATAAGAAAATACCATTTTATTGGATTAATCCCCGTAAGCTCGGTCCCCATCCCTGCAAACCACCTGATTCCATCCACACAAGCCTTGATTTGTTTTATATTGAACTTATTATATTAAAGTATAAAAAGAAACAATATTATGCACAATTGTCAATTTATAAATCAGCGTCTTCTCCCCACTCTCTCTTCCCCATTTCCCTTCAGCGTCCTCAGCCCACTCTCTCTCCACTTTCCTTCAGCGCACGCACATAAAAACAAGCAAGTAATTTTATATCATTTTCATTCTATTCATTCATAGAAATTAAAGTCTAAATAATATCAGTCACATAAGAAAACATGATTTTACAAAAATAATTCCCTGCACAGTCAAGATCTGCAAGGATTACTAGATGTCTTTCAGCAGCTCCCCTCCCTCCCTCCCCCTTAGCTTCGTGGCCAAGTCAAAATGATCTACCAACAATAAAATAAAAAAAAAACACAAAGCACACTGTATGGAGAGAAAATGTTAATTATCATTCATATTCCACGGGTTTTCAAAGAGGTCAAGGCAGATGACTTTATGCAATGTCACCTCAGTAACAACTATACAAAAATAGACAAATATACCCCCTCCCTTTTTACAAACCAATATAGCGATTTTTAGTACAGGGAGCTGCGCTGAATGCCCCATGCTGCTCTCGATACTCTTAGGCTCCCTGCGCTAAAAAACGCTATTGCGGTTTAGTAAAAGTGGCCATAGTGCAAAATATAGACAGCATATATAAATTCTCAAAACAGACACATTTTGCTCACTAAATTGAAAATAAAATAATTTATCCTACCTTTGTTTGGTAATTTCATCAGTCTCTGATTGCACTTTATTCTTCTGACTGTGCATCCAATATTTCTTCCCTTCTTTCAGCCTCCTGTATGCTTCCTCTCCTCCAGACCTCATTCACTCCCCCAACTTTTTCTTTGTTTCATCCTGCCCCCTTCTTTCTTTCTCTCTCCATGCCCCCTTTCTTTCTGTATGTCTGTCTTTCTATCTCTCTCTCTCCGTGCCCCATTTTTTTCTTTCTTTCTTTGTTTCACCCTGTCCCCTTTATTTCTTTCTGGCTCCCTGTCCCCTCCCCCCTTTCTTTCTCCCTGCCCTCCCCCATGCCACCACCATTGGGAAACATGCTGCTGCCACCGCCGCCGGGGAAAGACTGCCTATGCCGCCATCGGGAACAGGCCGGCGCTGAGTTCTCCCTCCCTGCTTTTCTTCCCCGCGGGGCCGACCAACTCTCGCTGCCCAACGTCAATTCTTACGTCGGAGAGAACGTTCCGGGCCAGCCAGGCAGCGATTGGGTGGCCCAGAACGTCCTCTCCGACATCAGAATTGACTTCGGGTGGTGAGAGTTGGTCGGCCCTGCAGGGAAGAAAAGCAGGGAGGGAGAACTCATCGCTGGCCTGTTCCCGATGGCGGCAGTGGCAGCCTTTCTCCGGCAGCAGTCTATTCCCCAGTGGATGGACAGCTGTGCACCCCCTTGGGGCGTGCACCCGAGGCGGATCGCCCCCCCCACCCCCTGTCCCTCCTCTTGGTACGCCACTGGTGTCGAGCCATTGCAAAATTGTTCAGTTTGGAAATAAATCTGCACACGTGTGCACACATGTGCTGAGATCACTTTTAGCGTGGCTGTAAAATGGTCGCAATTTTTTTTTCCTTTAATGTCCATGTGCTAATTTCTCAAATAACGCATGGCGATTAGTGTGTGAACCTTTATCGCCATTTATTTTGTTTGTTTATTTTATTTTATTTTTATTAACTATAACTTTTTCATAAGTATAACAACTTGTTTAAGGAAATACAGAGCCATAATCCAACATGAAAATCTTTTTTTTTTTTAATTCTTTATTGATGTTCTAAACTTCAAAAGTGCAATACACAAATATATATCATATAATAAGTTAATAAAAGCACATTCAACTTACAAATATGCATAACCAACCATTTTTTCTCACCCACCCCCACCCAATAATTATTCAATAAAACACAGAAACAGGGCTCCTTTTACAAAGGCGCGCTAGCGGTTTAACGCGCATAATACCACATGCTAAACCGCCGGCTGTGCTAGCTGCTATCACCTCCTTTTGAGCAGGAGGTAGTTTTTAGGCCAGCGCGTGATGAAAAGTCAAGCACGTTAACCCCGCTAGCACAGCTTAATAAATGGAGCCCATAAACTATCCCAATAACCTTACCCTATTCAGATTAAAAATATCCTCCCACCCCCATGAAAATAAATCTTAGTACAGACTAAGAAGTAATAACAGTCTTATGGAAATAGCTCTTTCTTAGACCACAAACAGAAGGAAAGGAGGAATCAAAATTACTGAGAGATAAGTTACAGCTTAATACGTCAAACTCCCCAGTTACTAATTATTTGAACCAGACACTCCATCTCTGATAAACCCCTTGAGGTCCAAAAAGGATCTTAGCTGATCGGGTGCATATATTTAATAATACACTTGCAGGGGTAGGTTAACATAAAGGTAGCACCCAATTTTACCATTTATTTTGTACGCAGTAAAGGCTCCCATATTAATAATGCTCACATGCTAACCGATTTGCATAAGGCATGGTTACTCTCTGCTTCCAGACATGCCTCCCACCCTATCAAATAAAAAAAAATAATTTTGTTAGCACACATCAATCCTAAAATTACCACTGGACCTCTGAGTATTTGCAGCAGTGCCTTTTTAACTTGTAACAACGCGCCAGTGCTTACTACAGCTTAGTAAAGGATCCTAAGAGATATTTCTAAGGTTGTTTTGGCAATAACACATGTTATTTGTCACTTAATACACAGTAAACAGGTAATAACATGCATTATATTATCACAATACACATTAGTTTGGGTTACCATGAGAAACAATGAGATGCAAAGCATGGAGTTGCATGCAGAAGCCTCGTTATTAGGTAAACTGAACAATGAAGCTTGCAGTGAACAGTACCAGCTGCCTTATTCTAGGAAAAGTAATGCCAGCTCAAAGCAGCCATCATTTACCCTGCCTGGAGCGTTGGTGCGTTAAGTGTGCACAGAACAGAAGATCTTCAAGTACCAAGAAATGCAACATAAAGATACAGAGAGATTCCCAATTCTTTAGGGTGCCAAGATTTTTTTATCACTCCTTTAAATGTTGCTCATCAATATTACACCTTACAAGCTCCAGCAGGAGGCTCTCTTTGGCACACAAAAAATTCTGAGGTAATCATTAGCAGTACATTTGAGAATTTGAGATAAACTAAAGGCAACTTACCTTGTCTTAAAAGTCAGGTTCATTCCAGTGACTAATAAAGAATATGCAAAACATTCTCATTTGATGCCACCATCAGTTGTTTTACCTCACAAATACATAACAGCCAACAGCCATAAGCATTCACTACTATATCATATCAAATAAAACCAGTACACCTAGAATTGTTGGCATAAAATTGGCCACAGCTTTATTTATATTAACCCATTACATTCTATAACCAATTTCAATAGCTGAGAACAAATATCATCATACATCAAATACAAACGTGGAAATTATTGGATATTCACTGGAGCCATTCGATAACAAAACTAGCTCCAGTATACAATAAATTATTTCATAACATTTTTGTGACTTACGGTACCATCAAGTTACCTTAACTAGCGGCGGTATCGCCCACAAGTCCATATTTCAATTACTCCCATATCAAGTCTCTACTTCACCCATTCTATATAAATGTTGATGTCTAGGTCCACAGCACCTAAAAGCTGCGACTGACCCCTTATCCCCATAACCTAACAGTAAAAGCACAGGGGAGGGTAGTAGGGAAACTCTGCTCCCTGCTCCCAAACCTTCCTCTTCCTTCGCTCTCTCACAAAGTCCCATCTTCCCGCCTGCCAAATTCTCCTAAGTCCGCCCTAATTTTTTCCTCCAACCAATCCAATAAACCTATTCTGATCTCCTCCCTTTTCTTAACCTCCACCAATCCTAGCCCTTCCAACCGCAGCTTCTCTTCTTTTTGCCCACCCTCAGGCTGTCCTTCGCCTAATGTTAACTGCCACCCAGCCAAACCTGGATGGCTCCAGTATTAAAAAATGTGTTTTTCTCACATATTCCATCCAGACTTATTGGTTTCTCAGCAATGTTGGCTGCTTGATCAGCAAATTGCCTTATATTTCCAATCCATCCTTTTGAATCTTACTTACTCCCCTCCCCCCTTTTACTAAACCGTGATAGCAGCTTTTAGCGCAAGGAGCCGGGCTGCATGCTGCACGCTGCTCCTGACTCTCATAGGAACTCATAGGAGCAGTGTGCAGCATTCAGCGTGGCTCCTTGCATTAAAAACCGCTATCACAGTTTAGTAAAAACAAAAAAAAGGGGGTAGTTAATGATCGATCTATGGGGCTCATTTTCAAAAAAGAGAGACATTCAAAAGACAGCATTAACCAGCACTTGGATGTCTTACTAATCTTCTCAAAGCAAACTTTCTAGACATTTTTCTGGTCATTTTTTCTCCAGTGCATCCAAATCGTAAGGGGACATGGTAGATGTGTATTTAGGACTTGGATGCTCAGTAGGAATAATCAAACCTTTAACAAATGTCTAGGGCTTGTCTTAGACCTTTGGAGCTAGACTTGTTTTAAAAGCATCTAAATACTAAAAAGGTGCCCTAACTGAGCAGATGACCACTAAAAGGATTAAGGCATAACCCCTCTTATACTCCCAGTGGTCACCAACCTCCTCAAACCACCCAATGATGTGGGAGAAAAACCCCCAATACGTTCTAGCCTGTATTACGAGGGGGGACTGAAAAGTTCTCAACCCAAGCAGCTACAGATGGTAACGCGGACATTTGAGCCCAGAGAGCAGAGAGGCACTCTAAGGGTTACTGCAGTGAATTTTGCATTACAGATGGTTCAAGTTTCTTAAAAGTTGATATAGCGCCTAATCAGGCTTCAAGGCGGTTTTACATAGTTATACATCAAACCTACAACAGATGAAAATGAATCATGACTGACTGATACGAAGGGAGAAGGGAGGGGAGACTACACACACACACACAAACACTTAGATTCCTGGAACAATCTCCTATGCAGCACTGTGTCGAAAGCTTTTCTAAAGTCCAAGTACACTATTTCTAGTGCCTTTCCCTTATCCAACTGTTTGGTCACCCAGTCAAATAAATCAATCAGATTCATCTGACAAGACCTGCTTCTTGTAAAACCATGCTGCCTCAGGTCCTGTTGTCCATTTGATTCTAGAAATCTCACTATCCTCCTCTTTAAGAAGTGTTTCCATTAGTTTACTCACTACTGAGATCAGACTAACAGCTTGTAGTTCCCAACCTCCTCCTTACTTCCATTCTTGGGAAGAGGGAACATACCTAACCCTTCTCTAGTCCTCCAGACCACACTGCTGTACCGGGCCATGGTGCGCCCTCAACTGGAGTACTGCGTCCAGCACTGGTCGCCGTACATGAAGAAGGACACGGTACTACTTGAAAGGGTCCAGAGAAGAGTGACTAAAATGGTTAAGGGGCTGGAGGAGTTGACATACAGTGAGAGATTGGAGAAACTGGGCCTCTTCTCCCTTGAAAAGAGGAGACTGAGAGGAGACATGATCGAAACATTCAAAATACTGTAGGGAATAGACTTAGTAGATAAAGACAGACTGTTCACACTCTCCAAGGTAGGGAGAACAAGAGGGCACTCTCTAAAGTTGAAAGGGGATAGGTTCCGTACAAACATAAAGAAGTTCTTCTTCACCAAGAGAGTGGTGGAGAGCTGGAATGCTCTTCCAGAGTCTGTTGTAGGGGAAAACACCCTCCAGGGTTTCAAGACTAAGCTGGACAAGATCCTGCTAAACTGGGACGTACACAGGTGAGGCTGGACTCATTTAGAGAACTGGTCTTTGACCTGGGGGCCGCTGCGTGAGCAGACTGCTGGGCAGGATGGACCACTGGTCTGACCCAGCAGTGGCAATTCTTATGTTCTTATGAAAAGATGATATAGTGGAGCCGCCAGAACCTCTCCGAGTTCCTTGAGTACACTGAGATATATATCCCTTCAGGCCCCATTGCCTTGTCTATTTTTGATTTAGCTAGCTCCTCACAAACACAGTCTTATGAGAATCTTTCAAGATCTACTACATATCTATTCCCATTTGCATTCATTTTCTGTAGTCCCAGGTCTTTTGACCTTGAACAGAAATAATTGTTAAGCAGTTCATCCTTATCGGTTGCTGCATATTTTTATGTGATTAATTCAAATTAGCATATTGGTTAACATGCATTAACACTGCAGGTGAAACAATGTCTCATGTACACAAATGACTTTTGGCAAAATTGCCTGGAACCTCTGCATGTAAAATTTAAGCACATATACTCTGCATACATATGAATTTATTCAAGCTTAATTGTTCATCGCCTTGATCAGTTACATTAAAATGTATGAGATTTTTTTTATCCCATCACTGATTTTGTTTCCTCTACCTACTGTGAGAGGCACTCTGGGTATCCACCATCTTTAAGGAGATAGTGGAGACAAAATCAATAACGGAATTCAAAAATGTGTTCACAAGGCATTCCTCTATGGAAAGAGGTGTTCAGATGTCAATTCCATTAATTGGAATTTAAAGTCAGACTTCTTTGGTCAGTGCCCCAGTTTTGGTTACACAGATCTGGGTAGGCCAAAGTAGGTTTTTATGGCAACTCCAATAGTTGGGAAATAAGATCACAACTGGGCAGACTTCTATAGTCTGCACCTCGAAAATGAAAAGAACAGATCAAGATCTAGTATGCATATGTTACATTACATCATATCATACGCTATGAGTTTATTTTGTTGGGCAGACAAGATGGACTGTTTTAGGTATTTATCTGCCATCATCTATTATCCCCCCTTTTTACTACATCGTGATAGCGGTTATTAGCACAGGGAGCCACGCCGAATGCTCTGCACTGCTCCCGATGCTCATGCAGTTCCTATGAGCATCAGGAGCAGCGCAGCTTCCTGCGCTAACTGCTATTGTGGTTTAGTAAAAGGGGGGGTATATTACTATGTAAATAAAACCTTAATAAAGGGACCTTAAAAAATGCATATGTTTGCACTTAAATTGGAAAATCTGTACATGCTAAAGATTTACCCCCTCTTCTACAAAACCGCACTAGCGGTTTCTAGCGCGGGGACCTGCGCTGAATGGCCCATGCTGCTCCCGATGCTCATAGGAACTCAATGAGCAGCGCGGGCCATTCAGTGCAGCAAATGCACTTTCTGAGGGGTAATTTTCATTGAGAATGTGAGTAATTTATGATCATACCTGAACAACTTATGAAACTTTATATATATATATATATATATATATAATTACACTCCCCAAGACCATCAGGGAAATAACTTACAAATAGCTTTTAAAATTCATGGCAAGTGGTGTTTCAGTAGTTAAATATTGATCAAAATCCTGAGTTTCCTTTATGTAGCAGCCAGAATGAAACTCGGGATGACTACTTATTGCTGAAGTTTCTACGAGAAGCTCTGCAATCTTCCACTCCCCCTAGCACACACACATATAAATCAGATATATAGATCTTTACAGCTGACAGACCCAGTGTCAGTATTCTCAAGCCTAACTTTTTGAAAGGCCAAGTAAGAAAATGTAATACGGCTTTCAACATTTTCATTTTCCTTTTTTCTCTTTGGAACAGTTGGGCTTCGGAAAGTCAAAGGAATGATAATTCAGGAAAGTTGCATCTTATTTATCAGCTGGGTATACTGCATCTAGTCATAAATATCTGCCTTCATCACACTGCTTTGCTATTGACCTCTGCCCCGCATGGAAGATTGGATCCTCTCTAGGGATAATAGATTATTCACTCTGTTTGCAAAGTTAGCCCTAGCTTCATTCCGCCAAGGACTGCCAATTCTACGGAATAATGTGCAGTGATTGGTTTTCTGGTATGAGCTATGGTCTGTAAAGGGAGCACCAACTTCTGTTTATTCAGTGGATGATCCTGAATAAAAACAGTTGGGTTTTTTGGGTAATAAGATTAAGGAGATTCCGTCTAATCCAGACATTTTTCGTACCCCCACCCTTAAATTAATTAGTATATTTTATGTCTAAAATCTATCTATCCTCATCAGTGCACTTACCTGCAAAAGCCTACCATTTTATGTGGTGATTTTAAATCTATAAGTAATCATTAAAAGTCATCCATAGGCATGTCCCAAAATTATACACATAGGGGTCCTTTTATTAAGACGTGCTAGCCATTTTAGTGCGTGCTAATTAAGGACCCCTTAATTAAGACAGGACTCAATAGCTGTATAAATAACATTCAAATTAATGGAATGTGCCTTAGTTTCCAGTCCCTCTGTATATAGAATACCGTGCACAAAATTGAAAAATCAGCCTGATAATATAGCTGCAAAAAAAGCTTTAGTTATATTGAGCTGCAGCTTTTTGTAGAGTTGATCCCCCGAAGGTAAAGGAGGAAACCCTGATTTCACAATCCTTCTTTAGTTGCCACATCATGAAGACATTTGACATAAGAACTGCTTTTATAAGAGGGTCTGAGAATCTAGGCAGCTTCTGCTATAAATTGGTTTTAAGTCTGAATATAAGTTGAAATAGGGGATCTCGATTTCTGGAAAAAAATATATATAGTAGGGTGGTCCACAGTAGTATGTAAAAAAGTCAACCTTGTCAAATCTTGTCTCCACAAGGCTTATTTTTGTCTTATTCAAGTCAAATTTCAGCTTGATTATACAATATTTAGAAGTCACTGTTTGCTCGTGTGTTGTATATGTAGGTGATTGTGCATAGTTAGTTTGTATGGCATCATCTAGTTTGTGATCTTCACCTGAAAACTGACTCCTTGGGAAGTGAGTCTGTCAGCTGTCAACTGCTAGACTGCTACGTGGACTGGATGTTCTTTGCCTACTCAGTTTTCATCACTATGACAAAGGAAAACCTTTACCGGAAAGCTATGTTAGCGTATGAGTTAGCAATGTCAGTATGGGTTTGAGTCAGGATACTGACACAATGCATAGACTCTTGCATTGGGAAGTTGAAGAAACTTCACAAAGAGTGTTTGTCCTTAAAGAAACACAGAACTTGTCAATGAGAAGGTGATAGAATGAAGAAATCATTAAAAGTGAACTCAAACAATTATTTGATATTTCTAAAAAAGATGTTATGATTGAACTTAAAAATGAAGATTGAAAATTCCTTCAAAAACAAAGGCAGAACATGTTTTCTTGCTATATGAATGGAGATGACCTTAAAACAACTACAAAAGAATGAAGATAGGAATAAGCTTCATTGATAAAATACAATGATACTTTGACAAAAGATGAAGAACAGAAGCAATTTGTTCTTCAGCAAGTGGCCAGTCAACGAAAGAAGTTTCCTTCTGTATTCCAGGGGGGGAGGGGGGGGAAGCCCACGATGTTGGGGGGGGGGGTTCCAGCTGGAGGGACTGGGCATCCCTTCTGCCGGCAAAGTATGGGGTGGTGGGGTGGGTTCCGGCAGGAGGGACTGGGCATCCCTCCTGCTGGTGATGTTTGGTGGGGATGTGCGGCCGCTAAACCTATGGCGGCAGGTAGATCCCTTGCCACGATAAGCTCAGCGGCCACATCTGCTTACGATGTAGGCCAGCATTTTGCTGGCCTACATTGTAGGTATCTACTGCTGACCTAGGGAGGTATGTAGGGCTGCCTAGGCCCGCCTAAGGCTACTTCCGGGCCAAGGCACACCCACGCCTAGCCTAAGGTGATCTTAGGCGAACCTATGTGCCACCGTAGGCTCCCAGAGGTGCCTACAATGTAGGCGGCATGCCATGGGAGGTTTTTTTTTTTAAAAAAACATGCATCCCAATTGGCTGGTTAGGCAGCAGTTGGCTAACTACAAGTGGGATGCCGTTTATAGAATTGGGCCCTAGATGTCCTTCATAATTGTAGATGGTACATTCTGAGTCATGGTGATATCTCTCTAATTTCTCAACCTGGTTAGACAAAGACAAAATATCAGAGGTATTCTACTTATAATGAATGGTGGAATACAGCTTGCTTGATTGCATGTTACAAAATTCACTTAGAAGTTATGAGAAAATGTGGGCACCATTGCTTACCATGTTGATACCTTCTCAGGTGACTACAGTTTTCCAGTGAGCTAGAACATCACATCCTAAAATACATACCATTGTATATCGTAGCCTATGTACTATGTCTTATCTATATCATGTGTCTCTTAGTAATATATAAGTGTGACTTATGATATCTCAGTGTTCGTTGCAACATTGTTCTATAATATTCATGGCTTTCTAGGTTATTTGTTACAGTTTTTTTTTCTATTTTTATTATTTTATTGTTTATTGACCCTGTATATCTGTAGTACATAAATTAGTGAACCAGGTCAATAAAATTTTGTAAGCTGTAAAAAATGAATAAATAATATTGAACTTAAGTTCCAGTTAAAGAACATTTTCCTCAAGTGCAAGCATTTGAGGACACCGAGTCTTATCTAAATCTGCAATCAAGTTTGAAATGTCTCCATGGCTTTGAAAGAAGAAATGAGAGTAGTGTTGTCGCAGGTAGTTCATTTAAAATTGAAACCCCTTATAGCTCTTTCCTGGATGAAGTCCTCTCTCCATGGATGGAAGATGCCATGGCAGCTCCTTCTGGCATGGTTTTCTTTGAGACCTCAACAGGCTCTTGTGACCTGGACTGAGCCTGATAGATTTTTGGTCTGTCGCAGTAATGGCAACTCTTATGTTCTAAGATTGTGAGTGATGATTGGTTCATATATAACATAACATAATTTATTTCTATACAACCATACACCAAAATGGTTCAATATGGTTTATAGAAAAAAAAAGGAATACACTGAACAATAATCAGAAAAATGACAAATTATTACATCATATACTTACATAGCCATGTTTTAAAATTTTGTCTAAAATTCATATATGGAAATGAAGATTTAACAATTAGAATTAATACTCTATCAAAACACGCAGCATGATATGCCATTCATTTCTTCATATACGATCTACGCACTGTGCCATCAGCTGTGTCTTGGCATCAGTACGGCTAACCAGGCACTTGATCTCCGTCAGAATTAATCACCAACAGTTCAATAATACTTGGCAAAATAGCAAAAAGAAATAATGGTCAGAATGATGTTAGCCAGATTTCTCAAACAGTTCTTTTATTCTGGTTTAGAGCACCAATTATCATAAAGCACCTCCTGGGCTTTCAGCCGTAGGCTGTATCAGCAAAACTGCCCAGCAAAAAATAGGTCCAGTTCATGGCACACAAAGTGCTACTCCTTGCTCAATGCCCCAGCACCGCTGTAAAAAGAAAGGCAGAAAAAACACGCACCAAAACAAAGTCTTTGCTTCTCAGTCCTGTTTGGGTTTCCCAGAAAGGGTTAATCACAACACCAGTTGTCAGTGTTTCACTCAAAAGAAAGCTTTATCTTCTTAATCAACAATCATATTAACAGCTCCCTTTATCAAGTGGCTTCACTTCAGCCTCTTCAACACATTTGTTTATATGTAAGGAACTGGGCAACCTTCTGGGAAAGGGGGAGCTTGTTCCAAAAAGATGGACTCTACCTTAACCGGAATGGATGCAGGCTGCTAGCGCTAATGTTTAAAAAGGAGCTACAGCAGCTTTTAAACTGAGATGTGGGGGAAAGCCGACAGTTGCCCAGGAGCAGATGGTTCGGTGTGAGGTATCCTTGGAAAATAGGAATTGATTGAGCATTGGAGCATTTACCTCACCAGCCCGTGATAAGAAGCTGTTCCGTGATTTAGTAAAAAGAGCCCTTAATTCTTTACTTGAAGTCCTACATTAGTAAGGAAACAGTGCCAGAACATTAGAAATGTGTATCATTTAAAAGGAATCTCTCTCTGCATTACTGTAATAATTTATTGTTCTACTTGCCAGACTGTTGATGGAAATTTAATAGCATAGGTTAAAGTTTAAGTGAGAAGTTTTCTTTCCTCAGTATCCTGTTTTGGATTTTAGATTCATTAGTACTTCTAGCTGCCAAATGTAAATGAATACACATTTCCCACAATGTCTATCTTTTGAAGAATTGCCACGAGCCACACAAAACATTCTCTGTAAATTTTGGATGACTTCGACAAATAAATGACAGGAGATTGATATTGAAAATATTTAATTCAATTAGTTGTTCAGCCTTCTTCAAATTTAATTGCATGTCTTCTAATTTTTCTTACAATACAATTTGGCTTTAATATTTCCTATAATGCCTATGCAGCTCAACACAGATTACAGATTTAAGAAGCTGGCACAACCAGGAACAAGAACAAAAACAAAAACTGTTGATACAGATGTTCTGGAGATAATTTATTAAACACTGACATATAAAACCATGAAAATTCAATTTAAAAAAGTAGAATGATAAAAAATACTGTGATAAAAATCCAACTGGACCCTACACGGTCTGTGTTTCAGTGAACACGCCTTCCTCAGGGGTCCAATGGTTTGCAAACTCACATATAAAGAATTGGACTGAAAACAGTCTATTGTCTTTAAACATGTGAACAAAGAACACCGCAGACAAGCTGAAGTAGCAAAAAAAATGCTAAGGTCCCTTCATGGTTTTATATGTCAGTGTTTAATAAATTATCTCCACAACATCTATATCCACAGTTTTTGTTTTCATCGGTGGATTGTTTTCACTGTGGATCATTGGGTCTCCCCATTTTTCTTTGTTGTACAACCAGGAACAATACAAAATTGGCATAATATTTTTACTTTAGCTGTAAATTTACATCTCCTAACATAGATGTTTCTCAAAATAAACAGATTGTACCATTTTTCTAAAAGTAATGTATTTCCCCCACATACACACACACACCCCTTTACTAAGTACATGGTAGAGGTTTCTACCATGGCCCGGAGCACTAAATGCTCCAATGCTGCTTTGACGTTCATTTAGCGCTCTTGGCTGCGACGGAAACATATCATAATAGCAAATTTCTAGACTGCATAACCCTTAGTTCAATGCGGTTAACAAAAGATTATGCTATGGGAAAATACAGGAATAATGTGAATACAGAAATTTTGTTAACCAAGAATTTGGAAAAAAGAAAAGTCTTAAAGTTTTCTGTAATGTTCATAAGATGTAGATCTAATCAATAATGGATGGAAATCTTTGTCGTAATAAACTGCTTGATAGGAAAGACAATGCCCATGATGTTTTGTACTTTTGCAACCCTTTTAATTTAAAGCAGGGGTAGGGAACTCCGGTCCTTGAGAGCCGTATTCCAGTCAGGTTTTCAGGATTTCCCCAATGAATATGCATTGAAAGCAGTGCAAGCAAACAGATCTCATTGGGGAAATCCTGAAAACCCGACTGGAATACGGCTCTCGAGGACTGGAGTTCCCTACCCCTGGCTTAAAGGAACGTAAATAGGGCATGAGATTTTCTACTATTCTCATGTACCATGATAACAAATCTATCAACAAGATATAATTGGGCAACACCAAAAGCGACTTTATAATATAAGCATCCCAACTTAAAGATCACCCTGGCCTCCACCGGGAGCCAATGCAGCTCACAATTAGAAGGAGTCACGTGGTCGTACTTCCTCAGACCATAAATCATTCTTACTGCTGTATTCTGAACCAAGGTCAGTCTAGCCAAATTTTTCTTAGTACTTGTTAAATATACCTCCACTGTGGCTTAGTAAAAAAAAAAAAAAAAAAAAAGGGGGGGGGAGAGATAATTTGTTATTTGTCTTATTTTCAATGGAAGAGAATTCCAAAGATTAACTGATTGAAATACAAAAGAAAAGTCAAACATCTTTTTGTATCTAATCCCAGTGGCTAGTGATAGCACAATTTCATAAAGTTCCTAAAATTATAGATAACTGACTTGAAACAAGGGATAAAAAGATTTATTAAGTATTGTGTGGTCCTGCCATGGCCTTCACTGGCAGCCAATGCAGGGAAACAACCATGGATTTAAATGATCATATTTCTTGGCAGAAAAAGATAAATTTGACTGCTGTATTTTGAACCACTTACAATTTTTTCAACAATACTTTAGAACAACCTGCATGAATTGAACTTCAGTTATCTAGCTTTGATAGTATCAATGTTTGAATAACTAAAGCTAATTTAGAAGTGTCAAAATATTTTCGGGAAAGGAATGGGAAACAAAGATGAAAATGGTATAATGTCCACGTATCGCTCTATGGTACGGCTGCAACTGGTTCTGGTTGCCGTATCTCAAAACAGATATAGCAAAATTAGAAAAGGTGCAGAGAAAGGAAACAAAAATGATAAAAAGGTTTGGGATGATTTCCCTATAAGGAGAAATAAACGCGGCTAGGGCTCTTCAGCTTGAAGAAGAGACGGCTCAGAGGTGATATGATAGAGGTCTATAAAATAATGAGTAGAGTGGAAAGGGTGGATGTGAATTGCTTGTTCACTCTTTCCAAAAAACTAGGACTAGGGGACATGCGATGAAGCTACTAACCCCCTCTTTTAAATATTAGCACGCGCTAAGTGCTAACGCGCGCGTGTTATCCTATGGACGCATTAGAGGTTAGCACACGCGTTGATTTAGCGTGCGTTAAACGTGCATTCAAACGCTTAGCGCACCTTAGTAAAAGAGGGCCTAAGTAGTAGATTTAAAACAAACTGGAGAAACTATTTCTTCACGCATGTAATTAAACTCCTAAATTTGTTGCTGGCGAATGTGGTGAAATCAGTTGACTTAGTGGGGTTTTAACCTTTTCCTATCGTAATAAATTTTACGTTACGCTGGTTCCAATCGTAATTATTTAAGCAAAGCTTTGTATTATTCACCGTTATCATTTACGGCTACTGTAAACATAATGTAAATAAGTCACAAGTCTGTAAATTCAAATATTTTGTGTTCCTGTTTATCCACGATGGCGACGACATTTTTGGAATGTCCCGACATCCGGGACATACAATAGGAAAAGGTTAAAAAGGTTTGGATAATTTCCTAAAAGAGAAGTCCATAGGCCATTATTGAGATGGCTTGAGGGAAATCCACTGTCTCTTCTTTCCTCTAGGGCAGGGGTGTCAAACTCAATCGCATAAGGGGCCACAATCTAAAACATATGCTAAGTTGCGGGCCAAATCTTTTATTATCTTAGTCAAAGTATAGCGTTACAACCTCTCCAACCTCACACCGGCTCTGTGATGTAAACAAAATAAATAAAAAAGAGAGTTTTCCTCTCTCTTTTAGGTTCTGGTTCACGCCTGCTGTCTAACACCAGTTCTAGCAGGATACACATTTCAAACCTGACATATTGTAATCACAAAACAGAAAATACAATTTATTTTTTCTACCTTTTGTTGTCTGGTATTATTCAGATCATGTTGGGGGTCCCAAGCTCTGGTTGTCTTTTGATAACTCGCTTGCCAGGGCCTCCTCTTTCTTCTTCCCTCCCTCCATCCCAGCAACTGAAGTCAGGCACCTCCCCCCAGCGGTCTGAGACAGAAGGGAGCATCCACAATGCGCAGATACTGAGGTAGGAGAGGGCTTGAGGCCAAAGAGGGGCCCGACAGAGCACAACCACCGTTCCTTTCCTCCCTTCATCAGGTGCAGTGCAGCTCCGCCAATGTTAAAAGAAGCCACGTCGAAATTGGAGCCCTGCTGCTGCCGTAGCACATTCCCTCTGCCTCGGTCCAGCCCCTCCTCTGACGTACGGGTCTGCGGCTCAGGGAACGTGCTACGGCGGCAGCAGGGCTCTGATTTCGATGCAGCTCCTTTTAACATTGGCGGAGCTGTGCTGCACCTGATGGAGGGAGGGAAGAAACAGTGGGCCATATCTCAACGACAGCAGGAATTGTTTGGAGGGCCAGATTTTAGTACCCCGCGGGCCAGAGTTTGACATGTCTGCTCTAGGGACAGGGGAGATATGACTAAGTTTTAGTTCAGGTCATGATAACAGTAGCACATTCTACATCTGTCTGACTGGTGTTGTCTCAGCTCCATTTGATTCATAATATTGCAGCACAACTGATAGTAATAATAATAACAATTTATATACCGCAGGACCGTGAAGTTCTATGCGGTTTACAATGATTAGAAATGTTACATAAAATGAATAAACAAAGTACAGATTTAGTGATTGATAGTTCTTGCGATCGTTTGTTGAGGACTAATACACACTTAATTTAAAACTCTCTCTCTCTCTCTGATCTTCAAAGCCCTTAAAGAAATTGTATTACAACAGATTCCTTCTCTGTGTACCTCCAACGTATCTAAGCTCCCCTATGCAGCACACCTGTGCTGGCCTCACTACATGGGAAGCTTTTGCTGTATTCATGTGTAATGTATTTTTTTATGTCTCTATATTTGAGTAGTATAGAATGGGCCTGTATTTCTGTGGTCCTCAGTGATTAGCCTTTACAAGCCCTTGTGCTGCCTCTGGGAATGCTGGGAGGAGTAGGTTGGCTCTTCCCTCCAAATGATCTCTGAAAAGAGAAAAAGCAGAAGAACATGGCAACTGGGTGCTAGAGTAGTACTCCAGTGTGTAAACTGATTGCGGCAGGGAGATTCCCTTGCCACGACCGGTTTAGCGGCCGCGTCTATTTGAAATGTAGACCAGCATTGAGGCAGCATACAGCTGATTATATCCCTTTCAAATTTAGAAGGTCATAGTGGTTAGCTCTTTGTATTGGTTTTAAATATTTTACATGGCTTAGCTCCTTCTTATTTGCTGGATTTCGTTTCCTTCATGATTGGTAGACAGGGTCACATACAACGAAATCAATTCTGTTTACAATTTCCATTGCCTAAATCAATTAAGCTATTCCATCAACTTCGTGCTTCTTGTAGTAATCAAGCTCTGACTATTTGGAATAAACTTCCTCTCACTGTTAGATCAGAAACTTAATTATTTAATTTTTAGAAAGCTTTTAAAACCATTTTTATTCAAAACATTTATGAACTGATTATTTTTGTGAGGTTTATTTTTTTTTTTTTAAATATTGCCTGTTTTTAAATAAATTAATTAATTAACCGGGCTTGTTCCCGGTCATCTGCTTTATTGTACTCAAGTTTCAAGTTTATTAAAATCTTGTTATGCCGCCAAATCAAAATTCAAGGCGGTGTACAACCAATATTAAAAGTACAGTGGAGGTTTGTTGTGCGAGGACTTAACAAGACAAACAGACAAACTGGTACAAGAGGGAATCTAGGGCTCTGGCGGAATAGAAAGAGCTTTGTAATGGAATGGAATCCTTTTCATCTATTTCAATTTCTGTTATCCCATTGAATCTGATGTTTCTTTCTTCCTCACCTACCCCATTG
Source organism: Geotrypetes seraphini (assembly GCF_902459505.1). Lineage (NCBI taxonomy): Eukaryota > Metazoa > Chordata > Amphibia > Gymnophiona > Dermophiidae > Geotrypetes > Geotrypetes seraphini. Next base: position 34,145,164 of record NC_047101.1, on the reverse strand, counting down.
GCTATATATTAAGATGTTTTAATATGTCTTGTTTTGCAATTGTAAATCACATACTGTGCTATAATAGAAACATAAAAAATTGAAGGCAGATAAAGACCATATGGCCTGTCTAGTCTGCTTAACCATGCCCTCTGCTTTCCCCTCCTCTCCCTTAGAGATCCAATACTTATCCCAAGCTTTCTGGAATTCAGATAGAATTTCTGTCCCTACCACCTCTTCAAGGTTACTTTTGGGCATTTGCATATTTTGTGTCTCATTACTTAGGTCCTCTTTTACTAAGGTTCGCTAACCGAGGGGGTTAGTAATGCATAGTGACTTGCATGTTGAGCTATTTTGGGGAACTCCACCCAGAGTCTTACCTAGCAATTGAAAACACAATATTGAGATTCCACCCATCACCACCACCACCACCAGCAATGCTGTTGGAGGACACCCACTCAGCTTAGAGGGAAGAGTGATATTGAGTGAGCACCGTGCCTATACTATTAGTATATTAACCGGAACTACTGAAAATGCCTAAATCTGTCTAGATAGCAGCTGAATAGCTTTGCGCCCTGAATAAGCAATGCATGCAAATAGATCTCATGCATATTCATTGGGGAAATCCTGAAAACCCGACAGGAATACGGCACTCGAGGACCAGAGTTCCCTACCCCTGATATATTGAATTCAGTTTGTGTTGTAGACACGACACGGTCCATGTTTCAGCATTAGAGCCTGCCTCAGGGGTACAAGAGACATCTAAAGAGCAAACATTATTCTCAGTCATATTTCCCTTGGATTACTCTTTACAAAGGGCATTTGGTTATTTTTTTGTTCTAAATTTTCATGTTTATCATTCATACATACAGAATATCATTATGCATGCATTTCTTTATATTTCTGATTACACATATTCTAGCTTAATGTATTACTGATATTTGGCATTATCAATGTTTGCTCTTTAAATATTTTTTATACCCCTGAGGCAGACTCTAATGCCGAAACACGAACCATGTTGGGACTACAACACAAATTGAATTCAGTATGCGATTTAGACTATTCTATTATTTTTTAAAATAAATATTCATTTAAATTTATCTCTGGTTGATGTGTACAGTTCCATCCCCACTTGTACCATTTCAGGCGCTTATAGGCACCATGCAATAAGTGCCTATCTTCTGTAGAATTGCGCCTAAGAAGCTAGGCGCCTATCTCCCAATTCATTGCTATTTTTCTCAATTATGAGCTCGTTAAAGCTCATAAATGAAGCCAATTTACTAATTAAGGCCCTGTTTTATGAAGCCGCGGTAGGGTTTTTTTTATCGCCGGTCACTGCAGTAAAAGCTGAAGTGGCGGAGTTTTTACCACAGCGTCCAGCAATAAAAAAAATTCCTAATGTGGCTTGATAAAAGGGGGCCTAAGTTAGGTGCCCAACAATAGATGTCTTTTATAGAATTTCCCTGTTACTTATTTTTTTAAATGAAGTTTTTCAGATAGACGCCGAACTGTCAGTGAAGTCCAATTAAAGCTGATTGTGAAGTATTGAGTGCCAATTGATTAGGCCTATTGATCAATTAATATTGGTGCTGAACTTTAGGCAGCCTTTATAGAACCAGGGCCTATGTGAGTAAGTGTGACCAAAGCTACACACAATACTCTAGGCGTGATTCCAACAAGGAGCAATGCGAAGGCATTATGATATTTTTTTTTAATTTGTTTTATTCTCTATTCTTTTCCAAGTATTTCTCAACATGTATTTGCTCTTACGGCTGTTGCCGCACACCGAGCATATGTTCATTTGCAACAATTTCTGTAATTTTAATTCAAGGCTTTACTTGTCTTCTTTTCTTTATCTGCTGTTTTGCTGTGATATCGCTCCCCCTCCCTTCAAATAAAAGCAATACAAAAATCCTACCATAACAAATAAGTATAACAGAAATGATATCAAAACACTGGAAGCTAATATAAGAATTCCTGCTGGGGAATTCTCAGCATCCCAGCACATCTTCGCCTATCCTAAAATCACTGGCTGCAAATACAAATCCTTCCTTGACAGAACCTTCATGTTCCAAGCTAACAAACAACAATCCTGGCTGGGAAACTACATAAATAAAACCAGACAGACCTACAACGCATTCCGAAAACCAATCAAAACCACTCTGTTTGACAAATTCATCACCTAAACAGACCGACCTTCACTCACCACGCTTTTCCCCCTACAAACTCGAAGCAATCTCACTTCCCTCTCCTTACAACCCCTTTTACTTTTCCTCCCCTTACTACCCTTTTCTTCTGTAACATTCCCCCTCATGCATTTGTAATTTGCTGAATGTCCAGCCTTCTTTCGATGTGAACTGCCTAGAAGTCGTCTGACTATGGCGGTATAGAAAAATAAAGTTATTATTATTATTAATTGCTTAAGGGCTAAACCTCTATTTCATCTGCATAAACTCCCTTTAGCATCGCATTCCTTGCACATTGTAATAAGAGCAGACCTATGACTGCATAACTGCAGCAAAGGACAAACAGACAGATTATATTTCACACCTATAAATCAAACATCAGTGTTTATTCTCTTCTCAGAGCAAGAAGTCCTATGTTCACTAATGAAAAACCTTATTAGTGGATAGATTTCTTCTTTCATGAAAGTACGTCACAGATGCGTTACATAGAACGGGTACAAAGAATAATGCAATTTTAAAGAGTAAAGAGAATTAGCAATTATGCTGTAATTACTGTATATGATTCATAGTCCCCTTGCAATGAGATTAGTTTATTTTAATATGTCATAGTTGGGGGAAGAGAAGTCCACAAAACCCCTCGTTTTATTTTATTTCTTTCTTGAGCTCCCTTATATTATATGTATACATTCTTTCAATAAACAGAAGAAAAAAGTGGTAAGGTCACCTTCAATTCAGTTACCCAACATTATTGAGATGTAATGAATAAAATTTAAAATTCTATTGAAGCTTTTTAGAGCTAATGAAAATGATCAATGTGTTAAACAGCTGCATTTCATTTTTTTTCCAAGCAATATAACAGAATAGATTTTATAAATACGGCCTAAATGTGGTTACAGAGTATGAATACTAAGCAGTTCATTTTTGGGTATTATTTTCCAATCATTTCCTCTAATAACTGAGAAGTACTGCTAGCCAAAGGACAGTGAAGACGCTAGCCTTGAAAGGGGCAGTCAAAAGACAGCAGCCTTATCTCCTCCATGAATACGGTAACAATTTGATGACCCCTGGGACAGGCTAAGTCAGTATGAACTTTTCCCCATGATATTCATGGACATGCAGTCTCAATTTATCTAAGAACAGCGGGACAAGAAGTCCACAGATATCACACATTAAACCAAGGCTAGATTCAATATACCTTTTAGAACCATTAATAGGGCAATTTTCAAAGGACTGAGAAGCCTTTGAATATAATTGAAAAATTAAAGGAAAATGAAGATATATGATTGAATATTTTGTCAGGGGGGAATTTTTATCATTGAAAAAAAAAAATCCCTGTGGCTAGATCATTAACTTTGGTAAGTTTGTTGTTCAATATTGCCCCCAGAAATTATGAAATTAAAAAACAAACAAAAACTCACAATTCAAGACAGATACCAACCACTGTCTAGCTATAAAAAACAAAAACAATTATTTTGGTCTCTAGAGAGTCAATAGCAGGAAACGGTTATAGCAAGAAATATTCACAGTGTATGTATTCTGTTCAGCGAAATATGAAAATATTTTTTCAGATTCTAGATAAAGATTCAGAGGTATACAGAAGAAGACATAATTACAGCGGCTCAGTTAACATGCTACATTTAGTTCACAATCAGTTAATCACCTAAATCAATACATGTTTCTATTGGTCTGTGAAAACTCCGGGTCAATGCATAGAACTCCATTTCTTCTCACGTGGCAATTTTGACACATAGAGAGAGTAATTTGTAAAGCATTTCCACAGGAAAATCAATTATTTTTCTTGACGAAGTGGGTTGCATCAGCAGATACAACACACACACACAAATGGAACAATTCTATAACCAGAAGAGAACTGATTTGTGCAGAATCTATAAGGGGATACTGACATAACCAGGTGTAAGCACTATGCCAGGATTTTCTATAGGGTGCCAATATAGGCAGCCACCTAAAGCGTGGCTGCCGATTGCATGTCAATCATGTAATGGCTCCTTATAGAAAATTGAATCTCTGCGAAAGATAGGCACCAGAAATGTAGGCCTGAGTTTTCTGGGCCTGCATTTCTGGTGCCTATCTTTGTCATGAATCATGCCTAGGTAGGCCGCCTAACACCACACTTCCAGCATTAGCTACGCCCATAGAGGCATGCAGTGGTCACTTAGGCGTGATTCCTGCACATATTCTTTAAGCACCGGTAGGCACTTTATTGATGTCATTTTTTGCTGTTTAAACGGCATTTGTTAATTAACCTCCTCTTATACTAGCGTGGGTTTTAGCGCCGGCAGCGGCGGGAACTACTCCAAATCATATAGGAATTCTATGAGCGTTGGAGCAGTTACTGCTGCTGCCGGCACTAAAACCCACACTAAGCGTTAGTAAAAGAGGTGGTAACTTAGGTGCCAATAGGGCACCTAAATTTAGACACTGTTTCTAGAATTTCCCCCCTAATGCCAGGATGGACATGGAAAATTTATAATTTTGCTTCAGAGATACATGTAGAAACATGATGGCAGATAAAGGCCAAATGGCCCATCTAGTCTGCCCATCCGCAGTAACCATTATCTCTTTCTTTTTATCCCAGGCCCTCTTGAATTCAGACACAGTCTCTGTCTCTACCACCTCTTCTGGGAGACTGTTCCATGTACCACTCTTTCTGTAAAAAAAAGGACGGTATTTCCTCAGATTACGCCTGAGCCTATCACCTCTTAACTTCATCCTATGCCCTCTCATTTCAGAGCTTCCTTTCAAATGAAAGAGACTTGACTCATGCCCATTTACATCACATAGGTATTTAAATGTGTCTGTCATATCTCCCTTTTCCCGCCTTTCCTCCAAAGTATACAGATTGAGATCTTTAAGTCTGTCCCCATACACCTTATAACGAAGACCACACACCATTTTAGTAGCCTTCCTCTGGACCGACTCCATCCTTTTTTTTATGTCTTTTTGAAGGTGCTGTCTCCAGAATTGTACACAATATTCTAAATGAGGTCTCACCAGAATCAGTACCTCACAAAACTGAGGAAGCACCATGGGAGATGCTGTAAGAGCAAAGCTTCTGTTAAACAGTATCCGGGATACAGAAAACAATATGGCGGCAGCGTGATAGCTGCTTGAATGCGAGCTCCATTGTGCCTTACAATTTCTTATTAGGAATTTACCTTTTCGTTTTGGCGAAATTGACAATGCCCCATACTAAACATAAGGGCTGTCTTCGGGTGGACCTCCCCATGCCCAGGCAAGCTTCAATGGATCGATTCTTGACCAGCTCACTGGCCATTGTTGAGGGGGGAATGAACCCAGCATTGTCTCCGATGGAAGGAGCCACCGGAGACTTGGGGCTTGAGATCTCACTGTCCCCTCCGGCAGCCCGTTTTCTACCTCACCCAGTGCAGGAGCATATTGAGAGCATGAACGCTGAAGTCCTAATGAGTCCGATGCCTGAACGCAGTTGGGGGCCTCATACCGGCCTGAATGCTGAGTTTGTAACATCACAAGAAGCGGGAGAGAACCGCTCTTCGCAGGTGACATTGGACGGCATTTGGCGAGTGCTCCAGAGGTTGGAAGTGGCTGTTACGAAATCCAATACTGATATGTCCGGGCTTGTAAGTAAAATCAATGATCTATCAACCTATGTTCAGAACGTTCAAATTGAGACTAATTCAAAGTTCGACACCATTAATAAAGAGATAACCTCTATTCAAAATATTCTACAACATTTGTCAAAGACAGACTTTTCTTTCAGAAAAAATTGAACAAATTGAGAATTATAATAGAATACTGAATTCTCATAAGTCAGCAATTACAGATCCTATTGATATGTTTAAAAAATACTTGATTGAAAATCTAAAATTTTCTTCAGACTCAATTCCGCCGATCAATAGGATTTATTATTTGCCTAATAAGCTACAAAGTCTACCTTCGGACAAACAAGCTGAAAGAGTACAATCTTTGGACTTGAATAACTTTACTAACATTTTGGAAAGTACACAAGAAGAAATTGAATATCGTGAAACAATGATTATAACTCTGGTTTTTGAGCAAGATGCTATATTAAGAATTTTCTTTTGCAACTCCCAAACTTTATTTTTTGGTCAGAAAATCTGGATTTTCCCTGATATTACAAAGACCACTCAGGACCGTAGGAAACTATTTTTAGCTATGAAGCAGGAAATTAAAAGTTTGGGAGCTACATTTATGCTTGGTTATCCTTGTAAATGTTTAGTTAGATACTCTGGAATTAAATATGCTTTTTTTGTTCCTGAGAACTTTCGTACCTTTCTGGACACTAAGAAAATGCCGTAGGGTAGTCCAAAAAGAAATTTCGGACCGAGTATAGATAACGTTAATCCATTTCTATAATTATATATTATTGTTAAAAATAAGACCTCCTTGTCTTTTTCTTTATTGTTTTCTCTTGAGAATTGAGGCCTTATTAAGAGTTTAAAGATATGAATAATTATATTACTTGTAATTTGATGATTATCTAGTTTACGTTTTTTCTGATTTGCCTTTATTGTTTAATGATAATCATATTTTCCATATACTCTGCTTTCTGTAACAAGAGTATTCTTGTGGATTATTTTGAAAATGCACAAATAAACTATATAAAAAATTAAATAAACAGTATCCACGACAATATTCAGCCAGTGGCAGTCAGCATTTTTATAAACACTGACCGCTGTGAGCTGAATTAGACCCCAAGCTATGGGGTTAGCTTCTGACTGCCAGTCCTAATCTAATCTAATCTAATCCTTAGGTTTGTATACCACATCATCTCCACGTTCGTAGAGCTCAACGCGGTTTACAGTAGGAGAAATAGGAAGCAACGACAACAGAGGGTTAGAGGTAGAAGTGTGAAGAAAATTTAGAGGACTCGGGAAGCCAAGATATAAGAGTTTCCTTGATTCCTAAGTTGGAGGGAGACTTACATTTTTTGAGAAAAGCCAGGTTTCCAGATGTTTGTGGAAAACTTGGAGAGAGCTCAAGTTCCGATGAGGGGAGGTAAGGTTGTTCCAAAGCTCAGTGATTTTGAAGTGGAGGGAGGTCCCTAGCTTTCCTGTGTGGGAAATGCCTTTTAGCGAGGGGAAGGATAGTCTGGTGGTATTAGGGTTTGAGGAATTCCAAGAAAGAGGGATAAAGGGAGGGAGGATACCATATAGGATTTTGAAAGCTAAACAGGCACATTTATAGTGGATCCTGGCGATTATCGAAGCCAGTGGAGCTTGGCCAGGAGCGGGGAGACATGGTCAAATTTACTTTTAGCGAAGATGAGCTTGGCCACGGCATTCTGAATCCGTTGGAGTCTGTGGAGGTTTTTCTTAGTTAGGCTTAAGTAGATAGAGTTGTAATAGTCCAATCTGGAGAGGATGATGGATTGGACAAGGAGGATAAAATGTTTTTGATGGAAGCAGGATCTAACTTTCCTCAGCATGTGAAGGCTGAGAAAGCATTTTTTTACCAAGGATTGGAGGTGGTCATTGAAGGACAATGTGGAATCAATGATGATGCCCAAGACCTTGCTCGAGAACTCAAGCTGCAGAGAGGAGCCAGAGGGTAGTGGGATGGAGGTGGGTAGGTGATCTAGTTTTGGACCGAGCCAAAGAAGTCTTGTTTTGGACTCATTCAATTTCATTTGCACAGTGTGGGCTCAGGATTGTAGGTTCATTATACAAGAGGATATGTTCTTAGACAGGTCGGTGAGGTTCGAATCAGTCTCGAGAAGGACGAGGATGTCGTCTGCATAAGTGTAAATTGTTTCAAGGGGGGATAGGTGGAGGAATTTTAGGGAGGACATATAGATGTTGAAAAGGATAGGGGATAGTGGAGAACCTTGCGGGACTCCACAATTCGGTTTCCAGGGGGAGGATGAGGTGCCATTCATGTTAACAATGTAAGAACGAGAGCGGAGGAATTTAGAGAACCAACCTAGGACTGTGGAGTTGATACCTATCTCAGAGAGTTGGTAAACAAGAATATCATGGTGAACAACGTCGAAAGCAGCAGAAAGGTCAAATTGTAGGAGAACAGCGAACTTGTTTCGAGAGTGAAGTTGTTGAACCCTTGAAATCAGGGAAGACTTTAGGGATTCGGTGCTGAAGTTAGGACGAAAGCCATATTGATAGGGTAAAAGAATAGAGAATCTCTCTAAGTATGATGAGAGTTGGGAAGAAATGATGGACTCTAGCATCTTGGTTAGTCCTCTTTCCCAACCTCATCTCTGAAAAGTCATGGGTCCCCATTCTGCTCCCTCCTCTCACCAAACCCCTTGCCTCCCTCCCACCTAACCCTCAAACAGGATCATCAGTACTCCCTTCCATTTAACCCTCCAAATTGGACTGGCACTCTTCCCTCCCACCTGATTACCCCTGTCTTGCCCCTGTCTATCATGCCTCCTACTCAAAAATGGCTTCTATGACTCTAGCAATTGGAGGGAGAGGTGTAAATTCTGTTTATGGGGAATCAGGTGTGAAGGAGAAGGTCCTAACTTCAGAAATGTCTCTTAAGATTGTCCTTTTACTTATTCAGATAGTAGGGGGAGATTTTTTTTCTTTCTCTTTTTTTTTGTTTCCTCTTTGTAACTTGCTGATCTGTACTTCTGTGCAAGAAGGATTTATTATAATTGCATGAAAAACATACTGCCCCCCCTCCCCCCCCCCCCACACACAAAAAAGTGGGGATTTAGTACTACAAAAGTAAACTCTTGGCTGAACTTATAGGATGCTGGTTCTAAGACTTAATAACCTTACCTAACACAATATTCACACCACCCTCACTATCTTAGGGTACCTTTTACAAATTCCTGCATGGCAAATACGACACAGCAATTCCTATGGGCTTCATCACATTTGCCATGCCAGGACTCTCTACTGCGGCCTTGTGAAAAGGGGTCCTTAATCTATATTGTTCCCTTTTTTGTTTCCACTCACAATATTATAACTGTTCTATGCAGGAAAAAATAATCCCTGAAAAGATAAGGGCAAAATTAATACATATAACTTTTTATGGGCTTGGCGTTCATTCTGAAGATTCAAATAATTTAATGACATAGAGGTAGCTCCAGAGACTTGTTTAAAAAGCATGAAGACATCTTTTTAAGATTAAGCATGCACCAATGAGTAGCAGATAAAAGTAAATGACATTATAATGGGGGATTAACAAAGCTGCAGTTAAGAAAGATGCATATTTAATCAACATTAATTAGTGTAAATGATCTGATAACGGGAACGATCTAGGAGATATCAGGCTGTCCCAATTACTGCTTTACATAACTTTAGTAAAACTTGATAAGAATCTTAGCATTAAGAAAATAAATCTACAATTCATGCTTGTGACTAGTTAAAGTGAGACCAAATCTATTCAAACAGCTTTAATCGGAAACCTTTTAAAATCCTATTTGCATCGCACAGGACAAACATATGGGTCACTTACATGTTTAAATGTTTTATACAAGAGGAAAAAAAATAAATCTATACATGACTGAATGTCTCATATCAATCAGTAACTGAATGTACAAGCATTGTAGAAATAATGTCTTGTGGTCAAAACCTTCCATTGGGTAATAATACCTTAAATTGCCACATAATAGTGATGCTGTCATTCAAGCCTAAAGGGAAAAGTAGGAAGGTAAATAAAAACACCATTTCCATTTTCTGTTGCAATCATTCCCCTGTTAACTCCAGCATTATTTCTGTAAATTGCTAGTTACAATCCTCGACTGGCATGTTTGTCCTGATAATGTGACAGTTGTGTAAAAGAATTCTACTAAGTGATTAGATGGCATAATACACGGGTATTATACTAAAGTACAAAAAAAATAAAAATACTCGAGTGGCATGAAAAAATAACACTTAAAAAAAATCTTCAATCTGGATTGCCCATAATGACGTATTATGTCTAATCTCGTGAGTAGGGGGGTTAATCTCATACCCCTCTGGCTTAACCTGGAATTGTGAGCTCTGGATGTTAAGAAGGGTTCTTTAGATCCCAGGAACTTCAGAAAGAAGTGTAACAGCATAGAACTTACTTAGTACCAGGAAACGGTATTTATTCATGGACAAGCAGTATGAGTTAACCGCACAATGGTGATGTCTTCCAGTGGAGCCAGGAATGGTTTTGCTTTCCCAAAACACACAAAAAAAAAACCCAACACTTAAAAAAAAATTCTTTCTGAGCATGTTTCATTTGCCCCCTGCTTGCATTCTGCTTACATCCTGACTCACCCCCTCATCTACGAAACCGCGCTAGCGGTTTTTAGCGCAGAGAGCCACACTGAATGGCCCGCGCTGCTTCCGACGCTCATAGGAACTCAATGGGCATCGGGAGCAGTAGAAGAGGAGGTCAGTTTACCTTAACCACTCTGCCTAATGGATAGATTCTCCTGCTTTCCACTAAGAAGAAGAATAAAGAATACCTAATCCCAGTCACAGTAGCTTCACTGTCTCTAGGATGAATAAGTCAAAGAAAGGTTTCAAAAAATGCCTAGGATGAAAAAGGAAAATGATGCTAATGTGGTGTTTTTCAGTGCTTCAGCCCAGTCTATTTCATGGAAGCCTGCTCCCTCTGTTTGAGGATAGAAAAGATTGTATGTATGCCTTGAAATATTTCCTGGAGTTCCTTCCCCTCCCCCCATGCATACTACTTCTGAACCCAAGCAACCAGTCCTGATCCACCTGGAGGCTTCAGCTACTTCCAGAGCTGCATTCTAACTCATTCTGAGGCCGCACAATCTTGGTGTATCCCCCAACTCTGCAAGGCCATGCTCTGCCTCTAACTGTGGATTTCCACATCACAACAGTAGAAAGACAATCTGCTCAGTCTACTAGTACTGCATAGCTCTCAGCCTCTCTCCTCAGTGTCAGAGTACAGCGCCTCCCTCCCCCCCCCCCATGTACTCTCTGCCCAAGCTTCCTGCAGCACTGCACCTATGTCAGCCCCAATGGTAACCATGTCCACCTGCATTAGAGCTGCTTCACTTTCCATTTCCTTCTGTAGGGTCGTGAAATGGTTAACTGTTGTTTAAAATATTGCTCTGGCCTACATAGCTGAAAACAGGGTACAATCTATTGACCTCATTTGCCTAAAATGTATGTCCCTACCTTACCACATTGTAAGCTAAATAGATAAGAGTTTGAGCCATGATGTACTCTACCCTCCTGTACATGTAACATTTAGAACTGTAAGATTTATATAAGCAGAGAAATGAGCTAGTTTCCTATAGGACTATAAGTTGTATCCCTGAACCTATCATAAGTGCTGGCTTAGGACCAATAATAATTGTAGAAAAGTTATAGAAGTAACAAATGAAAATTGTAGTTTTTGTATGTATTAGTTTGCATATGTTTAGTGAAAAGGGCATAAAAGTCCATGCATTTCCTAATTCTAACACTCTAGTAGGCAGGCTGTTAACTGCACTAGAGTCCAGCATGCTGTAATAAACCTCTTGTACTTTCTTCACGCCTCTGACTTTGTGTGTTCAAGTGACCTTTCACTTCAAGTAACACAGAACTGGGAATCCTCAACCCTCCTTCCTTAGTCAACTTCCAGAACGAAAAGCTTCAGCATCCTGGGCTTTTAAAACACATTCTCACAAGAAAAATACACTCTTTTCCTCCTTGGGCCATATCAGGAAGTACAGAATCTCTGGAGACTGTTTCTTGCCCAAACAACACTCCTCTTCCTCATCTGAAAAATGAAGTACAGATAGCCACTTCCATACCACTAAAAATCTAAGATAATATCCCTCCAAAAGCACCATGTCTGCCCCCTCTCCACCACTTTGTTTCTCTAGCACTCTTCAATACGTGGATAACGTAGCTGGTTTTAAGAAAGATTTGGACAAATTTCCTGGCACAAAATTCCATAGTCTATTATTGAGAAAGACATGGGGGAAGCCACTGCTTGCCCTGGATCGGAAGTCATGGAATGTTGCTACTCTTTGGGTTTTGGCCAGGCACTAGTGACCTGGATTGGCCACCATGAGAATGGGATACTAGACTTGATGGACCCAGTAAGGCTATTCTTATGTTCTCATGTTCTTATTTCCCAGCATAAGCAATGATCCCTGATCCCCAGCACAGGGAACCAGATAACCTAGAATGTCATATGCCAGCTGAGCCTTTATGGAAATGACCAGTCCCCCCACTTGCATCTCTCTATTAACATTCAGAGGATGGCTTCTGTGACAAGAGAAGTTAGTCATAACTCTAGGAGTTCACCATGGGAACTGGACAACTCTGATATCATGTGCTTTTCAAGCTTCATGGGCATTGAGTACACTGGACTCACACAATGAAGTCCTGGGCTTCCTCTGGTTGCCCCTAAATCTATGTTAACAGTACCAGTTTATAAAATCCTGCCAGATTACCATGACATACTCTGGCAAACATCCTTCTCAGAGACAGATACCTTTAAAAGACTAGATCTAAAATATCAAATCCACACCACACCCAGATTTAAAAAAACAAACAAACACAAAACAAAAAACAACTCAGTTTCCTCACCAGTTTATTAGTGTGAAATTGACTCTGAAGAAGTCTAAGAGCTTTCACTCCCACTTCAGTGCTCCATCTGGAAAAGATCATAAGACCTTAGTTGCTTAGGGTAAGAAAATCTTCTAAGACTCCATATTGAATACTTGTATGGAAGTTTTCCAATTCCAGCTCATCATCTATTACAACTCAGTTGGAGAAAATCAATAGCATCTTGACTTTTCTCCCCTAAGAACCTCAAGAAGTTCATGAACCCACTTTTTCCAGAACATAAAGAAATATAGAAATACCTAATCCAAATTGCATTTGATGACTCCACTTACACTTCTTACACTCTTTGCTCAAATCTGCAAGTATTCCACCTAAATCTAAACATATTTATTCATTTGACCCATTGACAATTCCTTCTGTTTTCACTAGTTTCCCCTTTCAGTTTGTCTCTTTCAGTTTGGACGAACAGATCTCCACTTGGAACACTGTTCTTCATACATATCTGGAACAACACACCCCAGAACAAACCCTACTTAAAAGGTAAACAGTATGCCAGCCTTAGTTTCACACTAGACTCCTTCTTCTCCATCACTATATTAGATGTTCTGAGTGACTATGGAGGGAATCTCAGACTGATACCTTTCTTTCCTTATTCTGTTTACCATACTGCCGTGAAACAAGAAAAACCAAAGTACTACACTATCTTACACACACCCATCAAGCTGAAAAGGTTATTTTCCATAGTCTTACACTTACTATAATTACTTCACAGTTCCCACCATGGCTATCTCAGCCTTGAGTTTGTTATTTTCCCTAGAAAATTGTATTGGCCGATTCAACTCTTCCTGTTCATAATCTCTCTTCTGCAACCACTGGTCATTTGTCCTCTTCTGCCCCACTCTCAGATCTTTATAATTCATTAAGTATTATTATTGTGTACGCTATCAACATTTTATCCTACTAGGATACAGGATATGGAAACCAGAAGGAAATAATACAAAAGCAAAACGTTCAAATACTACATTATTCCATCAAGCCCACATCAAGAAAGTAATACCTAAACTTTAAGGATAACATATTTGGAGAATATTGGATAAAAAAGCCAACGTTAAATAAAATTTAAGGCTAACATATTTAGGAAAATCTTGAAACAAAAATTCAGCATTATATGATGTAATTATAAAGACTCATTTTCAAATCAGTCATTATTTTTGACTTTCATGTAATTTAAGAAATTGTTCTCATTGTAATGGTTCCCAAAATACATAATCCGTATCCTGAAATTTCAATAAATATTTACAAGGAAACTTCAAAAAAGATGTGGCTCCCAAAGCTACAACCCTAGATTTCAATGCCAAAAATGCCTTCAGACTCAACTGTGTAGCTTTGGTCACATCTAGAAAAATCAATACTTTGGTTCCACAAAAAATAGCATCCTTATTTTTAAAATAAGTTTTCATAATCAAAGCTTTATCACTTTCATTAGAGCATACCACCAAAAGGATGGACCTAGTTTGTATTAAATCATGAGAGTCTTCCAAAAATCCTGTAAGATCAAAATCTGTTTTTACTAATTGATCCACCCAGGTCTTCATTATTCTGTAACAGCTTTTAGCCATCTTTCAATAACACAGCTAGTCCAATCTGCTTGCCCAATAACTTCCTCTCTTGCCTTGTTTCCTTCCCTTTGGTTTAAAATCCCTCACCATGGTCTTCTTTTGTTAATACTTTCTATGAAAAACAACACAGGACTCTGGCCCAGATAATAATAATAATAACTTTATTCTGCTATACTGCCACAATTGAATGAACTGTCAGTGACCAGTTTTGACTGGTTTAGAAACAATCGGATTTGCCAACCTGATGCACAAAATGGCTCACTGCATGGTTTTCTGTATGATCGTCATGCAAATAAGGTCATTAATATTGAAATGCCATGTAAACGAGCTGAGCGATTGATGCTCTAACATCAATTCGCAATGTACATAGTTAAGCCCTGAAAATTAATATAATATTTATAACTTTTATACCATAAATACAGTTTTTACAATAGCAGGGATGTATACATGTTTTATATGTATGTTGTGAGCATGTGTGTTGAAGGCACATCTTATGTGTGCTCATTACATTGTAAAATATAGAAGAGAGGGCAGCAAAAAGTTGGGGCCAATAAGAAGGCTAAAATTTAATTCCTCATGATTAAAATATGTACAAGTTGGGCCAGAACTTTATATAGCACCACCCTCATTTATGCCCCGGAGACTTCTGCTACCTCACTGCACCCTCTGTATAGCCTCAATGGTCACATGTATATGACATCATGGTGTTACATTGGCTGCCTATGACTGATGTAGCAAATCTGGCACATGCATACATTGTCGCTGTATCAACTGGACTGTTTCTACGTATGTGTGAGAGTCACTCTCACAGCAATCAATTGGATGGGGTCAAATGGAGATTACGGAGAACCTCCGCACAAATCATTTGCATGCAAACTTGTTTGAGCTGTTTCAGAATCGGCCCCCCCAAATTGTCCCACATCAATCTGCACGGTCTTACCAACCATGTTTAGTATATCTAGCTCTCTGTTTTGTTTTTTGGAAACATGTCGACAATTGTCCAATTTTGAAGAAGCAGACACTAAATTCATCCATAGTTTCCAATCTCTGTCCTACCTTCAATTTTCTGTTTGTATCAAAATTGTCAGAAAACGTCTTCAAAATGCTTTCACAATTTGTTGAGAACACTTGTGTTTTCCACCCCCAACAATTCAGGTTCAGTAATGGACACAATACTGAAACAATTATTGCTCATCTCGGTGACCTTCACTTGGCTCTTGGAAAAGGAAATATTGCTCAGCTATTATCACTAGATGATAGAATTATTTGACCTGGTTGACCTCTCTCCCAAAGATGTAACATCATGAATTAAATCAACTATTTCACATTTTTATTCTTTTTCTCAGCAGCAGTAGATAAATTTATTGACTTGGATACAAGTTATGTCAATGGATTCCAAACTGACCCAGATTTCCTCTCTACCAATTTTCAATCAGCTTCTTCAGTTTTTATTAAGGACAGTTTGTCTATCCATAGACAATTGGAATTTCTTGAAAATCATTCTCGCTCCAAAAACTTTACGTATTTAGAATTTTCCTATCTGTTTTCTCCTGTTACCTAAGGTACTACTGTGTAAATATTATAAGGAGATATTGCAATTTAATAATTTACACATTCTTGAATGTCATTATGTTTTTCTTCTTCAAGCTGGAGCAGTTGGTAAAGACCAAGATAAGTTTGATCGCTCTTCTCTGGACCCCCTCAAGTACTGCCATGTCCTTCTTGAGGTGCAGCGACCAGTACTGGACACAGTATTCCAGATGTGGGCGCACCATTGCACGATATAGCGGCATGATGACTTCCTTTGTCCAGGGTATCACAACCAGGATGAAGGAAGTCATCATGCCGCTGTATTGTGCAATGGTGCACCCACATCTGGAATATTGTGTCCAGTACTGGTCGCCGCACCTCAAGAAGGACATGGCAGTACTTGAGGGGATCCAGAGAAGAGCGACTAAACTGATAAAAAATATGGAAAACTTTTCATACGCTGACAGGTTGAAAATGCTGGGGTTGTTCTCCCTGGAAAAGCGGAGACTTAGAGGAGACATGATAGAAACCTTCAAAATCCTGAAGGGCATAGAGAAGGTAGACAGGGACAGATTATTCAGACTGTGGGGAACCACAAGTACTAGGGGGTCACTCGGAGAAACTGAAAGGGGACAGGTTTAGAACAAATGCTAGGAAGTTCTTTTTTACCCAGAGGGTGGTGGACACACGGAACGCGCTTCCAGAGGTTGTGATAGGCCAGAGCACATTACAGGGGTTCAAGGAAGGTTTGGATAGGTTCCTAAAGGATAAGGGGATTGAGGGGTACATATAGAAGCAAAGGTAGGTTATAGAAATGGTCAGGAACCACTTCACAGGTCATAGACCTGATGGTCCGCTGCGGGAGCGGACCGCTGGGCGTGATGGACCTCTGGTCTGACCCAGTGGAGGCAACTTCTTATGTTCTTATGAGGCCAATTTAGATTTCCTAGATTCCCAAGATTTGACTGCTCTCTTGGAGGTAATTACCAATAGGGCCACCCCCTTGGTTACTCTACCAACTGAACAGGAGAAAATTAAAATGCTTAAGATGTATTTTTGTAAGAAAGATGTTCAGTTTTGTGGTCATCCCATCTGGATATTTCCAGATGTGGCTAAATGCACCCATCTGCATCAAAAGTAATTTCTAAAATTGAAAGACTGCACTTGGAGATGGATTCTTTCTACAGTTCCTTTGGAAATGCACAGTAAGTATAGAATATAGAAACAAATCTTTTCCAGACATGGGAAAAGGGTATAACTGGAGGGTATACATTGAGCTTGCGGGGTGGTAGACTTAGGAGTAATTATTTTCCACAGACAGGGTGGTCATAACTTCTCTGAAGTACATTGCTCTTTCCCTTCCTATTTTATTTTCCCATAAACGTCTTATTTACTATCAACAACTTGTATTTCTCTCCCCATCCTTTCCTTTTGTTTATTATGTTTTGCAAGGTCGAGTTTTTACCGTTTGTTTTGTTGCCCCCTAAAAATTTGTGATTTTATTGATGTGTACATCGCTTAGAATTTTGAATAAGCGATCAATCAAATTTATAATAAGCTTGAAACTTGGTTGATACCTGCAATAACCTCCGGGTAACAGAATTCAAAAAAGCATGGGATGAACACAGGATCTCTAATTAGAAAATGAATGGTATAAAATGAAGAACTAAGGCAGGTACTGGTCAGACTTGCATGATATGTGGCAATTCAGTTTAGGATGGGTTGGGGAGGGCTTTGAGAAAAACTCCAGTAATTTGGAACATGAGGACAGTGCTGGGTGGACTTCAATGTTCCAGAAATATCAAAGAAAAAAAGACACTTTAATCTTGAATTTATAATATGTGTAATTACTGGGCAGACTGGATGGACCATTCAGGTCTTTTCCTGCTGTCATTGTATGTTTAGGTAACTATTAATTCTACTCATTATGTTTATTTTGATCCAATCCAGCTAGAAAGATTATTAATTGAAAAAGAAAGTTCTGCTGAAGGGTGAGCAAGTGGGCATCTGATTGATATATGGCAAAGAATTATGGATTTAATGTTATTTTTCTAAATTCTGTTTGCCTGTATCATTTTGCTTGATTTATGTACAGCTGATGCTCATTGATGTGGACTATGATTTCTTGTATTTCATTTTTGAAATATGCACAATTCATTCAACAGACCATTTCAAAGCAAGGGGTTACAAAGACAAGGCCTTCAACTGGTTCAATTCTTTTTTAACCAACAAATCTTTTTCGGTATCCACTACTACCTCTACTGTTCATCATCCCTGTTGTGTTTCTCAAGATTCTGTGCTCATACCCCTTCTATGCAACATTTTTCTAAGTCCCCTTGCTCTACAAATTCAGGTTTTGAGTCTTTCGGCCTATTTTTATGCTGATGATGTTCTTATAGTTCATTATATCAATCTCCTTGCTCCTGATGATTCCGATCTACAATCAGTACTAAATAAGATTTCTCAGTGGCTATCTGATAACCTTCTTGTATTTAATCACAATAAGACAGTCAGTTGGTGGATCACTGGGCACCTCCATTCCAACAATGGATTCACTCTTTTTAAACAATCCTCTAACATTGGTTACTTGCTATAAATATCTCAGAAGCATTGTTGATAGTATACTATGCTTTTAGGTCACAGGCAAATGCTCTAATGAAATCATGTTTTTATACTTTCAGACAATTCTGTGCAGTTTGTTCACTTCTGGATCATTCATCTCAAATTGAGCATTTCTCACGTTAGTAATCTAAAGACTCAGCTACCACATGTACCTATACCAGCCTATCCCAATCTCTTTTACAAAGACTTCAATCTGTACTAGGGCTGTACTAATTTCTGTTTCTGACACTACAGAGAGAGGTTTCAGGCCTGACAAGAAGCAGCCTGCTTTCAGTGCTGCAACGTGAAGGCAAGTTCCCATGGCAGGGGAAAGGGAGCTGCTGGAGTGTGCAGTGAGTTATGAAGAGGTGCCCATAAGAAAAAGAAGGGAGAAAGAGAAAAAAGGATGAGAACAGCAAGGAGAGGAAGAAGGGATGGGGAGGGAAGAGATGCTGCTTATGAAGGAGCGAAGAGATGCCCACAAAGAGAATATGCCCATGGAGAGAAGAGGAGAGGCTCATAGTGAAGAGAGGAGGTGCCCATGGAGAGGAGAAGAGAGATGGTGGCCCAGTAGAGGAGAATAGAAATGATGTCCCAGGAGAGAAGAGGATCATATGGGAAGAAATAGTGCCCATAGAGAGTTGAGGAGGGGAGAATAATGTGAAGAAATGGTACCCATAGAGGGGAGGGGAAAGAAATGTGAAGAAATGGTACCCATGAAGTGGTGATTATAAAAATAAAAATCACTAGATTTTATTTTTAATAAGTCTGTACCTGCTAAATTTATCTCATCTCTTTTACATTTGATTCATGCAATTAAAATGTTTTATTATAAAACTTCTGATAGGGATCTTGGTGACTCACTGTGAGGAAAACTGCCTCTCACAGCAGGGGGTGGGCTGGTCTTTCAACAGTGGAACACAGCACACTTTGAAGCAGTTGACTTCCAGGTTCTGTTCTGCAAGGATCTGATCTGGAAATTAAGTGCCTTTGATTCTATTCTTAAATATCTCAACTGACTGGAAATAGGTTTTTGCTACCTGAAATATTTTTTTCTCTCGATTTGAGCACAGACTTTATTATTTAATTATTGAGATTTAAATGTTAAGAACTGTTTGTCTTTAGTGTGGTGTAACTCTTCTGTCTTCTAACCTATCCCCCAACAACAAAAAACAAGCCTTCCCTCCTTTCTTTTTCAGCTTAGCTATGTCATTAGAAGGTATATAAGAACATAAGAATTGCCGCTGCTGGGTCAGACCAGTGGTTCATCGTGCCCAACAGTCCGCTCCCACGATGGCCCTTAGGTCAAAGACCAGTGCCCTAACTGAGTCCAGCCTTACCTGCATACGTTCTGGTTCAGCAAGAACTTGCCTAACTTTGTCTTGAATCCCTGGAGGGTGTTTTCCCCTATAACAATCTCTGGAAGAGCATTCTAGTTTTCTACCACTCTGGGTGAAAAAGAACTTCTTTACGTTTGTACAGAATCTATCCCCTTTTAACTTTAGAGAGTGTCCTCTTGTTCTCTCTACCTTAGAGAGGGTGAACGACCTGTCTTTATCTACTAAGTCTATTCTAACGCTTGTCATATATACCGCAGGCAAGGTTTATTTTATTTTACATAGACCAGAAAGCAGCTTTAAGGCTTAATCTATAGTTGGAGATTATAGCACAGAAGCTGCTAGCTAGATTTAGTGGGAATATTTAGAATTTTTTTTTTTTAAAAAAGGTGAAAAAGGTAGATTCCAGCAGAATTTATGTAATTTGTATCAGAGTGTTTCAATTGCTAGGCCCTCCTATAGAACTGCTGATAAGGATCTTGGTGACTCACTAGGACTTTAGAAACAAAAAGATATCCAGAAAAATGTGTATTCTAACTAAAGAATAAATTAGGACACCTTACACCCTAATAGCTAGTGCTGCCTCCTTTGGCTGAAATAACTGCAGTGAGAGGCTTCATGTAGCCATCTACTAGTCTCTGACATCGGTCTGAGGAAAGTTTGGCCCACTCCTCAATGTATAATTTTTTTCAGCTGTGAGATGTTTGCAGGGTTTCTTGCATGTACATCCTGTTTCAAATCATCCCACAGCATCTCAATGGGATTAAGATTAAGGCTTTAACTCAGCCACTCTAGGACTCTCCATTTCTTAGTTTTCAGACAGTCCTTGGTGGATTTGCTAGTATGTTTTGGGTCATTGTTGTGTTGCAGGGTCCAGTTCTGCTTCAGCTTTAATTTTCTTACAGATGGTCTCACATGTTCCTCAAGCACCCTCTGATATATGGTAGAATTCAAGGTGGATTCTATGATGGTGAGCTGGCCAGATCCTGCTGCAGCAAAGCATTTCCAAACAATGACACTTCCACCTCCATGCTTCACAGTTGGTATGAGGGTTTTTTTTCCTGGAATGCTGTATTTGGTGTACGCCAAACATGTCCTCTTTTTTGTTGTCCAAATAATTCAGTTTTAGACTCATCTGTCCATAGAACACTATTCCAGAATTCCTGGTGTTTTGTCTATGTTCTCAGTTTTAGGTGATTTGCATCCATCCATTTCCTGATCACTTGAAAACAGTCATCAGCTTGTTTAAGAGCGCCCTAACTTTGTTCTTCCCATTTCTCTCTCTTTGTTGTTTTTTTCTCTGCTCATCCTAGGGATCCACACAGACATATTCTCATCTCCTATCTCCTCATTTACTTAAGCTCCCCATCCTCTCAATTCTCTTGATACTCTTTATCACAGGTCACCCTCCCCACCCCCAACCCCCACCTCCTCAACTCCGACTGCCTCTTTCACATAATCACTACTACCCTAATTTTTCTAGCCTAACTCCATCCTTCCAGGGCTCCAAACTTTTCATATAATCACACCCTCACCCCAACCTCTGTGCCACTACTCCTCCTAAATCCCATTCCTGGGCCTCCAAACTCCCTCCTGCCAGTCCTCTTTCTGCCCATGCATATCAAATAGAAGAGTGGTTATACATCAGGCCTGGGACGATGCAGCTAACTGGAATTATTTATTCATTTATTTAAAAAATGTATGAATTGTTTAAAACTAAGTGATGTATAAAAATATTACATACACAATCTTGAAACACAAACATAATAAAATACAACAAATTTCTCTTAATACCAAAATATCAGAATTTAGAGTTTAGAGAAAGGCTTCTACAAATAATTGCGTGTTCAATCATTTCTTAAAGGACATAGATCTTTGCATCCTCTCATTGTACCTGAGATTGAATTCCAGAGGTTTTTACCAGCAATGGAAACAATAGACTTTTTAGATTCTGATTAGTGACATCCCTCCCTCAGATCTCAAACATCTGGCAGGTTGATAAACTTAATTAATAAAGAGAATCCAATATATAACGCAATTTCAAAATATACTAAACAGAAAATACAAATTTATTAATTATAATGGTTTAATCAACTTTAATTGCTTCCGGTTGGTCAGTATCGGCTGTTGCTGGTTACTTTCAAACCTGTTTCTTCTCCTTTACCGTGCTTATCTTCCTCTTGATAAAGAGATGTTCGAAACACGATTCATGTTGAGGGAGTCAAATGTAGTATGATATGATGATATTTTATTCACCATTTTCGTCACGTTGAATCTACACTGATCACTTTTATATGGACTTGCACTGGCACATGCAATTTATGAATGATTTATCTTGGATCGTCTGCTTGAGAGTTGGGATCATTTGGATTTTTTAGCTCTTCAGATGGACACCTAGCATTTCAGATGGACTTCACAGCTATACCTATCTGATAGACTTCATCTCCTGTCCACTGCTTGGGATTACAGATATGGGACTGTTTACCTACTTCTATTTCTAGAAGGTGGTTCAGATAAGTGCACTTTATCTGTTAATTAATATATAGTCGGTGCAAAGAATGGCCACCCGGATGGTCTCGGGACTCAAGGATCTACCATACGAAAAACGGCTTGACAAATTACAGCTATACTCGCTCGAGGAGCGCAGAGAGAGGGGGGACATGATCGAGACGTTCAAGTATCTTACGGGCCGCATCGAGGCGGAGGAAGATATCTTCTTTTTCAAGGGTCCCACGACAACAAGACGGCATCCGTTGAAAATCAGGGGCGGGAAACTACGAGGTGACACCAGGAAATTCTTTTTCACTGAAAGAGTGGTTGATCGCTGGAATAGTCTTCCACTACAGGTGATTGAGGCCAGCAGCGTGCCTGATTTTAAGGCCAAATGGGATCGGCACATGGGATCTATTCACAGGGCAAAGGTAGGGGAGGGACATTAAGGTGGGCAGACTAGATGGGCCGTGGGCCCTTATCTGCCGTCTATTTCTATGTTTCTATGTTTCTATATTAGTTTACTTTCAAGTACAATTTTTCCTGGCAGTGTGATTTATAGGGTTTGAAGCATTCACTGTGGTTCATTTACTGATGTTAGTCTGATGAATTTTAAATATATATATGGTTTTTAGATGTCTGTCTGTCTATTATATTGAATATTATATTAGAAAGCAATTAAAGTTGATTAAACCATTATAATTAATAAATTTGTATTTTCTGTTTAGTATATTTTGAAATTGCGTTATATATTGGATTCTCTTTATTAATTAATTATTTATTTTTCTGAGTATCCTCTGTTAAATCCATTATCCAAAAACTTCAAGCCCTTTTTTAGATATATAAAAGGAAAGAAACCAGCAAGAGAGACACTGGGGCCTCTAGACGACCAAGAAATTAAGGGGTCAATTAAAGAGGACAAACAGGTTGCCGATAAGTTAAATTCATTCTTTGCTTCGGTCTTCACAAATGAGGACATTTCATCAGTGCCAGACACAGGGAGGATATTAACCGGAGGCATAGAGGACAACCTCGAAACAGTAAATGTGACATTGGACATGATATACGTTCAGATTGACAAACTAAAAAACGACAAATCCCCCGGACCAGACGGAATTCACCCGAGAGTATTAAAGGAACTTAAGGTGGAAATTGGTGAACTATTACAAACCGTAGCTAACATGTCAATTAGAACAGGGCAAATACCAGAAGACTGGAGAACAGCAAATGTCATCCCGATTTTCAAAAAAGGATCAAGAGGTGATCCAGGAAACTACTGACCTGTGAGCCTCACATCGGTTCCTGGGAAGATAATTGAAACACTTATTAAAGACAGCATTGTGCAACACTTGGAGGATCAAAATCTAATAAGGGCTAGTCAACACGGCTTCAGGAAAGGGAAGTCTTGTTTGACAAATTTGCTACAATTCTTTGAGAAAGTGAACAAACATATGGATACTGGAGATCCAGTAGACATAGTTTACTTGGACTTCCAGAAAGCATTTGACAAGGTCCCACATGCAAGGCTTATGAAGAAATTACTAAGCCACGGAATAGGAGGAGAAGTGCATAGATGGATCGGTAAATGGCTAGAGAACAGAATGCAGAGGGTTAGCATAAAAGGGAAATTCTCGGACTGGGTGAAAGTGACTAGTGGAGTGCCCCAGGGCTCGGTTCTTGGGCCTATTTTGTTCAACATTTTTATAAACGATCTTGAGGAGGAAACAACATGTAATATAATAAAGTTCGCCGATGATACAAAATTATGTCGGGCAGTTGGCTCTCAAAGGGACTGCAAGGAGCTTCAGAAGGATCTGAGACAGCTGGAAACATGGGCGACTAAGTGGCAGATGAAATTTAACATAAATAAATGTAAGGTGATGCATCTAGGCAAAAAGAATAAAGAACATGAGTATAGAATGTTTGGGGTAACATTAGCAAAATGCGAACAGGAAAGGGATTTGGGGGTACTGATTGACAGAACCCTGAAGCCATCGGCGCAATGTGCGGCAAAGAGGGCAAACAGGATGTTGGGCATGATTAAGAAAGGGATCACGAGTAGATCGGAAGAAGTCATAATGCCACTTTATAGAGCAATGGTCAGACCACACTTAGAATACTGTGTCCAACACTGGTCTCCTTACCTTAAAAAGGACATAACTCTGCTGGAGAAGGTGCAAAGGAGAGCCACAAAACTAGTCAAAGGATTGAAAAATTTGAGCTATGAAGAACGCCTCAGGAAACTGGGACTGTTCACACTCTAGAGGAGAAGACTGAGAGGCGATTTGATAGAGACTTTTAAAATATTAAAAGGACTGGATGAAATAGATCAAGAAGCAACATTACTAACATTTTCAGATGTGACACGGACAAGAGGTCATAGACTGAAACTGGGTTGCAGCAGGTTCAGGACGAACGCCAGGAAGTTCTGTTTCTCACAACGAGTGGTGGGCGCTTGGAATTCTCTTCCTGAGGATGTTGTGGCGGAGACTACTCTTCGGGGTTTCAAGCACAAGTTGGATATACACCTTCTTGCAAATCATATTGTGGGATATGGTAATTTCAGGTTTTCATAATAGAGAACCTAAACGGGCCGCCGCGAGAGCGGATCGCCGGACTTGATGGACCTCGGTCTGATCCGGTGAAGGCATTTCTTATGTTCTTATGTTCTTGTTCTTATCTCCTATTTTGAGTTAGGTTGATAAACTTCCCACAAATTCTGAAAACAAGTAGGAGCAGGGGAGTACAATAGTTGATGGACTGATAATGCTTTGTAACAAATCCTCTGCTGAAGTGATAACCAGTGTAGAGCTTTCAAAACTGGAGTAATATGGGCAAACCTAGGGATGCCCATTATCAATCTAACAGCCGAATTAATAAGAAATTGTACAAGTTTACCTGCCTTCTTTGTCAAACCAAGATAGAGAAGATTACAATATAAGCGCCTAAACAACAAAGTGAAAATCTACGGGCAGAAGGATCGGTTTCAATCTAGAAACAGAGAAACAATACAGCAGATAAAGGTCAATTGACCCATATAGTCTGCCCATCCGCAGTAACCATTATCTCTTTCTCTCTCCGAGAGATCTCACGTGCCTATCCTAGGCCCTCTTGAATTCAGACACAGTCTCTGTTTCCACCACCTCTTCTGGGAGACTGTTCCATGCATCTACCACCCTTTCCGTAAAAAAGTATTTCCTCAGATTAAGCTGGAGCCTATCACCTCTTAACTTCATCCTGTGCATTGCAGAGTTTCCTTTCAAATGAAAGACTCAACTCATGTGCTGTACCTTTATATTATGTAGGTATTTAAACGTCTCTACCATATCTCCCCTCTTCCGCCTTTCCTCCAAAGTATTCAGATTGAGATCTTAATCTGTTCCCATATGCCTTATCGCGAAGATCACACACCATTAGTAGCCTTCCTCTGGACCAACTTCATATTTTTTATATCTTTTTGAAGGTGCGGCCTCCAGAATTGTACACAATATTTTAAATAAGGTCTCACCAGAGTCTTATACGGAGGCATCAATACCTCCTTTTTCTACTGGCCATACCACTCCCTATGCAACCTAGCATCCTTCTAGTTTCGCCGTCACCTTTTCAACCTGTGTGGCCACTTTTAAGATCATCACATACAATCTAAATAAGATATGGCGTTGGGCATATCCTACCTGTATCACATTAGCAATCAGACAGCTGTACAATGTCTCAAATGCAGAAGAGGAGGCTACTGCCTGGTCTTCCACTGCTCACCAATTCCTCTTGTGAGAATACCATAATCTGATCTAGCTGGACCAGTCCCTCTAGTCTCCTACTGTGATTTCCCAGGGTCCAGAAAATTACTCAGGAAAGGACAGCTTTTGTGGCTCTTCTCACAGTAACAATCATAGCAAACCTGCAATTTCAGCAATAATGCTGCTAATGTCTGGTGGTTTTAATACTACACTTTTGAGACAGCTATAAATCTATCTCTCTGAACTGGGTCTAAATTGTCCTCTGAACAAGGGAGTCTATGGGCTCGTTTTACTAAGGTGCGCTAGCATTTTTAGCTTAAGCAGGAAATTACTGCACACTACGTTTCTAGAACTAACGCCAGCTGAATGCTGGCATTAAGGTCTAGCGTGTGTGGCAATGCAGCACGCGCTATTCCACGCGTTAAAGCCCTAGCGCACCTTAATAAAACGAGCCATATATAGGTTCAAAAGCTCACTTTCAAATATTATCTTTTTTTTCCTTTTTATACTGGGCCAATAAACAGTATCACAGCCAGCAAACAATTTATTTTTATTAATCTCGTGCTGGTTTATTTTAATCAGAGAGGTGAAATGTTCAGTGATGAAAATCATAATTTGAAAATATCATTGGTGAAATTAATGAGATATCTTTTAATTTGACAGGCGGATGGATCCATTATCTTTGGAAAACAAAAGGGTTAATTAGATACAGCTTATATTTAAAATGCCATCTGCTGAAAAGTTTCATTTCATTGCGATGCATATAATATATAAGTTCTCCCTCCCCCTTTGTATAAAGTTTATGCATGTGGTTCAAATCAATCCTTCAATCTCTTTGGACCCCAAACATATTCATTTGACATCTGTTCCAAATGCATACGCATATAACTCCTTTTAATTATAATCTTTATTAGCCTGATTCTTTATTTATCTTAACTTTGATTTAAAAACACATGTTTAATGATAATCTGAAAGTATAATATAAACAAGCAAGATATCTGGATGTTGGATTCTTTCTCGATACCACCGTGATTGGCTTGGTTCTCAAAGAAATATTTGAATACTCCTTTGCCTTGCATTGGAGAAACATTCTGCAATGATTGGATTTATTAAAACTCCTTTCTTATTTGGATTTAGCTCACATCTTTTTCAGAAGTAGCTCAAGTTGAGTTATACATAAATATGCAAGGTTCACATTTCTTTTATATACCATTTGTAATCCTGAAGGCTAATGTGCGGTGACAGCCAAAAAAGCAAACTGGATACTGGGAATTATTAAAAAAGGGATGGTCATAATGCCCCTGTATCGCTCCATGGTGCGACCTCATTTGGAGTATTGCGTTCAATTCTGGTCTCCTTATCTCAAGAAAGATATAGTGGCGCTAGAAACGGTTCAAAGAAGAGCGACCAAGATGGTATAGAGCAGTATTCTTCAACCTTTTTACACAGTTTTGGGCCTGATGCACATGCCAGCCCTGTGGACCGGCAGGACATTTCTGTGGACCGGCACCGATCCATGGACCGGTGGTTGAAGAACACTGGTATAGAGGATGGAACTCCTCTCGTAGGAGGAAAGACTAAAACGGTTAGGGCTCTTCAGCTTGGAAAAGAGACGGCTGAGGGGAGATATAATGGAAGTCTACAAAATCCTGAGTGGAGAAGAATGGGTAAGAACATAAGAAGTTGCCTCCGCTGATTCAGACCAGAGGTCCATCGCGCCCAGCAGTCCGCACCCGCGGCGGCCCATCAGGGACTTTACAACCATTAAAGACCCCAAACTTTAGCTGCTTTCAGCATTCTCCATATATGGTATATTCCACAAAGAAAAACACTTATCTTTGTTATAATGATAGTTGAACACACTCTCCACTGTATTATCGCGGTCAATGTGGTGATTATAGATCTCCAGGTATCGACGGGTCCCGTTTCGGCCTATAGGCTTCTGCAAGGGAAGTGCTGGTTTCTAAAAATAATAATAACGGAGCGGTTAACTTGCATCTACAATCATAAGAACATAAGAATTGCCGCTGCTGGGTCAGACCAGTGGTCCATCGTGCCCAGCAGTCCGTTCACGCTGTTTGGTGCCATGAGTGATGGTGTCAGGGAGACGGGGAAGGTGGAAACTTTTTGGGGTGCTATGGCAACACTGGCTCCCCCTAGTCTAGCGCCTATGATTGTTTCTGTTATGAGATGACAGTCTCTAGTTGTATTTGTGATGGGAGCTTGTATAGGTGCATATATACAGCGTTGGAAAAAGCAATGTATAAAACAAACAAAAAACCTCTTCTAGCAGTCTGCCCCTGTTGAGAAGGTTACTGTCAGCAGTACAGAGAGTTATTTTTAAAAGTTCGTCCCTGACCTCACTCATCAGCTGTTTATGCTTTGTTCATAAGCTGCTGAACCTTCCAGTGCAGGAACATTCCAAGTTCCTACCGCAGAGGCATTGTCGTCATGAAAAAGATTTGAACACCTTTTTTTTTCCCCCCTTAAGAACAAAACAGAAATCATGAAGTAAAATAAATTTAAAAAGTCTGTCGATACTCTTGTTTGTTCCAAATACTGTCTGAATTATTTAAAAAGATATTTTGATAGCACCGTTCCTTTACTGCCAAAAGGAAAAAAAAACCTGCACTGTTCCAGAAGACAAGGAAACAGAATAATCAGACAAAAGAAGGTAGAAATGATTGATAGCTCAGCATAAAAAGTGAGCCCTCATACCTTCTGCAAACTGGTGAAATGAAACATCACGAAATCTGGAAGAGGAGTTTGTCACAAGCTGTCAGTTTAATTCTTCATATTTCAATAGTCAGACATTAGCAGGACAGACTTAACTCTTTGGTGTATTGAGTTCCTCCACCTTAATATATACATTTTCAAATTCCCACAAACATGTGAGCACTAATATCTTAGCTTCTACATCTAATTATGTTAGCTTAGACCTCAGCAAGCCCTTTTATCTCCAGGGCTCCACCACTCCTATGTCTTTGAATAGTCTTGTTGTTATCTGCTAATTTTAGTTTCTCCAATTTTTATTATTCCTCACTTAGAAATCCTGATAAGCGATTGTATCCAATTTTTCATAAATCTTGAAAACTCACTCTCCTTTCTCTCAGAATCCCAGTAAGAACGGTCCTTATTCCCTCCCAGACCTCTACGGTGGCTCTCTAGGTCTTCTTGAGTTAGTGGGAGTTGGGTCCATGCTGGCATACTGTGGAAAATGTGATAAAGGTGAGGGATGAGATGGAGGGGTGGGAGTGGAGAAGTATATGAGGAGATACAAGTGGTGTGTGTGGAGGGTGGGGTGGAGAGTATGATTATGTTTATTTAGGATATCATGAATTGCTAAATTATGGAATAACCAAATCTCAGCAATTTACAAAGTAGTAAAAGAAATGAGAAAAGGAACACCAATGAAAATAGGATAGGACACGGACATTCAAAGAAATACCACAATCATACCACATTAATCCATATTAAAAAGTATCCAGACACACACACACACCCTTCTCACCCCTGGCTCATAATCAAAAGGAAATTCTAACAAAAACAGTTCAGGATTTTAACCCCCCGCCCCCTAAAAGTCTTTCAATATTCCTAGTTCTGCCAAGACTTGCTTCTACATGCAGAGCTGTATTCTCTCAGGGACCTTCTGGATGTCTTCAGGCAGGCTTCCATCTTTCATTTAAGCTCGGGCTCTATCAGTTCCTTCCATGTCCTCCTTCCTCTTCTAGCCAGCCTTTTATGCATTGCTTGAAAAGCTCCTAGAGCACTCCTCTCTGGGACATACCCCTAGCTTACAGGATTCCAGACCAGGGTTTTTCCCCAGCTCACTGGAGCTCTAAAGGACCGGCTACCAGCCCCAGGTCCTCCTTCCTGGATCAGTGCCCCAGAACTCCCCCTAGTGGTTCAATGATGCACAACATCCCTTTCCAGCTACACAAGGCTACCAAGAGTGTAGCCAGAAGTTGATTTGGGGAGGGGCCTGGGGTGCACTGAGGGGCCAAGCATTTGCTTCCATGTCATCCTCCACTCCCAACTCATAATCAAAAAGAGTGTGTGGAGGAGGGGAGTGTGTGGTGCAGTGGCTAGAGCTACTGCCTCAATACCCTTAAGTTGTGGGTTCAAATCCCAAACTGCTCTTTGTGACCCTGGGCAAGTCATCTAATCCCCATTGCCCCAGGTACATTAGATAGATTGTGAGCCCGCCAGGACAGACAGGGAAAAATGCTTGAGTACCTGAATAAATTCATGTAAACCTTTCTGAGCTCTCCTGGGAGAACGGTATAGAAAATTGAATAAATAAATAAAAATGATAAGAGCGCATGGTCTAATGTTCTTAAGGTGGAACAAAACTAATCTATCAACAGCATGGACTATATAAAATATGCATAAATTTCAGAGACCTATTTAACTAACATTTTAAGAAGCATTGTGATTAAACAAACACCATTAATCTCCAAGGAGTTTTATTTACTAACGATACATGTTAATTCGTGTTGATAAATAGGCTCCTCAAGGACTGTTTTAGAATGTATTTAAGCTATTTAATATGCATTGTAAAAAAAACCAAAAAACATAAGAACAGTATGTTCCAGAGCAAGAAGTAGAATTAATTGGGGTTTTTTTTAATGGGTTTTTGACTTAGTACAATGCACTTCTGACAATTTCAGTGTTATTACTGCTATGTTCATTCATTCAATCAGTTCTTTTTTTTTTTTTTTCTGTCATCAATGTAATCTATATTCCTTGGCAGAGAGTCATTTCCAAAAGCCATTTACCAATGCTAATTTCATTTCATCTTACTATTTCTAAGCTTTTTCTTTACAGGCTCTTCTAAAGCAGTGGACTTGTTAAGTGATAGGGATATTAGAAAATGGTAACCCCCCCAAAAAAAAAATCATAAAAAGCACAAAATATTGGTTGCACACCCAAATTGCATGTGCAGTTTCATTAATTAGCAAGCTAATTAGTGCTGATAATTAGCATTTTAGCAAGCACTTATCCGTCTTCTCATACAGTTCAAGCTCCTACTGCTGACCTACAAATGTGTTCATTCTGCTGCCCCTCAATATCTCTCCTCTTTTATCTCCGTCGCTCTTAGCCGTACCCTTCTCCTCCCCTGCCAATTGCAGACTTCATTCCTTTCATCTAGCTGCCCCCATGCATGGAATAAAATATCCGAGTTTGTCTGACAAACCGCTTCCCTTCCCGTGTTTAAAAGCAGACTGCCAACTCACCTTTTTGATGTAGCCTTCAATCCATAACCGTACTCCCCACTGCCCTCCAGCCCAGCCAGTAGATTAACCGTTTCCCTTAACTGTATCCATGACATCCTGTTTGTCTGTCTTGGCTGTTTAGATTGTAAGCTCTTTCAAGCAGGGACTGCCTTCTTTGTGACTCTGTACAGCACTGTGTACATCTGTTAGCACTATAGAAATAATTCATAGTAGTAGTGTGAAGAGTTTCAGTCTTTGGAAAGCAGAGCTGAGATTGTGATGTCATA
This sequence comes from Geotrypetes seraphini, assembly GCF_902459505.1. Taxonomy (NCBI): domain Eukaryota; kingdom Metazoa; phylum Chordata; class Amphibia; order Gymnophiona; family Dermophiidae; genus Geotrypetes; species Geotrypetes seraphini. The sequence continues at coordinate 34,113,686 of NC_047101.1, read as the reverse complement.
ATGCCTCATTCCACCAATAAGAGCCAACCTCATCAGTGATGTCACAATGGCTTGGTTGTCCTGTACTCCCCTATACCCTCCAACCTAGCCAGCAGATGAACCGTTCCCCTTAACTGTATCCATGCCATCCTGTTTGTTTGTCTTGGCTGTTTAGATTGAAAGCTCTTTTGAGTAGGAACTGTCTTCTTTGTGTACAGCACTGCATACGCCTGCCTGGTAGTGCTACAGAAGTGGTAGCACTTATTGGTGCTAATTAAAATCTCTTACAATTGTGTGCATAAATTTGGACATGGGAACTGCATGATTCAAAAGAGTGAGCATGGAAATAGGCGAGTCATGGGGTAGTCATGGGCAGATCGGGAGCATCACTGTAAGATACACATTTAGGTGCAGGCGTTTGAGCCATGTTTTCATTGGTGCAAATGGTCATGCCTAAATGTAGCTGCAGTTCCCAGGCATAAGTGCTATTCTATAAACTGTGCCTAACTTTAAGCGAAGCTTATAGAATAGCGCTCTTTCGGCACTGAGTTTTTGTTACCATATATAGAATTTACTCCTAAACATACATCTCTCTCTCTCATTCTTAGATTGTTAGGCATGAGTGGCACAGTATTTACTTGGTTCACATCATATTGGTCAATCAGTTCTCTTATCTGAATTTCTGTCTAAGTATACTCCCAGGATTTTAATTTCAGATTCAATGGTTCCGCCTAACATAAGCTCTCTAACTACCATCTTGTTCGAAGGAGAGGCTAAAAAGAACCTAGTTTATCTGAATTTACTGTAACATCAGTTTGTAATCTTTTATCCAGGTATTCATAATGGACACAATCTCTTTCATCCTACAATTGTCTCTAATTCAAGAACCCAAATCCATTCTGAGAGACAAATATTGACCATGTTCCCCTGGTATGTGTAAAGTTATCAGCACTGAATTTGTTCAGTGTTTTGGCCCAGTTTTTTGACTATGAAAGTATCTTGAAGATCTGTCTTAATTAAGTAATAACATGCATTAGAATTTAAAAATTCAAGCATACTATTAAGCAGAAAATTAGTAATTTAATATGGCTATTTTAAGCCTCTCAGAAGGTGAAGGGTTGCATAAATCTTAGTTTAATTGATTTAAATAAGAATGCATATGATAAAAACATCCATTAGTAAGTTGAAGTAATTATTATACATGGAAGTTTAAATAAATTCAGAGAAGATTATAATAATGATCCCTGGCACCCATCATTTACAAAAGGAGTCATCTTCTATTGTCAAGAAAATAATTGAAGAAGTAGTGCTGTTTCTATGGTTAAATAAGTCATCAGTTAAAGCAGAAACATCTCAAATACACATTATCATTTCACATTTTATAATATAAGTTGACTATAGATTTGTGAAAACAATTATTGATACTGACTTGCATCTTTATGATGAAACACAAAAAATATATATGCAGAGGGAAACTGTTTCTTTGAAACTAAGGGCTTTTTTTTTTTTTTACAAAGGTGCGCTAGCGTTTTAGTGCACGCTAGACGAAAAATTACTGCCTGCTTAAAAGGAGGCATTTTAGCATGCGCTAAGAGTGCGCTAAAAACGCTAGCGCACCTTTGTAAAAAGAGCCCTAAATTGCAATCTGTTGAGAAGATACTATCAGTAGAATCCAAAAAAGTGCCACAGACTGTTAAACATATCACACAGCTATTAAGAAGAGGTGTATGCTCATAGAATAAATAACTCTAAGGAATGGCCATGATCTTCAATTTTAATCAGAGGACACATTTACAGTTGTGGCACATGTACTTGTCACCAATAGTGACTAAAATATAATAAATTGAATTGTACTTATCTTCACAAAAGCTGAAAACTCAACCCCAATGTGGCTCGCGTTGCTCAGCGACTGTTTCAGGAAGCTGGAAAATCAAAATTCAAAAAGGATGTTCCTGTATGTTAAGCTACATGTCCTTTAAAGCATGTGACACTTCCCCATCATCTACTGTAGAAGCAGGAGAACCTGATTTCTCTATAGGTTGAACTATTCATGCAGTTGGTAATGGAATCATAGTAACATAGTAAATGACAGCAGATAAAGACCCAAATGGCCCATCCAATCTGCCCAAACATACACTCTTTATAATTTAATGATTTCATTTAAATTGTTCTTTTTCTTAGATATTTCTGGGCCAGAAACCCAGAGCTCTGCTCGTTATTGTGCATCTACTGGAGTCTCTGTCGAAGCTTACTCCATCTCATCTAAACCATCCCAGCCCATCCTCAACTGAATGGCCATATACGTGGCACAGACCGTGCAAGTCTGCCAAGTACTGACCTTAGTTCTTCAATATATACCATTATTTTCTGATTCGAGATCCTCTATGTTCATCCCATGCTTTTTTTTAACTCTGACACCATTTTCCTCTCTATCTCTTGGGAGTGCATTCCAGGCATCAATCAACTACCCTCGTCATAATGAAAGAATTCCTAACATTCCTCTTGAGTCTACCACCCCTCAACCTCATATTATGCCCTCTGGTTTTACCATTTTCCTTTCTTTGGAAAATATTTTGTTCTACGTTAATACTTTCAAGTATTTGAACATCTGAATCATATCTCCCCTATCCCTCTTTTCCTCTAGGGCAGGGTTGCCCAAGTCCGGTCCTCGAGATCAACTGGCAGGCCAGGTTTTCAGGATATCCACAATGAATATGTATGGGAGAGATTTGCCTGCACTGCTTTCTTGGTATGCAAATCTCTCTCTCATGCATATTCATTGTGGATATCCGGAAAACCTGGCCTGCCAGTAGATCTCGAGGACCGGACTTGAGCAGCCCTGCTCTAGGGTATACATATTCAGTACTTCGAGTCTCTTATCATAAGTAGTTTGGTGTAAACCTTCTACCATTTTTGTCGCCTTCCTCTGAACCGCTTCTTCTTATATCCTTTGCCAGATATGGTCTCTTCCTATACAGCATTTGGCGGTGTTGAACCTTGGTGAACTCGGAAAAAACCTTTCACATGAGTTCCCACTTACTGATGTAACACTCTGTAACATCCAAACAAATATTTGGCATAAGGGGTTCAGTTAGCCCGAAACCCCTCGGGTGTCTAGAGAATAGAGAGCTGGTCTGGTTTTGGGAGTTTCTCTTTCTATACAGCCCAGCATCCTTCTGACAACAGCCACCACCTTGTCACACTGTCTCTTTGTCTTTAGATCTTCAGCCACTTATCATCCCAAGATCCCTTTCTCCATCCGTGCATATCAGCCTCTCACCTCCCAGCACATAACGGCTCCTTCTGATTTCTAATTCCTAAATGAATTACTCTGCACTTCTTTGCACTGAATTTTAGTTGTCAGATATGAAAGAAAGAAATAATACCTCAGAGAGTTTTTAGCTGGATGGGAACATCTGAGGGAAGTGGAAAAGCAGGAGGGCAACACTGAAAGAAGCCATATTAAGAGCAGTAAACATTTTTGTTAGGAAAAGTAAGATGAAAAGGAGGCCACTTTGATTCTTATAAGTAACTGAAAAGTTCATGATAAAGAGGTTAACCTTTAAAAACTAAACAAGATCTTGGGGAGGGGGGAAGATGACAGGCAGTAATATCTGGAAAAGCTATGAAGTTCTGATAAAGGAGTCAGGAAAGCAAAGTTGAAAACAGGGCGAGTGGGGGTCAAGACAAATGTTAGATATGCCACTTATAGATGGAAGTACAAAAGTGGCATTCTTAGAGTCCAGGATAAAGGGAAGAAAGATGTAGAAGCTGAGAAGGAAAAGCAGAATTGTTGCCAGGCACTTGTGACTTGGATTGACCTCTGTAAAGACACTGGGTTAAATGGACCATTGGACTGACCCAGTAAGGCTATTTTAAAGTTCTTAAATATTTCTATCCTGTGTTCACAGATGAAAGGATGGGAGTAGGACCAAAGAAGACAAACACAAATAGGAATGAAAATGATGCAGACCTTGAATGATTTTCAGAAAAGTTCTTGAGGTTCTAGCTAAATTAAAGGTACTATAGACAAATTGTTGGGACCAAATAAGATACATCTGAGGGGACTGAAGGAACTAAGAACAAGTCTGGTGGCTTTGCTTTCTGACCTTTTCAGTACTCCTTTAGTATTGGAAGTGATTCTGGAGAACTGAAGATTGACAAATGTGGTACTTCTCCCCACAACTGGAAGTAAGGAGGAGGTTGGAACCTACAGACCAGTTCATCTGACTTCTGTACTAAGTAAATTAATGGAAATACTTCTAAAACAGAGGATGGTGTGTTTTCTGAAATACAATGGATTGCAAGAGAAAGGAGATGGAATTTTTTACACTGTCTTTCTGTGGTTACAATCAAAGTGGTTTATATATTATTTACAAGTATTTATTTTGAACCTGCAGTAATGGAGGATTAAGTGGCTTCCCCACTTAATCAGAGTCACAAACAACTGCAATGGGAATTGACCACAGATCCAGTAGTTCTCAGACCACTGCACTATCCATTAGGCTACCCCTCCACTCCAAGACCCAAGCCAGTGTGTTTTAGCTAAAGATAAGTCTTGGAAGATGAACCTGATTAATTTCTTTGACTGGGTGGTCAGATAATTGGATCAAGGTTGAACACTAGATATGGTATACTTAGATTTCCACATAGACAATTATAACTAACTAATCACCTTTAGTATGGTCTCTAAAGTGACTGACTGGGTAAGAAACAGGTAGAGTAGAAAGCAGTAGTGTGAGTAGTGGTAAATTAAAGGCATAACCAGTAATATGCTGCTTGGATTATTCATTGGTTCACTCATTTTTAAATTTGAGGATTTGGGGTCAGTTAGGGGCCCAGATGAATTAGTTTGGGTGGGTCTGTTTGGTTTTGTTTTTTAAATTTATTTATAACCTGCTTTTCCCATAATAAAAGTATGTAAAATACATGTAAAAAATTATTCACAAAATAGAGTCCTCCAGCGCTTACACCATGCCCATATTTCATTTTACAAAATAAATATCTCTTCAATAACTTCTTAAACCCATCAAGATGACATTGCTTTCTGATATACAAGGGTAAAAGATTCCATTCTTGCGGTCCCCTACAGGAAAACATAGTCACACGTGAAGAATTCAGTCTCATTCCCTTATAGATGGCTCAGACAAATCGCCATGCTGGACAGAGCGTAATTTTGATAAAGGGACATAAGCCTGAATAGTACCCACCAAACTTGCAGTAGCCAAACCATTCAAACACAAATATATCATTGTTCTAGGCATTTCTTTTTTTTTTTAATAAATGGCATAATGACTTCAGGCTTACGGCTGATGAAACTCCTGTGTATTGTGACCACCACTGTGGTCCGACCGGGACTCCACAGCACCTCTAGTGGTTACAATAACAAATAGCAATGGCGTGTGACCCGGCCTGGAGTCACTCTGCAGGCCTGAACTGACACCAATTAGAAAACAAAAATCACAATGTTCCAAAAAAGGTAATAAATCAAAATGCCTCAGATTTATTCTTTCCAAAACATAAAAGTCAGGATAATTATGAGTTCCACAGAACAGGTAAGTAGACCATCAAACTGCAAACAGTCCAAACTCAAAAGGTAAGAGCAATAAACAGTTCAGATATAAAGTCCAAAGTGTTTTCCTTATTTCACACCTCTGAGGTTTGTGCTCACCTCAGAATTTAAATCAGCCTGCTCCTAAGCAGGATATTCAGTTCATCAAAAAAAAAAAAACACCAACCAATAGGGTTTAAGGCACTGGATACCCTATTCACAGTACTCTAAACTGAAGCCTCTGGCAGCCATGCATTTCACTGCCAGGAAAAGGAGAGTGCCTCAGGTTTGCTTTTTTATCTTGCTATAATATAGCCTCAAAATGCCCTCCCAGATAACAGCAAACCTCTCCCAAAACAGACACTATCAGCTTCACAGAAAATGCAAAACAGTAAATAAAAGAAAAGCAAAATCCCAAAAAGGTTCAGCTTCAGCAAACAGTCTTTCTCAAACAAAGTAAGCTGAAAACACACTTACTGTTTCAATCCAGTTGGGACTTGCAGCTGGTGGAAAGACCAACCTCCATGGCTTCTTCACCAGTACTTATTTCCTCAGGCAGGTTGTCCAGTTCCATCGGAAGATCAGAATCAGAAAAGACTTCATCCAGCATTTCTCCGGCCTCCTGCACCTCCATAGGTGAGGCTGGATCACCCTTGCTTGGCCCGAGGAGACTCTCAGGGAGGAAAGGTTTGAACCTTCTCCCTAGCCTGCCTGTCTGTTTGCTCTCAGCTGCTGGTTTTTGTACTCTAGGGGCACGCCCTATTCTACATGAGTCAGCAGACCTGCCTGGGGCTCTTGTGCTCCTCCTGTGGTGACCTAGATACTGCTCATCCAGGATATCCTTGGAGATTTCAGGCTCCCCCTGGTGGTTAACCTGAAAATCATCCCTATTTCCCTTAGGACACCCTTTATACAATCCCATCCGGGTTTTCTTTTTAACTTTTTCTCCGGGCTTATCTGGGACCTTGGCATGCTTCTTGGCTGGTCACAGTATGCAACCTATGATTTGCCTTGACTTGGATGAAGCTTGCTCCACTTGATTGGCAGTCTTCATGTTCTCACTGATGATCACCCCTAAGTCTTGTTCTGCTTCAGTTCTTGTTAGGATCTCGCCATTAAGGGTGTAAGTCTTGCATGGATTATGGCTGCCCAGGTGCATGACTTTGCATTTTTTGGCATTGAAGCTGAGTTGCCAGGACCTAGACCAGCGCTCCAGTAGGAGTAGGTTGTGCATCATGTTGTCGGACATTGAATTTATGTCTGTTGTGCTTTTGCCCACTACATTGCTTAGTTTGGCGTCATCGGCGAATAATGTTATTTTACCTCGCAGCCCTTCTGCCAAGTCTCTTATAAAGATGTTGAATAGGATCGGGCCCAGGACCGAGCCCTGTGGCACTCCACTGATTACCTCCATCATTTTGGAGGGGGTGCCGTTCGAAATGACTTACTCATGAAGCAGTCCCATTAATGTGGGTTAGATTTAATTTAGGTGTTACTCGGTAAATTGTTGTTTTTTTTCCCTTTTTTTTAATTACTGGTTTTCTATTTTTTTTCTTATATGCAATGTAACAAATGAGTATAATGCATTAGAAAAATTTTAAAAAAACAATCACTGGATGTTTTATACTTGGTGTTACTGCTTATGAATTTCAAACCTGTACAAATTCAGTCATATTTTGGTATTAAGAAAAGAGTTAGTGACAGGAGTTCAGAAGGACCAATTAGAGACACTTTGGAAGACTTTCACATCTCTGCCCTCCCTTATTGCCCTATTATTGCAAAATTCTAAATACTGAAATCCCTTGAGAGAATACTTTTCAATCATACTTCTATAATATCAAAGTGAGAAAAGATTGTTAGCTGAGCTGGCTTGACCAAAATGAAATGGGACTTTGACACTGTAATGCTTGACATCACTGTCTTCTAATCCAGTTAGCTCAGGCAGTTCTTATTTTGTGCCTTAGGACATTTAAGCAGCCAAGACGTGAGCAAAGATATACTGGAGAAAGAATTTAGCAATTTTGCTTTCCTGATAAAATATTGTCTAATTTTATCTGTCACACATCATTTCTGGGTGCTGTAAATTCCGCTTTCCCGACCACCGAGTTAAAATAATAGAGCATTAATTTATAATGATATGTTGGCAGACAATAATTAGTGTCCATTAGATATATAATTACACAACTCTGTGTCTTGGGCCCCATCAATCCACCAAACTGATGTTAAGAACAAAACTGTTGTGATAACTCTGTTCCCCAGTAGTAGTTTTTGATGTCTGGCCTAATGGTTAGATCAGTGGACTTAAAACCAAGGAGTCAAGTTCAAATCCTACCACAGCTCCTTGTTATCTTGGGCAAATCACTTAGGGTTCCTTTTACAAAGCCACGGTAGAGGCTGCAACTGCGGTAATTGCTCTGATGTCCTTAGGGATTTAATGGCAGCTGCTACCACTACTTTGTAAAAAGGGGAGAGGGTAAACCTTCATTGTTTCCAGGATATGAACCCTCCAGGGGCAAAAAAAATTACCTACAGTACAAGAATGTACACTACTTTGATAGCTTTTAGGCTTGAATGAAACATAAAGAACTTGAATAGAAAATGGCCTAGTATTTGAGTCCACATCATTTTTGTCAGAAAAAAATGCACCGGGTTTATGTGTTTTTAAGGGATTTTTGTGCAAGCTTAAAGACAACATGCAATGGAATAATGTTAAAATGAATTTAAAGCAATTAGTGTGAATGCACGATAATTATCATATACACTTCTCCCTCAATATTCACGGGGGTTAGGGGCAGAGCCGGCCTGCAAATGTTTAAAATTTGCAAATAATATTTTGGCTGGCTCTGACCCACCCCCGCCTCCATCCTGCCTTCCCCTCAGCATCCCGGACCTTATCTGGTGGTCTAGTGGGCTTTCGGGGCAGGAGCAATCTTCCTAAGCTCCTGCCCCGTGCAGATCACTGAGACAAAATGGCTGCGGGGAGTTCCATTTTGTCTCTGTGATATGCACGGGACAGGAGCATAAGAAGATCACTCCTGCCCCGAAAGCCCGCTAGACCACCAGATAAGGTCCGGGGAGGTCCGGAATGCAGCGTTTCCTGTATATAAAAAAAAATCATTACTAACCGAATTCACAGATAGTGAAACCACAGATTCAGAGGGAGAAGTGTATACAGTTGTAAATAATATCCTGTGCAGTGTCTTTAGTATATATACATATTGCATTGTATGGTTTTGCTCACACAGCATTTACTGCACATGCTGTAACACTGAAAAGTTAGCATCTCCTTTGGACCATCTGGTGCATACCCCTTTAATGCTGGTATACCCTTCTCTACTGGTGTGGACTACTTTGATGTCCCTGTGAATATATCTTGGTTATCTGACATCATCATATATCAGTGCACCATTTCCTGAGGTATCATGCTGAAGGGGTGCACCAAAGGGGAACACCCTACCCCTTTGCATTCCCCTTTCTGCGGAACTTCACACAGAAGTCTTTACATTTATGACTGCTTTTTGAGGACTCTATCTTTTCTACTCTTTTGTTGCATATACAATCATTGATTAGCTGGTATTGCTGCTATATTATTTCTTTTGGGTTGGTTGTTGTGGTAGAGGGGTGGAAGATTATCAGGTTATCCCAGTAGTTTACTCTTTATGATTTCATCAGCAGCACTTACCTTCTCCTAGCCATATGTTTCTGGTGGATTGCTCAATGACTTTACATCATGCTATAGAGACTCAGTGGGGACATTGTCCCAGCCAAGGAAGTGCAAGAGTATCTTTGGCTCAATATAGAGCCTCCAAGATCCAGAGGAATTTGATCTATATTCTCAGTGCACAACTCAGACAACATGACTCCAAGAACCAGAGGAATTTGATCTATATTCCCACTGCACAGCTCTTAGAACATAACTATGTTCCAATACCTTGCACCTTCCTTATTGTATGATTTATCAGGAACAAAATCTGTTTCATTCATGATTGGCTTGAAAAGGCTCATTTGGGCTGTTTGTTTTTGAATGAGACCTGGTTGACATCTGAAGAGGTCCTGATGTTGTTAACATTTGCATGGTTGTTATCAAAGATTTGTTTGACTCGAAGACCAGGTTTGCTCTGTTCTTTTGTTGGATTGGTTTGTTCCTGTGCCGTTTTACACAGATATTTCATCAAAGCAGTGAAGCAATCTAGGGGGCACTGCAGTGAACTTCATATACAAGTCACAAGTACACATTGCACCATAATCCCATTACATTTTATGATGAGTCCTCCAAAGCTCACCTAAAACCTACTGTGTACCATCTCAATAGCCCTTAAGCCTGCAAGTGTCACCTATATGGTGGTATAGTAGATTTTGAAGGGCTCACATTTTCTACCACAAGTGTACTAGTTGGAGTGGAATAAAGACCTGGGATCTCATCTCGGCAGTCCACTGCACTGACCACTAGGCTTTTCCCAAAAATTGCTCGCTGCTCTTAACATTTGAAGCTATCATATAGGCTGGTAGTTACCATTTCATCCATATCTTTGGGAGGTGGGAGGGGATCAGTAAGGGCTCCATCCCTCCAGTGGCCATCTGGTCAGTTTGAACACCTTTTTGGCAGTTATTCATTACTGAAACAGGTCTAGCCTCAAAAGTCCAAGGGCTCCTTTTACGAAGGTGCGCCAGCGGTTTTAGCACGCGTGCTAGACGCTAACACCTCCATAGAGCTGGTGTTAGTATTTTCCGTGTAGCGCGGGGTTAGCGCGTGTGGCGTTGTAGCGCGCGCTGAAAACGTTAGCGCACCTTTGTAAAAGGAGCCCCAAGTTTTGCCATGGATGTTTTCTGTAAAGTTCCATGATTGCAGAAAAAAAGTCAAAATCATAGGTCTGCCTTAATCCCACTCAAAACATGTCCTTTGGGATTTAGACACACTGCAGGCAAACATCGTGGAAAACCATCTAAAAATTGTGTTTCAAAAATGGCAGTTTGTACATTTTGATAAACAAAACATCAAAATGCAACTTTATACCATATTTTGGACATTTTTCTCTTTTGAAAATGAGCCCCAAACTGTGTATAGAGACTTTCAGAAAGCTTTTGACAAAGGTCCTCATGAGATACTCCTGAGGAAAATAGAGTCATAAAAACATAAGCATCGCCTCTGCCGAGTCAGACCATAGGTCCATCATGCCCAGCAGTCCACTCCCGCGGTTGTTCCCCAGGTCAATGACCTTTAAGTGATCTATTACTCTAAAGCATTTTGTACTGTATAGTAACCGTCTAATTATACCCTTCAATCTCCTTTTCCTTCTGGAACTCGTCCAAGCCCATTTTGAAACCCAAAATCGTACTCTGCTCTACCACCTCTTCTGAAAGCGCATTCCAGGTGTCCATGGGATAGGAGCTGATGGATAGAAAACAAAGGGTCGGGTTAAATGCCATATTTCTCAATGGAAAAAATTAAATAGTGGATTACCACAGGGATCTGTACTGGGACTGATGCTATGTAACATATTTATAAATGATCTGGAAATTCAAACAAGTGAGGTGATTAAATTTGCAGATGCCACAAAAATATTCAAAGTTGTTAAAATGCATGTGGATTGTGAAAAATTGCAAAGAAATGAATAGGAAGACTGGACATCCAAATGGCAGATGAAATTTCATGTGAACAAATGTGAAGTGATGCACATTGGTAAGAATAATGCAAATCATAGTTATATGATGCTAGGGTCCACTTTAGGGGTTAGCGCCCAAGTAAAAGATCTAGGTGCCCTCTTAGACAATACAACAAAACCTTCCACCTAGTGTACAACAGCGGCCAAAAAAGCAAACAGGTCATTAAGGACAGCTACAATGGGGAAGGCAGCACCAGAATTAGAAAAGATTCAAAAACAGTGACCAAGATGATCAAGGGGCTGGAACTCCTCTTGTATGAGGAAAGGCTAAAGAGGTTAGGGCTCTCGAGCTTGGAAAAGAAATGGCTGAGTAGATATGTTTGAGGTCTACAAAACACTGAGCGTTGTAGAACAGGTACAAGTGAACCTTTTTTAAAATTCTGCTCAAAACTTTTTTTTATTCTGTTCATTGATTAGACAATCAATGACATTACATAGGAACTCTTTCAAAACCAATTAGAGGAAATATTTTTTCAAAGAATAGTCAAGCTCTGGAACTTCTTGTCAGAGGATATGGTAACAATGGTTGATGTAGCTGGGTTTAAAAGAGGTGCGGAAAAGAGGAGGAAAAGTTCATAGTCTACTATTGAGCCAGACTACTTGCCTTGATACTGGTAGCATGGAATATTACTGCTATCTGGGGTTTTTGCTGCAGTTGTACAGATGTTTCATTTTATGTCAACTGCCTAGGTACTTGGGCGGTATATCAAATCCAAATTGAAATTGAAACTCATAATGGTCAATTCTCTGTAGAGGACCTCTGTAGTGTCTAGTTTCTTTTCTGTGAGCAGATTTTGACTAGGAAATAACATGAATAAATTGGAAAACTCGTAGCATCTTGTTTCCAAGCCCCATCCAAAATATTCCCCCAGGATTGTCAGCTCTAAATCCAACTAAAAGTACAATGCTATTTAGGATAATTATTTTTATTGATTGGGCCAAAATGATAGGCATTACACATTAACCCCCCTCCCCCTTTTACTTTTACGTTAGCCTTTTTTATCACTGGCTGTGGCAGTATTAGCTCCGACGCTCATAGAATTCTATGAGCGTCGGAGCTAATACCATCAAGGCCGGTGATAAAAAAAAAAAAAAAGCCTAATGTGACTTCGTAAAAGGGAAGGGAGGTTAATGTGTAACAGGGGAGATATGAATCAGACGTTCAAATACTTGAAAGGTATTAACATAGAACAAAATCTTTTCCAGAGAAAGGAAAGTGGTAAAACCAGAGGACATAATTTGAGGTTGAGGGGTGGGAGACTCAAGAGCAATGTAAGGAAATTCTTCTTTACGGAGAGGATGGTGGATGCCTGGAGTGCACTCTCGAGGGAGGTGGTGGAGAGGAAAAGGGTGACAGAGTTCAAAAAAGCATAGGATGAACACAGAGGATCTCGAATCAGAAAATAATAGTAAATATTGAAGAACTAAGGCCAGAACTGGGCAGACTTTCACATTCTGTGTCTGTATATGGCCGTTTGGTGGAGGATGGGCTGGGGAGGGCTTCAATGGCTGGGAGGGTGTAGATGGACTGGAGTGAGCTTTGACGGAGACTTCAGTAGATGGAACCAGAGCTTTGGGTTCTTGCCCAGAAATAGCTAAGAAGAAAATATTTAAATTAAATCAGTACTTTAAAGAGTGGGCAAGGATGAGCAGACTGGATGGACCATTCGGGTCTGCCGTCATCTACTATGTTACTATGTTCATAATAGAAGTCCTAAGAAGCATTTTTACCTGCGCCGAAAACTAGCACACACACTTTAAACAATTCCTTTTATAAGTTTCAATGCAGAGGACCCTATAATCAGTGATATTAATGTGTTTGTTTTCTAACTGGTTTTTGCCATTTATATCCTAATAAAAATGTTATGAAACTATCTAAATAAGTCTCAGTAAAATACACAGATTAAGTATTTGGATAACATCACATGCAAACTAGAAAGGAAAATAATTGATTGCAAATTATGAATCTATTAATTATGGATATGCAAATAGCAATCTTTCTGTTGATTGTATGCATACATTACACATTTTGCAGCATTCAGAAGAGTATTAAACTCAGAGATGTGTTGAACCATTTGGAAATAATTTTTAGTATCACTGGGCATATGAGCCAATTATCTACAGTAGCTGCAGGTGTAATGAGTAATTGTCTGTTAAATTATTCGGGTAGCAAATAGCTTAGTATGGTGCTATACTTTTATCTGCTTCCTGATTATTCAACATGCCAACTAAGAAACATCTGCTTATGAAGAAGGCAGGTCCTTTGGCAAGTTCAAAGTGATTTCTTCAGTGGATTTTATTCCTTGGCGTGCTATAAGGACGCCATTGTGTTTTCTGGATTTTAAAAGGCAATGTGGTTAAAATGGAAGGGAAATGATCAATGGATGAACTGTTGATTGTTGTTTAAAGCTGCCAGTATGCTTAGCAGTGAGGACTGGAATGGTAGATTATATGATTAACAAAATATGGAGGTTGAATTGGAATTAGGATCTGTGAGTTTCTCAGCTATTCTCGCTAACTGTTGCAATAAACTAGCACCTCTCCTCTATATGTCTGTTTCTATTATGATGGGCTGAAAATCTAGAGGGAACGATAGGCCATGGAAACTGATCTAACGTAGAGGAGTAGCCTAATGGCTGTGGAGAAGTACCCTAGTTGTTCGTATGGCAATCTAAGAACCTACAGAACCTGGTTTGATTCTCACTGTATCTCCTTGTGACTCAGGCTGTCACTTAACCCTCTATCGCCCCATCTGTATATAATATGTAGACTGCTTTGATTGTAACCATGGAAAGCCAGTACATGTATGTCAAATTCAATCTCTTCCCAACTATTGTGGCATGGCACCATGTGCCATGGTGGTGGCAGTCAGTGGCATATCTAGGACTAGGCTCACTGCCTTGATGGTTTCAATTGGTGGTATATCAAACCTGTAATAAACTCATGCAGATATTATTCAAGCCCTTTTTCTGTTGAACAATGACTAAGAGACCTCTGATTCCTGCTACAGTCCCTCCCCTCTCCTCTGATCCTCTTATTCCATTCTATTTCCTCTCACCTCTCTCAGTCTCTGAACCAATCTTCCTCTTCCTTTTCCCTCTGAGCTGCTTCTTTCTTGTCCCAGAATGTACTGGTGCTTCATGCCGTATCTACCCTTTCCTGCTATCTAGACTAGTCTCAAATTTATAGCATGTGAGATATTAAGGTGCCACATGTTTCATGACATCAGTCGACGTCAATCATTCTTCACCTTCCTCTCAATCAAGGGATGCACCCACAAGAGACTCATCAGCAGACTCCTATCCTATCAAGCTGCCTCCAAGGATCCTGAATGGAGCAAACTGGTCAGAACATCTACATCCTACATGCACTTCATAAAGCTCCTAAAAACGCATCTCTTCTCCAAATTCAACGACTCACGTTAAATCCCTAGGAAAAGTCTTCCAATCCCATTGATACACCTCCCATGTTGCTGCTCTCAGACTATGAACATCCTTACCTTTGTAAAGTCCTTTTAACTCCCTCTTTGCAATTCTCCAGTGTTTCAGTTTTCTTCTTAAAGGTAGCTCGCTGACTCTTCTCAGTCATTTTTCTGTAAACTGCCTAGAACTGAAAGGCATTCACGATATATAAATAAAGATTTATGTTATATTATGTTGTTATTACTGCAGGAGAAGCAACATGAAGCACAGCCACTCCTCCTCTTCCCAACTTCTACCAATTCAGAAGGAAGATGTGAGCCAGCATCACTGGAGGAGGGAGAAACAAATCTGGTTTTCTCTGATTCCAAAGACCTGGAAAAATCTGAGGTAATAACCATATTTATAATTCTTGCTCCAGCTGAAGAATTCTGAGAAACCAGGGGCCCTGATTATACATATAAATCATCTCTCTTAGATACCAGTAATGTCTATCTAATGTTCATTAAGTTAATGCTATTGATGATTAAATCTTTCTGCTATACTAAAGCTTTCAAAATTAGAAACTACAGAGCATCTAGTTATAGCACTTTCTCCTTACTGAATAGATTGAATATGAATAGAGATGTCTTTTTAACAATTTTTTTGAAACTACCTAAACTTGATTGTCGACGTATATATTGAGGAAGACTATTCCACTCTTGGGGACCCAGCCTCAGTTGTTTCACAGTCGGGATACATAAATCGGCATGATTCGCAGAACACAACATACATTGTGATTCATATGGTAGAATACGATCCACTAGATATTGTGGTGTCCGATTATGTATACAAAGATACACTATCACCAAAAATTTATAGCGGATCCAATATTCCAGTCTCTTCCAATACAGTGAGATGTAGTATTCTGTCACATGATCACATTTCTCAATTTAAATACAGTACGAACAATCGAGTTCTGTGCCACCTGCAATGCACATAGGGCAGATGCCGGTATACCCAATAACACCAAATTACAATAGTCACGATAGAACAATAGTTTGCAAAATTGTCTTGAACATCTGATCGGATAGATACGGTCGTAGATTGTTCACCATGCGCAGCTTCAAAAATACTCTTTTAACAAACGCACACATATGGCCCCTAAAAATATTTAGGGGTGCTGGTCGATTCATGCCTGTCTTTATCTCCTTGGAAATAGCAACTGGTGCATCAAGTAACTCAATCCTAACAGGTAAAGTATACTCAAGTCTCTGTCTAAAACACATCACTTTGGTTTCCTGAATGCTTAATTTCAATCTATTACGATTCATCCAATTTTTAATCTTCACCATCACTTCCTGATGCTATTTGGATAGAACTGGATTTAAGTGCTGCTTTTAACACTGTTTCTCACTAAAAGTTACTTAATCTAAAATTAAAAGTTACACAGTTTGTATAACCATTAAATTTGAGAGCGCCATTGCGAAAAAACACAATTCTACTAATTCATTTCTCAAAATATGGAAGCCTGTACAAACTTACTGTACTTTAAACTGTTGACATATTGTATATTAGATCACTTAGGGCTCCTTTTAATAAGGCCCATTAGGGCCTTAACGTGTGGAATAGCGCGCGCTAAAATGCCCCGTGTGCTAGCCGCTACCGCCTCCTCTTGATCAGGCAGTAGTTTTTTGGCTAGCGCGTGCTAAAAACGCTAGCGCACCTTCGTAAAAGGAGTCCTTAATCTATGTTATGCTGTGATGCTCGTTGAGAACTCCTTCCATGCTGTGCATGTGCATCAAAAAAAAAAAGTGTTCTTAACTGTTATATTTGTTTGACATGAGGTACCTAGTTGTATTCTACTATCTTGTTCACGTTATTCTCCTCATACTGTAAATTCTGTTTGGCTGTACAACTAGAACGTATCGTGTCATAGTTATATAATTGGTTTTATTTTGGGGAGTTTCTTTTCCTCTTCATATGTTATTATATATCTTCATATGTTATTATTGTAAATCTAATAAATAAAATGCAAAAAAAAAAAAAGAAAGGAAAGTTACTTAATCTCTTGAATACGTTTGGCATCTGCTCTACTGTTCTCCATTGGTTTAAATCGTATTTCTCTAATCACTATCATATTGTATGTTGGAATTACAGTACACGCTGTCTCCTCACAAACATTTAGAAAAAGGAGTGCCTCAAAGTCCGTTGCATTCACCCACGCTTTTCATATTATACCTTGTCCCCGTGGTGGAACTATTGGAGAGCTGGAAATTCGCTTTTCAACTTTTTGTAGATGCTGTACAAATAATGATTTTGGGGGGGGGGGTCCTTTCATTAAGGCATATAAATGTTAAGGTATCCATTATATTCTATGGGTGCCCTAGCATTTAGCTCACGCTAATCTTTAGTGCAAGCTAAATCGGTTATGCACCTTGATAAAAGAATACGAGAATAAAAAAGTTAAAATAGATATTAATCAAACAAAAGACCAATGACGATCTGGATGGCAAGGGTCTGTGCGTGAAAACGTATTGTTTCGCACAGCGGTACCGTCAAGGTCTTTGAGGGAATGATCTTGGGTATGAATTGGGAGGAAAGTGTTTGATGATATACCCTTAGAAAACTATTGGAAGACTTGAGTGCTAGCTGAAAGTGGAGTCATACCTGCCATTCTATGCAGAGCATGTTTGCTGCTCCATGCTGCTTACACCCTTCTGTTATTTATTTTGGTTTTCCCCTCACTCCAGATACTTTCTACCTTTTTTTGCCCTTTCTCCTCCCCCCCCGAAGGCTCTCCTTCCTACTATTCTTACACCCTTCTTTTCATCCAGTGCTATCACCCCTCTTCATACTGACCTATTCTTTCCAAGGTCTTTCCCCTAACTCCTTCTTTTCTTCCATCTTCTATTGGATCTCCACCCTCCCCTCTCTACCCCGCAGGCTGAATGAACCACCTCAGATGTCCACATTTGATCCCCCTCCCACTGTACGTCCCTACTCTCAGCCACTCCAGTGCTTGTTATCTTAAATTAAGGTACCTTGCTTCTTCTAGTTGTTCTCAAGGAAAAACCCCTTCCTCAGTTAATCAGTTCTGTTGCGTTGTCTGCCTTTTCTATCTCTCTTCACTAGGTTGTAAATTCCAAGGATTAGGAATTATCCATCCTCTGTCTCTGCAGAACTCCTTTTTGCGCTGTTCAGATCATAATAATCATATGTGATAGTTAAAAGGCACACGTGCAGAAGCAATCCTTTTATCCACGTTAATGCACCACATTCAAGGAGAACATGCTCAAATTTGTCATTGACTTCTGACAGTGTTCTGCCGGCATCTGAAAAACAGAGCTTGGACTTTTGCAATGTCTCCTCGGTATCATTCTTCCAGCATCCTAGTTACTATGGCAATGAAAAATATTCATCTGTTCCGGGTCACTTTCAAATTTGCACATGAAAGCATAAGAGATTACTCCTGTCTAATCACTTATATAGAAAAGTTTAAGAGGGGGGTAACATGTTTTACAGTCATAAGCCTTAGAGAGAATGAAATTTAAACCCAAAAAGGATTGTAATCTTCCTTTATGAAAGATGTTAAAAAAAAAAAAATTCAAAATGGAATCAAAAGCTTCATGTTATCCACCTAAGAATTGTCCTGTATAATCTTGAAAGGATGTGTACAATTTTATGTCTGTTTAGTTAATGGTATCACCACCTCAAAGACAAAAGAAATTTAATATGCTTTTACGTAAGATTATCAACGTTATTAATAAACTGCTACCAGTGTTTATCGTTTCTATAACACAACAAGATGTAAGCAGTGCTATACCGTACATTAACATGTAAGAGACAATCCCTGCTCAACAGAGCTTATAATCTAACCAAAACAGACAAATGGGACAAACAGGGGTTTGGGAATTTCTCACAGAGGAAATAGCAATACAGACACCGATAAGGGTAAGGAGTTATTAAGCAGCCTCAAAAAAGTGGGCATTTAGTCTAGATTTGAACACTGCTCGAGACAGAGCTTGACGTACTGATTCAGGCAGTCTGTTCCAGGCATATGGCGTAGCAAGCTAGAAGGGACAGAGTCTGGAGATTCCGTACGAACGGAAGGAAGTTTTTCTTCACCCAGAGAGTGGTAGAAAACTGGAGTCTGTCAAAGGGGAAACCACCTTCCAGGGATTCAAGACAAAGTTAGACAAGTTCCTGGTGAATAAGAGTGTACGCTGGTAGATCTAGTCTCAGTTAGGGCGCTGGTCTTTAACCAGAGGGCTGCCATGTGAGCGGACTGCTGGGCATGATGGACTACTGGTCTGACCCAGCAGCGGCAATTCTTATGTTCTTATGGAGTTGGCAGTAGAGGAGAAGAGTACAGATAAGAGAGACTTATCTGACGAACGGAGTTCCCGGGGAGAAATAAGAGAGGAGACATTTTGAGGAGCCGCTAGGTGAATGCACTTGTGAGTCAATAAGAGGAGTTTGAACTGTATGCGGAAATGAATGGGAGCAAATGAAGTGACTTGAGGAGATTTAAGTCCTCTTATAGCTAGCTTAAATAGAAGAATGGCTGAGTGAACATAAATTGATTTTAAATATGTCTAAGACTATAGCTTGCTGTATCTCAGGAGATAAGCCAACACCTCAAATAGATATTTCTTTGAATAATCGTAAATAGTTTAGGAGCAGGCATCATCCGTTGTTGCTAAAGGATTTGGGGCATTAAGACAGCTTAGAGCCACTAGAGATTTCTTAGATGAGAAATCATTGCATACGTTAAAGTTAGATTATGGTAATTTAGTATACGCAGACATTGGATTAGGACAGCTGAAACGTTTACAAACAGTGCAAAACACTGCAATTAGATTATTAGGCCGTGCATATATTCGTGATCATGTGATTTAAAATTCCATTGGTTACCAATCGCATTTAGAATTAAATTTAAGATCTTGATGTTGGTACATACAGCATTATTTCAACTACACCCTTCATATCTCTCAAACTTAGGGCTCTTTTTACTAAGTTGCAGTAGCATTTTTAGCGCACGCTGAAGATTAGCGTGCACTAAGCCCCGCGCTACGTGGAAAAACTAACGCCAGCTCTATGGAGGTCTTAGGGTCTAGCGTGCGTGGCATTGTAGCGCGAGCTAAAACCGCTAGGAGCCCTTAGTGTTTTTATGCCCCAAGACGTTTACTACGATCTTTGAATGACAACAGGGTAGTTGTTCCTCATATTTCGAAGGCACATCTTGCGTCAACTAGAAATTGTGCGTTCTTTTATTTAGTTCCACGGTTATGGAATAATTTACCTATAGATTTGAGAAACTTTAAAAGACACCTAAAAGCGCACTTTTTTCAATTGGCTTTCTCAAATTGAATAATTGAATTTGGGACTGTAATCTGTAATTTGTATTAATGTAATGATTAATTTTTGATATGTAAAGACACATTTTTTAAATTGAGATTTGATTGTTTTTATTAGAATTGTTATTAGAATTATTATGATGGAGATGTTGATTGCTTAGTATTTTAGAAATGTTTTAACTTTGCTTTTACCCTTTTCTATCCTATTTTTAAATGGAGTTCCTTTCTTGATTAATAAGTATTATATATTGTGTACACTGCTCGAAAGAGAAAAACGTCCAAAAACCGGCCTAAGTCGGCACTTGGACGAACATTGTCCAAATATGTCCAAGTGCCGATAATAAAAACAGGTTTTGGACGTATTTCTAAACGACCTAGGCCTTCATAGGGCCGCTGAACGACCAAAGCTAAATGGGGCGTTTCAGGAGGAATGTCGAGGGCAGGAGTTGGACGGGACGTGCACTGGCTTAGACTTAGTCGTACTGCATGTATAACCGAAAGTTATACAGCCCAGGATCGACAAAACTTGGATGTTGTGACTTAGACCATGTAAAACATGGTCTAAGTCACAAAAACACACCTAAAGTCACTAGATAAGCACTGCAAACACATAAAAAAGACTCCCACACACTACCCCGGTGATCACCGACCCCCCAAACCCCATAAAAATCATAATCACACTTTTAAAATTCAGCCTCCAGACCATCATCCCCTGGCAGCCTGGCATAGGAAAGCCCAGTCGTCCAGCAAAGAGGCGGCTTAAGCCATCTTGGGGGTGGGTTAGGGATCTAGGGAGTGGAGGACCCATGCCTATATGCCCCTGTAATCACTGCATTGATACTTAAACATGTGCACTCCACTATACACCCCCAAAAACCTTTTTTACTGGCATATACGTGGCTCCTGCAGCCATAAGGGCTATTAGGGTGGTAGATAAGTGGGTCTAGGGGATTGTGGAGGTGGTTTGGGGGGCTCACCATGACCTATAAGGGAGCTGTAGTGGGGAGAAGACATGGAACCCTTTTTGTAAAGTTCACAGCAGTGCCCTGTAAGGTCCCCCACTATTTAGGTGCCATGTCTGGGTGTTCAGTCCATCACTTTGCAGACCCCTCCCATGTCCAACAGGGCTGGTTCTAGGCGTTTTTGACTTGGACGAAAATGTGGTATAAAGATGGATGATTTAGCAATTTAGACGATCAGATCGGCAGGACGTATTCTTAGACGATTTTTGAAACAAAAAAAAATTTTGGACGTATTTTTAAAAAATGTGCCCTAGGCTGTTTTTTACTTTGGACGACTTGCGACTTAGATGAAAACAGACTTAGACGTTCCTTTTGAATTATGCCCCTCTATGAGCAGAAAGCACTTTCCAAAAAACGCAGATCTGATGATGACGTGTGTGCCATAAAAAAATGCTGTGCAGCCGTTGAAAATAGTGACTGGCTGGCTGGAGGCACTTCTGTGGATTCTGCAAAATAATTACTTTGAAGTATTATTATTTTGAAGTATATGTACTGTCATATTTTAATAGCATGCGTGTGCTTTTTATTCACTTACTAGTTTTACTCCTCTGTACATTTTCAGCACATTCTTTGCACATACACATCAGTATTAGTAGGCAGATTGCACTCTTGATAACATATATTGTTTGTACACAGTAGCACTTGTCTGCTAATGTACAGCATATCTTGTAAGCTGTTACGGCAGTCAAATCCTCTTTAGAACAAATATATTTCCTTTGGAATAATTTGCTATTGATCAGGAATAACAACACCAAGTTAATTTCACACATTTCCAGCTGTGAAACTATATATTCCTACAGCCAATAAGCAGTCTGCATTTCTCAATGGTATTTCTGCATGGGGCCGTTTCCATTTTCACTCTTGTTTGTTTCTTCCAGAGTGGTATGGAGTTTGTTTTTTTTTTTTCTCTCATCATTTCTTCACAGAGAGTGACTTCTTTCCTCTAGTCTAGCTCTCCTGAGTGTAAATGTTAATCGGTTCTCTTACCCTTGGGTCCAAGTGTTTTCATTTTACATAGTAACTTCAAATTTTACCCATTTGGGATCTGGCAGCCTGTCCTCACACTGATGCCGCAAAAACGGTTGCCACTTCACTGTAGAATTATATTTTTTCTGCTTAAGATTCTGTGCCAATTATGCATCAGGTTGAGAATTATACAGTAGAAAGGAGCTGACAGAAACAGATTCATTTGATTTCAATATGCATTACAAACAATTTCTCTTCTCTGTTCTATTCCAAGTCTGGTATTCTGAAAAAAATGTGCCAAAAAGCGTCCCTTTGCATGAAGGATAGATATAAAATTACAGCACACTCAGAGAGATGAGATATTTAACACGATTTGCTGTTAACACTCTGTTGCATTTAATGCTATCAGATTTATGATATTTATTGTAGTGCTATCAAGACAAAGTTAAGCTCCTTGCCGATTATAGTTAAATTTGAAAGAAAGCTGAAGTGGAAACACTTTATTTACTTAAAGAGATGCTGAAAATTTTGCATTACTTTCACCAACTCAGTGGCACAGCAATCCACAAAAAAGTGGCTTGAAATGTAACCAGATTTATTTGGTGCAGGACACAGAAATGGGTTGTGCATTGGAGTGGTGGGGTGACACCATCTTGTACTCCACTCAGTGGCAGTCCCCCTGGCATCATCTTGATGGGGGCGCTGGCACCTCTCCTCTCTGAACCTCTCACATACAGTATGTGCACCTTCTCTTTCCTCCCTTGTACCTACTTAGGGATACATGCACAAAACTGACACCATGGTAAACAAAATACTGTGGTGGGAACAATTTTTCTTTTACCAGCAATGCTCAGTGCAATTGCATGCAAATTATATGCATGCTATTCATGCGGAGAATCTCGGGTACAAGGGAGGAGGAACTGTGCCTGGCATTTGCTCCTCCTCATGCCTGCCCTGTCAAAAAAAAAAAAAAAATGCCCCTGCTCTCCCTGCCTGCCAGTACAGCTGATGGGGCAGGGGAATTCCCTATCATCTGAGCTGGCACCACAGTGGCTTCAGAGAAGTCCTGCCGGCTCAGATGATCAGGAATTCCCCCCCCCCACACACACACACACTCACTCAGCTCAACTGGCAGGAAGGAGCTGCTCCTTTAAAATAAAAAAAAATCATTTTTATTGAGTACACATAAAAGTTAACGATACAATAAAGATAACAATGTAAATATTAAATATTAGGCTCAATCAATTTTTCAATAATAATAATTATCAATCCCACCATACCAACTCACCTCTCCCCACCCATCTAACCTCCCATTCAATTTCTAGAACATAACAGATGAATATAAAAATAAATAAATATGTTTTAAAGAAATTACCTAAACTATATTTTAGATACTAGCTATATAACTAATTACCATATTTTCACGCATATAACGCACATGCTTGTATAACACGCATACGCGTATAGCGCGTGGGTCCAAAGCATGTCTGTAAAAAAAATTTTATATAGCACGCATACGCGTATAACCGCGCATGCTGCTATAACCTCCTCCCACTCCCGCTTACTCTTCTGGCCTGCGAACCAGCCTCCTCCCCCCCGCTCGCGTCACCCCCCTCCCCCGCGATCCTACAACCCCCCCAGCACCGCAAAACATCTCTTACCTGATTGGGCACCGGCACCAGCACCAATGCACAGGACGTGCCAGTGCCAGTGCCCAAAGATCCTCCCTCGTTGTGCTGGGCTGGGCTGGGCTGTGCGGTGCAGGGAGATCCTCCTTCTTCCCTGTGCCGAGACATGCTTTTATTACTAGCAGACTTGATTATTGTAATTCTTTTCCGATTGGCTCCAGTGCTAGAGGAAGGATTAGGATACAGATTTGGCAAACATTAGCAAGGGGAGCGGGTTCAGTGAGCATTGGAAGAAGAAGTAGACAGTAGACTGCAAAACAAAGCAAATAGCGTAATAATTGATATCAAAACACAATATTTCCACTAGCAAAAAGATGATCAGCAGGTGTCATGTACACTGTGCTTCTCCAGTAATTCAGCTCCTGAGTGGGGCTTCTCTCACCTTCTCCCTTCAGCCAGAGAGTCAAGTTGCTGTTCCATTCCTTAAATAGTAGGCAGAAGGATTAGTAAAATCTGTCATGCACATTCATTTCACACTGGATGCAAACTAAAAAGACAAGAAAGGCTTCTTATAAGACACAAACTAAATAGGCCCAGTGACTGAGCCATAGACACACAGACCCTGATTCTATACACAGTAACTCCTAGGTGTCGTTTGGGAAAGATGGTAGACGCGCTGATAAAGGACCGCATCATTGACCACCTTGACAGACACAATCTGATGAGGCCAGCCAGCTGTGCTAAACAAATACTTCTGTTCTGTGTTCACAGAAGAAAATCCTGGAGCAGGACTGAGATTGTCTGGCAAAGTTACACGAGAAAATGGATTAGATTCTGTGTCGTTCACAGAGGAGAGTGTTTATGAGCGACTTGAAAAACTGAAGGTGGACAAAGCGATGGGACCAGACGGGATCTATCCTAGAATACTAAGGGAGCTCAGAGAGGTTCTAGCGAGTTCTATTAAAGACTTGTTCAACAAATCTCTGGAGATGGGAGTGATTCCTAGGGATTGGAGGAAAGCGGATGTGGTCCCTATTCATAAAAGTGGTCACAGGGATGAAGCAGGAAACTACAGGCCAGTGAGCCTCACTTCAGTTGTTGGAAAAATAATGGAAGTGCTTGCTGAAAGAAAGGATAGTGTACTTCCTTGAATCTAATGGGTTACAGGATCCGAGGCAACATGGCTTTACAAAAGGTATATCGTGCCAAATGAACCTGATTGAATTTTTTGATTGGGTGACCAGAGAGCTGGATCGAGGACATATGCTAGATGTAATTTACTTAGATTTCAGCAAAGCCTTTGATACAGTTCCTCATAGGAGGCTGTTGAACAAACTTGAAGGGCTGAAGTTAGGACCCAAAGTGGTGAACTGGGTTAGAAACTGGCTGTTGGACAGACGCCAGAGGGTGGTGGTTAATGGAAGTTGCTCAGAGGAAGGAAAGGTAAGTAGTGGAGTCCCTCAGGGTTCGGTGCCGGGGCCGATCCTGTTCAACATGTTTGTGAGTGACATTGCTAAAGGGTTAGAAGGAAAAGTGTGCCTTTTTGCAGATGATACCAAGATTTGTAACAGATTAGACACCGAAAAGGGAGTGGAAAATACAAAAAAGGATCTGCAAAAGTTAGAGGAATGGTCTAATACCTGGCAACTAAAATTCAATGCAAAGGAATGCAGAGTAATGCATTTGGTGATTAATAATCAGAAGGAACCGTATATACTGGGAGGTGAGAAGCTGATATGCACGGAAGGGGAGAGGGACCTTGGGATGATAGTGTCCGAAGATCTAAAGGCGAAAAAACAGTGTGACAAGGCAGTGGCTGCTGCCAGAAGGATGCAGGGCTGTATAAAGAGAGGCGTAGCCAGTAGAAGAAAGAAGGTGTTGATGCCCCTGTACAGGTCATTGGTAAGGCCCCACTTGGAGTATTGTGTTCAGTTTTGGAGACCGTATCTGGCGAAGGATGTAAGAAGACTTGAAGCAGTCCAGAGGAGGGCAACGAAAATGATAGGAGGCTTGCACCAGAAGACATATGAGGAGAGACTGGAAGCCCTGAATATGTATACCCTAGAGGAAAGGGGAGACGGGGGAGATATGATTCACACATTCAAATACTTGAAGGGTATTAACGTAGAACAAAATATTTTCCAGAGAAAGAAAAATGGTAAAACCAGAGGATATAATTTGAGGTTGAGGGGCGGTAGATTAATAGGCAATGTTAGGAAATTCTACTTTACGGAGAGGGTGGTGGATGCCTGGAATGTTTTCCCGAGAGAGGTGGTGGAGAGTAAAACTGTGACTGAGTTTAAAGAAGCGTGGGATGAACACAGAGGATCTAGAATCAGAAAATAATATTAAAAATTGAACTAAGGCCAGTTCTGGGCAGACTTGCACAGTCTGTGTCTATATATGACCATTTGGTGGAGGATGGGCTGGGGAGGGCTTCAATGGCTGGGTGGGTGTAGATGGGCTGGAGTATGTTTTAACGGAGATTTTGGCAGTTGGAACCCAAGCACAGTACCGGTAGAGCTTTGGATTCTTGCCCAGAAATAGCTAAGAAGAAAAAAAAAAAAAAAAATTAAATTGAATCAGGTTAGGCAGACTGGATGGACCATTCGGGTCTTTATCTGCCATCATCTGCTATGTTACTATCTTGCTTAACAAACTTGCTGCACTCCTTTCAGGGAGTTAAAGGTGACCCAGTCAACATTGTATATCTGGATTTTCAGAAGGCGTTTGACAAGGTCTCACATGAACGACTACTTTGAAAAATTGCAAGCCATGGGATTGAGGGTGAAATACTCACGTGGATCTAAAACTAGTTGGTGGATAGAAAACAGAGAGTGGGGGTAAATGGACATTACTCGGACTGGAAAAGCATCACCAGTGGAGTGCTGCATGCTCGAGAAATGGGCCGCGACATGGCAATTTAGTTTAATGTGGATAAGTGTAAGGTGATGCATGTTGGTAACAAAAATCTTGTACACAAATAAGGATGTCTGGTGCAGTACTCAGAGAGACTTGGGAGTACTGGTCGACAAGTTGATGAAGCTGTCAGCACAATGTGCGGCGGCGGCGGCAAAAAGGGCAAACAGAATGCTTGGGATGATTAAGAAGGGGATCATGAACATATCGGAGAAGGTTATCATGCCACTGTACCGGGCCATGGTGCGACCCCACCTGGAATACTGCATCTAGCACTGGTCGCTGTACTTGAAGAAGGACACGGTGCTACTCAAAAGGGTCCAGAGAAGAGCTTTGAAGGGGCTGGAGGAGATGTCGTACAGCGAGAGATTAGAGAAACTGGGCCTCTTCTCCCTTGAAAAGAGGAGACTCAGAGGGGACATGATTCAAGATAATGAGGGGAATAGACTTAGTAGATAAAGACAGGTTGTTCACCCTCTTCAAGGTAGGGAGAACGAAAGGGCACTTACTAAAGTTAAAAGGAGATAGATTCCATACAAACGTAAGGAAGTTCTTTTTCACCCAGAGAGTAGTGGAAAACTGGAATGCTCTTCCGGAGGCTGTTATAGGGGAAAACACCCTCCAGGGATTCAAGACAAAGTTAGACAAGTTCCTGCTAGACCAGAACATACACAGGTAAGGCTAGACTCAATTAGGGCTCAGGTCCTTGACCTAGGGGCCGCCACAGGAGCAGACTGCTGAGCACGATAGACCACTGGTCTAACCCAGCAGTGGCAATTCTTATGTTCTTATATAATTGCACCTACTGGCAGGTACAGGTAGGCATTAAATCCTTAGGCACACTGTCGCTTATGCCAGGGTTTTCTTTGCCTAAATCATGGGTGTCCAACCTTTTGGCTTCCCTGGGCCACATTGGCCGTAAAAAAATTTTCTAGGGCTGCACAAATGTGCAAACTGCAGCAAGACAGAGGAGGGAGCCAGCAAGACGGTAAACACCCAGGGGCAGCAGAGGAAAACACTGCAACACCCGTGACCGGGGCCGCACAAAATACTTCACGGGGCCGCATGCGGCCCTTGGGCCACAGGTTGGACTCCCCTGGGGCCCTAAATGGATGCACCTAAGGTAGATGCCTACTGGCTACTGTTCTCTCTAAACCAGACCTGTGCTACTCCGGTCCTCAAGGGCCGGAATCCAATCGGGTTTTCAGGATTTCCCCAATGAATATGCATGAGGACTATTTGCATGCACTGCTTTCAATGCACATTCATTGGGGAAATCCTGAAAACCCGATTGGATTCTGGCCCTCGAGGACTGGAGTTGCCCATGTCTGGGCTATGCAGTTAGAAGACCCCCGATCAGGTTAGAGCAGTGGTCCCCAATGCTGTCCTGGAGGCCCACCAGCCAGTCTGGTTATCAGGATAGCCCTAATGAATATGCATGGAGTAAATTTACATGCATATTCTCTCATGCATATTCATTAGGTCTATCAGGAAAACCCGACTGGCTGGTGATCCTCCAGGACAGGGTTGGAGACCACTGGGTTAGAGGGAACAGTGCTATTGTTGCCTAACTCAATCCATGCCCAAATGCCACTGCAAATCTGTCCCAAATCCACTCCTAAACATGGTAAGCACCAGTAGGCACTTTGGTATAGAAGCTCACATCAAACTGATAAGCACCTACCGAGTTAGATGCCTAATTACAAATTAATTTTTTAGTCGCTTTTAATTGGTTTTTTTATGGTGCTTTTAATTATCAGCACTGATTAAGCCCATTAAAAAAAAAGTTGGGTGCCTAGGCAAACCAATCTAAGTGCCTAACTGTAGATGTCTTTTATAGAATCAGGGCCACAGTGCTTCTTTTAACAAGTCCACATAAATCCACTACACAATCTTTAGAGGTCTCTGATTTATAGAAGAACAGACAATACCATTGCAAAAAAAATTAATTACGCTTGCTATAAAAGTAACTTTAGCGTGCTAAAGCCACGTTTTACCATAGGTTAGTCAAAAGGCTCCTAATAAAGGTACATTGTTACATCATTGGTTTTGATATGGGAAATTATGTACAATAGAACACTGCATTACTTAAATTTTAAATTATTCCTTTCTGCAGTTAACACCAGCTTTCTGCTTTTCCATATGCCATTTGTCTCTTTGTTTTATATCTGTTTACTCTTCTGTCACTGTAGAGAAATGCAGTTTACATTTTTACTTTTTTAAAAATTTTCCCAAAAGAAAAATGTGAAGTGTAATCCTTTCATTTTAAATAATGGCTGCTGAATTTTAAATATGTCATCAAAGAAGCACGCCACACTGAGGGATCAGTTTACAAAGATAAACAGAACCGCTAACTCTTATACTTATCTCAGCCATTTGCACACTTAAAGCTCTTGATCCGCCCAAATGTGGAGCAAAGAAGAATTCTTGCCATAAGGATTTTGAAGTGGGATTTTAGGCTTCGTGTAACACATTATCAGCTTCATTAAAACTTGCTCTCTCCTCCTAATTCCCTCTCTTAAACTGCAGTCACACTCCTTAGGCAACTAACATCTGGAATTGCAGACGGGATGCACAGTGAGCAGGTTCCTACCTTGGTTACAGCCTCTAAGAAGTCAAGGAGCCATTAGTTTTCCTTCTGTCAGTTAAAAAATGCTTAAGATCCGTTTTTGTGGCCCTACTGTACAGGATTCAAGAAATAGGAAAATAAAAAAAAATGTGTTTTATTGTTCATTGAAATATATATTTAGAAGAATATAGCTCTTTCAGATAGATATGCAGCCTGAGGAGATCAGCATCTTTAAGTCACTGCCAGCCATGGGCTGAACTAATACTATTATGTAGATCAAAGCATAGAAGAGACAGTCCCTGCTCAAAAGAGCTTACAATCTAGTCAAGACACACAAACTGGACAAGAAGGTGCATCAATACACAGTGCTCAAGTTGGGGAATGATAAGATGGCTATTGGTGCTTAGAAGGTGGGTTGGAGGTTGGAATTGAAAGCATTTTCAAACAAGTGGGCTTTGAGTCTGGATTTGAATACTGCCAGAGACGTATTGAGTGAGGCAGTTTGTTCCAGGTATTCAGTGCAGCAAGGTAGAAGGAATGGAGGCTGGAGTAGGCTGAGGAGAAGAAGGGTAGAAATAAGAGAGACATGTCCGATGAGCAGAGAGACTGAGGTGCTGCAGAGCGAATGCACTTTGTTAGTGTGTGTGATTGTGACACTCTACAAACTGAATTTTGCCTCTGTTGCAGCCCTGTTTTGGGCAAAACGTGACCCACGTCGGGTACTTTTAGGATTGTTTGAAATAAAGAACCACTTTCACTACACCTGGGATTCGCTCTTCGTTCCGTCTTCTGTCCTGCTGTGGATTTTTTTGACACCTCTCTTTTGGGCTACTTACAATGATCACTTAGTGGCCAGTATTCAGAATGGTGTGCAATTAGCTTGGTGGATAAAGTTAGGACACCTTTTTGCTGACCTAACTTTATCGGCTTTCTTAACCAGGCTCTGCTCAGAAACTGCCCTGGCTGGACAGTGCAGAGAGGTGGTTAGACGTCCGGATTTACTCGGAAATGCCCTCTTTTTAGAGGACTGTCCGGGCGTCCAGATGGCTATTCAAAACCTGGCACTTTGTTCAGATTTTGAAAAGCTTCCAGCTCGGGACCGCATCTGGAGGACATCTGCGCGTGTGTGGATGCAATGCGTTGATGTCACACGCATGCGCTTATGCATCTGATGCCATTGTGTCACATCTGCGCATATGGCTCTGAGCACAAGAAGAGGTTGGGTGGGGGCAGCGGGGCTGGGGAAGAATGGGGCATGACTTGGACAGAACAGGGCAGGGCTGGGTGGGCCTGGGTGGGCCTGGGGGTGGGGCCATGGGTCTGGATTTTACCCTAGGTTAGTGCTGCTATCAGTAGATAGGCAAGCACGACAATTTAGCCAGACTGGAGGTTCCCTCATCCAGTTGAATCACTTTAAGTTTCCAGTTTATTACGTATGTCTTGATTTACCGTTTGACATACCAAAGCCGTTTACATTTTTACAGTGTTAAAAAATTAATTAAAAGTTGGGGGAATGGACAAACAAACTGAATGTAATTATTGAGATAAAAATTGAAACAAAGGAAGAAAAGGTAGGGATACAATATTAAAAATAAAAGGAAAAGGTACTGGAACAGCCTCTTCACTTTTTTTTTAATACTTTTTCTTATCAATCATAAATCTTATAAGTGTCTTTAAAGAGAAAAATTTTAAAATTAGTTTTAAAGTTATTTAAACTAGTTTCTTGCCGTAGGGTTAGAGGAAGGGTTTTCCATAGTGTTGGCGCAACTACTAAATAAATGGTTTATTATGTTGTAGGATTGAGGGGATAGTCAGAAGATGTTGCCGAGACAATCTCAATGATCTTGAGGATTCGTAAGGAATTAAGAGCCTGTCAATGAACATGGGGGAGTGATTGAGTTGAACTTTAAATGCTAGTAAAGGAGTTTAAATAGTGACTCCCTTATTTGTAACAGGCTAGGCAACATCCTGCACTTTGGACCTTAACTTATAGAGAACATCTATTGAACAGATAACATCTCAAATCCAGTATAAATAGAAACATCCTCAGTCCTCCCATCTGCTTACACTCCCTCTATCACTGGAAGTTATGTCCATTTCAAATCCACCTCACCCTCCAATTGCAATGGGTGTCCAAGGTTGGCGGATTGGTCAGCGACTGGCTTTATTACGACTTAGCTGGTCACCAGCCTGAAAAGCGGATCTATGTTTGGCCAGTAGGACTTTGGCTAGCTGAGGAATATGGGTTTCGATGGCTGTCTTGGCTGGCCAAATGTAAAGATATGCCAGATATGGTACCAGCACTGAATTTCCTGTTTTGTCATGGACTGCAGGAGACAGCTAGCTATCTCCCACAGTCTGAATATCGAGCAATCTATTGTCTGGTTTGCAAGGAATGTTCGAAAAGTTCACTTTCCTAATCTAATCTAATACAAAAGTTCTGAATTTCTCTAATGCCATTTAGTTCAAGGTGATTTACATCCAAAAAGAAGCCATAATTCTATGGGAAAATACAGTTCCATGATAAAAAGATGTCCTTACAATTCTTTAACTAAAAGTACTAACTTACAATCTACCATATAAAAATGTTTTTCAACATTATTTGACATTTCCAATAACTAACTTCTGTCCTTATTTGTATAGGGAAATCATTCCAAATAGCAGCATATGTACAAGAAGAATTAAATTGACGTTTAAAACTGCAATAAAAATGTATTAGTACTCAATCTATTATATGAATAAGGCAAACGTGAAAAGAACAAAGTATAATATTCTGAATTGGATAAACAGTTTTAAACCCTATGGGGCTCATAATAAAAAAATAAAAAAAATGTACAGAAAGTGGCCTAGTGGGAGGAGCAGCTGGATGTCATTGGCATAGGAGTGGATTTTAATGTTGTACTTTTGCGCTATATCAATGACAGGTCTGATGTAGAGGTTGAATAGGAGCGGGGATAGAAGGGCGCCTTGGGGAACGCCATATTTGATAGGCTTGGATTATTCTGTGGGAACCACACAGTTTCACAGCAAGGGAAATGATAGGCCTGGGGACAGTTTATTACGAATAACATAATACAAACATCCCCTTGCGTTTATGTATGAAATGCCAATATTAAGATTAGAGGCTGTCACAAACAGGATGATACAAAGATAAGAATACCTAATGCTTATATAGCAATCTATAATTATTTTTTAAACTAACTTATAAGATAAATGTGGCATGTATGCCTTAAATAATATGAATTATACAAAAAAATGTAGAGTGTACAGAAATACATTTTCAAACAATTCTCAATTTACCATGAATAAAGCTCTTACAATATTTACAGAATATAAAAATATTTTAATTTATGAAAAAGTCAATTATGTTTCTAATGCACCATATGAGGTCTGTTCAAAAAGTTCCATGACCGATTTTATAAAAATATATTAAACAATCTTACAACTTAATGCATTGGGTCCATTTCAAAGTATTTCCCTTCTCTACATTTACACTTTTCACAACATCATTTCCACTTCTGGCAGGCCAGCATGTCCCAAATGGCGACTTGGGAGTGATAATGTAGGAAAGGTGCCACTAGTTGGAAGTCGGTGACTTATTTGGATTGTTGGAGTTCTTTCTAGAGAAGGTCGGAATCCTTGGACCCAGGAGGTTGGGGGGGGGGGGGGGGTTGGGGAGGTGTGAATGGGGGAGGATTCTGTATTAAAAATTGGACTTTGCATGGGAGATGATTATGTTAACTCACTCGCCCGATAGTATTGTTTACTGTAATTGTTGGTTTTTGTCCTTTATATATATATATATAAAAAAGAAAACCCATCTTCAGTAATCAAATTTTGCTTTATGTCTTCAATGGTGCTGAATCATTTTCCTTTCAGCGTGGATTTAAGTTTAGAAAACAAGAAGTCAGCAGGGGCCCTTCTGTTGGACGTTTGTGGCCTTGGCATGTTTTTGTTTCATTATGGCTAAAAAGTGTAGACGTGCTGTGGGGGTACTTTTAGACGTAGTGGAGATTGGGCGTTTAGGCAGAGGAAGGCCATAATCAAAACATGGACGTTTGTTTTGGTTATGGACACTTTCCCTGCTTCTGGGTTGAACGTTTAGGGACTTAGGCCAAAAGGGGACTTAGACGCTTTTTTTGATTTTGTCCCTCCCTATCTGTTTTCTAGGTTCTTGGGCAACTAATTTCATTCTAATTCCCAAATTGTTATATGTTATTAGTCTTTTGTAAACCACATAGAACTCTAAGCTTATGCGGTCTAGAAATTGATTTTATGTTTTATGTTATCTTTAAGCATCCCCCATCGAGGCTGGTATTTATGCCGTAATCTTTTAACCTCCTGATAAGCTAATCTGGTTTTTCTGTTTACATGTTCCGATTTGATTTTCTATCAAATATCCTTGAGATATCACTCTTTGTCTTGCCAAACTTGACGTTGAAACACTTGGTTCATTTGTGATACTTTTTCTCTGTCACCAGACAGTTTTGCTTGTCTTCTTTGTTCTGCTTCTTATCTGGTTTCTTCTGAGATCCAAGGCAATTTCTTGGCTTTCTTTCTCTTCTGGCAGGTTTGTTTTTATTTTAACTTGGGGAGCAGCACGGGCCATTCAGCATGGCTCCCCACGCTAGAAACCACTAGTGCGGTTTCGTAGAAGAGGGGGTATGTTTCTGTACTTCTGTATTACCATGGTTGGAGTTTCATGGACTAAACCTAGATCATAGCATGCATACTAATCATGGTTATGGTGTTTTTGATTTGATGAATTAATTTAATATACAAGTACCTCAGTCTACAATAAAGTATCTATATGTATTCCTAAGAAACTTGTATAGGGCAGCCATTCACATACTGAAAGAAAGCATTTTTCATGGACAGATGATTTTATTTATCCATCCAACCTACATTTTTACTTTGTTTTCACTATGTGCTACACTGCTGGCTATTCCTCTAATGCATTTGGGTTTTCAAAGAACTTACAATAGTCTTTGGTTACTACCACTGAAAAGAACAAGGTCTTTTGAAAACAGGTTCTGTGGTTTGCATTATCTCACAGTTCTTTCAACCATTTTCAACTCTGTATAAAAATGAAACTCATAGCTTAATGGACAAAATATTATTTTAAAAAAAGTGATTTGAAAATATCAAATGATGGTATATTAAAAAAAAGACCCAAAGGGAAAATATTTACATCACAAAGTGTTCTCTTATCAAGGAATCTTTGAAGTCTATCAGGGCTCGCAGTGCAAAAAAAGAAGCCCTGCTTTATTTCTTGCTTTAACTTATACATTTGAACATTTTAGGGGCTTCAAATGTTTACAGGGTGCCTGCCAATGTATTGAAGCACTGAAAAGATGCACCTGAGACTGCATTTTCTCCTATGGTCATCTTATACTTTACTTTGACATACCATCAGTTAGAATTTTTCATTTCGACTATTCTCAAATGCTGAAGCATCTTCACACAACACTTTATCAAAGCTGTACATCCTTTGATAAGGATAATTAAACATGCCGAGTTTGTTTTCATGGTGTTAAGTCTCATGCTTTTCAGCCCTCTTATCATGCTACTGAGCGTGGTTCATTTCTCTCTGCTCGGATCATAATGCATTAGCTAGACCAATGAAGAAAAATCTTTGCATTTTAATTTGCAACAAATTCAGATTTTCCTGAATCTTCCCACTGTTTTAATCCTTTTAGTGAGTGTAAGAGAGATGTGATGAATATTTATGCAATCTCCAAAGTCTATATCCGCCATCAAAAGAACTGCAACATTATTTTTAAGGAAAGAATTTTAGCAATCCCCAAAGACTTTGGGCTCCTTTTACTAAGCCGCATTAGCGTTTTTAGCGCACGCAGCATTTTAGCATGCGCTAAACCCACACTATGCAGCTAGAACTAATGCCAGCTCAATGCTGGCGTTAAGGTCTAGCGTGGGTGGCAATTTAGTGCTATTTCACGCGTTAAAGCCCTAACACAGCTTAATAAAAGGAGCCCTTTCTTTTACAGTCCTTATACTAGGCCTCCTTTTACGAAACTGTGATAGCAGTTTCTAGTGCGGGGAGCTACGCTCATTGAGTTCCTATGAGCGTCGGGAGCAGCGCGGGCCATTCAGCGCGGCTCCCCGCACTAGAAACTGCTATTGCAGTTTTGTAAAAGAGGGGGTAAGGAACGCTAGCCGATTTAGATCGTTTAAATGCTAACGCACCCGTTATATTCTATGGACGCGTTAGCATTTAGCTTGCGTTAAATCGGCTAATGCGCCTTAGTAAAAGATCCCCTTAATAAACCAACAAATGTATTAAAATGAATTTCTCTATTCAACTGTTTTCTTAGCCATATCTCACCACATTCTGTTTTTGACACGATAACAAATTTACTTTCTACTTTCAGTTAAAGCAGTAAGAAGCCAAATGGCCTGTAATGAATGCGGACAAATTCAGGTCATGAGAAACAGCCATTTTGCAGTCTCCCCCCCCCCCCCCCCCCTCTTTCTTTCTTTCCATTTCTGGATTAATAGAAATCTTTACAAAATACTGAACTTTGCTTGACATTTCACATGACACTATTTTCTGTAGTTTCAAAAGTGGCAAAAGTTAATTGAAGATTAGAATGTTCCATGGCATCAGGATGCACGATCAAAACCAGGAAGCATATTTTGGGCTTTGCTTACTAATGCATGTTGTTGTTGTTGTTATTAATTTATTTGGATCTAGTTCTCAGTGATTTTTGTTTTCAGTAGTATACTTGCTTTCAGATTTGCATAACTGGGGTATGGAAGAATGATTGAAGGTGAGATCCAGAGAAGAGCGACTAATATGGTTAATGGGTTGGAGGAGCTGCCGAACAGCAAAAGATTAGAGAAACTGGGCCTCTTCTTCCTCGAACAGAGGAGATTGAGAGGGGACATGATCGAAACATTCAAGGTACTGAAGGGGATAGACTTAGTAGATAAGGACAGGTTGTTCACCCTCTCCAAGGTAGGGAGAACGAGCAGGCACTCTCTAAAGTTGAAAGGGGATAGATTCCGTACAAACGTAAGGAAGTTCTTCTTCACACAGAGAGTGGTGGAAAACTGGAACGCTCTCCCGGAGTCTGTCATAGGGGAAAACACCCTCCAGGGATTCAAGACAAAGTTAGACAAGTTCCTGCTGAACAAGGACGTACGCTGGTAGGGCTAGTCTCAGTTAGGGTGCTGGTCTTTGACCAGAGGGCCGCCGCGTGAGCGGACTGTTGGGCAGGATGGACCACTGGTCTGACCTAGCATCGGCAATTCTTATGTTCTTATGATTCAAAAGCACCTCAGATAGAAAAAAAAATGGATTTGGAGGTCTTCTCCTTAAATGGCTCTCCTTGGGAGAACAATTTAGTAAAATCTGGTACTTGCACATACAGAACCCCTAGAGATGCCACTCCTTTACCCTTTGTAAAATGATCATTCCCACTGTAAATGCTGATCAATACGTTGCAGCCTTGTGCAAATATTACAAAATCTCTGTGTTCAGGGGAACCTTTTATAATATACACTGTAAAATATGGACACCCCAACTTAGACAGTGTTTTGCTGACCTCAAAGCTTAAAAGAGTAATGAGGTTCATAATCAAAAAAAAAAAAATGTCTAAAAAGTGTCCTAAATGGCTACTTGGACGATCAAAAAGCCTGATCGTTCAAGTACCCATAACCAAAGATGGTTTTTAGACGTATCTAAGCTTAGGCCTTTCCCCTGCCTCTAGACGCACAGAGAGAAAAGAGGCGTGTTTAGAGGAGGGGAAAGGGCGGGCAGTGGGCGGGAGGTGGGCCGACCTACACCTAGGCGTACAACAGGTATAACCAAAACCATAGGCAGGTTGCCTAGTCGGCACTTATACCTTTTTGACTTAGACAAAGTCAAACCAGGTCTAAGTGCCGAAAAAGGGACCGCTGAGCTGATTGTGGCTGCTGCGATCAGCTCAGCGGCCCCAGCAAACTGCCTACCCCTCCACCGCAAGCATCACAGCAGGAGAGATGCCTCATCTCCCCTACTACGATGCCATCACTCCTCTACCCAAACTGCCGCGACCCGCAGCAGGAGAGATGCCCTATCTCTCCTGCCTCGGGTCGTGGCAGTTTGGGTAGAGGAGCATGAGGGAGCATGATCTCCCCCTGCAGAAACCATGATGGCTGGTTATCAGAAGTTTGTTTCTTTCAAGATGTTCATCGATGTTTTCTTTTATCAGTGCTTCCGTCATTTTCCCCGGAACTGAGGTCAGACTCACTGGTCTGTAG
Organism: Geotrypetes seraphini; assembly: GCF_902459505.1. Taxonomy (NCBI): domain Eukaryota; kingdom Metazoa; phylum Chordata; class Amphibia; order Gymnophiona; family Dermophiidae; genus Geotrypetes; species Geotrypetes seraphini. The sequence continues at coordinate 34,076,366 of NC_047101.1, read as the reverse complement.
TTTCCCGGGTCACCTCCTGATCCCTTTTTAAAGATGGGCGTGACGTTGGCTATTTTCCAGTCCTCTAGGATCACGCCTGCTTTCAGCAGAAGTAAAACATGGATGTCTCAATCCATTCTCCTTTTACTGGAGCCATAGGGTAACCCTAATTCACATAAAATACTTTAAAAGGTGCAACAAAACGTTTACTCTTCTCTAGACCTGAGCCTGTTTCCTCACAGGCATAGGGAAAGCAAAACAATTGCTTAATTCTTAGCGCATGAAATTCAATTACACGTTTCAGTCTTCATTCATCACGGGGCTTTACTCAATCCTAACACCGAGTTCCACAATATATTCAAATTATGAGGTTGGCTTACCTTAGCCAATACCTTTAATATCCAAGTCTTCAATCCATATAGCAGGGTTCTCACTCTGCCAGTCTCTCTCTCTGAAAACCTCTCATCAGCCATCACCTTGGCATTCCCTTCCAGGGCTCCCTTCTGTGGAGGTCACTTCCCTAAGACCTCTCCCTCTAGGACCTCTCTGATTGACTCCCTACTAGGGCATTTATCCTTCTTCCTGACTGAGTCCTGCCCCGTTGCTTCAGTTGGATTTCATCAAAGGCTGCAGAGGCTCAGTGCCTTCTGGGACCTGGAGTCCACTTACTCTTGGTCTAGCTCCCCCCTGCCACCTAAAAGTACAAATGCAGCAGTGGTGAGGAAGGACCCGTAACCCCCTCACAGATGCACATCAGTATCTTCTGAGATTCTCCACTGATTTGTGATTGTGCAATTTTTTATTTTTATTTTAAATAGATTTACCATATCATAGTCATTATGGAGATAAATAAAATTCCTTTTAGGTTTGGTTATTTACCACTTATAGCCTAAATCAGTGGTCTCAAACTCAAACCCTTTGTAAGACCACATTTTGGATTTGTAGGTACTTAGAGGGCTGCAGGAAAAAGAAAATAGTTAATGTCTTATTAAAGAAATGACAATTTTGCATGAAGTAAAACTCTTTATAGTTTATAAATCTTTCCTTTAACTGTTATTCAATTTTTCCATTTTTCTGCTTTCTTCTCAAAATCTACTTTTCCATGTCTTACCTTCCCTTCCTATCTCTCTCTCCTTCCCTCCCTATTTTCATGGTCTGACATCTCTCTCCTTCCTTCCTTCCTTTCCCCCCCCCAGTGTAACATTTCTCCTTCCCTTAGTCCTTTCTGCCCCCTGCAGTCCACCTACCTTCCCTTCTTCCTTTCTGGCCCTCCTCCCAGTCCTCTGGTCCTCTTTCCCTCCCCCAACCAACATCTCTCTCTCTCTCTCCCTCTCCCTCCATGAGTCCAACTTTTCACTCTCTGCCCTCTCCCTTTCCCCAGTGTAACATTTCTGTCCTCCCCATCCATCTCGCCCCCCTCTATGAGTCCAACACCAGTATAACATTTCTCCTAACCTTTCTGCCTCTTCATCCATCTCGCCCCCTCCATGAGTCCAACGCCAATGTAACATTTCTGCTACCCTCCTTTCTGTTCTCCCCATCCATCTTGCCCCCTCCATGAGTCCAACACTTTCTGCTTCCTGCATGCTTTCTCTCTCTGTCCTTGCCTCTTCCTTTGAGTGGCATCCCTCCTTCCCACCCCCAACCCAACATGCTCTTTCCCCATGCACCATCTCACCCTCCCCTCCAGTGTGTAGCACCTTTCTTTTCCCTCCCTTTCTGCCAGGGCCAGAAGCACCTGTTCTCCCTTTCTTTTCCCCCCCCCCCCCATCCAGCAGTACCCTTTCTCCCTTCCCTGCTCCCCTTGTCCAGCAGTACCCCTTCCCTCCCTACATGTACTTCTACACCAGCCCCCCCCGCCCCTGAAGGCCTGCATGTTCCCCCCTTTTATTGCAGCATCCTCCAGCTTCCCCCCCTGGCCTCCCGCTCTTACCTTCAGATAATTACCAGCTTGCAGAGAGGATCGCCAGTGCTGTAGCGATCCTTGCAGGCTGCCATTGGCCTCCATAGTACATTCCTTCTGCCATGGTCCTTCCCTTCCTCTAACATCAGGGGCAGGGTCATGGCAGAGGGAACATGCTGCTAAGGATGACGGCAGCCTGCAAGGATTGCTACAGCATCGGCAATCCTCTTTGCAGGCTGCGGTAATTAACTGAAGGTAAGAGCGGGAGGCTAGGGGGGAAGCCGGAGGACTCTGCAAAGAGTGGACAGCACTAGTACAGACTGTACCTGGCAGGTCAAATGTGGCCTTTGGACCACGAGTTTGAGACTGCTGGCCTAAATGGTTTTACATTCAAGTACTCAAGTATTTTTCCCTATCTGTTGCAGTGGGCTCACACTCTACCTAATATACTTGGGCTAATGGGGGATTAAGTGACTTGTCCAGAGTCACAAGGAGTGGCTCCAACCACTGCACCACACACTCCCACATATAAGTTGATACCAGTTTAATACTTCAGTTTCAAGGTATGATAAATGACAAATATTCTATATTAAACTGTTATACAGTGGTGCCTCGCATAACGGACGCCTCGTACAGCGAACGCTGCGCATAACGAACTTTTTGTCTTGCTCCCTATAACGAACTTCGTTTCACACAACGAAGTCGCCCGAGGGGCCCGGGGGGGGGCGGAACTACTCTCGCCGCTTTCTAATGTGAGCCGGGAACAGCAGCACCCTCCTGTCTGAATGCAGTGTTCCATCATCTCCCTCCACCTTACCTTAAAAACCGAGTTTTCCGGCTTTCTTTTTCGGCCAGCCACACACTTTCAAAGAGCAGCACATGCGCGCATGCTCTGTTGTTCAATCTTCTCCTCTGACGCAACCGGAAACCGGAAGTTGCAGGAGAGAGAACATTGATCAACTTCAGCAGCTGCGCGTGCACAGCTTTTTGAGATCATGCGGCTGGGTGAGGGAGAAGGCTGGCAGGCTCTGCATGTGAGGTGAGGTGGAGGGAGGGAAATGTAGGGCTGCAGAACGAATTATTTTGTTTTACAGGTATTCTTATGGGAAAACGCGTTTCACACAACGAACGTTTCACATAACAAACTTGCTCCTGGAACGGATTAAGTTCGTTGTGTGAGGCACCACTGTATATGGTTTTAGTTGTAGCAAAATCTATACCTTAGTGAACTGAATATTCATAACACCAGCCAGGAAGAAGGATAAGCAAACCGAGGTCTGTCCTCCAGGTGGAGAAAGTGCTATATTATGGATTATTACTTCATCAGAATTTTTACAGGTGTTGGCAGATGTGACATTATGCTAGCATGGAACTTTGAAAGCTTTACATTATGCTCTGTCTGTTCTTGGTGCTATGAGTCCAGATATGTTTATTTATACAGCTAGTTTGAAAATAACTGCACTGTATCATGTCTGCTTTGGGAAATAATTGTAGAAACAAATGTTTTAACTTGTTTTATGCTTCAGTGAAATAAAGCAGTGTTCAAAAAATATCCCTGAAGCTCACTGAAAAATAACATGAGTATGTTAGTATCCCTCTTATAATTAAAATATGGCATATGCTATTTCCACGAGCCTTTTTTGTTCATTCTCTTACTGGATTTTCCTCATTCTGGCAGATCCAGGCAGAGGCTATAATGTTTGTAGACTATAGCCTCTGCCTGAGGGTGTGATAAAGATTGCATTGGTGAAAGCCCCGACGGAGAGCCAGATAAGTCTGAATCTTTAATGCAGCTACAGCCATGCATGGAGTAGTTTCCTATATGTTGTGTCACAATTTTTTTTAATTCATTTTGAGATTGCATTATGTATTACACTGAATCCCCTTCTACCACTACATAAGGGAGGTTTCATGCACTTTTTTGAAGTGGAGTTTTTTAAACCATATGGAGACTGAGATTTTTTTCTTCACTTTTTTCTTTTTTCCTTGTTCTCCTGCGGCTGGAAGTCTCCTGCTCATTGCTTAGTTTAAAGTAGGTTTTGAAATATTTTAGATTTCAATTAACTCAACATTGACTGGTTAAATGTTACATTGGGGAGTACTAGGGAGGTAAAATTCCTAAATGTCATAAATGACTGCTTCTTGGAGCAACTGGTCTGGGAACCAACAAGAGGGGGAGCTATTTTAGATTTGGTCCTAAGTGGAATGCAAGACATAGTACAAGCTGTGTTGGGTCCACTGGGAAACGGTGATCAAACCCTACATCTCCACACCTGACCTGGCCCAACTCCTCTACGCATATGTCCTCTCCAGAATGGATTACTGCAACTCCCTATTTAATGGACTTACCAAAAAAAAATCTCAAGCGTCTCCAACAGGTCCAAAACGCAGCTATTCGCCTCCTACACAGCCTCAACTACCATGATCCCATCTCCCCAGCATTCCGCGCTAAACACTGGCTCCCAATTGTGCATTCAAGGCCCTGACAATAGCGCATAAAAGAATTTATGCCACCACCCTCTCCTACATAAAATCCAACCTACCCATCTACATCCCCACCCGCACCCTCCGCTCAGAATCGGAGACACGCCTATGCATTCCCCACAGAAAATCCCTCCTCTCAGAAACTGCCCGCAAACGCTCCTATAGCCACTTCATTCCCCATCTCTGGAACCAACTCCCCCCTCAACTCAGACTACAGAACTCTTTAATGACATTCCGGAAAATGGTAAAGACCCTCCTCTTCAAATAAAGGTCACCCTCAGTCTACACCCCTCCCCTTAAGCCCCACCTCTACTCTTCCTTCTCCTTTCTAATCTTCCCCCTAATTGCTTTATAGTCCTCTCTCAGCCTGTACTCATATAACCTGTATAACTAAACTACTTATATTTAAACTACTGCTCTTAATTTGCTGTATATTCTCTGTATTTAAACTGCTGCACAGTCGTGTATGCCCAAACATTTAAATCTACTGTTTAATCTTGTATGCCCAGTTACACTCCATTGTGAATGTTTACTTGTAGACCATTCTGAGCTACTGGGAGGACGGGATAAAAATCTAAATAAATAAATACATTTGAGTGATGTCGCAAAAGAGATCTACGGTAGAAGTGTTTAATTTTCGAAAGGGCGACTATGATAAAATGAGGAACATGGTTAAAAAGAAGCTAAAGATCAGTTGCAAATCAGGCATGGATGTTATTTAAAAATACCATCATGTAAACCCAGACCAGATGTATTCCACGTATCAGCAAAGGTGGAAAGAAGAGGATACGAGAGCCGGTATGGTTAAAAGGTGAAATGAAAGAGGCTATTAGAGCCAAAAAAAAACATCTTTTAAAGAATGGGAAAAGGATCCAAATGAAAAAATACAAGGCACTGGCAGGTTAGATGCAAAGCATTGATAAAGACAGCTAAGAAAGAATATGACGAGAAACTTATAAAAGAGGCAAAAACTCATAACAATTTTTTTAGGTACATCAGAAGCAGAAAACCTGTGAGGGAATGTGTGGGACTGGTGGATGATCAAGAAGCAAAAGGGGCGCTCAGGGAGGATAAGGCCAAAGCTTAGAGACTGAATGAATTATTCGCTTCAGTCTTTATGGAAGAAGATGTAAGACATCTACCTGAACCGGAAATGGTTTTCAAGGGTGATGATACAGAGGAACTGAAAGAAATCTTGGTGAATCTGGAAGATGTACTAAGCCAAATTGACAAGTTAAAAAGTGATAAATCACTTGGACTGGATGGTATACATCCCAGGGTACTAAAAGAACTCAAACATGAAATTGCTGACCTGCTGTTAATGATCTGTAACCTTTCTCTAAAATCATCTGTAGTACCTGAAGATTGGAGGGTGGCCAATGTTACACCAATTTTTAAAAAGGGCTCCAGGGGAGATCCGGAAAATTACAGACTGGTAAGCCTCACTTCAGTACTGAGCAAAATGGTAGAAATGATTATAAAAAATATAAATTGTGGAACACGTAGACAAACATGATTTAATGAGACGGAGTCAGCATGGGTTCAGCTGAGGGAAATATTGCCTCAACAATTTACTTGACTAATTTGAACGTGTGAATAAACATGTGGATAAAGGTGAGCCAGTTCATGTAGTAGTGTATCTAGATTTCCAGAAAGCTTTTGATAAAGTTCCTCATGAGAGGCTCCTTAGAAAATTAAAGTCATAGGATAGGTGGCTAAGTTCAATTGTGGATTAGGAATTGATTAACAAATAGAAAACAGAGGGTAGGGTTAAATGGTCATTTTTCTCAATGGAGGAGAGTAAACAGTGGAGTGCCACAGGGGTCTGTATTGGGACCGGTGCTATTTAACTTATTTATAAATGATCTGGAAATTGGAACGACGAGTGAAGTGATTATGTTTGCAGATGATACTAAACTGTTCAAAGTTGTTAAAACCTATGTGTATTGTGAAAAATTGCAGGTGGACCTTAGGAAATTGGAAGACATGGGCGTCCAAGTGGCAATTGAAATTTAATGTGGACAAATGCAAAGTGATGCACATTGGGAAGAATAGCCCAAATCACAGTTACCAGATGCTAGGGGGACAGTGCCAAAGGAAAGGATCTGGGTGTCATCATAGACAATATGATGAAATCTTCTGCCCAATTTGCAACAGCGGCCAAAAAAGCTAGGATGCTAGGAATTATTTAAAAAGAGATAGTTAACAAGACTAAGAATGTTATAATGCCCCTATATCGTGCCATGGTGTGACCTCTTCTGGAGTATTGCGTTCAGTTCTGGTCTCCTTATCTCAAGAAAGATATAGTGATGCTAGAAAATGTTCAAAGAAGATCGACCAAGATGATAAAGGGGATGGAACTCCTTTTTATGAGGAAAGTCTAAGAAGGTTAGGGTTTTTCAGCTTGGAAAAGAGATGGCTGAGGAGAGATATGATTGAAGTCTACAAAATCCTGAGTGGAATAGAAAGGGTACAAGTGGATCGATTTTTCACTGTCATAAATTACAAAGACTAGGGCACACTCAAAGTTACAGGGAAATTCCTTTAAAACCAATAAGAGGAAAATTTTTTTCACTCGGAGAATAGTTAATCTCTGAAATGCATTGCCAGAGGTTATGGTGAGAGTGGATAGTATAGCTTTTTTTTAAGAAAGGTTTGGACAAGTTCCTGGAGGATATGTCCATAGTCTGTTATTGAGAAAGACATGGGGGAAGCCACTGCTTGCCCTGAATCGGTAGCAATTGCTGCTCCTTGGGTTTTGGCCAGGTATTAGTGACCTGATTGGCCACCATGAGAACAGGCTATTGGGCTTGATGGGCCATTGGTCTGACCCAGTAAGGCTATTCTTATGTTCTTATAAACATAGTAAATGACAGCAGATAAAGACCTGAATGGTCCATCCAGTCTGCCCCAAAATACAATCTCTATAATTCAGTGATTTAATTTAAATTGTTCTTTTTCTTAGATATTTCTGGGCCAGAAACCCAGAACTCTTCCCAGTATTGTCACCTACTCGAGTCCCCATCGAAGCATACTCCAGCTCATCTAAATCATCCGAGCCCATCCTCAACTGAATGGCCATATACATGGCACAGACCGTGCACGTCTGACCGCTACTGGCCTTAGTTCTTCAATATATACCATTATTTTCTGATTAGAAATCCTCTGTGTTCACCCCACACTTATTTAAACTCTGTCACCGTTTCCTCTCCCACCTCCCTTGTGAGCGCATTCCAGAATTTCCTAAAGTTACTCTTCAGTCTACCACCCCCCAACTTCAGATAATGCCTTCTGGTTTTACCTTTTTCCTTTCGGTAGAAAGTATTTTGCTCTGTTAGTACCTTTCAAGTATTTGAACGTCTGAATCATATCTCCCCTGACCCTCCTTTCCTCTAGGCTATACATGTTCAGGACTTCCTCCTCATACAGTCTCTCCTCATACAACTTTTGGTCAGGGCTGGATTAAAGGGTGGGCCCAGGGCTGCTGCGGTGCTTTAGGGCCTCACCCTTGCTGGATTCGGTAGCGGCTGCATCATCGTTCCAGGCCTCGCTGACCCTCCTATCTCTCCCTCCTTTGCAAAACCCTGCTGATCCTCCCATGCGAGATGACCGACTGAGTGACAAACCTCCCTCCAGCAGCATTGGCAGCCGCAGCACTCTAAACAGGCTGCTTCGTGGCTTTCTCCTCTCGGTGATCCCTTCTGCCGCATCACTGATGATGTCATCAGCCTATTTGGGGAAATGCATTAGGCATAGTTCTTGGGAGCACCTTGAATAAACCTGATTTGAATCTCCTTATTTTCTGCCGATCTTCTTTTGTTTCATGTTGGATTCTTTGGTAGACTGCTTGCCTTGTTGTTCCGTTACAAGTTAACACACATGGAGTGGAACGTACCAGAGGAGTTACAGATTTGGTTGTTTATATATACATATGGGTTACAGTTGGTTGATGTAGAGTGAGGCAGTTGAGAGGCGTTGTAAACTTGGTTATTAATATAGACTTATATTTAGGATAGTATTACTGCTTTACAATATATTTGAACACTTTTATATATGTATGGAAAGGGTTCAGAGTTAAAGTCCTGGGTAAGTAGGTCAGAAGGGAAGGAAAGGGAATTTATTCAGAGATGTTTGGGGGTTGCATAGAAGAAAAACTGTGCACTGGTATGCTAATCTTTGTTTTTATTTTTGAATAAAAAAAAAGAAATACAAGTGGATATAAAGAAGTAAATAAGAAAGCAAAGAAATGGGGGCGTGGCAGGGCCATTGGAGTCCTTGAAGAATTAATCCTGCCCTGCTTTTGGCGCAAACCTCCTATCATTTTTGTCGCCTTCCTCTGCACCTTTGCCAGATATGGTCTCCAAAATTGAACACAATACTCCCAAGTGGGGCCTGACCAACAACCTATACAGGTTCTTTCTTCAATGGCTGGCTTTTTTCTATACAGCCCAGCATTCTTCTGGCAGCAGCCACCGCCTTGTCACACTGTCTCTTTGCCTGTTCTTTTCTTTCCTACTGAAGTAGACAAATTATTGATCACCCCTCATACATGTAAATTTCCACCTGCTTCACATCAGTTCCAAATATGCAAAGGAAATAAGTAGCCTCCATCCCTCACTGGCCTTGACATTTTGCTGGCCCAAAAGGGAAACGGAGCATTAATTAAGTATACCGGTAATATGAAAACTGATGTACTTTGGAAACATTTGTCACTGCTTTTCTTATTGTTGTTTCCCTGTGGTAACATTGTCCTCTTCTTACTGTGAATAAAAGTACACCTGTCATGATTAATGAAGGTACTGGGGTCAGGTCCAGTGAGGGAAAATCCAGCACATACATTGTACTCGGTTGAAAGCAAACATAAACGGACATGGATACTAAGTGGCCACTGTGCATAGGGAAACTCCTTGCCAAGTTTCTCGGTAAAAATATGCTTGCAATCCTCTGGTTCAGCATGTGTAATGTCAACATTGCTCCCAAAGTCGGAAATCAAGTGAGATATCGCTGTGAATAACAAAAATGACATGTCATCTTGTTTTTTGCTTTCTGTGTTTCAGTTTCTTTGAACTGAAAATATATTCCTGCTCATTCTGCTTGGATTAAAATTAAAACTAAGTATGGTTTGCTCGCTCTCATAAACAAAGACATGTGCGGTAACCATGGTAAATCATGAAGGCATAAGATCCCCAAATCAACTGCAATAGTATCTTAGAAACAGCAATCAGGGTAGAGGTGGGATAGTTTGATGGAATAAGGAAATCAAGAGGAAGGGGAGCAGATCAGTGCTTTGGAGAGCTAAGTATGCACAAGATTGAAGTCTGGCTACAAAAAATATCACTTACCTGGAAGCCGCCTCTGCAGATGCAGGCTTAGACATGGTTGCAATTACAGATTTTTTTTGTGCAATGGAAATCAAGGTGGGGATGTGATCATCCCAGGTTATAATCATTTTAGAAAAGAGAGAATGGGAATAGGAGGAGGGGACAGCTTTTTGGACTCCTATGGTAGCTAGTGAGATACAGGGAGAGCAGAAACATAGTAACATAATAGATGATGGCAGATAAAGACCCAAATGGTCCATCCAGTCTGCCCAACCTGATTCAATCTAAACATTTGTTGTTGGGTTTTTTTTCTTAGCTATTTCTGTGCAAGAATCCAAAGCTCTTCCCGGTACTGTTCTTAGGTTCCAACTACTGAATTATTGTGATACAGAAAGATGATGGCAAATAAAGGCCAAATGGCCTATCCAGTCTGCCTATCCGCAGCATGTACTAACTCTTCTCCCTAAGAGATCCTACATGCCTGTCCCACACTTTCTTGAATTCAAACACAGTCTTTGTCTCCACCACCTCTACCAGGAGACTATTCCATGCATTTACCATAGTTTCTTTACAAAATATATTTCCTTAGATTACTCTTGATCCTATCATCCTTTGCCTTCTCATTCGAGAGATTTATGGATATTTTTATGTATACTGTATAGCAGTCTACAGTACTCCAAGCAAGGAGTAGACAAATGCTGTTTGTAGGCCAGAAGTTCCCAAACTATCCTGGAGAAACCTTAGCCAGTCAGGATTCAGGATATCACAATGTATATATATATATGAGATAGATTTGCAGACCAAGGAGACAGTGAACATCAATTTCCTGAATATTCATTGTGGATAATCTGAAAACCTGACTGGTTGGGGTGCTTCTTCTGGGCAACAAAGTAGCTAGCAGTGCTTATCGCGATTTCACTTCTGGGGTGCTCCGTGAAATAAATGCAATATTCAGCTGCAATGCAGGGAAAAATGCAGCTCTAAAGAAATAAAGGTAGAGTGGTGCTACTTGGGGAGGGGAATCTTTTGCCCTTGTGCTTCCTGCTGACATTCAGACCACTGTGGCTTGTGCAGATACTTCTGTACTGCTTGGAGGGGGAGACAGGGGAGAGAGAAGAATCGTGGACTATAAGAGAGATCAGGAAAGAAACTGTATTGTAGAAGGGAGGACAAGGGGGGGCATGGTGTAGGAGTGTTCTGCATGGCAGGAGGGAGTAGGCAGGAGGGAATTGGTTCAGGGAGGGATTAGTGGCACGGGAGTCCAGGACCAGGTGAGGGCATGGCACATGGGTCTTCGGCCTGGCAGGAAGGAGTAGGCATCCCTTCTGTCATTTTCACTGCTGGGGGGGAGGGTCACAGTGCTTGTTCATGGGAGGGGTCATTGGAGAGGGCCATCAGTGCGGGAGCCTTTTTTCTTTTCTTTTAATGGGGCAGATTGTGTGTGTGTGTGTGTAACACACGTACAACATCTGTGCCATTAAAATAAAAGAAGCCCTAACAGCAGCAGTGAGGAGGCTGCTTCCCCTGTCATTGCTGTTAGGGCTCTGTGCATGTGCCAATGAAAATCATTTGCATGCAAACTTGGTAGCGCATCGATCACTCATCCAAAATCGGCCAACAGCAATCCAGTTGGTATTACTGATTATCTTTAGTGCATCTAGGACTAATCCCCTCTTCTATTAAATGCACTAGCAGTTTATAGCGCAGAGAGCCGTGCTGAATAGCCAACAGTGCCCAGAAGACTAACCCACCCCTTTACTAAACCGCGATAGCGGTTATTAGCGCAATGAGCCGCGCTGCTCCCAATGTTCATAGAGTTCCTACTGTGGGCTGGCAAGAGATTCTATGAGCATTGAAGCATTTAGTTTGCCAGCCCACAGTAGAAACCTCTACCGCAGCTTTGTAAAAGTCAGCATTAATTAGCTTAATCTATGCTAATAAAAAGCTTAATTGGCTCAATAACTGGCTTAAATTAAAATTAATTGCTAGTTAGGTACCTAAATAGGTAGGCGCCTAGCCTGAAGCACCTACCAGAAAGTGGGCGTGGTTAAAGATAGATTGTAGGCGGATATTTGTGCGTGTTATCCATATAGGCACCTAAACTGGACTTAGACACCAGTATGTAGGCCAAGAAAACATTGGCATGAATAGGGAGCACCTAAGGTTTTGACATCTGCTGTTGTCTAATTCAATTTAGGCACTGCTTTGTACAATTCCATAAGTGGCACTGAACTGAAGATTGCAGCAAAGGAAAAGTGGGGAAGGGACTGTGCACATCAACCTGACATAAAATGGAGTTTATTAAGTACAATCATCTATTAAAATGCAACACATATGAGATAATCAGTTCATCTTTCATATCCTTCCAGACCCGACATGGTCCATGTTTCGGCTTCGTAACGGAAGCCCATTTCAGGGGTGTAAATGTAAATCTAAAAAAAATACATATGCATTTTACAGATAAAAACAAGGAAATTGTTAATTTCAAACAGCTTAATTATGAGTTAAGCTGTTTGAAATAACAATTTCCTTGTTTTTATCTGAATGTTCTTTAGAGATTAATCACACCCCTCCCGACATGAATCCATGTTTCATTTGCTTCATCAGGGTTGAGGTAAATTGCTTCTCCAGCCATTTGGATCAGTTTGAAACTAAAATTTGAATGAGTTGCATTATGCTAGAGTAGTAATTTACCTTGACCCCGACGAAACAAGTGAAACATGGATTTATGTCGGGAACGGTGATTAATCTCTAAAGAACATTCAGATAACTTATTGATTACTATCACGATTAATACTGATGAAGATTTAAAAAAATAGAAAAATGAATTAAGAAGATTATGACTAGAAATGAAGAAAAATTTGGGATCAATAAGGAGTTAAGATGTACTGGTTGGTCTCACTCAATTAATAGCAGTTAGGCATGCAAATGCAGACTTTTTATAGCATTGCACCTAAATTCTGGGAATGCCTCTGAATCGCCCCTCCCTTGGCCAAACTCCCTTTGCAATTTCACGCTATGAAATTTAGGTGTCCTTGTTAAAGAATAGAGTGTATTTGATGCTAAAACGAAGTACAGTCAAAATTTTAATAAACATACATATTGCATGTAATTCTTAATTACTGTCTTAAGTGCTTGTGAATGCCAATTGTTGCCTAATTGACTAATTAGCATGCATGTGGATGTGTAATCCACACCCTAAATTGTGCCCTCAATTATGGACGATCTACACAGAACCTAACGGATGTAGTGGTATACAAGAAATAAATTACATTACATTACATTACAATCTGGTGGACAGTGACACAGACTAGGCTAAGTCAAACCTCTTTATATATATTCTTTCAAGGAGGAAGAGAAACTGAGTGTGTGATAGATATAAATTGCCCAAAATCATGTTAATGAATAATTTATGAAGGGGTGCTGAAAATTTCTCAGCCCAACCAAGAAGAGAATGGCATGGATGTGGTTCAATCAGTAATCTCTAAACAATGTCAAAACATCGAACGTTGGCACTCAAGGAAATGACACTCTTTTTAGCTACAGTGGTAAAATAATGCTCAGAATTTAGGGATTTGGTTGGACTGAGAACTTTTCATCACCTCCTTGTATGTAATAAAAGTGAGCCTTGCATAGGACAATCAAGCCATTGTGACATCACTGATGAGGTTGGCTCTTATTGGTGGAATGAGGCATTATGACATCACAGTCTGGGTTCTAGCTCACAGAACTGAAAGTCTTCACACTACGAGGGGGTGCTGAAAAGTCCTCAGCCCAACTAAGAAGAGAATGACATGGATGTGGTTCAATCAGTGATCTCTAAACAATGTCAAAACATAGAATTTTGTTTCTGCAAACTGGCATTTAATAAAATAAGATAACGCTTTCATGTATAGTGGCAAAATGATGCTCTGAATTTAGGAAGTTTGTTAGTTGGGCTGAGAACATTTCAGCACTCCCTTGTACTCATGGGAAGAAATGTGTCAAATGCTGATCTAAACTCAAGGTAGTGAAATTCTCTTGGAATCTCTCAAATGTGTGAAAAAGTTGGAGGCTTCAGGTTCAACAGATTTCCCCTTTGAACTTGGGGGGGGGAAATGCTGAATTACCTGGGAATTGTAAATAGTTTGCATATCTTTGTTCCACAGCTCAAGTGTCAAGCTAGGGCAGAGAATGAACTAGCCCGGTCAATAATAGTTCTGATTTATCAAAGTCATAAATTGTGGGGGTTTTTTTGGTTTAATTCATATTATCAAACGTCTTGGGATCAGCTGAGGTTTACAGTACTTAATCGAAAATACTTCAGCCATCCCTAGTTTTAAAGCAATGGTTTGATCCCTGCTGTGCAAAAAGTGGTTTGTAGCAATGTAGAGCTCATGTTTGATTATAGAAATGTCATGCCTTTTCCATAGCCTTTTACAGAACACTCTGAGATATGTTGACAGTAGCATTTATGGATCTCCTTCCATTGCTAACAAAGGATTTCATAACCCTTACGGAAGCTGCAAATGCTGCACAATAGTTTATAAAACTCTCTCATGCTGCCATTTGTAATCCCAGGTACAATAACAACTAGCGCTATTGTGTACTATAAGAAGGATATTTTTTTTTTTCCCTGATTAGGACGAATGTATGAATCGCTTTTCTATACCCTCTGCATTACTAGAAGTAATGAAAAGAAATGCCTTCCGATGGCTGACTGCACAAACTGTGGCTATTGTTGTAAAGACAAAGATGCATTGTGGGATCTCTGGGTATAGGGCACTTTATGATATATTTCAATTTGCAACCAGTAAAATTGAAAAACCCATAGAAAAGACACATTGTATGCTGCATCGTGTTTGACTATGGAACTCTTATTGTTTGTGTCAGCTATTAAACAGGATTGTTTCTTGACTTCTGTAACCTTCTGTGTATATCATCTCACTGTGTCATTTTTCAGACAAAAAGGTAAGACATTTTTGACTTACGGGATGCATACTTTTAAACTTTTTAAAAAGTAACTGAGATCCTGACAGCATAAATCCTAGAATGTTGCCTGAGTAAGATCTGGGCTTCAGTGTCTTTCTCTTACATTTTTAAGTTTTAGTTCTATTTAGTTTTATTTTGTTCGTTTCATCTACCTTATTCATAGTTTTACAGGTTCTGTACTTTTTTCTTTTAATTTTCACTCGGGCGAGTCAGAAAACATCTTGGAAAGGAGGAGTTTGACAGTTATAGAATCACAGCATAACGGTCGACTAACCTAAAGGCCTGGAACAGTTAATTTTCAGCAGAGGCCCTTCCTACCTGCGTGTGGTGACTGGAGATGCTGCGGGAGATCATTGCTGGAGGCAGGACCAGTGGAGGCATGGTGAATCGCTGCTGGTGGTTACCTAGGATGGGGCGGCGTCTTCTCTCTCATTGGGGAGGGGCTGATTGTCTGCCTGGATCTGTGGAGTGGGACTATGCCGTGGACTCCTCCTCCCGGTTGTCCGATGAAGCAGAGTGCTGTATTTTTTGGGAGCTGCTCATGAGCGTCCGCTCGCCCACCGAGAGCAGTGCGGCCTAGCGCTGGATTTTTCTACCTCTGTGCATCTTCTGCCTGGAAGCGATGAGTTGGGGCTGCAGCAGCTGGAAAGCCCGAGCTGATATCTGTCCCGTCTGGACTTTTGCCGTTGGGATTATTTAAAATATGCTGAGGCAACAGAGCTGTTTCAGGAAATTGGACTTCTGCCAGACTTATTTGATTTTGTTTTCCAGATTATGAATTATTTTAAATTTTATTCCATTGTTTTTACCCCTGTTCTTTTATTAACTGAATTCTATTGTTTAACAGTTCCTCCTTTCTATTCCTGTAATTCATTTAGATATCACTTATATAGATGGTGCTCCTATCTATGAAATATTCTACAATGCTTCTCTCCTCTCCAATCCTTCCTGCCCTCCATAGTCCTCCCTACCCTCTTCTAAACCCCTTCCTCTGTAATGTCGCCTAAAGCAGGGGTGTCCAATGTCGGTCCTCGAGGGCCGCAGTCCAGTCGGATTTTCAGGATTTCCCCAATGAATATACATTGAGGTCTATTGCATGCACTGCTTTCATTGTATGCTAATAGATCTCATGCATATTCATTGGGGGAAATCCTGAAAACCCGACTGGATTGCGGCCCTCGAGGACCGACATTGGACACCCCTGGCCTAAAGCTTGTATAGGTATGTACGACGCACAATGGAAGAAATAAAAATAAATAAATTGTTTAAAATGCAGGATTTATACCTGTCTAGGACTAAAAATAAAAGATAAATTGGGTGTCTTTGTTTTTTAAGAGCTTGAATAGATCTGTGAATTATTGTCACCTAATTTGTGTTACCATTATGGAGCTGGATTTTTATTTCTAAAATGGTGAATGCTTCTGAAGTCTGTCGAACAACAGCTACAGATGTTGTATCCAAGTAACGAAGGATAAATTTCTATAAAAGGTGCCTAAAGTTAGGCATCTCCACTTAATTAGTAAATTGGCTTCATTAATGAGCTGTAACAAGCTTATAATTGAAAAAGAAAATAAAATTCAATTCAGATCTAGGCAATATTCTACAAAAGATAAATACCGGCTTCGTATCATGTGACTGCAACTAATAGCAAAGTAGGCGTGTTTAGGGGTGGAGAAAGGCTTAGGCGCAATTCTCTAAAGGACTTAGGTGCCTTTAAAAAAAAACTCAGGCCTACATTACAGGTAACTAAGATTTTTAAGAAATTACATATTTAATTTAATTTAATTCTTATATACCACTAATAACCGTGAGGTTTCTAAGCGGTTTACAAAAATGATGCATTAAAGATACAATAAATCTCAGAAAGGGTTTTTTTTTTAATTCTTTATTCATTTTCAACACATTCAATAAGTGAAAACAGAATAAAATTAAACATTTTACACTTTAGACATCACTTAAGTTTTACAAGATTAATACGCATTAATACCCTCCCCCCACCAACCTAATCTATATCATTATAATAACTATAAAATTTTCCATAGCATCAGAGATATACTATACATTTTTAAACAGAAATTACACATATATAACCGTTCATACTTATTTATCAAAACACAAAAATTTACTACCCTTCCCCCCTATTTCCATCCATAAAATTAATCAATAAAAACCTTGTATACTCCCATCCCCCTTCCCTGGAGGTGCATTTTATCTAACAACAAAAACATAACTGTAGTGATTCTACAAAAGACGTCAATGGGCTCAAAAAGTATTTAATACATATAATATAACTAGACAGGTTTTTTATTTAAATATACTGTATTTTTATTAAATAACACAAATCTTAACACTATATTATACATTAAACATAAATGAATCCATATTGCACTTCAAGAAAAGGCTTGGAATGGACTGAGTACAAGCTCCAGGTTTTCTTCCACTATATTGTGGGATAATACAGATTTTAGTAACGAAGTGGTGGCGTCAAAAAGGGCAAACAGAATGCTAGGAATGATTAAGAAGTGGATCAACAACAGATCGGAGAAGGTTATCATGCCGCTGTACTGGGATATGGTACGCCCCCCACCTGGAATACTGCATACAGCACTGGTCGCCGTACATGAAGGACATTGTACTACTCGAAAGGGTCCAGAGAAGAGCAACAAAAATGGATTAAGGGGCTGGAGGAGTTGCCGTACACTGAGAGATTAGAGAAACTGGGCCTCTTCTTCCCTGAAAAGAGGAGACTGGAGAGGGGACATGATTGAAACGTTCAAGATAATGAAGGCAATAGACTTAGTAGATAAAGAGAGGTTGTTCACCCTCTCCAAGGTAGAGAGAACGAGAGAGCACTCTATGAAGTTGAAAGGGATAGATTCCGTACAAAGAGTGGTAGAAAACTGGAACGCTCTTCCAGAGGCTGTTATAGGGGAAAACACCCTCCAGGGATTCAAGACAAAGTTAGCCAAGTTCCTGCTGAACTAGAATGTACGCAGGTAAGGCTAGTCTCAATTAGGCCACTGGTCTTTGACCTAAGAGCCGCCGTGGGAGCAGACTGCTGGGCACGATGTACCACTTGTCTGACCCAGCAGCAGCAATTCTTATCGCCTGTACACCTGTCTGCTTCACCTTCTCTTCCAGAGTCATGAAGTCACTTTTGATACATTCAGAGGGTTACCTAGCAGTATCATTAGTGTCCACATGGATGAGCAGCAAGCTTCCGGTGACATAGCCATGGTTAAATTCTAGTGTAGGTTGTCTAGTCTGATTAAATTCCCCTTTGGTCTAATATATTTATGAAACTACAGGATGTTGGAAAAGAGTGGTATGTTAGTAATAATAATGGTTTTATTAAGTTTCCTATAATTGTCAGTTTTGACAATCACTGTGATGACTGGGAAGACTCATTAATCTGACAACTGTGACTGCAGGATACAACCTGAAAATTCAAATTTATAAATAGAACACTACTCTGAATGCAGTAGTTAAATGTTACCTTTTTTATTATTATTTTTAATGATTTGTTGAAACAGAGTGTATGAAACCCCAAGCTTCTGTCTGCTGTACACATCTAGAGAAGGATAAACTTGAAGGTGAGCTGCTTTGGGTATAAGGTACTTAATTTAGAAAAATTCAATTTAGTCAAATGTATACTCAAAAGAGGTTGCTGCTGAGAAAAGATTTCACTGTCTCTCCTGTGTATTAACCAAAAGTACTTTTTTAATGAATTTTATACTTTTAGAATTTTTACAAAACTTGTTTATTTTGATAATATAAAACTCTCTGTCCTTGAGCAAGATCCCACTACACTGCACTATTGATTATTTGCTAAGTGTTTCCATCATTTAATAAAAGGGTACAATCAGTTGTGTTTGTCAGGAAGAATGTCACCGAGTAAATAAAATATTATTTTTGCAGGAACATATAGGACGTTAGATTTATAAAGCTCTCAGTTTTCTCTGTTGCTATAAAAAGTAAAACAATAAATACATTAAGGGGGCAATTGTACAAGGAGCTGCCCAGGTTTAGGCAGCAGGAATACATGTAAATGTCAGTAATCTACGAAACTGTGTATGTGGCAGAGGGAAGGCCTCGGCGAGGAAGGCCACGAAGCAGCCTGTTCAGTGCTGCCGCTACTGCTGTTTGGAATGGAGGTATGTCGGCCTCACGGTGGGAGAGTCGGCGGGGTTCTGTTGCTCGGGAAGGAGGGATGGATAGATGCTGCACAAGGGGATGGTGAGAGGAGAGGAAATATGCTGCACATTGGGGGGGGGGGGGGGAGGGAGAAAGCGCTGCCTCTGGCGAATCCGGAAGTGTCAGGGACATTCGGGAGGGGCTTCAGGGGTTGATCCAACTAGGGCTTATTTTTTGGAGTAGGGTTTATATTAGGACCTACCCCAAAAATCATGCTAGGTCTTATTTTCAGGGTAGGTATTATTTGGGGGGAAACACGGTATCTTGTGGCCAGTGCAGCAGCCTGTACACTTTAGGCAGTTAGACATATCACATTCAGTCCATCAACCTCAGCTTTTGGCTCAATTTCCTCAGGTCCCTCAGGAGTAAAGCACCATAGGTCTGATTACTACTTCACTTGTTAAATAGTTCAAACAGAAGAACATTTTATAGAAATAAACCCCTTTCCTCCAACAACAGTCTCAACTCAGCTGCTAGGCCACAAACCCAGAAAGTCACCTTTAAACCAGCAGGTTCAGTATACAGAGCTCTCTAGTATTTTATTGGGTAGGTCCTTGGCTAGCTTCCTCACTCCAGTCCTCCCCAGGGCATAAATGCAGCCACAGCTAGGGAAGGTTTCTCTCCTTTGGGATCCTTGCACTTGGGGATCTCTCTGGGTGTACGGGTTACCATATGGCTCCAGAAAAAGGAGAACAGATTGAGACATCCAGATTTTACTTCCATTGCTTTTAATGAAATTAAAACTCAGATGGCTCAGTCTGTCCTCCTTACTTCCATTGCTTTCAATGAAAGCAAAACCTGGATGTCTCAATCCGTCCTCCTTTCTCTGGAGCCATATGGTAACCCTATCTGAGCGAGTCTCCTCTGTGGCAGATAAACACCTCCCTGCTGAGTCCTGCCCCCTGACTCAGCAGGGTTAGCTTGTTAAGGCGGCTCAGCACTGAGTTGTAAAACCCAGTGCAGTCTGGGACATGCAGTCCGCTTAGTTTTGGGCTAGCAGCCCCTGCTGTATGGAGGTGGAATGGTAGCATTAGTGAAAGACAACCCCTTACTCTTTTTCTGCCATCATTTACTATGCTATGTTTCCATGTTACTACTTGTATATGTCTCAGGGAGTTCTTCATGCCATGCATGATCATTTTCTTTCTGTTCTGACTCCTGCAAGAATTATCTAGAGCAGGGGTCTTCAAAGTCCCTCCTTGAGGGCCGCAATCCAGTCAGGTTTTCAGGATTTCCCAATGAGATCTATGTGCATGCACTGCTTTCAATGCATATTCATTGGGAAATCCTGAAAACCCGACTGGATTGTGGCCCTCAAGGAGGGACTTTGAGATCCCTGATCTAGAGCTTGCATGCCATATACCTTTGTCTATCTGGCCTCATCGTTTGGAATGCTTTTTCCCTTGATCTGTGGTCTGAGGTTTCTTTCAACAGATTGAAAACAGGTGTGAGGACATGGCTCAACGTGTGATGCTTGGAGGACCTTTGGAGTGAAAGTCTGTATGATTATCAAGGAAATGTTTTCTGCGTTGATTATTTATACTTGTAAATGTTTTTCCCCTCCTTATGTTACTTTTTCTATTAGAATATTGCAGTTTTCTTATGAATGTCTGTTATTTGTACAGGAAAAAGACTTTGATTAAATAGGCCCTTTATATTGGAAGAAATCCTTAAGAAAACTAATCACATTACTTTCTCTTCCACTTGTAAATTTCCTGGTTTGACCATCTCAATTATTTTAGATCTGTTTCTGTATTTTAGCTTCCCTCTCTTCTAAATAGCCATTCTTCCGTGTAATTCTGTTCATTCATTTTAGCAAGCCTACGATATGCATGAATGATACTTTTCAAATGATTCTACATTATCTTCAGAGAAAGCATTTACACAACTATCGCAAACTTCAGATCAGGGCTCTCAGATTCTAGTATTTCAGCATATCTCAGTAATGTAGCGCGTTTCAATTCATCCCTATTAACATTACAGATATTTCATTATCTAGTTCTAAGAATTTCACAGGTTCTTTAGTGCCGTCTCTCTTTAAATTATACTCTGTGACAATGCATGTCTTATCACGCATTTCTATGGCCTTTCCTCCAAATTCTCAAATAAAACCATGGAGAATCTTTTTACTAAAAGAACAGTAAAGCTTTGCAGATTACGCACAGTAATTGTCCAAATTAATGGTGAAGCCTCTACAAGAAACTGTGGGGGAAAATTTGGGGGGCATTCCCAACATCTGCCCAAGCAGTTATCAAACAGGTAACATAAGAACATAAGCTAGTGCCTCCGCTGGGTCAGACCAGAGGTCCCATCATGCCCAGCTCACGCGGCGGCCCATCAGGTCCAGGACCTGTGTAGTAGTCCTCTATCTATACAGTCATTACACTTATTAATCTATTGACTGGGTTAGTATTTTGAGTGATACTGTGCATTACGCCCTTTTCACTAGAACTAGTCTACTTCCCCATAAATGTCCTTTTTAATATACCAAGATCCTCAATTCTGAACACCTGGGGTCCAACTGTAGTCCATCTATTTCAGGACTTTCTGAGTATTCTAAGTTTTACTTCCCTATTCTTATGAAACTTTTAACAGATGGCCATGCTGACTTGGGTGGAGGGACATTTTTCTCAAGAACTGTTATTTTCAGTATTGCTTTCTGCATGACTTGCTTTTTCTCAGGAAAGTATAACTTGCTCTTCTTAGGAAAGCAGAACTAGGTTGTGCGAAAGGCTGACAGCTTTGGTCAGGATGTATTCTCAGTCATTTCAGGCTTCTTAGTTATCTTTTAGGCCTTTAAACAATTTTGGGCCTGTTTTATATTATGCTGGGGATTTAGAGGATCTGCCTTCACCTCTAGTGCCCTAGAGGACTTCAAATCTTCACCTGTTCACACTTGTACAGGTCTTTCTCTTCTCCCCTTCCTCTCTCAGGGGATGTATTTTTTTGAAAATGGACTTTGGTCACTGCTGACTTTGGATGACTAGTGACTATGTCTAGAACGGACCTTAGACTTTTTTTTATTATGCCACTCCATGTGTTATTCTACAAATAGCTCACAATTAAATCTGCTAAGCTTAACTCAAACTGCTCTATACATAACAGCATTCTGCGCCAAATTATGAGCACCATCAAAGGAATTCCCTCCTTAAGTGCATAATTTTAAACTCCACCAAACTCTGCCCTTGTGCATGTCCATTGACAAAATACAGAGGCTAGAGAGAATACATATGAAAATGACCTCCAAAGAGTCCAGAACTGAAGTTCAGAATCATCAGCTTCCTTGGTTGATAAATGGATTTATTTTAGACAAATGTGCTTATAGTAATAATGGAAAAACACTTCTTATATGGCTAGACTATCAAGCTCTATTAGAAAAATCTTCTGAAGCATTCAAAAGTTTGTATATAATCACTGCTTCAGGATAAATACTCTGTTTTTTTTTGTCCTCAAATATTCTTCCACACATCTTCAAGTGTTCTTATTAACTTTACTTCACAATTTTATAAATAATGTCATCATACAAAGATATTAATAGTGGAGGAGTAACCTCAACGGCTACACCTGAACTTACTATTTATTTTAGTTCAGGCTTAATGTAGCTAGCCTCCTCATCGGTTGGCCTCCACCAATCCATAAGATATTTGTTTATAAACTTATTAATTTTTTAATATATTATTTTAAATCTTAAATAATGAGCGACACATTTGATAAAAGGTATGGAAAACCTTTCATAAGCTTGAAAGATTAGAGAGACTGGGGCTTTTTTCGCTGAGAAGCGGAGACTTAATTTTTTTTGTTTGTTTTATTTGTCTCTGTGACTTCTTTTAAGACAATATTCATATAAATGGAATTTCTTTAAATATATAACTATCCAAATACTCTTTTGCCCCTTTTATTTTATATAGGAGTTTTGCTTATAAAGCTAATACTTAGGGGTTCTTTTATCAAGGTGCGGTAGGGGTTTAATGCACATAATACCACACGTTAAACTGCCTGCCACGCTAGCCGCTAATGCCTTCATTGAGCGGGTGTTAGTTTTTTAGCTGGCTGCGGGGGTTAGTGCGTGATGAATGTCCGACGTGCTAACCCCACTAGCGCAGCTTGGTACAAGGACCCCTTAGCTTAGTCCTATATAAAATAAAAAGGGCAAAAGAGTATTTGGACATTTATATATTTAAAGAAATACCATTTATTGTCTTAAAAGAAGTCCATAGAGACAAATAAAACAAATAAAAAAGAGACAGTTGGATCGATGATAGCCCGCATATCTAACGGCAAATAGCTGCAGGCACTTGAGATCCGTAGTCTCTGATAGAAGTTTAGTAGAGATAAACTCAATCCAGCATTAGCCTATCTTTAGTGATATTAGTGCTTTAATTTTTAGTGCATATTTGACCGAGGAAAAGATATTCTAGTATAAATGTATTCACAGTTCCTTGTTTGCTTCAGTACATGTTGTCCTAGCTTGAATGCTTGTCCATTCTGTCAGTTCTAATAAACATTACTGAGCATTTTGAGACCCTCTATTCTCGGGTTGTTCGTTTGGTTTGTATCATATTTGCACTCTCAACCTCTGCTTTCACTAAGAATATGTTGTCAGATTCCCTTTTTAATGTTTGTTCTGCACATAGAACCTGATCATCTGTTAGTTTTGTATGTGACACAGGACTCGGAAACAGCTCTTTTGTCTGTATACCATTTCTCTGCATTTCTTCTAGGGTGGATTTGCCATCAGTCCTGTTATTTGTTTCAATTCTGTTTTCTGAATATTTTCCTTTGTCAGATGCCTCCATTAAAGATTATTTTTTTTTCCTTTCTTTGAATTTATACCTTGATTGCGTTTTCTTCCTCCAGTATAAGCTTTTTCTTATCACTCTTGCTAATGGTTTGCTTGGCATGTCTGTAGGCCTGTAGCATTTTTCTACATGTTTACAATGCTGTGTGCATATCACTAATCTATTTCCATTATAAATCGTTAAGCCAATTACTTGCAACATTGTACTGAAAATGTACTAAAATATGGCAAAACAAACATTTTCAGTTTTAACTCGCATTAATCCAAGTTTTGCCTTAGACAGGATACTGTATATACAGTATTTGAATATAAACCAAGATTTTTGTGCCCATAAATGAGTCCTTTGGTCTGTGCCCCCTTCCTCCCCTGCCCAGACCTGTTGTACGTTTCTCGTGGCCTTGCCTGAAGCGGGAACTCACACAGGCATTTTTGAGTGCGGCTCTCATAGGGCAAGACATAGGAAGATCACTCCTACCCCACTTTACCACTAGACAGTGGGACTTTAAAGGTAAGTTTTACAGGGGTCAGGGAGGTGGGAGGGAGGCAGGGTGGTTTAGAGTCAGCTGGTACAGGATGCAGGAAGGATCGCTCCTGTCCTGGCTCACTGCTGGACCACCAGGGCTTCAGGCAAGCCTGTAGTGGGCATCGGAAACTAGGAAGGAAGGGGGGGGGAGGAAACAAGGGCTGGGTGCAAGGCAGGACACTTGATTATAAACTGCCCAGTTTATATATGTCAACCTTTATTCCTCCTTTTTTAGGGGAAAAAAGTTGCATTGGTTTATATGTGGGTTGATTTATATTTGAGCATACATGGTAAATTTCTGTATAGTAGAATAGGAATAGTCAATTCATTGAACCAACTTTATACCATATAAATTTAAAAATGAGAATTCTAGTAAGAGTCTATCCTGCTCTTTGGAGCTATTCTTAAAGCATATGGACATGTGTTTAAAATGTCCAAATTAGAGAGTTGCATGGGGACAGAAGTTTCACCCATCCCTGTCCATTCCCGCAATTATTCTCCTTCATTCTAACCTGTACTTGTAAGATCCAATACTATTTATTGCTTGCTTGCAACCCTCTGTTTCCTCCCAATCCCATATTTTTGGTTTTTTTTGGGGGTGGGTGATGGTATTCACTATTCAACCAATGAGTGTTCCAAGCCTCAGTCACTGCTTCTCTGGGCATTCAAAGCCTCAAAACATTCAAGTGGGCATTCTCAAAACAGACTTTTTTAGTTGTCTTTTTTGGTCACTTTCTCTCCAGTGCATCTTAAGGAGGCATGTGTTAGAGACATGTTGTGGGTGGGCTTAGGACTTGGATTGTTCTGCAGAGATAATCCAATGTTAACAAAATGGGGCACCATTTAGATATTGGGGCTAGACCTGTTTTAAAATGAATAAGGATCAAAAAAGTGCCCAAACTGACCTAAATGACCACGGAAGGAATAAGGCAATGACACCCCATTACTTCCCCAGTGGTCACCAACCCCTTTCCACCATCCAAATATGTGAAAAAACAGTATTTTCCAGCATGTTTTACAGATTCACATGGCTCATATGCATCTCTACAGGTATATCAGAGCAGAGGGGCACTCTAAGGATTACTATAGTGAATGCCACATTAAAAGTCTCAGGTCAGATGTCACCATAACTTGCTTCTATTGTATGGTGAGCTCTCCAAAGTCTACTGTACCTACATAAAGATGACACCTGCAGGCATAAGGGCTATTGTGGTACACAGTAGGTACAGTAAGTTTGGGTAGGTTTTGGAGGGCTCATCATACAATATAAGCAGGCTATAATGATGTGAACCTTGGACTTTTTATGTGACATTCATTACAGAGCCTCTTAAAGTGCCCCTCTGCTGTGCTCAGCTGTCTATGAAGAATTTGTTAAGGAATGCTGGCTGCTTGGATATACGAAAAGCTTGCTTTTGTGCTTTTTTCATATGAGAGTCTTTATATTCGAGAATGGCCAAAAAGATAGACATACTAGGGGCCAAAACTTCTACATAATTCATTTTCATAAAATTGTTTTTACAAAAGATATATATATGTCTTACAGTTTTGAAAATGAACACTTTGTCTACTAGATTTCTGGACATCTATCTCAAAATGTCCACACTCAGACTTTCAAAGAATACAGAGAAGTTGACCAGTGGTGCTCAATATCTTTATTGTAGTCTAGACTCAACACGTACGTGTTTCAGCCATAAGGCCTGCCTCAGGAGTTTTAGTCTCAATAGGAAACAATGTGTTGCAATTTTTCTCTAACAGGAGGCACAAACTTATAGAATTGCCTCTGAGATGTACTTTTTATATTATGCAAGACTAAACTAGATGTAAAGTAATGTTTGTATGACAATAGAGGTGAGATGCTTAACAGCTTCGGTGCAGATTTTTTTCCCCATATCACATACTCTAAGCTGAAGAATTCCTTTTTTCTGAAGGTTTCATTATGTAGGAGACTATTACAGTCATAACAACAGGAAGAAACATAAATATATCCACAGGCTCACTGATGATGTCATTATAGTGGTCAATAAAAAGTACAGAGGTAAAGACTTTTCATGGGACTAGGATCAGCAAGCTAAATCGGAATGCACACACAATTAACTCTTTAATTAAGATGAATGGGTGACATTAGCCCTTTCTCAAACACTGCTCATCAGCATTTACAAATTTAAAAAAAAAAGATGTATGCCTACTTGGATACCTTTTTGCCACTTAGACCTGTTTTTACATGGCCTAAGTCACAACATACAACTTCCGTCCAGGCAGCCTCATTAAAGTTTCAGTTATACTTGCAGTACGACTAAGTTTAGATCAGCCACGTCCCACCCAAATCCCGCCCTCACCACTTCTCCTAAAATACCCCTTTTAGCTCTGGTTGTACAGTAGCACCGACAAGGCCTAAGTCATTTTTAGGTACGTCTAAAACCCGTTTCGGTTATCGGCAATTGGACAACTTGTCTTTTAGATCATCCAAGTACCAATTTAGGTGGGTTTTTAGATGTATTAATTTTTTTTATTATGAGCCCCATAGTCTTTTTCTTTTTAAAGTTGAAATGTTGCATTTTTTTTTTTTTTGTGGTGGCCAGGAGACATGTTTGAAGAGTAGTTAGGTAAAAGCAAGAAATGTTCCATAGAATAATATAAGAGGTGTGTAATGGATTTAGCTAGGATATAGAGATTTTAAATGTTTTAAGAATTATGTGTAACTCTGTAGGGTACCAACTAAACTTTGATGGAAGGCACATTGGAAGGTGTTGCAGTCTATAGTCACGGTAGAAGCACGTTGGAAGGTGTATGTTCTGTTACATGAAACACAGTAGAAGTACAGTTTTTGTACTGTCTGAAGTTGTCAGTTAGGGTTGTTGGCATGACTGCTAATGGTAAGCAGTCACTGAGAACATATAATTGTTAAGAGTTAAAAATAGGAAAAAAATCTGTTAGTTCTGCAATAAAAATGATAAAAAATAAAAAGTGCTTCTGTGTAGGGTGTGACTGTGTATAAAAATGGAGGCAGACAGCCTCTCTCTCTCATAGTATGTTATATTAATTTACATGGATGTTAGGCAACTGTTTGTATGATAGAGCAATGATTATGTTGTGTTTTGAGGGTTGGTTTTTTTTTACTGAAAAAAGGATGTAGTTGGTGGTGGTTCCTATGGAACAGTGGTGTGGGCACATATGTGCTGTACGGTGGTGCTGTGTTATTTTCTGATAAATTTTCCTCAGGTTGTGTGTTTAAATTATGGGGAACTGCCCAAGTTGTGTGCTGAAATTATGGCTCTCTAAGCGTAACTGCCCTCTTCTGTTTGAAGTGACCAGGTTGTGTCTTGAAATTATGCTTTTATAAGCATAACTGCCCTCCTGTGTGTTTGTGAAGTGCCAATCTGTTTAATTTTCCCCAGGTTGTGTGCTGAATAATGGTTTGATCATCTTAACTTCCCTCCTCTCTGTTTGTGAAGTGCCCAGGTTGTATATTAAAATTATGGTTTATCAGCCTAACTTCTTTCCTGTGTGTTTGTGAACTGACCTGCCCTCCTGTGTATTTGTGAAGTGCCCAAAATCATTATCTGTTTAATTTTCCTCGGAGTTCCCTCCTTTGTGTTTGTGAACTGTGTTTTGGTTTGTTGTTTTTTTCAAGTGCCAACCTCCTGTTTTTTTCCCCCTCAGGTTATATGTTGAAATCTTGCCTAGTGTGTTGTAAGCCTCACTCTGGTGCTCCAACAGTCTTGTGCATTCCAAGTCTCATTCTGGTGTTCCAGTAGACTTTCTCAGTACATTCCAAACCTCACTCTGGCACTTCAACAGTCTTTTTCAGTGTGTTCTGAACCTCATTCTGATAAGAACATAAGCAGTGCCTCTGCTGGATCAGACCAGAGGTCCATCGCACCCAGCAGCCCGCTCACGCGGCGGCCCATCAGGTCCAGGACCTGTATAGTAATCCTCTATCTATACCCATCTATCCCCTTTTCCTTCAGGAAATCATCTAATTCCTTCTTGAACCCCAATACCGTACTCTGTCCTATCACACTCTCTAGAAGCACATTCCAGATGTCCACCACCCTTTGGGTGAAGAAGAACTTCCTAGCATTGGTTCTGAATCTGTCCCCTCTTAATTTTTCCAAATGCCCTCTTGTAGTTTTCGAAAGTTTGAAAAATCTGTCCCTCTCCACTTTCTCTATGCCCTTCATGATCTTGTAAGTCTCTATCATGTCCCCTCTAAGCCTTCTCTTTTCCAGGGAAAAGAGCCCCAGTTTCTCAAATATTTCAGCATATGAAAGGTTTTCCATACCTTTTATCAATCACGTCGCTCTTTTCTGAACCCTCTCGAGTATCGCCATATCCTTCTTAAGGTATGGCGACCAATATTGGACGCAGTACTCCAGATGCGGGTGCACCATCGCCCGATCAACGGCAGGATAACTTCTTTCATTCTGGTTGTAATACCTTTCTTGAATAATACCAAGCATTCTATTTGCCTTCTTAGAGGCCGCTGCGCACTGTGCCGACGGCTTCATTGTCCTGTCTACCATCACCCCCAAGTCCTTTTCTAGGGTACTTTCACCTATTACCAGCCCTCCCATCGTATAGCTGTACTTTGGGTTTCCTTTTCCTACATCCAAGACTTTACATTTCTGTACATTAAACTTTATCTGCCGTTTCATCGCCCACTCTTCTAGTTTGTTCATGTCCCTTTGTCACAGTCCTCTTTGGTCCTAACTCCACTAAATAGTTTGGTGTAGTCTGTGAATTTTATTACTTCGCACTTCATCCCTGTTCTAGATCATTTATAAATACATTGAACAGCAGCAGTCTGAGTACCGACCCCTGCAGAACACCACTCGTGTCCCTCCTCCAGTCCAAGTAGTGGCCCTTCATTTCTACCCTTTGCTTCCTACCCGCCAACCAAATTTTGATCCATCTATGTACTTCTCCTTCCATCCCATGGTTCTTCAGTTCCGTAGTAGGCGGTCATGGGGTACCTTGTCAAAGGCTTTTTGGAAATCTAAGTATACGATGTCTATGGGGTCCCCTTTGTCCATTTGTTTGTTAATTCCTTCGAAGAAATGCAATAAGTTTGTTAGGCACATCTTTCCCTTGCAGAAGCCATATTGGCTTGTTTTTATCAGGTTTATTCCTTTCTCATCGATGCTGGTTTTTATCAGCGCTTCCGCCATCTTCCCCGGAACCGAAGTCAGACTCACCGGTCTGTAATTCCCCGGGTCACCTCTCAATCCTTTTTTAAGATGGGCGTAATATTAGCTATCTCCAATCCTCCGGGATCACGCCTGTTTTCAGGGATAGATTACAAACCTGCAATAGTAGTTCCGCTATTTCCTCCTTAAGTTCTTTCAGTACCCTTGGGTGGATTCCGTCTGGGCCCGGAGATTTGTCAGTTATTAATCTATCTGCTTGTGTATGTTTTCAAGGCTTACCTCCATGGATGTTAATTTTTCTGCTTGATCTCCTTTGAAGATTGTTTCAGGTTCCGGCACTTTGGATGTATCCTCTTTTGTAAATACTGACGAAAAGAACATGTTTAGTCTATCCACCACTTCTTTTTCCTCCTTCACCACTCCTTTCCTATCTCCTTCATCCAGCGGTCCCACCTCCTCCCTTGCCGGCTGCTTCCCTTTAACATATCTGAAGAACGGTTTGAAATTTCGTGTTTCCCTGGCTAGCCTCTCTTCATATTCTCTTTTGCTCTTCTAACCATGCGGTGACATTCTTTTTGATTCAGCTCCAAACATCTTTTCAAACCCCCCCCAAAAAAACCCTCCTCAATTAATTTCCCCAAACTTGACACCTAGCTAAATCACTTTCTGGTACCCTAAAATGTGACACCTAGCTAAATCGTTTGCTGGTACCCTCTCCCCATTTAATCTCTCCCCATTTAATCAAAATCCTTAGAGCCATTTTAAAGATAAAATTTCCAACAAACATACAATTATTGCTCTCTTTATTCTATAGGATATTGCCAATAAGAACATAAGAAAAGCTAAACTGAGTCTTACCTAGTATCTTGTTTCCAACATTGGCCAATCCAGGTCACAAGTACTTGAGAGAAACCCAAATAATAGCAGGATTCCTGAATCCCAATCATTTTAAGTCACTTTTCCTTAAATCTTTTCTAATTCTGCTATATCTTTTAGATATGGCAACCAGAACAAAATACAACACTCAAGGTGAGGTTGCACCATGCAGCAATAAATGCATTTTATTCATTCATGGCAAGTAACCAGACACAAAACCTCAGCGGGAGAGAAGAAGACATCTTAAATTTGAATTTAGCAAGTAAACTGTTGATAGTAATGCTGTTGGACTGGACTATGCAGCTCTTTATCTGCCAATATTTACCATGTTACTATTTTAGTATTTAGTTGGATAAGCTAAGGAATGAGAACATAACGTGATTTGGTTTCAGAGGGCACAGCAGCAAATGAACAATTAGAAGGAGATATGAATGACACTGGGCAGTATTGTAGAAGAAATATAAAAAATGCCATTGACAAAACCCCACAAATAAATCATTCATCATCTTCAAGTTAATCACTCTATTTAGAAGTGACAGCTCATTGCAGTTTCTTTGTTAATATTTTCTGCAGATCAAGCTGCCAGTTTCTATTTCTCATTCGATATAAGTCTTAGCTGTGGTACCAACCACTGAAAAACCTCTCTTGTTCCGGATTTACCTCTTTAACCTCAAATGAAAGCTGGCACTCCATCTGGATAATGTCTCATGCCCATCTAGCCTTCCAAATCAAGAACACTGATTAAGCAATCAGGATGTTTGATCTGTCTTCAGGGAACAATCCATTTCATATAGCAATTAGCATGTGGTAATAGCAGTAATAAGTTGAGTCCAAATAATTGCTAAGTATGCATATGTATGCTACACACTGATTGTTTCATGCTAAAACTGAAATGTCTTACCAGAAGGCATGAACAAACATACCCTTTCTGATTTCAGAAAAGCAAATATTTTTTTGTGTGTGAGGATAATGAGCACTGAAACCCTGGGTTCAGTAGTCAAACAGCAGTTATATGGTTGAATGTATCTGACTGTCTATTTCTACGTAATTCTTATAAGAATGTGTGGGTTAGACTTTCCGATCTAATTATTGGAGTTCTTTTCAACTAAATGTGGTTTTTCTTTTGAAATCATGTTTATTGAAGGTGGTTGAATGAAAAAAATATACATAATAATCAATAGAGCATAATGCAAAAAGAAAACATCGATAACAATGTACAAAGCAGAGCATCTACAATGATCACCACCTTTTATCCAAGCAAAATCAAAACCCCTTCTCTAACCCCCAATCAGCCATACACACTCATGCAAGCACCATCATCCATGTATTACATACACACAAACACGCTCAACATAACACACAATAAATACATGCCTATAAAAGGCAAATACTGTATAACAAGTGCAGATATGTCATGAGTATAAGAAAATCATATCAACCAGACAAATTAAGCACATCATCAATACTTGTATGGATAGCAAGATCTGGAACAACCCCCCCCCCCCCAATAGTGTTTTTTAGTGCTGGCCAGCGTGCTGATCATGAATGGGATTCACAGCTCTAAGGCTGGCAGGTAACTGTACACACACATATATTGTCACAAGCCTGATCCCAGTTCCGGCCTTGTGCCAATGAAGAACCTCAGAAACCGCCCGGTGAAATTAGTCAGGGCTGATCACTATGTGCCTGCAAGCCAGAAACAAGATCAGGAAGCGCAGCCTGTGTTCAAGCAGAGCTTAGCCCATAGCCCTGTGAAAACAGGTATTGCCCCTTTAAATCCTCCATTTTGGAAAGGGCTGGCCAAACAGGGTAGGAAGGCAGACTCAGCAAAAGAAAGCTCTTCCCCGAGTAGGGCTGGGCGTGGCACAGCAGCTCTGGAACATTTAGAAAGCTGGCTGTCTCGGAGAGGAAGGCAGTCCAGGGAAGTTCCCATGTGGAAGGAACCTCCACCAGCCCAGGAACCCACAGATGTGGAAATGATAAACCCAGAGGCAGAGGAATAAACACAGGAGAACCAGGTATTGGAAGACAAGGACTGGAGAACTCTGCCAGAACTTGCTTTTCTAGAAGCCATGGAAGTGAGCTGATCTGACTGTGTGTTTTGCCTTGCAAAGTTGTTTTTTGGGGGGGTTTGTGTGTTGGCTGTCTGCTGCTGGGACAATGCTTAAGGGCAGTTAGGCAACATTGGTAATGAACTTTTGAGTGCCGTGAAAACCCTGAAGGTTGGGTGCCGGTTTTACCAGGACATCCATGTAGTGAGTTTTGTGGGTTATATTTTTTGTTCTTGGACTTGCCAAGGAGCTGAATTGGAAAATCCAGCAACCTCCCACTCCTTAATGCTTGGAGGGAAGGGAGAAGACCTGCAACATTGTACAATCCTGAGTTTTGTGTTTGGACTAAAGACTGCCTGGGACTAAATTGTACTTTGTGCTGTTATTGTTACTACAAAGTAGGACTTACCTGGGACATAAGTTAAGCACTTGATGAATGAACCAAACCAGGCTGGTAAGGGCAGTATAATTTTGTCTACATATAGTTGCTGTTACTTTTGGACTTTTTGTTTTCTTGCATTTTTGTTTTGCCCTATCTGGCTGATTAATAAATATTATTTCTTTCTTTTGAGACTTACCTGAATCGTGTCATTCTGACTTTTGTACACAGTGTAAGGTATCCACAACAGGGACTTCTTCCCTCTTGGGGAAGCACGCCAGGGCAATATTGTAGTTATGTGCTGGGCCATGCTAGGCCTTAAGGGACGGCCACGCTACAATATACACCCAGATATGCTAGTATTCAATAAAGAAAAGTTGGTGCCTACTTTCCTTTATAGAGTATACTCCTATCAGGTGCCATCTAGACACCTACATTATACCATATATACTCGAATATAAGTCTATCCAAGTATAAGACGAGGTACTCTTTTCCCAAAAAAAGGAGAAAAAAGGTTGACTCGAATATAAGACAGGGGTTTTAATGTCACATGGGCTGCCAGGACTTGTGCCCTGCCCCCCTTACTTCCTGCCCTGCCAGGCTCTGCACCCAGCCCACTCCATCTCTGTCAGGCTTGCCCCCTCCCTCCTTGCCAGGCTCTGCACCCTGCCCTGCCAGGCTCTCCACCCTGTCCCTCCTTCCCTGCTCTGTTCAAGTTCAATTTATATAATATACCACAAATATAAAACCAAAGATAAATCTAAGCGGTTACAATAAAAGTTTAAAATAAATAAATTTAAAAATTAAATGGGGTAGGGAACAAAAAATAAACAAAACTTAAAATACAGTTAAACAGTCAAACCAACAAAGAAATATGAAGAAAGGAGGGAGGTCAGTAGGTTACAATAAAACACAAAAGGTTGGGAAAGGGAAGGAATGAACAATATAGGAGGGGAAAAAAAATTTAAGTTCTGCCCACATTTGTTGATTTAAAGCCAAAAATGGAACTTTAGAGAGAGGTTACCTAGAAAATTAAGAACAGAAAGCCAAGGGGAAGTAGTATGCCTTTAATTGTGTCTTGAAATTCGCAAATGATTTTTCTGAGCTGAGATAAAAAGGCAGAGAATTCCAGAGAGTGGGAGCCATGACAGAAAATGAAGAATTTTTATGAAAATCAAGGAAGAGTTGTCCCCCCCCCTCCTCTCCTGATGTCCTGCAGACCTCCCCTGGGTCTGCCATATGACATGGTGGGCTGTAACAGGAGGGATCCCGCCTGTCCCCTGTCCTGGCCAACTTTGCCAGTTTTTTTTACCTCCCTCTCATGTACCTTTTTGAATGCTTGGTGGTCCAGCGCACTCCTGACCCATGCTGAGCCCCTCCCTGAATGGTCATCTCGAGTTTTCGTGACCCAGTGGTGTTCCGGGCATGAGCAACCTTTCCTCACTCCTGCCTGGCGCTGAGCCACTCTCTGAATGGCTGCCATGAGTCCCGTGAGAACTTGGAGCAACCAATCATCAAGCAGCTTAGCACCGGGCAGGAGCAAGGAAAGGTCATTCATGCCCGGTACAACCGCTGGACCACCAGGGATTCAAAAAGGTATGCGAGGGAAGGCAGGAGGGAAATTAAAAAAAAAAAAAAAAATTGGCAGAGTCTACTGGTACAGTGGACAGGATAGATTCCCCTCCTTCTTTGCCAACCCCACCTGGCCATATGGCAGGCACAATGGAGGCCTGCAACAAGTCCGGGAGGGGGCAGGTGGGTGATGACCTGAATATAAGTCGAGACATTTGGGCCATTTTTGGGCCCAAAATCTTGATTTATATTCGAGTATATATAGTATACAGACACACTATTATAGAATTACCCCTATAGAGGAGGAGTGTGTGGCGCAGAGTGGTTGGATCTACAGCCTCAGCACCCTGGGGTTGTGGGTTCAAACCCCGCGCTGCTCCTTGTGAGCCTGGGCAAGTCACTTAATCCTCCGTAGCTCCAGGTACGTTAGATAGATTGTGAGCCCACCGGGACAGAGAGGGAAGATGCTTGAGTACCTGATTGTAAAAACCGCTTAGATAACCTTGATAGGCGGTATATAAAATCCTAATAAACTTGAAACTTGAACTTGAAACTTGAAACTTGAAACTATAGGTCAGCCATATAGCACTAGTATTCAGGATCTTATATGTAAATCTCATACAGTGATGCACAATATCATACATTTTACATATGTGTGCATGCTTACTTTCACATGTGCAGTGCCATTTTAGATAAGCCATGGATGTGGGGATATACAGTACACATATTGGCAAAATGTGATAAACTGGTGACATATTTTAGAATACTAGAGTTGTGCATGAAAGCATATACTAAAATTAGCATATCTTGACTCGACCAAGGCGTCTAAAAGACATGAAAAATGTATAAGAGAGAAAGGTTGATCCCACAGAGGCAGTGAGTAAACTTGAAAATCCAGAATGTTCTAAAAAGGTGCCCCTGCAGATGTAGTAATTAGCATCAGTGAGGTCCCCTCACCATGGAAGATGCCCATCTAGCACCTGCATGGAAAAGCATCTGTTAGGATTCCAGTGGTAGCACTAGACATGTAGCACTATCTGTAGAGGCTCTAGCTGATTCTAGTAACTACATCGGTCAGTGCCTCTAAAAACAGCACCGGCTGTGTGTCAATCACACATAGGCACCGTAAGAGAATGCAGCTTACGTCTAACATAGGCACCAGCAATATAGGCCAGGGTTTTGCAGGTCTACATTACTGACACCTATGTTTGATGAGAGTCGTGTCTAGACAGGTACGTAAGGTCATTTCTAGTGTAAACCATGCCAACTTTGACCTTAGGTGCTGTATATGGCCGTTTGGTGGAGGATGGGCTGGGGTGGGCTTTAATGACTGGGAGAGTATAGATGGGCTGGAGTGAGCTTTGACGGAGATTTCAGTAGTTGGAACTAAGAACAGTACCAGACAGAGCTTTGGATTCATTGCCCAGAAATAGATAAGAAGAAACCCCCCCCCAACAAATTTTTAGATTGAATCAGGTTGGGCAGACTAGATGGACCATTCGGGTCTTTATCTGCCATCATCTACTATGTTACTATGTTACTGCATACACGATTATGGTGTCCTTTTTGGTAGGTGCCTGTGGACATTTATATTTTGTTTTATAATGACTTTTAATTGGTTTTAAATGACGCAGTCAATTATCATGCCGATTAACATCAATTAAAAAACAATTACCACACCCACACTGGTTAGCGCACAACTTGTTTAGAAATATTGTGTCGGATAATTTTAAAAGACCCCTGATACAAGCTGTTTGCCGAAACACTAACAGTGTCGGGTCTTGCTCAAATAAAGAATTTCTAGTCCCAGTTCTATATGCTTGTGCACATTTTTTTGTGTTCTTAACATTAGTGCATGGTCATTATTGCAAAGAATAGAATGCAGCTTAGTATAAGGACTCATAGGGCTAGATGCACTAAAAGTCAGTCAGTAATACCAACTGGATTGCTGTTGAACGATTCTCTGGCTGATTCTGAACTAATGATCAATGCACTACCAAGTTAGCATGCAAATAATTTGCATTGAGGTGCAAATCATTTGCATGCAAACCTAACAGATCAATCACTCACTATGAGGGGACAACAAGTACGAGGGGGCATTCGGAGAAACTGAAGGGAGATAGGTTCAAAACAAATGCAAGGAAGTTTTTTTTCACCCAAAGGGTCGTGGACACTTGGAATGCGCTACCGGAGGAAGTGATCAGGCAGAGTACGGTACAGGGATTCAAACAGGGATTGGACGGATTCCTGAGGGATAAAGGGATCGTGGGGATACTGAGGGAGGAGATGGGATGTAACACAAGTATAGAAAGCTAACCAGGTAATAAGTATAGAAACCCAACCAGGTCGAGCATGTGCAAGACCGGAGGGTTAGGACTTCGATGGGAAGATAGGACTTCAATGAGAAACCAAGGTGGCAAGGGAGCCCATTCTGGTGATTCAGACAGGTCGTGACCTGTTTGGGCCGCCGCGGGAGCGGACTGCCGGGCAGGATGGACCTATGGTCTGACCCGGCAGAGGCACTGCTTATGTTCTTATGTTCTTATGACATATTCGCAGGGCCCTAATAGAAGTGGCAGGGGAAGCAGCCTCCTGTCACTGCTATTAGGGCTTCTTTTTCTTAAAGAGGGGCCTTAGGCACCTGAGTCAATCAGGGCCTTAGGCTCCTCCCTATGCATCACATGGTGCACCAGACAGGGGAAGGCCTGTCTTTTTCCACAGGCAGGCCCTCGGAGCTGGAGGGACCATGCTGCCCTCCAGCTCCCAATTTCTACTAAAGTACAGGGGGATTTGAGGAGTGGGGAGGGGTTCAGAGGAGCATCCGGTGGCAGGAGGGAGTAGGAATCCCTCCTGCCTTTCTTGGGGGAAGAAGGGGAGGGTAGAGGGGTTTGGGGAGTGGGAGGGGTTTGGGGGAGCATCTGGTGGCAGGAAGGAGAGGGCATCTCTCCTGCCTTTTTTTGGCAGGGGGGAGGGTAGGGGATAGTTTGGGGGGGCCTCTGTTGGCTGGAGGAGTGGGCATCCCTCCTGCCAATTTTCTCCTTGGAGAGGACTCCCGGTGCTGTGGTCAGTCGTGGAGGGCCGTCATCGGCAGTGGAGGACCTTTTTTTTTTTAATACCAGGTGATGTTAGTGCATCAATCACTTGGCTACTTTGCATGGCTGGATCAGAAAATGGGCAATTGAGGGGAAAAACACGCAATGGGCTGTTTTGTGAATCGGGTCAGTAATAGTGATCATCACTAAAGCTGTAGAAAAAGGTTAGAGACAATCACTGACTTTAGTGCATCTAGTCCAAAGTGGCATAATACTTACATCAATTTAACCTTCAAAATACTGAAGGGAATAGACTTAGTAGAGAAAGACAGACTGTTCACCCTCTCCAAGATAGAAAAACGAGGAGAACACTCTCTTAAGTTGAAAGGGGATAGATTCCTGTACAAACGCAACGTTACAGAAATGGACAGGAACCACATCACAGGTCATAGACCTGATGGGCCGCCGCGGGAACGGACCGCTGGGCGCGATGGACCTCTGGTCTGACCCAGTGGTGGCAACTTCTTATCTTATCTTACCCAGAGAGTGGTAGAAAACTGGAACGCTCTTCCGGAGTCTGTTATAGGGGTAAAACATCTTCCAGGGTTTCAAAATAAAGTTGGACAGTTCATGCTAAACTGATGAGACTGGACTCATTTGGAGCATGAGCGGACTGCTGGGCAGGATGGACCACTGATCTGACCCAGCAGCGGCAGTTCTTATGTTCTTATGTTCAATTGACACACATTAAGGTATTTGGCACACATTCAAAAATGTTAACATGCATTATGCAGAGGAGGTAGGGTCGGTTCAATGACCCACCATGACCTGAGGCTTTTTCTTTCGTGCGAACAAATGTTTGGCGTCTGAACTGTCTATCAGTGGAAAGTTGTTATATTTTGTGATTTTCTTCCTCCCACTCCTCCTGATTTTGGGATAGTGAGTTCCACATACAGTAGTTCCATGCATAGGATACTAGCTAGTAGGCTTCACAAACTCTCTTGGCAAACTCTCTGCAATATGTCAGATCTTGGCATCAATCAAACCCCCTGTGACATTATATTTTGTTGGTAGACTCAGTATTCCTCAGA
Organism: Geotrypetes seraphini; assembly: GCF_902459505.1. NCBI lineage: Eukaryota > Metazoa > Chordata > Amphibia > Gymnophiona > Dermophiidae > Geotrypetes > Geotrypetes seraphini. The sequence goes on along the minus strand of NC_047101.1, from coordinate 34,038,045 downwards.
GGGGATCCACCAACCACCACTTCCCTTCACTTCTTAGTAATCACTGATTCTACAATTATGGGGATTTCATTCTCTGGTTCCTCTGGTTCTTGCAATATTGTCATCTCTTCCACTGCTAGGGCTACATACCAGTTCTTCCATTCTAGGTGTAGTTGGGCTGTCAATTTTGCAAGGTCTAGTGATCTGTGCCCAACCATCATCATCTTTTTTATAGAGCTTCAAGAAGGTGGGGCAAGCGTACCTTACTCTTGATGGAATCTGCATCCCTCTCCGCTTCTTGTACTACATAACCAGCATAAAAAAGAGGGTTGATTTTACATAGAAAATCAACCCTATAAAGGCCCCATTTTATCAAGCTGCATTAGGGTTAATTTTTATCACCAGCCGCTGCAGTAAAAGCTCCAACGCTCATAGGAATTCAATGAGCATCGGAGCTTTTACCGCAGCGACCAGTGTGATGAAAAAAGCCCCTAACACGGCTTCATAAAAGGGGGCCAAATTTATTACTAAATAATTACTGGACTATACTATTATAACTACAAAGAATTGGTATTTAAAATTATATCTTAGGAGACAACCAAAAATTATTTCCACTGACAGGCTCTAGCATTAGTATGAATAAGTGTTACATCGGAAAGAGTCTTTCATTGTGTTTCATCCAACTCTACTCAAGGAATTAAGCATAAATGAAATAAGACCTTCAGCCTGGGTTTGCATCTTTCAGTGGCGTAATGGAAATCTAAACCTTTGGGTGATGGCTTTAACAATGTTGCTGATTAAATGCAAACCTTGTACATTCTTTCTGAATGATAACCTATGCAAATCAAGGATCCACACATTTGATAGCAGTAGACAAAGAAAGCCTTCTTGCCTTCATTGTTAGATGCTAGTCATGAATACAAATATTACCTCCCCCCCCCCCCCCCCCAACTGAGTCAGGCTGAATAAATACAGGGATAACAACATCCTGATTGAAAAATTAAATGCTTGGGAAATAATGGATGCTTTTTCAGAGACGCCTAACTACATAAGTGCCCCTGTTCTTGTAAGCACATATAAACAAAGTGCTTTTCAAACACAATGTACCTGCGTTTACTCTGCAGCTAAAAGTACTGTATATGTACATCTCAGACCTCTTTACTTTTCATTTCAATCCTTTCTAGGACAAGGCTCAAGGCCTCTCATGGGTCTCACTTTGTCTTTTATCTCCGCCCTCTGGAATTCCTTATCCTCTATTTATGTCAAAAGAATTCACTACTTAAATTTAAGAAAGATCTTAAAATTATTTTCTTAGGAGTGTGTGGCGCGGTGGTTGAAGCTACAGCCTCAGCACCCTGGGGTTGTGGGTTCAAGCCCCGCGCTGCTCCTTGTGACCCTGGGCAAGTCACTTAATCCTCCATAGCCCCCACCGGGACAGATAGGGAAAATGCTTGAGTACCTGATTGTAAACCGCTTAGATAACCTTGATAGGCAGTATATAAAATCCTAATAAAACTTGAAAACCATAATCAGCAATTTATAAAGGATTTGATGTTCTAATTTTAACCAATACAAAGATATATAGCATTCTGTCACACGATGACTCTTTCCTAATCAAAACAGAGTTCGAACGATCACATTCTGAGAACGATAATACTACACCCTGCAAGACAGTTCTAAATATAGAGGCAGACAAATATGGGCGCAAACTGTTCAACAGACGCAATTTTAAAAATACCTTTTTATACTATTGCGCATACATGTCCCCTGAACGTCAGACAATAATCTAGTGAAACCTCCTAAATATTTTACCTCCGTGGATATTGCAACAGTAGGCTGATTTTATCAGGAATAGCATATCCCAATCGAACAAAACATATAATCTTCGTTTTCTGAACACTCAATTTCAATCTGTTACAATTCATCCAACTATTAACCTCTGCAGCCGTTAAACTGCCTTTCCAAAGTCCCCATCAATAGGGACCATAAACCAGACATCATCCACATAAAGCTGATACAAGACCTGCGCGGACTGCAGGGGGTGGGATAGAGATTAAACAAAACAGCAGACAGGGCTGAGTCCTGCGGAACACCCATCATAACTTTTTGCTGGTGGGACAATACACCATCCACTAAGACTTCTTGCTGCCTATTCTGCAAGAAAGCAGAAAACCACAATCTTTCAGGGCCACTTAGTAATAGCGCCAGAAACAAATAAACTTGGAAATTTGTCTCCAAAAGGTGGTGTACATTTTTTAGTTGCTACCTGGGGGGCAGCACCCCTTCTATAGGGACGTTCTTCTCTGCCTGTATCTCCCAAATAATTTTATCTTTCCCTCTCGGGCAGTTCTCCACAACTCAATATCTATTTTTTTTTTCCTGGGATCTTATCCTTTAAGGGCATTTCCTTAGGCTTCCCCTTAGATCCCTGGCCTTCCTCGTGACACACCTGGGTTGGGATGAGGTTTCCCATGGACTTAGAAGTTTCTGGAGATGCCTCTGTCTTAAGAGTAGCACCTGAGGAGGGCCCTTAGGGAATCATGGTGAAAGGTCAGTTTGGGCAGCCACAAAACTTAGAGACTTGAAGAAAGCACAGATGTTTATTAGCATATATATGCGACTCCTGAGCTCCAAGCTGGCTTCAGAAGTCCCCAAAACAGGAAGTTACAGAGATATTTGTACATTCTTCTGGCTATACAACTGAATTCTAGAAAAAACTTTTCACGTGTTACTTTTCTTAACAATCATTGGTGCTAAGCTCACACTAGCAGGTCACTTATCTAAGCTCTGCAGTCTTTCTGTTACATGCCGTTTATGCTGAGATAGCCATAAGAAGTTTGAATGTCCAAGATAACACCCAGTGCAGGCAGGCTAGAACATCAGATAAGTTAGGTCTGCAGCTAAACATAATTCAGCATTTTATTAAAGAGAAAACTTAGTTCAACACTTAGGAAAACCAGTCCCAGACTCCTTCAACGGGGCATCCTGGAAGTCTTCAAGTGAAGGGTTGGGTCTAACCGAGACCCTACCTCCCTTATCACAGTATATAACAAAATAATATTTAAAATGAGGAAAGAAGCTCCAATTTAAATAGGAAAGTCACATTTACAACCCATTAAAATAAAGCTATAAATTGAAAACTGGATGTCTGGCAGCCCATCATGCATTCAGCATACCACCAGCACTTCATAAGCAGCAGTAAAGAAATAGATTTTCAGCAATTTTAAATGTTTTATATTACTATCTATTGCAAATGGGGGTTGAAAAAAAATGCAGATTGATAGGTGGATTCATAGCATGCCTGTTTGGGGTGCATATAAAATATGAGCTATGTGGCACAGATATACAAGAAACAAGGCCAATAGATAATATGCACAGATAAAACCAGAATAAGAGAATAGATTATAGGTGGCAATAATTGAAGAAGGCCAATTTAGAGTAAAGCTGCACACAACAAGGGTTATTATGAGTTCACACAAGGAAAAATCAATAAGGAGGGCAGCTGTGTTTATACTGAATATACTTCCAAGCAAGTTTGGAGTTATATTCAGAAAGCCTAAATTGATACCTAGCCTTACTAAATACAGTTTTCTGCAATTTTAAGCAATCTGATAGAGACAAGAGGACAAAGGATGAGATTTTAACAATCCAATATGTGCTTTAATGGACAGCCAAGAGAACACTGTTTATTTGGGCAAAACTGCAAGAGCTTGGTTTACTGTCTAAAAATAAATCAGTATTAATCTAATCTAATCTGGGATTAATGGATCACACTAGGCCTAAACAGGTTCAAGGTGACTTACAGTACAATTTCAGGAGATGCAATTTAGTACAGTATAAAGATGCTACAGAAGTTACATTACAATACAAATTGAGAGAAGATACAAGGCAGGAAAAAATAAACAGGCTGCGAGATAGGAGGGAGTAACTCATAGTCCAAGGTCGAATGGATGCCAGTGTGTATAGTTTCATTGAGGTAGCAAGATTTTTGAAGGCTCAAGGGTCATTTTCTCTGTGCTGAATATAGTGCCAAAGAGATAAGTCTTTAATTTTTTTCAGAACGTGAGGTAGTTCGGTTCTGATCTGATAGCTGTTGGGAGGTTGTTCCATGTCTTTGTACTGATGTACGTAAGCATAGTATTGAAAATGCTTTTGCATTTGAGGCCTTATGTTGTGGGATAGTTAATCTGAACCTTACTAAGATTTCTTTTCAAGGTAGATTATGAAGAAGTGAATAGATGGGCAGACTGGATGGGCCATTTAGCTTTTATCTGCCATAATGTTTCTATTAGAGGCAAGGTGGAGTTTCCATGTAGGATGTGGAAGATTATGCAAGCGGTTTTGAAGTTTTTCGAGTATAGATGGGTAGTCAGTGTAACAGTTTGGAATATGTGGAAATTGGTTCCAATTTTTTAACTTGAAAATAAGTATAATTGCTATATTTTAGATTAACTGTAGTTTGCGGTCAATGTTGTGTTGATGACTGCGTAGAAAGAACTGAATGTCCATGGAAGTAGGGTCTTGTGAGACTCAGATGTCTAATGGAGAAGAATGTCTTTTTTTCCCCAGAGGTTAGAGATCTGCGGTTTGAGAAACAGCATGGAGTCTAGTACTTTTGAGGATTCTTCTATATTTATTTTAATTCCAGATGGCAGGACAATACTATTGGTAGCTGTATGTGGGGTGGGGGAGGGGGGGGAGTTGAACCAGAGGATTTTGGTTTTGTTGCATTCAGTTTGAGTTTGTTACTTTCAGCCCATGATTGTATCTTGTCAATGTTATTGGTGATTCTTTTTGGTGCATCTAGTTGGTCATCTGTAATAGGAATGAAAAGGATGGTGTTCATTGTTGATGCTACTGAGAGAGCTCATGAATAGGTTGAACAATGTTGGGGACAGGGGAGAACCCTGGGACACACCAAGGAATACTTTCCAGCTGTTGGAAAAGAATTTGTCTTTCCGCACAAGGTATTCTCTCTTTTCTAGAAAGTTGTTAAACCAGCTGAGTATGGTGCCTGTGATGTGCGTTTCATTACGAGAAAGTGATGGTTTGCAGAATTGAAGGCTGCAGAGATGTGAAGGAGGGCTGCTTGTTGACCTATGCTTAGTATCTGTTTAATTTTTGTGGTAAGGGTTAGCGGAACGAGTTCTGTGCTGTGCTGTGGTTGGAATCCAAAATGAGAGGGATGTAGATTGGTATAATTTTCCATGTAGGATTTGAGTTGCTTATTGACATGAGTTTCTAGAAGCTTGATAAGTATAGGGATGCCTGCAATGGGTCTATAGTTTGAGAAGATGGATAGGTCAGCGTTTTGTGATTTTGTCCATTTTGGCTGGGAGTTGACCTTGATTTAGGAGGTTGTTTAGGAATCTGGCGATCCAGGTGATGATTACATCAGGTGTGGTATGAGAGGCAGTCGTTGAGAGAGCTGCTGTGCATGGATAATTTATTTATATGATTTGCTGTTTCACATGTTAGTGGAGTGTAGGTGTTCAATATATGGTCCACTGTGCAGGAGTCTTCATAATTTTTGGGAATGGTATTTGTAGAATCTGGGGTAGGGTATGTTTTCTCATTTTCTGTTTGTACTGTTCTGATCTTGGTGGTATAAGGGAGCAAGTGAGCCTAGGGTGTTTGTGAGTGATTTGTTCCAATATGACAGCATCACATTGGTCGAGTCGGTTGTGACAGTTAGGGAGGCAGCAACTTTGTTCCAGAATTTAGCAAGATTTATTTTACCTCTTGTTTATTTGAGTGGGAGGACATGCTGGTTGTAGGTTATAGGACAAAAATAGTGGTAAAGCTCTAGTCAAAATCACACTATATGTAAAAAAAACTCAGTACTAGTCAGTATTGGATGGACTGCCACAAACGTTCCAACAAAAACCTCAAATAATAGAAAATAAATAAATTGTGGAGGAAAACAAACCTCAATACAGTGGTTCCCAAAGAAACCTGTATCATCACCGAAATGAAAAAACTCCACAAAATTAAGATCCTATTAAACAACTTAGGGACCCTTTTACAAAGCCCCAGTAGTGAATCCCATGCGGCAAATGCAACACGGCCCATTTGATTCCTAAGGGATGTGTCACATTTGCCACATTGGGACACGGCTTTGTAAAAGAGGCCCATTGTGAGGAAATAGAACAGATTGTGAATTGTGGTTTTGAGGCAGGGTTTCCTAAAGAAAGGGAAAAGAGCTTCCTCATAGTGAGGAAGCCTACTATCCCTGCCCAATGTTCACAATTCACTCCATAATTCACATGGGAGGCCCATTATCTCAGGAAATGTTTGATTTTGTGGATATTTTCCTTAAATAGTTTGTACCAATAAATTAGGCCCTATGTTAGACATTCTACTCATATCATCAACTTGGCTGATTTTGAAGGTGGTATAACAGGTTTAATTCTAGTCACTATACTGCATACTTTTTTTATTTATCATATCTATATATATAAAATCGGAGGTATGTATGTGTGTATGTGTGTGTGTATGTGCCGCGATCACGCAAAAACGGCTTGACCGATTTGAACGAAACTTGGTATGCAGATCCCTCACTACCTGGGATGATATGTTCTGGGGGTCTCGCGGCCCACCTGCACACGTGGGCGGAGCTACAAACATAAAATCAGATTTCACCCATTCATATCAATGGAAAAAATGTAAAAAGCTGCCATTCTCACAGTAATTCAAAAACGGCTTGACCAATTTGAACGAAACTTGGTATGCAGATCCCTCACTACCTGGGGTGATATGTTCTGGGGGTCTCGCGGCCCACAACTCTATGTTGAAGAATTTATATGTTCTTGCTCCAGGAGGTGAAACTAAAAATGTTGTTTATAATCACGTTTTGCATTAGTTGTATTGTATTCATTTTGTCAAATATTTCACATTATAATTTGAATATTGTACTTTTTATTAAGCTGTAAAAAAATAATTTCATTCACCACTATAAAGTATCTTTATTTGAATCCATTTACAGTGTTATTGCTATAATTAAATACCCGTGCAACGCCGGGGCATCAGCTAGTTTTCTATAAACATATCAAGTATCCACTTGTACAGAAAGGTGAAGTTAAGTAAAGAAACAAACATTACAAGTTATGATAATATAAAACAAGCATAATAAAGAAATTAAAACTTAACTTCAACTCAAGTCCTCAATACTAGGATCCAAGAGGTAGATTCAGTGAGCTATTTATTAATAAAAAGACATTAAAGACAACGAGGAAAATGGGAAACAGCAGAAAATTCTTGATCACAAAAAACAACCACACTCAACCCAAAGTCAGTAAACCTTCACACTTTGTCCCTTGGCATTTCCAAACTAGACCTAAACACAGGTCCCATGGTCAATTCATTAGACAAGAAGGCACAGATATGGCACTCTGGCGTAAAATCGCTCTATGAGACATTAGTGAAAGCCAAAATGCCAAAACAAATGCAAGATCTTTCACATCACCTTGGTTCACAGAAAGTCTGAGAGGACTAAAAAGGAAAGTTAGGAAAGCAGAAAAAATTTGGTGCAGAACACCCAGCACTGAGGACAATGGTCCATTCAACCCGGTATCCTGTTCTCGTGGAGGCCAATTCAAGTCCCAAATAGTAGCAGCATTCCATGCTTCTGTCTCATGTCTGTCTCAATAGCAGACTATGTACTTTTCCTCCAGGAATTTCTCCGAACCTTTTTTTAAAACCAGCTACATAATTGGTCTTACCATATCCTCTGGCAACACGTTCCAGAGCTCAACTATTCTGAGTGAAAAAAAAAAATTTCCTCCTTTTGGTTTTAAAAATATTACTCTGTAACTTCGAGTGTCCCCTAGTCTTTGTAAATCTTGATGCAGTAAAAAATTGATCCACTTGTACCCGTTCTGCACCACTCAGGATTTTGTAGACTACAATCATATCTCTCCTTAGCTGTCTCTTTTCCACTTAAAGTCCACTTCATGACTAGTAGACTGTCCCTCTGTTCTGCAGGGACACTGTGACAATTTTTGTACAAATGAAGCCAAACAAACATTTTTGTGCCTGTTTTTTGTTATTTATATTTTGGACATTTCATTTTGGAAAATGACTCTTCGTTTTGGAATTTTCAGTGCAGGAACATCCTTCTCACATATTTTCAAACAGGGAATCCCAAATATTTTCCTCTTCAAAAATGGCTATGAGATAGGGGTTTGTTTTTGTCCAAATTCTGACTTGGATGTTCTTTCAAAAATGTTCCTCCATGTGATCAAATTATTAGAAGCGTTTGGAAGAGAATGAATATAGATGATCTCCCCCGAAAGTAAGAAAGCAATGTTATATCTTTAAATTTATTCTATGAATCCATCAGGTCTTAATCAAGAAATGGATCTTAAAATATTTTATAAGATATGCTGAACTTGTTCTTTGTGTAGATGTATAGGATTGTACTTAATCATCTGTATAGTGACAGCCATTTGTCTGAAAAGAAAGACACTTTTAGGGATATAGCTTTCAAAATGATAGATACATATTCCATATTTTATAGTATCTAATGTGATGCCTGTTATCACAACTTTTTGTTTGGAGATAGTTGTCATATCATTCCTGCCACCTTTTATGGTTTTTGTTTTTCCACAAAATATTTAGCTGCCAGATAATATTGTTTTCCATTTTCTGTTTTTTTATGCGTACACTATTTTATATCAATTTATTTTTATACAGTTTTTAAATTTACTTCCCATGCATCTCTTTGATTTTATCTTTGGTTATAATTTCAGATTAGGTTTAGGAAATCTTATCACATTCACTTTGATTGTTTTAACTTTATGCTGAAATTGAATGCTCTGTGCAAAATTATATTCCTAGGAACCATCCAGTGTATAGTATATAGTTTTTCTGATACTACAGCCTGCGCAATGTCTTCCTCCAGAGAGTATGTGCAGACATCTCATGTTCTTTCACTCTTTTTAATATGCATGATGTCAACTCAGATTACATATTGGAAAGTGATTTTGAAAATCAAAAGCACACAACTCGATTTTGGTTAGTGGAAACTTGGTGCAAACTACAGCACTTTTAATCCATATGATCTCAACATGGGTATTTTAAGCAGGAAGAACAAGCATCACAGTGTTTGTGTTAAAAAAGCATTTAATAAATAATACCTTTAATATCTGAATTTATTCCATTGTCATTTTGTGTTTACAATGATGATAGATTTTATCTGCAGGAAGGGCTAAAGATTTTTTTTTTTAATAGCTCCATATACCACAGCGTCATGCTGTTAAGAAAACAATGTTTTTGGTGCACTGTTTCTGTGATGTTGAACTTAAGGTCTTAAAAGCATCATAGCTCTGCCATTTTTGTTCCACTGCAGTTTGGTAAGCATTGTAACTAACAAAAAGAAAATCTCTCTCTACTAGAATGAGCTGCCGTTAAAAGCCTACAAAATAATCAAAACAATGACATCAAACCTGCAGCCAAAGAGGCGCTGAAGTGATTATAGATACTCAAAAATACATAGAAGAAGGGCACAGATGACTCTCGGTCAATACATATTATAAGAAACTGAGCAGAGGATTATAGAAAACCATTTGAAAAAATCTCATCCAGATACTTTCAAAGCAAATACAGCCACTTTTTGTTATTTTGATAAAACAACCTTTGAAAGGAAAATACAGAATCATCAAATAAGTATCTTTATTTATTTATTTAAAAATTTATATACCGCATACAACTATGTGGTTTCCTTATGACAAAAGAAAAATAAAGAGGAACCGGAGCAAAAATCCACAAACACAACACAATTCCTCGACAAAACCTTTGCCTTCCAGGCCGCCAAACTAAACCCATGGATAGCCCAAATGATCCTCGAGGCCCCCACCTACCTCAGTTTTAGAAAATTACTCAAAACCCACCTCTTCCAAGGCCAGGACCCTTAATTGCCCCTCCTCAAAGAACCAAATCCTCCCTCCCTCCCCCCATTATTACCTCCCCCCCCCCGATCCACTCTATCCTTCTCTTTCCAATTTCATCTACTTCGTTGCCTGTAACTCTGTTCAATTAATACTTAACCGTATGTAACTCTGTTTAATTGATGTGAACCGCTTAGAACTCCCTGGGTATGGCGGTATACAAAAATAAAGTTATTATTATTATTAGTAGTAGTAGTAGTAGTAGTAGTAGTAGTAGTTATATCCTGCAGTTCAAACGCTGAAGCTAAAGCTCAAGGCTTAACTATTTTATTCCTAAAGCATACAGTTGAAGCACATATGCAGGGGAATTTGCATCAGAAGCTACCGGGCAGTCATTGCTCCAGATCTAGGAAAGAGAACCCAAATTCCTCATTGGTTAACCTTCAATATTCTATCATAGACAACCCCACTGTGCCAACTACAACGGTAAGGTGATTAAATCTTAATCTAACAAAGTGTTGCTTCATGGCAGACAGGCACTATTGAAAACTTCCTCTCCAAACAGCCGACGAAGGCCTACATTTCATGATTGCAAAATCATTTCTTCAGGTGCTCTAAGGAAACACAAAAATAGAATCATAAGAACACGAAATTCAAAAACAATATCCCATATCATCATCAGAATTAAAGCTTCCCAAACCTGCAGTTTACTAATGCTGAGAGTATCACAGGACACTCGATTGCAAATAGATCATCACATACTATCACACCCAAGTCCCGCTCTTTTTTGACATTGATAGTTCATACATCAACCTTACTTGAATCAATGTCCACCATCTTTTTTGAAAACCTCTTATAGATGTCTTTTCAAGGCTTCAGACATGCCATTTTGGTTACCACATATCACTAGCCCTCTCAATACTTTTCTTGTTTTTAAACCATTTTGTGATTTTTTAAAAATTTTTCAATTGTTTTAAAGTGCTTAAAGTGCTTATCCTTAATAGCAATAAGTTAATACTTAAAAACTTATCTTAAATAATCTGATAGTATATTTCACTTCTCTTATCACGTCGGGAAAGGGACCTGTCACATCGACATGTTTCACCGTTAGGCTGCTTCAAGAACAGTCCCCCCTTATTGCTATTAAGGATAAGCACTTTAAGCACTTTAAAACAATTGAAAAATTTAAAAAAATCACAAAATGGTTTAAAAACAAGAAAAGTATTGAGAGGGCTAGTGAAGAAGCCATAGCCATTAAGAGTTATTGGGTAACCACGAATTATGTGGTAACCAAAATGGCATGTCTGAAGCCTTGAAAAGACATCTATAAGAGGTTTTCAAAAAAGATGGTGGGCATTGATTCAAGTATGGTTGATGATTGGGACATGGCATGAATAAGGCAGTATATCTTGTAGTATATGAATTGACACTTGATCTTCTCATTCTTTTGAGGCATCTCAAGGCGAGTCAGTAGGCATATGGAGCATCAGATAGACCTGCACATGCTCCTTGACTGAGACTGTGTCGGAATTCAGGAAGTCGTGGGATAGGCATAACATAACATAACAATGTACTTATTAACCGCGTAACCGTGAGTTCAACCCGGTGTACAAAATATTATTAACAATAAACATAATCTAGGAAATAGAATAGATTAGTTAACCCAGGTATTTAGAAAAAAGATAAGTCTTCAGCTGTGTTCTAAAGTGTGTATAAGAAATAAGCTATAAGCAACAATGATCAAAATTCTTTGTTGTAAGAAGCTGCCTGGACTGCTAAAGTGTGAGTGAGAAGTTTCTTACTTTTATAACCTTGTACGGAGGGAAAACTAAACAAGGCGTGAGTTTTCCTGCTATGTTTATGTGAGGCTATAGGCAGGTGGGATCTCTCAAAAGAGATAATGATTACTGTGGATGGGCAGACTAGATGGGCCATTTGGCCTTTATCTGCCATCATGTTTCTATACCTTCAAAAGTCTTATGTTCCTGAATTATCTTAAAATTTACTTTTAGTATTCATACCATAAAGTCATTGACGCAGTGCTCTGGCCACAGAAATGTCACCCTGTGTAGATTTTTGGGAGTTGACATTCAACAAGCAGAACTCAGTGTTGTGCTCACTGCCACTGATGTTGCACCCAGAAATTCAATGCTGGACATGTCTGGACTAAGGCATTGAATTTCTAGGTTTCCGGTGCTAACTACACCATAGCCAGTTAAGTTAAAAGATGAAATATTCTGACACCCACCAGACAGAAGAAAGATCTGGGTTTCCTATCACATTACAAATCATAAAATTATACTGTTTTGCCACCTCCGATCACTCATCCATCTCTCCCTGTTTTCTTCTTCCCTCCCCCACGTTTCCCTGTGTGATTGTCATTAGAATCCTTTCATGTTTCACTTACATATTCAGATATGTCATTCAGAAAAAATTAAGGCCATTACTGGACTTAGACTTGCATGGTCTATGTCCATATAAGGCCGTTTGGCTGAGGATGGGCTGGGGAGAGCTTGGATGGCTAGGATGGTTTAGATGGGCTGGAATGAGCTTTGATGGAGACTTCAGTAGATGGAATCTAAGCATAGAACCTAACAGAGCTTTAGGTTCTGGCCCAGTATTAGGCTAAGAAGAAGGAAAATTTAAATTAAATCAGTAATTTAAAGAGTCTGTAGGGTTGGGCAGGCTGGATGGACCATTAGGGTCTTTATCTGCCGTCATCTACTATGTTACTACAGTGGTACCTTGGTTTGCGAGCATAATTCGTACCAAAAGCATGCTCGCAATCCAAAGCACTCGTATATCAAAGCTTATTTCCCTATAGGAAATAATGGAAACCCAGATGATTTGTCCCATAACCCAAAAACTAATGTACAGAATAAAATAACCCAAAAGCTAATGTACAGAATAAAATACCCCAAAAACTAATGTACCTGAATAAAATAAAAAGGCGAAAGATGCAGAGCCGCCAGAGGAGGAGGAAGAAGAAAAGAACCGCAGCCTGGGTGGCTCCCTGGTACTGCTGCTCCTGTCTTAGCAGCCACCGTTGCTTCCGGAGCTGGGCTCGGTTCTGCTGCAGAAGCAGGCGTGGCACTATGTGAAGCAGAAGCGGTGAATCCGCAGGCGGTATTCGCCATGCTTTCCCAGGCTCCGCAGTGCCCCAGTGCACACCCTGCAGGAACATAAACACCACCAGCACTAGCTGGACCTGTACGCATGCGCCATCCACGTAAACACCACCAGCACTGGCTGAACCTGTACGCACGCGCTGACACTGCCTCCCGGAGCTCCAAACGCTCAAAGTACAGGAGTTCTAACCAGGTGCATGAGCTGCACAGACATAGCCCCGCCTCGAGTGAACGCATGTACCGTCCGATCTCCAGAGGAAGGCGTGCTCACCAGTACCTTCCTCAGATCCGGTCACCTCGCAACAAGGACGCATGTCCAGCGGTAAGAAGGTATTTGACTGCTCGTTTTGCGAGTCACAAATTTAGCAAATGTTTTGCTCGTCTTGCAAAACGCTCACAAACCACATTACTCGCAAACCGAGGTTTGACTGTATTTCTGATCTATATCTTATTATTTTTGTTCTGTTTTATTTCTACTTATTACCTTTCAAAAAGTTTAGTAATTGGTTATGTCTAAGAAGTGGGACTTTTCAAGTTGAGATTACTGAGAGCTAGAAGTGGGTTGAATTTTTTTGTAGTGCAGTAGCAAAAATAACAAACTGAAATAAACTTGAATAAATGATGCTGAGCCCCAACTAATCAGGAACCAGCTGAGCAAGATAGACTAATTCTGTTGTTTTCCTTTGCATATCTTCATCTCTGTACCAAAAAAGAAAATTAGATTCATAGGCATTTGATAATAAGGTCAGGAACTGTGCAGCTTTGAGGACCCTGTGAATTGGGCTTCTTTCTGCACATTCAATTAGACTAGAGCCCAGACATAAATCTTAAAGTAATACATCATTAAAATGTATTTACTGGTTTATTTCGAAAGTGTTTAAAGACCTCTGCAGCTCAGAGCTTTTAAATATAAAAACGGTGATTTATTGCAGTACATGAGACAATGTGGAGATAACATACAAAGGGCCCCTTTTACAAGGCTGCGGTAACAATTCTCCCATGGCAAACATTTCTTTCCTTTCCCTCCATAGAAATTCCATGGGCTGAATTTGCCACAGGAGAAGTGCTACTGTGACTTTGTAAATGGGTCCCAAAGTTTAGCATGCATTTTAAAACTGTTCTGCATTCAATATAAACAATGTTTTAACAAAGACTGTATTGTACATATTAAGGTGGAAGGGCATTTTCGATAGGACTTCTAAGTCTGAGTTTAGACGTTTCGGGAAAGACGTCCAGAAATCCAGTAGAGAAAATGTCATTTCTCAAAACAGCAAGATGTCTTTTTTTTTTCTTCTTCTTCTTCTTATTTTTAATGACCTATCTAGATGTTTTGGCCCTTAGTATGTTTATCTTTTTGGCCATTCTCGAATATAAAGACTCCCACATGAAAAATGCACAAAAGCAAGCTTTTCGGACATCCAAGCAGCCAGCATTCTTAGCAAACTGTTCATAGGCAGCTGAGCACAGCCGAGGGGCACTTTAACAAGTAATGCAGTGAATGACACATTTAAAAGTCATTATAACCTGATTGTATTGTATGGTGAGACCTCCAAAACCCACCCAAAACTTACTGTACCCACCTGTATACCACAATAATAGACTCTTATATCTGCAGGTGTCATCTTTATGTAGGTACACTTGATCGGGTTTGGGAGGGCTCATTATACAATACAAGCAGGTATAGTGATCTGTGGACCTGGGACTTTTGAATGTGTCATTCACTGCAATACCCCCTAGAGTGCCCCTCTGCACTGTTCAGCTGTCTGCATAACCATTTGAAGCTGTAAAATAATAATAATATAACAGTTTATATATCGCAGGACCGTGAAGTTCTATGCAGTTTACAATAATTAGAAGATGTTACAGATTGAATGGATTTAACAATGTTCTGCCAGTTAACATTGATTGAAAGTTGAGTGGATTTAACAAAGTTAGAAACTAGTGATTAACAACTCTAGGGATCAGTTATTGTGGGATGAGGTTAGTTGCCTCAGTACTTTAGGAACAGATATGTTTTTAGGCATTTCCTAAATTCCCCATAAGTAGTAGACATAAGCAATTGTTCTAGATCTTTACCCCATAATGCTGCGTGGTGTGAGAGGAGATGTTGATGATGTCTTTTGAATTTACATCCTCTAACCAGAGGGGAGACAAAATTTGAGTGTGAACTTCTCTTATGTCTGTTGGCTGAGAAAGAGAAGGTCAGTTATGTATGTAGGGGCTAAACCGAATAGTACCTTGTAACAGAAACAATCAAACTAGAACTTCACACGTGCCTCCATCGGCAGCCAATGCAGAAGTCAGTAGGAAGGTGTAACATGGTCGAACTTCTTCAACCCGAGGATCAGTCTGATCGCTGTGTTTTGCATTAATTGTTTTCGCCGTGTATTCTTCAGGGAAATTGCCAAGTAGGCACCTCTTTCCTGCTCCCCCTGTCCAGCAGTAGGCCTCCCTTCCTTTTTATGCCCCCCGTCCATCAGCACCTCTTCCCCTGTCCAGCAGCACCTCTTTTTTGCTCCCCCTGTCCAGCAGTAGGCCTCCCTTCCTTTTTTTGCCCCCGTCCATCAGCACCTTTTCCCCTTTCCAGCAGTACCTCTTTTCTGTTCCCCCTGTCCAGCAGTAGGCCTCCCTTACTTTTTCTGCCCCCCCTGTCTATCAGCACCTCTTTTTTGCTCCCCCTGTCCAGCAGTGGGCCGCCTGCCTGTCTGTGTTTCAATTCAAAGCTGACGCCGTAGCTCCTCTCTCAATCCCCGCCTGGTGCGGTTTGAGAGAGGAGTCGCGGTGGGCGGGTGAGGAGGGTGAGAAGATGCTGGCAGGTGCACCTGTGCCCCCCCCCCCTCCGAATCAGCGGCAGCAGTGAGGCGGCATTCTGGCGGTGAGTGACGGCGAGGGGGGAGTTGCTCCGTATTCTGGCCTGCCTCCGTGTTCGAAAATCGAATTCGGCACGGAGGCATACCTCACGGAGCCAGGAATCACAAAACTATAAGTGCACATGCGCGCTTAGAGTTTTATTATATAGGATGATTCATATTCATTTATTGATGTTTCATTAACATTTATGTTTTTTTAAATGTCTTTTTAATACAATTGTGATTCTGAGCTTATATTAAACCAAATTATGCAATTTTATATGTTCATATATATTTTGCTAATTTCATACTTTATTATATTTCCAGTTTATTTATGTTGCGGTTTGATTTGATACCTTTACAGATTAGGGTATGTTTTTAATGAATGTTATGAACGGCTTTTTGGTCAATCTCTTCCGATGTCACCGGTGGGCTTGCTTCTGGATCGGTATGAATCTTTGAGGGTGTCTGATCGGGGACATCGGATGTTGATCCGGAAGGCTGCTGTTATAGGTAAGAAGATCATACTTAGTGTCTGGATGCAAGCGACCGCACCTGCTTACTTGGCTTGGAGGAATCGCTTTCACACTTTGATGATCTTGGAGCAACGACATGCCCGCTTGTCGTTCAAGCGGAAAAAAGTCTTTTTGCAGATCTGGGATGCCTATATTCAATGGCTTTCCCCTAGAGCCAGAAGTCTGGTCTTAAACTCGTTTTAGCTGCTAATACCGTGTGTCCTCAGCTGCTTCCCCGGGTTGGTTGGTGTATTGTTTGGCTGTGTGTGGATGGTTGGTATGGATGGTTGGGTTAGTGTTGTCCATGTGTAGGATGGTAGGGGGCTCGATTCTGTGTGTGGGGGATTGGGGCGGGGTTATTTTCTTTGATGTTTGCTGAGCGGCATAACACAATTAACTCAGCAGTCTCTCTGCTTTTCCTTTTTTTTTTTTTTTTTTGCTATCTTCAGGGTACTGGATAGGGGTTCCCAGGGGGGGGGGATGTTCTGGGGCGAGGGGTGTGTTTGCATTTGGGAGCGGGTGGGGGGGAGTTGGGGGGTTTCTTTGAAAAACCTGTTTGTTGTACTCTTTGTATTCTCGATCTTGTTAAACCATTGTTTTGTTTTGTGTAATTACTCATTGTGCATCAATAAAACATGATTTACATTAATGAATTTTATGATTCATGTCTACCAATATTTCATTCTTTTTAAAAAAAAATAAATTAATTTTTATTCATTATCATATTATTCACAAGTATTACAACTTGTTAAAGCAATACAGAGTATAATCCATTATGTAAAAATAAAAAACAAAAGAAGAAATATTCACATTACTATTAGAAAGAAAACAATTCTTAATGGTTATAACTCTTTCATAGTCCTCAAATTAGGAGAATGATCCAGTTAAAGGGAGGTAATCAAAGAAGCATTACAAATTATAAATTAAGAAAAAGGCTTTGTACGTCTACCGCCGGATTTATTTTTAAGAGCTAGGCTCTTCACCTCTGATTAACCCCTTAATCTAATCTAATCTAAACCTTAAGTTTATATACCGCATCATCTCCATGAGAATGGAGCTCGACACGGTT
The DNA here is from genome assembly GCF_902459505.1 of Geotrypetes seraphini. Lineage (NCBI taxonomy): Eukaryota > Metazoa > Chordata > Amphibia > Gymnophiona > Dermophiidae > Geotrypetes > Geotrypetes seraphini. The sequence goes on along the minus strand of NC_047101.1, from coordinate 34,020,618 downwards.
TACAAGAACTTAAAATAGTGGGTAGAGAAGAAGAAAAAGGATTACATGAACTTATGTGTAGAAGGGGGGAGAGAAAGGGGGGAAGGATAGAGCTACAATTTGCTGAAAAGCCAGGTCCAAAAAGGATCTTAGATGATCAGGTACATAAAAAACATATTTTAAACCCATATATTTAATTATGTATTTACAAGGATAAGCTAATGTAAAAGTAGCCCCCAACTTTTTCATGTCTAAAAAAAAGCTTACGCCTTTCTTGTGTTGGTTTTGTAACATCATGGTGTAGCCATATACGTTGACCACAGAAAGGTGTACCTATTTTTTTAAAGAATAACTTCATGATTGAATTGAGATCTTGCTCAAATATAAAATTTACAATTAATGTAGCTCTGTCCTTTACTTCCGTGAAAGAATCTTCCAAAACTGCTGTTAAATTTTGTAAGTCAATATCTACTGGTGAATTCCCAGAGAGTGGTATATTTTCAGAAATGGATTCTTCTTCCAAACCAGTATTTCTTTTTGGTGTTGACAAGTAATAAGCCATGTTTATAGGTGATAATTTATCTGGTGTAAAAGACAAATTCTCCACCAGAAATTTTTTAAAGACATCAATCGGTAGCATAGAAGGAAAGGATCGATCCAAGATGGTGGACATGTAGCAGTGGCTCTTTGCTTTGCAAGTTTTTGAATATGCCCATACTAAGAGGAAAGGAGCCATTAGGATATCTCAACCTGTGGCCCTTACCTCTTCACCTACGCAGAAAACACTTCAGCGTTTTTTAGAGCCGCGGAACGCTGCTGACCCTCAGACTTCCCAATGGCAGCAGACCTCCGCGGTGGCTTCAAGTAAGGGGGCACTCGAGCCCTTAGATTTGGAGACATCCTTGTCACCGCCATCGATCTCTGTACTGCTCTGTCCAGCGGGCGGGCAGAGCAGCGACTCGTTCGCCGGAGGGGGGAGGGAGTTGCTCCAGAGCAGGTTGCGGGCGGAGCTACATTCTCGGCTGGAGAGCAGGGGAGTAAGATCTCTGAAGGAGTTGATGCCTCAAGAAGAACTCCTGCTAACACCCTGGATATCCTTCTGGAGGCCATAAGGAGAATGGAAGACGGCTTCAGATGTTCAAATACTGGTAACCAAAGTAGACTCTTTTACTTCAAATATTGAAAAAGTGAAACAAGAATGCTTACAGAAGGTAAACTCTGAGACTATTCCTTTGAAAAATGCCATAACTACTATAATTAGAGATCAGACTACTCTTTCACGCAAAATAGAAGTGATTGAAAATTACAATCAACATCTTAATTTAAGAATACTGATTGTCTATTATTTAATTCTTATAGGTTTAATTTGCATGTCCTTTGTCTTCTCTTTTCTTGGGATTAACATATCATCAATTTTATATCTATTTTGACACTTGCATATCAAATCTACATGCACTACACTGAGTCCTGTTGCTTAAATCATGCAAATCATATCACTTGCACTTGTTGATCACCATTCATACTTGATAGATTTTTCTTTATGTTTATTATGTCTTTATCTGTTAGGAGCCCTGAAGACAGCGTGTTAACCGAAACACGGACCGTGTTTGTATAAAGGTAGTGATATTAACCGTAATATATACTTGTTTTAATAAACATAGCCTGCATCTTGTACGCTCGTCTGCAGTTTTTCTTTGTCTGTGCTGTTTGAGTTTCACTGCAGACCAGTTGGATTGTGCTTTTTGTTTTTGTTTGCCACATAGTAGTGGCATATCTAGTCTATTTGACATCCAAGGCTGATCATTTTTTAACACCCTCTCCTCTATATAAAAAATATATATTTTTAGTAATAATCCACAAGTCACACAAGGGTGCACCTAGAAAAAGGCAGCATCTTAAACACTGCAGTGAGCACTAGAACATCAATATACCGATTGCAAAACTAAACAAGCCAGATTAATACAGATTGATCCAGCACAGTCAGTACTAACAGAAAACCATGGGCTAGATTCACTAAGCAAACCTATCGGTTTGCGAGCCCTTTGCGACCCAATTTCTCCCCAACACGATTCACTAACGTGTGTAGTGACCCTCTTCCGATCCGCACATGTAAATGAGGGGAACTTCATGCAAAATAGGCAGGGACACGATTCACTAACCATGTTTTCAAATCCGACTGGGCTCGGGACGTCTGCTGGGGATGAGTCGCAAATGTCTTTTCTACTCTCCTGCTCCATAGAAGCCCAGCTCACAGCCCTGCTCTTTGCTGCCCTGAATCTTTCCTATCTGCTGCTCCGATGTTCTTCCCCAATCTCTCCTGCCTGCTGTGCCCCGAATTGCCGCCCTGCTTGTCCCTGGATTTCTCCTGCCTGCCACCCTGAATCTCTCCTGCCCTTTCCCGCACTGCAAGCCCTTGGTTTTAACCCACAGGTTAAAGCAGTTTAAACCACGGGCTCCCTTGCCTACAAAAGTTTTTTTTTTTTTTTAATGTCATGGCTTAGACCTATTTCCGCCCCCTTCCCCGTGCCGATGCCCCCCCCCTGCGCTGTCCGCCCTGCACCAATGCCCCACAAAAGGCAGGAGGCATGCCAACTCCCTCCTGCCATGTGAAACCCAATCCCGGTCCACCTCCCTCCCTCTCTGCAGCTCTACCTAGGCGGGCACAGCCGTGGCCCACCCACTCCACCCACCTTTAAGAATTCCTTCCTGCTCCAGGCCTCCTCCGAGGCCGGCAGGATGACCGGGCAAGACCCACCCCCTCCCCGTACCTTAATATTGTCCATCCCAGGGTTGTCGGGATGGGGTGTTGAGAGTTTGGGGTTTCGACGGGGATGTCAAGGGTTCAGTGGAGGTGTCAGGGAGTGTTGGGGGGGTTCGGGGAGTGTCAGAGGTGTCGGGGGTTTGAAGGGGCCCGGCAGCTGGAGGAAATGGGCTGTATCAATATCTTAATGTCAGCACAGTCATACAGAAAAGCAAACTCTTACAATATTATGTTGGCTTATTGTATGAAAAATATGGAAGTTTATGATCTAGAAGCATTCAGGTCAATAAGAGTATATTTATGCAGATGTTATGGATGTGAATCATTGCAGAATTTCTCTTTTATGCACACACTGTACTCTGTGGAAATCTTTCTAAGCTCTTTTCTTTATCTGCCTATCTGTCTTTGTCTTTGTAATGTGTCACTAAAGCCACAAAGAAACAAAACAGCAATACATTTTACCATTTTCTTCAGAAAAAAAAAGAATATTCTAGATTTTAGTTAATATTCCTCAGGGCTACAGAACACATCAGTTGGTTTCTTTTCCATGTGATGTATTATCCTGTTTGTTTCTGTAGTTCATTGAATATAGCTGATTTAAATAAACATTCAAATGTTACGTAACTTGTAATATCAAATGTTTTCATATCTAATAATTTTGTTCCTGTAGTTGGCTAGCAAGACAAAGACTCTAATGTTGCCCAAATCTTCCACAAGCTGCATCAGAAATTTTAGTGGTAGATTTTAACATACTGCCATCAAAAACCATGGAAAACACCATTGTACTTTAATAAATGCATAAAATGATATGCAGGTGGTGAATAGTTTAATTTTACTTACATGAGCAAATACTGAATTTTGATATCTGGAAAATAGTGTAGCTTAATGATATCCATGTTGAGCTTTTCATTTCCTTTTTTCATGACGTTTATTTTGTTTAATATTTTTGTGTCTGTTTAGTGTACACTGTTCACACATATCACACAGAAAATACTTTTTATCTCTCTCATTCGGAGCCAGAAAAATACAGGAAATGGAAGCATTGCTAACTGTCCTTATCTTCCATGGTCATATACAAAAGCTTTATAATTGTACTAAATGCTGCTGTGAATTCAGAAGGGTGAAATCCACCTGTGCAATTGGATGTGAAATTTAAAGCTCTGTTGGGACTCACCCCCCAACTATGTTCAGGCTCTATTATTTTGTAATTGTTCTCCATGTGTTAAGTCTGTTAAGAACCTTTGATGTAAATGTAACCCTTGCTAGTTTGTAATGGTCTTTAAGAACCTAAGAATTGCCATAGTGGGACAGACCGGTACCCTGTTTCCAAAACAGTGGCCAACCTAAGTACCAAGTACCTAGCTAGATCCCAAGTAGTAAAACAGATTTTTTGCTGCTTATCCTAGGAATAAACAGTGGATTTTCCCAAGCCATCTCAATAATGGCCTATAGACCTCTCTTTTAGGAAATTATCCAAACCTTTTTTAAACTCTGCTAAGCTAACTGATTTCAACATGTTCTCCAGCAACGAACTGAGCTTAATTACAAGTGTGAAGAAATATTTTCTCCAGTTTGTTTTAAATCTACTTAGTAGCTTCATCACATGCCTCCTAGTCCTAGTATTTTTGGAAAGAGTAAACAAGTGATTCGCATCTACCCTTTCCACTCTACTCAGTATTTTATAGACCTCTATCATATCACCCCTGAGCCATCTCTTTTCTAAGCTAAAGAGCCCCAGCCACTTTAGCATTTCCTCAGGAAAGTCATCCCATCCATTTTATTATTTTTGTCATCCTTTAGACTGGGGGGGGGGTCCACAGTGGAAGGAAGGAATGGACATCCTTCCTGCTGATTTTGCTGGCACGGGGTGTGGGTGGGGGATGGGGGTCACAGTTCCGGAGGGGATTGTAGGGGAGGGCCATCATAACTACCTAGACTTGTTGGCTTTTCCGGGTCAGTCCTGCTGACCCGATTCTGGCATGCAAGTTTAAGGTATTGATTGAATGCCTGGTTTTAATGTTAATGATCTCATTTCTATGCCAGAATTGTAGAATGTAGGACTGCAGAGAAAATCATGCTGTGGGCCTGTTTAGAGCATTGGGTTGGCAAATACAATCAGTCACTAAACAAGTCAAACTGGTTTAGAGATGATCATTAGATGATCAGAGTCTGTGGGAGGCCTCAGTTTGGGAGCCAGCATTGCTGCACCAGGTTCAGCATTTACACTAGGATCTGTCGGTGTGTCAGCTCCTGAAACAAGCCCCTGTGCACGACAGACACTTGCTGCAGCAGCTGTAGGAGGGGCCCAATGTGGCTGGGCCCTTCATTAGGGGCTGCCAGAGCAGCTGGTCCTTCGATCACCACTGGATGGCTGCAATGCTCCTCCTCCTCCTCCCTCTTCTTCACCATCTAGGGCAGGCATGTCACTCCAAGGGTCTTCATCCTGCTGGGTGTCTGCATTTGGCTCCTTGAGTGGTACCTCCCAAGCACTATCCTTATTCCTCTTGGATTTCCTCTGGGGTGGCAGACTGCTTGGGGGAGACAGGCTCCTTCTGGGGATGCTGGGGTGGGGGGGGGGGGGGGAGAGGCAGGCTTCTCCTTGGTCTGTGTGTGAAAGGTTCACAATTAGGGTTTGAACATCATACATGGATTGCATAGTGGTGCAAATGAGGGTCAGGGCACAGGGATAGGGACAATTGTGTGGTCTGGTTTGGGGACTAGGGAGATGGTCTATGGGAACCCTGGAGAGTGGCCTGTCAAATCCCTGGATGGATGAGGCTAATGTGGATATGGCTGTGTGTGTGTGTGTGTGTGTGTGTGTGTGTAAGGAGTGTACATTGCCATGCATATGTGCCCTCAGTCTAACTGACAGCCACAAGGGGACCTTGTGGTACCATATGATCCTTTTGGTCGTCTGTCGCCCCCCCCCCCCCAGCAAATGAACTGTGGAATATGAGGGTAGGTTGGCTAGTTATGTTTGGGGACATGTATGTGTTGGGGATGTATGGTAGCTGTTGGGGGTAACTGCATGGACATCGTTGTGCTTTGAAAATGAGCCTCTAGGGATTAGAAATTCCTTTTGATGTGGGTTCAAACTAATCCTTTTTTAATTAATTTATGTCCATTGTAAAGGAAATGTTGGTTAGTTACCAAATAAAATTGAAAATAAACATGTATACTTCATGGAGATGCGGTTCATGCAAGAGTTTATTTTATGTATAAAAAATGCCAAATATTATTTTTCATTACTTGATCATATATCCAATTTATCTTATTGTGAAAAAATGTGTAAAATCAATGAAAGCATGCTAGTAATGGACAAATTTAGATGCAAGAAAGTTTTATTGATCTCATTCATACAGGTGAAAAATGCTGGTACTAGTTTAACTGAAGAAATCTGTGACAAATTGTTAGAATCAATATTAAAAATGCAATGCAAGAGACTAAGGCCTCTATTTTAAAAGCATTTTTACTTGTAAACAGCAGCATTTACATTTGTAGATTGCAGACACATTTAAACAGATATTTTAGAAAGCTGCTATTTACATGTGGAATCTGTACCATAAAGAGATTTCAAGGGGGGTGGGGTGGCGGGGTGGGGTGGCATGACTTTGGTTTACTGCACTGGGTATAAGGTGTCTCCCTTCCTGTCAGTGTGTGAGTGGGAATTGAGTCATGACTGATAGAAAAGGTGTGCCAAAGGTATGTCTGGAGCTCAAAGAGTGAGCATTTCTGCACTAATCAGTGTCAGCATCACTGCACACTAACTGATTAGCGCAGGATTAGTATATGAGCCCTTACCACCTAAAAGAACAGGGCTCACATGCTAATTTTTGTTAATGGTTTTGCACTAATGACAACATTAGCATGTGAACATTAGGCTGGAAAATGGAAAGGTGGCCATTTTACGACTGTGGTAGAAATAGCTTTAGAGGTACATAACCAAATCGGATATAATCTAAAAACTCTCATAAATTGACACTTGGACGATCAAAAAGACAGGTCATCCAAGTACTGATAATCGAACAGGGTTTTAGATGTTACCTAAAACCAGCTAAGGCCTTGTCACTGCCTCTGTGTGCCCAGAGCGGAAAGGGGCATTTTTGGAGCAGTAGATAAGGTGGGATGCGGGCCAACCTAGACTTAGTCATCCGGCAGCCATAATCGAAAAGTTTAACAGGTTGCCTGGACGGAACGTATACGTTTTGACTTAGACCAAGTCAAAACAGGTATTAGTTCCGGATCGGGCCGCTGAGCTGATCATGGCTGCCGCAATGAGTTCAGCGGCCCAGGAAACCCATTCCCTCCGATCGAGGTGGGTTCAGGGAGCAGAGATTGGGCCAAGGTTGCAGGGGTAATGAGTATTGTTGGAGGGAAATTTCTCAATACAGACCTGTAAGCTTTTAGGCTGGCACAACTGTTGCTGCTAGTTGTTATTGCGTGACCTTGGAAATTTATCTCAGATGCTTGCATTACCAGCGCTGTTCTCATTTTATTTCTCTATTGTGATTGCAAGTACTACAATGTCTACATGCATGTGTGTAAACAATCCAAATGTTTTCTGTTACATTTGTGGAAATTATACAGTGCTTAAGCAAAGAACGGATTTAACAGACTTTGTGAAAAAAGCTTACTATGCTTATTTTAAAGTGAAACTTGGTGATCAGGAGAAGGCAAGGGCGTCAAAGAAAGTTTGCCGCTACTGTGTTGAGAGGTTAAGATTGTGGACAAAAGGAAAGAAAACGTGCATGCAATTTGCAATTCCTATGGTGTGGAGGGAGCCTAAAGACCACCTTAATGACTTGTTACATCTGTTTAGTTAATGTTCAGGGGTGCAATTCAAAAAATAAGAACCAAATTGTGTATCCAAGCATTCTTTCAGTCATTAGGCCAGTTCTACATGAAGAAGGCCTGCATGCTCCTCTTCCTCCAGCTGTTTTAGAGAACTTGGCAGAAGATGATGTTGTAAGTGAACTTGACGCAATCACCAGAGACGATACTGATGATGTCTACTAGCTTGAATACAACTTTACCGCACAACGGTTCTCTCAGAGTGCACTTAATGATCTACTATGTGATTTTAATTTGCCTAAGGAATCTGCGGATCTACTTGGCTCCTGGCTTAAAAGTAAGAATCTTCTGGAACCATGAACACATTACTTATGGTACAGACACAGAGAAAAAGAACTAGTTCCTTTATTCCCACAGAATGATTCGTTGGTTTACTGCAATAACATGATCCTACTTAGTGGAGACTTTTTATAGACTCATCAAAGAGGAGCCTCAAAGGCGTGTTACTGCATAATGGGAATGTGTATGGGTTCATTCCTTTGGCCCATTCAGTTCAAATGAAAGAGACATTCGAGAACATGAAGCTACTTTTAACAAGTATCCAGTATGAGGAACACAAATGGCTTATCTGCGGCAACATCAAAGTTATAGGAATTATATTAGGACAACAAGCTGGGTTCACAAAAATGCCTTGTTTTCTATGTGAATGGGACAGTAGGGCAAATCAAAGACACTGGAGTGTGAGAGTTTGGCCAGAGTGGCAAAATTTTGTGTCTGGAACTAAAAACATCATGCATGAACCGCTTGTAGACCCCCCAAAAGTCCTGCTTCCACCACTACACATCAAATTGGGCATGCTGAAGCAGTTTATAAGGGCTCTACCAGAGGATGGGTCCTGCTTAAAGTACCTTTCTAAGAAATTTCGCTTCATCACACAAGAAAAATTGAAAGCTGGAATTTTTGTTGGTCCTCAAATAAAGAAGCTGATGAAGGATGAAGATTTTGATAAAGCAATGAATGAGAGAGAAAAAGACGCATGGACCGCCTTCCGATCTGTTACTGAAAATTTTCTAGGGAATAACAAAGATCTTAATTACAGGGCCATTTGTTGAAACAATGTTGGCAAATGTCAAGACGTTGGGTTGTAACACAAGTGTAAAGGTTCACATTTTACATTCCCAAGTCGACTACTTTCTGGAAAATCTGGGACATTATAGTGAAGAGCAAGGTGAACGTTTTCACCAAGATATTAAGGAGATGGAGAGGAGGTGCCAGGGGAGATGGAATGAAACTATGATGGTCGATTACTGTTGAATGTTGAAGAGGGACAGTTAAGATCTTCAAGGATCTGCAAGGAAGTCAGAGGAGAAGGTTTGAAAATTAATGGAACACTGTTTGATTTTTGTTTTGTCAAGTAGTAAATTAGGGCAATTCTTTACAGTATTTTTAAAATGTGTTTGTAATAAAAATTGACCGCGTATGAAAATGGTGTTTGAATACATTTGTGCTTACAGTAGTTAAAATTGTGAAAACATAACTTACTTGTGTAAAAACCTGATGTGATAGTCAAAAATGGAAGTCATTTCTAGAATCAGCATAAAAAATTGATTCAAGAACAACTACTTTTAAGAAATCATCTGAGTAAAAGTTTTAAAATGCAGACTGATGGGACTTTGGCTATACTAAAGGTGGATGGGGCCAGATGACAATCATCTAAGGATAACATAGTAGATGATAGATAGAGACCAGTCTGCCAAACAAGATAAACTCATAGCATAAGGTATTATATGGTATATTACACTCTTCTGCATATTTGATCCTTGCCATTTTCAGGATACAGATAGTAGAAGTTTCCCCAGCACTAGCTTTTCTTTTCAATTAATGCTGTTGCCATCTACTCATCGCTAAACTTGTTTGGTTCCATGCTTTCATTACAGTCCTGGAGGACTGGAAAAGGGTAGATGTGGTCTTATTCCCCAAAAGTGTAAGGAAGAGGCTGGCAACTACAAACCTATAAGTAAATTAATGGAAACAGTTTTATAGTAGAGAACAGTAAATATTTTGTAATGCAATGGATGACAGGACCAGAGATTCTTTCGATTGCAAATAAACTCTGGAATGAGGAAGCATAGAATGATGGGGAAAGAGAATAGACTCTGCAGTAACCTGAAGCAATGCTTCTTTATTGAAAGGGTGGGAATTTGTGGAATGGCATCCCATTGGAGGTGGTGGAGACAAAAATTGTATCAAGAAAGCTTGGGCCAAGTACATAAGATCTCTAAGGCCTGTTAGTTGTGCCAGCCCTATGCCTGGGAGGTGTAGGTGCTTTGCTAAATTATTGTAATGGATAAAGCGGACAGTGGAGCTCCATAGTGATGTCTTTTGCCACAAGGTTGATAATATTTGAACACTCTGCAGCAGGGGATCTCAGGACCCACTTGGGCAGTTAAATTTTCAGGATCTCCTCCATAAATCTGCATTAGGACTTCCACTACCCTCTCTGCACATCTACCTGCTGCATATTCATGGAGGGTATCCTGAGAACCTGAGCAGGTAGCTGTGATCGAGAAGATCAATCGCCAGCTCGTCTCTTTCAGGTGTGTCACAGCTCTCGTGCTCCCTCCTCGCCAAGGACAGACGCCGTGCAGCAGAGCCTCTCCCCGCGAGGAGAGCGGTGGTAGCGGCCGGGCTGCGGGGATTGGCCGCTCTCAGCCCCTTCCCGCCCTCCGCCTCTTCCTATTGAGCACAGCTGCAGCGGCGGGAGCGCAGAGCTGCCGGGGACGGGGGCTGGCGCGCGGGCGGCTGCAGAGGCTGTTCAGCGAGCGCGAGGGGGGGGCGGGTCGCGCGTCGCGCGCGCGCGCAGGGCATCCTCCACCCCTCCCCCTCCAGCCGGGACCTCTGCAGGAATTCTCTTCAGAGGCAAAAGCCGGACGAGCTGAAGTTGCCTGAAGTGATGTAGGGGAGCGGCCGGACGCTGCCACTTCTTCCCCGGCGCTCGGCGGCCCCTCAGCTCCGTCTTTCCCGCCGTCGTCTTAACGTCTCCCGGAGCCACTTTGCAAGTTCGGGCGTAAAAGTGCGCGTTGGTGCAGCATGCGTGGAAAGCCCGCCAAGTCCCGAGTGAACAGGGAACATTTTCACAGGTATTCCTCCTCCTTTTTTTTTTTCCAACGCGACCTGATTTATTTTAATCGAGCAGATTTGTGGGAGAATTCTCAGTGACGTGTAGGAAATACCAAGTGGTTCTGAAATTGTTCTGTTTTGGAGCGGTGCCGTTTTCAGGATTTCGCAGGAAAAGGCGATGCACTGCCCCGGGGGGGGGGGGGGGGGACCTAACGTGGAGTTTGGGCAAAAAGCAATGCGCTGATGGACCGCGTTGGGCAGAAAGGGCGAAGTGCTTTAGCGCATCTCCAGTGATTCAGGACCAGGGACAGCGCCAGCGCAGTTGCCCAGGCGCTCCATTGCATTTTCCCATCTCACCCAGGCTCCACTTGACTTTTGACATTTTTGACAGCTTGCCTAGGACATAAAGTGCAACAAATGCGAATTGAGCACCCGTTATCCTTTCTGAAATGATATAGTGAATGCAGAGTCAGACGTTTGTTGTCGGGTCCCCTCCCCCCCCCAGACGATTAAAATAGATGAATTCTTATCAGATGTGCATAGATTATTTAATTATTGTTGAGGACAGTTAGTTGTGTTTGCTTTTGGTACTTTTTCACTTGAATAAAGACATTCTTCTTGAGGTCAGTAATCAGTAGCCACAAGATAGCTAAAAAGATCAGCACACTTGTAATATTACCATGAATGAAGTCAGATTTGGAGGGTAGACTTTGTACTTTAACTTTTCAAACTATACCCTTCACAACTAAGTCTAGACTTTAACTAGTTAGGTAAGACACAGCATTCAAGGAAAAGATTAAGAAAAAAAAAATATAACCTCTGTTAAAGGCTTGAATTTTGTTTGAACGTTACAGAAGTTGCAAAAGATACGGGATCCAGGTTTATGTTTGGAGAACTTTTTCCTTCCCAGAACTAGAAGGTCAACCATGGTTGAAAGAAATGGTCATTGTTACACATGTTTTACCCTTTGGTCGCACAGAAAAGCTTCTTCCACCATGTTCTTTGAATTCAGCTGCGGAATAAATTCTATTAGAATTCAGCCAAGTGGCACATTTATTAGCTGATAGCAATCAGACATGTTATTAACTTGTGTTATGTTGTATTGTACTAGACTGAAAACATAAGTGCATGCAGTTTGACCAGAGCCAAAGTGTTTCTAGTTAGCTGTGTTTAAAGATTTGTGTTTTTAGAAGTTATTAAAAACAACAACAGAGAGAGAGAGAATATGTCCTGTTTTCATTTGTGAAGTTCACAAGTGATGTCCTTCACTGATATCTTTTCTTACCTACATGAGAAAGAAAAATTAATTGATTTAACTGCATGTAATTTCTCCTTCTCCCACCTCTCAAAGAACTTGAGACCCCTCTGCATTCAAAAATGAAAAAAAAAGAACAAATCCCCAAAACCCAGCAACAACAGCAATTGAGTGTACTTTTCTGAGCTTTAGGGTCATTGCGTTTGGATTGGTTGGCAGAATTTCAAATGACTGAGCATGTGAAAGACTAATCTAACTTGGCACATACAAGCAGATTTCTAATCACTGTGTAATAAGATATGAATATTTAGTAAGAGCTCATTTTTGGGATCTGAATACCAGCTGGAAACTCTAAATAGTAATTGCCTTGTTGATTTCTGGATCTTTAGATTACTTGTTTCTTGGCAACATTTTAGGGTGCAAATGGATCTTTTCTTAATGCATTTATCTCATAAAACCTTTGAACCTTCTAGGAGCTGTTGTCTTAAAATCTGTAGGTAGATTTGTGTAATTTTAGGGAGTCCAATGATGTAATATGTTGTACATGTCAAACATAATCTTGGGTCAGAACTCAAATATATATATATATATATATATATATGTGTGTGTGTGTTTAACCTGTAAGTTCATTAGCTCATTCATTTAGCTTTGTAAATGTTTTTACTCTATCTACAAGAGGGTGCTTTTTGAGGGATTCCTATGAACAGAGCATTGCAGTAGTCGATTCTGGATATGACCAGCGAATGGATCAAGATATTGAGCGATTTGGGTTCTAACCATTTGGAAACCGAACGTATTTGTCTTAGTCTAAAGAATGTAGATTTGATAACACTGCTAATGTGTTCATGAAAGGATAATTTCTGATCAGAAATGACCCCCAGTATCTTAATTGAAGTGATCGTTTGAAGAGTAGTACTAACTAATGTAATGGGATCATTAAGATTGATTCCCTCTTTCCAAGAAAAGAGCACTACGTTTTTAATATGATGTCCACTGCAGTACCCCTCTGATCTGCTGAGCTGTGTCTGTATGGCCATCTGAAGATGTAATACAGGCTGGAATGTACTGTTTCTTTCACATCTTTGGGTGGTGGTGGTGGTGGGGGGGGGGGTCATGCCTTAATCCCTCCAGTGGTCATCTGACCAGTTTGGGCACCTTTCTAACTCTTATATTACATTACATTAGTGACTTCTATTCAGCTCGTACCTTGCAGTTCTAGGCAGATTACAAAGAAGCTAAATGGACATTTCCAGGAAAATTACAGTTTAGAAATTAGGATTGCAAAGAAAATAACTGGACATTTCCAGGAGATTTGCAATTTAGGGAGCTGCATACATGGTTGATACTTTGGAGAGAGAGATTACAAGGGTGGGTGAGACTTTGAGGGGGGATTTACAAGGGAGGGGAAAGGGCAAGGAGAATAGTTAAGATATCTGGATAAATTTTTTGAATAGCAGGGTTTTGATTCCTTTTCAAAATGATTTGAAGTCGCTCATTGTTGTCAGCAAGTTGGAGATGGAGCGGTCAAGTTTCACTGCCTGCGTCACTAGTAGGTTGTCAGACATCTTGTGCCGAGTACCTTTGAATGGGGGATAAGTAAATGAGGTCTGAGTTCTTCTTTGTCTAGTAATAAGGTTCTGATTTAGGCGGTTGTTTAGGTAAGTGAGGGCAGTGCCATTTAAAGCTTTGAATAATAGACAGTATAGTTTGAATTAAATTCATGCTTGTATTGGTAACCAGTGTGAGTCTAGGTAGGCAGTGGTGATGTGGTCATATTTACTTAGCGAGTAGATCAATTTGAGAGCTGTGTTTTGTATAGTCTGTAGTTGTTTTATCATGTATGCAGGGCATGGTAGATAGAGGATGTTGCAATAGTCCACTAGACCTAGGACTAGGAATTGGACTATGAGCCTATATTGCTCTATGTTGAAGAATTTTCTATATTTTTTTGTAGATTTCTTATGGTTAAAAATGCTTTCTGGGTAGTCTTGTTAATTTGGACCTGCATTGTGCAGCATCTATCTATCATCACTCCTAGGAGTTTAAGATCGGACCGTATAGGGTATTTGGTGGCATTAATTTCTAATTCTGAAATGGAGGGGTTTTTGGCCTTTTCGAGCAAAATAAATTTTGTTTTGTCTGAGTTTAATTTCAGTTTGTGGTTTATCATCCATTTTTCCACTGCTTCTAGTGTTTTTTTTTTCAGTTTTTCTGTTGAGGTTGGATCTGGAGAATCAAAGGGGAGGAGTATGGTGATGTCATCTGCATAGCTGAAAGATGTTACATTTAGGTTATCTAGAGTGGTCCCAAGGGAGCATATAAAGAGGTTGAAGAGTGTAGGCGACAGTGGTGACCCTTGTGGAACTCCACAGGGGTTAGACCATAGTTCTGATTTAAGGTCGTTTGATTTTACTCTGTAAGTTCTTGATTTAAGGAATCCTTGGAACCAGTTGTATACCCTGCCTGAGATCCCTATGGCTTCAAGTATCTGTAGTAGTATAGAGTGGTCAACCAGGTTGAATGCAGCAGAGAGATCAAGTTGAATTATCAGCATCCTTCTGCCTTTACTAAGGTGTTGTCGGGCAGTGTCTAGTAGGGTTGCTAGTAGTGTGTCTGTGCTATGGTTGGATCTGAACCCTGATTGTGAGGGATGAAGTAGGTTGTGATCTTCCAGGTTATTAGTGAGGTATTTAGCAACTAGTCCTTCTATTAGTTTAACATAGATTGGTATTGAAGCGATGGGTCTGTAGTTGGAGGGGATATCTATTGGGCCTTTATGATCTTTGACAATTGGGGTGATTATGATCTGTCCTAGGTCCAGTGGGAAAAAACCTTCCGTGAGCGTGGTTTGAATCCATTGCATGAGGCTAGTTCTAAATTTGGGGGAAGCATTTGTTATCAGATATGTGGGACAGTTGTTCAGGTCGCATAATGCTCGACTGTATTTTTTGTAGGGTCGGTTCATATCAGACCAGTCTACTACTGGGAAGTCGGTCCAGTTTCTGTCAGCTGCTATGGCTTTTCCTGTTGTAGGATTTGTTATTATCTCGTCAAGGTGTGTGTGTGTGTTGATGAAGGTGATCCTGATCTTAGTAATCTTGTTTTTGAAGTGGTCTGCAAGTTGGGTTGCTGTTGGATGGTTTCCTTGTGCAGCTAGGAAAGGTTTGGTATCAGTGCGGTTTTTTACTAGATTGAATAGTTTTTTGTGTCTAGGGTCTCCATGCCAACCAGTTTGGAGTAGTAAGCTTTTCATTTTTCCTTGAGTTTGACCTTATATTGTTTTATTAGGCTTCTCCATGCTATTTTAGTATGTTCTTGGTTCTTTTTTTTCCAGTCTCTTTCC
This sequence comes from Geotrypetes seraphini, assembly GCF_902459505.1. Lineage (NCBI taxonomy): Eukaryota > Metazoa > Chordata > Amphibia > Gymnophiona > Dermophiidae > Geotrypetes > Geotrypetes seraphini. The sequence goes on along the minus strand of NC_047101.1, from coordinate 34,005,369 downwards.
AGTTGTCTGCAATGCTTTTTGAGTTGGAGAAGTTCGGTGTCGAACTATTTGTCAGACGGTGTGCAGATTCTGTATTTTGATTTTACTGGAGCTTGCTCATTCAGGATTGTTTCACTTAAGGTTTGCCATTGGGATGTGAATTCTTTGGGGTCTATGGTATCGTTTGCGAGGTCTGCTTTGTCCCAGAATGTGGTGGGTTCAATTTTTTGGCGGGTTTTGAGGGGGGTTTTGTGGGGTTGATGTTTGTTATTGCATTGAGCCCAGTTGATGTTGAATGTGTATTTATAGTGGTCTGACCAGAGGCAAGGGTGCCAGGCCCCGTTTGAGATGTGGATTTCAGGTGTGTGAGGGTGTTGGGTCATGTATGCAGCAATATCTAGTTGGTGGCCTTTGTCATGTGTGGGTTGGGGTTAAGAATCTGGTAGGTTAGTGCTTTGAAGTATGATAGTATATTTTCAACTTGTTTGGAGGTGTGGTCTTCTAGGTTTATGTCTCCAAGGAGCAGGTTATGTGTTGACGTTAGAGAGTTCTGGAAGATTAAGTCTTCGAGTACTTGTTTTTTTGCTATCCATTTTCATGGTGTTATGTAGCAGAGAATGCAACAGCAACAGCTGCAGATGAATCCATAGACCAATGGGATAGCACACATCTACCAGCAGATGGAAATAGAGAAACTGTTTAACAGGTGGTCCTATTGGCTGGCACATCTCCTGCATTTTCAGTATGCTCTGTCTCCCAGCAGGTGATGGTTGCTATTCACCTAGCTCCTGGATTCTGGCTGTGACTGGGCAATTATTTTCTCCTGTTGAGGTTTCTCTTCAGTGAGACTGCCATTCTATTTCTCCTGTTGAAGTTTATCTTCAGTGAGACAGTGGTGTCCGGCTGAACGGTGCCGGCTTAAGGGGTTACACCTGGGCCTTCCCAGGTCCCTGCCTCACCCTCCCTTCAATGATAGAGGGTCTGACTGGGTCTTGATTTTTCTTCTTTCCCTTCACTGTAAAAAAAAAAAAAAAAAAGAGAGACCACAGTGAGTATTAAACAATTCTGCCCTCATAGTGCTGAGCAATCGGCATCTGCCAACACTATCAACAAAGTTGTGAGTATATGTTTTATTTGAACTTTTTTTCTGGTTTTTGGTTGTGATGGAGCTGCGGGTTTGGTGTGAGTCTACAGAAGGAATATGTTTTTTTATCAAACGCTATCTTTTGTAGAGTTGTGGAAATGGTTTAGTGACTGACAAGTAAATTTACATTTGTATGAAGTTTATTCAGTAAAGGGCTTCGGGTGTATGGATAGAGTTCCACTGACGGAACTGGTGCCTTCCCGTGTGTTGTAGGCGCACGCTTGATTTCATACTCTGGCACCAGCGCCACAGCGGTAGTGGGATTTCTCCCGAGGCGGACTCTGCTTGTCAGTTCCCGTGGCCGGGTGGAGGTGAATATTTGGATGGATGGCTCCGGGCGTGTTCTTCACATAGCCGGTTTCTGACTGAGCGCAAGAGGCACGCACTTATTTTCCTAAGTTAAGGAGAACAAAGCAGCATTCATTTATTTCTCTTCAATGTTCATTTTAAGCATTTTATGCCATGACAGTGGGAAAAAATATTTTAATGGTTGGCGCCTGGTAGTTTTTTAATGCATTTTTGATAGAGCCAGCTCATTTTGCCCTGAAACATGCACACACTTGAGTTTCTGGCGCTAGCAGGAACACCGCAGCGTTCACGGAGTTTATTTTGCAGCTGACTTAGGTCACTATCCTGCGGATTCCCTGTTTTCAGGGTTCTGCGCGTTGAGAGTGTTTCAACAGCTTTTGCCAGTCCTGCAGTGATATACCTTGTGTGTGTGTTTCCCCACTCTCTACTTGAAAAGACTTAACTACTTTAATCAGGACTGTACTATTACGCCTCACGGTGCTTAAGAAAGAGATTCTGCTTTGTGCTCAGCCGCCCAATCTCGTTTTTTTGTCGTTATGGGTTGGCAGAAGGCAAATTGCTGCACAGTGATGTCAGTGGCATGAGAGTACCCTGTGTTTCATATGGGTATCTTCTTGTCTCTCTCAGAGTCCCTGAAGGGTGAGTCTATGGAGGTTAGAGGTTTTCTTCTTTGTGCCTCTCTAAAGCGCTGTGTGTGTGTCTGGTAGCATTATAGAATTGATTCCTGAACGTAGTACAAATAGATTACAAATTGGGGGAGTCTCTAGGGTCATAATGGCACTTCACATCTTTCTGTGGGCAGAACATGTAATTTTCTATTTTCTAGGGTGCCAGGGACTGCAAGTTTCAAAGTTTCTCGCACAAATTTCTCAGGTCACCATTCTTTTCATGGCACCTACTATATAGTCCCTCAAACTGGCAAGAAAGCTGGTGTGGCTCCTTCTAACCAGTGACAAGTTTACCTATCTCCCAAACCACAGAGTAGTAAACGCTATGTAGCTGTTGGAATCATCCTAAGCTCTCTTTAGGGATATGAGATTTGTCTGATAACAATTAGGGTGCAGATTATTTCCCATGGGATATGGTCAATGCAGCTTCTAGATTCTGTCTAGTACATCTTCACTTTAAAGGCCAGTAAGTTTTTGGCTAACATTGCAGTGGAGTTAGTACTGTTTTCACAATTCTGAAATATTCCATTTTACATTGCAAAATTGGATTTTTTTGTGGGAAATTTCCTTTCTTCTTCTAGAATTTACAGCTCTTGTCCAGCCATTCCCTGACTGTCTGCTCTTCATTCTGAAGGGGTCTTCACTTCCTCTGGTAACTCTTTATACTTTCTCATGAAGGGGGAGACACTATGATGTCAGATCAGGGGGCTTTAGGCATTTTTCAGGATGCTTGCAACTTTGAATCCTCTTCCCATTTCAGATTTTTTCTTGGAGTCACCATGTATTGAGCTTCCAAAGGTTACGTTCATGCGAGACCCCTTTTACGTGTTACTGGTACTCGGGGCAGTAGTTTTAGTTTTTATGGAACTAAGGGAAGTTATTCCATGTACTTCATAGTGCCTAAAAATTGGGGGAATGGACAGACAGGGGCTGGATCTCATTATGGTAAATTAGTTTCTCAGAGTTAGACATTTCCTGAGAAAAACTGAGAATATTTACAATTTCCCTAATGACACCGAATTAGCACTGTCTTTGCTTGGCTCTCATCGAGCAGGCTATCAGTTTTGGCAGATGCCATTTGGCCTAGCCACGGCTCCATAAACATTTTAGAAAATGAGGGCAGTAGTGGCATTTTGGCACAAACAGGAGATTCAGGTACTTTTTTTCTTATACGACTGCTTGATTCGGATGTCTTCCAGCCAGGTCAATTTGTCAGACACAAACGGGTGATTTCTTGTGTTTGAACTTCTTTTCTTCAATTCTTTGGATGTGCATCTTCAAATGTCCAAAGAGCTCTTTTTTCCTGTGCTAATTTTTGGAATATCGGGGGATGTTGTTCATGTAGGAGAGGAATGTGTTTCTTCCCAGAGACTGGGGCGACAGGCTACAGTTTCAGGTTTGCCTTCTTCAGTTACCAAGAACAAGAGTATGGGATTCTGTACAGATTCTAGGATTTATGGTGGTGACTCCACTGGGAACTTCAGCTCGCTTTCACGTGAGAATGCTACAGCAGTCGCTTTTGTTCCAGTGGTTCCCGGTATCTCAAGGCTCCAATTTTAGTATCTAGTAGGCTCCTCAAGCATCGCTCAATATAATTTGGTGGCTCAGCGAGATTAATCTTTTCAAAGGCATGTCTCGGTCTTTGCTAGACTGGCTCATAGTCACCAAACATCCCAGGCTGTCAGGTTGGGGGGCTCATTGTCTTCAATCCTCAGCGCATGGAGTCTGGTATTAAGAGGAGACTCGGTACTCGTTCATTCTTCTGGACTGAAACATGGTCCAGGCTACCATTTCAGGAGTTTCAGACCATTCTTCTGGAATGACGATAAAGGTCTTTTAGGACAATGTTATGACGGTGGCATTTCTGTACAGCCAGGAAAGAATGTGATGTATTCAGTTGGCGAGTAAAGTAATGGTTCTACTTCAATAGATGGAATCTCATCTTCCTCTTCTGTCAGCGCATCATTTTACAGGACAGGAAAAGGGTTTAGATAGACTTTCTCATTACAAAATCTAAGCAGGGACTGTCTATTGTATGTTAAAATGTACAGCGCTGTGTATGCCTTTTAGCGCTTTAGAAATAATAAATAATAGTAGTAAAATCTTCTACATCCTGGAAATTGGGAACTATTCGCTCAGGCATTCCAGCTCTTTGTATATATGTGAGATCTCCTAGAACTAGACCTCATGGCCTCGTCTCAAAATTCAAAGCTTCCTAGCTTCTTCAGAAGACGCAGGGAGTGGCAGTAAGAAGGGGTAGCAGCGTTGCTTCTTTCTTGCCTCTGGTTTCTCTTTTTAAGTGTTTTACCCTGGCTGATGATTGGATGGATTTGCCATCTCAAGCTCGCTTTCAGGGCACAGTAATTAGAGAATCTCCGGATTGTGGATCTGATGAGTTTTTCAATGGCCGAACTGTTGAGATTCCTGGTATCTCTGGATTTACTCACCTAGGGTTTGATCAACATGGATATTCATCCTATTTTGGTATTACGACCTAGCTTTTGAAAAGTCATGGCTGATGTATAAGGTTTATGCGAAGCAGGTTATTTCTTCTCTTCTCCAAGCGATACAGACGTCTTCACCTGTGGCTTATGCTTCTGTTTGGAGGCTTTTCCTTTCTTGGGTGCTTCTCAACATTGACACCCTCCAGAGGTCTATGATTTATATTCTTTCTTTTTTGGCACAAGAGTATTGCCAAGGGCTTAACGTTCAATTCCTTTCAGCTTCAAGTGGCAATCTTAGCTTGTTACAAGGGCTAGGTATCTCACTCTTCGCTTACTTCTCAGCTTCATGTAGTTCAGTTCCTAAAAGGAGTACAGTATATTCATGCATTTCTTAAGAAGCCCTGTCTGGAGTACAGTTTTAAGATACTTCTTCGCAGTTTACAGAAGGCTTCGTTTCAACCTTGTCTTTTGAGACTCTAAAAGGCTGTGACGTTGAACCACGGTGTTTCTTGTGGCCATGGCTTTAGCTCGGCGGTTTTTCTGAGTTGCAGCCTTGTACAGCAGGGATTCTTATTTCTGATTTACAAATTCTGGGGTGTCAGTTTGGACAGTAACACAATTTCTTTCTAAGGAGGTGTCATCCTTTCTTTTATGCCGCTCTCACTTCTCCTTCCTTTTTCCTGGGAGGAGGAATGGGGAGGCAAGCTTTTCATCACTGCATTTTTTTAAAGTGCGTAGCATTCTCCGCAATCTGTAGGTTTCTAATGACTTTTAGTCATTTAAATCACCTCTTTTCAAGGTGTGCGACAAACGTATGGCAGCGTCCAAAGCCTCCATCGCTCGAAGGGTCCAGGAGGACATTCTTTACGCTTACTTGGCGGAAGAACTTCATGACCATTCAGCCACAGCAATGGTGGCTACTTGGACGTACTCCACAGGTTTTTTTCCTTGGAGGAGTTTTGTCATGCAGCTACTTGGTCTTCCAAGAATACTTTATCTCAGCATTACCAGATGGATATGGGGGCGCATGCAGAGGCAGCGTTTAGTGCTTCGGTTAAGAACATAAGAACATAAGAAACGCCTTCACCGGATCAGACCAAGGTCCATCTAGTCCGGCGATCCGCACACGCGGAGGCCCATTTAGGTGCTCCTTTTTGGAGACCCGGTTTTCCCATATTCTTCAATATGATCTGCAAGAAGGTGTGCATCCAACATGCGTTTGAAACCCAGCACAGTATTTTCTGCCACCACCTCCTCCGGGAGAGCATTCCAAGCGCCCACCACTCTTTGTGTGAAACAGAACTTCCTGACAATTGTCCTGAACCTGCTGCCATTCAGTTTTAGGCTATGACCTCTTGTCCGCATCACATCTGAAAATGTCAGTAATGCTGCTTCCTGGTCAATTTGATCAAATCCCTTTAATACTTTAAAAGTCTCTATTAGATCCCCACGCAGTTTTCTCTTTTCGAGGGTGAACAGTCCCAGTTTTCCGAGGCGTTCCATGTAGCTTAAATTCTCCATGCCTTTGACTAGTTTCGTGGCTCGCCTCTGTACCCTCTCCAACAGAATTTTATCCTAAGTCTTAAGGTATGGAGACCAGTGTTGGACACAGTATTCTAAGTGTGGTCTGACCATTGTTCTGTAAAGTGGCATTATAACATCTTCCGACCTACTTGTGATCCCCTTCTTAATCATGCCTAACATCCTATTTGCTTTCTTCGCCGCCGCCGCCACACATTGAGCCGATGGTTTTAGGGTTCTGTCTATCAGCACCCCCAAATCCCTTTCTTGTTCGCATTTGGCTAATGTCACCCCCGACATCTTGTATTCATGTTCTTTGTTTTTCTTTCCCAGATGCATCACCTTGCATTTTTCTATGTTAAAACTCATCTGCCACTTTATCGCCCACGTTTCCAGCTGATTTAGATCTTTCTGAAGATCCTCACAGTCCCTTTGAGAGCCAACCGCCCGACATAGTTTTGCATCATCCGCAAACTTGATTATATTACAAGTTGTTTCCTCTTCCAGGTCATTTATAAAAATATTGAACAAAATGGGACCAAGAACCGAGCCCTGGGGCACGCCGCTGGTCACCTTTTCCCATTCCGAGAATTTCCCATTTATGCTAACCCTCTGCGTTCTGTTCTCTAACCATTTTCCGATCCATCCGTGCACTTCTCCTCCTATTCCATGACTTAATAGTTTACTCATAAGCCTTGTGTGCGGAACCTTGTCAAACGCTTTTTGGAAGTCCAAGTAAATTATGTCCATTGGATCTCCACTATCTATTTGCTTGTTAACCTTCTCAAAAAATTGAAGTAAATTTGTCAAACAGGACCTCCCTTTCCTGAAGCCGTGTTGACTATCTCTCATTAGGTTGTGCTTATCCAAGTGTTGTACAATGCGGTCTTTAATTAGTGTTTCGATTATCTTCCCAGGAACCAATGTGAGACTCACCGGTCTGTAGTTTCCTGGTTCACCTCTTGATCCTTTTTTGAAAATTGGGATGACATTTGCTATCCTCCAGTCGTCTGGTACTTGCCCGGTTCTAATTGACATGTTAGCTAAGGATTGTAGTAGTTCCCCAATTTCTATCTTAAGTTCCTTTAAAACTCTCGGGTGAATCCCGTCCGGTCCAGGGGATTTATCACTTTTTAGTTTATCAATCTGAAAGTAAATCTGGTCCAACTCCATATTTATTGATGTTAGGCTCTCCTCTATGCCTCCGGTGAATACCCTCCCAGTGTCTGGCATTGTTGTAGTGTCCTCGTTTGTGAAGACAGAGGCAAAGAATGAATTTAAGCTATCAGCAACCTGTTTGTCTTCTTTGATTGACCCTATCATTCCTTGGTCGTTGAGAGGGCCCACAGTTTCTCTTGCTGGTTTCTTCCCTTTTATATATCTAAAAAAGGGCTTAAAGTTTTTATTTTCTTGCGCTATCTTTTCTTCATAGTCCTTTTTGGCTTGTATTACCGCTTTATGACACTTTTTCTGGTCGATTTTGTGACAGTTCCAGGCCTCCATCGTTTTTTCCTGTTTCCATTTTTTAAATGAGTTCCTCTTCTCCCTTACTGCAACCTTCACCTCTTTGGATAACCAAGCTGGTTCTCCTTTGTTCTTTTTTCACCCTCCTTTGGATATCTTCGGTATGTAAAGATTCTGAGCTTCAATGATGGTGTTTTTCAGTAGAGAACACACTCAAATTATATACAATGAAAACAAGTCTGCGATATAAAAATATCAATCAAAAAAGGACTTGTGCAGAATAGAAGTTTATAGTTGCTCACAGTACCCTCAGATACCTGTACTGTTAAATCATTGATGTTTTCTGATAACAGTATAAACAGGCAAAATATATCATTCATGGGGTTCTGTGTTTATGATAGATCAAATATAGAGTGCAAATATCTGTGCATCTAATTCTAATCATATACAGTGCTCAATAACCAATATAAATGTTAATATTAAAGACAGCACTTATCTTAGAATGCTGTCTAAGCCCAATGGGACCCGTTTCGCCGAGACTTCGGCTTCCTCAGGGGTTGAACGGGACCCGTTTCGCCGAAACTTCGGCTTCCTCAGGGGTCGTGGCTATTATCTGCAAGCATTAAAAAACAAGTGAGTAAAAACTACTGTGGAAAGAGAAACTTATACTATAAACATTCAAAACGTATTATTGAGACGATACTCACTGGGCAGCTCAGCTCTCTGGATTTAATAGCATAAAAAGGCGCTGGCAAGGTTAGTACGCTTGCACATGCGCTTTAAAGACTACCTCATTAATTATTCATAATACGTCCAAACGAGTTTTTTAATGCTTGCAGATAATAGCCACGACCCCTGAGGAAGCCGAAGTCTCGGCGAAACGGGTCCCGTTGGGCTTAGACAGCATTCTAAGATAAGTGCTGGCTTTAATATTAACATTTATATTGGTTATTGAGCACTGTATATGATTAGAATTAGATGCACAGATATTTGCACTCTATATTTGATCTATCATAAACACAGAACCCCATGAATGATATCTTTTGCCTGTTTATACTGTTATCAGAAAACATCAATGATTTAACAGTACAGGTATCTGAGGGTACTGTGAGCAACTATAAACTTCTATTCTGCACAAGTCCTTTTTTGGTTGATGTTTTTCAGTAGAGACCATGCTTGTTCAACTGAATGGATTTCTGATTTGCCCTTCTTGAGCCGTTTTTTAACCATGGTTCTCATGCTGTCGTAATTTCCTTTTTTGAAGTTAAAGGTTGTGGTTTTAGTCTTGATTGGTTTCCCTTTCCGATGCCAATGGTAAAATTGATCATATTGTGATCACTTGTCCCCAGCGGGGCTGTAACTTCTACATCTGCTGTCCTTCCAGTAATGCCATTTATAACCAAGTCTAGGATTGCGTTTCCTCTTGTCGGTTCTCCCACCATTTGTTCAAGGAAACAATCTCCTATCATCTCCAGGAATTTTGTCTCTCTGCCGCAGATTGATGTTCCCAGTTTCCAGTCTATCCCCGGAAAGTTGAAGTCCCCCATGATCGTTACATTTCCTGATTTACATCCACTGTGAATTTCCTCCATCGTTTCTTTGTCTGTTTCTTCAGTTTGTCTTGGTGGTCGATAATAGAGGCCAATTTGTATATCTGCTTCTTTTTGTCCAGGAATCTTTATCCAGAGGGACTCTAGTTTACCATTTGCTTCCATCTCCCCCTCTCTAACAGACTCTATTTCCTCCTCGACGTACAGGGCAATGCCTCCCCCTTTTTGCGGTTGTTGCGGAGGCGGCGTTTGCTTCCCACCCAGATTGAGGATTGCTTTGCTACATTCCATTGGTCTCTGGATTCATCTGCTGCTGTTGCTAAGGTAGGAAAAATTATGTTCATACCTGTTAATTTTCTTTCCTTTAGACGCAGCAGATGAATCCTTTATGGATATTGATTGTCGTTTTTTTCTTTTGCAACTTTTGAAGTCTGTTATTATTGATAGTTGTATTATGTATTATTACCTTTGAAATTTATTATGGGAAATACATTTTTTACATGCTAAGCATATTGATAGTTACGGATGCTTGGGCAATGGAAAGAAAATTAATAGGTAAGAACATAATTTTTCCTTCTCCCCCCTGCACCGACCCTGGTGTACAACTTCTTTCCCTTTCTGTTCCTTCCCTCCCTAAATCCCATTGTCCACCATCTCTCTCCCTCTCCTGTTTTTAGATCCATTATTTCTTCTATCCCTCCCCCCTCCACCATCTATCTTCCCCCCCTCCATCTTCTCATCTTCTCTCCATCTTTCCTTCTTCAGTCTACCAACTCCAAGTCCATCTCCCATCTCCCCTCTCCCCCCAGCTCTGACTCCCAACACAGAAGCCCAGTATTTGGCTGGCAGAGGGTAACACTCGTGCATTGTGGCACCTTCCAAGAGCTCCGGGCACTTCGCACAGCAGACAAACACTTTTCCCGTGAGCTGCAGAAGATGCAGCCTTGCAAAATCCGAGTGAGAAGAGTCTCCGCAGCACTTCCAATGCACTTGCACCGCTCCTCGGGAGCCCCCGTGCACCACCACGTCACCTGGCGCTCGCAGTTGCGCAGGGCTCTGGCCATCATGTGTCTGATGAAAGGCCAGCCACTGGCAGGACCCGGGAGAGCAGGCGCGTGCCACTGAGCAGCAGCAGCAAGAGCAGTGCATGCAGGTGGTGGATTGGGGGCGTTTGCTGGGCTCCGGGGGAAGCATGAGCATGCATACAGGAAGATGAGGCGTGGGCATCTGCTGCCAGCCAACCAATTAAAAATCACCTTGTTGCTGTCGTTCTGCACACAGAGGTCCACTCGGCTTTCCCTCTTCCACCAGATTCCTTTCTTCTGATGTAACTTACGATTTCGCAAAACCGGAAGTTATATTAGATGGAAGAATTCCGATGACAGAGGGAAAGCCCAAATGGGCCTCTAGCAAGGGGGCCGATGAATCAGTGAGTTCGATTATTTACAAAAACAAATCGATTCACCCGAAGTGAATCGATTCTAATCGTGAATTGGGCAACACTACTACTAACTATAACAAAACTTCTGAAACTCGCAAAACAAAAAACAAGAGCCAGTTGAACTGCCATAGTCTTCATTGTTGTGTCATAGCAAGAGGAATAACTTTGTGTTTTATCATGGCAGATGAGGGAGATGTGTCTATGAGAATACGTTAGAGGTGTGTGATTGAATTTTGTGTTAAACCTAGAAAGAACACTAATGAAACTTTTGAACTGTTACGACAAGCATATGATGGTAAAATAGCCATGCTACAGTGTTTCCATGGTGGAAGCACTTCAAGAGAACACCATGCGAGTGACTGATGTAGTGTGTTCTGGGAGGCCATTCACCATGGTTATGAATGTTAACATTGTGCTAAAATTACATTGATGTTGCAAAATGACAGAAGGCTAACCTTATGTGAACTTTCGGCTTCACTTAGCATCTTATTTGAACAGGTTTAACATATTGAGACAGGAACTAAAAAACGTAGTTGCATGTGCACCAGGTGGGTACATAGAAATTTCACCCTTAGAAAGAGCAGATGCAACGCTGTTCGAAGTGAAAAACACCATAGCTGCGACTCTAAAAGTGATGTCGCATGTCTTTGAATCGTTTTTGAAATGCTGCAAAAAAATGTATTGAAAAAGAAAAATGCTCAGATCCTGTGGATTCTGAATAAACAAAACAAACCATTACTTTTCAATCAGCCTCATAGGTTTGTGTTCAAAATCATGCGCTCAGCCCTCAGCATATGGCTCTAACCCATAGCTTTGTGTATCAGCTGCTGAATCAGAAAGAAATCCTGGAAGCCATGAAAGCTCACTTGACTAAAGTTCAAACTACTTTGTAGATGGAAGCCCCGATGCTGTGCTCAGGGATTATCTGCAGAACAGTGACTTAGTCCTTGCAATGTTCCATTGTGAAACCTTACAAGATTTATATCCAGATCAGAGTAGGCATTCTTGTCACTAGACACACTTGAGCGATTGTTGTGCCTTTCCTTTCTATTTTCTACCTCTTTCCTGTCATATTTGAAGTTCCTTTCCATTTGTTTTATTTTGGTTTGTATAACTCGTTGTTATATGTTCAGGAAATGCAGCATAACAAGAAGACGAAACCATGACCATAATCATAGATGGCTGCCTTTAACAAGCCCATGTTGTAAAGAGCCTTGTCTTCTCCCACTTGATGAGATAAAGTCTTGGTATATCCTGTAAGCCTGGATTGGTCTAGCGGGATGATAAAGAGGATGAAATTTATCTGTTCCGGTAATTTCCTTTCCTTGAGTCCTGCTATACCAGTTCAGAACCCGCCTGAGAAAACAGCAGTAGTCCTTAGGTATGGGGCTTCCTTTCCTATTTATTATACTTTGTTCTGTGAATGTTTTGCAGTATACAGAGGATTATCCATTTGATAATGGGCTCAGTCTATATATAACTTACTTTAGTTAATTATTACCTTTGGCATTAGCATACTGGGAATATTCCTGGCTTTAGCACCTGATATGCTGATGATTGCAATTGGAGTTTTCAAGTATCTGCTTCCATCATCAGGGCTAGTCTAACATGGCTCAAGGAAGAAACTTTATCAGGTATCACCACTGTGTACACAAACTCTGAATTAAACAGTTTTAATCAGTAAACTGAGCAGGCATAAACCCTTACTTTAAAAGGTTCCTCACGTGTACTTTGCAGCTTTTATAGGCGTAAATGTGATTTCTTGAAAGATAGTATTACACATGATGATCCACACCATGTGTAGGTGTCAAGGGAGTGTAGGTGAGTGTGGAGAGGGAGTGGTTTGGATGGTCTGACAAAATTAACATGGATTGGCCATTGTACAAGGGGAATACATGTCTTGCGAAACTTTTAGATGTTTCCATTTACACCTACCTCAAGGCAGGCATAAAGGCTAAGGACAGCACAACCCTCAAAACATAAACCTGACAACCAGTTCCCTCCTATGACAGACCCCTTTTCCTTAGTAGACCACTTCACAACAGCTTGATCCTTAGTGGAGTACCAGGAGATTATCACTAGGGACCATAGCTACCATTTTAGAACCCAGAATTGCAGGAGTGAGTGGTGTTCACTCCTTCTCCCAGTCGACAGAAGGGACTCTGGTAAGGCTGGGAATAGGATGGTGGGGTTGAATGGGGATCTACTAGGGGAAGTCTTCTCAGGGAGGAGGATCTGTCATGGAGCGGAGTATGTTTAAAAAGCCGTGGTGGTAGTGGGGTGGGGGGGGGTACAGCTTGCAGAAGTGGATTAAGAAGTGCACTCAGATCAGTAGCTGCAATTTTTGTAAAATTGCTCCCATGCACATGTGGGTCGAAGTAGCCGCCCCACCTCCTGTGAAATGAAACTTTAGAGAAACATGAATTTGCATGTCCTTACATGTACAGTATTTTACAAGATGCTCAATGTTTAGTTGAGCCTTTGTAAAGTACAGGGGGAATTGGGAATGGCTTGACCTGGGCATCTGACGTATATCCAAGTCCTTTCTAAAACTGGGCTCCACATGTGGTAGACAAAGATAAGAAAACACAGGTAACCTGAAGGTTCATTTTATGTAGCTGGAATCACTGTAGGATGTAATTATTGGATCAATATAAAGATTATCCAAAGTTAGCATAGAGCTGATCTGACATTTGAAAAATGGACTTATGCAGTCTCTAAACTCCTAATAAAATGCAGTACCTGCAAAAGTTGCACTTTTTTCCTTCATGTGATCAACTCTGCTTCTGAATCTCTCTTCTGCAATTAAAACCACTGAATTATATCTTTAGAAAGATACTCTAACATGCTTATTTGTATATATGTTCTTATTTTGAAACATCTCCTAGGGGTGAATAATTGCTGTGGGCAATTTCCTCTGAAGTGAAGAAAGGGAAAAATAAATGCTCTGTATTTAAAAGTGTGCAAGCCTCCTTATAAACACAATAAAAGTCATGGTGGTGTTTTTGGCAGATCATTTCCTCTTCAAAAGCACCATGATGACTGCAGATAGCTTTATGGATTTGTTGAAATAAGTGGTGTAGTCATTAGGCCTTGTGTAAGAGTGCTACTGAAGTGGTTTAGCTGGAATGAGGTTTAAAAGACTAGAAAGTGGATTAGGTTTTAAAGGAGAACTGGCAGCCTGGAGTGTGGCAGATGAAACAGGATTGTGTAGGCAAATCTTTTTGTTTTAAATGCTATTGGAGTGAGGGAAGCTTTACTACTGACATTGCCTTAATGGTAAAATAAAAACTTTGCAATTAGATTTTGCTGTTTAGCTAAACATCAGTAAGCTGCCTCATGGCTTGTGTCCCTCTGGTCCATTCTTCAATATACTCATTGTTTAATATTTATTGTGTTATGACTGGGCTGGCTTAATATTGGGCAGATGAGACAGTCATCGAGGGTACCATGTTTTGGGGGCAGCAGAGATGGGCTTCAGTGAATACAAAACAATAGCTTCTGGCAGCCACCCAAAATCAACCATTGGTACTTCTAACCATTTTGTGATCATACCTTTTTATGTACAAATAATTTGCCATTGATTAATTTTCTTTTAGGTTTTATGACTTTTTTTTTTTTTAATGTTGCTTCATTTTGGGCTAGATTTACAGAAAGGTATTACTCCATTATCACAGCCAAAATGTACATTAACATGTGGAGGAACATTGGCTTCTGCTAAATCCCCTGCCTTGTAGTTTTGTGGATTATGTGCTTTGTCATCAAGGACATTGCTTATTGCTTGCCTGAACGCTATCGTTGTCTATTGTTCACTATGTGGACCTGGGATGAGTGAGGTTCCCAGACATGAATAGCTTGAACAACCATGGAAGGCAATGCTATTTCTGTTCTAGTTAGAACCGCTTCTGCCCAGAGGAAGAGAGAAGTAGTTGAACCACCAAGTAGGTTGGTTGGATACACTTGGACTCCAGATTGGGACAGTGAAGACCCAGAGTCACAGCTATTCAGAGACACTGTTCTTGTCCTGTTTATTATCAGAGAGCTACTCTGAAGAGCTAAAAGAAGAAATTAGTAGATTTGTACTTGGCTGACTCGATTCAGTGCTACATCAAGATACTATGTTATAAGGATCTCTGAAAAAGACTGTTTGCACAGCCCTAGAGAATGCACTGCAGACACAAGACAAGGAGATTAATGGTGCCTGGGACCCCATCTACCAATGATCTCTGACTGAGAGGAGAAACTTATTTTGCATTCTGGACCATCTTGCCTAGGCAGACTTGGCTTAATGTAAAAAAGAAATAAAAAACAAAGCTGAGGGAAGAGTGAATTTCATCACACCTGACACTTGCAGGAGAAATGGGAACACTTCTGTGGTTTGGGTTGTCTAGGAATATCTCTTTGAAAGGAAAACAAGAAGTTAGAGCTGGTTGGCATTGTGGGCTGTGTGTATTTTCACTTTTGCTGATATATTGTGAATAATTGTGGCTTAGGAAATACAATCGGGTAACTCAAGGATTAATTGTGCATTTTAGTAGATCAGACCAATTTAGTGGTGTATTTCTTGCCAATGAAATATATTTTTGCATGCTAGCTTTATTTTTCTACTACTCCTTATTTTCTACAATAAAATGGATTTATTATATGTGTCATAATCCAGTCATTGTATTCTGAATCCAGAGGGAGTAGTCATAATATACCTTAGACCAGAGGTGCCCATTCTTTTTGGGCTTGCAAGCTACTTTTAAAATGACCAAGTCAAAATGATCTACCAACAATAAAATTTTAAAAAACACAAAGCCCACAGTACGCAGAGAAAATGTTAATTATCATTTATATTTGAGGTTTTTTTTTCAAAGAGGTCAAAGCAGATGACTTTAAAATATGCAATGTCACCTCAGTAACAACTACACAAAAATAGACAAATATATCCCCTCCCCTTTTACTAAACTGCTTTAGCGTTTTTTAGCATACGGAGCTGAGCTGAATGGGGCATGTTGTTCCTGATGCTTATGCACTCCTTGTGCTAAAAACTGCTATCGCGGTTTAGTAAAAGGGGGCCATAGTGCAAAATATAGACAGCAGATATAAATTCAGACACATTTTGATCACTAAATTTAAAATAAAATCATTTTTCTTATCTTTGCTGTCTGGTGATTTCATGAGTCTCTAGTTGCACTTCCTTCTTCTGACTGTAAATCCAATATTTATTTATTTCTGCTTCCTGCATGCTTCCTCTCCTCCAGACCTCATTCCATTCCCCAACCAACATCTCTCTCTGTCCCTCCATAAGTTCAACTTTTTCTTCCTCTCTCCCTGCCCCTCCCCTTTCTCTCTCTGCCCCCTTTCTTTCTCTCTCCCTGGCCTCCTTAAGTCTTTCTTTCTCTCTCCCTGCCCCCTCCCCTTTCTTTCTTTTAAAAAAAATGTTTTTTAACAAGTTTTATAGAATTTTCACAATGGCAAATACAGCACAAAACAATACATTAGATAGCCAAATCCCCACCCCAAAACATAAACAGTCATAATGATACTCTTCAGTATAAGGAGCCAAATCCCCATCCCAAAATTCCCCCCTCCTTCCCTCTCTTTCTTTCTTTCTTTTTCTCTCTACGTGCCCCCCATTTCTTTCTTTCTGTTGGCCTGTCTTTCTCCCTGCCCTCCCCTCCGCCTCCGCCGATTTCTCCCTGTTTCCCCGACGCCAGGCCAGGCACATACAAGTGCCGGACCCACAGCCTTCCCACACCAATGTCAATTCTGACATCGGAGAGGAAGTTCCAGGCCAACCAGGCAGCGATTGACGTCGGAGTGGGAAAGCTGTGGGCCTAGTGCTTGTATGCTCTTGGCCTGGCATCGGGGAAGCAGGGAGAACAGAACACAAAGGCAACACGAGTCTATCGCGGAGCCCGGGTTGGGCTCCGTGATCGACTCGCGTTGCCTTTGCGATCTACTGGTCAATCACGATCGACCTTTTGGGCACCTCTGCCTTAGACATTAAGTTATGCTGGTTGCTCCTGCCAACTAATTGTGCCATTCTTTTGTGTTATTCCTATAGTCTTGTTTCTCTATTATAGCTGTAGTAGACATTTGGAAAACAATTCCTCTTGAACTTCAATTAAAATGGTAATGTTCGACGTACAAAACTGTTTTAAAAACTTACTATTATTTTTTTTGTGCAAACTGCTTAGGGTTTTTTTCAGTATGTTAAAATTTAAAAAGTGACATCTGTAGTTTGGGTTCCTCTTCCCTCTCTGCATCACTTTGCACTTGCTCACATTAAAATTTCACCTGCCATTTGTATGCCCAGCCTCCAGGTCTTTTAAGAACTTGCGATTTTTATAATCCTCATGTGATTTAATAACTTTAATCAGCAAATTTGATCACCTCACTCATTCCTGTTTCCAGGCCATTTATAACTTTGTTAAATAAGCAACAGTCCCAGCACAGATCTCTGGAGAATTCCACTATCTATAATCACTCTAAACAACCTTTGAACAGCTAAAGATTATAACTACTCAGAATTAGCAGCAAAATTATCACTAGAATCAAACTAGCAGTGTGCAACAGTTGATAGAGGTGGAAAAGCCTCGGAACCCCGTTAGGGAAGAACCCTTCTACTAACTACCTCTTAGGACTGTATGTGATGATCTTAAGGTGGCCAAACAGGTTGAAAAGGTGACAGCAAAAGCTAGAAGGATAGGGAGAGGTATGGATGGTAAGAAAAATAGGTATTAAATGCCTGTATAAGAATTTGTGAGACCTCATTTAGAATATTGTGTACAATTCTGGAGGTCGCACCTTCAAAAAGATATAAAAAGGATGGAATCGTTCCAGAGGAAGGCTACTAAAATGGTGCGTGATCTTCGTCATGAGGCGTATGGAGACAGACTTAAAGATCTCAATCTGTATACTTTGGAGGAAAGGCGGGAGAGGGGAGATATGATAGAGATATTTAAATACCTAAGTAATGTAAATGCGCATGAGTCAAGTCTCTTTCATTTGAAAGGAAGCTCTGGAATGAGAGGGCATAGGATGAAGTTAACAGGTGATAGGCTCCGGAGTAATCTAAGGAAATACTTTTTACAGAAAGGGTGGTAGATGCATGGAACTGTCTCCCAGAAGAGGTGGTGGAGACAGAGACTGTGTCTGAATTCAAAAGGGCCTGGGATAGGCATGTGGGATTTCTTAGAGAGAGAAAGAGAGGCTCATCTTGCCTTGACTAGAAATGGTGTATTTTTTAATTTAGTTCCAATATTATGGAATAGCTTGCCGGTGGAACTGAGAAAGGAAGAATCATTCCAAAATTTTAAAAGACATCTAAAGGCACATTTTTTTTTTCAAATGGCCTTTTAAATTGATGAGCTGAATTCAGGACTGCAATCTGCATCTATATATTTTTATTTTATTTTATTTATTTTTTTAATTTAATTTAATTAATTTTTAGTTTTATTTGTTAATTTAGTTGTAATAGGGTATTATGTATTAGAAATGTTAATTTCTTTCCTATTTAAATGGAATTCTTTTTATAAATTTGATTGAGTTATATTGTAAACTGCTTTGATCTTTTTTGGCTGTATATGCAGTATATAGTATAAAGATTTTAATAAACATAACTGAGTATTAAGCTTACTGAATTTCTGAAGTTTTCTTTTCCTGATAGGAATAAAATCCAAAACAGAGAGAATGCCATGTGCCTTGGGCAGCTACATAAGGGCAAAACCTGAATTCTTTTGAACCAGGAAGTTATTGGACTGACTCAATCCCTCCCAGTAGCTGAGAGGGAACCAAGGAAGAAAGTGGGGTTGGGGAGAAAGTTGCAAGACTCTTAGCCCCTAAAATCCAGGGGTTCCATTAATGAGAGTGAACTGCTAGTGTTTTAAAGAGAAAGTATTTGCTTGTTTTGTACTCAGGAAACTCCTCTGAAATAAGAATTGAGTGTATCCTTTAACCCAAAGCCAGAGGAATCACAGAGGGACTTTTACTGTAGAGAAGACTTCTTTACAACAACAGAAGATAAATAGTGCAAATCTCATCCTGAACTAAGAGGAGCCATTCAGCCTAGAAAGGGTCTACTGTCCAATGCAGGGCTCCATGAAGATTATTTTAGTACATATTATCTAATCTAATGTAATTTAATCTTCCATTTGTGAGTAACATATTAAACAGTGACTACATGGTTAAGAAGCTCTCACCTTAGATAAAGTATTGATTATCATTAGGAAATGCCTTAGAAAAATGAACACCTCTGTCATATTACTTTTGCCTTATCAAAACGTTATCCCAGGACAAGCAGGCAGCATATTCTCACACATGGGTGATGTCACCGACGGAGCCTCGCAGCTGATAGCCTCGAAAGCAGACTTGCTTGAAGATCTTTATAAGTGCTTCCGAGTGCATACACGCGTGCCTTCCCGCCCGAACTAGGGGGTGCATTTTCTGTGAGGATCCTCGGTTCAATGTTTAACACGGAGCCAAAAAATCATCTTCATCTTCGCTCTGCAGCATCGTTGCCTTCTTTCACCGCAGCTGCTTTTTTGTTTTATTCTTGGTCGCTGTGCTTTTTCTCCTGTTTCATTTTAACATTAAAAAAAAAAAAAATTAAATACTTATTTTTCTCTTTTTTCGGGCTTTTGGGCCTAGGCCCACTCGCTCGTTTCGGTCGACATGGACTTTATTTTTTCTATGTCCCGGCCTCTTACCGGGTTTAAACGCTGTCGCCACTGTAATAGGACTATTTCCCTTACCGACCCTCATTCTCGGTGTTTGGGGCCTCTTCATTTCCCTGAAGAGTGTACATCCTGTTGGACTCTTCAGTCTAGGGCCTTTTGTCGTTGGTGCGATCAATTCCAGCAACTTTTTGGCGGCATGGAGCCGGCTCCTGACAAAGCCTCGACCTCGGCCTTGGGATTGGACTCGATTTTGAAGACCCCGACCTTGGTCTCGAAGGCCTCGACCGTGACTATGGCACCCACCTCGGTTTTGAAGGCCTCGACCTCGGCTTCGGCTGGAGCTTCGGTCTCGAAGGCCTTGACCTCCATTCCTGCTAAGGCCTCGACTTCGGTCTTGAAGGCCTCGATGGTGCCTCCTGTGAAAATGTCCTTGTTGGGTAAGTCTTCTGTGTCTCTTTCAGGTACCGTGCCTAAGAAGCCACCAGACTCTTCTTTGAGACCTCCTCCTAAGCGTGCCTCCAAGAGTAGGGAATACTCATCTTCGAGGTCGCCCTCTTTGGAGCGCACTGCTGCACCTACTAGACTGAATCCTGTTGTCTCGGTGCCGATGCTCGAGGACATGTTAAAGAACATCTTGACCACTCGGATTTCCTCGCGGCTCAACTTGTTCCGTCCTTGACCCTGCCTCCTGGAGACCAGTCTGGGCATCAATCTGACCCTCCAGTGGTGTTGCCTCGGGGCAGGTCTCGCAAGCTCAAGAGGCTATCTTCAAGTGATTCTTTGCCTGAACCTCCGTCAACATCTCCACCACCTCGTCCAAAGCATTGCTCGAAGCACTCGAGGCATCTTGCTTCTAAGCTTCATCGTGAGACATTGACGGTCCAGTCTCCTCGAGATACGGAGGCTTCTTTGCCTTGGACTTTTAAATCGAAGCACAAGTCTCGCTCTCCGGATGCCTCAACTCGAAGCCTCTCAAGATCCAGGACTCCTCTGCTGAAGCCAGCTTTGCGGGACTCTTCCCCTCCTGCCTCGACACATTCTGTGCCTCGAACCCCGGGGAAATCTCCATCGAGGAGCCTGAAACGCAGACATTCGCTGACTCCGCCTCGTGGACAGTGCAGCTTCTTCAATTACCATGCGTCTCGAGTCAGAACCCTTGTCTCAAAAAGTGGTTGAAATAGGTAGTAAAGGTGTAATTGTAATTTAGAATCCTGTTGGCCATCATCAAATTCTGGTACAAACGGCGGCCAAATTAGTCCATTGTATGACCCTCCCTACCGGGAGGTACTGCAACATAAAGTTTGGACGGATGAGCTTTTTTCAAAGAAGATTCCACAACTAAAGACTGATGGGATAATTGAGATTTTTCAAATCCCTAACATGGGACAGTACGGTATCGAGATTCCAATTTGGATGGAATAGCTGTAATAGAGTATGGAGTTTCCATATTTCGTAAAAAAGTCTGTTTGTTTTTTTTTCCCTTCCCTGAGTTATTTTTCCCTTTAATGTATATTTTCTTCTACTAATATATTGTAACTTTCCCCCTCTACCCTCATGTTTCATGTGTGTTAACCCAGTATGTTTCTTTTATTTAAAAGCCAGTGTATTTGTATTTCTATTTTACTTGAATTGTACATCGCTTAGGTATTTAATAAGCGATTTATCAAGCACTAATAAAACTTGGAAACTTGGAATAGGAAGTCTCAAAGTCTCTTTAGGTGGATGAGAGAGCTCCATGTCCACCAAGTATTCTGGAGTATATTTTGAATCAGAATGAAGATCCAGCTTTAGAGCTTGTACCATGTCAAAGACAAATTTAGCAAAAGAAGTAGTCTTCGAGGTGGAGGCCTCATCTGGAGATGGAGAACGAGACCTCGGAGCCACAGGACATGCGTCTCGTAGCGAGAGGCACATCCTGTAGGCATCAGCCGGCTCCAGCACCTCTCCTTCTCTCCGGCCCTCTTCCCTTCTGGCATCCCTGCTGGCCCATGCATGCGACATTGTGGCAAAGTCTGCGCACTTCTGGGTGCTATAAGCCATGCCCACTACATTTAGTGTGCTGTAGCTTGAGAAAGAACAGTGAAGATGACCAAATGGTGCTGGAAATACTTAGTCTTTCAAGGCAAAACATTTCCAGCACCATTGGTCATCTTCACTGTTCTTTTTTATCTCAACATTTTTGTGAAGGTATTTATCTTATGCTTTGATATATCACCCATACCCCTCCCAAGGTCATGTCCCCTTTTCAGTTATGTACTAAACATTTTGCAGGCATCTCTTTATAGAACAGCGCATATCAAGATGTGTGTGCAAATCCAAATTGTTGCAAATTAGCACTAATTGATAGCACTCAATTATTGGTGGTAATTGGCTCATTACTCAGTCAAACTGAATATGCAAATTGGACGTGTACCCAAATTTGCACGTACAGTGTTGAGTACCATGTATAGAATCCAGGGGATAATATGTGAATTTTTTTTTAACTTGCTTTATATAAATTGTTGGTAGATCACTGTATTTTATCCTTATTAGTATGCTTTAAAAATGTATTCAGTTGATTTATCATTAAGCTAAAATTGCATGCGTTATTGCACATCTGATTAATGTGTAAGAATGTACTGCAAATTTAAAATAAAACTTGACCTTTTATATAATTAAGACATAACATATACAAGCTACTGAAATTTTATGGAATTATTTCAAGCCTCAGGTGCTTTTTGACACACAAGGCTGAAGGCTGAGTTACTTTACCACCAATTGCAGAATTTTTTTTTCAAATCGCCTATCTTGCTTTCTGGCTGTGAAAATTAAAGCTTAACTTCTACTTTACTGGGGGGTAAGTAATAAGAGGTTAGACAATTAACCATTCCACTTTGTTTCCTGGGTTTTAATTATACTTATGTAGTTGTGGAACATAATAAATGCATTGTGAATGCTTCATGAAGAGCTGCTGACATATAAGGACACTGCTGCCAGTGATTTTACATATGTATTTTTTTGCAGTGATGTGTAATG
This sequence comes from Geotrypetes seraphini, assembly GCF_902459505.1. Taxonomy (NCBI): domain Eukaryota; kingdom Metazoa; phylum Chordata; class Amphibia; order Gymnophiona; family Dermophiidae; genus Geotrypetes; species Geotrypetes seraphini. The sequence continues at coordinate 33,983,168 of NC_047101.1, read as the reverse complement.
TATTTTTTCATTAGAAACAGAACAGGATTAACCATTCAGGCTCAAGAAACAAGCATCATTCCTCCTCCTCCTCATAAAATAATCAGTAGTTTTTTGGGGTTTTTTTTTTTTTTTTCTTTCTTTATTATGCTTTTCAAATTACATCAAAGCTCAGACCTTGAAAAGGATAATGAGTTAACAATAAGACCAAGATAGCAAAGATAGATTCATTGAATAAAAAATAGTCTAGTAACTCAAATATAGTCCACATTCAAGAAGGGAAGAGGTCAAAATAGAAGAGGAAGGTGGTATATAATCAATGAAAAAAATCAGGAATAATTGCTGTTTACATTAATTGGCCCAGTAGAAGGTAACTCACTCATTTGTCTTGCAGTACTCCTCTTAGGGGAAAACATCCTCCAGGGATTCAAGACAAAGTTAGATAAGTTCCTGCTGAACAAGAACGGGCGCTGGTAGGGCTAATCTCGGTTAGGGTGATGGTCTTTGACCAGAGGGCCGCCACGTGAGTGGACTACTGGGCATGATGGACCACTAGTCTGACCCAGCAGTGACAATTCTTATGTTCTTATGTTAGCGCATAAGCCCTTATCGCCCTAGATAATAGGTGTTTGTTAAGCGCTCATGTGCTGATGGCCACATGTTAATGGGCAAATTAGCGTGTGGCCATTAATGGAAATAAAGGAAAATTGAACCTTTTTACTGCAGTACTAAGTTGTACACAGGTTGGGCGTATTGGTTCAGCAGCTTCTTGAAATTACGATCTTATCAAGTACACGCTGAGGTTAAATTCTTTCCATCTTGGTCTCCTGTTTGTGGAGTACCTCGGGTCTCCATTGTCTCCCATATTATTTAATATATATATAACAACACTAAAATATTTGAACTGATCCATCATTGTCAAATTTAACAGTAAATATCAATTCTTGTATTTCAAGACTTCAAGGTTGGGCCTCCTCTGTGCGTATGAAATTAAATGCCATCAAAACTAAACTTCTATGGTTTGGCCCTACTACACATAATTTACCCTCTTCCGTATGATTGAATTCTCATCCAGAATCCTTGGGTTTGTTTTAGATTCTGCTCTTTCTTTGACTAACCAAATTAACAATGTATCTAAAAAATGTTTATTTAGTTTATGGATGTTAAGGAGGGTTTGTTGCTTTTTTCATCAGGATCACTTTGCCGTATTGGTCCAGGTTATTATATTAGCTCATTTGGTCTATGCAAATTCTATTGTCATCAGTTTAAGTAAGTGTAACTTAAAGAGATTACAGCTTATCCAGAACACAGCTGCCAAATTGATTTTCAGTAAGAGTAGATATGATCATATTACTCCATTACTGAGGGCATTGCAATGGCTCCTGGTATATTGGAAGGTTCAGTTCAAGTGTGCTAATGTTGTATTCAAAAGTTTATATGGGATTTTTTCCCCCATTACTTACCCTTTCTTTTAATTCTCAACAACCTCTTTCTACTGGAGGTATACATAAATTTAAATTAATATTCCCTCCTATTAGAGGTATTCAAACTTTAGGTAGGCTTTCACACTCTATGGCATTTGCCTTGGTAAAAATCTGGAATAACCTCCCTTCAGAAATTAGACTCCTTTCCTCTTTGATATGTTTTAGAAAAAAAAAATTAGCTCACAAATAAGGGATTGTAATAGGTGAACTTCTGTCCAATTATTGTTTTCCTATGTTTTTTTGAGCTAATTTTGTTAACCGGTTCGAGTCCCTTTTGGAAATAACCCAGTATATAAGACTAAGGATTGGATTGGATTGGATGGTGGATGATCTCCTCCAATCTATCTTTTTCACTTACTCCTCATCACAAGATCATCACGATGGATGCATCTCCTTATGATTGGGGGGCACATATGGACGATCTTCGGACCCAAGGTCTCTGGACCACCAGAGAGCAGAAATTTCACATCAATTTCCTGGAGCTCAGAGCCATGTATTATACCCTCAAGGCCTTCCATCATCTTCTCTGCCCTCAAGTCCTCCTCCTTCGCACAGACAATCAAGTAGCAATGTACTACATAAACAAGCAATGAGGCACATGCTCTCTCCTGTTATGCCAGGAGGCCCAGAAAATCTGGACTTGGGTGATGATTCGCAACCTTTTCTTAAAGGCTGTCTACGTTCAAGGGGAGAAGAATTCCCTAGCAGCCAACCTCAGCAGAATTCTTCAACTCCACAAATGGACTCTCAACTCTGCAGTCCATCTTTGCTTAATGGAGTACTCCTCAAGTGGACTTGTTTGTGGCTCCCCAAAATCACTAGTTGCCCCAGTTTTGCTCCAGACTTTACTCCGTCTGGAAGCTGATGCCTTTCTCCTGGATTGGATGGGCCTGTTTCTCTATGTATTCCCTCCAATTTGTCCTGTTTTCTATGTATTCCCTTCAATTCTGTTCAAACTCAAATGAGAGGCAACATTAGTTCTCCATTCTACTTCTGCTCAGCTCCCGGGAGCCCATACCTCTTCCAGTTTTTCCTACTCTGCTTACTCTACATCAGGAATCACTTCTATATCCAAACCTTCAATCACTACACCTGACAGCTTGGTTTCTCTCAGGCTGAATCCATCTGGTTTACATCTCTCTCAGCCGGTTTGACATATTCTTGATGCCTCCAGGAAACTAGCCACCCAGCAATGTTATCAACAAAAGTGGACTAGGTTTTCTTCCTGGTGTCTTCTTCATCATCACGATCCAAATTCCTTATCAGTATTTGGTGTTGGATTATCTACTTCATCTGTCTGAGTCTGGACTCAAATCTACATCTGTCAAAGTCCATCTCAGCACTATTATAGCTTTTCATGTACCAAATGAGGGAAAATCTCTCACTGCTCATCCTCTGGTCTCCAGATTTATGAAAGGACTTTTTAATGTTAAACCACCTCTCAAGTCTCCGCCTGGGACCTTAATGTGTTTCTTTCCAGTTTGATGAAGCCACCATTTAAACCAATGGTCGCAGCTCTTCTCAAGTTTCTTGCCTGGAAAGTTGTCTTCCTTATTGCTCTCACCTCTGCCAGAAAGGTCAGTGAGTTACAAGCATTGGTGGCAGATCCACCCTTCACAGTTTTTCACCATGATAAAGTGGCCCTCTGACATCACTTCCTGGTCACAGGACAAGGAAGTGACATCAGAGGTAGAGCCAAGGCCGATATGGGCAGCAAGTTGGAGATGCTGCTTACGCTGGCAAAAAAGAGGTATGGGGAAGGGAAGGGGTGCAGACGTGGTGTAGGTGGGGGTGCAGAGAAGGAGTGGAGGGGCCGAGAAGAGGATGAGGGGGTGCCTTCCACCTTCACTATACCACTACTAACAGTGTTAACCCGTGCTGGTAGTAAATGACCCTCTTAGGGAACAATTGGTGTAAGGTTTTAACACAATAGGATGAGCACATGTGTAAAAATAGTTCCATTATTGCTGCATGATAGCACACATAATTGTACGTGCATCAGAAATGGCAGACTGGGATGTACACCATAAAGTATATAGTGGCCTTTCATTTTGAACCCCTCTTGAATCTTTTACCCTGCATACCAAGTACATTAGCTAAATTGATTACACCTTATGTTCCTTCCCTCTTTGCTCCAGGTGCCGGAGGTAAAAGAGACTCATCTGACTGGCACTTGTAATACTGCTTTTTATAATTTAGCTCCAATTTTGTAGAACAATCTCCCCCAGGAGTAAAGGGAAGAATTGTCTGTAGTTCGGTTTAGAAAACATTTGAAAGCTTATTACTTTCGGTTGTCTTTTGGGGATGAAGTGGAATAGATGGTTAGGGAGATGAATGATGAAATCTGTGAAAGCAAAGAATACACATATTGAATACATATATTGGAATTTTAAGGTTTCTATTTATAGGGCAGCTTTGGGCTTTTATTTATGTAGTTCCTTTCCGGGGTTTTATTGTTTTTATTATATAAACTGATGAATGAGTTTGCTCTTAAAGACTGTATATCAAGTATAATAAACTGTAACTAACCAGCAAAATACATAGGTGCACAATAGCTGCATACTCTATGATCTCTGATTCTTTTTTATTTCCAAGAGGGGAAACTCCACAGGGAGTTGTCCTTTGAAAATAGACTTGTAGGCTTGTGGCAAGAATTTAGATAATTACTCTCTTAATGGACAACCGTTATATATTATGAATTCCGGTGGGTCAATAGTGCAAATTGCTGATGCTAGAGCAAAACATAGTGATTAACAGAGGATTACAGCAGCAAATATAGAGTACAATGTTATACTGCATGCCTTATTTTTATTCACAAAAGAAAGCCATTGCCATATCTGCTTAAAAATGGCTCAGTCAGAATATTTTAATTCCTAAATGAATATGGTATATTAGTAAAAGAAAAAAGCATGCTATTTATATTTTAGTCTCTACCTCTTTAGCCAATTCTAAGATGACCTGAAATTTAATGTGGACAACTGCATAGTGATGAATATTGGGAAAATAACCCAAAACACAGTTACCAGATGCTAGGGTCCACCTTGGCCCTAGCATCTGGTTACCAGATCCCTTTCTTGGTTAGCACCCAAGAAAGGGATCTGGGTGTCATTGTAGACAATACGTTCAAACCTTCTGCCTAATGTGCAGTGGCGGCCAAAAAAACAAATAAGATGCTAGGAATTATTTAAAAAAGGGATGGTTAACAAGATTAAAGATATTATAATGCCTCTGCATCACTCCATGGTACAACCTCACCTGGAGTATTGCGTTTAATTCTGGTCTCCTTATCTTAAGAAAGATATAGCGCCACTGGAAAAGGCTCAAAGAAGAGCAACCAAGATGATGAAGTGGATGGAACTCCTCTTGTTTGAGGAAATACTAAAAAGGTTAGGACTCTTCAGCTTGGAAAAGAGATGGCTGAGGGGAGATATGATTGAAGTTTACAAAATCCTGATTGGAGTAGAAAGATAGATTGGATAGATTTTTCACTCCATCAAAAATTACAAAGACTTGCAGGGAAATACTTTTAAAACCAATAGGAGGAAATATTTTTTCACTGACAGAATAGTTAAACTCTGGAACACGTTGCCTGAGGTTGTGGTAAAAGTGGATAGCGTAGCTGGTTTTAAGAAATGTTTGGATAAATTCATGGAGGAAAAGTCCATAGTCTGTTATTAAGACATGGGAGAAGCCTCTGCTTGCCCTGTATTGGTAGCATGGAGTGTTGCTACTCTTTGGGTTTTGGCCAGGTACTAGTGACCTGGATTGGCCATCGTGAGAACAGGCTACTGGGTTTGATGGACCATTGGGCTGACCCAGTAAGACTGTTCTTATGTTCTTATGTAAAGTGCATTACGCACTTAAGTATAAAAACAGGCTTTCACACAAACACAGTAAAGCATTTTGTGGTATTTATTTCTGTGTATGCACTAAACATGCATTATTGATTTTTAGGATTTTTTTTTCTGTAAGAGAGTGTGTTATGAGTAGAGAATGGGCTTAGAAGTGATAACTAGCTAGCACATTATAATTATGGGAGCACATGACATCTCTCAAACTAGGAGGCAGTACTGTTCCAGTGTTAACTTTTGGCAGGTAGCATACATTAATGGCAACATTGGTTCATGACTTGAAATTAAAAAGGAAACAGAGCAAGCCCCCCAAAAGAGCCATGCTAAATCTGAGCTTAGCATGTGGTAAAATCCTGCATTGAAATGTACTAAGCCCACATTCTAGAATATTTCAGTAAAAGGGCCCCAACATGTGTACACACAGGGACGAAGTGCGAGATAATAAAATTCGCAGATGACACCAAACTATTTAGTGGAGCTTGGACTAAAGAGGGCTGCGAAGGAATTATAAAGATACTTGAACAAACTAGGGGAATGGGCAACGAGATGGCAGATGAAGTTTAATGTTGAAATGTAAAGTACTACATGTGGGAAGCAGAAACCGGAGGTACAGCTATACGATGGGAGGGATGTATTTGAATGAGAGTACCCAAGAAAGGGACTTGGGGGTAATGGTGGACATGACAATGAAACCGACGGCACAGTGTGCAGCAGCTGCTAAGAAGACAAACAGAATGCTAGGCATAATCAAGAAGGGTATTACAACCAGAATGAAAGAAGTTATCCTGCCATTGTATCGGGCGATGGTGCGTCCGCATCGGGTAGTACTGTGTCCATATTGGGCGCCGTACCTTAAGAAGGATATGGCGATACTCGAGAGGGTTCAGAGGAGAGCAACACGTCATGATAAAAGGGTATGAAAACCTTTCATACACTGAGAGATTGGAGAAACTGGAGAAGAGGAGACTTAGAGGGGATATGATAAGAGACTTACAAGATCATGAAGGGGCATAGAGAGAGTAGAGAGGGGACAGATTCTTCAACTTTCAAATAATAAAAGAACAAGAGGGCATTTGGAAAAATTTGAAAGGGGATAGATTTCAAAACAAATGCTAGAAGTTCTTCTTTACCCAACGTGTGGTGGACACCTGGAATGTGCTTCCAGAGGGGCGTAATAGGGCAGAGTACGGTACTGGGGTTCAAGAAAGGAATTGGACAATTTCCTGTTGGAAAAGGGGATAGAGGGGGATAGATAGAGGATTACTGCACAGGTCCTGGACCTGTTGGGCTGCTGCTTGAGCGGATTGCTGGGCACAATGGACCTCGGGTTTGACCCAGCAGAGGCATTGCTTATGTTCTTATGTTCACACGCACACACACACACATTTTGGCTGTTATTAAATGAATAAAGCCTTTGTAGACGTTTGTGGTCATTATTGTGCTAGTATTTGTGCATTTTCTTGTGTTACTCAGAAACCATTCTGACACTATATTTAGATTATATAGTGAACTAGGAGGCAGACAGAATAAAAAAAGGTTTATTAAAGGATGAAATGACTGAACATAAGACCATAATTAATAAGAAACTTTTTTTTTTCTTTCTGAGATGTAAAGAAACGTGATACACTTGGGATACTTCTTGATGACAAACCTAAGCCTTGAATCCTGAGGAAATCTATTTATCTACAGTTGAGGGGGCTCTTCTATTTATTGTTACTGTACTGGGTTAGAAAAAAAAAAAGAAGAGAAATGCTTCATTTCTCTGTGCTGTCATCACTCATCCTAATGAGGACAAGAAAGGTTACTCCTGCTACGAGTGTGATGCTTTCATGTCTTTGGAACCCACCTGCTTAGTTCTTAATGATGAGTGTAACTTTTTACAGGTCCTTGCGTGAACATGCTAGGTTATTTCTGATACAAGGAACAGGAACATTATCAGCTACCCCTGTAATAACGTAGGACATTGTGTCTTTTTCGAGTATATGTTGTAACTGGTGGTATAGTTTTTCTGTACTCTGTTAATTTCAGGCTGTTTGGCTCGTACTGGTTCTCCCCTCCCCCCCCCTCAATTTATTTCTTGAATAATTTTTACTGTCCTTAAATATTTCATTCTCAGCTGTACCTTTTGTGTTCTTTAGACATCTAAAGTTATATGTGTTGTAGTGTTAAGACTAATGATCCTGGTTTTTTTAAAGGTTGCATGGATATGAAGATGATAAAATCACATGCTTGCCATACTGCCAGAACACTTCCCTAATTTATATTACTCCTATTCCAGCCCAGGCATCTCTGCTCAAAACTACCAATTAAGCTATAGCAGAAGATAATGTAAATGAATGCCCACTGAGGACTGAGTTAAAAACTCCAAGCTCATTTAAAGTTGGACTTTTACAAGTGTGTTTTCAAAGATCTGCTGTGCAGAGACGAGAACTGGCTAATTTTAGCTGGTTATCTCTAGGCAGATATTAAACTACTCCTAGCCAGTTAAGTTTTTATCGAAAAAGGCTCCTAAATTTAGCCAGATAAAAATGTTTCTGGGTTCCTAGAAATTGCTAGAAATAAGACTAAGGGGGAAATTCATCAAGGGGAGGTAACCAATTTATCACACATAAGAACATAAGAACATAAGAACATAAGCGTTGCCTCTGCCGGGTCAGACCAGGGGTCCATCGTGCCCGGCAGTCCGCTCCCGCGGCGGCCCCCCAGGTCCATGACCTGAAAGTGTTCCCTACCTAACCTGAAATATCCATACCCTATTCGCTCAATGTCCTGTACGGTAAACCTCTATCTGTACCCTGTTATCCCCTTCGCTTCCAGGAAGTCATCCAGTCCCTTTTTGAACCCCAGAATTGTACTCTGTCTTATTACCTCTCCGGGAAGCGCGTTCCAGGTGTCCACCACCCTCTGAGTGAAGAAGAACCTCCTTGCATTCGTTATGAATCTGTCTCCTCTCAGTTTTTCTGAATGACCTCTTGTTTTAGTTGTCCCTGCTAGTCTAAAGAATCATGTCCCTCTCCACCTTCTCTATGCCTTTCATGATTTTATAAGTTTTCTATCATGTCCCCTCTCAGTCTCCGCTTCTCCAGGGTAAAGAGCCCCAGCCTGTCTAACGTTCGGCATATTGAAAGGTTCTCCATACCCTTTATCATCCTCGTTGCCCTCCTCTGGACCCTTTCGAGTATTGCCATGTCCTTCTTGAGGTATGGCGACCAGTATTGGACGCTAGTATTCCAGATGTGGGCGCATCCATTGCTCGATACAGTGGCAGGATAACTTCTTTTGTTCTGGTAGTGATACCTTTTTTGATAATGCCCAACATTCTGTTCGCTTTTTTTGAGGCCGCTGCACATTGTGCCGCCGGCTTCATTGTGTTATCTACCAATACCCCCTAGATTCTTTTTCCTGGCGGCCTTTCCCGAGTACCCTCCCTCCCATCGTATAGCTGTACATGGAGTTCCCCTTCCCTATGTGCAAGACCTTACATTTCTCCACATTGAAGCTCATCTGCCATTTATTTGCCCACTCACTCAGCTTGTTCAGGTCGCTTTGCAATTCTTTGCATTCCTCAACAGTTCTGGCCCTGCTGGAGAGTTTTGTGTCATCCGCGAACTTGATAACTTCGCACTTTGTCCCCGTTTCTAGATCATTAATAAATATATTGAACAGCAATGGTCCTCAGCACTGACCCTTGCGGAAACACCACTTGTGACCCCCTATCCAGTCAGAGTAGTGCCCCCTTTACTCCTACCCTCTGTTTCCTGTCCGCCCAGCCAATTTTTGATCCATCTGTACACGTCCCCTTCCACCCCGTGACTCCACAGTTTCTTCAGTAATCGTTCATGGGGCACCTTGTCAAAGGCTTTTTGGAAATCTAGATATATAATGTCTACTGGGTCACCTTGGTCCAATTGCTTACTTATCCCCTCAAAGAAATGCAGTAGATTTGTCTGGCATGATCGGCCTTTACAGAAACCATGCTGGCTCGATCTCATCAGATTATTTTTTTCTATATGCTCATTGATACCTTCCCTGATCATTGATTCGACCATCTTCCCTGGAACGGAGGTTAAGCTCACCGGTCTGTAGTTTCCCGAGTCGCCTCTCGATCCCTTCTTGAAGATCGGTGTAACATTCGCTATCTTCCAGTCCTCCGGGATTACCCCTGTTTTCAAGGACAGGTTGCAAATATGCTGCAGTAACTCTGCTGTTTCAATCTCTGAGCTCTTTCAGTATTCTCGGGTGGATCCCGTCTGGGCCCGGAGCCTTGTCCGTTCTTAATCTATCTACCTGCCTAAGAACCGTCTTCGAGGCTTACCTCCATGCATGATAATTTCCCCTCTTGATCTCCCCTGAAGATTTTTTCCGGTTCTGGCACACTGGATGTGTCCTCTATTGTAAAGACCGACGAGAAGAACTTGTTTAGCCTACCAGCCACCTCCTTTTCCTCTTTCACCACTCCCTTCCCGGTCACCCTCATCCAGGGGCCCCACCTCCTCCCTCGCTGGCTGTTTCCCTTTCACATATCTGAAAAAATGGTTTGAAATTTCTTGCTTCCTTGGCCAGTCTCTCCTCATACTCTTTCTTGGCTTTCCTGACTACTCGGTGACATTCTTTTTGTTGCTCTCCTGTGCTCTCTCCAGTTTCCTTCAGTTTTGTCCTTTTTCCACTTCCGAAATGATTTTTTCTTGTCTCCTATCACTTTCTTTACTTCACTGGTTATCCATGCAGGGTCCTTTGTCTGATTTTTCTTGGAACCTTTCCTAAATCTTGGTATATATAGGTTTTGCGCCTTGTTTACTGTGTCCTTGAATAGGGACCAGGCTTGCTCCACAGTCCGAGTTTCCTTGGAGCTGTTTCTGAGCTTCTTTCTCACCATTTGTCTCATGGCATCATAGTTCCCTTTCTTGAAGTTAAATGTTATTGCCTTGGTTCTCTTTCCCATAGGTACTCCTACTTACACTTTGAACTGAATCATGTTGTGGTCACTGGTTCCTAGTGGTCCTATGATCTCCACATCCTTCGCAGGGCCTTTCAGCCCATTGAGGATCAGATCCAGAGTCGCTGCTCCTCTCGTTGGTGCCTCGACTAGTTGTTCCATGAAGCAGTCCTGGATTGCTTCCAGGAACTCCATTTCCTTTGCACATTTTGAATTTCCAAGACACCAGTCTATCCCAGGGTAGTTGAAATCTCCCATAACTATGGTGTTTGGGTTCTTGCATTCCCTTCTCAGCTCGGCTACCATTTCTGTATCTTCAGCTTCAGTTTGCCCAGGTGGACGGTATGAAACAATCCCATCTTTATCTCAGATCCGTTGCTTCCTGGTACTTTGTTCCACAATGACTCCAGTTGGGCATTTGTCTCTGCTGTGTCCACAGTGGTTGAGTGAATGGTATCCCCTTATGTATAGTGCTATTCCTCCCCCCTTCTGGTAAGTCCTGTCTTTTCGGTAGAGTTTGTATCCTGGCAGTACTATGTCCCATTTGTTTTCCTCGTTCCACCATGTTTCCGTGATCCCTATGATGTCTAGTCTCTCATTTTTGGCCATGACTTCTAGTTCCCCCATTTTGTTCTTTAGGCTCCTTGCATTAGTATACATGCAGTTCAAGTCCTGGCATTTTCCCTTCCTTTCTATTTTCCCTTGCATTTCCTGCTTCATTCTGTCCCCTTCCTGGCCTGCCAACTCCTGAGTATTGTCTCTTTTGTCCTCTCTTTGTGGTAGATTCCTATTGCCTCATGATTTGTATACGATAAATGCTAATGGCCATCTTAGCAGTTAGCATCCCTTGATAAATCCCCCTACCCCCTTAAATGTTCAATTTTGTCAGTGGAGAAGAATAAATAATGGAGTATCCAAGAGATTGCTATTTGGGTGATCAAATTTTCAAGTAACACAGAACTATTTATTTGTTAAATTACAAACAGACTGTGAGAAATGGTAGGAGAACCATGCAAGCATGGGAGATGGGGCATCCAAAGATGAAATTTATTGTGGATATGTGAAAATTGAAACACATAGGGGCAAAATACCTTGAAGCAAGCTGCTTACACTGTAGGCATCTGTCATGGATGTAGGGAGACATGCTAGGACACTTAAGCTTGCCTAAGGCTGGGTGTGGGCATGGTTTTACCCGGAGATTGCCATGGGCAAGCTTACATGGTCCTGGGCGTCTCCCTTGGGCTGTGATAGACACCTGAAATGTAGGCTAGCAAAATGCTGGCTTACATTTCCAATAGATGTGGTGCTGAGCTGATTGTGGCAAGGAAATCTTCCATAGGTGTCAAAAGGTTGAAGAACATTGTCATAGAGGATTCTCCCATCTCTTTGTGGCTTTTTATCCTTACAGACTCAGAGTTCCTGTTCCTGAGAGAACCATCTCTACTTGGCTGGTAGACTGCATCTTCTTCATGTACACTCACGCTAGGCTGATACTGCAGGGCCATGCAGCAGTCCATAATGTATGAACTATGGCTGCCTGAGTAGCTCATTTCTGCAGACATCTGCAAAGTGGCTACTTGGTCATGAGTCCATATCTTCACCTCTTACTACTGTGTAAAGCAAAACTCTAGGAGAGACAAGCAGTTTGGACAAGCAGTTCTGCAGAATCTTTTCCAGAGCGCCAACTTTCCCTCCAGCCCTCTGGGGTTTCACCAGGATCATATTGATATATCCATTAGCCTCATCCAGAGTCATGTTCCTGGCAGCTTGGGTGTTCCACTTGTAAGAATATAATGCCTGCTTGTCCTTGGAGTAAGCAAAGTTGCTTACCTTTAGCTGGTGTTTTCTGAGGACAGCAGGCATATATTCTCCCAACTCGCACACCTCCCCTCTTCTTAGCTTTTCTGAACTGCATGTCCCGTGAGCCAGTGTTGGACAGGAAGGCACCGACACCGACATGCACACTATATGGGAATTGTCTTTAAAAATTTGAAGTGTCCGTGCTGAGTTCTGTGAAAGATGTCACCCACATATGAGAATATGTACCTGCTGTCTTGAGAGAACACCTGCTACAGGTAAGTAACTTTGTTTTATATCTGTAGTTTATTATAAATGATTTGTGTTATAATTTAGTACTATACATCCTAGAAATTTCTAGTTAATTATTTTGTGATCTGAATCAAACCATGAAGATAATAATATATGTTTGTATTTAAGACCTAGAACAGAGAGTACTTAAATTTGGAATTTTACACTGGTTGTTTAGATGAATTTGCCTGGAGACAGTGGAAAAGGGCTGGCAAGGACCAATAATACTCTTTTAGGAAGGCTCAGCAGAAAATTTGGCCATGGTCAAGGTGCTGGAAGGTCGGGTCCACTCACTGCCATATCCACTCATGCATATCTCTGCCAACGGCTGTTGTAACAGTGCAGTTCAATTAATCTGATGCAGAGCGTGTGTGTGATGGGACTGAGATCCCTTTGGATCTTTGGACCACTCCAGCAATTCAACAGCTACTAATAAAACACAGCCATTTTGGCAGTGAGACCTGCCCGTTTGTTACATACTTACTCAGGCTGTTCTTTATTTCTCTTTTTCTATTTCAAAGGCACTTAGGAAAACATATTTTAAGGTCAGAAAAATTTAATTTTGTATTGAATTTTTCATGCGAGAGTCAGTGTGATCTGAAGTCTTGGTTCTTATGTACATTATGAACACATGTAAACTGACAGTTGAACACAATATGCTGCCCAGTGCTTTGACTTATTACATTAAAATGTATCAAGTGGAAATCGTTGTGCCCTGAGGGAACAATGATTCCCAGTCAGGATAAATTGTATTATGGCTCAGCCACACCATCCTCCGATTTCGTGACAAGCTTGCAATGAATGTGTCTCTCCACTTGCCAGTTAAGTGTAGGGCCAGGAAAATAAAATGTTCGGTCTGGACTGTCGTTCTCTCTATATATGAATACGCCCATGGGACAGGGGTGCCCTCAGATGTACAAGTGATTGAGGTGCTAGTGTATTAGATCTGTAAACAGCTCACATGAACACTCTGCTTACTCTTTCCTGATTTTCTACAAGCAGAGCCACTTGCATTTTCCTCTGTGCTTGGAAGCAGAAGTGTGTTTACCTTTTAAGATGCAATGATTTATGATGACCCTTTACAATACATACGGTGTTATTTAAAGCGTGATTTTGTGTATTTAATCTTGATGGGGGTTTGAGAGAGTAGGATTGCTGCTCATTTATGCCTGTGCCTCGCTTTGCAAGGAAACTAATACATGTTTTAAAGAAAATGAAGTGGTGTGTAAAAAATAGAATTTTGGGGTTGTTTTTTTTAAGTAGCTGCAAGTAAAATTTATCTGCAAAAAAAGTTAAATATTTTGCAACTACTTCATGCCAATATTTTGCATATGGTTATAAATAAATGGTTAATTTTGCTCTAACAGAATTAGCTATTTGGCTTTCAGATTAATATGTGTGCTATGAAAACAGCAATAAGCCCTTGGGTCATAATAGTCTAATTACATTATTCAAAAATGTTAACCTTCTGCCTGTAGGATATAAATATAGGGTATGAAAGGGAAAGTTTGAAACTGCATACAATAAAATTACTGTGTATTTATCTTGTGATGTGATATTTTATATGACATGTAGTAGCTATCTTTTAGCATATTCTTTCTCATACCCCCCCAGCCAGCAGGCACTACAAACTGCACTATACTTTTGTAAAAGGGGGGGGGGTGATAAATAACAATGATCTTTAATTTGCAAGAGCTAAATACAATTTATAAAACTGAAAAAATGTATAAAATAACAACAGAGTATTAAATAACAATAGAGAAGACTTCAGATTTGCTAGATGGATTCGGTAGTGGCGTGATATTATGCTCCAGAAAATAAACACTGATAAAAACTAATGGTTCTGACATTTGAATTATTAGCAAATTACAAAGTTAATGTTCTATCTCTCGGTGGTAGGTCGCTGACACTAATTCTGTACCAATTACTACTAGCAGGAAATTTATGAGACAGATGCATTTAGTTACCATGGGCAGAAGTGTGCAGATAAAAGTGAGGTATGCATTTACGCTACTGGTTGCAGAGTGCAAAAACAGTCTGATATGAAGTTAGCTTGTATGGTAGACAACAGTGCACAGCTTGTTAAAATCAAGCTACTAGCTATTCACCTAATGCAAGACACACACAGCTGATTGTAAGTTAAGCACAGCACTAGAATTTTACTATCAGGTTTGAGGTGGCATAGAAGGACTCTCTCACCCTTCTCCATCAAGGTTAAAGAGCCAACCCCCCCCCATCCTCACAGTTTCCCCCTTATATTATAACACTTTGTTCCGCCCTCAAAATATGTCTGGTATCTAGAAGCACTCCTCCCCCAATATACCTTCAAGAGACAGGAATGTTTGGGGATTGGGATGGGGAAGTGCCCTTAGACACTGGGAATATGTTTTGTTTTTTTTTTTTGGGGGGGGGTTAGGATCAAAAACTGGCTGGAGCATAGGAAACAAAGAGTGTGGGTAAATGGACAATACTCGGACTGGAAGAGCGTCACCAGTGGGGTGCCGCAGGGCTCGGTACTTGGAACCGTGCTCTTTAACATCTTTATAAATGATCTGGACATCGGTACGATAAGCGAGGTGATTAAATTTGCGGATGATACAAAGTTATTCAGAGTAGTAAAGACGCAGGGGGATTGCGAAGATCTGCAACATGACATAATCAAGCTTGAGGAATGGGCATCGACATGGCAGATGAGGTTTAAAGTGGATAATGTAATGTAATGTAATGTAATTTATTTCTTATATACCGCTACATCCTTTAGGTTCTAAGCGGTTTACAGAAAATATACATTAAGATTAGAAATAAGAAAGGTACTTGAAAAATTCCCTTACTGTCCCGAAGGCTCACAATCTAACTAAAGTACCTGGAGGGTAATAGAGAAGTGAAAAGTAGAGTTAGAGGAAAAATAAAAATAAAATAAACATTTTAACAAGACAGCATTGATCTAAATACTTTGGAAGGTAGAAGAGAGGAGAGAAAGGAATAGAAGCAGAAGGGGGAGCCGTTGAACAGTAGAATTCTGGAGAAAATTTAAATGATAAAATAGAACAAACAAAGACAAAAGGCAAAACAATAGATAAGATTAAAGATAAATCATAAGCTGGAAAGAAAAATAAAATAAAACTTTGTCTTCAATCCACGGTTTCAGCGTCAGTGATGAAGTGGAGCAAGTAAGTTTAGGATAAGTGTAAAGTGATGCATGTCGGTAACAAAAATCTCATGCACGAATACAGGATGTCCGGGGCGGTACTTGGAAAGACCTCCCAGGAAAGGGACTTGGGAGTTCTGATCGACAAGTCGATGAAGCCGTCCACACAATGTGCGACGGCAGCAGAAAGGGCAAACAGAATGCTAGGAATGATAAAGAAGGGGATCACGAACAGATCAGAGAAGGTTATCATGCCGCTGTACCGGGCCATGGTACGCCCTCACCTGGAGTACTGCATCCAGCATTTGTCTCCGTACATGAAGAAGGACACGGTACTACTCGAAAGGGTCCAGATAAGAGCGACTAAGATGGTTAAGGGGTTGGAGGAGCTGCCGTACAGCGAAAGATTAGAGAAACTGGGCCTCTTCTCCCTCGAACAGAGGAGATTGAGAGGGGACATTATCGAAACATTCAAGGTACTGAAGGGGATAGACTTAGTAGATAAGGACAGGTTGTTCACCCTCTCCAAGGTAGGGAGAACAAGAGGGCACTCTCTAAAGTTGAACGGGGATAAATTCCGTACAAACGTAAGGAAGTTCTTCTTCACCCAGAGAGTGGTAGAAAGCTTGAACGCTCTTCCAAAGGCTGTTATAGGGGAAAACACCCTCCAAGGATTCAAGACAAAGTTAGACAAGTTTCTGCTGAACAGGAACGTGCGCTGGTGTGGCTAGTCTCAGATAGGGTGCTGGTCTTGGACCAGAGGGCCGCCGCTTGAGCGGACTGCTGGGCATGATGGACCACTGGTCTGACTCAGCAGTGGCAATTCTTATGTTCTTATGAGTACAAGAGTTGAACTGGGAATTAAAACCCAAGTTCCTATGTGTAGCAGTAAACTACTGTCTCACATGTTATATCTTTCTTTGTTTTGGAAAGTATCCTTCCTACTAGTTCTATCAGAAGTTAAACACACTTATTCACTGAGATGGGTTCCAATCAACCAGTGATCAGCAGCGGAGCAGCACACTGAAACTAATCTGTCACCTTATGTTAATAAATTAATATTTCAAATATTTAACAGTTGCATCAACATAAAAAACAGTAAAGAAAAAAAAATGAAACATAGGTTGTAATATTCATTTTGGCAGAACTTTCAGCATAATTTGGTCTGCTGTTTGTATATGAATTTCTGCTAATGCAGAGAATTCCCTAGGAGATCCAGACTGTTTTAGGATTATTCATATTATATTAACATGCTTGCAAGGTAATGTTGAGGTGCATGCTAATCTCATTTTTTTTATGGAGAAGTTACAACTCTTAAAATAATTTAGTGCTTCCCAGCATCAGTCTACTTCTCTAAATTTGAGCAGTTCAACACGAAGAACGTAGCTGTGATATTTAGATTATGTGCACTGTAGCATCACTGTTTTCTGTGGTTATGAAGAAAGTAGCATTGCATTATAAATCTTAACATTTCATATCATGCTTTCTCGTCATTAATATCACAGTTGCAGAACTCTGTGTGTTGAAGAAGAAAATTAAAAACACTCAAATTTCTTGAAAATCCTTTGATTTATTATGTTACATAGGATATCCAAGTGGAAAATGGGATGCCCAAGTTGGAATGTTCACACTTTTCATGAAGCATAAGAACAAAAGAAGATCCAACCTAAACTGCAGTTAAAAACAATCAAGAGCAAACAAAACAAAACTGCAGATCTGTACAAAATTTATTAATGACAAAAAATAATAAAATTTATTAATGACAAAAAATTTTTATATGCAAACCCTTTTACCAATCAAGGGACCCGACACGGTCCGTGTTTCGGACACACCTTCGTCAGGGGTCCATGGTAAAAGTAGAGGGAGAAAACAAAAAAATCACAAAAATACTGTAATAGTGGTAGCAAAACATAAGCGACGTCACAATCCGTCACTATAAAGCAGTTTTGTTTTGTTTATTCACACTTTTCATGTGCACTATGCAAAAGTTTTTGCTAAATATGGAACCTTTTATGTTCAGTAATTTTTATTGAAATATAATAATAATAAAAATCATGCATATAATAAATCTTTCAAAGAATATTATGCCAACATAATTAATACAAACAAAAGAAACAAAAATCAGTAATCAAAGACAATTACAATGAGAGAGTAGTATGAATATACACTAAAATAACTTTATCAGATGATATATACTACTTTTTCCGTTTCAGTCTTTTTGTTAGTTAATAATAAAAAGACAAGAACAACTTGGAAAGATTATATTATATTCAAATAACATTAATATATATACCAATAACCTTCCATTACTACCACCCCATCCCCCCTCTCCAATCCCCCCTCCCCTCCTCTACTCCCAAATGCTACTAATAAGATGATGTTTCTTCGATGGGAAGGGACTTTTAAGAAGGGGGTTAGGGGATTGTTTCGCAAGGCCTTTATTGTAAGTCAGAAATGTATCCTGCAACATTGGTTGGAGGAATGTCAACTGTTAAAGACTGAGAGCCACGGGTTTAAAGCGGGGCTGCACTGTGGTGCGTTCTGGAACAGAACACGCCGTAGTGCAGCCCCGCTTTAACCCATGGGTTAAAACTACGTGCTCTGTAGTAAAAAGTTAAAAAAAGGGGTGGCAGAGAGCAGGAGAGTCGAGGGAGGCAGTGAGTAGGTCGCGGCAGTGAGCAGGAGAGTCGGGGAGGCAGAGAGCAGGTGAGTTGGGGAGGTAGAGAGCAGGTTTATTTGGGGGGCTGCATGGTTTATTTCATGGCTTCAGGGCTGGCAGGACTGTCGGAAAGGACGTGAGCGACTGGTCCCCAGCAGTCATTTCTTTTTGGATTGGCCAGCCTAGTCGGTGTTCCCGATTTTATTTAGTGAATCGCGCCCTTCCTACTTTGCATGCCGTTTTCTCTCATTTGCATGCACAGATCGGATTGGATGTTGATCGGCCACAAGGTTATTGAATCGGGTCAGGGAAAAATTGGGTCGCTAAACGATCGCAAACACGATCGGTGGGGCTTAGTGAATCTAGCCCTTTGTACCTTATCTGGAATGGCTGGTATCTTTTTTTCTATATATATTGTGACAGGATCTCACCCGAGAAAATGCCTATCAGGTTGAACAGGTGTCACCCACAGGCAAGGCTCTCAGTACCTCCCAAACACACAGAGTCTCCTTTAGTCCAAGATAAAGTAAAGTTTTTATTGGTGAACATAAATCATACAGTCAGGATATAGAAAATGGTATGAGTGCTGTACTAATAAATGGACAGGAGTCTCTTGTTCTTTTTTTTTTATATAAATCTTTATTCATTTTTGATTCTTACATCAAGTGAATTATAAATAATAAAACAATTTTCACAAATCACTTGTACTTACAATCAAATATTCTTATAAGATAAAATAAATACCCCCTCTTTATCAATATTCCTATTTTCATATGATACATAGTCCCATCCCACCCCAAATATAAACTACCCATGTGCTTAAGATATCTGATCATTAGAGTAAATAGTCAATGGTCCCCATATTTTTTTAAAATTATGAAAATTCCCTTGTTGTAACGCTATCATCTTTTCCATCTTATATATGTGGCAAACTGAATTCCACCAAAATGTATAATTTAACTTAGTATAATCTTTCCAATTTTGAGTAATTTGTTGCATGGCGACCCCTGTCAATATTAATAATAACTTGTTATTATTTGCAGAAATCGGACTCTGAGTTCTCATTGCTGTACCAAATAATATAGTGTCATAAGAGTTCAAAAAACAATAAAGTTGGCTCTTCACTCCTGAGTCTGGCTCAGAATGTGAATTCACTTCCCACCTCTCTAAAAGAGTCCATTAGAGCCTTATTTAAACACACTACCCTTTTAGCACAGCAAAAAGAAAATACTCAGGAACAAAACAGAGTCTGAGAGTTCCCCTCTAACCTGAAGGCTTTCCTTTGTCTCAAACAGTCTTTCAAAAAGAACTCCCCGAGAAAACTGACTCTTTTCTTCAAGCTGTACACAGCCTGCAAAACAAACATTTTCCTTCCAAATTGCAAAAACTCCAAAGACAAGTCCTCTCTGTCCTTCAGCTTCTGTGTCAATTGCTCTGGTCTGGACTATGGCCTTCCCTAGGATAGACTAGCACTCCAAAGCGGGCAGAAAGGTGTGCCTAAACCTCTCTGATGTCAGCCATCCACCCCAAAATAACAGGCTGTCCACAATTCCATAGCACAGCATGAGCTGTGGTCAGAAAGCCAGATTCAGCAGATCAAAATTGAGCATAAAACTTCCAGAGAGAAGGAAAAGGTAAAACACCATTTCCAAACACAGTCCAAATGCTGAGCCTGCTGTACCTCACCCTGGAGACTTTGTGTACAAACCTTTGCATAAAAACATAAACACCCAGAATAAACTTTACCACTTTGCAGCCTTGCTCACACTCCATTCCCTCTTCAGGCAGGTCTGGCAAGTTAGAGTCCAGTGTCCACTCCATGGGGCTCTCCTCATCTGAATCCTTTGTTACAGGACTAGGCTCTGTGGCTTCCTCTTCTTCATGTCCTAGTCAGATACCAATGCATGTGGCTTCTCTCTCTCAGGACACACTATTTCAGAGGGAAAGTTGGCTTCTTTCCTAAGCATGGAAAGGCTTTTGGTCTCAGCTGTGCTCTGCTTTCTTCTGACTGGGAAAGTTCTTGAGAAAGAATTCTACTGTGTTTCCCCAAAAATAAGACAGTGTCATATTAATTTTGGGTCTAAAAATGCACTAGGGCTTACTTTCAGGGATCTTATTTTTTTCATGTACAGTAATGATCTCTCCTTTCCTCTCCAACACCCCAATTCTTCTTCTTTCTTCCCCCCCCCCCTGTGCACCATATTTCCTCCCCTCTCACCCATCCTCTTGTGCAGCATCTTTCTATCCCTCCCTCCCATCCCCCTGTGCAGCAGAACCCCACCGACCCTCCCACCATGAGACTGACATACCTTCGCTCCAAGACCTCCTAAAGCAGCAGGAGTGGGGGTTGTTGAATCAACGAGTTTGATTTTTTCAACAAATCAGGTAAATTCTGACATTTGGGGGGGATGGGGCTTTGGGGGTTGATCTTAACTATGGGCTTATTTTTGAGGTTGGGCTTATATTAGGAGCATTTTTTTTAAAAAAACTTTACTTAGTTTTTAATGCCAACAAAAAGTGCAATACAATTTACATACAAATAATAATAATCAAATAAGCACTTATAAACGTTTAGAATCTAAAATATAATTCCCTCCCCCATCCAACATTACCATCAGGAATAATACCAAAACAAAAGATCATAGCCCAGACCAGAGCAATTGATACACAAGCTGAAGGAAAGAGGGGACTTGTTTCTTGAGTTTTTAAATCTATAACTGTAGCAAAATGTATGATTGGGTAAATTTAGTAGAATTCATGTATTTGTAGATTTTTTTTTATTATTATTTTCTTTGTATTTTTCTTCAAAAGCAGCTCTTCTATGACCTTCAGGGTAGTTTCATTTCAGAAGTTCATACTGTGAACAGTAGGAAACATTATAATCTTGCTTTACTGTGTTTAAAAGATATATGAACATGATTGCTGGATTAAAACACCTAGGTATCTGAACATTAAATGCAATGGTTTTATCACAGCTCTACAAAGAACCAAGAAAATAGATTAATTTTGAGTGAATAAGTACAATTTGTTTCACAGCCTGGGAAAATGTTACATGATTAATATTAGAGCAAAACGAGCTTCTAGAAATGTTTGCTGAAAATTACTAGCTATAGATTAGACTACTTTCCTTATCATTAGCAAACTAGTTCAAAACCAATAGATTATTAGGGCATAATCAAAAAACAAAAATGTCCACTCCCCCCATAAACCGCCTAAGTTGGAACTTGGACAACCTAATCTCTGGGGCGTCCAAGTGCTGATAATCAAAACCTTTTTCCTGGACATCTAGGGAGATGTTTCTTCTACTGTGCATCTAGAGTTCCATGCTTTGAGACCCTCGGATGTGGCCCAGAGGTCAGAAATGAAAAGATGAGCTTTCTGGAGCGGGACTAGAGGTGGGGCTAGAGGCAGAACAGGACGATGCTGGGTCAGAATGGGGTGTGGCCATGTATCTGGGATTTTACACAGCAAAATATGTTAACCCTACAGATCTTGCTCCATCTATTTTCTGTTTCCAGACCTTAAAAAGAGTTTGAAAGGATGACAATTTTTGAATGATTCAGAGATGATTACAGCAGCAGAGCAATGTTTCAGTGACCAGACTTCAGTATTTTTTGGAAGGATTACAGAAACTTCAGACACGATGTATCAAGTGTGTTGAACATTAGGGAATAACTTGTAAGTTTCATGGCTCCATGTCATTCCATTCCTGGTTGGGCTAAGAATTTTTCAGCACCCTCTCATATATGTAAACCACTTTGAATGAGGAACCACAAAAAGGCAGTATACATGTCATTCCTATTTTCTCAAAATATCATTAATTACTCGGTCCTCATCACATTCCATTCTATGAAGTACCAAATAGCCTTTATTATTTTTGGGAAATTACAGACCTGCTTATAGCTCTTTACAGAATATTCTACTTTCTTTAAAGTGCTGACACTCATGACTAAACTAAACTAAACCTTAGGTTTGTATACCGCACCATCTCCACAAGCGTAGAGCTCGGCACGGTTTACAGGGTTAGGTTGAAAAGGAGCTACAATGAAGGGTTATAGGAAAGGAGCTAGGAAGATAAAGAGGGACAGGGTAACAACAGAAGGTGTCACAGGACCATGGCAGATTTGAAGAAAGGGGTGGAACACATTTGAGAGGAGGTGAGACTGGGTCATATGAAGAAGGGAAGGGAGAGGAAGGCACGTTGTCCTGCAGTGATTTGGGGGAAAATGCCTTCCTTATCCCTTCTGTCCACCAAACTGTGTCCTTGAACTTAATGATCACATCTTTCTACCTGATCTAAGTTAATTGAAAAAGCAGACTCAGGAGGAGAGATCTCGTTGTGGTAGCCCTACAGCAAGGGTTTTCAACCTAATCCTTGGAGCTCACCAAGCCAGTCAGGCTTTCAGGATTTCAACAAGAATATGCATGAGATACATTTACATACAATGGATGCAGTGTGCAAATTTATCTTATGCATATTCATTATAGATATCTTGAAAATCATACTGGATTGCTGTGCCCCAAGAACTGGGTTGAGAACCACTACCCTAGAAGGAGCCAGAACATGTGCATAGAGAGGACAAAAATTTACTGGAGAGGGAAATAGAAAAGAAGGTTATCCCTCCAGCTTTTTCATATATCCTGCTGTTCTTGGATATGTAAAATGATTCTGCTCCCATAAAAAGGAGTATTACCTAAAAGCATAAAACCTGGAGCCCAAAGAGAGGACATGTTCTTAAACAAGAATGATGCTCATGCTAACCTGTCAATCTTGCTACTTTTACTTAAAAGTGCCCCAAGAAACGTGTATAATATAGTATTCTTCACAGATAAAACAAAAAAAAAATCATAGGAGTTCAGTTTCCAGTCCTTTAAGCTTCATCATAGCTGCCTTCAGTATTCTTCATCATTTATTACTTTCATTATACAATTTTGCATTCATTTAAATAAAAAGATTGTTAAACAATAGCAACAGAAAATGATATCACTAATTTCCTGTAAAGCTGTCTGATGTATTAAGAATTGGCTGATTTAGATCACAAGCTGATAGAGATTATAAAATAATTAAAAAATATATTTTTTATTATAATGAAAGAGAAGGAAGAATACATAACCCTTGAAAAGCATCCCATGTTTTGTGGACACACGGATATTATTTGCCTATGGATGGAATAGTAATTTGTGACCCGTTATGCCCCAATATTTTAAGAGAAATGAGTTCTAGGGTGATGCAAGATTTTTTGATAGGCCACACTAGTTGTGGAAAATGATGCTGGTGACATATGAATTTGTGCATCCTGAGACAGTTTGTTTAAGAAGCATTACTTTCTGTGTTACTCCAGGAGTGATTTATGTTATTCAGTGTCCTTGTTTGATGATCTACGTGGGACAGACATCTCCTATGTTTAAAACACGGTTGCTAGAATATAAATCTTGCTTGAACACACGGCGCTTAGAGGAGCCCTTGGTTTCTTATGGCTTGGAGCAACATCATGATTTTTCTGAACTTCTGTGTGTGGTTTTGGAATATTTTCTGCAACCAGTGAGAAGAGGTGACTGGCAGCATTTACTTAGGCAGAGAGAACAAAAATGGATTTACCTGTTCGATTCTAAACAGCACGAAGGGCTTGAATATGAGGACTGAATGGACAGCTTTCTTTTAAAGTGGAATGGAAGTCTGTAGCTAATTGAATGTGAGTCTAGTATGAGTGAAGACAGTTTCATTCTTCAGATACTAGAATTCTTACAGCATTTGAGTGGACTGTTTACCTGCGCTATGATTAGAACATTGTTTTCTCTGTAGTAGCTCCTCTTACTTGGAATACTCTTCCTCTATATATCAGAAATAATAAAAATTTAAATCAATTTAAAACTAATTTAAAATCATTTCTTTTTAAACTCTCTTTTGATCTCTAAATTCACTTCATTGCCAATTTCTATTTTAGAACTTTTAATCCCTTCCTAATGTTTCCTCCCTCCCCTCTCAGACCACTCTCTCTCCCTTTTAGGGAAACTATATTTTTGTAACTTTTAGCCCTCATGGTCATTCCATATGTGTCATAGTATGTTTATATTGTTTTGTGTGTCCAATTCCCTTTTTGCTAAAGTAGTATTATTGTTAATTTTATCCTTTTAATGTTCAATATTATATAACTTAACAATGTTTGTAATATTTTGTTAATCGCTTAGTTTGTAATAAGCGATACATCAAATAAATTAAAACTTGAAACTTGAAACTTAAATTTTCTCATGCACTGAGGCCACTTTTAGTGCTTTTATAAAATGGCTGTAATTTCTGTTTGTGCAATAATGGCCTTGCACTAATCTTCCCATTAGCATGTGAGCCCTTAATTACACCTATTTTGTAGGTATTAAAGGCTCCCACGCTAATCGGTTAGCACATGAGGATGCAGCTGGGCTATTCAATTAGTGCTGAGTATGCCTACTTCCTGCCCCAAACACATCCCAAGCGCTAAAAAAAAAATATTATTTTTTAGCACATGGGAAACGTATGGAGATGCCAATACTACTGCAGGACACCTGAGCATATTCCTGTGTTAGTACATTTTCACCACAGCTCTGTAAAAGGACCCCTATAATTATGCACTTCCAAATTAGCATGCTTCGTAACTAGTTCATGTTTTTCTTTCTTTTCATTTTTTTTTTTTTAACTTAGTATATTACACATATTTCGACTTTTGAGTGACTCATGTTTTTTTGCCAGTCTGTGTATTAAAATAGAAACTTGTTTTCTGCTCTGCTGGAAATGACAAAATACTCATTCTTTGTCAATGGTTATCTTTTTTTGAGGGGAAAAAGTAGAAATATTTCCAGGTATGCTAACGCGCATACAGTATTGGTTCACAGTTTGTTATTGCACCTTCTTGAATAAAATACTAAAACTTGAAAATTGATATAGCAGGTACAAAGTTGTTTGGATTGGATTTGATTTTTGAAATGTTTCAGTTTAGATATATTTGAAAACAAAATCTGGATGCCTTTTCTTCCTATATATTTCTAGTTCACGATTTGGGTTATTGATTGGGAAATCAATACAGTTTATTTTTAATATTTTTTTAAAATTGCACTGATTTGTTTAATTTCTTTGCTAATTGATAATAGCTTTTGTTGTCATCTTTCTATAGCTCCATTCAGTGTATTGTGAACATAAGAACATAAGAATTGCCGCTGCTGGGTCAGACCAGTGGTCCATCGTGCCCAGCAGTCCGCTCCCGCGGCGGCCCCTTGGTCAAAGACCAGTGCCTAACTGAGACCAGCCCAACCTGCGTACGTTCCGGTTCAGCAGGAACTTGTCTAACTTTGTCTTGAATCCCTGGAAGGTGTTTTCCCCTATAACAGCCTCCGGAAAAGCGTTCAAGTTTTCCACCACTCTCTGGATGAAGAAGAACTTCCTTACATTTGTACAGAATCTATTCCCTTTTAACTTTAGAGAGTATCTTCTCGTTCTTCTTACCTTGGAGAGGGTGAACAACCTGTCTTTATCTTCTAAGTCAGTATCTTGAAAGTTTCGATCATGTCCCCTATGTCTCCTCTTTTCAAGGGGAAGAGGCCCAGTTTCTCTAATCTCTTGCTGTACGGCAACTCCTCCAGCCCCTTAACCATTTTAGTCGCTCTTCTCTGGACCCCTTCGAGTAGCACTGTGTCCTTCTTCATGTACAGCGACCAGTGCTGGACGCAGTATTCCAGGTAAGCGCGTAACAGCATGATAACCTTCTCCGATCTGTTCGTGATCCCCTTCTTAATCATTCCAAGCATTCTGTTTGCCCTTTTCGCCGCCGCCGCACATTGCGCAGACAGCTTCATTGACTTGTCAACCAGTACTCTCAAGTCTCTTTCATGGGGGGGGGGGGGGTCTCTCTGAGTACCGCACCAGACATCCTGTATTTGTGTATAAGATTTTTGTTACCGACATGCATCACCTTACACTTATCCACGTTAAACTTCATTTGCCATGTCGTGGCCCATTTCTAGAGCATGTTTATGTCACATTGCAGGTCTTCGCAATCCTTCTGCGTCTTCACTATTCTGAATAACTTTGTATCGTCTGCAAATTTTATCACCTCGCTCGTCGTACCAATTTCCAGGTCATTTATAAATATGTTAAAGAGCACGGGTCCAAGCACCGAACCCTGCGGCACTCCACTTGTGACGCTTTTCCAGTCCATTTACCCCTACTCTCTATTTCCTATCCGCCAACCAGTTTTTAATCCACATGAGTGTTTCACCCTCGATTCCATGGCTCGCAATTTTTTGAAGTAGTCATTCATGCAGGACCTTGTTGAATGCCTTCTGAAAATCCAGTCGATCGGGTCATCCTTGTCTATCTGCCTGTTAACTCCCTCGAAGAAGTGCAGC
Source organism: Geotrypetes seraphini (assembly GCF_902459505.1). Lineage (NCBI taxonomy): Eukaryota > Metazoa > Chordata > Amphibia > Gymnophiona > Dermophiidae > Geotrypetes > Geotrypetes seraphini. Next base: position 33,956,647 of record NC_047101.1, on the reverse strand, counting down.
AAGATCTTCCTTTGCTGAAGCTGTGCTGGCTGGTCCTAATCAGATTGTGTCCGTCAAGCGCCTCTACCATCTTTCCCAGTACCGAGGTCAGACTCACCAGTCTGTAGTTTCCCGGATCTCCCCTCGAACCTTTCTTGAAGATCAGCGTAACATTTGCCACTTTCCAGTCTTCCAGAATCCTTCCCGATTTGATCAACAGATTAGTTATTAGTTGAATCAGTTCAGCTATAACCCCTTTCAGTTCCTTGATTACCCTCAGATGGATGGCATCCAGTCCAGGGGATTTATAGTTTTTAAGTGTATCAATATGCCTGCATACCTCTTCTAGACTGACCGATAACCACATCAGTTTCCCGTCATCGTATCCTGTATATAGCCTGTTGGCTTTCGGTATGTTGTGTATATCCTCTTTGGTAAATACAGATGCAAAAAATGTGTTCAGTTTGTCAGCGAAGGCTTTGTCCTCCTTTAGCACTCCCTTTATTCCATGGTCATACAACGGTCCCACCGCTTCCTATGTGGGTCGTTTCCCCTTAATATATCAAGATAATGGCTTGAAGTTTTTTGCCTCCTTGGCTGTTTTTTTCCTCAGTCTCTTATGGCCCCTCTCACTGCCTTATGGCACCTTCTTTGATGTTTGTGGTTTTCCAGTTTTTGTCCGTTTTTGACCTTTTCCGTTCCTTAAAAGAAGCCTTCTCATCTCTGATCACTTCTTTCACCGCTACAGTGAGCCACGCCAGTTCCTTGTTCTTTTTCCTCTTGGATCCCTTGTTGATATGTGGTATATAGAGATTTTGCACCTCAGTGACCATGGTTGCTCTAGCATTTTTACAGTGCTTATCCTCTTCTTTATCTTCTTCCCCACCATGAGTCTCATCTCTTCATAATTCCCATTTTGGAAGTTCAGTGCCGTGGCCATCGTTCTGGATTGATGTTTTGCCCCCGTGTCCAAGTTGAAGCAGATCATATTGTGATCACTGGTTCCCAGCGTCCCTTCTACTTCTACACCTTGTGCCGGTCCTCGTAATCCATTTAGAATTAAGTCCAGAATTGCATTTCCTCTCGTATTTTCCTTGACAGGTTGTTCCAGGAAGCAATCGCTTACAGCATCCAGGAACGTGGTCTCCCTAACGCAGCTGGAGTCTATCCCCGGATAATTGAAGTCGCCCATGATAACTGCATTGCCTCCCTTGCAGTTGTGTTTAATCTCGTCTGTCATTTCTCCATCAGTTTCTTCGGACTGCCCTGGGGGTCGGTAGTAGATGCCGATCTTCGTTTCCATTCCATTTGTTCCCAGAATTTTGGACCATAGAGACTCTACCTTATTTTTCATTTCCGGTGTGTTCTCTCTTTGATGTATAAGGCAATACCCCCACCTTTTTGACCCATACTGTCTCTGCGATATAGCTTGTATCCTGGTAACACAATGTCCCAGACATTTTCCTCATTCCACCATGTTTCCATGATGCCAATGATGTCAAGGTTATCTTTTTGTGCCATAGCTTCCAATTCCCCCATCTTATTCCTTAGGCTCCTTGCGTTCGTGTACGTACATACACTTGAGTTTGAGGCCCCGTGAAGCCCATAGGGCTTCGGGGCTGTTGCCATGGCAGCAGCTAGTACAGCTTTGTAAGGGGGGGGGGGTAATTAATTGTCTCTTTTTAATATATAATATTCTGAATGCTGTTTGTTACATTTTTATTTACTTGTTATCTGTATCTTTGCTATTAGATTCAGACAATAAAAGTAGCAACTTCATATCTGAAGCAACAATTCTTGTCTTTCTCTGCCACCTTAGTTAGTACTATTCTAGAGGCAGAATGGATGTTTAATATTAACTCCATGTAAAAAAGGATTTAATATTTTAAGGATGAGTTTCTTGGAGATTGTGGTGCATGATACACTGATGCATACCTATAAAATAAATACATAGACCTAGGTTTTACTGGGGTGATGATACAGTTGCACATTAAAAAAAAAAAAAAAAGTCTATTGAGACGGTGTCTGCTTTCTTCAGAGTAGATAATTTGATTTTGCACTGATAAATAATGCAACAGTACCTACCTTAATTCCTTTAACATCCTCAAAGAGAATGTTAATAGCTATTCATCTGTAAATCAAAATATCCTGGCTAGAATGTACCTCCAATATAAAGGATGAGCTAGCTGCTGCAATAGCAGAATTAGGAACCTAAGAAATGCCATATTAACATCAGACAAATAATCAGAGTCCAACATCCTTCCTACAAAAATGGCCAGTCTGGGTTTTTAGGAAGAAATACGTCACAAAATGCTAATGATCTATTTTCATGCTGTTCCTGGTAGTAACAGGTGGCCACAGCATTAACAGGTGATATTCCTCATACCTAATTAAGGGGTCCTTTTATTAAGGTGTGCTAACCGTTTTAGCATGTGCTAAATGCTAAGATGCCCATAGAATATAACGGATGCCTTAGCGTCTAGCATGCGCTAAATCAGTTAGCACACCTTAATAAAAGGACCCCCTAATAGTTAATAGATTTTACCTCCAGAAACTTGTCTAAACCTTGCTAAATTTAGCTTTAATACTGGCTTTGACTTGCAATAAAATGCTGCAACTTGAATTGTGCGTTAACCCCCTCTTCTACAAAGCCGCACGGTAACGGCCCCGAAGCCCATAGAGATTTAAAGGGCTTTGGGGCTGTTGCTGCACGGCTTTGTAGAAGAGGGGGTAAGTGAAAACTTTTAATTTGGGTAGAATAAGCCACTATTTACTTTTCATGTAGTATTTCTGAGTCTAAGTAGGATTTGAAAAGGTACATAGCTATCCCCGGTTGTTATGATTTTATAAAACTATATCCCTTTCCAGTTATCACTTCAAGGGGTCAAACCAATTGATTATTTTTGTTGCCTTTTTCTGCAAGAATATAAGCATTGTCATACTGGGTCAGACCAAAGATCCATCCATCAAGCCCAGCATCCTGTTTCCAAGTGACCAATCCAGCTACAAATACCTAGTAAGAAACAAATTTTATGCTATTTATTCCAGGAATAATCAGTGATTTTCCCCAAGTTCATCTTAATATTGACTCATTGAATTTCCTTGTAGGAACTTCTCTAAACCTTTTTTAAACCTTGCTATGCTAACTGCTTTTTATCACATTCTCTGGCAATGAAAATTAATTACACGTTGAATGAAAACAATATTTTCTCTGATCTGCTTTAAATGTAATATTTAGTAGCATCACTATGTGCCCTGTAATCCTTGTATTTTTGGAAAAAAGTAAATAAAGGGGGTCTAATAAGGTATGCTAGCCGATTTAGCGCGCTCTAAATGCTAACGCATTCATAGAATATAATGGGCAATTTAGCATTTAGCGCCCGCTAAAACAGCTAGCACGCCTTAGTAAAAGACCCCCTAAGTGATTCATGTCTACCTGTTACACCCTATTCAATATTTTCAAACCTGTATTTTTTTTTCTCTGTCTGCTGTATCCTTGACTTTAGTTGTATCAGTTGCTTCTCATGAAGGAATTTATTAGATTCTTTCTGAAAAGCCAGACACTATGGCGCTCATAATCGAAAATAAAATGTCTAAAAACCCACCTAAATCGGCACTTGGACAATCAAAAAGACAGGTCATCCAAGTAACGATAATCGAAACGGGGTTTAGTCATATCTAAAACAACCTTAGGCCTTTTGACTGCCTCTGTGCACCCAGAGCAAAAAGGGGTGTTTATGGAGAACTGGGTAGGGCAGGAGGTGGGCGGGATTTCAGCCAATCTAGACTTTGTCGTTTGGCAGTGAAAATTGAAAAGTTTAACAGGTTGCCTAGATGGAACTTATACATTTTGACGTAGACCAAGTCAAACAGGTATAAGTTCTAGATCGGGCCACTAAACTGATCGCGGCTGCCACGATCAGTTCAGCGACCAGGCAATCCATTCCCCTCCCCCACAACCATTGCCGTCAGGAGAGATGCCCAAACCCTTCTGCCTGAACCTGCCGTGACCTTCCACAACCTTTGCCAGCAGAAGGGATACCCAATCCCTCCTGCCCAAACCTGGGTGCGACCTCCCGTAATCTTCACCGGCAGGAGGGTTGCCCAATCCCTCCTTCCCGAACCCGCCGCGATATCCAGCAACCTTCGCCAGCAGCATCGCCGGCAAGAGGCTCAGTCCCTCCTGCCAGACACCCCCTCCCCTGCAAGCATCGCCAGCAGGAGGGATGCCCAGTCCTTCCTGCCGGATACCCCCCATCCCCAGCCAAGATAAGCCGCTGGACCTCCCAGCTCAACTGGGAATCCCCCCCTACATAGACCAACTGGACGCCTCCAGGCCACCTGCCCCCCCCCCCCTATCTTTTGTAGTTGGCTTGGCGGAAGGACTAAAATGGCAGGTCTTCCCCTTCCCGATGTTTGCGGGTGGGGATCAGGGTATCCAGCAGGAGGGATTGGGCATCCCTCCTGCCATATAAAAATGTTAAAAGAAGAGGCCCAAAACAGAACCTTGAGGCACACCACTGGTAACATCCCTTTCCTCTGAGTGATCCCCATTGATCACTACCCTCTGTCACCTTCCACTCTACCAGTTCCTGACCCAGCCCCTCACTTTGGGACCCATCCCAAGGGCACTCAGTTCATTTATCAGACGTCTGTGTGGAATACTGTCAAAGGCTTTGTTAAAATCTAAATACTCCACATCTAGCGCACTCCCTCTATCCAAAAAAATTGATCAGATATGTCTGACAAGACCTACCTCTAGTAAATCTATCTTGCCTTTGGTCCTATAATCCACAGGATTACAGAAACTTGACCATTCTCTGTTTTAAAAGTGTTTATATTAATTTGCTTACCATAGAAGTCAAGGACAAATACAGGGACTTGTGTATAAACACTAGTCAGTAAAGTAGCTATGATAATGAATGAGAAACTGACTATAATGGTGATAATTACCAGTGAGGAGAAAGCAAATGACTCTTTAGAAAAATGCTCAGAGAAGTGAAACTCTGAAGAGGGGGTGAAAACCTCCTCTTGAGGGAAGAGTTTACCGTCCAGTCATTGCATTAACTTTGTGAAACATCACTCTCTGACCACTGGTAAAATATGTCAATTATTAAATTATTCTTGCAAAGTCGACATGAAATGTTCAAAAATTCATATGCAAAAAATCTCTCTCGCTGGAAAAATGATGCAATGCACTTATCTGTGAAATACTCTTAGGAATCTTAGGATTCTTAGGGGTCTCAACGCGGCCCCGTTTCGAGTTCTGCTTCAGGAGACCCAGATACACTTTTTAAACCCTCTGTGCAATCGTAATGCCTTTCCAAGAGATAATCATTCACTAAATTCGGAAGTTCCAGACGAATACCTGCTCCTATGTGGGAGAGGAGTAGGAGGTTATACTCAAAGTATTTCCTGATACCTAAAAAGACCAGAGACCTTTGACCAATTCTAGATCTCCAAGGATTCAACATATACTTGTTTTTTTTTGATCCCCAAGAGCCTCCCAGCTGGACCCCCAAGGATGGAACTTGGAACCCCAATCACTCAGAAGGAGACTCCCCACCCCTCCCCAGTCACTCGACTCAAACACCATACATCCCCCCATGCATACCAGAGATACAGTTATCAACCTCCCACTATCTCCCACCCCAACCTTCCCCCAAACCCCAGAGCGAACCCCCACCTCCCCCCTACCACCATCACCTAAAAAGAATGAAAAAGCCCCAGCTCCCACCCCCCACCCCAGCAATCTCCCTGCCATGCAGACGGAGCGGTCTGTATGTACAAAAGCAAAGCCCAGAACAGCATGCATAGAAATGCAAAGTCCAAATAACCAAAAAGCCAAAGGTCCCCCATTGTAGCAGAAGAGGGGAGCCCCAGTCAGGCAACAAAAAAAACACAAACCAAAAAAAAAACTGCAGTAACGGAGGAACAAAGCAAGAACATGTTGGGAAACATTCAAACAGTCCGGAAAAAACACATGCACTTTTGGATCAACCAAGTAAATAAACAGGGCACCTCCAGAGAGGGCAGTGAAACCCCGGTCAACAGAGAGAGCCACAGAGGTCTAGGCATACAGGGAGTCCAGACCACCCATAGGTGTCCAGAGGGAGCAACGCGGGGCACCCCCAGGGTTAAGAACCATCATGGCCAACCCCCAGTCCCCCAACTCAGCCACAGGTAAGGTCCAGGGCAAGTAGGTTCCAGGGCCCCAGAGCCCGACCATCCAAAGAGCCTCTAGGAGGCCGGTGCCCACAGAGCCAAGGCGCGAACGTAGGCCTGTAGGTCTTCTAGGGTATCACACAGCTTTGGGCCGCTGGCCTCCATGATGCGCACCCGAGCCGGGAACTGGACCACAAACCGCAGGCCCTGATTGCGCAGCTCGGAGCAGTATGGCGCCAAAGTGTGCCGCTTCGCAGCAACCTCCGCAGAATAATCATTGAACAGAAGAATTTTGTTTCCGCCATGCTCCAGTTGGCCCTTCTTTCGATAAAGTGCCATCAGCTAAGCCTTGTCGGCGAAGTTGAGGAGCCGGGCGATGACAGGGCGAGGTCGTCCATTTCCATCTTTGCGGGGGCCCAGACGGTGTACACGCTCCACCAAGATCTTCGTGCCCTGAGGCAAAAAGCTCACGGCCTCTGAGAGCCACTGCTCCACAAGGTCTCAACTCCTCCTCCCGGAGAGTCTCTGCAAGCCCCACCAGCCTGATGTAGTTTCGGCGGCCTCGGTTTTCCTGGTCCTCAAGGTGGGCATGTAAGGTGGAGCAGCGTGTCTCCACTGCTTGGAGCTGCGCCTCTATGACATCGGAGTGGTCCTCCTGAGTGGCAATTCGGGTCTCCGCAGTCTGCAAGCGTTGACCCTAGTGCTCCAGGCTGTCGCGGATGTCATCGACTGTGGCCTGCAGTTTAGTAAGGCGCTCATCAATGGCTGTGGAGATGTTTTTTGTAAGCTCCTGGACAGCATCCTCCTGCATGAGGACCTTCGGCGGGAAGGAAGGTGCAGACGCCATCTTGGGTGCCCCATGCATTTTATGAGCCCTGGCAGGTTGCGGGGTCTTTATGGACATAACTCACCCAAACTGGCACTGATCTGTGCGCCGGCGGTCGCGTTGCACTCCCGAAGCAATACGCTCCTTCCAGGTAGTAGAAGGGAGTGGGGGCAGGCGGTAGAAACAAGAATAAAGCGAAAAATAGATGTGGGGAGGGTGGAGCTGTAGCAAGGAGCCGCCGCTTAGCTCTGCATCATCACGTGACCCCCATATACTTGTTGAAGGATATGTTCTGCATTGTCTCTCTGTGAACTCTTCTACCTCTACTGGAAAAGGGTGATTGGCTTTGCTGTTTGGATCTCAAAGAGGCGTATACACACATATCCATTCTCCCTTCTCATAGACAGTATCTTTGCTCTCAAGTTGTTTCTCAATGACTTCCAATACAAAGTTTTACCTTTTGGCCTAGCTTCAGCTCAACGTGTCTTAACAAAATGCCTAGTGGTAGTGGCAGAAGCCCTTCGCTCATGGGGGGTTTCACTTATTTCCCTACTTAGACAACTAGTTGATCAAAGCTTCATCATTGCAAGTAGCTCAGCATGCCATAGCGTCAACAGTTTGTCTACTGGAGTTGCTTGGGTTTGCTGTCAGTTACCAAAAGTTACGTCTACGCCCATCTCAGATGCTAGAGTTTTTAGGAGCTCTCTTAGACACGACAAAAGATTGAGCTTTTCTGCTGCAGCAGAGAATCCTTGTTTCTGTGCTTTATCAATGAATTGCAATTTGTTGTGAAAGACCATTGTTTCTGCCCTACTCCTTCTCATTTTAAAGCCTATATTGCACTAGAGCTTAACATGTACTTACAGATTCTTTCTTCATCAGAAGTTCAAGCATTGCTGCTTTGTTTATTCTTTTTCCCTTCCCCTAATTCAGGCAATGCCCTTCCTCTAAATTTTCCTCTTCAATTTTCTGCTGGTGTTTGTTCCTTTTACTCTTGTCTTTGTGTCTTGCATTTCCTCTCCAAGAGCTAAAGTGATATTGAAGGGTCCATATTTCTTAAAAATGTGTTCTTGTCAGTTGTGGCCTTTTATATTTCTGGATAATCAGAAGTTTTCATTTGCCTCCAGAAGGTGAAAAGAATTATGACTTAATTTTAGCATAATGATATCTCCCTTTTAGTGAAATCTAGTAACTACCATCTGAGTGTTTAATTGTGTGGAAAAGTCTAATTTACCTAAAAGTGTATATAATTTCCTGACATTGTGGCTTTTTTTAAATTGTGTTCATGTTTAGGTTTGCTAGAGACTATGGCAACTTCAGTACATAAGACTTTTAATCTATTTGTCCAGAAAGTAAGATAAACCCCATTAGTATATAAGGGAAATATTTCTTGTGAAAGGAATGTGTGTTTGTGTTGAGAACATACAGATTCTGTCTGTCAGAAAGTACTTTAGCAGTGATTTCTTTCTATTTGCTAGAATGATGTGAGTGCACTTTTTGACTTGGAAAGCTGTTAAAGTGTCTGATACTCAGGGCTGATCCTTCTGCCTGTCAACAACATAGGAGGAAACAGGGATTATGAAGCCCTAGTTCAGGGGAGTGGCCTTGTTTTTGGCTCTGCTCCCTGATCACTGCACTATTAAGCAAGGGCCTTTGTGACTGATACAGCCAGTGCACAGGAGAGAGAAGCAGTGAGGGAAATAGTGACGGAGCATATTAAGTCACTGCATTGCTTCTTAGGAGAAACTAGGCAGATGAGCAGTGGAAGCATTGGGACAGAGAGCCCCAATGGTGAATCCCATCAGGCAAGGGCCTAGCTACCTTCATGCCCAAAGGGCCTGATTCTATAAAAGATGCCTACACTTAGGCGCCTAGATTGGCGCACCTAGACAATCTTGGCGCCTAACTTAATTTTTAATTGGTTTAGTAGCTGCTTTTAGTTGAACAGTGCCATTTAAAACCAATTTTTTTTAAAAAATTTCAGGTAGGTGCCTAACTTGGTGGGCACAATGTAGGCATCTACACTGAGGCACATTCCCCAAAAGTAGGTGAAGTTAGGGGTGGAGTTCAAGTTTATTTTAATTTGATGAATTACTTATTCAAATTTACTAAGTGAGTTACAATAATAAAAAAAAGAGTTAGGAATGAGTTAGGTGCCTACCAAGAGAACTCTGGCCTAATATGCTGACGCCTAAGCTTTTGGATATAATTCTATAAAGTGGGTGTCAAAGTCCCTCCTCGAGGGCCGCAATCCAGTCAGGTTTTCAGGATTTCCCCAGTGACAATGCATGAGATCTATTTACATTACATTACATTACATTACATTAATGGCTTATATTCCGCCTGTACCTTGCAGTTCTAAGCGGATTACATCAAAAAGATAACTGGACATTTCCAGGAAGAGAAATACAATTAAAGAAGTTGGACCTAGTACAACAAAAAAGATAGCTGGACTTTTCCAGTAAGAGGAATACAATTAAAAGCATAAGGTCTAAAACAATTTTGATGTGAGGATTCTAAGAGGGGGCAGTGCTTTCATTCTATGCTAATAAATCTCATACATAATCTACAGCTTAAATAATGGAAAGAACTACAAATCTTGAAAGGACAGATTCAGTCATACTAAGGACACACACATCTAATATAATAAAGCACTAAGCGCGCACTCCCACCTGCGTGCTCCCGTTTTCTGTGCGCTGTAGGGCACCACAGGTAGGAGTGCGCATGCATGAGAATCCCCCAAGGTGGATGTTGGCCGCGGTGGCTGCAGGCGGCTGCAGACTATGGCGGAAGATGGCTGAAGCCTGGCTTCCCAAACGCAAGAGGACGCGAAGGAAAGTGACAGCGAACCACAGTGTCTCCAGTGACCGTGTCCTTGCCTCTCTGTTTCCGGGCTGTGCTGGGAAAGGATGGGCTGAGGACAGGGCTAGAAGAGGAAAGAGAAGCGCCTGATCCGGCAAGTAACTCAACAGCTGAGGAAACTGATCCCTCTAGCTGTTGGAAAAGCCAGACATCCAGAAAGAAAGGTGGGGGTGGGGTGGGGTGGGGGGGGGGATGATACAGAGGATAAGAGAGAAAGAAAAAAATAGAGACTGAACTGAAGGATAAGAAGGGAAATTAAGATACAGAGGAAGGGATAGAGAGAATATTGTAATCACATCATATGTCATATTGTATTAATAATTGGGAGGAGGGTAGGAGAAAATGATTGTTTTATGTATTATTTGTGTAGTTAATAGTGCGTTTTATGCAGTATTTTATCTTCAATTAATTGCATTGCACTGTCAAAGTTTGGATGGGGAGAAAAAGGTGGAAATAGAGCAGGTAAAAGGGGAAATGGGAGCCTGAATATGGGTAGAGGGGTTACTGCTGGACAGGGGGAACAGAGAAGGGGTACTATTGGAGAGGGGAGAGGTAAAAGGAAGGGAGAAGGGCTACTGTTTCTCCTCTTTCTTTAATGATTGCAGTTCATCCCCCTTTCCTTTTGTATCAGTAATACATTTGTATGTATATATTTTATTTTGTAATAAACTGTCATTGTTTGTCCCCTTTTTTAAATTTTTTACATGCATTGAAATATTTGATATTGTGTGTACATCAAATTTTAATAAAACTTGAAACCAGGGAAAAAGACAAGAGGGCGGGATTGTAACAAATAGGTCCAATACAGATGGACTAAGAAAAGTTTAAAAATCCTTATAAGGAAAGCATTTTTAAAAAGGAACGACTAATCTCAAATCTACAGGGAGTTTATTCCATAGTTCTAGCCCCTCAACTCTAAAATCTCTTGATCGCCTTCCTTATAATGCCAGTAGCCTGTATATTGACACATGAAGGAACATACGGTAACTCTATATAAGGTGCTAAAAAAAGTCCACACTGAAAAAACTGTTCTTAGTGCTATTCTATAAATCGCATCTTGAGTTAGATGCCGTTTATAAAATACGTGTAGCACCTGTTCCTGCGACTAAAATTTAGGCACGGCTATTTGCATCAATTAAAATTAGGCACAGATTGGACATATTCTATAATAGTACATGTAACTTATATGAAAGCCCATGACATGCTCATGGCCTTCCCCTGGCCTTGCCCCCTTTTGAGATCTGTGTGGTTAAATTTATGTGCACAGTTTTATAGAATACACTTAGAAAGTTGTAAACACTGATTGGCTTGTTAACCAATACAGTTGCACACACAAATCAGCAATGTGCACATATTTGTGTGTGCAACTTTTGTCACCGTATACAGATCTGGGAGGTAATGCGTAAATAAATTTAAAGTGCCTCATTCTAGAATTGCATCCATAATGCTGGTTTGGTGTTGTCATCTGCCCATTTTCTCTGTAGAACAATTACGTGCGTGATTAGCCAGATTGTAAAGGAAATTGATTGTATAATATTTTTCTTTGAAAATGACCCACATAAACATACATATTTTAGAAAATGTGTGTATTCATTATAAAATAAGCCAGAAAATCTGTGTCCTGTGTGTGTAGTGTAAGTGCTAACTCTACCTCTGGAAGCATAGGGTGCTCAAGTCTCATAACATTTATATGTTTATGCCCTTAAAACAATGTTTTACTGATATATATGCCTTTTAAAATGACCCCCATTGCATTCAATCTGATATTCTGGTATTATTCCAGAATAACATGACTCACTTTTTAAGGCTTCAACCTTCAGGTGCCAGAGCACATTTTTCTTAAGAAGAGAATGGTTGTTTTGCTCCCCCTAATGCATTCCAGATACAACAACAGTATGATTTTTATAGATTTGAATCACTGGGTAAGCAACTCTTATATTAACAAGCTCAAATTATATATGATTTGCCTTCCATTTGCACTATGTATGAGCTATGGGGGAATCCTGAAAACCCAACATGGAATAGACTTAGTAGATAAAGACAGGTTGTTCACCCTCTCCAAGGTAGGGAGAACAAGAAAGCACTCTCTAAAGTTAAAAGGGGACAGATTTCGTACAAACGTAAGGAAGTTCTTCTTCACCCAGAGAGTGGTGGAAAACTGGAATGCTCCAGGGATTCAAGACAAGGTTAGACAAGTTCGTGCTGAACCGGAATGTACGTAGGTAGGGTTGATCTCAGTTAGGACTCTTTGACCTGAGGGCCGCGGCGGGAGCGACTGCTGGGCGCGATGGACCACTGGTCTGACCCAGCAGTGGCAATTCTTATGTTCTTATGACATAACTGTTCAAAATCAGGGTCAAGCTAGACTCCTAATCAGGATTTTTTTGGGGGAAGAGATATTAAATAGGGCTAGATTTTATTTCAAAATTAAACTATTAAAAAAGGGACACTTCTTTAATTTATTTTCATTGTTTTAGAATGCACTGTTTGTAGATATATGCTTAAATAAAGTGTTATGAAAAGTGAAAAAAACCCCAGCCCTCAAAATAAAATGAAAGATGACCGAAATGCAAACTCATAATGTTAAAACGATGTCAGTAAGAGGAGTGGTTTTATATTCTTTGATAGATTTGACATGATATTTATTCCAATGAGTTTCTCCTATGTTCCTTGTTAAACAAATCAAGTGAACTGAATCTTCTAATCCTGTAATTAAAATCATTAAGTATGTATACTATTACATGAGTACACGGTAGATTGTAAAAAGTGATTATCCTATACAGTTGCTGTGTTCTGGACTCCAGTCCACTATCAAAAAGAACAAACACAGGTGATATTTAAGAACAATATACCAGCAGCGAATACATATCTCATTCAGCGTGTTATAAGGCAAAGCTATCATTTGTATTGCCTCCTTCAGAACTGTATAGGTTAACCCTTTCAGGACCAAGGGACATATTTGTCCCATAACTTTAAAATCCTATAAATTTTGATTGGGATAGTCTACAGTTCTAAATTTGATATGTACGGATTCCATATGATACTGCCTTTATGTAAACAAACTGGTTCCGACATTCATTCATTAGCGTCGTTGCCAGATTGACGAGAAGATTCACTTGCCACACTGTCCATAAGCCAGAAGTTTGATTTTTTTAAATAAAAATAATGATATTTCACAAAAACATTTTGTCTTTGGTTTTGCCTTCCTATGTCGCTACTATAGCGTTCTGATGCGTTTTACGCCACATCTGATCTCTCGTTCTCAAGATGTCGCCTTATTTCGTCATGGGACACATATGTCCCTATGGTCGGTAGTAGAATTCTGAGGTTGATGTGCACGTGTCGTGATTCTTTTCGTTTTGTGTTACCTGGTGCCGAGAGCTCTGAGGTAAGTTGGCCGACCTGTCCAATAACTGTAGAACGCATTTTGGATCCTTTCTCGAGTACTTGTATGCTCATCAAATATTTTGTTGCAGTTGCACCCGATAGAATAAGGATGCCTTTAGCAGAACGCTTCTTCGAAATAACTGAGGATGCCATTGAGCAGATATTGCTGGCAGATAACAGTGATGATGAAGACAATCTTCCACTTGATGAAGAAGATAGAGGCTTTCTTGACGAGGATGTTGAAAAGGTAGGCAAAGAAATTGTTATTGAGCGCCCTGTAGCAGCAACTAATGACTTACCCGAAGCTCCACGAAAACAACGTCGTGCAAAAGCAGGCCAGAAAGAAGACATCAATTTCATCTGGAAGCCTCGGAAAGCAAATTTTCAAAAGAACACCATTGAGTATGAATATGGAAATGTGAACATAGATGACGATTGCAGTGTGGAACCTAATGCCTACGAGGTATTTGAGAAAACTTGCGGTTTCAATGATCTGGCAGCTCATATTGTTGAACAAAGTAATTTATACATGAAGCAGAAGGGGGTTCCTTTCCAAACCGATGCCCAAGAAATCCGTGCGTTCTTGGGAATGAATTTAGTGATGGGTTACCATGTGCTTCCTAGTCTGAGAGACTACTGGTCTACTGACCCTGACCTACAAGTGCCATACATTGCTAAAGTAATGCCTCGACAACGGTTTGAAGCGATCAGGTCTGCCTTACATTTTTCAAATAATGAAGAGATGCTTCCGAAAAGCCATCCCGATTTTGATAGAGCTTTCAAAGTTCGGCCTGTAATGGATCACTTCAATCGATGCTTCCAGAATGCACGGAACCCAAGCCAACAACAGTCAGTAGATGAACACATGATACGATTCAAAGGACAAAGCATCATGAAGCAATACATAAAAAATAAACCTATAAAGTGGGGTTTCAAGATGTGGTGCAGGTGTGACTCAAAGACTGGCTATTTGTACCAATTCGACTTGTACACAGGCAAGAAAACTGACACAGAACATGGACTTGGAGAGGGCGTGGTCCTCATGCTAACGAAATCACTCGAGCACTTATGCTGTGAGATTTACATAGACAATTTCTTCAATTCCCCAATTCTTCAGCTGAAAACACAACAACAGGAAATATATTTGTGTGGAACGGCTCGGGCAGACAGAAAGCATATGCCAAAGAATCTCAAGCAGGACAAAGAGCTGAAACGTGGAGAAAGCCAAATGCTTTCAGCAAATGGCATAACCTGTGTAAAATGGATGGACAACCGATCTGTTGTGATGTTGTCTAATTTTCTGCATTCCACCAACTCGGTCTCAGTGTCCAGGAGGCAACAAAAAAGTGCAGAAAAGATCCAAATTCCTTGTCCTGAAATAATAGTTGCCTACAACAACTTCATGGGCGGCGTCGATCTCATGGATCAAAAGAAGATAACATATGAAGTTGACAGGAAGTCGAAGATCAAATACTATTTGTGCATATTTTTTGATTTGATTGATATAGCTGTCAACAATGCTCATTGCATATTTACTCAACTGAACCTGAACATGAATCCTCAATGTAAGGCCATGACCCCTCTTCAGTACAGGCAACTGATTGCAAGGTTCCTCATTGGAAATTATACAAACAGGAAGAGAAGTCTTCCAGCAGGACCTGTTCGAAGCAGCAAGAACAGTATACCATCCCCTATGCCTGAACACAAGTTGGCAAAAATGGGAAAGCGGAAAAGGTGTGCTCAATGTGCAAAGGACAAAATTGAAAATCGGACTGATAATATTTGTGAAATTTGTCAGGTTCACTTGTGCTACACATCATCACGCAACTGTTTTGAGAAATATCACACATAGCGGTTATTGCGGGTCAAATAAAGATGACCTCGGTGCTTGTAAGTTACCTGATTTTGTGGTTTAGTCATACTCATGTACAGATCGTGCAATAATAAATTCAGGATGAAACTTATGCTGTGTTATATATTGGATATGCATACACGTCTCTTATATACAACCTGTGTCCTTAGCCGACCATAGGGACATATATGTCCCAGGCTATAACTCAAAAACTATAACAGCTATCGTCTCCGAATCAATTTTTTGGCATCTGCAAGCCCTTTTTACCATAAAAATGTCGTCAAAACCACAAAAATTGGCCTACGATCCTTATGGTCCTGAAAGGGATAATCACTTTTTACACTGCACTGTATGATGTAACTATATTTCTGCTCATGTCTGTGTTCTTTTATTTAATTTAGTATTTAGCTCAGGATAATGATGGGCAGTATATTAAACATAAAATGAAAGTGAAACCATGAACTAGCCAGCATTAAAATTGGCATCTTAACTTGAATTACCAGCTAATTCAGTGCCAGCAGAACACCCAGTGTACAAAACAAACGAGACAGGAACTTATGGACATCTTGCTAGAGATAATGTGGCTTGCTAATGCTATTGTGTTAGCTCAGGTTTATTTGTTCGGCAGGGCAGAGGCCTTATTCAGAACCTGTAGGGTGAGGAAGTTGTGACCCTTGCTTATGGAGCTCTTATAATTCATGTCCCCTGTCTAAGGAGTGTCGTTCAATGACCATAACAGAGGGGGAGGGGGGAGAGAAATAAAAACGGAGGAAAAAATCCCAAGTGGTTATGAATGAAAGCTCTTAACATCAGCCTCACTTCCAACTTAAGTGGATAATAAGAAAAGAGGAGGAAACTACGAGGTCAAAAACTGTACTCTGTACCTAGTTAGGGGAATTAATACTTTGGAAGTAGGAGCAGCAGTAACAAAATACCCACTAAAGGAGCAGTTAGGCCAACTCTGCTTCCTGTGCTCCCTGAATATCTGAGGCCGGACGGATTCTTATCAGGATGCCAAAGGTTAGGCAGCAGTAGGAGTCCTTTTGCCGCCTAACATAATTGTATTAATCAGTACTAAATGACACAATAATTGACTGCATTGTGTAGAACCAATTAAGAAGTGCTGCTATGTGGCCTCCGTGCCTAGGTCCCTGGCAGCTAGCGGTGCATAGTGATGCCGAAGTCTGTAAGTGGACATGTTTAGGCGCAGTGCTGGACGTTGGTGTCACTGGCCATAATTCTGACGGGACCCTATGTGTCGGAAATGTAGGCCTGTGAAACCCTGGCCTACATCAAACCATGATTATGGAAGAGGTGCCTGTTGGTGATTGAATTGCAGCAGGTGCCTGTTTTATGGGCACTTGCCATGGCAGGTTCTGCTTACAGAATTAGCCCCTTATTGAAACAGGTCTAGCCAAAAACATCTTTTTTAAATAATTCTTTATTCATTTTTATAACTTACATCAAGTGTAATACAAAGTAACATCATTTTGACTTAAAAACATCACTTGAAATTCTATAATTATTCCCTACCCTTCAATATATCGTAATATATAAAACATATTTTCAATGTAATTTCATTTAGTTTAATTTAATGCAAGCTTTTATAGCTCATCACTTCCAAACAGCTGACGGTATTACAACCAGACAGTTTGTGAGCAGGTATCTCTTCTTTGAGCAGTAGCAAATAGGAAAAAATAGCAAATTCAAAATTTTTTTTCCAGGACAAAATAACTGGCATATATCAAAATGTGATTTTTGTATGAGAGCGTTTTCTTTTTAGCATAACTACTCTCTCCTTGCTGTTTGCAACACTATGATCAATTTGATATGTAACCACTTATAATCTCTGTCTAACTACTGTGAACCGCCTAGAACTCTTCGGGGTATGGCGGTATACAAAAATGAAGTTATTATTATTTTATTTAACCTCTGCTAGACGTTTGTTTTGTTTTTATTCTTTGCTTAGGGAATTAACTTTTTTATTTAGAAAGTCATTTTGCTAATGCACATAATTCATGTTACCAGTACTTATTATCCTTCATTTAAAAATAGTTGATTGCAATTGCTCATGTCTCTCTGTTGCAGTTGGTGCTTGTATTATAGTTCACAAATAATCTGGATCCATTGCCACTTAGCTTGTGGACAGCTGTCAAACTGTGCAGAACATTGCTCAGAAGACCCACAGTTTTAGTGAGTACAGAAATAACTTAACTATCTATACAGTTTTAATGTGGTAGATGAAGTTGAATAAGATGAGCTATTCTGCTGAGGGATGCTTCAGGGTGGGGTGGGGGTGATGCTTTGGAGGGGGCGCAGAAGGAAATGGGCACTTCTCTTGATGAAGGATACTTTGGAGGGGGTAGAGGCAGGAGGCATTGGGCACTCCTCTTGCCATGGACAGTCAGGGGGAGGGGGAGGATCAGGGGTTCTGACAGGAGGGAGTGGGCATCCCTCCTGCCGGCCAACTTGTGGGAAGGGAGGGGTCAGGGGTTCCCTGCCACTGCTGCTCAGCTGATCGTAGCAGGGAGATTTCCTTGCCACGATCAGCTCAGCGGCAACAAAATTCTCTAAATGGTGCCTGTGACATGGAAGCTGGTTAGAGAATATAGGTGGTTATGCAGGGTTAGGCATCCGATTCTGTATAGGATGCCCATTCGTGATTCTCAAAAGCCACTTAAGCAGCTGCTGAGACCAGGCGTCCTATACATAATCAGGCCCTTAATGTATACTGATTTGGAAATACCTAATAATTCCCAATTAAGGGGCTTTTGCTAAGCCTTAATCTGCCCTTGTGTGGGGTTTTTCTGATTTTCCATTTTTTGTACTAATAGCCTTGCATCAATATAGCACATGGCCATTACAAAAATTACTGCATTAGTACTTACTGACACCTTTTTTGTAGGCTGTAAGGTTTCCAAGTTCCAAGTTTTATTAAGGGATTATTTGACTCTTTTTCTTTCCTTTGGAAGGAAGAGGGAATAAAATATTTAGGGATAATGATTCAAAAGATGCTGGAAGATACAATGATGGTAAATGAAAGATTTTCATTGTTGAAGATCAAAGAAATGTGTGAGCAATGGAACCCACTACATTTTTCTTGGTGGGGGAGAGTCCAAACTATCAAAAATGATGATTTCGCCTGTAATTTGTTACCAAATGAGTATGTTACCAATTTATTTTCAATCATCTTTTTATAAAAAAAACTCAATGGGATTCTTTCAAAATTTCTTTAGCTTGGAAAAAATCCTAAAATAGCCTTAGTATCGTTACAAAAGTCTAAATCATTGGGAGTGGTAATTTTTATAGATATCATCAAGCTTTTATTTTGCGTCAGGGTATGTATTGGATCCTTGCTGAACTTATGGAACATCTGCCGGACTGGTTGATTCTGGAAAGTCATCTTATGGTTCTACTTCATCTCAACCACGTGTTGAGTATCAAGCTTCCCAGAATCTATAACAATAATATGATTTTTCAGTCAACGTGGAAAACGTTAAAATTTGTAGATCAGTTAATTTCAATCCCGATACATAAAACTACCGGTCATTCCCTATGGTTGAACTCCAAGATATTAGTGGGCAATTCTAAAATCCTACAGAATTATTGGTTGAAGGCAGGTATTCGAACATTAAGGGCTCCTTTTACTAAGGTGCGCTGGCGGTTTCAGCGCGCGCTTTACTGCTACAATACTGCACGCGCTAAACGCTAATGCCTCCCTAGAGCTTACATTAGTATTTTTCATTTAGCGCATGGTTAGCGCGCGCTAAAAACGCTAGCGCACCTTAGTAAAAGGAGCCCTAAGTGATATACTTTTGAATGATAAAATAGCTTCTTTTTTGCAATTACAACCATGGTTTGGAATTTTAAAATCTCAAGAATATAAATGGATACAGTTAAGGCAGGCCATTGAGGCAGGGTTTCCTGCATGGCGTGCTTTAGTAAATCAACCTAGCTTGCCGGCCATATGTTTCCAAGTGGAGGCTCATGGTCACCAGGCCTCCCAATGGTATAAAGTCATATATGAATATGTTTCAAAGAAACCGAAAACAAGTTTGAGGGATATTTGGTCTATAGAAATACAACAAAATATTTCTATTACTCAGTGGCCACAGGTTTGGAGTCGACGGCTGTGTTGCACTGCATCAGCATCTATAAGACAAACATTGTTTTTTCTATTATATAGACGATTTTGGACACCAGTCAAATTGCAAAAATTAGATAACACCAAATCAAATAGATACTGGAACAGCCATCTTGGAGTAGGAACACTGGATCTTCTTTTATATTACTGTCCATTAATATTTACTAAAATTAATTTAGGGCTCCTTTTACAAAGCTGCGCTAGGGCCTTAACGCGCGGAATAGTGGGCACTAAATTGCCGTGCGCACTAGCCGCTACTGCCTCCTTTTGAGCAGGCGGTAGATTTTCAGCTAGCGCATGCTAATCCAGTGCGTGCGCTAAAACCACTAGCGCACCTTCCTAAAAGGAGCCCTTAGTCTTAGGTGTTGATATCCCGCTGACATATGAGGTGATCTTATTTGGGACATTGTTACAATCCAAATGTCCAGTTGACAAAAATAAAGATAGACTTCTTCTTATAATGACTGGGGTGGCCGTACAATTAATCACCAGAAATTGGAAGAATTGGGATATGTTGAATTTTACTTTTTGGTGGGAAACACATTGTTTGTATTGTCGTTATGAAAGATTGTTAGCTGAACAATCAGGGCAGTTTAGGAAATTTTGAGAAATTTGGAGTCCATTGGAATCATTCGTTAAATATTTTAATGATTAATACTACTTCCAGAGTTGATTTTAGTTCCATGCATCCAGGAAGGGTGGGTGAGAGGGAGTGAGAGGGGAAGGAGGGGTTAGATAATGAGATTTAAGCAAATTGCAAGTATGTAAGTGCTGTCGTTTTGAATTCTTGAATGCATTTCTATTGCACTTTTGATATCTTTAATAAAATCAATAAAGAAAAAAAAAGATTTGATAAAAACGCTTTTAAAAAATTTCTAAGCGATTTACAATAGTAATAAAATATTCTATAAGGTCCTGATTCTATAAAGATGCCTACAGATAGGCACCTAGATTGGCTAGCCAATCTGGGAGCCTAATTTAATTATTAATTTTATTAATTGGACTAATTTGTACTGCTAATTGAAATTCTATTAAAAAAAAACAAAAAATGATTAAAAAATTAATTTGCTGATAGATGCCTAACTACCACTTTGTTGTAGACGTCTACGCCGAAGTGCCTACCAGCACTTGCCAGCAAGTAGAATTGGTTAGGGTAGATTCAGGCTAGATTTGGGGTGGAGTTAGGGCATGGATTGAGTTAGATGCCAGTATGTGCCTACCTTAGGCACACTCATATAGGCCAAGAAAACCCTGGCCTAAATGGCAGTGTGACTAAAGATTTAGGGGCATATTCTATAAGCGGCATCCCAATTGTAGGTAGCAGTAGGCATCCTATTGCTGTCTAACCAGCCAATTAGATGCACATTAAAAAAAAATAAAAAACACTTTGAGGCAGGCCGCCTACACCAGTGGTTCCCAACCCTATCCTGGAGGACCACCAGGCCAGTCAGGTTTTCAGGATAGCCCTAATGAATTTGCATGGAACAGATTTGCATGCCTGACACCTCCATTATATGCAGATCTCTCTCATGCATATTCATTAGGGCTATCCTGAAAACCCGACTGGCCTGGTGGTCCTCCAGGACAGGGTTGGGAACCACTGGCCTACACTGTAGGCATCTGTCATGGTTGAGGGAGATATGTAGGGATGCTTAAGCTTGCCCAAGGCTAGGCGTGGGTGTGGTTTCTCTAACCAGCATCTGTGACATGGACATTGCTTAGAGAATCGTGGCAGTTAGGCGGGATTAGACAGGGTTAGGCATCTGTCCGTTAGGATAGGCGTGAATCTATAATGGACAGATATGATTCTATATAGAACGCTCATGTGCAATTCTCAAAAGCCGCCTAGGCGACTGCTGAGACCACATGTCCTATACAGAATCAGGGTCTTAATGCCTACTGACACCTAAGAACACTTACGCACCACTAGGTGCAATTCTATAAATGGCACCTAACAGTTCATTGATAACTGTGCCAAATGGCGCCTAGGACTTAGACCAGGGGTAGGGAACTCCGGTCCTCGAGAGCCGTATTCCAGTCGGGTTTTCAGAATTTCCCCAATGAATATGCATGAGATCTATTTGCATGCACTGCTTTCAATGCATATACATTGGGGAAATCCTGAAAACCCGACTGGAATACGGCTCTCGAGGACCGGAGTTCCCTACCCCTGACTTAGACACCATTTAGAGAATCATGGCCTAAAAGCTCACAGGGTAATCTAGCGGTAACCAATTAGCATGTGTTAATTTAGATGTGCTTACTGATTAGCCCAGGATTGCCCACTCTTGGCCCCATGACATGCCCCCCTCCAAAAAAAATTAAATGTTTTTAGTGCACAATTTGAATGTATACATTTGGCACTTATCACAGGATGTTTGGGCGTAATCCATAGTATGCCATTTTTAAGCTGCAGAAGGCATGTATTAGCACTAACAGAGTTTAGTAAAAGGACTCCATAGTATCAATGTGGGGAACTGTTAACATATAATATTCTACAGCTAATTTATGCTATTTTAGCACTGGTACCATTTTATGCAATGAGAAGGTGTTATTAACAGTATAATAACACATCCTAATGACAGCCCATATTGATAATTTCTATTCTAAGTGCATTTTGGTCAAAGAATGCTCAGCTTGGGACATGAAAAATATAAACATTAACATCAAAATATAAACACATCTGTTGTTTTGTATAAAACACACTTGATAGTCAAGTTAAGATGTAAAAAAAAATATATATTTAGCAAAAGCCTAGAGTCCGTTTCTGTCTACTGGACTAGCATATTATAGTTCTGAATTGACTTTTCATGCGCAACCTTCGCAAAATCAGAAAATTCTTTGAAAAAGAACAATTCAGACTCATAGTTCAATACCTAGTCCTAAGTCTATTGGATTACTGCAATATCCTCTACCTTTCTTGTCCTACTTACCTAATAAAACAACTACAGACTGTGCAGAACACTGCCCTCAGAATGATCTATTCCCTTGGAAAATTTGACCACATCACCAACGCCTTCCTAGACTCACACTGGCTTCCAATACAAGCCCGCATCCAATTCAAATTATACTGCATGTTATTCAAAACATTAAACGGAACGGCACCCACCCACCTAAACAACCGTCTAAACAGGAACCTCTCAACCAGACAGAGGAGAACCCAATCCCCTTTCTCCTTCCCCCCTTTTAAAGGAACTAAACGCAAAAAGATGTATGACAACTTACTTGCAACACATGCAGATAAATTGGACCCCTCCGTCACCAACCTACTGACAGCATCAACTGACCTCAAGGCTTTCCGCAAAGAAATCAAGACCCTAATATTCAAGAAATTCACCCAAACGTCCTAATCCCTTCCTTTTCCCCTCTCTCCCCCTCTTAGAATATACTCATCAAAATTGCTTTAGACCTTACGCCTTAATTGTAATTTGTATTTCTCTTCCTGGAAATGTCCAGTTATCGTTCTGATGTAATCCGCTTAGAACTGAAAGGTACAGTCGGAATATAAGCCAGTTATGTAATGTAATGTAATGTAATGTAAATGGACTGCTTAAGCTTCCTCTGATGTATCGGGAGCCCTATGCACTATTCCAATGTCAGAGCCAGAGGTTTCTCCATTAATTGTTCATTTAGATTTCAGCTCAGTGAATATGACCACAAAGTCAACCAGCATCAGTGCATTATACCTAGCCCGAGGGCTTTATTTGCAGTGACCTGCTTCAAGATATGCTTGACCAATAGCATATCCTAACCTTATTTAGAATTATCAAGGCGTTTACCCTCTACCACTAAAGTTTTGAACATTCTCGGTGCACCCGGATGCCAGTCCTTAAATCTGAGGATGGGTATGCAGATATAAAAAGGAGACCTATCGAAAGTGTATTTGCCTTTCTGCTGCCTAAAATATTTAATATGAATCAGACAATCTGCTTGATTTCGATAGAAAAGAAAATCTTTTGTTATATGATCGACTTACTATAAGACATGGAAAGATAGTGCTCAGGCCAGAAAACATGTTGTTACCATTCAGTGGCAAGCGGTGGTAGGCGATTTTCTTCATGAAATTCATTTCGATTGTGCTGAATTAGAATAAATCCTACAGAATTCTGCAGAAGCAACTTGTAAATGTTCTGCTGTGGTTTTTTTTCATCTTCTCTTAACAGTTTAACTTTTCTTTTGGTAAGTGGTTTGAAAATAATTTAAAACCCTGTCCATTGCTAAAAAATTAAAAACTGACACATGATAGAAAGCTATCGTGTGTCGGTCACGCAAATGCAGCAACTCAATCATAGGCATCGGAAAAATAGGCCAGGGTTTTCGAGAACTACCTTTTCGGCATTTATGTTTGAAATCGCATCTACGAAGGTTCCTAAGGATACCTAAGATTGTTTCTGGCATTAGCCATGCCTACTTTGACTGTAGGCGTTCTAAGGCACCCCTGTAAATATGATCTAGGCACTAGTTTTGTTTTTAAACGGCTTTGTCACTTAAGTGCCTAACCTAAGGCGCCATTATATGGGCCTATCTGTCCATGAAATGTTCTATGCACTATTATAGAATGTTAACATGTTAAAGTTTAGTGCTAGGTTGCCTTTAACTGTATGCAATGAAGATGCTAACTATACACTTGTGTCCTGGATGTGTGTTAGCATTCTGAGAGTATTTACTAAGCAATTGACGGTCAATGTGGCATTTACTGCACACAAAGGATCAGATTCTGTAAAAGGCACCTAAATCTGCAGTTGCTTACAAAACTGCGTGCCAGTCATGCGTAGGTGCTGTGTACAGAATCGCAGCTAACTGCGCCTACCAGTAAATACCTGAGTTCTTTTGTGCTCTACCCCTAATGATGCCTAGTTAGGTGTATGGTGCCGTTAGATGTGATTATAGCGCCTACACGGTAGATGCTTCTTGGCGACTACTTTTTTATGTAACAAGTTTTAATCATTTTTAAGCAACGTGGTCAATTACCATGCCAATTAAAGTAGATTAAAACAATTAACTTAGATAGCGATTGGGTACCTACCACCACATAACTTATGGCACCATTTATAGATTATGACCCTAACAGCACAGCCTCCGTAGTCACACTTAGGGGTTCTTTTTATGAAAATGATTGGGCAGTAACTGCACAATGACTGAAGAGGGGGTGTTCAGCATCTGCCTTGCATTTACTATACAGGGACGTTGTCTGTTGCATGCAAAGTACTGCAATATTTGCAGTTACAGATATCACAGAAGCATGTCTGAGTAATACAGAACTCACACTGGCCCCTACTGGCCAGTGTAGGTAGAGATGTGCAAATGTATACTTTTTTTAAGCACCCTAGAATTAGGATTTTGTCTCACTAACTGGGTAGATCTGATTTCTTTCCTTTCTCAAATATACTGACAACAACATAAGCCCAAGTATTTAAATATTGAGAAAGTAGTGGTGAATCAGTTAAATGATTATATACTACAAAACAATTGCCTTGGTGAGTTCCAATTTGTATTCAGACATGCACACAGTATCGAATTGTTAAGCATCTCAGTATTGGAGACTTTGAGAGAAGGGATAGATAAATGTAATAAATATCTCATGGTATCCTTGGATGTCTCTGGTACATTTGATACTGCAAATTTGGAAATTTTATTAGTGAAATTGAAACAACTAGGTTTAGCAGGAGATGTGTTAAAATGGTTCACATTTTATCTAAATGAAAAAGCTTTAAGGGTGAGAGGAAAGGGTATAGTGTCAAGAATAGTGGAAGGTAAAAAGGGAGTCCCACAAGGCAGCCTTATCGGTAATGCTGTTTAACATCTATATGACCTCATTGGGGATGACGTTTAAAGAGATGGGTGTGCAATACAGAATATATGCCGATAATATTCTGTTCTTCTTCTCGATAAAAGACATCCTTAATATAGATCCTTGCTTGCAAAAGTATATGGAAATGATCAGAAGTTGGATGAGTGAACATGATTTGAAATTAAACATTAACAAAACGAAGGTAATGGTGGTGAAAGGCCAAATAATTGGAAAATGTCATTGTTATGGGGAAAAAACTGCCAGTAAAAAAGGAGATGAATGTCCTGGGAGTGTGCTTAGATAGTTGTTTGACAATGTAAAGCAAAATATTAAAAATAATCAGGGTGGGATACCTTCAACTTCAAATGCTTTATATATTGAAGCCAATATTACCAGCATATGATTTCTGCACTGTGGTTCAGACATTGATCCTGAGTAGGGTGGATTATTGTAATTCACTATACTTAGGTGTTGTGAAAGGGAAGTTGAGGGCTTTGCAAATGCTTATCAACTCCACTGCAAGATTAATGACAGGGGTTCCTAGGCGTACCCATATAACTCCTGTGTTGAAGAAACTACACTGGTTATCTATGCAACAAAGAGTGCAGTTTAAAATTGTTGCGATCATGCATTAGCCATTGTATCCTGCTTCCCCAAAGATCTTATAATAATTCTTTGAGATCTATAAACCGAGAAGAGAGCTTAGAGAAATAAATAGGATGAAATTAAGTTTGGAGGGTAGAATGTCGACTATGCATGCTAGGATCGGAGCAACAATGATATCCGTAGAACTATGGAATGCCTTGCCTAGTATCCTATGGTTTTGTACGGGGAAGATGAATTTTATGAAAATGCTGAATACTCAATTATTTGCCAATGTCTTATGTTAATGCCAATGCATTCTTATGATAATCACCTTTTAGAATTTTTTTCTGACACCAATGTGTGATTTAAAGCTTGCTTGTATTTCTGAATTGATTGAATTTGCGCTCTATCCCTGTTTATACAGTAACAGGGATGATTAATGATGTTGTTTAGACATGTCTATGTTATATGTGATAATTGTAGGGAAACAAGATTTTATGTATGTGATATGGAAACCGCATAGTTCTATGCGGTATATAAATTTTTTAAAATAAATGTAATAACAATTAAAGGTTTATTAAATATAAGAAAGTAATATAGCCAGAAATAATAAAAAAAAAAAATCAAGATTTAAAATTTATGTGCAAATGCTAGGTAACATTAGAATGATTATGGATTGAGAGTACTGGGGGAAGAGGATCATTGTTGGATCAGGAGTAATGGTATGGTCACTGTTGGATTGGAGGTACCAAAGAGCTTCAGTGTTGTATCAGGGGTACCAGGAGAGAGCTTTGGTGCTTTAACAGTATGACAGGGGATCAGGAAGAAGAGCGTCTTCACATTTCCTGTGCCAGGGCTGTGCTACTGGATCTCTTAATTGTGTCAATGGGAAACTGTTGAAAATACTCCAGTTAGTTCTGAGGCTTTTACAATTGCTGCACTTAAAGTTTGGCAATGATTATGGCTATGAACATGCAGGAATTGATAATTTTCCATTGATAAGCAGGACAGAATTGGGCACACAAGTGGGTGACATCATTCATTGGTGCGAAACAACTTTCCCAGAGCTCAGAGCTAAGTGCAAAATTCTACCAGGCATTGCCTTTCTGACACACAGCATTTTCCTCAGTCCCTCAGTTGTGCAGTCTTCCACTTTTCTAAATGGACATGAAAACAAAACTCAACTGTTAATGATATACAGGGTGAGGCAAAAAAAAAAAAAATAACCCCTACAGGTTGGTTTTTTTAATTTTTGTTTGTTTATTTTTGCAGTTTTCTCAGCAACAGCTATAAATTTCAATGAAAAATGTTATTCACTTATTTAGTCATCATACTTACAAAGGGGTGCTGAAAAGTTCTCAGCCCAATCAAGAAGAGAATGACTTGGATATGGTTTCAATAAGTGATCTGAAACAATGTCAAAACAGAGAATTCTGTTTCTGCAAATTGGCCCTCAATGAAATAAGATAACGCTATTTTTGTGAGACTGGGCATCAAAATGGCAGATGACATTTAATTTGAGCAAGTGCAAAATGATGCATGTGGGAAAAAAAAAACCCAAACTATAGCTACATGATGCAGGTTCCACATTAAGAGTTACTGCCCAGGGGGAGAAGTTGCTCTTACTGGGAGTATCTTTATCTGGGACCATGTAAAGCAGTGATTTCAACTGGACTTGCTACTTCACTCTTATCAGGCACTAAAAAGTCTCCTCTATTGCCATCATAGGGGGCTTTAGACACACTTCTGTGATGCGCCCACATGGCGTGCCCTGAGAGATGTGCTAGGAGGGGCACACCGTGCTCCTTGGGAGTTTCTTGGAGCTCCAAGGAGGGATGAGGAGTGACAAAAAATGAAAGTTTAATGTATTTTATATTTTGTTTAATTTGTTGGAAGGGGGAAATGTAAAGCTAAAACCAAAATTTCCACACCAGTTTCAGTTGGGTTGATAGATCACCATATTGCACCTTTAGGCGATCTAAATCTTAATGAAAACTTGCTTTCTCCATTAGAGGCTTCACTATCTCCCCCCAGAACATATTCCCCCTTCTCCACCAGTATCTTGTGATAATGGGACCATGAGGGTCCTATATTAGAGACAGGAACTCAAAATGAATCACAAGGTATTTCAAAATTAAATTTTACTAAATTGCCTCAAATGGTTGTTTTACCAGTTCCTATAACTGACGATAAAGAAGATATTACCCTCAAATATTTATTGGATCTTAATCAAAGGATAGAAGGGATGTTACGATCTGTTGTTTCTCAGAATAAGATTTTGTCACAAGAAGTAGTTGAAAATTTTGTTAATGTGAATCCCAAAGTTTCCTTATTGGATAAACATTGTAGCACTTTGGAGTCTCAGATTTCAGCTCTACAAGCAGCAATGAAAGACTCTTGTAACATACATTTTAAAATGGAAATGCTTGAAAATGCTAATAGAGTTAGAAATCTGTTAATTTTCCTATTATATATTTGCTTTCACCTGAGATCATTATGAGGAAATCCCTTAAAGAGATTCTAGGTTTGGAAAATAGTGCTACTTTTTCATTCTCAAAATGTTATTATATACCCTCTAGAAAAAAGCTCCCAGGAGGTAATTGAATCAAATCAAATCAACATTCTGCATGACATTGATAGCAGTGTGGAGTCCTTATGGATAGAAATTCCATGTGTGAAGAGAAGGAATATAAAGTTAGGGTTATACTACCGTCCCCCAGAACAAAATGAGCAGACAGCTGAAGAAATGTTTTCAGAGATTAGGAAAGCTGGAGAAATGGGCAACAGTATAATAATGGGCGATTTCAATTACACACTTTCTAGAGAAGACACATAAACTCACTCCTACTAACAACTATGTCCCAAATGGAAACACAGGGGACCTTGAAGACACTGCAAGGCCGCACACCCCACCCACACACACAGGCTCACACATAAACAACTCGAGCACTCAAAGTCAGAAAAAAAATAAAGAAAAGTGAAGAAAAAGCCTCAGTTCAGCTTCATTTGGCAAAAAAACTCCACTTTCTAGAAAATACTCAAAGGTTGAAGATACTTGCACACATGTGGTGGTAATTATAGGTGGAAAAGCAAGCACTGTAGCATCCCTCAGAAGAACCACCCACATACAAAGGCACGCCAAAATCAAAACAACTTGTGTGACCAAGATCTGTACAATAACATAAAGTCACCAACAACTTCAAAAAATTCCAAAAGCAGAAAAAGACAGAGAAACTTAGCTGCCAAAATGGTCTGAATAGTTCACAGAGCACTTCACTCGGTACTCCACCCTCCAGACACCGCAATCAGTAAACCCAATGGGGAAATCTCAGTTTCACACTGTTGCTTCAGAGGTTACAGTCTTTCTGCCATCCAGATAATAATAATTTATTCTTGTATACCACCAAAGCCATAATAGTCGGGACCATCTGTTCAGACCACACACCAAACACAGAGAAGTTCTTGCACACAGAGAACACAGACACTCACAGCCATTAAGCTCCAAGAGACTCTACCCCTTCAGGGTAAACCAGCCAATCAGCTATCTTCTTCAGCCAGTAGGGAAGCCAGCAGCAGCAGCCATCTTAATCAGCCACAGAATGCTGCCCACTCAATCCGCCCATTCAGACCAGCTGGGTGAACAGAACCTAAAGTAAAAATCCAACATTGTTCACGTTATCTCAGCTGATGCCTCCAATCCCCATGTCTCACAGAGTAAGGGAGATGTTCAATAAAGGTACACCGTAGAGCCCCAAAATCATGCTTCACTTCCACACATTGTGCCACTAAAGGCTCTTCCATGCGTAGAGTGTTCAAACAAGACTTATGCTCCAATAGCCTTGTCTTGAAACAGTGCAAAGTCTGCCCCACATAAAGCAAAGAACAGGGACACTTCACAATGTATACAACTCCCTCTGACACACAGGAGGTGGAACTCCGCAGGTTAAAAATCTGTCCAGTCTCAGGGTGAACAAATTCACTTCCTTCCATCATCAAAGGGCACAGGGAACATAAGAACTGCCATCTCCGGATCAGACCCATGGTCCATCGAGTCCGGCGATCCGCACACGCGGAGGCCCAGTCAGGTATACACCTGATGTAGTTTTAGTCACCCATATCCCTCTATGCCTCTTAAGGAGATGTGCATCTAATTTGCCTTTGAAACCTAGCACAGTGGATTCCTTAATAACCTCCTTTGGGAGAGCATTCCAGGCATCCACCACTCGCTGCGTAAAGCAGAACTTCCTGACATTTGTCCTGGACTTGTATAAGAACATAAGAACTGCATAATTCCCACATTTGTGATGTCCCACCCACATCACCCACATTATTTGGAGTGGCTATGGGTGCAACCTTTGCCCCCAACATAGCAAATTTATTCATGGACCGGTTTGAGGAACAGTTTATTTACCCTTCCTGGTTTGCCTAGGAATTGACGGCTGGATACGATTTATTGATGATATTTTTTGTTTATGGAAGGGTTATTTGGATGACCTTTTCCTTTTCCAGGACTATGTCAATTCTTGCCATTCATCATTGAAGTTTGAGATGACTTTTCATCAATCCACAATCTCTTTTTTGGATGTTCAGTTACAGATCGTGGGGGATCCCTGTCTGCCACATCATAGGCAGTGCTTATACCACACACCTCAGAAACACCCCTCCTCCGTCCCATATCGGCCAATTTTTTAACGGGGAGAATTGAGTATAAACTCCTCGTTGGTCAGGGTTCAATTTCAATTTCATGGTCAGGGTTCATGAAATTGAACCCTGACCAACGAGGAGTTTATACTCAATTCTCCCCGTTAAAAAATTGGCTGATATGGGACAGAGGAGGGGTGTTTCTGAGATCTGTGGTATAAGCACTTCCAAGTAAATGTTGTAAAGAGATTTGAATGGTGATTGATGAAAGAAGATCATAATCAAATAATTTGGAACTAGTTTAACTTCTTTTCGTCTAGTAACATTTAGGTGCAGGCATTTATGTCAATGAAAACCAGGCCTAAATACTTGCACCTAAGTTGTACATGGATTGGGTGTACAGTATTCTTTAATAGCGCACCTAACTTTTAGGAAAGTCTTATTACCCACCCAATCTCCTCTCCCGGCCACACCCCATTTTGAGATACATGCACTAGAATTTTCAAGCACCACTTTATAGAATATGCTTAGAAAATTGAACATGTAAATTCTAATGAATGCCAATAATTCCTTGTTAATTGTCAATTATTGTAATTGATTGGTTTGTTAATAATCAAATTGTGTGTGCAAATCTGCGGTACATACAGATTTGTGCGTGCGACATTGGATGCAGTATTTAGAACTGAGGGTTTATATTCATTTCATCACATTTGTTTTATATGACTAGCAAAGCAGCTTCCAATTTACTAAAAATATTGCATAGCTGAATCAGAGAAAATCATTAAAAATTTTCCAAGTTCTCAAAGTCTATGGCTGGTAACTGGGATACATCCTTATTAGTATGTGCAGACTGAATGGAAATGTTGGTCTGTTACAGTGTTATAGTCTTTCACCCTTATCTAGCATAGCCTAAATTAAGATAGCTATGTGTTCAGTGACATGCTTCTCCAAATTATAATCTAATGAATAGAAAGATTGTATTTTAAATGTTGAAATTAAAAGGACAGGTATTCAGCTTTGCATTGCTCTTACCTTAATTGGTATTGAAATTCTTATGTTATTGGGAAGGATTTACTTTTTTTTCTTCCAATCAGTGTTAGTTGGCAGGACAGACTCTCCAGTCTAGCAATGCATAACAAAATCAAAATTGATTAAGCTGAGACTGCTACAAAGTTGGCAGAGTTAAGTGAAAAAGACTAGAACTTCCATTCAGAAAAGTAGTAGCTTGACAGCTGAAGCTTATTCAACCCTGTTGTTCCCCCTTGGCCACTTCATGTTGGAAACAGGAGTAGTAACTAGAATGTATTACATGTTAAATAGTGTGATTAAAATAAGGCATTAGTCTTAGCAAATTCAGACTTTCTAAGATTAGTCTTGTTTAGTGATATGCTGGAGGGAACTATTAAAGGCTCTTGGGAGTCCCTTGTTAAATTATTTGTTGGAATCCATTTCTCTACATGTAGAGAAGAGCTAGCGAGATTCCCTTGATAAGAATTTGGCAGCACTACTCTTGTTTGTCAGTTATGTTTTTTTCTGTTTTAGAAGCAGGAAAAAAAGCTCTTTAAGCTCTAGTCTACCATGTATCCAAAACAAGAAAAAGAACAACAAAATTTAATCTTCTTGACCATGTTAGTAGGGCAATTTCCACGTAGCCAACAAGGTTTTCGACCTGCTGGGACACCATCCCAGAGATGCCAAGGGTGGCTCCTCCCAAAGATGGATATACTGTATAAGTCTGTTATGCTTGAGACTGAAGGCTAATGACAGAGGATTTTCTTGCAAGTCCCTGCTGTGTCTAACACTAATTATGCCAGGACATGCAGGCAGCATATTCTTACATGTGGGTGACATCATACATGGAGCCCAGTAAGGACTGTGTCAAAGTGTACTGTCACTTTAAGCTTCAGAAAGCTTTAAGACTGCTCGCACCATGCATGCACGAGTGCCTTCCCGCCCAGTGCTGGCTCACGAGGTCATCGGTTTTTCATTTTCTATGGAGTGAAAACAATGTATCTGGACTTTGTCTAGTCAAATTTGCCTTCTCACTTCGTTTTTCCATTATTTCTCTCAATTTTTCTTCTTAGTTGGTTTTCTTTTAAATCCTTTCAAATTTTAATTACCCCCCCACACACACACACACACTCTTTTACAAATCCGCAAAAGCTGTTTTTAGTGCTGACCGGTGTGCTAAATGCGCTGCGCTGCTCCTGATGCTCATAGAACTCTATGAGAGTTGGGAGCAGCGCAGAGCATTCAGTCAGCTGGTTTGCACTAAAAAACACTATCACGGTTTTGTAAAAGGGGGGGGGGGGCAAATTTCATAATTTTCACTTTTGGGGCCTGTGGGTGTTTTTTAAAGCCTTTGTCCTCACCGGTAGTGTTAATGGCTTTTCAGCCTTGTTTTTACTCAACCCGTGCTGCCTTCTCTTTCCTGCTGGATCTCTTCCTGATCTTCCAGGCCTAAAAAAACAAAACAAAGAAAAAGAAGAATATTTTTTTCAGTTTTTTTTTTTCTTGCATTTTATTTCTTCAAGAAGATAGTAGGCCTGGGGCACCCAGAAACTTGGACTTTTCTGTGGTACTGAGTCAATCGACATCGACATTTACATCAATCATCAGCATCACATGCATATCTCGAACTGAGTCTTTTCATGCGTGCCTCTCCTTGATGCAGCCTCTTGGGGTTACCAACACTTTGACACCCTTCCACACCTATAGTACCAGCTAAGTACCGGTGTCTCCTTTCATGGATTGATATTCTGGGTGGTATTGATTCCCTTCGGTACTGGTGAGTATCAACAGTTTCATTGTTGTCATAACCAGCATCATGGACATTTTCAGCATCGAGTCTCTCGATGCAGGCTGTTCATCGATGCAAGCTGTCATTTCTTAATCACACTTCCCCTTGCTAATGCTTCGATACCCTGTGACATCTATAGTACCAGCTTCACAGCCCTTAGTACTGGTGCAGTTTCCCACCATATACAGGGGCATTGCATGGCTGTTCATGAGATCACAATGACTTTGGCCTCAATGCCTCTTTTTTTCTTTCCTTGGTACCGATATAGCTTATTTAGCACTGGAATCTGCTCAGTACCAGTCCTTCCCTGCTTTGTGTTATTTGCCTACATTCTACCTCAGTACTGTTGCTGCTCCTGTAACTTTAGTTCAGTGACCGGTACCAGTGCTTCCACTGTCTCCCTCAGTACTGACCAACCCTCAGCATTTGGTTCTTCCACCCCATAGCTCATCAATCCATGTTGATTTCAACAACTCTCGCAAGGCACTTTCAGTGTCTTGGTCTGGACCATTGAGTACTCTGAATTCAATCTTGTCGTAGACTTGAAAACTGCAATGGTTACATCCATCTTTGCTGGTTAAATCTACTCTTTGTCCTTAAGTTCCACAGACTATGCCACTGCACCATCAGGATGTGAAGGCCATGGTATGGATAAGTTTAGACACAGTCTTTACTAAACTTCTATGTGGAACAACAGAGTTCTCAGTTCAACTTCTATATGTCCTTTTATCTCGAACATCTCATACAGAAGTTGGCTGATCTTGAGCAGTATATTGCATTTGGCTGCCTGCCAGACTTTCTGGATTAGGAAGGATCCACATAGTCTTTCAAAGTTGGATCACTTCTTCTGCATATCATGAACAATCCTGTACATCAGCAGTGTTCATAAGAATCTAAGAATTGCTGCTGCTTGGTCACACCAGTGTCCATCGTGCCCAGCAGTCTGCTCTCACGACGGCCCTCTGGTCAAAGACCAGCGCCCTAACTGAGACTAGTCCTACCTGCGTACGTTCTGGTTCAGCAGGAACTTGTCTAACTTTGTCTTGAATCCCTAGAGGGTGTTTTGCCCTATGACAGACTCCGGAAGAGCGTTCCAGTTTCTACCACTCTCTGCGTGAAGAAGAACTTCCTTATGTTTGTACGGAATCTATCCCCTTTCAATTTTAGAGAGTGCCTTCTCGTTCTCCCTACCTTGGAGAGGGTGAACAACCTGTCCTTATCTACTAAGTCTATTCCCTTCAGTACCTTCAATGTTTCGATCATGTCCCTTCTCAATCTCCTCTGTTCAAGGGAGAAAAGGCCCAGTTTCTCTAATCTTTCACTGTACGGCAACTCCTCCAGCCCCTTAACCATCTTAGTCGCTCTTCTCTGGACCATTTCGAGTAGTACCGTGTCCTCCTTCATGTATGGCGACCAGTGCTGGACGCAGTACTCCAGGTAAGGGCGCACCATGCCCTGTACAGCAGCATGATAACCTTCTCCAATCTGTTCGTGATCCCCTTCTTTATCATTCCTAGCATTCTATTTGCCCTTTTCACCGCCACCGCTTCATCGACTTGTCAATCAGAACTCCCGAGTCTCTTTCCTGGGAGGTCTCTCCAAGTACCATCCCGGACATCTTGTATTCGTGCATGAGATTTTTGTTACTAACATGCATCACTTTACACTTCTCCTTCATGGATGTAGAGCCTCTGCTACTTCGCTCTCTCACTATAATTCCAACAGGAATCCATCATGTGGTGTAGAACTTGTTAAAGATGGATTGCCTATTCTACACATCATAACAACTCTGCTTCTCACCATATTTAGCATTTAAACAGAGGGATCCGCTGGGTGTAGAGCCTGCTAAGCTTGGATCTCCTCATTTATTTTGTAACAATTTTGGCCATCATTTGACTCTGTCTCTGTTGACATCACTTTATATCAATGGACTCCTCTCTGGTTGTAGAGCCTATAAAGTAGATTATTTTCTTCCTTTGCAGTTCACCTCTGCTAGAACTGCTTGCACAATGAATGTATCCATAATACTAATTGTACACTTCTACAAGAATGGCTGCTGAAGCATTGATGTCACATCTGGAGCATCACCTTGACAATTACTAAGACACTTTTGTCTCTGATATGAACTTTATTATTCAAAATTGTTTACTACATAACTAGAATCTAAATACTTTGCACCTGTAGTGGAACGCCTTGAGGCATTGGATTTTGATGAACCTCCTCCAGAGTTTCGCCTCTTCACAATCTATGTTGCAGAGCTGGGAGACTCCTCTCTTCATCGCCACAGCTCCACAGGAGACTCACTCTCTCTAAAGAATTCAACTACCACTGTACTATCAATGTTATTATCCTTGTGAAATAGACTGACGGGATATTCACCATACTCTATGCAGGTCACTATATTTCCCTCACAATATCTCACCTGGTTGAACAAAAAAAAAAAAAAAAGAAGAAGAAAACTCCAATTCCTTCATTATTCTAAAGATCTTGGAGCTCTGGGAGTGGCTGTAGGAGAGGAGGACACCACTATCACATCCTATTAAGGAT
Organism: Geotrypetes seraphini; assembly: GCF_902459505.1. Taxonomy (NCBI): domain Eukaryota; kingdom Metazoa; phylum Chordata; class Amphibia; order Gymnophiona; family Dermophiidae; genus Geotrypetes; species Geotrypetes seraphini. Next base: position 33,921,068 of record NC_047101.1, on the reverse strand, counting down.
AATTATGTCTTATAGGCCTTCCTGGTATTCATCTATGGTCTAGCTGCATAATTTCTAGACCTTTTAGGAACCTCTGCTTATCCATTGACGCTACATGCACCTCTTATCATAAAGCCTGTCTTAACTCTCTCTTTCCAGTTTCGTCATTCCTATCTTATATTTATTTATTTATTTTAAAAATTTACATACCATTTATTATTTCCAGTTGACACCTTTCTCTATTTTAAGTCTCACCTCATTTATCTATATATCTGTATATATCTGCTTCTTCTCTATGGCTCCTTAATCTCAAGTATAGCCAGCATTTTCCAATTTTTTTTACTATCTTTTGTGTATATATAAAAAAGGAAAAACTCTGGGGGAGGAGGAGGCTAACTGGTAGAGCTGCTGCCTCTGCACCCAAAGGTTGTGGGATTACATCCCCATGCTCCTGTTTGTGACCCTGCACAACCAACTTCACACAGATGGTGCCTCCAATAACACCTTTTACTTTATTCCCTTAACGCCAGTCAAGCTTTTTTCAGTTGCATTTCCTCCTACTGCAATGCATTCTATTATTTTCTGCTTTGCAAACCCTTGGCTTACTTTTGCTAATGATATGAGGGTGAACAACCTGTCTCTATCTACTAAGTCTAGTCCCTTCATTATCTTGAATGTTTTGATCATGTCCTCTCTGTCTCTTCTTTTCAAGGGAGAAGAGGCACGGTTTCTCTAATCTCTCACTGTACTGCCACTCCTCTAGCCCCTTAACCATTTTAGTCGCTCTTCTCTGGACCCTTTCAACAAATCAAAAACTTCTCTTAATTCCCTCCATAAAAGAGTTTTATTATACACGGAAAATAAATTTTGCTGTATCTGCCCCAACTTTGTTTTAATTCTCTACCACAACTACTTCGAGACGAACAACATCTAGATAAATTTAAGATAAGCCTGAAGACTTTTCTATTTCGCGACGCATTCTCTTCTGTTTAGACTCTACTCCTCCCTCTTATTCCATTCACATTATTTTCTATCTTTTTTTTATATATATATATTTTTTTTTTTTTTTAATCTTATTTTATTTTATTTCTCTCTTAAAGAACCTACCCCACCCAATATGTTTTATTCCCAATTCCCCTTTCTCCCTTTTCTCTCAAAAATGTAACTGTACCCTCCCATTCCCTTTTATCCTCACTTTCAAGTTTGTCTTGTTAATGTCTTTTATGTCCACTCTATGCACTTTTAAATATTTACCATTTCAATTTCTTTTTCTTTACTTTTTTTAAAATTTAATGCAAACCGGCCAGATATTTGTTTGATGGTCGGTATATTAAAATCTAATAAACTTGAAACTTGAGTACCATGTCCATCTTCATGGACACAGTATTCCAGGTGGGGGCGTACCATGGCCTAGTTCAGTGGCATGATAACCTTCTCTGATCTGTTCGTGACCCCCCTTCTTAATCATTCCTAGCATCCTGTTAGCCCTTTTTGCAGCCGCCTCACATTATGCATACGGCTTCATTGACTTGTCGACCAGTACTCCCAAGTGTCTTTCCTGGGGGTCTCTACAAGTACCGCACCGGACATCCTGTTTTTGTGTAAAAGATTTTTGTTACCGACATGCATCACCTTACACTTATCCACATTAAATCTCATTTGCCATGTCGCGGCCCATTTCTTGAGCTTGCTTATGTCATGTTGCAGGTCTTTGCAATCCTTCTGCGTCTTCATTACTCTGAATAACTTTGTATCGTCCTCAAATTTAATCACCTCACTCATCGTACCAATTTCCAGGTTGTTTATAAATATGTTGAAGAGCATGGGTCCAAGCACCAAACCCTGCGGCACTCCACTAATGACGCTTTTCCAGTCTGAGTATTGTCCATTTACCCCCACTCTCCATTTTCTATCCACCAACCAGTTTTTATTCTACATGAATATTTCACCCTTGATTCCATGGTTTGCAATGTTTTGAAGTAGTCGTTCATGCGGGACCTTGTCGAACGCCTTCTGAAAATCCAGATATACAATGTCGACCGGCTTGCCCTTGTCTATCTGCATGTTTACTCCCTTGAAGAAGTGCAGCAAGTTCATCAAGTAAGAGCTCCCCTTGCTGAAGCCGTGCTGGCTGGTCCTCATCAGATTATGTCCATCGAGGTGATCAATGATGCAGTCCTTTATCAGCGGCTGTACCACCTTTCCCGGTACCGAGGTCAGACTCACTGGGGGTGACAGATTATTTTCTTTGTTTAAAGAAATAAATAATAAAGAAAATGGAACAATACAAAAATCAAATTTGAAAAATTTCCTGTTTTCAAACTCTTTTTGATCTACAACTTGAAAAGGTGTGAACCAAATTCAAATATGCAAGTACAGTATAATAAATGTACTTCACAGAAGAAAGACTCATAGCAAAATTGCATCAGATTTATTGATATGTTGGGCAAAAGCCAACAGATTTTTATAATTCATCTAAGCATTAATCTGTTTACCAGCGCTGTTCTTGTACACAAGTGAAACTCTGATAATTGGAAAGATTATTATTTGTGCAGATGATTTTGTCTGATTCCTTAACATAGAAATGTAGTGTTCTATATATAGCCAATCAATATGAAGGGACAAGTGTGAATGGCTGACTACAGGTCAACATCTTGACAAAACAAGACTAGACAGGATCATTTGACAAGAACCACTAGTGCAATATCCAATATCTTGATATTTTGAACTGTAGCAGATATTAAGGATGTACTTTTAGGGGAAAAGATGCAAGACTGGACACAATTTTTCTTTATCACCTTGTTTTAAAAATAAAACAAAATGTCAATATTTTTATTTGCTTTTATCCAGAGCTGTCAGGTTCTGTAAAACAAACTAAAAATAAAAGTAGCCCTAGTCCTACCCCCACTTCCCTGTTAGTTTTATTTTCCATCTGCTGTTTCTTCATAGGACATGAAAAATCCCCTGTTTTTTCAGTCTTCCTGATGGAATGATAAGTCTTCCTTGAATCTTCCCCTTCTTTATCTATCTGAGGGCACTTAGTTCTATGTATAAAAATGCAAGTATAGTTGTCATGACCTGTAGCTGTAGAGTGCAGTCTAAGAGATTGGTCAATAGTTTCCTGAAATGTTTAGACCCAGATTCTATAAACAGCGCTGTAATCGGCAACCACCCACAAAAACCACTTTTAGCAAAGAAGTTGCAGTAACCTCATTTGCTCAGCATCAAGTATCTTCCAGTATAAACCTACTGTAGCTCTATTATGATATACTGAATATAGAAATGGTTATGCCAGTATTCAGATGCAATGTTCTCCCTAGAAATTTTTTTTAGCCGGGTAGCATGAAAAAGTAGCCGGGTGGGGCGGGATGGGGAAATTTGATGGTGGGGAAAATTAACCCCCTCTTTTACTAAGATGCACTAGCATTTTTAGCGCACGCAAACCCCTGCACTGCATGGGAAAACTAACGCCAGCTCAATGCTTGTGTTAGCATCTAGCACGCGTGGCAATTCCTCCTCGCACTAAGCGCACGCTAAAACCACTATCGTAACTTAGTAAAAGGAGCCCTAAATGTGTACTATTTTTATTAGTTAATTATTATTATTATTTTCCAATGCTCAATATGACTTCCTTTTTTAAGGTTTGACACTTGTGCCAGAATATTTTTACTAAATTTAAGAAGTATTTGCCCTCTTTCAAATGGTATAGAGGTTAAAAAAAGGGAAAGGCGTTAATGAAGTCATTAGATTCAATCTAGCCATTTATTTCTGCATTAATTTAAACAACTAAAAAAGAAGATAAATATAGCTCATCCAGTCATACAAGAAATGGCTCTACAGCAGGGGTGCCCACACTTTTTGGGCTTGCGAGCTACTTTTAAAATGACCAAGTCAAAATGATCTATCAACAATAAAATTTTTATAAAAACACAATGCACACTGTACGCAGAGAAAATGTTAATTATCATTTATATTCCGCGGGATTTCAAAGAGGTCAAGGCAGACGATTCTATGCAATGTCACCTCAGGAACAACTATACAAAAATAGACAAATATACCCCCTCCCTTTTTACTAAATTGCAATAGCGGTTTTTAGAGCAGGGAGATGCACTGAATGCCCTGCACTGTTCTCGATGCTCATAGGCTCCCTGCGCTAAAAAACGCTATTGCGGTTTAGTAAAAGGGGGCCATAGTGCAAAATATAGACAGCAGATATAAATTCTCAAAACAGACACATTTTGATCACTAAACTGAAAATAAAATCATTTTTCCTACCTTTTTGTCTGGTGATTTCATGAGTCTCTGCACTTCCTTCTTCTGACTATAAATCCAATATTTTTTTCTTTCTGCCCCTCCCCTTTTCTTTCTGTCTTTCTTTCTTTCTCTCTCCCCCTGCCCCCCCCAAGCCATTGTGCCAATTTCTCCACTTCCCCGATTCTTTCCCTACCCCCTAAGCCACCATGCCGATTTCTCCCTGCTTCCACGAGGCAGGCCAGGAATGTACAAGCGCCGGACTCACAAGACTTCACCTCTGATGTCAATTCTTACGTCGGAGATGAAGTTCCAGGCCAGGCAGGCAGCGATTGGCTGGCCCAGAACTTCCTCTCTGACATCAGAATTGACGTTGGAGGTGAAGTCTTGTGAGTCCGGCGCTTGTACGCACCTGGCCTGGATCAGGGAGGCAGGAAGAAAAAGATTGCCAAGGCAACGCGATCGACTCACATTGCCTTTGCGATCTACTGGTCGATCGCGCTCGACCATTTGGGCATCCCTGCTGTTAGGGTATCCTGTCTTGACCTGAGGAAAGGGGTTTAGTCCCCAAAAAACTGCCTTATTTCCATTTCCTATTTATACATTTTAATCAATAGATACAATACTACTTGATTCTACGTGCTGGTTGACATGGGCACCGGTTAGAGAATCTGTGAGGGTGAGGGGAGGAGGCATCTGTTCTTTAGGGCAGATGCGATTCTGCATAGGATGCTGGTATACAATTTTCAGCCGTTTCTTAGGCTGCTGCTGAGACCACCATCCTACACAGAATCAGGGCCTTTATACTCAAGTTATTTATGGTTAGTCTTCAGTCAAAGAGATGTATTCAGCTACATTCAGTTATCTTTTAATGAAAGTTGTTTTAGCACATCCAACAAGGTCCAAAATCACCCTAATGTCATGTGAGATGTGTCTCACTGCTTAAGGAATTCTGTTAAGAGATATTTGTTGGAACTGTAAAGCTTCAAATTATCAACAAATAGCATGTATGATGTTATCTGTGAGTCATTAATATCTCTAGGGCTAAGACTAAGAACTCTTGGAGTTACTTTTGGAGATCCTCACTGATCTTCTTTATCTTCATTTCTCTTTGTGTGTTATTTCTCAGCTATTTTAAGATCCCATTCTTTCTTTTCTTTCATTATCCCAGTCAGAGATCTTAAATTTGCAGTTGTTGCCTTTCATATATTTGGCCTCTCTCTTTCTTACTTTTTGGCTAGCCTTGTTATCTACTGTCTAGATTTAAATACTGAAATATAACTAGAAACAAGACTTATCAATATATAAATCAAATAATAAGACTTGAATATAAATGTTGAAAATATAATGCAATTTTTCACATACACTCAGATTTGTGTAATCCAACCAAGAGCTCCTATAGTCTAACCCACCGTCCCATCACTGTGTATAACTTTGATGTGAAAGATAGTAAGTGAGTCCACATGCTCTACTGATTAATAACTTTGTTCTCAATGGCAATGAGAGGAGAAAACAACCCCTCCACTTAGCTTTAATATGAATTAGCAGGTCCCGACATGGGCCATGTTTCGAGAGTCTGTTTCAAGGAACCCAAAGGAGAAATATTAGACTTCAAATGCCAGAGAAATGGGTGCTTGTGTGAATCGGACGACAACTTGTGTTCATAAGTTGAAACAATCTCTTCTAATTGTTCATTGAGTTTGACCTCTCACTTCTGTATATTTTTGAGAGCATTTTCCTCACTCTCTATTATTTTTGACTCAGTCTAGATTTAAATACTGGACATGGAAATAATGGTCCATATCCTTTTTTACCTTCAGGGGTACATCTAATCATACTTCTTCTTCTTATGATTATTCTTTTAACTTTACCATTGGTTTCTGTTGTTTGTCTCCTGTATAAAGAATCTCTGAATAATCTTTTTTTACATCATTTCATTTCTGTTTTTCAGACTAGTGCCATTCCAGACTGCCTTTCTTAGTGTGTGACAGGATTACATTTTTCAGCACTGAAAGGTCTACCACATACCTGCAAAATTAAATGATTTACCTTTGTATAAAAGTAAAAGTATTTATGAACAGTTAAATGCAAAGGGTAAATGCACTGTACTGTTTGCAGATTTAAGTGAAGAGCTAGCTGAAATAATGGCTTGCTTGTTTCTTCTGTGTAGCTTGTTGCCTCTAGTCTCTATGACAACCAAGACATCTGTCTCCCAGTAATTAAATTCAGGAAAGTAGCATCTTTAAAAATAATAGGTGACAATTACTATAAATTTGGTTACTGTTAATTGTAGCCAAAATATCTCTGTGAGATAATGAAGCATCTAACAAGTGACAGTGATGTATCCATTGATGTTTCTGTTCACTTATCCCTTGATGGCTAGCTACAGTAATGCCTTTTCTGTGGATTGTTCTGATATTTACCACATACATGCCGTGGTAAGGTGGTGTTCATTATTTCTAACGTCCCTTTGGAACCATTAGGCTCAAACACATTTTTTCAACCTTGCAGGTGGGTTAAACAAGTATCCATGCATGACAGCAGAGTGGAAAGTGCATACAAAGTTCTTGTAACATGTACACTCCACTCTTGTGACTAATAGACCAGTTATTAGGATAGCAGACCACTTCTCTGAGTGTAAGAACCTTGTGACCAGTTCAAATATTGATAAATGCATGACATTTTGACCCTGAGGCCAAAATTTAATCAGCAATAATTGAAACTTAGGCTCCTATCAAGAAAGAGCAATTCTTTAACAAGGCGCCTCCAAAAATTTAGGTGGCCTTCAAAAAAATTAGGCACTATGCATGTTAGGCGTGGGCATGGCTTCATGTTAGGCGCAAATTGCTGCTTTTAAGCGTGCTTAAACACTTGCATGACCACCTAACTTTTAGTTGTGCCTAGAGCTGGCCTATTTATAGGGCGCCTCCAAAATAGGTGCTGCTATTCACCAAACAGCACCAAATCCTATAAGGGATTTGCATGAATCATGCTGAACGGTACCTATTTTGGTGTCTAACTTTTGGGCGCTTCTTATAGAATTTGCCCCTGAATCCCTTATAGGAGGCAACAGGAAGTCATGACCCCTAGGCATTACCTAAGAAACAGGTAGAAAAGATACCAACCAGTATAGGACAAAAATTAATTTTATTTAATCAGGTTGAGGCAAGACATTTATTTAGAAGCAGTGGCATAGTAGGGAGATGACCTTCCCAGATGCCATCTTAGTGGGGGCATTGGCACCTCTCCACCCCACCTCATATTCACACCCTCCTTCCCCTAATACTTCTTTAAATCTTTGCCAGCATGAGCAAATACTCTGGCTTCCTGCTCACTCTGGCATGGCTCCCTCTGATAGGAGGGAGTGGGCATCCTTCATGCCAGGGGACTTTGTGGGGGTTTCCCTGCCACAGCCACTCAGCTAAACGCGGCAGGGGGATTTCCTTGCTGCAATCAGCTGATGGCAAGGGGGCAATCAGTTGCGATTCTATCCGGTACCTGTCGAATGGGCACCAGTTAGAGAACTAGGGTGGTTAGGCAGAGTTAGGCATCTATCCTTTAGGGCAAAAGCAATTCTGTAGAGCAGTGGTTCCCAACCCTGTCCTGGAGGAACACCAGGCCAATTGGGTTTTCAGGCTAGCCCTAATGAATATGCATGAAGCAAATTTGCATGCCTATCACTTCCATCATATGCAAATCTCTCTCATGCATATTCATTAGGGCTAGCCTGAAAACCCGATTGGCCTGGTGTTCCTCCAGGACAGGGTTGGGAATCACTGCTGTAGAGGATACAGGTGTGTGATTCTCGGCCACTTCTTAGGTGGCTGCTGAAACCAGCATCCTATACAGAGTTTTCCCCAGACTATATAAGTCTGCCCAGTACTGGCCTTAGTTTTTCACAGTGACACATCACACATTAAAGTTTTGATGTTTTTCTATACCATCCATTTTCTAATTAGGGATTCTCTGTGCTCAACCTACATCTTTTTGAATTCCATTATCATTTTTGTCTCCACCACATCCCTCGGGAGGGCCTTCCCTCTGATGTCATAGAGAAGGCTTCCGGGTCAGCCACATGCCAGTGACACATCCCTGTGTGGCTGAAGGCTGGTAGGCGCAGCCCTGAAGGTGGTAACGGGGATCTCTCACTGACCTGGAAGGTGTGACAATCCTGCAACCCCGAGTCTTGTCACAGAGAGATTTGGCAGAAATTACAAGCCCAGATGCAGAGGGGCGAACCAAGCCAGAGCTCGGGGGAGTAAATCAGCTGACTATCGTGTGGACTCGGAGGAAGAAAGGGAAGTAGGACCAGAAAGCTGTAACTTCCCTGAGAAGGTCCTCAAGTCAGACAGTAAAGTTTGGCCTTACTGGTTTCCTGATACTGTGGGACAGAAGGCAGAGCAGCAGGGTGCCTTGAGAGCAATTCAAGCAGAGGGAAGGAAGCTTACCCCCCTGCATCTAAAGGGGAGTGGTTTCTTCCCTCAGCTTAAATGGAGACTCTGTAATGAGCTTAGGAGAGCAGGGGAAGCAGTCAGAGGAACGGAAGCCAGAACGAGGAGAAGCCTCAGAACGGAGGAAGGAGCTCTATGGGAGTCTATGCTGACTGAGAAGCAGTCAGAACCACTGGCAGTGAATGACTGGGACATGGAGGAGGACCAGGCTAGAAACCTTCCTGTAGATCCGTGTTTGCCTGAGCCTATGATAATAGAAGCCAGTGATACTCCCTCTGAAATCCAACCTGAACGGATGGAGATTTCATAGAGTCTGTGAGGCTTGGAGAGAAGGTGGTTTTTCATTTCCCGTGCCTATTTCCTGTTGGGAACTGTGAATTGGTAGGACAAAAGTTTGTCCCTGAAAGTGTGCCTGAGTAAACCATAACAGTTATGTATGTTGCTTCAGCTGTAGCTCTGCTCGTTCAAACCCGGAGTGAAGAAACAGCTGAAAGACTCTGGTATCATATTACCAACCTCCGTGCCTGCTGGTACTGTTAACTGGATATCTTAAGTAAACTGTGAAGCACAATTATTCTTGTGTGCCTTAGGAACTAGGTGAGGTTAACTTAAGAACTGCTTTATTTGCCATGCTAGTTAACTGCAATGCTAGCTTGAAGAATTATGGCATACAACTTGCTTTAACAAGTCTGTTTAAATTGAAAGCTCCTTGGGACTGTGAGGGCTGAATGCCTGTTCAAAGAGTAAGCTCTGGTGAAGAGAAAACGCTGGGACTATGTGGCACTTGGGTAAAGTCCAGAGCAGGAAGAATTATATTTTGAATTTGTGAAGAATCTTTATTTTTGTTCAAACTTTTTGCCAGCGCTGAAACCAGTAGCATTTTGTGTTGGTGAGGCCAGTCGCCTGAATAAAGTTTACAGCTTCTACTTAAGCCATTCCGTCTCTTGGACTGTTGTATAAAACACACCTCAAGTTAAACCAGGGACATCCTGCTTGCAAGGTAGCCCTACTTTAAAGGGGCTCACGCCAGGTGTTAGAAGTGTGTCACTGCCTAACGTTGGAAAACCGCTCGGCCAAAGACTAGGTGGTGACAAAGGCTTCCCTCTGATATCAGCTCTGACATCTATCATTTTCTGGCATGAGTCTAGGGGTGTGGATTTCTCTTCCTCTCTTGGCTGTATGTCAGTTGCGTATTACCTCATTCTATAATGTTAACAGTCTAGCCTCAGTGGCATGTTGGCTTTAGTCTTTTCCAATTGTCAGTTGTAATTGTTATGAGCACCGTTGCTTGTCTATTTGAAATAACATAATATTTATTTATTTATATACCGCTCTACACTGTGAAGTTCGATGCGGTTAACAGAAGTTAAATGAAGAAATCATACATAAGAGGTAAGTATGCAATTACAGGTAACATAGAAATACAAATAACAAAGAACTATGATAATGTTGGAGTCAAGAACAAAGGAAATACTGAACATTTCAGGCTACATGATACCCTTAAAGGGTGAAGCTCTTGGGACTATTTTTTCTTTGTCTCCTTCTGCTGGGAGATTGATATAACCCATATGTTCTGGACTGGTCTGACATGACTAAAGGAAATAAAATTATCAGATAAGAAACATAATCTTCCTATTTACTACACTGTATAAAAGATCTGAATTAGCTTATATCTTGCACAGATCTAGCCATTAATATTATAAAGGATGTGAAATTGGAAGCCTGAATGATATAGCATGACAATATGCCTGACTATGGAAAGACCTTGTTTTGTTGTGATCTGTGGTATGATCTTGCCAGAATAAATAGCAAAGACTGCTTTTTCTGGCACACCAATTACTGCTTATACTAACTCTCATGGAGTCTACTGTGACAAGATGAATTCACATATATATATTCAACAAGCAATTAAGGCAAATGTGTAGCCATGCTATCTAACTTATGACACTATAGACATTTCAGCAACAGCTTTCATCTTAAAAGAATGCCAACTTGAGCTTTTCTTTTTTCAGTTCCTATCAGCAACTTCTGCTTCTGTGCACATTGAATTGTCTGTGTAAGCCTGTTCCCTTTTTGACACTTATATAGTCAAAAGAATACCTCCTTGGTTTATGTTTGCATTTGTAATATTAAAAAAAATAATTGCACTTATGCCATGCAAATATTTCTTTCTAGTCATGCAATTTTATCTGATAGTCACAATCATCAAAAATTTTACAACAGATGTGAAAACATTTGCATTAACATTTAGGAAAAAATGGTTGTGTTCCAGCTTTCTCTCTACAGAACAATCAATCAGGCATTAGACTTAATAAATGAGTAAATATTACAAAAGGCAACACTTAGAGAAAAATCAGATGAAAATAGTTCTTTATTGAGAAAATGGTAGAAATCTACTGACAGATACACAAATTGTGAAAGAATTTTAAACTGCTCTGGAATGATATAGAAGACAGCGATAAGAACAGATTTAGATGTAAGAAAGGGAGGTTTGCATTGGCTCATATATGGAGACTCATAGTAGTGTTTCTAAATGAAAAGGGCAATAAGCTGCAGTGGGTCAAGCTTGTATTACTGATATTTGGAGATATCCTTAATACAGTTGAAGGCAATTAGTGAAAAGAAATATTATAATGCGGTAAAGTAGTGTAGTCAATTTGTCTTTTAAGCTAAAAGCTGGAATATATTCTTAGCCAGAAGAGAATATTTGATGGCACGCCCAATATACTAGGCAAATCACTTGGTCCTTTCCTGCCTCCTGCTGACCAAAACAGCAGCAGAAAGATATAACACTTATGTGAGGACTGTAACCCCTGAATTCTACATATGGCACCCCAATTTGGGTGTGCTTTTGGGATTCATATGTATGACTAATGAGCTGTTAACAAGCAACAATTGGATGCAAGCAATCAATTATTGATGTTAATTGGCACCAGTTAGGATTCATACTTGAGTCGCACTGTAAACAATAGTAAAATAGTAGATGACGGCAGATAAAGACCCAAATGGTCCATCCTGCCCAACCTGATTTGATTTATATGGTAATAAAAAGTGATTCAGCAAATTTGTATAAATATAAACATAACTAGTCTTTAAGCCCGTTACATTAACGGGTGCTAGAATAGATGTATCTGTCTATCTTTCTTTCTGTCTCTCTCTCTCCTTGGCCGCTGTCTGTATGCCTGTCATTACTTTCTGTGTCTCTCCCTGGCCCCCTGTCATAGAAACATAGAAACATAGAGTATGACGGCAGAAAAGGGCCGGCGGTCCAACAAGTCTACCCACTCAAGAACCCTCCCTCCTTTGAGAATCCATCTTTTAAGTATAACTCTGCAGCAACCCTACCTGTTTGTCCCATCATCTCTTGAAGTCGAGCAGGTTACTGGCCTCGACTACCTGGCATGGAAAACCATTCCATCGATCAATCACCCTTTCGGTGAAGAAGTATTTCCTGGTGTCACCATGAAATCTTCCCCCCTTAAGTTTTAGCAAATGCCCTCTTATCACTGTGGTACCCGTAAGAAAAAAGATTTCTTCCTCCACCTCAATGCAGCCCGTGATATATTTGAATATCTCTATCATGTCCCCCCTTTCCCTGCGCTCTTCAAGAGAGTACAAGTGTCTGTCTGTCTTTCTGTCTCTCTCCTTGGCCGCTGTCTGTTTTTTGTTTTTTTTCTTTGTCTCTCTCTCTTTTGCCTCTGTCTGTCATTCTTTCTGTCTGCGTCTCTCCCTGGCCCCCTGTCTGTCTGTCTTTCTTTCTTTCTCTCTCTCTCTCTCTCCTTGGCCGCTGTCTGTATGTCTGTCTTTCTTTCTCTTTCTCTCCTTGGCTGCTGTCTGTCTGTCTAGGTTTTTTTTCCTTCATCTCTCTCTCTTTTGCCGCTGTCTGTCTGTCTCTCTGGCTCCCTGTCTGTCTGTTATTCTTTATTTCTCTCTCTCTCTCTCCTTGGCCGCTGTCTGTCTTTCTTTCTGTCTGTCTCTCTCCCTGGCCCCCTGCGTGCCTGTCTCTTTCTGTTACACCATGCCTGCCTGCCTCTCTGTGGTCCCCTTCTGTTTCCCCCACCCCAGAACAAACCAAGATTGCTGTCTGCCCCCCAGCACACCCCTCCCCCCAAAGCAGCCCCCTTTCCCCCTCAGCTTCCCTGTGCAGCAGTAGCACATCGTGTAATCCTTACCAGCTAAACACCTCTTCTGACAGCCGGACATCTCGAAGCACCCGCAGGAAACAAACCGCCATAGAAACTGCTATGTGCGGCACGTGTCGCAAACAGCCGCACACACCGCAAACAGCCACACATGCCGCAAATGGAACACGGCCACAGAGGCAGAAATCACGCTGCAGGGATCATGGCTTTATAAGTGCGCATGCACGCTTAGGGTTTTATTATAGAGGATGCTGGGTATCTAAATCCTATAGTGCACAATTCAAAAGGGGGCACAGACATGGGATGGGCATGGGTGGGTCAGGGGCATTCCATAAAGTTGTGCACAGTTACAGAATAATGAGTCAGTTCACCCAAGTTGGTCACTTGGGTGCTAATTGCTAAAGCCAACATTAAAGCCAGCTAGCATATAGCACACACACCTCCCCAAACAAAAACAACCCCCCTCCAAACAAACAAAACTCTAGATGCATCATGTAGGGATGGGGGTGTGGATATGACATGGGTGGAACAGAGAAGAGGCTGGCTGTAACAGCTAGCTTGTGAATTGTTGCAGCGTTTTAGCTGGCATAACTGCTGATTGCATGGCTTCTCTTAATACCAACTCATGCTATTGACAGTCTTAGTTGTACAATCACATCCCTATGAAAGTTAACTCCCAATCATAACCCTGATTATTCCTCCTGGTTGAACCCCACACTCTGATTTCCCATCACCCCAATCATACTTTCCTCATCAGACTCCCCCTAATGATAGACACTCCCATTGCCAAGCCCTGACCTATAGTTAATGACCCCACTGTCCTCCTATTTTACATTCTAGTTCCTCAGAATCTCCCCCCAACCCACCTTGGTCACTTATATACACATCCCCTGGTGTATTATGTATGAGCTGGAACAGTCCCCCTCTGTTCCTGCCTTAGCTGAGCCCTGAGTTCAAAATTTCAGATCTTATCTCTGGTGGTAGTCTCATGATATTACCACTAGAGATCAATCATGGGTTTTGTTATGATCTTTGAATGAAATGGTGTGGTGACCATGTTAATCCACTCTTCAAGGTAATACTGTATATAAAAATAAAAGCATAAAGAAAAAAAAAAAAATCATTTTTTATTGGACTAACAATGCAGTTTATGATCAGCTCAGACCAGAGGAAGGAGGAGTTACCTTTGAAAGCTAATCATAAACTACCATTAAGGCCCCCTTTTATCAAGCCGTGCTTGATTTTTATTGTCGGCTACTGCAGTTAAAGTTCCGACTTTCATAGAATTCCTCTGAGCATCAAAGCTTTTACTGCAGCGACCAGTAATAAAAACCTTGAGAGAGAGCTGAGGAGTTCTGAGTTCTGCGTACATATGAGAGCTGTTCAAAAAGTATTAGACATTTATTCATAAAAAATACTCATATTCAGTTACAACAATCTTATACTAATCTTCTTCAAAGTAGTCCCCTTGAGCTGCCACACACTTTTTCCAACGGTTTTGCCATTGTTGGAAGCAGTGCTAGAACTCCTCTTTTGAGATTGCTCGCAACTGGTCTGTTGCATTTTGCATGATGTCTTCTCTTGACTGAAATCTGGTCCTTTTCAGCTCGGGAAAAAAACCAGAAGTCACACGGAGCCATGTCAGGAGAGTTGGGAGCCTGAGGAATCACAGGTGTGTTGTGTTTGGCCAGGAAATTCCATATCAAATGTGAAGAATGGGCAGGTGCGTTATCGTGATGGAGCTGTCAATTGCCCGCTGCCCACAGTTCTGTCCGTTTGCATCGCACAGTGTTATGAAGGTGATGCAGAACCTCTTGGTAGTACCCCTTGGTGATGATTGTACCCCTTGGTGCGTACTCATGATGACCCACGCCACTGGAGTCAAAGAAGACGGTCAGCATGACTTTGACATAGCTGAGGACCTGCCTTGCTTTTTTTGGCCTTGGAGATGTTGAATGCTTCCATTGTGATGACATCAACTTGGTTTCTGGGTTGTACCCATAAACCCAGGACTCATCGCCGGTGATCACTGTGCTAAGGTAGTTGGGATCACTGTTCACAGTCTCCAGCATGTCCTGTGTGATCTCCAAACGGAGTTGCTTCTGCTCGATCGTTAGCAGCTTTGGCACAAACTTCACTGAAATTCTCCTGAAGTCCAAATCCTCAGTCAAAATGGAATAAATGGATCCAACACTGATGCTTGTCTCGTCTGCAAGTTCTCTGATCATGTTTCCATGATCCTGCATCACCAGGGTCCTCATTTGGTCAATGACGATCTCATTTCTGGATGTTGAGGGCCTACCAGAACGTGCTTCACTCTCCACTGATGTGCGGCCATCTCTTAAGCGGTTGTACCACTCTTTTATCTGTGTGGTGCCCATTGCTTCATTCCCAAAGGCCTGTTGAATCTTCTGGATCAGTTTCACTTTGGAATCGCCAAGCTTTACACAAAATTTAATGCAATAGCGTTGTTCAATTTTTTCTGTCATTTTGTAAAAAAAAAAATCTGATGGCATTCACTTACACTTCCTCATCAGCGGTCTGCCGGCAACTGACAGCTTCTGTAGGTGGGAAAAAGAATTCAAGCATGCGCATTAGAGTCACCTACATATATGCACCAAACCATGCCTCCCTAGCTTTATTTGTTTACACAAGAAAAATTAAGGTCTGATACTTTAACAGCCCTCATATGTGTGTGTGAGAGAGAAGAGACACTGTGCAGTCACCCGGGCTATGGTGGGATTGCCTCGCCTTCGGCTCTAGCCCACAGGATTCTGTCTCCTCAACGTTTTAGGCTCTGCATGCACACACACTCTTTCGGCCGTGATCAGTCGTGCGTGCACGCCATGGGGTGGAGGGGGGCAGTAGCAGGGGGAGGAAGAAGAAGAGGAGCCTCTGAGTACTGTACCCATTCGCTGATTGTCCAGCTCTTCTTCACTGTACACCGCCTCAAACTTTTATGGCTTTGGCGATATATAAGAAATAAATTAAATTAAAATTAAATTAAATTACTGGAGGGCTGAATTTGAAGGAAAAGGAAGAAATTACAGGTGAACACGAGTGACTTAGACTCGGAGCCCTGATATTCCTTGTGGTGGTTGACCTGGCCATGTTAGTCTGAGCACATTGTTCAAACATATGCTTTGGATTGTTGCCTAGTGGTTAGATTGGTAAATGTGTGGTCTTATATGTGATCACACACAGATATACAAAAAGGTTGTTCCATGCTTCTAAAATGAATTTTAAATGGCAACACAAGATTCTATTCTTGTGCTGCAGTAATTAGTGTTAGGATGCAGAATTTTCATGGCTGCCACATCCCAAATGTTGCATGTGAGAAAGGAACGGGGTATAATTGGCCTGAGATGTTTCTCCTAAACATATTCTTTGATAATTTGAAATATATGCATTGTAATGCATTGAAACATGTGTTGAACATGCGGGAGGAAAAAAATCATTGAGCATTTTAAACGATGCGTGGCCCAGTGTGCTCCCCTGTGGGGGGAGGGGGGTGTATCTTTTTCATGGGGGAGGGGTTTTTTTAAGAAGGAAATAATGAATCTCATCAAAAACAATAAGAATAATTTTTTTTTTAAATTCCAAATTCCTCTTTGCCCGCAGCGCTTGAAAAAGTGTTGGTGTGAAGCGTGGGGAGCAAGAGGGAAAGGCTCTCAGTATCATAGCAACTCCTCGTGCACCTTGGGTGCGCCCCCTCCCAGTCGCCCGGCCCCTGTGTAAAATTTAAGAACCATTGTGGCCCATGAGTCAAAAAGTTTGCCCACCCCTGCACTTTACCATCCTAGTCTTTATCTGCCAGTTATGTTTACAGTTGGGCTTTTCTTGTAAACAAATGTCAGTTGTCATTTTATCCATTGTATCACTCTACCTTGCACTTTGTTTGGTTTTCCTCTCTTCTAAAGTATTTCCATCACTGAACCGCAACAAGGGTTTGCTGACCTAAACTACTAGAATGCTTAAAAAAGAAAGGTCATATTTAATTTCAGTAAGATGAATTGTAATGGTTATTGTGGATATGACTTTTAAAGTGATTAAATCCATTGACCGATGACTGAAGAGGGGTTTAGGACTTGCTGGAACGTTTGAGTGTCTTTTTAATTGTGATTCTGTCAGCACTAACCCGTTGTGCACTACTTTATTTGATAACTGGAATGCCTGTTTACCGGTATGTAGCGACATTATGCAAAACACACTGGGGCCAAAACCACACACTTCAATTTAATCTGAAAATGCAGAGTACCAAATGCACAGCCAGAACATTTAGAAATAACTTAAGCTGTTTTTATGATGATCATCCAGATTGCCATTATAAGTAGCATACAGTAAAAGAAAAACAATCTGTTCTACATTAATAGAGTGCTGGGATATGCAGGGAAATTCATTTGCTAGTAGCAGTGAGTGTTTACTCATTTAGCAAGTCGGATTTCTAAATGCTTGAATACACTCTTTGTCTTATGTTTAAATTAGCAATCCTTACAAAAAAAATTTCCAAATAATCCTAATTCATTTGGGGCCCTCTTTTATGCAAAACTTAAGCTCGCCATATATTAACTGTTATTGTGCATTAACATTAGTAGCTGACGAAAAACAGGGTAAAGAATGAGCAAAGATTGTTAGCTACAACACTTAGCCATTGTTAGAACAGTAATTCTAAAACAGTGTCTCGCAAACATTTTCCACCACATCACACTAAACTCAGGGCCACGTCTACAGGGCCTCTGGCCATGTGGGAATGTCAACTGGTGACATCATCATTTATTTATTTAAAATTATTTGTAGCCTGCCTATCTACAAGTCTAGATGGGGACCAATGTAAACATACACAATCAGCAAATAACAAACAAAATACAATAGCAATACACATAAAAAAATCATAAAACATCTGAGCATCTTTACATAATTATAAAATACAATTTCAAAAAGACAGTTCAAAGCTGGTACCAACCACAGGTTGGATTATTGTAATGTGGTCTTATTAAGCCTGACTAAGAAAAGTCTTCAAAGACTTCAGTTGATCCAGAATACTGCGGCTAGGCTGATCTTTGTAAAAAGTAAATTTGATCATGTTTCTCCGCTTTTGCTAAAACTTCACTGGCTTCCAATTATTTTTAGAGTCTATTTCAAATGTGCTTGCTTTACATTTAAGATCTTGTATGGCATTTTTCCTTCCTTCCTTCCTCTATTTTGGAATTGTACAAGATCTGAGATTACCAGACCTACTCAAAAACTTAAATTATCCTTTCCTACGCTGAAAGGTGTCATCTATACTGGAAAACTAGGGAAGTCTCTTCTTTTCAAAATTACTGAGCTCTGCAATAATTTTCCTGTCCAGTTGCGTGATCTGTGCTCTCAACAATCATTCTGTAAACATCTGAAAACTTTGCTTTTTTCAAAATTGTGATCTTTGTTTCCTTCTATATTATCCCTATCCCTATTTTTTTAATTTACTGTGAACCGTGTTGAGCTCTATTCTTATAGAAAAGATGCAGTATATAAGCTTAAGGTTTAGTTTAGTTTAAGTTTAGAATCTTGTACGCCTCCACTGCTTGTGCCAAAAGCACGTGCAAATAATACAGTTTTTACCTCTTTTCTAAATTGACAAAACATGGTCAATTGATGCATAGAAACTGACAAGGCATTCCATAGAACAAGGCCCTGAACCAACAACATGGAATTCCTATTACCAGCAAGTTTCATGGTTACTAAGAATATCATCAATATCCACACATGCTCAAAGTCCCTGTAGATGCAACCCTGAGCTAGGGGGCCTTCCAAAATCCAGCCAAATTGGAAACACACCACGAAGAAACAGGAGATGCTACTTTTTCAAGGTAGAGAGGCAAGAAAGACAGTGAAGGTGGCCTTGGGTGCACAGATTCTTTACATAAAAGGGAAGTTAACAAATTTTAAGAAAATCTTCCTAAATAAACTTAACATTGTTGATTTAAAAATAGATAACTCTTTAATGCATTTCTATAAAGAGGGTATAATTAAATTAAGTTGAATAGGAGTGAATGATAATGCTGGCGGCATTGTGGCTTTCACCACTCCTTTTCGTTTTAAATGTGGTATAGTTAAGCAGGCAAAAACTTAATCTGGTAAATCAAATTTCAAGGAAAAACACAATGCTTCAGAGAGGTGTCAGTATCCATCCGCCATCTTGTTCCCCTCTTTCATCCACACCTTCAAAGAAGATGAACCTATGCCAACTCTGTCTTATTACATCATGTTTGTCTGTGTTCCACAATTTTTTTTTTATAATTGTTTCCACCATTTTACCTGGCACTGAAATCAGGCTTATTGGTCTGTAATTTCTCAAATCTCCCCTGGAACCCTTTTTATAAATCAGTGTAACATTGGCCGCCCTCCAATCTTCAGGTACTAGAGATGATTTTAGTGACAGGTTACAGATCACTAACAGCAGGTCAGCAATTTCATGTTTGAGTTATTTTAATATCCTGGAATGTATACCACCTGGTCCAGATGATTTATCACTTTTTAACTTGTCAATTTGGTTTAGTATATCTTCCAGATTCACAGAGATTTAGATCTCTTACATCTTCCATAAAGTGAAGCAAAAAATTCATTCAGTTTCTCTGCTATGTACTTGTCCTTCCTGAGTGCCCCTTTTGCTCTTTGATCATCCAATGGTCCCATGGATTCCCTCACAGGTTTTCTGCTTCTGATGTACCTAAAAAAAATTGTTATGAATTTTTGCATCTTCATATTCTTTCTTAGCTTTCGCTATCAATGTTTTGCATGTAACTTGCCAGTGCTTGTCTATTCTCTTATTTTCTTCATTTGGATCCTTTTTCCATTCTTTAAAGGATTTTTTTTTATAGCTCTAATAGCCTCTTTTACTTCACCTTTTAACCATGCCAGTTCTCATTTCCTCTTCTTTCCACCTTTGTTAATACGTGGAATACATCTGGTCTGGGCTTCCACAATTGCATTTTTAAATAACATCCACACCTTTGCAAGAGATCCGTTTAGCTTCTTTTTAACCATTTTCCTAATTTTATCATAGTTACCCTTTTAAAAATTAAATGCCTCTATAGTAGATTTCTTTTGTGACATCACTCCAGGTATCATCTCAAATATGATCAGTCAATGATGGGGTAATTGAAATCATACTATTTGAAAAGTTGAGAAGCATATGATGTTTCACCAACAATATCCAAAAACATATACTAGATACTTATCACGGTCTATGTGGTTTCAAAAAACACGAGGTGAAATAAGTCCAAACAAGAGCAATGCCAGAGCAGTATCATTCAACCTGAGGAGCACCCTAAGACAATTATTGTTTGGAGAAAAAAAGACCTCAGTTAAAGGGCTTCATGGGTCTAAAAAAAACTCTAAAACAGGTCTGGTCACCAAAATATATTTCTATACTTTAAATTCTTTAATTTCAAATGTATTCTGTACTTTAGATTCTTTAATTGATTGCAAATGATGCTCTAAAGGCACAGTCCAAGGTGGTACACATACATGGTATGATCCCAGAAGACCACCCCAAATCTACATGTGCTGCTAATCACAACACAGCACTGAATATTAAAAAAAAAAAAAATTGAAAGGGCGAATTAGCTTCAGCCAGGATCCAGCGTTTTTCAACTTCTCTGCCGGTTCTGTTCCTGGAGCCCAACAGAGAGTCCCCGTTTCGCTTGTCAAAGCTGCGTCAAGGGTATTGCCAACAGGACAGCGCTGCTGCGAGTTTAATCTCACACAAGTCACATCCGATGTGAAAAAAATGGCACCACCATTATTATACTGTCGCCCAATTTGCAAGCTTTCCTAATCTCTGAAAACATTTCTTTATCTATTTGCTCATTCTGTCCTAGGGGATGGTTTAAAATGATAGTCTAAGACCAGCGAGGTTATGTCTGAACAATGGATTTATGTGGTATTAGCTCATATTCTTTGTGATCTTTATGCAGGAATTGAATCATGACCTCAACACTGGCCTAGGGCATTACTGCTAACATCAAGTGTTGAGATGCTGCAGCTTCTAGTGGGTTAAATATGATATATTTTTATAGGCACAAATGATTTAAAACTGTTTTCTTGTTGACAGATCATTTTAAGTTCAACAAAGGTTTAACACAATTAGGATAACTGTACTACATTCTAAGCTATCTACTGAAAAAAAATATATTATCCCCAAAAAGGAGCTTAATGTTTGAAAAAAAAAAAAATAATGATTCATCCACAACATAAAATAGAACATTTGGCTGCATGCATCTGTCCAGGAAATGAGAGACCACCAGAGGAAACACGTTTTTTTTACAAGGAGTAAATTACTTGACGAAATGAAGTCCTTGTACAAAATGTGTTTTGTTCACTGAATGAAATAAGCTTCTTAGAAAGTATATTTTTGTCCTTTAGAATTATTTTGCTTTGGCTGCATATCAAAATCTATGGAGAAAAAACACATTTTTTGTCAAAGCATATTTTTACGCTGCACAGATGAATTACTCTCTAGTGTCTGTAGTTCTAAGGATTTGATAGGGCATAACCTAGTATTTACAAAATAAAGTCTGTTTAATTCACATGACAAAGTCATAAACTAAAATGCTACTTGAGAATGGAACTAAAGTTTCTTGTTTCACAAATCATTGGAACCAACATTTCAAAATGATTGGAGATGCTCAGCACCCACTGACCCAAAAGAGCTGGTACCTATGAGTGTAAACTGCTTTGAGCGTGGTTGTATAACTACAAAACGGCAGTATACAACTCCCAATCCTTTTCTCCTCCACTTGAATTAACTCTATACACTTGTAATTAGTGCCAGATATGGTCCCATTTGGTAGATGCTCTAGTGCAGGGGTGCCCAAAAGGTCGATTGCGATCGACCAATAGATCTCAAGGGCAACACGAGTCGATCATGGAGCCCATCCCGGGCTCCACAACTGACTCACATTGCCTTTGTGTTCTCCCTGCTTCCCTGATGCCACAAAAGCCAGGAGCGTGCAGCCACTGCACAAGTGCCAGGTCCACAAGTCTTCCCCCCAATGTCAATTCTGACATCAGAGAGGAAGTTCCGGGCCAGCCAATTGGAGGGGGGAGGCTTGTGGGCCCGGCGCTTGTGCAGTGGCTGCACGAACCTGGCTTATGCGGCGTCGGGGAAGCAGGGAGTAATTGGTGTCGGTGGCTTGGGAGGGCAGGGAGAGAGAAATAAAGAAAGGGGAGGGGCAAGGACAGAGGAAGAAAGAAAAGGAAAGGGGAAGGTGCAGGGGGAGAGGAAGAAAAAAAAAGTTGGACTCATGGAGGGACAGAGAGAGATGTTAGTTGTGGAATGGAATGAGGTCTGGAGGAGAGGAAGCATTCAGGAGGCAGAAAGGAGGGAAGAAATATTGGATGCACAGTCATAAGGAAGTGCAACCAGACTCATGAAATCACAATACAAAAAAGGTAGAAAAATGTTTTTATTTTCAATTTACTGATCAAAATGTGTCTGTTTTGAGAATTTATATCTGCTGTCTATATTTTGCACTATGATCCCCTTTTTAATGCAGGGAGCCTATGAGCGTCTGGAGCAGCGCAGGGTATTCAGCGCAGCTCCCTGTGCTAAAAACCACTATTGCAGTTTAGTAAAAAGGGGAGGGAGTATATTTGTCTATTTTTGTATAGTTGTTATTGAGGTGATATTGCATATTTTAAAAGTCATCTACTTTGACCTCTTTGAAAAAAAACCCTGAATATAAATTATAATTAACATTTTCTCTATGTACATTTTCTCAGTGTGCTTTGTGGTTTTTTAAAAATTTTATTGTTGGTAATCATTTTGACTTGGTCATTTTAATTATTTATATACCACTTATATCCTAAGTGGTTTACATTCAGGTACTTTATCATATTTCCCTATCTGTCCCGGTGGCCTCAAACTCTATCAGTAGTTAGTGCTTTTGGGCTCACTTGTCAATTAAGTTGCATGTGTAAATTGGTTATGCACCCAAATTGCACATACAACTCATGGCGCCATGCATAGAATAAATAATCATAGTCAAAAATATTTTGCCTTACATAAACAAACATACAATCACAAACATCAATAACCTAAAACATTACCTGGGGACACTATCATTTTTTTTTTTCTTTTTACTCTGGGATCTCAATAAATGAAGTAAGACTCAATGAGACATCATTGCCAAGTGCTCTGTGACTTAGATCCGACAGCTTGAACTGTACCCCCAGAGTAATAGGTAACCAATGCAATTTCTGCAATATAAGTGTAATATGCATACATTGTGATACTCCCTAAATGAGCCATACAGCTGAAGCCTGGGCTACTTGGCAGAACTCACAAAGATGTTGAGGAAGACCAATGTACTTATTTGGATTTATTAACCACCTTTTTCATGAAAAGATTCTCCCAAAGTGGTTTATTATTCAATGAATATTAATCAGATGTTCAAGCATTTCCCCTGTCTGTCCTGGCAGGCTGACAAACTAACTGTTGTGCCTGGGGCAATGGAGGGTTGAGTGACTTACACAGAGTCAAAGGGAGCAGGCTGGGATTGAATTCACAACCTCAGGGTTCTGAGGCAGCAGCTCTTACCACTAGGCTGCTCCTCCCCGAAAATAAGACAGTGTCTTATATTAATTTTGGGCCCAAAAAGCGCACTAGGTCTTATTTTCAGGGTTTGTACATGATCATCTCTCCCTTACTCTCTCCTTTCTCTCCCTCACATGTGCAGAATCTTTCCTCCCCTCCCTCCCATTCCGTGCAGCAGAACCCTTGCCCAGCTTCTATCCTTTCCTCCCTCCCTCCCTCGTGCAGCAGGACCTTTGCCCAGCTTCTATCCTTCACTTCCTCCCATCCCTTGTGCAACTGAACCCTTGAGCGAGCACCCCTCCCCCCTCCTGCCATCCTTCCCTCCCTCCCATCTGAACCCCGCCGACTGCGAGTAAGCCCTACATACCTCCCTAAGCAGCGTCGGGCCGGCAGCACTCTAAACAGGCTGCTTCAGCTTTGTCAGCCCGTGAATTTACTCTGCCGTGTTACTGATCATGTACATACATTACAGAAGCAAAATCAATAAAATAAAGTAACAGTAATTAAAGTAAAATAAGTGTCAAAAACACAGCATGATATGTTTAATAAAAATAACTAACAATCTCCCCATTTTAAAGGAAATCAAACATCATATTCAGAACATTAATATCAAGGGCTCACAGAGTGAACCGAGTCCTCCATCTATTCTTAAATGTTTCTTTTCCATTTTCGGCCCTTTCATTCATATTTTGGTAACAGAGAATCTGCAACAAAGTAGTCTCTCCAACTCGTGGAAAGTTTCTACCACTAGGCCAATTATCAAAAATCATAAAAACAGCTCACAGGACAAATCAAACTACAGGCCCATAACCAATATTCCATTTTTGGCTAAATTAACAGAAAAAAACAGTTCTCTCAAATTTCTGAATTCATTGAAAAAACTAACATTCTACATCCTAACCAGACAGGCTTCAGACAATACCACTCAACGGAGCACTCATTAATAGGCATGACAACAGTCATTCACTACCATTTGGATCATCACTAGAGAATGACACGGGGAGCGATCCCCGCAGCGAACCGCTGCGTGGCTGCGGTTTGGCTGCGGGTTATGGTGACCTCATTAGCAAATCGCCGCAGACGCGGGGACAAATCCTTTCACCGCCCGCAAAAACGGTCAATAGATTTGTCCCCGCAGGCCAATGTCCCCCCTTCTAGGAACCTCTATTTACCTGTGTTTCACCGTGCTCCTCATTTGTCAGATCAACCCTTCCTGCCAATAGAACCCGCCCCCCCCCGACGATCGCCCTCAGCCCTTCATGCCGACAGAACTAGCCCTCCCCAACGATCGCGGCAGGAGGGTACCCATCCCCTCCTGCCTACCCCAACAGCCTCCCCGACGATCGCAGCAGGAGGATATCCAACCCCTCCTGCCAGCTCCCCAACAGCCCCCCTATGATCACTGGTAGGAGGGTGCCCAACCCTTCCTGCCGGCACCCCCAACGGCCCCCTATATCGCCAATAGGAGGGTGCCCAACCCCTCCTGCCGGACCCCCCCCCAACAAACCCTCCCACACCGGAACCCCCTTTGTCTTACTTTCCAAGTTGGACCGGACAGCTCCTCGCTCGTCTGGCCAGCAGGCCTGCCTCCGTCCAAATGAGGCGGGCCCGCCCCTCCCCTCCCCTGCCTAACCCACAGGATCCTAGGGCCTGATTGGCCCAGCACCTAAGGCCCCTCCTATAGCGGGAGTGGCTTTAGTTGCCTAGACCAATCAGGCCCTAGGATCCTGTGGGTTGGGCAGGGTAGGGGTGGGCCCGCCTCATTTGGACGGAGGCAAGCCTGCTGGCCATACGTGTGAGGAGCCGTCCGGTCCAACTTGGAAAGTAAGACTAAGGGGGTTCCGTGGTGGGAGGGTTCGTTGGGGGGGGGTCCAGCAGGAGGGGTTGGGTACCCTTCTGCTGCGATTGTCGGGAGGGCCGTTGGGGGGGGTCTACAGGAGGGGTTGGGTGCCCTCCTGCCGTGATCGCTGGGGGGAGGGGAGACTTGCAGCCGTAGCCGTGGTCACTATGCTAATCACGGCAGGGAGATCTTTGCCGCGATTAGGTACAGCGGCCGCGTCTACTTACCATGTAGGCTAACATTGTAAGCATTTAAAGTACATGTCGTGTTTGTTTTTGCATTGCTAGCCCCAGGGGTGGTGGAAGATTAGTGATTGAAAAACTGTATGAAAAATAACTATTTTAAATTTAGTGATCAAAATGTGTCAGTTTTGAGAATTTATATTAATTAATTTTTGTTTTGTTTTGTTTTGTTTTTGTATAGTTATTAACTAATATTTAACTAAGTTTTAAAGTTTTAAAGTTTTAAAGAATGTTTCCTTTATACGTAAATAAAGAAAAGTATATAAAATCGTACCCGTTTGAGGCTTTTATGTATGCAGCGGTGACGGTGACGGGGCGGTGAATGGGGTTGCAGTGGCGGTGACGGGGCGGTGAATGGGGTGGCAGTGGCGGTGACGGGGCGGTGAAGGGAATGGCGGTGACGGGGCGGTGCAGAGGATGGTGAGACGGGGACGAGGCGGTGACGGGGACCAATTTTTTCACCGTGTCATTCTCTAATCATCACAAATCCGTCTTTTTAATGTCACTTGATCTTTCGTCTGCATTTGACACTATAGATCACAAACTTCTCCTTGAACAACTTGAGGAAACGGGATTACAGATCAAGTGTTGGCATGGTTCCGCTCATATTTCACCGATCGCTCTTCCACAGTCTCATATAATAATTCCATTTCAGAAACTTTCCTTACTAACTTAGGCATCCCCCAAGGTTCGATTCTTTCACCTCTCTTATTTAATATCTTCCTTGCCCCTCTGATGCCCCTCTGTCAGTCCATAGGTTTTAGTGTGTTTGCCTATACAGACGACATACAACTTCTTCATCCTCTCGATCCCAATAACCATGAAGAAATCCACTCCATTAACGAAAAACTCAGTCAAATTCATCATTGGCTTGACACTAATAGGTTGGCACTCAATGTCAAGAAAACTAACGTAATGTGTTTTCCTTGGAAAGATGGAATTAATCTCATCTAATCTATCCCATTACTTTAGTTGGTACCACTCTTCAAATTGTTACCTCCATTAAGATACTGGGGGTCATTTTCAATCAGAAACTATCTTTTCATGAACACATCAGCAGTGTAATAAAATCCACATTTTTCAGGCTGAGACAAATTCGATCAGTATCTAAATGGCTGGAACCCAAATCCCTCAATATCCCTCCCATCCCGTTCACTCGTTGATCATTTCAAGAATCGATTACTGCAATGCCTTGTTCATCGGAATCCCTTGAAAGAGATCAGACAATTACAGCTCATTCAAAACACCTCAATTAAACTCTTATGGAAAGCAAAGAAATTTGATCACGTTACCCCCACTTCTAAAGAAATCTCACTGGCTGCCAATAGCTCACTGAATAACTTACAAGATCTGTCTAACCTTCAAATAAATTCTCCATAAACCCCCGACCTTTATCGAGCGAGTTTTAATACTTTATACTCCTGTTCGATCATTTAGATCTGAATGCCAACAGTTGCTGGTAATCCATTAATACTCATAGGCAATACATTTTCTCTGTCGTTGCTCCATAACTGTGGAATTCCCTTCCCATATACATAAGGGAAGAATGTCTAGACAGATTCAAAAGCAAATTGAAATGTTTTCTTTTTAAAGATGCTTTTAATTGCTAATTTTTCTTTTGGAATTTAATTACTATTAATTTTACAAGACCTATATGTGGTCTTCTCCCCCCCCCATTTCGTTTTACCCCTATTTGTCTCCTTTACTGTCAAA
Organism: Geotrypetes seraphini; assembly: GCF_902459505.1. Classification (NCBI taxonomy): domain Eukaryota; kingdom Metazoa; phylum Chordata; class Amphibia; order Gymnophiona; family Dermophiidae; genus Geotrypetes; species Geotrypetes seraphini. The sequence goes on along the minus strand of NC_047101.1, from coordinate 33,893,871 downwards.
TACTGTAGGTCTTCCCTCATTTTCCTGTTGGATCTGTTTTGTTTTATTGTCTGACTTATGTTAACAGTGTTGTCTCCCCGTACTGAGAAATGTACAACATGTTTTTAGATTTGTCCATCGCTTTGTATTACAATTAAGCGATCCATCAAATTTTATTAAAATTTGAAACTTGAAGACTCCCTCTCTGAGGTTAAGGAGCGAGCCACTTCGATAGTAAATTTTGTTTTTGAACAAGATCTTACATATGTTATGAGAATTTACTTTAAAAAAAGGAATAACTCCATTTTGTGGGCAGAAATATATGTATCCAGATATGACGAGATCAACTAAGAGAGAAGATAATTTTTTACAATGAGAGATGAAATGAGAAAATGGGGTGCAACCTTTTTGCTAGCATATCCCTGTAAATGCATAGTTAAATACTTGAATTTAAGAAATGTCTTTTTTCCTCCCTGAACATCCGAGATCATTTTTAGACCTTAAGAAGTTAACCAGTGAGCTGGGATGAAGCAAAAGATAAGAGCTGAGGTTTAACAGTCTAAGCCTTTTCTTTAAATTGTTTAATGTAAAATATCTCCCTTAAATTTTATCTCTTCTTCTTCAGATATAGTGGTCTAAGGAAGAGATCCATTCCACAATACTTTTTCCTAGATAATTGTTCTTTGTTTGGTTTTCTTTAGACATGACTATATTTCTAGAACAAGTGTTATAGCTTGTAATGACTTAATAAATTAATAAAAAGAAATAAAAAAGAAACCAGCTAGGAAGCATACAACAGCAGTGTAACTATATTTGTCAATAAGACAAAGGTGTTGCCTGCAGCATCCACACCAAGTGATCACCCTCCTACTACAGATACAGTAGATGATCAAAATTGACAGTATTTGATGCATAAGAACCCTCATACTCTTAAAACCATTGAGGGTTTAGGGAGAAACCCTTGAAAAGGAAAAGGTGCAAAGAACTGTTTTAAAAAGTACAGAATTTGCTGCAGATGTTGCTCTTCATCCAATCATATGGCTAAAGATTGCAAAGCCACTATCAAATATATAGAGTGTAACAGTGAGTGACATGTCAGCACTCTACACTTTGACAAAGTTAAAGCAGCTCCTCCAAACCGCTCACCCCTGAGTCAGGCCATGGTAGGGAGAAGGAGACAGAGTAAGATATGTCAGCATCTGATGTCGCTCCAAATTGCACACAAATGTATGAAAAAGACCAAAGTGTAAACTCATGTACCAAGATATGCTCAGTCAGCGTCCTAGATGAACAGAGTAACAAGTCTCTGGTGAAGTCAGAATTTTTTGACTTGTCTGATATTCACAGAGACGATCACCTCTAGAGCCTCATACCAGGGAGAAAAGTGAGTGCAAAAATTATATTGGTGCAGAATTTTTGGCAACATTTATAGAATCTGACCCTTAGCACATAAAGTAGCAATGCTAGGTGATTAGTGCAGAAAACCCACTCTGCCCTCAACATGCCCCTTCCATCTAAAAAATGAAATTATTTTTAGCACATGATTTATATGATTAGATAGGAATCCAACCCAGTGGCATAGTAAGGGGGGGGGGGCGGAGTGCCCCAGACTTCAACTTGGTGAGTGCTGGCATCTCTCCTCTTCCCTCCCATGGTGATGGGAGGGGTATCTGAAAAGTACTCCCACCCCCTACCTCTTCAAATCTTTGCCAACAGTGAGCATACTGTCTTACACGCTGCTTGTGCTGGCCTCATGCCTTACTTTGATGTCACTTCCTGTTTATGGAACCAGGAAGTGACATCAGAAGTAAGGTGCAACTGGCACAAGCAGGGCTAGGACAGTCTTGCTGCAAAGAGTTGAGAGATAGGACAGGGTGGGGGGGGCACAGTGAGCAGCATATGGTGCGGTGATGCCAGGCGCCTCCACCACAGGCGCTAGCTTCCCTCACTACACCTCTGATCTTACCATAGGATGAGTGAGCTGGTCTCATGGTAAGTCATGTCAGTGCTTACTGCAGCTTAATAAAAGGACCCTTTTCATACTCTACATTTTTTATGGAGTGCTAATGATCTCTAATGTGCTAGCCATCGAATGGCCTCTGAGACCTTTTTTTCTTTAAAGGGAGTTGCTTTAGGGCTTAGAAGTAAAATAGTGTATAAAGTCTAGTGCAGATTTTTACTTATGTTTTAATATGGTTTTTTAATGATGGATGTATTAGCATACTATTAACTTACTGCATCAAGTGCTGAGTTATTTTTAAAGCATGAGTAAGGGAACTCTGCACTGAAAATTAATGAGGATTTTCCTTCTCATTTTATTATATCGGTCCATACTTTGCTGGGCATGAAAAAATATGTAAATTCAAAGTTAATGAACTGCTGCATTGCCAAGGTATGCAAAGATGTTTAATGTTCTTTTAACTGACCAATGAAAAAATATTGATTCAAGTTTTACAAAAGATAACTATCTGAAGTTTATTACAAACAGTCATTTGCATTTATAGCAAGCTTGCAAACATGCACTGCTAAACTGCAGATAAGCCCATAGGTTATTACATCAGCCACACATACTCCTGTCATAGACCTATTCATATTTGTGTGGAGGATGAAAAATGTCCTCTACAGCTTGCTATTTTTGGACATTTCTGAGATGCTTAAAATATTTGTGAATATAATTGGTGTCTATGGATTAGTGATATTTGCATTTAATCCCCATCCAGTTTATATGCAGACTGAGTGAGGCAGGCCAGCTAACTCCAGCAGTTAGCGCTGACTACAGATACTCAGTGCTGGGCCATTGCCAGTGACTGGTACTGAATATCTAATTTATTTCTGGGCAATGCAAACTTAACCAGCTAAGTCAATATTCAGTGCTGGCTGGGTAAGTTTATAGCAGCCAAAGATAGGACTGTTATTTGTGTTGCGTGATTTGGCTTCTAAACCTGGCCAGTCAGCGCTGAAAATTGCTGATTAGCATTCAAAATAGCTGGGTTAACTCTTAGCCGCTAACTGAAAATATTCAGCGGAGATAGCTAGTTCTCATGCTCAATATTTGCATTTGGTCGATTAAGCTTCATTTGACCAGTCAGTACCATTTCTAGCCAGTTAAATATGCTTAATATTGGCCTAAATTAATTTTGTAATTGCATATATTTTCTTGATTTGGGGCTATAATTTTATTCTTTGAATCTCCCCACAGATCCACCAAATTACTAGAGGGGAAGGGAAGGGATTTTTAATTTAACTTGTGCCTTTTTCACAAGTTATTTTCTGGATTGATTCCAACTTAAAGTACAGTGTTACCCCGAGATTTGCGGGGGTTCCGTTCCAGGAACCCCCGCAAATCTCAAAAAACCGCGAATACGGTTTTCCATGGGGGAGCCTGAAGTTTCTGCTATGTGGTAGTGTTTCCTGGAGGAAAGGGGAGAGAGGGAGGCATGGGTGACAAAGCTGGGAGTGAGCCTCAGATTATAATGATTACCACAAAATGCTATAGAGCTGTTACTCTAGCAGTGGCAGGTTTCTGGTACTTCAGCACTCAGGATTAGAGGAAACAGCAATATGATGCCAGCAGTGGCAGAACAATTATTACTTGGAGACCGTTGCACGTTTTCATTTTGGGCCCCCTTGTGCATATATTGCAGCCGATGCCCACTTTCTTCCCTATTGTCACAGCTGACAGCAGCAGAGTGCAGCTGCTGGAACTGAAAGCTGGTGATTAGTTAACTCACTTTTCCCACTGCTGTTTCCTATCTAAGCAGCCCATTGCCCAGATCAGTTGTGTGAATTGCATGATGCACCTTAGATTTGTATGGAACAATTGTGACAAATACTTGTATTAGCATAAAATTTCAGGTATCAGTATCATAATCCAACATACCCTGCCTCAGGGGTGAATCTCATTCCCATCGTGATATATGTGAAACCTCATGTATTTAGACACTTTGACCTCAAAGGATGGCGGAGAGGTACGGTTACCATATTTTTCTCCAGGAAACCCTGAACACATGACCCCGCCAGATTCTGCCTCCAGATCCACTACGTTTTGCCCCCAGCCTCCAAAAAGCCTCCTCTCTTCTTCTGGATGAGCTCCAGCTGCGTCTGGAGAGTCTGGAGCATGCTCAGATGTGTGATGTCATCTGCGCAAGCGCCCTTCAAATTTGGCCGGACTTCATTGGGGTTTTCCAAAACCCGGACAAATGCCAGATTTTGGAAAGTCTGTCCAGGAGCCCTATACTCCTTTAAAAACAAGACATGTCTGGGGTTTCCCGAACATCTGGTACCAGTGGCAGGAAAAGTAGGTTAGAGACACATTGGCCTTCGACTGACTCTACTTTCCTGTTGTAAGGGTTGGGCTACAAGGTGGGAAGAGGGAGGAGTGGGAAATTTGGAAGAGTAATCTAATAAGTAGTGGACAAAGGCATTGTTAGTTATTTAAGAGTTGAGTCTCAGGCCTATAGAGTCCTCTATCCAAAAGTTTAATACCCTGGCTCAGGGATAGGTGTAGCATGCAGGATCTTGCAGGAATATTCCCAGAACATGATAGCTGAAGTATTTTCTTTCCTATGGATAATACTGTATGACTATTCTTTTAGCTTATTCTTCTGTGCTGGCATATTTCTAAAGACTGGGCTGCCTGCTTCGTGTTAATCACGGCTTTTTCACAGAGGGCTCATCTCTGTGGGTTTGTGTGATTTATATAAAGGGCAGCCATGAAGTGAATTTGCTAATAACAGATTTTCAGTACATCTCCACCACTGGACTGAGAAGTCTAGGGAGTTGCTGACATTTTGAAAAATAGTTTTTGGTAAAGTCAGTCCAAAGAAAAATAATTGTGCAGTTAAAAGCCAGTGCATTTTGATTAAGGTGGTACTCACTGTTATCCCTATAAAGAGTTGTTTGCATGTAGAGGGTGATAAACTGATTCAGAAAATGTTTTTCTTTGTGAAACATATCTTATCCATCAACCCATATGAAAGGTTTACTCGGTCTATCTATCAAGCCTTAATCATTTTTCATACTGAGAGCTTTAGATAAGTGTATTTGTATAATTCATGTACAGAATTTGGGAAGTAGTTGGACTTATAATAAGTGATTTGATATATCTGAAGCTTAATAATATACATAGCCCTGTATCCTCCAGGGCAAAGCTTCTTATCATACAGAGCAGGTGTAGGCAAATTGTGGCCCACAAGACCATGGGAAGTATACACACAAAGCATCACTAATCAGAGTTTTTGGTGGTTTTAATATTGTAGCCAACAGATTAACCATTCCCCCTAGCTGTCTCCATGGCATCCTGTTTGTCTTGTCTGTTTAGATTGTAAGCTCCTTTGAGCAGTAAATGTCTCCTTCGTGACTCCATACAGTTCTACGTACATCTGGTAGCACTGAAGAAATAATAGTAGTGGTTTTCATTGCCAGAGCATAATACAGTGTTTGGCTGGGTTTAACAAAGGTTTGGACAAGTTCCTGGAGGAAAATCCATAGCGTGCTATTGAGACAGATGTTGGGGAAGCCATAGTTTGCACTAGCATGAAACTCTAAATGAGGTCTGACCAAAGACTTTTACAGAGGCATTGTCACCTTCTTTTTTCTCCTGTTCATTTCTCTTCCTATGTACCCAATCATCCTTCCAGCTTTTGTTTTTTTTAGTTTTCTACCCATTCGGCTAGCACAGAAACAATAGTCCCACTGAACGTAGCATATTGTACAAAGAGAATAGAAAATCATTTGGCATAAAAAGTCCCTGATAGCTTTGAGTTGGAATAGTTCTGCTACTTGATATAGCTAAGTGCTGTAGATGTGACTTTCAATGTCAATCATGTTGCAGAAAATAATGCAGGCTGCCCGCCACTAGCTCTCAATTAGATGTCTATATTATTTTAGATGGGCTCAAATCTATACATAGGTATCTATTTTGAATAAAAGCAAAGCCATTTTAATGTAGGATCAAAGGTGAATGTGAGAAATTGCTTGCATTTTCTCCTGAAGATTATCTGTAAATGTTGGGAATGTTTGGCAATGATTTACTATGCCTGCCACTTGTCCCCAGGTTCCCGAAACACAGAGATGATCAGGATCTGCCATCATGCTGTTAAAATGATGCACAACCCTACCAGTATTTTGAAATGATGGAGTATTATTGCAGCTTCTTAAAAGCTGGACGCTGAGATAATTTGGCTGGTGTTGGAAAGACTGTGTACCATAACCCCTGCAGCGTAACTTTCATTCAATAAATATGGCATGCTGCCACTTTTGTTCTCCTATAGAAAAGCAATTAGTGTGTCAAAAAAATAAAATCACAGTGCGTGTGGATTTTTTAAAAATGCAAATAGGAATGCTACATTTAATTGTATTAAGTTTTGCAACATTGCAGGCTGCAGGCTGTTTCATTCAAAACACTGCAGGTTGCTGATGTCAGACTAATCTGTAATACAAATCCTACTGAACTGCATAGGTATGATATTGGTTATTTTTGAGGCACAACTCTAAACAATTTTACTTTTGAATATATTTTAGTAATAAACTATTTTAGCACATTAAGCTATATTTTGTGAGATATTTGCATAAATAATGTGTTTTTTTTAATGTATAATACATAAACCTAGATTAAATACCAAGTTTCCAAGTTTATTATATAGTTTGATTAATCGCCTAATCTACATTCTAGGCGATATACAAAATAGTAAAAGTATTTAAAAACATAGGTAAATTATTACATAGACAAACAATAAATTAAAAACAAACAACAACCAACAACAAAACAAACAAAAAAAAAAATTAAGTACAAGATAGAAACAATAGGAAAATTCTTTAAAGGTTACAATCTGTTTCAAATTCAAAATATAAAGGTAAAAACATTAGGAGGGAAGATCAACATAAAACCCTTGCTAATACTGATGATTTTGGTTATTGGTCATTGTTACCTGATTGTTGTATATCTTAAAATGTTAATAAAGATGATTGAACTAAAAATAAAAAAAAGATACAATTAGAGTGCAGCATTTAGAAACTTAAGGGTTAATGCTCTTCTTCTGTCCAGATCCCAGTGTAACAAATTTCCGCAGGGGGCACAAAGCAGTGAGTGACCTTGCATTCCATCTTTTCTGTAAAGCTTTTCCTACAGCTTGCAGCATTAAAGAACTACACCCAGAACCTTTGCATGTCCTTGTTTGTTATTTCAAATACATATGTGACATTTTCTTTTTTAGGCCCATAGACTCATTAAAAAAAAAAAAAAAAAGACATCCCAAAATGACACAAATCGGCACTTGGACATTTTAATCACCAAACGTCCAAGTGCTGATTTTTGAAACTGACTTCTTAGACATCCTGCTAGGCCTTTATCTGCTGTGCATCCAAAGTTTGAGGGGGCATGTTATGGGTGGGATTTGGGCATGCTTAGTGCTTGGATGTCTTGCAAGATGCCCAGGATGCCATTTAAAGCAGAATTATATGGCAATCAATTTAATATAGTAGGAAAAGCAACAATGGATATTGAATAATCATGAACTCTCACTATTTATAACTTTCTTCGGGACCAGTGAGAAGTGACAATTGTCTGCATAAATTCTTACAGACAATATCAAACCATCCTGCTCATCGTCATCAGTCACAGAAGTTTAAAACATTATTTTCTGATGAATCACGTGATGAGGTGGGTGATGAGGTTAAATCTTGTGCTCATGGAGGCTATGTCTGTGTCTGATTAGGATATGAAACAGGGCAGAATGTTACTCATAACTTGGCAACCATTTTTAAACACCTTGACCCCCCACTACTCGCAATCATGTTTTGTTAGGTAGACCTTAAGTCTTTTTTTTGTAGGGTTTTTCTTTTTCTTTTTTTTGCTTATTTCTTCTCTATGCAGTCCTGGAAGAGGGGGGGGGGGGGGGGGGGGTTGCTATCAGTGATCCTGTCTCAGGGGAGTTCTATGAGACAAATGCAAGCCATGCACCACAAATTAAAACCTACACTCCTCAATCTGAGGTCATCTCATCCAGGCCCACTATAGGGAGTAGGCAGGCAGGCTTACCATCAGAACAATGCACACTCTTAAGATGGTTTTCCTCTAGTCACCAGGGAGGGGGATGGAGAGCACAGAGAGGAATCCCTTTACCTGGAAGTAGAGAATGATGTAGAGGCTGGTCCAGCTGGTTGGGATTTGAATAAGCTATCATATCACAGGGCAGTCAGAGCCACCTGCCTGGAAGCTGCTATAGCTCAATAAGTAAAAGCCTTGTGCTCCTCTTCCAGAGATCATGAGTTTGAATCCCAAACAGCTCCCCCAGCACCTTGCTGATCTCACAATGAGATCACCATTGTGCAGCTGCAAACCTCAATTTGCAATGAAGTAGAAGCCATGCTAAGGTCTATATCTGTGTATGTTCTTGTCCACAAAAATAGAAGATTTTGCATGCAATATATCTGTTTTGATATGCCCCGTTTATGTGGTGCCTTACTAAATGTATTTTGAGCTTAATAAAGCAAAAATAAATCCCAGAGAGCTATTTAGCAGATTGCATTAAGAACATCCAAAGAGTGCCTAAATTCTGTCCATGGAACTCAGATCTATTTGAAGCCCAAACTAAGCTCAAAAGTAGACCTGGTTTTCATTCGCCTACAATATAAGCATCATATGGATGCTCTAGATTGCTCAGTGTTATGTAAATGAATCAAAGGATGCCCAAATTGAGTCATTGTCCTAACCACACCCATTCCATGTCCACACCTATTGAGTTAGGCACGAGTTTTAAACATGAGCATCCATGAAATTGTGGCTGCATCTACATGTGATGTCTATGTCCTTTGGATACCTAAGTACCAATTATTGCTTTTTAAGACCCTTAATTGGCTCATTTACCACTTAGATTGGACGTCTAAAGCATGCCTAACTTTAGGCATGACTTAGGCACCCTTTATAGAATCGGCCTCAATGTCTCTGGACCATCTTTTTTTTGAATGCTATTCTATTGTCCCATGACCAAGAGGAATTTATACAAATCTTTAAGAAACAAATTCTACTCTTACTAGAACAATGGTCCGCAACTTGGCAACTAAGTTTTAATGCCAAAAAGTATAAGGTTATGCACCTTGGCAGCGGAAACCCACGCAGAACTTACACCCTGAATGGTGAGACCTTAACAAGAACTGTTGCAGAACGGGACCATGGCCAGTTAAGTTAAGATATGAAGACTGCCCATCAAGTGGAGAAAGCATCATCCAAGGCTAGACAAATGCTGGGTTGAATCCGTAGAAGTTTTGTCAGCCGAAAGCCTGAAGTTGTAGTGCCTTTGTACAGGTCCATGGTGAGACCTCATCTGGAATATTGTGGTCAATTTTGGAGGCCACATTATCTAAAGGATGTGCTGAGAATGGAGTCGGTTCAGTGAATGGCCACTAGGATGGTCTCAGGACTCAAGGATCTCCCATATGAAGAACATCTAGGTAAGTTGCAGCTATACTCTCTCGAGGAACACAGAGAGAGGGGAGACATGATAGAGATGTTCAAATATGTTACTGGCCGTATTGAGGTAGAAGAAGACATCTTCTTCCTTACAGGACCAACGGCAACAAGAGGGCATCCGTTAAAAATCAAGGGTGGGAGATTTCATGGTGACACTAGGAAGTATTTTTTCACCGAAAGGATGGTTGATCGTTGAAATGATCTTCCACTTCAGGTAATTGAGGCCTGAAACATGTTCAATTTTAAGAATAAAATGGGATAAGCATGTGGGTTCACTTCGAGGAAGTGCTTAGGGGGGAGAGTTCTTAGAGTGGGCAGACTTGTTGGGCCGATGGCCCTTTTCTGCTGTCATATTCTATGTTTCTGTGTTACTATATTTCTTTAATTTTAGTATTGAATACCACTCAGAAGGTCTTCCAGTTGGGTAGTATATTAAATTTTAAATATACCTGGAATTTGGAAGCATGGCCAGTTAAGTGCAGATATTCATTACTTAACCTGCCAGGTTAACAGCATAAACAGAACCTCATAAAGTCAGTCCCATCTTTTATGTGATAACTTATAGCCGATTAAGTTCTGAATATCCGGAAACCTGGAAATTCAATGCTGGTGCTTGAACATGGCTTAGTGTGATATTTCTGGATTAACACCATCAGTGGTTAGCAAAACACTGATTTCCACTGGCTAAATATCAGGTCATACATTACTAAAGAAGATGTGAGATAACCATTGAAAAAACACTATCCTATAGACTATGTCTAATAAGGCAGCCATGGGAGCTATGAACTGTGTATTTTCCATTGATATTAGATTGGCCATGGCCCTAATGAGTCTCAGACAGCTTAGTGGCAGTATATTGACTCCTTTGTCAATTGGCTTAAAACATCCTCTACTTTGTCTAACCCTTTGTACATTTCAAAATGATTTAAATCAGACTATACCCTACATAATAAAACAGGATGGCATCCTATATAATAAAACCCTAGCCGTGCATGCACACTCCTACCTGCATGCTTCCATGATCTGTGGGTCTGTGGCGGCAGGAGTGCGCATACGTGAGTCCCCAGCCTCCTTCCCAGCACCTTGGCCACCAGCAGCGATGGCTCCTCTCACAAGCCCCCAGCGCTGCTTTCAGCTCCTGCTGCACGGGGCCCACGCCGAGCCATCCAACAGTACCAGCGGCCTCACGCAAGGCACGTTAGACGGCGCGGGGACCCACTGAGAGCAGGCCAGCATCAGCAGACCAGATCTTCCCCACCCGAAGCCCTACACCCGCTGCTATGCCCCTAAACTCCCACGCAGCCTTGGAATCGCTTTTTAAATCTTCAGGTGTGAGCGGCGGCTTGCCGCACGCGCCCCAACACCAAGCTCCTTTTTTAAATCTTCAGGTGCGAGCGGCGGCTTGCCGCATGTGCCCCGACCTCCAAACGCTGAGCGGCGGCTTGCCACACGCGCCCTGACCTCCAAACCCCCCTGCCGCCATCTATTTTTCCCCCTCCTCCCTCTCGCCTGCTCACAGCGTTTAACCTAAAAGCACTGCACTGTGCTGCCACAAGCCTCACTATCTTCTCTCCACTACGGCCCGCCCTATCACAACTTCCTGTTTCCACTAGGGTTGGCCGCAGTGTAGAGAAAACACCGATGCCAGCAACAGCACAGTGCAGCGCTTTTCTTTGCGGCAAGTACATTCCTTGCGTATGCACAGGGGGAGCAGGAAAGGAATGCTGATGGACGGGGGAGGGAAAAGGAAGGGAACAGGGGGAGCAGGCAAGGGGTGGGTGCACAGGGAAGAGGGGGGGAATGCTGCTGCTACACAGGGAAAGGGGAGAATGCTGCTGCACAAGGAAAGTGGGGAATGCTGTTGCTGCTACACAGAGAAGGAGGGGGAATGCTGCTGTTGCTGCACAGGGAAGTGGGGGAGAGGGGGAGGGGAAAGGGAAAGGGGACCAAGGAACAATCTTGGTTTGCTTTGGGGGAGAGACAAAAGGTGGCCAGGCAGTGCACGAGAATGCAAGACAGCAGGCAGGGAGAGAGTCAGAAAGAAAGAAACACAGACAGACAAAGGGGGCCAGGGAGAGAGACAGACAGAAAGAAAGACAGACCGTGGGAGGGTGAGAGACAAAGAAAGGAAGAGAGAGATAGGGGCAGAGAGAGACATAGAAAGAAAGAAAGACAGATAGACATATTCTAGCACCCGTTAATGTAACGGGCTTAATGACTAGTTAATTATAATTGTATTATGTCATTGTCATGGGTACTTTCATTGATTGTCATCCGATATCAATGCAAATGTTTGACATTTTCAAATGTTTTTGTTTTTTTTTTGTTTAAAAATGAATGACACAAATATTTTGTTCAGATTGAATCTGTCTTATAGTTCTGTTCAACATGAAAAATCAATTCATCTAGGATTTTGTAGTTCTTGTTTATAAGCTCTGCACTCTCTTGAACAGTGTTATAAAGTATAGTATATCACCTTCAGTTTTGCAATAACATTCACAATCTGGTAGAATGTGAAAGTATGTTCCATTACCTCATTTCTTTTTCTGTGTTCCAAGTCATTACAGTCTTTTTACTAAGCTGTAATAAACAATACTACAAGCTCATAGCAGATTAAAAAGTTTTCGGATCAGCCTGTGCTACCCACACTTTAAAAAATAAACAGTGTTTATTGTTTAGCATGCGGATATGTTTGAAGGCAAAGAGTAGGTGCCAATTGTGGGTTTTAAAAAAATTATTATTTATTATTTTGTTTTTATTCTATTTTATAACCCTTTCCATTTGTTGTTTTCCTTTTGGGTTTTTCTCTAAGCTTTGTAAACCTTTCCTTCCCCTTTTAACCTACTTGTGCTCAATTAAATGCCTTGTCTTGGTCCCCTAACCCCGTATGTTTTATTTTTTATTGAATTTTAACTTTTGCCCTTGATTTTACTCTTGTAAACCACTTTAATTTAGCTTTATTTTGTTAAAAATTACGGTATATCAAATAAAATAACTGTAACTGTATTGGCATGAATTGACAAAGTAGGTGGTGGTAAGGGCTCACTTGCTATTGGCCACAATCAAATTGAGAAATTAGCACATAGCCATTTTACAGCCATGCTAAAAGTGGCCTCAACAGTTCATAGTCTAATGCGCGCAAGACAAAAGCGTGCGGACAACTGAGCGCAAGACTGTATATCACAATAGCGCAAGACAAGAGGCTAGGTAACTATAGTGATTAAAAATGGGAAATCTATGCACTAAGAATAGTGTCGCACAGTAATAGGGCACCATTGTGAAATGCATTGAAAATGACTAATTCTATTTGATCAATGCAGATACACAGTAGCAGGGCTATGCAGTGGTGTAGTAAGGGGTTAGGAGGGGGGCACTGGCACCCCTCCTCCTTTCTGTCCCTCCGCCCACACCTCTTCCCATTCCTTCCCTCCACGCATGCCCCCTTCCCCCTATACATCTATGATGACAGAGTTCAAAAAAGCGTGGGATGAATACAGAGGATTTTGAATCTGAAAATAATGGTGTATATTGAAGCACTAAGGACAGTATTGGGCAGACTTGCACGGTCTGTGTCATGTATATGGACATTCAATTGAGGATGGGCTGGGATGGTTTAGATGCCATGTGGACATTTAATACTGTTCAATAAAAACCCTCTTGCCATATAAAATCAAGTTTGCAAGCCAATAGTTAAGAAGATTTTAACACTGGGGAGTCTCAGAACGCTACCCTGGTTCGTAAATCTCAGCGTAGCAGCACTCCTCACCGATCTCACCCTGTGTATTTCTTAACTGCTGCAAATAATTGTTTTTATATTAAATAGTTAAATAATACAAATACTTTAAATATTGAACACTATTTTTCTTATTTTCCTATATTTCTTGTTAATTCATTTGAACTTATTCTTCTTAATCTTTTCTTGCAGAATTCATTACTACTTTCATCAATTCATCAAAATTCATTTCTAACAGTTCGTTTTTAAACTTAGCTTAATTGTGTTGTTGCACTGCTCCCCACCTGAGATTTACGAACCAGGGTAGCGTTCTGAGACTCCCCAGTGTTAAAATCTTCTTAACTATTGGCTTGCAAACTTGATTTTATATGGCAAGAGGGTTTTTATTGAACAGTATTAAATATCCACATGGCATAAATGTACAGGAGGCAATGAAATTATGGAGTGAATGGACATAGGATGAAGGTTACTCAGGAGTAACCTAAGGAAATACTTCTTCATGGAAAGTGTGGTAAATTCATGGAAGAACCTTCTAGTGGAGGTGGTGGGGACAAAAACTGTACCTGAATTCAAGAAAGATTGGGGCAAGTATATAGGATCTCTGATGGAGAAAGAGGAATAGTAGATGGCATGAAGGGGGGACTTCATAGGCCATATGTTATTTATCTGCTGTAATTTTTCTATGTTTTCTATGCACATTACAAAGAAACTGGAAAAAGTATTATGCAGAATTTGTTGAAGGATGGAGGCAAGGGATCTAGTATACTGTTGATAGTTTTAAAAGCGGCTCCTGCAGTAGACCCCCGTGAATTTGAGAATTGCGGATTCAGCCATTTGTGTTTTTTTCTGACTGCCTCTTCTGGTCAGAAAATACAGGGAATGACTGAGTCCACGAATCAGCCTCCTGCACAGCCGATTCCTCCTCCTCCTCCCTCCCCCCCCCAACCCGTCAGCCTTCTGCACAGCGAAACCGCCTGCCAGCTTAAATATTGCTTGTTTAGCACCCGCTGCTGCCCCTGCAGCCTTCTCCCTCCGATCTGCTTGTAAACCGCATTCATGTTTTTTGAAATTCGCAGGTGCTCCTGAAACTGAACCCCCACAAATTTTGGGGGAGTACTGTATATATATATACAATTATTGGCCAGGTAGTACTTCACTCTCTATACTTTAACACTCCTTGGGTTTTTGCTTTGCTGATATGACGTTTCCCAGCAATACTAAAGTTGTACGAAATATTACACCTGTTGAAAGAGAAAATACCCACAGATGTATTTGCCTTTTCTAAACGGTTTCATAAGTTAAGAAAGCAACTACCATTTTTATTGGGGACCTAAATCCTTGTTCTGATTCCATGTGTACTTTATAGTCCTGATTGCTTCCTTACCTGTATTGGCATATACAGTGGTTTATCTTATTTGTTCACACCTCATAAATGTGTACATCAAACCTAAATTGCTGCACACCAGTCTTTCGGAGGCTGCAGCAGCAGAAAGTGCTTGGCCCCAGTGCAATGCATCTTCTGGATTGCCAGCTCAGCTCCTGACCCCCAAATGAGGGAAAGCTCTGATCTAAATGATAGGATCATGTTTTCAATGGTATTTTCTTACAACTTTCTCCAAGTTTTGTCCAGTGCTCATATGTTGAAATTATAAATTATAAACTGGAATTCTAAAGACCTTCTGCTTATGCATTGTTTTGTTGGTGAATATTCAAAGTAAGGATTTAATTTCCAATGTATTTACGATAGTATATGTACTGTATGTTGTACTAAATAAATAACTGTGTGTATATCCTTTTTCTGACTTATTTTCAGGCATCTGAGGTGATTTACAATATTAGTATGCTGAGTTAATGAAATAGTTTCGTAGACTCTCATGCTGTTGACACTGTGATAATTTGCTAATCTTTTACTTAAAGAAAACTAGTTTAATACCCTGGTAATTTAATTTTTGCAGGCATTTCCTCTCATGCATTATTCTTTCTGTGCCATAATTTCAGAAGACGCCTATGTTTGAACTGAGCAGGAGAGTTTTCTGGCCAGAGAAAACCAACACTCGATATTTAGGCTCTCTTTTACTAAGTCGCGCTAAGCGTTTTAGGCCAGATTTAGTGCGCGCTAAATCAACGCATGCACTAACTGCTAACACGTCCATAGGATAACAAGCATATCAGGTTTATTAGATTTTTTTTTTTTTATACCGCCTATCAAGATTATCTAAGCAGTTTTACAAGCATTTTCCCTATCTGTCCTGGTGGGCTCACAATCTATCTAATGTACCTGGGGCTATGGAGGACTGAGTGACTTGCCCAGGGCCATAAGGAGCAGCGCAGGGTTTGAACCCACAACTCTAGGGTTCTGAGACTGTAGCTTCACCCACTGCGCCACACACTCCTCACGTATCTATTATTCCTATATGTTACCAGGCATTTGCAGGAAAACCTAAGACAAAAGATAGCCCCAACTGCCAAAAATGTTGGTTTCAGTTATAGGAACTGTTTTCTATGAAACTGAGTTTGTCTGGTAACATCTGGGAAAACATACATAGGTTGACCACAGATGGGTACTAATCTCTGGGGTGAGGGGGAACCTTCAAAATATTGTTCTTAACTTCAGATTGAAAGGAACCAAATAAGCAAATAGGATGCTAGGAATTATTTACAAAAGGGATGGTTAACAAGATTAAGAATGTTATAATGCCCCTGTATCGCTCCATGGTGCGACCTCATCTGGAGTATTGCGTTCAATTCTGGTCTCCTTATCTCAAGAAAGATATAGTGGCACTAGAAAAGGTTCAAAGAAAAGCAACCAAGATGGTAAAGGGGATGGAACTTCTCTCGTATGAGGAAAGACTAAAATAGTTAGGGCTCTTCAGCTTGGAAAAGAGACGACTGAGGGGAGATATGATTGAAGTCTATAAAATCCTGAGTGGAGTAGAGCAGGTACAAGTGGATCAATTTTTCTCTCTGTCAAAAATCGCAAAGACTAGGGGGCACTTGATGAAGTTACAGGGAAATACTTTTTAAAACCAATTGGAGAATATTTTTTTTTTTCATTCAGAGAATAGTTAAGCTCTGGAACTCATTGCCAGAGGATGTGATAAGAGCGGATAGTGTAGCTGGTTTTAAGAAAGGTTTGGACAAGTTCCTGGAGGAAAAATCCATAGTCTATTATTGAGAAAGACACAGGGGAAGCCACTGCTTGCCCTGTATTGGTAGCATAGTATATTGCTACACCTTGGGTTTTGGTCAGGTACTAGTGACCTGGATTGGCCACTGTGAGAACGGACTACTGGGCTTGATGGACCATTGGTCTGACCCAGTAAGGCTATTCTTATGTTCTTAAGATTCCAAAAATTGAGATGTATCTAAGCTGTCTAGAGAGAAAATCTGTTCCATACCTCCCTCTTCACTAATTGCTCTGGAACCTCTTGGTATATAGTAAATATTCTAAAGAAGAAGATTATCAACCTGAGAGTATTGCAAAATGTTTCTTAAATATATCGTGAACAACGATGTTGAATGGCATCTGTTATAATTAGTTAATAGTGTAGTGAATATAGTTGAGAGAGGAAATGAGACTTGTAAACATCACTTCCTGTTAGGGTATAGCAGGGAGAGACATTGTGGTTTGGACTCTCCAACCGCTTGAGCTGCATGATGAGAACTAATATGATAAAACAAGGTATTGTGATTGTTGAAATATTTATTATTGATTTATATTTTGTTTAGACATATGGATAGTTTTTAGGTATAGTTTTGTATGTTTTAGTGATAAATGGGAGTGGAGCCGTGACCAGTACTAGCTCCTGAAGAAACTGTTTGGCAAAACACGGTCTCGTGTAGAGCTGGATAAAATTTTGTCATGAGAGCTGGATGAAATTTCTTTATGAGTGAAGGAGACATTAACTGTTATCAAGATATCAAGAACTTCACTGCACATATGCTGTATGGAATAACTTTGAGAACAAGCATATTGTATGCTGGTTTTCTATTAAGCTTATGGAGAAATTTTCACAGGACTTTTTTTTAGTGTTTTTATGAACTGGAATGGCTCTGAGTGGGAATTAATTATGTATATTCTGTAATGTTTAATAACTTATTTGATAAATTATATTTAAGATATACTTATTTAATATATTTAGCTTCGAGGATTATATGTGTTGTACAGAGTATTAGCTATTTAAAGAATTTTGAAAAGCTCCATGGGTAGAATTGTTGGTTGTTAAATATATCTTTAAGAGTTCCAGACAAATTTAAATATCTAAAGTTTCTAGCTCTTAAGAAGTTTGCTAATACTTCAATCTGTAACATTGATGAAATAGCATACTGTAATGAAGCAATAATAGAATCAACTTTTTATGCTCTCACTCCACTACCATGAAATTTAGTCTCAAACTCAGACATTTAAGGACAAATTCATCAAGGTGTGGTAAGGATTTGCCCTTTACTGTACCTTGATGCCCCATTTTGATGATAACGCTGGAGTACCCAGAAGTGATTGGATATTGCTCCTGGCCAAAAACCTCTGGACTTCAGACTGTTCTCCCCCCCCCCCCCCCTTGAACCACCAATGATGATTAAGGTAGCCACTAGGAGTGTAGGAAGGCCTAGGGGGTCTATACATCAGGGGTTAGGGCCATGGGGGGAGGGAGGAATCCATCGCTGCAGGCCAGGAGCATTGGACCATGACAATGCACGACCCAATGCTCCCAAACAGTAAATAACCCTAGCAAAAGGTTGGGGTTATTTTACCATGGTTTTTGGTCCCTAACATTAGTACATTTGCATAATAATGAGAGGCAAAATGTGCATTGCATATTTTGCATCTCATTACTTACAAATGCGTGGAATCTGAAATATCCCTGCACTATATTTAGAAAAGCAGCGTTAGGGCTTAAAGCCCTAATGCTGATTGATGAATTTCCCCCTTAATCACTGTATCTTGAGAGAACTGGCACAAATCTGAAATAGTCTTTTGTATAGATTGGTCTGTCTTAGTAACAATCTGCTATATGTCCGGTAGAGTAACAGAACTATTAGAGAAGATCGTTCCCTCCTCTGCAGTAATAGATATTTTCTAGACAGATGTAGGCAGTGGAACCTTAAATAGGCGAGAGACTACATGCTCCCCAGACAAGGCTTAAAGCACTTTAAAATAATTGGAGAGGGTGTAAACTTGAATAGATTTTTGCTCTGGGAATTAAGATTTTCCTACGTTTCCATAGAAGATATGATTGTTATCAGCGGACAAACTAAATCACACTTTTTATATATCACTTGTTCCAACACCTCATTCGGTAAATTGATGTCTTCCTCATAACCAAAGAAATGCTTTGAGAATGTGTCATTGCTTTATTTCTACAAAATCTAGTTCATGCAGGCTTTTGGGGACATAATATCCATGTAATGCACCAAATCCCATGGAGAAATGTTTGTCTTTTAAATAGTATGGCATTTCTGAAGTTGTAGTGTTTTATTGGCAGCACTGAAATTGTTCCATCATCATTTTTTAAAGTACTTCAGTTGTTAGTTATCATAAACAGAATCAGTAAGTCCATTGTTCTGTTTTAGATTACAAGTCTCTGATGTAGGATCATTCAAGCATCTGTGGCTTTCTTTTCATTGTTCATCAGATTTTAATTCTTAGGTTTGATTTTATCTCTTTAAACAATTTTTTTCTAAAAATGCATAGATATAAAATTGTTCAAATTGAAATTGCTCTCTAGAGAATACAAATATTTTATTCATAAGGAAAAATTAGTGCATGAAGATTTTTGAACGCTTCTTCTGGTTAGTCACTTATACTAGTGTAATGTTTATTTCTGTCTTAATGCACATGTGGTGGAGATGATCAAATTCCTCATAATTTAAACAGCTATGAAAGTTCACTATTATCATCAGTTTCTGGATTATTAGTGATGGTTTCAGTATAGCATGTAAAATTGTGAGATTTAATCCTGTAGAATCAAGTTTTGTTTAAATTTATGAGTTGCTTGCCCATAAAAATGTTGCAGAAACTTACAGTTAACATATATCATATATAAGAAACACAAAACAAATTAACTACAGTAGGCCTTTTACACTGAAATGCAAATGTATTTAGAACATCATAAACTTTTAAGTTAAAAAAAATATATACATCCAATGTCTTATCTTATTGCAGAAAAGCTTCCTGAAACAACCAGATTTTGCAAACCTTTTGAAAAGCAAAATAGCTAAGAAATGATCTTATCTCCTTAGGAGCTTTGTTCTACAGGTCAGGGGCATTACAGGAAAATGCCCTTTTATGAGTGTCAGAGTACTTCATTCAGAGGAATTTAATAGTTGTAAGAAGAAATCCTGGGAGAATCTCAGTGCCAGTGTTTGGTTTATATCTTATGCAATAACAATGCTGTAAATGTAGACTTCAGTTTCTTGATGTCAAAACAAAAATTTATTTCATAAACAGAATGGAGTGGAACAGGTAAATATGAAGGGGGGGGGGGAAATTCTGTATAGGACAACAGTCTTAGCAGCCACCTAAGAAGTGGCTGAGAGTTGTAGACTGGCATCTTATACAGAATCACATCTGCCCTATCAGACGGACACCCAACCATGCCTAACCTTCTTCATTCTCTAACCGGTGCCAATATCACAGGCACCAGTTAAAGAATCATGCCTGAGGGATCCCTTGAGTGGCTGAGGCAGGAAACCTCCCTGCAAAGTCGGCCAGCAGAAGGGATGCCGACTCCCTCTTACTGGGCAACTTCTCAAAACTTCTCAAAACCCCCAAACCTTCCTGAGTACCCCAGCAGGAGAGATGTCCTCTACTTCCTGCCCCCAAACCACTCTCAAAGAGCCAGGTAGGAGGATACTCACTTCCTCCTGCCCCTGAACTCCTGAACCCCTCCTGAAGTCTGCCGACAAGAGGATGCCCACTCCCTCCTGCTGCCACCCCCCTCCCGGAACTTCTCAAACCCCTACAAACTGGCAACACCCTTCTCCAGACCCACCACACATGTAGACCCCCCAGCACCCCCCAACTTGTAGACCCCGCCGGCACCCCTCAGAAAGTCCGGCCAGAGGGATGCTTACACTCTCTAACTTGCAAGCCTCCACTCCAAAATGGCAGGCCTTCCCCTGCATGGTGCATTTTGGGATTAGTCAGTATTTTGTTTCAGATACAATATAAACAAAAGACATAATTATGTAAATATACCATAGTGACATGAAACAAAGCACTATTGATTTTTAAGGCTGAAATATATATATGTACATATTAAAGTGCTAGAAGTTTGGTTTCATGTTTGCTTGTTTTTCCCACTGGTAAATATTGTTTGACAGGAAGAGAACAACTGAGTATTTTCTTTGTCAGTTCAAGTCGTATCTTTATCTGACAAATACCTATAACAGTGCACCCCAAAGGAAAGTCAAAACAAAGAAAAGTGAAAAAACACCTTTCTCTGAAATGCTTTTTCTGAAAACTGAGGAATGGACAGCAATGAATCCTTATGTTTCAGTATAGAATTCAATGGATCCAATTGCACCCTCTCTTTTCCTGATAATTATTTTTTATTCATGTAATAATCTCTTGAAGCCAATGATAGCTGTTGACATATTCTTCTTCACTTTACAGTCCTTCATATATATCTTCATCTCTTTGAGCCCTCTTGGCCAAAGCTTTAAAATTATCAGACTGATTTCTTGGTAATCATACTATACAACTCTTGCCAAGAATGATATAATTGAAATAATGTAGGGTAAATAGAATGTTCAATGACAGAAATAGAAAATGATGGCAGAGAAAGATCATATGATCGACTGATGTCCCATCCTTTTCCATTCTTGAATTTAGATACAATCCTTGTTTCTAGTACCTCCACTGGGAGGCCATTCTGTGCATCCACCATACTTTTCTTAAATAGATATTTCCTTGGAGTACTCCTTTCATGTTTGTACTTTGCCTTCTGATTCCAGAGCTTTTTATGAATTGAAAGAAGCCCATTTTGTGTATTTAAGCAATGGAGATATTTAAATATCTTCTCTCTGCTGCCTTTCTTCCACAGTACACATACAGAGATAGATCTAAATTTATTCCCATATGCTTTATAAACATAAACATTGACCTTTTCACCAGCCAACCTCTGGACCAATTCCATATACACATCCACATTGGAAGATTAGGTACTTACCTTGATAATCTTCTTTCTAGTAGAAAGTCATATGAGTCTTGACCAGTGGGTTGTGTATTTTACTCGCGAGTTTTGGTGTAGAAATCCTCATGTACATTTTTTACTCCTTCTTTGCTCCAACTCTTCCCAGGGATATGGGAAAATTCCCTGCTCAGTTGCAGTCTGCATTATCCTTGAGAAAAACACAAATAGTTAAACAAGCATAACTGATAAAAGGCACTATTTCTGCCATGGAAAGGAATGTCATACAAACAATACATTGCAGAGATATCTTACCTGCCTGGCGTGTCCTCCTGAAGAGATGCTTACCTGATGCTGTGGATGTATCCAAAGGTTTCAAGGCTTTGCAGATCCTGAAGCTGCAAACAATGAAACATCAAAGACCAAATAGAGCCACCTCTGATTTAATGTAAAGAAGCAGGTGACTAAATAGAAACTATCAGAAAAAAATCTGACAGGGCAGGCCATTGTGCCTTGCTACTAGAAAGAAGATTATCAAGGTAAATACCTAATATTCCATTCTAGTGCAAAAGGTTCTGGACCAGTGGGTTTTACCTAAGTATTCCCTGTAGCCTAGGGTGGGACCTCAGAGCCTGCTGTCAAAATGGAAATGATCTGAGAGATGGAACTGATTTGTCATCTCTAGGTACCGCAACAGAATCCTGTCAAAGAAAGAACCTTGTCTCATTTCTTGGAACCAGAGGTATGGAACACTGGTAATCTCACCTCATGACTGACATGGAATGTGGAGACAATCTTTGGTAAAAAAAACAAAAAAAAACTGCACTGTGCATATAGAAACTCCTACCTCAGTGAAACAAAGGAAGGGATCCCTGCATGACAGAGCTTGAAACTCCAAAATTCTTTATTAGTAGATCCCTAATTGATGCTTGCTTGATAGGTTCATAAGGAGATTTGCACTAGGAACTTAGTATCAAAGTTCAACTTTGGGAAAAGCCACCTCAGGGTTGGCCTTAGACTCACTGCCCCCTTCAAAAATCTGGATACATCTGGGTGGGAAGCCAAGAAGATTTTATCCACCTAATCGCTAAAGGAGGACATGGCTGCCACCTATACTCTAAGAAAGGCTGAAGACTTGCTCTGAACCCTAAGCTGTCACATAGAACATCACCTACGTAATTCACTCCTTCCAAAATCAACTGAGGTTAGATGTCTTACTCCTCCATGGAATTCTGATGCAACAATGTGTGGCAGGCACATGCCATGAAGGATGTAGCTGCTGCAGCCTTCAGATCTAATGTAGAAAATCACAAATAGCCATTTGAGGACCAAATATACCATGCAGTCCTGGTCATCTTTAAATATCACACCTAACTTACTGGACAGAGAGGTGTGCCTGGTGACCTGCACCACCAAGGAATCTATCTTAGGTTGTATCAAAAAACAAAACTAAAGTGCAAAGCAGAGCACAAGATACCTTCAAATTGCATGTCGAAGTTAGAACTGAGGAGGGCAGAGCTGGAGCACAGAAGGAGTCAAAAATGTAGATGTGAGTTTTGGTGTAGAAATTCTCAAGTAAAAATACACAACTCACTGGTCAAGAATCATTTGCCTTTTGCAGTTGAATATAAGTTATACTCTACCACCTCACTTAATAATATGGAGAACCCATAATAGTTAAACTTAAAATTAGCTTCCCAAGCTCAGATATAATTGCCCCTGATGCAGTCAACTATTTGCAAAAACATGTTGAGCTGATGGGCTTAATTATTATGATTTGGTTTCTGCACTGAATATTTATAATTCATTTGAATCTGCTAGGAAACTACAACATTATAATCTAAATTTTCCTTCAGTTTTGCGCTTACAATAGATACATACATCTGTTTGAGTCATCTTTCGTATATCAGGGACCTTGGATTTAGAATAGATTGTATTTTCTTTTAAGATAGTTTGATTCTTATTTCTGTTTTCATAAAGCTTACCTTTTTGAAGAGGCTTATTAACTGGTGGAGGCTGGCCACAAAGAGATGGGCCTCAGAGGACTATAAAAAATGAGAGATAATGGGGAGTGAGGTGGAGGGGCGGGGGCTGTAGAGCAGGGGAGTGTGGGGAAGAGGGGCACAAACAGTGCATTCAGGGGAAGGAGCTTGACTACAGTGGTAGGGTATATGAATATCGCTTCCCACTCGGCGCAACCAATATTTGGGTATGTTTATCAGATTCCGGCTTGCCATGGCATGGGCGAGCAAGTGAGGGAGATCCAGGAGCTCACAAGGGTGGCTGGGAGGGTACCATTTAAAGAAATGCCCTGTGTCACAACTGGAAAACACTTTTTGAATGGAGGGGCTTGCCTGAGCTGAGAGTGATGGCCCCCTTACCACTGTTCCTTCTAAACTGTGCGCTTGTGCGCGCGCACACAACTTGCCCAACCCGCATATACAAATTAAAATAGCGCGCACAAAAAAATAAATTTTTGTCTAAAATGATTTTCACTGCTAAAATGATATGTTGCAGAAGACCAGTTGTTCCGATTTCCCATTTATCACATTTATTGAAGCGCTATAATATAAATTTTAAGTCATTCACGTGATTCTGTTATCTTTGGCAGTTGAACTTGACAAGTCACGTGCCCCATAGGGCCATAGCCTATGGCCCATAGGATATGAAATACTAGTGCAGAACTTCCCCCGACGCCAGACTAAACACTACCTCTTTCACGGCTGACCGCCCAGCCGAAGGTGGAAAGTGGGGGAAAAAGCGGGAATCCAATCGCCTCCATTCGAATGCCCCGAATGGGGCACACACTGACTACAATGACGCTGCCTCCCATACCAACACTGACATGGAGGGAAGGCAGGGCCAAACAGAGGCACTCCCCCTGTGGACGGACTGAAGGCCTCCACTGACACAGCCAAGGGCCCAGACCTGAGGAAGTCCAGCAACAAGGAAGGTGCTCCATAATGGGCTTCCTACCAAAACTCGTACGAACTCCGACGTGCTGTGCAGCATAGTTATCTCAACCAGACCGGGTAGACATGCTGTGGGAGGGGAAAGGGAGAGGAGGGAGTTCGCAGAGTCTTCAGCGGGCCTTCCTGACAGGTTCGGGCTCTAAGTACGTGCCTACTGGGCCTATGCACTTCTCCGAAACAGGAATGACGTAATTTCCTCTTTCGGATACGAAGGAAAGCCAGCGTGCGCAGTGTTAGAACCCCATGGCCTGAGTTCTGTTTGCTTGCAGGCGAGAGGGTAGTGAGGGAGTAGAAGGGAGGGAAGCTGACCTCATCAGACAGTCGGGGGGGGCCCCCTGCCCTTTTTGCTCCCCCCTAACGCCGGTCCTGGGGCAGGGAGACAGCCCATTCTCCTGTGATGCCCTGTCCCATTGTCCCCACACACAGCTTCGGGACGCCGTCACTGAAAACGGGACATTTCAGCGTCCCGAAGCTGTGCATGGGAACAACAGGACAGGTGATCTGAAAAAGGGACAGTCCCGTTCAAAACGGGACATATAGTCGCCTTACATATACACGTTGCAGGTTAAAGTCATAGCACTTTATTTATGTTTTCAGGGGAAATAACCAGCCCTGTTTCTTCACAGGCCTGATATTTTGACCACAATCTCAGTTTCAGGAGCCTGTCCCTAAAAATGGCTACACTTCTGTATCAAATAATGTACTCTAGCATGATTACAGTTCTAACAGTCAAAGGATAATTTACCTTCATTGGCAGTCTTCAATCACCTCTCACATAATCCCTGAAATCAGTGGTATTCCTAGAGGTTTATTAAAAAAATAAATTTTTATTTTGAAATAGGTATACAAGATAAAAGGTACAATATTCTGGGAACAAATATAACCATAAACCAAAACACACGATGAATGAGTCTATTGCGTGGTATTTGCGCGGAGACTAATGGACCCAACCAAGAAACCAAGCAATAACCCCACCCCCCAAGCACTCCAGTGTCAAAAATTCAAGAGGGCACTTCGGACACCATGGGACAAACTATCTCAGACTGGAGCCCAAATAGCCCGGAATTTCCTCCAACGGCCAGGGCCACAATTTTTAACATCCAAATATTCATATTTTAACAAGGTAAACAATTCATTTTTCCACGTGGTAAGAGTAGGTACCTCTGCTTGCCGCCAAAGCAAAAGTATACATTTTCGAGCCAATAACAAAGCTTTTTTCAGCAATAAAAAATTAATCTTTGAAAATTCCAACGAGGAAAATTGAGAAAAAAGCAGAGCATCCGCCCTCAGGGGAACTCTACTCCTTATGATCGTCTGCAGATGAAGACCAACAAATGAACAAAAGGTTTGTACTCTATCGCAGGACCAAAACATATGAAATAAACCAGCTGGCATTGAAGGGCACTTAGGACAGCCAACATGAGTAGCAAGTCCAGCAACAAACGCCCTGTAGGAGGAGATAACAAGTCTCAACAGGAATTTATAATGTTGTTCTTGCAGCACCACCGAGCGAGTCAGGTGTGGGATGTGTCGCATGAGAAGATGCAAGCCCTCACCAGTAAGTTGCTCATTAGAAGCAAGTTCCTGATTCCACACCACCGCCACAGCATCATAGTCCCAAGGAACACTGAAACTTCCCAAGCTGACCTAGTGAAAGGATAAACTGGTATTCCTAGAGGTATAGACTTGAGGGTTCTTACAACACAGGGTGCAAGCATCTGAGCTACGTCCCAAGCAGCTTAAAGACATTTGATTCACAAATGATAGACTGGTGAGAAGAGGCCATATGGACATTTAATTGAATGCCTCAACTGTTGTCAAAAAATCTACAGTTTGGAATACTTCCTTGCTCTGATTTGCTCTCTTCCTGCTGTCCAGGATCTAAGTTAGGACCACTCCTCGTCCTTGGAATGCCTCCCAGGTTCTGCAGCCTGGGAGGATCCTTGCTTTGGCCTCCCTGTTCTGTTCTGCCAGAAGACATAACTTTCTCATCTATACTTAAGTCTCCCCCCTTCATGGTGACTCCATATCAATCAGAGAACGTTCCTAAGTAGGGTTGGCAGATGTCCAGATTTACCCGGACATGTCCTCTGTCCAGCATCTAAGTTAGGACCACTCCTCGTCCTTGGAACGCCTCCCAGGTCCTGCAGCCTGGGAGGATCCTTGCTTTGGCCTCCCTGTTCTGTTCTGCCAGAAGACATAACTTTCTCATCTATACTTAAGCCTCCCCCCCCTTCATGGTGACTCCATATCAATCAGAGAACGTTCCTAAGTAGGGTTGGCAGATGTCCAGATTTACCCGGACATGTCCTCTTTCTAGCTTCACTGGGAGGGCATATGCGCATGTATGGATGCAATGTGGTGACGTTGCATGCATGCATGTGACATCATTGTGTTGCATCCTCACATTTGCAGATGCCCTCCCAACGCGATCCCGAGGATGAGAGCAGGTTGAGGGGGATGGAGCAGGGGGGTGAGGCTGGGTTAGGGTGTGACTTGGGCATAATGGGGCGGAACTGGGTGGAACTGGGAGTGCTTAGGGCGGGGCTATGGGTCTGGATTTTATGGGAGTAAAATCTGGTAACCTTATTCCTAAGGAAATCCTGCCTTTTACCACCCACTCCCTCACACACCCCTTTATCAAGCCTAGCCTAGGGGTATAAGCTAGGTTTCCTTTGGAAATTGTTGTTGGGAGTAATTGTATGACTGTATGCATACAATAACAGTATAATCGTACTTTACCTTATGCTGCCTTCCAAGCAGCCAAGCCGAACCCATGGCTAGCCCAAATGATACTCGAGGCCCCCACCTACTTCGGCTTCAGAAAATTACTCAAAACCTACCTTTTCAGCAAACAAGACCCTTAACCGACCCTTCCGATAATCTCCGGGCCCCTTGCTCGGCTCATCTCCTCCTTCATGATAGCTCCTATCTTTCCCTTCTTCTACCCTCTTCCTTCTTCATCTGCCAAGTTTGGCTAAATTTGTTGTAAATCCGATAAATTTGTTGTAAATCTACATGTCTATGCGGATCCTAATCTAATTAATGTAAACTGCCTAGAACTCACTGGGTATGGCGGTATATAAGAATAAAATTATTATTATTATTATTAAATACTTCCACTTTGAAAGCAATCTCAGGAAGTTTATCTGCTTCAAGTCGCATGTACTCTAACATGTCTGTATTAATTTATCCAAATTCAGTGACTTTTTTTAGTGTGTATATGTGTGCATAAATGCAAACCTCTCCCCAGTTCTTTTTTCTAGAAATGGCCCCACACAGTCCAAATATACATAGATGTGTTCAAGCTTGTATGTCCTTAAATTTACTTCTCTGTTGGATGCACAATTTTATTAAAGCCCATTTCTGCTTGTAAAGCATTGACATATGGAAAATTACTACTCTAGGTGTTATTGTGCAGTGACATTGGTTCTTATCTTCAAGATAAACATACAGAGCGAAAGGAGATTGAGAAATTAATTAAGAAAGTGGTTCAAAACAATAAGAATGTGATGAGGAGAAACAAAAGTGAGATGTAAATGCAACCTCAAAAAGGTAGGCTTTAAGACACAATCTGAGAAGGCCAGAAAGAGATCATGAGTCAGCAACAAGGAAAATTATGCACCAAGTTGGAAAGTGAAGTCAAGAGTTGGCAGTGGAGAAAAAGGACCCAAATTTGTACCCTAAATTAATGAGGAGGGTGTAAGGAGAACGTGGAGGAGAGGCTTAAAGGATTAACAAGGGGAAGCCACTGTTTGCTCTGGGATTGGTAGCATGGGATGTTGCTACTATTTTGGTTTCTACTAGGTAACTGTGACCTGGATTGGCCACTATTGGAAGCAGGATACTGGGCTAGTGGACCACCAGTCGGACTTAGTATGGCTGGTTTTATTTATGTATAGTATTCATATACCACTTATAACCTAAGTGGTGTACATTGAGGTATTCAAGCATTTTTCTCTGTCTGTCCTGGCAGACTCACAGTCCATCTAATGTACCTGGGGCAATGGGGGATTAAGTAACTTGCCCAGGGTCACAAGGAACAGTGTGGGGTTTGAACCCAAAACCTCAGGTTGCTGAGGCTATGGCTCTAACCATTGTACCACACACTTATGTTCTTATGGTTAATGTTTATGCCACATTTCTCAGCATAGATAATGTAATTCAATGTGACTAATATTCATCAGTGGAAAACTACGGGCAAACATGAGCCAATAGGAGATGATTTACTGTTTCTATCAAGGTCAGTAATGGCTTATTTATATTTTGCTAATTGAATCTTGCCATTTGTTCATTAAAGGCTGCCTTAATCACTGATTCATTTTAAATGTTTTCTCAATAAAAACATGATTGATTGCATATAGTGACACTATCATTTTAATAAGCTAGGCTAATTGCTAGGTAACTGTTTGTTTTTTGTTATACTTCACTGTATTTCATAGTGACTATATTTGGTCTTATATCCATACCATCCATCATCGCATATTTACACCATGCATCTCTTGATCATCCTCAGGCTCCATACATTTGCAGTGATTGCAGAAAGGGTAGTTCACTAGAAACTGGGAAAGAGAAAAATACAGACAAGAAGAATCACTGAAAACCCTGAGATAAGTGACAGACATTAAAATTTCATTATGCCCTATTTCCATTTTCCTTTTCCCCTTTATAGAGTCACTATTTTCATTTTTGTTCAACTCAGCAATTTCTAAGGCTATGCATTGTTTTCCTATTGTTTTTTAAAGAAACAATATTTTCCCCCTTATCATTAGCAGTATTCAGTATTAATAAACAGTGCTAATGTTGAACAATAATTTTGAAATTATCCCCCTCCAAAAAAAAAAAACAACAACCCAAACAAACATTTCAATGAAAAGCAAAACAACATTTCCAATTTTTTAGTGTGTATGTGTACATCCCAAGCCATTTTCTCTTGTTTCTTTGTAGCCTAGTGCCTAGAATAGGAGGCATTAGAACAGAGACAAAGGTTCAAATCCAAATGCCTCTCCTTGTGGTTTGGGCAAGCCACTTAACCTTCCATTGTATATCCAGATTTTCAGAAAGGTCCCGCATGAATGTCTACTTCGAAAAATTGTGAGCCATGGAATTGAGGGGATATACTCATGTGGATTAAAAACTGGTTGACAGATAGGAAACAGTGAGTGGGCGTAAATGGACAATACTCAGACTGGAAAAGCGTCACAAGTGGAGTGCCGCAGGGTTCGGTTCTCGGGCCTGGGCTCTTCAACATATTTATAAACAACCTGGAAATTGGTACAACGAGTAAGGTGATTAAATTTGCGGACAATACAAAGTTATTCAGCGGACACAGAAGGATTGCGAAGACCTACAACGAGACATAAACGCATTTGAGGAATGGGCCGCAAAATGGCAAACGAAGTTCAGCATGGATAAGTGCAAGGTGATGCATGTCAGTAACCAAAATCATCTGCATGAATACAGGATGTCTGGTGCTGTACTCGGAGAGAGCCCCCAGGAAAGAGACTTGGGAGTACTTGTAGACAAGTCAATAAAGCCATCCGCGCAATGTGCGGTGGCAGCGGCAAAAAGGGCAAACAGAATGCTAGGAATGATTAAGAAGGGGATCACAAACAGATCAGAGAAGGTTTTCGTGCTGCTGTACCAGGTGATGGTACGCCCCCACCTGGAATACTGCATCCAACATGGTCACCGTACATAAAAAGGACATAGTACTACTTGAAAGGGTCCAGAGAAAAGGGACAAAAATGGTTAAGGCTAGAGAAACTGAGCCTCTTCTCCCTTGAAAAGAAGAGATTGAGAGGGGACATGATTGAGACATTCAAGATATTGAAGGGAATAGACTTAGTAGAGAAAGAAAAGTTGTTCACCCTCTCCAAGATAGAGAGAACGAGAGGGCACTCTCTAAAGTTAAAAGGGGATAGATTCCATACAAATGTAAGGAAGTTCTTCTTTACTCAGAGAGTGATAGAAATCTGGAATGCTCTTCCAGAGGCTGTTATAGGGGAAAACACCCTCCAGAGATTCAAGAAAAGGTTAGATAAATTCCTGCTGAACCAGAATGTTATGCAGGTAAGGCTAGACTCAAATAGGGCACTGGTCTTTGACCTAAGGTCTGCCGTGTAAACGGACTGCTGGGCATGATGGACCACTGGTCTAACCCAGCAATGGCAATTCTTATGTTCTTATGTGACTGCATAAATAGGACTGTCCAAAAAAAAAAAGTCCAACAGAAGGTAAATGCCCACAAGATCAAAGACAAGGTAACAGAAAGTGAGAATGGACAACAGTCTTTCCAAACAAATAGGAGCCAGAAGACAATTGCAATGAATTTTATTGAAGATCCACAGAAGTCATGACCCAAAATAGCACCATGTTTAGGCATATAGGACCATAGGTCAAGAGCAAGTGTCTTCTCATGCGTAGGTCCTGCAGAATAGAACAAGCTTCCAGCCTATATAAGGCAGCAGGGGGATTTGTGTACTTTTGAAAGATTGTTGAAACAACACTTTGCAAAATGAAGTACGGGGATTGAAAGCTTAGATATAGAGGAATTTAAAATTGTTGCCCAAGGATACTGTATTTTGTAATTTGTTTTATAAGTTGTGTCTGTTCTTTTTATTATGTATATGATTAAGTGATCCGCCTTGTTAAAGGTGGACTATAAATTTAAAAAAAACTGTAAACTATAAAACACAACAGTCCAGCAACAAAAAGCCCCTGTGAATAAAAAAAGAAAACACTGATTACTGTCAGCTGACTATTGATCTCTTAGATTGTAAGCCCTTAGGGTACAGGGAAGCACATACTCTATCTGAATCTAACTCACCTTGAACTACTACTGGAAAAGTGTGAGCTAAATGCTAATACCTAATTGGTAGTGGTAATCATGGGGATGCCGGGAACCAGCACCATGAGCTTTCACAGACAACTTCCTGGGGATTTTTTTCTCTTCTTACCCTCTCTCCCATCCAACACATTCCCCGCCCTGGTCATTGCATTCTTCTGGAAATTATACAGAAAGGCAATATTTGGAACCCTGCAATCAGCTATAACAGAGTAGATGATGGCAGATAAAGACCTAAATGGTCCATCCAATCTGTCCTACAAGATAAACTCATAGCATAAGGTATGATGCTTAAAACATAGGCATACCTGATCTTGATTTGTCCTTGCAATTTTTAGGGCACAGACTGTATTAATCTGCCTGGCACTGGCTTTGCTTCCCAATTACTGAAGTTGCCATCTAAGCGCCGCTAGGTTTGTTTGGTTCTATTCTTTCCATATAGGATTCCTTTGTGTTTATCCCATGCATTTTTGAATTCCATTACTGTTTTCATCTTCATCACTATCTGCAAGAAGGCATTCAGTGAAAGAGTACTTCCTAGCGTTATTCCTAAGTTGGCCCCCTGCACCTAAATTTATGTCCTCTAATTCTACTCTCTTTCCATCTCTGAAAAAGGTTTCTATGTCCAGTATATTAATACTTTTCAAATAATTGTCTGTATTATATCAACCCTGACTCGTCTTTCTTCCAGAGTACCCATCTTCAGCTCCTCAAGTTTCTTCTCATACATCTTGTGGTGCAAACCCCATACCAGTTTTTTTGTTTTTGTCTGAACCACTTCAGTTCTTTTTAGTCCTGATTCTATAAAGTCCACCTAAAGTTAGACGCTGATATAGGTTTAATCAGTGTTGATATTGGCACACAACACCCCGCAATTGGTTTTAATTGGACTTAATTGAAAGTTAGGTGCCTAACTCAAAAACCTCAATTCTACAAAAAGTAGGCGCCTAACCCAAAGCACCTACACTAAAATGGATGTGGTGAGGGGTGGATCATTGATGTGTTTCGAGTCATGTGCACTTTGTGAATCAGGTGCTGTTAGGTTCTGATAACAGCGCTTAACTTTAGGCATAGAAAACCCTGGCATTAATTGATGACACTTAAATGTTACGATGCTGAGTGTGATTCTGTAATGGGCGCTTAAGGTTTATAGCAGTGTCTCTCAAACTTTTTTAGCTCCAGCACACTAAGGGCTCCTTTTACTAAGGTGCACTAGCGTTTTTAGCGCGTGTGCAAGCTGAAAAATTACCGCCTGCTTAAAAGGAGGCGGTAGCGGCTAGCGCAACTTTGTAAAAGAAGCCCCAAATGGAAGGTCTCACTCCTGAGCTGTGCTTATCAATTTCTTGCCTCCTATTTTGTACATTTCCTTTGGATTTCTGCACTCCAAGTGCATCACTGCATTACATTTTAACTTCCATACCTTTGACCATGGAGATTTCTTCTCATGGTTTCTACTTCCTCCAGGATATCCATTCTATTGGCTATCATCATATTATCCCTAAAAAGTAAAATTTTTCCTTCTAACCCTTCAGTGATGCTTCTCACAAATATATTAAACAGAATCAGCTCCAGTACCAACCCCTGAGGCACTCCGCTACTCACGCTTTCCTCTGAGTGAATTTCATTTACCCCCTCTGAGTGAATTTCATTTACCACCTCTCAGCAGTTTACGATCCAGTTCACCACTTTAGGTCCTTAATTTAGCCCTCTCAGCTTTTTCAAGAGTCTTCTGTATAAAAGGTTTTGTGGAAATCCAAGTAGATTACATCTAACACATGTCTTCGATCCATTTTTTAATCACCCAGTAAAATAAATCAATCAGATTCATTTGGCAGGCTTTTCCTTTGTAACCCTCATTCTGGCCACTGTGATACTTTCACAAGGGCGGTGAATCCAACCTCTATGGCACCTTTAATTGCCATGGGGATGAAAAGGTTGTGTGAGTTTCAAACAAGAGTCCTTTCACACTGTACTTCACAACATTTGCTACCTGAGTCACCAATCTAAGATTTGTGAGGGAAGATTTATAAGATTAGCCTGGGAAAGAAAGGAATCATTCAGGTAAATCAGTACAGGTGAAAATTATACCCCTCAACAATTAAAAATATGCATGAATTTCACAGTATGCATACTTCTGACTGCAGGCTAATGTGGTTCGTTTGGTGAAATGGTGTACTCTTCTAGGAGCACCTTTTGAAATTTGCCAATGGATGGCCTGGAAGGCTTCCCTTTGATGCAAAACATGTCAAAAAGAAGTCTTCTGAGTCAGCTGCCAGCTGTGTGTAAGAACAGATGCAGGCGTTGTGTTTGTCAGAAAGCGACTGCATGAACTGAGGGGGAAAGGAGGGTAAGAGAGTTGTTCAGTGGGCTGTGGGAGGAATGGAAGGTGAGAGATGCTGTAGGGGGGTGGGAAGGGAGAGTAAGAAAGATGCAGCATGGGTTGGAGGAATGGGAAGAGAGGCTAAGAGAAATGCTGGAGGGGTGGGAATGGAGGGGAAAGAGAGATGCATGGAGGAGTGGAAAGAGCAGATAAGAGATATGCTGGAAGGGCGGGAAGGAACTAAAAGAGAGATACATGGGCTGGAGGGGTAGAAAGGGAGGGTACGAGAGATGCTGCATGGGATGAGAATGGGAAGTGAGGGAAAGATACTGGTGGGGGAGGGAAGAGGAAGGGGAAATGGTTGGACATTAGTAAATGAAGTAGAAGGGAATGATAGTTGGTGCACATGATGAAAAGAAAAAAGTTGAAAATTGTTGGACATGGTGATGGAGAGGAGGAAGGGAGAAATGTTGGATGCTATGTAGAGAGAAGTGTGGGGCAGATGGAAAGGGATGCAGGAGGGAGGGATGTTGGCCATAGTGGTGGAGGGAAGAGAGGGAGAGATGCAGCATGGTGGGAATAGTGGCATCATGTGGGTGAGGTGGGGGGAGGAGGAGGAGGTTGTCAGGGAAATGAATGAGCAGAGATGAGTAGACTGAAGATGGAAGGGAACAGAAGACTGGGTGAGAGAAGAAGATGAAAATTTGATAGGTAGCTGAAAAGTGAAGAGAAGGGAGAAAGAGTGTGAAATTTGAGTGGACTTAGGTAAAAGAGAAAAAAGGGAGGAAAGAACTGAATGGAAAAGGTTAATATGTCAGAGGCAGTTGTAGTTAGGGAATTGAATAAGACAGGAGAGAGAAGAAAAGATCGATAGACAGCAATCACTTGAAGAAGAATTTTCAGAAGACAGGAAAGCAGAAAAAAGAGAAACTGGAACCAACTTGATGGAAAAATAAATCACCCGACAACAAAGGTAAAATAATTAATTTATTGACTGAAATACATTAGCTTTGGGAAATGTACGTAGCAGATGTCTTTGTAGTGTGTTCAACAGAAAAGGAAATGCATTTCTGTTTTTATTTCTCTAATGATGAAATACTTGCTGACCCTTGCCTGTAGCACTGCCAGCTGATGAACTCCTCCAGAGATGGCTGGCACTCCATTCTACCATAGCAGTCCCTAATAGTATCCTTGAGTCACTGAGGGGCCAGCATCTGTGGCTTAGGGGCATTGCTGCTGCCTGCCAAACTTGTAAAAGGGAGTTTTAGCTACCTTCAGAGAAGTCTTCAGCTGACATAGCTTCAGGATACTCACCAACCTAGGCAAACTCATTAGTCAAAACAGCCAAAGATCAGCAGTACAATAATTAAGATTTCTTTTGAGAGCCATATCCCGCGCCCGCTTGTGCTACGACAGCTACGTCAACCCGACTGACACCCCGCTCACCCGCACGTAGTCGAAATTGATTCATGGCAGAGCCTAGAGAATGACATGGGGAAAAAAATTTGTCTCTGACCCGTGAATTCGGTCACCATCCCCGCAAACCATCTGATCCCATCCACACAAGCCTTGAATAGTTTTATACTGAACTTATTATATTAAAGTATAAAAAGAAACAATATTCTGTACAGTTGTCAATTTATAATTCAGCGTCTTCTCCCCACTCTCTCTTTCCCATTTCTTCAGCGTCCTCAGCCCACTCTCTCTCCACTTCCCTTCAGCGCACATACATAAAAACAAGCAAGCAATTTTATATCATTTTCATTCTATTCATTCATAGAATTAAAGTCTAAATAATGCCAGTCACATAACAAAACATGATTTTACAAAAATAATTCCCTGCACAGTCAAGCCTGCAAGGATTACTAGATGTCTTTCAGCAGCTCTCCTCCCTCCCCCCTTATCTTCATGGCTAAGTCAAAATGATCTACCAACATTAAAATTTAAAAAAACACAAAGCACACTGTACGCAGAGAAAATGTTAATTATCATTTATATTCCACGGGTTTTCAAAGAGGTCAAGGCAGATGACTTTATGCAATGTCAACTCAGTAACAACTATACAAAAATAGACAAATATACCCCCTCCATTTTTACTAAACCGCAATAGTAGTTTTTAGTGCAGGGAGCTGCACTGAATGCCTTGCGCTGCTCTCAATGCTCATAGGCTCCTTGTGCTAAAAACCGCTATTGCGGTTTAGTAAAAGGGGGGCCATACAGGCTCAAGCCTAATTTTCATTTTGAATTTTTAACATTTTTTAAACATTTTTGACAAACAGGCAACATGACTTCAAGCCTGTACAATGCCCAAAAGTTTAAAAGTTAATTATTTTGAATGCTGCATAAACACCATCCAAAACGTGGCTAACATTCAAAGAAACGCTAGTCAAAATACCAGCTGACAGTGGGAACTGCAGCAGATTTGATAAGCTGTGTAGATGCAGTGAGGTTACAGGCTCAAGCCTCTTTTCCAATTTTGACATTTTCGACATCAAGCCTATTCACCGCTGAAAAATTGCCAGAGGTTGTGGCAAGAGTGGATAGCGTAGCTGGTTTTAAGAAAGGTTTGGGCAATTTCCTGGAGGAAAAGTCTGTTATTGAGAAAGGCATGGGGGAAGCCACTGCTTGTCCTCGATCGGTAACATGGAATGTTGCTATTCCTGGGTTTTGGACAAATAACTAGGGACCTGAATTGGCCATCATGAGAATGGGCTACTAAGCTTGATGGATCATTGGTCTGACCCAGTAAGGCTATTCTTATGTTCTAATGTTAGTGCACAGATCATTCATGGTAACTTTTTTAAAGGTCTGCATGTTAAAGACAACATTAGCATATGACCATCAGTTAAATAAATAGAAATTGGGGGGGGGGGGGTTTATAACTGCAGTAAAAATTCCCTTAGAACACAGAAATGATCTGTATAAGGGTGCACTAAGGCCAATTTTTACTGCAGCTTTATAAAAGGACCTCTAACCCCCCCCCCCTTTTATGAAACCGCATTAGGCTTTTTTATTGGCGGCCACAGAGGTAGCTCTGACGCTTATAACGCCTTGACTGGCGATAAAAAACCTAACCTTAGTTCAGGCATTATTTTGAAAATACGAAGTTTCTACTATTGTTGTTTTTTCCCCTTGAACTTGCAAGAGTGGATTTATCTGGTAACTGTTTCCTAGTTAAACACGTACTCTTGCTTTTATTTCTGCACAGATGATTTAAGACTGAGTACATTTTAATGCATTTGGGACTTAGAGCTTCAGTTTCCTTTGCTACATTGTTTACTCATATTGAACATGCCGAAAAGGCATTTTTTTAAAGTGGTCTTTTGGGACTGATTTTTCCAAGTGACATTGCTTTATTTTGAATGAAAATGAAACAGGGGACCAGTGATTAAAAACAAAACTGCATTAACTTGGGGGCCCTTTTATGAAAACTTAGTACATTCTAACAGAATAAGCATGTGCTAAATGCTAAGAAGCTCATAGGTATAAAATGGGTTTATTAGTAACATACATAGTAACATAGTCGATGATGGCAGATAAAGACCTAAATGTTCCATCCAGTCTGCCCAACCTGATTCAATTTAAATTTTTTTAATTTTTTCTTCTTAGCTATTTCTGGGCAAGAATCCAGAGCTCTACCCGGTACCGTGCTTGGGTTCCAACTGCCAAAATCTCTGTCAAAACCTACTCCAGCCCATCTACACCCTCTAAGCCATTGAAGCCCTCTCCAGCCCATCCTCTCCCAAACGACCCTATACAGACACAAACCGTGCAATTCTGTCCAGTACTGGCCTTAGTTCAATATTTAATATTATTTTCTGATTCTAGATCCTCTGTGTTCATCCCACGCTTCTTTGAACTCAGTCACAGTTTTTACTCTCCACCATCTCTCTCAGGAGCGCATTCCAGGCACCACTACCCTCTCTGTAAAGTAGAATTTGCTAACATTGCTCTTGAATCTATCACCCCTCAACCTCAAATTATGTCCTCTGGTTTTACCATTTTCCTTTCTCTGGAAAATATTTTGTTCTACGTTAATACCCTTCAAGTATTTGAACGTCTGAATCATATCTCCCCTGTCTCTCCTTTCCTCTAGGGTATACATATTCAGGGCTTCCAGTCTCTCCTCATATGTCTTCTGGCACAAGCCTCCGGCCAAATCTATCTCCCTCCCTCCCCCTTACCTTTGCAGCACTTTAGAAAAGAAACTGAAGCCGGCGAAGCCTGCCTGTGCCGCCCTGCAGTCGCGTGTGTGTGGGCTTCCGGTTGCGTCAGAGAAGAAGCTTCCACCCACACACACATGACTGCAGGGTGGCACAGGCAGGCTTCGCTAGCTTCAGTTTCTTTTCTAAAGCGCCACAAAGATAAGGGAGAGGGAGGGAGGGAGATAGATTTGGCTGGAGGTAGGGAGGGAGAGAAGGGGCCACGCACGATCAGTGACCGCGCGACTTCTCTCCCTTAAGTTTCTTTACGCCACGAAGGGGGAAGGAGGGAGATTCTCTGGCCACTGAAGGGCGGTGAGGTGGCAAGAGGGAAGGGTGGATGCTGTGGGGACGAGGACGGGGCAGTGAAGGGGACGGTGGGGACGGGGATTGAGCAGTGAAGGGGACAGTGGTCCAGTGACGGGGACATATTTTTTTCCCCGTGTCATTCTCTACTCACAAGCTATCTAACATACCTGGGGCAATGGAGGATTGAGTAACTTGCCCAGGATCACAAGGAGCAGTGACTTGCATTGGTACTCGTACACTAGTACAGGAGAATTTACTGGCTACTGTATTTGTTTTTAATTATTCATTGGGGAACAGTTTGTCCATTTGGGTGCGTTTTGTGTTGCCGTTAGACTAAATTAAACCAATAATATGGCCTGACCATAGACCAGTTTGAGCTGAGTTAGAGAAAACTGATCTGAAGAGAGAAGTGTGCAATATTGGATTCTCAATAATGTGTTTCTGTTTGATCAATTTATAGGAGAACAAATTAAGGAATGTGTAGCAGAATATCTCAAGATTAATGATAGGATGGGGACATACACCAGTAACATTTCAGAATTGTTTAAAAGTGGTGCTTAGGGGCAAATTAAGGAAAAAGAGTGACCAATTTGTGAGACTCACTGAAGAAACTTGAGCAAATATACAAGAAAACCGCAGGATCTAATAAAATACTGAATCTATGGGAGAGGTAGAATGAGCTGAGGAAATTCAAGTTTGGGGAAGTGAATGCCTTTTGCCCAAATTAAAACTTATTTTGAACAAGTGAATAAGGCTATGGAATTTTTGGCCCTTAAAAAAAAATGTTTATATTTATTAAAATCTTTATATGCAGAAATAGATTATTTGAAGGATGTTCCTCTGAATTATTTACCTGACCAAGATAGGGAAATTTTGAATAAGCCTATATCCAGAGTGTGAAGTACTGAAGATCAAAGCATTCTTTGGTGGAAAAGCTTCAGGTAGAGATGGAATCACCATTCAATTCAATATGACTTTTAGAGAACAATTTGTAGGGCCAATGTCTCATATCTTTAATGTTCAGTGTTATAGTCCCTTTTTTCATTACTCCATGAGAGTGGCTAGAGTGATCATTGTACATAAAGATGGAAATTATCCAAAGGGACCTGGGTATTATGGTTCCATTTCTTTATTGGGGATAGATTATAAAATACTTATAAAGGTTTTGGCTACTAAATTACAGGTGTTAATGTTGAGATTGGTAATGAGGATGAGGGAGGTTTTATAGAGTGTCAACTGGCATCTGATAATATAAAGTATTAGATCTGATTTTTATAGTTTTTAAAGCTTATTTATTTGTATCTCACTTTATACCAAAGCAGATCACAACAAATACATAATTATAATCATGACAGCACAGTTATAGTTAGTTTATTTGATATACCACATTTCTTAACAATTGTAGTCAAATCAAGGTGCTTAACAAAGTTAAAAACAATGGGTATTGTATTTTCACCTGGCAGTTTTGTTTGCCTATATCTTTATTGTGTCACTCTTGTTTCTCTTGTTGACTCTTTAATAAAAATGATTTAAAAAAAAACAAAAAACTACAACCCAAAAAACAACAACACACAGACAGGGGAAAGACCAATACTGTAAACAAACTGGGACAAAAGCTTATTCAGGGAAGAGATGAGTTAACAGTATTTATAGGGGAAAGGAAAAACACAAGAGGTTAGGGGGATAAAGTTGTATTTGTTTTGTTTATTCCAGGATAGAAAACGTCTGTAGGGATTCACAGTCAAAAGCCTTTCTGAAATAATAAGTCTTCAGCTGTGACTTTAAGAGATTTTTCCCATCCTTAATAATAAAACCCTTACTACACATGTGCAGTAGAAAATCTGTAATTCCTGCGTCCGTGAGATCTGACTCTGTGCCGAATTCAATTTCCGGCGCGTGGGGCGACTTGCGGCACGTGGGGTGGCTTGCGGCGCGTGCAGCGAGTTCAGCGGTGGTGGCGATTTGACTCCTGCGCTGCCGGGATACCTTTTCTCACCCCCGGACCAGCAAACGCAGCAGTTGTGGGGCATTTGCTAGGCCGGCCTACTTCAATAATGCGAGGTGGGCCGGCCTAGCAAAAGCCCCGAGGTTGCCCGAGCTAGCGGATGCTGGACAGG
This sequence comes from Geotrypetes seraphini, assembly GCF_902459505.1. Lineage (NCBI taxonomy): Eukaryota > Metazoa > Chordata > Amphibia > Gymnophiona > Dermophiidae > Geotrypetes > Geotrypetes seraphini. The sequence continues at coordinate 33,853,791 of NC_047101.1, read as the reverse complement.
GGGAGCAGGGAAAGGAGAAGGGGTAATACTGGACAGGCGGATCAGGTAAGGGGTGCTGCTGGACAAGGGGGAGGTAAAAGGAAGGAAGAAGGCCTACTTCTGGATAGGGGGAGCAGGGAAGAGGTGCTGCTGGACAGGGGGCAGGCAAAAGGAAGGGAGAAGGCCTACTGTTGGACAGGGGGGGTGTAAAATGAAGGGAGAAGGGCTGCTGCTGGACAGGGGGAGCAGGGAAGGGGTGCTGCTGGACACAGGGGAGGTAAAAGGAAGGGAGAAGGGCTACTGCTGGACAGGGGGAGCAAGCATGGGGGGGTGGACAGCCGAGGAAAGAGAGAGAGAGAAAGAAAGACAGACACACACATCTATTCTAGCACCAGTTAATGTAACAGGCTTAAAGACTAGTCTCAGATAAAATGGTAACTTGACTCATGGTTAGCATCCAGGAACATTTGCACAACACAATCACAAACAATAAAAACAGATAAGTGACTAGTGCCCCATCATACAACCTCAAAATTCAGGCCCCATACTTCATTTTACAAAAAAAAGATATCTTTTTAGTACTCTTTTAAAATTTGCCAGGTTTTCCTGCTATCGTATATACAATGAAATCCCTAGTGCCTGAATTATGTATGTAACAGTATGTAAACCGTTTAGGTTTAAATGGTATATACATTTTTTAAATAAATAAATAAAATATACAGGAAAACATACTTGTCATGGACACTTTCAGCCTTAACTGCTTAACTGTTGGAATTTGCAAATCTGTGCAATCTATAGAACGCAGCTGTTGAAGCAGAATGTGTGGCAGAATGCTGTCTACTAGATACTTTGGTGCTAAGTTGTACACGCAAAGATAAACCATTAACAATAATTTATAACTTATCCTGTGTTCCAGTTTGAGCCAGTACAATGTGATATAGCATTCCGGTACATTATCATGCCTCCCCAATCGAAAAAGTGTTCTGACTATCGAATTCTGTGCAACCTGCAAAACACATAAGGCCAAAGCAGGTACGCCTAAAAGAACCAGATTGCAGTAATCAAGGCCTACTAAAATAACTGTGTGCAGACCAGTCTTGTATTACCTGACAAATATGGCCTTAGATTGTTTATCATACGCAATTTAAAAAATACCTTCTTAACCATTGCTTGAACATGAGCCCTGAAAGTCAGACCGGAGTCTACAAGAACTCCCAAGTACTTTACTTCCATAGACATTATTACAGGCATATATAGGAGTTCAAGTGAGACTGTCATATCATTCCCAAGTGCCCTCCCAGCACACATAACCTTGGTTTTCTGGACACTTAACTTTAACTTATTGTAATCTATCCAACCCTTTATCTTTGCCACAACCATCTTTAATCATTGCACTGCTCCATCAAAGTCACCAATAATGGGAAAGAAAAGTTGTATATCATCCGCATCGAGTCTATAAGAGACCCCAAGACCCTGCAGCAACTTGTAGAGTAGCACAAGATAAAGTTTAAACAGTGCCACCGAAAGGGCAGATCCCTGCGGATGATTACACTGTTATAACTTGACATTAAAAAAGTATTTGACTGAGCATATTGGCCTTTCATGATAATGGTCTTCGAAAAGCTTGGCCTGGGCAAAAAAAATTACCCTGTGGGTGCAAACACTTTATAATAAACAGTTGCCTGTTTGTAGATCATTGGGGACTACATTGAGACCTTCAAGATAGAGAGGATGAGCCTTTTGTCATCCCTATTTTTGCTCTGATAATGGGGCCTCTAGCCATTAAAATATGAAATAATAATTCAGTTGATGGGATTACTGGGAGAGAAGCAAATTCTAAAATCACACTATTTGCTGTTGATGTATTATAGATGGTAAGAAATCCAATTCCATCTCTGCTGTGTTTACCACCACATAGCTTTCTAATTCATAAGTAACTTAGGTTTAATATAACTAAGTCTGACAATTTGAATGTAAATCTCTTGGATATAGTAGAGAAAGTGAAGAAACAATTCCCTTTAAATGGATGAAATCCTGTGTCAAGTACCTGAGGATTAAATTGGCTGTGAGATTTGGCCAACTATACAAGCTTAATTATGATCAGTTATTGAAAGTGATCCTTTGTTGAATCGAAAAGATGGACAAGACTGAATATATCTTGGTTTGGTTGAGTAAATGAAATGGTTGGTTGGTTGAGCATGGAATGGTGCTACTTTTTGGGGTTCTGTCAGGTACTAGTAACCTGGATTAGCCACCATGAGGATGAGCTACTGGGCTAAATGGACCTTTGGTCTGACCCAGTAAGGCTATCATGTTCTTATGTAAAATGTTGATCTGAGTATTCTTTATATTGAACGCATAGCCCACAGCAGCCATTTTAGTTTAATATCTTGTTTAGCTGCTTCCTGAGAATCATGTTAACCTCATCCAGCTATTTTCTTTCCTGGCTCACTAACTCAACCACCTCAGTTTCTGACTCCAGTCAACAACTGGTCCATAGCTTCCTTGCACGGTGCTTCTGTGTTTGATGGATCCCTAGCAATGTTGGCTCCAACAACAGTTATTATTTTAAACATTTAAATTAAGGTATTATGTTTGTAGGTACTAAGGCAGAAGTTTGGGTTTTACTGGTGGGTAAGAGTTTGAGATTTGTTTAAAATGTTTTATGTTGTACTGCTTATTTTTAGATTGTCATTTGCATTGGTTGTATTATTCCCAGCATTGTACTTTCCATTACTGAAAGAGCAGTATATAAGCATGAAATTTAAATTAGTGCTGCAAAAACCAAGACCTACAGCTGCTTAGAATAGGGCAGTGTCTTCTCTAGGCAGCATAGGAGGACAAGCTTGTTGAGTTAAAGGAAGCAAGAAAAGACAAAGCTGACAAGATACCAAAACTCCCCTCCCCCCCTCTCCCCCGGGGGAGGAATGGCATGGAGCTACTATCTCCTCATCTCCCTAAAAGATCCCATGTGCCTGTCCCACGCTTTCTTGAATGCAGACACAATCTTTGTCTCCACTACCCCTCCTGGGAGACTATTCCATGCATCTTCTACCATTTTAGTGCTCTCCTTGCCAGATGGCCTGGCCATCCAGAAGCCATAAGCTTACTTGAGAGAGCTCAGAAGCATCCCAATGTTCTTCAATAAGATCATAAGAGCATACTAGCATCCTAATTCCGTTGCCTAATCATATCAAGTAACACAGATTTTAAAGGAGGAGCTTCTCTTATGACAGTGTTTGCGGATTATGTATGCTGGATTCTGGTAGGTGATCTGCCCAGTTGATTAATGCTTGGTCATCAGATCTAGGTATATATTGCTAGGAGTTGGGTGGCAGAGATCATCATAGGAAAAAAAGTTCCAGGAAGATTATTTCTTCATTATAGTTGCCTAAACTATGTGGCATGCCAAATTGCAGGACATTAAGGCCATATTTAGATGTTATGTCCTTGCCATGATCAAGGTTATCATTATGCACTCTGCACAGAGAATATGTCATATGCAGTCAGTAGTTAACATCATAGCAGGAGACAGGCATGCTATAAGAACCAAGAATGTCATTTCTGTCATTCTGTTGCTCTCTATAGTCTCTTTCAGAGTGGATCAATGGAGAGCTGCAGTTTTAGATATGGCAATTCTGTACATATCCTTATGGGATTTACTGGGGAAGGGGTAAAACGTGGACCTCATGGACCTGACGGACCTCGCGGATCTAAACCCGTACGGCCTTAAAAATCTGAGGTCTGTGTCGGTCCGTGTCCATGACGCTTGTAGTTTCTGTCGCTGACAGACCTTGATGAGATTTTTGCACTGGCGGATCCGTCTCAGCATAGGGAGGGAAAAGTGTTAGGATCCGTCAGTGCTAAAATCTCTTCGAGGTCTGTCAGAGCCAGAGACTCGTGCTGGAGTTTGGAGACTTCTTTTCCATAACGCACGTCCAAAACCTATGTCCCCGCTCTCTTGGCTTCTGCTCTGCCGCTCCACCACTAATCTCTGGCTCTGACAGACCTCGAAGAGATTTTAGCGCTGACGGATCCTAACACTTTTCCCTCCCTTTGTTGAGACGGATCCGTCAGTGCAAAAATCTCATCAAGGTCTGTCAGCGACAGAAACTACAAGCGGCACGGACACGGACCGACACGGACCTCAGATTTTTAAGGCCGTACGGGTTTAGATCCGCCAGGTCCATCAGGTCCATGAGGTCCACGTTTTACCCCTTCCCGATCTACTGTACTTTCAAACTTTTCCCCACACTTATATAGGGCTTATATAGTAATTCAGTATTTTGTGCAGACCATTTTATATTTTTCTGCTGCTCCAGAAGATATTCTCTTGCCCCATACTGCAAACCTTGTCTTCTTTAGTTTTTTTGCCTTCTTGCCATAGAAATTCTGTTCAACTTGATTCTTAGTTCTCTTCCTTTTCCTCACCCACTCTTCTTCTCCAACTTAGCTTCCAATTCTCTGCTTTTCACCTTGGTCTGATATGTATCTTCCTCCCTGCTCAATGCCAAAGCCACCTCCTCCTCTCTCAGTTTGCCTAAGGGCCTCCATTCATCAGTGGTGCTTAAGGACCTTTAACCCAGCCCTCTCCTTCTTAGTCAATACATTCCGTACTTTTGCTGTCCTTTCATCCCAAAACAAAATAATTGATCTAGACCAGGAGTCTCAAAGTCCCTCCTTGAGGGCCGCAATCCAGTTGGGTTTCCAGGATTTCCCCAATGAATATGCATGAGATCTATGTGCATGCACTGCTTTCAATGCATATTCATTGGGGTAATCCTGAAAACCCGACTGGATTGCGGCCCTCAAGGAGGGACTTTGAGATCCCTTATCTAGACTCTCTCCTTCCAGCAGTGCATTATCAATGCTTAATAGAGTACAGGAATTTGACTGTACAATGGATGACACAACTGTTGATCAGTGTGGTTTTCCCAATTTTTTCCCATATAGATGCAGTATCACCAAGCGGTTCATTTTCAGAAAAACAACATAAGAAGAAGATGAACGGACATTTGCTGGAAAAAAAAGTCCAAAGCATATAATCAAAGCAAAACTTTAAAAAGCATTGCAGAATGCTGAGTATTCAATGGGTATGACATAGGCATGAGATGGGCAAGACTGAGGTTCTTATCTTTCCACCTAAACCCACCTCTCCTCTTTTTCCCATTCTCTATTTCTGTGGATAACACTCTCATCCTCCCTGCCTCGTCAGCTCACAACCTCTGTGTTTTCTTTGACTCCTCTGTCTTTCTCTGCACAAATCCAATAGATCACTAAAGACTGTTGTTTCTTTCTCTATAATATCACCAACATCCAACCTTTCCTTTCTGAGCACACTACCAGAGCCCTTATCCACTCTTATCACCTCTTGCCTAGATTACTGCAACTTGCTTCTCATAGGTCATCCACTAAACCCATCTGTCTCCCTTTTAATTCCTTCAAAATTCTGCTGCATGATTTACATTCCGCTATGCTCACATTACCGCTCTCCTCAAGTTAGCGGTTTTAGCGCACGCAGTTTTTTAGCACACGCTAAACCCGCGCTATGCGGCTAGAACTAACTCCATCTCAATGCTGGAGTTTAGCGTCTAGTGCGGCCGGCAGTTTAAGCGTGCGCTATTACGCACGTTAAACCTCTAACGCGGCTTCGTAATAGGAGCCTTAAATCCAGCCTGTGTCTGAAAGTCCTTAAGGGCCAATTAGGAATATCGGTGTTCATAGTTCAGAGAGGGTTAGAATAGCTGCTGTTACTTCCTCCAGTGTTATTTTAGAAGACTGATCTGAAATTAGGGGATGGACTTGACAACTCAAAAGGAAGGAAAGACAAAAGGAAAGAGAGAGACAAGTATGGCATAGAGAAAATAAAGTCCCTTAATTTGAAGCAAAATGAAAAATTTGAAGGACAGACCAATGATTCAGCTGCCTTGAACTAAAAACAGATGATCTACAGCAATGGTCTCCAACACATAGGCCCTGGGATGCATACTGCTTCCAAAGTCCTCCATTGTGGCCCCCAAACAATTGACTGAAATGCTCTTCAAATTATTGGGTCCTTTTACTAAGGCGTGCTCGTTCGTCTTAGCACATGCTAAAAATTAGTGCGTGCTAAATGCTAATGCGTACTAATGGGTCCATAGGATATAATGGATGCATTAGCATTTAGCAAGCATTGATTTTTAGCGCATGCTAAGATGCACTAGCGCGCCTTAGAAAAGGACCCCTATGTGTGTTAATTTCAATCTTGCCCATTTGATATAGTAACTGCAATCTCTTATATGTGTTCCTCAGGTGTCTCATTTATGGAATTTGCTACTGTTGACAATCCAAAATAAAATGAGTGTTAAAAAAATATATCCTTGAAGTTTTGTAGAATCAATATTAATATTAATTTTTAATGTTTAATACCCAGTCTGAAGAAGCAGGTCAGAGCAGTTTACAAAATTAGTATGTGTCAGCTTAAAATCTTCTGCTGGCCCTCAGAGCTTTTTCATATTCACACTGCGGCCCTGTACATGAAAAAGATTGGAGACCACGACCTACAGATTATATTTAATAAATAGTTCCTGAACTATAGAAACTTTGGACTCTTTTGATAACATCGTGTGATTAGTGGAAAAATAATGAACAATAATAATAATAACAGTTGATATACCGCAGGACCGTGAAGTTCTATGCGGTTTACAATGGTTAAAAGATGTTACAAATTAAGTAGAATTAACAAAGTTAGAAGCTAGTTATTAACAGTGCTAGAGATCAGTTATTGTGGAGTAGGATTGTACAGGTTAGTTGCCTAAATACTTCAGGAACAGATATGTTTTAGGTGTTTCCTAAATTCCCCATAAGTAGTAGGGCGTGAGCAATTGTTCCAGATCTTTGCCCCATAATGCCACTTGATGTGAGAGATGAATGTAGCATTTGTTAATTTGCTTTCATAGTTTCTGACATTTCCCATGTCCTAGTACAGTTTCACAGAAAAAGAACATTAAGTATTAAAACAATAATGCTTTTCTCAATAGCACATAGCCATCAGAAATTAAGTTCTCTAAACAAGTCTGACGTTGAATCAGTGAAGAAAACTGATTTTATTTCTGAGTCTTCATAAAGTTGACATTTTTGAGTGAGAAGTATAAAGATTTCATTATAATTTTAGACAGATTTGTGAAAATCTGGATTTCTCTAGATGTTAATGTATTCTAGATGACTGAGTTAATTGAGACCTTACGTTAAAGCTAGAAATGTTACTGTATCTCTACTGAAAACTGCTTAATTATTTATATTCTACATAAAACTTCACTTCTCAGGTTCTTTTTAATACAAATTTTTCTATCATTTCTATGTTTTGGGGGGATGTTCAGAAATTTTCCATATTTTCCAGTTTTTTTTAGTTGTTTTTACACATGATGCTTATATCCTGCAGCATTCGGGCATCTACAGGACAGTTACCCAAGAGAAATTCAATAGCGGTTGGCTTTTAGGCCCCCCATCCTAACACTCTCTTCCTTCAAACTCCTCCCATCAATCTGCCACTCCAGTAGGTCACCTGCAAATCACTGCCACTCACCATCTTTCCCTCTCTCTTTTTTAATCTTTCTCTCCCATAGGTGACAGGGGGTATCCCCAGCGAGTGTGGCTCATGACACCGATTGTACACCCTCACACTCCAGCAGAGGAAGAATATAACCACAGACACAGAGCTATCAGGTGCATCATAGATCAGACCTTTGGCCAGCTAAAGAACAGGTTATGATGCCTTGATTGCTCAGAACATAAGAAATACCTCCGCTGGGTGAGACCTGAGGTCCATAGCACCCAGCAGTCCACTCATGCGGCGGCCCAACAGGTCCAGGACCTGTGCAGTAAATTTCTATCTATACCCCTCTGTCCCCTTTTCCAGCAGGAATTTGTCCAATTCTTTCTTAAACCCCAGTACCGTACTCTGCCTTATAACGTCCTCTGGAATTTCATTCCAGGTGTCCACCACACGTTGTGTAAAGAAGAACTTCCTAGCATTTGTTTTGAATTTGTCCCCTTTCAACTTTTCCGAATGCCCTCTTGTTTTTTTATTTTCTGAGAAGGTGGCTCAGATTTTCATGGTGCGCTGCATACTACACAATCTTGCTCTATGGAAAAGCCAGCCACTGCCAGATCTCCCACAGCAACACCATTACCAGCCACCAGATGGAGAGGATGACGAGCCATCCCCTCTCCATGCCACAGAGCCAACCAGAGTGTCTTCTAGGAAGGGGTGAGCACCAGGCACCGGTTAATCCAAACCCACTTCTTGTGAACTAGACACCTTATCCAAGGCAACTGACAATATGGAGGTTCAATGAAACTTAACTGAATCCTGAAAACTGTAGTGACAATAGGCAACTTCAGTGAAACAAAACACCTTTATTTACAAATAGCATGTATAGAACTCCCCACATACACACAGCCCAACACCACCCCAAACCAAACACCCCCACCCAAACACTCCTTACCCACCCCAACAACATAAGACCCTTATCTACTTCCCCCTCCCCTTCCCTCTCCCTCACCCTCTCGGTCTCTCACAGTCTCTGAGAGCCCTCCCAACTCCCCCTCTAGATTGAGCAGAAGCATCTGTAGCTGGTGTCAGTGTCCTGATGTGCCTGCTGTTGAAATGCTGGCCATTTGACCGGAGTGGAGGAAGGTAGGCGTGGGACAGGGCCCAAGATTTGGAAGTGGTGGTGTTTTTCGGAGGCTTTGTGTCCTCCTGCCGCTGAGCCAGTGCTGGAGGGTGATGCAGGCTCCTGATGAGGGGGCTGGCCTGTATTGGAACAATGGTCGACGGCTGTGAGCTGACTCTGGACGCCTCCCAGCTGTGCCCTAATGCCAGTGTTCGATTCCAAAAGCTACCTGAGCATGTCATTGGTCTGATGTTGGGCCTTCAATGCCTGCTTCATGATATCAGTCTGCTCCTGCTGTGCCTGGACCCCTTGTCTCTGCAGTTGGAGCTTCTGCTGCCGGTATTCTTGCAGGCTGATATTGTGGTCCAGTAGCCTCTGGGTCACCTTAAGTAGGTGCTGACGTTGGCGACTGGATGCCCTCCAGTGGGCAGACTGTGCTCCCTTACTGGCCTCCTCAACATCCCCAGCCCCGACAAATTCATCAGGTGGGGCAAGAAGGAGCTGGTCCCCATTCCCATTGCCAGGCACCTGTGCTTGGGGGTTCTTGGACTCCTGAGGCTCCTGATGGCTGTGAGGTGGAGCTACCACCACACCATCCTCCTGCTGCTGCTCCTGCAGTGCTTGGACCACAATGCCACTGCACCCTGCATGATCCTCATCGGAGCTGACATCTGTATAAGGGAAAAGCAGATATGTCAGCCACAGCATACCACTGTTGTCCTATTCCCTCCAGGTGCTCTTCCCATGTCTAGGTGAGATAAGCTGCCAGTATCATGCATCCTAAAGTCATTGGCTTGCAGTTCATTTCTTTAGTTAGGCACTTATTTCATTTCAGTTCCTCCCTTTTTTCACACTTTTTCTAGGATAGTTGTTTTAACTAGGTTCTCTGAGTTGATGTACTACAGCATCCCGGTATGTAGGCTTAGGAGTACTCTCTCTCATTTTTCCTTACCTTGTGTGTTTCACCATTCTCCAGTATTAACCTTTCTTACACATAAGGCCTTTATTTCTTCACTAGTCTATAAGCCCATTACATTAAAGGGTGCTAGAATATGTCTGTCTGTCTTTCTGTCTCTCTCCCTCCCGCTGTGTGTCTCTCTCTCCCTGGCCCCCTTTCTCTGTCTGTTTTTCTGTCCCTCTCCCTACCACTGTGTCTTTCTTCCTTTCTTTCTGTCTCCCTCCTTCCCGCTGTCTGTCTGTCATTATTTCCCTCCTTTTCCCTGTGCAGCAGCATGTTCACCCCATTTCCCTGTGCAGCAGCAACAGCATTTCCCTCCTTACCCCCCTCCACTTTCCTTTGCAGAAGCAGCAGTGTTATTTCCCTTCCCCTCCAGGTCCCTGTGAAGCAGTAGCAGCATTTTCCCCCGCCCCCCCATTCCCTTCTCCCCCCTCCCCACTTTCCTTTGCAGAAGCAGCAGTGTTATTTCCCTTCCCCTCCAGGTCCCTGTGAAGCAGTAGCAGCATTTTCCCCCACCCACCCCCATTCCCTTCTCTCCCCCCCACTTTCCTTTGCAGAAGCAGCAGTGTTATTTCCCTTTCCCTCCAGGTCCCTGTGAAGCAGTAGCAGCATTTTCCCCCACCACCCCCCATTCTCTTCTCTCCCACCCCCACTTTCCTTTGCAGAAGCAGCAGTGTTATTTCCCTTCCCCTCTAGGTCCCTGTGAAGCAGTAGCAGCATTTTCCCCCACCACCCTAGGGTTATCATATGGCTTCAGAAAAAAAGAAAAAAGGAGGGATTGAAACATCTAGGTTTTACTTCCATTGAAAGCAATGGAAGTAAAACCTGTATGTCTCAATCCATCCTCCTTTTTCTGGAGTCATATCATAACCCTAATAAAGCCAGGAGACATACTTCAAAACACAGCAATGCAAAACTTCAGGTAATGGGTTTAGGCACGTGCCGGGGCCCGCTAAAGACCACTCCAAAATGGTGTTTATTATTATTATTATTTTTTTTTACTTTCCTTCGATGTGTGTGTGTGTGTGTGGGGGGGGGGGGGGGTTTGAGGGGCATTGTTGCTGCTCTTACCCACCGCGTGAAACTGAAGCAAATATGTAAACAGATGAGGTGGCCTGGGCTGACTGGAGGATGGCGATTCCCCGTGCTGACTCGGCCTAGCCTGAAGAGCCGGCCGAAGCACAGAAATGAATGTCCCGATCTTTTTCGGCTCCCCCTTCCCTTCACGTGGGCTGACCTGCTGCGGCCAAAAGTTTTTTTTAAGTTTAAAAGTGCCTGCGGTGGCTCCTCTCACGATCCCCGCCAGCTTCGGAAGCCTTCTCCGACACTGGTGCAGGCTCGTGAGAGGAGACGACACCGCAGCTTGAGAGGTGGAGAGCAGGGAGTCCGGCCAGTCCTACCGTTCACGGAGGCCATGGCCTTGAGTGGAGCTGCCGCCGCTGGCGCCAAGGTAGGTGCTGGGAAGGAGGCTGGGGACTCGCTCATGCGTACTCCTGCGGACACAGACCTACGGATCATGGAAGCACGCAGATAGGAGTGCGCATGCGCGGCTAGTGTTTTATTATATAGAATAGTCTTACATTTCACTTTAGGTGGTTTCCTCTTCCCTTTTGTTTCACATCTGACATCATTCTTCTTTTTTTTTTCTATCATTTACTTACTTTTTTCATTATGTACTCACCTTCTTTTTTATCATTCACTCACTTTAACATATTAACTTTATTCATCATTCACTCACTTTTATATATATTTTTATATGTATCTCACATCTTCATCATACATTTTCCCTTAGGACCCCTGATGAAGGAGTGTTTTCTGAAACACGGACTGTGTTGGGTCCCATGTACTCACACAAGAGGACCATTTGTTTGGAATGCTACATTAAATTTTCTTCAATAAAGAAAAGACTCTTTATACCCTGTACATCTTTTCTGCAGTATTTAGAACCGCAAGGCACAAGCGGAATATAAATCACTAATGTAATGTAATGTAATTTTCCTTTGTTTGAAAGATCCCATTAGCCATAGGGAAGACTAGGGGGGTGCATAGCCGGCTGGGTCCAAAACCTCCCACCCTACTCTTCAACGGGACCTACACATCAGCGTGGCTGCTGTACTTATTCTGGAGCAGAGTCGGCAGCCATGCTGAAGTGCAGGAAGGTCCCGCAATGACTGCGTCTGCCGGCTCTGCCGGTTCACCCCCTCCAACGTCACGTACTTCTTCCTGAGCAGAGCAGGCAGCTTCAGTCATTGTGGGACTTGAGAAAAAAGAGCATAGAAGGGTGGTGGAGGGAGAGAAAGGGGGCAGGGTGGTATGGAAGGGTGGTGGAGGGAGAGAAAGGGGGCAGGGTGGTATGGAAGGATGGTGGAGGGAGAAAAAGGGGGCAAATGCTGATGGAATTGGTGTACAGGGAAAGGTGAGAGAGACATAAAGGGGAAGGATACTGGATAGAATTGGGTTGGAGGGAAAGAAAGAGGACAATGGTGCGCCCGCACCTGGAGTACTGTATCCAGTACTGGTCACCATACCTCAAGAAGGACATGGCAGTACTGGAGGGGGTCCAGAGAAGAGCAACTAAACTGATAAAAGGTATGGAAAACTTTTCATATGCTGACAGGTTGAAAAAGCTGGGGCTGTTCTCCCTAGAGAAGAGGAGACTTAGAGGAGACATGATAGAAACCTTCAAAATCCTGAAGGGCATAGAGAAGGTAGACAGGGACAGATTCTTCAGACTGTGGGGAACCACAAGTACTAGGGGTCACTCGGAGAAAAGGGACAGGTGTAGAACAAATGCTAGGAAGTTCTTTTTTACCCAGAGGGTGGTGGACACATGGAAGGCGCTTCCAGAGGTTGTGATAGGCCAGAGCACAGTACAGGGGTTAAAGGAAGGTTTAGATAGGTTCCTAAAGGATAAGGGGATTGAGGGGTACAGATAGAAGCAGAGGTAGATTATAGAAATGGTCAGGAACCACTTCACAGGTCATAGACCTGATGGGCCGCCGCGGGAGCGGACCGCTGGGCGCGATGGACCTCTGGTCTGACCCAGTGGAGGCAACTTCTTATGTTCTTAGATGCTGATAGAAGTGGGGGGAAGGGAGAGGAGAGAGTGAAATACCAGACCATGGGGGTGTGGGAGAAGGAAGGGAAGAAGAGGAGAGGAGAGAGATGCCAGACCATTGGAGGAGGGAAGGGAAGAAGATGGATGCCAGACCAATAGGGATGACGGGAGAGATGAAAGGGGGAGGCATACAATTTCTAGAAGGGGCATAGAAGGAGAGAAGCTGCCTTATAGAAGGAGCAGAGAGAGGGTAGACAGTAGATGAAAGGAAGAGAATGACAAGAAGATGAGAAAAGCAGAAACCAGAGAAGACAAAGGTAGAAAAAAAAATTATATTTATTATTATTATTTTTTTTTTGCTTCAGGGCACATGCATCGCTGTTTCTGTGGTGTTGCATTCTATGCAGAGTCCGGCTCTTTGGTGGTTTAATTTAACCTTTGTCTACATATTTCCATTTTATCCCCCCTTTTACAAAACTGTAAAGCGTTTTTTAGTGCCAGCCGTGGTGGTAACAGCTCTGATGGTCAGAATCCTATGAGCATCTGAGCTGTTACCACCGTGGCTAAAAACCACACTACAATTTTTTAAAAGGGAGAGAGGTTAGTTTGTGATTACATATTCCATCCATTTGATGGAGCTCAATACGTGACTCATCAGTGAAGGCAACTCTCTGCCAGTCAGTGCAAGTCCTATGTTGGTATTCCTATGCAAATTGCAACCATTTTTTTTTGTGATGAACTCTCATGAGCTGTCTGCTCCAGAGCTCAATATGTAACAGGATTCACTGCACAGTTGTTTTGAACACACATCTGGAAGCCCCCTGAATTGCTAAATAGTAGCGTGCTGATTGGCCTATACCAACATGAACAGCCGACGTTCACATCTCACATTGATGGCTCGTGCTGCCTCACAGTTGTCTTGTTGGGTCATCAAAAAGGTTCCATTGATCCGCTCACGATACACTTTAACCACAGCAGCCCATGAACAGTTCACAAACTGCCTTTTCTGAAATGCTGCCGCCCTTGGCCTGGTAGCCGATGATCGTGCCTTTTTCAATGTCTGATAAATCATGCTTTTTTTCCCCCATGACAACCATGGTTGCTATATTGGAAACTTGTTGATATCTCACCTTATATTCCCATGAAGTCTGCATGTGACACATGCATTTATTCATTGGCTGTGCGTCCCTGATGTCAGAGGTAGGCAGTGGTCATAATAATGTGACTCAACCATATATATAGTATATTGAGCAAGGGACCTAGTATTATATTTTATAGTAGTCTGATGCAAATGAAACATGTTAATATATGATGGTTCATTAATTCATATAGCATTGAAGTATTAAAGTGTTAGAGATGCTAGTGTTTGCATGCAATTCATTTTAACTTAAGACCAGGGTAGGGGACTTAACCAACAGTTATTGGTATGCCATACCTAATTTGTACTTATTCCTTAACCTATCTAACAGATTGTAAAATGTACAGGAGCCACACATTATTTCTTTCATTTTTCATACCAGAAGATGATCTATGTGTCAAGATTAAACAGCTATTCTGATCATGTACAAATAAAGGAAATTGTTTCCACAGCAACATGATCAGAAGAATTTTTTCCCCCATGTACATGTTTTCCCTTAGTATAGTGCCTTCTGCTAGGCTCACAGAGAAAATTTGTAGACCTAATTGCTGGTTTGCAGCAATCAGAGATTGGAAATTGGGAAATAGCTCAGGGGGATCTGGGCACCACACTTCTAAGAGACAGGTGCTAGGCTCAGTGCCTCTGGAGACGAGTTCACATCCATTAATTCTTGTTACAAAATGGGAATATGAGTCTTGTCAAACCTAGATATTTTGTACAGCAGAAAAGAAAGAAAGCAACTGGTATTTGCTAGGTTCAGAAGAGAAGAGTATTTTAAAAGAAAATAATACAAATCTTAAAATGTATCTTTTACAAACTTGTCCTAAATGTATAGGTGTATGATGAGATTGTTTTATTCAACTTAGGTTTGTACTGGAACAAAAATAATCACCAAAGTTTAAAAAAAAAACACCTTTGAGTTGTGCATTTAGTTGAGGGTTTATTAAAATAATGTTCATTACTAAAGAGAGCTATTTCTGATTGATTTCCCCTCTGTTTTCAGGCCATAATGTAATAAATCCCTTTCCTATGCAAAATATGTTGCAATAATATTAATTTGTAATTCATTTTGCTTGTCTTAAATAATTTTTTCTTATTTGGCAGGTAGGTATATGATTAATAGGTCATTGGGTATTATTATGGCCATTCACTGTTAGAATATATCAATGTTTTGTTTTGTTTTTCCATTCTCATCAGTATTGCAGCAGCCTTTTTGAAAATGCTTCCATAGATTTTCAGTGATTTTGGTTACTCTGGCATGTTAGTTGGACCGAGCTTTGTTTTATCCCAGACCTATGTCCAGATCATTTATAAAGATGTTGAAGAGCACGGGTCCAAGCACCGAGCCCTGTGGCACCCCACTGGTGACGCTCTTCCAGTCCGAGTATTGTTCATTTACCCCCACTCTCTGTTTCCTATGCTCCATTCAGTTTTTAATCCACATGAGTATTTCACCCTTTATTCCATGGCTCGCAATTTTCCTAAGTAGTCATTCATGGGGAACCTTGTCGAATGCCTTCTGAAAGTCCAGATATACAATGTCTATCTGCCTGTTTACTCCCTCGAAGAAGTGCAGCAAGTTCGTCAAACAAGATCTGCCTTTGCTGAAACTGTGCTGGCTGGTCCTCATCAGTTTGTAAAGGGTGTTATATTTTAACTAACAACACATTTGTTTTTTATGTCACGATTAATACTGTACTTGTTTCATTTATTAATACATGTTATTTCATTGTACATCGCCTAGCAATTTATATAGGCGATTCATCAAGAATAAATAAACTTGAAACTTGAAACTTGATCAGACCGTCAAGGTGATCAATGATGCGGTCCTTTATCAGCACCTGTACCATCTTTCCCGGTACCGAGATCAGACTCACCCTTTATCCACATGTTTATTCACACCTTCAAAGAATTCAAGCAAATTGGTGAGGCAAGATCTCCCTCGGCTGAACCCATGCTGACTCCATCTCATTAAATCATGCTTGTCTACATGTTCCACAATTTTATTTTTTATAACTATTTCTACCATTTTGCCCGGCACCAAAGTTAGGCTTACTGGTCTGTAATTTCCTGGATCTCCCCTGGAGCCCTATTTAAAAATCAGCATAACATTGGCCACCCTTCAATCTTTAGGTACTACAGATGATTTTAGCGACAGGTTACAGATCACTAACAGCAGGTCATCAATTTCATTTTTGAGTTTTTTTTAATACCCTGGGATGTATACCATCCCGTCCTGGTAATTTATCACTTTTTAACTTGTCAATTTGGCTCAGTACATTGTCCAGATTCACCGAGATTTCTTTCAGTTCCTCTGCATCATCACCCTTGAAAACCATTTCCGGTTCTTACATCTTCTTCCGTAAAGACAGAAGCAAAGAATTCATTCAGTTTTTTTGCTATGGCCTTATCCTCCCTGAGCGCCCCTTTCGCTCCTTGATCATCCAATGATCCCAAAGATTCCCTCACAAGTTTTCTGCTTCTCATGTACCTAAAAAAATTGCTATGAGTTTTTGCCTCTTTTGCAAGTTTCTCTTCATATTCTTTCTTAGCTGTCTTTATCAATGCTTTGCATCTAACTTGCCAGTGCTTGTGTTTCTTTTTATTTTCTTCATTCAGATCATTCTTTTAAAGCCAAAAAAGATCTGGGGTAAGCCTAGCGCTGGCAACCCAGTTTCCGCCCCAGGGGCTGGAGGAGTTGGTGTACAATGAGAGGTTAGAGAAACTGGGCCTCTTCTCCCTTGAAAAGAGGAGACTGAGAGGGGACACAATCGAAACATTCAAAATATTGAAGGGAATTGACTTAGTAGAGAAAGAGAGATTGTTCACTCTCTCCAAGGTGAAGAGAACAAGAGGGCACTCGCTAAAGTTAAAAGGGGGTAGATTCCGTACAAACGTAAGGAAGTTCTTCTTCACTCAGAGAGTGGTAGAAATCTGGAACGCTCTTCCCGAGGCTTCTATAGGGGAAAACACCCTTCAGGGATTCAAGAAAAGGTTAGATAAGTTCCTGCTGGACCAGAACATACGCAGGTAAGGCTAGACTCAAATAGGGCACTGGTCTTTGACCTAAGGGCCGCCGCGTGAGTGGACTGCTGGGCATGATGGACCACTGGTCTGACCCAGTAGCGACAAATCTGATGTTCTTATGTTCTTAGATCCCACGTGCCTATCCAGGCTTTCTTGAATTCAGACACAGTCTCTGTTTCCACCATTTCTTCCGGGAGACTGTTCCACACAACTACCACCCTTTCTGTAAAAAAGTATTTCCTTAGATTACTCCTGAGTCTATCACCTCTTAATTTCATCCTATGCTTTCTCATTCCAGAGCTTCCTTTCAAATGAAAGACTCGAATCACGCACATATACATTACGTAGGTATTTAAACGTCTCTATCATATCTCCCCTCTCCCGCCTTTCCTCCAAAGTATACTGATTGAGATATTTAAGTCTGTCCCTATATGCCTTATGACGAAGACCATATACTATTTTAGTAACTTTCCTAGCTCTAGGTCAAGAGCAAACACACACAAGGGAAATTCTTTCTTATTAGTTCTAATTGTCCTCTGCACAGTGCGAAGGAGCTACACTACTATAGGTTTGAACTCCCTCAAACCCAACATTGTCTAACTAAGGATAATATGCAGATTCTTATGGTGTACACAGGTAACCATAGATAGGGTTGCCAGATTTTCCAATCAGAAAATCTGAACTCCTAGACCCGCCCCCAGGACCGTTAATTTCGCCATCCCCACCCTGTAATACCCTAATCCCACCCCAGGCCCACCGTAACCCCACCCTCGCTTCCTGCTCTTGTTGGGCAGGGATAAAGTCTGCACATGCAAGGATGCTATGCAATGCCGTCATGCACAGGTCGTCACGTGGCATATGCGCATGGATGGACTTCCTCCTTACCCGTCGTGATTTGAGGAGGTTTTTGAAAACCCAGACAAAGTGCCGGATTTTGAAAAGCTGTCCGAACTCCCGGACATGTCCAGGGAAATCCGGATGTCTGATAACCCTACCCATAGAGGACCAATCAGAACCAGTCCAGCAGGGGCTTTTTGGTCACACATAGGAATAAAATAAGGTTCTTGTGGAAGGTCCTTGGGAGTCAGCCAGATGTGCCAAAATGATAACAGCATAAGGCAGCGCTCATAACCAGAGATGAGAAGCTATCTGTCCTCCACGTTCACATGGCAATGGAGTTCATGATGGTAGATGTCCTTGGCTTTGTGCACACACAGATCTGGTAAACACATCTAGAATATTTCAGGACAACAAAGATGGTTCTTGGTCTAAGTTTCAGGCCTGAAGTTTTCCAACAGGTAAAGCAGGAATCACCCCTACACCCTCCGCGCCAACAAAAATCGGCAGGAGAGATGCCCACTCCCTTCTGCCAATGAAGGCCTGCCCCCCATGCCAGGCACCACCCCTCAAACCATCCCCTACCTTCCCCCTTCCCCTCCCAAAAAAAGCAGGAGGGATGCCTCCTCCTTCCTGCCACTGGATGCTCTCCCGAATCTCCCTCCCTTCTAGTACCTTTGTCTGAATAGAGCAGGAGGGAGGCTCGGTACCTCCAGCTCTGAGGTTCAAAATGGCAGGCCTTCCCCTCCTTGGTGCATCATGTGATACATGGGGAGGGGCTTAAGGCCCTGATTGGCTCAGACGTCTAAGGCCCCTAGGCTAGACATATGATTTGGATGTTTTTCTGTATTAATCAAATATTGCAGAAAACATCCAGAGCAAAACTTGGACGTTTGAGGCTAGACCTGTTTCAGTAACCAATTAGTACCACAGGTGGCCAAACTGACCAGGTGACAACTGGAAGGATGTAAACACATACACATACACACACATACACACTCTCCCAGTGGTCACTGATTCTCTCCCAACCCCTATAAATGTGAAGGAAACAGTACATACTAGCCTGTATGTCAGCTTCAGATGTTATGGCCATTCCTATTAGAGCATCAAGCAAGCCTCTGGAGTAACTCAGTGATTGGTGCAGTGGACTACAGTGAAGGGCATCTAGGACCATATTCCCTCTAACTAGAACACTTATAGAAAGTATGAGCCATCCAAAATCCAACCAAAACCAACATATAAGTGATACCTGCAGGGATAAGGGCTGTTAGGATGGTATATTTAGGTTTTGGGTAAGTTTTGGAGGGCTCACCATACACTATAAGGAGGTTATGTTGAGATGTGTACCTGGGAACTTTATGTTAAGTCCACTGCAGTGCCCTCTAGGGTATTCCACTGCTCTGCTGGGATGTCTGTATGGACAGTCTGCTAAGAATGATGGCCCCTTCTACTTCGTAATGGCTGCATTTTGTGTATTTTTCAATTGGACTTTTTTTTTCTTAAAATGGTTCAAAAAGATAGACACACTGAGGACAAACACATTTAAGAAATGCCCAATGTCACACCCTCGCTCTGGTGCTGCGCTGCGAGCCCCGGAATCGTGACACAATACACTGGCCTGGCGTGTCCCCTACTACCAGGGGACCCTTCAGGATTTTACTCAGCTTCTTAACAGCCTAAGAAGGGCATGCAAGGCAAGAGTTCCAGACAGGATGTAGCAAATCAAAGGTTTTATTGCGAGCACAGGTTTCATTCAACAAAAGGAAATAGGCTTCAGCTCAGCAGTGTTCAAAACAAGCCCTTATTACCATGAGGCAAACCCAGGCTGCTCACACACAGGGCAAAACATCAACATCTATTTTCCAGGTTTTGGGTGAGTTCCACCTTAACCTACAGTCCCCTGCCTCTGGACTTTCTTAGCAATTCTTTACACAGCCCTTTTCACCAGGGCAGGTTGGTTTAGCAGCATTCACTGAGCTGCATCAGCTCTAGCAGCTGTGTCCGTTCAAAGGTATGTAAATCTAGAACAGAAAATAAACTTGAACAACAGGAAACCCGGCCAGCCTGTCACATGGTTTCACTGACTTAACATTTCATCTCACTCCCTGTTGCTCTGCAAAACATATTCCTCGTTAGATCAGCATTCCAAAGGCACCCACAGCTTCTCTAAGCCTGTGAAGGCGTTTTTCTTCCTGCTTAGCCTTAGCTCTGGGAACTGCAGGGTCCCAACACAGCTCCCTGCCGTGCCGTTCAGATAATTAATTATGCACCACTGTGGGGAAGAACGCTCCTAGCTCAGCTTAGCTGCTAGCAGGAAAATAATGCAAAACGGTTGCTAGCCTCACAACTAAAGCTCTTCAGCACCAACTTCATGTGCCCTATCAAAAGGGAAAGGCATATCAACCTTCTTCAAACACACTGACCTCACTGGGGGCTTCCCGACTGTGGCTGCAGGCAAACATATATTCCCTACTGCATATCAGTGTCCAAGGGCACACCTTCCGGTCCTACCAGACTAGCTTGTGTCTCCATAGGTTCTCCTAGGGTTCCTTCCCAACTCTCAAGGTCAGCAGTAAGCTCCTCTGTGTCCAACATCGGCCAGTCTGCAGAGCCAGACTCCTCGGGGTGCAGAGAGAGTGGATGGTTCTCGCCTCCAGGCTGACTCCCCTCTTAGTGTTCCTAACTGTGTCGTTTTAAGCTGTGGAAGGACACTCCCCCTCACCCTAGATGGGGGAGGGGCCTTCCACACACAGGCTTGTTCCATCTGCCTAAGTGCAGGTTTTTTCTTAGCCTTAACCCTTGCTTGGACAGGCTGATGGAAAGGAAGTAATCCTCTAGCAGGCTCGGGGGCAGGTTTAAACCCTGTGCTGTTCTGTTGCTTAAACTTTTCCTGCTCTGTCTCTCCTGCCTCTATTTCCAGGTCTGTGCCGTAGTCAGCTAAGTCTAAAGTCGGGATACTACCTGGTCCGCTCTTTTACATAGGGGTATATTGTACTTCTTCCTAATCCCTGTGGCAAAACACGGACCGGACATGGGTTGGACATAGGAAAACCCCGAAACGGGCTCGGGTTTGTCACACCATTAATTAAAAAAAAGACATTTTTCTGGTTTGAAAATGGCCATTTTCACTGCTGGATATTTGGACGTTTTTCCTAAAATATCTAAACTTGGATTTAAGAACATAAGAATATAAGAATTGCCACTGCTGAGTCAAACCAGTGGTCCATCGTGCCCAGCAGTCCGCTCACGCTGCGGCCTTTAGGTCAAAGACCAGTGCCCTGAGTCTAGCCTTACCTGTGTACGTTCTGGTTCAGAAGGAACTTGTCTAGAATCCCTGGAGGGTGTTTTCCCTTATGACAGCCTCTGGAAGAGTATTCCAGTTTTCTACCATTCTCTGGGTGAAGAACTTCCTTACATTTGTACGGAATCTATCCCCTTTTAACTTTAGAAAGTGCCCTCTCATTCTCTCTACCTTGGAGAGGGTGAACAACCTGTCTTTATCTATTAAATCTATTCCCTTCATTATCTTGAATGTTTCAATCATGTCCCCTCTCAATCTTCCCTTTTCAAGGGAGAAGAGGCCCAGTTTCTCTAATCTCTCACTGTACAGCAACTCCTCCAGTCGCTTAACCATTTTAGTTGCTCTTCTCTGGACCCTCTCGAGTAGTACCATGTCCTCCTTCATATACGGCGACCAGTGCTGGACACAGTATTCCAGGTGGGGGTGTACCATGGCCCGGTACAGCGGCATGATAACCTTCTCTGATCTGTTTGTGATCCCCTTCTTAATCATTCCTAGCATTCTGTTTGCCCTTTTCACCACTGCTGCGCATTACGCAAATGGCTTCATTGACTTGACCAGTACTCCCAAGTCTCTTTCCTGGGGGGTCTCTCCAAGTACTGCACCAGACATCCTGTATTCGTGTATAAGATTTTTGTTACCAACATGCGTCACCTTACACTTATCCATGTTAAACCTCATTTGCCATGTCGCAGCCCATTTCTCGAGCGTGTTTGTCACATTGCAGGTTTTTGTAATCCTTCTGTGTTCTCACTACTCTGAATAACTTTGTATCGTCTGCAAATTTAATTACCTTGCTCATCGTACCAATTTCCAGGTCGTTTATAAATATGGTGAAGAGCACAGGTCCAAGATGGCAGATTGAAAATTCCCCTCCACATCATTCACTATGGATACCATTTTGTTTGAGTACCTGATTGTAAAACCGCTTAGATAACCTTGATAGGCGGTATATAAAATCCTAATAAACTTGAAACTTGAAATTTAATTTGCTCTATTCCTTACTTTTTAAGTATAATGTTAAAGGGTTGTATTCCATGGTCTCTGGCTACTCGATAGCTGGGAGAAAAATCCTTTCTGAAGCTGAAACTTTCAAGGCATCCTGCAGCAAGTGGGAATCTTTCACTAATTGAGAGCAATTGTCAGTCCTTCCTGGGGTTTGCCACTGCAGCATGAGTGGACCCTGCTGGCCTGTAAAATGAGACACTCCAACTCAGTTTCCTCAATCAAAGTGATGCTGTTTCATGGGGCTGACCCTTAAAAAGTGCTGCCACCCTGAAATGTGTAATTGGAACAGGTAACAGCACAATTTGACCTGCCATTAGTCTGACACAGCACTGAAACAGGTTTGCACTGATGAAAAATGACTCTGAAGGGAGTCTTGAGTTGTTCATTCCCTGCCTTCACAATCTTCTGTTTCTGAAGTAAAAATATTTTATTTGTTATACATGGAAAAAAAAACCCAACATAATGTAGCATGCATACTGAGAGTAAAGCAAACTGAAAAACAATACTTTTTCATACTGTAGGGAAAGATACTTATTGCTTTAGATTTTTCTCAACAGCTGTTCTCTTCATCTGCAGCTCTTTGTACTGGTGAGTTACACATGATACGCTAAACCACAAATCAAAGTAACCATTTTGTCATTCTGTCCCCATTAGTATTAATTTCTTTTTTTTCTTCAACACTTCTACCTGTGCTACATTTCTTCATTATTATTCCATACTCTTTCACAAGGACAAAAAAAACTTTCTGTTTTTCTTTCTATTGGTAGGTAAAAACAGCTCCTGCTGTTAAGTAAATGGTGCAACTTTCGTTCCCCATTAACTCCTGCTTAATTTAAGGACTGATTATACTCCTTTGTATTTTGCTACCTCATGAAATAAAATTTAGAATAGAGGCAGGGTGGCACATTTCTAGAAAACAAAGGTTATGAGCACGTTTTAAATAGGTATGGGATAGTGATTCATGTTTTAAGAAAAGAATCAATAAGTACAATATCTTAATTATCTGTACATAAATGATGCTTGTAATTTGTATTTGAATCAAAATGTAGTAATTTTGGGGCTACATGCATTTGGATCTCACTGATCATAAAAAGAATACATTGTGATTTGATTCTAGGTTGATGCATTTTGATTTCTGTATCTTTCCTGTATGATATATGGAAGTCTGTGAAATCATATGGTTTAATACATTTGATATACTATCCTTCACAATTATATCAGAATGGTATACAAATCATTAAAATACATTAGAAACACATTTAATATACAATTTTCAAATAATTAAAAATAAAGAATTAAAAAGAGAGAGAGTGTCTGGGATCATTTCAGTTCCTTCCATCAAGTGCTTGATTAAAAAGGTAAGTTTTTAACTTCTTTTTAAAATTAACCAATGACAATTCTTCACATAATTCCACTGGTAATCCGTTCCAGAGAACAGGAGCTTTCCAATAAAGCACCCTTTCTCTTGTAGCCACTAATCTTGCCATCTTATGTGGGGGCAAAGCTAAGAGCTAGAAACCTGCAGACTTCAAAGATCTAACTTGATAATAAGGGACTCATTTTCAACGTCCAAAAGATGGCATAAACCAGCACTTGGATGTCTTGCTAGTCAAAGGTTAGAATCGGTAGCCAACACCTATGTCGGTGACTGCATTAAAAGCGTCCGCCAAACATGTGTCAATCATGCGACAGTGCCAATTACAGAATCGTGCTTAAATTCAGCCAAGATAGGCGGCTGAAATATAGGCTCAGAAAACCATGGCCTGCATATCAGCTGCCATGGGATCCTAAAATCAGGCTGCAGCTGATCGCGGCAGGGAAGGTTATCCCCGATCAGCTGAGCCAACAGTGCTAACTGAAATCACAGCTTCGGAGATTCCTGCCAGCTCAGCTGATCGGGGGGGGGGGGGGGGAATACCCCTGCCACAATCAGCTGACTGTGTCAGGGAACCCCCCTGACATTGGGAGGACGGATACCCATCCCTCCTGTTGGAACCAATGAAGCAACACCAAACTGTGATAGGCAGGAGGGATGCCCACACCCTCCTGCCTGCAGGCCCCCTGAAACCCATGACCCACCCCAACCACTAATACCCTTGAACCCACCACCCAGATATCTACCATGCTCCAATCCCCCAACCCGACACCTTTTATAGTAAGGCCGGCCGGAGGGATGCCTATACACTGCCTGGCAGGCCCGCCTCTTCACAATGGTGAACCTTCTCCTTCCCGATGCATCATGAGATGTACCAGGGAGGGGCCTAAGTCCCTGATTTTCCCAGGTGTATAAGGGATCTCCCACCAGGAAGGGGAAGGCCCGCCATTGTGTAGGTATCTCTCCAGCTGGCCTTACTTCAAAAGGTATAGGGATGTGTGTGTGTGTTGGGATTTGGGGAGCTGTCGGGGTAGGGGGTTCAGGAGTATCAGCATTTGGGAGGACATGGGTTCAGGGGGGTTGGGGTTTGGGGGGTGGAGGGGTTTAAAAGTCTTGGCAGGTGGAGTGGGCCATAGTTTTCAGCAGAAGATAGTGGGTATCCCTCCTGCCTATGACAGTTGGGGGGGTGCTTTGCGGGTTCCAGCAGGAGGTGTGAGCATCCCTCCTGCTGATGTTGGTGAGCCCCTGCTGCATCCGCTCAGCTGATTATGGCAGGGGCATTTCCCCCTGATCAGATGAGCCAGCAGGACTCCCCGAAGCCATGGCTTCAGAGAGCACTGTCTGCTCAGCTGATTGGGGATAACTTCCTCTGCTGAAATCAGCTTATGGCTGCTGTGGCCTGAGTTTAGGATCCTGCAGTGACATAGATAGGCAGCTGAAATGTATGTCAGGATTTTCTGGGCCTACATTTCATCCACCTATCTTGCCGTGAATCACTTTATCCTGCCTAACGCCACTTCCAGCATTTGGTATTCTGCAGCCTAAAGAAGCTATCTAGCTTCAATGCCAGGTGTCAGTAGGTGCTTTAACACTGCTGTTTTTTTGCCATTTTTGATGGCATTTTTCAATTAACGTAGACATTGGCAAGGTGCCTAAGTTTAGGTTCTGGTTATAGAATTTTCCTGCAAGGGGCATTTTCAAAATTGACTTCCTAGACATTTTTCTAGTTGTTTTGTCTCCAGTGCATCTAAATCTTAAGGGGGCATGTTAGAGACAAGTTTTGGGTGGGATTAGGATAGGCTTAACACTTGTACAATTTACAGTGATAATCAAACTTTTTACAAAATGTCCAGGGCACAATTTGGACATTTGGGGCTAGACCTGCTTTTAAAGTGTATGAACCAAAAAGGTAACCAAATACTCCCCCAGTGGTCACTGACCTTCTTGTCCCCACTTCTGTTTTGTTTGGCACTTATTCCGGTAAGCCTGACTTCAATTATAGGGAAGATGGTGGAAGCTATGATCAAGGACGGTATTTGCGAGCACATCGAGAGACATGGCCTACTGAGAACAAGCCAGCATGGATTCTGTAAGGGAAGGTCATGCTTAACGAACCTTCTGTACTTCTTTGAGGGAATAAGCAGTCGGGTGGACAATGGGGAACCTATAGACATCATTTACCTTGATTTTCAAAAGGCTTTCGACAAGGTGCCACATGAAAGGCTGCTTAGGAAGCTGTGGAACCATGGGGTGGGAGGGGATGTGCACAGATGGATCGAGCACTGGTTGTCGGGTAGACTGCAGAGGGTCGGAGTAAAGGGACAATGCTCTGACTGGCGGGGAGTCACGAGCGGTGTGCCACAGGGATCGGTGCTGGGGCCATTACTCTTCAACATATTTATCAATGACCTGGAAAAGGAGGCAAAGTGCGAGGTTATAAAATTTGCAGACGATACCAAACTGTGCGGCAGAGTTAGGTCCAGGGAGGAGTGTGAGGACCTGCAAAGGGACCTGGACAAGCTGGAAGACTGGGCAAACAAATGGCAAATGAGCTTTAACGTGGAAAAATGCAAGGTCATGCATATAGGGAAAAAGAACCCATTGTTCAACTACAAATTGGGGGGGGGCAATGTTGGGAGACAGCAGTCTTGAGAGAGACTTGGGTGTGCTGGTGGATGCATCACTGAAGCCATCTGCACAGTGCGCAGCAGCCTCGAAAAAAGCCAACAGAATGCTGGGCATCATAAAGAGGGGCATAACAACCAGGACGCGGGAAGTCATCATGCCATTGTATCGAGCGATGGTACGTCCACATCTGGAATACTGTGTTCAATATTGGTCGCCGTACCTCAAGAAGCACATGGCGGTACTTGAGAGAGTCCAAAGGAGAGCAACGAAGCTGGTAAGAGGGCTGGAACACTGCCCATACGCCGAGAGGTTGGATAGGCTGGGGCTCTTCTCTCTGGAAAAAAGGAGGCTCAGGGGAGATATGATAGAGACCTTCAAGATCATGAGGGGCATAGAGAGGGTGGATAGGGACAGATTCTTCAGGCTGAAGGGGTCAACAGGCACGAGGGGGCATTCGGAGAAACTGAAGGGAGATAGGTTCAGAACAAATGCAAGGAAGTTTTTTTTCACCCAAAGGGTCGTGGACACTTGGAATGCGCTACCGGAGGAAGTGATCAGGCAGAGTACGGTACAAGGATTCAAACAGGGATTGGACAGATTCCTGAGGGATAGGGGGATCGTGGGATACTGAGAGAGGTGCTGAGATGTAACACAGGTATAGAAAGCTAACCAGGGGTCGCGGCCTGCTCTGGTCGTGCATGTGCAAGACCGGAGGGTTGGGACTTCGATGGGAAGATAGAACTCAATGGGAAACCAAGGTGGCAAGGGGGCCCCTTCTGGTGACTCAGACAGGCCGTGACCTGTTCGGGCCGCCGCGGGAGCGGACTGCCGGGCGGGATGGACCTATGGTCTGACCCGGCGGAGGCACTGCTTATGTTCTTATGTTATGTTCCACTGAGTATTATTATTATTTGGGCTAT
Source organism: Geotrypetes seraphini (assembly GCF_902459505.1). Taxonomy (NCBI): domain Eukaryota; kingdom Metazoa; phylum Chordata; class Amphibia; order Gymnophiona; family Dermophiidae; genus Geotrypetes; species Geotrypetes seraphini. The sequence goes on along the minus strand of NC_047101.1, from coordinate 33,826,908 downwards.
GAGTTTAGCTTACTCCAAAAGATGCCAACATTCCAAAGGTTAGTGTTTATAGAAGATCTGAAACTCTATTCATTTATTTTTTTTTAAATCCAAAGAAACATATATTTTGCTTATACCTAAGTGGATTGCAAAAATACCCCAAACAAACAAATAAGTTAAAAACACCATAAAAAGTATAAAATATAATAGAACAAAACAATATACAGGTGGAGGGAATGTTTTAGATCTTTTGTTTTTGTCTTGTGTTATGATGGAAAGGTTGGAAGGATCTGTGATGGTTACAGAGGTTCTCTACTCACATTTTTGAGGGGTAATCCTCATAAGATGCAAACAGGAAAGAGTGAAGGTGATAAGGGCCAAGTTTGAGGTAAAGGATTTATCTATGTTGTTGAAACAGAGTCTGAGTGTGGATAACAAACGATCGGTGAATGAGGATGTGGAATTGTAGTATTCATCTTTAATATCTGTGCTGGATGTTGTTGCACCAGAGGAAGTGATTAGTGATAATAAAAATTAAATACCCTGTCCTTAGAGATCAGAGGCTGTTATTAATGTAAGAAGGGAAGTACGGAGAGCAGAGAGAAAAAGGAGAAAAACGAAAGATCAGGATGATAAAGAAGGGTTTAGCATTAGACTGTTGGAGTATAGGGCTTTATGTGATAATGAACGTAGCAGATACTTTCGAAAATGGATTAATAATGCACAAAATAGTCTCAAGAACTTTTTTGGATGGTTAAATTTCTCTTACAACCAGGAACAACCAGCTGTTAATAAATATGCAAATTATCTACAGGAGAAATTAGGGAAGGTAGAGCCTAGTGAATCTAAGGGAGGGGAATGGTTGGAGAACGATGCTGTTGAGCCAAGTGTGGGATGGCGATCATTCAAGACAGTAAGTAGAGAGGAGATCAGTCATGTCATTACACATATGTCACCAACACATGCAGTTTTGGATCCTTGTAATTTTAGTATACTTCGTCAGATACCTCGGTCTTAAGTACATTTGTTACCTCATTTGTTAATAAATCCTTGATGGGGGGGACAATTCCCTATGGGATGAAAGGAATCTACAGTTAGCCCAATACTAAAGAAAAAAGGATTGAATGTTGAGAACTTGAAAAATTTTCGCCCCATTTCTGTCGTACCTTTTTGGGGTAAAGTGATTGAGAAAGTAGTGTTAAACCAACTGAATGAATACATATTACAAAATTACCTTGATTCATTTCAATTCGGGTTCCATCAGGCACATAGTGTAGAATTGTTGCTGCTCTCAGGGATAGAGGTTTTATGAAAGGGAATTGATAAACAGAAGAAATATCTTATGATATCACTTGATGTATCAGGTGCATTCGACACAGTACATTTGGATAATGCCGGTGACATTGAAGCATTTAGGTTTAGCGTGGGAGGTCTTACATTGGTTCGCATCATATCTAAAAAATAGAGCTTTGCGAGTAAGGAGTGGGCAATCTGTCTCCAGAATTGTGGAGGTTAAAAGGGGAGTACGTCAAGGTTCTGCTCTTTCTGCAATCCTGTTTAATATTTATATGTCTGCCTTGGGGGCAAATGGGAGTACAATACCGAATATACGCTGATGATATTTTATTATTTTTTCCGGTGAGTGATGCACTCAATGCTGATCAATGTTTGCAACGATATATGAAAATGATATGTAGGGTGGATGGATGAACATGATCTGAAATTCAATGTTAACAAAACAGAGGTGATGGTGGTGAAAAGTCAAAGGGATAACTTTGAGTTAGAAAGTATTAGTTAAAAAAGAGATGACGGTATTGGGAGTATGTTTGGATAGTTGTTTGACTATGGAAAAACAAATATTGAAAACGATTCGGATAGGATATATGCAATTACAATTGTTATATAGATTAAAACCTATGCTACCATCTTATGATTTCCGTAATGTGGTGTAAGCAGTAATACTAAGTAGAGTGGATTATTGCAATTCCCTTTATTTGGGAGTTACTAAAGTGAAGATGAGAGCACTGCAGATGTTAGTTAACTCTGCAGCAAGATTAATTACTGGGGTTTCAAGAATGACTCATATAACCCCAGTGTTGCAACAACTGCACTGGTTACCTATGCAGCAGAGAATATAGTTTAAGATTCTCTCAGTCATACAGCAAACCTTATATCACGTTTCCCCATGGGCACTAAAGGAGTCCAGCACGTGTTTACATTTCAATTATGAGCCCCATTTCATTTTCATTAATCACTTTATTCCTTCAGTCCCTGCTTCTTAACCACTTTACAGGCTTCTATAAAAAGAAATGTTTTAAATATCTTTTTTAAACTCTGAAAGTTATTATTTATTGTCAATTGTCCAACCAGTTTATTCCTAAGCTTCACCCCTGCCACAAAATAGCCATAGCTCTGGTACTAGCATACGTCATATTCTGTAACTCATCAACCGATAAATGCATCATGTTCTCCAATCTTAAGGATCAATGGGGCTGATGTAATGTCTCAGCATGTGAAAGATATCACGGTATCCCTCAGTGCCTTAAAGCGCTATTTTATAAGCCATATTGTAAAAATGGAATTAGGGGGATAATGTATGCTATTCTTGCAGATAACATGTGCTATTCTTAAAATAAAATACCTCTGTAATAACTTGTTAAATGCCATCGGCTTGTGTTTGAGTCCTAGTGACTCGGTAAACAAAATAAAGAAGTAGATTGACGGGCCTTTCTTCTGCGCACTATAAATTTAATGTTGTTGCTGTTGCCGCATCAAACGCGATCCTCCACCTCCAACACTGCCCATCTGCTGCTGCCCAGATATGTGGTATATCATTAGTCTGACATATCTGTTGAAACCGGTCCACCTTGGGAGGCCCTACTGGTAGTGAAACTACCGACAGCATATCTTTCAGCTTCACAGATGCACAGAAACCTCATTGGCACAACAAGCCCATGTACCATGACTGGGGCCATAATACCCTACCCTACCCAAACCCCACCTACTCACTCTATACCCTTAATATACTCTAATATGCTTCTAACTACCCAACTAATGCTAAAATGCCTCTATTTACCCAACACTTACCACCTTAAAATCTCGACAACTCTTTGGTAATTCTTATGTAACTCTTATGACATCTCTTAAGCTATTCCTGTAAACTTTATGTAATCTCTGAAAACTTTTATGTAATCCGTCTTGAACCGCAAGGTATTGGCAGAATAGAAATCACTAATGTAATGTAATACTTGGGATCCATAGTAGCAGGGAATTTGAAAAGTGCAACACTGTAATCCATTCTTTATGCTTAATGGACTCTAATAAACATCTGTGAAGGTGAAGGCATTTATGCATCTGAAACCCCCAAATGTACATTCATGTGTATAAATACAATTTTTTGAAATCAGTTTGTTCTTTATTTTGAGACTTACAATTGCAGCTATTTTAGTGTTGCTAGCCAACACATTTCATTTGTAATATTTCTTAACAGATTGCTCTGAAAGATGTGAATGTTGCTGTTGGATATACTACTAAAATAATATAAACCAAGTCTGTAGCACAAAATATTATTTTGATTCACTGTCATCTTATAAAGTAGGTCCCTTAGACCAGAAGTTCCTAACTAGAGAATGACATGGGGAAAAAATATGTCCCTATACCTACCTCGCCCTCGTGAACTCGACACCATCCCCGCAAGCTCGGTCCCTGTCCCCACGAGCTCGGTCCCCGTCCCCACCCCAACCTCACAAGCCATCTGATCCTATCTGCACAAGCCTCAAATAGTTATGATTTTATACTGAACTTATTTTATTAAAGTTTGAAAACAAACAATATTCTGTACAATTGTCATTTTATAAACACAAATAATACAGAGCAAGAATCAACAAAACCCCTGTCTTCTCTTCCCTTCACAAATATCCTCTCCACCATCAAGAAAACTGAAAAAGCCAAATTATTACAGAATGCTACACAGAAAAATCATGCTAACAGAATACCGCAGTCACACATGACAGGAATAGTGTTAGGGGAGTTCAATTAGGGCAACTACCTCCTGGTCAGAGAGAGCTCTAAGCTAGCTGGAAGCTAAAGAAGCATGGCCTGGGCTTTGCGGTCCCCAGTTTTATCTAAAATCGACTCTAGCAGGATACATATTTCAAATGTGATATATTCTAATTTTTTTCTACCTTTTGTTGTCTCATCATTTTTTCTTCAAATCATGTTGATTTCTGTTTTCTTTTTGTCTTAAATTCACTTTCCAAAGTTTCCTGAACATTTGACATTTCTTCTTTTCCATGCTCAACATCCATCTTCTATCTCTGTGTATGTATTGTTCACCATGTTCAGCATCTCTCTTCTCTATGTCTCCTATACGTCCCTTTCTAGTACTTCCCCTGTGTCCATCTCCCTTCCTTCATCATCTCACCATTCTATGATCCCCTCCTTCTATGTACAGTATCACTCCACTATATCCCTATGCCTCCCCCCCACCCCGATCCAGCATCTTCCTTCTGCATTCTTATTCTCCCCCATGTCTAGCCATCTTCTCTTTGTGTCCATATACCCTCCCATGTCTAGCCTTACCCCTCTGTGTTCATATATCATGCAGATGCAGCATTACCCTTTTTGTCCTTGTTTCTCTGCTCCCATCTATGCCTACCATATCCCCTCTTTTTGTATATCTCCCTGTGTCCAGCTTCTTCCCTGTCTTACTCCCTTACACCAATATGTCTCTCACACTCTCTCCTTCCTCCCTCTCTCTGTTTTTCTCTTTTCTTTTCCTTCTCTCTTTTCCTCTCTACAGGTCCTACACCTCGCTCCCTTCCCTTTAGCCCCCTTTCCCATGGGACCAACACCTCTATCCCCCCCTTCAGTGCCCAGGTGTGGGTATTGCACCTCTCCCTTCCCTCCAGCTCCACTCCACCCACCACATGGGCCCAGCACCTGTTTGCCTTCTCCTCTCCCCCCAAATCCCCAGACCAGATCCAGCAACTGTCTCCCTTTCCTTCAGCTCCAGCTTGTCCAGCAGCCCAAGCAACCCCCTCCCTCCTTCATGGGTTCAGTGGCAGCCCCCCCCCCCCCACACACACTGCAAACTCCCTTCCTCACTCGTGATCACAGCTACCAGCAAAACAAAAACAAACCTGCCACTCCCCCGTCAGCTCCTTTGCGCCTCCCGGGGTGGGCCTACCAGCTTCTTAGAAGTATTCATAAGATGAAGAGGCAATGTTGCACGCAGCACTGAAGATCACTGAACCTTCTTCTCACCAAGTCCTCTTCTGATGTAACTTCCGGCGAAACCGGAAGTTACATCGGAAGAAGGGATTCGGCGGGATAGTACTTATATGAAACCAACTTCTCTCATAAGAACATAAGCATTGCCTCTGCCGGGTCAGACCAGGGGTCCATCGTGCCCGGCAATCCGCTCCCGCGGCGGCCCTCCAGGTCCATGACCTGAAAGTTTTCCCTACCTAACCTAAAATGTCCATACCCTATTCGCTCAAAGTCCTGTAAGTTTTCCCTACCTAACCTAAAATGTCCATACCCTATTTGCTCAAAGTCCTGTAAGGTAAACCTCTATCTGTACCCTGTTATCCCCTTCGCTTCCAGGAAGTCATCCAGTCCCTTTGTGAACCCCAGAATTGTACTCTGTCTTATCACCTCTCCGGGAAGCACGTTCCAGGTGTCCACCACCCTCTGAGTGAAGAAGAACTTCCTTGCATTTGTTATGAATCTGTCTCCTCTCAGTTTTTCTGAATGACCTCTTGTTTTAGTTGTCCCTGCTAGTCTAAAGAATCTGTCCCTCCCCACCTTCTCTATGCCTGTCTGAAAAGTGACCTGATTGTGGAACTTGATACACTGAAACCAAGATTTAGAATACTTATTTTATCCAAAAAAAAGTCCAGAGCTCTCATTAAAACTGTAAAAGCAAACATTTGTGCCTATATTTCACCACATTTTAAGATGGTTCACATTTTCAGTTTAAGTGTCTATGGTTGCATTTCTTGTATGTTCTGAAGTCAGCTTCTGCTACTGTGTCATTACTATATGCTATTTATTTCTAATTTTAATTTGTTATGTGCATAGTAAAGTGCTTTGGTTCATTGGGCCTATTTATTTTAAAAAACCTAACGACAACAAGTTTACAACTTGCCCATAGTGACCAATCAGATTTTATGTTTCATTTTTCCACAGACATTAAACTGGATTGGTCACTATGGGCAACTGTTGTGGAGAATAGGCCCCGCCCAAGTGTCATTGTTCATTTTTTACTCAGTTTGCAAGAATAAACACGTCACCTGTCAAGGGACTAAACAGTTTTATGACAATTGTGTCTTGGTCCAGTGACCTGTATTGGCTATGTATGTTGCCTAATAAGTTAACCATTTAACAATAAAATATCTGTTTTAAAATCTCTGCTGCTCAGAGCTCGGGAGTATTCCGTTGAAATTTGTTTGGCTTAGGGGGTACTTGGCTTGAAGAAGTTGTGAAACACCACCCTTGATTTCCAGGGTAGATTTTAAGTATGTTTTGCATGTTCATGACTTCAGTTATGTCATTGATCATATGCTATGAGAGTCTTTGCAGCATGCATGCAGTTGAATTGCTTCTCCCTGAGGGAACCAATGTCTCAAGGTGTTGCTCATAATAAAATTAATAGCTTAGAGAAACTGCTAGCTGCAGCACTAGCCATAGATGGAGAGGATCAATTCCAATGTATAACCGCCCTAATTCCATAGTATATATGCTACTCAGCCTCCAGTGAGCAATGCTTAGTTGCTCAGCTAATCAATATATCTCTGATTTAATACAGAGAACAAGTTTTGAGATTGGAAGGCTATGTGGATAAAAAGATTCCTGGTTAAATTGTCAGGACACTTTCAACTAGTAGATTGCTGGTAAAAAGTCAGTAACAGAGCAAAGCTTATCTTCCCTATTTTAATCTGAGTTTCTTTTTGTTCCTTTTAGGGCTTCCAGGGGAATTGACACCATGAGATTTAAATTGAACTATCCATGTTTTTGTCCCTCTCCACCCCGTCTATTTTATATTTTCTCCTAGCTTACTTTAGTACAGTTATGCAGTTTTGGTCCTCGGCTGGGGTCATGTGCTGAGGCTCCCTCCAGAACCCAGCAATTAGGGCCCTCAATCCAGTCACCAGGGAGTAAATTCTATACAGTAAGCACTAACACCTGTCAATTACATGCGTAAATGTTTAGAGGACATCCAAAACGCCTCAATAAAACTTATCATAAAAGCAAAAAAATACGATCATGTCTCGCCACTTCTCAAAGAAGCACACTGGCTTCCAGTTTCACCCCGAATATCTTACAAAATATGTCTAGTAACCCTTAAATGCCTTCTTTACAAAGCCCCAGCATTCACTGATAGACTCTTAATTCCTTATGCCACTACAAAAATTCTTAGGTCTAAAGATCAGCATTTACTTACAGTTCCATCTCTCAAGGTTATCAATATGCGCCGAAAATACATATTCTCTGTTATGGCTCCACAATTGTGGAACTCCTTCCCTATTCATTTAAGGGAGGAGCGCATGCTAGATCGATTTAAGAGTAAGTTGAAATGCTTTCTTTTTAAAGATGCCTTCAACTGTTAGCACTCCAGACTTGAATCGCTCCTTAGGTTCAGATATATGAACTTCTTTCTTTTCAGTATCCTTTCTCTTTTGGTCTCATTTTCTTTAAAACATTGTATTTCTTTCCCTTCTCCCTCAAGCTGCGTAGATTTTGTCTGTTAGATATATATTGCATGTTTTGTCCCCCTGAAAGTTGTATGGATTTTAGTTACCGTATTTTTCGCCCCATAAGACGCACCAGACCATAAGACACACCCTAGATTTAGAGTAGGAAAACCAGAAAAAAAAACATTCTGAACCAAATTGTGTACTAATATATACCAGGCTCTACACCCTGCCTCCCCTTCCTTGCTAGACTGTTCATTTCATTTTTCATATACATACAATACACACAGCAGATATAAATGATCAAAACTGACACATTTTGATTACTAAATTGAAAATAAAATAATTTTTCCTATTTTTGTTGTTTGGTGATTTCATGAGTCTCCTTCCTTCCTTCCTTTCTTTCTTTCTTCCTTCCTGTCTTCACTCAGGCCCAATAATTGTCCCTTTCTATTCCCTCTCTCCCATGTCCCGAGTTTGTGCCCCCTCACAGCCTTCTAGCCTTTGTCCTTCGTTCTCCCTCCCTCCAATGTCCCGAGTTTGTGCCTCCTTGCTCTCACTGCCTTCCAGCTGAAAACTGCCTTCCTCCCCCCCTGTGCACTGAAACCTGCCTACCGTCCGCCAATTCCTCCTCCTCTGGCCCCGGTCTGCCGCCACTGCACTGGAAACTACCTTCCTCCCTCCATGCATGCTGAAACCTGCCTACCCTCCACTGATTCCTCCTCCTTTGGCCCCAGTCCGCCGCTGCTGTGCCGCAACTCAAAGAAGGGAAGGTAAGGGCCAGCGTGCAGCGATTGCACATCGCTGGCCCACAAGCCTTCGCCCGACGTCAGAACTGACATGCAATCTTGAGTCAAAAAGAAGACAGTTCCTGCTCGAAAGATCTTACAATCTAGACAGACAAACAGGATGTTTCACCATTTTCGCTTATGCCAACGATAACCAATTACTTAACCCTATTCAAACGCAAAACAAGAACAATATTCAGAAAATCAACCAAAAGCTCGACTTAATCAGTGATTGACTTTCTGAAAACTTGCTATCTTTTAATATTAGTAAATCCAAGACTTGCTATTTTTAACAAGAGACAATGAATCCTTAATATCCTCTATTTGTATTAAGTCTACGTCTGTTCAATCCGTTACATCTATCAAGCTCTTGGGGGTGATTCTTGATTATATTATCCTTCAATAAGAAAGTCAGTTCTGTGGTTCAAAAATGTTTTTTCAAACTGAAAATGATTTGATCCCTATCATCTCTTTTGGATTATAATTCTCTTAATATCCTCATCCATTCACTAGTTATCTCCCATTTAGATTATTGTAATTCACTCTATCAGGGAATCACATAAAAGGAAATCAGGAGGTTTCAGATACCGGTAATACAGAACACGGCAGTAAAAATTATCTTCAAGGCAATAAGTATGACCGTTTCTCTGCTTCTGAAAAATACTCACTGGTTGCCTATCACCCATAGAATTATATTAAAAATACGTTTTCTTGCCAGCTTTCTGAGAGAAGCAGATCTGTGCAGCTAAGGATTCAAAGGACAGAAACCACTACACATAGAAATCAGTTTACTATAGCATGTGTTGAAAAGTTTGTGGAAATTGCACAAATTGATTTACAACAAGACTCCTGAGGCAGGCCCTTTTAGGCCGAAACACAATCGTGTTGAGTCCTTCATAATAAAAGAGACTGAACACCAGTAGGTCACCTTTGTTGTGTTTGCTGTTCACTGGTGTGAAGGCAGTTTCTCCTGTTTGTGCCTCAAAAAATGGTGCCATTTTCCCTTGCAGTGCTTAAGGCCACTGTAGGTGTGGTTAATGCCAGAAGTGGCCATAGTCACTTTTAGGTGCCTTCTTAGCCATGATTTTTGTGAAATGTAGGTGATAGAAATGTAGGCCTTTAAAACCCTGGCCTACATATCTGGCGCCTACCTTTCACATAGCTGCGATACTAAAAATGGCACTATGGTGCGATTGACACATGATCAGTGCTGCTTTGGAAGGCAGCTACTGATAATGGTGCTGTTTTGAGAATCTGGCCCTAGGTGTGTATCTCTAGCTTTTGGGCATGAGCTACTTATGTCAGCACTAGTATTCTATAAAGGGAAATTGGCATCTACTAGAATGGGTGAAGTGAAGTTAAACTTATCCACTCAAAATATCCACTGTACACAAAATACAAAATATACGGCATAACCTTTGAACTGTGAAAGAGACTCTTCCATGTTTCAACTTTCAGTTCAAAAAGACTCATTACGGAAAAGCCTCAGAGCATTGACAACCACTCTTTTAAAAGGCCATCACTTGTTCAATATTAACATTGTTCAACATTGCTTTTATTATACTTTTTCATTTGGAAAACTTCAAAAATAGTTTGAAGATCCCAAACAACATGTGGAGTGTTTAGGAGATGAAGCTGCTCTATCTTTCTATATATGGCTTTTTTATTTGTTTTTCCAAGGCCGCTTCCTTTTGACTATACAACTTCCATTTTTATTTTTTTTTCATATTTTCTTTCTTTTAGAAAACTTAGGAAAGGCAGATCTTTCTTTGCTCTTTGCTTTTACTTGATTCAATTTCTTTAGAAAAGAATCAGAAAAATATTCCTTATTAGAGCAGTCTCTTTCTACTTTGAAAGTGACACCTACCTTAGTACTAGCATATATGCTGCAGTTATTGTCTGGGAGGACCAGCTTGAGAAAGGGGAGCAGTCATTTGACAATGCTGAAATAAATTTTGTACCCATTTCTCATTAGGAACAGTCTATAATATTGTGATCACAGCTATAATCTATTGTTAATAATATTACTTTCCTTGTATTATTTTAAATATTATTGTGAAGTGCTCAGACCAAGTAACCCAAAATATAGTGAAGTCACTACAATGAAGTTAACGAGGGGACCATCATCGCCTTCACCTGTCCCCTGCCCTCCCTAGATGACCACAAACATTTTCAGATCAATTTAATGTACTTATCTGAATAGGAGGGTAGTTGGTTTCGTTAATTCTCATTGGTGACTGTGTACTAATAAAATTCATGTGCTCCGTTAAAATTCTAGAACTGTTCATTCATTCTTCCAATCCCGTCCCCCCGACTCGAGTTTCACCTCTTCATCAGGGAGGGACACTAAGGAAAAATCAAACCAAGTTCAAAATTCACAGCTCAAACTACTTGAAACATAGTGTAATAAATATTTTGGGTTACTTGGTCTGAGCACTTCACAATAATATTTAAAATAATACAAGGAAAGTAATATTATTAACAATAGATTATAGCTGTGATCACAATATTATAGAGTAATTCTTGTCACAGAATACTAAGTTTTATCTCCCTATTAAGTAAGAAATTAATTATGAACAGTAACATTTCCACATTTATTTTCTTAAATATTTTTGCATTGAGATCAAGAACTTAAGGGCTTTTAGATTGCTTCATCTTTTTTATGCAGATAGCAAAAGATGCTCAATGTCCCACTGCAGAATTTTACATCCTGGGACAGGTTGAGCAGAATTGACTAAGAGTAACTCCCCCCCCAAGTCGCCATGTATTATGTCAACAAACAGGGAGGCACGGGCTCAGCCTCCCTCTGTCAGGAAGCTCTGAAAGTTTGGGATTAGGCAATCCGCCACAACTCCTTCCTCAAAGCTGTCTACATTCAGGGGGCGGACAATGCCTTAGCGGACAACTTGAGTTGTCTTTTGCAGCCTCACGAGTGGACTCTCCATTCCACGCCCCTTCATCACATTTTCTCTCTGTGGGGAACGCCTCAGATAGACCTCTTTTCAGCCCCCCACAACTTCAAACTGCCTCAGTTCTGCTCCAGGATCTACACTCCTCATCGCCTCAAGGCAGATGCTTTTCTTCTGGACTGGACGAATCTCTTTCTATATGCGTTTCCTCCATTTCCTCTCATTCAAAAGACTCTAGTCAAGCTGAAGTCCGACCATGCCACCATGATTCTGATTGCTCCTCGGTAGCCCAGACAACCTTGGTACTCCCTTCTACTTCAACTCAGCAGCAGGGAGCCCTTCCTTCTACCAGTGTTTCCGTCGCTGCTTACACAGCATCAGGGATCTCTGCTTCATCCCAACCTGCAGTCTCTCCACCTGACAGCTTGGTTCCTGTCAACGTAACTCCTCTCCAGTTTTCGCAAGCTGTGAAGGATGTTTTGGAGGCTTCACGGAAGCTTGCTACTAGACAATGCTATACCCCAAAATGGACTAGATTTTCTACTTGGTGTTTTTCTCATCATCAGGAGCCTCAATATTCCTCCTTATCTTCTGTTTTGGACTACCTCTTGCACCTTTCTCATTCTGGCCTCAAATCTACATCGATACGAGTCCATCTTAGTGCAATTGCTGCTTTCCATTAGCCGCTTCAAGGGAAACCCCTCTCTGCTCATCCTGTGGTTTCCAGATTCATGAAAGGACTTTTCCATGTCAATCCTCCTCTCAAACCGCCTCCAGTGGTTTGGGACCTCAATGTTGTCCTTTCTCAGCTTATGAAACCTCCTTTTGAACCTATTGACAAGGCTCATCTGAAGTATCTCACTTGGAAAGTGGTGTTTCTCATTGGCCTCACTTCTGCTCGTCGAGTCAGTGAGCTTCAGGCATTGGTTGCGGATCCACCTTTTACAGTGTTCCATCATGACAAGGTGGTTCTTCGCACTCATCCAAAATTCCTTCCTAAAGTTGTCTCGGAATTTCATCTCAATCAATCCATTGTTCTTCAAGTGTTTTTTCCAAAGCCTCATTCTCATCCTGGAGAATCAGCTCTTCATACTCTGGACTGTAAGCGTGCTTTGGCTTTCTATCTAGAACGCACCAAAATGCACAGAACTGCTCCTCAACTTTTCATCTCCTTTGATCCGAACAAGTTGGGACATCCTATCTCTAAGAGTACCATCTCCAACTGGATGGTGGCTTGTATCTCTTTCTGTTATGCCCAGGCTGGATTATTCCTTCCCTGTAAGGTCTCAGCCTGTAAGGTCAGAGCAATGGCGGCTTCTGTAGCTTTCCTCAGATCGACACCGATTGAGGAGATTTGTAAAGCTGCCACTTGGTCCTCGGTTCATACCTTCACTTCTCATTATTGTCTGGATACTTTCTCCAGATGGGATGGACAGTTTGGCCAAACAGTATTGCAAAATTTATTCTCCTAAATTGCCAACATTCCCACCATCCCATTCTGGTTAGCTTGGAGGTCACCCATTAGTGAGAATACCTGCCTGCTTGTCCTGGGTAAAGCATAGTTACTTACCGTAACAGTTGTTATCCAGGGACAGCAGGCAGCTATTCTCACGTCCCACCCACCACCCCTGGGTTGGCTTCCCTGCTAGCTATCTGAACTTAGGAGATGCACCCTGTGCTGGGCGGGAAGGCACTCAAGCATGCGCAGTGTGGGCGACTCAAAACTTCGAGTTTCTTCAAGCAAGAGTGCTTGTGAGGCGTCCGCATCGGGGCTCCGTTGGATCACGTCACCCATTAGTGAGACTAGCTGCCTGCTGTCCCTGGATAACAACTGTTACGGTAAGTAACTGTGCTTTAGAAAGTCTCAAATGCTATTTTTTAGTAGTAAATAATTTTATATAAGATTTATGATTTTGTTTGCATTAAAGTATCACTTTATAATTAATATATAGAGATAGGATATTTGTATATTGAATATTGTATATGTTATGCCAGCGGTGGTAAGATTACATATGGATTCATTAAGGGGGAAATTCTGTAAATGGTGTCTAAAAAGATAGATGCCTATAGTATAGGTGCCTATCTCTTGTCAATCACACTAAGCATTCATTATAGAATTGTACCTAGCTTAAAATGTAGGCACCTGTAATGTAGGCCAGGTTTTTAAAGGCCTAATTCCCTCTTTGCCCCTAAACAAGCCTACTCTGGAGTTAGGTGTCATGCGATAGGTGCATTTCCTTTGTAGAATCGTTTCTAAGAAGATACAGTCGGTGCATATCACCCAATTATTTTTATTTTGTTTTCCAACTATGAGATTGTTAAAGCTCTTAATTGAAACCGTTTTACTATTTATTTAGGTGAACTATCTTTAGCTGCCTTTTATGGAATTTCCCTCTAAGTGTATCTTTTGATTTCATGGATTTTGATTTCACTCAGGCTTTACCTAAGTTCAAAGTGAATTATGTTCAGGTACTGTGTACACATTTCCTTGAAATCGGAGAGTTCCCAAATCTGTATCTGTTTTAAAGCTTGTATTGAAATCTTACCTTTTTATTTTAATTCTGCTCAAATGTAGTTGGATAGCAGCAGGGTGTCAGTTCTGATTTTAATTTAAATTAAAATCTGAAAAGATTCCCAACTACTAAGCATATATGACAAAATGTCATTATTTGTTTTGATTTGTTTTTCAAAAGTAGTGAATCACTTCATACTATATTATAACCCTCTCTGAGCAATGATAATTTTATGTGGCTCAGCTGAATTCAATCCTGTCTCACATAAAGCAACAAAATCAAAACTGATTACAGCTCCTTTGAAGTCAATATTTGAGATCTTGCTTGTCAAGCAAAGGTAGATGTGGCTTTCAGTGAATTTTCATTTGATTTCTGATGGTGATGGAATTTGTGTCATAAGTCATAGTGCAAGTAGGAGTGTGTGACATTATTGTCATTTCTTTTTTTTAAAGTAAAAACCGTAAAAATGATGATTCTGAATGTAGCAAGAGTTGCATGTTGTCCTGTTTGAGCAATTTTTAATCCACATAATAAAATGTCTAGGACCCATAAGATGGGAATTATGGACCCAACACAGTCCTTGTTTCATCGACCCCGTCTTCCTCAGAGGTCCCTACAGCATTACTCTATCACGCAGAGCTCTCGAGCAGGATTGTTCTCAGCCTTTGATCCACATTCTTTTTTTAATGCAGAAAAATATGATCACAATTCCAAAAATTATAGTGACCACAGAAGTACCTTTTAAATATCATAAACATATACATCAATTGTGGTGTGCTCAGTTCTCTGGCAACCATGTCATGTGAACTATTGGCAAATGGCTCGAGGAAATAGCTCCACCATGTTCCTCAAGAATATCTTTAATTATTCAGTACAGGCATGCATATAACAGACCATTCAAGTTGGTTATGTTCCTGCTCTTAGTAAGCACTCCTATTAAACTCTCTCCTAATTTCTAACTAAAATAGAGGGTGGATCCATGTATTGAATTATATTCAAAGAAGTAGTGGCAAATTTATAATCAACTTATCCAAAGGATGGTAAAAGTAGCACCTCAAATACTGTGTGCAATTCTGGTCACCTTATTTCATAAAAAATTTGGAGGGGCATAATCAAAAGATATGTCTAAGTCCCCTTTTGGCCTAAGTCCCTAGACACAGGAAGTAGGTAGCAGAGAAATGTCCATTCTAAAAAAAAAAAACCAACAACATCCAAAATGAGGATTTTTTTTAGAATGGCCTACCTCTACTTTTACCAGTTTAATCGCCCAAACCACCACTACATTTATCCTTAAGACACATTCCCAACCCAAAAATCGCCCAAGACCCAAACACCCAAAACAAAACCTTTTAGATGAAGGAGAGGCTAGCTCTTCGCCTAAAAGCAGGATTCTGTAACCGGCGTCTGTCAAAAACAATGCCGGTAACAGAATCCTATAACCGTCATCCTCCCATTCCTCCACACACCCCAATCGCGGCAGGAGAGATGCCCAATCTCTCCTGTCAAACAACATCCCACCCCCCAACAACTGCGATGACCATCAGGAGGGAGTCCAAGCCCTCCTGCCAGAAGGAAACGCTTCCCGAATCGCCACGATGCCCAGCAGGAGGGAGCCCAAGCCCTCCAGCTGGAATGCAAACACCCCCCAACACCTGTGATGCCTGGTAGGAGGGAGGCCAAGCCCTCCTGCCGGAAAGAACACCCGCGATGCCAGGAAGGAGGGAGCCCAAGGCCTCCTGCCAGAAGGCAAGCACCTCCCTGACCCCCTGAACCCCCTGATTGTGCACACCCCCAGACCCCCCAACCTCCCGTACCCCTCTTCTAACCTCAAAAGTTGGCCGCCAGGTCCTCCCTCCGTCCATCTGAATGGCGGGCCTGCCCCTTCCTGGTGCATTGTGGGATGTACTGGGGAGGGGCCTAGGGCCTGATTGGAATTGGGCCAATTGCCTAAGGCCTCTCCTATGTGGGTGCTTGCCTTCTGGTAAGAGGGCTTGGACTTCCTCCTGCCGGGCATTGGGGGTGTTCTTTCCGGTAGGAGGGCTTTCGCTCCCTCCTGCTGGGCATCATGGTGATTCAGGGGGTGCTTCTTGCATCTCTCCTGTAGAGAGTTGCGCGGGGACAGAAATCCCACCTGTCCCCACCAAAATCCCACCTGTCCCACCTGTCCCCGCGAGGAATCCCTCCGTCCCCACCCATCCCTGCGAGGAATCTCCTCCATCCCCACCCGTCCCTGCAAGGAATCCCCTCCATCCCCACCCATCCCTATAAACTTCAGAAATAGTTATTTCATTTAATTATGCTACTGAATTAAAGGCTCTGGTAAAGACCCATTTACAAATAAGCAAAGACACTTGATTAATTGGGAAATATTAATTGGGAAGAATACATACTTTGTAAACGGGTTTCTACCAGAGCCTCTAATGTACCGTATTTTCGCGGATATAACGCGCGCGTTATACGCGATTTTACCTACCGCGCATACCCCTCGCGCGTTATATGCCTGAGCGCGGTATAGAAAAGTTTTTAAACATAGTTCCCACCCCGCCCGACGCCCGATTCACCCCCCCAGCAGGACCGCTCGCACCCCCACCCCGAACGACCGCTCGCACGCGCTCCCACCCGCACCCGCATCCACGATCGGAGCAAGAGGGAGCCCAAGCCCTCTTGCCTGGCCGACTCCCCGACGTCCGATACATCCCCCCCCCCCCGAAGGACCGCCGACTTCCCGACAATATCGGGCCAGGAGGGAGCCCAAACCCTCCTGGCCACGGCGACCCCCTACCCCCACCCCGCACTACATTACGGGCAGGAGGGATCCCAGGCCCTCCTGCCCTCGACGCAAACCCCCCTCCCTCCAACGACCGCCCCCCCCAAGAACCTCCGACCGCCCCCCCAGCCGACCCGCGACCCCCCTGGCCGACCCCCACGACCCCCCCACCCCCCTTCCCCGTACCTTTGGAAGTTGGCCGGACAGACGGGAGCCAAACCCGCCTGTCCGGCAGGCAGCCAACGAAGGAATGAGGCCGGATTGGCCCATCCGTCCTAAAGCTCCGCCTACTGGTGGGGCCTAAGGCGCGTGGGCCAATCAGAATAGGCCCTGGAGCCTTAGGTCCCACCTGGGGGCGCGGCCTGAGACACATGGTCGGGTTTGGCCCATGTGCCTCAGGCCGCGCCCCCAGGTGGGACCTAAGGCTCCAGGGCCTATTCTGATTGGCCCACGCGCCTTAGGCCCCACCAGTAGGCGGAGCTTTAGGACGGATGGGCCAATCCGGCCTCATTCCTTCGTTGGCTGCCTGCCGGACAGGCGGGTTTGGCTCCCGTCTGTCCGGCCAACTTCCAAAGGTACGGGGAAGGGGGGTGGGGGGGTCGTGGGGGTCGGCCAGGGGGGTCGCGGGTCGGCTGGGGGACGGGCGGAGGTTCTTGGGGGGAGGCGGTCGTTGGGGGGGGGGGGGGGTTTGCGTCGAGGGCAGGAGGGCCTGGGATCCCTCCTGCCCGTAATGTAGTGCGGGGTGGGGTTAGGGGGTCGCCGTGGCCAGGAGGGTTTGGGCTCCCTCCTGGCCCGATATTGTTGGGGAGTCGGCGGTCCTTCGGGGTGAGGGTGCGAGTGGTCCTGCCGGGGGGGGGATGTATCGGACGTCGGGGGGGGGCATCAGGCTTTCAGGATGGGGACAGACCTTCAAGGGGGGACAGGACTTCAAGGGGGGACAGTGCACGGAAGTCAGGGGGGGTGAACGGAGAGTCGGGACAGCGCACGGAAAGTCAGGGCGGGCGAAAGGAGCGTCGGGCATCATGCGCGTTATATGCCTGAGCGCGGTATAGAAAAGTTTTGGTACATATCATCGTGATTTCTGCGCGCTATACCCCTGTGCGCGTTTTACACAGGTGCGCGTTATATCCGCGAAAATACGGTAAATATAAAATATAAATACTCAGCTGATGAGAACCCCCAAGCTGTCAGCTGAGGATTTCCTTTGCAGTTGGCCGGGGATCTCTTTTGCCAAGCTTGGCAGGCAGCAGTAACATTCCTGAGTCACAGATGTTGGCACCTCACTGGCTCATGGATGTTGCCAGCGACTGCTGTGCTTGGTGGAGGGGAGTTCTGGCCATCTCTAGAGGAGGTCTTCCGCTGGCGGTGCTTGGGGATCCTCACCAGTCACAGCAAGGGTCAGCAAGTAATAATAATAATAATAATAATTTTATTCTTATATACCACCAAAGCCGTAGTAGTTCGAGTCGGTTTACAGCAAAGAAGGGCTGGACAATCAGCGAAATAGATACAATTTAAATAGGTAAGCAGGATATAGGTACAATATATATGTACAATGTATATAGGCAAGCAGGATACCGAGGAAGGCATAAGAGATCTTGGAAAACGAGAGGTCGGGCATAAGAGGACTTAGGTTACAAATCGGTTAAACAGGTTTGTTTTTAATAATTTTCTGAAATTTAGGTAGGATGAGGAGTGCGAGATAATATTGCCCAGCCAATCATTTAGTTGACCTGCTTGGAAGGCAAGTGCTCTGTTCAGGTATCTTTTGAAATGGCAGGCCTTTAGTGTTGGATGGTTAAATAGATGAACTCTGCGTGTGGGTCTGGATGAACAATCTAAGATAAAATGGGGGGGCCAAGCCAAGAATGGATTTGAAACAGAGGCAGGCAAACTTGAACTGCACTCTAACTTCCAAGGGCAGCCAGTGGAGTTTATGGTAGAAGGGGGTTAAGTGTTCCCATTTTTTTATCAACACTGTAGAAATAAAAACAGAAATGCATTTCCTTTTCTTTTGAACACAATACAAAGACATCTGCTATATACATTTCCCAAAGCTAATATATTTTGGTCAATAAATTCCGTTTTTTACCTTTGTTGTCTGGAGACTTATTTTTGCATAAAGTTGGTCCCAGTTTCTTTTTTCCACTTTCCCATCTTCTGTAAATTCTTCTGTTGCTGTCCATTGGTTCCTCCTACCATGGTCCAGCATTTAGCCCTTTCTCATCTTTCACCCCTGCCCACCAGTCCCATGCCCAATATTTCTCCTTCTATCACCCCTCTCCAGCACCATGCCACATCTCTCCCTCCATTCCCTTCACCACTATGTCCAACATTCCTCCCTCTTGCATCCATTTCAATCTGTCCCACTATTCCCTTTCCACCACAATATTTCTCCCTCTCATCTGTACCTCACTCCCTCCTTATGACCAAAACTTCTCCTTTCTTCCATTCCCTGTGTACACAACAATCTCTTTCCTTCCCTTCCTCTCTCCCAAGTTCATGCCTTCTGTGTCCAAAAACGCATGCCCTCCCCCACCTCAGCATCTCTTTCCCTCCCTTCCTCTCTCCCAAGTTCATGCCTTGTATCCAAAAATGCACTCCCTCCCCCCTTTTGTGTTCCGCGTTTGTCTCCCAGCCCTCATCTGCAAGCAAATTACCTTAGCAACTTTCCTAGCCAGATGGAGCTCGAGCCGCAAGGCTCGTCTTCTATCTCCTGTCTGCCCTGTCACAGCACACATAGCCGACCGGAAGTCTTCCCCAATGTCAGCGCTGACGTCGGAGGGACGGCTTTGCTTAAGCCCTCCCTCTGACATCAGCACTGACATCGGGGAAGACTTCCGGTCGGCTATGTGTGTTGCGGCAGGGCAGGTAGGAAAAAGAAGACGTGCCTCGCGGCTCGAGTTGTATTGAACCCCGCAGGATCCCAGCGACCTTAGGAGGCATCCCCGTGGGATCCTCGCCGTCGGATCCTCACCGTCCCTGTTCCCATGCAGCTCTCTACTCTCCTGCCTGGGAGGTTGGTAGGGATCGTGGCAGGAGAGATTAGGCTCAGCGGCTCCTGTTTTTACTTGGTCTGAGTCAAAACGTATAAGTTCTGTCTGGCAACCTGTCAAACTTTTTTGGTTATGGCTCCCAGGCAACTAAGTCTAGGTAAGCCCTCCTCCCACCCACTTCCCATCCTATCTACTCCTCCAAACATGCCCCTTTGACAATCTGTTTTTCATCGTCCAAGTACCGACTTAGGCCACTTTTTGTACGTTTTTAAAAAATTATTATTATTATGAGCCCCGTAACGGAATTAGAAGAGGTACAGAGAAGGGCAACAAAAATGATAAAAAGGATGGGATGACTTCACTATGAGGAAAGGCTAAAGTGGCTATGGCTCTTCAGCTTGGAGATGATACAGCTCTGAGAAGATATGATAGAAGTCTATAAAATATTGAATGGAGTGGAAAGGGTAGATATGAATCACATGTTTACTCTTTCCAAAAATATTAGGACTAGGGGGACGTGCGATAAAGGTAGTAATTAGTAGATTTAAAACAAACTAAATAAAATATTTCTTCACTCAATATGTAATTAAACTCTGGAATTTGTTGCCAGACAATGTTTGCTTAGCAGGGTTTAAAAAAAAAAAAAGTTTGAACAGTTTCTTAAAACAAAAGTCCATAAGCCATTATTGAGATGGCTTGGGGAAATCCACAGTTTGTTTATAGGATAAGTAGCATAAAATCTGTTTTACTTCTTGGGTTCTTGCCAGGTATATATGACCTGGTTGGCAACTGTTGAAAACAGGATACTGGGCTTGATGGACCTTCAGTCTATCTCGTATGGCAACTCTTATGTCTTTATGTAAAAAGCAGCACAGTGCAAAAAGTCCTTTAGAACATCTTGGAGAACAAAGCATATGAAATTGGAGGAAACATGATGAGTCAGCTTTTGAAATATAGATCCATGCACTGTCAGTGTTATGAATCACAGAAAGTGTGGAAACCGGTTAGCTTAAAATGCTGTCAGCTTGATTTCATGCCTCTGAGTCATCCTAAGATTCCTTCTTTATTTGTATGCTTGACTCACCGTTATGTTCTAGATTCCACCCGCTGTTTTTGTTGAAAATTAGCAGAGTGTTTGTTTTACTAGCGTGAGATGATTCCTGATGCAGGGCATTTTTATCAGAAGTTACTAAGCTTAGGAACTTAGAAGGCTTCAGTCCTAGTGGAGCGAATAGTTTCCTTAGCAACCCTCAAAACATTTTATATTCTTATTCTTTGAGGCTAATACAATTTATTGTGTGAATATATTGCTTTAAATTGACAAGACTCAATGAAAACTAGTTAGAGCAGCATTTTCCAATAAACTCCACCTACACAGCTGAGCTATGTATAGATAGATGGCCAGAACCCCTGCTGCGGGCCCAACTTTAGCACAACCTGTTCCCCTTCTTAGGACAAGAAAACAGATCTGCAAAACTTAACTTATGCCAAAGGCTAAGGTCCCTTCAGCTGTACAGGGGCTAGGGGACAGGGCAGGTGTGATGCTAGAATCTGCTTTATTACCCAATTCTTCCGCGACCCACGGCAGGAGAGATGCCCAATCTCTCCTGCTGTGGTTTGTGGCAGTTTGGGTAGAGGGGTGATCGCATCACGGCAGGGGAGATAGCAAATCTCTCCTGCCACGATGCATAACCCCCTCCCCCCCGACAAGATCAGGGCAAGAGGGAGCCCAAGCCCTCTTGCCCCAGCGAGCCGCGACCCCCCGTGACAAGATCAGGGCAAGAGAGAGCCCAAGACCTCCTGCCCTGGCGAGCTGCGACCCCCCCTCCCCTGCCAATTCCGATCAGGCCAGGCGGGAGCCCAAGCCCTCCTGGCCAAGCAACCCACTTACCCCCGAGCTCCACTAAGATACAGGCAGGAGGGATCCCAGGCCCTCCTGCCCTCGACACACCCCCTTCCCACGATTGCCCCCCTGAACCCCCGCTGACCTGCGAGACCCCCAACCGGCCCATGTGCCTAAGGCTACTGGGCCGATCCCGGTTGGCCCAGGTGCCTCAGGTCCCCACCTGTGGGCGGAGTTTGAGCCGCCTGGGCCAATCAGGCCATAAGGCCTGCCATTCGAAGGATGGCTGTCCTGCCGGCCGGCCGGGCTTGGGACCAGTCTGTTCAGTTAACTTGTATAGATACGAGGAGGGGAATTGGGGGGGGGTCGAGGGGTCGGTGGGAGGGTTTTGTGGGTCGGCGGGGGGGGGGCCGATCAGGGGTTTAGGGGGGAAGGTCATTGGAGGGTGGCCTGGGGTCCCTCCTGCCTATATCTTAGTGGGGGTGGGGGGTAGGGGGGTCGCCTGGCCTGAAGGGCTTGGGCTCCCTCCTGGCCCAATTGTAATCGGCGGGGGGGGGGGGGGGGTCCCGGCTAGCTAAGGCAGGAGGGCTTGGGCTCCCTCTTGCCCCAATCTTGTCAGGGAGGGGGGGTGTCACAGCTCACTGGGGCAGGAGGGCTTGGGCTTCCTCCAGTCCCGATCTTGTTGGGGGGGGGGGCGGGGTGGATTCTGTAACCAGTGTTGTATTTGACAGATACCGGTTACATAATCCAGCTTTTAGGCAAAGGACTGGCTCCTCCTTTGCCTAAAAGCTCTTGTGTTGGTGTTTAAACAGCTGAACGTAGAGGCAGGGCATTATTTTAAAAAAATACCTCCTTTTGGATGTTTTTTTTTTTTTATAATGGACATTTTCCCTGCTTCTACTTTCAACGTTTAGGGCCTTAGGCCAATAGGGGACTTAGACTTTTTTTTTTATTATGTCCCTCCACGCATATAGAACTAAAATACTTTGCGGAAAGAAAGAGCCAATGAAGGTGAGCGATCAGGAAGAAATAGGTTAGAGAATATCTTGAGGAATGCACATATGCACTGTGCAACATGCCGAACAGTAATAATTGTCAAAATGTTGTTGTCCTTCACTCCAGGTCTTAGCATGAAGCTTAATCTTGAACACGTACTTGGTGATGAAATAGCAATGCTTTGTTTTAAATTATGGTCATTGACACTAGATTCAGCACGGCAAACACAGTAAACATTCTAGGCAGGGTTTTCTGGGTGGAATGCTAATACTTCTATTTTCTGAGATATGTTTGCTTCATTAATGCAGAATCTGATTGACCTAGCCACACATTAAAGTATTGCAGATTTATAAATCTAAATTGTGTGTTTAATTCATTTTGTTGGAAGTGTTACATAGTGGAGTGCAGGGTAAAACTAAGATATCTTCAGAGATTTCTTTAGCTAGCCACCTAGCATCAACTTTGGCTAGTTCAGTAAGGCTTTTGGTTTTAGTTATGATACGTTTAATTGCATTTGTTTGCCATTAGGAAGAAAATAATTCTACCAGTGTGTGTGTGTGTGTGTTTTAAGAGCATAACTCAGTACGCAATTAGCCTTGGCGTGATAGGAATACAGAAAACATGAGATGATGGCATTATCTACCGTTGACATATTCAGTTGGTTGAGCATCCTAAAGTAAATGCGTTCAAACCTAACAAATGCCATGCAACCAGCATTTTGTAAACTTTTTTTTTTATTTTTTTATAGCTAAGGGATATGAATGTTGATTATGAATCCACAGTGGGTTGAACCAGCGTGCCAGATTTTAAGAATAAATGGGACACCCATGTGGGATCCCTAAGAGGGTCAGGGCAAAACACTAGCTAATCTTAAGGGGAGGGTCTATAGTGGGCAGACTTGATGGGCCTTGGCCCTTTTCTGCCGTCATCTTTCTATGTTTCTATGTTTCTACTATTTGGCAGGTCTAGGTAGTTGTCTGCAATAGTGATTTTGGATGCAAGGGATATAGAAGCATCAATGAACAGTTGCAGTCAAAGCAAAACAGTAAATTCTGACAACCACACAAACTACAAAAAGATCTAAGAGGATACGTTTACCAATAGAAAGGGGTGAAGTAGGAGTGATCATGATGATCTGAAGTATGGGGTGCAAGGCTAAAAGCTTACTTAGGATGCTCACTTGGCGGCCCTCTGGTCAAAGACCAGCGCCCTAACTGACACTAGCCCTACCAGCGTACATCCTTGTTCAGCAGGAACTTGTCTAACTTTGTCTTGAATCCCTGGAGTGTGTGTTCCTCTATGATAGACTCCGAAAGTGCATTCCAGTTTTCTACCACTCTCTGGGTGAAGAAGAACTTCCTTACGTTTGTATGAAATCTATCCCCTTTCAACTTTAGAGTCTACTCAACGAATGTTTTTTTTTTAAATCAATTTTAAAATAATAATACCAAAGATCCATTCCTTTATAAAAACAGAGACCAGTTTAATAATAATAATAATAATAACTTTATTCTTCTATACCGCCACAATCGTGCGACTTCTAGGGGGTTTACAACTGAAGAGAGCTGGACAATCAGCGAGTTACAATATGCAGATAATTAATGAAATTACAGTATACAGAATCATGGAAAAGCAGCAGTTACAATATACAGTTTGTTTAGAAATTCAGAGGGGTCCTTTTAGATAAAGTGGCGAAATACATAGTGCAATTTGTTTAGAATTAATTTTTTTTTTTTCAGGGGGGACATATTAGGAAAAAGAAAAGGAAATAGTGATTGGTGTAGTTGAAGTTTAGGTGATATATTTGTCGAATAAGGCAGTTTTCATGGTTTTTCTAAAGGCGACGTAGGTCAGTCTAGCTCCATTTATGTAGTTGTCCAGCCAATGTTGTTTGTTTGCTTGGTACATGAAAGTTCTATCCAAGAAGGTTTTGTATTTACGAATATGCGAATAGATTGCAATTTCTGGTTTGCCTCGTGGGACTGTATAGTACGAAGTGTGATAATAAGTATGTGGGGGCTAGTCCCCATATTAGTTTGAAGCATATGCAAGCGAACTTGAATATTATTTGTGCTTCGACTGGCAGCCAGTGCAGTAGCCTGTAGTAGGGGCTGACATGGTCACTTTTTTTAAATCCAAATATCAGGCGGACTGCTGTGTTCTGAACTAATCTAAGTTTACTCACTGTTTTTTTGGGTATACCCATATAAATGATGTTGCAGTAATCCAGTGTAGAAAGTACTAGTGATTGCACTAGTAGTCTAAATCACTGTTCTTCAACCGCCGGTCCGCGGACCACTGTCGGTCCGCAGAAAATTTCTGCCGGTCCGGCCAGGGCCGGCGAGATCTACAAATTAAATTTCCTGTCGGGCATCTGTTTCCCTTTCCCTTCCAGGGCCGGCGCTAGGATCGGCTGCGGTACGGCTACAAACGGACGGCAAAAAGAAAGACAGTAGCCGCGGGACTTTTCCTCTTGCCTGCATCGCTATAGGCTCTGCCGATCTTGATCCTGCCCCCCTCTGAAGTGACTTCCTGTTTTTGAGGGGCAGGATTGAGACCGGCAGAACTTGTAGCGAATAATAATGCAGGCCAGAGGAAAGGTCCCGCGGCTTCTGTCTTCATTCTAGCCATCTGACTTAGCGGGACCACAATTGAAGGTAGGGTAGATTTTGTCTTTGTTATTGCTGCCAAGTTTAGCAGGATCAGAGTCGAAGGCAGGGCTGATAGCAATCGATTGCTGGAAGAGTGGATTGGGGCCTGCAACCAAGGGAGGAAATAAGAGATGCTGGATTATGAGGAGAGGGAAAAATGTGATATAGGTATTGTGGGAAGGGAATGGTAGACCCAGGAGGGGGGATTGGTGTGACAGAAGGGAGATGGTGGATCCCCTTGGGGGAGGATAGTTATTGGAACTAGGTGGGAGTTGGAAGAATAGGGACACAAAGACAGATGCTAGACCTTGCAGAGGGTAGAGAGACATGGAAAATGATGAACAGGAGGGTGGAGTATGAAGACAGAAGTAAGATGTTGGACATAGGTAGAAGGAGTAGGGAGACAGAGTGGATATGCTGGACATGGTGAAGGGGGAATAGGGAGACAAGGAGAAGATGCTGAATAAGGAATGGAGGGAGTGAGGTGATGGAAGGTATCTGCTGGATTAAGATGGGGAAAAGAGGGGAAGTACTGGAATATGTTCAATATAAAATCATAACTGAGGCTTGTGCGGATGGGATCAGATGGTTTGCGGGGACCGAGCTTGTGGAGACGGGGCGGAATTGTGTTTTTTAAATTTCAGTCTTAGTAGTTTGCCGGTCCACAAAATCATTCTTTTATTTCTGCTGGTCCACGGGTGTAAAAAGGTTGAAAAACAATGGTCTAAATGATAATGGGTCGAAGTATTTTTTGATGGTCTTTAATTTCCATAATGTCAGGAAACACTTTTTTACCACTGAGTTTGTGTGTTCAACCATTGTCAAATGTGTGTCTGATGTGACTCCTAATATTTTTATTGTTTTGGTAATCGGGTAGTCATGATCTTTTATATGTAACGTTGTTTTTGTAATTTTGTCCGTTGGGCTTGCAAGGAAGACTTTAGTTTTTTCTGTGTTTAGTTTCAGCTTGAAATTGATTGTCCAGTGTTCTATTTCGGTCCTAATATGAAAAATGTATTCTGAGGTCTCATTTGTTATGCTGTTCAGTGGGATTAAAATGGAAATGTCATCTGTGTATATGTAATAGTTTAAGTTTAGCTTTTGTAGTAAGTGTCCTAGGGATGAGATGTAAATGTTGAATAGAGTTTGTGATAGTGGTGAAACCTGTGGCACTCCTGAGGGGTTCCTCCAAGGTTTCGAGTATGTCCCATCACTAACCACATGGTAAGATCTCTTTGTTAGGAAACCTTGTATCCAGTTTCTTACTCTTCCGGTAAGTCCTATTGTATCTAGGCAGTGTAGCATTATTTCATGATCAACAAGATCAAAAGCACTGCTGAAGTCCAGTTGCAAAATCAGAGCACTTGTTCCTTTGCTGAATAAGCCGTATAGGTGGTTTAGGATTGAAGCTAGGACTGTCTCAAGTGCTGAAATCTTTTCTGAATCCTGATTGGTGTTCATTTAGTATGCTAAATTTGTCTAGGTAATTCATTAGCTCCATGTTGACCAATCCTTCAAGAAGCTTGGTAAATAAGGGGATGCTCGCCATGGGTCTGCAGTTGGTTTTTAGGGCTAATGAGGTTTTTTGGTCTTTAGGGATGGGTGTGATTAGTATATGTCCCATTTCCTCGTGGAATGTGCCTTCCGTGAGAGTGGTTGTTACCCAGTTAAATAGATCCTTTTAAAAATCTAATGTGGCAGTTTTCATGGTCTTGGAAGGACATATATCCAGTAGGCAGTTTGATTTAGTATATTTGTTGTACAAGGTTAGAAATTGGTGCCAGTTTGGAGGTTCAAAGTGGTTCCAAAGCATGTCTACTCTGGGTTCTTTTTCGTGGGGTCTGAATTGGAATTCGAAGTTGGGTGAGGGTGGAGGTATGGTCGCTCTTATGTCTAAGATTTTGTTGTTGAAGAAAGTGGCAAGGGTTTCTGCCGGGGGCATACATTCGTTTTTTCGTATTAGGATTTGGGTAGTGTCTGTAAGTCTGTTTACCAATTTGAACAGTTCTTTGCTATTTGTTTTGGGTGTCCCTATTTTTTGTGCGTAGTGTTTTGTTCGTTTTTCTCTGATTAGGTTTTTGTAGTTTTTCATTTTTTGTTTCCAGTTTGCTTTGTCTTCATCTTTGTTTGTTTTTTGCCCAACTCAAAGTCAAAGAGACCCTGCTGGATTCGGGGTAGGGGCGGACCGATATTCGCGCACCTGCCTTGCTCCTCTCTGCCTGCCCACTGCTTCTGGTGCGGGAAAAGGCAGCACAACTCTCCAACGTTGCCCAACTCAAAGTCAAAGAGACCCCGCTGCTCCTGGTGCGGGAAAAGGCAGGACAGTTGTTTGCAGATCCTTAAAAAGCCATCATAAATCCATTCAAAATCCTTGTTGGCTTTCCACAAATCAGATTTCCTTGGCTTTTAAGTTAAATGCTGAGGTAGCCATGTTAAGTCAACTTTTAAAGGTAATAAATACATAGATATAAAACAAAACATACAAGGGATAGTCTAATAAAAAATGTATCACCCTAACAATGCAATTTTTTATTAGATTTTGAAGGTAACCCTTTTTCTTCAGATCAGAAATAAGCAAATGTTGACAAATATCAGTATATATAGATGAAACATGAAAGCAGTCCAATGACAGGAAGAGAGGGGGGGATCATTTGAATGCTTTCATATTTCACCTATATACAGTATACTGATATTTGTCAACTTTGCTTATTTCTGATCTGAAGAAGAGTTACTTTCAAAAGCTAATAATAAAATGCATTGCTAGTATCTCCTTATGTTTTGTTTCTGTAGATTTCCTTGGCTTTTACCAAACCTGAATCATGTGGAAATCCATCTGGTTCAAATTTAACTCAAAGTAATTAGCATATCATTAGTTTAGAACTGGTTTACTATTATGAAGATTACTGCATATCTTTAAAGGGGATTTAAAATCTGAATCTTCCGTTGGTTCACATACATTAAAACTCAGAATTAAGGTTTAAGGTATTCAAATATGATTGCTTACATTACAAAAATCAACTTTACAAAATTAGGACTGTCAAGATTGTTAAAATAGCAATGACAGGTGTTAAGTGGCATTTCCATATTGAGCTCTGGCAAAACAATTCTCTTATACAGCACCCATAACATGTTCTACACTGGATCTGCCCTTCACCTTTCATCTCTTTTAATCCCTAAGTAATCTCTGTTTAAATGTGACCTTGACTAGATTCTACCCTTGTTTGGATCCCTCTAACTGGATCTTGTTGTCTAGCTTCACTCATTTATCGTATATCATATATTATAATTTTATATACTGCCTATAATGCCAATATATATCCTTCTAAAAAAAATTAAAATTGTTTTAAAAATCACTATTTCCTAGGTAGGCTCCAACTCGAACATTAGAGATACTCTTCCCATTTGTGAGGACCAGATCTAGTATCGCTTTTTCCCTCATGGGTTCCATCACCATTTGTCTAAGCAGAACCTCTTGAAAGGCAACCACAATCTTTCTACTTCTTTTCAATTCTGCAGTGGAGCTTTTCAGTCCGCATCTAGCAGATTGAAGTCTCTCAAGTCTGCTTTCTTTCCAAACTTTTGGATATCTGCAATCAGATCTTTATCAATTTGCTGTGATTGAATTGGAGGTCTTTAGACTACACCCACGTAGATAGGAGTTTCATCTTCTCTTTTCAGAGTTATCCATATCACTTCTTCCTCTCCCCAGGACCCCTGCATTTCAGTCGCTTGAATATCGATCTTTACATAGAGAGCTACTCCTCCACCTTTTTTATTATCTCTGCCCTTCCTAAACAGATAATAATAATAGCTTTATTTTTATATACCACAATACCACAAACAGTTCAGAGCGGTTTACAAAGGAAGAGACTGTATACAGACAGTGATATTACAAATAACTTTCAAAATTACATTAGCATGGTAAGATTAATCAAATTTTTCTATAAGTGTTTTAGAAATACATCAAGGCAGAAGTAGAGACAGATAAATTTATCAAAGAGATAAGTTTTGATTGACTTCATAAAAGTTTGGTAAGAAAGTGCGTTTGGGATAGAGTTGGTGATTGTAGTTGGTCTACGTGGTCAGAGCTAGGGGTAGCAGGTAGAGTAAGCTTACTGTTCTCTCTGTACTTTTCTTCACAAAATACTTTCTATTCTATCCCTTTAGCCCAGTGGTCTCAAACTTGTGGCCCGGGGGTCACATGCAGCCACCAGGTACTATTTTGAGACCTTCGGTATGTTTATCATAATCACAAAAGTAAAATCAAACCGTTTCTTGATCATATGTCTCTTTAGCTATAAATGACATTATTATTATTAAGACTTAGCCAAAAGGAAAGATTTATAAACTATAAAGAGTTTTACCTCATGCAAAATTATCATTTCTTTAATAAGACATTAACTATTTTTTCTGAGGAATTCCACGTACCTCCAAATCCAAAATGTGGCCCTGAAAAGGGTTTGAGTTTGAGGCCACTGCTTTAGACTAATGGTTAGTGCAGTTGACTGAGATCATGGGGAACTGCGTTCAATTCTCTTTGTAGCTTCTTGTGATCTTGAGCAAGTCATTTAATCCTCCATTGCTCTAGGTGCAAAAAAAAAATAAAAGTACTTCAATTGTGTACCCACTAGGGACAGAGAAAGTATCTGCCTATAATGTGGACAGCATTGCGTACATCTAGTCATGCAATAGAAATGATTAGTAGTTTATTTTTTATTTGATGGAGTTCTTGTACTTGTCTGACCTTAAAATGTTATATTCTAAACCACTTTTATGGTTTAGCTTAAAAGTAAATATAGCAGATCCCTAATATACAAATATATGCCTATGTTTGAGAAGAATATAAGTATGACAAACACGTTTCCAAAATCACAGCCTCCTACAGGCCAATGGTGTTCAAAAACCTGGAGGCAGTGAGCAGAATTCAAATAACAGCATCTAGTGAAGAGACATTGAAAGAACATTTGAGTACATGTTTACAAACTTTAGTCCCTAGGTAGGTCCTGCTGCCTCTACTTACATTGATAGCATCTTAAAGTTGGGAAAGACACAGATGAGAGATCTGACAGGGCTGCTGTGGGGTCTGTAAGCATTAGAGATGAGCATGGGAAAAAGTGTGAGTTACTTGATTTTTTCCTCTCAAGTTCTGAATATTTTTCATTCATTTTATACATTGTTTAATAACGATTTTTAATGCAAGTTAGAATTTTTATTGTGCATTAATTGACTTACAAAGCTTCAATAATACTAATATGTGCTAAGATGTCCCACAGTAATTTTGGGATGTATCCGCATAAACTGCAAGCTAAAAAAAATAATTTTTATTTTCTGCACAGCTTAGGGGGCTCATAATAATAATAAAAAAGTCTACAAAGTGGCCTAAATCAGTACTTGGACGATCAAAAAGCCTGATCGTCCAAGTACCCATAATCAAAGCTGCCTCTAAATGCATAGAGCGAAAAGAGGCGTTTTTAGAGGAGGGGAAAAGGCGAGAGGTGGGCGGGAGGTAGGCCAAACTACACTTAGTTGTATAGCAGGTATAACCAAACCTTTTGACAGGTTGCCTAGTCGGCACTTATACGTTTTGTTTTAGACCAAGTCAAAACAGGTATAAGTGCCGAAAAAGGGGCTGCTGAGCTGATTGCGGCTGCTGTGATAAGCTAAGCGGTCCCGGCAACCTGCCTACCCCCCCCCCCCCCAAGCAATGATTGCGGCATTTCGGGATGAGGATCGCCTAAAAGCTTTTGTGTTGGGCGTTTGGGACTTAGAGGCTTTTTGGGGGGTTGATTATATGTTGTTAGTGTAGACGTAGTGGTGGTTTGGGCATTTAAACAGCTGAACGTAGGGGCAGGCCATTATAAAAAAAAAAAAAAACCTTTTGGACGTTTTTTTTGAGAATGGACATTTTCCCTGCTTCTACTTTCAGCGTTTAGGGCCTAGGTCAAAAGGGGACATAGACAATTTTTTTTATTATGTCCCTCCGCGTGTCTGGCAACAGAGGGTGGGTGTTACCTTGTCAACTACATTTGTACCTACTCAGTGGCGTACCAAGGGGGGGGGGGGGCGGGAGGGGCGGTCCGCCCCGGGTGCCAGCCCTGAAGGGGTGCTCCCGGCCTTGCCGTTCAGTCCCCCCACACCCCCGAAGGACCGCTCGCCCCACTGACCTTCCTGCACCACCTGTGAAGCAGCAAGCAGCAGGATCGCGAGGTCAGCTATCCCTGAGCTGCTTGGGCACTGCTTCCTGCGCCGCGGTCCCGCCCCTCCTCTGACGTCAGAGATAGCTGACGTCGCAATCCTGCTGCGGCTGCTTCATAGGTGGTGCAGGAAGGTCAGTGGGGCGAGCAGTCCTTCGGGGGTGGTGGTGGTGGTGGGGACTGAACGGCAAGGCCGGGAGCATAGGTAGTGCTGCTTCATAGGTGGTGTGGGGAGGCCAGGGGGGCGAGCGGTCCTTCGGGGTGGGGCGGGTGGGCAGGCAGGCAGGCATTCAAGGGGGAGGGGGGTGACAGGCAGGCAGGCCTTCAAGGGGCGGGGACAGGCCTTCGGGGGGTGTGTGCAGACCTTCAAGGGGGAGGGACAGGCCTTCAAGGGGGGGGCAGGCAGGCCTTCAAGGGGGGACAGGTCTATAAGGGGGTGGGCAGGCCTACAAGGGGGTGGGACAGGCCTTCAGGGGGGGTGCAGGCCTTCAGGGGGGTGCAGGACTTCGGAGGGGGGGTGCAGGCCTTCAAGGGGGGACAGGCCTTCAAGGGGGGACAGGCCTTCAAGGGGGGGACAGGCCTACAAGGGGGGGGGACAGGCCTACAAGAGGGTGGGACAGGCCTTCAAGGGGGGACAGGCCTTCAGGGGGGTGCAGGCCTTCGGGGGGGGTGCAGACCTTCAAGGGGGGGGACAGGCCTTCAAGGGGGGGACAGGCAGGCAGGTCTTCAAGGTGGGGGGACAGGCCTACAAGGGGGAGGGACAGGCCTTCAAGGGGGGGACAGGCCTACAAGGGGGTGGGACAGGCCTTCAAGGGGGGTGCAGGCCTTCAAGGGGGGACAGGCAGACTTTTAAGGGGGGACAGGCCTTTGGGGGGGACCCTGGTTTAGAAGTACACGGAGGGAAGGGGGTGTTCAAAGAGACGTGCATATGCTAAACTTTGGGGGGGGGATGAAGAAATAATGGGTCTGAAAATAGAGGAGAGGGAGAGAAATGATGGACCATGGGATTTAGGGAGGGAAGGAACTGAAAGGGAGAGAAATTGGACACAAGGGATGGTGTGGAGGAGGGATAGAGATACTGGATAGGAGGGTAATTGGGAAAAGAAAGGGAGAGATGGTGGACTCTGGGGTGGTGGGGAAGGATGGAGAGATGCCGGATGAAAGGGTAGTTAAGAAAAGGTGGATCTGTGGAGGGAAATGAAAAAAAGGAAAGATACCAGACTTCCTGGGGAGGGAAGGGAAATGGAAAGGGAGGACAGAGTTGGCAGATGGATGGTTAGCACGCAGAAAGAAGAAAGAAGGAGACCCTGGCAAGCAAGTTATCAGAAGAAAAGCAGAGCCTTGGACCAACAAGATTTGAAATATAACCAGACAACAAAAGGTAGAAAAATTAATTTTATTTTCTGTTTTGTGATTATAATATGTCAGATTTGAAATGTGTATCCTGACAGAGCTGGTGTTGGACTGCAAACGTGAGCTAGGATTTAACAGAGAGAGGAAAAGTCCTTTTTGTTTCTTTATTTTATTTACACCACAGCGCCAGTGTGGTTAGGAGAAGCCAAAGGGGGTGAAAAAGCTATAAAACCCACCAGGAGTTTTGAAAAAAATCACCCAACTGGGCAAGAAAATCGAATTGAAAAACCAATTCAATAGGCTGAATCGAATCAAAATTTTTTTTCCTGAATCTGGCAGCATTAGTTTGCGCTACTGTCTTAGACTTTAGGACCTGGGATTGGGGAGAGATGGCATCCTCAGTACTTTATAATGCAAGTGAAACAAGGATTTGGTCAGACTTTTGAAGGGTCTGCAGAAAAAAAATATTGTATAGGCCGGGGACATGAAACAGCAGGAAATGGGAACTTTTCTTCCTTCTATTTTTGTGAATGGAAAGGCTGAGGATGTCAGAGAGTTCAGTTAAAATATGTGCTTTATAAGAAAATATAATAATGTGTTTTATAAAGTTTATAGCATAGCTGGCCTACCCAGTGAGGTGTTTCTAGTGGTGGTGGTGGCAGCGTGTCAATGTGTTGAGAGGAAGAGGTGGTCTGGGAAATTCTGCTGAGCAATCTCCGGGCCCATTTCCACCCCCCAGTTAGTCCACTCCACTCAACTTGTTCACACACTGAGTGGGTCTTTGGGTGTTGTGTTGGGATCTCTTCCAGTGGTTTATCAGTATCTCATTCTGGTCCAAGGAAGGAAACTTTGTTATCCTTAGCATTGACCTACAGAATATGTTTGTAACAGCGCTGCTTGTGTGGCATTAGGCTATGTAGTGATCGAAAGAAAAAAACAGACTTTTGCACATTTTTGCACTATATGGTGGGTGTATGAGGAGATTCACATTTCCTGCACAGCTAAGTCCATGTGAAGTTACCTTGTGCTGTATTTGACATCTAGCAAGGTCTCTGTTTGAAAGGAAAGATCTAAACTTAAAAATGAAGTGGCCAGAAGTTATGGTAAAAGCAGATAGTGTAGCTGGTTTTAAGAAAGATTTGGACAAATTCCTGGAGGAAAAGTCCATAATCTGTTATTAAGACATGGGGGAAGTGTCTGCTTGCCCTGGATCGGTAGCATGGAATGTTGCTACTCTTTGGGTTTTGACCAGGTATTAGTATCCTGGATTGGCTACCATGAGAATGGGCTACTGGGCATGATGGACCATTGGTCTGACCCAGTTAGGCTATTCTTATGTTATGTTCTCATCTGTAGGGGCCTTTGTTTTCACTTCTTATTTTAATGTATTTTTTTTCTGGGAACTTATCAGTGTTTTTTATAATGGGAACAAAAATGGAAGAGAATTAATGTGTGTGGGATGAGGGGGTAACTAATTTCTTCAGCTAAATAATTCAATCCACTTCAAACAGACATAGGAGAACTCACGCACCATTCACACACCCTCCAACCAAAAACGTCAAAAGAAAAAAACTGTTCGACAACCTCCTAGCCATTCGAGCTGCAACACTCGACCCCCAACCCTACAACCAATTGACATCGACCACATACTGCAAAACCTTCAAAAAGAAATAAAAACCCTTCTATTCAAAAAACACATAAAACCGAACTAACACAATCAAAACTGTCCCAAGCATCACCTGCAACTACTCCATATGTACTTCTGATGTCATGACAATTCAGACATAATTTATGTTATGTTATGTTTGGAATATAAGACAATTTTCACTGCCTGTTTCTATTCTGACCATTTATTCCGTTTCATGGTCATTACAAAAAATATTTTTTTACATGGGGGGGTGTCAAAAAATGATGGGCCCCGGGTGCCACATACCCTAGGTACGCCACTGTACCTACTAACTGATTAATACATGATTAGCATGTGGGCCCTTTCCACCTACAAAATAGGTGGCAGTAAGAGCCCATGCATTACTCTTTTATAATGGCCAAGCACTAATGGGAAAATTAGGGTGTGGCTATTAATACAGAAAATAGGAAATTAAACCATTTTACTGTTCTGATAAAAATGGCCTTAACATAGTTCATCCCCCTCTCCTTTTGTATCAGTAATTATTTGTACATATATACTATACTAGTCTTTAAGCCCGTTACATTAACGGGTGCTAGAAAATATGTCTATCTGTCTTTTTTTCTTTCTGTCTCTCTCTACCGCTGTCTCTCTCCCTGCCCCTGTCTCTTTCTTCTTTTCTTTCTGTCTCAATCCCTCCCACTATTTGTCTTTCTTTCTATCTGTCTCTCTCCCTGCCCCCTATGCAGCAGCATTTCTCTCCCCCCTCCACTACCCTGTTCAGCATTCTCTCCCCTCCCTCCCAGTTAACACACACAAAATTGGCAGTCTGCATTAGGAGCGATGCCTATTAGTCTACTAAGTGAGCCTGAATATTCAAAACCTAAGCAGTTAAATTGAACCGGTTCACTTAATTTTGTCTGCTGAATGTACCCTGCATACTACGGTCAAAGGCAAGAAGCAAATGCTTCTGCTGGATTAGCATGCGGAAGAGCTGTGAATGTTCACCCAGAATCGTGAAAGCAGATGTGAACTAAAGATAGTTTTTATTGATCATCTTTTTTCTTTTACACACGCGGCCAGATCCAGCCGGGGAAGAAGCCTCCAATTCTTATCACAGATCTACAGTTTTTATTAAAAAAAAAAAAAATAGCAAGAGCATGTACAAACTTACAGAAGCAGAAACAGATACTTTCCTCGATGAAGTCTTCACCATCCTAGCTCCTGGGGTTTGGACTTTTTGCTACCTTACGCTTGCCGAGACCACAATAATTACCGGCCACAGGACCGTTCTGGCAGGATGTGGTACTGCCAATGTCCCCATGCTTCCCTCCATTTGCCCGCCGTGCCAAAGACCTTGCTAAGGGAAGGTCCTTACGCATTTGTTTTTGCCGAAGTTTAAATTATGAAGGTGCCATGGCGGCTCCCCTCACTGCAGAGGCGCAGTCTTGGAAGAGGATCGCCGGCCAACAGCGCTCAGCCGGACCATGGGAGAGCTGGGGGAGGAAGGCTGCCGCAGCCTCGCACCTCCCCCCCAGCTCTGTAAATATATCTTAAGTATGAGAGAGGGGCCTTGAAAGCTGGGGAATAGAAAATAAATGAAGGTGTGGACGAAAGTAAAAGGTACTCAGCTTTCCCGATGTCCTATTTACCGGCTCCGGATGACAACGTTCATTTTTTTAGTTCAAAGCCAACGCCGTGGCTCCTCTCTCGATCCCCGCCTGGTGCGGTTTGAGAGAGGAGCAGCGGCTTTGAGTTAAAAAATGGCGAGGGGGGTCTCCGCTGCTGTCACGACCTGCTCTGAGGGGAGGGGGGAAGCTGCTGTCTTTTTCGCCTCCAGTGACGTAGTAAGCGTGCATGCGCACACTTGCTGGCACATCCCGACAGATCAGATCTCAGGGAACATGCGGTGAGAGTGCGCATGCGCGCTTAGCATTTTATTATTATAGATGTTTATTTATATAAAATTGTTTTATTTTGGGTCTCCTATTTTTAAATTGTTATACGCATGTACAACAAATTTTTAATAAACTTGAAACTTGAAAGACCCTTGCAAAGGCATGCTAAGGATACTTTTTGCCGCAGTTTTGTAAAAGAGCCCCTTAACATGTTAATTCAAAGGTTTACATGTATTAAATTGATTTAACAAATATTAAATATTTAGGCCCTAATTCTATAAAGTCCACCTAAAGTGAGCAATAGACTTAATCAGTGCTGATATTGGCACTCATCACCTCACAATTGTTCTCAATTGGACTTAACTGAAAGTTAGGCATCTAGTTTCAAAATCTTGAGTCTATAAAAAGTAGGTGCCTAGGTAAAAGCGCCTACACTAAAAGTGAGCATGGTTGGGATGGATCGTGGGCATGTTTTTGAATCAGGTGCTGTTAGGCTCTGATATTGGTGCCTAACTTTATGCATAGAAAACCCTGGCATAAAGTGGAGATGCTTAAATATTAGGATGATGAGCACTGCCTACACACACTTAGACAACATTGAGCATGACTCTATAATGGGCATCTAAGTTTTTTAGAATCGGTGCCGATATCAGTGCCAAACATTAGGCAGACTTTATAGAACAGAGCCTTAAAGCATGCTAATGAATTAAATCATTTCAATAAAAGTAATTCCTAGTAAGAAAGCATACATCCCACATGCTTTTCAGCATCCCACATCTCTGTACTGCAGTGTACTCCGTTAACACAGAGTAGAGAGAGGGTGGAGAAAGACACTAGGGGTTGACCTGGATGGAATAATCAGGTCAAGGAGGAGATGAAGAAAGGAGTTTATCAGGGGTGCTGAAAGAGAAAAAGTTGAGGAAGAAAATTGAGGCTGATGAGAATAAACTGAGGAAAAGTGATTTAAGTTAGTGGAGGCAATTGAAAGAGAGAGATGAAGCGAGAGTGCAACAAGAAATGAAACATGGAGGCAGGGAGAGACTGGTGTGGGAAGATGGAGTATGGTGGCTTACTTGAGAAGGAGGATAAAGAGCTGAAAATCTGAAGCAACTATGTTGAGAGTAGAGAGATGCGCGGGGACAGGTATCAAACCCAACCCCACCCATCCTTGCTGCAATCAAATCCGTCCCTGCTGGAATGGATCAAATGCAGCCCCGTCCAGCCCCATAAACTTCAGAAATAGTTATTTCATTTAACTATGCTACTGAATTAAAAAGGCTGTGCTAGAGACCCATTTACAAATGAGCAGACAGTTTATTAATTTGGAAATATTAATTGGGAAGAATACATACTTTGTAAATGGTTTGCTGCCAGAGCCTCTAATCCAGTGTATCACAAACTGTATGCCATGGCACACTAGTGTGCCTCCTGAGAATCCAAGTGTACTATGAGATGCCTCTCACGAGAGACACCTCCTGTTCATGTGCCGGAACTGCTTATCTACAGGCAGCATCTTCCTGCTGCTGTCGTATTTCTCTCTGCACCCCCAACCCCCACCCTGCGACCAGCAGCAGCAGCTTGGTGTGCTTTTAACTTGGTCACACAGCTGACGCTAGGATTAATTTAGACGCGGTTTCATCTGGGGTCCTCAGGGCCTTTGCTAGGCCAACCCGTTTCAATGATGCAACTTCCTCTTTCATCAAGGTGGGCTGGCCTAGCAAAGGCCCCGAGGCTCCAGGATGAAACCATATCTGAATTAATCCTAGCGGCAGCTGTGTGACCAAGTTAAAAGCACACAGTGAGCTGCCGCTAGAGACAGGAGAAGTACTGATGGACAAGGGAGGATGGGACGGGAAGGGAAAAGGGGTACTGCTGGACAGGGGGGCAAGGAAAAGGAAGGGAGAATAGGTACTGTTGGACTTTGTAGAAGGGGAGGGGAAGGAAAGATGCTGCACACTGGTGGGAAGGGTAAGATGGTGGATGGGGAGAGAGCATATAAATTGTGAATGAGGTTGGGGGAGGGAATGAAGGAAAATAGGAGGAGTGAGAGTGATGAGATAGGGAAAAATGGACAAGGGGTGGAGGAGAGGGGGAAATGATGCATGGGGAAAGAACATGGGTTGGGGAGTGGGAAAGAAAGATGCCACTTGAGGGAAGAAGCAAGGAGAGAGAGAAAAAGTGTGCAGGAGGCAGAAAGGGTTGGACTCATGGAAAGGGTGAGATGGATGGGGAGGGCAGAAAGGAGGGAAGGAGAAATGTCACACTCCGGGGGAAGGAGGAGAGGGCCAAGAGTGAAAAGTTGGACTCATGGAGAGAGAGAGAAAGATGTTGGTTAGGGAGGGAAGGAGGACTGGAGGAGAAGAAGCATGCAGGAGGAAGAGAAATATAAATGTTGGACTGGTGGAAAGGAGGGAGAAATGTTGGACTGGGAGCAGGACGAGAAGGGCGCTGGACTGCAGGGGGCAGAAAGGAGGAAGGGAGAGAAAAATGTTATACTGGGGCGGAGAGGAAGAGAGATGACTAAAATAAAGGAGAGATACCAGACCATAGAATAGAAGGGAAGGAGGGGAGTCTGGTAGTGCAATAGAAATAATAATAATATTAGTAGTAGTAGTAGTAGAGAGAGATGCCAGATTATTGGAAGGAGAGGAGAGAGATACCAGACTGGGAAGGGGGAAAGGAAGGAGAGATATGTCGGACCACTGGGAGAAGGGAGGGAAGGAGAGAGATGTCAGACCATGGAAACGGTGAGAGAAGGAGAGAGAGGAAGGGAAGATAAGACATGGAAAAGTAGATTTTGAGAAGAAAGCAGAAAAATGGAAAAACCGAATGTTAAGTTAATGCCAAAGATGGATGCAAGGCAGAAAGTGAAGACAGAGAGAAAAACAGTCAGTGAACAAGAATGCCCTGGAAACATAGTTAAAAGCACAGAAAAATAAAGTCACCAGACAACAAAGGTAGGGAAAATGATTTTATTTTCAATATAATGATAGAAATGTGTCAGTTTTGAGAATTTATATCTGCTGTGTATATTGTGTGTATATGAAAATGAATGGAAAAAATTGCATTACAATTAGTAAAGGGGGTGGGTTCTGGATAAGAGCTTGGGTGGGTCTAGGGTGGAGTTTGGGAGGTCTTTGGGGGGTACTCAATTGATTTTTGTTAGACTTCCCTGCTGGCATTTCAGTGCCTGTCAGGAGGGCCTTTGCTCATGTGTGGATGTCAACATGATGATGTCAGGCATGCACATGATGTCATCACGATGACGTCTATGCACTTCCGGGTGCCTCGAACCATGGCCATTACCTTTAGTGTGCCCCGGCTTGAGAAAGTTTGAGAGACACTGCTCTAATGTAAATATAAAATATAAATACTCTAACTGATGAGAACCTTCAAGCTATGTCAGCTGAGGACTTCCTGTGAAGAGGGCCAGGGATCCCTTTTGTCAAGGTTGGCAGGCAGCAACAGTGTTCCTAAGTCACAGATGCTGGCACCTCAGTGGCTTAGTGGAGAGAAGTTTTGACCGCCTTTGGAGGAGGTCCTCAGCTGGCAGTGCTTGGGGATCCCTGCCAGGCACAGCAAGGGTCAGCAAATACTTCAACACTGGAGAAATAAAACCAGAAATACATTTCCTTTTCTGTTGAACACAATACAAAGACATCTGCTATATACGTTTTTCAAAGCTAACATATTTCATTCAATAATTTTTTTTTTATCTTTGCTGTCTGGAGATTTATTTTTCCATCAGGTTAGTTCAAGTTTCTCCTTTTTGTGCTTACCTGTCTCCTGCAAATACTTCTTCAGGTTGCTATCATTGATTCCTCCTACCATGGTCCAGCATTTCTCTCTTCACTTCCCCCCATTGTACAGCATCTTCACGCCTTTCTATCCTGGATAATTCTCCCTCTTTTTCTTCTCCCCAATCCTGTACTAGACAGTTGCGTGGGGACAGAAATCCCACCCATCCCCGCAAGGAATTCCCTCCATCCCCGCCTGTCCCCATAAAAAGCAGCAATTACTTCTGACAGGATCATCAATTCCACAGTTTCTTTTGTGTTTGCACTGCTGTTTTCCTAGTGGAATCTCTGGTGGAACCCTTTTTTTGTTTTCTGTTCAGGTATTTGACTTATAAACCCCCTCTTTTACTAAGGCTGACGTGTCCATTATATTCTATGGATGCGTTAGCATTTAGCGCATGCTAAATTGGCTAGCACTCCTTTTATCAAGGACAGATTTTTCAATTTGAAAGAAACCACAAGAACAAGGGGTCACTCGATGAAATTGAAGGGGGACAGGTTTAGAACAAACGCAAGGAAATTCTTTTTCACACAGAGGGTGGTGGACACATGGAACACCCTTCCGGAGGCCGTGATAGAAAATAGCACAGTACAGGGTTTCAAGGAAGACCTGGATAGGTTCCTGGAGGACAAAGGGATTGAGGGGTACAGATAAGAGCAGTGGAAGGTTTAGAGATAAGTGTAGAGGTAGGTATAAAATTAGTCAGGGACCGCTGCTCAGGCAATATGCCTGATGGGCCGCCGCGTGAGCGGACCGCTGGGCAGGATGGACCTCTGGTCTGCCCCGGCGGAGGCGACTACTTATGTTCTTATGTTCTTATGCACTATGGGGGTTAGCGCATCGGACATTTCATCACGCGCTTACCCCTGCGGCACACAAAAAAACTAACGCCTCGTCAATGGAGGTGTTAGCGAGTAGTGCGGCAGGCAGTTGAACGCTTGGGATTTCGCGCGTTAACCGCCTACCGCACCTTGATAAAAGGAGCCCTTAGTAAAAGAGGGGGTTTTAAGTTAATTACCTGAACAGAAAACAAAAAAAAGGGTTCCACCAGAGATTCCACTAGGAAAACAGCAGTGCAAACACAAAAGAAACTGTGAAATTGATGATCCTGATGAAATCTTTATTTGAAAAAGGTGCAGATGAATTCAAAAGTAAAACACAATATGAAAATATAAAACAGTAAAAGATTTCATCAGGATCATCAATTCCACAGTTTCTTTTATGTTTAAGTTAATTACCTGACTGCCGGCTGCCGAATCCTCCTGCTTCTCTAAAGCAACTCCTCATGCCTGCTATGCTCACTGCTGTCCTCAGCTCAGGTCTGAAAAAAAAAATTGTTTGGTTCCTTGTCTCCTGCCTCTTCGGGGTGTTGGGCGGATCACTACATAAGTGTCTTCCCGCTATAGCCAGAAGGCAAGGCTTTCAGCTGTGTGTGTGCTGAGTTTGCTCAGCATGGTGCCAGACTGGTCTCTCAGCTGCGTCGGAATTTAGTAGGCCTCAGTAAGTCGAACCCTGCTTCCAAAGCCTTCCATCCCCGTGGGAGTCCCGTGGGCCAGAAGGGGGGTTCCTGTGGGAGTCCTGTGGGTCAGGGGGGGATTCCCGCGATCCCCGTTCCTGTACAGACCTCTATCCTGTACAGCATTTTTTTCCTCTCTCCTCCACCCCCATGTGCAACATGTCTCCCTCTCTCTCTCACCATCTCTCTTGCTCTCATTCCCTCCCTTGCTGCAAAGGGAGTTGGGAAAGAAGAGAGAGGCATCCAGGGTGCATCTCTTTCGCCCTTTCTAAAGCATCCTCCAACATTTCTCCCTCTCTCATCCACTGGGCCTTGGGCAGTATCTTTTGCCCCTCCCCCTAGCCCCATACCCAACATTTCTCCTTCTGTCACCTCTCTCCAGTTCTATGCCATGTTTCTTCCTTCATTTCCTCCACATGTCCAACATTCCTCCCTCTTGCATTCCTTTCCATCTGTCTCACCCTTCTCTCTCCACCACCATATCCAATATTTCTTCCCCTCCCAAGCCCATAGTCTAGGCTCTCTTCCCTCTCCAGGCCCCGATCCTTTTTCCCCTCTCTCAATCCATGATTTTCCCTTCCCCCCCCCCCAAGGGCCTTCTTGAGCACTGGATCCAGCAGGGGGATCTTGGAGGCAGGAGCATGGCACTCTCATGGCTGCTCAACCCTAAAGTTCCCATGCTCCCTCCACTCCACCCTTTGTAAGGTAGCCCCATACTGAGGTACCTGGTGGTCCAGCTGGAGTGCAGCTCCTTTGCTCCTGCCTCCTCACAGCTGACTTAAAAATTACTGCTGCAACTTTTTTTGAGTGCTCATGGCATTTACAGTAGTACCATAAGAGGTTGGGACATCCATTTTAGAAGGCAGCAGCATGGAGGCAGGAGTAAAAGGGCTGCGCTCCTACTTCAAAGACCCCCACTGGACCATCAGGTACTTTGGCAGGTTTTGGGGGGAAATGGGAGAAGAGATGTAGGTTTCTGACCCTGCCCTAGCCCATGCGGTAACTCTTCCCTCCCTCCTCACACCCCCTTCTTAACATGTGCATTTCTTTCCCTCTCTTTCCACCCACCCCAAGCCTGAACAGTGTCTTACTACTCTTCAGGCTGCCAGC
Organism: Geotrypetes seraphini; assembly: GCF_902459505.1. NCBI lineage: Eukaryota > Metazoa > Chordata > Amphibia > Gymnophiona > Dermophiidae > Geotrypetes > Geotrypetes seraphini. The sequence continues at coordinate 33,784,273 of NC_047101.1, read as the reverse complement.
AGCATTCGTTTGCTCCACGCTACCTGAAGCTGACCCAGCAGTTGCATCAGAGGGAAGGATTCTGGGTCAGCTGCCGGTAGTGTAGAAGAAGGAATGCTGCTGGCAGCCTGTAAAGAGCGAGCACGGCTACATGGAACCCATTGCCAGGGGAAGGTACCATCCCCGCAAGATCCATAAACAAAGATGACTCATCCCCATGGGATCCCCATGAGTCTGGAGGGGATCCCCGCAGGCTCTGCAGGATTTCCATTGCCCCAGTTCCCGTGCAGCTCTGTAGTTGGGAGCCAGAGAGAGGATATATGGTGATTATTTGAAGTCAAACATGAAAGAAAATGAAGATGAATGTGTAAGAAAGAGGTAAGTAGAGGAATTCTTATGTTCTTAATGAAGTGAAAGACTGGGAATGTGAAAAGGTGTGTGATTAGGAGAGACTGACAGGTCAAAGAAAAGTGGCAAGGTATTTTAGGACAGAGAGGATTGGAAGCCAGTGAAATGAGAAGTGAGATGAGAGATAAAAATGTTGTTGGGAGATAGAGAGGAGATATGAAAATAATTAAAAATGAAAAGAACAAGATAAAAAGATTGCAAATCTCATCATAAAGATAACAAGTCTCAAACACAGCAAAGTAGGCTATATATTATTTTAATGTTGGTAGTTATTGGAATATATAATATTTAGCAGTATTCAAATATTTTCTATGCAATTTGAAATTAAAATCAATGCAACATAATTGACTAGCTCTCTTGTTTAGAAATTGAGGGCACTTTTACAAAGCCACGGTAGAGAGTCTCCCATGACAAAAGCAACAAAGCCTATTCAATTCCTCTGGGTTTCAGTACATTTACCACAGGAGAATTGCTACCACAACTTTTTAAAAGAGGCCCTGAATGAGACATTTTTGATATGGTGGCTAGTAAATATTAATTTGTTGTTTTATTTTTCTTTTGAAGTTACAGTTATAAATTATAAACAGTTCAGCTTTGTACCAGCACCATGGTACAAGACCCAATTGGAATCTTACTAATATTTCTCTGCTGCATTTGTGGGCCTCTACTTGAAAAAATAGTAGAATTTAAAAAGAACATGTTTTTATATTGGCAGTATAGAAGTCAATATAAAGTAGGCACAGTACTTTTCAGGAAAAAAAACCCACAACTATAAAATTAATGAAGCTTGATGGTACACAGAGACATGCAGGATAGTTTGACATAGAAACTCCTGGTGGATTTTCCCATTGAAACTTTGAGATTGGAAGGATACCACTGGTACCAGTGTACCCAAAGTCTAGACCAGGGAAGAGAAACCTCAGTCTTTGAGGTTTCAGGATTTCTTCAATGAATATGCATAAAATCTATTTGCATACAATGTAGGCAGTGCATATAACTCATGTATATTCATTAGAAAGATCCTGAAAACCTGTCTGTGTTGAAGCTCTCGAGTTCCAAGGTTGCCCACCTCTGGCCTCTATCCAATCATCAGTATATATGTGCAGTAGAATTTTGGCCTTTGAGAGGAGGGCAGTTATGACCTTGATGAACTTACACTGCTCGGTTACCCATGCAGATTCCTTTGAAAATTGCCCTCTTGAAACTTGTATCAAACATGGTTGAGATCTGCCTTTTTTTTTTTTAATTAAGCTTTCATAATGTTACAAAGACACAAGTAAATTGCAAGAAAATAAATTAAAACAATAAACTTACACATTTAGCAATTAAGCTCACATGTTTGAGGAGATAACTGGTAGAATATAAATCAACAAAAACCTTTTTTCATAGCAATATAGCTTATCTGTTAAGCCCTGCAATAAATGGGCAATGCAAGTGTTCCAGACTGTAATATAAAGGTAATTTCTTTTAATTTGAATTCAGGAAAAGGTTCTTGACTCCTTTTATTGAATTTGAAAATCAGCTAGTATTTTTGTGCACCCTCTTTAGCATTCATACGATTGCTAGAATATCTTGAAAGACTGCTCTCAATGTAAGATGGTAAATGTTGACTTGTGGTATCCCAGAGTTAAACCTTGAGATCAAAAGGGCACATCTTAATAATAGCGTGAAATATGCAAAGCAGCTATAAAGTACTTATACAAGCTACAAAGAAATAAGCACTTAATAATGTAAATAATTTACTTTCTGAATTAAGTTGTGAGCTGACAGTTAACAGAAAATGCTTATATTCATAGACTTTTAATGCCATGTTACCCTCTTATTAAAAAAAAAAGAAAACAAAAAAAGAATGACGCATATTTGGTAGCAATTTAAAGTGGGAAAATTCTGCACGTAAATGAATGCTTTGCATAATGAGTCTTTTATGAGATGTAATAGCAACTGTTAATCGATAGACAAGCCAGAACAGCTTCTAATACAACCTTGTAGTGGAGGGTTTTTTTTTGTGGGTTTTTTTTTTTTTTTTAAATGAATCCTTATTAAAAACATTGATTTGTTGTGACTGACTGGGGCTGCAACTGGCATGGTTTTTCATCCTAATTAGGAGGTTGGGCTGTACTGCTTAGTCTGCAGATAATAATATAATGATTGTTTTTGCAAAACACAAAAATCAATGCATTACACTATAGTACAATCAAATTGTGTTGAGACGCGGCATTTAGAGGAATTACTCAGAATCTCATAACCAGTTTCTACTTGTCAAATAGTATCTACTTTTTCATTTTCAGCAGACTCATACAGAGCGACTCATATGTGTAGGAAAATAAACAGAATGACCATTGGACTCCTGACGTGTTGCTAATATTTTGAGGCAGCTATTGAACTGCATGCTGCTTGTGAACTGTGTTACTGAAATAAGCAATTATATAAAGCATTTATTGCACATTTCAGTTGCCATGTTAAATTGTTATATATTTTTGATTCATTAGCCTATGTAATAGAAAATAAAAATCAAGGGGCTCATTTTTAAAGTACCTAGACATTTCAAAATGGCAAAAAAATAGTCCATCTGCCAAAATTGTCCAAATTGCAGTTTTGGAATGGCAGAATTTATATGTCTCATGCTGCATTTCATCCAAATAGCAAGGGGACATGTTTTGAGTGGGACTGGGGAGGGCCAAAAATTAGGACATTCAACAGCAATAATCAAAAGCTAAGAAATGTGCAAGTCTAAAAAGGTGGACATTTTTATTTAGACCTGTTTCAGTCATATCTAGCATACCAAAAAGTGCTCTGAGGGAGCAGCTGACCACTGGATGGATTAAGGCATAATCTCTCATGAATCCACCCAGTGATTGCTGTCCTCCTCCCTCTCCCCAAAAAGAGAAACTAGAAAGGTAAACCAGACTCTGTGACAACATTAGGTATTCAAGAACAATCAGGCATAATATTTTCACATGTGGATAACACACAGGACCCAAGAAACAGTCAGAGCTCCTTTGCATAGATGAGGCAATGGTGCAGGGAGGAACTGGACAACATTCTGGGGAAAGGGAAATCTATTTCACAAAGATGGGCTCCACTTTAACCAGCATATTTTGAATTCTGTTTGTTTCTATGAGCAGTGGTGTGACATAGTCAAATCTTGATTTGTAATACATAAACTTTGCTACAGTGGTTTGTATCAGAGTTTTTTGCATTGATTTCACTGAGATACCTGAGAGTACCACATTGCAGTAGTCTAGTAGAGATATCATTGATTGTACTAGTATTCTGAAGCATTGTTGGAAGAAACAAGATCTTACCCTTCTTATTTTTTGTAAAGTAAAATATTTTTGAACTAAATTATTCATATGAGCTTCAAAATTTAGTGTGCTGTCTAAAATGACTCCTATTACTTTTGAGGTTTTTACATTGTTGAGGATAGTGCTTGTCAGATCAAAGACAGTTAGGATTAGGTGTCAGAGAAGGATCAATCTTTTAACACTCTGTAGCATCTTTTCATCAGGAAGCCTTAAAACCATTGTAAAACCTTTCCTAAAATTCCTATTTAGCTAGTTTGTTTAGCAGCAGAGTGTGGTTGACTTGTGTCAAATGTTGCTGAGACATCAAATTGCAGCAGTAGTATTTGTTTATTCATGCTTAATAATGTTCTGATCCCCAAAACCAGATCTATTAAGCATGTTTCTGTACTATGTTGGTTCCTGAGCCCATGTTGGGAGGGCAGTAGTAGATTTAGTGATACAGTAGTAGTAGATTAGTTGGGAGGCAACTACAAACTCTTGTCAGTTTTGCCATTAATGGTATGCTTGCTACCAGTCTGTAGCAGGAGATTCTATGTATATGAGATCAACAGTTAAGCATATATGCAAACCAACACAACTAGAACAATGGCATTGTGTGTCAACCGACCCAAATCCAGCAGATTGTGCCATCAGAACTGTGCCAGTGTCCCATTTCATGTAGACATATTTGACATGACCAGATTTCCTCAGCTGCAGAAAATTCTTTTCAGCTCATAGATCGTGACTCTGACTCTGATGCAAACATCTGACCATAAATGACTGCCCTGGCTACAACTGTTGTTTCTGATAGCAACTGGGGAGCTCATCATTTATAGGAAAGACAGACCTTCAAAATATAGGGGTTCTTTTATTAAGGTGTGCTAACTGAAAAAGGTGTGCTAACTGATTTAGCACGCATTAAATACTAAGGCATTCATTATATTCTATGGGTGCCTTAGCATTTAGCGTGCATTAAATCAGTTAGCGTGCCTTAATAAAAGGCGGCGTCTTTTGTTTTTGCTTTCTTTGGCAGGTTCTTTCAGCTCTGGAGGAGAGGAGAGGGGAGGAAAGCCAGATAAGTAGAGAGAAACAGCAGGCAGGCAGATCGGGGTCGCGGCGAGAGTTAGCTCCGCCCACCCCCGCGCGTCACAGGTCGCATCGGCCCGGGCTCCCCTTTAAGAGAAAGGGAGCCAGGACACGAGGCGGACTGCGTCGTCGTCTTTTGTTTTTGCTTTTTTTGGCAGGTTCTTTCAGCGGAGGAGAGGAGAGGGGAGGAAAGCCAGATAAGTAGAGGGAAACAGCAGGCAGGCAGATTGGGGTCGCGGCGAGAGTTAGCTCCGCCCACCCCCGCGCGTCACAGGTCGCATCGGCCCGGGCTCCCCTTTAAGAGAAAGGGAGCCAGGACACGAGGCGGACTGCGGCGTCGTCTTTTGTTTTTGCTTTTTTTGCAAGGTTCTTTCAGCTCCGGAGGAGAGGAGAGGGGAGGAAAGCCAGATAAGTAGAGGGAAACAGCAGGCAGGCAGATCGGGGTCGCGGCGAGAGTTAGCTCCGCCCACCCCCGCGCGTCACAGGTCGCATCGGCCCGGGCTCCCCTTTAAGAGAAAGGGGGCCAACGGCGCCCAGCCGTTCAGCGCGCGGCGAAGGCGAGCGGCAAAGGCGCTCGCCTTAGCGAGAGCGCCTTTGTGAAGGAGCCTTGAGAAGGAGCCCAGGCAGCCCAGCAGCAAACCTAACTTTAACCTAAAAAAAAAAAAAAATTTATTCTCTCCACATTCTTCTTTCTTTACCCTTTCGGCTACTCATTCTTCTCTCTCTCTCTCTACCCTTTCAGCTTCTCATTCTTCTCTTGCTCTCTCTACTCTTTCAGCTAGCTGCACGCCGGAAACCACTCTCAACCACCGAGGGACCATAGGAGCAAGGAGAAAGAAATGGAGGCTACAGGAACCCAGCAGAGCTACCCAGTTTACTGCGTCGAATGTCATATGTATGACTACCTCCCCTCCGGGAGGCGGGCATACATATGCAGTTGGTGTCAGGAACTGGAAAGCCTGAGGATGGAGGTCGGCAGATTGAGGGTCAAGGTCCAGGAACTGGAGGGACTGGAGGGACTGCGCAACACAGAGGAGACGAGCTGGTCAACCAAGGACACAGACGGAGCAGGCCTCATTGTGGACCATTTGAGGGACCTCGAGAGATTCATCGAGGAGACCTATAGGAAGGTGGAAGGACAGGACCAGCAGCTGCACGGATGGATGTCGGCAGACGAGACCCAGGATCCACAAGGCGACACCGGGGAAGGACCTAGCGGAGGAACCACACAAGAGGAGGAGACCGTGACTCACCGAGACCCCGAGGGAGAGACACCGCACTACACCGAGGACACGGACCTGAGACAGAGGAGGTTGCTGAGGAAAGGGAAGTCTGCTATTGTGGTGGGAGACTCGATCTTGAGAGAGGTAGACAGTCACGTAGCTGGAGGAAGGGAGGACCGGCTAGTGACTTGTCTCCCAGGGGCCAAGACACGAGACGTCACTGATAGGATCGAGAGGATCCTGGACGGAGCAGAGACAGAGGAGACTGCGGTGATAATCCACGTCGGAACAAATGATGTGAGCCGGAGGAACTTCAGCATGGCCACGCTGACTAACCAGTTCAGGGTCCTGGGACGAAAACTGAAACGGAGTACCCGGAGGATAGCATTCTCAGAGATCCTGCCTGTACCGAGAGCAGATGAAAAGAGGCAGGCAGACCTCCAGGCTGTGAATGCATGGTTGAGGAGATGGTGCCAGGAGGAGGGCTTCCACTTTGTGAGGAACTGGACGTCCTTCTGGGGAAAGAGTAAGCTCTACCGGCGGGACGGCCTGCACCTGAGCACAGAGGGAACTAGACTACTGGCCGCCAATGTGAGGAAGGAGATCGAGAGGGCTTTAAACTGAGGAGAGGGGGAAAGCCGACAGCTGATCTGATGTTGACGCTTCGGACAACAGTATCCAGAACAGATGCTGAACGGGCTGACTGCACGGAGGAAGTAGAGAGACCGGTGGATCTTATGATCAGACAGCGAGGGAAACAACAGGTAAAGGGAGCTTGCTGGGAGGAGACTAAGGGGCATGGAGACACAGGGGGACTGGGTGGCACGAGGGCGAAAGCTGAGGGCAATATAGGGGTGACACAAGGCGAGGGGGATCGAACAGAGGCCAGGGCCCAGGAGGGGGCAAGAAAACCCAGAGGAAAAGCGGAGAAGTGGGGTGGCGGGACTGTGGGGAAGCTGAAAGCTACGAGGGTAAAGGCTGAGGGCAAAGCAGAAGTACAGGGAACAGGAGAGGCGGCACAGGTAAATGCAGAGGGGGAGGAAAAACGACGGGACCTGCGGTGCTTATACGCAAATGCAAGAAGCCTCATGGCCAAGATGGGTGAACTAGAGGTCGTGGCCAAGGGGGAAGACCTGGATATAATTGGAATTACAGAAACATGGTGGACAGAGGAGAATCAATGGGATGTGGCGCTGCCGGGGTACAAGCTCTACAGGAGGGACAGGACCCACAAGAAGGAGGGAGGTATAGCACTATATATAAAGGACTCTATCTACTCGGTCGGGATGGATATGGCAACGAAGGCAGAGGGGCTGGAATCGCTATGGGTCAAATTGCCGGGAAACAAGGGTGCAGGCATATAACTGGGGCTGTACTATCGCCCACCTGGTACGCCGGAAGGAGTCGGACACGACTTGGAAGCTGAACTGAGACAGGAATGCAGGACTGGAAGGGTAACAGTGATGGGGGACTTCAACTACCCGGGGATAGACTGGAGTACGGGTCACTCCAACTGCACTAGGGAAACAGGATTTGTAGAAGCTGTGAGGGACTGCTTCATGGAGCAACTGGTCAGGGAACCGACGCGAGGGAGTGCTACTCTTGACCTCATCCTGAACGGATTAGGGGGGCCTGCAAGAGGGGTAGAAGTGGGAGGACCACTAGGCAACAGTGACCACAATGCGATCAGATTCACATTAGAAAGGGGGACACCCATAGTAAGGAGGACCGCAACAACTGCGCTCAACTTCAAGAAAGGGAACTATGTTGCTATGAGGGAAATGGTGGGGAGGAAGCTCAGAAACATCTTTAGGATGGAGACTGTGGAAAGCGCCTGGACCCTATTCAGGGACACCCTGCAGGAAGCACAAAGAATGTACGTCCCCAGTTTCAGGAAAGGCTGCAAGAACAAGCGGTCAAAGGACCCGGTTTGGATCTCAACAGAAGTAAAGAGGGCAATAAATGACAAAAAAGTATCCTTCCGGAGATGGAAAAAGGACCCAACGGAGGAAAATCACCAGGCGCACAGGAAATGCCAAAAGGAATGCCACCGAGAGGTAGAAAAGCAAAAGGGAAATACGAAGAGGGGCTGGCCAGGGAGGCGAAAAACTTCAAGGCATTCTTCAGTTACGTAAAGGGGAAGCGACCAGCGAGAGAGGAGGTGGGGCCGTTGGACGATGGGGATAGGAAGGGAGTGATTAAGGAGGATAAAGAGGTAGCTGAGAGGTTGAACACGTTCTTCTTGTCGGTCTTCACGAGTGAAGACACATCTAATATACCAGACTCAGAGGAGCTCATGAGTGGGGAACAGGCTGAAAAATTGGAGCACATAGAGGTAAGTAAGGAGGATGTCCTCAAACAGATAGACAGGTTAAAATGCAGCAAATCACCGGGTCCGGACGGGATCCACCCAAGGGTTCTGAAGGAACTAAGACAAGAAATAGCGGGCACTATCCAGCATGTTTGCAACCTTTCCTTGAAAACTGGAGAGGTACCAGAGGACTGGAAATTGGCGAATGTCACACCTATCTTCAAGAAGGGATCGAGGGGTGACCCCGGGAACTACAGGCCAGTGAGCCTGACTTCAATTATAGGGAAGATGGTGGAAGCTATGATCAAGGACGGCATTTGCGAGCACATCAAGAGAAATGGCCTACTGAGAACAAGCCAGCATGGATTCTGTAAGGGAAGGTCGTGCTTAACAAACCTTCTGTACTTCTTTGAGGGAATAAGCAGTCGGGTGGACAATGGGGAACCCATCAACATCATTTACCTCGATTTTCAAAAGGCTTTTGACAAGGTGCCACATGAAAGGCTGCTTAGGAAGCTGTGGAACCACGGGGTGGGAGGGGATGTGCACAGATGGATCGAGCACTGGTTGTCGGGTAGACTGCAGAGGGTCGGAGTAAAGGGCCAATATTCTGACTGGCGGGGAGTCACGAGCGGTGTGCTCCAAGGATCGGTGCTGGGGCCGTTACTCTTCAACATATTTATCAATGACCTGGAAAAGGAGGCAAAATGCGAGGTTATAAAATTTGCAGATGATACCAAACCGTGCGGCAGAGTTAGCTCCAGGGAGGAGTGTGAGGACCTGCAAAGGGACCTAGACAAGCTGGAAGACTGGGCAAACAAATGGCAAATGCGCTTTAACGTGGAAAAATGCAAGGTCATGCATATAGGGAAAAAGAACCCGTTGTTCAACTACAAATTGGGGGGGGCATTGTTGGGAGACAGCAGTCTTGAGAGAGACTTGGGTGTGCTGGTGGATGCATCACTGAAGCCATCTGCACAGTGCGCAGCAGCCTCAAAAAAAGCCAACAGGATGCTGGGCATCATAAAGAGGGGCATAACAACCAGGACGCGGGAAGTCATCATGCCATTGTATCAAGCGATGGTGCGTCCACATCTGGAATACTGCGTTCAATATTGGTCGCCATAGCTCAAGAAGGACATGGCGGTATTCGAGAGAGTCCAAAGGAGAGCAACAAAACTGGTAAGAGGGCTGGAACACTGCCCATACGCCGAGAGGTTGGATAGGCTGGGGCTCTTCTCTCTGGAAAAAAGGAGGCTCAGGGGTAATATGATAGAGACCTTCAAGATCATGAGGGGCATAGAGAGGGTGGATAGGGACAGATTTTTCAGGCTGAAGGGGACAACAGGTACGAGGGGGCATTCGGAGAAACTGAAGGGAGATAGGTTCAAATTAAATGCAAGGAAGTTTTTTTTTCACTGAAAGGGTTGTGGACACTTGGAATGCGCTACCGGAGGAAGTGATCAGGCAGAGTACGGTACAAGGATTCAAACAGGGACTGGACGGATTCCTGAGGGATAAAGGGATCGTGGGATACTGAGAAAGCTAACCAGAAAATAAATATAGACACCCAACCAGGTCGTGCATGTGCAAGACCGGAGGGTTAGGACTTCGATGGGAAGATAGGACTTAATAGGAAACCAAGGTGGCAAGGGGGCACCTTCTGGTGATTTAGACAGGTCGTGACCTGTTTGGGCCGCCGTGGGAGCGGACTGCTGGGCAGGATGGACCTATGGTCTGACTCGGCGGAGGCACTGCTTATGTTCTTATGTTCTTATGAATATATAGATAGTTTTGCCTCTAGTATAACGATTCACCAGTTATTATGTATAAAAGGTGTTGGTTAGATCAACAACTATGAATAAATTAAAGAAATGTTTCCAATGTACGTAATCATGACTGCAAGTTTCACAGGTTACACTTTCCATGTGGTATTGTTTCCAGCCCTTAAAGGAATAAATATTCCCTGAATGAACACACAGGACCTTTTTTGTTGAATGCATTAAAAACATTTTCTATAGATGTGTAGTTTAAGTGACTGAACAAATGCCTTAATGATGAAAGATTATGTTTTTACATAATGGCGGTTCTAAAATATTAAGACTGCATTCTGGTTGTATTTAGGTATCAACTATATAAATCAAAACAGGAAAAAATGAGGTCCACACTAAAACATGATATTGTCTAATATGCAATATAACACAATGTATTGTAGTCCACTCTATCAGGAAAGTGCATATACCATTCCTAATGGTATATGAAGCAACTTATTAGAGAACCAACGAGAGGAAATGCCACTCTGGTTCTAATCCTAAATAGGTTAAGGGAACCTGCAAAGGAAGTGGAAGTAGTGGGACTCTTGGGAAACAGCAATCATGATATGATCAAGGTTGAGGTTGGAATACCGAAAGGAAAGAGAACCATAGCGACAACTTTTAACTTCAGGAAAGGAAACTATGAAGCAATGAGAGAAATGGTAAGGAAAAAACTTAGGAACACTTCCAAAAAATGGCAAACGGTAGAACATGCCTGGTCTTTTTTCAGGGACACGGTGAGCGAGGCGTAAAACCTGTATATCCCCAGATTCAGAAAGGGGTGCAAAAAGAGTCGAACAAAAGACCTGTCGTGGATAACTAAAATAGAGAAGGAAGCGATAGGCAATAAGAAAAATTCATTCAGGAAATGAAAAACGGACAAAACTGAGGGGAACTGGAAAGAGCACAGGAAGTATCAAAAAAATGTCACCGTGTGGTTCGTAAAGCCAAAAGAGAGTATGAAGAGAGGCTAGCCAAGGAAGCACAAAATTCAAACCGTTCTTTAGATATGTTAAAGGGAAGCAGCTGGCTAGGTAGGAGGTAGGACCGCTGTACGACGGAGACAGGAAGGGAGTGGTGAAGGAGGAGAAAGAAGTGGCAGAAAGACTTAACATGTTATTTTCATCTGTATTTACAAATGAAGACACAACCAATATACTGGAACCTGAGCAAATCTTCAATGGAGATCAAGCAGAAAAATTAACATCCATGGAAGTGAGCCTTGAAAACGTACGCAGGCAGATAGAAAAATTAAAAACTTACAAATCCCCGGGTCCAGATGGAATCCATCCAAAGGTTCTGAAGGAACTAAAGGAGGAAATAGTGGAACTACTGCAGCAAATTTACAATCTATCCCTGAAAACAGGTGTGATCCCGGAGGATTGGAAGATAGCCAATGTCTTATTAAAACTACAGGACTTATCTATAGAAATCCCAACGGAGCGCTCCTGTTTCACACACGGCTTCTTCAGGGGAAGTAAACAGGCTATATAGTAACCATTTAGGAATGCTGACATCATTCTGTGAAAACAAGTTAAAAAATTTGTTGAAATCTATATTTTCTTTGGTCTAAACTAAACTAAACTAAACTAAGCCTTAAGTTTATATACCGCATCATCTCCACGGAAGTGGAGCTCGGCACGGTTTACAAAGCTTAAAAATATAAGGAGAGAGAGGAGAAAGATTTACAAAAGCATATGAACAGAGGGAAAATAAACAGGAGAAGAAATGTTATATGTTAGAAAAAAGCCAGGTTTTCAGTTGTTTACGGAATAATTGGAGGGAGCCCAGATTCCGCAGCGGGATTGTGAGATCGTTCCAAAGGCCCGTGATTTTGGAGAGGAGAGAATTTCCCAGTTTGCCTGCGTAGAGAATACCGCGTAGAGAGGGGAAGGATAGTTTATGTCTGTGGGTGGATCTGGTGGTAGCAGGCCTCGAGGCGTTAAAGGATAGTGGGGATTAGGGGAGGGAGGATGCCGTGAATGATCTTGAAAGCCAGACAGGAGCATTTGAAATGAATTCTGGAAAGCACTGGGAGCCAATGGAGGTTGGTAAGGAGAGGGGAGACATGGTCAAATTTGTGTTTTGCAAAAATCAGCTTGGCTGCTGTATTTTGGATAAGCTGGAGTCTGTGAAGACTTTTTTTTTTTAGGCATAAATAAATGGCATTGCAGTAGTCGAGTTTGGAGAGGATGATGGATTGTACAAGGACGGTGAAATGTTTTTGGTGAAAGTAGGATCTTACTTTCCTCAGCATGTCTCAATGTAGTAAATGATAGGTTACTTCTGGCTATTAATTTAATCAAGCCAACACATATAACTCAGCCCGACTAATAGTCCAAACCTTCCTGAGCCTCTCATTTTCCACACGAAGACAGGAGAAAATATAGATTTCAACAAATATAAAGATATAAAGATCTGGGGGCCATTAGAGAATTATTGTAATGAATGAACATCGTTTTCTTTTCTGATGGATACATGTATTTTATAGGGGGGAGGGGGAAATTGGATGATTAATATTTTTATTTAATGATTGGATTTCTGTTGAAGAATTGGGTGGGGGGGAAAGGGTTATAATTTCTACTTTAATGGATTATATGTATAAGAATGTCAAGTGCAGTATATTTTATTAGTAATGTAATGTTTTAATATTAATCACTTGTTTGTCAGTTTTAAAATGAAAAAAGAATTAAAAAGAAATAAATAAATTTGAACTTGTTTTCACAGCATGATGTCTGTATTCCTAAATTAATTTACAGCCTGTTTACTTCCCCTGAAGAAGCTTTATGTGAAACAGATGCATTCCCTTAGGACTTCTATAGATAAGTGCTATAGTTTTGATTAATAGGTCAATGTTCAATGTTCTTATATAATGATTCACCAATTGGAGTTTTTTGGCCACAGTAGTTGGGGAGTATGTGCCACAGTGGTTAAAGCTATAGCCTCAGCACCCTGAGGTTTTGGGTTAAAACCCAAGCTGCTCTTTGTGACCCTGGGTAAGTCACTTAATCCCCCCATTGCCCTAGGTACATTAGATAGATTGTGAGTCTGCTGGGACAGAAAGGGAGAAATGCTTGAGTACCTGAATAAATTCATGTTAAATCGTCCTGAGCTCCCTGAGGAGAACAGCATAGAAAAATTGAATAAATAAAAAATAAAATAAAAATTTGAGTTGGGGATTTGCAGCACTGCAGAATGATTTTCATTGGTGCAGTCTGTCTCAGTCATTGAGGTTGTTTTTCCTCCCCTTGTTATATAAGTAAACACTAGTCAGTTAAAAATCATTTTGAAGGATTGATAATTCGGTCTGGTTCTACTGTGTGGTGCATATAAGTGACAAAATAAGTATAGCAACAGATGCTGCAATCTGCCAGTGGTAAGAATAAAATAATTAAGTAAATTGTGTAATAACTAAATCCCTCGCATTCTGTACAAAATCACCAAGGGGAACAGCTTTCAGCAACATTCTTTGAAGGATCTTACCATTCTTACTTTATCAAATGGCAAACGTGGCTGGCCTACCTTTTAAATGTATAATTTGCAAGTACAATGCAAAGGTGGTCAGCATGATATGCAAATTCCTTGCTGATATTGTATAATAATCATGTTGCATTTTCCATTTGCCTCATATATGCATAAAGCATAAATAGCCTAAGACATTTTGTACAGGGTTTCTAATATAAAAGTGTTATGAAATTCATTTAAAAAAGGACTTTTTCATAATAGCAGAGAATACAAAACACATTAATATCAAAAGGTGCATATAGCATGGCTTGGTGGTTTTTGATTAAAAGGCTACATTAAAATCAGGTCATCTTGGTACTGATGGAAAGAAGTCAAAACATTTATTCCAAGTCTATAAAGAACCTTCTTTTACATAAAACGTAAAGTATAGATGATCCAGGTTGGGACATGCTCAATTTCAATGATATTGTACAGGAGCACATGAGTATGTACCAGCACTTTCATAGGAACAGCAATTTTATAAATATACATTGAAAAAATGAATGACATGGACCCAGAAATTTCTATAGAAAGGTTGGTACTGACGTGTTAAGTGAAAGGTTTAGAGTGAGACAGGATTTGTTTCTTGAAGGTTTACAGACAGTTGGGCTAGTTCCCTGGCAGGCAGGGGAAAATGCTACATTACAATCTGAAACCTCAGTGTGTGTGTATGGGGGGGTGGGGGGGAGGGTCATAGCCATATGCAAATTATTGAACTTACTGTGAAAAAAGGGATCACTAACTATGTAAATTATTATAACTCTGCCAAATTACCAAGTTTATTAAAATTTGGCTTACATACTAAAAGCCAAACTATTAGAATTACAAAAATCAATCTAGGAAAGTAATAATAAAAATTAAATTAAAAAAATTTCAAACAAAATTAACTTGAGATTATATAAAGCAATTATCCATACAAACAAACCATAAAATAAATTTCTAGTCTCCAGGATTCTCTCCATACTAAACCACAGTTAACCATTTCTGTACGCATCAGAAAAAAATGGATGTTTTAAAATCTATTTTAAATTTATTTAAATTCCCTAAGGGGCAAATTCTATAAACAGCATCTCAATTGGAGGTAGCGGTAGGTGTCCTACTGCTGTCTAACCAGCCAATTGGGACGCACATAACTAAAAAAAAACAAAACTTTATGTTATAGTTGTTTTTGCAAGCCTAGGGAGATGTGTAGGGCCACCTATACTTGCCAAGGCTAGGCATGGGCATGGTTTCACCCGGAAGTGACCTTAGGCAAGCTTAGGTGGCCCTAAGGGCCTCCCTAGGGCCGTGGTAGGTACCTGAAATATAGGCCATCAAAATGCTGGCCTTCATTTCAAATAGACTGTAACCCGCACACTCCAGGCAGAGGGCCTGGGAATACTGGCCACAATTAAACTCTTGTGAGTTGCTGCATGTCTCACAAGGATGACTTGTTTTCACGTTTCAGAAAAAGGGACAGCTTTCAAACAATAATTCAGGTTTGTATTTAATTGTTCAAAACAAAGAAAAAAGAATAATTTGCTTGTCAGGATTACAAAATTCTCATATCATCAAGCACAAAGTTCCCAAGAATAGTCTTTGGTTGAGAACTCAAAAAGAGCTCAACTTAAACAAACTCTCATTCAAATTATAGTCTCAATAGAGTTCAAAAGCAAAGAAGAAAAAAAAAACTTTTCCTCCCAAAACTCAAAATAACCAGACAATATAGAAGTACTGGCTTCTTCAGCCACTTGAGGCTGGAAGGACAGTGTGCGCCGTGTGGTCTTATTCTTGCCTGAACTTAGGCCCGCTATCCCACCACGTAACACGGGGCTTACCCCACTGTCTCCGCACAGCAAGGAGGCTTCATTTCAAAAAGAGGAAAAAAAACACAATTTTACTTTCAAGGAAGAAAACTACAAACTTCCAAAAAGAAAAAGTCCTTGCTTAACTTAGCATAGTCCAATCCACTCTTTAACTTGAGTAAGATTATTTCAGACAGCAAAACTCAAAGAAAAGTCCAAAACAAACTCCAGCAAAAATTCAAATAGTACTTGCTTTTGTGGTGCAAACTTCCATGGGAGTATAATCAGGAGTCATTTCAACACAGGCTTCAGGGCTTGTTTCTAATTCCATAGCCAACGGTTCCTCACTCAGGCTGGTAGGCAATTCTCCTTCAGCCTCAGTAATCTCCATGTCCTCTGGAGCTGGTCTGCCATCAGGCGCTCTCAACCCTGAGCCTTGCGACCTTCCCTCTTGCTGTTCCTCTCCCTTCTGTCTCTCTAGGAGCCTGGCCTTCAGAGAAAATAGCTTGCAGCCCCGCCCCCAACCCTCAGGTGAAAAGGATTTCCTGAGATTCATCTTGTGATTCAGAGGGGGATGGGAATTCAGCACTGCTGCTTTCTTACTCCCTCTACTGGCCCTAGTAGGAAATTCAGACAGAGTGGCAGAATATGGGGGAAAAGGCAGATTCTGGACTGTGGCAGGACTTAACCTAGAATCTGAGCTAGGGACACTCCTAGCAGGCATAGTCCGCTTATCACAAGACGTGGCTGCTGAACTGATCACAGCAAGGAACTCTCCCTGCTGCGATCAGTTTAGAGTCCGTAGCAGGAAACCTGTCCCCTCATGAAGTGCCTAGTGCCTCCTGCCTTAATCCCCCGAAGATCAATAGTAGGAGGAATGCCTAGTCCCTCCTGCCGGAACCACTCCCTGAAAACTTGCCCCCATCCTGATATTCCCTCCAGCCGGCAGGCCCGCCTCCCCAGAATGGCGGGTCTTTCCCTTTCCGGTGCATCCTGGAATGCACTGAGGAGGGGCCTAAGGCCTTGATTGGTCCAGGCGCCTAAGGCCTCTCCTATTAGACAGGACCAAACTGAGATTTGGGTTTTATGTGGGGTTTTTTTTTTTTTTTTTTCATTTTTGGAGTTGGAAACTGACCAAACCAGGTGAAGGCAACTAGAGCAGGTGACCTGCATCATGTCATATTCCTTGGCCCCATTACAGCTTATACATGAAAGAGGTATTCAAGTAGGGTCCTTCCATGCCAAATGTTGTTTATTTATATTTAACTCTGACATGATCTCTCCCTTTTCCTCTTGTTTTTAACCTTAGTTGTGCTCTTTTCTTTAAAAATTGTATTTCTCCCCACCATCCCATTGTTTCCATTTAAGTACTGTTGTGTCATTAATAAATGTTAATTGTCTCCTTTTTAATTTAACTGTTAAATACTTAGTATATATGATTGGCGTTTTATAAAAAAAATTAATAAACTTGGAAACTTGGTATTGCAATGATATTGATTCGAACAGACAATATATAACAGTTTAATATTGTGATATAAATTGATTTTACTTTACTTTTTAGGCAGTAGTTGTAATTTGAAGATTCAGAGATATGTAGACACTCAAACACACTCTATTACTGTTAGAAGTGATATGGTGGTTAGAATAAAAGTCAAGGATTGGAAAGAGAAGAGCTAACCTGTAGCCTGGTAAGGAGGTCACGGGGAAGCAGAGCTAAATTGATGTAATAAAGAATAATTTATGGATTTACAGACAAAAGGTCAGTTTAGTGAATGAGGAGCTATCAATCAATTCAATGATGGAATCATACTATTTAACCTTTTTTTTTTGTCCCTAGGTAATAAGTGTTCTTTCTAAATTGCCTGTGCCACAAAAGTATAGAAAATGGCTATCATAACCCTTTGGCCCTTCAAAACTCTACAATTACCATTCAGACACACTGGACATTCATTCATACATACACCTTTTGCTCTGCTCTCTCAGGACATAGAAACACACACACACACTCTGAGGCTACTTTGCCACTAATATACAGTATGCTCTATATTTGTAATAAGCCTATTCTTATACGTTATGGGGCTCATAATCGAAAGAGAAAAATGTCCAAAAACCGGCCTAAGTCGGCACTTGGACGAACATGTCTCAAAAACGTCCAAGCGCAGATAATAAAACCGGGTTTTGGACGTATTTAAAAATGACCTAGGCCTTCATAGTGCCGCTTAATGTCCAAAGCTACCGGGGCATTTTGGGAGGCGCGTCGAGGGCGGGACGTGGGCCGGCGTAGACTTAGTTGTACAGCATGTATAACCGAAAGTTTAACAACAGAGCCTAGACGGAACTTGGACGTTGTGACTTAGACCATGTAAAACATGGTTTAAGTCACAAAAATCCACCTAAACTCTCCAGATAAGTACACTACCCCAGTGATCACCAACTCCCCCACCCCCATAAAAAATTTATTCACAACTTTAAATTGCAGCCTCCAGACCATGATCACCTGGCCGCCTGGAATAGGAAAGCCTAGTCGTCCAGCCCAGAGGCAGCTTAAGTCATCTTGGGGGTGGGTTAGTGATCCATAGAGAGGAAGACTCATGCCCATAACATGTGCACTCCCCTATACACCCCCAAAACCCTTTATTACTGCAGCCATACTGCAGCCATAAGGGCTATTGGGGTGGTAGATAAGTGGGTCTAGGAGATTCTGGAGGTGGTTTGGGGGGCTCACCGTCACCTATAAGGGAGATGTAGTGAGGAGAAGCCATGGCATCCTTTTTGTGAAGTTCACAGCAGTGCCCAGTAAGGTACCTCACTATTTAGGTGGCATGTCTGGGTGTGCAGTCCATCACTTTGCTGACTCCTCCCACATCCAACAGGGCTTGTTCTAGGCGTTTTGGACTTGGACAGAAAGTTGGACGGAAATGTGGTATAAAGATGGACGATTTAGCGGCTTGGATGATCAGATCGGTAGGACATATAATTAGACGATTTTCAAAAGTAAAAAAAAGTTGGACGTATCTTTCGAAAATGTGTCTTAGGCTCTTTTTAACTTTGGATGACTTGCGAGATGGACGTAAATGTATTTAGACGTCCCTTTCGATTATGCCCCTCCGCGTCTTTTCCATACCATCCCTGGCTGCTGTCTTGTTAATTTACTTCCCACTGCCTCTGAGGTCTGAAACTGGGATCCAAAATAGGCTAGTCAAGAAAAAACAAGACACAAAGCACCAAAGATTACACCCTCTTAATGATCATCCTTGGGTTCAGGACCCAAGGTCAGGATAGTTTTTCCTTTCTATTGAGGCTTCTATGCCTGTCTTAGGGAGGAACAGGGCCCATTACATTTAGGTAGAGCTTGGAACTAGTGTACCTGGTAACCCAATCATCACAAAGCTTATGACTTCTAAAGAGTAATGTTTAGAGCCGTTTATCTGGGTAAATTGCTGTCTGAAAATTGCTCTTACTATGAAAAAATAACCACTATGGATGTTTATCTGATCTACACAATACTCTACACATTCATTGAGAAAGAACAGACTCTAATACAATTTTAAATGTATTTTTAGACAGCAGCATGTGAAAGATGTACAAGGGCATTGTATCTCACCGAGATGTAAATATCATTTTTTCTTTCAATTGAAAAACCAATATACCAATATTAATGAAGTGCTTTTTTATACTTTACACTGCAGCAGCTTATTTTGAGGTAAAACATTCACACACGTACAAACTGAACTTGTGCATGTAGTGGCATAGATGCAAACGCTTGCTATCACAAATAAGCACTTTTGGCATAAGAAAAAAAATTGGAAATTCAGAATATGAAGCTTCTCTTTTTCTACATCTGGTACTGTAGTAGGTGTGCAATATCTGTTTTGTTAATGTCTTTGACAACCTTCAGAATAACTGAATGCATTTTTGCAAAACTGTCATTTAGATTGAAAACAAAATAAAGTACTATCAATTATAATAAGTGATTAGGAAAAGTAAGGGGCTAGATTCACTAAGCCCACTGATCAAGTTCCGACCACTTAGCGACCCCTTTGCGACCTGATTTCCCTCTGATCCAATTCACTAACCTCTGTCCTGATCATCCTCTGATCCGCGTATGCAAATGAGGGGGAATGGCATTCAAATGTAGGCAGGCAGCGATTCACTAAAAAAAAAAAATGAGGGACACTGACTGGACTGACCAAACAAAAATAAGCGACTGCTTAGGACCAGTCATTCAGGTCCTTTCTGACTACCCTGCCTTCTGCCGCCCTGCTCTCTGCCCCGCTTTTCTACTCCAATCTGCTCTCTGTCCCGATCTGCTGTCTGCCCTGAACTCCTGCGCTCTGCCCTGATCTGCTCTCTGCCCCGATCTCCTGCTCTCTGCCCTCCTGCTCTAAGCCCCGATCTGCTCTCTGTCCCAATCTGCTCTCTGCCCAGATTTCCTGCTCTCAGCCCCAATCTCCTGCTCTCTGCTCTGACTCTCCTACCCTTTCCCGCAGTGCAAGCCTGTGGTTTTAACCCGCGGGTTTAAAACGGGTTAAAACCACGGGCTTGCGAAGAAGAAGAAAAAAAAGTAAAGTTTCCTGCTCTGCTGGGCAAGGAGGGCCAGCGCATGCGCAGATCATCTACGGCTCCCCTTTCTGGACTTTTGAAACGTTTTTCACGTTCTCACAAAGACTGATCGATCGGGTCACACCCTGATGTAGCCTGTCAGTGAAACGCTGGCCTCCGTTGGTGTGCCGATCAGCAATGAGATAAGTGGAATTTTTCCTCTATCTGAAAAAAATTTTTATGTGAAGCACAGTTTTTGCTCAAGTGTTTTAGTGCTCAACTTTGAATGAAGGTTTTGCCTGTGAGGTTATCGCTCAACCACCTGTTATATCCACCTTTGTGGTGGTGGGAGGGCCCGTTCTGAGGCTTTTTCCTTCTTTTTGAGTGAACATTGAGCTTTACTGGTTCTTCACTATTTCTGCAAAACTGTAACATCATCATACCACAACAGTCTTCAATTGAAAGTGTTTATTTTATATACATTGGTTATTGCTAGTACCTAGCATATGTGACACCCGGGGCCCATCATTTTTTGACACCCCCTCTATATGAAAAATATGATTTTTAGTAACAATCTACATATTGCACAAGAGTGTACCTAGGAAAAGGCAGCATCTTAAACACTGCAGTGAGCACTAGAACACCAACACATACATTGTAAAACTAAACAAACCAGATCCTGCACAGTCAATTGATCCTGTACAGTCGATGCCATCAGAAAGCCATGTCCCTTTCATACACACAGACAGATACACCCTCGCCCCAATATGGAATAATCACAAACTAAAAATAGAAATATGTAGACAAAAGTTAAACTGAACTGCCAAGAAACCAGACTCTGCATACAATGCAACACCACAACACCACAAAAGCAGTAATACATGTCCTCTAATACTGTGCAAAATATAAAGACAGTAGATGTAAATTTGAAAAAACTGATACATAACAATCACCACTTTACAAATTAACAAATAAAAATAAAACAAATAATGAGAAATAAGAAAGTACCATTTTATTGGACTAATCCCCATAAGCTCGGTCCTCATCCCCACAAACCACCTGATTCCATCCACACAAGCCTTGAATTGTTTTATATTGAACTTATTATATATAAGTATAAAAAGAAACAATATTCTGTACAATTGTCAATTTATAAATCAGCATCTTCTCCCCACTCTCTCTTCCCCATTTCCCTTCAGTGTCCTCAGCCCACTCTCTCTCCACTTTCCTTCAGTGCACGCACATAAAAACAAGCAAACAATTTTATATCATGCTTTATTCAAAGGAATGGCTCAAAAAGAAATCAGAAGATTACAGATTATCCAAAACACATCTATTAAATTGATTATGGGGGCCAAAAAGTTGGCTTCCAGTTGCACACCGAATATTATATAAATTATCTTTACTCACCTTTAAATCTTTGCTTCACAAAACTCCATCTTTTATTTATAAAGTATTAATTCCATACTCCCCTCAAAAAACTTTACGTTCCAATGAACAACTTTTATTGGTCATTCCCACTCTTAAATTTATAAATACCCGAAGACAATATATCTTCACTGTTACAGCACCACAAACATGGAATTCTCTCCCACTTTATTTAAGGGAGGAGAAAAATCTTGATAAATTCAAAAGCCAACTTAATAGTTTTCTTTTTAAAGACGCTTTCAATGTTTAATTGAAATGCCAATTGCTCTTTACAACTCCTTTTCATTTTAGTCAGCTATGTATTCTATCTCTAAGAATATTTTGTTTCCCCTTTCCTTTTGTATTTTATCCTTAACGGTCCCACCTTTTCTAGTATAAATTGTATTTCTTTCCCCCCTATCCCAGTGTTTCCTGTTGTAATTAGTCTAGTTATTAAATGTTTTTTTATATTTTTACTATATTATTGTTATTGTTTTATCATGTATTTTTTGTATATGTAAATCGCTTAGTAATTGTGATAGGCGATCAATCAAATACCGAATAAACTTGAAACTTGATCATTTTCATTCTATTCATTCATAGAAATTAAAGTCTACATAATGCCAGTCACATAACAAAACATGATTTTACAAAAATAATTCCCTGCACAGTCAAGCCTGCAAGGATTACTAGATGTCTTTCAGCAGTTCCCCTCCCTCCCTCCCACTTACCTTTGTGGCCAAGTCAAAATGATCTACCAATAATAAAATTTTAAAAACACAAAGCACACTGTATGCAGAGAAAATGTTAATTATCATTTATATTCCGCGGGTTTTCAAAGAGGTCAAGGCAGATGACTTTATGCAATGTCACCTCAGTAACAACTATACAAACATAGACAAATATACCCCCTCCCTTTTTACTAAACCGTGATAGCGTTTTTTAGCGCAGGGAGCTGCGCTGAATGCCCCACACTGCTCTCGACGCTCATAGGCTCCCTGCGCTAAAAACTGCTATTGCAGTTTAGTAAAAGGGGCCCATAGTGAAAAATATAGACAGCATATATAAATTCTCAAAACGGACACATTTTGATCACTAAATTGAAAATAAAATCATTTTTCCTACCTTTGTTTGGTAATTTCATCAGTCTCTGGTTGCACTTTATTCTTCTGACTGTGCATCCAATATTTCTTCCCTTCTTTCAGCCTCCTGTATGCTTCCTCTCCTCCAGACATCATTCACTCCCCCAACTTTTTCTTTGTTTCATCTTGTCCCCTTCTTTCTTTTTCTCTCCATGCCCCCTTTCTTTCTGTATGTCTGTCTTTCTCTCTCTCTCTGTGCCCCATTTCTTTCTTTCACCCTGCCCCCTTCTTTCTTTCTCTCTCCATGCCCCCTTTCTTTTTCTATGTCTGTCTTTCTCTTTCTCTCTCCCCATGCCCCATTTTTTTCTTTCTTTCACCCTGCCCCCTTCTTTCTTTCTGGATTCCTGTCCCCCCCTCTTTCTTTCTTTCTGGTTCCCTGTCTCCCCCCTTTCTTTATTTCTCCCTGCCCTGCCCCATGCCACCGCCATTGGGAAACATACCACTGCCACCACCGCTGGGGAAAGGCTGCCACTGGCCATCGGAAACTGGCCGGTGCCGAGTTCGCCCTGCTTCTTTTCCCATGGGCCGACCAACGCTTGCTGCCTGACGTCAATTATAACATCGGAGAGGACATTCCGGGCCAGCCAGGCAGCGATTGGCTGGCCCAGAACGTCCTTTCTGACGTCACAATTGACGTCGGACGCTAGAGTTGGTCGGCTCGCGGGGAAGAGAAGCAGAGAGGGAGAACTCGGCACCGGCTTCTTTCTGATGACGGCAATGGCAGCCTTTCCTCGGCGGCAACCTAGTGGCCAGCTGTGCACCCCCTTGGGCCATGCACCCGGGGCGGACCGCTCCCCCCCACTCCCCTCTCTCCCCCCAGCCCCCCACTTGATACACACTGGATGGAAGAGTCCTCACCAGATGGATTGTCCAAAAAGTATACTGCGAATACTGCATAAAAGTCTGTATACCATTAAACGCGTCTCAAAAGCATCATATGTAGAACTAGGTTTGAACCCTAATCCCAGATTCAACAAAGCAGTGCCGGGCAAAATGCAATTATGAAAAATAAAATTTTGGAATGCATAGACAAGCATGATTTAATGAGACAGAGTCAGCATGGGTTCAGTAGAGGGAGATCTTGCCTCACAAATTTGCTTGACTTCTTTGAAGGTGTGAATAAACTGTGGATTTTCAGAAAGCTTTTGATAAAGTTCCTCATGAGAGGCTCCTGAGAAAATTAAAGTGTCCTGGGATAGGTGACAAAGTTCAGTTGTGCATTAGGAATTGGTTATTGGATAGAAAAGAGAGGGTAGGGTTAAATGATCATTTTTCTCAATGGAGGAGATAAACAGTGGAGTGCCGCAGGGGTCTACACTGGGACCGGTGCTATTTAACTCATTTATAAATGATCTGGAAATTGGAACAATGAGTAAGGTGATTAAATATGCAGATGACACTAAACTGTTCAAAGTTGTTAAAATGCATGCGGATTGTGAAAAATTGCAGGTAGACCTTAGGAAATTGGAAGACTGGACATCCAAATGGCAGATGAAATTTAATGTGGACAAATACAAAGTGATGCACATTGGGAAGAATAACCTGAATCACAGTTTTCGGATGCTAGGGTCCACCTAGGGAATTAGCGCCCAAGAAAAAGATCTGGGTGTCATTGTAGGCAATACGATGAAATCTTCCACCTAATGTGTGGTGGCCGCCAAAAAAGCAAATAGGATGCTAAGAATTATTAAAAATGGGATGGTTAACAAGACTAAGAATGTTATAATACCCCTGTATCGCTTTATGGTGCGACCTCATCTGGAGTATTGCGTTCAATTCTGGTCTCATCTCAAGAAAGATATAGTGGCGCTAGAAAAGGTTCAAAGAAGAGTGACCAAGGTGGTAAAAGTGATAGAACTCTTCTCATATGAGGAAAGACTAAAACGGTTAGGGCTCTTCATCTTGTAGACATGATTAAAATCTACAAAATCCTGAGTGGAGTAGAATGGGTACAAGTGGATCGATTTTTCACTCTGTCAAAAATGAGAAAGACTAGGGGACATTCAATGAAGTTATAGGGAAATACTTTTAAAACCAATTGGAGGAAAATTTTTTTCCACTCAGAGAATAGTTAAGCTCTGGAACGCGTTGCCATTGGATGTGTTAAGAGCGGATAGTGTAGCTGGTTTTAAGAAAAGTTCCTGTAGGAAAAGTCCATAGTCTGTTATTGAGAAAGACACGGGGAAGCCACTACTTGCCCTGTATTGGTAGCATGGAATATTGCTATACCTTGGGTTTTGGACAAGTACTAGTGACCTGGATTGGCTACTGGGCTTGATGGACCATTGTTCTGACCCACTAAGGCTATTCTTATATGATACTACTGGATAGAAATATTATGCTGACATTGTATTATATATTTCTGTAAGATACTGAGCAGACACACACACATTAAGGTAAAAAAAAAAAAACAACAGCTCTTTATTGGTTCATAGACCTGACACTTGTTACTTCACATACTGAAGGATTGCAGAATAATCTCTTACCACAAAATATCGGTCTAATCCAACAACCCATGTCTTTCATTATTATCTGATTTATCAAGTACAAGATACTTTTAAATCAGTGGTTATCACTCTCTGAACACTGGCTGCAATAGTTTATTCAGCATGAATATGGGATCGGTTTCTCGCAGTGGAGAGAACGGATTGTGCTGGACCTGAGGGTTGATGGAGGGAGTGGGGAGGTGATTGGATTCCTGGGTGAGTGGGCTATGGTATGGATATAGGGAGTGGGGGGGCTCTAAGTGGTTTTCTAGGTGGTTGGGGAAGGCACGGGGAGGTGGCTCTGGACTGACTGGGGGTGGGGGAGGGGAGGTTATGATTCTGTTTTGTTCTTTTGAAAATGTTCAACACAGTTTTTGTGTTTGGTGGGACATTGTTGTTTTGCTGTTACTTTTCTGGAGATGGGGTTCCATATGTTTTTCTTGTTCACTATCTGTGTTTAAATAAAAAATTACAGAAAGAAAGGTTGTCTTACCTTAGCCAAGCAAATAGCCACTATCTCACCTTATCAGTCTGCCTCACAATACTCCTTCCAAGGGCTTTTCCCCAGCCCACAGCTAGGTGGAGTTTTTCTCCTTCTGGAGCACCCTTCTCTTAGTACCTCTCTCAGGGAGATCACTTCCTCTGGGACCTCGCTCTGACTGATTCTACTCTAGGGCATATGCCTAACTCAGCAGGGTTGTTTCACCTCCCCTAAGGTGATTTAGTCTTCTACTCTATGAGGTAGTACCTCTTGCTGTACAATGGTATAATTGCTGTATCTTGAAGGAGTACCCCTCACTCTCTCACACTCTAAACTAAACTAAAACTAAACTAAACCTTAGGTTTGTATACCGCGCCATCTCCACAAGCGTAGAGCTCGGCACGGTTTATAGGGTTAGGTTGAAAAGGAGCTACAATGAAGGGTTATAGGAAAGGAGCTAGGAAGATAAATAGGGACAGGGTACCAAAAAGCGGGAAGTGTTAGATTTTTGAAAAGAGCCAAGTTTTCAGGTGTTTGCGGAAGGATTGGAGGGAACTTGAAACTCTGAGCGGGGATATGAGGTTGTTCCAGAGTTCTGTGGTTCTAAAGGGGAGGGATATTCCTAGTTTTCCTACGCGGGATATACCTTTTGTAGAGGGGAATGATAGTTTCAGTTTTTGGGAGGATCTAGTGGAATTAGGGTTAGAGGAATTCTTATTTGAATTTCAGTGTTGTTAATATATATATGGTAGTCCTATTATTAAGTTGTAATTTGCAGATTTTCAGTTTACCTCATTCATTGAATTTATTTTTATATTTGGTCTTTTTACTGCTGTTAACGAAACTGTAAGTTTTATGTTGAATTGTACTTGCTATACACCACCTTGGGTGAATCTTTTCATAAAAACAGTTAATAAATCCCAATAAATAAATAATAGTTTTACTGTTATTTATGTTATTGATGTCTCTGTAAGAAGCTGTGATTGTAACATCGTGAGTAAATTCACCACCCAATGTACAGAAATGATGCACAAACAGAACATTTTTAACAAACCGTTTGAATAAGTTAAGCAGAGAACATACAGCTGATAGAATATGGCACTTTACTAGTTAAAACCAAAACTATTTAGATTAAAGCTTGACCGTAATCCCTCTCCTGCTAAACAAGTTATGCATAAAGCCACTGAATAGAAGTTAGTTACTGCTATTCATCCATAACTGCAGTACTCGGAGGCTGCAAAATAGACTAATTCACTCAGCAGCATTTTTAATTAATAGGCTCCAAACTGAGACGGGCTGTAGTGTTGCTACGAAGGCCTCACAAGCCTGCAGCTGCATCTTAAAGATGTTTGCATTTGCAAATATCTTACCATATGTGATTTTTTTTTTCTTCTCTTATTAAGTATATTATGATTGAAGTAAAAGGCAATTTATTCTCTGAGAGGATGAAATTCACTACATTCATTAAATTATGGGTCTCTGCAACAATTGTTCACAGACAGAACATGAACACTTGCATTTTCTAGAGGAGTAGCTGGGGAAAAAGATGGCAATATCATGTCATCGAAAGAGAATGAAAGATCAACTTTTTTTTTGTAGTTTATAGGAATTTTTAGTTTTCTTTTAAGGACTTTTTAAACATCACGGTATAGAAATTATGTATTTCTCCACAGTGTGTGAAACATATTGCCTCATAACTACTATTACTAATCAGGAGGCTCAGGGGAGATATGATAGAGACCTTCAAGATCATGAGGGGCATAGAGAGGGTGGATAGGGACAGATTCTTCAGACTGAAGGGGACAACAAGTACGAGGGGGCATTCAGAGAAACTGAAGGGAGATAGGCTCAAAACAAATGCAAGGAAGTTTTTCTTCACCCAAAGGGTCGTGGACACTTGGAATGCGCTACCGGAGGAAGTGATCAGGCAGAGTACGGTACAGGGATTCAAACAGGGTTTGGACGGATTCCTGAGGGATAAAGGGATCGTGGGATACTGAGAGAGGTGCTGGGATGTAACACAAGTATAGAAAGCTAACCAGGTAATAAGTATAGAAACCCAACCAGGTCGTGCATGTGCAAGACCGGAGGGTTAGGACTTTGATGGGAAGATAGGACTTCAATGAGAAACCAAGGTGGCAAGGGGGCCCCTTCTGGTGATTCAGACAGGTCGTGACCTGTTTGGGCCGCCGCGGGAGCGGACTGCTGGGCAGGATGGACCTATGGTCTGACCCGGCGGAGGCACTGCTTATGTTCTTATGTTCTTATTTCTGTGATGCTACTAGACATACACGGCGATGTACATCAAAACACAGAAGAGACATTCCTGCTGAGTAGAGCTTACAATCTAGTCAAGACAGACAAACTGGACAAGCACAAGATACCATGAAATACAGTTTAAGGAGCCTACAATCATTTTATCTTATATTCATTTATGGAGCGAGGCATCTTAACTACTACTGCTACTACTATAATTTCTATAGCACGGAAAGGCGTACACAGCACTGTACATTTAACATTCAATAGATGTTTCCTGCTCAGAAAAGCTTACAGTTTAATTTGGACAGACAGACTCAGGGTTGGGGAGTTTCTGGTAGAAGGAATTATACAATGGCTAGTAGGTATTTGACAGTGAGTGGGAGTTGAGAACTGATAGCAGCTTCAAAAAAGTGGGTTTTTAGCTTGGATTTATGATTATTATTATTACTACAGTATTTTAGTTTATGATTATTTGATATATTACCCTTGAGAGTTCTTTAAAGACAGTTTACAATTCAGCTACAGTAATAAGAAGAGAGAAATACAATTTTCAGAGGACAGTGAATAACGATAACTAGCGAATGGCGAAAGACTGGTATGTCGCTGGCCAAAAGTATCTTAACATTATACAATATGATTCTCTCCTGCTTGATTGTAAAAATATTCTGCAGGAGTAGCCTAATGGTTAGTGTAGTGGGCTGAGAACCTGAGGAACTAGGTTCAGTTCCCACTGAAGCTCTTGTGACCCTGGGCAAGTCACTTAACCCTCCATTGCCCCAGGTACAAAAACAGATTATGAGCCCAGTAGGGACAGAGAAAGAAACTGACCTTGCTGCATAGAAAAGTCAGAAACACAAATGGGCAGTGGCCTGGCACTTAGCTGTGGATAGGGTGTTGGGGCATAGGGGGAGGGGGAAGGGTAAGGGAGGCAGGTAGAAAAGGAGTTGGGTCATAGGTAGGTCTAAACAGGTTAGAACAAGAATAAGAAAAGGGGAGGTAACTGAGGGTATAGAGGGAGAGGGTTAAATGCAATTAAGAATGAGGGGAAGTCTAAAAGGTGGTGTCAAGGGTGGAGACTAGGAGCATGAAAAGGGGATTTAGCAAGTGCATGATCTCCATTTTGCTTGCATCTCCAACTGTTCTCTCTGCTCTAAATTTTTCCTCCTATTTTTGCTTCCACCCCTTCCATTTTTCTTACCTGCTGCATAGGGAACAATCTATACCATAGTGCTTCTGCATGGTCCTTTTCCTTAGGATCCTGAAATCCTAAATCAACCTGCAGATATACTCAGTTGCTGGATGTACACTTCTCAGCACTGGATTCTGTAAGAAATAAGGCTGCATATGGGATGAGATACAGTGAGAGTGCTTTGTCTTGTGCTGTACATAAGAGCAAAAATCTTTACAAATGTACTTTTCATAAACTTCTCTTGTTTTAAAGCTTCCTTTGTAAGGAGGGAGATGTGTCTTGCTCTTTGGATTAATGCAAATATCTTAACCATGCTGTTACAGCAGGTTACAGTGCAGGATTCAAAGAAAAGCCTTTCAATGACTCTCAGCTTATTAGGTATGTCTGAGCCATTTGAACAGAATATTGTTTGTGGGGAAAGGAGGATGGAGAAGAAAATTTTCTCTAGCATGATCAGGATGTTAGCAGTGCTTATGAGGATTCTGACCCTCAGGATTTAAATTTGTTTTCACTAGCTGGAGCAAGAGTAAAGGGCCACTACTCAGACTGGAGGAGGGTCACGAGTGGTGTTCTGCAGGGGTCGGTGCTCGGACTGCTGCTATTCAATATATTTATAAACGATATAGAAACAGGGACGAAGTGCAAAATAATAAAATTTGCAGATGACACCAAACTATTTAGTGATGCTCGGACTAAAGAGGACTGCAAAGAATTACAAAGGGACCTGAACAAGCTAGGGGAGTGGGCGACGAGGTGGCAGATGAAGTTCAATGTAGAGAAATGTAAAGTTTTGCATGTAGGAAGCAAAAACCAGAGGTACAGCTATACGATTAGAGGGATACTATTGAGTGACAGTACCCAAGAAAGGGACTTGGGGGTAATAGTGGACAAGACAATGAAGCTGTCGGCACAGTGCGCAGCGGACGTCAAGAGAGCAAATAGAATGCTAGGTATAATCAAGAAGGGTATTACAACCAGAACGAAAGAAGTTATCATGCCATTGTATCGGGCGATGGAGCGTCCGCATCTGGAGTACTGCGCCCAATATTGGTCGCCGTACCTTAAGAAGGATATGGCGATACTCGAGAGGGTTCAGAGGAGAGCGACACGTTTGATAAAGGGTATGGAAAACCTTTCATACACTGAGAGACTGGAAAAACTGGGGCTCTTTTCCCTGGAGAAGAGGAGACTTAGAGGGGACATGATTGAGACCTATAAGATCATGAAGGGCATAGAGAAAGTGGAGAGGGACAGATTCTTCAAACTCTTGAAAACTACAAGAATGAGAGGGCATTCAGAAAAGTTGAAAGGGGACAGATTCAAAACCAATGCTAGGAAGTTTTTCTTCACCCAACGGGTGGTGGACACCTGGAATGCACTACCAGAGGGCGTGATAGGACAGAGTACGGTATTAGGGTTACATTACATTACATTAGGGATTTCTATTCCGCCATTACCTTGCGGTTCAAGGCGGATTACAAAAGGTTAATTTAAAAGAACAGAGTTACAATGATTAGCTAGAGAGGTAAGTTGTAGATCTTATAAACATTTAGCGGGTTGTTGAGGGTGAGGTGGTTTGTAAAAGAGTTAATAGGTGGTCATAGTGGAGGTTCTTTTGTTATTATTAGTGCAGTAATGAGTAGATCAAATGTCAGTTTTAGAGTTACTAAGAGGTCGTGATGTTATTGCTGCTTCAGGAATTTCTTGAAAAGTGTGGTTTTTATTTCTTTTCTGAACGTCCTATAGTCTGGGGTGGTCATCAGAAGGTTGGAGATCTGGTTGTCCAGCCTTGCGGCTTGAGTGCCGTCGTGTAGTTTTGTTCTTTTTACTTCCTTGATTGGGGGGGGTATGAATGGGGAGAACAAGCCAGCACGGATTCTGTAAGGGAAGGTCGTGCCTAACGAACCTTCTGTACTTCTTTGAGGGAATAAGCAGTCGGGTGGACAATGGGGAGCCCATAGACATCATTTACCTCGACTTTCAAAAGGCTTTCGACAAGGTGCCACATGAAAGGCTACTTAAGAAGCTGTGGAACCACGGGGTGGGAGGGGATGTGCACAGATGGATCAAGCACTGGTTGTCGGGAAGACTGCAGAGGGTTGGAGTAAAGGGTCAATATTCTGACTGGCGGGGAGTCACGAGCGGTGTGCCACAGGGATCGGTGCTGGGGCCTTTACTCTTTAACATATTCATCAATGACCTGGAAAAGGAGGCAAAGTGCGAGGTTATAAAATTCGCAGACGATACCAAACTGTGCGGCAGAGTTACGACCAGGGAGGAGTGTGAGGACCTACAAAGGGACCTGGACAAGCTGGAAGACTGGGCAAACAAATGGCAAATGCGCTTCAACGTGGACAAATGCAAGGTCATGCATATAGGGAAAAAGAACCCGTTGTTCAGCTACAAATTAGGGGGGGTATTGTTGGGAGACAGCAGACTAGAGAGAGACTTGGGTGTGCTGGTGGATGCATCACTGAAGCCATCTGCACAGTGCGCAGCAGCCTCGAAAAAAGCCAACAGGATGCTGGGCATCATAAAGAAGGGCATAGCAACCAGAACACGGGAAGTCATCATGCCTTTGTATCGAGCGATGGTACGTCCACATCTGGAGTACTGCGTTCAGTATTGGTCGCCGCACCTCAAGAAGGACATGGCGGTACTTGAGAGAGTCCAAAGGAGAGCAACGAAATTGGTAAGAGGGCTGGAACACTGCTCATATGCCGAGAGGCTGGATAGGCTGGGGCTCTTCTCTCTGGAGAAAAGGAGGCTCAGGGGAGATATGATAGAGACTTTCAAGATCATGAGGGGCATAGAGAAGGTGGATAGGGACAGATTCTTTAGACTGAAGGGGACAGCAAATACGAGGGGACATTCTGAGAAACTGAAGGGAGATAGGTTCAAAACAAATGCAAGGAAGTTTTTTTTCACCCAAAGGGTAGTGGACACTTGGAATGCGCTACCGGAGGAAGTGATCAGACAGAATATGGTACAAGGATTCAAACAGGGATTGGATGGATTCCTGAGGGATAAAGGGATCGTGGGATACTGAGGGAGGAGCTGGGAGGTAACACAAGTATAGGAAGTAAATCAGGTAATGAGTATAAACTAACCTGGTCGTGCATGTGCAAGACCGGAGGGCTAGGACTTCGATAGGAAGGCAGGACTTAAATGGGAAACCAAGGTGGCAAGGGAGCCCCTTCTGATGATTCAGACAGGTCTTGACCTGTTTTGGGCCGCCGCGGGAGCGGACTGCTGGGCGGGATGGACCTGTGGTCTGACCCGGCGGAGGCACTGCTTATGTTCTTATGTTCTTATGTGTCTGGTGGTGGGTGCTTGGATGAGGCGATTGTTCAAGTATGATGGGCTGTCTCCGTGTAGGGTTTTAAATAATATGCAGTAGAATTTGAATTGGATTCTTTCTTGGATTGGAAGCCAATGTGAGTTGATGAAGGCTTCAGTGATGTGGTCATGTTTTTTTCAATGAGTAGATGAGTCTCAAAGCTGTATTTTGGATTGTTTGGAGTTGTCTTATCGTAGTTGCAGGGCAAGGAAGGAAGAGGATGTTGCAGTAGTCCAATATACCTAGTATTAGGGATTGTACTATAAGTTGGAATTGTGTTCTTTCAAAGAATTTTCGGACTTGTCTCAGATTTCTCATGATTGCGAATGATTTCTGAATTGTTTTATTTATTTGCGGTTGCATAGTGCAGCATCTGTCTATGGACATGCCAAGTAGTTTTATGGTGGTTTGGATGGGATATTTGATTGCGTTTATATCTAAGTTGGTTGTGGTTTGGACCTTGTCATTTTCGAGGAGGATGAATTTGGTTTTGTCTTGGTTGAGTTTAAGTTTGTGATTTTTCATCCAGGTTGTGACTGTTTCAAGTGTTTGGTGAAGTTTGTCTGTCATGGTAGGTTTAGAATGATCGTATGGGATGAGGATGGTGATGTCATCAGCATAACTATAGGTGGTTATGCCCAGATTGTTCAGATGCGTTCCTAGAGAAGCAGTGTAGAAGGGTTCAAGAAGGATTTGGACAATTTTCTGAAGGAAAAGGGTATAGAAGGGTATATATAGAGGACTACTACACATGTCCTAGACCTGTTGGGCCTCCGCGCGTACAGACTGCTGGGCACGATGGACCTCTGGTCTGACCCAGCAGAGGCACTTCTTATGTTCTTTGCCAGTAGGATTTTTGTGCTCAGGATATGAATTTTGAGAGGTTCCCCCCCCCCCCATTTTTCAATAGTAGGATTGTTGTGCAGACTTGGGTGGGGGCTGGCAAGTTTAGAAGTTGTGCAGTTGTACTATGCACATTTTTAAAAGTTATGCTTCATGAAGAGTTTGGTTCTTGCTTCTACCCCCTCTCCCTCCTTTAGTTATTGCTCCATTTGCTTGATATGGGGTCTGTAGCTGTAGGATCCATACAGCAGCAATCCTGAAGAAAATGAATGCAAGTTAACAGGTATGCTTAATGTGCCATTTATTTTTTTCATCAAAACAGGACATCAAAACAGGACAGGAGTGTGTGGCGCAGTGGTTGGATCTACAGCCTCAGCACC
Source organism: Geotrypetes seraphini (assembly GCF_902459505.1). Taxonomy (NCBI): domain Eukaryota; kingdom Metazoa; phylum Chordata; class Amphibia; order Gymnophiona; family Dermophiidae; genus Geotrypetes; species Geotrypetes seraphini. The sequence goes on along the minus strand of NC_047101.1, from coordinate 33,750,811 downwards.
CTGGGGTTGTGGGTTCAAACCCCGCACTGTTCCTTGTGACCCTGGGCAAGTCACTTAATCCTCAATAGCCCCAGGTACGTTAGATAGATTATGAACCCACCGGGACAGAGAGGGAAAAATGCTTGAGTACCTGATTGTAAAAACCGCTTAGATAACCTTGATAGGCGGTATATAAAATCCTAATAAACTTGTAAACTTGTATCTATTAATATTCAGTCCCGCCCCCAATCCTGCCCTAGCCCCACCCCCAGCCCTGCCCCCACTTTATTCCATTCATTTTCATGTACACACAATATCTTATTAATTCATAATGGTAAACATAAAATATATTAAAAAAAAAACACAAAGCACACTGTACGCAGAGAAAATGTTAATTATCATTTACGAGTTTCAGGGTTTTTTCAAAGATGTCAAGGCAGATTACTTTAAAATATGCAATGTCACTTCAGTAACTATAGAAAAATAGACAAATATAGTACAAAATATAGACAGCAAATATAAATTCTCAAAATAGACACATTTTGATCACTAAATTGATAATAAAATAATTTTTCCTACCTTTGTTGTCTAGTGATTTCATGAGTCTCTGATTGCACTTCCTTCTGACCTGCATATTTCTTACATTCAGACTCTTTGTGAATTACACACAAGAAGAAACCAGCTCCCCAGCAGAATAGGGAGCTACTTCATAATATAGCTAGGCTAGGAAACAGAGGGTTTGAGATACCTAATTGTTGGCAGAAATAGTTTATTTCATGCACATCAAGACAGATTTCTCCATCTGGGTTTTTTCATAAACAGCTTTCAGTTCTGCATATTCGCTGAAAAATGGCACACAGGTATCCATCTAAACCCCTGTATGTACTTAGTCTATGGAGACTTTCAAAACAACAAAATGTGGCTAACCACTAATGAATTAAATATTGAAGGGAAGAAAAGTCAGGTGAGTGGCTTAAAAGGTTCTGGTCAACTTTGAGAGCTATCATCAGTCATAAGAACCTCACCCTATTTTGTTTTTGTTTTTTTATATTTTCGTAATCCTCAGTCCTTACTAATTGCTAATAAATGATATACTTAGCTTTAGAATATAAATCTCATTCTCAAACTGAGGAATTATACTCGGTGTGAAAGACTTTTTCATGTAATTGGTCATGCAATGCTCATGCTCTACAGAGATTCCCCATTTCACACTCTCACTTCTTCAGGAGCAAACCCCAGACAAAAACATTCTAGAACAAAACAAAAACAACTGTAGTGAATAAAAAAGCTGGCAAAGCCTACTTACTTATTATATTATCTGGCACATCAGTCACTGACCTGTATATAATCCAAAATGTCTTATGGCAAAAAAGCTCTTAAGGCTGTTCGTTGGCTCTTAAAAATGGTGCCTTAGCATCTAATAGTTTATAATACGTTTAAGACATACTGTTTTCTAGTTTCAAGTTTCAAGTTTTATTGTTTTTAATATACCGACCATCGACAAGTTTACAATGCTAAAATATAATAAAATATTAAAATAATACTTATAGGAGGGGGAAGAGTGAACATTAAGAGACATTTTACAAAGACAAAACATGAAAGTGGGGGTAATAGGAAAGGGGGTAGATAATTACATTGTTTGGAAAAAAAATTGTATTAAAAAGAAAAGGAAGGGGAAAGGGATGTAACATTAGGGATTGGGTCGCTTCTTAAAAGCGGTTGGCAGACTTTTGAAAATGAGAATTTTAGAAGCTATGGAATGCATCTTGAAATAAGAACATTTTTAGTTTAGTCTTAAATTTGTCAAGAAGATTTTTGTGGCGGAGTTGGGATGGCAAGGCATTCCATAAAGTTGGGGTGACTATGGAGAAATTAGTTTTCCTGGTGTAATAGAATTCTTTGATAGAGGGGATAGATAGTAGGTTCTGATCTGCTGATCTGAGAGTCCAGGAAGGGCAGAGAGGGATGATGAGTTTATCCAGAAAGGGTGGAGATGCGAGAGTTTGATTTTAAAGACTAGCATGAGTGTTTTATAAGTAAAACGGTGTGTGATAGGTAACCAGTGGGCTTCTTTCAAAAGGGGAGTAACATGATCATATTTCCCTATCTTATGAATAAGTTTTATTGCCGTATTTTGGATGAGCTGTAGACGCCGTAATTCTTTTTGGGGAATTCCATTATAAAGGAGAATTACAGTAATCAAGATGAGAAATGACCAATGAATGAACAAGAGTTGTGATAGCTTTAGTTTCGAGGATAAAAGTTAGAGAACGGATAAGCCGGGAGTTTATAAAAGCAGGTATTTACAACGGAGCTGATCTGGTTGTGAAAGGTTTAATCTTTGTCTATAACTACTCCAAGCAGTTTAATTTTTGATTCCATTTTTACTGGACAAGATTTAATGATGATTTTTCCTTTTATTATTTCATTGTTCTTAATCGGGAAAAGTATACCACAGGATTAATTGATGTTGAGGGAGAGTTTATAAGTGGAGCCAATCACTGATTTTGTCCAGTTTGGTGTTAATTTCTTGTATGTCGTGTAAGTTTGAGGAATCAATAGGATGAAGTAGTTGAATGTCATCTGCATATTCGAAAATCGTAAAGCCGATAGACTGAGCTTGAGTGTGAAGAGAGAATGGAGCCTTGTGGGATGCCATAAAAACTGATTTCAGTTCTGAGTTTTCATTGAAGGAACACATATTGAATTATTTACTACATTTACCTCAGGACATGAAACTAAAAGGCAAGGAGGCTAGGGAAACCTATGTTTGCTGACGTTGTTTATCACAGTTTCATCAGGACAGATTTCTCCATCAGGGTATTCCACAAATCAATTTTCAGCTTTGCTTAATTGGTGTAGAACTACGCATCGATGCTGTGCATTGCATTACCATTAAGTCATCAGATTTCATTGCCACAAAACTGCTTGCAGTTTTGGTTATTTCTTGGAGGAATACCCATCAAAGTTGTTTATTGTATTTACCGCAGGATATCTGGCTGTGAAACAAAGGGCTTGAGGTACCTATATTTTGCAAAAGTTGATACATTTACATAGGACATTTTCTCTACTAGGGTACTTTCAGTTATGTGTATTCATTAAAGAAATACACATCAAATTTATACATCAGCATATCAGTTTGCATTTGCTTCAAACTGCTTTCAGTTTTCATTTTAGGATATGCATAGAAGGAATATACATTGAAGCTGTTATTGCATTCACCTCAGGACAGCAGGTATTCAGTCAAGCTATTTGCACAAATATGTTTTCAGTTCTGTGTGATCATCAAAAGAAATGGTAAATTTAACATTTTACTTCTTATAAGTAAAGTGCTGACTGTTAAGGTTGTAAGCCAGAATATACTCTGGCATATGTGCTAGATATCACTAGTTGTGTGGGGAGTATATATCTCAAAATATGCATTCCTGCACATCCATTCATGCATGCACATGCCATGCTGGAGCTGATTTCTTTGCAGAAAGATGGTTGTTTAATGAAGAGTATACTGGATATTAGCCTGTTATCCTGTGCAATGACACGCATACCCCTGTACATTCTCTGTAATTTACAGCACATCTAGCGCAATCCCTCTATCCAATTCTCTGGTCACCCAGTCAAGAAATTGATCAGATTGGTCTGACAAGACCTACCTCTTGAATCCATGTTGTCTCCAGTCCTGTAATCCACAGGATTCCAGAAACTTCACCATTCTCTGTTTTAAAAGTGTTTCCATTAATTTGCCTACCACATAAATCAGACTTACCGGCCTGTAATTCCCAAAATCTTCCTTACTTCCACTTTTGTGGAGTGGGACCACATCCACCCTTTTCCTGTCCTATGGTACAACTCCCAAATCTAGAGACTCTTTGAAAAGGTTAGTCAGTGGAGCCACCAGAACTTCCCTAAGTTCCTTCACCCTCGGATGTACACCATCTGGCCCTATCGCTTTGTCTACTTTTATTTTAGCTAGTTCCTCATGAACACAACCCTCTGAAAATTGATCAGGGTCTACCACTCCTCCATCCTTATTCATGTTTGTCTTTGGTGGTCCCACTCCTGGCGTTTCAGCCGTGAACACAGAACAGAAATATTTGTTAAACAATTCAGCTTTTTTTATCTGCTTCTTCATATTTCTCTTCTTCTTCTTTGAGTCTCACAATACCACTTTTGTACTTCTTCCTATCTCTAATATATCTAAAAAAATGTCTTGTCTCCCCATTTTACCATTTCAACTATTTTTCTTCCATTTCCCATAGTTTAGGAAACTGTGGGAGTCTCCCTGTGCCTTACACCAACAAGCCTAATCACATGGTTGGAAAAGGGGTAGCAGTATCTTAATATTATTTAAAGGATTAAGGATTAGGATTAAAGGATTTAAAGTATTAAGAATTAGGATTAAATGATCTAGGCAGTTTACAATAGCTAAAACACAAATATATAAAAGAAAATGATCACTATGAAAATTGATAGGAAAGATAATCATTCATAACAAGATGTATACTCAAAACAGACTACATATTTCTACATCAACCTTCCATCCTTCATGATGCCATCAACCAGCTAGCTCTAGTGCCACTCTTGTCTTGATTTATTTGCCAGAGAGGTTTGGCTGCAGATCATAGCAGATTATTTTCCCCTTACTGAATTCTTATGGAGTCTATTTGAAATGACTCCTAAATGTGCATCAACAGATTAGCAAAATTACACACACCAACTTTTTAAGTCTATTGAATTTTGATATTCTGCAAAAATAAGTATATTTCTGGATGGAGTATAAATATATGCACATACTGTATGTTCTTCAGTAAACTGCTGTTTTGAAGCTCCCAAGTATTGCCTATAAAGGGTTAAAGTTAGGGTGGGGTACATAATCAGCGTGGCTGCCACAGAAGAGAAGGTTCAAGCCATTTATAAGGTTGACTTCTGGCTGCTGTATGAGGGCATCAAATTGTATTACCTTCAAAACAAATAGTGTTACGAAGCTGAGCTATATGTCGGTTACAGTTGACTATCACCAGGGGTTATGAGTACCTGAGTTGAGGAATGGCTACAGTTATGAGTAGGGTAGGAGGGGAGACCGCAACAAATTAGGTTTTGCAGGTTCAGTAGGCTGTGGCAGTGGTTCCTAGCCTTATAGAGAAAATAGCAGTATGTGTTGTCCAAATCAAGCTTAACAGTGGTTAAATATGAAGTTGTTTTGTCACATGCTAGCAATGACATGGATGTTGTAAAAGAGCTGGGCAGTCTCCCTCTTCTATGGAGGGGGGCCAGTGCCAGAGAAATAGAAATACAGTGGTGCCTACTCCAGACTTTGATGGAATGGGGAGCTGAAGGCATCAAGAAAAGGAGTCAATGGTTAAGGAGGAATGTGCTTTTATGGCAACCCCTGAGGAGAGAAGGGATGGAAGTGTATGGCAGGGGATGTGCTTATACAACAACCCCTGATGAGATAATGATAGTGCATTGGCATTTATACAGTCTATGCCTAAGCAGGGCAGAAATTGTGCTTCATCTGGTAAAGCAGAAAATAGTATGAGATGTGTGACGTGAAAGGCTAGGCACCCTGTCCTGAAATGATGTAAATATAATATTTACAAGGATTCATATATTACATTACATTACATTAGTGATTTATATTCTGCCTTTACCTTGCGGTTCAAGGCGGATTACATCCAAACTAAAACAAGAATTACATTCAAAATTTGAAGGAATAGAATAAGCGATGACATAAAAGTTTTAAGGTAATAAAACGTTGGGTAAAGAGTTACCAACAGAAAGTAGAGGTCTTTAGGAGGTAAGAATAGGATGAATTATGGGGTTTTAAATAACGTTTTAGTAGATAGAATAATATTAGAGAGTACTAAGGGTATAGAGAGTGTTGGATGTTGGGTTGGGATTGGTCGTGCTGGATAGGTTTTATGTGTTTTTTTAAAGAGTATGGTTTTAATATCTCTCTTGAAGGTTTTGTAGTTTGTAGTTGAAGATAACAGAGTGGTGATTTGTCTATCCAGTTTAGCTGCTTTGGAGGCTATTAGGTTGTCATAAAGTTTTTTTCGTTTGACATTTTGGATGATGGGTGAGAGAATAGTGAGTGGGTTCTTCTGTGTCTGGTTGAGGAGGATTGATTTAGTCGGTTATTCCAGTAGGTTGGGCTTTCTCCGTTTGTAGCCTTGTAAAGTAAGCAGTAGAATTTGAAGTGCACTCTCGCTTCTATTGGAAGCCAGTGCAAGTCATGGTATGCCTCTGTGATATGGTCATATTTTTTTAGTGAATAGACAAGTCTTAGGGCTGTATTCTGTTTTGTCTGCAATTGCTTCATCATGGTCGCGGAACATGGTAGGTATAGTATGTTGCAGTAGTCTATCATCCCAAGGATAAGAGATTGTACCAATAGTAGGTATTGCTTCTTTTCGAAGAATGTTCAGATTTTTCTTAGATTTCTCATGGTCATGGACGATGCCTATATTATTTTGTTAATTTGGGGTTGCATGGTGCAGCCTCTGTCAATTGTGATTCCAAGCAATTTTAGTGTAGATTGTATTGGGTATGAGAACAAATTTATTACAAGATTAGTTAATGTTGGAGTTTTGTTGTTTTCTAGTAGGATGAAATTTGTTTTGTCAGGGTTAAGTTTGTGCTCTGTCATCAAAAATGCAACTGATTCGAGGGTTTTGTGTATTGTGCTTCTCATGATGGATTCTTAAGTCCCCACCGCTGCTTCTGCTGCCTGCCGCTGGTTTCGGTGCGGCCCTGGCGTCTCCCTCGTGGTCACAGTATCCCCTGCTGGATCGGGGGAGGGGCGGAGCTGTGCTCTTAAGTCCCCGCCGCTACTTCTGCTGCCTACTGCTGGTTTCGATGCGGCCCTGGCGTCTCCCTCGTGCTCACAGTTATCCCCTACTATACAGTTTGTACAATGAAAGTACAGTGGTACCTCGGTTTACGAGTGCACCAGTTTGCGAGTGTTTTGCAAGACGAGCAAAACATTCGCAAACTTGGTGCCTCGTAAACCGAGCTTGCCTCGCTATACGAGCGCCCCCACCCCGGCGATCCGGCATCCCCCCCCCCCCGCTCGCATTGCCCCCCCTCTACCGCGATCCTACTTCCCCCCCCCCCCCCCCCCGAGCAGTCAATAATACCCTTTACCCGACTTGGCACCAGTGCCGGTGCCCGAAGATCCTCCCTCTTCTGGCGCGGCCTGGGCTGGGCGGTGCATCGGAGATCCTCCTTCTTCTGGTCTGGGCGGGGCTGGACTGGCTTTGAGCATTTGCGCATGCTCAAAGCCTTCTGGTCTCGCTCTCAATCTCGGAGATTAAAGAAGAAAGATAGAAACCCCTCTCAACATAGTTTTTGCATTGCATTCTCCAGATGCTGTTACAAGATTCATGCTTATTATCCAGCATCTTGACTCCTAACTTTAAGTGACCTTTATGCACTTACCTTCATTACATTTTTTTTTTTTTAACATACATATAGGGCTCCTTTTACAAAGCCGCACTAGAGCCTTAATGTGCAGAATAGCGCATGCTAGCCGCTACCACCTCCTTTTGAGCAGGCGGTAGATTTTTTGCTAGTGCACGCTAATCTGGTGCATGCGTTAAAAACGCTAGCGCACCTTTGTAAAAGGAGCCCATAGTGTGAGTAGTTTTCTAAAAGACCGTTTATGTGGAGAAAGTGCTGTTTTACATGTGGAAATATCTTTGAAAATTAAATATAATTTGCAGGTGGAATACAAATTAATATTCTAAACTAAAGTAAACCTTTCATGTGCATCCGTTGACTGTACCTATAAATTGTGCACATACACACATATCTGGGTATAGGTATGTGTGTGTGTTTGTGGGTATAGTATGTAGATAGAAAATTGAGAGTTACTTTTACAAAAACTTCATATAATCTTCATTCTCAGTAGATGGAAAAATCATGCTGTTCACAGGCCCTGCAAATTTTTTTTGTATACCAAACCTTGCAACCACCATGCCACAGATATACCCTACCCCATACCATTTACTTTAGTTTTATATAAGTCATGCAGAATTAGCTCAGAGGTATTCAGTGCTACTAAATATGATCCCTTAATTGCTGCTAAGATATTTTTTCCCAAATGTTCTGCACTGATGCTGCTCAAAATATGTCTTCCCTAATAGAAACATTTCTCATTTTTATATGTAAACATCTTTGGCTAATGGAAGTCAGCACTTTGCAAATAAATGAAGCAACCAGTTCTATTTAGATACTTCTTATAGCAATTCTGAAACACAGAAATTGATACTGGTGCAATAACATTCTTATCTCCTGAGACTGGGATATAGTTATACTGAGCTATAATTAGGGCTTCTTTTCTTATGCTTATAAACTGTAAATTCAGATTTTTATTTTGTAGTAATTTGAGTGTTCTATAAAGGTGTAAAACATCATTGTTTAAGTATTTGCATTTTCATGCCACAAGTACTAGTACTTGGAATCTTTTCTAGGGAATCAAATATGTAATCTTGTGTCCCAGGAGTCATCAACACAGATGAAGCACAGAAACTGAATGAGAAACAAAACAATCCAGAGTAGGTGAGAGAATGATAGGGGAAGTGGTGTTTTGGTTTGGTCTTTGTATTTATCCAATGGACACTTATTGAAAATAGTTTTCATTGAGTTTCTTTAGTTGGTGTTTCTCAGTAAAATCTAAAAGGGAGACGGAGTAATGCTAATATTTTTACTAACACTAAAGAATTGTGGAACATACGAGCTGAGGATGAGGCACTGTAGGTTAATCTGGAAAGAGAGAATAGATTATTCCATCACAGACAGAAGTATTTGAAGACATTCACAATATTGCTATGAAATAACAAGCCCTGTTGCTAGGAGACTTCAATCTGCTGGATGTTGATTAGGATAGGCTGGCTGCAGTCTCATCTAAGAGTAAGGAGATCCTAGATTCTCTACAGGAAGAATTCTTCTGGTAGCTGGTAATGGAACCCATATGAGAGGGAGAACTATTAATAGAGAGAATATTTTTGATATCATGCCGGGTGATCGTCTAGGATCTAGTGATCACCAAATAGTATGGTAACAGGTTTTGGCTCATTCACAAACAATAGTCCAAGATTTAGAATACCTAACTGGTCAAGGAGGAGCACATCAAGGAGTTGTTAGCTGAGGAAATGGAAAAGCAGGTGGCAAAAGGAGATTTTGTATAGGCGACCTATGTGACAGGAGAATAAAGGTAAGGGGGGAAAGGTCATTGTTGGTTTTTTTAAAAAAATAGCTGAAAGGGTGCTCTGGGATAAGTGCTCTTTTTGGAATACTATTGGTCATAGAAGGATTTACACCAACTGAAGCCAGGTATAAATCCTGGCAGACAAGTTAGGCATGCATCTGTGGTATTCTGTAATAGTATGTCTAATTTTCCGGAATGCCTCAACCTACCTATGCCTCTCCCATAGAAACGCCAACTTTGCAGTTGCATGTGGATATACTCGGGAGCTATCTTATAACTGGGTGCATAAGTGTACTAGCATGTCAATCTACTATTTCAAACCTATTTGGGTGCAAAATTAGCACATAAATTTAGGTCCTGAAGAAAAAGCCAAAGGAGGCCTCTATGATGAAGCCAATAATTCACGGAATAAAGTCATGAGAGAAAGATGATCACTCAGCAGTGGACTGTCCAAACTGCACTTTATTGAATGGCAACACCATATGAACTTGTAGGCTTGATAGTGCTTCTTAGCTCAGCTTGGGTCACTCGTGAGTTCCTCTCGGCAGCATTTGATCTCAACAACAACTTTTGACAAAGGCATATGTGCTGAAATACTGTCAGTGTCAAGTCTACAAATTTGTATGGTGCTGCCATTCAATAAAGTGTATTTTGGACAGTCCACTGCTGAGTGGTCAACATCTTCCTCTCATTACTTTAGTCCTTGGCATAAGTTTAGGTGCCATTTATTTAATATATTCTTTTCATTATGGAAGGAGTATGTCTGAGAGTGGAGACTGGACATGTGTACTCATCAGTTAGTGCAGATACATTACCACGCACTAAACGGTTAGAATATGAGCCTTGCCACTTACAAAATAGGTGTAGTAAGAACTCATGCACTCATTTTTTTAATGGTCAAGTACTAATGGTTATATTAGCACATGATCATTAATAGGGAAAATGGTCCATTTTCAAGCTGCTGTAAAATGGTCTTATTGTGTGGGATAAACCTACATAAGGACACACTAAAACCACTTTCTACTGTAGTTTAGTAAAAAGACCCCTAGGACTGTACCTGAGTCAATTGAGAGTTAACACGCTAAGGGCTAGATTCACTAAGCTTTGCAAGCCCTCTCTGACCAGTTTGCGAGCCTTCTCTGACCTCAACCCAATTTACTAACCCGGCCGATCAACCTCCCATCTGATCCGATCTGCGCATGCAAATGAGGGGAAATGGCGTGCAAAGTAGGAAGGCAGTGATTAACTAAACAGAAGAAGGAACACCGAATGGGCTGGCCTATTCCAAAAAGAAGTGACTTGAGGACCAGTCACTCACGTCCCTGCTGACTGTCCTGCTCTCTGCCACCCTGAAATCCCAGCCCTGCAACCCTAAAATCCCAATATCAAAACAAAAATAAAACATTTTAAACACATCTCCCTTGTATAAAAAGCACAAGAAGGCAAGCTCTGCCGACTCTCCTGCTCTCTGCCACCCTGTCCCTGCCAACTCTCTTGCCATCTGCCAGCCTTCCCTGTAGTGTGAGCCCATGGTTTTAACCCGTGGTTTTAAGCCATGGGTTAAAAGCGTGTTCTGTTCCACCTGGCTGCAGCGTGTTCTGGCCACTCAAAACTGCAGCCACCCCCCTCCTCTTTGTTTTGACCTCGCTTGTGCGGTCTGCGCATGCGTCTGGATCGCTCTGCAACGATCCATGTGGTCGGTGAGGGGCGTGCCTCTGATCAAATAATTTTCTTGAGGACTGTTTAGTGAATCGGTTGCCCGGCAAGACTCGGCCACAGATCACCCACAGATCAGATTGGAAAGGTGAGTTTAGTGAATCTAGGCCTAATTCTACAGTACATATGGGTGCTCAAAGCCGCCTCTGCAAATTTGGGCATGTACTCAATTTGCATGCCAATTTAATTGAACAGTGAGCCAACTAGTATCAATAATTAGGTGATGGCAATCAACTTTTGGTGCTAATTGGTACCAATTTGTATTTATGTCTGCATCTTTGTAGTCTGTGTTCTATAAAGATTCACATGCAAAGTTGTATACATGGATCCAAAAAGGGGCCAAGGGAGGGGCATGGTCAAGTAATGGGAATTTCTAGAATGTCTGTGTAGTGTTGTACAGTAGAATAAAGTAGATCGGTGCCTAAGGCTTCTTTTTATCAAGTTGCATTAGGGATTTTTATTGCAGTCACTGAAGTAAAAGCTTTGACGCTCATAGGAATTCTATGAGCTTTGGAATTTTTACTGCAGCGGCTTGCAAAAAAAAAAATCCCTAACACAGCTTAATAAAAGGGGGCCTAATTTAGGTTTATATCTCAATGGTTTGTTTTGTGCATTTTTCATTTGGACTTTTTTTTTTTTTTTGTGCACAAACACCTCTAAGAAACAGCCATTTTTAAAACAAAAAGGTAGACTTTACCAGTTTTGAATATGGCCATGTTTGCTACTGGAATTTTGGATGCTTTCTGCAAAATGACCAAACTCTAATTTAGTGTCATATTGAAAATGCCTCTCCATATCATTGCCTACTTTATTATGTGCTTCTCCACTGATGCTTAAAATGACAAGATGAAGAAATGTAAATATGTGTTTTCTAATATATAGTGGGTTTCTCCCTAGATTTTTAGGTGGAAGAAGGTCCTGCTGCAAGATTATACATTGATTTTTTTTGTGACTCTTCCCATCACCTTCTGTGTTGGAGTTGAAATAATGGATATAAAAGACCGAAGACACCGTTCTTTAACAAAGGGCCGGTGTGGGAAACAGTGCCGCTATACAAGTTCATCGCTGGATAATGAGGACCTCCGAGTGCCCACTCAAAAATCCTACAGCTCAAGTGAGACACTGAAAGCATATGACCACGATACAAGGATGCACTATGGAAATCGTGTGTCTGACCTAATTCACCGGGAGTCAGAAGAATTTCCAAGGCAAGGTATGATTTAAATAAATCACAAGTTCTTCATCACCTCAACATCGGAGCATGAAAATGGGGAAGGCACTTTTCATAAGCTCTTTAACTGTATAAATGTATAAATCTGTCTTTCTGTAGTTGATAGAATGTGTACAGTTTCACCCATGCTAGGGGTGGGAAATTTTCAAACTGCCAATTGAAATAAGATACTGTAAAGACAGATATGATAATGGAAACGGTAGAAAAATGGATGTCAAGTCATAAACTAAAACTGAACTCGGAAAAAACTAAATTCCTACTACTGGAAAGGGAAAAAAAACCATCTCTCACAGAACTAGAAGTAAACACAATCAAGTACCCAATGCAAAGCACACTCAAAATCCTGGGAATCCTACTAGACAGAAATTGCACAATGCAGTCTCAAATCCACAAAATCATCCAAAGAGCATTCTTCACAATACGTAACCTAAGAAAAATAAGAAAATTCTTCAACAAAGATCAATACAAGATATTAGTACAATCCCTAGTACTGAGTATTGTAGATTACTGTAACAGCCTATACCTATCATGCCCAAATTACATGATAAAACAATTACAGACAGTTCAGAACACAGCCCTCAGAATCATCTACTCACTAGGCAAATACGACCACATCACCAAAGCATACTTAGACTCACACTGGCTACCAATAAAAGCAAGATCTCAGTTCAAATTCTACTGTCTACTATACAAGGTAATACATGGAACAGCACCCAGCTACCTAAACAACAGACTACACCGTAACCTCTCACACAGATCAAGGAGAACCCAGAGCCTATTCACTCACCCCCCTCTCAAAGGAACACGACGAAAGAAACTATACGACAGCCTTTTAGCGACACAGGCAGCAAAGATCGATACTACCATCACCAATCTACTGACCAAATCAATAGACATTAAAGCATTCCGAAAAGAAATCAAAACTCATCTCTTCAAAAAACACTTCCCATCATCATAACCTCACAAAAGTTTAAGATAATGCTCTCATGACTACCCAAACACCACCACCAGCAACACCCGAATCCGAACAGTATTATCTCTACTCGTCTAAACAACAGAATCCGGACAATATTATCTCTATTCGTCTAAATAACCTATCACTATCTACTATCTACTACCAATTTATCCTGGAAAAGTCCAGAACAACAATTGTAACTTAACGCATTCTTGTTTATATGTACTGCAATGCTACTGGAAATGTCCAGTCTTCTAACTTGTAATCCGCTTAGAACCGCAAGGCACAAGCGGAATAGAAATCACTTATGTAATGTAATGTAATGTAATATTGGAGGCAGTAACACGTGTAATTTTCTTTTACAAAAATATTTGTAAATATTTGTTGCCTTGTGCTTGTTCTCCTTAGAAATGAAATATCTGCAGAACAACAGAGATGTAAATTTCTGTGAGTATTTTTGCTGAGGTAGTTTTGGAAGGGAAAGTAAAGCGTAAGCGTTCCCTTTCAAAAAGGTTCAAATCCACAGGTAAAGTACCAATGGACTCGGTACCAATACCAGTGTTAACACAGTTGTGAAAGTACCATCTAGAAAAGTCTTTATACCTGCACATCATGCCATATCTTTTTCAATAATTATTGGCAAAAAACTAGTTATAATGCTGTCAGTGTAAGTCGTGTTTGTATATGTACATAAGAACATAAGAACATAAGCAATGCCTCCGCTGGGTCAGACCTGAGGTCCATCATGCCCAGCAGTCCGCTCACGTGGCGGCCCAACAGGTCCAGGACCTGTGCAGTAATCCTCTATTTATACCCCTCTATCCCCTTTTCCAGCAGGAAATTGTCCAATCCTTTCTTAAACCCCTGTACTGTACCCTGCCCTATTACGCCCTCTGGAAGCGCATTCCAGGTGTCCACCACTCGTTGGGTAAAGAAGAACTTCCTAGCATTTGTTTTAAATCTGTCCCCTTTCAACTTTTCCAAGTGTCCTCTTGTTCTTTTATTTTTCGAAAGTTTGAAGAATCTGTCTCTCTCCCTTTCTCTCTCTCTTTCTTTCTCTCTCTCTCTCTATTTCTCTCTGTCTCCCTTTCTCTCCCTCTCCACTCTCTCTATGCCCTTCATGATCTTATAAGTCTCTATCATATCCCCTCTAAGTCTCCTCTTCTCCAGGGAGAAGAGACCCAGTTTCTCCAATCTCTCAGCATATGAGAGGTTTTCCATCCCTTTTATCAAACGTGTCGCTCTCCTCTGAACCCTCTCGAGTAACGCCATATCCTTCCTAAGGTACGGAGACCAATATTGGACGCAGTATTCCAGATGCGGGCGCACCATCGCCCGATACAATGGCAGGATAACTTCTTTTGTCCTTGTTGTAATACCCTTCTTGATTATGCCTAGCATTCTATTTGCTTTCTTAGCGGCTGTTGCGCACTGTGCCGTATTTAATCAGGAACATGTACACATTTGCCTTCTTTGGTAGCCAAAGAAGCTTGTGTTTGTGCTTAATTGTTAACTGTCTTCTTATTTATATTTATTTGTAACTTTTATATCAAGCTAAGGCACATTAACAAGTACTAAAAGATAAAACACTGCTTAATAACAAAGAGATAAACAGCTTATTAAACATAATGAGTTAGATTCTGGGAGGCGCACAAGTAAAATCTCGAGGGTAAATATTCACCTTGCCTCAGCAATTTTTTCAGTGCCTTTTGGCTTTATGCCTGGATGACAAAACTGTACAGTGTCCAGGCACTGGCATTGAATATCTGGGTATGTGTGGCCGGTCAACACTTAACCAGTTTAAGTGCCAATATTCAGTTTTAACCAGATGAGTTAGCTGATTTTGGTACAGATGGTTAGTGTTGATATTCAGTGACATTATTAGGGGGGAGGGTTGGGAAGGAATGAGGGGAATTGGAAGGGAGGGTTGCTTCTGAGGAGTTTAGGAGGATTAGAAGGGGGCTACTTCCAAGAGGGTTAGGAGGGAAGGAAAAGTATCAGAAGAATCTGAAATCTATGTGAAACTGATTTAGAAAACTTTGCTGTGTATGATTCTGAAAAAATTGTTTTGTTGCCTTGTGTTATCGCTACAGTACGTCTTTGTTTAAGCCTGCCTGATTTCCGCCCATAACACACCTCCCAACATGCCCCTTTGAGCTCTGGATGCACAGCAGCTTAGAAGTGCTGCTGCATATTCAGAAAGTTGGTTTTGATTATCAGCACTTGGACATCCCTGCTATTAGGACATCCAAGTGCCGACATAGGCTAGGTTTTGAATGTTTCAAAGTTTTGATTATGAGCCTCATAGTATTTCTAGTGTGCAAGAGGCTGGGCAGACACACTCACAGCTTGTTTCAGTAAAATGTATGACCTTTGTGTCACCTAGCCTTTTCTAGTCTTGCTTTTCAATGGAGGACAGTGAGACGGAACACATGACAGGAAGAGGAACTGGAAGTTCCAAGTTGAGCCTCTACTTATTGGCATGACCATTGAGAGGAGGGGCAAGAGGGCAAGATTCCTGAGTCCAAGCCTTCAATGGGGCCCAGCTTCCAAATGGAAACTGGCAGCTTGGAGACAGTGGCAATAGTGGTTTAAAACAGGTTTGGATAACTTCCTAAAAGAGAAGTCTATAAGCAATTATTAAAGATGGACTTTGGGAAATGCACTGCTTATTCCTAGGATAAGCAGCATCAAATCTGTTTTCTCCTTGTGACCTGGGTTGGACACTGTTGGAAACAGGTACTGGGGTTTAATGGACTTTAGTCTGTCCCAGTATGACAGCTCTTATGTTCTTATGATGACAACTATGCTTGGGATGATGCCGAAGCATGCTTGGAGGGGGAAAGGTGTTTATGCTTCTTAGCTTTCTTACAAGCTTCCCCCAAGGCTGTCAATACCGATGAAGAAGAGGTTGATGGTGTCAGTGCTGGTGTCGATGCTGGAGTTGCTGGATGTTGGACATCGGAGTCTCTGCCCTTTCTCAATGCAGGTGAAGCTAAGTGAAAAAAATTTTCATACTGCAACTTCCTGGCTTTAAGTGACCTATTCTGCAATTTAGAGCAGAGTGGTCAAAAAATGTCCTGGTGTTCAGGACCTAGGCACTGGACACACCAATTATGTGGGTCTGTACCTAAAATGGTTCTTTGGCATCGAGTACACTTCTTGAAGCTGCTAAGAGCGTTTGACATGGTCTAGGTCGAGTAGAAGGGGTGGACATGGAAGGATCAGGAAGGGTGCAGCATTGGCCAGGGCTTGGAGTGGCAGGGGGACCCTTAAGATTGTTTGTTCCGGACCTGGCTTTGTCTCTTGGTGGCCCTGCTTATTGATGGCCTTAATTTCAAATGCACCACCTGGCACAGAATGAATGACATCTGAATGGTTAGAGAAGAAGACAAAACATGAAAGAAAGCAAAAAGGAAGATATTAGTTTTGGAGCTTGCTGCTGGATATATTGGAGGAGGTGAAGAAGAAAGAAGGAGAAAAAAAATGTCAAAAGGACAGGTTACCTTTAGAAAGAGTATTGAAAGATTACAGGGAAGCAGTAACCAGAGACTGAGGCCAACACAATTAGAAAAATGACCAGACCATAAAAGGGTAAGGTATTGAGACTCTGCTATATAATTACCAAAAATAAATAAATAAATCAGGAAAGGAGTGGAAGACAAGGATGGAAATGTTATGATACCCTTATATCACTATGGTACGGCCACACTTCAAGTGTTGTGTGCAGTTCTGGTCACCATATCTCAGGGGAGATATAGCGGAATTGGAAAACGTTCAGAGAAGTGCAATGAAAATGGTGAAGGGGATGAAACAATTTCCCTATGGGGGAAGCTGAGGCTCTTCGGCTGGGAGTGGAGACAGCTTAGGGGTGATGTAGCGGAGATCTATGGGATGGTGGGTGGAGTAGAAAGGGTAGATGTGAGTCACTTGTTTACTTTTTCCAAGGGTGAGGGGACTGGGGAGTATGTGATGAAGTTAAACTGGAGAAAATATTTCTTCACAGTATGAGGGTGATTTTGTGCTTGTGGCCTGTAGCAAGATTTTATGGTATACCAAACAGTTACATAAACAAGTTACGTCTGTTAGTTTTGTCTAGAGAAAACCATAAACTCTGCCAGGTCCAAATTTCTTTGTCTATTTATACGACACAAGACCCAGGCTAATGAGAAATACTTTTATTATGAAAATAGAAAAATATAATTCACAAGCCAGCTGCAATATCTAACTCAGTACATAATTATCACAATACACTTGTTAGATAACTAAGTAAAACTAATTCTTACACACACTAAACAATTCCTTATAATAATAATAATCCCTGATTAGCAGCAATTGATTACAGTTATCACCAAAGGTAGCTTTCCAAACCTTACCTATATCACAATCGGATATACTTATCTATCCCCAGCTTAAAGATAATAAATTCCTTATCTCACCGTCTGGTTAGGCCTTGCCCTCAGGAGACAGAATTATCCTTCTGTGCTTAGCAGACGTAGAAAATCCTTTCGTTACAGGAACGAGTGTTCGTCAGCCACTGGTACAGCTATAATTGATTGGCAGCCAAGTTTCCTTGAAGTGATGGAATTCAGATCTGTTTAAGGTCCGATTCACTCTCTCTCAGGCAGAGAGTCACACGAGGTAACTGTTCAGGTCTTAATTATTAAGAATGAGAAGCGTGGAGAATACCTGTGGTAAGATGTGAGTTCCCTCGCATCCCAACACAGACTAATTATAATTAGCAACTTTTCACTTGGACCTCGTCAGATGACTTCCTTGGACCAATCCAGAAACAGATCTTAGATGAATAGCCTTTCTGTGTAAAGTCTCATACAGGCTGGGAGACACAGGTGCCGTTTGAAAGATAAGCACAGCATAGGAGTATAACTCAAAGATAAGCACAGCATAGGAGTATAACTCCCCCATGAATCACACAGTCTAAGCATGAAGGCATAGATGGATGTCCTTGACTAGAATGCCATTTTGGTACATACCCAGGATGCATTAGGCAGAAACAGCAAAGATGTGTTCTTCTTTCTCTTCTTGCAAAGTTCATGCTGGAAAGATTTCTTGCAGACAATGGTTCAGGCTTGATGATGTTAAAGAGACCTAACCTTCAGGTGAAAATAAGGAAACACCCCTACAGGCCATGGTGAAAGCAAGAGCTTCTAGGGTGGGAATGTTGATAGAGCTTATTAGTTTTGGTGTGGTAGTGGTCTTGATGATGGTAGTCACTCCACCTCCTTTCCCAGAGGTATGTGAGAGGGTTAGGGCCTGGTAGCCTGGAGGACACAATTCGCCTAGTGCTATCCCATCGTTGTCTTGGAGTCAGGTTTCAGTGATCACAAGGGCGTCCCAAGTGTTGTCACAGATGAGGTCGTGGAGGAGGAAGGTCTTGTTGTTATCTGATTTTGCATTGATGAGTGCAAATTTGAGAGTATTGCTGGTGGGGGCTGGTGGGGAGGGTAGGATGGGATTGAGGTTGGCAGGGTTCCTGGTACGGTTGTTTTTGTGTTGGAGGCGAGATCACCGTGTCTGCCTTGGCCTGTATTGATGGGGATGGTGAAGTATAGTGTTGTAAGGAGGATTGGGGATGTGGTGGGAAGGGGGATGGGGAAGGGGGTGGCCTGGAAAGTTGGAGACATGATATGAGTGGTGGAGGTTTGTGAGGGCTGGTGAAGAGGCTTGTGTAGTAGTGGGGTAGTCTTGTGGTAGTCTTGTGGTAGTCTTTGAAAGGTAGCGCCACAAGGTCACTTGGGGGCGGAGTTGGTCTTCCACACCTGGCCAACTCCGAGTTGGGGCAGCTCCCGGTAGCAGTGGAGCTGCCCATCCAAAGGAGGCTGTTCTTTTTTTAAAAGTTGTGGAGAACGGCTCAGCAAGGGTTGTTGGGGCGGAGTTGGTCTCCCATGCCTGGCCAACTCCTTCCCTTGCGACGGCTGGAGCCGATTGAAGAGATGGGGAAGCTCCCGGTAGCAGAGGAGATGCCTTGCTAAAGGAGGCTGTTTTTTCTTTGCAGGAACGGCTCAGCAAGGGCTGTTGGGGGCGGAGTTGGTCTCCCATGCCTGGCCGGAAAGTTTTTTACTAACCACTTGAATGCCTCACATGCTTCAAACTCAGCTACTGAGAGTGATTGCTTAAAATCTTCATCCTGCATAATGGACTTGATCTTTGGGCCTATAAATATCCCTTCCTTCAGTTTTGCAGTGCTGATTTATGGAAATTTCTTAATAAGATATTGAAAACCTGGCAAGTTTG
Source organism: Geotrypetes seraphini (assembly GCF_902459505.1). Classification (NCBI taxonomy): domain Eukaryota; kingdom Metazoa; phylum Chordata; class Amphibia; order Gymnophiona; family Dermophiidae; genus Geotrypetes; species Geotrypetes seraphini. Next base: position 33,731,467 of record NC_047101.1, on the reverse strand, counting down.
CTTTACCGATGGCCTTTATGAGGTTCGTCAGCTTGATATGAAGAGGTGGAAGAAATATTTTATGAGGATCCACCAATGGCAAAAATTTCACACTGCTTGTCCCTGGGTTATAGGTATCTCTCAGCTGCCAGACACGCTTGACATAATATTCAGCTGTAGATCTTTTTCTGTACTGAGTTATATTAGCATCTGTTGCAAGCAAGTGCTTTTGCTTAAGCCTTGAAGCAAGAAGTTTTGCTTGTTCTTTTGAAATATTTAGATCACAAATAAGATCATTGAGCTCAGCTTGTGTAAAGGTCTCTGGTTCTGAATCTTCATCATTCACATCATCAGGATCACCAGATCCTGGATTGTGGATTGTAACCAGCTGCTGCATCATCATCACATTCTTCATCATGTTCCACAGAAGCAAGTTCATCTTGTGGAGGTACAGGGACAGGCAGTGAGTCATCATGAGGAACAGGCCTAATAGCAGAATCCAGAGTAGGATATATAATTTTGTATTTAGTTTTAGCTGAGAATCCACTTCTGTTCAGAAGGCAAAAGTAGCAATCTTTAATATGGTCTCGCGGTTCCCTCCATATCATTGGGATTGCAAATGACATCGCTGCTTTTTGTCGATTGAGCCAGTCACAAAGTCCATTGGAACAACTGGTACAGATGATATGTGGAGCCCAAGACTTATCCTGGCACCCAGTGGACAGTCAAAGTACAATTTGTTTACCTTCAGATATATAGTAATTGGGCGACGTGCTTTCGTTGTGAATGAAACACAGACGTAACAGAAACTAACTGGATGATTAGTACAATGTCTTGGCATGATAAAGACTGATATTAATCATCATCTGTAGCATAAAAAAACCAAAGACAACTGTTGTTAACCCTCCTTATACATTTATCCTATAAACACATGATATATTGCTCAATTAACATTTATAATTATATATAATGAGCCTCATTACAAAAATGTGATGTACTAGTAAAAAACTAAACACAGATTTGAAATCAACATGAAAAATACTATAAAACCCACCCAACATTAACTCTGATGAAAATGATATGTTGACCTGTATTGACTGGTAGTTAGACCTGATAGAACCTGCACTGATAGAACCGGCATTTTTGTTTAAAATACTGTGTTTTAGGTGGTATAGAGCCTATATTTCTGGTGCCTGTGGCTCAGGGTGACTAAAGTAGGGAAAATCCTGTGTTTTAGGGTAGCACTGATAGAACCTGCAGTTTTGTTTAAAATACTGTGTTTTAGGTGGTATAGAGCCTATATTTTGGTCTTACTAGTATTCAGCCATTGTTTTCTGCTGATTAGGTGGTGAAGGGAGGGGCTCTAGTTTACTTCTAAGGTTAATTGCATTATCTTTGGGACATTGTTGTGCAAGGCTGCCCTGTGAACTTCTAAAAGCTAAGTTACTCAGCATTTCATATTCTGCTCTTTTGACTGGTTTTCAGCATTATATCTGCTTAATTTCTCTTCTCCTCCCTGTTTCTTACTAAAAAAAATATAAAAAAGCACAAAAAAATAAATCCTTCTCTTTCCTCTGTTAAATCTTATTTCCTTTTCCTGCATTTTTGTTTAAAATACTGTGTTTTAGGTGGCATAGAGCCTATATTTCTGGTGCCTGTGGCTCAGGGTGACTAAAGTAGGGAAAATCCTGTTATAAAGCCTGTGTTTTAGGGTAGCACTGATAGAACCTGCAGTTTTGTTTAAAATACTGTGTTTTGGGTGGTATAGAGCCTATATTTCGGTCTTACTAGTATTCAGCCATTGTTTTCTGCTGATTAGGTGGTGAAGGGAGGGGCTCTAGTTTACTTCTAAGGTTAATTGCATTATCTTTGGGACATTGCTGTGCAAGGCTGCCCTGTGAACTTCTAAAAGCTAAGTTACTCAGCATTTCATATTCTGCTCTTTTGACTGGTTTTCAGCATTATATCTGCTTAATTTCTCTTCTCCTCCCTGTTTCTTACTAAAAATTATAAAAAAGCACAAAAAAATAAATCCTTCTCTTTCCTCTGTTAAATCTTATTTCCTCTTCCTGCATTTTTGTTTAAAATACTGTGTTTTAGGTGGTATAGAGCCTATATTTCTGGTGCCTGTGGCTCAGGGTGACTAAAGTAGGGAAAATCCTGTGTTTTAGGGTAGCACTGATAGAACCTGCATTTTTGTTTAAAATACTGTGTTTTAGGTGGTATAGAGCCTATATTTCTGGTGCCTGTGGCTCAGGGTGACTAAAGTAGGGAAAATCCTGTTATAAATCCTGTGTTTTAGGGTAGCACTGATAGAACCTGCAGTTTTGTTTAAAATACTGTGTTTAGGTGATATAGAGCCTATATTTCTGCCTTACTAGTAGTCTTACTTATAGTCCCACCAACCCCAGGGACCACTATTCATATATAGAGACCCATATAATCAGGACTACTCAAATCAAGTCACTTCACAACCAATCAAGATGACCTTTATTCTATGCAATCACTGTGGTGCTTTAATTCCAAGACATACTATTTGGAGGCTTAAGGCTTGCCCCATCTGTCTTCAACTTGCCAGTATTAAGGAGGAGCTCTGCAAACTTAAACAGGAATTGAATACAATTAAAGCAGCTTCCATCACTCCACAAAATCATACCAACTTACTACCTCTACCTCAAAGAATAAAACAGCCCAGGAATAAATGGGTCACAGTAGGCTTAGGAAGACTGCGACATGTAACACAGAAACATCCACCTTCACTAATATTACCTCTACAGAATTCCTTCGCTCCACTAGTGCACTGCGATACTCAGGAAAACAGAAGGGAGGTGGGACTGGAACCAATGAAGGTAACTCAAGAGAACAAGCGCACCCTAAGTACAAATAAAAAAGCCAAAAACAGAAAACTATTACTGTTGGGGGATTCCATCATCAGAGGCATTAACCTTGGAACACAAGACGAGGAGACCAAAATAGTGAAATGTCTTCCAGGATCCTCAGCTACCAGGAGTTCCAGGCAAATACTGACTATAATTAAGGAAGAAACTAAGGATTTTAACATTGATGTTGTTATCCATCTGGGAACAAATGACCTGGCCAACAACTCCACACTTGCAGCACAGAAAGCTTTTCGGGAGCTTGGTGAGGGCGTGAAACCTTTTGTAAAGACTTTAGCTTTTTCTGAAATACTGCCTGCATATGGAAAAGGAGAGCAAAGAGTGAAAAACACAGAGGACTTTAATAGATGGCTCAGAGCCTGGTGTCATCAAGAAGGTGTTAGGATGGGAGGACATAAGAGAAGTGGAAAGACAGTGGTCTAAGCTGAAAGGAGCGATAAAAATGGCTACGGACCTTTATGTGAAGAAAATCAATAAAAACAAGAGAAAAAGGAAGCCGATATGGTTCTCCAACCTAGTGGCTGAGAAAATAAAGGCGAAAGAGTTGGCGTTCATGAAATATAAAAAAACCCAAGAAGAGGAGAGCAGAAAGGACTACAGGGTGAAATTGAAAGAAGCCAAGAGATAAATACGTTTGGCGAAGGCACAGGCGGAAGAACAAATGGCTAAAAATGTAAAAAAGGGAGATAAAAATTTTTTCAGATATATTAGTGAAAGGAGGAAGATAAAAAATGGAATTGCTAGGCTAAAAGATGCTGGGAACAAATATGTGGAGAGTGATGAGGAGAAAGCAAATGTGCTAAACAAATACTTCTGTTCTGTGTTCACAGAAGAAAATCCTGGAGAAGGACCGAGATTGTCCGGCAAAGTTACACGAGAAAATGGAGTAGATTCTGCGCCGTTCACGGAGGAGGGTGTTTATGAGCAACTTGAAAAACTGAAGGTGGACAAAGCGATGGGACCAGACGGGATCCATCCCAGGATACTAAGGGAACTCAGAGAGGTTCTGGCGAGTCCTATTAAAGACTTGTTCAACAAATCTCTGGAGACGGGAGTGATTCCTGGGGATTGGAGGAGAGCGGATGTGGTCTCTATTCATAAAAGTGGTCACAAGGATGAAGCAGGAAACTACAGGCCGGTGAGCCTCACTTCAGTTGTTGGAAAAATAATGGAAGTGTTGCTGAAAGAAAGGATAGTATATTTTCTTGAATCTAATGGGTTACAGGATCCGAGGCAACATGGCTTTACAAAAGGTAAATCGTGCCAAACGAACCTGATTGAATTTTTTGATTGGGTGACCAGAGAGCTGGATCGAGGACATATGCTAGATGTAATTTACTTGGATTTCAGCAAAGCCTTTGATACAGTTCCTCATAGGAGGCTGTTGAACAAACTTGAAGGGCTGAAGTTAGGACCCAAAGTGGTGAACTGGGTCAGAAACTGGCTGTCGGACAGACGCCAGAGGGTGGTGGTTAATGGAAGTCGCTCGAAGGAAGGAAAGGTGACTAGTGGAGTCCCTCAGGGTTCGGTGCTGGGGCCAATCCTGTTCAATATGTATGTAAGTGACATTGCTGAAGGGTTAGAAGGAAAAGTGTGCCTTTTTGCAGATGATACCAAGATTTGTAACAGAGTAGACACCGTAGAGGGAGTGGAAAATATGAAAAAGGATCTGCAAAAGTTAGAGGAATGGTCTAATGCCTGGCAACTAAAATTCAATGCAAAGAAATGCAGAGTAATGCATTTGGGGATTAATAATAGGAAGGAACCGTATATGCTGGGAGGAGAGAAGCTGATATGCACGGACGGGGAGAGGGACCTTGGGGTGATAGTGTCCGAAGATCTAAAGGCGAAAAAACAGTGTGACAAGGCAGTGGCTGCTGCCAGAAGGATTCTGGGCTGTATAAAGAGAGGCGTAGTCAGTAGAAGGAAGAAAGTGTTGATGCCCCTGTACAGGTCATTGGTGAGGCCCCACTTGGAGTATTGTGTTCAGTTTTGGAGACCGTATCTGGCGAAAGACGTAAGAAGACTTGAGGCGGTCCAGAGGAGGGCGACGAAAATGATAGGAGGCTTGCGCCAGAAGACGTATGAGGAGAGACTGGAAGCCCTGAATATGTATACCCTAGAGGAAAGGAGAGACAGGGGAGATATGATTCAGACGTTCAAATACTTAAAGGGTATTAACGTAGAACAAAATCTTTTCCAGAGAAAGGAAAATGGTAAAACCAGAGGACATAATTTGAGGTTGAGGGGTGGTAGATTCAGGGGCAATGTTAGGAAATTCTACTTTACGGAGAGGGTGGTGGATGCCTGGAATGCGCTCCCGAGAGAGGTGGTGGAGAGTAAAACTGTGACTGAGTTCAAAGAAGCGTGGGATGAACACAGAAGATTTAGAATCAGAAAATAATATTAAAGATTGAACTAGGCCAGTTACTGGGCAGACTTGCACGGTCTGTGTCTGTGTATGGCCGTTTGGTAGAGGATGGGCAGGGGAGGGCTTCAATGGCTGGGAGGGTGTAGATGGGCTGGAGTAAGTCTTAACAGAGATTTTGGCAGTTGGAACCCAAGTATAGTACCAGGTAAAGCTTTGGATTCTTGCCCAGAAATAGCTAAGAAGAAAAAAAAAAAAAATTTAAATTGAATCAGGTTGGGCAGACTGGATGGACCATTCGGGTCTTTATCTGCCGTCATCTACTATGTTACTATGTTACTATGTTACCTGTTTTACTTGGGACTGAGAGCCCCAAAGCTGACCAAACTGACCAGATGACCACTGGAGGGATCAAAGTATGATCTCACCTCTTACTCCACCAATGGTCACTGGCCTCCTCCCACCACCTAGAGATGGGGGGAAAAAACATCATATTGAGGACTTACCATCAGCTGATTGGGGCAGAGGAATCCCTATTAGCTGAGCCAGTTTTGAGGATTCCTACTGGCTCAGCTGATAGGGGTTCCCTTGCCATGATCAGACAAGGTAGTTGGGTACGTCTACAAAACTTGCTTTTGTGCGTTTTTCATGTGGACGTTTTTATTTTTGAAAATGGCCCCAAAAAATGACATCCTAAGGACCAAAACTTATGCAAAGGTCATTTTCAAGAATAAAAGATAGCTTTGAAAATGAACATTTTTTTCTACTGGTTTTGTGGACGTCTTGCCTAAAACATCCAACCTCAGACTTAGATGTCCTATCAAAAATGCTCCTCTATATGAATATTTTAAACCTACCTTGATTATCATTGAAGTTTAAAGATTACCATATGTTATTTTGGGTATGACTATTTATCTTGTCTATAGTGCTCTTAGATATATGCAATGATATACACATTATATACAGGTACTCTTTCTGTCCTTAGTGGATATGCCTTGTTTTGGATATACAGCTCTTTCTTAATTTTATTATATCAAAATACTCCATTTTGTGGATAAATTTGGAATTAAATGAAGATATGTTTTCAAGGATTTTTAATGCACTGCAAGGTAATTGTAAAAGTGTGTAATAAAAATCTAACAATCTGAATAAATGAGGGCCTGTCACGTACTTTATATCTTAGGCGTTGTATGAAGAGAATGAAGACATACAGTCCTCTCTTCTCTTGCCATTATACTATTTAGCTTGATAGGATCATTCATAAAAACCGAGGGAGCCATCATTAGAACTAATGCTATATTCACTAATAAACTGATATCCTTTGCTGAGATTTCAAAGCTGATTCATATTTATTAAAAAATATGTAGCACAAGATAATACTTCATTAAGCTTTCTAAACTACTGCTAGAAAATATTTTTCTTTGTTAGGAAGCAGCAGACAGCTACAGCTATATTTTATTTATGTACTTTTTATAACTTCTTGCTCAGATGTTGGAGCTAGTGCAAACTACCCCTAGTCTGCACTGGGACCAGGGACAGGATGCACAAAGCTCTGACACCAAAGTATAAAATACTGTAGTAGGAGCAATTTTTTTTCTAGATCAGCTGATGCTGAGCATGAATAGCATGCAAATTATATGCATGCTATTTGTGAGAGTAGTTCCAGTAAAAAGGGGAGTTACTATACACATTCTCCTTTTTTTTCCTTCTGTCGCCTTACTGCTGCTCTCCCTGCCGGCTGAGCTGATCGCGGCAGGATAATCCCCAATCAGCTGAGCCAGCAGGACTCCTCAAAGGTGCCAACTGACAGCTTTGGGGCTTCCCCTGCCACTCAGATGTTTGGAACTTCCCTTACCAGCTAGTCCTTAGGTGCCTGAGCCAATCAGGGGCTTAGGCCCTCCCAATTACCAACTGGTGGAACAGTTCTTCCTGCAGAAAATCTAGGATCACCCTACTTTTAGAAGACCCTGCAGTAGGGATACCCCAGTCAACCTCTTGCATAATAAAATCACCTTCTCATTTCACAGTTGTAGTTTGAATGTGTTTAATTAAATCTCTGTCCACTGTCTCTGTGAAGGAGGTCTATATATATATCCAAGTTTCCAAGTTTATTAAAATCATACATTCTAAGCGTTTAACAGTTAAAAAATTAAAATGGGGGACAATTAACAGATTTATTAATGAAACAACAGTACTTACATGGAAACAATGGGATGGTAGGGAGAAATACAATTTTTAAAGAAAAGAGAACAACTAAAGTTAAAAACAAGAGGAAAAGTTAGGGATCATGTCAGAGTTAAATATAAATAAACAGCATTTGGCATGGAAAGACACTAAAATCATTTAACATTCATAAGCATCTTTAAATAAGAAGCTTTTAAGATCACCTTTAAATTTATCAAGATTTTTCTCAGACCTTAAATGTGGTGGTAACGAATTCCATATTGTAGGGGCTTTTGTGGTGAATAAGGTTGCCCTGCTTGTACTGATGATTTTTAAGGATGGGACATAAAGAAGGTGCTGAGAGACAGATCGTAAAGTTCTTGGAGGATCATGAGGAATGAGGAGCTTATGAATAAAAGAAGGTTCCTTGGAGTCCATAGTTTTAAAAGAGATTAAGGCAATTGTGTAAGTAATGCGATGATAGATTGGCAACCAGTGTGCACCAATTTACATATAGTTTCCCATCCCTCATTCCAGATTGATCCATAGTGCCTCTTCCTTATCCTGTAAGTTCTACAATTGTGTCACTTTAATGCCACTCCCCCTCACTTTCTTCCTACCCTGTCCTTCTCGAACAGATTTATAGCTTTTTTGAACTACATATTGTCACAAACCCGGCACTGGAGTTAGGTTTGTGCCAGGAAAAAGACAAAAAACCCTAAACTTTAGGAGAGCTGATCAATGTGGCAGCCCTTCCAGCAGCAGACAACAAGACTCTAGCCCTTATGAAAGTGCCCAAGAGCAGGAGCCCTGGGGGGAGGGGAAGCAGGATGAGTGGAGTAACTTCCTTAAGCCTAAAGCAGCCCCTAGCAAAATGCACCCTAGCAGGCAGGCTCCTAGTCATGCTGGCACTCAGCTGCTGAGGCTAATTGAGCAGCAACAGAAGGCTCAGCAAAAGCCAGCCCATCCCCCACTCAGGTTAGGGCGTGGCTTTCTCAGGTCTGGTAAAAGCCAGCAGAGCAAGTTTGGAAGGGTCAGTCTGGATCCAGCAGTGGAAGGAGACTCTTGGCCAACAAATGAGATTGAGATGGAAGACTTGGAAGCTGTCCCCTTGGTGAACCAGCCGGTCTGCTCTCAGTCTGAGGAACCTATGGACACTTACCTGGAACCTGAGGAAGCGCCCAACTAAGCTAAGTTTGATTTTGGCTTTTTGGATTGCTGACTGTGTTTTGTTTTTGAATGCTGAGACTTGTGCTGGGAGAGTGAGCATTACCAAGCTCACTACTGAGGGACTGTGCAAGCTTTCAGAGGAAGTATGTTTTGTTTTTCTTTCCTCTGTTGGGAGAACTGTGCCACTGAATGTTAGTGGGAATTGAGGGGAGAATCCACAGAAGATCCTTGGGCTGGGATTGTGGGGCCAGTATTGGCAGCTTTAATTGTGGATTCAGCAATTCCCCGTCTCCACCTGTTTACTGAAGCTGGGTGGAGAGTCCTGATTGCAGCTAGGCAATTACAGTGTGCTTTGAGAGCAATGAACTTTCATGAAGGACTGCTACAAAGACTGTGCAAGTTTATCAGCTCCTGTTTTTGCAGTTTTTCTTTTCTTTTGTGAAAAGCTAACTAAGGACTGTTATACTTACCTGAGGAAAGGCTGAGTGTAATCTTGGGCAAGACCAAGTTTTGTTTATATTTGTTTCTTGTGTTTTTGCCTTAAACTTTTGAGCATTAAGCACATGGCTGAATGAAGCTAGGTTGTGCATTAAAGACTTATTATTTTGAGGAGAACCAAGCTGTCCTGAACTTTATTTTTGCTCCTCATATTAACACCAGCAGGGCCTTCAACCCGTGAAGGCACACCAGGGACTGTGTTTTTGCACACCGCCCGGTAGCCATTCTGACTACCCGGTACCGGGGGTGTGACAATATCTCGCAGTCATGGTTCTTTGTGAACCATGTCTCCATGATTACCGGTAAGTCCAAATCAGTCTCTTCCATCACAGTCTCTAGATTCAGAATCGTATGTCCCTTATATGGACAATAGTATTTACTGCTTTCTAGATGTTGCCTCTTTTTCCCGTTAATGTATAGGTCATTTACCTGAGGGCTTATACTTACCAAGAACTGTGTCATGTCAGAAATATACTAAATAATTGTTATTACTACATCAGATCAACAGGGAGAGAGAGAGTAAAAACATTTCAGTATTCAGTAAACTGTGTTTAATCAAAGGAACAGATTTTTGACCAAATTTGGCAACAGGTGTTAATCTGTAACTTGCTGTTCCTTCCCCAAAAATACATCTTTGAACTTGTAAATTTATATTGAAGGCTAAAAGGGTAAATCAAATCAAATTAAATCTGTAAAAGATTTCCTATAATTTAAATAAATGTTATTTTCAGTCATCTCTTGGAATATAATATCAAGATTAGCTGTTCTCAAGTTTATTCCTTTGCTATAACCTTATAATTCATTTACATATTATATTAGATATTAATTGAGCTGTGCAAAGTACACAAGCTGGAAGACTGTATTGATAATACTTTTAGAAAGGTTCAGTTCTGGAATATTATTATGAGGCAAAAATAAGATAATATAAGGGCTCTTTTACTAAGCACTTAGGCCCAAAATTCTGTAAATGGTGCCAGACACGGGTCACTCATGCTTAGGCACTATTTACCGAATCACGCCTAGCAGCGCCTATGTAAAAACTTAGGCGACAGAAATATAGGCCATGGTTTTAAAGACCTACAAGTCAGGCACCTAAGTTTTTGGAGAATCGCGCTTTGTTGTGCCTAAGTTATGCCCCACCTATAAAAACTCCCCCTTAGGTATTAGGTGCCACTAAACACCATGCAATAGATTCCTACCTTTTATAGAATCGGGAAGGCACCTATCGCTTAATTAATTCTTTTTTTCTTTTTCAATTACTGAAGCTATTAAGGGGCCTTCATAGAACTCACCCTTAGCAGTTAGTTCTATAAAGGATACTAAAATGTGTTTGAATGTTCCTCCGTGCTGTCTAGTATGGTATTGTTTTTGTTTTACTGACATTTACTATATTTCTGTTACATGATTGCTTTTCATTGCTGTTAAATGTGTATATTTTTTAAATTGTTTCATGTTAATCCCACTATTAGGTTTCAATTTGATGTTTCCAAGTTTACCTCATTCATTATATTTATGCGCATAGCTGGTCATTCTTATGATATTAACAAAATTGTAAGTTTTAGGTTAAACTAACTTAGGTGAATTGTTTCATAAAGGCAGTTAATAAGGGAGGGAGGGAGGAGTAGCCTAGTGGTTAGAGCTGTAGCTTTAGCAGCCTGAGATTGTGAACTCAAGCCCTGTATTGCTCCCTGTTACCCTGGGCAAATCACCTAATCCTTCATTGACCCAGGTACATTAAATAGATTGTGAGCCCACTAGGAAAAATAAGGAAAAATGCTTGAGTACCAGAATGTAAATCACTTAGACAACTACCATTGATAAGTGGTCTATAAATAACTAATAATAATAGGAGAATTTTTGAAAACATTTCTGTACTTTCATAGTTTTACAGGAAATGGTTGGGGTGGGAGAAGTGGTAAGAGGACACTGGGAAAAATGTATTGCGATACAGGGTGATTATGTGGAAAAGTTAGGTAATTTGTTTTTGAGATATTTAATAGTTTTCTTTCTATTTGTTGGGATGATCCTTTAGTGTTCGTAAGGGTCAATTGGTATCTGAAAGATAGTGAAGAAAGGTGTTCCCTAAGGATCAGCACTATCTGCATTGCTATTTAACATTTACATGGCTACATTAGGAAAAAGATTTCAAACTTTGGGTGTTGATTATAGGTGATATGAGGACAACATTTTGTTCTTTTTTCGCATGAAGAAGAATTTCACAGAAGTGGAGATGGATTTGAATGAGTGAAGTGAATGCTTGGATGAATGATCATGGATTGCAATTGGATGTTGGTAAGACTGAGATAATGATTGTGAGTGGCAAAGATTATGAGAGACTTCCTGAGAAATTTACTGTTATGGGAATACAATTGATGCATTTAAAAAATGAACACCAGTAGCATCACCCAGAGTATTCTCCAGCGTCCCAATCAATCCAGATGCCTGTTGCTCTGTATCTCTAATCAAGGAAGCAACTATGATCTTTCCATGGGTAGACCGGATGAGCCATTTGGCATTTATTTGCCATCATGTTTCTGTGTTTATTTCTGGTCCTCAATCTCACCAGTGAAAGCTTTTGGCAGACTGATGTCCCAACATGGCGCTGCTTGCCCAGGCTGTGTCATCAATCTATGTGGAATATTGGTTATCACTTTTTATTGTACTTGTGGACATAGTTGGGCAATCCTATTCTCAGAGCTAAGAAAGGCACCTAATGGTGCTAACAACACGAAAGATATATCCACGGCTGATAAGCTTCTGGATGACTGGCTCTGGTCCATCTGCTAAAGATGTCTCACAATCGGATCTTCCTGAAAAGGCAACTGAGGTGTTGTTGTGCTTTTATGGTTCTTTATCATATTCAGGCCGCATACAGTGAAGTTCTGATGGGCCAGAGTACTACACATTCACCAACTTGATAAGCTTCTCCATTAATTCTTGGACATCTGAAATCTTAAAATCCTGACCTAGCTTTATTTTCCAAAGACTGCCCATCTTTTCTCTTATCTTTCTAAATTGGTGAGTGCTTGGGAAAAAATAAACTACTCAGACCTTATAGTCATCTTCCAGAAATGTAATGCATTTATCAATATCTACTTGAGAGCTACATAATGTAATGCTGCTAGAGGTTGCTTGAGAAAAAAAATTACTAGTCAATCAATATGTAGCCGGTGGCAGTTAGCAATTTAAAAAAATGCTGACTGCCACAGGTAAAATTAGGCACTGATATTTAATGTTTGGCTGTCTCTGGGCACAGCATTGAATACCACTGTCTAACAAAAGCAGTCATATTGCTGGCTCTTATGTGGGAAGCAGCTGAATATCAGCTGGGACCCACACAAATGCAATGTTCATGTCTTCCCTCCCACCCCCAGCACAAGATCAACCCCCTCACTCCAATTTTGAAGAGGCCTGCTGAGCTTATCTTACTCCCTCGCAGGAGTGAGTGCCACTTGTTCTGTACTAAACCAGCTCCATAATAAAAATGGCCACCATAACTTCTAGTGGGAGTTTCACAGTACTAGTGGTAGTACCTTGAAATTATCACTAGAAGTTGTGGTGGCCAATTTTAATAAAGAGTCACTAGGAACAAGAGTGAGGGGCCACTAGCAGCAGTGGTTCACTCCTGATCCCTTTGTCCCACTGGCCACTAGGAAGTAAGGTAGGCCAGAGGTGGGCCTCCTCTAATGAGAAGAGAGTTTGGTTCATGGGTCGGGGGGTTGGGATGGGGATTGGAGCTTGCTAGAGTAGTAGCAAGGGAGGGAAAGCAGGACATACCTAGATGTTATATGGCTGCCATTCAATATTTAGTGCCAGCACACAGAGCAAAACTAGGACTATCTTTTACATGGTCCTATATGCTTGGTTACCTCTGCAGGTGCCAGCACTGAATATTGCTAATACATGCATAATTCCTAGCTCCTTTCTACCTCTGCCTAATTCCTGTAATGCCTCTGACCTGCCCACTCGTGACTTGGCTGGTGAGTTCTGAAATTCAATGGCCTTGCCCAGTTAACTGAGGTTCAAGCAATTTAAATGGACAGGCACATCCCTACCCATTTAAATTGCTTTGAATATTGACCCCCTTAATTTTCTTGGCTGAATTTCATTCTTTTTAGCATGTACAAGTGAAACTGCCTGTAGAGATTGCAGCAGCCATTTTGGATTGGAGCAAGTGGGTTTCACTCCTGCCTTCAATAAGATCATCAGTAGACTCAAGGAGGTTTTTCCTGGGCTGGAATTACCATATGTGGCGGGAAAGGTGCAATGGGAGGAGATAAGGATCTGTGGAGAGATGGGGATGGGGGACTTTCATTCTTAAGTAATAGATTGGGAGAGTGACTATGGATCATTGGGGGGAGGATTGGAGTGGGGAACAGAGGGAAACTGTAATATCTATACAGATTCCAGTCAATATTCAGCTGGGGCCTACATAACTTTAATGGGGGCCCTGGCTGAATATCAGCCAAGACCTGCATAAGCTCCATTGGGCAACCCCACTGAACTTAGCATCACATATTTAGTGCTTTTGCCTGTACATTGACTGGCACTGATTATTCAGAACCAATGTAGTCAGCCAGTGTTAAAAAAAAAAACCAAAAAACAAACGCAGAAAGCCACTGACTGAATATCAGGAGGACTGTGAATACATCGAAGACAGGGCATACTTGTCTTCCTAGTACATGCTAAGACAAAATGTAGTTGAGATAGTGTATACTGTTCTCTGTTAGTATATACCTTAAATTAGTTCACACTAAAACAGACTGAAATGCAAGAAATCAAAATAATGATCATCCTTTTAATGTATCAGAATATCTAGAAATGAAAACATAGGTTTTCCTCCGACACTTTCTGCTACCGTCCCTTTCCATAAATGAACAGCTGAGTCAAGCATGATTTATTTGGATTCTTTTGGTCTTACTATCAGGACGTGCTATTTTTTCTTAACTGTGTGAGCAGCCCTTTAATGACTATTCTCTGCAAAGTGGAAAAAGAGTATTGCATAACAGGCTTAAAATAGCTCTTCCATTGCTACTTGTATTTCTTTCAAAGAAAGGGAGATTATGATCTAGGAAGGTCAGTATTTGTTTCTCAAATAAATTGTTATGATCAGAAAATCCACTTGGGCTTGCAATTATCATTATTATCAAGCTAGCACTGCTTATGAGAACCATTTAGGTATATTCAATATGTTTAACAGAAAGGGTATTTAAAAAGTGAGAATAACATTCAGTGATTTAAATGCATTGGAGTATACCCGTTTAAAAATTATTTGAATGAAAAGACTTAGGGCTCCTTATACGAAGGTGCGCAAGCGTTTTTAGCACGTGCTAACCCCACGCTACAAGGAAAATGCTAACACCAGCTCTACGGAGGTGTTGGCGTGTAGTGCGTGCTTCGTAAAAGGAGCCCTTAGAATGATGTCTGAAGTTCATGTTTCTGAATGCAGATCATATTGGAAACAGATTTACTATCTGAAAGTGTAATACTGATTCACTTATCTGATGAGATTTGACCATTAAACTGTTTTTGAGGGGTTCATAAAACTACTTTATTAGAAGATGCTCGTAGCAGTTATTACTTTTAGCTTTCAGAAACCAGCAACCAGTATGACTTAGATGTATTTGTTCAGTCGGTAAAACCTTAGATTTTGACTCCACACATTAATTCATGCCTTTGTAATATCAAGGTTAGATTATTGTAATTCAATACACTGTGGAATCAATGCAGCACTTTTACCTAGGTTATAGACATTGCAAAATTCAGCAGCTAGGCTTCCAGTCAAGGCTAAAGTGTATGATCCTACAATTTATTTGTTGATAAGTTTACGCTGGTTACCTATCCATTATAGATCTAAATTTAAAATTCATTGTTTGACTTTTAAAGCTCTACATGATGCTGCTCTATCATACTTGGCTGCTGTAACCATTCTATATATCTCAAAATGTACATGACAGTCAGTTGACTCTCAAAGACTGGTACTTCCTTCACCAAAAATGGCTAAGTATGAATAGAAATTAGCAAAATACCACTATATCATACAGTACACACCAGTATTATCAAGCCTTCAACTATAAAGGCATCCTAAATGGCCTCAGAAATGGAGCCTACGCACAGTAATGCAGTCACAAACTGAAACAGTCCGCGTAGTAGAAATGCTCCTGCTCCAATCATTGGCCTTTAAAACTATTTTATAAGTGCTATTCTTTACTATACACCCTACACCACTCAATATTTGCTTAATCACAAAATACTGTGTGTACTAACAAAATTTGGAAAAACTAGACCAGAAAAAACTTATCTTATTTGTTTAGTAGTCTTCACTGTCGGAGCTTTAATAGTAAAATCTCAACTCATGTCCATTCGCGAATGGACATGAGTTGAGATTTTACTATTAAAGCTCCGACAGTGAAGACTACTAAACAAATAAGATAAGTTTTTTCTGGTCTAGTTTTTCCAAATTTTGTTAGTACACACAGTATTTTGTGATTAAGCAAATATTGAGTGGTGTAGGGTGTATAGTAAAGAATAGCACTTATAAAATAGTTTTAAAGGCCAATGATTGGAGCAGGAGCATTTCTACTACGCGGACTGTTTCAGTTTGTGACTGCATTACTGTGCGTAGGCTCCATTTCTGAGGCCATTTAGGATGCCTTTATAGTTGAAGGCTTGATAATACTGGTGTGTACTGTATGATATAGTGGTATTTTGCTAATTTTTATATTTGTGTTATATACCACTGGGTTATACTACATTAGTTTTGATATAAGTATGAATAGACTCATAATTCTGTTTTTTCTTTTTTTATCTCAATCTTTATGAGATAATCTTCAACAAGTAATTTCCAAAATTTAAGTCTCTCGGCCTCTTTTACAAAGCCGCGCTAATGGCCCCAAAGCCCATAGAGATTTAAAGGGCTTCAGGGCTGTTGCCGCGCAGCAGCCGCTAACGTGGCTTTGTAAAAGAGGCCGTATGTTGAAAACTCATTTTTAAAAATTTTACATTTAATTTGATATCATTTTTAGATTGTCAGTGGACATGAGAAGACTGAATTCATGAGACCACAACAAAAATAGTTCTTGATTTTAATATATTCTTTATGACTAAATTAGATTAAGCAAATGGAAAATTGTCAGGTCATACTGGAAGGACTGTATCTAAGCTTCAGACAATGCAAAATGTGGCAATTTGCTTAGTGAGTGGTATGGGTTGATTCAATCATATGACCCCATTGTTGATCATTTAAGATTCTGGTAATTCTGCACAACGTCCTGAATACTAGACAACCAAGTACCTTAAATAAGCTGCTTGTTCCATATACCCCTTCTAGGGAGTTATGTTCCAGTCTGGCTTAATTTTAACAAGTACCATCTGTTGGAGTTGCCAAGCTAGAGTGTACAAGAATAAGGGCTTTCTTCTACCTAGCCCTTATTCTATAGAATTATTTACCATGGGATCTTAGAGAGGAATTATCCCAAATTTGATGTAGGAAACATCTAAAAGCCTATTTCTTCTGGCAAACCTTTGGGATATTATTGTTGAAAGGATAGGGTAGTAATTATATAGGATCCTGTGGAGTACAGGGAGTGTGTATCCAGATACAATTACATTTTGACAGTTTATATCTATGCATGTATTAGAAAAAGATGATTTTTAAACTATTTTTTGTATTATATGTTCATGGGAGGGGATGGATTTTGAGTGAGGTACTATCTCTTATCTATAATGGAGTTCCTTTCATCCTTTTATATTTTGTTATTGACTGTACACTGCTGATCTTACTTTGGTAGTGAAACAGTATATAAAGTCTAATAAACTTGTAAACCTGTAATTTTGTCTCAGCCCAATAAATGACAACAGGGTCTTTTTACTAAACTGCACAAGTTAAAAAGGCAGTGTATCCCAAGATAGTTTTGTGATTTGCATGTCCTACCCATGCACTCAAAAAATAAGTTTTATTTTTTTACATGGGGAGTATGTTTGGAGGCAGAGAATAGGCTTGCCATGTGCTAATCAGTTAGTACATGGGCACTGGCACATGCTAACCAATTAGTGCAGGGTTAGCCCTGGAGCCCTTACTGACTACAAAATATGTGGCTAATGGCCCTGTGCAAAATGGAAAAGTAGCATATGGCCATTAATGCAGAAAAAGAAATTGCAGCCATTGTACAGCCACGATAAAAGTGGCCTCAGTGTGTGGAAACCTACATGCTAAAAATAGCATATGCCTATTTTGAGCATAGTTTAGTAAATTTGCCCCAATATATTTTGCTAAATTCATTTTTAGGCTTGCTTTTCTAAATAGCCTCTAAAAACTCTATATATTGTAATTATTCTGCATGCTTTATTTAGATTCTTTAATTTTTCAGTTTATCTTTTTATTACTTTTTATTCTTTAGTTTTTTTAGGGCTGCATTTTGTAATCATTATTAATTATGCAATTAGAGGTATGTTATTTATCTCCCCCTCCCCCCCCCCCCCCCCACTGCAGCTCCTTGCAACTCTGGGCAATGGAGGAAAATAAATAATTAACATAACCTTTAATCATACAATTAATCATGATTAAACTTTTACTTGAAATGCAGCCATAAATATTATCATTTTTATTTTAGCTGCACGTATGGTTTGTTTGCAGCAATGAAATAGATGCTTGAGTGTCACTATGTTTAGTTTCTTCACATGTGTGTTACAGTATACCTATCAGGGATTTCACAAACATGTTCAATTGAACTTTGAACTTTGAACACATCCAGATGGCTCTGGCTCTTATCTCTTTTCTCTTCACCTTTTTTTATATATAGCTTTTTAGGAAGTCCGTATGATGATAATATCAAACTAGAATGTAGATAACAATATCATTTAGCTTCCACTCTATTCCTCTGTGAACATAAATCGACTTCATCAATTGAGGTTTCTGACAAGGGTCAGGCAAATAACTCAGATTATGTACATCACTTGTCAAGCTATGAAATTTAACTATACACTATGTATAGAGGTGTTTATGACCTGTAAATGGCAACCTGCCAACAGATGCAGCTTTGCAATGGCCTAGTTAAATGCTGTCCTGCAAAATATATGCTAATTTGCTGGAAGACAGAGAATAAAGGCAAAATAATATTTAATGTACAATTTCCTCTAAATTCTCCTTGAAAATTTCTAAAAACACAGTTGTTACCTAATGATCCCAGGAGATTTATCCAATAGGAGATCTGATGTGACATTATGATGAATTCCTTAGGGGAAACATTTTACGGTAGATGTGAAAATTAACTTACGCTGTTACAAAGGTTTGCTGTTGGAATGCTGAAAATAAGCCTGCAGTCTGAACACTTTAATCACACATCCAGTGGAAACTACATAAATTAATAATCCATTGTGTTGTATTTGGGCATTGACGCTATTCTGATAGGTTGATATAAGTAGAATTTGAAGCAGTCACTTCAATATGGTCAGCTGTTTCAGATTAGTGTAGTATAAGTATACAGGACTTGACTGAAGGCCTGAAATTAATGCGTTAACTTGCTATATATAATTAACACTTATTTTCATACTTCACAGGGATGCAACAGTTTATTTGAGCCTAAAACATAACACATGACTAATTTGTTATGGTGATTATACAGAGCTCTTCATTGGCCCATCCCTCTAAAAACCATGACAGAAATAAATTACTCTGCAGTCTTGTTGGAACACTAGTTGTGGGTATTGAGTAAATCTACAGTTTTCGGTGCAAAAAAGTGATTTAGCTAGGTCTAGAATTCGGCAAATCTCATTTGGGGATCAAATGAGGGATTTTGCAGATGTTCCCGCCTCCTCCTGCAACCCATTACTTGGACAAGAAAGCTTAGCCAGCCAATAGACTGCAGAGAAAAAACATGACTGAAGGTTTCTAAGCAGGTTTTTAAAGCACTGTCTGTATAGCTACTGTTCTCACCTCCATCTGCAGCCCATTGGTCAGACATTTCTAAAGAAACTAGGCTGCAGGGAAAAGCAGGACTGAAGGTTGCTAAGGCACTGTCTCTATAGATACACTTCTCCCTCAATATTCGCGGGGGTTAGGAGCAGAGCTGGCCTACAAATATAAAAAAACAGCAAATAATATTTGGGCTGGTTCTGACCCACCCCCCACCTTCCCCCGGAATCCTGGACCTTACCTTAAGCCCTCTGAGATTTCCCGGAACCCTACCTGGTGGTCTAGAGGGCTTTCGTGGCAGGAACAATCTTCCTACGCTCCTGTCCCGTGCAGATCACTCTTAGGAAATGGCTGCCGTGAGCTCCCGTTGGTGAATGATCTGTTTGCCCTCCTTCAGCAGGCCCCCTGACAGTTTCAGGCTCTAGGCACGTGTCTACTGGGCCTACTCTTTAATCTGGCCCTGACAGCATCAGACCGGGATTTTGGGGTAAAGAGACTAGCCCTTCCCTAGAAAGGAACCATTAGACAGTTGGGTTTTTTTTCTCTTTAGTTGCAGTGTGCATTAGTCTGGAAGCGTTGCAGGTTAATCATGGAAATGCTACTTCAGTTCCTAATAGAAAGGCAACAACAGCAACAGCTGCAGTGAATTATGCAGATGCAATGTGAACAAAAACAAGATTTCCAGAAATGTCTAGAGTTGCAACAGAGTTACTGACTCCTTAAGCACTACAGGGTCTTAGGTTGCAGACCTATTCTTCAGTTCCTGTGTTGTCAAAATGACTCCCAAAGGTGATCTAGGATATTTTTAAGTGAATTTTGATAGAACCATTCTAATGGTTGTCTGTCTGGACTATCTATATATCTTTATATCTAATGGCTGTCTAGGAAAACTGCTAATCAGCAGCATTCATGTTAAATTTCAAGATGCTAACTCAGGCAGCAGAACTGCCTATGCAGAGGTTAAGGCTGCCATCTTGGAGCAGGTAGGATGTACCTAGGAAACCCAGCGCCAAAATTCCAGAAAAGGAGCTCTCCATACAAGTTACTTGAAAGGGGCCTAGTATGATTAATCAGAGCCAGTTAATAGCGGACATTTCATCACAGCTAGTTAATCGTGGCCATTTCAGCATGGCTGTTTCAGTGCAATGAATTAGCCACTATGATTATCCCATTCTGAATCTGGGTCTTTACAATTCAGCATTTGTGGGGCAATGCCCCCTGCACCCCTTAATTATATGCTCCTCCTTTCCTCCCTTCAGCCATTAGCACCATGGCATCCTTGACCTGTTTGTCCTCTTCCATCACCTCAACTCATTGGACAGGGCGCGTTAAGCTTTGGGCCTTCTGTTTTGGGTGCCTTTTGTCTGCCATTCTGCTCTGCTCTGCTCATCTGGTGCAGGGCTGGATGGAGCCAGGTGCTCAACAGACCCTTTCATCATCCATCTCTGTTGTTGCCAGTGTGGTGTGTCATAGTACACCCTCCACACCGGCACTGGGACTGCTAACCCCACCCGCCAATAACTCTGGGACTCCCAGTGATTGGGGCTTTGTGCGGTCCCAGGTGCTGCATCGTAAGAACATAAAAAATAGTCTTACTGGGTCAGAACAATGGACCATCAAGCCCAGTAGCCCGTTCTCACAGTGGCCAATCCATGTCACTAGTGCCTGGCCAAAACCCAAGGATTAGCAATATTCCATGCTGCCGATCCAGGCAAGCAGAGGCTTCCCCATGTCTTAATAACAGACTATGGACTTTTCCTCCAGGAATTTGTCAAACCTTTCTTAAAACCAGCTACGCTATCCACTTGGCTTTGGGCCGCCAGATTTCCATCACCACCCAGCTGTCTTTCCCTCTTCCAGGGTGGCACTGAGTGTCCTCCAGGCCTCCAGACATGCGGAATAGGATGATTCAGCATAGCCGTTTCAGCACAGTTGTGATAAATTGTCCCATTCCAACTTGGAAGTGGCTGCAATTGGCAGGGAAATCTGGAGCTGAGATATTCAAGATCATTTTCCTTGAACTGTTCTTAGATAGGTTGCCTTTGCCTACAAGACAATGAGTTTGCCAACATCCCAAGCTGACATTAGAGAGTGCTTTGAAAGTGGCAGAAGTTTTCCACTAAGCTCAACTTGTGCTGGAACCTTACAAGGAAAATAAGCTTGAATCTAAGAAGACAGAAAGGAAAGAGGGTTGCCAAAAATGCCAAGGAAAGGAAACTATCATTGAGTCCAGGAAACTAGAAGGGAAGGACAGAGAGATGAGGACTTTTCTAATCAAGAACCCAACATCCCATATCAGCCTGGGTGTGGGAATTTGACCTTCTCATTTGTTTTCAATGTAGGACCATGTGACATGTTGGAGAGACTGCCTCAGTAGATGTGAAGATGTGATGAATGTGAGTCTAGTGAATCCACATTCTGGAGTCTTAGGCCATGCCCTTTGCATCCCAGGATGCACCGGGAAGAGGAAGGCCCACCATTTTGAAGAGATGGGCCTGCCAGCCGGAGGGAGTAGGCATCCAGCCGTCCGGCTTTTCTTTAGAGAGGTACAAGGGGTGAGAGGGGGTGTCAAGGAGGGCTCAGGTGTGCCAGGATGGGGTGTTGAAGTTTGGGGGGTGCCGGAGTGGGTTGTTGGGGTTTTGGGGGTAAAAGCTGTTGGGGGGGGGGTTCAGGGGATCAAAGGAGCTGGTGGCATAAGGGAGTGGGCATCCCTCATGACAGTCATGATGAGGGGTGTCAGGGCTTCATGGGAACTGGTGTCAGGAGGGAGTGGGCATTACTCATGCCAATCACGAAGGGGGTTGTCAGGGATTTAGGGGGGTGGCAAGAGGGAGTAGGCATCCCTCCTGCCAGTCATGATGGGGGTTCAGGGGTTTGGGGGAACCAGCTGCTGGAATGAGTAGGTATCCTTCTTGCCAATCATAATCGGGGGGTTTGGGGGATCAAAGGGGCTGGCGGCAGGAGGGAGTGGGCAACCCTCCTGCCAACCATGATAGGGGTGGTGGGCCTTGTTAGGTAGGAGGGAGTGGGCATCCCTTCTGCTGATTTTGGAGATACATGTTGAGGGGGCCTCTGTCGCAGCTGGCTCAGCTGATCATGGCATGGGGTATTTTCCCCCCAATCAGCTGAGCTGGCACAACTTTGGGGAGTCCTGCTGGCTTGCTGATCGGGGATTTCCTTGCCACGATCAGTTCAGCCAGCCATGTCTACTGTTAACTTTTGAAATGTAGGCCAGAATTTTGTTGGCCCACATTTCAGGCATTTGCCGTGGCTGTAAGGAGATGCCTAGGGCTGCTTAAACTCACCCAACACCATTTCAGGGCAAAACCATGCCCATGCCCAAGCTTGGGCGAGCTTAGGTGTCCCTTCCCATCTCCCTAGACCTGCGACAAATATCCGCGGTGTAGGTGTCCTGCTTCGTGCAGTTGTTGTTTTTTTTTTCTAAAAATGTGCATCCCAATTGGCTGCTGGATGGTGATAGGATGCCTACTACTGCCTACAATTGTTTTTTTAAAATTATGACATCTCCAAAATTGACACACCCTCTGATATGCATTACTACCTTATAGTCTTTTCAATAAAATATCGCTTGAGTCAGTGCTTTTATCCACTGAAGTTCAGCCACACCACTTCACAGCTCAATCATTTCATTGCTCCGCGATCTTGTTTACAGGCAGTTCCTGGAAGATAAACAGTGCGGGGAGGCCAGGGGGGGAGGCGGAAGGCCAGGGAGGTGGAAGCCGGACGCTGGGGGGGGGGGAGATGATAGCAGCACTTCCCGATTGACCCTCCCCCTCGCCCTCTAAAGTAGGTTGCGGCAGCTGCCGCTCCTGCTTTAGAGGGCGAGGGGGGAGGGTCAAGCAAATCGGGAAGCCAATTTTTTTTTTTGTTTTGAACCGATTCGAATCGATTCACCCGAAGTGAATTGGTGAACCGATTTGAATCGTGCAGCACTAGTCACCACCATCCATCTCGACCACTTTATCAACTTGATCAACTTGGTCTTGAGAAAGCAATCTTCATTTAATATATCTCCTTTACCACAATATATTTACAATAAACTGCATGATTTAATTATGATGATTATACCGTCTCTAGAAGGCAACATGCTGTTTTTTTCTGATTTTGTTAACCCCCCTCTTTTAAATAAAAAAAGAAAGCTTCTAAAGCATATAGGAAATTACAGGAATTTACTTTAAATTATAATTCCTCAATTGAAATGTCATGTTCTTCTGTGTTAAATCTTGATGGTAATGTTATTAATTGGTCTGATATCTGGTTACACTCTGCTCGTCCTACTAGGTCTGCCTCACTTTGTCGGTCCACATTTTTTATTGTGCATAGATCTTACTGGACGCTAGAATTGCATCTCAACCCTTTTCAAATCTATGTTGGTCCTATAAAAGTAAACCTGGTCCACTTTCTCACATTTTAACGCATTGCCCCAATGTGCAAATCTATTGGAATCTAATATGGTGCAGAATTAGAAAAATATTGAACAGTGTTAATTTTTTACCCTGTTCTTATAAAACTCTTATTCTACGTTCCTCTAACCCTAATCATTCCTAATAATCAAAATAAACTTTTTAACATTCTCCTCACTCCTGCCACTCATAATCTGTAACTGGAAACTAAGTTTAATTTTAGTGAGTGGTGGAGTTATGTGTGCTCTTTACGAAAATGTGAAAGTATTATTGCTTTAAAATCTTGTAAAATAATACTCTTTCGTACAACTTGAGCACCCTTTGATAATTCCTGTAACCGCTTTTGAGTTAATTGCCTTTTTGTATAGTTTGCAGTTTGACCGCATATTTAAGTATCTATCTATATATCATATATTGCTTATAAACGTGTATTTGCTTCTATTGTTACTTTAAAAATGCAATAAAATCCATTAAAAAAAGAGAGACCACTGAGATAAGTGCATTTAAAATATTGTTTAAGCTTAAGATTTAAAATTATTTAATAGAAAAATGGGAAATATTTAAATATTTAAGATAGAGAAAAATAGTCATTAAGAAGGGTAGGAAGAAGCAAAGCAATGACAAACTAACACGTAAAGCTTACAGCAGTGAAATGATTGAGCTGTGAAGTGGTGTGGCTGAGGCTCGGTGGATAAAAGCGCTGACTCAAGTGTCATTTTATTGAAAATACTATATAGGTGGTTCCCTTGAGAAGCTATTTGGCCAGAGTTTTCATTACACTGATGCTGTTTAGCATGTATTTATTCCACCAGCGGAAGCCAGTTATTAATAAGACGTATTAATGGTGTTGGGGATACTTTAGCTAGTTGCCCATGTGGAAAAATCTATCACTGCCATGGTAATAGTATGTTTTTGAAACATCATTGGCTTTAGTGAATCAACCACAGGGTGAGGAATACATTTCCACATTTCTTGTGAGTTTGCGTTTTGTTTGGCTGACGAAGTTGAGATCTCTATTATTGGATTCTGTTGGGTTTTTTTTTTTTCAGTTTAAACAGATGACAGAGCAGCTTTTCAACTTTGTTAATGAAAATGACAAAGCAACAATTTTGCATCATAAACCGGTGGAAATAATTACTATATGCTGGTGAAAGAAGCAGGATGACAACTTATCTCAGTCTGGAGGCTTTTATGACTGTAATACTCTAAAAATAAGTCTGTAGAAACAAATGACTCTCAAGAGAAACAGGTTTAGTAAAATTAAACTTTGATATTTACTATAAAACCCAGTGAGGAAGTAGTACATAAAGCCTGATACAATTAAATTTTTGAGTATTTAGGTGGCACTTCTGAGGGTTTACATATGTACAGTTTTGGAAGTGAGAGGCCACCGAGGGTGTTTCGTTTTAAGAATGACATGTTTTGTCCTAATAAAAATAAGGGCTCCAAAATCTGGGTGTAAGTAATCCCTCCCCCCCCCCTTTTTTTACAAAGCCGTGCTAGCAGCTGCTGCCGTGGTAATTGCTCCAGTGTCCATAGGGAATTAATGCACGTCAAAGGGTTTGCCGCACGGCTTTATCATTAAATATATTTTATTGAGCAAATACAATCAAAATCAAGAACAATGAACAACAAAGTAGCTCAAAATTTAATACAAAAACCATCAAACCCATCCTACCCATCCCCCCTCTCTCACTGATGCTGAACAAAATGAGATAATGTAGACCAAAAAGGCTCCCAAATTTGTTGGAAGGCCCGTCCAGGCAATGAAGAAATGTCTTGAACACCTCTCCGTTCCCAAGAAAGCAACGTAATCATATGACTACGCCACACGGTTTTATAAAAGAAGCTCTTTATAGCTAGTTACTAAGTAAACCCTGTATATCCTTTGAAAGGAGTTCCAGTCCAACTTGCTTTCCAATGCTTTGTGGTATAATAGAATTTATCTGTGCAGCGGCTGAATTAAAATGCTGTCTGATGTATCACATAATATCACTGCAACGACTTTTCAATTAATGTGTGTCATTACCCTAATGTTCTCATACATTTTCAGTCTTATTCAAACTGCCGAGCCTCAGCTCAGCTCTACAGGCATGGCTTTTGTTACTGCTTCATTTCTCTAGCACCATATCTTATCAATTCTCCAGTAGGTTTTGGGTTTTTTTATTTTATTTTACCTTCTTCCTCTTTCATTCTATTCCATTTTTTATCCTTGAAAGAGCAAATTTGACATTTGGTGATACATTTTTTTGGATATTCTAATTTTTTCAAAAGCTCTATTTACAATAGGTCTTTGGATGTAATTTGAGGCATGAAGTTAGTTTTTTTTTTGTTCCTTTACCCTTTTTCTTCCCCCTTTTCTTTCTTCTTTTCTGTATTTTCTTTTTTCCGTTTTTCTTCTTTTCTCATTATTTTGACCACTTATGTCAAATATTTGGTTATTTATCAGTTTATTCAAACCACAAGATTATAGAGGGCTGTTTCTCAAGTTTCTAGTAATAGTTAAAGTATGTTTTGATATTTTTTATTTCATTCATTACCCAAAATTGGCATATAACACAATAATAAGTAGTGTATGATAAAGGTTGCATTTTCTTATTTTCTGTATACTTACTTGGTAGATCATAAGTAACAATTACCATGCATTCTGTGTATTTGATGATCATAATTTATCTCATTCACATCAGCTTATTCACTCATCTTTGATGGATAGTTTCAAATGTCTGTATAAATGTTGTATTGGATTTCATACCCATACATATGTTGCATTTTTCACTCACTGAATAGTTAAGTTTTGAAATTTGATGTTGGAAGATGTGGATACAGTGGTTAGCATATCTGGATTTTAAAAAAGTTTTGAACTAGTTCCTGGATGAAAAGTATATAGTCAGTTATTTGGGTTTGATAGCATGGGAACTTGCTACTATTTGGGATTCTATCAGGTACTTACAACATGGATTAACCACTGCTGGAAACAGGATCCTGGACTATATAGACCATTGATCTGACCCAGAATGGCTCTTCTTATGCTCTAACAAGCATAAACAACTTCTATCACAGCATGTTGCTTAAATCACAAGTGTTCATTGTATGCAAAACAGTCTGTTCATACAGGCACTTTTAACCAATTGAGGTGAAAGAAGAGATTTCAGAGAACAAGTGAACATGTGTAGCATATCAGTGATGCCAGTGTCAGTGTTGATCCACTATGAAGATGGAGGCATTACTTTTCATAAGTACACACTAACTTTTCCACCTACTTGAGAGCAGGGATAATATCTGTACCTTCAATTTGGGTGCAATTTCTTCAGGATTTGTAGTAGTATTCTGTAACAACATAAACTAAAAATAGGTTCCTTTCTGCCCAGTTAATCTAACACCCTGTTATAAAAATTACTTCCAATTATGTAGTAATTGTGCATGTATTTTCCTTCTATACAGTGATTTGAATGAGTGATAACTATTATTGTCTTTTTGTGGAGACAGGTGAAATCATCGATGTGTCATGATATCTATAAAATATAACTAATAATGACTAGATATATTGTCTAGGATTCACCTGTTTCATTCAAGAGCATCTCAGAGGTCTTTCTTTAATGTTTTCATCTCTCCTGAGGAAAAAAAAAAGAGATAAAAGACAACAGGACCCCAGAGAGAATCCATGACTCATGTCAATCAAACCCAACTTGAGAGGAATGAAGAGATTGCATCTCAAAGCTCTACAAAATTACTTAGTGACTTTTCAATTCATATTTATGAGTGGTTTACTTTGAAGTGTTTATCAGGCAATATGCAGAAGCATGAAAGAGCACTGCCTAGAACCATGCCCATGTTTAATCTGTTAAATACTTATTCCATGGGGTAGTAAATGTATGTCAAAGTGAATAAGGATTGATAGTATTTTTAAAAATGTCACAATGAGTCATAAAGAGTGAAAATTTACAAATGTGAATCACATGTATTCTTTGAAGAGTAAAATATTGAATTCAGAGAAAATAATAGGAGTTGAGAATAGTCCCATCTTATATATTAATGCTTTGAAAATCAAAGGAATGATTGTTTTATGAGTAGACAGCTTTGAGGGTAATTTCTGACAGATAAAAAGCAACAGTGGTAAGAAAAGACAGAGGTTCTGTCTTATCACATATTGGGTCATTATATTTTGTGCTGGTTGGAAAACATTTAACATTGAAACTTAAGAGGGAGAAAGAATGTAATAAAGATTTTCATATCTTTTTCTAAATCTGGGGAAAAAAATAATCTTGACCATGTTATATTGAATTTATATTATTTTGAAAACAAAAAGCCATAGCTTGATACTCCCAAGTGCTTCTAAAAGGGGCCAGCAGTAATTCAGAAGGTGCCCCAACTTCCCCTTTCTCCTCTTTATGCCCTACCCCAAAAATCCTTCCCCCCACTAAATTCAAGACCCTCCTGATATCACCTTTACCATCAAAGACCCTACCACAATCACTAAAAACATCCTTATCCTCCTGCAGTCCCCCTCAGGTCCTTTCTTTAGTAATCCCTTGTGCTGGAATGTTGCTTCTGCCCCTTTCTGACTCCAGGTTCAAATTGGCATTGGCAACCCCCAGCAGTAGCCTCATAATATTACTGATAAAGGCAAGGGCACCAACAAGGGTTGCATTGCCATTTTTGAACCTAGTACAAGGAGATTGTTCCTGCCCTAACCTCACTAGATACTAAGGATTGCTAAAGGTAAGCCCTGGGAGATATTATGGGAGGGTATTGAGTGCTTTGGTGATTGGTAGTGTTTGGGATAGGAAGAACATCATGAGGGGAGCTTGATTTCAGAGGGTCATGATTGGGAGGGAAAGGTCCTCTTCTCAGGGAGATGTGATTGAAAAGCAATGAAGGGGAAATCGGAGGGGATAGCTCCTTATTTTGAGTGCTTATATTCTAGCCTATGAACCGCCTAATCCTGCGAGTCAGATTTGTGTAGTATAATAAACAACCAATAAAGAAAAAAGTAAAAAAAAATCATCTATCTATTCAACACCCCTTTCTAACTCCTTAAGCTGTTTTGAAGATTGATCTTTTAACTAGAGAATGATACAGTGACTGTTACACACTGAAATGGGTAACCCACTGAAATGGGAAGAAAAAAAATAAGTGGCCGCCACGGGCACGGGTACGGAGATATGTACATTCACCGCCCCATGGAGCGGTGAATGGCCTTGTCTCTGCAGTCAAGTGAAGAATTGCGTGGTCCAGCAGCCCCCTCCCTCCCTCCCTGCCAATTGCCGGCATCCAGGCATCTCCCTCCCTTCCCCTCACCTTTGCTGGCAAATTTAATTGTTCTTGCCTCCAAGGCGCTGCCTGAGTATTTCAACAAGTTGCTCCTCTACAGTGCGGATTGGCTGAAATAAACCACGCTGTCCCTCCACCTGCTGCGTGCTTGGCTTCTCCTGCCCCCAGAAGTGGAACATCAGTGAGCTTTTGACCAGCTGGCTGGGGGGTCCTGCTGGGCTATATACTTGAAATAATGCCGGTGAGCGGTGCAAGGCTCTCCGGGGAACAGGAAAACAAAGGAGCCGGGGCTGGGAGGTAAAAGCAAATACAAGGAAGTGGGGAAGGCGTTGGTCTGTGTTCATAGCGAGGGCGCTTCCTTTTGCTTTTCCTCCTAATGGTTAGCATGGCTATGTTGCAAGTCTTCATATGCCGGTCTTGTATGAGAGTTTGTTTGTCCTGCTAGAGGGCATGGTGGTGAAGGGGTGCTGTGTACATGGAGGCTTTGTCTTTTTTTTGGGGGGAGAGCATGGTGGTGAAAGGGTGCTGTGTGTATGGAGGCTTTGTCTGTCCTGTGGGGGAAGGACATGGTGGTGAAGGGGTGCTGTGTGCATGGAGGCTTTGTCTGTCCTGGGGGGGGGGGGAGGGCATGGTGGTGAAGGGGTGCTGTATGCACGGAAACCATATTGAAGAGGCAGAGAGAAGGCAGACAGTGGATGGAAGGAAGAGAATGACAAGAAGATGAGGAAAGCAGAAACCAGACAACAAAGATAGAAATAAAATTCTATCTCTTATTTATTTATTTTTTTTGCTTTAGGATAAAGTAGTATATTAGTTGTGTTGATAAAACATTTATAAACAAAATCCTGCCATCTGAAGATCTCTTCCACTAGTTAAGCAGCCAGAACATTGATTTATAAAATGTCAATTGTACAGAATATTGTTTTTTTATACTTTAATAAAATGAGTTCAGTATAAAACTATTTGAGGCTTGTGCGGATGGGATCGGATGGTTTGCGGGGATGGGGACGGGGACCGAGCTTGCCTGGATGGGTCAGGGATGGGGACCGAGCTCGCGGGGACAGGATGGGGATGGGGCCGAGCTCGTGGGGACGGGGACAAATTTTTTCCCCGAGTCATTCTCTACATTTGACCTTTTTTGTACTCAGGTATACAATTCTAACCAAGTCATTCCCCTGAATCACATGGAAGGTAAATAACTCCCTCCCTCCTACCAGTTATTTTCCAGTTCTATAGCCTTTACTATGGAATCAGTGGTTATAATGTGTGCTTTCTCTTGACATTACCATCTCTTGTAAGATTATTACAGCAGACACCATAATCATCTTTAAACCTTGTTCTAGCTATCCCAAGAGCATGCTTCTGCACAATAAATGTATGATTTAATTAGTGCAAAGACGAAGGATGGCTGATTTCTGTTTTCTACCATCCAAATTCTCCCTGAACTCTCCTACTTGTAGGAAGCTTATATACTGATGTAACTGAACAGAGCAGAGTCCTAATTTTTCTGTTAACACACTTGTAATTCTGGCAAATTCCTTCTTCAATGTGAGCAAAAGAGTCAAGTCCACTGATGTTCTGAGTCTGAAGCTATGCCATCCTTCAATACTGAGTTGTTGGTGGGTTTTTTTTCATAGCAGCAAATCATGAAGTTCACAATATAGGGCAGTTAGCTATTATGAAATTAGACTCCAATAACTTTATTTTAATTAAGATTCTGCTGGGCTTTTACAAAGACGTGCTGCTAAACAGTGCATGCTAAATGGCAAGTTGTCCGGAGGAAAAGCATGTGCAGCTCATCATTTAGCCTGCGTTGTTTGGAAGAGCCCCTTTGAAAAAGGACCCAAAGACTCCAAACATCATCCAGGGACAGTTTCTTTCCATTTGGATAATATCTAGACTGCAACTGATCTTCATGAAGATAAGAGTTTTCCCTGGAGAGAGGCAAGTGCTTCCAAAGCATGTCCATGCTGGAATGCCAGTTTTATTTTTAAACCAGTGATTTTATTTATTAGAATGCTTTAGGAATTATTTATCTTATTTATTTATATACCACTTATAGCCTAACCCCCTCTTTTACTAAGGCGCACTATGCTTTTTAGCGCGCAATACATATCAGCACGCGCTGAACGCTAACATGTGCACATTATCCTATGGACGTGTTATCGGTTAGCGCACGCATTGATTTAGCATGCGCTAAACGCACGCTAAAACACTTAGCACACCTTAGTAAAAGAGGGCCTAAGTGGTTTTTACATGCAGGTACTCAGTCATTTTTCCCTGTCTGTCCCGGTGGGCTCACACTAATGTACAACAGGGGATTAACCCCCCCCCCCCCCAATACAAATGTGTGATAGCATTTTTAGCGTCAAGCTGTGGTGGTAGTAACGTCGACTCTCATAGAATTCCTATAAGCATCAAAGCTGTTACCGTGTCAGCCAGCGCTAAAAATGCTAGCGTACTTTTTTAAGTGCCCAGGGTCACTTGCACTTTAATCTTATATTCTTATATTTAAGTATTGCTTGAAACTCATATTTTTCGTGACTATTCTGGATATTTTAGTCTCTTCATCTGAATTGCTCTTATTAAACACCATTTTTAAAAAAAATATTCAATACTCTTTTTAAGGCCCCCTTTTATCAAGCCACGCTAGTTTTTTTTTTTTAAATCTCTGGCCGCTGCAGTAAAAGCTCCAACACTCACAGAATTCTTATGGGCATGAGAGCTTTTACTGCAGCAGCCAGCAATAAAAAAACAAAAACAAAACCCTAATGTGGTTTGATAAAAGAGGACCTAAGTCAGGCAGATAATGGCAGAGCTTGCACATTCTGGAACTTCCCAAGGTCCTGAATCCTGAAGACCCCTATCTATTACACTTATAAGTTAATTGCAGAAAACATAGGAGTTTGTTTATTAAGGCGCACTAACCGATTTAGTGCATGCTAAATGCTAAGACATCCATTATATTTTATGGGCACCTTAGCATTTAGCGTGCAGTAATCTTTAGCATGTGCTAAATCGGTTAGTGTGCTTTAATAAAAGGAATGCTGGCTGGATTCAGTAAATGGCATCCAAATATAGGTATTGGGAAAAAAAAAAAAAATTGTTCCCATTGCTATTCTATAAAGGACATTCTGGGATTAGTGCTCATTATAGAATAGCATTGGTTGATGAATTCTGCACCCAACTTTGGACACGAGAACTTATACCAACTGAAACCAGGTGTAATTCCTGGCATGTAAGTTGGGTGCACATCCACAGTATTCTGTAATACTGCACATAATTTTCCAGAATGCCCCTAAGCCACTCAAGCTAGGACTGTTCTGGAACTGCTGCTTTTCAACATATTTATCAGTGGTCTAGAGACGGGAATAACTGGTGAGATAATTAAATTTGCTGATAACACAAAGTTGTTAAATAGCAAGAGGATTTTGAAAAATTGCAAGAGGACCTTGGAAGACTGAAGACCGGGTATCAAAAAGGCAGATGATGTGTAATGTGAGCAAGTGCAAAGTGATGCATGTGGGGAAGAGGAACCCAAACTATAGCTACATAATGCAGGGTTCAACTTTAAGAATCAGTGCCCAGGAAAAGGATGTAGGTGTCATCGTTGAGGATATGTTAAAACCCTCATCTTAGTGTGCAGCAGTGGCTAAGAAAGCAAATAGAAGGTTAGACTTTATAAGGAATCGAGTGCAAAACAAGCCTGAGAATGTTATAATGTCCTTGTTTCACTCCATGTTGGTGGCCGCACCTAGAATACTGTATGCAATTCTGATCACTCAAAAAAGATATAGCAGAAGTAGAAAAGGAACAGAGAAGGGAGATGAAAATGATAAAAGGGATGGGATGACTTCCCTTTGAGGAAAGGCTAAAGCAGCTAAGGCTCTTTAGCCTGGAGAAGAGACAGCTTAGGGGGGAGGTATGATAGAGGTCTATAAACTACTGAGTGAAGTAGAATGGGTAGATGAGAATTGCTTGTTTATGCTTTCCAAAAATACTAGAACTAGGGGACATGCAATGAAGCTACTAAGTAGTAGAGTTAAAACAAACCAGAAAAAAATATTTCTTCACTCAACATACAGTTAAACTCTAAATTCATTGCTGGATAATGTGGTGAAAGCAGTTAGCTTAGCAGGGTTTAAAAAAGGTTTGGGTAATTTCCTAAAACAAAATCCATAGGTTATTATTAAGATGAAGTAGCCTTGTGGTTAATGTAGTGAGCTGAGAACCTGGGGAGCTGGGTTTAATTCTCACTGCAGCTCCTAGTGACTCTGTTCAGGTCACTTAATCCTCCATTGCCCCATGTATAATACTTAGATTGTGAGCCCACTAGGGGCAGAAAGCACCAGTATATAATAAATGTAAACCACTTTGATTGTCCTACAGAAAGGCAGTATATCAAAATCTCCATTAACTTACCTTTATGAGAGCAAATAGAATTCCTTTGAGCTGTTACCGCCAAACTGTGCTTTGGTTTTGTAAAAGGGGGTAAAAAAACAACAACAAACAATCCCTGCAATAAATGGATTATATTCAACTTTTACGTACTGCTTTATGCACATCTCAAATGTGAGTAGCCCTTCTAAAATGACCACCTTAATTTCATGCTCTTGAAAATAAATATTTTAGGTAGTTTTTATGTAAAATATTCCTATGACTGCCACCACTGAAAACTAATTCTTTGGTGGTTGTGCAGTGTGTGAAGGACCAATATACAAGAAGATTAAAAATTTGATTTCTTTTTTTTGACTCACAGAACTCCCCTAGTTTTCCTCATAATATGTTTTTGTTGTCCTCCTAGGAACTAACTTCACACTGACAGAACTAGGAATCTGTGAGCCCTCCCCTCATCGGAGTGGTTACTGCTCGGATATAGGAATGCTTCATCAAGGCTACTCCCTGAGCACAGGCTCTGATGGCGACTCAGATACAGAGGGAGGACTATCTCCAGAGCGTGCTATAAGATTATGGGGGAGAGGAATAAAATCCAGGCGCAGCTCCGGTCTCTCAAGTCGGGAAAACTCGGCCCTAACCTTGACTGACTCGGACAATGAAAATAAATCAGATGAAGAAAACGGTAGGCCAATGGCTTTAATCTATGTCTTAATGCGCTGGGCACTCATGACGTGGATCTGTGTGGCTTAATCTGACATGTGAGAAATACCGCTCTTTTCTTTGAAAGTTGTTCTCTCTATGTGGCTCTTTTCTTTGAAAGTTGTTCTCTCTATGTGACTCCAACAATGTTTCAGTTCTATGCAACACAGCAACGGAACCCAGGATTCTGCATGTTATATCATAGGTTTTAGCCCAAGATTGTCCTGTCAATGGTCAGTGTTTCTTTACATGCTGAATGCTGCCAGTTGAATTAGACCCAGATGCTCAGTTCTGAGCCTGTCTGAGCACCAGCACTGGAATTCCAGGTGTTAGTGCCCAGATGCTATCTACATATGGCTGATATTCTGGACTTAAGTAACAGAGCTGGTTGAACCTAGTTTGACTGCTTTTCATGCAGTTCAACATGTCTGATTATCTAGTTGTAGAATCACAAAAGAGGTTGTGGTCTGCACATACTTAATCCACAGACCAATCAAAACAGACCTACAAATTGTAGAGAAAAACATTTATTATTCAAGGTGCCTGACATAGCCATGTTTTGCCTTCAAAAAGGCAATGTCATAGGTAAAATTGTCAGGACAGATAAATAAATTAAAAACAAGATCAAAAACAATCGCTGGGTTTTATTAAATGGCAGTAGAGATTACTACCATGGGCCAGAGCGTTAAATGCTCCAGCGCTCATAGAATTCCTATGGGCATCAGGGTATTTAACTTGCTGGCCTGTGGTAAAAACCTCTTTCACCATTTAGTAAAAGGAGCCCAATATTCTCTAAAAGAACAATCAAATAAATAAATAATGATAAAATGATAAAACAACAAGAATTATAAAACCCAAAACCAAAATATGCATTTAATGTAAAATGCAAAACTAAAAAGTTAACCAAAAACACTGTTGGATTAACAGAATCAGGCATAAGTACTGTATATGTGATCATGCATTCTTTTTTCTGTGACCAGTACTTCAGAACATAGAGTTGCCATATTGGGAAAGGCCAAAGATCCATCAAGTCCAATATCATGTTTCCAATAATGGCCTGTCCAGGTCACAAGTACCTGGTAAAATCCTCGAAGAGTAAAAGTCCCTCATTTTCAGACTGTGCTAATATGCTCATGTAAACATTGTTTCTTGTCTTAGGCTTTGCATAGAGAGGTTACTATTAGAGAAAATGTTTTTGGAGTCCCCAGTAGGCATAGGCGCCGGAACGGGGAGCCACAGGGGGCTTTGGCCTCCCCAAATATTTGATCCCTGGTGATATAGGGGAGCAGCAGGCAGGAGCGAGCTTTCTGCGCTCCTGCCCACTGCTAACCCAGTCGGTGGTAGCTGATTTCTTCCGCCGCTGAGCAGCAACTAGCAGGAGCATGCTTTGGCGCTGCCTTCTCGGTGTTCAGCAGCTTCTTTGACTGGCTCCCGCAAATTCTCACAAATTGCAAGAATTTGCGGGAGCTAGTCAAAGAAGCCGCTGAGCGCCGAGCAGGCAGCGCCAAAGCACGCTCCTGCTGGTTGCCGCTCAGCAGTGGAAGAAATCAGCTGCCACTGACTGGGAGGAGGTAGGAGGATGGGGCAGGGTGCACTGCAGAGCCGGGGGAGAGGGGGGCTGGGTGCAGAGTCTGACAGAGTTTGGAATGGAAGGGAGCTGGATGTAGAGTCTGACAGGGGAGGGAGGGAGAGAGGGAAGGAGGGGGGGAGGGGCTAGGCACAGAGTCTGACAGGGGTTGGGAGGGAAGGGAGCTGGGTGCAGAGTCAGGGAGGGAGGGAAGGAAGGGGGCTGGGTGAAGAGCCTGACAGGGGTTGGGAGGGAATGGGTTGGGTGAAGAGTCTGATGGGGTTGGAAGGGAAGGGAGCTGGGTGCAGAGTCTGACAGGGGATGGAGGGAGGGAAGGAAGGAAGAAAGGCAGGGGGCTGGGTGAAGAGTCTAACAGGGGAGGGAGGGAAGAGGGCTGGGTGCAGGGCCTCACAGGGAGAGGCTGGGTACAGGGGGTAAGAAGTTGAGAAGGCAGGGGGAAAGATGGTCAGGGGGTTGAGAAAGACAGATACTAAGTTTTTTTTATTTTATTCTCTTAAGCATTTCAAAATAAGTTTTAAAAAAATGTTGAATTCCATTGCACCAATTCAATATTAACTTGGCATCTATGCTTAAAAGTATGGAAGATTTTGCAATGATTGGGTGGTAAGGTGGTTTAGGGGGGTTTTCCTTCCATGGTACCCCTCCATTTCTCTGAGCTAATCTTCGCATATGTATAGCATTGCTGAATAATCATCAATACATAACCAGGGTAGCGTTTTTTGATTACAAACAAATATCTTTCACTCCCTAATTTGATATTAGTGGTATATCTATACCCCTTTCCCTGCACATGGTTTGACAAAGATGGATGTATGGCAGAAAGTGAAGGAGAGAAAAACAGCAAATGGATAAGGTGGCCCTGGATACACAGTTAAGAGCACAGACAGAAGGAAGTGCAGCCAGAGACTGGGAAAGATGGTTTGAAAACCAAAATCACAAGGCACAAAGGTAGGGGAAATGATTTTATTTTCAATTTAGTGATTGAATTGTATCAGATTTGAGAAATTACATCTGCTGTCTATATTTAGCACTGTTCAGGAAGAAATACATTTGTTTCTATTTCTCTGGGGGTTGTACTGCATGCAGAGTTTTGCATCGTAGAGTTTTGTTTGTATATATTAGTCCTTTTAGTTTGTGGTCCTGTATTTGCATAGGGGTTATGTGTTCAGCATGTGTGACCAAGGCCAGGTGTTCTGGTAGGAATGAATGTTGAGAAACATACAGTGTGCTTTGCGTAGTTTAATTTTGTGGTTAACCTTTATGTATTGTTAATAATATTATATTGTATGTATATATGGAAAATAAATGGACAAAATTGTATTATAATTAGTACTATTATGGGGGCGGGGTCTGGGGCACAGCTTGCGGGCCCTCCCAAACAAAAATTGTTTTGCTGCCTATGCCAGTAGGTCTATGACCTTTATGGCTAATCTACTTAGCACAGAGAAAAATAATGCATGATCACATGTACTTATTCCTGATTCTGTTTGGACTCATGAATATTTCATAATCTGACAGTGTTTTTGGTTAACTTTTATTTTATATTTTGTGAATGTATTTGGATTTACAATTCTTATTTTATTGTTTTATTTTTATTTATTGATTTATTTGATTTGATTGTTAAAATAGAATATTGTTTGTGTATGATTTTGTTTTTAATTTATGTCTTAATTGACAGTTTTGCCCCAGATACAGCCTTTTTGAAGGCAAAATGTGCCCATGTCAGGTACCTTAAATAATAAATGCTTTTTTCTCTACAGTTTCTTGGTCTTCTCTGCTTTGTCTGTGGTGCTTATTTGGGCCCTGGAATCAAA
The DNA here is from genome assembly GCF_902459505.1 of Geotrypetes seraphini. Taxonomy (NCBI): domain Eukaryota; kingdom Metazoa; phylum Chordata; class Amphibia; order Gymnophiona; family Dermophiidae; genus Geotrypetes; species Geotrypetes seraphini. The sequence goes on along the minus strand of NC_047101.1, from coordinate 33,694,285 downwards.
TATCTGCAGTGCCCAGAAAACTCCAGGCTCCAACCCAGCACTTACCAGAGAGTGCCAAAGTGGCCACAGGACTGTCCGGTTAAATGCTTCTGAATATCTGCCCTAGGGCTGGGCAGTGCAATTTAACTGGACAGAAGCCTTTCCTAAATCACTTTGAATCTTGATTTGTTTGTTGTTGTTGTTGTTTTTTTTTTTTTGGGGCATAGCATTGGGATATATTGACTAGCAGGTGGATTACCTTTTGAAAGAAAGTATGCTAAGCTATGAATTACAGATTTGCCTTGAAGTCTATTTTTTTCCTCAAAATTTGCGCACCAGGGACTCTCTAATATCTCCTGAAAACTCTTCTAAATAGGAATTTATTTTATGCTTTAATTTCCATAAAACAGATATGGAAGCTAAAGCTTGTTTTAGCAGATAGTACACTCCTTTACAAAGCTGTGCTAGTGTTTTTAGTGCTGAAGTGTTTTGAGCATCGGAGTTCTTACCACAGCATCCGATACTAAAAAGGTTTGTGCGGCTTTGCAAAGGAGGGGGTATACCAGTGGAAGCGGCAGCCTACTTTTTTGTTTTCTTGTGATACAATAGAGGTCTGGCTTATAGTATGATCATGCTCAGTATGTGGTATAAAAGCACATCCTTTTGTGATCATTGTCACAGAAAAATATACACTAGCATTGGGATTCTTGCTTGAAATCTTGTTTCCAGAAAACTGTTAGATGTGATATTTTGTCTTAATGCAGAACATTCCATGACTCAATTTATAACAAACATGTTATTTCTTATCTCAACATTGGATTATTTGCCTGATTAGATACCAGTAATTAATCAATACTGAAAACTGTGCAAAAAATATTTTTGCTCCTGAACCTTTCAGCACACAGGGGAGACCAAGCCACGAAGCATAAAATGGAAATATGCTTTGTTATGCACTGCAGAGTTCTGTTATGTGCATTGGGTCCTGAAGAAAAACAGAAATTTGGTAAACTTTTTTTTTTTTCTCAACATAAATGATGTAGTGCTTAAACTTCCAGGAATCATATGAGCTACTACTGCTCATTGCTGAACATTGAATCTCAAAGATAACAATATATTTATGTACTGTAGATCTGTTGCAGATATATTAAAAGGGGATAACGGTCAGACTCTGCCATAAGAACAGCCGTGTGTATGAAAGACATGTGGGCCTGATCCAGCATAGCGCTGGGAAAGATAAGGGTTTATCATAACAGCATTAGTAACATTATACTGTATACTGGCACACAATCCGGAAGAAAGTCCAATTACATTAGCGGGAAGCGATTTTATGGTCGCTCCCGACACAGCTGTTCTTTCGGAGTTTAGAGTAGAGCTCCCAGCGCATGTGGATGGAAATTTATTGAAATATTTGAAAAGTATTTATTATTGAAAAAATATTTATTACTGAAGGTAGGAATACTTGGAAGAGGGTTTTTTATGCTGATGAGGTAACTCTAAGGGCTCCTCTTACGAAGCCGCAATAGCGGCTTTAACGCGCCGTGACTTTTAATCATGCGCTAACCCCCACACAAGCCCAAAAACTACCGCCTGCTCAAGAGGAGGTGGTAGCGGCTAGCGCATATGGCAGTTTAACGTGCGCTATTATGCCCGTTAAACCGCTACCGCGGCTTTGTAAAAAGAGCCCTAATAGTAGCCTGAATGCTTACAAAATTAGCAGCAGGCACGAGTCTGAGGCTTTTTCTCCCCCTTTACAAGATTCCTGAAGCTTTTTGAGTTTTAAATGCACAGTGCGTTGTTGAGCCTTAGGATGAGGTTTAAAATGATGCTATTGTAAAGGAGTAAAAAAGTGAAATCTCTTTTTTGGGGAACAGGATTTGCACTAAGGGTATTTGAGTTTTTTGATAGCTGTCAGACTCCCCAGAGGCTTGCAAGCTCACACATACTTGTTTTCAGTCAGGAACCTGCAACCAGATTTTCAAAGAGAAACTCACCAGAAAGTTTTCTTATGAAAATCAGAAGGGGGATGTTGCTTTATAGTAAGAGTCAACTACTTATGGGAATTTTAAAAATAAATTTCCCTGCATACAGGATGGTGTGTATATTTATACCTGCATTTACAGAAAAAAAAGTTTCAGGTAAGCGCGCATTTACCCACAAGAGAACTTTAGAAAGTATGAGGTGGTTTGAAAAGTTTCGCAAAAAAAGCAAGTTAAATAAAATAGTCTTATCAAGGACTATACACTTAGGGCTCCTTTTACAAAGGTGCGTTAGGGCCTTAGCACGTGCTAGCTGCTACCGCCTCCTCTTGAGCAGGCAGTAGTTTGCTAATCCGGTGTCTGCGCTAAAATCGCTAGGGCACCTTTGTAAGAGGAGCCCTTAGTCCAGCGAGTTCCAGTTCTCTGTTGATGGAGATTCAGGGCTCCTTTTACTAAGCTGCGATAGCGTTTGTAGGACGCGCAGAATTTTAGCACATGCTAAACCCGCGCTACGGAGCTAGAACTCATGCCAGCTCAATGCTGGCATTAGCGTCTAGCACGCAGCAATTTAGCGCGCTCTAAGTGTGTACTAAAAACGCTATCACAGCTTATTAAAAGGAGCCCTATGTTGTTTAACTTGCTTTTTAAACATGTTTTTATCAAACTTTTCAAATAACTCTCATAGCTTCCTATAATTCATACCTTAGAAGAAAAATGGCATGGAATCTCTAAATGGTGCTGTTTTTTTAGGTGCTTGTAGGTGTCCAAACTCAGTAAAAAAAAAAAAAAAAAAAAAAATGCCGTTGAAACAACGTTTTTAACTGAGTTTCAAGACACTTAAAAAATCGGTGCCAGAATCACACCTCCATAGGTGCTGAAGGTCACCTAATGCCACTGTGGGCGTGGCTAACACCAGAAGAGCATTAGGTGGCCTAAAGCACCTACAGAGGTGCGATTCACATCATAGGTAAGTGCCGGAAATTTTGGCCAGAAAAACCCAGTGCCTATTTTTGCCAGAGGCACAATTCTGTACTCGATGCTGTCATGTGACTGACAGGCAAAAGCGGTGATGGTTACAGAATCCGGGCCAATATGTCAATAGAACGCTGTAATACACTTCTGATTGTTGTAACATGCGTCCTCTGTAAGCAAAAGTGAGGCATTCTCGGCATCTGAATGTCATTTCTGAATATTTACTTTTAGAAGCCATTAAAATCATGCCTGGTTAGACGCTGAATTGAGTTTGCAAGGACTATGTCAAGGATTGAGTTTTAATCAGGATGATCCTTCCCTGCCTCTCATTTTCTCTAAATAAAGTAGGTGAAGTGTGGTATGCTTTGTGCAGAGATACATGGTAAAGATAATGAACCTAATATTAAAAAAAAGCTGAACTTCTAAATGTAGGCTCCTAAACTTCTGTCCTATTTTCAGACAAATGTAGGAGCCTATGTTTTCAGCTGAAAATGTGTCTTAATGTAGGAACTTATAGTTCCTTTTACTAAGCTGTGCTAAAAAATGGAGGCTTAAAGCAGTTCAAAACTTTGTTTCTAAAGACTCTCTGTGCGTTTATAAATTTGAAATTCAATTATTGTAATGTGATCTATGCGGGTTTGCCCAAATCACAATTAAAACGTCTTCAGACATTACAAAATACGGCAGTGAGAATATTAAGTAATGCTAGTAAATACGATCATGTAACACCTTTATTAAAAGAAATTACATTGCTTACCTGTTTATTTTCGGATACAGTTTAAGATCCTAACTTTGAGCCAGAAACATTATATTTGGGTGGTCCTGATTATATGGCAACATTAATTATTCCATAAGGGCTTTCCGATCTTTAATAGCTAATAGACTAGTGATTCTGCACCCTTCGAAAACAAAATGGGATAGAACCCGAAATTCAGCATTTTTTTTTTTTTTTGCCATTATGCAAGTACTATGGAATTCTTTACCCATAAGTTTACGTTTTGAATCTTCATCTACTCGGTTTTGTGTATTTCTGAAAACTTACCTTTTTGAATGAGTTTTTGCTTAATTGTGAAAACTAATAGAGAGAACATTTTTGCAGTGTTGAACTTTGAATGTTTTTATGTTTCTTTCATATGAATGTAATGTAAACCGCTATGAATTCTGTAACTAAGGCAGTATATCAAATTTATTAAACGATAAAGCATGCCTAATGCAACTGAAAATGACCATTTTTCTAGGTCGAATGCTAATATTCACCTTAGTGCACAGTACCTACAAATATCAATGTGGGAGCACTTAACCCAACATTATCCAGTTAGCGCATGCCCACTCTCCGCCCATGCCAAGTCCCCTCCAAAAATATATATATTTTTAAATAGCTTATGCATAGGTTGCCCTATGCTAACAGGCAAAATATCAGAAAATGCTTGAACACATTTTGCAGTAAGCCTGTTAGAGAATGTTAACTGTGCTTTAGTAAAAGTGCCCTTAAATTAGCATCATAAATCCTTGAAATTGAGCCCACTATATGTTTACATCTCATTAGCATAGTTAATATCTACTTTTTGATTTTTGCATAATAAATGTCCATGTGAAATGTCTATTGGGGAATAAAGTGCTGAGGGAATGCATAGATAGTGTCAATATTCAGCCACTATCCATGCAACTATGCAGTTTAAGTTGGGTTAGCGTGACTGCACAGTGACTGAATATTACTCTCTGTAGCATTAGGTAGAACACTTAAAACATTGCCAACTTTATCTAGACACCACAAAAGCACGGTAAGGATTTTCAGTGGCAATGAAAATTGGAAGACAAAGCACTTGATACTGCGGGCAAGTGATCAGGCTCCGGACTTTTTGAAAGTCTGTAAACAAACACTAAAGCAGTTTAAAGAACATACAAAAACCCTTTATTCAAGATGGTAATGAAAATATAAAACACAGTCCCACCTTATAGGCTAGAGAATGCTTGGGGGTTCATAGCTACCCCTGGCAGGGTCTTGGAGGCATCCATCAGCTCCTTCTAGGCCTTCCTGAATTTCCCAGATTCAGATCTGGGCATACTTTCCCGCCTAGGCTTCCCCATCTCAGCTCTGTTCAGCAGGCCTTGGTATGATGTATCTTTAGGAGAACTAGGGTTTACCTAGCCACTTATCACAGGCACTTATCTGTATAGCGATTGCCACTATCAGTTCATAAATTTACAGGTTGGGCCCAAGCTGCCTGTGGGCTTTCAAAAGTTTCCCCTAGCAAGTAAGTTAATAATATTCTGTAATATATCCTACTTATTAGATTTCTGAAGAATACATTAAACCAGTGTGTATAAATAAATGCATCAGAATGTTCTCAGCATGGAAGCAGTGCATAAATGGTTTCTGTGTTTTAGCAGTCACTGCTCAATACTGAAATATTTGTATAGTAGCTCTTTGGGGAAAAAGCTTGTATCAGAAGCAGATAATTGCATTACAATAGCAATTAAGAATTGAAAAGTTCTTTATGGCCGCTATGGATGTAATGATAGCATGAAAACCAGTTTCAATCTGATAAAAAGTGCTGGAGTGTTGTTGGCTGTGTTGTCATTCTATCCATTATAACCTTTGTGAAAATGACATTTAATATGCCGTGTGTGCATAAAAATATTCATATACCTTTAAAATGATGATTAGACAAAGCAGAGAGGTGTTAACTTCATAAACTTCCGATTCTGTCTCTCTGACATTCGGTGCAGCTGAAGAAAATCAATGCTTTTTCACCTCACCGATTTTATGAAGTGTGTGGATACATTATCATATAGATCGACAGTTGCCCCACTGGTTCAGTGCCACAGCATGGACACTTACAAAGCCATCATTAATTTCTCATGCTTGTACCCAGCAACAGTTTCCCACACAATAAACATTGTGTCCTTCAGAACCAAATCAATAACCTTTTAGGTATGCTTTGCTTGCAAAGGAACTAACAAGTGTCCATACTTCAAACACGATGTGGTCTCCAATACAATTGTAAATTTGTAGGGGAGATTGGCATAAAACAAGGCATTTCATGGCATGAGGTTTTTATGCGTTGGCATCTAATCCCTTTTGTCTAAAGTAGTAGTCTACAGTTGATAGGATATTTTGTGTCTGACAGTGCAGCAAGGTCTGTTTCCTGTCACAGTTGATGGGTAATATCTGAAGCATCCATACATCAATTGTTCAGCTGGTCGAGAACAACAACTTCAATCCAGATTTCCAATTTTTCAGCTAATTGTACAGCTAGTTTTACAAATCCTTGATTAATAAGAGATCAGCATTCGAAAGAAAACCCAGCATAAATTAGATACATAGGTCCTGAAATTCATAGCAGTTTAAGCGGGACAGAGAGGCTCTGGCCCACTTAAATCTCTGAACCGCAGCTAAATGCTGATATTCATCAGCGCTAGACCATGCAGTAGAGCAGAAAATTAACTCTAACTGGCCCCCCTAAAAGGGGACCAGTCAGGGTTGGGTTAGGTGTTGGTATATTTAGAATAAAAGATGTCCTAAATTCACCTGCTTATCTTGTGTGGACCATGGCTAAATATTGGGCCAGTGCCCATAAAGGTAGTTTTATTTTTATTTAAAAAAAATAAAATAAAATCCACTGCGATCCCTTCCCACCCCTCCAACACAGCCTCCTCCCTCCCCCTTCTCCCTGACTATGTCTACCCCTTTCCATGTATAGAGGTAGCCCCCCCTCCCGCGAGCCTTCCTACATACAGTACCTAGTGGTCCAGTGGGGGCCTTTGGGGGAAGGAGCACAGCCTCCTCTCTCTTGCTCCTTTGCAGTGGCCTTTCAAAATGGCTGTCATGAGAAGTCAGCCAGGTCATAAGCTCGACAGGGTGAGGTTGCCTGGAATTATGCCCCGCTATTCAAAGCCGGTTCCCAGACATTGCCCGGCACTGAATATTGGGGCATAATTTAGCCAGTGACGATCAGAATTTTAAAATATCAAAGTGATAGTTGGAAAATCTATCAATTTAAAATATGGTCTTTTAGCTCACTTAAGGGCCCTTTTACTAAAGCTTAGCATGCACAAAGTGCAAATATAGCTCATAGGTAAAAAAATAGGACAAGCGGCATTTAGCATCTGTTAATATCCATTAGTGCATGCTAAGCTTTAGTAAAAGGGCCCCTTAAGTTTTATGATTTTTTTTTAATCACAAGCTGTCCAAATTTAACCAAGTGCAAAATGGATCATATTGGAGGTGATCCCTAGGCAAACTTTTAAGGTTAGCTGGTAAGCATGATGTTCACTGGCCATGTAAACAACAGGCCTAAATCTATTCACTGGCTATTTATTTATATAATTGTTCAGCTAATTGCAAATAATTATCTGCCTAAGGGGCCCATTTACTAAGCTGTGCTTAGAAATGGGCTTACTTCACTCATACACTGGTCTTTCCTCGCGCTAAGCCCATTTTTATCTCAGCCATCAAAACTGACTTTCTTCAAAATGTGTATCATTTTAGGCCATGTGCTAAGGTTAGCATTAGCCCATGGCCATTAAAAAAAATACCATGGGAACACTTGCTGCCTCCTATTTAGGTGGTGCCAAGAGCTCCCACATTATGGACATACTAACCAGTTGGCAGAGCAGTAATGTAGATGTGCCAGTTGGTTTGCACATCCATTACCATTCTCCTTCCTGTTGGGTCCCCGTCATCGTACACACATGTAGATTGTTCTTCTGTTTATTACAGATGGAATAAAAACCTGCACCAGGAAAATCTGTTTCCATAGTATCTTTTGCTTTCATTCTCCATCCCCAAAATGTTGTCTCGGAAAAAAAATCACACACACAAAAAAATTACCATGTGTGTAGTAGGCACAGATGCCAAAACTAACACGGAACACTTCAGCACATCCGTTAGGCTAATTTTGCTGAAGTAAGCATTAACATTTAACACATCTTAGTAAAAGAGCCCCTACACTAAAATGGTTATCTAACCCTTTTAACAGGATTTTAAATTTATTAACAGGGTTACCACAAGTTATGCTATTTTAACACAGTGCCTCATTGCGTAAACGCTTCCTTTTACAAAAGCACACTAGAGCTTTCTACCATGGGCCGGTGAGGTAAATGGTCCAACAAGCATAGAATTCCTCGCCAGCCCGCAGTAGAAACCTCTACCATGGCTTTGTAAAAGGAGCCCAAAATGGTGGTAAAATAACCTATCTTAATAATGGCCCATATTAACAACTTCCTCTCTAAAGACCATATCAGGCTATGACTATTTCCACTTGCTAAATTAAATTACCGACAACCTCTCAAACACAATGACAGAAATCGAAAAATTAAACACAGCAAAAACAAGTCTTATTGGCAAGCCCCAATGACAATATTACGAGAACATCGCTAAAAATCAACAACCATGAATACCCAATATCCAATACCATAAAAATACTGGGTATCACTCTAGATACACATCTAACCATGGCTGACCACACAAACTTACTGGTGAAAAAATGTTTCTACACGCTGTGGAAGCTAAGGACCATAAAAAAATACTTCGACCCAACATCCTTCAGGTTGCTGGTGCAATCGCTGATCCTATCCCTCCTTGACTACTGTAACATCATCTACCTGGGTATCCCACAAAAAACAGTATAACAATTGAGATTAGTACAAAACACCGCTGTTCGCTTAATCTCCTGACTGAGAAAAAAAGACCACATCAGCCCCTACTACAAAAAACTACACTGGTTACCAATAGAAGCGCAAATACTATTCAAATTTGCATGTATCTGTTTCAAACAAGTCTGGGGACTAGCACCTTCCTTCCTGCAAACTCACTTCGTTCTGCACAACCCCACACGAACTACCAGAAACAAAAACATCTTTGCCTACCCAAAGATCTCAGGCTGCAGATACAAATCCTTCCTGGATAGAACCTTCATGTTCCAAGTGAATAGACAACAAGTCTGGTTGCGAAACTGCATAAATGAACCCAAACTGACTTACAATGCATTCCGAAAAGCAATAAAAACCGCCCTATTCGACAAATTCATTGACTAAAACAGACCTCCCTTAAACTAAAACAAACCCCCCGTAAACGCTATTCAATCTCCCAGGAAGCTCCAATTTTCATGTATTCTTTACCCATGGAACTTACATTAGTATGTACCTTGTTTATGCAACTTTTCTATTTTAGGCTCCTTATCATTCGCTGACTGCCCAGCCTTCTTTCAATGTGAACCGCCTAAAAGTCGCCTGACTATGACGGTATAGAAAAATAAAGTTATTATTATTCTTATTATGTGCACTCTTTGTTGTTGTTGCTGCTGTGGTTTCATTTCTTTTTTTAATTGCTTTTGTGGCTTCTATTTTTTTCTTTTTGCTACATTTTCCATTGTAGTTTGTGCAAAAATGCAGAATGAAACATAAATCTAATTTTAATATACAATATACTGTATATATATTTTTTATCTTTATAACTTTTCAAAAACACAAGTATAAACACTGAATTAACTATTTTAAGGCCCCTTTTATCAAGTTGCGCTATAGGTTTTTAGCATGAGTCAGCGCAGTCAATGCTCCGGAACACTTGCCTTGCCAGAGTACGCTAAAAACCTCTAGCGCAGCTTAATAAAAGAGGGAGTTAATGGGATTTTGTTCTTCCATTTTGTTTAGAAACAATTAAAACAAGCCTAAGCATTCAGGGCCAGATTCTCCAAATGATGCCTACATCGGCGGCTGCTTACAAAAGTGGCACTGATCACATGTCAATCATGCAATGGCACCATTTGGAGAATCAGTTATGTGAAAGGTAGGTGCCAGGCTTTTAAAGGCCTAAATTTCTGGCACCTACCTTTCACAAGAATCACATCTACAGAGGTGCCTAACAGCGCCTAGGCTCGCTTCCTGTGTTAACCATACCTACAGCGGCCATAGGCGCCACAAGGCGCCTCCTTAGTTGGGAGAACAGCGCTGTTTTTGGAGATACCTCCATGTTTTACAGAGTTTTAATTGGTTTGGCACAATTACTGTGGCAATTGAACCAATTAAAACAGTTAAGTTAGGCAACGGTAGGGTGTCTTCTGCCGCCTAACTTAGCAGCAGTGCCAATAGATCAACCTCAGAACAACCTCACTGTATTCAAAAATTGCCCCACAAATTCAAAACTACAATAAAAGGTATAAATAATGATAATAGTAATATGTGATACGTACCCTCAGTGGGAGGAGGCAAGCTAGGGAGTAAGCAAATGAAGTTGCAACTGAAACGCTTAACAAAGAGCTAAATCAGAGAGTGCAATAGCTCACTTGACTGCCGCACACCATCATCAGTGGTTGAAGTCTACTGTTCAATGGAGTAACTTCTATTATCAGAGCGCTAAGCGGACTGACTGGTGAAATAAGCTAAGTCCTTTTTCCAGCCTTTAATTTTTCTGAAGGAGGCAGTGACTGCTCCCGTTCACCTCTCTGTTTCACTAATTGCTCCATGAATTGATTCTATTTATTATGTAAGTGTTTATTTGTACTATTTAGTCCCATCCACACAATCATACCCTATGATGGTGTGCGGTTGTCAAGTGAGCTATTGCGCTCTCTGATTTAGCCTTTGTTAAGCGTTTGAGTTGCAACTTTGGTTGCTTACTTCCGTAGCTTATCTCCTCCCACTGAGGGTAAGTATCACATATTACTATTATCATTATTTATACCTTTTATTGTGTTTTTGAATTTGTGGGGTCACTCCAAAACTAACCATATTGCAACACCCAAGGATGCATTTCCAAGACCTTGGCTCCTCCTCCTTAGTTCCTTAAGGGCTGAGGACATATTGTTCTTAGTACATTCCCAGGCAAAAAGTGTATGATATAATGCTGGTTCAAAGTTGCATCAGTTAAGGGGCCTTGAGCAGTTATTGCTAAGGAGCAGATTCGGGCCAAAGTTCACTTCTGTTTAAAGCATAGTGCTTGAATTCACGTAGGAGGTTGTGAAGCTCTGTGTAAAATCTATATGCAAGGGTTTGATACATAAAGGGAAGAAGCCTTGTTATAGAACTCTCCTTTATGTCAGATCATTAAACTTAGAAACAGGTGAAATGACACCTGCATGTTTTAAATTTGTTCTTTATTGTATAGCGACCTTTTTAGCTGTTTGGAATCCTTGTATAAACACTTTCAATCTTAGATAATGTTCCATTTTGGAATGATAATTTAAAAATTATTACAATAATAATATCATTGACTTCCATCTTTTTTTTTTTTTAATTAAAATACACAGCATAGGTAATGGCTCCTTTTTATAAAAAGTGAGCATTTTTCATTGAGAAAAGTTAGGATTACTTCTATGTCCTTTGAATCAGGAGTTCTAAGTGTTCTTTAATAACTCAACTTGGCTGTTTTCATTTTTTTCACTCTTGTGTCCTTGAGCTTCTAACTCAGTTAGAACCAAGACCACAAATATTCACCACTACTCAGGAACATTTTCTCCTGTTTTCTATCCCCTTTCAACTTAACATAGTTCAATCATTGCTTTGACAGTCCTTGCTAGGACACATCCAACAGGGCTCCTTCCAGAATCCTGCAATCATAGCCTTAAATTGTTACTGGTGCATGATGACTATAATTCCTCTCCCTGGATGTTGTCAGCACCACCTCTGCAATCATTCCTAGTCTTAACTGACATGGGCAGTGGAAGAGTTCAGCCTGGAATAAGGTTGGGTTTTTTTCCTTAGCAGTATATAGCTCTGCCACTGTGCAGATCTGCTCAGTTGTTTCTTGCCAGAATTCCTTCACTTTTCAATTATTTTCCTGAGTCGAGGGAAACTCCACTTATTAGGCATTCCTGTAATGGTTCAAGCATATTGTCTGTTTCCTTTGCTAGAACAGTGAGGGTTTGGGGCTGCACAAGAGAAAGTATATTACTTGGGTAGACATGTGGATAGGGTTACCATATGGCTCCAGAAAAAGGACGGATTGAGACATCCAGGTTTTGCTTCCATTGAAAGCAATGAAAGTAAGTAGGGCAAATTGAGACTTCCGGGTTTTACTTAGAAACATAGAAACATAGAAAGGTGACGGCAGAAAAGGGCTACAGCCCATCAAGTCTGCCCACTCTACTGACCCACCCCATTAAGTCTGAGTGCTGCTCGACCCACGTAGGGATCCCATGTGGATGTCCCATTTATTCACGTGGGATCCCTACGTGGGTCGAGCAGCACTCAGACTTAATGGGGTGGGTCAGTAGAGTGGGCAGACTTGATGGGCTGTAGCCCTTTTCTGCCGTCACCTTTCTATGTTTCTATGTTTCTAAGTAAAACCCGGAAGTCTCAATCTGCTATTCCTACATGTGGATAGTAACATGTGGCTCTATACAGTCATTGCTTACCTTGAAAGCAATGGAAGTAAAACCCGGAGGTCTCAATCTGCTATTCCTACATGTGGATAGTAACATGTGGCTCTATACAGTCATTGTTAAATTCCATAACTATATCCATAAAATGGAAGTTTTAAATAGTGAAGAAACAATAATGGAGAGAGAGGATCTAGACCAGGGATGTCAAAGTTCCTCCTCGAGGGCCGTGATCCAGTTGGGTTTTGAGGAGTAGTGGCTCGTGGCCAGCAGGGGGGTGATGTTTATGGGACGGTAATGGAATAGATGTCAGAACATGATAAGTGCAGTATTTTTTGTAGAGTTTTTCTACAAAAGCGCCTGTTTTTCGTATGATTCTGGGTAATTATAGTTAGACAAATACATGTGTCAGTTAGGGCCACGCCCAAATAGAAGTGTACAAAAAACGGGTGAATAAAAATCTGAATAATATGTAGCTAAGGCCAGAAGAAAAACACACTATAGATTAATATAAGGGAAAGAATGGTGTTTTTTATGGACTTTGCTGTTGGGTCAGATCAGAAAGGAAACCAATTTGGGTTCTCTGTTTTTACAATATCTGTTCTGTCTTTGGACACCATTTTGTGCCAGTGACTAGTTTCTGTCTTCTGTGTCCTTTGTTTAGTTTTCCCGCTCTCAGCATCGTGGTGTTAATTAATACCACATGTGCTTGCTTTAGGCTGGTAAAGAAAGATAACCTATCCCAAACTGAATTAAATATAGTTTTGAATGAATGAATATATGGAAAAGCTTGGCCAAGCAAAGAGTGAATGAAACAAATATGATTGGAGTGAAGTGTATGACATGTGTTGCTTTGAAAAACATATTATTGTATATATCTTTGCAACCTAAAGAAATTCTACAACAACATCTGGGAGTAATTAAGTCAGAGACTCCTGCTCTCTTCGTGTGTGAGACTGTCAGCTTAGGAGGAGAGGGGGACCTGCCCCCCTCCTCCTCCAGACTAAGGTTTATGTGTAAGGCTATATAGTGTGAACCTGTCAATTTAGGAAGAGTTGAGAACTTTTCAGCACCATGTTAATAATTGTAGATTCTCTTGAATATGTTATAATGTTATAATGTTAATTCAGAAATCAAAAGTAATTTTCTAAAACTGTCTAACTTTGAAACATGGAGGGATTTTTTTTTTCCTTTGTCCAACTTTTAAGACCACCTCTTTGGTGAACTGTTATTGGTTGTCAAACTTGATGATGTCACTGAGCCAAAAGTTATATAAGAGAATGACCGGAGATATGAGATCGAGATTGTTATGAGAAAGCCAGCATTTGGCCACTATAACAATCTCCCATTAGCGCAACTGTTAAGCAATTATGCTTGATTCTTTTGATCTCATAATGGAAAAATAGAAACAATAATTCAATAAATCTTGGTTATAATTTTTGAAACCTTGCGCTGGTGTCATTTTGCATGTGTTATTATTTTCAAACCAAAGCTTTCAAAGAGGCGTCGATGTCCCTTGCTCAGTTTTCAGGATTTCCCCAATGAATATGCATGAGATCTATTTGCATGCACTACTTTCATTGTATGCTATTAGATCTCATGCATTTTCATTGGGGAAATCCTGAAAACCCAACTGGATTGTGGCCCTCGATGAGGGACTTTGACACCCCTGATCTAGTCTGATGACTCTTATCCCTAGCACAAAACTGTATCAATAGTTTTGATGTGCCTTCTTTGCCTGTTACTTGAAATGTGTGGGTCAACAGTGATCATGAAATAATTTCCTATATTTGTATTGGCAGTCTGGATCAGTGGTGTAGTAAGCGTGAGCAGTGCTCCACCCCATCCCCCATACTGTTTTAACTTCTCTGGTGTGAGCAGCATGCCCTTGTCGGTGTCGGCTCACCCTTTGATGTTACTTCCTAGGCGTGGGTCCCAGAAGTGATGTCAAATAACATTTTACAGTTCAGGAAGGGGGTAAATAATTTTTTTTTTTATTAGAGTGAGAGTATTTATAAATATTTTAATTAAGAATGATCATTATTTTATGAGTTTATTGTGATTTTGAAGAGAGAATGTGTTAAGTTTATTATGGTTTTTATTTTATTTATTTTTGTGTTTTGTGGCATGATGTAATAGTATTTAATTGCATGTATTATTTTGGATTTTATTATGTATTGTGGCAGGGTCCCAGTCCATCAGGTAAGGTAAGGCTGGACCTCCACCACTTGTGCACAGACCAAGCAAATATTATCAAAGCACTTTTAGTCTCCAAGCCAAATATCAGTTTCATGCAAAAATTTTTAAAAAAACCAAAACCTTTTATTATTTTTTTATATCACCTCCAGTTAGAGAATTCAAAACAGCATATTCCACTTTTCATACAGCTATCTTCAGACATTCAGTTTATCTTTGGAACATATTATCAATAGTTCATCATTGTATACCCTAGAGGAAAGGAGAGACAGGGGAGATATGATTCAGACGTTCAAATACTTGAAGGGTATTAACGTAGAACAAAATCTTTTCCAGATAAAGGAAAATGGTAAAACCAGAGGACATAATTTGAGGTTGAGGGGTGGTAGATTCAGGGGCAATGTTAGGAAATTCTACTTTACGGAGAGGGTAGTGGATGCCTGGAATGCGCTCCTGAGAGAGGTGGTGGAGAGTAAAACTGTGACTGAGTTCAAAGAAGTGTGGGATGAACACAGAAGATTTAGAATCAGAAAATAATATTAAATATTGAACTAGGCCAGTTACTGGGCAGACTTGCACGGTCTGTGTCTGTGTATGGCCGATTGGTAGAGGAGGGCTTCAATGGCTGGGAGGGTGTAGATGGGCTGGAGTAAGTCTTAACAGAGATTTTGGCAGTTGGAACCCAAGCACAGTACCGGGTAAAGCTTTGGATTCTTGCCCAGAAATAGCTAAGAAGATAGCTAAGAAGAAAAATTAAAAATAAAATAAAATAAAAAATTTAAATTGAATCAGGTTGGGCAGACTGGATGGACCATTCGGGTCTTTATCTGCCGTCATCTACTATGTTACTATGTTACTATATTGTAATCCAATATAGGTCCAAACACCTGTAAGCTGTGCACAATGGGGCTGCCACTTCAATTCAGTTCTTGCAACCACCCCTGTGGGGCACGTCACCCTGCTGGTCTGCCAGCCGGCAGGAATGAACAGCCTTCTTCTTTACATTTTCCCCACACCAATCCTGCAGGAGCTATAAAACAGTGCTTGTGCCAAGGTTTCTTTGAAGCACTGACACACTTTCACCTATCTGACTTTTCCTTCAAGCTAAGTTCAGAAGATGTGGGGACTTCCACCCTAGGGTTACCAGATGTCAGGGTGTCCACATGACTTTTCAAAACCTGGTTGCCGGGGCCGCTGAGCTGATCGCGGCAGCCGCGATCAGCTCAGCGGTCCCTTTTTCGGCACTTATACCTGTTTTGACTTGGTCTAAGTCAAACTGTATAAGTGTCGACTAGGCAACCTGTCAAAAGGTTTGATTATATCTGCTGTACGACTAAGTGTAGGTCAGCCTACCTCCCGCCCACCTCCCTCCCTTTCCCCTCCTCTAAAAATGCCTCTTTTAGCTTTATGCGTTTAGAGGCAGGGGAAAGGCCTAAGCTGGTTTAAATACATCTAAAACCAGCTTTGGTTATGGGTACTTGGACGATCAGGCTTTTTGATCTTCCTAGTACCCATTTAGGCCAATTTTTAGATGTGTTTTTTTTTTTTATTTTGATTATGAGCCCCATAGTATTTATGCGGTATATAAATTTTTAAATAAATAATTCTTTCCATGTTCTAATGGTCTATGATTTTAAAAATATTTTTGATAGTTTTTTTTGTGTATCAAGCTGTTTTTACTAAAAATAATTTATCTTAATATGTTGAACAGCAACATTCATACTTATGTTTTTATAAATATTTGAAAAATGTAATTGTTTCAGAAAGTTTCCTCATAATTAAAATTTGTTATAATTTTTATATTGATTTGTTTGAATTTTTGTATGAACCTATATGGTGTTATAATTAAGGCATTTGTCACTACTTTTAACTTATTGGAATATAGCAGTTTTTACTGAAAATAGAACTGAATGTGGAATTTGTCCAAGATATATTAAGGATCTGTGCTGGCTTAGAGATCTGGACCTTGTGTGTTATAGGCTCTGAGGTACAGAAAAGCCCCTGGCTTTTAACCAATATTTGCAATTAGTTTTTGATGGCATGGGAATCTTGGAAAGTAGCTAGCCTACATGACATTGGACTTAATAGTTACTATATACTGTATGATTGCTTGGCCATACTAATGTGGAAAAATATTATGCACAGATGATCAGCCAGTCTCCATAATGTGTAAAATGGTATTTTGCTATTAATTTTACTGATTTGCATGCTAAAACGTTTAAGATACAGACTTTTATGCATAAGGCCTCAGTTGTAAAAAGAGATTTAAGTAGCTTTAAGCATGCATTTCTTCAAGAATAAAACCATATTCCTCTTTGAATTTCTATTAGGCATAATCAAGCTTCTTATTAGAGGATCATCCTGCTTGTTAGATACTGTCATTTCTAGTTAGTTGTAGAACTGACATGGAGCTGATTTTGAAAGACTGATGAGTGGCCAGCTTGCTTCACAGTAGAATAATTTTGTGCCACAAGTTGAACTAAAAAAAACTAGATTCTTACATGTAGCTGGATAGATTTAAACTAATTATTCATGCACCCAAAATAGCACCTAATTTATCCAGCAAATATTACTATGAGTAAGCTAAATTAATATATCATAATTAGCTTGCTTCCCAGAACTAGTTCTAGTCTTCTAATGAAATTAGGGCTCCCCCTTACTAATGCTTAGCATGTGGTATTAGAGTTAGTGTGTGCTATCTGCCTCCACAACCCAGTTTAAGATTGTTGTGATTATACATCAGACATTGTATCCTGCTTCCCGAAAGATCTTACAAGAATTATTTGAGATCTATAAACTGAGAACAGAGCTTAGAGATGTAAATGGGATGAAATTAAGTTTGGAGAGTAGAATGTTGACTAGGCATGCTAGGATTGAAGCATCAATGATATTTGTGGCTGGCGTAGAACTATGGAATGCCTTGCCTGGTATCTTGCGGTTTTGTGTGGGGAAGATGAATTGTAAGAAAATGCTGAAAACTCAATTATTTGTCAATGCCTTCTTATGCTAAGGGATTTCAGTTGATAATTGCCTTTTAGAACTCTTTTGACAGCAATGTATGATTTAAAGTTTGATTGTATGTCTGAATTGATTCAATTTGTGCTCTATCCCTCTTTATAACAGGAATGATTAATGATATTGTTTAGACATGTCTATGTTGTATGTGGTAATCGCAGGGAAACAAGATTTTATGTACTGCATGTGACATAGAAACCACTTAGTTGTATGCGGTATATAAATTTTTTAAGAACATAAGTATTGCCTCTGCCGGGTCAGACCAGGGGTCCATTGTGCCCAGCAGCCCGCTCCCGCAGCGGCCCTCGAGGTCCTTGACCTGTAAGTTCCCACCACCTGAATTGTTTATGCCCTAATCCTGAAGTACCCTGTATAGTACCCCTCTATCTATACCCTGTAATCCCTTTCTCCTTCAAGAAGTCATCTAGGCCCTGTACTCTGTCCTACCACCTCTCCTGGAAGCGCATTCCAGGTGTCCACCACCTTCTGAGTGAAGAAGTACTTCCTAGCATTCGTCTTGAATCTGTCTCCTTTCAGTTTTTCTGAATGCCCTCTTGTTTTGATGTCCCCGCTAGCCTGAAGAATCTGTCCCTCTCCACCTTCTCTATACCTTTCATGATTGTATAGGTCTCTATCATGTCCCCTCTAAGTCTCTGCTTTTCCAGGATAAAGAGCCCCAGCTTCTCCAGCCTTTCGGTATATGCAAGGTTTTCCATGCCCTTAATCATTTTTGTTGCTCTTCTCTGGACCCTCTCGAGCATCACCATATCCTTCTTAAGGTGCGGCGACCAGTACTGGACGCAGTATTCCCGATATGGGCGCACCATTGCTCTATACAGCGGCAGAATAACTTCCTTCGTTCTGGTAGTGATACCTTTTTTGATAATGCCCAACATTCTGTTCGCCTTTTTTGAGGCCGCTGCACATTGTGCCGCTGGCTTCATTGTTGTGTCCACCAATACCCCCAAGTCTTTTTCAAGGTTGCCTTCCCCCAATACCCTCCCTCCCATCGTATAGCTGTACATCGGATTTCCTTTCCCTATGTGCAAGACTTTACATTTCTCTACATTGAAGCCCATCTTCCATCTTTTTGCCCACTCACCCAGCTTGTTCAGGTCACTTTGTAAATCTTTGCATTCCTCAACAGTTCTGACCCTACTGGAGAGTTTTGTGTCATCCGCGGATTTTATAACTTCACACTTTGTCCGTTTCCATGTCACTAATGAATATATTGAACAGCAACGGTCCCAGCACTGACCCCTGTGGGACACCACTCGTGACCCCTTTCTAGTCAGAGTAAGTAGTGTCCCTTAACTCCTACCCTCTGCTTTCTGTCCGCCAGCCAATTTTTGACCCATCTGTGCACGTCCCCTTCCACCCCGTGGCTCCACAGCTTCTTTAGTAGGCGCTCGTGGGGTACCTTGTCAAAAGCTTTCTGGAAATCCAGATATACGATGTCTATAGGGTCACCTTTGTCCAGTTGTATGCTTATTCCCTCAAAGAAATGCTGTAGGTTCGTTTGGCATGATCTTCCTTTACAGAAACCATGCTGGCTTGTTCTCAACAGATTATATTTTTCTATGTGCTCATTGATACTTTTCTTGATCAATGATTCGGCCATCTTCCCCGGAACTGAGGTTAAGCTCGCCGGTCTGTAGTACCCCGGGTCGCTTCTCGATCCTTTTTTGAAAATAGGCGTAACATTTGCTATCTTCCAGTCCTCTGGGATTACCCCTGTTCTCAAGGATAGATTACAAATCTGTCGCAGTAACTCTGCTGTTAATAAATAAATATTTTTTAAAATGACCCTAGAAGACTAGATTTAGTGGTAGTAAATTTTCTGATCTAGGTATGGCCCTGGAATTTATAATTTATGTGCTAAGATGTTATTATGAAACAGATTACTATATTCTCTGAAGTTGTTTAATGACTTATTTTTTAGTTTGGTGGGCAGTAAAGTGTTCTCTTGGGCTGGAATTATTTTGGATGCAAGGAAGGATAGGGAAGGGAGAATGAAACCTGTAACCAGTTGATCGTACTGTTCTTGTTAAGAGTTTGTGTTTTATGATGTGCTTATTATAACCCTCCTAGATTCCATTCAGTAAGAGCTAAATACTGAAATAAATCTGTAGAACCAGTCCTAGATCCCTTTGAATTTTGGTCCCTTTGAACTCAATACAAATTCTACAATGTGATATCAGAGGGAGGGCTCAGGGCTGGCATTAGAAGCATGGAGAAACCCGGGAGGAGGAAGTGCATCTAAGAGATCACCCCCTGTAATGTTTTTTTTTGGTTTTTTTATGGTGTTACATTGACCAATTGCCAGGTACTACAGATGATTTTAGTGACAGTAGATCAAAAAATTAATGTTTGAGTTCTTTCAATACTCTGGTACGCATGCCATCTGTCCCAGATGATTTACTACTCTTTAATTTGTCAATTTGCCTCACTATATCTTCCAAGTTCACTGATATTTTTTTTTAGTTTGTCTACATCATCACCCATGAAAACCATTTCTGGTACAGGTAGATCTTACATCTGTTTCAGTAAAGATTGAAGCAAAGAATGCATTCAGTCTCTTCACTATGGCCTCTTGAGTGCTCCTTTTGTTCCTTAATGATCAAATGGGCCTATGAATTCCCTCACAGGCTTTCTGATTTTGATGTACTTCAAAAAGTTATTCTCTGAGGACAAGCAGGCAGTAATAGGACCATTTTGGGTTCATACCCTCACAGCTGGTATAAGCAAAGTCTTGGTCCTGAGCATCAGTACATTTCTTGTACCTTCTGTAGTTGCATGAAAAAGAGAGCTCTAACAGCTCAACAACTTCAATTTGAAAAGCTTTTTGGTTCTATATCTACAATGTCCAGGGACTCAGTACCAATGTCTCAGTTGCCTCCAGCATTGATGTCGACATCAACACCTGCATCGACTTTCCAAGCTCCAGTGTTTCAAGTGGAGCTCATGGAGGCCCAAGGACTAAGTGAAGCTTCCTCTACACAATTTAATGAAAGAAGCACTATTAAAAAACTGGGACACTCCACTCACAGTTCCTGTAGCTCATCACAAATTAGACATACTATGCAGGCTCCAGTCTACCTCTGCCTTCGACCGACCACAACTACAATACCAGTTCTTAGTAGTGGACACAGCTCTAAAACGTGCTCATAGCTCACATTCCTTTGCCAGCACTCCTCATGATAGGGAGGACAGGACTTTAGACAGGTACAATTTCTACATGACATTCTACCTTAAGTCTCTAATTCAGCAACTATCAAAATTCCAGCAACACCTTCCTTCTGACTAACAGAAGGCTTTCCAACAACTGACTAAGGACTTGTTAGAAACAAGGACATATACTGTAAAGTCAGATCTGCCTTTGACGTTTTCAACTTCTTGTCTAGAACATCAGCAGTTTCTATTGCTATGCACAGACAGGTATTGCTCCATATCTCAGGCCTAGAGTCCAATGTAAAGGACCACCTCTCAAATATCCCTATTCAGGGATCACATAGAGGAGGCTAAGAAGACCAAAAAGCATACTGATTATATGACCACATTGTCTAAGGTAGAATCTACTCAACCTCCTCAATCTTCCTGTAAATATACTGCACCTTATAGATAACAGCCCTATTATATATCCAGGTGTCGCTACTCTCATCTTTCCTCCTCATCACGTCTTTCAAACCAGAGGCATCTTCATCAGCATAGACAACATAAAGCTCAGAAATCTCACCCCTCAAAGTATCAACAGTCTTGTTTACTTTTTCCTGGAGAGCATTGCCAAGGTACCTCTTTTTCTCCAACCAGAGTTGCCAGAGGGGGTCAAATCCAATATTTTTATCCCACTGGACCCTTATCACATCAGATAGTTGGGTTCTTCAGGTGACTTCTTGAGACTATGCCTTCCATCTGCTGAAAACACTTCCAACCTACCCTCCATGAAGGTCTTTTTTCAACTCCCCCTTGAAATCTCTCCTTTGCCAAGAGCTCTCAACCCTCCTCCAGCTTAATACAATACAACCAGTACCACTGAAGAACAGGGACAGAGGGCTATTCCTAGTATTTCTTGATACCCAAAAAGACTGGAGGTCTTAGACTCATTTTAGACCTCTGTGCACTCAACAAATAATTAGTGAAGGAGTAGTTTGCATGGGCTTTCTGAGAACTAGAATAGAGTTATACTACTGTCCCTCAGGATAGAATGAGCAGACAGATGAAGAAATGTTTTCAGAGATTAGAAAAGCTGGCAAATTGGGCAACAGTATAATTAATGGGTGATTTCAACTACTCAGGTATACTTGACACTGCACAAATAGCCACACTGTCATGTGTACGTCGGAGTGCAGACCTTAAAAAGACTGTCTAATCACTCCTTACACCAATCCCACAGAGGTTTTTGAAAATAAAAAAATATTGTGGAGAATAAAGGCCTTAGTTAAAGCTTCATGGGTCTTTAAAAAAACTCCATCTCACTCGGTATTTTCTTCTGATAAGTGTACTAAGCCATATATATATATATATATATATATATATCTATCTATCTTTTAAATAAAATGTAAGGACAGTCAAATATGCCCACAAAGAGGGACATTTTTGAAAAGATGTCCAAAACAAAATAGAAAGGAAAACTCATATGCTCACAGTGCTATCCTTCCTTCTCCAAATGTTATACCTTCCTTACCTTTCAGCCTCTTTCTATTCCCCACCCCACCCGTCCCTCCATTTGCCAAGCAGGCTGGCCAGAGTGCCACCAAATTCCTTTGCTCTTGTGAGTCAAACTAGCAGTTTAAACCTTAGTATTGCTGATATCCAGTTACATTTACTGATGAACACATACTTAACATCAGCCTCTTAGTGCTTTATATGGGGAAAGTATTAAGTGGAAAAGACAATCCATGGATATTTGTACACTATCCTGACACCCAGTAAAATAATGGACAATTGGAAGAACTGGTATTTGTTATTTTTTTTTAACAAAGTTTCTTCATGCACTTCATTTTAGTGTTTACATTGCTTTTGTGATATCACCAGAAATGAGATGAAGATAAATGAAGAAAGCTTGTAAACAGCAGCTGTGACTTGTTCAGATAAACAATAGACTGTTCTACCATTAATTTTGTTGTAGATTTTTCGTGTACTAATGAATATCAGTAAAGATGGGGAGTAGGCATATTTGGAAGGAATAAGAAATAACGGTGCCAAATACTAGGCTTAGAACACTTTTTGGACAGGAAAAGTGTGAGTGTGTGTGTAGGGGGAGGGGGGTCTTCATCTGTATTTTTTTTATTTTTAAATAACATGTGCCAGGCATTCTGCTACTTATTTTTAAAACCTGAATCTTGGTAAGGATATTTAAAAACTATTTTATTCCCCCTAATATCTCAAGAGAATATTTAAGAATTTAATTTAATTTTCTCTATACAGGAGGAACCCACATTGTTGTGTTTGTTTTTTTTTTTTTTTTTTATATATATATATTTTCCAGGAGGCTCTTTCCTCAAATGCCTGAATTTATACCAGATGGACACTCAGAACCAGACCTTATAAGTACCACAGTTGGCTATTCCAGCCTACTGATAGTTAAAAGATGTATAAGATGTGAAATTGCATAAAGTCTTTGGGGTCAGAGATCATCACCATCATACTTAGAATGACCTTGGTCCTTGACCTCTGGGCATTCTCATCTTTGTGTGATATAAGTAATTTGCATATAAATTGCTTTTTTCCACTTAAAGTATATTTTCAAAGCAAAATATTAATATACTGTTATTTATCATTTCTGTAATGCTACTAGATGTGTGCAGCATTGTACACATGGCCCCAATTCTATAAACGGTGCCAAAAAAGAGGCAGTTAGGAACATGGAGGGGCATAATCGAAAGGAATGTCTAAGTCCATTTTCATCTAAGTCGCAAGTTGTCCAAAGTAAAAAAACAGCTTAGGACACATTTTCGAAAAATATGTCCACATTTTTTTTCATTTCGAAAATCGTCTGAGTATACGTCCTGTCGATCTGATCATCCAAGGTCGCTAAATCATCCATCTTTATACCACCATTTTCATCCAACTCTTCGTCCAAGTCAAAAATGCATAGAACAAGCCCTGTTGGACGTGGGAGGGGTCTGCAAAGTGATGAACTGAACACCCAGCAAAAAAAACAAAAGAAAAAAACTGCAGACAGTATGTACAATATGCAGGCTGTGTATATTAAACCAAATATAAAATGCGGTAACTATTGTCACCCTTTGTTTTACAAACCCTGGGACCTGACATGGTCCGTGTTTCGGAGAACACACCTTCTTCAGGGGTTCATGAGTTCTAAGGGTTAAAACAAACCGCAATATAAATTGGTAATAAGCAAAGCATCTGTGTTAAAGCAATCAATGTGATCCAAAAAGCCAGACATGGCACCTAAATAGTGGGGTACCTTACAGGGCACTGCTGTTGTCACAGCCCCGGTACCAGGCTCTGGGATGGGCTACCGGGGAGTGTGCAAAAATACAGTCTCTGGCGTGCCTTCAAAGGTTGAAAACCCTGCAGGTCATCATAACCTGCAGGTCATCATAACCTCCTTATATTATGATGACCCTGCAGGTCATCATAATATAAGGAGAAGAATAAAAGTCAGAACAGCACTGTTCTCCTCAAAAGTAATAAGGCTTTAAACCACAATAAAGCTTAACTCAGCAATATAGCCAATGGCTCAAAAATTCCAAACAAACAAAAACAAACGCAAACAGTACCTTTGTTTTGGCTACCAAGTCAGCACAAGGCTGGTTAGACCCTTTCCTCAGAGTAAGTATAATAGTCTCTCACCAGCTTTCTTCCAACGGAAAAGAACAACAGGAACACAGTAATTGGTGAGTTTGCACAGTTTCATAACAGTCATTTATAAAAAGTTCATTGGTACTGATAAAGCACACCGTGTTTGCCTGGCTTTAATCAGGCTTCCCTTACCAACTTTAGCAAGCTGGCGGGGGTGGGGAGTTGCCGAAATCCACTAGCAAAAATTGCCAAAATCGGCCCCACAATCCCAACACTGAGGATCTTCTGTGGATTCGCCCCACAACTCCCACTATCATATTCAGTGGCTGTATTCTCCAAAACAGAGAGAAAAAAAACAAAACACTGTCCAAAGTCCTTTAAACAGGGCAGTGAGTCTTGCAATTCTCACTCAGCCAGCACTAGTCCCTTCATTCATCAACACTAAACAGTTCAAAAGTAAAAAGAAAACTTAGCTTTCTTCCATGCAAACCTCCTCAGGTTCCAGGGAAATGTCTATAGCTTCCTCTGACTGTGGACAGTCTGGCTGGTTCACCAGAGAGGAATCTTCCAAGTCTTTTATTTCAATTTCATTTCCCTGCTTGAGCTCTGGAGCACCTGTCCATGTGTCTCCTTCCTCTGCTGGCTCAGGACTGACTCTCCTAGGCTTGCCCTGCTCTACTTGCCTTACTCTGAGCAAGCCACACCCTAACCTGAGTGGGGGATGGACAGGCTTTTGCTTCTGCTGAGCTTTCTCCTGCTCTCCAATTAGCCTCAGCAGGTGGGTGCTCAAAGGGCTAGGAGCCTGTTTCCTGGGTTGTGCTTTACTGGAAGCTACTCTAGATTTAATAGTTATTATCCTCAAACTGCTTCCCCTCCTTCCAGGGCCCTGCTTTTGAGAAAACACTTTAGAACAGAGCCTGGCTGCATGCTTGTTGAAGAGCTGCTGCACTGGTCAGCTCTCTTCAGCTTTGGGGTTAAGTTTCTTTGTCTTCTATCTGTAACAAGGCTAGCCGCAGTGCTGGGCTTGTGACACTGTGAACTGTCACAAAAGGATGTCATGTCTTCAAGAAGTATCAAAAAGAATGTCACCGTGAGGTTCGGAAAGCTAAAAGAGAGTATGAAGAAAGGCTAGCCAGGGAAGCAAAAAATTTCAAACCGTTCTTCAGATATGTTAAAGGGAAGCAGCTAGCTAGAGAGGAAGTGGGACCGCTAGACGACGGAGACAGGAAGGGAGTGGTGAAGGAGGAGAAGGTAGTGGCAGAAAGGCTTAACATGTTCTTCTCGTCTGTATTTACTAACGAAAACACGTCCAACATGCCGGGAACCTGAGCAATTCTTCAACGGAAGTCAAGCAGAAAAATTAACATTCATAGAAGTGAGCATTGAGACTTCGCAGGCAGATAGAAAAACTAAAAACTGACAAATCCCCGGGTCTGGATGGCATACATCCAAGGGTTCTGAAGGAATTAAAGGAGGAGATAGCGGAACTACTGCAGCAAATTTGCAACTTATCCCTGAAAACAGGCGAGATCCCGGAGGATTGGAAGATAGCCAACGTTACGTCCATCTTTAAAAAAGGGATCAAGAGGTGATCCGGGAAACTACAGGCCAGTGAGCCTGACTTCAGTTCCTGGGAAAATGGCAGAAGCACTGATAAAAGAAAGCATTGATCAACATTTTGAAAGCACGAACTTCTGATAGCCAGCCAGCATGGTTCTGCAAGGGACGATCGTGCCAAACAAACTTATTGCACTTCTTTGAAGGGATTAACAAACAGATGGACAAAGGAGACCCCATTGACATCATATATCTAGATTTCCAAAAAAGCCTTTGACAAGGTGCCCCATGAACGCCTACTCGCGGAAACTAAAGAACCATGGGGTGGAAGGAGACGTACATAGATGGATCAGAAACTGGTTGGAGGGTAGAAAACAAAGGGTAGGAGTGAAGGGCCACTACTCCGACTGGAGGAGGGTCACGAGTGGTGTCCCGCAGGGCTCGGTGCTCGGGCCGCTACTATTTAATATCTTCATAAATGATCTAGAAACAGGGACGAAGTGCGAGATAATAAAATTGCGGACAACACTAAACTATTTAATGGAGCTCGGACTACAGAGGAATGTGAAGAATTGCAAAGGGACTTGAACAAACTAGAAGATTGGGCGACGAGATGGTAGATGAAGTTCAACGTTGAGAAATGTAAGGTATTACATGTGGGGAGCAGAAACTCGAGGTACAACTATACAATGGGAGGGATATTATTGAATAAGAGTACCCAGGAAAGGGACTTGGGGGTATTGGTGGACATGACAATGAAGCCGACGGCACAGTGTGCAGCGGCCGCTAAGAGAGCGAATAGAATGCTTGGTATAATCAAAAAGGGTATTACAGCCAGAACGAAAGAGGTTATCCTGCCATTGTATCGGGCAATGGTGCGCCCGCATTTGGAGTACTGCGTCCAATATTGGTCGCCGTACCTTAAGAAGGATATGGCGTTAGTCGAGAGGGTTCAGAGGAGAGCGACGCGTCTGATAAAAGGGATGGAAAACCTGTCATATGCTGAGAGATTGGAGAAGCTGGGTCTCTTTTCCCTGGAGAAGAGGAGACTTAGAGGGGATATGATAGAGACTTATAAGATCATGAAGGGCATAGAGAGAGTAGAGAGGGACAGATTCTTCAAACTTTCGAATAATAAAAGAACAAGAGGGCACTCGGAAAAGTTGATAGGAGACAGATTCAAAACAAATACTAGGAAGTTCTTTTTTACCCAACGTGTGGTGGACACCTGGAATGCGCTTCCAGAGGATGTGATTGGGCAGAGTATGGTACTGGGGTTCAAGAAAGGATTAGACAAATTCCTACTGGAAAAGAGGATAGAGGGGTATAGATAGATTACTGCACAGGTCCTGGACCTGCTGGGCCACCGCGTGAGCGGACTGCTGGGCACGATGGACTTAGGGTCTGACCCAGCAGAGGCATTTCTTATGTTCTCAGCACAGCTCCCTTATAGGTCATGGTGAGCCCCCCAAACCACCTCCAGAATCCCCTAGACCTACTTATGTACCACCCCAATAGCCCTTATGGCTGCAAGAGCCACTTATATGCCAGTAAAAAAAAAGATTTTGGGGGTGTATAGGGGAGTACACATGTTTCAATATCAATGCAGTGATTACAGAGGCTTATGGGCATGGGTCATCCCCTCCATGGGTCCCTAACCCACCCCCAAGATGGCTTAAGAACGCCTCTGTGCAGCATGACTAGGCTTTCCTATGCCAGGCTGCCAGGTGATTATGTTCTGGAGGCACAATTTTCAAGTTGTGATTAATATTTTTATGAGGGGGGAATGATCACTGGGGGTAGTGTGTGGGGGTTTGTATTATGTGTTTGCAGGACTTATCTGGTGACTTTAGGTGGGTTTTTGTGACTTAGACCATGTTTTACATGGTCTAAGTCACAACGTCCAAGTTCCGTCGATCCTGTGCTGTATAACTTTCGGTTATACATGTAGTATGACTAAGTCTAAACCTGCCCATGTCCCGCCCAAATTCCACCCTTGACAGTCATCCTGAAACGCCCCGTTTAACTATGGTCGTTCAGCGGCACTATGAAGGCCTAGGTCGTTTAGAAATACGTCCAAAACCCGTTTTTATTATCAGCACTTAGACGTATTGTGACAATGTTCGTCCAAGTGCTGACTTAGGCCGGTTTTTGGACGTTTTTCTCTTTCAATTATGAGCCCCATGGTGCATAGTGGCTGTCAATCTTCAGTTACACATTGTTTATAGAAAATACCAAGAAGAACCTAAATTGGTCTTAGGAAGCAGTAGATATCCAGATCTTAGGCAACCGACATCTAAGGCCAATTTAGGCACCGACATAGAAAACATGCCCTTAACCATGTCCAGTTTCTGATATGTGTCTTGGTTTAGGTACCTACTGATTTAGTCACCTAGCTAGCAATTAATTTTAATTTAAGCCACCTATTGAGCCACTTAAGCTTGTTATCAGTGCCAATTAAGCTAATTAAATAATTAAGGGCTTCTTTTACTAAACCGTGGAAGAGCTTCTTACTGCTGGCCAGAGAGATAAATGCTCCAATGCTCATTCAAGTCCTCTGACCATTTACCTTGCCAGTCTGCGGTAAGAAGCTCTTCCATGATTTAGTACAACCCAGCATAAATTAGGCCTCTAAATCAACTAGGCATGCCGATTTAGACACCTAACTTTAGGCGTTTTATATAGAATCTGGGCCTGTATGCCGGTACTTTCTCTGACCCTATTGGGCTAACAATCTAATTTTTTTCAGGATCATAGGGAGTTGTGATGGGAGCAGGATATCAGTTCACTGCACTAACCATTACGCTACTTTTCTATTCTAGAAGGGCCCTACTAAAAAGCAACTAGTGTGGGTTAATGCCATCCCACATTTTCTACTGCGTATTAAATCAGCAGTGCTGTACAAAAAAATATCAGCCTATCGTAGGGCGGGAGCTGGGTGTTACAGGTGCTGACCAGTACATGGGTAGAGAACTGCTTGCTAGTTAGCATAACAAAATTTCTTATATAACTCAGCTACCTCTTGGCTCTGTGCGGTTACTAAAAATATAAACACAATCAGTCTTCATAAATTTTCTAAATGCCAAATAAGAAGTAGAGAGAGAAAGATTCATACTAATTGTTTATCCCATAATGCTGCCTGATATGCTAAGATCTTACTAAAGAAGCATTTATACACACATCCTTTTACAGAAGGAAAATCAAAGAGCTGAAGAACAAGTAGATGTTTCTAATAGCAAATATAAAATGATCCATGAGATAACTAGGTAATAACCCACTGAGAGCCTTGAAACAGATACAGCCAAACTTAAAAATCACTCATGCCTCTATTGGAAATTAGTGCAGTTTATAATAATACTGCATCATGTGATCAGATTGTTTCAGTCCAAAACTCTTGATAATCTGCAACTTTTTTAGAATTTTCTTGGATATCGAAAAATAGAGCACATTACAATAATCCATTGTACTGAGAACAAGAGATTGAACCAGCAATCTAAATGAGAAAAAGTCAAAATACAACTTAATTGTTCTTAGTTTCCAGAGTACAAAATAAGATTTCCTAACTAGAGAGTTAATGTGGAAATCAAAAGAAAGTTTACAATCAAAATAGATTCCCAAGATTTTTACAATTGGCAGGATAGAATAAGTTGTGCCATTCATGAGTGCCGGTAGCATCACTGCATTTACTACCAATTCAAGTGCAAGTTGTTGTCATAATGAATGTGATTTTGCTAAGGTCATAATAATGAAACCACTCTTCAGACTATTGGCGTAGTGTTGTGGTACAATACTTCATCCCTGCATCATTGAGACGTCAGAACTCTGCCTGATTATTGGGTCCTGTGCATGGAACTGGAAGCATTTCTGAATATGCTACCCTGGAGGATCTGGATTTCAACTTTCTAAGAGCCTAAATTTGGCTTCCAGAACCTCCCTCCTCCATTTTCCTATGTCATTGGTACCTACATATACTAAGACAGCTGGCTCCTCCCCAGCACTATCTAAAATCCTATCTAAGCGATTCTTGAGGTCCGCCACCTTCACACCAGAAGGCAAGTGACCAGGCTATCCTCATGCCCACCAGCCACCCAGTTATATACATGCCTAATGATCGAATCACTTATCCTAATCCTTTCATCCTGAGCAGAAGCCCCTGGAGACACATCCTCAGTGTGAGAGATTATTGCATCCCCTGGTGGGCAAGTCCTGGATACAGGATTATTTCCTACTTCACCAGGGTGATACTCTTCTTTTAGGAGACCTCTCTCCTCCAAAGCAGCACAGGGGCTACAAGACTGGAGGTGAGATTTCTCTACAACATTCCTGCAGGTCTCTTTGTACTTCTGTCTCCCGCAACTCTTCCAAGTCTGCTACTCTAGCCTCAAGGGAATGTACTCATTTTCTAAGAGCTAGGAGCTCTTTGCAACAAGCACATACATATAACTTCTTGTCAACCAGGATCATACATGTAACACTCAGTGCAAAAGATTGGATAGCATCCCTCTTGCTGTCTGCATCTTATTATTGAGCTGATTAACTAATTAAACCTTATTAAGCTACTAAGAATATATTAAACTAGTATAGAGAGCCTTAGTATTATATTATATGCTTTATTTACAGCCTCTTTTACAAAGCCGCACGACAAAAGCCCTGAAGATCTTTAAATCTCTATGGGCTTCGGGGCTGTTAGCGCAGTGCAACCGCTAGTGCGGCCTTGTAAAAGAGGCCGTTAGTGTTTGATTCTTAGCAGATAATGAAATGTAATAAGAATATGTAATAGAGTTCTCCTGTTGTCTTAATTAAAATAATTGACTATAAATTAAGACTATAAGTAGGAGTGGGTGGGAGGGAATGGAGACTAAGCCAGATCCTGCTCTGACTGTCAGTGACTATCTCTAGCAGAAGGTTCAAGCTTACAAAACTATAGAACAATAAAAAGGCTATTATTCTATAGATACTAGCTAAATAAAGTTTGCTCTTTTAAAATCTAAACTGTCTATAGAAGGGAACCTATAATTTAGCTTTCCTCCCCAAACCTATCAAAGCTCAGAGCAAAATAATGTATACTTACCCAGAGATATGTGTTCTACTTTTCTCCTCTCATAAAATGAGACCCTGTGCTAAAACAGTGTGACTTGTAAAATAACCCATTTAGGAAGGAATACAATCTTGCTCCTATATGCATTTGGTCCTACTGAATGAGATTTTTTAGAAGGATATGCAAGATTTTTAGAAATATATGGTCCTCATTTTAGAGTAAGATAATGTAGAAAGAAATGGTTTATTTTATGTGAATCATGGATTTAAAATTGTGATAATTGTTATGCTTTGTTTGTTGTCTTTGACAATAACTTATTGTGAATTGTTAGAACACCTTAAGATCATCACATACAATCACACCCAAGTCCCGCTCTTCTTTCATGCACAAATGTTCTTCACCCCCTAAACTGTACCATTCCCTTGGGTTTTTGCAGCCCAAATGCATGACCTTGCATTTCTTAGCATGAAATTTTAGCTGCCAAATTTTAGACTATTCCTCAAGGTTCACTAGGTCTTTCCTCATGTTAGCCACACCATCAGGGGTCTTATTCTATTACAGATTTTGGTATCATCCACAAAGAGGCAAATCTTACCAGACAGCCCTTCAGCACATATAAAATTGTCACTTATATCACTTATAAAAATGAATACTAGAACTCTAACCTACACCTGGTAGAGAGATTTGTAGTATATAGTCTCTTTTTAGCTAAAACTTTGCCTTTTATTCCTATCTGATCTCAGTATTACATGAAGAAAAGCGCAGATGTTTCCAGGGCACCAATTACTGAAGTCTTACAAGAAGATGCATAATTTAGTTGTGTAGTAATAACACTGGAAAAGTACACATACAATGGTAATTTTCTAATCACAAAGTATTTTAGAAAGCTATCATTAAAATTTTTTGTTTGACTGTGTCATATTCTTATTGTCTTCCTTAAAATGTCTGGGCATATAATGTGGACTGCTAAATCCTATTGAATTTGACTAAGACCTGGATGGCAATGTGCAAGGTCACCTCCCTAGTGAAGAGGTGCTTTACTGTCAAAAATTAGCTTTAACTATCTGCCCTACATGAGAATAAAAATACATGAACTTGTACCCACTGAGAGGAAGCTGTTCCTTCAGATGGAGGTTGGGGCTGTGCAGGGTTTTGAATTGTGTAAATATATTTGAATTTGAAAGCACAAAACAATCAAAATAATCACGCTACAGGGGTTCAAGGAGGGTCTAGATAGGTTCCTAAAAGAAAAGGGGATTGAGGGGTACAGATAGAAGTGGAGGTAGGTTACAGGAATAGTCAGAAACCACTTCACAGGACGTGGACCTGATGGACCGCCGCGGGAGCGGACCGCTGGGCACGATGGACCTCTGGTTTGACCCAGTGGAGGCAACTTCTTATGTTCTTATGTTCTTAATCAAATGCGTGTTGTAAGGCAATGCTGTGTGCGACTAGAATTGCTCCTGTTTTCTTATTCTTCACACTCGATCTCTTCATTCACTTGCACATTAAGCAGACATGAGGTTTTACCTCAGAAGCCCCTACAAATGGCAAGAAGGTTTCCTGTTCCTTGCCTATTGGTATTAATTGTTCAACATATGGTTGTAACCTTTCATCATATTAATTTAACAGTAGGTGCTGGCTCAGGGAATTCAATGTCTGCTAGTTGTTATAATCCTGAGGGTCACCGTCTCTTTGGACAGTGATTTCCACCAGGTGGCTGATCATGCTTTCCTTTTAAATCTGCTGACGCAGCACCTCTTCATTTCGATGCATGTAAATGGAATACCATCGACACCAGATGACTGTTGCTATGACTTCTATGGAAGTTAAATAAATTTCTGATTGACTGAAACAAACCCAATCACCTCATACATTAACTACTAAACACTAGTAGTTAATATATGAGGTGGTTGGGTGAGATTCAGTCACTCTGAGTTTTTATTACACACTTCCTGGGTTTTAAAGTAGAAGTGTTTGATGAAAGATTTGTTCACATATTGTTCTACTTGTTTGAGTTTATTTAACAATGCACATAATTTTAACATTGTAACTCCGCTCTTGCACTGCCTGAACTATGTCTGATAGAATGCACAAATATGTATATGCATTCAGCTGTGCTTTTTTCTAAACAATTTTCTGTATCTAAAAGTCATTGTGGGGCAAATTCTGTATAGGTCGTCCATGGTTGTGCGCCGGGATGATCTGTGAAAGTGAGAATTCTGTAAAGGCCATTCTGCATGTTAACAGCCTTTATAGAATAGTAACTTATTGCATGTTTTATGCCTAACTTTGGGCATGAACATTTACACCTGTCAAAAGTTGGTGTAAATGTTTATGCCCCAATGGCAGCTAGGTATGGAAATGCAGGTGTTCCATAACACTGTGCCAAAATTCTGGGAACATCAGTCACCCTCCCATGCCCCCTTTGGACTTGTGTACTACCAAAGTAGGTGTGCATAGAGCGTTAGGCTGATCTGTGTGTTAGCCTTAAACATTTCCAGTCAAGTGCTTGTTACAGTAATTGATAGGACTGATTTAGTAAATTAATTTATATGCACGTTTGCAATCCTTGTCCAAAACTAAGCACTTGACTTTGGGCAACCTTTACAGAATTTGGGGGACTTATGTGGAAACAACTGTAGAAAATCATCTCCACTGTGCTTTATACTTATCAAAATCTCAACAGGCTGTTAAGCTTGGCTTTTGTTCTGCCACTTATTTCTGTCAGATGGGATGATCAGTGACACTCAGAAAAGCACACAGACAATATAAAAGCATAAACAATAACCCTTTATTATATATATATATATATATATATAATATATATATATATATATATATATATAATATATATATATATATATGAATATATGAATATATGAATATAAGAATAAATAGCTTTACCGTAATCCCAGGCAATGACCATCCTTCACAATTGGGAATCCCTGCAATTGATAGGTGGGTGGACACGGGAGACTGTCCCTTTAGACGTCTTGGATTCTAATGTTAGGGGCAGAATCCCGTCCTTATAAAGGGTGAAAGCTGCTGAGTTCATAGCTAAACAGCTGGTCCTGCAGTAACCAGCGTCCTTCATACGATTCAGGCACACCCGGTCCTGGTCTTTTGTTCTTTGTTGTTTTGGCAATATCCAGGTCAAGGAGGTCAGGATAGCAGATCAGCAAACTTGTTGCAGAAACCAGCTTTCCATCTGGTTTTACTGTCCTTTGTTGTTGTTTTGGCAACACCCAGGTCACGGAGGTCAGATAAGCAGACTTGAGGAGACATATCACGTAGTATGTTGAGTTTCAGTTACCCCCTGGCCATAGGCATAACAGCTTTTTACTAATATTATACCATAGAAAGACTCTGAGAGGCTTCATATTGCTGCCTAGATTTAGAAACATTCTGCCTAGTATTTAGCTAGCTGAGAACATTTCCCAGCTGGCTAAATAGTACTAGACCAGCTAACTGCTGTTATTCAGCAGGATATAGCCGGTGATCTCTGCTGAATATCCTGGCCACCAGCTAAGTATAGAGGCCAGATAAACCTATATAAATAGCAGGTCTATCTTTGGCCACTATGACTTAGCTGGCCAGTTTATGACTATTGGCTTGGCTGGCATTTAGATTGGAAATTCAATGCCAGTGGCCAGATATGGCTTTGACATTGAATCTCCAGGGTCACCACTGACTGCAGGAGGTAGCCAAACTGCCTTCCACATCTGAATATGTTCTATAATGTGGATTTAGCTCTTCTCAAATAATGTCAAATAAAATAGCCAAATGCCCATAGTTTATATCATATTCTGTAACACATTTGCTTTATGTGCTTATATACTTTTCTCAGTTTGTTAGAATATATTTTCTGCATGCTTCCTTAAAATTTCAGTATTTACCATTTGCTAACATTTCTGATATATTAGTTGCTTTATGATCCAAACATAGGAGCAGATTTTCAAAGTTTGTATTTATAGTTCACAATTTTAGTCACTTTTGATAGAACTGCTACACTGCTACAACCTGTGTTGTCAAAATTAAGCTCATCCGCCTATCAATCATAGCCTGTGAAAATTACATTGATGTCCTGTTTCAGAATGAGCCCATTCAACATGTCAGTCATGCATCAGCAGGGCACTGAAGGAAATAAAAACCTGAAAGTCCTTTTAGATGTTGATGCCTAAATTGGAGCAGATTGCTGTTGTTTTAGTATCACCCACTGTTGCTTCAAAGCCTTTCACTCTG
Organism: Geotrypetes seraphini; assembly: GCF_902459505.1. Taxonomy (NCBI): domain Eukaryota; kingdom Metazoa; phylum Chordata; class Amphibia; order Gymnophiona; family Dermophiidae; genus Geotrypetes; species Geotrypetes seraphini. Next base: position 33,659,219 of record NC_047101.1, on the reverse strand, counting down.
AGATGGATCACATTTGTGCAAAATGCTTCTGAGTAAACAGGATGGGTCTACAATGCTGAAATTGTACGAGAAAGTGTAATGGTACTAAGGACTGCAAGGCTCATTGATTCTGTCCAATTTCCCTTCCTACAGCAATGCCGTAGACCCCATTTGAACTTCACCGTTCCTTTCACTTCTTCACAATTACAAATCCTCCTGGCTTTTCTCATGTTTCTTGATTTTTTTTTTTTTTTTTTTGCTGTATTTGTCGTATAGCTCTATTAAGGCTAATTCCTTGTACCATCCCCCCACATGAAGACATATTTTATGTTGCTCTTCATTCTGCCGCCTTTGAGCCCCATGGCCAGAATTCTTATCATAGAACTTCACAAAAATATGTGTTTTTTTCTCTCTGCACTATTTATTTCTCTGGGAATGAACTATATAACCTTGTAATATTAGGTCATGTGTGATTTGAATTGTCACATACTGTGAGCATAGAGAGAGATGGGATGAAGATGGGTTATCCTGGAAAAAATGTCAAATGTTATGGTGCTTATTACTGTATGGCTTTTTTTTTCCAAATCAGCAAAAGATTTCTGATGAAAATTTGCAGTAAATGAGTTTATATTAGATCAATTCCTTTGAAAATACATTTTAACTTATATGCCTTTTAAACAAATGGCCTAAATGAACTTTTTGTTGCATTAATTACTTCCTTGCTATGTTCTGATAGTAAAGAAAAATGACCATGTTTGTATGCTAGACAACTAATCTAAAGATCAGACAATAAGAATAAAAAATGATAGTTCATATTTCTCATCATGCCTGCAACCTGTATCCTGTATTCTTTTTTATGTTACTGTATACAGTTTCAAAATGAAATTAATGTGGTAAAGTGGAGAAAAACAATGGCAGGTTGATATCACTATGTAACACAATTTTATTTATTTATTTATTGATATATAACAGTTTAAATAAGGGTAAGGTACCAGTATGCTGGTAAAAGGCAGTTATTAAACCTATTTTGAAGAACAAAGATCTAGATATATTTAATCCAGCTAATTATAGGCCAGTTTCAAATAGAGTGGTACCTTGGTTTACGAGCATAATCCGTTCCAGGATCATGCTCGTAATCCAAAATGCACGTTTTGCAAAGCAAAGTTCCCCATAGGCTTTAATGCAAACGCAGAAGATTCGTTCCACAACCGAAGTTTGCAATGGTGGCCCAGGGGTGAGTACCTGCCTGCGGGTGCTTCACAGCAATTCGAAAGTGGTGCCTTCCTTGCCTCGGGGTCCCCATGCAGCTGCCCTCCTGCTTCGGTGATGCCTCTGCCATCCATCAGCGCTCTCCCGGCTCCCATCTAAACCGGCCGCCATCCTGAATGAACATGCGCGACTTCACCTCTCTCCTCTCCTAAGTCAGACGCTGCCCTGACAACACGCTCACCACGTACAAGCATGCAGCACGTACAAGCACGCACCACGTACAAGTACAAGCACGCAGGACTGCTACATTCTATAGGGGCAGCACAAACTTCAGCGTCACTATGCACCACTGACCACCATTCTGATAGAACCCTAGGTGCCTGAAATGTAGGCTTGTGAAACCCTGGCCTACATCTGGAAGCATCACCTGTCGGTGATTGACACGCGGCTGTCAGCCATTTTGTAGGCTCCTGCTGTGGTGGGTGTCGCTTACAGAATCGGCCCCAAATTGTCAAACTAGAATTAAATCATTTTCCATTTGAGGAAAAACCTAATTTGGGGATTGATGTTGTTAATCATTATTTACCCCCTGTTGTACTAAGGTGTGCTAAACATTTTTAGTGTGTGCTAAATGCTAACGTGTCCATAGACTAACATGCACATGTGAGCGTTTAGTGTGTGGTTAGCACATGCTAATATTTAGCGCACGCTAAAATGCTTAGCACACTTTTGTAAAAGGAGCCCTAACAGAACCATTGGAGTACGGAAAAATTATGGTAAAGGATAGAACACAGCACAGAAGAAAGAAGGCAAAGCTGATGTCTTAACCCAACCAATGCAAATTTATTAATTTAAAAATAGTCCCAACAAAGATCCTGGTTTCGGCAGAAGAACTGCCTTCTTCAGGGAACAAAAACAATCTATTTGAGCAACCTCCTAATCAGGAAAAACACATCCAGGCCAAGGAGAACTCATGCACACTTTACCCCCCCCCCAATCAAAGGTATACAAAGCAAAAAAATATACGATGGACTATTAGCCATCAGAGCAGCAAAACTATACCACCACCTCTCCAATCTGCTGACTATGACACCCAACTACAAAACATTCAGGAAAGAACTTAAAACTTCTCTATTCACAAAATTTGTCAAATGATCTAACTAAACCTGATCGATCCTCCACAGATCCCGACGCATACTACATCTATTAACCATGTATTCTCCCTGGAAATGCCCAGGCCAACTCTTGTTGTAAACCACCTAGAACTAAAAGGTTTTGGCAGGATAGAAAACACCAATGTAATGTAATGTAAAAAAAGGTAAAAATAACAGAACCACTAGTCTTTATATCATAAAATCAAGAAGACATAGGACATTATAAATATATGTATAAAAGTAAAACCAAAAAGAAAAATAAAGAGGAACCGGAGCAAAAATCCACAAACACAACATTTATATCCTCCAGTTCAAATGCTGAAGCTAAAGCTCAAGGCTTAACTATTTTATACCTAAAGCATACAGTTGAAGAACATATGCAGGGGAATTTGCATCAGAAGCTACCGGGCAGTCATTGCTCCAGATCTAGGAAGGAGAACCCAAATTCCTCATTGGTTAACCTTCAATATTCTATCATAGACAACCCCACTGTGCCAACTACAACGGTAAGGTGATTAAATTTGATCTAACAAAGTGCAAGCCCACTTATTTGTTGCTTCATGGCAGACAGGCACTAGTGAAAACTTCCTCTCCAAACAGCCGACGAAGGCCTACGTTTCATGATTGCAAAATCATTTCTTCAGGTGCTCTAAGTAAAACACAAAAACCAGAATCATAAGAACACGAAATTCAAAAACACTATCCCATATCATCATCAGAATTAAAGCTTCCCAACCTGCAGTTTACTACATCATATCCTTAATGAAATATATAAAATGACCACATATGTCTAAAAAATATATATACTGTATTATAAAACATTTTCAATTTTTTAGTTGCTTTTGTTCCCTGAAGAAGGCAGTTCTGCGTAAAACCAGGATCCTTGTTGGAACTATACAGTATTTATATTATAAATTTGCCTTTGTTGTGTTAAGATATCATCTTTGCCTCCTTTCTTCCATGCTGTTTGGTTTATTGGGCAAAATCAATCTTCTGCCTTCTTATTGTTTGACAAAGGACAGAACACAAAATAATGCATTATAATTGCATGACAAATATTTCTCTATCAACTTTTCTCTTTCCATCCTTGCTGAAAGGAAGTTTTGATAACTCAGGCCCTTTGTTTTATTGCAGTGATTAAAACTGTCCAAGCTGTGATATATGTAGCCGCTCTTTGGGAATTTGTAGGTTATTCCTCTTTAAACCAGTCAGCTTCAACACTTCTATAAATCAAGGGCATGGGTGTTTGCATATGTTTAAATTACCATCTGTAATTCATGTGTAATTCAGAAACTAGGTATGACTGAGCAGTTAGAACACTCCCGCAAGTCAACGAAGGCCGGAATCCAGTCGGGTTTTTAGGATTTCCCCAATGAATATGCATAAGACCTATTTGCATTCACTGCCTCCCTTTGTATGTAAATGAATCTCATACATATTCATTGGGGAAATCCTAAAAACCCGACTGGATTCTGGCCCTCGTTGCCCACCCCTGATTTAGAAAAAAACCATGTCGTCTTCATTCCTTGCCGGTGTAAGCTATTTTAGTTCTATGTGTATCATTCATTAGAAATTGGATAGCAATAGCGGTTCTTCTCTTTGGATTTTGTGGAATGCACCAATTATCAATGATGTCCTGACAAGTTATCTTTTCTAGAGATAGCAGCAGATATTTTTCAGCATTTTTTAAAGAGTACATTCTGTTCTGATCCTATTCAGATAGCATGAATTGTATAAATCCATATTCTCATTATTACAAAATCTGCTAAATGTAACATATAGAGCTATGCTATTACAGATGATAATATAACATTGACAATATATCAAAAATCTCCAGGGCTTTTTGTTGTCACTGGTTAATTAGTATATCCAAAATATCTTCAACTGTGTCTTGATTAGTAAAAGAGCAATCAAAAATGTCAACTCCTTTTCAACTATGTAGACAGATGGCCTTTCTGCTCAACGGCAAACATCCAAAAAAACCTTGCTTTCAAAATGAAGCAGCTAGAATCATCTTGGAAAGGAACTATTAAAAACTAATAAGCCATATGTTCGCTGAGCTGACTTTGTCCATAGGTACGGATATCAAAGTTAACTTTTAGTTCTTTTCTTTTCCCTGCCATATGATTAAAATGTCTAGGAAACCCCCTGGTAGACTGTAGATAACCAGTGTACTAGTAAGTTACCATTTTGCCAAAATTAAATGAATTTTAGTAAAATGTTCTGCAGTTTGCCATAGTTCATCCCTGTGGAAATCTGTGTTTGAAGAGCAGATAGACTAACAATTTGTCTTGTACATATATGGAGAGCTAAAAAGATTAAACATAAAAAGTGTCTAAGGAATGCAATTGTTTCTAGATAATCTCACACATTCATAGCCTGAGTGCTTGAACTAGAAAGCTGGTTTATTTATTTTATGTAACACAATTTATAGCTGAATTATTGGAGGTATAAATCACTGGTACCATACAATACAATACATTATGGGAACTTATACTCTACTATTTTCCAGATAGGCAGTATGAAAACTACCTAAAACACATCTTTTTAGGGCTCCCTTTTACGAAGGCGCGTTAGGGCCATAATGCGTGGAATAGCAACGCGCTAGCCGCTACCGCCTCCTCTTGAGCAGGCGGTAGATTTTCGGCTAGTGCGCGCTAATCCGGTGCTTGTGCTAAAAACGCTAGTGCACCTTCGTAAAAGGAGCCCTTAGAGGAAAAAAGGTGGGTCTTATTTCTTATTATGTCCAGATTTCAGCAGTTGGAACCCAAGCACAGTACCGGGTAGAGCTTTGGATTCTTGCCCAGAAATAGCTAAGAAAAAAATTAAAAAAATTAAATTGAATCAGGTTGGGCAGACTGGATGGACCATTCGGGTCTTTATTTGCTGTCATCTACTATGTTACTCATTTATTGAATTTACCTGCAAACCGTGCTGAGCTCTATCTTTATGGAGATGATGCGGTATACAAACTTAAGGTTTAGTTTAGTTTAGTGGGTCTTCTGCCAATTTGATAAACCCAAGTTGAGATTCAAATGCTTTTCCACTCATGAAGTGCTGGAAGAGCAGTTATTTGGTAGTGTATATTTAGAAGTCTTACATCATAGAAACATAGAAATAGACCCCAGATAAGGGCCACATCCTGTATCTCTTCAGACCTGGATAATAGCAATAATTTTCCTTTGCACTTTAGCCATTTATTTTGCTTATACAATAACTCAAATTAGTTTTTATGTAATTCCTAATTTAGATAAATTAATTCATTTATCTTCTAATGAATCTTCTAGAACAGCTATATCTGCAGATATAATTTGAAATTATTTTTTCATGATGTGTACAGAATTGCTTCTATATTTGACATGTATTCTTGCTTATGAGACTTGATAGCTGTCCAGCCTATTTAATGTCCAAACCTCTGAAATTAATTCTAAAATGGCTTATGCTGTTTCATAACAAATTATTAGAAACTAGCCATCTTCCTAAATCATTAGGTGGAATTATTTTAACACAATTTTGATCCTAATGAACTATCAAGGTTTCGACCAGTAGTCAGTATTCCAGTAGTCAGAGTCTATTATTGAAGAGATACTTTCAACTTCTTTTGGATAGCAGTTATATGTGGTCAGGGCCTTCAGAGGATTCAGAGGGAGGCCCTGAGGGCACTGCTCTGAATTTGATTGGTTGAGTAGTAAGCAAGCAGAAGCTGCTCATCCAATCAAATTCAGATCAGTGCTGTCAGGGCCTTCAGGGGGTTAGGTGAATCCCCAGCCCTAGAGCCCTGCTTTTTTTGTTGTTGCCTGCTCAACAAATCAAACTGCATCAAGCAAAAAGTAAACAAACAAACAAAAAGAAGCCGGGTTGTAAAGCTGGGGATTCACTTAACCCCCTGAAGGCCCTGACCACATGCCACTGTTGGATAGATTTAGGATTCCTTTTACGAAGGTGCGCTAGCGTTTTCAGCGCATGCACCAGATTAGTGCACGCTATAGCCGAAAAACTACCACCTGCTCAAGAGGAGGCAGTAGCGGCTAGCGCGCGCAGCATTTTTGTGCGCGTTATTCTGCGTGTTAAGGCCCTAACGCACCTTCGTAAAAGGAGCCCTTAATTGTTTGCATCTCTTACAATTTGGATTCAGACGATTTCAAAGTAAGAGAAGTTCTCTTTTTGCTATATAAGCTGATTCCAAAAGCAGTTTATCTAGAGCAGGGGTGTCCAACCTGCGGCCCTGTGAAGTATTTTGTGTGGCCCCGGTCTAGGGTGATAAAATGTTTTCCTCTGCCGCCTCTGGGTGTTTACCGTCTTGCTGGCTCCCTCCTCTGTCTTGCTGCAGCTTTGTGCAGCCCCAGAAAAAAATTTTGAGGCCAATGCGGCCCAGGGAAGCCAAAAGGTTGGATACCCCTGATCTAGAGGAAAAGCCATGATAACATGATTACTCTATTAGTATTTGTAATTCTGTCTCAGTTCTAAAATGGTTTTGTGAATTTATATTTATTATTTATTTATTTATTTTAAAAATTTCTGTACCATTTAAAACTAAACAAAAACATGATAAAGTAAACATACAAACAATCCTCAGAAATATTGACTACAAAAGAATACCGTAGCTTTGCATAATAAAGATCATAAAAAGTTCATCAACTCTGCCAGAGGGAAAAATTATTGGCTAGAGAAAGACATCTATAAATAAGTGCGTCTTAAGTCATTTTCTAAACCTGTCCCTTTCCCGACAATTTCATATCTGACCCACCAGGGAGTTCCATCTCTTAACTCCTGTACAACAAAAAGTCTTTTTAGCAGTCTCAACAAGCCTTGGATTCACAGTCGTCTTCAGTAAAGCTAAATTCTCCGAGCACAATGATCTTTTTGGTGTATAGCCAAGTATATCATTTTAAAGCAATTCTGGAATGTTTCCATACAAGAATTGATGACAAATCTTTACCGCTTTATACTGTACTCTGAAGGCGACTGGTAGCCAATGCAATTTTTGGAGATGTGGCAAAATATGATCATATTTAGACAATCCCATTATCAATCTTGCTGCTGCATTTTGTATAATCTGCAATGTTCTATATCAGGACTGCCCAAGTCCGGTCCTCGAGATCTACTGGCAAGCCAGGTTTTCAGGATATCCACAATGAACATGCATGAGAGAGATTTGCAGACCAAGAAGGCAGTACAGGCAAATCTCTCTCATGCATGTTCATTGTGGATATCCTGAAAACCTGGCCTGCCAGTAGATCTTGAGGACCGGACTTGGGCAGCCCTGCTCTACATCTTGCTTTTGTTATTCCAAACCATAGCCTGGACCACAGTACGGAAATCATATGGTGCTAACATTGGTTTTAATCATTATAACAAATACATTTGTGCAAAACATACTTGTACGGGCTTAGTTACTTACTTCTTCATTGTTAGGCCAGAATCAAGCCTTACACCTAAAATGGTCATAGACTCATGTACCAAAAGAACATCATCAATAACTTTCACTTCTGTAGGCCACTGATGATCCTGTTTACCTACCAACATTATTTCAGTTTATCTACTTTTAACTTCAAACCTTGTTCTCCCATCCACTCCTTAATTTTAAACATATATTTACTCAATGATTTTTCAAAATTATTATCCCACCTGTCTTCTGGGAAGAAAAAAGTAATATTGTCTGCATGTATTTGACATTCACCTCCTAAAGATTCAATTGTTTGCCTATAGCAGCCATATAGATGTTAAATAATAGGGCAGAGAACGCTGAGCCCTGTGGTACTCCAGTCCTAGCTAAATATGTTCCTGAAATCCTACATCCATTTCTCACTTGGAAAGAGCATCCTAGGAGGTATGTTCTAAACCAATTGAGAACAACATCATGCATTCCAAGGTTATATAGTCTACCCAACACATTACAAAGTTAAAATGACAAATGAGCTAGTTAGACCCCTACCATGTGGGGTTTTGTAGGGGTCACTATTCTCCCCAATTCAGTTCAAATAATTCATAAATCTATATTTAATATGAATCTAAGAAGGGGGAAGGGGGCTTGATCTAAATGCTAAATAAATCATTAAGCTACTCCTTAAGTCACTATGGTGGCTATTTTAGAAGCTCTATGCCTGCTTTGGATGTCTTAAAACTGACATTTAGATGTATTTATTGCAAGGACATTCAAAACCTGATTTTATAAACCCAGGATATGGACATCTAAAATTGTAGTATGCCCATATAGCAAGGGGGCATGGTCTGGGTGTGCTTAGGGTAAGACTAGGAAGGGGCCAAAATATGGATGTTCAACTCTGATGACAGAAGAGGAAGGGACATTATTATTTAGACCTAGTACTTGGCACATTCATGTTATAGAACATTTTTCTGCTTGAGCAGCTGTCCATTTGAGGGTTTAAGACATGAAACCTCCTTAATTCCTCCCCCTCCCAATTGGGCGCTGACCCCTTCCTATCCCCCAAAAGTATAACAATTAGGGAATACCAGATTCTATGAAAGTTTTAGGTACAATGGATGTTCTTAATGGACTAGCATGCAGATTTTAGGAGTAGCCTAACAGTTAGTGAAGTGGAGTGAGAGCCAAGGGACTTAGGCTGAAATCCCATTTCATAGGGAAAGGAACAGAAAAATGAATAAACCTACTAAACCCAAATATATAAAACACCTACAAGCCTGAAGGTGCACATTCAGGTACAGTACATAATTTTCTGTTTCTTTCCGTTTCACAATAATAATGATAAAAAAGAGATGAAGTGGGATTTTGCCCTGGGTCTTCTGATGTTCAACCCACTGCTTTAACCATTAGGCTACCCCTCTGCTATGCATGGAGCTCCATGCAGTGAACATTCCTATGCTGCCCCTTGTTTTCTCTGTTCCTGCACATAGACATCCAGAGTGCATAACATCATTTCTAACTTGCATGTGTTTACCTATACTTCCCAATAGGGGGTATCAACATTGTTTGCTCCTATATGGATATCCTTCTAAAATGCCAGTTCACACTTGTTCTGAATGCTGCTATTAGTCCCTCACTAGGAAATGGAGCTTTCCCCAGTTTATTGAAAAAAGCTGTGACTAAGCCTATTTTAAATAAAGGCTGCCTAAATGCTTGTATGATTTCCAAGTATCATCCAGTCTTCAAATTGCTATTTCTATGGAAAACAATTGAGAATATGGTATTAGTCCAGTTGATTATTTAACATAAGCCAAGAAGTTACACTCCTCTTCTTTCAGGACCTGGGGCTTAGAGCAGTGTTTCTCAAGTTGGTCCTGGAGTACCTCCTTGCCAGTCAGGTTTTCAAGATATCCACAATGAATATGCATGAAAAGGATTTGCATACAATGGAGGCTATCAGGCTCATAATAAAAAACATAGACGTCCAAAAAGCATCCTAATCGGCACTTGGACGTCCTAATCACCAGGCTGTGCAAGTGCCGATAATCAAAAACATCTTTCTGTACGTCTAGCAATGGTATTCCAGCCTCTGTACATTCAGACCACAAGATGGCTGTGATGGAGGTGCATTATGGATAGGCTTTGGACAATCTCAAGGGCGGGTTAGACATGGACATCACTGCAGATAATCAAACATTTTGTAAGACATCCTGGACGGAACTTATAAGTTTGGAACTGGACCTGTTTTAGAAGGGTCTAAGTGCCACAAAAGTGCTCAAACTGACCGGATGACCACTATATGCATCAAGGTAAGACACCTCCACACTCCTCCAGTGTTCACTGACCCCCTCACACCCACAAAGATCAGAATACAAACATAAATACCTGTCTCCAGAATATCAGCACCTGGTATAGTAAAGCCTAGTAGAGCTGCACACAGGTGGGTGAATGATAGAGAGGAGTAGCAGGTCCAATAAGCCACTCTAACCACTATATTTATGGTGGAAAATGTGGGTCCACCAACCAACCCCCCCCCCCTACTATACTGTCATTTAGGTGTCACCTGCAGCCATAAGGGCCATTGGAGTTGTAGACAGGTGGGTATAGTGCTGGGATCTCAAAGTCCCTCCTTGAGGGCCACAATCCAGTCGGGTTTTCAGGATTTCCCAATGAATATGCATTGAAAGCAGTGCATGCACATAGATCTCATGCATATTCATTGGGGAAATCCTGAAAACCTGACTGGATTCAGCCTCAAGGAGGGACTTTGAGACCCCTGGGTATAGTGGGTTTGGGGTTATATTTTGTTTGGGGGGGGAGGCTCACCATAACCTATAAGAGTTCTAGTGAGATGTTTATCTTACACCCTTTATGCAAAGTTCACAGTTCTGTTGCCATGTCTAGGTTGCCAGTCCATTACAGGGCTGATCCCTCCCACATCCAAATGGTCTAGTTCTGGGCATTTGGGACAACCAGATAGAAGATTTTAAAATATATATATTTCTAGACGTATAGTGGTTTGCCTTGGACGTCAAGCGCCATTTGTCCAAATCAGACTTAGATGCGGTGTTTTCAAAATGCCCCTCAATGTATGGATATCCTGAAAACCTGACTGGCAAGTTAGTACTCCAGGACCGACTTGAGAAACACTGGATTAGAGTTTGCTTTTGTTCTCTGAAATCAGAGTGTATTCTTTAATGGACATCTCTCAAATGCATTTTTCCTTTCAAAGTAACAATTTCTTTAACCTGGACACATGGTGAAACTTCTGTGTTGTAATTGTGTTGTTTATGTCATAGTAAAAAGCAGAAAAATCATGCCAATAATGGCTGGGTGGCACTTGGCAGCTGGAAAGTGGAATGCCATTAAGTGATGTTATAGAAATGTTAAGTGTGGACATTGTCTAATTAAACATGATGATGCGTACAAATGATGATCCTATGAAATATGACACCAGCTTATAAGAAAGAGGAAAATGCATTGCTAGCCAAATATATTTTGGAGGTTAAATGTAATGGCAAATAGAGAATTTGTAACTTTCACTGCTGTGTATCTCTGGTAATATAATTTGAAGTGCTAGAGCCTCATGCATCAATTTCTGAATCTATTATTAGTTGATTAAATTAACTGGCTGGATCACTACAGTGAGAAGAGACATCATAATGATATTATAGAATTAGTATTCTGTGATGAATTGTGAAGAAAAGTAACTGTGACAGCCCTGTGGCCATATACACTTAGCTACGCAATTTATGGTCATTTGAAAAGCCAAGGACATCTCTGTTTTGGTTAAGAAATGTATGCTTTCATTTGACAGTAGTTGAGCATTATGTGTGTACTGAGCAAAATGGGGGTTTGCACTTCCAATGTGAAAAGAAATCAAAAGAGGCCTCCTTTTATTTTTTATTTTTTGTGCTTCTGGCATGAGTGTGATTTGCAGTGAACAAATAGTAGAGGGAATGGCATTATTGTAACTGTACCAATTCTTTTAAATTGATTTGTGTGATAGTATATTTTAGTTCTCTCATGGCCACAGAAAATGTTACTTAGGTAAGATAAAAGTAAATGCATTTTCTATCTCAATTTTCTTGTTTATGCAGCTTTGTATATTCCAGTATTGTATCTATAAAATGTAATTCCAGTAGAGCTACAAAAATGTACAGTTGTTTATTGCAACTTCCAATGAATCTGACCTGCTTGGTCTACAGCGGTCAGAAAACCAGTTTACTGTAAGTAAAGGATGGCAGTCTAGACCATAAGAGCAATATGCAGATCTAGCTTAAAATAGTCAACCTGGTTCTTTGATCAAATTTATGCATCTAGATCTCATGAATATTCATTGTTGAAATACTGAACGTCAGACCAGTGTTTGGCATTTAAGGAATGTTAATGAAACACTTCTCACTGACAGAAAGTTCAAAGCCCACCTGAGTCAGGAGGTGATTGCATGGAGGAGGTGGGTTAGTGGATTTCCACAGAGCCCAGTGCTAGCCTAAAATCTGACTTAACATACAAATGATCCACTAATAACTTGAGGCTAGATTGACTAAAGTCAGTCGGTAATACCGACTGGATCGCTGTTGGCTGATTCTCTGGCCGATTGTGGAACAGCAATCAATGCGCTACCAAGTTTGCATGCAAATGATTTGCATGGAGGTGCAAATCATTTGCATGCAAACCCGACAGATCAATCACTCAGTAAGCGATTGACACATTTGCAGAGCCCTAACAGCAGTGAAAGGGGAAGCAGCTTCTTGTCACTGCTGTTAGGGCTTCTTTTTTTTATGGCATAAATGTACGTGTCTTACACATGCACAATCTGCCCCATTAAAAAAAGAGAAAAGCCCCCCCCCCCTTGTTGATGGCCCTCCCCAATGACTCCACGAACCAACACTGCAACCACCCCCCCACCACCACCACCATGGCAGCAAAAATGGCAGGAGGGATGCCTAATCTCTCCTGCCTGGCTGAATACTCCCACACCATGCCCCTACCTGGTCCTTGACCCCTGCACCACCGACCCCCCCCCCCAAAAAAAAAAAAGGCACAAGGGATGCCCACTCTCTCCTGACACCAGATGCTCCCCTTAACCTCACTACACTCCCCCAAACCCCCTGTACCTTTGCTAAATGTTGGGAGCTAGAGGGAAGCATGTCCATCCAGCTTCAAGTCCCGCTCATGGAAAATGATGGGCCTTCCCCTCCCCATGCACCATGCAATGCACAGGGAGAAGCCAAAGATCCTAATTGGCTCAAATGTCAGACCTTAGGCCCATCCCTGTATATCACATGGGATGCAGAGGGAGGAGCCTAAGGCCCTGATTGGTTAAAACACCCAAGGGGTATCACATGGTGCACTGGAGAAGACCCATAATTTTCCATGGACAGGGCTTGGAGCTGGAGGGACATGCTTCCCTGAATCTCCCAACATCTAGCAAAGGTACGGGGGGGGGGGGGCTGTCGATGGAGCATCTGGTGGCAGGAGGGAGTGGGCATCCCTCCTGCCTTTTTTGGGGAGAAGGGAGAAGAGATGGATTGGGGGCTCCATTGACAGGAGGGAGTGGCATCCCTCCTGCCAATTTTCTCTCATGGTGAGGTTCCCAGTGAGATTCCCAGTGAAGTGAGATTCCCAGTGCCCCATTCATCTGGGGTCATTGAGGAGGTCTAGACCAGTCGTTTTTTCCAATAGCTAAAACCCTGGTTTTGTTTTTTGGTTTTTTGCATAGCCAATCAATGTTACTGCATTAATCGCTTGGCTACTTTAGCTAATTTGCATGGCCAGATTGAAAAATGGGCCATCAAGGGGAAGAACATGCGGTGAGCCGTTTTGTGTATTGGGTCAGTAAAAACTGTGAAAAACAGATTTGGTGATAATCGCTGAATTTAGTGCATCTAGCTCTTGGTCTCATGCTTTCACCTATGCTGTTGATGTATTTTGCACTTTTCACTCCATGGAACCGATACTGAATGAAGATATGACAAAAGCAAGCACATTACTGAATCATATGATAGTTCCTGCAAAATTGTGGACCTTTGCTGCTCCACAAGGCCTATACCAGAAAAGAGCTTTCTGGGTGGGTTTATGTAACTACAAATTTCAGAGATAGAAATTATCTCTGAAATTATAGAGGTGTCCATTCTGCAAATTAAATAGTAGATTAATAACTTTGAACTCAGCTAATAGGAAAACTGTTGCTTGACTTCATGGGTCCATTCATTAAACTAAATTATACAAATTAATTCTACTCTATTTATAGACCAATTATACGCTCTGATAAAATTTGCTCTTGGGTCAATATTCAGTGTGATATAAACAAGTAGAAAAGTTCCTACCAGGGTAAATCATGTGAACCTCTCTGTTATTATATAAGGAAGGGCGGTATATTAAATAAAATAAACCATGGTAGAAGTAGAATAAGAGACTGTTGTGGTACTTTCCGGTAGTTAATACTAGCGAGGTTATGGACCTAAGCTGAGGGGGAATGATGAGTTATTTAGGGACTGCAGTTATTCAGTGGTAGTGCCCAGTTTATTGTCCAGGCAAACTAGACTAGATCTTAGGATGTCCTAATCTGCCTCTATAGCTGTCCAGGTACAGGCACTGAATATTGACCAGGCTTGGATAATTTCCTGCTACTCTCGATACACCAGTTATGCAGGATCATCGAGTTATCCCTCTCCTAAGCAGCCCAAAGGAACTGAATTGCTTGATTTTTCCCTCTTCCTTTCCTAGGCACTCGTGATAACGTGACAATGTATTTTTTTAAAAAAGAAACATATCACTGCCCTAAATCATTCTCTTGGAGATCAGCGGTCAAGAATAGATCTGGGTGTCATCGCAGACACTACTTTAAGCCTTCCGTCCAGTGTTCAGTGGCCCCTATTCAGAACTTAAAACCTGTTTTGACTTGGTCAACCTCGTTAAACTTTTGGTTATACTTGCTTTATGATTAAGTCTAGGTCGGCCCACCTCCTGCCCTTTCCCCTCCTCTAAAAATACCTGTCTTTGCTCTAGACGTTCAGAGGTAGGGGAAAGGCCTAAGCTGGTTTTAGATACGTCCAAAACCAGCTTTGATTATCGGTACTTGAACAATCTGTCTTTTTGATTGTCCAAGTACCAATTTAGGCCACTTTTTGGATGTTTTTTTAAATTATTATTATGAGCCCCTTAATATTTAAAAAATGGTAGTATGTGAAAAAGCATTACACATTTATCTAGATGAGGCAATTGACCCGTACAACTCTTTCTTTTCAATAACGGTTCCCTTGAATTGTTAACTTCTATCTTTCACTTCTGTTAAGTTCATTCAACTTGTACCATCTTTTAATCTTTGTAAACCACATAGAACTTCACGGTCCTGCGGTATATAAACTGTTATTATTATTATTCATGTTCCTTGTTATTTGAGTTGCAAACTGTCACTTGATATTTGATGTAAGATCAACAGAACATTTTAAATTCTTCCACTCACCTTTTACAAACATTCATGCTATATATTCACTTACATTTATGCCTGTTATATATTGTATTTCATGTTTACAACAAAGTCTTAGGAGAAAAAAAAATAATAAATTATAGGGGCCCATTTGCAAAAGTGGACTTAGTGCTCCTCTCACAAATCTTTCCCATTCGCAAGGCCATTTTTGTCATGGCCAGAACAGGGATGATTTTCCCATTTTCTGAATTAATGGCCACATACTAAGGACCTCCTGTACAAAGCCGCGCAAGCATTTTTAGCGCAGGTCGTGGCAGTAGCAGCTCGGATGTTCATAGGAATTCTGTGAGCGTTTGAGCTGTTACCACGGTGGCCGGTGCTAAAAACACTGATGCGGCTTTATAAAGGAGGGGGTAAGTTTGCTTTTAGAGTTCAGCCATTAAAAAATCTTATCGCATGAGCCCCTACCACCATCTATTTTGTAGGCAGCAAGGGCCTCCGCGCTAACTCCACACTAATCAATTAGTTCTGTCAGTCGTACTCTCCAGCCCCTGTAATGCCTGCTTTCACGAAAATTAAAAATATTTTGTACAGACAAATTGGTAATTTTACTAGTGGATGCCATTACACGTCTTGCAGTAAACCTTTTTAATATGTGGTAAGTGCATGCTACTACTTAGCGCAGGAAAGAGACCTGGGAGTACTGGTCGACAAGTCAATGAAGCCGTCCGCTCAATGTGTGGCGACGGCAAAAAGGGCAAACAGAATGCTAGGAATGATTAAGAAGGGGATCACGAACAGATCGGAGAAGGTTGTCATGCTGCTGTACCGAGCCATGGTACGCCCCCACCTGGAATACTGCGTCCAGCACTGGTCACCGTACATGAAGAAGAACATGGTACTACTCGAAAGGGTCCAGAGAAGAACAACTAAAATGGTTAAGGGGCTGGAGAAGTTGCTGTACTGCGAGAGGTTAGAGAAACTGGGCCTCTTCTCCCTTGAAAAAAGGAGACTGAGAGGGGACATGATCGAAACATTCAAGATAATGAAGGGAATAGACTTTGTAGATAAAGACAGGTTGTTCACCCTCTCCAAGGTAGGGAGAACGAGAGGGTACTCTCTAAAGTTAAAAAGGGATAGATTCCGTACAAAAGTAAGGAAGTTCTTCTTCACCCAGAGAGTGGTAGAAATCTGGAACGCTCTTCCGGAGTCTGTTATAGGGGAAAACTCCCTCCAGGGATTCAAGACAAAGTTAGACAAGTTCCTGCTGAATCAAAACGTACACAGGTGAGGCTGGTCTCAGTTAGGGTGCTGGTTTTTGACCTAGGGGCCGCCGCGAAAGCGGACTGCTGGGCACGATGGACCACCGGTCTGTCCCAGCAGCGGCAGTTCTTATGTTTAGTAAAAGTACCCCACAACTTTTTTTATAGTTTGAAAGGAAGTATACTGTAGAGTGTTTCCATTATGTAAGAGAATTTGCCCTTTTTAAAAACAATATACCTATGGGTTATTAGCTTTTTGTCATGATGATTAATTCTTGTCTGAATAAAAAATGTTTATTTTTTAAAGTGATACAGTTATGAATGTTGTGCTCTCAGCAGTATTTTACTAACAATTTATCTTCTTTTTTGAAACAGCTCTATAATTTCCAAAGCAAATCCCCTGATTTATTTTTTTTAAGCAGAACAAATCACAGACTTAAATAGATAGTACATCTGTCTTGAATGTAAGTGCCACAGTTTTGCTTTTCAAATACTATAAAATTTCTTCCTTTTCCCTAGTAAAACTCATTGTTGCATGATATTCTTTCTTACCCCCTCTTCTATGAAACTGCAATAGCAGTTTCTAGCGCAGAGAGCCACGCTGAATGGCCCGTGCTGCTCCTAAGAGTCATTGAGTTCCTATGAGAGTCGGGAGCTGCGCGCGCCATTCAGCGCTGCTCCTCACGCTAGAAACTGCTAGCATAGTTTTGTAGAAGAGGGGGCTAATGAATATTCTTTATAACAATTTAGGCCTCCTTTTATCAAGCCACATTAGAGTTTTTTTTATCGCCTGCCACTGCAGTAAAAACTCTGACACTCTATATTGTTTTTGTTTTTTTTTCTTTGTTGTTTTGGTGACTCCTACAGGATAATCAGCCCCCATAATAATATGGACTTGATAAGATTACACCGCCTTGTCGGACTGTTTTTCACCTTTAGATCTTCGGACACTATCACCCCAAGGTCCCTCTCCCCGTCCGTGCATATCAGCCTCTCACCTCCCATCATATACAGTTCCTTCCGATTATTAATCCCCAAATGCATTACTCTGTATTTCTTTGCATTGAATTTTAGTTGCCAGATATTAGACCATTCCTACAAATTTTGCTAATCCTTTTTCATATTTTCCACTCCCTCTTCGGTGTCTACTCTGTTACAAATCTTGGTATCATCTGCAAAAAAGCAAACCTTACCTTCTATCCCTTCAGCAATGTCACTCTCAAATATATTGAACAGAATCAGCCCTAGCACCGAGCCCTGAGGGACTCCACTGCTCACCTTTCCTTCCTCCAAGCGACTTCCATTAACCACCACCCTCTGTCATCTGTCCGACATCCAGTTTCTAATCCAGTTCACCACTTTGGGTCCTAACTTCAGCCATTCAAGTTTTTTCAAGAGCCTCCTATGAGGAACTGAATCAAAGGCTTTGCTGAAATCTAAGTAAATTACATCTAGCATATGTCCTCGATCCAGTTCTCTAGTCACCCAATCAAAAAATTCAATCAGGTTTGTTTGGTATGTTGCCCCAGATTCTGTAACCAATTAGATTCTAAGAAGTTCACTATCCTTTCTTTCAGCAAAACTTCCATTATTTTTCCATAAAAAGTTTGGGAACCACTGTGTTATATCTTTTCTGAGATACAGAGACCAGAATTGCACACGGTATTTGAGGTGCATCTGTACCATAGAGAAATGCAAGGGAATTATAACATTTTCTCATACTTTGAGCATTAGTATACAGTGTATTATATTCCAGACATTTACCCTATTTCTCATATGTGTAGAGCAGGGATGTCAAACTGTGGCTCGCAGGCCAAATTTGGCCTGAGAGTTGGCCCGCCGTTCCTTCCCTCCCTCCATCCCGGCTTCCTGGCCTCCTCTTCTAAGCAGCTTGCCAAGGATCACCGGTTAGCTATAGCGATCCTAGCAGGCTGCCGTAGCCTCAGCAGCATGTTCTTTCTGCCACGGTCCCATACGTCAGAGGAGGGGCGGCAGAGGTGACGTGCTGTTGTGGCCAAGGCAGCCTGCTAGGATTGCTACAGTTGGCAAGCGATCCTTGGCAGGCTGTTTAGAAGAAGAAACCGGGATCGCATGATCTGATTCCTGCGAGTAGCAAAGAGCCGCATGCGGCCATTCTCCTCTAGTGCCTTTTCTTGCTGAGCCGCAGAGATGCCGAAGGAGTTGAAGCGTGTTAGTGTCACCAAGAACTTCTTCGCTGGCGGAGTCGGCAGTGTCTGCATGATCTTCACCGGCCACCCCCTGGACATCATCAAGGTCCGAATACAGACACAACCAAACCTTAGTGTTCCCAGAGTTCTCTTTGCTGTTGGTATGGCTGGAGCCTTTAGCTGGGCTGTTGCAATTCCTCTTGATGTACTAAAATCCAGAGATGTATTACGAGAATTAATTTGAGAGGAAGGAGTGGCATTCCTTTATAAAGGTTTCACTGCGGTTATGCTCAGAGCTTTCCCAGCAAATGCAGCCTGTTTCCTTAGTTATGAACTTGCCATAAAATCCTTAAATGGTTTGCACCAAATCTATGAACTTCAAGAACCGGTTTTGAGGGTTTTGTGAATGGCAAGAAGTACCAGAATGAAGAAAGAAGAGGATATTTGTGGCTAAAGGAATTCAGAGTGCTGGAATTAGATAGTAATAACACAATTTGCCTTAATGATTTTTAGCAATCTCATGATAAGATAAGTTTAAATAAAATCCAGGTTCTAAACAAAAAAAGAAGAGGAGACCAGGAAGCCGGGATGGAGGGAGGGAAGGAACAGCGGGCCAAACCTCGAAGGAGAAAACATGCAGGCCTTCAGGGGGTGGGGGGCAGTGGGCCCTGGTGTAGAAGTACACAGAGGGAGGGAAGGAAGGAGGGGTCCAAACAGACGTGCATATGCCGGACTGAGAGTTGGGGGAAGGGGAAGAACTAATAGGTCTAAAACAGGAGAGTGAGAGAGATGGTGGACAATGGGATGGAGGGAGGGAACATAAGAATTGCCACTGCTGGGTCAGACCAGGGGAGGGAAGGGAAACGAAAGGAGAGGACAGAGATGGAAGATGGATGGTTAGCACAAAGAAAAAAGAAAACGACAAATGGGCAGGAGAACCTGGCATGCAAGTTATCAGAAGACAACCAACGCCTGGAACCAGTATGATTTGAATAATGACCATACAACAAAAGGTAGAAAAAATAATTTTATTTTCTGTTTTGTGATTACACTATGTCAGATTTGAAATGTGTATCCTGCAAGAGCTGGTGTTAGCAAACATGAACTAGGACCTAAAAGAGAGAGGAAAAGTCTTTATTAAGGTGCATATTTAGCGCACTAAATCAGTTAATGTACCTTAATAAAAGGACCCCTAAGTATCTTAATACAAATTTAGGTCCATGAATTAGCCTATGTTTTAGATTTTGGCCACTTATGTGATTGAGTTTGATACCTCAGGGGTAGAGCTATATAGTGATTTGCTTACCTGAGGGCTTTAATCACCCTGCCTCAACAATTCTAGTTTAAATCCCTCTTCTTTAGGTTAACCAGTCTGCTACTACTACTACTTATCATTTAGCGCTGTACATTAAATTTTCAAGAGACAGTCTCTGCTCAGTAGAGCTTACAATCTAATTTAGGAGGCAGTAAATGGTCCCCAACTAACTGCAAAAGTACTAATTAGCATGCAACATTTGCTAAACGCTAACTCCAAAATGTTTTTGATGACATTTCTTCCCTTCTTGGATAGATGCACACCATACCTGCTCAGCAGGCCTTGGAACATCATCCCATGCTCCAGGTAGCCAAAACGCTCTTGATGAGGCAATTAAGATTCTTGGTCCAAGTATTGTTCAACTGCAGTAAATTAGCAAAGAGGCACTTTTTCCACCACTACTGATATTTGAACCTCAAAGGTTAATTGCAAACCTCGATAAACTTGAAATGATTGACTAAAGCAATGATTTTTCCTTTAATCATGAGGCAGTGTGAGGGAAAAGATGATCTGTCAATAAACCAAGAGTCTATGGTTTTTGAGCAGTTAAGGATGAAATGATTCTCATTAAAGCAACACTGCATCTTAAGAACATAAGAATAGCCTTACTGGGTCAGACCAATGGTCCATCAAGCCCAGTAGCCCGGTCTCACGGTGGCCAATCCAGGTCACTAGTACCTGGCCAAAACCCAAGGTGTAGCTTGTCTTTCTCAATAACAGACTATGGACTTTTCCTCCAGGAGCTTGTCCAAACCTTTCTTAAAACCAGCTACGCTATCCGATCTTAACATATCCTCTGGCAACACGTTCCAGAGCTTAACTATTCTCTGAGTGAAAAAAAATTTCCTCCTATTGTTTTTAAGAGTATTTCCCTGTAACTTCATCAAGTGTCCCCTAGTCTTTGTAATTTTTGACAGAGTGAAAATTTGATCCACTTGTACCCATTCTACTCTACTCAGAATTTTATAGACTTCAATCATATCTCCCCTCAGCCATCTCTTTTCCAAGCTAAAGAACCTTAACCATTTTAGTCTTTCCTCATACGAGAGGAGCTCTGCTTTGAACCTTTTCTAGCGCCACCATATCTTTCTTGAGATAAGGAGACCAGGACTTAATGCAATACTCCAGATGAGGTCTCACCATGGAACTATACAGGGGCATTATAACATTCTTAGTCTTGCTAACCATCCCTTTTTTAATAATTACTAGCATCCTGTTTGATTTTTTTGGCTACCGCCACACATTGGGCAGAAGGTTTCATTGTATTGTCTACAATGATACCCAGATCCTTTTCTTGGGCGCTAATCCCCAAGGTGGACCCTAGCATCTGGTAACTGTGATTCAGGTTATTCTTCCCAATGTGCATCACTTTGCATTTGTCCACATTAAATTTCATCTGCCATTTGGATGCCCAGTCTTCCAATTTCCTAAGGTCCACCTGCAATTTTTCACAATCCGCATGCATTTTAACAACTTTGAACAGTTTAGTGTCATCTGCAAATTTAATCATCTCACTTGTCGTTCCAATTTCCAGATACATTACTATTTGATATCCCATCTTTTCACCACATAAGATTGAATGAATATTATTCTACAATTTTATATGTGTGTGGGGGTGCTACCTTTTGAAATGCCCCTTCAATGGATCTATATAAGATTATTTCGATAATACAGTTTAGAAAGTGTCTGAAGCCAGACTTGTTTGCATAAGCTTTTGTTGATGTCTAATGTTTGGTTTGAAAGGCTTTGCTTATCCTTTGTAAAGGTCATGGCATTGTAATAAACAGACTCTGCTACTCTTTCATTTTTTCTGTATGATTTAGGGCTCCTTTTATCAAGGCGCGCTAAGGGGGTTAGCGTGTCTGACATTTCATCACACACTAACCCCCGCGGCAGCCTAAAATCCTAATGCCTTGTCAATAGAGGCGTTAGGTACTAGCGCGGCAGGCGGTTTAACGCGCAGTATTCTGCCCGTTAAACCGCTACTGCGCCTCTGTAAAAGGACCCCTTAGTTTTTGTGTTTTTTTTAGTGCTTTTGTTGATTTTAAATTTAGATTTTGTTTTATTTTCCTACTTATGTTTTTATGTTAGCCACTTAGAATTGGGAAATAGCACAGCTTATACAATTTTTTAAAGGGGTAAAAATGGTAAGATAGTGACAATCTATGCTGGTGGGAATGGATGTCTTTAAAGGAAATGCAACAGTGGAGATAAATGCTATAATATGTTCTGTCACAAAAATATCTAGAAGTTTCCATGTGTATCATTATATCTGCACAACCAGGTTTTCTCTTTCAGTGTAAGAAAAAACTATTTCTGAGCTTAAAGTTTAAATGCCTGGCTTAGCTGGGAATCCAGAGGAATTTGTTCACTTGTAAGTCGGTCTTCATTCAATGATGAGTAAGGACATCTAGTCACTAGTGGCTCTGTGCTCCTTAATAAAAAAAAAAAATGCAAATATTTGTCCTTTGAACACTATTTTATTATTATTGTTATTATTATTATTTTTTTTTTAAATAAAGTCAAGCATTGCAATCCAGTAATTTTTTCCCTTGGAACTGTTAAATATTTTTCTTCTTTATTGTATAACTGGCATCATTGGAAGAAATAGAACATAATGGAAGATAAAGACCATTTTGTTTATCCAGTCTGCCCATCCAGGCCATCTGTTCATCTCTACAATTCTTTATTCTCCCTCAGAAATCCTTCAAATTGCACCATGCGTTCTTGAGTTCTGATACTGCTTTCATTTCCACCTTCTCCACTGGGAGACTATTCTATATGTCCCCAATGACTTCAGTAAAAATATAAATAGATGTCCTCTTCCTCTTCATTTATTCATGAAAGTATTTAATTCTCTAACACATCTCATCTTTCTTCCAAAGTATATCTACTTGCCTAGGGTCACTTTTACTAAACTGCAGTAAGCATTAACGTGCTTATCACAGCAAAAAAAAAGTTATACTACAGGGCACACTGAGACATCCCATGATAATTTTGCCACGTGTACATGCCACCCATGTGGATGTGTCTATGCAAATCAGCATGTCAGCATTGCTGCATCCTAACCAAATAGAGTAGGTTAGCACAGTAGTCCCTACTGCCTAGAAAGTAAGTGGTAATAGGGGCTCACTCACTAATGGGAAAATCAGATACAATTGAAAATTGGCCATTTTCCTACTGTCTTAAAATCACATGGGAGAGACCCATATGTGGGCATACTAAAGCCACTTTTTGCCATAACTTAGCAAAAGGGCCCCTTGTTTATTTTATATTTCCAAGGATTTACATTTTGACAAGGAATATGGAGTCATTTAAAGCAAGAAAAGGACAAAATAAATAAATAAATACAAGTAGCCAAACAGAAATGTTTAATGTATCAGGCATACTCCCAACTTCAATAAATGACATACAGATTTCAACGTGCAAAATTAAGTGAAATGGTGTAGTGGATGTGTCGGTCCACTCTTAAATGTAAAGAAAAAAATGTAAAGAAAAAAATAATACCTTTTTTATTGGACTAACCCCCTGTTTTACTAAGGTACACTATGCGTTATAGCATGCGTTTAGTGCGCGCTAACTGCTAATACGTCCATAGACTAACATGCACACTTAAAAGGAGCCCTAAATGTACTTTATGATTAGCTTTCAAAGGTAACCTCTTCTTCAGATCAAAAAAATCTGCCGAAGGTTGTTTCAGCTTTCCATGTCAATCAAGAAGTCAGATTGTCGGTGTTCCGGTCCACAAGTTCTAAGAAAAAGGACTGGATTCTGAAAAAGTTGGATGTAAGAAGAGTGCTTCTAAGATATCTTGAGGACACTAACAAGTTCAGGCTATCTGACCATCTTTTTGTACTCACTAGTCAGGCTGTACTGGCTTCCATGAAAGGGGGATAGATTCTGTACAAATGTAAGGAAGTTCTTCACTCAGAGAGTGGTAGAAAATTGGAACGCTCTTCCGGAGTCTTTTATAGGGGAAAACACCCTCCAGAGATTCAAGACAAAGTTTGACAAGTTCCTGCTAAACCAGAACGTAAGCAGGTGAGGCTGGACTCATTTAGAGCGCTGGTCTTTGACCTGGGGGCCACCGCGTGAGCAGACTGCTGGGCACGATGGACCACTGGTCTGACCCAGCAGCGGGAATTCTTACGTTTCTATTATTTCTGGATAGATCCATAGGGCCATTTCATCAGCATATATATTGCCTGTGGAAAACAATCACCAGTCTCCATAAAGGCACATTTAACTAGAAGCGTGGCTTTTTCGTGTGCAGAAGCTGAGGCAATCTCCCCTGTAGGGCAGTGACTTGATCCAAGTTTTACAGCGTGGATGTACAGCAAGAGAGGACTCTACCTTTGAATCCTCAGTGTTATGAACCGGTACAGAGGTCTTGCCCTAGATTTCTGGGACTGCTTTTGTATATCCCATCTATCCAGAATGATACACCTATTGAACTAGAAAAAGAGATTAGGTTGTTACCTTCCTAAAATCTTTTCTAGTAGATAGTCATGTTATTCTGGAGCCCCACCCTTCAGTTATCTCCTGCGCCTACCCACTGTCTCAATTAGAAAGTTTGTGTCCAAAACTGAAATTTGGATGTCAGTCACACCTTAAGGATATGAAGAATTATCTAGTGCTATAACATATTGGGGTATTATTTGAGCTCCATAAAGGGTTTCATTTTGGCATGTTTGTTTTGATTGGCAATGTTTAACATGTTTGTTGTTATTTCATAATAGAGTTGTAGTTTTGGGAGTTTCTCCATACCCCTCTTTCATGTGTGTTTCTTTATGGGGCTATCACCTGCTTTGGTACAAACTGAAGGGGGCAGCAGAGCTTTCTAGTGAAGGAAGAAGGATTAAAAGGCTGGAGTGGTTTTCTTCTCATGGCTTGCGAGCATGGAGGATATTACCCATCCATCCATAATGATACACCTATCTAAAGATATTAGCAAGGCAAGGACCTAATCTCTTTATGTACATGCAATGTAACAACCAAAGATGAAAATACAAATTTTAGAACTATATACAGGTATAATGGCATCAAAGAGATAAATGATATATATTCTTATTGGATAATTAGTCACAGCAAATGCACACCAAACCTAGCTAGACCCTGAAGTTAAGGGCTATTAACTAGAATCCACAAGAAATAACAGAGATGACAATAGAACCTTATGAAGATGAATTATTCTGTAGTGAGGAGTCCATAGGCAGAAGATAGGACAGACAGGCTCTCAGTAGATCACAGAACAGAAAGGGGGCTAGCAACAGCCTGACTGATAGTACCTCAGGCCAGATGAAATGACCAGCACACAGCTTGGTTTCCATCTGTCCCTTTTATGGGTCTTTTTGAAGGCTGTTTGAAGCATTTAAACAAGCTCCTACCCATGAAGAACATTCTCAGGCATTATCCTTGCAGATAAGCAAGCTCCTCCCTGTATTCTGACAGAAATAAGCTTGGAATTCAAGAAAGTCCCAGAACTCCAAGAAAGTGTTTTGTTATGTTAATCAGGTTTTCTATTCCACTTTACCTATTCAGTTTAAGGTCGGATTACATTACAAGAGATTGGGTCAGTTTCCCAGGAAGTTACAACAGATAGTTTAGTTTGACACGGACTTTCAATGGAGTTACTAGTACAGGTATAGTTATTAATACAGTTAGATCATAGTTACAAATACATAGTTACAAGTTTAAGTTGGTCATCTTTGGCTTATCATTATGTTCCAGGAGTTGCATTGGAGAGTTTAGAAATAGGCTTTTACAATTACCATTTCTGTTACTTCCAGGTTGGTTCCATGTCTTGGTATAGAAATGCTTTAAAAGATTTTCTGAACCTGAGATAGTTATCACAAGATTGTAGTGTAAGTGGTAGTTGGTTCCAGCATTTTGCTAATTTATATTAGTTGGATAAGGTAATTTACCTGGTAGACTTTATATTGCTGCATGTTGGGATTTTTAAATGGAAAACATTTCTGGTAGCATATCTGTTGGAGATACCCTGGAATAGGATGGCTAACTCTGATAGGTAATCGGGGGCATTTCTTGTCAGGATCTTAAAGGCAGTAATGCCTAATTTAAACTTGATCCTTGCAGTTCTGGGCAGTCAATGTAGTTTCATATAGTTAGGTTGTAGGTGTTCTGATTTCTGTAGTCTATATATGAATCTTACTGCTGCTTTTTGAACTAGTTGTAAGAACATAAGAACACAAGAATCACCACTGCTGGGTCAGACCAGTGGTCCATCGTGCCGAGCAGTCCGCACACGCGGCGGTCCTTGGTTTAAAGACCAGTGCTCTAACCGAGCCTAGCTTTACCTGCTTACTTTCTGGTTCAGCAGGAACTTGTCTAACTTTATTTTGAGTCCGTGGAGGGTGTTTTCTTCTATAAAAGCCTCTGGAAGAGCATTCCAGTTTTCCACCACTCTCTGGGTGAAGAAGAACTTCCTTATGTTTATACGGAATTTATCCCCTTATAACTTTAGAGAGTGCCCTCTCGTTCTTTCTACCTTAGAGAGCCTGTCTCTATCAACTAAGTCTATTCCCTTCATTATCTTGACACGTTAGCAATGTTCTAGAGCAAATAACTAGTGTTACATTACAGTAGCCTATTCGAGATAGATTAGGGATTGCACTAAAATTTGGAAAGCCTCTGTTTCAAAGTATTTTCTGATGGATCTTAGTTTTCTCATCACAAGTAAAGATTGTTTTATTATTGATTGTATGTGGCTCTTCATGGATAAGTGTTTATAAATGTTTACTCCTAAGATTTGGGATTGGGCAAGACACTTAATCCTCCATAACCTCAGGTACATTAGATAGATTGTGAGCCCACCGGGACAGATAATAATAATAATAATAATTTTATTTCTTATATACCGCTATACCCTAAGTTCGAAGCAGTTTACAGTGGAGTCGTGTCTAGAGAGAGTACAGTGTTAACAGTAGGATACAGGGTGATACAAAGTGAGCAGGTAAAGGGTGATTACAGTAAGGTACGAGTTATTGACACGAAAAACAGTTACAGTATGTTTACAATGAGGGGTAGGACTTTCGAGGCGGTTTATAATTGGTAGGAGGAGAGTTTAGGTGGTGTTGAAGAGGCGGGTTTTCAGAGATTTTCTGAAGTCCGCATACGATGTGGCTTCGAGTATAGGTTTTGCTAGCCATGTGTTCAGTTGGGCTGCCTGGAAAGAAAGCATTCTGTTTAGGTACTTCTTGTAGTGACATGATTTCAGTGATGGGTAAGTAAAGAGGTTTGTTCTGCGGGAGGTCTTTTTTGGGCAGTAGGTGAGGAATTGGGAAGCTAGGTAAGTTGGTAGCATCCCGAAGATCGCTTTGAAGCTGATGCAGGCAAACTTGAAAATAATTCTGGATTCTACTGGTAACCAGTGGAGTCTTTGGAGGGATGGAGAGACATGTTCCCATTTCTTGAGTCCGAAGATGAGACGGACGGCCGTGTTTTGGATTAATCTTAGCTTTTGGAGGGACTTTTTGTATGCTCCTAAAAATATGATGTTGCAGTAGTCTAGAGTACTCAAGATGGAGGCTTGTACAAGTAGACGAAAGGATGATTCGTCAAAGAGTTTTTTGATGGTGCAAAGTTTCCAAAGGGTAGAGATACATTTTTTTAACATTAGATCGGTGTGTTTTTCTAGTGTTAGGTGTCTGTCAAGGGTAACCCCTAGTATTTTGATAGATTGCTCAATTTTGTAATCTTTTCCATTCACGAGGATCTTGTTATCTTTTATCTGCTCGTTGGGAGAGGCTAGGAAAAATTTGGTTTTTTCAGTGTTCAGTTTGAGTTTGTAGGCCTTCATCCACAGCTCTATTTGGTTTAGGATATTGGATAGGTAAGTGATGAAACTTGGAGAGATATCGGATAATGGGAGTACGATGGTGATATCGTCGGCGTAGATGTGGAAGGTGAGATCTAAGCTCTGTAATAGGTGTCCCAATGAGATGAGGTAGATATTGAAGAGGGTTGGTGAGAGCGGGGAGCCTTGGGGGAGTCCACAGTTGTTGTTCCAGCTGAAGGAGAGGTTGTCGTCTTTGAGTACTTGATAAGACCTGAGTTCGAGAAATCCCCTGAACCAGGTAAGGGTGTTTCCTGCGATGCCTATTGACTCTAAACAGTTCAGCATGATGGAGTGGTCAACTAGGTCAAAGGCGCTGCTTAGATCCAGTTGTAGGATCAAAGCGTTGGAGCCTTGACTGAGAAGGGAGTGTAGGAAGTTTAGAAGGGAGGCCATTATAGTTTCGGTGCTGAAGCCAGGTCTGAAACCAGATTGGTTGGTATGCAATAGGTTGAATTTGTCTAAGTATTTGTTTAGGTCAGCATTTACCATGCCTTCCATTAATTTGGTAGCCAGGGGGATATTTGTGACGGGTCTGTAGTTGGCAATGTTGTTGGTTGCTTCTTTTTTGTTCTTTTTTATAGGGGTAATTATAATTTGGCCTAGGTCTTCTGGGAATTTCCCAACGGATAGTTGAAGATTGATCCAGCTTAGAAGGTTGGTTTTGAAGCTAATGGGGGCCAATTTCATCACGTTGGGGGGGCAGGGGTCTAATTTGCAGTAAGATTTTGTATACTTATTGTAGTACTTGATGAACGATAGCCAGTCAGTTTCCTTGAAGTTGGACCAGCTCATGTCGGCTTTAGAAGAGGAGTCAGGGTCCTGGAGGATGGTGTAGTTCCAGTGGGAGTCTTGTGTGTTTGGGAGGGCAAGTCTTGATTTAGATATTTTTGAGATGAATAAATCAGCTAAGTCGTGTGCTGTGATCGTGGAATCTTCTACTGGGTTAGTGTAGGGGTGGGTGTCAAACAGGTCGTTGACAAGTTTGAATAGTTTGCTACTGTTTACAGAGGTGTTTCCTATAATGTTGGCGTAGAAGGTTTTTTTCTTATTAGAGATGGTGTTTTTGTAGTTAGTTAGCATTTGACGCCAGGCTTCTCTGGATTCTGGTGTTCCTGACTTTGTCCACTTCCTTTCTAATCTTCTTAATTCTCTCTTTATCCCAAGGAGTTCTGAGTCAAACCAGCCTGATTGGTTTCTGGGTCTAAACCTTCTTTTCTTCAGTGGGGCCATTTTGTTTAGGATTTGGGTGCTGGTGGAGTTCATGAAGTGGTTGGGATCCTCATCGTGGTTGTGGATAATGTCATAGTGAGACCAGAATTCTACGGGGTTGAGTTTGCCTCTGCTTGTTTTAAATAGGGAAAATGCTTGAGTATCTGATTCTAAAACCGCTTAGATAACCTTGATAGGTGCTATATAAAATCCTAATAAACTTGTTCTAATGGAAAGTATTTGTTATCTACTGTAATCCTTGGAGTGTAGGTCAGTTGAGGGTCCTAGCCAAAGGAATTTGATTTTGTTCTTATTTAGCTTGAGGCAGTGTGTTGAGATCCAGTTTTCTAAGACGTGAACACATTTTTTTGACAGAGATGCGGGTGTCGGCTAATGCAGCCATTACAGGTAGCATGATCGTTATGTCACCTGCAAAGGTGAAATGTTTTATTTGTGCGAGATCTAGGTTGGCTCTCAAGGATTGAATTAGAAGGTTAAACACTGATAGTAAACGTGGGGATCCTTGGGGTCCCCGCTGGGAGGGTACCAACTGTCAGAAAGTACACCATCCTTACATACAGCATAGTTCTGAGTGGTTAAGAAGCCTTGGAACCAAGAGAGGACTGGGCCACTAAATTGAAAATCACTGAAGATCTCAGACATTTGGTCAAAGTCTACTAGGTCAAATTGGTTTGCGATTGAGCTGTGACACTTGCTTAGTAGTTCTTTGCTGTATGTTACTAGTGCTGCGACTACCATCTCAGTGCTGTGATTTTTCCTGAATCCCGATTATGAAGGGTGGAGGATATTGAACTGTTGTAAGTGGTCTTTTTTGCACACATTTGAAGGATATTTTTTCAACCTGCTACTTAAGATTAGTTTTCAAATGACAGTGAATTTCAGTGTGTTCCTGGAGCTTTAATTTCTCTTCTGCTCCTGTAAAACTTAGTTTTTGAAGATGTGAAGATTTTGTGAACATTTGGGAACTATAAACTGTGTTTAATTCTCCAGTTAAAGATAGGTGTTATTCTAACTTTCAACACAAATAGTGGTTTGAACCTTTTTGAGATATGGAGCAAGTTCTCTGTGGATTTTTTTAATGCCAGTAATAAGATTTAAGCACAATAAATAATTTTATCAATAGAATAATTATACAATAAGAATGAATCCTTTCTTCCCACTGGACAACACAATCTTTGTTCTCATTTAAACCATTTTAGTCTTCATCAAAGAGCTCAGTGGCATCACTCAAAGCTCAACAATTTCATTGCCTCGAGCTTTTTGTGTGTCAAATCATCATCAGTCTTATTTTTAAATTGTCTGCCGATTTGTTTTGTACCACATTGGATTTTTTGGTGGATCACTTGCCTTGTTGCTTTCTCACAACTTATCAAAGTTGACAGTTCTTTTTAATAATGCCCATAATGCTCAATGCAATGGAATCAATTTGTAAACTATCTTTCTGCCATGTTTTCTTAGTCTCTACATTGTTTGGTGCTTGAAGATCTTCTCTTTCTCTTCTTGATACACAGAGTGACATTGATGCTTCTATTAAAGCTGCTATTTTATGTTTTTGCTTTACCACAGTATCTGGCTTTTTTACACCAAACTTTATATCAGCTGGAATTAGAATATTCTCAGTTATCATAACCTCTACACTTTTCATAATTCTTCTGAGGTTGTGATCCCAAAGTTTTTCTGGTATGGTGATGGTTATAATTTTTAAAGTTTCCTATGGAAGAGACATGCCACATTATTGTGCCTTTCTGCATATAAATGTCTCCCATCACAACTTTACAGTCAACTAATCTAATGTAATCTGGCATTTATGAGGTTCAAGGCAATTTACAGTACAGATTATGGAGAACAATTTAGTACACTACAAGGATGCTCTAGAGATACATTTAAATCTTAGAGATAATTTGAGATAGAGATTGTCGTGCTGTACAATTAAAGAGGTAATTCAGAAAAGAACAAGATGCATAATCATTGCCATCTTTTTCTCACAGCATACCTGAGACAATGGAGGGTTAAGTGACTTGCCCAAGATCACAAGTGGGATTTGAATCAGGCTTTCCTGGTTATCAGCAAAGTGCTCTAATCACAAGGTTACTCCTTCACCATGTTTAACACCAATCTTGCTCTTCTCCACAATTTGTTTTATACAGTCTGCTTCTTCTGTGAACCAGAACTGTTCTTAATATTAAAATTATTAACAAGCTAGGGTTTGGAGTATCCTCTTTCTTCCCTTAAACAGATTATCTCAGTTTTCACATTTTAAAACTGGTACAGCGAATCAGTTGTCTTTAATAAAATCACGTGGACGTCTTTGGTTTCCTTTAATCTCTTTGAAGAAGCTGCAAAAACTATCAGGACATTTATTTCTGTTGTTCTGGTTCCTTAGTGGCAAATAGCATTCACATAAGAAAGCCTGTTCTGAAGAGCAGTAAATCACTATTTCTCAGATGACCAAGAGAAGTGGGAAACTCATATATTTCACTGCAGGAGTTGATTTTCAAATTTATTGAATAATGATCGGTGCTGCTTTTCATAAGTGAAAAACATTTTTCTCTTTCTGATTTGGTTAACTTTCCAATGTTTTACTCTTTCCCCTGTGTTTAAAAAAAAATCAATTGACAGGAAAGTAAATCTGCAAATATAGAATAAAGCTCCAGGTAAGCATGTTTGTATAAGAGTCTGAATTATGACATTTGCTGTAACCTGGAAATAGTCTTTCATCTTCTCAAATAATATTGCTTATAAAAGTTGATTATTTGTGGTAAGCTTCTCTGGTGTCCTTTATTAGCCCAGAATTCATGCTTTTTTGATGATTTGTGATAATAAGTTTGACTGATATTTCATCTATGCTCTGCCATGCAGAGGAGTTGGGTTCTTATTTCAGATCTGGCTTCAGCTTCCTTGACCAGTTGTAGTTAAGGGTTCCTGTGGTTGTAGTACTCACAGCCCCTAGAAGAAAATGTTGCTCAGTGCAACCACCTAGAAGTCAGACATGGGATTTACATAGCAAACAGTTGAGGAAGATGAAGTGTATAGTTCATGACTAAGAAATAGCATTGTGGTGAGAGGGTGATACAAGAGGAAACACTCAGGGTTCTGTGAATGAAAACTTATGGCACAGTAACCCAGTTCTGATTGACATGAAAGACCAAAAGAGCTGGGGGAAGTGCAGGGCCTTTGTTTTAAGCAGATATAGAAGGTAGGGTTTCAGAGTTGTATATTTGCAGTGGCTGGCACCATTATTCAATACTCTGCCTACCTATTTAGGAATGGAGAGAGAATATCTTCATTCTTGTAGGATATTGAAGGCTTTTCTGATTTAATAATATCTTACAAATAGCTAAGGATACAGAAGGTCCTTTTACTAAACATGTTTAGAGCTAACACATGCTTAACATTGGAAATAAAGGCTTACTGCAAAATGTGTTGAAGCATTTTGGCTCTGAATCTGTAAGTGGCTCCTAGGTTAGGTACCACTAGGTCCAGAGATCAGGGACACCTAGCCGACTTCCAAGCAAAATTCAAATTTGTTTAATTAGCTTAATTGGTTTGGTAATTGACCGTGCAATTACAAGCTAATTTATGAAATAACCCAACAACTTTTAATTGAGTTCAACATGGAACTCGACATGGCACCTACTGAGGTCTGCATTGAGATGCCTACCTGCCCCTACCACAAAGTAGGTGAGGTTAGGGATGGAGAATAGGCTTGGCATGACTTAGGTGTTGGTAGGTGTCTGTGTTAGGAAAACCCTGAATTCTCCAGACACAAAACAACGCTGTGGGGTGGTCTACGTCACCCGGACGGTCCTACCGACCACAGGAATAGACTCTGGTACCACAAACAACCGGGTAGTGCAGAAGAAAAGAAATGTGGAACCAGATCCTGGACTTCCAAGAGTTTAAAATTGTAAAGTTTATTGGTGTATAAGACAAATAAAATGTATCACAATATACTAATAGTAATAGTCAAACTCATTTCAACAAAATAAGTGCAATAATTGCACTGCTTTAACAATGACCAGACCCTGCACGGACCGTGTTTCGGTTTTATCTAACCTTCCTTAAAATGCAGTAAAAAAGAATCAAAAGACATTCAGTCTGAAATAGATGCTTGCACAGTCCTGCGACTGCCGTACTGCCTGGCCTGTTGGCACCTAAGTTGAGTTAAGTGCGGTTAGATGCGATTCTATAAATGGCGCCTAACGGTTGATTGACAACCATATTGAATGGCTCCTAGGAGTTAAGCGCCGCTAGGCACCATTTATAGAATCAGGCCCTTTGCGTTAATTTGTCTGTCAGCATGCACTAGCTGCATGTTATTTAATTTTGTAAATTTTTTTCAGGAGAGGGTGAGAAATGGGCATGGAAGGATTATCTAGCTAGTGTATTTACACTAGCATGTTCTAACTGGATAGCATAGGGTTATCATGGGAGCATATAGGGGCTGATTCTGTATAAGATGCTGGTTTCAGCAGCCACCTAAGAAGCAGCTGAGAATCACCCTGCCTGACCCCCCCAATTCTCTAGCTTATGCCCATGTCACAGGCACCGGTTACAGAATTGTGCCTGCCTGATCAAGGGAATCCCCGATCAACTGAGCCAGCAGGCCTCCCCGAAGCTGTGGCTAATCAGGGCCTTAGGCCCGTCCCTGGTGCATCCCAGGATACATTGAGAAGGTGAAAGCTCAGAACGGTTTTCATGAATTTATTGAGGTACTCAAACATTTTTCCCTTTCTGTCCCAGTGGATTCACAATCTTATCTAATTACCTGGGGCAATGGGGGGATTAAGTGACTTGCCCAGGGTCACAAGGAGCAGGTGGGTTTGAACCCACAATCTCAGGCTGCTGAGGCTATAGCTTTGATCACTGTGCCACACTCAAGCCTTTACTTTTGCAGCCCAGCCCAGAGTACATTGTCCCCCCCCCCCCACACACAGCTCTATATCCAGATATGCTTCAAGCATAGCAGCACAGAGTACTGCACCCCTCTCAAGCAGCCCACCATTAAGTATGACTCCTTCTAGTCTCACACTTGTATACACATCAGCACAGAATGTAACACCCCTCACCCTGACACATAACTCTAGTCCTGCATGAAGCAGCCCAACATTAAATACTACCCCCCCCCCCACACACACACACACTTTACCTCAGCCTGGGATTCCACACCAGCCCTCTATCAAGCACCCCTCAGCTATGTCTGGCCCCTTCTCAAGCAGCCTATCATTGCTTTACCCTGGAGCTTCATTTCCAGCTCTGAAGCAATCCAGCTCTGGGTACTACCCCTGCCTGACAATCACACCCTGGGTTTCCATATCTGCTCCCAGCACTGAGTACTAACCCCAATTCATCTCAGGCTAAATACATGGCACCATCTCCAGAAGATCAGAACAGAGTTCTCTACCCAGCCCTGCCTCAAGCAACCCAGAGCTGAATTCTACCAAGCCTTGCTCCATTCCATGTCTTCATTTCTGACCCTAACACAAGCAGATCAGCACAAAGTTCTTTGCGGAATTCTATAGGTGCCCATTCAGAGCATATTGTATAATAGCATCTGGGTGGCTAGATTGTGTTGTAGAACAGAGGTTTCTAAAACATGTTATGCCAACCACTTGCAGGGGATTGGCGGTGGTCACCTGCCCACCTTCCTTCTCCCTATCCTCAGACAAACAATAGCTTTCTCTTTGGGGCCACTAAGCCAGTTTTTATGCTTCTCTGGGGTTGTTATATATTGAGATTTTGTTAACTGATTCTGTTTCATCTGTTAAGGACATTTTCATGGATGTTTCAGGCAGCTGTACCATCAGTTGAGCTCAAAACCACAGGGTTTGCGATCTTATTAACTGGTTCTGTTTCCAGCATTAAGGACATTTTCATGGACATTTCAGGCAACTGTACTCTCAGTTTGGCTCATAGTGACAATGACTTTGCATTCTCTACTGTCACTCCTATTTGAGTATGACCTAAAGAAGGAATGGGTGACAAGGCAAAGTTTATTTTATTTTGGAAGTCAGGTGTGCCTATTTGTGGGTCCACAATAATTTTCTGCTTCAACCTCAAAATATTAGAGTTTGTACTGTTCAAACTATATTTTTAATGAAATTTGCAGTTCTACACTACATAATGTCAGTCTGTCTATAACACAGAAGGATAGATTTCAGAAAGGTGTTAGTGATATAGAACTTAAGTTTCTTCACATCAATCCAGAAGTCAAAAGGAGAAGCAGCAAATGTTATAGGTGACTCTCAGAGACCAAGACACGACTTTGGCCCTGATTCACTAAAGTCAGCAATCGTTGCTAAACCTGTTTTCACTAAATGGCCCACCGCGTGTTTTTCCCCATTGCCCGTTCCGATCCAGCCCATGCAAATTAGTAAAACCCCATGTAAAATAGCCAAGTGATTGATTCACTAACATTTGCTTGGCTATTTTGAATCAGGTTTTAATATCCTAAAACCCGACTGCTGTAGATTTGTTGGTAATTGTGTTACCAACAGGTCTGCCTGGTCTTTTTTTTTTTTTTTTTTTTCATTTCTTTTGCAATGGCACAGACATTTTGCATGTATTGCACATTCAAAATATCTGGCCCCCCAAAAAAAGGCTCCCCCCCCGACAAAGCGCTCCCTCCCTTTCCCCTCCTCAAATCAAAAAAATGGCAGGAGGGATGCCCACTCCCTCCTACCATCGGCGTTCTCCCCACCGTGCTCAAAAATATGGCAGGAGGGATGCCGACTCCCTCCTGCCATTGGCCCCCCATGTTAGATATGTCAGGAGGGATGCCAACTCCCTAATGCTGTTGGGACCCCCACCACCACCATTGGCCCAGCCCCCTGTACCTATAAGTTGGGAGCAGGAAGGGTGCTCAGTCCCTACTGCTCCTCCAGCCTCCTGCAACACAAAGCCGACCTTAGACCCAGTGCATCATGTGATGGATGGGGGAGGGCCTAAGGCCCTGATTGGCTCAGGTACTTCGGGCTTCTCCCTTGGGAGGGCCTGAGTAATATAAGCCAATCAGGGATTGGGACCACTTACATAGTTTCAAAATACTTTGCAATTGTTTAAACATTTAGTATGATCTTTGAAAAGACATTAGTCCAACCTTTATTAGGTAACTCCCTTAGCAAATACTTTGTGCTGTATGCTTTATTTTGTCACAAAAATTAAAATGCAACTTTATCTTCTTCGCTAAACACTATTTTATTAAAACAGATCTTAATTGTCACTTTTTGAATGATGTCATTTTGAAAACAGAGATCATCCAGTTTTTACAGCATTTTGCAGCAACACCTGTCAATAATAGTAATTTAAAAAAAATAATAGTACACTTAGGGGTCCTTTTACTAAGGTGCTCTAACCAATTTAGCACATGCTAAATGCTAAGGCGCCCATAGAATATAATGGGTGCTTTAGCACTTTAGGGGTCCTTTTATCAAGCCGCGCTAGTGGGGGTTAGCGCATCGGACATTTCATCACGCGCTAACCCCCGCGGCCAGCTAAAAAACTAACGCCTGCTCAATGCAGGCATTAGTGGCTAGCGCGGCAGGTTGGTTTAACGCACAGTATTACGCACGTTAAACCCCTACCGCAGCTTGGTAAAAGGACCCCTTAGTGTGCACTAATTTGTAGGGTGCCTTAATAAAAGGACCCCTTATTTTGGGGCTGTTTGGAACAATGTTGGAGTCTAGGGTTTTTTGTTTTTTTTCAGGACACCATATAGATGATACAGATATATAATATAGATTGATTCATTTCTGATTTATATGATTTCTGAACTGTTATGCTGAATATTTTATTGTTATGAGCCTAGAATCCTGCAATGAGTGTGATAGAACTGATTTTAAATAAATATGGACAGAAACATTTTGTAAAATTAAGGTGTTCCTTGAAATAAGCCGTACTGTTCATGGATTATGCTATCAAGATATGCAGGAAGGAAATGAGACTTTTGAGAAAGTTTACTGTATCAGGAAATTCATTATGACAGAACTCAAAGGGCTCCAGCGCTCATACGGAGTGATATACACCACAGTTCAACAATATGGTGCAACATAAAAAGTGAAATATGCACAGTAAATACCATTATTATAATGAAAAACGTCAAAAAGTAGCAAGATAGTGAGTTATAGCAGCAGTTTTAAAATAAATTTAATGTGTAAATTATTCAAATATGATCTACCTCTGCCTGCCAAAAGAATGCTAATATATTATTGTTTCTTTTCCCAGAGGATTAATTGAATTTCTGTAATAAAACACACTAAATGAATAATAGTTGGATATCACTTCTGTTAAAAAAAAATCCATTAACAGCAGGTAACTCATATACTTTGCCACCAGACTGAATTTATTAGGTATTGATCAGCTCCCAAGTTCATTTTAATACAGATTAAATATCACGGCTCCATTCTAGACTCCCTGCCAGTATTTCTCACAGTGCTGAAACATTACTAATTGGTTCAATTAATTTTGAAACTGTATTACAGGCGAAGAGGTCAGTGACAAATAGAGATTATTTGTTCATTGTTAGGATGCTTTTAATTATTGTACACTATATTCTATCCTTTTTTTCAAGCTTATGATAGATGCTCTCTAAATGAAGAAAACAATTCTCTTAGGTTACAATTACCCTTTTATAAGATTTAACAGCTGGAAAATATACATTTCTCTTATCAAATCCAAACCTTGCCATGTCCAAGTAACGCATAACTTTGTTCAGAACTTGGCTAGTGTTCTCTGTAAGGTTTTTGTAATATCCACAATGCAAGGAGATTTACTTTCACATATTTCATTCATTCTAAATATATCACTCTCCTTTTACAAATCAGGGTTTTATTGGCAGAGTATAGGAAGAGTATAGGAGAGTAAGTTACAAATGATATTGACAGGTATCCCTCCAAATATACAAAAAATGACTTCATGGAGAGAAGATGCTTCATCTGTCCTTTCTGTTGAGGATAAAGGCTAAAGCAAAGAGGTTTTCATATTGACCATGAATGCAAGGTTGTTCAGATGGTGCCATGAAGAGTATTTTGGCTTCCTGGACTCTGAGATGATTTTTCAAGGGCTGAAACAAACTGGCTAATCTACTGAAGAAGATTGCTGGGGGACAGGTGAGCAAAAATCCCATGTAAGTAAAAATCTTCAGCTTAGTACATTAAATAAATCTATAGAAATGCCTGTCATGGAAGAGGCTGACTTAGATTTAGTGGTGGTAAGCGAGATATGATTCATGGAGTCAAATGACTGGAATATGTAGTTATACAGGGGTGTCCAGATTTCTTCTAATTTTGTAATCCGCTTAGAACCGCAAGGCACAGGCGGAATAGAAATCACTAATGTAATGTAATTATTTTGGAATTATAGGATAGGAAGAAAGGGAGGAAGAGTGGCTATATATGTTGAAGATTATAGTAAACATGATTCAACAGGGTAAGGAGGAAACACACATAGGATTAATCTGTTCAGAGGAAAGTGGAACATCTACTATATTTATTTTGGTGTGATTATATAGGCTTCTTTCATAGACAGAAGAAGTGGACAGAGATTTTATTGAAAGCATTCACAATATAGCTAAAAAATGGGAAGTACTATTAAAAGGTGATTACAGTATCCCAGATGTTAACTATTCCAGTGCTGACTAGAAGTAAGGAGATCCGGTATTCTCTACCAGATGAACTGTTCCAGCAGTAGGTAATGGATCCAGGTGAGATGGGGCCATACCGTACTTAGTGCTTACAAATGGAGAGAATATTTCTGATATTGTAGAGGGTGATAATCTGGCATCCAGTGATCACCAGATGGTATGGTTCAATATTAAGACATGTATGGATTGAAGAGGGTTCTATCAAAAGGAAGGTTCTAGACTTCAAAAAGCCATAACTATGTCAAAATAGGGAGATAACCTCTAAAAGTTGTTAACTGTAAACATCTGGTAAAAGTAAGGAAGTTTGTAAAATTGAAAGTAACTATTTTAAGGGCAGCAAACCTTTTTGTTAGAAAAGTAAATAATAAGAGAAAAAAGTAGCTGAAAAGGTAAGATGTGGAGGAACTGAAAGAAATCTCATTGAAATTTCTATGAATCTATAACAAGTATTAAGCCAAATTGACAAATTAAAAAAAATAAATCACCTGGACCAGATGGTATTAAAAGAGCTCAAACATGAAATTGCTGACCTGCTGTTAGTGATATGTAATCTGTACCATTCACTCGGGTTTTTGCAGCCCAAATGCATGACCTTGCATTTCTTAGCATTACATTTTAGCTGCCAAATTTCAGACCATTCTTCAAGCTTCGCCAGGTCTTTCTTCATGTTATTCACACCATCCAGCGTGTTTACTCTATTGCAGATTTTCATATCATCGGCAAAGAGGCTAATCTTACCCAACAACCCTTCAGTAATATCGTTTATAAAAATGTTAAAAAGAACAGGCCCAAGAACAGAACATTGAAGCACACCACTGTTAACATCCCTTTCCTCAGAGCAATCTCTATTTATCATTACCCTCTGTCACCTTGCACTCAACCAGTTCTTGACCTAGCCCGTCACTTTGGGACCCATCCCAAGAGCACTCAGTTTATTTATTAGTCGTCTGTGTGGAACATTGTCAAAGGCTTTGCTAAAATCTAAATACACCACATCTAGCGCACATCCTCTATCCAATTCTCTGGTCACCCAGTCAAATAAATTGATCAGATTTGTCTGACAAGACCTACCTCTAGTGAATCCATAATGCCTCTGGTCCCTTAATCCACAGGATTCCAGAAACTTGACCATTCTCTGCTTTAAAATTGTTTCCATTAGTTTGCTTTTCAGAGAAGTCAGACTTACCGGCCTGTAATTCCCTACTTCTTCCTTCCACTTTTGTGGAGAGGGACTATATCTGCCCTTTGCCAGTCCTCCGGTACCACTCCTGAATCTAGAGACTCATTGAAAAGGTCAGTCAGTGGAGCTACCAAAACTTCCCTAAGTTCCTTCAGCACCCTCAAATGCACACCATCTGGCCCCATCGCTTTGTCTACCTTTATTTTAGCTAGCTCCTCATGAACACACCCCTCTGAAAATCGATCAGGGTCTATTACTCCTCCATTCCTATTCATGCTTGTCTTCTGCGGTCCCACTCCTGGTGTTTCAGCCATAAACACATAACAGAAATATCTGTTAAGCAATTTGGCCTTTTCTTTATCAGCTTCTACATATTCTTATCCTTTACCTTTGAGTCTCACAATGCCACTTTTGTACTTCTTCCTATCACTAATATATCTAAAATTGTCTTGACTCCCCGTTTTACCGTGTGAGCTATTTTTTCTTCCATTTGCATCTTTGCTTTTAAATAAAATTTGATTGAAGAAATATAAGAGATGCTGTTTACCTTGTCATATGAATTTAATTTGGCACACGTATTGATTGTAGCTCTTCTGATATATGATTTTGTTTTTTAATGCATTTGTGTTTTGGCATGCTGTTTTTACCAAAAGACCACAGGAAACAGTTATTTTAACAAGGACAAATAAGCTGAAAGGGCTCTGATGTACACGGGGGAGAGGGAAAGAGCTG
This sequence comes from Geotrypetes seraphini, assembly GCF_902459505.1. NCBI lineage: Eukaryota > Metazoa > Chordata > Amphibia > Gymnophiona > Dermophiidae > Geotrypetes > Geotrypetes seraphini. The sequence goes on along the minus strand of NC_047101.1, from coordinate 33,618,671 downwards.
TCATCTAGGTTTACGCTAGTATGTGGTGTTCTTTGTCGACAGCAGGAGTTCTGGGACTCAGGCGCTAGAAACAGTGCAGTATAAATCTGCAATATAATTGAGAAGATTAGCAATTTCTCTAGTATTGTTTGGACTGCAAAGCACTCTGTAGGAAATCACACGAGAAGAAGTGGCAAGATTAGAAACCAGAAGCTAAGGATGTTTATGAGAAAAAGCAGCATGCCTACAACAATGTTAACTTTGGCAAATCCTGGCTGTTTTCTACAGGTTTTCTCAGATCTTTTAGGCTGAGTCCTAGATTATCAATTTTTGAACTCTGTTTTCCTGATCTTTTCTTCAGCAAACTTGGACTATCATTTTATTTAAAGCTTACTTGCAAATTTTGCACTTGAAGAGTACAAAAAATAGAATGATTAAAACTTATGTTTTTGTGATATTTATTCATTTTTCTATACTGTTCTTCCAGGGGAGCTCGGAACAGTTTATATGAATTTATTCAGATACTCAAGCATTTTCCCCTGTCTTCCCTGGTGGGCTTACAATCTATCTAAAATACCTGGGGCAATGGTGGGATTAAGTGATTTTCACAGGGTCAGAAGGAGTAGTGTGGATTTGAACCCACCCAGGAGTCTGAGGCTGTAGCTTTTAACCACTGCATCACACTCCCCCCCCCAAAGATAACCTACAACCTGTTCTTCCCAATTATTAAGAACATAAGAATTGCCATCTCCAGATCAGACCCTGGGTCCATCAAGTCCGGTAATCCGCACACGCAGAGGCCCTGCCAGATGTACCATATCACTGTATACTTCTCAAGGGAGATGTGTATCTAATTTATCCTTACCCATATCACTGTATGCCACTCTTAAGGAGATGTGCTTCTAGTTTACCCTTAAATCCTAGAATGGTGGATTCTGCAATTACTTCCTCTGGGAGAGCATTCCAGGTGTCCACCACTCGCTGCGTGAAACAGAACTTCCTGATATTCGTCCTGGATCTGTCCCCCCTCAGCTTCAGTCTATGTCCTCTTGTCCTTGTCACATTGGACATTGTAAATAACTGCTTTCCCTGCTCCATTTTGTCGAATCCTTTCAGTATTTTGAAAGTCTCGATCAGATCCCCTCATAGTTTCCTTCTCAAGGAAGAACAACCCCAGTCTCCTAAGTCGTTCCTCGTAGTCCAGGTTCTCCATACCTTTCACTAGCTTCGTTACTCGTTTCTGCACCCTCTCTAGCAGTTTCATATCCTTCTTTAGGTATGGAGACCAATGCTGGACGCAGTATTCCAGGTGCGGTCTGACCATGGCTCTGTAGAGCGGTATTATAACTTTCTCTGATCTACTCGTAATTCCCTTCTTTATCATGCCTAGCATTCTATTTGCTTTCTTCGCCGATGGTTTCAGGGTCCTATCTATCAGTACACCCAGGTCCTTTTCCTGTTCGGTCTTTCCCAGAGTTACACCTGACATACTATACTTGTGATCTTTATTTTTTATTCTAGCCTAGCAATTCTCAACCCAGTCCTAGGGACTTCCGCAGCCAGTATGAAGGCATCCATCACCTTGAAATAGTTCAGAACACTATACTCCATGTCTGTTCTCATGCCTCTAGATTTGACTATATAATCCCTCTACTTATTCAATACAAATTACTTACTCTCACTAATAAGGTACTCTTGCATCTTTTTCCCCCTTTATTATCCCATACACCCTAACTCAGATCCTTCGCTCTTTTAATGATAATTGTCTGCACTCCCCCTTTAAAAAAAGTTCAGTAGGAGACCACCGGGACTCGTGCCTTTTTCTTTTTTTTAAATTCTTTATTCATTTCATAATCTTACAATAAGTGTACAAATAATAAAACACTAGAATTTATTTCTAGTGTAATATCAAATAAATAAATTTATTCCCTTCCCACTCACCCTTTCCTTTAGCATTTAATCAAAAATATACAAAAATAATTAAGCAAGTATTTGACATAAATCAGCCCCATTCTTTGGAATTCAAAGTTCTCCATAAGACTTCCCAGTTTGAAAAGTCCCTATGTGGTCTGGCAGGAGCTGGATGTTCCTCAGAGGTGCACTCGTTTTCACAATTTGCTTTCCTATAGTTCTTTACTCTCATGATCCTTTGTTCCTTTAATTATTTTCCTTAGTATGTTTTATTTCTTTGTATTGTACATCACTTTGTTATCTTCCCGAGGACAGGTGATCAATTAAATTTTAATAAGAACACAAGAAGATAAGAACAGCCATACTGGCAGTTTGAGAATAACTTTGTGAAGAGAGAGCAATTTCCAGCAGTGAAGCAATTATACATCACCAATTCTAATATTATTCAGAGTTTTAAAGGACTTTTATCAAATTTATGATTGGGTCTCCTGAGGAAGAAAGCGAAACGGGGCCACGTTGGGACCCCAAACCCTTCATAAAGTTAAGTTATTATTTTATAACTTACCCAGTTTCAGTGATGTTAACTTAATACTATTCATGAAGAAAAGAAAGCCATGACACATTGAAGCATTGAAAAATTGTGATACATTCTTTATTTATCTGTATCCTAGCTTGAAGTGTGATCTTTATTGAAACAGTTACAATGATTGGAAAGTGAACTCTGTTCCATTCTTGGGAGGGTATACCCCTTCCTTGTAGAGTTTCATGCCTCTGAGTAACATGAAAAAATCTTGATCACACCATAGATAGGTTACTACTAGCTGATGCCCCGGCTTTGCACGGGTATTTAATTATAGCAATAACACTGTAAATGGATTCAAATAAAGACACTTTATAGTGGTGAATGAAAATATTTTTTTACAGCTTTATAAAAAGTACAATATTCAAATTGAAATGTGAAATATTTGACAAAATGAATACAATACAACTAACACAAAACTTGATTATAAACAACATTTTTAGTTTCACCTCCAGGAGCAAGAACATATAAATTCTTGGGTGAACCCACCCTTGAGCAAGCAACATAGAGTTGACCATGGGAAAAACAGGGGGATCTTAAATCCACTCCACAGTATGTAATAGTCTGTACCTGTGATTTGTTGATTGTGATAGAGAATGCAAGTCTCACTGGAATTTGCAAGCTCTTAAACTGAAAAGGAAGATGTGTTGCAAGTTTTGTTCAAATCGGGCAAGCCGTTTTTGCGTTGGCAGCTTTTTACAATTTTTCTATTGACATGAATGGGTGAAATCTGATTTTCTGTTTGTAGCTCCGCCCACGTGTGCAGGTGGGCCGCGAGACCCCCCAGAACATATCACCCCAGGTAGTGAGGGATCTGCATACCAAGTTACGTTCAAATCGGTCAAGTCGTTTTTGAATTACTGTGAGAATGGCAGCTTTTTACATTTTTTCCATTGACATGAATGGGTGAAATATGATTTTCTGTTTGTAGCTCCGCCCACGTGTGCAGGAGGGCAGCGAGACCCCCAGAACATATCACCCCAGGTAGTGAGAGATCTGCATACCAAGTTTTGTTCAAATCGGGCAAGCCGTTTTTGCGTTGGCAGCTTTTTACATTTTTGCCATTGACATGAATGGGTGAAATATGATTTTCTGTTTGTAGCTCCGCCCACGTGTGCAGGAGGGCCGCGAGACCCCCAGAACATATCACCCCAGGTAGTGAGGGATCTGCATACCAAGTTTCGGTCAAATCGGGCAAGCCGTATTTTCGTTGGCAGCTTTTTACATTTTTGCCATTGACATGAATGGGTGAAATCTGATTTTCAGGTTGTAGCTCCGCCCACATGTGCAGGTGGGCCGCGAGACCCCCAGAACATATCACCCCAGGTAGTGAGGGATCTGCATACCAAGTTTCGTTCAAATCGGGCAAGACGTTTTTGCGTTAGCAGCATTTTACATTTTTGCCATTGACATGAATGGGTGAAATCTGATTTTCAGTTTGTAGCTCCGCCCACGTGTGCAGGTGGGCAGCGAGACCCCCAGAACATATCACCCCAGGTAGTGAGGGATCTGCATACCAAGTTTCGTTCAAATCGGGCAAGCCGTTTTTGCGTTGGCAGCTTTTTACATTTTTTCCATTGACATGAATGGGTGAAATCTGATTTTCTGTTTGTAGCTCCGCCCATGTGTGCAGGTGGGCCGCAAGATCCCCAGAACATATCATCCCAGGTAGTGAGGGATCTGCATACCAAGTTTCGTTCAAATCGGTCAAGCCGTTTTTGTGTGATCACGGCACATACACACACACACACATACATACATACACACATACATACCTCCGATTTTATATATATATAGATTGTAACAGCAAAGTCAGTTCACATTTTTGACTAAAGCAATTTCTGACTTTCCCTAGTTTTTACTAGTATTACCCCCGTGATATCAGAAAGCCTTAGCAAACAGGCAAAAATTAGAAATTCAATAGAGGCCTTGTATGATAACTACCTGATATGAGCCAGATGGAAAAGAATAAGGAAGCCTTTCTTCAGAAATACATGAATAAGAAGGAGCATTCATTCAGTGTTCAGTGTGATGAGCATTTGTTTATTGGGTTTTGGTTTGTTTGGTTTTTTTATTGCATTAAATAAATGTTCATTAAGAAATAATTCACCTATCTACTCTTTGTCATCTATCCTGCTTATCTGTTACTAGATGATATTTGTCCCAGGTGCCCTAAAAACTACTGTGGCGGTCCTATGCTTTTCCAATAATACATGCAACTTCTTTTTTTGTCAATAGTCATGAAGTTAATGTCTTTTGACATGATATATTGCATTTAGCCTAAGATTATTAAAAGATATAAGCAAATCAAATTGAAACAATAGACTGAAAAAAAGGGCTCAGGAATCAATTTGTGGCCTTTTTATTCACCAATCTACTTGGTTTTCTTGTGTCGCTTAGGGTAAGCTAAAGTCTCTTTGATAAAACTAATATTTAAGTAGAGACATCTTGACCCTGAGGATGTTGGAGAATCACAGAATGGTTGGAACATGAGGTGGCTCAGCCAGAGCTAGTAATGAAGGCAGTACACATACGGTGTGGTTTCAATTACATCTTTATATGACTAGACAGCATGGTGCCAGATAGTAATGATTGAAAAAGTTCAGATGGCTGTCTTCTTCATGGTTCAGATACCTGAACCTCTGCTTTCTCTCTTATTATATTTGTTTACAGTCTTGTCTTGGAGGCTGGTGAGAGTTGGAGTTGTTTTCAACTAAAATAATCTGTTGTGGGAACTAGATATTTTCATTTTTAGATCATATGAAAATTATATTTTTACCTTAATTAAAATAACAAAGATTGTTCATAAAAGTATAAAAGGACACATTCAAGGGAGCAAATAGAAAGTTGCTCTCTTGAGAATTCTGATAGCAATACAGATGAAATAACTGGAACAACCCAGAGCAAGAAAAGTAGGGTTTCTGTTACTAAACCACAGTACAATTTGTACTTACTGCGGTTTAATGTGATAATATACCATGCAGTAGCTGCAATTTTTTTAAATGTCACTTTTTGGAGGCAGAACCAGAACCTGTATTAAAGCAGGTGACATGTAGCCATGGTTATTGCTAAGTGCTCAAGTGTTAACTTTGTATTATCCGGTCAGTGCATAGTATAAAATGTTAGCTGTGAAATGCATCCATATCCACTTTCTGCCCATGGCATGCCCCTGATAAAAATAAAACTTAGAACATTTCAGTAATATGTGGTTTCAACCAAAAGGTTGACCCATTGAATCCACAGATGAGGTGAAAATCCAAATCAAAAAGGCTGTTAATGATGCAAACTTTATTTGTATAAAAAGTTGATCCAAGTTTATTTAAAATTTGATTAAATTGTTTATCAAAATTCTAAGCGATATACAAACTCATTAAAAATAGGGGATAATTAAAATTAAACATACCAACCTACAAAAAAAAAAAAATAAAAATACAGTGGTACCTTGGTTTACGAGCATAATTCGTTCAGAAGCATGCTCGTAAATCAAAATACTCGTATTTTGAAGCGAGTTTCCATATAGGAACTAAGGGAAACTCGCTTGATTCGTTCTCCCCCACCCCATCCTTCGAGGCCAGCGGCACTGCTCTACCCCCCCCAAGAACCAGCATTGCTCCCCCCGCTCATGAAGGCCCCCCCCCGCGTGATCCGCCATCCCCCTGCTCGTTTCACCTCCCCCCCCGCTCGTGGCGCACCCCCCCCCCGCAATCTGGCATCCTCCCCCCCGCGATCCGGCACCCTCCGCTCGCATCTCACCCCCTCCCCGCTGCGATCCGACATAAAAAAGGCACCCACCCACCCACCCGATCACATTTCTTACCCTCTATTTGGCACCGGCACTGGCACCAATGCACAGGACATGCCAGTGCCCGAAGATCTGCCTCTTTCGCGCTGAGCCTTGAACAATCTCGGAGAGAACGGGAACACAAAGGCCTTGAGCATGCGCAGATGCTCAAGGCCCAGCGCGAAGGAGGCAGATCTTCGGGCACCGGCATGTCCTGTGCGTTGGTGCCGGTGCCAAATGGGGGGTAAGAAATGTCCCGCATGCCTGTGTTTTGTCTACTTTAATTTTGTGTGAGCTGTTATATGCCCAAATAAAATATATCCTCTCAGCTAGTGAGAACATTTCAAACTTCCGACTAACTCTCCAAACCAAACAACCCCTTTGAATACTGACCCTATGCCAGTGAAAAGTTCCCAAGGGCTTGCAAACTGAAAGCTTGTCTTTAAGAAGAAATGATCTGGAGGTATATAAATTAATTACACTATATGGTGTACTCTCGACATATCATTGCAGCTTTTAGAGATTGCATAGGAAAACATTTTCTCTGGAACAATAAACAAAAGGAAAAATAGATTGCATCACTTTTAGAGGAAGGGATCCTTTATTTATTTAGAAACTGGCATATTGTAGAACATTTTGTCAATACCTTTCAAAGAAAATTGGATAAGCTTTTGGAACAATGAGGAATCAGAGACTATTTTGATGTCCGCATAAAAACTGTACAGAATAATTACCATCATTTAAGATGTGTAAAGATTTTTTTTCCAGACATTGTTGTATGCCATTTTCCCTTACACTGTACTGCCATGTAAGTATTAATTATAAGCAACTGGAAGAAGGATGGACTTTAGGATCTCTAATTATTTTTCAACTTGAAAAATTATGGCAATTGTCACTGTGTGAAGAGACGTTATTATTACTGTGTGCTGTGTCTACAAGGAAGGTCTTCACAGTCCCAGTTTCCTGCACCAGATTTGCAATGATTTCATGGTTCTCATAAGAGTTCTCTTGTTCAAACACTATATGGTAGTTATAGGACATCTTTTTCATACACATATATTTGTTTGCATATGTTTCTTTATGAAAGACATTTTCTTGCATTTATTGTGTGCCCAATTAACTTAGCCCTTTATTTGTAGGGCGAAGGGATGTTAAGGGAATAGTTCTTAAAAGACAGGAGAACATAAGAACATAGGAATAGCCATACCTGGTCAGACCAATGGACAATGTAGGACAGTGGCCAATCCAGGTTACAAGTACCAGGCAGAAACCCAAATAACAGCAGCATTCCAAGCAACCAATCCAAGAGCAAGAAGTGGCTCTCCTGTGTCTGTCTCAGTAGCAGACTATGGAGTTTTCCCCCAAGATCTTGTCCTAATCTTTTTTTAAACCCAGTTATACCAATCACTGTTACTATATCCTCTGGCAAGAACTTCATTCGTAGAGTGAAAAAATATTTCCTCATGATTTTGTAGACCTCAATCATATCTCTACCCCAAAGTGTATAGCCCCAACCTCTTTAGCCTTTCCTTTATCATTTTGGTCACTCTTTGAACTTTTCTAATTCCTCTATATCTTTCCTGATATATGGCAACCGAAACTGAATGCTGTACTCAAGGTCAGATTGCATCATGGAGTGATAGAGGCATTATAATACTCTTGGTCATTTTTACCATATCTTTCCTAGCAACGTATTTCCTTTCTTTGGCTGCCGCCACAAATTGGGCAGACAATTTTAGCTTATTGTCTACAATAAAACCTAGATCTTTTTCTTGTGTGCTGACTCCTAAAGTGGACCCTAGCATCACTAATTACGATTTGGGTTATTCTTCCCAATGTACATCACTTTGCATTTATCCACATTAAATTTCATCTGTCATTTAGATGCCCAGTCTTCCAATTTCCTAAGGTCTTCCTACAATTTTTCATAGTCTTCATGTGTTTTACCAACTTTGAATAATTTCAGGTTTTCTATAAATTTAATCACCTCACGTCATTCCAATTTACAGATTATAAATATGTTTAATAGTAGTACCCTGTGGCATTCCACTATTCACCCTCCTCCAATGAAAAAAATAGCCAATTAGACTTACCTTCTTGTTTTCCTAATCCACAAGAGACCATTGCCTCCTATCCCATTATTTTTTTCCCCCTCAGGAGTCTCTCATGAGGAACTTTATCAAAAGCTTTATGAAAATCTGCATATACTACTATGTCAACTAGCTTACCTTTAGCCATATGTTTCTTCATGTCTTCAAAGAAAGAAGCAACTTGGTGAGGCAAGACTTTCCCTAGAGAAAGAAAACAAGGGAATGGGAAGAAATCTACTGAATGGGAAGAAAGGAGGGAGTCTAAAAAGAGAGAAAGTAAATCTCAAAGGAGGGAAATGGGGAGGAATGGATGGGTAGGGTTAGAAGGAGGAATGAAGGGGCATGTATGATAAATCAGGGAGTAAAGAGAAGGGAGTGAAGCAGGGTGGAAGGGGATGGAAGCAAAAGGGCTGACTCAACCATTAGGCAAGACTAGGCAGTTAGAGAGCAGCAGCAAAGAAAAATGACAGCCAGGGCAAACAAACTCAAAGAACTCTCAGCACATGTTTTATAGAATGACCATGGTAGTTGAGTTTAGTCCTGGGGATAGAGGGATGCTGCAGTTTAAGGTCCTGAAAGTTAATTGTAAGGTTGAAGGCTTACCTACGGTGCCCCATCCTTATAATAGCTGTGGGAAGAGAAGAAATAAGGGGATCAATGGTCAGGATAAGAAGGGACAATCTACTCAAACTCTTCTTCCCTACATTAATCCTTCTCTCACTCATTGTCTGCACCTCCTTAAATCTTCTCTCTCTCTTTCTCTCTCTCTCCCTGCATTCGTTTCCTCTATCCTCTCTCTCCAAAACACCTCTTATCCCCTCATATATCCTTGTCCTGGATTGAGGACATATGCTAGATGTAATTTATTAGATTTCAGCAAAGCCTTTGTTACGGTTCCTCATGGGAGGCTGTTGAACAAACTTGAAGGGCTGAAGTTAGGACCCAAAATGGTGAACTGGGTTAGAAACTGGCTGTTGGACAGACGCCAGATGGTTAATGGAAGTCGCTCAGAGGAAGGAAAGGTGAGTAGTGGAGTCTTTCAGAGTTCGGTGCTGGGGCCAATTCTGTTCAATATGTTTGTGAGTGTCATTGCTGAAGGGTTAGAAGGAAAAGTGTGCCTTTTTGCAGATGATACCAAGATTTGTAACAGAGTAGACACCGAAGAGGGAGTGGAAAATATGAAAAAGGATCTGCAAAAGTTAGAGGAATGGTCTAAGCCTGGCAACTAAAATTAAATGCATATAAATGCAGAGTAATGCATTTGGGGATTAATAATTGGAAGGAACCGTATATGCTGGGAAGTGAGAAGCTGATATGGATGGACGGGGAGAGGGACCTTGGGGTGATAATGTCTGAAAATCTAAAGGCAAACAAACAGTGTGACAAGGCGGTGGCTGCTGCCAGAAGGATGCTGGGCTGTATAAAGAGAGGCATAGCCAGTAGAAGGAAGAAGGTGTTGATGCTCCTGTACAGGTCATTGGTAAGGCCCCACTTGGAGTATTGTGTTCAGTTTTGGAGACCGTATCTGGCGAAGGACGTAAGAAGACTTGAGGTGGTCCAGAGGAGGGCAATGAAAATGATAGGAGGCTTGCGCCAGCAGACGTATGAGGAGAGACTGGAAGCCCTGAATATGTATACCCTAGAGGAAAGGAGAGACAGGGGAGATATGATTCAGACGTTCAAATACTTGAAGGGTATTAACGTAGAACAAAATATTTTCCAGAGAAAGGAAAATGGTAAAACCAGAGGACATAATTTGAGGTTGAGGGGCAATGTTAAGAAATGTTAGGAAATTCCACTTTACGGAGAGGGTGGTGGATGTCTGGAATGCGCTCCCGAGAGAGGTGGTGGAGAGGAAAACGGTGACTTGAGTTCAAATTAGTGTAGGATGAACACAGAGGATCTAGAATCAGAAAATAATATTAAATATTGAACTAAGGCTAGTACTCGACAGACTTGCACAGTCTGTGTCTGTATATGGCCGTTTGGTGGAGGATGGGCTGGGGAGGGCTTCAATGGCTGGGAGGGTGTAGATGGGCTGCAGTAGGTTTTGACGGAGATTTTGGCAGTTGGAACCCAAGCACAGCACCGGGTAAAGCTTTGGAGTCTTGCGCAGAAATAGCTAAGAAGAAAAAAATTTAAATTGAATCAGGTTGGGCAGACTGGATGGACCATTCGGGTCTTTATCTGCCGTCATCTACTATGTTACTATAGGTGGGGGACTCTCGCTCTGCTTAGGGCAGTGGTTCCTAAACCTGGTCCTGGAGGCATCCCTGCCAGTAAGGTTTTCAGGATATCCACAATGAATATGCATGAGAAAGATTTGCATACTATTGTGGCAATGCATGCAGATCTCTCTCATGCATATTCACTGGGGATATCCTGAAAATCTGACTGTGACCAGATTTAGGAACCACTGGTATAGAGGAAACAATCAAAGGAAGCCTATCATCAAAGCACGTCTTAAATTTATTACAAAATTTATTATAAATATCATATTGCCCTTCTTTTATCAAAAAGAGTCTGAATAGCAGAACTTAAGCTAGCAAATGCCCATATGAAACTAATATTACAAACCTTCAACTGTTAAGTGATCCTAGAAATATCCTCCACGATGCTTCACCTTTCCCTATATAATTTTGAAAATGTTCTGAACTCCTGTGGCTGAAATGAGGAGCTTATTGATTGATCTCATGTTTCTACCATCTCTTACATAGAACTGGTGTAGGAAATTAATCCAATTTAAACTTTCAGAGCAGTGAAACAAGAGAATGGCATACTGTTTTTCACAAAATATGGCATGCTATAAATACATCCAGGACAAAACTATTAATTAGCATGAGTTCTTCTTGGGAAACATTTAGAATTCTGCTTAAGAGATCTGTCATGCATCTGAGAAATCAAAAGACTGCGTGTCAAAAACAGATGTTCCGTTGATAGTTTAGATTTTAAATTAAGGGTGAATATTAGTTGTTGGTTCCCTCCCCCCCAAAAAAAAAAAGATGCAATGTTATCATTGGAACAGTGTTCAAATGAGGACAGAGGAGCCTGATAGTATTGAGGCAGGGTCAAGTGCAATCAAGAAATAGATACAAAGAGACTGTTTTTTCAGTCTGTTACTGGCACAGAAAGGGAAATAAGCTATTTATCACTGCTAGTTAAGTAAAACCACTGTTAACCAGAGATAGACATATACTTTTGTTATATTTATCTGGTGATGACTATTCTGAAATAAGTATGTGGTATGTGGTAAGGGAGAATTCAAAATGCCATTCTGTTAACGGTGCCAATATCAGGCAGCACCTGGAAAAACTGTGCCAGCCACATGTTGTCAACCATGCATAGGCGTCTAAGAAAACACTTACAGTAGGTGCCGGTAATATAGGCTAGACTAGTTTTAAAGGGCTACATTAGTGGTGCCTATGTTTTTGAGACAATCGGGTCTAGTGGTGTCTAAGGTCATCTCCGCCCTACTTTGTCCTTTGGTATCATTACATTACATTACATTAGTGATTTTTATTCCGCTTGTACCTTGCGGTTCAAAGCGGATTACATAAGAAGAGAACTGGACATTTCCAGGATGGTACATGACAATAGAGAATACAGTTTGAGGATAGAGACTTAATAACAGAATGATAGTAAAGACTTAATAACATCGGAAGATGTTTTGGACGGCAGTGTTTTGGTTTCTTGGGGGATGGGGTGAGGGAGGTTAGGTAGATTGTATATATTTTTTGAACAGCAGTGTTTTGATTTCTTTACGGAATGTCTTGAGGTCTGATGTTGTGGTTAACAATCTGGTGATGGAAGGTTCGAGTTTTGCAGCATGTGTTGCCAGGAGGCTATCATAAAGCTTTTTGCGGTGAGTATCACTAGCCGTCATGCTATAGGTGAGATTCTTGTGCCTATCCTGTTATTCAGGAACTTTGTCAAGACAAACTAATGTTGTACCTTATCAAGAGAAACTAATATGGCTCCTTAATAATCCCTGATCCTGTAACTTCTGCATAAGTCACAGACCTGTAATTTATTTCTGTTACTTGTTCCTGATCCTGTAATTCATCTGGAAATGTCCAGATTATCTCTTTTGTAATCTGCCTAGAACTGCATAGTTAAGACGGAATAAAAGTCACCCCCCGACCAAAACCTAGTGGCACCTACTTTGTTTTCAATGAATTTTTTAATTGCTTTTAAACAATGCAGTCAATTACCACGCAAGATTCATTTTCGGATGCTGTGAGATATGCAGTTGTCATTCTTGAAAGAGTCATCTTCTAGGTTAAGCCACATCACCGTGTCTAAGAATGATTCTGCAAAATAGGCAATGAGAGTGTAGAAGTATAGAAACCATTCAAGGGCATTATAGCATTTTCAGGTAATTTTATAAGGGCACTGAGGTTATAGGGCTGGAAGGCACTGAATTTTGCCTATTTTATAAAGGCATATATCCCTTAATACCGTAAAAAGAGCCAAAAATTGTGCACACATTTTTGCTCATGTACCCAAATTGAGTGTGCAAGTTAATTGAATAACAAACTAATTAATGCTGATAATTAGCATTTTAACAAACAATTGTTGGCATTAATTAGAATCAATGAAGGTTTATATGCATAAATTTAGGTGTGAGATATGTGCCTAAATTTTATGCATGAGTCAAAAAAGACGGCACAGAAATGGCCAGAGATTGGGCAGATCAGGGACGTTCCTTTAAATTAGGCAATGAATTACAGAACTAGGGCCTCTGCATCCAAATTTAGTCACATTTCCATTGCTGCAAATGGCCATGCCTAAAGTTAGGCATGGTTGTTGGGCTCTGCGCCTAAGTTTAAGTGTGGCTTATATAGTAGAATAACACCTTTTTTCAGCACCAAAGTTTTGGGTGCTATATATAGAATTTAGCTCTTATAGGGCAACTAGCTGATGCCCCGGCGTTGCACGGGTATTTAATTATAGCAATAACACTGTAAATGGATTCAAATAAAGATACTTCATAGTGGTGAATGAAATTATTTTTTTACAGCTTAATAAAAAGTACAATATTCAAATTATAATGTGAAATATTTGACAAAATGAATACAATACAACTAACGCAAAACGTGATTATAAACAACATTTTTAGTTTCACCTCCTGGAGCAAGAACATATAAATTCTTGGGTGAACCCACCCTTGAGCAAGCAACATAGAGTTGTGGGCCGCGAGACCCCCAGAACATATCACCCCAGGTAATGAGGGATCTGCATACCAAGTTTCGTTCAAATCGGTCAAGCCGTTTTTGAATTACTGTGAGAATGGCAGCTTTTTACATTTTTTCCATTGACATGAATGGGTGAAATTTGATTTTCTGTTTGTAGCTCCGCCCACATGTGCAGGTGGGCCGCGAGACCCCCAGAACATATCACCCCAGGTAGTGAGGGATCTGCATACCAAGTTTCGTTCAAATCGGTCAAGCCGTTTTTGCGTGATCACGGCACATACACACACACATACACACATACATACCTCCGATTTTATATATATAGATTGAATACTTAGACCCTCAGATTCACATGTGCATTTGTAGATTACTAACACATATCCCCATAAATGCTAGGAGGGTACCTAAGCACAATTCTGTAAATATCTGCTTAACTCGTATAGCAAGTATTTTCAGTAGAGGGGGTGTACACATGGGCAGATTACGGGTGGTATTGAATAGTTGTACTATTACTTCTGTTTGCATATCTGCTCATTGTGTTATGCCTGTTTCTCTTGTTGATTCGTTAATAAAAATGATATTAAGAAAAAAAGAAAGGGCTCCCATTTACCAGGGTAACTTACTTACGCCAGCGCTATGACTAATGTAACTATGGGTACCTAAATGTTACACTCAACTATGCTGGGCTATGTAAGTATTTTATAATGAAATCTAAGGAGTCAATATTCAAAGCAAGCCATTCAGATATGGCTTCTGGCCACTTAAATCACTTCTTTGGGACCAACACTTCATCAGATCTTTTTTTTTTATTCTTTATATTTATTGAAATTTTTACATAATCCACAAGAATATTCCTCTTGTACAAGTAAAACAGAAAAAGAAACAAATTAAACAAATATGCATTTACTGCTACTAGGAAAATGTTCCATCTTTCTTAGCCCACTAACTCAAAAGTGGGGAGAGGAGTTGAATAAATGAAGAGATATGCACCCCTTGGTCTGACCACCTTCTATGTAATTTAAAACTACACTGGCTCAAAAAACAAACCAATAGGCAACCAAGGATCAATCACAAAGAGAAAATGACATGGACAAGAGGACAACTAAACCCAGTTGAATTCTGGTCACACTATAACTTAATATCCATCCCCGACTTTGACCCAGATTTCATCTTAGGATGGAAAAATTTCAGCAATCAGGTTCTAAACGACATTGCACTGTTGAAAGTATGTAAGAAAAGACATCATTTATCAGCCAGCTGGTATGATGCCAACCTATCAGCATTAAAACGAGAAGTACGCAAATTAGAAAGAATATGGTACAAATCAGGAAAAGATAATGACAGATACACTTGGCGACTAAAAGTCAAAGAGTACAAAAGAACAAGCGCTGCAAACATGACTCCCAAACAGCAAAGAACTCTTCAGAATAGTCAATTCCTTATTCAATATCGATCTACATAAACTTTCCCACTCAGATCTCCCACCCTCTGCTGCAAACCTAACTGACTACTTCACCACAAAAATTTGTAATTTGAAACCCATCATTCAATCCACCCGCTCTAGAAAACGAAGGAACTACTGCAGACATGATCTGGAATCATTTCGAAAACCCAGACTGGAACCAATTCCTCGAGCTCTACTCTAAATATGCTAAATCCAACTGCCTGCTAGATAACTGTCCTCCAACTATCATGAAAACAGACCCCCCTCTCATTCAAAGCTGAACTTTTCAACTGGGTCTCTCTTTGCTTGACCACTGGCTACTTCCCATTAGAACTCGGCCACATTCTTGTGACTCCAATTATCAAAAACATCAAAGAAACAGTCTCTTCGGCCGCCAATTACAGACCCATTGCCAACATACCTCTCTTCCTCAAATTAATGGAAGGCCTCGTTAATCTTGACCTCATGACATACCTAGAGAAGTTTAACATTCTACATGACTCCCAGTCAGGTATAGAACTGCTCCCATTTACACCTATATGTCTTTATAGAATACTACCATGAGTCCTATATAAATCACATCTTGGTTGAAAATACAGACACTACACATGTAAATCATAGCTCTTCCCACGTCCCACCCAAAATCTTCCACTGAGCACACTTTTAGTGCGTGTATGCAGAGCACCTTTTTTTGTTTGTAGCCAATGTTCAGACTACGGGAGTTAGCTGGCCATTTCTGGTGACTGGCATTGAACATTCAGCCTATTTTTGCTAGCTCAAACTTAGCTGTCTAAGTTTATAGCAGGCAAAGATAGACCAGCTATTTATGTGGCCCAATTTGGCCATTAAAGAGCCAGCTAATGCTTCAAATTTTGCAGATAGCTGGCTATGTTGCACTACATAGCCAGCTAGCTGCTAAGCACTAAAATCCAGCGGTCACCTCAAACTGAATAGCAGCATTTAGTCAGCCTAGTGCTATTTAACTGGCCAGGAACTGTTCTTTGCTAGTAAAATAGCAGGTGGTAAGAGCTCATTTATGCATGTAAATTATTTCACATGCAAATGTTCTTAAAATATTACTTCCTTCTCTATGTTAAACTTTTTTCATGCAATTTTAATTGCCAATGTATTAAAATAATGAATCCAAATACCCTTGGAAGTTCAAATAATGAAGGCACCTAATTTGGATTGTCTTGTTAGAATAATGTGCTGATGAAGCAGAAAACTCTTACTGGAAATCTGCTTTTTCTGCCCACTCTGGTCTCTGGAACTTTATTCTCCTGTTGCTTAAGTATCCAATGACAGCTAACATTTTTAAAACGCGTACTACTGCGACAGCATGTGCTAATGATGTTAACACATTATTTTCTATAGATCCATTATTTTGCAATTTACTAGTTACTAAACTAAACTAAAACTTAAGTTTGTAGACCGGATCATCTGCAGAAGTTGGAGCTCGACTCGGTTAACAAACATTAGTTAAATTACAAAAAGAAACAGAGCCAGAAAATCATTGACATAAAATAGAAAGACTACTACTTAACAGGACTAATTTGTTAACTGTAAAATGTGTGCACATTAATGCAGTATTGTACATTAGAAACTCTAGATGTGAATTTGTAAATACTGTGAAGAAGGGATTTGGGATATTGCTTAAAATGCCGAAAATGTGTAACTGATGACTACATTTCATAAAAATGGAGATCTTGGATTTGCAAGACCTGCAAATCTCTTAAGATAGTTCCATTGGCCTGAAATTATTTATTGATTATGCACAGAAATTTGGCAAAATGCTCATTTATAAAATAAGCTGCATCACATGCAGTGTGAAAAGCTGATCATTGTAATAATATGAAATGTTAGTCCTTCCATAGGTGATATTAGGAGCCCTCGTAATACAACTACTGTCATTTTTTTATAGCATTACTAGAGGTACGCAGCACTGTTCACAACCACATAAGAAACCGTCTCAATTTAAATTGTCCCAAATTAAATCTATTCAAGATAGGGCAAATAATGGATAAAGGCATCTCATTTATTATGGGAATGGTTAAAACTATGCTCCTGGTAGAAAATGAAAGAATCAATGTGTTTGTTTTTTTTTTTTTAAATACCTCCCTCACCACAGTGTTCATAGTTTATGGAAATGTAGAGGTCAGGAGTGTGTGCTAACATTATGCAACCTCCCACCCAGTCTGTAGATGTGAAAAGCAAATTGTGGCCCCCAAGCCATGTCCCCTCACCCCCTATCCATTTTCTAATGAAAAGAGGCTCCTCCACATCTCACTGTTTATTTCTAGGTAAAGACCTCAGGATCCTGTTAAAAACAACTTTTCTGCTAAAATCACAAAAGGAAACACCATCTGCTGCTAGCCTGTCAGACAGTTCTAACCCCAGGTACCGTAGGGACCTAGAATGTTCCTCTGTTTGAACACAGGGTTACATTGCAATGTCCTGCTGCACATAAAGAATTGCTAGCACTTGCATGTAAAGATCCCCGTCTGATGTCACTCTTTTTTTGTTTGGGGGGGGGGGATATTATACTTGTATTTTTAAAGCAGGTGTTTGCCTTTGCATGTACTTTTCATGTACTTCTGTGGATTCACTACATCCTTACCATATCAGAGGTAGTATATTATAGTCTTGTAATCTTATAGGACTTCAGCAGTACCACTTAGGGCACAAAAACCGTCACTAAGCATACAGGAACCCAACCACCTCATTAGTCCATATTGACGCCTACATGCATCACTTTTCTTTTACTTTACTATTTCATTATATCTCTTTTCTATTTCTAAGTTAAGCTTTACTTATCTTAGATTCACGGGGTGTTATTCCACTTTAGCCAGGGGCTAATTTACTCCAACATGTTGCATGTTTCACCGTAAAGGCTTTGTCAAGGATCCCCTGCCAAAAAATAAAATATATTTTAACTAACCCCCTTTTTTTACTAAGGTGTGTTAGCCGATTTAACACACACTAAATGCTAACGCATCCATTATATTATACACTTCTCCCTCCGTTTTCGCGGGGGATAGGGGCAGAGCCAGACCGTGAATGTTGAAATACCGCAAATATCTTCTGGTCCGGCTCTGACCCACCCCCGCCTCCCTCCCGCCTTCCCACGACATCCCGGCCTTACCTGGTGGTCTAGCGGGCTTTTGGGGCAGGAGCGATTTCCCTACGCTCCTGCCCCGTGCAGATCGCCAATATGAAATGGCTGCCATGAGTTCCCGTAGTCTCTCGAGACTACGACGGGAAATTCCCATAGCCATTTCCTATTGGTGATCTACACGGGGCAGGAGCGTAAGAAGATTACTCCTGCCCTGAAAGCCCGCTAGACCACCAGGTACAGCCGGGACGCAGGGGGGGAAGGCTAAACTATGTATTTTTTTTCTTTTTCCCCCCTCCCCCCAAAATTGTGAATATGTGAAATCACGATTGCCGAAACCGCAAATGGGGAGGGGGAAGTGTATGGACGCATTAGCATTTAGCACTATATCTTGCTACTATAAATTAATTAAGGTTTGTTTTTATTTTTACCCGTTTACTTCATCACACCTGCTCATCTCCAGCATTCCTCTAAGCTGAAAATGGGGAGATTCACTATACATTTTTTAAAACCAAAACTCTCCCATCACATGATTTCATCAGACCAATCATAACCCACCGGCCCCTACTGAATTAGAGCAATGATGCCCATTCAATCAAACATATTCCATAAATGACTCCTTGTTAGTGAGCCTTTTGTAAAATATTCTGCAAAATTATGAACATCCTGACTTGTACATCTCAAAACTGAGCTTTTAGAGGGTAATTCTATAAAACAGGTGTTGATGTTGCATGCATAAATGTTTAGGATATTAGCATAGGCACACCCATGTGTACAGGTTGTATATATGCCAGTATTTAACCCCAGTGCTAGTCTGTGCATGGGCATATCTTTAGTGGATAGAAACATAGAAACATAGAAAAAAGCAGCAGAAAAGGGCTATAGCCCACCAAGTCTGCCCATTCCAAGTATCCCCTCCCCTGAATTTACTCCCTTAAAGATCCCACGTGAGTATCCCATTTTCTCTTAAAATCTGTCACTCTGCTGGCCTTTATCACCTGGAGTGGGAGTCTGTTCCAATGATCCACTACTCTTTCGGTGAAGAAGTACTTCCTGGAGTCGCCATGAAACTTCCCTCCTCTGATTTTCAGCGGATGCCCTCTGGTGGTCGAGGGTCCCATGAGCCAGAAGATATCACCTTCTGACTCGATGTGTCCCGTGATGTACTTATATGTTTCAATCATATCTCCCCGTTCTCTTCTTTCCTCAAGTGAGTACAGCCGCAATTTTTTTTAATCTTTCTTCATACGTGAGATCCTTGAGCCCTAAGACCATCCTGGTGGCCGTTCGCTGAACCGACTTGATCCTCAGCACGTCCTTTCGGTAGTGTGGTCTCCAAAACTGAACACAGTACTCCAAGTGAGGCCTCAACATGGCTCTGTACAACGGCATCATAACTTCAGGTCTCCTGCTGACGAAACCTCTGCGGATACACCCCATCATTTGTCTTGCCCTGGAGGAAGCCTTCTCCACTTGATTGGCAACCTTCATGTCCTCACTAATGATCACCCCTAGGTTGCGTTCCGCCGTGGTCCTAACCAAGGTCTCACCATTTAGTACATAAGTTCTACGCGGGTTTCTCTTACCCAGATGCATTATCTTGCATTTTTTAGCATTGAAGCCTAGCTGCCAAGTAGTTGACCATTGTTCCAGTAAAAGTAGGTCGTGTGTCATATTATCAGGTAATAAGCTTTTGCCTACTATGTTGCAAAGTTTGGCGTCGTCAGCGAACAGTGATACCCTTCCTCTAAGTCCTTGCGTCATATCTCTTATGAATAAGTTAAATAGAATTGGGCCCAGGACCGAGCCCTGCGGCACTTCACTGATCACGTCCGATGCTTCGGATGGGGTACCGTTCACCACCACCTTCTGAAGTCTACCGCTCAGCCAATCCCCAACCCATGTAGCTAGAGTGTCTCCTAATCCTATCGATTTCAGCTTGTTCAGTAATCTTCGATGAGGGACGCTATCAAATGCTTTACTGAAGTCCAAATATGTACAAATGGAAAGTGTCTGGGTGTGGATGTAATTTACAGAATACTGTAAGTTACATGCAGATTACTAGGACTTATGTGTGAGCATTTACATCAGCTCTATGCTCACTCCCGAGTGGATATGAATGTATAAACCCTGCTACAAAGGAAAATAGCACCTTCTATCCTGAGTAGAATATGTTTATTTGATTTTTTTTTTTTAGCTTGTTCTACCAAAGGAGTTCAGAATAGGTTACAAATCAGATACGCAAGCATTTCTATCTGTCCTGGTGGGCTCACAGTCTATTCAATGTACCTGAAGCAGTGGAGGATTAAGTGACTTGACCAGGGTCACAGGGAGCAGCGTAGGGGTTGAACCTACAATTTCAGGATGCAAAGGTTGTAGTTCTAACCACTATACCACACTTTCCTCCCAGTCAGGCACCCAGAAGATGCCTCTATGAAGGCACATTACAGCAGTTATAGAAGTAAATATTTTGGAAAATCTGCACATACTGAAATTCTAATATATAAAGTGAACAAGCTCTGACTGATCTTGAAAATGGCTCTAAGGATTTTGATGAAATTGGGTCAATCTATGGATTTTGGTGTGAGAAACAGGATTTAGCTAGGTCTGGAGTTTGATAAAACTCTTTTTTTTGGGGGGAGGGGGGTCAAATGGGGGATTTTTCAGATGTTCCCGCCTCCCGCTGCTGCCAATTGGTCAGTCAAGGAAGCTTAGCCAGTCAATAGTCTGCAGGGAAAAACAAGACTGAAGGTTGCTTAGCAGATTGCTAAGGCACTGTCTCTGTAGGTATTGCTCCCACCTCTCCCTTCAGCCCATTGGTTACACATTCTTAAGCAAGCTTAGTCAGCCAATAGGCTACACAGAAAACTAGAACTGAAGGATGATATATCATAACCTTCTGGTCCTGTCTCCTCTCCAGCTTATTGTCTAGGTAAGGAAGAAAACCTGAAGTGTAGCTAAGGGGTTCAGAGTGAAGGAGAGGCTGAGGCAAGAGACATAGAATATAAAAGGGAAAACACAGCTGAAGTTAATGCAAGCTGGGGAAGACATGGAAAGTGAAACAAAGATACCTGCACCACATTGGTCAAGCATTTCAAAGGTTGTTAAGGCACTCTCCCATCAAAATCACACAGCCCACTCTCCTGAGCGAAGCTCTGTCTTCCAGGTACTATTTATTTAATGATGCAGTGTTTCATGCTATTGATCACACAATTAGATTATAGCAATGTCATCTGTGCAGGTCTATTTGGGATCAACATGAAGAGATTGTAAGCTCTTCAAAATACCACAGTGAGATTATGTAATAAGCACGAGTTTGAACATGTTTCCCCTTTATTTAAACACTATCCTTGGTTGCCAATCAGTTACGAAATCTGATTTAAACTTTTGACCTATCTAGACATTTTGGCCCTTAGTGTGTTTATCTTTTTGGACCATTTTCTAATACAAAGATGACCAATTGAAAAATGAACAAAAACAAGCTATTGGAACGTCCAAGCAGCCAGCATTCTTCGCAAACTGGCCACAGACAGCTGAACACAGCATAGCAGAGGGTACAATCTAGGGCAGGGGTGTCAAAGTCCCTCCTCGAGGGCTGCAATCCAGTCGGGTTTTCAGGATTTCCCCAATGAATATGCATGAGATCTATTTGCATGCACTGCTTTCATTGTATGCTAATAGATCTCATGCATATTCATTGAGGAAATCCTGAAAACCCGACTGGATTGCGGCCCTCGAGGAGGGACTTCGACACCCCTGCTCTAGTGTAGTGCAGTGAATGTCACATTAAAAAGTCCCAGGTACATATGTCACTATAACCTGCTTATATTGTATGGTGAGCCCTCCAAAATCTACACAAAACATACTGTACTCACCTATGCAGTAGCCCTTATGCCTGAAGGCATGATCTTTTTGTAGGTATAGTAGATTTTGGGTGGGTTTTGGAGGGCTCCCCATAAAATATAAACCAATTATAGTGACACATATACCTGGGACTTTTTATGTGGTGTTTCCTGCAGTGACCCTTAGAGTCCACCTCTGCTCTACTGGGCTTAGTTGTTTGTGGGGCCATAATACAGGCTGGAATGTATGGGGAGGGGGGGGTTCATATCTTTGGGTAGTAGGAAGGGGTCAGTGTTCACTGGGGGAGTAAGGGGAGATCATGCCTTAATCCTTCTAGTTTGGACACTTTTTTAATCTTTATTCATTTTTTAAAACAGGTCTAGCACCAAATGTCTAAATGGTGCTCAGGACATTTTGCTAAAAGTTTGATTATCCCTGCAGAACTTCAAAGTCTTAAACCTGCCCCTTTTTTATGTAGACACACTGGAGACAAAAGTCAGGTTTGAAAATGCCTTCTTGGACCTTTTGACTAGTAAGACGTCCAAGTGCCAGTGTCTGAGTTAGGTGTCACATTGGCTTCCTTTTTAATTGAGAGTTCAGTTTTTAAAATCTTACATGGTATCTTTGATTCATTGGTCCCTCTAGCTTTAAATTCTTCCAGATCCTCAAGTTGCAGAACAATCCATGTATTTAAACTTTCTTTTCCCACTGTAAAAGGTGCCAGATCTAGCAGTAAAATTGTTTATTCCTTCCCCTGTTTATTAACAGCAATTTAGAACAACCTACCTTCTCAAATAAGGTCTTGTCTATCCTTTCAAAGTTTTTTTAAAAATCCTGAAATCTACTCTGTTTCAGTGTTATCTAGCAGATAAGTTTCCATCAGGTCAATTCTCTGTATTAACTGTAACTACTGTTAACCGAGTCAAGCCCTGTTTCTCAGGGATGACTCAGTATATAAATCCAAGATTTAATTTAGTTTGTAGTTTAAATTAGGCCAAGTAAAACCTGGCCAAATATGCCGATGCCTACCTCCAGGACGCCTAGCGACACTTAAGCACACCTATGCACAGCTGGGTGGGATTCCATAAATGGTGCCTAGCAGTTGATTGACAGCTGTGCTAAGTAGCGCCTACAATATAGGTGCTGCTGGGTGCCATTTATAGAATTAAGTCCTCACTGCCTACATAATGGGTGGTGGTAGGGGCTCATTTGCTAATGGTCACACTCTACAAAAATTAATGCATGGCTATTATTAAGGAAAATAGAAAAAATTGCCATTTTACCCCAGTGATAAAAATGGACCTTGGTGCGTAGGGATATTCATTGTAAAGCTACACTAAGGCCACTTTTTACTGTTTTTTGGTAAAAAGGCCCCAAAATAATAATAACAACAGTTGATATACCGCAGGACCGTGAAATTCTATGCAATTTACAATGATTAAAAGATGTTACAGATTGAATAGATTTAACAAAGTTAAGGGTTAGTGATTAACAGTTCTGGGGATCAGTAGTTGTATAGGTCAGTTACCTAAATACTTCAAGAACAGATATGTTTTTAGGTGTTTCCTGAATTCCCCATAAGTAGTAGGCATAAGCAGTTATTCAGGGGTAAGTTAAAAGAAACGTAGCCCCCAATTTAAGAGTTTCTTGACGTAGGGAAAGGAAATCTTTCCTTCGCTCTTGAGTAACTTTTGAGACATCTGGACAGATCCAAATCCGTTCTCCAAATAGTCTTCTGGCCTTAAAAGTTTCTATTATATGATTATGGATGAATTGCCGTTTCCGGTCATATCCTGAACTCCTGGCTTAAAATACTGGACCTCCTAACCATGCAGGAGAACTGCAAGGGCTCTGCATCACAAGGCTTGCTATTTAATTTCCTCTTAGAGGTGGTAGGTCTTTTCAGACAAGTTGTGATCGTAGATGAGTTTCACAGTGATTAACCCCAAGGTTTTTCGGTTTATTAAGATGTGTAATTAACTGGGCACTAAATGGCCAGCATGTGCTATGTTGCTAGTCAAATGTGAACAATGATTTGAAAAGATTAATTAAC
Organism: Geotrypetes seraphini; assembly: GCF_902459505.1. Classification (NCBI taxonomy): domain Eukaryota; kingdom Metazoa; phylum Chordata; class Amphibia; order Gymnophiona; family Dermophiidae; genus Geotrypetes; species Geotrypetes seraphini. The sequence goes on along the minus strand of NC_047101.1, from coordinate 33,594,683 downwards.
AAGTCTTCATCCTATCTAAAGATTATGGATATTTGCATTTCTAAATATTAGCTATATTCAGACATTCATGAAGTATATTAGACATTTTAATAGCAAATAATCAGGCTGAAGTTAACAGCTAAGACATAGTTTCCAATTAATAATATTACAGGAATAAAAAGCAAGTACATGAAAAAATAAATCTGAATTTATTTCTTATAGACAAGAACACATAGTTCATTATTGTGTTGAATCTTGGTTATGAAGTCAATGGAAAGTGGTGGGGCAGATACAAAATTCCTGTGGAAAGGGTAGCGTTAGACGCAGCTATTTATTGATGCCTTTTTTTTTAATATATATTTTTGACTAAGCTAATGAATTAACCTTGCTCTTTTTATTCATATTATGGTATTTCCTGAAGATTGTTTTTATGTTTATTTTTTTATTTTTAACTATCCGTTTGTTTTTATTATGTGCTCATTTTAAATATTGTGTATGTAAACTTTGTAAACCATTTAGTTTTAAACAGTATATAAATTTTTTAAATTAAAAATACCATGTTTTATTTGTAATATTCTATTTTTTACATGGTATACCTTAGGAAACACTTAAAATGGACATTTTTTCCACATTTTTCCTCTATGTTGATCTCTTTTGTGATCGTTTTCTATCACAAACAAAACAAAACAAAACCCTGCTTTGGGCCATCGGGGTATTCATTATTATTTGGGACACTATGGGGCTCATTTTCAAAAGAGAAAAGCATTTAGAAAAAAATGGCATAAAGTGGCATTTGGACACTTGATTGCTGCGATATCCAAATTGCTATTTTTGAAGCACATTTTTGGGTGGTTTTCTATTGCCTTCTGTAGTGTGTCTAAATCTCAAGGGGGTGTTGGTGTTTGGGGCATGGTTGGTTAAAATTAGGGTAGATTATGATTTGGATTTTTTTTTTCTGCAACAATGGAACATTATGGAAAACATCCTGAGCACAATTTGGATGTTTGAGGCTAGACCTGTTTCAATAACAAATAAGTGCCAAAAGGTGACCAAACTGATCAGATGATCACTGGATGGATAAAGGCATGGTCACCCCTTACTCCCTCAGTGGTTACTCCCAAGAGCTGTGGAAGAAATAGTGCCTACCAGTTTATATGACAGATCTCTGGTTGTGGACCCAGGCCCATATCCCACTCTAACTAGAACACTTGTGATGGAAAGTGTGAGCCCTCCAAATTAGAGAGCTGCAAAGGAACAGAGATCCCGTGGGGATCCCCCTCATGGTTGCAGGGATCCCACGAAGTTGGAGGCAGTTTGAGCTGAGTGTCTCATCTTTTTTTCCTGACCTCCTGCAGCATGCCACACGTAGCCGACTCGGAAGTCTTCCCCCAATGTTAGAGCTGATGTCAGAGGAAGGCTTCGCATCAGTCGCATGCAGGGCCCACTGCCCTGTGATTGTGAAGAAGTGCTGCTCTGAGTCTGATGTTGGGAGAGGTTGCGAGATGGTTCTGTCGTGCGTGCTCTCAGTTGTTGTGCCTCGCATACCACATCGCATAGGAGGAGTGGAAGGAAGCAGTGAATCTTGTGGGAGAGGGACAGAAAGGGAGGGAGTGTGCGAGTAGGCATGCATGCGTTGTAATTAGGAGAAAGTTGTTGGGACATGGGAGGGGCCAAAGAGTGGGACACAGGAGGGAGGGAGTGCGTTTTTGCTTTTTTGAACACAGAAGGCAGGCAAAATATTCCTGGTCAGCACTTTCTTTGAGAGGAACAACATTAATGGAAAGAGGACAGATTGGCTGCTTGAGTATGACGCAGGACCTACTCTTACTGGAACATTGGTCAAAAACTTGGCAACTACAACTTAAGGATAAAGCCTTGAGTGTAGGAGCTTCATTTTTCCTTAAGTTTCCCTGTAAGTGTTTGGTGGTATATCAAGATACCAAATATATTTTTTTAGATCCAACTCATTTAGAGAATTTTCTTATAGATAAATCTAAATTGGATACTTTGCCTGTTATTAATGCAGAGGCTGAGATGGAATGAGAATGAAAATGATGATAATTATTTTGCTTGACTCTAGAGTGTATTAAAGTTAAAGATGTTGATGCTTAATTTGCTTTTGGATAAAGGCTCCAACAGAAATAGCCAGCCCCCAATAATGTGGACTTGATGAATATTATTGTTTTAATTGTGATATATTTTCTTTACAATTGTCTAATTTGCCTAATTTGTTATATGTTGTAACAATTGATAAAATTTAATAATAAAAAAAAAGATCAGAATACATAAAAATGAGAAACATGAAAAAGAGATATTGTGTAAACAGCAGAGTTTTTAGGACTTTGCAAAATTGTTGTAGCTGACCTATCAATCTAATAGAGTCAGGGAGTCTGTTCCAAGTTTCTACCAGTTTGAAAGCAAAGGATTGGCTGAGCTTCCTGCCAGATTTGATTCCCCTCGAGTGGCAAGATCTAGAAGTATTCAAATATAAGGGGACTAGAGGATCAAATAATCCATAGAGAAGCTTAAAGATAACACATAAACTGGATCCTAAAACGAACTGGAAGCCAGTGAAGCTTTCTCAACAAAGGAGAGACATGGTCGTACTTTCTTTTCCCGAAAATGAGTTTAGCTGCCGTGTATTGTATTAACTGTAGTTGTTTTAAACTACCCTTCTTGATGTCCATATAAACAGAATTATAATAGTCCAGCTGGGCAAGCACAATGGACTGTACCAACACTGAATAATGTTCTTGATGGAATAATGATCTAACTTTTCTCAACATATACAAACTTAAAAAAATACTTTTTTGCTAGAGAGTTTATCTGTTCATGAAATGTGAGTGATGAATCCAGGATAATACCCAGGATTCTGGAAGAGAAATCTATGTGTAGTGAAATACCTATTTTCAATTTAACAGCAGCAGGGAGTTTTTCCAATCTAGGCCCGCTTCAAAGCAAACAGCGTTCAATTTCATTTGAATGGACAATGCCCACATCTGAAGTTTAGAAATGCAGCAGTCTATACCTGAAACTAAATTGCTAAGGTCGGGGTTGACTACCAGTAAAATAAAAATATTGTCTGCGTAAGTGAATATAGTCTCTGCAGATGTGAGACAAAAGTTTTTCAATGAGGTCATAGAGATGCTGAACAAGATTGGCAACAAAGGGGAACCTTGTGGCAACCCAAAGCTAGGTTTCCATGATGATGATGTATCGCCCTCTAGATATACCTCATAGGATCGCAGTGATAGGAATTTATTAAACCAATTCATAACTATTTGGTTTAAACCTAAATCTGATAACATACAAATCAAGATATCATGATGGACAACATCATACGCAGCTGACAAATCAATTTGCAACAACACTGCACATTTATTTTGCGTCTATAAGTTTTCAATCTTTGAAATTAATGACAGTAGGAGGGTTTGTGTGTTAAAATTTGGTCTGAACCCATGTTGGAATGGTAATAAGATGGAGAATTTCTCCAAATAGTTGGAGAGTTGGTCAGCAGCAGGAGTAAGTGGGCATCCCTCCTACTGATTTTGGGGGCACTTGTCGAGGGGGTCCACTGCCACAGCCGGCTGAACTGATTGGAGTCCTGCCAGCTCAGGTGATTGGGGATTCCCTTGCCTTGATCAGCTCAGCCAGCCATGTCTACTTTTAACATTTGAGACATGATTCTGTAACTGGCGTCTGTGACACGGGCGCCAGTTAGAGAATCAGGGAGTAAGGCATCTGCTTTTTAAGACAGACGCGATTCTGTATAGGACGCCGGTACACAATTCTCAGCTGCTTCTTAGGCGGCTACCGAGAATGGTGTCCTATACAGAATCAGCTCCTCGCTATATATAAGCAGCAAAATTTCTATGCAGTACAAGTAGAGAACAGAAAGCTTTTGAGCCTTCAGTTCTCAAATCAAGTTTCCAATCAGTTATTATATTGGACAGAAAGAACAGGGTGATAAAGCAGCAAAAGATAAATCAGTGGGCTGATCAAATGAAATCATGTTTAAAATATGTTTATAATTTAAGTGCTCAGAGGAAAAAAAAATACCATTTGAGCAGTTAACATAAGAACTGCCATCTCCGGATCAGACCCATGGTCCATCGAGTCCAGCGATCCGCACACGCGGAGGCCCTGTCAGGTATATACCTGATGTAGTTTTAGTCACCCATAATCCTCTATGCCTCTCGTAAGGAGATGTGCATCTAATTTGCCTTTGAATCATAGCACAGTGGATTCCTTAATAACCTCCTTTGGGAGAGCATTCCAAAGAAAATGGGAGAGGAATGAGGGAATTATGTTAAAATAATTTATGTGAAATATTTTTAACCTATGCTTTTTACCAAAATAAATAAAATATTAAATGTGGAATGTCTGCATTTTGAAACAAAGAAATAGACCAAAGCTTTTTAAAGGCAATTCAGTCGAAACCTGAAAAACAACAAGGACCATGCCTATTAATGCCCACAACAGCTGTTTTTAATTAGCTGTGACGCTCTTGCTCTGCTATTTGCTATGGCGACAATATTCACATCTCAATTATTGAATGGACATCATTAGAGTGAGCAAAGCACTAAAAGGTTATTAGTGATTCATCTGAACTCTGGAAATGTCAAGCCAAGCAGGAATGGTGAATGGTGGTATGCAAACTCATTCCAGTTATCATATATTAATGAACAGAAACAATTCGCATTCTAAGAGAGGGGAAATCAGTTAGAGACAGATTGGTTACCAGTGTCAGACTTATATGCTTTTGTAATTCTCTCTCATTAAAATATACAATTTGATTGCTAGCTGGTCAGTCTGCTGACACATCTGCCATGAAGCACCCAATGCACCCGTAAAAGTCTACACAACCATGCAACTATCACCGGGTCATGAGTTTATTGGGTTTACAGCTATTTCAGGAAAAGAAAAGTAAAGTAACACAAGGGTTACAAACATTTTTCTAAAGACAAGAGCACTACTGTTGGATTTTTTTTTTTTTTCAATGTTAATCCACACAGTATAGATCTGCTACCTGCAATGCTCATGTTGAAAGCTTGATGTTGGCTACAAAAGTGTTTTTGCAAACATTAACACCAGCACACTAAAACTTCCTGAATTAATAAATGCATGCCATTAAAGGGCACATGAACTTCTATTGATCTTACAAGTTACATTTCTTTACTTTTCATAATGTAGGTTAATGGAAAGTAGATTAAAAAAAAAAAAAGAAGCAGTGCAAAAATTGATCATTCAGAATAGGTAATAAGTCTAACAGAAGTAGAGAAACCCAGCAAGCTTTTAAAAGTGATCAATCCATATACACATGTTATACAATTATGCAGAAATGGGGCACACATTCATTGCCTTTATTATCCCCAGTAGCACAGGCATTGGGAGATAGTGGAGCTAGGTAGAAGAGTATATTTAGGAGATGGGCAGCCATAGGGCTGTATAGTTTATATAATTTTTTTTCACTAGAGAAATATGATTTAAAACATTGGATTGCTTGTATGAAATATTGTCTATGAAGATGCAAGTCAAGGCAATTTACAAAATTCATGGTATGTGTAAGCCTGAAACCTTTCTCATATTCACACTGGCCCTTTAAATGAAAAAGGTTGGCGACCACTGATCTAAATGAATAAATCTTGTTTTCTGCCTTCTTTCTGAAGCCCTCTTTGAATCCTCATGAGTAAGCCCGCCATACCATAAATGGGCTCCAAGTCCTATTTCAAAGTAACTAAGGCCCTCTTTTACTAAGCTGCAATAGAGGATTTTACAGCGACCTAGGGCACTAAATGCTCCGACGTTCATAGGAATTCTCTAGGGCATCAGAGCAGCGTTGGATCATTTAGCGCTCCAGGCCATGGTATAAACCTTTTTTTTTTCTCAAAATTGTTTTATTGAAATACACAAGAGTATGGAGTAATACAAATGAAAAGGAATTTTTAGTACACCAAACACATTCCCTGGATATCTGTAGTGTCTGGATAATTGCTTTAGCCAATATTTTCTGACCTGCCAAAATCAGGTCATAGACATAGTGAACAGTTTCAGGAGTTGACACAGAGGCCTCCACACTGAAAGCTTGGATACCACTTTTTAACTGTAAAGTTTGATGGGCATTTGTCACTCAATGTTTGCATCGTACATTCATGGATTTCCTTTGGAGTTTTCTTTTGGAGGAATAGGAAGTTCATGACAGCTCAGAGTTCCACACTTGACAATTCCACACTTTTCATTGACATGATCTGAAACAATGTCAAAACATAACATTACGATGCTACAGTGGCAAAATAACGTTCAGAATACACTAGCATCCTTCTAGCTTTTGCCATCACCTTTTCAACCTGTTTGGCCACCTTAATATCATCACACCCAAGTCCCTCTCTTCTGTCGTGCAGATAAGTTCTTCATCCCTAAGCTGTATTGTTTCCTTGGGTTTTTGCAGCCCAAATGCATGACCTTGCATTTCTTAACATTAAATTTTAGCTGCCAAATTTCAGACCATTCTTCAAGATTTGCTAGGTCTTTCTTCATGTTATTCACACCATCCTGGTGGTCTACTCTATTGCATATTTTGGTATCATCCACAAAGAGGCAAATCTTACCCAACAAACCTACAGCAATATCATTTATAAAAATGTTTTAAAAAATAGGCCCAAGAACAGAACCTTGAGGCACTCAACTGGTAACATCCCTTAATGCAGAGCGATCTCCATTGATCACTACCCTCTGTTGCCCTCCACTTAACCAGTTCTTGACCCAGCCTGTCACTTTGGGACCCGTCCTGAGGGACTCAGTATATTTATTAGACATCTGTGTGGAACACCGTCAAAGGCTTTGCTAAAATCTAAATACACCACATCTAACGCACATCCTCTATCCAATTCTCTGGTCACCCAGTCAAAGAAATTGATCAGATATGCCTGACAAGACTTACCTCTAGTGAATCCATGTTGCCTCCGGTCCTGTAATCCACAGGATTCCAGAAACTTCACCATCCTTTGTTTTAAAAGTGTTTCCATTAATTTGCTTACCACAGAAGTCAGCATCCCCCACCCCATATATAGAAATAATTATCTGCTGACAGTTATTATGTTATAATGGTAAAGTTGTTATAGCTTTCAAGAGGGAGTCAACATTTTCTTTGCTGCCCTCAAATCTAAAAGAGAATATGTGTGACTTTCATTGTTGCGATTTACTGTACTTTGCTTGTTTCTAATTAACAATGCTATTTCTGTTAGTCTCTTCTGAATTCCATACAATAGGTGTTCAATCTCAGCCCACAGTCAGGGTGCTGTAGAAATCTACATCTTTTCTGAACACATGAGTGCATCTTCCTAGTGCGAGAATCAGTAAACAACCTCAGTTTCAATTTCTGCAAGCAGTCCAAGTCTTTTGCTGTTGCTCTAGTTCTGTTTCCTTTTTTTTTTTTTTTTTTTTGCTTAAAGTTCACTTAAACTTCATTTTTCGGTGGCTTCAGTGCCTTGAGAACCCTCCCTGGTGGTTCACTGGCAGAGAAAAGGATGCAATCCTACGGTGCTGGACTGCAGCTTGACAGACACACTCTGGTGGATTTGTGAAATCAGCCTGCTTTGTGCCACCTTCTGGAAGTACCCGGGGTCCATTCCCATGGAGTTTGCTGGTCAGTGACTCTGTCACAGGTTTCCAGTGAAGGCTGAGTGCATCTGGACAAAAAGCCCACCCGGGTTTCAAGGTGCAAGCTGCCTTTCCCACCTCCGACTGTGTGGCAGAGGATTCATGGGGACGGAGGGTGTAGTCGGTCTCTGGCCGACTGACAGTCCAAAGATCTTCATTATCATGCATTTGGAGCTGTTTCTGAGGCAGAAAGTCCTTTTTCTCTACTCAGCTACTTTCAAAACCCTGACAAACAAAGGCACTACAAAGACTGTGAGTAACTCCATTATTTCCTATGGGAAATTTGGGGGTGGTTTGTAAATCGATTTAAGCTCCATTTTTCAGTTTCTGTGGGTAGGGTTCAGGTCGCCCACCTCCCCAGACCCCAGAAAACTATTTTTTCTTTTCAGATTTTGTTTAATTTTTGCCATTTTTAGTGCAAATTTGTGATGGCAGCCATCTTGGATTTTAAAATTTATCTTTTTTTTTCTAACCTTAATTTCTGCTTCAAAATCCCCTCAATTTGATTCATAATCACTTGGGATGGACTCATCAGCCCCTAATTTATTGGATGTGGACATTGATTGCACTGAATGGGTACCACATCAGCAATTTTGAAACCGCATGCTGTAGCGCGTCAGGGGAGGGAGCAGGAGCTTCAGACTTTGCCTCCTCCATATAAAATTAAATAAATAAATAACAAACAGGTTTAGAATACAAAGATGAGATCTTATGCAACTTGGATGTCCAGAGGGTCTTGCTCCATTATTTGAAAAAGACTAATGAGTTCAGGCTATCTGATCACCTTTTTGTTCTCACTGCTGCGCCTCACCATTGTAGGCTGCCATCCAAGTCCTTGATTGCTCAATGGATTTGCATGGCCATTTACGTGACTTACATTGCCCGTGGCAAGCAGCCACCAATCTCTCTTAAAGCATACTCGGCGAAAAGTGTGGCTGGGTCATGGGTGAAATCTCACACAATTCTTCCTGATGAAATTTTTAGGGCGGCTACTTGGTCCTCACTTCATACTTTTTCCCGGTTTTATTGAGTGGTCATGGCGACATGTTCTGATGCCATTTTCAGGACCTCAGTTTTGAGGGCAGGCTCTTCTGTCTCTCCCTAGTTACCGTAGCTTTGGTACATCACCTAGCATATATAATCCAGAAGGGACGTAACAGAATAGAAGATTAGTTTTATACCTTCAATAATCTTCTTTCTGTTAGTCCCTGGAGGATTCCATATGACCCACCCTCTCTGTGTACATTCAGTTGTTGATATAGCCTGCTCCTTTCTGCCTCTGTTACTCTCCTTATAAGTTTGAAGATTTTCTAGCCAGCTGACAGATCCTGTGGGGAGTCTTCTGTGAGTATGCTCATTACCGAAGGCCTTTCATGGGGTGCTTGTTGCACACAGCAGTTCAACATTGTTCTTAAATGTTTTTCTGACTTGCCTTTGTGCCTGTTTGTTACTTGTTAATATTTTGCAGAGCAAACCAGTTCATGAATTACTTATGTTGATGGGGATTCTCCCCATACTACTTGTCCTGGATTTGCAGGTATGTGCTTGGCTTGTTTACTGATTCTCACACTAGCATGCATGTGTTCCGAAAAGATGTAGATTTCTGCAACACTAGAGTGCAGGTTGGGATTGAACACCTAGCGTATAGAATCCTCCAGGGACTAACAGAAAGAAGATTCTCGAAGGTATAAACCATAATCTTTCATTCTTTTCCAAAATAATTGTTTCATCTTTCTTCTGAAGATGAACTGCTGTGCCCATGTATGAAGGAAATGGCAGACCATCTGTCACTAAAAAAGCGTTATATTTGTGATGTACCTTGGAAATCTGAAGGAACGTAAATTATATCATATTGGAGCTGTTACACTCCTTTAACTGTCTGTCACTTGCTTATTTCTGGAACAATTACCTTCTGTTCTTATGAACTTTAGCAGTGATATTTACTTCTGTTCCTCAAGGGACACAAATAGTTCAGGTTTTCAGGTCATCTTTCATGAATATTCATGGAACACATTTGCATACATGCTATCCCTACTGCATGTGAATCTATCTGATACATATGCATTAGGGATGTCCTGAAACTAATCCATTTGTGGCACTCAAGGACTGATGGTGAATATGACTAAACTACAAAATTATTGGTGAATTATTGTATCATTAATGTTTGAAATGATGTTTAAGTAAAAATAAGAAATATAACCTGAGTAAAGAGGAAACAGCGGAGGAAGGGAAATTTAAAAATAAAGAATAAAGCACTATATATATAAAATTCCCTCCCTTAATATCACAAACAAAAGTTCTCTTTTACAGCAAGTCCTTGCTTCAATCAGGAAAAGACCCTAAAATATTTTCCTTTAAACCAGAAGTTCTCTTTCTCATAGTTCTGCTGCCCGGCTTTGCACAGTTCTGGGCATCAGAGTTTAGCTCCACTCTTTTAGGCTTGGCACAATTATTGTATTGTGCCTTCTGTTTCTTCAGGAAGTTCTCCTCACCTGACCACCTGAATTATAAATACACCCGCTACCCTCTTTATTTCTGAGCAGGGGCTGGGAACCATCCAACCTTGTTTTAATGGTCTAAGATTCCCCTCCCAAAAGTTCCTACTATCAGGGATGTGCAATGTCAGGTCACTGAATCTACTCTGGGTTTTATTTCTCCCTTTTAACGTTAGTTAGCATTATCCATCCCCCACTCACTATGCTTTGCTTGCATACAGGGATTCTGGTTTAATTTCTGCTACTAACCAATCCTCACATTCACACATCAAACTCTCATTCATTATACAGTCCCACATAAGGACAGAAATGTTTCTTTTAAGTACTTTAGACCATTGTTATAGAACAAACTTTCATTCCCTTCCCCCACACAATACCTTACTCACTCATGCTGCATACAGACATATAATCTACATCTTCAGGGCTACAATCCATTTCATTTCCCTCAGAGATATCTCCCTCTACCTCCATAAGAGATTCCTCACTCTCTGAAGCAGGATACAGGCTATCCTCTGAAGCAGCATTTGGCAAGCCCTACTCATGGAGCTTTTCCCTTCCAATTAGCCTCTGCTTGGAAAGCAAAGCTTTGTTAGTATGGAAGTGCTATGGGACAGGGAGTTTCTTAGCAGAAGACATTAAGACAGAGCTCCTAGCCTTTAGTTCCCTGTTCTGTGAGGAACGTCCTTCCCTCCAGGTTCCTGATTGCTCCCCTCTGCTCTCAGCTGGCTTTGATTTATTCTGCTGTGTAACCTTCACTGGAGCTCTAGCCATGTTCTGCCTGTCAGCTCCACCCCTTTCCTTAACCCTTGCTGTGCCAGATTGCCTGACCAGAGGTTTAGCTAGAGAATTAACAGATTATTTATAAAAGGGATTATAGTTGCTTGGAACAGGTATTCTATTCTTCTCTGCCACCCCTTTTCTAGTCTGCCTTGCCTGTCTGATCTTAGCACTGGGAACAGAGTTAATGGTTGATTGCCTTGGCTTAGGAATAGGCACATTTGTTTTAGTGGCAGGGTTTAAAGCAGGTTTTGAACCCGTGACAGGAGCTTCCCTGTCACATACCCGCCCCCCTCAAAACACTATCATTCCTTTTATCTTTGGGTGAGGGTCCTATCCCTTCCTCTAGCTGTGACAGAATGTTAACATCAGGCTTTCCCTGGCTTCGAGCTTCGCCTATACCAGTGGAATCCCATCCCTGGTTCCTTGGTGTCTTCCAATCTCGGCTCCTCATGCAAATCCGGAAGAGAAATTCTCTCACAAATTAGCTGGGCTATTCGGTCCCCCTCCTTTATTCTGTAATCTTCATCCCCTAAATTGAAGAGGAGTATCTTTAGAGGTCCTCTATAATTGGGGTCAATTACACCTGCCCCTACACAAAGCCCATGTCTAAGTGCTAGTCCTGATCTAAGTGCTATTCGACCGTAGCACTCCAATGGCAATGATATTTCCAAGTCTGTGTTTATGATCTCCCGGCCCCCACTAGGCATTACTATTTCCCAGGTACTACTTAAATCAAAGCCTGCAGCCTGGGCTGTAGCCTTGTAAGGAGGTCTTGCTTTGTCTGATAGCTGCACAAACCTTAACAGTGGTTCCCGGTTTTTCTCTTTAGCAAGCCCTACGTTTACCTCTGCTTCGCCTTCTTTCTTGCTACTGTACTTGTCCTGATGTTCCCCTGGGACTGGCACAGGTTTACAGGGCTGGTTCTAAGGCAGCCACACCGGCTGAAACAAAAAGTAAGCCCCCCAAAAAGGTTGGGCTGTAGAGATGATGATTTACTAAATCCCCTGATGGCTCTGACCGCACACCACTGCTGGAAAGAGTAATCCCTCCTTGACCAAAGACCCTCCTCCTCCCCTAAAAGAACCCCCAAAAGAGATAGCAAGAGATTCAGAGCTGCCAACCATACTCCCTTCAAACTTGCCTCTGTCTTGTGAAGCCACATTGGAGCAACCTGCACTGCTATTTGTTTAAGGGTAAATGGTGTATCTCTTAGCCTTAGAATGAGATTTTGATTTTTAAACAGGATGCATCTCTGGTAATTTCTGTGGTTAAGTATTTTGAAGTTATGTTGGATACATGGTCTACTATTTTATATTACCTAAGACAAATTTGGCTACATGTTTTGTAGGGTCATTAAATGGTTAACTGTTGTTTAAAATATTGCTCTGCCCTACATAGCTGAAAACAGTGCACAATCTTTTGACCTCATCTGCCTAAAATGTATGTCCCTACCTTACCACATTGTAAGCTAAATAGATAAGAGTTTGAGCCATGATGTACACTGCCCTTCTGTACATGTAACATTTAGACCTGTAAGATTTAGATAAGCAGAGAAATGAGCTAGTTTCCTATAGGACTATAAGTTGTATCCCTGAACCTATCATAAGTGCTGGCTTAGGACCAATAATAATTGTAGAAAAGTTATAGAAGTAACAAATGAAAATTGTAGTTTTTGCATATATTAGTTAGTGAAAAGGACATAAAGTCCATGCATTTCCTGATTCTAACTCTCTAGTAGGCAGGCTGTTAACTGCACTAGAGTCCGGTATGCTGTAATAAATCTCTTGTACTTTCTTCACGCCTCTGACTTTGTGTGTCCAAGTGACCTTTCATTTTAACATATAGAACTCAATTTCAAGCTTGAGTTTGAGTCTCTTTTTACATACTTCATCTTATTAAGGTGGCAGAAGCTATATGAAAGCCATATTTAAAGCTGATTTTAGAACAATTGCTCACCAGTTTTTGATTATATAATCAATTACTTTAATTTCATTTACCAGAGTCTTCCAAATATAACTATTATGTTTCTTTAATAAAATTCAGATTGTTGCTGCTTGGTTAATTTATAGAAGCAGCGGATCGGTAGCTCACATGCCTCTGCTCTGGTGGCATTTTTCTTTTTCCAAAAAAATCCAACATTTTGGGGAAAGTCCTCATAAAATCCCTGAAGAAGAGGCTCATTGCCTCGAAATGAAGCTCTGTAGAATTGAAGGGCAAAGGAACAGATTAGAAGCTGATCAGAAGCCATAACGGCCACTGTGGCAACAAATGAAAACAAGTAGTAATTAACAACAAATGAGCGCTAATTTATACTTACAGTTTTGCTTTCCTGGGACTATTTACATATTCAATTTATTCACTATTTAGAGCACTTTGAATGCCATGCATACTATGGCCCTCTTTTACAAAGGTGTGCTAACCATTTTAGCGTGGATTTATCACACGCTAAATCAACACATGCACTAACTGCTAAGGCATCCGTAGGATAACATGCATGCGCCAAAAAGCTTAGCACACCTTTGTAAAAGAGGGAGAGGTGTGTCCTATGATGGTATGTGTCACTAGCTCTGTAAAAGAAATTAATAATTAAAAAAATTTTAATAAAGAGGTGTGTGATCATAAGCGATGTAATGACCACCAAAGGGTGGAAGCTCTTTGCTTATAATTTAATTTTAATTGAAATTCTTAGTGTTGTGTCACTTTGTCTCGATTAATGGTAGTGAATACTGTGAGCATCTAGAAGGGAACTATTTATACGAGATTTTTATTATCTTCGAATTCCTTATTGGGTTTGTTTTGAGTGAGGTGGTTAATTTCTAGAAGCAGAACATTTTATTTGATTACTCAAGTACACTGGCTTCCAGTTTTTAAGGTGCGTTTGTCAAGGAATTTATAATAATAGGATGCTTTTTCATACTCATCCCAAGTTCCTCTCAACCAATCTATAGTTTTTCCTGTCTTCTTTCCAAGGCTACATTCTCACCCTGGCTAAGCTGCACTGGACTGTAAACATGCTCTTTCTTAATGCAGGGGTCCCCAAAGACCCTCCTTGAGGACCAAATCCAGTTGGGTTTTCAGGATTTCCCCAATGAATATGCATGAGATCTATATGCATGCACTGCTTTCGATGTATGTTCATTGGGGAAATCCTGAAAACCCGACTGGATTCGGCCCTCAAGAAGGGACTTTGGGGACCCCTGGCTTAATGCTTCGATTGGACCAAACCTAACAGAACTTCCACTCAGCTGTTCCTGTCATTCAATCCTAACAGACTTGGAGCTCCTGTCACCAAAAGAACCATTTCCACATGGCTGGTGGACTGTATCTTCTTTTGCTATGCTCGGGCTGAGCTGACACAGGAAGACCTGTCACAGCACATAAAGTCTGAGCTACTTCAGTAGCTCATCTATGTTGAACTCCCATTGAGGCATACTGAACAGGAGAGTCACCTCCATGGGTCAATCACAAGCAAACATTGGAGATGTCCAAAGGAAATAGGTATGCTGAGTTGAGTGAATAAAGCAGAGTTTTGAAATATATCAGCACACCTGTTTTCTTTGGACATCTGCACTGTTTGCTTTTGAATTCCCATTGAGGACATCTGTATAGCAGCCACCTAGCCCTCAGTTCATACCTTCACATCCCACTATTGTTTGGAGAATCATTCCAAACAGGATAGTCGGTTTGTCCAAGCAATTCTCCAAAATGTATTTTCCACTTAGATGCCAACTTCTCTCTAACCCTTCTAATATCAAAATGGCTTCTTTATACATGATGTTATTGAGATCTTGGTGTTCCATCACTGCTGATTTCTTTTATATTAACTGCAAGCCCAAATGTTATTGAATTAATGTAATTCAGGTACCAGTAGGGGTGTTTGTTGTCCCTTATGGGATCACAATTAAAATATATATTTTATAAGTGTATATGTAGGATTTTAGGAGTGCAATTTGTGATTCAACTGTTAGGCTAGTCCTGATGGATGTCTGTGGGTCATTTTATAGAAAGAATGCTCCTTTACAGCCACAATGGTGTCCATGTCTCTTGTTTTGCCCTGTTCATATTTGGAAGTTTTAGTTTGTACAATGGATGTTCATGCTAGATGGATAACAATTTATCATGCAACAGGCTGTACATCAACAGAACCTATTCTAAAATATTAGCAGCACCAGCAATATCCCGACCCAAAAGTCCTTATTCTAAATTGGAGGTCCTTTCTATAATTCTGGTCAATATCAAGAAGAACTCTTGATTCACTGGATCAATAGCAGAAAATAAATCCCAACACAGAGTTAGATACTGCAAGCAACAATCCGACAATATTCAAAGCGAGTTAACTGGCCAGAAGTGGCTGCTGACTGATTAACTCGCTTAGTTGTGGCTATCCAATCATTTTCAGCAGCACTTAACCAGTCATCCTTGCTGAAAATTATCAGTTAGCATTGAACTTAAAGCTGGCTATGTCAGGACATAGGAGTCTGGTTAGATCCCAATATAAGACCTAACCAGCTAGATTTAGCACATAAATGGGCCCAGGCGAGTAGCTGTCCTATCTTTGTGCACTAACTCGGTGCTTTCTATCAGTCCTGGAGTATCCCCTTGCAAGTCTGGTTTTCAGGATATCCACAGTGAATATGAATGAAATTTATTTCCATACACTGCCTCTATTGTATGCAAATCTCTTTCATGCATATTTACTGTGGATATCCTGAAAACCTGACCGGGAAAGAGATACTGCAGGATTGACTTGGGAAACACTGCACTAATTAACCGGTCATGCACTTGTTGGCTTTTTAAAATCTCAGAAATTCAATGTCAAGGCCCGCACAGGGACCAGGTTTGAATTTCAGGTTTTAGTGCTAGCAGCAGATAAAAATGAAATGCTGTCCAGGGCTGGATGATTCTATTCTATAGGATTTATGAAACCCTGATTGAAATATTTCCAGTTTATGACAATCCTCCAAAAGTGGAAAAAATAAATAAATCATGCATAAGCAATTCTAGCCAACAATTTAGCTAACAACTGTTACTGCAAGATCCATCCAATATTCCAGTTTTTGGTTTGGTTTTTTTAATTGCCTTCTTCATGTCCTCAGGAACATACCCAGCAAAGATGAATGAATCAAATCTCTCAAATAAGATACCAGTTCTATTTTTAAGTTCAAAACTTCTTATTGGAATCAAAGTTTATAAAACAAAGAAAACATATTAATAATAAGATGAGTCATATAGCCTTAGCCAGATGATAAGGGTATGAGATAATGGAGATACAATTAGAAAAATAAATACATAAAAGTGTTATGCTAATATAAGATAATAACAAGAAGATATCAGTGCTCAATAAAAGCTGTTACTAAAATAGTCGCAAGGATCTAGTATTGATCTCTCAGGTCTAATTTTCTTCAGATGATACTGAATTTCCTCTAATCTCACTAGAGAAAAACATCCAGCTGCTCCCCTTTCCTACAATTGCTTATTTTTATCACTTCCTCAAGTCTCATTCCCAAAGTATAGAATGTTGCAAAACATGCCATACTGTTTAAACCAAATTAGTATTTTAATAGGTGACCTATTATTACTTCTGTGCTTTGGGTTGCTACTCATGGTTATATTCATTTGATTATTATACTCTGCCTTTTCCTAAGATAGATGGTTGATCACATTCAACTCATCCATTGCAAGGCCTCCCATAAAAATTTGATCTACTTGTTTTTTTTTTGCTTTCGCCGTAAAATGTTATATGAAACTGGAATGGCAGAAGAGAAAAATAATATAAATGTTATTCATGAGGTTTGTTGTCACTATCATGTTTTACCCACTGATCCTTAATAATATTATTTGAGGAGGCAATTTGTCATCAATGTGTGTGGTGTACACTAAATTAAAGACATTGAGAACTAACTATAGTAAATCAAATTCAGGTAGTCAGCAAATGACTTTTATGCATCTCTTGCTGAAATATCCTGCTAAAATTAAGCCTATGGGTAATTTACAACTTGGGTGTATTTTGAATAAATGATTATATACATCCAAATGAAGACAAAGGAAGACGTATCACTGGGACAGAAGAAATCTTTCTTCAGCAAAGATGAGAAAGAAAGTAATGCTATTCCGGGATTTTCTATCTGTTCACAAGAGAAACACTTCCGCTGTACATAAAAACTGCTTTAGCTATAGTATTTCAAAGATTTCACTATTAAAAATTATTTTCTCTTTCTATGAAGGGCATATACTCAATTATGGCTCTTGTAGTCTTGCATTATATCATCGTAGGAAGGGTCATGAAGGAAAATGGCTCCAGCTAAGAGGAAAAGTATGTTACATTGTCCTGTATGTTGGCCAGACGATTTATGGCTTTTAGCTGGGCTATTTTATGGCTGGATTGGGGCCTAGTATAGTAAGAAAATTAAGGAATTTTCTGAAATCTCTTCTTACCAACAAACTGTTGCTCTCATTTTTTTCCTAGCAGCTGGACTCAAGGGATCATGGATCTGATATACCCCTTTTCTGTCGAACAACCAAAACAGTTCATATGTTTTTCTGTATTTATAGGTACACGGTCTAAATTTCTGTACTTGAGGTAATGAAGGGTTAACTGATTTACCCAGGCTCACAAGGAGCCAAAATGAGAATGAAATCCTGTTCTCCAGATTCTCAGTCTACTGCACTAACAATTAGGTTATTCCTACACTCACAATTGGTTCCTACAGAATTCTTTACTCAAAAATAGTATGGGTATAGAGAAGAGTTAAGGTCTGCACTCCCAATCCAACCCCTTACTTCTGCCTGCTAACACTACTGATTGGGCGGTGAGGTGGTAGTGTCGGGGTTCTCCCCAGTTATCGCCTCCATGATTCTGAGCATAAAATGCATATACAATTGACACAGTGTTCCTACACTATTAAGAGTGATTATAACCCTCTCCGATTTATTCGTGATTCCCTTCTTTATCATGCCTAACATTTTATTTGCTTTCTTTGCCACTGCCATTACCTCAAGTACAGAAATTTATGACATTGTGCCGACGGCTTCAGGATCCTATCTATCAGTACACCCAGGTCCTTTTCTTGTTCGCTCTTACCCAGAGTTGCACCTGACATTCTATACTCGTGTTCCTTGTTCTTTCTGCCTAAATGCATTACTTTGCACTTTTCCACATTAAATTTCATCTGCCATTTCTCTAACTGACACAAGTCACTCTGGAGTTCCTCGCTATCCTTCTGTGATCTGATTGTCCGGCATAACTTTGTGTCATCTGCAAACTTGATGATCTCACTGAATGTTCCTTCTTCCAGGTCATTGATGAAAATATTAAATAAGATGGGCCCAAGTACTGAGCCCTGGGGTACACCGCTAGTCACTTTCTCCCAATCTGAGAACTTCCCATTTATGCCCATTCTCTGCTTTCTGTTTTCCATCCATTTGCCTATCCATTTTAGTATATCTCCCTCTATTCCATGGCTTTGTAGTTTCCTGAGAAGTCTTTCATGTGGAACCTTGTTGAACGCTTTCTGGAAGTCCAAGTATATTATGTCCACCAGTTCTCCACTATCAATATGTTTGTTCACTGTCTCAAAAAATTGAAGTAAATTCGTCAAACATGATTTCCCTTTCCCTGAAGTTGTGTTGACTGGCTCCCATCAGGTTGTGTGTGTCCAAGTGCTGGACTATGCTATCTTTAATCAGTGCTTCAACCATCTTTCCAGGGACAGACATAAGACTCACAGGTCTGTAGTTGCCCGGTTCTCCTCTTGATCCTTTTTTGAAAATTGGCGTGACTTTCGTTATCTTCCAGTCGTCCGGTATCTGTCCAGTTCTAATTGTCAGGTTGGCAAGTTTTTGCAATAGTTCTCCAATTTCAACCTTCAGTTCTTTTAAGACTCTTGGGTGAATTCCATCCATGCCAGGGGATTTGTCACTTTTAAGTTTGTCGATCTGGTAGTATATCTGGTCCAAGTCCACTTCTACTGTGGTGAGGCTGTCCTCTATTACTCCTTTGAACACTTTAATTGTTTCTGGTATTGTTGCGGTGTCCTCCTTCATAAAGACAGAAGAATGTAGGCTCTCTCTGATGTCACATCCGGGTCCTGCTGACGCAAGGCGAGCAGCAAGTTTGTGATGGTGCTCACACCAGGAAAATTAAAGAGGTACGGGAAGGGAAGGGGCACATAAGTGGGGGGGGGGGTAGTGGGGTGGGAAGGAGTGGGGAGGCATGGAAGGGCACCACTCACCCTTGCTATGCACAGAACATCCCTACTCTCCATCCCTCGTCCCGCCTCAGTATTGAAAAAGAAAACCTATTTTTTAGTATGTGGTTTGCACATGCACATGGAAAAATGACCACAGGACTCCTCAAGACGCTTGTGGTACACTATTTAACCCTTCAGGAAGCATGTATTAGTACTTACCAACATTTTATAAAAGGGCCCCTTTGTCTGCTATTTACTCTGTTTGAAAGCCAAAGTCTTTGTGTTAACTGCTTGGCAGCCCTCCCAAAAATGTTTCAAACACTAAAACAGTTAACAAAGGGTGGGGTTTTTCTCCCATTGCTGCTTGCTAATTTTGGCTTTTAATTTATCATAACTGTGAAACCATAGCGCACCTTGGTAAATAGGGGATTCATTCATTTTCTCATTATTGTGTCGAGCTTCTGAAATGTACCTTAGGTTGAAGGAAACTCCATAGAATCTAATTTTTGCTTTGCTCAGTCAACAGTTTTGCCACTGGACAGAAAATTGTAAAAAAAAAAAATAATAAAATAAGATGACTTTTTGTTCTACGTACTTACAAAAATTCATTAAATTTTATTTTAATGTATCAAGGGACAGATTTTTTGGATAGTAAAAAATGTAAGTAATTATATGGTTCATCCTAGGAAGAGTTTTCAAGCAGTATTCTCTGATGAATTGAGCAGGATGAGATGGGATACTTTTTCTAAATTATAGCAATAGATAACACCAAATAGATGTATAAAATATATCTTAGATTAAATATTGTTAGGCTTTAGAGGTATCTAGAAATTACAGCTTATCTGAACCAATTTAGCTTTTTCACTCTTTAATTGGATGGGGAAATAGGCATTTTTCTATCATACTGTATGCCTTTGCCAGCAGAACACCAAGTACAGTACAAAGATAGGGTAGGAAGGGTTGTGATTTTAATTATCTATGTAAATTAAGCTATGCTAGAGCCCTCTAATTGAAAAACATTGTTTAAACTTTATTGTTTGTTTATTAGTATAACCAGCAGCTCTATTAAATTATGCCTTGATGACTGGCCATTCTCACATTTATTTTTCCAAAAACAAATCAAGGCACAATGATAATTGCATTATATAAGCATGAGAACCAGTGTACAAGCTCATGTTTCTCAAACCATATCTTAAGACTCTAATTTGTTTTGTTCATTGATTGTTGTCATTTGTGAATGTCAAGCTATTTGCTGATTAGATTTTATTACGAGAAAAGAAAAGTTGCTAATAGTTTGGATTGTAGGAATTTATATATATATATATATAATATATATATATATATATATATATATATATATATATTTATGTTAGCAGTGAACGACTCCTGATTTCTAAATGGTGCATCATTCACTTGTAAAAGAAGGCACATTCTTCATTCCCCAGGGATTTTAATAGTTCTATCTGTGCTGCATTTTCAACAGGGAAAAAAAGAGTAAAATGGATGAGAGAGAATAGTGAATCGACTAAATGAAGATACATCATTAACTCACAAGACGAGGCTGGCTGAGAGATCATCGTAGAACCATAGTATAGAAGCATTGTTGCAAACCCCATTAGATATTCTTCATTGAGGTCTGTTGATGCTGTGCCCTCTGCACTGAGCTTCTCAGCAGCCAGAATCTTCATTAAAACAGAAAGTAGCAAATGCATTAGTCCTGGCAGTAGGTTTTCTGATGCCCCAAACAGGGTCAGGATAGAACCTGCCATCAAAGAACCAGAGCTGTCCATGGAAGAACAAGCCTTGAATTAGAGAGTTGCGCGGGGACAGAAATCCCACCCATCCCTGTCAGAATCTCCTCCGTCCCCGCCTACCCTACGAGGAATTCCCACTGTCCCCGCCATCCCCCATAAAAGTTACCTGTCCCCTTAGTACTTATTGGTATTTGGGACAGTGGAGAGTTAAGTGACTTTCCCAGAATCACAAGGAGATGCAGTGGGATTCAAACCTAGTTCCCTTGGATCTCAGGCCTCTGCACTATTAGGCTACTCTTTAACCTGTCTGACACTATTAGGCCATATTGTTTAAGCTCTTAAAGAAGTTGACTAAGAAGCCTGAATCTGTTTATCATGCCATCACTCCCTCCACTCCATCATTCATTCATCTATTTCTCTCCATCAGTATGCAGTGTGCTGCTAATGTCTTATCAAGGGCTTTTGGTCAGCTTTTCTTCGCTATCGCTCTTTGCTGTCATAAAAAAAAAAAAAAGTTAAACAGGGAATTCCTTTCCTGCAGTCTGTCTCTCTTTACACCATCACCATGCATGCCATTTTCAGCTGTCTATCGACCCTTCTTCCATCCAGTTCTCCTCTTCCCCCTGCCTTAACCCTCTGAAATAATTTATACACTGTGAAGACATAGTTTTGTTTGCGCAATGTGCGTGTGAGTGCCTCACAACTGCACAAAGATAACTGAGAAATGCAGAAGCTCGAAGTGTGTCAGACATAGTATTTGGCCCCCCTCCAACCCCCCCCCCCCCAATTATACACATAAGGCAAATAAAGATCTCTGCAATCTGACTGCACCAGCCTCGCAGGTTAACTCAATACCTTATTGCAAGAAAGGGAAATCTGTAAACGCTGAAAATGAAGGCATTCTAAGAATAACAGAATTTCCTCTCCTGGCCCTGCACACTGGAGAGCCCTGATCCACTTTCTCAGCTTTCCTCTCAAAAGGGGAGGAGGCGGGAGGTAGGGGGAGGTTGGATCCCTGTTGCGTGTCTTTGTTATCCAATTGGCCACAGACTGGGTTGAGGGCGGCCATTATGTAAATGCATGGGTGAGGAGGGTGGACTTCATACAGGCTGACTTCCTATTCTAGCCTTGCACGTGCCACTGCCCGACCAATCAGCAGCAATGCAGTGGAGCTCAGCACGTAGGCACACTGAGCGCCCTACGTGCTGAGCTCACTGCTCAGAATGGTTATTCCCGCTGCAGCGCCAGACTGGTATCATCTTGAAAATTAGGTACACCTCAGAAAGGGAGATCCAGTTCCATCCCCATGGAGTCCCGTGGGCCTGGGAGGGGTCCCCATGGGAGGGTCTCATGGACCTGGGAGGCATACCGTGAGATTCCCGTTGACCTATACGGGATCCCTGCAGGATTCCCACGGGACCCGTGGGATTCCCGCGATCCCCCATTCCCGTGCAGACCTCTACCTTGAATGAAGTGGTTAGCCTACCAAAGGGTAAAGGGGTGCAAATCCTTGTGCCTAAATTAGGTACAGATCCTCCTTATTCTACAATTATGTGTAATAAATTCAAGGAACGCCCCGAGCTGTCCATGACCTCTCCTATTTCTGCACCCCCTTTTTGGACTCGCATGTAAAATTTAGCTGCATAACTTTTTTTTAATTAAATCCAATTGACATAAATAATGATGATGACAATTATCAGAGCTAATTGACTTGTTATTCGATTAAGTTTCATGTGCAAATTGGGCATCTACAACTCAAAATGCCATATATAGAATTTACCCTTTAGCAAACATACATTAGGCATGTAACTTTAGACAACCATTTGAAAATTACCCCATGTTTGGTTACATTCTTAGAGCCTTGGGACATGATATTGACCTGTCACACAATTCATTGCGGTAAGTGGGGTGACCCTAGCTATTGTGATACCTAGATATGGTTTTTGCTACTAAAGAGTATAGTAGTGAGACTCGGCACTTAAGATCAGGGATATATGGAACACACAATAGCAAACCTTCTTCATCTAAATACTGTTTTGTGCAACATATCGGTAGCAATTTCTCCTTGTGCAACCTTCTGAATTGGGCCTTCATGGGCTTGATCCTCTGCTGCACATGGAATCTTCTGGAGAAACAACGTAGATGGATGAACATGATCTGAAATTAAATGTTAATAAAACTGAGATAATGGTGCTGAAAAGTCAAAGGGATAATTTTGAGATAGAAAGTATTGTTGTCATGGGGGAGCGATTGATAGTACACTTCTCCCTCTGTATTGACAGTGATAGGGGATTAATAGAACCGCAAATATAGAAAAACCGTGAATAACTTTTTCATATGTTGTTCGCTGTTTTCTATTAAAAACCATTGTGAATATGGTGAAACCGCGAATAACATGGTGGGAGACCTGGCCTGTTCCTGAAGGAGAGGTAAAACACGGTGAAAAAAGTGCCGGGAATCAGCGATTTTCTCTGTAAACGCTTGGAATCAGCGATTTCCCTATGCAAGCTGATGTAATTTGGAGGGAGGAGCCAGGAAGCTAAAAACCGTGAATAATCGAAACAGCAAATGCTGAAACCGCGAATACGGAGGGAGAAGTGTAAAAAAGGAGATGACTGTATTAGGAGTATGTTTAATTGAAAACAATTTGGCCAGGATATATGCAATTGCAACAGTTATGCAGATTAAAACCTATGTTACCAGCATTTGACTTCCGCAATGTAGTGCAAGCACTGATCCTGAGTAGGCTGGATTACCTCATTGCACTATACTTGGGAGTTGCTAAAGTGAAGATGAGGGCACTGAAGGCGGCCACACTAAATTGCGTTAGAAGCTTCCTCTTATCTTGATTTTTGAAAACAGATAAAAACTCAATTATTCAATAGACTGGCAACCTAATGTATTTTATTACTTTCTTACAATTTTTATCTCATTTTAAATTGTTTGTATCTTCCCACTGTAAGCTTTTAACTTTGTCAAAATTTTACATGATTTCAATTTTAAATATCTGTTTGTACTGTATGTATAATGATTGATTGATGTGAACCGCCTAGAACTCCCGGGTATGGCGATATATAAAAATAAACTATTATTATTAACTGTTCGGCAAGATTGATTACTGGTGTCCCATGAATGACTCACATAACCCTAATGCAATTGCATTGGTTACACAAGCAAAGAGTTTACTTTATAGATTTTGTATCATGTCTCCCCGGCTGTTTTACAAGGTTATTTTGAAATTTATCAGTGTAGAAGGTGTTGGAGATCAGAAAATAGTAGGAAACTGAGCTTAGAGGGTAGGATGTCAATCTCTCCCGTTAGGATTGGTGCAGCGATGCCATCTGTGGCAGGTGCCAAGCTTTGAAATGCGTTGCCTGGAATTTTGTGATACTGTCTTGGGAGGATGAATTTTAAGAAAATGATGAAAACTCAGTTGTCTGTGTTAGGTTTATTAGACACTGATCGGAGCTGTCTGGTTTTTCTTTCCCCCCCCCCCTTTTTATGAGTGCTGTTCTGCTATTGTGTTCATATGGGGTGCTTAACCTGTTAATGATTGTAATCTTTGTAAACTGTATAGTTAATATACGGTATATAAATTTTTAAATAAATATGATCATTATACAGCCCCTTCCCATATGTTTGCACTTGTCCTAGGTGCACTTTTCTGTGGAATGGCAGTTACATGTTTTGTTACAGGGACCCACATGTGTTGTCGCTGCTATACCTGGTGTGTAATATAGGCTGGTTGTGGTCATAGGCTTCCCTTGGCATACACCTATGATAGCATACCCTTACGCCAGGAGCCTTGCAATACATGATAAGCCCACTTTTTACCACAGCTTAGTATAAGGACCCCGAGTTTTTAAGCAGTTTGATTTCCTTTCATAATTAGACAGTTTTAGTTAGCAAAACCTTTGAATATTGGCTTTTCAGTGTTTAAAGATTTATTTAAAAATACATATAGAAGATACACTATATATTGAGCAAAGTATGTCATACAAGAACATAAGAATTTACCATGGGCCGCCGCATGAGCATACTTTTGGGCACGATGGACCACTGGTCTGACCCAGCAGTGGCAATTCTTATGTTCTAAGGTCCATCAAGCTCAGTATCCTGTTTCCAACAGTGAAATCTCAGGTACCAATTACTTAGCAAGATTTCCAAGCAAGATTTTATGCTGCTTATCCTAGGAATAAGCAGTGGTTTTCACAAAGCCATCTCAATAATGGTCTGTAGACTTCTCTTTTAGGAAATTATGCAAACATTTTTAAACCCTGCTAAGCTAACTGATTTCACCACATTCTCCAGCAATGAATTCCAGAGTTTCATTACACATTGTGTGAAGAAATATTTTCTCTGGTTTAAATCTACTACTTAGTAGCTTCATTGCATGCCCCCTAGTCCTAGTATTTTTGGAAAGAGTAAACATGTAATTCACATTTACCCTTTCCATCCATTCAGTATTTTATAGACCTCTATCATATCACCCCTGTGCCTTCTCTTTTCCAAGCTGAAGAGCCCTAGCTGCTTTAGCATTTCCTCATAGGGGAGTCATTCCATCCCTTTTATCATATGTCGCTCTTCTCTGTACCTTTTCTAATTCTACTATTTCTTTTTTGAGATACAGCAACCAGAATTGCATACAGTATTCAAGGTGTGGCCATACCATAGAGCGATACAAGGGCATTATTACATTTTCATCTTTGTTTTCCATTCCTTTCCTGACAATTCCTAACATTCTTTTTGCTTTCTTAGCTGACGCTGCACATTGAGCTGAGGGTTTCAACATATCCTCAATGATAACACCTAGATCCTTTTCCTGGGCAGTGACTCATAATGTGGAACCCTGCATCACATAGCTATTTTGCAGGTTCCTCCTTCCCATATGCATCACTTTACACTTGCTCACCATTAAATGCCATCTGCCATTTTGATGTCCAGTCTCCCAAGGTCGTCTTGCAGTTTTTCACAATCCTCTTGTGATTTAACAACTTTTATAAGGCTGTGTTATGGTCTTTTATCACCGGTCATGGTGGTAAAGGGTCCAACACTTATAGAATTTCTATGAGTGTTGGAGCTTTTACCGCCATAACATGCAATTTTAAAAAAACCCTGGTGCAGCTTCATAAAAAGTATGTGTGTGTGTGTGGGGGGGGGGGGGGGGGGAGAGGTAATATCTCACTAGTTATTCCCATCTCTAGATCATTGATACATATGTTAAAAGCAGCAGTCCAAGCACAGACCCCTGGAGAACCCCACTAATTACCCTTCTCCATTGAGAATATTGACCATTTAACTCACTCTCTTTTTTCTGTCTTTTAACCAGTTCTCAATCCATAAAATAACATTACCTCCTATCCCATGACTAATTTCCTCAAAAGTCTTTCATGAGGTACTTTGTTAAATGCCTTTTGAAAATCCAAATATACAATATCAACCAGCTCACCTTTATCCACATGTTCATTTACCCCTTACAAGAAATGCAGTAGATTGGTGAGGCAAGATTTCCTTTTTTTTTAATATCTTTATTCATTTTGAAGCCATAAGTAAGTGCCGGTGGTCAAAAGACCTTCAAGTCCCTGTTCAGAAGCCAAATGAAAGGTCACTTTGGGCAGCCACAAAACTTAGAGACTTGAAGAAAGCACAGATGTTTATTAGCATACATATGCGACTCCTGAGCTCCAAGCTGGCTTCAGAAGTCCCAAAACCAGGAAGTTACAGAAATATTTATACATTCTTCTGGCTATACAACTGAATTCTAGAGAAAACTTTTCATGTGTTACTTTTCTTAACAATCATTGGTGCTAAGCTCACACTAGCAGGTCATTAGCAGGTCACTTATCTAAGCCCTGCAGTCTTTCTGTTACATGTCGTTTATGCTGAGATAGCCATAAGAAGCTAGAATGCCCAAACTAACACCCCTAATGCAGGCAGGCTCGAACATGAGATAAGTTAGGTCTGCAGCTAAGCATAATTCAGCATTTTATTAAAGAGAAAACTTAGTTCAACACATAGGATAACCAGTCCCAGACTCCTTCAATAATACAATCATATTATACTATAAAAGCACTTAAATACAATTAAAATTGTAATCTGTGACAAATAGATATATCACCCCCCCCCCCCCCATAATTATATTCAAAAAGTACACTCAAATTAAGAAATTAAAAATATGTTCCAAACCACCCTGGATGTGTATGACCAAAGAGCAAAATTCACAATCACTCTTTGCAAAACTTTGTTTAAAACTTGACTTGACTAAATTCATGTTGGCTTTCTCTCATTAATTCATGCTTATGTAGATGTTCTGTCATTTTGTTCTTTATAATAGTCTTTACCATTTTGCCCATCACTGACGTCAGACTCACCGGTCTATAGTTTCCCTTTTTAACAATTGTCGTCACATTAGCCACCCTCCAGTCTTCCAGTACTATGCTAGATTTTAGAGAAAAATTTCAAATTACTAACAAACAGCTAAAAGATGTTTCCAATTGCAATTATCTAAATGTGACATGCTGAAATGGTATTATTGTGCCTGGTGGAAAAACTGTACAAGTATGGAGAGTTATACTCACTATAGTTTGATACATGATGACTGTAATCAAATCTTGGTTATCGTTCTATTGTCAGTAGAATTTTCACGACAATATTGCAATCAGCTATGCAGATATTTAACTTTGGTCCTACAATGAACAGAGATGTGGAAATAATCACTTCTGTTCATTTATTATTCTTGATGAATTGTAAATTATTGTAATAACATTTTGTAATATCCTATTCATTTATTACAAAAAGATTTAAAGTGAATAGTCAGTACATAATCAGTGTTCTCTGTTTTAGTATATAAAAAGTTGCAGATGTGTGAATAACCTTTCATATGATCAGTTGGCCAGCTTATTCATTTTCTTGACAGATTCTTAACATTTTATAAACCAGCTCATATTTGAAGAGTAATTTCTTAAGCGTTTTTCTTTAATATTGCAGTCAATTACTACTGCCTGTTCTTGGTGTAAATGTGAGATTTTAGGTCATGGATATCAGTAATATTTTAAATCCAGCATTAATTGTTCTTTTGCAGTATATGGTATTCATCTCAGCTCTTGTTCATCATCTTTCACACAGTCTCTGTGTGGTACAATAAAATATTTGAATGTCTTAATTTATTCTTTAAAAAGTCTCTCATAATTGGTTCATCATTAATAACAAGTGAAATCTGAAATGACACAAATGATTTTGGTAGGGGCCAAAGATGGCATCAGAACAGATGGTTTAAGACAGAGCACCAATGATTTCTTTATCATTTTTGCCTAGTTTCTATTTTCTTATGTCTAAGTGACAGGAGACGCGTAGGGGATCTATCATGCTCCTATTACAAATTATGCCTTCCCCCAGAGCATAGCAGGCCATAGTTACTGTCTTTACCTTAGACTGTGGGAGTTTGAAGCTATTGCAGCTGTTACTATAGAAATGTGCCAGACTAGGAGGAGGGGGTTTGTGTGTGTGTGTGTTATGGAGTCTCCAGTCACCTTTCTTGCAAGGGTACTGACAGAGGTGACTTTGGTATCATGATGCTGCACCCAGAAGTTGGTTCTCCTGATTAAATTGAGTTGCCTGAGTCCTGGTGAAAACTGGTATGTGCATACAAACATGTTGGCAGATAAAGGCCAAATTTCCCATCCAGTCTGCCCATCTGCAATAACCATTATCTCTTCCTCTCTCTAAGAGATTCCTTGTGCCTATCCCAGGCTTTCTTGAATTCAGACATAGTCTTTGTCTCCACCACCGCTTCCGGAAAACTGTTCCACTCATCTACCATCCTTTCTGTAAAAATGTATTTCCTTAGATTACTCCTGAGTCTATCGCCTCTTAACGTCATCCTATGCCCTCTCATTCCAGTGCTGGAGGAGAACTACAGTAGCAGTAACATCTTGTATTGGAATCACTGAGATCACTATGAAGGCCATTTAGACTTCATTGCACTCCTTAAATAAGGTCTAGGCAGGGTTTTTAATATTCTCCCTCCACTATGTTTCTAATTTGCAAAATTGTCAGCGGAATATAGCTCTTCAAACTTCTAAGCTACAGGAATCAGAAGCTTCTATTAACCAGGTTAATCTTCTCAGACATGATAAATTGGAGAACTTTGATATTTTCACTAAGAATCTGAATGTTCATTGAATGTTGACTTCATCTCCAAAAGACCTTTGAAATATCTAGAGAGGTGCTTATCTTCATTGTAAAAAAATCTAATATTTGCTCACTCAGATCAGGATGTCATCAAGAGGTCAAGGAGAGCTTGCAGCTTAAGCAATTTCTTTGGATTCCTTGACTTTGACTCCTATATTGTAGAAGTCTGATAATGAGATATCTTCTTGCATGATGCCTTTGTCTTTCTTCAAGATAAGTATTCTTTGTTGCATGTTTAGCATAGAGCATCTTTGTGTTTCTTAGAGGCAAATTCAAATTTTTCTTGATGTTTCTAGATAAATTCAACAGACGAGGAAAAAGTTTCTTTGTTTACATTAGGATATTTTCTCTATTGGTGCAAACTTTCATCTTAGATTTCTTTGTAAATATTTAATTCAATTAGAAAATGTTATCTATGTATTCTTTGAGCCTTCTCACTTGAGACTCTTTTTGGATTCTAGGGGTGTAGTGTGTGAGAATTTCTAATTGGCTTCAGGGATTCTGGGTGGTTGTAATGTGTTGGTGAGGATTAGCTTTCCTTATTATTTTTTTGTTTGTTTCTGTTCCTTTATCTATCTTGCTCTGAATGTGGTTTTGGGTCTTCCTCATTTGTGAGCTACATGGAATAGATGTCAGCTAAATATTTTTTTTGCAAAATTAAGATGATGGATTGTATTTTATGGAGCTTGTCAGTTTTTCTTTTCAGATACTCAAGTAGGCTCCCTATCTGTCCTGGCAGGCTAATGTACCTGGGGCAGTGGAGGATTGTGACTTGTCCAGGTTCACAAGGAGCAGTGCAGGGTTTGATCCCACAGCCTCACGGTGCTAAGGCTATAGCTCTAATCATCACACCCCTCTTTCCTGAACTGATGGCTTATAATTTTGAAATGCAAATATTATTATTTAAAAAAAAAAAAAAAGTTTTCCCCATCATCTTGAATTTGTTGGACCTTATGATTTTCTTTACTTATAATGCACTTAGAGCAAGATAAAGTTCAGCCCACTTTGTCTTAAGTTCTTAGAATCTTGAACCATTTGGTTCTACAGATATCTGCAAATCCAGCTTATCTTCCATCAAGTCTATTTTTTGCAGTAGGATAGCAATATAAGAACATAAGAACATAAGCAGTGCCTCCGCTGGGTCAGACCACAGGTCCATCCTGCCCAGGAGTCCGCTCCCGTGGCGGCCCGAACAGGTCACGGCCTGTCTGAGACACCAGAAAGGGCCCCCTTGCCACCTTGGTTTCCCATTGAGTTTTATCTTTCCATCGAAGTCCTAACCCTCCGGTCTTGCACATGCACGACCTGTTTGGCTTTCTATACTTATTACTTGGTTTGCTTTCTATACCTGTGTTACATCCCAGCACCTCTCTCAGTATCCCACGATCCCCCTATCCCCCAGGAATCCGTCCAATCCCTGTATGGATTTTTGTTTTTTTTATATTATTATCTTTTAGTTACTAGAAAAATAAAATGGAAATGACATAGCAACACTTTTTGAAGTAAGAAACACAGTACCCCAAGTGCAGAATGTGTCAACCATTAACTTTTAGCCCTGTAGATGTTAAGGGGCTGCTCCACTGGGAGATGTGATTAATGTTGAGTCTGCTTGAAGTGTCTGAGGGCTAACTTTTTAATCACTGACAGTTATGCTGCTGCAATGAGTTCTAGCAATTAGAGAAGAATTTTGTTCTTGGACAGTAAATGCAAGTAATTAGGTTTCTTCCATCAGTGCTTCATTGCCAATATATTTAACCTCCCACTAACACTCTGTAGGAGTAAGGTTGCATCTAGTTTTATAATGACAGGACAGCTTCAAATAAGTCCTAGATACATTTAATCCCCTTGTCTCTGTGTTCTGCTGTTCAAGAGACCTTTTAAAATGGCAGTACTAGTCAAAAACTATTGAATTTTAGATAATTTGGTTGATAGTTAATACAAGCAATGTCATTAAGGTTTTCTATTTATCCTTTTAATTTCTATTTTACTTCTCTTAAAATTTAGAAACATAGAAACATTATGGCAAATAAAGGCCAAAAGGCCCATCTAGCCTGCCCATCCGTAGTAACTATTTTCTCTTTCTCTGAGAGATTCCACATGTCTATCCCAGACCCTTTTGAATTCAGACACAGTCTCTGTCTCCACTACCTCTTTTGGGAGACTGTTCCATGCATCTACCACCTTTTCTGTAAAAAAGTTTTTTCTTAGATTACTTCGGAGCCTAACACCTCAGCACCCTGAGCTTGGGGGTTCAAATCCACACTGTTCCATGTGACCCTGGGCAAGTCACTTAATCCTGTATAACCCAAAAATCTTCTATACAGGAATGAGAAAAAAAAAAATCAAATCCAACTCCTATAACTTTCTCACTGGTATTCAAGAAATAATTTACTTATGCCACAATTTCATTGAAAGTTTCATGCACATCAATTCTTATATTGATGAATGGGGAGAGCCTCAGAACCCCGTGTGTAATGATGTCAATTACTGCACTAGAAAGGGAAAAGATCTTCACCGGCTCTTGACCCCCCTCCTACCTATAGCAGACACAGTAAATGTTTCAAAATGGTGTCAGAAAAATCAAAACTACTTAGCTTGTAGGTAGAATGTTCAATAATGTTGTAAATAAAATTTTGTCTCTGCCAGTCCTAGCCAAGTCACTTAATCCCCCAGGTACATTAGATAGATTGTGAGCCCACCAGGACAGACAGGGGAAAATGCTTGAGTACCTGAATTAATTCATGTAAACCGTTCTGAGCTCCCCTGGGAGAACGGTATAGAAAATTAAATAAATGAATAAAACTTCATCCTATGCCTTCTCATTGCAGAGATTCCTTTCAAATAAAAGAGACTTGACTCATGCACTTTTATATTGCATAGGTATTTAATTATTTTTAAAGTTCCTCCTGGCTAGTCGGTCCAGTCACTATAATTTTAAATAAATCAAGGCTGCTGAACTGATCCTTACCCAGATTCTGGATTAGACTAATGCATGCAAAGCATAAATATTCCATAAACAATTGACAACTAGAGAAAAAGTGGGATTTTTTTTTTTTTTTTTTTACAGGCGTTCAGTATAGTAGATGAAATACCAGTGTTTTATTTGCAAAATTCTATACAGTAAAAACAATTATTTTCAAATAGAATCTTAAAAAAGAAATGCAGCTAAAGCACCCAGAGACGTGGTTTCAGGAATGATTTCCAACAAAGATTAAAATGGGGACATATTATATATAAAGTACATGCAGTGTTTCAGTATTTGTTACCTTTGTTGCAGATGTAAGAGAAAAGCAAAAGAGAAGCATGGAAAATTGATTGTATTTGTGTGAGTTGCATATGCAACTGTCTTTGTATGTATGGGCATGCCTGTGATCTTAACCAGGATTTCAATGCCAAGTTTCCAAGTTTATTCATATTTGATATACTGTCTGTCAAGAAATAGTTCAATGGTTACAATAAGTATTGTATTAAAATCATATAGTATAAGATAAAATAAAACAATGACTATTAAATGTGAAAGCTAGGTCTGGGGTAGGGCCTGCAAATAGGGTGCAATCAGGAGGGAGGGAAGGAGATGCTAATCCTCTTTGGGGGAGGGATCAAGAAGGCGTGGAGCTCACAACATTTCAAGCTGTTACCTGGAATTTATCAAAGCATTAGTGCCCAGATAGATAGCAGGGCAAAGATAGGACTGCTTTTTTAAGTAGTTGTGTAGATTTCAGGACTGATATATCACTTGGACTCATATAACTCTCACTTCCTCCCTGACTCTGCTCCCCAATCAACCTTTCCCTGCCCAGATCCAACATGGCTAGATAGTGCCATTATTCAGCGGCAGTACCTGGTTATAGGCCTCAGAATATCAGAGGCCAGTCACTGGGTACAAGTTAAGTAAGCAGGAATATCTCCTACCTATTTAAATCCTTTTGAATATCAGTTTCCATATCACAGTTAGTATCATTATTGGTCAGTATATTAACAGAGACAAAAAAGTTTGACTTGAGTACAGAAAGTGTCATATAAGTGTATCATTTCTGTGGAAAAATGGAGTCATTCAAAGTGTTGCTGGTTTTATACTTCATAGAAAATATATTTACATACTAAATAAATAAATAAATAAATCATTCATCTCCAAATGCTCTAAAATGTCCTTTTACTAAGGTAAGCACATGCTTACTACACCTAAAAATGCCTTAGAGAGAGATGCACTCAAGCATCCTGTGGTAATATTAGGATCAGCATGTGCTACCCACACACTAAAAAATAAAATTTTATTTTTGGACACTGAGAATAGGTCTGAGGCAGAGTGGGGGCATGCTCTTATGCAAATCAGTTAGTGCAGCTACATTACCACATACAAAATAGATGGCGGTAAAGGCTCATACACTAATGATCATGCACTAATGGGAAAATTAACATATGGCCATTGCAGGAAAGTGTGATACAGTGGTTAAAGCTAGAGGCACAGCACCCTGAGGTAGTGGGTTCAAACTCATGCTGCTCCAGGGAAAAATGCTTGAATACCTGACTAATTTCATGTAAACTGTTCTGAGCTCCCCTGGGAAAACGGTATAGAAAATTGAATGAATGAATGAATACAGAAAATAGAAAAATTGGCTATTTTACCCCTGTGGAGAAAATAGCACGTAGGAATGAACACTGAAGCCACTTTTTACTTCAGTTTGGTTAAAGGGCCCCTAAGTTCCTATGATTTTATTTTTGTGAACTGATGTTCTCCAAGCAGGTATAATATTCTCACATGTGGGTAACATCATCCACAGAACCTGGTACAGACCCTACCAAGTACACTGACACCTTAAATCTTTAGGCAGTGCCCATACTGCGTGTGTGCCAATGCCTTCCCACCCTATGTCAGTTTACAGGACCATCAGTTCTTAGTTTTATGCAAAGCCAAAAAACCTGTTTTTGGTACCTCCTCAACACGTGAAACGTAGAAGTCTTTTTTAAATTTTCTTTATTTTTATTTTTTCAATTTTTAGCAATTCCTTTAAGTTTGGTTGAATTCTGTCAACTTTTCAATTTTTGGTTTTTTGACCACTTTGAAACACTTTTTTGTCCCAGGGAGCGTCAACATTTTTCAGTATACTTTTCTCACAAGATCCTTGGACCATCATGCCTTTTGACATCACATTGGTCGCATTTCCCTCCGTGTCAAAGAAGGTACTGAGCAACTTTAAGAAATGTACTTAATATAATTGGACCATTTCAGGCTCTGACTTCTATAAATGGTGCAATCAGTGTCTTGGTCCTGATCATTGGTACATTTGTTGTCAACTCTGTCTATGTATGCAAAAGAGGTCACTAAAAGCTAGACAAATCCAATGTGAAAAACATTTTGGTTCGGCTTCAACATCAAGCAGAGAAAAGCAGGCTCTACCATATTTGGTCCTTACACATTTTAAAAAACTGCAGTGTTTCTGAGAGATGGGAATAGTAACCATTACCCAATGGCCCCGGTCATCCTGTGAGGAGTGCAAAATAGAGCAATTCAGGTGTTTGGCTAGCAATATGACAAAACCACCCTTACTAGATTCAGCTGGGGAGAAAAAAACAACAACAAAAAGACCCAATCTCACTTAAGTTTAGCAAAGTCAATTGTATTCAATTTATTTTCTTGCAAAAAGATCACCTGAGCAGCATGATGTTTACAATAAAGTAGTTGGCTTTTTTCCGCTTAATAGGATGATTGATTCATCTGATATTGGCTGAAAGGACTTTAAATGAGGCCATAATACTGAGTCTTATCGAAAAGATTTAGAATGCCCTGTATAGAATACATGAATGTAGAGGCTTCCTTCATTACCGGCATATACCATGAAAGCCATATGAAAATGTAATAGAACCACAATCACACACACATACCCTCCCCCCCTTCATTCTTTCTAACCCCTTCCTACCCGCAAGACAAATGCCTTGCACCCGTCCCAAGAAAAAAATGTCATTGAGGCCTCTGGGGGCAAAATACAGCCTCTTGAAGGCCAGAGACATGCCCAAAATCGAAGGGTAATGAGAAGAAACATATGTTAGAATTCAACAAACAGCTCCCAACACAGATACCAAAACATAAGAGCAATTATTATATCCCAATCTACCAATAAGCAGGTGCTACATACAGACAAGTGTTACATAAGATAAGCATGTATAAGTAATAAACAAAATTAGTTGGTCATCTCTTGAAGAGCTTCTTGTATTGCAGAAATTTCTCCACTACCTCTGGTTCATTATAAATTTTAGTCCAGTTGTTATAAATCACTTTAAAACGCATTGGAGATAGCATGCCAAAGTGCACATTTTGCATTCACAGTCGTGATCTAAATGCCATAAATTTACATTGTTTCTCTGCTAAAATTTTGGTGAAATCGTCTGTGAAATAGATGGTCTGGCCTTGCTAATCAATTTTGTGCAAAATTTTCATTCTTTCAAGAATGGCTGCCACTTGAGGAAATCACAGAAGTTTCAACACCACAGGCAATAGCACTTTAGGGAACCAGGGTTCAAAACATCTACAAGGATCACATCCTTCCATACCCTCATGAATACCTAGGATTCGCAAAGTTGGGGCACCATGATCTTCAAAGCATCCCTTTGTCCATGCCAGGTTTGGTTTCCACTTCTCCTAGAGCTGTCGTTCAGGAAACCAAGGGAACTATAATTGTTTCTAACATTACTCACTCAGAATGAAGGGTCTCTACTTCATCCCAACCCCTACTCATTAGCACTCAGTGTGGTTTCTTTCACTGAACAGCTAAAGTCTGCCTCTTGGCTGCGGTATCTGCTGTCATTGAAACATCTAGGAAACCTTCCACTCACTGCTGCTATCACTTCAAGTGTACACAATTTTCTTCCTGGTATGCATTACATTTTCTGTAGTCCATCAAATGTTTACTTCTCTAATTCTGGTCTAAAAACAATTTAGTTAGAGCCCATATAAATGCATTGCACTCCCACATGGACAAGAAGTCTCTTTCTGTAGCCCACTTCATGAAATGCCTATTCCATATAAAACCACCCATCAAGCCTCTACCTATTGCTTGGGATCTTAACATGGTTTTCTTTGATTTTATTAAATCTTGCCTTGAACCTCTTACATCTTGCTCTCTCAAAATTCTCTCTTGGAAAGTCATTTTCTTGATAGCCTTCATGTCTGAACAACATGTGAGTGAACTTCAAGCTCTTATGTTTGATCCTCCCTATACAACATTTTATCATGACAGAGTAGTTCTTTAAACACATCCCAAATTCACCTTAACTAATCCATGGTTTTGTCTTTTTCCTTTCCAAAGCCATATTCCCATCCTGGAGAAGCAGCTGTTCACATCTTGGACTGCAAGCATGTTCTGATGTACTACTTGGACCAGACTAAACCTCATAGAGGATCCTCCCAGCTATTTGTAGCCTTTGACCCTAATAGGCTAGGAGTTGTTATTTCAAAAGAACCATCTCCACTTGGCTAGTGGATTTTAGCTCCTTTGTGTACACTCAGGCTGAGTTGATGCTCCAAGGCCATATAACAGCCCACAGTGTCTGAGCTATGGTGATCTCAGGAGCACATTTTCAGTCTATATCTATTGAAGGCATCTGCAAATCAGCTATTCAGTTCTCATTCCATACATTTATCTGTCATTTCTGTTTAAAATGTCAATTCTATTTGTTGTCTGTATCTTATTTTGGTCACACTTAAATGAGAGAGATCACTGGAGAAGGATATCATGTTTGGGATGATTGAATGAACTAGGCAAAGAGGGTGATCTTCAACTAGGTAGCTGGATATGTTGACAACTAGAGGACCTCATCAGACTAGTACTTGACCGACTTCTTTTTGGATCTTTAACTCATCAAGTCATTAAGACTCAAACCCGAGTCGATGACACCTAACAGACACACACTGTTTACTACACAACTCCAGAAGAGACAGTTGGGTTGGACAAGCAGTTCTGCAAAATCTTTTTATTTCTGAGAGGCAACTTTCTATTCAGGCTCATTTTTATATATTTATTAACTTCTTCCAGAGTCATGATCCTGGCAGTTTGGGAGTCCCATATGTGAGAATAAAAGGCCTGCTTGTGTTCTCCAAAGACTTCAGGTGTACAGTATATTCTCACAACCCACCTACCTACCCTAGTTGATTTCTTAGCTTTTTTACTGAATTGATTGTCCTGTGAGTCAACGTTGGGTGGGAAGGCACCAGCATGTGCACAGTATGGGCACCTCCTAAAGATTTAAAGTGACGGTGCACTTGGCAGTGTCTGTACCAGGTTCCATGGATGAGGTCACCCACATGTGAGAATATATGCCTGCTGTCCTCAGAGAACACCGGCTAACACCGGCACTAGTTTCATGCTTTTAGATCCAGATCCAGAGAAGGACCTGCATATGCCTGAGACAACAATATGGAAAGTTTTGTGGTTGCCTGCTCAGAGATAAAAGCCTCTGGGTTCTTGTTAATTGTATTTAAAGGAATGAAAGGCACATTCAGTTCTGTAATTCAACAGGATATGGAGTGTTTTCATAACTGATGAAAACTAATGATAATATAAACACTATAGAAATAAAAAATAAAAATCAATATTCATCATACCCACCTCTATTCCCCAAGTAAATTGATCTTACTTGTCTGACCTCATGCACTTTACAGAGGAAAGAAAATCTATTAAGACACATTTTCATGTTGTAGTCTAGAGTGAATGACAGTCTAGAGTGTAGAAGTAATCTAGCTTTTGATTTTTGCATTGTACCGCAACCCCTGATGAAATGATGGTAGTGCAATGGCGTTTATGCAGTCTATGCCCAGGCAGGACAGAAATTGTGCTTCATAAGAACATAAGCAATGCCTCTGCTGGGTCAGACCTGAGGTCCATCTTGCCCAGCAGTCCGCTCACGCGGCGGCCCAACAGGTCCAGGACCTGAGCAGTAATCCTCTATTTATACCCTTCTATTCCCTTTTCCAGCAGGAAAATGTCCAATCCTCTCTTAAATCCCAGTACTGTATTCTGCCCTATAATGTCCTCTGGAAGCGCATTCCAAGTGTCCACCACACGTTGGGTAAAGAAGAACTTCCTGGCATTTGTATTGAATCTGTCCCCTTTCAACTTTTCCGAATGGCCTCTTGTTCTTTTATTTTTTGAAAGTTTGAAGAATCTGTCCCTCTCTACTTCTGGTAAAGCGGAAAATAGTGGGAGCTGTGTAACTTGAAAGGATTCATATATGTAATTGCAAGATACTGTAAACTGTGTTTAACATATCAAAAGATCCGGGAGACGCGTTCAGCATCCGAACTAGAGCATGATTGGATACGTTACACCCTGAGGCAGCTAAATTGTGAAACGCTGGCCATCATTGGTGTACCGATCAAAGAAAGACAATATAAGTTGAATTCTTCATCTATCTCAATAAATAATATATATTTTTTAAAGTCAAATCTAATAAAGCACAGTGCTTGGTTCATTCAAAGGAGGTTTTTTAGCCAGTGAAGTGAACGCTCCACCACCGCTATTCCACCATTGTGGAGGTGGGAGGGCCCCTGTCTGAGGCTTTTTCCTCTGTTAGAAATGATCTCCTGGCTTGTGCTATTAACATACCATCTGATACAGTGCATTTCACATATGTGTATTCTTAGACATGGGATCCACACATAAATTTTATGTGCAGTTCCAAAAGGGGGAATGGCTCTGGTAGGGTCATAAGATCAGGAGCATTCCTGCACTTTATGCACCTAAATTAGGCTATAGAATAAGGAAAATCCGTGCCTAATTTAGGTGCAAGGATTTATACCTCAATTCAGTTAGTGTAAATGGATGCCCCTATAAAGTAGGTGTGGTTCCCACAGTCAAGTACTATTCTATAAATGGCATCTAACTTTGAATGATACCCAGACAACCATGGGAAAATATTTTTGACACTACTGGTGAAAAAGTAATTTACTTATAAAACAAAAATCATATTCACCTACGGCAGGCTCCGTCTGTGGCAGTGTTCATGGCCCAGTTAAAAGCCCACCTCTTTGAGTGTGCTTTCGACTCCTAACTACTCTTACCTTGGGTTCTGCAGCCCCAACCCTATATGTAATTTCTGTCTGTCCAAGTTAGACTGTAAGCTCTTCCGAGAAGGGACTGTCTATAAATGTCAAAATGTACAGCGCTGCATATGCCTTTCAGTGCTATAGTAGTATGTATGTATGTATTCCAGAATTTAATGCATCAATCATATCATAGTAAGAGTTTACATTTTGAGACCATTGTGTGGGTCAAATCCACTATAAGGTGTCTCCTTTCTCAATCACAGCACATATGACACTCGATATTGAATACATAGGCGTCAGGAATGGGGGAGGCCACAGGGCCCCTGGCCTTCCTCCCGCCTGCCCTGCTCTCAGTGTTTGTTTAAAATCTTTGGGCAGCCACTGCACAGCCGCCACGCAGCATCAAACACCAGGCCTGACCTGGAACCCTTCATTCTACTTCTGGGGGTAGGCCTGCTCATGGACGCTGCACGTCAGCTGCTGAAGATTTAAAACTAAAGCACTGGGAGGAAGTGGCTAGAGGACTCGGGAGTGCACCAGGGCAGAGTTCCTGGGCCTCCCTAAACAAAGTAGCTGCCTATGGAATAGCATCATGCATTTTAATGCAAATAAATGCACTTACCTTGATGTAGATATCAATATCTTGTTATATATATTCTTGCACACATTGGTCTCAAAATTTAAACTATCTCTGAGCACATTCTTACTATGATATAATTGATGCATTGAATTCTGGAAAATATACATGATGTCCTAACTTTGAATGTCATTTACAGAATAAGGCTAAATGCTATTTCTTTTGGCACCAGTTCTACTTAGGTGCCATTTACAGAATCTAGTCCTAAGCATAAAACTGTGCACACAAGTTTATAGAAACACAAGGTTATTGTGCAGTAAAGGGAAAGGGAACTTGTATACTGCCTTTTTGTGGCTTTGGCATTCAAAGCTGTGGGCAATGGATGATTGAGTAACTTGCCCAAGGTCACAAGGACAAACTCTGGGGATTTGATCTCAAAACCTCTGGGTGCAGAGGCAGCAGCTTTGCCAGTGAGTCACACCTTCCTGGAGTAGCATGCTACATGTTAAGTGTAAGATTCAGGGCCTGCCCATTTCCCATACGTTCCCATGTGTATCAAAGTATGAATCAGTATATGCTAATCATCATGCTATTAGCAGTGTTAATTGTGTAGAATAATTCCCATGTTAACTGCTTAACACACTTTACTAAAATGTTGGTTAGGTGATGACATTGCTTGATAAATAGTACCAGGAACAGCACACTTTCATAGGACACTGCCAGCTTTTTCATGGTGCACATCAACACAGTTCAAAGACTTAATTCTCATGTAGAAGAATCTGGCCAACTCTCTATGTTTTGATATTTGGTCATCCTCCCAATATTTCCATCAGAACAACGAACCAGTGGCACTTGTTATAGCAGAGTTTAATGGTGGACTTAAATGTGTTAGAAACTAAACTCCACCACCAACTCTCCTCCAATAAACTAATGAATGTTTCCATAAGTATGAGTCATCTTTATCCTTTTAGTACACTTTTCACTAGTTGGGATTTAATTCTGAAGCTCTCTGAGGTGACTGGATAACTTCAAGTCTATTGATTCAATTAACAATTGTATTTACTCTCAATTTAAGTAAATTTGGGTCCAAGGAGGCCCAACATAACTGTATTTATTAACTCTAGATCTATACTGTAGTATCTTTTCAGACTGTAGGAGTTCCCTTTTTTCTTCTGCCCTATGCTTCTGAGATTAAAATTCACTACTATTTATTTTATTGACTGACACATCTTAAATCCATGCTGTAATCTAAATATAATATTAAAATGTAGATCTCATTGAATGTCAATATTTTTATTTCATAATGCATAAACTTGTAGCTTTTCTTAAATTCTCAAACTTTATCCAAAATCATTGTCACCAGAAATCTTCATAACAAGACCTCTGGCTACACTCGAACAAAATATTTCATTTATAGTTCAGGTTTTTTGTAGCAAGCCTCCTCATCAGTCAGTCTTGAACCTTAATCATACTTTATATGACTTATTTGGATCACTTATCTTAGTTCAGGAGTCCCAAATAGTCTGCTGAACTAAGACAAGTAATCTAAATAAGTCATATAAAGTATGATTAAAGCTCAAGGCTGACCGATGAGGAGGCTTGCTACAAAAAACATGAACTATAAATTAAATATTTTGTTTGAGTATAGCCACTGAGGTCATAATAACATAGTAGATGATGGCAGATAAAGAACCGAAAGGTCCATCTAGTCTGCCCAATCTGATTTAATTAAAAAAAATTGTTTTTTTGTTTTTTTTTTTCATCTTCTTCTTCTGCTCCTTAGCTATTTCTGGGCAAGAATCTAAAGCTCTGCCCAGTACTGTTCTTAGGTTCCAACTACTGAAGTCTCTGTCAAAGCTCACTCCAGTCCATCTACACCCTCCCAGCCATTGGACCCTCCCCAGCCAGTCCTCCCCCAAATGGCCATATACAGACACAGACCGTGCAAGTCTGCCCAGTACTGGCCTTAGTTCTGCAATATTTACTATTATTTTCTGATTCTAGATCCTCTGTGTTCATCCCACGCTTTTTTGAACTC
Source organism: Geotrypetes seraphini (assembly GCF_902459505.1). NCBI lineage: Eukaryota > Metazoa > Chordata > Amphibia > Gymnophiona > Dermophiidae > Geotrypetes > Geotrypetes seraphini. The sequence continues at coordinate 33,552,983 of NC_047101.1, read as the reverse complement.
CGTCACTGTTTTCCTCTCCACCACCTCTCTCAGGAGCACATTCCAAGCATCCATCACCCTCTCCGTAAAGAAGAATTTCCTACCCCTCAACCTCAAATTATGTCCTCTGGTTTTACCATTTTCCTTTCTCTTGAAAATATTTTGTTCTACGTTAATACTTTTCAAGGATTTGAACATCTGAATCATATCTCTCCTGTCCTTCCTTTCCTCTAAGGTATACATATTCAGGGCTTCCAGTCTTTCCTCATATATCTTTTGTCGCAAACCTCCTATCATTTTCGTCACCCTCCTCTGGACCGCTTCAAGCCTTTTTGTGTCCTTTACCAGATACGGTCTCTAAAACTGAACACAATACTCCAAGTGGGGCCTCACCAATGACCTGTACAGGGGCATCAACACCTTCGTTCTTTTACTGGTTACGCCTCTCTTTATACAAACCAGCATCCTTCTGGCAGCAGCCTTGTCGCACTATTTTTTCACCTTTAGATCTTTGGACACTATCCCCTAAGGTGTCTCTCACCATCCATGCTTATCAGCCTCCCCCTCCCAGCTCCTTCCGATTATTAATCCCCAAATGCATTACTCTGCATTTCTTTGCATTGAATTTTAGTTGCCAGATTTTAGACCATTCCTCTAACTTTTTTAGATCTTTTTTCATGTTTTCCTCTCCCTCCTCGGTGTCTACTCTGTTACAAATCTTGGTATCATCCGCAAAAAGGCAAAGTTTTCCTTCTAACCCTTCAGCAATGTCACTCACAAACATATTGAACAGGATTGGCCCCAGCACCAAACCATGAGGGACTCCACTACTCACCTTTCCTTCCTCCGAGCGACTTCCATTAACGACCCTCTGGTGTCTGTCCGTCAACTAGTTTCTAATCCAGTTCTCCACTTTGAGTCCTAACTATAGCCCTTCAAGTTTGTTCAAGAGCCTCCTATGAGGAACCGTGTCAAAGTCTTTGCTGAAATCTAAGTAAATTACATCTTGCATATGTCCTTGATCCAGTTTTCTGGTCACCCAATCAAAAAAATTCAATCAGGTTCATTTGGCTCATTATGAAGATTTGTATTATGAATTTCTGGTGACAATGAGTTTAAGTGAGCTATAAGTTTATGCATTGTGAAATGATTTATCAGTTTGGATTATGTGCACTGCTTCACTTTAAAATTCATTATAAAAATTAGCTAATATTATACAGTGACTATGAATATTTTTTTTATTTGACATCTACAGTAAATAGATATGTTTTAATATATAAAAATGTATATGCTTAGATTCTTATTTTACAAATCCTATTCATATGTGTTATGTGTATAAACAGACGCTTAAATGTTTATCTTGCAAAAACATGTTAAAGGATACAGGTGCCCTCTGCTCCTCCAATTCCCCTTCTCAGATAATGTTTCTACCTCTTCCTTCCCACCCCTGATATCAAGGAGGGCCAATCAAGCATCCCCACCCATCCTCATAGGCTCCCCAAACCTCATATGTTGAGTTCTGATAGTTTAATGGATTCTTGGATTAAGCAATGCCCACATACTCTTTCATATTGCAGCTCCAGCCCATTCTCCACCACCCATTGATCCCCCCCACCCCCCGGACTTATCTGGGGGTCTGAATTAGTGGCCAGTGACCCTGGCAGCATTATACTGCCCTTCAAAATGGCACTCTCCTCCAAAATAGTATCTGTCCTCCCTAGAAGTTGTACTGTAAGACTACCACTAGAGGGGGCAGCTGCTACTTAGAGCCACTAGAGGGGACAGCTGCTACTTAGGACCACTAGCCACCAATGAAAACCCACAGGGTAGTTCTGAATGGATCTGGGGTTGGGGTTAAATTGTGCTTGGGAGGGGGTATTTGCTGGGAAGGGCTTAGTTTTCTTGGTGGAGAGCAGGGTTAGTGTGTCGGGGGGATATGTTGTTGGCACAGGGGATTCATATTTTGTCAGGGTGGTCTTCCTGGTTTGATCAGGAAGTACTGTGGAGGGTTTGAGACTGTGATTGGGAGGGGGGATCAGTGGGAGGGATGCAGAAGGAGAGAAGGGCACCACCTCACTAGACTTTTTTATTTATATATGGTTGGCTCTTCACTGTGCTACGTGCTGTGGCAGGTAGTGTGGTTCTACCTATGCTGTCTGAAACTGCCATGTGGTGCAGTGTAGTATGTGTCTGTCCTCTGTGGTAAATGCAATGCAGATAATGGATATGATCCCTGTATTTACTGCAAAAGATTTGCTACTAACACAAGTTCATTTTTACAGTAAACATGAGGAAACTGCAAAACATACTGCATTCTAGTAAAAGAGCCCCTAAGTTTTGCCCCCCCCCTCCCCCAGTTAATCTTTGGTATGTCTTTGTAACTCCTTGGTGCTAGTGGAATACTTCAGTAATCACTTAACCATTCTTCATTTCGTAGTCAAATATCTATAGGTGTAAGCCATTATTAAAGTGCACAGTACAGCTGCTTATCTTTTTAGGAGCAGCCTAGTTAGCCTTATCACTAGCCTTGTCAGCCTAGTTAAACTTGTATGTAGGAACCTTTATTAAACTTCTCTTCTGCAATTCATCTGCCTCACGCTTTAGAATCTATTGGAACACCTGTTTTCCTTACAATCACTAAAAGGCAGCTCAAAACATTCTGGCATTTCCCATTTAATAATGAATGCAAAATATGCATTTTTGACACTTCAGATTTTATTTTTGAAAAGAGCATGGGAATAAGAGACCTGGTTTCAATACAAAGAATATTTATGTTTTTGTTCTGTTTATTTAAACCAGATTTAATATTCCCAATTTATCAAAATTTTAATATTGTGTTGTATCAATGTTTCTCTGTAAAAATTACCTCAAATGAAATAAGAGTGTGTTTGCAGTAATATTGATTGAAACAGTTCTGGCACATTCATATTCAACTAAAGCTATATTTAAGACGTCTAACTGAGGGATCCTTTTACTAAGGCGTGCTAGCCATTTTAGTACACGCTAACACATCCATAGACTATAATGGACGCATTAGCATTTAGCAAACGCAAAAATGGCCAGCGCACCTTAGTTAAAGAACCTCTGAGTCCAGAAATGTGTCACAGGTAGAGTTCTACTTTATACATCCATTCAATCTTATTAGATGAAGCAGTCATGTCCTTAATAAAGAAGCAATGTTGTCCTTATGTTGATGACTCCTTGTGTTTTTTGGCATTCCAAATTCTCAAATACAGCAGATTTTCATACTTGGAGTTCATATTTGTTAAGCTTACAGAAATGATGGTTTAACTTAACAGGCAATGCCTGGGTACAAATTTCATTTCTTCCAACTGAAGTTATTTAGACCTTAGACCTGTAAGCAATATTGCTGAAGGGTTGTCAGGTAAGATTTGCCTCTTGCAGATGATACCAAAATCTGCCATAGAGTAGACACCCCTGATGGTGTGAATAACATGAGAAATGATCTAGTGAAGCTTGAAGAATGGTTGGAAATTTGGCATTTAAGATTTAATGTTAAGAAATGCACTTTTATGCATTTGGGCTGCAAAATCGGAGGGAATGGTACAGTTTAGGGGGTAAAGACCTTTTGTGCACAAAAGAAGATTGGGACTTGGTTGTGACAATATGTGATGATTTTCAGGTGAGGGCGAAAGGTAGATGATAGGATACATAGGAAGAGGTATGGCCAGTAGGAAAAAGAGATGTATTGATGCCTCTTTATAAGTCTCTGGAGAGGCCTCATTTAGAATATTGCGTACAATTCCGGAGACTGCACCTTCAAAAAGATATAAACAGGATGAAGTTGGTCCAGAGGAAGGCTACTAAAATGATCAGTGGTCTTCATCATAAGGCGATGGGGAGACACTTAAAGATTTCAATATGTTTATTTTGGAAGAAAGGTAGGAGAGGGGATATATGATACAGACATTTAAATATTTACATATCATAAATATGCATGAGGCAAGTCTCATTTGAAAGGAAACTCCAAAATGAGAGGGAATAGGATGAAGTTAAGAGGTGATAGGCTCAAGAAAAAATCTAAGGAAATACTTTTTTGTTGTTTTTTTTTTTTTAATAGAAATGGTGGTAGATGCATGGAATAGTCTCCTGGTAGAGGTGGTGGAGACAAAGATTGTGTCTGAATTTTAAAAAAGCATGGGACAAGCATGTGGGATCTCTTAGGGAGAGGAGGAGATAGTGGATGATGCAGATGGGCCATTTGGCTTTATCTGCCTCCAAGAAGGGTTTCATCATGTGGCCATATAGTAGATGCTACTGAGTTTTGATCAAATTATGATCTTAATGTTCCCCCTGATTCTTCTTTAGATTTTATTCTCATTGGAATTCTCTCAGTGTTAGCATTTTGGATTCACTCACCCCTAAAAGAGAGCATATGAGGTTTTGAAGGCTTTTTATGATCCAGAACTTTTGGGGAAAAAGCAAGTGATTCACCATTTGGAACAACTTTGACATAAATCTGGCAGGGTGGATTTTGAGGAACAATGAAGAGAATGGTTATGAGGAAAAAAAATACCCCAACTGAAAGAAAAGCGTAGAGCATATTATTCTGCTCAGGTAGGGAACCCTGATATTGATTTAAAAATATTCCATACATTAAATTGTTTTATGGATGTGAAAAAATGTAAACAGGGCACCACAAGAGGTTCCACCAAGTTCAGATGCCCTGGCTCAATTTTTTTAAATAAACTAATTATACTAAAAGCTAACCTATAAATTCAATAATGAAAAATACTGCATTTATTATATAATACACAAATATAAACAATACAAAATTACTACATACAACAATCACACCATTCACACCACACACTCATTGCACTTTAACATCATTCAATTTTGAATCTCATACCAATAAATCAGATACTTGTAAATGAGAACTGTTTGTTCAGGAGAGAAGACTAATTTTTGCTCTGGGTGACTCAGCATATGATTCTTGTTGTGATGTATTCCATAAACTGAAAGAGGAGTTATTTTCACTCTGGGTGGTTTTTACTCTGGGCGATCTTCAAGTGTGAACATTGCTGTGTTGTGCCTCTCTTAGCTCTGGAAGAGACTGCTGGACCTAGCTTTGGTTTATAGACGTCTTGTCTTGTTGCCATTTGTGGGGAATATATATATTCTTAGTCCAAGTTATTCAGAGGTGTAAATCTACTATGAATAGCTCATAAACTTAATTCCTTTTTGGTTACTATCTAAGGGGCTGAGCCTCAGATCCCCGTGTGTTGTATATGTTTCACAAGCACATCAGAAAGGGAATTAACCTCACTGGCTCATGCACCCCTCCTGCCCTGTTATTAATCAAAAACACTTTTAGTTCTTGAACTTATGGTTTTTAACTTTTAGATCCCGGGCAGGGTGTTGTTGAAAATAGGCAGTGAAAATCGTTGTTATTCAATTTCCTGCTGTCTCTGTGCTAGTCCCTTCACCAACATTAAGCTAGCTGTCCGTTTCGCCCTCAGGCTGCGTCAGGGCTGTGGACCAGTATAATGTTGCGGCCGTGGTGAGCTTGTGATTAACAACAGGGCAGGAGGGGAGCATGAACCAGTGAGCTTATATATATTCCCCACAAATGGCAACAAGACAAGACGTCTGTAAACCAAAGCTAGGTCCAGCAGTCTCTCCCAGAGCTAAGAGAGGCACAACACAGCAATGTTCACACTTGAAAATCGCCCAGAGTAAAAACCACCCAGAGTGAAAATAACTCCTCTTTCAGTTTATGGAATATATCACAACAAGAATCATATGCTGAGAGTCACCCAGAGCAAAAATTAGCCTTGTCTCCTGAATAAACAGTTCTCATTTAAATGAAATTAATGTTGTTCCAAAAAAAACCAAAAACTCTTAAAATACCAAGGTTTCAATTCTACACAGCTCTGTGTTTTGCCAAAATTGTAAATTTAAGGTCCTCTTGTCAAGTTGCAATTGCAAAAGATGAGCATTTTTTTTTTTCTTAAACAAGATATATTTTGCTGCATTGCAGATGAGAGTTGGAATTCTTTTCAGAGTGCTTGGAATTTATTTAGAAAGCTATATGTAAAATATGTCTATTCTTTTTGTTTCTTGGATCCCCCAAATTATTTGAAGTTAGCTCTTTCCAATTTCAAGGGGACTGTTTAAATGGTTACAAATGATGTTCATGTTGGGCAAGTATCCAACAGAAGAGAGTCATTTTATCATTACCCCCATTGTAAAGTACAAAAATATCTCAATTAGTCTAACTACAAATTACAGACTTATTGAATCTATTACTTTTTTGTTGTTGATGTTGCTAAACTATTAAAAGCTATAGTTTATACTCAGTTGTTGGATTATTTGGAGAGTTTTGATTTACTACATTATTCAATCGGGCTTTCACCTTCTGTTTAGTATTGGCATCTTTATTAGATTTTCTGCATATGCTTTTTAGTAAAGGATCAGGGGCACTAATCTTGCAATTTAATCTTGGTATCACCTTTGATCTTGTAGATCATTAGCTGATGTTAGATTGTTTGGACTCTATAGGAATTTCTGGGCATGCCCATCAATGGTTTCAGGAATTTTTATGTTATAGAACTTGTGAGGTGCTCTCAAACAGTACATGGATACATGGAGTACTCCCTGTGGAGTTCCCCAGGGCTCACCCCTCTCTCCATTGCTCTTTAACATCTACATGTCATCATTGGGTTACCTGATTTAGGTGTCAAACTATAATTACGCAAATGATATAGCTATCAAAAGTATGACACCAAATTACCTTTATCTTGGCAAGGATGAAAGAATGGACAAAGAGATTAAAATTGAAACTCAATAAACAAAAAAACTAAATTTTTCTTTGTAACTCCTCATAGGTTAGCTGAAGAAAATCTTAATGTTGATGTAAAAGGTGTAATATATCTCACATAATCCACTATAAAAATCTTAAGCGTTCAGTTAGATCAGAAAACCATGAAAGCACAAGTAGATGAAATTGTGTACAAGGGTTTCTGTGCTCTTTGGAAATTGCGCTCTATTAGATCATATTTTGACACTACAACTTTTCAATTGGTGCATTCTTCAGTTATATCAGTTATAGACTATTGTGATATAGTTATTTTGTCTGGTACCCAGAAGCACCTTTGAAGGCTCTAAATGTTACAAAACACGGGCAGTTCATCTGATTATCAATTTAAAAAGATCAGATCATATTACACCCTACTTTTGTAAATGGCATTGGTTACATATGGAGGCATGTATTATGTTTAAGTTAGGTTGTTTTTGTTATAAGGCACGTCACGGTTTGCTGCCTGGTTATTTATTGGATCACTTTGTATTTAATAATTCTCTTCACTCTTCATGAAATCTGGATCATAAAAGTGCAAATAAGTCTAGATAAACCAACAAAATAGCACAAATAACCTCAAGAATAGGAATGATGCCATAGAAGATACTGTGCTTGATAAGAAGGGGCAGTGCACTTTATAGACCCCTGATACAGACTTCATGCTGAAACATGGGTTGTGTTGGGTCGCAGATTAAAGTTTTTTGTCCCTATTCTTGAGGCTACTTTGTTGGTTTATTCTTTGTCTTTTCCCCAGCCAGAGGATACATGTTTAAGAAATTTCATGGTAGATTTCTTTCTTACTGGGCAGCAAGCTGGGAATCAGATATTCATGGGTTTTTTTAAATTAAATTCTACATCTTAACTCCAGTTTAGAAAACTGCTTAAAACTTACTTGTTTAAGGAATTTTTGGATGTATAGCATAGCATAACTGTTTTTAAGAAGAGTTTGGACAATTTCCTGGAGGAAATGTCCATAGTCTGTTATTGACAAAGACATGGGGGAAGCCACTGCTTGCCCTGGATTGGTAGAATGGAATATTGCTACTCCTTGGGTTTTGGCCAGGTACTGGTGACCTGGATTGATCTCTGTGAGAACGAGCTACTGGGTTTGATGGATCATTGGTCTGACCTAGTGAGGCTGTTCTTATATACATATTTATTTCTGATTGTCAATTTATTAATTGTGTGAGTTATACTTGTAATTCACTGTACATGGACAGTTTCTTTTATTGTTTGTTACCCATGGGAAGCCATCTCCATGTCATTCTTTAAGGAGAGAAGGTAGAATCAGAGTATAAATGGACATAACCACTGGCCCTCAAGCCTTGCATTGAAAAATGCTGGTGTAGAAGGACTGAGTTTGAGATAGACACTAAAGAATGACATGGAATGGTTAGAACATAAGACCATAAGTGTTGTATACTGGGACAGACTGAAAGTCCATCAAGCCCAGTATCCTGTTTCCAGCAGTGGCCAACCCAGGTCACAGGTACCTGGCAGAAACCCAAATAGTAGCAACATTCCAGAGCTGGTATTGTGACATCATAATGCCTCATTCCACCAATGCCTAAGAGCCAACCTCATCAGTGATGTCACAATGACTCATACCTTGGCTCATACCTTCTCTCACATCAAGCAGCATTATGGGGCAAAGACCTAAAACAATTGCTTTCGCCCTCCACTTATGAGAAATTCAGGAAGCACCTAAAAACATACCTATTCCTGAAGTACCTAGACAACTGACCCGCACACCACTCTCAACAATGATTTTCTTGACCTATTTCTCACTCTCTTCTCTCTTCAGGTCACTCATTTTGTACCTCTTGTAATCTTTTGTAAACCGCATAGAACTTCATGGTATTGCGGTATATAAACTGTTATTATTATTATTATTATTATTCAAAAAAACGCTAGCGCGGTTTCGTAGAAGAGGGGGTATGTTACATGGTTCATAACATTAATTCACGCCTTACTTGTTTCTCAACTTGAGTGCTGTAATTTTACCTCTGCAAGTCTTCCATAATCTCAATTGAAACATATCTAAACATTGCAATACAGAATGGCACATATCTTATCACATGCTAAAAGGAATGACTACATGACACCACTCATTTCTCAGTTTCATTGGCTGCCTATTTCTTTCAGGATCCAATTTAAAATACTGTTTCTTACTGATAAGGCTTGTTACAATACTAATCCTTCCTGTTCAGCTCCTCTAATTTCTCCTTACACTCTCACAAAAGTTTTATGTTCTCTCAACTCCCACAGACTCATTCTCTCCCCTCCCAAATTGGGCCGATGGGACTCTACATGCCATTCTGCTTTCTATTACGTATTACTTGGCACCTTCATCATGGAATTTGCTTCCTCCCAGTCTGTGCTCTGAAATATCGCACAAAACACTTTAAAGCAGGGATCTCAAAGTCCTTCATTGAGGGCCGCAATCCAGTCGGGTTTTCAGGTTTTCCCCACTGAATATGCATTGAAAGCAGTGCATGCATATAGATCTCATGCGTATTCATTGGGGAAATCCGGAAATCCGATTGGATTGCGGCCCTCAAGGAGGGACTTTGAGACCCCTGCTTTAAAGCAATGTTAAAAGCATACTTTTGAATTAGCCTTTGGAGCTGACTCATGGTTTTCCATGCCCTTATCTTTATTCTCTGTTCCCTTCCTGATTTATGGCATTCCTTTCCTGATATTTGTTTTATGTAAACCACTTTGTCCTAAGAGTTAGTTAAAATGATATTAACAAATAATAAACATGAACATTGGAAGAGGAAAAGTTATTCAGTTTCATATAAGTGGCAATGGAAACCGTTGTCAGGGGTACTATAGGGGTCCCCTCTTTCGCCAATCTCAGGGCCTCTTTAATCAAGCCCAATAGCATGGACCAGTGCAGTAAATGCACCAAAGACCATAGGGATATAAAGGACTTTATTGCATTTGCTGTAGCACATCGCTACCATGGCTTTGTAAAAGGGGCTCTTATTTAAGGCTTCTTTTACTAAGCTGCGCTAGCAGTTTTAGCGTGTGCTAAATTTCCCCACTCACTAGACACTAGCGCCTCCATTGAGATGGAGTTAGTTTTTGGTGTGTAGCGCGGGTTAGTAAAAAGAGCCCTTAATGTTTTGATGTCTACATTGGGACTTTAAAAAAAAATCTTTCTTAGATGAGTTTATACTCCTATACAGATGATATATCTATAATAATTCCTTCTTTAATATCATTGGATGCTAGCTTGTTAGATAGTCATTTGATTTTCAAAAGATGGAATGGTGGGCCAGTCACTTTAGATTGAAACTCAATACTGAAAATCTAAGACTGCCTTCTAACGAATTGTTTTGTCATAAGCTTTCAATCTTAAATAAGGATTTTGTGTTAGAATCCTCATCGAGGGTATTAAAAGTTGTATTGGATCCCCATTTATCAATGGCATTACCGATTAAATAGCTGAGGAAGAAAGTATTTGCTAAATTCTGTCAGCTCCAACATATTGAGAAGTAGGTTTTGCAGGAGCAATTCCAATTGGTTTTTAGGCAACTCTGTTATCACAATTAGATTATTATAATCTTCCTTATTTAGGATTTACTGGTAATACAAAGAGACATTTGTAATTGATGCAAGATGTCACAACTAAATTGATTTGGGGGAAATATAAATGTGATAGTCTCTCCACTCTTATGCACTTATGCAGTCTTTGTTGGCTTTCAATTGAAGCACAGTATTATTTTATGTATAAATCATATTTATTGGAAATGATGAACAAAGAACACAACAATATGTCTGACCACAACATCAAAGAACAAATCAAGGCAATGATAGTATCAAATCTCAACATTTCTAAATTTCCATAAAGGAGTTTGAAAACCACACATGCACATTTGAACTGTATCCTATGATGGACCAGAAGCCAATGGAGTTTTCTCAGCAATGTGGAAACATGGTTGTACTTTCTCTTTCCCAAAATAAGTTTGGCTGCTGTATTCTGTATTAACTGGAAATGATCTAAGCTGCCCTGTTTAATACACAAATAAATAGAACTACAGTAGTCCAACTGGGACAACACAGTGGATTGTACCAGTAATAAATATTGTTCTTGATAAAATAGTGACCTGACTTTCCTCAGCATGTGCAAACTAAAGAAACATTTATTTGCTAAGGAATTTATCTGGTCATTAAAAGTGAGAGAGGAATCCAGAATAATACCCAAAACTCTAGAAGTGAAGTCAAGTTGTAATATAATATTTGATTTCAATGCAATATTAGTAGAGAGATTAACTAATCTAGGTCCGATCCAAAGCAGCTTAGTTTTTGAAGCATTTAGTTTCATTGGAATGGAATTCGTCCAACTCTGGAGCTTAGAGATACAGCTATCTACGCCTGTAACCAGGTCACTGCAATCATGTTTGACTTCCAATAAAATAAAAATGCATAGGTAAAAAGAGATTCTGCAGGCGAAAGACAGAAATTTTTTAAAGATGTCATATAGATATTAAATAAAATAGGTGACAAAGAAGAACCTTGCGGCACCCCACATTTGGGTATCCATGAAGATGAGACCTGGCCCTCTAAGTATTTCTCATAAGAACATCGCAAAAGAAATTTACTAAACCAATCTAGAACCACATGGGTTAGTCTTATGTCAGCCAACATATGAATCAAAATATCATGATGAACCACATCAAATGTGCCAGACTAGTCAAATTGTAATAATACTGCATATTTATTCTATAATTGTAAATTTTGATTTTTTTTTCAATTAAAGATATCAAAAGAGTTTCTGTACTGAAATTCGGTCTAAATCCATGTTGAAATGGTAATAGAATAGAAAACCTCTCTAGATAGTTGGAAAGTTGTTTGGAAATAATTGATTCCAACATTTTTGTCAGTAGAGGTATATTTGCAATAGGACAATAGTGGGAAGAGACTGAAGGGTCCAAGTCAACCCCTTTCAACAAAGGTGTTAGAACTATTTTACCCATCTCCAATGAAAAATGACCATTATTGAGAGTATGATTTAGTAAGGAAGTCAACCAAGTGATGGACTGTAAAGGAATATTACCATAAAGATAGGAAGGGAAAGGATCCAAAGTACAGCTACACCTTTTCAATTTTTCACATAATTTTAGGACTTGAAGCTCTGAAAGAGGATCAAATGCCTTCCAGGTGAACCGAACAGGAAAATCAGAGACTCTACCAGTCCATAGTCCCAGTGTTGATGAATAAACACCATTATGGCCGACCAAAAGGCTCAGACCACAAAGAAGTGGCAAAACATGTGTCTCAGAGTTGTCCAAGCCTTGTGACACTTAGGGAAAGAGTTGTCAGGTCTGTAGGAGGACATAAAAGTGAGATGTACAAGCACAATATAAATTTATATTGTATTTCTCACAAAAGGGAGCCATCTGGTATTCTGCAAAAATAGGTAGCATAAGATTGGGGAAGAGGCTTTGAGAGTACATATCTTCAGACCAGGTTTCCACCAGCAGCTGATAGGGAATTGGAGTTACTACTTGTTGAATAGCTGCATGATGGCATCAAAGGGGTACTTTGCTAAAGGAACCAAGGGAATAGGAACCAAGGGAATAGAAGGATAATAAAAACTCTTGCTTCTCCTCAATCAAATGTGCCGATGACAGTGAACTCAGAAAGTGATGCAGCTGATGATAGGCAGAGATATCCTTATCACTGAGTAGAAATTCTTGTTGCAGATCCAGGAACGATTTGAGAGTCCCCTCTGGTGTCAAAACACGGCAAAGGTAACAGATACCCCTGTTCTCCCAGTCCAATAAGCTCTTATTGTCCATACCTGGAAAAAAAAATCCAGTTGTTCCATATAGGGAGGAGTGGGGTTATATTTGGGGACAAATTCAGATAACGGCAAGTCCGCCACCATGTATTGCGTAGGGGGTCCATCAAAATACAGTCCTTGAGGTGCACTTGTAGTTGAGCTGAGGATGCATGCTGTACTACACTAAAATGCAATGTGGAGTACAGCTGTGCCTCTACCTCGGTAAGAGAAAACATAGAAGAATTACAATATCAATCATTGATGTCTCATATGGCTAGCTAATATCAAGTGTCTAACATTCAATAACTCAAGACCCCCTTTGTCTCTGGGCAATATCACATTAAATATAGTAAGTCTGGGTTGTTGTTTTTTTTACCTCGCCTCAGAAATTTCTGGATGATTTTATACAAATAGACCTCATCCTTGCGATGTGAGGTCACTGGTAGCATTTGAAGTTTATATAACCACTCCGGGGCTATCATCATGTACAAATGAACTTGGCCTAAAAGGGAGATTGGGAGAGATTGCCACAAGGTTAATTTATGAGAGGTCTCCTGTAGGAGAAGTATCCTTTAGGAGATGAAACATGTTCATGTGATATAGCTCAGTGAGCTTGTCTGCAATCAAAATACCCAAATATTTTAATGTGTTTCAAGCCCACTTCAAAGGAAAACTACCCCACCAATTCTCTTAGACCTGGTCCTTCACCAGGAGAATTAATGACTTCTGGACATTAATTCTAAAACCAGATAGGGTCCCTTAGTCACAGGCCATTCCAAGTAAATTGTCCAAGCAATACTTGGGGGCAATAATGGTGCAAAGGAGGTCATCAGCAAAAGCCAATACCTTGAGCATCTGCCACCGGACAATGGACCCCACAAATAGAGTCTTCTGATTGGATCATACACAGAAAGGGTTCTAACAACAGCAAGAATAAAAGAGGGGAGAGTGGGCATCCCTGATGAGTGCCTACCTGTATGGGAAAAGTCAGTGTAAAGGAGCCAGTGACCAGCAACAAGGCATGTGAATTTGCATACAAGGCCTTCAAAGCCTCCAGATACCACACAGAGAGATTAACATATGCCAGAGTGGAAAATAAGAACTGCCAGTTCACCTTATCAAAGGCCTTTTCAGCGTCTAGACTAATCAAGATGGCTGAAACTTTGCACTGCTGGCAACACTCATTGGCAACAGCAACTTTCTAATATTGAGGACCAAATGCCTCTCTTTATCAAAGCCTGTCTGATCATCATGGCTTACTGAGGGCAGATGCTGTGATAGACAATCAGCCCGGATTTTCAAGAGAATTAAAAAATCTACATTAATCAAAGAAATAGTTCTGATAGCTGCCAGGATGTCTGAATGGGTACCAGTCTTAAGAAGTAGACTAATAAAGTCCATGGCTATACACTCATCATAAGCCAATAAAGGTTGGCAAAGTTGATATTGCAATATCTTCTAAAATTCATAGGAGAAGCCATCTGGCCATGCTTAGCCACCCCCAGGGCAGAGAACAACTCCTTTGGTTGAATGGGGCCATCCAGAGCCTGCAATGACATAGGGGATAACCAAGGCATCTCTGACCCCTGTAAATAAGACACTATGGCATCTGTCTCAATTGGATCCCCAGCCTTATAGATCTCGCTAAAGTATGAGTAAAAAAGTTCAGAAATCTTGGCAGTATCTGTGTGGTAAACTCCTTGGCAATCCTTCATACAGTGGTGTAGTGTGATGGGGTGTATGTCCCATCACATAAGAGAGGGCTGCTCCGAAGGAAGGTTACATCAGAGTCTACCTCTCCCCAGAAGTGCCCAGGGGTAATAGATAACTCAGTGTTAAACAGGGAATAGCTGGGTTCAACTAGTTCCTAATGGGGTGGTTCTAGTCATAGTAGAAGACTAGGTGGGTGGTGTTAGGAGCCAACTACCCCTATTACTCCGGAGCATTCTGTTGCCCAATAGTAAAGACTGAATGACCTTGCCATTGAACTTGATTAACTAATTTGCATCCTAATTTGCATAAGAATCAAGTGGCAGAGAAAAGTGGTGATTTGTAAAGAAAAGAGACTCCTAGAACCTTAAACTGGACTCCTGATAGGGAGAGGAGCTCTGGCTTGGACCCCTTAATCCTTTGAGGGACATTTTGAAGGGGGGATCAAGAGGGACCTCACCCTGAACTGACAGAGGGGGTTCATTAATGGACTCCCAACAGAAAGGAGCATAGTTAGAGTTCTTAGAAACAGGAGCTCCTGGGTGACCCTGGAGGGAAGGAATGTGGGCCTAGTGCATAACCCTCAGTAAACCCAAAACCCTCTCCGAACATAAGAGCTCCAGTGAATGGACACTCGGCCTATTCCTCGGTAGTTGGTGGGTGGAGACTTAGCCTAGTTCTTTGGGTAGGTGGTGCCAGTATCCTAATTTGCATAAGAATCAAGTCGCAGAGAAAAGTGGTGATTTGTAAAGAAAAGAGACTCCTAGAACCTTAAACTGGACTCCTGATAGGGAGAGGAGCTCTGGCTTGGACCCCTCAATCCTTTGAGGGACATTTTGAAGGGGGGGTCAAGAGGGACCTCACCCTGAACTGACAGAGGGGGTTCATTAATGGACTCCCAACAGAAAGGAGCATAGTTAGAGTTCTTAGAAACAGGAGCTCCTGGGTGACCCTGGAGGGAAGGAATGTGGGCCTAGTGCATAACCCTCAGTAAGCCCAAAACCCTCTCTGAGCATAAGAGCTCCAGTGAATGGACACTCGGCCTATGCCTCGGTAGTTGGTGGGTGGAGATTTAGCCTAGCTTTTCGGGTAGGCGATGCCAGTATCGTGTCATGTAAAATGGATAAAAGTGAATCAATTTTTCACTCTTTCAAAAAAAAAAAAAAAAAAAGTACAAAGACCAGGGCACACAATGAAATTACATGTAAATATTTTTAAAATACATAGGAGGAAATATTTTTCACTCAAAGAATAGTTATGGCTGTGGAACTCATTGCCGGAGGATGTGGTAACAGCAGTTAGCATGTCTGGGTTTAAAAAAAAAACGGTTTAGTCAAGTTCCTGGAGGAAAGGTCAATAATTTGCTATTGAGAAATATGTGGAAAACTACTACTTGCCAACGGGATCAGTAGCATGGGATGTTGTTAATCTTTGGGCTTGTGCCAGGTACTTGTGATCTGAAATGGCTACTGTTGGTTACAGAATACTGGGCTAGATAGACCATTGGTTTGAGCCAGTATGGCTATTCTTATCTTTTTATTTAATAAGAAATCACCTGTGGAGTCTGTTACCAGAGGACGTGACAAGGCATGTAGAAAAGCTGGGTTTAGAAGGCGTTTGGATACATTTCTAGAGTAGTGGATCACCAATAACTAGCTGAGCAGACCTTGGGAAGTTACCACTCAGCCCCAGGATGGAGTAGCAAGAAACGGATTTCTAGGTGCTTTCTAGTTATCCAGACAGGCTGCTGGACTTGATGCAACGTTTGTCTGACCTCATATGGTATTTATGTTCTCATGTTAACTTCATGCCATTTTGCATGTATTTTACCTCGCCATAGAGAGAGATATCGCAGGCTTTAGAACCTTTCATATAAAACTTTTTGTCAGAAAAAGTATCCACACAAATTAGCAGCTGTGAACGTAGGAGTAATTTTCCTGGGATAATTTTTTAAATTGAAAGTATGTACATGCTTTTACTGTAACATGAAAAATACATGTGCACTTTTCACCAATGAAAGCAATGATCAAATTTCACCTGCACAGCATGAATGTTAGGGATCAGTTGGAACAATGAAGATCCTAAAGCGTAAAATCTATACTTTTATTATGTAAATCAGAATAGGCCCTGGAGCCTTAGGTCCCACCTGGGGGCGTGGCCTGAGGCACATGGTCGGGTTGGGCCCATGTGCCTCAGGCCGCGCCCCCAGGTGGGACCTAAGGCTCCAGGGCCTATTCTGATTGGCCCACGCGCCTTAGGCCCCACCAGTAGGCGGAGCTTTAGGATGGATGGGCCAATCCGGCCTCATTCCTTCGTTGGCTGCCTGCCGGACAGGCGGGTTTGGCTCCCGTCTGTCCGGCCAACTACCAAAGGTACGGGGAAGGGGGGTGGGGGGGTCGTGGGGGTCGCCAGGGGGATCGCGGGTCGGCTGGGGGTGCGGTCGGAGGTTCTTGGGGGGGCGGTCGTTGGGGGGAGGGGGGTTTGCGTCGAGGGCAGGAGGGCCTAGGATCCCTCCTGCCCGTAATGTAGTGCGAGGTGGGGGTAGGGGGTCGCCGTGGCCAGGAGGGTTTGGGCTCCCTCCTGGCCCGATATTGTCGGGGAGTCGGCGGTCCTTCGGGGTGGGGGTGCGAGCGGTGGGGGTGCGAGCGTCCTTCCGGATGATGAGTCGGGCGGGGTGTGAAATATGTAAAAAAAATTTTGTATACCGCGCTCAGGCATATAACGCGCGAAGGGTATGCGCGGTACGTAAAAACGCGTATAACGCGCGCGTTATATCCGCGAAAATACGGTACTTGGTTGGTTTTATAGCTTAATGAAGTAACTTCTAGTTGGACAAAATTGAGCAAGACTAAAAGTTGTTTAGCAGCCCTTAATTTTAACCAGAGCAGGTTTCATTCATAAGAACATAAGAATTACTGTTGCTGGGTCAGACCAGTGGTCCATCATGCCCAGCAGTCAGCTCACACGACGGCCCTTGGTCAAAGACCAGCACCCTAACTGAGACTAGCCCTACCTGCATACGTTCTGGTTCAGCAGGAATTTGTCTAACTTTGTCTTGAATCCCTGTCTTGAATCCCCAGAAGAGTGTTCCGGTTTTCTACCACTCTCTGGGTGAAGAAGAACTTCCTTATGTTCGTACGGAATCTATCCCCTTTCAATTTTAGAGGGTGCCCTCTCGTTCTCCCTACCTTGGAGAGGGTGAACAACCTGTCCTTATCTACTAAGTCATCCATGCTAATGATTGTATCTGTATGTTAGGAACCAAAACAATAGAGCTTTTCTACAGATAAAATACTTCATTCTTCATAATCATTTATTTTAATAAAACAAGCCTTTACCACTACAACCCTCCTTTTTTTAACTTTTGTTTTACTGAAAGTTAGGTGCCAATAGGCATTTAGATTGTGCCTATCAGCGTTTAACTTAATTGCTTTCATCGGCTTTAATTGTCCCAGTAACTGCATGCACCATTTAAAAGTGGTTAAAAATACTCTACAGCATGGTGCCTAAGGTCAACGTAGGCATGTTTAGGGACAGAGATGACTTTAGGCATCACTAGGCACAATTCTCCCAAAAACATATGCGGCAGAAACATAGGCTTTTAAAACCCTGGTAGCCACGATCCTTTTAATGGTGCCTAAGTGTGATTGGCACGTGGCCAATGCCATTTTTCTAGGCGCCGGCCAATTTAGGCACTGTTTCTTTTCTTTTAATTTAAGTGTCAACCCTTAAGTCAGTCATTGACTGATAAAACTGCTCGGGTTACCAGATTTTACTATTATAAAATCCAGACCCATGGCCCTGCCCCCAGGCCCGCCCCTTCCACCCCAGCCTCGTCTCGGAGCTGCATCGGGAGGGCATCTGCACATGAGCAGGTGTGACACGATGATGTCATGTGCATACGTGTGATGTCACCGTGTTTCATCCACGCATGCACAGGTGCCCTGCTGACGCGGTCCCGAGGTGGAAGCTTTTCAAAACCTGGGCAAAGTGCAGGGTTTTGAAAAGCCATCTGGACACCCGGCTGAAAAGAGACCATGTTCGGGTAAATCTGGACATCTAGTAACCCTAATAAATGCTAATACCTAAATTGCTGAAACTCATGGGGACCGATATTCAGTTGGCAGTGCAGTTAAAGCTGAACTTAGAAATTCAATGCTGTTGCATATCCAGTGACCGGCATCACACTTCCGGAACTTGACTGGCTAGGCTGATATTTAGCGCTAACCCGTTAAAGATAGGCCTGCTGTTTGTGTAGCTTATTTTAACCACTAAACTCAATGCAGAATATCAGCACTAACCATCTACAACAAGCAATATAGCTGGTGAGCTGCTGGGCACAAACTGTGATTATTCAGCGGAGGTAACTGGTTATCTCCTACTGAATATTCAGGGATAGCCGGTTATGTGCGATTTAGCTGGTCAACAGCCATTGCCGACTAGTTAAATTTTTTTTAATATCAGGGGACTCAATAAGCTATAGTACGTCATCACATTTAGGTGTCTTTATAGAATCGTATGTAATTGGTATCGTGGCATTTATGCACAAAGACATAAACGCCAACCTTTCAAAATGATTGGGGGTGCTAAACCCAACAGAAATTACCCTTCCCTGAACACACACACACACACGTATATACATTATGCCAGTATTCTAGTCATTTATATGTATTTGGAACCTAAATGTTGGTGCACATGTTATGGGATTACCCATCATGCCCATTTCCACGTCACAGCCACTTCTCCTTCTTTAAAGCACCTAAGATAATATGAGAAAAGGTCTGATTGCAGGAGGGAACAAAGACCAGGAAGGAAAACAACTTACACTCCTTCTCGAATGACATCCAGAGCAGCCCTCTCTTTCATTGTCCCCCAACTACATGCTCTGGTTCTGCTCTTCACATTGTCCACACCCAGGAATCACAGAAAAGCATGTGCTAGAATAATAATACCATAAATATGAATACCACTTACACTTGACATCTTTCCAGATAGAGAGGACATTCCTCATATAACATTTTAAAATTAATTTGTGCTGCCACTGGGAACCAATGTAATTACTGCAACAGAGGAGGTTCTCCTTCCCGTTTTCATTTCGCTATCTTGCAATGGGACTGTGGATAAGTTGCAACCTCTGTTTTGCAGTTCAAGAAACTCCTAAATGCGAGTTGCCACAATACAATTCTGATAACGCAAATGCATAGCTGTGATAAAAAGTAGCCTGGATGCCTTTTACAAAGCCGCACGCCAAATGCTCTGATGACCTTTCAATTCCTATAGGCATCGGAGCATTTACTACGCCATCCCACACTGTGGATTTTGTAAAAGAGGGGGCTAATATGTTATGTAGCAAAAATAAAATTTTTGAAGTGTGTGTATTCTACAAGAATAATACTTGTTCTCATTCTGATTTTTTAAATTACAGTCTGTTTACTTTTTTAAAAAAAATCTTTATTTATTCAATTTTAATTGAATTATAATATATTACATGCCTCAGGAAACAGACAATAGTTATTGCATACAAATTTTTTTTTAATACAAATATATAATCATGAAAATCATGTATCAAAAATGGTTATGTAGCTAAATCCCCTATAAGCCCACTATATGAAGGGGGAGAAAATTGTCAGGAAAAAGAGGCACAACAAAATGAAGAAATAATACTAAACAATTGACAACATCTCAAATAGGACTGAATTAATGTAAACATTCCTGTAAGTGTTTAATTTTACATGAATCAAATAGGTATCTTTTCTTTGATCCCAAACAATTAAAGGCTTTTCTTGAAAATAAGCGTAAGATACAGGTCCAGGTTAGGGACCCAAAGGAAGAAATAGCAGATTAGCTAAAAGAGGAAGGATGTTTAAATTCATTACAGTCTGTTTTCTGAAAGATGCTCTTGGCTTTTACTGCCTCTTCCATTAAACCACGCTGGTTTTCATTTGACCTTTTATGACCTTCCTTAATGTGTGGAATAGATTTTAGTTAGGCTTTCTTACATGGTGACTTGCCCTCTAGTGGTATAAACCATGAGAATACTACTAGTGAGTGTGGCCATTTTGAACCCAAAACTGCAAGGGGTAAGTCTGTCTGAGGAATGTTCCTACCCATTTCATTGGACCACAAGGAATTATTCCAGGGGGAAGAGAGGTTTCAGGGAAACTTGACTAGGGTTTAGAAAAAGTGCTTGCAGGAGGGTGTGTGTGTAGGGTTACCATATGGCTCCAGAAAAAGGTGGATGGAGTGAGACATCTGGGTTGTACTTCCGTTGCTTTCAGAGGAAGTAAAACCCGGAAGTCTCAATTCATGCTCTTTTTTTCGGGAGCCATATGGTAAACCTATGTGAAGGGGAGGAGATCTTGGAGTGGGGGATTGCTATTTATACAGGTCTGACCCCTTTCAGTAGCTGCCTAGAAGCCCCAGATTGCACAAAAGCAGTCCAATGATCCTAGTGCCAGCTTGCAGGGTTTATCATAAGTTTACCATCCTTTTTCTGTGGGATTCACTAACTTGTGGTTTTGAATTACTGCAGGTTAATGATTCACGTTGTAAAATAAGCTGACTTAAAAAGCTATATTTAACCACAGCTTAGTAACTTTCCTCTAACTGTGCTGTATGGTCAGATTGCTTTAAAACAGTACAAATTACTTGAAAAAAATAAAAATAAATCTCCAATCATTTTTAGATAACTTAGGGCCCCTTTTATAAAGCCACTGAAGTGATTCCCATGTGGCACAGCCCATTAAATTCCTATGGGCTACATTACATTTGGCATGCCGGAACTCGCTACCGTGGCTTTGCAAAAGGGATCCTTAAAGAGCAGTTTTTCCCAAGCAATTAAATCCTAAATAAATCAGGGGTGCTTCCTTGTGGCCTGGAAAGAAGTAGGATAGTGGGAGTGACAACAGGCCTAGCAGGGAGAAAGGAGGGAGGCTTTTTCCTGTGCTAGAGTCATATGACCATCCCCCCACCCCCCAAAAAAAAATTATGCCATCCTAAGCAGATGCCTTTGCACTGAGACTGTCTAGAACAGTGATCTCAAACTTGCAGCCCAGGGGCCACAAGTGACCCACCAGGTACTATTTTTAGAACCTCTGTATTTTTATCATAATCACAAAAGTAAAATATCTCTTTAGCTATAAATGACAATATTATTATTAAGACTTAGCCAAAAGGAAAGATTTATAAACTCAAAAGAGTTTTACCTCATGCAAAATTGTCATTTCTTTAATAAGTTATTAACTTTTTTTTTTTTCTGAGGCCTTCCAAGTACCTCCAAATCCAAAATGTGGTCCTGCAAAGGGTCTGAGTTTGAGACCACCTCTCTAGAATGTCACATTTTCTGTTGGCTTCCATTTTGATTTCTGAGGAGTAAGTCCTAATATATAGCTGAGCCATGTTTTAGTTTTTCCAATGCAAATGAAAATATAAAATGCATAATTTATTTAGTTGTTTATTTAGTCCGTCCTCCCAAAGGAGCCCAGAATGGGTTACAGGAGTACATTCATAGTATGGGTAGGACAAACTTTAGCGAGACATAGGGCTCCTTTTACTAAGTTGCGATAGCGGTTTTAGCATGTGCTCAGCGCACGCTGAATTGTTGCATGCGCTAGACCTTAACGCCAGCATTGAGCTGGCATTAGTTCTAGCCGCGTAGTGTAGCAAGATTTATGGTAGACTAAGCAGTTACATAAACAAGTTACGTCTGTTAGTTTTGTCTAGGGAAAACCATAAACTTTGCCAGGTCCACATTTCTTTGTCTATTTATACGACACAAGACCCAGGCTAATGAGAAATACTTTTATTATGAAAATAGAAAAATATAATTCACAAGCCAGCTGCAATATCTAAATATTGTTCACAAAATATCTGATTACATAAATGAAACTCAGCATATAATTATCACAATATGCTTCTAGATAACCAAGTAATATTACTTCTTACACACACTAAACAATTCCTTATGATTTTAGGCCAATGAAAATCAGGCCTAAATACCTGAATCTATCTATAATAGTTCCTGATTAGCAGCAATTGTTTACAGTTATCACCAAAGGTAGCTTTCCAAACCTTATCTTATATCACAATCAGATGCACTTATCAACCCCCAGCTGATAAGATAATAAGTTCATTATGCTCACCATCTAATTAGGCCTCCGCACAAAGGTGAAATGGAAAACGTTTCTCCTCAGCTTAGCAGACGTAGAAAATCCTTCGGTTACAGGAACAAGTGTTCGTCAGCCACCGGTAAAGCTGTAATTTATAGGCAGCACAAGTTTCCTTGAAGTGATGGAATTCAGATCTGTTTAGAGTCCAATTCACTCTCTCTCAGGCAGAGAGTCACACAAGGTAACTGTTCAGGTCTTAATTATTAAGAAATAAATGCGTGGAGAATACCTGTGGTAAGATGTGAGTTCACTCGCCTCCCGACACAGACTAATTATAATTAGCAACTTTTCACTTGGACCTCATCAGATGACTTTCTCAGACCAATCCAGAAATAGATCTTAGATGAATAGCCTTTCTGTGTAAAGTCTCATACAGGCTGGGAGACACAGGCGCCGTTAGAAAGATAAGCACAGCATAGGAGTATAACTCAAAGATAAGCACAGCATAGGAGTATAACTCCCCCAGGAATCACACAGTCTAAGCATGAAGGCATCGATGGATGTCCTTGACTAGAATACCATTCTGGTACATACCCAGAATGCATCAGGCAGAAACAGCAAATATGTGTTCTTCTTTCTCTTCTTGCAAAGTTCATGCTGGAAAGATTTCTTGCAGACAATGGTTCAGGCTTGATGATGTCAGAGAGGCCTAACCTTCAGGTGAAAATAAGGAAACACCCCTACAGTAGCACGGGTTTAACGCATGCTAAAATCCTGTGTGCGCTAAAAACGCTATTGCAGCTTAGTAAAAGGAGCCCATAGACTCTTCAGCATTTGTAGCATGGACAAGGGGTTTAGATTATAGCAATTACAGTATAGACATAACATGCAGACTTACAAATACAGACTTAGTGGACATAGGGTGGTTTAAATTGCAGCATTTTCAGTGTAGATATACTAGGAAGTGAAGTAGCTTTTCTTTGCAGGTGGGTGCATCTTTGTTGTCAGAGAAAGTGGTAGCAATTCAGGTTATATGTGCGGTGGCATGCGAGTTTTAGCGATATTCCATTTGGTATATTAGGTGGTGTCTTTGGGATTCTATCCATCCGGGGTGTAGACGTGGGTCTTCAAGAAGCTGAGTTTGTAAAGAGGAAGGTTTTCACAGCTTTTCTGAAGTTCCAAAGACTGTCTAGTGATCTAATGGATGGGGGGATGATGTGCCACATTCTGGGTATGTAATGAGAATATGAGAGTCTTTGGGCTGTCTCAAACGTGAGTGAACAGCCTGGTGGCAGGACCAGCTGTTTTTTCTGTTTGGGATCTCAGTGATCGGGTGGGGACGTAATTTTGAAGTTTTGATGCTATGCAGCATGGTGTCATTTTGTGGAAAGTCTTGAAAGATAGCATTAAGGCTGTAAAGGCGCATCATTTTTGAATAGGTAGCCAGTGCATAGATGTTAGTCCAGGGGTGAAATGGTCGCGGAAGCCCAAATTTTTTAGGAGTCGGATTGCAGTGTTTTGCACACCTTGTAGACGGGAGAGGGTTTTCGCTGGTAAGCCCATTAGTAGTGCATTGCAGTAATCTAAGCGGGATATTACAAACGCGAATAGTAACTGGGCAAAGTCGTTTTCTGAAAAGTAAACATAGATGCATTTTAGTTGGCGGAGGTAATAGAAGGATGAAGATACTAAATGGTCTGAGAGCGACAGGTTTGAGTTGAGAGTCACTCCTAGGTTGCGGACTTTGTCTTTGGCTGTGAGGGTGTCATTTCCCCAGGAAAGGGATGGGCGGGGGTATGCACAGGAGTCTTTATGTATCCAAAGAAGTTCTGTTTTTGACGCATTGAGCTGTAGTTTATTTGCAGTCATCCAGTTTTTTATTTCTGTTAGGCAGCAGTGAAGTTTTTCCATTTGAACGTCTCGGTGTTGACCTAGGGGAAGATAGAGCTGTATGTCTGCGTATGAGTGTATTTTGATTTGGTTTTTCTCTGCGATGTTTAGTATTGGTTTGACATATATATTAAAAAGGAGTGGGGATAGTAGTGCACCCTAAGACATTCCATAGTCGAGAGGTTTTGGCTCCGATAAGGAGGGTTCCAATAATACTTTCTGAGATCTTTCGTTTAAGAAGGAGGAGAACCATGCCAGTGTGATATCATGGATTCCAATAGAGTGTAGTCTGGATAGGAGGAGAGAGTGATCAATGGTATCGAAGGCAGTGCTCAGGGTTTTCCAGCATTCGTCTACGATGTGTAGAAGCACTGTTTCTGTGCTGTGGTGTTTCCTGAATCCTGATTGGAAGTTGGAGAGGGTGGTGTTTGTTTCCATGAAGTCTCGTAGTTGTGTGAGTACAATCATTTCTAGTATTTTTGAGATGAATGGGAGATTTGAGACTGGCCTATAGCTGCTTGGGTTGTCTGGGTCCATGATGGGTGTTTTTAGGAGTGGTCTTACTACAGCAGATTTTCAGCTCTGTGGTATTATGCCAGATTGTAGGGACTCGTTAATTAGAGGTAAGATGGAGTTCAGGAAGAATTCACTGGTAGCTAGAAGTGTGTTAGATGGGCATGGGTCCAGGATTGATATTGTAGGTTATAGGGAGACTATTGTACTTGTTAGGTCGTCAATGGAAACTGGTATGAAACTGTCTAGAGAGTCTATCGTGTGTGGGTTATTTAGTATAGTCTTTGGGATGCTTGGCAAAGCTTTGGCTTCTAGGTCTAAGGATTCTCATATCTTTGATATCTTGTCATAGAAGAAATTTGAGAGGGATTCACTGTCTAAGTTTGATTTTTGGATGTGGTGAGGTCCTTTGGAGGAGTTGAAAATGTTTTTTGACAGTGAGAAGATGGCCTTTGATCTGTTGGGGATTTTGGATATTAGGCTTGTGAAGTATGCCTTTGTTGTTTCGAATATTGCTAGTTTGTAATCTTTCAAGAGGCTTTTTCAGGTGGATTTGTCCTCGGCATTTTGAGTTTTGCACCAAGTTTTTTCCACTTTCCTTGCTTTCCTTTTCTGTTCTCTAAGGCTATCTGTGAACCAGGGTGATGAGAAAGATCTTGTGTGTGTTTCCAGTTTTTTGACTCTTGCTAATTTCTCATATAGTAACTTTACGCCAGAATGCAATGCCTGTGCTTTTTCCTCTAGTGAGTTGGTTGTGGAACTTGTGAGTAGATCTATTTTGGAGATGCCAATGGAAAAATCGTGAAGGTTGACCAACTTTGGGTCGAGTGTGATTGCTTTCTGTATAGTTATGTCCATATAGCTGTGTGTGTCTCTGTCTACAGATATGTATATGTGTGTGTCTACGAAAGCAAGGAGCAGAAATGGATATTTTTTTTTATGGCTATATAGACACACTGGATTTTGGGATTGTAGAGCTCAAGTGTTTGGCTAATTTTTCATGAGGGAAATAAACCCTCGTCAGGAAAAGCATACCATGCACTGTTCTGTTTCACACTGACAATTAAATGGAGAGATTCTGTTGACCTGCATATATGTTACTTCACCTTTTTCCACCGTCTGATTTCAAGTGCTGAAAGAGATTGATTAACCCAAGGAATCATCGTGGATAAGGGCACACAATTTGGATCTGTCTCTGTGCTGTGAGACTGCATATGCAGTACGTTTCAGAAACGAGTATTCTGTCTTTCTTCTCTTTATTTTGAATTCAGTTGATCCCCACAATATTTGTGGCATTGTAGTCGTAGTAGAGTTCACTAGGAAAGCTTCCCAAAATAGTAGTATTAAGCTAATTAGTATTGAATTAAGAAAAACACCCTGCTATGAATGTGACAAACAAATGTTGTTATGCGTTCAGCTCTTGTCTGGTTCTGAAATATCCTGCAGAGTATGGCTGTGTGTAGCAGAAGGCACAGTGAAAAATCTGACACCTCTAGAAACCTTGTGACAGCAGGTCACAAAACAAATGGCTACCATGCAAGTGTATTTTACATTTAATCTCTCACTGATTACTAGTGCATCATCATAGTGTTATCTCCATCATAGGAATAACGCTGTGGAACAAATTAACTGGACGGCAAGGAGCCCTATCTGATATTCAGAAGTTTAAAAAATGCTCAAAACTACACTCTTTATTCCAATAAAAGATTTGTTTTTTTGCTTAATGCTGGTTTTAGGATGAATTGTACTGTGAGGAGCTACGAACCATGGCTTTTTAAGATGTAATTACCCATCTGCAATTTAAGATGTTTGTCCAAGTCTTGTTTATTCCATTTTGTGTACGATACTTTTTGAAGGCAGCCTAGGAATAGGCGATTGACAGGTAACATAATAGATGACGGCAGATAAAGACCCAAATGGTCCATCCAGTCTGCCCAACCTGATTCAATTAAAAATTTTTAAATTTTTTCTTCTTAGCTATTTCTGGACAAGAATCCAAAGCTCTACCCAGTACTGTGCTTGGGTTCCAACTGCCAAAATCTCCATTAAAACCTACTCCATCCCATCTAAACCCTCCCAGCCATTGAAGCCCTCTCCAGTCCATCCTCCCCCAAACGGCCATATACAGACACAGACCATGCAAGTCTGCCTAGTACTGGCCTTAATTCAATATTTAATATTATTTTCTGATTCTAGATACTCTGTGTTCATCCCATGTTCTTTGAACCCAGTCACCGTTTTCCTCTCCACCACCTCTCTCGGGAGCGCATACCAGGCATCCACCAACCTCTCCATAAAGTAGAATTTCCTAAATTGCTTTTGAATCTACCACCCCTCAAACTCAAATTATGTCCTCTGGTTTTACCATTTTCCTTTCTCTGGAAAATATTTTGTTCTACGTTAATACCCTTCAAGTATTTGAACGTCTGAATCATATCTCCCCTGTCTCTCCTTTCCTCTAGGGTATACATATTCAGGGCTTCCAGTCTCTCCTCATACGTCAAATTTCAAGTTTATTAATTTTTAATATACCTACCATCAATGGGTATCTAGCCGGTTTACAATAAAATGTTAAAATAGGGATAAAAGGTTATGCTTATAAAAGTAAAGTTTTATTAGAGAGAAGGGAAGTGTACATTAAGGACATGGATGGGACAAACTTGAAAGTCATGATTAGATAGGTACATTAGATAGATTGTGAGCCCACCGGGACAGAGAGGGAAAATGATTGAGTACCTGATTGTAAAAAACGCTTAGATAACCTTGATAGGCGGTATATAAAAAATCCTAATAAAACTTGATGATTAAGAGGAAGGAGAGGGGTAAAGTTACATTATTAGAAAAGGAAAAAAGGGGGGGTTGAAAGGAAATGGAGGGAAAGGAATAAAACATTAGGGATAGGATCGCTTCTTAAAAGCGGATGGTTGAGTGAGAAAGAGGTAATTCAAGAGCAGGTGAAAGCATCTTGAAATAGGAAAGTTTTTAAGCTAATCTTAAATTTATCGATTAGTTTTTCATGGCGGAGTTGAGATGGTAAGGCATTCCGTAAAGTTGAGGCTACTACTGAAAAATTTGATTTCCTGGTATAGAAAAAATCCTTTATAGAAGGAATGGAGAGTAAGTTCTGGTCTGCTGATCTAAGCGTCCGTGCAGGGCGCAATGGAATGAGGAGCTTATCGAGGAAGGAAGGTTGATGGGAGAGTTTGATTTTAAAGGTCAACATGATGGTTTTGTAAGTAACACGCGCTTCTTTCAGGAGAGGAGTGACACGATCATATTTCCCTAACTTGTATATAAGTTTTATTGCCGTGTTTTGGATTAACTGTAAACGTTGGAATTCTTTTTGGAGAATTCCATTGTAAAGGGAATTGCAATAGTCAAGATGGGAGATAACTAAAGAGTGAATCAAGGTTGTGACTGCATCCGTGTCAAGAATGGAAGTAAGGGAACGGATGAGGCGAAGCTTGTAAAAACAGGTTTTTACCACTGAGCTGATTTGGTTGTGAAATGTAAGGTCTTTATCTATAATTACTCCCAGTAATTTTATTTTTGTTTCTATTTTTACGGGAGAGGAATTGATGAAAATCTTTCCTATTATTGTTTCATTATTTTTGGTTGGAAAAAGTAAACCACATGATTTATCGAGGTTAAGAGAAAGTCTATTTGTGTGAAGCCAGTCACTTATTTTATCTAGTTTATTGTTGATTTCTTATATTTCTGAGGTATTTGAAGTATCAACGGGATGAAGTAGTTGAATATCATCCGCGTAAGCGAAGATTGTGAAACCGATTGACTAGGCTAAAGTAAGGAGAGGTGACATAAAGATGTTGAATAGCAAAGGAGATAGAATAGAACCCTCTGGAATACCGTAAGTTTGTGCTACAGGTGGTGAGGTTTCCTCCTTTGAGTGAACTTTGAAACTGCGTTCATTAAAGTATGAGGTGTGAGGCCGCAGTCTTTGAGTCGGCCGATGAGGAGAGAGTGGTCAACGGTATCAAATGCTGTGGACAGATCTGGAGAGATAAGAAGAACGGATTTCTGGTGATCAAGAAAATAGTATATAGTTGAGGTAAGACCTAGCAATGATAATTCGGTGGAGTAGGAGGAGCGAAAACCAGTTTGATGTGGATGGAGGGCATGAGTTTTGTCAATAAATTCAGCAAGTTGGTTATAAATGATTTTCTCTATCAATTTTGAAATAAGAGGGAGATTGGCGATGGAACAGAAATTTGCTGGCAAGGTGGAGTCTAAGTTATGATTTTTTTTTAATTTAGGAAAAACAAGTGTTGATTTCCAAGCTTTAGGGACGAGACTGTCG
The DNA here is from genome assembly GCF_902459505.1 of Geotrypetes seraphini. Lineage (NCBI taxonomy): Eukaryota > Metazoa > Chordata > Amphibia > Gymnophiona > Dermophiidae > Geotrypetes > Geotrypetes seraphini. Next base: position 33,523,848 of record NC_047101.1, on the reverse strand, counting down.
GAGAGACTTTTAGATATAATTTCCAAGAGAAATGGTCCGGAAAAAGAGAATAATTTTTTAAGAAGGAAAGGGGGAATACTCTCTGTAGGATTGTTAGGCGCATTTAAAGATTGTAAGATTTGGAGAAGATTAGTTAGAGAAGGGGGTTTAAAGTTAGAACAAGTACTGAATGGCAGGTGGGTAGTATCGTCAGGGAGGAATGGGAGGTCCTAGGTGAGATCTGATATCCTTGATTTTCTTATTGAAAAAGAGTGCAAGTTAAGTCGCAGATGGCTGTGTAGATAGAGGTGGTTTCTTATTGGAATAGGGAGATAGAGATTGAACTATACTGAAAAGAGCTGAGGAGTTACGGGTTGTAGTGATGTATTTAGAGTAATATTCTTTTTTGGCCTGTTGGATAGCAGTTTTGTAATGAGTGGCTTTTTCCTTAAATAGGAGAAGAAAATTATTTAAAGAGTTTTACGCCATTTAATAATAACTTTATTCTTATATACCGCCACAATCTTGCAACTTCTACAATTTATGTTCGATGGAGCAGAGTTGTCGGTGAAGGAGGATAAGTTTATCGTTGTACGTCTTCTGGTGGAAGCCTCCTATCATTTTTGTTGCCTTCCTCTGGACTGCTTCAAGTCTTCTTACGTCCTTCGCCAGATACGGTCTCCAAAACTGAACACAATACTCCAAGTGGGGCCTTACCGATGACCTGTACAGGGGCATTAACACCTTCTTCCTTCTACTTGCTACACCTCTCTTTATACAGCCCAGCATCCATCTGGCAGCAGCCACTACCTTGTCACCGAGGTTAATTTTATATCCCAGGACTAACCTGTCTTCAAAAACTATTAAAGCAGGGAACACATCCTAGGTCAGAAAAACTCCATACACAGTTACATTGTTCAAGCAACATTCAAAACACTGTCCAAATAACAAAAAAATGGAGCACTTATCTTTGTGTGAAGAATCCACTTGATCACCGTCAGCACGAGCAGAATTCAAATATATATATATTTTTTTGTAATTCTTTATTTTGAACACACACAAAGACAAGGTACAAAAAATAGTTCAACAGTGCGCTCAACACATGTACGCCCAAAACAGTGAAAACATCAGACGCACCTGTACAGTGTGTGGCATATTGTTAACCCCCACAAAGAACCCCCCCCCCGGCACTAGCCCCCATGAAACCCCCCCACCCCCCATCCTGTCCCAACCCATACCTCCTCCCTCCCCTCAAAAGAGATAGCTGCATCCTCCTCAGGTGCCACTGTGTGCAGCTCAATCCATCACCGGCTCTCTCTCCATTGGACCCACACTTTGCTGCCCTCGCCGCCTGGTCGACACCTCCTTCCACCAGAATATCTCCAACGTGCGCCCTGTCTGCTTCTCCGGGGTAGAATCTCCTGAAGCCAGCCAACCCTCCTTCCGTAAAACCGCACTCAGCTCTGCCACCGTGGACACCCGCTTGTGAACACCATTGAGGGTGACCAGCAGTCCAAAGGAAAACAACCACCGATATCAGGCATTCTTCCATTTCAGCACCTCCAACAATAGCCGGAAACTCCCTGTGCTTTTGCAAAGTTATACCATGCAGGTCCTGAAAAATCTCAACTTTATGGCCTTTCCAGGTGATGACCCCCAAGTCCCTGGCCTTTTTCACCAAGCACTCTTTATCTGGAAAATGATGGATGCAAGCTATTATGTCCCTCGGGAGATCACTTTTCTTAGGGCCCAACATCTGATGGGCCCTATCCACCTGCAACGAATGAGGTGCCACCTCGGCCTCCTCCTCCTCCAGAAACATGAATTGGTAAAGTTCCTGCACCACCACCATAGCATCTCCATATTTTTCCGTGTCCAAGACACCATGGATGTGCACATTGTTTCTTCTGGACCTATTCTCCAGGTCTTCAACTTTAGAATAACAATCCTCAATATCCTTCTACATCTCACTCATGGCGGTGGTGAGTGCTTGCACAGCCTCTTCCTGATCCCCGATCCTCCGCTCCGTGTCCTCCACTCACCCCAGCAAGTCTGCAAAATCTTGCCTAATTTCCTGAATGGCATCCTTAAATTTCCCTTTTACAGCCACAATTTCATTTTTTATATCATAGGCCCACTGTTGTAAATCCTCCTTCATGACAGCCGCTGCCGAAGATGCATGTCACAGCCTCAGGGAACGTCCCCGTTCTGATTCATCTTCTGAAGTGATCTCTCCCAACTCGCGCACGGACATGCTGGAGGTCCCGTGCGCATGTCTGAGGTCTCCTGAGACAATTCCACTCTCCAGCAGCCACCCGGCCTCAGATTTATTTTTAGATGGCATGATATGATGCTCTCAGCTCTCCATCCCACAAGATCGTGCTGTACTCCTGCGATAGCTCCAAAAGCAGGGGAGAACGGTAGGCCAACTGCTTTGTGGAGTCAGAGCAAATACTCTAACCCTCCATCTTGGTCAGTGACATCACCCGAAGTCTCAAATTCAAATATTTCAAAGCTTGGATAAACAGGGCCCCTGTTTCGCTATTGCTCCATCAGGGGAACCACTAGAAATATTCAAAAAAAAATTTTTTTTAAATAAGATAACTCCAAAAACAAAAATATTCAATAATGTAAAAATAATTTACTTTCAAAATAAACTTTCCACTCAAATATATATTTTACAAAATGGTCCCTTAGCATCTGGAGAGGCTTATATCATATGATTTTTCTCTTTCTTCCTTTCCCTCTCACTCACACACTGATGCCCCCTTCCTCCTTCCCTTTCTTCTGTGTCAAATTCATGCCCCTTCACCCTCTCTGCCTTCCAGCCTTCCAAAATTAAGTTGCACGCCGGGGAATCCCTGCCTGCACCCCCCCTCTTCCGAAGCTCACCCGACCCATCCATAGAAGCTAATCCCTGCCTGCTTCACCCGCCCGCACCCCTCTCTCCTGTAGCCGACCCAACCCATCCACAGAAGCCGATCCCTGCCTACCCCACCCGCACCCCCCTATCTCAAAGCCGACCCTGTTGCTTTGTTGAAGCCGGACTCACTTCATTCTCCACCAGCAGCAACTCCGTACTGGGACAACGCATGCAGCGATTCACACGCTGCACGTGGCTGGCCCACAAGCCTTCCCTCTGATGTCAATTCTGACATCTGAAAGAAGGTTCCGGGTCAGCTACGCAGCGTGTGAGTCGCTTCCTGAGTCCCTTCACGGAGTGCTGTTGGGGGAAGAGGGAGCCAGTCCAGCTTTGGGAGTGGGGGGTGGTGCGTCAGCCGCAGGCAGGGAGGGAGGGATTCCTGGCAGTAGCTTCAGCAGCAGGGGGTGAGCAGTGAGGGAACCCCAGAGGCAGCAGCCAGGCCACATAACCCATAACACTGCCCTAGTACTCCCTGACTGATATTTAGCCAGTCAATATTGCTGACGTCAGTGTTTTAAAATATTATTGCCTGTCGTTTCTGATGTTCTGTCACATTTCTGCACTCCAAGGCGTGTGCTGCCTTCATGAAAGAACAGCCAATAGATTTCAGCACCCCTCTGCTCTTAACGAACCCAGAACATAAACAAAGTAATTATATTTGTTTCCTAGGCTGATAGCTTTGCCTACCTCTGTGGCAGTTCTTGGTTGTTTTTTTGTTGTTTTTTTTAAACTATTAACAAAACTGCAGTGAAAAGAGTTGACACTTTTTGTAATCTGTTAGAATAGTGTCTTGTTTAATTAGAAAATGCAAAAAAGTGTTCAGTCTATTAAATTACTGTCTTAGCTGAACATTTTAAGTCCTCTTATTTTCTGAGATGTCTAAGTGCCAGTTTATTAACATCCAAAATGCTAATGGAATTTCTTAAATAAACACTTTAGTAGCGCAGATTAATATCCATCCAGTGATAAAGGGAGGGACTGCACATCTGCAGGGGTCGGCAATTCCGGTCAGGTTTTCAGGATCTCCACAATAAATATGCGTGAGATAGATTTCCATGTCAAGGAGGCAGTGCATGCAAATCCATCTCATACCTATTCTTTGTGGATATCCTGAAAACCTGACCTGCCTGTGGCTCTCGAAGACCGAATTGCCTACCCCTAGCATAAGGTCACCGAATCAGGCCAGTCATAGTTGGGAAGCAACAGGCAGGGCCAGAAAATGATGATCTGTTAAAAGCAATTGTGATTTTTAGAAGCTCTGTTCTTGTTTTGGATGGCTGAAACAGATATTTAGAGGTCCATATTGCAAACTCAGTTTTGCAAAGGCAGGGTATGGACATAAAATGAAGCAGTATGTCCATATGGTAAGGGAGTGGTGGTCTGGACATGATTTGGGTGGTCAAGAGAGGGCCTAAAATATGGACATCCAGCTCAAATCACAGAAGGAGAAGAGACGTATTTAGACCTGTACTTGACAAGTCAAAGTTACAGAAAGTTGCTCTGATTGAACAATTATCCTCTGAATGAAGATAAAGGAAGTCACAACAAGTATTTTTCATTCTCTGCTCCCAATTTTTAAAAAAAGGATAAGAAGAGGAAACAAAGATTCCAAAAAGCTGTAGTGGAATTTGAGCTAGCAATCTCTGGTTCTCAGTTGGCTATTGGGCTATTCCTCCACATAATATGGATGTCCCTCTGTGTCCACAAAGATGTCCAAGTCTATTGTGTTTCCATGATACCTACTTGTCCAAAACTGGCCACATACGCACATACAGTAGACTCTCAGTTAACAGGCACCCATGGGGATTGATAGTGTTTATGCTTATGTTTATTCAGAATTTGATCTACCGCTCCCGCATTTTACTGACCGGATCAATATAGTTTCTGGTTGCTTGAGAGTTACTGTTAATACTAATGCTATACCCCATACTCCCCCTCCTTTACTAACACGCAGCGTTAGTTTTAGCGGCGGTAACTGCTCCGACGCTCATAGAATTCCTAGGAGTGTTGAAGCAGTTACCGCCGCTGCCGACACTAAAACCCACGCTATGCGTTAGTAAAGGAGGAGGACTATGTCATACTGTAAACTGTTCCAGAGAAACAACCAGACATGTGGTAGGCAAAGCAAGGGCGTACTCAAGTGTGACGTGCCAAGTTTAAGTTTCTGTCAGAAATTGATTTTATTTTCAGTTTTATTTAAAGTATTGCAGTATTTCATTGATTTTTTTTTTTTTTTTTGCTGGTTGCTTGAGTTCCAGTTAACAGAGAGTCTACTGTACATGATTAGAATACTACCACGTACAGGTTTCTTGCCACTTACAACTCAGTACCCCCCTATAGAATTACCCCTACTCAACCTCTTAAATCAACTACATGAAACAAAATGGGGAAAAAATTTGCAAACATCAGGGAAAATATGGATGAGACAGACGGTATTTCCATGTCAATATGTTCTGCATTAGCTTACGCACTTGAACTATAAAGATGGTGGTATCAATAGTGCAAACCCCCAGGCAAAGAGAAATTCCCCGGTGCAGTTAATTTATTTACATTCCCATTGCAGCAGGAGATAAACCACATAAATTAATTTTAAACACTTATGAGGACTATAAAGTTGAGTGAATTCATAAGGATACAATGTGCTGCTACTATGATGCTACAAACTCTTATTTGAAAAGTTTCAAGTTTATTAAAAGATTTTTTAAACCGCTTAATCAGGTTTTTAAGTGGTATACAATATAAAATTACATAAAAAACATATTAAAACGTAAAAACATATAAAAACAAGGAATACTGGATAAAATCCAAGTGTCATAATAAAGCACAGATAAAATGTTTGGACCTACTTAAAACAATAGGAAAGAAAATCGTTATAGAAAAGTGCAACATAAAAGGAAAGTGCAGTAGGTTAGGGTGAGAAGTAACAGTTTGCTTTAATTTTGTCCTTAAAAGGACAAAAGCGTCCTGCAAAAAGAATGTTTTTAGTTTTACTTTAAATTGTTTAAAATCGGTTTCACCACACAAGTGGTTAGGCAGCGAATTCCAGAGAGTAGAGGCAGTGACGGCAAAATTATTGGAGCGCAACATATTAATCAATTTTAAAGAAGGTATAACGAGAAGATTCTGAGACGTTGAACAAAGAGATTTTAATGTATTATAGGGAGTTAAAAGTCTGTTGATAAAATCTGGTTGGTTTGATTTTGTTGTGAATGTTAAAAGTAGGATTTTATAACTTGATTCTGTGTTCAACTGGTAACCAATGTGCGCTAATCAAAAGGGGTGAAACGTGATCGTATTTATTTGCACCACAAAAGGAGGTTGACTTGAGGCCTGTAAGAGAGTGGCTCTGCAAAGGCCATGCACACAATCCCCCATGAATTGTCCCTTGTTGGCATTAGGCATGAGGCAGTATGAATTCTACAAACAGGTAGGCTGTAAGGGGGTGGGGGTGGGAGAGGGAGAGAGGGAGGGCTTAAGACTGAAGGTTCACTTCCAGTGCCTACTATTTCTGCACCAGCCTTGACTAATTATTATGAGGTCCTTTTACTAAAGCCATGGTAAAAGTTGCCTTAGCACACTGCTTATACATGTCTTTCCTAATGACTGGCTGTGTACTAATTTCACCATTGCCATTAAAAAGAGTTCAAAAAGGACAGAGAAGGTGGCCTGTGGTGCTCAACTTTGTTTTATTGTCATCAAGACTCTTCATGTCGTATGTTTCGCAGAGCTGGAGGGAACTAAATATTCCTTCAGATTCCTTGGTTGTGAATAGGCTACAATGGGAGATGTGTCCTTAAAGCAATTATGCCAATGTTTCCTGATTATTCGCTGTATATCTCTGGATAGATAAGAAAATTGAAGCGTACATACTACTTTTGGTTCTTCACATGTGTTGGTTTGTTGTAGAAGTGCTTCTCTGTCTTTGCCTCTTGCTATAATGTAACCTTTTTCTAAACATTTGGATGGATAGTCTCGTTGTAAAAACTGACGTTTCATATCAGGAGCCTGTTGGTCAAACTCTGTGAGGTCTGTACACAATCTGCGCAACCTTAATATCTGAGAGTATGGCAAATTATTTTTCAGATTTCAATTGTGGTAAGTAGTGTAATGTAAATATTTGTTTCTATCAGTCTCTTTTCTGTAAATAATAGTTTCAAACCAGTATCTTGACTTTTTGATTTTGATATCTAAATAGGAGATTTGTGTGTTGTCAAATTGCATTTTAAATTAGAGAATGACACGGTGAGCGATCCCCGTGGGGAGCCGCGGTCTGCTGCGGTTTGCCCGTGGGCTATGGAGACTTTCCACCTGAATCGCTGCAACCACGGAACAAAACTTTTCACCGCCCGCAAGAACAGTGAAAAGATTTGTCCCTGCAGGCAAATTTACCTCTTCATTGTGACCCGCGAAACCGCAATTTACCGTGCCTGATCCTTTATTTCCACCAGCGGCCATGCTGTCTCCTCAATTCCAGCTCTCCATCGCCGCATTGCCGCATTGACTCCACTCCCTTTTAATGTGCTGGCTCCTGATTAGTCACCTCTTCCTGCTCAAGCAGTGAGGGGACCAATCGCTACTGCCACACATGATTTGAAAATCCCATTTAATGGGTTGTAGTGGCGCAGCAGTAGCGATTGGGATTTTGGAAAGGAGCTGTGAGGACTGGAGTCGCTGGAGTAGCTGATGCCTGCTTGGACCGGAGTCACTGCGGACTTGCAGCTGAAACTTCATTTTAGAACTCGCTGTAAGAGCTAAGGTCCTTCTGCTTGCCTGCCCAGGGTTCCCGAGGGGAGGGGAGGGGGGGATTTGGTTTGCTTCGGTAGAGCTGCTCTTGCAGCACGGAGCTGGTTCTTTTTATTTTTTTAAATCTGCTAGTTTAAATCTGCTAGGTTTTTTTTTTTTTTTTTATAATCTGTTAGTTATTGAACACGTGCTGCAAGACTGGAGGAATTCAACCCAGACTTTTCAACAGGATTATTCTGGTAAGAAAGTTCCTGACTGTCACTTCTGGCCCAGATCCTATCCTGCTCCCCCTCATTCTCAGAGGAGTAGGCAGCTGCTTCCGGGTCTCTGGTATAATCTTGGTCAGCTCTTCTGACCCAGGGACATGTGGTTCTTCCAAATCCCTCTGGGACAAATCCAGGACTGGTCTTGGGTTTGTCACAAACTAAAATTAAATTAAACTGTAACTGTAAACTGTAAGTAATATTCGAATAAATTCTATGACAGAAATTGTAGAAAACTATATTTTTATTTGTTTCTATAGATTTTGCCAGAAGATTAAATAAAGCTTTGTTTTTTGTCATATTAACTTTTATTGTCAATGTTTTAGCACATCTATCATTGAGCTTGTCAGGCAGTCCCTGTGGAAGCATAAAATGTCCTCCTTAATAGAGTCAGCAGGGTGCTTGCATGTCATCAGAGGTGAACTGATATTCTCCTGGAAATTATGTAAAGAATAGGAGATCATTTTCAAGCTTTATGGTCATTTTGATTGAAATATTAAACCAAAAAATAGCAAGTCTGAAAGTGTACATTAGAGTGGAATACAAAGTTGCATTACCCCTTCGTTCTCAGACTGCTCTAGTACTACTGAATTATGTATGTGAATTGTATGTGAGAGGAGCAGTGTATGTACATAAGAACATAAGAATTGCCGCTTCTGGGTCAGATCAGTAGTCCATCATACCCAGCAGTCAGCTCAGAAACGAAACAGCGGAGTTACTGCAGCATATTTGCAACCTATCCTTGAGAACAGGGGTAATCCCGGAGGACTGGAGGATAGCGAATGTTACACCTATCTTCAAAAAAGGATCGAGAGGCGACCTGGGGAACTACAGACCGGTGAGCTTGACCTCAGTTCCAGGGAAGATTACCGAATCACTGATCAAGGAAAGTATCAATGAGTATATAGAAAAAAATAAACTGATGAGAACAAGCCAGCATGGTTTCTGTAAAGGAAGATCATGCCAAACGAACCTACTGCACTTCTTTGAGGGGATAAGTGAGCAATTGGACAAAGGTGACCCCATAGAAATCATATATCTTGATTTCCAAAAAGCCTTCGACAAGGTACCCCATGAGCGCCTACTAAAGAAACTGTGGAGCCACGGGGTGGAAGGGGATGTGCACAGATGGATCGAAAATTGGCTGGCGGACAGGAAGCAGAGAGTGGGTGTAAAGGGACACTACTCTGACTGGAAATGAGTCACGAGTGGTGTCCCACAGGGATCGGTGCTGGGACCGCTACTGTTCAATATATTCATCAATGACCTGGAAACAGTGACCAAGTGCAAAGTTATTAAATTTGCAGACAACACAAAACTCTCCAGCAGGGTCAGAACTGTTGAGGAATGCAATGAACTACAGAGAGACCTGAACAAACTGAGTGAGTGGGCAAATAGATGGCAGATGAGCTTCAATGTAGAGAAATGTGAGGTTTTGCACATAGGGAAAGGGAACCCCATGTATAGCTATATGATGGGAGGGAGGGTACTGGGGGAAGGCAACCTAGAAAAAGACCTGGGGGTATTGGTGGATAAATCAATGAAGCCGGCGGCACAATGTGCAGCAGCCTCGAAGAAAGCGAACAGAATGCTGGGCATTATCAAAAAAGGTATCGCTACCAGAATGAAGGAAGTTATCCTGCCGCTGTATCGAGCAATGGTGCGCCTGCATCTGGAGTACTGCGTCCAATAATGGTCGCCGTACCTTAAAAAGGATATGGCGATACTCGAGAGGGTCCAAAGGAGAGCGACAAGGATGATTAAGGGCATGGAGAACCTTTCATATGCCGAAAGGTTGGACAAGCTGGGGCTCTTTACCCTGGAAAAGCGTAGACTTAGAGGGGACATGATAGAGACCTATAAAATCATGAAAGGCATAGAGAAGGTGGAGAGGGACAGATTCTTCAGACTAGCGGGGACAACAAAAACATGAGGTTATTCAGAAAAATTGAGAGGAGACATATTTAGAACAAATGCTAGGAAGTTCTTCTTAACTCAGAGGGTGGTGGACTTCTGGAATGCACTTCCAGGAGAGGTGATAGGACAGAGTACATTATTGGGGTTCAAAAAGGGACTGGATGACTTCCTGAAAGAGAAGAGGATAGCAAGGTACAGATAGAGGGTTACTTATGGGACATTAATTAAATGGGATATAAACATCCTAGGTAAGGAGCATTTACAGGTCATGGACCTGGTGGATCACCGTGGGAGCGGACTGCTGGGTTCGATGGACCCCTGGTCTGATCCGGCAGGGGCAATGCTTATGTTCTTAAGCTCCCGCAGTGGCCCTTAGGTCAAAGACCAGCGCCCTAACTGAGACCAGCTGTATCTGCGTACGATCCGGTTCAGCAGGAACTTGTCTAACTTTGTCTTGAATTCAGGAAACGTCTGAAAACACATCTGTTCCTGAAATACTTAGGAAACCAACCTATTCAATCTTAGTCCTTAACAACAGAGCGCAAGAACCACCTGTCGCTAAATCTGTACTTTGTTTGTTCATTAAATCTGTAACTCTGTTTATTCACTCAATCTGTAACGTTTCCTGAATTCTCCATAGGTAGTAGGCACAAGCGACTGTTCAAGGTCTTTACCCCATAATGCTGCTTGATATGCGAGAAGATGTTGATGATGACTTTTAAATTTTCAACCTCTAACCGGTGGAGAAACAAAGTTCAGGTGTGAGCTTCGCTTGTGTCTCTTGGTTGAGAAAGAGAAAAGGTCTGTTATGTAATTAGGGGCTAATCCATAAAGTACCTTGAAGCAAAAACAACCAAACTTGAATTTCACACGTGCCTCCATCAGTAGCCAGTGTAAAAGTCCATTATGGATGGACAGTGTCAAGAATAGGCACCTTTTTTTTGTGAAACTTGCCTAAATACTAAACAAAAACAAATAATGCGAAATGTATAAATAAATGCCATAACAATTCTTTCAAAACCCAGCTTTTGCAACAACGTTGTACCCTTCCAAAAGATGTCAATAGCTAATTATAAATCAAGGGAAATGCCTTTGAAATGAACCGTGATTTCAGTATTTTAAAATTGTGTATGGAACCTAGAGACCGTTACGTGTTATATTCACACGTTAATCATGCCTGTCTGCAGAGTTGATTGGTGATGTCTTGATTTGGTTTGATTTCCCCTCTGCAAATTTCTCTGTTGTTGGTAATTAAAAGCTGTCTGGTTTTGCTTCTGTTTTAATGATAAGTGAAAGGTTAAAGTCTGCCAAGATTTAACCATTTGACTGGGCTTTGCCAGTGCAGAGCTTGAACATATCCATATCGTACATATACAGTATAATTGGATTATTAGTAATTGAATATCAGTGCAAATAGCATGCTTATGCTTTGTGTTTCCTCTCCAATGATCAGATCTAAAAACAGCCAAAATACCAAATGCATTCAGCATTTAAACAATTAGTTTGATAAATAAGCACTTTAAGCTTCAATCCACAAAACAGTTTCAGAGAGCCAGGTTCTCAAAACTTAAGGTTGCCTTTAACGCGGTCACTAAACTGGTTTCAACCGGTTTAGCCTGCATGCATTTTAGCGGTGGATTATCAAAATGACTTATTGCAATCTTTAGCGAGCTTTCTAGCAGTCTCCAACACTGCCCTGCAAATGGGCTCTTGAATAGTGAAACAAGCACTCCGGTGGATTCTTAAACATCGCTGAGTCATCGGCTTTTGGTGACATAAAATCTGCAACTGGTCTAGGGGTCTCGTGGCGTGTGTTTTGACTGTGGCTAATGAAGCAAAATAAATGCATGATTCACATAAATTATTTATTTATTTTTAAATTTTCTAAACCGCTTAAACCTAAGTGGTTTCCATACATAGCATTTCATCAAACAATACATTGCATATATTCCCCCTCCTTTATTAATGCGTAGTGCGGGTTTTAGTGCCGGTGGTAACTGCTCCGATGCTTATAAAATTCCTATGAGTGTCTGAGCAGTTACCGCCACTACTGGCGCTAAAACCCACGCAACGCATTAGTAAAGGAGGGGGATTATTTCTTATAACATTTATAATCTAAAAATATAATCAACTTAAAATCAAACTAAAAATCCCTTCATCCCACACATGAACACTCTAAAAAAAAAAAAAAGTGCAAGAGTACAAAACCATCAAAGTTCTCTTCAATATGTACCAACAGAGTCATTATTCAATACTATTTAATAAAAAAAAAAGTATCAGCAAATAATTGTGTTTTCAGCATTTTTATAAATTGCAGGCAATCCATACAAGTCCTCAAGATTCCAGAGCTTCACTTCAGCTATGATCTTAGAAATCAAACTCTCTGTTCCTTTACGCAACTCAGTCTCATCCCTCCTTCAAATCTTAATTTTCTGCCGGGCTGATATACCTTCCAGAGAGTATGGAAACCTAAAAGAACTGACCCATATAAGGTCTGATGCACAGTAGACAACACTTTATAACAAATTATTTGTGGTACTGGAAGCCAGTGTAATTTTTAGAGAGAGTGGTAAAAACACGCTTCTTGAGCATGTGTATTATGGCTGTCTTATGAATTATAGTAATTTTTGTGGCAGAAAAGACATGTCTTTTGCGCACTTGTTAAAAGCCAATCTTGCATCTCCCCTCCTCCTGCCGCCAAAAAATACACTTTGCAACATCCCCTCGGCAGCAGGTGAGATGCCCACTCTCTCCTGCTGCCACACAATCTACCCCTCCCCCCACCCGTGCCTTTGACAACACCCACCCTCTCCCCCTTACCTTATTTAGATGGGTGGCTGGAGGGATGCTCACTCCCTCCAGCCAGCAGGCTCGCCTCTTCAAAATGACAGGCCTTCCTCTCCCCGGTGCATCCTGGGATATACCAGGGAGGGGCCCAACTGCCTAGGGTGTGTGTTGCTTTGTAGCAGGAAAGAGTGAGCATCTCTTCTGCTGCCGAGGACATGTTGGAGGGGGGTATAGCTTGGCGGCGGAAGAGAGTGGGCATCTCTCCTGCTGCCGGGTGGAGGGTTGCTTGACTTCAACACTCGTTTTGTTGTTAGGGATAAGTGATTTAAATGCACAGGAGCTTTTTCTGCCCTAGTTAAATCATTTTGAATATTGGGAAGACTAATTTTAGCATGCACAAGATGACTTCATCCTGCTTTCTACCTTTACTGCTTAACCTCTATAGGAAAAATGCTAAATATGTAGGGTCTTTAGCTGATATGAGTCTTAAGAAATTGTTCAACTAAATAACTCTCCCCATGGAGCATCTAGTAGTGGAAATGCTTTGTTCTGGTTCTTAGCACTTTTTCTTCATTACAGTTTTAATTATCTTGATCAGCATTATTATAATCACAAAATGTCAGCTTGAGAAAACAGTAATCTACTCATCATTATATTTCAATGTCACCTTTGTCAACTCATCCTTAGCTATCATTTGAAATTGCTGTATCAATATGGTAATTAAATATAATTTGAGATATGACCAACATTCACAGGTGAGTAGTTGCCCAAATATCTAAAATGTTCTCATAGATATTAACAATTTGTTGACAGAATTCATTGTTGTATCTTATTCTTGATAAGGTTTCCTGTTTATATAGTTTTTGTATATCAAAAATGTACAGTTCGTAAGAGAAGGCTTTATGATTGCTTAACAGCAATTAACAATCTGGTGAGCAGCTATGATAAAATGGTCAATTTTCTTTGTCATAAACATGTGGGAACAGATTTATAGATCTAAACTTGTGCAAACTAGTGAAGAGATATAAAACAGTAGACATGATAAAGAAAGTTAAATACATATAAATGATAAATGCAGCAAAGGAGGGTTCCTTTCAACAAAAAAAAGGGTCTGGACCAAAGAGTCATAAGAGGAAGATGAAAGAGAAGATGCAGGAACAATCGAAGGAAGTATTTCTCTCTCTCTAAAATTGATTTCATATCATCTTAATAGACCAGTCCCAACCAATAATTTGAAGATGGGAGGCAGAGAAATTTAAAACAACAAAATCCAAATAGCACTAAAAGGTTCCACAAAGGAAATGAAGCAGCAAAACAACAAAAAGGTTGTGGAACAGAAGATCGGATGGACCAGTTTGTTGTTTAATAAGCGTCCAAATAACTTAACAATATTTTAAAACAATCCACAAAGGGTGTATACTATACAGTCATAAGTGACCCACAAGATTAAAAACAAAAAAACAAATACTGCATAAAATACAAATGACCCAACACGGGCCGTGTTTCGGCAAAATAAAAATGCCTTCCTCAAGGGTCTTATGGGGTTTTTAAATATAAAAACATAAAAGTCACAAAAAATCCAAGTAGTTAAGAAGCTACAACGAAAAGCACTGGAAGCTTGTGTGTTGTTCATTTGTAGCCTCTTTACTGCTTGTTTTTGAATCTTGTGGGTCACTTGTGACTGTAAACACCCTTGGTAGATTGTTTTTCAGTTATTTGGATGCTTATTAAACTACAAACTGGTGCATCCGATCTTCTGTTCCACAGGCAGAGAGAAGTGCAGTCTGGAACATTTCAATCTTTCTGTGTCTCCAGCACATTGTAAAGGTCAGACTGGTGCAGAAAGATTGTTGGTTAGGGTTGACTTCCTAAGCCATAGTCCAAGAGCTGTGGTAGAGGCCTTGACCCGGCTCCTGAGGATCAGTCTAAGAGCCTTCATTCTGGAGTCAGGTGTTGCCTTTCTTCTTGATGCCCTTATGATCCTGTCAGGATCTCTAAACACTTCATAACTGTGTCCGTGATAGCATGGCATCTCTTGTGGCTGTGGAACTGGTCTGCAGATACTCTTGAAAGATCTTGTGGTGGTTGATACCATTCTTTAAAGCATGTAAACCAGGGGTGCCCAATAGGTCGATCGCGATCAACCGGTAGATCACCAAGGCAAAGTGAGTCGATCGCGGAGCCCATCCCGGGCTCCGTGATTGACTCACTTTGCCTTGGCGATCTACCGGGCCGATCAGCCTTCCTCTCACCGACGTCAATTCTGTCTGAGCCGGAACTTCCTCTCCAATGGCAGAATTGACGTCGGGGAGAGGAATGCTGGTCGGCCCGAAGCAGGGAGAGCTTGGGGCATTGGCAGCTTTGGGGCCTGTTATCCGATGGCAGCAGCAGTGGCATGGGGGCCTGTTCCCCGATGGTGGCAACAGTGGCTTGGTGGAGGACAGGGAGAAAGAAAGAAAGGGGGCAGGCAGGGAGAGAGAAGGAAAGAAGGGAAACAGAAAAAAAGAAAGGGAGGCAGGGAGAAAGAAAGGGCAGGAAGAGAGGAAGAAAAAGTTGGGGGTCTGGAGGAGAGGAAGCATACAGGCTGAAAGAAGGGAAGAAAGACTGGATGCACAGTCAGAAGAAGAAAGTGCAACCAGAGACTCATGAAATCAGCAGACAACAAAGGTAGGAAAAATGATTTTATTTTCAATTTAGTGATCAAATTGTGAGAATTTATATATGCTGTCTATATTTTGCACTATGGTCCCCCTTTTATTAAACCACAATAGCGTTTTATAGTGCAGGGAGCCTTTGAGTGTCAAGAGCAGCGCTGAGCATTCAGCGCAGCTCCCTGCGCTAAAAACTGCTATTGTGGTTTAGTAAAAAGGGAGGGGGATGGGTATTTGTCTATTTTTGTATGGTTGTTACTGAGGTGACAGTGCATAGAGTCATCTGCTTTGACCTCTTTGAAAAAACCCCGGAATAGGAAAGATTATTAACATTTTCTATGCGTACAGTGTGCTTTGTGTTTTTTTAAAAATTTTATTGTTGGTAGATCATTTTGACTTGGTCATTTTAAAATTAGCTCGCAAGCCCAAAAAGTGTGGGCACCCCTGATGTAGACCATCCACCTCCTTTGCTTATGTTCACATTTGGAGACTTCTTTTGAATAATGGTGCAAGGACTGGAGTATTTGAGGCTGTCTTCAAAGCAGTGACTATTAAAGATATATAACCTTTGCTTTCTAAAACCTCATGTCCTGTGGATAGCTGTCTATCTGTTCTTATGAAAACCTCTCCACTTCTTAATATGGTTTATCTTAATGGGCAAATTTGATTTTAGCAAAGGGATGGTTATCAACATCTATGGGAAATACTACTTTGACATCTTTCCCAAAGGTGTCCAACTCAGGTCTTTCTCAGACTGCATATTTTAGGCCTATAGCAAATATTTATTTCTCATAGTCTACGTTGAATTCATATATTATGCAGTATATCCTTCCATAAAGAACCTGTACTGGATGAAGGTTTTTCTGGTTCATGAGTGCCTGTAACCTTTGGACCATATATTAAAATGAATTTTCCAGATAGTAGCACCTGCTATCTAGATAAGCACCATTGACAAGGGCCTCCATTTGATATCCAGATAGTGTGCTAAAATTGATCACAAACTGAACATAGGGCCAGATTCACTAAGCAAACTGATCGTGTACCGATCAGTTTGTGACCCCGTTGCGACCCGATTTCCCTCCAACCCGATTCACTAACCTGTGTACCGCTCCGATCCCAATCCGTGCATGCAAATGAGGGAGAACGACATTCAAATATAGGCAAGCAGTAATTCAGTAAACAAAATGAGGGACACCGACTGGGCTGACAGATCCATAAATAAGTAACTGTTGAGGACCTTTCCGACTACCCTGCCTTCTGCCGCCCTGCTCTCTGCCCTGCTTCTCTGCTCCGATCTCCTGCTCTCAGCCCCCGATTTTCCAGCTCTGTCTCGCCGCCCTGCTCAGCCCCAATCTCCTGCCCTGTTCAGCTCCGACTCACCTGCCCTTCCCCACAGTGCGAGCTCGTGGTTTTAACCCGCGGGTTTAAAATGGCTTAAAACCACGGGTTCGCGAAGTAGAAAAAACAGTCAGCTAAATAAGTTTTTAAAAAGTTTTACAAAAAAGTCAGCTAGTAAAAAAAGGAAAAAAGCTCAGCCAGGCACGAAGATGGTCTGCGCATGCTCAAGGATCGCTCTCCAGTGATCTGTGTGGTTGGTGGGGGGGGCGTGCCAACGATCGTCCCCATTTGCATGCAGGCCTTTAGTGAATTTGTCGGCCTGCATGCAGTCGCTCACAGATCGGGTACGGAGTGGCAGGTTAGTGAATCCAGAGTGCCGGGGTGGTTAGGGGATATTACCAGAAGTTGTCCATTTAGCAGCTGTATTTAGTCTGCAGAACTTAATGCTATAATTGGCCTTAATGGGCACTGATTGGTCAATTACCAGTTGCAGCATTTTCTATAAGTTGTGCTGCACCAGTCTGGCCTCCAATGCATGAAACATAAAATCTTTCTGATACTATGAAGCACACTTAACTTCAAGAAATGACCTGTCCAAAAAGTAGAATATGAAAAATAACAGCATCCCTATTATATTAACCCAAAATAATTGGTCTAGAATGATGAGTTGAGAAAATGGGTGTTATCATGTTATTTCATATTATAATAAATGGAGAAATTAGAATTGAGGTACATTTCCCACAATTCCAAACCATATTCATTGCATCTTTAAAATGTTTTTCATTTCACACAGACACTAATTAGCAGCTATCTAATTAGTGTTAGAAGATTAATCACTCAAGGGAATTGTTGAGGCTTTGAGCTTTCATGCATTCGGTTGCCGTGGCTCTTTAGATACAATTATTAAGCCACAATAATGTTAAATGGTGAGACATTTTGTAGTCTTGAAATTCTGCAATTATATGAATTTAAACAAAGTTGATCTCTGCCCAAAGATTGCATTTTGGAGAAATAAAAGGTGCAGAAATGAATAAACTTAAGAGAGTATGAGAAATGTGCTTGAGACTCTTAAATCAAGAGAGGAGCTTAATATTAACCATGCTTCTGTATTTATGGGCTTAATTTTACTTGTTACAAATTGTCTCCGGAAATATTAAATTCCCACATATGTACACATTATTAAATTCTCTATGCAGCACACCCCATATCTGCATTGAGTTCCTCAGAGCCTCAACTGCAGAGCGATTTAGAAATAAATACATAAAAATACCAGTTTCTTGTCTGGACAAGTATGAATGGTTTTTAATAGTCCTTAATTAATGTTAGCTAAGCTTTACATTTACAGTTATAGGTGAACTTTGAAAAATATTATAGTTAAGGGGATATCATTATTAGAACTGTAAAAGATAATTTCAAAGAAAATATAGATAATAATATTTGTAAACAAAAACGTCTGAGTACATCAATCATAAAAGGTTTAGAAAACAATTGCAATGCATTAAAAAAAAATGTTGTTTTTCTCTATGTAACACAGAGGTTTAACTGCATGAACCTATAAATCTTGTATATATGGAAGATTTTAACAAAGATTTTGTGGAGGAATAAGCCTTAAACTTCAATGGTTGAGAGGTACATGAAAGAATGAGAACTGTTAAATCCAAAAGATTGTTTGGTGAGACAACAAAAAGACAGGCGTTTTTAGTCAGGAAACGCGCACATCCAGGCATGCACAAAGGGGCTAGATTCCATGCTACCGATCCCAGGGAAAGCAATGACTTCCCTCATGTCTATCTCGGTAACAGACTATGGACTTCGCCAAACTTTGTTTTAAACCCAGATAAACTAACTGCTGGCAATGAGTTCCAGAGCTTGATGATTCATTGAGTGAAAAAACATATTTCTATTTGTTTTCAAAGTATTACCATGTAACTTCATCGAGTATTTCCTAGTCTTTGGACTCTTTGAAAAAGTGAAAAATTGATTCACTTTTACCTGTTTCATATCACTCAGCATTTGGTAAACCTCTATCATATCCCCCTCAGACATCTATTTTCCTCAAATGAGAGGAGTTTCATCTCCTTTAAGTCACCCTTCTTTAAAGCTTTTTCTAATTCCACTATTTCTTTTTTTTAATTAATTAATTTATTCAATTTTAATTCAACATACAGCATATACATGCATTAAGAAACAGAAATCAAATAGCTTTTCCAACAAAAGGTACCTCAAAATAATAATAACAATTCCTTACATAAATTAATAACAGGTAAATTTCCATAGCTGATTTCTCTATAAGTCCTCAACTTAATAGAAGGGAGAGCATGAAGAAAAAAGAGGCACAAATTAAGACAAATCAAATTTACCCAATAGAAAATAAGTGATGTCTCATTAGCAATACATTTTTTTTTTCTTCCTATAAACTACTTTTTTTCATTTTCTTCCTAAAATCCGAAGTCTGAATCTGTATTTTCGCTTATTTTCAAGAAAAGCCTTTAATTGTTTGGGATCAAAGAAAAGATACCTATTTGATTCAAATTAAATCAGACATTTACAAGGAAAATGTAAAAAGAAATGCGCTCCCTGGGGACGTAACATCAGGAATTGTTTCTTTTTTTTTTCCTGTGTAGCTACACAGACATCAGGAAATACCCATACTTTTCCTCCCAAAAACAATTTATCAGAGTTATGAAAAAACTCTGTTTTAATCACCGGAGATAAGTTTAATCAGAAAGCATTTACCACTGTTTCCATATACAGTGGTACCTTGGATTATGAGCATAATCCGTTCCAGGAGCATGCTCGTAATCCAAAATGCTCATTTATCAAAGCGAGTTTCCCAATAGGAAATAATGGAAACTCGCTTTGATACGTTCCCACCCCCCAAGGCCAGCGGCGCTCCTCTATCCCCACCCCCACGAGAACTGGCATTGCTCCCCCCCGAAGGTCCCCCCTGCAATCCGGCACCCTACCCCCCCATGATCCGGCACCCCCCCCCCCCGCTGAGATTGGGCACCCCCCCCCGCCACGATTGGGCCCTCCCGCTGTGATTGGGCACCTCCCCACCGCTGCTTACTGTCATCTGGGCACCGGCACCAGCATGTCCTGTGCGTTGGTGCTGGTGCCCGAAGATTGGCCTCTTCTTGCTGGGCCTTGAGCATCTGCGCATGCTCAAGGCCTGCGAGTTCACATTCTCTCTCAAGGCCCAGCAAGAAGAGGAGGCCGATGTTCGGGCACCGGCACCAACGCACAGGACATGCCGGTGCCCAGAGGATAGTAAGCAGCGGTGGGGGGGAGGGGTCCAATCGCGGTGGGGGGGTGCAGGATCACGTGGGGGGAGGCACTCGTAATTCGAGCCATGCTCGGTTTCTGAGGTGCCGATTTTGCGAATGTTTTGCAAAACACTCGCAAACCGGTGCACTCGTAAACCGAGGTACCACTGTATAAGAAGGACTGAGAGTTTAACAAGAGAGGTATTTTTGGGAGTATTAAGATTAATCTCTCTTTATCCTATATATATATTTTATTGGATTAAGTGACATGCCCAATGTCACAAGGAGCAGCGGGGGTTTGAACCCAGAACCAGGGGGGGCTGAGGCTGTAGCTTTAACCACTGTGCCAAACACAGTCTCATAACAGTTATAGAAACATTTCTTCTATGTTCAGAGATGATATTTTGAGTGAGACTGTAGAGCGGGCAGAAGCTCACTTTTAAACGACTCTCCTCTCAATTATTGCACATATCTTCCTTACAACAGTATAGATTACTTTGACTAGTCTGAGTGAAGAAGCAGGCTGGACTTGGGTATACCATTAGAGCCTAAAAAGGAGGGCTAGTCAAAATGCAACACAAGGACGAGTTCTCTTTTAAAGTCAGTGAAGATGTGTATTGCCTAAGCATGCTTTCTTGGGGTGAGCAATTATAAGAGAAAAATGGGGAATGGAAGAGATATACAATGATAATATAATAGGTTTTTCTTTTCATCAAAGAACAATGGGATTGGCAGAGGTGTCTATATTAGCAAGTCTATGGGTGTCACATTATTGTCCATTGCTTGTATCATCCTAATCCATGCACAATTTCCACATCACCCTGCTAAATATATAAATATTCTTTTAGTAGATCATATTTCTAAAATACGATGTCTCATTTCCTGTAGGGGATCTTAATCTAGATAGTATTGATTGTTTCCATTTCTTTGTTATAATTATTGCAGCTGTCAATAAGTTCCTCATAGTTTCATTCTCTGCAAACTCAACATCTTACGGTGTTTATGAATTTGAAATAAAAATACCTTTTGTCTGTAGGTGAAAGACAGAATCATAATATCATATAGTGTATGGTAGAAAAAGTTGATTAGCTGCTCACTTTATTTTCTACAGCTATTTGCCACTTGGTTCTTCTGCTGTGAAAGAATTCATTTGTTGGTTTTAACCCTTCTATAAAGCCGAATGCCATTTGCTTGATTATCATACCTGTTATTTTGTCCTAGAGACTTAAAAGACTTGAAGAAGTGGCATAGGACTAAAGTTAAAGAAAACTTTGGCTGTTTAAATTGCTCTTTTGGGGCTAATCAGTCATATTCAGCCCAGAAAAAGGACAATTTACATGAAATCATTAATTTATAGAGAATGTACCGTTGGGTAGACTGGATGGACAATTCAGGTCCTTATCTGCCATCATCTACAATGCAACTATCCACCGTCTTTTACAAAAGTGTAATCTGGCTTTTAGCGCCAGCCACAACAGTAACAGCTCCAATACTCATAGAATTCCTATGAGCGTAGGAGCTGTTACTTCCACGGCCGGCGTTAAAAACCACACCACTTTTGTAAAAGGGGGGGGGGAAGGTATTTTTTGGGGGTATACCAGGAACAGTCAGCTCTTGTCTGATTAAGTAATTAAAGCTAAAGATTTAGTGAGATAGTGAAGTGATAGTCTAGTGCAGTGGTTCCCAACCCTGTCCTGGAGGAACACCAGGCCAATTGGGTTTTCAGGCTAGCCCTAATGAATATGCATGAAGCAAATTTGCATGCCTATCACTTCCATCATATGCAAATCTCTCTCATGCATATTCATTAGGGCTAGCCTGAAAACCCGATTGGCCTGGTGTTCCTCCAGGACAGGGTTGGGAATCACTGGTCTAGTGCACAGGTGATAATTCTGAGCAATCCAAGCATGAGCATGCGCCGCAAAGTACAAGAATTTAAATGTCATGTACCGGGCACTTAGGAGGTGGAGTCCAGCGGGTCACCGCTTTGCCACATCAAATCAGGGAACATTGGGCACTTAGGAGGTGGAGTCCAGCGGGTCACCGCTTTGCCACATCAAATCAGGGAACATTGGGCACTTAGGAGGTGGAGTCCAGCGAGCCGCCGCTTTGCGGTGTCAAATCAGGGAAGATCGCGCAGTCGGAGGTAAATACATCGAGGCTCACAGGGAAAAGGCTCTACTGCTGCTTGATAAAAGGATTCCTAAGTAAGAGTAGATTTAGAAGGCATATTTGTATGTAATGTTTGTAGAAATCCCCATGCTTTTAAGTACTTTAAATATGTAGTGAGACTTTTTAGATAATTCTGTTTGTTGCTCGATTTTACTAATCTATAACCAATCCATTTTCTCTGTGTTTCCCCCTCCTCTGCCTTTAATTTTTACACCCCATCCTATTCCCTTACCTGCATGGCTGCATACTGATTGAGAATTTCATCATGTTTAAACGTTATTGGGAAATGGTTTTTATAAATAAAAACAAAAAGCATAAAGCATTTGTATACAACTTCCATACAATTTTTAATGGATTATGCCCCAGTAATTGTTTTCCAGTATTATTTGTAACTTTATCTCTTTCTGTCTTGTTTGCATTCTTTCTATTTCTCTTGCATTAGTGCTTGAAGTGACTTTTTCCATAGGAAACAGCATGCAAACTATTTTCTCAGAAAATTGGCAGATGAGTTTTAATGCGGAAAAATGCAAAGTGATGCACCTGGGCAGAAAAAACAAGGAGCATGAGTATAAACTGTTAGGTATAACATTGGGGAAGAGCGAACAATAAAAAGACTTAGGGGTACTGATAGACAGGACCCTAAAGCCGTCGGCTCAATGCGCAGCGGCAGCAAAGAAAGCTAACAGGATGTTAGGCATGATAAAGAAGGGAATCACGAGTAGATCAAGGGAGGTCATAATGCCGCTTTATAGAGCAATGGTCAGACCACACTTGGAATACTGTGTCCAACATTGGTCTCCATACCTGAAGAAGGATATAACACTGCTGGAGAAGGTGCAGAGGCGAGCGACGAAGCTAGTAGAAGGTATGGAGAACTTGAGCTACAAGGATCGCCTCAGAAAACTGGGATTATTCACCCTTGAGAAGAGAAGACTGAGAGGGGATCTGAAAGAGACTTTTAAATTGCTAAAAGGAATCGACAAAATGGAGCAAGCTCACTCACCAGCAGAGGGAAAGGATGGAGAGCAAGAAATAGCCTTATTCACATTGGCAAATGTGACCCAGACTCGGACCAGAGGTCATGGCCTGAAGCTGAGAGGGGACATGGCCAGGACAAATGTCAGAAAGTTCTGCTTCACACAGCGAGTGGTGAACGCCTGGAACTCTCTCCCGAAAGAGATGGTGGAGGAAACCACCATTCTAGGATTTAAGGGAAAATTGGATGCACATCTTCTTGCAGGACACATTGAGGGATACGAGTGACTAATGTATGCGTCAGGGTACGCCTGGCTGAGCCTCCGCGTGTGCGGATCACCGGACTGGATGGACCCCAGGTCTGATCCGGTGCAGGCATTTCTTATGTTCTTATGTACTAATCATCTAGCATTGTATAGCATTGAATTTTTTCACTGCCCTCAAACATAAGATAATTCCTCTGTCAGCTGGAGTGCTCCAATTCACAGCTTCACATCCTGAGGCCAAAGTTCTGCCCCAATGTCATAATTGGCATTTCACAAAAATTTAAATCTGCCCAAGGGTAGAGAGAAAGCAGACGTGTTCCTTTACTTGCCCTTCCCGACAAGATGTAGCCATTTGAATTACCGGTACATTATTATTTGCTAAATCAAAATGCAGTGTTGTCATAGTGGCGGGAGGGGAATACTACTTCCATGGTATAGTCACCCTTGAAATGCACTTTTAATCAGTCAAGTCAATCAAGTCAAATTGGAATCTTTTCTTGAGTCCCACAAAATCTACATTCTGCTTAATTTCCTTTGATTAATCTTCAGCCTACCTTAACTGTAGACTTCCTGATTAAACTCGGCATCCTTGAAATATGAGTTTCTTGAAAAATATTTCTCGTTACTTAATCCCCCCCCTCTCTTTCTCTCTATGTATTTCACATAAACAGTTATCAACAGAGTTTGGCATGTTGCATTTTCATAATTTATTGCTGTATTTGCCTACATATGGTAAAACAATAATGCAGAAATTATTATTTTTCAGTACTTATTGCAATCTAAAATACATATAGGTATCATAAGATCTTAACATGTATTGAGGCAACATTTACCTACTGGTTATCTGCCACATTCTTTTTCAGAAGCTCAATTGTCTCAGCATAGTCCTTCGAACAATCCAAGGATAATGCTGCTTTGTCAGTGGATGCTTGGTGGGCTTGGGTTGCCTTGCACGGAAATATGAGGAGGTCATTGCAGTTTCAAAATGTGGAGGCCCCAATTCGGTAACCGGCGCCTAATGTTAGGCACCTATTTTGGAGGCACCCACTTAGATAAGCGCCTATCCAAATTGAACAACAAGCTCAATTAAGCTTTTTAATCAGCAATAATTGAAACGTAGGCGCCTAGCAAGAAAGAGCGATTCTGTAACAAAGCGCTTCTAAAAATGTAGGCAGCCTTCAAAAAAATAGTTGCTATACATGTTAGGCATGGGCGTGGCTTCATGTTCGGCGCCTTGTTACAGAATTGCTGCTCTTAAGCGTGCTTAAGTGCTCAGCTAGGCGCCTAACTTTTAGTTGTGCCTTGAGCTGGCTTATTGGCCGCCTCCAAAATAGGTGCCGCTCAGCGTGATTCACTAAACAGCACACAATTTTACTTGAATCACGCTGAACGGTGCCTATTACGGGGCCTAATTTTTGAGCGCTTCTTATAGAATTTGCCCCTTACTGTTTATAAATTGATTTTTTTAATTTAATGTTTATATTTTCATTTCACTGGACTTTTATTCTATTCTGGTGTATTGTGGTGTATTTTTCCCCGTATCATTCTCTAGGCATCATCACTCTACGGAACACTCGTTAATTGGCATGTCTACCTCCATACATTACTACCTGGATCATCATAAATCTGTTCTCCTAATTTCTATTGATCTCTCATCTGCTTTCGACACAATTGACCATAACCTCCTTTTAGATAGACTGAAGACTATTGGCATTACGGATCAGGTCCTTCCTTGGTTTATATCCTAGTTCTCTATTCGATCCTCGATTGTGTCTTTCAACAATACTACCTCAGAAAGTTTCTCAGCAGCACATGGTATTCCCCAAGGGCTTTTACACCCATTAGACTCCAATAACCCTCTTGAAACAACTACAATTTCCCAATCACTATCAAGGGTACCACTCTGCAGTCGATCAGTAGCATTAAGATCCTAGGGGTTATTTTTGATCATAAACTAACTTATCACGACCACATTAGTAGTATTGTCAAATCAACTTTCTTCAGACGAGGTCAAATTTGTTCAGTTTTGAAATTCTTATGTCCCAAGTCACTTAACACATTAATTCACTCACTGGAAATCTCAAAAATCTATTATTGTAATGCTCTATTTAAGAGAATAGCCCAAAAAGAAACCAGACATTTACAGATTATCCAAAACACTTTAATTAAACTCATACTGAAAGCTAAGAAATTTGACCATGTGACACCTCTCCTTAAGAAAGCGCATTGGCTCCCAGTTGCTCACTGCATAACATATAAAATAAGTCTGCTAACCCTTAAATCTCTTCTTTATAAAACTCCTACCTTCATTCATAGATTATTGATTCCCACACTCCAACAAGATTACTTAGGTCAAATGACCAAAATTTATTAACACACGGCGACAATTCATCTTTTCTGTCACAGCCCCCCAAACATGGAATTCCCTCCCTATTTATTTAAGGGAAGAACGCAATCTAGACTGATTCAAGAGCAAGTTAAAATGCTTTCGTTTTGAAGATGCATTTGACAGCTAGAAAGCTAGATTAAGAGCCTCAATTGAATCCTATTTCCCAACGTATTTGAAGCCCACCTCTCTCACCCCTCCTATTGTTTTTTTCCCCTACTTGTCTTATTTACTATCAACAACTCGTATTTCTTTCCCCACTTTTCCTTTTGTTTAATATGTTTTGTCAGGTTAGTCTTATTCGTTTGTTTTGTTTCCCCCCAAAATTTGTAATTTTACTGTTTTGTACATCGCTTAGAATTTTGAATAAGCGATTACTCACATTTTTAATAAACTTGAACTTGAAGGTAAATCCTCAAACGCTCATAGGAATAGAATGAGCA
The DNA here is from genome assembly GCF_902459505.1 of Geotrypetes seraphini. Taxonomy (NCBI): domain Eukaryota; kingdom Metazoa; phylum Chordata; class Amphibia; order Gymnophiona; family Dermophiidae; genus Geotrypetes; species Geotrypetes seraphini. Next base: position 33,497,739 of record NC_047101.1, on the reverse strand, counting down.
TCAGAGCATTTACCTTGCTGGCCAGCGCTAAAAAACTCTAATGCAGCTTGATAAAAGGGGGCCTTTGTGTTTTGAACAGGAGCAGTCAAAGGATTGCTAATCTGGTTTTGATTTTGCAGATGCTAACTCCTAAAGAAGAGACTGAGATCATGAAATACTGGCCACTACTGGAAGGGCACTATCTGTGCTGAGATAAATGTTTCTTATCATTATAGATATTTCAAACTGCTAATAGCATTACATAAAGAATTTAAATAATACGACAATTCTCTGTTGGAGGGTTTTTTGCCTATGGTATGAAAAATCAGCCATGGAAAGTTCTCAGGCTGAATGTTTTGTGTTTTTTTGACGCATTTTCCTCCATTTAGATGAGCCACAATTACCCAAGGTTGTTTGCAGAACACTGTGGGCTAGAAATAGCAGAAATGTATCCACTAGACAATCGAGGACACATTTTCCTTCTGTCCTCCATTGAAAGCTTATTGTTCTCTAAATTTTTCCATATCCTCTTCATGAAGTCTTTAGTTCACTGCTAAAATTATCTAAATCCGTGATCTAACAAGATAAAATAAAAAATATATTTTAAATAAATGGAAATTATTTTTTTTAAAAAATATGTACGGAATCAGAGGTTTTTTTTATGAATCAGTGAAAATAAGTAGTACATAGAGTATCCTATATTAAAACAAAAACTATAATTACAGTAACCATTAAACACAAAAAATACTATTTTCTAGAACATGGTAAAATGTAATTGAAACAAAGGAATATGTCTCATTTTAAGTACATATGCCCAGTGGAGTTCACATAATTTATTTTTTTGTAAACATACAGCAAAAAAACAACACAGAACGTAATATGCTTTTCTCTTGTTGAAGTGTGAACGTGTGATTTCATGAAATAAAAATGAAACTGATTATTAGAAAAATATTAAGGACTAGCTTTATAGCCTGTTACATTAACGGGTGCTAGAATATATGTGTGTGTTTGTCTTTTTTTTTTCTCTCTCTCTCTCTCTGTCTCCTTAGCCGCTTTCTGTATTTCTGTCTTTCTTGGTTTTGGCTGTCCATCACCACCCCTTGCGTGCTCCCCCTGTCCATTCTCCCTTCCTTTTACCTCCTCTTATCCAGCAGCAGCCGTTCTCCCTTGTTTTACCTCCCCCCTGTCCATCAGCACCTCTTCCTGCACCCCCTGTCCAGCAGTAGGCTTCCTTTTCTTTTTTTTCCCCACTAACCATCAGCACCTCTTCCTGCTCCCCCTGTCCAGCAGTAGGCCTCCCTTCCTTTCCCCCCCCTGTCCATCAGCACCTCTTCCTGCTCCCACTTCTTCCCCTGTCCAGCAGTAGGCCTCCCTTCCTTCTCCACCCCACCCCCTGTTCATAAGCTCCTCTTCCTGATTCCCCTGTCCAGCAGTAGGCCTTCATTTGGACTATCCTCCAATGTTTATGTATGATATTTGCAATTTCTTGTGATTTCTTATAATTTCTTGTGGTTCTTTGTGAGGTATTTGTGACTTGGATTGACCTCTGTGAAGATGGAATACTGGACTAGATGGACCATTGGTCTGACCCAGTAAGGCTATTCTTATGCTCTTCTCAATGATTGAACCATGTCGATGAAAAGTGAGGAATTTTCAAGTGTGGAAATCAAAGCCATCATGAAGTTCTTATTCCTGTAGAAGAAAACTCCAACAGAAATCCATGAATGAATGATGCAAACATTGAGTGACAAATGTCCATCATACTTGACAGTGAAGAAGTGGTGTGAAAACTTTCAGCGTGGAGATTTTGAGACCGAAGATGCAGCAAAGTCTGGGAGGCCTCAAACCATGTCAACTCCTGAAATTTACCATATCCATGACCTGATTTTGGCAGATTGGTGAATATTGTGTAAAACAATTGCTGAGATACTACAGATATCTAGGGAACATGTTGGGTATATAATCCAAGAGCAGCTGGGTATGCAAAAGCTATCAGCCAAGTGGGTGTCCAAATATTTGAATGCTGACAAGATACAACATCGAGTGGACACTTCCAAATTGATTTTATAGCATGTTCAGTGAAATAGGGCCAACTTTTTGGAATGAGTAGTTATTGTTGGTGAAATATGGTTATACCGCTATGATCCTGAGACAAATCAACAGTCCATGCAATGGCAACAATCAGGTTCTCCAAGGTCAAAGAAATTCAAGACCAAAAAGTCAGCAGGAAAGTTCATGGCCAAAGTGTTTTGGGATCATGAAGGAGTTGCAATGACTGACTATTTTCCAAGGAGTCAAAAACTTAATGTAAAATACTATTATAACTTGCTGTGCTGATTAAAGGAGGCATTGAAAGAAAAAAAGGAATTCTCTTTTTGCAAAACAATGCACCTGCTCACAAGGCAGGCACAATGATGGATGTTTTGACACCATTGGGGGTTTCAATTCTTAGACCATCACCTTACTCACTAGATCTTGCTCCATCTGACTATTTTCTGTTTCCAAACATTAAAAAAAGTTTGAAAAGGTGACAATTTTTGAGTGATTTGGAGGTGATTGCAGGAGCGGAGCAGTATTTCAGTGATTAGATGTCAGAGTATTTTTGGAAGGGTTACAGAAAGTTCAGACAGGATGTGCCAAGTTTGTTGAACTTAGGAGTGAATATTTGGAATAACTTGTACATTTTATGACTCCATGTCATTCTTGGTTGGGCTGGGAATTTTGCAGTACCTCTTTTTATTGTCTGGAACCTGGCCCCAAATGTGCCTGTCGCATCTTAAATTTTATCAGGACATCAAGTTGTCTGTCCAGAATATATTTGTTGGAACAGATAATTTTTAACACCCCTTGCTATGTAATTGGTTTTGAAATAAGACTGATTTTAAAAATGATTTTATATTATAAAAGATTTCCAACCTTCACTTTAATAAAGAGGTCATACTTCCTTCATTTTTTTTTAAATCATTTTTATTAAAGGTAGGAAAGAGAGCACAAACAGGTGTCCAAGAAAATAGATTTTATACCCAGTGCAGTTATACAAACATCTCAAGCCAAAAAGCAAACACAGGGAAACATTTGATGTGAGGAGAGTACAGAAGTTGTTCATGCTTACCTAGGAGTTCTCTGTTCCTTTCTCCTAGTTTTCCCTGTGTTTGCTTTTTGGCTTGAGATGCTTGTATAACTTCTTTCATTTTTAAATATTTTTCTTTGAAGTAACTCTTGAGCTAGCTGTCTTGATGAAGGCCCCTAATTTTCATCTGCTGAATCCTACAAGACTTAATCAGGGCAATTTTAAAATCCATTTGCATGGGTAAAAGTGTATTATTACCTCTAAAAGGGGCTTTTATAAAATTGTTTTCTTTACATGTTTAATCAGCAGTAGGGGAGGTGTTGCTGGTGATAGGGTTTGAAGTACATTCATTGCAAGGGTATGTGCATATTTTAACTCACTAAAAAATATCCGTAAAATTTAACTGAGGAAAATGTATGAAAGTACTTTTCCTGGAATTCATAAATGTGCATACTTTTCACCCACGTTATAAAAAGTCCTTGAATTAAATCAAAACATAAAGGAAAAATAATTCCATTGTTTTGATAGAAAAACAACTAATTCACCCACAGCAGATTAAAAAGTATAAGCCATTCACTCAATTCTCTAGGTGTCCAGGAGCACAATGTATATCCATTCAAACCCATCAGATATAAATCAGAAAATCAAGTTTAGAAAAATGGTTTTCAGCAAACCCTTAATTTTTTTTTCAAAACTCCCTTTTATACAAATGGCAATAGGAAGTTGATTCTGTAAAAGAGGTGTCAACCCCCCAAAAAAGCAGAAACGCTGCATGTTTACCCAATGCATCCTTGATGATTTTTATTTATTTTAAAAATTTATTTCCCGCCTATCTCCTAAGCGGGTTACAATAGAAAACATCCTGAATACTTTAGTACTAACATATTAATTAGAACTCTAATTAATATGTTAGTACTAAAGTATTCAGGTACTCACTATCCATAGAACTCCAATTAATACGTAAGTCTCCCTTTTAGATTATTGTTTAATATTTAGACTCATTGTATGGTATTGTACTTAGAATTATTGTATTGTATTGTATTTAGACTCATTGTAATGTATTGTATTGTATTGTATTGAGACTCATTGTACGGTAATGTAAGTAGACTTATTGTATTGTATTAAGATCTTTTGTTATTCGCTGAATGTCCAGCCTTTTTACAATGTAAACCGCCTAGAAGTCGCCTGACTATGGCGGTATAGAAAAATAAAGTTATTATTATTATTCAAAACTTACTCAAACATAGACACATCCTATCCATTCCTTCCAAATATAATCATTAAAAATAATATAACGCTAATAAAAGGTTCGCCCCATATGAACTGTAAAATACATTTATCTTCAAATGCTCAAAAGGGAGTACTATCCTGCAATCAGTACAAGATCTTAATTCTCTACCCAGAGCATGGGTTATTGCTAGATAATCCCAAAAAGTAGCCATATGGTCATAGAAAGTTCTGTGCGTGAGCACCAATATCTTAAAACTAATCCTATATGAAATTGGCAAGCAATGGAAGTGTATAAATAATTGGGGTATATGATGATTATGCCTTTCATTACTCAGTAATTCAGTTGCTGTGTTCTGTAGGGTCTGCAACTATTTCAAATTATAATTAAGTAACCCGGTATAAACAATGTTACCATAATCCAACCAATAAATAACTCATAGATGGATTAATGAATGTAATATGTCTTCGTCTAAAACATTTTTCAGATAATGTAACTGTCCTAAAACAAATTGTCCCAAATTCTCTAAATGGTGCCGGTTTTTGTAGGCCCCCAAGTTCAGTAAAAAATACCATTTAAATAACCTTTTTAACTGAGTTTCAAGGTGCCTAATGGTGCCTGGGCATAAGCATTATTCTATAACCATGCCTAACTTTAAACATGGCATATAGAATAGCGCCTTTCTCAGGGCCAATTTTTCTGACACCACCTATAGAATTTAGCTCTACACCAGTGGTCTCCATCCTTTTTCATTTAAAGGGTCATGTGACTATGAAAAATCCATGAGGGCCACCAAAAGATTTCAAGCTTATCCATACTACTAATTTTGTATAGCACCTTGATCTGCTTGCTCAGTCTGGTCCTCACACAGTGGATAGTAATGGGAGTTTGGGGGACGGTCTACCCCGGATGCGATCTTCCTTGGGGTGCTGGCACCCTCCTGCTCTCCGCCCCCTTCCAACTCCTCCCCCTGCAGCGACCATGCCCCTTCCCCTCCCCCAATACCTGTTAACTTCGGCGCGAGCAGCCACAAACTTGCTGGCTTCAGCGCACTCTCTGATGTCACTTCCGAGATCCGTGCCTACAAAGCGACATCAGAGAGAACGCTGAAGCCGACGGGAGCAGCTAGTTCGTGGCTGCTTGCGCCTACGATAAAAAGGTATGGGGAAGGGGCAACGCAGTCTGGGGGTGGGAAAGAGGTCGTGGGAGGGGCGCCACCGCCCTGGATGCCGCTCACCCTCATTACGCCACTAGCCTCACACACACCCTAGTCACACTCCCTTTTCAGATACGCGCTATGAGAGTTACACTAGGTGCTGAGCCTTATAGAATAGCAAATAGCTAGATGCATGATTAAGTGCAATAATTGGTTGTTAGCACCCAAGTATGGCTCATTAATCAACTAAATTGCACATGGCTAAGTTTTGCCATGCAACTTTGGGTGCCTTATATTCGGGGCTTAAGGCACAGTAGCAGGCTACTAGAATATAAGAGCATAAGATTTGCCACTACTGGGTCAGACCAGTGGTCCATCGTGCCCAGCAGTCCACTCCTGCGGTGGCCCTTAAGTCAAAGTATAGCTTTGAGTATAGCTTTAACTGCGTACGTTCTGCACAAACATGATAAGGAGTTGTATTATAGTTTTACTGTTGCCATGCATTACTAAATTATTCTTAATTTTTCTCTGAGGGGGCATTATACATCGCAAACTGGCTAATGAAGGATTAATATGGGAACACTTAGCACTTCCTAAATAGGAGGTGGTTCCCTGTTAATGTCTTTCCGGAACTGCATATCGTAGTGCTTACATAAATGCATGGCCTTCAAAGGAAAATTGAGGGAATGCTCCCAAAAGGTGCTACACTAAGCATGGACTTAGTGCATGGTGGAAACCTATGTAAAAATACATTAAGAACAGATTCTAGCTCACTTTGGTAAAAGGGCCACTTACTCTGGTATAAGGAGTAGCCTACTGGTTAAACCTACTACTTTAGCACCCTGAGGTTGTGGCTTTGATTCCAGCAATTCTCCCTGTGACCCTGAGGAAGTCACCTAACCTTCCGTAGCCCCAGGTCCCAGTAAGCCTGCTGGTGCAAACTGGGGAAATACTTAAACTGATTAGATTGTGAACCGCTCAGACAGCTGTGTCGATGGGTGGTATAGCAAATACAAGCTAAACTTATAAGAGATAAATAACTACAGTGGATTACTGATTCATCATTTATTGGTTCTTATGAAAATTATTGTTGCAATCATGTCTTAAGGAGACTTATTAACATGGGATAGCACAGATTGCTTTGGCAGTGATTATATTATTCTGTTGCCAAGAGGGACAGGTGGCAGGGACTTAACTACCCCATATTGCACTGGTTTTCCATCGTAGCCAAACACATAAACAAGCTACCAGTCTTCAATTTTAGTTCAGACCTAATGAGTTACAGTTTAGTTTGGGGAATCTCAACCCTCTCCTTGGGACACACCCAGCTAGTCAGGTTTTCACAATATCCATAATCAGTATACATGAGATCTGCATATAATGGGGCAGTACAAACAACTTTATCTCATGCATATTTGTTATGGATATCTTGAAAATAGACTGGCTTAGAATGTCTTGAGAACTGGATTGAGAACCTCTGATTTAGTCACAGCTTGTTGTTTGCTCAAAGGTGGCAGATCTATTGATATAAAGTTACTCTAGTAGTCCAAATTACCATTACAGAAAACATTGTTGGAGTCATTTGCAGATGTGTTCTGTTAGAAGAAGATGGCTGACTCTGGAATACCGTGAAAGACATCCCCTTATGGAATTCCTGGGAACTTGTGTTTTGATGAGGTAGGGAGGGCTGCCAAGAACTGCCTGTTTCAGGCAGACGATGCAAAGCTAAACATCTGTTAAATTAACATCTACCTTATTTATTTGCCCTTCAGTTAAATGCATTCAGAAGGAAAAAAAGGCAAGTTCCTTATCTGTCAAAACAATCTGTCACAATATATTTACGTTTTAATATAATCAGTTGTAACCAGCAAAGCTCTCAAATGTACCTGCATCATAACCTCACCTTAGCTCTGCAGTGCTGGAGAACGGTAGGACGATCATATCAAAATCTGAAATCCCATAGAGTTCAGAGATAACCTGTGGATGCTCTGTTAGGCAAAAAGGGTTATACGATTTGAAATGGTTTTATGATGCAACAATAGTTTGTGGACTACTGGAATATGTTTCAAAAGGAAAATTCTAATTTAAAAAAAAGTTCAAAAACATGCAGCATCCATGTGCCTTTATTTTAAAGCTGATGATACTATAAGGGGTGTGCACAGATTATATTTTGTTTTGCTTCATTATCAGCCTTTTCCCCCTAATTCTCCAATATGTTTTCAGTTTGCTTCAAAATAAACCTGCAGGTCCAGTAGTAATAGGGCTGCAGGTAATGCTCCCCTCAATATCTTTCAGATCCTAGCACATACTTCACAAGATTTTAATAATCTCAACACTTGTGATCATGCTAACACCCCATTTTAGAATGGTCTGTAAAGACATCATACTTTTAAATAGTACATTTGGGGAGCATCCTGTGGTCATTTTTCCAAGTAGGCATGCTACCCAAATGCTGAAAAATAAAATGCATTTTTTAGTGCAGGGGTAGAGAGTGAGTAGGCTGTTTGCTAATCAGATAGTGCAGTTACATTGGCACATACTAATAGATTATTTTATTTATTCAATTTTTTAGTGTGTCCTCCCAAAGGAGCTCAGACCAAGTTACAGATCAGATACTCGAGCATTTCCCCTCTCTGTCCTGGCAGGCTCAAAATCTATCTAATGTACTTGGGACAGTGGAGGATTAAGTGACTTGGAGCAGGGTTAAGTCACAAGGAGCAGCACGGGATTTGAACCTGCAACCTCAGGGTTTTGAGGGTGTAGCTCTAACCACTACGCCACACTCAGCACATGATTAGTGCATGAGACCTTAGAACCAGATTCTATAGATGGTGCCTAACTCATTAGGCCCCTAGGAAAATGGCACCTACTGAATGTCAATCAAAGTTAGGCACCATTAAGGGGGCGCTAGAGAGCCCGAACAAGATGGAGGCTTAGATCCCGAGCTCCCGCTAGCGATTCCGATACACAGCACCTATCACTAACTCTACCTGCTCATAATTTGCTTATTTTACAACGAAACGATGCCTCAACCTAAGCAGGGAAAAATAGAGGCTGCTTTCGCCGGCACTTCGGGTGCATAAAGACCGAAACAGGACCCACCGACGCCTACGAAGGGAGAAGCGACCCGACCACGTGGCGATCCTGACTTGACCATTTCGGAGCAATTACAGTTAATATCTAATATGATGTCGGAAAGCAAAGATGATATAAAGGACATCAAACATGAAATTATGAACTTAACTGAAAAATTCTCGGCGATGGATGCCAGACTACTTGTTTTGGAACGCAAACACCTGGTAGTTGATGAGATTGCCACTAATCAGAAGATGGACCGCCGAGCCCTGCATGCACTAGAGAGTCTCCTGGAGGACCTCGGGAATCGCGGCAGAAGACAGAACCTTCGCGTCAACGGCTTGCATGAAGGAACGGAAGGGTCGGATGCTTGCAAATTTTTCGAGGACTGGCTTCCCAAGGTGTTATCTCTCAAATTTGTTTGGGCCCTTGAAGTGGAACGAGCCCATAGAGTGCCGACCAAGGCGCCTTCAGGCTCCCAACGGGCACGCCCGATGGTATTGAAATTACTGCGTTTTCCACATGTTGCTATGATACTAGACAAAATGAGATCTCTGAAAAAAATTGAGTGGCAGGGGCAGTCAATATATATATCTGCAGATTACACGAAAGATACGGCAGAGAAGCACCGAAAATTTCTTGCTCTGCGTCCCCGACTGCGTGCAATTGAGGCCCGTTTTGGTCTCTTGGCTCCTGCACGCTTTAAGATCACATATCAAAATAGAGCCAAAACTTACACAGATCCTAATGAAGTGGATAAATTCTTGAAAGAGCAAGAGGACCTTGTGCGTATGGATACCTGATATTCTGTGTTAATGTTATTCATATTTGTGCTTGCCATGACTTCAAATACTGTTATGTGACTGGGTGGTTGTATAACTTTTCTGCTGTTATAGCTCCACTTTGGTGGATATTTGTGCTGTGTTTTCACCATTGATGTTAATGTTTGACTCATCCCCTTCTAGGGGGATCGCTGGGGGGGGTGAGAGGATTTTGAGCCTCCGTGTTGTTGCTGTGTCTCCTCCCCTTCGCAGGCCCTAGGGTCGCCTTTTGGGCGGGTTGGTTACAAGGCATCTGTCTTGTGGGTGGTTGGGAGTTGTTATGTTTGACGGGGGGAGGGGGGATGTATGATTGTGGGTATGTATGGGGTTTTTCTTTTTAGTTTTAGCTTAAGGCAGTGGCTTACAAGTCTGAGATTTGCTTGGCATGTGACTTTTAGCACTGATGCTGTACTGATATTGATACTGACACTGATGTTACTCCATGCTGATGGGAATATGTAAGGTCCTATCTCTGAATATCAGAGGTTTACATCATCCTATCAAGAGGAAAAAAATGCTGTTGTTTTTTAAACATCACTCTGCACAGGTAGTCTTTTTGCAAGAAACCAAGCTGAATGTAATTGAATCTACCAAACTGAAGAGGGATTGGGTCTCACATTGTTTCTTCTCCCCAGCTGTTTCCACTAAGGGTGGGGTTGCTATTTTATTATCTAAACATCTTTGCTACACTATAATTGGCTCCTCCCATGATTCCCAGGGTAGATGGGTATCTGTCACCCTTGATATAGCTTCCAGTAGGTATACAATCCTCTCGCTCTATGGACCCAATACAGCAGATCCACAGTTCTTTCACGAGATATCCAAGGAGCTGGCTTCCCTTTCTACTGACTATATCATTGTGGGCGGAGATTGGAATTTGGTTATGGATTCCCACTTAGACCGCAAATCTCACTCCTCCTATCGCTTGCCTACGACCCATTCGCTCTTAAGAAATATCATTCAGTCCTATGACCTTGCTGATGTATGGCGCCTCTTTCACCCTAAAGATCAAGAATATACCTTTTGGTCAGCGCCTCATGCGTCTGCTATGCGACTGGATTACTTCCTTATGTCTAATTCGCTCATACACTCTGTTCATTCTTCATCTATACTCTCCTGTCCTCTTTCAGACCGTTCTGCCATATCGATATCATATGCTCTCTTGACCCCCTCACCCTCTACATCTTCATGGCGCTTGAATGTTGCTCTTTTGCAAGATCATGATTTCCTTTCCCAGGTGGAACAGTGGACAACTGAATATTTCATGTACAATGATACACCGCTTGTATCTTATCAGATGATATGGGATGTCTATAAGGCGTACTTGAGAGGTCGCATCATAGCCTATTCGGCTCATCTTACCAAATCTCGTAAACAATCACTGCTTGATCTTGATGCTCAAATAAAATCCTTGGAGGTTCGATATCATATCTCATCGGCTGCCTCGGATTTGATACAAATACGTAAGTTGAAATTCCGATATAATACCATTCTATCTGAGCAGGCCGGTGTAATGTTGTTACATGAAGGTGCTTTGTATTATGAACATCGAAACAAAGCGGGTACCTTACTAGCTAACTACCTTAAGCAAAAAAAAAGAGCTCGTCACAGTGTTGCCCTTAAACAAGGGGACTCTCTCATCACAGACCCTGTAGCCATCACCGCTCAATTTCGCTCCTTCTACGAGAAACTCTATACTTCGGGAGTTACTCCCTCTGAAACTGACTTTGCCGAATTCTTTCGAGACCTGTTGCCTCCTTCTCTGCCACCTAAGCTTCTTGAGGAGCTCAATCAACCCTTAACTCCATTAGATATCAGTGCGGCCATTGGTGGATTGCGGACAGGCAAGGCCCCGGGAGGAGATGGTCTCCCTCTGGGTTTCTATAAAACATTTCAAACCACGATGATACCATTACTAACTCGGCTTTACACTGACTTTATGGAGCGGGGCTCGAGTGGAGGAACCTTTGCTGAAGCGGATATAGTGGTCTTTCCCAAGCCTGGACGTGATCCAATGCTCCCTAAAAATTATAGACCAATTTCGTTGCTCAATTATGACTGTAAAATTTATGCTAAAATACTTGCTGATAGGCTCGCTAAGGTTCTTCCTTTGCTTATACATCCTACTCAATGCGGTTTTGTAAAGGGACGACTTACAGCTGATAATTCTCGAGTACTGTGCCATGTATTACAGGCTGCCCGTCATGTCTCCATCCCTCAGTGTGTGATGTCATTAGATGCCGAAAAGGCTTTTGATTATGTAGAATGGAAATATTTGTTTCATACTTTACACTGGTTCCAATTAGGTGATGTATTCATTGACATGGTGCGCCTATTATACTCTAATCCTAGGGCCAGGTTGAATGTGGATGTACATTTTTCCTCTTATTTTTCTCTATCCAGGGGAACTCGTCAGGGGTGTCCCCTATCACCCCTCCTGTTCAACCTGGCCCTGGAGCCTTTATTGCGGTGTTTGGACACCTCGGCTGCCATCCAGGGTATAAAAGTGGGTCCTCGAGAGGTGCATCTGTCCACTTTTGCGGATGATGTGCTTCTCTATGTATCCAATCCGGAAACCACTTTACCGGCTGTGTTTACACTTCTCTCTGGATTTGGCGCTTTGTCTGGTTATACCATCAATTGGGATAAGACTGAGGTACTCCCCCTGAATTTGCATTGTACTCAGGCAATGATATCCCCTTTTGGCCTTACGTGGTGTCCACACGACATTAAATACTTAGGCATTCGCTTTTGCAACACCTGGCAGGACACAATAGATCTGAATGTTACAAATCTCTTGACCAAGATTCAAGCGCTATGCACCCAATGGTCCCCCTTGCATTTGACGTGGTGGGGTAGGCTAGAGTCCATTCGCATGATGATGACTCCCCAAATATTATACGTTTTACAAATGCTCCCTCTTCCGTTTCCCCCTACTTTTTTAAAAAAATTGGATAAAATTCTTGTACAATTTCTGTGGAAGGGGAAGCCACCTCGCATTGCATTATCTACCCTTAAAAAGCCTTGGGACGTGGGAGGAGTTAATTTCCCTCAATTTTCTTTATACGCCTCTTGGGCTCTAATACGTGGCGTTAGCAAATGGTTTTTACCCCCGGACAGCCCTGATCTACCTTACTGGGGTGTAATTGAGAGAGATCTGGTGCATCCCTACTCTCTTGACAAGATTTGTTTTTCTTTAGAGACCCCATGTTTCCGGGACTGGGTGACTCTTTCAGTATCTCAGAAAGCACTTCTGTCCCTTGGTCGAGAATTGCGCTATCCCATTTACCTTTCTTTTTATTCACCTATATGGGGTAATCCCCAGATTACTGTGGGCTCCCGTATGATATACTGGTCTGTCTGGATTGAGTGTGGGATTTGGTACCTCCGAGACTTACTGAATAAGGGTAACCTGATGTCATTTACACAGCTGAAACATACTTATGTTTTGCCTACCAACCAAGCATATAGATATTTACAGCTTAGACATAGCATAATGGCTACTTTTGGGACTAATTTGAGTCGCCTTCATAGTACTCCTATATCCCCTATTATTCGTCTGTTATCAGCATGGAGTAACAAACCGCATGTCATGTCTGTGATATATGGTGTATATCGAACTGCAGGTCCGTTCACGTTATTACCTGTCCAGCGCTTATGGGAACGAGATCTCTCTCGTTCAGTTTCTGAAAGTCAATGGAACCAGATATGGCGCCGCTCCAACAGACCCTTGCACTCGGCCTCTCTTAGACAATCTTTGTTTTTTGTTCTTCATAAATCGTTATGGACTCCAATCAAGCAACAACGAGTTGTGTCCACTTCATCTAACGAGTGTTGGAGATGCCTTATGTCTGCTGGAACTCTTCAACACATGCTTTTTGACTGCTCCTTTGTATCTGGCTTTTGGATGGATGTTTGAGATATTGTGAGTCATATTATTCCTTCTCCGGCAGTGTTGTTCTATGACCTTATAATACTAAGATCCTCAGCAATTGAACCTCCACTTCCTCGACATATGGAGACCCTGTTTGACTGTGGCTTGGCCATCAAGACTGTTCTGCTTCATTGGAAGACGCAGACTCAATGGTGGTCTATGGTTCTCTCTGCGTATAAATATGAGTCCAGAGTGGCCGAGTGCAGAGACTCACAATCTATTTTTCGTAATATCTGGTCTCCTTTGATTGCTTACTGTGAGTGTACCACATGAGGTTTTTCATTTGTGTTATATCTTATTTTATTTGTATTTCTACAGTACTGTATCGATGGTGCTTTTGATACTATTAATGACTGTATATGCTATGCTATTGTATATCAGCAAGCTTGTCTCCACTACTTTATATTAGTGGAATGTTTATTTCGCTGCCATGAGCTGTTTTGTTATTGTTTTTGTATTTCTTTCTTTCTTAATAAAAATTGATTGACTTAAAAAAAAGTTAGGCACCATTTGTAGAATCATGCCTACTAGTGCCTAAATTGACTTAGCCGCCAGCAGGTGTCAAACTCTTAGGTGCTGGTATATTAAGCCAGGGTTTTCTTGCATAAGGGAGGCGTATACTGTCACCAAAGTCAATTTATGCCCAAACTCCACCCTATATCTGCCCCTACCATACCTACTTGCTGGTAGGTACTGGTAGGTACCTCAGTGGTGTAGTGAGGGTGAGAGGTGCCCAGGATGGTGGCACCCCTCTCATGCCCTCTTCCCCGCCCACACCTCCACCCACTCCTTCCCCGCCCCTTCGTGCCGTGTGTACGCCCTTCCCTTCCCCCGTATCTCATTAACATTCACGGCACGATCAGCAACTCCACCCTGCTGCTTGCGCCAACATTGGCTTCTCTTCTGATGATTCTTCCTAGGCACGGGTCCAGGAAGTGACATCAGAGGAAGAGCTGACGCTGGCATGATAAAAAGCTAGGCAGATATCTATGTGGTTTATGATAGAAATATAAAATAGAACCAGAAAAGATGCAATTGGAATAGAAACAAACCCCTTGCATAATGCTTCTGCTTGCAACTGAAGTACTAATGCCAGATGCTGATAATATTGAAATAATAAGAGATATCCCAAATTCTTATGATTGGCTGATAGCCATGGCAAATTACCTTGCTCTTAGTTGGTATTGATTGTAGTTATAATGGAAATCATATCATCAAAGACTTTTGAGTCACAGATTAAAGTAATAATGACTATATTGGTGTTAAGATACCGTCTAACCTGAAGAAACCCTCCGCCTCAAATGTGGGCAGCACTTAGTTTCCTCTTTGTTGAAAGATACTCACACAGCATATATTTCCAATAAAAGAGTCAACATTTTCAGTTTCATAGCAGCTGGTGGGGTTAAGCTGCCACCATGTGTTTGTCCTCTGGACTTTTTAATGCAGACTCACACTCAGTTTGGTACCTTGAGGCAGAGCACGTGAGAAATAGCTACAAAATATGTCTAATATGAGCAAACTCCAAAATTGTATTCCCTTCACTATAAAGAAGAATTCAAGAAATAGGTACTGTTCCAAAGGCAAAAATGCAAAGCTGACATTTATCTATATACCTCAAAATGATAGTAACATAGTAGATGATAGCAGATAAAGATCTGAATGGTCCATCTAGTTTGCCCAACCTGATTCAATCTAAAAATTTGTTGTTGTTGTTGTTGTTTTTTTCCATCTTCTTAGCTATTTCTAGGCAATAATTCAAAGCTCTGCCCGGTACTATTCTTAGGTTCCAACTACTGAAGTCTCAGTCAAAGCTCACTCTCAGCCATTGAAGCCCTCCACAGGCCATCCTTCCTTAAACGTCCATATACAGACACAGACCGTGCAAATCTGCCCAGTACTGGCCTTAGTTCTTCAATATTTACTATTATTTTCTGATTCTAGATCCTCTGTGCTCATCCCACACTTTTTTGAAATCTGTCAGTTTTCCTCTCCACCACCTTTCTCGGGAGCACATTCCAGGCATCCACCACCCTCTCCGTAAAGAAGAATTTCCTTACATTGCCCTTGAATCTACCACCCCTCAACCTCAAATTATGTCCTCTGGTTTTACCATTTTCCTTTCTCTGGAAAAGATTTTGTTCTACGTTAATACCATTCAAGTATTTGAATGTCTGAATCATATCTCCCCTGTCCCTCCTTTCCTCTAGGGTATACATATTCAGGGCTTCCAGTCTCTCCTCATACATCTTCTAGGGCAAGCCTCGTATCATTTTTGTCGCCCTCCTCTGGACTGCTTCAAGTCTTCTTACGTCCTTTGCCAGATACGGTCTCCAAAACTGAGCACAATACCTTATCAATGACTTGTACAGGGGCATCAATACCTTCTTCCTTCTACTGGCTACGCCTCTCTTTATACAGGCTAGCATCCTTCTGGCAGCAGCCACTGCCTTGTCACACTGTTTTTTTGCCTTTAGATCTTCGGACACTATCACCCCAAGGTCCCTCTCCCTGTCCTTGCATATCAGCCTCAATATTTAGCCCAACTCACCTGTGGGCAGCTTTAGGACTGGATATTTAACACTGGGTAAAACCCAGATACTGGCGCTGAATATCTGGCACATCAAATCCTGTTAAAGTTATCTGAGTCTAGCCTACTTTCAGTGCCAGTACCTTTTCCATCTGGTCCATATTCGGTTCCAGTACCTTTTCCTTCTGGCCCAGCTTGCCTCAATAGTTATCTGGGCATTGGTGGTGAATATCCACAATTCCCCGATAATTCCTGGTTCTGCCTCCAGATCATCCCAGCACTAGGTGGAAAGTACTACTGCATTCTGTGATACTCTCCAGTTAAATAGTATTAAAGATCAGCACTGAACCCAGTCAGCATGTTTTTCACCAGGTAGGAGACTCCTACTCATTAAATTATGCTGAATATTGACATCATGTGTAAAAGGTAATTTGTATTTTTGGTGCTGGAATGTGTGTACCGTTGGCACCATTTAAAATCCTCGTGTAGCTTTCTTCATGCAAATTTTGCATATAAACTTGTACCTGCCAGTTGTGTGTCAGCATGTATATGAAGAACTGAATTTTACCACTGAATATAAACATTTTTACACTATCCTCACTCTGCTCCAAACCCCTCCTTTCTTTACGTGCATAACTTTGCATATTTTGCAGAACCACTTGTAATAAAAGAAACAAGAAAATAGTGCTTAACTGTGCGTTGAACATCTTCTGAGAGAGGAAGTCAGTCTTAGGATTTTCCAGGCCAACCCGGTGCTGGATCTTATAGTGGAACCAGCTCATGATTTCTCTCTTGGCTTCCTTATGGCAGGCCAGCCACTTGAGGAGCTTATAATCTGCTATCAAAGGAAAAGGACGCCCCAGTAAATAACAAAGGGAAGTTTCCAGCTGGCAATAATTTAATAATAGCTCCACATGAAAATCACCCACATTTCTAAATGGTATTTAAATTTGTGTTAAAGCCTCATGTTAATTTGCATTTCTTAACTGTAAGTGTTGCATACTTTTCAAAACAGAACTAATTACCTCCATGAATAGTGCAGCAAAAGAAAAGATCATTTTAATAAACAGAGCAATTACAATGTGTTATTTCTTGGTACTTTAACATTCTGAAATCACTCTAATACCGGAATTATCAGGTCAGATACTGTTGAAACCTCCAGTCCTCTTGAATTTATCATTTGTTTCATGGACATAGAATAATAAGTAAGCAGCTATTGATTTTAATGTTTTGAACAATAACTGGAATGATATGAAACTGTGAATTTTTAAGGATTTTACTCAAGTATTGCACAGAGGCGTACCATCTTAGCTTGAATTATTGGAATGAAAAACGGCCTTTAGGCATATATTACTGCAGGTGGGTTATGTTCTTTACATTTAATTCAGTTTTGAAAGAAAACCAATATCCCTTTACCTACCAACACTGCAGTAGTGTTTGTGTTTCCCAATGTCCTCCCAGTTATATCCTGTCTTCCTTTTATTCTTTCTTTCTTTTTTTTGACTGTTTAAGCTTCTGGACAGCATATGGACTCATTATCCACTTAATACCAGCGGTAGACACAAACTCCCTTGCAAGGAGTGATTGTTGATTTGGGAGCAACTAACATCTGTCACCTGTAAGCACAGGCTGAAAGGATGTTAAATCAGGTGGCTCTCTACTGTTTGGCATCTCGGGAGATAATTCCTACTTCACCAGTAAGAATAATAAACTCTTCCCCAGCATGATCAAGTTTCAGTAAACCACTGCATCTGTGAGCAGTGCAGACGGTGAATAAATACTGGGGCCATTACCTGTATTACACACAGCATTTTTATATAGTATTTTGTTACTTCTCATGGAAAGAAAGCATCCTGGCTGTTCTTGTAATGGAGGATCCTTTTTACTAAATCACTAAAAATGTGCTGGCATAGTATATTTTGGAAAGTAATTTTTATGCAGCCCGGATCAGTCAGGTTTCAGGATATCCAAAATGAATATCCTTCAGAGATTTGCACTGTCTCTTAGAAGGGATTCTGAAAAACTAACTAGCTGGGAAATCTCCAGCACAGATTTGGGAACCATTACGAGGGGACACTGGAAAGTTGGGGCAGTCTTTACTGACGGCTATACACTTAGGGCTCCTTTTACGAAACTGCGTTAGGGCATTAACACGCGGAATAGCGCGTGCTAGACGCTAACGCCAGCATTGAGCTGCTGTTAGTTCTAGCCATGTAGCGCGCGGTAATATCCTGTGTGCGCCAAAAACGCTAGCACACCTTAAGGAGCCCTTAGGGGCAAATTCTATAAACTGTCTTCCAATTGTAGGCAGCGATAGGCATCCTACTGCTGTCTAATCACCCAATTGGGACACATGTTTTCTAAAATAAAACAAAACAAACCCGATACAGGCCACCTATACTGTAGGTGCAGGGAGGCACCTAAGGATACTTAAGCTCACCCAAGGCTGGGTGTGGGTGTGGTTTCACCTGTAAGTGGCCTTTGGCAAACTTAAGCATGTCTAGGTGTCTCCCTGGGGCTGCGATAGGTTCCATTTAGAGAATGTGGCACATAGTAGCTTTCAGTTTCCTGTTAAATGCATTCCTACTTAATTAATATTGAACTTAGCTTATGCAAAGGTTTGCAGAGGTTTGGGCGCATTTATCCCCCTCCATTCCTAAGTTCACATTTAAAATGTGAGATATGGAGGGGCATTTTTGATATGACATCTAAATCCAAGTTTGGCATTTTACAGAAAACATCCAAAAATTCAGTGGAGAACGTGGCTATTTTCCAAATAGGAAAACATCTATCTCTTTGCTTCAAAAATGGCCTTTTCTTATGTGTTACACAGTGAGTCAATCTTTTATAACTATTTTAGAAAAAAATGCACAAAAGAAACCATTGGGATGTAGGAAGGGCCAGTATTCTTAGTAAACTGGCCACATAGACATCCCAGCAGAGCAGTGGGGCACCCTAGGAGGCACTGCAGTGAACTTGACATAAAAAACATCAGGTGTACATCTCACCATAACCCCCATATATTGTATGATGAGCCCTCAACAACCCACCTAAAAAACACTTGTCATGCTGCCTACCCAAAGGTGGAGTCTCCAATACTGTGATCCACTGCTCACTCAATAATGTGAGCTGAGTTTCCACACCCATGACCTGCCACTCGAGGATGCAAGCCAGGTTTCCAAACCTCCTCAAACAAGGGTCAATAAATGGGTCAGTAGTCCTCCATAAAGATCCTTAATCCCTTCTTTAAGAACCCAGGAGAGTTGTGTCTCAACTTGAAAAGCTCTCACTGGCTCAAGGTCCTTACATGGGTGAGCTCTGGATCTTTACACCCCCTCCAGGTTCCAGGATAGAGAAGTCTCCACCACCCACCCTGCCCCTTAGGGCCTAGCAGGTATGACTTATTCCTCTCCTTTATCCCAGTTTTACTCCCTTGGTCAGGTCTATGCAAATGTTTTGCTAATTCCTCTATCCTAACTCTTTCAATCAGTCTAGTATTGCAACAACTATTCAGGGAAATGAAATAGCAATAATCTTGAGGGTTTAGCTTCCTTCCCCTGCCACCTCCCACATAGCTCACCCTACTAAGCTACAGCCTCCTATGCAGGGTCTTGGCCATTACCATGACTGAACAGACAGACCTGGGGACTCACTCCCATCTTCTGCTGACACACAGGACAGTTGATCTCTGGGGTTTCCTTCCTCTAGTTCTCTCATTCCTCATCACATACTTCCTTTGTTCTTATAGGATTTCCAGTGTCTCTCTAGAGTTCTCTTTTTCAGGGTTTATTTCTTCTTACTCCTGGGACAGCTAGTCAGCATTTATGTGATTCTCTCCTGCCCTATGTTCCCCTATGAAATTGTAAGCCTGGAGGGCTAGGTACTACTATTTCTCATTAACTCTAGCTATTTTAATGGGACACACTCTGTTACTAGGGCAAAGTATAGTGCCTGACAGTTTTTCCTTCTGCAAGCAAACTGAGAGGGTGTTCAGTTTTATTATTTTTGTGTATTTTTTTATCCATTTTGTGATGTTTACATCCCAATTTGGGGCCACTCTGCTCAGGAGAGGATGTAGATTCCAAGAGGATAGTCTGCAGCTCCCAGGACAACCTCCAGGTGTTCCTGCTGAGCCAGCCTGCTCTGTGTATTTTGGAAGCTCAGAATTCATTTCCCTGGGAGCTATCTCACCTTCTAATTATCAGAGGCTTGAGCGTAGGCTGTGAGGCTACTGTGTTAGTCACTTTGGGCTTCTGGGAGCCAGCTGCATTTCTCACTCTCCAGTTATGAGGATCCAGGGGGGTACTGGTATGACTGGCTTTTGGATCACTTTTGGCAAAAATGGAGGCAGAAAGTGTTCTCTATTCAGTCAGGCTGCAGAAAAAGCTGACACAGGCAGGCACCTGTACAGCACAGTGAGTACAGCCCATTATTCTCTATGGGTAAGGTTACCATATGACTCCAGAAAAAATGAGGACTGGTTTTACTGCAGTTTGCACAACAGGTTATGGGAGATACCAGCATACAAATTCAAACAATATGAACCCCTGTTCTGTTGGAGAGCAAGAACCAGCGATGTGCTGTTTCTATCTCACCTATAACTCTGATTTGGCAGGATTTAAGGTTGCACATAACATTAATCTGACCCAGTATGGCCATTTTTATGTTCTTATGTTCATCTGAATGTGTTAATAAGAACATAAGAATTGCCGATGTTGGGTCAGACCAATGATCCATCATGCCCAGCAGTCCATTCCAGCGGCAGCCCTTAGGTCAAAGACCAGTGCCCTAACTGAGACTATCCTTACCTGCATACGTTCTGGTTCAGCAGGATCTTGTCTAACTTTGTCTTGAATCCCTGGAGTGTATTTTCCCCTATAACAGCCTCCGGAAGAGCGTTCCAGTTTTCTATCACTCTCTGGGTGAAGAAGAACTTATTTTTGTTTGTACGGAATTTATCCCCTTTTAACTTTAGAGAGTGCCCTCTCGGTCTCCCTACCTTGGAGAGGGTGAACAATCTACTAAGTCTATTCCCTTCATTATCTTGAATGTTTCGATCATGTCCCCTCTCAGTCTCCTCTTTTCAAGGGAGAAGAGGTCCAGTTTTTCTAATCTCTCACTGTACGGCAACTCCTCCAGCCCCTTAACTATTTTAGTCGCTCTTCTCTGGACCCTTTCAAGTAGTACTGTGTCCTTCTTCATGTTCGGCGACTTGTGCTGGACGCATTATTCCAGATGGGGGACGTATTATGGCCCAGTACAGCGGCATGATAACCTTCTCTGATCTGTTTGTGATCCCCTTCTTAATCATTCCTAGCATTCTGTTCACCCTTTTCGCAATCGCCGTGCATTGCGCAGACAGCTTCATCAAATTGTCAACCAGTACTCCCAAGTCACTTTCCTGGGGGGCCTTTCCGAGTACCACACCAGACATCCTGTATTTGTGTATAAGATTTTTGTTACTTACATGCATCACCTTACACTTATCCACGTTAAACCTCATTTGCCATGTCATAGCCCATTTCTCAAGTGTATTTATATCACGTCGCAGGTCTTCATAATCTTTCTGTGTCTTCACTACTCTGAATAACTTTGTATCATCTGCAAATTTAATCACCTCTCTTGTCGTACCAATTTCCAGGTTGTTTATAAATATGTTGAAGAGCACAGGTCCAAGCACCGAACCCTGCAGCACTGCACTTGTGACACTTTTCCAGTCCGAGTATTGTCCATTTACCCCAACTCTCTGTTTCCTATCCACCAACTAGTTTTTAATCCACATGAGTATTTCACCCTCGATTCCATGGCTCGCAATTTTTCAAAGTAGTCGTTTATGCGGAACCTTTTTGAATGCCTTCTGAAAATCCAGATATACAATGTTGACTATACCTTCCATCAAAGAAATCTACTATACTAGAAACACTAATTTTTTCATTGTAGCTCAAACTTTATGGAACGCCATGCCTCCTCAACTCCCTCGACAAATTCAAGACTAAACTAAAAATGTTCTTAATCCAAGACGCATACCACAGCATCTAAATATTTCCTTTACATCTAAATATTTCCTTGTATTAATATACAAAAGCAATCTCCATTCCTGGTGTTTTATTCCCCTCACTCTTCCCTTTAATTATTTGTTTTTTAATTATTAACTTCCCCCCTTTGCCCTCAAACTCATGTTTGTATTTATAATTTGTCTAATTAATGTTCACACTTTCCCCTCCTACCCCCCTACAAAACATTTTATTTTAGCCTCTTTTAGCTTTGTAAACCGACCAGGTGTACGTCAATGGTCGGTATATTAAAATTTAATTAAACTTGCAACTTGACCGGGTCGCCCTCGTCTATCTGCCTGTTTACTCCCTCGAAGAAGTGCAGCAAGTTCGTCAAGCAAGATCTTCCCTTGCTGAAGCCATGCTGGCTGGTCCTCATCAGACTGTGTCTGTCAAGGTGATCAATGATGCAGTCCTTTATCAGCGCCTTTACCATCTTTCCCGGTACCAAGGTCAGACTCACCGGTCTGTAGTTTCCTGTATCTCCCCTTGAACCTTGCTTGAAGATTGGCGTAACATTCGCCACTTTCCAGTCTTCCGGAATCCTTCCCGATTTGATCAACAGATTGGCTATTAGTTGAAGCAGTTCAGCTATACCCCCTTTCAGTTCCTTGATTACCCTCAGATGGATGACATTCGGTCCCGGGAATTTATCGTTTTTAAGCCTATCAGTCTGCCTGCATACCTCTTCTAGACTGACCGTCAACCCTATCAGTTTCCTGTCTTTGTTTCCTGTGTATAGCCTGTTGGCTTCCGGTATGTTGTGTATATCCTCTTCGGTAAATACAGACACAAAAAATGTGTTCAGTTTTTCGGCAATGGCTTTGTCCTCCTTTAGCACTCTCTTTATTCCATGGTCATCCAATGGCCCCACCGCTTCCTTTGTGGGTCGTTTCCCCTTAATATATCGAAAGAACGTCTTGAAGTTATTTGCCTCCTTGGCTATTTTTGCCTTGTAGTATCTTTCAACCCCTTTTACTGCCTTATGGCATCTGCTTTGATGTTGTTTGTGCTTTTTCCAGTTTTCGTCTGTTTTTGACCTTTTCCATTCCTTAAACGAAATATTCTTGTTTCTGATCGCTTCCTTCACCACTACAGTGAGCCACGTCGGTTCCTTGTTCTTTTTCCTCTTGGA
Source organism: Geotrypetes seraphini (assembly GCF_902459505.1). Lineage (NCBI taxonomy): Eukaryota > Metazoa > Chordata > Amphibia > Gymnophiona > Dermophiidae > Geotrypetes > Geotrypetes seraphini. Next base: position 33,474,761 of record NC_047101.1, on the reverse strand, counting down.
TCCCTTTTTGATACCTGGTATATTGTATATAGATTTTGTGCCTCGCTGACTGTGTCCTTAAAAAGGGACCATGCTTGCTCTAGCGTTTTTACAGTGCATTAATGTATTAACACATATTGGTAAATGAAACCCTAATTTTCTATATGAGACAAAAGAAGGTGAATGGACTTGCTGAAGGTCCAAAAGAGTGTCGGTAAGATTTGGAACCTGTTTCTCTAACAACTAGGCTATTCTTCCATTTTTGTCAGTACTGTGGGAAAGTAAATCTGTTTTTTTTTTGGCAAAATCTTAAGACAACATTTTGGGTCATCTTTAATCAGTTTGGAAAGATATACTCATTTTGAATATGTAGCAGTCCAGATGTGTTCTTTGTGAGAGAACTGCACGTGGGTGCTGGTCTGCTCTGGACCAGGATGTATGAATAGCACAATCTCCCCTTAATGTGTTCTTTGTTCCAAAAAGAATGCATAAAGATTTGGTACTCATTAAAATGATAAATAATTTGGAAGATAATATAGCCTATAACAAAAATTTGATGAGCCTATAGAGAAGACCCATTTGCTAAATAATTTTATATATTTATCTCTCTTGTTTTTTTTTTGTTCCTCACTTTGTGGAATCTCTCTCTCTCTTTCTCTGCTGTTGCTCTTTCCAAATACATTACATTTGAATCTCAGCTTGTCTGATTGTGTATCTCTTTATATAGATTGAGAACTTGAAGTTCAATGCTTTATAGTTTAAGAAAATATTTGGAATCTGTGCCCAAAAAGTCACTGTACACCATAGAAGACTCAGAATCTATCTACATGTGTGAAAAAACAATGAACCTCAGATCAGCCAACAGGCCCAAAACTCCTATCAGTTCAACTTTCATAGCAATAACCCTAGCAAAATTTGCTTGCTTCTCACCATAAGAGGAATGGCGGTATCCTATACATATCAGCTGGCTGAACTTTTCCCAGCATAGGTGCCTCATGGCTCGCCACTATCACCAGTCCAGTGGCTCAGAATCAATGCTATACATTGTCATACAAAACACCTAGGTGCAATTCATGTCAGGGCTTTCACTCTTTAATATGGAATGCTGTAGTGGTAGCGTTTAGAGCCCCCACCCTGTGAGACATGATGTCCAGTGGTGACACATGCACCCTCATTCTATAACTTGGTGCCATTTATGCACTTGTATATAATAAACATAAGAACATAAGAAATGCCTCTGCTGGGTCAGACCCGAGGTCCATCATGCCCAGCAGTCCACTCACGCGGTGGCCCAACAGGTCCCGGACCTGTATAGTAATCTTCTATCTATACCCCTCTATCCCCATTTCCAGTATGAATTTATCCAATCCTTTCTTGAACCCCAGTACCGTACTCTACCCTATTACGTCCTCTGGAAGCACATTCCAGGTGTCCACCACACGTTGGGTAAAGAAGAACTTCCTAGCATTTGTTTTGAATCTGTCTCCTATCAGCTTTTCCGAATGCCCTCTTGTTCTTTTGTTATTAGAAAGTTTGAAGAATCTGTCCCTCTTTACTCTCTCTATGCCCTTCATGATCTTATAAGTCTCTATCATATCTCCTCTAAGTCTCCTCTTCTCCAGGGAAAAGAGACCCAGCTTCTCCAATCTCTCAGAATATGACAGGTTTTCCATACCTTTTATCAGACGTGTCGCTCTCCTCTGAACCCTCTCGACTAACGCCATATCCTTCTTAAGGTACGGCGACCAATATTGGACGCAGTACTCCAAATGCGGGCGCACCATCGCCCGATACAACGGCAGGATAACTTCTTTCGTTCTGGCTATAATACCCTTTTTGATTATACCAAGCATTCTATTCGCTCTCTTAGCGGCCGCTGCACACTGTGCCGACGGCTTCATTGTCATGTCCACCATTACCCCCAAGTCCCTTTCCTGGGTACTCTTATTCAATAACATTCCTCCCATTGTATAGTTGTACCTCGAGTTTCTGCTCCCCACATGTAATACTTTACATTTCTCAATGTTGAACTTCATCTGCCATTTTGCCGCCCATTCTTCTAGTTTGTTCAAGTCCCTTTGCAATTCTTCGCAGTCCTCTGTAGTCTGAGCTCCATTAAATAGTTTGGTGTCGTCCGCAAATTTTATTATCTCGCACTTCGTCCCTGTTTCTAGATCATTTATGAAGATATTAAATAGCAGTGGCCCGAGCACCGAGCCCTGCGGGACACCACTCGTGACCCTCCTCCAGTCGGAGTAGTGACCCTTCACTCCTACCCTTTGTTTTCTACCCTCCAACCAGTTTCTGATCCATCTATGTACGTCTCCTTCCACCCCATGGTTCTTCAATTTCCGGAGTAGACGTTCATGGGGCACCTTGTCAAAGGCTTTTTGGAAATCTAGATATATGATGTCTATGGGGTCTCCTTTGTCCATCCGTTTGTTGATTCCTTCGAAGAAGTGCAATAAGTTTGTTAGGCACGATCTTCCCTTGCAGAAACCATGCTGGCTGGTTATCAGAAGTTCATGTTTTTCAAAATGTTGATCAATGTTTTCTTTTATCAGTGCTTCTGCCATTTTCCCTGGAACCGAAGTCAGGCTCACCGGCCTGTAGTTTCCCGGGTCACCTCTTGATCCCTTTTTAAAGATGGGCGTAACGTTGGCTATCTTCCAATCTTCCGGGATCTCGCCTGTTTTCAGGGATAAGTTGCAAATTTGCTGCAGTAGTTCTGCTATCTCCTCCTTTAATTCCTTCAGAACCCTAGGATGTATGCCATCCGGACCCGGGGATTTGTCAGTTTTTAGTTTTTCTATCTGCCTACGAACGTCCTCAAGGCTCACTTCTATGGATGTTAATTTTTCTGCTTGACTTCCGTTGAAGAATTGCTCAGGATCCGGTATGTTGGACGTGTTTTCGTTTGTAAATACAGACGAGAAGAACATGTTAAGCCTTTCTGCCACTACCTTCTCCTCCTTCACCACTCCCTTCCTGTCTCCGTCGTCCAGCGGTCCCACTTCCTCTCTAGCCGGCTGCTTCCCTTTAACATATCTGAAGAATGGTTTGAAATTTCTTGCTTCCCTGGCTAGCCTCTCTTCATAATCTCTTTTGGCTTTCCGAACCTCATGGTGACATTCTTTTTGATGCTTCTTGTGCTCTTTCCAGTTCCCCTCAGTTTTGTCCTTTTTCCATTTCTTGAATGAATTTTTCTTATTGCCTATCGCTTCCTTCACTGTTTTGGTTATCCACGCCGGGTCTTTTGTTCGATTCTTTTTGCACCCCTTCCTGAATCTGGGGATATACAGATTTTGCACCTCGCTCACCATGTCCCTGAAGAAGGACCAGGCATGATTTACCATTAGCCATGTTTTGGAAGTGTTCCTAAGTTTCTTCCTTACCAATTCCCTCATTGCTTCGTAGTTTCCCTTCCTGAAGTTAAAGGTTGTCGCAATGGATCTCTTGCCTTTTGACACTCCTACCTCAACCTTGAACTTGATCATATTATGATCGCTGTTTCCCAATGGTCCCACTACTTCTACTTCCTTTGCAGGTCCCCTTAACCCATTTAGGATTAGATCCAGAGTGGCATTTCCTCTCGTCGGTTCTCTAACAAGCTGTTCCATGCAGCAATCCTGTGTAGCTTCCAGGAATTTTGTCTCCCTAGTGCATTTCGAGCTTCCAAGACTCCAATCTATCCCAGGGTAGTTGAAGTCTCCCATAATAACCGTGTTGCCGCTTTTGCATTCTCGCTTCATCTCGGCTTCCATTTCCTCATCGATATCTCTGGTTTGCCCGGGTGGGCGATAAAATAGGCCCATCTTTATTTCAGGCCCTTTCCTTCCCGGTATTTTGATCCATAGAGATTCAAGCTTGCTGGCCGTCTCTGCTGTGTCCATTTTTGTGGATGGTATGCCTTCTTTTATGTATAGGGCTATTCCACCTCCTTTTTGTCCTGATCTGTCCTGGCGATAGAGCTTGTATCCCGGTAGTGCTGTATCCCATTTGCTTTCCTCATTCCACTATGTTTCAGAGATTCCAATGATGTTGATGTCTTCTGTGTTGGCCAAGGCTTCTAGTTCCCCCATTTTGTTTCTTAGGCTCCTTGCATTAGCATATATGCACTTTAGATCCTGGTATTTTGCTGTCCTCCTTTCCTTTCCCTGTGCTTCGGTCCATATTTTCTTCTCTTTTGCTGCAGACATTGTAACCACTTCTTCTGGGTTCGTCGACCCCTGCAATCTGTCCCTTGTTTCTTCCCAGCCATTTTTCCCCTCAGTATCTTCGCAGGATACCGTCTTCCGAATCGTCGACCCTTGGTCAACTGTCGGCTATCCCCTTCTTCTTAGTTTAAAGCCTGTTCTATTCCTCTCTTGACATTGTTTGCTAGGAGTCTAGTTCCTGCTGCGCTGAGGTGCAGTCCATCTTTCCTGTAGAGCTTGCTCTTTCCCCAAAACGCCGTCCAGTTCCTCACGAAGTGGAATCCTTCTTCCTCACACCATCTCCTCATCCACGTATTTATTGATTGTAGTTCCTCTTGTCTTTTCACATCTGCCCTCGGTACTGGTAGGATCTCTGAGAACACTATCTTCTGGGCCCTCATCCTCAGCTTCCTTCCCAGAATCTTGAATTGTTCTAACAGCGTGCTTCTTTTGTAGTCTCTCTTGCTGACATCGTTCGTCCCGATGTGGATCACTACAGCTGTCTCTTCTGTCTCCGCCCCTTCCAGGATCATTCCAATTTTGTCCACGATGTCCTTGGTTCTTTCTCCCGGAAGGCAGGTCACCAGTCGGTCCTCTCTCCCTCCTGCTATGTGCCTAAGGATCGAGTCTCCCACTAGGATCGCTGACTTTCCCTTCTTCAATTTTTGCTTCGGTCTCAGGTCAATGTCCTCAAAGTGCTTCACTCTTTCTTCTTCTGGGCCTCGACTAGCCAAATTCTCCCCCTCTTGCGGTAGTCCTCTGTGGGTGTCATCCTTGAGGTAATCTTCTTCTTGCTCTCCCATGCATGTTGGTATCCGTGTAGCTTCTTCTTTCATCTGAAGTTCGTTCTCTTCCACCTTCGTCCTGTATGCCTCTTCAATGAATCTCTCGAGCTCCCTGACTTCCTCCTCAATGTGTCTCTCCATGGTGTGAAATCCTTCGATCTCCTGTATCCTGTCCTCTAGTCGCTTGACCTCCTTCTTCAAGCTTTTCAGTTCCTGACACCGACTGCATACATATGACTGTCTCCCCGAGGGGAGATAGTCATACATATGACAGTCTGTGCAGAACACTGGAAAGCTCATCTTCTGGCTTCCTTCTGCTTCCATTGTTGTTCCTACTTTAAGATATCAGTTGAGATTACTTGTGACTTGAGATTACTTGTGACTTGTGTCCGCTTTGTGTCCTTTCTCTCTCCCTATCTGCTGCTGGTGTCCTCCCTGACTCTCTCTCTGTGCTGGTGCCCTCTCTTTCTCTCTCTAACTGTCTCTGGTGTCCTCTCGCTCACTGCCTGTTGTGGTGTCTTCTCTGTCTCTCTCTCTGTGCTGGTGTCTTCTCTCTCTATGCTGGTCTCTCTCTCTCTCTCTCTCTACCTGCTGCTGGGGTCCTCTCTCTCACTCTCTCCCTCTGCCTGCTTGGTATACTTGTGTGAATGGCTTGGCCCTTTGTGTCTGTCTCTCTCTTACCTTCTGTGCTTTCCTTCTGTACTTGTCGCTTCTTTACCCTTCTGTCTTACTCCCTTGACTTGTCCCTTCTCAAAGGCCCTTCGCAAAGGCACTCTCGCTAAGGCGAGCGCCTTTGCTGCTCGCCTTCGCTGCGCGCCGAACGGCTGCGCGCCGTTGGCTCCGCCCCCTTTCAAGGGGGAGTCCAACGCTGCCTCTGACGCGGTGGGGGTGGACGGAGCATACTCTCGCCGCTTCCCCGAGTCCTGTGCTTCTTCCTGCCTCCTTCCCCTGTGCAGAACTCTTTGTCTCCGACTCTCCCTCTCTGTCAAGCTACCCGAGCACGCTGCCTCCTTCTCCTTCGCTCTGGCAACCCGATTCAATGCTCTCCGTGTTGGCTCCGCCCCCTTTCAAGGGGGAGTCCGACGCTGCCTCTGACGCGGTGGGGGTGGGCGGAGCGTACTCTCGCCGCTTCCCCGAGTCCTGTGCTTCTTCCTGCCTCCTTCCCCATCTATGTGGGGAAGTGTGCTGTAGTAAGAACACTCCTCAAAAAAACCACCATGGACCCGGACAATCCAAGCAGCTAAAGACCAATCTCAAATCTCCCATTTGTCTCAACTAGAAAATATATTACTCACATAACTTGAAGACTTCATGGAAACAAACACCACCCTCTCCAACTTCCAATCAGGATTCAGGAAGCCACATAGCACAGAAACTATGCTTCTAGACCACATCCAAACCTGTCGCTTTCAGACCATGTATCAAAATTAGTGCCTTTTTTACCCAACACGTGGTGGACACCTGGAATGCACTTCCAGAGGATGTAATAGGGCAGAGAACGGTACTGGGGTTTAAGAAAAGATTTGACAATTTTCTGCTGGAAAAAAGGATAGAGGGGTATAGATAGAGGATTACTGCACAGGTCCTGGACCTGTTGGGCCGCCACGTGAGCGGACTGCTGGGCATGATGGACCTCAGGTCTGATCCAGCGGAGGCATTGCTTATGTTCTTTGACTCGGAGCTTCACTAAGAGATTGGTTACCTGTACGTCCTGAGGCAGCTTTTTTGAAGCGAAACGCTGGCCATCGTCAACGGGTGGTATATCTCTTCCAGACACACTCAGTATTGCTCTGATGAAGCATTAGCTGCTTAATCATTTTTGTAGTCTCTCAATGCAGCATAAACAACTTAGGGATTCTACTGCATTGCATAAGGCTTTTATATAGTGAAATATTATAGAGGAGGTTTTTTATGCCAGTGATTATATTAACCCTCATAAAGCCTCCTATTTATCTACAATTTTAACATATTGTTAAAATTTTAACATATTGTTGGGTTGGAGGAGGGGATATGAGGCTTTTTCCTACCTCGTGATAATTTTCACAATATTAAGCCATTTGGTTATTGCTTGCCAATCCCTATTTTGTTTCTATTCAGTCTTTTGGGAGACTATTTATGGATTACTCCTTAGCATTCACTTGGTGTGTGTGTCTACTATGCTGCAAATATTTTGAGAGTGTGGTTGTTTGTGATTTTCTAATTTTGTCTCATATAGGCTTGTGTGTGTTGGGCTGCTTATATTACTTCTGCCAACTAAAGTGCTCCCATGATTATTTTTCAGAAAGCGATTTTTGCATTTGTATTATCCCACCTAGATTACTGCAATGCTCTACTAGTGGGTTTACCAGCAAAACACTCTCCCTTCTTCAAAGGGTGCAAAATGCCACAATCCAACTCCTAAAAAAAACCTGGGCTTCCGCAACCACATCACCCCTGAACTAACATTCATGCACTGGCTGCCTATCCAAAAACAATGCGCCTTTAAAGCCTTGGTGTTAGCCTTCAAGACTTTCCACAAGATGACACCAAACTACATAGCATCAAAACTACAAATTTATGTCCCCAATCAATCACCAAGACCATGGCGGCAGGAGAGAGTGAGCAACTCTCCTGCTGGGCAGGAGCAGACAAGTGTGTGTGTGTGTGTGTGGGGGGGGGGGGGGTCAGTGGGAGATGGAACATTTTCCTCTGTTACTCTCCCTGCTGGTCAGTCAGCTGAGCCGGCAGGACTTGGGGAGATCTGTGGTTCAGTTGGTTGGGGCAGGGAGAGCAGCTTTGATAGAAGGTATGAATTGTGCTTGACGATTGCTCTTCTAAGCAAGTGCCAGGCAGAGTTCCTCACACAAATAGCGTTCATATCAATTGCATACTATTATGCTGAGAATTGGCTGTAAAATAAAAATTGCTCCCACTATTGCCACCACATTGACTTGCTGGATTTTACCGGCAAATTTTGAGAATCCGGCGTTCTTGTTTTTTTGTTTTGAAATGGGTTGGAAACAATCTTGCATCCTGTTAACCCCTGTGCTTCATCTATTGATATCATTCAGATTTTAGGCATGATCAACTCTTGTCTGAGAAGGGGAATTATGTCCAGTGCTTGGAAAGAACTAGTCATGCAATTGCTCTTAAATAAGCTTGGACATATCTAAAATAGCCAACAACAGTTGTCTTTATCTGGAAATTTGATAATAAATATACCCTCAAAAACTTTAAATGGATATGTGTGGGATCGTATTTCTTACTGTATTAAATCGCAAATTCAGAATTTTTTGCCTGGGGGGAAAAAAGACTTCAAGAGCTCATGGATGCCTGATTTAAGAACTTGTCTAAGCAGGTCAGCCTCTTGTGAGCTATCATTAGTCAAAACCCCTTTTGTTTGGCATGTCCATTTACACATTTTTTTATTCACTAATGCGATATTCGCAACAGGTAGGCAAAAATTATAACTTAGCCTCGTATCATTGTGCTCCAGCTTGATGATAATAATGCTCAGGGGTACTGTATAAACTTCAGTTTTCTACTACCACTACTACTATTAATTATTTCTGTAGCGCTACCAGACACACGCAGCACTGCACAGAGTCACAAAGAATAAGAAAACAGTCCCTGCTTGAAAGAGCTTACAATCTAAACAGGCAAAACAGGCAAACAAGATGTCATGGATACAGTCAAGGGGAATGGTCAATCAGCGGGCTGGGTTGGAGGGCAGAGGAATAGGGTTAAGGATTGAAAACTATATAAAAAAGGTGGGTTTTCAGTTTGCTTTTAAACAAATGAAGGGGCTTGATGGACAAACTTGGATAATTTATTCCAGGCATAGGGGTCAGTTAGATGAAAGGAACGAAGTCTGGAATTGGCAGTGAAGGAGAAGGGTAACGCTAAGAGTGACTTATCTGAAGAACGGAGTTCTCTGGGAGGTGTAGAAGGAGAGAGAAGTGTCCCCGTTTCACTCTTGTTAGAGCAGTGTCTTGCAAACTTTCTGCCTGGTGGCATACTAAATCCAGTGCCTCAGCCTGAAGGTACCTGGAAGTGCGCAGACGTCAATGCAATGATGTCACACACATGCGTGACATCATACACGTGCGGAAGCCCACTGGCCACGACCCGTCGGTGGAGGAATCTGGGAGGTGCAGGGAGAGGATGAGAGATGCCAGCCAGGAGGATAGTCATCTGCCGTGAGAGGCACGTCCTGTAGGCAGGTAGTCGGCGTGGACGACTCTCCTCCTTGCCAGTGTATCACGGCACACCAGAAATCTCAGGAGGAGACATTCATTAATTTATCCTACAATTAAAAACTAGAAAGACAGCACTTCAGAATGTGCTAACTGTAGACCTATTTCTAACCTTCCATTTCTTTCAAAATTAACGGAGAAAATAGTATTTAACCAGATATCTGACTTTAACCAAACTCATGCCTTACATCCCAATCAAATCGGCTTTCGTAATAATCATTCAACAGAACATGCTCTATTAGGCCTCACTACTTCCATACGATATTATCTTGATCAACACAAATATGTTATTCTTGTTCTCTAGACCTCTCAGCTGCCTTTGACATGATAGATCATTCATTACTTCTCCAAAGACTTGCCGCCATCAGAATCTCCAGACAAATTCTTGATTATTTTTTTCTTATTTCTCAAATCGTACTTCCGTTGTATCTTTTAATAACACATTGTCCACTGTGCTGTGCTCCAAAATGCTGGAGAGGGTGCAGAGACGAGCAACAAAGCTAATAAATGGTATGGAGAACTTGGAATATGAGGAACGACTCAAGAAACTGGTACTGTTCTCCCTTGAGAAGAGGAGACTGCGAAGGGACATGATTGAGACTTTCAAAATACTGAAAGGCATCAACAAAATAGAACAGGAACATAAATTATTTACATTGTCCAACGTGACATGGACAAGAGGACATGGACTGAAGCTAAGGGGTGACAAGTCCAGGACAAATGTCAGGAAGTTTTGCTTCACGCAGCGAGTGGTGGACACCTGGAATGCTCTCCCAGAGGAGGTTATTACGGAATCCACCGTTCTAGGATTCAAAAACAAATTAGATGCACATCTCCTTACGAGAGGCATAGAGGGATACAGGTGACTGAAACTACATCAAGTGTACACCTGACTGGGCCTCCGCATGTGCGGATCACTGGATTCAATGGACCATGGGTCTGATCCGGAGATGGCAGTTCTTATGTTCTTATGTTCCGTGGAAAGAAGTTCTTATGTTTCCATGGAAAGAAAATATTAACCTAATTTCACCGACAACTATCAATAATCAACCAATAAACCTTGTCAGTTCGATCAAAATCCATGGCGTATTTATTGACAATAAATTATCTTACCATTTTCAAATCAGTGCAGTTGTAAAGAACTGTTTCTGGAAACTCAGAATGATTAAATCCATAGCCAACATTCTTGACTCTCAGTCCCTTAATATTTTAATACACTCACTCATAATTTCCAAACTTGACTACTGCAATTCTCTGCTTAAAGGAGTCTGTCAAAAAGACATTCAATGTCTACAATTAATCTAAAATATAGCAATAAAAATTATTACCAATAAAAAAAATTTGATCACGTTACTCCCTTATTAAAAAGTGCTCACTGGCTACCTATCTATCACCGTATCACTTACAAAATTGCTTTAATCACTTTCAAAACCATGAAAACCAAGGAACCCACTTTTAACCATAAATATCTGATTCCATACGATCCTCCAAGAACATTAAGATCCTCTTCACAGCATCTTCTTCATGTCCCATCCCTAAAAATTATTAGTATCCGTAGGGCCTCTTCTTTTGCAACGATAGCCCCAACAATATGGAATTCGTTATCATCATATTTAAGGTCTGAACAGAATTTAGATAAATTCAAGGGTGGCCTTAAAAGCTTTTTATTTAAAGACACATATGACTGTTAATTGGTCTATGGAACTTTTCTAGCTCATTTTCAATATAAAAAATCATTTCCTATACAAAATTAATTTTTTCCCTATGTTATTATCCTTAATTGTTCTCTTTTTTTTTTAAATTGTATTTCTACCCACCATCATAGTGTTCCATGTAAGTAATATGTCATTAAAAGTTTAACTGGACCCCTTTTAAAATTTTATATTGTAAAATGCTTAGAATTTATGATTAGTGTTTTATCAACTTTTTAATAAACTTGAAACTTGAGCACGCAGTTTGTGATTCACTGTGCTAGAGCTTCGTCAAGAGTATAACTACCTTATTGTTAGCCAGCCATTCTTGATTGATCCAAAGAAGTTGCAGGGGAATGAAATTTGGATATCATGCACGGTTAGGGCTCCTCAGCTTGGAAAAGAGACGGCTGAGGGGAGATATGATTGAAGTCTACAAAATCTCATAAGTGGATAGACTTTTCACTCTCAAAAATTACAAAGACTAGGGGACACTCAATGAAGTTACAGGGAAATACTTTTAAAACCAATAGGAGGAAATTTTTTTTCACTCAGAGAATAGTTAAGCTCTGGAACGCGTTTCCAGAGGATGTGGTAAGAGAGGATAGCGTAGCTGGTTATAAGAAATGTTTGGCCAAGTTCCTGGAGGAAAAGTCCATAGTCTGTTATTGAGAAAGACATGGGGGAAGCCACTGCTTGCCCTGTATTGGTAGCATGGAATATTGCCTCTCCTTGGGTTTGGGCCAGGTACTAGTGACCTGGATTGGCCACCGTGAAAATGGACTACTGGACTTAATGGACTAAGGCTATTCTTATGTTCTCTGACTGTACTAATTTTATCACAAACTGTTTTTGGCCTGCCTTATTGCAGCTTTAAATTGTGCCTGGATCGATTTACAAAAGGTAGATGAGTGAATACATTTGTTTTCCTGCCAATAGCGCTTAGTCCAGTGGAGCTCATAAAGTGAAGAGGAATAGGAGGAAATATGTTTTCATTCAGAGAATAGTTATGCTCTGGAACTCATTGCCAGAGGATGTGATAACAGTGGTTAGCATGCCTGGGTTTAAAAATGGTCTGGACAAGTTTCTGGAAGAATAGGTCTATAATCTGCTATTGAGATAGACATGGGGGAAGCCACTGCTTGCCTTGGAATTGGTAGCATGAAATTTTGCTACTATTTGGGTTTCTGCTAAATACTTGCGACCTGGATCGGCCACAGTTGGAAGCAGGATACTGAACTAGAAAGACCATTGACCTGTCCCTTTATGGCTATTTAATGCTGGGTATTACTACTTTGATATCTAAATGTTTACTGTTTATTGCATGGAGAGTAGGCGACTGCATGCCAAGTGTTTATTGACTGGGAAAGATTTCATTGGTCACTCTGCCAATATGAGTCAAATTAACCTTTTTCTGGTGAAAGAACATCCATTGTACAGGAACATTTCAATTGTATAATGAGATTGACTTTGCCCATAATCTTTTCAGTCTGTGCAATTCTACCTGTATCTGTTCATAGATAACCAGATCTGAAAAAGCTGTGCAGTAGCTCATAACTATGACTGGATTGATTTGTATTGTATTGATTCCAAGAAAAATGTTAATTACTCTGCGGAAGTAACTACCTTATGGAGCTGAGATTGTTAAGATTAATGAGAAAAGGATTGTGTTATGCTTTAATGCTATTGTGAACTTAATCGGACGCCAATTTACACCTCATTGTTAAGAGTAACTGATATTTCTTCTCGTGAGAACAAATTTACATATTTTCCAGTTAAGCTTAAGACTAAAGACTTTTTTTAATGATTAAGAAGGAAGTGCTAAATGGGCTCAAATGCGTGTTTTTTGTATGTGTGTTTTTTAAATGCTTAAAATGGTAACTACTCCCATTCTCTAAATCCTTTGTTGAACGTGGAAGAGGAGTCCAGGACTCTTTCCAATGGATCTGGTGCTTCCCAAGTTCTGCATTGTAGGAATTTAAAAGAAAATGCAAAAATTGTGTTACAAAAGTAGGACTTCAAGCAAAGTAAATGTCATTTGGCTGCAGCTGGGCCTCTAGTGGATTTCATCCTGGTGCAGCAGATTGATATTAAGGATGAGCAAATAGATAACATTTCTGTTATGTAGACGTTCCACATTTACTGCACAAAATATAAGCATTGGTTAAAATGTATGTCATAGGGGTTGGGAGATTTTCTACAAGTTAAGAAAAAGCATTTTTAAACAGCCAGGCAGATGTTAAATGACAGGGAATTTAAGGAGAGTGACAACGGCTCAAGGATGAATACAGATCAGAAACAGCTTGGTCTAAATCAGTGTCTTGCAAACTTTGTGAGCCGGCAGCACACTAAGTTGGCAGCCGTGCTTCGAGGGCACATATGCATTGATGTCATGCATATGTGTGATGTCATCATATCAACATTCACACATGTGTGGAGGCCCTCCAGATGGGGCTCTGAGAGGCCTGTGTGTGTGTTTTTTTTTTTTTTGGGGGGGGTGCTGAAAAAGAAAAGGAGTAGGGAGGACAGGAGGAGAGGCGCCAGTGCCAGCTGACTGCCTGCACGATGTGCCTCTAGGCCCATCCTGTAAGCAATCAGCTGGCACTGGCACTTCTCCTCCTCCTCAGCATCTGGCACCACACCTGGAATCTTAGTGTGCCACGACACACAGTTTGCGATTCACTGGTCTAAAGCTATGTTTCCATCCCTTCTCCCACTTCAATTTTATGGCATGGTGTCTAGTTCTTCCTTCTCAAACCACATGCCCAGGTGCCACAAGTTCTTTCAGAGACTAAAAATCAGCTCCACTCATGTTCTATTAAAGGGAATGGGACTTGGTTACAATCAAAGCAGTTTTACATATTATATATACCTACTTATTTTGCAACTGGGACAATGGGGAGATAAGTGACTTGCCCAGAGTCATAAGGTGTTGCTGTGGGAATCAAACCCAGTTCCAGGTTCTCAGTCTGCTGCACTAACCTCTAGGTTACTCCTCTACCCTTAAATAGGGTTATAAGACATCCGGGAAAACCCAACATGTTCTCTTTTTATAGGACTATCAAGGGTCCTGGATGGACTTTCCAAACCAGGTAGTTTTTCCAGGTTTTGGAAAGCTCCAACAAGCTCTGGCCGCATCTGGAGGGCATCTGAGCATGTGCGGATAACGTCATACACATGCTCGAGGCCCTCAAGACGTAGCCAGAGCTTATCGGGGAAGAAGAAAGGAGGTTTGTGGAGGTGGGGCTGGAGGCTGAACTGGGAGGGGCTGGGGTGGAATGGGATAGAGCCAAAGGCAGAACTGGGCGGAATGGGGCATGGCCAGAAGCAGAACAGGCCTGCCTCAAATATGGTAACCCTACCCTAGACCAACAAGCAACTAGTTATGAACAAACCAATTAGCAGATAATATTTATACCAAAACCTCAAATACTCAAGACACTACTTGATTGATTTCATGTCCTTACTGGGGTAACGTGTTCATCATTGGCCTTGTTAAGTTTTTTAATGCAGGCAATACCCTAATGCATCAATGTGGTACTGGAATAATAGTTAAGAAGAGCACTTAACTTCTAGCCCAACGGCTACCCAGCCGTTTCACTGGCATGCTTCCACAGGGGCTAATGCTCTCCGCTCTCTTGCTGTTTCATTTTCTCTATGCAGGTAAACTGGGAAAATCTCTTCTCTTCAAAATCACAGGTCTCTGGAACAACCTTACTATCCCGTTGCAGAACCTGGGTCTCTCCAACTATTCCGCAAGCAACTGAAAACTTGGCTCTTCTCTAACATGTAATTCTATTTTCCCCCTTACTCTTCCATTCTATAAATAAGCTCATGTAAACCTTTTCCTTTCTCTTCTTATATTTTAAGTTCTTGTAAACCGTGCCGAGCTCCACTTCCGTGGAGAGGATGCAATATATAAACTTAAGGTTTAGTTTAGTTTATTTGAAATACTACGTAGGCACTCCTCGCACCACTTATATTTGATTGCCCCATTAGAATATTCTTGCTTCCAGAATCGATCGGCCCTGCCCGGATTGGACACAAATCGGTCTGACCCAGTATGGCTATTCTTATTTCATTTTAAATGTTTCTGTATTGCTATGACAGCATTCCTTTGCTGGCTGTCAAGACTTAATTGCTCTGTGTGTTCCGTTCTGGAGCAAGGTACCCAAGGAAAATGAGAGGAAGGGGAAATAAAGGGAAGTGAGCTGTTTTTGCAATATTTGTAAGGTTACTGTGGCTGTCACACCATAAGGGATCTTTGTGTTAGGGGAGAACTAGGCAGGGTATGGAAAAACAGCTCTTCATACTCTGGACTGCTTCATGCTTTGGCTTTGTACTTACAAAGGACTAAGCCACAGCGATCTTCTCCTCAACTTTTTGTGTCCTTTGATCCAAACAAGTTGATACATCCAGTTTCCAAGCACACCATCTCCAAATGGTTGGCTGCTTGCATCTCTTTCTGCTATACTCAGGATGGACTGTATCTAGAGGATTGAGTCACAGCCCATAAGGTTAGAGCCATGGCAGCATCTGTAGTTCTCCTTAGATCTACTCCTACTGAGGAAATCTGTACAGCTGACACTTGGTCCTCGATTCATACTTTCACCTCCTCTCATTATTGTCTGGATTCTTTTTCCAGATGGGATGGCCACTTTGGCCAGGCAGTATTATAAAATTTATTCTCCTGAATTGCCAACGCTCCCCGCCATCCCATTCTGGTTAGCTTCAGATGTTGAGAATATGCTGCCTGCTTGTCTTGGGATAAAGCACAGTGTTTATGGCCAATCAGGGACTTCCTTAGACTCATCCCTAAGGAAGTCCCTGATTGGCTGAGACGCCTCAAGCCTTTCCCAAGGGAGGAGCCCGAGGTGCCTCAGCCAATCAGGGTCTTAGGCCCCTCCCCGTGAATCAGATGATGCATCGGGGTGTGACCTAAGGTTGGTATCACGGCGGAGCAGCAGGAGCAGGAGGACTTTGCCCTTCCTCCTGACCGAAGATCACAGGACTTGGGAAGCCTGAGGAGTGTTCCCGCTAAGCTGCGCTGGGGTGCGTTGGCGCACAAAATATTACCTCGCAGCGCACATGTTTCTCGTCACAGCGCACACAGTGTAGAGCACAGTTCTTCAACCGCCGGTCCGCAAACAAAATCTTGCCGGTCCGCGAAGGATTCGGTCCCCGCCGCAACGAAAGGCCGGCGTCAGCTGACTTGCAACTTCCTGTTGCAGTCGCTGTGCCGGGACTCCTGCCTTCGCCGGGACTCCTGCCTTCCATCGCGTTTGCCTCCTGCCTTGTCTCCGCACCTCCAGACCAGCAGCGGCAGCTGTGTATGCTTTTAACTTCGGCACAGAGCTGCCCCTAATCAATAGTTTAGCGCGGTTTCATAAGGCAGCCTCGGGGCCTTTGCTAGGCCGGCCCACATCGCATCATCGAAGCGGGCCGGCTATCAAAGGCCCCGAGGCTGCCTCATGAAACCGCGCTAAACTATTGATTAGGGGCAGCTCTGTGCCGAAGTTAAAAGCATACAGAGCTGCCGCTGCTGGTCTGAACTCTTGGGCCGCTGAAGGAGGGCAAAAAGCAGATGTCCTGGAGGTTTCCCTTCCTCTCGCCTTTACAGGTTCCTTTTTTCCACCTTTTTTTTTTTCCTTCAAACGGCAACGGGCCCCAGCATCGACATCAATCAAGTAAGTTCCACTGTCAATCAAGCGGTTCTGCTCGGCCAAAGCTTCCCCTGTGACATGAGCCACCCTCAGGGGAAAGAAAGTGACCCACAAAGGTGAGGGGAAGGGGGGCAGATGATGGAAGTTGGGGGGGGGGAGAGAGAGAGAGAGAGAGAAGGGGCAGATGATGGAATGGAGGAGATGAGAGAGAGAGAGAAGGGGACAGATGATGGAAGTGAGAAGAAGGGAGAGAGAGCAGAAGGCAGATGGATGTCAGTTGAGAAGGGAGAGCAGATGCTGAATGGAAGTGGGGAAAGAACACATACTGGATGGAAGGAGGAGATAAATAAAGGGGGAAGAAAATAGTAAGATAATGGAGGGGTGAGGGAAAGGGGTGACAAGCTGTGTGTAGACACAGTGAAAAGAGGGAAACGGGACTAAATAGTAAGAAAGAATTTAATTTAGATGGAGGCAGAAAATAGAGAAGGAAGACCAGAGAAGAAAAGGGAAGAGAGAGCAGAGAATGATCAGATCTGAGTGGAGGAAATGAGAAGAGAGATATGCTAAAAACCACAGGGGGGAGGGAAGGATAGAGATGCCAGACCATGAGGGGAACAGAAGGAAGATGATGGATGCTAGACCAAATTGGGGGGTGGGGGGGGGGGCAGGAGGAGAGATGGCAGGGAAAGACAGACAGTGAATGGAAGGGGCAGATGCTGGACTGAAGAGACAGAGAAGGTTATCATGCTGCTGTACCGGGCCATGGTACGCCCTCACCTGGAGTACTGCGTCCAGCACTGGTACTTTAAGAAGGACACGGTACTACTCGAAAGGATCCAGAGAAGAGCAACTAAAATGGTTAAGGGGCTGGAGGAGTTGCCGTACAGCGAAAGATTAGAGAAACTGGGCCTCTTCTCCCTTGAGCAGAGGAGATTGAGAGGGGACATGATAGAAACATTCAAGGTACTGAAGGGAATAGACTTAGTAGCTAAGGCAGGGAGAACGAGAGGGCACTCTCTAAAGTTGAAAGGGGATAGATTCCATACAAACGTAAGGAAGTTCTGTGGTAGAAAGCAACATATTTATTTGGCTCATAACTTGCTGGCGCCCGATATTTTTAGCTCACAGTGAAAAAAGTTTGCTCACAACACCCGCCCGCTTAGAGGGAACACTGCTGGGCACCCCTCCTGTTCCCACCATTTTTAAAGGTACGGGGAGGGGGTGGGCCGGGCCCTTCCAGCCGGATGGCCTACTACAGGGAGGGAGGTGGGCCGGGCCCAGCCAGGTGGCATTTGTGATGGCAGGAGAGAGATGGCATCCCTCCTGCCTTGTGTTTGGCAGGTCATCGGCATGCGGGGGGGGGGGTAGCATTGGCGCGCTGTGGAGGGAGGAGGCACTTTGGAGGGGGGACTTTTTTATTTTTTATTTTAACCGAGCAGTTATTTTGCATGTGTAACACACGCAAAATATCTGACTGATTAAAAAAAAAAATTGAAAAGCCGGCAGAAGCCCTGACAGTAGTGACAGGAGGCTGTTTCTCCTGTCACTACTGTCAGGGCTTTAGCGATCCGTGAAGTCGGTTGGGGGCGTGCCTCCGATCGCCCCATTTGCATGCAGATGGTTGGCAAATCGGTCAGCCTGCCTTCAATCGCACACGGATAGGATGGTTAGTGAATCTAGCCCTAAGTTAGGCGCTTATATTGGCACCTAACTTTAATCAAGATATATGATTAGTTGAATTTGTGCTTTTTTCCTTTATTTTTCCCCATGAGTGAGTGTCTGTGATTAGTCTAATGTCATTCTTGTACACAGCTGGTCCCCCTGTTAAATAAATATAAACCAAAAACTTAGGGAGTAAATAAAAGAGACATTTCCATGTAACCATTTAACATACTACTGTACCTTTTACTACACTGAAATGTGGAAATTTTACATTTAGGACAGCATAATTCATCCTTGTGATGGTCTCCTAATGAGTGGATTTAGGAGGGGCCTTAATTGAACTGGGCCAATAAGAGCCTTAGGTCCCTCCCTGGATATTATGCCCTCCAGTCCACCCCCACCTCATGTTACCAGCACCCTCTCTCTCTTCCCTTTCCTCCAGCTCCCACCCCCCACTCCATGGCCTGACATCTGTCTCTTTCCCTTCCTTCCCCTATGCCTTGGCATCTTTCTCCTCTCCTTCCTTTCCCTCTCTCCCATCTTAATGTTCTCCTCTGAGTTACTCAAGGGAGGTCCCTGAGAGCTTAAAAGTATATGTATATGTGACTGTGCATGTGCTTGTGTACATAGAAATCATCTGACTGAAAAGATATGATTTATTTTGATAAGCTAACTATGCATGGTGTGTTAGAAGCTTCTATAGAGGAGCAGAATAAATCGCAGGGTTTCCATCACTCCACGTTCTATGTGATTCCTCCAATACTGAAAAAACCCTTCTTCTTTAAACACCTTAATTTTGGTAGTAAACATGTTAAATCAGCCTATAATGACAAGATTAAATGCAGCTGCTAACTTTCTTTTTAACAGACTCGCTTTGAGTGCATCACAGCCTTCTGTGTCACCATCAATGAGAGACTTTTTCCTGCTAGTACGGATTATTATTCAAACAGATTTGCCAATTACCATTATTTTTGTGTGTGCTTGTACTTTTTGCCATTTATCTGCATGTGTTAAAACGACGCACATATTCACTGGTACATCAGTTCAACAAGTCTAGACAAATGTATTTATAAATGTGTTATACAATTATATGCTTAGATGGTGATAAGCAGCGCCCTTGACCCAGGCTGTCATATGCCACAAAGTAAATTTTAGTCAAGAGCTCCTAATTGATCTGGTGCTTAATAAGAGGATTATATAGCACTCGCTGGATTTTGACAGCAAAAATGAACAAAATTTGACACTGAAAAGCAACTAGAGTAAATTTACACTAAGAAGAGTTTCCAAAGGTGTGTGTATATTATATATATAATATTTTTTTTAAAAAAATTAAATTATTTTTTACTTCCATAAAAGAGATCTAGGAAAATGGGTTCATAGTCATTCCCGCGTGAGACTTCAGCACACTGACATTGGAGCATAGACAATTTGGTGCAAAACTCCAGTGCGCTGCCGAAAAACTTACTTTTAAAGAGCTCTGACGCGGGGTGTGAGTTGGGAACCCCCCCCAGTTTACTTTATACTCTTTGCACTGCCGTTGGGGGTGGAGGTGGGGGGTTGGAACCCTCCATTATAGAATAAACTTAACTTTTTACCGATTTTTTTTTTTTTAGGAAAAAGTTAAGTTTTCTCTATAATGTGGGGATTTACACCCCCCCCCCAACGGTAGCACGAAGACTATGAAATAAAGTCGGAGCTCTTTAAAAGTAAGTTTTTTGGAGGCGCACTGGGGTCTTGCATCAAATTGTCTGCGCTTCAATGTCGGCGCGTTGAAGTCTCGTGTGCTTTTGTCCCGTCACCAGGAAAATGCATCCTTTCTTGATTGTGGAGATTAGAAACATAGAAACATAGAAAAAAGCAGCAGAAAAGGGCTATAGCCCACCAAGTCTGCCCATTCCAAGTATCCCCTCCCCTGAATTTACTCCCTTAAAGATCACACGTGAGTATCCCATTTTCTCTTAAAATCCGTCACGCTGCTGGCCTTTATCACCTGGAGTGGGAGTCTGTTCCAATGATCCACTACTCTTTCGGTGAAGAAGTACTTCCTGGAGTCGCCATGAAACTTCCCTCCCCTGATCTTCAGCGGATGCCCTCTGGTGGTCGAGGGTCCCATGAACCAGAAGATATCATCTTCTGACTCGATGCATCCCGTGATGTACTCGATGCGTCCCGTGATTGCTACACATGCTTTTTTTTCATGGCAATGTGCCTTTCTTATGGTGTATTCAGGGGTTCTTTTACTAAGCTGTGATTAAAAAACGGCCTTACTGCATCTAGGGTTACTAGATTTTAATTTTTTTTTTTTTAAAAGAGAACACATGGCCCCACGCTGTTCTGCCCTCAGTCATGCCCCATTCTGCCCGGGCCCTGCTCTGTTCTGCTCCCATTCACACTCCCATGCAAATTATCGTCTTCCCTGAGCTTGGGGCCACGTCTGGAGGGCCTCTGAGCATGCGCAGATGTGACACAATGGGAACACCGACAAATGAGCGCAGGACAATTGTGGCTCTGATTTGCTAAAACTCCTCAGACCTTAGAAAAGGTTCTGTTATCGCCGCAAGATGTCAATGTCTAAGCCTACCCATAACATGCCTCTAACACGCCTTCCTTGAATTTTGGACACACAGTGGCTAGTAAACCTAGCAAGATATTTGAAAATCAACATTTGAACATTTTGGCGATCGACATCCAAGAGCCATTTTTGGGGTGTCTTTATTTTTTGGAAAGGAGTCCCTCAGTGTACAACTGTGCTCTGTTTTAATGGAAATGACATCAGTTTGAGCAGGCCTATTCTGATTGGCCCAGGCACCTTAGACCCCACCTATGGGCGGGGTTTCAGCCGCCTGGGCCAATCCGGCCCCATTCTGGAGCCAGCTGGCCTGCCGGATGGGCAGGCTTGGCACCCGTCCGTCCGGCAAACATTTCAAAGGTATGGGGGGTGGGATTGGGGGTGGGGGGGCGTGGGGTCGGTTGGGGGGGTCAAGGGTCAGCGGGGGGTCTGGGGTCAGCGGGGGGGCGGTCGTTGGGGGGCTGAGTTGTGTCAAGGGCAGGAGGGCCTGGGATCCCTCCTGCCCGTATTGTAGTGGGGGGTGGGGGGGTCATCGCTGCCGCGGGGCAGGAGGGCTTGGGCTCCCTCCTGCGCCGATATCGTCAGGGGGGCCGTTGGTGCCGCGGGGCAGGAGGGCTTGGGTTCCCTCCTGCCCCGATGTTGTGGGAGGGGGGGGGGGTTGGTGTGGATTCTGTAATTGGTGTTGTTTTTGACAGACACCGGTTACAGAATCCAGCTTTTAGGCGAAGGACTGGCTCCTCCTTTGCCTAAAAGCCCTTGTGTTGGACGTTTGGGGCTTAGGCGTTTTATGGGTTCATTATGGAGTATAAGTGTAGACGTCATGGGGGTATAAGTGTAGATGTAGTGGTGGTCTGGGCGTTTAAACAGCTGAATGTAGAGGCAGGCCATTATCAAACAAAACCTCCATTTGGACATTTTTTTTGATTATGGACATTTTCCCTGCTTCTACTTTCAAGGTTTAAGGCCTTAGGCCAAAAGGGGACTTAGACTTTTTTTTTTTTATTGTGCCCCTCTAAGCTAATATACTGCATCTTCTCTATAAAGATAGAGCTCGGCACAATTTACAAAAAATTTAAAGAAAGGAAAATATAATAAGATTTAGGGCTCCTTTTACGAAGGTGCAGTAGCGGTTTAACGCGCGTAATACCGTGCGCTAAACCGCCGGATGCGCTAGCCATTACCGCCTCCTCTTGAGCAGGCAGTAGTTTATGGGCCGCCTTTGTGGCTGTTCCAGGCTTCGGTAGTTCTTTCGCGTTTCCATTTTTTAAAGGAGCTCTTCTTTTCTCTTACGGCATCCTTCACCTCTTTAGTAAGCCATGCTGTTTCCCCTTGCTTTTATTTTTCCGTCCTTTGGATATCTGCGGAGATTTTGTGCTTTTGTGATAGTATTTTTCAGTAGGGACCATGCCTGATCCACTGATTTAATTGTGTTCATCCTTTTCTTGAGCCGTTTTTTTACAATGCTATCATATCTTCCTTTCTTAAAGTTGAGGGTCGTGGTTAAGGTTTTGATACGTTTCCCCTTCCCGATGTCAAGTTTAAAGTTGATCATGTTGTGATCGTTCGTCCCTAGCGGGACCGTGACTTTAAGGTGTTTTCACATATAACAGCCTTCGGAAGAGCATTCCAGTTTTCTACTACTCTCTGGGTAAAGAAGAACTTCCTTATGTTCGTACGGAATCTATCCCCTTTTAACTTTAGAGAGTGCCCTCTCGTTCTCCCTACCTTAGAGAGGGTGAACAATCTGTCAAATTAATTATCAGTCCTAACTGGCATTAATTAAAATTTAGACTTGTGTTTTTATATGCCATGATCCATGCATAAATTGTAGGTGCAGGTTTGAAAAGGGAGCACAGTCATGGGAGAGCAATGGGTAGATCGGGGCATTCCTGCAATTTGTATGTATCGTTATAGAATAAGGGGGATCTGTCCCTAATTTAGGTGCAAGGATTTACCCCAGGGTTTAGTTATAAATCCTCAAGACTAATACAGTTAGGGCTCTTCAGCTTGGAAAAAAGACGACTGAGGGGAGATATGATGGAAGTCTATAAAATCCTGAGTGGAATAAAATGGGTACAAGTGGATCGATTTTTCACTCCATCAAAAATTACAAAGAGTAAGGGACACTCGATTAAGTTACAGGGAAATACTCATAAAACCAATAGGAGGAAATATTTTTTCACTGAGAGAATAGTTAAACTCTATAACGCATTGCCAATGATTGTGGTAAGAGCAGATAGCATAGCTGGTTTTTAGAAAGGTTTGGACAGATTCTTTGAGGAAAAGTCCAAAATCTGCTGTTGAGAAAGACACGGGGGAAGCCACTGCTTGCCCTGGATCAATAGCATGGAATATTGCTACACCTTGGGTTTTGGCCAGGTACTAGTGACCTGGATTGGCCACTGAGAAGACAGGCTACTGGGCTTGATGGACCATTGGTCTGACCCAGTAAGGCTATTCTTATGTTCTTATCCTGGTGCTAAGTGCTATTCTATAAACAGTGCCTACTTTTGAGTGCCTTTTATAGAATAGCGCTTGACACATTTTTTTTATACTGATTTTTCAGCACCATTTACAGAATTTGGATTTCAGGCTTCAATGTGTAACCAGTGAAGATCTGGTGTAAATGTCCAGGATAGCCTTTCTGAGTCCAGAGTATAGGACATATGTAGACCAGCACACACATTACATACACTAGCTCCTCAACTTTTGCTCCTAAATGGCCTCTTTTGAGTCCTTCCAGCCTATAATAGGACTTTCAGTGTTTCCCTAACTTTTCTTTTGGCCCTGAGAGTTCTCTCTCATCCCCACACTACTTGCTAAATGAAAGCAGATATTCCTTGGGCTTGAAAAAGCTGATAATATGTACCCTAATGTATCCTGTTATTTGAGACCTTATAAACTAATTTCCAGTTACATAAATGCCAACCCGGTCGACATTGTATATCTGGATTTTCAGAAGGCGTTTGACAAGATTCCACATAAACGACTACTTTAGAAAATTGCGAGCCATGGAATCGAGGGTGAAATATTCATGTGGATTAAAAACTGGCTGAAGCATAGGAAACAGAGAGTGGGGGTAAATGGACAATACTCGGACTGGAAGAGCGTCACCATTGGGGTGCTGCAGGGCTCGGTGCTTTGACCTGTGCTCTTCAAGTTTATTAGGATTTTATATACCGCCTATCAAGGTTATCTAAGCGGTTTTTACAATCAGGTACTCAAGCATTTTCCCTATCTGTCCCAGTGGGCTCACAATCTGTCTAACGTACCTGGGGCTATGGAGGATTAAGTGACTTGCCCAGGGTCACAAGGATCTGGACATTGGTATGACGAGTGATGTGATTAAATTTGGAGACGATACAAAGTTATTCAGAGTAGTGAAGACTCTGCAACGTGACATAACCAGGCTCGAGGAATGGGCATCGACATGGCAGATGAGGTTCAACATGGATAAGTGTAAAGTGATGCATGTAGGTAACAAAAATCTCATGCACAAATACAGGATGTCCGGGGCGATACTTGGAGAGACCTCCAAGGAAAGATGCTTGGGAGTTCTGATCGACAAGTCGATGAAGCCATCCACGCAATGTGCAATGGCGGCGAAAAGGGCAAACAGAATGCTAGGCAAGATAAAGAAGGGGATCACGAACAGATCGGAGAAGGTTATCATGCCGTTGTACCGGGCTTTGGTGCACACTCACTGGTCACTGTACATGAAGAAGGACACGGTACTACTCAAAAGGGTCCAGAGAAAAGCAACTAAGATGGTTAAAGGGCTGGAGGAGTTGCCATACAGCAAAAGATTAGAAAAACTGGGCCTTTTCTCCCTCGAACAGAGGAGATTGAGAGGGGGCATGATCGAAACATTCAAGGTACTGAAGGGAATAGACTTGGTAGATAAGGACAGGTTGGTCACCCTCTCCAAGGTAGGGAGAACGAGAGGGCACTCTTTAAAGTTGAAAGGGGATAGATTATGTACAAACATAAGGAAGTTCTTCTTCACCCAGAGAGTGGTAGAAACTGGAACGCTCTTCAGGAGTCTGTCATAGGGGAGAACACCCTTCTGGGATTCAAAACAAAGTTAGACAAGTTCCTGTTTAACCAGAACTTACGCAGGTAGGGCTAGTCTCAGTTAAGACGCTGGTCTTTGACCAGAGGGCCGCCGCATGAGCTGACCCAGCAGCGGCAATTCTTATGTTCTTAACTCTGGTACTAACAGACAAAGAGATCTTTTCAGAGCAGTTAAGTAGATATGCCAGGGCCTTCATACAGGCATAATTGTGAGTGTACTAGTTTCATTGTGTGTGCTGCACTTCAATGTATAGACCCCATCATGTGAGCTTACAGAATATTGCTTACTTTCTGGTCATGCAATGCTCCACAATAACAGCAAGATCTAGAAAGGCCTGCTGCCCCCCCCCCCCCTTTTCCATCCTACCCTGTTGTCTTTGCCTATCAGCCTCCCAACTCACTCCCCCCTTGTGATACTCTCACTCCCTTTATGTAATCAAAACACAAACGCTATCCATGGGTAAATAGCTGAGCTGTTTATTGGCAACCACAAAGAAGTACTAATAATAACAGTTCCTGAGCCACAAATTGTGCCATGTAACTTATAGCCTTCTGATCCCACAATATCAGCTAGGGTCTGGGGGATGACATGTACCTCCAGGTCCTGTTTCTCAGGGTTGCCAGATCCAATGGCATCTGCTCACAGAGCTTCTTGCCAGCCCACTGCTCATCGCCGGATGAGCCCAGCCACCAGTAGCTCGAGATCACTGCCACAGTCTGTGATATAATCACAGGTCCCCCCATCCCCCACCAATCAACATAGCTGTGTCTAGAGCCCCAAGGAAACTGCATTACAAAATCATCGAGAAGCAAGTCCTATCCATAGGGTTCCTTTATTAATATGTCAAGGTATGGAAACTCAGCTCCCAGCAAGGTTCCTAGTTTTGGCAGTAAAGAATAAGGGATTTACAGATGACAGGGTTATACAGATGGCAGGTCAGTATGTGCTCAATGGAATAAGGAGATGAATACAAATATAAGTTAAAATCCTTACTCGTGGTGACACGAACTCAAGAAATGTGTGCTCCTCTAAACTAACATGTTATAGCAGCAGTCCCTGGGAACCCTACGCATCCAACGGATGCACCAGCAGTTCTCCCACTCAGAGAACCCAAAAAATGCCAGAGAAAAAGCTGCCTTGAACAGCCGCTCCTCAAAAGGAGACCATACTACTGATGACAGCACATGAAGCATTCGGACCAGCAGCTTATGAGTAATGGCAGCCGGCGATTTGACTGATGAGGAGCGATACGTCCCATGGCTGCCAGCATCCTGTGCACCAGAAAACCCAAGAATGGGCAGCCCCATCCCATGACTTTGCAAAAGAAAGCAAACCCAGCCAGATGACCTACAACTACCCCACTGGAAGACTCTGAATGATGCAATCATGTATTCGGTTAACAAGGTGTCTGAAACAGGCCTAGATTACCAGCCCCTCCTGCTGAGGAAAGTGGAAACACTCTTGAAACCTTCACAGTAGCAGGTCCATGTAGTGGGAGCTACTGAAAACCTCAACATAGCCCAGACCTTGTCACCACCATGTTCCTTAAATACTCCAGCTCTTTAAGCCTTCCTCTTGTGCTTCCGGCTCCAGACAATGAAACTGTGAACATAAGAACATAATATTTGCCACTGCTGGATCAGACCAATGGTCCATCGTGCCCAGCAGTCCGCTCATGCGGCAGCCCTTAGGTCAAAGATCAGTGCCCTATTTGGTTCTAGCCTTACCTGTGTATGTTCTGTTCCAGCAGAACTTATCCAACCTTTTCTTGAATCCATGAAAGGTGCTTTCCCCTATAATAGCCTCTGGAAGAGCGTTCCAGATTTCCACCACTCTCTGGGTGAAGAACTTCCTTACGTTTTTATGGAATGTAGTCCCTTTTAACTTTAGCGAGGGCTCTCTGGTTCTTTTCACCTCGGAGAGGGCAAACAATCTCTCTTTTTCTACTAAGTCAATTCCTTCAATATCTTGAATGTTTCGATCATGTCCCCTCTGTCTCCTCTTTTTAAAGGAGAAGAGGCCCAGTTTCTCTAGCCTCTCATTGTACGTCAACTCCTCCAGTCCCTTAACCATTTTTGTTGCTCTTCTCTGGATCCTTTCGAGTAGTACTATGTCCTTTTTCATGTACGGCGACCAGTGTTGGATGCAGTATTCCAGGTGGGGGCATACCATGGCCCGGTACAATGGCATGATAACCTTTTCAGATCTGTTTGTGATCCCCTAGCATTCTGTTTGCCCTTTGCGCCGCTGCCGCCGTACATCGCACAGAGGGTTTCATTGACTCATCTATAAGTACTACCAAGTCTTTTTCCAGGGGACTCTCTCCGAGTATAGCACCGGATATCCTGCATTTCTGCATATGATTTTTGTTACCGACATGCATCACCTTGCACAAGGCGTCAGCAATACCATTCTGCACTCCTGGGACTTGTTGCGGTCTGATGAACAGGTTGAGATGCAAACAGCACAAGACCAGCTCTCTGACTAGAGAGTTTACCAACAAACAGTGGGCCACCTGTCTGTTCACAACTTCCACCATCCCTTGGTTGTCACACCAGCTATTCTTTTGTTCTATAATCTATCTGACCCTTGCTGATCTTCTCCTGAAGCTTGCCTCTGACAACCGCTAGATGACACATTCTGAATCCTGACATCCTGAATGACACCCCAAAACAGAATCATGAATCCCTCCCCAAAACCAAGCCACGGCCAGAGAGCATCCACTCTCACTGGAGTGCACACCCAATCCTATCCTTCCTCATTTTGCCACTCTGGAGGGGCTGCCCGATCCCTTCTTGGGACACTTGAGGGCCCAGTGATTCTTCCTGCACTGGGAACAGGCATGACAAAACTTTCAATCGGAGAAAGGACAGGCTGACATTAAATTTACAACACATGTCTTGGCACTTGATCTGGGCGGAGACCGAAAGGAGCAAGCAACGCCCAGACCTACTGCTAACTGCCTTGGTGGTCCCCTAGATAAAGCGCCACCTGCCTTGGAAGCGATATGTATAAACCACAGGTTGATGATATGTGTTCCCCATGACACATGTAGATTCTCCTCCATTGTGTCCCTAAAAGCTTTGTCGTAATTGAGCCAAGCCTAACTGCTGAAATGCTGATAAGTATCAAGCATGGAATCGGCATACACCAACAACAAGCCATAGTCCTGCAGATATGTTTTCTCCCACACGCTTGCTAGTCACATGAAGGACCTCATCCAGTTGTCTATATTCTGTGAAACCATACGGGCTTCATCTAGACCCCATCCTTCTTTGCCTTCTTTTTACCCTTCCTGTAAGCCCTATCCTCCAACAACTGGAAGATATAAATACAGACACGCTTCTGAACCTTGCATCTCAGAGACTTGGGACCTTATCCCACCAGTCAATACCGGCACACCCCTATACTGTGCTCCTTGACTCTGCGCACTGGCCTGCCCTGTCATGGGCCCCGCTACAGAAGATCATGAAGAAGAGGTAGTTGATGAAGAAGAAGAGGTCAAAGAAGCATGGCCCCATCGCCTGTGCTTCCCTCTACCCTTCTTCTTAACTCCCTTTGCCCCAGAAGAAGCACAAGGTGCCATGATACCCATACTATCCACTCCACTTTGTCCTGCCGCTCCTCCAATAGATCCTCCAGTGGCACCATGACCAGCTGCCACCATGTTCAACATCCTCCGTTACATGCCACTTCCGGTCACGACTCCTGCACCCGCCTATACTAACAGCTCTGCAACACACCAAGAAGGGCTCTCCTCTGTTGCTCTCACTGGTACACAAAGACAATCCTCCGCAGCAACAACTCCCGGGTCCTGTGAAGAAAACCAAAAAAGGAGCAGCAACCAGGACAGTGCTCCCAAACATCTCTCCCTAGGGTTGCCATAGCCCAAACGCACTTACATCACCCAGGACTTGTTTGGCAAGGAAAGAGGGGGGGTCCAGCATAGGGTAAGGGGAGAACTAAAAAATGCCTGGGAGATGGCCCCCAAGTGGGCCTCACTGCCCCGGAAGCCATGAGGGCCAAAGGCCTGTAGGAGCCCAGGACTTCCCTTGCATTACACCTGCATGTGGTCCCTCTCTAAAACAGGCCTCCTGGGAACCCCACCAAAGCCTGCTCCAGAGAAGGCCTCACCCATACTCACATGGGTTTGAACCATCAGCAGGTACTGTTGATAGAAGGCCTGTCCTGCCTGCTCAGCTGAGCGGATTACTATGTTACTGCCGCCCACACCTGCTGCGGGAACTGCCCTGCTCTTCCTCCACTGCACAGCACTTCCCTTCTTGCTGCCTCTCCCCCGACTTTGGCAGACTTGATGGCCAGTGCTGAAAGAGCCACCAACTTCAACTGTCATGGTGTCAATGGTGGAGCCACCTGATCCAATGCACTATTCTCCTCGAATGAGTCGCCAGCCTGAAAAGAGATCTCCCAATGCCATGCTCGCCACACGACAACTCCAGTGTTGCCAAAAGCCATCTCCAAGAAGCAGGAAAAGCCTTGATCCTCGGAGGTCCCGGCTCTTATACCCCTCACCAACACATAAAAAACCCTTACACCTGCACCCCTCAGCTAATACTTTTGAATTTCCATAGCAAGAAACTCACCCCCCCCCAACACACACACACACACACACCCTGCCATGCATGGCATCTGACCTTCCCCCTTCCAGCTCTCTGTTATTGTCATCAGCTCTCGGGCTCTTATTAAAGAGTAGAATGGAAAAGTAAATCAGAATATTTCAGCAAAGTGCATTCCCAGGGTGGGTTAGAAGTTATAGAGAAGACATGGAACATAGCCCCAACCTAGCTGCAGAATGCACCCCCCCCAAAAAAAAAAAAAAAAAAAAAGAAAGAAAGACTTTACTGCAAGCTAGCCAGTTCCTCATCAGATATTGCCAGTGACCCAATTGAAAACTTCAAGCAGGGCCAGGAATCTTTGGAGGTGATATTGCTTTGTTATTTTTCTCAAACGACTTATTTAATTCATGCTTTTCACAACTGAGTGCAAGCTTTTTTTTTTCTCAAATTTAACAACCACGTTTCCATCTGCCAACAAGACTACACAGTAAGTGAGTAGAGAAATGAACAGAAGCTCCCATTTGTGCATTTCTGAATAAACAGGTGAAATCAATTGCAGGCGAAGGTACCCGGGAAGCCACCGAACGGATCCAGGCTCCAGGTGCTGGGCAGAGACAGAAGTCAGGCGGTGACTTTGGGTGGATTCCGAGACTGCTTCCTGCGCACTCGCTTTGATTCCCATATGCTGTCACATTCCAGTGACTTGCCCCCCTCTTCTCTGCTTTAGCCAGCGCTCGCAGCCTCTCGGGCGAGTTGGAGTCATGTGTGAAAGCTCCGTTTGAGCGAAAGCTCCTTCTCCGGTGATAGATTCCAAGGTGGCGTGTCATTTCGCTCCTTCTGCACGAGGGATCTAAAAGGGACAAGAGGAGCAAAGCAAACCCCCCCCCCCCGACCCAGCGAATCACTCTCGAACAGGGACTTCAGCTGGGTAATTTGAGACGGGCACTGGAAAGATGCTTCATAGTACTAACAAGGCAAGGAAGCATTCAGCTGAAGCAGGTAAGGAAGTGGCTGGCTGTCTCTTTCGAGGGCTTCGGTGAATTTAGAGCTCGTCGGCATCTCGCAAACAACAAAGGAGCCAAATAGTGCTCGTTCTAAGACGTAGCTTATGCAGCCTTTTTGAGCATTGGAAGGAAACGCAAGTGCTTTCTGCTGGACAGCGGGGCACTTGCTGGCGTTTTTGCTTTGCTAGGGGATGAGAAATGTAAAATTCGGATTTCAAGGGAACTCATAAAACACTGCATAGGGAAAATATTTTCAACTTGGCTTCTTCCAAGCACGTTTTAAAAGGCTTTGACTCAAAATGCGGGCGGCAGAGTTTGTTTAAATTTGGCAGAGGCTGATTGGGTTTTTACCACCTTGTCTAAGGAATTATCTCCCCCCTTATCAGTTAGTTACGCTTTGAAAGCTATTTCGTCTTTATGTTTCACAAATTGCGATTAAACCCTCTGCTGATTTGATGCATAGGACCAGACTGGTGAACTTTGCCCCCTTTTCCTCCCACCGATCTCCCTTAAAGAAAACAATGACCAAATAATTAGTGTAAGATGGAGTTGTAAAATATAGTTAACGCTGTGTCTGCTGGCTAAAAGTGCCCTGGAAGTGGGATGAGAGTCGACCTTCAGACTGCTCAAGACTGGCTTTTCCATGAAAAGATGAGCTTAATTTTGCTCAAAAGAAACCCAGCATTTGCTTTTAAAGCATTGCGTGTCTGAATGAAAATAGCACGATTAATAAGATTTGCTGGTCAATGAGGACCTCCACTTATTTTGCCAACATTTCTAGTGTGGAGTCTCTGTGTTCAGTTTTAAAGGCTCCCATTGATGCATTTGGACTGTGTGTGTTTGCATCACATTTTGTGAAACCGATATGCGTGTATATAAAGTACACATACACACTTTTATGGATATACCTATTGGAATCTCAATTACAGTGCTCTAGTACTGTGGAAAATATATTTACAAACAGTAATTAAATGCTTCATTAGCAATGTTACTTGGTACAAATAGGTGTAGAAGTTTTCAAAGTACCTTGCCAAACCCAACATTTGCTGCCGAACCCCCCCCCCCCACCCCCCCCAAACAAAACAACGACCTAGAGCTAGAAAAGTATTTGTGTCTGGAAGATTTATTTCTTAAGCTAATGAATGCTTTGGAGAATCCTAAGATCTCTTCCTGAGGCAAATGACTGGAAATGTATGTATTCTGCAATGAAAGATTTGAAAAAGTTACCGGACTCTGCTTCAAACTGTTAACCAGCATGATGAAAAGATGAATTTAAAACATGCTTCAGTCCTTTCGACTTTTCTAGAGATTTGAAGCCCTTGTAAATTGGTCAGGAAAAATAAAACCTCCTCCAGTAATTGCTATGCGCTTCTCGGCTCCAGGGCCTCCTATTTTCAGCATGTTTCCTGACCAAATGTGCTGCCAACATATAAAGCATTTGAGTGTAAATAGCGATTTGATGTCTTTTCATAGAGAGGGCTTCTTTAGGCTTCACTTTCAGTTCCTAAATAGGCTCCCTGCTGTTTGGAAACATGGGATGGCCTGTAACTTGGTACTGGATTTGCACAGCAAAGTGTGAAACTTCTTAGTATTAAAACAATTATTATTAGCATTCAATCAGTCCTTCCCACAATATTTATCTTTTGCAAGTTGTTTATTTTATCCTTTCTGTTTTTAACTCAAGGTTTTGTATATAGCCCACTATAAAATATTGGATAATTTTAGCTTTGATTTGCTGCAGGCTTTCTTTCGTGTATGGGTTATATACAGGACTGATCCCTTTTCATCTTCTGCCTAAGAGTAAATTCAATCTTTCCCAGACTCACTGGATGATCAGAGTCAGAAGCAGGATTTTTGAAGTTTTCTTTTTTACACTGCTCCCCCCCCCCCTTCACCCTCCAGGTTGAAAATAATTATCAATTTTGAATGTAAGCCATTGTTAAATGTGCAATAGTGGCCCATATGATGGGCTTAATAACTTATTTCATTCTTCTTGAGAAATATACTGTGGGTGAACCATCCAGACAGATTTAAGCTTTGCCCTCCAAAAGTCCATGATGCTTTGATTTTATGCCATGTCTTGTTTTGGAACCAAGCAATCACACCCCATAATAAGAAGCATGGAAAATCTGTAGCAATAGAAGTCCTAAGTAGGATAGACTCAATAATCGAGTCCAACATATATATTATATTAAGGGCCCATCAGAACAGAGAGTGAAAACAGTAGCTGAAATCAGGTTCTCTGCATTATTATCATGGTCTCATAAACTTCATTTGTTCATTTGGTCCATGTTTTAATTGGAAGTAAAAAAATGGAAAAAAAAAAAGCAATGCTTATCATGGACCAAATTGGGGTTTAAGTTTGATTCTCTCAGATACTGTGTCTTTACTTGCAACTACAACATAGATTATAAAAGAGTTAATATTGAAGAAGTTTATAACTCAAAGCTTTTATTTCAGTACTCTTGTGGTTTCACATCTCTGTTCTGGCTATTCCTCTATTTTTTTTATCATAGTAAATGTAATGTTGCTTGTGAGTCTGTATTATTCAGGATTGGGTTCGCTTATTGTGTGTGAATAGATTTGATTTGTTTGCATCTAGTATGCTTTTAAAGCTCACAGTATCTGTTGCATTTAAATGCAAAAGTTCAACTCTCGATTGTCTTTAGTAGTTTTGCCGTTCTTTTTGTTCCATTAATGAGGGACTAGTTTGTCTTTGCCCTTTTCAGGATTGCCTTTTAAAAAATTAGTGACACTTGTGACAGTATTAATAAGAGAAAGCTAGATGATATGTTGATATGTCTTCATTCTATACTATTTCTATTTGAGTTTTCTGATTTGGAGTGCACTGGAATTAAAGATTGCACTGCTTCCCTACTCAAGACAAATCACCTGATAGTGTACTTTCATAGGTGACTCTACCTGACACCCACCCACCCACCCACATATTTGGGTAAAAGTTGATCATGCCTGTCCTGGGAAAATGTATGAATAATATGAGAAGGAGCATTTTGCAGTTTTTCCAGTAGATGTTGCTATAGAGCAAAGAAAAGACACATTATTTTACTAAGAATGCAAGATACAGAAAGAAAATCCTTCAAAACTGTTTCTACCATTAGCGAATCCCTAATAATAATATTAAGGTGATCTGAGCTCTTATACTTTGCATTATATATGGGGAAATTATGATTTTCTCCTAACAAAAGGGATGTATTAGTCTTTCTCTTTACTGCTTCCAGCGTAAGAAGTAACATACCAGAATATTTAGTAATGTTCACAATCTGGTATGAAAATTCTTTGGCATGCAAATATGGTGTCAAAGGAATGGTTGCAATGCAATATACTTGAAAGAGCAATGATCTTGGGTATTATGATTAGGTTGTGTACCAGTAACCAACATATGATGAAACGTTAGGAAATAAAGATCCCTCCAAATAGAGATCATTTATATGCACTGGGGCAGATTCCCTTTCCAGCTGTGGAATCTTCCCAAAACAATTGATCAGTAAAGTTCCAAATCTGATTCTGCAGCATTATCAGGGTTTTAGGGAAACCCAAATCATAGCTAGCACTAGTGAGAAGATTTGACTGTACATATCGATGTAAGTAGA
Organism: Geotrypetes seraphini; assembly: GCF_902459505.1. Classification (NCBI taxonomy): domain Eukaryota; kingdom Metazoa; phylum Chordata; class Amphibia; order Gymnophiona; family Dermophiidae; genus Geotrypetes; species Geotrypetes seraphini. The sequence continues at coordinate 33,440,714 of NC_047101.1, read as the reverse complement.
AGAAGAAAAACACAGAACAGAATGCAGAATAAGTGGGAGCTCCTTTGCTCGGAGAGTGCTGTGTTAGCAATCGTGCTGATCAAATGACAAATCAGCCCCAGAGGAACCCGAGGGGCTCAGTACACGCTCACTGATGCAATTTCAGGCAACCACTGACCTCTGTCTGTAGCAGTATTTATTTTCTACACAAGACTGTAAATTAAAAGATTTGACGTTGCAAACTTAACTCTTATTCACCTCTGTTAATAAATATGATTTTTTTAAAAAATCATTCCTATAATAAATGAAATTCCTTAATCTCATGTTTGTTCTGCAATCTCTTGGAAGATTGTGTATGGCACTGCCAGTGGCGTTGTTATGGGGGGAGGGCGGTCCACCCTGGACGCAGTCTTTGTAAGGGACAAAGGCACCCATTCGCCTCTCCTTCCCTTCTCCCCCTGCTGTGTGCGTGCACCCCTTCCCTCGCACCTCTTTAATTTTCCCTTCACGAGCAGCATTATGAACTTGCTGCCCACATCAGTGTCGCCTCTCTCTGATGTCACTTCCGGGCCCTGTGCCTAGAAAGTGACATTACAGGGATAGCAGACACAATGTGGGCAGCAAGTCTGTGATGTTGCTTGTTCTTGGGAAATTAAACAGGTGCGGGGGAAGGGAAGGGGTATCGAGAAGAAGCGGGGGCAGATTAGAGGATGGAGACGGGTGCTACGGACCGGGTGCCGCTGACCCTCACTACGTCACTGGGCACTATGAATATCAAGTAGTGCTATTGAAATAATAAACAGTAGCAGTAGTGGTTGTAGTGTCGTCGTACAGTTTCCTGGTAGCACTATAAAAATGATAAGCAGTAGTAAAATCTCAAAATCAACTTAACTAAGGGCCCCTTTTACTAAGTCGCAGAGGTGATTCTTCAACGGCAAATACATCAAAGCTCATAGAAATTGAATGGGCTTCAGTAAATGTACCTCGGGGGAGTTGCTACCGTGACTTTGTAAAAGGAAACTTAAGGGTCTGATTCTCTTTAGGATGACAATCTCGGCAGACGCCTAAGAGGCGGTCGCCGATCGCGTGTCAATCATGCATCGGCATCCTAAAGAGAATTGCGCTACATCGCTGAACAGATGCCTTTAAATGTAGGCCTACATTTAAGGCATCTGACTGACATGCGCCTCTTTTTTTATTAATGTGCATCCCGAGTGGCTGAGAGACGGCAGTAGGACACCTACTGCCGCATACCATTGGGACGTACGTTTTCAGAATCAGGCCCTCAATGTATTATAAATATTTGTGTACTCTTCTCCCTCCGTATTCGCTGTGGTAGGGGATTAACGGAACCGCAAATACAGAAAAACCGCAAATAACTTTTTTATATGTTATTTGCTGTTTTCTATTAAAAACCATCGTGAATATGGTGAAACCGCAAATAACATGGTGGGAGACCTGGCCTGTTCCTGAAGGAGAGGCAAAACACAGTGAAGAAAGTGCTGGAAATAAGCGATTTTCTCTGTAAACGCTTGGAATTAGTGATTTCTCTATGCAAGCTGATATAATTTGGGGGGAGGAGCCAGCAAGCTAAAAACTGTGAATAATCGAAACCGCAAATGCTGAAACCGCGAATACAGAGGGAGAAGTGTATAAGGATACAGAGCGAGAGAGAGAATAAAAGTTAATTTAATGCATTAACCAGTGTCAGGCCAGTGTTCACAAAGTGCATTGTCCAATGTCTTATGGAGTTATTCACGTTAAAATGATTAAACATGCATTAATTATCAGCTTGGCATGGGTGTTTACATTCAATTTTAATTCAGGTTATATGACAGCACTGAGCTGTAGAATACGGTATCATTTAAAGAGGGTGCAGTAAGGCTAAGTGACTATTTCATGCAAAAAACAGTAGCTTCTCCTCAAAGCCCAAAACATGACAAACAAAAACAAGCAAGGCCTCTGCCTCCAAAGAATGGTTTCCAAGCTCAAGACATCATCTTCCAAAATTGTAATGATTTCTATGTCCTTGCCAACCCATCCTCAAAGGCAACCCTTTCCAGATTTCCTTATGTTCATCTAGCAGGACAGACCATTCTACCTGTATGTTTGACCTCTTCTAAAGGTTCTTCAAGGTTATTCTCTTCTCAGTATGACGCACGCCTATATGGTGGTGTTTGGAGGCAAGAAACTGAGTCAGCATGAGCTAAAAGGCTACTGTGGCTATTTGTATGTTCTTATGTTCTCTTTGCAAGAAGAGCTTAGGGATGAGGGTTAATGTACAGCTTCAAAAGAGACAGGTCCAGTCCCATGTTACTGCGATGTCCTAAAATGTAATGTACATTTGTGACTTAGCAAGCCACATTAACCCACAGATTCTCTATAAGGCATCCAGATCCAAGATGTGTGCGCAGTTAAATTAGTTAATGAGCCATTGATTGGCCTTATCAATTATTGCAGTTCATTGACTTTAATATATATGTGCATGCCATTTGCCTGGGTGTTATTCTTTAACAGTGAGTGCCTAAATCCCATAGCATTTTGACACAGATTCCTGCGTTCAACCTTAGATGCAGGAATTGGCAATAAGCACTATTTTCTAAAGAGCACCCAAAAGCGACAAAAATTATAAAGGGCATGGAAAACCTCTATATGCTGAGAGGCTGGAGAAGCTGGGGCTCTTCTCCCTGGAAAAGCGGAGACTTAGAAGGGGATATGATAGAAACTTATAAGATCTTGAAGGGTATAGAGAAGGTAGAGAGGTACAGATTCTTCAGACTGGCGGGGGCAACAAAAACTAGAGGGCACTCAAAAAAATTGAAGGGAGACAGGTTCAGAACAAATGCTAGGAAGTTCTTCTTCACCCAGAGGGTGGTGGACACCTGGAATGCACATCTAGAGGAGGTGGTAGAGCAGAGTACGACTTTGGGGTTCAAAAGGGGATTGGACAAATTCCTGAGGGAAAAGGGGGTCCAGGGGTACAACTAGAGGGTTACTATACAGTACAAAAGGCTGTAAAGTAATAGAGTAGTAGAGTAATAGATCACTACAGGTCATTGACCTGGGGGGGCCGCCGCGGGAGCGGACTGCTGGGCATGATGGACCTATGGTCTGACTCGACAGAGGCAATGCTTATGTGCTTATGTGCATCTCCAGAATGCCTTTTATGGAATAGCGCTTTGCCACCATTTATAGAATTCCCTCCTAAGCCTCATAATATCAACATCATTACTGAAGTGATTTTAGTGTTTTGGGAGTTAGTGGATTAATTTGCATGTTAACATTAAGGTTAGGGAAGTACAGTACCATGCATTAAAGCATGTATCCCCTCATGCAATAACTTGGCACTTTAAGCGGGTAAGTGTAAATTTATCTATTCATTGATTTAGCCCGTCCTCCCAAAAGAGCCCAGAACTTGTACAGGTTAGTGCTAGATGCACACTCAGGCCCCAATGCTCAATGATCTGAAAACACAGGAACAAATACCTGTGGGAGTCATTTTCATTTACAGGGTGATGCTCAGGACAATAGCAAGCTATTTAGATGCCTGCTGTTTGTGTGGAGCAGACCTGGTGGCTGCTCAGAAGAGCAAAATGATAGGCACAGCTTCTCCCCCAAATTTTCAAAGTTCTCCTGCCCCCGCTGCTTTCCTCTGCCAGCACAGCTGATTGGGGCTCTGGCTTTCTTGAGATAAGGAGACCAGAATTGAACGCAATACTCCAGATGAGGTCGCACCATGGAGCGATACAGGGGCATTATAACATTCTTCTTGTTAACCATTTCTTTTTAAATAATTCATAGCATCCTGTTTGCTTTTTTTGGCCACCGCCACACATTAGACAGAAGGTTTCAACGTATTGGCTACGATGATACCCAGATCCATTTCTTGGGTGTTAATCCCCAAGGTGGATCCTAGCATCCAGTTATTCTTCTCAATGTGCATCACTTTGCATTTGTTCATATTAAATTTCATCTGCCATTTGGACGCCTAATCTTCCAATTTCCTAAGGTTCGCCTGCAATTTTTCACAATCCGCATGCGTTTTAACAACTTTGAACAGTTTAGTGTCATCTGCAAATTTAATCACCTCATTTGTCATTCCAATTTCCAGATTATTTATAAATAAATTAAATAGCACTGGTCCTCGTGCAGACCCCTAGGGCACTCCACTGTTTACTCTCCCCCATTGAGAAAAATTTAACCCTACCCTCTGTTTTCTATCTGATAACCAGTTCCTAATCCGCAACTGAACTTTGCCACCTATCCCATGACTCTTTCATTTTCTCAGGAGCCTCTCATGAGGAGCTTTATCAAAATCTTTCTGAAAATCTAGATACACTACATCAACCTTTTTCTACATATTTATGGCTCACCTTTATCTACATATTTATTCATATCTTCAAAGAAGTCAAGCAAATTTGTGAGGCAAGATATCCCTCGGCTGAACCCATGCTGACTCCGTCTCATTAAATCATGTTTGCCTATGTGTTCCACAATTTTATTTTTTATAATTGTTTCTACCGTTTTGCCCAGCACTGAAGTGAGGCTTACCGGTCTGTAGTTTCCAGGATCTCCCCTGGAGCCCTTTTTAAAAGTTGGCGTAACATTGGCCATCCTCCAATCTTCAGGTACTATAGACGATTTTAGCAACAGTTTACAGATTACTAACAGCATGTCAGCAATTTCATATTTGAGTTATTTTAGTACCCCGGGATGTATACCATCCAGTCCTGGCAATTTATCACTTTTTAACTTGTCGATATGGCTTTGTACATCTTCCAGATTCACCAAGATTTCTTTCAGTTCCTCCACATCACCCTTGAAAACCATTTCCGGTTCAGGTAGATCTCTTACATTTTCTTCTGTAAAGACCGAAGCATATAATTCATTCAGTCTTTCCGCTATGGCCTTATCCTCCCTGAGCGCCCTTTTTCTCCTTGATCATCCAACGGTCCCACAGATTCCCTCGCAGGTTTTCTGCTTCTGATGTACCTAAAAAAATTGTTATGAGATTTGTCTATTTTTCAAGTTTCTCTTCATATTCTTTGGTAGCTGTCTTTATCAATGCTTTGCATCTAACTTGCCAGTGCTTGTGTTTCTTCTTATTTTCTTCATTTGGATCCTTTTTCCATTCTTTAAAGGATGTTTTTTGGCTTTAATTGTCTTTTTCACTTCACCTTTTAACCACACCGGCTCTCATTTCCTCTTCTTTCCACCTTTGCTGATACGTGGAATACATTGGGTCTGGGCTTCCACAATGGTATTTTTAAATAACATCCACGCCTAGTTTACAGTCCAAACCTTTGCAACTGATCCTTTTAGCTTTTTTTAAACCATTTTTCTCATTTTCTCATAGTCGCCCTTTTGAAAATTAAACGTCCCTACAGTAGATTTCTTTTGCAATGTTACTCCCGGTATCGGCTCAAATTTGATCACGTTATGTGAAAAGTCTAAAAAGTTACCTATTTATAAATACAACACAGGTATCTCCTGTTCCTCTATAAAACAGACTGGAACAGACTGACGGTCCATCAAACCCAGTACCCTGATTTCAATAGTGGCCAATCCAGGTCGCAAGTATCTGTCAAGATCCCAAAAGGTAAAACAGATTTCATGCTGCTTATCCTAGAAATAAGCAATGGATTTTCATAAGTCCATCTTAATAATGGGTTATGGATTTTTATTTTAGGAAATTATCCAATCCTTATAAAATATACACATATACTGCAACTCCAATCCCAGGAATACCCAGGTGCAAATCACTTAAAAATACAGCATCAAGGGAATTTGACCACATTACGTCCCTGCTAAAAGAATGGTCACATGTTACCTATTAACCATAGAATCACCTACAAGCTAGCTTTAATAACATTCAAGGTACAACTGTTTAAGATGCCACTATTTTTGGATAGAGTGATTATCCCTTATAACCCCTTTCGTACCCTAAGATCGGAGGATAAAAATCTTATTTGAGAACCAAAAATTTAGTGTGGCTTCTGATTAGGAGATGAATTGGTTTTAATTCAAAGGGAAATTTAAAAGCCACCTCTTTAGGGACGCCTTTGAATAAAAGAACCTTTCTGAGTTCAATTTGACATTGGATCTGAATTCACGCAAGGCCTTCTCTTTGTAAAGCTATTCCCTAATGTTTTACTCCTTCGTTCTTTTTTCTATATTGATTGTAGTTCTCCCCAATTCCCATTTTACAGTCTATCTTGTCCGAAGTAAGTCATTGTCTCCCAAACAAATTGTCTGTCTCCCCCATTTTATTGTACATCACTTTGAAATTTCGAAAAAGCAATTTTATTACATTTTTAAATAAACTTGAAACCTTTATTCGATCTATCTATCTACTGTATATATAGCTGCACAATTTTCTGAAAATCCTTTTTGACATGTTATAGCAGGCTTTACACATAGAAAGAGCTTTTATAAAATGACCCCCCTGTGTAGTGTACTCAGATCAGGTACTAAATTATTTAATGTCTATATTGCTAAATTTAAAGAGTAGAATCTTTGGCTGCAGCAGGGAGTGAAAATTCATAGTAGAAAGTTTCTAATTGTTCTCGAGATGACCGTTCATACACAGAGGGAAACCATTCAAAGAATCTTTTTCGGTGTCTTTTAAAGTTCTGGCCCCTATTTTAGCAGCATTCACACCTGTGGATTGCGTGCACTTAGACATGACAATTCCAGAAAGCTGCTTCAAAACCATAGCACATTTTTAGCGCCAGCCGTGGCAGTAACAGCTCTGAGGTTCATAGGAATTCTATGAGCGTCGGAGTTGTTATTGCCACTGCCGGCACTAAAAATCATGCTACGGTTTTGTAAAAAAAAAAAAAAAAAAAGGAGGGGGGGAGGGAGGATTTCATCAAGAGGCTTTAGTGTGAGCTAAATGTCAAAGGCCCATCCCATACCTGTAGGCACCTAGTATTTAGCGCATGCTAATTCCATTAATAATAATACATGGGATATAGATAAAATACAAATTAGAATAATGGACTTAAAAACAGATAAAGACAGAAAGCATTTACAATACAATGCAGAAAATACCGGCCTGGCAGGGAAAGAAGTAATACATAGAATAGATAAAATACATCAAATTGAATATAAGGAACTTGATTGAAAAAATGAAGCAGAATGCATTAAGATACCCCCCTAAATGCTCTTTTTCTGTGTAAGTTAATGCAATTGTGTGAAGTGAAGGGAGCTGCAGTAAAGAACATAAGGCTAGATTCACTAACCCTCCGATCCATATCCCATCCGTGGACGATTGCAGGCAGGCCGACCGCTTCGCCAACCATCTGCATGCAAATGGGGGTGATTGGAGGCACACCCCCAATCGACTGCACAGATCGGATTGAGCCCTGACAGTAGTAACAGGAGAAGCAGCCTCCTGTCATTGCTGTCAGGACTCTGCCGGCTTTTTTTATTTTATTTTTTTAATAGGCCACAAAATATCAGGCCTATTAAAAAAAAAAGGAAAAAAAAGCCTCCCCCCATGCTCGCCCGAACCCGCACACACCCCAACCTTCCCTGACCGGCCCAGCCCATCCACCTGGCCCACCCACTGGGCCCACCCTCTCCCCGTACCAATATCTTCGGGAGCAGGAGGGGTGCTCAGTCCCTCCTGCTTCAGGCATCCTCCGAGGCCGGCCGGATGACCAGGCGAGGCCCATCCCCTCCCCATACCTTGTAATATCTTTAGGAGCAGGAGGAGTGCTCAGTCCCTCCTTCCCCATGCCTCCTCCGCCATAAGTGCGATAAACGGGTAGGGGCCTAATGTTCTGATTGGCTGAGGCACCTCGGGCTCCTCATTTTGGAGAGGCCTGGGGCACCTCAGACAATCAAGGATTTCCTTAGGGAGGAGTCTAGGGAAGTCCCTGATTGGCCGCTATACGTTCGTAAAAGAGGGGGGTAATTTTTATTATTAATAAGAATAATAAGAACTGTGCAGCACATCACCCAAACAGCGTTATGAATATACACAGATCCTCTTTTACTAAGCCATGGTAGAAGTTTCTACCATGGCCCAGAACACTAAGGAGTAAATTCTCTATTAGTACGTTTAACTTAGGCGTGCTTTGGACGTCCGGTAAACGTAAATAACAATTAACTATATTTAGGCGTGAGATAGACGTCCCGCAAAATAGATGTGCGCAAAATAGACGTCCCTCGTCGCGCAAAATAGACGTCCCTCAAAATAGACGTGCGCAAAATAGACGCAGGTTTCTGAACCGTCTCTAATGGACCCGTGATAGACGTGAGTACGGGTTTGTTGTTTGTTATTTGTTTTTTTTAAAAATTATACTTTATATATACTCTTTATTATCACACATTCAGCATTGATAAGTATAGGATGATGAAAAACATAACTAAAACACTGTATCAGAATTGTACAATTTACCATTAATACAAGGAAAAGAAATATGTTATGTTTCAAAGGAAAACTAGAAAATGAAACGTACCGAGTGGGTGTTGAACTTACATTATCAGTAATGGAAGGTGGGAACCAGTAGATGTGTGCTACACAGAAAGCTATACAGGAATGTCATACTCACCTCCTATTAGAAGTGGAAAGGATAGGACTTTGAACACCATATAGACTTTTTATAAACTTCGTTTAACTTCCACAAAGACTGGCAGGAAAGGCACCCTAAGTCATCCAATAAGCTTTCTCTCGATTTGCCAGAGACATTATTTCAGAGAGGATAGTTTAGAAGTGATATCTTGCTCCAAAGAACACTCTCCTGGTCTTAAAACATTCCTACTATCAGCTCATTCTTCACAACAAGAAACACAATCAAAACACAGATTCAACCTGAATGTGGCTTCCAGTTCACAGGAAGAGGAAATAGCAAGCAGCACAATGCTGATCTCATTGTGACATCATCAAGGTGCACCTGGAAGGTAGATATGCCACAAGTAAAAGACAAGCCGGGACTTGAACTCACAACCTACAGATGATCGAGATAGTGCTTTTACTCACTGACCTACACCTGTGTCTCTAATTCCTCTGTCATAGCATACCTTAGTAATGTGCTAAAGTATACTCTACTTAGCTATCATATCACAGTCAGTTGAGGCAAAAGACTGGTAGCTCAATGGTGTAAAGCACTGTTGTCACGGATGCAACACCCATATTCTTAAGTATGGTTCAATAAATGTAATACAGAGTCAAAATTATGCTGTTTATTTTATCAAACCCAAGCTCAACTTTTTAATGTATTGTGTATAGTCTCGCTAATGTGTTTGTGATGAAAATTAGATGTGATACGTGTATATATATAAACCCTAGCCACGCATGCGCACATACCTGCGTGCTTCTGTGATCTCTGCTCTGTGATCAGTAGGTCTGTGGCCAGCAGGAGTGCAGATGCAGCAGCCAGGTGACTCCCCCCCTCCCTCCCTCCCTCCCTCACCACCAAAATCACCACCGCCAAAGCTTCCTCCTTCTGGCCAGCCGGGAGGAGGGCTCCGAGTCGCTGAAGACTGTCCCAGATCGCTCATAAATTAACCTTTTCATCTGAGGTGTGAGGCTGCGGTGACCTTGCTCCCCGGCTCACTAAGGTTTCATCTTAAGAAATTCAAATGCATTGTAGAAAATGCAAGTGACTATTCTGTGTCATCCTAGACACCCCTGCAACACCCCAACAACACACTCCTGCAGCATAAACCCCTCATGTTATAATCAAGTAAAAGACAAGCTGCGAGTTGAACTCATAACCTATGGATAACTGGTACAGCTTGTTTACTAACTGAGCTACCGAGCTACTTAACTGTAGCCCTAACCCTAACCATAAAGTAGCATCTGACATTATAGAAGCCGTTAGAATTTTGAAATCGTTTTGGACGTTCATTGGGTGTTCTTAGATCAAATATACCTGTAGATACTTGCAATGATTACCCCTTGTCAAAGCTTGTACCTAAAGCCATTTCTGGAGACTCCCATTCCCAAGTCCCCAACATAGCTCAGTGCTTAAAAGCACTGCATGTATGTTCCAAAGGTCAGGGGTTCAAGTCCTGACTAAGGTTACCAAAGACAGAATATTTTTTTTTCCACCCACCCACCCAAACATGCATAGCTAAGCATGTGAACCTCTTCATTTATTTAATTTATAACGTCACTGTGTTTGGGGGGGAGGTGAAGTTTCATTAGGTTTACATGGTAAGCTTCTAAGCTTGTACCTAAAGCCATTTCTGGAGACTCCCATTCCCAAGTCCCCAACATAGCTCAGTGCTTAAAAGCACTGCATGTATGTTCCAAAGGTCAGGGGTTCAAGTCCTGACTAAGGTTACCAAAGACAGAATATTTTTTTTTTCCACCCACCCAAACATGCATTATTTAATTTATAACGTCATTGTGTTTGGGGCAGGAGAAGTTTCAATAGGTTTACATGGTAAGCTTCTAAGCGTTCTGCTGTACATTTTTGTATAACAGCGATATCGGCGTCGTTGCGCATGTAATGAACTGTATTGATGTAGAGTATAGTAGCTGCTTCAAGTACGCCCATGAGGCATATATACGTCATCGATGTTTTTTTCTATACTTGTTCTTCATATGCAGTTATTTCCTATAAAATGGTAGCCAGGACACAGCCAAACCAGGCTCTTCCTACCAAACGAGCATCACTACTTTGTAGTGCCTGGCCATCACAGGTCATATCTGCAATTGAGAAACTCCTGGATTTGCCTGACCTGGTGGTATAACAGAAGAGCCTCATGTCCCAGGGAAGTGGAAAGGATAGGACTTTGAACACCATATAGACCTCATATAAACTTCGTTTAAGTTCCACAAAGACTGGTAGAAAAGGCACCTAAGTCATGCAATAAGCTTTCTTTCGATTTGCCAGAGACATTATTTCAGAGAGGTTGCTTGAAAGAAGACTCTCCTGGTCTTAAAACATTGCAACAATCAGCTCATTCTTCACAACAAGAAACAGAATCAAAACACTGATTCAACCTGAATGTGGCTTCCAGTTCACAGGAAGAGGAAGTAGCAAGCAGCACAATGCTGATCTCATTGTGACATCATCAAGGTGCACCTGGAAGGTAGATATGCCACAAGTAAAAGACAAGCCGGGACTTGAACTCACAACCTACAGATGATCGATATAGTGCTTTTACTCACTGACCTACACCTGTGTCTCTGGTTCCCCTGTCATAGCATACCTTAGTGATGTGCCAAGGTATAATCAGCTTAGCTATCATATCACAATTAGCTGACACAAAAAAGTGGTAGGTCAATGGTTTAAAGCACTGCTTTCACTGACTCGAAATCCATATTCTCAAGTATGGTTGAATACATAGTTCAAAAGTGCTGTCTTGATCACACACAAATTCAACTTTTCAAATGTTTTGTATCTGGTATTGCTAATGTGCTGTTTCAGATGAAAATGAGATGTGATTGGTCTGTATCTTGTAATTTTATTCAAATGAGTATTGTGTCAGCTGAAGGAGTTGAGGGTGTTAAAACCGAACTGTACTACTGAATGAATCTATTCCGTTTAGGCGCTTAACATTCGCCGTCCTATATGCTACAATAATGGCATTCCTTTGGTAAGTAATCACAACATCCTTAAGTGGTTTAAGATTTTTATTGTAGAATATTATGTCATTTCATTGACACTCAAAAGTCCAGAAAAGCGGTGTGAAATTGTAACACATGCAACTGCAGTTTGCTGAGATGGATCACAGCTACACCGGTATACAGAGTAAGCCACTCCTAGGTCCAAATCAACTCCCAGCCTACAGGAGGAAAGGGTACAATGTCAGTGCCTGTGAAATATTAAGATTTCCTCATGGTAGGGTAAGGCAGGATGTAGGAAAAAGACAGGAAAGTAAGGAGGTCAGAGAATAAAGGCCAGAGGTTTATGCCAGAGAAGCAAGGGAAATAAAAGCCATCCTCCTTGTTACAGAGTCCATATGTGAGCTAATAACCTACACACACTGGTTGGAATGTTGAAGGTTAGTAGAAGTGAGCACAAATGTCTCATACCTACCTATGCACAAGTATCAGGAATACGTCACAGGATCCGCCCGTATCACAGGAACAGCTTCACGATGAGATGCTAGCCACATGAGGAGGAGGAGGAGATCAGCTGGGCCCGAACACCTGCAAAGAGGGGAAGCATGTTAATACATTGGAAAAGTCCCCCACCTCAAACTGTTACAATACCTACAGTTATCCTATAGCTTCAGTTGAACTTGAAGTACCAGCATGGAGAAGGGAGGGGGGGGGGGGTGCTAGTCTTATTCTACACAGAAACTTGTAGACCCATACCATCATTAACTCCTACAAGGTGTGGAACGCTGAGCAGCATATAGGCTTCTGATAGCCATAGTTTTAACATTTTAGCAGTATAACTCATCCAATCTGCTTTCTCTGAGCTCCCAATATAGATGTCATTTATACCTAAAACTAAGGGGGTGTTCAATCAACACACATGCTAACCTAACACCAGCATGTGTCGATATACAATTTGTTGTTGGTAAAACAACAAAAAACCAAGAGGTCCTAAACTGCTAGCTCATACCAGGCCATCGAGAAGCACATTACGATGCCCTTGTATGGTGACGATGAAAGTCTTGGACATCCAACCTGCAACAAGAGTATGAAAGCTGTTAGCTATTTGACATGTGGGCAATTCATCATAAAGCCTGCTAATGGAATGATATACAGGAGCAACATAGTGAATGAGGCCAAAAACAAAGATAGCTTACCTATTATTCTACCTTTAATACTTGAGCTGCTACCAATAACTTCTTGCTTTGCTGGTCAGGGACATCTGAACTTTAACTTCAGCCTAGAGAAAGAGGCATCATCACATTCACTCACATGAGACAGAGACAGACAGAGAGAGAGAAGCTGTTTGGGGTTCACATAAATATACTCACCATTATCCCAAGAAATGGGCTCTTATTAGGTTGTCCCTGACCACCTGCCCTCTCCTACGCTCTTCTTGCTCAGGTAGAGGCCTGCGTCTAGCTTGGATGTCCTCATCATCGTCACTGTCTTGGACCGGCTCAGGAGGGTCTGGCATCCGTCTTCTCAGCGCTAGGTTATGTAGCATGCAGCAGGCAACAAACATCCTGGACACCTTGTCGGGCCTGTACAGCAGTTGCCCTCCTGAGCGGTGTAGACATCTAAAGCGGGACTTGAGCAACCCAAACGCACGTTCCACGATGGTCCTTGTGGTGTTCAGGGCCCGGTTATATCGCTCCTCCTCTGGCTGTTTGGGACGCACAATTGGGGTCATCAACCACGTCCTCAGGGGATAGGCACGATCACCTGCAAGGAGAAACAATATTAGAAAAGGGGCACATATCTGTTGTCCATTGTTCTGCATCACCTCCAAAGTTAGCCATGACCCTGTGGTAAAATGAGAGAAAGGCGGTTAATGTAGCAAAGCTTTATCTGCAGTAGTACGTTAACTCACCAACCAGCCAGCCACCTTGGATTTCACCCCTCTGGAACCTGCCACCTAGGCCGGAGTGGGCCAGGATATAAGCGTCGTGGCAGGACCCTGGAAAGCTGGCACACACATCTGTCACCTCCATGGTAGCACTACAGACCACCTGCATGTTCATGGAATGATATGCCCTCCGGTTCCTAAATTGCCTTTCAGTTTCAGCAGGTGGTCTGAGTGCTACGTGTGTGCAGTCTATAGCTCCCAGGACAGAGGGGAAACGTGCCAGTTGAGCAAAACCCCTCATTGTGCGTCGCCGCTCTGCCTCACTCATCGGAAACTGGATATACATAGCAATACGCCTTAAAAAGACTTCCAAAAACTTATTGATTATCCTGGATACAGACGGTTGACTGATGCCAGCCCCAGCTCCCAGGGGCCTTTGGAAGGTTCCTGTAGCCAAAAACCCCAGGGCTGTAGTTACTTGTACATAAACTGGAAGGGAATGTCCCCTAAGAGTGGTGCGCTCCAAATCCACCTGCAGTTGCTCACAGAGATGAACTATGGTCTCCCGATTAAATCTAAAGAGACCAATACACCGCTCATCTGTCATATCAAGGAAGTTTGCCCTGGGCCTATATACCCTGGGGGCCTGGCGTCGGCGTCGGCCTGGGCCTCTGCCTCCAACCTGGCCACGCCCCAGGGCCACAGCCGGACCTCTTCCTCTACCTCTAACCTGCCCACGCCCCGGGGCCGGGGCCAGGGCCAGGGCCAGGGCTGGGGCCGGGGCCGCCACCAGACCCCTTCCTCTGCGCAGCAATCTATCATGGGCCACCACATGTAAGACAAACTCAAACTCATCAATCATCTCTCAAACCAATACCAGACCAAAGACACAACTGACAAGTACACAACAAAAGGGAGAAGATGGGGGAAAGGAGAAACAATACAATCACAGTACAAAGTCACACTATCACAAATGAACCACCAGAAGCACGAACGCACGGGAGTCTAAAGGAGACAAAATAATGATTTTTTAAAGATCCTTATATACTCTCGACGCCGATGTAGCGTCTGACGTCATAACCGTTACAATTTTGAAATCTGTTTGCACAGTCATTGGGTGTGCATAGATCAAATACACCTGTAAATACTTGCAATGATTACCCCTTCTCAAAGCTTGTACCTATAGCCATTTCTGGAGACTCCCATTCCCAAGTCCCCAACATAGCTCAGTGCTTAAAAGCACTGCTTGTATCTTCCCCAAAGGTCAGGGGTTCAAGTCCTGACTAAGGTTACCAAAGACAGAATATGATTTTGTTTTTCCACCCACCCATGCATAGCTAAGCTAAAATATGTGAACCTCACTTCCCAATCTTCATTTATTTAATTTACAAATTGTCATTGTGTTTCATTAGGTTTACATGGTAAGCTTCTAAGCGTTCTGCTGTACTTTTTTGTATAACAGCTATATCGGCGTGGTTTAGGATGTAATCTATAGTGTTGATGTAGCGCGGAGCGGCTGCTGCAAGCACGCCCAAGCGGCACAAACACGTCATCGCGTTTTTATGCGTTGTGACGTCATAGAATCGCCCGTTCTTCATACGCAGTTATTTCTCCTAAAATGGCTGCCAGGAGACAGCCAAACTTCACCACTGAAGACTCCAGGCTGCTGGCCAGGCTCTTTTTAGTGCATGAGCACCACTATTTCAGAGTGGCAGGCCATCGCAGGTCATACCTGCAGTTCAGGGACTCCTGGACCCGCCTGACCCGGCGCTACAATCGTAGAGCCTCCTGTCCCAGGGAAGTAAGTATTCCAAGTCAGGCCCTCACAAATAATCATGTAAAATGTAATGATGGAAACCTGTCTCAATCAAATTGTTCATGTTTTTGTGGGTAAATTTTGATTCCTTTTAAAAACTACAATTGTGCATAATAAATCTTTTACATTGAATACTGAAATTAAAGCACATCCCAAAGGAGCAGTAGTAGGATTTCAAATGACAAATTCAGCTCCTAGAAGGCATCTATTCCATTCACAACATGCACACAACTAATTTTTGGGTCACAAGCTTCACATTTGTAATCGAAACATCTTGACATCAACTTTCCCAAAGTGCTGCTATGTCATTTCAAATACCTTAAACACTCCTGTATCAATCTGCTGGTCTAGGGAGATAGTGGCATGACGTTTAAAGTGACAGCGTCAGTACCCTGACGTCAGGGGTTTCAAGCCACGCTGCTCCTTCTGACCAAACTATTTTATTGCCCCTGCTGCATGATTGTAAGCTCACCAGGACATGCTGTAATGTGGGGCAGTGCTGATAGGCTACAGCCTCAGCACCCTGGGGTTGTGAGTTCAATCCCACCTCCTCCTTGTGATGCTGTCCATGTCACCTCACACCCCCCCTCCCCCCCCCCCCCCCCCACTGTCCCAGGTACAGTAGAGAGATAGCGATGCCTCCAGCACAGAAAGGGGAAATGCTGGTGTACGTGAATAAATTCATGTAAAACATGTGGCAGAAGGGGGTGGAGGCAGACACCAAAGCGGATAGGGGCTCTTGGAGGGCAGTGTACTCCATTTTTTGTGCTTATAGAGGTCAATACTTAAGTAAACATGTTATGCCATAGTGCTAGATGGCACTCATCATATCCCTCCCTCTCTGTTCTTTCTTTCTCTCTATTATCCAGGTTGAGGATCTCAGGAAAAGGGGGCGACTGCTGAGGCGCCAGGAGCGGGCCTTCCTTGAGGGGGTGAGGGAGGAATTGCGTGCACAAGCCGGTGAGTAATGAGTCCAGTGTGTGTTTCTTTGTGATCAGCTTACCAGAATAAATAGATGAAAATGCTTGAGTAGCTGTAAACCATTCTTAATCATAAAATCTGCAGTAAAGCTGCTATTGTGATATCATGTCACAATGGCTTTATGGTGTTCTACTTGCCTCACTTACTTACGCTACATTTTGATGTTTACAGTGGAGTAGGTGCTTTGCATCCTGTTATTAGCATTTGAAGAAAATAACGTAGTAAATAATGTCATGTTCAAAAGTGTTGTGGACATATCTGACTGTATCCTATTTCTCTCTTGTCAAGCAGCAGCGCAGGCACCCCCTCAGGAGGCCCCGCAGGTGATGGAGGGAGCCCCACCCTGGTCCTCGGCAGAGGAGGAAGAGGAGATGGAGGAGGAAGAGGAGGAGATAGAGGAGGAGATAGAGGAGGAGGAGGAGGCCTGGCAGCCCTCAGGACCGCCCACACCACCACTGCCCCCTGGACCTCCACCACTGCCCCCACCACTGCCCCCTGGACTGCCTGCCCCACCACTGCCCCCTGGACCCCCACCGCCTGCCCCACCACTACCTCCAGGACCACCACCACCATCCCCTGTTGGACCTTCCCCTTCCCCCACCCATAGCCCTTCCCCTCACTCTCCTGCCCTTCCTGTTCCCATCCCACCCCCTTTCCTTGCTGTTCCCCCCCAGGAGCAGCCCGACCAGCCTCAGGAGGGGGTGGCCAGGGAGATGGCGGCCTACTCTGCCATCTTGGAGGAGGTGCAGGTATTGAGAGGGTGTGTGGAGAGGATGGAACATGCCCTCTTGCGGCTGATAGCCGAAAGAGGGCATGGTGCCAGCAGCCATACACCCTCTCAATGACTGCACCTCTTCCGCCCCCCTCGCCTGAGGTAGCTCAAGCTGCTCTTGGGGGGCACCCACCCTCTTTCCCTGTGTTATGTGTATGTAAATAGTTATTTAAAAAAAAAGTTTTCCAAGTTTTAAAACGTTTATATTTTAATAAAAAAGTTGGTTATGGTTTAAACTTTCCTGTGTGGTTTTAACCTTGTAGCATCAGAAGTTTAGTGGACAGAGTCCAAGGTAGATAGGGGTTCAGGAGGGACTGCTGAATGGGCCCTTTTCAATATAACAACAAGGTGACATATAGAAAGTTTGACAATCTTTATTGGGGTCTGTCATTCATTCTATTACCTGCTAGCCACTTTGATGTCAAATCATTGCAGAATCTAGGAAAAAAGTAAGTGAATGCAAGGGTATATGCAACTGTAGGTAGATGACAACATCTCAGCTATGATGTGCAAAGTAAACCAGTCCCTGTTCCAAAGTAAATGGCTACATAAGGAAGAGAATATAAGTCACTGTGGTAGATATGTTGTTAACGAATAGGGTTACTGCTAGTATGAGTTGGCTCCACACCAGGAGAATCCAAATGAGACATGTGGGTTTTACTTCCTTTCACGGAAGGTGATGGAAGTAAAGGCCAGATACCTCAATCTATCCTCCTGGTTCTTGAGCTGCACTATTTTGGTAAAGCAGGTGTGGAAACCACAAAGATGCTCACAGCTGCACTGCTCTCAGTACTATAAAAACTCCATCTGACAATACTGCACTTGCCTGTCTAAGACACCTGAAAACAGAAAAGAGGAGAAGTTGGTTTACACAACGTTCACAAACAGGGGGGTTCAACCCCCAAGGTCCTCCCTTCCCTGAAGCAATGTGTTAACCTCATATATGTTGAGCTGCTTAGATGTCACCGTGGTATAGGTGTTAAGGCAATAACCTTAACTTGCTGATGGTGTGGGTTAGTATCACCTGTAATCCTCCACTGCTACTGTTTTGAACTCATGTGAGGGAATAGACTAACTGAAAACAAAAAGTTTGTGTGCATATAACAGCAGGAATGCGTGCCATGGTGTTCTATGAGGCCAACATTATCAATTTACTATTGTTCCTGAAAGTCATTAAGGATACCTGTGTGAAGAGTGACTCAAGAGTAAGCAAATAAAGGTTACCATATATCATTCTCACCTACAACTGTTTGGCTAGGTGCAAACTGGTGTGCTGAGCTGCTGCTCTGGTCTGAAATGAAGAATAGAGAGAAACTGTTAACAAAGACCTATGTCTCCTAAATTAAACACTGAAGTTGTGGCAGAACACACACCTAGAAGTAACAGAGCCGCTAACATACCTTTAGAATCCTTATTAAATATGGCAGCCATTAGGCACTCATTAGGAGTTTTCCACCTGAACCATGTTGATTGGATATCCATTGAATGGCAGTGTTCCCCCCCCCCCCCAACATACCCGACCTATTCTTATCAATGAGTTAGTACACAGAACCATTCCTCACCTGATTTTAATTTGCCTGTAATTAGATTCTACAAAGAATTAACTTTAACTCTGAGTAAACCCTCTCAGATGTATGAACACATCCATTTTACTTACATATCCATTTGTGTACCAGCAAAATATATACCAGCATGGTCTTTATCAGTCTTCTGAGTCATTTTTATCAGCCCTGTGGAATGGAGAGTAGGAGATATCAGAAATAAAATAACTAGTATAAACAATAGCACACAATGAAAGGCCATAAAGAGAAGTCACTTTTGGTTGGTTAGTTTCTTTAGTTCTATGATCGTTCAAAGTAGCTTACAAAATATCATTCTCACCTGGACTTACTATCTGAGCTGCTTCTAGAAAAGATAAAACCACATATTAGAATGGAGGCTCTGTGGAATAGAGGGAAATGGGAGGCAGAGATAGGGAAAGAAATGTAAAAGACTAAGACAGAGTAAAGTCTCAAACATCTGCATAAGCGATAGGATAGTATAGAAAGGAAACGCTGCTCACCTGGACCTTCTTATACTCATGCACGCCTATGTAGCGTGAGACGTCATCATGGTGGGAAAACTTTCTCTATGCCCATTGGGCGCCGTTCGGGTGCGGTTCCTTAGCCCGCTTCCTAACCACGCCCATCACACCTCATTGGGTGTTGTACAGGGGGTGTTTTTGAACGTGTTCTATAAGTAGCCTGAAAAGATGGCTACACCTTGCAACATGGCTTCAAAGCGAAAATCGAATTTCTTGCATGGAGAGTTGCAGATCCTTGTGGCCCAAGTTGGGGCCAACTATGATTCCCTCTTTGGGAGGGAAGCTGATAGGATTGGGATAGAAGGCCAGCATGCTATCTGGAGAAGAATCTGCAGTGACATAGATGCTGTACACCATCAGGGCCGTGATATAGAGGCTCTGAAAAAACGGTGGCGTGCCCTGCGGAGAGAGGTCCGGCGGAAGCAGGAACGAATTAATGCGCAGGGTCCTTGCGGCAACCTCCAGCTGACTGTCCTGGAGAGTGAGGTGATGGACATAGTGGGTCCTGGAATAGGTCCTGTTGTGGGAGCCATTGATACTTCCCTGGGGCACCAAGGTAAGATCACTTTACATAGAAGCCATTGACTTGTTGGTGTTTTTACTCATATTTTATATCTTTCTAAACTACAACAGTACTATACAACCAATGCAATTCATAGTAATATAATAAAAGCCATTGCCTGTTTTGATACTCTTGGAAGCCTAACATGTGGAATACGTTGCTAATGTTCCATATGTTAGCCTGCATAATACCTTGTAAATGACCAGATGTACAGTATTGTGACCTGTGATGCAATTCAAATGATGTTCTCAGATGTTACCGCTTTCAACTAATACCAATGTGTATTTTCTTGTCTTTTTGCAGAGGCGTCCCATCCTCCTTCTGCTGCTGATAGGGATGAAGGGGATGAGGAGGAGGAGGAGGAGGAAGCAGTGGCTGGAACATCATATGCCACCCCTCCTCCTCAGAACACTGATACACAAGCTGCACCGGCGCCCCCCCTTCATCCCCACGATGACAACAGGGCAGTAGAGGAGGGGGAAGAGTTGGAGGGGGAAGAAGAGGTGGATGAGGTTGGAGCCCTGGGGGAGGAAGATTTCCATCAGGGTGATGAGCTGGAGGCCCCCCCTGATGAGCTCCACCGTCAATTGGTGGAGGTGGGTGACCACCTCCACCAAAGACAAACTTTGCTCATCAGGGAGGTGGCTGAGATAAAAGAAGCCACACATGTAATGAACCAGCACCTGGCCTCCCTGGTGGCCGAGCAGTCTGCAACACGTGCTGTGCAGACTGCAATCCTGGAAGAGCAGGCAGGGACTCGCCGGGCGCTGGAGAACATGTGTGGCATTCTTTCACAACTTCTCCCCCAGCTCATCACCCAGACTGCCTCCCATGGGGATCCTGGACCTCAATCCACCTCCCAGACCTCCTCCAGCCAGGCTCCCACCAGGCAAGGTTCCCCCCCGGCCACCCGTGGCCGGAGTCGAGGCCGTGGCCGGGGAAAGGGAAAAGGAAAGGACCCCCATTAGGACCCACTATGTCCTCTGAACACTCCCAGGCCAGTCATGCCGCATGGACCCTGGGGCTCCGCTGGACCTCCTCTGCATGTACACGCCACAGCCTCTATATCACGGTTCAGTCACTGCAGATCTTTCATCCAGATAGCATCCTGGCCTGAGTGCCAATCTTCATCAGCTTCAACTCCCATCGAGGGCATCATAGTTGGATAATAACTATTACACCCTTCCAAGGATCTGTAGCTCTCCAGGAGCCATGTTGCCGACTTCATCTTAAGGTGCAACCCGTTGCCATCTGTTGGCAGCCTGGACATTTGCCTGACTTCATCTTAAGGTGCAACCCGTTGCCATCTGTTGGCAGCCTGGACATTTGCCTGACTTCATCCTTGTCACAGGAAATGAAAAACTTTTTTCTTTGAACCAGGAAGCATTTAATTATTAATTGCACACAGCACAGCGGGTTCTCTGAAGAAGCCTCCTTGGCAAAACGCGTCTGAACCCTGCCGGACCATCGCTGTATGGACTTTTAAGTTAAGTTTGCTTGCACGTTTTGAAACTATATTTTTTGGAATCATTGAATACTCACCTATGTTATGGACATGCTAAACAGAATGAAGCACTTTCAATGACCAATCTCTTTAGGGGTTTGTTCCCCATCCTGAGTTTTTTGTATTCCATCCGTGGATTCTGAGCACCATCTGAGTTAAATAAGGTATTAAATACTTCTTCAGGCTTGTTCCCTTTTGTTTTTTGTGGTTGCATCCTATATTATGCATATTTCCATCTATTATGTACAACAGCAAGTCAATGGATTTATGTTTTACAATAAAATCCATCAAATAAATGAAACATATATAGCTGACAGTGTGTTTGTGTTTCAGCTTATATTGTATTCGTTAGGTGCTTCCCAGAGCTACATTGCTGTATCATGTGGTTTACAGAGGTATGTCCCAACAGTGTCATGAACGACCACTAGGCCAGTTAAGGGTTTGAGGATACCCCTAATGGATATGCATCGTGGTAGATTTGATGGCTGACACCTCCATTAGATGCAGGTCTCTCATGCATGCTCATTAGCGCTATCCCTTACAATCCTCTTATCCCACCTTTCACAACCTAGCTCCCTATGCATCAACATCTGTCCCTCTCTTTTGTTATTTTCCTTGATGCATACCAGGGGAGGGGAGGAGAGGGCTGGAACCTACATGCCATCTCTCCATTCCACCTCAAAACCTAGTGTTACTCCCTAATCTCCTTCCATCCCCAGTGGCAACCTTTCACCCTTTCTGTTAGCAAATACCCTTGCATCCCTAATCTCTCCTTGCCTCCATGACATCCTCCACCTCTTGCTTTTATCTTTTCTCATTCAAGACTACTATCCAGCATATCTCTGCTCCCCCCTCCCCCAAGTCTGGCCATATCTAGACACCTCTCCTGCATTCAACTTAAGAATCTCATTAATATGTATCCCATCTGGTGCAGTAGCTGCCTTGGTTGATGACATATTTCCCATATTTAAACAAAGGTTCCCATCCATTCCACATGGAGTTAATTGAATGTTGTAGGCCCCCTCTGCTCTTTCTTTTTGGTGTACTCTGCTACTATGGAAAATGGAGGTGGGGCAGACAATGACATTATGAAAGCAGGGAGAGTGGTGGGTGTGGGCATCTGTGTGTAACCTGACCTGGCCCCTTCTTTTCCCTAACAATTTATTCCCCTCCACACTTAACACAAAATTTAAGTCCCCAACAATCCCTCACACCAACACCCAGAAAAATCCATAAACTAAGGAAATACAGATAATGGGGGTGGGGAGGAGTGTCAAAGGCAGAAGGGAGTATAAAGGAGAACAAGCAAGTCATAGCACAAAGTTTCATCATTGAGGAAACAGAACACCACAAACACCAACTCACATGAGGGGGTCTTACATAGGCAAAATGGCTGTGCCAAAGCTTTCTATATACTAAGCACGCCTAATTAGCGGCGGACGTCATAGAAACCGTTAGGATTCAAATCTAATTGGATGTGCATTGGATGTGGTTTTGCAATATACAGCTGTAGTGACGTTGTAGTCATTTCCTTCACATCTCTAAGCTCTATGTTCTAAACAAAGTTACCTCTATAGCTCTATGCCTTAAGGCATTGCTTTTTCATCGTCCATACATCAGGGGGTTCACGTCTTGAGTAAGGTTAGCAAATAGGTTATATTCATTTCTCAGCCAGGACACCTGGTAACTCTTTAGCCTTGCCTTTACATATCAATATTTTGCTTCAGCTTTTATTATGTGCAGCCCATTGTCTAATAGTTAATGCAATCTGTTCTCTCTCATGCTGAACACCCTCCCCCCACCAAAAACATCCCCCCCTAACTGGATCATTCTTCAACACCTGTCCAAGCCCTCTGAAGTTTGATTTAACTCATAGAAAACAAATATGAAATATGTATTAAAGAATTGCAGCACAAATAACGCCTAAACGGAACAGATTATTTACAGTCCTATATGCATTAGTACAGTGCTCAGAATGAAGATTAGCGTGTAAGAAAAACAGAGCTCCACCTCACATGCATTCAAGCACACTTGGGAATATGGGTTTGGGGCTCAGTGAAAGCAGCGCTTTTAGCCATTGAGCTAACACTCTTTTGTCTCAGCCTACTATGACATTATAGCTAAACTCCTTTTCCCTTAGCACTTCACTAAGATATGATATGACAAGGGAACCAGAGGAATTGGAGGTGTGGGTCAGTGAGGAAAGGCACTCTCTACCAATCGTGCGGCCTTTGAGGGTTCAAATCCCAGCCTGTATTTTACTTGTGGCGTATCAGCCTTCCAGGTGCACTTTGATGATGGTTTCCACTTCTTATAGGAGTTGAATATAACATTTCTCCATTTAAACATGGCATACGTTGTTAGTTTTGATCGTGGTAAAGTATACATTTCTGAAATGGTGAAGAAACAATAATATACAACGTCAGTAAGCGGTATAAGCAAATCCAAACTGCTATAAGCGCAAGAAAGCATTTGTAGCTCAACACGCTAATGCTCCTTTTCTGAGCTTTGCCATCTAAAACTCCCCGGTTTGACTCCCACCTTTGCTCATTTTAATAAAGTCCTAGTTTTTTCCTATTAGATCTTATAACATTTCCCTTTGCAGGCAAACCTATTTTCAACTTACCATGGCTCGGACATCCTAAGCAGTGATGAGAGCACATTAACCAGGCGATCCACAAATGTCATCTTGCTGCTTATCACTGCTTAGGATGTCCGAGCCATGGTAAGTTGAAAATAGGTTTGCCTGCAAAGGGAAATGTTATAAGATCTAATAGGAAAAAACTAGGACCTTATTAAAATGAGCAAAGGTGGGAGTCAAACCGGGGAGTTTTAGATGGCAAAGCTCAGAAAAGGAGCATTAGCGTGTTGAGCTACAAATGCTTTCTTGCGCTTATAGCAGTTTGGATTTGCTTATACCGCTTACTGACGTTGTATATTATTGTTTCTTCACCATTTCAGAAATGTATACTTTACCACGATCAAAACTAACAACGTATGCCATGTTTAAATGGAGAAATGTTATATTCAACTCCTATAAGAAGTGGAAACCATCATCAAAGTGCACCTGGAAGGCTGATACGCCACAAGTAAAATACAGGCTGGGATTTGAACCCTCAAAGGCCGCACGATTGGTAGAGAGTGCCTTTCCTCACTGACCCACACCTCCAATTCCTCTGGTTCCCTTGTCATATCATATCTTAGTGAAGTGCTAAGGGAAAAGGAGTTTAGCTATAATGTCATAGTAGGCTGAGACAAAAGAGTGTTAGCTCAATGGCTAAAAGCGCTGCTTTCACTGAGCCCCAAACCCATATTCCCAAGTGTGCTTGAATGCATGTGAGGTGGAGCTCTGTTTTTCTTACACGCTAATCTTCATTCTGAGCACTGTACTAATGCATATAGGACTGTAAATAATCTGTTCCGTTTAGGCGTTATTTGTGCTGCAATTCTTTAATACATATTTCATATTTGTTTTCTACTTGAAAACGTTCCAAATCTTTAGGCATTCCTTTGCTTAAACTTATTTGAGTTCATCCTGATATGATACCTAATGAAGCACAGACAGCTCAGTCAAATAGCTGTAGCTCTATCAGTTAGGAGCCCAGCCTATGCTGCTAACATCCAGAGGTTGTGGGTTCAACACCCACCACGTCTTTTAATTGTGGCATATTACTTTGGAAGATGCAGATTGATGAGGTCACAATGAGGTCAGTTTTGTGCAACTGAACACCTCCATTTTGCAATGAGGGAAGCTGGAATGTTAAGGTGTGTATCTGTTTATTCTCTTTTTAAGTGCTGATAATGTGTGCTGGTTTTTCTTTGCTTTCAAAAGAGAGCCGATTGCAGTGCTGTTTGTTGAGACAAAAAAGGGGGTTGTAAAAGCCATGGGAATATTATATTATGGTTTGGGCTGAAATGTGGTTTGTTATCCATGCAATATAATGTGTTCCATTGTTATGGTGTCATTATATTTATTAGGACAAAGAAAAGATGAAAAATACCTATTGAAATTCACTATTGGAATTATTGATAAAAAATACAGCAGACGTCTGCCTCGCGTGTAACAAAGAGCCGCAATTACGATAGTTGAAACGGCATTGAAATCCAAGTTAGACCAGGGTTTCTTACGTCTACATAATTCACGAGAGTTAGACGCACGCGTTCGCCCAGGTAGCGCCTATCTAGCGTCCCCACTTGGCACGCCCATAGACCGCCCACGGAACGCCCACGTCCAGAGCTGCAGACGGGACTATGCTTTCGATAGACGTTAGTTCGTTATGTACTACCTAGGGACGTCTATGTGTCGTCCATTACCCAATTAACATTAATTAAGACCCTTAACTCCATGATTATTCACTTATATCCGACGTCCAAAGCACGCCTAAGTTAAACGCAGTAATAGAGAATTTAGGCCTAAATGCTCAGACACTCAGGAATTTTGTGAGCATCAGAGCATTTAGCACTCTGAGCCACAGTAGATGCCTTAGTAAAAGGTGGGGAGGAAGTGGTATATAATTAGGCATCCCAACACTTGTAAAGGAACCGATAATGGGTAGAATATCCCTTTGTCTATTCCCACCTTCAAATTTAGGGCCCCTCTTACAAAGCCGTGGTAGTGCAAATGCTCCAAAGTTCATTCAATTTCTATGAGCTTTGGTGCATTTGCTGTGGGAAAATCACTATGGTGGCTTTGCAAAATGGACCCTAAAGTTGGCACTTACACAAGAAAATGCTGGAATCATGCCATTGATTTTACCCACATGTTTGTTTGTTTTTTAGTAGATTTAAAACAAACTGGAGAAATTTGTTGCTGGAGAATGTGATGAAATCAGTTAACTTAATGGGTTTTATAAAAGGTTTCGATAGTTTCCTAAAAGAGAAGTCCATAGGCCATTACTACTTGGGATCTTGCTAGGTGCTTGGGACCTTCGGTTGGCCACTATTGGAAAGAGGATACTGGGCTTGATGGACCTTCAGTCTGTCCCAGTACGGCAATTCTTATGTTCTTACGTGAGCCAGGTATAGGACAATCAAGCCATTGTGACATCATTGATGAAGTTGGCTCTTAGACATTGGTGGAATGAGGCTTTATGACATCACAGTTTCAGCTCTGGAATGTTACTATTATTTGGTACTTGGGACCTGGGTTGGCCACTATTGGAAAGAGGATACTGGGCTTGATGAACCTTCAGTCTGTCCCAGTACAGCAATTCTTATGTTCTTACGTGAGCCAGGTATAGGACAATCAAGCCATTGTGACATCATTGATGAAGTTGGCTCTTAGACATTGGTGGAATGAGGCTTTATTACATCACAATTTCAGCTCTGGAATGTTGCTATTATTTGGTACTTGGGACCTGGGTTGGCCACTATTGGAAAGAGGATACTGGGCTTGATGGACCTTCAGTCTGTCCCAGTACGGCAATTCTTATGTTCTTACGTGAGCCAGGTATAGGACAATCAAGCCATTGTGACATCATTGATGAAGTTGGCTCTTAGACGTTGGTGGAATGAGGCTTTATGACATCACAATTTCAGCTCTGGAATGTTGCTATTATTTGGTACTTGGGACCTGGGTTGGCCACTATTGGAAAGAGGATACTGGGCTTGATGGACCTTCAGTCTGTCCCAGTACGGCAATTCTTATGTTCTTACGTGAGCCAGGTATAGGACAATCAAGCCATTGTGACATCATTGATGAAGTTGGCTCTTAGACATTGATGGAATGAGGTTTTATGACATCACAATTTCAGCTCTGGAATGTTGCTATTATTTGGTACTTGGGACCTGGGTTGGCCACTATTGGAAACAGGAAACTGGGCTTGATGGACCTTGGGTCTCACGCAGTATGGTAATTCTTAAGTTCTTATGCTGCATGCACTAGCAAATACATACATACACCTGCAGGTGTTTTAGAAAAGGCTCTTCTAAAATACCCCTGGAATTGAGTACATCCCGACATGGACATTTCACTGTGACCCTCACATTCTTTGTAAAACTGGACTTCATATGTTTGTTTTAGATTAAAGACTTCATGTGTGAGTGAGAAAGGATGACTCATTACGAATGCTTTTAGCGTCCTCATTTGCCCACCAGGTTTTCAGCAGCATTTTACAAAGGCTTTTCAGAGTGCATATTCCTAATGGCCTTGCCATGTGTATATTAGAAAACAGTAAATCACATATTTGTTACTGGAAAAGTCATTGGCTACAATTAAACATGGCATGGCTGTGTTCGAATGAACTATTTATGAGCTAAAGGGCAGGTGGATGCATATTTTCTCTCAATGTCTGTAACTTCCCATTCCATGCTTGGCCTGGTTGGATTTTAGACCAAATATGCTGGACCCAGCTGGTATCATAGCCTGCCCTGCTGAGCCTGGTTCTGCCTAACAAGTATGAAATGTCAAATTGCCGTTCTGCAATCAAGACCTCTAGTGCATATATCCCTCGGCTCCAGGCTTGTAAAAAATATGCTACGAGCTCCAAAGAAGCACTTTCTCCTCTTTCTGCGGTGCTAAAATCTCCCTCAGCTACAATGAAGGAAAACAAGCGCATGGGGCTTTTCATTAATATTTTGTTCTCGCAACTTTGGAATGCATTAGCACAAAAGTTGAGGGATATTTAAAATCTCTAATTTCTTATTATGTCTTTCCCTCATTTATTGAATTACATGTAAACCGTGCCGAGCTCTATCTTTATGGAGAGGATGCGGTAGACAAACTTAAGGTTTAGTTTAGGAAAGAACATGACTTTGCTTTTTCATCAGGCCTTTGCAGAATGTTGAGTCATTGGGCCTGGTGGGTATTGTTGCTGGGTTTGCACGCATAATTTGTTCCAGAAGCATGCTTGTAATCCAAAGCGCTCGTATATCAAAACAAATTTCCCCTTAGGAAATAATGGAAATTCGGATGATTCATTCCACATCCTAAAAACATTAATAGAAAATACAGTACTATATGTACTTGTATTGCAAGATCTTACTCGTTTCGAACAGTCACTACATTGCGGGTGAATTGGGCGTAATGCTTTTATTACGTTCAACCTAAATAGTAGTTATGCTCAGAACAACTTGTACAATCCAATGGGAATTCTGATTCCACTTCCTCAAAACGAGTCAGCGGTGTTGGGATTCTTCATCATTCCCCATAACTGGAAAGTACTCAATATATATTTTTTTAAAATAATTTTTCTTTGTTTTCTTATATTATCTCTTTATTATAATTTATTTATATTTTATAACTTCAATATAGCTTAAATATAGCTTATATGTAGAAAAAGGTTTAAAAGTGCATCACTTATCTTAAATCCTTATCGGTTCCCCTTCCCGACGCGTTTCGGAACTCTTTTTCAAGGTCGGGGGAACAAGAGATAAGGTTAATCCTCAACCGTAGTCTTACTGCAGTAAACTGTCAAAAGTTAAATGAATTGAGGAGTTGGTGGAGATTACATACAGTATCATCATAGCAGATGTCGGCAAATAAAGACCCACATGGTCCATCCACTCTGCCCAACAAGATGGCCACTCCAGGCAGGTTACACTCACAAACAGGGCAGTCAATAATACACCACAAATAAACAATTATATTTGATACAATCTTGGAAGAGTGCTTTTATCATTTGGGTTGCAGTGTAGTCACATTCATTATGAACCCGTGATTAACCTGCAACCCAACAGTTTTGCTAACTGGTGTCAACATTAAGATGTCTTCCCTTCCCCCTCTGAAGTATATAAAATGAATGTGATCTAAAATACTTGATCTATCCTTACCAGTTTTGGGACCCAGCTTTTGGAGTTGCTGTTGGAAGCCCATCCAGATTTATCTTTCCATAATTGGGATAGAGACTGGAGAAGTCTTCCAGCAATGGCCTTACTTCCTAACCACTGGAGTTGCTGCCTATGCAATGTTAGGTTTTGTTTTGATTCCAGTCTCTCTCTGTATAGGGATTCTCTGGCTTTCTCTTATGCATGTTTTAATTCTTTCACTGCTTTTGTCTCCATCACCTCCTTTGGGATTGCACCTTGCAGTTAAGGCAGACATTCCAGTTAATGGGGCAGATAACGAGGAACAGTTAACACCACTTTAAGAGGTAGTGTTTCCTGCATCTGAATTATTACCGCTGCATTATGAGGGCGATTCTGTATGGCTCATCAACATGTAGGTGCCAAAATGTATACAAAATGGTGGTCATTAAGTGCTGTTTTGTAATGGCTGCTGAGCACCCAGAAGCCATTATAGAATACAGCATAAATTGGCATTTATACAACAACATGTAGGTGTGAGCTCTTTCATTTGGTCTATAACAGATATAAATGTGCTCACCTAAATGTTGCATGTTAATGCATAACTTACTGCAGGAGTTCTCAAATCTAGTCCTCAAGGCCCACAGCATGGTGTGTAGGATTCCCTCTATGAATAGGTATGAGATCTATTTGCACGCAATAGAAGCTGTGAATGCAAATAGATCTCATACCTGTTCATTGTGGAAATGGTGTGCAAGTTAACAGAGTTAGGGCTAGATTCACTAAGCCCACTGATCAAGTCTCGACCGCTTAGCGACCCGGTCCTGATTCACTAACCTTCTTCCCGATCTGATTCCGATCCACGCATGCAAATGAGGGGCTAGTCATCCAAAAGTAGGAAGGCAGCGATTCACCCAAAAAATTCAGGAACACCGACTGGGCTGGCCGATCACAAAAGAAGCGGCTGCTGAGGACCAGTTGCTCACGTCCCTGACAATTCTTCTGCTCATTCTCTCCTATGGGTCCCCTGAAAAAGCAACCAGACAGCTGAGGCACATCTCCTGCTTTTTGCTGCTCTTCCTCACAGTGCGAGCCTGTGGTTTTAACCTGCAGGTTTAAAGCGGGGAAGGGCGGCAGATAGCAGGAGAGTCGGGGCGGCATGGACCTCCATTTTGGTATAGAAAATTGAATAAATAAATAAGTTAGCAGAAATGGGATTTGAACCTTGGCTTCTCTGGTTCTCAACCACACATGAAAAGATACAATAACAGGAGGGTACAAACATAGGTCATGGGAAAAGTGGCCTTAGCCCGCAGAAAATTCCCATACATGGGGGTACATTAAGGCCACTTTTGCCAGAGTTTAATAAAATGACCCCCAAGACAAATTTATTTCATGGAAAATCTTGTGAATGCATAAAAGGAATTGACACAAAAAAAGAGGGTAATATTGAACCCGCAATGGTCAGTGCTGTTTTAAAGGCTGCCTGCACAGGCAAAAAATAAAAATAAAAAGTCCAGATGATCAGAGGCAGATGCAGAAAGTGTCTGCCACTGAATATCCAGTTTGTGGTCATTACTATGGCTATTTCAGCAGTGTCAATATCCAGCTGCTATCTGAACTGCCAATCCACGGCCTTGTTGTTTTTTCTATGCTACGTTATGGCACTGGAAATCACTGCTATACGGACGTACCAGCTCTAGCCATAGACCACAGAAAATCAGTGTTTATCTATTTTTTTTAGGACACAGCTGTCATTGTTGTGTATCTTTCAGTGGTACATATATGTGCAGCTAAGCAGAAATGGCACAGGAACAGAGTGGATGATTCAAGGTAGTTAAGGGGAGTGGGTGAAAAAGACCCAGGAATAGGGGGGGGGAAGTTCCACTGTTTATTAGAGAAACACCTATTTTGCTTTGTTTGCGGTGGGGGTGATTTTGGTTAAAGCCTAAATTCAGAAGCTCTCTATTCAAATGAGTATAATACGTAGTAAGTGGAATTTCATTCATGTTTCTGGTTTGCTTGCATTTAAATTACCTGAGCTGCTATAGTAAAGTACTAGAGGGGTTCTGGTCCTTGGCTAAAATGTTGCAGTGGGTTTAGGAATGTCAAGAAAGGTTAAGAATATAAGAAAATAAGCTTTGCAATATTGGGACAGCCCAAAGGCCATCAAGCCCAGTATTCTGCTCCCAACAGTGTCCAATCCAGGTCACAAGTACCTGGCAAGATCCCAAAAGAGTAAAACAGATGTTATACTTACTTCTTTAGTGCTATGAGACAACTATGGGATTAGGGAATTATTGTGATTCATATTTAGTTATTCCATTTTCTATACTGTTCTCCCAGGGGAGCTCAGAACGGTTGACATGAATTTATTCAGGTGCTCAAACATTTTTCCCTGTCTATCCTGGTGGGCAATGGGGGATTAGGTGAATTGCCCGGGATCACAGGGAGCAGTATGGGTTAAAAGCTGAGGCTGTGCCACATTCTCGCCATTCTCTTCTTGGTTGAGCTGAGAACTGTTCAGCGGCCCCTCGTATTGTGATATCATAATGCCTCATTCCACCAATGCCTAAGAGCCAACCTCATCGGTGATGTCACAATGGCTTGGTTTCCCTATACTTGTGTCCATTTACCAGATGCATTTGCCTCAATGAAATTAAGTGTCAAGAAAAGTGTGGAATAGCTTGGAAGATTCATGGTTCACATCGTATCTATTTATTCAATTTTCTATACTGTTCTCCCAGGGGAGCTCAGAGTGCTCACAATCTATCTAATGTTCCTGGGGCAATGGAGGGATTAGGTAACTTGCCCGGGGTCACAAGGAGCAGGGTGGATTTGAACCCACAACCTCAGGGTGCTGATGCTGATGTGCTTGAAAGACACACAAATACAAGTAGGGTATGCCCTGGGACATTACAGACAGTCTGATTCCCCGGCCTCCACACTTCAAAACAGGAATAACACTTAAATGTAAATATTTTAAGTGAGGGAGCACCCTCAGCGTGGGTTTGAAAGCTCTTAAGAGTTGATCGACAGAGCTGCTCTGATGCTTAAGAAAGCAGAGCAGACAGTGCTACTCCAGCCAGTTGCATACCATCATTCGGGTGCTCCTGTGTGCTTAATACGTGCAAATCAAGTGCCCAATAAATAAGTGGAATGCCTAGAATAGACATTTTTTGTAACTTTAATCACACCCAGGAATAAGTAGTGGATTTTCCCAAGTCCATATTAATAATGGTTTATGGACTTTTCTTTTAGGAGCTTGTCCAGCTACCTTTTTTTAAACCCTGCTGTTAACTGCTTTTACCACATTCTCTAGCAATAAATTCCAGAGTTTAATGACATGTTGAGTGAATCCTCACCTACTGACAACAGCCAAGTTTCTACAACGAATGTCACTGCTTCTCTCTAGCCATCCCAAACATCTTTCCTACTTCCCTTCCCCTTCTAAAGCGTTCAAACCCTCCAACCTTTCCCAGTAAAGCTGGTAGTTGGGGGGTCTCTCTTTAGTTCTACAGGTTAAGGACAAATAGGACCAGATTGTATAAAGGACGTCTGAATCGGCACCAACATTAATTATCTAAATGAGCTGTAACAAGCTTATAATTGGAAAAACAAATGGCCAATAGGCGCCTACTCCATGGTGCAGAGCGGTGCCTAAAGCCTAAATAGGCATGTTTGGGGGTAAAGACAGATAGTCGCCATTAGACGCGATTCTGCAAAGAACGTAGGCACCTGCAATGTAGGCCAGTAAAACCCTGGCCTCTATTGATGACACCTAAGTTTGTGATAGGCGCCTTAAGGCAACCAAGCATGATTGACCCAAGGCACCTGCTGATTTAAACTAAACGAAACCTTAAGTTTGTATAGCGCATCATCTCCATAAAGATAGAGCTCGACACGGTTTACAGGTAATTCAATAAATGAGGGAAGGACATAATAAGAAATTAGAGGTTATAAAGAGGATAGCTAGCTTTACATTTTAAATAGATAGCTTTACGTTTTGGAGAAAAGCCAGGTTTTCAGATGCTTTTGGAATAATTGGAATGAGTTTAGGTTCAGCAGCGGGGCAGGGAGGTTATTCCAAATCTCAGTGAATTTGAAGAAAAGGGATTTCCCTAATTTACCTGCATACATGACGCCTTTTAATGAGGGGAAAGATAGTTTGAGTATGTGGGCGGATCTGGTAGTATCAGGTCTCAATGAATTCCAAGATAGTTGAATTAGGGGAGGAAGAATGCCATGTAGGATCTTGAATATTAGGCAGGTACATTTAAAGTGAATCCTAGAAATCACCGGAAGCCAGTGAAGTTTTGACAGAAGCGGGGAAACACGGTCAAATTTGCTTTTTGTGAAGATCAACTTAGCCGCAGTGTTCTGGATCCGCTGAAGTCTTTGAAGATTTTTCTTGGTTAGACTTAGATAGATGGAATTACAATAGTCACTGATAGATTTAGACACTGTTATAGAATTTGGCCCATAGTGACTAGGGAGTAAGGGGGAGGGGGGGAGGTTACATTTCATAGCAAGAGGATGGGGAATGCCTGGAACATGTCAACTCCCATTTCAAATCTGCTGGAATATCAACCTCAAGAGAGTCGGCACATTGTAAGTGTTCAGTAGCCCTGGCATTGGAGCTGCATTTCTTATTCTTAAAGTACATTGCATTTAGCTCCCGCTACAGGGTAGATTTGGCTGTTGTCCCTATTTTCTGCATATATGAACAAATGAAATTTTAATGTGCTCACATACATGCTTAATGCAGAATGGTTTCTTATGCTAGGGCTTCGCCATCGAGCTATTTCAAGTTGACGCTAGGAAGACGTATGTTACATCAATTCCAAATATTCCATCCACTGGGAATTCAGCAGACAATACATTACACTTAATGATTAAATAACTTACCAAAATTAAGAATATGATATTAAAGTTTGCTCTTTTACTTGGGAATTACTTTATAATTGACCACTGGATTGTGCTCCTGTGAATGAGCTTGTGGTTACTGAGATGATGTGCCATCTGTACAAAGAGCATTAAAAGTTAATTCTAATGTTTTAAATTGTATACTGTATGGCAGATCCAGCTGTGGATCAAAACACATTAGTTCTGTTCATTTTATATCATGTATGCGTCATTAAAGGTTCCTTCAAGCCGTAAATGGAAATGGAGTATCATTGCCATGTTAATTTATACGCTGTAGCGTGGGTTATTATGAGGGAGGGTGAGGAGCTAAATTATGTCCAAATGGTAGAAGAGAAAGGAGAATGTTATTTGCCAGTTAGCAAGCTCTTTGTTTTAAGTTGAGACCATCTTGCTTGTTGAATGCTGTGTCCTGTTAAGACTTCTGATATTCCTGCTCTCACTCCTTCCCAGGTACAGTGCGTTCATTACAAGATGGTACAGAGCCCTTCTTTGCTAGCTTCCTGTTGTCCAGCATCCTAACTCATTGCATCTTTTTCTATGTTCTGTACTAATGGCAAGAAAAAGGAAAGCAAGCATTCAGTGAAATGACTTTTTTTGTGCTTCTAGAAGATTACTCTGCAGAAAAGGGAAGTTACAACCCTAACCGCTTACTGGGCAAACTAGATAAATGTTTTGATCTTCATCTGCCATCATCTATTATATTATTATACTCTGCTCTCTGAACAACTTTTTGTTATGCATTTGTGTCAAGTCTGTTCCTGCATTGAGATTAGTCCGGTAGGGCAGCGTTTCTCAACTTCTTCAAGCCAAGTACCCCTAAGCCTAACAAATACCAACTGAGTACCCCACCCAAGCTCCGCCCCTGACCCCACCTCCATAATAATACTACTAATTGTAACGCAATTTCTTCCATCCATTTTTCATATACACACAATATAATCGTATTAATACTTAATGGTAACCACAAAATTAAAAAAAACACAAAGCACACTGTACACAGAGAAAATGTTAATTATCATTTACATTTGGGGGTTTTTCAAAGATGTCAAGGCAGATGACTTTAAAATATGTAATGTCACCTCTAACAACTATAGAAAAATAGACAAATATAGTGCAATATAGATGGCAGATATAAATTCACAAAACTGACATTTTCATCACTAAATTGAAAATAAAATTATTCTTCCTACCTTTGTTGTCTGGTGATTTCACGAGTCTCTGGTTCCATTTCCAATATTTCTTTCTTTCTGCCTCCTGCATGCTTCCTCTCCTCCGGACCTCATTCCCTTCCACAACCAATATCTCTTTCTCTCTCTCTCTGTCTCTCCATGAGTCCAACTTCTTCCTCTCTCCTCCACCCCTATTGGCAATATGTCTCCCTCTCTCTATCTCTGTGTCCATCTGTTTTGCGAGATCCAGACATCTCTCCCACCCCCTCTACTGCCACATCCAATATTTCTCCCTCTCTCATTTCTCAGATCATGTGCAGCATTTTTCACCACTGCCCACCAGCCCCATGCCCATTTCTCCTTCTATCACCCCTCTCCATCACTATGCCCAACATTCCTCCCCCTTGCATCCTCTTCAATCTGCCCTCTCCACCACCATATCCAACATTTCTCCCTCTCGTCCTTCTATGTCCCATGGATCTCTACCTCACTCTTCTCTCTCTATGCCCAATTTTCCTTTCTTCCTTTCCCCATGTGCACCATCTCTCCCTCACACACTCATGCCCATCAATTCTACCTTTTTATTCCCTCTCTCCTGTGTCCCAAGTTAGTGCCCCCATGTTCACGCCCCTTCCCTTCCTTTTGTGTCGAGTTTGAGCCCCTTTCCCCCCCCAAAGCCGACCCATCCACAGAACCTGTAGGTCTCTCCCCCATTAAAGCTGCCGGAGATCCCTCCCTGCCTCTTTGTGCTTTATGAATGTGTTGAATCGTAAATATGCTGTGAGAGTCTGTCTTGCTTGTATTAAACGTTTCCATGATGTGTATTCATTTTGTGACAGTTTCTTGCAGCTTAACCTTCAAAACCCAGAACTATTTCCCTAGTGTAGCTTGGTATTGACTTGCCTAACATTTAGATGGTTACATCAGCCATAGAGATGGCTAAGTTCAGCCCCCCCCCCCCCCCCCGGCAGATATACATGCTGAAAGATAAGTGGGTATTTGCAGATTAGTGCTGAATTACCCTGCTAGCACTTAGATATAAGCACACAGAGATGTGGATACCTGGGTTATAGGATTGCCCTTTAAATGTTGTAACAGAGATAATAAGTAAGGAGTTGATATTTGAAGTGATTTAACCAGTCAGGAGAGCATCCTGTGTGATCAAAACGTGTCAGTTTTGAGAATTTATATGTTTATATTTTGTACTATATTTGTCTATTTTTCTATAGTTACTGAGGTGACCGAGCTCGCGGAGATGGGGCGGAAACGGGGTTTTAAAATTTTAGTCCTAGTAGTTTGCCAGTCCACAAAATATTTTTTTTTTAATTTCTGCCGGTCCACGGGTGTAAAAAAGTTGAAAAACACTGATCTAAACCATCCCAGCCATGAAAGCCCACCCCAGCCCATCCTCAACCAAATGGCTACATACAGACACAGACCATGCAAGTCTGCCCAGTGCTGGCCTTAGTTCTTGAAAATATAGAAATAGAACGGAGATCAATAACATTCAATAAGAAAATTCTAAACTCTAAGCTCCTTATAATGTACCAAATTGGAGGATTCTAAGGATTACTAAAGCCCTTATTTACTAAGCCATGGAAGAGGTTTCTACTGCAGCCCAAAATGCTAAATGCTCTTAACACTGCTCCAACGCTTATAGGAATTCTGTGAGTGTCGGAGCATTTTGTGATCCGGGCTGCATTACAAACCTCTACTGGAGGGGTGGGTGGCTTACAAGAAGAAAAACTGAAGGGAGGCAGTGAACTGCAATATTTGAGAGAATATTAAAAATTATATGAAACACATAGAACATATAGAGCAGGGGTGTCAAAGTCCCTCCTCGAAGGCCACGATCCAGTCGGGTTTTCAAGATTTCCCCAATGAATATGCATGAGATCTGTTAGCATACAATGAAAGCAATGCATGCAAATAGATCTCCTGCATATTCATTGGGGAAATCCTGAAAACCCGACTGGATTGCGGCCCTCGAGGAGGGACTTTGACACCCCTGATATAGAGGGAGATTTAGCAGAGTTGTATAAGTGTGTGTGTATGATGGGGGGGGGGAAGAATAAATATTAAATAAAAATGATCATGGTCTTAAAGCAACAGTGAAGAATAGGGAATCAATTTAGACTGGAATGTCCTGTTTGGGGAAGAATACATGTAAGAAGTAGAAGATCAAACCAGTTAACTCCATTTGGGATCTTTGGAAGCTTTTTGGTAGGGTACGAGTCTAGTGATGAATCTTTTATGGGTGTAACCTTTAATTGAGGGGAAGGCAAAAAATGATTGAGGTTGAGTGGATTGTCCAGATCTGGAAAATGAGAACCGATTGGTGAGATACTGTATATACTTGAATATAAGTCGAGACCCCCATTTCCCCCCCCCAAAAAAAAAGGAGGAAAAAAATGATTGACTCAAATATAAGATGGGGGCTTAAAATTCAAATGTCAGGCCCTTCCAGGATCTATACCCAGTGTCCTCTCCTTCATGCTCTCCCCTGCCAGGTTACGCATCCTGCCCCCTTCCTTCCCTGTCCTACCAGGATATGCAGCCAGCCCCTCTCTCTACCAGGCTATGCACCCAGTCCCCCTCACTACTTGCCAGGCTTTGTACTGCACCTTTTCCCCACTCCCTGCCAGGCTCAGCACCCTGCACCTCTTCTTCCACCTCTGGTGGACTAGTGGTAGGCTCCCGTCCTGGCATGGCTGATACAAATAATTTTTTTACCCCCTCCCCCTACGTACCTTTTCTTTTACCCTCTCCCCTGCATACCTTTTCAGTTATCCCTGGTGGTCCAGCGGTGTATGGGCAGGACCATGCTCCTGCCCTGTACACCTCCTTCTGGGCTCGGGGCTCACAGTGCATAGGCACAGAGGAGCAAGCTTCTCGAGCTCCCGCATGGCCCTGCACTTCTCGTTAAATGGCTGCTGCCAGGTCCCGCAAGTCCTGTCAGAACTGGCAGCAGCCATTCAGCGAGAGGCGCAGGGCAACTTGGGAGCTCGCGAAGCTCGTGCCTGTGAGCCACAAGCCTGGAAAGAGGAGCGCAGTCCTGCCCATACACCGTTGGACCACCAGGGATAACTGAAAAGGTACATGAGGGAAGGGGGTAACAGAAAAGGTACGTGGTAGGAGGGGGTAAAAAAATTATTAGTATCAACCGGGCCAGGCCGGGAGATGGGAGGGATCCCTCATGTCCCAGCCTATCAGAGGCCTGCATCAAGTCATGGAGGGGGTCAGGTGATGACACAAATATAGGACGAGACCCCATTTTGGGGTCATTTTTTGGCCCAAAACCCTTGTCCTATATTCGAGTATATACGGTAGTTTGTCAGTAGACCATTTACAGCTTTATAGAAGAGACAACCGAGTTTAAAAATTACTTGGCTTTCAATTTTCAACCAATGAAGTTTATGATGGAAAGGTGTTATATGGTTGAATTTTTTAAGGCTGAATGATCCTTACAGTTTCTGGAAGTGTTTGCATAGTCCATTCAAGTAGATTATATTACAGTAATCTAGGATGCTTAGGACTAGATTGGATTAGGAGAATGAAAGGTGTCTAGTCAAAGTATTTTCTGATGGATCTGAGCTTCTAGAGCATGGAGAACCCTTTACGTGTGACATGATTGATTTAGCCAGACATGGACAGTTGTATGTCTAAATGCATGCCCAGTATTATGATTGTATGCGAGATGGTAAAGATGGTTCTGCTTAAGGTTTATCGAAGAGTTGGAGGCTGTGGCTAAAAATAATTTTGTTTTCTCAGTGTTCAATTTTAATTTGAAAAGGTACCTCCAATTTTCTATTGTAGAGAGGATAGTGTTTATTCTGTGAATTTCTATGGGTGTCAGGCAAGTGACAGGGAGGACAATTGTAATGTCATCAACATATCTGTATTGGGAGATGTTCAGACTACTAAGTTGATCTCCTAGGGAAGCAAGGTAGACATTGAAGAGCAAGGATGACAATGGGGAGCCTTGTGGGATGCCACAATCACTGTTCCATGTTGTAGATAGTGTGTCTCCAATTTTGACTTGGTGGCTGTGAGAATTCAGGAAGCCTTTGAACCAGTTCAGTACATTTCCAGATAGTCCGTAGGCATCTAGGCAGACTAGCAGCAGGCTGTGATCTACAAGGTCAAAAGCACTTCTGAGGTCCAGTTGGAGAACGAGTGCATTTAGACCTTTGTTTAGTATGTTGTATAGAGTGATTAGAGATGCAATAACCGTCTCAGTACTGAATGATTGTCTGAAGCCTGATTGGGAGTCATGGAGTAACTGAAAGTGTTCCAAATGGTTCATTAATTTAATTTGTACTACTCCCTCCATCAGTTTTATGAATAGAGGGATTAGTACAATAGGTTTGTAATTGTTAGGCTGAGAGATGGTACTTTTTTTTTTTATCTTTTACAATGGGTCTGATAATGATGTGCCCTTTATTTGCAGGAAACGTTCCTTTGTTTAGCGAGTCTGTTAGCCAGAAGTAGAGATCTGCCAGGAACTTATCTGAGGCTTTAGACATTAGAGCAGGTGGACAGGGTCAATGAGCAGATACGTTTGAGCGTATTTTTTAAATAGGAAATTGAATTGAGACCAGGTTGGGTTGGTGAAGGAACTCCTGATCATGTCAGCTCGGGACGCAGGAATTCTTGAGTTCAGTATGTTAGTGAGGTCAGTGGAATGGCTTGTGTTAAGATAGACTCTTGTGATTTGAATTTTGGATTGAAAATGGTGGGCGAGGGTGTTGGCGGAGAGAGGGTGTCATTGAAGGGGTTGGTTAGAGGTGTGATATCAGTCAGGTTGTAAACTAGTCTAAATAGCTCCTTTGAGTTGAGGCTGTGCTGGTTTATTCGGGAGGAACATTTTTTATGTTTTTTTTCAGTTGGAATTTGTATTCTCTGGATTTCTCTCACCATTTCAGTTTAGTGTCTTCTCTTTTTCTCTTCATCCATGCACGTTCCAGGTGTCTTACTTGACGTTTCAGTATATGTAGCTCTTTGTCAAACCAGTTGTCTGATTTCCTTGGGCGTTTGAGTTTGAGCCATTTGGGTGCAAGGCAAATTAAGGTATAGTTGCTGAAGGAGTCCCAGTCAGCGTAGAAGTCGTCTGATGGATGGTTGGTGAATTTGGTATCTTAACTGGACCAGAAGGTAGTCTCATCACTTGAACCTTTGGTTAGGATTGTGGTTGGAGGTATGGTTTTGTTGGTTTTAGATTTAAGTCAGTTAAGCTTGAAACAGAATATGTAATGGTTTGACAGAAGCGATTGGAGGAAGTGGCAACAGGGTCTAGGTGGTGGCCTTTTTACGTGTATGGAACTGAAGGGTAGCCAGGAGTAGTCTAAGTTCTGTAGAAAGGAGAGTAGATCGGTGACCAAGTTGTCGTTTTTCAATTCCAGGTGAAGGTTTAAATCCCCTAGTAATATGCAATTAGGAGAGACAAGTGAATTTTTAAACACAAAGTTGTGAAAAATGTCCTTTAGGTTGGTCCAGTTTTTGGGCATCACATAGAAGAGAATGCAAGTGAGAGAAGTTTGTAGACTAAAGGACTAGACAGCTGACATGCCAGAATTTTGAGGTTATTGTGTTGTTTGAACTCCAGTAGGTTGATTTGGATAAAGTCTTTCACTATGAGAGCAAGTCCACCTCTGCTCACTGCTTAGGTATATTGCCTGTTTGTTTTTATAGGAATTTTTCAGATTCTTTTTTATTGGGAAACAGTTCCACCCAGATACTATACACAGGAAAAAAAAGAAGAATGCTCATATGTAGAGCTACCATATAGCTCCAAAAAAAGGGGACAATTGAGACTTCTGGGTTTTACTGCCATCCTCCTTTTTCTGGAGCTATATGGTGACCGTACCCATATGCAACACTGGACTTAAACTTTTCTTTTATATTTACAAACAAAACACAATATATAGTCTGTTTAAATAAATGTTTATCAATCACACAGTCTATGTGCAGCATTCTGTCTATCTTTATGTATATTTTTATGGTGTGAATATATATGATTATATATATATACAGCATAATCATCTTTGTCTCTCTCATATAATCCAGAGTTACTGGAGATATGCAAAACTTTATTGATAAAGGCTGTTGATGCCTGAATGTGTGCAATTTTTTTTGAAAGTTTTATGCACATTCATTGTTTAATAGTTTATAAAAATGTGTATTAGGTCTGTGTGTATATAAATAGTCTCTAGAGGTCAGTAGTATGTAAGGAATAAGCAGATATTTAACTCTCTAAATTCTTAACCTTAATAATAATAATAACTTTATTTTTCTATACCGCCATAGTCAAAGTGACTTCTAGGCGGTTCACATAGAAAGAAGGCTGGACAATCAGCGAATTACAGAATGCAAGAAAAAAGATATTACATAATACATTGGGGTTATAAGGGGAAAGAATATTTGAGAGAGGTCATCTGATTAGGCAAGGAATTTGTCAAATAGAGCGGTTTTAATTGATTTTCGGAATGTTTTGTAGGTCTGTCTGGCTTTATTTATGTGGTTTCCCAGCCAGGATTGCTGTCTGTTTGCTTGGAACATGAAGGTATATAACATGTAAATTGATAACCCATGAATAGAACTGCCAGGTAAATAAATTAATCATTGCTAGCACTGGGCCAAATGAGTGGTCATATCTCCCCTGTCCTGAAATAAGTTTAATGTAGTAGCTCTAGGCAGCTGCCTTTTAAATGTTCCCATGTGTGTTAACAGCCTTCTCCAAATGCTAAGCACTGCTCTTAGCACAATTTTTGAGGATACTTTAAAATAACTGAACTAGTCATATTTAAATTGCATATCTGTATGACACACCTGCATTTAAAATACACTGTATAAACTGCAAGTGCCTTTAGTTTTAATTATTTCTTTTCTTTGATGTAAAGGAAATAAAGCAATCAGGTCAGGAACACATAAGTAAAGTTTTTTCATATATAGAAGTATATGTGCACACATACACCCTCATTCTATAACTTGACATTTAAATTTACTGTATTTTTTGCTCCATAAGATGCACCTGACCATAAGATGCACCCTAGATTTAGAGGAGGAAAAATCAAGAAAAAAAATATTCTGAATCAAATTGTGCTTCTGAACCAGCCCCCTAGAAAAATAGACAAATATACTGCAGCAGACAGATTTTGATCACTAAATTTAAATCCTACCTTTGTTGTCTGGTGATTTTCTTTCTTTCCTTACTTACTTCCTCAGTCCCAACAATTGTCTCTTTCTATTCCCTCCCTCCCTCCTTCCTTCCTATGTCCCGAGTTCTTGCCCCTTCCCCCTCACTGCCTTCTAGCCTTTGTCCTTCCTGCCTCTCTCCCGCACCGAAGCCTGCCTGCCTTCCTCCTTGCTATACCGATTCCTCCTCCCTAGTCAGCCAACAGGCACTGCCACCACTGCAGAACGACCCCTCTGAGCACCACCACCCCTCCCTCCCCCCCCAGGTATATGCGCAGGGCTATAGTCTACAAATGGTGCCTCCATTAACTGCTTCTAGGTGCCCTAATAGTGGCCACCTAGCGATGCCTAAGTTTGGGATCAGGTTTTCAAGTTTCAAGTTTTATTTAAAAATTTGATACAACACTTATAAAATTTCTAAGTGATTTTCATAATAAAAAATGGGGTAAAACAACATGTGGTAATTGACATCAACATTACCATGGCCTATACATAGGTTTTACAATCCCCTGCAGTGAGTGCGGCTTTCTTATATGGGGCAGCCTATCTAAAGACATCATAGATAAGCCGCCCTATTGGAAGATCAGCTGCGGAGTCCCCCGTACCTGCAGGCATTGAGGAAGCAGCGCGGCGCCAGCTGGATGCTGAAAAGAATGTGCCTGCCCTGCACCGCTGACCACGATGAGGCAGGAGGCAGCCGGCAAAGGTATTTACTGAGGGGGGAAAGGGATGTATAGGCTACCCCATTGTATAGGCCATTTTAGGTTTTAAAACGCTTAGTTAAGCTACAGCTAGTAACATGGGGTGGCTTATTTAAGAGTTTTAAAGCCTAAATCGGCATTTCTTGCGGCCTATACATAGAGAAATATGGTACTTACTTGAGACTCAGGGAAGGAGGGGTAGAACTACAAATTATTATAGTAAAGAGGAACAAAAAAAGGGCTAAAACAATAGGGCATAGGGTTTTAAAAAACAGCCGATTGGAGCCTGAGATACAAGTTTCAATATTGTGACTTGTGTGGCATATGGGTCAGTTCTCAAAGGCATCTCTGAAAAGAAAACTCTTCAGAGAACCCTTGAATCTTTCTAAAGTTGATTCTTCTCTAATGTGGGCTGTTTGGGAGACAGTGACCATGAAGATGTCTGCGTGCCTTGTATTAATAATTTTTAAAGATGGTATTAACATAAGAACATAAGAACATAAGCAATGCCTCTGCTGGGTCAGACCTGAGGTCCATCATGCCCAGCAGTCCGCTCACGCGGCGGCCCAACAGGTCCAGGACCTGTGCAGTAATCCTCTATTTATACCCCTCTATCCCCTTTTCCAGCAGGAAATTGTCCAATCCTTTCTTAAACCCCTGTACTGTACTCTGCCCTATTACTCCCTCTGGAAGCGCATTCCAGGTGTCCACCACTCGTTGGGTAAAGAAGAACTTCCTAGCATTCGTTTTAAATCTGTCCCCTTTCAACTTTTCCAAGTGTCCTCTTGTTCTTTTATTTTTCGAAAGTTTGAAGAATCTGTCCTTCTCTACTCTCTCTATGCCCTTCATGATCTTATAAGTCTCTATCATATCCCCTCTAAGTCTCCTCTTCTCCAGGGAAAAGAGACCCAGTTTCTCCAATCTCTCAGCGTATGAGAGGTTTTCCATCCCT
Source organism: Geotrypetes seraphini (assembly GCF_902459505.1). Lineage (NCBI taxonomy): Eukaryota > Metazoa > Chordata > Amphibia > Gymnophiona > Dermophiidae > Geotrypetes > Geotrypetes seraphini. The sequence goes on along the minus strand of NC_047101.1, from coordinate 33,396,917 downwards.
TTTATCAAGCGTGTCGCTCTCCTCTGAACCCTCTCGAGTAACGCCATATCCTTCCTAAGGTACGGAGACCAATATTGGACGCAGTATTCCAGATGCGGGCGCACCATCGCCCGATACAATGGCAGGATAACTTCTTTTGTCCTTGTTGTAATACCCTTCTTGATTATGCCTAGCATTCTATTTGCTTTCTTAGCGGCTGTTGCGCACTGTGCCGTCGGCTTCATTGTCATGTCCACCATTACCCCCAAGTCCCTTTCTTGGTTGCTCTCATTCAATAATATCCCTCCCATCGTATAGTTGTACCTCGGGTTTCTGTTTCCAACATGCAATACTTTACATTTCTCAACGTTGAACTTCATCTGCCATCTCGCCGCCCATTCCCCCAATTTGTTCAAGTCCCTTTGCAATTCTTCGCATTCCTCTTTAGTCCCAGCTCCACTAAATAGTTTTGTATCGTCCGCAAATTTTATTATCTCACACTTCGTGCCTGTTTCTAGATCATTTATGAATATATTAAATAGCAGCGGCCCGAGCACTGAGCCCTGCGGAACACCACTCGTGACCCCCATCCAGTCCGAGTAGTGGCCCTTCACCCCTACCCTCTGTTTCCTACCCGCCAACCAGTTTCTGATCCATCTATGTACGTCTCCGTCCGCATCATCTCTACATTCGCAAAGCTCAACATGGTTAACAGGAGTTAGGGTAGGAAGGAACTCCAGAGGAGGGAAGGATGAAGAGGAAATTTAGAGGACTAGAATAATCAGAGAGGGAGGAAGAGTTACATTTTTGAGAATAACCAGGTTTTCAGATGTTTACGGAAAAGTTGGAGGGAGCTCAGATTCCTAAGAGGGGAGGTAAGGTTGTTCCAGAGCTCAGTGATTCTAAAAGGGAGGGAGGAACCTAGTTTTCCTACAAGGGAGATGCCTTTTAAAGAGGGAAAGGAGAGTTTCAGTTTTTGGGTGGATCTGGTGGAATTGGGGTTAGAGGAATTCCAAGAAAGAGGAATAAAGGGGGGGAGGATGCCGTGTAGGATCTTGAAAGTAAGGCAAGCACATTTGAAGTGGACTCTGGAGATTATCGGAAGCCAGTGGAGCTTGGACAAAAGCGGTGAGATGTGGTCGAATTGATAAGAGATGTTGGTCTATCGATCTTAATATCCTAGAGAGAGCGTAAACAATGTAAGAATTAAATTTAACAATGTAAGATTTCTGCACCAAACTCTTAGGATGCCTAGCAACGCCTAAGGACACCTAATGATGCCTATCTGGAACAGTAGGCGTGCTTAGGGGGTAGAGAATAGGCATGGTTCAGTTAGGCATCCAGCATAGGCACCGTCAAATTAGGTGAGTGAAAAGCTGACCAAAGTTCAGCAGCGCCTATGTCTATGATGTCTAGCAATGCCTAAGTCCACTTAGGTGCCGCTAGGCTTGATTCTCTACATGGCGCCTATAGCGTATATAGAATCCATGCCTCAGTGCTTTATAACTAGCTTGCACAGCTCATCTAGGGGTCTCTTTACAAAGCTGTGGTTGAAAGTGGACTTAGCATTCCCATCTGCAGGCCTTTCCTGTGCCAGTAAAACTGTTTTTACTTCAGCTAGATTATGGCTGATTTTCCATTTTCCACATGGCCATTAATGAAAATTAGAGCATTGGAAGGTCGTAAGGGCTCATGCACTAATCCTGCACTAGGTAATATGGCTACACTCTTTGATTCACCCTGTCTTGCCCACCTTTTGCACCCCCAGGACATGCCTCCTCTGAGAAAAATTCAGAAACGTTTTAGTGTTGTGGCTCGCACATGCACATGGGCATTTTACCACAGAATTTGCCGGGGAAGTATGGAGGTGCATTTAGGCATGTGTATTTGTCTGCAAGTCACATGGTGTAAGTCGGCCCAGATGTTGTTAAGAGATTGATCAGTAGTGCTCAGAATGCTTAACCTGTGGCACCCATTTCTAGAATTGCCTCTGTGGGGGTAATTCTATAAAGTTGGTGCTAATATCTATGCACAAGTTAAGCACATAAACATTAAGAATACTAACATAACTGTATATGTAAGAGAAAGGAAAATGGTAAAACCAGAGGGCATAATTTGAGGCTGAGGGGTGGGAGACTCGAGAGCAATGTAAAGAAATTATTCATTATGGAGAGGGTGGTGGATGCCTGGAATGCGCTTCCGAGAGAAGTGGTGGAGAGGAAAATGGTGACGGAGTTCAAAAAAGCATGGGATAAACACAGAGGATCTAGAATCAGAAAATAATATTAAATATTGAACTGGGCAGACTTGTACGGTCTGTGTTTGTACAGTATATGGCCATTTGGTGAAGGATGGGCTGGGGAGGGCTCTAATGGCTGGGAGGGTGTAGATGGGCTGAAGTAGGTTTTGATGGAGATTTTGGCAGTTGGAACCCAAGCACAGTACCGGGTAGAGCTTTGGATCCTTGTCCAGAAATAGCTAAGAAGAAAAAATTTAAATTGAATCAGGTTGGGCAGACTGGATGGACCATTTGGGTTTTTATCTGCCATCATCTACTGTGTTATTATATATGTACATAGAGTTCATGCTAGATATGCACTTATGCACTATTTTGGAACTACTTGCTCAGATGGACATTCACTTGCACAGACTCTGCAAATACACATTTATGTGCCTTAGACGATACTCTGTGTGTATCATTGGAACTTGGGTGCACACAATTTTGTCAGCTTTTTAAAAAATTTTTGTTTACATTTTGCTTGATGCTGTTTGATTTGTTGAGTAGGCAGCCTGCTAGAAAGTACTTCTTCACCGAAAGGGTGGTCGATCATTGGAAGAGTTTTCTTTTCAGAGATGCCTTTGAGAACTGACCCATATGCCACACAAGTCACAATATTGAACTGCCTCAGCAGGTGATTGAGGCCAACAGCGTGTCAGATTTTAAGAGAAAATGGGATATTCACATGGGATCAATAGGGGAGTAAAAGTCAGGGAGTGGGTCATTGGCATGGGCAGACTCGATGGGCTATAGCCCTTTTCTGCCGTCAATTTCTATGTTTCTATGAACAAACAAAAAATGCAGGGCTCTTGGGCTGGGATTCTCTAAATCTCACTGAAGGCCTCGACAGTACTGTTCTGCATTTGATTGGCTGAGCGGCAGCTGCCTGCTCAACCAATAAAATTCAGAGCGTGTCCTCAAGCCCTTTAGGCAGTAGGATGAATCCCCTGAAGGCCCTGACTGCACGCCATTGACATGAAATATCACTAGCACCCATATAGCTTCTAAGACTGCCTGGTTAGGTGCCAATGAACCTAAACCATATTGACTATCAACCTTGTGACCTGGATTGGCCACTGTGGAAACAGGATCCTGGGCTAGATGGACTACTGCTCTGACCCAGTATGGCTATTCTTATGCTCTAAGATATAATTACCCGAAGTGGTTCAAAACACACTATACTAAACTAATCATTAATACCACTTCCAGACAGGATGTATCCAATATATATTAATATTCATTCAGGAAAAAGGCCTCAGAATAGGAGCATACGTACAGTCCTATCGCAGACTGAAACTTTAACGTAGCAGCTCCTTGCTCTAATCATTGGCCAAAAAACCTGAAAATTTCTTTAATTCACTTAAATTATTTTTAATTATTTTTAAATAAATATGTGTACTTTTTTAAATATTTTCTTCAAACTATTCTAAATCTTATGGATACACCTCTCTGATGGTTTGGGAGATAATATTAGACAACTGGATATTAGATACTTATCTCAGCGTTGTCATTGCTGGTTCATATATAGCCTGTTCACTGCCAATATGTTGCCGACGTGCCTTAATGCTTCTGCCTCTGGCCCTGAAGCAGTGGACCGAATGTTATGTCCACGAAACGCTGGCCACGTCGGCAACATATTGGCTGAGATAAGTATCTAATATCCAGTTGTCTAATATTATCTCCCAAACCATCAGAGAGGTGTATCCATAAGATTTAGAATAGTTTGAAGAAAATATTTAAAAAAATACACATATTTATTTAAAAATAATTAAAAATAATTTAAGTGAATTAAAGAAATTTTCAGGTTTTTTGGCCAATGATTAGAGCAAGGAGCTGCTACGTTAAAGTTTCAGTCTGTGATAGGACTGTACGTATGCTCCTATTCTGAGGCCTTTTTCCTGAATGAATATTAATATATATTGGATACATCCTGTCTGGAAGTGGTATTAATGATTAGTTTAGTATAGTGTGTTCTTATGCTCTAACCTTATAGTGTGTTCTGGGCTAATTGTCTGCTGTTGGACTCCACTATAAATCCAGTCTTACCAGCTCTGATTGGATCTGTAATGAATACCCTTCTGGGTTGTTGGGCTTTTTAATTTTTTTTTTTTTTACTGCATATTGAGGCTGAATAAATCTATTCAGCTATCTTAAATTTATGTTTACCAACATCCCCCTAAAGCAGTTACTCTTTATTATTTTCAGAGAAACACAGCAGCATTGATTTTGTTATGCTAAAATCATAGCAGGTCCCTCACTGACTAGCAAGGTTTTCATTGATCCGTGACATTATCATTGAACCGTGACATTATCAATGAATGTGTGATATAATGAGTAATGCCACATTCCTTTCACAAACCTAAGGATCAGTCGTCTACATTCTTGTGTTTATTTCATCAAAATAACTTGACTCAATACATCTCCCTTTAAAGAGGACCTTTATGATGTGACTGACTTGGCGTTTTCTTTCTATAGTATACGAAGGAATATTATAGCAAGGATAATGAGACTCTGTCAGAAAAACATTACACGACCTTAGAATTACAGGGTTCTAAGTGACAAATTTCAGTATTTTTAACTCCGATGACTACCGGGTTCTATCTGACATGTAGATGTTACAAAACTCACGAGGATTTATTGCAACTTAACCGTTCCTTCATTTCATAAGAAATTACATGGTAAATCCGCACATGTCATTGAACACCAACTTGCCCCACAAACCTCCACTTCAAATTCCTGAGAATGACTTTCAGTACAGTTAGAACCATGTAATTCTAAGGTGAAAGTAGTGCGACCGTTGGGAAACAGTGATCATAATATGATCAAGTTCAAGGTTGAAGTAGGAATACCGAAGAGAAAGAGAACCATAGCGACAACTTTCAACTTCAAGAAAGGAAACTACAAAGCGATGAGGGAATGGTAAGGAAGAAACTTAGGAACACCTCCAAGAAATGGCAGACGGTAGAGCAAGCCTGGTCTTTTTTCAAGGACACGGTGAACGAGGCGCAAAATCTGTATATCCCCAGATTCAGAAAAGGGTGTAAAAAGAGTCGAGCAAAAGACCCGGCCTGAATAACTAAAGAAGTGTGAAGGAAGCGTTAGGCAATAAGAAGACTTCATTCAGGAAATGGAAAAAGGACAAAACTGAGGAGAACTGGACAGACCACAGGAAGTATAAAAAAGAATGTCATCTTGCGGTTAGAAAAGCCAAAAGAGAGTATGAAGAGAGACTAGCCAGGGAAGCACAAAATTTCAAACCATTCTTCAAATACATTAAAGGGAAGGAGCCGACTAGGGAGAAGGTGGGACATCTGGACGACAGAGACAGGAAGGGAGTGGTGAAGGAGGAGAAATAAATGGCAGAAAGACTTAACATGTTCTTTTCATCTGTATTTACAAAAGAGGACACATCCAACATACTGGAACCTGAATAAATCTTCAAAGGAGACCAAGCAGAAAAATTAACATCCATGGAAGTAAGCCTTGAAGTCGTACGCAGGGAGATAGAAAAATTAAAAACTGACAAATCCCCTGGTTCAGACGGAATTCATCCAAGTGTTCTGAAAGAACCAAAGGAGGAAATAGCGGAAATACTGCAGCAAATTTTCAATCTATCCCTGAAAACAGGCGTGATCCTGGAGGATTGGAAGATAGCCAATGTTACGTCCATGTTTAAAAAGGGGTCAAGAGGTGACCCGGAAACTGCAGACTGGTGAGTCTGACCTTGGTTCAGGGGAAGATGGCGGAAGCACTGATAAAAGACAACATCGATGAGCATTTTGAAAGAAATAAACTTCTGATAACCAGCCAACATGGATTCTGCAAGGGGAGGTTGTGCCTAACGAACTTATTGCACTTCTTCGAAGGAATTAATAAACAGATGAACAAAGGAGACCCCTTAGACATCGTATATCTAGATTTCCAAAAAGCCTTTGACAAGGTACCACATGAACGCCTACTTAGGAAACTGAAGAATCATGGGGTAGAAGGAGACGTATACAGATGGATCAAAAATTGGTTGGTGGGTAGGAAACAGAGGGTAGGAGTGAAGGGTCACTACTCGGACTGGAGGAAGGTCACGAGTGGAGATGCATGGAGAAGACAGATGAGGGAGAAATGTTGGATGTAGTAGGACAGATGGAAAGGGATGCAAGAGGGAGGAATGTTGGACATGCTAGTGGAGGGAATGGAGAGAGAGATGTAGCAGGGTGATAGAGGAGAAATGTTGGGCATGGGACTGGTGAGAAGGGCAAAAGATATTTGGGACACAGGATACTGGGCTTGTTAGACCTTTGGTCTGTCCCAGTACGGCAATTTTTATGTTCTTACGTGAGCCAAGTATAGGATAATCAAGCCATTGTTGGTTCTTAGACATTGGTGGAATGAGATATTATAACATCACAATCACAGCTCTGGGATGTTGCTCTCATTTGGTACTTGGGACCTGGGTCGACCACTGTTGGGAACTAAACTAAACTAAAACTTAATTTTATAGACTGGGTCTTCAGTCAAAAAGGTGCTCGACTCGGTTTACGATAATGTAAAAAGAATACTGAGCTTGATGGACCTTCGTTCTGTCCCAATAGGGCAATTCTTATGTTCTTAATCAAAAAAGAGTGTGTGGCCATGTGAGAAACATGGACATTCCTAAAAGTTAGACTCACTCTTATAGAATAAACCTGATTCAAGCACTACTTAACTGCAGGCATTTTAGGCCTGGTTTTCCTTGGCCTAAGTGGCTGCACCTAAATGTTATGCCATATAAGGCCACTAAGTATATAATGGAAGCCTTTTATAGGATCATGCTAATCACCATCTTTCTTGAGGGAACCGGCAACCCTCCTCCTCTCTGCCCTCCCCTTCCCCTGTACCTTTTTAACTTTGGCATGAGCAGCCACCAGATTACTTTCCGCGTCAGCTTCGGCGCTCTCTCTGATATAATTTCTGGGACCTGCGCCTAGGAAGTCAGTGAGAGCGCGCCGAAGCTGATGCGGGCAATAAGTTGGTGGCTGCCAGCAAATGATGTTAAAAAGGTATGGGGAAGGGGCGTGCTTGTGCAGAAGGCGGGGCAAGGAAGAAGGGGGAGGGTTGCCACCATCCCAGGCATCGCTCATCCTCGCTACTACTGTAGAACAAAAAAAAAACCAAAAGGCAGACGATCTGGAGATAATATCAGATTTATTCAAGGTACTCTCAATGAAAATGTTTAATCTCATGATTAATCAAATAAGGCACCCAATGTAAGGTGTAGTATTTCAAATAAACTAAAAATAAAATCATTTATCATACCTTTGTTGTCTTCTAATCTTATTTCCTGACTCTAGTTCTGCTTCCCTGTGCTCTCAACAGAGTTCTGTAGTGCACTAGTAGATCACCATGGGGGCTGGGGGCAGCGTCGCCAACAGCTCACCAGTGGAGAACTGGAAAGGTTGTGATCACTGAGAAATTCCCATTCTACGTATCCAATGAGAAGCCTGCTATAAAGAGATGATATAATAGTAAAGAAGAAAACCAAAAGAATGACATTGATTCTAGAAGAAAATATGGCAGAAACATAAGCAAATATGTCCTAAAAACATAAGAACATAAGAAGTTGCCCCCGCTGAGTCAGACCAGAGGTCCATCCTGCTCAGCGGTCCGCTCCCGCGGCGGCCCATCAGGCCTAGTGCCTGAACAGTGGTCCCTGATTAATTTTGTAATTTACCTCTAATCCCATCCCTATAATCTACCTCTTCTCTTATCTGTACCCCTCAATCCCTTTGTCTTCGAAGTACCTATCTAAAGCTTCTTTGAACCCCTGTAGCGTGCTCCTGTTTATCACATCCTCTGGTAGCACGTTCCATGTATCTACCATCCTCTGTGTGAAAAAGAATTTCCTGGCGTTCGTTCTAAACCTCTCCCCTTTCAATTTCTCTGAGTGCCCTCTTGTACTTGTTGATCCCCTTAATTTGAAAAATCTGTCCCTGTCTATTTTTTCTATGCCCTTCATGATCTTGAAGGTTTCTATCATGTCTCCTCTAAGTCTCCGCTTTTCCAGGGAGAAAAGCCCTAGTTTTTTCAGTCTGTCAGTATATGAGAGGTCCTCCATGCCCTTTATTAGTTTAGTTGCTCTTCTCTGGACCCTCTCAAGTACCTCCATGTCCTTCTTGAGGTACGGCGACCAGAACTGAACACAGTACTCCAGGTGCGGGCGCACCATAGCACGATACAGTGACAGGATGACTTCCTTTGTCCTAGTCGTGATACCCAACATTCTGTTTGCTTTCCTTGAGGCCGTGGCACACTGTGCCAACGCCTTCAATGTCGTGTCCACCGTCACTCCTATTTTATTGAGTTATATAACACAACACATCCAAAAAAACTTGTGGTTACCCAATTGTTAAATTAAATTCTCACAACCACTGGGAAAAGAGGAAATGAAGCTGAAGGGTTATAGAAGAAATACTTTCAGCTTAATTTTCTACCCTGTTTCCCCGCAAATAAGCCCTAGCATGATTTTTAAAGATGCTCCTAATATAAGCCCTACCCCCAAAATAAGCCCTAGTTAAGATCGACCCCCGAAGCCCCTTCCCCTGAATGTCCACGACACTCCCCGACTCCATCCGTGACTCTAGTGCTGCCCAATTCACTGAAAAAATCGGACTCGTCAATTCAGCAATCTGACATACCTCTGCTCTGAGTTCTCCAAAAACAGCTGCTGTTGCTGCTGTTTTTAGAGGCCTCGGAGCGGAGGTATGTCAGTCTCACGATGGGAGAGGCAGTGGGGTTCTGCTGCACAAGGGGATGGGTGACAGGGGAAGAAAGACGCTGCACATTGGGGGGGGGAGAAAGAAAGAGGAAGAGGAAAAATTAGGGTGGAGGAGAGGAAGGGAGAGATGATTGTTGTACATGAAAAAAAAATAAGACAGCCCTCGAAAATAAGCCCTAATGTGTTTTGTAGATCCAAAATTAATATAAGACACTGTCTTATTTTCAGGAAAACACGGTATGTTATTGGGTGCCACAGGCTTTGAAGGAAAGGAGTTTTCAACCACACCTGATAAGTCGGCTTATGGTTGTCAGAAAGCGTCTCACTTTGGTACAACTCTGAATGTTTTCAGTCATTTTGAGAGATCGAGATCGAGATCCTACTTAACATGTAGCCTAGGAGTAAAGATCATTGTTGTCGAGTACAAAACTAAACCCCCCTTTTACAAAACTGTAGCGTGGTTTTTAGCGCCGGCTGTGGCGGGAACAGCTCAGAGGACTTCTATGAGGGGGGATGTCATTCTTGAGATACTTTTCATAAAAGTTTTAGTTTCTCTCTAGATCACTCTGGAGCTCTTTGTAAAGATATATTTTTTTAGCTTTTTCATTATTCCTGGTTTTAACACCTTTACCTCTGTTTGTACATTTAAGTTATTCTTCTTTGTAAAAGTGATTGCAAATGATTTGGAAAGTCACACAGAACTGTTAACTAATGTACAATAATGAGTTTATTTCCCATTGGTTTGAAATTGTAGATTTTTCTTCTCTGCATAGTTTTTTGCCTAATTAGCTTTGAGATGAGCTTACACATGCATATGAGATCCCAGCCAACAAACCTATTGCAATTTAATGACTATAGTATGTTTCCAATTAATTAAAAAAGGCGGCTTTGGCTTCAGTGGTTGCCTTTATTCTTTTTCTGTTATCTAAGGAATTTATTTATAATTTTCTGCCATCCTAAGCTTAAAGGCTACAATTCATAGTGACATAATAACATAGCAAATAAGAGCAGATAAAGACCTGAAAGGTCCATTCATACACGCTCTATAAATTTATAATTTAATTGGTCCTTTTTCTTAGATATTTCAGGGCCAGAAACCCAGAGCTCTGCTCGGTAATGCGCTTAGGTTCTATTGTTTGTTTATTGTTTATTTAGTTTTTGATTAAACGCTTTCTTGGTTCTACAAAGCGTTGTACAAAGTATAAAATAACATTTCAACGAACAATGTAACAGTTAAAACATACTTTCTATGAACTACAAGGCTGACAACAATACTTACTAGGTTATTATAGACAAACAAGCAATGGACACTAGCAATGGACATAAGTTGGAAAGGGGGGGGGGGGGAAATACAATTGATATCTACTGAAGCCTCTGTCAAAGCCCATCGAAACCATCCCAGCCATTGAAGCTCTCCCCAGCCTATCCTCAACTGAATGGCCATATACGGGATGCAGACCGTGCAAGTCTGCCCAGTACTGGCCTTAGTTCCTTCAATGGAGCATTTATCGTGGGGAGACTATTAGACCATGGGCTCCTTTTACAAAGCCGCGTTAACGGTTTAACGTGTGTAATAGTGCACGCTAAACTGGCCGGACACGCTAGCCGCTACTGCCTTCTCTTGAGCAGGCGATAGTTTTTCGGCTAGTGCGTGATTAAAAGTCGCGTGCGCTAAAGCCGCTAACACGGCTTCGTAAAAGGAGCCCTATGTTACAAATGTAGGCAGGTTCACTGGTGACTGAACGTTTTTACCATTTCACCGTGGTTTGTAGGATTGCAGAAACAAATTCAGAGTGAGCATATCGCACAATAGTCAGGATTTTATTTTTCAATGGCAGAAGATGGCATGATGTCAGTAATATGATAAATTGCACTACTGTGACTTATAACACTTCCCTATTATATGTCCGTGTAGAAAAAAACCTACTGCAATCCATCTTGCCAAAGAAACTAATTATTCAGTGGCATATAAATTGACCTCCCACTTTGATCTTCTCAGAGCAGAAATTCCACCGATGTCGCAATTTAAAGGAGTTTGTAATATGTCTACCTCTTCTTTCTCTCTGAATATGTTTATAATTATTGGTACTGTAAGGATGAGCATGAGGGGTAACTTTCTATGAAGAGCCACTTAATTTTAAACACAAATAGCAATAGGTAATCATTTATATGTGTATGAAGTCACCTACTAATCATTTCTTTATTGCTACCTAAATGTATGCAATGAACACATTATATGCAGGTAATTTCTCTGTTACTAGTGGACTCGCAATCTAAACTTTTATATCTGGGATATTGGAGGGTTAATTGACTTGCCCAGGGCCACAAGGAGCTGCAGTGGGGATTGAACCCAGTCTTCAAAGATCTACATCTGCTACACGAGCAATTGGGCTATTTGTCTACTCCCTTATATGAAATACTAACGAGCACCATGTTTGCATGAAGTCTGCTATCCACTGGACAGTAGAGAATATCAACCCCTGCACAAACACTGAAGAGTCCAACAAAAGAGGCAGAGAAGTCCAGCTCTTCAAGCCAAAGGAACTTTAATAGCAAAAAATACACATGACTCGACACAGGCCGTGTTTCGGCTGGAAAGCCTGCCTCAGGAGTCCTACAGTCTTATACACAAATCATTAGATCACATATGATTCTATAAAACCATCAAAACACAAATGGTTTTGATGACAGGCATTTTGCCAGTGGTCGTGCTTATGGGCGGATCATAGGAGAACATGCAAATATGCATGCAAATGATAAAATATAATTTATAAACAACTTTGGCTAAAATCTAGGCATGGGCATTTGCATCAGTTCAAGTTTCAGGTTTATTAAAAGATTGATATACCACTTAAAGATACATCTAGGCGATGTACAATTAAATGGGGAAGAAAAGTAAAAGAGGAAAGATCGAGTACATAAGAACATAAGAATCACCTTCTTGAGTCAGACTAATGGTCCATCAAGCCCAGTAGCCTGTTCTCATGGTGGCCAATCCAGGTCACTACTACCTGGCCAAAACCCAAAGAAAATCACAAACAGCTGAAGTGTAATTTGAACCTGAGTCTCAACCCACTGCTCTAACTATTAGGGACAAAAATCGGGAGAAGAAGGAAATACAATAATTGAAAGGAAAGTGGGAGGGGGAAAGGGAAGGACAGAACTATCAATACAGGTTGCCAGCAGAGACCCTACTGAAAGATACCCCTTCTAATTCACACAAGGGAGTGTTTGGCACAATGGTTAGAGCTGCAGCCTCAGCACCCTGAGGTTGTGGGTTCAAATCCCATGCTGCTCCTTGTGACCTTGGGCAAGTCACTTAGGCCTAGATTCACTAAAGGATAGGGAGTCAATTGCTGTTGGCCGATTCTAGTTGATTTTAAAACAGCGATTGATTCACTATCAAGTTTGCAAGCAAATGATTTGCACGGAGGTGCAAATTATTTTCATGCAAACTCCGACTCAAAAGCAATTGAGTCGGGGCAGAGCCTACTGCCGGCTTTTTTATTTATATTTTTTCAATCGGGCAGATATTTTGCATGTATTACACACGCAAAATAACTGCTCAATTAAAAAAAAATTAAAATGCTCCCCCAACACACACACAAATGCAGCCACGCCAAAGACAAAGGCAGAAGGGATGCCAACTCCTTCCTGCCATCACAAACCCCCCACTGTCATCAACTGGGTCCCCCCCCCATTGCACCAAAATTCCCCCCCTGCACCGATGCCCGCCGCCATCCCCGCTGCCATTGGAACCGACGCTGCCCAACCACCCCCTCCCCGTGCATGCGAATGAATATGGCAGGAGGGATGCCAATTTATGCACTTATTAATTATTTATATTTTTTTTTTTGCATACAAAAAAGTATGAAATAAGCAAAACAGATATCTAGAAGTTGGCCAACAAGTACACATTATAAAATGGAAATCACAAATCTTCTCAGCTCTACTCAAACTTCTCCCCAGGGAATGCCTTTGGGTGGTGTGCATATAAGTTTGTACCATTCAATTAGTATGCATATATATTTGTACATGTTTCTATTTACATTACATTACATTAGTGATTTCTATTCCGCCATTACCTTGCGGTTCAAGGCGGATTACATCCAAACTAAAACAAAATTACATTCAAAATTTGAAGGAATAGAATAAGCGATGACATAGAATTTTTAAGGTAATATATTAGGTAAAGAGTTACCAAAGGGAAGTGGAGGTCTTTAGGAGATAAGAATAGGGTGAAATTATGGGTTTTAGATAACGTTTGATAGATAAAAGAGTATTAGAGAGATCTAAGGATAAATAGAGTGTTGGATATTGGGTTGGGATTGGTTGTGCTGGATATTTTTATGTGTTTTTTGACAGTAAAAATATTATACCAGCCCCTTTCCACACAAATACATGTTTTGCATGTGTAAAATTCTTCCTAAAATTGTTATTTTGATATACACCAGTATCATTTATTTCTTATATATGTGTTTTTATCTTTTTGAGCTTATATATTTCTTTGGTTTTGTTTCTTTATGTTATTTTTATGTATGCATGTGTTATTCTCGTTTCCATCTGCAAAGGGATGTAAATATAAAAAATTCCAGGAGCGTCTATTGTCCTTTCGGGCAGCTTCATGTATTAGGGACCCAAATCATATATTCACATTTTCTAACTCTTATCAACAGTTTCAACACGCTTTAAAAATGCATCTCTTTATAGAATCTTTTGGTAGTTTAGACACTTGTTGCTTATTCATTTGTATTTTTTATCTGTTGTGAACTGCATAGAACAAATACAAATCCAACATAGCAGAGACCAAGAAAAATTACTACACCAGCAAATTAGGTACCAAAACGTTGCATAATAAAAAAGCTATTTCACCTAGTGCGTCAACTCACAACCCCACCAAAACAGGAATCCAATGGACACCTCAACAAGATCACAGCTCAAGAACTAGTAGACTTCTTTCTCAACAAAATCAAAAATGTTCAATCTGAGGTAACGAAAGCTCTCACCACTGAGACACACACTCTCAACACATCTCAGCTCCTCACTGAACCCACCAAAGCAGATCAAATCTGGGCTTCATTCCCCCATCTGTCCATCCCTGACACACAAAAAAACTACTATCCAAATTGTCTGTGCGCAGTAGCCCCCTAGACATCTGCCCCTCTTATCTTCTCACTACCGTTCCTGAACAGATCACCATCTGGATTACCAGCCTCCTAAATAACTCCCTAAACCAAGGCCGCTTGCCAGAAACAATGGGTAAAATAGCACTCACCCTTATACCAAAATCACCAAAGGCAGATCTCACTTCAGCCTCAAACTATAGACCCATCGCTGGCATACCTATCCTGACAAAAATCATTGAGACCCACTTGTGCAAACAGCTCACAACCTACATTGAGCAACACTCATGCCTCCACCCATCCCAATTTGGATTCCGTGAACAACACAGCACAGAGCTTCTCCTCCTCACCTTGATCACAAAAACCAAACAACTACTCAGTACAGGATGTCAAGCAATACTCCCCCAATTTGACATTTCATCAGTCTTTGATTCAGTAGACCACCCCTTTCACTAACAAAACTGTCAGAAATTGGCATAACTGGCACAGTGCTAAGATGGTTCTCAGATTTCCTACAAAACAGGGAATGCATCTTCAAAATGAATGGAGAGCTCTTCAACCCCTGGAGGTTCTTCTGTGGCATTCAACCTCTTCATGAGCTCTCTTGGTAACATCAAATTTGAAGATGAAAGCATATTGTCCTACACAGATGACATCTTTCTCCTTATTTCCATAAACAACAATCACTCGGACATCACCGACAAAGTCTCACATAATATTGAAAGAATCCAAATCTGGGCAACTAGCAACAAACTAAAATTGAACACAACTAAAACCAAAGTTCTATACTTCCACACACCTCAATAGACGGCACCTACAAGCATCACTCTTTGATCGGGCAAGGCACTCCCTGTAGGAGAATCCTCCAAAATCCTAAGTTGCATACTGGACTCCACACTTACCATGGAACCACAAATCTCAAGTCTCCGAAAGAAATCCCTCTACACCTTGAGACAACTAAGATTAAACAGACCATACTTTCACCAACACCACTTCTCCTTAATTGTACAACTGATGATACTACCACAACTGGACTACTGCAACTCCATTTACATGGGAATCAACCCCGCTCTAGTCCTCAAAATACCACTCATACAAAACACCACTAAGAGACTAATCTTCAACCTGAGAAAATATGACTTGATTACAGCCTTCACCAAGCAACTGCACTGGCTACCCATCCCATCACGAATAACCTTCAAAACTTCATGCATCATGCACCGCATAATTTACAGAAACTCTGCGGCTCCTCTTATCCAGCTCTTCTCCAAGGCATGGTTTACTTCCCGCAGAACCCTCAAGAGAATACTTCTAAATCTCCCTTCCACAAAAAAATCTTAAATACAAACGTGTTTTCCACTCCATGTTCACCTTTCTAGGAGTAAAAACTTGGAACGACCATACAGAAACGACCGGAACAGAACCTAATCACACCATATTCCGGAAGAAACTGAAAACTCATCTATTTGACACTTAATCACCATACCCTCTCCTCCCCCTCCATACACCCCCTCTCTTTCCTACCTCTTCTCTTCTCCCTTTCTACTCCTCCTCCCTTCTCCATTCCTGCCCATCTCTATAAGTCGCCTTGAGCCTGCCTAGGTATGAGCGACGCAGAACTAGAAGATTAGATTAGATTAGATTAACGGTAGTTACGGTATACAAGTGAGTTTTTATGTTATGTTATGTTAATGCATATCACCATTGCAAGACTAAGGGCTCCTTTTACTAAGGTGGACTATGCATTTTAGTGCTTGCTAATATTAGCATGCACTAACCACGTGCTAAACGCTAATGCATGCATGGTAGTCTAAATGCACGCTAAAATGCATAGCACACCTTAACAAAACAGGGGGTAAGTTTTGTTACTCCTATATGTAAGAAAGAGAAGAAGCTGCTTCTAAATATATCCATTTATCTCTATGGAAATCTTAAGAATGTTCTTTAAACTTAACCAATATGAGATGGAGTCACACTTATTTTAAAATTCTAGTGATTGGTTAATATTAAACTAGTTCTGTAATTGGAAGAGATATACTGCACCTTCAGCAACAGCTTATTAAACAATAAAATATGGATTGCTTTACCCTAATGGCCTCTGAATCTTATTACCATCCCATTATATCATTTGTGGGATTTTAGTTATTCTGCTGTTGTTTCTAGTGGGCAGTGAATATAATGAGGAAGGCCAGAGGTTAATGGAATTCATCTCTTTTAATGTGTGTAACTCAAAGTCCCTTATCAGTGATCACTTGGTTTGGTTTCATTAGGTTGCTTTCTTTTTTCGAAATAATGAAGAGTTCTGTAAGATTTTAGAGTGAAAACATATGGATAAGGTTCCCCCCTCCCCCACCCATATTCTCAAAAGTTATTCAGAAAAGCACTGGCAAAAATAAATGCTAATGGCCTGCATGAACTTTCTGAAAGAAAAGTACAGGCAGTGGTTTGAACAAAGAAAACAGAGATTCATAACTCTTCTATGTTCCTGTTTGCAGTATTCATTTCTTGGGGTCAACAATCTATTCCCTACAGAGTCAGTTCATTACTTTCTCCTACTTGTAATCACTCTTTAATAGGCCTAGTGGTAGAGTGTGGGATCAAATCCTACAACTGTTCCCTGTGACCCTGAGAAAGTCATGTATTCCACCATGACACCAAGTACAAATAAATACCTGCATATATGTAAACCACTTTGAGGGAACTCCCTAAACCTTAGACTTAGTGGGGATGGGCGGACCTGCTACGCCTAAGGCCTAATTGGTCCAGGCTTCTAGAGCCTGGGCCAATCAGGCCTTAGGCTTCGGAAGGATGGGCCGGGAAGGGCGGCCCGCCTCATTTTGACGAGACTGGCCTGCCGGCTGGACGGGCAAGTCCCGCCTGGCCAACAAGGAAAGGTTAGTTTGGTTGGGGGGACGTTTGAGGGCTGTTAGCACGGGGGGGGGGGGTGCGGAGGGGGTGCGTCATCCAGCAGGAGGGATTGGGCACCCTCCTGCCAGCGATCAGTAGTGTCGGGGGGGGGGGCAGTCGGTAGTGTCGGGGGGGCATCTTCTGGCAGGAGGGATTAGGCACCCTCCTGCTAGCGATCGGTAGTGTCGGGGGGGGGGAGGGCGGTCAGTAGTATCGGGGGGGGCATCTTCTGGCAGGAGGGTTTGGGCACCTTCCTGCCAGCAATTGGACAGGCGGCCGCGGCCTGCTATACTTATAGCAGCAGAGAGATCCCTTGCCGCAATAAGTATAGTGGCCGCGTCTACTTACAATGTAGACCAGCATTTTGTTGGCCTACATTGTAAGCGTCTCTTCCTCTACTAGGGAGACGCGTAGGGCCGCCTAGGTTCGCCTAAGGCCCGCCTAAGGCCCTTAGGCGAACTTAGGTGTCTTGCGGGCCTCGCCTTCAATATAGGCGGCCTGCCTGGGGAGCATTTGTTTAAAAAACGTGCATCCCGATTGGCTGATTAGACAGCTGTAGGACGCCTACAGCTGCCTAAAATCGGGACGCACTTTTGGAGAATCAGGGCCTAAATGCATACTTTAGGCTGCACAGTTAGGCATGTTGTACACCTCCTTGTAGAGTCCTTGATGGTGAGAACCTATTCTAAAATCGGCATCTGGGTGTCGAGATTACAATATACATTACAGTAGAATACCAGTGTAATCCAGTACTGGTGTTTCTTACACTTAAATGCTAACAGTTACACCAGCCGCAGACCTTGTGCAAGTGCAGACACCTAAAAGTGGCTGGAACTCATATAACATACCAGGAATTGACCAGCTCAAATGGTTCGTGCTGGAAATCGTACCGGATGATTTTATTGGCAACAAGAAGTGATATATGCAATACAGGGAACAGTACTGGATTTTTGAAATGAATTCAGGTTTTTCCATCTGGATTGAATGAGAATATTGAATGGAACACCATGATTTGAATTTTTGTCTGCTCCAATCAAGTTGTTTTTCTGACATCATGTGGTATCTTTATAATCAACATACGCTTAGACCCTTCCCTCAGACGCTGCACTGTTCAGTGTTTCATGCTCCGATTACGTTGGCTTTGCCTTTTTTGAAATTTTGTTGATTTGCAGTATGAGGAGGTTCCTGAAGAAGCATTTTTTTCGAAACTAAAGCTCAGTAGAAACAGTTAGTATGATTCAACATTGGGAGCTAAGACAACTTTGACCAACTTCTTAATACAAGATAAGTCCTTTTAATTCACAGGACTATGCAGCTATATTTTTTTGTCTAAGAGAGTGGGCTTGCTTTGATTCACACATTTTTTGTACGTTTGTACTTTTTCGCAATTAAATGCACATGTGAAGATGCTGTGATGGTGTGGTGGATTGAGCTGGGGCTCTTGCACAGGTTGGAGTATTAAACACTTTTTTTATTTACTTGACTTACACAATCCACACTGAGATCTTCCCAAAAATTCATTAAATATTATTTATTAAGAAGTTCTGGAATGTGCTCCCGAGAGAAGTGGTGGAGAGGAAAATGGTGACGGAGTTCAAAGAAGCATGGGAAGAACACAGAGGATCTAGCATCAGAAAATAATATTAAATATTGAACTAAGGCCAGTACTGCATGGTCTGTGTCTATATATGGCTGTTTGGGGGAGGATGGGCTGGAGAGGGCTTCAGTGGCTGGGAGGGTGTAGATGGGTTGGAGTAGGTTTTGACAGAGATTTTGGCAGTTGGAACCCAAGCAGGGTACCGGGTAGAGCTCTGGATTCTTGCCCATAAATAGCTAAGAAAAAAAAAAATTAAATTGAATCAGTTTGGGCAGACTGGATAGACCATTTGGGTCTTTATCTGCCGTCATCTACTAGGTTACTATGTTTTCTGCAACCCTCTCTCTTAAACATTATTTTCCTAAGAACTATTATTCAGATCTCTTCATAAAGGCACTAAATAAATACCAATAAATAAATACAAGCATGCATGATTTAATGTTGAACATTTTTGTGCGTTTAACTGAGCTGTGATCATAAAAAGCCTCTGCCACTCTTGAAGATCTGCCTTTATTCGACTGACATTTATTTCCATGCATATTCACTAGCTTGCAGTCATTGGCAGGGGTTTTATTTGCAGACACAAGTTATGCTCTGAGGTAAAACATTTCACTTTAAAATAAATGTGTGACGGAGCCTGGAATGTGGCGAGGGACAGCTTGGCGCAATCCATAGCAAATAGGCCATTTATTTCTACCGGAAAAGAGAGTTCATGTGCTATCTATGTTGGTTTTCAAATGACTGTTTTAGACAAACAAACCTAATCAGTTTATTCCTGTGTTAGTTTGTCAGTGTGGCTGAATCAATGCCTTAATGAACAAGTACATTGGCACAGCACTGATTTCCTGGTTCCTGAGAGGCCCACAGTCAAAACTGGTGCTTTGTATCTAACCATCCCTCGTCTTCACTGTGTTGTGGATGTTCTGCTTCTACTGGGCTTCATTTTCCAAACTGAGTGATATCTTTTATTTCTTCTACAAATGCTTGTTCCCCTTTGAATTTATTTTAACATTTTATTGCATGCAGCTGTCGTTAAATAAATTAATGAATGATTGACCCTTTCAGTTTGGAAAGATTTCCTTAAATTACTTTTCAGTCTACCTTTCCATGTGAAAGCACCTTCTTCCTTCACATCTATTCCTTGGAAGTATTTAAACGTCTCTAGGTATCCTTTCTTTCTCCTTTTCTACATGTCTTATGATGAAGACTTCTGGATTGACTCCATCTAGTTTATAGGTATGAAAAAATATAAATTGTAAAGTTAGGTGTTTATTTTCTAGCTAATTATGGTTCTTTGTGTGTACCAACAAAATCTGTGTTTAATAGTGTTTTTGCACTAGAACTGTTATTGTTAACTGCTATTTTCAGTGGATTTAGATATATAGGTTTGTGTTACATAGGAGTGATTAGCACACAAATGGGCAAATTCTGTGTATGGCTCCACGGAAATTGGTGTAGAAAAAAAAGTGTAATTTTGCAAACAACACTTAAAGTTAGACATGGTTTATAGGCTAGTGTTTTTACTTAACTTTAGACCTTGCCACTTGCACCAAAAACAATGTGGTGAGAATGCCCGCACCTAAATTTAGGAGGCCAACCATTCTTTTTTTTTTTTTTTTTTTTTGGGGGGGCTACTCGATCCTCCAGCTGCTGCATTTGCACCCCTTGTGCTTCCAGACAATGTCATCCACTGCTGACTTCAATTTGGACAGTTTGTCTTCTAAAATCATTGCTACACTTCAGGTCAACTCTTGCACAGTCTCTTGCAAGGTCACCATTGGCAGAGGGGTAGAATGGGCACCGTTTTCTTTTTTGCCTGGTGGCCCTTATTTTTCAAGCTCTGTGGTGACTTGCCTGCCACTTCTGCTGGTTGAAATTGTGGTCGCGTCAGAAAGGGGCAGCTGCGCATGTGTGGATGCCATCTGGGGGCAGGGCTTGGGGGTGGGGGGCAGAACGGGGTGGAACTGGGGATGTGGCCATGGGTCTGGATTATAACCCTACATCAAACACACATGCAACATTGACGTTTTATTTTTCACACTATTCCATTTTCTTATTAGAGATCTTCTGTGTTTATCCCATGCTTTTAAACGATTTTGGAACAGTACACTTTATCTTCACTGATCAAGTAATAACTATTTACAGTTCTTTCCTCCTCTTTGCAGACATAGATGAAAACACAATCAATGATTATTTTAATTCCCCTCATATGGTTAAACCTACTTACTAGGTTGGTGAGAGTCTTTCAAGCACACAGTTTAGGTTATCTGTTGTTCATATTGGCAGATGTTAAACATGTATCAATGCTTCTTTATTTTTCTCAGCTTCCAGTTGATAGTAGGTGACTTTGATAATAATAATAATTTATTTTCTTGTATACCAGTAGTTCTGGGCGGTTCACAACAGGAAAAATACTGAGACATTTCAGCACATGGTACAGTTTCATAGAACACACTATCCACGTACAGTCTAAGATTATATGATAAAAATAATACAATTATTAAAACATTCAAGTACAATATTAAAAATTAAAACATACTGTGACAATAAGAATAAAAACACAAGACCTCATTTAAAAAATATATCAAAATTAATATTCCTACTTGTCAAATAAATAGGTCTTTAATGATTTCCTGAATGTGAAGTAAGAATTAGACTGGGCAATCATCAGATTTAGCCAGGAGTTCATCTTCCCAGCTAGATAAGATGGTAGTAAAGAGTAGATTAATATACCCTGCAACACTGTATAGATGGAAAAGGGCACATCTGGTTGTTGTAGCAGAGCCACAAACTGAATTCTTGCAACAACTATTTTACTTCTGTTTCTTGTCCCTGATCCCTCTTCAATCTGTGTTCCTCTAGCAAGTAATGGCCAACTGGTGAAGGTATGAACCAGCTGATTCTTTCAGGCCCCACTGCTCAAAGCTGACTGTGTCAGTAAGGTTTGATGTAGACTGGTTGAGTCTAGCATACAATTATTTCAGTCTCCGATACACAAAAGGGTTTAGTATAGTTTTTACTGTTCACGGTAGCAGCCACTACGAATCATGTGCAAATGCATTACAATGAGATCATTAGTATTAAAATGAGTACTCTGTGTAATGCACAGTGAGGAACGCCTACCTTGTAGCATGCAAATTTTTTGGCAGATTTGAAGCTGTGGTAACATGAGGGCAACTTCTCATGAAGCAGTCTAGCATTTTTAACAGCTGCACCTGTATGGCATATGTGGCCATATATATGTTTTGTATGTGTGTTTGTGTGTGTCCTGCACATCTGCATCTAAAGTCACCAAGGACCTCCCCAAATAGCTTCCAAACTGCTGCAATAGCAAGAAGCTTCAGCTGCAACTCTACTGTGCCTGCCTCTCAGCTCTTGTGTGCAGGTACCAGGTACGTTCCTCCCCCTTTTATCACCAATACTCAAAACTAACAGCATGCATATAATTTGCATGTTGTTAGCATTGAGCATCGCCAGGTACTTTAAAATTATTATAAAACTGTTGTTTTCCACCAGTTTGCCAGTTTTGTGCATCTGGCCCTCAGGTTGCTGCTTCAGGCCTAGGTAAAGGGACCTCCCTGTAGTTGCAAGGTCAGAGGTGAAAAACAAAGTGACATAGGAAGAAGTGGGCTCAAATACTCAGAGGGAATGGTTCTATAGCCACCAGAACTTTTTCTCTTAACAGGATAAGGCTCTCTTAGGCCTTTGTCAACTTTCAGTGCCTTCCAAACAGTCAGTTCCAAGATTTCCTATACTGGAACTTTCCATAGACTAGTTGGAGCCATTTCTTGCAAGTACCGGATGGACACGTTGAAAACAACCGTGGGAATGACGCTGGAGGACCTTACCAGACTAGCACAAAATCAATTTCTTTTTAGATCCGCAATTCAGCAAGTTGCTAGGACTTGAGCACGAGTCAATGGCACCTAAAAGCAACCACAGGATGTAGAGAGTTCAGCAAAAGACCATAGCTAGGATGGGCCTCAGGAACAGTGCTGGAACAACTCCTATTGGCTGACCGATCTCTCCTTAGCAGTGAGAACAGTGACACCAAATTGACTTTTAGGGAACAGCAATGATAATTAAGGCAGAGTTACCCTGCTGAATATCACATAATATTATACCCCTAATTCATAACCTTTTCAATAATGTTTATTATTCCTAGAGTGACCAACTGTCGGCCATTAATTTAAGGGAGATTTAGTTGCAACAATTTTTTTTGTGGTGTGGCGTCAATCCAGCAAATGTTCCAGAATGGATAATATTAAACAAAACAATTAATTTACATGGCATAATATAGAATACAATATAGAATACAATATAGAATACAATATAGAATACAATATAGAATACAAGTTCCTTAGTCCAAACCTATATGTATTTGTCTGCTGATGCTGCAGAACTAAGCCAGGAAGATCCCAAAAAATTAGCTCTCTAATAAGGGAGAGTTGGTCACCCTACTTGTCACAATATAGAATACAAGTTCCTTAGTCCAAACCTATATGTATTTGTCTGCTGATGCTGCAGAACTAAGCCAGGAAGATCCCAAAAAATTAGCTCTCTAATAAGGGAGAGTTGGTCACCCTACTTGTTCCATATGTTCCATACCCTGTAGGTTAGCATTCTCAGAAATGTTCCCCGTTCCTCAAAAAAAGACAGAGCTCTGGAATCTCAAAGCATGAAATGAGATGACAATGCAAGAAAGAGGGGTTTAGCTATGTTCAGAAGTAGGCAACATTTTGGGTAAGAAAGATAAATTTCCAGTAGGATGGATTTTGCCTTAAACATGGTGAAGGCTTGTGCTAACATTTATAAAAGAGAGAAACAGCATTCAGACTACAGTAGATCTTGGGGGTAAAGTCACAGTTGCTTAGTTATACGTGTTTTGGAGGACAGTATTTTGAAAAGCTACTTACAAAACACTAAATTGGAACATCCTAATAGAGAGGTCTTGGTAGAGGTTGAAATAGCTCAGGTGCATTGAAATAATGGACAGACAAAGATAAATGGATTCAGGGAAGGACACAACTTGGAGACTTGATTGCTCTCTTTGATGGATGCATTGCTTTGGGGATAGATAAAAGGGCTTGTTTTATTTTGATCGTGGATATGGATTCAGCTTTTATTATTGTTAATAACCAGCTCCTTTTTCTAAGGTTATTAGCAGTGGGATATGGAGGATAAATTGCTGTTTGGTGTGCATTATTTTTCCATGGTGACTGCAGAAAGTTAGTTTGGGTCACAGAACCTGAGCTTGGACTGTCATCTACCAAACTGTGCTGCAAAGCTTGGATTTGTACATAGTTTTTTTTAAAATTATTTATAACCCCTATTTATTTTCAGTTGTAGAGTCTGAGACTAGTTTTTAAACTTTCTGGGGGCAATTCCATAACAGCATACCTATATTTAAATGCCTAGATCAGAAGTTCTCAACACCCGGTAAGCATACCCCAGGGGGTGCTGTCAGGGGGTGCTGTCTTTTCTCTCCCCTCCCTCAACTAGCAGCGGCAGCTCACTGTGTGCTTTTAACTTCCTCACAGAGCTACCGCTAGCATTAGTTGAACCGGTAATTTCATTGGGCAGCTCACAGCCTTTGCTAGGCTGGTTGCCTCCAACAAAAGAGGAAGTTGCATCATTGGAGGTGGGCCAACCTAGCAAAAGCTTTGAGGCTGCCTGATGGAATTGCGGCTAAAATAATGCGAGCGGCAGCTGTGTCGGGAAGTTAAAAGCACACAGTGAGCTGCTGCTAGGGGGATGAGAGGTACTGCTGGACATGGGAAAGGAGAGGAAGAGGTGCTGCTGCACAGGAGAGGAGTGAAAGGGAAGAGAGAAGATGTACTGTTGGACATGGGAAAGGGAGAGGGAAAGGTGCTGTTGGACAGGGAAAGGGAAGGGAAAAGAGGTACTGCTGGACCTAGCAAGAGGGGATGGGAAGGGAAAGGTGCTGCTGGACTTGAAGGGAAGGGGAAGGAAGGGGAGAGATGCTGCACACAGCCTGCTGCTAACTCAGAGGGTGAGAAAAATGTTATAGGAGGAATGAGAGTGGTGAGAGAGGGAGAAATGGACATGGAGGGGAGGTAGAAATGGTGCATGGGGAAAGAGCATGTTAGTTGTGAGTGGGTTTGAAGAAAACTGGACTGGGGTGGGAATGAGGGATGTCACACTTGAGGGAAGGGGTGAGGAGAGAGAGAAACAGTGTGCAAGAGGCAGAAACTGTTAAGACTCATGGAGAGAGAGAGAAGGAGAGATGTATGGGGAGGCAGAAAGGAGGGAAGGAGAAATGTCACACTCTGGGTAAGGAAGAGAGGACAGAGTGAAAAGTTTGACTCATGGAATGTAATGTAATGTAATGTAATTTATTTCTTATATACCGCTACATCCGTTAGGTTCTAAGAAGAAGAGGAAGAGATGTTGATTGGGAGAGGGAATGAAACCTGAGGAGAGGAAGCGTGCAGGAGGCAGGGAGAAAGAAATGTTGGACTGGTGGAGGGAAAGGAGGGAGAAATGTTGGACTGCTAGAGGGGTGTCAGAAAGAATGAAGGGAGAGAGAAATGTTGTGGGGGGGAGAGTATATGACTCAAGGAATGGAGAGAGATCAGATCTGGAGAAGGGTGATGGAAAGAGGGAGAGAGAGATATTAGACCACTGGATGGGGAACGGGGAGGGAAGGATAGAGAGATGCCAGACCAGAGAATGAAAGGGAAGGTGAGATGCCAGACTGTGGGAAGTAAGAAAAGGAAGGAGAGAGATATCAGACCAGTGGAAGGGGAGGGAAGGAAAGAGAGATATGTTGGACCACTGGTGGGGGGGGGGAGGGATGGAAGTAGAAAGATGCTGACCATGGAAAGGGGAGGAAAGGAGAGAGATGTTGGACTATGGAAAGGGAGAGGGAAGGAGAGAGAGATGACAGACCACCAGGAAAGGAGAGAGATAGGATGGGAAGATAGACATGGAAAAGTAGATTTTGAGAGGAGAACAGAAAAATAGAAAAAAAGTTGAATGTTAAAATTAAATGCCAAAGATAGATGTACGGTAGGTATTTTCCCCAAAACACAGGGGGTTTAAATCCAAACATATTGCTTGGGATGGGATAGGAGACCAATAGTAAACCAAAACAAAATCCCTCACCCGTTAGAACAATCTTATATTATCAGACTTGGTAAGTATAGCAGAATTGAAAAACACTTTTTACATTTTTTTGTGTGCTCATAGATTCTTCAACAGGGCACCATACAGCGATACGAAGTCGCTGATACTGCGGGTTCTTAATCACAGCATGTAATCATGAGCACTAAGGCTTCTGTTACACATTAAATTGAAGAGCTACATGGATAATTTAATGTGTAACAGAAGCCTTAGCGCTCATGATTATGTGCTGTGATTAAGAACCCGCAGTATCAGCGACTTCGTATCGCTGCATGGTGCCCTGTTGAAGCATCTATGAGCACACAAAAAATTTTAAAAGTGTTTTTCAGTGCGGCAACACTTACCAAGCCTGATAATATAAGATTGTTCTAACGGTGAGGGATTTTGTTTTGGTTTACTAAAGATAGATGGATAAGAAGGCCATGAAAACACAGTTAAGAGAACAAACATAAGGAAGTGCAACCAGAGATTAGGAAAGGATGATTAAAAACAGAAAATCGCCAGACAACAAAGGTAGGGAAAATTATTTTATTTTCAATGTATTGATCAAAATGTGTCAGTTTTCAGTTTATATCTGCTGTCTCTATTTTGCACTATATTTGTCTATTGAGGTTGTATTGCATATTTTAATGTAATTTGCCTTGACCTCTTTGAAAAAAATGACCCAGAATATAAATGATAACTAAACTGTTCTCTGTGTACAATGTGCTTTAATGTAGTTTAATTTTGTGGTTACCATTTTTGTTAATAAGATTCTATTGTATGCACAGTATATGAAAAATGAATGGAAGAAATTGCATTGCAATTAGTACTATTATTAGGGGCAAGGTTATGGGCGGAGCTTGGGTGGGGTACTCAGTTGATATTTGTTAGACTTAGGGGATACTTAGCTTGAAGAAGTTGAGAAACACTGGCCTAGATGACACCCATGTGGCACTTATTCTATAAAGGAAAATAGACACTCGCTTTGTTTTATAGAATATTAGGGGGAAATTCATCAACAGGCACTAAGGACCTGTTTTACAAAGCAGCGCTAGCGGCTGCCTCACGGCAACAGCCCCGAAGCCCTTTCATTCTCTATGGGCTTCGGGGCCGTTACTGCGCAGCAGCTGCTAGCGTGGCTTTATAAAACAGGCCCTAAGTGATTTAGCATGCACTGAAGTGATTAATCACTTAGGCCCAGATTCTGCATAGGACGCATAATTTCAGAAGACACCTAAGCGGCTTTTGCGAATCGCACATGGATGTCCTATAGAGAATTGCGCCTAAGCCCGCCTAATAACCCGATTGTCTAACCGACGTCCATGTCTTAGGCACCAGTTAGAGAATTTAGTTGCCGCTGAGCTTATTGCGGCAAGGGATCTCTCTGCTGCAATAAGTTAAGCGGGTGGGCACCTGTCTCCCCCCATACATTGCCAACAGGAGGGATACCCAGTCCCTCCTGCTGGAACCCCCCACCCCACAAACATAGCAGGCAGCCCACCTCTCTGGACCCCTCTCCACCCCCTGGACCGCCCCACTCCCCTTTGGAACCCCCCACTTTAAGTCGTTAGCTGGCCGGAGGCATCCTTCCTGACTCCAGCCGGCTGGCCCGCCCTCTCAAGAATGGCAGGCCTGCCCCTTCCCAGTGCATCGTGGAATGTACCGGGGAGGGGCCTTAGTCCCTGATTGACCCAGGCACTTAAGGCCCCTACCATAAGATTCTGATTGGCCAGATCCCTTAGACCACTCTCATGGGGGTGGCCTAACAAATCTGACCAATCGGAATATTAGGCCAGCCCAGAATGCACTGTGAATTGGGCCTAAGATTCCGGTTGGTCCAGGTGCCCCATCAAGTCCACATATAAAAAAGAAGATTGTGGGCCTCATTTATTAAGCCTTTTTTTCTGTTCTGTATGTGACGGGAAGGGTGATTTAGTAAGTCAGGTCAGGGGCAAACAATTCTGAAGGTCCGGCCCTGCTTCTTTCCTGCTGGCAGTGATTCTTGCATGCCGTCTGCCGCATCCTGCCCCCCTCTCATGCAACTTCCAGTCATGGTTTCCTAGTCAGCCACAGCATCATGTAAGAGTTGCTGCACCACTGCCGGTGACCCCTTCAGAAGGAGCTTGTTAATGGAAGGCGGGAAAGGGGATGCAGGACCATGGAGCCCAGGTGCTAGGTCCCCCTTGGAGATCGAACCCAGGGAAATCTTGCCCCCACCCTCTGCAGCCCTGGGTCAGGCTTGTTCTACGGTTTAGCTAAATATATATGTTTCCGTTTGGAATTGTATCCTCATTCTGTGGAGTGTGATCAAATCCAAACTACAAAGCATAGAAGACAAACTAGATATTTAAATTGACTACTTCCTGACATGAAGCCTGTCTTCATGCTATAAAGCTGATATGTACCTCTCCTTTGCTTTGTGTTTTGATAGACAGCATGAAATGTCATTCCACAGTGCTAAAGTTCTGAATGAATAGAAAAGTAAAATGTGTTTCCATGTTTTTCAACAGCTGCCTAAATCAAGGTTTTATCAGGATTGATTTTCCTTTTTCTTATGTATTACTATTTACTTTCAAAGCAATAAATCCTCAAGACTCCTATTTACTAATGCTGAATGTGTGACAATAGTATTAATGCAGGTTATCTGCTGTAAAGCCAGTTGCATAAAATGGTCTTTGAAGCAAATACCATATTTCCCCATGTATAGGCCGCGGCCTATACATGAATTTTATAAATCTGCCTAAGGGGTGCAGCTTACTTAAATGGGGCGACCTATCTAAACCTTTTTTTAAAATCCCCCTTAGATACCTCTACGGCTTCCTCCTCCAATCTCGCAGGCAGTGGTGCAGGGCAGGAGCGATCTTTTCGGCATCCAGCCCAGCCCCGCGCCACTTCCGGACTGGCTGCCATCAGTTCTGGTGAGTCCCAGCATGGGGCCAGGTTGGATACTGAAAAGATCGTTACTGCCCTGCACCGCTGGACGTGAGATTGGAGGAGGCAGCCGTGGAGGATTTTAGGGAGATTAAAAATGTATGGGGGGAATGATTTTTTTTAAAGAAGTTCAGCTAATCTAGATAAGCCACGGCTAGTAACATGGAGCGGCTTATCTAGCAGGTGTAAAACAAACCGCGACATTTTCTGCAGCCTATGCATTGGGGCGTCCTATACAGGGGGAAATATGGTAATGCTTTTACCACTTTCTAAGCAAACAAGGCACCAAATGCTTTCCTATAATTTGACATTGCACATGAGATGCTAAATAGCTGGTATTTCCTCAAATTCTATCTTATCAATCTTTTTGTGTCCCTAAGAAAGTAAATATAAATCTGCAGAGTTCAGCCAACAGTTGTAAGTCTATAGAGGGTGATTAGTTTGTATGTGATGCGCTCAGAGACATGAAACTTTAAAGGGAAGGTTGAAAACTGCCCTTACAAAAAAGAGTTCACCTCATATTTCTGATCACTGTCTGAGACTTGGTGGAAATATATCTTGTACTTCTTCAATCATTCAAAAAAATGCCGAAAGTCCTATCTTTTCTTCATGTTTTAAAAGCATGATGTGCAAAAATCACTCAGTTGATTAAGTATAAGAAACAGTTCACTTAACTTATAGCTGTACTCTGAGGGGTCCCAACATGGCCCCGTTTCGAGATCTGCTCAGGAGACCCGATGCAACTTTCACAATTACTTGATGCAGAAAGATGTAACAAATTGATTGAACTCTGTGATATGAAGTCGCGTCTATGAATAGAGAACTTTCAGCATATTAATTGTGGGTCAGTCTTTATACTCACAGTATTAATGCAATGTTTACAACTTTCATTTAGCACTCCATGTGAGAGAAGCACATAAAAATACATACCACTGCTAAGTATCGATGCTTTTTTTCAAAAGACTTGGGAGGAGTCTCCCATTGCGTAATGGCGTTGCTAAAGAGGCGTGTCAAACAATTATGGCTGTCCAAAATTTAGCAGTGGTAGATAGAGAATAGTATAACCTCATACATACTGGGATACTTCCAATAGCACCTCTCCAAAATGTTACAGAGTAATTTAAAGAAACGCCAGCCACTCTATTTCATTGTTAAGTCCATGTGGGTGTAACGTATTCAGAGTGTAAGTTCCCCCCCTCACTACCTCTCCCCCTTCCCCCCTGGCAACTCTGATCATTTGGTCTTGAACCGCTTGTTACTCTGTTTTAATTGATGTGAACCACTTGTAACTCTGTTTAATTGATGTGAACCGCCTAGAACTCTTCTGGGTATGGCGGTATAGAAGAATAAAGTAATTATTATTATTATTGTTATTATTATTTTTGCTCTTTTTCCCATAGGATGTGTGCTACATTGCCTCCTCTGGTAGTAATGACTTAACATAGTAACATAGTAGATGAGGACAGATAAAGACCCAAATGGTCCAGCCAGTCTGCCCAACCTGATTCAATTTAAATTTTTTCTTCTTAGCTATTTCTGGGCAAGAATCCAAAGCTTGACCCGGTACTGTGCTTGGGTTCCTAGTGCCAAAACCTACTCCAGCCCATCTACACCCTCCCAGAATTCCTGAAGATATTTCATAATGTCCCAATGATGCTTGATGATGCGCTTGATTTGAAACGCTAGATTAGAATATGAAAGAACACAGACTAAAGCCTGTTCATCTTGTCTCAGAGATGACTTCAGTAATAACGATCGATTATGCTTTATGAATAACGGAGGGAGGATATCCCCTTTCCTGAAATCTAAGTTTCATATCACTGGCTTTATTGATGTATTCATTAACCGTTGTGCACAGTCTTCGGAGGCGTAAAAACTGACCTACCGGGATATTATTCCTGAAGTGCTTGGGATGGAAGCTACTGTATTGCAGAAGATTGTTCCTATTGGTAGGTCTGAAACTGTCCATGATCTAGTACAATATTGATATCCAAAAAAGGTACCTGACTCGTATCTGAATACATAAGTTCTTGTCACTTAAGGGTTTTTACTAGGCTGTCTCTGAGTGGCCATGCACGAAGGCCATTTTTACAGCAGTTATATAATGTCTGATTTTCTATTGTGATGGTCACGTGCTAATGTTCCTATTCATGTACGACCATTAAAAACTCACCTTGTGAGCATTTACGGCAACTTATTGTATAGGCAGGACGGACTTGTGTGTTAATTCTGTGCTAACCAGTTAGCAATGGTAATGTAGCAGGGTTAAGTGACTAGTGCAAGAATGCCCACTCTCTCCCCCCCCCCCGACACTCCCCCTCAAAACTTTAACATGCAGTTCACGAACACTGATTTTGCACTTACTACTGGGCACCCGAGTACACCCCGTGCTAAGCCGTTTTAAGCTACGTGAGGCGCTCTTTAGCAGCTAACAGCTTATTAAAAGGGCCCTTTAGTTCTTTCCATTATAAGTTCAATAGTGATATTTAGACATCGTCATATCAAACATAATAAACAGCACATAATTTATGAGAAATGCTTCAGAATTGCAGCTTTTCCAGCATGATTTATTTTCTAAACTAAAGCCCCCAAGTGTTCCTTGTAATATTTCTTACTTAAGTATTCTCATTAGCATGCATAAACAGAGAGCCCTTTCTGACCCCTTCTGCAGCATTGGTATTCTTTTAGACACAGTAAATATATTTATTACTGAGACAGGCATCTCCCTAGACTAGACGTTACAATAAACAGTGTCTTTATTCTTCTTCTCAAATCTCAATCAACGCTTGAGTGTGTTTTATTTTTTTTAAGTATTCATAAGTAGGTATTGGAACAGGGCTTTTGGAGGATGACTCTTCAATCCGTTCAAAATGCTGCTGCGCGACTCATATTCCGTGAGAGCCGCTATTCTCACATTACCCCTCTCCTCAAGTCGCTTCATTGGCTCCCTGTCCGTTTTCGAATGCAGTTTAAACTCCTCTTGCTGACCTACAAGTGCACTCACTTTGAAGCCTCCCAATATCTCTCCTCGCTCATCTCCCCCTATGCTCCCCCCAGTGATCTCCGCTTGGGCAAGCCCCTCTTATCTGTACCCTTCTCTTCCGCTGCCAACTCCAGACTCCATCCCTTCTATCTCGTGGCGCCGTATGCCTGGAACAGGCTGCCTGAATCAATACGTTCTACGCCGTCCCTGGCAGTGTTCAAATCCATGCTACAGGCCCACTTTTTTGAAACTGCCTTCAACTCTTAACGCCCGCTCACTGCTGTCAGATACCTAGACCCACTATAACCTCTCCCAACCCTGAAATGTCCTGTCTAAATTCTTCTGAGCAAAGACTGTCTATTATATGCCTTTCAGCGCTATTGAAATAATAAGTGGTAGTAGTAACCATATGACTTCATAAATTGAAAGAAAGCATGCAAATTTGAATTGAAGTGGAGGAGTAGGCCTAATGGTTAGTGAAGTGGCCTAAGAACCAGGAGAGTTGGATACAATTCCCACTGCTGGACAAGTCACTTAACTCTCCGTTTCCCCAAATGCAAACCTCAAATTGTGAGTCTAGTAGGGCCAGAGAAAG
This sequence comes from Geotrypetes seraphini, assembly GCF_902459505.1. Lineage (NCBI taxonomy): Eukaryota > Metazoa > Chordata > Amphibia > Gymnophiona > Dermophiidae > Geotrypetes > Geotrypetes seraphini. Next base: position 33,364,648 of record NC_047101.1, on the reverse strand, counting down.
GTTCTCTATATAAGCGGCGGTGTATCAAATCCACGACCCTTTAATTAACCTCCTCCTTTAAAAAGGAGTGCTTGTGTTTTTAGCACTGGCCGCTGTGGTAACAGCTGTGATGCTTTTAGAATTCCTATGAGCATCCAAGTTGTTACTGCTGTGGCCAGCGCTAAAAACACTAGTAAAGCAGGGGGTAGAAATGTGTATATAGAATTAATTTCAAAATATAATTGGATTTCCAAGTTATGCTGGGCAGCGCTTTTCAGTGATCTAACTGCCTAGATAAAGAGCTAAGGAACGGATTTTATAAACTCGCCTAAAAAATTGGCATACTGCATAAAATCATGCTTAGTGCCACCTAAGCAGCATTAGACCTCACAACTTTTAGGGGTACTCTATTTATACCAGCGCTTTCTTGGCCTAAATGTCTGTACCTAAGTTATGCGCACGATGCCTAAGTAAAAAACACGTCCATGATCCACCCCCCTAACCACACTCACTTTTAACTCCACGCTTTAGATTAGGCACCTATATTTTATACAGCCATGTTTTTCGAGTTAAGCCCCTTTCAATTAAATCCAATTAATGTCAATTATGAAGTGTTAAGAGCTAATTATCAATGCCAATTAAACCTATTACTCAATTAAGTTAGGAGTCTACATTGGCTAAGCCTGCCGACATAGGTGCCAAACTTTAGATGGACTATATAGAATCTGCCCCTAAGTGGCCAGATCTCAAAGGAAGTGGAGAGGGGAATCAGATTTCAGCAGCTCAATCTACAGTTGCTACTGGGAAAAAAATAGGTAGGCATTGAGGAGTTCCTGGTTGCAACAGACAATTTATTACATTTAATGCTGATTTGACGTGCCTGTAAATGATACTGCCGTAAACACAATGCCAAAAATGAAGCAAAATGCCATTCTGTAAGTACATAGTAATTCAAATGGATTTAAACCTCCAAATCCACCTCCCAATAAATGTTATATCGATCCTCAGATGCACCACTCCACGTTCAAACTTTATCACCACTCTAAGCTTGATGTGCAAAATCTTCCCTGGATCGCTTTTACTTACATTATTATAATAAGATAATTTATTGTCATTTAGATATATTTTAAAATATTTTTAATTGTTTTATAAATGTAATATTGATAAGAAAAACTTATCTAAGTTTCTGGTCAATATAGGGACTTCTTGCGCCAACATGTTTCGCGCTACGGCACTTTTTCAAGGCTGGGTCCCTACAAAGAGACACAACCTTCTGTTAGGGCACACATCTAACCAAATTTTATATCTTTTAAAATATCCCATATATAGGTTCAAACTTCTCTCCTTACCTATGTTACTATCGCCATCCGATCAGACCAGTAATTTTAGATCAATAGAAGATGGCGGCGGTTTGTTACCAGCTCTTTTTAACTACCTCCCACACCAGCTGAGAGGGGCGTGATGACGTCATCCCCCACACTATCCCACTGGGTGAAGGAGGGATTAAAGTAAAGCAAACCTTTCTATGCTAAACGCATCTATTTTATATAAATTATTCTTATTATATCAGGGAGCCCACTCCAACTCCTCATTCAGACCATGAGGAGCCACCATGTTTAAATGATATATCCACCGCTGTTCTTTGAAATTTAATATCTGTTCAAAATTTCCACCCACATCCTCCCCAATACTATCAATCACTCTCCATTTTAAATCAGAAATTAAATGTTTCTTTTTAAGCCAATGTTGCACAATCGGAGCCTGTATGTTTTCAGTAGTAATTCTCGACTTATGTTCATTAAGCCTAGTTTGTATTTGACGCTTAGTCCGTCTGACATAGACCAGCTCACAGGGGCATCTAAGTATGTAAATAACCCTCGTTGTTTTACGTGTTGTATTGGTTTTAGTTCTAATTCTATTTTTAGTTTGGGGGTCCACCATTCATTACCTGTCAATGCAAGATGACAGTGTCCACATTTTTCATGCGAATAGCTTCCTTCTGTAGGGATGATATATGGTTTATGTTGGATCAGCATTTGTCCCAGGGTTTTGCCTTTGGTAAAGGCAAATCTCAGGAAGTTTTCAAAACCTTCATGATATTGCATTATATGCCAATATTCCTTAATACATGCAATCATCTCCCTGGAGGCCTCTGAATATGGGAGTATATATGTAAGTTAATAATAATAATAATAATAATAACAGCTTATATACCGCAATACCGTGAAGTTATATGCGGTTTACAAAGATTAAGCAAAGGTACAAATTGATTGACTTTAAGAGGGGAGGAAGAAAGAGGGTTAATCCCTAGTCATAATTTGCTGTTCTTTTAGAAGTAGCTCCCTCTGGGCGAATCTAGATCTGATGTATGCTCGCTTAATGGCTTTCTTAGGGTACCCTCGCTGTAAAAATCTTTGCTCTAGGTCTTTAGCTGCTAAATTAAATTTTTCCATCGAAGAGCAAACCCTTCTGGCTCTTAAAAACTGGCTGATGGGAGGTTAAATTTCAATGTGAAGGGGTGGTGACTATGGAAATGAAGAAATGTATTGCGGGCTACCGGTTTCCTATAAAGGTCAGTGCTGAATTGACCATATTCATTTCTTATACATATATCCAGAAAGTCTATCTTATGTTGGCTATGTTATAGTAAATTGTAAATGTGGGTCTCTACCGTTCAGCCAGTGCATAAATTCTTTAAGTTCATCTTCCGTGTCAGTCCATGGAAAGAAAATGTTGTCCAGAAAACGTTTTCATAGTTTGATCTTCTGATAATATATTGAACCATATAATTCCTGAGTTTCAAATCTTCCCACAAAAAAAGTGGCTACTGAGGGAGCCATAGTGGCCCCCATCGCTATTCCTTGGGTCTGTCTATAGTATCTTCCCTCAAATTGAAAATAGTTGTCATACAACACCCATTGAGCCAATCTTTTCAAAAAGGAAGTGGTAATACATTGGTGTCCTTCTCTTGCTTGTAAGACCTCAATAATTACTGATATCGCCTCCTCTTGGGGAATTTTGGTATATAGAGGACACCATCCATGTTTCAGGACCTATAGAATTCTCTTCATCCAAAACATGTAAAAAATGAGATGAATATTTTAAATAGGAGGGCACCTTAATAGCCTCCTTCTTCAAAAAGAAGTCCAAAAATTTTGAAAGGGGTTCTAAAAGAGTATTTCTTGTGTTTACTATTGGTCTACCCGGGGGATTGTTAATACTTTTATGGACCTTAGGAACAATATATATGTAGGAAATCTCTGGAAATTTTTCTAGCAAGAACTGATATTCTTTAGTCGTAAGAACTTTCTGCTCATAATGGAACGTCATCCAGTCGAATATTTATTTCATAAGGAGCGGCGTGGGATCTTGCTACAATTCCATATAAGATATGGAATCTCCTAGTTGACGTTCTGCTTCAGCCAGATATTGAGATCTATTTTGGAGGACTGTAGCTCCTCCCTTATCAGCTTTCAATATGGACAGACTTTTATTATTTTTTAGCTGGATCATTGCTTCAAATTGAGTACGAGATAAATTGTAGTGTCTTTTCAATGGCAATCAATTTTGTCATTATAAAGAAGAAGAAAACAGTCCCTGCTCGAAAGAGCTTACAATCTAAACAGGCAAGACAGACAAACAGGATGTCATGGATACAGTTAAGGGGAATGGTTAATCAGCTGGCTGGGTTGGAGGGCAGAGGGGAGTGCAGAACAATCAAGCCATTGTGACATCACTGATGAGGTTGGCTCTTATTGGTGGAATGTGGCATTATGACATCACAGACTCAGCTCTGCTTCCCAAAGACTGAAATTCTTCACACTACTACTTTTAATTATTTCTATAGCGCTATCAGACATACACAGCGCTGTACAGAGTCACAAAGAAGACAGTCCCTGCTTGAAAGAGCTTACAATCTAAACAGGCAAGACAGACAAACAGGATGTCATGCATACAGTTAAGGGGAAAGGTTAATCAGGTGGCTGGGTTGGAGGGCAGAGGAGTAGGGTTAAGGATTGAAAGCTATATCAAAAAGGTGGGTTTTCAGTCTGCTTTTAAACAAGGGAAGGGGCTTGACTTTCAAACTCGGGTAATTTATTCCAGGCATAGGCACCATTATAGGGCGGGAGATGATTTCCAGTGGATTTTTCACAGACCTTTGATGGAGATAGAACATTCGGCTGATTATCTAAACAGGGCAATTCTTGCCAAAATTAAAATTAAGCTGAAACCCATCTCATTTGAGTTGGATGGTGAATTGTTTTCATCTTTCAAGTACTCGCATTTGTTAAAGGAAAAAAAAAAAATTCTCTTTTTTTTTTCCAGTTATTTGTAAGGCTATGCCTTTGCATTATACATTAGTTTATGCATTGGATTAGAAGATTGGCTTTGTATCTTAATGCAGTATGTTAGCACACACTTCCAGGATTTTCTAATTTAGGTTTTTATGATGTGAAGTTTTTCATTTTTTTCTTTCCCAAGATAAAAAGGGGGGGGAGGGGAAAGAGACTGCCTGCTTTTTATGCGAGGTCCATTTCCTCCTAGGATCTGCAGAAACTCAGTGCCAAAACTGTGCTGGCACCATTCTTTCATTGCCATGGCGATCATCCGTTTCCCTCAAATCTCAAAAGGTTTTATGGTATTTTAAATGCAAGTAGAATTTTAGTAATTAAGTAGGCTTGAGAGATTAAGCTATCTAAATTTTGCTAGCTAGAATAAATATAGACAGAAAATTGTGTTTGGAACTCCTTGTGTTCATAAATTTAAAAAACATGACTTTCCAGTATCTGAAATTAGCCTAGCGGTTAGTTCTGTGGCCTAAGAGTCTGGGGAGCTGAGTCCAATTCCCACTGCAGTTGTGGGGTCCTTTTATCAAGGCGCGGTAGGGGTTTAACGCACGGAATACCGCGTGTTAAACCACCCGCCGCGCTAGTTGCTAATGCCTCCATTGATGAGGCATTAGTTTTTTTGCTTACCGCGGGGGTTAGCGCGTGATGAAACATCCAATGCGCTAACCCCTGTAGCGCGCCTTGATAAAAGAAGCCCTAAGTGCAGTATCTGTATATAATATGGAAACTGCTTTGATTATAACCACAGAAGCGTGGTATATCAAATCCACCCCCTTTAGATTGTTAGGACGCTTGCTCGGTGAGAGAGAAGTTGTTTGCATTTTTACAACGTGCTGTGCTGTGTTCTTATTTTCCAGTGATTGCCACTGGTCAGGGAAGGTGCTGACATCTTTTGTCTATCTCTGGAGCAAGCAGTGCAGCTTCCTCTGTATTCTTTGGTCAGCGTGTCTCTACTTTGCTCTAGATTGAACCAAGGCCCTCGTTTGCAAAGGCATGCTAAGCGTTTTAGCGTGGATTTAGCGCACGCTAAATCCAACGCGTGCGTTAACCGCTAGCCCGTCCACAGGATAACAGGCACGCGTTAGCGTTTAGGGCTAAAAAGCTTAGCACACCTTTGTAAAAGAGGGGGCAAGTATCCATATCTGTCTAACTTTGGGCTGTCTTACTGAGAGTGGGGATGGTGCCAAGTGTTGTGTAATTATTGAAGGATTTTTTAAAACAAGTGAACAACTGGGCTGAGACCAACTAGTGATCAGGCTGCAATGACTTTTAGACATTCCCAGGCTAAAATCTTTCTATGTCTCTGCTATTCCACTGAGTTATCTAAGCAAAAATATTAATTGCAATAACAATTTAAACTAATGATGGCATGCAGAGAATGACCTGTTACCCCAAAACCATTAGTTCATTTTCAACTTTAACACTGTTAATATTTTTTCTTTCTAGCCATCTATGAAGACAACATGATTAGCAAAACTTCCCACATCTTAGATTAAATATAAAAGAAAGTGCCACATTTACTAATGCATGCTAATGTGTTAGTGCATATCTATGCACGTTAACGTCTATTAATGTGATTTAATGCACAGTTTTTAATTTGGGCCCCACTGTTGTCAGTATTAACACTCCACATTTGAAATTAAAGCATGCACGAGCCCTTCAGCAGCCAAGAAAATCAAAGAAAAACAAGGCATTTGGCTGAAGCAAATGGAAATAGGGCCGTGTGGCTGGGGTGTAGGAAGACGGAAGCACATTACATCATGTGCTCAATATGTTTGACAGAGGAGGGGGTTCCTATGTTCCACATTGAAAGAATGGGGGAAAACAAAGACTCGTTGGATCAATACTCAAAGACATAGTGGAAGGGGGAAGCCCTTAAGTGATATGCAAAACAAATAGATAAATTAAATTGCATTCCCTCCCCCCTTTTATAAAACCACAATAGCAGACCAGCAGGCTGAATGCACTGCATTGCTCCCGATGCAGCGTAGAGCATTCAGCGTGCCGGCCTACGCTAAAACTTACTTCTGCGGTTTTGTAAAAGTGGGGCGTGGGGATTGTGGGAAAGCTGACATGCCAAACCAGAGAGGAGAAATCGGCATGCATTATCCATCCTGCCCATCTTATTTTCTCCATTGTATACAATGCAAAGAATTGTGTTAGTAATGTGAAAAAAAAAAAATAAAATGTTATTTGTACTAAGATTTATTATTTAAGACAGTGATATTTGTGGATGGTTCTCGACGGCTGCAAAGGGTCAGATTTTCATGGTATTCCTGAGGAATATGAATGAGAGGAATTTGCATATTACTTCCATTGTATGGAAATCTATCTGACCTCTTTACAGTCCTCAAATAGCATCATAAATAATAAACCCTAAAGCAATTGATAAATTGGGGACAATTTTATGCCAGTTTCTTAAAGCACATCATGAAAATCCAACCCGTTCATGGACCTTAAGGGTCAGCAGTGCATACCGTTGATTTAAGATTTTTTTTTATCAGGTCTTTCCTTTAAGATAAGCACAGTGAATATGTATGTGTAACATTTGTATTGATTCAGTTTATCAGTTCGGCCAATTTCTCTCATATAGAAACCTAAATGTTCAGATTAAAATCACCACCAGCCAACCTCAACCTGCCTTTACCTAATTATCTAGCTACAGCCCATATCCATTTTTTGCCAATACGTATAATATAGTTGACCATAATATAGCAAAATATTTTCTTGGTAAAGAAATAGACGAGGAATTGAATAAAAAGAGTCATTTAAGAAAAAATGAATACGGTATTTTAAACATGTTAATTCTACCTAACCAAGAAATGGAATTTTCATCAGAACAAAGTTTCAAATCTTCATATTTAAGTGGGTTTAATAGTTTATATAGTGGTGCTTTTACTAAGGTGTGCCAACCGATTTAATGTGCGCTAAAGATTAATGCATGCCAAGATGCCCATAGGAATATAATGGATGTCTTAGCACAGGGGTCCCAAAAGTTCCTCCTTGAGGGCTGAATCCAGTCGGGTTTTCAGGATTTCCCCAATGAATATGCATTGAAAGCAGTGCATGCACATAGATCTCATGCATATTCATTGGGAAAATCCTGAAAATCCAACTAGATTCGACCCTCAAGGAGGGACTTTGGGAACCCCTGCCTTAGCATTTAGCGTGCACTAAATCAATTTGCATACCTTTATTAAAGGACCCCATAATTAAGCAAATATATCTATCTAGGTGCTTAGAAATTTGAATTCTTAGGTACCGAAAATGGGAGGTGGGATGTAAACCAAAGAGTTTAACACAGTGGATATTTGGGAGTAAGGGTTATACAGAATAATAGTGGATTTCTGTAAATTAATTGAGTAACCAGAGATTGCACTAAATTCACTAATAATGGACAATAGAGAGCTATTCAGATTTTTAAAAATATAAGTGTCATCAGCATAAAATATCTTATGGACCTCCCTACCTACCGAAATTCCTTGAATTGCATCAGACATTCTGATTAATATTGCAAGGGGCTCAAGAGTGAGGGCAAATAAAAGAGGTCAAAGTGAACAGCCTTGTCTAGTACCCCGATGCAAGGTAATAGGCAAGGAGAGTAGCATTAGGGACCAAATAAATTGCACACATCCAATTAAAATAATTTGTGCCAAAGCCAAAAGATTCCAAAACATGGAATGCATAGGGCCATCTATTGAGATTATAGCTGAGTTGTCTTTGTTGAAAGCAGCAAGATATATTATATTGACAAGTCGTCTAATGTTTATCGGCTCCATGTCTCTCAATAATAAAAACAGTCTGATCTGGGTGTATACATTCTGAAACTGCTTGTTCTATACTTTTACTTGGAATTTTAGTAAATATTTTATAATCAATACTTAATAAAGATACGAGTCTATAGTTTGAGCAAGAAGTAGGATCTTTCTGTTCTTTAGGTAACACTGTTATAACTGCTGATTAAAAAGACTCAGGCAAATAATGAACTGTTGTAATCTTATTAAAGACATCCATCAAATGGAAAATTGGTCTTGCATTGAATGATGCTGCTCAGCAGAAAATTTATCTGGACCTGGACCTTTATGAGCTTTAAGCATTTTGATAGTGGAGGATTTTTCAGAGATAGTAAATGGTCTGTCAATAAACGCCGAGATGTGTTGGACTTTTCCTCTCTCCCAGGGCGCTCTTGGGAACCTTTTGGTAATACCCTGACACCTGTGGCACGTAGCCGCTTGCTTAATTGTTAAGGTTTTTCTATTGCTGTTTTCCCCCTTTTCTATTGTAATTCAGTTTCTACTGGGCTTGTATTTGGAAGAGATCAGAAGAACCCAGGTAGGAGCGCGGAAAGCATGCTGGACCGCCGGGATGACAAAAGGAGGTATGGGTTTTGTTTGGGGGTTTTACATTTGCTCTTTAAGATACACCCTTATTGCCACCCCCTTTTTTGGGTGGAAAAAGTGCATCTTATGAAGTGAAAAATATGGTAAATTTACTGATTACACAAAGTTTTTAAATTACATAACATAAGAACATAAGAAATGCCTTCACCGGATCAGACCCTAGGTCCATCTAGTCCGGCGACCCGCACACACGGAGGCCAAGCTAGGTGTTCTCTAATGGACACCTTGTTCACCCGTATCCCTCAATGTGATTTGCATGAAGATGTGCATCCAACTTGCCCTTGAATCCCAGAATGGTGGTCTCTGTCACAACCTCCTCCGGGAGAGCATTCCAGGCGTCCACCACTCGCTGTGTGAAGCAGAACTTCTGGATATTAGTCCTGAGTCTGCCTCCCCTAAGTTTTAGTCCATGACCTCTTGTTCAAGTCACTGTTGACAATGTGAATAACGAAGATTCTTGCTCCATTTTGTCGAATCCTTTTAGTATTTTAAAAGTCTCTATCATATCCCCTCGCAGCCTTCTCTTCTGGAGGATTGTGAAAAATTGCAAGAGGCCCTTGGGAGACTGGCATCAAAATGGCAGATGATGTTTAATGTGAGCAAGTGCAAAGTGATGCATGTTGGAAAGAGGAACCCGAACTATAACTATGTGATGCAGGGTTTGAAGTTAGGAGTCGCTGCCCAGGAAAAGGATCTAGGTGTCATCGTTGAGGATACAGTGAAGCTCTGAGCTCAGTGTGCAGCAATAGAAGGTTAGGAATTATAAGGAAAGGAATGGAAAACAAAGATGAGAATGTTATAATGCTCTTGTATCACTCCATGATGCAGCTACTCCTCAAATACTGTATGCAATTCTGGTCGCCACATCTCAAGATATAGCAGAATTAAAAAATATACAAAGAAGGGTGTCAAAAATGATAAAAGGGATGGAACGATTTCCCAGATGAGTAGAGTCTAAAGTGACTAGGGCTCTTCAGCCTGGAGAAGTATTGGCTCAGGGAAGATATGATAAGAGGTCTATAAAATATTGAGTGGAGTGGAACAAGTAGATATGAATCACTTGTTTACCCTTTCCAAAAATACTAGGACTAAGGGGCATGCAATTAAGCTACTTAGTGATAGATTTAAAACAAACCAGAGAAAATATCTCTTCACTCAGCGTGTAATTAAACTCTCAAATTTGTTGATGGGGAATGTGGTAAAAACAGTTGGTTTAAAAAAAGGTTTGGATAATTTTCTAAAAGAAAAGTCTATTGTATATGCTATTATTAAAATGGACATGGGAAAGTCTTGGCTTATTCCTAGGATAAGCAGAATAAAACCTGATTTACTCTTTGGGATCTTGCAAGGTACATGTGACTTGGGTTAGCCACTCTTGGAAACAGGATACCGGGCTTGATAGACCTTTGGTTTGTCCCAGTATGACAATTCTTATGTTCTTAAGTTGTTAGTGGATGATTCCTTTTTTTTGTTGGCCCTCCCATATTTCTATTTTTTTCAAATCATATACCATGGGTTCAGGAGGTCTATTTACTTCTACCAGTTTAAATTTACTCCTTACAACATAGCTGAAAGTCAAAGACATTTAAAAAACACATGGAGGGGCATAATCAAAAAATATGTCTAAGTCCGTTTTGGGCCTAAGTCGCTAGTCTCCCAAAGACGGAAATGTCCAAAGTCCATTCTCGAAAAATACGTCCAAAATATATATTTTTTTCGAGAATTGTCTTCTTATACGTCCAGCCCTTTGATCGTCCAAACCACTAAGTCATCTATCTTTATACCCCATTCTCGTCCCAAAATTCATCCAAGTCAAAAATACCTAGAACAAGACCTTTTAGACGCCAGCAAAGTGATGGACTAGCCACCCAGACATGGCAACAGAGTAGTGGGGCACCTTACAGGGCACTGCTGCGAACTTCACAAAAAGGGTGCCACATAAACATCTCACCACAATTCCCTTATAGGTCACGGTGAGCCCCCCAAATGCCCCCAAACCTACTGTACCCACCTGTATACCACCTCAATAGCCATTATAGTTGCAGGTGGCACCTATATGGCAGTACAATAGGGTTTGGGGGGTTTTTGGTGGGTGCACATGTTTCACCATGAATGTAGTGGTTAGAGTGGCTTTTGGGCCTGGGTCTTCCTCTCTTTGAATCACTAGCCCACCCCTCAGACCACCTCTGTGCAGCTTTACTAGGCTTTCCTATTCCAGGTGCTGATGTTCTGCAGGCAGGTATGTACGTTTTTATTCTGATTTTTATGGCAGTGTGTGTGGGTGGGTGTGTTGGGTGGGGGGAAGTCATTGATCACTGGGAGAGTGTGTGGGGGGTCTGTACTTTGTGTCTGCTGTGGTTATCTGCTCACTTTGAATACCTTCGGGGCATTTAGACATGTTTTTAGATCGCCTAAGTCACTACGTATAAGTTCCATCTAGGCCCTCTTTGACTAAGGTGCGCTAATCGGTTAGCGCATCTTAGTGAAAGAGGGGTAAGTCTAGGTCGGACCACATCCTGCCTACCTCCCACCCTAACCACTCCTTCAAAAACGCCACTTTTCACTCTGGAAAGCAGCACTGGAAAGGCCTAAGCTTTTTTAGATACGTCTAAAACCCGTTTCGATTCTCGGCCTTTGTGATCATCCAAGTACTGATTTAGACGGGTTTTTTGATGTTTTCATTTTTTGATGATGAGCCCCATAGTCTAATTCCAAATGGATAAGAAAAATTCTAAGCACTCCTTCCAGGTCCTCCTCACCCTGTGTGTACAAGTACACTGCTGCTAACCCTAACAGATTTCGACTGATTGCTGCTTCATCCTTTATTCACAAATTTGTGCAAAACATTCCTAGCTCCCGCCATCTACCACGCTTACAGTGTGAATGCAGTACGTGTATATATGAGAAAACCTCAAGGATTATTAACACATCCTTTTCACAGCTACCAGGCATGAAGTCTACAAAAATACGGTCCAGCCCTTTTCAGTATTTCATCCAGATGGTGAACACAGCTCAGGAAAGAAATCTACTTCAGTCTGTAGTTTTTTAACCATATGGATAAATATTTGGGTATACTTTTACACAGTGAGCTTTAGACGTAAAATAGCAGTTATTAGTTGACTTTGTTATCTATCTAAATAGATAAATAGATAGAAATACATGTTTTTGCTACTGCAGTGCTTCTAAACTCTCTCCTGGGAGGTGAACCTAGACAGGTTTTCAGGATTATTGCAATGAATATGCATGAGATTTACAAATAATGGCTCATCAATATATGCAAATCTAACTAATGCATATTCATTGTGGCAATCCTGAAAAATAGTCTGGCTACATGTGCCTCCAGGAGAGGGTTAAAAAACACTGCTGTATTGAGAAACAATTTTGGTGGGATGGACAGAGGGATCTGCCTGTTTGTAAATTGTTATTAAAGAAAATCAAGTTTTGGGGTTTTTTTTTGTGATACAAAATTTGTTGTAAAGGAAATTCTTTTATGACTTGCCAAAGGTTAAGAACCCCAAAACATTTACATATTGGCTCCCTTTTATGAAGCCACGTTAGGTTTTTTTATCACCGGCCGCACCGGTATTAGCTCTGACGCTTATAAGAATCCTACGAGGGTCAGGGTTTCACTGCTGTGGCCGGTGATAAAAAAAAAGCCTAATGCGGCTTCATAAATGGAGGGGTAGATCAACTCTATCTTTGCAGCAGAGAAGCGTATGATACATAAGAACATAAGCAGTGCCTCCGCCGGGTCAGACCATAGGTCCATCCTGCCCAGCAGTCCGCTCCCGCGGCGGCCCAAACAGGTCACGACCTGTCTGAATCACCAGAAGGGGCCCCCTTGCCACCTTGGTTTCCCATTGAGTCCTATCTTCCCATTGAAGTCCTAACCCTCCGGTCTTGCACATGCACGACCTGGTTAGGTTTCTATACTTATTTTCTGGTTAGCTTTCTCAGTATCCCACGATCCCTTTATCCCTCAGGAATCCGTCCAGTCCATGTTTGAATCCTTGTACTGTACTCTGCCTGATCACTTCCTCCGGTAGCGCATTCCAAGTGTCCACGACCCTTTGGGTGAAAAAAAACTTCCTTGCATTTGTTCTGAATCTATCTCCCCTCAGTTTCTCCGAATGCCCCCTCGTACCTGTTGTCCTCTTCAGTCTGAAGAATCTGTCCCTATCCACCCTCTCCATGCCCCTCATGATCTTGAAGGTCTCTATCATATCTCCCCTGAGCCTCCTTTTTTCCAGAGAGAAGAGCCCCAGCCTATCCAACCTCTCGGCGTATGGGCAGTGTTCCAGCCCTCTTACCAGTTTTGTTGCTCTCCTTTGGACTCTCTCAAGTACCGCCATGTCCTTCTTGACTAGAATTTGCTTTTCTTTTTCTTTTTTTTTTTAGAAACCATTTCTTAAAATTTTTGACTCTTTCATTCTAAATTTCTAAATAAGTTGTTTTTTAATGTCATGATTATTAAGTGTTATATTTATTGTTAATTTGTTTGGATATATTGCTACACTTATTGTAAATTTGAAAATGAATAAAGAATTAAAAAAAAAAAAAGTCATGAAAGATTGTTCTGTGAAAGGAGAAACCTGATAATTTGTTCTTCCCCCTACTTTTCTACAAATCACAATGGACCCAATATTGGGCTGGCAGTGATCAGTGTTTTGCTAAATGTTGCTGGTGTTTAACTCAAGGGCTCTGCACATAGTACATGGTAATTTTTGCATTAACCACAACTTAAGGGCAAAATTTACCATGCTTCTGTGGTGGGCATCAGCGATGACCATATATGTATTTTTGATAATTTATTGCCCAATCTAGGCCTTGGAATAGCCTATCATCATTATGAGTTTAATTATTTTTCTTTCATTTAAAATCATTTATAGACTGCTTATCCAATAATATGTCATTTGCAAGTAACAAAGAGATATCCATAATATGCATTAGTGAAATACTGTATAGGGTCCTGTTTACTAAAGTGAATTTGTGTGGTGTTATTGTTAGTGTATGAGTGTGGTAACTTAGTGCGCAGGCATGATAATGCACACAAATTCATGAGCTTACTGCATAGTGTGCTATGAGGTGGGTTATAAGTGGTGGATGCAAATGGACTGCACTTTGCAGTTCCCGAGCTGGATGAACTTTTCACCTGTTGGGTGGTAATTTGTACGGAGAAGTCGGGAATGCAGTAGAGAACTTGAACAAATTCTCCCCCCGTTAGTGTTTTTTTTTTTATCGCCAGCTTTTACTGCCAAGGCTGGCGATTAAAAATGCTAATGTTGTTTTTTGGGCCCAATAGAAACTAAGCATTGATCAAGAAATGGAAAAATAATTGATAAAATAGTAACTGCCTGATATTCAAAGCAATTTAAAGGGCTTAGAGAGTCCCTTCCCCAAGACCAACTCAATAGTGCATCCAGTGTGCACCTGGAGTTCACTGCAAGCTGCACTATAGAATTTGCATAGTAATGATCTGCTTGACTTGCGTTTGCATGTTTTGCATCTCATTACTATATGTGACAAGGTAATGCTGTGTTAGGGCACCAAAACCAGTATTAGAGCCCTTCACAAATAATACAATTTAATAACTACGTCCTAACATCCCTGAAATGGAAGTCATTTAGCCTTCAAACAAATGTGATGAATATGTGAGCGGTCGGATACCTGATTTCAAGCTGTTCATGTGGACCCTCAGTTCTAGAATATGTTACGATCTGCAGGATAAACCTGTTTTGTGCTTTGAATCATCCAAAGGGGGGGGGGGGGGGGGGGGGGGGTTCAGTACATGTTCTGCTGTTCTCCAAATGAGACGAGAAATAGAATAACACAATCTGCTTCCTTTATCATCTCACTTTTTTCTGTTTCAGAAAATATGTGGCAATGTAATCAGGTGGGGTGTTCATTTAGAAGCTGATGTGTTTGTTATAATTATCAAGGAAGACATAACGAGATGAAAACATCTCTTTCTAGAGGGTCTCTAAGGATTTCCCAGTCACTTTCATAGCCCTGTCACATTAGCTATTTTCTTCCGAAGACAGATTTTATTTCTGTTGGTTTTAACTATAGATACTTTGCTTCCCATACTTAGAAGAAGATTTCTCTCCCATCCTATTATTAATATTTATCAGGGATCCGAATTCCCTCTTTCTACTTTGTGATCTATCTTCCTCCAGCCCCCTCCGGGTCATCTGTAATGTCTTTGTGAAGTGCCAGGAGACGTCTCATCTAATGCAGTCAGGTGAGAATTAATATAAATTCTATTTCCTTCCAGCTTCTTCAGGTACACTCCGCCTCTGCCCTCACAGCTTAATTTTTTTCCTATGATTTTTGAAAGCCTGAAGAGTTTCTGGCTAGATTAATCTAAGACCATTGTGGAGTCCTTGAAGTTCACTTACAATTTAGGGAAATATTGAATGCAGCTTCTGATGGACGCTCTATTGAGATGCATCGAAGTCTAATTTCTCATTGATTGTAATGGAGGGAAGAGGTCCATATGTCTGAGATTATGACTCTTTAATATTTGATAAGGAATGATGAAACAGTGACCTTGATTCAAAACATATGAGTAGATTATTAATAAGTCTCTGATGTAGTTTTGTTAAAAAACATTTCTCAAGTGCTATTTTTGGTTCCTTTCTAAAATGTACAAAATCTACTTTGTATATAGTGCTGGATGTAAGATAAAATAATTATGTGATGCATGCATCTTATTTTTCAGTGAATTTAATCCTATATGTATATACAGTATATATAGCTTGTTTCTTTAATTGTATGTCAGGCAAATATTTGTCTATGTGTGTGTGTGTGTGTGTGTGTGTGGGGGGGGGTTATGGTATTTACTTAGAGCAGGGGTGGCGAACTCCGGTCCTCGAGAGCCGTATACCAGTGGGGTTTTCAGGATTTCCCCAATTAATCTGCAGGAGATCTATGTGCATGCACTGCTTTCAATGCATATTCATTGGGGAAATCCTGAAAACCTGACTGGAATATGGCTCTCGAGGACCGGAGTTCCCTACCCCTGACTTAGAGCAATGATTCACTCTTTGGTTCAACCACCTGGGTCAGGCTGTAGGGAATAGAGAGGCGGCCAGAGAAAATGGATCCTAGTGCAGGAGAGGGCATGAGCCCAACCACACGCTAAGGCACGCTAAGGTCAGAAGCAGACTGAGGTCCAAAGCACAGGCTGGCAGCAAGGCTGGGGAAAAGAGATTGAGGTCCAAAGCACAGGCTGGCAGCAAGGCTTGGGGAAAAGATGGAGTCAAGAATGCCAATAGACATTGAAGCAAAGGTCAAGATGAGCGCTGAACTCCCAATTGCTGGGTGTGAATCCCATCAGTCAATAACGTACATCAGATTTGTCTAAATTCAGACCACATGTCAGGAGGATATGAAAGAAACTTAGATACTCATTACTAGAGAATGACACGGTGGCAAAATTCATCACCGTTCCCGTCCCCGAGGATAAATGCGGGAAATAATCCCATGTCATTTTCTAGTGTCCTATTTCAATCTCGGGTCCTTCTACACCAGCATTCTTCAAAGCAAAGCTTGTGGGTCATTGGCTGTGCTTATGTGTAGCCAAGGATAATGAAGCCATTGTGACATCACTGATGTGATTGGCTCTTAGGCACTGGTGGAATTGAGGTATTATGACATCACATATCTGCTCTGGAATGTTGCTGCTCAATCTCAGCATTCTTCAAAGCAAAGCTTGCGGGTCAGTGGTTGTGGCCATTCATACTCTGATTCTTCCCTCTTTCCTTAAAGAATGACATGAAGATGGTTTCCCGCGGTTATCCGCGGGGACGGGGACGGTGATGAATTTTGTCACCGTGTCATTCTCTACTCACTACCTCTGCTATATACAAATCTCTCATCCTGATAACCTGGCCTGGTGAATAGACAAATTGCTAATCCCCTACGAATCTCAGCGGTCCACTACCCTCTTCTCAACAATATCGTCTTGCAGTTCCTTCCGTCCGTCAATTTTTTTTACGATGCAACACACAAAACCCAGCCCCCACATTGTGGCATGCTCTACCTCTGGCTCCGAGACAAGAAACTAACCTCATAAACTTTAAATCTAGCCTTAAAACATTTCTTTTCAAAGATGCTTATGAGATCTATTCCTTAGGCTTATCGCTGTTGAGACTCAGACAATTGGCTTAACATTAATAGACTCCCTTACCCCTTTCTTTTAGTTTCATGCAATGTATCCTTCCCACTTACCCTTATGTAGCATGTTATGTCTGTATTGTTTATGTAAGTCTGTTTCCTACCATTTATATATTTTTTTAAAATTTATGTATAATTGTAAACCGCTTTGCATTTAAAAATGGTATATCAAAAACAAATAAACTTGAAACTATACAAGTTTCTGTGGCTTTAGAATGCAGAGGACTAGAATTCAAGTCATAGAGTTTGATATTATACTTGAGATCTCGGTATTAAAAAGAACAACCAGCAATCAAAGCTTTTTCAATCTTCAGAGTATGATTTGATTTAGGGTTGTGGGCTCCTGTTTTGATGATCTGCCTCTAATTTTGCTTCTTGCTCTGATTTTTAGCCATTTAGAAGCTGATTTTTACTTCAGGGCAGTCATGTTGATGCACATGTTCCGTAATGCTTCCCTTCACATTCTCACGGTGTACATGAACAGACAGCAAGCACACTGGTGAAAATACAGGTCCCTGACTTAGGAGCCTAAATTTAGGTTTTAGTTTGCTTTTTCTTGTTTGTTTGCTTTTGGCTTAACAGAAGCTGGTAGTTGAGTGATTATTCTGGGCAATTTCAGAAGGAATTTTTCTCCGAAACACGGACCGTGTTGAGTCCATTCTCCATGTGAATGAGAACCATTTTTTTGGATCACAATATATTTTTGACTTTTAATAAAAGTTTCTGCACCTTGTATATTCCTCTCTGCAGTCTCTTTTTGGTGTTCAATTTCAGGAATAGTCTGGACTATATGTAAATTTTAGCATTCTTACCCATTATGGAAGAGATCAAACCGGCTATGTCACCTTGAAGCCCAAATGATAAAGTTATAACTGTCTGATTTTGGTCTAACTGTCAGAAAAGAAAGATCATTAGAGAAATACATCATGTTTAGGAAGATTGAAGGAAATAAGGCAAAGAAGACGACCTACAATCAGAATGGCCAGACATGTTGAAAACAACCATGGGGATGACGCTAACTAGCACAAAAATGATTTTTTATTTTTGTTAGATCTGTCATTCATCAAGACTCGAGCACAAATTGATGACATACTACCATATTTTTTGCATCCATAAGACGCACCCCAGATTTAGAGAAGGAAAACAAGAAAAAATAAACCCATTCTGACCCAAATTGTATACTAATATATACCCGGCACCTTTAAATTCCATCCCAGCCCCCCCGGCAGTACCTTTAAATTGTGGAAGTCAGGACGGCTGTCTATTGCTTGTGGGACCTGTGGAGCACAAGCGCGCTAATGCCTGGGCCGCGACTTGTCCTATTTGTGCCGGTCGCTGGTGCTTCGCTGGATTGCTGCCTGCGTTTTACCGGTACCTTTGAGCCAGCGGTGCACAAGTGCACTGCTGCGTGGGCACGCGCCACTTCTGAATGGCTGCCTCAGTTCTTGCTAGTTCCCTCACAAGAACTGAGCCAGCCATTCAGAAGTGGCACGCGCCCATGCAACAGCGCGCTTGTGCGCCGCTGGCCCCGACAAGCAGCAGGCAGCAATCCACTTATCCTCCAAAATTTAAAGGTACCGCCGGGAGTGGGTTGGGTTGGTATATTCGCTTCATAAGACGCACCCTTATTTCCACTCACTTTTTTGGGGGAAAAAAGTGTGTCTTATGGAGCAAAAAATACGGTAAACTATGACTGGTACAAGGAAATTCATCATGTTTATCTAGCTTGCTTGCTTCTCCTTTCCCTGCATGCATAAATATAGGAGAATTTTGACGTCTAAATCCAATTTTGGACATTATTGAGAAAAACAACCAAAAATCCACTAGAGAAAATGACCCTTTTCCAACCATAAAAAAATGTGTGTGTGTGTGTTTTTTTTTTTTTTTAAATGGCCATTTCCTAGATATGTTTGTCCTCAGTGCCTCTATCTTTTTGAACCATGTTGAAAAAAACCCCAAACCAACCAAATGAAAAACACACAAAAAAACCCTGGGATGTAGGAGGGGGCCCAAGGCTGGACCTCTGATGTGATTCTGAAAGGATCTCTGGGTCGCTTGGCCTGTTCCATAAGAATGGAATCTGTGAGAACCTCAAAAATTGCCACCATCCTGGACCCCGAGCTATCTGGGGTCTGCTGTCTGGTAAGGGTCATGGAAGGTGGTCAATAACAACGTGGCATAAGATCATTCAGACCCCTGCCAAATAGGCATCTGCCCCTGTAAAGGGGAGTCTGCTCAGCAATGTCTTTAGAGGCAAAGTCTCCTGCCCACTGTCTGATCCAGAGCATCTGTTGATCAAAGATCATAAAGACTGACACCTCCCTCATAACTCTTGATGTTGATATTCAGAGCATCTTCATTGACCTTCAGGTCTGAGGCTCGAGACAGGTGGGTGTTGCAAGCATGTATCACAAAGGAAGATGAGGGAAAACTAGGCTTTTGGTGCAGAAATCTTCAAATTTGACTTTAGAAGACCCCCCTATCAATTTTCCCAATAGGCTGTAACAATGGTTCCCAACCCTGTTCTGGAGGACCACTAGGCCAATCGGGTTTTCAGGCTAGCCCTAATGAATATGCATGAGAGAGATTTGCATATAATGGAAGTGAGAGGCATGAAAATCTGCTCCATGCATATTCATTAGGGCTAGCCTGAAAATCTGATTGGCCTGGTGGTCCTCCAGGACAGGGTTGGGAACCACTGGGCTATAATAGCCTTACTCACTGTGCCATGTGGTGCCTGCTTGCTTCAGCATAGGGATTCAGCTGGAGCAAATGAAGAAGTAATTTGCCTCACAGATTCACTGGATGAACCTGGTATTTGTGCTATCAGTCAGACTGAGGTTGGAATGAGCCTCAACCCCCTGAAAATCTTGTTGCGAAGTGGGGGGAGGGGCAGGACTATGCAGTTGGCCCACTATTAATTCTAGCTTTGACCGAGAAGGAGTCAAACAGTCTGCGCTCAAGCTCCTGAATAAATCAGGGATACGAGCAGTTATGCAGAGGATGGCCCCAGAGCTTCAAAAATACAAATGCAGGCTGACTAGCTAAGTGTCCTGAGAGCTGATCAAGCTAGCAGTAGACTTCAGCAGCACGAGTCTGTGTCTTCTCCCAGGCAGAGGCTGGGCACCTCTGGGCACTGAGCTTTCAATTGAACACTTAGGAAAATACCTGAAAATAATAAAATTGCAAAGCAGAGCAGAAACACTTCTGAGCAACTTGCTTGCAGAAAACAAATTGATGGGGCAGGAAGGAGGTGGAGTTGAAAAGATGATTGACAGTTTTCTACAAGTAATTTGCAGGTTCGGATGCAAAACCCTGAGGTTCAGGACCACTAGACACATTGCACTAGATCCTAAGTTACTAATTTCTTCCTTTATTTAAAGAAAAAAAAGAAATGTTTCTCTAAATCAAAAGCACCACTACATGTAATAAAAGTGAGCCAAATATAGGGCAATCAAGCCATTGTGACATCACCTGATAAGGTTGGTTCTTAGGCAGTGGAAGAATGAGGGCACTATGACATCACAACATTAGCTCTTGGTAGCAGAGGCCGAAAGTACTCACATCAGGGGGGGAAGTTATACAACTTGGGCTACCGGTGAGATGGGTTATTTGAACACTACACTTCTCCCTCTGGATTTGCGGGGGATAGGGGCAGAGCTGGACCACGAATGGTGAAATACTGACTCACCCCTGCCTCCCTCCCGCCTTCCCCCCCGGCATCCCAGCCTTACTTGGCGGTCTAGCAGGCTTTCGTGGCAGGAGCGATCTTCCTACGCTCCTGCCCCATGCAGATTGTCCAATAGGAAATGGCATGCCATGAGTTCCCGTAGTCTCTCGGAAGCCTAGGAAGATCGCTCCTGTCCCGAAAGCCCACTAGACTACCAGATAAGGCCGGGATGCCGGGGGAAGGCTAAACTATGTTTTTTTTTTTTCTTTTTCCCCCTCCCCAAAAATTGTGAATATGTGGAAATTGCCGAAACCGCGAATGGGGGGAGGGGGAAGTATACCTTATGCTATTTTAACACAGGTCCCTATTTTATGCAGACAGACTGTGGGGTCCTTTTACCAAGGCATGTGCTAAATTGGCTACCGCGCCTTAGTAAAATGATTAGTCTGTTACTAATAATTGAGATTAACAGTATAATAACACCCTATGCTGATAACTTCACCCCCCCCCCCCCCGCCCACAATGCTTGACCTATTCACGTGTTTTAGAGTTATGCCTGTGAATCTCTGGTGAAGCCCCTGTTCTAAGCAGTATACAGAAATTTCTGGCATAGTAAGGGGGAGTGTCATGCCGAAGTTAAAAGGTGCACGCACGCATGAAAGGGGGGGGTGTGGGGGAGGAGCGCCATCGCCATGCGCTACCACATCGGTGCATATTACTGCCATTGCGGAAGGTTATAGTAATCGGGTTCCATTTTATAAAATGGGACCGACAAGAAGATAACACGTGTCCACATTACGCTGTCTAAAACAATTTGTCGGCCACGGCGTGGAATTCTCTGCAAGGTTTTCGGGCACATTTATGCTCCAGAGTTTTCTCATAACATAAAATTAAAGGCCAACTGTTTTTGGGTCATTGTCTGCAATGCAGATTATTGCAACACTCAGTATCTCTCATTTAGGGTGTGGGGTTGCTGGAAATTGTTCTCTCTACCACATATTGACCCTATCCAAATCATAATTTAGAAAAGTGATTTCTCCCTGCTTTGGTAGTGTCTGATCTGACCAGCTGCAATAGAGATTGACTAGCAATAATGTGTGTGCCAGTCCCCAAGAGAGTTTAGCCCTCATGCTGTCCTGCCATCTGTATTTTTATTGGTAGTGGAACCGGCACAGTCCTCAAGTGACTCCCGATAGGAATCTGAGATGTCAAGTTTTAGGTCGGAAATGTTTTTGAAAGCTCAGGCAACAGAAACTAGGAGGACACAAAGTTCCCAATCGGTCATGTTTAAGGCGAAACCAATTTGATAACACCTAAGCACAGTAAAATAACACTTGCCACTAAATATGAAAAGGTCAGTACTTGATTTCTAAAAAGCTAGGCCAAGATAAAGTCATCACACTGTGGAAGCTAGAAACCTGACAGAAATATACCCATGTGGGATCCCTACGAGGGTCAAGATAAGGAAATTGGGTCATTAGGGCATAGACAGGGGGTGGGCAGACTTGATGGGCTGTAGCCCTTTTCTGCCGTCATCTTCTATGTTTCTAATGTTTCTAAATAGGAAATAGCATTGCCTTTATGAAAGCTGCACGTCTTAAACTTTGTTTTAAAAGCTACTGAAGCATTTAAATATCATTTATTAGGAGTCTGATGTTTTTCACATCTAGTCTTTCATCATATATACATCCTAAATCTCTATTAATGACCTCACTCTATTTCAGCAATAATCTCTTCTGAGGCTGTGAAAGATTAAGGCAGATAGAAAATCCCCAATGATCGTAAATGACTTCTTCCAATTTAACTCTGTCTCAGGAGAGCATAGGTCTATATTAGTTTAAATTATCAAAAACACTCCTCTTTCTGTATTTTATTAGGGTATTCATTTAAGATTTCAGTCGAAAATAGACATTGGATTTGTCTTCATAAATGTCAAATGCTGTACCTAACCATCACGGAGTGCATGAATATTTAAGTCATTTCAAATAAAACTTGAGCGCTGTGTCTGTAATGATAAATATGGTTATTTGTTGCCTGGCCTATTTCCATAGTAACCTTCTAACCAGAAAAGTTTCGGGTTATCTCCTAATTAGAAAGTAAATGAGTTTAGAAAGTAGGCCATGCACATCGCCAATAAACAGGAACATTTCATTGGAGAGCCCTCCCAACTCTGCCAAAGTGACCTTGCAATGAGTGGAAAGATTGACAGAGTGCTTTCCTGGCCGTGCCTGACAGCAGTGCTATTGCAGCATGTTTGACAAATCGCTCACATTAAATGGGGGGGCACTTGCGCAGGACCAGCGTCCCTATCCATCAGTCCTGATTACTACACAAACGTCAACCATGGCACAGAGCACATTTGTCAGAGAGAGTAAAAAGCAGTTGTTAGTTAGGGCACTACCTGTCATACTAATGGACTAATGCTTGTTGCTTTGTCTCTTACAGCCGGTTGTGGCGTTGTAAGAAAACACCCCAAAACCTGGCCTGCGTTGTTTCTTGAAGATGTTTTCCTTTGTAAATCAGCATGCAGGAGATAAGCTAAAGTGCACATTGGCGTCGTATTTGTCATTTACTCTAATATAAAGACATTCAACTACTGTGCGAGGCTCTCCTAGTAGGGAGCATTAGTCAAATAATTGCTTACATGATTAAAATGAACTGTTGTTTTAATCCCTTTCAAGTCATTTGATCTGCTTTTCTAGCTCCTCAATTTATTGACACTTGTTTATAATGATCCTTAAGGCATTATAAAAACCCTTAAACAAATCCTGTTTAACATAGTAACATAGTAGATGACGGCAGATAAAGACCTGAATGGTCCATCCAGTCTGCCCAATCTGATTCAATTTTAATTTTTTTCTTCTTAGCATTTCTGGGCAACAATCCAAAGCTTGACCCGGTACTGTGCTTGGGTTCCAACTGCCAAAATCTCTGTTTAAAACCCATCTAAACCCTTTTAGTTTGTTCTCTTACGATTTTAACTGCTGTATCTTCAAAATGGAAAATAAAGACAGTGCATGATTCATAGGGTTCATAATAAAAAACAAAACATCCAAAAACCTAAGTCAGCACTTGGATGACCTAATCCGCCGGGACAAATCCATGTGCCAATAATCAAAACTCTTTTCTTGGACAACTAGTGAGATGTTTTTCCTGCTATGTGTCCAGAGTATACCAGGATGTGTTTAGGAGGCGTGTTATGGGCATTTTTGGCAGGCTTGAGGTTGACTTAACTTGGAAGTCTTGCAGGTGATAATGGAACCTTTCCAAGATGTCCTGGATGGAACTTAGACGTTCAGGAGCTAGACCTATTTTAGAAGCATCTAAGTGCCACATAGGTACCCAAACTGGGTACATTAAGATATGACCCCCACACTGCTCACTAACTCCCCCCACCCCCAAACATTTGAATGAAAGAGTGCATACCTGTTTCTCGAACAGCAACACTTGGTATGGAAAGTAGAGTATTACCAAGGTGTCTTAAGTAATACCTAGTGGATGTGAACCATAGAGAGGAGGATCTATGGCCCATTAGCCACTCTAGCCACTACATTTAGGGTAGAAAATGTCAGCCATTAATACCTACCAAAACCCTACTCTATTGCCAAATAGATTGCCAACCTGTACCCACGAGGCTAATTTGGATAGTAGACAGGTAGTCTAGTAGGTTTGGGAGATGTTTTTGGAGGGTTCAACATAAATGATAAGGGGTTAACAGGAAATTTGCAAATACGTTTTCAAGCTGAAAATGATTTCTGATTTTTATGTTTTTACAGTCATTGAAAGCTAGCCTGATTGCCTAATATTACAGTTGCGCTAGAAATCCTTCTGTGTAGTGCTGGTTTGCTTAGGATCACTGGCGTAGCGAGGACGAGAGGCACCTGGGGTGCTGGTGCCCCTCCACTGCTTTCTTCTCCGCTCACCCCGCTCCTTCTCTGCGCTCCCCCAGCTGCACCCACCTGCCCTTTCCCTTCCCCCCTTCTCTCTTTGATTTTCCCGACATGAGCAGCATAACCAACTTGCTGCTCTCCTTCTGACATCACATCCTAGGCATGGGACTTGTAAGTGACATCAGAGGGAGAGCCAATGCTGGCACGAGCAGCAGGTAAGAGTTACTGCTCGTGCCAGCAAAGACCTATAGAGGTATGGTGGGGGAGAGGGGCAGAGAGGAGGATGGATGCTGGGGCGCTCACTCATCCACGGGTACGGCGGTCAGTGTCAGAACGTCTGAAATGTTTCAGTATGTAATATGGTGCATTACCCAACAGTGGGGTCCTTTTTACTAAGGCGTGCTAACCGATTTAGATCATTATATTCTATCAGCATGCCTCAGTAAAAGGACCCCAGTGTCTTATAGCTAATACAAGCAAAATTTAAAAAAGGTATTCTCGCTTCAAATGTAACTGTGAGTGTCCATTGAATTAAAGAGCAGCTAACTCGTGAAGCAGAGTCTATCCCAAATCCAAGATCCTGCTTTCCCACCATGATTCGCTTATCCTATTGTTGAAAGAAATTTGCTCTAGATAGAGAATAGAAGAAACCTGATTTATTGTGGTCGGAGGGTGGAGTTTGTTTCCGCAGCGGCCCATTGATCCGGTCAGATGTTGGGGGTGTCTGGTGCTGGAGCAGTCTCCCGCATGGGTTTGAATGAAAATAAGAGATGTAAGGAGAACACTGCCTATTTCGTGAGATCTGACTAGCGCCATGCGTCCTGGAAAACTGCAAGCCACACACCTCCGCTTGATGGTCATCTAGGAGCAGAGCCAGATACCGAGGGGGTGCTGGAGCTGCAGAAGGGAACATTATATCTTGAGGTGCAAAGGGGTGGCATGATATTGTGCCACACTTCCTGGATGAATTGCAGCAAGCAACATGCATTTGCTGGGATTCATTTTTAGGTTTACTTGTACTTTATTTGAATATTTCTGTTTGATTCCTTTTCTTTTTTTTCTCTATTTGTTACTGTTATATATCACTGTATCTATTTCATAATAATTTTTCTTTCTTAAGCACTTTATTAAGAACCTAAGAATAGCCTTACTGGGTCAGACCAATGGTCCATCAAGCAAGCCCAGTAGCCCGTTCTCCGACGGTGGCCAATCGAGGTCACTAGTACCTGGCCAAAACCCAAAGAGTAGCAACATTCCATGGTGACGATCCAGCGCAAGCAGTGGCTTCCCCTGTGTCTTTCTCAATAACAGACTATGGACTTTTCCTCCAGGAACTTGTCCACCTTTCTTAAAACCAGCTATGTTATCAGCTCTTACCACAACCTCTGGTGTTCCAGAGCTTAATGATTCTCTGAGTGCAAAAATATTTGCTCCTATCGGTTTTAAAAGTATTTCCCTGTAACTTCATCGCGTGTCCCCCTTGTCTTTGTAATTTTTGACGGAGTGAAAAATCAATCCACTTCAATCATATCTCCCTATTTAGGACAGAGAGGGAAGTTTCAACGTACCTTAATTCAATATATTAAAATTAAATTGTGATCCGCTTAGGTTTAAGTGGAATATAAATGTTAAAAGAAATAAAATAAAGAAAAAAGAACAGAGCTCTAATCTCTATTTCTCCCTGTAGTTCACCATTAGCTCACAGAAAGTTGATCAAAGGTCTAAGCTAGGGGTGTCCAATGTCGGTCCTCGAGGGCCGCAATCCAGTCGGGTTTTCAGGATTTCCCCAATGAATATGCATTGAAAGCAGTGCATGCAAATAGATCTCATGCATATTCATTGGGGAAATCCTGAAAACCCGACTGGATTGCGGCCCTCGAGGACCGACATTGGACACCCCTGGTCTAAGCTTTAGGGCTTCTTTTACTAAGGTGCGCTAGCGTTTTTAACACATGCAGGAAATTACCGTGTGCTACGCTTCTAGAACTAATGCCAGCTCAATGCCAGTCCAGCGTGTGCGGCAATGTGGCATGCACTATTCCACAGTTAAAGCCCTAAGGCACCTTTATAAAAGGAGCCCTAAGCAAATGGAAGTAAAATAAATTCAATTAGATATTGTAACGTTTTTTTGTTTTGTTTTGTTTTTTTCTCCTAGCCTCATAAACAAATTTAACAGCCAAACTTTGTATCTGGATTGTTCTGATTATTTTTTTTTTCTGCCGTCTCACTTGTAGCAATGATGTCATTAGTGGTAAATCGGCTTTCTCATTTGAAACTCAAACCGTAGTTGCTTCCAAATGCATCGCACAGGTACAAGCTGTCACCCCAAATGCGTTTTTTTAAACAACACAATTATTTAAATATGTTGAGTCATGATTTGGCAACATAGTGACAAGCGACATTTAGAACTGATTTCAGAACATTTTGCCGAGATTTAACCAAACATGTTTAAAAACAGTGAAATGCTGAGGGAGGGTAATCTTCAAAGTGAACTGGCCCCGTTTGGTATGTAAAAAAACAACATTTAAAAATCGCCAGGTTATCAGAGTGTGAAAAATATCATTTCAGATTCAGAGAAATTGCTGATCTTTAATAAATTATGCAGTGTTATTCATTCCTCTGAATGGGACAAATTGTTTCTACTCTTCTAGATTTGGGGAGGTTCCACCCTATTTACGGGTTATAGCCTAGAGCCCGGGTAGGCAATCCCGGTCCTCGAGAGCTGGAGCCAGGTCAGGTTTTCAGGATCTCCACAATAAATATGCATGAGATAGATTTGCTTCTCAAGGCGGCAGTACATGCAAATCCATCTCATACATATTCAGGGTGGAGATCTTGAAAACCTGACCTGGCTCTGGCTCTCGAGGACCGGAATTGCCTACCCCTGGTTATAAGATCTTAAGGCTGTATTTCTACTGTAGAGGAAGTGCAGTTGGCTCCATCTAAGGACCAGGTTCCTATGAGGAAACATTTTCAGATGAATTTCCATAGAAGCACTGCTCAATATTATGCAATCTGGCAAAATCCATTACAGAATGTCTTTGAAAATGTATTTGTTGAAATGACACGTTTTTTTAAAAAAAACTCTTCTAGGGGCCTAAATTGGGGACTGTATTTAGGCCAAGAAAACCCTGACATAAAATACAGTGTGCCTACAAGTTAGTTATTTATCGGGATTTATTAATCACCTTTTTGAAGACATTTACTACCCAAGGCAGGGTACAGCAGATATAATTCAACATAAAACTTAAAATTTTGTTAACATCATAACAGTAGTAAAAAGACCAAATATAAACAAATACAAAGTGAAAATCAGTAAATTGAATCTTAATATGGTAAACTCTCAGATATCCGGCACACATGGGGATTGGTGGATGACGGATAACTGTGGTTTCTGGTTGCTTGTGAGTTACTGTAAAATAGTTTTGTCTCCCTTCCCACCTCACTCTCTTCCTCTCTCTATCATCCCTCCACCCCCCTCTTGTAAGTTCAGCATCTGTACTTTCCTTCCCACCCTCCTTTCTGGTCTGGGTTATTTTCTCTCCCCACTTCTCCCTTCACTTGTGGTTCCAGCATCCATCCATTTCTCCTCCACTGCATCCTGCTGGACATGCTGAACCCTCCCCCCACAAACATTTCTGGTCCATCCCCCCACCCCGGTCTTCCTTCCCTTCCTTCATGCAGGACTGGCCTCCTGGACCTCCCTCACTTACCGAAGCAGAAGTGGCAGCCAGTCAGCAGTGATAGCTCTATAAGCTGGCTGCTTGTGGCCAACCCTAGCAGGGCCTTTCCTCTACTGTATCGGAAGTGACACATCAAAGGAAAAGTCCTGTTGGGACCAGCCGCAAACAATCTGTTTTCAGCCCTGCCTCTGCTGATCAGCTGCTGCTTCAGCTAAGGGAGTGAGGGACGAGGAGAGGGAATCACGGTTCAGGACCGCTTCCACTGTTGCTTCTTCAGGGCTAAAGAGAGGGAGGAGATTTGCGGCTCAGGACCGCTGGCACTGCTGCTTCTTTGGGGCTGGAGGGAGGGAAAGGAGTTTGCAGCTTTGGATTACTGCCACTGTTTCAGGCCTTGCTTCTGGGCTGGAGGGAGGGAGGGATTTTGTGGTTCAGGACTGCTGCACTCCTGCTGCTGTGTGGTGGGAGGTGGGGTTCGCAGCTCAGAACCACAGTTGCTGCTGCTTCAAGGGCTGGAGGGAGTAAGATATATATATATATATATATATATATATTATTTATTTATTTATTTATTACTTATTTATTTATTTTTTACTGCAGTTGTTTTGCCGATTGGGTAAGAGTGTCAGTTGTTTGAGTACCAGTTAATCAGGATTCTACTATAATAGGATTACCATGAAACAGTTTCAAAAATATACTTATTTGATCCTTGCTCTGTATTATTTATGTTTATTAAATGACAATGGTACAGAATAGTCTCTTAAAATCATAACTATTTGAGGCTTGCGTGGATGGGATCTGACAGCTTACTAGACGGGGACAGGGACTGAGCTCGCGGGGACAGAGCGGGAATGGTGATAATTTTTTTCCCTGTGTCATTCTCTAATCAGGGCCTAAAAGCCTTGCCTTGGTCACATATGCATATTATGGATAGAGTCTTACCAAATGCTGAATGAACAACAACAGATAATAGAAATGTACAGACAAAAAACTGAAATGGAAATTCCAAGAAGATGGACTTTAGCTGCAGAACCACACTGGAGAAGTATAAATAGAAAAGCATTTCCTCTTGCTCCGTGCATATTCAGTTTCCCAAAGTTGGCATTTTCAGATCACTTGAATTGTCTGGACAGCTCAGCCTTTGTAGCCCTCATTGGGCTAGAGCAGAGCCGTTATGTGTTTCCTGTCGCCTGCACCTCCAGTGGCGGCGTAAGGGGGTAAGGGTGTGCGGGCCACCCTGGGCACCGTGTTGGTGGGGGCATTGGCACCTCTTCACCCTGCCATACCACACCACACCACGCAACCCCTCCTCTTCTATCTTGTACCTCTGTAGATCTCCTGCCTGTTGATTTCCCTTTCAATCACTTCTGGGTCACAGGGCCAGGAAGTGACGTCAGAGGGAAATCCAACCCTGGCACGAGGAGCAAAAACCACTCGCGCTGGTGAAGATTTAAAGGCACGGGGGGAATGGAGAGCATTAGTGAGGAGTGGGGGTGGGTGGGAAGGAGCGGAGGGCACCACCCCTTATTATGGCACTGTGCACCTCTACATTCTCCCACACCTATGGAGATAATACACTGCTTCTCCCATGGGGGGGCACTCTGTGTGTGTGTTTGTGGTGTGTAGGATATGGGCTCTGCAATGCTTGGGGACCATGGGTCAATTTTAGCAGGCAATGAAAAAGGTGCAGGTAATCAGTAGCACCAAGTACCCTCCCCCTCCCCCAAAAAGCATTGATTCCTTTTAACATCGATGGCAAGACTGTGGTGGGTATTTGTGGTTCTGCAGTTTGGGGCTGCACGTGATGATAAATCAATTTGCAAGGCAGAAATCTGCTTTTTCTGATACATTTTCTCACACGTTTTAGTGTGAGATTTTATCACGAGCATGAATACATTTTCTCAGTCTTTTAACACCAGCTAGTAATAGATGGTTGATGTGTTGCCTTGCTTGCACTTGGCGTGCTTACATCAACATAAGAATGTCCGATGGAGGAAGATATCCAGAAAATCTATATATGCAGATTGGAAAAACTGTTAGTCTGTTTGGTCAGTACATCCTTGTGTTGCAGACAGATGCAATGTAATTTACATCTATTTCCCAAGAATTTATCTAGCTTCATCTGTATTTCATACACTGTGCAATGAGGCCTGGACAAATATATTTTAAGTCTCGCTCTGCTTCTTCAGAAACAAGTGAATACATTTATTCACACATGGGAAGATAGAAGGTAGCATGAACTCAGCAGTGGCGACGCTGGGCCCGATGCATTTTTTTATACCCCACTGTAACCTGCAGCATGCTTCAGCAGATCTGTCCTTCGTCATTGCACCTTTCTTTTTTTTTAATTGTTTCTGTTCAGCTTATAGAAAATGTTGACGTCAACCGATAGCAGAAGCACAAATACTTATAAAACTCACCACTGTCTTCACTGATAGCTGACAGGTTTCAAGGGCCAGCACTGATTTTACACCAAAAAAAGCATCAAAGTAAAATAGTATGGATCTGAAATTAACAGAATTTTTGGAGGTTTGACGTGACCTTGTGGATAACTGGACTTGTTTTCTTCTAAAAGTATTTTCACAAGCCTAGTGCCATGTATGTATTTGATAGCTAATTTGTTTATTTTGCATGAAGGTTCCAGGTCAATATTCAGTCTGGGCAGTCAGCATTTTTATTAAAACACTGGCTGTGGTATTTAAAAATATGTCTACTCAGCACTGCTCCATAGAATGCAGTGCCAAATATATGTCTAGACTGTGTGCTGAGAAGGGAAGCTTCTGTAGAGGAGGGAGCTTTTAGAGTCCTTTCAAGAAATGAAAGGGTGCTGAAAAGTTCTCAGCCCAACCAAGAATAGATTGACGTGGATATGGTTCAATCATCTGGCACTCTATGAGCGTCAGGAGCAGCGCGGGCCATTTAGCGCGGCTCTCTGTGCTAAAAACTGCTAGCGCAGTTTAATCGAAGAGGGGGTTAGAATTTTGTTTCTTCAAATTGCCACTTAAAGAAATATGATAGCACTCTTTTCAGCTACGGTGGCGGAATAATGGTCAGAATTTACGAAGCTGGTTGGTTGAGCTGGGAAAATTTCAGCAGCCTCTTCTACTATAGGATCATGTTGGATGCTAGTTGTGGCTTTCAAACAGAGGATCAAAAGAAAGCAATCCTGAAACTGTGTTTTTTTTGGGGTTCATAGTCATTCGCATGCGAGTTTTCAGCGCGCCAACATTGCAGCGCAGACAGTTTGGCGCAAGACCCCAGCGCACCGCCTAAAAAGTGACTTTTAAAGAGCTCCGACGCCGGGTGTGAGTGGGGACCCCCCCCCCCCCCCCGTTTACTTCATACTCTTCGCGCTGCCGTTGCGGGGGGTTGGAGGGAGTTGAAACTCTCCATTATAGAGTAAACTGAACTTTTTCACGATTTTTTAGGAAAAAGTTAAATTTTCTCTTAATGTGGGGGTTGCACCCCCCACGCCCCCCCAACGGCAGCGCAAAGAGTCAGAAGTAAAGTGGGGGTTCCCCCACACCCCCGTCGTAGCTCTTTAAAAGTCACTTTTTAAGCGGCACGCTGGCGTCTTGCGCCAAATTGTCGGCACGGCAACATCGGCGTGCTGAAGTCTCGCGCGCTTTTGTCCCATCACCATTTTTTTTTTCTTCAAAGAAGTATAAAATGTTTTGTGGTCAAAAAAGAAATGTTTTTCCTTTGGGCCTGGATTCTATAAATGTGCCTTAAATTAGGTCCGGGTAGGCATCCTATCAGCACATCTAACTTAATTTGAAAATGCTATTTTTTTGAAAGAAAGCTTTTAAAAGGAAAAAATGGAAGTGCATTCCAGCAACTAAAGCAGTGTATCACAAACTGTGTGCCATGGAAAATTCCAAGTATGCCGCGAGATTCCAGCAACGAGGAGAAGCGCTGGCTGACTGCTTACAGGACAAGCCTCGCGTGGAAAGAGGCACTTCCTTTAGGCTGTCAGTCGGCACGATGACTCTCCTCCTCATCGGTGCCTCTCCCCCACCGGCAAAGGGACAGGTTCAGGGTCTGGCCAGAGAGCCTCCGTGCGTGCGTGGACGTCATGCACGTGACATCGCGTCAACATCTGAGCGCTTCTAGTTGCCTTTCGGCTGCGGCTCCAGGCTTAGTGTGCCCCAGTGCCGAACTAAAGAAACAGCGCCAGAATCGCGCCTACAGAGGCGTGGCTAATGCTGTAGGTGGCACTAGGCATTGCAAAGTGCCTCATTAGGTGCAATTCACAACAATGTAATGTGGGCCTTGAAAACCATGACCTATATTTTCAGCGCCTACTTTACACGTTGCCGCAGTTCTGCAACCAGTTCTGGTACTTGATTAATATGCAACCGGTGCCAGTTTTGGAGGCACTGGCCAATATCGGCATCTGTCTAGACTGATTCAATGACATAGAAAGGTCTTCTTGGATATTAAGCACCATGGTTTAGGGCTGGGAGCATTATTCTTTTTAAAGTGTCTATGTAAATATCTAGTCACTATTGAAAATATTAGATATATTTGTTTATGTAACCTTGACCTTTGGAGAATTTTCTTAAATGATTGGGACTGATTTATGCTAGTTTACTGTGATTGCAATGTCCAGTGTTTTTCTGGGTTTCTTGATGACCCTTTGGGATATGGAAAGATATAAATTTGAGAATTAAATTAGAATTAAAGAGATGGATATTGGAAGATCTTCTAGGGCAGGGGTGATCGACCAGTAGATCGCAAAGGCAACGCGAGTTGATCACATTGCCTTTGCATTCTACCTGCTTCCCGACGCAGAAGAGCCGAGCCGAACAGCCTTCCCCACCCGACGTCAATTCTGACGTCAGAGAGGAAGTTCCAGACCAGCCAATCACTGACTGGCTGACCTGGAATTTCCTCTCCAATGTCAAAATTGACTTTGGGGGGTGAAGGCTGGTCGGCCCAGCGATTCTGCGTCAGGAAACAGGGAGAGCTTGGGACGGCAGAAGTTTGGAGGCCTGTTCCCCGATGGCGGCAGCAGTGGCTTGTGGGAGGGCAGGGAGAAAGAAAGAAAGGGGGCAGGCAGGAAGACAGAAAGAAGGGAAACAGAAAGAAAGAAAGGGGGCATGGAAATCACCAAACAAAGGTAGGAAAAAATGATTTTATTTTCAATTTGGTGATCAAAATATGTCCGTTTCGAGAATTTATATCTGCTGTCTATATTTTGCACTATGGCCCCCCTTTTACTAAACTGCAATATCAGTTTTTAGTGCAGAGAGCTTATGAACTTCGAGAGCAGCACGGGGCTCCCTGCGCTAAAAACCGCTATTGCGGTTTAGTAAAAAAGGGAGGGGGTATATTTGTCTATTTTTGTATAGTTGCATAGAGTCATCTGCCTTGACCTCTTTGAAAAACCCGGAATATAAATGATAATTCACATTTTCTCTGCGTAAAGTGTGCGTTGTGTTTTTTTTTAAAATTTATTGTTGGTAGATCATTTTGACTTGGTCATTTTAAAAGTAGCTCACAAGCCCAAAAAGTGTGGGTACCCCTGTTCTAGGGAATGAGGCTCTGTTACTCGGTGGGCTGGGATTGTGAATTGAAGTCATTAAGTATTGTATGTACCCTGTGACATGTACTTGAAGCAAATTGATATTTCTTTTTTTCTTTTTTTTAAGATATCTTATTTTCTTGCTAATTGGATGATTGTGGAATTGTAATGTAGATACTTAATAAAAGGAAAAAAAAAATTATTCTATGGAAAGATGACCTCTAGCAGTAGTATCACAAGCTAAGACGTTATGGTAGCCATTTTGTTCCCCGCAGGTGACCTAGGTGGAAGTAGAGGGGGACTACTCCCATTTCAATCAACTAAGAGGCACTAAGGGCCAGATACTATAAATGGCACCTAGCAACATCTACATTATAGACACTGCTTGGTTTGGTTGTCAATCAACCCCCAGGCATTGTGTGTAGACTCCTGCCTAACGACACTTAGACATGCCTTGAGATAGATGTTGGTATGTTAGGCCAAGGTTTACCAAAGCTAATTTACCTGAATCTAACATGGACACCTAGTCAACCAGCCTATTCTCCATCCCTAACCACTCCTACATTTTAGGTAGGCATCGTTGGGTATTGGCGTCACGAGGGGCTATGAAAAATTATGTGCCTAACTTTTAATATTTTTCTAATTAATTATTCAATTAACTTCAACGGTGCGATTAATTATTACTCCATTTAAACTAATTGAAGTAATTTAGGTTAGGCATGGATTTCATTTAGGTGGCCTCAATTAGGGTGTCTAGCGGCATCTAACTTGGTCACAATTTACAGAATCTATCCCTAAGTGCTCCTGCATTAACCCGGGATTAGCCAGATATCACATGGTAAATACAGTGTTTAAAGGACACTCTTTGCCCATTCAACACCTTTGAAAAGTTCAGTAATTCATGGTAACAGGCAAACTACTGTAAAAAGCCTGTTTCCAGGTATTAACCTTCTGATAAGTGTTTAAAATACTTTGATAAAAGAGCGCCTAACTGAATTATTTGCTTTGGTAAGGATGTTCAGGAGTTAGGTATACCAGAACTACTCTCTATAGCAGGGATGGGCCCTCGGGAGCTGCAATCCAGTCTGTTATTTTTCTGGATTTCCCCAATGAATATGCATGAGACGTGTTTACATACAATGAAGACAGTGCATGCAAATAGATCTCTTGCATATTCACTGGGGAAAACCTGACTGGATTGAGGCTCTTGAGGACCAAGGTTGCAACCTCTGCTCTTTAGTTAATGATTAACAGCTAAGTCCTGTTGCATTGTGAAATAAACTAACTGCATTTATAAATGTGGCCCTAAGTATAGGTTATTATCCACGTTCTGTTGGATTTGATTGTTTTGACCTCATGCTTATCAGACAAGAGCTGATCGTGAAGCAGTACAACAACTACGGCACAATTTCCAGTTTATCATTTTGGGCAAAAATGTTACCTGTTGCATCTAAGTTTCAAGAACTTCATTTATTTTCTTCTAATTCATTGTGCTACACAAATCTATTATATTTGGGCTGGTTGAGGGCAGAACTAGAGTCCAAATGGCATAAAATCTACTCTCTCCTCACCCATTTCTCGATCAATAAAGTGGTCTACACAGTCAGATATATTGCAAAATGTGAACAATTTACTGTAGCTCAGATAGTCAAATAAGTGTGAAATTCTTCTTAACCATTTACTGTATACTACTTGTATATAATAGTCGTGTGAATCAAATAGAAACAGTAACACTTCCACTGTTTTATAATAATTTAGACTGATTTAAACTGTAGTCCGTAGAGCAGAGCTTCCCAAACTGTGGGAGCATGAGGACTATGAGCATGAGGACATAATCTGGTTGCTATCCCCACTCATCTCTAGTCAGCTTGGATCCATCCCCAATAAGTTGTTTTCCATTCCCACTCCATTCCTGGCGTGAATGGATCTTTGATCACCAATACCCTGATTTCCGCAGATTTCCCATTGTCCCCATCACCGTGCAAACCTCTGGTTGGAACCCAAAATGGAGTCACAGTGCTCTCATTTGGGGGAGGGGGTGTCTTAGGTGAGCTGTCCAGTAATGCATCATTGTTCTGTACCTCCATGGGTTGGGTCCACAGTAAGCACCGCTTTCAAGATGGTTCTCTTTTCTTGTTGTAGGTCTTAGTGTAAAGATGGTCCCCCCGCCCCTTTCCCTAAGGTATGAGAGACAGTAGCTTTCCTTTTGTTGTTCTGCTCCAGGTGGATTATATAGCACTTTTTTAACCTTAAGAACATAAGAATTGCCATACTGGAAAGATCAAAGGTCCATCAAGGCCAGAATCCTATTTCCAACAGTGGCCAGCCCAGGTCCCAAATACCTAGCTAGCTCCCTCTTTCTGCCTCTACTCCCTTAGAGCAATAGTGAAAGACAAGTTTCCCTGAAACACTCCAACAACGTTATAGGCTTTGAGGCTAGTTCCCACTCTTGGCTCCTTAGGGCCAGCGACTGTGTTAATCAAAGACCTCTCTGTAGGTTATTAGAAGATGCTTCAGTTTGCATTGATATTTAGGGAATGGCCAGAGACTCTGCTAAACCCTGGCTGACTTGCCTAGGTGATATAGAATCTGGAGTGGGGAACCATATTCCCCCATTTCCCCTACTGCAAGACTAGACAAATGATTAACAAGTGTGAATAAGCTTTCAAATCAACTACAGCAAAGATAAATAGAATCCATTGCAGGCAAAACCACCACCACCACCACCACCTCCTTTGCCCTTCTGTTTCCATCTCATTTCTACTTGTCACTACAGCAACTTAATAAGGGATTTAACATCTGCAGAATGTAATATTTTGCCTGCTGATACTGTGTTCCTTAAAATAGATATATGATGTTTAGCCACTGTTGTGAGCTGCTGAGCCCCGCAGAACACAAGCAGTGCTGATGGAAGAGTCGGTAAGTAACTTGCGCATCAAAAGTGATGATACAATTTTAACGGCTCTAGCGCTTCTATCAAATAATAATAATAATAACTTTATTTTTCTATACCGCCATAGTCGAAAGACTTCTAGGCGGTTCACATTCGAAGAAGGCTGGACAATCAGCGAGATACAGGATGTAAGAAGAGAGGGTTACACAAAAATTAGGTAAAGGAACAGTAAAAAAATAGCGAAATTACATCGAGGTAGAGAGAGGGAGAAAATATCATTTGGAGTCTTCTGTTTAGGAGATGAATTTGTCAAACAGAATGGTTTTGACTGATTTTCGGAATGCGCCGTAGGTCAGACTGGCTCTGTTTATGTAGTTGTCCAGCCAGGACTGCTGTCTGCCTGCTTGGAACTTGAAAGTCCTGTCCAGAAAGGATTTGTATTTGCAGCCTGTGACTTTTGGGTAAGTAAATATGTTTTGGTTTCTGGTTGATCTTATGGGGTTGTGAAACGTAAGGAAGTTCTTCTTCACCCAGAGAGTAGTAGAAAGCTGGAACCCTCCAAGGATTCAAGACAAACTTAGACAAGTTTCTGCTGAACAAGAACGTGCGCTGGTAGGGCTAGTCTCAGTTAGGATGCTGGTCTTAGACCAGAGGGCCGCCGCGTGAGCGGACTGCTGGGCACGATGGACCACTGGTCTGACTCAGCAGTGGCAATTCTTATGTTCTTAAGTCTGGTAGCAGGTAGGAAGGCGCTAGACCCCAGGCCTGCTTGAAACAAATGCAGGCAAATTTGAACAGAATGTGCGCCTCCATTGGCAGCCAGTGCAACTTTTTGTAGTAAGGGGTAATCTGATCTGATCCATGCTTAGTCTATAAATGGAAAGATGTATTTTAAATGTTCCAGTGGTTGATATTAGAGAGTGGAAGCCTTCTGGATATAGAAGCAGGTCCCCAACTAACTACAGAAGACCATTGTAATGAATAGTTCCTCATATCCAGATCAAAAAGCCTTGGAGCAGCATAATAAAAAAAAAACCATCTAACTCTGTTTTGGGCCTAAGGTACTAGTCGTCCAAAGTCGGCAGCATCCAAAGTCCATTCTCAAAAAATACATCCCCCAATTTTTTTTATTTTTTTTTTCGAGAATCATCTACTTCTACATCCAGCCATTTGATCGTCCAGACTGTTAAGTCAATCTTTAAACCCCATTCTTGTCCAAAAAATTGTCCAAGCCCAAAACGCCTAGAAAAAGACCTTTTGGACAGGGGAGGGGGTCATCAAAGTGATGAACTGGCCACCCAGACATGGCAAGATAGTAGTGGGGCACTTTACAGGGCACTTGCTGTGAACTTCACAAAAAGGGTTCCACATAAACATCTCACTAGAACTCCCTTATAGGACCTACTATACCCAACTGTCTACCACCCCAATAGCCCTCATGGCTGCAGGTGCCACCTGTATGGCAGTACAGTAGGGTTTTGGTGGGTGCACATTTTTCATCATGAATGTTATGGTTAGAATAGTTTATGTGTCTCGGTCTTCCTCTCTATGGTTCACTAGCCAACCCCAGACTACTTAAGCCACCTCTGTGCAGCTCTACTAGGCTTTCCTATGCCAGATGCTGATGTTCTGGAGGCAGGTATTTACTTTTTATTCTTTTATTTTATACTTTATAGCAGTTGGAGGGGGGGAAGGAGTCAGTGATCACTGGGGGAGTGTATGGGGTCTGTACCTTGTCCCTGCAGTGGTTATCTGGTCACTTTGGATACCTTCTGGGCACTTAGACCTGTTTTTAGATTGCCTAAGTCACAACATATAAGTTCCGTCTAGGCAGTCTTGTTAAACTTTCAATTATCACTGCAGGACGACTAAGTCTAAGTCGGCCCACATCCCGCCTATCTCCTGCCCTAACCACTCCTTGAAAAACACCCCTTTTCACTCTGGGTTTACAGCGGCAGTGAAAATGCCTAAGCTGCTTTTAGATACATCTAAAACCCATTTTGATTACCGTATTTCCCCATGTATAGGCCGTAGCCTATACATCAGTTTTGCAAACCGGCCTAGTTGGTGCGGCTTCCTAAAATAGGGAGGCCTATACATCATCCCCCCCCCTTAAATACTTTCCAGTAAATACTTACTTGACAGCTGCCAGCTGCCTCCTCCAATCACGCTGTGCAGGGCATGAGCGATGTTTACAATCTCAAGCCTTGCCCCGCACCGCTTCCTGATTGGCTGCCATCGAGAGAACTGACGTCAGCGTCAGGAAGCGGTGCGGGACGAGGCTTGAGATCGTAAACATCGCTCATGGCCTGCATAGCGAGATTGCAGGAGGTAGCCGGCAGCCATCCAGGAGATATTTACTGGTGAGGGAGGTATTTAAGGGAGGGGAGATGATGTATAGGCCGCCCCATTGTATAGGCAGATGCCGGTTTTAAAATTCTTACATAAGCTAGTAACATGGGGCGGCTTATCTAAGAGTTTTAAAACCTACATCGGCATATATTGCGGCCTATACAAAGGGGTGGCCTATACATGGGAAAATACTTGGATGACCTGTCTTTTTGATCAAAGTGCTGATTTAGGCAGTTTTTTTTAGATGTATTTTGGTTTAGATTATGAACCTCTTGGATTCTAAGATGATGTGTGAATGTGATTCTCATTCCATAGTATTAGTATCTGCTGAGTCCAGATGATCTGTGCGGTTGGCATGAGGCCTTGTTTTGGAATTATTATATTATTTATTTAATTTGGAACAATATTAGACTGCCATTCACATCCCCAACATGTATCCTATATTGTCCAATGTTGGTATTATAAATCAGCATTATGTGTTCTAGTCTATTCACTAATTGTGAGCTATATAAACTACTATAATATCCTATTGATCAACATATGTATCTGAGCTATTCAGAGGTTGTAAATTGTCCCGAATATGGCTGTGAAACTGCTGTCATTTTCAAGAAAATTTGATCACGTGACCCCCCTTATTTCATGCTGAACACTTGCTTCCCTTCTTCCACAGGATTATTTACTTTCATCTATAAGGTACCCTATCCTGGCACCTCCTTTATTCACTTATCTCGTCTTCTTATTGCTTTCACTCCTAATAAATCCCTTAGATCTTCCCAACTGAACACTCATGTTCTTCCCTCCTTTCGCATCATCTGTCTCAGTACTGTACATTAAACCAATAAGAGGGGAAGAACAAGTGCCACAAAGAAAACAAAACTCCCCAAATGTGGGAAACAGTGGAACAAAACCACACAAAGGCCCAGATTCAGAAAATGCCTAGATCAGGCCTACCAGTGCTTAACTCAATTGCTTTAATTGGCTTTAATAGGTGTGGTAATTGACTATGCCATTTGAAACCAATTAAAAACACATTTAAAAAGTAGGTGCCAGTGTCCAGCGGTGCCTAAGTTCAAAGTAGAGCTCAGCTCCAGGAAGAGAAATCAGAAGAAGAGCTGATGTAGGTGTAACAGCAGGTTGTGGGTTGTTGCTCATGCCAGGAATGTTACAGAGGTACGGGGGAAGGGAAGTGGCATACGTGTGTGCACGTATGGCAGTAGGGGGGCAGGGAAGGAGCAAGGGGGGGGGTGGAGAGAAGGATGGGTGCCACGAACCCGTTGAAGATGGTGCCACTGGTCAGGAGTGAGTTCCATAAACTAGGAATCAAGCATCAAAATGCAGAAGTCCAGGAGGAGAGTAGGCATAGTCTGACCTATTCAGTAAAAGGAAAGACATCTACTTCTAAAAGATATCAGCTCTCTTGTGGAGTTCCCCACTAGCTCCTATATTATTTAACATCGACCCAGCTCCAGTTATTTCTTTGATTCTTTGGGCTTTAGAGTGTATTGCTATGCTGATGACATTCTAAAATTGATCCCATTCATTTCAATTTGAATCCTCTGAAAGAAGGACTCACAGTAATTGCCCAATGGTTAGCTGACCATAGATTAGCTCTGAGGATTGAGAAATGTGTATCTTGTTGGATTAAAGGACATTACATACAACCAAATTTGGAAGTTGAAATTTTCAGAAAGAAAATCTCATTGGTAAAAAGCTTTAGATATCTGGGAATTTAGGTTGATTATCAGCTGACTTTTGACAAACAAGTGTCAGAAATATCTACATACCCTTCTTCATGCTTTAATAATCTCAAAATTGAATTATTGAACATAAGAACATAAGAATTGCCACTGCTGAGTCAGAATACTGCAATAAAAGTTCTAGTCTTCAAGAAAAAAAATTGATAGGGTAGCACCTCTTTATTTGTAATATCATTAGCTACCTGTTCATTATAGAATTCAATTTAAAGCTCAATTTTTTGTGCATAGAGTTTTCTGTTCTCTATAGCCTGCTTATTTAAATTCATATTTGATTCCTTACTCGCCATTAAGAACTTTGAGATCTATTCAAGATAATAGAATGGTAATACCCTCTGTTCATAGAGCTAGATGGGAGTCTACTTGAAATAAAGTGTTCTACTTTGCAGTTCCAAACCTATGGAACCCTATGCCACGAGAGTTGGCAAATTTAAAATCTTTCAAAATTATGTTAAAAACGGTTTGTTTGTTTGGGGCAAGTTTTAAATCAATCCAATATTACTCACATAATCTAAATGTTCTAGATCTTTAGTCAGCAGTCTGGTAAAATTTTAAAGTTCAATGGTATTTTTATGATTTTATGTTGGAGTGAATGCTTTTTCGGCATGGTTGGTGTTTGTATGGTTAGATTTATTCTGCTCAACAATGGAGTTTTATGGGGTTTTTTTAAAAGTGTGAATGTTTCTTAGTATGTTTGCTGTTTATATGTTTATACTAGCTGATGCTCCGGCGTTGCACAGGTATTTAATTATAGCAATAACACTGTAAATGGATTCAAATAAAGATACTTTATAGTGGTGAATGAAAGTATTTTTTTACAGCTTAATAAAAAGTACAATATTCAAATTATAACGTGAAATATTTGACAAAATGAATACAATACAACTAACGCAAAACGTGATTATAAGCAACAATTTTAGTTTCACCTCCTGGAGCAAGAACATATAAATTCTTGGGTGAACCCACCCTTGAGCTAGCAAAATAGAGTTGTGGGCCGTGAGACCCCCAGAACATATCACCCCAGGTAGTGAGGGATCTGCATACCAAGTTTCGTCCAAATCGGTCAAGCCGTTTTTGAATTACAGTGAGAATGGCAGCTTTTTACATATTTTCCATTGACATGAATGGGTGAAATCTGATTTTATGTTTGTAGCTCCGCCCACGTGTGCAGGAGGGCCGCGAGACCCCCAGAACATATCAACCCAGGTAGTGAGGGATCTGCATACCAAGTTTCGTTCAAATCGGTCAAGCCGGTTTAGAATTACTGTGAGAATGGCAGCTTTTTACATTTTTTCCATTGACATGAATGGGTGAAATCTGATTTTCTGTTTGTAGCTCCGCCCACGTGTGCAGGTGGGCCGCGAAACCCCCAGAACATATCACCCCAGGTAGTGAGGGATCTGCATACCAAGTTTCGTCCAAATTGGTCACAGTGAGAATGGCAGCTTTTTACATTTTTTCCATTGACATGAATGGGTGAAATCTGATTTTCTGTTTGTAGCTCCGCCCATGTGTGCAGGGGGGCCGGGAGATACCCAGAACATATCACCCCAGATAGTGAGGGATCTGCATACCAAGTTTTGTTCAAATCGGTCAAGCCGTTTTTGTGTGATCGCGGCACATACACACACACATACATACCTCCGATTTTATATATATATAGATGTGGGAATTGGTTTATTTAGTGCTGTTTATATGGGCCAGGTCTATACTATCTAATAATGGAGTTCTTTTTTTATATTTATTTTACTTTTTATTATATTCTGTAAAATGCTTGGACCAGTGAAATGAACGAGTGGTATAACAAGATTAATAAACCAACCATTCTGAAAATTTCAGCACATGAGCACACTGACTCAACTAGAGATGCAACTAGAGGCCTCACCATCACACAGATAAGATGGGTTTTCATTGGTAGGAAAACGGGTGTTTTTCCATCATGCAAGTTTTAAAGTTTTCCGAATCCCTCCCTAGTCAATGTGAGCCGTAAGGGTGACACTGTAGCAGTGCAGGAATGATTTTGTTGGTGATTTTCCTGTGTGAGTAATTACTGACCATAACAAATGAGAAGAGATGAAATAAAGGAGAGTGACAGAGATTTCTTTTTTTCTCTCTCTCTCTGAATAGCCTCTCATCAATAACTAAACCCCTAACAACATGGAACTATGTGAATTAATTGCATTAATGCTCACAGACCTGTAATTTGCACTGTCTGCAGCAAGGAAAGGCAGATTAGAATACAAAGCGGCAGTAATTATTATGCATACAGCAGACTTCTTTGCTTGAAAATGTAGCTGAATAAGAACTGACCAGGATTGTTCCTGGTTCATTCATTGCTGTCTTCTAATTAAATCACTTATTTTACATTAAAAAAAAAATCTGCATATTGTGTTTGTTCCTTTCAGACATTTTAAACATTAGAATGACTGAGTCACTGGAAATAGTTAATTACATTAATTTTTAAGGAATTAATTGAGTTTTTTTATACCACGACGTTTGTATGTTAATAGGTATAAAATAGACAGTTCCCTTGATAGAGATTCTAATACGTTACGCCGGGTTTTCTACGTAGGCTTGGCGAGGCAACTTCTCTAATGCTCATCGAATTCGTGTGAGTGTCGGAGCAGCTCAATAAAAGGAGCCCTTAATGTCATTTTAAGCAGCAAGTTCTTAATTAATTCATTTCATTTTCTATCCCGTTGTCCCCAAATAGCTCAGAACGGCTTATAGGTTAAACCTACATATTATATAGTTGACAGGTTACAATTTGACATAATGACAGAACTAGTTTACTATACAAGGTTGTCTCCTAATGTGATTCGAACTAGGGATCTAGTACAAACAATTAGCGTTTCCGGGTTCAATTTACATAGTTATCCTTGGCAGAGCATGTTTTTTCAATACAAGTTATTAACCTAATGTGACACATATTGAGATTTAGTACCAGTATATATTTCTGTGCAATCCATGGTGAAAATGTGATAGCCTAAGGGAAACATACCTGGTGTAACTATCATTGTCTTTAAGCCAGGTTTTAGTAGTCAGGAATATGTCCCAGTTTTTATCTGCAAGGTCTTTTAGTAGGATGTCTTTGTTATTTACTGGTTTGGCATTTATGAGGGTGATACATATGTTTTCTGTTGTGGGGGGTGTATGAGGAAAAGGGGATTCCTCTCAGGTTGTGAGGGCTGTGTTAGGAGGGTTTTTGGGGGGTCAGCATATTGGCCCTAGTTGATAACTGGGATAAGAAAACACATCATGGTTAAGATTATTATAAGTTTAAGGTATAGCATTGGGGTTGTTGAATTATATTTTTTATCTAGTTACCGGTACTTTTATTATTGTGTTAGTTGGATTTGGTTGGGCAACAGGGAGAGGGTGATTGGTGGGTATATGTAATGTGAGCACTTAATCTCTCCCATAGGCATCGGAATGGGGTGGGGGCACAGGGGAAGTGGCCTCCCCAAAATTTGGCACTGGCTCTGCTCCCTGCCTTGTCCTGTTCATCCGTCATACCTCCCCTGCCGAACCCTGGTGGTCCAGAGGTGCAGCGGGCAGAAGCGAGCTTTCCGCGCTCCTGCCCCACTGCTAACCTGGTCGGTCGGTGGCTGCAGCTGAGCGGCAGCGAGCAGGAGCATGCTTTGGCGCTGCTGCTCGGTGCTGAGTGACTTCCTGACTTACTCCTTTCCTAACCCCTCCCCCCAAGCCCATGCATT
Organism: Geotrypetes seraphini; assembly: GCF_902459505.1. Taxonomy (NCBI): domain Eukaryota; kingdom Metazoa; phylum Chordata; class Amphibia; order Gymnophiona; family Dermophiidae; genus Geotrypetes; species Geotrypetes seraphini. The sequence continues at coordinate 33,320,260 of NC_047101.1, read as the reverse complement.
TGTCCTTCCCAACCCTCTCCTAGTACGTGCAGTATCTCTCGTTCCCAACCCCCTGAGCATCTGTGCTCCCTGCCTTCCCAACTCCCTAGCCCTAGCCCCAGCCCAAATCCGTGGCGTGTATAACGTTATTTCCTTCCTTACCCCCTAGCGGGACCCTGCCACATGACCTCTTTCTTTGGCTTTCAACTCTTGACTCCCTGACTCCCAAACTCTCCCACACACCTACCTCCTCCCCGGTGTTTGTTTCTTTTTAAATCTTCGTGCAGCGTCGAAGAAATCAGTGCCTTGTCATCGGCCTGCCCAGGAAGTTTTCTTTCAGCAGTGATTTCCTGTTTCTGCATAGGCGGGCTGCTGCTGAAAGAAGACTTCTGGGGCAGGTTGACAGCAAGATGATGATTTTGTCTACACTGCCCAAAGATTTAAAAAACAAAACACCAGGGAGGAGGTAGGTGTATAGGAGAGTTTGGGAGTCAGGGAGTCAAGAGTTAAAAGCCAAAGAAAGAGGTTGTGTGGCAGAGTCCTGCTAGGGGGGAAGGAAGGAAATAATGTTATACAAGCCTTGGGTTGGGGCTGGGAGTAGGGTGTTGGGAAGGCAGGAAGGACAGATGCTCAGGGGTTTGGGAAAGACAGATACCTCATGTACTGGGAGAGAGTTGGGAAGGACAAATGCATAGGCTGAGGGGGAGTAGAAAAGGAGGAAAAGAGAAATGCTGCACAGGTGGCGTAGTGAGAAGGGAGAGAGAGAAATGCTGCCGGTGGGGGAGGGAAAAGTAATGGAGAATTGTTGGACATAGGTGTGTGTCGTGGGAGGGAAAGAGAGATGATGTATATGGGGAAAGGAAGAAAGAGGGAGAATTGTTGGACTTGATAGTGGTGGAGAGGAGGGCAGGAGAAATGTTACACTGGGAGGGAGGAGAGATGACTCAAAGAAGGGATAAATGTCAGACCACTAGAATGGGAAGGAGAGAGATGCCAGACCACAGAATGGAAGGGAAGGAGAGAGATGCCAGTCCGCAGAAAGGAGAGGAGAGAGATGTTAAACCTCAGGAAGAGGGAGGGAAGGAGAGAGAGATGCCAGACCATGAGATAGGAGAGAGATTCCAAGCTATGGTAAGGAAAAGAGAGAAATGACAGAACGTATGAGAGGAGAAGGGGGAAGACTGAGATGTCTGACCGTGGGAGGAGATGGTGCATAGCAATGGGTGTGACAGGGAAGAGATAAGAAGAAATGCTTCTTATGGATGGATGGGAGTAGGGGGAGAAGAAAGAGGGAGAAGATGGTACACATGGATAGATGGGAAGCAAAGGCATGGAAAAGTAGATTTTGAGAAGAAAGCAGAAAAATGGAAGAAAGTTGAATGTTAAAAGTTAATGCTAAAGATGAATGTATTAGTCCTTTTAGTTTGTGTTCCTGTATTTCCATAGGGGTTATCTGTGTTCTGCATGTGTGACCAAGGCCAGGTGTTCTGCGTAGTTTAATTTTGTGGTTAACCATTATGTGTTGTTAATAAGATTATATTGTGTGTATATATAAAAAAAATGAATGGAAAAATGGTATTACAATTAGTACTATTTTGGGGGTGGGGTCTGGGGCAAAGCTTGCACCCCTCCCCCCCAATAAAAAAGTGTTCCGCTGCCTATGATCTCTCCTACACAAAATATTTACCAGAAGGAAAATCCTAGATTATTGGTACTACTACTATGAATTATTTCTATAGCGCTACCAGACGTACACAGAGCTGCACAGAGTCACAAAGAAGAAACAGTCCCTGCTCGACAGAGCTTAAGCACATAAGCATTGCCTCTGCTGAGTCAGACCATAGGTCCATCACGCCCAGCAGTCCGCTCCCGCGGTGGCCCCCCAGGTCAATGACCTGTAGTGATCTATTTCTTTACCACTCTATTAATTTACAGCCTTCTGTACTGTATAGTAACCCTCTAATTGTACCCATGGATCCCCTTTTCCTTCATGAACTCGTCCAATCCCCTTTTGAACCCCAAAGTCGTACTCTGCTTTACCACCTCCTCTGGAAGCGTATTCCAGCTGTTCACCACCCTCTGTGTGAAGAAGAACTTCCTAGCATTTGTTCTGAACCTATCTCCCTTCAGTTTTTTTGAGTGCCCTCTAGTTTTTGCCCTCTAGTTTTTGCTGCCCCTGCTAGTCTGAAGAATCTGTCCCTCTCTACCTTCTCTATACCCTTCAAGATCTTATGAGTTTCTATCATATCCCCTCTAAGTCTCCGCTTTTCCAGGGAGAAGAGCCCCAGCTTCTCCAGCCTCTCAGCATATGAGAGGTTTTCCATGCCCTTTATCATTTTTGTCGCTCTCCTCTGGACCCTCTCGAGCTTACAATCTAAATAGCCAAGACAGACAAACAGGATGTCATGGATACAGTTAAGGGGAACAGTTAATCAGCTGGCTGGGTGGGTTGGAGGGCAGAGGAGTAGGATTAAGGATTGAAAGCTATATCGGAAAGGTGGGTTTTCAGTCTGCTTTTAAACAAGGCAAGGGGCCTGATGGACAAACTCAGGCAATTTATTCCAGGCATAGGGGGCAGCTAGATGAAAGGAACAAAGACTGGAATTGGCAGTGGAGGAGAAGGGCAACACTAAGAGTGACTTATCTGAGGAACGGAGTTCTCTGGGAGGTGTGTAAGGAGAAAGAAGCGAGGAGACATATTGAGGGGCAGCAGAATGAACACAATGAGATCTTGAACTGTATGCGATGGCAGATAGGGAGCCAATGAAGTGACTTAAGGAGAGGGGTGACATGAGCGTAGTGAGGTTGGTAGAAGATGAGTCGCACAGCAGAGTTTTGCACAGATTGCAAGGGGGAGAGGCGACACTGAGGGATACCAGTTAGAAGTAGATTGCAGTAATCTAAGGGAGAGGTTACGAGGGTCCGGGTAGTGTGCTCAGAGAGGAAGGGGCAAATTTTGGTGAATTTGAAGAGATAGAAGCAACAGGTTTTAGCAGCATGTTGGATGTAACACACACAAATTACCTTAGGGCTATTGGGTAAATAAATATCTCTCAAACTCACATTATACAACAAACACAGGTCATATAGTATATCATTTTGAATCACGATGATAAAACATTATAAAAACACAAATTTTTGAAATAATTCATTGGATTTGCTAGAGGGTGAGAGAATTCTGAACATCAAATGCATTGGTTCTGTGATTCAGACAAACTCACATTGTAATCCCAACTGTGCCTTGAGAGCTTTAGGTTTAGAATGAGATGTCTCTCTCATTTATACAGCCCTACTGGGGTGAAACTGGAAGGTCATTCATTTTGCGATTCAGAAAGAACAGAAGCAGCTCCTCATGGGGAATGTGGCGAGAAAGAGAGGGGGGAGGGGGACGCCTAGAAAATCTACTGATACATACAGGATACGCTTTTGAAGGGAACTGGTAACATCTTCCGACTCATCTGCAGGTCACGTGAAATAAGAGCAAAGCCAGCTGAAATGTAAGTGTTTGCGAATCTGTTCATAATGCAGTGGGGAGTTTTGTGACTCTTTACGGGATGGATATTATCACAGTCATTCACTACACCAGAAATGCGGTGAAAGATTCTAACCAATTGTATTTATTTAGATTTAGGTCACAGTTTTTTCCTGGTAGCTCAAGGTGAAATATATTCAGATGAAGTATGTCGTTTCCCATCCCTGAACAGACTGTGTTACCATGTTTTTATCACCGGTTGCAGCGGTAAAAGTTTTGATGCTCATAGAAATTCTATCAGCATCGGAGTAGAGATGACACGGGGAAAAATTTGTCCCCGTCACTGTCCCGTCTCTGGCCCACCATCCTCTTCACCGCCCCGTCACCGCCACTGCCATCCTATTCACCGCACCGTCACCGTCTACCATGTGTTTGAAATTCAGAAGCAGTGTCTGTCCTCTATGAGCTGCTGCAAGACTGCTGAACTTGCTGCAGAGGAGGAATCCAGCACAGAATACAGAGAATGTGTTCAGTAACCCATGGGAATGGATACACTACCTTACCTCTTAGAACTAGTTCTAGTGCCGATGAAGTTTCAGTTCCGAATCCGCAGTGACTCCAGTCCAGGCAGCGACCTGTCCTCCTGCTCGCAGCTCCGAAATGTTCCCAATCGCTACTGCTGCGCCCCATTAAATGGGGTTTTCAAATCATGTGTGGCAGTAGCAATTGGTCCCCTCACTGCTTGAGCAGGAAGAAGTGACCAAAGGGGGCGGAGTCAATGCGGCAACGGCACAAGTCGGCGATGGAGAGTTGGAGACAGCATGGCCACCGGAGAAACTTGAAGATCAGTCACGGTAAATCGCGGTCACGAAGAAGGGGGTACCTTTGCCTGTGGGGGACAAATCTTTTCACCTTTCTTGCGGGCGGTGAAAAGTTTTGTTCCTGTGTTTGCGGCGATTTGGCTATATAGTCTCCATGGCCCGCGGGCAAACCGCAGCCCACCGCAGCTTCCCATGGGAATCGCTCACCATGTCCTTATCTACATCGGAGCTCTTACCGTCACAGCCTAGCAATAAAAAAAACCCGCTAATTGGGCTTCATAAAAGGGAGGGGGTATGTTTGGACATGAAGGTTACAGGGACTTGCCCATGGCACAAGGAGCTGTACTTGGATTTGAATCCAGGCTTACATTTGTTCTTAGTCCACTGTTTTAAGTACGTCCTTGCTCCTCTAGTCCTTCTTAAACTGTGTTTTCTACCAGGTAAAATAATGCTCAGAATTTAGGAAGTTGGTTGATTGGACTGAGAACTTTTCATCTATACAATGCCAAGTGCATTGAAACAGGTAGATGTAGATCACTTGTTCATTCTTTCCCAAAATTGAGCCTAGATTTGTATATTATTTTTTGTAAAGTTTTAAAGACCTACTTTTTTGATAAATGTGGTGCAGTGGTTAAAGCTACAGCCTCAACACCCTGTGGTTCTAGATTCAAACCAACACTGCTCCTTGTAACCCTGGGCAAGTCACTTAACCCCCTTTTTGCAAAAGCATAGCGCAGTTTCTAGCACCGGTCACAGAGGTAACAGCTCCTAAGCTCAAAGGAATTCTATGAGCGTTGGAGCTGTTACTGCCGCAGCTGGCGCTAAAAACCAAGCTATGCTTTTGTAAAAAGGAGGGGGGGGTTAATCCTCCCATTGCCCCAGGTACATTAGATAGATTGTGAACTCACTGGGCCAGACAAGGAAAAATGATTGAGTACCTGAATGAATTCATGTAAACCATTCTGAGCTCCCTTGGGAGAACGGTATAGAAAAGCAAATAAATAATTCCTTCTGTAATAATTTTTAAGTATATGCACTCCCCTTAATGTAGGGTTTTTGTTGTTGTAATTTAATCCACTTTGAATCTGAATTGAAAATTGTGGAATATAAGATTATAGTACTCCCCCGATATTTGCGGGGGTTCCGTTCCAGGAACCCCCGTGAATCTTGAAAAACTGCAAATACGGTTTTTCATGGGGGAGACTGAAGAGGGCAGCGGGAGAGGCAGGAGAGATCAGCCGGAGCGCCGGTGAGTGAAGGAAATCACTCGCTGTATGCGCCGACCGCCTCTTCCTGCACTAAAATTGGGCCTTACCAATCAGGAGCTGCGTGCCAAAGCAGCTCATGATTGATAAGGCCTGACTTTAGTGCGGGAAGAGGCGGTCGGAGCATACAGCGAGTGATTTCCTTCATTCGCCGGTGCTCCGGCTGCTCTCTCCTGACTCTCCAGCTGTCCTCTCCTGGTTGGCGGTTCGCATTTGGAAAATACTGCGAATGACCGGGATCGCGAACCGCCGACCACGAAGGACCGGAGGAACACTGTAATGATTAGCTTAGATTAGCTAATGAGCAGTAAATTTAGAACAAATCATAGAAAATATTTATTCACTCAATGTGTACTTAATTTCTGAAACTTGTTGCAGGAGAATTTGGTGAAAGCAGTTAGCTTAGCAGGGTTTTAAAAAAGTGTAGCTAATTTTTTAAAAGAAAAGTCTATAAACCATTATTATTATTATTATTAACCATCGGCATTTTATGTTACCTCATTATAATTTATGATAATTGAGTGTTGACTATGAGTCAGTTTTTGTTTATTGTGGTACATATCCAGGGAAGGGTGGGAGGGGGTTATTTATGTCATAAATTGATTTTTGAATAGTCACACTTGGGGTGGGAAGATATCATTACTTAAAATAGTGTAAGGGTTTTATGGTAATATATGTTTTTGTGTTCTATTGAATGATTATTAGGTGGGGGTGGGGAAAGTGGTTGATTATGAACATATGAAAGTTAAATGTGCTTTTATTGTATCATTATACGTTGAATTTGTTGTATTGCACTGTTGAAGCGTTAAAAATCAATAAAGATTTTTTTTTTTTTTTTTTTTAAAGATGGATTTGGGAAATTCTACTACTTATTTCAAGGATAAGCTGCTTGAAATTTGTTTTAATTTATGGGGATTTTGCCAAGTACTTGTGATCTGTATTATTCACTGTTAGAAAGAGGATATTGGGCTTGATGAACCTTTGGTCGGTCCCAGTATAGCAATGCTTATGTTCTTATGTTTTAATCATTAGACTACTCCTCTACCTCATGTCTATGTGGTCATTTTATAAGTCTGCTCCTGCGGAAAAGATGTCCTTGTTCCTTCTTTTGTCCCATTCAAAATTTGGACATTTCAGCTTATGAATGTTTATGCTGAATGTCACAGCACATGGATGTGTATTTCTCATGCATTTTAAAACAGGCTGTACAAGAGAAATGGACATGCATATCTGATGTACGAACTTGGATGTTTTTATTCTGAGTTTGACCTTTCTGAAATCTTAACAAAAAAGGTCATCAGAAATACAGCAAACGACACAGATACTTAGAGTATATATATATCATGACGTGAATGACTACCATACTTTGGATGCATGTCCTTTATCCAGTGGAATTAAATGTGCCCACCCCTCCGACCCCGTCTCCAAATAAAAATGCAGAAAAAACAGGCATTCTTTTTATCTAAACCTGTGGCAGAAACACACAGAAGAACGGCTGTCCATTAGAACTCGGAGTGATCAGAATGGCTGTTTTCAACAACCTCCGATTGGCAAGTTAGTCTTCTTAAAGTTGGTTTGCAGATCACGTTTACCAAAGGAAAGTTCATTTTGCAGTATCTGCTGGAAGGCTGCTGTAAATCTCTGTTGTTAGTTTGATGGGTAATATAGCAAGGACGCAGCAGAAAAGAAAACCCACATTTTATGTTATAAGGTGCAAAATAATCTTCAAAAGTTGATGCTTTTAAATAATGCATAAATATCAAAGTATAACCCAAAACTGCTTGGCAAGTAGAAAAAGAGTCTGTTCAATAAATATTCTCTTTCTGAGCTTGCCAGCCTTTTCTTGCTAGCGTCCTGTGTATCCACGTTCTCTTCTCTGGGTTTGTACCCCTAGAAGATGGGATCAGAATACATGGTTGTTCTGGGTCATAATGAAGAAAGTGTGCACTAAGCTAATAGATAGAACATCTCTGTAATTATCTTTTCCTTCTGGATTTCCCTCCTATGGGAATCCAACAAGAGCCTCACAAACATGAGGATATTTAAATGCCTGCCTGTGTTACTGTAAGCAGACAGTTATTCTTAGCAACCAATTCATAACAAAGGATATGTACACAGGCTGTCTCAGGTTATTCAAAACTCACAGAGAAGCATAAGAAAGAGAATTTTAGTTCTAAGCACGTAATCAGCTACAAATAGATTTTTTGTGTGTGATTTCAGCTAACCTTTAAGGTCCCTTGAAATACTTCCATGTAAGTTAGAAACTAATGGGAAATTGGCCCGGGTCTTAAGAAATCAATTTTTAATTTTTATCTCAATAAAGAAAACACATTCTTTACCTCTTTTTGGCAAGTGGTGCACCTTTTAACTAGTTGCAGGAAGGTTGTCATAAAGTAAAGATCAAGACATTTCAAATGATGAGATCTCTTGCTAAACATGCTGGGATTGATATTCAAAATGATATAACCTGCCCAGTTAAATTGGCAGCACTAAACTGGGTAATGCCACTGAATATTGGCTCCGACCACCCTGGCACAATCCAGACAATAATGGGTCAGGTTGAAGAAAGGAGTTGGGGTGGAGCCAGAAGATATGTAGATCACCACCTGCTCATTGATACGCTGTCCTTGCTTAGATTCTAGGGCTCTGTTATCTCACGCTGTCCTCGCTTGGATTCTAGGGCTCTGTTATCTCACGTTGTCCTCGCTTGGATTCTAGGGCTCTGTTATTTCACGTTGTCCTCGCTTGGATTCTAGGGCTCTGTTATCTCACGCTGTCCTCGCTTGGATTCTAGGGCTCTGTTATCTCACGTTGTCCTCGCTTGGATTCTAGGGCTCTGTTATCTCTTCCTATCTTTCCCATCACACTTTTAGCATGTGCTCTGGAGGATCCTCCTCCTCCACTGTCATTCCGCTTTTGGTCGACATAGCTCATGGCTCTGTCCTGGAAATTCTATGAGCTAGCTCTACCACAGGTTTTATAAAAGTCATCTTAAGTTAGACATCTAGAGCAGATAGGCACACCGATCTAGGCATCTAACTTTAGGCATTATTTACAGAATCTGGGCCTAAGTGCTCACACATTTATTTATTTATTTTGCAGGTCCTGTGTTCTAATACAAAAATTAACATGGGACTGTCAAAAAAATCCTAAATACTGCTCCATTAAATTTGGGCTTAAAGTTAAAACACATTAAGCTCAGAATTTCACACAAAAAAGGATTTTAGTCAACTTTATTCTGTAAGGTGAAGGATCTCAATAGCGTCAAAAATGCATTTTTGGGAGTGTGTTGCATTAATAATGCAAATAATAATCAATATATTTTAGCTTTGCTCCACATCCGAGAGCTAGTTGTGCATGCAAAAGAGTGTTTTGTTCTTAATTGAAGATTCTTGGCACTCTTGCTAAAACAGGAATGTGTGGTTTTGTTCAGTCCTACCTGAATAGGTTGTAAGTCTGAAATCCTGTGGCTTTGTGCCATCAGTACAGAAGCTAATTATTGTGCAGGATCAGTTACAAGCATTACGCTCAACTTAAAGGATGAAAATATACAGAGTGATTGGCGAGTCTGGGGCAGAGGAAAGATTTACAGTGTAAAATATCAACTCTCTGGTTCTACGGGTTAGCTAGTTACCTTAAAAGGTTGTGTTTTCCTTTTTTTAGATTTAAATTTGTATTATCATTGCAAGAAAACAATAAGAAAAGAGAGTAATTAGTAAGTTCAGTAAAAAGAACACCCCCCCCCCCACACACACACATCCACATCAAAGGAACAACTGCTAAGCAAACGCTAATAATAGGTAATATAATATTTTTGAATTGTCTCCCTATCCTCAAACTGTTATAGGAATTAAAGAAAATCTAAATTAAATCATCCCCTCCTACATACTCCAACGCTGCTTTGACACTCATAGAATTTGTATCTTTAAATAATAAATACAGTGTACAATATATAAATGAATAACTACAATTATGTATAACAAAATTCAACAATTCATAAATTAATGGTATAAATTTTGGGCTCTTTTTACTAAGGTGCGCTAGCGTTTTTAGCGCACGCAGCAGATTAGCGTGCGTTAACCCCGTGCTACGTGGCTAGAACTAACACCAGCTCAATGCTGGCATTAGCGTCTAGCGCGCGCGGCATTGTACCGTGCGCTATTCCGCGTGTGAATGCCCTAATGCAGCTTAGTAGAAGGAGCCCTTTGTTTCAAATACAATTCTAATAAAAGGAAATTTATTCAATTATTACCGCTCCCAAGCCCCCCTTACCCATTCCCCTTCTCAAGACTGCATTAAAAACAACAAAAAAAACCCAATTATTTATAATCTATTCAATAAAACACGACTTCGTGCAGTAGCTGTCGATGTATTTAAAAAAGGTTGCCAAATCATGAGAAATAGTCTTCCCTGTTTCATCTCCCAATCAGAAATAGACGGAGCTTCCATACATAGAAGATGCAACGTACGAGCTCTCCACAGATTTTATCCATAAATAAAGAATAGTTTTTAAACCCATAAGAATAACTCTTTTCAAAAAAAAACCCTTTATAACCTTTAGGTACTGGATGTTGAATATCAAAAATCCAAAATAGATTATAATTAGTACAATACCATGGCACTTGACACATATTGCTGACTTTAGAAAAAATCTCTGTCCAAAAACTTCGAAGCAAAGGACGCTCCCAAAACATATGGAATAATGTTGCTTTTGGGTGAGTACATTTCAAACAAGAGCCCACAGATATGATAGTTGCCCTGTAGGCTCTCCAAGGTGCTATATATAGAAACATAGAAGATGATGGCAGAAAAGGGCCACAGCCCATCAAGTCTGCCCACTCCAACAACCCTACCCCCTTGAATTTACAATCGACAAATAAATTTGTCGCCCGTTTCAAAAAATGAAATGTCATGTAATAAACCATATAATAATTGCAAAATATAATAGAACTCATAGAATTCTTCTTATGTGCGTCGGAGCAGCCATCAGAGCATTTGGTGCAGTGTGGCACAGTGGTTAGAGCTACAGCCTCAGCACCCTGAGGTTGTGGGTTCAAACCCTGTGCTGCTCCTTGTGATCCTGGGCAAGTCACTTAACCCTCCACTGCCCCAGGTACATTAGATAGATTGTGAGCCCACCAGGACAGAGAGGGGAAATCTATGTAAACCGCTTTGAATGTGGTATACAAGTCCCCAAAACTTACTTACTCCTTGAAACCTCTATCACGGCTTGGTAAAAGAGGGCCTTAGTATCTCATATTCAAGTCCCTCCTTACCGACGGTTTCCAACTACAAGGGATCATGAAACATGACGATTATTGTCATAATCAAGAATTTACAGGGAAACTTAGAGCTCCTTTTATCAAACAGTGGGTAGAATGTTTTACTACAGTCCAGCATCAGAGCATTTATCTCACTGGCACACGGCAAAATACTCTACCTCTGCTTGATAAAAGGAGCCCTTAAGAAAACAAGATGTCCCTATATCCCAAACCTTTGTTTTAAGCTGAAGAAATGGTTTCCTTCCAAAATGAGTTGTTATAGAGACATCAGGAAATAACCAAATAGCTTGACCACAAAAATAACAGACTTTGCTTTCTAATCAGATGCAGTTTTCATTATTCACAGTCTATTTTGAGGTCTCTGTCAACAGAGATACCAGAATTGATTTAAGATTAGGCCCATGGATTGGCATAATAAAAAAAAATATGTCTATGTCCGTTTTGGGCCTAAGTCACTAGTTGCCCAAAGTCGGACATGCCAAAAGTCCATTCTCGAAAAATACATCCAAATATTTATTTTATCGAGAATCATCTACTTCTACGTCCATCCATTTGATCATCCAGACCACTAAATCAGGGGCAGGGTCAGCAAAGTGATGGACTGGCTACTCAGACATGGCAACAGAATAATGGGGCACCTTGCAGAGCACTGCTGCGAACTTCACAAAAAGGGTGCCACATAAACATCTTACCAGAACTCCTTTAAAGGTCATGGTGAGCCACACAAAACACCCCCCAAACCTACTAGACTCACATGTGTACCACCCTAATAACCTTTATGGCTGCAGGTGTCACCTATATGGCAATACAGTAGGGTTTTTTGGGGGTGCACATGTTTCACCATGAATGCAGTGGTTAGAGTGGTTATGAGCCTGGGTTCTCCAATCTATGGTTCACTAGCTCATCCCCCAGACTACTTAAGCCACCTCTGTGCAGCTCTACTAGGCTTTCCTATGCCAGGTACTGATGTTCTAGAGGCAGGTTTGTATGTTTTTATTCCGATTTTTATGGTATTGTGTGCGGGGGTCAATGATCACTGGAGAACTGTGTGGAGGTCTGTACTTCATGTCTGCAGTAGTTATCTGGTTACTTTGGATATTTTCTGGGCACTTAGACCTGTTTTTAGATCACCTAAGTGACTACGTATAAGTTCCGTCTAGGCAGTCTCGTTAAACTTTTGGTTATACTTGCAGTACGACTAAGTCTAGGTCAGCCCATGCCCCGCCCCAATCCCGCCCTCACCACTTCTTCTAAAACGCCCCTGTCAGCTTTGGGTGTACACCGCACTGAAAAGGCCTAAGCTATTTTTAGATACGTCTAAAACCCGTTTCGATTATCTGCACTTGGACGACCTGTCTTTTTGATCGACCAAGTGCCGATTTAGGCTGGATTTTAGACATATTTCCATTTCAATTATGAGCCCCATTGTCTTTATTTGAAGGTATCAGACTAGGCATGTGGTGGATTCCTATATATATACAGTATTAATCTAATTTTGTAAAGGGTTTTCATATTGAAAACTGATGGGCCAATTGCTGGTCGTTGTTTATTTTTATTACAATGATTGGCGTAGGCAGAATTATGTCCGATATTTAGCATCAAGATTTGTCAAGCACTGGCACTGAAAACCCAGGTCTCTGGTGATGCCTAGATACTATGCAGGCTCAGACGATATTGAGAGTTCTATGCATCTTTTTTTTGTTTCCTTACATTCTATTATCTTTTTTTGTGAGCTAATACTGTTTCTTTTTCCCCTCATCATTCTTGGAACAAAAAACAAACAAAACTGTTGCAACTTCACTGGAAATGTCCAGTTAGCTCTTTTGTAATCCGCCTTGAACTGCAAGGTATAGGCGGAATAGAAGTCCCTAATGTAATGTAAAGTTATCTTTTTTTTTCTTTATCTTAATAATTATTTGTTCAGGTACTTTAACTAGATTGTGAGTCTTTGGGACGATAGGGAAGTTTTAAGGACCTGTATTTTATCGTAACTGCTTAGATCTGTAACATGCTTAAGCGGTATATCAAATATTAATAAACCTAAACAAAATAAGGGCTGTGTTTTGGATGGTCCAAGATGCCCAATGCTTGGATAGCTTCTGGATCTGCCCCTGACAGAGCAGATAGTCCAGGGGTCCCCAAAGTCCCTCCTTGAGGACCGAATCCAGTCGGGATTTCAGGATTTCCCCAGTGAATATGCATTGAAAGCACATAGATCCCATGCATATTCATTGGGGAAATCCTGAAAACCCGACTGGATTCGGCCCTCACAATATGTAGCTGAATATATGCTCCTGGGCTGGTCAGCATGATATAACCCAGGAGCCTCTACCTGGTTAAATCCCTTTGAATATTTACCAGCAGATGTGTAGGCCAACATTTACAAACCTGCAATAGTGTTTTGTTAAAGGCTTCCCAAACTCTTATTTTCCACGGGCAATTCCAACGGGAGCCCATTTCACTCTTGGCTTCTTCACGGAATCTGAAGTCAAATGACTATCCCTCCACAAAAAAATCCACATGTATCACAAGATAGTGTGTTATATTTCAATAACCCTGCTATTATGATGAACATTAAATAATAATGGAGATAAGTGTTGCATCTTTGCCCCTCTTTAAGTTTTTCACAGATACATGTTGAGGAATAGGGACTTTTCTAAGTACACTGTATAGGCGTCTGAGGTCTTTTCCTCCTCACATAAACATACTGATTATCAATATGTGTGTTAATTAGGTTTCAAGTTCTTTGGATTGGATTTGTGTTCCTTTGAACTTAGTGAATTTTCCCTTCATTTGTGGAACTACGAATTAAGGAACCATCTTCCAAAAATGTAATATATACCAAAGACGAGAGCAAAATCCTTTCATCAAGCTCTTCTCCCAAATCGAATCAACTAACTCTAAAATGTTAATAGGGATATTCCTCAGAATCTGTGTGTTTCCAGTTCCAATTTGCCAAGGTTCCTGAGGAAGAGGCTGAGCGTCCTGAAACCAAGCCTGGTTGAACCGGATGGAAACTGTATTTTTGGAGGGAAGCGCAAGATATGCCATAGAATGCCGTCTTCCCCAGATTAACGGCTGATGTCAACTCTTACAAAGCTAAGTCTCACCCTTTCTTGAGCTTTCTAGTTTTTCGGTGAATAACTTTTCTGATGGGGGGAAGCACTTGTTGAACTAGATATCTGAATTTAAATTAAATTTGTATTTGATTCACTTCACATGTTTTTTGACACACATATCTCATCCACACATAGTGAACTCTTATGATGGTGTGTAGTCAACCCCGTGGAAAGGTTTCCGATATTGGATAGAATCAGGGCAGTTTATTGCACTAGGAGTTGCTCCTCTTTGGGTGCTTTCTCTACTCTGCGTAAGACTTCACACTGAGAATTCACATTATAACATTAATATTTTATTGAATAAAGTAATCGATGAGTGATCCTTCCCAAATCTCATTTTTGTGTCATTCAAGTATCATATTGGCACTTACCTCGGGCCGTCTACAAAATCGTGCTTAGCATGCATCTTAACTTTGAGTGCCAAACTTAGTCCTGCTAAAGCCTGGTGTAAATGCTGGCGCCCAGATTGTACATACTGAGCCAATATTCTGTAACACGAACTATGTTTTGGAATGCCCCTGACATATCCATGCTCCTACCATGGATGCACCCCCTTTTTAAGTTGCATGCTATAGGATTTGAGTGCCCGGCCTTATAGAATATTGTGCAGGCAGATGCATGCACAAATCCAAAGTGGTGCCAACTTTAACATCGGTAATTGGTTCTTAACATTATTGCTCATTGAGGGCTTATTAACCAATTGAGATTTCACGTACATCTCAGCAATGCGTCCAACTTTGGGTGCCCAAACCTGGGCACCTTGTATCCCAGGGGATAATGTAATTGTCTTCCTGCTTCCTTTATATGTGTGTATTGTGTGTGTGTATGTATAACATATCTTGATCGGAATTACTAAGACATTATACTACCCTCCTAATTAGGGCAAAGATATCAACTCAGAAACACAACACAAAAGCTGAGTGATTTGTGTACTAGAGATGTCAAATAGAATAATATACTGTAAGTTGTTTCTAAAAGTGCAACCACTCATGACTGCAACTACAGACATCAGGACCTTATCAGCTACTCTCTTCGTCTCTCTACCAGCTGGTTCCTTGCCCAACTATTGCTGTTTCTCTGCCTCCACTTGACTCTATGTGAGTTTCAGCCTTGTGATGCTCATAAACCTATGTAGAAACATAGAGCTGGTGGGCAGAGAGCTGTCAGTGAAGTCCTGATGGCAGAAGGAAAAATGTTTGGAGAAACCTTCATCACTGAGCAGAATCTGTTGGGTGGTTGAGTGTAGGAGCACCTGGGACTCAGTGAGTGTTCACAAGGACATGTGAGAATGAGTGTTTGTAATGAGCTCAGGAGTGAGAGTATTGGAAGATCAGACCTTGATGGGAGGAAAACTGTAACAGTAGCCCCCAATAAAAGTTGATTGTCATATTTCTGAAGCAAAAACAAATGCCCCCCCCCCCCACCCAAAAATAAGAAAAGTGCAAGCCCTTTGTTGTAGACAGCTATTGGGAAAATGAATTTTCAAACACTTGATTTTCCTATGGAGTAGATAAACTTCTGTTTTTCATTTATAAATATGTTTGCCTAGCAGTATTCCCCTAACTTCATTTTTCAGGATTTCTCTTCCCAAAACTGCTCTGGTTCTCAGGACAATTAACATGCAGATGAATATAGCTCATAGACCAATTATTTATTTATTTAATTTTCTATACTGTTTTCCCAAGGGAGCTCAGAAAGGTTTACATGAATTTATTCAGGAAGCATTTTTCCCTGTCTGTCCCGGTGGGCTCACAATCTATCTAATGTACCTGGGGCAAGGGGGGATTAAGTGACTTGCCCAGGGTCACAAGGAGCAGCGTAGGTTTGAACCCACAACCTCTGGGTGCTGAGGCTGTACCTTTAACCACTGCGCCACACTCTCCCCTGATTACATGAAGGTACTTTGTTATCCTTGATATCCTCATAACTAGAACTGAGATCCCTGGAGCAATGTTAAAGCAGCATCAGCTATTTCAGCAGATGAAGGGGACATATTGACCTTGTAAACCAGGGGATATTGGGTGGGGGATGGGAGAGAGAGAATCATGCTCATTCCTAGCAAACAGCCAGAACATCTTTACATAACAACAGTCACCAGGGCATGGCTAATTGTAAATGGTTTCAATTTAATTATGATGATATTCCTTCTTTTTTTTTTTTGACTGAAGCATTAGAGAATTTGTCAGGAAACGCTAGGAGAGGAAGAGAGAAAAAGCACTTTACACTTTTAAAAATGCAGCTGCTCATTTGATTCCCCCAGCATTTTCAGTGTTGATAATCTTTACTCAGATGTCCTTAATCTTTTAAATAGAAATCAGTGGGTGGCATGGTACTAGCAGTTTTGCCATAATGTTTTGATAACTCTTCCCATGATGATAGAATCATAAAAGCAGTATAATGATGATAATGCAGAAATGACCAGTAATTTGCACAGCCTTGCATCGATCTCCACATTATACATTTATGTAGGGCTGACAATATTCAGGTGTATACAGCCCTTTTGGGGGTCAGAATTGCAGGATCCTGGCAGATCCTGTGCTTCTCATGGGGAAGGAGTGCAGGGAATGGATGTTTCCTGCCTTATAGGTAGTGAAGGGTGCTGAAGCCCTTCCTGAGGTCAGAATTGCAGGATCCTGACACATCCTGCTTGATCCTGGATATCCTGCAGGATACTGAACATCCTGCATTATCCTGGTACGTCCTGTGCTTTTGATGAGGAAGGTGTGCAGGGAATGGATGTTTCCTGCCTTATAGGTAGTGAAGGGTGCTGAATCCAGGGGGATACAGCCCTTTCTGAGGTTAGAATTGCAGGATCCTGACACATCCTGCTAGATCCTGGATATCCTGCACATCCTTCAGGATCCTGGCAGGTCCTGTACTTTTGATGAGGAAGGAGTGCAGGGCATGGATGTTTCCTGCCTTATAGATAGTGAAGGGTGCAGAATCCAGGGGGATACAGCCCTTCCTGGGGTCAGAATTGCAGAGGAGGAAGAAATGTCGGAATATACCATGTTTCTGCCTCACCTTATGAGTCATCATCCAAGTGGTAGAAGGCATTAAAAACAGTTAAGAGAATAACCTACAACGGAGAAGAGACTGGGGACTGAGAGAGTAAAATTAATAAACAATCATATCGTGATTATGAGGCGATGTGCTAATGTTATATACATGAATCCTGACGGGCATGGCAAAGTGGGAAAATGTATGAGCTAATCAAAACATGTAATTATATCTTGTTAAACTGTAGAGCGTGAACAAGGAAACTTGAATTAGCCAATCATCTTAAGTGTTTGTTCCGTGTCACATTATTTGTCTACCCAGGCCAGCAGAGGTCAGGAGATATGGAAGGAGTAATATTCTTCTCTGTATCAAATGTCATCCCCTGCTGTGCAACTCACCAAACAGTACAAGTGACATGAGTTGCACCAGTAGCTACATTCTTGTGCGGAGGAAAGGTCCTGGCCTACATGTAGACAGAATAAGAAAGTCAGAGATCAGTCTCAGCGGGAGATTAAAACTGTTTTTACTGTGGCTGGCAGAGGTTTAGCTGCAAATTAGCAACTCACAGCTTCTAATATTGCAGCCTGTTCCAGCAGTGATATTGCTACAGTGTTCAACAGTTGCACGTTACAGTCTAAAATGCAACCAACGATAGGGAGTTGGATGATTTTCAGTACATTGTACTGCATTTGTTGCAGTGAACTCAGATTCTTTCATGCCTGTGGACCTTGTTTCGATTTTTGGAGAGTGTTTTCAATTATTACTAAAAGGTTGTTTGACACATTCATGCTAATAAAAAGTCTGACCTATGTTAGACCATTTTTTCATATGCAGAATCCACTGTATGGCACGCTTACTTTCTACATCGGTATGATTAAATCATTTTTGTGCAAGCTTTTTCTTAAGGCAACTTCATGATCGAATGCTTGCTATGAGATCACACTCCTAAAAAATGTCCAGTTACTAGAAATTTGAATAAAGCTGCAGATCCTATGGCTTAAGACACTTTGGACAAGCTGCTATTGAGCAGACCTGGGGGAAGCCACTGATTGCCTTGGGATTGCTAGGTAGAATCTTGCTAATCTGGGATTCTGGAATGTTGCTACTGTTTGGGTTTATGACTTGGATCTAAGCCCACTGTTGGAATAGGATTCTGGGCTAGATCACACCATTAGTCTGATAGTCTTATGTTCTTAAGCTATCTAATCATTGGCAGTAATTGTTTTCCTTCTCTTTGATTTTGCTTTTTGTACTTTGTTGGTACAAATACTGTCCTATTTTATGCAGAACATGGAGTTCAGAATTGAGGCATCCAGGCTGGAAAATGTATCAGCAGAGCCTTTTGGAAAATACCTTCAGTGCCAGCACGTGCAGAAGAAGAGCCATTGGGACTGCTCATATAATTAGGGGAATATCCAGGAAAGATTATATTATCCCTCAGCTTTTAAAACTAATTGGTTACTGATTGCTAGTTAAGTCCAATGTAAATTATTGTTAGTTTTCAAAGTAGTTTTCAGTAGTACTGCCTGCCTAAAGGTATACCCTAGATTCTGTAAATATCACCCAGGTTAGGGCACAGATCCAAGATCTATGTGAAAACTAATATCAGTAAGTGCTAATAATCAATAATTGGTGTTAACAACCACTGAAATTGGCAGGAATTATGAATTATGCTGTATCTACCTTAAAGAGGACTTAGATCGGGTGGCCAGCCGTGTATAATTAACATAAAAGGGATAGTAGCCCTGAAGAAACCCCCTTCTTAGGGGTGAAACATGTTGGCATATGTATCCCTTACCAACAGCTACTAACCATCCCGGTGAAACTAAGTATCTACCTTAAACTCATTAGCCATATTTATTGTTTTAAAATTAGCAAAAAGAGTTTAATACATACGAGTAAAATAAGCAAAAAAGCAAAAAGAAAAAAGTTTATATCATTTTCACATTTGATATTGACCCGATGACGATAGGGTGTGTAAAGCAAGGGATATGATCATATTGATCCCTGGGTGGCATCTCTGAGGGCCATAAAGATTGATCGATACATCTTAGTTACAAGGTATAAAGGGTGATCTACAACACCACCTTGGGTGAACAATTAACAGCACCTTGTAAGAGAATACTGTTCAAGCCTATTGTCCTAATGTATCTACTTTACATCATGAGCATCTCAATTTCATAGCTCATAATTCAAAAGGGGATGTGGCCATGGGAGGGGCATGGGTGGATCAAGGGCATTCCCAAAATTTAGGTGTGAAATTATAGCATACCTGAATTTGAAAGCCTAACTGCCCTTAGTAGGCTAAGCCCTCACCTAGGTTTGGTCCTCAGTGGAATGCACGGTTTTAGCGAAGGCAGATCGTGCTTGATGAACTTGCTGCACTTCTTTGAGGGAGTAAACAGAAAGATAGACAAGGGCGATCTGGTCAACATTGTATATCTGAATTTTCAGAACGGCGTTCGACAGGTTCCGCATAAACGAACTACTTCAGGAAAATGCGAGCCATGGAATCAAGGGTGAAATACCTCCGTGGATTAAAACTGGCTGGAGCTAGGAAACGAGAGTGGGCATAAATAGACAATACTCGGATGGAAGAGAGTCACCAGTGGGGTGCCGCAGGGCTCGGTGCTTGAACCTGTACTCTTTAACATCTTTATAAACGATCTGGACATAGGTACGACGAGCGAGGTGATTAAATTTGCAGACGACACGAAGTTATTCAGAGTAATGAAGACACAGGGGGATTGCGAAGATCTACAACGTGACATAACCAAGCTCGAGGAATGGGCATCAACATGGCAGATGAGGTTCAAAGTGGATAAGTGTAGTAAGTGATGCATGTCGGTAAAAAAATCTACATCTGCATGATACAGGATGTCTGGGCGGGTACTTGAGGACCTCACAGGAAAGGACTTGGGAGTTCTGATTTACAAGTTGATGAAGCTGTCCACACCAATTGTGCGTCGGCAGCAAAAAGGGCAAACAGAATGCTAGGAATGATAAAGAAGGGGATCACAAACAGATCAGAGAAGGTTATCATGCCACTGTACCGGGCCATAGTGCGCCATCACCTGGAGTACTGTGTCCAGCACTGGTCGCCGTACATGCAGAAGGACATGGTACTACTCAAAAGGGTCCAGAGAAGAACAACTAAGATGGTTAAGGGGTTGGAGGAGCTGCCGTACAGCGAAAGATTAGAGAAACTGTCCCTTTTCTCCCTCGAACAGAGGAGATTGAGAGGGGACATTATCAAAACATTCAAGGTACTGAAGGGGATAGATGTAGTAGATAAGGACAGGTTGTTCAACCTCTCCAAAGTAGGGTGAACGAGAGGGCAGTCTCTAAAGTTGAAAGGGGATAGATTCTGTACAAACATAAGAAAGTTCTTCTTCACCCAGAGAGTGGTAGAAATCTGGAACACTCTTCTGGAGGCTGTTATAGACAAAGTTAGACAAGTTCCTGCTGAACAAGGACATTTGCAGGTAAGACTAGTCTCAGTTAGGGTGCTGGTCTTTGACCAGAGGGCCGTTGCGTAAGCGGAATACTGGGCACGATGGACCACTGGTCTGACCCAGCAGCGGCAATTCTTATGTTCTTATGTACATTTGGGGTGGATGGGAGGATGGAAGGTCATTATTAATTTGCGTAGGGTAAGGGTATTGGTAAAATCTATGGGCTCCTTATATCAAGCTGCGCTAGTGGTTTAATGCGTGTAATAGCCGCTAACTCCTCCATTGAGTAGGCGTTAGTTTTCAGGCCAGTGTGGGGGTTAATGTGTGATGTAACGTCGTGCGCGTTAACCCCGCTAGCGTGGCTTGATAAAAGGAGCCCTATGTTTCTGTGTTGTATTGAATAATCATTGGGTGGGTGGATGGGAGAAAATGATTTGGTTATGTATATTTGTAAGTTGAATGTGCTTTTGTTGATTCATTGTATGTTTCAAGCAGACTGGCCATTGCAGAAGACTACCTTATTTCCACCCACCCCCTCTTTTACAAACTGCGTAAGAGTTTTTTTAGCGCTGGCTGGCATGCTGAATGCTCTGCGCTGCTCCGATGGACATAAGTTCCTAAGAACGCTGGAGCAGCGCAGAGCATTCAACGAATTGGCCAGCGCTAAAAACTTTTTGCGCAGTTTTGTAAAAGGGGGGGTTTGTGTGGATCATAAAAGTGCCTATGTTTGGGCGCCAGGTCCCGAATCTGGCCCATATCTTCCATTTAGGGGTCCTTTTACAAAGGCGTGTTAGGGCCTTAATGCGCGGAATAGCACTTGCTAAAATGCCACACATGCTAGCCGCTACCGCCTCCTCTTGAGCAGGCGGTATTTTTTCGACTAGCGTGCGCTAATCCGGAAAAAGAGCCCTTAGATCTCAAGGCAAATGTCTGCTGAATGTTCCCTCTTTTCATCAATCCTATATAATAAAACCCTAGAGCGCTCATGCGCTCTTGAAATTTTGTGATCCCTGCCGCTGTGATTTCTGATCCGTGGCAGCCAATCCGGCGGCAGGGAACATTCTGGCCACTCCCCTCCTCCCGCCCTCACTCACCCTGGAAGCCAGGCAAGCTCTCTCCCTGCCCACGTCCTCGGCAGGGAACACAACTCGGCCCTCACTCGCCGCCGCCACCGCTGCTGCTGCTGATCCTCCTGTAAAGAGCAGCCTGCGATGGTGGCCGGCTTTAGCAAACCTCGCAGGCTGCTCTCCAACTCGGTAGCACGTTCCCTCTGATGCGATCCTGTGCATCAGAGGGAACGTGCTACCGAGGCTGGAGAGCGGCCTGCGAGGTTCGCTAAAGCCGACCACCATCGCAGGCTGCTCTTTACCGGAGGATCAGCAGCGTGAGAGGAGCCGCCACCGGCACTTTTAAAGCTTAAAATAAAAATCTTCGGCCGCAGCAGGCCAACCCGCGGGAAGGGAAGGGGGAGGGGCCAAACAGAGCAGGCCAGATCACAGGGAGGAGCCGAACGGAGCAGGACAGCTCAGGTAAGAGAAGGGAATTGCTTCACAGGGACCTGGAGGGGAAGGGAAATATCACTGCTGCTTCTGCAAAGGAAAGTGTGGGGGGGAGAGAAGGGAATGGGGGGGGGGGAAATGCTGCTACTACTTCACAGGGAGCTGGAGGGAAAGGGAAATATCACTGCTGCTTCTGGAAAGGAAAGTGTGTGTGTGTGGGGGGGAGAGACAGAAAGAAATATAGACAGACAAAGGAGGCCAGGGAGAGAGACAGACAGAAATAAAGACAGACAGGGGATCAGAGAGACAGACAGAAAAAAAGACAGATAGACAAAGGGTGCCAGGGAGAGAGAAAGAAAAATAGCAGGAGGGAGAGAGACAGAAAGAAAGGAAGAAAGAGACAGGAGCAGGGAGAGAGACATAAATAAAGAAAGACAGACAGGCATATATTCTAGCACCAGTTAATGTAACGGGCTTAAACACTAGTATAGCATATAAGTGTCGCCACCAATGGCTCTGGACAGTTTACAAAGCACATTATAATGAAAGAACTCAACAACCATGAAAGTGTCAAAAGGAGGATCATGCACGCATGTTTTTCATGTGGAACAATCTTTCCTTTAGAACTCAGGTGTCAAAGTCCCTCCTGGAGGGCCGCAATCCAGCCGGGTTTACAGGATTTCCCCAATGAATATGCATGAGATCTATTAGCATACAATGAAAGCAGTGCATGCAAATAGATATCATGCATATTCATTGGGGAAATCCTAAAAACCCGACTGGATTGCGGCCCTTGAGAAGGGACTTTGACATCCCTGCTTTAGAATTAACGCAGTTGACTTCTTTACCTTCCTTCAGCTTAAAAGCATATTTATTTTGCAGGCTTTTGGTTGATAGTGATAGATTTTACTAACAGCCTTAGAAAAATTTGAAAGGCATTTTATGCTGCAGATGTCCTCGTGTTGGATCAGAAATTATACTTTGATGCTTGTTTATTTTTAATTGTTTTATTTATGATGTTCTATTTGTGCATTTTAATGTATGGATGTTTTGTTTTAAGCCATTTAGATTAGGTGATAGAAATGTGATAAATAAACAAATCAATAAATACACCCCCCTTTAGAAAACCATGATAGCGTTTTTTGGCACAGACCAGTGCGCTGAATAGTCTGCACTGCTCTTGACGCCAAAAATCTCTTAATAGAACGTAGAGCAACAGTATGTTTAAAGAAAAGGCATATATTTAAACCAAAATAACAATCAAAAATGTACGTATACCTAAGCATTTCGATTTTGTCCTTTTCTAATTAAATGCAAGGCACCTTGAAGATCAAGTGGCTTCCCAAAACAGATGGCTTTAAATCTAAGGCATTAAAATGCTGCCTAACATCAAACAAATAAATTTATAAAAGTAGCAGCCCCAGGCCTTTGTTCTTATGTTATCTTAGTTGAAAGAGACTTATCAATGTTGTGCTGATGATAAATGTTCTGAGTTACTTGTATACTTTATTTCAAAAAGAATTAAAATGAAGGATTCTTTTTTCTATCACTACCTTTTTTGCCAAAATGACTAATTCTCCCTACTCCATTTTCCTCCAGCAGAACTTGGAATCTGTGGCAAGCTATTTGAAAATCTGTTTGATGCAAGTCTCTGGTGGTTAACTGTGTGTGTCTGTTCACCCTCAGAAGTCAGATAGATGTCTGTCCAGGAAAGAGGGTTTAAAAATTCAGAAAAAGAAAGCATATCACAGCTTTGATCTGTCTTGCCTCCCTCGTGGGATATTTCCACCTTTTCATGTTGGGGATCAGTTCATTATTAGATGAAATAGGTTTGGGGACTAGATACCTTTTTTAAGGACTTGGACTTTCTTGCTGAGGGCAACATGCCCTTTGATCTGAAGGACGGCTTTTTTCAGAAATGTTCATTTCTGGTATAACTATAGGATGATGATCCTCGGCTGGAAAGGTGATTTCGTAATCTTCCAGTCTCCTTCTCAGCTGTGCAGTTGTTCTTCAACCTTTTTACACCTATGGACCGGCGGAAATAAAAGAATTATTTTGTGGACCGACAAACTACCAAGACTGAAATAAAAACCACTACCCTCTGCATCCTTGTCCCTTTGTACCCCTGTGATCAGTATTGCCCTTCTGTGTCCCCATCCCTTCTCCATCCAGCGTTCCCCCTCTGTGTCGGGTCCCTATTTTTCATGCACAGCATTTCTTCTCTATTCTTTTCTGCCCGGAGCCCAGGCCCCCCACCCTATCGCTTGTATGCCTTCCTTGTTTTCCCCCTGTTAGCATCTCTCTCCATCTACTAATTCACACTCTCTACCCCTTTTGCACTGCCCTCTCCACAGTGCAGCAGCATCTCTCCTTCTCCCTCCCTCCCTCCAGATCTAGTAGCAGCTCTCCTTTTCTTTTCCTCTGTCCAACAGCAGCTCCCCCTTCACTATCCTCCCATTTCCAGTCCAGTGTGGAAACTCCCCTGACCAGCAGAAGCAGTGCCCCCTTCCCCCCAACCAACTTTAGCTCCCCTTCGCCTTTCACCTCTAACATCAGCAGCTTCCCTTTCATTATCTTCCGTTTCCAGTGTGGCACCTCTCTATCCCACTCCTGACTAGCAAAGGCAGCTCTCCTTCCCCCTTTCACCCTACCAGCAACAGCTCCCCTTTCCACCTCCAACAAGTGGCAACAGCACCTTCTCTTACCTGAACTAGCAGCAGCTCAGTGTTTTAACTTGCCTGCAGCAGTGTTGGTAGCATCAGCAAAACGATTCATGTAGGCAGCCTTGGGTCCTTTGATGGGTTGCACCCACCTCTGAGGAAAGAGGAAGTTGCATCATCAGTTAGAATATTGAGAACTGCTGGGAGGAGAGGAGAGGAAGCCATTGTTAGTCTGGAGCAGGGGTGTCAAAATCAGTCACATTAAGGGGCTGAAATCCAAAACACAGGCCAGACCCTGCCCATCTCCACCCCAGACCCCGCCCCCATAATAGTACTAATTGTAACACTGTTTTTTTCCATTCATTTTTCACAATATAATCTTATTAACAATACATAATGGTTAAGCACAAAATTAAAGTACACAAAGCACACTGTGTGCTTCTCAACATTCATTCCTACCAGAACACAGATAACCCCTAAGCAAATACGGGACCAAAAACTAAAAGTACTAATATATGCAAATGAAACCCTAAGATTCAAGACTTTGCATTCAGTACAACCCCAGAGAAAAAGAAACAAATGCAAAATACAGACAGCAGATGTAAATTCTCAAAATTGACAGAATTCAATTACTAAATTTGTTGTCTCCCTCCCTCCGTGCTGTGCCTCAATTAGGTATCTTACCTTCTGACCTGCTCCCGCTTGGCTGTTTTATGCTGCCTATGGTGCGATGCACGTTTTCATTGCCGCCCCCGGTGTTATCTTCTGGATGACTCCTCTTCCTCACTGCTGCAGTGTGCACAAAGCCGCTTACTGTGGCTCCTTGCACATTCCACGCTTCATCCGGAAGCCTTCTTTCTGACCTTGTGACATCAGAGAGAATACTTCTGGTTCAGGTGCAGGACGCACGTAGGAGCCACCACCCACAGCTTTGTGCACTGTGGTAGTGAGGAAGAGGGAGCCAGCCAGAAGATAAGACCGGTGGCATTTTGCTGCATCGATCGCACTGCGGGCTGCATAAAACAGCCAGTAGTTGTGGATGACTTGGGACAAAATTTTGGATTTGTCTTAGCCATTTTAGTTACTAACAATATGAAACGGCATGTTTAATACTCGTAGTTTAAAAGAATTTAAATTCCACCCTTCATAATATGTCAGAGTGGATTACAACAAAAATATCTAATAAAGCAATTTTTAAAAATATAGTATTTTTAAAAAAAAATAATAAAAGGAGGAAAAGTAATAAGAAAGAAAATCTGGTGTTACCTCAGCGACCTCCCCCAATTGCTTTTTCAGCACCTTCTTAAAGAGCATTCCTCCCTGTAGCCTTCCCAAAAATTGCACACTCCCTTGTTACAACCAGGCAAGCTTATCATACGGAAAGCAATGCCAACAAACTTGTACCTGTGAAATGTAAAGAAAACTAAGGCAAAACCTGAGAAAAACCTGTGCTCCATCGAATGTAGAGCAAACAAAACTCAGAGCTCAAACACGTAGTTAAGCAAAAAAGCCACGTACCTTAGCTGTGAAAAAAGTTGTTTTTCCGTCGGTAGAGCGACAGTAAGCGCTGCAGGGCTGCTAACAATGATGATCCAGGACCCCCCAGTTTGATGAAACACGCTGTTCTCTACAGCTACTCATGAAAAAAGTCCTGTTGTTGATTACAAAACAAAAACTCCCAAACACTGCTGCACCGCTTTATTGTAAGATCTGTCAATAGGCTGTGCTTCTTTAATCTTTCAGCTGGTTTACAGCATGTGAACCCCAATGAGGCACGTCAAATCTGAGTTTAAATTTGCCTGCCGTTTTTGAGCTAGTGCTGTGGTTAAAGAAGAATGCTCTTTAATTTTGTTGAGCCCTTTTCTTCTGAGGCAGCATTATACTGTGAAACAAGGTTCTTGTAAAGGAAGGGCATATTTTTCCTACCATTGGCCTTTTGTGCAACCTGTGAAAGTGTGTGTATTGTGTTAATGCAAGTGGAGTGAGGACAATGCTGAAGCAATTATTTGCCCTTTTGAACAAGTGGTGCAGCAGTGTTTGGAGTTTTGTGTTTGTAATCAACAAACATGACTTTCTTTACGATGTAGCTGAGGATCTAAAGTGGGGGTCCTGGATCGACATTGTTGGCAGCCTGCAAGACTTATGTTAGCTCTATCTGCACAGAAAAATACAAGTTTTTTCACAGCAAAGACTTGGCTTTTTTTGTTTAACTATGTGTAATACACTGTTTTGTGTTTGAGTTCTGAGTTTTGTTTGCTCTAATTTGGGTGGGACATGATTTTCTCAGGTTTTTGCCTGAGTTTTCTTTTACTGTGCCCACCCCCTTCCCCCCGTTTGTAAGAGAAGCTCTGATTAATAGACTGTAGCCTTTTTGGCTTTGAGTATCTGGTTGGATTGAAATGTCCTGCCTGTATGTCTGAGGCCTCGTTTTGATTTAGTGATATTGGAGGCCATTAGCTCATTTACAACACAGTGTCTGTTCTACTTTTGTCAAGTTTTTGTGTATGTTAGAAGTAAAATTTTTGACAAAATTACCTTTAGAAATTTGTGCAAACCAATGGAACTGCACATACAAGGGTGTGACCTTATCATATCACCTAATTCCACCTAATAGCCACAATTTCACATTTTGTAATGTATGCTGTCGCTGCAACATGTAATACCACATTACCAGTGTCTAATGTGTTTAAACACTGACAGTTTCCATACCATTTTAAATGACAGCCCATCATAAAGAATACAAAGACAGACTTCAAGATCTAAAGATATATCTAGAGGGAGAGAATGGAAAGGGAGAGAAGATAAAGACCTGAAACATATTCTTAAGGTATGAATACATGTGAGTTTAGGCATTCAGTGGCAAGACTTCTGGAACTAGGGGGGTTATAGGATGAATGTGAAAGTAGATAGATTAGGAGTCATCTCATAATCATTTTTCTATTAAAAAGTTAGTTGGGAAGGGGGGGCAGCTACTCTGGGCTGCCATGCTATAAGGGGCCCTAAACTACCTATAGCTGAAGAATGTATAGCCTGTTGGCAAGTTTGGGGGCCTCTTCCAAATTTCTGACATGGACCCCAACAAGTCTTTCACTTGCCCTGAAGTCAGTAAAAACATAGGACAGTCTTCCAATGGAGGTGGTGGGAATAGAAATTCAAGAAGACATTAGGATTGCTGAGTCTGGGTTGACAACATAATGAACAGATCAATTAGGCCGTGTGGTCTTTCTTGCCACCAATTTCTTTAGTTTTATGTAGTTCGAAGTAGAAAATGCATGTAACTGGACTCAGAGGCTTTATGTGACAAGACATTTTGCATCATCACCAGCAGTATGACTCATGGCTTTCCAGTAAAGTGGTACAGCTCACATTCCAAAACAACATTGCTGTTGTATATTAGATTTGCTGTAAACCAGTGAACAATAAACAGCTTCCATCAAAATGCTGATGCTTATGGCAACTTGAAATGGAAATCATAAACCAAAAAAGAAAGAAAAAAAAAAAACAACCCCAAAGCTTAAGACGATGAAGAAGAAGAGTACTGGAGCCTGAAAGTGCTGCCCATGCTTTGTACTTTCACTCTCTGGAGGAGGAGGAGGGTGGGACAGTATTCAGTTCTCTTATTACGTTTTTTCCAATATCAATCCACACTATTCAGGTCTGTTACACACTGAGCCCTCCTGGCAGGAAAGAGATTACTACCTTGGAACTTCCTGTGGCAATCTAATATCCAAACTGGCATTTTGCTTTATTGATAAAAGGTGAATTGTGAATAATTTACAGTGTCAATTTGTAGAGACAAACGTAAATGCTAAACAAAAGGGTATCTTTTAATTATTCTGTTGTGTATTTGGACATGCAGGTGAATGCTAGCTTCAGTCAATAGGTGCTAGCAAGTAGACCGACTGTATGCTGCTCAGTTCCCCTGAGTCAATTCCTGGTTTCCTACTTTTCTCCCCTCTCCACTCCCTGAGGGAAACTCTTTCTCAGTGCTGCTGTGGTTGTGGCAGAGTTTAGCCATGAGGGGGAGTGCCAGGTTTTCTGAGAAGAGGTGCTAAGCAAGGGTTTCATACCCTCTGTCACACGCATATTGCAATGTTTATTTCTTTACATCCTCTTTCTATTTCTTTGTTTCACTTTTTCTCTCTAATTAAATGATAATTCAGTTGTTTTTTTTCGAACCTGTTTAAGCCCCTTAATAATATTTGTTTATTCAATTTTCATTACCGTTCTGACAGGAGAGCTCAGAACAGTTTATATGAGTTTATTCAGGTACTCAAGCATTTTTCCCTGTCTGTCCTGGGGGGCTCACAATCT
The DNA here is from genome assembly GCF_902459505.1 of Geotrypetes seraphini. NCBI lineage: Eukaryota > Metazoa > Chordata > Amphibia > Gymnophiona > Dermophiidae > Geotrypetes > Geotrypetes seraphini. Next base: position 33,291,391 of record NC_047101.1, on the reverse strand, counting down.
ATCTAATGTATCTGGGGCAATGGAGGGATTAATAATAATAATAATAATAACTTTATTCTTCTATACCGCCACAATCTTGCGATTTCTAGGCGGTTTACAATCAAGAGTGCTGGACATTCAGCGAAATACAATAAGTACATATTCAGAGAAATACAATTTGCTGAGCGAAAATGTAATATGTACATTTTAGTAGGTAATGTCCGACAGGACCTGTTGGGGATAAATAGCAACGTAAAGTTACGATAAGATGAAGATAACAGATTATATTTATAACAGTGCTGTAAGTTCAGGTGGAATAGAATTAAGTGACTTGCCCAGGGTCTGAAGGAGCAGCATGGGTTTGAACCCACAACCTCTGGGTGCTGAGGCTGTAGCTTTAACCACTGCACTACTCTAGAAATCAAAATGTAGTAAAAGTGAGCCAAGTACAGGACAATCAAGCCATTGTGACATCACTGATGAGGTTGGCTCTTAGGCATTGGTGGAATGAGGCATTATGATGTCACAATACCAGCTCTGGTTATCAGAAGCTGAAGCTTTTCACACTATTTATTCATTCAATTTTCTATACCATTCTCCCAGGAGAGCTCAGAACGGTTTGCATGAATTTATTCAGGTACTCAAGCATTTTTCCTTGTCTGTCCCGGTGGGCTCACAATCTATCTAATGTACCTGGGTTAATGGGGGGATTGAGTGACTTGCCCAGGGTCACAAGGAGCAGGGTGGATTTGAACCACCCTCAGGGTGCTAATGCTGTAGCTTTAACCACTGTGCCACACTCTAAATATGCCATTTGTCTCATAATATTTGTCATTCTAAACTGTTGTTCCCGTTATTTGTTAGTCCTATTGAAGCAATAACTAACCAAAAGAAATCCAACAACAATGGCCTCAACACAGATCCATAAACAGGACTAGACAATATATTGGACCCTAGGCAAGCATACATTTGTAGATCCTTCTTACCACATACAAACCCCCCCCCCCTTCCCAATCCCCAGGAGATGTGTATTCATGGCCTTTCCACCCCCATGTTTCACTATAAGTTATAGGATGAAATTAAGGGGTGATAGGTTCCGGAGTAATCTGAAGAAATACTTTTTTACAGAAAGGGTGGTAGATGCATGGAACAGTCTCCCGGAAAAGGTGGAAACAGAGACTGTGTCTAAATTCAAGAGGGCCTGGGATAGGCACGTGGGATCTCTCGGAGAGAGAAAGAGATAATGGTTACTGCGGATGGGCAGACTAGATGGGCCATTTGGCCTTTATCTGCTGTCATGTTTCTATTACTGCACTTGACACGCTAAAACATAAGCGCATCAATGCCAACTTACATGTGCATTCTATAACGCCATTGTGGTGCCCAAAAGCTTTTATAGAATTAGCACTCAGTGTGTTTATTTATTTATTTCAATTTCTATCCCGTTCTCCCAGAAGCTCAGGACGGGTTACAAGTAGACATTCACAATCGTTTGAAAACAGACTAGTCATGACAACCAATAGGTTACAGTAGACAACAACAGAGCTTATTCTAGAGACCAGACTAGTCATAGCGAAGAGTACTAGGCAGTCTTAATGTTTTTGATGTGTGGCATCAAGGCACCAGTTGTTCCCTATGAGAATTAGTTCTGTGGCTTCACCAGCCCTGGTTGACTTAAGGACTAGAAGGTAGGCCAGGAACTAAACCCACGCCTGGATGTGATATACTGGTTTGAATCTCAGTGACTTGACTTTTCTGAGTGCTTGGAAGTTCTTGCTTTTCTTTGAAATTGATACTTAGGGCTCGTTTAACGAAGGTGCGCTAGATGCTAACGCCTCCATAGAGCTTGCATTAGTATTTTTCATGTAGTGCAGGGTTTGTGTATGCTAATCTTCAGCGCGCGCTAAAAACGCTAGTGCACCTTAGTAAAAGAAGCCCTTAGTGTTATTCTCTTAGTTTACAAATATTTTCTGTTCATTCTCAGTGTTTTCTGGAGATTCACGACTTCAAAAAATAAACTGGAAACCAAGACATAGCCTCTTCATGGGCTGTATTTTCAGATTTTCCTTTTAATTTCATTATGACCTTGAAATAACTACATTATCAGCCTTTCCTTGACCCTCTTCTAACTAGGTTAACTTGACTAAAATTTCAATTAGAGGATAAGTAGTTCAAGATGGTACTCATGGTGACCAGAGCATTTTGTTTGATGTTTTAAATATGGAGTGTTCTTAAAAATAACCTTCAGTTCAATTGGTATTTTCTGCAAGATTGAGAGGATCAGCACCAGAATTACAGGGAATTATATTCGTTTTATTGCAGCATTTTTGTAGCAGTAGAAAGCAACATATGCTGGATGCCCTGTTGGTCCACTTGCTGTTCTTTTCAGGTCATCTGCTCCACAGTTCAACTAGGGGTGCTACAACGACAGAATTCATAGCTTCTCGAGGGAAGTCATGCTTTAGAACACACCAAACCAGCCTCGTTTTGAAGATATCCACAATAAATGTGCGTGAGGTAGATTTGCATAAAATGGAGGCACATTTATTGTGACTATCCTGAAACATGATTGACTGGATGTTTCCCAAGAGCTCAATTGAGAACTACTGCTTTAGAACGATACCTAGTGGCTAGATTAAGAGCCTATGGGAGTCTTTTACTATAGATTAGCACAAATTATCTGCAGCAGAGTCAATGGGAATAACATGGGTCCTGTGGCAGATAATGTGTGGTAATCTTTAGAACATCCCCCCCCAAAAAAAAAAAAAAAAAAACCCAAAACAACCTATACTTTCAAAATTTTGGAAAGAGTCCTAGTGTATTACCCTGTTCAGTACCATTGTTTATTGAAAGCTTCTATACTGCTACTAAATTCCGGGGAGTCAATTCAGAGCGGTCTACATGAGCTTCTGTAGAGATGTTACCATACAGAGTTACAAAGAGCAATGGTCAGACTAGGTATGTGGGGGAAGGAGAGAGGAAAGAAAATAGATAGCAATTCCTAATAGTTGTGAATGATGGTTCCTGGCACCATTTCTCACCTTGATTCCAGTTGAATTGGAAGTACAAAGGAACAGGAAAATACTGCTAGGTCAAAACAACAACAACCAAAACAAACTAAATAAGAAATTTATACTTGGGCAAGGTAAGAGGAGGTATGTCTTGTCAGACAAATATGATCAATTTATTTGACTGGGTGACCAGATATGGTGTATTTACTGTAGATTTTTGCAAAACCTTTGACAATGCTCCACACGGACATCTAATAAAAAAACTGAGTGCCCTTAAGATGGGCCTCAAAATGACAGACTGGATCAGGAATTGGTTGAGAGTTAGGCTACAGAGGGTAGTGGTCAATGGAGATCTCTGTGAGGAAAGGGATGTTACCAGTGGTGTGTCTCCGTCTCTCACTCCTTCAATCCGTTCAAAATGTTGCTGCACAACTCATATTCCAAGAGAGCCGCCATGCTCACATTACCCCTCTCCTCAAGTCACTTCATTGGCTCCTCATCCGTTTCCAAATACAGTTTAAACTCCTCTTACTGACTTACAAGTGCATTCACTTTGTGGCCCCTCAATATCTCTCCTCACTTATATCCCCCTATGCTCCCCACGCAAACTCCGTTCATCGGGTAAGTCCCTCTTTTCTGTACCCTTCTCCTCCACTGCCAACTCCAGACTCCATCCCTTTTTTCTTGCCACTCTGTATGCCTGGAACATGCTGCCAGAGTCAATATGTCATGCAGTATTCAAATCCAAGCTAAAAGCCCACTTTTTTCAAGCTGCTTTCAACTCTTAGCTTCCGCTCACTGTCAGATACTAAATGCTGTGGATGGGCAGACTAAATGGGCCATTTGGCCTTTATTTGTTATCATGTTTCTAGGGTCGGCAGCTTCTCGAGATATTCCACCACAAGTAGATTCTACCTCAGCCACAGATAGATTCTCAATGGCACCTTCCTCTTGAGGAGGAAAACACTCCAGATCCTTCTGCTGTTGTTCCTCCAGGTTTCATCATTGAGCCTGAAGCTGTACAAGTGGTGAGTTGCTACTCGGGGGTGTGGTGGGGAGATAATGATGTTTCCAAACCCAATTGCACCACTGCTTCTTCAGTGGAAACAGATGCAGGTAAAATTTCCGTGATTGCAAGTAAGGGTTTGTTGATGAAGCAGCTGAGCAATAGCGACCTTTCCCTGCCCCTCTTCTAACTAGGTTAACTTGACTAAAATTTCAATTAGAGGTTAAGTAGAGGAGAAAATTTGTAATCTTCCTTTGCTTTTAGATGGAATAGCTCTAAGAAGTAAAACATTTTTTTTCCAAGCACCAAATCAGCAACAGGAAGCTGACAAATTCATGCAACCTTTGTAACTCCTCCCCCAGGGTAATAGAGGTCGCTCAGTGCCTATCTAGGTTCAAGGCAACTTACAAATCAAGAAGTTTACATTTAGTTTAGGAGTTGCAATAATGAAATATAAAATAAGCACTATACAATTACATTACATTAGTGATTTCTATTCCGCCATTACCTTGCGGTTCAAGGCGGATTACACAAGGAGTTATTTGGACAATGAGGTAGTTACCAGAGATAGGAGATGTAGTAATCATTCAATAGAGGGGAACATTGAGTTGTCATTAGAATTACATTACAGCAATTTGAAGTAAAATGCAGTTGAGTTAGATACAAGTAGATTGGTGTGATTATGTTATGTGGAGTTTGGGAGGGAGGTCTTGTGGGTTCTGGAAGGGTGAAATACTGTGTAGGTTGCTGTGGAAGAGCATACTTGTTAAGTATCAATGCAGTATATGTTCTCAAAAAGGAAAGTCTTCAGTTTGTTTTGAAATCTGGGGTAGTTAGGTTCTGTCTTGATAATTATTGGAAGATTGTTCCGGGTCTTAGTGTCGAGGTAGCTGAGTAGTGAGTTAAATAAGAACATAACATAAGCAATGCCTCTACTGGGTCAGACCTGTGGTCCATCGTGCCCAGCAGTCCGCTCACGCGGCGGCCCAACAGGTCCAGATTGGTGTAAGGGAAGTCACAGTAAATATTTTCCTATCCCTGGAAGGTTCACAATTAGGGTTACCAAACGTCTGAATTTCCCCAGGCATGTCCTCCTCAAGAGGAGACGGTAGTGGCTAGCACGCAAGGCATTTTAGCGCATGCTATTCTGTGTATTAAGGCCGTAACACACCTTTGTAAAAGGAGCCCTGAAAGTACAGTGCGTATGATATCAGGAAGGGAGGAAGTCATTTCTTTTAGCAGCGCTATTGACAGCCCAAGTACCAGTAAAAATCTTAGTGATGAATCCTTATTTTGTTTTCCTTATCATAGATAATCCAAATTTCCTCCTTTCGAGGAAATGTCCAGAAGTCCGGACGGCTTTTCAAAACCCGGCACTTTGTCTTGGTTTTGAAAAACCTCCCTCAAAATCGCCATAGGGCAGGAGGGTAACATGATAACGTCACGCGTGCACACATGCACTTGATATCATCACATGCAGGTATGCGCGGATGCCCTTCTGCCTGACCAGAGCAGGCAGCAGGGGGTGGGGTTGGGGCAGGGCAAGGGCAGGATTGGGGGGACGGACTGGTGTGGGGATGGGTAGAACTGGGCAGGGGGTCTGGATTTTCTGAACGGAAACTCTAGTAACCCTATTCACAGTTAAAGAAAGAAAAATTAGAAAAAGCTGCATAAAGAGTTCATCCAGCACCCTTTGAGTCTCTGCCCTGGATCTCAATAGGCTACTCTTACTATTTCACATGAACTTCGAACAGGCTACACAGATGTCCTCCATATCTAGGGTAGATGTTTCATTTTGTAAACTGGGGGTTTATGGTAGACATAGCCAGAAATTGGTAATACATTTTTATAAGAAGCCACTGAAAAGTTCTCAGCCCAAACAACAAAGCTGGGGCAGTCTCCATTGAGGGCTATATACTTACTCCAGTGATTTTCCACTTTTTCACTCCATCAGAAAAATACAGAAGGAAAAAATGGAAGAAAAATCAATGGATTAAGCGTGTAGCCCAAGGGTCTCAAAGTCCCTCCTCGAGGGCCGCAATCCAGTCGGGTGTTCAGGATTTCCCCCATGAGTATGCATGAGATCTATGTGCATGCACTGCTTTCAATGCATATTCATTAGGGAAATCCTGTAAACCCGACTGGATTGCGGCCCTCAAGGAGGGACTTTGAGATCCCTGGTGTAGCCCTTGAAGGAGACTGCCCCAGCTTTTCAGCAATCTGTTGTATGTCAGCAGATCTTCTGAAATATGGGAAATCAGGATGTTTGAAGTTAGATGTCCTTTTCAAAATCTGCACAATGTGTAATAGAAAGGAGTCATCTATACTGGAAAACTAGGGAAGTCTCTTCTTTTAAAAATTACTGAGCTCTCGAATAATTTTCCTGTCCATTTGCTTGATCTGGGCTCTCTCCAATTATTCCAAAAACATCTGAAAACTTGGCTTTTTTTCAAAATTGTGATCTTCGTTTCCCTCTATATTATCCCTATTGTATTTTATTCTTTAATTTTCTGTAAACTGTGTCAAGCTCTATTTTTAAAGAGAAGATGCGGTATATAAGCTTAAGGTTTAGTTTAGTTTAGAAATGATTTGGAACCATTGGAACATTTCTGGATCTTCACCAGTTTCAGCTTCATGGGAGGGTCTTGGCCAGCCTCTCTTGGCCAAGCAGCCATTTTGGTATAAGCTTCTGCCTTCCCTAAAGTGAAAAGTACAACAGGCTACTCTATTTTTTTATGCTGCTTGCACTGTGTAATGGTACTTATTATTTTTTTTCTGGGAATGGAGTTCTAGATTATCTATGATAAGGAAAACAAAATAAGGATTCATCACTGAGATTTTTACTGGTACTTGGGTTATCAATAGCGCTGCTAAAAGAAATGACTTCCTCCCTTCCTGATATCGTACGCACTGTACTTTCAGGGCTCCTTTTACAAAGGTGCGTTACGGGCTTAACGCACGGAATAGCATGCGCTAAAATGCCCTGCGTGCTAGCCACTACCGCCCTTAGATCTGATTTGATATGCAGGGTCACAATTTTTTTGAGATGCTTACTCTTCCAAACATTGCCGTTTTCTTCTCTTCAACCAATTGTCTTGTCTCTTATTTTGTGATGTGTTTAACCACGTGTCTTGCTTCTGAGCATCTACTTACTTATTTATTTATTTTAAAGTATGAGTTACTAAGATGTTCTAGGCAATGCTTAATAGTTCATATAAAATAATAAGATCAAATAGGCAAAGCCAGGAAACCTAACCCATCCACCAGAAGATGAAAATAACAATATTCACATATAACAGATTTAAAATCCGTGAACACTGTCCAAACATAAAACCATCAAATAATTGAAAACCCAAGCGTTAGCCAGTTTGTAATAGTAAATAAAAATAAAATATCTTTCCACAACTATTCAAATGTGTCTCAAAATACCACCCACAGGATGAAGTTAAAGGATTTTCAACCACTAAATGCCATGACAGTAAACAGACAGCTCAATAGAGCTTGTTCTGCTTTCTAGATTGCAATCATTATTCAAGGGCACTGGTTGATACATTTGCTGGCTTTTCCTTCTGTTTCACATTTGCATTTAAATTCTCGAAGAACAGAGATAAGACTGAGAAGAAAACAAATGCTGCTTATTTGTTCTTCCAATGAGCTCTCATTATAAACAGCATTTTAAAAGTGGAAGAAACTCCAGAATCCTTTCATATTTATTTATTTTGGCTGTAGCATAAAACCTACTTTAACAAGCTGCAGGTTATTTAAGGGAAGTCTGACCCGTGTGGCTGTACTAAAGTGTTCCAGTTAAAATAAATGGGCGACCAACTTGCGTTGGAAGTCAGCTCTGCCGCAGGAGACTATGGCCTCTTCAGCCCCTATATCCTGGAATTCGGTCAGATGATAGAGTTGCACTTTAAACTGAGAACACAGCTAATACAGTGGTAGAGATTTCTACCTCGGGCCGTTGAGATAAATACACTCGGAGAATTCTTATGAGCATTGGGGCATTTACCTCGCTGGCCTACTGTAGAAACCTCAACCGTGGCTTTGTAAAAGGAGCCCTAAATGCAGGAAGCAGTTGCTGTTTCGGTGTTTCATAGTTACACTTATTTTCTGTGGAAATGTTTTTATTCAGAAGTCGGGAAAGCTTGTACTCGGTACTCACCCTTACGAGCGTATCTAAATCAGGGAGCTACTATGCTCTGTCTCATCAAAACCCCATGAACAGCTTTTGGTGCTTGAAATGGCTTTTCTAATATGTGCAGCCCTCTGTTTATTTATTAAGCCTTTTCAATTGTAAAGCAGGAGTGTCAGTTATACTGCTTGAACTATTCCTTGGTTCTGTTGAAATCTTTTGATCTTATTCCTAGATCATCTATTAATTTCTTCTTACTGCCACACACACTGCTCTTAAAAATCTTTCCATTTATTACCTGTTCCAACTCTATGTATATTTATATTTCGCTCAGATCTTTTCTTCGGTGGCAGAAGATATTTCCCTGTCCCCAGAAGTCTTAGTATCAGGATTTACTTCACTGATATGCATTGCCACACTTCATAGGGGAATAATGCTAAGAGAGAATTCTATAAGGAGCCATTCCATCTATAAATTTATTTGGTACTTAATATACCACAATTCCTTTGGTTAAAGCGGTTTACCTACTAAAATCAGAAAGTTAGAAAAGAGCTCCATTTACACACATTCAAGAGGAGTAAAGTATAACCTGTTCGCTCTGTAGGACCTGCAGATCATCCCCACAGGAGTTAATTAAAGGCCTGCTCAAATAAATATATTTTTAAGGCCTTCTTGAAACTAGGGAGGGCTGATATTCTTCTAACTGACTGGGGTAAAGCATTCCAAAGCTTAGGCATGGTGAAAAAGAAAATGGAATGCCTGTCTGCTTCATTGGAGGCTTTGGAAGGGTGGGGGGGGGGGGGGGGGATAATCAATTGGCTTCTAAAGAGCATAAGGAAGAATCAAGCTAGAGAGGGGACATAAAATTTTAAATTGGAACCGGTGAGGAAGAGTTAACCAATGTAAGGACAGTGGAAAAGGGGTACAATAGTCGTATGGTTTTGTGAAGTTTGGAGACATCATAATTCACATTGAGTAAGGCCTGAGTGAATGTTATTGCAATAATCAATATGGGAACGTACAAATGCATGAAGTAACATCTGAAGGGAATGGATATGAACCTGACTAGTAACTAGAGCTCCATATTGATGTGATTATATTGCCTTTTTCTTCCAGATTAATTTTGGTTTTGGGTGGACAGTAGTTTTGTATTATTACTTCAGTCGTTCGTCAAATTTTATTTCAGTGAGTTGTGACTCCTGATGCACCCTCGGCCATGTCGAGCCTTTTGAGTTCATCCCTGTGCCGGAATCTCTTGTCGATAAGTCTGCTATTTGGAGACAGATGCACATTACTTTTAAAAATGTCCATTGATTTGCCTCATTCTTTTTGCCTGTTGCCTTCCATGTGAGGACTACATTCTCCTTTTGTTTTGGTTTTATTTCCCGTGTTTCTGTGATCGCATATGTGTGCATTATTCTGTTAGCAAGTGCTTATCTTTCATACTATGTGCTTTGTAGATTGGCGTTCACATTGATGGAGTCCGAGTAGGATGTCGGCTAGGCACCTACTTATGCACATAATTTATAAAATGCTATAAGTCATCCACCTATCATTTGAATCTAGGAGCAAGTCCACACCAGCTCTATGGCTGGAGTTAGTTGCTCTTGCCTACCCCTATATGCATATATACAACTGGTTACACACCAGTACTCTGTAAAGGAAAGTACACACTGACTTTAGTTTATAGAATAGGCTCCAAATTGGTCTTCCTAGAGACCTAAACATATGTGGGTGTCCCTTTATTGGATTGCATAGGTGCCCATTTATTCATAGAAAGTAATTGTTTGAAAAAAGCAAGATGGCGCTCGAGCAGGACGCGAGTTGAGGGAGCTCCCGCCGTTTTGGAAGTTTCTTCCTCTATTTGTGTGCCTTATTATTTCTAAATACCTGCAAAATGCCCAAAAGACGGGGAAAGCCGAGGGGCAATCCTCCAGTGGCTCTGGGAACCTCAACGCCGCGGCAGACTGCGATTACAGCATTCGCAGTCCATCAGACTTTGGCGGGTGTTCCTGTTGCTGTGCAAGGGGAAGCGCACAGCTTAGGCAGCGATATTTTGTTGAGCCCGTGTGGACCACATACTCCCCCCATGCCCGGAGATACTGAGGCGGGACAGACGAGTCTGGAGGACTCACCGAGTGGTGAGGAGCGTTTCGAACGCCCAGCTAACCCGGATGTCAGCACTTCGTCATCGACTCAAGCTTTGGAGCCGATGCAGGTGGGGAAATTTTCACCGCTGAGAACGAGTGGTGGTGAGGGCGAGGGAACTCGCGGGTCAACCCGCGTAGAAGGAGCCATTTTCCAACAAGCTGATCTTTCCCCCTTCAAGCCACTTGTGAAACCGGCAGCGGTGACTCTGGATTCGATCTGGACCGCGATAGAAAACCTACATGCGGTATGTACTAACTTTGTCATAAATACCTTAAATTTATCTGCTAAGATAACCCATTTGGAGACCTCTGCTCAACTTCAGAAGGAAGAAATATCTAAATTGGAGAAAACAACCAATGAAACGAAGACTATGCTTGTTAAACAAACATCTGACAAAATGCTAATAATGAGAAAGATTGAAAATTTGGAAAATCAACAAAGGAATTTAAACTTGAGACTTTTAAATTTTCCAATTGCTAAATATTTTTCTCCTTTAGAATTGTTTAAAAAATTTTTGGTAACGGTGCTGAAAGTTCCAGACTCTAACTTACCCCCTGTACAAAAAATTTATTATTTAAAAAAGATTGCAGAGGATACTCAAGGGGAAAAGACTGAGTTAGATGTCTCTGCATTATTGGGATCATCTGTGATAGAGGTGCAAGGCCGTGCTACATTGGTAGTTACGCTTGTGTTTCTACAAGATAAAGAAATGTTACTGAAATTATACTTTAAAATGAAACAGGTCTCCTATTTAGGTGAAAATATATTTCCAGATGTATCTAAATGGACTCAATCTCGCAGGAAAGAATTTCTTACATACCGTACAAGAGTGATTTCTTTAGGGGCAAGTTTTCAGTTAAGGTTTCCTTGTAAGTGTTTTATTTCCTATCAAGGGAATAAGTATATCTTTTTTGAACCGGCCCAATTGGGTTTTTTCCTGGAAGGTAAAGGGCTTTCTACCGTGGCCCAGACTGAAACTGAAGTTGTATAATGTGGTCATAAAATGATAAGAATGATGTAAGTTTGAGCTTAATTTCCTTTTATCATATATTAGTTTTTGATCCTTGATCCCCAAAAGGAGGTTTCTTAAGCTTTTTTCTACCTCACAGGTGGACTATATTTAAGAGATTTTCTTCTTCTTTTTCTTTTTGTTTCATATTCATTTGTTTAACAATGAATTGAAAAAGATGTATTCAATATTTCTTGTACAAATTTTGTATGTAATTATTTGAAAATATAAATAAAAAAAAAGAAAGTAATTGTTTGATGTCCAGGGACATGCCTATAGGCACCTATGTATAGGCTTCATAAAACCTGTGAGAGTAGTGGGTAAGTGTACCCCCATACATTTATACTTTCTTAGAAGTTGGTATAAATTGTCATGCCTATTTTATAGGATATGCCAGTACTTCACATCTCTACCGGCCCTCACCCAGTCTCCTCCCTAAATATTCCATGCCTGTTTTATACATTCATAACCCTTGGAAGATATCAATAAAGGAAACAGTCCAAGTTCTCCAAGCCTGCCTATTACCAGCTTTTGCAGGTGGTTTGCTCCTCAGAGCTGATTGTGGGGGTTAAGGCTGCTGTGTAGCTTAGCCACTTTTTCTTGAAATGATATAAGAGAAAAAAGAGTCCCTCAAAAAATATCCCTCCCGGATATCACAGTATACACATCCCCCTATAACCTTATGCACTCCCCAAGAACTCCAAATCACTGCAGGGCTTTTGGGATGAGAAAAAAAAAAAATGCCACAAATGGCTACTTGCCCACAGTGCACAGGTTAATTTCCATGGCCTCTGCTTGGTTAGGAACTGGCTCTGATTCCACAAAGTCCATGCTTTCCACTTCTGGGTCTGGCTCTGGTGTCTGGGAAGCTTCAGGAGACTGCCAGTTCATGGGGTCTTCTACCTGGACCCATTGAAGTTTTCTCAGCCACTGTTGGAACCACACCCAGGCCTAGCTGGAGTGGCAGCTGACTTCAGCTCTCTCTGGCTCCCCCAGTGGTCATTGGGGAGATTTTCCTCCCCCTCACTAAAAGGGTGCTGCCTTGGCTGAAATGGGGGTTAGACAGCTCTGTGTGGTTTATACTGCCTTTTCCTATAAATCTGCTTCTCTCGATGGCCTGGAAGCACTTTTTCTCTCCTTTCTTGTGTGTTAAGACTGACTATAGGGTCTGACCTGCCACAATCTGCAGAAACCATTATCTCTTCCTCTCTCTAAGACAGGGGTGTCAAAGTCCCTCCTGGAGGGCCGCAATCCAGCCAAGATTTTAAGATTTCCCCAATGAATATGCATGAGATCTATTAGCGTACAATGAAAGCAGTGCATGCAGATAGATCTCATGCATATTCATTGGGGAAAGCCTGAAAACCTGACTGGACTACGGCCCTCCAGGAGGGACTTTGACACCTGTGCTCTAAGAGATCCCACGCTTGCTTGAATTCAGACATAAATTCAGACATGCACAAAAGTCAGCAATCGTCCTTAAACCGGCCCGATGCACAAAAACGGCTCACCGTGTGTTATTCCCCTCGATCAGCTAACTCCCGCAGTCTGAATATCAGGCCCACTATCTTTATCTTTGTGTAGTGCTTCTGAAAAGATGCTGACAGTATTAGGAAAGTATTTGAAAAAGAATGCACATTCTTGACATCACAGCTCTCATAATAAACAAATGCCTGGAAAACCCTGAAGAAAATGAACAGTCTTGTAAATGACATGGGAAACAAATTGAAATGCAAATTTTCCATCTGCTCATCCTTACAGTTGACTAAAGGGTTCTTTTACTGAAGCTTAACACACACCAATGGACATTAGCCTGTACCAAATGCTACACAGCCCATTTACCCTCAGATTCTATATTTGGTGCCCAAAACTAGGAAATAAGCAAAATACTCATTTGCAGAAGTCTCCTTGTACTGTATGTGTCTTAAAAAGAGACACTTACATCCCAAATAATCAATTTAAATATCAAAGAGAATTTCAGCAGTGGGAACTCGCTGCAAGGTAAAGTATCGTCATGGAACCCTTGAGCAAAAATATACAGGTCCACTGTTACATCATATTTTCTCTTTGAATAACATTGGGACTCATACATCAGCCATTCTCATTTATAATTGTCCGCAGCTTTATTTAACATTATTTCCAATATTAACTTTCACAACATTTTTGTGAATGGAACAATACCTCCAAATTTAACCTTTCTTGGGATTTACCTCCAAGAGCTAATTGGTGTCGAAACTTGCTCCCTTATCCCCTAAAACTTTCTGTTCTAACTCCCGGTGACTTACAGTGTGAAGACCTTCTTCTTTACTAACCCAGCTCCGTGAAGACCCATGTCTACACCCCGGACGGATGGAATCCCAAAGGCAACACCTAATATACCAAACGGCATCTCGCTAAAACTCGCATGCCACCGCAAATATAACTTGAACTATTACCACTTTCTCTGACAACAAAGATGCACCCACCTGCAAAGAAAAGCTATTCTACTTCTAGTATATCTACACTGAAAATATTGCAAGCCAAACCACCCTATGTCCAATAAGTCTGTATCTCTAAGTCTACATGTTTTATCTATACTGTAAATGCTGTAAATGTTTTGAACATTTGTCCTGCCCATACTATGAATGTACTCCTGTAACCCATTCTGGGCTTTTTTGGGAGGACGGACTAAATAAATAAAGCCACCTGAACTCGTGGCAGTGCCGCCCACAAATATATATCTACAAGGCACATATCATAGGTATTCCACTTCAATCCACCTCTGATAAATGCTCTGCCCTTAGGCCCAGCACCACCAAGCTGCAACCGATCCCCCCCCAACTTTCCTCCCAACTCACGGCTCCCCCAATCTTAACCACCACTTACAGTGGTAGGGATGGAAAAGCTCAAATCCCTCCTGACTCTCCTCGCCTGTTCTCTCACTGTACCACTTCGTTTGCCCACCAAGTTTCTCAACTTGCTTCACCTCTTCAACTCCTCCCCCTTTTCTTTTCCCCCAATCCCTTACTTCCAACCACCACCAATCAGTCTTTTCCTTTTCCCCTGTTACTATCTAACCTCACCCCTCCCCATTCCTTCCTCTTCCCATCTTTTAACTCCTTATGCCTGGCTTTGGTGTTGTCCAATGTTATTAGCCACTCAGTTTAAACTGTGTGACCTTTTTATTTAAATAATTTTTTATTGAGCATATATAAGAACTAACTATACAAAAAGAATGGCATTATAAATATCAAATATTAAGCTCAATCAATTTTCAATAACAATCCTCAATCCCATCATATCAACCTACTCCCCCCACCCATCTAATCCCCCATTCAGTATCTATAACAGATGTATTGAACATATACAAAATCTAGCAAAGAATATAATTGCAAACATCAAATATTAGGCTCAAAAATTTTCCAATGTCAATCTCCAAATCTACCCTACCAACCCACATCCCTCACTCATCTAACCCCTTATCTAATAACCAAAGCAGATGTATTTTAAATAGTAACTAATTATATGACTAATTTTTTCTACCCTTTTCCCTTCTCAGGACTGCAAAAAAACCAAAAAGTACTACTTAAGGTCTTCCTAATAAAACACGACTGCAAGCAGTGGAAGTCAATGTATTAAAGATTGGTTGCCAAATTGTAAGTAACATTCTGCCCTGTTTTATATCCCAATCAGAAATAGCCTCCATAAGTACAAGATGTAACATTCTAGCTCTCCAGTGACCATAAGTTGGTCCTGCAGAACCTTTCTATAAATAGAGAATAGCTTTCAAGCCTGAAAGAATCACCCATTTTAAAAATTTTTTTATAACCATTAGAACATAAGAACATAAAAACATAGGTTTAGGATGTTGAATATCGAAAATCCAAAATAAACTATAGCTATTACAATGCCATTAATATGCTACATACGACTAACTTGAGAAAAAAATATTTTTTTAAAATATCTTTATTCATTTTTAAGTCATACATAAGTTCATAGAAACATAGAAGATTACGGCAGAAAAGGGCTACAGCCCATCAAGTCTGCCCACTCTGCTTACCCACCCCCTGTCTATGCCCTAATGACCCAATTTCCTTATCTTGACCCTCGTAGGGATCCCACATGGGTATCCCATTTATTCTTAAAGTCTGGCACGCTGTCTGCCTCGATCACCTGCACTGGAAGCTTGTTCCAATGATCAACCACTCTCTCTGTGAAGAAATACTTTCTGGTGTCGCCATGAAATTTTCCGACCCTGAGTTTGAGCGGGTGCCCTCTTGTGGCCGAGGGTCCCTTGAGAAAGAAAATATCATCTTCCACTTCGACATGTCCCGTGAGGTACTTAAATGTTTCGATCATGTCTCCCCTCTCCCTACGTTCCTCAAGAGTGTAGAGCTGCAATTTGTTCAGTCTCTCTTCGTACGAGAGACTCTTGAGCCCCGAGATCATCCTGGTGGCCGTCCGTTGAACCGATTCAATTCTGCGCACATCTTTACTGTAACGTGGCCTCCAGAATTGCACACAGTACTCCAGATGCGGTCTCACCATGGCCCTGTACAACGGCATTATGACTTCAGGCTTTCGGCTGACGAAACTTCTATTGATACAACCCAATATCTGCCTTGCCTTAGATGAAGCCTTCTCCACTTGATTGGCAGTTTTCATGTCTGCACTGATGATTACTCCTAAATCTCGTTCTGCTGAAGTCCTAGTTAAAGTTTCTCCGTTCAAGAAGTACGTCCTGCATGGAATTCCGCTTCCGAGGTGCATGACCTTACATTTCTTAGCATTGAAGCCTAGCTGCCAGGTTGAGGACCAACTTTCCAATGTAAGCAGGTCCTGCGCCATATAATTCTGTAAACTGCATTCACTTACTATATTACATAGTTTGGCGTCATCGGCGAATAGTGTTATTTTACCTTGAAGCCCTTGAGTCAGATCCCCTATGAATATGTTGAAAAGGAGTGGACCCAGGACCGAAGACCAAGTTCAGCATATTATACAATCATAGTACACTATAAAAGCACGTAAAATCAATCAAATTGTAATCTATGACAAGTAAATACATCACCCCCATACTCATATTCAAAAATTTATCTCAAATTAAAGAATTAAAAATTATTTTCCAACCCTCTCTCCCACCCAGGACGTGCATGACCAAAGGGCAAAATCAACAATCACTCTTTGCAAAATTTGTCAATGGCTCCAACATTTTCAGAAATTTTTTGTAATGTCCCTGTCGTATAGCCATAATACGTTCCATTTTAAAAACGTGACACAGAGACTCCCACCAAAAGGTATAGTACAGTCTATCCCAGTTTTTCCAATTCCTTAAGATAAGCTGTTCTCCGTTTTGTTTCTTCGTTAGGGGTAGACACCAATTTTACAGTTGAAAACCTATAACAAAAATTAAAAATATATCCCACCAGTATGTTTAGAATTGAGTGTGAATGCGAGAGAAACAGCTTTTTTGAATATTCTTTTAAAGAGGGTTGTCCTTTGCAATGTGCTTTGATATTTAAATTGATTATTTGCGATGTGTCTCTTTTTTAGATGCATACAATACAATACAAGGAGACTTCTGTAAATGAGGTTTTTGGTTCTTAGTAGTATTGGATATACCTCTTTTGTTTTTTGACCCCATTGAAAATTTTTTTTGCTAATCTACAGTGTTTGATTTACAGCCTAAAACTGGGTGCCAATTTAAGATATATGCCATATTTTGAAATGGGATATAAATTTATTTGTCATATATATATATAGCGCCTTGGCGTGCTTATCTTGCAACACTTGTATTGGAAGGTTCTTGTCCCAAGTATGGTTATTATAAAGCCACTTTATCCCATATGTTTTGGATTTGTCCTTGGGTAAACCAATTTTGGAATATAGTTTTTTTCTAGAGTTAGTAGTATGTGGAACACCAAATGGCATTGTAATAGTTATAGTTTATTTTGGTTATTTCATATACAACATTTTATTCCAAGTAGATTTTAAAGTTTTTTTTAAACGAACTATACTTTCACGTTTGAAGATTATCCTTTCACTTTGGATAAAATCAATCCCTCCAGCTTATAGTCAATGGCACTGTTACATCTTTTAATAATGGAAAGTATGTCTATTTCTGAATGGGACACTAGGAAGGGACAGGTGTTACTCACAATTTAGCAATCTTTTTTGAATACATTAACTTCTAAAGCACGTAGATTGGTCTTGAAAACATATTAATTATATATGTTTGTTTTTTTTGGTTTGTTTGGGGGTTTTTTTTTGGGGGGGGGATTGCAGCCCTGGAAGGGGGGGAGGAAATGGGAAGATGTATAGAAGGAATTAGTTGTAATTAAATTAGTTAATTAATTAATTTTATTTGCTATTATATTGTTGAAATTGTATTTATATTGAAAATTTAACAAAAATGATAAAAAATAAGATATATGCCTAATTAAATTGGCTAAGGAACTAATTAGTGCCCATAATTGGGCATTGATTGGCACCAATTTGGAACTGGATGCACATTCTTCTATGCTTTATTCTACATCAATGTGTGCCCAAGTCCTATAGGTCGAAACTCAAAAGAGATTTGGCCTTGGGAGATGCATGGGTGGATCAGGGGCATTCCTAAAATGTTCACGCAATGTTATAGAATACTGGAGATGTGCGCAGGGGCGCTCACCTTTTAGTGTCTTGCCCATTATAGAATAGCATGAAACACCATTTTATTTTCCATCTTTCTACCTATGGGTCACGTGGCACTTAGGGCTCCTTTTATCAAGGTGCGCTACGGGGGTTAGCGCGTCGGGCATTTCATCACGCGCTAACCCCCGCGGCACACCAAAAAACTAATGCCTCGTCAATGGAGGTGTTAGCGACTAGCGCGGCAGGCGGTTCAACGCGCGGTATTCCGCGTGTTAACCGCCTACCGCAGCTTGATAAAAGGAGCCCCATGTGTAAATAGTGACATTGCATGTGTAGATTACAGACACAAGTAAATGGCAATTTCAGAATGCCACTATTTGCATGTGGAGATGGCCTGTAACATAAGAAGTTTGAAGGGAATTTGTTTTAGGCATTGTGTGGAGAAATTAAAAAAAAAACCAAACCTTGTACTTTGCAATGGGAATACAAGCAATAGTTCTCAAAATTTCTGTGTCGGTTTCTGCACTTCCTGAGCTTTTTCTATCAATTAATTTTTTTATATTCTTTCTTAATTGACCCTATCCTTGTGTACAAACCTTAAATGTTCCTTTTTCTTTTTTTTTATTTTATTGTATAAATTGTATTTCTACCCTTTACCTACTTGTTAAGTTTGTATTAATAGAACATAATGATTAGTCTGTATAGTTTTGTCTCATTTGTATTTGTCATCCCTGGCTTTTATTGTATATTATAATTATGTAATATGCATTGAAATATTGGATATTGCGTAAAATCAAAATTTATTAAACTTGAAACTTGATATGCATAAAGTTCTGCAAAGTGCTTGTTGTGGTCAGGACTTGAAACCAATGAATGAGGGGGTAATTTGTGCTTAGCTTTCATAATGTAAAAAGTTACATTTCAGGGCTTTGCTGCTTGCTAACTTGCACTTCTGCTGTATAATTGCTGCTGAAAATTGGTACTTTCACTTCTATTTATCTGCTTTACATGGAAGAAAATGACTGGGGCTGCTCCTTTTCTCCACGTGTATGCTCTGGAAATTACTGCTTCCGTTATTAGTACTGGCAGATGCACAGTGAAACCAAAACAAAACCAAAAAAAGACTGCAGAACACTGTACAAGATGCAGGCGATGTTTATTTCAATAAACAACTTGTTGCGCAGAAATAAACCTTACCTTAGGAAGGTAAAGGGACCCGACACGGTCTGTGTTTCGATCAGCACGTCTTCATCAGGGGTCCCTAAGATGCCTGGTGTGCGAACTGCGGTGTCTGGGAAAGCATGTCACTGCTCATAGGACAACTTGTTTATTGAAATAAACATTGCCCTGCATCTTGTACAGTGTTCTGCAGTCTTTTTTTTTTTGGTTTCACTGTTCCTTTTCTGCAGACTCGTTAGATTTTGGTTTGTTTTTTTTTTGTCTGACAGATGCACATGCATTTTCTGGTGTCCTTATACGTATTTTACAAAAGGCTCTCTTTCAGTACTGTCCTTTATAAAATTCTGGAGGATATGTCCTCATGTTTTATGTATAATGAAGCTTTGTGTATGCGTCTATACTCTAGGAGCTTCAGAAATGGAAACTGCCTGTCTGGGTGACTCGGAAACATAGTGGAGGAGGGAGAAAATTGTCTTAAAAGTACACCGTTTCTGAACTGGAGTCTTGATTCCCTAGGATTCCCCCTCCCCCTCACCTATTTTATTTGATGTTTTTCTTAGTTTGTTGGGGAAAGACATTCAGGCTTTGGGTTTATCTTATTATCTATGCAAATGATGTTCAGGTAATTATCCTAGTTAAATCCTCATTTCTGAAGCTTAACACAAACTCAACACTTGTTTTAATAAGATTTCAAATTGGATGAAAGCTTCTGCTCTAAAGTTAAGTGTTGACAGCCTAAACCTGTAAACAGTCCTATGATTAATGGACTCACTTTTTAATATAGTTTTGGGATTTTTGTTGACTCAAATTTAGAAACGAGTGTTCAAATAATGCATTTAGGGGCCCTTTGTATAAAGGTCACTAAGCACTTATCCCCAGATTCTATATAATTCTGCTACATTAGGCCACTACATTTAAGTGTGTAGCCAATGTAGCCAATATTATGGATCTGAAAATCATTGATCTGAGGTACTAGTATGAATATGAAAGCGTTTTTCTTGTCAGCTATTTTGTGCTGTTTGTGATGTAGTTGTATTATAATTTTATCTAAGAACATAAGAATTGCCGCTGCTGGGTCCATCATGCCCAGCAGTCTGCTCACCAGCACCCTTACTGAGACTAGCCCTACCTGCTTACGTTCCGGTTCAGCAGGAACTTGTCTAATTTGTCTTGAATCCCTGGAGGGTGTTTTCCCCTATGACAGATTCCGGAAGAGTGTTCCAGTTTTCCACCACTCTCTGGGTGAAGAAGAACTTCCTTACGTTCGTACGGAATCTATCCCCTTTCAATTTTAGAGTGCCCTCTTGTTCTCCCTACCTTGGAGAGGGTGATCAACCTGTCCTTATCTACTAAGTCTATTCCCTTCAGTACTTTGAATGTTTCGATCATGTCCCCTCTCAATCTCCTCTATTTGAGGGAGAAAAGGCCCAGTTTCTCTACTCTTTCATTGTACTCCTAAGCCCCTTAACCATCTTAGTCGCTCTTCTCTGGACCCTTTCGAGTAGTACCGTGTCCTTCTTCATGTACGGCAACCAGTGTTGGACGCAGTACTCCAGGTGAGGGCCGGTACAGCGGCATGATAACCTTCTCCGATCTATACCGTAGTAATATTGTAAACCGCTTAATACATTTGTCTAATCTCCAAGATATGATATGAAAAGGAAGAAGCCTCATTTTGAACTCTTTATAATTCATCTGGAATAACTTATTGCCCTCTTTTCACTCCTTCAAGTTTTGTTTATGTAATCACCACTGGCCCCAGGCTGATGGTGGCATTTGATTAAATCAGTCTGTAATGTACGGGTAGGGGTAGGTTGGCTAGGAATGGGGAGCAGGGGGGAATAATCTCATTGTCAAAATGTATTGTGCTGGTTTACTGTTTGTTCTTTTGATATTTATTTAGATCTATTAATCACTTTTCATGAAGAGGATCACCCAAAGCAGTTTAGAATTCATTGAATATTTGGTCGAATATATGGTCAAATACTCTTAAATATTTTCCCTACAATCTAACTGTGGTACTTGCCCAGAGTCACAAGTTGCAGGCTGGGAACCAACTCACATCCTCAGGATGGGGAGGCAGCAACTCCAACCACTAGGCTACCTTTTTAAATAAATAGGAGAGAACTCATTCAAACAAGATCAAAACAGAGCAGACAGACCCATCCACTATTTGGTGCCAGCAGGGCCGTCAGAAATGAGTAAAACATATGACAACAGACAATCATGACAAAATGAAAGTTACAGGAATGACTCTGGTATATATTAGCCCACCAAGGGCTAGATTTACTAACCCCCGATTCTGTGTCCGATCCGTGCCCGATTGCATGCAGGCCAACAAATTCACAAAAGGGGGACGATTGTTGACACCGCTCCCCACCCACCGCACGGATCGCTAGAGAGCGATCCCGACGCATGCGCAGACCATCTGCAGATGGTCTGCACATGCGTCTAGAGCGGCAACTTTTTTTAAAAAAGCTTTCTGGCCCAGCAAACCTGTGGTTTTAACTCACGGGTTAAAACCACGGGCTTGCAGTGCAGGGAAGGGCAGGAGATCAGGCTGAGACGGGGCAGAGAAGCAGGGCGGCAGAAGGCAGGCAGTCGGAAAGGTCCTCAGCAGTCGCTTCTTTGTGGATCAGCCAACCCAGTGGGTGTTCCCTGAAAAGTTGTGTGAATCGTGTCCCTGTCTACTTTGCATGCCGTTTCCCTTCATTTGCATGCATGGATCGGAATCGGATCGGAGGAGAGATTAGTGAATCGGGTCGCGGTCGCAAACCGATTGGTACACGATCGGTTTGCTTTGTGAATCTAGCCCTAATTTTCCAAATTCTTGATGAAAAGGAATGTTGTTAGTATTTTTTTTTTTTTCATTTACACAAAGGCTTTTACTTTAGAGACATGATTTTCATTAGATATTCATGAACAAACTGTTCAATGTGGAATTGAATTATTAGTACAAAGAGAAAAAATATGTGTAAAAGGTTTAAATGGTTTGAGAACAGCAGTGTGTGTTTCCAGTCTCCGCTGAGTCATGGATTGAATAAATGTGTCAAGTCCTTTCATTCATGCTTGGAACAATTATCTGTGAATTGCTTTTGCTGTGGTCTTTGTAAAAATATAAAAAGTGCAAAGTCCCCACCACTACCACAACCAATGGCTAAGTGTGAAATATTAATTCCTGCTTATAAACTTACCAGTTTAGATGGTAGAAGTGTCTCGAGATGTATGAAAATGTTGAAAGTTGAATTTGAGTCAAGCAGCTGCTAGGGAAATCCACCTGAACTTTGTCTTCCTGCAGACCCTATATACATCTAGAGCAGATTGAAAGACCAAAGGCAATCCACAGATTGGTACAATCCTCTTTTAAATGATTTGTGCATCTCTGGAATGAAACCTCTACAGAGTTCTTCCTCTGTCTTCCAAAGTGGAGAGAAATGCATTGAATGAGCTGGGCAGCGGCAGCAGAAGCAGTGTATCTGTGGCATTCCAGGACCTCAAGATGGAAAATGAGACTTTACCAGACTCATAAATAGTGTGGGACTGTATGTTCTTGTATCGCCCATTATGTCCTTGGGCTTTGTAAATGCCTGCCAATTTACAGTAACATCTTCCAGGTCCAGGTGTTAATTCTCATAGACCCTGCTTTTGGCCTCAAATCTCCCATGCTAACTAGTCTAAAGTAGAAGGACCAAATAGTGTAGGGATTGTACTTTTCCACCCCCAGACCTATCAAGTCAAGCATTCTCTCCTTCCTGAGCACCATTTCCAAAAGAAGCATTTCCCCATACATGACAACAAATTCCAACCACTGAGTCTTCATTCACCCAAAGATGTCCCCCGAGTATGTTCCATGGTACATGCAATATTAAATATATAGACTGGATACCCTCTGTCCCCAACAAAGATCCCTCAAGAATTAGGTCCTTTAAAGGGCAGGATCTTTGTGGGAAGAAGAACATTGGAGCTTAACTTTCCCACACCACAACACCCTTATGGCCCTATAAAGAGGCATATCACCATTTGTTGCCCCCGCTGCTTGCTCTGTTCGGGCCCTCTTGCCTCACACAACTTTGTGGAAAGCTTTTCAAAACCCCCTCAAAATCGGGACATCTGGTAACCTTAAATATACACATTTTTTTGATTCCAGGCAATCCTAGCCTTCTGAATTCTGAGCACATCTGACAGCCCCTCACCCATCCCAACTTTTGGACTTGTGGCACATGCCTAGTTTACTTATGTGTAAATGAGGGGCTGTCTCTTGTGACAAACCCAGCACCAGCACTAGCCCAGTCCCTGATAGGATTAAGTGCAGAAGAATGGACCAGATTGATTCTGGCGCTCAACTTGAGGCTGACCTCCCTTGCCCCTATAATCAAAGTGATAGTGAGCTGGAACAGAGGCAGGCAGGTTGGCAACAGCAGCTTCCGGGCTTTAGAACAGCTAAAGAAGCCACAAGGAAAGTAGCTGCAGTTGAAAAACCCAAGCAGAGGAAAACTGCTGTAGAGCCAAAACCCATCCCCCGCTACAGGCTGAAGGGGGATTGGCTCTGGTCTGTTTAAAAGCAGGCAGAGGACAAACAGGCAGGGGAGGGAGCGAGTGACGAGGCGAGTCACTCCCACAGCCCAAGGCAGGAGAGGAGCTGTGGAACAGGGCAGCAGAGGAAAACGTGCTGGATTATCCCATGCAGGATTTGGAGGAAGTCTTAACCCCTTCAAACTATCCAGTGCCAGACCAGGTAGAAGGCATGGAGATAGAAATAGCTGGCCCTAGGGTAGAAGGCCAGTAGAAAGTATGGAAGTCTGAATGAAAGAATGCAGCATCCAGGGAAACTGTTTGTTGCTTTGTGTTTTCTTTTTGCATATCGTTTTTTTTTCCTCTCTCTGCTGCCCAAGTTAAACCTGAAGAAGGGGATATATATATATATATTGAGCTGTATAGCATAGGAAGTTGGAGAATAATACTTGCCTGAAGTCTGAATCAAGTTATGCATTCAAAGACAAGTTTGTGAAACCAGATGCAGGCTGAGCTGTTTAAAGTGCTGTTGGAACTGTAGGGAAAGTTACTGTGACTCCAGTTGCAGGGAGCTAATTAGATTAACCGTCTCAGCTGTGTGATTTGTGCCTGCACGTAGGAGCTGTGAGAAAAGCGAACTGCTAACAGAGTGTGCTGGACGATTTTTGCCTACTGAGTTCTTGTCGCTTGAAAAATGTACTGTAAGTTTGATTTTGCCAATTTACTATTTTTGTTCAATGACCTGCAAAGTGATATTGTTTTGCTGTTGCATATCTTTTGACCTGGAGGTCAGAATAAACCACTTTATGTTTTCCTAAAGAACTCGTTTGCTTGGTGATATAATGAAACCTTGTACTTACCCTATATCTCGAGGGGCCTAGACCGTTGTCTGGGGCCGCCTAAAAATCCTGAAGGTACCCCTAGTTGAAGGGGACGCGCCCAAATCTGTGTGTTTGTCACACGCCAGCCCTGGACTGCAAGGGGGTTTGTGACACTCTATATGTACGCATGAAGCAGTCAAATATAGGTAGATGGTCTCTCATCCAGAAGCACTGATCATGGCTTTTTGTTTAGTGCTGGCATTAAACCTAAATATAGAAGTGATGCTCAGTGCATATTATTCCAAGGGTAGACTCATTTATTAGGTGCGTTTTTAGTTCATCTCACAGAAATGTGCCAAAAATCTATCTTCTCGATCTAATGCAGAGGATGGGTGCAAGGAGGGATGTAGCTTCTGTTTGTACTCTGGGAGCAAATGCAGGATAATTCTGTTTGTGATCAAAAACTGCTAACTTCACTTTCATTTCTACTCACAAAGGGACAAGCCAAATCATATTTGGCAGATTATTTCTACATCACTGGTTTCCAATACCAGCACTTCATATGCCCATATAGTAATTCCAGTGAGCACAAGTTATAAAAAGAAAAAAAAAAACAAACAACGTAGGCCTTGTGTAGAGGGGAGATGCAGCTTCCATTTTTGCACCCAGCGTTGTGAGTTGTGAAGCATTGTGTTTGGGCTGTGTTATAGGAATGCACACACTGAAGAAGGTCAGTGAATAGATCAGTGTTTTGTGTAGCTCTTATGCTAGGCAGTAAGGCCCCGATTCTGTAAAATTCACTTAAACTTAGGCGCCAATATCAACATTGATTCTAAAAAAAAACTTAGGCGCCCATTATAGAATCACACTTAGGGGTCCTTTTATCAGGCTGCGGTAGGGGTTTAAGGTGCATAATACTGCGCATTAAACCGCCTGCCGCACTAGCCGCTAACGCCTGCATTGAGCAGGCGTTAGTTTTTTAGCTGGCCGCGGGGGTTAGCGCGTGATGAAATGTCCGACGGGTAAACCCCGCTAATGCGGCTTGATAAAAGGACCCCTTAGCGTTGCCTAAGTATACTTAGGCAGCACTCAACATCCTGACATTTAGGCATCTCAATTATGCAAGGGTTTTCTTTACATAAGCCAACCCCCTTTTATGAAGTCGCGTTAGCATTTTTTTTATCACTGGCGGCGGCGGTCAATTTTCTGACGCTCATAGGGATTCTATGAATGTTGGAGCTTTTATCGCCATGGCCGACAATAAAAAAATGCTAACATGGCTTCATAAAGGAGGAGGGGGGAGTTTAGGCACTGTTATCGGAGCCTAACAGCACCTAATTCACTGAGGCGCCTAACTCGAAAATGTGCCCATAATCTGCCCCTAACCATGTCCACTTTTAGTATAGGTACTTTGGGTGAGGTGCCTACTTTTATATAATCGTTTTTCAAGTTAGATGGCTAACTTCCAATTAAGTCCAATTAAAACCATTTTGAGGTATTGAATGCCAATATCGGCGCTGATTAAGCCTATTAGTCAGAATTAAGTTAGGTGCCGATATTGGCACAGTATATACTCGAATATAAACTGAGGTAACCTCTTTCCCCCCAAAAAAAGGAGGAAAAGGTTGACTCGAATATAAACTGACCCAAATATAAACTGAGGTAACCTCTTTCCCCCCAAAAAAAGAGGAAAAGGTTGACTCGAATATAAACTGACCCAAATATAAACTGAGGTAACCTCTTTCCCCCAAAAAAAGAGGAAATAGGTTGACTCGAATATAAACTGACCCAAATATAAAACTGAGGTAACCTCTTTCCCCCCCAAAAAAGAGGAAAAGGTTGACTCGAATATAAACTGACCCAAATATAAACTGAGGTAACCTCTTTCCCCCCAAAAAAAGAGGAAAAGGTTGACTCAAATATAAACCGGGGTGGGGGTTAATATTCAAGTGCAGTGCCTTGCTTTGACCTGCCCTGCCAGGTTCTGCATCCTGTCCCTCCTCCCTCCCGATGCCTTGCAGGCCTCCACCGGGCCCGCTGTAACTCCTACATTTTGATATTTAATTTCCTATTTCAACATTAACATATGACCATTAATTAAAAAAAAAAAAAAGAAAATTGACCATTCCTATTTGTCGTGGATTCATGTTGTCACTTCGAACTCTGCAAATGTAAGAGTATGAAAACCCAATTGTAAGGAGTGTTACGCTAACAAAAGCTAACCCTGAACAACATGGGCTTTGGGGGGCCTGACAAATGCAGATCAGAGAATTAGAATGAAGTGAATGGATACCATTCCAGCCCTGAAGACTAAGAAAAATCAAAATATAGCAAAGTTGCATGCTTAATTGTTTCACTGCAAAAGAATAAGGGAAAACCATAACGCAGGGGCTCTTAATACAAAATTTGATTAGATGTAGTGTTTTGCAAATTTTGTTTGTGAAATGAAAGAACAGGCAGAACAGCTGTTCACAATAAAATCTCGTCTGAGCATTTTTTCTGCACATCGCCCTCGGAATTAATATGCTTTGATTGTTTTAATTTTCAAAAGTTACAAGTCTGGCAAACATAGCCTGCAAATTTATGCAGGTACTACATGGAGAGCTTCCTGAAGTGTATATTTGTCTTTTGGGGAGTGAGAGCATTACTGACATACAAATAGGAGGATGAGGTTACATATGGATGCTATGCATACAGCCTATAATTCCAGGACAGGTCTGCTTAGTTTCCTTCTTACTCCCTTAGTTACTGTGCATTGAAAATGCTATTTCAGCTGAAGTTCTCCTTGTGACATCACGAGGACAATAGGTTAATAACTATCCCATTATCATTTAGAGTTATAAAGCGCCAGGGGAAATGCAATCAGCTGCTCGGCTTTCAGGAGAGGGGTGTGGGAACGATGCCTTACAGGAAGAAGATGCAGCTTTTCACCTTCTCTCTCTCTCTCTAGTATATTGGACCGGAAAGACCAACATTTATGTATTTAGTTTTAAAATGTATATACCGTTTTATTACAAAATGGTTTACAAATAATTGCATACATAAAATATTATAAAATTCAGAACAAGATTAGAACAAGACAAACAGATTCAGTCCGTACATAAAATCAATTTCTCTAAGAAATGCATCTAGAAATAATTGTGTTTTCAGCATTTTCCTAAATGAGCTCTTATCTCTACATTTTCGGCTATTCCACCACTTAACCCCTGTACATGTAAAAGTCGTGGCATCCATTTCCACATATTTAGGGTTAGCCTTTGTTTTCAGCAATGCTGACCTTTCAGAGCGCAACGATCTTAATGGTTGATATTCAGACATCAAACCTTTAAAAAATTCAAGGATTGTACCATAAAATATAGAGCAGAAAAAGAATTGCAAAATCTAAAGGATATAACTTGAATACTGTCTGCAGTTCTGGTCGCCGTATCTCAAAAAAGATATAGCAGAATTTGAAATGGTACAGAGAAGGGCAACAAAAATGAGAAAAGGGATGGGATGACTTCACTATGAAGAAAGGCTACAGCGACTAGAGCTCTTCAGCTTCGAGATGATATGGTTCAGGGAGATGAGATGGCTATGGTAGAGGTCTATAAAATAAAAACAAGGGGGCAGCCACTGCTTGCCCTGGATCGGAATATTGCTACACCTTGGGTTTTGGCCAGGTACTAGTGACCTGGATTGGCCACCGTGAGAACGGGCTACTGGACTTGATGGACCATTGGTCTGAGCCCGTAAGGCTCTTCTTATGTTTAAAGGAGAACATAAGAAGTGCCCCTGTCGGGTCAGACCGGAGGTCCATTGTGCCCGGCAGTCCGCTCACGCGTCAGCCCCTCAGGTCCAAGACCTGATAGTGCTCATACCCTAAAACTGTCATACGCTTTTCGCTTATGACCTGTAGAGTAACCTTCTATCTATATCTATAGGTGTAAATTCAATAGGGATTAATAAAAGGTATCCAACAACTGGGCAAATTTGCTGGTGTTCTATGGCAGCACAATTGTGCACCAAATCTGTTTTGGAATACTTGCGTTAAGTCTGCCGTTATGCACCAAACTTTTGGGTGTGGACACTTACACCTAAATGCGGCAGTTGGGTGCAGAAATGCAACTGTTCTATAAAATGCAAGCAAGGTTATTTGGAACGCCCTTGACATGCCCATTCCTCTCCCCCTTTGCAGTTGCACACGAGAGAAATCCCCCCTTCCTCCCAGACCTCCCCAAGTGCCTTACCTCAAAGGCCCCCCGGGCCTAACTTACAGTCCTTGGTGGTCTAGGTGTAGCTCAAAAAATGGCTGCCACGACTGGGGCATGGCTTCTTCGCTGACTACCCCTACTAGACCACCAGGAATTGTATTTATTTATTTAAAATTGTTCTATACCGCTTAAGAACTAAATGGTTCACTTGACTTAAAATAAGCATATTAATTGTAACAAACTAAAATCTGTCTCTTCTTTTCCAAAGAACTGTTAAGTCAAAAGAATGCGGAGACAAACAATTGAGTTTTAGCTGTTTCTTGAATTGAAACGGATCAATACATTGTCGCAACTGACCCACCAAAGCACTCCACATCTTAACCCCAGCTAAGCAGAATGTCATTGCTTTGGTGTCTGCATAACAACCTTGCTTCCTTGAGGTTAATAGATTTTTATTTTCAGATCGTAAAGATCTGCCTGGTTTATAGTTATCAATGACTTGTTAAAAATACCACCGATAAACAGTTTGATGGATCACGGAAACAACCTCAAAATAAAACTGGTAACCAGTGCAGTTTTTTTCAAAACTGGTGCCATATGTGTCATCCTAATTACAACCAAAATGAACCTGGCTGCAGGGGGGTGAGGGGGTACCCTTTATATTTTGTTTTTGTACTGTGATAGCAAGTAATGCAGTTATGAACTTGCAAAATAATTTATATGTTAAATAGAGTGCTCCAAATAGATGTTTTAAATATAACATTTTAGCAAATAAATTTGGGATAAGCTCCTCAGGAATTAGCCCAGGGTGGGCAACTCCGGTCCTCGAGGGCCAGAATCCAGTCGGGTTTTCAGGATTTCCCCAATGAATAAGCAGTGCTTGCAAATTGATCTCATGCATATTCATTGGGGAAATCCTGAAAACCCGACTGGATTCCGGCCCTTGAGGACCGGAATTGCCCACCCCTGAATTAGCTATCACTCCAAGTGAGGCACAAAGTCAGCCACTATAAAAGTAAGAACATAAGAATTGCCACTGCTGAGTCAGACCAGTGGTCCATCATGCCCAGCACTCCGCTCACGCGGCGGCCCTCTGGTCTAAGACCAGCATCCTAACTGAGACTAGCCCTACCAGTGCACGTTCTTGTTCAGCAGAAACTTGTCTAACTTTGTCTTGAATCCCTGGAGGATGTTTTCCCCTCCAACAGCCTCCGGAAGAGCATTCCAGTTTTCCACCACTCTCTGGGTGAAGAAGAACTTCCTTACGTTTGTATGGAATAACTCTCCCCTCCCCCCAATTTTAAACTGATCATTTTTAACCCTTCTTGAGCTTTAACGGCAATATGAGTTTATTTATTTATTTATTAGATTTAAAAGACTTATTTTCCAAAATTTTTATTTTTATAAAGTCACATACAAAGGAAATACTACAGTCTGATGACGTACATCCTGCATATCTAAACAATCTATTTGGATTACAAAAATGCATCCATAAATTAATAAGCAAAGAAACAAAACAACCTAATTTTCTTCAAAAAAGAAAAGAAAAAAATAATTCCCAAAGAGTTGCGGCTTTTTGGGTTCCCAATCGAGAGCCCAAATGTTTAATAGTAAGCCTGAAATGAAAATAGATGAAAATATCAAACACAACAATGGGCTTTTTCAGTGAAAAGGTTTTTTCAAACTGGTAATTGTTATTCAAGTGCAGAACTTTTGAATTTTGGAATCCCTGAGCACTAGTTCATTCAAACTTTTCACAGTTTTGGGGGGAGAGTCCCTGTAATCCATTTTTGTCCAAAACCTCATTCTATTCTTGAGTATATATGTATATGAATAATTTTTAAAAAACCACTACTAAAATGAAATGTTGTCCTTTGAAGTCATGCTGTAATAGGAAAACAATGGAAGCAGTAAATCTGAGCTGTCAAATGTGCAAATACCTGGTATTAGGTATATTTTATGAAAAGGCTCTGTTCAGCCACTATAAAAGCAATGGCTCTTGAAACGTCTAGCCAAAAAATTCCATTTAGATTTGTAATAATTAATTGGCCTCATTCATATTAAGGATGTGGAATGTGAATGTTCTGCTACAATTCAAAGCGGAAATATTTTGCTGCTTAAGTGGACTAAAACATGCTTAGAAAAGGCCGAGTGACCCCAGAAGCCCCTTGCAGGTTTTAGAAACCAGTTTTTCAAGCTGTTTTGTTGGATTGTTACGAAGCATTGGTATTTGAAACCAGTCAGGGTTGTTGTGGGGTTTTTTTTTGGTTCATTATTATTCTAAGACATTTTGTTCCGCTCGAGTTTAAATTTATCTGAATGACTTTGATTCAAATGATTCTGAATCTAAACCTGATTCTACATTTCCAGGAAAAATGTAACACTAAAATGGCAATATTACAATGAAAGCTCTCATTTTCCTACGAGATTTCTTCTCTTGCATTCATGCGTAGAAAGTGAATGTTGGACTTTGAATAGAGAAAATATGTCTGGCATAATTGATTCTATTGGGCTAGTTCAAGCAATTTAATTTTCTTATTTTCTCATGGTTAGTGAGGGTGCAAGATCACAATTAGGGGTGTTGACGGTTCGGGGTTAGAGGAGGCTGATGGCAAGAGAGAGAGGGCATCTCTCCTGCCAATCAACAATGGGGATGTCAGGGGTTCGTAGGGGCCGACAGCAGGAGGGCGTGAGCATCCCTGCTCCCAATCTCTGATGGGGGGGTCAAGTGGCATTAAGTAGGAGGGAGTGGGCAACCCTCTTGCCAATTTTGGGGGTGGGTGTTGGGGGATCCTTTGCACATTTTATGAGGTAGACAGTCTAATGTAGTGTTCTTCAACCACTGGTCCACGGACCGGTGCCGGTCCACAGAAATTTCCTGCCGGTCCACAGGGCCGACATGTGCATTAGGCCCAAAACTGTGTTTTACAACTGCCGGTCCACGGTGCGATCGATGCGTTGTTAATAAGATCATATTGTGTGTATATATGAAAAATGAATGGAAAAAAATAGTGTTACAATTAGGACTATGTGGGCAGGGTCTGGGTAGAGATTGGGTAGAGATGGGTGGGGTCTTCCCACGACTTAGCCCAGTGTTCTTCAACCGCCGGTCTGATGCCAGTCCTCAAAATAATTATTTTATTTCTGCTGGTCCATAGGTGTAAAAAGGTTGAAGAGTACTGGTCTAATGGTTATAACAGTGGGTTGAGAACCAGGGTTCCCAGTTCAAATCCCACCATAGTCCCCTGTGATATTGGCTAAGTCACTTATCCCTCTATTGCCTCAGGCATAAACTTAATTTTGGACTTATTGCATTGCAATGCTGGATTTTAATGCATCAAATACAAAATAAACCCTTAAGGACATCAATGTTAATTTCACAGGGAATACAGTCAATAACACAAGTCACAAATACTAATTGTAAAATTAATTTTCATTTGTACATTCTCATTGTCACACATATGGTGTAATCCTAAAATGGTGTGTGACACAGGGTTTACATATAGCCCTTGGAAAGTCTAAGGGGTCCTTTTATCAAGCTGCGGTAGGGTTTAATGCACGCAATACCGCACATTAAACCGCTTGCCGCGCTAGCCGCTAACGCCTGCATTGAGCGGGCGTTAGTTTTTTTTAGCCGGCCACGGGGGTTAGCGTGTGGTGAAATGTCCAACGCGCTAACCCCGCTAGCGTGGCTTGATAAAAGGACCCCTAAGCATTGAAAACCACTTTAGGTTTTACCCATTCAGGTATTGTGCTTTCATAGCTTATGACTACACGCTGAGGATACACATGTATTACAAAAAATAATTATAATTAATCATGAAGGGCATAGAGAGGGTAGAGAGGGACAGATTCTTCAAACTTTCGAGGGCATTCTGAAAAGTTGAAAGGGAACAGGTTCAAAACGAATGCTAGGAAGTTCTTCTTTATCCTACGTGTGGTGGACACCTGGAATGTGCTTCCAGAGGGCGTAATAGGGCAGAGTACAGTACTGGGGTTCAAGAAAGGATTGGACAATTTCCTGCTGGAAAAGGGGATAGAGGGGTATAGATAGAGGATTACTGCACAGGTCCTGGACCTGTTGGGCCGCTGTGTGAGCGGACTGCTGGGCACAATGGACCTCAGGTCTGACCCGGCAGAGGCATTGCTTATGTTCTTATGTATTCTCTATGAAATTAACATTGTTGTCCTTAAGGATTTAATTTGTATTTGATATCAGTACACATCTTAAGTGAGGATTTTCTGTATTGGATTTTAGTGCAAGGCTATCTAATACTAATGTGGTATTAAGAAAGGGTGTCCCCAGCATTTTTGTTTCTGACCATGTGTTAAAGATGCCGGGACTGGTAGTTGGCGGTAAGCGCCTTCACATCAGTACAGCATTAACCACTTAAAGTGTGGTAGACCTAGTACAATAAGGGTCCCTTTTTCAAAGCCGTGGTAGTGATTCTCCTACGACAAATGTGCCAAAGCCCAAAAAAATAGAATTGGGAGAGTGTGGCGCAGTGGTTAAAGCTACAGCCTGAGCATCCTGAGATTGTGAGTTCAAACCCACGCTACTCCTTGTGACCCTGGACAAGTCACTTAATCCCCCCATTGCCCCAGGTACATTAGAAAAATGCTTGAGTAGCTGAATAATTTCATGTAAACTGTTCTGAGCTCCTCTGGGAGAACAGTATAGAAAATTACTTGATTAAATAAATAAACAGTGCATTTGCTATAGTGGCTTTGTAAAAGAAGGTCTAAATGCTGGGTCCTCTCCACATCCATTCTCCATCCAGGCTTCACCTAACAAAAAATGCTATTAATAAATGGCTTGCAACTCAACGATTTTTCTACTACAAAATTGATTAACAGTTCCCTACATTGACTGTTAATGAACCAAGCGTTGACAGCCTAATGCAGGTTAGTGAAAGGGCTCCTTAAGCCTTCCAGGGCCTTCAAGCTTGCAGATGCTCTTTAAGAAATTAAATTTAAAAATAAGAAATTTGCAAACTTGCTTAGCAAGAGCATTTTAGTAAATGTACAATAAAATTTTTTCACCCCCTTTTATGAAGCCACGTTATTATTTTTTATTGCCGGCCGTGGCGGTAAAAGCTCCGATGCTCGTAGAATTCCTATGAGCGCTGGAACTTTTACCGCTGCGGCCGGTAATAAAAAACGCTAACGTGGCTTCATAAAATGGGGAGGGGGTTAATTTTCATGCTTATTCAAGGGAGGTTAAATTAATGT
Source organism: Geotrypetes seraphini (assembly GCF_902459505.1). Lineage (NCBI taxonomy): Eukaryota > Metazoa > Chordata > Amphibia > Gymnophiona > Dermophiidae > Geotrypetes > Geotrypetes seraphini. Next base: position 33,257,551 of record NC_047101.1, on the reverse strand, counting down.
TTTCTGCTTTACTCCACTAGGTCCAACACGGATTATGATAAAATAAGAATAATAGAAAATGAATAGACTAATGGCAAAAAATCAGATAAAAACTAGACTCAAGAAAAATGGTAATATTCTAAAATTGCAAAGCTAATAAAAATGCCAATTATTAAGAAAAAATTGACAACATTATTTTAAATAAAATTAACAAGACCACCACAAATCTTCAAAAGAAATGTTTAAATAGAAAATGTTTTAACTCAACAGCAAAAATGACCATGGGGCTCATTTTCAAAAAAAAAATAAAAGACAGCATAAGCTGGCACTTGGACGTCTTATTAGTCAAAATGTCCAAATGGGCATTTTTGAAACTGACTTTCTAGACGTCTTTATGGTCATTTTGTCTCCAGTGAGTCTAAAACTTACGGGGACGTGTTCGAGGTGTGTTATGGGCGGACTTAGGACTTGGACGTTTTACAGCGATAATCAAACATTTTACAAAACATCCAGGACACAATTTGGAAATTTTGGGCTAGACCTGTTTTTAAAATGAATAAGGGCCCAAATGGTAACCATACTGACTAGATGACCACTGGAAGGATGAAAATATGCCCCCCCACACACACACACACACACTCCCCCAGTGGTCATTGACTCCCTCCCAATAATGAAACAGTACATATCTGTCTCTATGACAACTGCAGATACTATGGCCAGTCCTAGCAGAGCTGCAGACAGGTCTCTGGAGCAGCCTGGTGGGCAATGCAATGGACTGCAGAGAAGAGGACCCAGGTCCCATATGCCACCCTAACTAGTTCACTTGTGGTAGAAAGGGTGAGTGTGCAAAAACCCATCAAAATCCACTGTACTGCCATAAAGGTAATACCTGCAGGCATAAGGGCTATTGGAGTGGTAGATTAATGGGTACAATAGGCTTTGGATGAGTTTTGGAGGGCTCACCATATTTCTAATGTATGGAGGTTATGGTAAGATGTGTACCTGGCATCCTTAATGTGAAGTTCACAGCAGTGCCTCTAGGGCACTCCACTGTTCTGCTGGCATGTCTGTGTGGCCAGTCCATTCAAAATGCTGGCTCCTTGTTTTGAATTTTTTTTTTACTGATAATAACAAACAATAGATTTCTAGCTGGGCCATTTTTTTGGGGAAAAAAAAGTCTTGCAGATTTGAAAATGGACATTTTCTCCACCTGATTTTGGATGTTTTTCTCGTCAACAACGTCAAAGTGCCAATTTTTGAAATCATCTTTCTGAACACCTTGCGATGCATCCTAGCTGCTGTGTATCCTGAACTAAAGGGGGTATGTTGGAGGCATGTTCTTTTTTTCAGTGTCTTCTTTTTTTCAGTCTGTTGGTGTATGTGTGATGTGGGGGTGGCCTTGCAGTGTCCCATAGGACCCTTGAATGTTCTATTTAGGGCGCATTTTGAGATAAATGGTGATTGTTTGTGTCCCTATCCTTAGTTAGTTTGACATAAAAATTTCCTCAGATTAGCAACTAAGCCCCATAAAGAATCAAGAGTAACTTCAGGAGGTTTGATCAAAGAAAACTTTTGCAATTGTAAAGTTTTAGTCTGCTCAACAATTTGTATTTCCTCCCAATCCAACTCCCTCTCAGAATCATTTGATGATCTGTCCTGCAATCATGGAAAATCCACTGATTTTTCCACTCGAGCCTCTGGATCAGGAGCCACCACCAACATCAGTGTGCCCTGATCCCGCTCCTGGGAACTGATGTTCTGCAGCTGAGGGGAAGGAGCTCTACAGTTGGGGCTCAGCGTGGTATCCAGCCCAGGGAGATCTGCTGTGCTTCCGTTCCATGCCGGCATCTCCTACGGGCCTCCCTACGACGTCATTTCGGTTTGAAGCCTTCTCAAAAGGTTTACCAGTGAACCCAAAGCCACAGGCATAGGGCGCCATGAGGCACTGGTGACACTCCTTCCCCACCGCTTTGCCAGGACCACACCAAACAGAAGAAAATCAAGAGAAGACCAGCCACACATCAGGTGAGTTTGGTCATCTTGGATCTGCTGCTGTTGTATTGTTTCATTCAGATCTTTGTGGGGTGGGGGGGGGGGGTCAGTGACCACTGGGGGAATGTGTGTGGGGGAGGTGGGTCATTACTTATTCCCTCTGGTGGTCATTTGGTCAATTTGGGTAGCTTTTTGGCACTTAAATGCTTTTAAAATAAGTCTAGCTCCAGACATCTAAGTTCCATCCTGGATGTCTTGGGAAAGGTTTGATTATCGCCACAAGACGTCCAAGTCTAAGCACACCCAAATCCTGCCCATAAAATGCCTCTAACATGCCTTCCTTGAATTTTAAATGCACAGCAGATAGGAAACCTAGCACGACGTCCAGAAAGTCAGTTTAGAAAATCAGCACTTGGATGTTTAGGTGATTAAACGTCCAAGTGCCAGTTTATATAATTTTTTTTGGACTTCTTTATTTTTTGAAAATGATCACTATAATCTTGTTTGATTTCTACTTGATTTCCCTTTATTCATTGTATGCACTCATACATGGTTGATTCATATTATTATGACCACCTGATAATATCCAGAATAACCTCCTTTGACAGCACAGACAACAGCCAGATGCCATGGGATTGACTCAATAAGATGCTGGGTAGTTGCTAGAGATATCTGGAACCATGCAGATTGCAGTGCATCTCACAGTTGCTGATGGGTGCATGGTGGTGGATCCAGTTGTCAAATATATAAATGATATGGTCCCAAATGTACTTGATTGGGTTAAGGTCTGGGGAATTCAGAGGCCAGGGAGGTAGCTGGAAGTCTTGGTCAGACTCTGTAAACCACTCACAAACAATTCTGGTGGTATAATATGTTGCATTATTCTGTTGAAAGATCCCATTGGCCATAGGGAAGACCATCAACATGTGTGGGTGTACTTGATTGGCAAGGATGGAGAGATACCCATAGTGGCCTTCCAGAGGTGTCAAGGGACCCAGACCATACCAAGAAAGCATTCTCCAGACCATAACGCTGCCACCATCAGTTTGTGTACATACTACAATGGTTGTGGGGGTTTGTTCTCGGTGGTTTCACACCTGACACGCCAACGTCCATCCGTTTGATGGAGCTCAAAACGTGACTCATTGGAGAAGGCAAGCCTCTGCCAGTCATTGCAAGTCCTATGTCAATACTCCTGTGTAAATTGCAGCCATTTGTTACAATGAACCCTTGTGAGCATGGGTGCAGTCACCAGCTGTCTGCTCCAGAGCCCCATTCACAACAGGGTTCACTACACAGTCATTTTGGACACATATCTGGAAGCCCCCTTGTTCATTTGGAAAGTGAGTTGCTCCATGGTAGCATGCCAATCAGCCCATATCAACCTGTGCAGCCGACATTCACCTCTCGCATCGATGGCCTTGTGCTGGTCATCAAAAAGGTTCCATTTGTCCACCCACAGTACACTTTAACCATAGCAGCCCACGAATAGTTCACAAACTCCGCCACTTCTGAAATGCTGCCACCTTTGGCCCGGTAGCCGATGATCATGCTTTTTTTCAGTGTCTGATAAATTGTGCTTTTCCCCATGACAGCCACATTTGCTTTAATGGCAACTTGCTGACATCCCACCTTATATAGCCACGAAGTCTGCATGTGACATGCGCATTTGTTCATTGGTTGTGCGTCCCTGATGTCAGACGTAGACGGCAGTCATAATACCCATGTATTTTGAATGTTAATATTTGTTGGAACTTGTCTAGAGCACCGTATGGAATGGCAGGCTAAACGTGTTTTAAATAAATAAATAAGATCTCATATTTCTTCTGACTGAATATTTGTCCTTAGGATATCATTTTTCCCCCTAAAGTTTGACTTCCTTTACTGTACACCATAGGTTACAGCTTTTCTTGCAGCCATAGTAAGTTCATTTTTTAGTATGATGGCTGAGTATTAATCCTCAGGTTCTTATGAAATGAGATATTCACATGAGCAAGCCTAGTCAGTAAGCTTTTATACTTATTTGCATTCTTGATGCTTGATCTGCTATAGTATCCACTCGAGAATGGAATTGCGACAATAGCAAAACCCTGTTTCATCAACATTCCTTCCAGAAAAGAATTCTCATGGGGGTCTTTAAGTTCCTCCTGAACACTGCCAGAAAGAGACAGATGGGATCCTGGTTTAAAGTCTCATCTGGAAGATGGCATCTCCAAAAGGCAGCAACCCTCTGAGCACGGTATTACTCTGCCTGTGCCAAGTCTGTCAGAGCTCAAGTCTTACTGTGAGTCTTAAGCCCACAGCCTTCTGTTTCTAATAGAGAGTGTATAAATACCACAATGGACTATACTCGTACTCAGAAAAGACATGTTGCCACATATATAAACTACAATAGTTTTGCTTCCATTTGCAAAGAGAAGCAATCGGTATCCACAGCTCCTCCAGGTAATGGAAAATTAAGCTTTCTCTCTGCACAGTCATTGGCATGCATGATGGACAAGCAAGTAGTACAAATGTGAATCATTAGAGAACAGGTCCAGGGTTTGATCCCCTTACCCAGCTGAGAGATCCCGAGGACCCTGCTCTGATAAGAGAAGCTTACATGATGAAAGTGTAAAAGTGCTTTAAAATGTATGCCTTTGCACCTTTACTTCAATTTACATTGTATAGAGGTGCCTGACCTTTTAACAGAAATCATCCCTATAAAATAATTGCTCTTCGTCTCCTTGTAAAACTGCTTCTCATACATTTAGGCCCAGACCTTTCCCTGTTAATAAATGTATGTGAGAATTATATATGCTCGTGATTTTGAGGAGTTCTCAAGTGTCCAGGACCAATTATGGAATAATATTCAACTTATATCTGATCAGAGTACAAACATTTGAATAATCTTACAAATACATAATATCTACAGCTAAACAAATAAAAAAGCATTAAAATAAAAATAATACTTACCAAAATAAAGCCAGCAGGAGAAAGTGATGCCACTGCCTAAGTTAGTTAGGTCAAGAAGTAAGTTGATTAGACTTCTGAAAAGGACTTCCAGATGAGTTATATTGTTTTTGTGGATTAATGGTTGTTGTGGTTTATATTTGATCTTTGTTGATTTTTATGGTTCAAAGTGGCTCGCGAGACACCAGCGCACCGACAATCCAGCGCTGACAATTTGGCGCAAGAAAGAAGCGCGCCACGGGAAAACTTATTTTTAAAGAGCTCCGACGGCGTGTGTGGGGGGAACACCCCCACACTTTACTGCTTAGTGTTTGCGCTGTTGGGGGGGGATTTGGGGGGTTGGAACCATCCATTATATAGAAAACGGAACTTTTTCTGAATTTTTTCAGGAAAAGCTCCGTTTTCACTATAATGGGGGGGGTTCCTCCCCCCACACACACCCCAACGGCAGCGCGAACACTATGCAGTAAATTAGGGGGGTGTTCCGTCGGAGCTCTTTAAAAATAAGTTTTCCCACGTCGTGCTTCTTTCTTGCGCCAAATTGTCAGCACTGGATTGTTGGTGCGCTGGTGTCTGGCGCGTGATTATCCCGTCACCATTTTTATGATGTACAGTATACTCTCCACTTGGATTGTAAGCCATTGTGACTTAGGGGTCCTTTTACTATGGCGTTGCTAGCCATTTTAGCGTGCAATAAATATTAGCACATACTAAACTCTAATGCGTACATAGGATATAACGGACACGTTAGCGTGCACTAATATTTAGCGTGTGTTAAAACGACTAACGCCTTAGTATAAGGACCCCTTAGTCTTTCAAAAGGGGATATAAAAATGAAAATGAATGGAAGATACCCCCACTTAAGAAGGGGAAAAAAGGGGGTCCTCGGGCCAGTTAGTTTACTTACCCGTGTTGTGCTTAAAATTAGGCTGACATCACTCAATTAATTTCCTTTGGCATTTAAATTAGAATTGCATTTCCTAGCAAGGAAATAGTGTGTCACAGCTGATAATACAGTTTTTTGGCATTGCTCTGTGGTATTTTATTATTTATTGATTGTAAGCCATGCCATCTCTTACCCCTCTACTCCCTTAGAGATCCAATGTACTTGTCCCAAGCTTTCTAGAATTCAGATACACTTATTCTCTCCATCATATCCGATGGAAGGTCGTTCTACACATTCACCACCCTTTCTGTGAAAATTACAGTACTTCCGAGTCTAAACTGTTTCACCTTCATCCTATGCCCCTTCATTTCAGTTTCCTTTCAGTTGAAAAAGACTTGCCCAGTGTGCATTTATGCCACGTAGATATTAAAACATCTCAGTCATATCTTTCCTCTCCTGCCTTTCCTCCAAAGTATGCATACTGAGATCTTTCCATGTACGCTTTGTAATGAAGACCACCAACCAACTCAATCCTGTTTATGTCTTTTCAAAGGTGCATTCTCCAGAACTGCACACAATATTCTAAAAGGTCTCAATAGAGTCTTATGCAGGGACATCAATACCTCCTTTTCCCTTTCGGCCATCTCTCTCCCTATGCACCCAAGCATCCTTCTAGTTTTCACCGCCACCTTTTCAACCTGTTTGCCCACTTTCAAATCATCTAGTAGATGCACATGTAAATTTAAAGTGGTGTCAATTAGCACCAGTAATTGATTATTGGCTCAATTAAATTGTGCATGCAAATTGGAACCATGCCCCAAATTTTCACACACAACTCTGTGCACTATACGTAGAATTAGGGCCAGGAAGTGAGGCTCAGAATCTGTAGCCAGCGCCATTGTTGGCTGCATTAAAAGCGACTGCTGATCGCATATCAATCATACGACATTGCTGGGTACAGCATTGCGGCTCCAGTAAAGGTAGGACAGGGTTTTCCAAGCCCACATTTCCAGCACCTATCATTGATGTGAATCACGCCTCTGTAGGTGCTCTAGGCCACGTAACGCCACTTCTGGCGTTAGCCACACCCACAGTGGCATTAGGTGACTTAAAGTACCTACAGAGGCATGGATTTTTTAGGTGCTGATAGGTGCCTTGAAACTCAATTAAAAATGGCATTTACATATATAGGTTGCCCCCCTGTATAGGCCACAAAAAAGGCCTATACGAGTTAAAAAACCTGGTAGATAATCTACCCCATTTTTGTAGCGTGGCTTACCTATCAGTAACTGAGCGGCCTATACTACATTTAAAAATCATCCCCCCGCCCTCCCTCCCTCCCCTTACCTCCCTCGCTGGCGATGGCCTTGTTGAATTGCGCCACCAGTGTTGAAAAGCAGGAGCCATGTTTGCAGCTGCAGGCCGGATGCACACTACATCCTCTATCGCTTTGCCGTCAGTTCTTGCAAAGCGATACAGGACGCAGCGTGCAGCTAGCCTGCAGCCACAAACTTGGCTCCTGCTCTTCAACACTGATGGTGCGATTTGACGAGGCCACCGCCATCGAGGGAGGTAAGGGGAGGAAGGGAGGGCGGGGGGATGATTAAAAAAACCCTACATAGGGTGCTCCATATTTGCAAGCCACACCCACAGGGCCGGCTTGCAAAACCCATATATAGGCTGCGGCCTATTTATGGGGAAATACGGTAAATGGGCGATTTTTGCTGAGCTTGGGCACCTAAGAAATTAGCGCCAGTTAGAGAATCCAGGTCTAAGTGCTTAAAGGGCTCCATAATTAGGAGTTAGTATCGCTGCCACTGCCTACGCTCTTCTTCCATATAAGCTGATCTGTGTAGACAGTAAACAAGTGTGTGTTTGTACATATACATGTTTCTCAGCATTGATTTCTAGATTTAGCAATTACCTTTTCTCTTAGTGTGCTGGTTTTTTGCACTGAAATCAGTCACTAGGAAACAACAGAATAAAACCACATCTGATTTAAAAAAAAAATTCCTTGAGAAAGGGAAGATATTGTGAAGAAACTTACTCTAGACCAGGGGTGTCAAAGTCCCTCCTCGAGGGCCGCAATCCAGCCGGGTTTTCAGGATTTCCCCAATGAATATGCATGAGATCTATTAGCATACAATGAAAGCAGTTCATGCAAATAGATCTCATGCATATTCATTAGGGAAATCCTGAAAATCCGACTGGATTGTGGCCCTCGAGGAGGGACTTTGACACCCCTGCTCTAGACTGAACAACAGAAGAAAGACGCCTACCATTTGTTCTGGTGTGAGCACTACAAGGAAACCATGATTTTTATCATAGAATTAATAATCTTTCTTGAAATGCAAAGGTGCTGCATTGAATAGACACTGCTCACAGCTTAGATCAGGGGTGCCCAAAACGCCGATCGCGATCTACCGATCGATCGCAAAGGCAACGCCAGTAGATCGCAGAGCCAGTGTTCTCCCTAGCATTCTCCCAGTCACTTTCTCACCTTTAAAGTACTGTAATTATGGCAGCCTGCAGAGCGAACGTAGCAGGCTGCCGTCAGCCTTTGTAGCACTTTCCCTCCCCCGACGTCAGCTCGCAAGCCCAAAAAGTGTGGGCACCCCTGGCCTAGGTAGAGATTGCATGTTGCAAAGCAGAGCTACTGACCCCAGGCTCCAAAGGGCCAGATTTTTAGAAGCCCATCCCTTGTCTCGTTATACCCTGTCCTGAAAAAAATGAAAGCCAGGAGAACAAGGACTCACTCTTTAAAGAACTCCGGGATGTCTGAGTAAATCCTGGGGGCTGTGCAGCAGTTTATGCCCAAAACTTCCACCTTAAAGAAAATGATTCAGTGAGAAGAGGTGGCAATTTTTTTAACACAGGCAGCGACAAAATAAACACCATCTGTTAGTATTGACTTATTTCACAGTACTCACATGCTGGGTGATTTTATTTTGCTTTCTTTTTTCTTTTAATTTTTTAAAAAGAAACAGCTAATGACACATCTGGTATGCAGTGTACTTTCTGTGATTAAATGTTAACATGCACTAGACAGCATGCTAGGGAGAGGTTCTTCGGGTTTTTCAGGCCTGATTCACTAAGGCTTTTCTCTGATTCTGTCCAAGGGAAAACAGCTTAGGGCAGTGGTCTCAAACTCAAACCCCTTTCAGGGCCACATTTTGGATTTGTAGGTACTTGGAGGGCCTCAGAAATAAATAGTTAATGTCTTATTAAAGAAATGACAATTTTGCATAAGGTAAAACTCTTTATAGTTTATAAATCTTTCCTTTTGGCTAAGTCTTAATCATAATATTGTCATTTATAGCTAAAGAGACATATGATCAAGAAACTGTTTTATTTTACTTTTGTGATTATGATAAAGATACCGAGGGCCTCAAAATAGTACCTGGCGGGCCGCGTGTTTGAGACCACTGGCTTAGGGGTACCTTTTACTAAGATGTGGTAAGAAATAGTCTTTGCGCTGGTCTTTCCCGCATGCTAAGACCGCAGATGTAAAAATACTGTTTTATTATTTCTGGCAACATTATCGCATGGCCATTAATTTAAAAAAAAAACAAAAAACACCTGATGCTTATTTGGTAGACAATAAAGATTTATTTAGTACATAACCTAAGATTAAGAATAGCAATACTGAGTCAGACCAGTGATCCATCTAGCCCAGTATTCTGCTTTCAAAAGGGGCCAATCCAGGTCACAAGTACCTGACAGAATCCCAAAGAGTAGCAACATTCTATGCTACCGATCCCAGAGACAGCAGTGGCTATCTCAGTAGCTGACTATGGGCTGTTTCTCCAGAAACTTGCCCAAACCTTTTTAAAATCCAGATATGCTAACCGCTGTTACCATATCCTCTAGCAATAAGTTTCAGAGCTAAACCAGTTAGTGTACTATAATGTACACAAGCTAACTGATTAGCACTGGAATACCCACTCTCTGCCCCAACACACCCCCTCAAAAAATATTTAACACTTGGTTAACACATGCACATGGTAAAATTAATGCAGAAAGCCTTAGAGACGCTGGATCGGGGAGGGGGGGAGAGACAAAAAGGACCTTGAGGAGGGGTGGGAAAGCAGTTTTGAACCATCAGGGAGGGGGAAGACAAGGCAGATCCTGGACTACTAGAGGGGTTAGAGTTGGAACCTAAGCACAGTACCGGGCAGAGCTTTGGATTCTTGCCCAGAAATAGCTAAGAAGAAAATAAATAAATTTAAATTGAATCAGGTTGGGCAGGCTGGATGGATTATTCGGGTCTTTATCTGCCGTCATCTACTATGTTAGTATGTTACATGCAAAGCTTATGCCCATCCTATATGATACAAGTGGCAAACAGATTTTAGTATCTCTCACCACCTGAGCAGTCACTGAAAAAGGATATTTGCCTGCATGTACTGATAGATCAATGACTGGTATAGCATTGCAAGTTTAATGTCTCTGTGCTCGCGAGGCTGTCTTGATCTTATTTCTCACTTTCTTCAAACATTGCGCCTCAGTTCTTACATTTGTAAGCTGTTTTTTTTTTTTAAAAAAGTAAGAATGGTATTTATACGTGTTCTCTGTTGATTAAGCTATGCCTTCTGAGCAAAACTGGAGGTTAAAAGCAAAGGCTACTTTTGAGCTATGGAGTAGAGAATGCCAAGGGGAAAAAATTTGCCCCTGTCTTCGTCTCGTCCCCGCGAGCTTGGTCCCCATCACCGTTCTGTCCCCGTCACCGTCCTTTTTCCGTGAGCTCGGTCCCGCAAACCATCTGATCCCATCCACATAAGCCTCAAATAGTTTTATACTGAACTTATTTTATTAAAGTATAAAAAGAAACAATATTCTGTACAATTGTCATTTTATTTGTTAAATTCTTTATTCATTTTTAAAACTTTCAATAAATGCAACATAAAATACAGTCAAACCTCGGTTTGCAAAACATTCTCGCAAAACGTGTCTCACAAACCGGCATCGCTCTCCCCGCTCGCAAAGGCCCCACCGCTCAAACCGCCCCCCCCCCCCAATCTGGCACTGGCACCCCCGCACCGAACAACTTAAATTTACCCCCCCCCCCCCACCGTCTGGCACCGGCACGCAGCCCAAAGGACGTGCCGGTGCCGCTAGAAGATCTTCCTGCTTGTGCCGGCCTTGAGCATGCATCTGCACATGCTAAAGGACTTCTAATTCTCCCTCTCGCCAATATTCTCGGAGATCTCCATTTGAGGAATCCTGAAACCACCATTCTGCATTTACTGGATTTGATTGATAGATTTGGAAAATTCTCTGGTTACAAAATAAACTGGAGCAAATCAGAGGTTCTTCCACTAAATGTATATTTGATATATTCCCTTTTCTTTGGAAGGAAGAGGGTATAAAATATTTAGGTATTTGGCTAAAAAGTACACTGGAAGAAACAATTGTCATTTTATAATTCAAAGTTCTGGCTGCTGAACTAGAGAAAGATGTTCAGCTGGCAGGGCTTTCTTTATAAATGTTTATCAACACAACTAAAAGTTAGCTCGAGAGCGAGTCTCAGCGGATGCATATAACACAGGGCTGGAAGGCCCTTGACCCATGTCGATCCGTCGGGATTGGCTCTCGATGGGAAGGGAGAAGGGGTAAGGGAAGAGGGGGGTATTAGGATAGGATAGAGCGTGTCCTACAGTGGGTAGAGTCTAGGATTAGTTGGTAGCAGGATGCAGGGGCGGGCCTATATATAGCCGGCACTTTATCTAAAAGCTAAAAAAAAAAAAAAAAAAGAAAAGAAATAGAATTTTTTTTCTACCTTTATTGTCTGGTTTCTACTTTCCTCATCTTTTCCTCATTCAGTTCATACCATCCACTGCCTGCCTTTTCTCTCCCTTCCATCTCTCCCTCCACCCCCACCCTGCATTGGTCTGGCACCCATCTTCTTGCCTCCGCTCCCCCATAGTCTGGCATCTCTCTCTTCCCCATTTCCCTTCAGCGTCTTCTCCCCACTCTCCACTTCTCTTTCCCATTTCCATTCAGCGTCTTCAGCCCTCTCTCTCTTCCCATTTCCCTTCAGCGTCTTTTCCTCTCTCTCACTCTTGCCCATTTCCCTTCAGCGTCTTTTCCTCTCTCTCGCTCTTGCCCATTTCCCTTCAGTGTCTTCTCCCCACTCTCCACTTCTCTTTCCCATTTCCATTCAGCGTCTTCAGCCCTCTCTCTCTTCCCATTTCCCTTCAGCGTCTTTTCCTCTCTCTCACTCTTGCCCATTTCCCTTCAGCGTCTTTTCCTCCCTCTCGCTCTTGCCCATTTTCCTTCAGTGTCTTCTCCCCACTCTCCACTTCTCTTTCCCATTTCCGTTCAGCGTCTTCAGCCCCCTCTCTCTTCCCCATTTCCTTCAGTGTCTGTTCTTCTCACCCCCTGTCTTTCCACTTCCCTTCAGTGCGCATGGTCCAGCAGCCCTCTCCCTTCTTCCCTCCCTCCCTTCCCATCGCCAAAGTCATCTCTGAGTCATCCAAGGGCATCTCCCTTCCTTCCCCTCCCTCACCTTACCGTGGCAATTTTGTGGGTATTTTTTGTCTTCCAGCTGCCTGAGCCAGCTTTCATCATGAGAAGGCTTTAATCAAGTCGCATGTGGCTGCCAAAACTTCTCCTTTGATGCAACTTCCTGTTTCTGGTTGCATCAGAGGAGAAGTTTCAGCAGCCACATGCAACTTGATTAAAGCCTTCTCATGATGAAAGCTGGCTTGGGCAACTAGAAGATGGAAAAAACCCACAAAATCACCATGGTAATGGGAGGAAGATACCTGATCGGTGATTGTGTGCGTTCCTGACCTTAACTGCGGAGACATGGCCACTCTCTGCTCAGGTGAATGGCCTTGTTCCCGTACCCGCGATGACGACAACTTTTTCTCCCACTGTTTCAGCGGGTAACAGCCACCATGTTATTCTCTGCTATGGAGTCATCACTTTAATGCAAGTGTGGGAAAGGCATGGGAGTTTGGTTTAATGGAATGCATGCTGAACATTAAAAATGTCTTCCAGTGAAAGGATTTACACTAAAGTTAATTACTAGCCAAGTGAAGTTCCTGAAATATGTATGGAAACGTAGCGCAGATTTTGTTGGTTTCTAAAAAGATGCTTCTCAAAGAGCTTAGTGGAAGGCAAACATCTTTAGCGTGACAGCTGATCCTGCTGTTAGCAGTTGAGATACTCTTGCTTCACTCGATTTGCCACCTCTATTTAGTGTATGGAATACGTCTGTAAAGAAGCTTTTTTTTTGTCTGGTGCTCAACCATGCTACTACTCTCTCAGCTCAGAATATCTGTTATATCTGCCAGAATTTGAACAGTATAAAGAGATTTAGGGAGAACAGGTGTCTGAATTCCCAAATTGTGAAAGCAGCGTGCCGGTTGCGTTGTCCCACTGGGATATGTAGAGAGAAGAGTTCATAGATTGTATGTGACACCCTTTCTATTGAGCTAGCTTTGCGTGTATTTGTGACTGACTTTTGTGGGTAATACCCACCACATCAGGTTAATGCAGAGTGAGCAGGGCATGATGTTCCCTGAATATTCAAGCAGATTCCAGGCTCTGTTACAATAATAAATTATATGCTAGAAAAGTTTCACATAGGGGGTTACTTTTATAAGTGATGAGTGTGTGTGGAACGGCATTTTATATACTCAAGTAGGAATTCAATATTGCTGGAGGTATATGCATGCATTTCTAACCTCAAAGATGTGCAAAGTTACTGCTGCCATAGAATTTTATGAGGAGTTTCAGGTAGATTATCTTATAAGGCACTTGGGAGGGTGGGGAGGGGAGTTATCAAGGTGTGGTAAAGGTCAGGCTTTTACTGTATATTCATTTACCATAGGAGTCATCATGGGAAAGGGGGTGGGACTTAATAGAACATATTTCTGTGTTTACAATCAAAGCAGTTCATATACAGCAGTGGTTCTCAAACCTATCCTGGGGGACCCCCAGCCAGTCAGGTTTTCAAGATATCCCTAATGAATATGCATGAGAGAGATTTGCATATAATGGAAGTGACAGGTATGCAAATCTCTCTCATGCATATTCATTAGGGATATCTTGAAAACCTGACTGGCTGGGGGGTCCCCCAGGACAGGTTTGGGAACCACTGATATACAGCATTATATCTATTTATTCCCAGGGAAGCTCAGAATGCTTTACATGAATTTATTCAGGTACTCAAGCATTTTCCCCATTTGTCCTGGTGGACTCACAATCCATCTAATGTACCTGGGGCAATGGGGGGATTAAGTGACTTGCCCACGGTCACAAGGAGCAGTGTGAATTTGAACCCACAACCTCAGGGGGCTGAGGCTGTAACTTTAACCTCTGCACCACATTCTGTACATGGGGCAGTGGAGGAGCTGCACTGGGCATCAGGACCACTTTCCCAGGTTCTCTGGCCATTGTACTAACCACTAGGTTAGTCCTCCACTTGGTACTGCAGATTACTGACTCGTGTGGTAAATGCATAACTCTGCTGGAGAGCCACATCATTACGGTAATCAACGTGGATTAATAGCACTGCCTGCATCACTGCAGAAATTATGTGGGCACCAAAATGTCCAAATTAGCCCCCCCCCCCCCCCCACACACACACATACTTTTTACATAACCGTAGCATGATTTTTAGCACCGACTGTGGCAGTAACAGCTCTGATACTCATAAAATTCCTACGAGTGTCTGAGCTGTTACTGCCACGGTTGGCGCTACAGTTTTGTAAAAGGGGTTAATGCATAATAGATATTACTATTTCTGAGATCCTGCTTTTCTCACTACTACCAGGTCTCCAGTGAGAGAGTCAAATCCAAATGAAATAATATCTACGTGTGGTTAATGGAAGGAGAGGGAGGTGGAATGTGTGAGCATGGGTTCTATTTTAAATGTAATCATTAGAATTTAACAGATTAAAATTTTGTGCTGCTGAATATTGCTTGGGGCATTTTTTTAAGTGAACAGGCGGGATTTAAATCTGTCAGATAAATAAATACGGTTATACAAGAAAGGCAGTTATTACTTAGCGTAACATTGATAGTCACACTCTCCCTTTCCCTCATGAATAAATATTGACCCTCAAGTAAAGAATCTGCGTGTGGCAAACAACGGGCCGCAGCTTTATTAACTTTTGTAACAGTTTCCTTTTGATCTCCCACCATACCCAATCACAAACACGGTTCCAATTACTTTTCCCACAGCATCATAACACTTAAAAGTTATGAATTTTTCCATTGGTTGGTCCTGAACTAATGGGCCTGATAAGTACTGTAAACTTAAAAAATGGCAGGGTTCACAGTAATGCAAAACCTTGACCTTGTGCATTACCACACTTGATACCCAAAGCACAATTACACCCAGATCCAATGTGTATACGGAAGTGTTGCTGGAAGCTGAGTGTACACCAATGTAATTATGCAAAAACCAGCAATACTTTACTGCATGTGTGGTCTTCAGAAAGTGCTCAGAGGTGTAAACCTGAGACCATAGATGGAATTATATCCCACTTCATTTGCCTCTGCTTCTCTCAATCATGACGTTTTTGTAAACGCTCAAATCAAACAGCTCTTTATTACATTTAAACTGTGAACTCTCAAAAATAATGCACTTAGCTGCTTCAGCTCTCCCGGACCCAGGTCACGGGAGAGTACAATATCCAGTAGAGTTGAAGCCATTGCTTTTCCCCCAAAATATTCAGACACTTGTACTCACCAACTAAATACATCCCATGTGTAATGGTCACTGTATCCCCACTGTGACAAAATTGCTACCCTGGTTTATCTCTCACCAAGCCCTACTACCCAATGAATTACTCAAAATCAACTCCTAGGAGGGAGGGGAGGGTTGTCACTGCCACACCACCTGGACTTCCTGAAACAAAGTTATGTTCCCTCCCCAAAAAATTTTTGACTTCTTTCTCAATGTCCTCATCTAATTGTTGCATTACTTCTCCACTAGTGCACACCAGCTGCTGGCACCCTTTTTCTGACTCCATGCACCCAACTGCACAATTAACCCCCAGATTATTTTCCAACTCCCTTCCCTCTCTCCTACCAACACCATGACTGTAGTCAAAAATACCAAAGATGAGGGCAGGGCAAGGGGTTGGCTCATCCATATTATGGTACCCCCCTCCATATTGAGAGGGTGCATTGCCGTTGTGCCCTCCCCTCTTATGTATAATCCTATATCTTACCCCTGTTAACTGTTTCAAACTTCACGGTGTATTGCGGTATATAAATAAATTTTTATGTTGACATACATTGACAATACTTTCTGATCAGTGTTACGGAGGAGATTGAAGAATATGCCCAGTGTATTCTGGACTTCTCACACTGAATGTTGATATGGTACATTCCCTTTTGTCATAGGCAGATTTTATTAACAATAATAATAATAACATTTTTTTTAAATATACTGCAATACCACGAACAGTTCCACCGGCTAGAGGATGCAAATATAAGAGATACCATCAACAACTTCTATCGTATCAAGCAGCCTTATGGGGCAAAGACTTAGAAAAACTAATTACACACACAAACAACTATGGAGAATTTAGGAAACATCTAAAAACATACCTGTTCTCGAAATACCTAGGTAACGAATCAGGACAATAGTCCCCTTCGTAATCCCCCCAAATCTGATCTTGTAAACTGTCAACCCCTAATCAATAACTATGAATGCTCCAATCAATTTACGGAATTTTTCTAATTCATTGCAAACCGCATGGAACTTCACGGTCCTGCAGTACATAAACTGTTGTTACTATTACTAATGCTGCTACTATCAGATGTACACTGCTATACTCTGTAAATCGCTGCCTGCGCAGATTCTCTTTATTGTGAACCGCCTAGAAGTCGCAAGATTGTTGGCGGTATATAAGAATAAAGTTATTATTATTATTACAGAAGAAGCTGTATCCAGACAGTGATATTACATAAAACTTTCAACATTACATTAGCATGTTAAGATTAATCAAATTTATCTGGAAAAGGAATAAAAGTACTATCCAGGTAGAGGTGGAGTCAGAGAAATATATCGAGGAGATAAGTTTTGATTGACTTCCTGAAAGTTTGATAAGAGAGTGCGTTTGAAATAAAGTGGGTTAGACATTTATTCCATTTGCCTGCTTGGAATGATAATATTCTATCAAGGAATCTCTTGGAGATACAGCCCTTTAGAGATGGAAACACGAACAAGTAAGTGCTACGTGTACGAGTTGTGCCTAGAAATTTGAAGTGATGAGACAGATTGATTGGAGATGAACCTATTATGGTTTTGAAGCAAAGGCGGGCAAACTTGAAGATGACCCTTGTTTCCATAGGCAGCCAGTGTAGTTTTATGTAGTATGAGCTTACATGGTCTGATTTCCTGAGGCCATAAATGAGACGGACTGCAGCATTCTGAATGATTCTCAGTCGTTTGATGGTTTTCTTAAAAGATCCCAAGTATATGATATTGCAGTAGTCTAAGGTGCTATGTGTACCATAGACTACTGCAGTCGAAAATAATTCTATCAGGCTTTTATTTCTGCAAAGGGCCTGGGTCTTCTTTCTTATGGCAGTATTTGTCTTTTCCCAATCCTCCTTCATCTTTCTCTTCCTATCTCATAAATGCTTTAATTTTCTGTTTTTGTAAATGTAAGAAAGTAAAGCAAAGTAACCTGTATTTTATCCCTTTATTCCTCTGGCTGCTTTCCCTGCTTCTGAATACGCTTCCTTCTTACTCCTCCTTTGACTGAGGCCTTTTGACATCTAGATATTGATCCTTTCACTCTTTAGTCATCTCTTAAAGAAAAAAACACTAATGCTCTCTCTCTCTCTCCCACACACACACACACTTGTGTATTTTTAGTAATGCAGAGTTGTGTTGCCCTTTTTGTCTTTTTATAATTTCACTAATATTCATTTCTTATGATCCGTTCCTCCCTGCTACGGAGGTCATTAAGTGCTTCCCTCTATTACAAATATGTTCATTTCTGAAATCCAGCCCTCTTGACTTTCATGTGACCCATGGAGATATGTACACATACATATATTTAGATACTGAGAGAAAATTGTCGTCGTCCCCCAATTCCCCCATATTCAACCTACAGTGGTTAGTGAATTTAAAGGTAATGGCAGATCCTACAGTGCTGGGCCTAATTGAATATCTGACACATAGGCAAATGCCAGATCTTATCCAGCTTCCAGTCATAAGAACATAAGAATTACCGCTTTTGGATCAGACCAGTGGTCCGTCGTGCCCAGCAGTCCACTCATGCGGTGGCCCTCTGGTAAAAGACCAGTGCCCTAACTGAGACTAGCCCTACCTGCGTACGTTCTGGTTCAGCAGGAACTTGTCTAACTTTGTCTTGAATCCCTGGAGGGTGTTTTCCCCTACGAGAGACTCCGGAAGAGTGTTTCAGAGGTGAAGGATGCAGTAAGGGAAAAGAAGGACTCATTTAGAAAATGGAAATGCAAGAAAACAACCGAGGCTTGGAACAGCCACAAAGATGACCAGCAAAAGTACCACAAGGCGGTGAAAAAGCCAAAATGGACTATGAGGAAAAGATAGCGCAAGAGGCCAAAAACTTCAAACCCTTTTTTAGATACGTTAAAGGAAAGAAACCTGCCAAGGAGACAGTGGGCCCTTTCGACGACCAAGGAAGAAAAGGATACATCAAAGAAGACAAACAGATTGCGGACAGATTAAATTCCTTCTTTGCATCTGTCTTTACCAAAGAAGACGCCACATCAATACCCGAAACAATGCAAGTATGCAAGGGAGAAATAGAGGAGAGCCTCACCACAGTGGAGATGGATCTGGACCAGATATACTATCAGATTGACAAACTAAAAAGTGACAAATCCCCTGGCCCAGATGGAATTCACCCGAGAGTATTAAAGGAACTAAAGGCAGAAATTGGAGAACTACTGCAAGCCCTCGCTAACATGTCAGATACCGGAGGACTGGAAGTTAACAAACGTTATCCCAAACTTCAAAAAGGGATCAAGAGGAGAGCCGGGAAACTATAGACCTGTGAGTCTTACATTGGTTCCTAGGAAAATGGTCGAGGCTTTGATCAAAGATAGCATAGTCCAGCATCTGGATACCCATGACCTGCTGAGAGGTAGTCAGCATGGATTTAGGAAAGGGAAATCGTTCTTGACGAACTTGCTTCAGTTTTTCGACACGGTGAACAAACAAGTCGACAGCGGAGAACCAGTGGACGCTTTCTGGAAGTCCAAATGGACTTCCAGAAAGCGTTCGACAAAGTACCACACGAGAGACTTCTCAGAAAACTACAAGTCATGGAATAGAAGGGGATATACTTAGATGGATAGGAAAGTGGCAGGAAAACAGAAGACAGAGAGTGGGAATAAATGGGAAATACTCAGACTGGAAGAAAGTAACTAGCAGTGTGCCTCAGGGCTCGGTTCGTGGGCCTATCTTGTTCAATATCTTCGTAAATGACCTGGAAGAAGAAACAACCAGTCTCATCATCAAGTTTGCAGATGACACAAAGCTATGCTGGGCAATCAGGTCACATAAAGACAGTGAGGAACTCCAGAGAGATTTGAACCAACTTGAGAAATGGGCAGAGAATTGGCAGATGAGTTTTAATGTAGAGTGATGCACCTGGGCAGGAAAAACAAGGAGCATGAGTATAAACTGTTAGGTATAACACTGGGGAAGAGCGAACAAGAAAAGGACCTGGGGGTGCTGATAGACAGGACCCTGAAGCCATCATCTCAGTGCGCAGCGGCGGCAAAGAAAGCAAACAGGATGTTAGGCATGATAAAGAAGGGAATCACGAGTAGAGCGAAGGAGGTCATAATGCCGCTTTATAGAGCAATGGTCAGACCACACTTGGAATACTGTGTCCAACACTGGTCTCCATACCTGAAGAAGGATATAACACTGCTGGAGAGGGTGCAGAGGCGAGCGATGAATCTAGTAAAAGGTATGGAGAACTTGAGCTACAATGATCGCCTCAGAAAACTGGGATTATTCACCCTCGAGAAGAGAAGACTGAGAGGGGATCTGATAGAGATTTTTAAAATACTAAAAGGAATCGATAAAATGGAGCAAGCTCACTCACCAGCAGGGGGAAAGGATGGTGAGCAAGTAACAACGTTATTCACATTGTCAAATGTGACTCGGACAAGAGGACATGTACTGAAGCTGAGAGGGGACACGGCCAGGACAAATGTCAGAAAGTTCTGCTTCGCACAGCGAGTGGTGAACGCCTGGAATTCTCTCTCTCAGAAGAAGTGGTGGAGGAAACCACCATTCTAGGATTTAAGGAAAAATTGGACGCACATCTTCTTGCAGGACACATTGAGGGATACGAGTGAATAAGGTATTCGCCAGGGTACACCTGGCTGAGCCTCCGTGTGTGTGGATCACCGGACTAGATGGACCCCAGGTCTGATCCGGTGCATGCATTTCTTATGTTCTTACATTCGTACAGAATCGATCCCCTTTCAATTTTAGAGAGTGCCCTCTCGTTCTCTCTACCTTCGAGAGGGTGAACAAACTAAGTCTATTCTCTTCAGTACCTTGAATGTTTCAATCATGTCCCCTCTCAATCTCCTCTGTTCGAGGGAGAAGAGGCCTAATTTCTCTAATCTTTTGCTGTACAACAAGTCCTCCAGCCCCTTAACCATCTTAGTCGTTCTTCTCTGGACCCTTTTGAGTAGTACTGTGTCCTTCTTCATGTACGGCGACCAGTGCTGGACACAGTACTTCAGGTGAGGACACACCATGGCCTGGTACAGCGGCATGATAACCTTCTCTGATCTGTTCACTCTTTTTGCCACCGCCGCACATTGCGTGGACGGCTTCATCGACTTGTCAATCATAACTCCCAAGTCTCTTTCCTGGGGGTCTCTTCAAGTACCGCCCCAGACTTCCTATATTCATGCATGAGATTTTTGTTACCGACATGCATCACTTTACACTTATCCATGTTGAACCTCATCTGCCATGTTGATGCCCATTCCTCGAGCCTGATCATGTCACGTTGCAGTCAATATTAGGTGGCAAGTCTCAGAGGGTATCTGTGATAAAGGGGATGGATTCAGGAATAATCTAAGGAAACACTTCTTTGTGGAAAGAGTGGTGAATTTCAGGGATGGCCTCCCTGTGGAAGTGATGGCGATGAAGGCTGTATCTGATTTCAAGAAAGCTTGAGACGGGTATGGTGCATATGATCTATAAGGAAGAGGAAAGGATAGTGGCAGAATAGGCTATGTGGTCTTTACTTGCTTTTAATTTTTTTTCTATGGTTTAATGTATCTTCTTTTTGCTGTTTTAACTTTATCCAGGCACCTACCTGGTTAGCAGACTTAAAATCGCTGATAACCAGGTAAACCCCAGCTACACCCTGACTACCATAGGATTAACCAGATTTTCTTGTGGTGCTTTCACCAGATTATCTTAGCATTAGCTGGTTGAGTGCCAGAGAAAACCTGGGGATGGCTACATCATTCTATCTGCCCTGAAATAGTCTTAAGATAATATATGCATTTGTAATATGATAAATAATGAGTATTTACAGTTTCTGAAAACTACAGGGTGAAGTATTGCTAATTGGAAAGCAGGAGTAGCTGCTCTCTCATTTATCAGAAATTGTCATCGTCTCTCTTCTTTGTACTGAGATGAAGGGTTCTTGCAGATAAAAGCGAAACAAATCAATATCGGCAGAAAATTTGAAGCCAAAAAGGATTTGGGCACTTGTGCCATGCATTTATGATGTCTTTTCTGCTACCAGGCTGATAATTAGCTACCAAAACCTGAAATATAGTTAATTGACACTCACTGGCTGTAGGATTTAACATTTTACCTCTATAATGTATGACTACTGCAGCGTAAAAAAAAAAAAAAAAGGTCTGAAAAGAACCAGCAAGCAATTAGATCATTTGTGTAGCTTTAATTGACAATCCGTTCCTGTACAATATAACCATTAGCATACAATGAATGTGTTAACATTGTTTCAGTTGCTCTGACATTCCCTGAAGAATATACTTTAGTCTACTGCAGCTTAGTTAGTCTACAAAACCAATTCTACGTGCACTAAAGTCAGCGATTGTCGCTAAACCTGTTTTGACAGCTTTAGCAACGATCACTTTTGCTGACCCTATTCACAAAATGGCTCACTGCTTGTTTTCCCCCCTCGATCGCCCATTTTCCGATCCAGCCTTGCAAATTAGCTAAAACCCAATGCAAAATAGCCAAGCGATTGATGCACTAACATCGCTTGGCTATAAAAAATAACCCCCCCCCCAGGGGTTTTAGTGATTGGAAAACAGAGAGATCTACCTGGGTTTATTTGTTGTTGTTGTTTGTTTCATTCTGATTTTCAATGGCACAGATATTTGGCAGGAGAGAGTGGGCATCCCTCCTGCTGTTTTTGCAAGGGGGGGGGGGGGTTGGATCCTGGTGCCAGGACATCAGGGAGTGCAGGAGGCTGTATTTGGGGCTTCCTCTGCTTCTTAGCTGCTCGGGCTTCCCTTTGCTGGCTTTGCTTATGTGTGAGAGTAGCTCTCACACCAAATCAATCAGACAAGAGAGATGGGGGTTAAGAGAAACCTCCGTGTGAATCATTTACATGCAGTCTTTTTGGTACATTGATTGCTCTTCCATAATCAGCCAAAGAATCGACCAACAGCGGTCCAGTCAGTATTAGCGATTATGTGTAGTCATCCAGGCCCAAGTTCCAAATTGTAACTCTATAGAACCTTTTCCTACTCTTCAAAACCTAAACATGCAGAAATAGACCTTGAGCATGATTATCAAAAGCCTATTGTTGATGGGAATGCCCTTTTGTTTATCAATCTGAAGAAATGCTTTATATTTCTGAAAAGAAAGAATTTCATTATTATGAATTAAATAGGACTAGCGAACATACAGTAATATTCAGATTGAAACTGGTATACAACAATGCTATTGTTTTGTGCATGCAAACAGAACATGCACGTAGACCAGCCTTGATTTTTCAGAGCTAGTGAAAGAGATTTGCATTCCCTGGTGTGGTGTAGTTTGTAGCAACCAAAAGGAGCCCGTGAACCCAGAGAACGGTTATATTACAGGACACATCAATTATTCATTCTGTGCTATTAAGATGTCCTCTAATGATTCAGATAAGAATATTTACAGCAGACTTTTGGAAAATGCAACATTTTCATCAGTGAAGACCTTGGCAATTTCTAAATAACAATCTGCATAAAAATGCACATAAATTGTAGGTTTATCGGAAATGTATATATTTTTGTTATTAATTCTTGACTTCATTGCCTGTTCTGTAGTTACGGGCATATTTCACTGCTTTGCATAACTTAAAAATTCATGGTTAGATGCATTTGTGACTTGCTCTGACCTGCATAAACACTGAATTTATGGAATATCCAAATCTTTGGAAAGATTGCAATGTGTATTATCATTTCTATGTTAATTACAAAGAATTTCACATTTATCTATAGGAAATTAGTAGATAGAAGCAGAAAAAATATTTTTAATGAATAACTTAGTACAATATGGAGTGGGAAAACAGAATTTCTTTGCAAATCATTTTTGATTATTATGTATCGTTTGAAAGCCTTACAGAAAATGGAAATGAAAATGTGCATGCTTTGTAAATAGGTCAAGATACATCATATTCATTAATAAAAATAATTCTTATAGGCTATTAAGTCATTTAGTCTGCACCTTGGAGGCTGTTCTACTTTTGCCATTACAAATCTTTAGTCTTCTGCCTGCCTTTACTGGCTAGGAGGCCATATTATCATTATCTTCAGTCCTGAGAAGACGACCACCAGTTGAGTAAAAGCATTTCCCATCCATCCCTCAGTACTGTTGATTCTTGTAATACAGTTAAAGACCTGCATGGTGCATTCAGTCTGTCCAACAAGGCAGCCAGACAGTGTCAGCCACCCCACTTGCACGCGCCCCTTCCCCGTACCTTTTTTGACTCTAGCATGAGTAGCCACCGACTTACTGCCCATGTCGGCTTCAGCACTGTCTCTGACGTCACTTCCTAGGTGCGGGTCCCAGAAGTGGCATCAGAGAGCATGCCGAAGCCAATGCAGGCAGCAAGTGCAGGAGTTAAAAAGGTATGGGAGAAGGAGAGGGGAGCGGGATTGGCAGGGGGAGGAGTGGGAAAGGGGGCAGAGAGAAGGAGGGGTCCTAGCACCCCGAGCACGATGGCACACGAGGCGGACCGCACCTCCCACCACTTAGGTCACACGCCTTCATGATTGGCCAATGCATTACAAACAGTGGTTGGCAATCAGTCACATGATTAAACCAACAATTAATCAACATCGCTAATAACATTCTATTCTTTCAATGTCAACTCATTCCATATAATGTAAATGTGATATTGTAAATCACCTTATTTTGTTTTCAAGAAAGGCAGTACAGTGTTCCCCCGTGAATTTGCGGTTTGCGGACTCATTCATTCGCAGTCTGCTCTGACTGCCTCTTCCTGTAGTGAAGTCAAAGCAGCTCCTGATTGGTATCTCAGGTAAAGTTTGGAACTGGTTTGAAGATTTTTAAAGAACTAGATGTTATCAAGTGTTTAGTGAGGAAAACTATTCTTATTTTTGGAGTTCTCCACTATCCCCCACTTTATTCAACATTTATTTAGCTTCATTAGGAAGACTACTTTCTTCATTTATGCAAATGATATTATTATTATAGTGCTTCCACTTACATCTTTTACAGGGGAGATAAAATACCAAATTTCTTCTTTACTAATTCACATTGAGCAATGGATAATAAGAGTCAAACTTAAACTTAATCCTGAAAAATCAAATTTTTTTTGGCCCAGTCCTTCTGATAATATTAATGAAAAGTATTTCAACTGAATGGTCAAACTTTCTTAATTTTCACCTCCATTAAAATCTTAGGAGTTATTTTGGATCGCCACCTAACTTTGGATGACCATACAAATTTATTGACTAAAACATGTTTTTCAATTTTGAGGAAACTTCGAATGATAAAAAAAATTTTGACAATGTATAATTTAGGTTACTAGTACAATCTTCCATTCTGTCTGTTCTTAAGAACATAAGAAGTTGCCTCCGCTGAGTCAGACCAGGGGTCCATCGCGCCCATCAGTCCGCTCCCACAGCGGCCCATCAGGTCCATGACCTGTAAGTGATCCTTTGTCTAAAACCTTTCAATCCATTTTTCTTCTATCCATAATCCTATCTCTACCTCCATCTATATCCCTCAATCCCCATATCCTTCAGGAACTTGTCCAATCCCTCTTTGAATCCCCTTAATGTACTCTATCCTATCACATCCTCCAGAAGCACATTCCAGGTGTCTACCACCCTCTGAGTGAAGAAACATTTCCTAGCATTGGTTCTAAACCTGTCCCCTTTCAATTTCTCTGAGTGCCCCCTTGTTCTTGTAGTTCCCAATAGGCTGAAGAATCTGTCCCTTTCCACCTTCTCTATGCCCTTCATGATCTTGCAAGTATCTATCATGTCTCCTCTGAGTCTCCACTTCTCCAGGGTGAAGAGCCCCAGCCTTTCTAGCCTGTCTGCATATGAAAGGTTTCCATACCTTTTATCATTTTTGTCGCTCTTCTCTGAACCCTCTCAAGTATCTCCATGTCCTTCTTTAGGTACGGCGACCAATATTGGACGCAGTATTCCAGATTGAAGATTATGTGTGTGAAATATTGTTGTATCAGTGGACTGTTGGATGGATTTTTAACTTGTTTTGGGGAATTTTGGGATGGATGGACATTGTTTTCAGTTTTTGAGTTTGATGAACTTTTTTTGACACGGGGAGCAATGAGCATATTGAAGAGCAAGAGTATTGTAAGCAGTGGACACAGTAAAACCCAGCCGCTAAAAGATAAGTTTAATAGTAAAAAATGGGGCAATTAGATGATAAACATGAAAAATTCTTATTAATCACTGAACAATTTTTACCATGGTAATAACAAATGCTGTTTAATATCTTATCTTATATGTCACTTATATGTAAATTCTATTCTACATCATTCTAATTTTTACTTTGGGCAAATGAAGCTTAGGGTGGGCATATCATAATTATACAGATGTCAATCCTTAGAACCTCTTATGATGTATATATCATTTCAAGTTCCCATCATGTGTATCACTTGTAATCATTTATGCCCACAATCCCCTACCAATTGATGTTTCTGCTTACGATACTAATCTAAATGGATTAATTTATTAAATTAATAATACCCATAAATTTAATATTTTTAGCATGTGCATCTATTTTCATTTGCCCAAAGTAAAAATTAGAATGATGTACAATAGAATTTACATAGAAGTGACATATAAGATAAGATATACAACGGTATTTGTTATTACCATGGTAAAAATTGTTCCATGATTAATAAGAATTTTTCATGTTTATCATCTAATTGCCCCATTTTTTACTATTAAACTTATATTTTAGCGGCTGGATTTTACTGTGTCCACTGCTTACAATACTCTTGCTCTTCAATGTGCTCATTGCTCCCCGTGTCAAAAAAAGTTAATCAAACTCAAAAACTGAAAACAATGTCCATCCATCCCCAATTCCCCAAAACAAGTTAAAAATCCATCCAACAGTCCACTGATACAACGATATTCCACACACATAATCTTCAATCTTCCCCCAACATGATCCGTTTCACTTGATCTTTGCTTTTTCAGGAGGAAGAAAAAACAGCGTTTTTTAAACATCAGAAAAGCTCCACATTGAACTGGAGTCACATCCAGAACCCACTGATGACCAACTACTGAGAGACACCGCCAGCTTCCTGAAAATAATGTCTTCAACAATAGAATTTCTTTTATGATTCTGCAGTATGTCAAAAATCAATTGAACTTGACTTTGACTTAAATCTCTTCATCAAAGGCTGACCCCTTCCAAACATATGTACTAAGTCCAAGTGGAAAGCAAATATATTCCTTTGTATATTTTATGATGTTTCTGTTTACTTCCAGTATTTAAAAATTATCTTTTTATTCCCAAAATGCTGCATTGTTTGGCAAAGTTTGTAAATTGGCTGCAGTTTCTATGATATTATCCCAATATATTCCTATAAATTTTCCCATATTTTTTGATAAATTCCTGAACAAAGATATATACAACCAGTTTCATCTCAAGTATAAAAGTTTAATTCTATTTTCTAAGATTTTATGGAAAGAGATACTTAGAATAGATCTTTTTTTTTTTTTTAAGTTCAAATGTTTTTATTGATTATAATAGAGAAAACAATATCAGATGGAAAGATGTACATATAATCACAGTTATCTCTTGAACAACCCAGACATGCGTGTGCACAGAATATATACATAAAATACATCTTACATTGATCCAGTAAAATGTGTATCGTATGTGATATGCCTATGACAAAGACACAAAAGGTCAATCAGAGCAATAGTCTAGTAAAGGTTTCCATATATCATAATATCTATACAGTAGATGAGATCTTTCAGCATTAATTTTCTCATATTTACCAGTGAGACAAAGGGCATTCCACCACATGTGAAAATCAACTTTAGTTAGATCTTTCCAGCAGTACAGTATCGTTTGCATAGCTAGTGCTATCATTATGGTAAATAAACGTTCTGAATGTGTGGGTAAGGGAGTCGATAATGTTTGACTCATACCAACGAGTGTGACAAGTGACATTTTTTCATGAATCTGAAGAACCTCACAGATGGTATTCCAAACTCGTTCCCAGAAGGACTGAACTTGTGGACAAAAGAAAAGTAAATGTTCCAAGGAACCCTCACATGACTCACATGACCAGCATTTAGGAGTCTTTTTTGAGTCAATTTTATGAGACAATAGTGGGGTCCATACAGCTCTGTGTAACACAAAGAAAATAGATTGTAAAAGTGAAGCAGAGTGAATGGATTTAAAGAAGATTTTCCAGAGTTCCTCCCAATCAATGGCATCGGAGGGGAGACTAAGTTTATAATTCCATTTCTGTTCTAATTCTGCAGAACTATGAAAAGCCATCATCTGTAGGTGCTTATACCATATTGACGCAGTGAGCACCTGCCCAGCATTCCTATGCATAAAATCGCGCAAACCAGAGTCAGCATTGCAATTAAGGATTGTAGGTAATTAATTACGAATACAATGTACTATTTGTAGCCATCTGTAATGTTGATTAGCAGGAAGTCCTTTGTTCTCTGCAAGTGTAGTAAATGGGGTCCAATTAGTTAAGGTCATGAGGTCTTGCACAGTCCAGATTTCACATTCTTGCCATTCTTTCCAGGATATGATTGAGTTTTGAATTTTAAAGCGATCATTTCTCCAGAGAGGGATCAGTGTCGACATCTCCCATCTACTCTTAAAAGTTAAATCAAGATTATGAATGGTTGATTTATAGGCCTGAAGAATAGGATCTGTGATGTCCTTTTTGGGCAGAAGCAGACCCGCTAGTAGCTGTATCCGTTGTTCACCATACAATGCTCGTTCAATCTGTATCCATGTTGGAGGGTTGGGATCTCTAACCATGAGGTAATGCCCCAACGACCATTGTCGCATGATGAATGCATTATGGTAATGAAAAAATGACGGGAAGTTGACCCCACCAGATTTACGTGGAGCTTTCAGTTTGTTTAATGCAATGCGTGGCTGTTTAGAATTCCACAAGAACTTCGTGAGAATAGAGTCCACCTGTTTGTAGAAGTGAGATGGTAGCTGAAACGGTAGCATGTACAGTATGTAATTAATTTTAGGAGTCAGCATCATCTTGATAGTTTCAAGTCTCCCCCACCAAGTCAAGGTCAATGGGGACCATTTGGTTGTTAGTGTTTTAATGGTATCAATGAGATATTCACAATTCAGTTGTATAGATTCTGATATAGTAGGCCCAAAAAGAACCCCTAAATATTTCATAGAGGATGGGGACCATTTGACCCCATATGAAGTTATGTCAAATTCAGCAGCCGGGCAAGTGATCGACATCACCTCCGTCTTGCCAGTATTTAATTTGTAGCCCGAAACTGCAGCATACTCTTTGATGGTGTCCAGTAAATGAGGGAATGAAGCAGGAGTCATATACAATAAAACATCGTCCGCATATGCTGATAGTTTAAGTTCATGATTCTCGATCTTAAGACCAGCGATTCCAGAGTTGTTACGTATGTTTTGTAACAAGGGTTCAAGCGCCATATTAAACAAGAGAGGCGAGAGGGGACAGCCCTGTCTAGTCCCTCTCGTTGGTTGAAATGGAGATGAGAGGTGTCCATTGACATATGTTCTAGTAGAAGGCTTGGTATATAAGACCTTTAATTTGGTGATGTAGTTCTCAGAAAGTCCATACCAGCCCAGGGTTTGGAAAAGAAAAGGCCATTCAATACGATCAAATGCCTTTTCAGCATCTAACCCCACTGCAATAATGTCCTGATGCTGAGTATGTGCCTGTGTAAGCACATGAGAGAAAGTACGCGTGTTTTCACAAGAGTATCGACCATTGATGAATCCAGTTTGATCTGCAGATATGATTTTAGTGATGACTTGTTGCAGCCGTGTAGATAATAATTTGGCGTAAATCTTTGCATCAACATTTATTAATGACAGTGGTCTGTAGTTAGATAGAGTTCTCTTGTCCTTATTCGGCTTCGGAAGTACGATAATTGTCGCTTCTGTAAATGACCCAGAAACTTCACCTGTGTCAATGAGATGTTCAATAAATTGTAAATAGTATGGAGCTAAAACATCCTGGAATTCTCGGTAATATTCCACAGTCAGACCATCAGGCCCTGGAGTTTTTTTGAGTGCCATGGATTTGATTACCGAAGCGATTTCAGTAAGAGTTATTGGTTCATCTAAGATTTTATTATCCTCTGAAGAAAGACGGTTGTGAGGAATGGGTTCCAAGAATTCCTGGGATTTGTGCGGAATTCGGATTTCTGATGTGTAGAGATTTCGGTAGAATCCCATGAAAGCTTGAGATATATCTGATGGGTCAGTAATGTCTTCACCCGTGTCCGTTTTAATACACACAATAGTGGATTTTTCTCTACGCTTTTTAAGATACTTGGCCAATAAAGTCCCACTTTTGTTATTTCCTGCAAAGTATGATGCAGATTGCCGCAATATCTCCTGCGACGCTCTTTGGCTTAACAGAGAGTTATATCGAAATCTCGCTTTATTTAGTTGTGTTAATATGGAAATATCTGAAGGTGTGGTCTGATGTCGACTCTCCAGGGATGATATCTCATTTGCAAGAATACTCGTCTTCTCCTTCAGTTGTTTATGTTTATGTGCTGTGTAAGTAATGGTAATACCCCTAACATAAGCCTTAAAGGCATCCCACCAACAGATCCATGTAGTGTGTTCTGGTTTGTTATGTTGAAAGTATTCTTCAATCTGTGTCTTCATTAGTGAGCAAAATTGTGGGTCTTGCAGCAGCGAGTTGTTAAAGTGCCACTGTTTAGGCAGAGAGGAAGGCATACAGCATTTAATTGTGATAGTGATGGCTGCATGATCTGAGACACAGATAGGAGATATTTCAGTTTTTACAACTGAATTTGTAAGTGAGTCGCTAATTAAAAACATATCTATACGAGAGTAAGATGAATGGGGAGGAGAGAAGAAAGTAAAATAATTATCATTAGTATGCATATGTCTCCAGATATCTAGGAGCAAAGAATCAGTGATTAAATCTTGTAGTGCAAACCATGCTTTAGTCTTTTTGTAAGCGCAGTTAGATTTTCTATCTTTTGTCGGATTCAATACCATGTTAAAGTCTCCTGCCAGTATCAACTGTGAGTCAATATCTTCCAGGATCGATGCTTTAATTTCATGGAAGAATTCTGGTTTGTCTAAATTAGGGCCATATACGTTCATCAGGCAGTAGGTCTCTCCTGCTATTCTAAGTTTGACTTTGACCCATCTTCCATTAAGGTCTGTAGTTGAAGAAATTATGGTGACATCTGACCTGTTACGAATTAAGGTAATTACTCCTCCCTTACGGTCACATGCAGGAGAATAATATGTATTAACGGTCCATGAAAAAAGGACACGTGAGGAGGCTTCCTTATTAAGATGGGTTTCTTGAAGCATAACTATATCAGGGTTAAAACTTTCAACATATGCCTGGATTTTTTTCATTTTTACTTTGTTATTGAGGCCTTTTGTGTTCAAAGATATAATCTTAAGAGACATTCTGATAATGAAGTAAAATAGCAGTCACAGGCAGGTAGTCAAATATGCATATCAATAACAAAAGAGGTGTCATACAGTCAGTATTAAACCATACAATCATACATGTCTTGAGCAGTGCAAGATAAATCCATATCATTTTTATCTTTAGTGTGTACATCCGGTTAACTATGGTGCAAAAACAAGCACTTCTATAACACAGCGTGAGTGCAGCTAAGGTAACAGAGAGGCAGAGTGGAAATAAGACCCAAACTCCCAAACTTGTCAGTAATTTGAACAGGCAAACATTAAGTATCTTGCTCTATGTATATATATATATGAGCAATAGAAATAGTGTGATGAGCATACATCAGAGAGAGTCAATCCAGAAAAAAGAATAAGAAACAGGTATGAAGCATTATTAATACAGTTACATGAGTTCCTTCAAGACACTGAAACTTTCTCAGGTATTTTTATATACCCTATCAAACCTGATTAATCGGCGTTGGAGAATGGAGCTCAATGTATGTAGCCAGCTCTTCCGGAACAGTGAAGTCTTTAGTTTGGTTGTTTAAAGTCACTCTTAGACGTGCTGGGTACATCATACCATATCTGGCGTTCAGAGCTTTGAGTTGTGGCCGATATGAGAGGAGTTGTTTACGTTTGGAGGATGTGGTCTTGCTCAGGTCTGGGAAGAATAATATTGTGGCTCCCTCATGTTGGATCGGAGCTTTTATCTTCGCCTTTTGAAGGATATCCAGCACATGCTGATATCTCAGCAATTTGAGAACAATTGGTCTGGGTCTTCGATCAGCAGGCATGCGAGAGGAGGGTACTCGGTGAGCACGTTCTATTTCAAAATCCCTCTGGAAGTTAATATCAAGTATCTTGGGAATTAATGCTTCAAGGTGTTTTATTAGGTCACAGTCACGTACATTTTCAGAAATACCTAGTACCCGCAGATTACAGCGTCTAGATCGATTGTTGCTGTCCTCCATTTCTTGTTCAAGTAGGTTTATTCTATTAGTTTGTCTGCGGAGCTCAGCGATTTGCGACGAGGACGCCTCCATCTTGGTTTCTAAGGAGGAGACACATGCTTGCATTTGTGAGAGGTCTGCAGTTAAAGCCGATAATTTTTCATTTATTTCATCCGTGCTTGTCTTTGTATCTGCAGCTAGTTCTTTCAGTTCTCGTAGTTCATTCAAAATCTCGCGATTGGTGTCTTCCGCAGCGGCGGGAAGCGGCGTCTTAGAAGGTGATACTGGGTCCGGCTTGTGTCGCTTACCCACCTTTTTGTCCGTCATCGTCGGGTTTTAAAGCTGATACGGCAATATAATATTGTGCCCCACACTTATATATTCAGCAGTGATCGTTCGATTCAGGAATTGCTCAATTTAGAGCGCCGTTTGCTGCTTATTTAAGCGGGAGTTTGTAGGAGCTCAGTTCCTATGCTGCCATCTCGTGTGGGCTCAGCAGCGCCCCCCCACTAGAATAGATCTAAGAATGCAGTTTTAATTTTTCTAGTACTTTCTTTTTGCCGATTTATGGAAGGCTGATCCCTACTGACAGTCTCATGCTACTACTGCAAGAGTGTCATTTTCTATGCAGTAGCAAGACAAGGTGGGATCAGAGGGGAACCCCCACCCCTAAACTACCAGGATTCCCTCCAGATAAGCCTTGGAGGTGGGTGGGGAGCCTGAGGATGTTCAAGGGGATGAGGAGGGGTCAGAACAATTGCAGGATCTGATTATCAAAAGGAAGGTGATTGAGGATGGAAGTGGTGTGGTGTGGGGGAGGGGAAAGGGCTCTGGAAGTTGTGGACTGATATTAGGAGGTGGGGGATCAGATTGAGTGTGATGCAAGAGACACCTAGTCAGGAGGGGGTGCACATTGGGCTGTATGTGTGGCGTGAAGGGATCTGATTTGTGTGTGGGGAGCTGATTATTGGGGCGGGGTGATGCAGGTTGAGTCCTGCTGAGAGGAAGTGGAGTTGCATTTTGAGGGGTGGTTAGTTCTAAGGGGATTGGAGATAATCTTGTAGGTTTGCAAAATGGCATCCATTAATGTATTGTCACCACTAGGTTGCTATTTTGCAACCTGTATGTATAGGTGTACTGTACACATACATATAGGTTAAAGTACTTTCCTCAATTAATTTGCACAAGTAGGTTATTAAAATATATCCTCCATTTACACATGGAAAACGCCATAACTGACTCATGTAGCACATGTTTTTTCAAGTTTAGGTTTGACCTACACTTGTACACCGTTCTTTCTAAAATAATGCCCACAATCTAGTTTGTCACTCCTTGAGATAAATTGTGTAAAATGGGGCTGAACATGTCTTGTAGTTATTTATTTTTACAGTTCCCCAGCAAGATTTGTTGTGAAAGATTGTGAATGAGCTCCTGTACCTCCATAGCAAACTTTAACGAAATGGGTCACACCCCCGAGTAAAATCCCATCGGGTACTACACAGGCTTCATTGTAGCTAGTAAGAGTTTGAAGACTGATTTGTAGCCTATCTAAAACAAAGTATATCTTAGCATTTATTTTTACCCTAGTGCTAATAAGTTTCTGTTTTGTCTAGTACTTCTCATGTCTGAGTTCCTGAAAGCTACACTGCAGTGGCTTCATCTCATAGTGCTTATTCTTAATTAATATTCTGCACTCTGACTACATTATAGTCCCAACAGGAAGCTTTTATTGTACTACTATAGTTAATTTCCATTGTTTAGCATCATGTTGTGTTAGCAAACATCACTTCAGTACTGATTAGTCATGCAAATATCTTAATGTACTGATGATTGTTACAGAATCAGGAAGCATTATATCATGCAGAAGTTTAACACCTATCTTTAGGAAAGACGTGTGCATACAATGCGAGTAAATATCATAATATTCCTTCTTGTGTGAACAACTGTATTTTAGATATGAAAAAGAAGTGTTTGCAGCTGCCTTTTCTAAGAATGTCCTTCAAAGCTGCCTTGCTGTAGTCGCTAGAAGGAGCAATAAGAACAAAGTCAGTCAGATTTAGCTGCTGAGAAGCTTCAGGAGTGGGATGGAAAGATGATGATCGGTCAGCTACTCCAAGATCACTTTGCATAACTCAGAGAGCAACAAAACATGTTTATTCTGGGACTTCTGAAGCATATCATATTTTGTTGTTGTTGTTTGGAATCTTTTTCTCCAAAAGGTTTTATGTTTTGAATATAATTGTAAGTGCTTAGTGCTTCTGATATTTTTTATTGTTAAATATTGTATCATCATACCATCTGATATTCAAAAGGGTTAAATCCTGGTGAATGAACTAGCACACAATATTTAGCAGATGTTGACAAAACAAATAGATCCTCAAGGCTAAAACTAAAACTTAGAGGTTCTTCTATCAAACTGCGCTAGCAGTTCGTAGCGCGGTGAGCCATGCTGAATGGCCCGTGCTGCTCCCGACGCTTATAGATTTCCTATGAACATCGAGAGCAACGTGGGCCATTCAGTGCGGCTCTCTGTGCTAAAAACTGTTAGCGCAGTTTGATAGAAGAGGCCCTTAGTTTTATAGACCGGGTCTTCAACTAGAAGGAGCTCGACTCGGTTAACAAAGTAGACATAATACTTAAGCATAAGAAGAATGTAGCTGAAATGACTTACTTAGAATTTTCACTGCCGTATTTTGTAATATCTGAAGACATTTTAGTTGTGCTTTAGGCAGACCCACATAGATCATGTTACAGTAATCTAATTTCAAATTTATAAACGCGTAAAATAAAGTTTCATCAAATATTCTTTAGTAACAAGATTTTGGATTGCTTTAAGTCTCCGTAGTTTTACAAGACTGTGATATATTCTTTAAATTTCCCTGGCTTGGAGCGTGATTATTATTGAAAAAGCTGCAAAGACTGGAAGGTAAACTCTGTACCCATACTGGGGAGGTATATACCTTCCCTAAAGAGTTTCACGTCTCTGAGCATCTTCCAAATTTTTGATCTATTTCCATAGACAGGTTTTAAGTGAGGTCAGTTTACTTTTTGATACAAGCACTTTCTGACTTCCTTCTGTTTTCAATCGGAAGTTTCCCTGCAATTTCTTAAGGAAATTTATTAAGTCTCCATAGGGCATGAGCCAGATTTAACCACTGCTGATATCTGTGAAGTAAATGATAACGGGGAATCAATAATTATTCATTTACTATCAAATTATGTCCTATTGGAAATCACCAGAGGAACCTACCTAGATACTACAAGGTCTACCCACTGCATTCATACACAGACCCACTCACTCAAACAGTACTCAAACACAACAACCATCACAAAAGGAGAAACAAGAAAAAAAGAAAAAAGTGGAGAAAAAGCCTCAGTTTGTCTTCATATGGCAAAAAACTCCACTTGTAGACCACAAACATATAAGGTCCAAAATGTATCAGTCCAATCAGCGGTGAGAAACACCCTCATAGGAACCACCTCAAAAAACTTCAGCACGCCAAATTACAAAACTTCCCAAAGTGTATGCAAAAGCAATCAGCACATATACGAGTCATAAACACTGTCCATAGCAAGCAGGAAAAACAAAATCACTTAGCTGCAGACGATATCCAGGCTGTCTTCCACGCTTCCAAAAGTGCAAGCCTGCCTGACCCCGCAGCCACTCCTTCCCAACGGGGAAACCTCCATTTTGCTGAGCTGCATCAGGGGAACGATTCCACCCTACTCCACCAGCAACCGTACAGGCTCTCCAAGTGCTACGACTGCTCACATCGAAACACGTAGAAGCAGAGGCATGGGATTCTCCAACAGCAAGCAACTTCAAAAAGAAGTCCAGGCTCCTCCCCCTTCCAGTCAAACCAATCAAGAAACAGCTTCAACCAAAAAATGCCGCCCACTCAATCCGGGCATTCAGCCCTGCTGGGTGAACGGTATGTACATTGTAGATCCACCTCTATTCCCTCTGACGTAGCTGATGTCTCCAGTCACCACGTCTCACAGAACAGGGAAGGTGCTCAATCACCACACAGCGCAGCAAACTGAAAGCATGTTGGGCTTCAAGGCAATGCACCACAAGGGGTTCCTCCACTCTCCTGGTATGTATGCATGACTTATGCTCCAGTAGTCTGACCTTCAATTTCCGTGAGGTCTATCCCACGTATCGGGCGATGGTGCACCCGCATCTGGAGTACTGCATCCAGTATTGGTCGCTGTACCTAAAGAAGGATATGGCGATACTCAAGAGGGTTCAGAAGAGAGCAACAAGTGACATGTTTGATAAAAGGTATGGAAAACCTTTCATACGCTGAAAGATTAGAGAGACTGGTGCTATTTTTGCTGGAGAAGCAGAGACTTAGAGGGGATATGATAGAGACTTACACGATCACGAAGGGCATAGAGAAAGTGGAGAGGGACAGATTCTTCATACTTTCGACAACTACAAGAACGAAAGGGCATTCGGAAAAATTAAAAGGGGACAGATTAAAACCAATGCTAGGAAGTTCTTCTTCACCCAACGGGTGGTGGACACCTGGAACGTGCTTCCAGAGGGCGTTATAGGACAGGGTACGGTATTGGAGTTCAAGAAGGGATTGGACAATTTTCTGAAGGAAAAGGGGATAGAAGAGTATAGATAGAGGGCTACTATACAGGTCCTGGACCTGATGGGCAACTGTGTGAGCGAACTGCTGGGCATGATGGACCTCTAGTCTGACCCAGCAGAGGCACAGCTTATGTTCTTATGTTCTTAACATATAACAGGGGCATATCATGATATAAATAACCCTCTCTGTAATACAGGACGTGTTGCTTTTCAATCTGTACCTTTGTCTCTTGAAACTGGATGCACAAATTCAGTAGTATTTAACATCAGGGAGCACACAGAGCAACCACCACAACTATGGTGCCCCCATTCACCACTCTGATCACCCTCCATGCCTGCTACAGGTAACACATTACATGACACATAAAGCGTCAAGAAAAGTGTGAAATAACTTGTAGATTTCATAGCTCCTCATCATTCCCTTCTTGGTTGGGCTGAGAACTTTTCCTTCGTATACTGATCATTATACATTTGTCAAAGCCAGACTCCAACTGAATGTCGTTACAGTATATTCTTACAGTGTTCAACAGTGATTTAATTTCAAATTTTGATTTCTTGTAATTTTGCAGATTTGTTTTCCATCTTCTCGAATTTTTCAGTATTGCTTTCCCAGTTAGCAGCTGTTTTCTTTCGCTTGAGCTTAGGCCGTGGTCCCTTTGTTCGGGAGAATTAAAGATATGAATTGTTATGGCAGTTAGCAATTTGAACATCGTTGGCAAGTATGAAGTCAGTCTTTGGGACCCTTGTCTTTATCTTTCATAATCAGAAATAATCTGCAAGTTGTCATTCGTTTTTCTGTTTTTCCATTGTGCAGTATTTTAATCTGTTTAGCCATTATTTCATGTAGACGGATCAGATCTTTAAGCCAGAATCCATTCTCTTCATCTTTTCCTGGACCAAACCTTGCCTGCTTGTTGTTTGATTCCCAAAGCCATTATCAGAGCACTTGTTCATCTTGACCATGCTCACATATTCCTCAGCCTGTTGGATCTATTTTATAGCATTGTTTGCTTTGTATTCTGGTGTTATCACTCCAAAACTTCATCTCCAAGTTTCATCTCTGTCAGGCATTTCTTGAATTTCCCAGCAGTGCTTTCTAGAACAAGCATTAGCTGATCCAAAATTGTTAATTTTGGAGGAAAGTTATCACCATCTGATATGATGCCATGTTTTGAGCTGGTTAACATCAGGGATATAATTCTGTAAATGTCCACAAAAGCAATTTAAAAGTAGCAATAATTTGCAATGTAATTGTGATGATTTTTTTTAAAGACATGTACAATGCTTAAAATAAGTAAATTTTTGAAGTGCTTGTAATACATAAATGTATAAATGGTTTTTGGTCACATTTTGCACTTTACACCAGAAAATTTATTAATGGTTGATTATGATTTGAGAGTTCTGAACATTGTCTCTGAAGCTGTTTGCGTACAGAGTGCTTTCTTCGTCTGACAATCTGCTAAATAGCCCTCTTACTAAGCTGTGGTAGAGGTTTCTACTGTGGTCCTGAGTTCTAAATACTCTGATGTTGCTCCAACGCTCATAGAATTCCTATGAGTATCAGATCATCTAGTGTGGTAGAAACCTCTACCACAGCTTACTAAAAGAGGGCCTATGGGGCTCATTAAAAAAAAAAAAAATTCAAAAAGTGGCCTATGTCGGTACTTGGACGATCAAAAAGTCAGATTGTCCAAGTACCACTAATCAAAGCTGGTTTTAGACGTATCTAAAACCAGCTTAGGCCTTTACCCTGCCTCTGTACGCCTAGAGCGAACAGGGGCATTTTTGGAGGAGTGGAAAGGGCGGGAGGTTGGCCGACCTAGACTTAGTCGTACTGTAATATAACCAAAAGTTTAATGAGACTGCCCAGATGGAACTTATACATTTTGACTTAGACCAAGTCAAAACAGGTATAAGTTCTGAATAGAGGCTACTGAGCTGATCGCAGTTGCCGCAATCAGCTCAGTAGCTCAGCAGCTCAGGCAGCCTGATTCCCCCCCCCCCCTCCTGCTCCGGTAACAATCACGGCAGGAAAGGTCCCAGTCCCTGACTTTTGGACATCTTGTGAAATATGTCCATAGTTGGACTTAGTCACAAAACAGGGGTAGGGAAGCTGTCCAATAAAGTATTGCTCGAAAAATAGAGATCAAAATAAATCAATATGAAAAGGAAAAAAGATCTCTACATATATATTCACATATATTGAATATCATGAATATAAGATGATTCACATACACTCAGAATTGTGTAATTTGACCAAGAGCCGAAGCTCCTATAGCCAAACCCACCACCCAATCGCTGTGTATGGAATAGGGAGTGATCAGGGAGTGGGACCCGTGTACATCCCAAAAGCTAAGTTATATTTATTATTATAGCTTTTTTTGAATGAAGAAAAATTTTTGAACAATCACTATATAGTAATTCTTTATTGTTCGTCACTATTCCATACACAGTTTGGCTATAGGAGCTTTGGCTCTTGGTCAAATTACACAATTCTGAGTGTATGTGAATCATCTTATATTCATGACATTTGATATATGTGAATATATATGTAGAGATCTTTTTTTCCTTTTCATAGTCAGACTTAGACATCCTATTGAAAATGCCCTTCCACGTGCCTCATCTGTGGAAAGACTTGGTTTATCATTGTATGGTATTGCATATAGATAAGAATGCCAGGAGTGGTTGATTGACAAGTAATGAGCTGGGGTTAGTGAAGAAATAAAAATTGAAGGAAGAGAAATGAGAGCTGAGGAGAAGTGATTATGAAAGAGGGAAAGCTCATTGGAGAAACAGGAAAAAAAATGATTAAGGAGAACAATAAATGCCAGAGACAGAAGAAATAAAACCAAAAACCTGGAAAAAAAAACATAGTTGAAAACACCACAATAACAGTTGAAAGTCGACCCTGGTACCAGGGCCGGATTTAGATGAAAAGAGGCCCTAGGCTATTCCACTTATGAGGCCCTTTCACCTCCCATTTTTAAGTTTGTAAATTACATGACAGATAATAAAATACATCTGTCATGTATATACTGTGATATATATCAATATGTTAAATGAAACATGTTGTTATTGGTACTAACCTTTATAAAAAATGTGACACGGATAATAAATAAAAAAAAGTCGAGGACATTTATTTGGACATTTATTCTCAGCACCATATATAGTACATGTAACAATAGCTAATCAAACATAACATACATTACACCTTCCTATGTCCATAGTGCCCCTAGTGCGCCTTCCTCACTTCACCCCCCTCCGATGCCCGCCTGCCTCCCATTCCCCTTCCATTGAACACCCCCCATGCCATCCTGCCTGCCTGCCTTCCATTAAACCCCCCCACCCCCCTCTCTGATACCAGCCTGCCTGCCTCCCATCCCCCTTCCACTGAAACCCCCCACCCCACCCCCGATGCCAGTCTAAGCCACCCTGTCCTGACGGATCCACGTTTTGCCTCTCTCCCCGCGGGGCTGGGCTTTGCCCAGCTGTTTCCGGACTGACGTCTTTCCCTCCCCGATCCTCCTCCCAGGGCGAGAAAAAGAAAGGGAGAAGCCGAGTCGGCGCCCCGTTGCGGCCGGAGCCGGTTCCGATCCGGAAGCGTAGAATTTCTCCTTATTTCCGGTTCAATGTTTTAGTGCTCACTGTTTTTAGAATAGTGTAATTTTAATTTTGCTAACAATTTGAATGTAGGCCCCTCTTGATCTTGAGGCCCTAGGCTGAAGCCTAGTTAGCCTATAGGAAAATCCGGCCCTGCCTGGTACCAAGCAGATTAGTAAAATACTCAGACAACAAATCAAGTTTATTTAGGTCTTGATATACCGCTTTTCTGTGCAAAGTATTAAAAAGATGTTTGTAAAATATAAAATCATGGGGAACAATTTTGCAAGCACAAAAATACTGTAAAATACCACTTATATAGAACAATACACATCAGTATTGTGAAACCCTAACACTGTAGGGCTTGCTAAGCGGCCTCAGAGATGGAGCCTACGCACAGCCATACAATCACAAGCTGGGATGATCCGCGTAGATGTAATACTCCTGCTCCAATCATTGGCCAATAGATACTTGTTTTAACTTTTTTGGTGCTATTTTTAAAGCTAATATGAACCCTTCACCAATCACTACTGAAGATATAATGCGTTTTCAAAAAAATCTTCAGCGAATACTGTGCATATTGTCCAAATTTGAAAAACTAGACCACACAACTTATCTTTTTGGTTGAATAGTCTTCGCTGTGGGAGTCTTTTTTTAAAACCTCAGTTAGTTCATGTCCGTCTGCCGACGCGGCGGGAATTACATACATCCGCTGCGTCAGGGCCACCGGGACATTAACAATCACACGCACACTCCATTTCTTCCACCTGAGGTGTGGCCTTAGCTTCCTGGCAAGGAGCTATATTCTCCACTTCCATGGGTTCCAGGCTATTCAGTTGCTCTGGTCTGCCTTTCCCTTCCTTGTCCTTTTCTCCTGTGCTCAGCAGTCAGCCAGACCAGAGCAACTGAATAGCCTGGAACCCATGGAAGTGGAGAATATAGCTCCTTGCCAGGAAGCTAAGGCCACACCTCAGGTGGAAGAAATGGAGTGTGCGTGTGATTGTTAATGTCCCGGTGGCCCTGACGCAGCGGATGTATGTAATTCCCGCCGCGTCGGCAGACGGACATGAACTAACTGAGGTTTTAAAAAAAGACTCCCACAGCGAAGACTATTCAACCAAAAAGATAAGTTGTGTGGTCTAGTTTCTCAAATTTGGACAATATGCACAGTATTCGCTGAAGATTTTTTTGAAAACGCATTATATCTTCAGTAGTGATTGGTGAAGGGTTCATATTAGCTTTAAAAATAGCACCAAAAAAAGTTAAAACAAGTATCTATTGGCCAATGATTGGAGCAGGAGTATTACATCTACGCGGATCATCCCAGCTTGTGATTGTATGGCTGTGCGTAGGCTCCATCTCTGAGGCCGCTTAGCAAGCCCTACAGTGTTAGGGTTTCACAATACTGATGTGTATTGTTTTATATAAGTGGTATTTTACAGTATTTTTGTGATTGTGGCATATACCGCTGGGTTGTATGATTTTAGGAACAATTTTGCAAGAACATAACAGACAAAATGAGAT
This sequence comes from Geotrypetes seraphini, assembly GCF_902459505.1. Taxonomy (NCBI): domain Eukaryota; kingdom Metazoa; phylum Chordata; class Amphibia; order Gymnophiona; family Dermophiidae; genus Geotrypetes; species Geotrypetes seraphini. The sequence continues at coordinate 33,215,918 of NC_047101.1, read as the reverse complement.
ACATATGGGCAAATAGGAAGGATACAGTGCTTAAAATAAAAGAAAGGGAAGGCGAATAGGAGGAGGGGAAAACTTTCATATCTGGCCTAATGTCTGAGATGTTGAATAAGAGGTAGAATAGATATTATTTTCAATGAGCAATGTGTCATTTTGAAATACGCAACTTTTTACTTTACACATTTCCGCTTCTCTAGTCTTCAGGGTTCTCTTTCTAGTTTGCGGTTGCTTATTCTCTATTTGATGGTTCTTCAAATCATAGAAATTCAGCTCTCCAGGGCCTCAGCGATACCACTCAGTGCTCAATTGCTTTCCTAGAGCTTTAAGTATCCACTCGTCACTGGCCCATTATTTTTTTAAGACTTCTTTTTCAAATATAGTAATCTCTTGGCTTATAGATTTCTTCTACCCACACCAGCTTTTATAAACTTTAAAGTTTTATAGCATTTTTATAAATAAACAAGCACTTAGCTTAGAAGGCTTGAGCCGCTCAGTCAGGGGTTAATTAGTCCGACATGACATGTTTCGCAAGTCGCTATTTCAAAAGAGATATAGGGCCAGATTCACTAACCTGCCCGATTGGGCCCGATCCGGGCAGATCCGGCAAATTCAGTAAAGACAAATATGCAGATGGGGGCGATTGGAGGAATGCACCCATCTGCCTGCATGGATCACTGTTGTGCGATCTGCACGCATGCGCAGACCATCTGAGCCGGGGCCATTTTTTTTTTTTTTTTACTTTAACTTTTTTATTGTTTTTAGCCCTGCGAGCCCATGGTTTTAACCCGCTTTAAACCCGCGGGTTAAAACCACTGGCTTGCAGGCCGGAGAAGGGCAGGAGTGATTCGAGGAAGATCGGGGCAGAGCAGTGTGGCATTCAGGGGGAAGATCGGGGAAGAGCAAGGTGGCATGCGGGACAAGCAGGCAGGACAGATTGCAGGGCAGAGAGCAGGGCTTCCAGTCGAAAAGACGTTTTCGACTGGTCCCCATCAGTTGCTTCTTCAGTTGATCGGCCAGCCCAGTCAGATCGGATTGATTGTGTTGTGAATCGCGTCCCTGCCTACTTTGCATGCGTTTCACCTCATTTGCATGCACGGATTCGAAGCGGATCGCAGGAGAGGTAAGTGAATCAGGCCGGAGGGAAATTTGCTCGTAAAGGAGTTGCAAACCAATCGGTACACAATCGGTTTGCTTTGTGAATCTAGCCCTTAGTGTGTTAATAGTTCCCTCCCTATAACTCTCTCTTATACATCGTATACATTAATATTTATTTTCTACTCACCAACTACTCTGAGCACTAACAACTGTCTCTCCAGCTCCTCTCCAGACCAAGAAGTGTTCTCAGAGTAGAATTTAAACCAATGCCTAATTGTCAACCCCACCAATCAGAGCCATCCCTCTCTATTGGAGGCATAGGAATGATAGGGGTGAGGCATTCTGTTAGTCTTCAGTTTCGATGTCTAGGGCTTTCTAAGCAGTCTGGTTTGTTCTGTTTTTCCAGCAGGAAGTACAGTACATTGGTATCTAAGGTACTTCCTTTGAAAGGCAGGGCTACTGCTATTTCATATTAGTGCTGCTTTATTCTGACAGGCTTTCGATATAGGTCTGGAAGAGATGCTTTGTGGGATTTAGTTACTAGAATGCTAAAGCCCCCCCCCCCCTCCTTTCTACCAAGGCCCTTCAATCCTAGCTATACTAGTGATTCCTGTCTAACCATTTTAGATGTGAAAATGCACCAAGTCTTTTTAGAAAACAAGGCACATTATTCTGGCCAAAATGAATGTCGTTTCTAGTCTGCAACAGGTTTTCTGCCTTGGGAACAGCTTGCCAAGGGATAGACCATTGAAACAAATAGATGCATAATAATTTATTCATACAGTTGATGCTATAAAACACATCTGGAATGCAAACGCTGATGAGAGGCAGAGTGTAATCTAGCCTACTTCACCTTGGGGTAAAACAGTCTCACGTTTTTAGACTCCAAAGCGTACTCTTTGCAGCCATGTGATTCTCCAAGCAAAGCTCAGCTGCGTAATTTTCACCTCCTGTAGGCAGTGATTCTTACAAGCAGACAATTACTGGTATCAGCAAACATGTGGATATGGTTCACTGAATGATTAGCATTTTAATATTTTGTTTAAGGAACAATTTGATTCTATCAATAGCATGGAAGATAGTCTAGTGCAGTGGTTCCCAACCCTGTCCTGGAGGACCACCGGGCCAATCGAGTTTTCAGGCAAGCCCTAATGAATTTGCATGAGAGAGATTTGCATATAATGGAAGCGACAGGCATGCAAATCTGCCCCATACATATTCATTAGGGCTATCCTGAAAACCCAATTGGCTTGGTGGTCCTCCAAGACAGGGTTGGGATCCACTGGTCTAGTATGATATGTTTGATATGAGCTCTGTCTCACTTTACATTTTACTTTTTCAGCCCTCATATCTTTAAGGAAGGTACAGAAACAGAAGACTCCTTGTAGTTCATTGAACTGTAAACCATAAAAGGCAATTCCATAATCTATAGAATCATATTTATTCATCCCTTGCACACGGAAATTTATACAACACTAGCACCTACCCCCGAAATTGCTAGCAGGGCACCTAAGCGGTCCCTATAATAATGTGTGAAACTTACCAAGCATGTAAATGCCATTTGAGATTTGAAGAATCAAGCAGAAAATCCCAACACTGTCTTCATACTCGGAGACAACCTAAAATAGTTTACCATCAAATCTCTCATCTTAAACCCCTCAGTAGCGACTCTTTTCACTTAGGTACACAGCCAGTGGCTCGCTACTTTCATCGGGTCTACAGTATACATCTTCCATGTGAGTTCAGACAAACCTCTACATTTAATTTTTCTGTGTTTTCTCATTAAACAAGATTTTAAGTGACTGATAAACTTTTCTTGAACATTGCAGTCCCGGCCACAAACCACCATAGATCATATATCATATACTTGTATCAGGGAGCGATCCCAAACATAATTACTACAACAAAAATAATTTACTAAGGCCTCCTTTTATGAAACTGCGATAGTTTCATAAAAGAGAGGGTAAGTTTTATGCCAGAAATGATCAAAAAAGAAACTAAACATGCAACATTCTGAAAAAAAACTGAAAACCTTCCTCTTTGACAGTTGGACCTACTTGACTTCTCAGAAATGAATCTTTCCACCTCTTTTGCTAGATGAGCTCCCAGACAACTATGATTTATTGATCCCCTCTTACCCTGCCCCCCTTTCAAGCCCCCTCTTAGTTCCCCCTCCTGATCCCCTTTCAACACCTCTCTGAATGTTGCCTAGAGCCTGAATAGGTATGTGCGACACACAAATAGAAGATTAGATTGGATTAAAGATCTATTTCTAATATACTTTAACATGAGATAACTTACTGTGTCCAGCGCTCTAAAATTAGTACTCATTTTGTTTGTTCTTTTCTTAACAATGGTACTGGTACAAAAATGCCATGCTTTAAACAATCCAAGATGGCCACCAACCAATCAGCTAATGACTTTTGGTTTAGCCACATGGGGGGAAGTTCTAGAAATGGCGCCCTACTGGCGTCAAAGTTAAGTAACAAATGCCATTTAAAATGGCAAAAAATGGTACTGTTAAAGCACCTACTGGTGCCTAGAAAATACATGCCAGAATCATGCCTATGTAAGCACTTTAGGCTGCCAAACGCAACTGTGGGCGTGGCTAACACCGGAAGTGGCATAAGGTGGCCTATCTCACCTTGTCCTGCTTACTCATTTAAATTGTTTCTCCTTCTGCCGATCATACCCCCCGTTATTCCCCTCTACCCTTTATTCTCAAACTGTACCCTTCACATTACTTTCTTCTTGGTTCTAACCGTACACAAACTGTCTAGCCCCTCTTTGTTGTACCTATCTTTTGCTCTGATTTACCATTTTCTCTGATTGTACAATTCGCTGATTGTCCAACCCTTCTTTGTTGTAAACCGCCTCGAACTACTATTGACTTTGGCGGTATATAAGAAATAAATTATTATTATTATTATTATTATTATAAAGCACCTATGTAGGCATGATTCATGGCATAGATAGGCACCAAAATTGTAGGCCCGGAAAACCCTGGCCTTCATTTCCAGTGCCTATCTTTCACAGAGACGTAATTCTCTATAGGACGCCCCCAGAGGTAGCATGAAGGGTTCTGGGGCAGGCCTGTTCACTGACACTGCGCTGTAGCTGCCCAAAGATTTAAAAGTATACAATGCCGGGAAATGGGTGGGAGGGCAAGCACCAAATAGAGATCGCCAATCTTTGGGGAGACCATGGCCCCTGTGGCCTCCCCCTGTTCCGATGCCTATGGATGCAAGCATTAGTCAAAACATGGCTGTGTCAAGTTGTTGTTAAATAAGAATTCATCCATTTTCTTTACTCTCCTTGACTACCTCCACTACCTTTTGTTTTCAAGTTTAGTAAGACAGAGTTGAATATAATTGTTTTAGTGACGTGAAGATGAAAATAATTATTATTGTCGATAATTGGTGTAATTTGGCCTATTCTCTTAATGGTAATGTTCAAGATGCAGGTCATGATTTTTGCCATATTGTGATAACTAATATTTGTTAACAAATGAAGTAGCATAAATTCTACATAAAAAAAGACCCTGTAAACCAGGGCTGCCCAAGTCCGGTCCTCGAGATCTACTGGCAGGCCAGGTTTTCAGGATATCCACAATGAACATGCATGAGAGAGATTTGCATACCAAGAAGACAGTACAGGCAAATCTCTCTCATGCATGTTCATTGTAGATATCCTGAAAACCTGGCCTGCCAGTAGATCTTGAGGACTGGATTTGGGCAGCCCTGCTGTAAACAATACCAACTCACCAATAATTTACAGGGGTCACCACTTGCATGGCAGATTCTGGGCCAGTGTGGTTTGTTGTTGTATTCCCTAAGCATCTTTAACCTCCAGCTCTGGCTAAGGCAGATTCCTAATTCATCAACCAAAAGTAGATCAATGGGGGAGTTGGTTGAGGCCACAACCCTTAACAGAAGGGCTACATCAGCAACATGAGAACTGGTCTCAGGAATTAAAGCTGAAAAGAAAACAACCCATCAATTTTAAATTTGTCATTTTACCAGATTTAACTATGGTAGTTTCCTTGCTTCAGTGCTGTAACTGGGAAACTGGAAATGCTTCTTTGCATCATCTCTTTCTACCCATGTTTCTATGCACCTTGTCTCTCCGTAAGACCCCCAAACCTAATTTATAAGTCTCAGGACATTTTAAATCTGTAGCAAGAGACACCAGAGTTTGCCATTGTGAATGTCAGTAGATTTACCTTTGCTGACAGCAGCAAACAACACAGAGAACCATAATCGAATATTGTATCCTAAAGTATTGTTGCTCCATGGATTTTTTACAGTATGTTCAAGTCTACTAATGAGCATCTTTCTAGTTATGGGTTTTCCTATAGATTTATGATGCGTTCTTTTGGAAAGTAGCTAGGTGAACAGAGTTAGAAACATGATGTGAGATAAAGGCCAAATGGCCCATCTGCAGTAACCATTATATCCCAGGCCCTTTTGAATTCAGGCACAGTCTATGTCTCCACCACCTCTTCTGGGAGACTTCCATGCATCTACCACCCTTTCTGTAAAAAAGTATTTCCTTAGATTACTCCAGAGCCTATCACTTCTTAACTTCATCCGATGACCTATGCCCTTTCATTGCAGAGTTTCCTTTCAAATGAAAGAGACTCAACTCATGCACATTTACAGTACGTTATGTATGTATTTAAATGTCTCTATCATATCTCCCTTCTCCCTCCTTTCCTCCAAAGTAAACAGATTGTGATCTTTAAGTCTGTCCCCATACGCCTTATAATAAAGACCACATACCATTTTAGTAGCCTTCCTCTGGAATGACTCCATCCTTTTTACATCTTTTTGAAGGTGCGGCCTCCAGGATTGTACACAATATTCTAAATGAGGTCTCACTAAAGTCTTATACAGGGGCTACTGTTGAGAAAGAAGAGCTCTCAATTTCAAATGCAAAACTGCAGGGTCCTCTTAAAATAGTTCCAGATAGCCGCAGAAATGAGGATGGAAGGATAAGGATGGAAAAGGTTTATGTAGCATATTTCATCAGCTAAAGCAGGTAGTTAATTGTTGTTTCATTTTAAAACCAGCACAAAGTGCAACATATCAATTGACACTATAGACAGCATTCACTTCAAATGACACAATAAATTCATGAACCCCCTCCCCTTCCCGCCCACCCTTCCTAAAAACACTTAGGGCTCCTTTTACTAAGGTGTGCTAGCGTTTTTAGTGCACGCAGGAAATTACCACGCGCTACGCTTCTAGAACTAGCGCCAGCTCAACGCTGGCGTTAAGGTCTAGCACATGCGGCAATGTACCGCACACTATTCCACTCATTGAAGCCCTAGCGCACCTTAGTAAAAGGAGCCCTGCAAATGTTCAAAATAATCAACCTTGGAATCAAAGAATAAATGAATTACATACCCCCCGCACCCACCCATCCTTTAGTTAATTGCTATTAATGTTCCCTCCCTCTCTCACACACACAGAGTGTGTGTGTCATAATTATATATATAAAAGAAATCACAAACAGCTGAAGTGTGATTTAAATCCAACTCCTCTGATCTGCAGCCTCCTTTTCTAACCATTAGGCTAATTCTCCATTCTGCAGCTGCACGCTGGCTACCCCCCAGCCAAATGAAACATAGAAACATAGAAAATGACAGCAGAAAAGGGCTATAGCCCATCAAGTCTGCCCACTCTATTAACCCTCCCTAACTACCCTCCTAGAGATCACACTCAGGTGGTGATACCTTTACACTTCCCTCGTAGAGATCTGACGTGGGCATCCCACTTATTCTTGAAATCAGGCACGCTGTTGGCCATGATCACCTTCTCTGGGAGCTTGTTCCAATGGTCAACCACTCTCTCTGTGAAGAAATACTTCCTGGTGTCGCCATGAAATTTCCCGCTCCTGAGTTTCAGCATCTTTCAAGGCTTAGTAGTAGCACATACACTTCCCCCTCCGTATTCACGGGGGTTAGGGGCAGAGCCGGCCCGCGAATATGGAAAAACCGCAAATAATATTTGGAATGGTTCTGCCCTTATCCCCGGCTATTTTTAGCCATGTAAGCCCCCCTTTAAGCCTTACCTGGTGGTCTAGCGGGTTTTCAGGCAGGAGCGATCGTCCCACGCTCCTGCCCCATGCAGATCGCTCACAGGAAATGGCTGCCTTGAGCTCCCATAGTCTCTTGAGTCATTTCCTGTGAGCGATCTGCACGGAGCAGGAGCGTGGGACGATCACTCCTGCCTGAAGACCACCAGGTAAGGCTTAAAGGGGGGGGGCTTACAGGGCTAAAAAAAAGCCAGAAAAATTAAAATTTATTTTTGGGCGAATAACTGATTTTTTGGGCAAATAACCCAATCTGTAGATACGGAATTCGCGAATATGGAGGGGGAAGAGTAAGTCCTTACACAGCACGGCGCCCAAGAAGAAGCCATCTACAACTACCCCCTGGTCATAGCCTCCAACTCCAAAGTGCCAGAAGCAGATCCTACTCCTATTTCCTACCAAACTATTGGCATAAACTGCTCCTACGTATCGGATGCATCGAAGGGCTTTTAAGCTTTAGGAAAGCAATAAAAATGTACCTCTTCACCTACTTCCCTCGCCTGTATGCCAGACTCAATTTCCCTATGTAAATTTGAAATGAACAAACCATATTATCTGTGAATGTTATTTTAGGATGAACAAACTGTATTATATAAATGCCAGGCACCAGTCAGCTAATTATTATGTAACTGTAATGTTGATCTAGGATGATCAAACCATGTTATCTGTGAAAGTTAATTTAGGCTATGCGAGTGTTAAACTGTACTATACAATTGTCACTATAACCCATTTGACTAATTATCATTATATAACTCGTTTGTCCAAATATTATGTACATTACCTTGTAACCCGTTCTGAGTTCTGGGGATAAAGGGATATCAAACAAAATCAATAAAAATGGGTACCTGCCACAAAGATGGCCATATCTCTTGTTTTGTCCCTTCATAATTTAGACATTTTCAGTTTCTCATGTATATTAGAACAGACTACGAGGGGGTGCTGAAAAGTTTTCATTCCATCCAACCAACTTCCTAAATTCTGTAGCTGAAAAGAGTTTTGTTAAGTGCCAATTTGCAGAAACAAAATTCTATGTTTTGGCATTGTTTCATATCATTGATTGAACCATATCCACGTCATTCTCTTGGTTGGGGTAAGAACTTTTCAGCACCTCCTCGTAGTGTGAAGACTTTCAGTCTCTGATAACCAGCGAAAAGTGTTCACCGCGGCTGCAGAGACAAGGCCATTTACCGCCCTGTGGAGCAGTGAATGGCCTTGTCTCCGCAGTTAAGGGAGGGAACCTATTGCGCTCCCTCCTTCCTTACCAATGATCGCCACCACCCCGTCCGAGCATCTCCCTTTCTCCCTCCCTTCCCCTTACCTTCTTAGCAGCCAGAGCGTTGACGTCGTTTATAGCTGCCGTGAAGGTCATCAGCCACCTGCATAGCACCAGTTGTCGAGACGAAATCTGCTTCCTGATTGGTCCACTGTCTTGACCTTCGGATTGGCCAAGCCGCTCTCTTTCCCAGCCCATTCTGCCGAAGCAAAGCTGCTGGTCAGTTATTGTTTAATACTCTGACACATTTACAATAAAGCTCTTTTACTTTCAAGATGGGATTTGTAGCCTGCAGAACATCATGTTCTAGAAGGTAGTATAGGTGAAAAATGCTGTCTGTGCTGAGAGGGCTTCTTGTTTCACAGACTGTCCTCGCACCTGTTTTATCCTCATTTTCTTATTCCTTTCAATTGTTCTCAAATCTCCCAGGGCCAGCACAAGGGACAGTACCCAGAGCCAACTTATGCTTTGATGTCACCCCCCATTCCCCATGATCCAGTATCTCCCCCTATATTTCAAGTTTCCGCCCTCTAATGCTGCGGATAAAGGGCACAAAAATCCTGAATCACAATCCAGTATATCTCCCTCCCTGAGGGGAGGGAATAGAAAAGGAGAGATGCTGCAGTAACTTCCTGTTCCCACAAAGGCAGGACAGCTGCAGCATGAAGTCAGAATTGACGTCAGGGAGAAGGCTTCTGGGCCTGCGCCTGGACATGCCTTTCCTGTGGTTGTTGCGGCAAGGGCAGGAAGTAGCAGTGGGTGGCGGCAGACCAGAGGGGGGTTGGAGAAGAAGAATCAGGTAGGCTTCAGAGGGAGGGAGGGAGGCTTCGGAGGGAGAGAGGCAGACAGACAGGCAGGAGTCCTGCAGTTCAGCTTTCTCATATTTGGCGCTGCAGGGAGGGAGGCTAGCTGTCTGGCTTCGGGGGAAGGGATGGGACAAAGGCTGGAAGGCAGTGAGGGGGAGGCAGTCAGGCTGGCTTTGGCAAGGGAGGAGTACTAAGGACATAGGAAGGAGGCACTGGGGGCACTAAGGACATGGGAAGGAGGCACTGGGGGCACTAAGGACACGGGAAGGAGGCACTGGGGGCACGAAGGACATAGGAAGGGGCACCAAGGGCATAGGAAGGAAGGAGGGAGGGAATTGAAAGGGACAATTGTTGGGCCTGAGTGCAGAAAGAAAGGATACACGGTCAGAAGGAAACGCAACCAGAAACTCATGAAATCACCAAACAGCAAAGGTAGGAAAAATGATTTTATTTTCAATTTAGTGATCAAAATGTGTCCGTTTTGAGAATTTATATCTGCTGTCTATATTTTGCACTATGGCCCCCTTTTACTAAACTGCAATAGTGTTTTTTAGTGCAGGGAGCCTATTACATTACATTACTGTTTTCTATCCCGCTAATACCTTTCAGTTCAAGGCGGTTTACAAAAAGAGTTGGCTGGGCATTCCCAGGGAGCTTACAGAGTTGATAGACAGAGTGAACTTACACGAACTGACGACTAGCATGAGCGATGGGTTTTGAGGGAGGGATTATGAGCATCGGGAGAAGCGCGGGGCATTCACCACAGCTCCCTGTGCTAAAAACCGCTATCGCAATTTAGTAACAGGGGAGGGGGTATATTTGTCTATGTATAGTTGTTACTGAGATGACATTGCATATTTTAAAGTCATCTGCCTTGACCTCTTTGAAAAAAAACTCCGAACATAAATAATTAACATTTTATCTGCATACAGTGTGCTTTGTGTTTTGTAAAAATTTTATTGATGGTAGATCATTTGACTTGGTCATTTTAAAAGTAGCTCGCAAGCTGTCTATGTTTTGCACTATATTTGTCTATTTTTCTATAGTTATTAAGTGACATTGCATATTTTAAAGGCATCTGCCTTGACATCTTTGAAAACCACCTAAATTTAAATGATAATTAACATTTAATCTACTTTGTGTTTTTTTCTAGCTTTGTGGGTTTTTTTTAAATTTTATGGTTACCATTATGAATTAATAAAATATTATGTGTACATGAAAAATGAATGGAAGGAATTAGGGGCAGGGCTAGGACAGGATTGGGGCGGGGCTAGGGTGGGACTGACAATTAATAGATGTCTCGTTTTGATGAAAAAAAATAAATGGTCACGTTAGCCAAGCAGGATGTCTTGAAGTTGCAGTCAAGGCACATACTGGGGTTACTTCTTCCTTCTTCTCCCTTGGGCCTCTTTAACCCAGAAAAGTGCAACATGCAAACACACCCATAAGATGATTCAATCCACTTCAATATATCTGGGGTGTTTTTTTTTTTAAAAGTGCATCCCTATTGGCTGATTAGACAGCGTTAGAATGCCTACCACTGCCTACAATTGGGATGCCATTTATAGAATTTGCTCCTTAATGTGTAAAGGGGAAAAGGATAGTGACCAGGATGAACAGACAAATGCTGAAATGTTATCATAAATTTGGGAGACTAATAAACTAGGTAACGCAGTAATAATGGGTGATGTCAACTACCCAGATATTGACTGGGTAAATGGTAACATCAGGGCCTGTTAGGGAGATAAAATTCCTCGATGAAATCAAGGGCTGCTTTATGAAGCAACTGGTACTACAGAACCGACAAGAGGCAAAGCAATGCGTAGATCTATTCCTTAGTGAAGGGCATGATTTGGTGCTGGGGCCACTTGATAACAGTGATCAGGACGTTGAACCCCCTGTAGGCTAGTGGTAGAACTTCACCCTAAAGAAGGATATGGTGATACTCGAGAGGGTTCAGAAGAGAGCGACAAGTGACACGTTTGATAAAAGGTATGGAAAACCTTTCATACGCTTAAAGATTAGAGACTGGGGCTATTTTCGCTGGAGAAGCGGAGACTTAGAGGGGACATGATAGAGACTTACAAGATCACGAAGGGCATAGAAAAAGTGGAGAGGGACAGATTCTTCAAACTTTTGAAAACTACAAGAACAATAGGGCATTTGGAAAAATTAAGAGGGGACAGATTCAGAACCAGTGCTATGAAGTTCTTCTTCACCCAGCGGGTGGTGGACACCTGGAATGCGCTTCTGAAGGGTGTGATAGGTCAGAGTATGGTATTGGAGTTCAAGAAGGGTTTGGACAATTTTCTGAAAGAAAAGGGGATAGAAGGGTATAGATAGAGGTCTAGTATACAGGTCCTGGACCTGATGGGCCACCGCGTGAGCGGACTGCTGGGCATGATGGACCTCTGGTCTGACCCAGCAGATGCACAGCTTATGTTCTTATGTTCAATTATCCAAATGGAGGAGGAAACAGGGGCTTTTTAGGTCCTATTACAGTTGGAAATAAGAAAAAAAATAAACTTCCAAAAATTTCTCACCCCCTATTTAAAAAAGTTCATTATTATGTCATCTCAGAAACAAGATTGGACAGATTTATATTAAAAGATTCATTTAATAATTATGATACAAACCTACATAGTGCATTTTTCAAAGAGGATTACAACAAACTTTCCATAGGGTCCCCAAGATCTTCAAAAAGTAACGGCCTCTTTTACAAAGCCGCACTGCGCTAACGGCCCTGAAGCCCATAGAGAGTTAAAGGGCTTCGGGGCTGTTGCTGTGCGGCTTTGTAAAAGAGTGATGGAGAAGCGGTATTCTTATTGTCTGCTTAAACTCTGAGGCATAAATCAGGATCCAGGGGGCTAAAGAGACTTCCCAAGAACATAGAGTGAAGCAAACAGCAAATGACTGCAACCATCAGAGCTTCTTTTCTTAAACCCCGGGCTGTTGCAAATGGCATTGTTATGACCGTAGGCATGACATCAACTTTAATTTCCACTTGATCCTCATTTTTATAGCCTCAATCTATAGGAACAAACAAATCTCGAACAGTATGTACTGCCAAAATCGAGAGGACGTTGACAGCTGCTTCAACAAAGAGAGCACAGACATTATTACTCTATAACTCAGTCAGCTATACGTCAAAAGTGAAAAAAACTTTATGGAGAAAATAAATGCAACCGAGGATTTTGTTTTAAGGCAGAACTTTGCAGTCAGTAAAATGATCTGTTTTGAAATATTCAGCTCTATCACTGTTTATTTTAAACTACCCCCCCCCCTCTACAAAGCCGCGCTAGCATTTTTAACGCCAGCCGTGGCGGTAACATCTCGGATACTCATAGGAATTCTATGAGCATTGGAGCTGTTACTGCGGCTGGTGCTAGAAACGCTAACGAGGCTTTGTAAAGTAGGAGGTAAGTCTTAGTATACTGTTAATTGTATTTTCTGTATAAAGTCGGTTACCTTTTAATTTTTAAAACAAAAGCCTAATTTATTTTTGCCATTGTTTGAGCTCTTGTCTGTTTGATGTTTAAATCTTTATTGATTTTCAAACTTTGATAGTGCAATACAATTGGTAAATCATAAATACTGCATAGAACACACTAATAACTTTACAGTATTACATTAAACAATAATTTACTCCCATCTTCATCTTAATTATTAATACAATAATACATATGATGTGATTTCAATATTATAATTAAATAATTTAACTCCTCAACGTACACTTCCCTCCCCCCACCCATCCACCTTCCTTGGATGTGTAAAGAATTTGATGAAAAGGGAAGAAACATGACCCTTACTGTAATGCAACAAAAGTAGTCAATGGACTCCATACATCATTAAAGGACTTACTAGTCCCCAAATGATCCGCCATCATTCTTTCATACTTATATGTGGTTCACACATTTACCCACCAAAAAGTAATCCTGTCACCAGTTGAACACCTATTCCTGTGATGATCAGGAAAAGGTGACTTTTATACTTGTCTAAAGTAGGCTTAACATGAAGTAATGGACCACAAATTACAGCCTAAAAGGATAAGGGGATAGATGACCCAAGAATGAGATTTATTTGTCCCCAAATTGACTTCCAGAAACTAAGTATCAGTGGACAAAAATATAACAGATGATCCAAAGTCCCTATATTAATATGACAATCTATTAGATTTAGAATTGTCTATTTTTTTGTAAACAAACTGGGGTCCAAAAAATCCTATGCAATAAAAATAACCATGTTAGTCTCATATATGCTGACGCTGTACATTTCAACCTCCAAATCCAAATTTGTGGCCAACGAGACACAGAAATATACTGTTTTATCTCGATGCTCCAAAGATCTCTAAGACTATTTTTTGGCTTCTTATTTAAAAATTCAGAAATCAATTTGTACCACTGGGCGGTCTGATGCCCTACTAGATCTGTCTGGTAGCAGAGTTTTTAAGTTTTTCCATTCAGGGAACCCACTCTGAATAGCCTGCTTCAACTGCAACCACTTATACTGTTGGGACTTTAAAATGCCAAATGATTGTTGCAGCTGTGAAAAATCAAGCAGTTTCTCATTAGATATAACATCATCCAATGTCCGAATACTTGCCTGCATCCAATTCTTACAGGCAATCGCCTACTTGAATCTTGTAGTTTAACCATAAGGACTGCAAAGTAGATTTCATTATAGGAACATCTGTAAGTTTGTCAATAAATTTAATTGTTTTCCATGTATCCAATAAAATTATGTTGTCCTTAGCATATCTAGGTAGCCTGATACTTAATACATGAGATAGTTGCATAGGGGACATAATTTTCCATTCTAGATATAGCCAGTCTGGAAAAAGCTCCATGAGCTCAGGGAGGATCCAATACATACCCTGACGCATTATATAGGCTTGATGATATCTATAAAAATTGGGAAATTTTACCCCACCCCTCCACAATTGTTTTTTGTAAAGATACTAGAGCATTTCTCGCATTTTTCCCAAGCCAAATAAATTTTGTCAGAATACTATTTAATTTTTTATAAAAGGACCCCAGAAAAAAAACTGGCAACATACCCATTTGGTAACAAGCCACAGGCAAAATCATCATCTTAACAGTATGTACTCTCCCCACCAATTGCTGCCAGGCTGGCCTGGAACTTCCTCTCCAACGTTAGAATTGACATTGGGTGGAGAAGGTTGGTTGGCCCGGCGCTTCAGCGTCCTCTTTACAGAGACGGGAAGCAGGGAGAGCTCAGAACTCGGTGGTGGTCTGTTCCCCAATGGCGGCAGTGGCAGCCTGTTCCCCAATGGCGGTGGCTTGGGGGAGGGCAGGGAGGGAGAAAGAAAGGGGGGGACAGGGAGACAGAAAGAAAGAAGGGAGATGGGAGACAGACAGAAAGGGGGCAAGGCGAAAGAAAGAAATGGGGCACGGAGAGAGAGAGAGAAAGACAGAAATACATACATAAAGAAAGGGGGCATGGAGAAAGAAGGTGGCAGGGTGAAAGAAAGAAAGAAAAAGTTGGGGAGGGAATGAGATCTGGAGGAGAGGAAGCATACAGGAGGCTGAAAGAAGAGAAGAAATAAAGTGCAACCAGAGACTCATGAAATCACCAGACAACAAAGGTAGGAAAATTGATTTTATTTTCAATTTAGTGATCAAAATGTGACCGTTTTGAGAATTTATATCTGCTGTCTATATTTTGCACTATGGCCCCCTTTTACTAAAGTGCAATAGTGGTTTTTAGCGCAGGGAGCCTATGAGCATCGAGAGCAGCGCAGGGCATTCAGCACAGCTCCCTGCACTAAAACCGCTATTGCGGTTTAGTAAAAAGGGAGGGTTATATTTGTCTATTTTTGTATTGTTGCATAAAGTCATCTGCCTTGACCTCTTTGAAAACCTGTGGAATATAAATGATAATTAACATTTTCTCTGCGTACAGTGTGCTTTTTAAAATTTTATTGTTGGTAGATCATTTTGACTTGGCCACGAAGGTAAGGGGGAGGGAGGGGAGCTGCTGAAAGGCATCTAGTAATCCTTGCAGGCTTGACTGTGCAGGGAATTATTTTTGTAAAATCATGTTTGTTATGTGACTGGTATTATTTAGACTTTAATTTCTATGAATAAATAGAATGAAAATGATATAAAATTGCTTGCTTGTTTTTATGTGTGTGCGCTGAAGGGAAGTGGAGAGAGAGTGGGCAGAGGATGCTGAAGGAAAATGGGGAAGAGAGAATGGGGAAAAGATACTGATTTATAAATTGACAATTGTACAGAATATTGTTTTTTTTATACTTTAATATAATAAGTTCAGTATAAAACTATTTGAGGCTTGTGTGGATGGGATCAGATGGTTTGCGGGGACAGGGACTGAGCTCATGGGGACGGGGTGGAGACAAATTTTTTTCCCCGTGTCATTCTCTAGGCTCTGCCACGAATCGATTTTGACTACATGCGGGCGAGCGGGGTGTAAGTCGGTTTGACGTAGCCGTCGTAGTGTAAGCGGGCATGTATGGCTCTCAAAAAAAATCTTAATCGTTGTACTGCTGATTTTGGCTCTTTTGACTAATGAGTTTGCCCACCACTGGACTAAAGTAATGACTGAAATACAAAACTTATCTTGCTCTGGATGCTAATGTTGCTAATGTTATCTAAGTGATTCACTTCACTTTGTGCTGTCTCTGCCCTGGTCCACTCTTGCCAATGATCGCTAGCCGGCATTTTGCAGTATAGCTGTGTTCAGGGCAATGGACTCATTCCTTAAAATGAAGCAGACAGACTGAGCACAAGGAAGACCCAAAAAACATGCAATGAAGCAAACCCCCTCACCCCTTCAAGAGCTTACTTTCAGCGCTAGTATTAAACGCTTCCTTCTTTCATGGAGATTGAATCAAATTTGAAGCATTTAACAGTGTAAGGAAGATTTTTCACACTTCAAAGCTGGTTTAGAGACTTTAATTTATACGAGGAAAGTATTAGTGGTGAATGTAATTGTTTCTCTCTTAGTCCTGTATATATTATTGAACCTCACGATTTACCCTTCTCCATTGAGAATGTTGACCATTTAACCTTACTCTGCTTTCTATCTTTCAACTAGTTCTTAAGCCATAATAAGAAGTTATTTCTTATCACATGACTTTCTAATTTCTTCAGAAGCCTTTCATGAGGCACTTTGTCAAATACCTTTTGAAAATCCAGGCACACAATATCAGCTTTATGCACATATTTCATCACCCATTCAAAAAAAATATAGTAGATTGGTGAGGTACGATTTCCCTTGACTAAATCTATGTTGGCTCTGTCTCAGTCTATGCTTATGTATATTCTCTGTTATTGTATTCTTTACAATAGTCTCTCCAATTTTGCCCAGCACCAACGTCAGACTCACAAATCTATAATTTCCCCATCACCTCTGGAACCCTTTTTAAAAATTGGCATTACGTTAGCCACCCTCTACTCCTCCAGGACTATGCTAGATCTTAAAGATAATTTATAAATCACTAGCAATGATTTTTTAATTCTATCAGTACTCAGCAGGTACTCAGCAGTACTCAGCAGGTGATTGAGGCCAACAGCGTGTCAGATTTTAAGAGAAAATGGGATATTCACGTGGGATCAATAGGGGAGTAAAAGCCGGGGAGTGGGTCATTGGTATGGGCAGACTTGATGGGCTATGGCCCTTTTCTGCCGTCAGTTTCTATGTTTCTATGTTACTCTGGGATGTATTTTATATATCAGGGTCTGTGCACTTAGATGTCATTATAGAATTCTCTGACTGGCGTCAATGTCGGCAGCTGCTTTTAAGGTCAATCATGCGATGGCACCTCACCTGTTGGAGTATCGTGCCAGGACCTGCCATCAGTTGATCGAGGGAGGGGAATTCTGATCAGCTAAGCCAGCAGGACTCTCTGAAACTGCAGTTTCAGGGAGTCCTTCTGGTTCAGCTCATTGGGGATTCCCCTGCTGAACTGGCAAAGAGATCCCCATTTCTACTCTCCGTTCCTCCCACTCACCAATCCCTCCAACTACCCTTGAAAGAGAGCCCTCTCCAGCCACATCTAACAACCCCCTGACATCCTTCCTGACACTAATCCACGCCTCTTGACATCCCCCAGCCCCTCTCCTGACATCCCAACATATACACCCTTACCATTCAATGAAACATTGGCAGGAGGGTTGCCCCCTCCCTCCTGCCGATAGGGCCACCTCTTCAAAATGGTGGTCCTTCTCCATCCCAATGCATCTTGGAATGCACTGAGTGGGGCCTAAGGCCCTAAACCAATCAGGCCCACCTTAGGCCCCTCCCAGCATTCCAAGATGCACTGGGAGGGGACGAAGGTGTCTCTGATTAGTTGAAGTGTGGATCTGCATTGTGTGTCCCAACTTTGGATGATCCATACAGATTTTAGAAGTAGAGGTTGGAGCCTCAGCCCCCTTAGGTTGTGAGTTAAATTCCCATTGCAGCCCCTTGTGATTCTGGGCAAGTCACTTAATGCTTTATTGCCCCAAGTACAAAATAAGGACCTGTCTAAAATATATAAACCACACAGGAAAAGCAGTATTCAAGTCCCCTCCCCTTGAATTACTGGTCATAGAGGTCCTAAGTAGATGAAGAATGGTCAGCTGGTGGCCAGTTTACCGGATATCTTTCAAAATGCTTTTAGACAGGGCTGATTCTTGGCCTGGCAATTACAGTCCCTAGGTGAAGCCGAGTATTGTAAAAACTACATAATTGCGTGCCATGAGTGATAAATACATGAATTACCCTTCTAATACCTCCTTTTATGGATACTTTGGAGTACATTAGTATGATGAAATTAAAGCATGCCATCATGGAAATGTCTATCTGGGCTCCTGGAGTTAGGTGGAGTGATGTGTTCTTTTCTTTAATGCTCTGTGTTGCTGTATACCTCATGCTAAAGGTTGACAATTAGCTGTCTTTTCCTTTATATTTTTTTTTACCTTTCTATTTCTGCTGCTCTCTTATCATGTCTTGACTGGGGGAGTCAGTGAGACTAGAGAATTTCTCACTAATGACAAGCAGTGACACTTTGCTTTATTATCCAGTGACGACTTTCTGACAGAGATAGATGATATGCTTGGCTTTTTCAGGAAAATGTTATTCCATCCTTGAATGGTGGAGCCTTGAAAATAGTCTCCCTGATTTAGGAGCAGGTTATGCATGTGCTAAAGCTGACACACGGCAGAGTTTAGACAATCTATTTTAGAATGTGCCGGTGATTTTAGAAGGGTAAAGGTGGCATTTGCATGTGGAAAATGCTACTTCACACAATCCCTACAACTAATGCACAGATTGGACAGGGTGTTTTCTGTCTGTGGGTTCAAAATATCCAGGGCCCGATATTCAGACCATGGGAGACAGCCCGACTATGTTTTGGCTGTAGTTGGCAGCGAACTCCGAAATTCAATGCTGGACTGAGTCCACTAAAAAAACATAGCCAGTTGAGAAGATATTCTTCATGTAGCTTTCAGCTAACGAATATTGGTGCTTACTGGCAGTGCCATGTGACCAGACCAGCCACTAACTGTGACTATTCAGCGGTCTTCTCACACTGAATATTAGCCGGCTAACCCCTCGTTTTAACGCGCACATGCTAACTGCTAACACGTCAACAGACTAACATGCACACGTTAGCGTTTAGCGTGTGGTTAGTGTCCGCTAATATTTAGCAGGTGCTAAAACGCTTAGCGCACCTTTGTAAAAGGAGCCCTAAGTGCTATGTAACTGGCCCAGAGCCATTTCTGGCCACTTTAATAGCACTGTACCCCACGCTCATTATTTAATTGTACTTTTTTTTCTTCCTGTGAGAATGAAATAGGTATTTCCTCTTTTTTGAATGGCATTCTTAATTATTATTATTAAACTAGTTGGCTTAGGTGGTATATCAAATTTTAAATCCATTGTACATTTTAATTGTATTAACCGCCCCATGTGATTATGGTGTTCCTTTTTTGGTTGAATACTTTCTACTCTCTACCACCTTGATTTTTTCTTTTTATGAAAAGGAGGTTTTGGCAAATTGTTATAGACGATGAATGACTTGAGAATGGCCATGCACAGATATCTCGGAAAATGTCCCTGTCGGCATTTAGCTAGTGACTGACTTCTCACTTCAGCCTGGGCTTTGAAGGGAGTGCTTGAGAGGAGAAGAGCTCTTAAAAACCAACCTGAAACTGCCAGAGCAGCACAGCTCCTTCATTGCCTCCTTCTGTGACATCAACTACTTGCACACACTCCTATATGAAAGCCTGACCACTACTATTAATTATTTCTATAGCGCTACGAGAAGTACGCAATGCTTTACAGAGTCACAAAGATGAGAAAATATATTACAATCTAAACAGACAGGACAGACAAACAGAAATCTTGATAGCCATTTTGGATGACCTGATCCAAAATGGTGGGAGCAAATCAGCATCACTTCTACCCCACTAGACCCCAGGGATCCCCAGTAAGCCCAAGTAGTAAGACAGAGATGGTGGATCTGCTGGTGGGGGGTACAGTTTTCTACCTTAAATGCTCAGGGTACAATTGGGCCTCATGAAAATGATGCCATGTGTAGCAAGCTTCCCACATGTGGGGTAAGGTTTTGCCATCAAGGGGAGGGTGCTGATACTGTGCTATTATGACTCTACAGAGGAAACAGCAACTTCAGAAAGTGGAATTGGGATTTCTGTTATTTTCCACTTGTAGCTTTTTGTCCCTCTGTACATGGAAGGACTTTGACATGTAGTCCTCTGCCTGTTTTACAAATGGCTCTAGGTTTGGCAAAGCCTCTGGTAAAGTAGTGTTGAATTTCCCTACATCCCAACCCGAATAGGTGAAATTCCCTCTCCACAAATTGTCTAAAATCTGCCTGCATATGTATTTTATTTTTAAAAACTTCATGCTTTGTGAGCCTTTTATAAAATACTAATGCAGTTTTGCATGCTAAATGTTCATTTTCTGATTTAGGCTCCCTACAATAAATTGGGTTTTATATGCATTAGATTAAACCTGTTTTAAGATTTCATTGTTTCAGGCTAATGTGTATCACATGTATAATTACTTTATAAACTTTTTTTAATTCAATAGACAATTGCCTTTGGCACTTTGCACATCCTACATTTTTGCTTCTTTTTTTTTTTAACCTTTAAGTTTGTTTTGAGATTCTAGCAATAGTTTGCTACAAACTAGAAAGAAACAGAAGATAGAGAACATCAGTAATGTGTATGTGATTATCATGACAGTTAGCTCTCATGGAACCCATGCCATCTGACCATATAAAGACTCTGGGTTCCTTTGTGGGAGAGGAGATCGTTTTAAGTAATTCACCGTTGGATGACAATCTATGTTCCTTCTAAGCCAGGGGTCTCCAAAGTCCCTCCTTGAGGGCCGAATCCAGTCGGGTTTTCAGGATTTCCCCAATGAATATGCATGAGATCTTTGTGCATGCACTGCTTTCAATGCATATTCATTGGGGAAATCCTGAAAACCCAACTGGATTCGGCCCTCAAGGAGGGACTTTGGAGACCCCTGCTCTAAGCTGAGTACGTGAGCAATTGCTCATACATTCTAGCAGCGTTGTCACAAATTTTACATAGTCACTCCCAAAAAAGTACTTGCAAATCTGGAAAATTGTTGTTTTTAGAACTTGTTACTCAAACGAAAAAAAATTGTTAGAACTTGTTGCTTACGTAAGAAAACATTTGCATGCATCTGGTCAATCCTGAGAGGGAATATTGATAATGATAACTCAATTTTTAATTTTATTACATGATTGTCATGTAGCTTTAAGGAGTGCTTTCAAAAGCCTCAGTTTAATACAAAAAAAAGTTTTGTTGATATTTTCATTGCAATGAATGAAGCACAGAATTTTAAGACTGAAAGCTCAACTTTTCACCTTGTCAGAAATATTCACATTATAAGAACATAAGAGTTGCCTCCGCTGAGGCAGACCATAGGTCCATCCCGCCCAGCGGTCTGCACCCGCGGCGGCCCATCAGGCCCATTGCCTGAGCAGTGGTCCCTGACTAATTTTATAGCTTACCATTTAAACCTATCCCTATAATCTACCTCTATTCTTATCTATACCATTCTATCCCTTTGTCCTCCAAGTACCTATCCAAAGCTTCTTTGAAGCCCTGTAGCGTGCTCCTGCTTATCATATCCTCCGGCAGCGCATTCCATGTATCCACCACCCTCTGTGTGAAGAAGAACATCAGATGTTTATGTGAAGATGCTAGTTTCCCTTAATAACACTTCCTCTCAGGTTCACTTTAAAAGGCTAGAGGCTGCAGTGTATAGTGAAAAGAGTATGATTGAAGCAGACTCAGAAAGCCTGTTGAGACAGGAAGGTGGAACCCAGACTGAGACAAGGTTAAAATGCCCAGAGAGGGAACAGAAGGAAGGGTCTTCTAGAGGTTCCCAGGAAGGGCTGTGGTGTCCAACAATGGGTATGAGAGAAGGGAACTGCTCCTCCACATAGGCCGAGAACAGAAGACTGCTAAGCTAGGAAGTCTTTGTCCTGGAGAGTTTGAGCTTTGTGGTAAGTCTAGGAGTTGGCCAGGGTTAAAGTAAAGCTATTTTTAAACTGCTTTATCCTGTGTTTGGGGTTGGCCAAGAAGTTAACCTGACAGGACTTATCATTGACTGTCTAAGTAACCCTGTATGTAAGACAGTCTACCTATACAGTAAACAGGTTTCAGGATATTTTGGTTTAAGAAATAAAGGATTCTTGTAAAACTGTCTTCAAATCATGACTGCTTCAAAAGCCAGACTGACGTTCCATTTATTTCATTTTCTATACTGCCTTCAAAGCAGATGATTTGATATGGAATCAATGAAGGATCCAGTCCCCAAATCCATAGAAACGACCAAGCTGTCTGGCATGAAGAGAGTTCATTTATAGTCTTGGCCCTGGATGGAGAGCACCATCACGATCTGTATAGCCAAGTCATTGATCATAAAGCAATGGACTAAAGAGGCAATACACCATGTCCTTTTCTTTAAGACCAGACAAGCAATTGCTTCCTTTCAGAAAGCAGGCACCAAACCACCCCCAAAATAGATGATTCATCAGTGTTAACCAGAGACCCATCAAATGTCCCTTACTTGTTCTTCTGTGTTATATTTTATTGTAATTCTTTCCCTGATTGTAAAGTAAGTTTAGTGTGCATTTGATTGTATTTGTTCATTTCTCCTTTTTTTTTTTACCATAAAATTTTAATGATTTTTTTTTTTTTTTAAACAATACAAGAAATGCTCAACATATTTTCCCTGTTGTTTTTATGTCAGTCAGTTTCTAATCCAATTCACCACTTCAGCCCATCAAGCTTATTCAAGAACCATGAGGAATCATGTGAAAAGCTTTTCTGAAATTAGGGTTACCATATTTTGTAAGTAGAAAAACAGGACACATGGCCCTGTCCCCAGTCCTGCCCCAGCCCTACACCATTCTGCCCTAGCCCCCCCCCCCAAACCTCACCTTCCCTCCCTCCTCTCATTCCCCCCTCCCCCGCAGCAGGCATCTCTCTGGTGGCAGGTGGGAGCTGCACCAACCCCGGTCTCACCACATTACCAGTGGTCCAAGGGTTGGAGCTTCTAGTTGGAGCCACTGTAGGCTCATTTGCTCTGGCTGGAGATAGCAGAAAAGACCCCATCTCTGTGTGAGCTCGGTGCCACATCTGCAGGGCATCCCCGCATGCCCATGATGTCATCACATCTGCACATCCTCAGAGGCCCGCCAGATGCAGCCCCGCAGCCAGGCAGAGCCGGGGCCTTTCCTGCAACTTCTAGACAGCATAAAACAAGCCTACAGTGGTTCACAACAGGAGCTGTTCTCCTGGACCACAGGTACCCATGGCGGCACCGCGATATATGTGGCTCTCATCTGCAGGTGATCCCTGCTGCCCGCCTGAAGATAAAAATAAAAATTAGGCTGTCCAAAATCTAGACAAACTGCCAGGTTTTAGAAAATCTTAAAAGAGGACATCTCTGGGTAAATTTGAACGTATGATTGCCATCGCTGAAATCTAAGTAAATTACATATAGCACATGTCCCCGATCCAATATCTGGTCACCCAGTCAAAGAATTCAATCAGATATGTTTGCCTCGCATCTCGTAACCCATTTGATTCTAGGAAATTCACTATCCTTTCCTTCAGCAACACTTCCAATAATCGAAGTAAAGCTTACCAGCCTGTAGTTTCCCACCATCTCTGTGACCACTTATGTGAAGAGGGGCCACTTCCACTCTTCTCCAGTCCTACAGAACCTATCCCGTCTCCAAAGATTTCTTGAACAAATCTTTAGGAGGAACCACTAGAACTTCTCTGAGCTCCCTAAATATCCTGGGATGGATCCAATCTGGTCCCATTGCTTTGTCTGCCTTCAATTCTTCAAGTTGTTCATAAATGCATTCTTCCATGAATGGCACAGTATCCACTCCATTCTCGTGTGTAACTTTGCCAGCCAATAGCAGTCCTTCTCCAGGATGCTTGTTTCAGGTTTCCGGGTCTCGCAGCATCTTGTCAGGTAGAAACCGATATTTCAGCCATCATGTTGTGGCTTTCTTCAGGGAACACAGTGAGGTCTGCCGTTTATCTTTGTAAATAGTGGGTCCACTGACCTGATTGGAACCAGGGCAGCCCATTGGTCACCAATTTGAATTTTGGTGGGAAAGTCAGTTTGTCACTAATTTGAATTTTGGTGGGAAAATCAGTTGGTCTCTTTTTTTTCCCATAGAATGGAAAAGTCTCTGGTGAGTTTAAGATGTTCTCCCTGTGAAATTGCCATTTTCTCTATTCAATATTTGGACATGCTTCTGAAAATGTATAAACTCGGACTTAGGGCTCCTTTTACTAAGGTGTGCTAGCAGATTAGCGCGTGCTAACCCCACGCTACATGGCTAGAACTAACGCTAGCTCAATGCTGGTGTTAGCGTCTAGCGTGCGTGGCATTTTAGCGTGAGCTATTCCGCGCGTTAATGCCCTAATGCAGCTTAGTAAAAGGATCCCTTAGACTTCATATCAAAAATGCCCCTCCACGTATTAGAACTAACTTCAGAAGTCCTGGTGCCCTGCCTTTCATTGCAGACCGCTTGTTTTCATCAGCTCTGAGAGGAGACTAATTTTGTATGCAGTTGTAGCAATATTGGTGACAAGATTTTATTTATTTTGTTCAGGGTTCATCCCAATCAGCTGATGATGCATAAGTAATGAGATAATGTGGCTTAACAATAATGAAGTTTCATTAACTCAATGCAATCTTCCTGCACATGCTGACAAACAGGAATGTTTTACCCTATTTTGTTTTTTAAAGCAGAAGGTTGTCTCAGTTTTCGTTAGAGAGATGGCAGAGAAAGACTATTCTTGTTTGTCAGGCATATGCAAAATAGGAATAGTAAAGCTGTCTATTTAAAATGTAAAGCTAGCTATCCTCTTCATAACCTCTAATTTCTTATTATGTCCTCCCCTCATTTATTGAATTTACCTGTAAACCGTGCCGAGCTCTATCTTTATGGAGATGATGTGCTATACAAACTTAAGGTTTAGTTTAGTTTAGTTTCTCTTCCTCTCTCGCTCTCTTCCTCTCTCTCTTTTTTTTCTCTCTCTCTCTTCCTCTCTCCTTTTTCTCTCTCTTTCTTTTTTCTCTCTTTCTCTTCCTCTCTTTTTTCTTTCTCTCATCCTCTCTTTTTTCTCTCTCTATTCCTCTCTCTCTCTTTTTCTCTCTCTCTTCCTCTCTCTTTCTTTTTCTCTTTCCTTTCTCTCTCTTTTTTCTCTCTCTATTCCTCTCTCTCTCTTTTTCTCTCTCTTTTTCTCTCTTTCCTTTCTCTCTCTCTCTTTCTCTTTTTCTCTCTTTCCTTTCTCTCTCTCTCTCTCTTTTTTCTCTCTCTTCCTCTCTCTCTTTTTTCTCTCTCTTCCTCTCTCTCTTTTTTCTCTCTCTTCCTCTCTTTTTTTTCTTTCTCTCTCATCTTTATTTCTTTCTTTCTCTTTCTCATTAAAAGGTGTCATGTATGCAGGGAAATTAGGGAAATCCCTTTTTTTCAAATTCACTGAGCTTTGGAACAACCTCCCTGCCCTACTGCAGAACCTGGGCTCATTCCAATTATTCTGAAAGCATCTGAAAACCTGGCTTTTCTCCAAAACGTAAAGCTATCTATTTAAAATGTAAAGCTAGCTATCCTCTTCTTAACCTCTAATTTCTTATTATGTCCTTCCCTCGTTTATTGAATTACCTGTAAACCGTGTCGAGCTCTATCTTTATGGAGATGATGCGGTATACAAACTTAAGGTTTAGTTTAGTTTAGGAAGAGTAGAAGTATGTGTCTTTTTTTTTTTTCTGTTACCGCCAAAGATCTCACGCTGTATTTTATTTTTACCTTATTTCATCTCTACATTAGTAAAACTCACTTGGTAAAAATTAACTGCATAGTCATCCCTGCTGCCTTAAATGTAGGTCATACCGACTGTGCTTTCTAATTAGATTTTTTTTTCCTCTTCAGTTACTGCATAGTGAAAATGGATTGCTCATCTGAGGCTGTGTTTTCCATTCTTAGGTTATCACTGTGATGCTGGTGGCATCGAGAGATGGATTAATTGAAATTTCAGTCACTGAGTGGACAAAATTATCAAATTAGAAAATTATAGAGTAATGACTTGAACGGAGAAAAGGTTTACATGTTGTGTTGTCTCAGAGTGCAAAAAAGTGGAAGGTATGATAATGGGAGAAAAGGACATTGTAGCTATGTAATTGGATTTGTATGTTTTTTTATTCTGTTTATTGGGATCATTAACTGCCTTTATAAAGAGGTTCACACAAGGCAGGGTATAGCAGGCAGAGCTTGACATAAAACGTGCATAACGGCAGTAAAATGACCAACTACAAACACAAGTACGATCAAAGAAGCTTTGGATAGGTACTTGGAAGACAAAGGGATTGAGGGGTACAGATAAGAGTAGATGTAGATTATAGGGATGGGATTAGAGGTAAGTTATAAAATTAATCAGGGATCAATGTTCAGGCACTAGGCCTGATGGGCCGCCGCGGGAACGGACCACTGAGCAAGATGGACCTCTGGTCTGACTCAGCGGGGGCAACTTCTTATGTTCTTATGTTCTTAATGATGTATATATTTCTTTTGGATCCTGCATAGGTATAAGCCAGGGGTCTCCAAAGTCCCTCCTTGAGGGCCGAATCCAGTCGGGTTTCAGGATTTCCCCATTGAATATGCATTGAAAGCAGTGCATGCACATAAATCTCATGCATATTCATTGGGGAAATCCTGAAAACCCGACTGGATTCGGCCCTCATGGAGGGATTTTGGAGACCCCTGGTATAAGCGGACTATAAGTATGCTAAATAAATAAAAAAATGCATTATGTTAATTTAGAGATGGACAAATTGAATCCTAGTTGTAGAAATAGCATAATATTTGCAGTGATCTAATCAGAGCTCCAGCAGATATTTGCACTGGTTTACACTTCCAGATATACATACTCGTACAAAGGGGGCCTTTTACTAAGCTGTATTAAGCAACTAATGAGGGCTTTAACACACAATAAACAGTAGGTGGTGCTGTGCTACTGTCTCCTGGGCCATGACAGTAAAAGCCACATCATCTGCCTAATGTGGGAGTGGGCAGAATCTTTGCATGACATGGCCGTTGTTGACAGTGGAGCTGAACATACCGCCACTTCAAGAAGAGCTGGTAACTGCAGAGTGCTCCTGAGTGCTGGCAGTACAGTAACTCAGCCACATCACCTTGAACCCAATCCAGGCAGCCCAACACCCCTGATGACAGCCTAAAGCCCCCTCTAATCCATACACTGATGATAAAGGGGATGGAACGCCTCTCGTATGAGGAAAGACTAAAACGGTAAGGGCTCGTCAGCTTGGAAAAGAGACGTCTGAGAGGAGATATGATTAAAGTCTACAAAATCCTGAGTGGTGTAGAACGGGTACAAGTAGATCGATTTTTCACTCAGTCAAAAATTACAAAGACTAGGGGACACTCGATAAAGGGAAATACTTTTAAAACAAATAGGAGGAATTTTTTTTTTTTCACTCAGAGAATACTTAAGCTCTTGAACGTGT
The DNA here is from genome assembly GCF_902459505.1 of Geotrypetes seraphini. Lineage (NCBI taxonomy): Eukaryota > Metazoa > Chordata > Amphibia > Gymnophiona > Dermophiidae > Geotrypetes > Geotrypetes seraphini. The sequence goes on along the minus strand of NC_047101.1, from coordinate 33,188,573 downwards.
TGCCAGAGGTTGTGGTAAGAGCGGAGCGGAGCTGGTTTTAGGAAAGGTTTGGACAATTTCCTGGAGGAAAAGTCCATAGTCTGTTATTGAGAAAGACATGGGGGAAGCCACTGCTTGCCCTGGATCAGTAGCATGGAATGTTGCTATTCTTTGGGTTTTGGCCAGGTACTAGTGACCTGGATTGGCCACCGTGAGAATGGGCTACTGGGTTGATGGACCATTGGTCTGACCCAGTAAGGCTATTCTAATGTTCTCATGTTTTTCAAGAAGTTTCACCCTAACAGAGCCTTTCCCTCTCCCCACCACTGACCTGCCATGAGATACCCAAGAGTCAGTGGCCCTAGGCAACAGCAATCCTCCTCTGCTGGTACCATAATCCAAAAGGCTACTGCTAGGAGTCGTTGCCACCATTCTAGATTATGGCATCAATCCAGATGGCAGTGAAGGAGGCTCACTGCTACTTAGGACTACTAATTTCAATACTGATCTCTAGATAAGTCCTGAGCAGTGTTCCCGCTAAGCTGCGTTGGCCTGCGCTCGCGCACAAAATATTACATCGCAGCGCAAAGTTTCTCTTCACAGCGCACACACGCGTCGGTAAGGTAAGGGGACGCATTGGGGGGATTGCACTTCCCCACAATTGCCATGCTTCGGTTCCTCTTCTTCCTTCCTTCCTCCCCCCCCCCCCGCGGGACCCTGCGGCACCATCAACTCTTACTCCCTCTAATGTCGGCCCTGCAGCTCCAGACTTCCTCGCACCTTCTCCCCTCCCCCTTTGGATCGCTATTATTTTAAATGTTATAGCCGCGGAGCTGTATCCATCAGTGGAGATGTCTAACCTCGGCCTGCCCCGGAACTCTTACTGCAACAGTGACTTCCTGTTCCTGCCTAGACGGGCGTCTGCTGCAGTAAGAGTTCCGGGGCAGGCCGAGGTTAGACATCTCCACTGATGGATACAGCTCCGCGGCTATAACATTTAAAATAATAGCGATCCAAAGGGGGAGGGGAGAAGGTGCGAGGAAGTCTGGAGCTGCAGGGCCGACATTAGAGGGAGTAAGAGTTGATGGTGCCGCAGGGTCCCGCGGGGGGGGGGGGGAGGAAGGAAGGAAGAAGAGGAACCGAAGCATGGCAATTGTGGGGAAGTGCAGAGCTGCAGGGAAGAGTGTTGCGGTACCCAGCTGGAGGGAGAAGGAAGATGAGGGAGGGAATTAAAGGAGATGCCAGGGCTTGGAGCGTAGGAGGAAGGTATGCCAGTCTAAGGGAAAAGGAAGGGGGAGATGTGAGAGCATGGAGGGGGAGCGAAAGATGGAAGAAAAGGAAAGGAGAGAGATGCCAGAGAATCAGGGAAGGGGAGATACCAGACTATGAGGAGAGGTGTGGGAGAGGGAAGGCGAGGAGAGAGATGCCAGACCAATGGGGTGAAAGGAGAGATGGAAGGGGGAGGCATACAGTTTCTGGAAGGGGCATAGAAGGAGAGAAGATGCCATATAGGGGAAGAGAGACGGCAGACAGTGGATGGAAGGAAGAGAGTTACAAGAAGATGAGGAAAGGAGAAACCACAGAAGACAAAGGTAGAAAAAAATTTCTATTTATTTAATGCTTTAGGAGACATGTGTCACTGTTTCTGTGAAGCATTGTATGCAGAGTCCAGCTTCTTGCTGGTTCAATTTAACCTTTGTCTATGTATTTTTATTTTATCCCCCCTTTTACAAAACTGTGAAGCGTTTTTAGCACCAGCCTTGGTGGTAGCAGCTCTGATGCTCAGAATTTTATGAGCATCAGAGCTGTTACCTCCGTAGCTAAAATCCACACTACAGTTTTGTAAAAGAGGGAGGGGTTAGTTTGTGATTACATATTCCTTACTAGGCGAAGGTGTTTTCTGTGTTCTGTGTGTTCGAAAGACATGGTTTTCTGTTAGGATTGACGGTGTAGGATTGATCTGTGCTGGTCTGGCTTGTTTAGTTTTACAATGGGTGTATTGATGTACTGCTCACTGCAATATGTAAGATGCTGCCTTTTCCTAGGTACTCATGTGTGACGTGTGGTTTGTTACTAAAAATCATGTTTTTCTTACAGATGGGGGGGGGGGGTGCCAAAAAATGATGGGCCCCGGATGTTACATATGCTAGGTACGCCACTGTATGTAAAGATACCAGAAAGCTGGCGTAGCAAAAACTTCTAAGTTTTGAGTATTTAACCCTCCCACAATCTCACGGGCACTCGTTTCAAGTTTATTGAGATTTTGATTTAAACGCAATATCAAATATTTTCAATGCGTATAACAAAAATAAATTTGGGGAAATAAATAAAACCATTTGAACCAGTGTTCCCGCTAAGCTGCGCTGGCGTGCGCTGGCGCACAAAATATTACATCGCAGCGCACACGTTTCTCGTCACAGCGCACGATCGGAAGAGGCGTACGGCAGATGGCAGGGCGGCGAGAGGAGAATCGGGCGAGTTGGCTCATAACTTGCTGGCGCCCGATATTTTTGGCTCACGGTGAAAAAAGTTTGCTCACAACACCCGCCCGCTTAGAGGGAACACTGGTCCTGAGTAGAGGTGGTAATAGGATTGGATAGAATTCTTGGGGGCAGGGTTTCAGTCAGGGAAAAAACCTCATTGAGAGGGACTGATTTTTGAATTGGAGGGCTCAATCTGTCATTGAGGGGGTTGGGCTGCCTGGAGTGGGGGTTAGGCTTTCTTGATTTGGGATATCAGGCTGTCATTGGGGAGTTGCAGTGCTTGGATTTAGAGAGGGGTGCTGCTTTAGATTTGGAGAGGGGTGCTGGGGTGTTGCTGCCTTGTCTGAGACGGTAGCTGCCATGTTTTCTTCTAACACACACTTAGCCACCTCATTACATTCCTGAGCCAGTAACGTAGGCCCTCTTACTTTCAGCCCTAGCATGTACCACACTGGCTATGAATAAGGTTACCAGATGTCTGGGAAAACCAGATATGTTCTCTTTTTAGTTTGTTCGGGTTTTGGAAGTCCACGAGTTTGAGGCCACACTGTGGCTCTCCCTCAACACCCCATCATATATCCAGAGTGTGGAAGGAAACTTAAAAACTTTGAAATTAATTCAGGATAAGACTTGGATCCATCTTGAACTTGAACAATTGGAAAATTATAACAGACAATTTAAATTTGCACTTGGTTAACTTTCCAAAACCCCAGGGGATGCTTCCCAGAGATCTATTTAAGAAACATCTGATTGAAGTGCTACATTTTTTCTTCAGATGGTATTCCTCCTCTTAATAAGATATGTATTTTGCCTGTTGCTTGATCTGGTTTAGAAAATTCTCTAGGGACCCCTGCTGGGTTGGATATGAATAATTTGAATTCACTTTGTGAAAGTACAACAGTGGAAGAAACTTGTAGAGCTACATTGCTGGTTTCTTTCATATTTCAGTAGGATTTTAATATTGTTCTACACATTTACTCTAGATATTCTCAAGTCTATATTGTAAGGCAGAGGGTCTGTATTTATTCTGATGTGGCAAAAGTAACAGGATACATGTGAGGATTTTCTGGCAATGAGATGAGAAATTAGGGGTTTGGAAGCTTCCTTTATATATTAATATTCAGGTAAATATTTCATTCAGTCTTCTACAGTAGAACTAAATATGTGGTGTTTTCTTTTTCAGTTGAGGATTATTTTAGATTCTAGTTCCATCTAGCTGAGTGGTATTGAATTGCTTTAGAGCAGGGGTGCCCAAAAGGTTGATCGTAATCCACCAGTAGATCGCAAAGGCAATGCAAGTTGATTGTGGAGCCATCCCGGGCTCTGCGAAAGACTCACGTTGCCTTTGCATTCTGTTCTCCCTGCTTCCCCAATGCCAGGCCAGATGCGTACAAGCACCGGGCCCACAGCCTTCCCTCAATCAATGCCTGGCTGGCCCAGAACTTCCTCTCCAGCGTCAGAATTGACATTGGGGGAGAAGGCTTCTGGAACATTAATGTAGCAAGGAAGATGATATAGAGGATTAACTGACAACAATCCAAAACTGTAAAGAATCACACAGTAGAGTGCCTGATATAGGACAGGAGGGTGAAGGGTCTCAGAAACCCACTTGATTTAGGACACTGATGTGTGATATCAAGACTAAATGGTTCCAAGTTTTAATCATTGACCCTTATTTCTGCCTCCTCCCTAATGCTCAACTTAAATCTGGCTCGGAATTTCCTCCCCGATGTCAGAATTGATGTCGGAGAAGGAGGCTTGTGGGCCCGGCGCTTGTGCAGTGTCTGCACGCACCTTGCTTTTGTGGCATCAGGGAAGCAGGGAGAATTGTTGTCAATGGTGGTGGCTGGGGGAGGGGGCAGGCGGGTGGTGGCTTGGGAGGGGCAGGGAGAGAGAAAGAAAGACACAGAGCTTCATGCTTCCTGGAAATAAACAGGCTACTGTTCCTCCAATGACCAACTAACAGTGCTGCCTTCTCTGGAGAGAGACAGGGGAGAAAGAAAGGGGGGACAGGGAGAGAGAAAGAAAGAAAGAAGGGGGCAGAGAGAGAAAGAAAGGGGAGGAGGGGGTAGGGAGATAGGAAGAAAAAGTTAGTCTCATGGAAGGAAAGAGAGAGATGTTGATTGGGGAATGGAATGAGGTCTGGAGGAAAGGAAGCATGTAGGAGGCAGAAAGAAGGGAAGAAATATTGGATGCACAGTCAGATGGAAGTGCAACCAGAGATTCATGAAATCACCAGACAACAAAAGTAGGAAAAATGATTTTATTTTCAATTTAGTGATCAAAATGTGTCCGTTTTGAGAATTTATATCTGCTGTCTATATTTTGCACTATGGCCCCCTTTTACTAAACTGCAATACTGTTTTTTAGTGCAGGGAGCCTATTACATTACATTACTGTTTTCTATCCCGCTAATACCTTTCAGTTCAAGGCGGTTTACAAAAAGAGTTGACTGGGCATTCCCAGGGAGCTTACAGAGTTGATAGACAGAGTGAGCTTACACGAACTGACGACTAGCATGAGCGATGGGTTTTGAGGGAGGGATTATGAGCATCGGGAGAAGCGCGGGGCATTCACCGCAGCTCCCTGTGCTAAAAACCGCTATCGCAATTTAGTAACAGGGGAGGGGGTATATTTGTCTATGTATAGTTGTTACTGAGATGACATTGCATATTTTAAAGTCATCTGCCTTGACCTCTTTGAAAAAAAACTCCGAACATAAATAATTAACATTTTTTCTGCATACAGTGTGCTTTGTGTTTTTTAAAAATTTTATTGATGGTAGATCATTTGACTTGGTCATTTTAAAAGTAGCTCGCAAGCCAAAAAAGTGTGGGCACCCCTGTATTAAGGGATATTGGGAGAGGACCCAACAGGATTTTAGTAGTAGAAAGACCTGACCATTTATTTTTCTTTGTTTTTCATTCCTTTCTCCACATTTTTTCAAGTAAATAAGATGAAACAATAAATGAATTGAAAAAAAAATAATAAAAAAAAAAATATATATATATATATATATATATATACTCCACAAAGCCTAAAAGAAAACGTGTGTGCCTTTCTCTTTCATATTAATGTAAACTACTCAGAATGGATTTCTGAATGGACAGTGTATAAATATTGATTAAACTTGGAAACAAGGATGCATCTAGAAAGATGTTTAGAATACATTTGCTACAAAATCATACATGCATAGTGAAATTCTTCAGTATGATGCAGTGCTGCCATCTTAAGACACTTTTAATTGTCAGCATGAGGAAAACAAAGACTCCTGATTGTGAAATTTGAACTTTTAAATTTAATTTCCCTCGGACACAAGCTTGAAGGACAGATCACACCCCTACTCTGGTCTTCCAGGGATCATCTGATTTTCAGGATAACAATATTTGCATATGTTGGAGGTAGTGCTTTCAACTCTTATCTTATGCCAGTTCAGCATTGAATAACATATAAAATGATATTCCTTTTGTTTCAAATCTAGCAGCATACTATGACAAATTATTAGTCCCACATAATCCCTTTAGGACTTTGTGGTCCATAGATCAAAATTTACTCACAATTCCCTCCTTAAAAATTATTAATACCAGAAGAAATTATATATTTTCAATTTACGCGCCGCAGCTATGGAACATTTTGCCTTTCTTGCTTAGAGGAGAACCAAATCTTGATAGATTAAAGAGCCACCAAAGTCTTTTTTGTACAAAGAAACCTTGAAGATTAAATCTCTGCTCCAAGTTCCTCATTCTTCAAGGAAATAGAATCATTCCTTCGAAATTACAGGAGGCTCCAGACATTTCCTTTGCTAACCAAATTGTATTTCTCATATTTGTTTCCTAATTATTGTAGTTCTACCCCTGTCCCTTTAGTTCTCGTCTGATATTGCCTTTTTTAATTTGTAATACTAAATCCCTGTTTTTTCCATATACATCACTTAGAAATATTATAAGCAATATTATCAAATTTTAACCTGACAGGTTAAAGGTTCTGCATAGTAGCACAGCTTTTATTCAGGAGCTGGTATCTGTATGTGCTGCTTACATAGCCACACAGCTAGAAATGTCTACAGTGTAGAGGAGGAGTAAGTTACGGTAACGGTTAGTAAAATGACTTAAGAACTAGACGCACCAGGTTCACTTTCCACTGCGGATCCTTGAGACTCCGAGCAAGTTACTTAATCCTCCATTGCCCTAAGTACACAATAAGTACCTGTATATAACATGTAAACCATTTTGCTGGGAACCACAGAAATCCAAGCAAGCTGAGAAACAAAATACCTTCTTGTTGCTTCTTTATTAATTGGAGATTATTAATCGTGTTCATGGAGAGATTCACCCAGGGCCGTGTACAGCAAATACAGTTCAACACAACTGAAACCTAGGACTAACATAGAAACATGATGGCAGACCCATTCAGTCTGCCAATCTTCAGTATCCCTTCTTTTTTTTCTTTTTAAGAGATCCCACGTGCCTATCCCATGCCTTCTTGAAATCAGACAGAGTCTCTGTCTCCACCACCTCTTTCAGGAGACTGTTCCACACATCTACCACCCTTTCTGTAAAAAACGTATTTCCTTAGATTACTCCTGAGCCTATAATCTCTCAACTTCATCCTATGCCCTCTAATTCCAAAGCTTCCTTTCAAATGAAGGAGACTCGACTCTTGAGCATTTATGCCACGTAGGCATTTAAATGTCTCTATCATATCTCCCCTCTCCCGCCTTTACTCCAAAGTATACATATCGAGTTCTTTAAGTCTGTCCCCATACACTTTTAACAGCACTGTAAAACAATCATATAACAGAAATATAATAAATGTCAGTACAAATACAGACAATACCATAATAGACAGCATAGAAGAACATTCTGAAATAGTATAGATATGATACCATACAAGCATAATACCAATGAAACACTAAGGCTTGAATTCTGTAACCGGTGCCATTATTGGTGGCCACCTTAAAAGTGGCCGCCGATCGTGTCGCTCACATGACAGCGCCAGGTACAAAGACTAGGGGACACTCGATGAAGTTACCAGGAAATACTTTTAAAACCAATAGGAGGAAATATTTTTTCACTCAGAAAATAGTTAAGCTCTGGAACACGTTGTCAGAGGATGTGGTAAGAGCGGATAGTGTAGCTGGTTTTAAGAAAGGTTTGGACAAGTCCCTGGAGGAAAAGGCCATAGTCTGTTATTGAGAAAGGCAAGGGGGAAGCCATTGCTTGCCCTGGATCAGTAGCATGGAATCTTGCTACTCCTTGGGTTTTGGTGAGGTACTAGTGACCTGGATTGGCCACCGTGAGAACGGGCTACTGGGCTTGTTGGACCCAGGGCTTGTTGGACGCAGGGCTCAGTCTTGGGCCCAATCTTGTTCAACATCTTCATAAGGGACTTGGCTGAGGGGCTTCAGGGTAAATTAACGTTATTCGCCGATGACGCCAAATTATGCAATATAGTGGACAAGAACACAACAGGACCCGACAACAAATCCAAGACTGATAGTATGGCACACGACCTCCTCCTACTGGAGAATTGGTCCAGGACCTGGCAACTAAACTTCAATGCCAAAAAATGCAAGGTCATGCACCTTGGCAACAAAAATCCATGTAAGACTTACACTCTTAATGGTGAGATCCTAGAGAGAACTGTAGCGGAACGAGACTTAGGGGTAATCATCAGTGAGGACATGAAGACTGTAACTCAGGTGGAGAAAGCTTCATCTAAAGCCAGACAAATCATGGGTTGCATACGAAGGAGTTTCGTTAGCTGTAAGCCCGAAGTCATAATGCCATTATATAGGTCCATGGTGAGACCCCATCTGGAATACTGTGTACAATTCTGGAGACCACATTACTGCAAAGATGTGCTGAGACTTGAATCGGTCCAGCGAATGGCCACACGGATGGTCACGGGGCTCAGGGATCTCCCGTATGAGGAACGGCTGAATAAATTGCAGCTCTACTCCCTAGAGGAATGCAGGGAGAGGGGGGACATGATCGAGACATTCAAGTACCTCACGCGCCGTATCGAGGTGGGGGAGGATATCTTCTTCTTCAAGTAACCCACGTCAACACGAGGGCATCCATGGAAAATCAGGGGAGGGACATTGCATGGTGACACCAGGAAATACTTCTTCACCGAGAGGGTGGTGGATCGATGGAATGGTCTTCCGATGCAGGTGATTGAGGCCAGCAGTGTGCCTGATTTTAAAGCTAAATGGGATCGAAAGGTGGGATCTCCTCGCAAAGGGAGGTAGGGGAGGGTCATTGGTGTGGGCAGACTTGATGGGCCTTGGCCCTTATCTGCCGTCACTTTCTATGTTTCTATGTTTCTATTGGCCTGACCCAGTAAGGCTATTCTTGTGTTCTGTTAGTATTTGCCTTGGGTTTATCCCCATCTCTTTATCCCAGTTAATTTTGTGGTCCCCAACTATGAATCTGCACTTGGCCCCTCAGCTATATTGTAAGATGTTTTGTAGGAACAACATTAGCATCATTTCTATGGTATTCAAAATCTTCTAATGCAAGGTTACTCAATGCCAGTCCTCAAGATCAAGTTTCAAGTTTATTAGAACTTTCTATCCCGTCTAATTGGGGAAACCATTTAGGCAACTTACAATTAAAATTAATATAGAGGAAGAAGAGATGAGAAAAAAACCTAAACATGATTGTGAGTGGAGGAGGGAGGAACTACAATATTTTAAAGAAAAGTGGAGGGAGGGGAGAATACAGTAAGGAGCTATATGACTTGGATATCCATCCTGGTAGTTTAGAGTATGCATTTTTAAAGAGAAAATTTTTCAGATCTGATTTACTGGTAAATCTTTTGAGAGAGTTATGAAAATGTATAGTGAATGGGAGTTTATTCCAGAGTACCGAAAAAGATGATTCATGTCTGTGTTCATGGATGACTAATTGGTTTTGATTAACAGATCCTAATGTCTTATATGATGTGTAAGGAGTAAGTAGATGGGAGAGATATACGGATTTATCTGATTGAAGAGCCTTATAGACAAATAACAGTGTAGTAATGGTGTAATGGTCTATGGGCAGTCCCAGTTTTCAGGATACCCATATTGAATATGCATGAGGGAGATTTGCTTACCAAGGAGGCAGTACATGCAAATCTCTCTCTTGCATATTATTTGTGGATATCCTGAAAACCTGATTAGGCTGCCAGCCACAAACTAGGCTTAAAGTATCACAATAAATGTCTGAAGTTCCTCATTTTAAAGGATGACAGTCTTTAAAACTTTGCCTTCTGTACAAATGATTCTTCTGCCAATGGAATACTGTGTGCACAGTGCAGCAATGGTGGACACCGGCAGCAGTGTGTAAGTGACGAAATGTGATGCCTATGGGTAGAAACAACACCCGCAGATTGCCCTGGAAATCTTCAACTTTCTAATGATCTGGAGTGTCTTAGTGTATAATGAGAGCACAAAAGCAGTGAGCTTGACAAGCGTAAACTAGACGTCAGTTTCCAAAGGTCTCATTATCAGACAGCAGTGACTTTTTTTTTTAACTCTCAAAATTATTCACTATAGAGCGTTAACAAGGGCATCTTCTCTCCCCCTCCCTCCCCGGTTCTGTAGTATTTTTGTTCCTTACAGCCAGGCGACTCTCTGACCTGCTTACAAGCTTTACAAAATTTCAGGCATGCAATGAGGGTTTTCACAGACTTTCTTCACCCAAGTTGTTGACAATACTGAGACACCTGGGTGACAGGTCTGTCAGTGATATCTAAGAGTTATATTCAAGGCACTGTTTTCCTCCCTTTGCCTAAGGATGCATCATATGTCAAGCTCCAGCCTTTCCTGTTTTTACTTTTGGTTCCCTGTAGAATCATTTATTGATATATTCTTGTTGGCTAATAGATGTTAATATTAGATTAATATGTATTTATTTAAAAATGTATACAGTATAGGCAGTTTCCAAACAACCATACATAATTAAAAACAATCATATCATAAACATACAGACAAATACATTGTTCTTGGAGAATTCCATTCTACTTCACGTGTATTTGCAAACACTTCCAGATCTTCCACAACGAATGGGAGGTGGGAACTGAGCAAAAGTCTTCTGTCTGGGCATATTGACCATTAACCTAATATGACTACCATCTGTGGTCCTATGCTTGATTTGAAAAAGCTAGTTCATTACATGTATATAGAGCTTGATTTTTGAAACTTTATGTCTATGTGGGATGTCAAAAAAATGTTCATTTTAGCCTACTTTATAAAAGCAATATACTGTAGGTGCCTGTAGACTTCTTGCGCAATCCTTGGTTTTGAGTCAACTTGACTACTGCAATATTGTGCATCTTGCAGGAACTCAAAAAAATCTGCAAAGATTGTGCCTTATTCAGAAAACAGCTGTCTGTTTGATTTATAATTTGAAGACGTGTGATCATGTTACACCTTTTTTATTGACAGCTGCATTGCCTAACAGTCGAGGCTTAGGTTAAGTTCACATTTGGATGTATTTGCTTTATGGCATTATTCAGCTTAATACCTGAATATTGCTTGGATTCATAAGAATATAAGAATTGCCGCTATTGGGTCAGACCAGTGGTCCATCGTGCCCAGCAGTCCGCTCACGCGGCAGCCCTTAGGTCAAAAACCAGTGCCCTGAGTCTAGCCTTACCTGCGTACGTTCTGGTTCAGCAGGAACTTGTCTAACTTTGTCTTGAATCCCTGGAGGGTGTTTCCCCCTATAACAGCCTCCGGAAGAACGGTCCAGTTTACTACCACTATCTGGGTGAAGAAGAACTTCCTTACGTTTGTACAGAATCTATCCCCTTTTAACTTTAGAAAGTGCCCTCTCGTTCTCTCTACCTTGGAGAGGGTGAACAACCTGTCTTTATCTACTAAGTCTATTCCCTTCATTATCTTGAATGTTTCGACCATGTCCTCTTTCATTCTCCTCTTTTCAAGGGAGAAGAGGTCCAGTTTCTCTAATCTCTCACTGTAGGTAACTCCTCCAGCCCCTTAACCATTTTAGTCACTCTTCTCTGGACCCTCTCGAGTAGTACCGTGTCCTTCTTCATGTATGGCGGCCAGTGCTGGACGCAGTATTCCAGCTGGGGGCATACCATAGCCTGGTACAGCGGCATGATAACCTTCTCTGATCTGTTTGTGATCCCCTTCTTAATCATTCCTAGCATTCTATTTGCCCTTTTCACCGCTGCCACGCATTGCGCAGACGGCTTCATTGACTTGTCGACCAGTACTCCCATGTCTCTTTCCTGGGGGATCTTTCCAAGTACTGCACAAGACATCCGGTATTTTGTGTATAAGATTTTTGTTACCAACATGCATCACCTTACACTTATCCACATTAAACCTCACTTGCTATGTTGCGGCCCATTTCTCGAGCCTGTTTATGTCACATTGCAGGTCTTCGCAATCCTTCTGCATCCTCACTACTCTGAATAACTTTGTATTGTCTGCAAATTTAATCACTTCGCTCGTTGTACCAATTTCTAGGTCATTTATAAATATGTTGAAGAGCACGGGTCCAAGCACCGAACCCTGTGGCACTCCACTTGTGATGCTTTTCCAGTCCGAGTATTGTCAATTTACCCCCCACTCTCTGTTTCCTATCCGCCAACCAGTTTTTAATCCATGTGAGTATTTCACCCTCAAATCCATGGCTCGCAATTTTTCAAAGTCGTTCATGCGGGACCATGTCGAACGCCTTCTGAAAATCCAGATATACAATGTTGAACGGCTCACCCTTGTCTATCTGCCTGTTTACTCCCTCAAAGAAATGCAGCAAGTTCGTCAAGCAAGATCTATTGGTAAATTAGGTAAGTCTTATATTTTCACCATATTAGAGACATGGAATGGCATTCCACTATGGATAAGAGAATCAAATTCTTTTCAATCATTTTGTAAAATCTCAAAAACTCTGTTGTTTTCAAAACAGTTAAAGAATTAGTTTTGTTAAGTTGTTTTTTGGGCCAATATCAACAATCTTGACTTGTTTTATTCTTTCTTTGTTATTTTTTTTCTCTCCTCTTTTTTCTTTTCCTTTTTTAATTTTTTTTTCACCTTACCTGTTGTTTTTACCATTTATGTTACCTTTATAAATACAATTGTAGTTCTGCCCTTTTTTCCCTTATGTTCCTGTTAGTTTGTATGTCAATATGTTAAACCTATTTAATTAATTATGTATACACCTTTCTCTCCCTTTTTATTTGTAAATCGCTTAGCAAATTAAATTATGCGATTCAATAAGTTAAAAATAATCTTGAAACTTAACTTCTAATTAATGACTGTTAACCAAGTCGAGCTCCAATTTATGGAGAATGATTTGGTCTACAAACTTAAGGTTTAGTTTAATTTACAAGTTCTAAACATTCTAGAAACTCTTATGCAATATTCACGTATCCGTCTCCTAAGTGCTGTAAATTTAAAAGATTTCATCAGCGGCTTTTGTCCTTTCAAGCGGCATAATGGGACAAGGATTTGAATCACTTGATTATGTCTTCTGATATCTATCAACAATTTTGGTGTGCCTTAAAAAGGTATCTCTTTATCAAATCCTTTGGAAATTAGGTGAATCCCTTTTATTGTATTCTCTGTTGTATATCCTTTATCTTTTGTGAACCTCATAGAACTTAACGGTTTTGCAATATAAAAGTGGGTTTTATGTTATGTTAGGTATTATGCCTATATACCTGTATCAATAGATGTCAGGAGATGAAACCCAGCAGTGCCGAGATCTTGCACAAGGTTGAAGCTCCACATAGGCAGGTGTAAATGCATTGCGGATGTGGATGTAATGAAATACATCTGTACATTGAATTTCCACCCAAACACTTACAGGTAGGCACATTCCACCAAATGTTCAGTGCTATTTAGCCGGCCAGGAAGAATCCCTGTCCAACTAAATATTGCTAAGCCGACTGACCACCGACATGCAATGGGAGACAGCTGGCTAATATCCCACTGAATATCCTGGTCAGTAGCAAACCTTGTCACTGGCTATGTCAAGTGACATAGCTGATTACTGCTTTTTTTTTCATTGGCCAACCAGCTAGGCTAAGTAGTCGGATAGAGCTGCCTAAATAGCATGTCTAAATTTGGCCGCTATAACCTAGCCAGTCAGCTGATGAATATCGGCCTGGCCGGTTATGTCAAACGCGGCTGCACATAGTCTGGGCTGAAAATCAGGTACCTGCTTTCTGCACATGTGCATAAAACCCTTTTCAGCATATAAAAAATCCTTTGCATGCTTGAAAAGCTTCATAAAATGACTCCCTTGCAGTAACAGTGGCTCTTCTGCTACTTTAAGGCCAGACCTGTGAAATACTGTCTTAATGCATTGGTGCATTATAATGTCTTTTTAATTCTACTTCTCTTAGCCTTTAATTTCTTTGGTATTTACCATGATATCTTTATAATGGTTTTCAGCTTTTAGGTAGATTTCAGCCTAACTGCTTCTTAATTGGGCAGTTATGTATCTCTCCTGGCTGAAGTTCAATGCACTGAATGGAACGTCTCCAAAAAGTAAAAAGCCAGTTTTCAGTTCTCTACATTGTAGGTCATTTCCACGGATTCTGTTGCAGGTTTTTATACTCTTTTATCTGAATTTTCCAAAGTATGCTCTAGAGCAGGGGTGTCAAAGTCCCTCCTCGAGGGCTGCAATCCAGTCGGGTTTTCAGGATTTCCCCAATGAATATGCATGAGATCTATTTGCATGCACTGCTTTCATTGTATGCTAGTAGATCTCATACATATTCATGGAGGAAATCCTGAAAACCCAACTGGATTGCGGCCCTCGAGGAGGGACTTTGACACCCCTGCTCTAGAGCAGTGGTTCCCAACCCTAACCTAGAGGACCACCAGCCAGTCAGGTTTTCGGGACAGCCCTAATGAATATGCATGAGAGAGATTTGCATATAATGGAGGTGGCAGGCATGCAAATCTTTCCCATGCATATTCATTAGAGCTTTCCTGAAAACCTGACTTGCTGGTGGTCCTCCAGGACAGGGTTTGGAACCACTGCTCTGTAAGTCAATATGCTCCTTGAGAGCCACAGGCAGGTCAGGTTTTCAGGATATCCACAATGAATATATATGAGATGGATTTGCATTTCATTTGCACTGCCTCCTTGAGATGTAAATCTATCTCATGCATATTTATTGTGGATATCCTGAAAACATGACCTGCCTGTGTCTCTTGAGGAGCGGAATTGCCTACCCCTGGTCTAGAGAGTGGAGGAGTAAACTAAAGCCAGTGGTTCCCTAATGAATATGCATGGAGCAGATTTGCATGCCTGTCATTTCCATTATATGTCAAATATACATAAACAGGTTTCCCACACAACTATAGTTAACTAAACAAGAGGAAAAGACCTCAGATGCCTGCGCCATGTAGAATATAAATTCACAGAGTGGTCAAAAGCAGGACAGGATCGCTATCATAGGTCAAAAAACCTCTTGTGGCTGATTGGACGGGACCCGTTTCGCCAGGATTCTGGCTTCGTCGGGGAACTTTTTTTGAAAAATGCGTTCAGTTTAACTTTCTAGCATATCAAAAAAATGGCGCTATGAAATGCTAGAAAGTTAAACTGAACGCATTTTTCAAAAAAAGTCCCCCTTTGAAGCCAGAATCCTGGCGAAATGGGTCACGTCCAATTATTATGATGATGTAAGCACTGGTTGCTGATTTATTGGTGTTTTAACTATGTATGGTGTGTGTAAATGTGTTTAAAATATTGTGTATGTTCTTGCTGTAAACCGCTCTGTAAAAAGTGGGTTATAAATGAATAAACAAATCTGCAGGGGATATGTTAGTTTGTTCCAGGGAAAAGAAATCCAGGGGTTAATATTTGACCGAGCATATCTTGGCAACAGTGGCATAGCTGTGAATTAATGGGCACTGGGTAGGGGGGTAGAGATGCCTCCCCAGTGCGTGCACCTCCCCTTGGGTCAAGCACTCCCCCCTGTACTCAGCTACTTACTCTCCCCACCAGGTCCTCCACAGCTACAGCATCAGAGACGGTGCTAAAGGCTATGGGGGTAATAATAATTTTTTAAAAAAGTGTCCTAAATGGCTACTTGGACGATCAAAAAGCCTGATCGTCCAAGTACCCATAACCAAAGCTGGTTTTTAGACGTATCTAAAAACAGCTTAGGCCTTTCCCCTGCCTCTAGACGCACAGAGAGAAAAGAGATGTGTTTAGAGGAGGGGAAAGGGCAGGCAGTGGGCGGGAGGTGGGCCGACCTACACCTAGGCGTACAACAGGTATAACCAAAACAATTACAGGTTGCCTAGTCGGCACTTAGACCTTTTTGACTTAGACGTAGTCAAACTAGGTCTAAGTGCCGAAAAAGGGGCCGCTGAGCTGATGGCCGCTGGCGCCATCAGTTCAGCGGCCTGGCAACCGACCTACCGCAACCATCGCGGCAGGAGAGATGCCTCATCTCCCCTACCGCGATGCCATCACTCCTCTACCCGAACTGCCGCGACCCGCAGCAGGAGAGATGCCCTATCTTGATGTGCTATTTTGATGCACTGCAATGTTTAAAGGGTCAATATTGTGGTCAGATATGGGAATTGCCTTTATTGTTTGATATTAAGGCTTTATTTGCTGCTTTGTAAAGGTAGGGAAGGGAGTAGGGCAATAAACTGTCTTCTTGGAAGGGTTTGCGGTGGATGGGGGAGGGAGGGATTGGATGATTACAATTGTATACCATTTCCATAGTTTTTATTAACTTGTAAGTGATATATAAAAATGTAAAATAAATAAATGAATAAGTAATTAAATATAGGCAGTTGTCCTGATTGATGCATTGATCAAATATAATCTAATGTGACCAGTATTGGTTGCAAGCTGATTGCACAACTGCATATCTGGCTGTATCATTAGAGGCAAACCCAACATATCCAGGGCATCATTTAGTCCTGCAATAGTCCTCACTATAGGGATGACATTGTGTGTTCAATAAAATGATCTCCAGGCCCAAGGCGGCTTTCTCTTTTCCTAACATTTTAGAATCTAAATTCATTCTTGAATGCTGCTTTCAGTAACATGAAAATTACAGCACCTCTGTTTCATTTCCACACTTGGATTGCCTAGCAACCATTAGCACTTAGAGAAGGGATCTTTTTGGCAAGGCAATTGAGATGAAGGCCAGCAGATCCATATTGATCTCTGTCTGCATTTGCTTAGGCAGCCTTAGAATTTGCAGACTGGCTAGAATCATGATGACATAGGGCTAGATTCACTAAAGGCACAGATTAGATCGGATCCATAAGCGATCCAATCCATGTCCGGGGGGCTGATTCACGAATCGCCTTCATGCATATGAGGGCGATCGGAATCACGCCCCCAACCGACCGCCCTGATCATTCTACAGTGATCTGTAGATGGTCTGCACATGTGCTGGCCCTCCATGCCCGCAAGAAACCTACTTTTTTTAAAATTTGCAAGCCCGTGATTTTAACCCGCTTTAAACCCACAGGTTAAAACCACGGGCTTGCACTGCAGAGAAGGGCAGGAGAGTAAGTTTGATCATTAGGTATCTGGCCAATCGGAGACTTAGGCTACTCCCAGTGAATCACTGGGACTCTGATTGGCCCAGGAGCCTAAGGCCCACCTATGAGAGGGGCCTTAGGCATCTGACTCAATCAGGGCCTTAGGGTCCTCCCTGGTGCATCCCAGAATGCACCGGGGAGGGAAAGACCTGCCAATTTGCAGTGGCAGGCCTGTTGGCCGGAGGATGTATGCCTCCATCCAGCCAGACCTTCATTTTAAAAGGCATGGGGTGGGGGTGGAGTTTTTTGTTAGGGGGGATGCCAGATGGGGGTCTCCAGGTTGAAGGGGCCCTGAAAGGTAGAGGGTCACTGGGTGGCTGAGGAATGCTTCAGTGGGTAACGGGAAGAAATGGGCAATCCTATTGCTGAGGGATTCTATGAGGGTTGGCGGCAGGAGGAATTGAGTACTCCTCCTGCTGAGGGATGCTTTGAGAGAGCAATGCTTCGGGGGGGGGGGGGGCAGGAGGTATTGGTTACTCCTCCTGCTAAGGACAGTCGGGGTGGGGGTTCCAGAAGGAAGGCATGGACATCCCTCCTGCCAGCCAACTTGCAGATGGGGAGGGGGAGGTGGGGGTTCCCTGCTGCTCAGCTGATTGTGCCAAGGATTTTCCCTTGCTGCGATCAGCCTCTAACATGGACACCAGTTACAGAATCAGGGTGGTTAGGTGGGGTTAGGCGTTTGTCCATGAGGACAGACACAATTCTGTATAGGACCTCTGTGTGCGATTCTCAAAAGCCGCTTAGATGGCTGCTGAGACCGGGTGTCCTATACAGAATATAGCATTAACTGATGGTCCACTGCATCAAATGCAGCAGAAGCATCAAACTGCAGTTCCACTGCCTGTCACCCCCAAGCTTAAGTGCTCCTGCACAACTGAAACCATCTCTAGCAATAGTGTCTCCATACTATGTAAGGCTCTAAAACCATACTGAGATCATGATTGTTCCTTATAGGTTCAGTGATTTCTAGATAAGAGGTTGTTGTCATAAATTGTCATACATCCTCTGCAACTTAGGCCAGTTCCTCAGTTTCCCTATTTATCTCAAGGACCTTGCATTTCCTTTCTTGTTGCATCTATTGTGACATTTCCATCCCTAGTGATGAACCTGTCATAGTTAAGTCCAGGACTAAACCAGT
Source organism: Geotrypetes seraphini (assembly GCF_902459505.1). Lineage (NCBI taxonomy): Eukaryota > Metazoa > Chordata > Amphibia > Gymnophiona > Dermophiidae > Geotrypetes > Geotrypetes seraphini. The sequence continues at coordinate 33,170,425 of NC_047101.1, read as the reverse complement.
TCCCAGAGGCAGAAAACCAGCTAAATATAGAGCCTTAGAGGCTGCAGAAGTCAGGGCTGCCTATCCTGAAGGAAATGAGCTTGACTCTGACCCACAACCCATCTTAGAGCCAGAACCTGTCAGGAGAGCAAGTCCCCATAGAAAGTTGTCAGTTCCCAAGCTGCTATACACCCAGTGAACTGAGAGGGAACCAGAGAGCAGACAAATCTATGCCCCAGCCACATAAGTTAGGGAGTGGCTTTAACAGTTTAAAACAGCTCTCAAAGAGTGTGAATCAGGCAGCTGATAGGCAGATAGGACTCTCCAGGCCAGGCAAGGGCAATGCACCAAGGAGCCAATGGAGTGTGAAGGCCCTGAATCTCAGAAGCCCCAGAAGAAAGCATGGAAATAGCAGCTTTTGAAATGCCTGGAGATGACTCAGAACAAATGGATGTAAGTTTGGCAGTTTCTTATCAGTGATTCATTTTGCCCTTTTCCTTGGATATTTTTGTTGGGACAATGTGCTAAATGAGTTGGAGATACCAAGGAACTGTATTGGTGAAGTTTGTTTTTCCCAGCAGTGGGGCGGGGCTGGAACAGGGCTAGAATGGTGCACAGCCCTGATTGAGTTGCTGTCCACCAGCTGGGATGAGCATTGAGAAAGCTGGTGGGTTTTGGAACTATGGTGGATTATGGCAACAAAGGGAGCTCCAGAATTATGGGGAGGGTTCACCGAATACCTCGGGTAGGGATTTTGTGGCTGCTTGTTGAAAGCTTTTTGTTAGTGAACCCAGTTCCCAGGAACTGGAGAGTTGCCATGGCCTTAGAGACGCAATAGTTTTGAACTGTGTTTCTGTGAGGTGTGTTTTTTGAAACTTCAAGAGCCTGCTGAAGAGCAGGAACGAGTTATCCAAAGCCCAGGTCTCTGTAGAGTGGAGTGGAAGTGTTTTTTTTTTTTTTTTCCTTTCCTTGTTTGGAGCTGTATGAAGCTGCCCAGGACATTATCCTGAACTCTAAGGTTACTTTCCTGGGAGACGTGCTTGAGTTTTGGTGGAATACAAACTGAACTATTTGCTTATTGGGGTAAAGGCCAGTGAAATAGTTTTGTCTTTTTTTTTTCACTGATTAACTATTGATACCGAGTGGCAGTCAGTGCAGAAAACCTGTGGATGTTTGTTTTGCCTGAACGGTCCTTGGTTGGTAAAGGTGGGTTATCAAATTAGAAAATAATAATAATATCATACCCTAGCATTCTTCCTGAGACTAGAAGCTTTTCAGAAACGACCGATTCCACAGTTTACTGCAGACTTAATAAGAAACAAAGTTATATATAAAGGGTTTGTTGACAAGTGTATAGAATAGTTTGAGATGAAGTGTGCAGAACTCACAAAACACATTGGATATAGGACATTGAATTTTAGTGTCCCAGATGAAGAACGGTCATTAATTGAAGTGAACCTCTTGCATCATGTTTGGAGAACTTCTCTTTAACGGAACACAGAATATGTGGATCAATCCCAACTCAAAACAGGAAAACAGTTCTGAATTAAAGCTCTTGGAAGGAGGAAGCGAAGTGACCCTCAAATAGCAGAAAGCGGCTGTGCCATTTTACTTCAAATGCCAAAGGAGTCTTAGGTTGAATAAAGACAGCTATCAGCTTGATGAAAAAACAAGAGATGACAGGAATGCACCCAACGGCCATGTTCACTCCAATTTGCAAATATTTTATTAGGTTTTTTAAAGTTACTAGAGCTTAAATTATCATCAGTTAAACTTAATTTCCATGAAGGTGAAATACTTTTCTTTATCCTTTATTTTATGCTGATAACTTCAATTCTGAAAAAAAAAAGAATGAATCCTACGTTACCTTGCATTTACACTTACTGATACTCTTACAGAATGCAGCTTCCTCGCTTTGAGTGGCATTTTAGAAAGGACATGCAGAGGGGAATTCTAACGTTCAAGTGCGGACTGTTTTTCAAGAAGCTCTAGGCTCTACAAACAAAATGCCTCTTGCCTAGTCATGCCCCTCCAGGTCCAGAGGCAACAGCAAATTAAAAAAGCTGGACATGGGGAAAAGTGTAACTCCCATCTCCAAATAGACATGGGGCAGTGTTCTAAAGTCATTGTACCCCCATCCTGACATTGGTGCAACTCCCTTAATGCACGTCTCTCTAACCTTCCCATACACCTCCCAACCCTCTCCTGACCTCCAATGACCTTCCATAGCACACGCACAAAATTTGCACCTGCCCGCACAGTTTCCAAAATTGCCACCATTAATGCTTGCGTTCCTTTATGCAAATTACACAGCAATTGCATCCCAGAAGATCTTTTTCACGAGAACGGTGCGGGTGACAAACTTATGGGACCACTGATGTTTTGTTTATTTTGAAATGCGTAAATCGCTCCGTACCTTTGACTTAATTCTCTCACTATTTATGGTTCTTTCATAATATTTAATTATTCTGCAATCTATACCTCACTCTGAAACCTCTGGTGTGTTTATGTTAACGTTTATTGGCTCTTGATATATACCGTCTCTCACAATGAAAAATCAAAGTGGAGTACAATCAATATATGAGTCAGTGAGGAAAATAACTCTAATAGAACCAGGAAAATCTCACAAAAATGTCATTAATAGGGAGGATTTGCCAGAAAAAATCAGTTGTGAGAGCAGGGTTAGAAATTGGTAGTGGGGGGGGAGGGAATGCTATCCTTCTGACCAATAGTAGACCAGTAACAAATTATTTAAATACATTCAAGGCCCTTTTTACTAACTCTAATCCTCTAATTTTATAAAATTGTGAGCCTGTTTCCTTGCCCCCAAATTCTACGGGGCCAATATTCAGAGTGATTTACTATAAGAGAGGCTCTAGCCCACTTAAATCTCCTATCAGCTGCCAACCACCGATATTCAGCAGCACTAAGTCAGACAGTGCTGCTGGATATCGGCTCTGACTACCCCCTCCCAAAATAAAAAAGTTGGCAGGTCAGGGGCAGGCCAAGGGGCGGATCCCCCAATGCCCCCTTAACCCTCCCCCTAGCCAGCATCCAAAGCTCTCTCCCTCCCCCGCCAGGTTCCCTCACCCCTATTTAGGTAGGCTCTTTTGTGAGTCGATGGGATGTGTTCTAGAACAGTCTGCTTTTTAGGAACGCCCACGATCCACCAATGCTCTTCCCATGACCTAAATTAGCTCTCGTTGCATTATTTGGACCGCCATAGTATTGTTCACAATAAATTACGTACTATGGCGGTCCAGATAATGCAACGAGAGCTAATTTAGGGATATGAGCCTTGAAAAAACCCGCTGGGTAAAACATGTCAGCATGAACATCCCTACAAGTATGACCACTTAACTAACACAAGCTAAGTACTTTTAAGAATTATAAAATAATCTTCACGATAAAGTTTGAAAATTAAGAATGCTAATTTATTACGGTCCAGTGAAGATTTGCTATGTCAAACCTGATGCAGTGAAAGTATTTTGAGTATTGTGGTGGTACCTCTGAGGGTCTGTTATAAATGTGAGACTAAGGGAGAGATTATAGAGGATATATTCTTCTCCTATATAGATCAGGCTAGCCATTAGCAAAAGTGGAACTGATTATTACAAGCCCACAGTCCTCGCAATGAGTTGAAATAGTCTGCGCATGCATATGAGGAAAAGCCTTCACATTTTTCAGACATGATGACTGAATTACAGGTATGACGTTATAGAAAGAAGAAGGTGAGAGAGACAGACTAGCATGCAAGTGGCAAAGGCCGAGTGCAGCTGCAGAAAAATGTAATCATTTTGAGTGCAATGAGCTATTATTTTCCCCTTTTCCTTCTTCTAAAGAAACTAGACTCAGCAGACATTTTTATATTGAAGGTGGATTGTGGCATTTTATGTCATTTCTTCCACCTATTAATAGTAGAGGGTACCCCAGGTGTTCATTTAAAGGGAGCTCTGGAGAAAACCACCTTCCAGCAGAATCCCTGACACTGACAGCAGTCAGGGAATAATATGATTCTAATTGATGAATTAAGGGAGCAGAGCTGTCCCTTTAATTATGATGGGTTGCTGCTGTTAGAGCCTACAGATTTTAGGATGTCAATTACTCCCTGTTTTATTGGAACTGCTTTTTCCTGCATGACTGATGATATTTTAAGAACTTCTTTGCTGCTTTGAGGCCATCATAAACAATAAAATTGTGACCTAGTTTTGTGAGACCAGAATATACGAAGGGTTCCTTACTTGTAAAAGAAATAAATTGTATTCATGTAACATCCTCTGTGTTCTAAGGACTGTGTTATGTATCTGAATTCTAAAATTGCTGTAAGTCGCCTTAAGCATTAGTTGCAACAGTGGGCTGAATCTCCAAAATTATAATTATTATTAATTAAATGTCTTAACTTTTTCTTCTGCAGTAGAAAAGAGTATATTTTTATTTCCGGTTAGAGAATGCAAATTTGGGCTTAGAGGACTTCAAGCCATACTTGGTTTCAGGGTAACCAAATTATGATCTATTTCTTAGATCAATTGTTTTCAAATACTAAACTAAACTAAACCTTAAGTTTATATACCGCATCATCTCCACGGATGTTGTGGAGCTCGGCACGGTTTACAAGAACTTAAAATATAGGAAGAGAAGGAAAAAAAGATTTACATGAACTTATATATAGAAGAGAAGAGTAAGGGGGGATAGAATTAAATTTTAGTGAAAACCAGGTTTTCAGTTGCTTGCGGAATAATTGGAGGGAGCCCAGGTTCCGCAGCGGGGTAGTAAGGTCGTTCCAAAGACCTGTGATTCTGAAGAGAAGGGATTTTCCCAGTTTGCCTGCATAGCGAATACCGTGTAGAGAGGGGAAGGATAGTTTATACCTTTGGGCAGGTCTGGTAGAGTCAGGACTCGAGGAGTTATAAGATAGTGGGATACACCTAATGAATATTCATTGTTTGTTTGTTTTTTGTAAATAATTTTTATTGATAAAGCAGCCAATAGCAATACAAGACTCAGAGCCAGCAGCCCTGTAACAAGCTATAAACAAAAGTTCCAGTACAAGATAGCATGCCCGCGAAGGCGCAGCTGTACTTTCTTGTTTCTTTTTCTGGGAGTGTACCTGTTGGCCCATGAATATTCATTGAGAACCATTTAAATATTCATTGTGACCGTTTAACAATTATAAAGACTGAAGGTATGCCCCTGTGCATTTCTGCATACTTAGGGCTCCTTTTACCAAGGTGCGCTAGCGTTTTTAGTGCACGCACAAGATTAGTGCACGCTAGCTGAAAAATTACTGCCTGCTTATAAGGAGGCGGTAGCGGCTATAAGAAGCACCCAAACGCGATTCCAATAAAATTGGGTGCTGTTTAGTGAAACACACTGAGTGGCACCTATTTTGGAAGCACCCAATGAATAGGCCAGCTCTAGGCACAACTAAAACTTAGGCGGCCATGCATGCGCTTAAAAGCAGCGATTCTGTAACACGAAGCCACGCCCATGCCTAACATGCATAGCACCTATTTTTTTAAGGCCACCTAAATTTTTAGAGGCACCTTGTTACAGAATCGCTCTTTCTTGATAAGCGCCTACGTTTCAATTATTGCTGATTAAAAAGCTTAATTGAGCTTGTTATTCAATTTGGATAGGTGCTTATCTAGGTGGGTGCCTCCAAAATAGGTGCCTAACATTAGGCGCCGGTTACCGAATTTGGACCATTGGGCCTAATTCTTTAGACGTGCCCATATTGGTGACGCCTAGCTGAATTCTGCATGGAATTCAAAATTGAATGAATCTATTACATGTTTATTACAGTGCTATAGAAATGTTAAATAGTAGTAATTAGCGTGGTAATTGACCAAGTAATTAAAAGTTTATTTAAAAAATTTAAAAACAATTAAGAGTTCCACATGGAACTCAGAGCGGTGCCTACTGACACCTACTTCAAAAGAGGACATGGTTAGGAGTATTTGTTTATTTATTAAATTTCTATCCCACCTAAACCTAAGTGGTTTACAAAACTACAAACATAATCATCATAAAACCAACAAACATATCTAAAGCATTTTCAATCAAGATTCTAGGTCAGTCAAGAAAATGCCTCCACAAACAAAGTTGTTTTCAATAGTTTCTTAAATTTTTGAATCTCAGAAAGCAACCTCAGCTTTCCTGTTAGAATATTCCATAATAAAGTACCTTCAGTTGATATTATAAATGTTCTCATATTAGTATAATATGCATTCGCTAATCCATCAGTTGATAGTTGTAACTTTCCCTCTGATCTTAATGATCTAGACGGCTGCTAAAGCCTCATCAATTGTGTTTGATACCAAGGGATCTTACAATGAATGACTTTAAAAAATAATACCAGAACCTTGAAAACAATATGAAATTTGACAGGTAACCAGTGGAGTTTTCTCAAAGTTGGTGTAACATGTTTGAGAAAACTCCACTGATGGAGAATAGGCATGGTATGATTTAGGCATCATCAAGCATCCGTATTAGGCTAGGAAAACCCTAGCCTAATATACCAGTGCCTAAGATTAGGACACCTAGCAATGCCTATGTCAAGTTAAGCACTGGTAGGCACTATTCTGTAAAAAGTGCCTAGTGGTTGAGTGATAACTGTACCAAGCGATGCCTAGGAATAGATCATATCACAGAATCTTACTCGGGGTCTCCATTTCCAGCCCCCTCCTCAACAGAAACTTCCAACCAGAGATGCTTCAGTGCTGGACTGGGGAGCTCATCTCAGGGTCTCACCATAAACAAACCCTCCATATCAATCTTCTACAACTTTGAGCAATAAGGATCACTCAAAACATTCCAGGAATGTCTCCTTCAACAGGTAGTACTTGTTGATATGGAAACCAGGTTGCCATGTTCTGCTTGAAAAAAAACAATGAGGCACAAGTTTTTATCCCCTTTGTATGAGGGCAGTCCAGATTTTGAACTGGGCAACTGCTCATGAAATACATCTCAGGGAGGTTTATTTAATGGGAGGCAAACAAGTTGATATGACGTCTTCACCTTCACAAATGGTCTCTCAGCATGACAGTCTTGCATCTGATTTTCTCTTGATGGGGAACACTGGACATAGATCTCTTTGCTTCCCCTCAATACAACAAACTTCTAGAATTTTATTCCAGACTCTTGGCACCCAATCACATTGAGTTTGATGGCTTGTTACTTTATTAGGGAGACAAATTCCTCTACATATTTCTCCCAATCCCTTTCTTAGGGTAAACATTACTCAAACTTCACCAAGATTAGAGCACAATGATGTTCATAGAACCCCTTTGGCCTCCCCAGGTTTGATTTCTGCTCCTCCTAGAATTCTCAATCAGGAAACTGATGACTTCCTTCACTTTACATTTATGCTGACCTCCTTTAATTCTGCTCCTAGACTTGTCAAGCATGACTAATACATCAAACTAAGCAACTCCCTTTATTCCAACCGATGCCATCTCTTTGCCATGCGTTGGTGGGTCCTCCTCTGCTGCTATCCGACGAGTGGTTGGCATAAATCAGGGTTCTGTCTTAGGATCTCTTCTTTTCTCTCTCAACACCTATTCCCTCAGTGCCCTGATCTCCTCCCATGGTGTCCAGTATCACCTATATGCTGATTACTCCCATATCTACCTCTCTACACCTGAAATTTCACTTAATGTCCAAGAAAAAATCTCAGCCTGTTTGGTTGACATTGCTGCCTGGATGTCCTTCCATCATCTGAAAATATACACAGAAAACAGGAGATACCACCTTCACAAAACGTGAAAGCAGAGATAGTGGCATATGCAGTTGATAGCATATGAAGAGACAGTGGTATACAAGTTTGAAGTACACATGGAGTTTTTATTGTTTTAGATTGCATTAGAGAACCTGCAATGGAAAACTGTGTACGTTTATGATCATTGATTCATCAAAAAGGTTCCAGACTCCTGAGGTAGGCCCTTTGGGGCTGAAACACAATTGTGTTGAGTCATTTTCTCAATAAAGGAAATTAAACATTGATCGTCACCTTCATTGTTTATCATCAGAAACTAAACATGTCCAAGACTGTGCTGCTTCTCTTTCCTCCTAAGCCCTCTGCTCCTCTCCCTCCATTGTCTGTCTCTGAAAATAATACTGTCATTGTTCCAGTCTCCTCTGTTCACTTCTATCTCTACAACATCACCAAAATTTGCCCCTTCCTTTCTGAGCATACTGCCTTGTCCATACTCTCGAAACCTCATGCTTAGATTACTGCAATCTACTGCCTCCTTCATGACTCTCTACAGCAGGGGTGTTCAACCCGTGGCCCGTGGGCCGCATGCGGCCCCGTGAAATATTATGTGCGGCCCTGCTCACGCTCGAGGGTGATGTGGTGTTTTCCTCTGCCACCCCCGGGTGTTTTTCAGTCTTGCCGGCTCCATCCTCCGTCTTGCTGCAGCATTTGTTCAAAGCCGCGAACAGCGGATCCTATGTGCCTCTTGCAACTGACCTGGAAGTGTTCCCTCTGACATTGCGATGGACAAAAAATGCTGCTTCTGAAAACAGGACCTGACTATCCTCAGCATGTGAAGGCTGATGAAACATTTTTTTTTTTTTACTAGAAAATTAATCTGTTCATTGAATGAGAGGGATGAATATACGATAACACCCAAGAACTTAGAGGAAAGCTCAATCTGTAGAGATGCTCGTGAAGTCAAGGAAACAGTGGAAGAGAGATGATCCCGTTTTGGGCTGAGCGATAAGACTCTAGTTTTGGCTTCATTTAATTTCATTCAACAAAAGGCATCAAGAAAAGCACTGTAGGTTTTGTTCTTCTGCTGGAACAGGAGTCAGATTACAGATTTATTTAACTTGATATACCACTTCATTACAATAGTAAACTAAGCAGTGGATACCATTTTGCTGCCAAGTACGAGACGGCTGTAGAGTGAATAATTTTGTATTTGATTCCTGTAGGATTTAGGAATCTTATTCTCATTTGGTTGGTGATCATGTTATATTTGTTTTTGGGTGGTATTTCAATTAAATTCAACATGTAGTCTGGTGTTTCACCATGGAAGATTAAAAAGATCAATGTACATAGTTAAAAAATCCATCTTGCTTCGAAGGGAAGCCAGTGTAGTTTGAGGTACAGGAGTATCACTTTGTCATATTTGGTTGCTGAGAAAATAAGACTGGCTGCTACTTTTTGAATGGTTTATATTTTCTTTTCCTCTATATTTTCTTTACATCCTATCTAAAGAACATTGCAGTAATCTATTTGGGATAGTTCCAGTGACTGAACCAAGATCTGCATGTTGTAACACTATGAATGTAAGCTGTAACCTGTTCGGAGCTCTTTGGGGTGGATGAGAGAGAAAACCTAAACAAGTACAATTAAAATACAATACATTGCATACACTGAAAAAAAGAACATCATAAAACTGATAAGAAAGCCCATCCCAAAGCCCATCCAGTCTCGCAGAAAAGCCCCAATATAATAACATCCTATCTCAAGAAAAAAATAAGTGTTATCAGAATTTTCATCTGGTCAAATGTAGAAATAAGGGACAATTAACATGTAGGTGACGTTTTTATTGGACTGTCTTAATAAATCAAGCTTTGAAGAGTTTTCTTTTTTTCATCAGGCTGGTGAAGAAACAATACAGTTTCACTGGCTGTAAGCTAGAGGTTCATCTCGCACGCTGCTCATAGGCTGCTCATAGGTTCATCTACCTACGTCAGTACAGCTCAGTAAGAGGTAGGGGGAGACAGAGAAGAGACAGTAACACTTTATAGTTGCAAGGCCCTATATCTGATAATGGGTGAGAGAACCAATTTCTTAATTAAATCCTTTTTGTTTGGGTTTCAGAATGTTTGATCATTTTAATCTCAAATATTTTCTTTTCTTGTGTAAAGTTTCCTTTATTATAAGGTCACTAATCCAGAGCTCTTCTTTCCCAAATATTATCTACTCAGCTATCTAGCTGGTTAAAGAATCCTTGCTTTTGAAAAGTATAGGACCCTGTGAGTTAAGGTCATTTAACACACACTCCTGAGGTTACCCCGCACACAGCCCCCATTGTAGACAGAATGTAGAAACCAGAATTAAAATGTCAGGATGTGAATAGTTCTAGTGTTCTTTTAGAAAAAAAGATCTGCCATAGTACCATTTCTAAAATATATGCAGGTGTGCTCATATCCTGGTGCGGAGCGGTGCTATCCGGATGGCATTAAGGGGTCCAGCTCATGGACTGCATGCATAAATAGCAGACACAAAACCCAGGCAGACTAAGGGCTCCTTTTAAAAAGATGTGCTAGCGGTTTTCTCGCGCACTAGCTGCTACTGCTTCCTTTTAAGCAGGCGGTAATTTTTCAGCTAATGCGCGCTAAAAACGCTAGCGCACCTTTGTAAAACGAGCCCTAAGATCCTGAAGGTAACCTGAAGTGGAAGATTTAAGCCTTGTGGACAATGACTTTAAAACTGATTTTTTTTAATTTAATTTTACTTTCTTTAATTTTTACCTTTTGGTTTTTGGTTAGTTGCTCTTGGTTTAATTTGTTATGTTGTGTTAGCTTTTATTTTGGGGGGCATATTTAATATCATAAGAACATAAGAACTGCCATCTCTGGATCAGACCTTCGGTCCATCAAGTCCGGCGATCCGCACATGCGGAGGCCCAGCCAAGTGTACACCTGGCATAATTTTAGTCACCCATATCCCTCTATGCCTCTCGTAAGGAGATGTGCGTCTAGTTTGCTTTGAAATCCTAGAATGGTGGATTCCGCAATAACCTCTTCTGGGAGAGCATTCTAGGTGTCCAACACTCATTGCGTGAAGCAGAATTTCCTGATATTTGTCCTGGACTTGTCCCCCCTTAGCTTCAGTCCATGTCTTCTTGTCTGTGTCACATTGGACATTGTAAATAATATTTTTTTCCTGCTCTATTTTGTCGATTCCTTTCAGTATTTTGAAAGTCTCGATCATATCCCCTCGCAGTCTCCTTTTCTCAAGGGAGAACAATCCCAGTCTCTTAAGTCGTTCCTCGTATTCCAAGTTCTCCATACCTTTTATTAGCTTTGTTGCTCGTCTCTGCACCCTCTCCAGCAGTTTTATATCCTTCTTTAGGTTGGGAGACCAATGTGATTGTGGTATGAGATTAGTTCAGGAGGATGCATTGTAACACCACTACAGAAGCCCATGCTTTGTGACATCATTGGAAAGCTAATGTAAACCACTCAGATTTGACCGTTCCACTCATTAGTAGCCATATATAAGCTTGAATAAACAATATTTTCTTATTCTTTGTGACTCTGTACACCGCGGCGTGCGTCTGGTTGCGTTATAGAAATAAAAGTAATAGTAATATCTGCAGCTATTTCTCTAACTTCTTTGGGGATGGGAGGGGTCAGTGACCACTAGGGGAGTGTGTGGGGCACAAAACACACCTCTAACATGCTTCCTTAACATTTAGACATCCTGGAGGGTAAATGACTTGCAAGACATCTAAAATATTAACACACACACACACCCTTTTACTAAGCTGTGGTAGAGGCAGTAAATGCTCTGACACTGCTCCAACGCTCATAGAAGTCCTGCGAGTATTGGTGTAACATCAGAGCATTTAGTACTCCAGGCCATGGTAGAAACCTCTACCATGGCTTAGTAAAAGAGAGCCTTAATTTTGAAAATCAGCTCGTAGACATTTTGGTGATTAAAATATCCAAGTACTGATTTTTGCTGATTTTTTTGAATGTCTTTATTTTTTGTAAATGAGCCCCCATAGTAAATGCTGGCATTCTAAAGTCATGCTTTACATGTGTTTGCAGTATATATATGTGTAAATCACAAGTGGGGCTTTTGAAATATGTCCATTATGTACAGCAGAAACAGGAGTAGATAAAGTGAGATATGGTTAATAAATGGTCCTGCACAACAAAGAAAAAAGGGGAGACCCAATGATCCACAGTAAAAACAAGCCGCTGATGAAAACAAAAAACTGTGGATACAGATGTTCTGGAGATAATTTATTATACATCGACATATAAACACATGAAAATTCAATGATAAAAATACAGTGATAAAAATCCAACCGGATCCTGCACGGTCCGTGTTTCGGCGAACACGCCTTCCTCAGGGGTTCTAAAAGACACTGAAGCCGAGACAATCCTATGTCCGCGTGATTCAAAAGAGAATCACAAGGGTATAGGATTGTCTCGGCTTCAGCGTCTTTTGCACTGCAAGTTTGCACTTGATCATTTGAGATTGTACATCAATGTTCATGCATCAAGCACTTGGATCACTATATCCTCATGTTTGAAGATTCACCAGACTCCTGATATAGGCCAGTTTGGCCGAAACATGTACATGTCAAGTCATTGCGTTCTTTTTAGTTCTTTGGATTAATGAAAGTATGTTTTAGAATCAAACTGTGCTCACCAATTTTTTTTAGGACATTTCCACTCCTAGTTGTACGTCTTTGAGTTTGTGGATTTGGTTCTCCTGTTTTACATTTTGGCAGTTTTTTAATGTCCACATCTACTTTTTTGGAAGTCACACAATCCCGTATTTCGAATTCGTAGATAAGGGAACAGATTTCTGTCACATACTTCTCGTTCTGAAAAACAAAATTTGGATATTGTCCCAGACGGTCCTGCGTATTAGGAAAATGATCAAAAGTGTTGTTTGCAAGGTCAGTCATCATTAGCTCAAATTTGCTCTTGTAGATGAAACTGTACTCATCTCGCCAATGCATTTGTTTTGACATTGTAGTTCAAGGTTCATATCACTTAGTTTGCCTGTAAAGTCAGCAAGAAATGCCAGATCACATAACCACTCCTCGTCTTTCAACTCTGCTTGGTCATTTCCCCTCTCCTTCAAAAAACTTCTTATTTCATTCAGCAAATCACAAAATCTTTGCAGAAATTTGTGCCTCCCTAATCTTCAGTGATACAATAGGTGTTGCCATCAGCTGTGTACAATTGTACATTTCATCTTTCCTTCTCAGTCATACCTATAAAGGTATGGATGGTAAGACTGAATGAACCACGTGGTCTTTATCCCTCAGATTCTATATGGTGCCCAGTTAGGCGCTGAATTCCTTACACAGTTTTTATTTCTATGCATTACATGAATAGGTTTATTGGCTCTTAATTGGTACTAATTGACCATAATAAATGTTAATCAGAGCCAATTAGTGGTTACAATGAGAATGTACTGTGCCATATTCTACAACCTCCAGACCCAATTTCCATTGTGGCCAACTCCAAAGAGCGTGAGCATGGGGGCGGGGGCATATGTGGATCAGGGAAGTTCTTGGAAATTGGGTGTGGGGTTATGGAATACATATTATCATTACCACGCCTAACTGCCAAGACTTTAGAGCCAGCATTTGCACCCACCATTGGCTGGCATAAATGTCTGCACCTACAGTTAGGCGCAAAAGTGCGGAAGTAAGCTGGCATTCTATAATGGCAGTTCTGCACTGGACCCCCATTATATAATCCAGACTTAGCATCCATTCCCAAATCTTTTAGCAATGTTTGAGTGGAGGAGTGGCCTAGTGGTTAGGGCAGGTGCCTCGATACCCTGAGGTTCATTCCCCACTACAGCTCTTTGAGATTCTGTTTAATGAAAGGTATAAAGATGTGCAGAAAGCTGAAAAAAGAAAGAGGGAATTAAAGTGAAATAATTGTTGGCAGTCATACTGAATGTATCAGCTTCCTAAAGCAGAGATGTCCCAATTCATAACACAGTGATCGCAAGGCGACCACAGCTGTTGACTTAAGGAAGCAAACTTTCACAAGTGGTATCCTATCCAAATGCCTCAGGGAACTTTTGTATTAAACTCATTAACCAAAGCAACCCGTCTGTCACTAAAATGTAATTAGCATACAGCTTATAGCTTTGTCAGGGGCGAGTATAGAGATCTCTATTTTCCTAATTTAAGACTAATTTGCTTCTATTTTCTGCCTGCGAGAAAGACTGGTGTCATCTAGCAGAATGCGTCTGGTAGGATTAAGAAGACGGACCACGTTTGTTTAGAAGAAGTTCTATTTTGGGTTGGAAAGCTGAGGTAGTTTTAGAATTGTGACTTTCTGGTAACTCATTAGTCACTGAATAAGTGCAGCTGAAGCGGCAAAAGGAACAAGCTTGATGTTTGCTGGTTATGTGCAGCAGTAATTCCTTCATCCGCCTCTTCTTCCAACTGGTGCCCAGTATTGCTTCAAAGTTATTAACTCAAGTTCATGTTTTACTAAATGAAACCAACAGTAGGTAGTGAGGGCATGTTTAAAAAAGACCAAGTGATTATCTATAGAGCAGTGGTGTGAAACTCGCGGCCCGCCAGGTACTATTTTGAGGCCCTCGGCATGTTTATCATAATCACAAAAGTAAAATAAAACGGTTTCTTGATCATATGTCTCTTTAGCTATAAATGACATTATTATTATTAAGACTTAGCCAAAAGGAAAGATTTATAAACTATAAAGAGTTTTACCTCATGCAAAATTGTCATTTCTTTAATAAAACATTAACTATTTTTTCGGAGGCCTTCCGCGTACCTCCAAATCCAAAATGTGGCCCTGCAAAGGGTTTGAGTTGGAGACCACTGCTGTAGAACTAGAGAAGGGTGTTCAAATGTGAAGCTCTTGCTTACCTTAGTATGAATATTATAGAGGTGACTTGAATATCCCTTTGGTTAATTTGATTTTTATGATATCGACAATGAATATGCAAGAGACAAATCAGATTTTCCCTTATCCCCTTCCCCCCTCCCCTCTCTTTTCTTCCCTCCATTCCTAGGCTGACTCTCATCACAACCTCAATCCTGTACTGCACCTGTCTCCCCTTATGCACTCATATATTCTAGTTGTCGGCCTTTTCTTCAGTAGATCCATTCTCTCAATTGGTCTCCCTTTGCTTCCTACTGCCCCCTTCTAATTCCCTCCCCTGTAATCCTCAATTGAGTCCCATGCATCTTGCTCCAACCCCCTTCGCAGCCCACGCCTGCCACTGATTGCAAATAGCTAGAGGAGAACAGCAGTGATGATTTGGACTGCTTCATTCTCCTCTCCTGCTGACAGCTAATGTCTTGCTTTAGATTACATGGGGCACTGTACTACTCTGCATTTCTGCACAATATATGGACTTCTGATGACAAGAGATGAAGAGGCAGTCCTAGGTACGATGGGTTTCTTCTTTCTCTTGTGAGCTGCAATAAACAGTGTGTGGGTGATTGAAACAGAGCAGGGTAAGTGAAATTTGATGGGGGATCAGTGGAGGAAAGGGGGAGGATCCATAATAGCTAAAATGGAGAGAAACCTTTGGTTTTCCTTTGATTTCACTGGATCCCACCAATTCTTGCTATGGCTATAGAATCATGTGAAATGAAAGGGCAATTCTAAAATTATGCACCAAGAAGGTACCACAATGAAGTGCCCTTATCCCTAATTCTACAATAAGTCTTAGGTGTACCTACTTCATTATAGAATACTAGTGCGGACTGCTTTGGTATACCAAACGTAAGGTATGCCAAATCAGTGTAGTAAGTGAGCATGTCTAGGTGTATCAATCAGTGTATGCAACTGATAGTACAGTAGACTCTGTTAACCAGAACTCAATTAACCAGAACTCTCAGAGAACCAGCAAAAAAAAAAAAAAAAAAAATCAAAGAAATACTGTAATACTGAAAATAAAAATTAAATCAATTTCTGGCGGAAATTTGTGTCAACTTAAGACTGGGTCAGACCAATGGTCCATCAAGCCTAGTAGCCCATTCTCAAGGTGGGCAATCCAGGTCACTAGTACCTGGCCAAAACCCAAAGAGTAGCAACATTCCATGCTGACGATCCAGAGCAAGCAGTGGCTTCCCCCATGTCTTTCTCAATAACAGACTATGGACTTTTCCTCCAGGAAATTGTCCAAACCTTTCTTAAAACCAGCTACGCTATCCGCTCTTACCACAACCTCTGGAAATGCATTCCAGAACTTAACTATTCTCTGAGTGAAAAAATATTTCCTCCTATTGGTTTTAAAAATATTTCTCTCTAACTTCATGGAGTGTCCCCTAGTTTTTGTAATTTCTGACAGAGTGAAAAATTGATCCACTTGAACCCATTCTACTCAACTCAGGATTTCGTAGACTTCAATCCTATGTCCCCTCAGCCGTCTCTTTTCCAAGCTGAAGAGACATAACCTTTTTAGTCTTTCCTCATACGAGAGGAGTTCCATCCACTTTATCATCTCGGTCACTCTTCTTTGGCCCTTTTCTAACACCACTATATCTTTCTTAAGATAAGGAGACCAGAATTGAACTCAATACTCCAGATGAGGTTGCACCATGGAGTGATACAGGGGCATTATAACATTCTTAGTTTTGTTAACCATCCCTTTTAAAATAATTCCTAGCATCCTGTTTGCTTTATTGGCCGCTGCCACCGTACATTGGGTGGAAAGTGGCATCGTATTGCCACACCTGAATATGCCCATGCTTTGCCTACCACATATCCAATAGTTTGTCGGGAACAGTTTATGGTATGACATAGTATGGGGTATAATATTAGTTAGACCTATTTTTAATAGTAACTCTCAAGCAACCAGAAACTAAATTTACCGGCATCTACCAATCCCCATGGGTGCCGGATAACTGAGAATCTACTGTATTCTATAGGTTGTGTGCCTTGTTTGGTGACACATCCATGGCCCACCCATGCTCCATCTTTGCAATTACATATGATAGCACAAAGGCACTCCCTGACTGAATAGCGTCTGGAGGGAAATTCTATGAATCACTCTAAAAAATGGATGTCTGAAAAGATCAGAGCTAAGTTGGGCTGAAAAGAAGAATAATTTATATCATTTCTTTTCAGTCTGCTGGTCGTTATTGTCATGTAGTGTTCTCTTGTTTGGGTGTTGTATGAAAGATTAAATAACCATTCCCCTCCATTCATGATTTTAGAAGGTTCCATTATATCCCCTCTCAGTCCTGCTTTCTCCAAGCTGAAGAGCCCTAACCTGTTTAGCCTTTTTTTTTTTTAAAGAGTACTTTGAGAATGACTGGCAGTTGGAATCTTCTTGTGGATCTATGATAGAGGATGATTAATAAGGTGCCATTTAATATTATGGAAGGAGATTGGGATGATCAGTTAAACCTCCATGAGCACACTGGATATATGTGTACAGACTTCACCAGCAAGGTCTAAATAAATATATGGAATGCCTATTGGTTCTTTGAGATTATAGATTCACTAGTTTTTTAGCCCGTTACATTGCTAAATGGATATTTTCAGCAACACTATCCGGTTAACCCTAGACCAATTAGTCCTAGACAGGAGATGTAAATAACCAGGAACATCTCTTGGCCATATAAATCATTTTAAATATGAGGACTTTAGATTTTAGCACCTGCATTTTATTCTAGGTTTGTTACCATTATTTTTTTTTAGCTTTCTTTAGCCAGTAGCCAAAATGGATCCACTAAGAGTCTTGCCCTTCCTTAGATGTAAATAAATTATACCTTCAGTGTTCTTTCCTGTATTTAGTACATAACCCTCATGTTCTGTCAATTAAAAGACCAGGCTTGAAGGGATTTGCAGAGCTTCTGTTAGGAACTGCATAAAAATGGCTTGGCAGTGAAATGTTTAAGTGACCCACGAATCATTAAAACTCACCATGTGCACTCCTGAAACTGCACAGTACGGCCGAGGGTACGGCTTTCTTGTCAGTTGAAAGGACTGTGTGGGAGATGGCAGCCATGTTTAAACTGGCTTCAACCAACAGTAACAGTTTGAAAATATAATTAAATGTCTTTTATGGGCAAGTAAAGCACTTTAGAGAGATGATAAAAAGTATTTGTGAGAGAAATTCTAACCTCATGGGATGCAGAAATGTCAAACATAATACATGCACTGGGCATGGAGCTGGCATTTCAGTTTCAGCAGGGGAGTACTTTGCTAACAACTGCAGTAATCCCTTGGGAGCCCCACTCTGAGATAGTCTGCAGGGAAGGAATAAAACCGAAGGGGATAAGCCTTATTAGGGCCTTCGTTCCTTGATGGTGAGACCTCAGCTGTATTGGGCTGGGTCTGCCAGTGATTGTCTTTAGTGTGGGAAGAAATTAGTGGGGGTGAACACCAGATCTGAGGGGGGAGTCGGGCAAGACTTATACAGTTCGTTAAAACACTGCTGACACATATGAGTTTATGTACATTTACAAAGATGGAAACGCTTAGTTCATGAGCTTAATCTTATTTCTGAACCAGCAGGCTTTTTCAATAATCAAATAACCCTGCTTAGTTAAAAAAAAAAAAAAAAAGTAAGTAGAAAGTAAACAAATCAACAAGTAAAAAAAGTGAAAAATGAATAAATGTGAGATTTTGGCATCAGAATCCAGCACACATTGCATCCTGCATTATGTATTACACATCACTGAAATTCTCCTGCAAGATGATTAAATAGTTTTGGATTTTCCATATAGAACCAGATTCAGTAAATGGTACCCACATTTGGGCACCATAAATTCAATAGTGCCCAGGGCTATTCTATACAGGACATGGTGTTTGCTTGTGCAAAGGAGTTTGATAACTTTGCTCTGAATTGCAACAGGGTTTGCCTGCGTAAAAGGAATGTGATCAAATATACGGCCAAGAACCATCTTATCTCTGCCAACACGCTGTCTTTGCCCGCTCTGTTAGAAGTCATAGGTTACAAAACTCCACTTTAATAGTTTTCCCGTCTTCAAAGGTTAAAAAAAAAGATTAAAATTATTAGAGCTTTCCTGAACCTTTCAATTCCCTACATATTGGAAAGATACATCAGGCTTATTTCAAAGTTCACATTCTTACTTATCACCCCTCCCCCTTTACAAAACCATAGCATGTTTTTTTTTCACTAGCCGCAGCGGTAAGAGCTCTGACGCTCATACAAATTCTATGAGCATCGGAGCTGTTACCGCTATGGCCGGCGCTAAAAACCACATTACGGAAAACCTGGCTACTTAGAAATGTTGTATCATGTTAATATATTCTAATTTTTAATTATAGATTGCTATGTATAATTATCCTGGAGGTATGCTCCAGCTCTTTTTTCTTGATAAGCCACTTTGAATTGTGAGGTATTGGTAGAATATACTACTATTCTTTATTATTTCTAAAGCGCGTACGCAGTGCTATACATTTTAACATACAATAGATGGTCCCTGCTCAGAAGAGCTTACAATCTAATTTCGACAGGACATTTGTTAAGTTATAGCATTGCTCTGAGGAAGTGGCGGTATCCATTTTGATGTTATATGAGTCTTGAAACAGCCCATTTGTGCAAAACATGGCTACATCAGGTGTAATTTTTAAGTTGAATATACTGTAAGAAAAATTCTAAAACCAATGCCCAAGCATAGATACCAGTAGGTGCACTACCAGCACCTAAGTTAATTGAAGAACACCATTAGAAATGGCAAAAAAAATGGTGAGGTAGAAGCACCTTCTAGCACGTAAATAAAGGCACCAGAATTGTGCCTATGTAGTTGCTTTAGGCGTTGCTAATAACAGAAGTGGCATCAGGTGACCTAAAGTGCCTATGTAGACGTGATTCACACAAAGATAAGCACAGAAATGGCCCAGAAAACTCTGGCCTACATTGCCAGCGCCTATTTTTCACACAGGCGTGATTCTGAAACCGGCACCGATGCATATAATTTTCAAATGTAAATATTACAACAGTACATCTTTGTTACGTTACTATATACCGTATTTTTTGCTCCATAAGACGCACCTGACCATAAGACACACCCAAACCACCTAATGTTCAATTAACTCCAATTAACAGGTGTGACTTGCCAATTATCAGTGTTGGTTAAGCCTATTTATGTGTCTGCATTAGGTAAGCAAGCTGATGTAAGAGCACATCTTTAGGCGCCATATATAAAATTTGGGGGTTGTTCCTTGAAGCTAGAAAATTAGTTTTTGACTCCTACTATGCAATGATCTACTTGATGGGAAAAAAGTCAGCAAAAGAAACATATGTGGTAGAGCCAATCCATGAGCTATTCTAAACAATTATAGTGCAAAGTGTATCCATTACTTATTCCTCTCAAGATAATGAGTGCAACTTTCAAAGAAGAGTCACCGGATCAAAATTTTAGGTGCAACACACCAATCTTGCATACAATATATTACAATAATCAAACTGGATGAGAGGACAGTGTTGAATCTATAGCAATCCCTAGGATTTTTAAAGAAGAATCAATAGAAAGTGTATTGTCTATTTGAGCTCATTCACAATCGGATAATAAATTTGGTAAAACATCTAACTATAACATTTTAGTTTTGTCAATATTCAGTTTCAGATTATATTCTTGAGCCCAGTTTCAACTGTATCTATACAGTCTTGGCCAACAAGTGTAATGATCCTAGTTGTAGGTTGCATTGGAATTAGAAGAGTAATATCATCCTCATATGAATAAAAACTTCTAGTTTTGACATAGCTTTCCCAATAATAGTTCATTAAAGCATTAAAAAGGATAAAAACCTTTTCCAGAGGACATAAAGTGATAGATTTAGATTGTAGGGGGGCCAACTCAGAAATAATGTCAGGAATTACTTTTTCATGGAGAGGATGGTAGATTTCTGGAATGCCCTCCCATTGTATATGTGGAGAAGAAAATGCTAACAAAATTCAAAAATGTGTGGAATAAATGCAAAGGAATCCTGTATGGAAGGCGTAGAAGCAAACAAGCGTAGCGATGATTAGATGGCAACACCAGTAATTAAGAAGCAAAGCCAGTGCCAGGTCCACTTCTTTGGTCAGTGCCCCAATCGTGGCTGGAGAGATTTGAAAGGACTGCAGTGGGGCTTTGATGACAGCTTAAGTAGTTGCAGAACAAGACTAGAGCCAGACAGAAGGACAAACAAGATCAAGTATGCACATACTGTAGTACCTTGTTTCCTCCAAAATAAGATAGTGTCATATTAATTTTAGGTCCCAAAAATGCACTCGGTCTTATTTTCAGGGTATGCACATGATCATCTCTTCCTTCCTCTCCTTCACCCCAATTTTTCCTCTTTCCTTTATCTCCCCCACATGTGCAGCATCTTTACTCCCCTCCCTCGTGCAGCAGGACCCTTGCCCAGCTTCACTTCCTTCCCATCCCTTGTGCAGCAGAACTCTTGAGCGAGCATCGCACCCCCCCCCCCCGGCAGCTGACCCCCGTCCTTCTCGCCATCCCATCCGAACCCTGCCGACTGCGAGCAAGCCCTACTACATACCTTCCTAAGAAAAGTTGGGCCGGCAGTACTCTAAACAGGCTGCTTCAGTCTTGTCTGACTGTGAATTCACTCTGCGCAGGGGCGAGTGCTTGGGGGAGGGGGGCGGTGCTCGCTCAAGGGTTCTGCTTCACAAAGGAGGGAAGGAAGGGGAACTGCCGGCAAATCCTGGGACTAGGGCTTATATTAAGACCTACTCCGAAAATTCTCCTAGGGCTTATTTTCGGGGTAGGACTTATTTTCGGGGAAACTTAGTATCACATTATACTATGAGTTTACATTATGAGTTTACATTATGAGTTTATCTTCTTGGACAGATATCTGTCATCGTCTACTATGTTTCTATGATGGGTGAAAGGGGTGAGGTCTGATCATGGAGGTGAGAATGATTCTAGTTGTTTTTCCCTGAATGTATGCCCTGCAAGAAATATTATAAACCAGCAAAATAACTCTCCCGGAGAAACCAGCATCAATAATAAAATCTCATGATCTACCATATCGAATGGAGCCGACAAGTCAAATTACCCTCTACTAAGAAAAGATCTGATTTAATTTACCAGTGCACCTAGGATAGTTTCAGTGTGAAATCTCTTTTTGAAGCCAGATTGTGTGGGGTGTAGAATATCATGATGGTCCAGATAATCTGTTGAATATCTTCTAAAGCTTCCAACAGTTTTACGGTAATTGGAAAGAACCTGTTTCTCATTGGCTGGATTTTTAAGAACAGGACATTTCCTAGAGTAAGAGGGAATTGGCTTGACTTTAGTGTATTTTCTATCCAAATAGAAAACCCAATGATAAAAGAAGGAGGAGGCATTTTTAATAGGTAAGTAGGGAAATATTCTAAATCAGTGTGGGAGGAGGAAGACTTTTTCAATAGGGACATAAGGTCTTTTGGCAGTATCTGTAGAGAGACAACCCAAAACTTGTCTACTGAAATACCTACAATCTGTCTAGAATAGGAATTTGTCCATTTGTTTAAGTAATAATAAAAGTTGTTTTGAAATATTAGAACAAATCTAGCTTGCAAATGTGAACGAAGCTCAAGTTTCAAGTTTATTTGTATTTAATATACTGCCTATCTTGAAGTCTAAGCAGTTTATAATAAAATTTTAAAAATATATATATTATAAGGGTAATAAAAAAGAGACTAATACAAACAGCAGAAAAAAAACAATGCAAGATACAAAATGGATGAAGATAATAAATTTACAATATTAAACTAAACTAAACCTTAAGTTTATATACCGCATCCTCTCCACGGAAGTGGAGCTCGGCACGGTTTACAAAAACGTAAAATATAAGAAGAGAAAGGAAAAGGTTTACATGAGCTTATATACAGAATGGAAGAGTAAGGGGGAAAATAGAATTACATGTTAGAGAAGAGCCAAGTTTTCAGTTGCTTGTGGAATAGTTGGAGAGAGCCCAGGTTCCACAATGGGATAGTAAGGTCATTCCAGAGACCTGTGATTTTGAAGAGAAGAGATTTTCCCAGTTTACCTGCATAGAGAATACCGCGTAGAGAGGGGAAGGATAGTTTATATCTTTGGGCGGGTAAAAAAATAAAAATAAAGGAAAATAAGAGCGAAGAAGAATGGGGTAATATACCTCAAAAGCATCTTTAAACATAAATGTCTTAAGATTTGATTTGAATTTAGAAATGCAGTTTTCCTGTCTAAGGTTGTTATGAGCTCCTTCACACTCTAGAGCAGGGCTGCTCACACTTTTTTGGCTTGCGAGATACTTTTAAAATGACTAAGTCAAAATGATCTACCAATAAAAATTTAAAAAATTATACACACAGAAAATGTTAATTATAATTTATTTTGGGGTTTTTTTCAAAGATGTCAAGGCAGATGACTTTAAAATATGCAATATCACCTCAGTAACAACTATAGAAAAATAGACAAATGTAAATATAGACAGCAGATATAAATTCTCAATTGATCACTAAAATAAAATCATTTTTCCTACCTTTGTTATCTAGTGATTTCATGAGTCTCTGGTTGCACTTCCTTCTGACTGTGCATCCGATATTTCTCTATTGCTAACCAGGTACGGAAGAGGCTGCTGGTTAGCAATAGAGAAAGACGACCGTTCAAATAAGCTACCCTGAAGCAGTGGTGATAAATTTGAGAACTGCGAAACGCTGGCCATGTTGGGATGCAGTGAAGTGACTTATGTATTATAATTGAATTCCTGAGGCTGGAAGCGACGAGAACTTCCGACTTCAGATAAGTGCTGATAATATTGAAAAGGATAGCGCTAAAAATTAAGTAGTGTATTTTCAGCAACTGTTTCCCATAGTTCACTATAGGATCATAAGAAGTAAAAAGAAACTGCTGATTTCTATGATAATGATAAACTGACGATAAAATAGGTTTGCTGTTACCAGCCTTCTGAAGAAGAAGAGGAAACTAACAGTTGGAGAGATTACTGCTCTATTTATATAAAAAATAAAAAAAGAAAGTTATTTAATGTGAAGACAAACTAATACCGCAAGACTCATCCCGATTCTCTGAAGTATCCCGCTCTACTCTTCAATTCTTCCGCAAGGTAATGGCGGAATAGAAATTCTTAATGTAATGTTTTAGAAATAGAAGATAAGTTATGTTACCTGTACAGATAATAGTGCATTGTATGTAATATCTATTTTTCTTCTATTTGTTTGGCACTGTGTTAGATTAAAAATCAATAAAGATATTAAACGAGAAATAGAAGATAAGATAAATTTGTAAGGAAAATTTTAGAAAAAGAGAAAAAAAGTAATTTGTATTAATATGGTGGCTGGTGGTTGGAAGCCAGAGATTGCAAATAAGAGCAACCAGACAACTTGATTATAACATCTGAGTGATGTGAATGCTCTAAGTCTAAGGCTATAAAGCACTAGAAAGGTGAATAGGAATTTTGGTGGGATCTGGGATCTTATGATGATTTTTCAATGGAATAGAAAATATTTTGTTAACTGGAAGTGTGGACAGCTTACCGCCCCTTAAAGAGAAGTGATAAGTGCAGCTGTGTATCACCTAATCCCTACCATGATCAGCTCCCATATGCCCAACCCAACCCAACCCTCCCAGTCACATTCATCAACTCCCCCAACACCTGATCTCTACCCCATACAGCTAGACTCCCCGCATTCACCTCTTGATGAATCAATCACATTATCTGCTAGAATAACGATGCCCCTTGCCAGCAAAACTGCTCTATACCCTCCCCCACCCCTGGACTTTCCCAGTGTTCAGCATTAGTGAGGCAGTTAGACCCAGGTGACAGTGATCCCCTTTGCTGCTACTCAGATCAGTGCCTGAATCCAAAATGGTGACAATGCCTCTTTTGATCAGGAATGTGGGGGGTCTGCCACTTGTGATCAAAGGGTGTGGGGTAGAGATCAGGTATTGTGGGAGGGATTTGGGAGTGTAACATAGGATCAGAGAAGGACAAGTTCCTGGAAGAAAAGTCCATAGTCTGTTATTGAGAAAGACATGGGGAAGCCCCTGCTTGCTCTGTATCAGTAGCATGGAATATTGCTACACCTTGGGTTTTGGCCACCGTGAGAACGGGCTACTGGGCTTGATGGACCATTGGTCTGACCCAGGAAGGCTCTTCTTATGTTCTTATGCAAAAGAAAATAACTCAGCTTTAATCCATATTTAATTGTGACTGCAGTATCTAGTAATATCCAAAGTGTATTTTTGCTAGAAAATTGAGTCAGTACATCAAACAAGTTTTAGAGAAAATTATTCATAGAATGCTTGGACCAGATTTCTTGCACATCCTTATATCCCCAAATTATTTCTGAAAGCATATGAAAGGATTTTTTTTTTCCAAATAATTTACCCATCCATCTTAATGAAATTCTAAACAAGAGTTTAATATGACTGAACAAAATATTGGCCAGGTTGGACATACAGTAGCTCTACAGATTTCTTCCAGGAAAAATATGATTTGAAAATAGAATTAATATTTTCCCTTGTGTGAAATATTTAGTTTGATCACTAGATCAGTTTATTTCTTTTCTCCTTTGTGGTCCTATCAGAAAGCACATTCTTCCCCTGTGAGTATTAGAAGCCTGCCAGAAAGAGTGACATTATAGAGACAATCAAATGCCATAATTGAAAAGATGTCTTAATTATAGGATAGTTTGACGGACTACTCATTTAACCATCAAACACAGTAACATTTCTACTGGCTAGATCACCTAGAAATAAAAAGTCAGCAAACAAGTTGGGGATGGCTCCTTTTTATTGGACTTGGCAAATTTGATACTAGCATTAAAAAAAAAGTACTGTACATCTTTCATCAGCTCAGTACAAACTGAGGTAGGGATGATTTTGCATGCATTTTCAAAGAAACATTTTAAAATAAAAGTCATTACAATCAAAGGTTAACTTAATATGAAATTTTTCCTTTGCCCTAAGTCCAGATTCAAAGCAACAATATAGAAGGTTTTTATATTATTTTATTTATTTTGCAAGTCCTGCACTCATTTTTTCTATGACTATACAGTATATAAGATTTGCAAAAAGATAATGCAGAAGCATTTATGGGCTGATAAATGGCTGGCACCTAAATTGTCTGGGACCTAGAAAAATGGTGCTGGCCACGGCTCAATTACACAGCGCAGCTAATGGCACCTATGTAGAAAACTTAGGGGCCTGAAATGTAGGCCAAGGCTTTAAAGGCCTACATTTCAGGTGCCTATGTTTTTGGAGGATCACGCTAATGGTGCCTAAGTTACGCTCCACTCCTAGAGATGCCCACATAGGCATTAGACGCCACTAACCGCCACATGAGAGGCGCTTATCTTTTATAGAATCGGATAGGCACTTATCGCCCAGTTAATTTTTTTTTTTTTTTTCCAATTATCGAGGCTATTAAGGGTGTTTTGTCAATTACCCCCTCCCCTTTTACTAAACTTGGTAGAGGTTTCTACCATGGCCTGGAGGGCTAAGTGCGCCAACAATGCTCCAATACTCATAGTGTCAGAGCAGCATCAGAGCATTTAGCGCCGCAATAGAAACCTTGACCGCAGCGTAGTAAAAAGGGGCCTAAGATAGGCGCCATTTATAGAATCTGGCTCTTCCTGCCTCCAATTTAAAAGTGCCAAGTGCTCCTGCAGTAACTCACAAACCAGTTGGCGCATGCTAATATCAGCATCTACATCCATTTTCGAATTAGCATATCCTTGATTGCTCTTTTCCATCAGGAGATTTAATATCATATCGGTATGAACATTGAGGGAGAGATTTGCCGTTGCTACTTTTATAATTATATTTTACGTTTTTATAATTCTATGGGTTTTTTTTTTTTAATTTTAATCAGAATTTTACTCTGTAATTCATTATTTTTAAAAATTTTTACTTTCCTTCTGACGATGGAGTTCTTTTCTTTTGGTTTTGTACTATGTAAACCGCTATGATGATGTATCAAGAAGCAGTCTATAAATACCAATAAATAAATAAAATCATTTTCCATCCACTAAAAAAATATATTTAAAAATAGACTCCTTTTACAAAACCGTGGTAGCAATGATTTCTTTATTTATTAAAAAATTTATATACCGCATACAACTATGCAGTTGCCATATCACATACATAAAATCTTGTTTCGCTACGATTATCACATATAACATAGATATAGATATTGTGGTAAATGCATCAAATTATGTCCCCATTTTACGAAGTCTCGTTTGGCATTTTTTACTCTATGGTGGTATTAACTCATAGAAATTCTATGAGCATCTGCACTAATACCAGTGATAAAAAAGCCTAATGTGGCTTAGTAAAAGGAGCCCTATATTGTGTTCATCAGACTCATCGATATATGTTTCTCTCATCTACAGGATAAATATCTACACCAAACAGATTGAAAAGGTGACGGCGAAAGCTAGAAAGATGCTAGGTTGCATAGAGAGAGGTATGGCTAATAGGAAAAAGGAGGTATTGATGCCCCTGTATAAGACTCTAGTGAGACCTCATTTAGAATATTGTGTACAATTCTGGAGGCTGCACCTTCAAAAAGATATAAAAAGGATGGAGTCAGTCCAGAGGAAGGCTACTAAAATGTTATGTGGTCTTCATCATAAGGCGTATGGGGACAGACTTAAAGATCTCAATCTGTATACTTTGGAGGAAAGGCGGGAGAGGGGAGATATGATGGAGACATTTAAATACCTATGTAATATAAATGTGCATGAGTCTAGTGTCTTTAATTTGAAAGGAAACTGTGCAATGAGAGGACAGGATGAAGTTAAGAGGTGATAGGCTCAGGAGTAAACTAAGGAAATAACTTTTTTACAGAAAGGGTGGTAGATGCATGGAACAGTCTTCCAGAAGAGGTGGTGGAGACAGAGACTTTGTCTGAATTCATGTGGCATGGGATCTCTCGGAGAGAGAGAGAGATAATGGTTACTGCGGATGGGCAGACTAGATGGGCCATTTGGCCTTTATTTGCCATCATGTTTCTATTGACAATCAATAGCCTGTTCCAACTCAGACACCGATTCCTCTTATGTATATTATACCTTGAATTCTCCCTGTACCACTTAACTAGAAGTCTACTCCCCCCTCCCTTTCTTCTACCTCTCTCGAATTGTAGATCACCAAGAACCTGCTCAGGCATTTTTTTGCTACTTCAACTTGTCTGCGGTGTTCTTTGCTCACAGGTTTAAAGACAATCGACTGTTTTCAGTCCAATTCTTTATATGTGAGTTTTCAAACCATTGGACCCCAGAGGAAGGCGTGTTCGTCGAAACACGGACCGTGTAGGGTCCGGTTGGATTTTTATCACAGTATTTTTTATCATTGTACTTTTTTAATTGAATTTTCATGGTTTTATATGTCAGTTTAATAAATTATCTCCAGAACTTCTGTATCCACAGTTTTTGTTTTTGCTTTCACCAGGCATAGAATGACTCGCAAGTTGTAGATTAGATTAGATTAGATATCAAAAACTAATGTGAAAAAATGAGTCTTAAATTTAAAAAAATGTATTTCTTGATGGATTACTTAGGAAACACTACTCCATAAAATTGAAGCAAGCCAAAAATCAAAATAAATAGACTCACAGCAATGTGGTTGTGGTTTATACCCAATGCACACTGCAAGCTGCAATATAGCATTTATAAACTAAATATAATGATTTACATGCATTTGCATGTTTTGTATCTCATTGCTATCTAGCACCAGGGTAACTAATATCACTGCACTAGGACATCATAACCAGCATTAAACAGGCAAATAACTCAGGTTAGAGCACTAATACTGCTTGAGAATTGCCCCCTTGAAATCTTGTCAGTTATGAGAACAAGCACTGGAAGGGATAATGTAATAAAGCAATAAGAACAATTGGTTACAAGGAACGAAATCGCCAATAGGAGACTGGAAGTGTCTGTGCTTTTACATAGATCCCTAGTGGGACCAAGCCTCCGGTATGGTGTCCATATTTCATTGCAACTGGAACTGGCTCAAGAAAGACTACAAAGATTATATCAGCCATACAACAAGCCTTATTCTGAGAACTTCAAATAGTCACTGAAAAGAAAACATAAGATAACTAAAGTTAAATATTTAGCAGGTTCTAAAATACCTTTTCCATTAAAGAAAAAAAAAAAAATACAAGGAGAAGGGTCATGATAGGAAATTGGTATAAGGGATCCTCCAAGAAAATGTTTGGAAATAATTCTTTATTATTTGGGTGCTGGATGAATGGAATAGCTTAAAAGCAGATGCAAGAGTATCCTGACAGAAATGAAGTTTGCTTGAGAGAGACATAGGGCTTCTTTTACAAAGGTGTGCTAGCGGTTTTATCGCACGCACCGGATTAGTGCTTGCTAGCCGAAAATCTACCACCTGTTTTTTAGTCCATTTCTTTATTTGTATATCTGGCATCAATTGGAACCCTGAGGAAGATGTGTTCGCTGAAACATGGACCATGTAGGGACCGGTAGGACTATTACATAAGTATTTTTATGTTTTTATGGTTTTATTGTGAAAAGATGTATAATAAATCATTTTCAGAACATCAATATCCACAGTTTCTTGATAAGAACATATGAATTGCCACTCCCGCGGTGGCCTTTAGGTCAAAGGCCAGTGCCCTAGTTGAATCTAGCCTTCCCTTTGTATGTTGTGGTTCAGCAGGAACTTGTCTAACTTTGTCTTGAATCTCTGGAGGGTGTTTTCCCCTATAACAGTCTCCAGAAGAGCGTTCCAGATTTCCAGTTTACTACCACCATCTGGGTGAAGAAGAACTTCCTTACATTTGTATGGAATCTATCCCCTTTTAACTTTAGAGAGTGCCCTCTCGTTCTTCCTACCTTGAAGAGGGTGAACAGCCTGTCCTTATCTACTAAGTCTATTCCCTTCAGTACCTTGAATGTTTCGATCATGTCCCCTCTCCTTGTCCTCTTTTCAAGGGAGAAGAGGCCCAGTTTCTCTAATCTCTCACTGTACGGGAACTCCTCCAGCCCCTTAACCATTTTAGTCGCTGTTCTCTGGATCCTTTCGAGTAGTACAATGTCCTTCTTCATGTACGGCGACTAGTGCTAGATGCAGTATTCCAGGTGGGGGCATACCATGGCCCAGTACAGCGGCATGATAACCATAGCACACTGAATTGTGGAAAGAGTTGGGAGAAGAGAATTGCCTCTTTTATTGAATGCATTAAGCATATCAAAATTTGAATCATTTTATATTCATTATATATTTATCACTTTTGATTTGTGCACATGTGAGGTGCCGTATGATGGTGTGCAGGTGAAATGGGTCATATTATCGCTCACTTGCCATTTGTGTTAAGCGCTGTAGTGAGTCTCTCCTTATCGCTGACTCCTCACACTTAGGGCACGCCATATTCACATTTGGAAATTAGTTTGTGTAATTGATGGTCTTAGTGGGTTCCAGCATTCTTGCTGTGAGAACCCATTGACAATGACTGCTCTTTTTTGTATCTTCGTAAGATCTATAGGTCTGACAGATGAGCAATATCCACTATAGGCAGAAGCAGTTGTATAGACTGGTTGGATAAAATACAGTGGTCCTTATATTCTGTCACCAAGTACACGGATTTTGCCTTTGAAATGTTTCATACCTAATCAGGCCTGTAAAAGTTGTCATATCTTTTGGAATAACGTAAAGGCGTAGACTTATTTTTCAATAATTTGCACACACATTTCTTTCCATTATCACTTTTTCGTGAGTTACATTAGCTGATGTTTTACAACTAAATTAATATTAAATTAAGTCACGGTACAATAACTCCCAGTGGCATAATTAGAATATGAAAAAAATCTACTTACTGTATAAAGTTAGCATCTTCCGCCTTATAAATCTATGTTTCTTAAAGAAGAAGCCCATTGACAAAGATTTTACATATTATGCTCTTTGCATTTCTAGAAGTGTATGAGGAAAGAGAGGAGTTTTCTTTGCCTTTGTTTCTAAGCCTGGTAACTAATTTGCTTTTTCCTTCGTACCAGTGCAAATATTCATCTCTAAATGCATTTTTTGTCTGTGATCCCAGGGTACAAGGTTTTGTTTTTTTTATTTTCTTTTCTACTGTTTTTATTGCTGCAGGTTGTAATGTACACGTATTTCTGTTTCTGAGCATGGTAAGCAGTCATTTAAGACATTGTTTTTCAACCTTTTTACACCTATGGACCGGCAGAAATAAAAGAATTATTCTGTGGACCGGCATCGGTCCGTGGACCAGCGGTTGAAGAACACTGGGCTAAGTTGTGGGCCAGACCCCGCCCATCTCTACCCAATCTCCACCCCAGACCCCGCCCCCATAATAGTACTAATTGCACCTTGCATGTCCCGTGCCTCATCTGGAAGTCTTCCCAACGTCAAAGAGAAGGCTTCTGGTTCAGGCGCAGGATGCCCGTAGAAGCCACTGCCCGTGGCTTTGTGCACTGAATCAGTTAGGAAGAGGAAGCTGGCTCGAAGATAACGCCGCATCGATCACACCGTGGTCCGGCGGTTGAAGAACACTGGGCTAAGTTGTGGGCTAGACCCCACCCATCTCTACCCAATCTCCACCCCAGACCCCGCCCCCATAATAGTACTAATTGCACCTTGCACGTCCCATGCCTTATCTGGAAGCCTTCCCTCTAACGTTGCAACGTCAGAGAGAAGGCTTCTGGTTCAGGCGCAGGATGCCCGTAGAAGCCACTGCCCGTGGCTTTGTGCACTGAATCAGTTAGGAAGAGGGAGCTGGCTCGAAGTTAACGCCGCATCGATCGCACCGTGGACCGGCGGTTGAAGAACACTATTTTGGGCCTGATGCACGTGCTGGTCCTATGGACCAGCAGAAATTTCTGTGGACCGGCACCGGTCCATGGACCGGTGGTTGAAGAACACTAATTTAAGAGACGCTGTCTACTTCAGATGGTAGCAGTGATAATTGAACGCAGCTTTCAATGTAACAAATGAAGCATCAGAATCTGCCAACAGGACTGCAAATAGATCAGTGGTCTCAAACACGCGGCCCGGGGGCCACATGCAGCCCGCCAGGTACTATTTTGAGGCCCTCGGTATGTTTATCATAATCACAAAAGTAAAATAAAACCGTTTCTTGATCATATGTCTCTTTAGCTATAAATTACAATATTATTATTAAGACTTAGCTAAAAGGAAAGATTTAATGAGTTTGACCTCATGCAAAATTGTCATTTCTTTAATAAGACATTAACTATTTTTTTTTCTGAGGCCCTCCAAGCATCTACAAATCCAAAAGGTGGCCCTGCAAAGGATTTGAGTTTGAGACCACTGAAATAGATCAATTAGTTCTGTAAAATACTGTGACATCACTTTAACCCAAAAAAACTTGTGACATGAGGAACAAAAAACCTGTGTGTGCGTGTGTGTATCTATCTCTCTCTCTCTCATGTCACTTCTAGTGCGGGACCTGGAAGTGACATCATAGAAAGAAAGCCGACACTGACGCGGCCAGCAAGTTTGTGATGCTGCTCACACTGGGAAAATTAAAGAGGTACGAGGGAAGGGGCACAAGGCAGGGGGGGGTCAGGAAGAAGAGAGGGGGTGGAGAGGACAGGTGCCAGTGCCCCCACCAAGATGACTGTCCCCACCCCCCTTACTATCCCGCTGTGTGTGTATATTTATATATATATAGGGGGGGGAGGTCATCTTGGTGGGGGCACCGGCACCTGTCCTCTCCACCCCCTTGCTTTTTTCTGATCCCCCTGCCTTGTGCTTGTGCCCTTTCCATTGTACCTCTATAATTTTCCCGCTGCGAGCAGCATCACAAACTTGCTGCTCACGTCACTGTTGGCTCTCTCTCTCTAATATCACTTCCAGGTACCTTGGTTTGCAAGCATAATTCATTCCAGAAGCATGCTCGTAATCCAAAGTGCTCGTATATCAAAGCGAACTTCACCATAGGAAGTAATGGATTCGTTCCACATCCCAAAAAGAGGCCTGTGTTGCACTCAACTTCAGTGACTTTAGTTAAACCAAAATACATCTCTCCTTCCCCTCCCCCCCCCCGACTCTTATCCCTTCTTCTCTGTGTCTTCTTGTGGTCCAACATTTCTCCCTCTTCTCCCCTCCCTTCGCCAACTAGATCCAGCATTTGTACTCCCCTCTCTTTCCATCCCCACAGACCATCTTTCCCTTTTCATATTCCCCATCAGTCATCTTTCTCTTTTTGCTTTCTCCATCCACATTCCCCCCCCTTTCTTTCTCTACTCCGCGGTTCACCTTCAAGCCTACCTTCAGCTGAACAGCTGCAATCATACGAATTAACCCAAGCTACCTCCCGCCAACATCGCAGCATTTCCTCTGCCAAGCTCCGCCCCTTTTGATTCCACTTCCTGTTTCTGGCGGAGCTGCATACAGCATAGGCAAAGCAGTGGTGCCGGTGTGGGTTAGTGGGTGCTGATTGCCGGTGTCCGCTAGAGGTAAAGATTTGAAGGTGAACCGCGGAGGGAGAGAAGCTGGTTCCTGGGGTGGGGTGGTGGCAGCTCGGTTTAGGGAGTGACGCACACATATGTGCTCGTTTATCGAGACAACGCTCGTTTTGTGAGTTATAATTTGCTGGAGTGTTTTGCTCATCGTGCAAAACACTCGTAAACCGAGGTTTGACTGTATACAGTATATATTACCCAGGCGCTGACTCCTGGGAATTCCTATTTGATTCTTCTCCACCGATGAATCAAGAATTCCCTGACATGACCGTAAACACTTTAGACTGCACATCCTCACCAGCATTATCTCATTGAGGGGTCCTTTTACTAAGCTGTGGTAAGCTCAAGTATGCATTTACCTTAGCTTAAAAGGGCTTACCTTGGGATGCACTGAGATATCTTGTAGTAAAAATCCAAATGTGCTTCCCTCAGTAATAAAAGCCGTTATAATTCCACTACTGGAATGAACTGACTGCTGTTGACAGTCGCTCACAGTTCCTCTCCTTCGCTCTGCATACAGCTCCCACCATTACCGGGGAAAGTAACCCCCTTCTGTGCAGGCGCACCAGTGCAGAAACATTACAGACCGCAAGAGTTTTGATCATCGAGGGAAGCTGGCTTGTGAAATCTTTCTTGACTCCTGACGCAAGCGAGTGCTCTGAAACATGGACTACATTGGGTCCTTGAATAGAGTTTGACTTCTGCTTTCTCCGCTTCCGGCTGTTGCTTCATCTGAGGAACCAAGTCTCTGTTGTTTGCTTTAATATTAGCATGTGCCTATTAATTCAGGAAATTGAAAATTTGCCATTTTGTGGCTGAGGTAAAAATGGCTTTAGCTCATGGGAATATCAGTCAAACTGTGTTCAAACGCATGGAAGCCTGAAAAACAAACACTGTACCCAGTGTTGCACAGGGAATATATTGCATGCAGTCAGATTGTGAGGCAATTGAGAACCCCTAGGAGAATGTGCTTTTCTTGCTCACAATATGCTCCTTAATAGTTCTGTAAGAATATTATATTCATCTGGTGTGATATAACATTAGCTGAGCTGATGTCACCTGCTGGTAATATTTATAGGATGATGGTGTGGGTAAAATGGGGGGGCAGAGGGTGAGGCGATGTCAACATTGACAAGTTTATAAGAGGAGGGAAGAAAAAGTTAATAGACAGAGCATGTAAGAAAGAAAAAGGATTGGGGAGGTTTCTGAGGTGACGAGGTGGAGCAGCCACAGAATTGGTCGGATGTAGTGGCAGGTTGGAGGGAGTTCTGTGAGGAAGAGGAGAGTAAAAAATCTTCCTCCCTCTTTCCCATTTGTGCTGGTGGTATGTTTTGTGTCGGTGTTTTTTGTTGTTGTTTTTTTGGTTTTTTTTTAGGGGGGGGTTACAGGTTTTATGTGGACTTGGGTGGGTTTGGTTGAGCTTTTGGGGTTGGGGGAGGTGGTTGCAGCTTTGCACAGGTGGAAAATAGAGTTTGGCCCAGTTGGATCTGGGAGATGAGCAGTTAATCAATCAATCAATGTAACACTGCGAGGGGAAGCATGGCCTGGTGAAACCACGGGTCATGTTTGGGGGGAGGGAAAGCATTGCCTGTCATCACCGTGGGTCATATTTGGGGTAATGTTATAAGTTTAAAGACTTAACGAGAGCTAGTTTTGATACTGAATAGTTCCCGGGGGGTTGAAATACGCATTGGGGGTTTGTTGGTTTTGGACACGGATTGTATTTTAACCGGAGATAATATTAAGATAGATAATAAAGCTGCGACCAAATATTTACTCCTATAAAATTGAGTTGTGTGACGGAGTGTGAATGCTAATGTTATGGGATGCTGCAATCTCATTGGTTAGATAGGTGGGCTGCAGCAGGCAGGGAGCCAATGTGCTTTCAATCAAAAGCAGTCATGGACTTGCTAGATGAGAGCGTAGTGCCTGCAAAGCTTGGTTGCATTAGTACATAACGGGAAATTCAAGAAATGAGGCAAAAGTTTAGGCACTGGGATGCAGTGAGTGCAAATCCTAAAATGGCACTTCCGTGTGGAACTGTTGTTGTGGAATACTAGGGAAAGTTTTAACTAATCTTAAGCACGATCACTTATGCCAGTTCAAAGGCACCTAACTGACATGCAGCTTCCATGTCCACGCCCTCTTAAAGTTGCATGCTTTGAGATTTGAGTGTGCAACTTATAGAATAGTTTCTAAGGGAATTTGGTCTAGATTCACTAAGCTCAGCCTTCTCCAACCCCGACCCGATTCACTAACCTTCTGCCCGATCCAATCCGCACCCGAACCATACATGCAAATGAGGAAAAATGGCATGCATAAGTAGGAAGGCAGTGAGTCACTAAACAAAAGAAGGAACACCGATTGGGCTTGCTGATCCAAATAAAAGCGACTACTGTCCCTGCCGACTCTCCTGCTCTCTGCCGCCCTGAAATCTCCCTGCTCTCTGCCACCCTGCCTCTCTGCGAGGCCGTGGTTTTATCCCAATGGGTTTAAAGCATGTTCTGTTCCGTAGCTACAAAGTGTTCTGCTTGCACAATTTCCTTTCGAGACCTGTCTGTACCTATGCGATCCCTCCCCCTTTGTTTTCACCTTGCTTGTGCGGAGAGCAAGCGCATGCGCGGATCACAGCTACAGGCAAAGTGGATGGTCTGCGCATGCGTCTGGATTGCTCTGCAGCGATCCGTGGGGTCAGTGTGGGGTGTGAATCCGATTAAATAATTTGCATGAGGACTGTTTAGTGAATTGGTCACCCGGCAAGACTCGGCCACGGATTGCCCAACAACGGTGATCTTAGTGAATCTAGGCCTTTGTACACATAATTAGAGTCAATAATTGGCTGTTGGCTTTAATTAACAGCTAATTATTGAATTAAGTTTCATGCATAACTGATCTTATTCTATAAATCTTGCATGCAGCTTTGTATGCTAAACGTAAAGTTGAGTACTCTCAAGGAATTTGCAGGACTATTCAAATGCATGGAAAACATACAAATAAACTTTTCTTTCTTTTTTTATTTTTATGCCTGTAAAAGCATATACGAGTATATGAGTGTGTACATATACATACATATTGAATATGAGAATCCATATGCATATATGTATATTTCCTGCAAACCATGTAAAAATTATTTAAAATCTATAAAGCATAATATTTGATAGCGATGTGATTAATGATGTGGTAGGAATTCATGCACCACCGGACTGGCCTGTGACATAAATGATTGTGTAATTAAACACCATTAATCCAGGTTGGGTGGCACTCTAGCATTGTGTTCTAGTCTCACTATTGAATGACATCTACCAACTTCTTAGCAGAGGACAGAGTGCCTTTGCTCTGCAATTCAACCTGCGCATCTCTTTTGTCTTAATGGACCACTACATATTTCTTTCATGCCTGGATGCTATTGGCATTACAGGCACGGTCTTGAATTGGTTCCAGAGCTTTCTAACATGCTGCTCATACCAAGTCATCCATAATGACGAACCTTGAAAAAAAACAAGTTCTTTCTCGCAAAGTCCTCAAACATGAACGAGGAAAACATCATGATTGAGGACAAAGCCCTACTGCTACAAACCACTATTAAAATCCTGTGAGTGATGCTAGATTGAAAGATGACCATGGAACCCAGGTAGCTGCTGTAGTTCGCAAAGTTTTTGCAGCACTCTGGAAACTGTGATCCATTTGATCCTACTTTGACGTCCTTCCTGTTCAAATTATTTGCCAAGCCCTGATCCTCGGTATTCTAGACTATTGTAATCTTACCTATCTTTCATGCCCCAAGAAACACTACAATAGACTCCAAACGATTCAACACACAGACTAAGAAAAAACCAACCAGGTCACGCCTTACTATAAGCAACTTCACTGGCTCCCCATTGAGGCCCACTTATTGTTCAAACTGGGTTGCTTTATGTATAAGGCTCTGTATGGCTTCCTACCAAACTACATGATGGAAGTAGTTGAGTTTACCTCTCCAGCCCATCTTCTTCGATCCAACTCCATTTTCTCCTACCCCTCTCTGCATGGAAGGCCTAAAAAAGCTTACGTTGCGAAGATGTTATCTTACTAACTATACCCCATCATAGGGTCCTCTTCATCGTATACTCATTTTAGGCAAAGCTTAAAAACCTACCTGTTCATAAAGTTTCTTGCAGAGCATTAAACCCTATACTCTCCCCGCTTGTTACGCAAGATAACTCTGGAAACCGTTGAGATTTTTGGTGGTATAGAAATTTTTAAAATAAATAAATAAAATAAAAAACAACCCCTCAGATGACTGTAGATTCTCCATGCATCTGTATCTGACGCTGATCTTCTACTTCTAAGCTGTTTCTATTTGTACCTTCACTGCTTAGGTACAGTCTTTAGAGAATTCTTGTTAACCATTTTGAACTCCATGGTGTATCGCAGTATACAAATAAAATTTTTGGTTATGTTATGTTAATATATGCACATAACTTTAAGCACCATATATAGAATTTGAGGTTTAACGCATTGTTAAAGGGTTGTGCAGTAGTTTTCTTGTACCTGTGGGTTAAACTGTGAGTTCTGATGGGGTGTGGCATGGGAATGACAGCATTAGCCAGCTAGTCCATTATATTTAGCACACACAGAGTTAACACAGGAGAACTTAGGGGCTGATTCTGTAAGCATCAATCATGGACAGATGCTACTTACAGAATCACGGCTATAAAGGACCCTAGATGGCGGAAATGTAGGACAGGGTTTTTATAGGCCTACAGTTTCAGTATCTAGGGGCCTTGCAGAATCGTGGCCAGCAGCGCTTAGTGACACCGAAGTCCAACACTGCCTCTAAACATGTCCACTTCTGGACTGCTGCATCAGTAGATTTCTCTAGGTGCCATGGACTCGGGTGCCAGTCCCAGAGGGCACCTAGTAACACCTATTTTTTTTTTTTAATGAGTTTTTAATTGGTTTTTAAAGGTGAGATCAATTATCGTGCCACTTATAACCAATTAAAACACTTAAGTTAGGCGCTGGTAGTCAAGATCTAGGTGCTGGCGCCTAACTTTCGGTGACTTTTTTTGAGAATCTGGTCCTTAGCATTTCCTAAATGATTAACACAGAACCTGCAATAAAAAAACAGAGGGAACACCTCCAGAAGGTGCATTAAATCTGGCTGCTTAAATTGCTCTGAATATCTGGCTCCTTGGGGGGTTTATTTTTTTATTTTCTGGTATTGACACTATATTGTGAATATGTTGGGTTGGAAAAGTATACCTAAGCAAATCACAGTGACATTAATTCCTAAGTCAGCTAAAAATTTATACTGACAAGTCATTATGTTTGACATTTTTTTAAAACAGCCTATTCTATCCTCCAGATTCCTCAGCAAGAGAGTAATAAATGAGCACACACACACAAACGCCTAAGAAGCGGCTGAGAATCACACACAGGGGATAGATGCCTAACTCTGCCTACCCCCTCCCCCCCCTGCTTTTTCCCATTTCTTTAACCAGTACCCATGTCACAGGTGTCAGTTACAGAATCATGCCTTAAAACTAGACGTGGCTGGCCAAACTGGTCACGACAAGGGAATTCCTGATCAGCTGAACTGGCAGAGTTCTGTCGGCTCAGCTGACCGAGGGGAAAACACTGCTGCTGTGATCAGCTGAGTGGCTGTGGCAGGGTACCCCCGCAAAATCTCCTGGAAGGAAGGATGCACACTACCTCCTGCCAGACCCCCCCCCCCCCCGAACTTCCAACCTTCCCAAATGGTGACACCCCCCAAACCAGACACCCCTGACACTACCCCCAAGTTGCTAGACCACTGAACCCGCATCCCAAACCAATCCCAACACCACCCACCTCTTACAACGCCCGCATACCTTTGTAGGTGAAAATCTGGCCAAAGGGATGCTTACTACCTCCGGTCATCAGACCTGCTTCTTCAAAATGGCGGGCCTTCCTCTTTCCAGTGCATCCTGGGATGCACAGGATTGGGGCCTAGGGTTCTGATTGGCTCAGATGCCTAAGACCCCTCCCATAGACCTCATCTACTGCATCAGGAAGGAGACCTAAGGCCTTGATTGGCCCCTCCTATGGGAGAGGCCTTAGTCATCTTAGCTAAACAGGCCCCTCCATGGTGCATCCCATGATGCACCAGGAAGGGGAAGGCCTGCCATTTTGAAGAAGTGGGCTTGTCGGCTGTAGGGAGTAAGCATCCTTCTGACCGGACTTTCACCTACAAAAGTACAGGGGGTGAGGGGGGGGGGACCGGGCTTTAGGGTGCAGGCTTGAGTAGAGTGTCAGGGGGTCTGGAAGGGGGTTGTCACCAGTTGGGGGGTTGAAAGTTCCAGGGGGGTTCCTGGCAGGTGAGAGTGGGCTCCCTTCTGCTGGGGGGACTTTGCGGGGAGGAGGAGGTTTGAGGTTCTGGCATCCCTCCTGCCTGGGGGACTTTGCGGGGGTCCTCTGCCACAGCTGATCATGGCAAGGGTATTTTCTTCCCGATCAGCTGAGCCAGCAGGACTCTGCCGGCTCAGCTGATTGGGGATTCCCTTGCTGCAATCAGTTAAGCCGGCCACATTTTGCTGGCCTATATTTCAGGTGTCTCTCGCAGCCTTAGGGAGACACCTAGGGCCGCTTAAGCTTGCTTAAGGCCACTTCCAGGTGAAACCATGCCCACACACAGCCTTGGGTGCACTTCAGTGTCCCTTGGCATCTTCCTGCACCTGCAATAAATGCCTACAGTGTAGGCCAGCGTAGGGTTGAGTTTTTGTTTTTTTGTTTTTAATAATAAACATACATCCTGATCGGCTGCCAGACAGTGGTAGGAGGCCTACCTCTGACTACAATCAGTTGCCCATTTATAGAATCAGCCCCTAAGCTACTATTCTCTAAAGGGTGCTTTGTGTAAAGCATCCTTTGCAAAACTCTAGTGTAGCATGCATTTCCCACCTAACTTTGAGCATGAATTTTTATGCCTGCCAAAGGCTGCTGTGAAGGCTCACACCCACACGATGGAAACCAGTGCACGGATTCAGGTATTCAATGACAAGACCTCTAAATCTTGTAATGCCCTTGACCCACCCTTGCCCCTCCCATGTCCATGCTACCTTTGGAGTTGTGCACATGTTAGCTCCTAATTATTGTCAATTAAATGCTTGTTAACCCAATAATTGTTAGTGCTAACTGACAAGTTTGGATGACCTATTCAATCATCTAGGGGTTAATCCTCCAGTGCTTGCCCCCCCCCCTTCCCCCCAAGCAATATTGGCACTGACCACTTGGAAAAACATACTTGTATGTTTCCAAATTGACAGGAATAAACATGTATGGTCAGAAATACCAAAATACACATATATGTGCCGGCACATGCATGTTTATGGTGCTGTGTTGACCCTGAGAGTACAGGCAGTCCCCTTTTATGAACATTCGACTTACGTCGGACTCGTACTTATGAATGGGAGTCCTGCTCTACCTTTGGTGTCCCAACGTGCCCCTCTACCTCCCTCCCGAGTCCCAACATGCCCCTCTCCCTCCTTCCCTCCATTCTGTGCCCCAAGTACATGCCTCCCTCCAGAAGGTGTTTACCTTCTGGCTAGCTCCCATCTTCTTCCAACCACAGTAATTTATCTGCACAAATGCATGGGCAGCACCTCCTATGCACATCCTGTGGCTGAGCCAGAAGCCTTCCCTATGATATGGGAAGAGCTTCCTCCAACATCAGAGGGAAGACTTCTGGCTTAGCCATGGCATGCATGTAGGAGCCGCTGCTGGCAGCTTTGTATAGAGAAATGACTAAGGCTGGAAGGAGGAGGGAGCCGGCCAGAAGGTAAACACCTGCTGGAGGGAGGCACATATATAGGGCACAGAATGGAGGTAAGGAGGGAGAGGGGCATGTTGGGGAATGGGAGGGAAGGAGAGGGGCGCATTGGGACTCGAGAGGGAGCACAAACGTTAAATGTTCAGTTCATTATATAGTAGCTGGAAGAGAACTGGTGAATAAAGAAACAACTTATGGTTAATCACAGCTTTCTTAGCTACTCTGTCAGTTGAGGTCTGATGAAGCATAGTGACATCTGGCTTTCAATATTCCACATTACTTTTATTTGATTGATCAGAACACAAGTGTAGTTGTATAGGAACTCTCAGGCACTGGAAGAAATGAGATTCCTACAAGGAGACCCTTTCATGCAATCAGTTTTAATCAGCTCTACTGACTTAGAGGAAATAGAAAAAGAGTGCGGAAATGTAAAATGCCGTTAAAGTAGCTCTTATAATTCCTACAAGGAGCAGGCGTTGAATGCCCGAAGAACACCATGAACCATTAGTATCAACTGTGAGACTGCTTAAATTATGTGGCCTATTTAACAAAACCCCCCTTTTACTAAGCCACAGTAGAAGTTTCTACCGTGGCCTGGAGCGCTAAATGCTCCAACGCTGCTCCGATGCTCATAGAATTCCTATGCGAGTCGGATCATTTAGCACTCCGGGCCACAGTAGAGCCAAAATTTGGAATGGGTTTTGTAGTTACTGCAAGTTACTAGACAAATTTAATGCACAACAACTGCAAAAGCCCTGCATTTAAAGTTGGGTGCAATCCCAACATTTTGCCGTAGACTTAGCACAGATAAAACAACTGGTTCTCTAAAGGACGCTGATCTCAGTAGATGCCTAAGAGGCAGCCACCGATTGCATGAAGAGAATTGCGTCTACATTGCTGATTTTACAGGCTTACATTTAAGGTGTCTGTCTCGCACCCAAGGCCACTTCAGGGTGAAATCATGCCTACGTCCCACCTTGGGCATGCTTAAGTGTCCCTAAGTGTCTCCATTGAAAATGCTACAGATGCCTACAACGTAGGGATCGGTCTTCACTCAGTTTTTTCTAAAAATGTGTGCTCTGATTGGCCTCCAGATGACGGTAGATGTCCTACTGACATCGGCAATTGGGATGTGCATTTCGAGAATCAGGTCAAAAATGTCTATACTGTGCATTAAGGCCCAGATGCTATAAAAGACGCCTAAAGTTAAGTGCCTTAATGGGTGTACCTAGCCAGTTGATATACCTAACTAAGGCCCCCTTTTATCAAGCTGCTTTTGAGGTTTTTTTATCGCAGGCCACAGCAATAAAAGCTCTGACTTTCATAGAATTCCTTTGAGCCTCAGAGCTTTTACCACAGCAACCTGCAATAAAAAACCCTAACACAGCTTGATAAAAGGGGGGCCTTAATCGACACTGATAACAAGCTTAATTGTCTCAAGAATTGGCATAAATTAAAATGAATTGCTAGTTAGGTGCCTAAGGGCTACATTTACTAAAATGCCCGAATCGGAGCAATCCGTTTCCAATTCAGGCAGGTCCGACTGATTCACAAATCAGTCATATTCAAATGGGGGCGATCGGAGGAACGCCCCCATTTGCGAGCAGGGATTACAAATGTGCAATCCCCGCTCATGCGCAGACCCTGACAGTAGTGTCAGAAGAAGCAGCCTCCTGTCATTGCTGTCAGGGCTCTGCCCTGATCTCTCCTGCCTGCTCGTCCCAACTCTCCTGCTCTCTGCCACCCTTCCCCGCTGTGCAAGCCCGTGGTTTTAAAGCAGGCCTGCACAGCGGGGAATGGCAGCAGAGAGCAAGAGAGTTGGGGCGAGCAGGCAGGCGAGATCGGGGCAGGGCAGGCAGGAGAGTCTGTAGTAGCCTGAAACCCTGGCCCGGCCTGACACCACCCTGAATCAACCCTGACCAGCCCTCCCCCGGCTCATCCATGACCGGCCCACCCCAGGTTGGGACCGGCCCACCCGCCCCGTGTACCTTTTAAATTGTTGGGAGCAGGAGGGGTGCCTGGTACCTCCTCCTCCTTATGACAAGGCTCCTCTTTGGGAGCAGGAGGAAGCGCAAAATCCTCCTGCTCCTGCACCCCCGCCGGCCGCTGTGCAATAGTGGCCTTAGACCACGCCCCAGCGTATCATCTGATGCACAAGGAGGGGCCTAAGGCCCTGATTGACTTAGGCGCCTCAGGTTCTTCCCCCCTTGGGAGGGGCCCAAGGCACCTGAGCCAATCAGGGTTTTAGGCTCCTCCCTGTGCATCACATGATGCACCGGGGTGGGGCCTAAGGCTCAGCAGACACGTCACTGGACCTGGAGGAGCAGGAGGGACTGAGAACCCTTCCTGCTCCTAACATAGAGGTACTGGGGGGCTGGGCAGGGCAGCGGGTGGGGTGGGAGGCCTACAGAGCAGGAGGGACTGAGCACCCCTCCTGCTTCCAACTTTTTGGGCCGTGCCAGTCAGAGGGGAGGGGGCGAGGGCCGGGCCAGTCGGCAGGAGGGGGGGCGATGGTCATGCCGATTGGGTGGGGGGGTGGCAGGATGGGGAGTTGGCATCCCTCCTGCTATATTCATGCGGGATGGGGGGGCAGCATCGGGAATTTTTTTTTTTTTTATTTGTCGATGGTAGGAAGAAGTTGGCATCTCTCCTGCTTTTTTCTTTGGGGGGGGGGCACGTTTGTATGTGGGAGGCATAATTTTTTGACAGGCCTTCCTGACTTTTATTAATTTTTTTTATGGGGCAGATATTTTGGGAAAAAATGAATAAAAAAGATAGGCAGGCCTGTCAAATAACCTGCAGATCTGTCAGTAACTCAGCAGTCGGGTTTGGCAATAGTAGAACCCGATTTGAAATAAGTTTCAAGTTTTATTAAAATTTTGATGTATCGCAATGTCATTAATTCAAAGCGATTTACAATTAAAAACAGGGTCTTAATTATTAACTACAACAGAAACACACGAACATGATGAACTGATACATAAGGGAAGTAGGGAGAACTACAATAAGCCTAGTAAAGGACACATGAAAGGAAAGTACAAAAGGAGGG
This sequence comes from Geotrypetes seraphini, assembly GCF_902459505.1. NCBI lineage: Eukaryota > Metazoa > Chordata > Amphibia > Gymnophiona > Dermophiidae > Geotrypetes > Geotrypetes seraphini. The sequence continues at coordinate 33,126,463 of NC_047101.1, read as the reverse complement.
TAAAAAAAATTGAAAAGAAAATTAAGAACTTTTTTGTTTTTTAAATTCAATTTCTCGGAGCCTAAGACAGAGGACATGTGAGTTTATGCAGAGAATGGGATCAAAAGAGACTCCGATGATTAGGTCTCAAAAGCATCCTTGTACAGCCAGCATTTTAACAGTCCTTTAAATTTACTTAGTGATTTTTCTTCTTTAATAAATGATGGTAAGGAATTCCATATTCGGGGCACTGTAACAAGATTGTATCTTGTCTTGTATTTATTATACTAAGTGATGGAATTACTAGAATGTTTATGTCCTCTGATCTCAAACTTCTAGTAGGAATATATGGAATAATATACCATTCTAATATATTAATGTTAATAATATATTAATGTTCTAATATATTGAATGTTAATATTGCTAATTTGTTAGTGAATCAATCGCTTGGGATTTTGCTAATTTGCACGGAAGGGTCAGGATTGGATCGCTACAGGCTTTAGTGAATAGGGTTGGAGGGAAATTTGGTCGTAAAGGGCTTGCCAACCGATCAGTACACGATCGGTTTGCTTAGTGAATCTAGCCCTAAATCGGTAGATGCCTACCAGATTTTAGGTAAGTGCCTATTAGAAGAGTGGAGGTGCTTAAGGGGGGATTGTGGGCAGATCTTTGGTGTTTTCCTAAATTGGTCTTAGGCACCAGCATTTAGACCAAGAAGATATTGGCATAAATAGAGGGCACCTAGGCTTTTGGCACCTACTATTGTTTAAGTCCAATTTAAGTGCAGCAAGGTGTGATTCTGTAAACGCCGCCTAACTGAAGGTCGACGGCGGCTATGTGTTGCATTCCTTGGTGCCTAATTTTTAGGTGCAGTTTATACAATTGGGGCCAAACTGAATGACTTAGAAGAGCGTGCACTACCATACCAAAATGATAGAACCACAACACACTATGGTCATTGTACACAACAGAAAACAAAAATGTATAGGCCACATACCCTTATTCACGCATTGTTAATCTCCAAGTTAGATTATTGTAATATTGTTTATAAGGGTATTACAAAATGTAATCTTAGGATCAGATACAACTGAATAGATAGTAATACTGGCAGCTTAGCAGCAGAGATTTGTAAAAGTCCGCCTTAATTAGCTAATGAGCTGCTAATTGACATTAACAACCAATTATTTGCAATTGCTGTTAATCGGTGCTAACTAGAGTCAATGGGCTAAATTCACGAACCCGATCCGGGCAGGTCCGATGAATTCACGAAGCTCCAATATGCAGATGGGGGCGATTGGAGGAACGCCCCCATCTACCTTCCCAGTTCACTCGATAGTGACTTCCGGGCCGGCATAGATTTAAAAAAAAAAAAAAAATAGGCAATAATTTTAATGGAACCTTTGGTTTTGTTTTGTTTTCAGTTCAAAAAGTTTTTTATTGAAAATTTTTTACAAAACACAAAAATGAAATATTCAGTACAAATTTGTTGTGCAGTGATACAACAATCAAAAGGTCAGTGGGATAAAGAAATATGGAGAAATGATCAAAAACAGATACACTTATTAAAGTTAAAGCAACATCTGTATGCTATGTAATACGACATTATAGATGTGTACAAATATGCCCAAGCCTGCGAGTTAAAACCACAGACTTGCAGTGCGGGAGAGGCAGGCAGCTGCGTTCGGGGCTGACAGGGCAGACGGAATGGGCTTCAGTGACTGGTCCTCAGCAGTCGCTTTTTTTTTTTTGATTGGGCAGCCCAGTAGGTGTTGCAGGGTTTTGTTTAGTGAATCGCTTCCCTGCCTACTTTGCATGCCGTTGCTCTCATTTGCATGCGCGGATTGGAGGATGAAATGGCACTCAGGTTAGTGAATCAGGTCGGAGGAAAATTGGGTCGCAAACCGATCGGTGCACGATCGGTTTGCTTAGTGAATCTAGGCCTAAGTGGTATACAAATTCTTAAATAAATAAAATCAACATGGATGCTCTAAAACTGAAGAATGTGCAAATGGCAAGGGGGTTTGGGTGGGACTAGAGTGGGTTAATAAAAGAAGTCCCCCCCCCACATACACATTTCAGGAGGGAAATATAAGTTTTTGTCCTAATAGATCAACAGTGTGATTTATACTCGCTCCCTAGGCAGTCTAGGTTTCACAAAAAGTGCTTCTATTGAACAGCCCTCCACTACAGTGCATGATGTCCCCTCTCCCAGTGGTATAGCGAGGTTGAATGGCACCCCCCCCCCCCCCGCTGCACCCCACCCCCCATCCTTCTCTGTACCTTTTTAATTTTCCAGGTGCGAGCAACATCACAAAGTTGCTGCCCGCGTCATGTCAGATCTCCCTTTGACATCACTTCCTGGGCCCAGAAGTGACATCAAACAGAGCCAACACTGACGCAGGCAGCAAGTTTGTAATGCTTCTCGCACAGGGAAAATTAAAGAGGTATGAGGGAAAGGATGCAAGCGGGGGGGGAGGAGCATTACCCCCACACACACCCTCCTCCTTACTATGCCACTGCCCTCTCCCACTCTACAAGGGAAAGAGGCAAGGGATGTGGGGCTGGGTGAATAAACATTCACATTTCTGGAAACAGTTAAGGTAAACATTTACGCTCAGGCACAGAGCAATATAGGTTGCTCTTCCATAATAGAACTGTTTATGTGCCCATTTTGAGCCTTTGATGATATTTTACATATTAACGTATCCAAAATGGATGCTCCAGCACGTCAATGTCCATTTTCCCACATTGTCAGATCCTGCTCTAATTAATACTACCAGAACTCTACTCAGATTGCCCTTTCTAAAACACTGCTCTCTATATAATAAAATAATGACCCCTACCATATATTTAGAGCAACCTGCCCTTTCCAATTGGGATATGAGTTGCCTCCTCCTACCTCTCATGTACATGTTCTTGGATTAGTCACGTCTTACTTTATTGCACTGGTTTTAGGCAAAACCCTTCGGCTTCAGGTTTGCAGCAATAAATTCAGCTGACTGCTGAAATTTGGAACGCTCACTTAATATTGATTCTGAATGTAATAACAAGCGACATGACCTTTCAGAGGGTGTAAAATATGGTTGCCACAACATCTGTGCCACATATCTCACTGTTTAGTAATATGCTGTAACAGCATGGAGCTGGCTTTAAAAGTAAGCTTTATTACCAAGCACATCGCTCCATCTCTCTGGCTTCATTAAAAAAAAAAGGAAGAATGAAATAAAAACCCACACTAAAGTCTTGGGAACCAGTTTAGGCTATAATGCACATTGCTTTTCCTACCACCTAATTTACCCTGCAGTAAAAAAGCTATTTGGTTACTAAGAAGAAAAACAGATAGAAACTTGTTGGGTATAGTCAATTCTATTAGATGCAATGCTGGTCTAATTCTCTTTGACAGTGGGTGGGCATGAGGAAATTTTGCATAGGATGCACTAATTAAAACTCATAATTGACACACTTAATCCCATTTGTTAACCTTGCATGTGCAACAGACTCGCACATTCAGAGACTTCAAGTACAAAAGCGTCAGGAAAAGAATGTTCTCGGTGATGGGCCCAGTGTGGTGGAACTCCCTTCCGAAGGAATTCAAACTAGAAAAGGACATCAAAAAGTTCAAGAAAAGAAGAAAGGTGATACTCTTCACAGAAAACTTTAGCAAATAAAGAAACGTTTAGGGGGAACACGAAAGGGTGAGCTCGCAAATAATACAAAGAAAGACGAGTATACAGAAATTATAATTATATAGTATATCTATATAGATGGTATAAATAGGTAAGATTCACATATATTGTAACACCATTACTGAAACTCATGCAAACCGCTCAGAATTGACTCCCCACCAGTCATTAATAACGGTATAGAAGCTGCCAATAAGCAATCAAAATGACACCACAACTTTCACCATTGCTTTTATTATTGGCTTCAGCTCTAAAAATGTTGTATTAATTAGGCATAACCCAAGGTGGTCTTAATATTGAAAGGAGCATCTGACTCCCTGTCGCATTTGTCCTTTGAAGTATAGGTCTATCTAAAGTATTTCTATATAAGTAGTGCACCAGTTTGTTTCTAGGTCTACATTTCCGATGCCAAGATCTACATTTCAGGCCAAGCTTTTCTAGGTCTACATTTCCAGTGCCAGGGTCTACATTTCAGGCCAATCTTTTCCAGGTCTACATTTCCAGTGTCAGGATCCATATTTCAGGCCAAGCTTTTCCAGGTCTACATTTCCGGTGCTTGCCTTTGTCATGAATCACACCTAAGTAACCGCTTTAAATCCAGTTCACGTAGGGTAAAACTTCTCAAAACAGCTGTAGTTGTATTCTAGCAGCCTTAAAGAATCATAGACTTGAAATGCACATATATTTGTAATGCATGCTAAATAGTTGAATATTTATCTCACCAGATATGAGTATTAAGAAGGTGTAACACTTTGCGTATTTTCCAACTGTAGGTTCTTCAAATTACTGTGCTTCATAAAAAGCAAACCACTTTAATTTATCAAGTGAAGCCATCTTATGTCCTCATTGGGGCTGTTTTACTAATCAGTGTTAAGCTGCATGTGTTAGATGTTAGCTCAGAGATACTCTTGCTGCATGTATATCCCAGGTTGTCAGGAAAGGTTACTTCTGGCTTTGTTGCCTTCATCCCATGATTTTGGAATCCTTCCTACTCTTATTCATGCCTTTATCATCTTGTGCCTGGATTACTGTAATTCAATCTATGCAGGTCATCCTCCTATCCAGCTGCATTGCCTTCAGACATTACAAAACTCTACAATCAGAATGCTTTTCGAGGCAAAATGCTCCGATCCAATCACTCCGTTATTCCTACAATTAAACCGGTTACTTATACGGTATCGAATTTGGTTCCAAATCCTACTTCTCACTCATAAAACTTTGCACTCTGGATGTCCCACTTAGTTTATTCCCTGTGGCCTAGATAGCGTAGTTATCGGCAGCTGCCTATAAAGTGGCCACCGATCACATGACAATCATGTGATGGTGGCATATACAGAATTGCTCCTCTGGGAAAGGTAGGCGCTGAAAATGTTGGGTTTTTTAGGTCTACGTTTCCGGTGCCTATCTTTGTCATGAATCGCACCTAAGTAGCCACCTAATGCCACTTCCGGCGTAAGTTTCAAGTTCATTTAAAATTTGTTATCCCGCTTCTCAAACTTCTAAGTGGCATACAAAGCTAAAATAAATAAAATATTCTCAAAATCACACAAATATCAAGTAAATCCACTGAAAATTAGCAATACTACCAATCCCTAGCATGCTCATAGTTAGACAAGTGTATCTGACTGGTTTGTAGAGATTGAAATACTAGGACCTTTTTTATTTATTTTGTTTACATCACAGAGCCGGCGTGGGGTTGGAGAGGTTGTGACCCTATACTTCTACTAAGACTAAGGGGTCCTTTTATTAAGGTGCGCATTTGGCGAGCGCTAAACCAGTTAGCTTACCTTAATAAAAGCACCTCTAAGTATCTTAATAAAAAATTTGACCCACAACTTAGCCTGTGTTTTAGATTTCGGCCCCTTATGTGATTGAATTTGATACCTCTGGTTTAGGAGGAAAGAGGAGCAGCTCAGTTTTGAACATATTTAGTTTCAGATGACGGCTGAACATCCAGGCAGCAATGTCAGCCAAACAAGCAGAGACTTTTTCCTGGACTTTAGGTGAAATTTCAGGTGTAGAGAGGTAGATCTTGGAGTGATGCTGGAAACCATGGGAGGAGATCAGAGCTGATACATGGTGTACTGCGGAAAGTATTTAACTTACTATATGTACTCGAATATAAACTGAGATTTTTGGGCCAAAATAATTGCCCTATAAATGGTGGGCTTGATTTATATTCGAGCTAACCCCCATCCCGCTGCCACCGCGGGCCTCCAGTACTGCCCTGGTGGTTCAGTGGTGCGGTGAGCTTGAGCTGCTGTCAATCCCTCCCTCCCGACAACTTTGTGCAACTAGCCTGCCTCTTCCCTCCCCTCCCGGTTCCCCTGCAGGTCCAGCAGTGAGGTGGGGCAGGAGCAATTATTTTATGCTCCTGCCCGACAGTCTCGGAAGTGGAAAAAAAATGACTGCTGCGAGATTCTGCGGCAAACTATGCGAGACTTCGCAAAAACAGTTCCAAATGAAAATGGCATTATCTGGGTGTATATCCCTAGTATAGTCCAGTTCTTAACTAATATAATGAAATATTGTCTTTAACACATAACTTGGCTACCAACATAGAACTGTGAAGAAAATGATTTTCTTATCATTTGTATTCTATATCTGCTGGGTACATTTTGCTTTCTTATTGCCAGGGCTAAACAGATGATAATGCAATAGCTAGTTAAATAGCTCTGACAGTCGGCTGCTTCAGCACAATACACCGTACACATATAACTCTGGTAGTTTGTGAACTTATTAAAAGTAGAATCAATATTTTTGACACTAACTTGCTCATGTAGGCGCATCTGGTAGTTGGTAGCTCTTCACTCTATGACCAACATAGTTTAAGTCAATAAAATGTCATTTTCTATTTAAATTGTAAGCTTTCTTTTCTCCACAGCAAAGAGCTTTCTAGACACGTAAACATTACCTCAGTCAGGAAATTGGTTTCATACATTCCCATTTATAATGGGGTCTGTTCTCAATCCTCAAATCACTAATTTTGAAGATTGTACCACAGCATGTTAGATAGACTTTAATTTGGATGCACATTTCAGTTATGTTATGCAGGTGGAGCTTTGATGTTTTCTACTCAGTTCAGATACTGTAGATTTGGCATTAAAGTATGAAGAATTTTAAAATGAGATATATATATATATATATATATATATATATATATATATATATATATATATATATATATATCCCCCCCCCCCCAATAATAAATCTGAATTTGGCTCTTTATTTCATTTTCTGGTCTGTTTGAATCACGGTAAGCAATCTGTTCTACCAGCAAGGATACATTGACCCTGACCAGAATTTTTAAGTTCATCTACTAAATCTGGATATTTAAAGAAATAAAAATGTGGTTCAAACACAGTTGAAACAGGCTTTGGGAATCCAAGCTAATTAGGTTAAAACTCTCTTCCCCCACTCCACTAGTGGACAGTTGTGGTTTTGTTTTTAAGAACAATCCATTAACAGGTAATTTAGACCCAGATATTCAATGTCAGGCTATATCCGGGCACTGGTGTTACATATCTGGACATATGTTGACCACTGACTCTTATATGAGTTCCAGCTGCTATTCAGCCAGTACCTGCATAAATTATCTTTTCCCCCCTCTTTCTCCCCCTAAAACTAGGGAAAGCTCCTTCTCAACAAGGTCTGATCCCCCTTCTGACCCATGCAACATGCTGGATCCTTACCCAACATGAAGCCCCGCCCCATACCATCGGACCTACTTAAATATCCTTGGTGAGCTGTCTGGGCATAGTCCAGTTGATCAAGTGTGGGAGTTCATAACAATGTATTGAGGGGGTGTAAGAACTAGTCTTGTTCTCTCTTTCTTCAGGGGCTCTGTTACTTTCAATTAGTGTAGCAGGAAGTGCAACTCAAAAAACCTCCCCGATGTCTAGTACCACAGAAACAAATCAAACAGGCAGACAGAAGAGTCCCTCACCTTGGGATACAAGCAGAGGCGACAAAGAAAGGCAAGGAGGATGTCTTTACAACCAAAACAAGTCTTAATTAGAAACGGTAGGTCTCAACAAGAATCCCAGTTTCGGCGTTTAAAAGACGCCTTCTTCAGGGGACACTTCGATGAAACGATGCAAGTTCACAATAAAACTGCTTGAGCAGAAAAAATGAGCCGTGCGTGACGCTGTAAAGCGCTGTTCGTTTTTTCTGCTTAAGCAGTTTTATTGTGAACCTGCGTTGTTTCATCAAAGTGTCCCCTGAAGAAGGCGTCTTCTAAACGCCGAAACTGGGATCCTTGTTGGGACCTACTGTCTATAATAAAGATTTGCTTTGGATGTAAAGACATCTCCCTTGCCTTTCCTTGTTGCCTCCACAGAAACAAATCAAGCATTTTTTAAAAATATATTTAGAACATTTTGCATAATAATGGGTTTCAGCAATGTGTTTTTTGTTTTAATTTCCAGGTTTTAACCATTATCTGCATGATGCATCGAGGCCTTACACACAGGAGAAGGAGGAACTAGTTGCTGTGCACAGTAAGTTCTCCAGAGCTTTCCTCATGTGTGCATATATGAGGTGTGGGGGGGCGGGGGCGGGCGGGGGCTCATTTGGATGCTGCTTTTTTCCTACTTCTCATTTCAATCCAGCTTGAGTGTGGCTACTAAATTGAAGTCTCTGCAGTTTCCATTTACTATACCAAGATGCATTTTAAGGATTTGTTTTTTTGCTTCCTTTGCCTCTCACAGGGGAAGTGGCATAGTCTGTACCAGGGTTAGGCAATTCCGGTTCTCGAGAGCCATAGGCAGGTCAGGTTTTCCGGATAACCACAATAAATATGCATGAGATAGATTTGTATCTCAAGGAGGCATATATATTCATTGTGGATATTCTGAAAATCTGACCTGCCTGTGGCTCTCGAGGACTGGAATTGCCTACCCCTTGGTCTGTACCATATTAGTCATTCTCATAAACCAACAAGCCAGTCTAAAAATAAGAAGTTGATATATTAAGAACAGTATAACAGGAAATCCATGTTACTCTCATGATATGTGAGATTTTATGCGCTAAAGATTTATATTACAATTTAACTAACTATGGGGCTCATTTTCAAAAAAGAAAGATGTTTAAAAAAATGGCATAAACCGGCACTTGGACATTTTAATCGTCAAAACATCCAAGTGCCGAGTTTCAAAATTGACTTCCTAGATGCCCTGCAAGACTTGGACAATTTTATTTTTAATAATACATGAAAACATTGGACATCATAAGGACCAAGACGTCTAGATAGGTGATTTAAAAAAAAAAAAGATATCTAGCAGTTTCAAAAATTGACGTTTTTGCCGCCTGGTTTTTGGATGCACTTCTCAAGATGTCCAAATCAGACTTAGACGCACTATTGAAAATGGGCTCATTTCCAAAGCAGTTAGACAATGGCACTTTGTGGGTCTAAGTGTTTTGAAAATGAGCCTCTCAGTTTATGCCCATTGAGAGAAATGGGTGGTTCCGTCAAGCCAGTTTTGGGCTTTGCAGATTATATAGGCAGTGCAGCCAAATAAGTGCTTTTTATATGCTATTAATAAAGGTTGATGAATTTTTGTATATCTGGGTGAAGCAAGGGGTCTGAAGATGGAATGTTTCATTCATTGTACTACTGTTGTTATTGTTGGGACATTGCTGAAGTCCCTTGTTCTTTCTTTGTTTCAGTGATGAGTTCCCTGTGTGCAATATAATTCTTAAAGATTTATATTAAACAAATGTTAACATGCCTTTGAGATAATTACATAATATTTTCTATATTTATATGCATTATAAAAAATGTCAAATTCATCCAATCACTAACCATTCTAGCTGAGGCACAAAAATTAATTCATGTGTTTATGGGAGGAGGGAATTGAGAGCTTTATTGAAAAATGTGTGAACTAGACAGAGAATGCATCAAAATAAACACTGTTGTAACATGTGGAGGGGCATTTTCAATATGACATCTGAATCTGAGTTTAGACGTTTTGGGGGAAAAACATCCAAAACTCCAGTAGAAAAGATGACCATTTACAAACCTTGGTATTATCCACAAAAATGCAAAACCTACCTTCTAACAGTTAACCCTTCGACAATGTCATTCACAAACATATTGAACAGAATCTGCCCCAACACCGATCCTTGATGCATTCTACTACTCACCATTCTTTCCTCTGAGTGATTTCCATCAATCACCATTCTCTGGCACTAAAGGAGGACAAAGCAATCGCTGACAAACTGAACACATTTTTTGCATCTGTATTTACCGAAGAAGATGTACACAGCATACCGGAACCCATTAGGCTATATGCTGGAAACGAAGACGGAAAGCTGACAGGATTGACGGTCAGTCTAGAAGAGGTATGTAGGCAGATTGATAGGCTTAAGAGCGATAAATCCCCGGGACCAGATGGCATTCATCCGAGGGTCATCAAGGAACTGAAAGGGACCATAGCTGAACTGCTTCAACTAATAGCCAATCTGTCGATCAAATCAGGAAAGATTCCTGGAGACTGGAAGGTGGCGAATGTTACACCGATCTTCAAGAAAGGTTCGAAAGGAGATCCGGGGAACTACAGACCGGTGAGTCTGACCTCGGTACCGGGAAAGATGGTAGAGTCAATGATAAAGGACAGCATCATTGATCACCTTGACGGACATGGGCTGATGAGGACCAGTCAGCATGGTTTTAGCAAATGCAGATGGTTTGACTGTTGGCATTGGGCAGTCACCGTGCTGCCTAATGCCGTCTGAATATCGGGGTGTTAGAGAATAGTACTTAGGTAGAATACTACCATAAACAGTACTTGTTAGTAAATATACCTGGGTAAAATTAACAGCATAAAGACGTCCAGTCAGTATTAGTACAGCCCTTCAGTATCCAGAGTTGTCTGGATAAATAAGTGGACAGTGTTAATATTCAGAGCTATCTGGTTAAATTTGAGCAGAGCCCCTGGAATGAATCCTATGCTACCTCTCTGGCAGCAACTAATTTTTTTTCCCCCCCGCTACCGTGTTTGTTGGACAAAATTGATATTGTTAGGGGAAAAGGGATTTGAAAATCAAAGATTTTTCAGGTCAGCTTCCAAAATTACCTTCACTGTGATAGTCAGCCTCATAGTGACTAGCAAAGTACATAGGCAAATAATATTGCAGTGTGTTCTTCTGTTATGGATCATTCACTGATTCTATGGTTAATATGAGCAGAGTGTAGCTTTTATCCTGCCAAGAAAACAGATCCCAGCCTTATATATTACGCCTGATATGGACGTTGTCTAAATGAATGTAGTTCACCTTGGTTTCTTAGTAATGGACTAACACAAGCTTGATTCAGCTCTTTGTAAAACCTGTAAAAGTGACATTATAGTAATTTGTGCGTGATCCCTTCATTTTGGTCTTATAAAAAGCCCCATTTAATGAATAATGACCTAAATTTCTGGGTATGGAGACTTCTGAACCAGTCCTCATCCACCCTTTAAAATATGTCTGTCACTGATTTATCTCTACAACAGGAGAGAGAAGAAAATATTCTATGTGAACTTCTCTGGCAATAAGATAAATCATGATTTCACAGAATTTTCAGGCCCAAGGATACTTTGTTATTCTATAAATATTGTTTGATATAAGCATACAAGTATTTAATAACATAAGAATATCCACACTGGGTCAAACCAATGGTCCATCTAATCTAGTTTCTTGTTTCCAACAGTGGCCAATCCAGGTCATAAGTACCTGGCAGAATCCCAAATAGTATCAAGTTTCCATGTTATTGATCCCAGGGCAAGCAGTGGCTTCCCCATGTCTATCTGAATAGCACATTATGGACTTTTTCTCCAGAAACTTGAGCAAATCTTTTTTTTAACACCCAGATACACTTGGGGGTCCTTTTATAAAGCCGCGCTAGCGGGGTTAGCGTGTCGGACATTTCATCACGCGCTAACCCCCACGGCAAGCAAAAAAAACTAACACCTGGTCAATGGAGGCATTAGTGACTAGCGCGGCAGGCGGTTTAACACGTGGTATTCCGCTTGTTAAACCCCTACTGCGCCTTGATAAAAGGACTCCTTAGTACTATTACCACATTCTCTTGTAATAAGATCCAGGGCTCAAGTATTTGTTGAGTGAGAAAACATTTTCTTCTATATTTTAAAAGTACTTTGTATTACCATGTAACTTCAAGGAGTGTTCTCTGGTCTTTGCCCTTTTGTGACAACATAGGTCAAAGAGCACACACTTAAAATTCCATATATAAAACACATATGTAAAAGAAAAAAAACAGATACCACTCTCTAACAGACCACATTAGACCTGCTATGAAGCATGTTTAGGCTTTGTCAAATGGTTCCGATTGAGCAGCACTCCACTGCAGGGATTAGGCGAGGCTGCCCAATTAATTCAATGATTTTTGTCCCACACCTCCTCCTCAGAAGCCAAACTGGCAAGGGATACTGGCAAGTGACAACATCAGGAAAATGCACATTTAGGGGGGAATTCATCAAGGAGTGCTAACCGATTTAATGTGCACTAAGGGACAAATTCTATTAAGGAAACCTGTCTGTCTCCTTAGATGCTGTCTGTCTGTCTTTCTTTATTTCTCTCTGTCTCCTTGGCCGCTGTCTGTCTGTATTTCTTTATTTCTGTCTCTCTCCTTGGCCGCTGTCTGTCTGTCTCCTTGGCCGCTGTCTATCTGTCTTTATTTCTGTCTCTCTCCTTGGCCGCTGTCTGTCTGTATTTCTTTATTTAGATCACTCTCCTTGGCCATTATATGTCTGTCTGTCTTGTTTTTTCTGTCTCTCTCTCTCCTTGGCCACTATCTGTTTTTTGTTTTTTTTTCTCTCTCTCTCTCCCTGGCCCCCTGTCCTTGTGTGTGTGTTGTCTTTATTTATGTCTGTCAGTCTATCTCCCTGCCCCCTGCCTGTATGTCTCTCATGCCCCTTCTCCCACCTATCTGTCTTTCACTCCCACCTACCTGTCTTTCAGTGTGTGTGTCTCTATTTCTGTCTGTCTGTTGATGTCCCTGCCCACTGCCTGTCTGTTTATCATGCCCCTTCTCCCACCTACCTTTTTCTTTTTTTTATCATGTTATATTGTATACAATGGAAAGGGCTACCGGCGCACAGTAACCGCCACAGGATACAGGAAACTGCCACGCATGCACTCATAGCAAACCGTCATGCACACACGTGCTGCACGTGGCGAAAGTGCGCACGCTTTAACATTTTTCTGCCACGGATCATGGAGGCAGGGATCACGGAAGTAGGAGTGTGCATGCGCGCTTAGGGTTTTATTATTATTGATAAGTTGTCTAGCCTAATACAGCTGGCACGTGGTACAAGAAAAGGATACCCTCTATTTCCATTAATATTCAACCTGACTTTGGAGCCATTATATACTACACCGGACTCACTACAATATATTATGGAGGTAATTGGTAGTTTCTCTTCTATTTCTGGCTATAAATTAAATACATCAAAAACAGAAGTGATGCCTATAAATTGTCTGGAAGTGGGAGATATTCTCAAAGATCGAAGCCTCCAATGGTCTCCATTCAAGATTAAATACTTGGGCATTTGTTTTGGTCTAATGGTTGAGGAAACAATTGCATACAACACTACTTGTGTGCATGACGATATAAATAAAGTGACTACATGTTGGTCTCCTCTGAATTCAATCAAAATGATGATTAAGCCAGTAATTAACTATGTTCTTAGTATGTTGTTCATACTTTTTGCTAAATCAGTATATAAAAAGATGGAGGTTACTTACTAAGCTTTTGTGGAATAATAAGCCACCTAAGATAAGCTTTAAAAAACTCAAAGCTAATAAAAACCGTGAAGGCGTCAACTTTCCAAGTGTCTATGAATATCACTTGACATTTGTTCTCGGACAAAGCTCAAAATGGATAATGTCAGACTTGCAAGTACCCATATCAGCTTGGATCAAGTTTGAGCGGGCAACTTTGGGAACCCCATTGTGGATGTTACCATATGTGGATGTTAAAGGTGAAAGGAATAATAATCCTTTGTTAATATCATCTAGAGAAGCATTTTATGAATTAGAAAGAACCGTTAATATTCTCTTTCTCATGTTTGTCACACTCACTCCATGCATAAATTTAATTTCTCCTGTATTTTAGAAATAGTCTCTGTTTCGGGAGATTCCTTTTTTTAAAATTCTTTATTCATTTTTAAACTGCAGTTATGCACAATAATTAATACATTTACATAGAATATTAAAATTAAGGCACAATAACCTTTCAAGAATTATTTCCTCCCACCCTTCCAAGAATGAATCAATAAATAAATACCTGTAAACAACCTAAAGACACCTCTTTAAATCAATTCCAAAGCGTACCCCTTTCCCCCCAAATGTGTATGTTTTAAAAGATCATCTAAAAAAAATCAGTCCTTACAGTATTTAGTTAATGGTTCCATACATTTTTTATAACTTCCCTGTTGAATGGCCATGAACCGTTCCATTTTAAAGACATAATGGAGGGACTCCCACCAGAATGAATAATTTAATCTGTCCCAATTTTTCCAGTTTTTTAAAATAAGCTGCATGGCAACCCCTGTCATTATACGAAGAAGTTTGTTATTTTTCACAGATATTTGACTCTTTGCCCTCATAAATGTATCATACAATAATACCACTGGATTCTTTCTAAAATACTTGTGAAACTTCAGATGTTCTGACATGGAAGTCTCAGTCCTTACTTCTATATCATAAGAACATAAGAATTTGCCTCCGCTGGGTCAGACCAAGGGTCCATCGAGCCCAGCGGTCCGCTCCCGTGGCGGCCCATCAGGTCCATGACATGATTCCTACTCCCTTATATCCTGAAAAACCCCTTTTCCCCTTTTATCCTTTCCAAAATATTGAAGAAAAAAAAATATTTTCTAATATTACCTAAAAGAGAAGTCCTTAGGTCATTATTGAGATGGCTTGGAGAAATCCACTGCTTATTCCTAGGATAAGCAGCATAAAATCTGTTTTACTGTCTAGGTTGGTCCCTGTTGGAAACAGGATGCTGTGCTTGATGGACCTTTGGGCTGTCCCAGTAGGGCAATTCTTATGTTCTTATGTACCTCCAGAAAGCAGTTAGTTTAGTAAGATTTAAAAAAGGTTTGGATAATTTCCTTAAAGTTCATTAGCCAATAAAAAGATGGATTTGGGAAAATTTCAAGGATTTTTTTTTTCCTTCCCCCCTTCTTCACATAAGTTCATGTCATCCTTTTTCTTCTTCTCTACCCATTATTTTAAGTTCTTGTAAACCGTGTTGAGCTCCATACTCATGGAGATGATGCAGTATATAAACTTAAGGTTTAGATTAGATTAGGATAAGAAGCTTAAAATCTGTTTTACTCTTTGGGGATCTTGCCAGGTACTTGTGGCCTGGGTTGTCCACTGTTGGGCCTGATTGACCTTCAGTCTGTCCCCAAATGGCAATGCTTATGTTCTTATGTTGATCCAGTAAAATGTATCACTGTGTGAAAGAAGGGATACACACATTTAGAAAGCTTTTAAATCCGTCCCTCCGATTAGGTCAGAATATGCCACTATTGAGGTATAATATGGTTTAGTATAAAGGAAAGTCTTTGCATCAGAGGCACTGGACGATCTTTGTGGCTGGAAAGGTCAAGCCAAAAATCTGTAGTCCCACCCCAGCATTTCAATTTGCTGATATTGTTTTGAGCAAAACAGTCATTAGACCATGAACCAATCAGGCTCCCCCATTCTGCTCCCTGTGGTGTGTCTCATCTAAAGATGATAACATTTTACTCACTCAACCAGTGGTTTTCTCAACTTTTTATATTCTACCCCCATTTTTCTATAGGGGTGAGTTGAATGAAGTAAATTTGCCTGTCAAGATAAGGTGGGAAGAGCAAAGTTTAACCCTTCAATAGAAACCCATGCAAGGTGGGTCTACCCTGCAGGACACAAATGTCCTTCAAGCACGTATCATCCACCAAGTGTCACCAGATCTAAGCCCAGGCCTTAGCAACAATCCTATCACAAAACGATGTAGATGTCCTATTTCTATTTTAAGCAGCACATTTTCTGCTACAATTCTGCCTTGCATTATGCTTATTAGTAGCTAGCAAAGGGTGATTTAATATAAAAGCATCTGTCCAGCTGTACAGATAATAACTTTAATGCATATATGCCTTGCATTAGTAAACAGTGTTAGAAAGAGGTATATAAATATAGACTCTTCCATTTCGGTTTCCTTACTCATTCCTAAATCTATAAAAGACTTATATTGCGGCCTACTATTTTCTTAGGAAATCTAAGTTCACTGATTATTCACCTCAAAATTTTGCAAGATATAAAGTAAATGCTAGTTTTAATACATGGGAAACAAGTTCAAGGGGGTCCCGGGTCCCCTCCCCCCCCCCCATATATTGGAGCCAAGAGCTATTTAAAAATGATGCCCTGTAGGGAACCAGCTTTGCAGCTTTTTCACTGCCATCCTCATCATAGATGTTGTAGGTACAGCTGCTTTAGCATTAAAGAACCACAGAGCTGAATGGGAGACCGGAAGCTCAGAATAATGAAAAAAATGACACCCCTCCCCCCCCCCCACCCCTCAGCTAAGTTTGAAAACTTTGTTGCCATTTATATCTTAAAGGTATTTAAAATTTCTGGTTGAAATCTTCCCTGTCCTGCCAGAGAAAGAACGTTTTAGATCTTTAAATCTGTCCCCAAATGTTTTATGATGAAGACCAATGATAATTTTAGTTGCCGCTCTCTGGATCAACACTATAAAATGTATATATTTATGAAAGTGCAGTACCCAGACGTGAGCACAGAACTCACCGGAGACTTATACAGAGGCATTATCGCCTCTTTTTTCCTGCTGGTCATTCCTCTCCCTATCCACTTAAGCCTGGGCACCTCATGTGTGCTGCACTGTCTGCTATTCCGGATTAACACAGTGGCTGAATGAGAAACGGAAGAAAATGCCTTTCACTGTGCCCATGGTATAGCGTGAACCAAGAAGAAACAAGCCAAAACTGCAGATATGTACAACGATGTAGGCAAAATTTATTGTGACAACAAAACTATATATTAAAACTTTTTTACCAAACAGGGGACCCAACACGGTCCGTGTTTCGGACAACCTTCATCAGGGGTCCATGGTAAAAAAAGGAAAAAACATATGTCACAACAAATGTATATAATAAAGCCAAACTGATGTTATGTCATGCTGAGAGTCACTGTGAATAGTAAAAATCGCTAGCGTGACATAACATCAGTTTGGCTTTATTATATACATTTGTTGTGACATATGTTTTTTCCTTTTTTTACCATGGACCCCTGATGAAGGTTGTCCGAAACACGGACCGTGTTGGGTCCCCTGTTTGATAAAAAGATTTTAATATATAGTTTTGTTGTCACGATAAATTTTGTCTACATCGTTGTACATATCTGCAGTTTTGGCTTGTTTCTTCCTGGTTGGTTTTTTCACTGCAGAAAAGGTTGGACTCCCCTCTTTTTGTTTCTATAGCATGAACCAACAAATCATTACTCAGACTTATTTTTGCAAGACAAAAATTGATGATTCACAAAGAGGAATAAATCAAAAATTGTGTATCCTGATTGCCCGTCAGCAATTAAACCCGTTCCTCATGACACGGAGAATCTAATTCCTCCTTCCACATCTGCAGCACAATGTTCCGAAAGTTCAGATGAAGAATGTCACTTAAAATGCACTTCTTACATTCACCTCGACTTCTTCCTACCCAATCTTGGTGATGTCAGCTATGAGCATGGGGAAAGATTTAATCAAGGTGATGGAAAGCAGATATCAGAGAAAGTTCAATCCCAGTATGATGGGAGACTGTTGGTTCTTGCAAAGAGAGTAGAAGCGTAAAAGCAAACATTTCTGAACATGCTGACATCACTTTTGCGTGAGTTAAGAGAGGCGTAAATATATGCTGTAACATGTCTCCTCATTGTCTTTGTGTTTGTATTCAGAGTAAACTCCTTAACACAAGTTTGGTGGGACACAGTTCATACTCATAATATGCCAATATGGCAAACTGTCTAAAAAATCAGTAACTTCTATCTCAGAAATCTGACATGCCAGCTGAATTTCATAAGAACATAAGAAATGCCCCTGCTGGGTCAGACCAGATGTCCATCCTGCCCAGCAGTCCGCTCACGCGGAGGCCCTCAGGTCAAAGACCAGTGCTCTAAATGAATCCAGCCTCACCAGTGTATGTTCCAGTTTAGCAGGAACTTGTCCAACTTTGTCTTGAAACCCTGGAGGGTGTTTTCCCTTATAACAGACTCTGGAAGAGCTTTCCAGTTCTCTACCACTCTCTGGGAGAAGAAGAACTTCCTTATGTTTGTACAGAATCTATCCCCTTTTAACTTTAGAGAGTGTCCTCCCGTTCCCCCTACCTTGGAGAGGGTGAACAGCCTGTCTTTCTCTACTAAGTCTATTATCTTCAGTATTTTGAACGTTTCGATCAAGTCCCCTCTGTCTCCTCTTTTCAAGGGAGAAGAGGCCCAGTTTCTCCAATCTCTCACTGTACGCCAACTACTCCAGCCCCTTAAATATTTTAGTCGCTCTTCAATTACAGATCTGAAATCAGCGTCATTAAATTAACTAAGAACACTTCTTAAGTTCTCAGTAGCAAAGAAAAACTTTTTTCTGTTGACCAGTGTTATCCAACTGGAACAATACATATATGAAATAGTAAAACTGGCTCCAGTTTTACTACTTTTTATATGTATTGTTCCAGTTGGATATTTCATCTGCAATTTGTGTCTAGTTTCTTAACTTCATTTATGCAATGCATCCATTTTTTTATAAATTATCCACTACTATTTTTATCCTACCCCATCTGTTTACCCATCTCAAGATCATATATACAATTTTCCATGCATCCTGCTTTCATTTTGTACACAGAATTTCACCCCATAACTTTACCATTTTCTTGTTTTATGGCAGCATAAATACATTATATTTTTAGCATTCATTTGAAAAATGTTACAAACAAAAAGTCAGCTTTGAAATTTAAATGATCTTACAAAACAAATCCACTAATTAACTTTCTACAGAAGAGAAAATTAAGCAATTTAAGGAAATATTCATGGCTAAAATACGTAACTAAGAAAAGGAAAAAAATGTAGAAGGTAGAGTTGAGCTGCATTTTATAGAAAAATAAAAGATGACGGCAGAAAAAGATCATTTGGCAATGCTTTTTGAGTTAGATTCAATAAATGAAGCCCAAAGTTAGATGCCGGAATGATCCATGGTAAGCTACTATTCTGTAAAGAATATTATCCAAAGCCATTCCTTATAGAATATTAGTTTAACACACATTTTGCACATAACTCTGGGCACAAGCCAAAAGTTGGGTTTAATGTGGGTGTTAATTCAGGGGAGTTATGCAGGTATTCCATAACATCATGCCTATTTCTGGGAATGCCCCTGACCCACTTATGCCATTCCCTATGGGTGGCTTATACATGGCAGATCTGCGGAATAACTCCTAATTACTGCCATTCAAGTGCTTCTTAACTTCAGTAATTGATTGTTATTGTAGACTGTGATAAATTGTAGGCGGACCTTAGCAAATTGGAAGACTGGGCGTCCAAGTGGCAGATGAAATCTAATGTGGACAAATGCAAAGTGATGAAGAACCAGAATCATAGTTACCAGATGCTAGGGCCCACCTTGGGCTAAGAAAAGGATTGGGGGTATCATTGTAGATACTACGATGAAACCTTTCGCCCAATGTGATGTGGCAGCCAAAAAAGCAAACAAGATGCTAGGAATTATTAGAAAAGGGATGGTTAACAAGACTAAGAATGTTATAATGTCTCTGTCACTGCATGGTAACATAGTAACATAGTAGATGACGGCAGATAAAGACCCGAATGGTCCATCCAGTCTGCCCAACCTGATTCAATTTAATTTTTTTTTTTTTTTTTTCTTCTTAGCTATTTCTGGGCAAGAATCCAAAGCTATACCCAGTACTGTGCTTGGGTTCCAACTGCCGAAATCTCTGTTAAGACTTACTCCAGCCCATCTATACCCTCCCAGCCATTGAAGCCCTCCCCTGCCCATCCTCCACCAAACAGCCATACACAGACACAGACCGTGCAAGTCTGCCCAGTAACTGGCCTAGTTCAATATTTAATATTATTTTCTGATTCTAAATCTTCTGTGTTCATCCCACGCTTCTTTGAACTCAGTCACAGTTTTACTCTCCACCACCTCTCTCAGGAGCGCATTCCAGGCATCCACCACCCTCTCCATAAAGTAGAATTTCCTAACATTGCCCCTGAATCTAATGGTGTGACCTTACCTTGAGCATTGCATTCAATTCTGGTTGTCATATCTCAAAAAAAGATATAGCAGCACTAGAAAACGTTCCAAGAAGAGTGACCAAGATGATAAAGGGGATGGGACTCCTCTAGTTTAAGGAAAGACTAAAAAGGTTAGGACTCTTCAGCTTGGAAAAGAGACAGCTGAGGGGAGATAGGATTGAAGTCTACAAAATCCTGAGTGCTGTAAGAACAGGTACAAGTGGATTTATTTTTTTTTTTTTAAATCCATCAAAAATTACAAAGACATTGGGGACACTCGATGAAGTTACAGAGAAATACTTTTAAAACCAACAGGAGGAAATATTTTTTTCACTCAGAGAATAGTTAAGCTCTGGAACGCGTTGCCAGAGGATGTGGTAAGAGCAGTTAATATAGCTGGTTTAAAAAAAGGTTTGGACAAGTTCCTGGAGGAAAAGTCTATAGTCTGCTATTGAGACAGAAATGGGGGAAGCCACTGCGTGCCCTGGTTCGGTTGCATGGAATGTTGCTACTATTTGGGTTCTTGCTGGGTACTTGTGACCTGGATTGGCGCTATGAAGATGAGATACTGGGCTTGATGGACCATTGGTCTGATGCAGTAAGGCTGTTCTTATGTTCATACCTAGTTGCTTTTCTATCTCCAAATACTTCTAGTAGATTACTCTGCTTTGTCCCAATAATTGTATTTGCATGTTCATATACAAGGAAGCTAACATTGTCCTATTTTGGTCCAACATAATGGAATCCCTTCCCCCCCCCCCCTTTTCTTTATGTCTGGAGGGGGACTGCATGAAATTCCAGAGGACAGTCAAACTTGGTTGTTTACTGATTAACAATTCTGATGGCTGTAATGTATTAGTTTAATATTTAATATTATTTTCTGATTCTGAGCACAGAGGATTTAGAATCAGAAAATAAGATTAAATATTGAACTAAGGCTAGTACTGGGCAGACTTGCACGGTCTGTGTCTGTATATGGCCGTTTGGTGGAGGATGGGCTGGGGAGGGCTTCAATGGCTGGAAGGGTGTAGATGGACTGGACTTAACAGAGATTTTGGCAGTTGGAACCCAAGCACAGTACAGGGTAAAGCTTTGGATTCTTGCCCAGAAATAGCTAAGAAGAAAAAATTAAAAATTTAAATTGAATCAGCTTGGGCAGACTGGATGGACCATTCGGGTCTTTATCTTCCGTCATCTACTTTGTTACTATGTTACTATGTTTGTTTTTATTCTTTAGCATCGTTTTAATATTTTATTGTATAACGCTCAGATTGTACTTTAATATACCATTCTTTGAAAACATCAGTAGATGAGTGTAATCAAGTCAAAATTACAAAAATCAAAAAAGAAAATGTGGACCTAAAAGAGACAAATTTTGAAACATCAATTTGTTTAGTTGGAAAGATCTAGTCGTCTGTCTTGTGTATGACCACAGCCCGGTGATCAAACCCTGTTGTATATTATTGCCTAATTAAACAGAGCCTTCTCATTAACATGATCTGATGTATTCACTTCCCACATGTTCTGCCACTTATAATGATAATTGTTAAACTTGGAAGATACTTTCTGACACATGCTAAGTGGAAACCAGGCATCATGTACAGTATGTCAAATGATAAGTAAATTAACGCTAGCTTTTACAAAGCTGTGGTAGAGGTTTCTACGAATTCTTATGAGCATTGGAGTATTTACCTCGCTGGCCCATGGTAAAAACTTTTACTGTGGCTTTGTAAAAAGGAGCCCTAGATTATTTAATTGTCATTAATCCCTCCCCATTTTAATAATAATAATAAGGATTTTATTCTTATATACCGCCAAAGCCGTGGTAATTCGAGGCGGTTTACAACAAAGAAGAGCTGGACAAACAGCAAATACAGGTACAATGTAAGATCATCAAAATACAGGAGAGCAGGATACAGAAGTGAGGCATAAGAGATTTTACAACACCACGGCAGAGGTTTTTAGTGCAGGCCGGCACACTGGATATGACTGATTGAAAAAGAAATCGGCAAACCAAGAGAGGCAGGAGAGCAATAGTGAATGATCAACCAAGTCAAAAGCAGCAGATAGATCCAAGGAGACAGGGAGGAAAATATTATGCTTACCTAGATGTGTATATTTATCAAAGTTATCTAAGCAGTTTTTTTACAATCAGGTACTCAAGTATTTTCCCTATCTGTCCCAGAGGACTCACAATCTATCTAATGTACCTGGAGCACAAGCAGCATGGGATTTGAACCCACAACCACTCCTTCCTCATCTAAGGGATCAGTTACAACGGTTTCAGTACAGTGATAGACTCTGAGACTAAACTGTCTTGGGTGTACAGCAAGCAATTTTTTCCACTTATGTGGAAAATTAGGGAAAGGGAGTGGGGACTTTTATCCTGCCTTTTTGTCGCTTTGGCATTTCAAAACTGACATTCAAAGTGGTGGGCACTGGAGGATTAAATGACTCGCCCAGGATCACAAGGAGCAGTCCCAAGATTTGATCTTACAACCTCTGCAGGCAGAGGCAGCTGCTCAACCAGTGAACCACTCTCTCTAGTAGTTTGATACTGCTTAATAACATTCAAGAAGTGTAGGATCTAAAGAGGGTTCCTTAAAGATTAGACAGCCAATGGCAGATTTCCAAAGATCTGGAACCTGTCCAGACAAGTGGCTATTGTTGAGGGATTTTTTGCCAAACAAAGGAAAGGACTGAGTGAACATGAAGTAGTCTTGACAGTAGGGAAGATCTTAGAGAGTGAATGTAATGTTTGTAACTGGAAGAACGAAAGGAAGACCAGAAGGACCTGAAAATAGAAGTAAATGGGCCTGTGTCAAGAATCATAGGGTCTAGTGTGATAATACCAGAGGAACTTAGTCTGGGCAATGAATTCATGAAAGTGCATTAATAATAAACACCTTTTCAACATTCAAAGTAAGAAGATTATAAGACAGTCAGATGGACCATTAGGTAAGCATAGGATAAAAAGGGCATTCAGGGACAACAAAGCCATAGTGGGGAGACTAGCGGATCCTATTACCAAGCTGTATTGAGGACTAGTGCATGCTTACTACAGCTTAAAAGGACTTACCAGGACATGCTCAAGTGTTTGGGTTAGCATTGAAGGGAAGTGCCGTAACTGAGACTAGCCTTACCTTCGTACGTTCTGGTTCAGCAGGAACTTGTCCAACCATGTCTTGAATCCCTGGAGGGTATTTTCCCCTACGACAGCCTCCGGAAGAGCATTCCAGTTTTCTACCACTCTCTGGGTGAAGAAGAACTTCCTTACGTTTGTATGGAATCTATCCCCATTTAACTTTTGGAGAGGGTGAACAACCTGTCTTTATCTACTAGGTCTGTTCCCTTCATTATCTTGAATGTTTCGATCATGTCCCCTCTGTCTCCTCTTTTCAAGGGAGAAGAGGCCCAGTTTTTCGAGTAGTACTGTGTCCTTCATGTGCGGCGACCAGTGCTGGATGCAGTATTTCAGGTGAGGGAGTTCCCATGGCCCTTTAGAGCGGCATGATAACCTTCTCCGATCTGTTCGTGATCACCTTCTTAATCATTCCTAGCATTCTATTTGCCCTTTTCGCAGCCACTTTGCATTGCGTGGACAGCTTCATTGATTTGTCGACCAATACTCCCAAGTCTCTTTCCTGAGGGGTCTCTCCAAGTACTGCACTGGACATCATGTATTTGTGTATAAGATTTTTGTTACCGACATGCATCACCTTACACTTATCCACATTAAACCTAATTTGCATGTCATGGCCCATTTCTCGAGCGTATTTATGTCCCGTTGCAGGTCTTCACAATCTTCCTACGTCTTCACTACTCTGAATAACTTTGTATCGTCTGTAAATTTAATCACCTCACTCGTCGTACCAATTTCCAGATCATTTATAAATATGTTGAAGAGCAAAGGTCCAAGCACCGAACCCTGCGGCACTCCACTGGTGACACTTTTCCAGTCCGAGTATTGTCCATTTACCCCCATTCTCTGTTTCCTATCCACCAGCCAGTTTTTAATCCACATGAGTATTTCACCTTCGATTCCATGGCTCGCAATATATCGAAGTAGTTGTTCATACGGAGCCTTATTGAGCGCCTTCTGAACATCCAGATATACAATGTTGACCAGGTCACCCTTGTCTATCTGGGGCAATGGGAGGATTAAGTGACTTGCCCAGGGTCACAAGGTGCAGCGTGGGTTTGAACCCACAACCCCAGGGTGCTGAGGCTTTAACCACTGTGCCACACTCAAATAGTGGATCATCTCATCTTAAATTTTTCAGTTCAGTGAATATAGCCTATGAGAACAGTGGAGCTGCCTGTGTGTTGAACTGGTCACTGGTCTCAAGTTTGCAGTGGAGATAAAGTTCAACCTTGGTTGCAATTTTTGGTCAACAGACTGCAGGTCATTCCATGGAAAATATTACATTGAGGTGACTGTCCACTGGATTTGATAGTCTAGGGAGGAAGTCTGCTTAAGACTTAAGGGTTTCCATACATTTGACATTCTTGCATCAGTTCTCAAAGACAAACAGAGTTGCCTTCAGATGGAAAATTGTTAGAACAATAGGAAATGATTCCAACATTGTGAAGGCCTTCTCCGTACCTGGCCAGCATATGACAATAATGAAGATGATAATGACAATAAGGATGATAAAGTATTCTTCATCATACGGACGTCAAGTGTTTTAAACAGAGATTCATTTGATCAATATTCCAAAAGATATCAGCAATATTGCAGCCTGGCCAGATTTAAAGAAAGGTTTTAATCAGACTGAGCAATCCACTCTCTGCCAGTACAGTTACTGGATACCAGTTTAGCTGTGCTGGTTTAATAATGATTCATAAGCACACTTGCCTGAATGATAGTTGTTGTTTTTTTATTTAATTTTACTAAAAGCAAAGTGGATTTAATTACAGAACAATAAAGTTATTGGGACAAAAATGTTTACAATAGTTACATTCATTGTTATGATTTCAAAAAGTAAGGCCCTCTTTTACAAAGCCATGTTAGGCTTTTTTTATCGCCAGCCACGGCGTTATAAGCTCCAATTCTATGAGCCTCGGAGCTTATGTCACCGCGGCCAGCATAAAAAACGCCTAACACAGCTTCGTAAAAGGGGGGAATATAATAGGCAATAACTTTTTTACTTTCACTTGTTAATTTTTTAATGTATTATTCACTGTTCTTGTACTTAAGTATTAGAAAATACATTTATTTTTACTTGTGTTTAAGTACTTTGGTCAAGCACTATGTTCAGAAATCAGTCCAGGAGACTGTTATTAAAATGGTCAAGTGTCTATCACACGGAAACATTCAGGGCTCCTTTTATCAAGGTGCGGTAGGTGGTTAACGCGCGGAATACCGCACGTTCAACCGCCTGCCGTGCTAGTCGCTAACGCCTCCATTGACGAGGCATTAGTTTTTAGGCTTGCCGCAGAGGTTAGCGCACGATGAAATGTCTGACGCGCTAACCCCCATAGCGCGCTTTGATAAAAGGAGCCCTCAGTGGTATAAAAATGTATACTTTGGCAGGAAAGTGAGAAAGTGGAGTTATGATAAAAACATTTAAATACTTCCAAGGAATAAGTGTGCAAGTAGACTATAAGTTTCTGAAATAAATTAATGATGACATAGGAATCCTTTGGGAAGGATGTTCTTGAATGAGGGGGTGAAAAGGGACAGAGGAAAAATCTAAGGGGGAAATTTCATATCAGGGCTCCGAGAGTGCCTATTCTATAGTGGTTCCATTATAAAATACTAGTGTAAATCCACATTGGTGTGCTTAAATGTAGACATGACCATTTATGCCAGAATGATGTCTGGTGCAAATGGGCTCATCTAAGAGTGACATTGAATGTGCATAACTCGAGTTGGAGACGTGCCATGTACCTCCCGTTCTCTGCCTACATTTATGTCCCTTTGTAGTTATTCACTTCAACCCTTTCCTGATATTGTCTTGGGTTTATTTATTCTTCGCCTTATGCAAAGTGAACACACATAATAAATACACCATTACATTAGTGATTTTTATTCCGCCATTACCTTGCGGTTCAAGGCGAATTACAGAAGAGGATTGTTCAAGGCGAATTACAGAAAAGGATTTCTGGACATGTCCAGAGGCGTTACAGAGTAGAGCGAGTTGCTTCAGAGGATTGAAATGTTTCATTTGGTGTGTGTTAGTCTTCATGGATTTCTTGAATAGCAGGGTTTTTATTTCTTTTCTGAAAGTTTTGTTTTCTGGGGTCACGATTAGTAGATTGGAGAGTTGGAGGTCTGTGCCTGTGTGGCTAGAAGGCCATCGTACAGTTTTTTTCCGTTTGATGTCTCTGATTGGAGGGTATGTGAATGGTGTCTGGGTTCTCCTGTGTCTGGTTGTGGTAGTTTGGGTTAGGCGGTTGTTCAAATAGGCTGGGCTGTCACTATTTATGGATTTAAATAGTATACAGTAGAATTTAAATAGTATTCTTGCTTGAATTGGTGAATCAAGGTATGCATCGGTGATAAAACAATATGACACAAGGCATATAGCTGTAGGCATAACTAATATTGACCACAATCAGAAGATGTCAGCCCAGGAGACTGTTATTAAAATGGTCAAGTGTCTTCATCATACCTTATAAATTAGCATGTAATGCTACTTTTTTTGCACTTAACACATGCAAGGTTCATATAACTGCACACTGCCAGTTCTAGAATTACTTTCTACACAAGGGGATCTGCCTCTCATTAGAGAGAGTGGAGACAAGAGTAATGTAAAAGTTCAAGAATGCATGATAAGAGTATTATTTCTTTAGAAAATTGCTATTAATTATGTCTATAGCGCTACCAGATGTACACAGCGCTGTATAGAGTCACAAAAAAAGATGACAGTCCCTGCTCAATAGAGCTTACAATCTAAACATACAAGACAGACAAACAGGATGTCATGGATACAGTTAAGGGGAACGATTAATCAGCTGGCTGGGTTGGAGGGCAATGGGGAGTAGGGTTAAGGATTGAAGGCTATATCAAAAAGGTAGGTTTTCAGTCTGCTTTTAAACAAGGGAAGGGGTGGAACAACCTCCTAGAATTATTCAAAAAAGCATGGGACAAGCATAGAGGATCTCTGAGGAAGAAGATGGAATTGTAGAGCTGAGCAGCTGGTATGGAGTGAGCTGATGAGATAGGCCGCATGATCTTTTCTGCTATCATGCTTATGTTTATTTGGTGGTTAAATGCATTTTATAATTTGAGACCCTGCTGATTTCTGACCTAGTTACAGCATATCATTGACAGACGGCACTGGAAGACAGGTAAAGTGGAAAACAAGTATAATCTAGCACAATTTCTAAACATATTCAGCAGAAGGGCATGGCAAGCAGTGATTAGTTGTTAATGATACTGGAGCACTTCAGGGGTCTTGTGACTGATGGATTAAAAGGTCAGTTACCTGAATTAAAAGAATAGTTCCTGGGAAGGAGGTTCCAAGAGAATCATACTACTTATAGTTGGATATATTTTTTCTTTTTGCCTTTATGTAGTGAAATAGATAGGCTATGCAGTAATTCATCAATATAATTTCATGGGGATAAAATAGCAAGCTTTGAGGTAATGTTCCTCTGTATTTTATGTATATGATTCACTCATGCATTTGCATCCCAAGGAGATAAGAGTATCAGAAAAAGAATCTATTAAAAAAGAAAAAAAAGATTCCAGTTCAAAGAATAAAGGGTGAAAATAGCTTGTATGTTATCTTAGGCCCCCTTTTATCAAGCTGTGTTAGAGGTTTTTATCACCGGCTGCTGAGGTAAAAGCTCCAACTTCTCCTCTCCTCAGATCACTTCACTGGCTCCCAGTCTGTCTCCACATACGATCCAAACTCCTCTTATTGACATTGGTATACTCGCTCTGCAGCTCCTCAGTATCTCTCGTTACTCCCTATTCTCCCCTCCAGGAACTCCGCTCAACAGACAAGTGCTGCTGGAACAACCTGTCTGGCTTGCTATGTCAGGCTCCATCTCTGGTGGTATTCAAAGACAGACTAAAAGACCACTTATTTGAAGTTATTATTTGTGTATATATATATATATATATATAATCTAATCTAATCTAATCCTTAGGTTTGTATACCGCATCATCTCCACGTTCGTAGAGCTCGACATGGTTTACTGTAGGAGAAATAGGAAGGAACTACAACAGAGGGTTAGAGGTAGAAGTGTGAAGAAAATTTAGAGGACTTGGGATGCCAAGATATAAGAGTTTCCTTGATTCCTAAATTGGAGGGAGACTTACATTTTTTGAGAAATATATATATATATATGGGCTTTGATTGAGGAACAAAGAGGAACTTACCAAGTGTTGAAGGTACAAGTTTGATATTTGTCCTAGAGAAATGACTGCTTATGAATCAAGAGGATATAAGCTTAGCTTTTGAATTGACATGTGGTTTAATATCTGAGTATGTGTGGTGCAGTGGTTAGAGCTACAGCCTCAGTACCCTGCGGTTGTGGGTTCAAACCCTTCATTTCTCCTTGTGACCCTGTACATGTTACTTAATCTCTTTGAGCCTACCAGAAGGGAACTATGATAAAGTAGCCGGATGTAAAAAACACTTAGCTCTGGGCGTACTGCAGCACTGTGAAGGCCTAAGTCATTTTTAGATACGTCTAAAACCCGGTTCGATTATCGGCACTTGTACGACTTGTTTCACTGATCGTCTAAGTGTTGATTTAGGCCAATTTTTAGATGTATTTCCATTTCGATTATGAGCCCCATTGCTCCTCATTAGAGACACCAAAATATATGCACTATGGTGGGAGGGGCCTTAGGTGCCTGAATCAATCAGGCCCTAGGATCCTGTGGGGTTGTGCAATGGAGGGGCGGGCCTGCCTCATTTGGACGGAGGCGGGCCTGCTGGCCGGATGGTGCTAGGAACCATCCGGCCAACTTGCAGGTAAGCCCAAGGGGGGGGTTCCGGAGTGGGGGATTTTGTCGGGGGGGTCCGGCAAGAGGAGTTGGGCACTCTCCTGCTGGTGATCTTCGGGGGGGGGTGTTGGGGAGTCTGGCAGGAGGAGTTGGGCACCCTCCTGCCTGCGTTCTTTGGGGTAACCATTGGGGGGGTCTAGGGAGGGGGGTTGGGGAACTTTAACCCGATTCTGTAACCAGCATCTGCAACATGGACGTCGGTTACAGAATTGGATTAACTTTGGGCGGGTGTAGGCCCGATTTTTTATAGGATGCCCGGGACGGGCGTCTTATACAGAATCCAGGCCTATGTACTAAGGCCCTGATTCTCCAAAGTGCATCCCGATTTTAGGCGTCCTACAGCTGTCTAATCAGCCAATCGGGATGCACGTTTTAAAAAAAAAAATGCTCCCCAGGCAAGCCTGAAGGCACCTCCGGGAGCCTAGGGAGACCCGCAAGATGCCTAAGCTCGTCTAAGGGCCTTAGGCGGGCCTTAGGCTGAACCTAGGCGGCCCTATGCGTCTCCCTAGTAGAGGAGAAGCTTAAAATGTAGGCCAGCAAAATGCTGGCCTACATTGTAAGTAGACGCGGCCGCTATACTTATCGCGGCAAGGGATCTCTCAGCCGCTATAAGTATAGCGGGCCGTGGCCCCCTGACCAGGAGAGTGCCCAAACCCTCTGCCCGAAGACGCACCCCCCCCCACTACCGACCCCCCCCCCCCGACATTACCGATCCCCCCCGACAATATCGATAGCTGGCAGGAGGGTGCCCAATCCCTCCTGCCCGAAGACGCACCCCCCCCCGGCGCTAACCCCCCCAAACCTCCACTCCACCAAACCTGTTCTTAGAAGGGTCTTGCACGTCTTGAGCCGGCAGGCACGCCTCGTCGAAATGAAGCGGGCCCGCCCCTTCCCGGCCAATCAGACCTTAGACTTAGTGGGGATGGGTGGACCCGCTATGCCTAAGGCCTGATTGGTCCAGGCTTCTAGAGCCTGGGCCAATCAGGCCTTAGGCTTCGGCGGGATGTGCCGGGAAGGGGTGGGCCCGCTTCATTTCGATGAGGCGTGCCTGCCGGCTCAAGACGTGCAAGACCCATCTAAGAACAGGTTTGGTGGAGTGGAGGTTTGGGGGTTGTTAGCGCCGGGGAGGGGGGTGCGTCTTCGGGCAGGAGGGATTGGGCACCCTCCTGCCAGCTATCGATATTGTCGGGGGGAGGGGGGAGATCGGTAATGTCGGGGGGGCGGTCGGTAGTGTGAGGGGGTGCGTCTTCGGGCAGAGGGTTTGGGCACCCTCCTGGTCAGGGGGCCGCGGCCCGCTATACTTATAGCGGCAGAGAGATCCCTTGCCGCGATAAGTGTAGTGGGCCGTGTCTAATCTAACCCGTTTCTCTAACCCGCATCTGTAACATGGACGCCGGTTACAGAATCGAGGTTTAGTTTAGGCTGATTCTGAATAGGACGCCTCTCCCGGGCATCCTATTCAGAATCAGGGCCTAGGTGTCTTGCGGGCCTCGCCTTCAATATAGGCGGCCTGCCTGGGGAGCATTTTTTTTTAAAAACGTGCATCCCGATTGGCTGATTAGACAGCTGTAGGACGCCTACAGCTGCCTAAAATCGGGACGCACTTTTAGAGAATCAGGCCCTAAGTGTTCACTTGCATGTGCAAATTACATTGCACAACTAACTGCTGTTTATAATTATGCCCTCAAATGGCTTAGAAAGGAACCAGCCATTGTCAAACCGATTTAAATGTCTCAGAGAGGCTCTGGGCTGGAGGCTAACAGTAAACCAATTAGTGCCATTGAATATTTGTGGTTAGTGCCTAAGCTAAAATCAGGGACAAATCTTTGGCCCGGACGAAATCCACCCTAGGAAATAGCAGAACTACTACAGCAGGTTTGTAATCTATCCCTGAAAACAGGCGTGATCCCGGAGGATTGGAAGATAGCTAATGTTAAAAAAGGATCGAGAGGTGACCTGGGGAACTACAGACCGGTAAGTCTGACTTCGGTCCAGGGGAATATGGCAGAAGCGCTGATAAAAGATAGCATTGAGGAGCATCTAGAAAGGAATAAACTTATGATAACAAGCCAACATGACTTCTGCATGGGAAGATCGTGCCTAACGAACTTACTGCACTTCTTCAAAGGAATAAACAAACGGATGGACAAAGGGGACTCCATAGACATCGTATACTTAGATTTCAAAAAAGCCTTTGACAGGGTACCCTATGAACGCCTACTATGGAAACTGAAGAACCATGGGGTGGAAGGAGACGTACATAGATGGATCAAAAATTGGTTGGCGGGTAGAAAGCAAAGGGTGGGAGTGAAGGGCCACTACTCGGACTGGAAGAGGGTCACGAGTGGTGTTCTGCAGGGGTCGGTACTCGGACCACTGCTTTTCAATGTATTTATAAATGATCTAGAAACAGGGACGAAGTGTGAAGTAATAAAATTTGCAGACAACACCAAACTATTTAGTGGAGTTGGGACTAAAGAGGACTGTGAAGATTTACAAACTAGAAGAGTGGGCGACGAGATGGCAGATGAAGTTTAATGTAGAGAAATGTAAGGTCTTGCATGTAGGAAACAAAAACCCGAAGTACAGCTATACAATGGGAGGGCTGGTAATGGGTGTAAGTATCCTAGAAAAGGACTTGGGGGTAATAGTGGACAAGACAATGAAGCCATCGGCGCAGCGGCCTCTAAGAAGGCAAATAGAATGCTGGGTACTATCAAGAAAGGTATTACAACCAGAACGAAAGAAATTATCCTGCAGTTGTATCGGGTGATGGTGCACCCGCATCTGGAGTACTGCGTCCAATATTGGTCGCCGTACATTAAGAAGGATATGGCGATTCTTGAGAGGGTATGGAAAACCTTTCATATGCTGAGAGATTAGAGGAACTGGGGCTCTTTTCCCTGGAAAAGCGGAGACTTAGAGGGGACATGATAGAGACTTACAAGATCATGAAGGGCATAAAGAAAGTGGAGAGGGACAGATTCTTCAAACTTTCGATAAATGCAAAAACGAGAGGGCATTCGGAAAAATTAAGAGGGAACAGATTCAGAACCAATGCTAGGAAGTTCTTCTTCATCCAAAGGGTGGTGGATACCTGGAATGCGCTTCTGAAGGGTGTGATAGGTCAGAGTACGGTATTGGGGTTCAAGAAAGGATTAGATAATTTCCTGAAGGAAAAGGGAATAGAAGGGTATAGATAGAGGATTACTATACAGGTCCTGGACCTGATGGGCCGCCGCGTGAGCGGACTGCTGGGCGTGATGGACCTCTAGTCTGACCCAGCAGAGGCACTGTTTATGTTCTTATGACAGAGTTGGCACTTTAATTCTATTTTTATTCTTTCTTTATTATCTTTTGCCTTTTGCTTTCCTATTTTATATGGCATTCCTTTTGTTTCTTTTTTATAGATATATATTTTGTACACCGTGCTGTTGATAAACCGAAGTGCGGTTAAAACTTTTAATAAACATAAACAAACACTTGTACAGCCCTTAACTATATAAGATAACTGAGTGTGGCGCAGTGGTTAAAGCTACAGCCTCCGCACTCTGGGGATGTGGGTTCAAACCCACACTGCTCCTTGTGACCCTGGGCAAGACTCAACTCTTTGATAGGCTGGTATCTTAATGCATTCTGCTTTATTTTTTCAATCAAATTCCTTACATTCAACTTGATGCATATTATCTGTTCTATGTATTACTTCTTTCCCTGACTGGTCGGTATTTTCTGCATTATATTGGAAATGCTTTCTGTCTTTATCTGTTTTTAAGTCCATTATTCTAATTTGTATTTTATCTGTATCCCATGTATTAGCTCACCTTGTTGTGAACCGCCTAGAACTTTTTCTAGGGCTAGGACTTCGATAGGAGGGCAGAACTTAAATGGGAAACCAAGATGGCAGGGGAGCCCCTTCTGATGATTCAGACAGGCCTTGACCTGTTTTTGGCCACCGTGGGAGCGGACTGCTGGGCAGGATGGACCTGTGGTCTGACCCGGCAGAGGCACTGCTTATGTTCTTATGTTCTTAATATGGCAGTATATAAGAATAAAATTATTATTATTATTATTATTATTAATCCCCCCATTACATTAGATAGATTGTGAGGCTGCCATGATAAACAGGAAAAAATGCTTCAGTACCTGAATAAACTCATGTAAACCGTTTTGAGCTGTCCTGGGAGAACGGTCTAGAAAATTGAATAAATAAATACATGTTTTAGCAGCTAACATACAAGCAGATATTCAATGCTGGTTCCCGGACATTTCTTTCTTTCTTTCTTTCTTTCTTAGCCCTTCCTCCCAAAGGAGCTCAAATGGGTTGCAAATCGGGTACTCGAGCATTTTCCCGGTAGACTCACAGTTTATCTAATGTACCTGGGGCAGTGAAGGATTAAGGAGCAGCACGGGGTTTGAACCCACAACATCAGGATCCTGAGGCTGTAGCTTTAACCACTATGACATTGAATATCTGGGAATGCAGCCGGTGGCGGACATCAAAACAATTTCTGCCACCTACTGAATATCAGTTGGGAAACTTTTAAGAATAGGTTGATGATACTGTGAATGAAAGATGACCTCATATTCCAGGCCATTAAGAAGCATTTGAAATAAAACATATCCGAATAAAAAATATCAAGATCTCCAGCGATAAGGTCACAAGAAGGAAGGGTACAAAATAAAAACCAGACAATGTGATATTTTGAAGACTGTTTAGTTAAAAGAGCTGCCTTAAGATGCAGAGATGCTCTTCAAAACAGGGCTTCTTGCTCTCACCAAGCAACGTTTTTTGGACGGTAACCGAGACTAAACTAAACTAAACTAAACCATTAGGTTTGTATACCGCACCATCTCCGCATGCGCAGAGCTCGGTACGGTTTACAGAGGTTAAGAGGAAAGGAATTACAAAGAAGGGATATAGGAGAGGGACTGAGAGGATAGAGAGGGGCAGGGTACTAGAGAACGGGAGGAGAATTAGATTTTTGAGAAGAGCCAAGTTTTCAAGCGTTTACGGAAGGATTGGAAGGAGCTAGAATTTCTGAGCGGGGATGAGAGGTTGTTCCAGAGTTCAGTGGTTCTAAAGGGGAGGGATGTTCCAAGTTTTCCTGCGCGGGATATACCTTTTATAGATGGGAAAGATAGTTTCAGTTTTTGGGAGGGTCTAGAGACGTTTTACCAGCTCACCAATACTTTGAGCAAGGCTTTAAGGTTTGCCTGACGGTTCATTCTCCATGACAAATATCTTTAATTGCAAATCATAGATATCTTTTTATGTAAACAGCTTGAAGCAGTCAATGATGAGCCTGAGCCGGCAATAATATAATCAAGTTCTCATTTTCCTGTCTCCAGTTTCTTAATTGCACACGACTGTGAAAACACAGTAATGCACGCATGTTTTCTCATCAAAACAGGGGTTATTCTGGAGTAACTAAAATTACTTACAGTCTGTTAAAAAAAAACAACAAAACAACCCTGGTATATTTTGCAACTTTCCTACTATAATTCTTTTCTTTCTCTCTTCCTGTGTTTCTGGAAGCTTGCATTTTATGACTGAGCCCAAGCATGCTATCCATCACCTCACCCACTAACTTGTCCTTTCCTTGAATAAATGAACTAAGAGGAGCTCTAAATAGGGCTTTTGATTTTAACAGATAAATACTAATAAACACTCCTAGATAAAAAGGAAAAACTAACCAGCTTTGTGAGATAAACACTAGGTAATAATTATAATTATTATTTATTTATAACCCGCTATAACTTAACATTTCAGAGCGGTTTACAACAGAGAGAATCTGCCAGACGCAGATGAAATACAAATGGCGTTACATAACTAGAATGGTTGGATTTCTTTAGTCAAAATTGTCATACAATAGAGATTTCATAGGTTTCCTTAAACATTTGGTAAGGGGAAGAATTCGCAGAAAAGGTATCTCAAGTGAATTTGTCAATAAGATTTCACAGATTTCCTGAACGTTTGATAAGACAATGAGTTCATAAATAGGGCACTTAAGGTTTTGCTCCAGACACTAGCCTGGAAAGCTTTTTACATTACCGGTACATCCTTTCTCTAAAACACTCTCAACCCTTTGCCTGCCTTAGCTTTTTCAAGTTTTTGTGTCTCATTTGCAATAGTGATGTATTAGCTTCACAAACATACTAGAAAAGATATTAACAATACTTGCACAGTGAAGACATGGATAAACACTGATTTTTCTACCCTCTGGATATCATTAAATGGCTGTAAAACAACAACAGAAACAGAACCCTAAGCAGAAGTACTGCAAGGCCAACTATAGGGTCATTGGCACCATTTTGGAAGTAGGCGTTGGTACCAGTGGACACCAGGAATTTAGACTTTAGAATTTAGACTGAGGAGGGGGAGCTTCAGGAAGGTGAAGGGCCTGGAAGAAGTGTTACTGCTTTTGTGGAGCTTCCATTGGTTGGAGGAAGAGACACTTACAGTTAGTCACAGGGGTGTCTAGTTGAGCTGGCACAAGGGGGAGGGGATTTGGGAGGGCAGCTCAAGATAATCTTTTAGTCTGATATGGGGTGCTGTGTCTGCCATTATTGAGTAAATATACTGGCCCAGAAGAATCAGGCTACAGCTTGGTAGCCAGATGCTCATGGATGATAAAATAACCCTAACTGTTAGCTAGGGTTATTTTACCAACTATAGCATGACTAGTTATAGCTAACATTCACCCCAGCCACAGACCTGCAATAACTAGGTGCATTGATGCTGAAATCAGCTATTACGAGGGCACTCCGGGGTGGAATCAGCACTTCGCTGGTTAAGTGCCAATTTTCAGCACTTAACCAGCTAAGATAACAGCATAAATAGGATTGCATAAAACACAGTCCTATCTTTATATGATTCCTCATAGCCAGTTAAATGCCAAATATCACACTCAGCTTGCTTGGTTTTTAACTGTGTTTATCTGAAAATTCAATGCTGGAGCCCCGACGTGGCCTGGCATTGAATTTCCTGGTATGACGCCGACAGCGGTCAGCAAAATGCAAATTGCTGCCACCTGAATATTGGGTCCCAAATTATCTAGTTACATTTTAATGCAGTACTTTTATCATTTTGTGTTCTGTAATGGAAAGTACAACTTATGTATGGCTGATTCAATAGAAAACAGAAATAACAGGAATAATTTAAAGAGGGGGGGTTCTCGGCTCAGTCCTCGAGAAACATCCAGCCAGTCACATTCAAAGGCATCAGAGCAGGAAGACCACCAATAGTAACACAATTCAGCCCTTGTTCCTTATCTAGCTTTAACATTCAGCATGTGGCTGAAAGTTTATATGCTGTACAACAGGGGTGCCCAAAAGGTCGATCGCAAAGGCAACGCAAGTCGATCACGGAGCCCATTCCGGGCTCCGCGATAGACTCACGTTGCCTTTGTGTTCTCTCTGTTCCCCGATGCAACAGGCCAGCAGCAACTATGGAAGCGCCGGGCAAGCCAGCCTTTCCCCAAATCGTTGCCTGGCTGGCCCAGAATTCTTTCTCTGATGCCATAATTGACATTGGGGGGAAGGCTGCGGCATCGGGAAACAGGGAGAACTCTGCGGTAATGGCGGTGGTGGTTTGGGGAGAAAAAAAGGGAGACAGAAAGACAGACAGGGAGACAACAAGAAAGGGGGGCAGGGAGACAAAGAAAGGGGAGGGGGGCAGAGAGAAAGGAAGAATAAGTTGAACTCGTGGAAGGACAGAGATGTTGGTTGGGGAATGGAATGAGGTCTGGAGGAGATGAAGCATGCAGGAGGCAGAAAGGAGGGAAGAAATATTGCATGCACAGTCGGATGGAAGTGCAACCAGAGACTCATGAAATCACCAGACAACAAAGGTAGGAAAAATTATTTTATTTTAAATTTAGTGATCAAAATGTGTCCATTTTGAGAATTTATATCTGCTGCCTATATTTTGCATTAAGACCCCTTTTTACTAAACCACAGTAGCAGATTTTAGTGCAAGGAGCATATGAGCGTCAAGAGCAACGCGGGGCATTCAGCAAAGCTCCCTGAGCTAAAAATTGCTATCGCAGTTTAGTAAAAAGGGAGGGGGTATATTTGTCTATTTTTGTATAGTTGTTATTGAGGTGACATTGCACATTTTAAAGTCATCTGCCTTGACCTCTTTGAACCCCCCCCCCCAAATATAAATGCTAATTAACATTTTCTCTGCGTACAGTGTGCTTTGTGTTTTTTTTCTTTTTTTTTTCAAATCTTTATTCATTTCAAATCTTGAATCAAGTATAATAATGACATTTATCAATTGAACTTTTAAATACACTTGAAATCTTACAATTACATAGAAACATAGAAACTGATGGCAGAAAAGGGCCACGGCCCATCTAGTCTGCCCATTCCAATGTCCCACCCCCTAATTCCCTCCGTGAAGAGATCCCACGTGCCAATCCCATTTTTTCTTAAAATCTGACACGCTGCTGGCCTCAATCATCATATATTATAAAATAATACCCCCCTCCCTTAATAAATTATGAAACTGATTCATTTTATTATTAATCAAGAATTCCCTCCCCCCACCCCCCTTAATGTCTTAAAATTTTTATTCTTTGTGTTTTAAAAATTTTTATAATTGGTAGATCATTTTGACTTGGTCATTTTAAAAGTAGCTCACAAGCCCAAAAAGTGTGGGCACCCCTGATGTACAACTTCCAGCTGGCTGCCATGAGTCCTCAGTCTGCTGCCCCTGAACCTGTACAGACTGAAGGATTGCCTCTAGCTCTCTCCCTCTGCTCACCTCCAAAGCAGTGGTTGCACAAATGTTCACTGCAGTTTAAATTTTCACTGCCGGTGTCCCTCACGTCTTCTGTAGCTGCTGGCCAAAGAAATATCCAGCCAGTTCAATTTAGGACAGATAAGGGAGGAAGGATTGCAGAAAGAAAGCAGAGCGGGAGTAGGGCTGGAGAAGGAGAGAGCATGGGAGAAGAGGACTGGAGAGAGCCTGGTGGTTGTGGTTGTAGAAGTGGTAGTTGGGGGAGACCTGCAGGTTGGAGAAGGTGAGAGAATATAGTGGGGAGGGAGGGGTGGAAGGAGCTGGGAGAGTGTTGGGGATAGAACTTAGAGACCAATAAAACAAAACAAAAAAGTTCTGCTCTCCCTGTCCACAATGAATATACATGAGAGAGATTTATATAATATCTCTGTTGTATGCAAATCTATCTCATGCATATTCATTGATATGCATGGGAGAGATTGATATGCACGGCTCTATTGTATGCAAATCTATCTCATGCATATTCATTCTGGGTTGAGAATTACAGGTTCCAAGAATGGAGTGTGGATGCAGCATTCATCAGCTTTCACTTAAGGGCTGTGGTTAAGAACGAGTTACCTTTTTCTTGTGTGCATAACACACGTGGATAGGGATTAATCTGTCAAGACTCTGAAAGCCTGGATAAGTGTGGAGATGATGCTAATAAGACAGGGCTACCCTCTTCACGGCCAAGATAAAAGCGTCTGGCTGGCCTTTCACAGACTTCTCCCTAATGGTAGGAGCAGAATGTGTTTCATTGTACAACAAACCACCAGATTACATCCCAAAGGCACAGCTTGTGTAAAAGAGCGTCCAAAATAGCCAGGAGGGCCACAAGTGCCACATTTCATTGCCAGTCAATGTAACAAATAGATCTCTTTACCTCTCTTCCCAGCATATTGCATTATTAACTCTGAAAGTGTAATGTGGGACTGTACGGACTCTCGTCGGAGGGCATTGGTATACAAGAGGCTGAGATTTGATTTGATTTACTTTTCCTGAATGATGTGCTTCAGGCAGGGCTTGAGACCCCCAGTACCTGTATTTTGATGCTTCTGAGAAAGTACCTGGAGGAGCGTGTCTTCTAAACTTCAGTGAAGGCTCAGAATATTTTGGGATGTTGAGAAAAGATTAGTGTGCCAGTGTGCCATCCTTTTAATCCGTTCTCAGAGCCATGGGATAAGAGCACGGTAAGCTCGAACTACATTCTCTGCTAGTTATACTGTGCACTGTGCTTCCTTGCACTTAAAATCCAGCAGTCTTGGATTAGATCTGACAGCATGCATAAACTTTGAAAAGTGAAATGTTTGCAGACTGCACAATATCCTTTCTCTGTGCGCTGCCTTTACTTTCTGGGTTTGCTTTGCATTACTGTTTATATTCATCAAGCCTTAGAGCTTTCTTATAAATACTGCAAGAACAGACCAAGACATCTGTGCTCACTGCAAGCTGTGAAGAAAGTCATTCAGTTGGGTTTCTGCTTAAGGCAGAGTCTGGTAAGGAAGGTGTTCTATTCCAGGGGATATAGTGTGGTAGGAGGTAAGCTTTGGGGGATCAGCAAAGTTTTTCTGCTGGTCATTATTTTTCCCCGTCCCCACAAACTCATTTTCCCATCCGGTCCCCATGAGTTCTTTTCCTGTTCCCTGCAAGCTCTGTCCTCATTACTTTAAAATCATAAGTGTTCAAGGCTTGTGCAGTTAAGGCAGAGCTTAGAGGAATGGAGCAGGGGCAGGGACGGTGACAAAATGCGTGGGGACGGGATGGGAAAATTGAGTTCCTGCAGGGATGAGGAAAAATTTGTCCCTGTGTCATTCTCTACAGGTAGTCTCACCTCTTGAAGCAGCCTTAAGTGCAACTGTGCTTTTGGCAGTCCTGACAGACAATTTATTCTAACATTCCATTATGCCAAGGTCAGTGTATGGGGATGGGGATGTGGGAGGGGGGATACTTGAAGGGTATTAACGTAGAACAAAATCTTTTTCTGAGAAAGGAAAATGTTAAAACCAGAGGACATAATTTGAGGTTGAGGGGTGGTAGATTCAGGGGCAATGTTAGGAAATTCTACTTTACCGAGAGGGTGGTGGATGCCTGGAATGCGCTCCCGAGAGAGGTGGTGGAGAGTAAAACTGGTGACTGAGTTCAAAGAAGTGTGGGATGAACACAGAGGATCTACAATCAGAAAATAATAGTAAATATTGAACTAAGGCCAGACCTGGACAGAATTGCACGGTCTGTGTCTGTATAGGGTCGTTTGAGAGAGGATGGGCTGGAGAGGACTTCAATGGCTTAGAGGGTGTAGATGGGCTGGAGTAGGTTTTGACAGAGAGTTGGAACCCAAGCACAGTACAGGGTAAAGCTTTGGATTCTTGCCCAGAAATAGCTAAGAAGAAAAAATTTAAATTGAATCAGGTTGGGCAGACTGGATGGACCATTCGGGTCTTTATCTGCCATCATCTACTATGTTACTATGATTTGGATTTAGCTCACATCATGTAGTTCAAGGTGAGTTACATTCAGGCACAACATATATTTTCATGTCCTGAGAAGGGCTTACAACCTAAGGGCTCCTTTTTACTAAGGTATGTCAATGAATTTAGCATGTGGTAACTATTAGCATGTGCAAAATACCACACATCCCATAGGATAATGGTCTGAATGGTATAAAGCCATATGCTAAATCTGTAGTAAAAGGAGCCTTAAGCTTATACTTGAGACAATGGAAGGTCAAAGGCCCTCCCCAGAGTCACAAGGGATTTGAACCCTGGGCACTGCTCTATTCACTAGACTACGCCTGCAAAACTTTGATCACCACTGTATGTATCCTAGCAAGGTAGCGTTACAAGATATACAGTTGGTAAAGATACCCGACGCTTTTTTAACGACACTGCTGCCTAGCTATAGACCAGCATCACATTATGCATCTGGTTTTTCACAGTCTGGGATCAGAAAAATAAAGGACGGTTTGTGATTTTGCTACAGAGGAGACCTTTGAGCATATTGATAACAGCTCCACAACGCAAGTCGTATCTGATCCCATTTACTAGCCAAATGCTGCTGTTTGTTATTGCTTCATGAAAATTGGTTTTAAAGATTTTCTTGAGCACTTCCTGCTTATGACATTATCATTTGCAAATGATTTTTTGGGTAGAGTCTGATGATGCCATGAGGTGGGAGAACTTCACAAAGAACTGCAGCAACAGCTGAGAGTGTAGGGAAAATGGACTTGATCAATACTGCAAATTAGATCTATCTGATCTGGAAGTGACTGAGGGAGCTTATTTATAAATTTGTTTTTATCTGTATATTGGAACCCTAATACCTATTAGAGTCCAGTGAAGTGAGTGAATTTCCTGAGACAGCAACCTCTCTAATGTTTTCTTTTTTTCACGGTATTGCACTTAAATGAAGCTGCTTTCCTGCCATATTAATCCATGCATCACCACACCATTACTGTCATCTACTTGTATCTTTCAGCAGAATTTTCTGTAGCCTATTTTGCAGCGACATGATAGAGTTTTTGTTTTCATGAAAGTCCTGAAGCTTTGCATCACGGGACAGAAGGTCACCATGAAAAAGTTCTGCTGTATAAAGCATTGGCCTCCAACCTTTTTCATGTAGAGAGCCACAGTGTGACTACGAGAAAGCGCTGAGGGCTACCAAAAGATTTCAGGCTTACACACTACTACACTTCTCCCTCCGAATCCGCAGTTTCAGTATCCGTGGATTTGGTTATTCGCAATTTTTTTTTTAACAGAAAACCTATTTTTATGTTTTGGCTATTTTTAAGCTGTCCAAGCCTCCCCGGAACCTTACCTAGCGGTCTAGCGGTGAAGCGAGGCAGGAGCGATCTTCCTATGCTCCTGCCCCGTGCAGAGCCGTCATCAGTCTCGGGACTACAACGGGAACTCCCGGCAGACATTCTGATGATGGCTTTGCACGGGGCCACCGCTAGACCACAAGGTAAGGTTCCAGAGACGCAGGAGGGAGGCAGGGGTGGGTCAGAGCCTGCCGAGAAGTTATTCGCGATTTTTCACACTTCGCGGTGCGGCTGTGCACCTAACCCCCGCGAATACCGAGGGAGAAGTGTACTAATTTTGTAAACTGCCTTTACCTGCTTGTTCAGACTGGGCATTAAACATGAAAAATTGATACTAACCTTGATTGTACACTTCCAAGGATATATTTTAAAAACTCTCTTTATTTTGGATTGTCAACAGTAGCAAATCTGAGGAACACTCTTAAGAGATTGTTTGCATTTAAGTGGGCAAGATCAAAATGAACATATTTACAGGATTTTTGAAAAGTATTTCAGTCGATTGTTTGAGGGCCACAACAGAGCACTTTGGAGACCACTTGTATAAAGCAACATAAGTGGCAGAGAACATATGCTCTGGATCAGGTTCATCATAGGAAAAGAAAAAAGCACGATGCTTTTATTTATTGCATTTGCTGTACTGCCCTTTAAAACTACTTCAGGATGGCTTATAAGAAAAATCATAAGTGTAAAAAAACTGAGAGAGAGAAAGAAAGACAGAAAAGATGAACTGGGAAAATGAGACATAAGGGGGGAAAGTAGAAGAGCGGCTTAAAAAATAAAATAACAGCAGAAGAGACAGGGAGAACAAACTGACAGATTTGAGGATCCTTTTCCTAAGCTCACATGCATCTAATGCAGAAAGGGGAGAGTACAAAATTAACGTTCATAAATAGATGGGTGGCTAAACTCATGTTTTCGATCTTGTCCAGTTCGAACTGTTTTGCAAGAAGCTCTGTTTATAGAGAACACTAAGCACTCCCCCCAACAAAAGCATTCCGCTGCCTATGCTGTAAAGAATAGTGGACGTCTAGAATGCCTTCCTGGTGGAGGTGATGAGGACAAACAGGTAAGGGAAAAAACCAGAGGATCCCTATATAGAAAGACAATGGAATTACTAGCACAACTTAAATCTAATCTAATCTTCTATCTGTGCATCCACATACCTATACAGGCTCAAGGTGACATAGAGAGAGGGGAGAAGGGTCGGGAGGAGGAGGAGGGGAGGTGTTGAGGCAAGAAGGGGGAAAGAGGAGAGGGGGAATGGAAAGGAAGAGGAGATTAAGTGTCAAAAAGATGGGCTTTCAGTTTTTTCCAGAATATGGTGTAACTAGGTTCTGTTCTGGTCGTTTTTGTGAGGTCATTCCAAGTTTTCACGCCTAGAAAGGTGAGCATGGAGTGGAAAATACGTTTGTGTTAAATGACTTTCACACAGCAATAAAGGCACAGGAGCAGCAGGTAAAATCTAGAGACATTGCTGGTCAGATTTGATAGACCTTGCTGGCTCTCTTGTGCCGTCATTTGCTATATTACTATGTTTTACCCCCAGAATGACAGCTATTATAATATGATGGAAGACTGGTAGGAATGAAGGATAATGATTGTGGCATGAGCAGTGCCTGGCAAGTTAAAGCTTCATGTTTAATTTAATAAAGCATTAAACATTTTGTGTTCGATTTAATAAAATATTGGAGCATCAGGTTTAGATGGCTCAAATGACAAGGCATCTATCATGTGTAATGTACAGTACTCCCCCGAAATTCACGGGGGTTCTATTCCAGGAACCTCCGTGAATTTCAAAAAACCGCAAATGCAGTTTTTCGCCTTTCAAAAGGCAGGGGAGGCAAGAGAGGGCAGCTGGAACGCTGGTGGGTGAAGAAAATCACTCGCGGTCTGTTCTGACCGTCTCTTCCTTTAGTAAAGTCAGGCTACACCAATCAGGAACTGCTTTGACACGCAGCTCCTGATTGGTGTAGCCCGACTTTACTACAGGAAGAGGCGGTCGGAGAAAACCACGAATGAGCGAGTCCGCAATTTGCGATCCGCAAATTCACAGGGAAACACTGCTAGCACACGCTATTCTGGGCGTTAAGGTCGTAGCGTGGCTTTGTAAAAGTAGCCCTATATGTTGGTCTCAAGGGTCCAATCCAAAGCTAGAGTATGACTTTCAGACCTGATAAAATTGTTCTTTGAAGAAAACCTCTAAGGCCTCTTGGAACAGGATGTTTAAGATAAAAAATCCAAAATATACTATAGCTATTAAAATGCCAATCAATGTTCCACATTTGTTCAACCTTAGAAAAAAAACAACACCCCGAAATTGGCATACCAAAGGACATGTCCAAAGGGCAAAGGGCATGTCCAAAACATGTGAGATAAATTAGCTTTACGGTGACCACACTTCAAACACGATCCTAAAGAAACCAAAGTCACCCTATAGGCACGCCAGGGAGTAATATATTTTCTACAAATAAATTTATAACCCATTTCAAAATAGGTAATATCAGAAAGAAGACCATATAAAATCTTTGAATATGGGACCATTGAAGCTGAATCTTTAATTCTTCATTCCAAGCTTGAGCTATTTTATTATAATCTAAATTAGAAGAAAGATCCAATCTATAATAATAAAATGCTAAGTGCGCATGCGCACTCTTACCCCGTGTTCCCTGAGTCTGTCGGGATGTGGCCACAAGAGTGCGCGCATGCATGCGTACCACGCATCTTTTTCTCTCTCTCTCTCTCGCAGCGGGCTTGAACACTTGCAATTACCTGACAAAGTTCATTTTTTAACTCAAAGCCGCTGCCGCGGCTCCTCTCTCGAACCACACCAGGCGGGGATCGAGAGAGGAGCTGTGGCGTCGGCTTTGAACTAAAAAATGAACTTTGTAATCCGGAGCCGGCAAATAAGACATCGGGAAATCTGAGTACCTTTTACTTTCGCCCACACCTCCGTTTCTTTTCTACTCCCCAGCTTTCAAGGCCCCTCT
The DNA here is from genome assembly GCF_902459505.1 of Geotrypetes seraphini. Classification (NCBI taxonomy): domain Eukaryota; kingdom Metazoa; phylum Chordata; class Amphibia; order Gymnophiona; family Dermophiidae; genus Geotrypetes; species Geotrypetes seraphini. The sequence goes on along the minus strand of NC_047101.1, from coordinate 33,081,939 downwards.
TTCATATTTAAGATATATTTACAGAGCTGGGGGGGAGGCGCGAGGTTGCAACGGCCTTCCTCTCGGTGCGGCTGAGCGCTGTTGGCCGGCGATCCTCTTCCAAGACTGCGCCGCTGCAGTGAGGGGAGCCGCCATGGCACCTTCAAAATTTAAACTTCGGCAAAAACAAATGCGTAAGGACCTTCCCTTAGCAAGATCTTTGGCACGGCGGGCAAATGGAGGGAAGCACGGGGACATTGTCAGTACCACATCCTGCCAGAACGGTCCTGTGGCCGGTAATTATTGTGGTCTCGGCAAGCGAAAGGTAGCAAAAAGTCCAAACCCCAGGAGCTAGGATGGTGAAAGTATCTGTTTCTGCTTCTGTAAGTTTGTACATGCTCTTGGTATTTTTTTTTTTTTTAAATAAAAACTGTAGATCTGTGATAAGAATTGGAGGCTTCTTTCCCGGCTGGATCTGGTCGCGTGTCTAAAAGAAAAAAGATGATCAATAAAAACTATCTTTGTTCACATCTGCTTTCACAATTCTGGGTGAACATTCACAGCTCTTCCGCATGCTAATCCAGCAGAAGCATTTGCTTTTTGCCTTTGACCGTAGTATGCAGGGTACATTCAGCAGAAAAAATTAAGTGAACCGGTTCAATTTAACTGCTTAGCTTTTGAATATTCAGGCTCACAGTAGACTAATAGGCATCGCTCCTAATGCAGCCTGCCAATTTTGTGTGTGTTAACTGGGGGGGGGGGGGAGGAAAATGCTACACAGGGAAATGGAGGGGGAGAGAATGCTGAACAGGGAAATGGAGGGGGGAGAGAAATGCTGCTGCATAGGGGGCAGGGAGAGAGACAAATAGAAAGAAAGACAAATAGTGGGAGGGAGGGAGACAGAAAGAAAAGAAGGAGACAGGGGCAGGGAGAGAGACAGAAATAAAGAAAGCGGCAGAGAGATAAAGAAAGACAGACAGACATATTTTCTAGCACCCGTTAATGTAACAGGTTTAAAGACTAGCAAGGAATAAGAACATAAACATAAGAACATAAGCAGTGCCTCTGCTGGGTCAGACCAAAGGTCCATCATGCCCAGCAGTCCACTCACGCGGTGGCCCATCAGATCCAGGACCTTTATAGTAATCCTCTATCTATACCCTTCTATCCCCTTTTCCTTCAGGAAATTATCCAATCCCTTCTTGAACCCCAAAACCATACTCTGTCCTATCACACCCTCTGGGAGTGCGTTCCAGACGTCCACCACCCTTTGGTTAAAGAAGAACTTCCTAGCATTGGTTCTGAATACCTCCCCTCTTAATTTTTCCAAATGCATTGAGCTGGCGTTAGTTCTAGCCACATAGCGTGGGTTTAGCGCGCGGGGCAATTCAGCACACATTAAAAACGCTATTGCAGCTTCGTAAAATGAGCCCTAAGTCTTGAAAGAATAGCGCTTAAATCTCAGTATAAATGTCGCACTATGAAGGATCCTCAGAACGCCCACCAAGTAATGGAACTCAGCATGGCAGCATTCCTCATTGATCCTCGTGACCTGGTAAAATATTTAAACCTTTAAATTTTTACCTTTAACTTGTAACACTCGAACTTCTATGGCTTTGGCGGTATATAAGAATAAAATTATTATTATTATTATTATTATTAACATTCTTAATTGTTTAAACTCCTTTTATCAAGGTGCGGTAGGCAGTTAACGCACAGAATACTGCGCATTCAACCGCCTGCTGCGCTAGTCGCTCACACCTCCATTGACAAGGCGTTAGTTTGTAGGCTTGCCGCGGGGGTTAGCGCATGATGAAATGTCCGACGCGCTAACTCCCGTAGCACGTCTTGATAAAAGGAGCCCTTAGCTTTGAATGTTGCTGCACCACCCCTCACCGACGTATTTCATTACTTCGTCAGGGTCAGGGATGATACCGGAGCTGCAACAAAACAATCATATGCTATTACTATTAAAAAAAAAAAAAAATCTAAATTTTTGAACTTTACCCTAGTTAATGAACAAATCCCTTACCAGAAAGAAAAGCTCATTAGCTTAGCCTTTCAGGTTTAAACGAATCGAGTGAATGGATGACGCTGGCTTAATAGTAGTTGATTATGGGGTCGTGTATGATGTAAGGGGAATTCCCGGTTTGGTGATTGGTTGCTGGGTTGTATATGTCATTGGGGGGTTCCTTTATATCAGCGCTGTAAAAAAAAGTTGCGGCCATTCTAGAGCCTCCGCATTTTTTTTGAAAGGCTAAGCTAATGAGCCTCAGCCTATAATCATAAGGTTCTATGACCTCACAATGCAAGTGTAAAGAGCCTTAGCCTATAAGGAGAGGAGGAGATAGTGGATGCTGCGGATGGGCAGACTGCCTTCATATTTCTAGAACCATAAAGCTCTATGACCTCACAATGTCCTTAGGGACAGATTCTATAAACGGTGTCTAGAAAAACAGCACCAACTGCCCCCTGGTCGTGCCGTTCAACTGCAAACCGCAGAGCAACGGTCCTCCTCCCACTTCATACCAAGTCACTGGAATCAACTGCCCCTTCAGATCAGATCTCTTGAAGGACTCCTCAGCTTTAGAAAAGCAATAAAAACGTACCTCTTCACCTAAACCCCTACCCTTGACCAACAGACTACAAAGAAATGTATATTGGTACCACAACCCGTATGTGTCACATAAGGATAACTTGTATCATACACTGTAACTTTCTGTGTGTCAAATTAGGTATAACTTGTACTGGAATTCGGTTATTTGCGATTTTTTTTTTTAACGCTGCATCCCGGACCTTCCCCAGACCATACCTGGTGGTCTAGCGGTGCCGCAGGGCAGGATCGATCGTCCTACGCTCCTGCCCTGTACGGAGATGTCATAAAAATGGATGCCGTGAGTTCCCGTTGTAGTCTCGAGATTACAACGGGAACTCACGGCGGCCATTTTGATTATGTCTCTGCACGGGGCAGGAGCGCTAGACCACCAGGTATAGTCTGGGGAAGGTCTGGGCGTGGGGGTGGGTCAGAGCTGGCCCTGAAAGTTATCGTGATATTTCAATGTTCATGGGCCGGCTCTGCCCCTAACACATAAGAACATAAGCATTACCTCTGTCCATCATGCCCAGCAGTCCGTTTCCGCAGCGCCCCCCCAGGTCCATGACCCGTAAGTGGTCCTTTACTTAAGACATTTTGTCCTGTATAGTACCCCTCTAACTATACCCTTCAATCCCCTTTTCCTTCATGAACTTGTCCAACCCCTTTTTGAAACCCAAAATCGTACTCTACTATACCACATCCTCTGGAAGTGCATTCCTGGTATCCACCACCCTCTGAGTGAAGAAGAACTTCCTAGCATTTGTTCTGAATCTGTCTCCCCCGTGAATATTGAGGGTTTGCTGTATTATCATTAGCCCCTAGCATGTATCAAGTTAGGATAAAATCTTGTTTTGTAAACTTGTGCAGAAATTATGTATGTTAAACTTGTAACCCGTTCTGAGCTCCTTGGGGACAACAATCTAGAAAATGAATTAAATAAATAAATAAACCATAGTTAGCTCTCATTTGTAGAATCGCTTCTGCTGGTATATTAAGTCAATGTAGTAAATCTTAGTAGGAGCGGCATCTCTCCGCCCCCCCCCCCCCCAATGCCACGCTCACACCCTCCCTTCACCCCACCGTACCTCTTTAAATCTTCATCAGCGCAAGCAACTTCTCTGGCGTGCTGCCTACGTCGGCCTGGCTCCCCTCTGAAATCACTTCTGGGACCAGGAAATGATGTCAGAGGAAAATCCAAAGCTGACGTAAGCGGCAGGCTGGAGAAGTTGCTTGCGCTGGTGAAGATTTAAGGAGGTACGAGGGGGAGGGCATGATTGTGATGTGGGGGGGGACAGTGAAGGATTGCGGAATGAGTGGGGGAGGACAATAAGGAAGGTACAGGGGGCACCTCCTACCCTCGCCACACCACTGCTGGCAACTAACTGAACCCATGCCCAAACTCAGCCCCAAATCAAGTCTAGTTGCTGGTAGGTGCCGAAGGTGCCACGGTGTAGACGCTTACACCTAATGGCTGATCATTTTTTAAAATGGTTTATAATGGTGTTTTCAATTATTTATTTTAAAAAAATTATAAACCGCTTAAAATCCAAGTGATGTCCAAACTAGCATACATATTATGAAGACAAACCAAATGTACATCGAACAAAATTAACATATCAATCTTTATCAAGCTGGTGATTTTACTTCATCTTGCAACATCACTGCATTAAGCCATAGGGACAATGCAATGCCAGATTTATTCAGTGTTCAGTCTATACATATTTCATAAATGCATCGACGAACAGTTGAGTTTTCAACTGTTTCCTGAAACGTGTACGATCTTTACACAGTCTCATACTTATCAGTGCCAATTAAGCCAAGGTGCCTAACTCTAGGTGTCTTTTATAGAATCAGGGCTCTGCCACCTACAAAATAGATGCCAGGAAGTGCTCACATGGCAATTCTTTGTAAAATAGCCTTAGCTTAAGGGAAAAACCTGCATGAGGGATTGCTATGACCACTTGGTACCGCAGCTTTAATAAAAGTACTTATTCAGAACCACAGATTTATATGATCAGCTTTTACTTTTTAATAACTAAAGCTATTTATTTATTTAAATTATTTATATTTTTTCTGTATAAACTTGTTTTGTATTTCTTGACAACATTCAGGTCTTTTCTTGATATGTTACTGAAAAGGGTGTGAGCTTAAATTCAAATGTAGCAATTTAACACTTTCCCACTATCATTTGTTCATTTACTTTGGATTTGCATAGTTAGCTTAACAGGGTTTAAAAAAGGTTTGGCTAATTTCTTAAAAGAGAAGGCCATAGGCCATTGCTGAGATGGCTTGGGAAAGTCCACTGCTTATTCCTAGGATAAGCAGAATACAATTTGTTATACTACTTGGGATCTAGGTTGCCACTTTTGGGAACAGGATACAGGGCTTGGACCTTTGGTCTGTCCCAGTATAGCAATTCTTAAAAAATATTGCACTTCCTTAAGAAAATGATTTTCTTTTTCTGCTTTATGCATAATTTAAAATAAATAAATAGAAAAAAAAACCCAACAACCCAGCAGTATGCAAATTCTCTTCTCTATATGACTAAATATCCTCAGTGTGAAATAGCACATGACAGTGTGTAATAGACACTTCAAATAAGTCATACCCATTGTAGCTTATCGGATGTGAAATATAGCTTAGTGTCTTCAGGATCTCAGGTCTTGAATAATTACAGTGCTGCTGTTATGAATATCACCCCTTTACTTGTTTAAGAGTGATAACTTCTACTCCACAGCAGGAGGAGCAAAGATAAACAGTCCTTCATTCAAGTAGCACTATATTTCTCCAGGAAGCATGCCAACACATTGACTTGTTAGAGACCGTACCAAAATGATGTTATATGGCTCTCATAAATCCATTGCATGCGGAGCTTGCCGTACTGCAATATATCTCTTTTTACAAAGATCAAAAAGCAACATATAGAAGTCAGGCTCGTGGCTCAGTGCAGGTGAGGAATGCCACTGTGATGCCTGAGCCAGTGCCAGGAATTGCCGGGATCACCCCGAGTCTCCGCAGAATCTGTGGGCTGACTATACCCCTGGATATATCCTAAAAACTAGGGGGTAGATATTCAAAACAATTAACTGGTTAAGAACATAAGAACATAAGAAGTTGCCTCCACTGGGTCAGACCAGAGGTCCATCGCGCCCAGTGGCCCGCTCCCGCGGCGGCCCATCAGGTCCGTGACCTGTGAAGTGGTTTCTGTCTAATCCTATAACCTACCTCTACTTCTTTCTGTACCCCTCAATCCCCTTATCTTTTAGGAACTTATCTAGACCTTCCTTGAACCCCTGTAGCGTGCTCTGGCCTATTATAGTCTCCGGGAGCGCGTTCCATGTGTCCACCACCCTCTGAGTGAAAAAGAACCTCCTAACATTTGTTCTAAACCTGTCCTTTTTCAATTTCTCCGAGTGCCCCCTTGTGCTTGTGGCTCCCCACAGCCTGAAGAATTTGTCCCTGTCTACCTTCTCTATACCCTTCATGATTTTGAAGGTTTCTATCATATCTCCCCTAAGTCTCCGCTTTTCCAGAGAGAATAGCCCCAGCATTTCCAATCTGTCCGCATATGAGAAGTTTTCCATACCCTTTATCAACTTTGTCGCTCTTCTCTGGACTCCCTCAAGTACCGCCATGTCCTTTTTGAGGTACGGCGACCAGTACTGGACACAGTACTCCAGATGTGGGCGCACCATCGCCCGATATAGCGGCAAAATGACTTCCTTCGTCCTGGTCGTGATACCCTTTTTGATGATACCCAACATTCTGTTCGCTTTCTTTGAGGCTGTCGCACACTGTGCTGATGCTTTCAGTGTTGTGTCTACCATCACCCCCAGGTCTCTTTCAAGTTTGCTCACCCCCAGCAAAGATCCCCCCATTTTATAGTTGAACATCGGGTTCTTTTTCCCTACATGCATGACTTTGCATTTCTCAGTGTTAAAACTCATTTGCCATTTTTTTGCCCAGTCTTCCAATCTCGTTAAGTCCCTTTGCAGGTTTTCACATTCTTCCTTGGTTCTAACCCTGCTGTAGAGTTTGGTGTCGTCCGCAAATTTAATGACCTCACAGTTCGTCCCTGTCTCCAAGTCGTTAATAAATATATTGAACAGGAGCGGTCCCAGCACCGACCCCTGTGGGACTCCACTCGTGACCCATTGCCATTCTGAGTAATGGCCCTTTACTCCAACCCTCTGTTTCCTGCCTGCCAACCAATGTCTGATCCATCTGTGGATATCCCCTTGCACCCCGTGGTTCCACAGCTTCTTAAGCAGCCGTTCATGAGGTACCTTGTCGAAGGCTTTTTGGAAGTCAAGGTAAATGATGTCAATGGATTCCCCTTTATCCATCTGTCTGTTTATTCCCTCAAAGAAGTACAGCAAGTTTGTGAGGCATGACCTTCCCTTGCAGAAGCCGTGTGGCTTGTCTTCAGCTGCCCATTTTTTTCTATGTGGCATCAGATGGTGTCCTTAATCAGTGCTTCCATCATCTTTCCCGGAACCGAGGTCAAACTCACCGGCCTGTAGTTTCCCGGGTCACCCCTTGATCCTTTCTTGAAGATGGGTGTGACATTTGCTATTTTCCAGTCCTCTGGGATCTCCCCTGTTTCTAAGGAAAGGTTACATATTTTGCGAAAAGTTTCTGCTATTTTGTTTCTCAGCTCTTTTAGTACCCTTGGGTGGATGCCGTCCGGACCTGGTGATTTGTCGCTTTTTAGTCTGTCTATCTGACGGAGGACTTCCTCCCGGCTTACTTCTAGTTTGACCAGTTTCCCATCCTGGTCTCCATGTAAGATCTCTTCGGGTTCTGGAATATTGGATGTGTCCTCTCTCGTGAAGACTGACGAGAAGAATTTGTTTAACCTTTCAGCTATCTCTGTTTTTTCCTTTACCACTCCCTTCCTGTCTCCATCATCCAATGGTCCCACTTCCTCCCTGGCCGGTTGTCTCCCTTTCACATACTTGAAGAATGGTTTGAAATTTCCTGCTTTCTCTGCTAGTCTCTCCTCATATTCTCTTTTTGCTTTCTTTACCACTCGGTGACATTCCTTTTGGTACTTTTTGTGTTCATCTTGTTTGTCCTTGGTTTGGTCCTTTTTCCATTTTCTGAACGATGCTTTCTTGTCACTTATCGCCTTTCTTACTGCATTTGTTATCCACACCGGGTTCTTTGTTCGCTTCTTCTTGCACCATTTCCTAAACCTGGGGACGTACAGGTTCTGTGCTTCGTGTACCGTGTCCTTGAGCAGGGACCAGGCTTCTTCTACGGTCTCCATCTTGAGCTCTTGCTGAGTTTCTTTCCTACCATTTTCCTCATGGCCTCGTAGTTCCCTTTTCTATAATTGAGTGCTGTAGATGTGGTTTTCTTTACTTTTGGTGTTCCTATTTCTAGCTTGCAATGGATCATGTTGTGATCGCTGTTTCCTAGTGGCTCTAGTACTACCACCTCCTTTACGGGTCCCCCTAGCCCGTTGAGGATTAGGTCAAGAGTGGCTTCTCCTCTTGTTGGTTCCATGACCAGCTGTTCCATGAAGCAGTCCCTTATAGCTTCCAGGAATTTTGTTTCCCTTGTGGAGTTTGAGTGTCCAATACTCCAGTCTATGCCAGGGTAGTTGAAGTCCCCCATCACCACCACACTTCCGCTTTTGCATACCTGCCTTAATTCAGTCTCCAGGTCCTGATTGTTTGCTTCTGGTTGTCCTGGTGGGCGATAGTACAGTCCCAATTTTATGTCAGCTCCATTACCTCCTGGTAGTTTAACCCATAGTGACTCCAAGTTGCCCGCCCCTATTGCTGTTTCCATCCTGGTTGAAGGAATGGAGTCCTTTATGTATAGCGCTATTCCTCCACCCTTCTTGTGTGTCCTGTCTCTCCTGTAGAGTTTGTACCCTGGTAAGACCACATCCCATTTGTTGTCCTCGGACCACCATGTTTCAGTGACTCCAATTATGTCTATGTCCTTTTTACTGACTATGACTTCTAGCTCCTCCATTTTGGCTCTTAGGCTCCTAGCATTTGTGTATAGGCAATTTAAGTCCCGGTTGTTTACCTTCCTTGTTGGATTTCCTCGTGGTTTGGTGTTCCTGCCTACCCCCTCATGGGCTGCCAGTCCCCGGGCCTCGCTTTGTTTATCCTCCTCCTGTGGTGTGTCTGTTTTGTCCTCATCTCCCTCCTGTGGTGTGTCTATCTCATCCTCAGCCTGCTTCCCCTTTTTTGGATGACCTTCCGACTGTTTCCTCCATTTTTTGCTCTTTGGTTTTGTCAGTTCCCTGGGCCCCTGCTTTGCGTCCTTGGGGTTTTTGTCAAAAATTGTCCACTCAGTCTCGAACCCTCTATCGCCTTTTCCTGGTCCAGTATCCTTGTTTGATACTCTAGTCCGGTGTGTCGATGTCAGGTCGACTATCGGCTTTCCCCTTTTCCTCAGTTTAAAGCCATGTCTATGTTGTTCTGGATGTTGTGTGCCAGCCTCCTCGTCCCATCGGTGCTTAGGTTCAGTCCGTCCCTCCTGTAGAGCTTGTTCTTTCCCAGGAAAGTTGTCCAGTTCCGTACAAAGTGAAAACCTTCCTCTTCGCACCATCTCCTCAGCCAACCATTAATTGCTTGCAGCTCTGTCTGCCTTCTTGCATCCGCCCTCGGTACTGGCAGGATCTCTGAGAAGGCTATCTTCCTTGTCCTCAGCTTCAGTTTCCTCCCCAGTATCTTGAACTACTCGGTCAGTGTTGTCCTGTTGTAGTTCCTTCTGCAGACGTCGTTGGTTCCAACGTGGATTATCACTGCTGTGTCCTCCGTCTCAGCTCCTTCCAGGATTCTCTCGATTCTATCTGTGATGTCCTTAGTTCTCGCCCCTGGGAGACATGTCACTAGTCGGTCATCTCTGCCTCCTGCTATGTGACTGTCCACCTCTCTCAGGATTGAGTCTCCCACTACGATTGCGGATTTCCCCTTTCTCAGCTTCCTCTTGGGTCTCAGGTCTGTATCAGTGACTCGATCCGCCAATCCTTCCTCCGGATTCTGATGGGACTCCGTCTCCTCTTTCTGCTCAGTTCCTCCGCAAGGTCCTGTTGAAATCCGTCCTTCCCTTCTGGAATCTGGTAGAATCTGTCCTTCATATATTGGTTCCTGCCCCCCGGCATCTGGTGGACTCCGTCTTCCGACTGTTGGTTCCCTTCCGACTTGTTGGTGATCCTGTGCCTCCACCATCCTGCAGGCCTCCTCAATGAATCTCTCGAGCTCTCTAACCTGCTCATTGATGTGGTACTCTCTGGTGGTATCTTCAGTTGCCCAGCCTGGTTCCTCTATGGTGTGAAGTCCCTCCAGCTCCTGGACCTTCACTAGCAGTCTCCCGACCTCCTTCTTCAGGCTATCCAGTTCCTGACATCGACCGCATATGTACGCCTGCCTCCCAGAGGGGAGGTAATCATATATATGACACCCGCTGCAGTAAACTGGAAAGCCTCGCTGAGTTCCTGTAGCCTCCATTTCTCCCTTCTTGTACTTGAAGTCCCTTGGTGTGTAGGAGTGGTGCTCGGCGTGCAGCTAGCTGAAAGAATAGAGAGAGAAGAGAAGAATGAGAACAGATGAAAAGTAAAGTACTTTTTTTTTTTTTTGAGTTAGAAGTTAGAATTTGCTGCTGGGCTGACTGGGCTCCTGGCTCCTTCCGAGGCTCCTTCGCAAAGGCGCTCTCGCTAAGGCGAGCGCCTTTGCCGCTTGCCTTTGCCGCGCGCCGAACGGCCGTGCGCCGTTGGCTGAGCCGACCTCTGACGCGCTGGGGTGGGCGGAGCTTCCTCTCGCCGCTACCCCTCTGCCTCTGCCTCTGCCTGCCGGTTTCTTTCCTCTCCCGGTCCGCTCTCCAAGCTGAAAAAGCTAAAAAAAGAACAAAAAAGCAACAGAACTAAGATGCTGCAGAGTTCGTAGTCAGCAAGCTATCCCCAGATTTCCAAAGCACTTAATCACACAGAAATGCTGAAAATCCAGTGTCAAAAACTGAATTTATTGGTGGAGCACATGATTAATTTTTGGAAAAAAGCTTTTGAATAGTGGATCCGGCATCTACTGTACCTCTGACGAAGAAATGAAATGGAGAACTCTGTCGGGTAGATTTCAGCAATGCTAAGTGATTCCAACAAGTTTTCTTATGGTGAATAGAATAAGAGTGAACAACTTGTTTCTTATTTTTGATGAATCAGTTTAAAAGAAGTCTCCTTGAGAATGAATTATTATATGGTGATATATGAAAAAGTTAAAAACTAATTGCCTCTTTTACAAAGCCATGCTAGTGGCTGCCCTGCGCTAATGGCCCCGAAGCCCATAGAGATTTAAAGGGCTTTGGGGCTGTTGCCACATGGCAGCCGCTAGCACAGCTTTGTAAAAGAGGTTGTAAGAGAAAATATGATGTAGTGGCGGACCCGTTTAAGAATTTTCCGCTCAAGGGCATGACTATGAGGTTTCACGGGGATACTGTATTTCTACTGAATTTCTCTTTGAAAATTAAAAAATACACCCTGAGAATTTTGAATATGTATGTTCTCTGATGAAAATGAGGTCATATAAAGAGTCTTCAACAAATGAGGTTTTTAGTTACATAGTAACATAGTAGATGACGGCAGATAAAGACCTGAATAGTCCATCCAGTGTGCCCAACCTGATTCAATTTTATTTTTTTTTTTCTTCTTCTTCTTCTTAGCTATTTCTGGGCAAGAATCCAAAGCTCTGCCCGATACTGTAATTAGGTTCTAACAATTGAAGTCTCCGTCAAAGCTCACTCCAGCCCATCTACACCCTCCCAGCCATTGAAGCTCTCCCAAGTCCATCCTCCACCAAACGGCCATATACAGACACAGACCGTGCAAGTCTGCCCAGTACTGGCCTTAGTTCTTCAATAATTACTATTATTTTCTGATTCTAGATCCTCTGTGTTCATCCCACGCTTTTTTGAACTCTGTCACCGTTTTCCTCTCCACCACCTCTCTCGGGAGCACATTCCAGGCATCCACCACCCTCTCCATAAAGAAGAATTTCCTTACATTGCCCTTGAGTCTCCCACCCCTCAGCCTCAAATTATGCCCTCTGGTATTACCATTTTCCTTTCTCTTGAAAAGATTTTGTACTACGTTAATAACTTACAAATACTTAAATATTTGATTCTTATCTCCCCTATCCCTCCTTTCCTCTAGGGTATACATATTCAGGGCTTCCAGTTTCTCCTCATAGGTCTTTAGGCGCAAACTTCCTATCATTTTCGTCGCCCTCCTCTGGATCATTTCAAGTCCCAGTGTATTCCACTAATTTTAGTTATCCACAGAGAGAAATAGCCATGATCTTTCAGCAAGTTTCTGATCTACACTGTACCATATCCACTATCTTCTTATCCAATAAATTTCAATTTTCTGACAAGTCTTACAAGAAAGATGTCAGATGCCTTCTGAAAATCCACAGAAACTTATTACTACTAGTACTACAACTATTACTACTTATCAGGGTAAATATTCAGTGGGTGGCCATTACTCCTGGATATTCAATGCTTTGGTGCTAGAGAAGCATTTTATAAGAACATAAGAATAGACTCACTGGGTCAGCCCAATGGTCCATGAAGCCCAGTAGCCCATTCCCACGGTGGCCAATCCAGGTCACCAATACCTGGCCAAAACCCAAGGTGTAGCAATATAGTTATCTGTTATCACAGGCATAAAGACCTCCATAAATTTAAAGGTATCCATGAACTTTATCCAAGAGAACTGATCTTAAAACAGAGCGGCAGCTCCAGTCTTCAAAGTCTAATGACAGCCAGCATTTCACTAGTCTGCTTCAGTGACTCTTGGAGCTAACAAAATAGAAAATAGAAAATTGAAATTAATCAAGCTTTCCCATAGATGTGTCATTTTATAAAACTGTTTTAACTAAAGGCTAACGTCTTCATATTTTTGCTCTCCAAATATGCTGAAACAAAGATGGTGGACCTTAGTTTTTAAACACTTTTAATTAAACAATACAGCCATTGAATGATTACTGCTGGCAGGGGAATGCCTTAAAGAAAACACAGCCTCCAGTAAATAAATCAAAGCTATGAAAGAGAAATTTTTTAAAAAAATAAGGCAGAAATTAGGTTGTGACAACACACACATATTCTCCCAGGGGTTACTAACCCCCTCCTACCACACAAAAGTATGAATGAAGCAGTGCATACCTATTTCTAGAACAGAAGCATCTGGTATGAGAAAGGTTAGTAGAGCATCACACAATCACACAGGTGTCTTAAGTAGCCTGGTAGATGAACTATGAGCCAGACCCATAAGCCCATCTAAGCAGTGCATTTATGGTAGAAAGTGTGAGCCCACCAAAATCCTACTCTACTGCCATATAGATGCCACCTGCAGCCATAAGGGTTGTTGGGCTAGCAGACAGGTGGGTATAGTAGGTTTGGGGGGAGGGGGAATTTTTGAGGGCTCACCATGAGGGTTAAAAGAGGGTTGTGGTGAGATATACACATGACACTTTTGTATGAAGTTCACAGCAGTGCCCTCTAAAGTACCCACTGCTCCATTGGCATGTCTTTGTGGCCATTTTGCTGGCCCCTCCCATGTCCAAATGGTCTAGATTTGGATGTTTTCAACGTGGACGTTTCAGTGGTCGAAAATGGGGAATAAAGTTAGGCGATCAAAGGTTCGGTATCCTGGCCGCCAAGATGTTGGAAGCCCAGTGGTTTTAAAAATGGAGGTTTGTCCACTTCCAAATTTGGATGTCTTGTGAGAAACAACCAAGTTGGACCAAGATATCCTTTTCAAAAATGGCCTTTCATGGGTAAAAATGTCAAGCGTAAACATTCCCAATCTTTTGCCTCCACTGGAGTTCCTTTCTACCCTAACTCTTGTTAACCGTGTTGAGCTTTACGAATGTAGAGATGATGCGGTATACAAACCTAAGGTTTAGATTAGATTAGATTAGATTTGTGACAATTTACCAACAGGAGTATGGGTATATCTCTGAATTCATCAAGCTTGTATCTTAATCTTTTACTTCTCCGTTTCTTTTCTTTATAACAGAGCAATATTTTCCTGATGCATGTCACAAACACAGTCCCCCCCGGTTCTATAAAATGGTGGCCAGAATGAGGTGCACAATTGGGCAGGTAGTTAACACAAAAATTGCCATACTGGGACAGACCGAATGTCCATCAAGCCCAGTATTCTGTTTTCAACAGTGACCAACCCAGGTCCCAAGTAGTAAAACAGATTTGATGTTGCTTATCCTAGGAATATGCAGTGGATTTCCCTAAACTTCAGATTGGAAGGGTGTGTATTCTCTTACCCCTCCTAACTCTCTCCACAGTAGAGAGTAGTACGCAGGATACCGAAAAATAAGTCATTCTGGAGTGAATAAGCATCAACTGAGAGCTTGGGATGCATTAGAGTTTCAAAATTATCCTAGGAATTAATGTAATCTTTATAAAGGGCTTAAAATATGGTAATAAATATACAGCACCGTAGCACCTGCATCTTGAGGTAGTGAAGTTATTAAGCATGGATGTAATTATATTTATTATAGCAAAGATCTGAATGGGGAATTAAAAAAAAAAAGTATTGAATATGGATGAGAAAGAGATTCTTCATTTAAACCCTGCTAACTAAAACTTTTGCTTAATGTTTCAGCATCATCTACATAGTGTAGGATGACTTTTTCTGTATTAACAGCATCCTCTTAGGGGCTATTCTCTATGCTGCATCACTATCGAATCTTGCATAAAACATATAGTTTTATATTTTTCTAGCAGGTTGACAGAGAAATGACCATTTTAACCCAGGTAGTAAAGCTGTGCAGTCTGAGATGCGTTAGCAATTCTTCTTAACTCATTCTCTTCTTAGCACCATTTGACATGGTTGTCAATCAACTGCTAGGTGCTGTTTATAGAATCCTACCTAGCAGTGCCTAGACATGGTTAAGCATTGCTATGCGTCCTGGAGGTAGTCACCAGTGTATTAGGCCAGGTTTTACTTGATCTAATTTATCGGCACCTAACTCAGATACCTAGTGATGCCTAAGTCAATCACGCTTATTCTTTGCCCCTACTTTTCAGATAGACATTAAGGAGCTCATAATCGAAAGAGAAAAACGTCCAAAAACCAGCCTAAGTCGGCACTTGGACGACCATAAGTCAAAAACTTCCAAGTGTTGATAATAAAACCGAGGTTTGGACGTATTTAAAAATAACCTAGGCCTTCATATTGCCGCTGAACGACCAAAGCTAAACGGGGCGTTTCAGGAGGAGTGTCAAGGGCGGAAGTTGGGCGGGACGTGGGCCGGCTTAGACTTAGTCGTACAGCAGGTATAACCAAAAGTTATACAGCCCAGGATCGACGGAACTTGGATGTTGTGACTTAGACCATGTAAAACATGGTCTAAGTCACAAAAACACACCTAAACTCACCAGATACGCACTGCAAACACATAAAACAGACCCCCACACACTACCCCAGTGATCACCGACCCCCCCCCCCCACTCCCATAAAAATTTTAATCATAACTTTAAAATTCAGCCTGCAGACCATCATCACCTGGCAGCCTGGCAGCCTAGTTGTCCAGCACAGAGGTGGCTTAAGCCATCTTGGGGGTGGGTTAGGGACTCATGGAGGGGAGGACCCATGTCCATAAGCCCCTGCAATCACTCCATTGATACTTAAACATGTGCATTCCTCTATACACCCCCAAAACCCTTTTTTACTGGCATATAAGGGCTATTAGGGTGGTAGATAAGTGGGTCTAGGGGATTGTGGAGGTGGTTTGGGGGGCTCACCATGACCTATAAGGGAGCTGTAGTGAGGGGAAGACATGGCACCCTTTTTGTGAAGTTCACAGCAGTGCCCTGTAAGGTACCCCACTATTTAGGTGCCATGTCTGGGTGTTCAGTCCATCACTTTTCAGACCCCTCCCACATCCAACAGGGCTGGTTCTAGGCGTTTTTGACTTGGACTAAAAGTTGGATGAAAATGTGGTATAAAGATGGACGATTTAGCAACTTGGATGATCAGATCTGTAGGAAGTATAATTAGACGATTTTCGAAAGTAAAAAAATTTTGGACGTATTTTTTGAAAATGTGTCATAGGGTACCTTGACTTAGGCATCCTATGAGTTCGGTGCCAAACTCTTAATTATGAATTTAATTTAATTTTTTTTTATTTTTTATTGGCTGAACAGTGGTGCAGTCAATTACCATACCAATAAAAAAAAAGTTGCATGCAGATTCCGAAGTTAGGCATCCTTGATTAGGGTGTCTATCAGCACCTAAAGTAAGCATCCTATACAGTATCTGGCTCTTACTAAAAAATAGGTGACAGTAATGGCTCACACGCTAGTGGCCACATGCTAATGGGAAAATTAGCATGTGGCCATTAATAGGGAAAATGGAATATGGGGCCATTTTATTACCATGCTAAAAGTGGCTTCAGTGTGTGTGAAAGGCCTGTGCTGGGGCCATTTTTTGTGTGGCCTTGTAAAAAGGCCCCTGTGCTGGCCAGAGTTTGTTCAAAATGTCTTCACTTCAAGAGGTATAACGTTCTTTTTTGACCATTCCCACTAGAAAAATATCTGTGAAGCTTTTTGGTCATCTTAAAAGTTATTGTACCTCTTGGGTGGCAAATATATTTTTCTGTTACATTTTAATGTTCCACGTATCCAATATAAGCCATTATTTTCTAAAAATAACATTTGATCCAGAATCCTAAAGGAAGAAAAAGAGAAAGATAAATTATTACAATGCATTCAGTTCATTGGTAGTTGAAGGCTTGATTGAAAGCCTTTGAGACTGGTGACCTCAGATTTAGTTCTCCTCAAATCAATGAAATTTAGCTTGCTCTCAGGGAACTGAAATCTTTTCAGTTCTGCACTGACTGACTCGCTTTTGAGATTTCAAAAGTGTTCATTACTGTTAATTTGAGGAATACGTGTAAGTTTAATTATGGTCCTAAAGAAGAACCATCAAAATCCATAAGACTGCAAAATAATTCCAGAAATGTTTTCACTAATTTGACTTTTGAGAGACGTCAGAATGTTATCACCTCTTCAGAAAAAGCCAGAACTTTGGATCAGTGTTTAAGACATAAGCATTTTTTCCCCAGATCTGAATTTAAAACAATTTGCATTCAGAGGAAGCAGGATTTAGACCAAGGTTCCCCATGCTTTTAGCCCTATTGTTACTCTTCCACTCAGTCAGAAGGGCTTATTTTGTAACAAAACAGAATTCTAAAAATGCATCTGTTATATAAATACAATGGCCCTGATTCTATAAATGGTGGCTAGATCGGCAGTGCCTAGCTGAGGCTTTGAAGAGGGTAATCCAGTAGGTGGCACATAAGCATTTAACTTCCAAGCAGACACGTATCTCCTTGAGCAAAATTGATTTTTTTTGTTACCTAAATTCTTATGAGCGCTTTTATTTAGCGTTTTATACTACTTTTTCTTTATGGCAGTTAAATGCTTAAGTGCCACCTAATGGATTACCACTTATACCCCTGAGGCAGACTTCCGCTTCGAAGCCAAAACACAGACCATGTCAGGTCTGGAAGAAATTGAAAGATTGATTGTCTCAAATGTTTAGTATTTCAGTTGTATTTAATAAACTAATTTTTAACCCAGGTTGACTTGTAGAGCTTCTTTCTCACTCTTTCTTCTATCTTGCAGAATATGCACCTGCTCTGAGACAGGTACAACTATTGCATGGACTCTATGGGCTGGATTCTATAAACAGTAATGTCATCATGGGCTGCTTAAAAAATGGCTGCCAATCATGTGTCAATCATGCAATGGCACCTTATATAAAATTGCAGCTTCATAAAAGATAGGCGCCGGAAATGTAGGCCAGGGTTTTAACGGCCTTTCATTTGAATTGTGGCTATAGATTGGGATCCAAGATGGCTGCTGGCTTCCTTAGCTGAGCAACACACATCTGAGTGCTCGCTCTAAAATTGAAATTTTCTCCTATTTTGGATTGTATTGAAATACCTGACATGCCGAAGCAGAGAGGACAGAGTGCTGCTGGGGCCTCACGGCGCTCCGGGACGGCTGCTTTTGGCAACATAGAGAAGTTGATGAGGCGAATGCAGGGTATCCCATTGCCGCCGGTGACTTCCCTGCTTGAGATGCTCCGGAAATGCGGGATGGAAGCATTCTCATTGGGTCTGGAAACAACATTGCGCCCCCACATCCTCAGGTTACCAGCTCCCTGTGGGTGGAGGAGCTTCTGGAAGTCAGAGTGTCTCTCACCCTGGAGGCTAAGGAGACTGCTGAGGGAAGCGTGGAACCGGACTCTCTACAACTGCAAGAGAGTTTTTGGATATGGAGACTGAGGATTTGACAACTTTGGGGGTTAGACAAACCCAGGAGGATGACCGATGAGGAAAACTGCCAGTTGGTGAGCAAGCAGACTTTACATTGTGGGTTTCTCAAATAGAAAAGCCCTGAGAGGTTACACTAGATTCTCTCTGGGATCTTGTTGCAAATTTGGCAAAATCTGTAAATTCCCAGCTTCAGCAGTTGGAAGGAAAGCTTAAAGTTCAGGAAACTGATATATAGAACCTAAAGATTGAAGTAGATGGCTCTAAAACCTCTACTGAGAATATCCATCAAGAGTTAAAAATGTTTAAACAAATCCATGAAACATTAATTAAAGATAAAATCAATCTTAGGAGAAAACTTGAGTCATTAGATAATTTTTCACACAGTAATAATCTTAGATTGATTTATTTCCCTAGGGTTACTACGGTAACTCCTAGGGAAATGCTGAAACGATACCTGCAGGAAATTTTGGAGGTCCCTGAGGATTCCGCACCTCCATTTACTCAAGTCTACTATCTACCTAATAAGGCACAAAATCAGCAACAAGAAATAGTCTAGGAACCATTAAATATCTCTACATTGTTGAAACTTTCTGATAAGGAAGTGGCGACACCAGCAATTTTACTTCTAACAGTTGCTCTTGCACTGGATAAAAATTGGTTAATGAAACTTTTCTTTAAGAATAAGCAAAAAGAATTCTTAGGTCTTAAAATACAAATGTTCCCTGATTTAGCTCAAGATACGCAAAGGTGTCGACATGAATTTCTATTTTAAAAATCTGGTGTCACAGCCTTAGGGGCAATATTCTATCTTCGTCACCCATGTAAATGTATTGTGCATTATCATACACAAAAATTCATTTTCTTTGAACCTTTCCAATTGTCAGCGTTCTTGTCGTTGTTGTGACTCGAGAAAGAAAAGACCAGAGTGCTATGTAATGAAAAAATGATACCCTTAATCTCAGTTAATTAGCCATCTATTCTTTTGAATTTTGTTCTTTATACCGCTCGCTACTGTAACATTTTGGATCCTAATTGAGGACTTGAGCTGGAATTTAAGCTTATATCTGTTTGATCTTTTTATGAATATTTTCCATTTCTTGGATAAATAGTAAATGCCTAAATTTTTCTTTCTGTACAAGTTTGTACTTGATATGTAATTTGAAAATTATAAATGAACAAAAAAAAATTGAATTAGGGCTACAGAGGGCACTTTATGATGTCAAATGCCACTTCCAGAGTTAACCATGGCGTTGGGCATCGTAAAGCACCTCCATAGTCATGATGTAGGTGCCATTATTTTAGACACCTCCATTTTGAAAAACACAACAATTTTAATCCTTTTAAAACAGTGTTTTCCATTTCAGTTAGGTGCCGATAGGACGCCTACCAGCTCCTAATTTAGGGTGATGTTTATAGAATATGGGCCCAAGTGCATATTGTAAGTAAATGGCACTCAAAATTTAGAGACAAAAAAAAAGTTGGCACCGAATTGTATTCTATAATGGGCATTCCGGAATTGGTGCCCTTCGTAGAATAGTGTGCAGATTTTAAGAGCTCGCTTTAGTTTCAGCTGAGGTCGTTTTTTTCTCTATCTATTCTTGAGTTTATCGTTGCTTAGTGGTTCCAGCATCATGGAGGTGATTTAGAAGGCTGTACGTGTATGTTATAGAATTGTATAGAATTGCACCTCATTTCTGCATTCATAGTTGAACATTTCAGTTTGACTGCCTATCACTGAAAATCCACTCGCCAGCTAAGATAACACCCCAGGAACACTTCTCACCCAACACCTTTTCTGCCTAGCTAAATGCCTGTGCCTTTTGGTTTTAGCCAATTAGAAGGTGATGGTGGGGTGGGGGAGGAGAAATGGGGGGGAGGGGATTTAACAAGTTGATTTATCCAGCTAGCTCTTAAATTCAGCTGAATAAAATTCCCAAAGCTACATCCTGGAAAGTCATGTGGCCATTTTAGATTGTCATTTTTTGGGGGTTTATAATAGCACTGTGATCTATAATGGTGTGGAGGAATGGCTGCTTTCTTACTGGTGCAATAGCGTCAGATCCCCAGAAGGAGGAGGTTTTTTTTTATTGCTTTTGCTAATAGAAGATCTCCTTGAAATGTGCCCTTGTTACATCCCTTGGGGAAGTTCAGCAGTACTCATTCTACTGACCAGCATTATATTACATTTCATCCTGCTAATCTTTAATTATGAGTAAGTAGTTTGGTAATGTTGAGTGACAGGAAGGACAGTTTTCATATTCAGGCTTTCATCATCTCAGTTTGTTCATCTTAATATTTATGATTTTTCTGCTTAATAACAGAGATGTGCAGTGGAGCAAGAACTGGTGAGCAGATAATGATAATGAAAGACTATTTATTTGTATTCTAAATGGCTTCTTAAAGGCACAGAGTGTGCCCTAACTTAAGATAAAAATCAGTACCTTAGCAACTCTATGATATCTGGAACATAAGAATAGCCTTACTGGGTCAGACCAATGGTCCATCAAGCCCAGTAGCCAGTTCTCACGGTGGCCAATAAAGGTCACTGGTACCTGGCCAAAACCCAAGGAGTAGCAATATTCCATACTACTGAACCAGGGCAAGCAGAGGCTTCCCCCATGTCTTTCTCAATAACAAACTACGGACTTTTCGTCAAGGAAACTTGTCCAAACCTTTCTTAAAAACAGCTACACTATCCGCTCTTACCACATCCTTTGGCAATGCATTCCAGAGCTTAACTATTCTCTGAGTGAAAAAATACAATTGGTTTTAAAAGTATTTCCCTGTCCCCTAGTCTTCGTAATTTTTGAAAGAGTGAAAAATCAATCCACTTGTACTCGTTCTACGCTACTCAGGATTTTGTTGACAATCCTATCTCCCCTTAGCTGTCTCTTTTCCAAGCTGTCTCTTTTCCATGCTGTCTCTTTTTCCTGGCACTTAACCCTCCATTGCCCCACATACAAAATAAGTACCTGTATATAACATGTACACCACGTTGTCTGTCATCATAGAAAGGCAGTATATCAGGTTCTATCCTCTTTATTATACCTTCAATTTGCCACTATATTTGTGCATCAATACTTAAGATATGCTTATGATATTCAGAAATTAGATTCTGTAAAGCACTGTTTGCCCTGTATTGGTTGCATGGGATATTGCTACACCTTCTGATTTCTTGACCAACCTTTCTAAGAGTTACATTACATTAGTGACTTTTATTCCGCCGTTATCTTGTGGTTTACATAAGAGGATTACATAAGAGGTTACCTGGACATTTCCAGAAGTGTTACATAGTTTAGCAGGTTACTTTGGAGGATTGAAATGCTTTCTGCGGTGTTAGTTTGTCTTGATGGATTACTTGAATAGCTGGGTTTTTATTTCTTTTCTGAAAGTTTTGTAGTCTGGTGTCGTGATCAGTTGATTGGAGAGTTGGTGGTCAAGTTTTGCTGCCTGTGTGGCATAGCTATAAGAAGTTAAGCCTAATTTGGCTAGACAGGTGCAGAGGGATGCAATGCAGAGATTGAAGAGTGTTGGGGATAAAGGAGACCCTTGGGGTATGCCGCAGGGTTTGGACCATGGTTCTGATTTTTCTTTGTTTGTCTTTACTCTGTAGGTCCTGGATTGTAGGAATCCTTAAAACCAAGTGTGCACCTTTCCTGGGATTCCTATTGTTTCTAGTATTTGTAGCAGAATGTCATGGTCTACAAGAGTTCCATCTGTATGTGTTTAGCACTCTGTTGTGGAGGTCCCTAATCCCAGTGTCCCCTTCCATCAGTGCAGGCTGTGTCTCCTTATAGCACTGTTATTTTTATTGTTCAGGTTCTTGATGTTTTAATGGCCTGTTTCAATTGTTCAGAAATTGTTCTGGTTTCAAGTTATAAGCAAATTAGACTTATTGGTTGGGGAGTGTCCCCGTACCCCTCTCTACAGGTGTTTCTGGATGCTTTGTCACAAACTGGAATCCTGGAGGGCAGTCCTGAGGAAAGAGGGGAGGGGCTCAAAACTCCGTATTATGAGCTCCCTATAAGCTGGTTGGCAACCCATAGGAAAATAATCCAGTAGTCCAGGAATAGAGTGTGGATTTACAAGAAAGAAGATTAGTAAAGGTAATAACCTAATCTTTTGATTGCCTCATTCATTCTAGAATTCTCATATTTCATTTCCAGTATTGAAACTTATATATCGATATGATGACTAAAAGTCCCTAAAGGTGTTAACAACATGACAAAGCTAATACAATATAGTCATCCTAAAACACACATATCCAAATTCAAACATATACACTCAGAACAGACCTCCACAGTGTAAATCACTACTCTGGTACTAGACAAAAACTCTTTATCCATCATAGAAATAAACCAGCTTCACATAAAATGGATTGTTTTTAACTGCTTTCTTTTTTAACATTTTCCATCTCTGCATAATTTTTTAGGCTGTTGCAGGACTACAATCCTATTAACCATCACGCACATTGCATTCGATGGAAAGGATGTGTTTGATTGTGCTATCTCTGAGCTTTGTGAAGTTCTCTGTAACTCGTAAGACTATGTTCTCTGTTCAGGGTCCAGTTTGCTGGAATGCTCTCTCTGGGGAGTTAAGACAGGTCCCTACATTGATTCAGTTCAGGAAGAGTTTGAAAACAATTTTTAATGAATGGTGATTTTTTAGGTGATGTAATTAAATGTAAAGGAGGCTGTTGAATTCTCTCATTTTAGGAGGCAGTGTGATTTATTTTTCTTTTATGCATATGTTATTTTAGATTCCTGCGTTATTTTATATTTTTTATGGTCTTGAATGTGTTTTTTTAATGGTATGTCAGTGTTTATTATATGTTTTATTTTATTATGTATGTGAAATTGTAACCCGCTTAGTATTGTTGAATATGCAGGATATCCTATATAATAAAACCCTAAGCACGCATGCGCACTTAGGGTTTCATGTTCCCTGCCGCTGTGGTGTGTGATTCGTGGCCGAATTCTATTTTAGAACGCGGCAGGGAACACTCTGGAGCTTCCCCCCCTCACTCACTGCGAAAGAAACCGCTGTCGCCACCGCCATTCCTTCTGCTCCCCTCTTTGGAGTGTGCAGTGCAGGCCGTACACGTGGACCCAGAGGCGCCCCGAGAGTGTAACGGGGTTCCTGGGCAGCTGAATGGAGTCTCCGGGCGGCCGCAACCTCAGCAAACGCCGGTCTTCCTCCCAGCTCACATCCAGAGCCTTTCCGCCCCCAGCGAGAGGTTGAGTGTCATCGTCTTCGCCCCCCCTCCCCAGCGCACCCGATCCCCCCTTGAGCCTCCCATCTGACCATCCAACCGTGGTCTGGCTGGCTCACTTAGTCCCTTGCCGCCGCCGCTCTTCCCTTCCCACGGTCCCAACAAACCTCTTGACTCCAGCAGCGGCCGCAGCACTCTAAACATGCTGCTTCGCGGCCTTCTACTGCCCTAATTTGCTCTTCTGGTGACGGCGGCAGAGGGAATCACAGGCAGTAGAAGGCCACGAAGCAGCGTATTTAGAATGCTGCAGACACTGCTCGAGCCGGGAGGTTTCTGGTCGTCTCGCGGTGGGAGGGTCGGATGGGAGGGTAAGTGGGGTCGGCTGCACTTCGGTGGTGGTGGGGGGGAGATGGAAACATGCTGCTCAAGGGTTCTACTGCACAGGGGGATGGGAGGGAGAGATAGAAAAATGATAGGTTCTACTGTACAGGGGGAAGGGAGGGAGGCAGGCAGGATGGCTGGCTTTTGGGGGTGGGGGGACAAAGTCTGGAAGACAGTGAGAGGGCATAGGAAGGAGGCACTGGGGGCACTAAGGACATAGGAAGGGGCACTGAGGGCACTAAAGACATAGGAAGCACTGGGGGCACTAAGGACATAGGAAGGTGGCACTGGGGGCACTAAGGACATAGGAGGCACTGAGGACACTAAGGGCATAGGAAGGAGGCACTGAGGGCACTAAGGACAGAGGAAGGAGGCACTGAAGGCACTAAGGACATAGGATGGGATACTAAGGACAGGAAGGAGGCACTGAGGACATAGGATGGGACACTAAGGACAGGAAGGAGGCACTGGGGGTACTAAAGACATAGGAAGGTGGCACTGGGGGCACTAAGCACATAGGAGGCACTGAGGGCACTAAGGACATAGGAAGGAGGCACTGAGGTCACTAAGGACATAGGATGGGACACTAAGGATATAGGAAGGTGGCACTGGGGGCATTAAGGACATAGGAAGGAGGCACTGAGGGCACTAAAGACATAAGATGGGACACTAAGGACATAGGAAGGGGGTCACAGAGAGTCAGGCAGGCATGGCACAACAGAGAAATGTAAGCAAGCAGGGGGCCAGGGAGACAGAGACAGAAAGAAAGACAGTCAGGGGGCCAGGGAGAGACACAGACAGAAAGAATGACAGACAGCGTACACGGAGAGAGAGAGACAAAGAAAAAAAAAAAGATAGACAAACATCTACTCTAGCATCTGTTAATGTAACGGGCTTAAACACTAGTAAATAAATAAATCTCAATGTATTTTTCACTTCCCTGTCCGCCCCCCCCCCCCTTTTCCCATGTTTCAGTTAGTACTTTTTGATTTGTTGACTCCCAATAATTTTAATTTATTGTATTTGATATTTCTTTTAAGCATATTTTCCTTATAAAAGTCTCGTAAACAGTTTAGGTATTCCTTGATAGACGGTCTATCAAGTGACGAATAAACTTGGAAGGTTCTGCTCCAGACATATATCTATAGGCAGCTTGTTGCCAAAGTCCAGTGCTACTGCTGAAAAGGCTATATTCCTCAGTTTCACCAAGTGCTTCACACTTTCAGGAGGTGCAGCTGCCTTTTTGGAAGATAACCATAGAGGGCAATTTTGGACTCTCCCATTGCAATGCCTTGAAAGTTAACACCAGCCATTTGAATGCTCCATAATCAGTAGCTAATATAAGGCAGCAAAATAAGGGTGTACACTTTCTCTTTTCCTGCTTTCTGGTCCATCTGCAGTGGCCATGTTCAATACATTATAATAGCTCAACGTGCTAAGCAGCGTGGACTGCATTACTGCAAGGAAAACAATTTAAAAATGGTTTCAACTTCTTAATAATAGAAAGCAGTTTAGGCTGCCTGTGATAACTGTTGCTATCCTGAACCATCTTTGGGATTTAATAGACTCTTTTTCTTGAATATTCCTTATTAGTTCTAAGGAGGGAACCAGTCTTCAGCCATCCCCAGTTGCTAAAACAAAAGCATTCTGCTTTTCGTGTATTAATAATCATTTTACTCAGCTTCATCCAGTTCACTGTACATTCCAAATTGACCCCTGGAGATGGTATTTAGGTTGCCATGAGTTACATAGTAATGAGATGCAAAACATGCAAATGCATGTAAAGGAACCCATTACAATGCAAAAGCCTTAACACAGCTTGCAATGTGCACCGCACAAGTCATGTTATACCCAGAAAATATTTATTTATCTGTATTTAGGAAGGGCTTCATTTTGGAACAAGAAACAAGTACCTTTTGTTATTATGTTGTGGCTTATGATATGGATTTTGTTCTGTTTGTACACATCTTGTTTCCTTTTCAATAAGTACCTTTCAAAATTAAAAGAAAACAAAAAAAAGCCAAAACCTGGGGTTATTTTACTGTGCTAGGAACATTGGGTCTCAAATCTGTGATCTGATGCTCTTGGCTGGAACTTAAAGGGGTCCCACATTGCTGACTCCTATGATAAATCACACTCTGATTGACTCACTTCCCCCCCCCCAAATGGCACATTTAGGGCTAGATTCACTAAGGACACCAATCGTGTCCTGACCACTTTGCGACCCCGACCCGATTCACTAACCTTACCCCTGACCCGATCCGTGCATGCAAATGAGGGGGAATGGTATGCAAATGTAGGAAGGCAGCGATTCACTAAAAAATTTCAGGAACACCGACTAGGCTGGCCGATGAAAAAATAAGTGACTGCTGAGGACCAATTGCTCACGTCCCTGCCGACTCTCCTGAGCATTCTCTCCTATGGTCCCCTGCAAGCAATCAGCTGAGGCACATCTCCTGCTCTCTGCCGCCCTTCCCCGCAGTGCAAGCCTGTGGTTTTAACCTGCAGGTTTAAAGCGGGGCTGCTCTGCGGGGAAGGGTGGCAGAGAGCAGGAGAGTCGGGGCGGCACAGACTTCATTTTGGTCTCCTTTTGAAACAACTGAGCATCTGAATTGGCTGCCATTTCAGTATCCTTTGGCATGGTCCTCTTCACTTTCTGTGCCAGAACTCCGGTTAACAAACGCCAAATTGAACCCATGATGGGGATTACATCACTTTTCCGTTTAAGGTGGAACAAAGAAAGAGCTACAAAAGGGCCTTAAGAAAACCACCACAGGAACAGCGGCGTTGAAGCAAAATTAAAAAAAAAAAGCATAGTTAAAAAAGAAAAGTTTCTACAGAGGGCAAGCACATGCGCAGACCATCTACAGCAGGGGTGTCCAACCTTTTGGCTTTCCTGGGCCGCACTGGCCGGAAAAAAATGTTTCTGGGGTCGCGCAAACGCTGCAGCAAGACAGAGGAGGGAGTTGGCAAGACGGTAAACACTCAGGGGCAGCAGAGGAAAACACTGCATCACCCTCGACTGGGGCTGCACAAAATACTTCATGGGGTCGCATGTGGTCCTCGGGCCGCAGGTTGGACACCCCTGATCTACAGGCAAAGAAGACGGTCTGCTCATGCATCAGGATCGCTCTTCAGCGATCCGTGTGGTTGGTTTGGGGCATGCCTCCGATCGGCCTAATTAGCATGAGGACGCGTTGTGAATCCAGGCGCCTGACCACCTCACAGATCGGATCGGATTGGATCCGTGAGCTTAGTGAATCTAGGCCTTCGTATTTCACAAGCCACATCTGCTGGAAAGAGCTGATCTCACAAGCATTGGTTTTGATTTGCTGTCCATCCACTTGTGATTTTCCTATAATTGTGGTATATTGGTAATGAGCCTATGCAAATTTGCAATTGCCACCATTTTTTTTTTGTGCAATTTGATTGAACAATACGTATTTTATTTTGAGAGGTACTTATTGGAAAGGAAACAAGATACAGTGAAACTTTGGTTTGTGAGCATAATTTGTTCCAGAAGCATGCTTGTAATCCAAAGCACTCGTATATCAAAGCAAATTTCCTCATAGGAAAATAATGGAAACTCAGACGATTTGTTCCACAACCCAAAAACTTTAATATAAAATACTATATGTACTTGTATTGCAAGACCTCGCTCATTTAGAACAGTCACTACACTCCCGCAGCGTCAGAGAGAGAAGAACCATCGGCTCAGTTGTGTTGATGTGACGCGTGTATACTGTATGTACTTGTATTGCAAGACATTGCTTTTATATCAAATTAACATTTAATAAAATGTTTTGCTTGTCTTGCAAAATGCTTGCAAACCAAGTTACTTGCAATCCAAAGTTTTACTGTACTAGTATATATAAACAGAAGAACAAATCTATATAGTATGCAACAACATAAAACAAAAGGCACTTGTTCAAAAATGAAGTACTTCCTAAATACATAGAAACATTTTCTGGGTATAACGTGACTTGCACGGTGCATATTGCAAGCTGTGTGATGGTTTTTGCATTATAATGAGTTCCTTTAATGCATTTGCATGTTTTGCATCTCATTACTGGGTTACTCACGGCAACCTAAATACCACCACGCTGAACTGGATAAAGCTAGCAATCAATTTTTGGCAATAATCGACAAGAATTAGAACTTCTGTGCACTTATTTCTAGTCAGGAATCTATAAAGATGGTTGTGTGCATTTTTATGTGCAGATCCCAAAAGGGGATGCAACCATGGGAATGGCATGGGTGGGTTGGGGTACAAGGATTTGCAAATTGTCATGCCTAAATTGAGCGCAGATCCCAGTGCTCAATGTTATTCTATAATCAGCTTCCAACACTATTTGCAGAATAGCGCTTAGGGCTCTCGTTTTTTTTTGTGGGTGTGTCTGTATCGGTATTAGATCCCTAGTATGTGTCGAATTAGGATAAAGCTCGTATCAAAAAACTATGGCAAATTGTAACCTGCTAACTCTATGTTAACCTGTAACCCATTCTGAGCTCTTTGAGTAGAACGGGATAAAAAAGAATTAAATAAATGTGGGTGCCATTTATAGAATCTAGTCCTGTATGTGTTTTGACTGGTTTTATTGCCCTTTGCTGGTAATTGTTGTTCATTTCATTTTTTCGTGTTCATTTTCTGTTTTTCCTGTGTTTTGAATCAGTCAACATATGGAATGAATCCCCCCCAAAAAAAAACACAACTGGGGGGGGGGCCTCTTTTAAGGAATTAGGGAGGGAACCTTGCACTTGAGAAACACAGAAACAGAGAGGATGATGGCAGATAAGTACTTTCCCCCTTTTTTGCGAATGCTTAGCGTGGGTTTTAGCGGCTGTAACTGCTCCGACACTCATACGAATTCTATGAGCGTTGGAGCAGTTACCGCCGCTACCGGCGCTATGCATTTGTAAAACAGGGAATATATTACCTCAGTCTTTCTTGAATTCCAATATTTTATGTCCAGTATTGAAACTTACTATAAATCCCTCAAGGTGTTAACAATATAAAAAAGTTAAAACAATACACATCTACTAATGTAGTCATCCGAAAACACCCATATCCAAATTGAAGCATACACACTCAGAACAAACCTCCACTGTGCAAATCACTACTCTGGTACATTTTCAACTGTGTCTGTATATGGCCGTTTGGTGGAGGATGGGCTGGGGAGGGCTTCAATGGCTGGGAGAGTGTAGATAGGCTGGAGTAGGTTTTAACGGAGATTTTGGCAGTAGGAACCCAAGCACAGTACCGGATAGAGCTTTGGATTCTTGCCCAGGAATAGCTAAGAAGAAAAAAAAAAAAAAATTAAATTGAATCAGGTTGGGCAGACTGGATGGACCATTTGGGTCTTTATCTGCTGTCATCTACTATGTTACTATATAAACCAGTCTACTAATACTACTATACATTCAGTTGTGTCTGACCCTTAGATACTCTGTAAGTCAGTCCTCGCCATGCTTTTCTGTTTTCCATGGCTTCTTTCAATTGCTTGATGTTCATCATTTTCCGTGTTCATGATCTTCATCTTGTTTATGTTCAGTTCTAATCCCATGTTATACAGCCATGTCAATCTGTCTGCAGGGAAAGCCAATCAACGTACCACATATGTAACGGAAACTCCATTGCACCACTTATTCACTTATTTTCCTCAGCTTGGCCTTTTTCACCCAAAATCTTGACATGATACAGTTGAACCTCCACTCAACAAAAATACTCTAGTATAAATGCATATTCAACACAATGTTCACATTCTCTGGTGCAAAAACATGGAATGATCTCCTAACAATCATTAGATCTGAACCAAAATACCTCATGTTTTGCAAAAAACTAAAGACCTATCTCTTTGACTCCATATATTCTGCCAACAACCATCAGAGCCGAACCAAACTTTGACATAAAATACACCCAAGGAATCTGACCCACGTAACCACATTTCACCCCATCGCCACAATGGCACCAAGTATACAACTAACCACCAGTTAATGACTAAAGCAGATTCTACCTACCTCATGGCATGTATACTTTGGAGGAAAGTCGGAAGAGGTGAGATATGATAGAGATGTTTAAATATCTACATGGCATAAATACACATGAGGTGAACCTCTTTCAATTGAATGGAAACTCCAGAGTGAGAGGCATTGGATGAAGTTAAGAGGTGATAGGCTCAGGAGTACTCTAAGGAAATATATTTTTACAGAAAGGGTGGTAGATACATGGAATTCTTTCCTGGTAGAGACAAAACTGTGTCTGAATTCAAGAACGTGTGGGACAGGTACATGGGTTCTCTTAGGGAGAGAAGGAGATATTGGATGCTGTGGATGGGCAGACTGGATGGACCATTTGACCTTTATCTGCTGTCATGTTTCTATTGTATTGTATTGTGTTTATTTATTATTCACCTTATTCAAAGTGAAGTATAAATTAACAAACATAATAAATATCATTACAAACATAAGACTATACAAAAATACAATCTAAAAAACACATAAAACAATTAGTAGCAACCAACATCAATATTCACAGCATGCCTCCTGATAGCCACAAACACAGTCACCCATTCTTCAACCGTATTTCATTTTGCAAAACAGATGGCATTTCAGCAATCTTTAAATGTCTTCAAATTTCCCCGTCACCATATATATTGTGGTAGCCTGTTCCATTCCTCTGGACCAACGCAAGAGAACACTCCCGCCCTTGATGTTTGCAATCTTAACTCCTTGCTCGTCGAGATCTTCAAATTCCAGTTGGCAGAGGAACACAACTTGGAAAGTGCAATATGATATAACAGAGAATCAATTAGGTATTTGGGGGCCAACCCATGTTGACTTTCCAACAGCAATTTATACCTAACACGATAATCCATCTTAAGCCAATATAGTTTGATGTAATATTCAGATATATGTTCACCTTTTGTTACTAAACAGTGATGGAATTTTGCACTACTTGCAACACATCCAATTTTATATAACATAAGAATTGCTGCTGCTGGGTCAGACCAGTGGTCCATCATGCCCAGCAGTCCGCTCATGTGCCAGCCCTCTGGTCAAAGACCAGTGCCCTAACTATATATAGATTTAAGATGAGACACATCATAATTTTCAGGGTTAACAAATACAGGGCTGGGTGAGATTTATTCCTTCCATGCTGGCTCCAATCTTAAAATGGCTGCTAGGACCTCCAGCTGCAATCTTGTGAGACTTATGTGGGAGGTCCTGGCAGCCCTTTATTTATTTAATTGTGCAAAATCTAGTGCAATAGTCATCCTATCTTGGGGTTAAGGGGAGAGATTTACCAATTTTTCTAGCAGAAACTTTTCTTGTATTGGTAAAAAAAAATAAATTTGTTTTTTAAGCCATTTTGGCAGTCAGGCCAGCTTAGCAGGGTTATGTGCAGAGTTATGAAAATAAAGCAAATGTGCTAAACAAATACTTCTCATCAGTTTTCATAGAAGAAAATCCTGGAGAAGGACCATGGTCAAATGCTGAAGGTATATCTGAGAATTAAGTGCATATTACACCATTCATGAAAGAAAATGCTTATAAACAACTTGAAAATCTGAAAGTGGGCAAAGCTATGGGAGTTCAGAGAAAACCTGGCAGGACCTCTTAAGAATGCATTTAATATATCTTTAGAGATGGGAGAGGTTTCACGGGATTGGAGATGAGCAGATATGGTCCCTCATCACAAAAATGGAGATAGAGAAGAAGTGAGAAACTACAGGCCAGTAAACCTCAAATCAGAGGTTGAAAAATTAATGGAATCGCTACTGAAGGAAAAATATGGTTAATTTTCTAGAATCCAAAGGGTTGAGGATCCAAGAAAAATCCTGCCAAATGAATCTGATTGAGTTCTTTGACTGGGTGACCAGAGAAATTGATAAAGGACATGCGCTAGTTGTAATCTACTTGGATTTCAGCAAACTATTGAAACAGTTCCTCACAGAAGACTCTTGAACAAGCTGAGAGGGCTTGTCTATATTTTTCAGTGTTTAGGAAGAAATGCATTTCTTTCTATTTCTCTGGTGGTTTATTGTACTGCATGCAGATTCTGGCATTCTTGGGTTTTGTTTGTGTATATCAGGACTTTTACTTTGTGGTCCTGTATTTGCGTATGATTTTTCTGTATTCTGCACATGTGACCAAAGCCAGATGTTATGGTAGGAATGAATGTCGTGAAGTTTCAAGTGTATTTAAAATATTTGATATAATTGCAGTATCCAAATCCAATGCGATTTACAAAATTAAAAATAGAAAAAATAAAAAATTTCCAACAAACAGGACATTAAAGACAATTATGACATAAAAACACTGATGAAGAGGAGGGGGGGGAAATGGATTAAATACAATTTGAAAATAAATAAAAAGGAAGGGTAAGGAAACAAAACATTGGGGAACGGTACCCACTTAATTTCTACTTAACAGTGTTCCTTGTCCAGATAAATTCCAGATAAATTCCAGGGAATGAGATAATGTGATTATGAAAAGGGTCAGTTAAAGGCATCCTTAAACAGCCAGCTTTTTAGTAGGCCTTTAAATTTAGTAGGTAATTTTTCTTCTTTTATATTGTTATTGGTATCATGGTCCCAAGTAGGAAGATATTTGTCAGCAGTTTGTCCGTGTTTTGGAAGGCTCCGAGCTTGGGGTTGCATCTGGAGGGCCTCTGTGCATGTGTGGAAGTCGATGTCATGACATCACACGCATGTGCACATGCATGGAGGCCCTCGAGACATGGCCCTGAGCTTGGGAAAGGAGACAATGAGGCTTGTGGGGGAGTGAGGCTGGGGGCAGAACGGGGTGCACCTGTCTCTCGCCTCTTCAATCCGCAACTCATATTCCGTGAAAGCCGCTATTCTCACATTAGCCCTCTGCTCAAGTCGCTTCATTGGCTCCCTGTCCATTTCCAAATATGGTTTATACTCCTCTTGCTGACCTGCAAGTGCATATGTAGTATCACATTTTGCCTTTTGCTATGATTTTATCTTCTTGGGCAGACTGGATAGACCACAGGTCTTTTTATCTGCTGTCATCTTCTATGTTAAGACCTGGAGAAGATCAACATTCTGAGGGAGTGTTGAGGTTAAGAGCTGCCATAAAGCCCTTTAGCTGGCCAGGGAGAAAGACCAGGGAGAAAGACCTTGAGCTTCTCAGCAGCCTTGAACTCCAGAAGCCAACAATTCTTCAGATCCCCATTCACAAATTAGGAGCCAGGAAATGTCTTCATTCAAGAAAAAGGAACATTTTGGCATGCTGTTGCATGTACTTCCTAGCACGTCACTCCAGTAGTGCAAAGGGTGTATATTATTGCCTCTTACTTTATCTAGTCGCCTGTCTCTGTATGGACAAACAGACCAATTCAGAGACAGGTGTGAGATGCTCTCTGAGACATAACAAAGAAGATGGTTCTACCTCCTCAGTTCATATGTGATGAAGCCTTCATGATAGCTGTGTAGGATAGAGATCATAGATGGACTGATAATTTCAAATGTGATATTTAGTTATGTGTTCTTGTAAGATTATTCTCAGGAGAAGAATGGGCAGAAGGTGATAAGCAACTTCCTATGATTGTCAAATTGTTGTCATCAGAATCTCTAGGGAAGGGAACATCTGGGCCTGTGCCCTGATCTTTTACATATTATACCTAGCAGTGCCTTCGTTCGACTGAATTAAAGGCATCAAGATCATCGACTTCCTATTACTGGACATCCCAAAAGGTTTATGTCTGAACGATGTTTGCATTCCTTAGTTTATTAAGGAATGGTTTTCAGTACATGGCAGCAGCTGGTTCTCATTTCCAGCTGTCCAAGGTACTGCTCAGCTTTGCTGGAGAATTGCTATGCGCGACCTGTTAATTCCTTTCCAAGTCAATGGGGTTGCAGTTTATTGCTATGACAGTCAGAAGCAAAGCAGCAGGGCCATCATCAAATGATAGGAGCTGGAAATGACCAGCATTTTAAAAACATTTCACACAATCTTTCCCATCTTTCTTCAAGACATGTTAAAAAAGGAGAAAATTCTTAAAAGTGTTAGAAGTGAACACACTGGGAGCAATTTTCAGGTGACCTGGGCAGTTTGAAACTGCTCTGGCAGGTTTGTTTTGTTTTTAAAAATTCAGTCTTTTGATTGCATTTTAAATTGTTACAAAGAATCAGAAAAAAACAGAGCTGAAATCCCCGGGACAGATAAGGAAAATGCTTGAGCGCCTCATTGTAAACCACTTAGATAACTTTGATAAGTGGTATATATAAATACCTGTGTATAACCTAAAACTAGTCACCCCAGCAGTATATAACGTTATCATATAAATTAGTCTAGAATACCAGACAATACACATTAGTATTGTTAGCCCAATACACTTGAAGGGCTATGGCCTCAGAATCGGAGCCTACGCACAGCAGTGAATCACAAACTGAGGATAATCCGTGTAGTACTACAGCTCCTGCTCCAATCATTGGCCGGTATATATATTTTTTTAAAATTTTTTTTGAAAGTTTGTGACCGAGTGAATTGATTGAGTCTGTGATTTTGAATGTCCTGGTGGCCCTGACGCAGCGGATGTTTAAAAATTCCCGCGAAACGCTGGCTGCGTTGGCAAACAGACACTAGTGACCAAATTTATTTTTAAAGACAAGCCAGCAACAAGATAAGTCTTTTTGGTCTATTATTTTCAAATCCTGGCTATTATACACAGTATCCCTTAAAAAGTGTTTGAAGGGTGAAGGGTTCAGCTGTATTGAAATGCTTTAGAAAAAATTAAAAAAAATATATATATACCGGCCAATGATTGGAGCAGGAGCTGTAGTACTACACGGATTATCCTCAGTTTGTGATTCACTGCTGTGTGTAGGCTCCGATTCTGAGGCCATAGCCCTTTAAGTGTGTTGGGCTAACAATACTGATGTGTATTGTCTGGTATTTAGCGGTATTCTAGAATAATTCATATGATATATAAATACCTAACATAAATAATATAAATGCATCTCAAATATGCAAATTCTGCAACAAGGCCTTATAATAGGTCAGATGTTAATAAGTAGAATAAAAGTAATATGCGGATTAAAAATTCTATATTCTTATCATGATAAAGACTCAGAAAATATCAACAATGGATCTAAAACTTTTTAAACTCGTTCCAATGACCCTTTATGTTCTGCCATTACCCTTTTATATTTAATAAGGACCACCAATATTACAAACAAATATATCAATGACTTATTTATTTATTTATTTATTTATTTATTTGATAAGTTTAATCAAATTTACAGGGACTTAAACTTGATTCAGTAACATGGATCAAACACTCAACAAGAAAATAGATGGCTCAGTTGACAATTTTGATTTAGACGTGGAAAAGATTGGGGGGAACTCCACAATTTCTAGATGATTTAGATTCACATTTGGTAGAGAATGTGGTAAATGAGAAATGGTCTAAGTTTGATAGTGTAGTAGATGAATCTAAACTAAACTAAAACTTAACCTTATATACTGGGTCTTCAACCGAAGGAAGCTCTACGCGGTTAAGAATAAATTTAAAAAATTAAGTAAACTGAAATACAAGAGTTAGTTTTCAAAATGTTTAACGAATAAAAAAGTTTTTAGAAGTTTTCGGAAGAGTTGGAAGGAACTGGGGAATTAGGGGAAGTTCATTCCATAGTTGGGGAAATTTAAACTCCAGAGAGCTGCTAAAATTCTTAACTCCTTGACTTCATTTCCTAGAAGGAAGAGAAAGTTCAAATCGATCAAATGCCTCTCACATATGAAAATCTATAAACATTCCATAGCAGAGGAACAAGAGGAGCAAAGATACCATGTAAAATCTTAAAAACAATACATAAACACTTAAACTGAATTCTAAAATAAACCGGGAGCCAATGGAGAGAGAAAAGCAAAGGAGTCACATGGTCGAATTTGCTCTTTCCATAGATCAGCTTTGCAGCGGTATTCTGAATCAATTGTAGTCTTTGAAGGCAGTTCTTAGTACTGCCAAGATAAATGTTGTTACAATAATCTAACCGGGATAATATAATTGTACACCTACTCAGGCAGTACAAGATCCTTGTTCTTCAATTGTCATTAAGCAAATGGCTAACAAAGTTACTCCAGTAATCACTAAAATTGTAAACAAATCACTAGAAAATGGGATCTTTCCAGGGGCTTGTAAACAATCTACTATTAAACCAGTTGTAAAGCGGAAAAATCTAGAAACAAGTATTCTGAAAAATTATCAGCCTATCTCTATTGTACCTTTCCTCGGAAAGGTTTTAGAAAGAATTGTTCTCTCACAGATAGACAATTTTGTTCATGAGATAATTGTCTAAAAACTCCAATCAATTTGGTTTCTGGAAGGATCATAGTGTTGAATTACTTTTGATCTCCTTGATTGATACCCTGCGATTAGGGATGGATCAACACAAGACATTTTGTCTTGTGTCTTTAGACATATCTGGAGCATTTGATTCTGTGGATCTCCATAAATTGTTGTATAGATTGTATAATCTAGGAATGAATGATGTTGTTTTTAATTGGTTTAAAACTTACCTATTAGGACGTTCCTTTCAAATAAGGAATGGATCTAAGATTTCAGGGGTATATTCGGCTAGGACAGGAGTGCCACAGGGCTCGGCGCTCTCTGCCCTATTATTTAACATCTATATTGCTGCTATAGGTAACCTATTTGAGTCCTTGGGAGTTGAGTACTAGAAAATGACACGGTGACAAAATTCATCACCGTTCCTGTCCCCGCGGATAACCGCAGGAAATAATCCCATGTCATTTTCTAGTGTCTATTTCAACCTCAGTCCTTCTACACCAGCATTCTTGAAAGCAAAGTTTGCGGGTCAGTGGTTGTGGCCATTCATACTCTGATTCTTATGTGAGCCAAGGATAATGAAGCCATTGTGACATCACTGATGTGATTGGCTCTTAGGCACTGGTGGAATGAGGCATTATGACATCACAATATCTGCTCTGGATACCAGAGACTGTCATTCTGTAGTGTCTGTTTCAACCTCGGTCCTTCTACACCAGCATTCTTCAAAGCAAAGCTTGCGGGTCTGTGGTTGTGCCCAGTTATACTCTGATTCTTCCCTCTCTCCTTAAAGAATGACATGAAGATGGTTTCCTGCGGTTATCCGCGGGGACGGGAACGGTGATGAATTTTGTCACCATGTCATTCTCTATTGAATACCGAATATATGCAGATGACATTATTTTTTTCTTCCCAATAGGTGTTGGGGATGATAATGTTGAACAATCATTGTCTGTATACATGTGTAAGATTGAGGAGTGGATGGGAGAACAAAGCTTGAAACTAAGCGTAGATAAAACTGAAATAATGTTTGTCAGGAAGTCAGATTAAACGCAGCTTTTCGTAGATGCCTTTTTTAAATTATATCCGTTAAAATTAATGAGTTATCTAAGAGTCCTGTTATTCACTCTATGGTATTTTCTTGAGGATTGTATGTAATTTTACTTTTATTAGATAACTATTTTACTATGTATTTGGTTTTATCTTGTCGTCATTTTAACACTGTGTATGTAAATTATGTAAACCGTTTAGTTTTAGACGGTATATAAATTTTTAAAATAAATAAGTAAAATAATTTTTCTTGAAAGCAAGAAAATAGGAAAAAAATTATAGCTCCTTAGACCTCAATTAAAGGAGGGGTTGTTAAATCAAAGGGAGAATAAAGAAAGAAATATACTTAGAGGAGAAAGCAATAGACCAGAGGTGCCCAATACGTTGATTGCAATTGAATGGTAGATTACGAAAGCAAAGTGACTCAGTCGCATAGCCCATCCCAGGCTCCGTGACAGACTCGCATTGTTTGGGGGAGGGCAGGGAGAAAGAAAGAAAGGGGGCAGGCAGGAAGACAGAAGGAAAGAAAGGAAACAGAAAGAAAGAAAAGGGGGGATGAAGAGAGAAAAAGAAAGGGAGGCAGGGAGAAAGAAAGGGCAGGGAGAGAGGAAGAAAAAGTTGGGGGAGAGAATGAGGTCTTGAAGAGAGGAAGCATACAGGCTGAAAGAAGGGAAGAAAGATTGGATGCACAGTCAGAAGAAAGTACAACCAGAGACTCATGAAATCACCAGACAACAAAGGTAGGAAAAATGATTTTATTTTCAATTTAGTGATCAAAATGTGTCCTTTTTGAGAATTTATATCTGTTGTCTATATTTTGCACTATGGCCCCCTTTTACTAAACCACAATAGCAGTTTTTAGCGCAGGGAGCCTATGAGCGTTGAGAGCAGCGCAGGGCATTCAGCGCAGTTCCCTGCACTAAAAACTGCTATTGCGGTTTAGTAAAAAGAGAGGGGGTATATTTGTCTATTTTTGTATAGTTGTTACTGAGGTGACAGTGCATAAAATCATCTGCCTTGACCTCTTTGAAAAAACCCGGAATATAAATGATAATTAACATTTTCTCTGCGTACAGTGTGCTTTGTGTTTTTTTTTTATTTTATTGTGGTAGATCATTTTGATTTAGTCATTTTAAAAGTAGCTCGCAAGCCCAAAAAGTGTGGGCACCCCTGCAATAGATTGATTCTAACAAGCTAGATCTTCTTCATATCTAGGAAGGTCTTTAGATGTTGTGGTTCAAAAAAAATCTGGGTATGCCCATAGAAAAAAGGCTCTCAAAGACCTGGTCTCTTCTCTTAAAGCCAAGAACAATTTCCTCCTATTTTGTGTAATTTTTGTTACGTCAGGATAAATCCAGATTTTCTGACCACAAAACAATATTTGTGAGTTAGGAAAAAAAAACTGTTTGAGAACCAAATTAAGATCATTTTCAAGCACAAATGATACAAGAAGCACAAATCTAGTCGGCACCATTTTCTCATTAAGTTGTGTGTAGATCTGAGATCCGTATGCAAATTCCAGTGCCCAAATTTGGGCGATCTAAATAGAATGGAGGGGGGTATTGTTTCCCTTTGAAAACTGGTAACAGCAAAATCGGAGCTAAATGAGTCTGGGTGTGCTGGTGCAGATGGTCAGATGAGGGCAAAAAATCACCAGTATATGAAGTGCTTTATGCTCAGCATAAAGGGCTTTAGAAGTGGTCCAGTTGTGCAAACTATCATACAGTAAAAAAGTATCTTTGCTCAGCAGAACAAAAAATATTGGAGAAATTTTAAAATTTCCAGTTTTGTTCAGAAACTCAGTCCCATGCAGAACTAATTGGGCCTGACTCAGAGTGGGAAATCCTTAGCGAAGTTCTTAATCCCAGCATACTTCTGCTAGGATCTGATGTTCTTTGGAGGGTTCTGTTTGGTGTCTGTAATCTAACTGGATCAAGGCATTTGCATTCTCCTGGCAGATGGCTATTTGTCATGCCTTCCTCACTTAGCAAACTGCTTTTCCAGGAAAATAATAAGAAAGCACTCGCATAAGAGATATGCACAGTAGTGATGAGAAAAGCCCTAGCAGGGGGTTAAAAGGGACATTAACCCAGGCATCATTTAGGAAAACAATTACGGTACACTCTTTCCTGTCTCTCTACAATAGCTATATCTTTATTCTATTTAGGAAAGAAATTGGTCTGGTATAGAAAAGCCTGGACTTGGGACAAATGGAGTTCTTTTGCAATATTGTTTAAACCAAGGCTTAATATGTAGGTGAAAAGGAAGTGGAACTGTGGAGCTGGGAGAGGCTTTGGTGGGCTAGGCTCAACAGGAGAAGAGGGGCTGGATTAAGAGTACTGGCTGCTCTCTGCTCCAGGTTTCCTACATCCCTTCCTCTTTCTTGCAAGCTGCTTGGAAGAGAGGGGGTAAAGCAGAATGCCCTTGCTTGCTGCAAAGGTGTCTGAAAATAAATGGTGGAACCATATTCCAGGCCATTCCCCCACAAATTAAACCCTGGTTTTTGTAAAGAACAGTTACCATAGAAAACTTAAGTCAAAAGTGCTTGTCAGACTAGGTAAGAGTGCCTGATCAAGTGGTTTTCTGTTTTGTTTAACAATCTGTCCCAGATGAATGTTAAATCTAACAGAAAGCTAAACCTTGGGCACACCGAAACCCATGCAGGAAATCCTTATTTTTTTTTTTCTAATTATATTTTACTGGTCAAATATAATAAATGTACTCACGTTTAGCAGTTTCTTTTTTTTTTCTCAGAGGCTTGT
The DNA here is from genome assembly GCF_902459505.1 of Geotrypetes seraphini. Lineage (NCBI taxonomy): Eukaryota > Metazoa > Chordata > Amphibia > Gymnophiona > Dermophiidae > Geotrypetes > Geotrypetes seraphini. The sequence goes on along the minus strand of NC_047101.1, from coordinate 33,042,320 downwards.
TCCCCAGGGCGCAAACATCTTGATTTCAGAATGTTGCTCTAGTAGGAAAGGATGATAAATTGGAAGGCAGGAAAATAGTCAAGCAGAATAGGAAGGTTTCAAGGTTAGGGTGCTGAAGTATCCCTGCATGTGCTCGGATAGCTCAAGAGGTGAAAAGATAATTCTTTGTTAGGGGATAGGTAGAACCACATGTGTTGCAGACGAAGAAGGGCCAGTGACTTGTCTCTCTAGACAAAGAGTTCCCACAAAGCCAAGGGTAGGGCAGAGTCAGAGGCCAACAGGAACAGAGTTTGGCACCAGGTAGCCCAGGAAGTAAAGGTGAGCCAGGAGCGAGACAGAGGATTCAAGTTTAGATGAGAGACATGGGGGAGTTGGTCTTGAAAGACCACTGGCAGAGAAGCTTGCCCACAATGCCTAGCTCACAAATCTTGGCAAGAAGTATCTACAACAATAAAGCTCTGTGAAATTACTGAATTACATAAGGCATATCTTGGAGCCTTGTCACAACCAGGACTGGGGGCATAATCTAATCTTCTATTTGTGTGTCGCACATAACTATTCAGGCTCTATGTAACATTCAGAGAGGTGTTGAAAGGGGATCAGGAAGAGGGAATAAAAGGGGGTCTTGAAAGGTGGGATGGTGAGAGGGGGGCGAGAAATTCTTGTTGTCTAGGAGCTTCATCTAGAAAAAGAGGTGGAAAGATTAATTTCTGAGAAGTCAAGTGATGGTCTCTGAAATAGGCAGCTCTGTGGGCTTAAAAGGATAATTTCTTGCATAACCTTATCTCTGTCCCCACAAAAAACTATCACAATTTTAAAAAGTATGGGGTCAATATTCAAAGTGATTATCCTGGTCAGGAATGGTTCTTGGCCAGTTAAATCACTTATGTTAATATTGATTTGTTCTTAATTGGTTAATGCCGCTGAATATCAGCACTAGCCATCAAATACAAAATTGGCTATTTTGTGGGAAGTCCAGGGGCGGAGTCAGCACTTTACCACACTGGCTTAAAAGCAATGGAGCTGTCTTTTGGAAAAACGAATACCTTTGTATGGTGAGAGGTTTGCTCTGCCTCTTTCCCTCTGCAATTTCAATAATAGGAGCAAAAAGGAAAATGACTTCAATCCTATAACACTTAACTATAAATAGAACTGTTTTTTAATGGTTCTGTCTTTATGGGTTCATCTTAAGCAGTTAAGTGCTGATGATTGCAGTTAAATGTTAGCTGGCCAGATACAACCAGATAGTCAATGGCAGTGGCTAGACATTGGCCACCATTGAACATCAGGGTATAAAGCTGGCAGAGGATAAAAGTCACTGACTGCTTCTGGCTAAATACCAACCCCTATGTTTCTTTCTTGGGCCAGCACATTGCCAGGGCTCTGCGAACCAGTAAGTAGTAGAGAGTCATTTTTTAATGCATATATTCCAATATACATACATATAATGCCTCTTATAAAATAACCAAAGGGTTAAAGTATATGGATTTGTTATAAGTATGTTCTGGGACACTGTTTGGACAGAATCATGATTTATGTGTCTAAAGATAGGTGCACAATGGGTGTGTACTAATAGGATAGGGTCAGTTTTGCACATAAACTAGTTGGTTTAATTGGTGATATCAAAAATTAGCTTGAACAAGTGCTTATTGGCACAAATTACTGGCTATGTGTGTATCTTACATGCCTAATTCATCTTGAAGTGGGCAAATCCAAAAGAGGTGTGGCCAAGGGAGGGGCATGGGTGGATCGTGGGCATTCCCAGGATTTAGGCGTGGAGTTATAGAATGGAAGGATTAGATTCTTACCTCAATAATCCTCTTTCATGTAGAACATGCTTGAAGTGCCTGTATGTAAACCGCTTTGAGTGTGGTTGTATAACTACAAAACTACAATCCCTAACAGCATACAATTCCTTACGGATGGGTTAAGCAACTCAACTTGTGAGTTGCTTACAGAAGACATTAATCATTTTCTATTCTCCACCCCTTTATCTCTCCCACAATAATTAGTATAATGGCACAGATAAAGTGAAAAATCAAATATCAAACAAAATAACACTTTCACATAGACAAAGGAAACAAAGCTACAGCACAAGCCAGAAATAAACCCATATGAGAGAAAAAAGCCTTAGAAACTGACCTTCCCACCGCCACAGCCGTGGCTTAAGGTGTTCAGGCAAAACCTCGTAGGCACAGAAAACCTGCTATGGGACATAAAAAAACTCTGTGGGGTGCAATGAAATCTCAATGTGGTTAAGATAGGCTAAATTTTAAATTTTAAACTTATCTCAAAACAGTGATCGGATCACCAAGGGTGGCCAGCGTTTCACATTTCTGCTGCCTCAGAGTGTAACCAATACAATCGTGAACTCTCAAAAAGGGACTCGAAAATCGTGTCTCCCTGCACATAAAGATGGGCCAAGAGTGCACAATTTTTTTTTTTTTCTGCCGCAGCCTCTCTGTCCTACTTCTTGTGACTCTTCCTTGGGGCTTACATTACTGTGAGCACTTTACCGTGATCGCAATTTCTCTGTTCTTCAAAGTTTTCCCTCCTCTGTTTCTCTTGCACAGCTGCAGATCCTATCATTCTCTCCCCCCCCCCCCCCACCTCCTCAGTAGTGTTCCTCTTAAAAGTGTCCCCCTCCCCTAGCACCTTAGTAGAGAACTAACATTCTTGTTTCAGGTTGCAGCCTGTTTTGTTCTGCAGTGCCACCAGCTCTCAGTAGCAGCTTAATCCTTCCAGCTTACAATGGAGCAGCCTGTCTCAAGTTTCAAGTTCAAGTTTATTCATGTTTTTGATTAAATGCTTATGTAGAGGTACTAAGCGTTGTACAAAGATTTAAAAAAATAACAAGGACATTACATTACAAAAAAAAATTAAACATACATAATTCTTAATAAGACATACTTGGGTGACTTTCTGCTTCACTCAGAGAGTGGTTGACACCTGGAATGCCCTCCCAGATGAGATTATTGCGGAATCGACCGTCCTAGGCTTCAAGAGCAAACTAGATGCATATCTCCTTAAGAGAGGCATGTAAGGATATGGTGGACTATAAATTATGACAGGTGTACACCTGGCAGGGCCTCCGCGTGTGCGGATCGCCGGACTTGATGGACCGAAGGTCTGATCCGGAGATGGCATTTCTTATGTTCTTATGACTACTTTATTAGCCATGAGAAACAATAGGAAAGAAAAAAGGTACATAGATGGAAAACACATAAGGGATGGGATTGGAGAATTGCTGGCATAGATATATATCAGTGTTGAAAACTGTTAAAAGCAGTGCATTAACAATTAAAGGCATCTTTAAAAAGAAAGCACTTTAAACTGCTTTTGAACTTCTGCAAGATTTAGTTCGGTTCTTAAATATAGAGGAAGAGAATTCCAAGTCGTAGGAGCTGTTACGGAAAAAATAAGATTACGTCGAGTTCCAATTATTTTCAGGGAAGGGACATTAAGGGTGAACTGTGCAGAAAGGCTGCCAAGATTTGCTTTAACTAAGTATGCGTACATTATTGCTAGAACATTTGTGGATAACTGAAGTTGCGAATGCTAAACCTGCGAATATGGAGTGAGACCTGTGTTCTATGAAAACAGTTCTACGCGAAATTACCCTTATGGAATTCACGCTTATTTATTTATTTGGATTTCTATCCCTTCCTCCCAGAAGAGTAGCCTGCATCATACCGGCTTTTACTGCATTTCCCCCTGTAAGTGGGTTCATTTTCCCTACAATTTCTGCAGGATCTGTGCTAGTATTTCTTAAGTGGACATACAATATGTGTTCTTATAGAACAGGTGCAGCCGAAAAGGTTGACCCAATGTATCCACAGAGGGCGAACAATCCAAAACAAAAGACGCTGTGGAAACTGATGTTCCTGATGTAGACTTTATTGATAGTTCAGCAAGATAATCCACAATGTAGCAAGTGAGGAGGATCAAGCACGGTCCATGTTTCGACCAAAATGTCTTCCTCAGGAATCCTATGGGTAATATGTGAGTGTAAGCATGTATATTGCAGTGTGATCTGATAACTAAGTGACATATGATGAATGAATTTGAGTATAGTTAGGGTTACCAAGACGTCCGGATTTACCCGGCCATGTCTTCCTTATGAGGACATATCCGGGGATCTGGATGGCTTTTCAAAACCCGGCACTTTGGGTTTAGAAAGGATCCCCCGAAATTGTGTCGGGCAAGAGGGCATCTGCAAAACTCAAATGTACACTGTGTTTGCGCAGAGCTGACCTCACTAAGGGGGATAGGCCAGCTAACCGACGTCAAGAATGACATCAGAGTTGACGAAACAGGGTTCACTACAGCTGGAACCAATCAAAGTCTACATTATGCCCCAAAAAGGAGTCAACGTATGCCATTTACATATAAATCTGTGTTCTTTGTTAAGTAATATATGGGAAATGTCCCCAGATTGTTGTTTAACTTGGCATAATACTATGTGTTTGAGATCTTCCTCAACATGACCCTGTTCAACCCAATGGGAGACTAACGGGGCTTAAATCCAATTTCTACGGATGTTGCATAAATGTTCAGCAATACGCACTTTGATCGCCCTGGTAGTCTGTCCGATGTAATATTTCTGACAGGGGCAAACAATGCAGTAAACTACTACCTGAGACTGGCATGTGGTGCTGGATCTGAGGGTGAAAAACCTCCCGTTGGTTTGGGGGATAACTATAGCTCTCCGTTGTAGAACATGCTTACAGTAGACACAATGCCCACAAGCCCTGTGCTCCCAACCCTTGTTAAAGACCACATTATTGCCCCTATGTCGTAATATTTCTCCCAGGTTTCTACTATGTGAAAAAACAAATTTAGGAGTCATCTGTAAATTGGGGTGAACTTGTAAAAACGGGCCAGTATTTCTTGATTATTTGCTGCATTTGCCAACTGTTAACAGAATGGGGTAGAGCACAAGTTAAAGACGTATTAGTTTGAATGTGTGCTGGAGTCATCATCCATTCTCTGTGACAATTTTCAGCTCTTTTCCATGCACGTTTGAGTATACGGCTGGGGTAACCTCTTTGTATAAACTTATTGTACATTATTTGGTGGGAATCCCTCTGTTATATTTTTAAAATGGAACGGTTCATGGCCATTCAGCTGGGAAGTTACAAGAAATTTATGGATGTTTGGGAACCATTAACTAAGTATTGTAAGGATTGATCTCTTTTAATGACCTTTTAAACATACACATCCAGGGTGGGAGGGTGGGGAGGGGAGGTTTGCTTTGGAATTGATTCAGGGGATATGTTTAGATAGTGTTTGTAGGTATTATTTATTGATTAATAGGTGGAAGGGCGGGGGAAATATTTTTCTTATGAATACATGTAAGATTAATGTGCTTTACTTAAACATATTGTACATTATTTGGGCTTGATTATGAAAATCTGAATCATCTGAGCATATTCTTCGTAGCCGTAGGAATTGGCCTACAGGTATTCTATTTCTGAGAGGTTTGGGTGGATTTTGATAAAGAGTGGTATTCATTGCATTGTCCCTTTTTGATACTGATATGTCCAAAAAGGAGATTTGTTGTTGACTTCATGTACTGGTAAACTGGATATTGACATGAAATGTATTTAATAGTCCCCTGAATTCATCAAGTAGTTCTTCAGTGCCTTTCCAGATAAAGAACACATCGTCTATAAATCTTCTCCACGTTTTGACATGGCTGAACAAGGGGGAACTGTACACATAACGCTCCTCAAAACGTGACATGTAGAGGCACGCAATGCTGGGGGCAACCGTGGCCCTCCATTGCCACCCCCTTAATCTGCAAATACATTTTTTCTTTGCCACTAATTCAGCCAAATCTGAGTATAATGCACATGTAAAAATAGACTGGATTAATATTTTCTTATCGTAATAAATTTTACGTTACGCTGGTTCCAATCATAATTATTTTAGCAAAGTTTTGTATTATTCATTACATTACATTACATTACTGACTTCTATTCCGCCTGTACCTTACAGTTCTAAGCGGATTACATCAGAAGATGACTGGACATTTCCAGGAACAAAAGTTACAATTAAGCGAACTGGACATTTCCAGGAAAAAGTTACAAATGAGGAGCTGGTTACATTGTACAATTAAGGAGCTGGTTCATAATAAAGTTTTGAGAAGAGGGTACCAGATAGGTAGAGAGAATAGGAAAAGTGTCGGATGATGCTGGAATAATACGAGGAAGTTAAAGAGTAGAAACTTTCATATTGTTGAGTCTTTGGGGGTAATACAGGTAGAGGGTGGTAGGGAGGAGATTGCAAGAGGGGAGGAGAAGGGGTTAAGCTGGCTGGATAAATTTTTTGAATAGCAGGGTTTTGATTTCTTTTCGGAACGTTTTGTAGTCAGTTGTTGCTATGAGCAGGTTGGAGATGTAGGGGTCCAATTTTGCTGCCTGTGTTGCTAGTAGGTGGTCGTACATCTTTTTGCGCTGAGTTCCCTTGAAAGGGGGGAAGGGAAGGTGAATGGAGATTGGGTTCTCCTTTGCCTGGATGAGAGGTTCCGATTTAGGCGGTTATTTAGGTGGGTGGGTGCAGTTCCGTTTACTGCTTTGTATAGTAAGCAGTATAGTTTGAATTGAATGCAGGCTTGTATGGGTAGCCAGTGTGAATCTAGGAAGGCATTGGTGATGTGATCAAATTTTCCAAGTGAGTAGATCAGTCTGAGGGCTGTGTTCTGTACAGTCTGTAGTTGTTTTATTAAATATGTGGGGCATGGTAGATAGAGGATATTGCAGTAGTCCACTAGACTCAGGACTAGGGCTTGGACTATGAGCCGTTATCATTTACGGCTATTGTAAACATAATGTAAATAAGTCATAAGTCTGTACAGACTGTTTATTAGTCCATACAGACTGTTTATCCACTGTCTATGTCATTTTTGGAATGTCCCGTCATCCGGGACACTCGATTGGAAAAGGTTAATGTGATCAATGATATGCCTAACTTTAAAGGCTCAAGATAGTGCGATGAGTAAAAAAATTGTCCGGTACCGCTCACCTATGTACTTAATGCATCCATTCAACTCAACGCTTTCAGTCATTTTTCAGCACTGCCTCTAACTGTGCAACCAAAAGTCAATAAAGTCTACATTAGAAACATCAGTTTCCATATCATCTTTTCTTATAGAAATCCAGGTGATCAGTTACAGGACCAACTCAGACTATGAACAGGTCCATAATGAAACCCTGCAAATTTTCAAAGCATGGAATGTCCTTTCTGAAAATCCCCCCCATGCAGCTGTAAGTCGCCTTGAACCCGTATAGGCAAAGCACAACTCAGAAATACTGGATTAGATTAGGTGTTTATGTGTATTCATGGTGTTCCCGTCTCAGCTGAGAAATGAGGCATCGTGAAAACAGAGGATGAGTTATGGAGGTGAAAGTCCTCTCCGCCATCGCAAATGGAAAGGGCTGTAGGAATGGTTTTATTTTCCTGTTTGTTCCCACTACTAAAATTGCAGTGGGAAAGAGGGGTTAGTTTTTCCAAAACGCAGCTCCATTGTTTTTTTAAAGCAAGTTTTATTAACAAGTGACAATTAGATTTTATGATACATTTAAGATGGTGAATTATGAAACACTGAAAATGTCCTCCAGCCTAATTGAGATCCATTATGTCTAGTAATTGCTGTTGATTTCTACAAACAGTCATTTTTCTCTGGCCTATTAACATAATTTGAATTTTTAATTGCACTTCATAATTGACTGCTGGAGTTAACAAACAGACCCATTTGTTCAAATGTTTAAGAACAAAAAAGAGCCCCAAATGGAAGAAACAGACATTTCATCTAAGGTTTTCCCGTTTGGTTTTGTTGCTGCCTACTTTGGGCTTCCAGAGCTTTGAATTATAACTATTCAGATATGAACCCCCTGGTTATGCCCCCTCCCCCTTCAACCCAAATGCTGCAACTAGAGGGCCGCAAGCCAAATCATCTCCTGGTACCTGGCTACTATGAGCTGCATGTCTGTCTTCCAGTTTTCAACATTCAATTATGACTGAAACTCTTTCTTCTCGGAATCTCTGAGCACTCTCTCTATCACATTCCTAGGGCTACCAGATGTCTGGGTTTCCCCGGATATGTTCTCCTTTTGGATGTCTGTCGGGGCATCCAGGCGGCTTTCCTATTTGCCCACATTTGTGCGGGTTTCAGCATTTAGGGGGCAGCGATGGGCGGCTGGGTTTGTAGCGGGCAGCAACCCGCTGAAAATGAAAAATTAGTGCTGCACTGCTCCAGAGTTTGAAAGACCCAGCAACAGCAGATGAAGGCCAAATGGCCCATCTAGTCTGCCCATGCTCCTCCCCCTGGCCGTGCCCTCTTTGAGATTCACACATTAGAATTGATGTGCACCACTTTAAAGAATGTGCCTATCAGGTTAAGAACATAAGAAATGGCTTCGCCGAATCAGACTCTAGGTCCATCCAGTCCTGCGATCCGCACCCGCGGAGGCCAAGCCAGGTGTTCCCTGCTGAGAAACCTTGTAGGTTGTGCATGTAACTTCTAATTTTTGCCAATAAGCATCAATTATGACATGTTCTTTGCCAATTATCAGTGCTGAGTTGTCTTGTTACCCGATTAAGTTGTGCATAGTAACATAGTAGATAATGGCAGATAAAGACCTGAATTGCTCCACTTGGTCCAGTTTGCTCAACCTGATCCAATTTAAATTTTTTAAATTTTTTCTTCTTAGCTATTTCTGGGCAAGAATCCAAAGCTCTACCCAGTACTGTGCTTGGGTTCCAACTGCCGAAATCTCCGTCAAAACCTATTCTAGCCTATCTACACCCTCCCAGCCATTGAAGCCCTCCCCAGCCCATCCTCTTCCAAATGGCCATATACAGACAGACACAGACCATGCAAGTCTGCACAGTACTGGCCTTAGTTCAATATTTAATATTATTTTCTGATTCTAGATCCTCTGTGTTGAACTCCGTCACCATTTTCATCTCCACCACATCTCTTGGGAGCGCATTCCAGGCTCTCCGTAAAGAAGAATTTCTTTACATTGCTCTTGAGTCTCCCACTCCTCAACGTCAAATTATGTCCTCTGATTTTACCATTTTCCTTTCTCTGGAAAAGATTTTGTTCTACGTTAATACCCTTCAAGTATTTGAACGCCCGAATCGTATCTCCCCTGTCCCTCCTTTCCTCTAGGGCAGCGATGGCGAACCTATGGCACGCGTGCCAACTGTGGCACGTGAAGGCCTTGCAGCTGGCACGCGCAGGGCCGCCATCAGGGCAGTACTACTAGGGGGTGCACAGGAGAGAGAGCTGAACGGGGACAATGGGGGACCCGCGGGGTTAAATATAACTCGAGCCGCGAGGCTCGTCTTCTACTCCGACTGCCCTGCCGCTCACACAGCCAATCGGAAATCTTCCCCGACGTCAGCGCTGACGTCAGAGGGAGGGCTTAAGCAAAGCCCGCCCTCCGACATCAGCGCTGACGTCGGGGAAGACTTCTGGTCGGCTATGTGTGCGCGGCGGGACAGGCAGGAAATAGAAGACAAGCCTACGCAGCTCGAGCTACATTTTGCTGAGAAAGTTGCTAAGATGGGCTGGGAGACAAACGGGGAACACAAAAGGGGGAGGGAGTGCGTTTTGGACACAAGGCATGAACTTGGGAGAAAGGAAGGGAGGGAAAGAGATGCTGAGGTGGGGGAGAGAATGGGTTTTTGGACACAGAAGGCATGAACTTGGGAGAGAGGAAAGGAGGGAAAGAGATGCTGAGGTGGGGGATGGAATGGGTTTTTGGACACAGAAAGCATGAACTTGGGAGAGAGGAAAGGAGGGAAAGAGATGCTGAGGTGGGGGAGATAATGGGTTTTTGCACAAAGAAGGCATGGACTTGGGAGAGAGGAAGGGAGGGAAATAGATGCTGAGGTGGGGGAGGGAATGGGTTTTTGGACACAAGGCATGAACTTGGGAGAGAGGAAGGGAGGGAAATAGATGCTGAGGTGGGGGAGGGAATGTGTTTTTGGACACAGAAGGCATGGACTTGGGAGAGAGGAAGGGAGGGAAAGAGATGCTGAGGTGGGGGAGGGAATGTGTTTTTGGACACAGAAGGCAAGGACTTGGGAGAGAGGAAGGGAGGGAAAGAGATGGTTGTGTACACGGGGAATAGAAGAAAGGAGAATTTTTGGTCATAGGGAGGGAGGGAGGTACAGACAGTGGCATACCAAGGTGGGGGTGGGGGCGGTCTGCCCCAGTTTTACGCCCCAAGGGGGTGCACAGCTGGCCACCCTCCAGTGTTCTCCCTAGGCTGGCAAAATGCATCTCTTTAGCCACTTGAGTGCCACCGCCACCATTGGGAACAGGCCGGTGCCAAGTTCTCCCTGCTTTTCCCTGTGGGGCCGACCAACTCTCGCCACCCGCGTCAATTCTGATATCGGAGAGGACGTTCTGGGCCAGCCAATCGCTGCCTGGCTGGCCCAGAACGTCCTCTCCGATGTTAGAATTGACGTCGAGTGGCGAGAGTTGGTCGGCCCCGTGGGGAAGAGAAGCAGGGTGAATTTGGCGCCGGCCTGTTCCCGAAAGCGGCAGTGGCAGCCTATTCCCCAGTGGCGGTGGTAGCATTTTTCCAATGGTGGTGGCATAGGGGAGGGCAAGGAGAAAGAAAGAAAGGGGGGGACAGGGAGCCAAAAAAAAAAAAAGAAAGAGGGCTGGGTGAAACAAAGAAAAATGGGGCACGGAGAGAGAGAGAAAGACAGACATACAGAATGAAAGGGGGTATGGAGAGAGAGAAAAAGAAAGAAGGGGGCAGGATGAAACAAAGGAAAAGTTTGGGGAGGGAATGAGGTCTGGAGGAGAGAAAGCATACAGGAGGCTGAAAAAAGGGAAGAAATATTGGATGCAGTCAGAAGAATAAAGTGCAACCAGAGACTGATGAAATTACCAAAGGTAGGAAAATGATTTTATTTTCAATTTAGTGATCAAAATGTGTCCGTTTTGAAAATTTATATATGCTGTCTATATTTTGCACTATGGCCCTCTTTTACTAAACCGCAATAGCGTTTTTTAGCGCAGGGAGCCTATGAGCTTCAAGAGCAGCGTGGGGCATTCAGCGCAGGTCCCTGCGCTAAAAACCGCTATCGCGGTTTAGTAAAAAGAGAGGGGGAATATTTGTCTATTTTTGTATAGTTGTTACTGAGGTGACATTGCATAAAGTCATCTGCCTTGACCTCTTTGAAAACCCGCGGAATATAAATGATAATTAACATTTTCTCTGCGTACAGCGTGCTTTGTGTTTTTAAAATTTTATTGTTGGTAGATCATTTTGACTTGGCCACAAAGGTAAGGGGGAGGGAGGGGAGCTGCTGAAAGAGTCTACCTTGACGTGGTTGCAGGCTTACAAATCTTTTGGTCAAAGAGTGCGGCGACAGAGAAAAGTATGTGTGTATTCGGCCCATGAATGAAATCATTAAAACATTATAAATTGCCAATAAATTGAAATGAAAACCAAAGGATTGTGAATCAAATTGATTCTCTGACAATACAAAGATTCCAACCTTTAAAAATGATGTTACATAGTTCAGGCAACTTTATAAAGAGTTTTTAGATACTAAAATCTTGTTATTAAGGTTTAATTGACGTGCTGGCACTTTGAGAAAATTCTTTGGTTTTATGCGACAGTTTGGGCACTCGGGCTCAAAAAGGTTAGCCATCACTGCTCTAGGGTATACATATTCAGGGCTTCCAGTCTCTCCTCATACATCTTCTGGCGCAAGCCTCCTATCATTTTCGGCGCCCTCCTCTGGACCGCTTCAAGTCTTCTTACGTCCTTCACCAGATACGGACTCCAAAACTGAACACAATACTCCAAGTGGGGCCTTACCAATGACCTGTACAGGAGCATCAACACCTTCTTTCTTCTACTGGCTACGCCTCTCTTTATGCAGCCCAGCATCCTTCTGGCAGCAGCCACTGCATGGAAATTGGCTGTGCACACTGTTTTGCGTGTACATCTTATGGCACTATATACAGAATTTGGGAACTTCTAGTCACTATGGGGTCCTTTTACTAAGGCGCGCAAACCATTTTAGCGTGTGATAAATGTGTCCGTTATATCCTATGGACGCATTAGCGTTTCGTGTGTGCTAATATTTAGCGTGTGCCTTAGTAAAAGGACCCTCTATATTAGGAATATCACATTGTGATAGGAATATTACTAATAATTAGGGATTTCATCATTCTTTCTGCTCCATGCACTAAAAAAATAAAAAAGTCAGGTCAGAACAAATAAAATGACTAATGTAGGTTGGATATGATCAAGATGAGAAAATATTTGCAGTTAAATGTGACAAATTGGGCCAATTCAAGAAAATTTGGGAGTCTTTACATAAATGCGTTGATTAATGTGTGTATTATAATGTTATAAATTGTATATTATTGCAGTGACCCAGGTTTTGCTTTATGGTGTTGTATTGCTCTTTAAAATTTTAATAAATTGTTTATGGAAAAGAAAAAGTGTCAGTCATTCCATATTTCCTAAATTATAATGGTCTCATTCCACATCTGTCTTCTCGGTGCGATAGCTAATTAATGAATTTTGGAAGTGTAAGAAATACTGCAGGAGGGAGTCTCTGCTTCCTTCAAGTGGAATGCTTTGAGCCTTCTGTAAGTAACTTTAGACAAATGTGCCAGGGATCTCTACGAGATTAGAAATGAGTGGGATGCTTTGCAGAAGGTGAAGGAAAACCCAAGCTAGACATTTTTTTGACTTGGACATGTCACTCCTGTTTGTGTAAATGGTTTTCAGCTAGTTCATGTTTCTCCATAACTTTTTGAAAGAGGGAGAGATCAAAATACTGCTCAAAACTAATTCATAGCATGAAGCAACGACAGCTTAATGCACTTTTGTGCCTGGAAGCTAGGCATCTATTTCAAACATGGGAGCACTTAGCTGTCTCCTTTGACATCCATTCTATCCTTTCAGATCTGAACTCCCTGTCTTAGTGCTCCTGGTTTTTCTTCGGTCTTATGGACAAATCTCAACTTGCTGTTATTGGAAATTAAAGAAAAATCTCCATTTCTTTTTACAGTTTTTGCCTAGGTGCAAATTGTTCCCCAGCTCATTTCTTGCTATTGGCATAATGACTCTGAATGTTTTTTCAATCTTCACGCTTAGTCTTTTCCCTATGGATTATATACAGGTTGCCCAAAGATGAGTGTGCAGAGTTGAGCTTGCAGGGCAAAGGCACACCGAAATTGATATAAGAACATAAGAATTGCCACTGCTGGGTCAGACCAGTGGTCCATCGTGCCCAGCAGTCCACTCACGCAGTGGCCCTTAGGTCAAAGACCAGTGCCCTATTTGAGTATAGCCTTTCCTGCCTACGTTCTGGTTCAGCAGGAACTTATCTAATCCTTTCTTGAATCCCTATTAATGAGGCATCAACAATCAATAATTGGAGTTGTCATCAATTTGGATTTCTGTGTGCATTCGGCCTAGTTGGTGTTCTATGACATTTGTGCCTAAATATTATAGCTCGCAACTCAAATTGGACATGGGAGGAGCATAGGCAGGTCAGGAGCATTCCAGAAATTAGGTACAATACTTAGATTTGCACATCCAACTGATAGCAGTTGGATGCAAAGATTTGCATCAGGTTTCACCAGGCATAAGTTCTTGTGTCCAAAGTTGAACATGGGAATCCACTCTAAGCTCTAGTGTACCAAGGGCAGGGTGGTGGGGTCAGTTCACCCCAGATGCAGGGAGTTTGGGGTGCATGGAGTCCGCATGTCTGCAGTTTTTGGGTCCACCAGCCCCCTGCTCCTTCTGACATCAACTTCCTCTTCCGGGACAGGAAACAGGCAAAGTCAATGGCTGAGTGAATGAGGATCATGATCCTCCCCCTCTGCCTGGAAGCAGGGTATGCTCCGCTCCAGGTGGATACCAAGCCAGGTACCCCACTGATTCTAAGCACTGTTCTTAATGTTAAGGTGATTTTTAAAAAACTGGCGTTAGGCAAGACTAACCTTGGGCATCGTTTACTGAATCTGGCCCTTGATGTGTGAGCTAGCCATTAAAAGGAAGTCCCTGATAAAGGCAGCAAGTTGTATAGATTTATACCAAAAATGAAGCGGCAAGTACTTGATGAGGTAAACTAAGGCTATCGAGCTTTGAAAATAGTGGTCATCCTTACTGAACTATTACTTTTTTCTTCCTCTGTGGGTGGAAAGACGATGCTTCTTCCTTGCACGATCTTCATCACTTTGTCCATCTGTTCTCCTGCCTGCTGTTGTGGTTAAACCCTCCTCTGCATTTACAATTAACTGTGACACATCCTGTTCAACCTATGTCAAAACGGAATAGAAAGCAGTGGGACTAGCAGAGAAATGTCAATGAAAGATTTTGCCCCAAGCCAACAGTTGATTCAGTGCATTGAGCTATCAAATAATGTCACTGGTGACTTATCCTATTCCATGTACAAAAATTCTTCTTCACACTTCTATAATTGAAAAGGCTGTCAAACAATAAACTGGTGTATCTGTCAGAAGAAATGTGTTTGTAATGAGAAGATAGGAATCTTAACTAGCAAAAAGGAGAAGTTTTGATTCCTATTGAAATAATGTAAAGTTCAAGGTTGAGTCTTGATTATTCATATGCAAAGGATGATTTTAAGATCTTGAATGTTGTGTGGAGGAATTTTGCATTGTTTTCACTGAAGTAGTGATAAAGTTGTGTTGTTGAAATGCATGCATTTTCTTAAATACTGAGTCCCATGTGGTAGAAGTAATATAGGCACCCCATTTATCAAGCTGCATTAGGGTTGTATTTTTTTACATGGTTCACTGCGGTAAAAGCACCGACGCTCATAGAAATGAGTGTCAGAGCTTTTACCGCAACAGCCTGTAATAAAAAACACCCTAATGCAGTTTGATAAAAGGTGGTGCACAAATTTGGTCCTTAAGGGCTATAGTAGGTCTGGATTTCCCCATAAACAATGCAATTAAATTGGGCTTTTAGGCCAAATATGTTGTTATACTGTACAGTAAATATGCTGAATATTCATGTCATTTATCTTGTACTGAATAGTACAAATAGTACTGAAATTGAAGTGCCTTTCCTTAAATAGTTTGCATAGGCACAGAATTTGTACTACTATTGCATCTGATCTATTTGATATCAAGAAACAGAGAAAATTGAGGCAGATAAAGACCATATGGCCTAGCTAGTCTGTCATCCATCTACTATCCCTTCTTCTCCCTTAGATACCCTATGCACTTGTCCCAAGCTTTCTTGAATTTGGATACAGTCTCTGTCTCTTCCACATCCACTGGAAGGCTGTTCCACAAATTCACCATGCTTTCCGTGAAGAAGAACATATTTCCTTAGGTTATGTCTGAATCTGTCTCCTTTGACTTTCATCCTTCCTGTGTCCCTCATTCCAGGAACACATTAGTAGGTTCATGAGCCTTGAGTTATTTCAGGAAGATTAAGGAAACAGAAGCCGGAGGCCTCATGTCACAGTGCTTTGAATGCTAAGGGTAATACTGAACAGGGAGAGGTGTTCTTTGTCTCTCAGCTACTCTGATGCAGTGTCATGGGCAGCACTGGCTGCTTAAGAGTTTCAGGCATCTTTACTCGTATCACAATTGTGTTGTCAAAGTAATGCACTGTGATAAGAAGAATGAATTGCAAAACATAGAAGATGATAAAAAGGATTATAAAGATGCAATAATTTTCAGCATACTCGTAATCTCTGATCACACTGAGGGCAGTAGCAATTTTGTGCCCAAGGGGCTGCATGCTGATTTTCTAAAGTAAACAGGTCAAAGAAGATTTCTTCAACATTCAGAGCCAGTGCACAACATATGTATACAAATGACCTGTGTACTTTCAAAACTATATTGGTGCAGTGAGTACTGTGACTCTCCAAACGTCCTGGAAAGTGTGAATAACATATGGAATGGTCTAGTCTAGCATCTAAAATTTAACACAAAATATCCGTATATGGGGAGACGTATCTGACCTCCCTAAAAGAGCCTTCTACCATACTCCCTCCTTAGCTCAAAGTCCATCCTTCTCCAATTGTTCAGGATCTGTCTTTCACTTTACTGCTTCCTCTTGCACCCAGCATCCTTCATTATCCCTATAACCACCTCACTCTCAATTGGCCAGCAAATCCCCCTCTTTTAACTTCCTATCCATTATCACATCTCCCCTCCCCCACATGTCCAACATCTCATTTGTCCTTCCCCAGGATCTAGCATTTCATTTTCTTTCCCAATCCCGCCCCCAATGTCTAGCATCTCATTTCTCCTTTTCAACCCCACTATGTCCAGCATTTCACCTCCCTCTTCTCTCCTTCCTCCATAAGAACATAAGAACTGCCATCTCCGGATCAGACCCATGGTCCATCGAGTCCGGGGATCCGCACACGCGGAGGCCCAGTCAGGTATACACCTGATGTAGTTTTAGTCACCCATATCCCTCTATGCCTCTCATAAGGAGATGTGCATCTAATTTGCCTTTGAATCCCAGCACAGTGGATTCCTTAATAACCTCCTTTGGGAGAGCATTCTCCAGGTGTCCAGCATCTCATTTGCACTTCCTTATCCCCCCCCCCCCACCTTCCCTGTGATCTAGCATCTCATCTCTTCCTTCCTAATCCATGTCCCCATGTTCAGTATCTCATCTTCCCTTCCCTACTTCCCTTCCTCCCAACTCCAATATTTCATTTATCCTTTCCTACTCTCCTGAACCAGAAGTTTATTTGCAAGCAAGACTAGCATTTTGTTGCTGTCCTTGTGGTTTGGGAGCTCCATCTTTGCAGAAATCCTCTCGATAGCTGCCTCATATTTCTTCCCATCTTTACCTGCTAGCAGTATATGGATTGCCAACATCAGCTTTTCCTCTTATCTTTCACTGATGCTGGACTAAATGGGCTCTATGGTCTTTATCTGCCTTCGTTTTTTCTCTGTTTCTAATGGTTTCATTCTTTATTCCACCAGGATTGGCTCAGTCTCTGTGTTCCAAACAAAATGCCTTCAAGTACCACACTGATATGTGTGCTAATATTTGCCAATCTTCTGGGGTGGTGAATAGTTTCTGTGTCGAAGCCTCCAACAGTCCAGCTGCACCATCCAGAAGCATATCTCTCAAAGGAATTATTTTTTAATGTATAGGGTCCTAATAATTTTGTCATTTAGAAAATAAACATGGCATATGATTAGAGCGCTGTTTCTTACCTGATGGTCATATACGTATAATAGTATGGAGTAGAGGTCTGCACGGGAATGGAGATCACGGGAATCCCACGGGGACCCCCCCTCTAGCCAATGGGACTCTCATGGGGATGGAAGGCTTTGGAAGCAGGGTTCGTCCATATAATATAATGGACACATCAGCCTTAGTAAAAGAGGGGATTTATAAGTTAATTACCTGAACAGAAAACAAAAAAAGGGTTCCACCAAAGAGATCCACAAGGAAAACAGCAGCGCAAACACAAAAGAAACTATGGAATTGATGATCCTGTCAGAAGTAATTGCTGCTTTTTATGCGGACGGGTGGGGATGGAAGTAATTCCTTGCGGGGATGGGTGGGGACGGAGAGGATCCTGGCGGAGACGGGTGGGGATGGAGAGGATCCTGATGGGGACGGGTGGAAATGGAGAGGATCCTGGCGGGTACGGGTGGGGATGGGTGGGATTTCTGTCCCCGTGCAACTCTCTAGTATGGAGCCCCTGAAGCAAGATCGAGCAGTATGCTACGCACCATAGCAACTCACCCTTTTATTTTCCCAGCCTTTGAATTCTGCCATAAGATCTTACTTAAAATGAAGACCGTTTCATATCTATCATTAGAGGGATGAAAAACTAATACTTGAAAAAAAATGTGTGAATATTTCCTTGTTGCAAAAGCATCATAGGAACACATATATATACTGTACTATGATACTTTTGTGAGCAGATTCCCTATTCTTCGGAAACAAGCAGGGGATATGCAGTCCCACTTGAAGGTGAAGTCCATTGACTGAGCCTGACTGGCGGTACTCTCCCCTAGCTAATGGTAAGCTTTGAGCTTACTGGGCATGTGCAAGGGGACCCTAATCCTTTAGCCCTTCCCTCTGCACTGACAGTTTTTCTTTTGCCGCTCCTGAATGGTCGCAGCTCTCCCCTCTCCTCACTAGAAAGGAAAAAAAAAAAACAACACATAGGTCAAATCTTGACAGAAATAAAGTTAGTGAAAAAAAACCCAACCATTTTGCCAAGATCAGACATCGATACTTTACCAACCCTTTAAAAAAAAACACAACTAAACAATTGGAAAGGAAGAGGAACGGGAGAGCATGTATCTTTAAAGGGAATATGGACCCTTGCCCAGTACAAAATAGACCTAATTCTACATGGAAAATAAATATAAAAATCAAAACGATAATAGAAACAGAGAAAATGATGGCAGATAAAGGCCTTATGCCCATCCTGATCATCTGTTATCTCTTCCTCTCTTAAGAGATTCCACATGCTTATCCCATGCTTTCTTGAATTCACACACAGTCCTTGCATCTACTACATTCATAAAGGGAGAGTGTGGCTCAGTGGTTAAAGCTACAGCCTCAGCACCCTGAGGTTGTGGGTTCAAACCCATGCTGCTCCTTGTGATCCTGGGCAAATCACTTAATCCCCCCCATTACCCCAGATACATTAGATAGATTGTGAGCCCAGCGGGACAGACAGGGAAAAATGCTTGAGAACCTGAAAAAATAAATGTAAACTGTTCTGAACTCCCTTGGAAGCAGGGCTGTGGAGCCAGTAGATAAATGTTCCGACTCCTCAGTTTTTTGTACTTCAGACTCCGACTTCGACTCCAGGTACCCAAAATTTCCTCCGACTCCGACTCCTCAACTCCGACTCCAACTCCACAGCACTGGTTAATTTTCAGATCGTTAAAATGGAATGTCAAGTTGAGAGAAATGAGCATTTTCGACACCACCTTCTTTTTGCTTTTAATCAAGGTTCTAAGGCCGCAGAAGATGCTCGCAACATTTGTGCTGTGTATATAGTGGGTGCTATAGCTGAAAGAATTGCTCGTGATTGATATGCCAAGTTCAAAAATGGAGTCGGTAGATAAATGTTCCGACTCTGACTCCTCAGTTTTTTGTACTTCTGACTCCGACTCCAAGTACCCGAAATTTCCTCCGACTCCTCGACTCTGACTCCACAGCCCTGCTTGGAAGAACAGTATAGAAAATTGAATAAAGAAAAATCTATAAGATACACACTATAAGCCAGGGATCTCAAAGTCCCTCCACGAGGGCCGCAATCCAGTCGGGTTTTCAGGATTTCCCCAATGAATATGCATTGAAAGCAGTGCATGCACATAGATCTCATGCATATTCATTGGGGAAATCCTGAAAACCCGACTGGATTGCGGCCCTCGAGGAGGGACTTTGAGACCCCTGCTATAAGCCATAATACAGCCTGACTTTCCTCTCACACTCACTAGATAGCTGGAATAGGTTTTGCATAACAGATTTAAAGGAATAGAATCAATTTTGGGAAGCTGATGCCCCTCTGCTCTCTAGATCAGTGGTTCCCAACCCTGTCCTGGAGGACCACCAGCCAGTCGGGTTTTCTGCATAGCCCTAATGAATACGCATGGAACAGATTTGCATGCCTGTCACCTCCATTATATGCAAATATCTCTCATGCATATCCATTAGGGTTATCCCAAAAACCCGACTGGCTGGTGGTCCTCCAGGACAGGATTGGGAACCACTGCTCTAGATTGTTTAAAATTATTCAGTGTTATTTCACAAAACTTATAATAACTGGTTTGTTTCCTAGAAAATCACCTGAAATATTGATTGACTTCCCTTAAGTAAGATTTATTGCAGGAGTGATAGCGTACAATATTCCCCATTACACTAAATGTAAATACTGACTGTAGCCTCCACATCTTATTACAGCAGTTTGCAGTCTCATAAGAGTTTGCAATCTGTATGAAGCATTTTGTGTTCTGCAATTTGATGAAGGTTACACAGTGGGGTATCAGATAGAGTACAATACTGGTTTCATTAACTAGTCAAATGTCTTCTGAATCTGATATATGGAATATAAAGTTTTATCAGCCCAAAAAACTTCCTATTCAAAAATGAACTACTAGAGTAGAATCTGACCAGTATCATATATAACAAAATAATATATTGGAAGAGAGATTTTCAGTACATTTCCCCCCAAATTCTATATAAGACGCTCAAAATTGCAAATGGAAATTTGGGTGTACAGCAGCAAAACTTAACCACTCCATCTCCAACCTGTTGATGGCAACGGGCGACTTCAAAACTTTTCGAAAAGAAATCAAAACTCTATTTTTCAAAAAATTTATCCAGATATCTTAACCCAACCCTTCCCCCTCCTCCTAGATAAATTCTCCCCCAAAACCTCCACTTAAATAATCTCTTCCTCCCCAAAACACCAACCAAGTATTCAGATCCCTGAAATGTAACGTAATCTTATTTGTACTCTAACTGTAATCTATTTGTTATATCACACAGTAACATACAGTCAATTTAATATCCAATTTGCAAGTTCTTCCAGAATTAATCCAGGTACCTCTCTGAGCAAGGGTCATTGACGCCATTTGTGAAAGCTTCAGGTTTGAAAATAATTATACATGCAAAATGACACCAGCGCAAGGTTTTAAAATTATAACCAAGATTTATTGAATTATTGTTTCTATTTTTCCATTATTAGATCAAAAGAACAGCATAATTGCTTACGTTGCGCTCATGGGAGATCATCATCGTGGCCAAAGGCTGGCCTTCTCACAATGGTCTTGTTTTACTAGCTCCAAAATTCCTATTATATGCTGTTGGCTTTTCGTGACATCATCATCATAATCAACCAATAACAATCCTATGGGTGGTCTTAAAGTTGGACAAAGAAACATTCCTCCATGTTTAAAAGTTATACAAAGTTTTCAGAAAATTACTTTTGATTTCTGAATTAACATTATAACATTCAAGAGAATCTATAATTATTAACATGGTGCTGAGAAATTTCTTAGCCCTAAAGGAAAAAACTCTTCCTAAGCTGACAGGTTCAAATTGCACAGCCTTACACAGAAACCTTACTCTGGAGGAAGGGGGGCAAATCCCCCTCTCCTCTCCCTGAAGCGTGGGCTTCCAATGCCCCCCTTCTTCCTATTCTTGAGACTGACTCTAATTACTTCCAGATGATGCCTTAGGATTTTCCTTAGTGTTTCTTCAGGTTTAAAATATATAAAATATGTTTTTTCAAAACGTATTCCTTTTGTTCAACATAGTCACAGCCATCACTCCAGTCATATTCATTTATACTTTGCTTCATTCACTCTTTGCTTGGCCAAGCTTTTCCATTCAATAAATCATAATTTTCATTCAAAACTACATCCAATTCAGTTTGAGACACGTTATCCTTCTTTACCAGTCTAAAGCAAGCACATCTGGTGTTACGAGGATGGGAGAGGGAAAAACTCAGAGAGGACAAAGAAGGCAGAAAACTAATCACTGGCACAAGATGGTGTCCAAACAGAGAACCCAAACTGGATTCTATGTAATCATGTAATCATGATTTCCACCATGATTTGGCTCAACAGCAAAGTACATACACAGATATTATTATGCTTTCCCTTATATTAATCCTTAGTGTGTTTTTCTCTGGCCTTAGCTACATTATATTCAAATTTTTATTCACCTGTTTTTCCGTACGCTTCTATTTGGGCGTGGTCCTTAACTAACACAGAATTATCTAACTAGAATTACCCAGAATCATATGAAAAACTGGCGCTTTTTACTGCACTATCATGCTCCTGACATCCATTCCAATATCGTCCCATAAACAGCACGCTGGCCACGAGCCACGACTCATCTCCTCCCTTGTAACCAAAAAAAACCAACAAAAAACTGTTGTAACTTCACTGGAAATGTCCAGTTAGCTCTTTTGTAATCTGCCTTGAACTGCAAGGTATAGGCGGAATAGAAGTCTCTAATGTAATGTAATTTCACATGCAATTTAGTCGAATATTGAACTTAGCGCTAATAATTGGGCCTAATAATTACCAGCATTAGTTGGCAACAATTAGAATTTATATGCCCGTCTTGCTAGGTGCATTCTATATAAATTTTGGTGCATGCATCTGGAAAGAGGGTGTGGCTGTGGGCAGGGCATGGGGATTCCAAGAATTTGCATGGACTGTTACTTAATATTCTTGATCTTTGTCTAATTTAGGTACGGGGATATATACTAGGTTTCAGTGCCAGGCATGAATCCTGGCACTAGGTGCTATTCTACAAACATCAGATAACTCGGAACGCGGTTAGTGCTCATTTTTTCCCGGCTTAATTCCTATGAAGTTATTGTTTGCTGCGGGAGAGTTTTGAGCATATCTAGTCCCTGAGGCAGAAGTTGAAACCAGCATCTCATTAGACTACAGCCATATCGCAGGCACTGTTTTATTTTATTTTTTTAATTCTTTATTGATTTTCTAAACTTCAAAAGTGCAATACACAAATATATATCACATAATAAGTTAATAAAAGCACATTCAACTTACAAATATGCATAACCAACCATTTTTTCCCACCTACCCAATGATTATTCAATAAAACACAGAAACATAGACTATCCCAGTAACCTTACCCTATTCAGATTAAAAATATCCTCCCATCCCAATTATTTTCTGTTTCTTCCTGGGACTGGGAGAAGTTTGTGTGGTGGAAGGGAAAATCTGAGGGGAGACTGGAGCAGAGAGAATGGGGGGAGGTTAATGGGGGAGCTGGGGGGAGTCGAAGTACAGGCAGATGGGTGGATGCTATGAAAATACAGAAGAAAAATAGGGTAACAAATCTTGAAGAGAGTAGATGGGTGAAAGCTGGGAAAGGGGAGGGGGAGAAGTTTGGGAGAGTGGCAGGAGTGACGGATGTTGGGGAAGAGGGGAAAAGAGGGAAGAGAGCAGATACTGAAACCAAAGGGATCCAGGATAGGTAGGACTCTAGCTTTTCCTATAGCTACAGAAATAGAACAGAAGAAAGATGAATAGTCCTTGCAGAAACACAGACAAAGAAAAACAGAGATGACCAAGGAGAGGAATGACAAGACACTCAGAAGTCCACCAAGATTTGAAAGCCTATTGTGACATCGCTGTGTATCAGTAAATTGGATCATAGCCCTCGTATTTGCTTTGAGTTTCCACCTATGCTGCACAAGTCTGGGTAAAGGCAGAGGTTTAGAAAAGCAAAAATCCTTGGTGCAGAAACCTCACCTGGAGTCAAATAGTAGCATGGCCAAAGGAATGAATCCAAGCTGAGGGAATTGGGGCTACGGTTTATTAGTTTTTAACTTATCTCCTTTCCTGAGAACATAACAAGGCAGTGCATAATGACTAATTATAAACAAAATAGGAGGAAAGCATATTTTGAAAACTGAAAAGAGGGAGGAGAAGAGCAGAAAGAGTTTACAAGAGGTTCAGTCACAGTAGTCTACTAGTCATTACCGCTCATGATTAGGTAACCAAAAGCTGCTACAAAGAGGTGGGGCTTTAATTTTGTTTTGGATTTAGAGAAGGACAATTCAAGGCAGACAGTGACAGGAAGGGAATTCAATAGAAGAGAATACACAGATACAGGTTGAGCTTATTCTGGCACAAGATTTAGATGGGATATGGAGTTGGCGATTATTGAGTGATTGAGAGATACAGAGGAGTTCTACTGGTTGGTACTTTGTATTTATTTATTTGTATGTCAGTGTCATAATCTATCGTTATATCCTGAAGTAAATGGAGTGCCAGTGATGATGAATAAGGACAGCGGTAACATGGTCAAACTTTGATGCATGACAGAGAATCCAAATGGCTGTATTTTGAATGGATTGTAAACGTCATAAGAGAGACCAACAGAAGTGATATTACAGTAATCTAGCTGTGAAACAACTAGACGGGCATAATCAAAAGCCTAAGTCCCTAGATGCAGAAAGTAGGCAGCAGGGAAATGTCCATTCTCAAAAAAAAACGTCCAAAATGAGGGTTTTTTTTTTTTAGAATGGCCTACCTCTACGTTCACCAGTTTAATTTGCCAAACTACCACTACATCTATGCTTAAAACACATTCCCAATTACAAAATCGCTCAACTCCCAAATGCCTCAAACAAGATCATTTAGGCAAATAAATAATGACTCAAGGTCCTTGGCCCAGTCCTTCACCTAAAAGCAGGATTCTCTAACCGGCATCTGTCATAAACAATGCTGGTTACAGAATCCTGTAACTGTCCTCCCCCCTACCCCCATGATTGTGGCAGAAAGATGCCTAATCTCTCCTGCTGCGATCCCCCCCCCAACCTCGCAATCACCGGCAGGAGGGAGCCCAAGCCCTCCTACCGGAAAACCCACCCCGGAACCCCACTAACCTCCAAACCCCTCTTGTCCCCCTCTAACTTGAAAAGTTGGATGGACGGGTTCTCCCTCCATCCATCCAGCAGGCCCGCTCCTTCCCGGTGCATTGTGGAATGCCCCGGGAAGAGGCCTAGGGCCTGATTGGCCCAGGCACCTGGGCCCACCTCCCACCCTTTCCATTCCTCCAAAAATGTCCTTTTTCACTCTAGGCATTCAGAGGCAGGGTAAAGGCCTAAGCTGATACATCTAAAACCAGCTTTGATTATTGGTGCTTGGACAGTCTTTTTGATCGTCCAAGTACCAACTTTGGCCACTTTCTGTACTTTTTTTTATTATTATGAGCCCCCTAGTGTGTAGGAAAGAGTTAGTTGTGAGGATTCATTGAGATAGAGTCTGATTACACAGAATTGTTGTAAGGTATTGAATATTCAGGTGTGTATGGCAGACATCATGAATACTTATTTGGTTCAGAGCCAATGTTCAGCCAGATAAGATATGTTGGACAAAAATAGGACTGTGTTTTATGTCAGTGTTTCTTAACTCAGTCCTGGAGTACCCCCTTGCCAGTCAGGTTTTCAGGATAACCACAATGAATATGCATTAACTTCATTTGCATGCACTGACTCCATTATATGCAAATTTATTTCATGCATATTCATTGTGGATATCCTGAAAAGCTAACTTGCAAGGGGGTACTCCAGGACTGAGTTGAGACACACTGTTTTATGTGATCTGATTTGTCAGGTTACCCGGATAAGTACCGACTCTGCCCCCAGACCACTCATAATTGGTTTTAGCTTTGGTGGTTAAGTGCCCTGAATATTCCCAGATAACCCCTTAGTCATTTTAATTTTCTACCCCCATATTTCTATTTTTTCTTTATTGAAATTTTAAGTTACAAACTTGCATAGAAAAATAGAATCGCAACAGACATTTTCAATGCAAAAAGAAATATCCCACCCAAAGAAAACCAGTTGGCAACTTGATGAGAGTTAAAGCAAGGTATTCTGTTTGCATGGGGTTTCAATGTAGGGCTCTATGTTAATTTGGCTTGCTCAGTTTTCCCAGTAGGTGATCTAGCCTTTGGTTAAACAAAAGCAGAGAGACAGATCATTGAGAGGATGAGGTTTTAAATACACTTCTCCCTCCGTATTCGCGGTAGATGCAGGCAGCCAATAGACGTGAAAATGGAAAAACCGCTAATAACTTTTTTACATGTTATTCGTGGTTTTGGAAAAGTGCAATCGTTTTTACCATTGAAACCGCAAATAACTATTGAAACCAGCGATTTCATGTATGCTGGGAAGAAGCATTACTCTCTAGGGATGCTGGGAAGCAGTGTTTTTCTCAGTGCACATTGGAGAAACATGGAAGCAGCAAATTTGTGGGAGAAAGCATGGAAGCAGTGATTTTCAGAGTTACAGTAATGGTAAGTGATAAACTTTATCAGTACTGTACAGTAAAAGGAAAAAACTTTAGTGATGGCATTTTTGGGGGGGGCAGAGTCAGTGGCCGAAAAATTGCGAATAAGCGAAACCGCGAATACGGAGGGAGAAGTGTAAACTGAAATATCTTGGTTGGGAAAGTGTTAGACTGAAGATCTAATGGTCCCTGGTTTCAACAACCTTTTTTTCACAAGGCGAGGGTGCATGGGGAGAGGGGAGATGGAGAGGTTGTGGTTTATGCAAAGCTACAGACAAAATCTTTGGCAAAACAACAGCTTTTAGCTGTAACAGACTTCTGTCTTTTTTTGTAGCTAACTCAGAACTGGTCAGAAAAAAACAGGGGTTTAAACCCAGCAAGCTTTGTGTCTGTGCACAGAGAGAAATCAGATTGCAGTGCACAGACTGGGGCTGGGCTTTTGAAATGTGACAGAGCAGAATTCACAGTGCTGAAGAGAGGGGAAAAAAAGCACAGAAAAACAGGAGCTGTATTTTAAGAAAGTTGAATTGTATTCTTTCTGAAAAAAAGGGTTTTCCCCTGAGCATTTTTACGTGTTGTAAAAAATACAGGACTAAAAAACAAGCTGGGAGGGGTGAACAGCCTTAAAAAAAAAAAGTACATGGATAATCAAACTGCAGATGTTTGGCAGGGGGGGGGGAGGTATGTCGAGTGAATATCACTTCCTGTCATGTGACCCATCCAAGATAGTGGCAAATACTGTGAAACAGGAAATATCATTTTGGAAAGGGGGTGTTACCTGGGCAGAGTTACGATGTCACTTTCTGTGATCTAATAAAAAGGGGTAAAGTATGGGATCAAACAAAAAGAAGGAGGTGTTTGGGGAGAGTTATGCAAAAAGAATGGTGTATCATATCTGATGTCATCAAATTGGCTGGGATGGACAGACATTGGGCAGGACTTGGGTGGATCCTCACTTCTGATTGGTTGGCAGGACAGAAGCGGGCATTGCCACCTGTCAAAATATACAAATTAAGGTTCATGAAAGCTATGCTCTGTTACTACTTACCATTATGAAAAGATTCACCCAAAGCAATTGCTGATTATAATACCCCTCTTTCATCTCCTCCTTCACCAGATCTCCAAAGGGACCTTCCCTTTTGGTTGCCTTGATAGGGGAGCTATCTCATCTCTTACCTAAGGCAACAGATTGTCTTGAGCTACCCATGGTGGTGATGAGCATGGTTGAAGGTTTGGATGGCACATTCAGTATTGTTTGAGTATCAATATCCCTGGTGTTGAGCAGTGGTATTTACATGTGTTATAAGTGGTGTTTTTTGTGCAGCTGATTTAAAAAGCAACGAAGCCTATTAGATGTTCTGTACAATGAATTTGTGTTGTTCTATAGTGAATCATAGTGAAAAGAACTAGCACTTGAAAGTGCTTACCTGGTTTATCCACTTCACTTCCGAGCATGCTGTGTAATTCATGCAGCTGCCCCTCAAAGAAGGAATGAAGAACAGTGAAAAAAGCAATCCCAGAGCAGCAAACGCTTTCACTGTTAGCCATCTCTGCAGACTGATTGAATTTTGGAGAGTGAAGATGTGTACAGCTACACACAATCCACCTTCATTGTACGCTCTTTTTGTTGTCTAAATCTCCGAATGGCTTTGGTTCTGGCTTATAATGTGAGTGTGGCATCTTGAGGAGAAGCAGGGGTTTAAAACTGAAAAGTACTATAAATGTAAATCTATAAGACACAGCACATTCTGCTTTTGAAATTGTTGGTATGAAAGAATTCAACAGTGTCTTATTTAAAGAAGGTCTGCTTCAGCCTTGATTGACTCCCAGTAAATTACCTCGTATAAGAGGCAAAAGGAAGTGGATAGAAAAATGGCAATCAGCGCCAAATGTTTCATCTATTGATTGACAAGCACCAGAGATGTGCTAGAGTAAGATAAATTGGCCAACAAGGCCCATCCTGACAGCTCCTGAGATGGGAAAATTGTTCCTGTTAATTTGCAGCTGGGACCTTGTCATTTATGGCGAATATATAGTTGAGCTTATACTAATTGAGTAAACAAAGTTTTGGTCCCTCTGCCCCCTATTCGCTTTAGCTTCGGTTCTTCGTTGCCAGAAGCTTTCATAGCATGAAAATGAAAAGAATGGGATAGGCCCAAGCAATTCCTTCATGTAGATATGAGTAATTGACAGCAACAGTAAACTTGTTGCTGGATTCGACCAGTCACTGAACCAAGACGTCTGAAGCAGCTTTGAATAGTCCACATTTATGTACAATTCTGTAGGCACTTGTGGCCCTGATTTTCAAAGGGAAACACTGAGCAAAATTCTATAACAGGGCGCCTATTTTAAGCCTGTTCTATGAAGAAGTTGCGTGTACATCAAGGCATGGCCACTGACACCAGTCCTAAGGCATCAATGCATGTCAATTTATAGTATTCTATAATTTATGCATGTTCATGTCTACCACTAAACTACTCCAAAAAGAACGCCTGCCAATGGAACTTACAAAAGATACTAACAACAAGGCAGTAAAAGTCACAAGGTTCCGAGAGTGATAACTCAAGGGCGAACATCACTGTGAATATAACACAACTTTAAATTAATCAATATGGTGGGGTACCCTCAGTGTGAAGGATCAGCGAAAGGAGAATTTCTCCAGCGCTTACTCAACAAGGCAGAGGCAACCATACCCCCCCTGCACACCATCATCCCATGTGTGGATCCTGGGTCCTGGCTGAATATTGGCCAAGGCCCAGAAGCTGTCTTCGGTCTGGTCAGTGTTTTGACACTGAATTAGAATTATATTCCTTGGAGGCCAATATGGAGACCATGGGAGGGAGGCTGGCTATCTCCCATGGTCAGTGCTGAGTCCGGATATTAAATGCTGGCCATTTCCGGTGACCAGCACTGAATATCCAGTCTATTTTCGACCAGCTTAAACTAAGTTGGTTAAGTTACAGCAGCCAAAAATAGAGATTTGGCCGTTAAACCTGGCCAGTCAACGTTTAAAACTGGTGGCCATTGCAAAATATAGCAACTCAGGTTTAGCTACTTAGCAGTAATATTCTTTTTTTTTTTTTTTTTTTTTTAATTCTTTATTCATTTTCAAAATTACATTAAATGTATATATATATTCAATCACATTAACAATAAATATATCATTTAACATTCTATCATTTGTACAGTACATAAATTTTTATCCCTCCCCCTTCCCACCCCTCCCTACCATAGTCATAAAAAACATATTAATAAAATATCCCTCACCCTATCCAAATTAATTGATACATTACAGGGAATATTCTAAAGAAAAAGCTGTCTCCTGCTATTAGGGCTTAGCCAGCCAAACACTTTTTTAACCAACCTGGAGTCCTTTCTGGCTGATTAAATAGTACTGAATATTTGGTGACTTATATTGGAGAACGTGGACGTTTCAAAGCCAGGTGCTGTGCTGTATGTACTATATGATCCATGTCCTCATGTCTCCCCAGCACAACATTGGTCTATCAGTGTCATGACTGGCCAAGTGGTCTTTTTGTATGGAGCAGATTCAGAACAACAGAAAAACATACCTTGAAATGAATCATCTTGTCTCTGTTCAATAACTGTATTAATGGTTTGATGTCGCAATATTCTTTCCATGTGATTTCAAGTCCCTCTGGTCTGATTTTAGACAGGAAAGTACATGTCAAAGGATTGAAATGAATTAAGAGAAATGCAGCAGTAACTTGTGCAGAGAAGGGTGAATTAATGCACACTTCAATTCTGCATGAGAAATGTTAAATAAGGATTACAATATTTTTTTTTCTGGTGTTGATTCCGGAAGGCGAGATCTTTCCCACCTACTCCTTTCTTTCTGCGTGTGTTTCATTAATTGTTGCTCTGATCCCAACTAATAAGTTTTTATTAGTATCACAAATATTGTGCAACCAGCAGTTGAGAGCAAATGCTTGGGGCCTGTTTGTGGAGAAATATGTTAGTCCCAGTGGAGGTCTTTGTTTCTAAGCTAGAAATTATGTTGACTGGAATAGGTCATTGCTTTGCTAGGGAGCGTTTGTCAAGCGCATGCCTTTTTTTCAGGGCTTATGCAAAAGCTCAGGTTTTAATTTCCAGGAAAATAGAAGCTGATACCACTGGTTTGTGTTATAGATTTTATTCCCTTCACTCTCTCTTTCATTCCACTGGCTTTTATATAGCACTCTGTGCCAAAATACAATATAACAGTGCTCTTCAACCGCCGGTCCGCGGTACCATCGATGTGGCCTTATCTTTGGGCCGGCTCCCTCTTCCTCACTGAAAAAAAGCCACGGGCAGTGGCTCCTACGTCTGAACCGGAAGCCTTCTCTCTGACGTCACAACATCAGAGGGAAGGATTCCAGATGAGGTGCAGGACATAGAAACATAGAAAGATGACGGCAGAAAAGGGCCACAGCCCACCAAGTCTGCCCACTCTACTGACCCACCCCATCAAGTCTGAGTGCCTTACTAGGCCTCTGTAGGGATCCTACGTAGATGTCCCATTTGTTCTTAAAGTCAAGCACGTTGGTGGCCTTGGCCACTTGCTCTGGAAGCTCGTTCCATTGACCCACCACTCTTTCCGTGAAGAAATACTTCCTGGTGTCACCCTTAAATTTCCCTCCTCTGAGTTTGAGCGGATGCCCTCTCGTGGCCGAGGGTCCCTTGAGTAGGAAGATGTCATCTTCCACCTCGTCACGACTTGTGATGTATTTAAACGTCTCAATCATGTCCCCTCTCTCCCTGCGTTCCTCCAGAGTGTAGAGCTGCAATTTGTTCAGTCTCTCTTCGTACGAGAGGCCCTTAAGCCCCGAGATATTCCTAGTGGCCATCCGCTGAACTGATTAGACTCTAAGCACATCTTTGCGGTAATGTGGCCTTCAGAACTGCCCACAGTACTCCAGATGAGGTCTCACCATGGTTCTGTACAGTGGCATTATGACCTCAGGTTTCCTGCTGACGAAACTTCTATTGATACATCCCATCATTTGTCTTGCCTTGGATGATGCTTTCTCTACCTGTTTTGCAGCCTTCAGGTCTGCACTGATGATCACTCCCAAGTCTCGTTCTACTGTCGTCCTAGCTAATGTTTCTCCATTTAAGGTGTAAGTTTTGCACGGATTTCTGCTACTGAGGTGCATGACCTTACATTTCTTAGCGTTGAAGCCCAGCTGCCATGTCGAGGACCAGCTCTCCAATGCAAGCAGGTCCTGCGTCATACAATCCTGCAAATTACTTTCCCTTACTGTATTGCATATTTTGGTGTCATCGGCGAATAATGTTACTTTACCCTGAAGCCCTCGTGTCAAGTCCCTTATGAATATGTTAAAAAGCAGAGGACCCAGGACTGAGCCCTGTGGCACTCCGCTGGTCACTTCCAATGTTTCGGAGAAGGTGCCATTGACCACTACCCTCTGAAGTCTACCACTCAGCCAATCATTGACCCATGTAGTTAGGGTCTCACCTAACCCCATTAATTTCATCTTGTTTAGAAGCCTGCGGTGTGGGACACTGTCAAAAGCTTTACTAAAATCCAAGTACACTATGTCCAGAGACTCCCTGGAGTCCAACTTCCTTGTTGGACTGGCATGACCTACCCCTAGCGAAGAGCCGCTGCCCACGGCTTTGTGCACTGCATCAGTGAGGAAGAAGGAGCAGGCCAGAAGGTAAGGCATAGCATAGAGGGAGGGAGACTACAAAGATAGGGGGAATGATTTATTTTTTAATTTAGTGATTGAATTGTGTCAATGTTGAAAATTTACATCTGCTGTCTGTATTTTGCACTGTTCAGGAAGAAATGCATTTGTTTCTTTTTCTCTGGGGTTGTACTGCATGCAGAGTCTTGCATCTTAGGGTTTGGGGGATCTGGAGGGGCGATGTACGGAGGGTGGGGGGGGGGATCCAGCAGGAGGGACTGGGCATCACTCCTGCCAGCGATCGTTCATGGGCACACACGGCCATGGCCGCTAAATTTATCTTAGCAGGGAGATCCTTTGACACGATAACCTCAGCAGCCGTGTCTACTTACAATGTAAGCCAGCATTTTGCTGGCCTTCATTGTACACATCTCCCACTGGTCTAGGGAGACACATATGGCTGCCTAGATCCATCTAAGGCTAGTTCCGGGCCAAAACCATACCCACACCTACCCTTAGGCGAGCTTAGGCTGGCTTGCGAGACTTCCTAGGCTCCCATAGGTGCCTCCAATGTAGACGGCCTGCCTCAGGAGCTTTTAAAAAAAAACAAAAAAAACATGTGTCCCGATTGGCTGGTTAGACAGTGATAGGATGCCTACTGCTGTCTACAATCAGGATGCCGTATTATAGAATCTGGGCCTAAATGTCCAGGCTTAGGGGCCATTCTAATAAGATGTGGTGAAATCTGGGATTAGTGGTCCTGATTCTATAAAAGGTGCCTAACTGAGCCTAACTTCTAAGCAATGGTTGGCATGGCTGTCAATCAATTGCTAGGCACCGTTTATAGAATCACGCTTTAAGGCACCTAAGAACATAAGCAATGCCTCCACTGGGTCAGACCCGAGGTCCATCGTGCCCAGCAGTCCGCCCACGCGGTGGTCCAACAGGTCCAGGACCTGTGCAGTAACCCCTCTATCCCTTTTCCAGCAGGAAATTGTCCAATCCTTTCTTGAACCCCAGTACCATACTCTGCCCTATTACGCTCTCTGGAAGCGCATTCCAGGTGTCCACCACACGTTGGGTAAAGAAGAACTTCCTAGCATTTGTTTTGAATCTGTCCCCTTTCAACTTTTCCGAATGCCCTCTTGTTCTTTTATGTTCTGAAAGTTTGAAGAATCGCTAGGTGTTCTAGAGCTAGATGGCGGCCTAATTTCCCAGCACCTACCTCGGATATCTAGCAATGTCTAAGTCAGCCATATCTATTATCTGCTCCTAACCATGTGTACTTTTCAGGTAGGCATTGTTAGGTGTTGGAACCTCCAACACCTCAGGCATTGCTAGTTGCTGTACGGATATCCACGCACAACCTAAATTGATACTTTAAAAAATTATTTTAATTGTTTTTTAATATTGTGGTCTATTACTACTAAAGGTAAAAAATAAAAAGAGGAAAAACTAACATAGTAACATAGTAGATGACAGCAGATAAAGACCTGAATGGTCCATCCAGTCTGCCCAACCTGATTCAATTTAAATTTTTTAATTTTTTCTTCTTAGCTATTTCTGGGCAAGAATCCAAAGCTTTACCCGGTACTGTGCTTGGGTTCCAACTGCCGAAATCTCTATTAAGACTTACTCCAGCTCATCTACACCCTCCCAGCCATTGAAGCCCTCCCCAGCCCATCCTCCACCAAACGGCCATACACAGACACAGACCGTGCAAGTCTGCCCAGTACTGGCCTAGTTCAATATTTAATATTATTTTCCGATTCTAAATCTTCTGTGTTCATCCCACGCTTCTTTGAACTCAGTCACAGTTTTACTCTCCACCACCTCTCTCGGGAGCACATTCCAGGCATCCACCACCCTCTCCGTAAAGTAGAATTTCCTAACATTGCCTTTGAATCTACCGCCCCTCAACCTCACATTATGTCCTCTGGTTTTACCATTTTCCTTTCTCTGAAAAATATTTTGTTCTACGTTAACCACCCATTTTACAAAACCATAGTGCGGTTTTTAGCCATAGTGGTACTAGTTCCGATGACAGAGCCGTTACCGCCATGGCAGGTGCTAAAAACCACAGTACGGTTTTGTAAAACGGGGGACGGGGGGGGTAAATCTCCACAGAAGAAGAACCAAGAAATGGAGAAAAGGTAAAGTCTAACCAGGGATATAAGAATTTCAGCATTTCTTAATGTAAAACGATGTATGCCGTGTCTAATCGTTTTATATTAATTAAGAACTACTACCGTATATTAATTACTTTATGCACAATATTAATTAAGAATTACTTTATTAATTTTTTTTGTTCTTGTTCTAATTCTGAAGAGATTAAATTAGAAGAAAAAGACATTAAGGAAATGAAGGAAACTAAAATGAAATACAATGAAGAAATAGTTATGGAATTGTGAAATTAAGAATAAGTATGAAACTAAATGAATTTTAGAGTTTTGAGTAAATAAACAATAAAGTGGACTGATGAAGACAAGAGATTGCTGAGCATTATTCATGGTCCAATAGATATCCGAAGGTCCATACAAATGAAAAAATAAAGAATTAATATATATATACATATATTATGAAGTATATGTTAGTACCAGACCAATAATCTCTTTACAGTGTATATGGGGCCGCAATATATAAACAGGCACCATATAGCTTTACCATCAAGAAAAAATGTGAAATGCAAGCATCAAAGGTTTTGAATTTTTGCTAAAATTCAGTTCCAGAATTAAAGTATAATGGGTTCCATATTTGACAAATTATTAATCAGTAGTTAGCAGCAGTAAATTTGATTTATTTCCATAAATAACAGTCTGCTGACATAACTTGTCTGTCTGGTTATTTTTCATGCTGTAAAAAATCTATATATACTCTTTCTAATGGAGTGGGAAGGAGGCTTATAGTGAGTATAACCTTGGCTGGCCTTCTATGCTCACTGTGAAAGACAAAAGAGAAAGGTTGTAATTGGATCTGGCTGAACTGCCTCTTAAAAAGAGCAATTTAGATCTCCACAGGAAAAATAAAATAGACACCAGGGTATCAGATCCCTCCTACACCTTGAGTTAACAGTTCTTTCCTTGTATCCCACTAAGAGGTACTTGCCTTCCTTCTGTTACACTGCCCCTCTGCCTCTGGTCACCTCTTTCTGCACAGACTCCTGTTTGCAGCCTAGCTCAGGCCTGACTGGCTTCTGAATACAGATGCAGAAGTTGGACTTTGCTGGGCCCCTATCTTGGACTCAGTCAGCCTCTCTCCTTCCACCCCAGACTCCAGTGAAGGGAGACAAGAAGACTCTGGGTGCTGGCTCACCAAGCACTTTTAAATTTCCATTCAAAAAGTTAATGGAGAGTCCTGTTCTTTGACTGACAAAGGGTCCTCTCCATGTGTTCCCGTCCCCACGTGAGTTTTGTCCCTGCCCCATTCCTGTAAGCCTTGAACACTTATGATTTTAAAGCATTTGAGGTTTGTGCAGATGAGGATGGAGCTTGCAGGAATGGGGCAGGGATAGGAAAAGAACTTGCTTGGACAGGTTGGGAAAATGAGTTCCCGCAGGGATGGGAAAAATTTGTCCCCATGTCATTCTCTACTTCCCATTACACCATCCTATACCTAGGAGCATGGACTCCAGTTGTAATGCAGAGGACATATGGCTGCGGCCAATGCAACGTGTATAATTGTTTAGTTAATGGTGTGTTTTTATGCAGTTTGTATGATTTGCCATTTGTATTGCACTATCAAAGTTTAAAAATCAATAAAGATTTACAAAAAAAAAAAAAAAAGGCAGTAGTTCCTTGACCAACGTCAAGGGTTATTATCAGGGGAAACTTTCCTTCAAGGTGAACAAAGGTCCCAGCAGTTCCTGCACGTGCTGTTTCAGTGGGGTTATAATGAAAGGAAAGCAGCTGGGGAGGGAAAACGACAAATTGAAAAATTAGTAGCTATGACCTGAACACATCAAGGGAAGGTCACATGTGGAATCTGAGCAGTCCATTTTTGATACATGGCTTTCAGAGATGGGGAGTCTAAAAGAGAAGCATCATATTTCCTGTATAACCCAGTGTCACAGCTGTCAGCTGTGACATCTTTCCTTTCAGTCCTGCGTCCCATACAAGGGCACTTTTCCTGAACCATAAAGCTGACTCTGCACCAATCTTATTCCTACCTGTTTGCGTTCGGTACAAGAGCATTCACTCTGTTTTCTCTGCCTGCATTAAACCTGAGAAGAATCTTATTTTTAGAGCGAAGCAGGAGGCACAGCAGGTAAAGTAATTTAATACTAAAGCTTGTCTGAAGGCTGGCAGATGTCATACTATAACGGTGAGAAATTCTGAACAAAAAAAAACAAAACAGCGCACTTTCCATGATTGCACAACACCTGTCCTAAAAAGCAACAATCACAAGAAGATCCTGAAACTCGATTCTTCCCTTGCCTTAAGGGTAAAAATAGAAACAGCGGGATGCCAAGATTGTACCTTAGGATACGTTCACATGAATATTCTGCTTGAATAAATGTTTCCCTCCATTAAGGGTGTGCACTTGGGGGTAATTTTATACAGTAGGCATCCGTAGAAACATTTAGAATACTAACATATACACACGCATGTGCCCACAGCCACATGTTTATGCCAGGGCACCATCTAAGTGCTATTCTGTAACTATGCAAATATCTGTGATCACGTGAAGCATGCTCAGGGCACATACCGACAGATATTTAGCACTATACTAGTCTGGTTCTTTTGTTCAATGTTCGGTAGTCTATAACCAGCCAGAAACAGCACTGACCAGTTAACCCTTTCAGGACCAAGGGACATATTTGTCCCATAACTTTAAAATCCTATCAATTTTGATTGGGATAGTCTACAGTTCTAAATTTGATATGTACGGATTCCATATGATACTGCCTTTATGTAAACAAACTGGTTCCGACATTCATTCATTAGCGTCGTTGCCAGATTGACGAGAAGATTCACTTGCCACACTGTCCATAAGCCAGAAGTGTGATTTTTTTAAATAAAAATAATGATATTTCACAAAAAAAAATCAATTTTTTGGCATCTGCAAGCCCTTTTTACCATAAAAATGTCGTCAAAACCACAAAAATTGGCCTACGATCCTTATGGTCCTGAAAGGGTTAAACAGTGCTTAACTAGTTAAATATAGTTATTCAGCATGAGATAACTGGGGAGAGGCTAGAGAAACTGGGCTTCTTCTCCCTTGAAAAGAGAAGACTCAGAGGGGACATGATTGAAACCTTCAAGATAATGAAGAGGATAGACTTATTAAAGAAAGAGAGATTGTTCACCCTCTCCAAGTTAGGGAGAACAAGAGGGCATTCTCTAAAGTTTAAAAGGGGATGGATTCCGTACAAATGTAAGGAAGTTCTTCTTCACCCAGAGAGTGGTAGAAAACTGGAACGTTCTTCCAGAGGCTGTTATAGGGGAAAACACCCTCCAGGGATTCAAGACAAAGTTAGACAAATTCCTTCTGAACTAGAATGTACGCAGGTAAAGCTAGTGTCAGTTAGGACACTGGTCTTTGACGAAAGGGCCACCGTGTGAGCGGACTGCTAGGCAAGATGGACCACTGGTCTGACCCAGTAGCTGCAATTCTTATGTTCTTAGTTATCTCATGCTGAATATTTCTGGTTAGCAGGTAAAAGTTAATTAGATATATCATGCGATAACCAGTAATTTTTAGCACTTAGCAGCTACATTTAACAGCTAAATTGGACTTTATAAATAACAGTCCTATATTTATATGGTATAAACATAACCAGTCAACTCTGAATATTGTCTTAAATGATTAACGTTGTGGCAACCTAAAAAAAAGTGGAAATTCAGTGCTAATCACCGGAAACAGACAGGCATTGAATACCTGCAGTCGGCGCAGACCGCAGGAGTTATCCAGGTTGCCTTCCATGGTCTGAATATCTAGCCTATATTAACCAGCCTTGAATTGTGTAACATGCAAGTGTTTCACCTGAATTTAGGTGTGGGCATGATCAGCTCTATGGCTTGTGCCCGAGTGCTATTACTGTGCTGTTTCTAGTCAAAAAAAGATTGGCCCTTAACCACGGATACAATTTTAGAGTGTGTAACACTGATCGAAGACTGGATATCATCCCATTGGCTTAAACAAATCTGTAATAAAAGTTTTTGTGGCTAGGTCCAAGAGATCATCCCTAGTTGTCTCAATCTTTTCATCATAGGACTGCATAAATTCATATTTGTCTATTCATCAAAGATTGTCTCACTTAAAGCCCCAAGCAAAGTCTTTAGTGAAAAATGATTTTTATATTAAAAAAAAACAACAAAAAACCAACTTAGGGCTCCTTAGACTAAGTTGCGTTAGGGCATTAACACGCAGAATAGCGCGTGCTAGACGCTAATGCCAGCATTGAACTGGCGTTCGTTCTAGCCATATAGCGTGGGTTTAGCATGCATTAAAATGCTGCATGCACTAGAAACGCTATCACAGCTTAGTAAAAAGAGCCCTAAGAGCAACATGATGGCTGAAACATAGGTTCTACCTGACCAGTCTTGGCGAAACCTGGAAATTGCAACAAGCCAAAGAGACACAAGCACTGGCAAATTAGATGCAAAGCATTGATGAAGACAGCTAAGAAAGAATATGAAGAGAAACTTGCAAAAGAGGCAAAAGCTCATAACAATTTTTTTTAGGTACATCAGAAGCAGAAAACCTGTGAAGGAATCTGAGGGACCATCGGATGATCAAGGAGCAAAAGGTGCGCTCAGGGAAGATAAGGCCATAGTGGAGAGACTAAAAGAATTCTTTGCTTCGGTCTTTACGGATGTAAGAGATCTATCTGAACCGGAAATGGTTTTCAAGGATGACGATGCGGAGGAACTGAGAGAAATCTCGGTGAATCTGGAAGATGTACTAACACACGCCTGCAGCAACTGTATGCAGAAGTGGATGATAGGGTCCGACACACTGCGCTACTGGGCCAAGCAGAAGGAACTCGCTGGTGAGCGAAGGGTCTTGGCGTCTGGGGGTCTCTTATCTTTTCTCCCTCCTCAGGGATCAAGGTTTGATGGAGGAAGTGAGTCGTCGTACGTGGATTGATAGTTGATTCTGTGCAGATATACTGTTGTACAAACCCAATGCTTAATCCACCCTCCATACAAAAACATGTTCTATGCTGTTTAATTTTTACTAAACACATTTAAGAACAGTTCACGCTTGTTTAAAGATGACATTAATAGTGTTAGCAATGTGGATATTTCATTTGACTCCCTGTAAAATTAGAATACAATGTTCTCAGACTGTAAAAGGAATGAGGATGATGTGTGTGTGTCTCTGTTTATTTAACAAAAGCTCACACTTTTAATATTTGAATCTCCTCAGGCACTTTCTCAGAAATAGGTAAAAATATCATAGTGTTACGGAGATACCAAGATCTCTTAGTTTTTGTTTTGATATTAGAGCTTATTTTTTGTGCAGTTGAAAATGGTTGTCTGTTCATTTTGTATTTTAAAACTGTTGAGAAGCTATTTTGATTTTTTGAAAGATCAGTAATGACTGTCTTTATTCCAGTGAGCGATCTCTGCATTACCCTCCAGGGAGCTGGATAGAGGGAGAGCACTCGATGTGATGTATTTATATTTAAGCAAAGCCTTTGACACTATTCTACACAGGCATTTAGTAAATAAACTGAGGGGGTCTATTTACTAAGACACGCTAAGCGTGCATTAATCGATTCAGTGTGCACTAAATGCATAGCGCCTAAAGAATATAATGAGTGCCTTAGCATTTACCACGCCCTAATTGTTAGCATGCACTAAATCGATGAGCATGCCTTAGGAAAAGGACCCTTGAGTGTCTTGGGTATGGGCTTCAAAGTAATGGACTGGGTTAGGAACTGATTGAATGCAAGGCAACAGAGGGTAGCGGAAAATGGGGCTCACTCTGAGGAAAGGGATGTTTCCAGTGATGTACCACCAGGCAGGGCAGGATTAATTCTTCGATGGGCCCTAGGCCCCCTGGCCTTGCTCCTCCATG
The DNA here is from genome assembly GCF_902459505.1 of Geotrypetes seraphini. Classification (NCBI taxonomy): domain Eukaryota; kingdom Metazoa; phylum Chordata; class Amphibia; order Gymnophiona; family Dermophiidae; genus Geotrypetes; species Geotrypetes seraphini. The sequence goes on along the minus strand of NC_047101.1, from coordinate 33,002,828 downwards.
GTCCTACACCCCTCCTCCCACAAGAGGCCTGGCTCCAGACGTCCAAGTAGCACCTCCTCCTTTCTTCATTATTCAGTGCAGCTGGAACGTTCAGTCTTCAAAGGACCACAGGCAACAGTTCCTATATGGTGCCCATGGCTGAGCCAGAAACCTTCCTTCTAACACAAAATCCCAGCGTCAGAGAAAAGGCTTCTGGGTCAGCCGCATGCAGAGTGTAGGAACTGCTGCCTGCGGTCTTTTGAAGACTGCAAGTTCAGCTGCACTGAATATTTATTTATTTATTCAATTTTCTATACCGTTCTCTCAGGGGAGCTCAGGACAGTTTACTTTAATTTATTCAGGTACGCAAGCATTTTTCCCTTTCTATCCCGGTGGGCTCACAATCTATCTAATGTACCTAGGGCAATGGGGAATCTGACCACCTGCCCAGGATCAAAAGGGGCAGTGTGGGTTGGAATAATGAAGAAAGCAGGAGGAGGCAATACTTGGAAGTCTGGAGCTGGGCCTAGAGGCAGGTATAGTGACATCATCACAGCAGCCAAGCAACAGGTCCCTCTGCACTCGTGGGTCCCAAAGCACATGCCTACTTAGCCTTCCCTTTAATCCAGCCTTGCCACTGGGTTTGGTTCTCGGGTATGTATTTTTAAATAGTTTTGTCCTCATCATAGAAAACTGTACATCAGCCCACTGTCTCAAACTAAATAAGAATAAAAACAAATTCCTATGGCTAAAACCTTTGACTGACCCACGCTACACTCCAAGGATTACAGTTGATGACACAGACTATAATCCTGAATCTTAGGAATAGAAATTGATAACCAACTATCCATGAAAAGCCATGTACAATCAATAATAAAACAATCTTTCCTTGTGATGAGAAAGCTCAGATCCATCAGAAAATGCCTCAAAAGGGGTCTTCTGAATTGTCTTCTGAATCTTGATTAGACTACTGTAATGTAACACTAGTTCTTTGCTCTAAAATGTTGCTATTATGTCTAAAACTAGCTCAAAATGCACCAGAAATACTCATATATGGACTATGGAAATTGGAATGCCTACATCCCTACTATATGAAACTACAGTATATTGACTGCCCATAACCACAAGGATCAAGTTTAAATTAGGCATCATCGCTGCCTTTAAGATCCTGAGAGGGAATGCCTCCGACTACCTAACAGAGTTGGCCATCCTACTCCAGGTGATTCCAACAGATATTCCACCAGAAATCTTTTCCTCTTAAAATTCCCAGCATGCAACAATATGAAAGTCTACAAGGCAAATCACCTTATCCGTTCAATATCAATTAGCAAAATGTTGGAATTAAATACCACTTACAGTATAATCCTGTGACCACTTTCTCAGGTTTAGAAAGCTTTTAAAAGCATTTCTGTACCAAGATAGGGAGCCAACCCTGAAGTAACTGAAATGGTAATTTTAAAATGCAATTTCTAAACTGCCTAATGCAAACCCTGAGATATAACGACAAGCCAACAATGACTTTCTTATACTTGTAACTATGACCTAACTGTAACAGCAACTCTTTTGAATGTCCATGTCAAACTGTCCATTGTAACTTCCTGGGTAACTGAACTAACCTCTTGAATTGAATAGGTAAAGGCAGATTTGAAAACCTAATTAACATAATATATTGCTGAAGGCCTGTCTGTTTGCTAGCTCCCATCATTTTTATTAATATTTCAAAATCTGTCTGCTTATTCTGACCTAGTAGATGGTAGTATACCCTTATAATTATTCTTTCCCTTTTCACATGCAATTTCTATCCATAAGTATTCCAAGTTGTATCTCTCTCAGGGTCCCATTGGTTAACCTCCTTCCACCAGGTCTCAGAGATGCCTTTTATATCTACCCTTCCATTTAATACTACCTCTCATATTTGTTTGAACTGTCTTTATACAAATGCTAGAAAAAATATACATTATTTTTGTGTCTGTTAATTTGTACAGCATCTGACAGCGATAATTTACATTCAGTCAAGTCTCTCTGCTCTTTATTTAAAGGCAACTGGTCATCTTTAGTTTTTCCTGCAACCTCTTCATCAGGATGCTCTAATTTCCCTATTCTGATATTTTTCAAAGCTAGATAATTACTGCTGGCTTTTTGAAATTAAGATGGCAATCAGTTTAGAATGAGTTCTACTTTTTTCAAAATAGGACTGTATCAATGAAATTAGATTTAAAGAGATAATGAAAAATCCTGAGCAGTTAACACATAGCATTCCTCCCATGCCCCTACCACCCATGTGTAAATCAAGAAAGCTTTATAATAATCTCAACAACTATCTGTACTAGCTAGACGACCAAGGCTCTCAGTGAAGACAAGGCCATAGCGGAGAGATTAGCCCACTCCTTTACAAAGCCACAAAGGTAACAGCTTGATTGCTCATAGGAACTCTATCAGTGTCAGAGTGGCAGCCAGCACTAAAAATGCTAGTGCGGCTTTGTAAAAGGGGTAAATGAATTATTTGCTTTGGTATTCACTGAGGAAGATGTGGGGAAATTAACCAGTAGTAGAAATGGTATTCAATTCTGATAAATCAGAGATACTCAAACAAATCTCTGTAACACTGGAAGATGTAATGGGTCAATTTGACAAATTAAGCAGTAGCAAATCACCTAAACCGGATGGTATGCATCCCAGAAAGCTGATAGAATTGAAAAATGAACTGGCAGAGCTATTGTTAGTAATTTGTAACTTTTCTTTAATATCCCAAATAGTACTGAAAGACTGGAGAGTGGCCAATGTGACAATAATTTTTTTAAAAGGTTCTAGAGGTTCTCTGGGAAATTATAGACCGATGAGTCTGACATTGGTGTTGGGCAAATTGATAGAGACTATTAAAAAGAGCAAAATGACAGAACATATGCATAAGCATAAATTAATGAGAGAAAGCCAACATGGATTTAGTCAAGGGAAATCTTTTCTCACCAATCTACTGCATTTCTTTGAAGGGGTGAATGAACATATGGATAAAGGTGAGATGCTTGATATTGTGTATTTGGATTTTCAAAAGGCATTTGTCAAAGTACCTCATGAAAGGCATCTGAGGACATTAGAGTCATGGGATTAGAGGTAATGTCCTATGGATTAATAACTGATTGAAAGACAGAAAGCAGAGAGTAGGTTTAAATGGTCAATATTCTCAATGGAGAAGGTTAAATAGTGGGGTTCCCCATGGGTCTGTGCTCGGACCACTGTTTTTTAACATATTTATCAATGATCTAGAGATCTAATCTAATCTAATGCTTGGTTTTATATAACGAGTCATCATTCTGTGAAAGCTCAACTCGATTTACAATAGTTAACTTAAACAAATAAGAACATTAAAAAATTAAAGCAAATTACGAGAAAATCCATTTTTAAAATTGAAGCGAGCTAGATGGGAATAACTAGTGAGATAATTAAATTTGCTGATGACACAAAGTTTCAAGAGGACCTTGGGAGACAGAGTCAAAATGGCAGATGATGTTTAATATGATCAATTGCACAGTTATACATCTGGTATAGAGGAACCCAAAAAATAGCTACGTGCTGCATGGTATGCAATTCTGGTTGCTATATCTCAAAAAAGATATAACGGAATTAGAAGAGACACAGGAAAGGGTGCTGGAAATGATAAAAGGGATGGGACGTCTTCTCTATAAGGAAAGGCTAAAGTGACTAGGGCTCTTCGGCTAGGACTAGGGGACATGCGATGAAGCTACTAAGTAGTAGATTTAAAACAAACTGGAGAAAATATTTATTCACACAACGTGTATTTAAACTCTGGAATTCATTGTAAGAGAATGTGGTGAAATCAGTTAGTTTAGCAGGGTTTAAGAAAGGTTTGGATAATTTCCTAAAAGAGACGTTTATAGGCAATTATTGAGATGGCTTGGGGACATCCACTGCTTATTCCTAGGATAAGCAGTATAAAATCTGTTTTACTACTTGGGATCGAGCTAGGTACTTGGGATCTGGGATGGCCACTGTTGGAAACAGGATACTGGACTTGATTGACCTTTGTTGTGTCCCAATATGGCGATTCTTATGTTCTTATGACCATCGTGGAATATTTTGCCTTCCCAGATGGTACTCCACCACTACCCATCTACTGAACAGACCTAGCTAAAAGAGTTTCTGCTAAGTCTTTGCATTCTACATTAGATTATGTTGCAATATTCTATAAAAAGAAGCTAAAAGATACCAAAATAAATATATTGCAGTTCGGGTTGTCATATTGTCATAGGTATAAACCTACTGCCTGTTTTGTTAGCTTTATTTAGAATATATCTTAGCTCTAGCCTGTTAGTCCCCTGACTCTTATGTACAGTAGAAGATGCTGTATGAGTATAAAGTATTGAATTAATATGGTTTAGATTTTTCTAGTTGTATATCTAAAAATCTGTGCTGCCTGTTCATTAGCAAATAAGTGAGACTCCAGTCTGGGAAGAGCTTGTACTCCTGGGGGCAGAGGAAAGACATTGTAAGATGAAATGAGACCATAGCCTGTGTAATAAGAGTTTGATAACATGTCATCAAATTTCATTTTTTATTTATGGCTTTCTTATTATAACAAATATTTTATATTTCCCAAAAGTCCTGCAGTGTTTAAAGAAATCTAGAATGTTTAGAAACTTACTGAAGTTCGATAAAAAGAGAATATAGGAAGGCTCAGGACGAACTGCAAGGAACAGGAGTAAAATAAAAGTACAGTGACTTTTCTATTGGCTTTTAAAAGAGGTTACCCCTCATTCTGTCAAATGGTGTGTCAGACGGCCATGTACTGATGTCACCTTGTCACCTGCATTGGGCTTCTCCAGCAAATGGTACATAATGAGAGAACCACTATTAAGGGTAATAGGATTTGATGTACTGCCTTTCTGTGGAACACTCAGAAGTGGTTTCCATTTATTATATACTAGTATTTTAGCCCGTTACATTAACGGATGCTAGAATATATGTCTGTCTTTATTTCTGTCTCTCTCTCCCTCCCGCTGTCTTTCTTTCTGTCTGTCTCTGTCCCTGGCCCCCTTTGTCTGTCTGCCTTTCTGAGTATCTCCCTGCCCCTGTGTCTTTCTTCTTTCTTTCTGTCTCCCTTCCTCCTGCTGTCTGTATGTCTGTCTTTCTATCTGTCTCTCTCCCTGCCTCCTATGCAGCATCATTTCTCTCCCACCATTTCCCTGTGCAGCAGCCAAAGCAGCATTCCCTCCCCCTCCCCTCCACACCACTTCCTTATGCAGCAGTCAAAGCAGCATTCCCTCCCCCTCAGAGCAAATCAGGGCGGTAGAAGGGCCCGAATCAGCGTGTGAAGCCTGCTGCACAAGCTGCTGGAATCGCCAAGTTCGTAGTCAGGACCGCGGGAAGGGGAGGGGCGGCAAAGGACTAAGTGAGCCGTCAGACGTCGGGAAGGGATGGGAGGGTCAGACCTGCGAAAAAACCTTACCGAGTGGGGAGCCGGCAAAGGAATGTTTTTTGCTGCCGCGAGCGTGGGGGGTCTGTTAAGCGTGCATGTGACTCCTGCGACCACAGACCATGGAAGCACGCAGATAGGAGTGCGCATGCGCGGCTAACATTTTATTATATAGGATCGGTCACTTCTCTGTCATTAGTGCACTCACAATCTAAGTTTTTGTACTTGGGGCAATGGAGAGTTAAATGTCTTCCCAGGGTCACAAAGAGTTCTAGTGGGAAGTCTGGTGAGGTTGTTGCGGGAACTTGAAGCAGTGAACGGAGACTACATGGGGCAGTAATGTAGGATTGTTCCTGCACTGACTCACCACTGGACCACCAGGTATGCTTGGATGAGTCTGGGAGAGAGTGGGGGGAAGGGTGGATCGGAGTCATCAGAGACATAAAGCAGTAGGGATCAAGCTTTTGATTGCAGAAGGATCTGGAACATCCATGTTCAAAAAGATGGATGTTCGATTTTATTATTATTATTATTATTATTAGGTTCTTATATCCCGCCATACCCAAAGAGTTCTAGGCGGTTCACATCCGTTACATTAGGATCCGGTCTGAACACGGATTTACAAAAATTTTGTCGGAATTGCAGGTAGCGCGGAAGGAGGCAAAGTAGTTTTAGCACAGGTTTATCATAGTTGGGTTAGAAGATAAAATGGAGGGAGTGGGAAACCAGAAGAGGGAGGTGGGGGTGGGGGGGGGTTGGAGTGTATGCGGGGAGTAAGGACTAAGGGCATGCTCATGGCATGCTCCAATTGAGCAGTTCTCCACTGAATGGAGTAAGGAAAATTATTATTCTAGGAAACAGAAATGGCATGAAGATGCAATGGGACTTGAACCCGCAATCCTGGGTTTTCTGTCATGGTTCCCAGCAGTCTGCCCTAACTGGGATGTCTAAGTGGCTATTTTATAATATGCTTGAAATATTATATCTTCAAGGACTTCAGCGGTGCCCGTGTTTAGCAATAAACCTTAGCTTTGCCGTCTTACATCACCACAATCGTCATCAGTCCATGATTTATTCTTTTAGATTTTCATTGAAAACAATATCACTTTTCAAAAGATTTTTGAACTTAAAGAATTTTTTGAAGAGTGATATAGTTGCAATGAAAATCTAAAAGAAAAAAATGGGGACCAATGATGATTGTGGTGATGTAAGACTGCAAGGACAAAGCTAAGTTTTATTGCTAAAGAGCAGCACTGCCGAAGCCTGTGAAGATATAATATTCTGAGTAAATAATTTTGTATGCTGTGAATGAATTTGAAGATGCCTGATTTACTAAATATTATTTTATTATATGGACATTCCAGTGCTGCCACACAGATTGCAATGTCCCTTGTTTTGCCTCATCCATAGTTGGGACCTTTCAGTTTATAAATTAAACATAATTATGCGGTAGATGTTCCGGGATTTGGCGTCATATTTTATGCATGGGAAAAGAAGTGGGAGCAAAGGACATGTGCAGCCTAGACTGAAATTTCCCTTAGCCTCCAGTCATTGAGAGTCATAAAAACCTTTATTGAATCTTCGAGATTGGGAATTCAACTCCACAATACCAACATATTATTTATGACTGGACCCTTCTGAAAGACTTGTCAGCCGAAACACTGCCTGTGTCAAATCTGTTAGTCTTTAATACGTTTGATGCGGACATATTCCTACCATTGGTTGAAGATATTTTGAAGACATAAAGGAAAGCCAAGAACATTGTGCTTTTCCACTGCTTATTTCTTTCTGGATTGCTCCTTTTTCTGTGGAACATTGGGCCTTCTTGTTTTGGGACTTGTATCTGGGCAAAGTGGACTGTGAGGTGAGGGAGGGAGGAGTTCCGATTCATGGGCTGGTTGTGATCAATCTGGGTTTTGGCGGGCAGGAAAGTTAGTGGGGAGCGATAGGAGGGGGGTGTAAGGGATTAGTGGTGGTTGGAAGTCATTTTACATGTGCCCACCCAGCCCATCCTAGCCTTTGGGTAGAAGAGGATTTAGAGTTGCAGTGGGGTAGCTTCATGGTGATGGAGGTTGTGCAACGTGTGATTTTGGTATTTTGGAATCACAGCTGTACAGGGATAGGAGGGTTTCAAGCCAGGCAGTCATTTATTTTGGGCAAATGGAGACTCAAAATTCAATGTAGTTTCTTTGTAAAGAACAAAGGTATGATTGTGATACTGCATCAAGCCTAGTTGAGGTCTTGATGTCACCGCAAGACTCACGCTAATTCAAGTTTGTTAAGATTATTTCAGTGATTTGTTGTGGTTTAGGGGTAATTTATGTTGGGAGGTGTAGAGGCTAGGTCATCACCGATTAATTAGCCTTCTAATTTAAACGTTAAGGCCAGAAGGGGTTAAGTAGTTATGAAAATGGATTTAAAAATTGTTAAATAAAATGGCCTGCAGCCAATGTTGTTTTTACTGTTGGTATTGGAATTATGTGGTTAATGAATGTTAGGGTTTGCTTGAGTGTGGTGGGAGTGCAAAGGTTAAAAGATGTAAGACACCTGACGCAGGTATAGTTGCCGAAACATGGCTATGTTGAGTCTATTCAGCATATGGACTTGGTATTATTCAATAAACCTTTTTGCACCATTTATGTCCATCATCTTGGTACCTCACTCAGTTGTTTTTTGCTGTTCACGTGTGGTTTGCATCTCCTTTTGATTCTGCGCCACAATTGAAAGCTCTGATGAAAGTTTTTACAAACTGAGATTGGCGTGACTTTCTTCAAAACTTCAGGATGGTGATTCACAGTGTCATGATGTCACATTTTTGACTTCTGTAATGTATTATGGGGGGAATTCAATAAAAGGCACTAAGCTTGTTGCCAATGCGTTAGTGCATGCTAACAGGTAAAGATGCTCATTATATTCCTATGGGTTAGCGTGCAAAAAGAATGTTAGGAATTATCAGGAGAGGAATGGAAAACAAAGATGAAAATGTTATAATATCCTTGTATCGCTCTATGGTACGGCTGCACCTCGAATACTGTACAGTTCTGGTCACTGTATCTCAAAAAAGATATAGCGGAATTAGAAAAGAAACAGAGAAGGACGACAAACATGATAAAAGGGATGGGACGACTTCCCTAAGAGGTAAGGCTAAAATGGCTGGGGCTCTTCTTCTTGGAGAAGAGACAGCTCAGGGACGATATGATAGAGGTCTATAAAATACTAAGTGGAGTGGAAAGGGTAAATGTGAATTGCTTGTTCACTCTTTACAAAAATACTAGGACTAGGGGACATGTGATGAAGTTACTAAGTAGTAGAATTGAAACAAACCAAATAAAATATTTCTTCATACAACATGTAATTAAACTCTGGAATTTGTTGCCGGAGAATGTGGTGGAACCAGTTAGCTTAGCAGGGTTTAAAAAAGGTTTGGATAATTTCTTAAAAGAGAAGTCCATAGGCCATCATTGAGATGGCTTGGGGAAATCCACTGCTTCTTACAAGGATAAACAGCATAGAATCGGTTTTGCTACTTGGGATCTAGCTAGGTGCTTGGGACCTGGGTTGGCCACTGTTGGAAAAAGGATACTGGGCTTGAGGGATCTTCGGTCTGTCCCAGTATAGCAATTCTTATGCTCTTATTAATATACTTAGTGCCCTTTGATGAATATTTACTCCTTGTGTACTGCAGCCTATCTGATATCTGGGCCTTCACATTACAAATGCATCTTCCATGAGTTGATCAACTATAATATAAACTACAATATAAACTAATACCATGTTATTTGCATGGAAAGAAGGCTTACATTTAACTGCTCCAATTTCAATTGATAATATTCCACTCAAATTAACTACTATTATAAAAATATTAGGGGTACTAATTGATCACAAACTTACATTTCATCCTCAAATCAGTACTCTAGTTAAAAACTGCTTCTATAAACTAAGGATGATCAGATCAATCCGTCCTCTTCTTGATGCTAAATCCCTTACAGTTTTAATCCATTCCCTTGTAATATCCAAAATTGATTATTGTAACTCTCTACTCAAAGGCATAAATTTAAAAGAAATAAAACGTTTACAACTAATCCAAAACACCGCTATTAAACTCATATCTGGTTCTAAAAAATATGATCATGTTACTCCACTACTTATTAAAATCGCCCTTTTAACTTTCAAAACAATACAAACACACACCCCAGTATTCATTGACAGACTTCTAATCCCATATGACCCACCTAGAGCCCTTAGATCCACTTCTCAACATACTCTTAGTGTCCCATCTCTAAGGATAATAGGTACTCGCCGTACCACAATCTTCTCGGTAACTGCGCCTATGATTTGGAATTCTCTTCCTATATATATATAAGATCCGAACAAAATATACAAAAGTTCAAAAGCAATCTAAAATGTTTTCTTTTTTAAAGATGCCTATAATTGACTATTTGACTTAGCCCAGCAAATTTGTTAACTTTTCCCTACCCTAATTTACTTTCCTTTTATGTATCTTTCCTCGATAAATATTGTAGTTCTCCCCTCCCTCTGTACCACTAAGGTCTTAATAGTTAAGTAAGAAAACTGTCTGACTTTTTTGTCTATAAAAGTTTTTATTATCATTGTACAACGCTTAGTATCCTAGGATAAGCGTTTAATCAAATATATGAATAAACTTGAAACTTGATCAAGATATACTGCCCCCATAATAATGTCATTTAGGACATCAGCGTCTACTATGATTAATTTGTAAATATGCTTCTAATGTGTCTGTTGCTCGTGATATTCTTGCATGTATTTTTACATGGTGTGTATGCATTTTACTTCATATAAACCATACATATATGAAGAATATATGTGTGTGGTCAGGATAGATACCGTTGCTTTCATGGCTTACCTTTGTTGCCTCTGTCCTCTTTCCCAGGCAGAACCATTCCACCCACATCTTCGTCCAGCCTTCTTCCATCTGCACAGCTGGCCAGTTCCCATAATCCTCCTTCCGTTAGCTGCCAGATGCCACTGCTGGACAGCAATACCTCTCATCAGATCATGGACACTAACCCAGACGAGGAATTCTCGCCTAACTCCTACCTTCTAAGAGCATGTTCAGGGCCACAGCAAGCTTCAAGCAGCGGTAAGAAAATCATCATTTGACCGTATTGAATTATGTCAGTTTTATTGCATTACATAAATCTGTTCTCTTGCAAATTGGGAGAGTGAGGAAAGGGGAGGAGAACTGGAATGTGGAACCCTTACCCCTCCCCCCTTCCTTATTACTAAACCGCGATAGCAGTTATTAGCGTAGGGAGCCGTGCTGAGTGCTCTGCGCTGCTCCTGACACTCATAGGAACTCTTATGAGCGTTGGGAGCAGCATGGAGCATTCAGCACTGCTCCCTGTGCTAATAACCATTATCGTGGCTTTGTAAAAGGGGGGATTAGGTTTCAAGCCATACGTTGCATGAAGCACATTTCTTCTTTTTCATTTCAGAGTAACGCACTTGGTATTAATGCTGATTTCAAGTAAACAAGTTGTAGAGCATATCTAGTACTAAGCACAGTTAGAAACAACATCATTGTTAAGAGATGTGGGGCTGTGTGTTATGCCACTGATTTGCTGCTTTTTGTGATAGTTGCACATACAGCATCACAATCACCACATCAGAGTGCCTGGTAGTCCAAAATTGGAATTTTCCTAGGGATTCTCTCATTTTTGCATTTGTTTCTGTATTTTCTTTTAAACTCTACCTCTGTATCCAAGGCAGTATACCCCAGTTGATTCTCATCTGCTAGAACATTTTAAATCCTTTGGTCTTCTCCTTTTCGAATTTGCCTGGTTTCCTGTCTCAGTTTACCTCACACGGAATGGGATCTGCTTTGGCTCTACATGTCATACATACATGTCAATACTGCTATTGATCATTTCTATAGCGCTACGAGGCGTACGCAGTGCCATACACACATTATATGCAGGAACTATCTCTGTCTCCAGCAGGCCCACAATCTAAGCTTATGTACCTGGGGCAATTGAGTGCCAAGTGACCTACCCAGGGTCACAAGGAGGTTATAGTGGGTGCTTTAGAATGAGGGGGTTTTGAGTTAAAAGCAACCTTGAAAAAGTGGGCTTTAAATGTGGACTTGAATACTGCCAGGGATGGGGTTTGACGTACCGACTCAGGCAGTCGGTTGCAGGCGAGAAGGAATGCAGTTTTGAAGTTAGCAAGCCTACGTTTTCATTTGTTTTAGTTTCCCAAGTGACTTATAGGAATTTTTGTTTCATTTGGGGGCCAGTCACCCACAGAACCCACCACGTGTAAAGTGGACTGTCACCTGCACAGGTGCCTTCCCATCCGCTGCCAGCTGGCTTTAGGCCGTCCATGTCGGATTCCATGGATAAAGTCACCAGTGTGATTGTTTACTCTTCCTGATAAAGCCGAAGAGTCCAAGTAATTTGGCTTAAGGAATTTTCAAACTCAGGGGCCCATTTATCAAACTGGAGAAAAGTGTCCTTAGAGCACCTTTACGCAGGTCATTCCTGGGTGCTGGATGCCAGTCCAAATGCCAGGAACCAGCCACCATGATACTCATAGCACCTTGGTGGCCACATCAACCTTGGTTCCCTCTTCTCCTGCAAATGAGCAAACAGCAACCAATCACTCTGCACTACTGACACAGAATGAGGGATCTTAACTGCGTCCCATTCCGCGTTTTAGGGCCATTTTTACTCCTAGAGCAAAATGGCTAGTTTCAGAAAATTTTGAATAATGGTCATGTTACACTAAAGTTATATGATCTTAATTAAAAGAAACGTCTAAGTCTGATTTGGATATAGGGTGCTAGTCACCCCAAAATCAGCAGCTGCGAAAGGTCTATTCTTGAAAAGTATGGCCAAAAGATTTTTTTTCACTAGCCCCCCCTCCCCCCAGATTACTTAAGCCACATCTGTACAGCTCTTCTTGGCTTTCCTATGCCAACTGCTGATGTTTCGGAGGCAGATATGTGCATTTTTGTTCTGATTTTTATAACGGTGTGAGTGGCTCAGTGAACATGGAGAGAGTATGCGGGGGTGTTTAATCAGTTTGGAGTTTTCCGGTTGGTCTCACTCACCATCTTCAGTGCATATCAGTGTTTTACTGGTCTTTATTTTGTCCCTGCAGTGGTTCTCTGGTCACTTTGGATACCTTTTGGGCACTTATACCTATTTTTAGATCACCTAAGTTACAACATATAACAAAGCAGTCCACCAATTTCAATTTTGGCGGGAAAGTGAGTTGGTCAGAAATTTGAATTTTGTTATAAAAGTAGTTTTAAAGATGCAGTGGCGTACCAAGGGGGGGGGGGGTGATCTGCCCCGGGTGCACGCCCCAAGGGGGTGCACAGCTGACCACCCACCGGGGAATAGGCTTCCGGGCTGGCGCCGAGTTCTCCTTCCCTGCTTTTCTTCTTCACGGGGCAAACCAACTCTCGCCACCCGACGACACTTCTGAAGTAGGAGAGGACGTTCCGGACCAGCCAATCGCTGCCTGGAAGAATAGATAGGCAGTAATATTTATAATCATAACTACTCTTTATTTATTTATAATTCTTATATTCATATGCTTATTTAATCGGGAAGTTGGTTGGGTGGGTGGGTTTCAATTTATTAATAATTGTTTATTTATATAATTATATATATTTGTATATCCACTCTTCATATTATTTGTGTTTTGCCCATGTTCAATAAAAATGATTTATTATCAAAATTAAAATGATATGTTTGAGTTCAAAGTTCTTCAGACTACTTTGTATCATTATTGTATCATTATTGATCAATGATCATTATTGTATCATTATTGAATGATACTTTGTATCATTCCGCAGGGGTCTGTACTTGGACCGCTGCTGTTCAATATATTTATAAATGACCTGGAAACGGGGACGAAATGTGAAGTTATAAAATTTGCAGACGACACTAAACTCTGTAGAAGGGTTAGAACTACGGAAGAGTGTGAGGACCTACAAAGGGACCTAAACAAACTGGAGGAGTGGGCGAATAAATGGCAGATGAAATTCAATGTAGGGAAATGCAAGGTCATGCATATAGGGAGAAAGAACCCGATGTTCAGCTACCAAATGGGGGGATTAGTATTAGAGGGAAGTAACCTTGAAAGAGATTTGGGTGTACTGGTGGATACAACAATGAAGTCAACGGCGCAATGCGCAGCAGCCGCGAAGAAGGCAAACAGAATGTTGGGTATTATTAAAAATGGTATTACAACCAGAACAAAAGAAGTCATCCTGCCGTTGTATCGGGCAATGGTGCGCCCGCACCTGGAGTACTGTGTTCAGTATTGGTCACCGTATCTTAAGAAGGATATGGCAATACTTGAGAGGGTCCAGAGGAGAGCGACACGAATGATTAAGGGCATGAAAAACCTTTCATACACTGAAAGATTGGAGAGGCTGGAGCTCTTCTCCCTGGAAAAGCGGAGACTCAGAAGAGACATGATAGAAACCTACAAGATCATGAAGGGCATAGAGAAAGTAGAGAGAGATAGATTCTTCAAATTTTCAAAACATAAAAGAACAAGAGGGCATTCGGAAAAATTGGAAGGGGATAGATTCAAAACAAATGCTAGGAAGTTTTTCTTTACTCAGCGGGTGGTGGATACCTGGAATGCGCTTCCAGAGGACGTAATAGGGCAGAGTACGGTACTGGGGTTTAAGAAAGGATTGGACAATTTCCTGTTGGAAAAGGGGATAGAAGGGTATAGATAGAGGATTACTGCACAGGTCCTGGACCTGTTGGGCCGCCGCGTGAGCGGACTGCTGGGCGCGATGGACCTCGGGTCTGACCCGGCAGAGGCATTGCTTATGTTCTTATGTTCTTATTATGAATGCTAAATTGTTTAAAGATTAGAGGAGACGCATATCACAAGTTTTAAAGATTTGTTTGTCTACAATATAAGACACTGCATGGACTACTAGGAATAATGTACTTAATATGGACAACACCTTTGACTTAGGGCTCCTTTTACAAAGTCACTCATAGCGTCAGAGCCGCAGTTGAAACCTCTACCATGGCTTTGTAAAAGCCAGCGATAGTAAAATATGATTAGCAACACTCCTTCGCTATTACTTCAGACTGTAAATTTATATGGTGGATATTTTATTTTAATACGCACACGTCGTTGTGTATGCTCCTCACAATGGCATGTTATCTCCAATCCCTCTTTTAGCTTCTCAATATTCATTCTCTTTATATTCACTGAACTCATATTCCTAAAAATTATCAAATCAAATTTTTCATTAAATGAGCAATCCATGATTTATTTTATGAAGGCCTTTAATCAGCCATAAATCTTTATTAGAATTCATCAAAGTTTTCAGTTTGAGAGAAATGTGATTATAATACTCTTAAAATGACATTACATCATTGTAGTAATTGGTTTATCATTTTTAGATGCGACATCAATCATAAGTAGCATAAAAACGCAGCAGATGAATTCAACCTTTCGCCTATGGAACACTGACATTGCAATTGCTCAAATTCATACTTCAAATGAAATAAAAACGCTTTGCTTTGCCTCAGATTAAGAAAGGGGCATGTAAGTAAGACAAAGAATGGAGTGGTCTGGCTTTTGAAATTCTTGCCAATGTGTATTTGTACAAGAGTGGCAAAATTCTTAAATCACTTTGCCATTGTGATAAAACCATCATTTCGAAACACGCATTAAAATTAGAGCACATTTTCTAATGACTGGGCTAAAGCTTGGCTTTGCTACAAATATGATACGTGAGGGCAGGAAGAATTTGAATGTACCACGCTTGAAGACCCAAATAGACGGATTTTGTATATGGTGCTGCTACCGGCATCTGCCTAAAAAAAAGGCCATTGATCGCATGTCAATCTTGTGACAGTGACATATACAGAATTGCGTCTTCAAGCAAGATAGGCACTGGAAATATAGGCCAGGGTTTTCCAGGCCTACATTTCTGGCAGATATCTATGCCATGAATCTTGGCAACATAGGTGTTTTCCAACACCTAACATCACTTTGGTATTAGCCACGCCCACAGTGGTTTAGACATGATTCTGTCATTGGTAGACACACCGGCAGTGGGTTTTTTTAGCATTTCTAATGGCGTTTGTCAATTAAGGGCTAGACTCACTAAGCCCAACGATCAAGTTCCGACCACTTAACGACCCCTTTACGACTCGATTTCCCTCCGATCCGATTCACTAACCTCTGTCCCAATCATCCTCCGATCTGCGCATGCAAATGAGGGGGAACGGCATTCAAATGTAGGCAGGAAGCGATTCACTGAAAAAAGAGTGACACCGACTGGGCTGACCGATCCAAAAATAAGTGACTCCTGAGGACCGACTGCCCTGCCTTCTGCCGCCCTGCTCTCTTCCCCGATCTCCTGCTCTCTGCCTCATCTGCTTTCTTCCCCGTGGTTTTAACCCGCGGGTTTAAAGTGGGTTAAAACCACGGGCTCGCAAAAAAAAGTAAAAAGCTCTGCCAGGCACGGAGGGCCAGTGCATACGCAGATCGTCAGTCAGTTGAGGGCGATCACTCAGTCAGTTGGGGGCATGTTTCCGATCGCTCTCATTTGCATGAAGTCGATTCATGAATCATTCCCCGGACACGGATCGGATCCATGACTTAGTGAATCTAGCCCTATGTTAGGCGCCAGTAGGATGGCTACTTGCACCTAGGTTTCAGCGCTAGTTATAGCATTTTCCCAGTGATAGAGTGGAAGGGCAAAGGCTGTGCGACCAGTATGTCCCCTGCAGTAATGGCACAAAAAGTTCCTTACTGTGTGTTAAGTTCACTCACAGTTTGCATGGCTGGATGTAGCCTACTCAGGAAGTGGTATTAACTGCATCTGCACAAAAAACACAAGTGACAGCATGTTCTAGTTCAGGGGTCTCAAAGTCCCTCCTTGAGCGCCGCAATCCAGTCGGGTTTTCAGGATTTCCCCAATGAATATGCATTGAAAGCAGTGCATACACATAGATCTCATGCATATTCATTGGGGAAATCCTGAAAACCCGACTGGATTGTGGCCCTCAAGGAGGGATTTTGAGATCCCTGTTCTAGTTGGAGCTGCAGGCAATATAGTGATTGTGCCCTTACAAACACCCCTCTTCAAGCTCCTAATCTCCATCACTTTGACACCGCCTCTGCGTCTTTGTCAGATTTGCCTTCATTCCTAACTGTAGCTACCCCTCCCACTCTATACCCTCCACTACCTCCCATTTTCTTATCCCAGTCCTGAGTCCTTTCTTTCCTATCTGCCTCCTTTCCCCTTCTCCCCATTTCCCCTAAACTCTTTCCTAGCAGCAAGGTATAGGCCATACCTAATCCCCACCCATTGTCTACCCAGTTCTCATTCATCTTGTTCTAAGTAGTTAGTGTGGTATTTCTAGTGAGCAGGTTGTGTTTACCATAAAGTAACTATTAGCATAAGCCAGGGGTAAGCAATTCCAGTCCTCGAGAGCTGCAGCCAGGTCAGGTTTTCAGGATATCCACAATGAATATGTACAAGAGAGATTTGCAGTTGAGATGCAAGTCTATCTCATGCATATTCATTGTGGATATCCTGAAAACTTGACTTGGCTGTGGCTCTTGAGGACTGGAATTGCCTACCCCGGGCATAGGCTAAATCCTGTGCTAACTACCTAGTGTACTTTAACAGATGTGCCTTCATTAAGCAGTCTGGAATTTACTTTAGATTTCTCAAAAGATATTGTAGAAGGAGCATAGATGTCTTGAAGCGGCAGGCAGTCTTTCTGGATTTTTACTATGAGGAAAGGCTATAGTGGCTAGGGTTTTTCAGCTTGGAGGAGGAGTCATGGCTCCAAAAATATGAGGACTAGGGGGCCTGCAATGAAGCTACTAAGTAGCACATTTAAAACAAACCAGAGAAAGTATTTCTTCACTCAGAGAATATGGTGAAAGCAGTTAGCTTAGCAGGGTTTAAAAAAATGTTTGGCTAGTTTCTTAAAAGAAAAGTCCACAAGCCATTTGGAAAAATCCACTGCCTGATACAAGACCTATTTGGATAAGACTCTCGCATTTCAAGCAAGTAATCAGCAGTCCTGGTTGGGCAATTGCATTAGTGGAGCCATGCTGTCTTATGGTGTATTTCGAAAACAAATTAAGTCAGCATTGTTTGATAAATTTATTTCTTAAAATGTGGCTATTGTAGTCATGATAATCTGATATTGAGTATATTTAAGAAAATGGTTGTATTTTAACTACAGTATTTGTAATTTGCTGATTGTTCAGTCTTCTTCCTTGGAAACCGCCAAGAAGTCATTTGATTATGGCGGTATAGAAGAATAAAGTTATGTTATGTTTGGGATTTTGCCACTTTTGGAAACAGGATTCTGGGTTTGACAAATCTTTGGTCTGTCCCAGTATGGCAACTTTATGTTCTTATGTACTAAGGTAGACTAGTTGACAGAATCTCTTCACACTAACAAGATATCCGCAGAAAGATTTCCACTACTTCACAGCTTTAAAGGCCAATTTCTTGCTGTTCTTAGTCAATATTCTTTTGTAAAAAGGAGAATAATTATTTTCAGATATTTTGTCGTTAACACCCTGCCTTACTTGTTTTAATACTGCTACAGTTTGTCTTTCTATTTCATAGGATTTCATCCCCCGTTGTCACAGATCTACTATGGCAGTCAACACTATTAATCAAAGCTTGGAATTCATCCATTCTAAGTAAAGCCAGATGCTAGATGTCTTAGGAACAGTATAATTATAATTTATGAACTTATCACAATTAAACAATAATAATTTTCAAGAAATATTGTTAGCAGTCCATCTGTGGTAACAATAAAATCTTGCACAAAACATAGATTGGTAGAGTGTAATGGCACTTTCAAATTTTTAATCATACCTTTTTTATCCTCCTGAGAGTTGCATCAGAAATTGAAATGTGATGGGTCTTATATCAAAACCATATTATTTCTGATGGCAGAGCAATACAGCAGCACACTAAAAGCTCCAAATTAATTCCTCAAGTGTTTTGGAAGTGGTTATCAGTTACGTTAATGTTGCATCGCTTTTCTGCTGGAGTAGTAGTTTGCTGAAAACAATTACCATTTGTGTGAAAAAGTTTTGGAACTGAACCAGTTCCGTCAGTGAAGGTTCAGTCATGAGCAGTTTAATGTGATAGAGAAGATCAATTGACACTTCCTTCAGTCACAATTGAGACTTGTCTTCACACTCAGTGGTAGGGCGAAGAACTGCCTTAAGAGTCGCACCTTGCATTGCTTACCACTGACTTAAAGAATGACCCGGGGACAAATTTTCCCTGTCCCCGCAGGAACTCAATTTCTCCGTCCCTGAAAAATCTGTCTTAACTGCACAAGTCTCAAACGCTTACGATTTTCAAGTGTTTGAGGCTTGTGCAGATGAGGACGGAGCTTAGGCATTGGTGGAATGAGGCATTATGACATCACAATCTGAGCTCTAGAATGTTGCTACTTAGGATTTAAAGTGTTTGAGGCTTGCGCAGATGAGGACGGAGCTTAGGCATTGGTGGAATGAGGCATTATGACATCACAATCTGAGCTCTAGAATGTTGCTACTTATGATTTAAAGTGTTTCAGGCTTGCGCAGATGAGGACGGAGCTTAGGCATTGGTGGAATGAGGCATTATGACATCACAATCTGAGCTCTAGAATGTTGCTACTTATGACATTAAAGTGTTTGAGGCTTGCGCAGATGAGGACGGAGCTTAGGCATTGGTGGAATGAGGCATTATGACATCACAATCTGAGCTCTAGAATGTTGCTACTTATGATTTAAAGTGTTTGAGGCTTGCGCAGATGAGGACGGAGCTTAGGCATTGGTGGAATGAGGCATTATGACATCACAATCTGAGCTCTAGAATGTTGCTACTTATGATTTAAAGTGTTTCAGGCTTGCGCAGATGAGGACGGAGCTTAGGCATTGGTGGAATGAGGCATTATGACATCACAATCTGAGCTCTAGAATGTTGCTACTTATGATTTAAAGTGTTTGAGGCTTGTGCAGATGAGGACGGAGCTTAGGCATTGGTGGAATGAGGCATTATGACATCACAATCTGAGCTCTAGAATGTTGCTACTTATGATTTAAAGTGTTTGAGGCTTGCGCAGATGAGGACGGAGCTTAGGCATTGGTGGAATGAGGCATTATGACATCACGGTCTGAGCTCTAGAATGTTGCTACTTATGATTTAAAGTGTTTGAGGCTTGTGCAGATGAGGACGGAGCTTAGGCATTGGTGGAATGAGGCATTATGATATCACAATCTGAGCTCTAGAATGTTGCTACTTATGATTTTAAAGTGTTTGAGGCTTGCGCAGATGAGGACAGAGCTTGCAGGAATGGGGCAGGAAAAGAACTCGCAGGGAAAACAAGTTCCCGCGGGGACGGGGAAAAATTTGTCCCCGTGTCATTCTCTACACTGACTCTCTAATTTAGGCCAATCACTGTCCCTCCTTCTAGCTCAGTGTAACCAGCTACCCCCCAAAATGATAGCATTAGCAATCTCCGAGACTCACATTAAATAAAATAGGACCCGAGAGAGAGAATGGATGCTGCGGATGGGCAGACTAGATGGGCCATTTGGCTTCTATCTGCCACATTTTTCTATGTCTCTATGACAATTTTATATGGCTGACCTAGATGAAGAAACAAGGTCCCGATCCAAGTTAGATTGTAAGCTCTTCCAAGCAGGGACCGTCTATAAATGTCAAAAGATACAGCGCTGCATACGCCTTTCAGCGTTATATAAGTAGTAGTAGTTTAAAGGGAACCTAACTTCTAGGCGCTGAGAAGCAGACTTGTCAATCATCCACTAGGCGCCATTTGTACAGTCACACTTAGGTGGTCTCAGGGTTTTCTTGGACTAAATGAGGCTTCTTTTACAAAGCCATGGTAACAAAACCGTTCGGCCAATGCACAGAAACCCATTCAGTTCCTATGGACTTCGGTGCATTTGCCAGGGGAAAATTGTTTCTGCCTTAAAAGCCTGGTTTTGTAAAGCGATGGAACCACAGTTCTTTTCTTGAACTCAGCTTCTCAGAACTTACAACCTCACACTGGGGATCCACGGCACCATTTAATATTTAAATTATTTTCAATTGTGGTGGTTTTTGCAGCCCTCTTCAGACCAGGGCTTTGCTACTCTTTTTGTGTTTTTCTGATTTATGAATTGTTATTGTTCAAAACCTACATGGATTTGCCAGAGTGGTAACGCACTTTATGGTTTTCAGTGGACCAGGTCGCATCATGTATTTCTAAAACATCTTTATTAAAGGAGGGTGAAACTTCGGGTCCACCGGATTACTTTAAAAACAAGAATGAACATAAGAATTGTCACTGCTGGGTCAGACCAGTGGTCCATCGTGCCCAGCAATCCGCTCACGCGGCGGCCCCCAGGTCTAAGACCAGTGCTCTAAATGAATCCAGCCTCACCTGCGTACGTTCCAGTTTAGTAGGAACTTGTCCAACTTTTGTCTTGAATCCCTGGAGGGTGTTTTCCCCTATAACAGACTCCGGAAGAGCGTTCTAGTTTTCCACCACTTTCTGGGTGAAGAAGAACTTCCTTATGTTTGTACGAAATCTATCCCCTTTTAACTTTAGAGAGTGCCCTCTCGTTTTCCCTACCTTGGAGAGGGTGAACAATCTGTCTTTAACTGCTAAGTCTATTCCCTTCAGTATTTTGAATGTTTTGATCATGTCCCCTCTCAGTCTCCTCTTTTCAAGGGAGAAGAGGCCCAGTTTCTCCAATCTCTCACTATACTCAATGAATGCCTGGATATATTTCTTTTGGACACTCAAATTAATTGTGCACCCCTCCTTCACTTTCCGAGAGGTTGCAAGGTCCAAATTAGCCATTTCATCGCAATCCTCCTTTGAAAATGTTTTGACTTCAGGGTAGGGAGGAGAGATAATGCCATATTCCTTTCTGTCAGTTTCCAAGTTATTTCCCTCTGTGTTCTCTGGCATTCACACTCCACTGCAATGGCATTTCAATCTGCTTCGTTTGATTGCTCTCCATGTTTTCTTTCAGTCTGAAGTAATGGCATCCTTGCTCCCATTTCCCTGGGGTGTTTTCATCTTGGTGACCTTTGGCGCAATGCTCTTGGGCAGAGCCCATCTCGCCTCCCTTGAACTTGCACCTGTGATGCTTTGAAGGCTGCCCTCTCTGCCGCACAAGCTGTCACTCTCTTTCGTGTGTTTGGACGAGTCACTGTGCACTCGGTGATCTTTACCAACTTTCGCTCCTCTTACAATTTTAGCAGCCTCATGTACTTGGGTCAGGTCTTGCAATTTGGTAAAAGGGATACTCTCTGTTTCAATATAATTATAAAGAAACACTCCTGCCGCTCTGCTAGTCTTCTGTTCGGCTTAGAAGCACTTAAAATCCAGCAGGTTGAAGGTAAATCTCTCAGAAACAAAAGCTTGTTTTAAAGCAGGAAAATAAATCCGTAGAGGAGAGACCACTGGAACCTTGAGAAATGCCAACCTTCCAAAATTGTATTTAGGACTCCTATTTTTAGGGATCCTTTTACAAAGGTGCATTAGGGCCATACCTTTATTACCATGATTATTTATAATATAATTCTATTTTTCTCTTTTTCTAATTCTTGTTCTCTGTCTTTATCACATTTCAATGATATTTACCTTCTCCTATATTGTTCTACATTTTCACCCTTTCTCTCACACTTGGTTAATCTTGGTCTCACTCTATATTCATTTGCTTTTCACATTCAATATGTTTATGCATATTAAATTCAAATATTTTTATATTTATATATACATTTTTACTATGCATGAATTTTCTCTCTTCCTTTCTTTCTCTACCCATCTTTTCTTTCCACACATCTATAATTCTTTTTCCCAAACACCTATCTTAAATATAAGTAGGATCATCAAAATATACAATATTCATATATAGCACTTTAATTATCTTAATTTTTATATGGTTGTTTTAATATTGTATTTGTACCTATTAGGACCCCTGATGAAGGTTGTCCGAAACACGGACCGTGTTGGGTCCCCTGTCTGGTAAAAGGTTTTTAGTTAAGATTTATTTGTCAAAATAAAATTTGCCTGCACCGTGTACAAGTCTGCAGTTCTGGTTTGTTTGCATTAGGGCCATAGCGCATGCTAAATTGCCACACGTCTGCTAGACCTTAATGCCAGTATTGAGCTGGCGTTTGTTCTAGAAGCGTAGCGCGGGTTTAGCGCATGCTAAAATCCTGCATGCGCTAAAAACGCTAGAGCACCTTAGTAAAAGGAGCCCCGAGTGTAACCAGTAGTTACGAATAATTGAAATTTAATTAAAAGTTATCAGGAAACAAAAAAAAAAAAAAAAGAAAGAAAGAAAAATGTTAAGCGTTCTCTGAGGGGGAGACTAGCCTGTCTCTGTAACTTTAAGAATTCAGCTGTGGAAATCTGGACAGTCCGGCTCGCTCTCCGGGAGAGTTCCAAACCGCCAGACAGCCAGTTGGTGGGATCTTTAGAGGCTGTAGCGGCTTGTTAAACGTTGTCTGTAATTTAGTTTTTTGGCCAGCTAGGGGGTTAGTGCGTGATTAAAAGTCGCTAGCGCAGCTTGATAAAAGGAGCCCTCAGGAAAGTGTTTAGTTTAAGGTTCAGGGTTCGCAGAGTGTAGTTTATGTGAGGGTTCTAAGCTTTGTACTTTGTTTAGGGTCTTTGGATAATTTGGCAGGGAAGCCAAAAGTTTTAAACTGTTGGGTATTGGTTTTAATTAGAGTGCCTAATAGACTCTATACAGTAATTTTCTGATAGAAATTTTCTGAGGATTTTCTATGAACGAGGTGGATATAATTCTGGTAGAGTTTTGGGACAACCTTTAAAATATTGTCACCAGCAGCCTCAGGGCAATGGGTCCTAGGGCACCAGTGGCATGAGAAAACTCTTGTGAGCCACTGCAGGCAGCACAAGGAGGAAAAATAAAAGTTAGCAGAAGTGAACACCACCACACCAGGTAGAAACATAGAAAAAAAAGCGGCAGAAAAGGGCTATAGCCCACCAAGTCTGCCCATTCCAGGTATCCCCTCCCCTGAATTTACTCCCTTAAAGATCCCACATGAGTATCCCATTTTTTCTTAAAATCCGTCACGCTGCTGGCCTTTATCACCTGGAGTGGGAGTCTGTTCCAGTGATCCACCACTCTTTCAGTGAAGAAGTACTTCCTGGAGTCGCCATGAAACTTCCCTCCCCTGATTTTCAGCGGATGTCCTCTGGTGGTCGAGGGTCCCACTAGCCCGAAGATATCATCTTCTGACTCGATGTATCCCGTGATGTACTTATACGTTTCAATCATATCTCCCCGTTCTCTTCTTTCCTCAAGTGAGTACAACCGCAATTTCTTTAGTAGGTATTGTATCAAGCAATAACTGGGTTTATTCTTCAAAACAAAATATTCAAACCAGCTTGCTTGTTTCAAGTTCAATTTTTTTCATATTGAAAAAAAACACAATCTTGTCAGGATGTTCCCGATATAAAATATAGTCCCAAAACAAACTGCTAAACAGTCTCTGGGTTAATGTCAGTCAAATAAAGTTCAAAAACACATAATTCAAGCTTTCTCAAAGTCCAAACTTTCAAAGCTTCAAAAAAAACCTGTCTTTTGGGCTGATATCCTCAGCCTGTGCTAGTGCTATGGCACTAGGCCCCAGCAGCTGACGTGCTGGCCAGGGAGTGTGCTCTGCGTGGTTGCAATTTACCCATCATAGGCCCTCAATCACACCACATAAAACGCAGAGCATTCCCCACTGCCTGGGACTGGTAACAGCCCTTCGCCTACCCAGGGGGAAAAACCCCCAAAATTCAAAACAGTTCTTTTACAGTTCTTAGAGGTGCCTCCAAGCACCACACCTACTTCAGGGTTACCACAAAAACATTTAATCAGCTTATTTAAGCAGTGTTCAAGTAAAGCATTTAGGCAATCTGAATTACTTGCCTTCAGTCCAGCAAACCTCCATTGGCAGCACTCCATTCCGTGGCTTAGCATATGGCTCCAGCAAAATGTCCTGGAAATCTTGAGGCAGGAAGTTGGGTGACTCCAAACCAGCCTCCGTCAGCTCCATACTTTCCAGCTGCTCACTGCCATTCAGAACTCTCAACCCTGAGTCTCTCTGCCTTTCCTCTTGCTGCTCCTTCTCCTTCTGTCTCTCTAGCTGTTCAGCTCTCTGGGGCAATAGCCTGCAGCCACACCCTAAACCCTCAGGTGAAAAGGTTTTCCTGCTGTTTCTGCTTCCAACCTGCAGGTGACTGCTGGGAACTAAAACTAGAGCTGTGTGGGGAACCTGCAACTCTGCTCTCCCGCTCCCTCTAGGTGTCAAAGAAGGAAAGTCATCAAAATGTTGAGTTTGGGGTTTAAATTGAGCTGTTTGTAGAGGGGTCTACTCTTGAGTTGTGCACTGCTCTGGGGACACTCCTAGCAGGCATAGGCTGAATACCACAATATACCGCAATTATTAAGCTGCCTGGCTGAATTTAATATCAATTGAATCTTGGTGTGTTTACCTTTTAAAAGAAAATTGTTTGAAACTGAGGTTTGGGAAGATTTTAGAAGGGACTATTAATTATTTGTGTTTTTATAGATGGGGAAACTGGAATTTAGTGAGGCAGGTTTCTTTTTTTTATAGTTATTTACCAAATAGGTACCCAAAGGAAATAAGAATATGAGCTCCAACGAAAGAAAAGAGGAAAACTGAATTGCCAAGAGAAGTGCGACAAGAGAGAGAATTAGAGGAAAAGAAGTAAGAAAGTAAAAAGGACTCTACAGCATACTTACCTGAGCTTTGGAGAAAGAAAACACAAAGAATCGGTTATTTAACAAAGAAAACTTTTAGAAATAAAAGTGTCCTGTAGGCGTAATATTTTGTTTCGGTCCTTGTGGACAGTGTGGCATCAAATCCTTCGGTTGTGGAATCAGGACGCTCATTCTAGTGTATTTCTACCGTTGGCGGGGAATTTAGCTTTCCCTCCGGGGGTTGGACCCTCCGTGTTCGGTCGCTGGAGGGCGCAGGAGGTGGAACAGTTGCGGCATGTTCTGCGGGAAGATGGGTCTCTTTTACCTTGTGCTGAGTTGGCGGGGAGGGGGGTCCTGGAGATAGGCCATGGCCGGATTCTGTCCCTTTGCCCGCCTAAGGTTTTCCCTGGTATCTTGGAGGCATGGCAGCGGGACTTGGGTAGGGAATTGGGGGACAATTTCTTGTTAAAAACCCTGAACCGAACTGCGGGTTTGGTACATAGTGCTGAGTTACGCGAATGTCACTTTCGAACTGTCCTGCGGGCCTATGCTTCCCAGAGTCAGGCTTACCATATGGGTTGCATTGATACTCAGTTATGCATCCGCTGTACGGTGGAGGTAAATTCTTATTTTCATGGTATTTGGAGTTGTGAGGGGATTCAGACCTTCTGGATGGAAATGGCCTCCTTTTTACAGGGCTTGTTGCGGACCCCGGTGCCAGTATCTGTGCAGTCTATGCTATTTGCCCATTTTTCATTCTTATATATGTACAATTCTTATGAAAAATTATTTCTTAGTAAATGTTTTATTTTGGGGAAGAAATGTATCTTGTGTTGCTGGCTGTCTCCTGAACCACCTTCATTCTGGTACTGAAGGAATCGCCTTCATGAGCTTATGGGTTGGGAGGCCCGTTTGGCTCGTCCTTCTCGACGCCGGAGCAGAGACTTTGTTCACACTTGGACTCCATATTTGAACATTTTGACTCCTGAGAGTCGTAGTCGGGTCTTGAATAGACTCCACCTCTGAAACAGTGCTTCTTGGTGTCTCTGCTGTTCCCTGCTTACGAGTTTTTCTATATCTGTGGGGAGATGGGGAGGGGAGGGTGGGGGGTAGGGGCTTCTTTGTTGGGGGGTGGGGGTATGGTGGGTCCGGGGAGGACATAAGAGTCCAGTCCTCCGCGGGTGTTTGATGAAAATGTATCCCATGGTTGTTATTGCTGTTGTATTTACTGTTGCTTAATAAAATAGATTTGAACTAAAAAGTGTAAATCTGAGAGACAAATAGAATGATATGAAATTGTTCCATGCATTTAGATTTGTAAGGGTTTCTAGAAGAGTCTTCAGTGATCAATTGTCGATTTGGTTTTTCTTGTATTTATCATTTTCCCATTCTTCCCACCCTATTTTTATATACCTTGTTCTTCTTAGGGAAGCACTGCCTGAGGTATCCGCTTGACAGACGACTACAACCTTTACAGGTAAAGTAAGGCAGTGCTCACCCTAGGAAGGCAAAGGTTGCAGTAGGTATTTCAGATTGCAAATGTAGGCAGTGGCGTACCAAGGGGGGGGGCGGAGGGGGCGGTCCGCCCCGGGTACCAAGCCCTGAGGGGGTGCTCCCGGTCCGGTCCAGTTCCCCCCCCTGCGCCGGGTGTCGCGTCTGGAAACAGCCTGCAGCAAGATCGCGATGCCAGAGATCTTTGCCTGCTTCGACTGTTTCCTCCGCCACGGTCCTGCCCCTCCTCTGATGTCAGAGGAGGGGTGGGACCGCGGCGGAGGAAACAGCCGAAGCAGGCAAAGATCTCTGGCATCGCGCGATCTTGTTGCAGGCTGTTTCCCCAGGGCAGTAGCGTACCAAGGGGGGCGAGGGGGAGGTCCATCCCGGGTGCCGCCTTAGGGGGGGGGTGCACAGCTGGCCCGGTCCCTATCGCGCTCCTACCCTCCCAGCGAAAGCAGCATCGGCGCCATTATCGAAAAAGGTAATGGCGCCAGGCCTTGGAGCACCAAGGCAGACCGCTTCTCCCCCCTCCCAGCCGAAACCCCGCTGACCATCCTATCTCTCCCCCCCCCCCAAGTGAACCTTTCCGACCCTCCCAGCGAAAGCAGCAAACCTCCCTCCAGTAGCGTCGGCTTTATCCTCCCTCTGCCGCATCACTGATGACGTCATCAGTAACGCGGCAGAGGGAGGAGAAAGCCGCGAAGGAGGTTTGCTGCTCTCGCTGGGAAGGTCGGAAAGGTTCACGGGGGGGAGAGATAGGAGGGTCAGCGGGGGTTCGGCTGGGAGGGGGGAGAAGCGGACTGCCTCGGTGCTCCATTACCTTCTTCGGGCAGCAGCAGCGTTTACAATTCGCTGCAGTTGCCGGCTTCAGGCCTTGTTCTCTGCCGGGTCCTGCCTACTTCCAGTTTTCATGAAGACAGGACCCGACAGAGAGGAAGGCCTGAAGCGGGCAACAGCAGTGAATTGTGAATGCTGCTGCTGCCCGATGAAGTTCAGGACATCAGGACATCGGGGAAGGAGCAGGGAGAAATCGGCTGCTGGCTTGGGGGTGAGGGTAGGGAAAGAATCGTGGAAGTGGAGAAATCGGCACGATGGCTTTGTGCGAGCTAGGGGGAGAGAGAAAGAAAGGAAAAAATAAAGAGGGGGCCAGGGGGAGAGAGAAAGAAAGGCAGAAAGAAAGAGGGGTCAGGGGGAGAGAGAAAGAAAGGCAGAAAGAAAGAGGGGGACCAAGGGGAGAGAAAGAAAGGCAGAAATAAAGAGGGGGTCAAGGGGGAGAGAAAGAAAGGCAGAAAGAAAGAGGGGGGCCAGGAGGAGAGAGAAAGAAAGGCAGAAATAAAGAGGGGAGCCAGGGGGAGAGAGAAAGAAGAAGGACCAGAAGAAGGACCAGAGACTCATGAAATCACCAGACAAAAAAGTAGGAAAAATGATTTTATTTTCAACTTAGTGATCAAAATGTGTCCGTTTTGAAAATTTATATCTGCTGTCTATATTTTGCACTATGGCCCCCTTTTACTAAACCGCAATAGAGTTTTTTAGCGCAGGGAGCCTATGAGCGTCGAGAGCAGCGTGGGGCATTCAGCGCAGCTCCCTACGCTAAAAATCGCAGTTTAGTAAAAAGGGAGGGGGAATATTTGTCTATTTTTGTATAGTTGTTACTGAGGTGACATTGCATAAAGTCATCTGCCTTGACCTCTTTGAAAACCCGCGGAATATAAATGATAATTAACATTTTCTCTGCGTACAGCGTGCTTTGTGTTTTTAAAATTTTATTGTTGGTAGATCATTTTGACTTGGCCACAAAGGTAAGGGGGAGTGAGGGGAACTGCTGAAAGACATCTAGTAATCCTTGCAGGCTTGACTGCAGGGAATTATTTTTGTAAAATCATGTTTTGTTATGTGACTGGCATTATCTAGACTTTAATTTCTATGAATGAATAGAATGAAAATGATATAAAATTACTTGCTTGTTTTTATGTGCGTGCGCTGAAGGAAAGTGGAGAGAGAGTGGGCTGAGGATGCTGAAGGGAAATGGGGAAGAAAGTGGGGAAAAGACGCTGATTTATAAATTGACAATTGTACAGAATATTGTTTCTTTTTATACTTTAATATAAACAATTCAAGGCTTGTGTGGATGGAATCAGGTGGTTTGCGGGGATGGGGACCGAGCTTACGGGGATTAGTCCAATAAAATGGTATTTTTTTATTTCTCATTATTTGTTTTATTTTTATTTGTTAATTTATAAAGTGGTGATTGTTATGTATCAGTTTTTTCAAATTTACATCTACTGTCTTTATATTTTGCACTGTATTAGAGGACATGTATTACTGTTTTTTGTGGTGTTGCATTGTATCCAGGGTCTGGTTTCTTGGCGGATCAGTTTAACTTTTGTCTACATATTTCTATTTTTAGTTTGTGATTATTCCATTTTGGGCGAGGGTGTATCTCTGTTCTGTGTGTATGAAAAAGACATAGTTTTCAGTTGGCATTGACTACAGGACCAATTGACTGTGCGGGATCTGGCTTGTTTAGTTTTACAATGTATGTGTTGGTGTTCTAGTGCTCACTGCAGTGTTTAAGATGCAGCCTTTTCCTAGGTACACTCTTGTGGTGCGATATGTAGATTGGTACTAAAAATCATATTTTTCATATAGATGGGGGGGGGGTGTCAAAAAATGATGGGCCCCGGGTGCCACATACCCTAGGTACGCCACTGAATGTAGGCGTTTATTTTCCAGCTAATTGGGGATACATTGCTGGGTACATCTTCGGGTGGAATCAAATATGTATGTTTGTGCTGCTCAGGAGTTGTTAACACTGATAACACAGGAGACATGCTGACTGCAGCAGACAAAATAAGCCAAGATAGGGGTCAGAGCGTATTAGGGGAAGCGGTGCTTTGACAGTAGTTATCTAGGAAACTCTTTTTATGTTATTGCCTCAGGGGTGCTTTTGGTTTAAAACCTAAAATCAAAAGCCTTAATGATGTTCCACATTACAGTACATTAGGTGTTACAGTGAGAGATGACACACAGCTCCTGATTGGTGTAGCCCGACTTTACTACAGGAAGAGGCGTTTGGAGCAGACCACGAATGAGTGAGTCCGTGATTTGTGAACCGCAAATTTGCAGGGAACACTGTATTCTTATTTATTTGGAAGCAGTGGCTTAGTAAAGGTGGGGGTGCTGGAATCCGTCCTCCTCTCCAAACCCCCATCCCTTTCCCATCCCCTATTGTCACTGCCCTTCCCCCATACCTCTTTAACATTCCCTGCATGAGCCAGCATCAGCTCTTCCTCTGACCTCACTTCCTAGACCTTCAACGCGGACAGGAAGTTGGCTATGCTGCTCATGGCGGGAACGTTAACGAGGTACGGGAGAAGGGAAGGGGTATGTGCGCAGCAGGAGGGAGTGGGGAGGATAAGAGGACGCAGGGACGCCACTGCCCCCAGGCGCCTCTCACCCAGGCACCACCACCGTTTAGAGGGTTTATTATCCACAAATTTAAGGATCATGGAGAAGTACATACAGAAAAGTATAAGTGAACAGATAAACATCAGCAAGTACTGACAAATGAGAGTCAGCAAAGCACTAACAGAAAACAACGGCCACATAAGGGCAGGCATGGATTAGCACAGCAATGTAAAAGATCAAATGCCAGAGCCAGAAGAAAACAAAAGGAGGGTAGTTAAGCCTGACAGAAGATACAGTCTATGGGCTAGATTCACTAAGGACACCGGATCGTGTCCCGACCCGATTCACTAACCTTATTGTAAATTTTTAAAAAATGAATAAAGAATTGGAAAAAAAAAAAAAAAAGAAAAGTGTGGAATAACTTGTAAGTTTCATGGCTCCACATCATATTTATTCATTCAATTTTCCATACTGTTCTCCCAGGGGAGCTCAGAACGGTTTACATGAATTCATTCAGGTACTCAAGCATTTTTCTCTGTCCGTCCCGGCAAGCTCACAATCCATCTAATGTAACTGGGGCAATGGGGGGGATTAAGTGACTTGCCCAGGGTCACAAGGAGCAGCGTGGGTTTGAACCCACCACCCCAGGGTGCTGAGGCTGTAGCTTTAACCACTGCGCCACACTCTCCCCTTTTTCTTCTTGGTTGGGCTGAGAACTTTTCAGCAGCCCCTCGTATTGTGATGTCATAGTGCCTCATTCCACCAATGCCTAAGAGCCAGCCTCATCGGTGATGTCACAAAGGTTTGGTTTCCCTATACTTTTGCCTCATTGAAATGAAAAGTGTGGAATATCTTGTAAGTTTCATGGCTCCACATCATATTTATTCATTCAATTTTCCATACTGTTCTCCCAGGGGAGCTCAGAACGGTTTACTTGAATTTATTCAGGTACTCAAGCATTTTTCTCTATCTGTCCAGGCAAGCTCGCAATCTATCTAATGAACCTAGGGAAATGGGGAGGGGAGGGGATTAAACTCAGGGTGCTGAGGCTGTAGCTTTAACCATTGTGCCACACTCTTTGAGAGGACATGTTTTTGAGGCTTCTAATGGTATTTTTTTTTTTTTTTAAACAGCATTCTCGGACATGAACATTGCTCTAATAAGATTTTCAAATGTTATTGTAAAACTATTTGCAAAGTCCATTTGCTAAAGAGATATCAAATACCTGCAAGCTTACATGGCAATTCTATTTTATAGTTTATTCATTTATTTATATAATTTATGATATTAAATTAGATGCTTTTAGTATTTGTCTCTGAATTTCACTGGCGCCATCTCTGATATAGGCATGCTATTCTCCTTTTGAGACACTGCTTGCCCTGGGTTTGGTAGCATGAAATGTTGCAACTAGTTGAGCTCCTGCCAGGCACTTGTGACCTGGATTGGCCACGCTTGGAAACAGAATACAGGAAAACCTTGGATTGCAAGTGTTTTGCAAGACAAGCAAAACATTTGATGAAATTTTAACTTGATATACAAGCAATGTCTTGCAATACAAGTACCTACAGTATACACGCGTTGCATCATCACAACTGAGCCGATGGTTCTTCTCTCTGCGACGCTGCAGGAGTGTAGTGACTGTCCTAAACGAGTGAGGTCTTGCAATACGAGTACATATAGTATTTTGTATTAAAGTTTAGGGGTTGTGGAACAAATCATCTGAGTTTCCATTGTTTCCTATGGAGAAATTTGCTTTGATATATGAGTGCTTTGGATTACAAGTGTGTTTTCAGAACGAATTATGCTTGTAAACCAAGGTTTTACTGTACCTGGCTAGATGGAGCTTTGGTCTGATGCAATATGGCTATTCTTATTTTCTTTGGTTGCTACCTGAGACGTAGAAAAGGGGGGAAAAAAGGAATTTAGTAAAACTGAATCGGAAAAAAATGTTTAAATAAGGACTATTTATACAATGACAATTTCTTATTTAATATTGGAGGAATGTTTGAGCAAATGTGTAATATTAGGAATAATTAAAAACAATAATAATGTGTTATTAGCTCATTTTCCATATTTTTTACAATTCTGATCCGGTTGAACAATGTCTTCATTATGTCTAGTTTTCACTAGACATGTCACAATCAGGAATAATTGCAGTAGCCCACTATATTAACTGTACTCTAATTGTAAAAGTTTTGAAATATAATTACCATGAAAACTAATACGACAGGGAACATTAAGCATAATTAGTACAAAAAAAAAGGGAGGGGAGGAAATATTAGGATCTTGTTACTGTCTTAAATGGTGACTTTAAATTAGCTGATCTGCAACAATTACCTCCAGTTTTGCTGTACTTTTTATTATCCGCACAGACTGTAATAAACTTATTTGGCATTGCCTACACCTGCTGGCCCAGCAGGAGAGCTCTAATAATGTGTGCAGGTCCTGGGTTTCCCACAGAAAACATTGAGTTTTCCACGAACTCGTCAGCGGGTGATGCTGGTTTACAAAACAAAATCCATTGCCCATTCTACAACTCTGGCTTAACGAGGAACTTCTGTGCAGGCTGCAAAGTGTAAGAGCCGACTTGTTTGTGAGTTGAAACCCTTTATTGCATGAACGTAAGATTTAAATATGCCCTTCATGAACTTCTGTGAGACTTGGGAGTTCTGATCGACAAGTCGATGAAGCCGTCTATGCAATGTGCGGTGGCGGCGAAAAGGGCGATTAAGAAGGGGATCACGAACAGATCGGAGTAGGTTATCATGCCGCTGTACCGGGCCATGGTACGCCCTCACCTGGAGTACTGCGTCCAGCACTGGTCGCCGTACATGAAGAAGGACACGGTACTACTCGAAAGGGTCCAGTTTGTAATGGAACCGACATGAGATGATGCCATACTGGACTTAGTGCTGAGATAGCACTTTCAGCATGCATATAATATGCCCAGTGTGTTAAAAAAAAAAAATTGTAACTTTCTTATGTGGCAACTTGATCCATAGCAGTAGTACTGTGAGACTAACACTAGAGGTCACCAGCACTAGCAGAGGAAGGAGAGACAGGGCCTGAAACCCTAGACACATGGAATTTCATGAGATATACCTGGGAGAGGGGGCTACAGGAGGGTGAAGAGTTTTTTTAGGAAAGGGGGAATGTGAACCACCTAGAACTAAATGGTATGGTGGTATACAAGAATAAAGTTGTCACTGCTGTCTGCAACTTTTTTTTTTTTAATAGGTCAGATATTTTGCATGTATTACACACGCAAAATATCTGACCAATTTTTTTAAAAATGAAAAAAGCCCCCCTAAGACAAATGCGGCAGTGGCAGCACTGCCCCCCCTCCGAAAAAAGCAGGTGTGATGCCCACTCCCTCTCCACTCTCACCTCCAGTCCAGCATTTACCTTTTCTTCCCTACCCCCACTCCCACAAATATTCCAGCCTCTCTCCCTCCTTTCTAGTTCTCCAGTCAGCATCCAGGCATCTCTCCCCGTTTGCTTGTCTCTAGCAGTCGGCAGCAGCGAGTAGCGATTTATACAGCCTGCTCGTGAAGAAGCAAGAAGTAACATCACAGAGGAGGCTCCGGGATTGGCACAAGCAGGCTGTATGAATTGCTGCTCACGGCCACCGACCGCCAGAGACAAGAAAACTTAAAAGGGATACTCTGTTCTGGCTGGCTCATCTCCCATGGCATACCTGGGGAACAGATGTGGCGCACTGGTTGAAAACCACTGCCTTAGAGGAAATAATAACCTTATGACACATCCATATAGGTAATGCAGTTCCTCCAAGAAAACAATAACTTTTGTCTTATGATTTTTGATGGAATGGACAAAATGCAATTTTCAGCTTAACACACATTCTAAAAGTCGTAGATCAGTCACATTCAGGCAGTCATAAGATTTCTTTGTTTTATTTCTTTATTATGAGAGAACTGGTGCAGTAGCCGTGTTAGTCCACTGTTTGAGATAATATATAGAATTCAACGAAATAAAACAAAAAGAATAAAGGTAATACCTTTTTTAATGGACTAACTTACCTCCTTCCCCCCCTTTTTACAAAACCGTAGTGCAGTTCTTAGCACTATAGTTTTATAAAAAGGGGAGGGGGGAGGTTAGTGCATTGTTTGATTATCTTTCGAAGGTGACCCTTCTTCAGAAATAGGCCCTTTTCTAAAAAAAAATCAAAATGGCTTTGCATGCACCACACAAGAAATTAGTTAGCAATTTATGATGTACCTTACCAAATTCTTATTTTTTTCTGTGGGACCATTTTAGTTATTTTTCATTGAGGATTTCTCCTGAGGGTACTCTTCCATTTATGTTCTCAGTTTTGCCTTTATTCGATAACCATCTATGTAGCTTTAAAATTGTCATTTTTCTCCAAAGACCTTATTCCAAATGACTTTTCTTTTTCTTTTTGTGCCTATAGAAAATATGTTTTTTGAATAAGGCTCAAAGTGTGAGGATTGCATGCATGGTGTCGGAATATAGTCTCACACCTTGGATGCTATTTCACAGTTTCTACCAGCAGCAGCTGTCCTTTGAAAGGGCGACAATAGCGAGTCTCCGGTGAAGTGATGAGCAGGCACCAGAAGACGCTTATCCAAATAATGCATGCAGAATATGCGGCAGTAAAGAGAGGAGTTCAAAGGCTCAATCGCTGTTGACTGATTTTAAAGCAGCGATTGATTCACTATCTTTTTTTGCATGCAAATGATTTGCACCTCCATGAGCGATTGAAGGGGCAGCCCTGATAGTAGTGACAGGAGAAGCAGCCTTCTGTCACTGCTGTTAGCGGCTTTTTTTTATTTTAATTATTATTAATAGGCCAGATATTTTGTGAGTATTACACATGCAAAATATCTGGCCAAGTTTTTTTTTTTTTTTTAATGAAGAAAGCCCCCTGAGACAAACGCGGCAGTGGCGGCGCTCCCCCCGTCCGAAAAAATCAGGAGGGATGTCCACTCCCTCCTGCTATCAGACCCGGCTCCCGCTCGCTCCGAAGGAAATAAAAAACAAAAACACAAAAGGCAGGAGGGATGCCCACTCCCTCCTGCCGGCAAATACCTCCCCCCCCCCACCCCTGGCAGATGTCTAGTAACCCTAGCCACATCCATAGTGGCGTTAAGCACCCTAAAGCGCCTACATAGGTACTGTGGGCTCCTTTTACAAAGCCGCACTAGGGCCTTAACACACGGAATAGCGCACGCTAAATTGCCGTGCGTGCTAGCCGCTGCCGCCTCCTTTTGAGCAGACGGTAGATTTTCCGGTAGCACACGTTATAGCGGCTTTGTAAAAGGAGCCCTTTAACTTTGCATATTTTTGCATTTTAAACGTCTCTAGAATTTCCTCTTTAGCACACAGCCAATCAAATATGATGCAAGCACAGAGTTAACTATATGCTGAAAGACTGGAGAAACTGGGACTCTTTTCCCTGGAAAAGCAGAGACTTAGAGGGGACATGATAGAGACTTACAAGATCATGAAGGGCATAGAGAAAGTGGAGAGGGACAGATTCTTCAAACGTTCAAGAACGAGAAGGCATTCGGGAAAATTAAAAGGGGACAGATTCAGAACCAATGCTAGGAAGTTCTTCTTCACCCAAAGGGTGGTGGATGCCTGGAATGCGCTTCCAGCTTTGGATTCTTGCCCAGAAATAGCTAAGAAGAAAAAATTAAAAAAAAATTTAAATTGAATCAGGTTGGGCAGACTGGATGGACCATTCAGGTCTTTATCTGCCGTCATCTACTATGTTACTATGTGATAGGACAGAGTACGGTTTTGGGGTTCAAGAAGGGATTAGATAATTTCCTGAAGGAAAAGGGGATAGAAGGGTATAGATAGAGGATTACTATACATGTTCTGGACCTGATGGGCTGCCGTGTGAGCGGACTGCTGGGCATGATGGACCTCTGGTGTGACCCAGCAGAGGCACTGCTTATGTTCTTCTGTCTGTCTAGATAGGCAAACATTTTCTGGTTATTTCTGGACCAGAGAACATCTTCCTCAAGCCAGACATAAATAAATTGCATTGCCTTTTAACCATTATGATTTACCTTTATTAAAATTTATATACTGCACGGTATCCACATCGGTCAAACTGGTGTGGTTTACAAGCCCAAACATCCACTGTAATGTATCGCATATGTAAATTATGGAAAGCAAAAAACACCTTCTCTTGCAAATATTGCATCTTTCGTTTTGTGGCAAGGTCTCACAAAAAAAAAAATGTGCTAATTTTGAAGATGAGCTCTCTCTCTCTCTCTTGGAACAAACAACACGATCTCTCCGCTCGACCTCTTATAATCTTCTCTCCATTCCCTCATTAAAAGTTATAGGAACCAGACGGCACGACATGTTTTCAGTTATGGCCCCTCATTCATGGAATCTCTTACCTCAATACATCAGGGATTTAAAAGATTTAATTCTATTTAAAAAAAAACCTAAAATCATTTCTCTTTAAAGATGCTTATGATTCCTAGCCCATTACTCTGCGTTTTTTATTTAAGCAGCTAAAATTACCCCCCCTTTTCGTCTTTCCCTTATATGTTTTTCCTTCTCTTCTATCTAAACATTGTAACTTTTTCCCCATTTACCCTCACAATTCTTGTAAGTTTTAACTCCGAACAAAATTATTTTATATGTATGTATTTTGTTTGTTAAGTTTTAGCCCAAAACATTAGTTATTTTATATGTCAGCACCAATATTTTATTTGTATATTTTTTATGATTGTACATCGCCTAGCAATTTTAAATAGGCGATTCATTAAGAACAAATAAACTTGAACTTGAACTTTTGCTTATCTGAGTGTGAGCTTGTAAATCACCACCACTGTTATTTACCGTGCAGGTCTATCATAGATGTGAGATCTGCAGACTAAGCACTCCAGCTTCCCAGGCCTCTCAGCCCATCTAAAAGCATGGATATTTTGTTCTCATTACCTTTAATAAAATGGCACTTGTGCTTTCTCGTTTTACTCTGTTCTCCAGTGGGTCACAGATTCGAAGGAATATACAGGTTTAAGCCCCAAGTGTTTTATAGAAACCAAGAGATCAGGTTATTAAACATATCGGGATACTTTTCCAAAGCTGCAGCAAAAATGTGGCCTTACCTGGAACTTAATGTGAGCCTTTCCTGCGTGCCACATCTGGAAAAGGACTGTATTTTCCATTTTCTGATTTAGGGCTCCTTTTACAAAGGTGCTTTAGGGCCTTAACGCACAGAATAGCGCATGCTAAAATGCCACGCGCGCTAGCCACTACTGCCTCCTTTTAAACAGGCAGTAATTTTTTGGCTAGCATGTGCTCTAATTTTTTGCGTGTGCTAAAAACACTAGCGCACCTTAACATAAGAACATAAGCATCGCCTCTGCCGAGTCAGACCACAGGTCCATCATGCCCAGTAGTCCACTCCCGCAGCGGCCCCCCAGGTCAATGACCTGTAAGTGATCTAATGCTCTAAAGCATTTTGTACTGTATAGTAACCGTCTAATTGTACCCTTCAATCCCCTTTTTCTTCAGGAACTCGTCCAATCCCATTTTGAAACCCAAAATCGTACTCTGCTCTACCACCTCTTCTGAAAGCGAATTCCAGGTGTCCACCACCCTCTGAGTGAAGAAGAACTTCCTGGCATTTGTTCTAAATCTATCTCCCTTCAATTTTTTTGAGTGCCCTCTAGATTTTGTTGCCCCCGCCAGTCTGAAGAATCTGTCTCTCTCTACCTTCTCTAAACCCATCATAATCTTTTAAGTTTCTATCATATCCCTTCTAAGTCTCCGCTTTTCCAGGGAAAAGAGCCCCAGCTTCTCCAGTCTCTCAGCATATGGAAGGTTCTCCATGCCCTTTATCATTTTTGTTGCTCTTCTCTGGACCCTCTCGAGTATCACCATATCCTTCTTAAGGTACGGCGACCAGTATTGAACGCAGTACTCCAGATGCAGTCGCACCATTGCCCTATACAGCGGGAGGATAACCTCTTTGGTTCTGGTAGTAATACCTTTTTTGATAATGCCCAACATTCTGTTCGCCTTTTTTGAGGCCGCTGCGCATTGTGCCACTGGTTTCATTGTTTTATCCACCAAAACTCCCAAGTCCTTTTCTAGGTTGCCTTCCCCCAATATCATCCCCCCCATCGTGTAGTTGTACATCGGGTTTCCTTTCCCTATGTGCATGACTTTACATTTTTCTACATTGAAACTCATCTGCCATTTATTTGCCCACTCACTCAGTTTGTTCAGGTCCCTTTGAAGTTCTTTACATTCCTCAACAGATCTAACCGTACTGAAGAGTTTTGTGTCATCCGCAAATTTTATAACTTCGCACTTCGTCCCTGTTTCCAGGTCATTAATAAATATATTGAACAGCAGTGGTCCCAGCACTGACCCTTGCGGGACGCCACTTGTGACTCCTTTCCAGTCAGAATAGTGTCCCTTTACTCCTACCCTCTGTTTCCTGTCCGCCAGCCAGTTTCTGATCCATCTGTGTATGTCCCCTTCCACCCCGTGGTTCCACAGTTTCCTTAGTAGGCGCTCATGAGGTACCTTGTCGAAGGCTTTCTGGAAGTCCAGGTATACTATGTCTATGGGGTCACCTTTGTCCAATTGTTCGCTTATTCCCTCAAAGAAGTGCAGTAGGTTCGTTTGGTATGATGTTCCATTACAGAAACCATGCTGGCTTGCTCTCATCAGCTTATTTCTTTCTATATGCTCATTGATACTGTCCTTGATTAATGATTCATCCATCTTCCCCGGAACTGAGGTTAAGCTGATCGGTCTATAATTCCCTGGGTCGCCTCTGGATCCTTTCTTGAAGATAGGTATAAAATTTGCTATCCTCCAGTCTTCCAGGATTACCCCTGTTTTCAAGGATAGGTTGCAAATCTGTTATAGTAACTCCGTTATTTCGTCTCTAAACGTCTGGGCCCGGAGATTTGTCAGTTTTTAGTCTATCTATCTGTTTGAGTACGTCTTCGAGGCTTACCTCCATGCACGATAATTTTTCCTCCTGATCCCCCTTGAAGAATTTTTCCGTTCCGGCACGTTGGATGTGGCCTCTTTTGTGAAGCCCGACGAAAAGAACGTATTTAATCTGTCCGCCACCTCCTTTTCCTCCATTACCACTCCCTTCCTGTCTCCTTCATCCAGGGGTCCCACCTCCTCCCTCGCCGGTTGTTTTCCTTTCACATATCGAAAGAATGATTTAAAATTCCGTGCCTCCTTGGCAAGTCTCTCTTCATTCTATTTCTTTGCTGTTCTGACCACGCCGTGACATTCTTTTTTATGCTTCCTGTGCTCTTTCCAATTTTCCTCGGTTTTATCCTTTTTCCACGTCCTGAAAGATTTTTTCTTATCTCCTATCACCTTCTTAACTTCATTGGGTAACCATGCTGGGTCTTTTTCTTGATTCTTTCTGCACCCTTTTCTAAATCTGGATATATACCAGTTTTGCGCTTCGTTTACCGTGTCCTTGAATAAGGTCCAGGCTTGCTCCACCATCTGTGCCTTTCTGGAACTGTCCCTGAGTTTTCTCTTTACCATTTGTCTCATGGCATCATAGTTCCCTTTCCTGAAACTGAACATTGTTGCAATGGTTCTCCTCCCCTTTGGCATGCCTATTTCCACTTTGAATTGGATCATGTTGTGATCACTGTTTCCTAATGGTCCCACTACTTCCACTTCTTGGGCAGGTCCTCTCAGCCCGTTGAGGATTCAATCCATAAGCAGTGTATCAGAATCACTGATACACGGTAGCCTCTTGTGAACATAAACACAAAGGTGAGGGGAAAGGAAGGAGTCCTCAGGTTGGAGTGGCATGAAGGGGAAGGTATGACAAACTATGGGGCCCCCTGGAGCTGTTTTAAAGTAAACCATGGGGGTGAGTGAGAGATAAGATATGCTGTACTAGAAATGGTGGAAGGAGATGAAGGAAAAAATAATGTTCTCAGGAACAAAGGGGAAGAAGAGAAAGATGGAGGACAATGGGATGGAGAAAGGGAAGAGAAAGGGAAAATTGGTGAGAGGTTTTATGTGTGTGCTCGGTGTAAAGAGCTCCTAACTCAGGGAATGTAACATTTTCGTGGAACAGGAACTGGGTCAGCAGTGTGCAAGAGCCGCTGTGCG
Organism: Geotrypetes seraphini; assembly: GCF_902459505.1. Classification (NCBI taxonomy): domain Eukaryota; kingdom Metazoa; phylum Chordata; class Amphibia; order Gymnophiona; family Dermophiidae; genus Geotrypetes; species Geotrypetes seraphini. The sequence goes on along the minus strand of NC_047101.1, from coordinate 32,962,624 downwards.
GTGTCCCGGCAAACAAGGGCGGCTAGCGCTGAAGATAAGGAGCAGCCAAGCTGGAAGGAAAACTGTGTCCGACAGTTGAGGTAACTGCCTAGGATCCCCGGCTGACCAGAAAGGCTTCCCTCTGATGTCGGCTCTGACATCAGAAGGAAGCTCTCCAGTCGGCGGAGGGGGGTCTGGTGTGAGGTTAGGGGACTGCCCAACTTGCGGGCAATAGGGAAGGAGGGACCCTACTGGACTTGCGGGTGGCTGCAAGTGTGAGGGGAGCTGCCAGTGCTGATCCGGCTTCAGTGGATGCATGCCCAGCTGGACCACCTTGAATAAGTAAGGGAGAGAAGGAATAACATAGGACAAAGGGAGAAAAGAGGGGGGGGAGGAGTGCGTTGGGACATGGGAGGGGTATGAATTTGGGACATAGTTTGGAAGGCATGGAGGGGGGACACAAACTCATTACAAAGAAGGAAGGGAGGAGGCATGAACATGGGACACAAGGGAGGGAATAGAAAGGGAGAATTGTTGGGGATGAGTGTGTAAGTGAGCGGGAAAGATTGTGCACATGGGGAAAGGAAAAGAGAGGAAAATTGTTGGGCATAGAGAGTAGTGAATTAGAGATACATGGGGAAGAGAAGAATGAGAGGGAGAAATGTTGGATGTGGTGGAGAGGGAACAGATGGACAGATTGAAAGGGATTCAAGGGTGAGGAATGTTGGACACAGTGATGGAGGGAGAGGTGTTGCATGGTGCTGAGGGGTTAAAAGAAGGAGAAACATTGGGTATGGGGCTGGTGGGCAATAGTGAAAAATGCACATTATACAGGGGATGAGAGATGGAAAAATGTTGGGTATGGCAGTAGAAGAAGTGGGGAGATGCACCATGGATATCTCTCTCTTTCCTCACTCCCTATACATAGCCCCCTATGTATAGGGAGGGGATCATAGAATGGCGAGATGATGAAGGCAGGGAGATGAGCACTGGGGAAATACTAGAAAGGGACGGATAGGAGACATAGAGAAGGGAGATGCTGAACAATACATACATAAAGATAGAAGATGGATGCCGAGCATGGAGAAAGAAGAAATGTCAAATGGTCAGGAGACCCTGGCAAGTGAGTTAAGAGAAGGCAAAAGAAAAGGAGACCAGTGCCTGAGACCAACAAGATTTGAAGAATAAAATGACGAGACAACAAAAGGTAGAAAAAATATTTATTTTCTATTTTGTGATTAGAATCTATCAGATTTGAAATAAGTATCCTATTAGAGTTGATGTTAGACATAACTGGGGACTGGAAAGCTCAGGCTGTGCTTTTAAGACAAAAGATTTTAATGTATGAGGTTAAATCGCTGTGTTGGCACTTTGTGCTAAGTGGATTTTGGTTTTAAGTTTGGGCACTCAGTCTCTGAAAGGTTTGCCATCACTGCCATAAGCCATCCACTGCCATAGGCTATCCACTTGGGGAAATCCACTGCTTATTCCTAGCATAAAATCTGTTTTACTGATTGGGATCTAGCTAGGTAGTTGGGACATGGGTTGGCCACTGCTGGAAACAGGATACTGGGCTTGATGGACCTTTGATCTGTCCCAGTATGGCAATTCTTATGTTCTTAATATGCCCCCTCTTTACTTTATGCTCTCACAGGCAGGATACTCTTCTTATAAGATGCAAGTCATTACACCAGACTATGCTTTCCGTATAGAACCTGGAATTCCACTGTCTGACCTATAAGAATTTCCCAAACCTGGAACTTGTTCACTTTGGTCACCACCAATATAGATGATGGAATTCTCTTAGCCTATTCCTTTACACCAAACCAGTCAGGTACGTCAGCGCTCTGGATTCTTGAGGATTCTACCCGTCATAGGACAGCAGGAACAAGGCAGATCCCCCAACTTTTCTATAATGAAAGGAAGCAAGAGAATAACCCCTCTATTTTTCCATTGTTTAGGGACAATCCCATCCCTTTGAACCAAGCCTCACAGATCTCCATACTTCTTCTTGAGCACTTGCCAGAAAAGAGGGGATAGTCTGGTTGGAATTCAAGTGGTGTCGCGAAATATGCATGTCCTTAATAAACTATACACCTGCACTTGACTTTCATCTTTGTCACATTTACACCTTTTCCTCAGCAGGTACATTTTAGCTCTGATTGGACAGAGTTTGTCGGGCTATTTTATAAAAACAGATAGGTCTTTATACAATAGGCTACAATTAAATCCTACCCAGGCTTCCAGCCTAGACGATCTGATATACAATTGCCCTGTAATGTCTGGTTCTGTATTTGATGAACAGGAATAGTTAGGGAATTTCTTTAAAATAAATACATCTAGGTTTGACTATGTTCCAAGTTACCCACATAGAGGGGCATAATCAAAAGAAATGTCTAAGTCCAATTTGGATGTAGGTTGCTAGCCGCCCAAAGTCGGCAGCGGAAAAATGTCCATTCTCGAAAAGTATGTCTAAATATTTTTTTTTTTTCTAAAATCGTCTATCTCTACATCCAGGTGTTTGATCATCCAGACCGCCACTACGACTATCTTTATACTACATTCTCATCCAAATATTCGTACAAGTCCCAAACGCCTAGAACAAGACCTTTTGGACGTGGGAGGGGCCAGCATTATGATGGACTGGCCACCCAGACATGGCAACAGAGCAGTGGGGCACCTTACAGGGCACTGCTGTGAACTTCACAGAAAGGCTACCACATAAACATTTCATCACAACTCCCTTATAAGTCATGGTGAACCCACAAAACACCCCCAAAAGCCCTTATGGCTGCATGTGGCACCTATATGGCAATACAGTAGGGTTAGAGTGGCTTATGGGCCTGGGTCCTCTTCTCTATGGTTCACTAGCCTACCCCCAGACTACTTAAGCCACCTCTGTGCAGCTCTACTAAGCTTTCCTATTCCCAGTGCTGATGTTCCGTATGTATGTTTATATTCTGATTTTTATGGCGGTGTGAGGTTGTCAGTAATCATTGGGGGAGTGTGTGTGGGTCTTTACTTTGTATCTGCAGTGATTATCTGGTCACTTTGAATACCTTCTGGGCACTTAGACCCGGTTTTAGATCACCTAAGTCACAATGTATAAGTTCTGTCCAGGCAGCCTCGTAAAACTTTTGATTATCTGTGCAGTATGACTAAGTCTAGGTTGGCCCACATCCCGCCCTCACTCCTCCTCCTAAAATGCTACTCCTGGGCACACAGTGGGATTCAGAGGCCCAAAAAGTCCATTGATAAGTCTAAAAAAACAGTTTCAATATCGGCACTTGGATGTTTTAGATTGTCCAAGTGCCGATTTGGGTGGATTTTTAGACGTAGGTTTTGTGTTTGGATTTGAGATTGGTCAGCAGTATTGTTTGAACATGGATAAGCTTAATTTCTTGAAACACATTTATTCCTGATTTAGCTCTTTTTGTCTTGACATAGACTTCTGATGAAAACTGAGCCATTGGTTTCACCATTCAATCTTTTTTATTGATTAGTATTTGATAGTCCCATCATCCATGATTAATATGTGTATAAAAAAAGAAAAGAAAAAGCCAGTGGGGTGGTTAGGCATAATTCTGTAATAGTTTGATAGTGCTATAAGCGAGACACAAAGTGATTTATATTTTCAGCTACTTTCAGACAGTTCTCTGGAATTATATACAATATTCTGTAAAAAAAAAGAGCAAGCAGTAAGATTTATAGCCTCAAAGGTGGGTTAATACATAGACATAAATTGAAGGTAACAACCACTTTATTTAATAGGGCAAAGCTGCAAGAACTCTGGTTCTAAAGTCACAATCCAGCGTACATGAGAAAAACCAGTACACGGGATAAGTGAGGATGGCAGGTAGAGGAGCTCACTCTCGGTTCCTATTCTACTGTATTACTAAAGAGGGTTATGACTTAACCCACAAGAGACCGCTGAAACAGCCTTTTGTGTCTTTTTTACAGAGAGAGATGATCTCAGCTAGCTTTATTAAGGACCCCTTTTACAAAGCCACAGTAGCGAGTCCTGCACGTCAAATGGGGATGGGATTTGATACACCACCTTTCTGTGGTTACAATCAAAGTGATTTACATATTATATATACAGTAGATACTTATTATGTACCTGGAGCAGTTTGAGGGTTAAGTGACTTGCTCATAGTCACAAGGAGCTGCATTGGGAATCAAACCCAGTTCCTTAGGGTCTCAGACCACTGCACTAACCATTAGGCTTCTCCACTACACAGCCCATTTGGTTCCTATGGACTGTGTCACATTTGCCATGTCGGTACTCACTACTGTGGCTTTGTAAAATGGGCCTTAAATGTTGTGATCTAAGAGCTGTAAATAAAGATGTCTTTCAACTCATCTGGACAAACAGGTCATCCTTTATTCTTCCAAAAATACTCGACCCGACATGTACATGTTTCGGCCCTAAGGCCTGCGTCAGGAGTCTTGAGGATCTTTGGGTATAAAATAACACCAAGTATGTACCACTCCAAAGTACTGTATATATCAAAACGTCGTCATCTGAAAACTTACTGCACGGTGACTTTTCCTATTATCACCGTGCAGTAAGTTTTCAGATGACGACGTTTTGATATATACAGTACTTTGGAGTGGTACATACTTGGTGTTATTTTATACCCAAAGATCCTCAAGACTCCTGACGCAGGCCTTAGGGCCGAAACATGTACATGTCGGGTCGAGTATTTTTGGAAGAATAAAGGATGACCTGTTTGTCCAGATGAGTTGAAAGACATCTTTATTTATTGCACCAATTATCATTGGACAATTCCACTTGTTTTTAATATTCTGTTTGCTGTGGATTTGTTTCCCCTGTGTTTTGTGATCTAAGAGCTGTACTTGACTGAACATGTCTAATGGAAATGCAGATGTTCACATACCTAAATCTTTTTGCCATTTTAAGGGGAGAAGTTATCGAGCTGTATTGGAGTAATAACTCATGCTATTTGCCACTTCCTTAGCGCCACAGCAGATGAATCTAGAGACAAGTGGGTTGTGTCCCTCTACCAGCAGGTGGAGATAGAGAGTACCGAGTTGAACTCTGTCTTAATGCAGACAAATGGATGTGTTTCTCACAGCTCCTGGTCTCTGCTTCTTAGCTCCTTTCCAGGCAATGTTGTTGGACAATGTCGCAATGCTAGCATACATAAGAACATAAGAATTGCCATACTTGGACAGACTGAAGGTCCATCAAGCCCAGTATCCTGTTTCCAACATTGGCCAACCCAGGTACTAAGTACCAAGCTAGTACACCTCTTGCAATGCAGGCACAACTTCTGATAACTTGGGTGGAAGCCCACCTGCTTCTACTTTCAGCAGCTCACATAGTAGAGAAACTGAATATTCAGGTGGATTTCCTAAGCAGAAACATTCTGGATCTGGGAGAATGGAGTTGTGGGCCGCAACCTTCTGTATAATTACTTAGAAATGGGAAGCACCAGTCATGGACCTCATGGCCATGGCTCACAATGCCACAGTGCCCAGGTTCTCCAGCAGGCACAAAGAGATAAATTCAGCTAGCACAGATACTCTTCTGCTACTGTGGACAAAAGCATCTCTTCTGCTGTGGGCGATGATAGGCACTGTTGCATCAAGCAGCGTGCTGCAAGAGGTGGGTGATTCTGGTGGCTCCATGTCAACCATGATATGCAGATCTCATTCGACTATTGTTGGACTATCTGTTGAGAGTTCCGGTACCAAGGGATCTCTTGTCTGAGGGACACATTTTAATAGAGGATCCCTCCTGCTTTGGTCTTATGGTCTGGCTATTGAGAGGTCAAAGCTTTGAAGAAAGGGCTACTCAGAAGAGGTTATAGCTACCCTGCTATAAGCCAAAAAAGTGTTCCACGTCCACAACTTATGCGTGGGTGTGGCACGTGTTTGAGTCTTTGTGTGATTTGCAAGCTATATTGCCATTCCATTTGTCTCTCTCTCATATTCTCTTGTTCCTACAAGATGGTCTTTCTAAGGGCCTGACTTACAATTCATTATGGGTTCAGGTGATGGCAATAGCATGTTTCAGAGGATGTATTTCTAATTCTTCCTTAGCCTTGCAATCAGATGTTGTGCAGTTTCTAAGAGTGTTTAATTGGCTTAAGCTTCCTTTATGGAAGCCTTGGCTATACTGGAGCCTTAATCTGTTTCTTGGTGCTTTGCTGAAGGCTCCTTTTGAACCCCTCTCTAAAGCTACACTTAAAGATTTTACTATCAAGGTGGTGTTTATGGTAGCATTGTCATCAGCTCACAGAGTGTCAGATCTGCAAGCGCTATCCTTTCGGGATCCTTTCCTTTGCTTCTCAGAAGCAAGGTTAATTATTCAAATAGTCCCATCCTTTCTATCAAAAATGATCTCAGCATTTCATCTCAATCTGTCTTTATTGGCTTCATTTAGAGAAGAAGACTATGGGCAGCAGTTCAGGTCACTTTGACTTCTTTATGTACATAGGGTGCTCATGCAGTATCTTCTCAACAGAAATGACTTTGATGTTCAATCCATCTGTTTGTTCTATTTTCCAGGCGCAATAAGGGGATGGCTGCTACCAAGGCTATGGTAGTGTGCTGGTTTAGGGAGGTTATTGTTTCAGTTTATCTGCTTTCTGGTAAGCAGCTTTCTTCTTCATCTTATTCCACCAGAGCAGTGGCAACGTCTTGAGCAGAGACTAGAGATGTTTTTCATTGGATGAGATTTGTAGAGCTTGGTCTTCATTGCATACATTTTCAAGACTTTATAGACTGGATGTGGTGGCTTGTTCTGATGCTTTCTTTAGGGCCTCAATTATTGCAAGGACAATGGATGCTTTTTTACTACATTCCACTTGTCTCTGGATTCATCTGCTGCTGGCACTAAGGAAGGAAAAATGATGTCTCACCTGATCATTTTCTTTCCTTTAGATGCAGCAGATGAATCCAGGTCTCACCCTGTCTGCAGTTTTGGAAGTTATGTGCGAGTTATGGTATGCTTCTTTCTGTCAGTTGTCACTGGGTTAGACCAATGGTCCATCAAGCCCAGTAGCCCATTCCCATGGTGGCCAATCCAGGTCACCAGTACCTGGCCAAGATCAAGTTTCAGCTGTGTGGGAAAGGGGTTACTGGTTACACTTTCCTGATGCTTTGCAATGAGCAATACTGGTTGACCAGGAGGCTGTACTTCCAATTAAATAGAGTTCATCTTAGTACTCTCTATCTCCGCCTGCTGGTAGATAGACACAACCCACTTGTCTCTGGATTCATCTGCTGCATCTAAAGTTGTGGCTGCATTCAAGCCCTGGGGAGCACTGAAGTGAAAAAGCTAGCCAAGAACCCATCCAGGAAAACACTATAGAATTGAGCTTTGAATCCAAAACCTCTGTAAACTGAACCTGCTTGTTTAAGGTGACTGTCCTGTGTTTGGGGTGGCAGTTGAGATGAAGCGAGTTGAGACTGTTAGAGAAAAGGGGTTTCTTTCTCCTAAATGTTCTTCTATTTGGACTATTTAACAAATGAAGAAGGAACCAGGCTTATGGTGCTTTAAACCTGAGAGAACTGGGAAAATTGACCAGCAGCTGAGGTTGCTGGACTGAATTTGATATGGCTAATTGGCTGCTGAAGTAGATACAAGATTTAAATGTTAATAGCATCTCTTTGCTTTTCCTGAGTCTATGAGGCAATTGGCTGAGGTAGAAGTCTCCATAAAACATTTTGTTGCACCTTCTAAAGTGGTTTATGTGTGCTGACTGGGTGAATGTGCAGGGTTCCTGGAAAACCCAGCCAGGAATCTCTCACGACTACTTAAAGGGCTCTAACGCAAGGCTCTAACGCAGGTTGTCTTCCATTCATTAAGTCAATGCAGGGTACGTAGCAATGAGATGTCAAAGATGCATAATCAGTAAACTAACCCAACAAAACTGAAAAATGCAATAATCAGAGGATAACATGTTGCGTGGAAGGAGAGAGGCGGATGATGCTATGTTTGAGTGGCATATAATTAATTGCCAGTGAAATACAGTATTGGCATATGTCTCATACTGTGATGTCTCTGTCTCCTTTCATTAAGATTTTTGTATTTTTTGTTATGTGATGGTGAAATATATAGCACCATTATTGATGGTCTGATTAGTAAAGATGTTGTTTGCATATGGCATTTCTAAGGGGTCCTATTTAGAGAATTTCTGGTGAATTCACATTTATTTTCTATTATATATATTTAAAAAATATGCAGTATATTTTGCTGTGTGAGCTTACGTATGTCTCCTCTATATATTCTTCTAGTTTTGCAGTAATGTTCAATTTCGATCTCTTGCTTTTGTCTGGGGGCCTCTCACATTACATTTAGATTGTATCCTTTATCATCCCAAATTGACATTTATGTTTTTACTTCTATTGTTTGCCTAGCTGCTTTCTGGTATGGATCAACAATTTGTTTTAATCTGTGTCACTTCTCTTATCTCCCTTGACACACAGATACAGTCATCTTGCACTGCTGTATGCCTTCGGAGGTTGTGTTAGCAGCAGTGTGATAGGGTCTCCCCCTACCTCCAGTCCTTTCATCAGAAATACTAGGGAATGTTAATTACTTTCCTCGCTAGTTCCTGAGCATGCAGAAACAAACGAATGCTGAGCATCCAGTCTTGCCACAAGTAATGGAACACTAGTGCCTATGAATAAATAAATCAGATTTACATAAAAGGATATTGTGGCAATACCCAAAGTCCTAGAAGGCAAATCATTCATGTTTTAAGAATTTAATGCACTTGTCTTATGATTACCGAAGGTTAAGATATTTTCTGATGTGTATGTATGTAATTTTTTTTAAATTAAAAATAAAGAACAAGGAAAATAACCCCACGGGAAACGAACAGAAAATGGCAAAGTGGGGATAGAACTGTACATATCAAGCAAAGATAAAACCAAAGAATAAATAATCAATAAAACGGTCTCTATCATATATTGGATAGAACTGTTGTAGACCCAACATGGTCCGTGTTTCGACATTGATGCCAGATGGAGTTTCAATCGCTCTATTTTCCCCTGATTTTCAGGATATATTTCTCTAGCATTGAACCCAATTTATCTGTGATAAGCAATCATTGATGTTATAAGACTGCCATCTACTGGATGTTTTTGCACCCTGAGGCAGGCTCCAATGCCGAAACAGGAGCATGTCGGGTCTACAACACAGTTCTATCCAATATATGACAGACTGTTTTATTGGTTCTTCATATTTATTTATTGGTTTTATCTCTCTTTGATGTGTAGAGTTCCATCCCTACTTTTTTATTTCCATTATATTTTGGTTCAGAAAGGTATTTTTATTTTTCACTATCATAGGTGAAGGGATGATCTTTATCAAGGTTGGATATTTGAATGAGCTTTATAGCTATAATTAAACATTGCATTATTGTGTTATGATATCTTATACTTTCAGAAACGTAGGTATATACTGTATAAAGTACTATAATCAGAAGATTAACATGGGTAACAGCAGATACTAGTGGCATCCATAAATGTCTAACTCCCAAATTACTATTTAGTTACTTATGAGCAAAAGGTACATAGCAGCATTCTAGAGCAGTTGCATCTGTGCAAACTAGGGAGTTTTAAGGCCAGAGATGTTAAAGATGCTGCAGAGGGAGGAGATATTAATACTGTATCTGGCCACAGATATTGTACTGTATCTGGCCAGCTTCTGAGGCTGGAGCCTCAGAAGCTACCATGTTGTAAATGCAGCCCGGGAACAGCGGAGATGATTGATTTAAAGCCTCAGAACTGCTGTGCTGTTACTGTGGCAAACTTTCTTTGCCAACAAAATTGAGCAAAGTGTCACCAGGCACGAGGTAAGACAGTAACAGAGGTACCTCAATAACTTTGGTAGGAACCACAGCTGTTTTGTATGCAGTCATGAGGGAGGGGGGGGGGGTGTCAGATTGAGAGCTTGGGATGTCACAAGTTAGTTCTTCTGAGTGAAAGGGCTCATCAGAATTTCCACTTGCTCACTATAAGTCCCCCTCGTGGGCCAGAAGATTTTGAGAAAATTGCAGTCTGCTTGTATAGGGCTGAGATGCCTTTTCAACTGGGCTTAAAAGCATTCCTTCAAGCAGATGAGAGGGGAATTTGGGGGTTTCTTACAGACTCAGCTGTAATATTGCAGGGTAGTTGGACCCTTAAGTAAGACTCCTCACAAATGGCTGGGGATTTTGGTATAGAGAAGGTATGTTATTTAGTGGAAAACCTTTCACCCAAGGTGAGAAGGCTTTTTCCTCTGAGGGGGTTAGATCTCTTTATAGTCATCTTTCTCTTGGGGAAAATTGGAGTTTTTGTTGTAAAAAAAATGTTTTTCCTTCCTTTGGATATCAGGTATTACATCCATGGAGGCGTAAGACAAAATTTTGATCTTGGGGAATGCTCATTTGCCTTCTGGCTGCTCTCATGCCTTTGTATATCTGGAACTATTTCCCAGTCTTTGTTTCCTTAACCCAGCTGGTCCAGCTACACCAGGAATAGTCCTGGCAGGCTGAAGGTCCTTGGGATGTTGTCTTGAGAGCAGCAGGCTCATTCTATTGCCACTAAAGGAGCAATTGTTTTATCTCTTAGGGTAGATACCTTTGGAGTGGTGCCAGAGAACCCAATTTTTCTGGTGGTAGGAGGGAGCACTTGCACGATAATAGTTTTGCTGTCCTGAAGACAGTATCTTCTTCCTTGGCTTTTTAGCTGTAATACTGATAGGTGAGATCTTCTTAGTTTTGGGAGAACTTTGAGATAGCACACCTTGAATATAGGATGGCTTTTGGCCAGTTCAGCTCTAGAACATTCACCTTGGTAGAATGGTTATGCCTATCAGTTGACTGGCTCAACGTCCGGATACTGTTCTATAAGCTTTCTCCTTTGGGGCATACCCCAGTAAGGGGAGGACCCTACAGGCTTGAGTGAGGTAATGTCTTAAAGTTCTCTGTGGATCAGGATCACTTCAGTAAGATGGACATCAGGTTGGTTTCATCTTTAGGAACAGACAAGTTTCAGTTTTACAATTCAAGATGATTTTTATTACTTACTTTTCAATAAATTTGTGCAGAATTGTAGTGTACCAAGGGGGGCTGTTCATCCCAGGTGCAGCACATAAGAGTGTTCTCCAAGGGCCCTAATCATGGTTGGGAACTTTTTCCCCTTCCTGCAGATATAGCCTTCATAACTTGCTGCTCTGCTGGTGGGCCTTCCTCTCTGTTGGGTACTGCCTTCGCAGAAGCAGGACGTAGGTGGGTCTGGCAGAGAGGAAGGCCCGATGCCGGCAAGAACAACAGGTTGTGCAGCCAACAGAGAGGGGGTGACAGAGAGGGAAGGAGAGAGGAACCCATTGGGGGAGAGGAGGAGAGAAGGACATAAATACAATTGGGGAGAGAGAGAAGAAAGAACAGGGAAGGGAGAGATGCCAGACCATGGGGAAAGGAAAGGTGATGCCAGACCTTGGAGGGGGAGGGAGGTAAAGGAAGGAGAATAGATTCCAGTGCATGGAGAGTAAGGGGATGGAAGGAAAGGAGAGGACAGAAATGTCAGGGCATGAAAGGAAGGGGAAGACAGGAGAAAGAGATGCCAGACCGTGGGGTGGGGTAGTTGGGAAGGAAGGAAAGGAGAAGAGAAAGATGCCAGAGTATGGGGAGGGGATAGAGACAGGGAGAGAAAAATGGAGAGGATTGAAGCTCAAATGAATCATGTATAAAGGAGAGAAGGAGCACAGGATAGACAGTTTATGGAAAGGATGAGACATAACAGGAAGACTGGAGAGGAGATGAAAAGCTTTGAAAAGGGATATGGATACTGGGAGGGAGATGCGTCTTTGAAAGGATTGAATGAAAACGGAAATAGGGTTAGAAAGATGATGAAAGAGGCAATACGAGATGGGGTAGAGGGTAAGAATAGCTTGAAGATGAGGGAAGAAAGGAGGGAGCTGGACTAGAAAGGGGATGAAAGGCAGTAGAGGCAGTGGGATAGCCAGGGTAAGAGATGCCCAGAGTGATGGGCCCCCTGCTCTCTTCTTCACCTATGCTCCTTCTCTATGCATTAATAACCCTTCCTTTCTCCTGTACTTCTTTAACTTCCCCAGGTGAACAACATCTCCAATTTTCAGCCCATGGCAGCCTCGACTCTCTCTCTGATGTCACTTCCTGGCCTCTCGACCAGGAAGTGACATCAGAGGGAGAGCCGAGGCTAGAATGAGCAGCAGGATGGAGCTGCTCCACCCTGCTGCTTGCACTGGTAAAAGATAGAGGTACTGGAGGGGGAAGAGAAGATACATGTGGAATGGGGGAGGGGTGGGAAGGAGAGGTACCTGCACCTGGGGCAGTCTGCCCCCCACCTCCTTACCATGCCACTGAGTGGAGGGTAGATGAAGGCTGAGAGGGCAAGTACAGAAAATGGAAATGGAGGTCCAGGAAATGGATGAAAGATTGGGTTGAGGGGATTAGGAAACTGGAGAAAGAGAGAGATAAAGGGACAATGAAGAGGAAATGAAAGAGAGATGGAAAATTTAGTATGGATATGAGAGGTGAGAAAAAGGGAGAATGACAATAAAATCAAATGGCCAAATATTGTATCATATTGAAGTGTGTATGTAAAATTTTTGACCGGGCCTGGCCACGCTGATGGAGGCAACAGCCCTTGCCAAGGCTACAAACCTTGGCCAAAATAATTTAATTGCGTTGGTAGAACTGGATTCACTGAAAGAGTTCTGAAGAAAAAAAAAAAATCCAATCTTGATAAACACAAAAAGTATTTTATTCAGTCTTTTCTTGCACTTCAGGTAGTAAAGAAAAAAATATATTAATACTTTTTAAGAATTGGGATGTATCTCCTTTACGAAATCAACATCCTTATTTGTAGTATTTTGTAGATTACAGGAGAAAATGATTCCTGTTTCTCTTTGATCAGTATTGCCTTGCTTATAGAGAGTCTGGCTTTCTTGGGTGGAGGAGGTCTCTATTTCAGGTTTTGTCTACATGTTATTTTATGGTCCCTTATTTTGTACCAGGTGATGTTCTGTCCATATTCTGCATTTGCAAGTGAGATAACATAAGAACATAACATAAGAAATGCCTGGGGTCCATCCTGGGGTCCATCCAGTCCGGTGATCCACACACGTGGAGGCTCAGCCAGGTGTACCCTGGTGCATACATTAGGCTGAATAGCATAGGGGACTGTGATATGAAGGGCATGCGCACAGTAAAAGTCCTTGTTCCCTTTACAATACAGGCTCTACTACTACTGTGCATATTATTAATAGTGAATCAGGCTTGAAATGCAAATTCAACATATATGTTGAATGACCTTCAAGTGTGGAGCTGAGTGTACACACCCCTAAGTACTGTAAGTGAAAAAATAAAATGCTCCCCATTTAGCTTCCTGGAAATTTTAACTGACTAAACACAAGGGGAAGGGTATTTCCAAATTTCCTTTCTATCACAATGCAACAAGGCTGATTATGGTTAGAAGTGTAATGAAAATGAGTCTCTTTTTCCCTTAGGTCATCTTCTAGGGTTGGTTTCTACAAAACCTGCGGGAAATTTAGTATTAATACAACCTGTACAGTGTTTCATAAATAGGACAATTAATTGAAAATTAAATGAAAAGTCACTATCAAAATGATCATGTGATACCGACCTATGTTGAACATTCATAATTCTTGTATTAATTGACCTGGGCATATGGGTATTGGATTAGATATGAAAAGTAAAATAATTTATGATGTTCTAAGAGATAGGAATGGAATTTTAATTTAGCAAGTTTCAAAAGATTTTAATGATTTTCTATAAGCAGAGAAAATCAATACTTATTCATTGCAAGATATACCAAAGTAGCTTCAAGATTCTATCAATGTTTACATGATGGGCCAAGAGGGAATAGTTTGGAAGTAGAAACCATTTCTTTGGAATTAGCACAATGACTTCGGCATGTCCTCATCCCTCACTTGCATGGTACTTTTGGACACTGAGAAAAATGTCTAAATTCAGTGCTCAGGACAGGCTGAATTTAAAGTTTGGTGCACATAGGCACTGGGGAAGGGCTGAAGGCATGGAAGCCCTCTTAACCCACCAAAAATCATCCACATGGAACCCCATTCTCAATCCTTCTGAACATACAGTATCTTCCTTACACCCACCTTCTGTTCCAACACTGCTCCTATTTTCTTAGGCTACAGGAACAATTTCTATATGTTAACTAGAGTGGCACAATATTTGTTACTCCAGTAATTCTGCTGTTAACAAGGTACCGTATTTTTCGCTCCATAAGATGCACTTTTCTGCACCCAAAAGTGGGTGGAAATCTCGGTGCGTCTTATGAAGCAAAGGTGCAAAATTTGAATCCCCCGCACAGCTGTAACACCCCCCCCATGCACCAGCCGCACCACCTTGTTAAACACCACCCACCGCCCCCCCCCCCCGTACAATTGCAAAACATCCCCCTGTACCACACTATCTTCCAGCACTGCTTGCCGCCCCCCTATACAATTACAAAACACCTGCGCCACAGCTGCACTTCCTTTTTTTTAAAACAACCCCCCCTGCCGATGTCATCGCCATACCTTTTTCCAAGCCTGGTGGACCAGCGTACGGCTCTGTATTATTTCCGGGCAGCAGGCGCACGAGACAGAAGCGCAGCGGTCAGGCCCAAGCTTTACACGCTCCCGCTTGGGCCCGCGCTGCTTTCCGAATGGCTGGCTGCAGTTCTCGTACGGAATCTTTCCCCTTTCAATTTTAGAGAGTGCCCTCTCGTTCTCTCTACCTTGGAGAGGGTGAACAACCTGTCCTTATCTACTAAGGCCATGGAAAGTGAACATGCAATGCATGTTCAAATGAATACATATATATATAATACAGGCTGCAACATGGCCCCATGTCGGGTCTTTTTATCAGTCAGTGCGTTGCTATTAAGAGTGTTTTATATTTTACACTTGTGAGCAGGAAGCTCTTGGGCCACCCCTACTGTGTGTTTCTTATACTGTTGACACAAACCTATCGAGGCAGTTACAGTTTATTGGAGGTTTTTTTGGTTTTAATGATTATTTTCAGTTTTAATTTCTTTTTGGATGTACCATACTTTGCAATTCTGCTTTTTTCTGTTTTTCCTCAGTACTTTGAATGATCTTTGGATCAGGATGAAAAGGCTTCAGTAGCCGATTATGCAGAAGGCATTCCTCTCAATATTCAAAACCTTTTCTAAGTATACAGCTGTTCCTAGAATTCTGTTTGGATCCAGCTTTTAAAGGTGTATTTTAGCTTCTTAATGAAAATAGTGTGCGTCATCCTATGAGGCTACATCCTTATTAGAGAATGACAAGGGGACAAAATTTTCTCCATCCCTGCAGGAACTCATTTTCCCGTCCTGGCGAGTTCTTTTCCTGTCCCTGCCCCAATCCTGCAAGCTCTGTCCTCATCTGCACAAGCCTCAAACACTTTAAAATCATAAGTGTTTGAGGCTTATGCGGTTAAGTCAGAGCTTACAGGAATGGGACAGGGACAGCGGGGACAGGATGGGGAAATTGAGTTCCTGCAGGGATGGGGACCGATTTGCCCCCGTGTCATTCTCTAATCCAGGGGTGCCCAATACGTCGATCGCCATCGACCGGTAGCTCCGGAAGGCAACGTGAGTCGATCACAGAGCCCATCCCAGGCTCCGTGATAGACTCGCGTTGCCTTCAAAATCTACCGGCCGATCAGCCTTCCTCTCCCCGAATGCCTGGTGAAGACAGCTTCCCTCCCTTCCACTCACCACTGCCCTCTTGCCCACTAGCAAATTGAACTCAGGCTGCGGGGCTTTAACACTGCGTGCGCTGGCTTCCCTTCTTCGAAACAGGAAGTTATGTCATTCCTGTTTCAGAAGGGAAGCAGGCGCGCAGTGTTAGAGCCCGCCCCCCCTGCCTGGGTTCAGTTCCTCTAACAACGCGTGCAAACTCCGGCCTTGGGGCGCGACACTCTGGTAGCTGGCTGCAGCCGCAGATGCGTCCCGCACGGCCACAGTGGCAAGTATTTGGACTGCCGAAGGGGCAGGACGCGGCAGCCATGCTCTGAGCGTCGCCTTCCCTCCCCCGTGGAACGTTTCCGTTCGTGTCCGCCCCCGAGGAGAGCACCGCCGAACATAAATGGGTGAGTGCCGTTCGCCCCACATATTTTTCTGTCACCTTCTCCCGCTCCAGCATCCCCAGAGCCAGAGAAGGCAAGTGGCTGCATCCGTTCCTTCACTGGGGCTTCTCCAGAAGGCAGGGCAAGTAGGGATTAAAAATAAAACAAAAAATATTATAATGCATCTATATTGCTTGGCCAATAGCCGGCAAGTCTGAGAGGCCCAAACCGGACATTATAACTGTGGGGTGATGCCGCCGTTTACCTCCAGCCTGTCTACCAAACATGGAGGCGGCAGCAGACGCACAGTAAATGTCACGGGCTTCCAAGAGAAGGGAAGGAAAAGAGAAACCAGACCATGGAAGGAGAGAGAAGGAAAGGAGACAGATGCCAGACCAGGGGCAAGGAAGGAGAGAAAATGCCAGATAATGGAGGGGGGGAGGGAGAGATAGAAGAGAAGGAGAGGAAAAAGATGCCAGGGCATGGGGGAGGGACTGGAAATTAAGAAGACAGATGCCAGACCAGAGAGAAAAGAAGGCGAGGAGATGCCAGAGCATGGCAGGGGAGGAAGAGATAGAAGGAAAGGAGAGAGATGCCAGGCCATGGGGTTGAGTAGGAAGGAAAGGAGGCATGAAGAGAGAGAGAAAGAAAGGGCAGGGAGAGAGCAAGAAAAAGTTTAGGGAGGGAATGAGGTCTGGAGGAGAGGAAGCATACAGGCTGAAAGAAGGGAAGAAATATTGGATGCACAGTCAGAAGAAGAAAGTGCAACCAGACTCATGAAATCACCAGACAACAAGGTAGGAAAATTGATTTTATTTTAAATTTAGTGATCAAAATTTGTCTGAATTTATATCTGCTGTCTATATTTTGCACTATGGCTCCCCTTTTACTAAACCACAATAGCGGATTTTAGCGCAGGGAGCCAATGAGTATCGAGAGCAGCACTGGGCTTCAGCGCAGCTCCCTGCGCTAATAACTGCTATTGTGGTTTAGTAAAAAGGGAAGGGGGGTATATTTGTCTATTTTTGTATGGTTTTTACTAAAGTGACAGTGCATAGAGTCATCTGCTTTGACCTCTTTGAAAAAAACCTGGAATAGGAATGATAATTAACATTTTCTCAGCGTACAGTGTGCTTTGTTTTTTTTATTTTATTGTTGGTAGATCATTTTGCCTTGGTCATTTTAAAAGTAGCTCGCAAGCCCAAAAAGTGTGGGCACCCCTGCTCTAATCCATAAAGCACTACAGGAAAAACAGGCTGATTTTTTTTTTTTCCCTGCTCACAATTTTATGCCTGAGGGATATCACTTGCCCCTGACCTGAACAGCAGTTAACAGGGAGGACGTGTTAGCAACGGTACTATGGCATTATATAGCAGAGAAATTGAGAGTTACCTTGTTAAAACCTTGTAAGTGTGAGATCACGGGTCATTGAAAACAGCAACCTCCAATCAGGCTAATTTGTGGTAACAAGCATTATTACCTCAATTATGCTCTCAGCATGGTTAATAATACATCCCTAGTATATATACACTTGGACAAAAATCACTCTACGTTGTGGTGAGCCACTGTCCTTCCCAAAATATTTCAACAAAACGAGCCTCAGACACACAGGCTGGACATCCAGCTACTTTAAGCCAGTAAGGCTACAGACTCCTCTTACAGGCCGAGGGGGAGGGGGGTGGAGAAGCTCAGTAAAAAAAAAACTTTGCATTGAATTTTAGTTGCCAGATATTAGACCATTCTTCTAACTTTTGCAGATCCTTTTTCATGTTTTCCACTCCCTTCTCGGCGCCTACTCTGATACAAATTTTGGTATCATACACAAAAAGGCAAACTTTTTCTTATAAACCTTTGGTAATGTCGCTCAGAAACATATTGAACAGGATCAGCTCCAGCACTGATCCCTGAGGGACTCCACTACTCACATTTCCCTCCTTCGAGCAAATTCCATTAACCACCACCCTCTGGCGTCTGTCAGTCAACCAGTTTCTAATCCAGTTCACCACTTTGGGTCCTAATATCAGCCCATCAACTTTGTTATAGATCCTTTTATGAGGAACCATGTCAAAGGCTTTGCTGAAATCTAAGTAAATTACATCTAGCATATGCCCATGATCCAATTCTCCAGTCACCCAATCAAAAAATTCAATCAGATTCATCTGGCACGATTTACCTTTAGTAAAACCATGTTGCCTCAGATCCTGTAACTATTGGTGTTTTACATTTACCAAAAAAAACAAGGAAAAGGACCTCAAACACCCAACTCTCACTCTCCAATGAGAGTCTTACTGGTGTATAGTTTTTATCATCGGTCCAAAAAACCATGTTAATTTTTTGTTTTTATTATTTTATTTATCTAATTTAATTTATTAATTGCAAATATCAAGTGAATTTTTTCACCAGAATTAAAAACTATATCTACGTATTCATGGAGATCCAAAAAAAGCACTTAACTTATAGTAGTGTAGGATCCTTTAGGAGCCTGCTATGTAGCCCTCATGTAAGTCCGACGGCGGCTTAACCATTTCACACATTCACTGCTTCTTCAGGAACCTGTATAAGCTGCCAGCTCCTCCTTGACTACACTCATTTAATGCCACTTCAAAAATGGCCGATTTATAGCTAATTATTTTGAATGCAAAAAAATACAATCATGTCTCTCCGCTTCTAAAGAGAGCTCACTGGCTCTCTGTTGTTCATAGAATCGGTTATAAGATATGCCTGTTACTGCATAAAATGATTGAAGCAAAAACACCTGAATTCATATACAAACTATTAATACCATACATGCCGTTGCACGCTCTACGATCTATCGACCAGCATTTGTTAAAAATAATTGGGACAAGATGTTTGGAGATCTTTTCTATGTTTGGAGATCTTTTCTATCATAGCTCCAGAGCTGTGGAACGCTCTTCCATTAGAACTAAGAGAAGAACCGTTTTAAAGAGAAATTGAAAGGTCATCTTTTTAAAGATGTATTTTTGACATAGCTTCGAAGTTACTTAATGTCACTATTCTTAAAGAAAGAACCTAGTCTCTCTCATCTAATCCTCCTCCCTAAATGTTCTATCCTTGAATGTTCTTCTTTTCTCAATGATTGTAGTTCCTTCCCGTCTACCCTCATGTTTTGGTATGTCTGGTAAGTCTGCAAATGATTTTGCTTGTGGTTTGCTACCAAATAGGTTTGTTGCCAGTGTTTTATCAGGGGTCTTTTTATAAAAAAAAATAATAATAAATAGTATACTTACCAAATTTATTTGGCTGGGTAAAGCAGCTTGAATTGCTTTAGCATCTTTACAAAAACTAATTGCGGAGGGTGGGGTAAATTTCCCAAATTTTTAGAGGTATCATCAAGCCTATATAATGTGTCAGGGTATGTATTGGATCCTCCTCGAGCTTATGGAAAATCTTCTGGATTGGCTGTACTTAGAGTGGCAAATTATGTCCCCATTACGATTGTTTCATGTGTTGAGCATCAAGTTACCTAGATATATTAAGGACAATAGTATTTTATTTGATACTTGGAAAACTTTGAAATTTATTAATAAATTAACAGATGTTCCAGTAGAGAAATCTGCTTATCAATCCCTATGGCTAAACTCCAAGGTTCAAATAGGAGGGTCTGGGATCTTCTGGAAGAATTGAATGCAGGCAGGCATTCGTACATTAGATGATGTTATATCTAATGGGAAACTGCTTGAATTTTTATGACTGCAACAGTTATTCGGTATTTCAAATTCTCAAAATTATAGGTGATTGCAGTTGAAGCCGGCCATTCACAGTGGGTTCCCTGATTGGCAGAATCTCAAGTCTGATGTTATGTTTATAAATTTTTATCCCTGTATAATTTTATTTTTGTATTTCGCCTAGAATTCTTGAGTAAGCGAATATATATAATTTTAAGAAAACTTGAAACTTAATACACTTTTAATAACCAAACTAATATTCAGCTAATATTGACCAGTATGATTGTAGACTCAGCACTTTTTTCTAAAAGTACAGGAGTAACCTAACGGTTAGAGCAGGCTGGGAGGCCCAGCAAGCCCAGGTGCACATCCCATGTCAGCTCCTTGCTGCTTTGGGCAACCCTCAACGTCTAAGGAGAAGACAATGGCAAACCACTTCTCTATCATGGGTAGGGGAGGGGATCCTTCATTATGTGATCACCAGGAGTAAACTTTGTCTCAAGGAATCATCTGGATTTTGAAAAGGCATCTTTTATTTTGATGATCACGATGGTGGGAACTTAGCCTTTGGAATTGTTATATTCATGTAATTTGCTCATTCACATCAATAACTTTCCGTGCAGTGACAGGCACCATTTACAGTAGCATCAGTAACAAGAAATACCTATTGGTCCCCTCTAACCTAAGGAGAACAAGTGAGCACTAAGTGAATTCTCCAAATGGCATCTTCCTGTTTCCAATTATTTGTATGATTCATGCTTTAGGATTTTCAGTTTCTTCCTGATATCATTATTTTAAGGGGGGGGAGGGATGAGGTTTTTTTTTCTTCTACCTTATTGTATTCTCTGGGATCTTTTGTAGAGACATTTTATAGTCTTCTTTATTTATTGCCTTTATTGTTCCAATGTTATGAGTCTCTAGACTACAGCTAATTGAAGCTGCTTTTAGGCCATAAGTGAAAATACAAGTATAAAGCTTTCTAGCTTACTAATTAGAAGTTAACTGTATGTCATGTTGTACATGCACTACTGTGTTTCACAATACACAGATTGGAGGTAAATTTTAATGGGCATTTGAAAATGTCAGCTTCACTTCTGTTATTTGTGCTGTATTCTCTCTCTGTTGTACTCGTAACACACAGCTCCACATCCTAAGATAGCTGAGAGGTGTCCAACAGTCCATGAATCTGGCACTTCCTGTAGGGAAGATGTGATAACTTCTGTTTCTTACAGAGGGTAAGAAACAGAAATGTATACACGAAGCGTAACCCTGAGGGTTCTAGCGCAATTCAGCGTGGTAGTTTCACGGCTTAATTGGCTACAATGAATCTTCCTACACCAGGCTGTCAGCTCGGAGGCATCATAGCAGCACTTGACGTCGTTTTGTTTTTGTGAGGGTGATGCCCCCCCGCATATCCCCATAAAAGGGGCCATAAGAGAAGGGGGGGGATTAAAATAAAGATAATACCATTTTATTGGACTAATAACTTTCAGAGGCCAAAACCTCTTTTCTCAGGTCAGTAAAGTACACTGGTGTTAGGGTGTCCTGTCCTGACCTGAGGAAGGGGGTTTTGGTCTCTGAATTAGTAATCGAGATGAAACAGTATATTTCTGTGTCTCGTTGGCCACAAATTTGGACTTGGAGATTGTGTACAGCGTCAGCATCTATGAGACAAACATGGTTATTTTTGTTACATAGGATTTTCTGGACCCCAGTTCGATTAAATAAAAAAGATAGTTCTAAGTCTAGTAGATTCCATATTTTGGAAGTCAATATGGGGACAAATAAATCTAGTTTTAGATTCAAATGTTCCATTATCATATGAGGCTATAATTTGTTTAACAATTTTACATGTGAAACCCACTCTAGATAAATATAAAAGTCGTCTATTTTTGATCCTAACAGGTATAGCCATTCAATTAATTACAAGTAATTGGAAGAACCATGATAGAATAAATTATACTTTTTGGTGGGTGAATGTCTGCACTTCATATAGATATGAACGAATTAACGCAGAGTGTAGGGGACTTAGTGAGGTATTCAATAAAATTTGGAGCCCATTGACTAAATTTGTAAAAACAAAATAATGTATTTTCATCATCATATCTGCTGCTGTTTCTTTCATGGCTACAGAAAACCATATTATGGGTCTGTGGGTTCCTCATCACAACAGTCCTATCAGACTGCTAGACAGAGATTTGGAGGTTCTAGAAGAGCTCCTGCAGCTGGTTCTCACTCAGCAGCAAATTCCTAGAAGTCCCAATGATGCTCAGTCAGCCTCCAGGATTTCCTGCATAGCTGGGATACTTGGACACAGATTTCCTCAGACGAATGAGTTCTGAACATCATTCAAGAAGGATACAAACTCAAATTCTGTCGGTCCCTCGGGGACATTTTTCTGGATATTCCAGAAGGAAGATTGGAGAAAACAGTCAAGGTCAATGCGACTATACAACAGCTGTTACAAATTGGAGCCATAAAACCAGTATCAGATGCAGACTTGGGCTCAGACAAATATTCTATATACTTCAGTGTGCCCCAGAAAGAAGACTGGGGACCATTTCTGGATATCAAGGCAGTCAATGCAGTCTTGAAGGTTCTCGGGTCCCAGATGGAAATGGTGAGATCATTTATCGCTTTGATAGTTCCGGGCAAATTTCTAGCGTCGCTAGACTTGACAGAGGCTTACTTACTTATCCTCATCTTCCCAGATCACTGGAGGTTTCTCCGGTTCCATGTGCTAGAGAGCTGTTTTCAGTTCTCGGCACTGCTGTTTGGTTTGGCAACTGCGCATCACAGCAGCAGTGCATCTATGCAAAGCAAGCATCCAAGTTCATCCATAGATCAGAGCACAGTCCACAATGGAATATTGGATGGTGGCATCTCAGGTAGTCCAGCTCCTGCAGAATCTGGGGTAGATTATAAATTTCAAAAAGAGCAACTTGGAGCCAGTTCAAAATCCAGAGTATTTGGGGGTTTGGTTCAACACAGTAAAGGGCCAAGTTTTTCTGTCAGAACAACGCAAATTGAAGCTCAGAAGCAAGAGCTTAGAATTCTTGACAAGGCCGACATCTACTAGGCTTCATGGTAGTAACCATGGAGGTGTTTCCTGGGTAAGAGACCACCTGTGTCCCCTACAGAGTGCACTGATAGCGCATTGGTTGCCTCAGAAGGACTCTTTTCAGTCACAGCCTGGACAGTGGAGGCATGCCTGAGTCTACAGTGCTGGATCCGACTGAAGTCATTATCCAGAGGTCTTCCTCTCACATAGAGTCTTACAGCACAAGTCCCCTTCCTCACAATCACCTAACCCCAGCATTAATCCCCTCTGCCAGTCTTCCAACCCCCAATATATCCAATTCCTTTCAAGCACACCTTCTGGGGAAAAAAATATCATCCCATCCAAAAACAGCGACCTCCCCCACCCCTCATTACCCCTCCCACTATTAATCATTTCTATAGTACTGCTGGACATTTGTAGTGCTATACACACTATATACAGGTACTGTCTCTGACCTTGTGGTCTCAGAATCTAAGTCTTTAGTACATGGGGTTTTGGAGGGTTAGGTGACTTGCCCAAGTCACAAGGAGCTGCAGTGGGAACTGAACCCAGTTCCCCAAGATCATAGTCACCATTACGGGACTTCTCCACTCCTTGAACTCTTTCCCCAGCACACATTATAGAACTAAATACATGTTCAAAAGTGGCCAAAATCCATTTAATTGGATACAGCTTACTGTATATATTCGAATATAAACCTAGATTTGGGGACCACAAAAACATGACCCAGAAATAGGGGTCTTGGTTTATATTTGAGCCTTACTACTTAGCATTTCTATAGTGCTGCTAGACAAATGCAGCAATGTACATTAAACATGTAAGAGATAATCCCTGCTCAATAGAGCTTGCAATCTAATTAAGACAGACAAACAAGAAAAATAGAGGCTAGGGAATTTCTCACAGAGGAAATGATAAAACAGACATGGACCCATCTCAGGCCTCACCCCAGGCCTACCTTAAGCTCTGCGGGTCCAGTGGTGAGCCAGGCCAAGAGCGATCCTCCTATGCTCCTGCCCTGTGCAGTTTCATGAATCAAAATGGCTGACGCAAGTTCTCACAGTAACCTTGAGAGACTAATGCAAGTTCAGTTTATATTCGAGTCAACCTTTTTCCCTCTTTTTTTGGAAAAAAGGGTTACCTCGGTTTATATTCATAAAGGTTTATATTCGAGTATATACAGTACTTAAGGTCTTCATTGACAACGTTCCCCTTTATTATGTAATTGCATCATGAATGTCATATCCTAGTTAGTTAGCTGCCCTCGCCTCGTGCTCTTGTCCTAGCGACTGGATGAATTACTGATCTAAAAAGAGATTGGTTTTGTGCTAGTTTGGTAAGGTCCTTCCTGGTCCTCCCCATATCCTAGCTATATATTTCTATAGATAAATATTGGTCAAAAGAAACATTTCTCATCCGTTTGTGGTTAAAAATAGACTCCAACTATTCTTCCTCCTATTGGGGTCCTTTTACTAAGGCATGCTAGCCATTTCAGTTTGTGCTAAAACAGCTAATGTGCCTTAGTAAAAGGACCCCATTAGCCTTTTTATGTTGGTATCCAAGTATAAGTTCTTAAGAAATTCTCCCCCTCAACCTATCCCCAAAAAACATCAGAATTGCCCTTTTCAGTTTCAGAGGTAATCATAGTCTGTACCAGAACATTACAACACTATGGGAAACAACCAAGGTGGAAATTAAGGCCTGCTTGCGCACTGGCTAGTACATTTTATATAAAAAGAGATAATTGTGTCCCTGTTCTGTCTAATGTTATTCAGAACTTGTTCTCTAAAGACTCATGGCATTATCTCTAAAGGGATATAATTAACAGTATCCTGGAGTTAGGAAATTGCACTGTTCTCCCATACATAACAAACATCGCTGCAATTTGCTTATCATTCAGGTATGGGCATTTTTATCCTCTCTGGACATTGCATTCTACCCAATTTGCAGTTTCTTTAGGGAAGGTTAGAATTCTGCCTCTCCATTTTATTTCACCATTAATCTTACTGGGAGAAACGGCATTGCTGATTTTCAGATGACAGTATGTCCTTTGAGCCTCATTGAATGTTTTCCTCTTTTTTTTGTGTGTGCCTCAGGAAAAAAAAAGCTGGAACTGTAGCTACCTCGCCTGAATTATGAAGTATCTGACTGCGTTACTCTGTCTTAGAGTTAATGGTCAGGATTCATGTGACGATTGGTCTAAGGGAGCCAGGGGTGGCATCTGGAAGAGGGGCCTATGGACCCATTTGATTGTAAGAAAAGCAAATAAACGATCTATCCCTTATTTTCTCAGCCACATCTTAATAATTTGATGGAAGCGTAGAAGCATGGACTATGACAGCAGATTAGGAACCTAAGACACATCTGTTCTGAAGAAATTTGTTCTTGAGGCAAGCCAGAGATCCATATTGGCCTGTAGCTTTCTCCTTACCACTGGGATCCTGTCTCTGCTTATTTCGTGCTCTCTTGAATTTCTTTCCTTCACTGAGGACCCACACTCTGTGGACCTCTCTGGGAGAAACATTTTTCTCAATTTACTTCTGTTGACTTTGTTTTCAATGCTTTAAAATTTGCCTTGTTTTCAGTGCTTTAAAATGTGCCTGGTATCCAAGGATTTTTTCAAGATGCTGTTCGGGTGCTCTATCATTCTCCTAAGGCATTTGTCTGGGCCAATGGACTTTGTTCTCCTTCGTTCCCCATATGTCGTGGCACGCGTCAGGGTTGCCCCCTTTCCCCATTGCTATTTGCTCTGTTGTTGGATCCTTTGATTCGTGATATTCTGCTTAATGAGGCTATTCCGGGCATTCGCAAAGGCTCTTCGGAATTTAAGATTTCAGCTTTTGCAGACGACCTTTTAGTCCATATCTCGGATCCTATAGTGTCTCTTTCGAATCTGATGGCCACCTTTACAGAGTATGGGGATTATTCCGGTTTTAAGCTTAATCTTGACAAATCTCTTACTTTGGCCACGTCCCAGCAATTGTGGGACTCTTGGCCTGGGCCTTTTCCTCTTCAATGGGCCTCCTCTTCTTTTCGTTATTTAGGGATCTTGTTGACAACTCATACTTCTGCGCTGTATCGGGTTAACATTGACTCTTTGTTGCGTTATTCGGCTGAGTGTTTTGCCCGTTGGTCTCCTCTTACTTTGTCTTTGCATGACAGAATCCATTTATTTAACATGGTCCTTTTTCCTAAATGGCTTTATACTTTGCAGTTACTCCCTTTATGGCTTTTGAAAAAGGATATTACCAAATTACATTCTATGCTTTCTCGTTTCTGTTGGGGGGGAAGACGGCCGTGTGTAGCATTGCGATACCTGCTTGGTGCCTGGGAGGGTGGGGGGGTTAGGGATACTGCATTTTCGGTTGTATAATGCTGCCTGTTTGATGCGTTATCTTGGGAGTGGCTTTCGGATCACCAGGATTTTATACCTAAATCCCATGAGAAGGAATTTTTTGCCCCATGGCATATTCTGTCCTTGGTGCAGGCGCCTCGTTCTGACTTACCTGCTCCATTTAAAGGTGGTTTGCTGTTGAACTCTTTACGCATCATATAGTCTTATGTGTTGAAATCTTGGAACGGTAATCTCTCGATCACTAGATGCTTACCTATTCAGGGGAATCTGCAGTTCCGCCCAGGCATGGAGAATGCTAGTTTTCGTAAATTGGCAGTGCAGGACTTTACTTTGCTCACCCATGTTCTACAGGCTGATGGCTCCTTAATATCTTGGACTGATCTTAGCTTGTCTGGTGTTTTTTTTCCGTTGGGGACTTTCTTGCTTTTCGGCAACTTCATCATTATATTCGGTCTCTCCCTCGAGACGCTTTAGCTTTTCCTATTTAAGACAGTTTGCAGCACTTCTGGAGGTTGGATTTATGGTTTCTGGCCTATATAAAGACTTTCATCGTATTATGGGACCGACTGATCGTGCAGTGTTTCAGGCATGTTGGTGTCAAGATCAGGGGATAGCCCGAGATGCTTTGGATCTCCCTTTCTTGATTAAATGAATCCCGGGAGTCTCTGTTAATGCAGATCTGCGTGAATGTCAATTTTGGGTACTTCATCGTGGCTATTTTACGAAGAGTCAGTTGTGTTATTCGGGTTATACGGATTCACCTATGTGCCCTAAGTGCCTCATGCAGCTTCATTCGTTTATCCATGCTTTTTGGTCCTGTGTGAAAATTAAACGCTTTTGGAGGCAGGTTTTATCTTACGCAGAGGGTGTTTTGTGTTGCACGCTTCCCTTTTCTGCGGCTGGTCTTTTGCTGGATAAATATGATCCGGGTCAGCGTCAGTTTATGCGGCAGGTGGGTGCCTTGGGGAAGAAGGTGATTCTTTCTGTCTGGATTGGAGACGCTTTGCCCTCCTTTTGGGCTTGGCGGAATCGTTTGCATGCTCTGATGTTGCTGGAAAGGAAGAATGTGTATCATAGCTTGCGAAGAAAGCGACATTTTCTTCGGATTTGGGATTCTTATCTCCATTCTCTATCGCCAAGGGCTCGAACTGACATTTTGAATTCCTTGTGAACCTCTCCAAGGCCAGAGCTTTCTCTATTGTTATCGCTGGGGTGCCAGGGGTGCGTGGGAGGCCCTGCACCTTTCTTCTGTGTTTTTGTTTTTGTTTTTTGTTCTCAGTGTTGGAGTTTTATTCCTAGTCCTTGGCAGTGGGTTATAAGAGTCCAAGCCTACTGCTCTAAGATTTTTCTTTGCTTTTGGATCGGGAGGTTTGGGGTGGGGAAGGTTTGGGTTGGGATTGTTGAATCTGATGCTTTGTATTTGGATTTTTCTAGTGTTCTCTACTGTTGGCATTTGTTGGTTGGATTTTTGTTGTTTGACAATGTGACAATCCTGCATCCCCGAGGCTTGTCACAGAGAGATATAGGAGGATTTACAAACCCCGATGCAGAAGGGCTGACTCTGGTAAAGGGAAGTACTAGAACTGTGTTACATTTGAAAGCCCAGAGCAGTATGAATTATGTTTTGATTTTGAAGAATCTTTTTCCTTTGTGCAAAATTCATGCCACCGGTGAAACCGAGATTATGTGGTAGTGTTGAGGCCAGTGGCCTAATAAAGTCTACAACTTTCAATGAAGCCATTCTGACTACTTACTTGTCTGTAAAATGCACACACCGACTGTTCTAGGGAGTGACCTAGGAGGATCCAGTCTGAAAGGTGGCCCTACTTCAAAGGGGCTCACGCCAGGGTGTCACTGCCGGGTTACCAGAACCGCTCGGCCCGAGCCTAGTTGGTGACAACAAATCAAAAATTGATTCAACATAAAATTTACCTTCATCTATCTTTTACATTGTTTTCCTGCTCCCCAATTCTCTTCTCTACTGCCTCCCTATGTTGCTATTTTTCTATTCAGATCACTCTCAAAAGGACTTCTGAAATCATCCAGTATCCTACCTGATGTGTTTTGCTGCATTATTCGCAGCTGTTAGTCATCCTCTTCTCCACTTGCAGAAAATGGACTTAGATTAACATAGTAACATAGTAGATGACGGCAGATGAAGACCTGAATGGTCCATCCAGTCTGCCCAACCTGATTCAAGTTAAATTTTTTAAATTTTTTCTTCTTAGCTATTTCTGGGCAAGAATCCAAAGCTATATCCAGTACTGTGCTTGGGTTCCAACAGCCAAAATCTCCTTCAAAACCTACTCCAGCCAATCTACACCCTCCCAGCCATTGAAGCCCTCCCCAGCCCATCCTCCACCAAACGGCCATATACTGTACAGACACAGACCGTGCAAGTCTGCCCAGTACTGGCCTTGGTTCAATATTTAATATTATTTTCTGATTCTAAATCTTCTGTGTTCATCCCACGCTTCTTTGAACTCAGTCACTGTTTTACTCTCCACCACCTCTCTCGGGAGCGCATTCCAGGTATCCACCACCCTCTCCGTAAAGTAGAATTTCCTAACATTGCCCCTGAATCTACCACCCCTCAACCTCAAATTATGTCCTCTGGTTTTACCATTTTCCTTTCTCTGGAAAATATTTTGTTCTACGTTAATACCCTTCAAATATTTGAACGTCTGAATCATATCTCCCCTGTCTCTCCTTTCTTCTAGGGTATACATATTCAAGGCTTCCAGTCTCTCCTCATACGTCTGCTGGCGCAAGCCTCCTATCATTTCCGGCACCCTCCTCTGGACCGCTTCAAGTCTTCTTATGTCCTTCGCAAGATACGGTCTCCAAAACTGAACATAATACTCCAAGTGGGGCCTTACCAATGACCTGTACAGGGGCATCAACACCTTCTTCCTACGCCTCTCTTTATACAGCTCAGCATCCATCTGGCAGCAGCCACTGCCTTGTCACACTGTATTTTTGTCTTTAGATCTTCACACACTATCACCCCAAGGACCCTCTCCCCGTCCGTGAATATCAGCTTCTCACTTCCAAGCATAAACCTATCCAGCACAACAATCCTAACCCAACATCCAACACTCTATAAACCCTTAGTACTCTCTACTTTTTCTAGTTACCAAACATTATCTAAAACCCATAATTCTCCCTTAAAATTGTATCTCATCGTTTAATCTATTACTTCAAAGTTGAAATGTAATTCTTGTTTTAGTTTGAATGTAATCTGCCTTGAACTGCAAGGTAATGGCGGAATAGAAATCACTAATGTAATGCAATATACGGTTCCTTCCGATTATTAATCCCCAAATGCATTCCTCTGCATTTCTTTGCATTGAATTTTAGTAGCCAGCCATTAGACCATTCCTCTAACTTTTGCAGATCCTTTTTCATGTTTTCCACTCCCTCCTTGGTATTTATTCTGTTACAAAACTTGGTATCATCTGCAAAAAGGCAAACCTTTCCTTCTAACCCTTCAGCAATGTCGCTCACAAACATATTGAACAGGATCAGCCCCAGCACCTTTCCTTCCTCCGAGCGACTTCCATTAACCACCACCCTCTGGCATCTGAAGAAAACCAAATGTGAAAGCACGCATCGACACCTGTTCATCTGCATCAAAATGTAAGCCTTGTAAAAACTGGTTATACATAAATTTTAGCGGGGCTCATATTTAGGCATGGCAGAACAGACGCTGAAGTATGCCGGTGCTTTCGTTTTCTTTTGGACATGAGCACAAGAACCCATGTTTACCCCAAAACATGTATGCACATTTGTCTAACACACTCCCCCTTATTAGATGCAAGATTTCTGTGCAATTAACTTTCTACCCGGCACAGTATTACTCTTGCAGTTGAACCCAGGTGCTCATGGTTCTACCATGAACCTTTAAGCTTCAGCCCCTGAGGAAGAGATGTTGATATTATGGATGGATGGATGGTTTATGGATTTGGGTTTGATTTCCTGGCTTTCTTTGTCCCTAGTGGTTTCACAAGTTTTGTATCTGAAGCAATAGAGGGTGAAGTGACTTGCCCAAGCTCACAAGAGCTCTTCTAAAATGTCACAGTTGGTAGCCAAGTAGGGTTTTGGAACGCAGAAGTTGTTTGGTTTTTTTTTGCCACATATTAATAATCTCCAGCCATTGCATTATGTTTAGGATGTGGTAAGCAACTTATGGGAAGACAAATCGGGAGAGCATCGAATCCCTGTGGAAGCTAATACAATTCTACAGTGCTTCTACATGTCTACAAACAAGAAATAAAAGAGCTTTGAAGAGTGAATGTGCACTTGACAGGACCAGCGTGATAATCTCTTTAAGTGGCAGGAATTAAGAGGGGAAAAAACCAATTACATGCAGAAAGAAGTTGTTTCTAGAGAGAGAGTGCATTTGCTTAAATGGAGTGTGCGATTTCAAGAAACATACCAAAAACACAAGCCTCTGACAGTGAATAAGGAAGTCTGAATTTTTGATGAATTCTAGTACAGGAAAAGGTTTCTTTGCAAAACAGCTATGATATTAATAATTTTACTCTCAAACTTATAAACAGGAAAACTGCATGCCTTTATAGCATTGTAAAGGTCCTTAGGTGACTGAAAGACCAGAATCATTATTTGCTACTGAAATGTCGTTCCTTCTCAGAGGAATATGGGGCATCTTCTGGTATTTTTGATTTATTGAAATACTCAGCAAGGCCCTGCTCGGATATAATTTTACTTTAAAATTCATCTGACACTAAGTTGTCTGGTGGCTTTTTTCTCTAAGTAATTACTGACCTCACATTTAATGCAGAATGTGTTGACTATTAAAAAAGCTGCAGATTCTGGTTGGGCGATCTGCACATACCTTTTAGAAGGATCTGTGATTTGTGCCGAACCTCAAGATAGCCACCAATGGCCTGGATGCTCAAGCTAAAGTGGGAAGAATAATCTAAATTATAGTTACCAGATTCTGTGGCCCACCTTAGGACTCAGCACCCATGAAAAAGATCTAGGTGTTATCATAGAAAATATGATGAAACCTTTCACTCAATGTGCAGTAGCAGTCAAAAAAGAGATGGTAAATAAGAATATTATGATGGCTCTGTGTCGCTCCGGGTGCAACGTCACCTTGAGTACTACAGTCAGTTCCGGCCACCGTATCTTGAAAAAGATATAGCGGAATTAGAAAAGGTTAATCAAAATGATAAAGGGGATATAACTCCTCTCGTGTGAGGAAAGACTAAAGTGGTTAGGACTCTTTAACTTGGAAAAGAATCAGCCTAATCACGGACACCTAAGTTAAATTTGTCTGTGCTCTGAGACTTTTCCTCCTTTATTAAATTTTACACATTTAATTTTTCAGGCTATTTAGGTTTCAATTTCAGTATGTTTTGCACCCTTGCAGGAATAGAATTGATTTCTGAATTTTGTGGAAGCCAGTTCTTGCCATGGAATCGGTAGCATGGGATGATGATCCCACTTGGGTTTCTGTCAGGTGCTTATCACCTGGATTGGCCACTGTGGAAACAGAATACTGGCTTAAGTATGGCTAAAGTATGTTCTTATGTGCTGCGAGGGCATGCGTGGTACAGATGGCTACAAATTGTGTTGAAATGGAGTGGAGTAGTTTGATGTGAATGGATGTGTAGGAGGGAGCTCCGCTTGGATCGTGACACCGCCAGTGAAATCAGAATAGTGAAATGGAAAGTGAAGCCATGCTCTTATTCAGCTGAGACGGCTTCCTCCCAGGGGTTGATACAATGGACTCTGGAGGGTTTTCTCTTTCCTCAGGCGGAGGATGAGAGTTCAGGAGCAGGAGCATATTGTAGGGGACTTAGCTTTAAGCGAATCGGACACCATGCTAAGCTAAGATAGCTGAGTCATGGCAGGGGAAGCAAGAATCCTGCTGAGCTTCTGAGGGCCAAGTAAAAGCACTTGTCTGGCTGAGTTCTGACCCAAAGGCCATAGGTTGCACAAGTCTGTCTTAGATTGTGAGCCCAACAGTGATACGTAACATAACATACAGAACATAAGAACATAAGAAGTTGCCTCCGCTGAGGCAGACCATAGGTCCATCCTGCTCAGCGGTCCGCTCCCGCGGCGGCCCATCAGGCCCATTGCCTGAGCAAAGGTCTATACCTATCTGTACCCCCCAATCCCTTTTTCTTCTAGGAATCTATCCAAACCTTCTTTGAATCCATTTAGTGTTTTCTTGTCCACAACATCCTCTGGAAGCGCGTTCCATGTATCTACCACCCTCTGAGTGAAAAAGTACTTCCTAGCGTTTGTTCTAAACCTGTCCACTTTTAATTTCCCCCAATGCCCCCTTATACTTGTGGTGCCCCTTAATTTGAAAAATCTGTCTCTGTCTACTTTTTCTATGCCCTTCAGGATCTTGAAGGTTTCTATCATGTCTCCTCTAAGTCTTCGCTTCTCCAGGGAGAAAAGTCCCAACTGCTTCAATCTGTCAGTATATGGGAGATTTTCCATTCCCTTTATCAGTTTGGTTGCTCTTCTTTGTACTCCCTCAAGTACTGCCATGTCCTTCTTGAGGTATGGCGACCAGTACTGGACACAGTACTCCAGATGCGGCCGTACCATTGCACGATACAGTGGCATGATAACTTCCTTCGTCCTGGTCGTAATACCCCTCTTAATGATACCCAGCATTCTGTTTGCTTTCCTAGAGGCTGTGGCGCATTGCGCCGATGCCTTCAGTGTTGCGTCTACCATCACTCCCAGGTCTCTCTCCAGGTTACTAACCCCTAGTGGTGTTCCCCCCATTTTGTATGTGAACATCTGGTTCTTTTTCCCCACGTGCATGACCTTGCATTTTCCCACGTTGAAGCTCATCTGCCATTTTTCGGCCCACTTTTCCAGCTGCGTTAGATCTTTTTGGAGCTCCTCGCAGTCTTCCTTGGTTTGAGCCCTGCTGTATAGTTTGGTGTCATCTGCAAATTTAATGACTTCACACTTTGTTCCCGCCTCTAGGTCATTTATGTAGATATTGAACAAGAGCGGTCCCAGCACTGACCCCTGCGGAACTCCGCTCGTGACCCCTTTCCAGTCTGAGTAGTGGCCCTTTACGCCAACCCTCTGCTTCCTGTTTGCCAGCCAGTTTTTGATCCATCGGTGGACCTCCTCTTGTACCCCGTGGTTCCATATCTTTTTAAGCAGTCTCTCGTGTGGCACCTTGTCGAAGGCTTTTTGGAAGTCAAGGTAAATGATGTCTATAGATTCCCCTTTATCCACCTGGCTGTTCACTCCCTCAAAGAAGTACAATAAGTTTGTGAGGCATGACCTACCCTTACAGAAGCCATATTGACTTGGTTTTAGCTGCCCATTTTTTTCGATGTGCTCACAGATGCCGTCTTTAATCAGTGCCTCCATCATCTTTCCCGGAACTGAAGTCAGGCTCACCGGCCTGTAGTTTCCCGGGTCCCCCCTTGCGCCCTTCTTGAAGATGGGCGTGACATTTGCTATTTTCCAATCCTCCGGGATCTCTCCGGTTTTTAAGGATAGGTTGCATATTTGTCGAAGTGGCTCCGCTATTACGTCTTTTAGTTCCTTGAGTACCCTTGGGTGAATGCCAACATAACTTTATTCTTCTGTACCGCCACAATCAAACCTGCATATATTGTGTTCAGTACTGCGCATATAAGAATTGCCACTGCTGGGTCAGACCAGTGGTCCATCGTGCCCAGCAGTCCACTCACGCTGCGGCCCTTAGGTCAAAGACCAGTGCCCTGAGTCTAGCTTTACCTGTGTACATTCTGGTTCAGCAGGAACTTGTCTAACTTTGTCTTGAATCCCTGGAGGGTGTTTCCCCCTATAACAGCCTCCGGAAAAACGTTCCAGTTTTCTACTACTCTCTGGGTGAAGAAGAACTTCCTTACGTTTGTACGGAATCTATCTCCTTTCAATTTTAGAGAGTGCCTCTTGTTCTCTCTACCTTAGAGAGGGTGAACAACCTGTCTTTATCTACTAAGTCTATTCCCTTCAGTATCTTGAATGTTTCGATCATGTCCCCTCTTAGTTTCCTCTTTTCAAGGGAGAAGAGGCCCAGTTTCTCTAATCTCTTGCTGAACGGCAACTCCTTCAGCCCCTTAACCATCTTAGTCGCTCTTCTCTGGACCCTTTAGAGTAGTACCGTATCCTTCTTCATGTATGGCGACCAGTGCTGGACGAAGTACTCCAGGTGAGGGCGCACCATGGCCCGGTACAGCGGCAAGATAACCTTCTCCAATCTGTTTGTGATCCCCTTCTTTATCATTCCTAGCATTCTGTTTGCCCTTTTCGCCGCCGCCACCATACATTGCATGGATGGCTGCATTCAGTGCTTTCATTGTATGCTAATAGATCTCATGTCTATTCATTGAGGAAATCCTGAAAACCCGAATGGATTGTGGCCCTCGAGGAAGGACTTTGACACCCCTGGGCTAGAGCAAGGCCTGTATTTCTCCTGTTATGCTAGTATTCCATCAAAGGAAAGTAGTCTTCCTTTATGCCTAGATATAGGTGCGATGTTCTAGAATTATCCCTATGTAACTGCTTTGTATACTTTTTGTTCAGCTTTCATATTGTACACCAATATAATTTATGTCAGAGAAGATTTAAGCCAAGCAGTTGACCACTCTTTCATAGTGTAAATTGTATGTTGCTGAGCAGTTATGGATGCCGTAAAAATAAGTGGTAACAGCTGTGGATAACATTTTGTGATTGATACCAGTGCAGTCGTCCTCTGGCCTTTGTAAAGAAGGCTAGGATTATAAGTAGACTGCTTGATTGGGTCCAGTCTTTGAAAAGATGAACCACCTTCACTTCCTGCACTCCTCAACTCTCGTTAAAATGATGTGCAGGTCAGTCCATGACTCATTCATCTCTCTCTATTTATGCCAAAAGCTCAGCCACAAGAATGTAAAAGATTTGGCTTCATTTTATCTCTGTGAGGGAGAAAAAAGAAAAGAAATAAAGCTCAGTATTTTTAACAGCCCTTGTGAACTTATATAACCTTCACAGTTTTATAAGAAAAAAACAAAAGCATCCAGGAAAATAAATGTGCTTCAAAAATCAAATGAACAGCAGAAAGGAGTATTTCTGTTTGTGTAGGGGTGAGCAAAGAGGCCCTGATTCTATCAAAGATTCCTGAATTTAGGTGCCTTAGACCAGTGCTCTTCAACCACCGGTCCACAGAAATTTCCTGCCGGTCCAGAGGGCCGGCACGTGCATCAGTCCCAAAACAGTGTTCTTCAACCGCTGGTCCACGGTGCGATCGATGCGGCGTTATCAACTCCCTTTTCCTCACTGATTCAGTGCACAAAGCCACGAGCAGTGGCTCCTACGCACGTCCTGTGCCTGAACCGGAAGCCTTCTCTCTGACGTTGCAACGTCAGAGGGAAGGTTTCCAGATGAGGCATGGGACGCGCAAGGAGCCACTGCCCACAGCTTTGTGCACTGCATCAGTGAGGAAGAGGGAGCCGGTCTGAAGATAACACCAGGGGCGGCATAAAATGGTCAGGCGGGAGCAGGCCAGAAGGTAAGGCATAGCACGGGGGGAGGGAGACAACAAAAATAGGGGGAATGATTTTATTTTTGAATTTAGTGATTGAATTATGTCAAGTTTGAGAATTTACATCTGCTGTCAGTGTGCTTTGTGTAGTTTAATTTTGTGGTTAACCATCACGTGTTGTTAATAAGATTATATTGTGCATCTGTGATAAATGAATGGAAAAAATAGTGTTACAATTAGTACTATTAAGGGGGCGTGGTCTGGGGGTGGAGATTGGGTAGAGATGGGCGGGGCCTTGCCCACGACTTAGCCCAGTGTTCTTCAACCACCGGTCTACGGACCGATGCCGGGCCACAGAATAATTCTTTTATTTCTGCCGGTCCGTAGGTATAAAAAGGTTGAAGAACACTGCCTTAGACGATCCAGGTGCCTAACTTCTCCCCTCTTTTACAAAGCTGTGCTAGCAGCTGCCATGCGGCAAAAGCCCTGAAGCCCTTTAAATCCCTTTGGGCTTTCGGGGCAGTTGCAGCAGCAGCAGTCGTTAGCATGGCTTTGTAAAAAGGGGGGATTAATTTTCTTAATCAGAATCGTTAAAGTGTCATTAAAAAAGAACAGTTTAAAATCCTATTTTCTTTAAAAAAAAAATTAACTGGGAGGCACCTACCAGCAAGGAGGTATGGGAGACTGAGCATCAAAATGGTAGATGAAGTTTAATGGGAGCAAGTGCAAAGTGATGACAAACTATAGCTACTGCATGTGTTCTGTGTTAGAGTCACTGCCCAAGAAAAGGATCTAGATGTCATCGTTGAGGCTACGTTGAAACCCTCAGCTCAATGTGTGGAGGCAGCTCCGAAAACCAATAAAATGTTAGGAATTATCAGGAAAGGAATGGGAAACAAAGATGAAAATGTTAGAATGGCTTTGTATCGCTCTGTGGTACGGCCGCACCTTGAATACTGTGTGTAATTCCGGTCGCCGTATCTCCAAAAAATGATAAAATGGTTGGGAAAACCTTTCTATGAGGAAAGGCTAAAGCGGCCAGGGCTCTTCAGCTTGAAGAAGAGACAGCTCGGGAGACATCTGATAAGAGAGGTCTATAAATTGTGAGCCTTCGGGACAGCTAGGGAAATCCAAAGTACCATTTTTATTTATTTTATTTTAATCTATCTTCATTGTAAACCGCTTTGAAGCTCACGGTCTAGCGGTATATAAGAAATCAAATCAAATAAAATACTGAATGGAGTGGAAAGAGTAGATGTGAATCGCTTGTTTACTCTTTCCAAAAAATGCTAGACTAGGGGGATGCAATGAAGCTACTAAGTAGTAGATTTAAAACAAACAGGAGAAAACATTTCTTTATACAATCCCCCCCCCCCCTTTTTACCAAAGCGTGGAAGAGTTTTTTAGTATCAGCCGGCTCACTGAATGCTCTGCGTTGCTCCGATGCTCATAGGAACGCTATGTCTGTCAGGGCAGCCAAGAGCATTCAGCAGGCCAGCTGGCACTAAAACCTCTTCTATGCTTTTGTAAAAGGGAGGGGGGGGGGTGGAATTCGTTTCTGGAGAATGTTGTGAAGTCAGTTAGTTTAGTGGGGTTTAAAAAAAGGTTTGGATAAATTCCTAAGAGAGAAAGCCATAGGTCATTATTGAGATGCTTATGCTTAGGATAAGCAGCATATAACGAATAGAGCTACTTTATTGGTAACTTTTGTCTTTCTTCAAGATAAAGAAGCAATTCTTCGCCTATTCTATAGGACTGACAAGGTGGAATTTCATGGATTAAAAATTTGTATATTTCCTGATGTATCTAAATGGACACAAGCCAGACGTAAGAAGTTTCTGGTCAGTCTGTTTTGAGCTTAGGGGCAACTTTTCAATTACGTTTCCCCTGTAAATGCTGTATTACCTATCAGAGTAATAGATATATTTTTTACGAACCCGATCAATTGCAGTTTTTTCTTGAAGGTAAAGTAACTACAAGAATTCCAGACACCTCCATGGAATCAGCCCAGCAGGCCATTAGTTAAATAATTCCAACTGCACTCTGTTATTTGTATTAATTTAGTTTATTTCTTGGAACCAACTACCCTTGGAAGTGATTGATTCCTTCTCCTCCCAGATTGTGGACTTTACTCATAGTTACTATGTGATATTATTTTTTAATTAACATTTGTTTTTCCTATTGGATTATTATATTTCCTTCAAGCATTGATTGAATGTTAACTTGTAAAAGTATAAATAAAAAATTATTAAAAAAAAAAAAAGGATAAGCAGCATAAAATCTGTTTTATTTCTTAGGATCTGGGTTAGTTATTATTGGAAACAGGATACAGTCTGTTCCAGTATGGAGATTTTTATGTTCTTACCAAAACATCCTTCTTCAGGATACCAAAATAGCAGTATACTGTCCTGACCTGAGGAAGGAAGTTTGGGCCTCTGAAAGCTAATTGGTAATGTATAATGTAGTGGCTGGATATGTCAGTCTTTCTCTGGTGTTTCACTGTATGAAGAGTCCTAGCTTCATGGAGGTTCAGTTTAATTTTTATTTCTATTTTTATATTGTGGTTACTTATTTTAAATGGGTTGAAGATCTGAGTTCTGCTTGTCTGAAAGAGACATGGCTTTCTGTTAGCATCGATTGTATGATTGATCTGTTTTAATCTGGTGTGTTTAGTTTTCCAGTAGGTCTATTGATGTTCTAGTGGTCACTGCAGTGTTTTTGGTACTGTCTTGTCCTAGGTAGGTGTTTCTGTGACTTGTGGAAATTACTGCTATTATGGTATGTTGGAATTACTATGTAGGGTCCTGGGTGACATTTGTAGTTATTTGTATTACTTATGTTCTCACTATACCTGGTATTGGATTTTGGATTTAGGTCATATCTTTCTCAGTAGTGGCTCCTTGGAGGGCTTATAATTGTTAAGTTTGTATCTGAGGCAATGGAGGGAGGGTTAAGTGACTTGTCCAAGATCTCAAGCAACATCAGTGTGATTTGAGCCCTGGCTTCCCTAGTTCTCAGCTGGCTGCTCTAACCATGTTTGCTAATCGGCAAACTAAAGGGCCGACATTTTTTCAGTGACAGGCCCCCTATGGTGGAATGCCCTTCCCCAATACATTCGTAATGAAAAAGATATTTTAAAATTTAAAAAACTTTTAAAATCTTATTTATTTAGAGATGCTTTTAATGTTTAAAGTATAGTAAATTTAAAATTGCTGAGGTTATTACTCCCCTTTACCTATTGTCATTTCCTTTATTCTACCCCA
This sequence comes from Geotrypetes seraphini, assembly GCF_902459505.1. Classification (NCBI taxonomy): domain Eukaryota; kingdom Metazoa; phylum Chordata; class Amphibia; order Gymnophiona; family Dermophiidae; genus Geotrypetes; species Geotrypetes seraphini. Next base: position 32,923,675 of record NC_047101.1, on the reverse strand, counting down.
AACAAAAATTGTAACTTTTATCTTTTCTTTCCCAACTGTATGTTTGTTCAGGTTAAATGTTATTTTGTTAAATTGTTAATCCCTTTTTACTTGATAAATTTTTGTAATGTACATCGCTTAGTGATTATAATAGGCGATTAATCAAATTGTGTTAATAAACTTGATAAACTTGAAACTTGATAGTGGAGCTGAAGCCTGGTGGCCTTTTGGCAACTTACCAAAAACATTGCTAAGTTAATTATTTTATGGTTGTAATGCTATGTGACATATTGCAATTATAGGGGAAATCAGAATGGAAGGGAAGGGGGGGGTTAAAGCTTTTTGACTTCACTGTATTCCTATTTGAGTTACTTTTTAATATTGTTTTAATATGATCCGCGTATACATATATTTTATGTACAGCTTTATATTTTATTTCTGTTCTTCTCTGGCAACTGATGTCCACTCTTATTTGAGATTAGTCCCTAGCCAGGAAAAGAGTAGATTTTAATATTTGTATCCAACAATGTTTAAGCTATTTAAAACCCAGTGAGTCTTTTTCAGCAGTCTCACGTTGATACTATGAGGGCAATTTACAAAGCTATTTACTTGGGTAAGTGTGTGTGTGTAGGGGGGGGGAAACATTTTAAAGGTGGAAATGGTGTTTTGAAAAATTGCTCACCCTCTGTGATAACGGTGCAAAAGTACATGCATGGTTTTGCTTTGGTTATTGGTGTAATCTCTACAGGTAAAAGCTATCAGCACTCTTTGCATCAATGTGGCCAGTTATTGACCTGGAATATTCGCAGAACTGTGCAGATCAGCCCAAATGGCTTTTCATTGAGAAAATGAATTTGCTATTTGCATGCTGAAAGTGTAGCATTGGTGATGAGAGCAGATAAAGACCAAACTACCACGTCCTATCTGCCCAGTCATTTCCTGTTGAACTGCTAATGATGTATCCCAGCTGCAAACTGTGACCATTTATTTTTTATTTTTGCAATAAAGCTTTTATCATTTTGCATTCCATTCTCTTAGGCAAATTAAGGGATTTGGATTTGTATGCTGCCTTTTTGTAGTTTTGCAACCACACTCAAAGCAGTTTACATACACGTACTTCAAGCATTTTCCCGATCTGTTCCGGTAGGCTTACAATTTATCTGATGCACCTAAGGCAGTGGAGGATTAAGTGACTTGCCCAGGGTCACAAGAAACAGCATGGGGTTTGAACTAGAGAATGACACGGTGACAAAATTCATCACCGTTCCTGTCCCCGCAGATAACCGTGGGAAATAATCCCATGTCATTTTCTAGTGTCTATTTCAACCTCAGTCCTTCTACACCAGCATTCTTCAAAGCAAAGCTTGTGGGTCAGTGGTTGTGGCCATTCATACTCTGATTCTTCCCTCTTTCCTTAAAGAATGACATGAAGATGGTTTCCCGCGGTTATCTGCGGGGACGGAAACGGTGATGAATTTTGTCACCGTGTAATTCTCTAGTTTGAACCCACAACCTCAGAGTGCTGAGACTGTAGCTCTAACCACTACACCACACACTGAGTAGAAAACCTCTCATTTGGTTCATAGCGAATGCTCATCCATTCTCCTCTAACCGCAAACGACCCAATATTCAGCTAGTGGCAATCAGTGTTTGCTAACTGCTGCTGACATTAAACATGGAAATTTGGAGTCACGTGATATGCTGAGTGGAGCAAGACATGCCTTGCTTGAGCTCCAGGTCCCAGGGTCATCTCCCTCCTACTTGGGTCGTTTAATGGGCTGTATTAGTGAAGCGGTGGAGCACGCATTGTTATGGACAAGTTTATCCGGCACAGTAGCCCATCGATGAGTGGCAAAACCACCCATAAGGACAGGGAGAAGGGCAAGCAGAAACAGAAACATGACCCCAAAATGGCGGCGGTGGCTTTCGGCCTCGGTAGTACGTACCTTGGCTTCCCGATTTGAGCAACTCTTGGGGATAGCTCTTTTCTGTGGAAACCTTGCTGGCTGAAACGACCAGGCACACGGGCGAATTGGAGTCCCGGGTTGCGCTGGTCGAAGTTACGACCACCTCATCGACAGTGGATCTTATTACTATCATGAAGTAATGCCTTTTGAAAATCCAAATATACGATAACAACCGGCTCACCTTTATCCATATGTTCATTCGCCCCTTCAAAGAAATGCAGTAGATTGGCGAGGCAAGATTTCCCTTGACTAAAACCATGTTGGCTTTCTCTCATTAATTCATACTTACTTATATGTTCTGTCATTTTGTTCGTTATAATAGTCTCTACCATTTTGCCCAGCACTGACGTCAGACTCACTGGTCTATAATTTCCTGGGTCACCTCTGGAACCCTTGTTAAAAATCAGCTGAAATTGTTTGAAATTCTGGATGAACAGATATAAGTCTCACTCGGTCATCCGATGGAAAATTTTACATTGGGGTGACTATCCATTTGATTGATAGTCTTTAGAGAGGAATTCTGCTGGTCTGGCCTTAAGACCAAAGGGTTCCCACACATCTGATATTCTTGCATCAGTTCTCAAAATATTCACAGAGTTTGCCATCAGATGAAAAATTGGTAGAACAATGGTTCCAACTTTGTGAAAGCCTTCTCTGTAATTGGAGAGCATGATGATAATGAAGATGTGGATGCAAGTGACAAATTAGACAGCACTATTTCTAATGCAGATGATAATGACATTAATGGTAAAATACTGTAGATATATAGTGCTATAAAGAAGTCCATTGATGCAGACAGAGGTTTCCTTGATTAATACCTGGAGAAAAGACATCAGTGGTACTGCAGTCTGGTATGATTTGAAGGAACCTTTTATCAGACTGAACAATCTACTTCATGCCAGTGCAACTGCTGAGCAGCTTTTTACCATTGTGGTTTAATAAGGACTCATAAGCACACTTGCATGAGTGAGAGTCATCTTCAAACTGTTGTCTTCCTAAGATGTTGGGGTAAAAATGTTAACGATAGTCGCATACATTGTAGATGCAGTATTTTTACTTTTTGCTCAGAAAAGTATTATATTTGGCAATAATGTTTTTACTTTCACAAAAGTAAAAATTTTTAATGTGTTCTTCACTTTATATTTACTCTTAAGTATTAAAAATACATTTATTTTTACTTTTAGTTAAGTACTCCCCACTGCCAAACTGCTGTATGCCCCAGTAAGTATGAGGACCATGCAATGGGTTACCAGATTTTCAAGAATGAAAATCCAGACCAATGGCCCAGCCTTGCCCCGCCTCTCAACCTATTCGCTTGTCGGGAGGACATTGGCATATGTGCTGGTGTGACTTCCCACACATTGCATCTGCATGTGCACAGATGCCGTCCCGATGCCGCTGCTAGCTGGAGGCTTTTCAAAACCCAGACAAAGTGCTGGCTTTTGAAACGCCGTCCAGGGAAATCCGGACGTCTGGTATCCCTACTGCTGGGACTTCTAGGTATTATTTTACGATACTGTTAATTCTATCATTGCAGGCTGCAGGGTAGCCTACATTTACTCTAAGGCTTCAAATATTTCGTATTACTCATTTTGTCATTCATAGTGGCAGTCCCAGTATTAGTGTTGAATTATTTAGGATAGCTGCTAGTTTATGCTTGTGCTGCTTCTTCATTATCTCATGCCTTCTTGAAGTCTTTTTATGGTCTCCCCATCACTCTTCTAGAAGGATGTTCCATGTATCTACCGCCCTTTGCAGGTGAAAATATTTCCCGATGTTGCTTTCAAGTACACCCGCATGAAGCCTCCTGTCATGCACTCTCGTTCCTCATTCCCACTGAAGAAGGCTGACTTGCATATTCGTAGTGTTTGTCAGGAATTTGAATATCGGAGACATAATCCCCCTGCTTCTCTCCTCTAGAGCAGCAGTCTCAACTTTATGTACACTGCCTCAGTTGTATGCAAATCTTTCTCATGCTTATTCATGGTGAATTTTGTAAAATAAATCTGGCTTGGCTGAGAGGGCTAAGGACCACTGCTCTAGGGTACTCTCCCCTAGCTAATGGTAAGCTATGAGAGCTTACTGGGCATGTGCAAGGGGATTCTACTCCTTGAGCCCCTCCTCTGCCCTGACAGTTGTATCCCTAGCACTAGATAATGTAATAGTTGAGGGGACGGTGGGCGGGCAAGTGTGGCTGCATTCCCCTGCTATCTACGAAGAACACCTGTTACAGGTAAGCAACTTTGCTTTCGCCGGAGACAAGCAGGGGATACGCAGGCACACTTGAAGGTGAGTCCCAAGCTGAAGTTATTGAATGGGTGGAGGTAGTTCTTATAGTGCAAAATTCTTCAGCTCTTAAACTAACTCAACTGTCTTTTCGAACTGTGTATTATAGCTAATCTTATGTAAACTACATTGAACTATCCGGTAGTTGCGGTATAGAAATAAATTCTTATTTTAGATCGCCCTAGAGAATGACACAGTGACAGAATTTGTCACCGTCTCCTGGGATAACAATGGAGAAACCATCCCGTGTCATTCTTTAGTGTCTATCTCAACCTCAGCTCTTCTACACCAGCATTCTTCAATGCAAGGCTTGAGAGTCAATGGCTGGGCTCATTCATACTCTAATTCTACCCTCTCTCCTTAAAGAATGGCATGGAGATGGTTTCCCACAGTTATCCGCAGAGACGGGCAAGCACGCCTTCTCTCATAGAACATTTGATATAGACACTGCATCATTTTGAACGCTTTCCGTTGGACCATCTCCACCATGTGTATCTGATTCATTGCAGAGGTAGGCTGCCCGATATTCGGCACTATTTAACAGTCCAGGAACAGTTCCTGGCGGGTTAAATAGCACTTAGCCGGCTAAGCACTAATATTCAGCCCAAACTGGATTCTAAATATTAGAACTTGATAGCTAGTGGATAGCGATCTATGTTGCGTAACTTACCCATCTATCTACAAAATTTAAAGTGCTAGCTGGCTAAGTTTAGCAGCCGAATCAGGCTATATAAATAGCTGATCTATCTTTGGCTGCTATAAACGTCGTATCCTGCCAGCGCTGAATATTGACTTAGCCCAAAATACACCAGATAGTCAATGCTGGTTACTGGCAATGGACCAGCATTGAATATCTGGGCTTAGGGCTGACCACGGGAGTCAGCTTAGCTAATTCCCACAGTCTGAATATTGGACCCAGGGGGCCTGATTCTCTATAGGATGCCAGTCTTGGCGACCACCTAAGAAGCAGCTGAGAATCATGCAGAATCATGTCCATGTTAAACAATGGAAGCCTTACCCTCTGATTCTCTAACCGGCGCCCATGTCAACTGGCACCGGTTAGAGAATCATGCCTGCCTGGTCACAAAGATAGGCAGGGCAGGAATGTGTAGAACTGGGCAGGTCTAGGGTGGGTCTAGGGGTCCGTATTTTACTAAAGTAAAATCTGGTACCCCTCGACTCACCTCATGCAAAGCCATGCTGTCCTATTGCGCTTTTAGAAAAGAAATTAAGATAGTATTTATTATTTGACAAATTTCTCTCTTAATCTGTGCTTTTATCTTTTTTTTTAATTTATTTATTTATAATTTTCAAAATATTCAGTTCAAGATTTAACTTGTACAGAAAGTGATGTAATCACTTTCTGCTTTTATCTTTAATATAATTAATTTTACTCCATTAATTTTAAATTTTAATATAACAGGCTGTATTCCTTTTCTTATTATTTTGTATTTCACTGATTTTCCAGTTTTTCTTTTTTGGAAACCGCCTAGAATTATTTTGATTAAGGCGGTATAGAAAAAAATAAAGTTAAGGTATGACGGGATATAAATAAAGCTGTTATTATTATTTTTATTATTATTTATGCCACATAGGTATTTAAACATCTCTATCATATCTCTCCTTTCCCGCCTTTCCTCCAAAGTATACATATTGAGATTTTTAAGTCTGTCCTCCTACTCCTTATAACAAAGACCACCGACATTTTAGCAGCCTTCCTCTAGACCAATTCCATCCTGTTTATATCTTTTTGAAGGTGCAGCCTCCAGAATTGTACACAATATTCTAAATGAGGTCTCGCCAGAGTCTTATACAGGGGCATCAATACCTCCTTTTTCCTAATGCACCCAAGCATCCTTCTGTCTTTCTCCATTGCCTTTGCTACCTGTTTGGCCTCCCTAAGATCATCACATTTGATCACACCCAAGTCCCACTCCTCTTTTGTGCACAAATGTTTTTCACCCCCTAAGCTGTAGGCGTGAGCAGTTATGCTAACTCAATAGTTGGCGTACATGCTTGTGTCTAAATGTAGTCAGTCACCTGCGTGTTAGTATTATGTAGCCCTTTCAGGACCAAGGGACATATTTGTCCCATAACTTTAAAATCCTATCAATTTTGATTGGGATAGTCTACAGTTCTAAATTTGATATGTACGGATTCCATAGGATACTGCCTTTATGTAAACAAACTGGTTCCGACATTCATTCATTAGCGTCGTTGCTAGATTGACGAGAAGATTCACTTGCCACACTGTCCATAAGCCAGAAGTGTGATTTTTTTTTAAATAAAAATAATGATATTTCACAAAAAAAATCAATTTTTTGGCATCTGCAAGCCCTTTTTACCGTAAAAATGTCGTCAAAACCACAAAAATTGGCCTACGATCCTTATGGTCCTGAAAGGGTTAACCCATGCATGTAATTGTGCAACATACCTCTGACCTGCTTATGCCCCTCCCAAATCCACTCGCCCTTGATTTTGGGTTCTTTGAGTGCACAAATTAAGAACATAAGAATTGCCATAACGGACAGACCCAAGGCCAAGTCCAGTATCCTGTTTCCAACAGTGGTCAACCCAGAGTCCAAAGTACCTAGAAAGATCCGAAGTAGTAAAACAGATTTTATGCTTCTTATCCTAGGAATGCGCAATGGATTTCCCCAAGCCATCTCAATAATGGCCTATGGACTTCTCTTTTAGGAAATTAGCCAAGCCATTTTTAAACCCTGCTAAGCTAACTGATTTCACCACATGCTGTGGCAAGGAATATTTTCTCCAGTTTGTTTTAAATCTACTACTTAGTCTTAGTATATTTGGAAAGCGTGAACAAGCATTTAACATCTACCCTTTTCACTCCACTCCATATTTTATAGACCTCTATCATATCACCCCTGAGTTGTCCAAGCTGAAGAGCCCTAGCCGCTCTTGCCTTTCCTTTTTTAATTTGTGTCACCCTTCTCTGTAACTTTTCTAATTCTGGAAGTTTGGGTGCACAACTTTTTTGATTTGGGCGTAATTGATCTGCACGAGCACTTTTAATGGAGCCAGTTCACTAACCTCTCTGTGTATGCTAGACCTTATGAAGGCTAACACTGGCTAGCATGCTTTATCAATTAGTCTCGTCATTTTAATAATAATAATAATTTTATTCTTATATAGCGCCATACCGAAAAAGTTCTAGGCGGTTCACAACAAGCAGAGCTAGTACATGGGATGTAGATAAAATACATCAGACTAGAATAAAAGAAACTTATTGACAGTTAAAAACAGAATACAAGATACCAACCTAACAGGCCGAGCTGATACAAAACAACACGGATAAAATACATCAAGTTAAAATCTGGAAAAAAAAACTTGTTGAAAAATAAAAACCGGATGCGGTAAGATACCCATTGAAAAGTTGTGTCTTTAAATCACAGCAACATGGCTAAATCCTAAAACGCACAGTAACAATAGGTACCACTGACATAACTTCCTTGTCATAAGTTAAAAAGAGGGGAAAAGTGGCTCCAAGGCTGTACTCAACGATGTCATTGGGAAAATCCTGAAGGAGCAAACTTAGCCATGATTGGGCATTGCATGTTTACTAGGACAGCTCTGAAAGAAAAAAATCCTTTCAGAACATTTTCTTCTTCAAAATCAATATTTTACAACTAGAATAAAACTGTGTCCCCACCCCCACCCCATCCCATATTCTGTGCACAACTCCAGGTTATTAATCATCTTCAAGCTGAAGTGATAACATGTCAGAAGGGAGCATAGTGTAGAACAGCACGTGGTGTTAGACTGAGCAGACCAATATTTCATGCCGCTGGGAGCTGATTGCATAAATTGCTTTGAAAAGTGATTCCTCCTCCTTGGAAGTTTTAATGTCCTGAATGAAAAATCCATCTGCGCAAGGTATAATTAATCCTTCCCACATGCAGCGCTATAGGTCCAATGTTGCTAAATCTCGGTCCTCATGCACCATCTGCTCCATATTTCCATATCACCTACATATGACCCTGTTATGGCAATAATTTTTCCTATTCCCTGTTTATAGAAGAATCTCTTAGAACCAGGGCTCTCTGAAATGAAAGCTCAAGCTTTATTTCATTGTTTTTACAACAAATGCTGAACTGTATATGAGTGGAAGAATAGTCGGTTCATAGTCGCGCGCCGACAATCGAGCGCTGACAATTTGGCGCAAGAAAGAAGCGCGCCGCAGGAAATCTTAGTGTTAAAGAGCTCCGAAGCGGGTTGTGAGTGGGGAACTCCCCCCCCCACACTTTACTGTATAGTGTTTGCCCTGCTGTTGGGGGGGGGGGTGTTGGGGGGTTGGGACCCTCCATTATAGAGAAAACGTAACTTTTTCTGATTTTTTGGGGGGGAAAGTTCCATTTTCTCTATAATGTGAGGGGTTGCACCCCACACCCCCCTCCCTCCAACGGCAGCGTGAACACTATGCAGTAAAGTGTGTGGGGGGGGTTCTCCCCCACACCCCCCCGTCAGAGCTCTTTAAAACTAAGTTTTCCCGCAGCGCGCTTCTTTCTTGTGCCGAATTGTCAGCGCTCGATTGTCGGCGCGCTGCTGTCTGATGTGCGATTATTCCGTCACCGAATAGTCAATGGTGTATCAGACTGACAACCAGGGATGTCCAGTTCAATTCCTACTGCTGCTCCATGTGGTCTTAGGCAAGTCATTTAACCTTCTTGGTACAAATGTAGGAGCCTTTTTACTAACTCTGGTTTAATGTGAGACCTTACTGCAAGTTTAACAGGACAAGTGCAGTATTGAGGGCATTCCCAGAATTTGCCATCACAGGTGCTGTGTTAAATCTGCAGCCACTATATCTCCATTCTGCTGGGAGATAGCACAGACAGGAATCTGGAATGGTATATATCATAAGAGATACCAAAAATTGATGTCTGTCTAATTTATATGTCCAAATGTAATAAAGGTACAATCGTATTCTGTAAAGAACAATCTCAACTAAATGTACGTTGTAGATAGTTAAAGTAGGGGTTCATTCACACAAAAAATCACAAAAACAGGACAGTTGACAAAATCATAAATAAACGGAGAAAAATAAACCTCAATTGTGGGTCGCCAGGACTACACAAGTACCTAAGCTCACCACCTCATCACGGGTTTATAAAAAAACTCCGTACAGTTATAAATTACTTTCATACTTCAGCATCTCTTTAGAAGAATAGTTTTCAGAAAATTCTCAAAGGATTTGAAATTCAACGTCCTATAATTTTCTATAAGTAAGTGAGACAGCCCCAAACTAACTATATATATGGCAATCAGCTACAGCTGTAGATAAATTCTAAACAACGTCTAGTAGCGTGGCTAAACACTTTTGCATCTTAGCGTGTATAAGAGAGTCAAACACTCATCTGAAGATGAGGGCCATTTTGAGAGAGACTGGCCGCCCGTCATACAGCTGACAGCGTGGAGACAACTTTGTTAACGAATCCCCTGAAGTAGCCTGGTTGCAGGCGAAATAGAAGATATTTTCTATCGGGACGAAGATGTTTCTTCAGATGAGTGTTTGACTCTCTTATACACGCTAAGATGCAAAAGTGTTTAGCCACGCTACTAGACGTTGTTTAGAATTTATCTACAGCTGTAGCTGATTGCCATATATATAGTTAGTTTGGGGCTGTCTCACTTACTTATAGAAAATTATAGGACGTTGAATTTCAAATCCTTTGAGAATTTTCTGAAAACTATTCTTCTAAAGAGATGCTGAAGTATGAAAGTAATTTATAACTGTACGGAGTTTTTTTATAAACCCGTGATGAGGTGGTGAGCTTAGGTACTTGTGTAGTCCTGGCGAGCCACAATTGAGGTTTATTTTTCTCCGTTTATTTATGATTTTGTCAACTGTCCTGTTTTTGTGATTTTTTGTGTGAATGAACCCCTACTTTAACTATCTACAACGTACATTTAGTTGTAATTTATATGTCCACCACGAATTTATTAAAATATTTAGAAAGGAAATAAATAACATTACATTTAAAGCAGTTTGATTAGAGTATATCAAAAATGTATTATTTAATTCATATATAATCTATTTGTTATCACAACGGTTGTAATTAGTCAAAGATTTAATTAAACTTGTTTCCTTGTTTATTTGAAATTTTGTTCCTTTTTCTTTCTCTGCTGGGAGTTAGCACAGAAGCATGTAATGCCTGATCCTTTGCTAACTGAAAAAAACAGCAATTAGCACACGGTGCTTGCAGCTCGCTCAGTCCAAAATGCCTTCCGCGCTCATTCATCACGCATGACGTTGCCTTCCAACACACAAAAGAGCACTTAGCATGCAGTTTACTACACAGTAACTGCAAAAATACCGCAAAGTCCCTTCGTATGCTAGAGGCTACCATGGAATAAACCATTCATAAACCCCCAAATTCTATATATGGCACCCAAAATTGGGTGTAGATTCAAGATGTGTGCCCAATAAAATGAGCCAATTGGTACCAATTTGGATTTACATAGGTGCATATCTGGCTGCAGGCAACCCCAAAGGGGTTCAAGGGTAGGTCAGGGGCATTCCTAAAATTTGCATGCAGTGTTCTAGAACACTTAAATTGGGCACAGGGAATTACACCTGGTGTCATCAAGTGTAAATCCTTGTGCCCAAATTTGGATACCAATATTGTCACTCGATGCTATTTCATCATGGTAATATTTCGGCATCATTTACTGAATGAAGCCATAAGGGCTTGATGTAGTTTCCAAATTTATTAACAATTTGTCTAAGCGGTGTACAGAGTTGCAATATAAAACGTTTAAAAATTTTTTGAGGGGTCGAACAAAGACATAAGACATAACATGACATACCAGAACAAATGGAGAGGAGGGCTGAACTACAATTGAAATCGGACAAAAGAACACAGATGGATGTCATATTAGGAAGGGGATGCTCTGCTCTTCCTTTGTTGGAATCAGGAGGTGTAGAGAGGTCAAAGGTCTTACGCATCTGTGAATAAGAAAGTTTTTACATTTGTCAAGATGTGTCTCTTCTCGTAAATGTAGTGGAAGCGAGTTCCATTCCAAAGGGTAGGGGCAGTAACTGAGAATATCCGTTTCCGAGAAGTATCATAGAAAATATGTCTTAAGGAAGGGACGTTTAAGACAACTTGGTTACTCTTAAAGAGCAGTAGGGGATGAGTAGGCAGGGAAATACATTGTGTACCTGAAGATAACTCACTTTGAGCTACTGCTGAAAAAGGTGTGATCTAAATCCAACCAAATACTATAATTAGGTGCTTTTGCAGTACGGTTTAATGTATAGTCTCCATGAACACCTGGCATAGCAGATGATAAAGAGGACAAGTTATTCAAAGGAGTTACCTGGATAAATCAACCTGATCACAGTTTAGCAGGGAGCTTATTATTTTAGGGAGACAGGGAGATTCTACCTGCTAACCATCTATTTCAATTTGGGCAAAAAGCAACACTCTTCATCTCATTAATTGTGCAGGGATCTGTACTGGGACCGGTGCTATTTAACTTATTTATAAATGAACTGGAAATTGGAACGACGGGTGAGGTGATTAAATTTGCAGATGACACTAAACTGTTCAAAGTTGTTAAAACGCATGCGGATTGTGAAAAATTGCAGGCGGACCTTAGGAAATTGGAAGACTGGGCGTCCAAGTGGCAGATGAAATTTAAAGGGGACAAATGCAAAGTGATGAATCACAGTTACCGGATGCTAGGGTCCACCTTGGGGGTTTGCGCCCAAGAAAAGGATCTGGATATCATTGTAGATAATAAGACGAAACCTTCTGCCCAATGTGTGGCTGCGGCCAAAAAAGCAAACAGGATGCTGGGAATTCTTAAAAAAGGGATGGTTAACAAGACTAAGAATGTCATAATGCCCCTGTATAAATCCATGGTGGACCTCATTTGGAGTACTGCATTCAATTCTAGTCTCAAGAAAGATATAGCATCACTAGAAAAGGTTCATAAGAACATAAGAATTGCTGCTGCTGGGTCAGACCAGTGGTCCATCGTGACCAGCAGTCCGCTCATGCGGCGGCCTTCTGCTTCAAAGAAGAGCGACCAAGATGGTAAAGGGAATGGAGCTCCTTTCGTATGAGGAAAGACTAAAACGGTTAGGGCTCTTCAGCTTGGAAAAGAGATATGATTGAAGTCTACAAAATCCTGAGTGGAGTAGAACGGGTACAAGGGATCGATTTTTCACTCTGTCAAAAATTACAAAGACTAGGGGACACTCGATGAAGTTACATGGAAATACTTTTAAAACCAATAGGAGGAATTTTTTTTTTCCACTCAGAGAATAGTTAAGCTATGGAACGCGTTGCCAGAGGATGTGTTAAGAGCGGATAGCGTAGCTGGTTTTAAGAAATGTTTGGACATGTTCCAGGAGGAAAAGTCCATAGTCTGTTATTGAGAAAGACATGGGGGAAGCCACTGCTTGCCCTGTATTGGTAGAATGAAATATTGCAACACCTTAGATTTTGGCCAGGTACTAATGACCAGGATTGGCCACTGTGAGAATGGGCTACTGGGCTTGATGGGCCATTGGTCTGACCCAGTAAGGCTTTTCTTATGTTCTTATGTTGTGAAAGCCTGACCAGTACAGGACAATCCACATATCATCACTAATTAACAAACTACCAGAGCATCTAACCATAATTTTCATTCTTTAAGTGACCATCCAGTATATAACTCCCAAACTAATGTTGTATTCCTCATGTATGTTGACCTAAATTCTCTCTGCGAATGCTTTAAGATATTATATGTGAAACTAACTTATCTCTGGAATTGCTAAGTGATGTTGACAATCATATTGGATAAATATCTCTGTAGCCTCTATTGCCTTAGTTTTCTGTATCTCATTTTTGTTCAATTATTATGTATGTTATCTTGTAACACATTGAGCTCTCTAGGAAGGATGGGATATAAAATAAATTATAAAAATATATAGCTGCCTCCTAATTTTACAGCTGCGTGTCCAAATTTGCAATTAGCACCTATCTTTTCATGTGCAATTTATAGAATACAGTCAGTTTCATGTGTAACATAATTTAATAATTGGATGCTAATCTGGTTAACCAATTATTGGTATAATTGGTTTTAATTGATGCTAATTGACACTTAACCACATAACTGCACTTAGGATTCTTTAAGTTCTGCACTCAAATTCCAGAGCATAGACCTAGGAGCATTTACTCCAATCATTCGGCTGGAGTAAGTGCTCGCGTCTAAAGGTTGGCGTGTAAATGTGGACTTCCATTTGTATTCTATGACAGCAGTTGAGGGCACAAGTCCGTTATAGAATCGCTTTTTAGCTTGCATCTTCCCATCATCTCTGGAAGTCGTTGCCAGAGAACGTGGTGAAATCAGTTAGCTTAGCGAGATTTAAAAAAGGTTTGGCTAATTTCCTAAGAGAAGTCCATAAGCCATGATTGAGATAGCTTGGGGAAATCCACTGCTTATTCCTAGGATAAGCAACATAAAATCTGTTTTACTAATTGGGATTTAGCTAGGCATTTGGGATCTGGGTTGGCCTCTGTTGGAAGCAGGATGCTGTGCTTGATGGACCTTCGGTCTGTCTCAGTTTGGCAATTCTTATGTTCTAATTTTAGTCGACCTTTTGAGAATGATCAGCCCGGTGTTAAAACCAACATAGAACTCAGACTACCATGCCGGTTTTAACTCTGGTTAGTACATAGGGGCTCTTTGTGTCATCTGTATAATTCTTGGTGTGGTTGAACTTACAGAAATGAATTAAAAATGAGAGTGAAAGGATAGTTGGTATCTGAGTGATGTCATGTAACCAATCTCTTGTTTTGTACCACACTACAACAATATATCAAAGGACAGAAGAGAAATCTAGATAAATAGCCAACACTCTCTTCAAATCACAAACCAATTGGTGAATTCACTCACAGGAGTTGGAAATTATGGGATAATTTCATCACTGGCATAAAAAAAACCTCCTGTGCTCTACAAGTAACAGCTAATAGTGAGCTCTCAGTTACTCTTAGGCTTTTCCTTCTCATGTGGTAGAACATAAGAATATAAGAAGTGCCTCTGCTGGGTCAGACCAGAGGTCCATCGTGCCCAGCAGTCCGCTTGTGCGGCGGTCCAACAGGTCCAGAACTTGTGTAGTAGTCCTCTATCTATACCCCTCTATCCCCTTTTCCTTCAGAAAATTGTCCAATCCCTTCTTGAACCCTAATACCCTACTCTGTCCTACCACGCCCTCTGGAAGCGCATTCCAGGTGTCCACCACCCTCTGGGTGAAGAAAAACTTCCTAGCATTGGTTTTGAATACGTCCTCTCTCAGCTTTTCCGAATGCCCTCTCGTTCTTGTGGTTTTTGAAAGTTTGAAGAATTCTTATTTCATCATTGATTTGTGATTTGAAGCGTGTTCATACGAGTAGGTTATTTCTTTGAAAATCACCCAGAATGTCTGCCTGTAAACGGATGTGTTTCATCTCATTATGGTCACACTTTCACCTCCACTGAGCATGGAGCTGAGTCGGGATTGCAGGTATTGGTTTTGAAAAGCATTGCAAATAAATTTGAGAAAGGTGTTGTATGTATTAAGCAGTAGGCCTGAATGTGTGCAATTTTCAGAGGTAAATGATTTCCCTGACTGCATGCACTGATTTTGCAGGCGCTATGTTTTAAATTTGCCTCTTCCACTCCGCCACTGCTTTAATGTTGTGAAGATTCGTTACAATCCAATATTTCGCTGCACATAAGCGCTTCCAACAAACCAGCTGTAAAAGCAACAAATGCTCCCTCTTTTACAAAGATGGAGCACAGGTTTTAGCACCAGCAGTGACGATAAGTGCTCAGACGGGCACAGAATTTCTATGAGCGTTGGAGCAGTTACTGCCGCGGCTGGCGCTAGAACCCACACTATGCGTTAGCAAAGGAGGGGACAGATCTTTTCCCTGAGCTACAACAATGCCTTCGAGTCAGCCACTGACCCATGGCTACATTGGAGTAAAGGGGTGGATTGCCATTGTCTTATCCTGCGCAATGCGTGGCTCCACTATGGCGCTGCTGCTCGACATAGGGCCCCTTAGGCTCATAGCATTAATTAATAAGTATAAATTCCTATTCCCCATTACCCTGGCTTGAGGATGGCATGGACTCATCTGGCAGTGAGTTTTATTTTGTATAACCATTTGTCCTCCTATGAGCTAATAATTTTGCAATATCAAGTTTTGGTGGAAAGCCTACATTCCACTTAGCCATCCAACCACAGAATGGGGGGGCAGGTAAACTGCCTCCGAGGAACAGATGCATAAATGTTTGGGTAAAATTACAGATATAAGTGCCACCACAAGTTGATACTAATTGATATATGACCTAAATGGAGGAAAAAAGATCTCAGAATCACCTTTTGGGGATCATGGATTTCTCACCCCCAAAATTGTACGGTGATGAATCTCAGTCATTGATCAAAAACCTCCATCCTATCCTATGAAAATAAATTATTATCTTTTTTAAATTTTATTTTCTTCTGTTATTTAATTTCATGTATTTCTTATAATTTTCTTGTGTTATTTAATGTCATATATTTTTTTTATATTATTTAATTTATCATAGTATAAATAAATCAATGTTACTGATGCCAGCAGTAGAATGAATTGAACACTTATCTGAAAATGATGGTAAATCAAAGTGTCTTCATACAAGGGTAGAATACCCAAAACGGCAAGAAAATCGTTGCTATATCCGACTACATGCTGGACACAGTGAAAGTGCTCAATATGATACTAATCCGACCGGTCCCGTTTCTCCCTAATATCCGGGCTTTATCAAGAAACGAGTGCACGTATCTGGTTGATCTGTTGAAAATCACTTTTCAGATAAGTGTTCAATTCATTCTACATGAAATTAAATAACACCAGAAAATAAAATTTTTAAAAAAATATGAATTTATTTTCATAGGATAGGATAGACGTTTTTGATCAATGATTGAGATTCATCACTGTACAATTTTTGGGGTGAGAAATCCATGATCCCCAAAAGGTGATTCTGAGATATTTTTTCCTCCATTTAGGTCATATATCAATTAGTATCAACTTGTGGTGGCACTTATATTTATTTTGTTGATACACATCCTTTACCTAGTGTATTTGATTGTAAAATTACAGATACACTCGACATTCTAATCGTCTCTGTGTACAAATTAGTTCCCTAACACTTGCTTGTCTTATATGGAAAGGTGCGGGACGGGACGGTAGAAGGGTGGTGACGGTCCCGGTCCCGGTCAGCGAGCTCTGCTTATTTCATAATTAAAGCATGAAGGTTTGCAGATCTGAGCACTTTACACACAGAAAAATATTTTATTGACATGTTCGATTTTAGGATTGATGAATTCATAAAGCCTGTGTTTGGGATCAGTTGCCTTACATGTAGAAAGATTGTCTGCAAGTCAGTTTAACTGCAGATCTGAGCAATTTTGTTACGGGTCAGAAAGCAGAATCTTACCTATAGAATGACCTTAGAATATTATGCTCTTTCTCCTCCAAAATGAGAACTGAAAAATGAAAATATGTTATAGAGTCTTAATTAATGCTCTTTCCCTCTCTTAGTCAATTGAATTATTAGCCTGGAAGCTATGAAACAAGCAGCTGAATTTCATCTTTACCTCATCTTTTTTTCTAAACCATTAGAAAAGAGAAAAATATATAAACAAATTTGTTTATTTATGTCTTTTTTTAGGCCCTCCAAACCATCACAGTCAGTCCACGTTGAGGCCACCTTTGCCGCCCCCTCACAACCACACGCTGTCCCATCACCATTCCTCTGCCAACTCCCTGAACAGGAACTCTCTCACGAACCGGAGGAATCAGATCCACGCACCACCTCCTGTACCCAATGACCTGGCCACAACCCCAGAGTCGGTGCAACTTCAGGACAGCTGGGTGCTCAACAGCAACGTACCCCTGGAGACCAGGTGAGCCATGATTGGTGGTAAAGAGAGAAGATTGGCAACCAAAGTAATGCAAATTAACCCTGAATATTCAGTGCTGGTGCCCGGGCATGGATTGGTGCTGAATATCCCAGATTTGTTATGCCTTCAGGTTGAATATCAGCTTGGTTCGCTTTTGGAAACTGTAAGGATCGTTGAAAGTAATGGAGTAGAGATGAGGCATCTTCAAATATTAATTGACCTAATAGATCTTTTATTTCGAATCCATTACTCTGGAGCGATCTTAGTAATCCTGTAAACTGTGATGTGAGGTAACGGTGAGGGGCATGTCTCTCTTCTGCACACCCCCTCCTGGTCTTTAACTGGTAAACTTAAAAGTTCCCCTTGAGGGCCACTCCTTTTCTTCTGTTTATCTGTGTGGAGACAAGAGTCATCCCTAGTTGTTTCCAAGTTTATTTACAGTTTGATATACCGACCATCAAACAAATATCTGGACGGTTTACAACAGTTAAAATTAGAGTTTAAAAAAGTAATAAAAATAAAAATAAAATAGAGTAACATAAAAACCAGACAAAGACAAAGATACGGACAAAGTTGATACAATAGGCACTGGGAGAGGGGAAGACTCAAAGTCAAAATCAAAATAAAAGGGAGGTCGGAAGGGGAAGGGAGAGAACGAATAGGGGAGGGGAGGGGGGTCGCTTCATAAAAGCAGTTGTTTTTAACAATTAAAGATGGAAGAAAAAGGGTCTTATCCAGAATTTTGGTAGGCGTCTTGAAATAAGGTTTTTAGTTTGGTTTTGAATTTGCCGAGTAAGTTTTCCGATTGAAGGTGAGATGGCATTGCGTTCCAGAGGGAAGGAGAAGATAGAGTTTCGAGTGTAGAAAAGATCTTTGAGACACGGAACAGTCAATAGATTTTGATCAGCGGATCTCAGGGCCCGAAGAGAGGCATAAGGAATGAAAAGTTTGATCAGCCTCAAGATAGAAAAATATACCAAGGTTTTAGGAATCGCTCTAGACTCCTCACTGAACTTTGAAATCCACGTTAACGCCATAATCCGGAAATCTTTACTTGCACTACAGCAACTAAAAAGAATTAGACCATACTGTAATGTGAACAATGTTCAATGCGCTGAAATCCTAATTATATTATTTTGTAGCGAAACAACACATTTGTAGGAGTATCTAAATTGAAATTTTCTCTCCAAGGCCAACACTTGCTGATGACGGCTTAGGAACTTTTTTCTTCTGCTTTGTGTCCATTTACATATATCCTGAATGATTAAAATCTTATCACCCAGAAAATGGCAATTAAATGAATGAAACACAGCAAAGCTTCTTTGTATTGATAAAAGACAAAAAAATAACTAGAAACTCTCTAGAATGTCTATTATATTTAAGCTGTATGAAGAAACCTCCTCTAAAGATCTCTGAGAATGTTCCTGAGCTATATGGGACCTAGGAATTAAATATATCTTGCACAAAGGAGAAATGTTTTGTTCATTATATCTCAGTTATCATTCCATAGGGAACTGATAAAATAGCTCTTTAGGAGTAGCTGTTAATGTAGGGAAATCCAAAAGTCTCAGGTTCAACTGTCACATATAATTAGCAAAATTTTCAATCCTCTGCTGGAAAACCATGTTATCTTGAATTAAAGCTGTTTGAGTCGGTTGGAATTGGATAGACCAGGGGTGCCCAACACGTCGATCGCGATCGACCAGTAGCTCAGGAAGGCAACGCGAGTCAATCGTTAGACTCGTGTTGCCGTCCTGATCTACCGGGCCGATCAGTCTTCCTCTCCAGTGTTCTCCCTTGGGCCTTTTAGCTGGGCGGTCCGCCCAGCTGTCATCTGCTGCTGCCGCTGCTGCTGAACATTAAAAAAACCCAAAAAAACGGCTTGGAGATTTCAGCCCGTAGCGAACTTATGCTCCGTGGCTCTAACGTGTGCGTGCCGGCTTCCCTTCTCTTCCCTCCGAAACCGGAAGTTATGTCCGGGGGGGGGGGAGAAGGGAAGCCGGCACGCACATGTTGAGAGCCCTGAAGCAAGCGTTCGCTATGGGCTAAGGCGGGAGACAGGTTAGTGAAGCATTTGCTCTTCTTGCTGACGGGTCCTGCCTACTTCCTGTTTCCGCGAAGGCAGGACCCGGCAGCATTTCCCCCAATAGGTCGATCGCGATCTTGGGCCAATCAGCCTTCCTCTCCCCACGGCAGAATTGACGTCGGGGAGAGGAATGCTGGTCGGCCAAAGCAGGGAGAGGTTGGGCCTGCATCGGCTTTCGAGCCTGTTATTGGTGGCGGTTTGGGTCCTGGTCCCCGATGGCAATGGCTTGGGAGAGGTCAGGGAGAAAGAAAGAAAAAGGGCAGACAGGGAAACAGAAGGAAAGAAGAGAAACAGAAAAAAAAGAAAGGGAGGCAGAGAGAAAGAAAGGGCAGGGAGAGAGGAAGGAAAAGTTGGGGGAGAGAATGAGGTCTGGAGGAGAGGAAGCATAAAGGCTAAAAGAAAGGAAGAAAGATTGGATGCACAGTCAGAAGAAGAAAGTGCAACCAGAGACTCATGAAATCACCAGACAAGGTAGGAAAAATGATTTTATTTTAAATTTAGTGATCAAAATGTGTCTGAATTTATATCTGCTGTCTATATTTTACACTAAGGTCCTCTTTTACTAAACCGCAATAGTGTTTTTTAGCGCAGGGAGCCTATGAGCATCGAGACCAGCGCTGGGCATTCAGCGCAGCTCCCTGCGCTCTAAAAACTGCTATCGTGGTTTAGTAAAAAGGGAGGGGGCCAGGGGGGTATATTTGTTTATTTTTGTATAGTTGTTACTGAGGTGATAGTGCATAGAGTCATCTGCTTTGACCTCTTTGAAAAACCCTGGAATAGGAATGATAATTAACATTTAATTTTATTGTTGGTAGATCATTTTGACTTGGTCATTTTAAAAGTAGCTCGCAAGCCCCAAAAGTGTGGGCACCCCTGGGATAGACAATTCTTAACTTTTAAAGTATTGTGCTCAAAGTCTGTTTGAACTTCAGAATTCGAGTTGAATTTTGCTGAACGGAGGGGGGTCAGAGCATGTATAATACTAGTTTCACATAATGAGGTTCTTATAGGTACACAACTAATAGAATTACCATAATGCATTTTTCATTCATACACTCACGGGATCTTACTTATAAAGGCATATAGACTGAGTATTGGCCTTTCCTAGATTAATAATAAAGAACTTGTTTGAAATGAAGCACTGAGGGAGATCTTGAGAAGCAATCCTGATGTTAGATTGACAGAAGTTTAGTTTTAATTTATATTTCATCCAGAATGTAGTTGCATTTTAATCCCTTCTGTGCACAGAACCTGCTCATTCTCCTTCACAGTCTTTAGTTTCTTCTTTTGGGGGTTTTAATTCCTCCGGAGATTTGCTCTTGCGTTTAATTTGTTTTGTCGAGGGCTTTGTATTGCTTGCTGAATTTTAAGTGATACTTTGAATTACAGGTGATTCTTTATTCTTTGATATACCGTTTATCAAACAGGTACCTAAACAGTTTACAATTGAATGAGTCTAAAAAAAAAGAGTTTAAAATTAAAAATAAAACATATCTAAAATTTAGAAATAAAGGGAAGAAATAATAATAAAAAAGGGGGCATAAACAGACTGACATACTGGAAACGAGATGGGAGGAGAAAAAAGGTAAGTTAATAAATACATTGAGATTGAAAATCAAAATACAAAGGTGGAGGGAGGGGAAGATGCATTATGGTAGGGCTCGCTTCAAAAAAAGCCTTTTTTTTTTCCAAAGTCCATCGATTAATAGTGATGCTTTTTCTCCTCTGAAGTGTACACACAGAAAAGCATGCAACTGCTAGCACAAACCATGTACTTTTACCTATAGGTGTCTCTGGCTCAGCAGAACTGAAGGGTTTGCATGGATCTAATCTGATCAAATCTAACATTTTGGAGAGTTCTACAGAGGAGGTCATAGAGCGATTGACCTTTTTAGTTTCTTTTGTCTATTATCAATATAAAAAAAACATTTACTTTGTTTATTTTATCATTCATCTGATTGCAATTTCCTGGGCAATAAGATTTGAATTTCTCTGGATGTACGCAACTGGACATATATCCATTGTCAAGGTAATTACTTAATTTTGTAAGTTTGCTGGAGACGAGCCTATCAATAATATGGAGATCTGCTGGTTACCTTTTTATCTGCTGATACATTTTTTTATATTAACTTGGGATCCCCCAACACTAGTGTTGAATTTTATTCCAACACTTTTTAATGGCATCACACCATGTTAAATTCACTGGCTCAAGGTCCTACTAGAGACTGAGTTTGGAGTGCTATAAAAACTGTAATATGACCAAGATTATAATCGTCGTCGTTTCAATTACCAGGAACTTTTCAAGAATTGACTTGAAATATCATCCTTTAGGAAGAGTAAAGGAGTAGAGGGGGGGATCATGGATTTGATAAACCACCTTTCTGTGTGTATAATCAAAGTGGTTTACATATACTATATGCAGGTACTTTTTCTGTCCATAGTGGGTTCACAGTCTAAGTACAGACTCTTCTGATATCATTCCTATACTTGCTTATTACGTGAATGTTAGATCAGTTGGAAACAAGACTGCCTTGATTAAAGACTGGATTTGAAGATTGTCAACCTGGTTTTGTATTTCCAATTGAAACGTGTACCTTTTCTGAAGATGTCCTTAATATTAAGGAATTTTGTCCAGCCAATTACAAAATAAAGACTATCTGGACAGAGGAGGAGGAGGATTTTGCTATAATTTTTAAAAGTTTTTTTTGTGGTTCAAATGTTTTATATTAGTGGAGTTGGAGATGTTATCATGTCAGCTAAGATGTGATTCATTGGAAGATGTTATGACTTCTATATATTTTTACTTTCCCCCAGGTAGTTGGCCTAAGGACAAAGAGTTTTTATGATTTTGTTTCTAGAAGCTCACTGCACTCACGGTATTTGCTGCTAGGAGGCATTTTATTTTCTATCTAATTTGCATTATAGTATGACTTTGCTTCAGTCTACTCTCGTTCATGGAAATCAGCTGGCTTACTAGCTAGCATATATGATATTTTGTGTTGTCCAGGCCTGTGGTCAGATCACTATGCCTTACAGTCCAATATTAATTGACATTGTTCAAAGAAGAAAGTAATTAAGGTTATGAAAAATATTAAGATGAGGAATAGGATAGATCTGATTCAATTCTTGGGAGAGTGGCACAGTGGTTAGAGCTATATCCTCAGCACCCAGAGGTTGTGGGTTCAAACCCACACTGCTCCTTGTGACCCTGGGCAAGTCTCTTAATCCCCCCATTGCCCCAGATACATAAGAAAGATTGTGAGCTCACCAGGACAGACAGGGAAAAATGCTTGAGTACCTGAATAAATTCATGTAAACCATTCTGAGCTCCTCTGGGAGAATGGTATAGAATATTGAATAAATAAATAAATTCTGGGAGAAGTAAACTTCCGTGGATCCTTCCACGGATCTCTCATAATTCTTTAATAACTGGAACAGGCTAGGAGAGCGAGTCTTGGATGGCCTAGATGCTAAATTTAGTAAAGTCAAAAAAGAAAACCTTAGCAATAAGTGGTTTAATGATGAGCTATTACAGTTGAAGCAGAGCTGATAGATTTGAACAGAATAAAATATCCTGGAGGAAAATGGTGTGCCATTATACATTGATAATTAGGGGGTGAGAGAGGAGTTTATTTTATTTATTGATTTGATTGATTTGATTTGATTTTTTTAGCCTGTTCTCCCAAAAGAGCTCAGAACAGTTTACAAATCAGGTACTCAAGTATTATTAGTAATGGGAACTAATTCTATGGATACCAAGAAACTGTTCCAATTGTTTTATCAATTAACTATGGTAAGGTATGGAAAACCTTTCATATGCTGAAAGATTAGAGAAACTGGGGCTCTTTTCCCTGGAAAAGCGGAGACTCAGAGGGGACATGATAGAGACTTACAAGATCATGAAGGGCATGGAGAAAGTGGAAAGGGACAGATTCTTCAAACTTTTGATAAATACAAGAACGAGAGGGCATTCGGAAAAATTAAGAGGGGACAGATTCAGAATCAATGCTAGGAAGTTCTTCTTCACCCAAAGGGTGGTGGACACCTGGAATGTGCTTCCAGAGGGTGTAATAGGACAGAGTACATTATTGGGGTTCAAGTGGGGATAAGATGATTTCCTGAAGGAAAAGGGGATAGAAGGATATAGATAGAGGGTTACTTTACAGGTCCTGGACCTGATGAGCCGCCGTGTGAGCGGACTGATGGACCCTGGTCTGACCCATCAGAGGCACTACTTATGTTCTTACAACTCAAGATCTGGCTTCATTAATAAATAATTGAGGGCAAGAATTTTTCATTACTTGCAGATAGAAAATGTTTAGACTTCACTCCATTTCAATGGTCTGAATTGAATTTTTCCCCCAAATATGCAGCTTCATATTGGGGTCCTATTACTAAGGCGTGCTAGCCGTTTCAGCACACGCTAAACTCTAACATGTCCGTTATAGTCTATGGACGCGTTAGTGTTTAGCGTGAGCTAAAACGGCTAGGGCGCCTTAGTAAAAGGACCCCATTATTTCTTAGATATTTGCCGTCCTTATATTAGGAAATTGGTTCCCAGTGAACGTACGATGACGCTCTTGAAACGGATGCATTTCTGCCAGTTTTTTTGATGCCTAACTTTTTCACCTTGTACGCTGCTTTTCTCGCATGACAATGTAGCCATACGAGTAAAACGTATTATACGAGTATAATTGGCACTAATTAAAAGTCATAATATAACATAAGTCTTTATTTATATACCGCAAAATGTCTTTTGGTTCAATGGGGTTACAGAAAAGTAGATACAACAAAGAGGAGAAAATTTTAGCATTAATAATTGCTAAAACCATTTGTGTCAAGTGTTAAGGCGCATGAAATTTCCCTATCTGTCCCAAACTGGGGTCTCAATATAAGCTAAGTGCCAAGAAGTAATTGGTATGAAGCATATATATACGAAAGAAAGATAATAAAACGGGGACAAAAACTTCTCGGATCACAATCTGCGGCAAAAAACCTGAGAGAGAAAAGGTACAGTATAAATAAAATTTATTCAGTATGAATTAAAAAAAAACAGATCAAATTTAGCATGAGAAAAAAGTACTATAAGAATTCAGTAAAAATTAGCAAGATAATAAAATAAAAACAAACCTGAAAAAATAAAATATAATTCCAGTCAGTAAAAAGTAAAATGTTATGTGCAGAACTTGGAGAGCATGATTCTATAAAAAAAATATGCACCAGTTGCAGTATGCAAATTTGAAAAAGGGGCATGGCCAGGAGCGGACCATGGACATTCCTCAAAGTTATGCACAATGCCCAATTCACACATAACTTAAGTGCAGGTATTTAGGCCTGGTTTTAGCTGGCCTAAATGGGTGTGCCTAAACATTATGCGACATACAGATGCTTAGCGCAATTCTATAAAAGATATGCACGCTTGTAGAATCATGTTAAGCGTCGCTCTAGTCGGCACACAACTCAGCCATTATAGCAGGGGTAGGGAATTCTGGTCCTCGAGCGCCGTATTCCAGTCGGGTTTCAGGATTTCCCCAATGACTATGCATGAGATCTATTTGCATGCACTGCTTTCAATGCATAGTCATTGGGGAAATCCTGAAAACCCGACTGGAATACGGCTCTCGAGGACCAGAGTTCCCTACCCCTGCATTATAGAATAGTAGCTTAAGAACCAGGTTTTTTTGGTGCTTAACTTTTTCACTTTGTACAAGTTTCAAGTTTTTCTTAAAATTTGATAATGTCGCTTATCTGACTTCTAAGCGAGATACAGATTAAAATATGGGGAAAACAGATAAAAATTAAAGAATGCCAATAAGTCAAAACCAACATGAATCAAATGGCGTAACTAGTCAAGAACATCTAATAGTAAAGTTAAATAAGCGATTCATCAAATTAAAATAAAACTTGAATACATGATTTACACTGTAAGTCATGTATTAGATGTTCTTGACTAGTTATGCAGGAAACAAAAGGGAAGTGACGATGAAATACAATTGAAATAGGATAGGAAACAAATAAGATAAGAATGATAGGAAAGGGGGCACTGAAAGGATCTAGAATCAGAAAATAATAGTAAATATTGAAGAACTAAGGCCAGGGCTGGGCAGACTTGCATGGTCTGTGTCTGTATATGGCCGTTTGGTGGAGGATGGGTTGGGGAGGGTTTCAATGGCTGGGATGGTGTAGATGGGCTGGAGTTGGAACCTAAGAACAGTACCGGGCAGAGCTTTGGATTCTTGCCCAGAAATAGCTAAGAAGATGAAAACCAACAACAAATTTTTAGATTGAATCAGGTTAGGCAAACTAGATGGACCATTTGGGTCTTTATCTGCCGTCATCTACTATGTTACTTTGAATGAATGACTAAAAAGGAACTTTGAAGGGCTTAAATGTTGAAAGCATCCTTAAATAAATGGCTCTTAATTTGGCCTTTAAAGTGGTTTAGATTATTTTCTTCTCTTACTGGGGTTGAAAGAGTATTCTACAGTTTGGGGGGGGGGGGGGGCAACCACTGAAGAGATATCATGCCATTTAGTCCCTATTATGCGCAGAGAAGGAACAGTGAGTAATTTACAGTCAGAAGATCTAAGGATGCAGGACTGCTCATAGGGGATCAAATATTTGTCTATAAATTGGGGCGCTTTTGTTTGCTTTGTTTTAAAAATTAATAGGGATATTTTATATGAGATCTAGTGTTTGATTGGCAACCAGTGAACCTTTCGGAGCAAGGGGGGGTCACGTGATCATATTTCCTAGCTTTAGTTATGAGTTTGGCCATGTTTTGAATTATTTGGAGGCGTCTCAGTTCTTTCTGGGCGGCTCCTGTGAGTAAGCTATTGCAGTAGTCTAACTTTGCAATGACCATTGAGTAGACCAGGATGTTCAGTGACTTTGGCTCTAGAAATTTGGAAATAGACCAAATCAATTTAAGCTTGAAAAAACAGGATTTGACTACTGTGCTAATGTGTTCGTGGTATTTGAGTTTTTTGTCGAACATAACTCCTAGTATTTTTATTGAAGAAACATCATCTAGAACGGGGCACATAGCGAGATTCCCTCTTTCCAGGGGAAGATCATGGTTTGTGTTTTTGAAATGATTAAAGCTAACATATTCTCATTTAACCATAGCCTGATTTGATTTAGTTTATTGTTAATCTCTGTAATTTCGTTAATGTTTTCTGGATTGAGTGGGTGTAATAATTGAATATCATCAGCATAAGCAAAGGCTGAGAAACCAATGGATTGGCAGAGGGTAAGAAGAGGAGACAGGAAAATGTTGAACATAAGAGGCGAAAGGATAGAACCTTGGGGAACCCCATTTTGATAAGTGAAGGCATCCGAAGAAGAGTTTTTGAACAAAACCTTGGATTGCCGATATGAAAAACATGATTGAAGCCAGGTGAGAACTTGGTCTGTAATTCCATTGAATTCTGTTCTTCGAAGGAGGAGGGAATGATCTACAGTATCAAATGTGGTGGAAAGGTTGAGAGAGATGAGGAGCATGGAGTTGTAATGATCTAAATGGTACAGTTTTTCTCGCGCGGCAGTGTAACCATACGAGCGAAACGTTTTTGATGAGTGCTTGTTACTTTGGCATCTCACGGTATCATTCTTTTCTGAAAGTCCAATCCTTTTGCATTAAGTACTCGAACATCAAAGATACTTCTGAGGCAGGCTTCTGCCTTGAAGCCGAAACGCGGACCATGTCGGATCTTGAAGAAATCAATAGAGACATTAACTGTTTTATAGTTTTTATTTGCTTTTACTAACTCATTTTTTTATCCCAGGCTGATGTGTTTGTTTCCTTCCCAGCTTATTGTTCTCATTGTACATTTGTCATGGGGTTGATTGCCTTGTTCTGTTTTGAGCCTAGCTTTTAGCGCCATTTATAGTATTTACCCCTAATGTATGTTAATCTGTCTTATGCATATTTATTAAGTATATTCTGAAACATCAACAGCTTAGGAGACAACTGCGAAATACTGAATTTTAAATATTTTCAAAGTGGGAACAGCCTGTATGTTAGGAAAATTTATAAACTACTTATCTAACCAGTTTCTTTAAACTCGTCAGTTTGATTTACAGAAAAATTTAAAAAAGAGTAACATTTCACACTTGCTTTCGGTGCACCTGCCCTTATCCCCTGCTGACTTTTTTTTTTTTTCCTAATAGTTTCACTTCATTTACAGTGGTTATGTTCATGAACTTACTGCTAAGGTGCGGTAGCCGATTTAGCGCGTGCTAAACGCTAACACATCCATGGAATATAATGGGCGTGCTAAATTGGATAGCACCCCTTAGTAAAAGACCCCCAAATGCTTTGTTACCTATTGAGGAGATCTGTGCAATTTGAGATTGGCTCAGTCCCAAAACTGCCTCTATAGAAAACTCAAAGACATCATTTAGAATATTGTGTACAATTCTGGAGGCCGCACCTTCAAAAAGAACATAAGAACACTAGTCTTTAAGCCCGTTACATTAACAGGTGCTAGATTATATGTCTGTCTTTCTATCTGTCTCTCTCCCTACTCCTGTCTTTTTCTTTCTGTCTCTCTCCCTATCCCTGTCTTTTTCTTTCTGTCTGTCTCACTCCCTGGCCCCCTTTGTCTGTCTGTGTTTCTGTCTCTCTCCCTGCCCCTGTGTCTTTCTTCCTTTCTTTCTATCTCCCTCCCTACTTCCCTGTGCAGCAACTGCAGCATTCCCTTTCCCTCCATTTCCCTGTGCAGCAGCATTTTTTCCCTCCCCCCCCCACACTTCCCTGTGCAGAAGCCGAAGCAGCATTCCCTTCCCCTCCATTTCCCTGTGTAGCAGCATTTTTTCCTTCCCTCCCAATCCGACGCAGGCGGGGATCGTGAGAGGAGCCACCGCTGCGTCTTTCAACTTAAAAATACAGTACGGCAAGGTGAGCAGGGAGCAGGCCAGACCAAACAACAGGATGGAAAACAGAACCCTAAGCGCGCATGCGCACTCCTACCTGCTGGAGACCTACAGCTCACGGAAAACAGAACATGCAGGTAACACAGTGCGCATGCGTGCTTAGGGTTTTATTATATTAGATAAGAATTGCCGCTGCTGGGTCAGACCAGTGATCCATCGTGCCCAGCAGTCCACTCCCGCAGTGACCCTTAGGTAAAGGACCAGAGCAGTAACTGAGTCTAGCCTTACCTGCGTACGTTCTGGTCTAGCAGGAAGTTGTCTAACTTTGTCTTGAATCCCTGGAGTGTGCCGATTTTAGCAGGGATGTGACATGATCAAATTTCTTCTTTCCAGTGTTTAGTTTGTTGACAGTGTTCTGACTTAGCTGTAAATGTTAAATGTCTTTCATGCAAATACCTTAAGAGTTGCAATAATCGATGTGGGTAATTACCAAAGGGTGTATGAGGATGTTTAGTGCCAATTGTGACAACCCAAGAACCCGTGCTGGTTTTGCACCTAGCACTGCCAAGAAGATCCTGTGCAGAAGAGCTGACCAGATCAGCTCTAGTGACCAATTTGAGTCTGACCTCCCTTGTCCATATTATAAAAGCAGTGGTGATCTGGATCAAGAGCATGCGGAATAACAGAATTTGCATCCTGTTAGCATTTCAGCTAGGGCAGCTAGAGCCAAGGTGGCTGTCCCTGTAAAATTAAGGCAAAGCAGATAGGGGAAGCTTGAGCTGAGATAGCCTACAGTGAAACTAAAGCCCATCCCCCTCTACAGGCTGAAGGGGAGTGGCTTTGGGCTGGTTAAAGGCAGGCTGAATGAAGCAGGAAAGGAAGTGAGGAGCGACTGTTGCAGATACACTCCAGCAGGATGAAGCAAGGCAGGAGCCTTGGAGAGAGAAGGCAGACTCTGAGGTATTAGATTGGCCTATGCAGGAAGTAGAAGACAGTTGCTGTACTTTATCCTTCATGTTCCAGAGCTCATGGAAATTAACTGAGGCAGTGAGTAGCTGTGAGACAGCTGATGTTTTATTCCTTTCAGTATATGCTTTGTGTTTTGGTGGCCATTATTTCTGGCTAAGAAGTAATTACTTACCTGGTTTTTTTTGCAAGCTGCTAACTGTATGCTTAGCTTGAGCCAAAAGGCATTAAGATAGAGTGAATGTTTTTGTATGCTGAAAACTCACTGTGTTTGCCATGGTGAAGAAGCAATCACAGAATCCCGTTCAGCTGTGCTGCCTACCAATATGTGCTATAGTGACTTCCCTACTGTTTCGTGCCTCAGAGAAAATGTTCAATACTGTCTGCTGCTGGGGATAAAACCCTTGTGCTGTAAAACCCTTGTTCCTGCTTTTAAATAATCAGTCACAGGGAAGGAAGTTTTTGTTTCCAGAAAGCCAATATGTTTTGAAGTCTGAGCCAGAGTGGATGGTCTCAGGGAAGACAAAATGCATGTTTGGTTGTAACTACCTGCAGTCAGGACCAGTGTTCCCTCTAAGCGGGCGGGTGTTGTGAGCAAACTTTTTTCACCGTGAGCCAAAAATATCGGGCGCCAGCAAGTTATGAGCCAACTCGCCCGATTCTCCTCTCGCCGCCCTGCCATCTGCCGTACGCCTCTTCCGATTGTGCGCTGTGACGAGAAACGTGTGCGCTGCGATGTAATATTTTGTGCGCCAGCGCAGCTTAGCGGTTTTATTTATTTCCCCAAATTTATTTTTGTTATACGCATTGAAAATATTTGATATTGCGTTTAAATCAAAATCTCAATAAACTTGAAACGAGTGCCCGTGAGATTGTGGGAGGGTTAAATACTCAAAACTTAGAAGTTTTTGCTACGCCAGCTTTCTGGTATCTTTACATACAGTGGCGTACCTAGCATATGTAACATCCGGGGCCCATCATTTTTTGGCACCCCCCCCATCTGTAAGA
Source organism: Geotrypetes seraphini (assembly GCF_902459505.1). Lineage (NCBI taxonomy): Eukaryota > Metazoa > Chordata > Amphibia > Gymnophiona > Dermophiidae > Geotrypetes > Geotrypetes seraphini. The sequence continues at coordinate 32,893,563 of NC_047101.1, read as the reverse complement.
AAAACATGATTTTTAGTAACAAACCACACGTCACACATGAGTACCTAGGAAAAGGCAGCATCTTACATATTGCAGTGAGCAGTACATCAATACACCCATTGTAAAACTAAACAAGCCAGACCAGCACAGATCAATCCTACACCGTCAATCCTAACAGAAAACACACAGAACACAGAAAACACCTTCGCCTAGTAAGGAATATGTAATCACAAACTAACCCCTCCCTCTTTTACAAAACTGTAGTGTGGATTTTAGCTACGGAGGTAACAGCTCTGATGCTCATAAAATTCTGAGCATCAGAGCTGCTACCACCAAGGCTGGTGCTAAAAACGCTTCACAGTTTTGTAAAAGGGGGGATAAAATAAAAATACATAGACAAAGGTTAAATTGAACCAGCAAGAAGCTGGACTCTGCATACAATGCTTCACAGAAACAGTGACACATGTCTCCTAAAGCAATAAATAAATAGAAATTTTTTTCTACCTTTGTCTTCTGTGGTTTCTCCTTTCCTCATCTTCTTGTAACTCTCTTCCTTCCATCCACTGTCTGCCGTCTCTCTTCCCCTATATGGCATCTTCTCTCCTTCTATGCCCCTTCCAGAAACTGTATGCCTCCCCCTTCCATCTCTCCTTTCACCCCATTGGTCTGGCATCTCTCTCCTCGCCTTCCCTCTCCCACACCTCTCCTCATAGTCTGGTATCTCCCCTTCCCTGATTCTCTGGCATCTCTCTCCTTTCCTTTTCTTCCATCTTTCGCTCCCCCTCCATGCTCTCACATCTCCCCCTTCCTTTTCCCTTAGACTGGCATACCTTCCTCCTACGCTCCAAGCCCTGGCATCTCCTTTAATTCCCTCCCTCATCTTCCTTCTCCCTCCAGCTGGGTACCGCAACACTCTTCCCTGCAGCTCTGCACTTCCCCACAATTGCCATGCTTCGGTTCCTCTTCTTCCTTCCTTCCTCCCCCCCCCCCCCGCGGGACCCTGCGGCACCATCAACTCTTACTCCCTCTAATGTCGGCCCTGCAGCTCCAGACTTCCTCGCACCTTCTCCCCTCCCCCTTTGGATCGCTATTATTTTAAATGTTATAGCCGCGGAGCTGTATCCATCAGTGGAGATGTCTAACCTCGGCCTGCCCCGGAACTCTTACTGCAACAGTGACTTCCTGTTCCTGCCTAGACGGGCGGCTGCTGCAGTAAGAGTTCCGGGGCAGGCCGAGGTTAGACATCTCCACTGATGGATACAGCTCCGCGGCTATAACATTTAAAATAATAGCGATCCAAAGGGGGAGGGGAGAAGGTGCGAGGAAGTCTGGAGCTGCAGGGCCGACATTAGAGGGAATAAGAGTTGATGGTGCCGCGGGGGGGGGGGGGGAGGAAGGAAGGAAGAAGAGGAACCGAAGCATGGCAATTGTGGGGAAGTGCAGAGCTGCAGGAGCTGTTATAGCCGCGGAGCTGTATCCATCAGTGGAGATGTCTAACCTCGGCCTGCCCCGGAACTCTTACTGCAGCAGCCGCCCGTCTAGGCAGGAACAGGAAGTCACTGTTGCAGTAAGAGTTCTGGGGCAGGCCGAGGTTAGACATCTCCACTGATGGATACAGCTCCGCGGCTATAACATTTAAAATAATAGCGATCCAAAGGGGGAGGGGAGAAGGTGCGAGGAAGTCTGGAGCTGCAGGGCCGACATTAGAGGGAGTAAGAGTTGATGGTGCCGCAGGGTCCCGCGGGGGGGGAGGAAGGAAGGAAGAAGAGGAACCGAAGCATGGCAATTGTGGGGAAGTGCAATCCCCCCTATGCGTCCCCTTACCTTACCTCCCCTTACCTTTGCGACGCGTGTGTGCGCTGTGAAGAGAAACTTGTGCGCTGCGATGTAATATTTTGTGCGCGAGCGCAGGCCAGCGCAACTTAGCGGGAACACTGGTCAGGACTGAGGTCCAGGTCTTCATGTAAGGAATGCTGAGGAGCCAATATTGTAGTGCTAGACTAGAACTGGAATTGGAAGCTGTACTGTTTGCCAGAGGCATAGTTTTCTTTTTTTTTTTTTTTTTACTTTATTTTGAGAACTGTTTTCTTCCTGTGAAGAGCTGATTGAGTTTTGCTTTTGCCATACCCTTTTGACCCTGAGGTCAGAATAAAGACTATTATTGACTTGGAGAAATTCTGCTTGAGTGTGATATTTGAATGGTTGAAGCCAGTACTTACCCTTTTCTCCCGGGCCTAGGTAGTTACCTAAGACTCAGTAGAAGACATGTATGGTGTGATTTAATATTAAGACAGCTGTAGAGAGGGTTCATTTGAAAGTGAAGGTTCTAAACTTTAAAAAAGGAATTGTCTGGATGGGAACATCTGAAAAAAAGTAGAAAAGCAGTGGGCAAAACTGAAAGGAGCTATTTGTAAGGGTAAGAAACCGTTTTGTAAGAAAAGTAAGAGGAGAAGAAGGCCACTTTGGTTCTCAAAAGTAGTAGCTGAGAAAGTAAGGAAAAAGAGATTACAAAAGATTGCTGAAAGAAGAGGCAGTGGACAAATTCAAGACCAGATTAAAAAATCTTTTATTTAGGGACGGATTTCTAACCTAAGAATGAACAACTTCCCTAACCTTCTTATTCCGTTCACAATCATGAACACCAACTGCTTTTAAGAAGCGCTATCCCCTCCTTTATAGTTTTCCCCTCCTCATTTATCACCCTTTTATATTTATTTTTTAATCTCAATGTATTTTGCTCTCACCTCCCTCTCAATCCGCATGTCTTTGTTTGTTATGTCTTACTCATTGAACTTGTATGTATGTATGTGTGTGTATATATAATTTCCCAGTAGAGGTGACGGAGACAAAGACTGTGTCTGAATTCAAGAAAGCATGGGGCGGGTACATGGTATCTTAGGGAAAGGAGGGTATAATGGATGCTGCGGATGGGCAGACTGGATGGGCCATTTGGCCTTTATTTGCTATCATGTTTCTGTTTCCATCTTATATATTGACAACTCTAGCACTTGCTTTAGTTTATGGAATGGCTAAAGAGGTCATCTGAAATTATTACTCCTAGATCTTTATATATACTCCTTGTGTGTGTGTGTATATATATACTAGTCTTATAGCCCATTACATTAACAGGTGCTAGAATATATGTGTGTGTGTCTGTCTTTATTTTTTTTTTCTCTCTCTTTAGCCGCTTTCTGTATTTCTGTCTGCCTTTCTTTCTTTTTTTTTTTTCCTTGGCTGTCCACCACCACCCCTTGCCTGCTCCCCCTGTTCATTCTCCCTTTTTACCTCCCCTGTGTCCTCCACCACCCCATCACTGCTCACCTTATCCTGCAGCAGCCCTTCTCCCTTGGTTTTACCTCCCCCTGTCCATCATCACCTCCTTCTTGCTCCCCCTGTCCATCAGTAGGCCTGCCTTCATTTTTCTGCACCCCCCTGTCCATCAGCACCTCTTCCCCTGTCCATCAACCCCTTTTTCCTGCACCCCCTGCCCAGCAGTATACCTCCCTTCCTTTTTCTGCCCCTCCATTTCCGTGTGCTGCAGCATTTCCCTCCCACCCCACTTCCCTGTGCAGCATTTTCCTTCCCCCCCATACCTTCCTCCTTACCTCCATGCCCTACCATTCTCTCCCCCTCTGCTCCCTTTCCTCCTTCAACTTCATCAGGTAGCAGCAGCAGCATTTATAATTAATTGCTGTTGCCGGCTTCAGGTCTTCCTCTCTGGCGGGTCCTGTCTTCATGAAAACATGAAGTAGGCAGGACCCGCCAGAGAGGAAGGCCTGAAGCCAGCAACAGCAGCAAATTTTAAACGCTGCTGCTGCTGCCCGAAGAAGCCAGGCCTTAACCATAAAGCTGGGGAGGGGGAGGGTTTTAAAAGGTACAGCGGTGGCGGTGGGGGTTTGAAAAGCCATCCTTTAAAAACTTGGCTGTTTTATTTTTAAATGCTGTTCGGGCTCGGCCACCGCGGCCAACCTCCGCCTCGGGCCGCCGACAGCCGCAGCGGCCGAAATCCACCTCGGGGGGTGGGGGGAGGGAGAGAGAGAGCTTCGTGCGCATGCGCACTTCTACCTGCGGTGCCCAACAGCTCACAGAAAACGGGTGCACGCAGGTGGGAGTGCGCATGCGCGGCTTAGGGTTTTATTATAGTGCTAGAGTTTACAGGTCTTGTCCTTCTAACTGATATTTGAATGTGGTGTGTCTTTAGGCTCCTCATGAATGATTGTGACCTGTACAGAGTGGAAGGTGTGGCTCTAGGTGCAGTCTTTATCTGTCATCACTTATTGTGCTACTATATGTTTTCTCTATCAGCTCTAAATCCAAAGCAGAACTCATTGAAGATTTCTGCAGTTTGTCATTTGTGCTCTTTACATATTCCATTTCCTCCCTTGTTTATTCAAAGAAGATGTTGTCTTCTATACATTTAGCAGTTTTTCTCTTCCATTTGGACTTTTTTAATTTTTTAAACCACCGTCCCTAACTCTGTTTATTTTTCTTCTAATTCTGCTTGTCCTCTTAGGCTTCTGTCTTGCTATTGTTAACCTCTTTGCTCTTGTCATTTCTGCCACCTTCTTCAAGAAACATATTGATCTCTCCATTCTTTTACTTTTACTAATTGCATTTCACATAGATTTCTTTCTCAATATTCCCTTTTATTGCTGACCATGAGTTTCTTTAGCTCTTTGAATCCCAATAATACCAACTCAACACTATTATTCATCAACTTGAGACAGCTCTCCTGAGTCTAAAAACTTAGTCTTAGTACAGGTTAGCTTCTAACATTACAGTACAGTGATTTTTAAATCCTAAGTTTTTCCTTCACACAAGGCCAGTGATCCAGTTTAGCTTTACCATGACTGGTCTCTTCCACTCATTATTTCATAAATAACTTTTGAAGGGCTTCCAGGACCACTCCACTCCTAGCTGACTTGCAGTTGATAAGGTCTGGCCTAAATTAGGATTTCCATTTTCTGTCCTAGTAATACTTCTTTACATGTCTTAACATAACTTATTCTCCCATGTTGGAGCTCTATAATACTTTGAAGGAAATAGAATTTACTTTGGATTTCTGGAAGGCAACCAACCCACAGTGTTAATTAAAAATATAATAGTAGAAGTTTGAAAGGAGGACTTCTTAATGTACAAGCAGTTCACTCTTAAAATTAAAAAAAAAAAAAAAGTGTTAGCGATTGAATCTTAAAGCAGACTTTTTGGGGCAGATTTTGTATAGGATGCCAGTCTTGGCAGCTGCTTAAGAGAGAACTGGGAATCGTATATAGAATCACATCAGCCCTAACCCTGCCTAATTGCCTTGATTCTCTAACCAGCGCCCATGTCAGAGGTGCTGGTTAGACAATCACACCTGCCTGATCGAGGGATCTGTTGCCATCAGCTGATCATGGCAAGGGAATCCCCCTATGGTATCTGGTCAATCAGGGTCTTAGGCCAATCCCAGTGCATGGAGTGCATCCCAGAATGCACTGGGAAGGAGGTTTAAGACTTCAAGTGGCCCAGATGCCTAAGCCCCTTCTATGGGAGGAGCCTTAGGTATCTGAGCCAATCAGGGCCTTAAGCCCTTCCCCGGTGCATCCCAGAATGCACCAGGAAGGGGAAGGCCCACCGTTTTGGAGTGGTGGGCCTGCTAACTGGAGGGTGTAAGCATCCCTCCAGCCGGACTTTCTCCTATGAGGAGGGGGGGGGTGCCGGGGTAGACCTATGGGTGCGGGGTGGGAGCCTGTAGCATGGGGGAGGGGGTCAGGGTTTTTTAAGGTTCACGGGATATTGAGGTTCCGCGTCTATTTGAAATGTAGGTCAGCATTTTGCTGGCCTACATTTCAGGCGACTGTTGTGGCCCTAGGGAGACCCCTAGGGCCGCTTAAGCCTACCCAAAGCCACTTCCAGGTGAAATCACACCTGGCTGTGGGTAAGCTTAAGTGTCCTGACACATCTCCCTCATCTGCGACAAACGCCTATGGTATAAGCATCCTGCCTCAGGGTTTTGTTTTTTTAATGTGCGTCCCAATTGTCTGCCTACTGTTGCCTGCAATCAGGACACCTGTTTATAGAATCAAACTCTTTTTGTTTAACAGAAACTTGGCTTGTAAAGGGGGATTCTGTATCCATCACTCTTGCCTGTGTCCTGATAATGATGTATGTCTCAATAAGTCCAGGCATTTTAAAAAGGGTGGGGAGTTAGGTTTGGTTTATAAAGAAAGTTTTGATTTTGTTGAAATCCCTGTTATTAATCCATGTGAAATAGAATGTATAGCTCTAAATTTATTGTCCTCCCAGTCCATTAATAGAACAGGTAGAAAAACTGATGGGGTTAATGTCACAACTCTCTCTCAAGTATGACACTGTATAGCTCTAGGAGATTTTAAAATGTCTCGTACAGTTAAAGACTTAGGGCCTGTTTTACAAAGCCACGGTGCAGCAAATGTGACACAGCCTTTTCAATTCTTTTGGACTGCATTGCATTCGCTGTACGGGACTCGCTACCACAGCTTTGTAAAAGGGGCCCCATAATCAAGAGAGACAACATAGGGAAGTTAAAGTGTATAAAAATTTAACAGATTTAAAATTAAATAGAAAAATGGTTGACCATCTTCCACGTTCTTCAGATTTTAATTCAGTCAGGTGCTGATTTATGGTTTTCAATATTAGGAAAAAAAATGAGCTCTGAGGTTTCACCGACTAAAACTGTTTTCAGTTCACAAAAACCCTCTGCTCAGTTTAGGGCGGTGGCTAAGAAAGCAAATAGAATGTTAGGAATTATCCAGAAAGGAATGGAAAACAAAGATGAAAATGTTATAATGCCCTTATATCGCTCTATGGTACGGCCGCACCTTGAATACTGTGTGCAGTTCTGGTCATCTTATCTCAAAAAAAGATATGTAATGGAATTAGAAAAGGTACAGAGAAAGACAACAAAAATGATAAAAGGGATGGGATGACTTCCTTATGAGGAAAGGCTGGGGTTCTTCAGCTTGGGGAACAGACAGCTCAGGGGTGATATGATAGAGATCTATAAAGTACTGAGTGGAGTGCAAAGGGTAGATGTGAATTGCTTATTCACTTGTTCCAAAAATACTAGGACTAAGGGACATGCGATGAAGCTATTAAGTAGTAGATGTAAAACAAACCGTAGAAAATATTTCTTCACATAATGTGTAATTAAACTCTAGAATTCATTGCCAGAGACTGTGGTGAAATCAGTTAGCTTAGCAGGTTTTAAAACGTTTTGGATATTTTCCTAAAAGGCCATAGGCTATTCTTGAGATGGCTTGGGGAAATCCACTGCTTATTCCTAGGATAAGCAGCTTAAAATCTGTTTCACTACTTGGGATCTAGTAGGTGCTTAGGATCTGGGTTGGTCACTGATGGGCTTGATGGACCTTCCGTGTGTCCCATATGGCAATTCTTATGTTTCATTTTTGTTTAGCTTTGTTAAGAAGACAATAGCATCACTTTGAGCATAAGTGGCATACTAATCGCAAAGACTGGTGGAAGGATCAATGTAGGACTATGAGAATTTTATTTTTTAAGTCTAATAGATGCTGGCACTGTCGTCTTGAGGTAGGGACTTTCGATCATTTACTCTACTATTGTCCCTTGATACTTGGGTTTTGGAGATCCATTTGGGGTCAAGTGAATAAAATATTGGAAAATCCAGTGGCACTGTCATACTGTTGGTGTCTTGGGGCATATCCAAACCAAATCACTTTACTTTCTGTTATTGTGCCTAAATGTCGCACCTAGATGTTCAGTCTCTGGGCACGTCCAGAGAACGACTACTGCACACCCGCACTCTGTATGTCTTTCACTGAGAGTCCAATGTGTTTTTTTAAAAAAAATTTTGATTATATGCTTTGTCTACATTGCTCTTATGACATTTTTGGGACTTTTTTTTTTTTTTTTTTTTTTTTTTTAAATGCCCTTAACAATCAAATAAGTAGGTCTTTTTGCAATCTTCCTCCCCACCCACCCACCCACTGATTTCATTACAATAAAAACATTTCTTTTAAAAAGAATTGCCGCTGCTTGGTCAGACCAGTGGTCCATTGTGCCCAGCAGTCCGGTCCCGCGGCGACCCTTAGGTCATAAGAGGGATTATATAAGGGCTCCTTTTATCAAGTTGCGCCAGAGGTTTTTAGTGTGAGCTGGTATGGTAAATGCTCTGATGCTCATAGAATTCCTATGAGTGTCGGAGCACTTACCTCGCCGGCCCACACTAAAAACCTCTAACACAACTTGATAAAAGAGGGAGGGGGGAGGGAGTTAAATGAGGATGTTCCCCAAATTTTAACAAGGGTTATGGGTTTAATAATCTGCCTAACGGTGAGAAACATCACTTTTTCCATGATACTTCTTACGTTACAAAGATAAAATTGTAAAAGCTATTTTAGTGCACAAAGCAATACCTCATAGATGGAAATAGACATCTAAGGCCATTACGGAAATGGAAGCTTATGAACTTGCAGATTTTCCAATACTTGCACAAGGCGAACATGTGCTACTGTTTATGTATGCGCTGAGTTATAAATTTCCCACAAAATAAAAACCACAATTGGGTACGTCAGGCTTTTAATGCAGCAGAAAGTTTTAGGCATAGATGCAATCATTTATTCTAATATTAAGACAAGTATCCTTCCCTCTTGACAAGTATTTACTCTCTCCCCATACTAATTGTAAATATACAGGGTAATTGATGCTTTTAGTAAGCTATATGTATTAAACATGCACTAAAAATAAATAAGAACTGCATTGTGTATGTTGGATTTATGTTAAATTAATGGCGGACCTCATGAATTAGGAAAATGGTTACAATAAAATATTATAGTGTTGATGTACATGCAAATGTAAAACTATAAAGATATATGAAAATGACAGACTGATAAAAAAAATTGCTGCCTTGGAGAAACTTGAACTGCAAATAAAATACCAAAAGTATCTGATAAATAACTAGTCGCACAAGAAATGTTTCCAGATGACTTTTAAATCATTAGACGACCCATTTCTTGCTCTGCTGTGCTAAGGGTTATATATGAATAAATCTTATAAGTATTTTGAGGCAAGAGCTTCTTTCTGCATTAGAAAATATACCATCTTGAGTCAATTTCATTGGATCTATAGAGGCTTAAATTGTGTATTTATTTTGAATTATCTAAGTCTCTGCTGTCTAATGGTTTCCAAGGCAGGAAATAACCCCAGTTGCTTCTTTCACTGGTGACCCCTAGCAGTAATCTTGCAGTACTACCATTACCGAATAAGCTGCCATGGTGAGACGACCCAAGGAGATGCTGGCAACATTTTGAAACTTGCAGAGGCAGGATCATCTAGGGATCACTCACCATCGAAACCACCATGGGCCTATGAAAAGGGTCTCTGTGGGGAAGGGGGATTTCTTGATAGAGAAGTGAAGAGACTTTCGTCATGTGTATGTTTATTGAAATTTGATATCTCGCCAAAGTTTACAACAATTCTCAGCATACATAATGAAAAGAAAGGAACTCCGTAATATACAGGAAAGACCTATTCAATCATACAAGGAAAAAAAAGAGAAAGGAGTGTGCCTATGTACCTTCTTAAGAACCCACTATATGCAAAAATGCCTGAATGCTCTGTTAATAAATGTGACCGTTTTCAGGAATATCTGACCAAAAGCTAACTGAAAAAAAGGTCTTCAAAAGAGTCTTAAAAGCTTTAAAATTCAATTTCAGGCAAATATACCACCCCATTTACTAAACCACAGTAGTAGTTATTAGCACAGGGAGACCTGCGCTGCTCCCAACAGGAGTAACGCAGAGCATTCAACACAGCTCCCTTTGCTAATAACCGCGATCACAGTTTAGTAAAAGGGGTGATAATTAGGAAGTTTATTCCAGAAATAAAAGAAAGCTTTATGTTGGGTAGATTTCCAGTTGGATTTAATGACTGCTGACAAAACTAATCTTTTGTCATGGGAGAGATCTAAGCACTCATGGTGGAGTGTAGGGAACCGTTAATGAATTCAAATTACCAGGTTTTAAAGTATGAAAAGCTTTATGAGTTAATTGCAAGATTTTTAATTGAATATGATATGAAATTGCTAACCAATGATATTGTAAAAAAAAAAAAAAAGTGATGTTACATGATCAAATTTACTTTTATGTCCTAATAATTTAATGGCAGTATTTTGCAAATTTGAAGATATTGAAGATTGGCAGATGACATTCTAGTATAAGCAACATTACAATAGTCAATTTTTGAAGTTAAATAAAATGCCTGAATGAAAGAATGAAAGTTCTTATTATCAAAATAGGTGTCTTACCGCTCTTAAAAAAATATACACAAAGGTATTAAGAGAGCTCAGAAAGATTTTGGTGGTCCACTGAAGGATCAAAGATTGCATGGGACTGGAGAATATTGGCTTTCATTCCTCTTTGTAAAAGTGCTATTAGGGAGACGATTGGAAATTACTGGCATGCTAATCAGCCTTTGGTGGTGGGAAAATTAAAGGAGATCCTTCAGAAGAAGAGGATAGTTGAAACATCGTGAATCCAGCAGGTTACAGGCCCTGAATTGTCAGGGCTACTGAGAAGTTCTCACCCATCCAAGAAAATGATGTAGAGTCATGAAACTTACAAGTTATTCCACACTTTTCTTGACACTTCGTTTCACTGATATGAAATGAAATGAAAAGTGTGGAATAACTTGTAAGTTTCATGGCTCCACATCATTTTCTTGGATGGGCTGAGAGCTTTACAGCGGCCTTTCGTATTGTGATGTCATAATGCCTCATTCCCACCAATGCCTAAGAGCCAACCTCATCGGTGATGTCACAATTACTTGGTTTCCTATATTTGTGCCCATTTACTAGATGCATTTGCCTCATTGAAATGAAAAGTGTGGAATAACTTGTAAGCTTCATGTTTCCACATCATTCTCTTCTTGGTTGAGGGGTGATTGTGTTTGATGAATCTAATCAGTTTCTTTCATTTGCTGACTAGAGATTGTAAGAACAACTTGTCAGTCACCACCCAACTCGTTAATTTCCTTGATAAAACTAGTGTTTTATAACCTGTCCAAGCCAGGCTGAAAGATTTGAACATCGAGGCCAAAAGAATTGCCAGAATGGATTCTCCCTCCCACATGACTGGGCTAGAGACTCTGTTCTGTGAATTGAAATAACAGATATGAGGAAAAGCCATGTATTAATCAATTAGGATTTATTAACAGTGCTCCTATTATCTGGGAAGAGCAAGCCATCAAAATTTCAGTGCTCTTCAAAGGGATAAAGCGCGGTGGTTGAAGCTACAGCCTCCGCACCCTGGGGTTGTGGGTTCAAATCCCACGCTGCTCCTTGTGACCCTGGGCAAGTCACTTAATCCTCCATAGCCCCAGATATGTTAGATAAATTGTGAGCCCACCGGGACAGATAGGGAAAATGCTTGAGTACCTGATTGTAAAACCGCTTAGATAATCTTGATAGGCGGTATATAAAAATCCTAATAAACTTAAACTTATTTGTAATAATTATCATGCTTTTAGAATACAATGGCACAGTTGATCACATGACTTCCTTTCCAAAAATGCCTTACGTCAATGTTACAATTTTTAAACCCCGTAGGAGGCAGTGTTTCACTCTTTCTTTCTAAATCACTTTTGATCTCTGACTTTTTCAGACATCAATCATGTCAATAAAAAGCCAAACTTCCTGCAGACACATCTTAACTTCTGTATGACCTTCTAATTTGCATTGTATGTTCTAATCTACAGGGAACAGATTCTCTCTGTAAAACACCCAAGTTTCCTGTACCTTTGAGAACCTTATCTATAACTCCATGGATGTATATGAAGAATGGTACATAAATTTGACTATGTCTTAAGAGTCACAAAATCCTCCGTAGCATAGCTAGAATGTAGAAGCAGCAATTTAAACAAGGAATGCCAATCTGTGAGCTTAATCTTTTTAATTACAAGGTCTCAAGTCTTGAGTTTCCAAATTTTAATGTATAGGTACTGTGCTTTAATTTATTCACTTAATTTTGATTCATTCACAATCTCAGTTTTCATATCAACTTCACACCTGTAAATTCCAGGAAATCTTCAACAAACTCTGACAAATTGGTTTCTCCACCACTCTCTGAATGTACTCTCTTCAACATAGCTAACTATATCAAGTTTACTTTGATAGGGATTTTTTTCTCATTTCCTTGGACCTGTCTGCTGTTTTTGACTTAGTTAACCGCCCTTTGTTGCTTTTCAGCTTTGCTGACCTTCATATCTCTGGAGTTTCTTTTTTCTGATTCTAATTCTCCCTCACTAATAAGAGGTTTCTTGTTCTTTCATCTCATAAATCTTTTTCTCCCCTGCCTGTTCTTTCCAGAGTCCCTCAGGATTCCATTTTTGCTTCACTCCAATAGTCATATACACATACACCACTCTAGATCATATTCATTCAATTCAGTTTTTCCCATGTTTGCAGACAGCTGTGGTATGTCTGCCGTATTACTCTCTGTTTTGATCTCTATGTTCTGCTAGGTGTTGATGTTTTGTAGTATGCCTTTTCTTTATTTCCTCCAATTGTCAATTCTTTTTATCTCATATTATTGTACCGTATCCTCCCCACCCCCTTTTTAGCTATGTGAAACATCAAAGACATATGTTGGATGTGGTTTACTTCATTTTCAGCAAACCTTTAGATACCATCCTACTTAGAAGGCTCATAAATAAAGTGAACAACTTGGGGTGAACCCAAAGGTAGTAAAGAGATTAGAAACTGGTTGAGTGGAATTCATTCTGAACATAAGAAGTGCCGCTGCTGGGTCAGACCAGTGGTCTGAAAGATGATTAAAGAAAGATGATTAAACGCATTCTTCAAGGATTGGTCCTGGACCTGCTCTTGTTTAATATCTTTGTTAGCAATATTACAGAAGGATTAGGGAAATTAATTTGACATTTTGCAGATGCTACTAAGAAGTGCAACACAGAGAAAATGCTGGAAGGAATAGAAGGCATGAGAACTGATTTAAGAAATCTTGACAAGTGGTTGACAGCTAAATTTTAACCACCTAACCAGGTTAGGTTACGCATTCTGGGTGCAGAAATTCAAGAGAACAGATAGGGAAATACTGGGGGTACTTTTGTACCCCCAGAACCAGAGGGGTGGGGGTACAAAACGAGAGTTTCAGTTATTTAAAAAAAGGAAGTAATCATACTGCTGTACAGGTTGTTAATCTTCATCTAGGGTACTGTATTCAGTTTTAGAGGCCTTACATCCAGAAGGAAAAATTGGAATTAAGGTGGTCCAGGGAAAGTTTACACCAATAGTGCAAAGCCTGCATCAGAGTTATAAATCAAAACTGCTACAACATCCTTTTACATTTTTTTTTTAATATATATTATTCTAAAAAATACAATTCAAAATATATTACTAGTTGCAGTAAGTTCTAGTATGTGTGTGCTGACTATAGCTTTACTGGACTGTAACAGCTCCGATACTCATAGGAATTCTATGAGCATCGGAGCTGTTACTGTGGCAGCTGGTGCTAAAAATGCTAACGTGGCTTTGTAAAGGGCGGGGTTAGTATACTCGATTGCATGTCTTCACATCCATTGATTCAATACTCGGTGGAAACCTCTTTTTCAACAATATCAACCATGGATCTTTTAGGATAAGTTTCTACCAACTTTGCACAAAGTATGGTGCATTTTTTTTCTGATTCTTCTTAGCAGAATAGCTCAAGTTCCACCCATTCTAACACTTGCAATTCTGCTTTCCGCAACAACGATGAAGAACATGGGCCCTCGCATATTGAGAAAGAAAACATGGGAGAATTATTATACTACTATTAGATCATAATCCTGAATATTATAACTTCATTCTCTGTTCATTTGTTGGCCATAAACTCTCACAAGCTGTTGTTTAAATCCATTAAAAAAAGATTATTCTTCAGCATAAACGTTCATAGAACCATGTTTCACAGCAGCATAATTGTGGTATTCAATTCTGATGAATCAGAGAAACCGATACAAATCTCTGTAACACTGGATGATATAATGGGTCAGTTTGACAAATTGAACAGTAGAAAATCACCTGAACCAGATGGTATACAACCCAGAGTGCTGATAGAATTTAAAAATGAACTTGCAAAGCTATTGTTAGTAATTTGTAATTTTTCTTTAAAAACCAGCATAGTACCGGAAGATTGGAGGGTGGCCAATATGATGCCAATTTTTTTTTTTTTTTAACAGTTCCAGAGGTGATCTAGTAAATTATAGACCAGTGAGTCTGATGTAGGTGCCGGACAAAATGGTAGAGACTATTATAAAGAACAAAATGATTGAACCCATACGCATGCATGGGTTAATGAGAGAAAGCCAACATGGTTTTAGTCAAATCTTGCCTTGTCAATCTACTGCATTTCTTTGAAGGGGTGAATGAACACGTGGATAAATGTGAGATGGTTGATATTGTGTATTTGGATTTCAAAAGGGATTTGACAAAGTACCTCATGAGAGACTTAAGAGGAAATTAGAAAGTCATGGTGAAACGGTGGCTAGCCTAAGTTGGCGATAGAGCAGTTGAAGTTTGATGCAGCAAGCAAGCTGTTCACAGAAAGATAAGTGTCTCTTTTCCTCACAATAAACTCAGAATTATTGAGTGAAGGGTTTTTTGTTTTGTTCTAGAAGTGAACTATGAGGTTTTTTTTCATCTATGCAGTGTAAACGAAGAGTGATCATGGAATAATGAATTTCGAGCGTCTCATTGAAGTGTCAAAATTTTGAGAGAGAGGCAGTTTGATCGCCCACAAACTTTTCATAATTCCATATATTCTAAGGAAACTAGAAGTTTTTGATCGCTGCATCCCGTTTTGTTGTATGTGTCCACTACAGCACTTCACTTTGTTTAAGCACATAATTATGGGGGGTAGTGGAGGTTTTTTAGCCGATGATTGATCTTCTCTTTCTAGTATAGTCTTCAAGTTCACTGGCTGGCAGCATACGGGGATCTGAGGCTTTTCCTCTATTTAGTATAAGATATAGCCTAGGATTTGACGGCGGAGGAGCAGAGCATTTGAAGTTTGATGTGCCCTGCATTTGATACAGCAAGCAAGCTGTTCACCGAAAGATAAGTGTCTCTCTGGGACACACCTGAACCCGTTTATTGAGATGGGGAGAAGGGCGATGTGAATGAAAAGATATTGAGAATTAAAATAGTATGAAATTGTAAGAAGTAAGATATAGGTAAATAGTAGAGTTCCCCAGGGGTCAGTGTTGGGACCACTGCTTTTTAACATATTTATCAATGATCTAGAAATGGGAATACGACCTGATTTCCCTCCGACCCGATTCACTAACCTCTGTCCCAATCATCCTCTGTATGCAAATGAGGGGGAACGACATTCAAATGTAGGCAGGAAGTGATTCACTAAAATAAAAAAGCAATACCGACTGGGCTGGTTGATCCAAAAATGAGCAACTGCTGAGGACCAGTCGCTGAGGTCCTTTCCGACTGCCCTGCCTTCTGCTGCCCTGCTCTCTGCCCTGCTTCTCTACTCTCAGCCCCGATCTCCTGCTCTCTTCTGCTTGCCCCGAATCTCTCCTGCCGCCCCGCTCTCACCCTAAATCTCTTCTGCCCTTCCCTGCACTAGAGAGCGATCCCGACAGTTGGATGGGGGCGTGAGGGTGATTCGTGAATCAGCCCCCCGAACATGGATATGATCGGATCCGTGTCCTTTGTGAATCTAGCCCAAAGTTGTTTAAAGTGAAAAATTGCAAGAAGACCTTGGGAGACAGGAAAACTGGGCGTTTCAATGGCAGATGACATTTAATGTGAGCAAGTGCAAAGTGTTGCCGAACTATAGCTACTGCATGTGTTCTGTGTTAGGGGTCACTGCCCAGGAAAAGGATTGAGAATATATTGAAACCCTCATCTCAATGCGTGGCAGCTGCTAAGAAAGCAAATAGAATGTTAGGAATTATCAGGAAATAATGGAAAACAAAGATGAAAATGCCCTTGTATCGCTCTATGGTATGGCCGCACCTTGAATACTGTGTGCAGTTCTGGTCGCCGTATTTCAAAAAAGATATAGCAGTACTAGAAAAGATACAGAGAAGGGCGACAAAAATGCTAAAAGGGATGGGATGGCTTCCCTATGAAGAAAGGCTAGAGCAGCTAGGGCTCTTCAGGTTGGAGAAGAGACGGCTCAGGGGTGATATGATAGAGGTCTATAAAACAATGAGTGGAGTGAAATGGGTAGATGTGAAACACTTGTTCACTCTTTCCAAAAATTACTAGGACTAGGGAACATGCGATGAAGCTACTAAGTAGTAGATTTAAAATAAACCAGAGAAAATATTTCTTCACACAACATGTAATTAACTCTGGAATAACTCTGGAATTCGTTGTTGGAGATCGTGATGAAATCAGTTAGCTTAGTGGGGTTTAAAAAAGGTTTGGATAATTTCCTAAAAGAGAAGTCCACAGGCCATTGTTGAGATGGACTTGGGGAAATCACGGTATAGCGGTATACAAGAAATAAATTTATTATTATTATTAAAATTATTATTATTATTCCTAGGATAAGAGGCATAGAATCTGTTATATTACTTGGGATCTAACTAGGTACTTGGGGCCAGGTTGGCTACTGTTGGAAACAGGATACTGGTCTTGATGGACCTTCACTCTGTCCCAGTATGGCAATTCTTATGTTCTAATATCACACTTAACCACTTATGTGTTCGCCAGCTCCGCAAACCTAGAAATTCCAGGTTCAATATTGACGCCTTGAATTTCTAGCATAAGGCTAATTGCTACAGCTGAATATTGACCTCATGATGATTAGTCAGTCCAGGTGCAAATCAAAGCTATAGTGGCATACTGAAAAAGAGAAGCCAGAATCCGCTTTTAGGTTTGTTTGTTTTTTTTTGTCCCTGAAAGGATTTCTATATTTATATGAGATTGCATGATCAGTTCTTCTAATGCTTCATGTTATTTGTATTGCTGTGACTTGGGTTTTACATCATCATAATTAGGAAAGCTTAAGCAGGAGGAATATATGTAAATAGCCAAATAAATTGTTCAGTGATTGCGTTCCAAAGATAGTATTACTTTTGGTCACAAAATAATCATGTAGCATTTTCCAGTGGCTGCAGAGAGGAACCTTTGGTCCTTCCTGTCGTCATTTCGTTTGATTTTCACAGGTGCACATTTCTAAGTAATTGCACTCTGCATTACTCTTGACCCCAGGCTCTTTTTTTCTTATTGGTAGTTTGTGAAAGGAGGTGTTTATATGCAATAAATCATAGTACAGTAAACTGACAAATTGGTTATGGAGCTCCTTGCCCTCACAAATTAATTCCTGGGAGAGGAAAGCTGGGATCAGGGAAAATATCTTTAGACAAATTTTCAGTTGAACCTAATTGGCAGGTTTTCAACTGGAACATTTTTTTTTTACTACTACTACTAATTATTTCTATAGTGCTACCAGATGCATTTAACTCTAGAGCGTTGAAGCTGCCGTAAAAGTCATCTCTGACACAACCGGAATTTGCTTCAGAGATGACCTTTACGGCAGCCATATGCAACTACAACGCTCCGGCTGCTGTAAGAAGGCAGTTTAGACATCGCCGGCCACAGGGCAGGAAGGTTTGTTGGACTGGGCCTGTTGTCCGGAGGGGGGAGGGGGGCGTTGCAGATCTTGTTGCCAAAATTGGAAAGGTGAGGAAGGGAGAAAGATGGGCATCTGGTGGATGGAGAGATTGAGAGAAGGGGGCAGATGATGAAAGTGGGTAGAAAGGGGAGAGAGAAGAGGTCAGATGATGGAAGTGGGGAGAAGGGAGAGCAAATGCTGAATGGAAGTGGAGCAAGACAACACATAATTGATGGAAGGAGGGATAAAGAAAAAGGACATATGCTGGATGGGGGAAGAAGATAGAGTTAGTGAGATAGTGGAGGGGTGAAGGATAGGGGTGGCATGCTGTGGGTAGACATAGTGAAAAGAGGGAAACTGAGGACTGTATAGTAAGAAAGAATTTAATTTAAACGGAGGCAGAAAATAAAGAAGGAAGACCAGAGAAGGAAAGGGAAGAGAGAGAGAGAGATGCCAGACAACGGGGAAGGAGACAGAGATATCAGATCTGAGCGGAGGAAATGAGAAGAGAGAGATGCTAAAAACCACAGGGGGGGGGGAAGAGAGATGAAAGGAGAAATATGCCAGACCATGAGGGAACAGAGGGAAGATGATGGATGCCAGACCAAAGGGGGGGGGGTCTAGAGGAGAGATGGAAGGGGGAGGCATACAGTTTCTGGAAGGGGCATAGAAGGAGAGAAGATGCCATATAGGGAGGGGCAGAGAGATGGCAGACAGTGGATGGAAGGAAGACAGTAACAAGAAGATGAGAAAAGCAGAAACCAGAGAAGACAAAGATAGAACAAAAAATTTATATTTATTTATTGCTTTAGGAGACATATGTCACTGTTTCTGTGGTGTTGCATTTTATGCAGAGTCCAGCTTCTTGGTGGTTCAATTTAACCTTTATCTATGTATTTCTATTTTATCCCCCCTTTTACAAAACTGTGGAGCGTTTTTTAGCGCCAGCCGTGGTGGTAGCAGCTGTGATGCTCAGAATTCTATGAGCGTCAGAGCTATTACCACCATGGCTAAAATCCACACTACAGTTTTGTAAAAGGGGGAGAGGTTAGTTTGTTATGACATATTCCATACTGGGCGAAGGTGTTTTCTGTGTTCTGTTTGTTCAAAAGACATGGTTTTCTGTTAGGATTGATGGTGTAGGATTGATCTGTACTAGTCTGGCTTGTTTAGTTTTACAATGGGTGTATTGATGTACTGCTCACTGCAATATGTAAGATGCTGCCTTTTCCTAGGTACTCATGTGTGACGTGTGGCTTGTTACTAAAAATCATGTTTTTCGTACAGATGGGGGGGGGTGCCAAAAAATGATGGGCCCCGGTTGTCACATATACTAGGTACGCCACTGCTAAGTGCTTGTTTTCAAAAGAGAAAAGTGTCCAAAAATGGCATAAAGTGGCTTTTGGAAGGTTTTTTTTGTTTTGTTTTGTTTTTTGCTAAAGGGGCTCATTTTCAAAAAAGATAGACATCCAAAAGACAGGCTAGATCAGCACTTGGATGTCTTCCTAGTGAAAACATCCGCGTGGGCATTCTCAAAACAGACTTTCTAGAGCAATTTCAGTAGTTGGAACTTAAAGCCGGTACTAGTTGGACTTCTAAGGTCTGTGACCCAGAAGAAACAAAGAAAAAACACAATTGAATCATGAAATTGTAATGTATGTATGGTAGTTACAGGGCAAACTGGATGGACTGTTCAGTTTTGTTTTTTTTACTATTGTCATTTGCTATGTTTCCTATCAGGCTTATAATCAGAACATTTAAATGTCCAAAAACAAGCCGATTTTTGAAGGTAAAGGGGGTGTGGGGGGATGTCAGGAGTGTGGGGGGATATTGGGGAAGTTGGGGGGAGAGGTATATGTGGGGCCTTTTTATGGAGAGAGCCTGTGAAGGAGGGAGGGAAAGAGGAATCTCCCTGCCAGTTCATCTGATCCTGGCAGGAGGAATCCCCATCAGCTAAGCCGGAAGGAATTCCTGAAACCAGCTCAGTTGAAGGGGATTCCCCTGCCGCGATCAGGTGATGGCAAGTTTCCCTGACGGTTTGGGACAGTTGGGCACCACCTCCAAACAGCTTGCTTTTATGTGTTTTTCATGTGGACATAAATAAGTGCAACATATTATACAATCATATTACACTATAAAAGCATCTAAATTCAATCAAAATGGTAATCCATGACAAATAGATCTATCACCCCACCCCCCCCATACTCATATTCAAGTTTCAAGTTTATTAAGATTTTGATTTACACGCAATATCAAATATTTTCAATGCGTATTACAAAAATTAAAATTTGGGGAAATAAATTATTTAAACAATAGACATAAAGACATATCCACAAACAATAAAAAATACATAAGGATTACTAGGATAAAATTACATTTGTTTAAAAAAAAAAAAAACATTTTTAGGGAAGAACAACATCAGGAAAGGTATGGATAGGGGAAGAAAAGGGAAAAAAAAGAAAAGATTATCTAATTTAAGAATCAAATGCATCTCTATAAAGGTAACTTTTTAAGTTCTTTTTAAATTTTTCTAGAGAGATTTCAGCGCGTAGAAAGATAGGAAGTTTGTTCCAGAGCTGAGGTCCAAAAATAGAAAAAGTTGTATTTCTTCTAGTGCCTATTATTTTTAGCGTTGGAATGGTTATTAAATTTTGTTCTGCTGATCGTAGAGATCTGGCAGGGGAATAGGGTATTAAGTACCGATATAAAAATATTGGGGTATTAGTTTTCTGAATTTTAAATATAAGTAGTGCAATTTTGTATGTTATTCTATATGAAATCGGTAGCCAATGTGCATTTCGCAGAAGAGGTGTAACATGGTCGTATTTTTTGGAATGAGTAATAATCTTTATTGCAGTATTTTGTATGATTTGTAATCTTCTTATTTCTTTCTGTGTTATGCCATGATATAATGTATTGCAATAGTCTAGCCTGGAAATAATCAGAGAGTGAATGAAAATGTTTAGAGCTTTAGGTTCTAAAAATTTGGCTAACGATCTAATGAGGTGAAGTTTATAAAAACAATTCAAAAAATATTCAAAAAATTGCACTCAAATTAAAGAATTAAAAATATTTTTCATCCCACCCACCCTGGACATGTATGACCAAAGGGCAAAATCAACAATCACTCTTTGCAAAATTTTGTCAATGGTTCCCAAATCTTTAGAAACTTCTTTTAATGTTCCTGTTGCATAGCCATAATACGTTCCATTTTAAAGACGTGACACAGAGACTCCCACCAAAAGGTATAATTCAATCGATCCCAGCTTTCCAATTCCTTAAGATAAGCTGTATGGCAACCCCTGTCATAATAAAGAGAAGTTTGTTATTGTGAGATGATATTTGGCTTTTATGTGGACATCTCTATATTTGGGAATATCATAAAAAGATAGACGTACTAAGAGATAAGATGTCTAGATATTTTATTTAAAAAAAGTTAGACATGTGGTATTTTTGAGAATGGACATTTCTCAAAACATCCAAACCCTGATTTAGACATCCTATTGAAAATGTTCCTCCACGCTACCCTTATATCACTTGCTTTATTCAGTGGCAGCAATTATTTCTCTTTCTTCTAACTGGAACCTATTGTACAGTGACTATAGAGCACATTCGAGAATCCAGTGGATTATAGGATCCGAGGATCTGATCAATTTCTTAGACTGGGCTATCAGATAATTAGATGAGGGATAGTGCTAGATGTGGAGGGCATTTTCAATATAATGTCTATATTCGATTTTGGGAGAAATATCCAAATATCCAGTAGATAAAATTGCAATTTTTTTAAATGAGAAAAACATCTTTAATGCACACAAGCCATTGGGATGTAGGAGGGGCCAGCAGTTTTAGTAGACTGGCCATACAGATATCCCAGCAGAGCACTGGGGAACCTAGGTGGCATTACTGTGAACTTCATATAAATGTTTACATCAGAGCTGCCCAAGTCCGGTCCTCGAGATCTACTGGCAGGCCAGGTTTTCAGGATATCCACAATGAATATGCATGAGAGAGAGATTTGCATACCAAGAAGGCAGTGCAGCCAAATCTCACTCATGCATATTTATTGTGGATATCCTGAAAACCTGGCCTGCCAGTAGATCTCGAGGACCGGACTTGGGCATCCCTGGTTTACAGGTATACATCTCAAAATAACCCCCTGATATTGTATGGTGAGCCCT
Organism: Geotrypetes seraphini; assembly: GCF_902459505.1. NCBI lineage: Eukaryota > Metazoa > Chordata > Amphibia > Gymnophiona > Dermophiidae > Geotrypetes > Geotrypetes seraphini. Next base: position 32,871,776 of record NC_047101.1, on the reverse strand, counting down.
CCAAAACCCAATCAAAACTTGCTATACCTACCTTTACACCACAACAATAGTCCTTATGGTGTTATCTTTTGAAGGTAGATTTTGGAGGGCTCACACTTTTCACCACAAGTGTACTAGGTAGACTGGGATATGGGCCTGGGTCTCCATCTCTATATTCCTCTGCTACTCCAAGAACCTGCTTGCTTCTCTAATAGGATTGGCAATAACATCTGAAGCTGTCATACTGGCTGGTAATGCACTGTTTCTTTCACATCTTTGGGTGGTGAAAGAAGGTAAGTGACCATAAGGAGAATAAGGAGGGGTCATACCTTAATCCTCACTGTGGTCATCTGGTCCATCAGGATAATTTTGGGGGGGGCACTTATTCATTTTTGAAACAGGTCTAGCCTACAATGTCCAATTTTTGCCCTTGACAGTTTCTACAATGTTCTATTATTGCAGAAAAACGTCAAAACATCACAAGGCCGCTCTAGTCCTGCCAAAGCCACATCCCTAACATGTTCCCTTGAGATTTAACTGCACTGCAGATGAACTGCATAGAAAAGTGTCAAAAATATAGATTCAAAAATAGTGATTTGGAGTTTTAGCAGGAAAAACATCTGAATGCCACTTTATGCCATTTTGGGGATATTTTTCTCTTTTAAAAATGAGCTCCATAGTATGCTTGGATTTCAGCAAGATCTTTAGCATGGTTCTGCATAAAAAGTTTAATAAACTGAATGCCCTGGGTGTAGACCCTAAAGTAACTGACCGGATTAGATACTGGTTGAGTAGGATATCATAAAGCATAGTGGTATATAGATTTCACACTGATGAAAGGGGAATTACCAGCTGTGGCGTAGTAAGGGTAGGAGATGCCTGGGGCGGTGGTGTCCTTCCCCCCCCCCCCCGTGGCCCCCGTGCTCTCTTCTCTGTGCCCCCCCTGCTCCTTCCTGCCTCCCATTCCACTCTTGCGCTCTCCACCTCCCTGTATCTCTTAACTCTTCGCCAACACGAGTGGCTTCTACAAGCATGCTCCTCGCGCCAGCATTAGATTACCTCTGATGTCACTTCTTGACCTTGTGACCTGGAAGTGATTCAAAGGGGAACCAGGCTGGTGTGAAGATGGTACAGAGGTACGGAGTGGGGGGAGGGATGGCGCGAGGGTGGCATGGTGTGGGCGGGCAGAGACATGCCAGCACCCCCACCGACTTGACACCCAGGACGGTCCACACACCCCTTACTACGCAACTAATTACCAGCCCTTGATCTAGTTTTTTAAACAGATGGGCTATCAGGAAAGACTTTTCTTTTGGTGTATGATATTAAACTGATAGTAGACACTCTGGAATGTGGGAGAAAAAAAAAGGAAAGAGTTCAGTTGTTCCCAAACTTGTCCTGGACAATTCCTAGGCAGTCAGGCTTTCAGGATATCCACAATGACTTGAGTGCAGTGTCATTGCATTTCGATCTATCTCATGAATATTCATTACAGATATTGGGATAACTCAACAAAGTCCCTAAAGTTAACTCGATCTTGCAGACTTGGCTTGCAATGCTATTTTTATATGCAGGTGTTCATAGCATGCATTATTAATCAGTTGTCTTGAATTGCAGCAGCTCATTAATGATGAATTTTAATACAATATTGCATTTAGCGAATGATCTGTAAATAGTATTTCTAATGTTTTCTTTGCAGGAGAGCTGTGTAAGTACAGAAAATGGGCAAAGAAAGTCAAAATGTCTTCCCCCCACCCCTAACTTCTGTCTTGCTGCTTTGCATGCTTTTGTGAGTGTTAAGCCCCCCCCCCCACCCCTGTGAAAAACCGTGCAGTTCAGTACATCAACCTCTATCTTTTCTAGGCTTGGGTTCCCAATTTTCTCCACCTCTCATCATGGATTATTCTGTCAGATCCATTTTTATCTCTTATAGTTATGGTGGTAGCCGAAAGAATACACCTGCATAGATCCTAGATCACTGAAGTTTTTGAAGACAATGCCTAGCATCTTTCTTACTTACTACTTGCTGTCAGTAGATGTGAAAAAAGGGAAATTATTCCAAAAGCAAGAAGAAGCCTAGAGACCCTGAATTTCTAAGGAATACTTCCCTTTTGATAGTCATAGAAACCTTCAGTGGGGAGGGGGAAGGTCACCTTGATTGGCCTGAAGTATTTAAGGATAGTGTTTGCTGAGTAGACCCTTCACTTGTCTTAGGATGGTAAATGCTCTGCTGAACACTGTGGACAAACCCACTACAGCTACATCACTCTGTACTTCCTGATGTTCTACTGTTCCTGCTTTCTAGAACATACCACTGCTTGACGCCCACTTTCTCCACTGAATGCTGTGGATAAACCCACCCACCAGTGGTAAGTAAAGATGATATCACCAACTTCCCTTGCTATTTCACCAGTTGTAGCTGTGGCATCTGTATCACTCTTTCCACCTCTGAGTGTTCTTCTCTTTCCTGATTTTCTGCTGTTCCTGTTTTCTAGAGCGTACAACTGCTTGACTTCCAGCTGCTCCATTGAATACTGTGGACAAACCTACCCACTAGTGGCATGCAAAGGCAATTTCACCATCCTGCCCCAATACTTTACCAGCTGGGGCTGAGGCTTCTGCATCGAAGGAGTGTGTGCAAAGAGCAAGTTGTGATTGTTGGGTGAGCTCCTTGGGACGATTCCTGGATGACAACTTCTTTCTACCCAGGCCCTCTCTTCTCTGCCCCTTTTAGTAACCTGCTTTTCACTTTTGATCTCTTATTCAAGTGTACCCTTCTCCTTGTCCCTCTCTTTATCGTCCACTGTTCCTGTCTTCTGGGGCAACTGTTCTCTGCCACCCTCCTTTCCTTCCCAGGCCTCTTGTACTCCTTCCTTGCACTTCCTCCCTCTTTCCCTCCTCCTGCTCCCTCTGTCCCTCCTTCTCTCACTGACCCTCCTTAAACTGTCATTCTCCACATTCAAAAACAGCTGTTATTAGGGATACTCTCACATCTCACCCTTATGGAGACATGGATTTTTGATGGCAAAGATCCCATTTTGTCATAATGCCTATCCACTGACTATTCTATAAATGCTGCTCCAAGGTCCACCACTAGGAAAGGGGGATGGAGTTGCTTTTCTGGCTCCATCCTCACTTCCCATGCCCTCTATATCATTCAAGCTTCTTCCTTTTCCTGATTCTCTCCTACTTTGAATTAATACCTCCCCTGCTTCACTTTTGTGATACTCTATGTGCCCCCCTCTCCTGATTCTTCCTTTCAGGACTTCCTGATCCAATGCTTGTACGATGTTATGTACTTTTATAACCTGCTTGTTATGGGTGATTTTAATGTCCATTTTGATTTGCTTTTCTCTGACGCCAACTTCTTGGAACACATCTTCTCCATCCACATTGCTGAGCACTACCCTGGACCTCGTTCTTTTGTATCACCTAGAACCCTTCATACTTCTGGGCTTCTCTTTTGCCCCAAAGCCTTAGCCTGACCACTTCCTTATTTTTTCTCACTTCTCCTTCCTATCCTTTTCTTCCTGGTCATTTTTCCAATTTACACTCCTCAGCAGTTAATCACAAGATTTTGCTCCTTTCATCTTCTCTGCATCTGATACTAAGGCAACTTTTGGGTGATCAAAAAGCAGTTACAATATGCAGATCTGAACATGTCTGACAAAGATCTTTATCTCCCTCTGACCTAAGTCATTACCATGATCTCCTCCATTATTATTGCTTTCAGCTGAAGATTGTTTTATGGCTCTAATAATTATTTCAGTCACCTGATGTTCTGTGCAAACTTCTAGGTCTTCTATCCCTTTACTTTGAAAGCAAATGACCTTGCTCATTTTTTTCTTCACTAACCTCTCTGGGCTTCCTTCACCTTATCACCCAGGGCTCTCCCTCCAAAACATCCATCCTTTCCTGTCCTGTACTAATATGTCCCTCTGCCTTATTTATCATCCACTAAGTTCAATTTACTCACTGTGAGGGAGTGGTGGTACAAGGCAGGGTTTCCTTAGGAACAGTCCTTCAGTGAAGTGGAGCCACCTTAAGAATAGTTATGTTAACCTGTCTAACCAGGAGAGCAGGGCTCAAGCAAGCAGGCAGTTAAAAGCACACTTCTAGAAAAACCATTTGCCTTCTTGATCCTTTCCCTTCTGAGTGTTTTGTTATTCCCTCTCATTTTCTTCTCTTTGGTACTTGCGATGGTCAACAACAGTTTTTCAACTGTTCTGGTTCCCATTACTTAGAAAACTATGAGCATATACCCTACTCTGAAGAAATCTTATTGGGATGCTTCTGCTTCTTGTAATTACAAACCTAGCAGTTGATGGGATAATTTCGATTCATTTATCATTCTCTGTTATCTATGTAAATAATTCTGGTCTACTTCCAACAACCACCTCTGTATACCGTCACAACCCTTATCTCTGGCCATTTTACACCAAAAGAAGTCAAGAGGGCTCCAGCCATGGATGCTTATTACAGTTCATTAAATGAGACACATTCGTTTCAGATTACTTCATCTTTTATCATAATCTCTTTATCAGGATAGTCTACTTTTGCCATTTTGGCCAGTGTCTCTTGAACAAAGTTCTAGTTTAAACCTTTCTAAACATAAGGGCCAGCAGCCTTTTTTGGTATAGGCTCTTCCTTGCCCAGATTTTAGCAAAGATAAATCCTTCCTCTGTACTGTTATTTCATGCATGCATTGAGACTTTAGAGCTCTGCCACCTTCTTGGGTCCTGTGAGTAGAATGGGAAACTTTTCCGAGAATGCTACCCTGGAGGTCCTAAATTTCAGCTTTCTATCTAAAAGTCTAAATTAGCTTTCCAGAACCGCCTGCCCACACTTTTGTATGTTGCTGATACCTACATACTGTATAGGAAGACAGTTGACTGCTCACCATCATTGTTTGGAATCCTATCTTGGCGATTCTTGTGGTCTGCCACCTTTGCACCAGGCAGGCAAGTTACCAAGTGATTCTTACACCTACTAGCCACCTGAGTTGCCAGTCAAATTGCTGACCTAATACCTTCCTTCGTGGGCACATGCCCCTGGAGACAAATCCTTGATGCCCTCTGTACACCAGACTTTGATTTTCAAACACTTGCTCTAATACAGCAAACAGATGTAAGACCTTTGGCAGTGTTCTGCTGTTTAATCTCACACTGCTCGCTCTTCTTTGCTAGCTGCAAGGGCTCTCTTGGTGGTTTCTGTCTGCAGACCTCCTGCACGTATCCCCTGTTAAGTTCTGGTTAATACAGTGACAGAGGAAGATGCCTGGAGGCTGGGACCTGCCTTTTAGTCTTCACATGCTCTTTTTTTTTTTTTGTCAGGGAGCTTTCAATTACCGTGCTTCTGTGCTCTGACTGTATTTTCCTCAAAGCACTCCGAGAAGCTAGTGATATGCCCCTCCGCTACTTAAGACTGCAGTTAGTCATACCACTTGCATTTAGAAAGAGAGAGAGGCAACCCAGTTTTATAAAAGGTGAGCCTTTCACAGAATACAATGCTGACAATCACATGAGAGTACTTGAAGAGATAGCATGTCATGAAAGCATTCACTTGTTGATTCTAAATGATTGGTTGGCTATAGGTGTTTCTCAATTATAGAATGGTTCTATTACTTTTGTTGGGCCTAGTGTTCAACTGGTGACAATCGGTGTTAGAACTGGAAATTCAATGCTGGGCCAGATCCTGGCGCTGGCTTTGAATTTCCAGATTTCCGGATCCAGCTAACATTTAACCGGATATTACATTTGTTATTCCTCCAAAGCCCTTATGATCATAATACATTAACCATTGGAAACATACCCAAACACAGTGCAATGCCAAGATATCCTTAAAACACAAATCGTAATCAAATTTCAAGATCAACATTTCTTAAACAAAAATGTTTTTAAAAGCGTCCTAAAAACCATCTCCCAAACTTTTGATTTAATTAAAAATGGTAAAAAATCATTCTAGATTAGAAGTGCCTGATAATAAAAAGATGCATTCCATTGAGTAAGTGACCTAATATGTTGGTTTTTTTTGGGGGGGACTGAAGGTAAAACTACTTCCTCAAAACACGTCCTGGTCTATCTGCTAATAAAGACACTAATTCCAGCAGATACAGAGGTCCTTGGCAATATATAATATTAAAAACCGTTGCACAAATCTTAAAATTTATCCTTGATTGTATTGGCACCCAATGTAATTTGATAATGTATGATGTAATTCTATCATATTTAGAAATCGAAAAGATCACCCTGACTGCAGTATTATGTCTAGTCTCCCGAACAACTCCTTTGCACATCCCAAGTATACTACAGTCTATTATAATAATGGGCTACTATATAAGGATAGGACTGATTTTTATGTAGTCCTATTTAGGTAGTTAACCTAACTAGTTATATGCTGATGTTTGCCACTTAACTCTCCAAAAGCTGATTTTGTCTCCAAAACACCCTCCAAATAGCCAGTTATGAGTTCAGTGCTAACCAGTTAGTTTTGGAGGCACTAACCGGTTAACTGCCACTGAAAATGAATACTTAGCCCTAAACAGGTGATTTAACCGTCCAGGAATCATTTCTGGCCAATTAAATAATTTTGAGTATTGACCTCGTTATTTGCAATCATTTTTGCCTTGGCTCAGAGCAAGGTCTGAAGTTAGCCCTGAGCACTGTTCCCTCTAAGCCGGGGGTCTCAAAGTCACTCCTTGAGGGCCGCAATCCAGTCGGGTTTTCAGGATTTCCCCAATGAATATGCATGAGATTTATGTGCATGCACTGCTTTCAATGCATATTCATTGGGGAAATCCTGAAAACCCAACTGGATTGCAGCCCTCAAGGAGGGACTTTGAGATCCCTGCTCTAAGCTGAGTGGGGGTCCTCCACATATAGTTCATCCAGTAGGAGGTGCTGTTTCACTATCGCATTTTCAATAGTGAGGGACAAGCAAGCTCTGCAGTACTCCAGGGAACCTGCCTGTTCATAGCAACTGAAAGCATACCAACCCCAATGCAAGTTGGAGGACATCTGCTCTGCTTAAAGGGAACAGTGGCCCTGAGTAAAGAATGACACTAGGACAAATTTTTCCCCATCCCCGCAGGGACTCAATTTCCTGTCCTGCTCCTGCGAGTTCTGTCCCTGTCTCTGCCCTATCCCTACAAGCTCCGTCCACATCTGCACAAGCCTTGAATACTTCAAAATCATAAGTGTTCGAGGCTTGTGCGTTTAAGGCAGAGCTTGCAGGAATGGGGCAGAGACAGGGACAGTGACAAAAGTCATGGGGACGGGACAGGGAAATTTAGTTCCTGGGGGACGGGGACAAATTTGTCCCCGTGTCATCCTCTAGCTCTGAGCTCCTAAGTATTTATCTGTTGGAGAATGACATGCTACCAAAGTGAGCATTTCTAGCAACTACCAAATCAATTATTGATCACTTCTGAATTAGCCTGGCATAGCTGCAGTGTAAGAAACTTGATGACAGAGGGAAGAGAATTGGGCAGTATTAGTTATTCATTCTGAGACATGCATCCCACAAATTGGGATTAATCACAGACATTTTTATTTCTCTTCCCTCTTAAAGCTCATCTAATTGTTCATTGTTAAATGTGTTCTTTCTTAGTGTAATCTCCCACTGTTATTAGCTATCTAACAAAATAATTGGATTACAAGTAGCGTAACTTAAGCCATGCTATGGCCAGTAGCATTTACCATATAAGGCAGTGGTTCTCAAATGGGGTGCCATGAACTGTTGTGGGTATTTTAGAGGTGAGGCTCGTGGAGGGTACGAGAGAGGTGTGGCAACGCTCGAGAACAAACTTTAGAAATCTATTAATAGCCTTGGATTAATAAATTAACCTCCTCCTTTACTAATGCGTAGCGTGGGTTTTAGCACCGGCAGCGGCGGTAAATGATCCAATGCAGTCTATGAATATTGTAGCTTGCAATCAACTTCATAAAGCCACAGCTCGATGCTCCTGAACACTTCTAAAAAGGATCAGCCAAGGAGTATATGAGCCCCCACCCCATGGTACCCCTAATATGCCCTCCCCAATGGACATTCTACCCACTGAGAGGCACTGTCATGTTGAATACCACTGAATATCAGCAATTAGGCAGCCACAAGAGATTTGACCAGGCAGATTTAGCTGACAGAATCTAGTTTCCAAGTTTATTGAAATTTACTACCCCGTGCCTTGGGGAAAACTTCAGGGCGGCTTACAATCTAAAATACATACAATGGGTACAATAAAATCATGGTTAGACATAACAACAGACACAACATGGAGATCAGGGGGAGGAACTACATAATATAATAGAAAAGAGACAGGGGAAAAAACAATAGGGAGGTTCCGTTTTACTTGATCCCTTCTGCGCTGTACGTTGAAGAGGGAATTAATATGCGTCTGCAAAAAGAAATGTTTTCAGGTCTGCCTTGAACTTATCAATGGAAGTTGGTAATCATAATGATACTGGTAATAAATTCCACAGCTTTGGGCCATTGACTGCAAAGGGCGCTTCCTCTCCGAGTTCCCTCTATATCCTAGTTAAATCAGATTTGGTTCCATGGCTTTGTCTACTTTCACTTTTTCTAGTTGCACATAAACATGTTTGTTTGTTTTTTATAAATTGTGTGGCCATACAGTACTTTACTCCAGTGACATAGTAAAGGGGGTGGACCACCCCGGGTGCCATCTTCGTGGGGATGCTGGTGCTGAAGCCTCTTCTCCTCTGTGCTCCTCTTGAAATGTTTGCCAGCAGCATCTTCCACCTGCTGCTTGTGCTGTCCTTGGCTCCCTTCTGACGTGACGTCCTGGTTGCAAGAAGGAAGGAAGCCAAAGATTGCATGAACAGCAATTGGAAGATGCTCTTGCACTGGCGAACATTTCAAGAGGTACATGGGGGCAGAGGATGCACAGCACGGTGGGGAAGAGCAGGAGGCGCATGGTGCAGCGATGCTGGGCACTGTCACCCTGGACGACAACCTCCCAAGCTACGCCACTGCCTTATTCTATATGTAAGAACATATGAACTACCACCGTACTTGGTCAGTCCAGTGGTCCATCTAGACCAGTTTCCTGTTTCCAACAGTGGACAATCTAGGTCACAGCATCTGTCAGAAACCCTAATAGTAGCAACTAGAGAATGACACAGGGACAAATTTGTCCCCGTCCCCGCAGGAACTAAATTTCTCCGTCCCGTCCCCGTGACTTTTGTCCCTGTCTCTGCCCCATTCCTGCAAGCTCTGCCTTAAACGCACGAGTCTCAAACACTTACGATTTTGAAGTATTCGAGGCTTGTGCAGATGTGGACGGAGCTTGCAGGAATGGGGCAGAGTCAGGGACAGAACTCGCGGGGGCAGGACAGCAAATTGAGTTCCTGCGGGGACGGGAAAAATGTGTCCCCGTGTCATTCTCTAGTAGCAACATTCCATTTAGAATGTCAAAAAGCTGGTGATGCTTTTATAAATCCTTTTTTCATTAAAGGTATTTAGCATTTCTGCTTCTTTTTTGCCCCCTCTTAATCTTACAGTCCCCCGACTGTTTCCTGAAAAATATTTTGGCACACTATTCAGAAAATGCTGAGCACCTATTTTCAGTCAAATTTACGAGCACAAATTACGGTAAGATGAATTTTCAGCTGAAAAGTTATGAGCTTAATGGTGAAAAATCAGTGCTAAGCTCCTAACTTCTTTTCCCTTGCCTGAAATCTGCCCCTCTTGCCATCCACTTTTTCTGCTCCTAAATTTAAGAGTTAAGTGAAATTTTGAGTCAAAATGTAAGACCTTAGCCCTAGTAAATTTTCACAGAGGCTAGTTTATGAGCGTAAATCCTTTGACTACTGGGTCCTCTGTCTCCTTGCTTTATACAGTTAGGGGTCCTTTTATCAAGGCGCAGTAGGGGTTTTAATGCGCGGAATACCGAGCCAGTCGCTAAGGCCTCCATTGACGAGGCGTTAGTTTTTTGGCTTGCCACAGGGGTTAGCGTGTAATTAAATGTCCGACGCGCTAATCCCGCTAGCACACCTTGATAAAAGGAGCCCTTAGTTTTTCTCATGTCTTTCTCTTTCCGAGAGTTTACTATTTCTTCCCTGTATGGTTTGAACGCTAACTTTGTTGACCTTATTTTCTCCGCCATCTCAGTCTATATCCTCTTATTTTTATTGAGCTCGCATGAACATTTGTTGCTTTTTTTATGGCTCATTTTAGTTTATGTGTAAGTGTTTTACTGTCCCTGTCCCTGAGCTTCTGAATGTCTTCCTATTAACAGAGTTGCACTGTGGGTGGACAAAGGCCTCGGATTAAAATGTCTGTTATTTCAAGTCAACAGACCCAATTATTCACACAGACCTGCAGATTCCTGCATCTCCACTGAGCAAGGATTTGTTACCTGTGAAAGGATTTTCAGGAGAGCTATGGAAAGTGTTTGCAGTACTCTGGGAAAACCAACTTCGGGTTAATCATAGCAAGCTATCAATAATTGGTGGTATAATAAGCAATTATTGGTCTTAGGGGTCCTTTTATCAAGCCGCGCTAGCAAGGTTAGCGCTTCGGACATTTCATCACGCGCTAACCCCCGCGGCCAGCTAAAAAACTAACACCTGCTCAATGCAGGCATTAGCGGCTAGCGCGGCAGGTGGTTTAATGTGCGGTATTACAGCTTGATAAAAGGACCCTTTAGTTAAAATCAATTATGGGTTATGTACCTAACTTTTACACAAGTCAAAAAAGAGGGTGCAGAAATGAGCAGATCGGGGGGCATTCCTTTAAATTATATGTGCAATTATAGAATTAGGGCCAGATTCTCTAATAGCTTCAGTAATTGAAAAAAAATAATAATAATAATTGGACGATAGGTGCCTACGCGAATCTATAAAAGGTAAGTGCCTATTGCATGGGGATTAGTGGTGCCTAACAGCTAAGTGGGCATTTTTATGGGCGGAGCATGACTTGGGTCACTCTAAGAGGTCCTTTTATCAAGCTGCAGTAGGGGGGTTAACGCGCGTAAGACCGCACGTTAAACCGCCTGCTGCGCTAGCTGCTAATGCCTGCATTGAGCAGGCGTTAGTTTTTTAGCTGGCCGCAGGGGTTAGCGCCTGATGAAATGTCCTCAGCGCTAACCCCGCTAGCGCGGCTTGATAAAAGGACCCCCAAGTGTGATTCTCCAAAAACATAGGCGCCTGAGCAAGCCTTAAAACCTGTGCCTACATTTCTGGTGCCTAAGATTTCACATAGGTGTCACTAGACACAATTTTGTAAATTGTACATAAGCATGATTGACATGTGGCTGGCACTATTTGAATAGGCACCAGTCAATTTAGGCTCTGTTTACAGAATCCAAGCCTTAGGGCATCTGCGCCTAAATTATTCACATTTCCGGGACAATAGTGCTATTCCACCAAGTTATATATCCTACCATCGACATATCCTTCCAGTGTTTTAAGATAATTTTAATGGACAAATTAATCAATATTCTTAATAATTTTGATTGGTCCTCGGAAATACTGGTTGTCTGGGCCAAAAATGGCCCAATACCATAACATCTAATGTTAATGGTTCTTTGATGTTCAACAAGTTGCAGATTGTATCTCAAACTTTTATCACAATAGTATGAGTGAACTAAGGTACCAACTTCCTTTAAACATGACCAACATTTATTGGATTGAACACTTTTAATTTTTGATAATTTATAGGGCGTCCAAATAGCTTTCTGAAACAAAAAAATATGGATTGTTTTACTGCAGCTGATCTTAACGATTTATGAATGGAATTCCAAATCTGCTCCCAGCATTGCTCAGAAACATCCTTCTTAATGTCAAATTGCCACGTAGATTCCGTTCTTTGGGATTAGAAAATGTATTTGCCTGCATTATTTTGTACCACTTCGAAGCAGCCCCTTTTGTGGATGATACTCGTATTATTGACATGAAGGACGGCAGGCTCGGGGTGGAAGAACAGAGTGGCTTCTCCCTTAAAAAGGCACTAAGACAGTGCTGAAGCTGTATCCATTTATAAAACTGATTAGAAGGTAACTTAAATTCATTTTGCAGATCATGGAAGGATAATCACTTTTCATCTTTCTGCCAAGATTCTTAATTACAAACAGATTGTAGTAGGCGTTGCACCGAGACGAGCAATGAAGACCTTCTCCTGGCTAGAATTAATGCCTTAATCAGTGGTTCCCAACCTTGTTCTGGAGGGCCACCAGTCAGAATAGCCCTAATGATATGCATGAGAGAAATCTGTATATAATGGAGGTGACAGATATGCAAATCTGCCCCATTAGGACTATCCTGAAAACCTGACAGGGAGGTGTTCCTCCAGGACAGGGTTGGGAACCACTGCCTTAAGTTATATGTAAAATGTTGAACCTGATTCTTTTAGAACATAAGAACATAAGACTTGCCTCTGTCGGGTCAGACCGGAGGTCCATCGTGCCCGGCAGTCCGCTCATGCGGCGGCCCCTCAGGTCCAGGACCTGATAGTGCTCCTACCCTAAAACTCACATATGCTTTTCGCTTTTGTCCTGTAGAGTAACCTTCTATCTATACCCTGCAATCCCCTTTGCTTTCAGGAAGTCATCCAGTCCCTTTTTGAAACCCAGTATTGTACTCTGTCCTATTACCTCCTTTGGAAGCGTGTTCCAGGTGTCCACCACCCTCTGAGTGAAGAAAAACTTCCTTGTATTCGTTTTGAATCTGTCCCCTCTCAGTTTTTCTGAGTGACCTCTTGTTTTTGTTGTCCCTGCTAGTCTGAAGAATCTGTCCCTCTCAACCCTCTCTATGCCTTTCATGATTTTATATGTCTGTATCATGTCTCCTCTCGGTCTCCGCTTTTCCAGGGTAAAGAGCCCCAGTTTGTCCAATCTTTCGGCATATGAAAGGTTCTTCATTCCCTTTATCATCCTAGTTGTTCTCCTCTGGACCCTCTCAAGTATCGCCATGTCTTTCCTAAGGTACGGTGACCAGTATTGGACACAGTATTCCAGATGTGGTCGCACCATTGCTCGATACAATGGCAGGATGACCTCCTTCGTTCTGGTAGTGATACCTTTTTTGATAATGCCCAGCATTCTGTTCGCTTTCTTTGAGGCCGCTGCACATTGCGCCGCTGGCTTCATTGTTGTATCCACCAATACCCCCAGGTCTTTTTCTAGGGTGCCTTTCCCCATCTCCCTTCCTCCCATCGTATAGCTGTACATGGGGTTCCCTTTCCCGATGTGCAAGACATTTCTCCACATTGAAGCTCATCTGCCATCTTTTTGCCCACTCGCACAGTTTGTTCAGGTCGCTCTGCAGTTCTTTGCATTCCTCAACAGTTTTGACCCTGTTGGAGAGTTTTGTATCGTCCGCGAACTTGATAACTTCGCACTTCATGCCCGTTTCCAGATCGTTAATGAATATATTGAACAGCAGCGGTCCCAGCACTGACCCCTGTGGGACACCACTCGTGACCTCTTTCTAGTCAGAGTAGTGTCCTTTTACTACTATCTGCTTCCTATCCGCCCTCTGCTTCCTATCCGCCAGCCAATTTTGGATCCATCTGTGGACTTCCCCTTCCACCCCGTGGTTCCACAGTTTCTTCAGCAGGCGCTCGTGGGGTACCTTGTCAAAGGCTTTTTGGAAATCCAGATAAACTATGTCAATGGGGTTACCTTGGTCCAAATGTTTGCTTATCCCCTCAAAGAAATGTAGTAGATTCGTTTGGCACGATCGGCCTTTATAGAAACCGTGCTGGCTTGTTCTCATCAGTTTATTTTTTTCTATATGGTCAATGATACCTTCCCTGATCAGTGATTCGACCATCTTCCCCGGAACTGAGGTCAAGCTCACCGGTCTATAGTTCCCCGGGTCGCCTCTCGATCCTTTTTTGAAGATTGGTGTAACATTTGCTATCCTCCAATCTTCCGGGATTATCCCTGTTCTTAAGGATAGGTTGCAAATATGCCTGAGTAACTCCGCTATTTCGTCTCTGAGCTCTTTCAATATTCTCGGGTGGATCCCATCTGGGCCAGGAGATTTGTCAATTTTTAATCTGTCTATCTGCCTTAGAACGTCTTCGAGGCTTACCTCATGCATGATAATATACCCTCCTGATCCCCCTTGAAGATTTTTTCTGGTTCCGGCACGCTAGATGTGTCTTCTTTTGTAAAGACCGACGCGAAGAACTTGTTTAGTCTGTCAGCCACCTCTTTTTCCTCCTTCACCACTCCTTTCTTGTCTCCCTCATCCAGGGGTCCCACCTCCTCCCTCGCTGGCTGTTTCCCTTTTACATATCTGAAAAATGGTTTAAAATTTCTTGCTTCCTTGGCTAGTCTCTCCTCGTATTCTTTCTTGGCTTTTCTGACCACTCGGTGACATTCTTTCTGATGCTTCCTGTGCTCTTTCCAATTTCCTTCAGTTTTGTCCTTCTTCCACTTCCGAAATGATGTTTTCTTGTCTCCTATCACTGTCTTTACTTCATTGTTTATCCATGCTGGGTCTTTAGTCTGATTCTTTTTGCATCCTTTCCTAAATCTGGGTACATATAGGTTTTGTGCATCGTTTACTTGTAGTTAAATAAAATCCAGTTTTTGTATTGCCTCCTATTAGAGTTATTACAAACCTCTTGAGAGTACAAGGTCCTGGCACCCTTCTTTCGTATATTTTCTCACACTCGGCTTCCCTTCCAAAATAAGAACCATAGGCAAACTAGCACATGCCTAAGACCCCGAGATTCAGGAGGGGCCCTCTCAGAAGGCAGATGTTTGTCCTGAACGTCAGCAGTTGGCAGAAAGAAGACTGGTCCTGATGTTCTAAACTTACCATTCAAATCCTGTGGGTCCAAGCAGATGAGAGATGCAGCAAAATCTTTGCATGCAAATGAGCTCTACAGAGGTCTACAGAAATTCCATCAAATCAGTCGTTGGAGAAAATGACGGACACAGGCGCATAATAGTCCATGGAAAGAGGCATAAATGTATGCACCAGGAAATGCTAGGTCATAGGCACACATGAGCATCAATCAGAGGCAAGATTTTGAGCCTGGGAGCTCGGAGCACAATTCTGTCATTTTGAGCGCGTTGGTTTTGCGTAGAGACCTCTGTTTTAATCCACAAGTTCATTTTTAGGACCAGTAGGGCCCTCTGAAGAAGACAATTGTGTCGAAACACGGACCGTGTAGGGTCCATATGTTTCTAGAGGTTCCGACCCTAGATGCATTTATGTAGATTGCTTGTTTGTTCCAATAAAGCCATCAACTTGGACATCTATTCTCCACAAGTTCTTTGTTCCTATGACTTATTGTAGTGCATCATGGGTGCATGTCATAAGTAAATGCTTTTTTCTACACTGTTTCTGTGGGACATATATGCTGCCCCAATATTTTTTTTTGAACTTCCACTTCTCATGCAGTCAGCAGCCCCAGACCTACCGGCATATGTTTTTAAGAAACGCACATGAGATGCATCTTTAAGACACGCACATGAGATCCACCTTTAAGACATGCGTATATGGCACACTCCCCCATCAAGTAAGATAAATGTATCTTCATCTCTCATGCAACTGGCAGCCCAGACCTGCCGGTATACACTTTTAATGCACATGCATGAGACATACATTTAACACACGTGCCTAGGATGTACTTTTAACACACTACCGGCACCTCCAGACCTGCCAGTAATTTTGGAGCATTAAAGGGTAGCACTTCATTTCGTACATCACCAGGCACTGTCTGGGCATTGTCTGGAGTGCTCATTTTAATATTAATGACCTCATTGTACTACTTTTACATAGTATTATTGGAGGATGCTACGAAGCACGGAAAAGACCACACAGAGCCATTATGGGCATTGGAAGCTACAATACTTTGACGCTAAACCAGTTAGAACTGGTTTGGCGTTGGCCGTTAAACAGTAAGTTTAGAACATTGGAGCTGGATGTTGTGAAGAGGAATTAGAATCGCCTCAGTGCTTTTCACAGCTCTCCCCCTCCACAGGGCATTGTCCTCCAGTCTGAAGGAGGAGTCTGCAAACAGTTTTTCTTACCTGTCACTTCCTCCTCTCCAGAGTTTCTTCTGCAGTCAAGAATAAATGGGACCCATTTGTGGGAGTTTTAAAATGTATTAACCCTTTGTGAAATCCAATGTGCTTGCATGCCTAGGGCTCAACAAAGGATCACTCCTGTCCTCTTTGCAGGTAAAAATGCATACTTTTTCCCACCGAGAAAGGAACAATTTTCAGACAGCTTATTTACCTTTGAAAATCACCATCCCATTATTTGCTATTTCCATGCTTTTTTATCTTTCCTGTGCCAGAGGGTTTAAATATGTAAATGTCTTTGCTTTTTGACTTAATTTCTTAGGTTGCTAGATTTTGTTTTGGATGAGGTGAGAATGGGGCAGAAAGGGGGCCAAAAATCTACAAAAATACCCATGAGAGGAGTATGCACATAAACAGCCACTTGCAGCCCATCCTTCCCTTTCTTTTTTTTGTAAAAACCCACCAGCAAACATAAAGTTAGGAAAAATCATAATGCCTCCATGGTGTGTTTGCTCAAAAAAGATATAGCAGAATTGGACAAGATACAGAGAAGGGCAACCAAAATGATCAAGATAATGGAATGATTGTTACAGTTTTCCAGGTCTCGCCACATCTGAGTAGGTGGAACAAAGAACTATGGAATGAGACTCATGTGATGAAAAGCTACATTTCTTTTTCAATAAGTTCCCACTGCACACCCTTTGTGCTAAAAGATTAGTAAGTGCAAAAAACAACATTTGACTGCCTAATGAAGAAGTAAGACTGAACTGAGTGGTCAATGATGATAGCTAGTAGCACAGGTCAGTACTGCATATATGAAAGGATGTCCATAGTAGTAGTATGGTGAGACTACCAATAGGAGTCAAGGTGGCCATTTTGTTTCCCAGAGATCAATAGGGCAATGGGGGATGGCTCCTGTCCAGGTCAATAAACCACCACTGATTTATCTCTGCATAAATCCTAGGACTCGGAGAGGGTGGGTGCATGGGACCTAGGGAACATATGTAGGTGGGGCTTGTATTAAGGGAGGGGCTTACTGATTTATGGCACCTGGGGGATGGAGGTTGTGATTGGAAGATGTCAAGGGCTGAAAATTGACATGAGGGTCTGTTTGGGGACTGAAAGGTAACACCTGATTCTGCCAGGTACTTGAAAGTTGACATTTAGGGGATGCTGTGGGTTGAAATGAGACATTGGGATGTGTCGGAGGATAGAGTACTGGTACTGGAATAAGTAGGCTGAGGTATTAAATGATGGGAAGATGGAAGGAGGGGCAAGTGGGGGGCAGGGGGTTGGTGCTTGCGTCAGCATGGCAAATTTGAGCACAATTATGTATTTATATCTGCTTGGGCTGGTACCCATGCCACCTGCTGTGGCAGATAGCGCAGCCACAGATGCGTGCAATGCGGTGTCTGTGTGATGCAGGTCAGACCCTGGATACACCCTTTACATTTTTCTTCATAGGCTACTGCACATTAATTTTTGTGGTTAGCATGTGGTAACTGCAAAGCTGAACACATTTTAATAAAAGAGACCATGAATGCTGATTTATTGTACGAGGTAGCTGTGTAGGATGGCCAATAAGAATAATGTCTGTTGAACAGTTTCTCTAAAGTTGGTTGCCTTTATTGTAGAGGGAAGAAGACAAAAACCAATGGATCATCTTGTGTTCTTTTGCCTTTTTAAGGTTTGTGCATGCTTTCTATTTAACCTTTTTTTAAATCATGTTCGTAGAAAAAGCATGAGCTGTGTGATGCAGAGACAAACTTGCTTTTGTTGATTTTAGAATATTTGTATATGGATCTCGCAAGCAAAGCTGTCTGAGCCAGCAAGTTGGAAAAGGGTATTTGCTAGCAAAGACGGGAGCTTTGTTAAGCTAACAAACATTCCATTTGGAATTAGTTGCATGTCCTCTGAAAAGAGCAGGCAAATACAAGTGTTAGACTCGGATGGTTATAGATGGTCGAAAAGATTTTGCGGCTAGCAGACTGAATTTCTTTATTTGCAAAATCATACCATGTAATTGGTAAGAGCACTCATGGTAACATTTCTGTGCTATAAACTCATTTTCATTCTTATTCCTTCAATATTATACTCCTTTGCAAGACTCTATTTTTTTTCAAACCTGGCTCCTAAGAGGAGCATGGATTTTTCCCCATAAAATGCCGTTCTGACCGCAAAGCAGTAGTGCTCACATAGTAACATAGTAGATGACGGCAGATAAAGACCCGAATGGTCCATCCAGTGCTCAACCTGATTCAATTTAAATTTTTAAAAAATTTTTCTTCTTAGCTATTTCTGGGCAAGAATCCAAAGCTCTAGAAATAGCTAAGAAGAAAAAATTTAAAAAAAATTTAAATACCTCTGGAGTCTCACAGCTACTTGTCTCCATTTTAAGGTGTTACTTGACTAGTAAGAGAAGTTCATGTGAACATTAGTTGAGTTTACAAACCTATACAGTATAAGAATTAGAAACACAAATGATGACTGAGCAGAACCAATGGGACCTTTAAGTAAAGTGCATTAAACAGTTAATACATGAATTAGCACATATTAGCTGTTGGCGTATAAGCATGGTAACTGTTCCCATGCTGGCATGGCAGCACCTGCTAATTTCCAGGTTTATCTCATGTTAGGAGGTAGAAATTGGGTGCAGACTGTAGATTACATTTAACTTAGGCCCCCTTTTATGATGCCTCATTAGGCTTTTTTATCGCTGGCTGTGGCAATATTAGCGCTGATGCTCATAGGAATTCTATGAGTATTGGACTTTTACCGCCATGGCAAGTGATAAAAAAAATCCTAACGTGGCTTCATAAAATTGGGGGGGGGGTTATTGCAAACTTTCATTTGTGTACTTAGTGGAAATACGATAATTGCCTAGTGTCCACCAAAGAAGGGGTGGAACCTGTGAGTAATCTGTCACCAGGAAACTTTGCCAACCACAAACCTAGGCTTAGGGTTATCAGATTTTTGTCCAGAGAAACCCGGACACCTGACTCCATTTCACCTCCAAAATCATCCACATAAAATAATTTCATCCACATAAAAATAAATCATCCACATAAAAGCCTTGAACGACCTAGTCCGCTAGGGATACAGGACCCAACACGGTCCGCGTTTTGACAAAAAGTCTTCTTCAGGGGTCCCTGGAGGTCAGATAAAGGTGAGTACGTGGGACTGTCTCACTTCCGGCTCACCACACAACTGTTTCCCACGTACTCATCTTTATAGGACCCCCAGGGACCCCTGAGGAAGACTTTTTGTCGAAACGTGGACCATGTTGAGTCCTGTATCCCTAGCGGATTAGGTCCTTTAAGGCTTTTATGTGGATGATTTATTTTTATGTGGATGGAATTATTTTATGTGGATGATTTCAGTGTACCTTTGGAACTTTGACACTTTCAAATAAAGTCCATTTAGGAACATCGTCACTCCACAGAGATTTTTTTTGTTTTCTCTGGATTTTCTTCTGTATGGATATTTTGGGGTCAATTCCTTTCGTTTTTTGCCCATTCCACCTCCAGCCATGCCCTGTTCAGCCTCTTGCCCCACCCCTGCAAAGCCTCATCTTTATTTTCATAGCACCGGGCTATGGATGGAGGGTCTCCGAGCATGCGCGGATGCGTGTGTCATCATCCAGGTGCGGCCGGGAAGTCAAGACTTTCCAAAATCTGGACAAACTACTGGGTTTTGGAAAGTGCGTCCAGGCACCCAGAGAGTCCTGTAAAAAGAGGGCATGTCTGGGTTTTTCTGGACGTCTGGTAACCCTACCTAGGCTGATACTTAGCGCTCTTCTGGTACTTTTGTCATTCCCTCTTACTACCTTACCCCCTCCACCTCTTAAGTCCCTTGTAATTCCCACCTAAGTACCATGTATAAAGTCACCTTTGTCCTCCACGTCTGTCCTAAGTAGATTGTAAGCTCTCTTGCGTATTGAATGCACCTGGTAGCACTTTATAAATCAGGGGTAGGGAACTCCGGTCCTCGAGAGCCGTAGTCCAGTCGGGTTTTCAGGATTTCCCCCATGAATATGCATTGAAAGCAGTGCATGCAAATAGATTTCATGTATATTCATTGAGGAAATCCTGAAAACCCGGACTGGAATACAGCTCTCGAGGACCGGAGTTCCCTACCCCTGTTATAAATAATAAATAGTAGTAGTAGCATTTAGACAGCCTATTTTGATTGCTAAACTTAGCCAAGTTACCGCTGAATATTTCCCATTAACCAGCTAAGTCACACAACATAATCATATATCAGCTAGCCGATAAGCGCTGATATTCGTGGAGATCATCTGTTATCTTGCATTGAATATTAGTGTTTATCTGGGTAAGTGCTATTTAAATGGCCAGGATCTGTTCCCGGCCAGTTATATAGTATCAAATATTGGGGATAAATGTCTAACAATGTAATTCTAGGATAGGGTAGATATTCCTCTATAGAATAGTAACTTAACTGAGTATTTGCCGATTGATATTGCCATGGGGCCGTTGTAAGTGTTAGCACCCAAATGCAGCGGATATGGGCATAAATTATAGTATTCTATAATTTGCATGCTTGACAGCCCCACCTACGTGTATCCCCCCTCCCCCTTGCAAATGCAAGCTATATAAGTTTGGCAGCTACTGCAGAATCGCACTTAGATGGCACTTTGAAATTTACACATAGACACATACATGTGTAAAATGCTATTACCCTAAACATTTACACTTGTGATGAGCACATAAATATTAGTTTCTGTGTTACAGAACTGCCCCATTAATGAATATTGTTTCTCTATTATTTGCAGAGTTAAATTATTTATAGTGCTTGTGGCATTACTGCCTTTTGCGCTGTGATTTAAGCAATTTGGATGTAAAAATAAATGATAGAAAATCTCAAGCCCTCCTTAAACGTTCTTCTGATCTGTCTTTTTGTCCCTTGCGTTTCAGGCACTTCTTGTTCAAGACATCTTCTGGGACCACTCCCCTATTCAGCAGCTCCTCTCCTGGATACCCATTGACCTCAGGGACAGTATATACTCCACCTCCTAGACTGTTACCCAGAAACACCTTCTCTAGAAATGCATTTAAGCTGAAAAAACCTTCCAAGTATTGCAGCTGGAAATGTGCGGCATTATCCGCTATAGCTGCTGCGTTGCTGCTTGCTATCCTATTGGCCTACTTCATCGGTAAGTCAACATTTTATGCTGTTTATAAAGAGCCTCTTGGATTCTTTCTTTGGTTGAAGCGCCTCCATGATGAAGTATAGACTTTACATTAGTCTTATGAGACTACATCCTCTCTTTTCTTGATTACATTCCAAAGAGGCCTTCTCTCGCATATTCAACCGAATAGAGGCCAGTGAGGAGAACTATACACCTATATTCCCGCCGGATATTATAAATTATCGAAGGTGGAGGAGGTGTTTCTGAGGCCTTGGTTCCATGGAGTAAGAACTTTCTTGAAATGCAGTGTGTGCTCGGGGTAGGGACAAGTAAATTTTGAGATTGGACTTTTTACCTGAGCGTTGATTTAATTGTGATAAATAGTGACCATCTGGAGTTGAATTGCGCGGAGTCTAACTTTTTTGACATTTCCAGCTCCTTTTTTCCCCCCCTACTGATCTGTGGTCTCTTGTTTCATATTTGGCTGTTTCACATTTGTGTCCAAGATGTGGTATTATGCTAGTAGGTTGTTTCTGTGTAGAGATCTGTCGCAACCACTTTCTTTTTTCTCACAAGTACCAGCATTTTGGAGCTCAGTGTAATATTTGTAGTGCTGCTTTTTCACAGATAAGGTTGTGACGTTCTGAGTGTGTTTTTGCACAGCTTTGTATCAGTCTCTTTTCTCTTTATTTATCTAATTAATTTTCTATCCCGTTGTTCCCAAAGAGCTTAGAACGGATTACAGATGAAACATACATAATATACAGTTAACAGGTTATAATTTACGTTGGATTTGCCATAGTTTCAGTAAAAGTAAGAGCGGATAGCGTAGCTGGTTTTAAGAAAGGTTTGGACAAGTTCCTGGAGGAAAAATCCATAGTCTGTTATTGAGAAAGACATGGGGGAAGCCACTGTTTGCCCTGTATTGGCAGCATGGAATATTGCTACACCTTGGGTTTTGGCCATGTACCTAGTGACCTAGATTGGCCACCATGAGAACAGGCTACTGAGCTTGATGGACCATTGCTCTTACCCAGTAAGGCTATTCTTACGGTCTTATTCTAACTAAACACACAGTAGGGTCTAATACTAAGCCTGTATAGGTATGTGCGTCTCACAAATGGAAGATTAGATTAGATAATGTACAGTTTACCGTTACAATTTGCCATAGTTACAATGCGAGATGTTACAATTTGTTTCCTTATGTGACACATACCAGGTTCTGGTACCAATATTAATTTCTTAGCATAATCATATGCAAATTATCCATATCAACTGCTAAGCAAGTTGTGAAAAGGAATGACAAACCCTGTTTGAAATGTCTGTCTGAAAATGCCAGAAGCCAAAGAAAATGGTGCCATTTTGAAAATGAATTGAGAACTGGTTTCTGAAATATGAAGTCGTGAAAAGAGCCCCTGATGCCACTGCGTCACTACAAGTCAAATGGGGATTTTCACCCCATATACCTGTTTCTGTAAACCGCCTCAATGGATTTACTGGCTGGTCGTACATCAAAAAAGAACTTGATGTGTTGCATTGGGGGACTGTATGTTGGTTTTACTGAGGACACTATTACCAAACCAGTGAGGGGAGACACAAATACTCCCAAGTATACCACTAAGTCCAAACATGTGTCTTCCACTGTTTTGTGCCGCATAATCAATCAAGCCTTAAATGTCTTTACTCAATAGACCTCAAAATCCAAAATAGGAAAAAAAACCCTTTAAGGAGTTCTTTTTCCAATGCTAGGCCCGCTCCGGAAACAGACCAGAGAAAAATAACTCCCCAGTAGTAAGGGAGAGAAAGTCCCTGGCCAAAAAAAAACAAAACAAAAATTACTAAGCACAAACAGTGTCCTAAAATGTCAAAGGTTATTGCAGCAAAGTCGCAAGTACTTATCTCAAAGCAATCGCTTCCAAGGCAGTACGTCTCCCAATCAAGCGGTGATTGTAATCCAAAACGTGCAACTCACACTGCACAACTGTAATTCAATCACATTGGATTCCCAACAAGAGTCTTTGCAAGACCCTGTTTCGCAGAACGCTGCATTGGGAGAATAACCTTCTCTCTCAAAACTGCCCAGGATTTTGAGAAATTGAAGGCTTTACTGAGAGGACATTTCACTAAGCTGCAGTCAGTGCTAGCACACGCTTACTGCACTTTAAAATGTCTTGCTGTGGGATACGCTCTAGCATCCTGCAGTAAGTTCCCAATCTGTGCACGCTAATCAGGGTATTAACAAGAATAATAAGAAAAAATGTTGAAGGTTACGTATCAGAAAGTTGATAGTAGGCATTTCCTAACTGGTTAGCACAAGATTACCGCACAAATTCTTACTTTTTACGAATCTGATGTCATAGAATACATAGAGTATGATGGCAGAAAAGGGCCGACGGCGCAACAAGTCTGCCCACTCAAAGAACCCTCCCCTAAGCATTTCCCCCGGAGCGAACCCACATGTTTATCCCATTGTTTCTTGAAGTTGAGCACATTGCTGGCTTCAACTACCTGACGAGGAAGACCATTCCATCGATCAACCACCCTTTCGGTGAAGAAGTACTTCCTGATGTCGCCATGAAGTCTAAGCGGATGTCCTCTTGTTGCCGTGGGACCTATAAGGAAAAAAATATCTTCCTCCCCCTCAGCACAGCCTGTAAGATATTTGAACGTCTCTATCATGTCTCCCCTCTCTCTATGGTAATTTTTTTTAATGGCAACATTAGCACATGGAGCTTAGAGGCACGCACTAATTTTTTTAGAGATCTCAAAATAAGCTCAAAGATGATTAAATTAATTTCAAAAGGTTGCTTATTTAGAACAATTGTATTAAAGCCTTATTGTAACTAGACAAAATATATTTATTTCATACTTGTAAGGACTTCAGAGGTGACTCATTGGACCATGTTGGTTAGAGTGAATTTTCACCATGCCTCTTCTCTAGTCCCATATTTTTCTCAAAAAAGTAGGCTTAAAGTGCTTGAAAGTGCTTACGATGCTTGAACTAGTTTGATTCTTAACTGCTCCGTAATAGAGAATGATACGGTGACAAAATTCATCACCGTTCCCGTCCCCGTGGATAACCGCGGGAAACCATCTTCATGTCATTCTTTAAGGAGAGAGGGAAGAATCAGAGTATGAATGGCCACAACCACTGACCCGCAAGCTTTGCTTTGAAAAATGCTGGTGTAGAAGGACTGAGGCTGAAATAGACACTAGAAAATGACATGGTATTATTTCCAGCGGTTATCCGCGGGGACGGGAATGGTGATGAATTTTGTCACCATGTCATTCTCTACTCCGTAATTAATACAATGTCACAGAATGTAACAATCTAGAAAAAGACCTACCCACTCTTTTACGAAACTGCGATAGCAGTTTCTAGCACGGAGAGCCGCGCTGAATGGCTCGTTCTGCTCCTGACGCAGTTTCCTAAAAGGAGGCCTCAGTAGCAAAATAGCTTATAAAACTTAGCTGTAGTCACGTCAGGAAGGGAATGTGACTGCTGACACGATCGTGTTTCGCCAAAGAGACTGTTTCAAGGCGCATTCCCCCGTTTAAATATACCGCTGTTCAAAGACTTAGCCTGTGCCGTCCTTACAAGTATGAAATAAGTGTATTTTGTCGAGTAACAATAAGACTTTAATACAATTGTTCTAAATAAGCAATCTTTAAGAAATTAATATTACCAAATGACCTTCAATACACAAACTAGAAAAAATAGCCATTTTCCGGCTGTGGTAAAAATGGTCTTGATGCATGGGGACCCCCCCCCCCCACACACACACACACACACCAAGAGTGCCACTTTTTACTGCAATCCAATGAGTGTGGAGGTGGAAGTCTTTGCAACCTAGTAAGTGCCATTGGATAAAAAACAGCAAAAATCCTTCCCATCTGCCCAGAAATGGTCAGGGTTGCATTTGCTCCTCTCTGCTTTTTCCTCTTTCTTTTATTTGAGTAAATGATTTGTTTTTATTCAACCCTCTTATCCTTCCTGAGTGCCCTTTTTACCCCTTGATAATAATCTAATGATCCCACTGACTCCATTACAGGCATTTTGCTTCTAATATGCCTGCCAAAGTTTTTCCTATGACTTTTTGACTCGACTGCAAGATTCTTTTCAAATTCTCTCTTAACCTTCCTTATCAATCCTTGGCATCTAACTTGCTAGTTTTTAATGGTGTTTACATTCTTAAAGAAAAAAATTTCACAGAACAGTGCTGGAAAATAAATACTGTGTACAGTACTTTATCCCAGGATAAGCCGGCAGCGTATTCTGACAGATGGGTGACGTTATCCATGGATTGATTCTGGTGAACTGGGAACCGTGAGATGCAATGGTGGTTCCTGTGCTTTTTATTAATGGAGCACTTTAGGTTGTGGGCTGAGCATTTCACTAATTTAGTGATATTTTAAAAAATATTTGAGTTAGAACCTGTGATTAGGGAAGAGTATAAAATGCTGTGGCCATTCTCCATGTCCCTATCCAGCCATCTGTCTTCTCCATTCTAAAATAAGGCTCAAAAGTCTGGTTTTATTTTAGTTCTCTGGAAGTCTTTGTCCTTTCAGTTTAAAAGTTATACTCTTGGCATCTGTCCCTTTCTTATTGGATTTATTTGAGTCATGCCACCAACTTATCTTGAAAAACTGTGCCTGCAGCCATTCTTTTTACATATTATGTAGGTTTTGACAACTCAAGTGCTTTAAACTGGGCTCCTACATGCCAGTCGCAACAGCATTTCCGATGTGTATAGAAACCCTTTAACGATGCTCTTTTGTTAGTTGCTGGTTTGGTTGAAACATTTTATTGCTTTTAATGCAAGCAAAATAAAAATCATACCAAAAAAACAATGTGACATATGAAATGTTCAGAAGCGCAAAGGAGAATGGTTACATCAAAGTCAAGTAAAAAAATAAAAATAAAAAAAGACCAGATAAATAATAGAAAAGTGTGGGGTGGGGGGGAGTTATCCGTGTGGTCTACTGTTGTCAGGTTGTTGTATCACAAGTCAAGTTATTTTAGCAATCAGACCCTGTACTAAAATAACCCTACTTAACAATAGCCCAAGTTGATAATTTTGCCCCTAATTAATAAGGTACATGAAGAAAGTGATACCACGATATCGAGAAACATTTTCCTTGTTTTTCATTAGCCAAGAAATATACAGCTGGTTTCTTTTGTTGTTGAGTGACATGGAATGGCACATGCCAGCCCATCAAGAAACAGTGTGCCACCCCCCTGCAACTGTTCTGCTACCACATTTTCCTCATTACCAGTGCAGCATCTCTATCTCTCTCTCTTTTGCTCTCTCTCTTTCTCCTCTCTCTCTCTATCTCTCTTTCTCTTTCTCTCTCTCTACCCTTGCAAGTTCCAGTATCTACCCTTCTTCCCATCCCCCACCCCAGCAGCGTCAGCAATCAAAGCATGCTGCCTTTGGCCTACTGATAGGAAAAATTAAGACCTCAGGGATTCATTGTGATAGTACTTTGGGTTTTAAATTTCTATGGTGGTCAAGGGTTGCTTTTTTTTCATTTGCAGTTTATTAAACAACTAAGATCATTTTTGAATGAATCTATATAATTTGATAAAGATTGTGCACTGGTCTTTGACCTACAGCCACCACGGGAGCGGACTGCTGGGCACGATGGACCACTGGTCTGACCCAGCAGCTGCAATTGTTAATAGGAAAAACGGTACTTAGCTTCCAAGTACTCGCAGAGTACTGGTTCCTATGCACAGAGACACCAAAGTCTTCAATTGTTGCTACTTCCAGTATAAGAATTCTGCTCAGATCTGAGCAGTTTTGAAAACGGCAAGAGGATTATTCTCCTAACGCAGCATTTGTCATGAAACAAGGACTTTTTTAAAAAATTTAAATTTTTTTATTGTAAACTGCTTAGATTTGCCACTTGGTTTTATATTTGCAGTATATTAAATAAATTGAACTTGCAAGCTCTCTTATCGGGATTTGTTAACTTGGGATATGTGAACTTATGTCTTCGGTACTTGGAGCCCTATTGGAATTCTAACGCTGGAAGTAGCAACAATTGAAGACTCTGATCAGGGACTTAAATCTTTCCAAGGAGTCTTCTGAATTGCTTGCCTCCAAACTAAAGGAAAAGAATATACTCCAGCCTGGATCGAACATTACATTTTATTGAAGGAGAGAAAAGGACTTTCTGCCATTCTTTATTGAAGACAACTTAGTATTCTGCAATGACATCGAAAACCTTCTGAAGAAAATGGGTCTTTCCAGAGAACCTTGGTGATTTAAGCGAAAAGCAAGGTGAAAGATTTCATCAAGACATAAAAACAATGGAAGCCAGATACCAAGGGAGATGGGATGCACACATGACGGCAAACTATTGTTGGAATCATATGCGGGATTGTCCTGGCAGATCCCACTCTCGGAAGTCTTACAAAAGGAGCTTCTAGCGTGCCAAATGACTGGAAAGTTTGTATCATAAACTTGTGCTTTTGGTATGAAATAAGTAGATTTTCATGTTGCACACTTTTCTTTTAATTTTTAATATGTTTCCTTCATGCTTAAAATATTTTAATTTAAACACAACATTAAAATATCCTGATAGGAAAAAACTGGTGCCATTTTTGGAATCGGCAGGTCAAATATACCCTGAAACAGGTCTAACATTTGAAGCACCAAAATGAGTGTTGGCCAGGGTTATCAATTCTTCATGTAATATTAAATCACTTTTTGATGAGCTGTATATGTTCACTAGACTTGTGCTTGTGCAACAGCTCTTCAGGGCATGAGCATTGCATCATTCTTGTAGATTGTAGAGTAGTCAAACAGTTACCTATAGATAGTCCGGTAGTTTAGAAGGTGTTCCAGTTCATTCCTAACTAAATTATTGTTCTTCAATGCTAGAAAGAGAGAGTTCTACCCTTTTGAATTCATATTATAGCTGTGATAGAAGGAAATGGAAAGATATTAATGTATTCTCTACCTATCTTGATTTGTTATTATCTGGCTACTATTTTGGCCATGCTACACATCTCAATGTACAACCATAAGGTTGAAGGTGAAGCTGAGCAGTTAGGATAGCAACTTTTAACCTCTGATCCACGGGTTTCTGTGCCAGGACCTTTAGGAAGACAATTTTGTTGAAACACAGACCATGTTGGGTCCATAGTCCTCAACAATTTGGGTCCTAGATATTTATTTTTGTGGATCATTGGATTGAACTTTTAATAAAGTCTGCATCTTGATCATCATCTCCACAGTGTCTTTGGTTTTAACACATCTAAGATAGGCATACAGTGAATTCTGGTTCTGAAATTACATAGAAGTCAAGCCAATACAACTTTGATAATACTTTCTGTAAAAGATAGTTTGACTTATTGATTTTCACTGCAAAAAAGAGATACCCTCCTAGGATCCCAAAAAGAAGCCTGCTGCAGAGGCAGCTCAAGGCCTTAATAGTGGAATTATACTATGAACAAACAACTTCCCAAAATGTCTCTTTCTAGGCCAACAGGAGAGAGATTAAATCCTGAATCAAGAAGAAGGTACTGAGTAACCCAGTGGGAGACTAGGGAATTATAGCACAGCAGAAAAGGGAAGGTACCTTGCCTCAAAATACAGCAAGAAAACAAAAAAGGCAAGCGAGATGTCCAAATCAACCAACAATATTGTTTATTGACTTCAAAAGTTTAAAACCTAAGGTCCCAACAGGGATCCCAGTTTTGGCACTCTGGAAATGACTTCCTCAGGGGACAAACAAATATTGTGTTGGCATCTTCAAAGGAGGAACGGCTGTCATGCGACATTACATTACATTAGAGATTTCTATTCCGCCATTACCTTGCGGTTCAAGGCGGATTACAAAAGATATAAAAATGGGGGTTACAATGGAAGAACAATTGTCATTTCTAGAGTTGTAAAGAGTAGATCTAAAGAGACATCTAAAACATTCAGAGATTATAAGATCATGGTATAATGTGAACATACAAGATCTTGGAAATGTGTGTACGGAACAGTCTTGTATAAAACAACCTTAGAAGGGTTCTGATCTGTCCAGCAATGTGCAAAAACTATGTTCCACATACTTTTGCATTAACATGTCTTCTGAGCAGAACTGAATTAGCAAAGCACATTATCTAGATGGATGGCTGCCAGGAGAATTATTGAATTTGACAGTGGAGATATAATATAATAGCTTTCTGTTTGGGAGATGTTAGAAATGGAAAACCATATTGTGAGTGTTTAGTGTTTTAATCATGTGTACAATTTGAAAAAGATGGATTATGGAAAATCTTTATTTCACTGGCCCCTTATAGGCTGCTAAAAGCATTATGTAACAGTGGTAACGTTCTGCAGTCCATCATCTTTTATAGATATTTTTATAGAAAATTGGTCTTCTAGTCTATGAGAATGGATTTTGGTTCAAAATGATGTAAATACTTTTGCAAGTTGAAGCACACAAGGAAAAGGCTGATTGGTAGACTGCCAATAACAACATAAGAAACTTTATAAATAACTGGCTATTTTGTACTATATGATAGTACAGTATGTGGAGAATGGAAATGAAAAATGTTTTCCAAAATATTACGTAACCCATGAATTAGAACTTGGGCCAAAAATGTTCCTTATAAGTTTTGAGGTAATTTCATAATACGGCATCTGGGTGAAACGTAAAAACATGTCTATTTGTGCATGTAGGGGAATTTTCAATAGTGCGTTTGTCTGACTTTGAATGTTTCCCATAAGACATCCAAATATCAGGTCAAGGAAACCTCCATTTTTGAAACCACTAGACATCCAAAGATTTTTTTGTTTTTTTTAAAATGACCTATTTGGACATCCTGGATTTTAGGATGTCTAATCCAGACCATTTGAATGTGGGAGGGGCCAGCATAGTAATGGATTGTCCACAAAGACAATCCAACAGAGCAGTGGGGCACCTTACAAGGCACTGCTGTGAACTTCACTGAAAGGGTGTCAAATGTATATCTCACCATAACCCCCTTATAATTTATGGTGAGCCCCCCAAACTCCCCCCAAATCTATTATACCCACCTGTCTACCACCCCAATAGCCCTTAAGGCAGTAGAGTAAGGTTTGGCCTCATCCTTGATGGGCTCATACTCATAGATGTGATTAGAGTGCCTTAGGGCCTGGGTCCTCCTCTTTATGGTTCACTAGCCCACCCACCAGATAACTCTATACACCTGATGCTCTATTAGACTTCCCCATACCAGATGCCGCTGTTCTAGAGCCAGGTTTTTGTTTTTATTTGAGGTCATTTACACATGTAAATGACCACATATGTGTGTGAATGACTAAAATACCCCAATTGGGCATGTACTTTACTGCTTAAAATACATATGTCCCTATAAAATTACCCAGCCACCAATTTTCATCTAATCATCACAGTCCAGTCTCAAACCAAGAATTTGGTACAGTACGGTAATTGTCCCAACTTGAGTTTAGCTTTTCTTTAAAAATTGCTACAAGACATAATCTAAACCATGGCATCCAGAAACACTTAATTGATGTCATCTGCAAGCCAATATGGCATGCACAGGAGTGGAGTTTAGAAAGAGTATCCTCGTTTGCAGATTATGAAACACTTTAATTTGTTTTCTCCATTTGAGCTCTGTGAATGTAGTCTTTGAGACAATATTTTTGAGCAAGAAGACATACTGGACTTGTTTTGGTACACGTGCGGTGCTACATGTGGTACTGGATTATATTGGTCATTATACTGATTTTCTTCTGTGCTGGTTTGCTTTTGGAGTATTTCATGAAGTCAACAAAATCACTTATGTTCCTTTATGAAATAGACACTTAAAACTATCTCCAATAGTATACAAATTTTCTTGCATAAGTTTACACCGGGTCTGAAGATGTAAGTGTGAGTGTGTAATGATAATAATAATAGTTTATTTTTATACCGCCAAACCATGGTGGTTTACACAATAGTAATTACAACAAGTAATTAAAATACAGATCCAGATAACAGTGTCTTATAAATGAAAATAACACAATTCAATAAAGATACTGGCTAATAAAATGCAACCCTAAACTTATTCAAAGTAAAATATGCACAATATAAATTATTTATACTAAGATAGATAAGAAACTGTAAATATTATTCCATAAAAAGAATAAAAAATCCGCTTATCATGATAATTCTGAAATTGATTAATTTTTGCATTGTTTAAACAAATATTTTTTAAGATCTTTCCGAAATTGATAAGTGAGGGCTGGAGAAATAAGAACATTCATATATGAATTCATTACTCCAGTCCTATCTAAAAATTTCTTAAAGCAGCAAGCTTTTGCTGAAGGAAAATAAAACTAACCGGATCTACGTATATTTTTTTTTTTTTTACATATAAAAAAAAATCTAAAATGAGCAACAAGATAAGATGGACGTAACCCAAATAAAACTTTATAACAAATGCATCCAAATTTAAACAACACTCTAGCCTCGAATGGCAACCAGTGAAGTTTTTGATAATATAAACTAATGTGATCATGTTTTTTAAAATTAAAAATCAGGCGAATTGCTGTGTTTTGAATTAATCTTAATCGACTGAGCACCCAAATAAATAACATTGCAATAGTCTAATATTGGAAGAATTTACGATTGAACCAGTATTTTAAATGATATAAAATCGAAATATTTTCTAATGGTATGCAACTTCCAAAGAGTAATAAAACATACTTGTTTACGTGTGATACAATTTTTAAATGAATTGCAACTCAATTCAGTTCTACTCAAACTGCACTGCTAGACTCACCTATATGCAGATTATTTAAAGGTAGGTGCTATCTTTCAATGTCCCTAGCTTTCTTCATGTATACGCCCTCCCGCACAATTTTATAACACATGATTTTTCTGTCAATAAGTAGGACTGAGTCAAGCACACAAACAAGGGGGTATCACTGCATGTCACCAGGATGGTAAAGTTCTTCCAGAGCTCAGAACTTCAGAACACAGTCCAATGTTCTGAGCATGTGCGGCCCTTGCCATGAGCAGCAATATCCTCAGAGCCTGTGCTGAACAGATGTGAGAAGAAAAGCTCTTCTGATTCTCTTGGAAAGGTTTTTATCTCTGAGTTTTCCAACATTTCCCTTAATTGTATATCTGTCTAAGACGTACAATCGCTACACGCTCGTAGCCCTTCCCTTCCTGTAGTTGCGGCACTAGCAGGGCTGTAATTAAATATACTAAGTGGCAGCGGGCGGGGGGCGAGCAGCGGTCAGCCCACGTACCTCCAAAGAGCGGCCCACATACCCCCTGGGGCACGCGTACTGCACATTGAGAAACCCTGTTGTAATGGACTGGCCACACAGACATGTCAATAGAGCAGTGGAGCCCCAGTTTAATAGGGAATATAGAACAAGGTAAGGTTAGGGTCTCTGTTCTCGAGTACTGCAGCTCCTGACCCTTGTATAGTGGCAACACTGATGTTTGTTTATGTTTATTAGAAACTTTCTATACGGCATAACAGCCTAAAAAAGGATCCAAGCGGTATATAATATTATACATATTCAATAAGAAAGGAACTCCATTTAAAATTAGGATAGAAAAAAGTAAAAAAATGTTGTTGGGTTTTTTTTTTCCTTTTAAAACTGGCAATCAACATCTCGGTCGTAACAATTGTAATCCAATTGTAAATCTTAATAAACTGAAATCCCTTATCTCTTTGCAGCATATGCAGACCTAATTACAGCATCCCTACACAGGGCAAAGACTTTTAATCCCTTCTATAGCTGCAAACCAAAATGCAGATTTTGCAATCCACAGGTCATCCTTGACCCCTTCCAAGGTGCATGAGAAAGATATATCAGCACTTAAGGTCCTCACCGGGTTTTTCTTAGTGGTGTCTTCTAATGAGCTGTAGGAGCTTAGAATCAGTAATGATGGCTGGACTTTTAGAATGGAATGCATGTAAGCTTGATCTTTCGTGTGGCACAGCTCCCATGCACTGAACCTTGCATTCTTAACTCTCTGAAAATGGCTAACATGGGGCTTATTGGCCTTAGTGCTAGCGTCATATGTAGCATGTCCTGGCCTACCCATATCCTTCGATTGGCCAGATACCAAAGGCCTTGTAGGAGTCTGTTTGCTAATTGATGTGTCACGCAGCTGGGTTTTTTTTCTGGCTATGTGTATGCTGCTAGTCCTAGAGTCTTCAGAATTTCAGGCCTGCTTGTTTCAGTGCTGGCTTCATCCCACTTCATATAGGGTCTAGTTGTTCTGACTACCCTCTAGCAATGACTTGCCAAGCATTGACATAGAGAAGAGATTGGATTTAGCAAAGCTAGCCTTTTGTTTTTCATGATATCAACTTCTTGGGATTTTGGAGGCAGGGGTAAAAGTGTACCAGTCAGAGCAGATTTTCTGATACATGGTCTACCAGGTGAGCAGACAAGTCTGCGGGTAATGGTTTCATGAAGTGCCATAGAAACACCAAATAATGAAAGTAGATAATGACATTATGGCCTATCTACACTCTTTTTCACTCCCTTAGATATCCTACATACTCGTCTTGCAGCTTTCGTATCCACTACCTCCACCAGCAGCCGTTCCATGAATTTACCAGCCTTTCTGTGAAGAAGTATTTCCTCAGGTTACTTCTGAGTCAATCCCCTTTCATCTTTAGCCCAGGATAAAAATTAGGCTTTCTTCACCTGGTTTGTGCTTGGCAAGAGAGAAGGCTAGGTGGCTGTTCAGCTCATTCTTTAAATTACCCCCATTACAATCATCTGGGTTAAGAACACCAGTGTGTTAAAATGGTATGAAAAATAAAACATTTCCCTCCGGCTTCTGTATATGGTGCCCAAAGTTGCATTCTCAGCTTTAGGTGCTCTTCTGAGATGCATGTGCAAATACATGGGATATTAGGCTCTGAATCATCACTAATTGCTGCAGACAACCAATTATTGATGATACTTGGCACTCATTAAAATTTTCCTGCACATCTGGATGCATGCAATTCTATAATGCACAGTGACTAACTTGCATGGCATGAATCTGAAAAGGAGGTGTGGCCACAAGTGTGTGCATGCAGAATTATAGAATACTACCTAACCATGCCAAACGGGCACCAGCATTTACATCGGTTTTAATGATTAGATTTTAAGCTCTTCTGAGCAGAGAATATTCTAATATACAGTGGGTGCTCCTTATATCTAGCAGCACTATAGAAATTAAAAGTAGTATTTATTTATTTATTCAATTTTCTATACCGTTCTCCCAGCAGAACAGTTTTATATGAATTTAATCAGCATTTTTCCCTGTCTGTCCTGGTGGGTTCACAATCTATCTAATGTATTTGGGGCAATGGGAGGATTAAGTGACTTGCCCAGGGTCACAAGGAGCAGTATGGTTTTGAACCCACAACCTCAGGGCTGAGGCTGTAGCTTTAACCACTGCGCCACACAGTTTTAGCAGGGCTAAGTCCAGCACCCCAAGGTTAGGTATGGGGAATTCTTGCTAAACCTTATACTCTAAGGTGCATGCTCTTTATAGAATAATGTTTTGTGCAGAAATTTTTCAGCGACATTTATTGAACTCTTTCCTTTATGTTTTTCAGTAGGGAACAAATATAACATTTAAGTAGAGGTGGCTCTTTTCTGACCAACAAAAACTTATCAGTGTATGTACCCATGTATTGCCCTAAAAAACAGATACGCAACAACAGGCCTCAGAAAAAATTACTCAATTTCTTAAAAGACATAGTCACAAAAGGCAGGGGGTATGACAGAAATCTTAAATGTCAAATATAGATCCTGGCATGTAAAATATGAGAGAGTTTCTTTCAGAAGAACTCAAATTAGCTGAGCGGCGAACCTCACTGCAAGTCGGCCCACTCTCTCCTGCTGCCACCACCAAACCCCCACCCTACACTGTCCACTGCAACCTGGGATGCACCAGGGAGTGGCCTAAGGCCCTGATTGGCCCAGGTGCCTAAGGCCCCTCCCATAGGAGGAACCTTGGGTGCCTAGGCCAACCGGAGTCTTAGGCCTCCATCTGACTGCACTCTGGTATACACTGAGAGTCGCCTAAGACTTCGATTGGCCAGATACCAAAGGCCTTGTAGGAGTCTTTTGAATCAGACCCTATGTGCTCATTGTACACATATGAGGGACCACTGAAAAGTTCTCAGCTCAACCAAGAAGAGAATGATGTAGAGCCATTAAACCACACTTTTTGTTTCAGTGATATGAAATGAAACGAAGTGTGTCAAGAAAAGTATGGAATAACTTGTGCGTTTCATGGGTCCACATCTTTCTCTTCATGGTTAGGTTGAAAATTTTTCAGCGGCCCCTCATACTTTTAAAACAAAAAAGAGAAAACATATTTTCATTCAACATTTAAGCTCTGGATCTCATTGCCAGAGGATGTGGTAAAAGAAAACATTTAGTGTAGTTTTTTGTGTTTTTTTTTTATTAGGCCATACAAATTCCTGTAAGTAGTCTATAAACCATTACTATTATCAAAGTTCTTAGACTGCTAAAGGAAAAATACTGGTAGTTCTGGTTTAAAAAAGGTCATAAACAATTTAGTTATCAAAAGTAATTGCTAATGTTCTTGTATTCATGTTTTCATGTTTCAAGTTTATTAAAATTTGATGCAAACGCTTATAACACAGTTTCAAAGCGAATTACAAATATAAAAAGGGGTAATAAGTACATTTCACACATATGTTAACAAGCAAATAGACAGACTTACAGAAAACAATGGGGAAAAGGGAGTGGAGCTCCAAAATTTTTGAGAAAGATAACATTGAAGGGTCAAACAATGTGGAGTGGCTAAAAGCAGAAGCAGATATGTTAAAAAAAAAAAAAAGAAAGAAAGAAAGACCTATAAAGATAAGTTTGACTGGTGAATTTTAATTTCCGAAAGCATCTTTAAAAAGAAAAGTTTTCAAAAAACTTTTAAACTTATCTAGAGCGGGTTCTCCTCTAATATATCCTGGCAAAGAATTCCATAATTGAGACGCAACTATGGAGAATATTTCTGCTCGTCTCGTGCCGATAACTTTAAGAGATGGTACTGAAAAAAGGTTTTGGTCAGAGGACCGCAGAGTTCTGGATGGAGTATAAGGAATCAGTAACCGGTCCAAAAAGGTAGGCAGATTAGATTGGCAGATCTTAAATGAAAGTAATTCTATTTTATAAGTAATACGATGGGGTATTGGCAATCAATGTGCATTTATTAATAGAGGCCTTACATGGTCGTACTTTTTTTGAATTTGTTACGATTTTTATTGCCGTGATTTGGATAAGTTGGAGTCTCCTTATTTGTTTTGGGGTGATGCCTTTTAGCAGAGAATTACAATAGTCGAGTTTCGAAATAACCAGAGAGCGGATAAGTCTGTCGAGAGCTGATGGTTCTAATACTTTTGCTAATGACCTGATCATGTGCAATTTGTAAAAACAGTTTTTCACTGTTTGTGTTACGGCTCTTCTAGGCAGGTGTGGTATCTCCATCTCAGGTATACCAAAAGACAGATGAGATGGGGAGAAGGAAAAAGTCGGTGATAAAGACCAACATGAGAACTGAAATGTGAGAGAGATAAAATGTGTGATATGTGGGAGAAAGGGGACTAAGAAGGAAAGTTAAATGAAAAGAATACTGGGAAAATGTCATTTTGATTTAATTTGGTATTTATATTCAGAGAGCAAATGAGGAGACAGTATACAAGTTATGATGAAAAGGAAATTTCCTTACAAAGGTAGTAAAACATTTTGAAAATATTTTTAGCATAGTTATTGGAATATGTGACACTTTGGAGTATTGAACTATTATATATTGTCTGCACAGTTTTAATTGTTTAAAATGATATACATAATAACTGGCAAAGAGTGTTTCTCTGTAATATAAAATGCACAAGGCACCATTTTCAATCCATATGAGGTAACATGAATCACTTTTATTGTTTTTAATTTCTACTCTTGTTTTGTTTTTTTTTTAATATAAAATTCTGCAAATAAAATTCCTAGATTAAAGTGGCTCTTTTCCTTTTCTCTGCACGAGTGAATTTAAGAGAAGATTCCACCTGTATTGTCATTGACAGCTGAGGGGTTATTTTCCCTCGACCCTGTAATTGGCGTTTGCTTACATAAGGGCAACAGAGATAGTGATGGCTGAGGTGCCTTTTCAGAGGATTTCATATATACACAGGGCATATTGATTTCTTACGTCCTGTTTTATTGGATGATAAAAAAAAGACTTTTACATAAGATTTATTTCACTTTAGTGAATATTGCGCAACAAATATGGATTATAGTCTTAAAAATAGACCATAGGTTCTTAATCCAGTCTTCAAGACAAGCATACCCAGTCAGGTTTTCATGATACCCACAATGAATACTCCTCCTCACATTCAAGACCTTAAAACCAAACTCCCCTGACTTTATAAACCAACTATTGATCCCCTACACACCCACCAGATCACTCCGATCGCAGTGCCAACATCTACTTACAATGCCTTCGTCACATAAATTACAATACAACCCAATCCTCTATTTTTTCAGTAACAGCCCCCTCACTCTAGAATTCTACTCCAACCTATATAAGAGAAGAAAACCAATTAAACTACCTCAAATCAAAACTGGAAACCTTCCTATTCACTGATGCTTTTGAAATCTAAAACTTAACCTTCTGGACACTGCTCAGACAAGATTTCCCCTCCCATAAATGTCTTACTATCCTATATATTTTATGGATTTCCCCTCTTATCTTCCTGTCTCCAATACGTTTGTAATGTTTTCTCAGCATAGATTTGTATTATTAGTTTGTAAATCCTCTTTTTTTAAATACTGTTTTATACACTCTACACCACTTAGAAGTATGATAAGCGGTATAACAAATTTTTAAATAAATTATGAATGAATTTGCAAGTAGCATATCCATTGTATACAAATATCTCATGCATATTCATTATAGGTTATCCTGAAAACCTGACTGGCTAGGTGAATCCCTGAAATAGTGCGATATGCTGACAACTTTTGAATTTTGAGTCATTTAAACTACGGTGATGCATATATCTTTTGATATACACATTTTGGCAAAGACGGCAACATCCTGTTCCGAAGGAATTGTCTACTAGAATAATTCTTGTGAATGGACCAGGAGAAGTAAATGGTTCCCATCCTTAATAAAGAAAGAAAGCTTGGCTGTGCACATTTTGGTTATGTATTGAAGATATTCTTCTAAGGCTGTCCACAGCCTATTGGATTCTGGAAAACTCTGACTTAGTAGAGAGAGAGATTGTTCACCCTCTCCAAGGTGAAGGGAATGAGAGGGCAATCTCTGAAGTTAGAGGGGAAAAGATTCCGTACAAACGTAAGGAAGTTTTTTCTTCACCCAGAGAGTGGTAGAAATCTGGAACGCTCTTCCGGAGGCTGTTATAGGGGAAAACACCCTTCAGGGATTCAAGACAAGGTTGGATAAGTTCCTACTGGAACAGAACATATGCAAGTAAGGCTAGATTAAAATAGGACACTGGTCTTTGACCTAAGGGCCACCGTATGAGCGGACTGCTGGGCACGATGGACCACTGGTCTGACCCAGCAGTGGCAATTCTTATATGTTCTGTCCTAATATATTGGTGCCTAACATTAGACACGATTCTATTAAAGATGCCTAGCAGTTGATTGTCAACTACACCGAATGGTGACATTTCTAGAATTAGTCTAACATTTATGCCAGGTCAATAGCAGGCATAACTGCCCATGTCTAACATACAGTATGTGAAAGCCCTCCCCCATTACCTTAGAAAAGAAGAAAACTTGACAAACTTTAAATCCAATTTTAAGACATTTTTGTATAAAGATGCCTTTGTCACGCAATTCCATAAATCAAAACGTCATGCCTAGACACATTCCCCCCCCACACACACACACTGCCACACCCTTTGCTTTTGATAAGAAATAATTGTAACCAGTTTCTCCTCCCCACTTCTTGTACCACATCTCTGTACATTGGCCCTCTGTGTAATTTGCTTTATTCCTTTTTTGATTTGCTTTTGAATTTATATGTAAGTACACCGCCTAGATGGCTAGATAGGCAGTATATCAAAATCAAAATAAACTTGATATTCTTATATAAACTCATTAGTCGCCCCCCATACACACACAACGCTGCTGCCATCCTGTTGAGATACTCTTTTATGCTTCTTTCCAGAACGCATGTCTTTTCGTGAATGGTGGAAAGGGAAATGCATCGGTGTGTCCCATTGTTAGCATTCACTTTTCTAGTCATTCCTTCTATCCCAATTGTTCGATAACCAAGTTGTTACCTATTGGATCTGCCAAGGTGAAAATTGTCCCTGCTGATCTGTTAACTAATTTCACTAGCAGTGACACTCTGTGGTCTTGGGCAAGTCATTTCTTGTTCATGACTATAACCCATGTTGAGCTTATATGGAACTCCAGTTCTATCTAGCAGCTCTAAAATGGGCCCAATAGTGGAGAAAAGTACTTGCTTAAATTTGATTTTCAAAACTAAGTGGATTTTTTTAAATTCTAATCTAATCTTTGGTTTATATACCGGGTCATCTCCCAGTGGAGCTCGACTCGGTTCACATATAATTAAGACTTAGAGTACATAGCAGAAAACATAAGAGAACGAAGAACTAATTAAAAACTAAAGTACATAAGAAAAGCATAAAAAAATAACTATAATATCATTTCGTTGAGGCTGTAATTAAACCATTTAAAAATTGCGAGAACAACAAAGTTTTCAGGAATTTATGAAATAATTGCAGCTGGCCTAAAAGCCTAATGGAGTCATTCCAGATCTCCACAAACTTGAAAACAAAAGATCAATTGAGCTTCCCAGCAGATTTAATTCCCTTAAAGGGTGGAAAGGCTAACGTATATCTTTGTGTGTTTCTCAAATGGCAAAGTCTAAGGGGACAAAAGGATCAAATATTCCATAGAGAAGCTTGAAGATTATGCATGCGCATTTAAACTGGATCCTAAAGCGAACTGGGAGCCAGTGAAGCTTTATCAACAAAGAGGAAACATGATCATACTTTTGTTTCCCCAAAATGAGCTTAGCTGCAGTATTCTGTAGTAACTGAAGTCGTTTTAGACTGCTCTGTTTAATGTCCAGATAAAAACTGAGTTACAATAATCTAGCTGAGAAAGCACAGTGGATTGTACCAAAACTGAGAAATGTTCTTGATGGAATAGTGATCTGACCTTCCTCAACATGCGCAGACTAAAAAAACACTTTTTTGTCAAGGAATTTATCTGTTCATGAAATGTAAGTGATGAGTCCAAGATGACACCCAGTACTCTAGGTGAAAAATCTATATGAAATGCGATACCTGTTTTTAATGTAACAGAGGAAGGGAGGTTTTCTAATTTTGGCCCAATCCAAAGCAATTTGGTTTTGGTAGCGTTGAGTTTCATTTGAATAGACAAAGCCCACAGTTGAAGTTTAGAAATGCAGCAGTCTATACTAGGGACCAGGTTGTTAAGATCAGGATCAACTTCTAATAAAATGAAAGGTGATTCAATTCTATGCTTCTCACATCTTTCCTATCCACTCCCAAATCCCTAGCAAAAAGTGCCCTCCTTCTCCACCACCATAGATCTGGCACTGCTTATACTCTACTGCCCATTTTAGCAAAGACCTTTAAGCATGACAATCCTTCTTTTCTTTTCCCTCATCTGCCAAAGAGCCTTGGTTAGAACTTAGATCATATACCTTCACCCTGAATCAAGCAAATAATAATAAAAATGTATTTATATCCCGCAGTACCTTGCAGTTCAAAGCTGTCAAACAAGACCAAAAATACATACATTAACAATATGCCTGAAATACATCACTAAAATAGTTTAGAAAAATTTATCATATAAATAGGTTTCCAAAGATCTTCTAAATGATTTTTTTTTAGTTCAATCTTTATTCAATTTTAACATCTTACAGAGAAATGCAACACACAAATATATTATAAACGTATGTAAACAAACTTTAGAAAATTATTAACAACTAGCTGATGCCCCGGCGTTGCATGGGTATTTAATTATAGCAAAAACACTGTAAATGGATTCAAATAAAGATACTTTATAGTGGTGAATGAAATTATTTTTTTACAGCTTTATAAAAAGTACAATATTCAAATTATAATGTGAAATATTTGACAAAATGAAGACAATACAACACACACAAAACTTGATTATAAACAACATTTTTAGTTTCACCTCCAGGAGCAAGAACATATAAATTCTTGGGTGAAGAGACCCCCCAGAACATATCACCCCAGGTAGTGAGGGATCTGCATACCAAGTTTTGTTCAAATTGGTCAAGCCGTTTTTGAAGTACTGTGAGAATGGCAGCTTTTTACTTTTTTCCCATTGACATGAATGGGTGAAATCTGATGTTCTGTTTGTAGCTCCGCCCATGTGTGCAGGTGGGCCGAGAGACCCCCAGAACATATCACCCCAGGTAGTTGGAATTACTGTGAGAATGGCAGCTGTTTACATTTTTTCCATTGACATGAATGGGTGAAATCTGATGTTCTGTTTGTAGCTCCGCCCACGTGTGCAGGTGGGCCGCGAGAGCCCCAGAACATATCACCCCAGGTAGTGAGGGATCTGCATACCAAGTTTCGTTCAAATCTGTCAAGCCGGTTTTGATTTACTGTGAGAATGGCAGCTGTTTACATTTTTTCCATTGACATGAATGGGTGAAATCTGATTTTCTGTTTGTAGCTCCGCCCACGTGTGCAGGTGGGCTGCGAGACCCCCAGAACATATCACCCCAGGTAGTGAGGGATCTGCATACCAAGTTTCGTTCAAATCTGTCAAGCCGGTTTTGATTTACTGTGAGAATGGCAGCTGTTTACATTTTTTCCATTGACATGAATGGGTGAAATCTGATGTTCTGTTTGTAGCTCCGCCCACGTGTGCAGGTGGGCCGCGAGACCCCCAGAATATATCACCCCAGGTAGTGAGGGATCTGCATACCAAGTTTCGTTCAAATCGGTCAAGCCGTTTTTGCGTGATCGTGGCACATACACACACACACACATACATACATACATACACACATACATACCTCCGATTTTATATATATAGATAGAAGATAACATGTCATTATCTAACCATCCCTTCCTACCTCCCTCCCATTTATCTGGCAGGTCAATCATTCCTTCATTCATACTGCTTAGCGAAACCCTCTAAGGGGCTCCAAACATCCTTAAATGAGGTCATATTCCCTGATCTTTCAGCCAAGTTAGCTTCATACCTATAGAAGAGACGTACAGTTTCCCATCAAAAGTGAAAATTCAACTGTGGAATCGTTCCAGCTAATGAAGGGAATAGACTTAGTAGATAAAGACAGGTTGTTCACCCTCTCCAAGGTAGAGAGAACGAGAGGGCACTCTCTAAAGTTAAAAGGGGATAGATTCCGTAGAAACGTAAGAAAGTTCTTCTTCACCCAGAGAGTGGTGGAAAACTGGAACGCTCTTCCGGAATCTGTCATAGGGGAAAACACCCTCCAGGGATTCAAGACAAAGTTAGACAAGTTCCTGCTGAACCGGAACGTACGCAGGTAAGGCTAGTCTCAGTAAGGGCGCTGGTCTTTGACCTAAGGGCTGCCGCAGGAGCAGACTGCTAAGCACGATGGACTCGTGGTCTGACCCAGCAGCGGCAATTCTTATGTTATGTGATTTGCCCAGGGTTACAAGGAGCTGCAGTGGGAATTGAACCCCCTTCCCCTGGATCTTAGTCCACTGCACAAACCATTAGGCTATTCTTCCTTCCTAGAACTGACCTAATAACATATGGCTTCCTTTACTGTTCCTGAAAATTGTCCCCTTAAAATATATATTTTGGAGGTATAAAATAAGAACTGTTTTTGAGCTTGCTGCCAATACTGTATATAGTACATAATGGTGGTAGGATACCCTCGTACACTATTCATATTTTAAAAAGGTGGTGTAATCTACAAACTCTGAGCCTGAAGTTTACTTTTTGAAATTTTCTGAAGATCATCGTGTCCAAAAGTACACAATATACTCTCCTTTCTCTTGAATGATTTATTTGCTTTGATTCCAAACATACATGTCAAAGAGAGAAAAATACAGTCAGATCAAAATAAATTCCAAAGAAAGCTGGGACTTCGGGCTGTCTGTGCATTTATAAGTACAAAACTGCCCTGCCAGCTGCTTTTAGTCTTCTGGAGCCTGAAAGAAAAATGATGTTCCTATTTCTAAATCAGTTTGATGTAGTATACATTAAGGTCTTGAAAATTTTGCATTAACCCATCTTATCCAGGGGAGGGAAATAGAATCCAATTGCATTTCCTTTCTGATGCGAAAATGACTGAGAAGATGATCTTTTTTAAGTAGGTCAAAAAAGAGAGACAAAATTAAAGAAAAAAGTATGGTAGCTTTTCCAACTCATTTCATGAAATCTCTCAGTGATAAACTGGCCATCTAGTGAAGATTTTTATTACATGCATGACTCTGGAATTGTTTTTTTGACCTTAGTGTTCTGTAAGGTCAAGGCAATCATTCAGTATTATATGAGCTTTGCGTTCCAGAGTTTCAAACAAAGAAATCAAGTTTTTTTCTGAGACGTTGTCTTTAAATCCCCTCTACTGCATTTAATTTTAGACATTTCAGCAGCATCATGTTGTAAGATTTAAAAAAATATCAAATAACAAAAAAACCCTATATTTCCTTTATCTATCTTGTGCTTTAAAAATTAATTACAGTCCTCATTGCTCTTATATTGTTCCATTCTTGGGATTTTTTTCCCACTGTGTTTTAAATCCAGGTTCCCTATTTCCTGCAAGTTAGGGGCAGATATTACTGCAAAGTTTCTGAAATTATGCAGCCGCCCTACAGCACATTTTGCTGTTTTGTTTCTTAATATATGCAAATTGTATTCTGTTTTATAA
The DNA here is from genome assembly GCF_902459505.1 of Geotrypetes seraphini. Taxonomy (NCBI): domain Eukaryota; kingdom Metazoa; phylum Chordata; class Amphibia; order Gymnophiona; family Dermophiidae; genus Geotrypetes; species Geotrypetes seraphini. The sequence goes on along the minus strand of NC_047101.1, from coordinate 32,827,740 downwards.
AAGAGTTTTTCAACCTTGCTTGTGTGGCTGTGTAACTAACTATTTTTCAGTGTCACACAGTGAATTCAAGTATCAGTACAGAGGAGGGAGAAGGATGGGTGGGCACACACACAGGATTTTAGGAATGAGGGAGATGACATGAGAAACATAGAAACAAAACCATAATGGCAGATAAAGGCCAATTGGCCCGTCCAGTCTGCTCATCTGCAGCATCCATTATCTCCTCTTCAACCTGAGATCCCACGTGCCTGTCCCACTCTTGAATGTGTGGATGAAGGCTCGAACAGATAGAATAAAAAGAAGTCTAGGGCATTTCAGGGATGTGGTGGGTAGAGAGAGCATGATGGGGAAAGAAAGAAAAAAGACTAGGAACTGGGAGGGGAGAGAAGTGGACAGGATGGAGTTGAAGGATAGGGATGAGAGGGGCTACAGAAGGCTCAATGGTCAGATTGTGAGGAGGAGGAAAGGGAGAAGATGTGAGCTTAAGAAGAGAGATTTGGGGATGAGAATGGGAGGAGAGGCTCCATAGTTAGATTAATATTCTGAGAGCCAGAGAAAATCAGGGTTCAGTTTCCATTTATTTGTGACCTTGGGCAAGTCACTTTGGCCCTCATTTACTAAGCCATTGTAGAGGCTTCTACCATGGCCCAGGGTGATAAATGCTCCAACGCTATGAACATCAGAGACATGTTGGAGCATTTAGCACTCCAGCCCTTGATAGAAACCTCTACCATGGCTTAGTCAAAGGGGGAGGGGGGGTTCCCATTGCCTGAGGTATACAATTAGACTGCAAGCTCTTTGAGGCAGTTACATATTATTCCAGAATATTTAAAACTATTGTACAGCACTACATATCTTCACTAACGCAATAAAAGTTCTAGATATCCCTCTTGATGTTCCAATCCTACTCCCTCCTTCTGTCTTATTCCTTTCCTAGCCCCCCCCCTGTTATGGCAAGAGGAATTGGGCACTGCTTCTGCTGTGGATATTCGGGGGGGGGGGGAGAGGGACTTTGGGGGTTCCAGCAGGAGGGAGTGGGCATCCCTCCTGCTGACCGACTTCACAGGGGGAGACGGGTTCTCTGCTGCGGCCACTAAACTGATCCAAGCAGGGAGATTCCCTTGCTGCGATCAGCTCAGTGGCCACGTCTATTTGAAATGTAGACCGGCATTTTGCTGGCCTACATTTCAGGCACCTATCGTAGCCCTTGAGAGATGCTTAAGACCGCCTAAGCTTGCCTTAGGCTATTTTTTTGGTGAAACGATGCCCACACCTAGCCTTGGGCGAGCTTAGGTGACCCTAAGCATCTCTCTAGGCTCGTGAAAATGCCTATAGTGTAGGTGACCTGCCTCAGGGTGTGGGTTTTTTTTTGTTTTTTTTTTAATGTGCATTCCGATTGGCTGGTTAGACAGTGGTAGTACGTCTACCGTCGCTTACAATCGGGACACCATTTATAGAATGTGGCATTTTGTGCATAAGCTCTGGATGTAGACCCTGACTACACAGATGTACCGCTAGGTGCCCTAATCGCGGACTCCTAGCAGCACCTAACTAAATCAGCGCGCAACTAACTTGGCTTTTAATTGGTTAAATGGTGTGGTAATTGACCACACCATTAAAAACCAATTGTTTTGTTAATAATTAAAGTTGTACACAGAATTTCATGTTGTGCCTAGTGAAGCCTAAGTTGAGGTAGCCTCTAATGCCTAAGTTCGCCTACCTGAAAAGTAGGCATGGCTAGGTTGACGTACGCTTAGCTTTATATCACATCCACTGGGTCTATAGCTTCATTTGGAAAGGATATGTTTCTGGAATAGTATTTTTCATGTATTTAAACCTTTGTATCATTTTCCTCTCTGATATACATACTTAGATCCTCAAGTCTCTTTTCATATGTCTTCTGGTGCAGACCCCTGCCCATTTTGCTCACTTTCCTCTGGAGTCATATCCTTCCTGAGTTATGGCCTCCAAAACTGAGCACATCACTCTTCTTGGTGAGGTAGACCAAGAGACAATATTGGGAAATATGTTTGCATGGATAAATTGCTTAGAGCACTCTCCTTAAGGAGATGGTGACGTCAACAACATTGAGGGAATTAAAAAAGGAGTGAGATATACATAGAGGATAAAGGCAAAAGTCTGGAAACCAAGCATTGAGCCCTCTAGCATCAAAAAATGAAGACCAAATGGCTTATCCAGTAGGCACTTTTAGGAAGACATGGGAAGGGTGCAAACTGTATGAAATACCAGTTAACAACCCTAAACAACTTATTGGCCAGACTAGAAGAACTACTTTGGTCTTTATTTGCCATCGTAGGTGCCAACATTTCAAAATGATTGGGCATGCCAACCATAATGCAAATTACCCATCTCAGGACACAATGCAGGAGCTTGTTCAATATTTGGAGTGCCCAGCACTTTGGCACTCACAGAGCTGGCACCTATGCCTGCCATCATTTACTACCTTAGTGAGTGAAAGTGATTTACTCAGTCAGAGGAGAAGGTTGATTCTAGGGAGAAAAAGTACTTGTACATTTTCAGTTTTACATTCAGACTTTTCCAGCAAAACCATAGTCACCTTAAATAAACAGGTGCAAGTGACCATGCTGACGTGCCCTTGCAGCTGGTTTCAAAAGCAAACGTGAATTCAGGCTTTAGCTATATCAATCTGTGCAAACCCTGGGGTAAAATTAGACACAAAATTTGTCACAGTGCAGAGACTGAAATTGTCCCATAACTACAAAATGGAACGGAATCGTTTTGTAGGGAAACTAAGAGTTAGTGGACTTTGGTATTGATCTCCTGAGTGATGGATGACAGCGTGCTAATTTGATGTATTTATTTCCCTACCTCAGTGGGCCTTTCTCAGAAAGAAAAGTATCAGAAGAATAAAGTACGGCACTTCATGGACTAAACAGGAAGCTTCTATTGTTACTAGGGGCTCATATAGTGTAAGTCAGTGTTTCCCAAACCTTTTACCAAATTGCAGTAAAAAAAAAAAAGGTTGTCTTACCACAAGGCTAAAATGGCTGAATTTCTAATTTTTCCATTAAAGGTCATGAGGTAATTTCTCCATTAGTATGAGTGAAATGGTGTGGTGGCCATGTTAGTCCACTCCTCAAAGTAACATGTAGAAATAAAACGAAAACATAAAGAAAAAAAATAATACCTTTTCATTTTTTTAGTTCAAATATTTTTTTATTGAAAGTTTTTCACATAAACAATTAGATAGTAGAATACATTCTCCAAAATATTTCACATAATAAGTCCCATCATAAGCAAGGGGTACACATAGAGCAGTCCAAAATACCCCCTCCCACCCTTCCCCCCAAATACAGAGAATGCACCATCATACTCATTCATATACATGCATACTATTCATCTCTAGGCAGTAAAATACTTATTTCAGATTTCCAAACAATTAACATATCCCAGGTCAAGGATACACCATACAAAGAGTGTGACATCCTATTCAAAAAAGTAAGCAAACTATTCATTCCTAATCATATTATTATCCACAATTTTTTTAACAGGTAGCCATATTTTGTCAAATTTTGATTGTTACCTCTTTTTCCATGACAACTGACTCATATTTCCCTATTAGACAGACAGAATTCTACCAAAACTTAAATGATAATGAAGTTGAATCCTTCCTTTTTATTATAAGAACCTAAGAATAGCCTTACTGGGTCCAGTAGCCCGTTCTCACAGTGGCCAATCCAGGTCACTAGTACCTGGCCAAAACCTAAGGTGTAGCAATATTCCATGCTACCGATCCAGGGCAAGCAGTGGCTTCCCCCATGTCTTTCTCAATAACAGAGTATGAATTTTTCCTCCAGGAACTTGTCCAAACCTTTCTTAAAACCAGCTACGCTATCTGCTCTTACCACATCCTCTGGCAACGCTTTCCAGAGCTTAACTATTCTCTGAGTGAAAAAACTTTTCCTCCAATTGGTTTTAAAAGTATTTCCCTGTAACTTAATCGAGTGACCCCCCTAGTCTTTGTAATCGATCCACTTGTACCCATTCTACTCCACTCAGGATTTTGTAGACTTCAATCATATCTCCCCTCAACCATCTCTTTTCCAAGCTGAAGAGCCCTAACCATTTTAGTCTTTACTCATATGAGAGGAGTTCCATCCCCTTTACCATCTTGGTCGCTCTTCTTTGAACCTTTTCTAGTGCCACTATATCTTTCTTGAGATAAGGAGACCAGAACTGAATGCAATACTCCAAGTGAGATCGCACCATGGAGCGCTACAGGGGCATTACAGGGAGTTCCTGTTGTACTCTTGAGATCACGGGAACTCAGCAGCACGGCTCTGCATGGGGCAGGCGTGTAGGAAGATTGCTCCTGCCCGCGTCACTGCTAGACCACCAGGTAAGGTCCAGGTGTGGGTCAGAGCTGGCCAAAAGTTATTTGCAAATTTTCCCTATTCGCAGGCCGGCTCTGCCCCTAACCCCCGCAAATAGGTTAGAAGTGTATTGTATATTCTTTGAGTCCCAATCATTTCACAGACAAAACTGTAATCCTTCCCAATTTTCACTTCTGTTCCTAAATACTTATCTGTGATGACTCAGAACTACTGTAGTTCCTTTCTCTTGCCCCACTTGGACAAGTTTGTGTGATGGTTTTCTCCAATGCTGGCTGCTTTCCGTGAAATCTCTTAAAATTATAAACTTTCATGACAGCCATTCTCTGAGCACTGTCATCATCACTTATGGATTTCAATTAAATATTTCGATGAGGATTATTTAAGAGAAAAGTTTCGGGAGACTGAGAGGGGACATGATAGAGACTTATAAAATCATGAAGGGCATAGAGAAGGTGGAGAGGGGCAGATTCTTTAGACTAGCAGGGACAACTAAAACAAGAGGTCATTCAGAAAAACTGAGAGGAGACAGATTCATAACGAATGCAAGGAAGTTCTTCTTCACTCAGAGGGTGGTGGACACCTGGAACGCGCTTCCCGGAGAGGTGATAAGACAGAGTACAATTCTGGGGTTCAAAAAGGGACTGGATGACTTCCTGGAAGCGAAGGGGATAACAGGGTACAGATAGAGGTTTACCTTACAGGACATTGAGCGAATAGGGTATGGACATTTTAGGTTAGGTAGGGAACACTTTCAGGTCATGGACCTGGAGGGCCGCCGCAGGAGTGGACTGCCGGGCACGATGGAACCCTGGTCTGACCCGGCAGAGGCAATGCTTATGTTCTTATGTGTATGATTGGAGTGCCAATTTTTATACGAGGTTTCAGCAAGCCTAAGTCAAGCAGCCAAAGTTAAGCAAGGAAATTGTTAGCCCTTTGCCCCCGTTTTGTTCAGTACCCCATCCCCATCTGCATTCTTTGTGGATACCCTGAAAAAAAAACACCCAGCTGAGGGTACCTAAGGACGGGTCTGTGAGTCACATTGCCCCAACCAAGCAACCTCTTTCCACCCTCACGGTGATGAAATCTGTGGTAGCTACCTTCTCCTGGCTTCAAGGACATGATTAGTGAATTGAAAACGCGATTGACAGACCATCCTCTAGGGTTCATTCTGGCAGTCAAATATTCTCAGAGTACTTTGAACAAAGGGAACAAATGCATTTGCTGTATTTTTACATAATGAATAGAATATGGCAATACCTAAAGTCACTGAGATCATTTCAGGGCCATTCATTCCTTCTCATATTTGTTCTTTTCTAACAATAAAATAAAACTTTTTGTTCCAAATAAAAAGCATATGTTAAGTACAATGTTCAGCCTGATTCTGAATCTGGTTGGTTGGAACATGATGGACTAGAAATATTTTGTTCAAGAAACTCACGCTGCTCCTTGCGACCCTGGGCAAGTCACTTAATCTCTCCATTGCCCCAAGCACATTACACAGATTGTGAGCCTGCCAGGACAGAGAGGGAAAATGCTTGAGTACCTGAATAAATTAATGTAAACCGTTCTGAGCTCCCCTGGGAGAACAGTATAGAGAATTGATTAAATAAATCAACAAACATCAGAAGCTTAGGACTGCTATTGGAATCGTGAGTTGTCATCAAGTAAAAGGTACACTAGATGTTGGGTTACATATCAATTTCCCCCAAAATAAGACACTGTCTTATATTAATTTGGGGCCCCAAAAAGGCACTAGGTCTTATTTTCGGGTAGGTCTTATGTTTTTTTTCATGTAATGATCATCTCTCCCTTCCTCTCCTCCACCCCAATTCTTCCTATTTCCTTTCCTCCACATGTGCAGCATCTTTCCTCCACTCTCACCCACCCCCTTCTGCAGTATCTTTATATCCCTCCCTCCCTCCTTCCCAGCCTCCTGTGCAGCAGAACCCTTGCAGCTTCTATCCCTCTCTCCCATCCTTTGTGCAGCAGAACCCTTGAAGCTTCTATCCTTCCCTTCCTCCCATCCCCCTGTGCAACATAAGAACATAAGAAGTTGCCACCACTGGGTCAGACCAGAGGTCCATCACGCCCAGCGGTCCGCTCCCGCGGTGGCCCATCAGGTCTGGGACCTGTGAAGTGGTTCCTGATCATTTCTGTAACCTACCTCTACATCTATCTGTAACCCTCAATCCCCTCATCCTTTAGGAACCTATCTAAACCTTCCTTGAAACCCTGTAGTGTGCTCTGGCCTATCACAACCTCCAGAAGCGTGTTCCATGTGTCCACCACCCTCTGGGTAAAAAAGAACTTCCTCGCATTTGTTCTAAACTGTCCCTTATTAATTTCTCCGAGTGACCCCTTGTACTTGTGGTTCCCCACAGTCTGAAGAATCTGTCCCTGTCCACCTTCTCTATGCCCCTCAGGATTTTGAAGGTTTCTATCATGTCTCCTCTAAGTCTCCATCTTTCTATCCCTCCCATCACCCCTGCCACTGCTGCCCACCCCCCGACCCTGCTGACCCTTCCATCTCTCCCTCCCATGCAAACCCCGACTGTGAGCTGAAATACCTGGAAACAAACAGCAATGTCGGCAGCACAGGCTGGATCATGGCCTGCCCTTCTCACATGTGCACATTGCTCTGCTGCATCACTGATGATGTCATCAGCAACGCGGCACAGGACGGCCGGGCGTGAGTAGGGCAGGCTGCGATCCAGCCTGTGCTGCCGATCCTGCCATTTGTTTCCAGGTATTTCGGCTTGTGGTAGGGGGTCACATGGGAGGGAGAGATGGAAGGGTCAGCAGAGGGCACATTGGAGGGCGGTGGAAGCACTGCTGCTGGCGACTAGGGCTTATTTTCGGGGGTAGGGCTTTATATTAAGACTTACCCCGAAAATCATGGTAGGGCTTATTTTCGGGTTAGGTCTTATTTTCGGGAAAACACGGTAATAAGGATATTGATGCTCATCTGTTCCAAGTGAAGCGTCTCAAATGGACAGACTGGATGGGTGAATTTGGTACTTTTTTGCCATCATTCTCTGTTATTTATTTATTTATTTATTTATTCATTCAATTTTCTATACTGTTCTCCCAGGGGAGCTCAGAACGGTTTATATGAATTTATTCAGGTACTCAAGCATTTTCCCTGTCTATCCCTTTGGGCTCACAATCTATCTAATGCACCTGGGGCAATGGGGGGATTAAGTGACTTGCCCAGGGTCCCAAGGAGCAGCATGGGTTTGAACCCACAACCTCAGGGTGCTGAGGCTGTAGCTTTAGCCACTGTGCCACACACTCCCCTGTTTTTGTGCTGCTGTGATCACACTTCCTTTGCTAACTTTTGTGATGCTTCATGTTACAACAGAAATGCTTTATAGGACAGCGGCAGACATAATTCTGTTTGGAATGGCTGTGCATTCTGATTATTTGTTATTTTACATTATCTACAAGAATTGACTTGAAGCAGAAAAGACTTTGAACAAAGGTCAAATAACCCATGAACAGTACGCTTGCAGGATAATAAATTGGATGGGTATAAGTGATAACGGAAAGAACGGCCATGCTGCAAAGCTTTACTTGAACTGAAATTGAACTTGAAGAGGAAGAGAGGAAGCAGATTGCTTATAATGAAACACATTACAGCATAGATACACCGATCATTTATAGCCTCTACCACTGATTACTGAACTAAGGCTAATAGTCCGCCTCATTATTTAGCCAAATGTTCAGACTGCTGGAACTTACAGGCACATAATTAGCTTAATTATAGGGGCATTTGTACTAGAAATCCTGCATTTTTGAGTGTGTACCTAATAACACATTAATCAATATGGGATGTAGCTGTTTCTCCCATCTTATCCATTCCAAAGTGAAAGGTCTGGCTAGTAAAGGTGATCTCATCTCCCTGTTCCCCCCAAGGCAAATATGAGGAGTTTAGCTCTGGAAGGCCCCAAATCCTTCCTGTCTGCACACATACATCACAAGGGGCTTAAATCAGCCTAAGCCTCCTTCCTCTGTGCCACAGATCAAGGAATCCAGTGGGCCCAACTGACCCATCCAGAAGGGTCTCTAAGCTCTGTCCCTGCACAGCAGATCCTGGAGACAGAGGTAAGTGTGAAGAAGGCCACAATATAATGGTAGGAATCTGCAGAGACTATGCTTTGGTCTTCAAGTTTCAAGTTTGTTAAGTATTTGATTAATCGCTTACTCAAATATCTAAGCGATGAACAAATCATTCAATTTACAAATAGAATACTGAGATCTGAGAAAGGGATCTGGGTGTACTGATAGATAGGACCCTGAAGCCGTCGGCACAATGCGCGGCAGCGGCAAATAAGGCAAATAGAATGTTGGGCATGATAAAGAAAGGAATCTCGAGTAGATCAGAGAAAGTTATAATGCCGCTTTATAGGGCAATGGTCAGACCCCACTTGGAATACTGCGTCCAACATTGGTCTCCCTACCTAAAGAAGGATATAAAACTGCTGGAGAGGGTGCAGAGACGAGCAACTAAACTAGTGAAGGGTATGGAGAAACTGGAATATGAGGATCGACTTAAAACACTGGGATTGTTCTCCCTTGAGAAAAGGAGACTGCGTGGGGATATGATCGAGACCTTCAAAATACTGAAAGGAATTGACAAAATAGAGCAGAGAAGATTATTTACAATGTCCAATTTGACACGGACAAGAGGACATGAAATGAAGCTAAGGGGGGGCAAGTTCAGGACTAATGTCAGGAAGTTCTGCTTCACACAGAGAGTGGTTGACATCTGGAATACTCTCCCAGGGGAGATTATTGCAGAATCGACAGTCCTAGGCTTCAAAAGCAAACTAGATGCATATCTCCTTGAGAGAGGCATATAAAGATATGGTTGGCTATAAAATAAGCCAGGTGAATACCTAGCAGGGCCTCCACGTGTGCGGATCGCCGGACTTGATGGACCGAAGGTCTGATCCGGAGATGGCGCTTCTTATGTTCTTATGTTATGTTCTTATGATCCAATGAACAGAATTTATTGACGATTCCATCTCTTAAGGTTATTAATACAAGACGGCAATTTATCTTTTCTGTTACCGCACCTCAAACTTGGAACTCCCTTCCCATTTACTTAAGGGAAGAGCTCAATCTGGAGAAATTCAAAAGTAATTTAAAAACTTTTCTCTTTAGAGATGCCTTTGATAATTAACTAAGCAGTTCGCAAGTTGAATTATATTTTTTATTGTATTATAGTATGGTTTTTATTTGCTTCCCTTTTTGTATTTTTCCTTGATTGTCCTGCTTTTCTTTAATGATTTTGTATTTCACCTCCCTTCTTTCCTTGTGTTTATGAGTTTGTTAAGTTAGTCCATTAGTCCCCTAGGATGTTATATATAGTTATGTATTGCATTGTCTCCCAAATATTGTAATTTTAATATGTTCATCGCTTAGAAATACGATTAAGCGATTAATCAAAAAACTATTAAACTTGAAACTTGTGATAAAAGACAGATGGACACTAAACAAAACATATTAAATTAACGACTAACAGAATAAACAAAAAAGGAAAACAAAGGGAAAGGCAGGGTAATGAAATACAATAATAATGATAGAAAGAAGGACGATTATGGTAATAGGAGGGAAATAAAAGAAGTAGCCTTATGAAAATAAGCAAAAATAGGCTGGGACTCCTAAATATCATAAGCGTCTTTGAAAAGAAAGCTCTTAAGTTTACTTTTAAATTTATCTAAGTTCTTTTCTTCTCTGAGATAAATAGGGAGGGAGTTCCAAGTTTGAGGAGCTGTAACAGAGAAGATAAAGTGCCGCCGTGTATTAATAACTTTAAGTGAGGGCGTAACTAATAGATGTTGGTCAATAGATCTCAGTGATCTGATTGGGGTATAAGGGATCAGTAACTTGTAGATGAAAGCTGGGGTTTTATATAACAGGGATTTGAAAGTAAGTAGATTTAGTTTATATTGAATTCAATGTGCTACTGGAAGCCAGTGTGCTTTCTTAAGAAGAGGAGTGACGTGATCAAATTTCCTTGCATTCATTATGAGTTTAATTGAGGTATTTTGAATGATCTGCAAACGTCTAATTTCTTTTTGAGCTATTCCCATAAGTAAAGCGTTACAATAATCAAATTTTGAAATAACCAGGGAATGAATTAGTATATTAAGAGACTTTGGGCAAAGAAATTTGGATAGTGAACGAATCTGGCGAAGTATGTAAAAGGAAGATTTAACAATATTACTAGGATGATTATGGTAAGTCAGTTTTTCATCAAAGACCACCCCTAAGATTTTGATATTATTTATTAGTTGTAAGGCAGTACCTTTAATCGAAATTGGAAAAGAAACTTTAGAACTATCTTTCCAAGGGAAAAACATGATGTTTGATTTATTAACATTGAGGGCTAATCTGTTTGTGTCAAGCCATTGATGAATCTCCTCAAGTTTCCTGTTAATTTCTAATGTTTCTGCGGGGTTAGTTGGGTCAAGTGGATGCAAAAGCTGAATATCATCTGCATAAGCATAAGCGGTAAAGCCAATATCTTGGCAGAGGGTCATAAGTGGTGCAAGAAAAATATTAAATAAAAGTGGTGAAAGACTCTTTTTGCACCCCTTTCTGAATCTGGGGATATACAGATTTTGCGCGTCGCTCACCGTGTCCTTGAAAAAAGACCAGGAATGTTCTACCGTTTGCCATTTTCTGGAATTTTTCCTAAGTTTCTTCCTTACCATATCCCTCATTGATTCGTAGTTTCCTTTCCTGAAGTTAAAAGTTGTCGCTATGGTTCTCTTCCCTTTCGGTATTCCTACCTCAACCTTGAACTTGATCATGTTATGATCGCTGTTTCCCAACGGTCCCACTACTTCTACTTCCTTTGCAGGTCCCTCTAACCCATTTAGGATTAGATCCAGAGTGGCATTTCCTCTCGTCGGTTCCCTAACAAGCTGCTCCAAGAAGCAATCTTGTGTAGCCTCCAGGAATTCTGTCTCCCTAGCGCATTTTGATCTTCCAAGACTCCAGTCTATCCCGGGGTAGTTGAAGTCTCCCATAATAACCGTGTTACCTCTTTTGCATTCTCGCTTCATCTTGTCTTCCATTTCTTCATCGATATCTCCGGTTTACCCAGGTGGACGATAGTATAGGCCCATCTTTATTTCAGGCCCTTTCCTTCCCGGTATTTTAACCCATAGTGATTCCAGCCTGTTTGTTGTCTCTGCTGTGTCCATTCTTGTCAATTGTATGCTTTCTTTTATGTATAGGGCTATTCCACCTCCTTTTTGCCCTGACCTATCCTGGCGATAGAGCTTGTACCCCGGCAGTGCTGTATCCCATTTGCATTCCTCATTCTCATCATCCAAATTTGGGCACCTTTTATAGATTCTAGTCCATAATTCAGCCCTAGTCGGTTTTTTTTTAAAGGCAAAATTAGGCACCTGCCCTAAACCATATGAAATTTAATCTCTTGCTTCTGTGCAGTCATGCTAATATGTATAAGCTAGGGCTTCCCAAATCTGTCCTGTTTTAGGATAACTACATTAACTATGAATAAGATAAATTTGAATATGCAGATTTATCCTGTGCATATTCATTGTGACTGTCCTTAGGGATGGGCTTTGGGGGTCCTAGCAACTGGTTTGGGAAATCTTAGTAAAGGCCCATATTACCAGTGACATCACTGGAAAGCAACCTGGCTCTTTCTATGTTGACCTAAGTGTTGGAGCTAGTTCTGAAAATAGAAATTGGTTCTAGATTGTTGTTTTCATTTTGCTGTGGCTGCCTTTGTGTTACGGGACCTTTCTATAGTATGGAACTGAACCAAAGAAAACTGAGAGCTTCGATAAAACTCAAAGCTTAATGAGCATTCTTGTGGTTTCTATCTCTGCGGTTTTCTACTGCTTCTGTAGGCTTCCAGCTCAATCAAAACTGACCCCCTCCTGTGTCTAAGGTCCTGAGAGTAAGGCTTCATTTGCAACTACTCATGATTTTTATACCCCTCAGTCATTGCAACACCAAAACTGTAAACAAAAGCCACATACTATGATGCCCTGGTATGCAGGCACTCTGGGTATGACCATGTGTCCGAACGCATATACCATGATAGTAATAAACCTCATTTATGCCAGGGAATGCTGTGTGGTCTCTCAGGTGGTATATTAGTCCCCTGCAGTACAGAAAAACTAAGGAGCTCTTTTGTTCCCATGGGGATAATGTACTGATCCAGTTTCATTTTGAAAAATTTTGTGGGAAGTGAAATCTGACACGTATAAAAATAGGATCAAATTTTGGTGTCTCCTTATCATTACTTTGTTTTCTTGACAAAACCTGCTCCTTCCTCCAGGGTTTTGGATGTTGCATCTATAGAATCCACAGTTCTATCAACCCGAGGAGGACCCAAAACAGGTTCAGGAGTCAAACCAAGATCCCCAACATAGCAAACTCTCCCTAAATGGCACAATCCAAGTACTCTGGCGAGTATTAGTGATAAATTTCAGAGACTGAAATTATATTTCAAATACTCTGTCTTAGGAGTGAGGTTCACTATGGCCATGCAGTGTGCAAAACTAACCCATTTGGAGATGTGGTCCCTAGACAAACTGTCATAATATGGATTTAGCTCACCCCTTTGCATGGTACCTCGAGAATACTAGGTTTCAGTTCAAGTAGGTTATTTCCCTGTCCTCAGAGTGTAAGATTTAATACCTGAGTTTCAAGTTTATTTAAAATTTCTTATACCGCCTAATCAAGCCTTCTAGGCGGTGTACAAAAATGTCAAAACCCTGCGCCAAATTAATTTGCAATATAAACAAAGACAAATCGGGGAAAATGACAAATTTTTATAGACATTGATGAAAGGGAAGAAGGGTTGGAACTACAATTGATAGAGAGAAAAGAAACATTCAAGGAAAAGAACAAAGGGAAGGGAAACTAAAGGTAAAAACCTTTCCTGAATCTAAGTCGCTCTTAAAAGGGCAGTTTAAGTTACGAAGGCATCAAAGAATAAAAATGTCTTTATCTTCGCCTTAAAATTGGCAAGACTTGTTATTTCATGTAAGTGATTTGGGATACTGTTCCAAAGAGAGGAGGCACTAACGGAGAAAATTGTAGCCCTCATTATACTGATATATTTCAGCGAGGGAATAGTAAGAAGGTTGTGAGCTGTGGACCTTAACGTCCTAGTTTGATTATACAGAATAAGTAAATTGTTTATAAATTCAGGTTGGTTATTTGCTCTGGTTTTAAAAATAAGTAAAATAATTTTGTAGGTGATCCTATGTTCTATTGGAAGCCAGTAAGTTTTCTGTAGAAGGGGAGTGACATGGTTATACTTTTTTGTGTTAAATATGATTTTTACTGCAGTGTTTTGTACTATTTGGAGTCGTCTTATTTCCTTTTCTGTAATGCTTTTGAGGAGGGCATTACAGTAATCTATGCATGAAATAACAAGGGAGTGGATTAAAATGTTCAAGGAAGAAGGTTCTAACAGTTTTGCTAAAACTTTAATCATACGTAATCGATGGAAACAGCATTGAACAATTGTACTAATATGTAAGTGATAAGTTAATTTGCTATCGAATGTAACTCCCAGTAATTTTAGAGAGGGTACCACTTTGATAGGTAGATTTTTAAGTATTAAAGAGGAGTGAAGAGAAAGGCCATCTTTAAACGGAAAAAAACATTGATTTTGACTTGTTTACATTCAAGGAAAACTTGTGTGTGTCAAGCCAAGGGTTAATCTTTTCTAATTTTTGATTAATGCAATGGAGGGTGAAGTGACTTGCCAATGGTCTCAAGGAACTGCAGTAGGATTTCAATCTTGGCTTCTCTGATTATTTGGCCCACTGTTCTAACCCTTAGGCTCCTCCTCCTCTTGACAAATGAGGCTTTTCTTTCATCATGTAAGCATTTGGTGATTCAGGCACTAAATTAACATTTTTTTGATGGTTTCCAAGCTGGTTTTCAAGGTTTAAAAAAGACTTGGCTAATTTCCTAAAAGAGAAGTCCATAGGTCATTATTGAGATGGCTTGGAGAAATCCACTGCTTATTCCTAGGATAAGCAGCATAAAATCAGTTTTACTACTTGAGATCTAGCTAGGTACTTGGCACCTGGGTTGGCCACTGTTGGAAACAGGATACTGGGCTTAATGGACCTTCAGCCTGTCCCAGTATGGCAATTCTTATGTCCTTATGTGTCTGTGTAGTGTGTGTACAGAGAGAGCAGCTGTGGAGATCAGAAGCATCAAACTATAAGCCAGCACGATGATCAGCATTTCTAATAGTGGATGGTCTTTCCTGCTGCAAGCAACAGTTGTATACAAAAAGAATTCATTTCATTGGCTAATCAATTTATCAATCTGTATTAATTACAAAGAAACACCTAATTAGTGGTAACGAAAAGTCAGCTTTATCTGGATAGCATTTCTGAAGCCAGGCATTGGAATCTGCACTTGTGCGTCCAGAGCACATTAAGATGTTTTCTGAATGGTTTTGCAAATAAAGAGTCCTTAGTCTTTAGACTTCTGTAGATTATGCCAATTTGGGATCTGTGTGTTAGGAGCCAAGTCTGTTGCTAAGCTACCGGCATTTAACATGGTAAGAGGTCAATGATGGAATGCCTTCTCCATTAGTTTTTCCTCTGAGATCGTTTAGGGCTTCTGCACTGTTGGCGCATTCTCTAAGACAGTCATCCTCCATACAATTTAATTGCCGGTGCTACAGACTTAAAAAAAGAAGTTAGATAAAGTATGAAATGTTTGCTGTATGCTTTGATCATAAC
The DNA here is from genome assembly GCF_902459505.1 of Geotrypetes seraphini. Classification (NCBI taxonomy): domain Eukaryota; kingdom Metazoa; phylum Chordata; class Amphibia; order Gymnophiona; family Dermophiidae; genus Geotrypetes; species Geotrypetes seraphini. The sequence goes on along the minus strand of NC_047101.1, from coordinate 32,812,598 downwards.
AGTCACTAACTTTTTAACTATTTCTCATATAAAGACATTAAATAATTATTTGTCCTTTCTGTCTGTTCTGTTTTATTCCCTCTCGTTTCTCAACTGGGTCCTGGAGTACCCCCTTGCCAGTCAGGTTTTCAGGATATCCACATTGAATTTGCATAAACTTGATTTGCAAACACTGCCTCCATTACATGCAAATGTCTTTCATGCATATTCATTGTGGACATCTTGAAAACCTGATTGGCAAGGGGGTACTCTAGGTCCGAGTTGAGAAACACTGGTCTAAACCACACCAGCCCCTCCCATATGTCTCAACCAAACTTGTGAATCCTACCTAAATCATGACCTCCAATAACATTCCAAGAATATCTCCTTTCTTTTATATCATCTACCCATTGCTTATCTTGAGCATTTTAAAATTTGGTAATAATTTTGGGTTGCTTCTACCTTTACCGATGGGCTGTTCCAAACTTGGCCACCCTCTCAAACAGGGTTCTGGACTGGGATAGGTGTTCTTTAACATTTACAAATGACCTAGAAATCAGAATGACAAGTTAAGTGATTAAGTTTGCAGATAACACAAAACAATTCAAAGTTGTTAAAGCACATACAGTCTGTGAAAAAATGCAGGAAGATCTTAAGAAACTGGAAGACTGGGCATCCAAATGGCAGATGAAATTGAATGTGGATAAATGCACAGTAAGGCACATTGGGAAGAATAATCCAAATAATAGTTACTTGATACTAGGGTCTATTTTAGGAGTTGGCACCCAAGATAAAGATCTAGGCATCATAGACAATATACTAAAATCTTCTGCCCCATGTGCAGTGGTGCCCCCCCAAAAAAAAAAACAACAACCCTTAAAAAAGCCAAAAAGCAAAGAGGATGCTAGGAATTACTATGGAAGGGATGGAGAAAAAGACAAAGAATATGATAATGCCTCTGTATCAATCCATGGTGTGACCACATACTTGAGTATTGTGTGCAATTCTGGTCACTGTATCTCAAAGAAGATATAGTATAATTAGAAAAGGTTCAAATAAGGGTGACTGAAATGATCAAGTGGACAGAACTCCTCTCATATGAAGAAAGGGCAAATAGGTTAGGACGCCTCAGCTTAGAAAAGAGAAGACTGGTAGGGGGGATCCCAAGTGGTGTAAGAATTTAGGAATTGCCATACTGGGACAGACCAAAGCTCCATCAATCCCAGTATCCCGTTTCCAACAGTGGCTAACCCAGGTCCCAAGTACGTAGCTAGATCCCAAGTAGCAAAACAGATTATATGCTGTTTATCGCAGTGGATTTCCCCAAGTCCATCTCAACAATGGTCTATGGACTTCTCTTTCAGGAAATTATCCAAACCTTTTTTTAAATCCCACTAAGCTAAATGATTTCACCACATTTTCTGGCAACAAATTCCAGAGTTTAATTACACATTGTGTGACAAAATATTTTCTCTGGTTTATTTTAAATCTATTACTTTGTAGTTTCATTGCATGTCCCCTAGTCCTAGTATTTTTGGAAAGAATGAACAAGCAATTCACATCTGCCCTTTCCACTCCACTCATTATTTTATAGATCTCTATCGCATCACCCCCGAGCCGTCTCTTCTCCAAGCTGAAGAGCCCTAGCCACTTTAGCATTTTCTCATAAGGAAGATGTTCAATCCATTTTATCATTTTTGTTGCCCTTCTCTGTACCTTTTCAAATACCACTTTATCTCTTTTGAGATATGGTGACCAGAACTGCACACAGTATTCAAGGTGTGGCCATATGATAATGATACAAGGGCATTATAATATTTTCATCTTTATTTTCCATTCCTCTCCTGATAATTTTTAACATTCTATTTGCTTTCTTAGCACATTGACCTGAGGGTTTCAACGTATCCTCAACAATGACACCTAGATCCTTTTCTTGGGCAGTGACTCCTAACACAGAACCCAGCCTCACATAGCTATAGTTTGGGTTCCTCTTTCCCACATGCATCACCGTCATCTGCCATTTTGACGCCTAGTCTTCCAGTCTCACAAGATCCTTTTGCAATTTTTCACAGTCCTCTTGTGATTTAACAACATTGTGTCATCTGCAAATTTAATTATCTCACTAGTTATTCCCAGATCTAGATCATTGAGAAATATGTTAAAAAGCAGTGGTCTCAGTGGACCCCTAGGGAACCCCACTATTTACCCTTCTCCATTGAGAATATTGACCATTTAAGCCCACTCTCTGTTTTCTGTCTTTCAACCAGTTCTCAGTCCATAAAAGGACATTACCTCCTATCCCATGACTTTCTAATTTCCTCGGAAGTCTTTCATGTAGAATGGATAAAAGTGAATCAATTTTTTATTCTTTTAAAAGATACAAAGACTAGGGGCCACTCAATGAAGTTACAATGAATAGGAGGATATACTGTATATTTTCACTCAATGAATACGTGAAGCTCATTGCCAGAGGATGTGTTTACAATGGATAACATATGTGGGTTTAAAAAAGGTTTGAACAAGTTCCTGAAGGAAAAGTCCTTAGAAATGCTGAGATAGACATGGGGGAAGCTACGGCTGCCCCTGGGTTTGGTAGCATGGTATCTTGCTAGTATTTGGGATTCTACTAGGTACTTAGACCTGGATTGGTCACTGTTCGAAGCAGGATACTGGGCTATATGCACCATTGGTCCGACCCGTTATGGCTGTTCATAAGTTCTTATGTTCTATCACAAATTGCATTGGTTGCCAGTGGAGTCTAGAGTACTGTTTAACTTTTCTTGCCTCTATTACAAAGTAGCTTTTGGTCTGTTACCAGGTTATCTACTTCCTCTTTTCTTCCTCACTTCCTCACACGGAGAGTGCAGTTATTTACATATCCTTCCATAAAATCTTGCCGTTATAAGAAGTTCCTCGAGAAAACTTTTTCTTTTCAGGCCACCAAATCAAATATATGGCTCGGAAAAATGATGTTAGAAGCTTCTTCTTACTTAGATTTTAGGAAATTACTAAAGACTCAATTATTTAATGTTGTTTTCTTAATTTTAACCATGTTTGCATTTCATTCTCACGTTTTTATTTGCATGGTCTACACTTCCATTTTGATCAATTTTATTGAAATGTATGTACTGTCTTTTTTGCTGTAGTTTATCAAGATGTTTATAGAAAAGTATGTATTGTTCTTCATACTGTGAGCCGCTTAGAACCTCCCCGGTATGGCAGCATATAAATAAATTATTATTATTATTATTATTATTAAATGTTTCCTCAAGTTTCCACTCCATCTTCCTCCTCGAAACTTCACATCCTGACTACTTCTTGAATTTATCCCCTGTAGAAGATAATTTATTGGGATTTATTTTCTGCTTTTATGAAGAGTCATCCAAGATGGTATCCAGTAGGTACAGAATGACATAAAACTTGCAATTTTGTTAAGAGCATAACGATAGTGAAATGACCAAATATATCATCTTCCTAAATTTGATTAAAGTGTGTTATATATTAAAAGGTTTCTTTCAAGTCCCCCCTTGTTTCTTCTTTCCTCTTGCTTTAAATCAGGGATCTCAAAGTCCATCCAGTCGGGTTTTCAGGATTTCCCCAATGAATAGGTATTGAAAGCAGTGCATGCACATAGATCTCATTGGGGAAATCCTGAAAACCCGACTGGATTGCGGCCCTCAAGGAGGGACTTTGAGACCCCTGCTTTATATGGTGAGTATCATAAGTGCTTCTGTTCAGTTCCACGAAGGTTTATATCACAGGCCCCTACATCATTTAACAAGTTCTTTCTGCACTATACAGTGTTCAATCTGAAATCCTGCACATGACCTGTATAGAAAAGTTCACTTAAATTAATGTTGATAGAAACATGATGGCAGATAAAGGCCAAATGGCCCATCCAGAGTAACCATTATCTCTTCCTTTCTCTCTCTCTCTCTGAGATCCCACATGCTTATCTGAGAGACCCCCAGGAGACCCCTCATCATTGGGCCTTTACTACAAGGTTAACAGACAAGGTCAGGAGAAGCAGAAACAGGTCAAGCACAAGAAAATGGAAATTATGCACAGAAGCTGATTCTGTGAAACTTCAGCGTCTAACAGCTCTGCCCTTGAACTGCAGATTGTATCCAAGCAACAGATGTGGAAATTTCAGAGTAAGTGCTAAGACATTTCTACAGCACTACTGGACATCAGATAACATTTGAGAAGAGCACTAAAAGCAGAACTAACTACCTTTGCCTTGGCACATGGAAAGAACTAAGATATAACTGTCTTGGGCACCAGCTGGCTTGCACGCACTTACTGACCTTGGCACCTAAGATGAATTAAAATAAGAACATAAGAATTGCGGCTGCTGGATCAGTCCAGTGCCCAGCAATCTGCTCCTGCAGCGGCCCTTTGGTCAAAGACCAGTAACCTAACTGAGGCTAGCCTTACCTGCGTATGTTCTGGTTCAGCAGGAACTTGTCTAACTTTGTCTTGAATCCCTGAAGGGTGTTTTCCCCTATAACAGCCTCCGGAAGAGCGTTCCAGTTTTCTACCACTCTTTTGATGAAGAAGAACTTCCTTACATTTGTACAGAATCTATCCCCTTTTAACTTTAGAGAGTGCCCTCTTGTTCTCCCTACTTTGGAGAGGGTGAACAACCTGTCCTTATCTACTAAGTCTATTCCCTTCATTATCTTGAATGTTTCGATCATGTCCCCTCAAGGGAGATGAAGCCCAGTTTCTCTAATCTCTCACTCTACGGCAATTCCTTCAGCCCCTTAACCATTTTAGTCGCTCTTCTCTGGACCCTTTTGAGTAGTACTATGAAGAAGAAAGAGAGGGGGGCCACTTGGAAAGGTGAAGGTCATGCTTTTGTAGTCAGCCTCAGGGACAAATCTGTCAGGGTAGATAAGATGAGTGTTTTTCGGACAACTCCCAAGCCTGGTAATGCCATACGCTAATAGGGGACATGGCCAAATAGAAAATAAGTATGTAACCTCAGCCAATCAATTAAAATGCCAAAGGCAAAGTAAGCTAAGGAACTTTTTTATGCAAAGATGTGAAATAATAAAAGAAGCTGCAAAAGAGAAGTTAGGTTAGAGCAGACTCAGAGCTCCCAGACAAGCTAGCATCTGGGGGTTTTGTTTCCACTTGCACAATTGCTATATATCCTTTCTACTGATGCATGTCATGTAAGCTACCTTTGCTTTATTATTCATTAAACTTAAATAATTATATGAAACAGCAACTGTTTTGGCATTGACATCATTATGTGGAGGGCTAAGCAGCTGGCTTTCCATATCCCATGCTTTCTTGAATTCAGACACAGTCTCTGTCTCCACCATCTCTTCTAGGAGACTTTTCCATGCATCTACCACCCTTAATGTAAAAAAGTATTTCCTTAAGATTACTCCTGAGCCTATCACTTCTTAACTTCATCCTATGCCCTCTCATTCCATTTATATTTTTTTGAAAGTATGGCCTCCAGAATTGTACACAATATTCTAAATGAGGTCTCACCAAAGTCTTATACAGGGGCATCAATACATCCTTTTTCCTACTGGCCATACCACCCTAGCATCCTTCTAGCTTCGGCCGTCACCTTTTCAACCTGTCTGGCCACCTCAAGATCATCACATACAATCACACCCAAGTCCCGCTCTTTTGTCGTGCACAAATATTCCTCACCCCCTAAACTGTATTGGTCCTTTGGATTTTTGCAACCCAAATGCATTTCTTAGCATTAAATTTTAGCTGCCAAATTTCAGACCATTCTTCAAGCTTCACCAGGTCTTTCATCATGTTATTCACACCATCCTGGGTGTCTACTCTACTGCAGATTTTGGTATCATCTGCAAAGAGGCAAATCTTACCTGACAGCCCTTCAGCAGTATTGTTTATAAAAATGTTAAAAAGAACAGGTCCAAGAACAGAACCTTGAGGCAAACCACTGCTAACATCCCTTTCCTCAGAGCGATCTCCATTGATCACTACCTTCTGTCGCTTTCCACTCAACCAGTTCTTGACTCAGCCCGTTACTTTGAAACCCATCCCAAGGGCATTCAGTTTATTTATTAGACATCTGTGTGGAACACTGTAAAAGGTTTTGCTAAAATCTAAATACACCACATTTAGCACACTCTCTCTATCCAATTCTCTGGTCACCCAGTCAAAGAAATTGATCAGATTTGTCTGACAAGACCTACCTCTAGTGAGTCCATGTTGCCTCTGGTCCTGTAATCTACAGGAGTCTGGAAACTTCACCATTCTCTGTTTCTGTTCCACTCTTCCAAATGTTTCTAGGTAGATCGTATGAAATCCAAAATATATAACAATTGTAGTTGAGATACACAGGAAAAAAATACAATGAAAACAGAAATGCTAAAGCCTGACCTGAAAATCCAGATTTGAAGCCACCATCATTCTAAAGGAAGGGAGTTGACTTCAGTGAGAAGTAGATGGCTTGTATTAGACTTTCAGTGAATCTCTCTAGGAGATGGAAACATATTCTAAAAGCAGCAGATGACAATAAAACATAGTTTGGAAAATGGAGCGCCACTAGCCTAGCCCAGATAGAATGAAGCCAAACCATAAAAGCTTTTACCGGTCAAAACAGCATATTGATTGAACACTTATACCAGCAAGGTGGTTGCTTTCTCTCACTTGAACTATCCAAAATAATTTAACCACTCCATTTTGTATTACTCTCAGCTGAAAGATCATCTTGCTCGGTAAACCCAGGTAAATAATGTTACAATAATCCAGGTGGAAGAGTCCTATGACCCACAATACTAGAAGGCTGTCTTCCTAGTGATCTCAGTAACCTGATTCTCAGAAGAGAGACCAGGGTTTTATAAAATGCCAAGAATCTGCATCAAGGTACCTAAAGGAATCTGCATATCCTCTAACACAGGATCCTATGCAGGGATTGTTTTATCCTGAGCTTTTCACCCATAGTAACTTTGTATTATGTAAGTTAGTTTTAAGATGGTTGGCTCCATTCATATTCTCATCCATGCAAACTAATAAGATGCCTTCAGCGTAGGAAAGATAAGTGATGTCTAGGTCATAAAAGCCCTGCTACGCAATATGTTCACATGGAGAAAGAACATCTCCTACCTTATTTCTTCACAGAACGTGTAATTAAACTCTGGAATTCATTGCCAGGGAATGTGGTGAAATCAGTTAGCTTAGCGGACTTTAAAAAGTTTTGGATAAATTCCTAAAGTGGAAGTCCAATAGCCCATTATTGAGATAGCTTCTCTGCTTATTCTTAGGATAAGTAACATAAAATCTGTTTTATTACTTGGGATCGAGCTAGGTACTTGGGACCTGGTTTGGCCACCATTGGAAAAAGGATACTGGGCTTGATGGACCTTTGGTCAATCCCAGTATGGCAATTCTTATCTTCTTATGTTACATTTTATTTCTAGAATAAGCAGCATAAAATCTGTTTTACTCTTTAGGGATCTTGTCAGGTACTTATGACCTGGATGGGCCATTGTTGGAAATCGGGTATTGGACTTTGATGAACCTTCTTCAGTCTGTCCCAGTATGATAATGTTTATGTTCTTAGTCGTTATTCACATTAATCATGTTTCAAAAATGTAGAAAAACTGAATAATGATCTCATTTACAACAATTCACTGACCTGCAAAATAAAAGCACAAAAAATAAATTCTTCTTTAAATCTTGTGCAGACCACATCTGTTCTCCAATATTATTACCGACTTCTATTCTTTTTTTTTTTTAATATATCCATTCATCTATGAAATGTTCCACCTTTTTCAATCCAAATTTGCAAAAGTTCCTTTTGCCATGTGCTAATTTTCCAGCCCAGTGTCTAATGACAACCCCCTGCTGATACCATCATATGGGGGTTAATGCATCTGATAGTCTGATATCGACACTTGTCTGCATCTGTGACCTTCTCCCATCATCCCCTATTCCATCCCACTTTCATGCACTCTTTAATTCTTCTCTTAGCTCTGGCATTTTCCAAAGCAATTACAAGCTTGCAGATTTACCTATTCTAATAAAAGACTCCCAGTCACTTTCAGCATTCTAATCATTATCACAACCCTCTGCTCATTCTTTTGCAAATTAGATGAAAATGTAATTTATACGCAATTTTATCTGCCTGTGTCTATGCTGTTCCTGGCCTCTAACAGTACAGCTTTAGGAAATTTCACTCCATGCAATCAGCTTTTCTCCATGCATCATGTTCATTGCCTTCAATCAACCGCTGTAAACTAGACTCCGTATTCATTTTTCCTTGACCACATAGATGCATTTAGCTCTGTGGCCCGTTCTATTCTTTTCTCATTACTTCCCTGTATCAGAATTGATGACCCCCTTCTAGCCTTGTTCCAGCTGTGTTTTTCTGAATGCTCATCTCTGGTTTCCATCTCACATTTTCTGTCTTCGTTATTCTTCATTGACCAGAGGGCCCTGCGGACTCTGTGATTTCCCTCCTGTTTTTTTCTTTTTGCTGCATGCAGGCTCCAAGGTCTCTAATTTCCTTGCTCAGCTTTTCCTGTCTCTTTTTTTTTTTTTTTTTTTTGTCAATAACACAAATCCTTTTCTCCTTTCCTTCTCTCATGTTTGAAATCCCGTACAAAATCTCTGACTGCTTCAGCATTATATCTGCCTTGATGCTTGACCGTTAGCAGAATAAAGCTGACATGAAATACTTAGATTTATCCCTACTGTTGCTGCAATGGGTAGAATAGATGAAAGCGAGTGAAGGCCGTTAAATGCCACAGCCCAGGTAAAGACTTTTTCCAACTGAAGCAAAAGGAGCAGCAGGGAGCAAAAAAACAGTATGTGTAAAACAGAAGACACAATTGTGCAGCTAAGCTATCGCATTGTAGATGTAAAGAGCAATACTAATATTCTGCAATAGTTTTTATCAAAGTTTCAATATGCACAAAAAGCCTTTCCATCTTATTAAAGTATCTTATCTAGGGACCCCTGCATATAACTCGTGATGACCTTTTTGTGCGCTGACCTTCTGAAGTCTTAGGCAGACAAATTTCATTGATCTGGCTGTTAATGTTCTGCCTGCAACTTTATACATTTTGTTCTTAATCAAAAGAAAACTTTTCCTCTCCATCAGTTATAAAGATTTTTGGCTCTTGGCTATGAAACTATTACTTTTCAGCCTCACAGGGCATACTATAAATGAGTTTGACTATACATATATTCTAACAAATGTCTCTTCTTATGAGAAAAGCTGTCTGAGCCTCCGTAATGTTTATAGTGGTGAACTTAAAAACAGCACTTACAGGAGCTAAAAACAGCAGGTGCTTTGGGCTTCTTTGTTAGCAGAGGATACTGGAGCTTGAACTTTTGCCAGAATCTTGAATCAATATGGGTTACAGAATAGTAAGTCAGTTGTGGTATTCTTGCTCAGGTGGCATTTCAAAATGCAATTATTAAAAATTATAAAGTGTACTGAATAGGCCAGCTCTGTGAATGCTTGAGTTCCCCCACCCCCATGCTCTTTTCTGCAGGACAAGACAGGGAGGAGGTGTTTTTGCCTCCCAGCCTTCTGCCGTCTTTTGGCTGGCGACGTCTAACCAATGTGTTCTCCAGGAGGGAATGCCTTCCTGCCTGCAGCATCGTGCGAGCGGGAGATAAACACTAGGGACCAATGCAGACAGCTGTGCATTAGAGCCACACACTAATGGCTGAGAACACAACTTCTGACATGATCACAGACCAATCGTAGGCAGATCTGACGTGTGCAGAACGTATTCATTAATCACAGCAAGCATACTGGATGCACGTGTACAAGGTGGTGCAGAGAGCAGTTAGGACTGTGTGCATGTCCCAGCAAAGTAATAATAATAATAACTTTATTTTTCTATACCGCCATAGTCAGACGACTTCTAGGCGGTTCACATCGAAAGAAGGCTGGACATTCAGCGAATTACAAATGTGTGAGGGGAATGTTGCAGAAGAAAAGGGGGGGAGGGAATGTAAGCAGGGTTGATAGAGATGGGGATGTGAGAGGGGGTTGGGATTGCCTGCGAGATTGTAAGCGTGTTGGCATAAACATCTGCACAGGTCTTCTCCCGATCAGTAAAATTGGGATCGCAGACATTTCTTGCAACTAAAATGTTTGCGAGGCTCATATTTATGAACAGAAGAACATGCGCAAATACAAATTTTCTCTGCCTGGACTTGTTCTCAGAACCAGTAGTGTTTTTCTTGCAGCAAAAGTAAATAAATAAAGTGGCATTCCATGCAAATGTACAGTCCGGAACGCCACTGGAGGGACCTGCTGTGACGACTGCAGACCCGAAGACAGTGGCAAAAGATCAGGCTTCCACAAAGAAACAAGAGACGTCCACAAAACGCACCACGTGGCGCCAACGAACACTGGAGTCTAGGCTCCAGTGTTCGTTGGTGTAATTTTAAATTGAAAATAAAGCATTTGAACTTTATACTCCTGTGTCCAGGAACTGGCTCTACGTGCTGTGTTTTGTGATTACATGTAAATGCTCGTAGGTAATCCTGCAAAAGAATTGATTTCTCCTCAGACCTGACATTCAAGTTCCTGCGTTGTGCTCATCTTAGTCTTTCACATACTTCTGTGCTTCAGAACTGAATAGCTAATAGCCTCATTACTATTCATCTCATTGTGTTGTGTTGCTGCTGTCTAACAAACGTTTTGTACAAAGTTCACTTAAGTGGAAAACCTTTTTCGGCATTTTGCGCCCAGAAACTTGAGGATAGGTCTTGCTAACCACCTGCTACCATCTACATTAGCCTTCTGCGTTGGCCCATGAGAACGAGAAAAAGAGAGAATAAAATACTAGGAGAGGAAAAGAGAGGACAGGAAAGGGCAAATCGAACTGAAAGGGGTACTTCCCTGGGGAAGAACATTTTGCTGTGGACTAGAAGAGGCAAAGGGAGATTTTGGACAGGCTGGAGAGGAGTAGATAGAGGCTTTGACAGTAAGAGGAGCTAAGACAGCACATGGGCTGTGATGGAGGAAGGAGACAAGATAGAGCAGGTAAGGGGACTGTGAGAGGGATCATGTGGTAACGGTGGTTAGTGTTCCTGGAGGAAAAGTCCATAGTCTGATATTGAGGCAGACTTGTGGGAAGCCACTGCTTGCCCTGGGATCATTAGCATGGAATCTTGCTACTGTTTGGGATTCTGCCAGGTATTTGTGACCTGGCTTGGCCACTGTGGAGGCACCACTGGTACCTCTATACATCCGGGAGCAGGGAAATTTGCACAATTTTAAGGAATTACTGAAAAAGTGTTTGTTTTATAAGATGAACTATGGGAACTGAAGCTTTAATGGCATTAACACCTGGTCGCTGAAATGTTTTGTTTGTTTGATTTGTTTATGTTGTATGTGACGGGATAATATTATGTGAGTACTTTTTGGAACCCGCTTTGTATAAAGCAGGATATGAGCCATTTAACTATAAACTGGTCTGACCCAATATGGCTGTTCTTAAGTTTCTATATAAAGGAGCGAATGCTACACCAAAGCTGTCACTACAAAGAGGATCCAAATTTCCATGGGACTAGCCCTAACTCAGTTCTCGAAGCCAGCTACTCACTCTATGAGCATTGGAGTTTTATCAGTGGCCTGCCATTCAGTGGCTCAATCAATACACGCTTCTGGTTCCAATGTAAAAGGATGCTAGGCTGCATAGAAGGCCTATCCAGTAGAAGAAAGGAAGTGTTAATGCCCTTGTACAAGCAATTGTGAGGCCCCATTTGGAGAATTTTGCTCAGTTGTAGAGGCTGCATCTCACCAAGGACATTAAAAGACTGAGGCAACAAAACTGATGTAGCATAAATGCTCAAATATAAGCTGAAATTTTAATGGGAATCTTAGTTTATATTCGAGCCACCGTCCAACCACTGTTTCATAGTTGATTTGATTAAACGCTTATCATAACATTCAAAGCGTTGTACAATGAAAAAGCTAAAATATCAAATGGGGGAACAAACAACAGATAGTAGACAGAATCTTCGGACAATCAGACATACTTGATTGGGAAAGGGGAAAAAAAGGGAGAATTACAATTTATAAGTAAAGTAAACGCAAAAGGCTAACACAATAGGATATGAGAAAGTAGGGATTGGCTTCAGAAGTAAAGGACTGAAGGATTGGAAAACTCAGTCGTAGGCATTTTTAAACAGAAAACATTTTAAACTGCTCTTCAATTTGTCCAAACTTTGTTCTGCTCTAATAAAGAGTGGGAGGGAGTTCCAGATTAATGGAGCAGTGACTGAGAAAATGGTGGCACGACGAGTGCCAATTATTTTAAGTGAAGGGACATTGAGGCTATGTTGCGAGGCAGACCTTAATGTTCTGGGAGGATCATATGGTATTAAAAGTCTGTCTAGGACTCCTCCTCTTCCTCCTGCTCCCTGCTGAATGCCTATGCCACTCTCCTGTCCTCCTATTGCTGCCCGAACATCAGCACTGCTCGCCAGATAAATCCCACAGGCCAGAAAACTGTTCACCAATTGGGCAGCTCATTCCTCCATTACCATCCCCCCCAACATCATTCTTACTCATTGATGCTGCCGCTACCTCCGGATACTGATCCAATGCAGGGCCTTCAGCATCTGCATATACTCAAGGCCTACCAACTGCTGCCCCCTCTGAGATTCTCAGAGAAGGTGGGAACTGGCAGGCCTTGAGCATGCTCAGATGCTCAAGGCCCCGCATCGGATCAGTATACGGAGTTGGCGACAGTACCAACGAAAAAGCCCAAAGTTAAAGACAATTCAGATTGCCACTCTGCTTGGGGGAGGGGTCTCTCCTAAATGTTTCTTCTGTTTAGACAGAGCTGAGAGGCATGCTGTGGTGTTTTTGTGCATGTCCCTATTTATATTAATTAGTTAAATGTAAGCATTTAGCATAACATTTGGATTCTGGGTTTAATCCCCGCGCTGTGAGTTCCCCTGTTTTCTATTTTGGATCTTTTGTGCATTGTCAGAGCATGCTTGCAAAAAAAAAAAAAAAAAAAAGCCAGATGAGGGAGCATCAGCATGAAAACTGGTTGTCATATTGCATAATTTGTCCTGTAAAAAGCAGATGTTGTGGGCTGAATGATGTTTAATCTCGCATTATGTACGCTGACTGTATTATAGGAGGTGAAAGGACGTTTTGCAAGAGTGGCACTGGATTGTGGGTATGAAAAATTGTAATTGTAGACTTTTGTATGCATACTGCTCAACACTATCTACATAGCAAATCAAAAAATATTCAAGCCACTCAGACATTTCCAATTCTCAAGTAATCATGACAATTCTTGTGTAATCTGCCTTGAACCGTAAGGTAACAGCGGAATAGAAATCACTATTGTAAAGCAATGTAATTAATATATTATAGAGCTCCTTTTACAAAGGTGCGTTAGGGCCTTAACGCGCGGAATAGCGCATGCTAAAATGCGCACGCTAGCCGCTACAGCCTCCTCTTGAGCAGGCGGTAGCTTTTCCGGTGCATGCGCTAAAAACGCTAGCGCATATTTATAAAATGGAGCCCGTAGTGACTACAGTAAGTACGGTACGTGGGTTTTTTTTTCTCAAGTGTTCTAATGCACTGGTCCCTAACCCTATCCTGGAGAACCACCAGGCCAATCAGGTTTTCTGGCTAGCCCTAATGAATATGCATGGAACAGATTTGCATGCCTGTCACTTCCATGATATTCAAATCTCTCTCATGCATATTCATTAGGGCTAGCCTGAAAACCCGATTGGCCTAGTGGTCCTCCATGACAGGGTTGGGAACTACTGCTCTAGTGCATTATTACCTCCTCCCCCTAACAAGCCACAAATATGATCCCAAGTAAGTCTGCCACTAGCCAAGGGAAACAATTCCCACATGATATATTTTTTATGAGTCATTTTGGTTATTTTTCTTAAAAGGAAAAGGTGTAACTTTGCAACCTAGACCCCAAATGATTCTTTATTGTCTTGTTATATCTGGATGTATAATTAATAAATTGAGGATTTCCATAGGTTAAGAACATAAGAACATAAGCAGTGCCTCTGCCGGGTCAGACCACAGGTCCATCCTGCCCAGCAGTCCGCTCCCACAGCGGCCCATACAGGTCACGACCTGTCTGAATCACCAGAAGGGGCTCCCTTGCCACCTTGGTTTCCCATTTAAGTCCTGCCTTCCTATCGAAGTCCTAGCCCTCCGGTCTTGCACATGCACGACCTGGTTGGTTTCTATACCTGGTTAGCTTTCTATACTTGTGTTACATCCCAGCTCCTCCCTCAGTATCCCACGATCCCTTTATCCCTCAGGAATCCGTCCAATCCCTGTTTGAATCCCTGGACCATACTCTGCCTGATCACTTCCTCCGGTAGCGCATTCCAAGTGTCCACAACCCTCTGGGTGAAAAAAAACTTCCTTGCATTTGTTTTGAACCTATCTCCCTTCAGTTTCTCAGAATGTCTGAAGAATCTGTCCCTATCCACCCTCTCTATGCCCCTCATGATCTTGAAGGTCTCTATCATATCTCCCCTGAGCCTCCTTTTCTCCAGAGAGAAGAGCCCCAGCCTATCCAGCCTCTAGGCGTATGGGCAGTGTTCCAGCCCTCTTACCATTCTCGTTGCTCTCCTTTGGACTCTCTCAAGTACCGCCATGTCCTTCTTGATGTGCGGCGACCTATACTGAACGCAGTATTCCAGATGTGGACGCACCATCGCTCGATACAATGGCATGATGACTTCCCGTGTTCTGGTTGTTATGCCCTTCTTTATGATGCCCAGCATCCTGTTGGCTTTTTTCGAGGCTGCTGCGCACTGTGCAGATGGCTTCAGTGATGCATCCACCAGCACACCCAAGTCTCTCTCGAGTCTGCTGTCTCCCAACAATACCCCCCCCCAATTTGTAGTTGAACAACGGGTTCTTTTTCCCTATATGCATGACCTTGCATTTGTCCACGTTAAAGCGCATTTGCCATTTGTTTGCCCAGTCTTCCAGCTTGTCCAGGTCCCTTTGTAGGTCCTCACACTCCTCCCTGGTCCTAACTCTGCCGCACAGTTTGGTTCTTACTTATTTCTGTAATAGTTATGAAAAATCCATTCTTTATGTTGGCCAGCTTCCTATGGCCCTTTGGCAAGGATGTCTAGTCTAAGAAGACTGGCTCACCAGAACCACCCACATTTCTAATCTTGGTTTAAATTTGAGTCAATCTTTGTTTCTCCTTTTTTGGGGGGGCAAAGGGTTTCCTCAGTTTATATTTTAGATTGGTTTATATTCAAGTAGAGGCATTCCTCGAGTTACAGACGCCCGACTTAAGTACGACTCGTATGTAAGAATGCGGTTGTGGCTTTATTCGATTTCACTGTGCAGTATTTCCAGTGGCCGAGACTCCTACCCTTTTCCCACAGTAGATCCAGGAATGACGCCTGGCCACATTAAGAACAATGTGAGGTTGTGCATGATGTACCGGAGGTGGTGATAGGCCAAAGCACGTTACAAGGCTTCAAAGAAGGTTTGGATAGGTTCCTAGAGGATAAGGGAATTGAGCGGTACAGATAGGAGTGGAGGTAGGTTATAGGAATAGTCAGGGACCACTGCACAGGTGATAGGCCTGATGAGCCGCCGCGGGAGCAGACCGCTGGGCGGGATGGACCTCTGGTCTGACCCAGCAGAGGCAACTTCTTATGTTCTTATGAAGGAACACTGGTAGGGACAGTTGGTCCTGTTGTCAGCTGGGAGCAGAGATAAGCAGCAATAATCTTAAAACCTACAAGAGCTGAGTTGCATACAAATCCGATTTAAGAACAGCTTTAAAGTTTCAAGTTTCAGGTTTTATTTTAGTTTGATGAATCGCTTATTTAGTTTTACTAAGTGAGATACAACATTAATTTTTAAAAAAGCATATATTTAAACACATCGTTTAAAATTTAAAATAATGGGTTAGACCAACAGACTTACAGACTAATTAATACACAAGGTAAAGAGGGACAGAACATTCAATATTTTGAAGAACAGAAGAGAACCATAAAAGGAGAGATCATTAGGGAGGGAAAAATGGAAACCCGAAAGAAGCTAATGTAAAATTTGAGCATAATTTAAAGATTAAAAGCATCTTTAAAAAAGAAACTCTTTAAGTTACTTTTAAAACTATTTTAAAATTATTTTCCTCTCTTACATGCTGAGGTAAAGTGTTCCAAAGTTGCAGAGCCATCACTGAAAACATATCATGTTGTCGAGTTTCAATAATTTTCAGAGAGGGGACTACCATGAGCTTTTGATTAGTGGACCGAAGAGAACGTGACGTACTATAAGGGATGAGTAAATTATTAATAAATTGGTGTTTGTTTGTGGAAAGGGTTTTAAATACTAGGAGTAAAATTTTAAAAGTAATATGGTGGTTAATTGGAAGCCAGTGAGATTTAGTCAGATAAGGAGTGACATGGTCGTATTTTTTACCATTATGAATGAGTTTAATGACAATGTTCTGGATTATCTGAAAACACTTCTTTTCTTTTTGTGTGACATTTATTAATAAAGAATTACAGTAATCAAGTTTAGCATAATTCGTTCTTATGCTAGGCCTGCTTGTATATACGATAGGCCTCATGCCAAAATATGTATGAGAAGAGACTTGAAGATCTGAATATGTATATCCTAGACTAGAGGAAAGAAAGGATATGATCCCTCCTCGTTTTTTTCCTTCATTGTTTTTTTTCCTCTTAATATTGTAGTTCTTCCTCCTCACCTTTTGTTTCGCAATTCCTACCCAAGACTAGTTTGTTAGGTCTACCGAATGTCCCTTTGTTACTTGGTTTTCATCGCTCTTATTTTATGTTTTATTTTATTGTATAACGCTTAGAATTTTATGATTAGTGTTTTATAAAATTTTTAATAAACTATGAAATTATGAATATGCAAACTCATCCTTTTTTTTAAGATGAGGAAGGGGTAGAACTAGATGTCATGAGTTGAAGTTGTAGGATAGTAGACATCAACATCAGGAAATACTTTTTCACAGAAAAGATGATGGATGTTTGTAATGTCCTCCTGGGGGAGGTTGTGAAGACAAAAACATGGATCCATGCTCAAAAGCTTTGTGGTAGAGGAAATTCTACCGCAAATCCAGCACTGAAAATCAGCGTGGCATGCTCAAAGTAATGAGCATGCAAATTCATGACACATGGCAGTAATTTGCTGCTCATTACTCTGAAATAACTTTCCTGTCAGTGCTTGAGTGCTGATTGGCTCAGGTACTGACAAGAGAGTCAAGTCAAAAGCAAAAACACAAAAGCATGCCACTGCCTGCTAGCTCCTTCCCTAGTCTGAGCCCAAGCCTAAGCAGGCCTACCCAGGTTGGGCCTAACCCCAAATTACCACTGGACCTGGTAGTCTAGTGTAGTGGTCCTCAACCTTGGGGAAACATGATAGATCGGCACCTAACCGTAGACATCTTTTATAGAAATGGGGCCAAAGTACCAGTGAATCAATAATTTAGAAGTTCGTACAAACTTTCCAGCACCTACTCAGGCACCTCCAAGACCTTCTAACCACATTGTTCAGCTATAAGTGGATGTGATAGCAAAGGGAATCTATATTTTAGCACTAAAGAAACACTAAAACATCACACAAATGGCACCAAAGGGTACACACAGCCTAATAGCTTCTGACGGTCTCAATGGCTTCCTGTCCCATTGCCTCATAAATTTTATGCTTTTATCTATGAGTTCCCTTGTTTGTTGTTCCAGTTTAAACACTGGAGTAAAATACAAAATATTTCTGTTATAGAATCCTTTATATGAACTTATCCCAAAGCTCTTTATAGCTGATCATGACAGACACAATACAATAACATTCTCCCATTTGGAGGTGGATAAGAAAACCTAAGAAAAAAAAGAACTTGTAAGTTGAAAGAGAAAGTGAACATCTAGCTGGGGGAGCAACCTCTGATAAGATAAGTGTATGCTGAGAGGAGATGGGGGGGGTCAAGAGGAAAGAGAGAAAGCTACGATTGGTGAGATGTAGTCAACTGAAGAATGAGGGATGGGTTATCGGCATGTTAATGGCAGAGTGGCAGAACCATTTGTCCCCATCGTTAATCTGGATAATAGGAATGGCTCCTGAAGTGCCAGGTAACAGGATGGGAAGTAGATAGCGGCGATCCCCAAAAAATAATTTAAAAAAAAATTGAGTTTTGGCGCCTGAGTAAAATTATGGAGAAAATTGGGTTCTTTTCCGTTTTTTATTGGCCTAAGGGACACATTTAGTAGCGCGTACTAAGCAATTAGAATGAGATTTAGCGCACTCTGTTAGTGTGGAACTGCAGTAATGTCTACCATGTGCTAAAAACAAGGTCCTACGTTATTTGCTTGTCAAGGTGTGGTGTGGGTAATAGTAGTGGCAAGAAAAACCAGGAGAGTTGCCTCCACAACCAAACGGCAACCAAGCAAGCAGTAGAGACTTTCAGAATACAAGTGTACTCATTTATTTTAAATCTCTGGTTTATTTTTGCAGTGGCTTAACATGCACGGGTTTCGGCCTAACTGACCTGCCTCAGGAGCCTTATTTTAGCATAATATATTTTGCAGAATGCAGTGTATCACAGGTGCGAACAACTTCTCAAAGGTCACTCTTTAGAGTTGATTCAAGCTAGTTAATCCACAATCACTAGAAAGTAATAGTAGGTCCTTGCAGAATGTGTGCTTAGAGCAACAAAAGAGAGGGGAAAGGTCCAACCTTGACTGCAGAAAAAACACCAACCGGAAAACAAACAAAACAACTGCAGATATGTACAAGATGTAGGCAAAATTTATTGTGACAAATCAAAAAGTATAATAAAAACCCTTTTACCAAACAAGGGACCCGACATGGTCCGTGTTTCGGACAAACCTTCGTCAGGGGTCCTATTGAGTACAAATACAATACGAAAATTATTAAAATTATAAAAAAATAATACAAATTACATATGTATGGACAAAATGATGTTGTCTTACCATGCTGACAAAGATTGTGTTGGAATGACAAGAAGACAAGTGTATGCAAGAAGTGTGTAACAGAAAATACAAGTGTATGAAGAAGAGACACATGCAATATAGAGGACTGCATGCATGAAGATGAGACATCAAGGCAAACCGTAGTGTATAACAATGATGTGAATGACAAACATTAGTATCACTATAGGAAAACACTAACATCAAAGAACATAATCCAAGAGAAGAGAAAGATTAAAATACATACCATGGTAAAAAAGGATAAAAAATATGCCACAAATAATGTAGAGTAAACTATCATAAACCTAAAGTGAAGGCACAATATTATATAGAAAAAGAAAAAAAATAAGAAAGAATAAGTAACAAAATATGATGTAGCATATTAAATATAACATATGGCATATAAGAGTTAATAGAACATAGAAAAATGCACATAAGAATTGCATAAATGACTCAACATTATAATTGATGTAAAACATTACCATAGAATATACAAAAAACTTGCAAAATGGGCCAAATAGATGAAAACTTAAGATAAATGGCCAAGAGGGCTACAATGCATACTGTGTCCATATTTCAAAGTCTTTAACATAAAGAGAAAATGTTATGACTAATTAAATGAACTAGCCGTATCTTGACTGGATGATGTAAAAGAATGGATGATGTAAAAGAATAAACTTGTAAATCATGCGTCCATAAAAATGTATAATCAGGATAACATAAGATTTAAACGAAAAAGCAGTGCAATTTATACAGTAATCTGCTGCAGAGCAGGTCGGGACCCACTTTGGAAGTATCTTACATGGTAACTTAACGTTCTGAATGATTGCAATAGAATGTGTGCTTACCACCCTGTATCTTGGTATCTATCTTTAGGCATAGTGGGTGGGTTAATTTTTGCTGTTAGAGTGCAGTACATGCAAAATCTTGCTCCACTTTAGTTAATATGTCCCTAACACAAGACGGTGACTCGTATGAGCTCCCAGATCTCGAGTCCCTTTTTCTGAAACGGTGAAGGAGCAACTTCAGGTGAGGATCCAGGGGAATCCAGCAAAGGTTCATGCACATTATGCTGCTGTGTTCCCAGGCCCTCAAGAGCGTAACATGAAATTTAATGTAGAAATAATGTCACGAGCAGATTAGAACCTGGGCATCCCTTGAAGAATGCTCCTCTCGCTCAGTCTCTTCGTTATGAAATTCATTTGGGGGGCTTTAGAGCAGTAGGTTTTGCCTCAGACTCTGGAGGGATTTTGCCAGAATTCCACTAAAGTGCTCTCAAATGTCATTTCCATATTTAACTAATTTTGTTTTTAATTAGCTCCATGTGAAAAATGAGAGTCGTGCCGAGCTACGCTGTCAGTGCAGACTCTTGTTTCCTTTCCACCCTCCTAGGACAATGAATGGGAGGTGGGGGGGGGGGGAGAAAAGAGTTGAAGCCACAGTGCGAGTGATCATGCAAGGCTCTTTCAAGCCTTAATATTGTTCGCTGACAGTGAATAAGCGACACTGCTGCTCCTGCTTGCAAAACTGAGAAGGAGCAATTTTGAAAATCCTTTGAATGAGGACTTGGCAGAAAGAAGGATTTGATTCATTTCTTTAGTGCAAACCAAACTACGAGACTGCGGCTCAAGAAATGATTCTCTCTGTTTTTGTTTGCTATTTTTTTTCCAGAGGTACAAAACCATCAGCTCTGTGATGTGTATCCATATATAATCATTCAAACACAATCATGCATTGTACTGGGTAGTGCTAGACCAGACAGTCATGTCTCACAAGACGTAATAGGAAAGGAAGGGAAGGCTGTGTTTGTTTTCATGCTGAGTTCTGAAGCTTTAACCTAAGTAACACATAATCCTGAAGCCCTTACAAAACAAGATATGATTTTGCATTGGATTTTCTGGTAGCTTATATGGTAGGAAGTATTTTAATTCGACATACAAAAATAATGCTTTACAACTAAGGACAAGTATGGAAATGTGGAACTTCACATTTGTCAAAATTGTGCAGCATGGAAAGAGAAAAACAGCTTTGCTCAGTCTACAGAATATTATTTCTTCAAATGCTAAGGCGTTAGTTTGTGGAAACTGCTCCAGAAGACTACAATTGGGGGGCCGTGAGTGCATGGGTAGGATGGTCGAACGCACATGCATATAGCTTCCCAATTCACATGCTTTTAGCTACAGGTACTCCCGGGGGCTCTGATCAGTTGGCCTTATTTTTTTACATTTTTAATCAAATTCCCAGAATATACACTGGCATCACCACTGAGGGACATGAATAATTGCTTCCTTACCTGGGAGGTACAGGTCCACCTCTAGGAAGAATAGTAAAAACCTTAGAAAAGGAATACCTGAGTTTGTCTTATGCTCCAGGCCTATGAAAACAGGCCTGTTAAAACAAGCAAATGAAAATGTGCTTCACTGGTCACTTGTATCTCCTCTGTAATAGAAACTGCTGAAGTTTTTTAAGAAGAAGGCATGCAACTTCAAAGCCCAGCTATCTGAAGTTGATGCTAAAGGTTATATGGTCTAAAAGACAACAAGCTTGTCCATTAGGACAGCTAACAGAATTAAATTCATTTTAGTGCCAATTTGTACTTTAGGCAGCTAATTGCAGCTGTCTAGTGGGATCTGTGCCTAACTCTTATTTTTTTAAATTGGTTTAATCAGTGTGGTAATTGACCACGTCGGTTTTTAGCCAATCCCCCCAAAAAAAAAAGTCAGTTAAACAATTTAAGAATTTGGCACTGAACTCTTTGGATGCCTAGCGACGCCTGCCTCAAACAGTAAGCATGGTTATGGGTGGAGAATAGGGATGGTTGAACTAGGTGCCATTAGGCAAATTAGGCAAGTGAAAAGCTGGTTTAATGGAGCATCACCTATGTCTAGGCACCAATAGGCGTGATTCTATAAATGGTGCCTAGTGGTTGATTGACAACTGCTCCAAGTGGCACCTGTACAATCCGGCCCTAAGTGTGTCCAAGTGTCTTGTGTAAAGCATGAATCAATATACAGGACTTGATGATCTTCTGTCACTGGAAGGTATTGTTTCTGTGGAAATGGTTCATACACTGATATTATCATACATGCTCAAAGCCATTATCTTGTCAATACAAATACCATTACCAGGGTTATGAATTTACATAGAGAATATCTTAGCTTATTTCAAAAATGAGTTGTGACTGAACATATCAGATGCAAGGGTTGCTTGCAGGTCTCCGTTCCGGGTAGCAGAGCAGATACTTTTCGGATAAGCTAGCCTCGGCCACATCATGATGGCTGAAATGTCGGTTCTACCTGGATAAACTGCAAAGTCAGGTTCTAATGAGTTTACCTTTCTATCAAAGATGGTTAATCCTACAGAGGAACTTGCCAAAGCTGAAAGAAATAAAACCTGAAAAGCTGTCGAAGGTGCAGCATTATTGAGTTACCTTAGGAGAGGAGAGGGACCACAGTCATAAAAATGATAGCTTACCCCAGCCGCTTAGCATTTTTCCACTACTCCACGTAAAATTGACTACTTGAAAGAGAGATAAAATGATGACTAAATTGAGCTGATCGAAATGATATGGTTTTATTTTAAGGCTGATTTTTTTTATTTCATAAAAAATCTTTTCCATATAAGCACTTATTTTAGGATTAATATCTGATCTCCTATTCTAAAACATTCATAAAGCTTGTCTTAGAAGGATTAGACTGGCGTGAGGTCTGCTTAGAAGATATAAATAATCCATGCTTTTCCATAATAATTTGTACAGTTAATTGGTCTCGTATTATTTTTTTTTAATAGATCATACGGTATAAAAGCTGTTTGCGTTGCCATTAGAATACTGAAACAAATAATTTAGCTTTTATTTCTTGATTGCAAAAGGGCATTAGGGGTTATTAGGAAATCTTAGATCTAGGAATATGACAGTCTAAAATTGTTAATGTCTATGAACTTGGCTTATACCAAAGAGCTTTCATTGTGTTTGTTTCTTTTTAAAGAAAAGGGGGAATAAAAAGAAACTACCACAAGCCAATGTATGCCAGAAAATGATACCCCGCCATGATAATGGCTCTACCGCTGTGCTTATCCGCATGTGAATATTTTTGCATTGTGGACAATGGATCACCATCCATTATCACATAATTGAATTCGTTCATGGAGGCACTTTATAAATGGATAATGAAGGCAGATGAGCACTCCGTATTCTTCCTTTGCTATAAAAAAAAAAAAAAATAAGTAAAAGGCCTGAAAGCTTCAATAATAATCTGGATCTGGACAAAAGGGAAAAAAAAAATCATAATAACAAAGCGAGGCACAAAACCACAAAAGATGGCCATCTTAAGCCTGTATCGAGAAGGAGCTCATTTTCAGTGGTCTCAGTGCAATTGATTAATGCCCTGTCATTTTTTGCTCTCTGCCTAATCTTGGGGCCATCATGAGAATGGATGAAGGCTGATCTGCTCTTTGTTCTGGTTGCTGGGGCTGCCTCTGTCAGGGGAAGGAGCTGTCCCATGTTTTCGGTGCTGAAAGTACGAGTCTCTGACTTGTGCCTTCTCAGGGCACGAACTGTAAGGAATGCAGGAGAAGTCAAAAGTAAAAACCCTGAAAGCACAAGCATTGCTGTCTAATTTTGTACAGAAGATCAGAAAAGACATAAAATATTGAAGGTAATTTCCGGTTATCGAGAGAAACCTAGTAAGAAGCACATTTTCATTTGCTTGTTTTAACAGGCCTGTTTTCATAGGCCTGGAGCATAAGACAAACTCAGGTATCCCTTTTCTAAGGTTTTTACTATTCTTCCTAGAGGTGGACCTGTACCTCCCAGGTAAGGAAGCAATTATTCATGTCCCTCAGTGGTGATGCCAGTGTATATTCTGGGAATTTGATTAAAAATGTAAAAAAATAAGGCCAACTGATCAGAGCCCCCGGGAGTACCTGTAGCTAAAAGCATGTGAATTGGGAAGCTATATGCATGTGCGTTCGACCATCCTACCCATGCACTCACGGCCCCCCAATTGTAGTCTTCTGGAGCAGTTTCCACAAACTAACGCCTTAGCATTTGAAGAAATAATATTCTGTAGACAGTGCAAAGCTGTTTTTCTCTTTCCATGCTGCACAATTTTGACAAATGTGAAGTTCCACATTTCCATACTTGTCCTTAGTTGTAAAGCATTATTTTTGTATGTCGAATTAAAATACTTCCTACCATATAAGCTACCAGAAAATCCAATGCAAAATCATATCTTGTTTTGTAAGGGCTTCAGGATTATGTGTTACTTAGGTTAAAGCTTCAGAACTCTGCAGATGTTAGAAAATTACATTCTCATTCAAATTGTTATTTTTACTCTGCATATTTTATCCTGGTAGTATCAGTGTCCCCTTGGGAATTAAGTTGTCTGACTCTCTTAACCATTTTCTCTCTCATATATACATACAGTTCAGTTATCATTTGATATTCTGTCAAATCTGCAATGTTTTCTGTTTAAGATCCAAATGTACCAAAATGCTTTTGGAGTGCAAATTGAATGTGTTTCAAATTAATTTGAAGGGCTGTATCATACATATAGATGTGTATAGAAATCTATATAGCGGATATGAAATCTACAGTACATAGATGTAAAATTCCCAAAGGACAATTATCTACAGATGCTTACACCTTCATTTTTGTGTCGATGATTATTTTTTCCTGCAAAATAAATGTGCATTCTTTTGGGAGAAAAAATACTACACATGTTATTCCAGTCTCTGCCTTAATCATCCACACAGCAGCACTTCTGCTCACTGTGAGTAACCCAGCAAGACAATCGGCCTACTAAATCCAATGTGGAACAGAAGATAACAAGCAGACCATATGAAGAAAATACTCGTATTTAATCAGGAAGAGTGCCTGACAGGGCTGTGTTTCGCCTACAAGGCTGTAACGTGAGCATGTAACCAGCTGGTGTCTGAAAACAGCTTCCACCAACACACAAAAAAAATAGTCCTGGGTCTGTGACAATTGGCCACATTGGGCACTCTTCCTAGGAGCATTTTAATTCTTATTATATTAATTATTTATAGTATCTACTGCATATCAATGGAGGTGTCTATGTGGTTTGCATTCAGGTACTCAAACTTTTTTCCCTTTCTGTCTTGGAGGGCTCACAAGGAGCAGTGCAGGGCTTGAACCCATGATTAATTCTGTCAGCATTGTTCCTTTTCCTCTAAGTCTTTTGCTGCACTCTTTGCCCTTTCATGTGCCTTTTCGTTTGTCCTTCCCCCACCTAAAATTTTGATGATGCATCCTTTACTGCTTTTCCTTTTGTATCCATCATTCTCCTTTAGTGTGTCTTTTTGTTTGTCTCCCGCTTTATTTTTATTATGTTATGACCTTTAAAGCATTTGTACAAATATGTTTCATTTTATGTAAATCACCTAGGTGCTTAAGTGGTATAGCAAATGCAATCAACTTGAACTTAAATTTGAACCTCAGGGTGCTAAGGCTGAAGCTCTATCCACTAGGCCACGCCTCCTTCATATGATCTGCTTGTTGTCTTCTGTTCCTGTTGAAGGATAAGGGATATTTTATTAATCATTCTCCACATATAAAGTGTATTTTACACAGTTAACACTTGTGAAATTACTGTACATCTACTCATCATAAGATTGCACCTAGCTGGACATGATCTGGCTGTCAGCATTTCCCATGTCCTAGTTTGGACAGAGCAGGGACAGGGCTATGACATATACACATATACACAGGTGTAAATTGGAGCGAGTCTATATTTGCTACTAGGATTTATTTTATGAACCTATTTTAAAAAGATAGTACAGTAACCAGTTATGATGTGTTGGGTTTTTTTTTTTAAAAAAAGCATTACATAGAAAATATTTTGGACACTCATAGGTATCTTGTTATGAAGTTATCTCCCCCCCCCCCCCCGGGGAGTAATTGTATAATTAAATAGAAGAGTAAATTATGCATGCATGCATTTCTCTGTATGGTTACAGTTCAGTTTTCAAAATTAAAATGTGCAGTGCCCATACTTCCCTCTAGGAGCTGTGACTTGTAAATAATCTGTCAGGTGATGACTTTAAAAAGGTCCTTCAGTCATTGTGCTCTCAAGTCTAGACTACTGCAATATAGTGCTACTAGGTATTCCGTCCACTATATTAACAGCATTACAGGTTGCTCAGAATTCTGTTATCCACGCATTATTTAGGTTATCAAGGTGCGATAAAGTATCAGAGTTTTACATTAAGCTGTACTGGCTTAAGGTTGAGTGCAGAGTGAGGTATAAATTGTTTTTGCTAAAATATTTAGCAATACATAGAATGTCACCGCGGTACCTATTGGAGGTAATCACATACCAGACTTCACTCTTAAAGTTACGTTCTGCTGGTAACAGTGATTTAGTGATACCATCTAGAAAGGAGTTGCGGTTGCAAACCATGAAGGCTGCAACATTTTCATATGTGGGCCCAGCAGAGTGGAATAATCTCCTGGGTTACATACATCAGCATGCTACTCTTTGGGTTTTAGCCAAGTACTAGTGACCTGGATTGGCCACCATGAGAACAGGCTACTGGGCTTGATGGACCATTGGTCTGACCCAGTAAGGCTATTCTTATGTTCTTACGTGAGCCAAGTATAGGACAATGAAGCCATTGTAACATCACTGATGAAGTTGGCTCTGAGGCACTGTGGAATGAGGCATTATGACATCACAATCTAAGCTCTGGAATGTTGCTCTCATTGGGGTTCCGGAATCATGCTATTCTTTGAGATGTTTGAATGTTGCTACTCCTTGGGTTTTGGCCAGGTACTAGTGACCTGGATTGGCCACCATGAGAACGGGCTACTGGGGTTGATGGACCATTGGTCTGACCCAGTAAGGCTATTCTTATGCTCTTATTATTCTAACATAGCCATTTTTCAGGTATCAGTTTGCCAGGTATACATGCAAAAGAACAGCAGATTATACTGACCAAAGATGTACTTTTCTTCAGCAGAGTGAAGAACATTGCAAAGATGTAGGCACCTCAAAAAATCTGGAAAACAGATTTGTTTATATTTCCCAATAAAAAGCAAAATTTTGCCCCATCAAGGAATACAGAAACATGATAGCAGATAAAGGCCGAATGGCCCATCCAGCCTGCCATCTACACCATCTCCTCCTCTACCTAAGTGATCCCACTTGCCTATCCCAGGCTTTCTTGAATTCAGACACAGTCTCTAACTCCATCACCTCTACAGGGACACTGTTTCACCCATCAACCACCCTTTCTGTAAAAAAAAGTATTTCCTTACATTACTCATGAGCCTACCACTCTCCTAACTTCATCCTGTGCCCTCTCATTCCAGAGCTTCCTTTCAGATGAAA
Source organism: Geotrypetes seraphini (assembly GCF_902459505.1). Lineage (NCBI taxonomy): Eukaryota > Metazoa > Chordata > Amphibia > Gymnophiona > Dermophiidae > Geotrypetes > Geotrypetes seraphini. The sequence continues at coordinate 32,785,314 of NC_047101.1, read as the reverse complement.
GAGACGTGCCTCATGTACCTACATGCCATGTAGGTATTTAAATATCTCTATCATATCTCCCCTCTTCTGCCTTTCCTCCAAAGATTACATATTCAGATCTCCCTCTCCTTCCCCTCTCCCTATTCCACCTGAACTTACAGCACTGTTATATATATAATCTGTTATCTTCATCTTATCGTAACTCTACGTTGCTATTTATCCCCAACAGGTCCTGTCGGACATTACCTACTAAAATGTACATATTACATTTTCGCTCAGCAAATTGTATTTCTATACTATTGCCTCCTGAGGTCTCTGATATCTGTATTTCCTCTGAATATCTACTTATTGTATTTCGCTGAATGTCCAGCACTCTTGATTGTAAACCGCCTAGAAGTCGCAAGATTGTGGCGGTATAGAAGAATAAAGTTATTATTATTATTATTATTATTATTTAAGTATGTCCTCAAACGCCTTATGATAAAGACCATCAACCATTTTAGTAGCCTTACTCTAGACAGGCTCCATTCTGTTTATATTTTTTTGAAGGTGCGGTCTCCAGAATTATACACTATATACAGGGGCATTAATATCTCCTTTTTCCTACTGGCCATACTTTTCTCTATGCACCCTAGCATCTTTCTACCTTTGCCATCACCTTTTCAATCTGTTTGGCTACTTTAAGATCCCTTTCCTCTGAGAGATATTCATTGACTGCTACCTTCTGTCACCTTCCACTCAACCAGTTCCATATCCTGTCCATCACTTTGGGGCCCATCCCAAGGGAACTCAGTTTATTTATTAGATGTCCGTGTGGAGCATTGTGAAAAGCTTTGCTAAAATCTAAATACACCACATCTAACGCACTCCCTCTATCCAATTCTCTGGTCACCTAGTCAAAGAAATTGATCAGATTTGTCTGTCAAGACCTGTCTCTAGTGAATCCATGTTGCCTCAAGTCCAGAGGCTTTGGCAGAAATCAATGAAAATTTTAGGTATAAATGTGCTTTCTTTATGAAGTTTTAATTTATAGTGTATTCAGACTTGCTACACTTTATAGGGCTAACACATACAGTAGATGTCAGTGGTTTGCAATACTAACAGAGGTTCAATTGAAAGAAACCAAAATCATAGGACAAGAGCACAGTCATTCCTGACAGACAAAGGAGAGCAGGAGAGTGTCAAAAAGGGTTAGGGCAGGGGTTAGTGGAAGCATGCAGGGAAATAGGAAAAACAACAGCGATGTACGCTAGACAAGCTTAGGTTGAATCTGGATTAAATTTGTATGCAATTTTGAACATAAGAATAGCCTTACTGGGTTAGACCAATGGTACATCAAGCCCAGTAGCTCGTTCTCCCTAGTACCTGGCCAAAACCCAAAGAGTAGCAACTTTCCATGCTACCGATCCAGGGCAAGCAGAGGCTTCCCCCATGTCTTAACAGGAGTTTGTCCAAACCTTTCTTAAAACCAGCTACGATTACTGGGAAGCTGTTGAGATGTCTACTACTTATTACTATAAAAACTGTTCTGTCCAATTGGAAGTCTTGTAGTAATCTCTCGTACCATTTGTGGTGGTCACAGGTGTGTCAGGTAGCCAAATTTGAAAAAGCTCATGCAGAAAAACATAATTGCATTGATAAGTATTGTAAAATATGGAGTCATGACTGATTTTTGTGAATCTCCTTGATTTTGTACTCTTACTCATGGTTATGATTTAGGACAGGGGTGTCCAATGTCGGTCCTCGAGGGCCGCAGTCCAGTCGGATTTTCAGGATTTCCCCAATGAATATACATGAGGTCTATTTGCATGCACTGCTTTCATTGTATGCTAATAGATCTCATGCATATTCATTGGGGAAATCCTGAAAACCCGACTGGATTGCGGCCCTCGAGGACTGACATTGGACACCCCTGATTTAGGAGTATGTGGCATGCTAATGTACTCTGTTTATGACTGACTATTCTTTAATGTTGTGTTTTAGATGTAATCTTCTGTATTACTATGTTTATTGCACATACAGCTATTTATGATGGATATTAATCCTCTTCAGTATTATGTACCTATGTGCATGTTCACACAGTGCATGTATTTTTTATTCACTGTTATTATAAAACTAATAAAAAAATATTAAACTTGAAAACCAGCTACGATAAGAACATAAGAATAGCCATGTTTTTAAAGCAGCTTTAACATTTTTGAAAGATAATTCACCTAGGATATGAAGAGGAAGAAAATTCCAAAAGAAAAGGGTAGTACCATAAAAAGCATGATAGAATTGAGTTGTGCCAGTTTGGGGCTAGGTAGAACTGAGTGTTTGTCATTAGGGAAAGGGGATGAGACCTATATACTGCCAATTTGTGGTTATATGTTCAAAACAGTTTACATATATACAGATACCTGGAGCAGTGGAGGATTAAATGACTTGCCCAGAGTCACAGGGAACAGTGATGGGATTCAGTCCCATAACCTCAGGGTGTTGAGGCAGCTGCCCTACCAGTGGGGCACTCCTTGTCTACTTGTTCGCCTTTCCATCCTTGAAGGGCTGCATCTACAAGAGATTCCTTGATGGAACACTATCATTCCAAGCAAGCAAATGGAATAAAAGTTTAACCAACTTTATCGCGAACGTGCTTTCTTACCAAACTTTTAGGAAGTCAATCAAAACTTATCTTGTTGATAAATTTCTCTGTCTCCACTTCTGCCTTGATGTACTTCTAAAACACTTTCATGAAAAATTTTATGAATCTTATCATGCTAATGTAATTTTGAAAGATTTTGTAATATTGCTGTCTGTATACAGTCTCTTCCTCTGTAAACCGCTCTGAACTGTTTGTGGTATTGCGTTATATAAAAATAAAGATGCTATTATTATTATTAATGGAATGGAGTAGCTAAACAGGAATATAAGGGATAGTAAGAGTTGCCAGGTAGTCCGGAAGACCTATCTTATGAGCTTTGACTGTTAGAGATAGTAGCTTAAATGTTATACGCCATTTGGTAGGAAGCTAATGGTGGAGTCGTAGTGGAGAGACGTGATCATATTTACGAGCGTGACATAGCCTAACAACTGTGTTTTGAATTGATTGAAGCTGCTTGAGGTTTGCATATGAGCAACCTAAATACACCCTATTGCAACAGTGCAATTTAGTTACCCCGTTGGCACTCTACCTTAAAATGTAAACAAATTACCTGACAAATCCTGTGGAGCGCCCATAGCTTTATAACGATCTTCTAAGCTGTATGCTGTGTTCTCTATTGTACCTGTAGTCTGAAGATACAAGCACACTATAGGGACAGCTTGCACCATTACAACTCAACAATTTACGTTATGATACTATATATACTATCATTTTTCATTTGGAAGATAGCAGAGGTCATATGGTTGCTTCTAACTAGTTTGCATTTGTATAATTGCTGAGGAACAAGATGGCAGGATATAAATGTGTTCTGCAAAAGCAGCATTTTGTGTCTGCTGTTATTGATAGATCTATCCCTACCCTAAAGCACTACCATAGGTTATAAAAATAATTTCTGAAATATTGAAGCCAAGATTGCATAATCTATCATCTGTGCATGCTGTTGCAACTCAAAGAGCAGCAGGTGTATGCGTAACGAGACAGAAAAGAACCCCTGACCCTACCATACCAGTTTCACTGGCAAAGCAGAGCCACCTATCTCTCTTCTAGCTGCATGGACACCAGATCAAGTAACTAACAGGGCAATAAGAAGTGGAGATGGATCTGCTGAGAGGAATTTAGAGGGCCAGGATTTAAAAACTGTACGGCATCAGGCATCATGATCCATACTAGAAAACCATCCTCATTTATAAATGCTGGCATGCAGGTGTAAAAGCTATTTTTTAAAGATGAGTTATTTACACTTTGTGATACTCACCATGTTTTCTTCGCCAGGAGGCATAGTGAGGGAGGGAGTGGTTTGAATACGCCTCACAAATTGAATGGGGGCCCCCCATGTAGATAAGATGTCAGAATTTATACCTGTCCCCAGGTACATATAAGTGCCTTGCAACCCTCCCTAGCATCTCCTACCATCCTTCAGGCATCTTTCTACCCCATAACTCCTAATGGACTTCAATGTTCCCATGGCATAAGATCTCCTTATCCCCTGCACACATTCAGTCTCTCCTACTCCTTACAATATATCTGATCCTCTTATCCCCACCCTCTATCCACAATTCCAGCCTTACCGGGTTCCCTGATGTCTAGCAGACACAGGAACAGGTCCCCACTCACACCAGTTCTTGCAGTCCCATGTTCCAAAGGGGTTCACCATGGCCTCTTGTGATAATACTGTGAGCATGAGATCGGTATGACTAGGGTAATACGGAGAGTGGGAGCAATGATTTCTAAAAGTTACTTCCATGTACATATGGGAAAGGAAATGGCATTTCTTTTCTACACCTTTTTTCATTACAACTCCTTCTGGATATAGGAACTTTCGACTTGTAGTCCTGGACTCTTTTTATAAGTTCTACATTTGGCTGAGCCTCTTGTAAAATACTGTGGATATTTTCCATGTGCTAATATGGGTGTCTCAGTTCACATCTCTATATATTATTATTTTTTTTTTTAATATGTTTAAATCAGGGCTGCCCAATTCCGGTCCTCAAGATCTACTAGCAGGCCAGGTTTTCAGGATATCCATAATAAACATGCATGAGAGAGATTTGCCTGCACTGACTTCTTGGTATGCAAATCTCTCTCATGCATGTTCTTTGTGGATGTCCTAAAGATCTGGCCTGCCAGTAGATCTCGAGGACCGGAATTGGGCAGCCCTGGTTTAAATCATGTTATTCAAATACAGTAATCCATAACAGCCCTTGGTAGCAATATCATGTGTTGAAAAGTCTGCTCCATGCAGCATGAACAAGCAAATAGGACTCTGCACAGATATGTCCCCTATCTACCAGATTTTAGCAGCAATGTTTAGTTTGTGCTGCTGGAAACTCTTAGAGACTGCTCAGGTGCTCTCCAGATAATTCCATGATCAGCACTACTAAGTCTCACTGCCCTGCCTCAACAAGCACACAATTACAAAATTGTACTGCTCTCCGCCAAGCTTGATGCCTTGTATTTTAAAAGAAATATTTTTCTGTCTCCCTCCAGTCTCCTCTGCTATGCCTTTCCATGGAGAGCTTATTCCTTAAGAATATAAGAATAGCCATAGTGCATTAGACCAGGGGTGTCAAAGTCCCTCCTTGAGGGCCGCAATCCAGTTGGATTTTCAGGATTTCCCCAATGAATATGCATGAGATCTATTAGCATACAATGAAAGCAATGCATGAAAATAGATCTCATGCATATTCATTGGGAAAATCCTGAAAACCCAACTGAATTGTGGTCCACGAGGAGGGACTTTGACACCCCTGCATTAGACCAATGGTCCATCTAGCCCAGTATCTCGCGTCCCAACAGTGGCCAATCCAGGCCACAAGTACCTGGCAGAAACCCAAATAGTAGCAACATTCAGGAACCCCAAAGAGTATCAAGATTCCATGCAGAATCTCAAAAAGTAGCAAGATTCCAGAATCCCAAATAGTAGCAACATTCAAGAACCCCAAAGAGTATCAAGATTCCACGCAGAATCTCAAAAAGTAGCAAGATTTCGGAATCCCAAATAGTAGCAACATTCAGGAACCCCAAAGAGTATCAAGATTCCACGCAGAATCTCAAAAAGTAGCAAAATTCCGGAATCCCAAATAGTAGCAACATTCAGGAACCCCAAAGAGTATCAAGATTCCTCACAGAATCTCAAAGAGTAGCAAGATTCCGGAATCCCAAATAGTAGCAACATTCAGGAACCCCAAAGAGTATCAAGATTCCAAGCAGAATCTCAAAAAGTAGCAAGATTCCGGAATCCCAAATAGTAGCAACATTCAGGAACCCCAAAGAGTATCAAGATTCCACGCAGAATCTCAAAAAGTAGCAAGATTCCGGAATCCCAAATAGTAGCAACATTCAGGAACCCCAAAGAGTATCAAGATTCCATGCAGAATCTCAAAAAGTAGCAAGATTTCGGAATCCCAACATTCAGGAACCCCAAAGAGTATCAAGATTCCACGCAGAATCTCAAAAAGTAGCAAGATTCCAGAATCCCAAATAGTAGCAACATTCAAGAACCCCAAAGAGTATCAAGATTCAATGCAGAATCTCAAAAAGTAGCAAGATTCCGAAATCCCAAGTAGTAGCAACATTCAAGAACCCCAAAGAGTATCAAGATTCCTTGCAGAATCTCAAAAAGTAGCAAGATTCCAGAATCCCAAATAGTAGCAACATTCAGGAACCCCAAAGAGTATCAAGATTCCACGCAGAATCTCAAAAAGTAGCAAGATTCCAGAATCCCAAATAGTAGCAACATTCAAGAACCCCAAAGAGTATCAAGATTCCTCACAGAAACTCAAAAAGTAGCAAGATTCCGGAATCCCAAATAGTAGCAACATTCAGGAATCCCAAAGAGTATCAAGATTCCACGCAGAATCTCAAAAAGTAGCAAGTTTCTGGAATCCCAAATAGTAGCAACATTCAAGAACCCCAAAGAGTATCAAGATTCAATGCAGAATCTCAAAAAGTAGCAAGATTCCGAAATCCCAAGTAGTAGCAACATTCAAGAACCCCAAAGAGTATCAAGATTCCTTGCAGAATCTCAAAAAGTAGCAAGATTCCAGAATCCCAAATAGTAGCAACATTCAGGAACCCCAAAGAGTATCAAGATTCCACGCAGAATCTCAAAAAGTAGCAAGATTCCAGAATCCCAAATAGTAGCAACATTCAAGAACCCCAAAGAGTATCAAGATTCCTCACAGAAACTCAAAAAGTAGCAAGATTCCGGAATCCCAAATAGTAGCAACATTCAGGAACCCCAAAGAGTATCAAGATTCCACGCAGAATCTCAAAAAGTAGCAAGATTCTGGAATCCCAAATAGTAGCAACATTCAAGAACCCCAAAGAGTATCAAGATTCCATGCAGAATCTCAAAAAGTAGCAAGATTCCGGAATCCCAACATTCAGGAACCCCAAAGAGTATCAAGATTCCACGCAGAATCTCAAAAAGTAGAAAGATTCCGGAATCCCAAATAGTAGCAACATTCAGGAACCCCAAAGAGTATCAAGATTCCACGCAGAATCTCAAAAAGTAGCAAGATTCCGGAATCCCAAATAGTAGCAACATTCAGGAACCCCAAAGAGTATCAAGATTCCTCACAGAATCTCAAAAAGTAGCAAGATTCCGGAATCCCAAATAGTAGCAACATTCAGGAACCCCAAAGAGTATCAAGATTCCACGCAGAATCTCAAAAAGTAGCAAGATTCCGGAATCCCAAATAGTAGCAACATTCAAGAACCCCAAAGAGTATCAAGATTCCATGCAGAATCTCAAAAAGTAGCAAGATTCCGGAATCCCAACATTCAGGAACCCCAAAGAGTATCAAGATTCCACGCAGAATCTCAAAAAGTAGAAAGATTCCGGAATCCCAAATAGTAGCAACATTCAGGAACCCCAAAGAGTATCAAGATTCCATGCAGAATCTCAAAAAGTAGCAAGATTCCGGAATCCCAAATAGTAGCAAGATTCTGGAACCCCAAAGAGTATCAAGATTCCACATAGAATCTCAAAAAGTAGCAAGATTCCGGAATCCCAACATTCAGGAACCCCAAAGAGTATCAAGATTCCACGCAGAATCTCAAAAAGTAGCAAGATTCCGGAATCCCAAATAGTAGCAACATTCAAGAACCCCAAAGAGTATCAAGATTCCACGCAGAATCTCAAAAAGTAGCAAGATTCCGGAATCCCAAATAGTAGCAACATTCAAGAACCCCAAAGAGTATCAAGATTCCTTGCAGAATCTCAAAAAGTAGCAAGATTCCAGAATCCCAAATAGTAGCAACATTCAGGAACCCCAAAGAGTATCAAGATTCCACGCAGAATCTCAAAAAGTAGCAAGATTCCAGAATCCCAAATAATAGCAACATTCAGGAACCCCAAAGAGTATCAAGATTCCTCACAGAATCTCAAAAAGTAGCAAGATTCCGGAATCCCAAATAGTAGCAACATTCAGGAACCCCAAAGAGTATCAAGATTCCACGCAGAATCTCAAAAAGTAGCAAGATTCCGGAATCCCAAATAGTAGCAACATTCAAGAACCCCAAAGAGTATCAAGATTCCACGCAGAATCTCAAAAAGTAGCAAGATTTCGGAATCCCAAATAGTAGCAACATTCAGGAACCCCAAAGAGTATCAAGATTCCACGCAGAATCTCAAAAAGTAGCAAGATTCCGGAATCCCAAATAGTAGCAACATTCAGGAACCCCAAAGAGTATCAAGATTCCTCACAGAATCTCAAAGAGTAGCAAGATTCCGGAATCCCAAATAGTAGCAACATTCAGGAACCCCAAAGAGTATCAAGATTCCACGCAGAATCTCAAAAAGTAGCAAGATTCCGGAATCCCAAATAGTAGCAACATTCAGGAACCCCAAAGAGTATCAAGATTCCAAGCAGAATCTCAAAAAGTAGCAAGATTCCGGAATCCCAAATAGTAGCAACATTCAGGAACCCCAAAGAGTATCAAGATTCCACGCAGAATCTCAAAAAGTAGCAAGATTCCGGAATCCCAAATAGTAGCAACATTCAAGAACCCCAAAGAGTATCAAGATTCCACGCAGAATCTCAAAAAGTAGCAAGATTCCGGAATCCCAAATAGTAGCAACATTCAAGAACCCCAAAGAGTATCAAGATTCCTTGCAGAATCTCAAAAAGTAGCAAGATTCCAGAATCCCAAATAGTAGCAACATTCAGGAACCCCAAAGAGTATCAAGATTCCATGCAGAATCTCAAAAAGTAGCAAGATTCCAGAATCCCAAATAATAGCAACATTCAGGAACCCCAAAGAGTATCAAGATTCCTCACAGAATCTCAAAAAGTAGCAAGATTCCGGAATCCCAAATAGTAGCAACATTCAGGAACCCCAAAGAGTATCAAGATTCCACGCAGAATCTCAAAAAGTAGCAAGATTCCGGAATCCCAAATAGTAGCAACATTCAAGAACCCCAAAGAGTATCAAGATTCCACGCAGAATCTCAAAAAGTAGCAAGATTTCGGAATCCCAAATAGTAGCAACATTCAGGAACCCCAAAGAGTATCAAGATTCCACGCAGAATCTCAAAAAGTAGCAAGATTCCAGAATCCCAAATAGTAGCAACATTCAGGAACCCCAAAGAGTATCAAGATTCCTCACAGAATCTCAAAGAGTAGCAAGATTCCGGAATCCCAAATAGTAGCAACATTCAGGAACCCCAAAGAGTATCAAGATTCCACGCAGAATCTCAAAAAGTAGCAAGATTCCGGAATCCCAAATAGTAGCAACATTCAGGAACCCCAAAGAGTATCAAGATTCCAAGCAGAATCTCAAAAAGTAGCAAGATTCCGGAATCCCAAATAGTAGCAACATTCAGGAACCCCAAAGAGTATCAAGATTCCACGCAGAATCTCAAAAAGTAGCAAGATTCCAGAATCCCAAATAGTAGCAACATTCAGGAACCCCAAAGAGTATCAAGATTCCATGCAGAATCTCAAAAAGTAGCAAGATTTCGGAAACCCAACATTCAGGAACCCCAAAGAGTATCAAGATTCCACGCAGAATCTCAAAAAGTAGCAAGATTCCGGAATCCCAAATAGTAGCAACATTCAAGAACCCCAAAGAGTATCAAGATTCCATGCAGAATCTCAAAAAGTAGCAAGATTCCAGAATCCCAAATAGTAGCAACATTCAAGAACCCCAAAGAGTATCAAGATTCCACGCAGAATCTCAAAAAGTAGCAAGATTCCGGAATCCCAAATAGTACCAACATTCAGGAACCCCAAAGAGTATCAAGATTCCACACAGAATCTCAAAAAGTAGCAAGATTCCGGAATCCCAAATAGTAGCAACATTCAAGAACCCCAAAGAGTATCAAGATTCCATGCAGAATCTCAAAAAGTAGCAAGATTCCAGAATCCCAAATAGTAGCAAGATTCCGGAACCCCAAAGAGAATCAAGATTCCACATAGAATCTCAAAAAGTAGCAAGATTCCGGAATCCCAAATAGTAGCAAGATTCCGGAACCCCAAAGAGAATCAAGATTCCACATAGAATCTCAAAAAGTAGCAAGATTCCGGAATCCCAACATTCAGGAACCCCAAAGAGTATCAAGATTCCACGCAGAATCTCAAAAAGTAGCAAGATTCCGGAATCCCAAATAGTAGCAACATTCAAGAACCCCAAAGAGTATCAAGATTCAATGCAGAATCTCAAAAAGTAGCAAGATTCCGGAATCCCAAGTAGTAGCAACATTCAAGAACCCCAAAGAGTATCAAGATTCCTTGCAGAATCTCAAAAAGTAGCAAGATTCCAGAATCCCAAATAGTAGCAACATTCAGGAACCCCAAAGAGTATCAAGATTCCACGCAGAATCTCAAAAAGTAGCAAGATTCCAGAATCCCAAATAGTAGCAACATTCAAGAACCCCAAAGAGTATCAAGATTCCTCACAGAATCTCAAAAAGTAGCAAGATTCCGGAATCCCAAATAGTAGCAACATTCAGGAACCCCAAAGAGTATCAAGATTCCACGCAGAATCTCAAAAAGTAGCAAGATTCTGGAATCCCAAATAGTAGCAACATTCAAGAACCCCAAAGAGTATCAAGATTCCATGCAGAATCTCAAAAAGTAGCAAGATTCCGGAATCCCAACATTCAGGAACCCCAAAGAGTATCAAGATTCCACGCAGAATCTCAAAAAGTAGAAAGATTCCGGAATCCCAAATAGTAGCAACATTCAGGAACCCCAAAGAGTATCAAGATTCCACGCAGAATCTCAAAAAGTAGCAAGATTCCGGAATCCCAAATAGTAGCAACATTCAGGAACCCCAAAGAGTATCAAGATTCCTCACAGAATCTCAAAAAGTAGCAAGATTCCGGAATCCCAAATAGTAGCAACATTCAGGAACCCCAAAGAGTATCAAGATTCCACGCAGAATCTCAAAAAGTAGCAAGATTCCGGAATCCCAAATAGTAGCAACATTCAAGAACCCCAAAGAGTATCAAGATTCCATGCAGAATCTCAAAAAGTAGCAAGATTCCGGAATCCCAACATTCAGGAACCCCAAAGAGTATCAAGATTCCACGCAGAATCTCAAAAAGTAGAAAGATTCCGGAATCCCAAATAGTAGCAACATTCAGGAACCCCAAAGAGTATCAAGATTCCATGCAGAATCTCAAAAAGTAGCAAGATTCCGGAATCCCAAATAGTAGCAAGATTCTGGAACCCCAAAGAGTATCAAGATTCCACATAGAATCTCAAAAAGTAGCAAGATTCCGGAATCCCAACATTCAGGAACCCCAAAGAGTATCAAGATTCCACGCAGAATCTCAAAAAGTAGCAAGATTCCGGAATCCCAAATAGTAGCAACATTCAAGAACCCCAAAGAGTATCAAGATTCCACGCAGAATCTCAAAAAGTAGCAAGATTCCGGAATCCCAAATAGTAGCAACATTCAAGAACCCCAAAGAGTATCAAGATTCCTTGCAGAATCTCAAAAAGTAGCAAGATTCCAGAATCCCAAATAGTAGCAACATTCAGGAACCCCAAAGAGTATCAAGATTCCACGCAGAATCTCAAAAAGTAGCAAGATTCCAGAATCCCAAATAATGGCAACATTCAGGAACCCCAAAGAGTATCAAGATTCCTCACAGAATCTCAAAAAGTAGCAAGATTCCGGAATCCCAAATAGTAGCAACATTCAGGAACCCCAAAGAGTATCAAGATTCCACGCAGAATCTCAAAAAGTAGCAAGATTCCGGAATCCCAAATAGTAGCAACATTCAAGAACCCCAAAGAGTATCAAGATTCCATGCAGAATCTCAAAAAGTAGCAAGATTCCGGAATCCCAACATTCAGGAACCCCAAAGAGTATCAAGATTCCACGCAGAATCTCAAAAAGTAGCAAGATTCCGGAATCCCAAATAGTAGCAACATTCAGGAACCCCAAAGAGTATCAAGATTCCACGCAGAATCTCAAAAAGTAGCAAGATTCCGGAATCCCAAATAGTAGCAACATTCAGGAACCCCAAAGAGTATCAAGATTCCTCACAGAATCTCAAAAAGTAGCAAGATTCCGGAATTCCAAATAGTAGCAACATTCAGGAACCCCAAAGAGTATCAAGATTCCAAGCAGAATCTCAAAAAGTAGCAAGATTCCGGAATCCCAAATAGTAGCAACATTCAAGAACCCCAAAGAGTATCAAGATTCCATGCAGAATCTCAAAAAGTAGCAAGATTCCAGAATCCCAACATTCAGGAACCCCAAAGAGTATCAAGATTCCACGCAGAATCTCAAAAAGTAGCAAGATTCCGGAATCCCAAATAGTAGCAACATTCAGGAACCCCAAAGAGTATCAAGATTCCACGCAGAATCTCAAAAAGTAGCAAGATTCCGGAATCCCAAATAGTAGCAACATTCAGGAACCCCAAAGAGTATCAAGATTCCTCACAGAATCTCAAAAAGTAGCAAGATTCCGGAATCCCAAATAGTAGCAACATTCAAGAACCCCAAAGAGTATCAAGATTCCATGCAGAATCTCAAAAAGTAGCAAGATTCCGGAATCCCAACATTCAGGAACCCCAAAGAGTATCAAGATTCCACGCAGAATCTCAAAAAGTAGAAAGATTCCGGAATCCCAAATAGTAGCAACATTCAGGAACCCCAAAGAGTATCAAGATTCCATGCAGAATCTCAAAAAGTAGCAAGATTCCGGAATCCCAAATAGTAGCAAGATTCTGGAACCCCAAAGAGTATCAAGATTCCACATAGAATCTCAAAAAGTAGCAAGATTCCGGAATCCCAAATAGTAGCAATATTCCATACTACCAATCCCAGGGCAAGAAGGCTCTGATTCCGTATGTGTTACCTAACAAATCGGTGCCAACTAGTGCAGCGCTAAGCACAATTCTATAAAAGTTAAGAATCATGCTTAGTGCCACATAAGCAGCATAAGCGCATCATATTTAAGGCAGGGTTTTGGCCTAAATGCATGCACCTAAGTCAAAAACAGGCGCCTAACTGCAAAACGTGCCCACGTTTTGGGTTACCATATGGTCCCAGAGAAAAGGAAGATGGATTGAGACATTGAAAGCATTGGAAGTAAAACCCGGATGTCTCAATCTGTCCTCCTTTTTTCAAGACCAGTGGTCCCCAACCCTGTCCTGGAGGACCACCAGGCCAATCGGGTTTTCTGGATAGCCCTAATGAATATGCATGGAGCAGATTTGCATGCCTGTCACTTCCATTTTATGCAAATCTCTCTCATGCATATTCATTAGGGTAGCCTAAAAACCCGATTGGCCTGGTGGTCCTCCAGGACAGGGTTGGGGACCACTATTCTAGACCATATGGTAATCCTACCCATGTTCCACCCCTCTGATCATGCCCACTTTTAGGTAGGCTCTTTGGACTAAGCACTTACCACCTTCCAAGTTAGGTGCCTAACTTTCAATTAACACCAATTTTAAGGTGTTTAAGTGCCAATTAGCGCAGATTAAGCCTATCAACCCCCTCTTTTACAAAGGTGCGCTAAGCTTTTTAGCGTGCACTAAATATTAGCATGCGTCAAAGACATGCTAAAGCGTTCATGTTATCCTATGGACACAATAGCATTTAGCACCTTCATTGATTTAGCGCGCACTAAATCTGCGCTGAAACGCTTAGCGTGCCTTTGTAAAAGAAGGGCCTAAGTTAGGTGACTACGCCAGCTAGGCATGCAGACTTAGGTGCCTAACTTTAGGCTCACTTTATAGAATTTGAGGGGACATGGCTTCCAAGTCAGGTTATCAAAAGAAAAAAAAAAGGAGCCTGCACGCTGAAAGGCTCATTCACTTTGTACGCTGAAAGCATGCACACACGTACTGTGAAACTATTCCCTGCAAGGAGTATCTCAGGAAACAGGATTTCCAGCGTCAGCATGCTTGCATAGCCAAACTCCTGCACTCATAGGTTCTAGCCCTGTGCGTACTAGTGAGTGCTGAGCACGCCCTAATACTGAGAAAGTATCTTCCTTGACTCTATATTCTGTTTGGCCCAGCTAATCTTGTTGAAATGTTCGTTCCTATGTCTGCTTTTGCAAGATAAAATATACATAGAATACATAAGAGTATGACGGCAGAAAAGGGCCGACGGCCCAACAAGTCTGCCCACTCAAAGAACCTTCCCCCTAAAAGAGGCCTCCCCTAAGCATTTCCCCTGGAGTGAACTCACATGTTTATCCCATTGTTTCTTGAAGTTGAGCACATTGCTGGCTTCAACTACCTGACGAGGAAGACCATTCCATCGATCAACCACCCTCTCTGTGAAGAAGTGCTTCCTGATGTCACCATGAAGTCTCCCACCCTTGAGTTTGAGCAGATGTCCTCTTGTTGCCATGGGACCTGTAAGGAAAAAGATATCTTCCTCCACCTCAGCACGGCATGTAAGATATTTGAACGTCTCTATCATGTCTCCCCTCTCTCTGCGTTCCTCGAGAGAATATAACTGCAGCCTGCTTAGACTTTCTTCATATGGGAGATCCTTCAGACCTGAGACCATCTTAATGGCCATTCGCTGAACCGATTCCATTCTCTTCACATCCTTTTCATAATGTGGCCTCCAATACTGAACACAGTATTCCACAGTACTCATATGCTGTGTGAGTACTCCACAGTACTCATACAGCATAAGATTCAGTCAGTGTTCTCCCCGACCCCAATGTTACAACAACCAGTCATCTGGTCTCCCTGTTCTAGCTGTCTCCCTGGGAGCTGATCTTGTGGTTCACATGGCTGGTGAGCTGTTTTCCCCTGTGCAGGAATGAAGCTGGTTCTTTGCTGTTGGTCCCACCTTCACCTTTCTCCTGAGTCCTGAGTTTTCTTATGGGATGAGACAAAGGGCAAATCGATCGTGCAACCCCTTTGCAACCTGATTTCCCTCCAACCCAATTCACTAACCAGTGTACTGATCATCCTCCGATCTGATCCCGATCCGTGCATGCAAATGAGGGGAAACAGCACGCAAAGCAGGAAGAACGTGATACACTAAACTTATGGCACACCAACTGGCTGGCCGATCAAAAAACAAGCAACTGGTGAGGACCAGTTGCTTGTGCTAAAACCCTGCTCTCTGCCCCGATTCTCCTGCTCTGGCCGCTCTGCTCTCTGCTCTCTGCCCCGATCTCCGATCTCCTGCTCTGGCCGCCCTGCTTTCTGTTCTCTGCCCTGATCTCCTGCTCTGGCCACCTTGCTCTCTGCCCCAATCTCCTGCTCTGGCCGCACTGCTCTCTCCTGCTCTCTGCCGCCCTTCCCCGCAGTGCGAACCCATGGTTTTAACTTGTGGGTTTAAAGCGGGGCTACACTGCGGGGAAGGGCGGCAGAGCAGGAGAGTCAATAATTATGCATGCTTAGCTGTGGGGACTCGCTGGGGCTGAGTGAACTTGAGCGCCGCTAACCCCAGGAGAAACGTTTTCATGCTTCATGGAGGGGAATTGTTGATGCAGGCCAGGACTCCTGAGGGCTCGGATGAACAGGCGGGACAGTAAAAGTCTGCATATGCGTCGGAATCGCTACACAGCGATTCGTGTCGTCGGATGGAGGCGTGCCTCCGATCGCCCCCATTTGAATATTCTCCCTTCGTGAATTGGTCAGCCTGCCACGGATCGGGCACGGAGAGGCAGATTAGTGAATCTAGCCCATAGACCTCATCACACTCTTATTACTGCAAAAGGGTCTTCGTCCAAGCGTTAAATCAAGGGGTATAAAGACTTATATAATTACACTTTGTGCTTTCTTATTCTTTTCAGCCTCACAGATGGAAAGACATTATAGTCCACAAAAACAAGTAGAAAAACAAGTAGAAACCCAAAAGGATCCCACAGGGAGCAACCAATGGAACAAAATACAGTGAAAAATACCAGGCAGACAAATATGGGATGTAGTGAAGCAGCTCTTTATTTCCGTATTTTCAGAGTAAAGAGCTGTTTCACTACATCTAATATTTGTCAGCTTGGTATTTCCCACTGTGTTTTGTCACATTGGAAATAAATTATATAAAATGGCCGTCTGAAGCAAATTAACTCTGAAAACTTAATAGAATGGGGCCATATTTGTTTTGAAAGTGATAAACTTGTGAAACAACATATGAAGTTCAAAATTGGCCATATGGGACTGGGAGTTCCAGAGACATAAAGCTCTCTCTCCCTCACCTCCCTACCCCTCCAAATAAAAAGCCCTAATGCATTTTTATTGGAGAAGCAGTTCTAGCCTCTGCACTATATGAGCATATGCAATCATACACATATAACACAAGGTCTAATTCTATTGATCAATTCGCAATTCATAAAATGGCTATTCCAGAAATATAATGAATTCTAGTGCAATAGGAATTTCATTCTTGTACACTCAGGTAGTCAATCCCTTCCGGCGAGATTCTGTATAGAGAGCCTCATTAGCATTCCTCAGTTTGTCTCTCTACATGCGAGATGATTGAAGTCTGACTGTTCTGCTTGAGTTAATTTTTTCCTTTAATTCAAGGATTGTTGTTGTTTTTTTTATCTGATTGTGAAGTTCTTCAGTGCTGTTCTAGCCCTATAGTGTTAGTACTGAAATCAGATAATTCCACCTGTTTTTGTATTGATTTTAGGCAAGTCAATGCAGTTTTTTGCTTTGATGCCTATCCCATGCCTCGAGTAGAGGACCTGGTGGAGCAATTAGGAGGGACCCAATATATTTCCACCCTAGACTTAACTAAGGGGTTTTGGCAAATTCCGTTGAACCCAGTATCCCAAGAAAAGACAGCATTCAGTACCCCAGGGGGTTGCCTCAGTTTACCGTTCTCACTTTTGGGTTACATGGGGCCCCTGCAACATTTCAAGGATTAATGAACTTGGTATTGAGACCACATCAGGGATATGCCGGTGCGTATTTGGATGATGTTGTGGTTTTTTTCCTCTTTGTGGGAGGAACACCTCACACACCTCACTGCTGTATGTGAGTCTTTGAGGAAGGCTGGTTTAACAGCCAATCCGAAGAAGTGCTATGTAGGCCAAAGGGAGGTTAAGTATTTAGGATACCAAGTTGGAAATGGGCGGGTGATGCCTTTAGTCTCAAAAGTAGAAGTGATTCAGAAGACAGCTGTCCCGAGGAGAAAGAGCTAAGAGCATTTTGGGGCTTAGCAGGGTACTATCGGAAGTTCATTCCCCTATTCTCAGAGGAAGCGGCTGATCTCACTGAGTTGTTAAGCAAATTGGTCTGGGATAAGTATGCAGAGACAACTTTTCAGAATCTCAAGAATGCCTTGTGCCGGGAACCTGTGCTTAGAAACATTGATTTTAAACAGGAGTTCACCTTACAGCATGATGCGTCCGGGATAGGTTTGGGGGCTGTATTGAGTCAGGGAACTGGGGACGAACAACACCCAGTTATGTACCTAAGCAGGAAGCTGACTGAGAAAGAACTGAGGTATTCTACCACAGAGAAAGAATGTTTGGCTGTGAAATGGGCCATTGAGTCTTTGCGCTACTACCTCTTGGGCCGACACTTTGTATTCGTGGCTGATCATACCCCACTGAAATGGTAAGGCCTGATGAAGAATAGCAATCCAAGACTCATGAGGTGGTACCTAGCCCTACGGGCATATGATTTCACTGTCGAGCATAGGGCCGGGAAGAATCACATCAATGCAGATGACCTGTCCCGGGAAGGGGATGACATCAAACCAGTGAGTGATTCAGAAGAACTAGAAGTCCTTCGATAATGGGGGGAGGTATGTGATGGGGTGTATGTCCCCTCAAGTGTGAGAGTACCTTCCTGAGGGAGGGTTACACCAGCGTCTATCCCTCCTCAGAGTTCCCATGGGAAATAGGTAACAAGGGTTAAACAGGGTTCAACTAGGTCCTAATGGGGTGGTTCTATTCATGGAGAAAGACTAGGTGGGTGGTGTTAGGAACCAGCTATCCCTATTTCCCCAGAGTATTGTGTTACCCAATAGTAAGATTGAATGGCCTTGCCATTGGACTTGCATCCTAATTTGTATAAGACAGTGAATTGCAGAGAAAAGGGGTGATTTATACAGAAAAGAGACTCCTATAGCCTTAAACTGGACTCCTGATAGGGAGAGGAGCTTTGGCTTGGACCCCTCCTGCCGCAGACATTCAGGGGAGGGGGGTTTTGGGGGTTCCGGCAGGAGGGAGTGGGCATCCCTCCTGCCAGTCATCTTTACAGGGGGCGGATGGATTTTCTGCTGCGGTCACTAAATTGATCGCGGCATGGATGCTGGTTACAAACAGATGAAATTCTATATAGGATGCCCATATGCAATTCTCAAAAGCCGCTTAGGCGGCTTCTGAGACTGGGCGTCCTATACAGAATCCAGCCCTTATTGCCTAAGTGGTACTCAAGCATTTTCCTTTTCTATCCTGGTAGTCTCACAATCTACTTAATGTACCTGGGGCAGTGAATTGAGTAACTTGCCCAGGGTCACAAGGAGCAACACAGAGTTTGAACCCACAACCTCAGGGTGCCAAGGCTATAGCTCTACCCACAGTGCCACACTATAAAATTGACCTTCCTACTTTTCTTCTGCCATTTTCCACATTTTAGATCTAGTTTGATCATGGCGATCTTCAATTCTGGTAGATTTTTCATTGCTTCTCCCCTTTCCTCAAACACACACACGCATGCAATATCATGATAATTGGCTGCCTCAGTGAAATCAGTGTACCTAAGGAACTGGAACATTGCTGCAGGGCAAACTAAATCAGTCATTCCTGTAACCAGCATGGAGGAATCTTTTCAAACGTGTTCAATTTTTCAGCTTTGCTGACTAATTCTTTTCCCTAGTAGCAGCTATGGTTGTGCATTTCTAAGATTTTAGCCTCTGCTCTATCAAATGATCAGTTTTCATTGCTCTCTTAGTATGCTGAGTATTCATATTGAATTTAATCTCATTTTTCTTAGCTTTTTTCCGAGATGGCTAATCCACTGCCATGCATTCTTCCCTGCTCAATCTTCCATTTTATTCTCTAGTTCTTCTCCCTGCTGCAGTAGTTCCCAAACCTGTTCTGAGGGAGCCATCAGCCAGTCAGATTTTTAGGATATCATGAGAGAGATTTGCATGCACCTCCTCCACCGCTTCTCTCATGAATATTCAATGTAGATATCCTGAAAACCTGACTGGCTTAGGGCTTGTGAATCACTGTCCTACTTTCTTATTCTTACTGCATTTGACCCCTCACTCTCATCCTACCTTTTTTTAACCTCATCTCACTCTTCTCACTTCCCTTCTCCTTCATTATCTCAAAATCAGTCTTTGATTTTACTTTAGTTCTTCAGTGAGTACATACTAGATTGCACTATAGAAAATATTAGGGTGGACATCAAAGCGTATTAAAAAACCTCCTTATTTGAAGGAGAAATTAACAGAAACATTGAGCTTGTGCAATCTAATCCAGACCCCTGAGGAAGGCTCTTGTGAGCCAAAACATGGACCCATGTTGACTCCATCAATATTGACAGGGTCAGCTGCTCTGCACAGTGGATGTATTTGCCTTGATTTTATTCATCTATTTTGAATAAGCATTACTTCAAGAACATTGCATTCCACAATCCTTGCCTGTTTGGTATCCTTCTATTACCGTGGAACTCTTGAGCTTCCTTTGTTTGCCATTGAAGACCTGTTAGAAGCAAGTTCTAGCATTCTAAGCCGGAGATAGTGAGAGACTTGACCATCTTGGCAAACTGAGAAACAAAGGAATGTTTTTAGCTGGGAAGAAATTGCTTGTTTGAGCAATGTTTTGGATCTGTATAGAAGGAGGAGAACCAGTCCAAAAAGATGACTGAAGATGTATTTATTTATTTTATATTACTCAAAATCTTTGTAATGCACATGATCTACAATCAGATTCTATCCAATTTATCACCAAAGGCCCACTGAAACAAAACAGTCTTCAGAGACTCTTTAAACATATCCAAACTCCTCAGGAAAGGAATGGAAAACAAAAATGAGAATGTTATAATGCCCTTATATTGCTTTATGGTACGGTTGCATCTCAAATACTGTTTGCAATTCTTGTTGCCATTTCTCAAAAAAGATAAAACAAAGCAATACAAATAACAAATCATCATGTTACAAGTAACCGTAATCACAAGATGCTATAACGTCAATAAAACTTATTGAACATTAAAAAAAAGGTATAGCAGAATTAGAAAAAGTACAGAGAAGGGCGATGAAAATGATAAAAGGGATGGGATGACTTCCCTATGAGGAAAGGCTAAAGCGGCTAGGGGCTCTTCAGCTTGGAGAAGAGATGACTCGGGGGTGATATGATAGAGGTCTATAAAACACTGAGTGGAGTAGAAAGGGTAGATATGAATTGCTGGTTTACTCTTTCCAAAAATACTAGGACTAGAAGTCATGTGATGAAACTACTAAGTAGTAGATTTAAAACAAACTGGAGAAAATATTTCTTGACACAATGTGTAATTAAACTCTAGAATTTCTTACCAGAAGATGTGGTGAACTCAGTTAGCTTAACAGAGTATACAAAAGTCTTGGATAATTTCCTAAAAGAGAATTCCATAGACCATTGGGGAAGTCCACAGTTTATTCCTAGGATAAGCAGCATAAAATCTGTTTTAGTACTTGAGATCTTGCTAGGTACTTGGGACCTGGGTTGGCCACTATTGGAAACAGGATACTGGGCTTGCTGGGCCTTCGGTCTGTCCCAGTATGGTATTTCTTATGTCCATAAATTTTAAAGAGGAAGGCAGTGCAGCCCAGAGCTTTGGCCCTTCAATATAAGAGATAGAAGCTCTGCATTCTTCTTACTGAATTAAATGAAAGAAAGACACATCAAGCAGAGTCAGTAAAGCAGATTATAAAGACCTGGATAGTTGATGTAGGTGCAAGCTTGAGGAGATCATAGATGGTGCAGTATTAGTCAGAACCTTCATGCATCTACAGTAGCTACTAAGCAAATATATAATTTAATACAAGATTTTGCTGCTTGTTTCCAAAATGGTAGAAATGTGATCAAATTTTGATAGTTCACACAAGGCATGTGCCATCGCATTTGTGCTATCTGTAAAGACCTCAAAGTTGTTGGGTTTTTTAGGTAATCCATGGAGCAAGCTGTTGCTGTAGTCCAATATTCTGAATAATCATTCTAAAGTTGACTTGAATTAAACATCTAATCAGTCTAAAGTTTGAAAAATAACACCAATCCTCCTTTTCACTTGGTCTCTCATAGTTAAAATAGAATCCAGGATTATGTCCAGTATTTGAATCTTGCCAACAGCGGCAGCATCCCAAACAGTGACTCCGAACCATTATCAGCCCTTAGAGGCTGGAGGAGTTGCCGTACAGTGAGAGATTGGAGAAACTGGGCCTCTTCTCCCTTGAAAAAAGGAGACTGAGAGGGGACATGATCGAAACATTCAAAATGCTGAAGGGAATAGACTTGGTAGATAAAGACAGACTGTTCACACTCTCCAAGGTAGGGAGAACGAGAGGGCACTCTCTAAAGTTGAAAGGGGATAAA
Source organism: Geotrypetes seraphini (assembly GCF_902459505.1). Classification (NCBI taxonomy): domain Eukaryota; kingdom Metazoa; phylum Chordata; class Amphibia; order Gymnophiona; family Dermophiidae; genus Geotrypetes; species Geotrypetes seraphini. Next base: position 32,763,721 of record NC_047101.1, on the reverse strand, counting down.
TTCCGTACAAACGTAAGAAAGTTCTTCTTCATCCAGAGAGTGGTGGAGAGCTGGAACGCTCTTCCAGAGTCTGTTGTAGGGGAAAACACCCTCCAGGGTTTCAAGACTAAGCTGGACAAGTTCCTACTAAACTGGGATGTACGCAGGTAAGGCTGGACTCATTTAGAGCACTGGTCTTTGACCTGGGGGCCGCCACGTGAGCGGACTGTTGGGCAGGATGGACCACTGGTCTGACCCAGCAGCGGCATTTCTTATGTTCTTATGATTGACATTTGTCATGGGCAGATGTTCCAGGATTCTGCACCGTGTGTGCTCTTTGATAATGTCATGTGTGCACGTTGTTTTAATCCCTTGATTTAAACACAGCCTCAGGAATGTCCCTTTTTAACCCAGTTCACCATTTGTGCAATCTGAAAGCCTGCATTTAGTTTTAGCTAAGCAGAGGAGGGTAATTTTCAACCAAGCCCCATTTTGTCATGATGAATGGCTTTGGAAATTGTCCTCAAAGTGGCATTTTGCAGATGATATTTTAGGTAGAAGAGATATTAAAAATAAATAATAGTACTTGACTGCAGTGTGTTTTCCTCTCCCCCGTGACATGTTGTCAAAGCTCTCATGCCTCAGCTATATAAAGATTGCAAAACAGCTATCAGCATAATTATATAACCTCTATTGTAAAGCTGAGGATTTAAGAGGAAGTGTGAAGAAAGGGATGACAAACATGATCTGGCTCTATCTTTTCATTCTACAATAATTATGTTTAAGGACCTGTCTCAGTGTCCCGAATGGGACATTGTTAGGAAAGTGAGAACCGTTTTCTACTCTTGTTATTGCTATATCTTGAGAAATTAAGTGAGAACAAATTAAAGTCAATTTGAACATAATGACTTGGTTCTTTTTATTTTTCTGTTTGAATTTTTATTTATTTACTTTTCATACTTGTGTTTTCCGATCAGTATTCAAATGGAAATAGCTGGACAACTGCTACAGGTGTCTGGATATTTCTCTTACGCTCAAGCTATCTGCAAGTATTCTGGGGCATTGTCTAAATCAGGGCTGCCCAAGTCTGGTCCTCGAGATCTACTGGCAGGCCAGGTTTTCAGGATATCCACAATGAATATGCATGAGGAAGATTTACATGCACTGCTTTCTTGGTATGCAAATCTCTCTCATGCATGTTCATTGTTGATATCCTGAAAACCTGGCCTGCCAGTAGATCTCGAGGACCAGACTTGGGCAGCCCTGGTCTAAATAGTGCTACTGAATATCTTTCTAGACTGCACGGGTGCTATTTGGATAGTGCTGGGGGGGAGGGGGGGACAAAGGCAAAGCATAGGCAGCCCTAGCACTTACCTCATTATTGGAGATATTCAGATCATTGGCAGTGGTGACGGTAGCAAGACCACGATCGTACTATTGAGCTAGTGCATTTCCCTGACGCAGCCGTATAGCGGCGAAACAAGGGCTTTGTAGGAAAGGCTTTGATGAAAGAGGCTTGGAGTGCAGTAGAGCGTGTAGTCATTAAGGGCGTTTTTTGGGTGAACAACTGTGAATGGACAGAGATGACACCATTCTGGTGAAGACGCCAGCACTAGATGAGTATTTAAATATTTTGTCATTTAAACCCTGTGCACAATGGTGGGCTTCGTCCCTAGTTAAAGTTTCAGGTGTGTCAGTGGCGTTTTTTTAGTGCCTTTGACAAGAAATGAGAGGCTAAAAGTCAACGTTGGTTGCCATTTTTGTATGGAAATTCTTGAGGCTCTTTCTCCACTGTGTTTGCACTATCACCCACATTATTCAACATTTACATCTCATCCATAGGACACCTACTGCAAAAGTTTAATTTAAACTACTATATATATGCTGATGATATTTCTATTTTAATCCCCTTGAATAGCATATCAAATGAAACCTTAGAATACATTTTGTATATTATGACTGAAATCGAACATTGGACTATCAACTTTAAACTGAAACTAAATACAGAAAAGACAAAAGTTTTCTTAGCAAGCCCAAAGGATAAAATTACTAGAACATCGCTATATCTAAAAGACCATGTATACCCGATTTCAAAAACTATAAAAATATTAGGAGTCACATTAGACACACATCTGACTATGGTCGAACACACAAATATAGTTGGGAAGAAGTGCTTTTTTGCACTATGGAAATTAAAGACCATTAAAAAATACTTTGACCGTTTATCATTTAGATTATTGGTGCAGTCTTTGGTTTTATCCATATTAGACTACTGCAATATCGTTTATTTGGGTATACCTAAAAAAAACAGTGAGGAAATTAAGAATAGTACAGAACACGGCTGAAAAAAAGTGACCATGTTAGTCCCTACTACAAACAGCTGAACTGGTTACCAATGGAGGCATGAATAATGTTTAAGTTTCCTTGCGTTTGCTTCAAGCTGGTTTGGGGACTAGCTCCCACCTATCTTTTATCCCATTTTGTGTTATATAACACATACAAGGATAACCAGAAATTGTAATCTTTTTGCATACCTAAGCATCACTGGCTGTAAATACAAATCCCTTTTGGATAGGACTTTCATGTTTCAAGCAAGTAAACAGCAGTCTTGGTTAGTTAACTACATTAATGGAGCTAGGCTGACCTACGGCGCCTTTAGGAAAGAAATTAAAACTGCATTGTTCGATAGATTTATCTCCTAAACAGAAACTACACTAAATCTAACAATTTTATTATGTCTAGCCTTGTGTAATATGTTGTACTTTTATAATTTGTATATTGTAATTCGCTGATTGTCCAGTTCTCTTCCTAGAAGTCGTCTGATTATGGCGGTATAGAAGAATAAAGTTATGCACCGCTGGCTGGTAACATCGAGCCCTTATTTTTTTATTTTAAGTTATCATATTTCTATTGCTTGTGAGAAAAGTTACTGCCCCCAGCTTTATCTGGAGAACCTTCCAGATAGCAGGTTCAATATCACCGCTATCCGCATAGTACAACAGTTTGCTACTGATTTCAAGAAAGCTTGAGAAACATATGTAGGGTCTGCAAGAGTGAGGAAACTGCACTGGTTACCAATTTATAGCCCGCCTATCCTGCGATTCTAGGCAGGTAACAATAAAACACGCATAATAAAATAACACACGATTACATGGCAATGAAAATTATACAAACAGTTAACATCAAAGAACTACTGTAATCAAAACAACTGAAAAAAAACAGGCAGAAAGCATGTCAAACATAAAATTATTTATTTCGTTTCTAAAATTTCTAGACTGTCTATAACTAAGCGGTTAACAATTAAAACATTCACAATAGTTCAACGACGGTACAGTTACAAATGCATTCAGTTACATCACAATCACATGGCAATTTAGGGCCCGATTCACTAACCTGCCCGATCGTGCCCGATCCGTGTCTGATCCGGGCAGGGGCGATCAATTCAAATGGGGGCGATCGGAGGTACGCCCCCATCTGAGAACACGGATCGCTAGGTAGCAAACCAAATGCATGCGCAGACCATGTACTTTGCTTGTAGATGGTCTGCGCATGCGTTTGCTGTCCTTTTTTGCTGGGGAGGGGGTTAACTTTTACTTTTACTGGTCCCGACTCTCCTGCTCTCCCAGGGAAGGGAGCAGCCTCTTCCCCTTCGCCAACTTGACACTCGACAAAAGTAGTGGCGCTAAAGTTCACTGCTCCGGTGAGTCCCTACCACGAAGAACCACAGCTAACTTTTTAAAAAGGAGGCATAATTATTGACTCTCCTGCTCTCTGCTGCCCTTCCCTGCAGTACAGCCCCACTTTAAACCCGCTGGTTAAACCACAGGCTCGCACTGCGGAGTTGGGGCGGCAGAGAGCAGGAGAGTTGGGGCAGCAAGAGCAGGGTAAGGGCTAGCCTTCGGTGCTGTTCTGGGAGAGAGCAGTTTTTTACACAAGCGACTGGTCCTCACCGGTCGCTTGTTTTTTGATCGGCCAGCCCGTCGGTGTGTGAGGAAAAAGTGTAGTGAATCATGTCCTTCTTGCTTTGAATGTCGTTTCCCCTCATTTGCATGCACAGATCGGGATCGGATCGGTACACAGGTTAGAAAATTGAGTCGCAAAGGGCTCGCAAACCGATCGGTAGACAATCGGTTTGCTTAGTCTGCTTAAGTTATGTCAAAAGCTCAACAGATATACATATACATCCCCATTAAATAAGGTGAAGTAATCACAATTCAGGTTTCTTATCAAATATGCCTACTAGCAAAGTTTCAAAGGAAAGCCTCCACATGCAGTGGTGTCTTCAACATCTTTCTAAACTGTAAACGGTCAGAACAGGGCCTCAGAATGCAACGGATGGAATGGACAACATTGTCATCCTGGATTTGGCATACCGAACAGTTTTCTCCTTCATGGAAGTCAGCCTCCTAGTACCCTCAGACCTCCGATTCCTCCTCGGCCGGTATACCTCCCTCAGTTTATGAAAGGAGTGCTTGTTCAAACTGCCTAGTTTTTAACATCTTCCTAAACTGCAGAATCCCTGACAGACTTCTCAACTCCATGGGCAACTCGTTCCAGTACAAAACCCCTTGTATCATCAACATAGCCCCAGAGTCTCGCCACACTCAAAGATGGCACATCCAGACACAACTTGTCCATGGATCGTAATACTCGTAACGGCTGATAATACTGTAACAGAGAACGAAGTATAGAACCACGTATTATTTTTAAACTATGCTTTTGAGTTTTGGGGATTTTGCATGGCTATGGCCCCCCTTTTATCAAGCTGCATTAGGGTTTTTTTAATTGTGAGTCGCTGCGGTAAAAACTACGACGCTCATAGGAATTCTGTGATTTAAGAAACCCTAATACAGCTTGATAAAAGAAGGCCTATATGTTTTCAGAAATTCAAGCCCAGAATCTAGAGAATATCAAACTTTGCATTACCCAAATCCTAGGAACCCTGTTTATAAGACGATATTTTCATTAACGTTTCATATCAGGCTGCGAGTTACCATAAATGATAAGATACCAGATAAATTATAGTAAACTAGTGTTTTAGCCCGTTACATTCATTACAGTAATGGGTGCTAGAATAGCCCCATCTATATCCTGATTCCACCCATGCCCCACCTCTACCAAGTCCGGATCCTGCCTCCCTCTGATCCCAGTCCCACCACCTCACCTTTCACCATTACCTTAGTCCTCTGTACCCTTTTGGCCCTCATCGATCCTCCACTGCATCCCTTTCAGTTCCAGCTCCATTCCTATCAATCCTTCCTTCCCTTGCCTCCAAGGCCATTCTTCCTGTCCCTATATTCCACCCCCACCCAGTTTCTCTTCCTTTTTTACCCTTTCTCTTGTACCCCACCCCAGGACCAATTTCTCTGTCGTCTCTCCCCTGCCTACTCCCACAGTACTGCAACTGTCCCCCTCCCCATTCCAACATCTGCCACTTTAGCCCTCATCACCCAACCGCACCCTAACACCAGAGCCTGCACCAAGTCAAACCCCAACCCCCAATGATATCCTCAGACCACTCTCTCCAGCTCTTGACTCCACCACCTACCTCCTCCCCGGCCACTGCACTGAATCTTTGGACAGGCTTGCCCCAAAAGCTGCAAAAAAAAAAAAAACCCCTTTGAATATTCCTAAATACAGTAGACTTTCAGTTATCCAGCATCCATGGGGATTGGTAGATACAGCATAACTGTAGTTTTTGGTTGCTTGAGAGTTACTATAAAAATAGTTTTATCTCCCTTCCCACCTCAATCTCGTCCTCTTCCTCTCCCTAACACCCTCACCCCCATTTGTAGGTCCAGTATCTGTTCCTCCTTTCCCACCCTCATTTATGCTGTAGGTCACTTTATCTCCCCCACTTCTCAACCCTGTCCCTCCACACTTATGGGTCTAACATCCATCCATCTCTCCTCCCCAACCCTTCACCCTGATGGACCCTCCACACACACACACCTGGTCCACCACCCCCATAGGTCTGCCCTCCCTCCCTCTGCATGGGTCTGGCCTCCTGGACCCCCATTACTTACCCGAGGCGGCAGCAGCGGTCCTGACCTACCAACCCCTCCTCCCTCCCTCTGTGCCCCAAAGCAGCAGCGGTCCTGATCTGCCAACCTTCATCCCTCGCTCCAGCCCCAAAGCAGAAGCAGCAGCAGTCTTGACCCGCCAACCCCCCATTCCTTACTCAAAGCAGCAGTGGCAGCGCTGTAAACAGGCTGTTCACAGCCAGCCCCGACAGGGCCTTTCCTCTACCACATCCGAAGTGATGTGACAGAGGAAAGGCCCTGCCAAGGTTTGCCACGAGCAGCCTGTTTACACTGTTTGCACTGCCACTGCTGCTTTGGACTGCTGCTACTGCACTACTAAGGGTTTTATTATTATTGATTTCAGAAATTGTTGAGGATTTACATATTCAGGAAGTATATCAATATTAAATAATTTTGTCCCTCTTTAATCAAGCCGCATTAGGATTTTTATCACGGATCACTGCAGTAAAAACTCTGACACTCGTAGGAATTCTATGAGCATCAGAACTTTTACCACAGTGGCCCATGATTTTAAAAAAAACCCTAACGCAGCTCGATAAAGCGAGGTCTTTTATTTTCTATAGTTGCAATTGTGACAATCCTGTGCCCAGTCTCTTGTTCTGTTAGTGTAGGATAGAAATGTGTCAATATAACGTAATGGATGGATGGACAGACTGGATAAATTAGGTGATCTTTATCTGCCTTCTTTTTTCACTGTTTTGATGCGCCGGCTGAAGTCCAGGTTACAGGTGTTGAATATCTGGATTTTATTTAATTACTAAGACCAGTGTTTGAAAAAAAAAAAAATACCAACCAAAGCACCTGAATATCAGGCCATTTGTTTCCATAATGTAGCAGGTTTTAGATTTACCTTTTGTGCGTGTAGTTGAGCCATGGCCCATGTGGTCTAAACCTATTAAATCTCAGTATATTGAGCCATGGGATGCTGAGCACAGCTTGCACCCTCACTGGGAGGCTGGGGGGAGGGTGCCCGAAATGCTGTAGCTACTTTTTCTTGACGGTCCAATGTTCACATTGGTTATTTAAATTTAAGCCGGATTTCATGGCTCATCAATAGTCCTGGAGCATGTTAAACATAAAAGATAAAATTCAAAACAGTAGGATAAAAGCAATTCTTCCCTGCTTTGTCTCCCCTCTAGCAATGCATCTGCTTGGCCTCAACTGGCAGCTTCAGCCAGCAGACGGACACACCTTTAACAATGGGATACGGACAGGGCTGCCAGGGAGTGATGACGTGCAAACAATGCCATCTGGAGGGAGAGGTAAGCCTGCCACATTCACAGCGTCCTGATCAAAAATTACTAAACGTTTATGATTATTCTGCAATAGAAATATTTGTCTGTTTGCGTTTAAAAGCAGATTACTGTTGTAAATTAATGTGTAATACAACTGCCTGTTGTTTGGTTTCCTCTCTCCTACCAAACATCTCCCCACTCGAGCCCTAAAGCTCCCGTGTGTACGGATTCAAAGCACAAGCAAGCAAAACAAACCATGGAAAGCAAATACATTTAAAAATGAATTTATAGTTAATCTACTCAGATCAGTGGTTCCCAACCCAGTCCTTGGGATACACATGGAGGACCAATTTCAAAAAGGACATCTAAGTCCGACTTGGACATTTCCCACAAATTGCCCAAAGTCGGAAGCATGCAACTGTCCATTTTCAAAAGCTGAGCTGCTAGACGTTCAAAAATGTCTAATTTTGAAAATCGCCTAGTTGAATGTTGACCAACCTTTAGGGTGCCTAATTTTATACCTCCTTTTTGACCACAGAAACATCCAAGTTGAAAACATCTAAATCCAGACCATTTGGATATGTGAGTGGCCATCATTGTGATGGGCTAGCCACACAGACATGCTTGCCCTGGATCAGTAGCATGGAGTGTTGCTACTCCTTGGGTTTTGGCCAGTTACTAGTGGCCTGGATTGGCCACTGTGAGAATGGGCTACTGGGCTTCATGGACCATTGGTCTGACCCAGTAAGGCTATTCTTATGAGAGGAGGAGAGGCACCGGCACCAGTGCCCTCTGTGAAGATAGCACCCACAGCAGTCTGCCCTCCCCCCGTCCACCTTACGGCACCACTGACCATGGGTACCCGCGGAGCAAATAAGCAATTTTAAAAGAGCAGAATACTTGAAAATGCAGCTCTGGTATTTTTTATTTTATTTTTAGGAATTTATATTCAAAGTTATCTAAGCGGTTTACAATCAAGCATTTGTCCCTATCTGTCCCAGTGGGCTCACAATCTATCTAATGTACCTGGGGCAATGGAGGATTGAGTGACTTGCCCAGGAGCAGCATGGGATTTGAAGCCACAACTTCAGGATGCTGGGGCTGTTGCTCTGACCACTAGACCATTCCTTGCATGAGAGCAAACTATGGAAATAAAATCTCTGCGTGTACTTTCACTCCCTAGACCTAACTGCACCACTCATTGATGTGGGTAAAAGTGGGCACATTAGGAAAAAATTCCTGATTCTATAAATGGCATCTAAGTCCTAAGCACCATTCGGCGTGGTTGTCAATCAACTGCTAGGCACCATTTATAGACCAGGCCTTTTGGAATCTAAGCATTCTTAGGCACCAGTAGGCGTTGAGGGGCTGATCGAGACTTTCAAAATACTGAAAGGAATCGACAAAATAGAGCAGGCAAAACAATTATTTACAATGTCCAATGTGACACGGACAAGAGGACAAGGACTGAAGCTAAGGGGGGACAAGTCCAGGACAAATATCAGGAAGTTCTGCTTCACGCAACGAGTGGTGGACACTTGGAATGCTCTCCCAGAGGAGGTTATTGCGGAATCCACCATTCTAGGATTTCAAAGCAAACTAGACGCACAGAGAGGCATAGAGGGATATGGGTGACTAAAATTATGCCAGGTGTACACCTGGCTGGGCCTCCGCGTGTGCGGATCGCCGGATATGATGGACCAAAGGTCTGATCCGGAGATGGCAGTTCTTATGTTCTATAAAAGGCACCTAAAAAATAGGTGATGACCAAAAGCGTGTGGGGACAATCACACGCTGACAAAGCTGCTAGGACAAACGCGTGTAGGACGTCAGCGCGCCGGATTAAAACTTAACTTTAAAGCGCTCTGAGGGAAGTGGTGAGGGGGGAGAGAAAAGTGTCATTTTTCCCTAAAAAAGAGGGAAAAGTTACACTTTCTTCTGTAAACCCCTCCCCCCCCCCACACACACACAAACGGCAGTGGCAACACTTCTAAGTAAAGTGGGGGGTTCCCCCCCCCCAAAAAAAAGCCCCCTCGGAGCGCTTTAAAATTAAGTTTTAATCTGGCACTCTGACGTCCTGCACGCATTTGTCTGAGCGGCTTTGTCGGCGTGCAGTTGTCCCGCGCGCTCTAGTCTATGAGCCAAAAAATAGGCGCCAGCTGTGTGTCAATTGCCCTTATGCGCTGTTTACAGAATCGTGGCTAGCGGTACCTCTGTGAAAACGTAGGCGCCTGAAATGTAGGCGAACGTTTGAATGTTTTACATTTCAGGCGCCTGAGTTTTTGGAGAATTGTGTTTAGCGTTGCCTAAGTCATGCTCCGCCCGCATAAACACCCCCTTAGGCTTTAGGCATCGCTAAGTGCCATGCGATAGGCGCCTATGTTTTATGGAATTGGATAGGCGCCTATTGCACAATTAAAAAAGTTTTCTAGTTATTGAGCCTATTAAGGGTTTTTGCCAATTAAATTAGACACCTTTGGTAGAATTTCCCAGTGAATGCTTAGATGCACAGCCATTTAGCAAAGGGTTTGGGGTTTTTTTTTGGTCTAAATGAGTATAAGCACCTACTGACTCCTGTCATCATATGCCCAAATCCTGCCCTGTATCTGCCCCCTAACCATGCCTACTTGCCAGTAGGTGCCGGAAGGCACCTTAAAATAGATGCCTACCGTGAAGTGGTAGGTACCTATTGGCAAATAAATCTTTTAAATTATTTTTAATTGGTTTTTGATGGCACTTTCAATTATCAGCAAAATATATGGCGCCTGAAAACTTTGTTGTTCTCACAATTTTTAAATGGTTTAACTACAGCCTTAATGAACTGATAATATTATAGTTCTTTTTCTTATCTACTTTAGTTTTTAATTAGTTCTTCCTTCTCCTATGTTTTCTGCTATGTACTCTAGTCTTAATTACATGTGAACCGAGTCGAGCTCCACTGGGAGATGACCCGGTGTATAAACCAAAGATTAGATTAGATTGGCAAGGTGCCTATCTTCAGGCGCCATTTATAGAATCTTGGTCTTAGGACTAGAATCAGTAAATGGCGCTCAGAAAACGTTGGTGAAGAAAGTACGCGTGGTTAGTAATGGGAGTTGACAGGATGGCACATATCACGCCAATTGTGAAGCAATTACATTGGTTACCAGTTGTATTTCGGGTGCAACATAAAATTGTGGTCCATCAGACTATTTTACCATCAAACACCATGGTACTTTCGACAAGTTGTGGCACTCTATGAGCCTAATAGATCTTTATGATCCAAAAATCAAACGCTATAAATTCCGATAGCTCAGGGAAATTATGCAGACACTAGAGTGATGGGCCAATTACGACTGTGTGTAAATTGGTTTCAATTTTAAAAGCAGTTGAAAACTCAGCTGTTTCTTACTGCATTTTTGTGATTTATTAGGTGACATTTGAACAGAAGAAATTGTTTAATTATGTAGATTTTATGACATGGTTAGTTTTTATCTTATGTATATTTTAATTGATGTAATCCATTTAGTTTTTTTTGTAAATAGTATAAAATAGTTTTCTTAAATAAATAGCTTCTCCAAGGTGGGCGCCATTTATACACTAGCGTGTAGCACTAGGATCTATGCCCAACTTTGGGTACACCTGCTGAAACCTGTGCAAATCCTCGCACCTAAATTAGGGGCAGACCTCCCAAATTTTATACTACTGCGCTCATCTTTTATTAACACCCCCTGTTATAGTTGCACGCAAAAAGATTTCCAAGTGCATCTATACAAAACATCAAGATGTATACATAAATCCAGATTGTTGCTAATTATGAATAAAAAAAAATAACCAACAAATATTCAGAGTAAAGCTGCTAATAGTGGAAGGTAACAGGCTAAAAGGCAAGTATCTAACATGGAGAAAAAGACCTCAGTGTTTCAAGGAGACGACCAAGAAACTATATAGTCAGTTATAAACTGCCATACAAAAAACATCCCAAGTCAAAAAACTCCATGGAAAAGATTTATAAAGATACAGTTTAAAGTACACAAATTAAACTGCAAATAACAGTAAAAAACTTGCACTTATCTTCCATTCATCTCCCACAGGCAGTGGAATTAAATATCCATTGCTCCAATACGGAACCAAACACACTTTTCAAAGAATGAACTCAGTATTCCCGACAGGCCCTGTTTCGCCAAGTGGCTGCATCAGGGGAATATCTTTAGAAAGAGAGCAACAGCTTCAAAAAGTCTTCCGCGGTGTGGTGAGCCGGAAGTGAGACACTGCTTGCGTTTGCAATAGAAAGGGGCCTTAAAAGGACAGTTATTGCCCAAAAGCATCTTGGAAGAAGAATGTTTTTAATTTTGATGTTTCCGTGGACTTGAAAAAGAACCAGAAAAGTATACAAAATAAGATTGCTCAGTAAGATAAGAATGAAACCACTGAAAGGCTTTGTCAGTAATATGTAAATCCATAAGATGGTCAACCATATTTCCCCATGTATAGGCCGCGGCCTATACATGGGTTTTACAATCCCCTACAGTGGGTGCGGCTTCCTTATATGGGGCGGCCTATCTAAAGACATTGTAGATAAGCCGCCCCTTTGCAAGATCAGCCGTGGAGTCCTCTGTACCTGCAGCTCCCTCCTGGACGGCTACCGGCTGCCTCCTGCCTCATCGCAGCCAGTGGTGCAGGGCAAGAGCAATCTTTTCAGCATCCAGCCGGCCCCATGCTGCTTCCTCAATGCCTGCGCCAGTTCTTGCGGGACTCGTGAGAACTGACGCAGGCATTGAGGAAGCAGCGCAACGCCAGCTGGATGCTGGAAAGACTGTTCCTGCCCTGCACCGCTGGCTGCAACGATGCAGGAGGCAGCCGGCAAATGGGGGGGGGAGGGATGTATAGGCCGCCCCAGCCACCCCATTGTATGGGCCGTTTTAGGTTTTAAAATGCTTAGATAAGCCGCAGCTAGTAACATGGGGCAGCTTATCTAAGAGTTTTAAATCCCAAATCGGCATTTCTTGCGGCATATACATGGGGGAGGCCTATACATGGGGAAATACAGTAATAAAATAGAGTGATCCACCAAGTCAAAGGAAGCAGACGTATCCAACAAAAAAAAAAAAGAACATCGCAATTGTCGTCCAGTATTGATCTTACATAATTTATATGACCTAAAAGTGAGTGTTTGGTTGCGTGATGTTACTGTAAATTCGACATTTACTGTATAATGACTAGTCTGTGAGTTACTACATTGATATGCTTAGAAAAAATTAAAGAAAGCACAACTCTCATTAAATCTGTTGTACAGAATAGCTCTTTTAGGATTTCTTAATAGTGTATTAGAGCCTTTTGTTTAACAAAACTAGGGAATAGTACCTTTCACAACATTTACCTAACAGGATAATTACAAGCATCTATAAGAGCCCTAATCAGTCTGCATTGATTGTTTTGTCAGGGAGTTTGGGTCACCAATCAGGATATATTGGCAATAAGTTAATTAAAAACCATCCCTCCTCCCATAATGCTTAATTTAATCATTTATTTTTTGTAGCATTTTAATCAAGATACATGTGCTCAAAGGATAATCCTATTTAGCAATTAATAGCTGTATATAACATGAATTAGACTGCAAGGGAGGCATATTAAAAGTTTCCCCAGTCATGATTCTCACTCCTGGAAGGCTCTGCTACCTGTTATTTCCAAAAGATGGCAACATGGATTTCTAACATCTGTGTTGCAGGATGCACTTTGCAATGCATAGCAGTCCTATAGAAATATCTAACATTTAGTCAGGAGTAGGGATCATTCCGTCTAGCATCCAGTTTTAAGTAAACGCATGGTAGTACAGACAGAAAAGAGAGGCTCACACTAGCACACCAGTCTTCAAAATTTTAGCTTTAGTTGTGAACATTCACACAGTCTTCAGAAACTTAAACCTATGAAAGTAAAAAAAAACCCAACAACCCATATGCATGTCTTCTCTAAGGGGTTCGGAACATTAGTAGTAGTGAGAGAAAGGTAGCTCTGACCTAAAACTCAACACTATACAGGTTCATGATATGAAACCGCAGAGGGATGGCCTCAGTAACAACCCTAATGAAGATTTTATTCATGGAAAAGGTGGCAGAAGTTTGGAAGGACTTTTGGGAGGAAGTGCTGGAGACTGAGATTCAGAGAGACAAGAAACTCAATTACAGGGAATTATACAAATGGTACATAAAAATCAGTGCTGGGAGTTCTATAAAGATCATTCTGAAATAAGGGTTCTATATAGAATAATGTTGAGTGCCAGTATTTACGCCAGCTGAAACCTGGCTCGCAGCTCATGGCATGGTTATTGAAGGTATTTCTCGTAATGAACAAGTTTTCCCATTGCTGGCTGAGTTACTTTGGCTTCCAGTTTAAGATCTTGGGGTATTCATGGTATTAAGCTTTATTAAGGGATTTCTTGAAGAGTATAGTTTTTATTTCCTATGTTACTAATGACATGGAATTTTGTACCATTTCAGCCTATTGATATCTTTTAGTGGCCCTTTTTATACTTTTCAGCATTTAGAAACATGGTTATGACTCACAAGAGATTCCACTAAAAAACCCCTGCCTACAAAGCATCCAAGCTGCACTCATACACCCATAACCACACCCTCCGCTCCAAAGCAGAACAAAGACTCAGCATTCCCGCAGAGAGATCCCTCCGGATGAGCACGGCATGTAAACGCTCCTACAGCCATTTCCTCCCTCAGCTATGAAACCAGCTACCCACACAGATAAGGTCACTAGACTCATTAATGTCGTTCCGTAGAGCAATAAAGACCTTCCTCTTCCAACAATTGGGCCTCAACTGAACAGCTTCCTCAATTTACTCTCCAATTACTCTTTGCTATGACTAGGCTGGACTCTCGACTAGTTCTGTAATTGTCTAAATGTAACCTAATTGTTAATCAAAACTATTCTGTTCTTAAATTGATTGTGAATGTCAAATTGTAACCTGTTCTGAGCTTCTAGGAAAACGGGATAAAAATCTAAATAAATAAGAAACACAATGGCAGATAAAGGCCAAATGGCCCATCTAGTCTGCCCATCCGCAGTAACCATTATGTCTTCCTCTCTCTAAGAAATTCCACGTGACTATCCCAGGCTTTCTTGAATTTAAACCCAGTCTCTATCTCCACCACTTCTTCCGGAAGACTGTTCCATGCATCCACCACCCTTTCTGTAAAAAAAAAGAACTGTGTCCTTGACCGTCCACCTGGTCGCAAAAAACTCCAAAGCAGGGATGAAGGTCATCAAACTGACTCCCCATGAAAGTATTTCCAAGAAATTGTCACCTAAAGCATAGGCTCAGGAAATGAAAAACCCAGCCTTCCTTTCCTGTCTGTTAAAATTCAAAACTATGTCAGAATGGTTTATTGCAATGGACCAAACGGCTGTGTGCAGTTCTTTGCAAGATCCCATCTAGGCTGCCTTGATCCATGTTTCTTGCTAGGTGGTTTATAAATTTGAGGGGGGTTTATAAATTTGAGGGGGCATTCGGAGAAACTGAAGGGAGATAGGTTCAAAACAAATGCAAGGAAGTTTTTCTTCACCCAAAGGGTCGTGGACACTTGGAATGCGCTACCGGAGGAAGTGATCAGGCAGAGTACGGTACAGGGATTCAAACAGGGTTTGGACGGATTCCTGAGGGATAAAGGGATCGTGGGATACTGAGGGAGGAGCTGGGATGTAACACAAGTATAGAAAGCTAACCAGGTAATAAGTATAGAAACCCAACCAGGTAATAAGTATAGAAAGCCAACCAGGTAATAAGTATAGAAAGCCAACCAGGTAATAAGTATAGAAAGCTAACCAGGTAATAAGTATAGAAACCCAACCAGGTAATAAGTATAGAAAGCTAACCAGGTAATAAGAATAGAAAGCTAACCAGGTAATAAGTATAGAAAGCCAACCAGGTAATAAATATAGAAAGCTAACCAGATAATAAGTATAGAAACCCAACCAGGTAATAAGTATAGAAAGCTAACCAGGTAATAAGTATAGAAACCCATCCAGGTAATAAGTATAGAAAGCTAGCCAGGTAATAAGTATAGAAACCCAACCAGGTAATAAGTATAGAAAGCCAACCAGGTAATAAGTATAGAAAGCTAACCAGGTAATAAGTATAGAAACCCAACCAGGTAATAAGTATAGAAAGCCAACCAGGTAATAAGTATAGAAAGCCAACCAGGTAATAAGTATAGAAAGCTAACCAGGTAATAAGTATAGAAAGCCAACCAGGTAATAAGTATAGAAACCCAACCAGGTCGTGCATGTGCAAGACCGGAGGGTTAGGACTTCGATGGGAAGATAGGACTTCAATGCGAAACCAAGGTGGCAAGAGAGCCCCTTCTGTTGATTCAGACAGGTCGTGACCTGTTTGGGCCACCGCGGGAGCGGACTGCTGGGCAGGATGGACCTATGGTCTGACCCGGCGGAGGCACTGCTTATGTTCTTATAAACAAGTAAATACCGCTTGGGGGGGGGGTCCCCTTGACCTATCCTGATGTAAGCCAATATGCTGGGTTCCAGGAGAAGTTTTGTAATGGAGCTGAGGAGTGCCTAACCTAACCTAACACCGTAAGTTCAACGCGGTGAATAACAGATTAAAAATAACATAACTTTAAGATGATTAAATTAATTTGCTAAATATTTTGAAAAAGATGAGTTTTCAATTGAGTTCTAAAGGGCTTGTAAGAACAAGCAGTACGCCACAGTGGCCTAAATTCCCTGTCATAGAAAACGGCCTGAAATGCTAGTGTACGTTCCAAGGATTTCTTGCTCTTACAACCTTGAGCAGACAGAAAATTAAACAATGCATGTGATTCTCTCCTATGTTTATGGAATGCTATGCCTATAGACACAAACGCATAAAAAACTTAATATTCTGAATCATCCCCGCCTCCTCTGTCAGTAAATAACTTAGGGGCCCTTTTACTTCACCCACACCTAACACATGAGAAAACACTTACCACAAAATGTATGAAAGCGGTTTGCAGTACTATCCCTTTTTCTGTGTGCTAATTAAATATTGTTCATCTGAAATTCAGCTGTATTTAGCTGGCCGGGAATTGCTCCCAGCCGGCTAAGTACCACTAAACCAGCTAATTGTCAATGTTTAGCATTATATGGCTGGCTACATTCAATGCATTGGCTTGTGATTGGCTATATCACATGACACAGACAGTACTCCCCCGATATTCACGGGGGTTCCGTTCCAGGAACCCCCGAGAATGTCGAAAAACTGTGAATATGGTTTTTAGGCAGCTGGAGAGGCAGGAGAGGGCAGCCGGAGCACCAGCGAGTGAAGAAAATCAGTCGTGGTATGCTCCGACCGCCTCTTCCTGTAATAAAGTCGGGCCTCACCAATCAGGAGCCGCTTTGACACACAGAGGACGCAGAGACCATGAGGGGGGAAAAGAATGGGGGTAAGTAGAGAAGAGGGGACAAGACAAAACTGTGTCCTCTGCCCTCCATTTTCAGCTCAACCCCCCCTCCCCCAAATTGAAGGTCTAGCTATAGAACTAGTGTGTAATTTACCTCTAACTCTTTGCTATTAATTTCTATGTCTCTCCTGTTAATTGATCGCTTTCTTTTGTCAGCTCAGGTATAAGGCTATATAGTTTTCAAAATATAGAGCCTGTACTGTGATACCTTCAAACGGTTATCTATACCATATCGTAATTTTTCGCTGTATTCTTTGAAATGTGCGGCCTATTCCAAACAGGTCCTCTCAGACATCACTTACCAAGCTGTATATCTTATACTTGCTCAGCAAATTGTACTTCTATAATTTTGCCTTCTTAAAGTCTATGTACTCTGTATTTCCTCTGACTATCTGCATACTGTAATTCGCTGAATGTCCAGCTCTCTTGATTGTAAACCGCCTAGAAGTCGCAAGATTGTGGCGGTATAGAAGAATAAAGTTATTATTATTATTTAGCTGGTTGTTACATGAGGCGGCAGGGTGCTGGTTATATTCCAGTGGTGATCAATGGACTTCATCATAAGGCGTAAGGGGACTTAAAGATCTCAATATGTATACTTTGGAGGAAAGATGGGTGCGGGAGAGATATGATAGAGATGTTGTGGTAAGAGCGGCTAATGCAGCTGATTCTAAGAAAGTTTGGACAATTTCCTGGAGAAAAAGTCTGTTATTGAGAAAGACATGGGGAAGCCACTGCTTCCCCTGGATCAGTAGCATTGAATGTTGCTTCTCTTTGGGTTTTGGCCAGGTACTAGTGACCTGGATTGGCCACCATGAGAACGGGCTACTGGTCTTGATGGACCATTGGTTTGACCCACTAAAGCTATTCTTATGTTCTTATGTATACCTGTTTTATAAAAGCAGAACAAGCTCCAATGTGCCTCGTAACCCTCAAGACTATTCCTAATAATGCACAGATTTGTACCTGCTACGAGGCTGGAGTGATAGTATGTGCAAACACTTCTATTTTGTAAGTTATGTGTTCAGTGCTTTTGCACGAGCACTTGCATACATGTGCACACTTGTGCAGTTTTATAAACTCCATTTTCTGGGTGTAAAACATATAGAAAAGGCTTTATAAAACCATCCTCTCCATGTCTGGAAATGTAAGTAGATGGCATTCTACTGGGATGGATTTGTGAATTTATACGATATATGCAGAATGACTCAGGGATCTATTTTAGTTCCAACTTTATTTAATATCTTTTTGGCCTCACTGGCTACAGTGATTCAGAATTTACGCATGTTATGCGGATGACATTCAGACGTTAATATGGAACAATTGTTGAGTTCAGGCTTTCCAGAGAAGGTGAACTCTTAGTTATCTGTCATTGCTGCATGGTTGGTTGGCCACAAATTGAAATTTAACCTGTTAAAATCTGATGCTTTTTGGTTTACAAAAAGCAATGTCTTGCCCTTATTTTCACCATGTATCGATGGCTATTCCATTGCTGTTAAAGATACAATTCTTTCACTCAACGGTTTAATTGACTGTGAGCTTTTTTTTGCACCCCAAACTTCATCCCTTGTGAAGAAATTATTTCTGTCTTTGAAGAAAATCTGCGCCCCTTATGGGCTGCACCCGGGGCGGACTGTTCACCCCCCCCCTCGCCCACCCCTTGGTATGCCACTGCCCCCGAGTCCAATATCAGACACTGTTGAGGAAGTGGCATCTTGCTACTGGCCAGCATACCTGCTGGTCAGCTCTTTCTGCCGCTCCCCTTCCCAGCATCTAATCTTTTCACCCTCTCCCCTCCCCCGATCAGCATTTTTTTCCTTTAAATTTGTTGGCGGCGGCATTGATTCACAGAGCGGCCCTGCCAACCCTGGTGCTTCTCTCAGCCCACCCCAGTGGAAAAAGGAAGTTGTCAGAGAGGGCAAAAATTGACCGGGTCGGTAGGACTGCTCTGTGAATCTCTGCCACCGCTGACAAATCTAAAGGTAGATGTGTGTGTGTGTGGGGGGGGGGGAAGATGGTAAAAAGATTAGTTGCCGGGAAGGGGAGCAGCAGAGAGAGCTTACTAGCAGGTATGCTGACCAGCAGCCACTGCCTCAGTTGACCTCATTATAGGGCTACCTCTGCCTCTATCTGGGGCCACTTTGGATTCTAATGAGCTGAAGGAGTACCACCAAATATCTTCCCAAGCAGCACCATGTCACTGCTGACCAGTGTGCGTCAGTAATATCCATCCCCACCAACCCACCTTCATTGGGGGGGATAATCTCAAGGTTGTGAGAAATTCCAAATACATTCTCTTTTGATTATTGAGGAATGTCTTGTCCTTTGACATGTGGCTCTTTTCCCATCCACTTTCCCCTATCTATACTGAGCCAGGTAGAGAGGCAGAGTAGCAGAAAACAAACCCCAGACCGACTGTGAGGGCTGCCCCAGAGGTTTCTGGGGGGACATCATTGGCCCCCCTGGCCTTGTATGAAGAACACTGCCCTAGGTATTGGGATTGTCTTTCTCTAACCATTGACCAGTTTTTCTGTTAAATCTTTGCTATTTCTGGGGTTATCGGAGCCCTTTTGTATCTTGAACTTATCTCTCTTTCACTTTGTTTTAGACAGCTTTTGTTCTGCCTTTCATCCTCCCTTCCACTGATTCCTGCTCTTATTTGTTCATTTTCTGTTCTGCTTGCTTTTTTTGATTTGGACTAGACACCGCTTTGATGTATTTGCGCTGTGAAAGGCAGTATATCAAATACAGCATATTAAAAAAAAAAAAATAAAAGATCACCAAAGGGCTATTTTTCTCACTTGCTTTGGAACCCCTCGTATCATCCTTCACATGTAACATGCCAGCAGTTTTCAAAGTGATTCACATGTATAACCCCACCCTGAGGTGTAACCCTTTTGTTAATGGGTTTCTAAGAAGATCTGTCCTGACACTGAACCCATCTCCCTGATCTGACAGCCAGTGAGTATGGCAAAGGTAAATGACAGAATATTTATTATTTCAGGCACTAGGATTGTAGTTAGATGCTGCACATGAAAGATTAACTACAGACAAATAAAACCATAAATATATAGTGTCAACCAGTTCCAGTAACTGACCATAGGACAGTAAACTATGAATAATGTATAGACCAGTGTTTTTCAACCGCTGTTCCGCGGCACACTAGTGTGCCACGAGATGTTGCCTGGTGTGCCGCAGGGCCGCCGGGCCCGGAGCTGACAGGGGGCCCGAGGCAGGGGCGCCAGTAGCTCGCCAAGGCAAAGTGAGTCAATCACCTAGGACTCACTTTGTCTTGGCGATCTAATCTATCGAGACGATAAGTCTTCTCCCCGACGTCAATTCTGCAGTCGGAGAGGAAGTTCGGGCCAGCCAATCGCTGCCTGGCTGGGCGGAACTTCCTCTCCGATTGCAGAATTGACGTCAGGGAGAGCATGCGTCGGCGTCGGCTTTGGGGCCTGTTATCCATTGGTGGGTCCTGTTCCCCGATGGCAGCGGCAGTGGCAGTGGCTTGGGGAACGGCAGGGAGAAAGAAAGAAAGGGGGCAGGCAGGGAAACAGAAGGAAAGAAGAGAAAAAGAAAGAAAGGTCAGGGAGAGAGGAAGAAAAAGTTGGGGGAGGGAATGAGGTGTGGAGGAGAGAAAGCATACAGGCTGATAGAAGGGAAGAAAGATTGGATGCACAGTCAGAAGAAGAAAGTGCAACCAGAAATCACCAGACAAGGTAGGAAAAATGATTTTATTTTAAATTTAGCAAAATGGAGGCAGTATTACCACAGTTTTCAAAGGAATTTGCCCAAATAACTTAATAGTTAACTGGGTAAATTCCCAGAGATGAAAACTTCCCTTCACTTACTATGCACAGTTCTGAATTTATATCTGCTGTCTATATTTTACAATATGGTCACCTTTTACTAAACCGCAATAGTGGTTTTTAGCGCAGGGAGCCTATGAGCGTCAAGAGCAGCGCTGGACATTCAGCGCAGCTCCCTGCGCTAAAAACTGCTATTGTGGTTTAATAGAAAGGATGGAGGGTATATTTGTCTATTTTTGTATGCTATAAAAACCAAATACAGAGAGAGACTGAGAGCTGTTGACGAAGAGCTACGTGTGTGTCTTTCTTCGATTCCAGCCAGAATATCAGCTTTGTGTTCAGCCAAACAGGCCCAGGTTTCGCACTGAATAAAGTATTTTATAATTTTTATAATTTTTATTTCGTAATAAAGTAATTATAAAATACTTTCTTTGTGTTTATTTGATTCCTATTCAAGAGAATTACTTTATATATAGTCAATACAGGCAGAGAGTTAAATTTTTTAACATTTTCTAATGGTGGTGTGCCTCGTGATTTTTTTCATGAAACAAGTGTGCCTTTGCCCAAAAAAGGTTGAAAAACACTGGTATAGACATTTTTATTTACTGGTATCAAGGCCTGGTATAATTTTAAATCATTAGTGAAATGACCATCAGATATATGATGTTTACATCAATGATAGGGCCCAGTAAAGTACATGCATGGATACTTACACTTAAATGCAGGTCCCTTGAAAGTAATGTGGGTAACAGAATGAACAGGATACAACTGTAAAGCTGGAATCCACATAAAAGTTGGGCCTGGTTGTGATTCACAAACAGAAGAGTAAGTATAATTGTTTTAGGTTAGTGAAAGATGACATTGGCGTGCGGACTCATTGCAAATCTCTTCCCCATGTATGAGTGAAAAAGGAGGCAGTAAGGAACATTTTCGATAGGATATCTAAGTCTGAGTTTGGATGTTTTGAGAAAGGCGTCCAGGAATCCAGTAGAGAAAACGCCCATTCTCAAAACAGCAAGAAGACTTTTTTTTTTTTTTTGTTCTTGTTTAGAATGACCTATGTAGACCTTTTAGCCCTTAGTGCGTTTATCTTTTTTGGCCATTCTCAAATATAAAGACATGCACATTAAAAATGCACAAAAGCAAGTTTTCATCAAGGCAGCCTGCATTCTTAGCAAACTGTTCAGACAGCTGAGCATAGCAGAGGGGCTCTTCTTAGGAGCACTCTAGTGAATTTCACATTAAAAGCCCCAGGTACAGGTATATCTTGCTTATGGTGAGCCCTCCAAAACCTACCCAAAACTTACTGTTCCCACCTGTACATTACAATAGCCCTTATGCCTGCAGGTGTCATCTTAATGTAGGATTTTGAGAGCTCACCATACAATAGAAGCAAGATATAGTGACATATGTACTTGGGACTTTTAATGTGAAATTCACTGCAGTTAACCCTTTAGAGTGCATCTCTGGGCTCAAATGACTATGTTAACATCTGAAGCTGCTTGGGCTGAGAACTTTTCCGCATCCAAGTCCTAAGCCTGCCCTAAGTCTACCCAAAACACGCCTCTAATATGCTTCCTTAAGATTTGGATGCAATAGAGACAAAACAACCAGAAAGACGTCTGGAAAGTCTGTTTTGAGAAAGCCCACTTGGACGTTTTGACTAGTAAGATCTCCAAGTGCTGGTTTATGCTGTCTTTTGGACGTCTGTCTTTTTTTGAAAATGAGCCCCATATTCCTAAGGACCTCTCTCCAGAAGTAATCCATCCTTCATCCTGCAGTCCATCTTCATAAGTAAGTCAGCTGTATCAAACTGTAATTTTATCACAGATGACAGGAATAGCTGATCTCAGCAATGACTGCACAGTTGCATAGTCATGCAACATGCCTGCTTCACCTCCAGCCCAGCAATATTTTGTCCTCTCCACTTTCTCATTGCCTGAATCCCCATCTGTGCTTCAACTAGTCTTTACAGCAGTGGTTCCCAAACCTACCCTGGAACCCCCCCAGCCAGTCAGGTTTTCAGAATATCCACAATGAATATTCATAAGAGATTTTGCATGCAGTGGAGGAGAAAACCTGAGTGGCTGAGGGGCCCCCCTAGGACAGGTTTGGGAACCACTGCTTTAGAGTCATGTGATGTAGGGCACAGTAGGCATGACCCATGTAGAAATGACCCAGGCTGAAGCAACCATGCTTTTGAGGGCTACAGGTGGGCTGGCATCACACTTGTTTGTATCTTGATGACAAGCATGGGGTGATTACAGAGAGTGTAAGATGGGAGGGTGCAGCACAACGATACGGACAGTTTTACCCATGGTAACCAGATGTCTGAATATTGCTTTCTCTGAGTGTGAGGTTTCCCAACATGATAACATAGTACAAGATGGCAAATAAAGATTTATATGGTCCATCCTAAAGAATGACTCGGGGACAAATTTTCCCTGTCCCATCCCCGTGAGCTCTGTCCTTGCCCCATTCCTGCAAGCTCTGTCCTCATCTGCACAAGCCTCAAACACTCATAAGTGTTTGAGGCTTGTGCAGTTGAGGCAGAGCTTTCAGGAATGGGACAGGTACGTGAGAAATGGATGGGGACAAATTTGTCCCCATGTCATTGGCTAACTTCCATCCAGTCTATCTAACGAGATAAACTCATAGCATATGCTGTGACAGCACAAAGGGAAGATACTTGCCGCATGGACACCACATTACATGCCGTGGCAGATAACATGTATTTTGTTAGCTGCATTGAGGAGACATATTTCTGTATATAGGTTGGAAGAAGAAAGGTCTACCTATATAAAAAGCAGGCGCAGAGTCATCAGCAAAGAGAAAGGACCCACATATGCTCTTTTTCAAAACTAGCACAATCTCAAGCGTATAGAAAGTATGTGTGGACTTTTGTCCCTTCAGTATATGGACAGTTTGAGAATTGCTTTCTGCCCACACCAAATAATATTTTTGCTAGTTTGAACAATATGGGACTCATGATCAAAAAAATATAAACGGCCAAAAAAAGTGTTCTAAATCGGCACTTGGACGTCCTAATTGCCAGGATGGCAAGTGCTGATAATCGAAACTGCCTTTCTGGACATCTAGCGAGGTGTCCCAGCGTCTGTGCGTCCAGAGCTCGAGATGGGCGTGGTGTAGGCGTGTTATGGATGGGCTTTGGGCGTGCTTAAGGGTGGGTTAGAAATGAATGTCTTGCAGCCATAATCGACCAGATGACCACTACATGCATCAAGGTAAGACACCCCCACAACTCCCCCAGTGCTCACTGGCCCCCATCCACCACACAAAAGTGAGAACAAGAAGTTTCAAGTTTCAAGTTTATTAGTGTATTTGATTAATCGCCTATTAAAATTACTAAGCGATGTACAAAATCAATAAAGAGCAATAAAAAGAAACTAACAATATACATAATGATTACATATTATACATACATGAGTCGGGAGGAAAAAAAAAGGTTA
The DNA here is from genome assembly GCF_902459505.1 of Geotrypetes seraphini. Taxonomy (NCBI): domain Eukaryota; kingdom Metazoa; phylum Chordata; class Amphibia; order Gymnophiona; family Dermophiidae; genus Geotrypetes; species Geotrypetes seraphini. The sequence goes on along the minus strand of NC_047101.1, from coordinate 32,739,738 downwards.
AAAGTTACAATTTTTAAGTTTTTTATAGAAATAAAGGAAGGTACAAAAGGAGGGGATGTTTAAAACCATAGCATTGATAAAAGCATATCCAAGAAATATAAAAAGTTTTCAATTATTAAAAGCATCGTTAAATAAATAGGTCTTTAATAATTTTTTAAATGAAGAGGTATCTTTTTCAATTCTAATGTACTGTGGCAGGGCGTTCCACCATAGAGGTCCCATCACAGAAAGGTACATACCTGGCTCTAGAACAGCTACATCTGATATGGGGAAGCCTAGTAGGCGTCTTAAGTAGCCTTGTGGGTGGGCTAGTGAACCATAGCGAGGAGGACAAACTATAACATCAATATCTGTCTGTTGAATTTTCCTAAATCTCTGGCAATGGCACCTACTGATATGTTGAAAAAATATTTGGTAGAAGTATTCAAATTTCCTTTTGAACAAATTCCCTCAGTGAATCAAGTATGCTATTTGCCTGTGAAGAACTCTAGAGGCAAAAGAATTAGATTTAAAAGACTCTTTAAATGTTACTGGCCTGCTTGAAACCACATCATCTGATATTTCGGTGAGAGCTACTTTATTGTCTTCATTTGTTTTCGAACAAGATGTTAGTGCAGTATTAAGGCTTTATTTTTGTAACTCTCAAATGTTGTTTCATGGTCAAAAAGTTTGGCTTTTCCCTGACGTCACCAAACAGACGCCGGAGCAGAGGAAAATATTTTGAGTAATGAGAACTGAGACAGTAAATTTGGGAGCAACATTTCTTCTAGCTTATCCGTGTAAAAGTAGGTTAAATATTTGGGTTTGAAATAGGAGTGGGGGGGTTGCCCCTGAACAGTTATGAGCCTTCCTTCATTTGAAGAAATTGGCAGCTGGAAAAATTTAGTTAGTATGGAACAGTAATTGGGGAATATGGAATTCAGCTGTTAAGCCTATTCTTGATATGTTAGGGTTTTTTTTCCCTTTATGAGTTTCTCTTTGCTATATTGTGACCTTCCCTCCTTTAATTATTGTGGTGTAAGAAAGATTTACTGTTTAATTTTCTATATTCTATGTTGTTTCTGTCTGGTTTTTTTGAGCAAGACTTTTCTTGTGAAGTATGTTAAATTGCAATAAAATATAAATTTATTTTAGAAAAGTATAAGCCCATCAAAACCCACCCGAACTCTATTATACTGCCATATAGGTGCCACCTGCAGCCATAAGGGCTATTGGGGTGGTACATAGGTGGTAGTAGGTTTTGGGGAAGTCTTGAGGGGGCTCACCATCATTTTTAAGGGAGTTATGTTGAGATGTACATCTGAAACCCTTTATATGAAGTTCACAGTACTGCACTCTAAGGTGCCCCACTGCTCTGTTGGGATGTCTATATGACCAATCCATTACCATGGGCTCCTTTTACAAAGGTGCGTTAAGGCCTTAACACGTGGAATAGTGCGCGCTAAAATACCACGTGTGCTAGCTGCTACCTCCTCCTCTTGAGCAGGCGGTAGTTTTTCGGCTTGCTCACGCTAATCCTGTGCGTGTGCTAAAAAACGCCAGCGCACCTTTGTAAAAGGAGCCCTATGCTGGCCCCTCCCTCATCCAAATGGTCTGAATTAGGACGTTTTGAACATGGACATTTTCCTATTCAAAAATGGCCAAAAAAGTTAGATGGCCTTAGGGGCCAAAACGTCCAAATAGGTCATTAAAAAAAAATTGGACATGTAGTGGTTTTGAAAATGGATGTTTTCCCGCCCCAATATTTTGACGTCTTGCGAGATGCATCCAAAGTTGAACATAGACGCACTATTGAAAATACCCCTCCACAGCCGTTTCTAGGTGCACTGAGCAAGGTAGAGCACATATTTGTCAAGTCTCTTCCTACACTGTCAGATATCTTTAAATTTTGAGTCCACAACCTGCAGTGGCTGCTACATCTTTTCAAACTCTAGGTTTAACCTGTCAGAAACTCATCCCCAAACATTGCTTTTTACTTATTTAGAAGCAGGCCTCAAACCAGTCAGTCAAGAAATGACCCATAAACTGTGTGAGCTGCTTGGTCACATTAATTCATAGCCTGCATACAATCCCACACTGACCGTTATCTCCTCACTCGCGGTCATTTAATAACTTTCGCCCTGCTAGGTGTAAAGACTCACCTTCCTCAAGATCTAAGAAAGTGCCAATAAAGCATATTAAATGATATGGCAGCCACAGAAGGACCCGTGGGATAAGTGTATATGGAAGCAGAGCTATCATCAGTCCTCTACAGTGGCAGGTGACCTTTTCTCGTCTGCTTTGAGGGTGTACACAACTGATTCACTGGCAACGCGTCAAGTTAATGTGTGGGGCATGCCCAGCTCTACTAAGGCAGTCTGTATTTTCAGCTTGGCTTTAGAAATTCAATCCAGCACGATTTGTAAGAGGGCTTTATCGTCGGTATAGTTCTGCTTGTAAACATGTGCCAAGAAAAGATTGACAGAATGTTCCAAAATGATCCCATGAGGGAGGAGAGAGACGGATTATCTCTCTCACTAAAACTGTGAATTACCAACCAGCTGCAGGTGTATTACTCAAAAGCAAGCAGAAAAGAGAAAATCCATGTTTTGCACTGATCTTTGACTTCTCATACATTTCCTTCTTTTTTGCCTTTCTTCTCTCTTTCCTTTGCCGCTTTTAGATCTGGTTCTTTCCCTGGAATTTTTTTTTTGCATGGATCCGTTTCTGTTTACCTAAAAAAAAGAGTAAGTGGCTTCTCGCCTGTGACTGCAATGGATCAGAACCCGGACTGGATCAGCCTATTTAGGTTGGTAGGAATGAGATGGCAACCCTGCTTCAATCCAATAGTATTTCTTGTGTAGTAGAACACCCAAATTATCCTTTTTTCTGGTTTCCCAGCTCCTATTCTGACCTTGCATGCAGTATGAGATAACAGAAGTTGGGTCTTCCCGTCTTTTAGTGGGTAAGGGTGTCTCCTGAGTTTTGGAGGGAAGCAGAAGGGGTTGTGCTATTTAGGGCTAAGTGTCTTAGCCCAAATAGGTCAATGAAGTAAGAAGGACAGTAGGGGGCACAAGGGGTCTCAGCAGTCCTATGCCAAGAAGAAGCCTCCATGATGACTAACTATGTCATCCAGAGGGGACAGTGTTGCCCCTAAGGCAGATAGGCTTAACACAGGAAAATGAAAAAACGAGATGGAAGTAGCTGACTAAACAGGAGGTTAGTACTGAAAAGCTAAAGGCAAAAAAGTTTAAGAGCAGTTGACGCACCAAGAACTCAAATGGTCCCGGAGGAGAAAAGATGCGGCAAATTTTGATTGCTTCCAAAATGTGAGTGGATCCTACCCCCTGAAAAGCCCAGTACAGTGATATCAGGGTGCTGGTCACCTCAGTGCATCCTAAGCACACTTATAAGGAAGTTTCGAGATATTTGCTGAAAGAAAACCTTTGTTTCTTACGTATTCTTTTGAGCAGTAAAGTGGCTTCTATAGTTTTATACTTCTTCCTCAGAGATATTGTTTGAGAATGTTCTGGGAAATGGGATACAGCTCTGGAAATTACTTTTCCACAACACATAACACAAAATAAATCACTAGGTTCATCTCTGGCACCAGAAATTTATTCTTCCAAATTATAAGCCAGTTACTACAAATTATTAATTATTACTTTGGATAGAATAACAAAGAGAGACAACCAGGGTATGTATGTATTGCAGATTTTGGATGGAATATTACCTCCAATGCCTAGCATTGCTAAATAATCAGTTGTATAGTTATGAATGCATCTAGGGTTAAAAAATGTGATCACGTAAGCCCTTATTACCTAGAGCTCCATTGGCTGCCATTTGAGGCTAGAGTTTTGTTTAAATTTGGTTGTATTTGGTTTAAAGTTTTATTTGGATTGACTCCAACCTACCTCTCTTCCCACTCTACATTACATTAGAGATTTCTATTCCGCCATTGTCTTGCAATTCAAGGCGGATTACAAAAGAATTACAGTAAAGGTATTATATGAAGAAGATATCTGGTAATTTCTAGAGGAGATACGGAGTAGATGAGGTTTCTTTGGGGAATCGGGAAGGTATTAGGGAGTGGTATTGGGAAGTGGGAAAGAGCTAGCGGTATTAAGTCGTTTGCAGGAATTTCTTGAAGAGTAGAGTCTTTATTTCTTTTCTGAATGTTTTGTAGCCTGGAGTCATAATTAGTAGATTGGAGATTTGGTTGTTGAGTTTTGCTGCTTGTGTGGCTAGGAGGCTATCATATAGTTTTTTTCTGTTTGACTTCTTTGATTGGAGGGTACATGAATGGAGTGTGGGTTTTCCTATGTCTAGTTGATGTAGTTTGGATGAGACAGTTGTTCAGGTAGCCCTGGTGGTTTATGTTCCCATCGGTAAAAGCAAGTCACAGTAAGAGATTCTTGGAAAAACTTTTGCTTTCAAGGCTAGTTCAATGAATTCATGTTGGAATGCTCTTATTCCCCAAGCTCAGTCTTATTATCTATTTTAAAAATTCTTAGAAAACTTACTTGTTTGATAAATATGTGATTTAATTGTAATTTGCATTTTCTGAGAAACGTTAGATGCTTGTATATGTAATTCACTGTTTGTTCAGCCTCTTCTTGTTGTGAAGCGCCTTGAACTGATGATTTGGAGGTATATAAGAATAAATGATTATTATTATCATATGACTCTTTTTTGGAGCCATATGGTAACCCTAATTTATCTCACCTAAGAATATGGAATGTACGAGGTGGCCTGTTCTAGACCTTCTTTCACTCTTCATGATCACCATTTTCCTTCCGCTTCACTTCCTTCTTCTACAGCTGTTACCTGCTCTATTCTTCCTCTGCCACTGACTTCCCTTAGCGCATCACTATATTCATGGAAGGTGCTAGCCCGATCAGATCTTGATAGATGATAGAATCATATACAGGATTAGAGAGAGATGGAGCTTTTGAGTAATTGGATATGAATATTTTATTTTATTTTATTTTGCAGGACGATTTCATTCTGCGTATCAGTCATTTACCCAAGCTCAGGTCTCAAAGAGGATCAGGCTAAGGGCTGCAGTTGGAGAGAGTTGCTCCAGTTTCTAGTCATAAGAGCATAAGAATTGCCACTGCTGGGTAAGACAAGTGGTCCATTGTGCCCAGCAGTTTGTTCATGCGGCGGTCCCCAGATCAAAGACCAGTGCTCTAAATGAGTCCAGCCTCACCTGTGTACATTCCAGTTTAGCAGAAACTTGTCCAATTTTGTCTTGAATCCCTGGAAGATGTTTTCCCCTATAACAGACTCCGGAAGAGTGTTCCAGTTTTCTACCACTCTCTAGGTGAAGAAGAACTTCCTTACGTTTGTACGGAATCTATCCCCTTTGTGATGTGCAATCTTTCCAACAACCCGTTCCCCTGGGGGTGGTAGGCAGCAGTCCTTATATGCCTAATGCCGAATCGCTGCCAAAAGGCCTCCATCTCCCATGAATCAAACTTACTCCCTTGGACTGTAAGAACCTCCTTCGGGAACCCTACTGAGCAAAACAATCCAACCAACTCCTTGGTGATAATATGGGAAGATGTTCGCCTTAGTGGAAAAGCCCACGGAAATCGGGTTGCTATATCCATAATCACCAGTATATACTGGTAACCACGGGGGGGTTTTCTCCAGCGGTCCTACAATGTCCATGGCCTACCTGCCCAAGGGTTCCAGCACCCAGGGGATGGGAATCAACGGGGCTCGAAGAGGCTTCTGAATAGACAGCTTTTGACAGGTAGGACAGGAGGCACAAAACTGCAACAACTCCTGGTGTAGCCCAGGCCAGAAGAACCTTTGCAAAATCTGGGTCTCGGTGTCTTCCACCCCCTTATGCCCTTCCAACGGATGGTCATGGGCCATTTGTAAGACCAGGTCCTAAAACCTTGAGGGACCACCAACTGCTCCACCCCGTCGTCCCGACCTATCCCGGGCCTAATCTGATATAACAATCCTCTTCTCACCCTCATGTCTCCTACTCCTTTGTGGGCGGCTCCCACCTGCTGCCAAGCTGCTCGCAAAGTGGGGTCCGCCTTCTGCTCAGCCTGAAAGGTAGGAAAGGTCTGAAGTACTCGCTCCAGTATAGACAGGACTTCTCTTTGCTGAGCAGTGTGTCCCAGGGCCTGCCTCCTTTGCCATTTTTGACATTTTACTTGAGCCTTGGAAGGATGTGGGCCCCTGGTAGTGCCTTTCTGGAAAATCTCTCCCTGAAAGGAAAGGTGCGCCCAAGACTCTCTTCCGTAGTCCCTTCTTTTAGACATTGGGCTCGGGTACTAACTAGAGCTTGAGCAGTGTTCCATACTCCTGACCAGCCCTCCCAATCCTGCCCAAGGATCATATCATACGGGCTCCGGGCGCCACTGCTACCAATAGAGGGCTTTCTTGGTCCCCATGCTGGACCTTCGTCCATTGAGTCCCATAATCATGAATGTCCCCATGTATACAACGGATGGAGACTTTGGGGCCTTCTGAGCTTACCTGCTCCTTCCCCGTCTGGATAGTAGACCAAATTTGGCTCTTTACCATCGACTGGGAAGCCCCACTATCTAGAAAGGCCACAATGGGATGCCCCTCAACCTGCACCCGTACCTGATACTCCCCCCTTGGGTAGGATCAGAAGAGGGCTGATCACCTAGCAGATTTACTTGTCCCCCACCCTTACTTCGAATATGACCGGGCTTCCTGCACCTAAAACAAGTTATGGACTTTTTATCGGGTGGTCCGGGCACCTGCACCTTCCTCATGGGCTGGGATGTGTTATCCTGGGGCCTATTAGGACCTCTCACCTGTGCAGACGGTCCTCCATTTAGCCAAGTCCCCCCATGAGTGCCTCCCTCAGGTCCTGTAGTAGCCATAGAATCTATATAGGCCTCTGCTAGGTCAATCACCTGGGCTAGAGAGCGACTACCCTGCCTTTGGATCCAGGCTTTAAGACTTTTAAGCACAGCCTCCAACAACTGTTCATGTAATACCTCCATGAGCAATGCCTGAGCATCCCCAAGACAGGGTTGTAGGGCTCTTTCAGCTAACTTTCTTAGCCTGTGTAGGAGTTCCTTAGGTCTTTCTTTATCCTTCATTTGGGCACCCCTAAACTCCTGCCGATAGTGTTCTCTGGTGAAGCCTAGATAGTCTAATATGTGATTCTTTATGGCCCTATAATTACTGGCTAGCTCAGGACTGAGGGTCTGATAGGCTGCCAACGCAGTTCCTGCGAGACACGGTATCAGCCTTGTAGCCCACTGTTGCTCTGGCCAGCCTGCCGCCACGGCCATTCGTTCAAATGCCAGTAGAAAATCATCGGGAGCATCAGTCAGACCCATTTTACATAATTGCATATTGTTAAGTAAATGTAGTCCTACCAGAGCTCCCACGGGTGCTGGTAACCCTGCGCTGGATGCACTAGTGGTCCCTTGAAACAACTGGGCTGGTGTCCTCGTCTGGTCACCATAGCTTGCACCAATTCTTCATGCCGCCACCCGGTCTCCGCCTGACTTGCACGCCAGAGGTCCTGGTTACTTTGCAGCATGACTTTCAGATCCTCGGTCTGCTTTTGACATTCAGAAGCCAGAAGGGTAAATAGTTGTTGGAGATCCATGGCGAACCTGGAAGGAAACAAACAGAGAAAAAAAACCCCAAGTGCGGCTTTTCTTTTCCTCTGCACCACCCTGCAAGCTAGCCCCAGCCTCTGCCTCCCAGTCACTTTATCAAACCCGTATCCTCCACCAGCTGTCCCCAGGGTACTCTTACCTGAAAGACTGATGAATCTGAGCCTTTGTGTAATGATAACTGGGCTTGGCCTCCTGGAACTCAGCTGGGCTCACTCCGGTTCGGCTTCTCGGTTCCACTTCCTTGTTCTTCCCCATGTCGGTCTGTTCCACAGCTTCAGATGATTCTTCGTTGTAGTACCGCACACCGTTCACTCCAACAGATGAGAAATTCAAATGGACAAAACAAAAAACAAAAACTTTAATCCTAGTTGTGTTCCTTTCCTCGCAGTCTCCCATGGAGGCGTGGGTTCAAATCCAACTCCTGATACCACGTTTGTCACCAGCAGCCTCAGGGCAATGGGTCCAGGACCACCGGGACAAGGAGTTGCTCTTGTGTGCTGCTGCGGGCGACACAAGGAAAAAGAAAATAAAAGGTTTAGTGAAAGGATTCAACCACAAACTAGGTAAGTAAATGTCAAAACATGGCCTGGATTTATTTCTTGGATTCAAACAAACAGGTTGCTTCACTCGTTTGTCCCAATACCAGTCATAAAGCAAGAAAAATAAACTTGTCAGGATTCTTGAGCAAACATTAAAGTCCCAAAACATTAGGCTTGCATGATTACACAGTTTCTAGATTGTGCAACAACTTCAAGGGGGTTCTAAATCCACAAAAAGGAAACCTTATCCTTAAGCGAATATGGGCTCCGTATTTAGCAAGGAGTCCCAGCTTGGAAAGTTTTCTCAAAACAAATAATGCAAAAGAACAAAACAGTCTTTTCTCCTCTTCAGCTGAACTCGGCTTGTACCAGTGCTACGGCACTGCTTTCTCCAGCAACACAAGTGCTGGGACAGGTGGTGTGCTCCACGTGGTGAAATAATTGCCAAAAATTAGACCCTCAATCCCTCCACAATAACGCGGGGCAAACCCCACCACCTAGGCATGACATAGTCCAACTTCCAAAAAGGGAAGAAAAAGAAAAACAAACTAAACAGCATAAGTCCTGCACAGTTCTTATCAAAAAGGTTCTACCCTGCTTCAGGCTTAGCAGTAGTATTAAAGCACAGCTTCAAAAATAGACCAAAACAAAACACAGTCATTTATAATCCAACTAGGCAGTTTTCATCACTTGCCTTGAACCAGCACACCTCCATGGGTTGGACTCCGTTCTGCAAGTCAGCATTAGGCTCCAGCTCCAGCTTCCTTTGAGCGTCGGAGCTGTTACTGCCTTGGCTGGTGCTATAAACCAGCTACAGTTTTGTAAAAAGGATGGGGGTGTAAATGAACACTACAGACATAAAAGTACACACCTGAAGTTCATCTCACCATCGGCTAGAGCAGGGGTAGGGAACTCCAGTCCTCGAGAGCCGTATTCCAGTCGGGTTTTCAGGATTTCCCCAATGAGCATGCAACTAGATCTCATGCATGCTCATTGGGGAAATCCTGAAAACCCGACTGGAATACGGCTCTCGAGGACCGGAGTTCCCTACCCCTGGGCTAGAGGATGTAAATTTAAGAGACACCATCAACATCTTCTATCGTATCAAGCAGCCTTATGGGGCAAAGACCTGGAAAAACTGATTATACACGCAAATAACTATGGTGAATTTAGGAAACACCTAAAAACATACCTGTTCTTGAAGTACCTAGGTCACGAACTTGTACAATCTCTCCCATAAAAACTGATCCCTTAAACTGTTAGCCACTAATCTCTAACTATGTATGTTCCACTCAATTTGTAGCATCTTTCTAATCATTGTAAACTGCATAGAACTTCACGGCCCTGCGGTATATAAACTGTTATTATTATTATTATTGTTACTAGTCATTAAGCCCGTTACATTAACGGGTGCTAGAATACTGTTCACCCTCTATGTTGCCCCTTCCATTCACTGCCCTCTCTTCTCTTTCCATCTCTCTCTCTCCCATATGGCCTCTCTCCATCTCCTCTTTCCTTTTGCCTTGGTCTGGCATACCTTCCTCCTTCCCTCCAAGCCATTCTCTCCCCCTCTGCTCCCTTTCCTCATTTAACTACTTAATTGGTCAGCAGCAGCATTCACAATTCATTGCTGTTGCTGGCTTCAGGTCTTTCTCTCTGGCCGGTCCTGTCTTCATGAAACAGGAAGTAGGCAGGACCGGCCAGAGAAGAAGGCCTGAAGCCAGCAACAGCAGCGAATTGTAAACGCTGCTGCTGCCTGAAGCACCCGAGGCAGACGCTTCTCTCCCCTCCCAGCCCAACCCCCGCTGACTCTGCGACCCTCCCAGCAAGATGACTTTAATATCAAACCTCCCTCCAGCGTTGGCAGCCGCAGCACGCTAAACAGGCTGCTTCGGCTTTCTTCTGCTGTTGAGTCTCTCTGTTGCATCATTGATGACGTCATCAGTGACGCGGCAGAGGGACTCAACTGCAGGAGAATGCCCGAAGCAGCCTGTTTAATGTGCAGCGACTGCCAACGCTGGAGGGATGTTTGTACCGGTGCAGAAGCGATATGTCTCCCCCCCTCCAGTACCTGTGCAGCACTTTACTGCGGCGCATCCTCCCATCGTGAGTCGGCCACAGCGCTCGAGTCTGTTTCTCCCGCTTTGTCTAGCCGCCGCATACGCACTCTGGCTACGGACCTACAGATCACGGATCAGGGATTACAGATCACGCAGGTCTGAGTGCGCATGCGCGGCTAGCGTTTTATTATATAGGATTATTATTAGTGGCTGTGGATGAGCAAACTGTATAGGCCGTATCATTTTTTATTTGCCATCATTTTCTTTGATTGAAAGAAAGCAGCCAGCGTACTTTTTTCAAGACAGCCAGTCGCCCAATATTACACCACTGTTATCATGCCACGCTTTTTTTTTTTTTCAGGGGTCTGTCCTCCAACCTGATTTTAACGAACCGTTGATGAACCTACTATTTTACAATAAATACACTAATTAGAAATAAAGTATTTAAAGAGCCACAAAGCATCGATCATTGTCACTGCCGTCTCCATGCGCCAAGCATGAGTGAGGACTTATCATCTGCATTATTCATGCTGTCCTCATCAACCTTGTCTTCTTTCCTGACTGGAAACAGAGCAGCAGTTTGCTTTGTCATGTGCAGTACAATGGCTCCTTTACTCCCCTGTGACTTCAGTGTTCCTTAAATCATCGTTCCAGCCACTCGTAACACTTAGACATTGTTTTTCTGAAGTGGGGATATTTTAATGCTTTCTTCTGGCAATGAAAACTTGGCTATTTATAAACTGAACCTTCCTTTTGTTTCTTGTCCTGGATTCAGATGGTGACAATCCAGCTCTTTGATAGGAGCATTTCACAAAGTCACACGTTGGCAATCGGTTAAGGTCATGTTTTTTTAAATCCCCCTTCCCTCCCCCCATATATGATCTCTTTACTCCCTTCCCTTCCTCCCCTTCCACCACAGAGGGCATGCAAGGGTGAGTCTAATAACAACACTGGCCTCCAGTGATAAATGGAAGCTTCCTGGAACAGCAGTTCTCAACACAATCCTCAAGGGCCACCTAGCCCAGGAGCATCATAGATGCTCTGGATCTTGGCATTTCTTCCTTAATGTCTCCAAGCCCTTGATGCCTTCATTGGAAAACAGGAGTCTCCTGCACCAGACTAGAGCCATAACATCCACATTAAGAGCTAATTTAAGAGTTTAGCCTTGATTTTAAAGATTATTACGGCATTTTCAAAACACTAAGATGTCCAAAAAAATGGCATAAATCGGCACTTTGACTTTTTCTTGCCATAATGTCCGTGCTGTTTTTCAAAGTCAACTTTCTGGACATCTTTATAGGCTTCTTAGCTGCTGTGTTATGGGCTGGCTTTGGGTGTGCTTAGCACTTGGACGTCTTGTGGCGATAATCAAGCATTTCCCAAGACATCGAAGACAAAACCTAGACATCCAGTGCTAGAATTGTTTTAAAAGTGTTTAAGTGACAAAAGGTACCAAAATTGGCCAGATGACCACTGGTGGGATTATGTAATGACCCCTCCCCTCCACACACCAAGTTTATTCCCTCACCCACCTCACAAAGATCTGAATGAAACAGTATATACCTGTCTTTAAAACAGCAGCATTTGGTATGGGAAAGCCTAGCAGAGCAGCACGCAGGTGTCTTAAGTAGCCTGGTAGAAGGGCTAATGAGCCATAAAGAGAAGGACCCAGGCTCATAAGCCACTCTAACCACTACATTTATAGTGGAAACTGTGAGGCCACCAAAACCCTACTATATTGCTATATAGGTGCCACCTGCAGCCATAAGGGCTATTAGGATTGTAGACAGGTGGGTACCGTAGATTTTGGGGGAGTTTTGGAGGGCACACCTTACATCATAAGAGGATTATGGTGAGACATACTTCTGGCATCCTTTATGTGAAGTTCACAGCAGTGCCCTCAAAGGTGCCCCACTGCTCTATTGGCATGTCAGTGTGGCCAGTCTAGTACAAGCTGGTCCCTCCCACATTCAAATGATCTGGATTGGGATAGTTTGAACTTGGATATTTTTGTGGTTGCAAATGTCTAACAAAATTAGGCATCATAAAGTTGGATGTCCTTTTTTTAATTTAATCATGTATTCATATTCCAACAAAAACAATTATTGAACAAATCAAGAGTCTTATCTCATTACAAACCAAACAATTATAAACATCATTATAAAAAAGGAAAATAATTATTAAGACTCTTTTTAAAGCCCACATTCGAGAGAGGCAATCACACATTATCAAAAGGAGTGATATTTAAAACAAAACAATAAAGATTTTTAAATTATAGTAGTGGTTCATCCCCATTTATCTATATGGACTAGCACAATGTGATTCATTTGGTTCCCTGCAATATTGCCCCCTTTCCTTCTAGAAAAAACTGTAGTTGGGAGGGTTCATAAAAAATGTAACTGAGATTTCGCCCCAATGCTTTCACTCTTTCTTTCATCTCCAAGAATCTTTTTCTTGTTTGTGCAGATCCTGAAACGTCTTGAAAAACTGAAAATTTTCCATTCAAAAAGGAGACTTCTTTAAGCCTAAAAAAATACAAAAGTCACAAGAAGCGTAGAACGTATTATAACTTTCTCCTGAGAGATTTCCTATGTGTTAGAAAGATCCAACAAACTTAAAGGTACCACAGGAGATGAATCCACTTGCTCTGAGGAAGAAGGTTGGGGTTTTTTGGGGGGGCAAAAATGGCAAAAATATATATTCCCAGACATACCTTGTAGAGGGACTCTAATACAGTCCAAATTGAATCAAGGGTCATCTCGGCGGGTCGCACAAGGGGCTGAATAGATGTTGTTTCCCTGTATCCACCAGGACTCCAATCTCCTCCCCCGCTAAAGGTCCTCCAGCCGGAGGTTCTTGGGGGCCAGCCAGCATGATAGTTCTACAGACGACATTGATACCATCGCCAATATCGCTCCCGGCACTCCCCTTTCTCTCGGCTGCAGGTCCCGCGGGGCTAAGCGAAATCTCGCTTCCCGGTGCCAATGCCTCCTTTACTTCCAGCATAGCAGGAGTGCCCCGAGGTAAAGTTGGATGTCCTGATGGACTTGACGGCCAATAGGTCATTTTCAAAATAAAAAAAGTTGGATGTCTAGCTGTTTTTTGAAAATAAACATTTCCAAGGCCTGACTTTTGGATGTCTTGCAGGAAATGTCCAAAGGCAGACTTAGACATCCTATCAAAAATTCCCCTCCATATGTAAAGATTGTATCTAATTCTTTGGGTTTTAGTGAATGTGATTTTGGTTTTTTTTTAAATTTCATAGTTTTTTTGTATAATAGCACAATAATGGTTTAGTGCAGGATAAAAATAACAAACTAACCTAAATATTTTTATCATCAGAAGGATACCTTGTGCTTCTAATATTATTCAAAGGTGGAGTTCTGAGAAATGGCAGCCATGTTGGATATAATGCCTTCAGCATTGATGAATAGATAGCTTTATTTACGTTTATGTTTTATTAACATTTGAAATCCCGCTTAAGCATATTACAGATCTAAGTGGTTTATGATAAAATAAAATTAGGTACTTAGAACTTCCTTATTTGTACCGAAGGCTCACAATCTAGCTAAAGTACCTGAGTAAATAATTATTTACTTCACTCTTCCCCTCCCCCCTTTTTTTATTTTTAAAAAACCGTAGCACGGTTTATATTGCCGGCCACGGCAGTAACAGCTCTGATGCCTATAGGAATTCTCTGAACATCAGAGTTGTTATCGCCGCGGCCAGCGCTAACAACCATGCTACGGTCTTGTAAAAGGGGAGGGGATTATGTATAAAAACTTGATATAGCAAGCAGCTGGGATATTTGCAAATTTTTTAAACAAAAGAAAAAGTATGAGAAAGAAAAGAAAGCAATGAAATCCATTTGAGTAGGAAGAGCTGGGTGAAAGCAAGATAATGGAAAGAATATAACAGTTTAAGAAGGGAAAAAGAATGAGTAAATGAGGAGAGAACAGAGAAAATATAATTGCTGCATTTGAACAAAGAATACAGTGGACAAGAGTTTAACTCCAACATGGACCGTCCCAAACACCACTATGAAAACATTTTGAGCCAGGGACAGGGCCACAGGTGTGATTTGGAGGGGGAGAGTCCCACAGGAGGGGCAGGTATTCACTCCCTCCCCCCCCCAACACAACCACAACTATCACATTGAATCACACCTTTGTTGGCAGGGATGCCAAGCCCCACCAGCAGAAGCAGTCTCCTCCATGAGTCCTGCCTGGGCTACCAGAGCATCACATCAGCAGTGCACTTCATGCTAAACTGAGCATGTGCAAGAAAACTGGCCACCGCAAGGGAAGGAGTTGGCCGTCGTGGGAGACCAACTCCGCCCCCAACAGCCCTTGCTGAGCCGTTCTTCAAATCTGAAAAACTGCCATCTTTCCTGCTCAGCCCTTCTTCGGCTCCAGCCACCGCAAGGGAAAGAGTTGGCCGTCATGGGAGACCAACTCCGCCCCCAACAGCCCTTGCTGAGCCGTTCTTCAAACCTGTAAAACTGCTATCTTTCCTGCTCAGCCCTTCTTCGGCTCCAGCCACCGCAAGGGAAAGAATTGGCCGACGTAGGAGACCAACTCCGCCCCCTACAGCCCCTGCTGAACAGTCCGCTGCCTCCACTCTGCCTGCCTGGCTTAAGTCTCCCATGTTCAAATTCCATCGTGATCTGTACAGTTTACTTGATTGCATTATAAAGGCTCTTACCCAATTAGCCATCGCTAAGCCCCTCCGCTGGAATTTGTCCAGTTACTAGTCTCTGCCCATTGCTAAGGCCCTTTTCTGACCAAAAAAAAACAACCCATGAAGCCACCCCTTTGGGTCCTTATACTCCTGCTCTGCTCATCTCTCAACACCTCCCTCTGCCTGAACCCTCCCTCTCCCAACCTGCTCGACTCCTCAAATAGTCACAATTCTGGCCCTGGCACCAGAATCCCCATCCTGACGCGCCCCAGGAATCACCCCACCAGAAAACCCCCCCGCAAAGTCAATCCCACCTCTCTAAAGCCTGTTCCCCATGCTAACCTCCCCTGCCATGCCTCTAACTCTCTCACCCCTGTCCCGACCCTTTACTGCAACGCCAGATCCGCATGCAATAAAATTCAAATTCTGAAGGACCTCCTTGAGGACCTCGATCCTGGATTCCTGTGCATCACAGAATCATGGATCTCAAAAGACGACCTCTTCACACAAAACGAACTCTGCACCCATGGCTACCAAGGCCTCTTTTCACCCAGAATCAACCGCAAAGGAGGTGGCCTGGCACTCCTCTACAAATCCTTCTTTGATGTCCAGCTCCTCGAGAGAGGCTCCCACGCATCATTAGAATATATGCTAGCCTCAATCATTGATGAGCTCCGTCCTCACCCACTGGGCATCCTGTTACTATACCGTCCACCTATCCCTTGGTCCAATTCCTCTAACCTTGTCTTCGAGACCATAACTAATGCCTTTCTCAAATTCCAAAGATTACTAATCATCGGAGACGTTAATCTCCACCTTGACGACTCCACCAGCAAGGACACGATAGAATTCAATGACTTCCTCATCTCCCTAGGTTTCTCCCCCCCCACATCCGCTCCTACCCATGAAAAAGGGCACACCCTAGACCTCATCCAGTTCCTCGACCTCACCGCTTATAAAACGTCTGCCGAAGACACCCGTTGGGAACACATCCCGTGGTCAGACCATCTCCTAGGGGCCTTCTGCCTCCCCATCTTCATGTCTCATCTCGGATCCCCACCCCGATCCCCCAATTCTATTACCTTCTGGAAAAAAATTTCGAGCGATCTGTTCTGGACCAAATTCCTCAACCTCCTCCCCTCCATTCCCAAGCTTGCAGACTCTGAAAACAATTGGCACAACTGGATCGCCCTTTCCAAGTCCACCTACCACTCCCTCGCCACCCAAACCACTAAATCCATCACCTATCCCCATAAAGCCCCTTGGTACCTTCCACTCCATAGAGACCTGAAACAAAAATGTCGAGCCTTAGAGCGAAAATGGAAAAAATCCAAATCCTCATCTGACAGACAGGCCTGGAGAGTCAATATCAAACTCTACAACTCAATATTAAAAAAAAGCAAGGAAGAACTTCTATGGAGACAAGATCTTCAAATCCAAAAACCAGAATGGCACATTGTTCAACATTTGGCGCTCCCTAACCACTAAAAATGACTCCACCCTTCTTCCCTCATCTCCTTCAGCCGAGGTCCTAGCAAAATTCTTCAATGATAAGATCTCTACCTTAAGGCGCTCCTTCCCGCCCGCAATCTCCTACAATTCTCTGGTGCCCCCCCGAACCCAACCCCACCCTAGCTGCTCTCAACCCCATCCCTGCCGACAGATCCTGGACTGTCTTCGAGCTCATATCTGATTCTCAGACCCTTAAACTCTGCCTCAAGTTAAAATTGTGCAACTGCATCCTGGACCCATTTCCCTCCTACCTATTTGAGAAAATCCCTGCACAGGCCATCACATCTCTTACCAAACTCATAAATTCTGCCCTATTATCAGGCCTATTCTCCACTGAAATGGGACACATTGCATTGACCCCTTTACTGAAAAAAGCTGACCTAGACCCCTCCATACCATCCAACTACCGTCCAATAGCAAATATCCCTCTCCTCACCAAACTGCTCGAGTCTATCATATCTACCCAGCTCTCTTCCTACTTAGAAAGATTCTCCATCCTCTTACCTTACCAATATGGCTTCAGACCCAACTTCTGCACTGAATCCCTATTGGCCTCTCTAATCTCTAAGGTTCAGCAACTGCATTCTCGTAACAAGTTTGCTGTCCTTCTACAATTCGACCTCTCCGCAGCTTTTGACGTTGTCCACCACGACATTCTAATTTTCCAACTCTCCGAGATAGGCATTAGCTCCATAGTTCTTGATTGGTTCTCCAAATTCTTGCGCTCCCGCTCTTACATGGTTAACATGAGCGGCACCTCATCCTCCCCCTGAACCCCGACTTGTGGTGTCCCACAAGGCTCACCCCTCTCCCCAATCCTCTTTAACATTTACATGTCCTCCCTGAAACTACTCCAACTATCCCCCCTTGAAACTCTTTACACTTACGCTGATGACATCCTCGTCCTCCTTGAGACCGACTCGAACCTCACTAACCTCTCCACGAACATATCCTCATGCATAAAGAACCTCCAATCCTGGGCATTCACAATGCATATGAAACTAAACGAGTCCAAAACAAAACTCCTTTGGCTCGGCCCAAAATTAGACCATCTACCTTCCTCCATCCCATTGTCCTCCGGCCCCCCATTACAGCTCGAGTTCTCAAACAAAGTTCTGGGTGTCACCTTAGACTCTTCTCTATCCTTCAACAAACATCTCCAATCCCTGGTGAAGAAATGCTTCTTCAGCCTTCACATGCTAAGGAAAGTCAGACCCTATTTTCACCAAAAACACTTTGCAGTCCTAGTACAATCCATCATCCTCTCCAGATTGGATTACTGCAATTCTATCTATCTCAGCCTAACCAAGAAAAGCCTCCACAGACTTCAGCGGATTCAGAACGCCGCAGCTAAGCTTGTTTTCGCGAAAAGCAAATTTGATCACGTCTCACCACTCCTGTCTAAGCTCCATTGGCTCCCAGTAATCCCCAGGATCCACTTCAAATGTGCGTGTCTGGCCTACAAGATCCTACATGGCATCCTTCCTGCCGTTATCCCTCTATCCTGGAACTCCCCAACCCCTACTTCCTCCAGATCCTCCCAAATTTTTAAACTATCCTTCCCTTCCATAAAAGGTATTTCCCATGTAGGCAAACTTGGGTCATCCCTCCCCTTTAGAATCACTGAGATCTGGAATAACCTCACCTCCCCTCTCCGAACCTCAAGCTCCCTCCAACTCTTCCGCAAACACCTAAAAACCTGGCTATTCTCAAAACTGTAACACTTCCCCCCTCTTAGGCCTCTCACCTTCCCCCTTTACACCTAACTCTTTAATCTCTCCACTGTAGTTCCTCTCTCATCCTTCTTCCTGTAAACCGTGCCGAGCTCCGCATTCGTGGAGATGGTGCGGTATATAAACCCAAGGTTTAGTTTAGTTAGTTTAGTTTAGAGGTCAAAGTACATCTGCTGACTTAAGTGCTGCTTGGACAACTCAAGTGGGATTTGCCTAGGAGACTTCTTCAGCTGGCAGGGCTTGGCATCGTCACCAGCCATTAAAGCACAGGGGGCCAAGCCAAAAGTGAGAGGGCCCAGGCCCCTGAGGTCCCCCTGTGGATCTGCCACTGCTTTCAGCCTAATGTTGAAAAACGCCCAGAGAGCAGCATTGTTGCTACTGCTCTCTCCACATTATTCAAGGCTGAAGGAAGGGTGATTTCTCTAGTTAGAGGTTATAACAGCCACAGTGAGAGATTCAATGCTACTATCTGAATAGGCATCATATATGTGAATTTTTTTTTAATGATATGACTGGCATTTTATTTTAAAATCTTTTTTTATTAAAGACTAAAGCAGAGCAAACAACCAAAGTTAGGTAAACTCAACAACACAGTAATATACCTGTAGAAACAAGCAAGGAAAGAAATCCAGTTAGCAAGTCATCAACCCTATCCCCCCCCAACCACCATCAAACAACTCCCCAGACCCAACTCCCCCCCCCCCCCCCGGCCAGTCCCCTGAGAAAGAAAGAGAAAGCATGAGGGACTTGCACTTTTAGTGCCCCCTTGGCAATACCAAGCCTAGGACCCTCCCCTCCACAGGACCCCCCCCCCCCGGTTTCCCCCCCTCCAACCCCCACAACCCCCCCTCACCCATAGAGCTAAACAGAAAGTCAGAGCATTACCTGTGAGGGGCATTTTTCATATTAATATTCTAACTCGTCGTGACCATCCCTCTTGAAAACCATCTGATGCCTGCAGATATATGGGAGAGAATCTTTAACCGATTTTAGGAAAGTTAACCTTTTCCGAATCATTTATTCTGCATGAAAACTAAGGGGTCCTTTTACGAAGGCGTGCTAAACGCTAACACGTCCATTATAGTCAATAGACGCGTTGGCGTACATTGCGCGCTAAATCGCTAGCACGCCTTAGTAAAAGAGGGGGTTAGCTCTCTATGAGGCAGGGCAGAGAGGAGCACTAAGGTAACCCTGGTCTTGGGGGGTTCTTCTCTTCTTCACGGCTGATTTTTCTTTTCCAGGACCGTGGCCTACTAGAAACAGCAGCGTAGACACTGGGGAAATGGAGATTGGACGGAGGATCACCCAGGAGGTTCCGGCAGGGGTGTTTTGGCGCTCTCAGATTCATATCATTCAACCGCAGTTCTTAAAGTTCAACATCTCTTTGGGGAAAGACGCTCTTTTTGGCGTTTACATCAGACGAGGACTGGCCCCATCACATGCCCAGGTAAGCATCTGCTTTGCTTGAAATAAGACAGCTCATGGAACAAACATAATTAAATCAGCGTGGTCTGTTTGCTTGTTAATTTATTTAGCACAATCTACAAATCTGTACAGGATATACTGTTACAGTATAAAATCAGCATTATGACATCCTATAATTAATATTTTGGAGATTTAGAAGGCAATCCCAACACATGCTATACTTCAACGCAAAAAAAAACCTATTTGACACCTCATTACCTGTATCCTCTCCTGTCTTCTCCACCCCTCTCCCTACCCCCTCCTCCCCGCCCTCCTACCTACCTCTTCTCCCTCCCTTCCTCCCTCCTTCTCCATCTTCGCCCCTCTCTATAAGTCGCCTTGAGCCTACCTAGGTATGAGCAATGCAGAAATAGAAGATTAGATTAGAAAAATGGTTTAAGCAGTAAGATGCATAAGAACATAAGAATAGCCTTACTGGTTCAGACCAATGGTCCATCAAGCCCAGATGCCCATTCTCATGGTGGCCAATCCAGGTCACTAGTACCTGGCCAAAACCCAAGGAGTAGCAACATTCTATGCTACCGATCCAGGGCAAGCAGTGGCTTCCCTCATGTCTTTCTCAATAACAGACTATAGACTTTTCATAAAAACATAAGAAGTGCCTCTGCTGGGTCAGACCAGAGGTCCATCTCGCCCAGCAGTCTACTCACGCGGTGGCCCGTCAGGTCCAGGACCTGTATAATCCTCTATCTATACCCTTCTATTGAAGGTAGGCTTTGAATAAACTAAGGCTTTTCATGGATTCTTCCATCCCCTGTGCACACACATTAGTGAATATGGCTCTGTACGTTGCACTGTAGATCTGTGCTTTATTTGCTATTTAGTTAACAGTATTTATGTATCTAGGAATGCTCACAAAAGATCCTTTCTCCTTGCTTTAAGAGAAGATCCAAACCTGTATATTCAGGGAGCTTTTCTTGCTAAGCCAGTTGACCCACTGCCGTGTTTAAATTTAGCAGTTTAAAAGAATATGTAGGCATTGCTTTCCTGTGCCTTGAGGGATTTGTATGGGTGAGTTTTCAGTAGGGAAACAAAACAGTACAAGAAATAAAAACATCCTCAGGGATATTAAAGGACTCTACGTGTTATCTGACTCAGCTGGTGAAGCAGCTAGATTGGAAGGCTAGTAAAATAATTTATCTGCATTAATCCTCGGACTGTGAGCGATGATGGCACATTGAAGCTGAAACTATTTGTAAGCAGAAGGTAGGAAGTCAGCAATGGAGGACAGAAAGTCCACTTGGATACGCCAAGACAAGTCCTGGATGGTGCAATGTCAGTGATCAGTATGTGATTAAGGCACTCGAACACTAGGACAAGCAGATGCAGCTCTGGTCTTGGAACCCAGCTGAGCGTGCGGTTATTATTCTTACAGTTCACCGTATTTTGTGCCTGCCCTTGTCAGTCGTGTCTGTGTGCTGCACTGATGCTCATTTCCTTCATGTGACTGGGAGATATTGCCTACATGGATGCTCCATGGTGTGACTGTACCTTGAATACCGTGTGAAATTCTGGTCACCGCATCTAAAAAAAGATAGAGCATATTTTAAAAAAAAAGGTACAGAGACAGGCAACAAAAACGATAAAGGGGTGAAAAACAAACGGAAAATAAAGATAAAGGACAACTATAGCAAATCTACAAAAGACGTCAATGGACCCCAAACTAATTTGAATATCTTATTATGCTCCAGCATGTCAGCATTCATTTTCTCATATTTATAAGTTAAACATAAGCTCGCCCACCAAAAAGGAAAACTAATCCATGGGGGTGGGAGCGGGAGGGGGTACATCTTTTGGTATTATTCCTGATGGTAATGATGGATGGGGGAGGGAATTTTTATCTTTTGTATAGATACCGATTGATTATAAGTGCTTGGTTGATTATCATTATTTGTATATAAATTGTATTGCACTTTTTGTTGGCATTAAAAACTAAATAAAGCTAAAAAAAAATGATAAAGGGGATGGGATAACTTTCTACTATTTTTGGCCAAAATCTGAACTCAGATTTCGGGTCAGTTTCAGTGCTGAAACCAAAGCTAAAATTTGGTCAGGCTCTATCCAGAGAGGTAGTGGAGGGAATAGGCAGCTTGAGTGGATTTCAAGGGACTCAAAACTGTGAGACTGAGGTGGAAGAAGAGGTTGAAATCTACAAGAATGTGAGTCTAGCAGCCTGACACTATCGCCACTGCCAACCAGGTGAGGTGTATGGGAGAAAAGGCCACCTCCGTGACACAGGACAGGAATAGAAGCCGAGTCTTCAGGGAAAAGCCAAGTTTCATTTAGAGCAAGCAGATGGAGAGTGTGAGAGGTAAAGAGGTCTGGATGTAGTCAAGCTTGTTGGAAACAGAATGGATATGGAAAAGGGACAGAAGAAGGAGGAACAGAAATAGACGTTGTAGTTTGACCTGCTTAAGTAGACTGAGAGCTGATGCTGGAGGACCAGGATTGGGATTGATATCCCCAGCAGGGAGCAAGAGAGCACTAAGAAGAGGAGAGGAGGCCTGATGATAGTGCTGAAGATGAGATGTATTCAGACAGAATGAAGATGGTTGACTGAAAAGAAGAAAATGTTTAAGCTTGAGAAATGAGAAGACAGTAAAAGATAAAATGGATGGTAAGGTAATGGAACAGAAAATGGGCAATGTGGTCTTGAGATGGGGAATAAGATTGGAAAGGGTTTGTATCAGGAAGAGAAAATATTGCGGATCCAAAGAAGATAGAAGAAGGGAAAATACAAATCTGTGGAGACAGTATTGTGACGTGTGCTATCAGGGATCCGGGTGGAGTGCTGGATAACAAGAGCAGAGGCCCAAGTGGATTGGAGTGGACACCAGAGAATGCTGGGAGGAATATGCAAAACGGACTGCAAAACCTTTCCAGCATCTGGCAGATGTCTAGTAGGATTGTGGGGTAAGAAGAACGGAGGCCCAAGTGGACCTTGGAGTTACTCCGGAGAATGTTGGCAGGACTATGAAGATGGGCTGTAAAACCTTCCCAACACCTGGAAGGTAGCTGGTAGGAGTGTTGGGTAAGTACTAAATTTAAAACAAACTGGAGAACATATTTCTTCACACAACGTGTAATTAAACTCTGGAATTTGTTGCCGGAGAATGTGGTAATATCAGTTAGTTTAGCGGGGTTTAAAAAAGGTTTGGATAATTTCCTAAAAGAGAAGTCCATAGGCCATTATTGAGATGGCTTGGGGAAATCCACTGCTTCTTACAAGGATAAACAGCATAGAATCTGTTTTGCTACTTGAGATCTAGCTAGGTACTTGGGACGTGGGTTGGCCACTGTTGGAAACAGGATACTGGGCTTGATGGACCTTTGTTCAACAAGAGCGGAGGTCTGAGTGAATGTGTGTCACCCCAGAGAGAATCAGGAAAGAGATCAATCTTTCAAATATGTGAGTGAATCTTCGTTTGTGTTTTTAGAAGCAGATGCAGCCGACACTCAGGGTGAAATTCTAGAAACAGTGCTTAGATGTGGGCACCAGTAGGCGCCTATGTTAATTAACAAACATTGTTTAAAATGGCAAAACCCACACCATTAAAGTGCCTTCCAGAGCCTAAATAATACCCATCGGAATTGCGCCTACTGGGGTGCTTTTGGCCGCCTAACGCCACTATGGGTGTGGTTAATGCCAGAAGTGGCTGTCTACAGTGCCTATGTAGATGTGATTTACAACAAAGCTTAGGCCCGGAAAACCTTGGCCTATATTTCCGGCACCTATCTTTCGCAGAGGTGTGGTTCTCTATAGGGCGCCGTCGCACGATTGACACGCAGTCGGCGGTCGCATTTGAGGTACCCTATAGAGAATCATTGAATGCGGGTCTTCTCTCCCCATGGATTGCATGTGGAAGTCTGCAATGGTTTGTGCTTAAGGATGCTTTGAAATAACTGACTTTTTAAGTGATGGATTAAACAAGTTAAGAATCCAGTTGTTTCAATTTCATTAGAGTCAAGAATTACAGATGTGAATAATCAGAATTCATAGCAAATTCTTAAGTACAGTTTTAATATGTTTTCTTTTTATTGTTCATTAGGGAACAATTTTGGATTTCATTGTTCCGTTCTATAGTTATTAGGAAAATTGTATTCTATAATTTATAATGATAATGCAAACTGTAACACTTGGTGAGGAAAAGACTTTTACTTATTGTTCTCAACATATATTTTTATGGTTATAATCACTCGTACATAAAAATTAACTTTCTTCCAGAAAACAAAAAGAGCTTCCATGAGACTGGTTGACTCTATTCAGTATTTCCTGCTTTCATCACTGGTTGTAATTCTTTTTGAGAATTAGGCAAAACTTGGTACCTATGAGTATTTGAAACCACTTCTGTAAATAATTTAACTTAATTTAAAAATGTGTATTCTGCCTTTACTTTTGGCAAAGAACCTTCACAGTGGATTCGAAAAATCAGCACACAGAACATTATTATAAAATTAAATTATGAAAAGAATAAAAATAAACATTCCAATATATATCCGCCTTTTTACAAAATTAAATTCCCACATACAGTCCTCCCCCTCTTGCATAGTCTTTTGTCCTTCTCCTTCCACACCAGGCACCGAGAACTATGTCCTTATAACAAACAGGACTTTAAGCAGTGGCAAAAAGCCATTTTGGTTCCAAAGATAACACATTCCATAATTCTGAGACTTTTCCAAAGAACGTTGCTTTCCTATTTTTCACTAGTCTAAAAAGCTATTTGCAAATGTGCAGTAAACCAATATTAGTATGCGGTAACTGCAAATCCCCAGATTTCAGATTTAATTACTCACCTTTTCCAAATCCCGGCTCAAGGCAAGTTACAAGCCGGCAGATCAATTGGAGACATTTCCAGTATTTAGCGATTCGGTTGACACAGAAGATGTTTTGTTAGCACACATTAAGTGAATGGCAGGTAATGTGTCAGAGTTGGTGTTAACATGGCAGATAAAGCAGAACGCTTAACACCCAGTTCAGATCACTCCCCTCCCATTCTCCGTTCCCTTCCAGGTTAGGTGGTTAACATGGAAATTCTAGTGCATTCCACTAATTGCTACTTTAACATCTGCACAGCTTAGTAAACAGGGGCCCAGCATATGGAGATAGGGACTTTAGCACTTTCCAAAATGTATTTACAGTATTATCATCGTTCTTTCATTTTTATATCGGTGCCATTGAGGATAGAGCAGCCTGCGTAGAATTACGTTTTACGAGCATACTGTATACCGGACTTGTTAACTGTAACGCCAAAACACCAGGTTTTAATAACAAAAATTCCCTTCTACGCTTTTGTGTATCCCTTGCTAAATCTGGAAATATTTGTATCTTATAACTTAGGTAATTATTTTTGCTTATTTATATAGGACATTCTCAGAAGCCAACTTTTATCAGGGGTAAAGTGGCTTTCGGGGCTACCTTTTTTCGTCAGCATCCTAGTAAGTGTGTAATTCATTATAAAACTGAGATATTTGTTTTCTTCGAACCTCTCCAACTGACGACATTCCTGTTTCTGTCCCGTCTGGAGAAGGAGAGTGCTTAATGGAATAAGATGCCCTTACTCTTTGATAGCTAATGGATTTCTATAAGAAATATTTCCTTTTTGTTTCTCTCTCTTAAACCACATTTTGGATCCATTTGAGGACTTGAGAAGATCTATGTTAAATATTGCTTATTTTGGTTTTGATGGATATAATGTTTTATTTCTTGTCATGAATCTTTTTTCTGTACAAGTTTAATCTTGAATGTATAGCTGTTTTTTAAAATTTATTTTATTTATAAGTTTTCAATCTGTAATGTATGACAAAAAGTATTCAAAAGCAATGGCAAACACAAGGAAACCCAGAAAGAAAAGAGCTGGTTGCCAAAAGGGAAGCATTTGCACAAAAACAAACCCCCCTATTCTGGTTGTGCACATTTCCCCCTTCCCCTCCCTTTTTTTTTTTTTTTTTTTTTTTTTTTACAAAACCGCAAAAGCTGAATGCTCTACGCTGCTCCTGACACTCATATGAGTGTCGGAAAGAGCACCGAGCATTCAGCAAACCAGCCTTCACTAAAAACCGCTATCGCGATTTTTTAAAAGGGGGTGATAGTCCAGCTGGTGGCTACTGCGAGATCTGGGGGCTTTTAGTTTATGTAGGCAATTCCTTGAAAATACCTTTAACTTGGGGTGAGGAAATTGTCCCTCAAAATTCATGCTTCCTGGGCCAGTGGCATAGCGAGGCTGAAGCGCCCCTCCCCCCCTCCTCCCCCCCCCCGCTCTGTCCCCTACACATGTGCGCTCTCCTTTCCTTTCCCTGAAAATAAGCCCTACCCCAAAAATAAGCCCTAGTCCTGGGATTCGCTGACAGTTTCCCTTCCCTTCCTCCCATCCTGTGTGCAGCAGAACCCTTGAGAAAGCACCTACCCCCCCGAACATCCGCCTCCACCACGCAGCCGAACCCCAATCCTTCCCTCCCTCCCATCTGAACCCCACAGACCGTGAGAGAGCCCTAGTACATACCTCCCTAAGCAGCGTCGAGCCTGCAGCATTCTAAACAAGCTGCTTCGGCCTTGTTCGCTCATGAATTCAATCTGCCGTGTTACTGACATCACTTCAGTGCTGGGCAAAATGGTAAAAAATAAAATTGTGGAACACGTAGACAAACATGATTTAATGAGATGGAGTCAGCATGGGTTCAGCCGAGGGAGATCTTGCCTCACAAATTTGCTTGACTTCTTTGAAGGTGTGAATAAACTTGTGGATAAAGGTATGCCGGTTGATATTGTGTATCTAGATTTTCAGAAAGTTTTTCATAAAGTTCCTCACGAGAGGCTCCTGAGAAAATTGAAGTTTCATGGGATAGGTGGCAACGTTCAGTTGTGAATTAGGAATTGATTATCGGATAGAAAACAGAGGGTAGGGTTAAATGGTAATTTTTCTCAATGAAGAAGAGTAAACAGTGGAGTGCCGAAGGGGTCTGTACTGGGACTATTGCTATTTAACTTATTTATAAATGATCTGGAAATTGGAACGACAAGTGAGGTGATTAAATTTGCAGATGACACTAAACTGTTCAAAGTTGTGAAACGCAGGCGGATTGTGAAAAATTGCAGGCGGACCTTAGGAAATTGGAAGACTGGGCGTCCAAATGGCAGATGAAATTTAATGTGGACAAATGCAAAGTGATGCACATTGGGAAGAATAACCTGAATCACAGTTTACCGGATGCTAGGGTCCACCTTGGGGGTTAGCGCCCAAGAGAAGGATCTGGGTATCATTGTAGACAATACGATGAAACCTTTCGCCCAATGTGTAGCGGCGGCCAAAAAGCAAATATGATGCTGGGAATTATTTAAAAAGGGATGGCTAACAAGACTAAGAATGTGATAATGCCCCTGTATTGCTCCATGGTGCGACCTCACCTGAAGTATTGCATTCAATTCTGGTCTCCTTATCTCAAGAAAGATATAGTGGTGCTAGAAAAGGTTCAAAGAAGAGCGACCAAAAGGGGATGCAACTCCTCTCGTATGAGGAAAGACTAAAACGGTTAGGGCTCTTCAGCTTGGAAAAGAGATATGATGAAGTCTACAAAATCCTGAGTGGAGTAGAACTGGTACAAGTAAATTGATTTTTCACTCTGTTAAAAATTAGAAGGACTAGGGGACACTCAAAGTTACAGGGAAATACTTTAAAAAAAATTATTTATTCATTTTAAAACTGACAAACAAGTGATTAATATTAAAACATTACATTACTAATAAAATATACAGCACTTGACATTCTTATACATATAATCTATTAAAGGAGAAATTATAACCCTTTCCCCCCACCCAACAGGGAAATACTTTTAAAACTATTAGGAGGAAATATTTTTTCACTCAGAGAATAGTTAAGTTCTGGAACACATTGCCAGAGGTTGTGGTAAGAGCGAATAGCGTAGCTGGTTTTAAGAAGGGTTTGGATGAGTTCCTGGAAGAAAAGTCTATAGTCTGTTATTGAAAGAGACATGGGGGAAGCCACTGCTTGCCCTGGATCAGAAGCATTTAATGTTGCTACTCTATGGGTTTTGGCCAGGTACTGGTGACCTGGATTGGCCACCGTGAGGACGGGCACCATTTACTGAATCCAGCCGATTAATGTGTATAATGTATGTCTAGAGAAATAAGTAGTCGTATCAAGCTTTGTGGCAGTCCCACACCACTCTCCTTTTTTAGAAATCCAGCTTGAGTTCCAGGGTATCAGGGTCTTCTGCTGTGGATTGCTGAAGATCTCCTTCTACACACCACCTCTGCCCTCTCACTCGTTTTGCTTCTTCAAAGGCTTCCCAGAAGTCTGAGAGCAAGTGGAAGTTAACCCTTTCACTGCTGGCAGCTCCTGCAAGTTCCACTGGTAAGATCTAAATCAGTGGTCTCAAACTCGCGGCCTGCCAGGTACTATTTTGAGGCCCTCGGTATGTTTATCATAATCACAAAAGTAAAATAAAACCGTTTCTTGATCATATGTCTCTTTAGCTATAAATGACATTATTATTATTAAGACTTAGCCAAAAGGAAAGATTTATAAACTATAAAGAGTTTTACCTCATGCAAAATTGTCATTTCTTTAATAAAACATTAACTATTTTTTCGGAGGCCTTCCACGTACCTCCAAATCCAAAATGTGGCCCTGCAAAGGGTTGGAGTTGGAGACCACTGCTCTAAATTAATCTACTCCAGGTTCTGGCATTAGCTGCCTGCAGCTTTTGCTTGAGTCCCACAGAAAGCAGCACCGTCTCTGTTTCTGGTGTTACCACTGTATGATAAAGCACAGAACAGTAACCCTAAAGGTCCTGGAGATAATAGGATTCTTGCAGGTTGTGAAACACTTCTAGTGGACTGTTATACAGAGAATCCAGAGAAATTGCTCTTTTAGTGCTAATGGGAGCATAGGAAATTTCTGTAATATATAAATAAATTTCGATGTCACATAAGTTCCTTCTTCAGACCTGAAAGCAGCCCTGTAGTAAAAAAAAAACATTTAAGTGCTATTAAATAAATTTTCCCCCATGCTTTTAAAACTGTTTCTTTTTGTTTAATCACTTCCTCCCTCCACTGCTCTTAAGTTGTGGAGGACAGGCTCTAGAAACATCTCCAGCTGAAATTGTAGCACTTTGTACATAACACATCCCACACTTGCAGGGTGTCTACTGGGATCATCGCATGGCGCTTGGGAGTCTCGCAGACAAGAGCTGTTTCAAAGCCGTTTCTAGCTCCAGCCCACTTCCATCTACAGTCAGGCTAATTGCTGAGCAGGACTTGGCATCTGAAGCAGAACAACTGACATCACACGGAGAGAAGGGAAAGAGCAGAGGAGGCAGCCGATACTGGCTGAACAGACCTTGCATCGTGCCAGCAAGAAATGTCAACTTTTATTGCTTCGTTCTTTCATGCTGACCCTCTATGAGCAAATGTTCCAGGCAGTAATAGGTTTTTTCAAGGGTGGACCCACAATAATCACTTTTTCCAAGAGGGTAATAGTCTCTTTTTGACCCTGGACCCTTTGACAGTTGTTGAAGTTAGGCAGGGGCTGGAGCATTTCTCAATTAGCTGATGAGCTTTATCCCACTTCTCCTGTTATAGTCTCGTTTTCATGTAGTATGAGAGGGAGAAGGGCTCTATTACAACAATGGAACAAATTAAGAGAAGAACAGAACACAGCTTCCTAAACTTGTCGTGGGGAGCCCAAGGCCTGTCGGCATTTCAGGGTAAACATTATTGCCCTCATTCCAAGGAGTTTTCCAACAAAATTTTCAACTAGTCCACAAATTTGCACACACAACTTACAAAATAAAGTCAGTTGCACGCCTATCTTAATAATTAGCTGCTAATTGACCTTTACAACCAATTACTGGTTATAATTGATGCTAATAAGGGCTAATTAGTTCTGCCAGTTACATGTGTAGCTATCCTTAGTTGGCATTCTGTAGGTTGTAAGCTAAAATTCCAGTGTATGCAATTTCAAGGGGGCATGGATCATGGCGGGGCATAGATGGGTCAGGGGTGTGTGATGCAGGCACATGAGTGGGTGATAGAATGCTAGCATTTAACCCCCCTCCCCAACCAAGAACAGCGCCTAGCCATTTAAATAGTGTTCAGATGGCTAACTGTTCATATGCAGTGATAGCCAGTTATCTGCAATGAGTACTAAAAGTTAGTGGCAAGCCACAAATATTCTGCGTTGGCCAGCTAAGTTTAGCGAACAAATTAGATGGCAAAAATAGCAGTCTTATCTTTGCTTGCTATTAACCGGCCAGTGCTGAATATTCTCTTAGCCAGTTAAATTGGAGAAGGCCAAGAAAGATCTAGATTTTCCATGCTGGCTGCCGGAAATCGCCTGACAATAAATATCCGTGCTGAGCGCTGGCACAGGGAAGACAACACACTTCTCAGTGCTGGCTGAAAATCACCCAGTATGTGTCTAACTGCTTATACCAGCCATCGAACCAGCGTAATTGCTTACGTCTAAAGTTAGGCGCTCATAACTTATACTAGTAATACATACAACTGCCATTATAGAATTCATACTTAGCGTGCATCATGTGAATGCCTAATATTGGGCGATCCATAGATAATTACCCCTAATGAGTATGCATGAGACAAATTTCAACACACAGACGGCAGCTCTATAAAGGCACCAAGAAAGCTCCTATTCTCTGTATAAAGGAGAGCTGACACCTACCGTATTTTCCTTTATAGAATACTAGGCACAAACACTTAACCTAGCCATAAAGATGCCATTCCTAGATTGTAAAACGAAAAGTGTGTAAATGATAGTATTCTGGCATGAATCATTGTGACTTTCGCCAGCTGTAACCTCTACCGACACTGTTCTTGAGAGACAGTCTTATTCCACAAATCCAAAGCGGATTCCCCTATTTCTCAGCACAATATGACGCAAGTGCTCTACACTGTGTAGTGACCTCTGTGGAATAGTGGAACAATAACACCTTTTGTCCCTGATAGTCCAGTGAACCCTTTTTCCGATATGCAGCCATCAGACGTTCCCTGTTGGCAAAGTTCAATATTTGGTCGAGGCCATTGCTCTCCCTCTCTACAAGGGCCTAGCCCAGGGGTGTCCAATGTCGGTCCTCGAGGGCCGCAGTCCAGTCGGGTTTTCAGGATTTTCCCAATGAATATGCATGAGATCTATTAGCATACAATGAAAGCAGTGCATGCAAATAGACCTCATGTATATTCATTGGGGAAATCCTGAAAATCCGACTGGCCCTCGAGGACCGACATTGGACACCCCTGGCCTAGCCGATGCATCCTTTTCACTTGGATGCACATGTGCGGTGTTATCAAGCCCATGGCCTCTAGAAGCCATTTTTCCACGATGGCCCACAGGTCCGAATCTTTGATCAATTCCACCAGACCAATTAAATGGATATTATTAATACGTCTCCCGTTTTCTTGATCTTTGATTCTGGCGTGCAGCGTTTTACAGCACACTTCAAGATCACAAACCTGCCCCGCCACACCAGCCATTCTATCCTCTTGTTCCAAGATCTTCTACTCTGCCGCTGGTATACGCTGGCCTTGCTGCTCCAAACTGTCCCTAATATCCTCCACCGTGGCCTGAAGTTTTGATAAACGGTCATCTATCACAGCAGACAGGTTTTTGGTGAGCTCCCTTACAGCTGCATCTTGGAGCATGCCTGTCAGTGGTGAGGCAGAAACTGTCGCCTTGCTCTCGGTACAGTAAATCAGGGCCTTAGCTTAAATGGCCATTTGCCAACTCCAACGTTGGTAAGCAATTCATTGGACACTCGACGCTCTCTTTTGCCAAGAGCATTTCAGCCTAAACAAGCCTTCTTCAGGGGATGATGAAATGTTGCTGAACTATAAATACAAACAAAATATATAACCCCTTGTTAGCATACAACCAAACTTTACCCTATTTATTTGTATGTAAAAACACATTCCAAAAACATTCTCCACAAAATGCACATGTGTAATATAACATATGGCTCGTTTGCACCTGTTGTCTCATTTCACGACGAGATGTGGGCTTGACGTGTCCTGTGTTGTTTTAAGTGGCTGCATGTCTGTACTGCTCAAACAAGTATTTTCTGCCCTTTCATAAATGGTGCCCAGATTCACTTCCTCTCTTTCATCAGTCACTCTTTCAGCACTGCAACTACTGCATGTCCCTTTGGACAAAGGCGGCGGCAAAATACGGTCATAATGGTACTACTGATATTAATATCAAATATCGTGTCTTTCCAGTAGATGCCATTAGCAATAACAGCGGAAATTGCACTTCAAAGGGAAGAATGATGAGGCTGGAAGAGGTGATTTTTTTTCCTCACAGGTTAGGCAGCATCGGGGCTCCAGATGTGAACGAATGTTCCCCGAGCCAAGATCCCCCATGATTGACAGAGAAGGAAAAGTCTTTAGTAGCTCTGCAGTAGCGGCAACTTTGTCAATACATAGAACAGCAATGTCTTCCAAATTAACCACTTGCTGAGCTTCTGACATAACATCTTTAGCAGGCACTCTTTATCTGTCTGCCGCTCCATCTCTTAATAGTCCTTTCAAAACACACCCGGGGACTCTGCTCCTTTTTTTTAACCTGTATTTGTCTTCAGTCATTAAAAAAGATTAACACCTCATTCTTTCTTCCGTTTCCTTCTTTGCTAGTTGACACTGTGTGTTTTATATACGGGTGTTCAATGTCAAACCTGAAAAGATTCCCTCCGGTTTTACCATTCCTACTTGCTCCTATATTAAGCACCGTCATGGCCCAAAGCCAAAGAGATTTATTATAAGCATGTACTGTGAAGATGCTGGTATATAGGTGTCATGAAGGATATTGATGCTTTCAGTTCTATGTAGGCCACCCAGACCTTTTAAGGCAAACCAAATTCTGCCCCACCGTCTTTTGAGTATGTCCTACAAAGCACACGGCAAAGTAAAAGCAAATCAAAATATAATTTGTCTGTCTCCTTGTACTGAAGGGCACTAAGCCCCGAACGCGAAGGCGATGAATCAAACATGTTGCAGCACTGGCATGGTCATGGAATAGGCATGTTTGAGTTAATCAGCTAGCACTAACATTTTGTGGGTCTCGCATGATAGCAATATGAGCACACAACCCGCAAAAAAAATAAAAATGCTCTAAAAAAGGAAAAGCTGCATTTGTAGGTAACATGCAAGGAAATCCTGTGGTAAGCTGTGCTCCCTGCAAATTATAGCAGCATTTATTTAAAAGGGCCCCATAGTGGGGATCAAATTCCATCTGCCTCTTTAGGTTGCTACCCTTTGGGTTTTCTCCAAGTTCTAGCGAGCTGGATTGGCCACCGTGAGGCTACTGGGCTTGATGGACCATTGGGCTGACCAGTAAGGCTATTCTTATGTTCTTATGTAAGCCAAGTATAGGACAATCAAGCCATTGTAACATCACTGATGAGGCTTGCTCTGAGGCATTATGACATCACAATCTCAGCTCTGGAATGTTGCTCTCATTGGGGTTCCGGAATCTTGCTGTTCTTTGAGATGCTGGAATGTTGCTACTCTTTGGGTTTTGGCCAGGTACTAGTGACCTGGATTGGCCACCATGAGAACGGGCTACTGGGCTTGATGGACCATTGGTTTGACCCAGTAAGGCTATTCTTATGTTCTTATGTAAGCCAAGTATAGGACAATCAAGCCATTGTAACATCACTGATGAGGCTTGCTCTGAGGCATTATAACATCACAATCTCAGCTCTGGAATGTTGCTCTTATTGGGGTTCCGGAATCTTGCTATTTTTTGAGATGCTGGAATGTTGCTACTCTTTGGGTTTTGGCCAGGTACTAGTGACCTGGATTGGCCACCGTGAGAACGGGCTACTGGGCTTGATGGACCATTGGTCTGACCCTCTATTCCCCTCATTATCTTGAACATTTCAATCATGTCCCCTCTGTCTCCTCTTTTCAAGGGAGAAGAGGCCCAGTTTCTCTAATCTGTCGCTGTACGACAACTCCTCCAGCTCTTTAAAAATTTTAGTCGCTCTTCTTTGGACCCTTTCGAGTAGTACCGTGTCCTTCTTCAAGTATGGTGACCAGGCTGGACACAGTATTTCAGGTGGGGTCGCACCATGGCCCGGTACGGCAGCATGATAACTAATAATAATAATAACTTTATTTCTTCTATTCCGCCATAATCTTACGACTTCTAGGCGGTTCACAGTGAAGAGAGCTGGACAGTCAGTGAATTACAGAATATAAATGGCGAGGACGATACAGTATAGTCAGTGAATTACAGATTACAATTAGTAATATACAATACGATACAATACAGTTTCTCAAGTTATCAGCATGGAGTTAATCGTTTAGAACTGGTAACTGATTAGGAGATAAATCTGTTGAATAGTGCTGTCTTAATTTCTTTCCGAAATGCAACATAGGTCAGCCTAGCTCTGTTGATGTAGTTGCCTAGCCAGGTCTGCTGTTTGCTAGCTTGAGACTTCAAAGTTCTGTCCATAAAGGACCTGTATTTGCAATCAGTGATCCTTGGGTAGGCAAAAAGATTGGTTGTCCTACTGGGAATGTGTAGCTCGAAATGTGGTAAGAGATAGGTAGGGGTCATTCTCCACACCAGTTTAAAGCATAGGCAAGAGAACTTGAACATTATTCGCGCCTCCATTGGTAACCAGTGTAGCAGTTTGTCGTAGGGGCTAACATGCTCGCTTTTCTTTAGTCTGAATATTAAGCGGACGGCCGTGTTCTGCACTGTTCTTAATTTTTTTACAGTTTTTTTAGGTAAACCTACATAAATGATGTCGCAGTAGTCCAATGTGGAAAGGACCAAATGACTGAACCAGAAGTCTAAAAGATAGAGGGTCGAAATATTTTTTAATGGTCTTCAATTTCCATAGTGCATAAAAGCACTTTTTTGCCACTAGGTTTGTGTGTTCGATCATGGTCAGGTGGGTGTCTAACGTGACTCGTAGTATTTTTATGGTTTTTGTTATTGGGTAATTGTGACCATTTAGGTGTAAAGATGTTCTGGTAATTTTATCCTTTGGGCTTGCCAGGAAAATTTTTGTCTTTTCTGTGTTTAATTTCAATTTAAAATTGATTGTCCACTGTTCGATTTCGGTCATGATATGGGTAATGTGTTCTAAAGTTTCATTGGTCATGTTATTCAGCGGAATTAAAATAGAGATATCATCAGCATATATGTAGTATTTTAGGTTTAACTTTTGTAATAGATGACCTAAAGATGAAATGTAGATATTAAATAAGGTGAGAGATAGTGGAAAGCCTTGGGGCACCCCCGATAACCTTCTCCGATCTGTTCTTGATCCCCTTCTTAATCATTCCAAGCATTCTGTTCCCCTTTTCACTGCCACCGTGCATTGCGCGGACGGTTTCATTGACTTGTCAACCAGTACTCCCAAGTCTCTTTCCTGGGGGGTCTCTCCAATTAAAAACTGGTTGGCAGATAGGAAACAGAGAGTGGGGGTAAATTGACAATACTCTGACTAGGAAAGAGACAAGTCAATGAAACCGTCCACGCAATGCGCAGTGGCAGTGAAAAGGGCTAACAGAATGCTAGGAATGATTAAGAAGGAGATCACAAACAGATCTGAGAAGGTTATTATGCCGCTGTACTGGGCCATGGTACGCCCCCACCTGGAATACTGCATCAAACACTGGTCGCCGTACATGAAAAAGGACATAGTACTACTCGAAAGCGTCCAGAGAAGAATGACAAAAATGGTTAAGGGACTGGAGGAGTTGCCATACAGTGAGAGGCTAGAGAAACTGGGCCTCTTCTCCCTTGAAAAGAGGAGATTGAGAGGAGACATGATTGAAATACACTTAGTAGATAAAGACACATTGTTCGCCCTCTCCAAGGTGGAATGAATGAGAGGGCACTCTAAAGTTAAAAGGGGATAGATACATACAAACTAAATAAATTCTTCTTCACCCAGAGGCTGTTATAGGGGAAAGCACCCTTCAGGGATTCAAGACAAAATTGGATAAGTTCCTACTGGAACATACGCAAGTAAGGCTAGACTCAAATAGGGCACTGGTCTTTGACCTAAGGGCCGCCACATGAGCGGACTGTGGGCACGATGGACCACTGGTCTGACCGAGCAGCGGCAAATCTTAAGTTCTTATAACTTCCCATCTCAATGCCTTTATCTTATTAAGACTTTTTTTCGTCCACCAAGAATTGAAAGTTTCTAAACAGATTAGAGAAACATTAATTAAGGATAATATTAATTTGAGAAGGAAGCTGGAATCCTTAGAAAATACCTGTAGAAATTATAATCTCAGATTAATTAATTTTCCGAGGGTTGCAACAATAGTGAAATGCTATATGACGGAAATCTTGGAAATTTCAGAAGATATGTTGCCACCACTCACTCAGGCTTATTATCTACCTATTAAAAGAGATGAACAGCAACCACTTGATGTTACAGCAATATTGGAACGTTCTGACATAGAAATGGCTACGCCGGCGACACTTTTGATTACAGTAGCCTTAGCACCAGATAAAAACTGGTTGCTTAGGCTTTTCTTTAAAAACAGACAAATAAAATTTGTAGGACTTTAAATATTGATTTTTCCAAATCTGGCTCGAGATACGCAAATTTCTTCTTTTAAAACCAGGGGTTATAACTTTGGGGGCGACCATTTTCTACGACATCCTTGTAAATGTGTGATACAATATCGTCTGAAAAAATATGTTTTCTTTGACAACATTCTTGTCTACAGCGCCTCAGGCTTAAGGGGAATTATGAGGGCAAAATTGATTAATTGTTATCCTGTCTCAGTCTAAAGGGCCTGTTTTTTCTTCATATAGCAAATTAGTTTGTTAATGTTCTTTTAATCTTCCGCTATGCATACCTTGGATCCCAATTGTGGACTTGAGCTGAAGTTAAGCTATAATGATTTTCTTTTTCTTTTTATTGATGTTGGAAATGTTAGAATGAATATCTTATTGCCTTCTCTTTATCTTTCTGTACAAGTGATACTTGATTTGTAATTTGAAAATGATAAATAAATTTAAAAAAAGACTTTTTTTTCGGGAGGGGGTTGGGTGGGAGAGCTTCATTGCCTTAATGCAAGCACTTGTATCCCATCCTGACCCAGTTCTGCTCAGTTGCCTGTGAAGCCAAGAGAACATGTTTCCCATTGTGGTCCCCTCCTGTTTCTTTTCTATTTACTTCCACTTTTTGTTTGGCTCTGTTTTTTTGTGGATTTTCACCCCTTCTCATTTGCCCCTTTGTAACTTTGCCTTCTGCATAACCAGCATTTGTGACATAAAGCATCTGTGATTATTTCAAAAGTTGCTGGAGCCACTTTAACCCTACCCGAGCTCCACAGACAGAAGTGAGACAATTTTGCAAGGATTTTTTCAGTAGGTACACCAGAAATTCCTTTGAAAATTGCTTCCTCTTTGTTCTTTCTTATTCTGTCTGCCAATTTTAGCATATTTGAAACCTGGAATGTGATACGTTTGTGCTTAATTCTGTGACACATATGAATTAAAAATAAGTTCCAACTTCCATTTACACACAGATTACTGATCATATTACCATATATACTCGAATATAAACCAAGATTTTGGGGCCAAAAAACAGTCCAAAAATTGGGGTCTCGGTTTAAATTAAAACCTACCCCCATCCTGCACCCACTGTGGGCCTCCAGTACTGCCCTGGTGGTCCAGTGGTGCGGTGAGCCGGAGCTGCCATTAATCACTCCCTCCTTCACAGCGACTTTGTGTAAATAGCTAACTAGTCCTCCCCTCCCGGTCCCCCTGCAGCTCTACCTTAGGTCCCCAGTGGTCCAACAGTGGGGCAAGGCAGGAGTGATCCCTTTACGCTCCTGCCTGGAAGTCTCCGTAGTGAAAAATGGCTGCCATGAGATCCCAGCGCAATCTTCGTGAGACTTTGAGTCTTGTGAAGGTTGCCATGAGATCTAGCAGCAGTCATTTTTTCACTACGGAGACTTCCAGGCAGGAGCATAAAGGAATCACTCTTGCCCTGCCTCACAGCTGGACCACCTGGACCTAAGGTAGACCTGCAGGGGGACCGGGAGGGGAGGACTAGTTAGCAATTTATACAAAGTCGCTATGAGGGAGGGAGGGAGTGATTGATGGCCACTCCGGCTCCCCACATCACTGGACTTCCAGGGCTACTGGAGGCCCGCGGTGAGTCTAGGAAGGGGGGCAAACTGGCAGTCTGTCTGCACCATTGGACCACCAGGGCAGTACTGGAGATCCGCGTTGGATTTGGGAAGGGGGGCAGACTGGCAGTCTGTCTGCACCACTGGATCACCAGGGCAGGGATCCTGGGAAGGGGCAGGTGGGTCCAGGAAGGGGGGCAAATTGGCTGGCTGTTTGACTGCAGAGCTGGCAGACAGGACACCAGCGAAGGGAGGAAGGAGTCGCTTCTTCCCCATTACCGGTATTTGAATATAAACCTGGTACATGAATATAAACCATCAGTTTATATTTGAGTCAACTGTTTTGCCTCCTTGTGGGGGGAAAAAGGTTACCTTGGTTTATATTTGGATCGGTTTATATTCGAGTATATACAGTATGAAGAAATTCATGTTTTATCTACACCCTTGTGTTCAGATGTGAAAATGTTGTGCGGGTGGACGCATGCTAACCCTGATTCTATGCTGCTCTCTTTTTTTCTCCTTTTTGCAGTATGATTTCATGGAACGTTTAGATGGCAAGGAAAAATGGAGTGTGGTTGAGTCCTCCCGAGAAAGACGAAGCATCCAGACCTTGATTCAGAATGAAGCGGCCTTTGTTCAGTATTTAGATGTGGGCGTATGGCATCTAGCCTTCTATAATGATGGCAAAGACAAAGAAATAGTTTCTTTCAGTACCGTTGTCCTGGGTAGGTATGTTTTTGGAACCACCATTTTGATACGGTGAAAGAGTAGAAGGGAAAAAGTACAACAAATTAGGATGTTCCCGCTACCTAAGGTTGAAATGGCTCATTAATGCAATTGAATCATGAATCATTTTGCAAGAAAGAGTATGATGAGATGAAATAATGAGATTGAAGACATAGGCAGCGGAACACTTTTTTGTTTGGGGGGGCCCAAAAGCTCCGCCTTAGACCCCGCCCCATAATAATAGTACTAATTGTAAATGCCATTTCTTCAATTAATTTTTTATATACACACAGTATAATCTTATTAATAATACACAGCGGTAACCACAAAATTAAAGTACACAAAGTGCACTCTTTTTCCCCTCCCCACCACTGCACAGCACTTCTTCCTCTCTCCTCCACCCTTATGTGCAACGTCTTCCACTCTCTCACTGTCCACCATCTCTCTCTCTCTTTCTCATTCCTTCCTTTGCTGCAAAGGGAGTGGGGAAAGAAAGAGGTGCCTCTCTACCATTCCCTCTACTGCCACATTCAATATTTCTTCCTCTCTTATCCCCCGGACTAGTGCAGCATCTTTCACCTCTGCCCACCAGCCCCATGTCCAATATTTCTGCTTCTATCACCCCTCTCCAGCTCCATGTCACATCGTTTCCTCCATTCCCCTCTACACCATGTCCAACATTCCCCCCTCTTGAATCCATGTCCATTTGTCCCACTTTTTCCTCTCCACCACATCCAACATTTCTCCCTCTTATCTCTCTTTAATTCACTCCTCTCCCATCACCATGTCCAATAATTCTCCTTTCTTCCTTTCCCCTTGTACACCATCTCTTTCCCTTCCACCCCCAGATCTAACATTTTTCCCTCCTTACCCTCCTTCCATCCCCAAGTCCCTTTCTCTTCCCAACTGCCCTCCCATGCCATAAATAACTTAACCTCCCCCCATTTTTTTTTTTGTTAATAAAAGCATAGCATGGTTAACAGCTCCTACTCTCTATGAGCGTCGGAGCTGTTATTACCATGGCCGGCACTAAAAACCATGCTACGTTTTTGTAAAAATTGGGGTTAGATAGAGTTTATTACATTGCACAGCGGTAGAGCATGGGTGGTACATAGGCTGGGCATCCACTTATATGCATTAAT
This sequence comes from Geotrypetes seraphini, assembly GCF_902459505.1. Lineage (NCBI taxonomy): Eukaryota > Metazoa > Chordata > Amphibia > Gymnophiona > Dermophiidae > Geotrypetes > Geotrypetes seraphini. The sequence goes on along the minus strand of NC_047101.1, from coordinate 32,700,106 downwards.
CTGCTTCACTTAGTTGATCACACTTAACACCAGCTCTATGGCTAGCTAGGGTTTATTATGAACTTTGTATACCACCTATTCCAACTAGCGGGTCTTCGCGGTTCACAATTCTATCTACAAAGAATGGAAATCCATTCAAATTAGGGCAGAGTATCTATGTTTACATCAAGAACAGCAGCCACACAAACAAATCTACCTCATGCCGAAACACTAAACAGTTATGCTAATGTTTTCCTAACAAAAGTAGGCACCTGTGCTGTTTTATAAATAGGTTCCTATCTCACAGCCTCCTGACTGCTTAATTCTAGGCGCTCTGTTATAGAATGCCCCCCCCCCCCTCAGTGGCTTTGCAACAGATATATTGTCTAAAGAGAGAAATTTACTATGATGGAAGAATAGGCCTAGGGATAGTGCAGAACACAGAGTACCTGGGAACTGGGTTCAATTCCTTGTGAGCCTAACCCTCCATTACTCCAGGTTATGAGCCCACTAGGGACAGAAAAATACCTGCATATAATATATAAACTACTTTGGTTGTGTCGCAGAAAGATGGTATGTCAAGCGAATGCCTGACCCAATATCACAGCCTATGTAAGCAATCTAACAGAAATGTATTTCATGCCATCCAAAATATTTTCTTTTCACTGTAATGTACATTATTTCTAAATGATAAGTGATTCCGTTGAGCGACTAAACTGGTTTGGTCACATCTCTGGCATTTTAGAATCTAGCAGTGAGAGGTGTAATATGGCGCTTGTCTCGGATATGTTCAAAGTCTCCTTGAGGACTGTGCTACAAGAAAGTTAGAGGTAATAGGTCTAATAGGCAGACATCTTGATAGGGCAATGACAGTAATTGGACAGAAAGGCACAGAAAAGAGCAGTTCAGAGGTTCTTTCACAGACGCCTATTATCAGACCCTTAACCATCAGGAATCAGAGGGGGCTGAAAACCTATGTATACCGTGATGGGCAGTAAAGGGATGAGTGGCAGACAGATGTCAAACTGGGATAATGCTAAATACATCTTTTGGTACAGAAAAAGTTCTGTTATGTGCAGCAGAGCGGAAGAATGGAGCAAGTCTGTTGACATTTATCATGACATTTATCATGTTGAAATGTTCTCTTCTTCATTAGCACCCACCTTGACCACGGGTTTTGGGTTGGTTTGCTTACCAAAAGGCTCGTTTGTATTCTTTTTCAATGTGTCTCTCCACAATGCTGGAATTCATCAAAGAGTCCTATCCCAAAAATCAGTGTCGAAAAACCCTCGGAGAATACTTCTTGGGCTACATGCAGGATATTGAATTGTTGGCCCTGCACAAAGCTTCTCAAATAAGGGATTAAAATGGGAGATGGGGTTCAGATGTGCAAAGTAATAATTGTTTAGTTAGCTGACAATTGACTGTCATTTATTTCTTTATTTGATTGAACATTTTATATCTCATTAAATCAATATGTGCTATATTGCCCAAAAAATATATCAAGGCCCTAATTTTAGAGGCATTCCTACGTGGAAATGGCAACATGTAAATGTCTGGAGAGGCTCAGATGTTTAAATGGCTTTTCAGAACAGAGGACATTCTACATGTGGGGAAGCTGAGTTCATCTAAATGGCAAGGAGGTATGTGGAGAGAGGGGAGAGAACGTTTCATACAGGTAGCATTGCCAGATTTTGCAATCGGAAAATCTGGACCCTCCTAGATCGGCCCCCCCAGGCCCACCCATCCCTGCCCTGTAACGCCCTAATCCTGCCCCCAGTCCCGCCCCCACTGCCTCTTTTGCCTGGCAGGGAGGAAATCCACGTATGCATGAATGCCGCATATTGAGGTCACGCACACACACATGCGTGCACATGATGTCATCACGTGGCATCCACACATGCATGGATTTCCTGGTTCTGAAAAGCCATCTGGACCCCCTGGACATGTCCGGGGAAATCTGGTAACTCTACATATAGGGAATCCATGTCTCTGTTCAAAAATTAAAATAAATCAGAAAATACACCTGCTCTGAGGCATGTCTAATTATTTGCAGAAGGAGCAGTTGTAAATCACAATGTTTTCTTCCCTTTCCTGATCATCTTTCAATGTTCATGGCCCTCACAATCAACCTGATTCCCTCTGCCCACTCCAAAAGGCAGCAGGCCCCCAATGTCATCTCACCATGTATGTAACTTGCCCATAGTTTCTCCCTCAATTGAAGACCTCCCCCAACCCCCCAATGATGTGTTTTCAGAATCCACCAAAGTTTTTTCTTCCCCCAAGTAGCTCTCCTAAGCAACCCCTGGCCCCCACATGTAGGCAAGCTCCTACCACATGATGCCCTCCCTCCCCCAAAGGCAAATCCCTTCCGTAGGACCAATAACCTGAAACTGATCCCCCACACCAATCTCACCCCAGTCTTACTGGATCTCTATGATCAAGTAGGGTGGGAGTGATGTTCTTTCACTCCCACAACAATCCTTCTCGGTTTCAAAATGACCACCTGAGCTTATCTAATTAGCTTTTTCCAAGTTGCAAGCAATTTCTCAGTAAATATCATCAACAGGAAGTTCTCTCACAGCACCAAATTCTAAGAATGGCACTCAAAATTGGGACCTGGGTTGGCCACTGTTGAAAACAGGATACTGGGCTGGATGGACAAGCCAATTAGCTGCTAGTAATCAATTACATATCTTACTAGGCAGTATTTTATAAAGAGGTGTGTGTAAATTCTTCAGAGTGCAATTGAAAAGGGAGTTGGTCGTGAGAAGGGCCATGAGTGTGTCAGGGCCATTCGCTTAAAGATGTGTAGTATTATGGAATCTGGGGGATCCGTGCCTAATTTAGGCACAGGGGTGTACACCAGGGTTCAGTTGGTATAAATCCTCATGCCCCAAATTGTCATGGATCCCAGTGCTAAGCACCCAGAGCACCATTTATAGACTAGAAATCGGTACTCTCGTGTTTGCTTTTTTTTCCAGCACCCAAATTTGGGCAGATTTTTGTTGTTTGGTAATTCTATAAGATGTGTAGACGACTAGTCCTGAGCATTTTTTTTAATGTGGATGAAATCATAGGCGCCAGCTCTGTGGGTGCCCGAGCACCCCAATATTTTTGGCACCTCACACAACCAGGGCTGGCATGCGGTCTTCCCCTTCTGTCCATCTCCTTCCCGTCCCCTTCCTAGCAATGGCATACTGGGGGAGGGGCGGTCCACCCCGGGTGCATGCTCTAAGAGGGTACAGTGCCAGCACACCGAGTCCAGGATCTCCCATCCTACTCTGCCGCTGCTGGGTGAAATAACACAAAACTCTACAAGAAGACACTCAAAACCTATACTGGAAACTTCTCAAACCACAACAGCCTTAACCCACCTATGAAAATGCTGTGCTCTAAATATTATACTGGGCCCTAGAGCACCAATATATCCACCACTGGGAATCCAGAACAAGCTGTGCGGATACCTACACAGACACTACATGCTAGCAGAATCCTTTACCTCAGTCACATGCAGAACATGGACAGAGCCTCAAAAACAGAACCACAAAACCACAGAGACTCACCGTATACCTCCACCCCCTCTCCAAGAAAACCAGACAAGCAGCGCAATACTTGCAAAACAGAAACAATTCCATTTTCTTTGTAAATTCCCCAAAACAAACACATTCCAATCATAAAAACTATTCAATGTATATATTTTCTTTTTGACTTTGGCACCAGAACAATTAAAATGCCCAGAGAACAGTCTCTTTTCTACTTTCCATGTATCAATCTTCTTTTAAATTCTTCTCTAGGTTAGGCTTTCAATTTCTTCTTATTCTTTTCTTTCTCTACCTATCTCTAGAACTGATTTTTTTTGTTGTTGTTGTTTCTTTTCTCACTATTTCTGTCTCCATATCTACCCATATATTCTTTTTACTCCTCATTTTCCCTTTCTCTTATCCACCTACAGCTTTTCTCATTTCCCTCTCATCCCTTCTTCAGCAAGCCTTTGTCCCCCTCTGCCTTTCTCTTTCCTCAGTCGTATCGGGCGATGGTGCGCCCGCATCTGGAGTACTGCGTCCAATATTGGTCGCCGTACCTAAAGAAGGATATGGCGATACTCAAGAGGGTCCAGAAAAGAGCAACACGATTGATAAAAGGTATGGAAAACCTTTCATATGCTGAAAGATTAGAGAAACTGGGGCTCCCTGGAAAAGCGGAGACTTAGAGGAGACATGATAGAGACTTACAAGATCATGAAGGGCATAGAGAAAGTGGAGAAGGACAGATTCTTCAAACTTTCGAAAACTACAAGAACGAGAGGCCATTTGGAAAAATTAAGAGGGGACAGATTCAGAACCAGTGCTAGGAAGTTCTTCTTCACCCAAATGGTGGTGGATACCTGGAATGCGCTTCCAGAGGGTGTGATAGGACAGAGTACGGTATTGGGGTTTAAGAAGAGATTAGATATTTTCCTGAAAGAAAAGGGGATAGAAGGGTATAGATAGAGGATTACTATACAGGTCCTGGACCTGATGGGCCGCCGCGTGAGCGAACTGCTGGGCATGATGGACCTCTGGTCTGACCCAGCAGAGGCACTTCTTATGCTCTATCCCAGAGAGGGCTGAGAGGAGATATGATTGAAGTCTACAAAATCCTGATTGGAGTAGAATGGGTACAAGTAGATCGACTTTTCACTCCGTTAAAAATTACAAAGATTAGTGGACACTCGAAGTTACATGGAAATACTTTTTTTTTTTTTATTTTTTATTTTTTTATTATATTTTTATTATTTTCAACTTAAATTTCAAGTATTACACTTGTACAGAAAGCAAGAATAGAATGGATATTACATTACATTAGGGATTTCTATTCCGCCATTACCTTGCGGTTCAAGGCGGATTACAAAAGGTTAATTTAAAAAAAGCAGAGTTACAATGATAAGCAAGAGAGGTAAGTTGTAGATCTTATAAACATTTAGCGGGTTGTTGAGGGTGAGGTGGTTTGTAAAAGAGTTAATAGGTGGTCATAGTGGAAGTTCTTTTGTTATTATTAGTGCAGTAATGGGTAGATCAAATGTCAGTTTTAGAGTTACTAAACGGTCGTGATGTTATTGCTGCTTCAGGAATTTCTTGAAAAGTGTGGTTTTTATTTCTTTTCTGAACGTCCTATAGTCTGGGGTGGTCATCAAGAGGTTGGAGATCTGGTTGTCCAGCCTTGCGGCTTGGGTTGCTAGGAGGCCGTCGTGTAGTTTTGTTCTTTTTACTTCCTTGATTGGGGGGGGTATGAATGGGGAGTGCGTTTTTCTGTGTCTTGTAGTGGGTGCTTGGATGAGGCGATTGTTCAAGTATGATGGGCTGTCTCCGTGTAGGGTTTTAAATAATATGCAGTAGAATTTGAATTGGATTCTTTCTTGGATTGGAAGCCAATGTGAGTTGATGAAGGCTTCAGTGATGTGGTCATGTTTTTTCAATGAGTAGATGAGTCTCAAAGCTGTATTTTGGATTGTTTGGAGTTGTCTGATCGTAGTTGCAGGGCAAGGAAGGAAGAGGATGTTGCAGTAGTCCAATATACCTAGTATTAGGGATTGTACTATAAGTTGGAATTGTGTTCTTTCAAAGAATTTTCGGACTTGTCTCAGATTTCTCATGATTGCGAATGATTTCTGAATTGTTTTATTTATTTGCGGTTGCATAGTGCAGCATCTGTCTATGGTCATGCCAAGTAGTTTTATGGTGGTTTGGATGGGATATTTGATTGCGTTTATGTCTAAGTTGGTTGTGGTTTGGATCTTGTCATTTTCGAGAAGGATATCAAATACAATAGTAATATAATTCCTAAGTTAACAAATATACTATTTATGCTCAAGTCCACAAATTAAGATCCAAGAATTAAAGAAACTTGGCGAATAAAAAAAAAAAGAACAGTAATAATAACAGAAAACTGAGAGCTATAGCATTGAGATAAGGGCACAATATCTAAATTATAGGGCTCAAAGATTGTTAACATTCAGACGAGACATAGCCACGAAGTTGGTCAGTTGTGATGGTTCAAAAAACACATATTTAAACGTACGATAATATACAATACACTTACACGGATGTCTCAAATAAAAAGTTGCCCCCAAAGATAAAACCCCAGGTTTCAAAAGAAGAAATTCACGGCGGCGCCTTTGCGTCTCCCGTGCCAGATCTGGGAACATTAATATTTTATAACCAAGAAAGCTTTTTTGTCTATTTTTAAAGTAAAGTTTTAACAACCATGTTTTGTCAATTGGCAAAGCTAAAGTGATAATCATAGTGGCTGGTGATGCTAAATCCTTCTCAGATGTTTCTAAAACCTGTGAAATATTTAAAGGTTCTTGATCTGAAGATTTTACTTTTGGTTGTTGATTTTGTTCTTTATCAGGCAAATAATAAACCCTTGAAAATGGTGGTAATGAATCCTCGGATATCTCTAAATTTTCCATTAGATATCTCTTAAGCATATCTCTAGGTGTTACTAACTCGAGTCTTGGAAAATTAATTAACCTTAAATTATTGCTACGTGAGTTATTCTCAAGCATTTCAATCTTCTTCCTTAGGTTAATATTGTCTTTAACTAAGATCTCTTGAATTTGTTTCGATGATTCAATTTCTTTTTCTATTTTTTGAATTGATGAATTAGAAGTATTTGTTTCTTCTCTTAAGTTCTTCAGTTCCTTATCATGTTCCTTAATTTTCTCTTCAATTTGTAGAAATGTAGGAGTAATATTTTTAACAAAACCAGCCATTAAGTCCCAAATAGAGTCTAAGGTCACTACTGCAGGTTTAATCAGTACAATTGGAGTTTGTGTAAGTGTAAATTGCTCACCGTCCTGAAGTCCTTCGAGGGGGGTCTTCTGCCCTGGAAAGATGGGCCCCAACCTCCAAGCTCTCCAGTAAATCCTTCCTTGCCTCAGGAGAGGAGAAAACCAGTGAATCCGGGGTTTCCCCGCCCCTGGGAGAGCTGGTCGTCTGGGGCTGCGGGGGCGGTGCCCTAACGTCAGGGCTCAGCGTGGTATCGGGCCCAGGAGTATCCACAACGGGTTCGCCTCCCTGTGTCCTCTGCGGGCCGCCATCCGACGTCGCTGTGGCCTCTTACTAAGCTTAGCTTCATCTCTGACTCTCCTTTCCTCCCTTGCTTCCAAGCCATTATTTCTCTTACCCTAATGCCATATCCTAGTGCCTTTCATCCTCTTATTATCCCCATTTCCACCCTCACTCAGCACCTACACAGAACCATCCCCTTCTTTTTTCATACCCCTCCACATGGCCTTTTTTAATGCCTTTTAGCCTCTCTCCAGTCTTCCAGGTCATTTATACTATATCTCAACCATACAACATCCCCTTTCTCTTACCCCCATGTCAAACCCTCACAATACTCCCATCCCATCTTATATCTATGAATTTGTCAGGCCCCACTTTCTTCTTGAAATTCCTTCTCAGTCAGTGCTATACACAATATCCTGCTCTATTCCCCACCCCAACATTTTTCCACTCAAACACTATCTTCTACTTGGTTCCCTTCTGCCCACCCCCTACTGTACAACTCTTGAGTCCCAGCTATCTTCTGCTCTGTTCATCTTCTCCCCATCCCGATTTCCATCCATCCTATGTTGTGTTCTCTGTCTCCCAATCACCGCCATCCCACTTCAGTCCCATCCATCTTCTGCTCTGTTCCCCTTCTGCCCTCCCCACCCCCATCTCCAGATCCAACCATTTTTACAGCATCTGTAAGCTGGTCTAGATTTGGCTGTGGTTCTGGTATTGACAGTGGGTCTCAGGGCAGCTCAATTTTTTCCTCTTTTCTAGAGGAACCAGGTCACCCGATTCCACACCCCTCAATTTGAAACACAAAAACATAGAAACATGATGGCAGATAAAGGCCAAATGGCCCATCTAGTCTGCCCATCTGCAGTAACCATTATCTCTTTCTCTCTCTGAGAGATCCCACGTGACTATCCCAGGCCCTTTTGAATTCAGACACAGTCTCTGTCTCCACCATCTCTTCTGGGAGACTTCCATGCATCTACCACCCTTTCTGCAAAAAAGTATTTCCATAGATTACTCTGGAGCTTATCACCTCTTAACTTCATCCTGTGCCCTCTCATTGCAGAGTTGCCTTTCAAATTAAAGAGACTAGACTCATGCACATTTACATTAAGTAGGTATTTAAACGTCTCTCAAGAATCCAAATCACAATAACAAAATATAAATACAATCAGCAAAAAATTGTTATTAGCCTAGTGGTAGAGATACCCCACGAAGATACATTTATAATAGGTGGAGAAAAAGCCTCAACTTATCAACAATGTACGGACGGCAACCCAATGAGTTCTTTCTCCCTATGCACAGTGGTGGCTTTGGTCCCATTTTGAAAAGTTACATTTTGAAATGTGTGGAGTTTTTTTGCCTATGATACAGAGCAGGACTGGTTTAAGAACTCATTGGGTTGGGAACATCCCTTTCTTCAGAGCGATCTCCATTGATCACTACCCTCTGTCTCCTTCCACTCAACCAGTTCTTGACCCAGCCCATCACTTTGGGACCCATTTTGAGGGCACTCAGTTTATTTATTAGACGTCTGTGTGGAACACTGTCAAAGGCTTTGCTAAAATCTAAATACACCATATCTAGCACACATCCTCTATCCAATTCTCTGGTCACCCAGTCAAAGAAATTGATCAGATTTGTCTGACAAGACCTACCTCAAGTGAATCCATTTTAACTCCGGTCCTGTAATCCACAGGATTCCAGAAACTTGACCATTCTCTGTTTTAAAAGTGTTTCCATTAATTTGCTTATCATAGAAGTCAGATTTACCGGCCTGTAATTCCCTACTTCTTCCTTACTTTCACTTTTGTGGAAAGGGATCACATCCGCCCTTCGCCAGTCCTCTGGTATCACTCCTGACTCTAGAGACTTGTTGAAAAGGTCAGTCAGCTACCAGAACTTCCCTAAGTTCCTTCAGCACCCTAGAATGTACACAATCCGACCCATTGCTTTGTCTACCTTTATTTTAGCTAGCTCCTCACGAACACAACCCTCTGAAAATCGATCAGAGTCTATTACTTCTCCATCCCTATTCACGTTTGTCTTCTGCGGGCCCAATCCTAGCGCTTCAGCCGTGAACACAGAACAGAAATATTTGTTAAGCAATTTGGCCTTTTCTTTATCAGCTTCTACATATTCCTCCCCTTCACCTTTGAGTCTCAGAATGCCACTTTTGCACTTCTTCATCTAAAAAATGTCTTGTCTCCCCATTTTACCATGTCAGCTATTTTTTCTTCCATTTGTATCTTTGCTTTCCTGTCTACACGACTAGCCTCTCTTAACTTTTCCTGATCTTTTTATCTGTCTTCCTCTTTCTGCAATCTTTGGTAGTTTATGAAAGCTAACCTCTTATTCCTTACCTTCTCAGCTACTACTTTTGAGAACCAAAGTGGCCTTCTTTTCCTCTTACTTTTACTTACTTGCCTCACAAAAAGGTTTGTCGCCCTTACAATCGCTCCTTTCAGTTATGCCCACCGCATTTCCACTCCTTCCAGACTTCCCATCCAGACAATAATTCCTTGATGTAAACCCCCATTCAAACAATGTTAATTGTTTTAAAGTCTAGAACCTTTGCTTTTGAATGAACCCTCTCTATACCCATCTTAATATTAAACTGTACCATGCAGTGGTCACTGGATGCCAGATGATCACCCACTGTAACATCAGAAAAACTTTCCCCATTTGTAAGCACTCAGTTCTGTATGACCCCATCCCGTGTGGGTTCCATTACCAATTGCTGGAACAGTTCTCCTTGTAGAGAATCCAGAATCTCCCTACTTTTAGAAGACCCCAATCAACATCCGGCATGTTAAAATCACCTATTAGCAACACTTCCCCTTTTTTAGATATATTCTGAATGTCTACTATTAAATTATCTACTTCTTCCTTTTGTGAAGGAGGCCTGTGTATCACACCAATGTAAATATATTCACCATTCCCTCTTTCCAAATTGATCCACTGTGCCTTTTCTTTGCCCTGCAGATCTTGCAATTGTGTAGCATGTAATATGTTCTTTAACATTAACATATAATGCTACTCCTCCTCCTTTTCTTCCTACCCTGTCTTATGGTTCTGTGTGAACCATGCCTCTATGATGACCACTAAATCCATCTCCTCTTCTTCCATCACAGCTTCTAGATCCAGAATCTTTTTCACATATTTCAAGCATTAGTATATACTGCTTTCCAGACACTGCCCCCTTTTCCCATCCGTGTAGAGCTATTAAGTGATTTACTTACCTGAAGGCTTATTCTCACCCGGGAACTTTGGTAACCCTGCCCCATCACTTCTAGTTTAAAGCCCTCTATAGTAGATTAGCCAGCTAGGAGCTCTGTGTTTGTGAAGCCCTTCAAGATTCAAACATTATGGGCTGATATTTAGACCATGGGAGACAGTCGGCTATCTCCTGTAATTTGCGTCAAAATTGGAAATTCAATATTGACGCCATATCTGATAGCCGTCATTGAATTTCCAAATTATTTTTGGCCAGCTGAGACATAGCCAGCTAAGCCAATATTCAGCAGCTGGCTGGCTAAGTCCTAGTAGCCAAAGATAAACCTGCTTTTAGGAGGGCCTATCTAGCCATGGAACTGAGCCGGCAAGCTGCTGAATATTGGGGGTGACTGGCTATCAGCAGAAGATAATCAGAGATCTCCCAGTGAATATCAACGAATAATCGGCTATGTGCTATTTAGTCAGCTGGGAGTTATTCCTGATTAACTAAATAGCTTTAAATATCGGTCCTTATCTATTCAGACTTTAACCCACTTCAAACAACAATGCCGCCAGCAGTAACTTTCATCCAAATCATTGGCCTGGAACCTCTGGAACTGGTTTCTTTCCCACTGCAGTAGGAGTAGAAGATGGAGAATATTTAAATACCAACTTGGTATGTGTTGTTGTTATTTTTATAAAAATACCACTGCATACCTGAACTAATTTAATTATTTTGTTGTTGTAACCGAACAATGTGGGAAATAATGGCATCAGATAACTAACCCCCCCTCCCTTTTACAAAAGCGTAGAATGTTTTTTAGCACCGGCCTTGGCGGTAACAGCTTCTAGGCTCATAGAAATTCTATGAGGGTAGCACCCACAAGTGAATTATTTTAATGGCTACTGGTACATGTTGGATTATATATTTTGCACTACTTATATAGACTGCTTTCCAAGTTCAAAATAAAACCTCATAAGCAGTGTAAAAACATGCAGAAGACAGCACAAAGGTCTATTAGAATGCCTTCTATCATGCTAAATACAGAGAAAACGTACTAAAAGTGTTGATGGATTTGTGTTCATTAGAATAAAAACATAAGAATTGCCATCCTGGAACAGCCCAAAGGTCCATCAAGTCCAGGTACCTATTTCCAACAGTATCTATCTCCCAAGAACCTAGCTAGATCCCTACCTTCCTCAGCCCTTCTGTTTGGAGAAAGCAGGTCCCTAATGCTGGCCTGTAAAGTAGGATACATCCAGAGGTTGTTAAAAGAACATTCTGCCACTGTTCAATCCAGAATATTTCATAGAGCAGCGTACAATAGCAAGCAATAAAAACCTATGCTGTGTAAAACCGAAGGGCTTCTTTATCAAAAGGACTTTTGTCATTCTGTGCCTACAAGCAAAACTCTTTAGAGATGAATAGGGTATGAAATATTCACTTTTCAAGGCAGTAATCTGTGCCGGCTGAGCGTTTTCTCAGCTAGCGATATTGCTGCTCAAGTGTATAGCACTACTGTATTTTAAAACACATTTTTTTTATCCAAGTGTTTCTAGTCATAGCTGTAGGGCCCAAAGGATTGTTTAGCAGCAGACTTTAGATACTCCACAGTGAACCTGGCATTTGTGTGTGAAATGTGATTCTGTTTTCCCTCTGTCCTTTGTCAATCTGTTGACTTAAAATTAGTATTGCACATAAAATTCTATACACCTCAATGACGTGAATGTTTACCCAAGGCTGATATGGGCAGGGAGAGGGCCCCCCCCTTGTATCGGGGGGGGGGGGGCACAAAGGAAACGTGGCGGTACATTTTCAATAGGACATATAAGTCTGACTTTGGACATCCAAAAGTTAGGGCAGGGAAACACCCATTTTCAAAACCACTAGATGTCCAATTGTTTTTATTGTTTTATTTTTTGAAAATGACCTATTTAGATATCTTGACCGTTGGGGAGTCCAACCTTAGGCACTTAACTTTGTTCAACATTTTCAACCACAAAAATATCCAAGTTCAAAACATCTAAATCCAGACCATTTGGACATGGGGGGAGGGGGCGGTAGAATTGTAATGGACTGGCCACACAGACATGCCAACAGAGCAGAGGGGCATCTTAGAGGGCACTGCTGTGAACTTCACATACAGGGTGCCAGATGTACATATCACCATAACCACCTTATAATTTATGGTGATCCCTCCCAAACTCCCCCAAAACATACTATACCCACCTGTCTACTAATCCAATACCACATATGGCACCTATATGGCAGTATAGTAGAGTTTTGGTGGCCTCATATTTTCTACTATAAATGTAGCACTTAGAGTGGCTTATAGGCCTGGGTCATCTTCTCTATGGTTCACTAGCCCACCCACTTAAGACTACTTAAGACACCTGTGTGCTGTTCTACTGGCTTTCCCATACCAGGTGCTGTTGGTCTAGAAATGAGTATGGAGTGTTTCTTTCAGATTTGGTGGGGTGGGAGGGGGGTCAGTGACCACTGGGGGAGTGTGGTGGAGTCATTACTTAATCCCTCAGGTGGTCATAAGTGGCCAAAGCACATCTGCTGAATTAAGTGCTGCAGGTAGCAGACGTCTTCAGGTGGCGGAGATTGGCTTCACTGCCAGCCATGAAAGCCCAGGCCCCCGAGATCCCCCTCCCCCCTGGTTAAGCCAAAGCATTGTATCTTACAGCAGAAATGGGCTGTTGATTGCAACAGCATGGCAAATATGTTAAAACCCCAAAATAACCTGAAAAAAAAACCCAGTACTCTAGTTTTTGGCGCTATCCCTGCAGCAATTCACCAGCATTTTTTAAAAGCAGCTTTTTACCTACCAATAACTGGATTCAGTATCCCCTGAGGAAGGCATGTAGATTTGCTGAAACTTGGATCCTTGTTGGGACTAAGCTGCTGAAGAATAAAGACTTTTGTTGGTTGGAAGAACGTCTCTCTTGCCTTTTGTTTTGTGTTGGGTTCATTGTAAGCTGAAAGGCAAGGTTTTCTCTGCTTCTTCATCCCCTTCCTCCCCCCCTCCCAAAAAAAAAAAATAGCAACTAAGAAAAGGGGTATTTTTTATTTGCTAATAAGAATGCACACCCTTTTGAAAAGGGTGCACTATTTGGAAGACAGGCGCACACTTTCTGAAAGAGTGCACACTCTTTCCCCAATATCGCACTATTGCGCATGTATGAAAGGACTGTGCACTCTTTCAGCAAAAGTCTCTTTCAAAAGAGCGCAGGCCAATAACTTTGCTCTAAAATAAAAAATGATTAGCTAACCAACCAAAATGAATATTTCTGGAAACGCTCCGGGAAACAACATAAAAGGAAACCTATTTGGCTGCCAATCCCTACCTCAACTAATGATTAGAACAAGACACTGGGAAGTAGGTGATGTGAGTTCAAGTACTATGCCAAGCACTGCCATTCACTACGATAGTAGGCAAATCACAAAGTGGCCTAAAGGGGCAGGTGGATGTTTATCTTGCCAAACCCTTAACTATTTTTAAAACCTCTACTCACTCGAGGAACGTAGAGAGAGAGGAGACATGATTGAAACGTTTAAATATATCACGGGCCGTATCGAGGTGGAAGATGATATCTTCTTTCTTAAAGGACCCTTGGCCACAAGAGGGCACCCGCTGAAAATCAGGGGTGGGAAATTTCATGGCTACACCAGGAAGTTTTTCTTCACCGAAAGGGTGGTTGATCATTGGAATGAAGTTGAACTTCCACTTCAGGTGATTGAGGCCAGCAGCGTGCCAGATTTTAAAAGGAAATGGGATACACATGTGGGATCTCTAGGGGGGTAAAATCAAGGGGTGTGGGTCATTAGAGTGGGAAGACTTGATGGGCTATGGCCCTTTTCTGCCGTCATCTTCTATGTTTCTATTTTCTAGAACAATCTCCATGCTTTTGATCAGCAGTTCATCGATAAGGGTGGTTTGAAAAATTTGGTAAAAAAGCAAATTAAACAACATAGCAATTTTTCCTATGATACCAAAAAAAAAAAAAAAAGCCTAGAAACTTGCTGGACTAAGGGCTCCTTTTACGAAGCTGCATTAGGGCATTAACACGCGCTAGACGCTAACGCCAGCATTGAGCTGGCGTTAATTCTAGACGCTAACGCACCTTAGTAAAAGGAGCCCTAAGTGTTTAGCCCTCAAAGGAGACTACATTGTTTAACTTGCTTTTTTACCTAACTTTTCGAACCACCGTCATAAATCTGAAGGGGGCATATTATAGGCGTGGTGTGGGCAGGACTAGGCTGGGCTTAAGACTTGGACATTTTTCTGCCATAATTGAACATTTTAGAATGTCACAGGCACAACTTAAGACATCTTGGCTCTAGACTTGTTTTAATAATGAATAAGTGTTAAAAGGTGCCTTAACTGATCAGGTGACCACTGGAGGGATGTAAGCATGACCCCCCCCCCCATTCCCCCATTGGTCACTGACTCCCTCCTACACCCATAAGATCTAATCTAATCTGAGATTTCTGAGTCACGCTATGCCTAAAAAAAGTTAAGGCGACTTACACTGCAATTTAAAAAGGTGCAGTGTAACAGTGGAGAATTAGCACTGGTTGGAGCAGATGCTAAGAGGTAGACTATGTCTTACAGTGCAATTATAAAGAAAATACAATTTAGTACAGGACAAAGGATGCTGCAGAAGGCACATTACAAAGCATTTGAAGAGGTAGTGCAATACGTTTCTATGTGCCTTAAACAGGAATCTTTACTATCCTGTCTAAACAAATGCCCCCCCATTGTTTAGTAATTGTACAAAACACACTATTTTCAAATAAAAATTTATTAAAAGTCATTTTTAATGTCAAATTAATTTTAATCAGACTCATAAATTCTGATTTGCACAATGAAGATTCTCTCAGCAGTGCAAATCCATCTTGCTGCAGAGAAAATCTCAATTACCAGTATTAATTCTGTTACTTATATACTAATTATGGCATCATATATTTTCCCATTATATAGCAAAAAAACCCGGAAAAGTGAAAAATCAATAATGTTAAGGCAAACACTTTCACTAGAAATATGAACAGGATGTCAATGGGAATAACGCCGCCGGATCGCTAGTCGGCATCGTTTATGGTCGGAACTACGACGGTATCTGATCGTCTTCGAACCTCCGACTTTATAATCATATATTATAATTATATATATGATTATATATATAATATATAAATTATATTTATATTATATATATTTATATATTTTATATATATATAAATATATATATATATAAAATATATATATATATATATATAAATATATATTTATATATATTTATAAATTATATTATATTTATATTATATAATATATGATTATATATATAAATATATATAATCATATATTATAATTATAATCATATATTTTCCCTCCATATTTCCCTCCATAATTGGTTCAAATACTTTTCCATTTCTTATAAAGCATTTCATACATAATAGGGGTGTGGCTTTCACTCACCAAGACATAAGAACATAACATAAGAATATAAGACTTGCCGCTGCTTCGCGCCCAGCAGTCTGCTCACACGGTCAAAGACCAGTGCCCTAACCGAGACCAGCCTTTCATGCGTTCATTCTGATTCAGCAGGGACTTATCTAACTTTGTCTTGAATCCCTGGAGGGTGTTTTCCCCTATAACAGTCTCCGGAAGAGCGCTCCAGTTTTTTCCACTCTCTGGGTGAAGAAGAACTTCCCTACGTTCGTACGGAATCTATCCCCTTTTAACTTTAGAGAGTGCCCTCTCGTTCTCCCTACTTTGAAGAGGGTGAACAATCTGTCTTTATCTGCTAAGTCTATTCCCTTCATTAACTTGAATGTTTCGATCATGTCCCCTCTGTCTTCTCTTTTCAAGGGAGAATAGGCCCAGCTTCTCTAATCTCTCACTGTACGGCAACACCTCCAACCCCTTAACTATTTTAGTCGCTCTTCTCTGGACCCATTCGAGTAGTACCGTGTCCTTCTTCATGTACGGTGACCAGTGCTGGATGCAGTATTCCAGGTTAGGGCGTACCATGGCCCAGTACAGCGGCATGATAACCTTCTCCGATCTGTTTGTGATCCCCTTCTTAATCATTCCAAGCATTCTATTCACCCTTTTCACTGCCACCATGCATTGCGCGGACGGTTTCATCGACTTGTCAACCAGTACTCCCAAGTCTCTTTCCTGGGGGGTCTCTCCAAGTACCGCCCCCGACATCTTGTATTCGTGTATGGAATTTTTGATACCGACATGCATTACCTTACACATTATTTTGGCTGTTTTAGATAAAAGGCTTAAAGAAAAGTTTCACATGAATATATTTGCTATTGCAGTAGCTCAGTGTGATTTTAACTTAGCCACAGAGCTGCCGCTTGCATTAGTTTAGACTCAGTTTCATCAGTCAGCCGCGGGGCCTTTGCTAGGCCAGCCCACTTCAATGATGCGAGATGGGCCAATCTAGCAAAAGCCTCGAGGCTGCCTGACGAAACCACGGCTAAACTAATGCTAGCGGCAGCTCTGTGGCTAAGTTAAAAAGCACACAGTGAGCTGCCGCTAGGTTAGAGAGGAGATGTATTGTTGGACAGGAGGGGGGAGGAGGAGGAAAGGGAGACTGCTGGACAGGGTTGGGGAGGAGGAGGAGGAGGAGGAGGGAAAGGAGACTTCTGGACAGGGGGGAGGAGGGAAGGGAGATTGCTGGACGGGGGGAGGAGGAGGAGGGATGGGAGACTGCTGGACGGGGGGAGGAGGAGGGAAGGGATAAGAGATGCTGCTGGAACTGGCAGGAAGGGAGGGAAAGGAAAGGTGTTACACACTGGAGGGGAGGGTGAGATGGTGCATGGGGAGAGATCATATTGGGTTGGGGGTGGGAAAGAGGGATGCCACTCAAGGGAAGTGGCAAGGACAGAGAGAGAAATTGTGCAGGAGGCAGAAAGTGTTTGACATGGAGGGAGAGAGAGATGTTGGTTGGGGGTGGGAAGGAGGAGCAGAGGAGAAGCATGCAGGAGGAAGAGAGAAAAAAATGTTGGACTTTTGGAAAGGAGGGAGAAATGGACTGGGAGGGGGGCCAGAAAGAAGGAAGGGAAAGAGAAATGTTACACTGGGGGGGGGAGAAGAGATATCAGACCAGGGAACTGGAAGGGAAGGAGGTGAGTCTGGTAGCGTTATAGAAATAATAGTAGTAGTAGTAGTAGTAGTAATAGTAGTAGAAGAGAGATGCGAGATTATGGGAAGGAGAGGAGAGAGATGCCAGGAAGGAGAGATATGTCGGACCACTGGGGGGGGAAAGTGAGAGATGTCAGCCCATGGAAATAAGGAGGGAAGGAGAGAGAGATAGGAAGGGAAGACATGGAAAAGTAGATTTTGAGAAGCAGAAAAATGGAAACATTGAATGTTAAGTTAATGCCAAAGATGGATGCAAGGCAGAAAGTGCAGATGGAGAGAAAAACAGTCAATGGATAAGAAGGCCCTGGAAACATTGTTAAAAGCACAGAAAAATAAAGTCACCAGACAACAAAGGTAGGGAAAATGATTTGATTTTCAATATAGTGATTGAAATGTGTCAATTTTGAGAATTTATATCTGCTGTGTATATTGTGTGTATATGAAAATGAATGGAAAAAATTGCATTACAATTAGTAAAAGGGGTGGGATCTGTGGAAGAGCTTGGTTGTGGTGGGGTACTCAGTTGATATTAGTTAGACTTCCCTGCTGGCATTTCAGGGCATTTCTGCTCATGCGTGGACGTCAACGTGATGATGTCACGCTTGTACATGATGTCATCACAGTGACGTCTGCACTTCTGGGTTCCTCGAGCCATGGCCACTACCTTTATTGGCCCCGGCTCGAGCTTAAGCTAAAGAGATTTCTTGTATCCCTAAAATACCTACTTGCACTTTAAGAAAAGACAGAAAATAAGGATCGTTCTTTCTGAAATCTAATCCAGCATTATAAAATCCAACCCCCTCCACATTCCTAAACCAGGCAGGGTCAAAATAGCTGACCTCTCTTCTGTACTGCGCCTCTCAAAGACTAGAGTTGCCATGGTAACAGTTTCTTATTTTAACGTAAAGGTCAAATAAGGTCATACCTCCACATGTTGTATCTGTATTTTCCAAAATCTAAATTTTATACTATTCATTAGTTTTCTATTTGATTATCACCTGCACACACAATTCATGCTCTGGGATCCCAACCATACGTAACGTTCATATTTCAGATATATGATAATTATTATTAAAGTACATGTAAACCAGTGGTCTCCAACTCAAATCCTTTGCAGGGCCACATTTTGGATTTGGAGGTACTTGGAGGACCGCAGAAGAAATAGTTAATGTCTTATTAAAGAAATGACAACTTTGCATAAGGTAAGTACCTACAAATCCAAAATGTGGATTATCTGAAACCTGAAATTATTAGAAGCAGTTAAGGAAAGATTTATAAACTACAGTTTATAAATCTTTCCTTAATTGTTTGTGATAATTTCAGCTTTACACAGCAGAAAGTGAAAAACGTATCAACTGCAAGAGACAAGATTTTGCAACAGCTATTTTGAACCAACTATTTTGAGGCCCTCGGTATTATAAAAAATGATTCTTTATGGAAAACTTGTGCCTCAAGTGTCCGGCGGTCACGTCTGCAACCACCTTCAGCACTTGCCTCCTCCAGCACCGGACACACACACAAGCTGCACTGCCTCCAATGGTTACCTTACGTTCTGGAATGTTGCCCGACTCACTGCTGTAACCTCACACAAGCGGTTCTCTGCGTCTGTATGTGATTGTGAGATGGAGAGTACAATCGCATACAGACGCAGGAAAGCACTTGTGTGCGGTTACAGCAGTGAGGTGGGCAACGTTCCAGAACGCAACCGCCAGACACTTAAGGCACAAGTTTTCAAAAAGAATCATTCTTTATAATACCAAGGGCCTGCGAGTTTGAGACCACTGATATAAACAGTCGGAACTCAGGAATGTGAAATCCTATATCTTCCCTCTAACCACCACAAGCCAGAGACTTTTAAGCGGGAAACTGAAATGTGTTTTCACTGGACAAAGCGAGGAGATAGAAAAAGAATACTTATAATAATAATACCTCTACGAATGTTTTATATATGCAGCCAATTATAGTTTTGCTTATCCAGCAATTTACATGACTACTGAATATTATTGTGATTAATTAATCTTACTATTAATTTCTAGTGTTTTTCTGGTCCTGGCTGCAAACCATATTCAATTTTTTATATCTCTCTCGCACCTAACTTTTCATATGCTCTTAATAGGGCGTTGGCCTTATCTACCACAAATGCATTGCTAACTAGGTTGCCCCGAATCATATGAAAGGTAGGTGTCTACATGTAGAAAATCTACATCAAACTGGAATTTCCTTTTCCTTTATTTATGCTTGCATGTATCAAAACGAAAATACCTTGTACACTATCCATCCCAGTACGGCCTGCCACACCCTAGCACCCTTCACCAGACTGCGCCAACTCAGCCGGCACCGGTTTGGCTCCTAGAGAGCATTCTGCCACGTGTCTCATCTCATCCACTTCGATCTGCAGAACAATTAGAGCTGCAAATTCCATCTGTAAAAGAGCCGAAGCTAACAATGTCGAAAGATGGTATTGATTATTCAATATTTTATCTGTACAGACACAGTTATTATTGTTTTAATTTCACTTAGTTGTTATTGCTTGTTCACATTTTTTTATTGGTGGCAATTGTTTGATTTTGTTATGATTTACACGTCTTTTCTACTTCTCTTAATCTTTCCATCACTCATCCCCTCTATCTGTAAACAGTTTTTATTTGGAACAGTTCTTATATATTCTCTTTACATTTCCCGGCATTATAATCTCACATACATTGAACCCACTATAGTTGTTTCAAATTATTGAGGTATTTACCACCAACTCTGTGTCAAGGAAATACACCACATGTTATTGTTCCTAGACATAAGCTTCTATTTTCTACCCCTCATTTACATCTTGTCATTCTTTACACTGACTACTTGTGGAGCAGTTTTTATATGTGGTTTTTAATGCATCACTCCTACCCTCGTTTTTTTTGTGTTTCCTTTTTTTCCTATCCTTTTTTCAGTTTTTAAGTACTCTTTTTTTCAAAGTACACATTGCTAGTCCCTCCTATAGCCTAATGGCTTGTGTTCATTTTTCATTTGGACAGTTTTTTGTTTTTTTTTAATAATTCAAAAAGATAGACGCACAGAGCACAAATGATATCTATTTATGAATAAACAAAATAAGACTTTTTTAGCAGTTTTGAAAATGGACTGGTTTGTTTTTTAATGCGTTTTCCACAAAACATCTAAACTCAGGTTTAGATGTTATCAAAAATGCCCCTCCACATCTCCTGAGGGCTCAGGTACCAACTCACACTGCATTTATTTATTTATTATTTATTTAAAACTTTTATACCATATACAAAAAAAATGAAATGGTTTACATAAATAAAAGAATATATTAAATAAGAAAATTTTAAATCTTAAAATCTTCATAATTAAACAATTTCTTCTCTTCAAATATCAGCTAATAAATCTCAAAACTAAACTAAACTAAACCTTAAGTTTGTATACCGCATCATCTCCACAAAAGTAGAGCTCGACACGGTTTACAGGAGTTGATATAGAAAGGAACTACAATGAAAAGTAGAAGGACTTAGAGAGAGAAGTTTAGAGGGACTTCGTATATCGATGAGGGAGGGGTCATTGCATTTTAGAGAAAAGCCAAGTTTTCAAATGTTTTCGGAAGAGTTGGAGGGAGGTCAGGCTTCGAAGCGGGGTAGTAAAGCTGTTCCAGAGTTCGGTGATCCTGAAGAAGAGGAAAGTCCCTAATTTTCCTGCATGGGATATGCCTTTTAATGAGGGGAAGGATAGTTTGAATTTTTGAGTGGATCTGGTGGTGTTGGGATTAGAGGAGTTCCAGATTAATGGAAAAAGGGGAGGAGGATACCGTGTAGAGACTTGATGGTTAGGCAGGCGCATTTGTAGTGAACCCTAAGGATTACTGGGAGCCAGTGAAGCTTAGACAGAAGTGGGGAGATATGGTCAAATTTGCTTTTTGCGAAGATTAGTTTAGCCGCAGTGTTCTGGATCCGCTGGAGTCTATGAAGGCTTTTCTTTGTCAGGCTTATGTAGATGGAGTTACAGTAATCCAGTCTGGAAAGAATGATGGATTGTACGAGGACAGCAAAGTGATGATGATGGAAGCAGGATCTCACTTTCCTTAACATGTGAAGATTGAAAAAGCATTTTTTTACTAAGGAATTAAGGTGGTCATTGAAGGACAGTATGGAATCAATGATGATGCCCAGAACTTTGCATGAGTGTTCAAGCTGTAATAGACAGTTGAACAGTTTCTTCTCTTCAAATGCCGGCTAACAATTCACAGAAATGTAGTAACAAACAGCTGAGTTTTTAATTGTTTCTTAAATTGAAACCAGTTTACACACAGGCGCAACTGGCCCACCAGAGCATTCCAGATTGGGTATGGATTCATTGTAAAAGTTCTATGAGCTATTGTGCCATGTAATATAATTGGATGTATGTATGTATGTTTCTAAATGTATAAGGGAATTCAATCTTGTATATCAGAATATTTAAGCTTTACGTAGGCCAAACCTCACGCACTTTAACAGTGAGATTGGCGGAGCACAAAAGCTGTCTAAACACCCAGAAGTTGACGGCTCCTATAGTTACCCACTGTATTCAACATGAACATAGGTTTGAGAATCTGAAATGCTGGGTGATAGAGAAGTTGGTTGTATCTCTGAGGAGAGGAGACATTAGGAGAGTGCTATGGCAGAAAGAGCAACAATGGATCAATCGTTTACAAACTTTAGAGCCTCGTGGTCTTAACACTGTGTATGAATGGCAACCTTTCTTTTGAATTTTGCAACATTACATGAAACGTAAGATCGTTAATCTTGAACTTTGTAACGTTCTACGAAACAGAGGACTTGTAATCTAATTTGGTTTACTATCAGCTGATGTTTAGCCTATCACGCATCACGTTTTTGTGATGACGTCAAGTCGCCCGGTTCGTTCGTCTTTTTGTTCGAGCCGGGCGCGTCTCACAGTCCCAGAACCATTTTGAGAGGAGCCAGCTTTACAATTGTTGCGTTGGAAGAAGCGGGAGATTTTTGGACATTGGATTTTTCCCCTGAAGTAGCCTTTCAGGCGAAACAGAAAGACTTTTCTGTCGGGACAAGGAATTGAGAATCTTTTGAGAACCACTTCGCACCTTCAGATGAGTGGATGTTTTTCTCTTATTTTTGTTCCAAATCCCATGCTTCAACAATTGCTTATACCCGTAAAATTGAGCTGTAGTCCTCGCTAATTTTTTAGTTAGTTTTGGATCCTGTTCATGCTGTGGATATGTTCTAATATATTAAACTCTGCTTACATTGCTCACACTAAAAAATCCTTGGGGAAAAAAAGAAAAAAATAATCTTTGAAAAATATTAACTATGCATGAATGAAAACTATTTATTTAAATGTACACGGAGTTTTTTTATAAATCAGTGATGATGTGAGTTGGCTCGGGTACTTGTGTAGTCCCGGCCTCTCACAATTGAGGTTTATTTTTCTCCGTTGTTTTATACTTTGTTATATTGATGGTGTGATGCTAAGAGTTTCTGTTAATGTGGTATGAATGATTCCCTGCTACTAAACACTATTCTCAATACGTTTCCTGTATGTATGTTTCAGCATAACTCCGAAATGCATGGACAGATTTCAACCGGACTTGGTATACATATCAATTACTATCTGGGAAAAAATACTGTGGTGGTGGGAAGGGGGTGACATGTAAAGAATCATCGTAAAAGACAGATATTGCTTTGACCAATTGTGTGAAGCTTGGGGAATGATGTCACGCTGTGCTGTCATTGATGTAACAATGCCTCCAAGGAAATGTAAGAGTCCAGCAGCGGGAGGCAGGACTACAGGATATGAAAAAGAGAACATAACTCTGAAACGCATGGAGACATTTCAACCAAACTTGATATACATATCACTTACTAAATGGGGGGAAATACTGTGGGGGTAGGAAGGGGGTGTCTTCACTAAAGAACAAGGAAGCAGAAGAGATACAGGAACTAATACTGACTCAGTTATTTTCATGCACTGCCATAGAGAGGTATACAACTAACAAGAAAGGAAAAGACTAGAAAAAAACTTTCAACCATGAATAGGTGGTGAAATCACAAACCGGGGACAACCCCCTGTAGGTGTTTCAATGCTCTATCATTGTACCATCTTTATCGGTAGAAAGATTTGTTGAAAAAAAACTATAATCAGTGATATCTTCGACTCTTAAATACTTAAGAAAGTTGAACCTAACTTGCAAGGGTGTTTAGGAAGTGGTCTCACTCCAGAGGGCCATTCTTGCTGCCGAGATTGGGATATCCGCTAGTGGCTCAATAAATGTGTAAATATAATGTATTTGCTAGTATGATCTAGATCAGTGGTTCCCAAACCTAACTTGGGGGGACCACCAGCCAGTCCAGTTTCAAGACATCCCTAATGAATATGTACGAGAAAGATTTGCATATAATGGAGGTAACAGGCATGCAAATCTGTCTCATACATATTCATTAGGGATATTCTGAAATCTTGCAGGGCGGGTCTGAGAACCACTGATCTAGATCCCATGATGTATTAACCTAAAAAGCCAGACAAGCTTAACGTAGACCTGTTACCTCTCTTTCAGATTCAGTGCAAGACTGTCCCCGCAGTTGTCATGGGAACGGTGAATGTGTGTCTGGAGTCTGTCACTGTTTCCCAGGATTCCATGGAGCAGATTGTGCCAAAGGTATCATTTTACTGATGTCCACAGAGGAGGCAATTCTGTAACAGGTGGCCACAATTCTACTTTCTGTGCATAAGTGTGATAGAAGGCTAGCATAAACCACATCAACACACCTACACTTAGGGGCAGACATTTAGGGTAGGTATATGGCTTCCATCTATGCTGAAAACTTTCATTTAGACTGGTTATAGCCAGTTTAGATGAAACATTATTCTGTGGCCAGTGCAAGGAGGCTTTTGGCCACTGCTTTACTGTGCACGGAAGCTGTGACAAAAAGTCTCATGCCAATGAGTGCATTAGTATTAAAATGAGATCATTAGAAGATCCGTGCAGTGGCCAGAACAGGCACACCAAACCCCCTGCTAAATTACTGACAGCTTAAAGCTGTTGGTAGGGTCCTGCCATTTCCTAAGTACCGATTGGCTCAGGCACTAACAGGAAGATCAGGGAAGCACACCCCTGACTTTTTCCCCAAACCTGAACCCAATTAAAAAATCCTAGGTGATTCAATGGACTCCTCTTGACCCCTTCTCCCCCCCCCCAAGCTAAAAAAAAATTCCCTGGTGGTTCAATTGCCTGGTCAGATCAGGCTGGCAAAACTCACCCCACCCAACCTCCCCTCCCCCTGCACAAACATGCACACATGTACCTTTTCTAAACAGGAAGGAGGGATGTGTAATCCTTCCTGCCTTAGGGCTCCTACCTAATAAATCCTGGGATGCACTGGAAGGGGCCTAAATATACCATTTCTAGTGCAATAGGAATGGTATGCTGAATCGTAGGGTTATCCTTGCATAGTCGCAAGCACTCTGCAAAAGATGTCAATCATAGCTTATCAGCTCCTCCACCTTCTCCCCGGTCTCTGCTGCCCCCATCAGTTCTTCCTTCTGCAGGCGAGTAGGAAGGTGTCGTTCTGATCTGCTCCCTTTATTTCTTTCTTTTGCAGTGTTTGTTGTGATCTTTTTCACTTGTTCACAGTATTTACATGGCTCCAGGACTGGCTGTGCCTGCTTGGAGAGGAGCAGACGCTGCAGCTGGCAGGTGCATCCTTCGGGGCCATGTTCAGCCAGCCTGCTGGATATTTGTGGCGCTCAGGGTTCTGGGCCCTCAGCATTTGCTCGCTTCTTTGACTTGGTCAGGACCTTGAACGCAGGTCGTCAGGCATCATAGTGTCCTTTAGGGTACTCACGGTGCCGGCTGCGGTTTTGCTGTCCCTTCTCAGTTCAGCGATCATTGCAGCTTGGGTAGGTGGAAGTTCAGTCTAAATGTCTGACTAGCAACCCAAAGATCTCAGTGTGATAGCTGACTGGTGGATTGAGGCAATAATTCCCTCCAGATCCAGCTACTCTTTCAAGGAGCTAAAGCAGGCTGCAGCATCTTTTCCCCTACACATGGTTTGTGAGTACAGCCTGTGACAGCCTATGGGGAATTTCGATGGAGGGGGGTTTGAAAAACTGTGTTTTGCCTGTTTCTACAGCTACAGCCTTGATCCCTTCCTAAAATCCTATTTTTATCATTTTAGGTCGACCCTGAAGTGTTTAAAAGCCATTTCCGCCACAGCCATCTTAGTTTTCTTGATTTTTTTTTTTTTCCCCAAAGTTCTCAAAACACCTCATTTTGCCTCAAAGATAGTCCTCAGACCCTAAAACACCTATATCATGTCTTATTTGCACTGGATGGGCAGCTGATCAGCGCCCGTGTGCCACTTGGTTTAAGGGAGTTCCCCGTACCCTTCCTTCTCCTGTCTCTTCCTATAGGGCTGTCGCTGGCTTTGGTATAAACTGAAGGGGGCAGCAGAGGCCAGGAAGAAGGAGGAGAAGCTGAAAAGCTGTGATTGACATCTTCTGCAGAGTGCTAACTCTATGGTTCAGCATACCATTCTATGTACTGGAAAAGATAATATCAAGGTAAGAACCTGATCTCTTTATAAGGAGTTTTTGTATAAATGTAAGCACTCAAATTGTGCTTAAATGAAGGTGACCTATGATAGAATGAGGGAGATAGAGGATAATTTAAGCTCTGATTGATAGAATGCTAAATCGTTTGTTTTTCATTTAAAATACAAACTGAGGAGCCCTCAAAAGTCCTGTATATGAAGTGTACTGCCATAGGAAAC
This sequence comes from Geotrypetes seraphini, assembly GCF_902459505.1. NCBI lineage: Eukaryota > Metazoa > Chordata > Amphibia > Gymnophiona > Dermophiidae > Geotrypetes > Geotrypetes seraphini. Next base: position 32,673,910 of record NC_047101.1, on the reverse strand, counting down.
TCATTTCTTACTAGTGTTTTCCTATTTTTAAGTTTCAAGTTTCATTTTTATTTGATTTACTATCACATGCAACAGACTTTATGGCAGTTTATAAATTAGAAATAAATAAAGTCAGAAAAAATTCTAAAAATAGGCTTTATACTCTTTGGGGGAGAGATAGATGTATAAGCTTTAACTCCCTAATTGTATATGTATAGTGCATGCAAATTTGGGCGCACACTGAATTAGTGCTGACAACTGGCTTTCTTAACCAGCAATTGGATTTAATTTAAATTTACATGCATAAATTTCAGTGTGGGATTTGTCCCTAAAATGTATGTATGGCACCAAAAGGGGGCATGCAAAAAGGAGGGTCATAGGCAGATCAGGGACATTCCTCAAATTTACATGTGTAATTAGAGAATTAAGGGACATCCACACCTACGTTGAGTGCAAGAATTTGTGCCATGTGTCAGCTGGTGCAAGTGGACATGCCTAAAGTTAGGCCCAGTTTATAGAATAGCAGTTACACCTGGGACCTGTGCCTAACTTTAGGCGTGGTTTATAGAATACCATTCAGCGTTTTGTTTTGTTTTTTCAGTGTGACGTTTGTTTAGGTACCATGTATAGAATTTATTCCTAAGGGGTGTCTTATACTAAAAATGAGCACATTTTCTGCCATGGGACCTAATTTATTCCTACGGAGCCTTCTGCAGATAACATGTGCTAATCATTTGTAAAAGAGCCCCTAAGTGTTCTGCTCTAGACCAGTATTTCTAGCCATCTCTTCTGGAATGAAGCTGTTTAGAAGCAAGCAGCTGCTTTTTCTTCTTTCTGGAATTTCACTTCAGAGCTCAGACTAGGGTTAACAGATGTCCTGGCAAACCCAGTTGCCCAGAAGGATTTCCAAAAACCCAGCCGTTTGTACGGGTTTTAGAAGTCCTCAACCTCAGGGCTGTGTCTGGAGGTCGTCTGCGCAGGTGTGGATGTCGGCACGATAACATCATACGCAAGCATGCGTGCGCCTGATGTCAACACGTTGACATCTGGATACGTGCAGATGTGGTCCCAAGCTCGGGGACGTTCGTGTGGGGGCAAGGTGGGAGTGGAACGGGGCAGAGCTGGAGATCGAATGGGGTGGGGCTGGGAGTGAAACAGGGCGTGGCCAGGTGTCCTCTAGCTCAGATACATCAGGAACTGTAGGGACAGCAATGGGTGCCGGTGCTCAACTCGAACTCAGATGGTCTACAGCAGCCAGACCAATCTGGCCACAAAAGCCTTCTATGCAGTACTCTTCCTGTCACGGGATATAGTAGCATAGCAGACGACGGCAGATAAAGACCTGAATGATCCATCCAGTCTGCTCTCACAAACGCTATTTCTAAAACAACAAACAAAGGCAATCAATAAAAGAGTCCTGGCCAATAAGAAAATCTCTTCTTCTGCTAAGAATAGAACGTATGAATCCAATATATTTTACATCTGGTGCTCTTTACCTTTAACAAAGCATTCCCCTTGAAAGGAAATATAATGTAGTTTAGTGCATGCGGTAAAATGCAACCGATCTGCAGAGACTTGTGTGTGGCTGGACATAAATCATACTCTGATGCCTGATACAGGAAGCAGACTGGAAACCTGATGCGAATAAAGCCTAAAATAGGTCTTTGGAGAGATATTTCACCTTTTTGCTGAGCTCCATTGCATATCTTGGTCAGGTAAGGGCTTTGCAGCACGGTTGATGAGCCTGCAGAGAGATGGAGATTGGGTTTGTGTGCCAAGGTACAAGAAGAGGCGAGTTTTTGGAATAGCATAGCCAGGTTTCCTATTGAGCTAGATGCTCCCTGATAACCATTAACTTTACTGTTACAGAAGATTAAGCACTGCAATGTTGGCAAATTTCCTTCATTCTTGTTGACCATGCTCTTAATTCCAACTGTTATTTGTCTTAAAGATCATTATTATCGTTAAATATCAAGCTAATGTCCTCAATTACATTGACATTTATTTTAAGAATTTATGAAATCGCTTAAATCTAAGGGATGTACAAAAAACATTTACATCCACAGATTCAAGCACAAACATACATTGTAAAATGCAGTAAACAAATAAGTCTTCCCCACAGATTTCCTCAATACAGAATTCTTTAAATCTAAAACAAATAACCGCAGAGTTAAAGAAAAGCGTCCACAAATAATTGTATTTTTAACATTTTTTCTTAAAAGACACACGATCTTTGCATAATCTCATTATACCTGGAATTGAATTCCAAAGATTCTTACCGGCAAGTGAGAAAATCGATATTCTAGATCAAACATCTTGCAGAATGACAGATTTCCCACAAACTTTGAAAACAAGTAGGAGAAGAGGAGTCCAATATTTGATGAACGACAGTCAGATTCATCTTCTACTTTTTGAAGGATTCTCTTTTAGCTCTAATAGCTTCCTTCACCTCACTTATAAACCATACCAGTTGCCATATGGTCTTCCTTCTTTAATACATGGAATATATCTAGTCTGGGCTTCTAGGATAGTATTTTTGAATAATATCCATGCCTGATGTAAATTTTTGACCTTTGCTGCTGCTCCTGTTTCTTTTTTTATCATTCTGTTCATGTTATCACAGTTTCCTTTTTTAAAAGTTAAATGCTGTTGTATTGGATTTTCTATGTGAACTTATTCCAGGGATCATATTCTGTAGTCCATTCAGTTCAAGGACCTCCTTAACATAAAACATTACGCTTGCACCAATTCGATCTACCCTCTGATATAGTTTGTACCCCAGTATGACAGTGTCCCATTGGTTATCTTCCTTCCACCAAGTCTCAGAGATGCCTATTATATCTATCTTTTCATTTAGTGCAATAGATTCTAATCTCCCATCTTGTTTTGTAGGCTTCTGGCATTTGTATACAGACATTTCAATCCATGTTTGTCATATCTATTTACAATTTGCTCAGCAGTTGGCCTGGATAGTTTGCAATCTTTAAAATTCAGCCTGCTCTGTATTTAAGGAAACCTGGCCTACTGTGGCCTGTATTGGAATCTCATTGTCAGGATGCTCTATCTTCCCTTTTATGATGATATGCTATAAAGATACCTTGTTCTGAACCATGCTCTTTTGAGCAACTGTTGGCCTTTCCCCAGTTTCCAGTTTAAAAGGGAAAGGGACTTGTATACAGCCTTTTTTGTAGTTTTACAAACACACTCAAAGTGGGTTACATAACAGGTACTTCAAGCATTTTTCTTATCTGTCCTGGCTCACAATCTATCTGGGGCAGTTGAGGATTAAATGACTAGCCCTAGGTCACAAGGAACAACACAGGGTTTCAACCCACAACCTAAGGGTGCAGAGGCTGTAGCTCTAACCACTGCACCACTTTTTAAAATTACACCAGAAGCCTGGTTCAACCCTGGTTAATGTGGAACTCATCTTTGCAGAATAGGTTCATCCTTCCCGTTCCTAACAAATCTAAAACTTTCCTCCCTGCCACATCACCTCATTCATGCATTGAGATTCCAGAGCTCTTGGAACAGGAAGCATATCTGAAAATGCTACCTTGGAGGTCTAGATTTTATCTTCCTACCTAAGGAGCCTAAATGTTTACAAAGTTTCTAATGGATGAGACACACCACCTTATTGTATCTTTCAGTTTTGTCATCAGAACTTTGCAGCCAGGTACACAATAAGTAATCATTTCCAACTCTTTCTTATAAAATGTACAAGATATCTCTTACCATTTTTTTTTTGTGCTTGTTTCGAGCCATCTGGTCTATAATCCACTTTCCTGGACTGTAACTTTCAATTGCTCATCCTTAAGTTTCAGTTCGCTTCTCCTTAATCGTTTCTATATCTAGTTTTGATCAGTGAAAGGTTACTGGGGTTCTTAAGTTTGATTCTGTGGTCCAGTCTCCAATAGCTCAGATCCAATTTGAAATTTTAAAGGAATGTGAAATAACTACACTTCCACCCACAAAAAATTTTTTCCCTCAACTGGCCGAGTTATTTGGGTGCTTAAATAGAGATGTCCATCAATAGCAGTGGTCTTCCTTCAAACAGTTGGATGAAATACTCTCCAAATCCTGTCAATACATTAATTTTAAAATTGCAGTAACTACAATCAATCTCTTAAGTGTGTTACCCTGGTGTCTCATTTTTGGAATTTGCTACTGTTGACATTGCAAAATAAAGTGAAATTTTGAAATAAATCCTTGAAGTGCTGTAGAATCAATACTAGTATGAATTTTTAATGTTTAATAACCAGTCTGAACAAGCAGGTCTAGGCAGTTTACAAAATTAGCAGAATATGTAAGCTTGAAATCTTATTTATTTATTGGGATTTATTAAGCACCTTTATAAAGAGATTCACCCAAGGCGGTGTATGCAAGTATAGTACAGCATAAAACTTATGATGTTGTTAACATCATAATAATAGTAAAATGACTAAGCAATAATCCCTCCCCCCCTTTTAGCAAGCCGTGCTGCCAAGCCGCACAAGCTAAATGCTGAGTCACCCATTCTAATCCTATGAGCTGATCAACATTTAGCTCATGCTGAAAAAAGGGGGGGTGGGGGGTGGGGGGAGTAAATGAGGTAAATTTGAAATCATCAATTTGAAACTTAATAATAGGACTACAATATTAACAGTTTCAGCAATTGTGGTTTCGATTATTTGCAGTTTTTAGCTTGGTGGCTCCTCCCCCCAAATTGCGTCAGCTTGAATAGAGAAATCGCTGATTCCCAGCACTTTCTTCACCGTGTTTTGCCTCTCCTTGAGGAACAGGCCAGGTCTCCCACCATGTTATTCGCGGTTTCACCATATTCACAATGGTTTTTAATAGAAAACAGCGAATAACATATGAAAAACTTAATCGTGTTTTTTCTGTATTTGCGGCTCTGTTAATCCCCCTATCACAGCGAATACAGAGGGAGAAGTGTACAATGATAGCATAATGCTGATGAAACACCCAATAAGCATGCATTAGAACATTCAAATAACATACGAGATAAGACACTATTGCTTTTCTACAATGCAGCTTACCATACAGCCGAGGGGCCAAGAGCAGATTTTTAGATTAGGAGAAAATAGTGTTACAGAATGCTTTGGAATAAATTCATGGGTGGCTAAACTCAAGACAATTTATTTCTACAGTTAAACAAGATATAAGGAACTGATCTACATTACAGTCCAAGAGCAGAATGAGTGTATTGCCAGTCACCCTATGTATTTTAGGCCTTGGAGAAAAGCCAGGCTTTCACCTGCTTCCTGAAGTAGAGGTAGTCTTGAATTAGACATAGCCCCTCTGGAAGTAATTTCTAGATCACGGGGGCTATTCCTGAGAAGGGTTTTGGTGGACCTCAGAGATTTCTCATATTCACACTGTGGCCCTTAACATGAAAAAAGATTGGAGACCTAGAGAATTGCCTCCTATATGTTTAATGTAAACTATTTTGATGTTGAGAGCTATTTTGAGCCAATCAGGGCCTTCGTCCCGTCCCACTGCATCCCAATATGTGGGATGTGGGAGGGATATGCGGGGTGGAGATGTCAGGAAATATTGGGGGAGGTGCGGGATGTCAGGAGGAGGGGTGTAGGGCTCCACGGCTCAGCTGATCCTGGTAGAGGGAATCTTCATCAGCTGAGCCAACAGGAATCCCTGAAACCGGCTCAGCTGATGGGGATTCCTCTGCCGTGATTAGCTAATGGGAAGCCTATGGGTTGTTGTAGGGGAGGGGGTTGCTCCTTGGGTGGTGGGACCACTGGGGGAGTAAGGAGGGGCCATGCCTTAAATTCTCCAGTGGTCTTCCTGTCCGTTTGGACACCTTTGTGGTAGTTAGACGCAACTCAAACAGGTCTAACTGCTGGGGTCTAAGTTTCCTCTAGGAAAGTTTTGATTATGGCTGAGATATGTCCACCTAGTTCCCGCCCATAACATACCTCCCATCACGCTCCTTTGCTCTCTGGATGCACAACAGCTTAAAAGTGCTGCTGCACGTCCAGAAAGTTGGTTTTGATTACTGGCACTTTGATGTCCCTTCTATTAGGATGTCCAAGTGCTGACTTGGGCTGATTTTTGGATATTTTAAAGTTTTGATTATGAGCCCCTTAGCCTATAGGGAGATGAAGAGATAGCGGATGCTGTGGATAGACAGACTGGATGGGCATTTGGCCTTTAACTGATTTAGTGCGCACTAATGATTAGCATGAGTCTGTGCTGAATCTAATGGATTCTTGGATGCAGGAATTCAAATTGAAACTGAACCAAGATAAGACCAAATTCTTTTTCGCATCCTCACAAAAGAACTACATTGAACCTTCAGTTAAGACAAATTAATCATCTTATATCATATGTTCAACAATTAAAATATTAGGTGTAGTTTTTGATCGACATCTGACCATGAAGAATCAGACTGATGCTGTGATTTATAAGAGATATTACACTTTGGGCTCCTTTTCCGAAGCCACGTTAGCGGTGTAACGCGCGTAATAACGCAAACTAAACTGCTGGCCGCGCTAGACACATTGAGCTGGCGTTAGCGCTAGAAAGCAGCGTGCGTTAAAACCGCTAATACGGCTTCGGAAAAGGAGCCCCTTATGGAAATTACTTGTTAGACCATATTTTGAAATTTGTTTTTAAAATTCTCATTCAGTCCTTACTGTGAGCCTTCCTGACTACTGTAATATCATCTACTTGTCAAGTACCAAGAAAAATATGGCCAGACTCAAACTGATACAGAATACTGCGGTCTGTAGAAATATGACCACATGACCACTTTATTGCGAGCTGCGTTGGCTCCCAGTAGAGGCACGAATTGTTTTCAAGTTGGGATGTCTGTGTTATAAAGTTGCCTTTGGATTAGCTCCATCATATTTAGTTGACATATTCTTTATAGCACCTTTCAAGAATAGTAGAAAGTCACCTGCTCTGTTTGTTTTTCCACCAGTTAAAGGATGAAAAAGTAAGAAATATTTTGACCATACACTGGCCTAGCAAGCAGCACATCATGATAAAGATTTTCGGCATTTAATACGTACATCTTCTTCTTATGAACAATTTAGAAAACAACTGAAAACTTCTTTTCTCAAAATTTCTTACGAATAATCCAGAAAACAACTGAAAATTTTCCTTTCCAAAATTTCTGATCTAATATTTCTTATTGTACCTTTTTGCTAAAGTTTTGTAAACCACATAGATCTTTTGGGTTATGTGGTCTAGAAATCCGGTGTTATGTTATTTTAAACAGTAAGATGTCCATTATATTCTTGTGGGTGTCTTAGCTTTTGATATGGGCTAATTGTTAGCACCCTTTGATTAATTCTACCCCCTCCCCCTTCAGCCTTTGACAGCATAGTGGTACATACTAGTGCTGCCCGATTCAGGAAAAAAAATTTCGATTCGATTCAGCCTATTGAATCAATTTTTTGATTCGATTCAATTTGATTTTCCTGCCCAATTGGGTGGTGTTTTTGGTTTTTGGTTTTTTTTTTCAAACATCCTTGTGGGTTTATTTTATCGCCTCTTCACCCCCTTTGCCCTCTCCTACCCACACTGGTCCTGTGGTGTAAACAAAATAAACAAAGAAAAAATACTTTTCCTCTCTCTGTTAAATCCTAACTCATATTCGCGGTCTAACACCAGCTCTGGAAGGATACACATTTCAAATCTGATATATTGTAATCACAAAAGGGAAAATAAAATTATTTTTCCTACCTTTTGTTGTCTGGTCATTTTTCAAATCATGTTGGTCACAGGCTCTGGTTGTCTTCTGATCAGGCTCTCCTTCTTTCTTCTTTCTCTGTGCTAACCATCCATCTTCCATCTCTGTCCTGCCCTTCTGTTTCCCTTTCCTCCCCTGGAGGTCTGGCATCTTTCCTTTTTTTCATCTCCATTCCTCCGCAGTTGCAGCGATGGACCCCACCATCCACAGGTTCATCATCTCTCCTTTTCTCAACTACCCTTTCATCCAGCATCTCTCTTCTGTGTCCCTATTCTCCTCTCCAGTAGTGTCCCCCTTGTGTCCCTGTTCCTATGCTCCCTCTATGCCCAGCGTCTTATCTCTGTTTCATGTCTCTCCCCATATCCAGTTTCTTTCTCTCTTCCTTTTCTCCTGTAACCCCTTCCCCAGGTACAGGCTTTCTCCCACTATCTCTCCTGCCATCCTGCACCCTGCCCACCTACTTTGGAGCAGTATCTGTCCCTCTTGTACCCTTCACCTTGTGGTCTTGCATTTCTCTCTCCCTCTCTCCATTAGACAAGCACCTCTCCTCTGCTTTCCTCTCCCTCTTTTTGTTTTTGTCTCTCTTCCCTTCACTTCACCTCAGGTATGGCATCTCCCTTCCCCTCTTTTACTCCTTCCTCCTCCTCCCTCTGCACAGGCCTGCCTCCCTGCTGCGAAGGCACTCTTCCTCCTCCTCCCTCTGCACAGGCCTGCCTCCCTGCCCTGACCTTGACGTCAAGAGGGGGCAGGACTGTAGCAGAGAGAACGTGCCACTGAGGACGATGGCAGCTGCAGGGATCGCTATAGCACCAGCGATCCTGCAGGCTGCCGTATTAGCTTAAGGTAAGAGCGGGGAAGCTGGGGGAACATGCAGGCCTTTCTGACTGACAAGCATGAGGCAGCGCTGCCACTCCTGCTTTAGGAAGGCACTGGGATAAGGGTGAGTCATCGAATTAGGAGGCCGATTTTTTTTTTTTTTTAATTGAATTATTTCAAATCAATTCACCTGATTCGAATCGGTGAATCGGACAGTACTAGTACATACCAAAAGCCGGCTTTGAGAGCGAGCTGTGAAATAATGGGGAAGGGGAGGAAAGTAGAGCAGAGAAAAAAGTAGCATAAACAGTAAAATATAGATAGGAGTCAGAGACAGTAGAGTTGGGAAAATGATTAATCAAAAAAATAAAAAACTTTGTGTCCCAAGGAAGCCCAGTTTTGAAATGCTGTTCTGAGGAGAATTTTGGAACATGCAAAAATGCATGCTGAAAATGCATTGGATTTCACTCAGTCCATTTCTAAACTCTAATACTGGGAGAACTTGACTGAGAAGACAAATGAGTCCGTGTCTAGCAGAAGTTCATAATAGTTATATTTACTCTGACATCTGGCACATGCACTCCTTAAGAATATAAAAATTGTGGAAACTAGGTCAGAGAACGGATTTGAGCCCAGCATCCTCTGTCTGACTGACAAGCAGTGGGTACTAAGAGGAAGGGTATACGAAAGAGCTCATGTAGTTGGATTATTTATTTATCTGTTTGAATATTTGATTTACTGCAGTTGAAGCAAGAATTGACCTCATTATAGTCCAAAACATGAGGACTCTGCACAAATCCATTTTCACTGTCCATAAGTCGTGGCTTAGGGATCCCTAACAAGCAGAATTCTATAAAAAGGGTCCTTTGAATTCAGTTATGCCTTGACTGGGGTGAACAAGTTAATACACAGGATGAAGAAATATACTCTGCTGTGAGGAAGAAGTCGTTTTAAGCCCTTTCTTGTTTTATTTGTAAAGGATGTCTTAATGATTTCTTTCAAACTTTGTATTTATTTGAATTCTTCTGTTTTATATTTTGTTTGTAATGCTGATTTGTGGTTTTTACACTTCTCCCTCTGTATTCGCAGTTTCAATTATTCACGGTTTTTAGCTTGCTGGCTCCTCCCCCTAAATTACATCAGCTTGCATAGAGAAATCGCTGATTCCAAGCATTTACAGAGAAAATCGCTGATTCCCAGCATTTTCTTCATTTGTGTTTTGCCTCTCCTTCAGGAACAGGCCAGGACTCCCACCATGTTGTTCGCGGTTTCACCATATTCACAATGGTTTTTAATAGAAAACAGCGAACAACATATGAAAAAGTTTTTCGCGTTTTTTCTGTATTTGCGGTTCTGTTAATCCCCTATCACAGCGAATACGGAGGGAGAAGTGTAGTGTATTTTGTATGTTACCTTGTTCCTCGCCTAGATTGATGGATAGGCGGGTTATAAATGATTTTAACTAAATAAATAAGGGGACAGTATTCAATGCCGAACTCAAAACCGGCTATTTTGGGAGCATTCCAGGGGCTGCATCAGCAAATGGCCAGTTAAGTGCTGATATTCAGAATTAACCAGCCAGGACCGCGTAGGGCCCGATATTCAGCTAAAGGCAATCAATGTTTTGCTGACTACTGCCAGCTAGAAACCTGGAAATTCAGTGTCGGGCCATATCAGGGCATTGGCATTGAACTTCCAGGTTTGCGAAATTGGCTAGAGCACAGCCGGTTAAGTGCGATATTCAGCAGTTGGCGGGGGGGGGGGGGGGGGGGGGGGAAACAGAGCCACCTGTCTGTTGCTAAGCTCGCAACCTGCTCTTAGCTCATCCTGCCCCCTTCTGACATAACTTCATACCTACTCCCTTATTATATACCGTATATGAAAATTGGATTGATGAGGATTGGTGCTGTTGGGAGCTATTGACCCTAATAGCTTTCTGATGATCCACTACAACTTATTATCTGTATATTATTTGAAATTTTATATGCATATGCCCGTATATATGTTGGAGCGGTTTTGAATTAGCACTTGTTGATATTAGAATTTTTTGAGTGTGCTAATTATAGACATCAATACAACAGACATCAAAGTATTTCGAAAAGAAATCAAAACATTTCTATTCAGAAAACACGTCATTACCAACTAATATCCTCCCTTTATGCACAAGCTCTCCCTCTATAGAATAACACATTAATCAATTCTTAGAACCTTTCCTATCATACATACTCTGATTCCTATATAAACATTTTCCACACTATCCAATAAACTTCTTATGTCATTATTAGGTAACTTCCAATCTGTAAACCGTATATACTGATATTCTCCACTATATTCTCTTATCACTTGATTCCCTGATATGTAATTTTCATAATTGAATCCTCTACCACACCATGTAATGTACATGAATCACTGTTATGTAATTTATCTAGATAATCTTTATTACGCAATTCTTTTGGTAATGTCCAAATCTCCTATAATTTGTATTCCGACTTGAACAATATATAATGTATAATGTATTCAAAATTAATTTTCCAATGAACTGTTTTCCTACCTTCTTCTACTCTGTTTATAACCTAACTAATTTATTTTTCTCAAGTACTTTAGCAAGAATGTGAGCCTTTGGGACAGTCAGGGAACTCTAAGTACTCTCTCTTCATCTTAATTAATCTTACTTATTGCATTTCTTCTGTTTCTACTGTAAACCGCTTAGAACTTCACGGTACAGCGGTATATAAGAAATAAAATTATTATTATTATTATTATAGTAACCAGCTATGTTGTTTGGGCATTAGAGAATGACATGGGGACAAATTTTTCCCTGTCCCCGTAGGAACTCATTTTCCCGTCCAGTCGAGGTCTTTTCCTTTCCATGCCCCATTCCTGCAAGCTCTGCCCTCATCTGCACAAGCCTCAAACACTTTAAAATCCTTGCTTTGGTCTTTACGAAAGCTGTGTAAGAGACCGAAACCAGAAATGATTTTCAAGGGTGATGATGCAGAGGAACTGAAAGAAATCTCGGTGAATCTAGAAGATATACTAAGCCAAATCAACAAGTTAAAAAATGATAAATCACTTGGACCGGATGGTATACATTCCAGGGTACTAAAAGAGCTCAAACATGAAATTAGTGATCTGCTGTTAGTGATCTGTAACCTGTTACTAAAATTCTGTAGTACCTGAAGTTTGGAGGGTGACCAATGTTACACCGATTTTTAAAAAGGTTTCCAGGAGAGATCCGGGAAATTACAGACCGGTAAGCCCGACTTCAGCATGGGTTCAGCCGAGGGAGATCTTACCTCACCAATTTGCTTGCCTTCTTTGACGGTGTGAATACACATGTGGATAAAGGTGAGCCAATTGATGTAGTGTATCTAGATTTTCAGAAATTTTTTGATAAAATTCCTCATAGAGTCTCCTGAGAAAATTAAAGAGTCATGGGATAGGAATTGGTTATCGGCTAGAAAACAGAGGATAGGGTTAAATGGTCATTTTTCTCAGTGGAGGAAAGTAAACAGTGGAGTGTCGCAGGTGCTATTTTATTTATAAATGATCTGGAAATTGGAACAACGAGTGAGATGATTAAATTTGCAGATGACACTAAACTGTTCAAAGTTGTCAAAACACATGTAGATTGTGGAAAATTGCAGGCAGACCTTAGGAAATCAAGTGACAGATGAAATTTCATGTGGACAAATGCAAAGTGATGCACATTGGAAAGAATAACCCAAATCACAGGTACCTGATGCTAGGATCCACTTTGGGGGTTAGCGCCTAAGAAAAGGATCTGGGTGTCTTGTAGACAATACAATGAAACCTTCTGTGCAATGTGCGGCGGCGGCCAATAAAGCAAACAGGATGCTAGGAATTATTTAAAAAAGGGATGGTTAGCAAGACTAAGAATGTTATAATGGCCCTTTAGTTCTCCATAGTGCGACCTCATCTGGAGTATTGCGTTCAGTTCTGGTCTCCTTAACTCAAGAAAGATTTAGTGGCACTGGAAAAGGTTCAAAGAAGAGCGACCAAGATGATAAAGGGGATGGAACTCCTCTCGTATGAGGAAAGACTAAAACGGTTAGGGCTCTTCAGCTTGGAAGAGAGACGGCTGAGGGGAGATAGAACAGGTACAAGTGGATTGATTTTTCACTCTGTCAAAAATGACAAAGACTAGGGGACACTCGATGAAGTTACAGTGAAATACTTTTAAAACCAATAGGAGGAAATATTTTTTCACTCAGAGAACAGTTAAGCTCTGGAATGTGTTGCCAGAGGTTGTGGTAAGAGCGGATAGCATAGCTGGTTTTAAGAAAGGTTTGGACAAGTTCCTGGAAGAAAAGTCAATAGTCTGTTATTAAGAGAGGGGACATGATTGAAACATTCAAGATAATGAAGGGAATAGACTTAGTAGATAAAGATAGGTTGTTCACCCTCTCCAAGGTAGAGAGGACGAGAGGGCACTCTCTAAAGTTAAAAGGAGATAGATTCCGTACAAAAGTAAGGAAGTTCTTCTTCACCCAGAGAGTAGTAGAGAACTGGAACGCTCTTCCGGAGGCTGTTAAGAACATAAGCAATGCCTCTGCTGGGTCAGACCTGAGGTCCATCGTGCCCAGCAGTCCGCTCACGCGGCAGCCCAACAGGTCCAGGACCTGTGCAGTAATCCTCTATCTATACCTCTCTATCCCCTTTTCCAGCAGGAAATTGTCCAATCCTTTCTTGAACCCCAGTACCGTACTCTGCCCTATTACGCTCTCTGGAAGCGCATTCCAGGTGTCCACCACATGTTGGGTAAAGAAGAACTTCCTAGCATTCGTTTTGAATCTGTCCCCTTTCAACTTTTCTGAATGCTTTCTTTTTCTTTTATTATTCGAAAGTTTGAAGAATCTGTCCCTCTCTACTCTCTCTATGCCCTTCATGATCTTGTAAGTCTCTATCATATCCCCTCTAAGTCTCCTCTTCTCCAGGGAAAAGAGACCCAGTTTCTCCAATCTCTCAGCGTATGAAAGGTTTTCCATCCCCTTTATCAGATGCGTCGCTCTCCTCTGAACCCTCTTGAGTAAAGCCATGTCCTTCTTAAGGTACGGCGACCAATATTGGACGCAGTACTCCAGATGCGGACGCACCATTGTCCTCTACAATAGCAGGATAACTTCTTTCGTTCTGGTTGTAATACCCTTCTTGATTATGCCTAGCATTCTGTTTGCCTTCTTAGCGGCCACTGCGCACTGTGCCATCGGCTTCATTGTCATGTCCACCATTACCCCCAAGTCCCTTTCTTGGGTACTCTCATTTAATAACATCCCTCCCATCGTATAGTTGTACCTCGGGTTTCTGTTTCCCACATGTAATACTTTACATTTCTCAACGTTGAACTTCATCTGCCTTCTCGTCGCCCATTATTATAGGGGAAAACACCCTCCAGGGATTCAAGACAAAGTTAGACAAGTTCCTGCTGAACCAGAACGTACGCAGGTAGGGCTAGTCTCAGGGCGCTGGTCTTTGACCAGAGGGCCGCCACAACGGCAATTCTTATGTTCTAAGACATGGGGAAAGCCACTGCTTGCCCTGGATCGGTAGCATAGAAGGTTGCTACTCTTTGGATTTTGGCCAGGTACTAGTGACCTGGATTTGCCACCGTGAGTACGGGCTACTGGGCTTGATATACCGTTGGTCAGACCCAGTAGGGCTATTCTTATGTTCTTAGTGTTCAAGGTTTGTGCGGTTAAGGCTGAGCTTATAGGAATGGGACAAGGACAGGATGGGGAAAAATTTGTCCTCATGTCATTCACTAGCTGGCATCCTCCCCACTCACATTTGCTGCCCAGGCTATGCACTTACCGTGTGCTTTGGTTGTACATGAAGTATGATGTGTTAAAAAATCTGGCAAGCCTCACAAAGAAAAGTATAGACTCATAAGGAGCAATTTTGCAAAATGTTTTCCACATATGAAACCTTCTGTGCCTGTGCAAGTGACTTATAAAGTTGTGGAAGAATGTATCTGTAAGAGGTAGGGTCTGGTATTAGTCAATTTAAGGAACCATTCAAAATGCCTTCCTTTTGCTGCTGTAATTAACTACATACAGCTGTGTTTTAGTTCCATTTAATTTCTTAGCAAATTTATAAATTACTTTTTCTAAATGAGTGCAGAGCAATGCATAAAAGGAGATATATACCAACAATGAAATATGATAACCACGATACTCTGAAAACAAGTTACAAATATTAGGGGCTGCACATTTAATACATTTTAATGCAATGACATCCCCCTTCCATTTCCCCCTCCCCATCTCTGGCAGCCCTCTGAACTTGCCTGTACAGACAGCGGTGCTAGGCACACACACTCCTTCCTCTGTAGCTTCCTGCCTCCTCTGATGAAACTTCCTGTTTTCTGCAGACAGAACTCTGGCTAGAACTGCAGTTCTCAACTGTGTTGCGACATCCCCTTCCCTATAAGTTCAGCATCTCTTCCTTCATCCCCCTTAGTCCCCCTCCCTCCTCACCTCCAGCTTTCCAAGTCCTCCTCTTTGATGGCAGCAGCAATAGCAGTGCTTACTTGCCGGCTGGGACAACCGAGGGCCTTTCTTTAACCAGGTCCTAACAGGAAGTTGCATCTGAGGGGTAGGACCTGGCTAAGGAAAGGCTTTGGCTCAGCCTGGGCAGCATGTAAGTACTTCTGCCGCCGCTGCTGCTGCCAGCAAAGAAGAGTATTTGAAAGCTGGGGGTGAGGGAAGCTGAGGGAGGATGAAGGAAAAGGTGCTGGATTCATAAGGGGGAGGGAAGCTAGTTGAGGAAGAGGTGATGTACTTGAGGGGGAAGGAACAGAGGGGGAACAGAAAGAGAGGTGTCCAACCTGTTGGGGGGAAAGAGGCAGGAAGAGAGGGTAACATGCAGATCTATGAGGGGGGCTAGGGAGAGAGGGGAAGATGGGAGACCATCGGGGGAGGGGAAGACAGTGAGCAAGAGAGAAAGAGTTGCAGGACTGTGAGGGATGCAGGGAATATAAATGATTTTATTTTTAGTGTAATAATTGAAATATGTCAGGTTTGAGAACTTACATCTGCTAGCTACGTATTGCACTGTACAGGAAGAAATGTGAAGGGGCATATAGATTCCATACTGCTATGTAGAATATTTATTTTGTTTGTTTCAATTCCCTCTTTAACATATAGTGCACCCCTCCATCCCCCCAATTTGATTTACTCTATCACTGTGATATAATTTGTGCCCAATAAAACAGGAAACGCTATGGAGAGCTTAAATATTCATTCTGCAGTTAGGAGGTAATCGGGACACCTGGATTCCATTACAGAATGCAAACAGAAGCTAAAATTTAGAGGCTGGTAGTTACAGCAACTCCAGGTACCTAAATGTGGCAACTTGCCCCTCCCATGTCCTGCTCATGTGGATGTCCCCTTGGATTTATGCGCCAAGCCACTTGGGTGCACACTTACAGAATAGTGGTTAGAGAAAAGGTTTTCAACCTAGGCCACAGGACACACCAGGACATACCAGGACTCAGGTTTTCAAGATATCCATCACGAATACACATACACTGCCTCCATTGTCTGGAAATCTGTCTCATATTTTATCATCACCGGGCGCGGGCAATGCGGCAGCACCCCTAGCAGTCAAGAAACAAAAATACCATGGGCGCTGCTCAACATGGAGCAAAGCCCTACAGGTAAAATAAATTATATGCAGATTCTTCATCCAGTGAAAACTCAATGCAGTCAGCAATGTCCTTCAGGTTTTAGAATGCAGAGCTTTATTCCATTATCTATTCAACCGGGCCAAAACTGTGGACTGTATTGTTTAAGATTTTTTCCTGGTTCAGGAAGAAGCCAGTGCAAGCCTATCCATTGCAAATGCAAGCAGTGTCTCACTTCCGGCTCACCACATATTAGCTTTCCCACTTATTCATCATTATAGGACCCCCGAAGAAGGCTTTTTGTCGAAACGCAGACCGTGTTGGGTCCTGCATCCCTAGTGGACTAGGTCCTTTAAGATTTTTATGTGGATCAGATGATTTTATTTTATGTGGATAATATTAGTGTACCTTTAGAACTTTGACATTTTCAAATAAAGTCCATTTAGGAACATCGTTATTCCACAGAGTTTCTCTTGGTTTCTTCCGGTTGAATAGAACCCGCCAGAAGCCTCCAGCTCTCTCTCTCTCTCTCTCTTTTGAGCTGGGTTAGGAGAATTGCCAAATTTGCTTTCCACAGCTGATACTAGCTTTCATAAATCCTACCCAAGGTGACAGCAAACTTCTCCCCAAACCAATTACCAACTCCCTGGGCAACTGCAGAAGCAAAATGAAAAACCAGAATAGGAAATAAAAACCCAAACCTGGTGTCCTTACAATGCAATATATAGTTCAGTCTTTCTTTTCCAGACAGCACAAAAAGGTGCCCTTCCCCCACAGGGGTTAAACAGTATGGAGACTTCTTTAATACGAACTCCTTATTTTAAACAATAATTGCAACCTCAACAATGGCAGCTCAAACAGTCCCAAATAATCTTCATTCCAAAAGAAAAAACTGTTCACAAGCAATTATTTCTGGTAAGGTTTAGCAGCCAAACTTACATCCATTGCCTTTATCTCTGGCAACTGTTTTCTTCTTGTTATATGCCAATAAAAATATTGAACACAAAGAGATACTTCTCTCTATGTGAAAGAAACACTGCTGTTTTTTCAAAGGGAGAACCCCGCCCAAACCAGTATGGGCCTGCTCTCACCTGTGGCTCTCTTGGGCTCCCCCAGTAGACTTCCTGCAAAGTGCATGGCTTTCCACAAGCAGTGCTCTGCTTCAATTTTATGTTTATGGGCTTAGACACTACCCTTTTGCTGCTGGGTAGGGTCTCCATTTCCTCTACATCAGAATCATCTGAAAAAAGTTCAGATTCGGACAGGGCTTTCTCAGAATAGTCAGTAAGTCTTAACTGGTGTTGTGGAGTAGGTTTAGAAAATATGTTTTTAGCCCTAATCCTGCTTTTCTTAGGGTTCTTAAATAGGATCACAGCATGCATATTCATTGTGGGATATCCTGAAAACCTGGCAGGCAAGGTGTGTTCAGAGGACTGAGCTGAGAGCTCTTGGCTTAGGGAAATATTGACATTTGTATGTTTACATATTGTGACCGGGTAAGACCTGGACTGGATTAGCCCGGGTCTTGACCTGGATCATCCAAGCCTCAGCCGAACAGTTGAGTGAGGCATAGAGGGTAGAGGGGTGTCTGCATCAAATAAAGAATGTCCAGCAAAGGGGTGTAGTGTAGAAGTCTGCACGGGAATGGGGATCACAGGAATCTCCCCTAGGCCAATGGGGCTCCCACGGGGACCCCTCCCAGGCCCACGGGGACCCCTCCAAGGCCGAAAGGACTCCCATGGGGATGGAACTGGGGTTACTATCCCGACTCGAGGCCTACCTTATTTCCGGTCCAGCGCTGAGCTCCGAGTCCCGACGAATCAGCAGCATGTCATGTAGGCATGGAGCTCATCACATAAGGCAGTAAGCTCAGCACAGGCACACATTGGTTCAGCTGCAGCACAACGGGCCAATCACAAATGACCTCAGAGTTGTAAGGTCATTTGTGATTGGCCCATTGTGCTGCAGCTGAACCAATGTGTGCCTGTGCTGAGCTAACTGCCTACATGATGAGCTCCAGAGGAGCGAGAGCCAGCGGCTGAGTTGCTGTTTCTGGGGAGCTGTGGTGCTTCACTTTTCATTGCCTTTGTGCAGCCGCCCGAGCGAGGAGCGGGATGGCTCTCTGGCTCCCAGCTGCGTTCTACCCTACCCCCAACTAAGCAGGCCAACGTTGCATGGGGTAAGTGTGGGCACTGGGTCTGGAGAAGGGAAGGACCTCGGTGGGGAGGGAGGGGCAGGCCAGGCCAGAACCCTGCACCTCCCCCTCCACAGATCCCCGCTGCTGTGGTGAAGGTGGCTGCAGCTCTTGGGCACTGGGGTGGCTGGCTGGGAGAGGGCCTACTCCCCCTGTCAAACCACTTGGCAGGAGCTGGCTGGTGCTGCTGAGGTCAGGTTAGTGAGGGAGGGGGAAAAGGCTTAGTGGGTGCCAGGACTTGGCATGCATGTGACAGGTGGGGGAGGAAAGAGATGAGAGTCAATTTGGCCCACAGGTTAGGCAGGGGTGGGCTTGGGATTGTGGCAGACAGCTAGGGGGAAGGAAGAGGGAAGTGACAGGCAGGCCAGGGTGAGGAGAAGAAAGAGTGAGAGCTAGCATGAAGGGAGAGAGTGAGGTGACAGGGAAAGGAGGGGTGGGCACAAGATAGCAAAGACAAGTAAGCAGGCAGTATGGCTAATATGGGAACTAGCAAAAGGGACAGGTGAGAATGAGGCAATGGTGACATGCAGCATGGGATGACAGGTGCCTAGAGAATAAAGTGGCAGACAGGCCAGCCAAGGTTATAGTCTTACACCTTGGGCAAAGAGAGAGGTAGGGAGAGTGAAGTGGCAGGCTGGATGGGGCGAAGGGGAAGGGAGAGAATCTGGTGACAGGAACAGGCATAAGGGGCTATAGAGAGAGTGTAGTGATGGTGACAAGGAAGCAAGTGGGCCAGTGTGAGGGGTAGGAGGGTTGTGCTCTTTTTTTGTAAATCTTTATGCATTTTTACATCTTACGATGGGAGATTGTGTTCTGTATGTATGAAAAGAACTGTTTTCTTTTAGCGTTGACTGGGCAGGATCGATCTGTATTAATCTGGCTTCAGTTTAACAATGGGTATATTGAAGTTCTAATGCTCACTACAGTGTTTATGATGCTCCCTTTTCCTAGGTGCACCCAAGCTTTGTGACTCATGGATTATTACTAGAGAGGAGGGGGTATTAAAAAAAGGAGGGGGTGTTAAAAAATGATTGTATTTTATTGTTGGTTTAAATAAACTAAGGCTTAAAAAAAGCAAAACTTTCTGAAGTAATTTCTGCTTTTTATGGGGACAGGTAACTTTTATGGGGGGATGGGCAGGAACGGGCGGGGATGGGCGAGGACGGAGGGATTCCTTGCGGGGACGTGTGGGATTTTGGCTGGGACGGGTGGGATTTCTGTCCCCGCGCAACTCTAGTATAGTGTGAATTATTATTTCTTTATTTTATGGCTTATACTTTGGTGAAAACAAAACACAAAACTTTTCCTGGTAGCTAAACAGCCTGTTAGCCCAACCAGGTTTCAAAAGTTGTGCAATTCCACAATCAAAACATGTGCTTGCAGCAAACTAAACTCTGCCAGTCTGTATTTCAAACAAAGAAAAATCAAACTTTCTGTATCCCAGTCCTGGAACCAGCTGTGACTGCTCTGCTCAGTTCCCTCACAATATTCTTGGGCTTTATATAATGTCAGAAGCAGTGCTTCCCACTCTACTGTTCCCCTAATTTAATTAGAAGCAGTGATTCTTCACTCATTTCAAGTTTATTCTTAATTTGATATACCGACCATCACGGTTTACAATATTAAAAATTTAAAATATCTTAAGTAAAAAAAAATAAAATGGAAATAAAAATGGGGTAGTAAAGACAAAGGTATAATTTGAGGGGAGCAAAGGGGAAGGAAAGTTTTAATTACATTATAAAAATAAAAGGAAGGGAAGAGGGGAGGATAAAACAGAAGGGAAGTCGCTTCTTAAAAGCTGTTCTTTGTTTTTATTTATTTCTTTCTTTTTTACAAGCTTCAGTCCTAAGCGTTTCTCCCTGTTGCCTGTGGGAAATGTCGGCTTCTGGCTTCTGTCCCCTGGATTGCACTGGTCTGCCTCTTTCCATGGGTTCAGGCAGGCTGAAGGTTGGTGGTTGCCTCTCTGACCTAGAGACCACACCTTTTTCTCTAGCCCTGTGCTGATTGTCTCTAGGAAAACCTGTGGTTCTCTGGTACTTTGCTAATGAGCCTAGATAGCTTCCCCCCTGACTAGCCCTGCCCCAGCAGAGCTGATTGCAGGAGCTAATCCCTTTATGGGTTTTGCTATCACTGGCCTGGTGCCTGGTGCCTAGTAGTTCTTTGCTTTTAGCATTCCCTACACTAGAACTAGGCAAGTATAATCGGGTCACATTTGGGCTGTCTTTCACTGGGGATAAATTCTGCGGGGCAGTTTCTCTAACCTGCTTGCTTCTAGGAGCAGGTTTAGAGATATTTTTAGAGCACTGCAGGGTTTCTTCCAGCATGACAGGGCTCTCCCTGTCACAATATGCACAAAAGAGTGTCCCTATTCTGTACATTTATACACACTAACATGTCTGTAAATGTAAACATAGTCATATAACCATTATTAATTCTTAGCCAGTTTTACAAAATTATCTTGGATTCACATTCATTTGTAGCTCATCTTAAGTACTTATCAATTAAGAGTTTGTTATGACCCTCAAAAAGAAGTCATGCCTATATCTCTATAGGTATTTTAGATTAATCAAATTAATCATTGGCTTAAATGTCTCCAGCAATCTTTGCTAACTTCCTTGGGTTTAATTAAAACTTCTGTGTGCTTTTAATTTATTGATTCATCCAGCTCATATGTCATGTTTTTAACACACCTCAGCATGCTTTGTATCATTTTTAACCTGATTCCCATTGAACTAAAGCAATTAAATTCACCCTGGATTAATTAAAACAGCCTTCCTTTAGTGCCTAAGTCAGCATATGCAGCTTTCCCCAAATATTTCTGAACATCGGGGATTTGACATACCTGAACAGATTTTTGTCCTTCTAGAAAGGTTTCTGTGTAGCTGATTTGGTCATACTAATATTACATTTTGACAGTACTAGAATAAGGAATTTTGTAAATGATGATGTCAGCAGATTCATACATCATGGCTGTCATGGTAAGCTTGGAGTTTCAGAATGTTTTATTTTTTATTTGTTTGCAGTAAATCTGACTCTCTGCTTTGCTCCTCATTAGAAGGGACATGGTTAGTGTCTGAATATAATTGAGAATATATCACGGTACTATTAGGATAGTCCATGTAGCACAGAAAGTTCTGTAAATTGCTCCGTTACTGGAGAAATGAGAGAAAACAGAGGAAGAAATGTCATTGTTAGCCAACACCAGTAGACTTGCTTCCAATTTTCATTTTGTACTCTGAACTTTCCAGGTCCACTCATCTAGTCTCAGGAAAGGCAAATGCCAACAGACACCAATTGTGGACAAACAAAAATTGGATATTATGAGCCACAGAAAGGCAGTACAGCATACAAAGGCGAAACCTGACACAGCCATGCTTAACTAAAAATACTTCCAAACCTTCCCATCTAGTTGTACTAAGCTGTACACAAATTTAACATACACAATCTGGTATAAAAAAAGGAATATAAATTAACATTTTTCATAAAATAATCATCATACAGAAACAATAAACAGTCAAATAACTTTAATCTAGAAATGCCTGAGAAAATAAAAACGTTTTTGTTTCCTAAACTGAACTAGTGACATCACCATATGCAAATTATATGGTAAACTATTCCAAATCTGTGTGCCGTGAACCTGAAGCAGGGCAGTACAATTCATTTCTAATCTCATAAGAACATAAAAATTGCCATATTGGGACAGACCGAAGGTCCATCAAGCCCAGTTTCCTGTTTCCAACAGGAGCCAACCCAAGTCCTAAATAACTAGCTAGATCCCAAGCAGTAAAACAGATTCTATGCTGCTTATCCTAGGAATAAGCAGTGGATTCCCCCATTCAATCTCAATAATGGCCTATGGACTTCTCTTTTAGGAAATTATCCAAACATTTTTTAAACCCCACTAAGCTAACTGATTTCACTACATTCTCCTGCAATGAATTCCAGAGTTTAATTACACATCGTGTGAATATTTTTTCCAGTTTGTTTTAAATCTGCTACTTAGTAGCTTCATCGCATGTCGCCTAGTATTTTTGGAAAGAGTGAACAAGCAATCCACATCCACCCTTTCCACTCCACTCATTATTATATAGACCACTGTCATATCACCCCCTGAGTTGTCTCTTCTTCAAGCTGAAGAGCCCTAGCCACTTTAACCTCTCCTTATAGGGAAGTCGTTCCATTCTTTTTATAATTTTTGTCATCCTCCTCTGTACCTTTTTTTAATTCCGCTATATCTTTTTTGAGATATGGCGACCAGAACTGCACACAGTATTTGAGGTGCGACCGTACCATAGAGCGATACAAGAGCATTATAACATTTTCATATTTGTTTTCCATTCCTTTTCTGATAATTTCTAACATTCTGTTTGTTTTCTTAGCAGCCGCCGTACATTGAGCTGAGTGTTTCAATGTATCCTCAACAATGGCACATAGATCCTTTTCCTGGGCAGTTAACTCCTAACACAGAACCCATCACATAGCTATAGTTTGGGTTCCTCTTTCCCACATGCATCACTTTGCACTTGCTCACATGAAATGTCATCTGCCATTTTGATTTCCAGTCTCACAAGGTCCTCTTGCAATTTTTCACAAGTTATAAAATTTGCGGATAACACTAAACTCTGTAGCAGGGTTAGAACTGTGGAAGAGTGTGAGGACCTACAAAGGGACCTAAACAAACTGGAGGAGTGGGCGAATAAATGGCAGATGAACTTCAATGTAGGGAAATGCAAGGTCATGCATATAGGGAAAAAGAACCCGATATTCAGCTACCAAATGGGGGGTTAGTATTAATGGGAAGTAACCTTGAAAGAGATTTGGGTGTGCTGGTGGACAGAACAATGAAGCCAACGGCACAATGCGCAGCAGCCTCGAAGAAGGCAAAAAGAATGTTGGGTATTATTAAGAAGGGTATTACGACCAGAACGAAAGAAGTCATCCTGCTTTTGTATAGGGCAATGGTGCGCCCGCACCTGGAGTACTGTGTCTAGTATTGGTCACCGTACCTTAAGAAGGATATGGCAATACTTGAGAGGGTCCAGAGGAGGGTGACAAGAATGATTAAGGGCATGGAAAACCTTTCGTACACTGAAAGATTGGAGAGACTGGGGCTCTTCTCCCTGGAAAAGCGGAGACTCAGAGGGGACATGATAGAGACCTACAAGATCATGAAGGGCATAGAGAGAGTAGAGAGGGACAGATTTTTCAAACTTTCAGAACATAAAAGAACAAGAGGGCATTCGGAAAAATTGAAAGGGGATAGATTCAAAACGAATGCTAGGAAGTTTTTCTTTACCCAGCAATGTGCAGTGGCGGTGAAAAGGGCCAACAGAATGCTAGGAATGATTAAGAAGGTGATAACAAACAAATTGGAGAAGGTTATCATGTCGCTGTACCAGGCCATGGTACGCCCCCATCTGGAATACTGCGTCCAACACTGGTCGCTGTACTTGAAAAAGGACATAGTACTACTTGAAAGAGTCCAGAGAAGAGTGACAAAAATGGTTAAGGGACTGGAGGAGTTGCCGTACAGTGAGAGGCTAGAGAAACTGGGACTCTTCTCCCTTGAAAAGAGGAGACTGAGAGGGGACATGATCAAAACATTCAAGATAATGAAAGAAAGGTTGTTCACCCTCTCCAAGGTAGGGAGAACGAGAGGGCACTCTCTAAAGTTGAAAGGAGATAGATTCCATACAAATGTAAGGGAGTTCTTCTTCACCCAGAGAGTGGTGGAAAACTGGAACGCTCTTCCAGAGGCTGTTATAGGGGAAAACACCTTCCAGAGATTTAAGACAAAGTTAGACAAGTTCCTGCTAGACCAGAATGTACGCAGGTAAGGCTATACTCAGTTAGGGCTCTGATCCTTTACCTAAGGGCCGCTGCGGGAGCAGACTGCTGGGCACGAGGGGCCACTGGTCTGACCCAGCAGTGACAATTCTTATGTTCTTATGTTAGGCTTAGGGGAGTACTTGGCTTGAAAAGGTTGAGAAACACTGCTGTATAATACAACGGATGCACCCAAAGTGGGTACCAAGAATTATACCTGGTTTCAGCAGGTGTTAAGTCCTGGCACCCAAATTTGAGTGCAGAATTGGGGTTACATAGTCAACCCAGAGCACCCTTTATTGAGTAGTGCTGGGCACCAGTTGTTTCTGGCATCTAAACTGGAGGGCCGTTTACTGAATCTGGTTCATAATGGGTATCAAGCCAACAGACTAAAAAAATTACATTGTAAATATAATTATGGCAATTTCTGATCCTCTGTTTATCGTTTAGTAACATATGCTGGTGCTTACTTTCTCCTTCCCTCCTCTTTTTGTCTGAAATGTTCACACTGTACCTGATGTAACTTGGAAAGTGGTTTTGAGATAATAAGTAGGAAGTTGCATCTAATTATCCAACCCTATAATTTGTCATGAATGTAGTTATATACATTTTCTAAAGACTATAACTTAGCAAGTGGTCAGATGGACAATGAAACTTGATACAATGTTTGAAGGGATTTAAAATATTTTTTTCTAAAATAAGAGGGGTGAAACAGATTATGGTTTTTGTTGTTGTTTCATTATTAATATCAAAGCAATTGTACCTTTCTAAGTTTAGTTTACGGTGTATTTATCATAGTTTTTATATATCAATGACATTGGTTTAGGTTTTATTTGCATTTTATCATTCAAAGTAAGTATCACAATCACGGATTTAGCTTGGTAAATTGCCCTCCTCAACACATATAGAAAGTACCAAAGTTTTGCATCACCTCCGAGTAATACATTGTTCTGTCTTTCTTGCTGGATCACAATTTTTCTGACGCCTACTGCTACATATTATATACTGACGTGTTCAGCATTTTATGCTCTATCACTCTTCACATTTTAAATTGAGTTAGGACTTCAAATGTAAGACTTGTAACACATAAACTGCGGAATGTTGAAAATGTCAATATTTTGCATCAAAACCGGATCGAAACAGTCCAATCAGATCACTCCGTTTTTAACCAATGGCGTTTATTTTGATCACAGCGCAACATTCACAGGAAAATCAGTTTTCATAACTGTCTGCTACTCCAGTGACAGCATAATCGCAACATGGGAAAAGTTTGAAATCTTTCAAAAGAAGAACGTGTGACGGTGGTTGTACTTAATGAAGAAGGCTATTCAAGCTGGAAAATTGCAGCCAGGGTGAAGTGCAATCAAAGTACAGTGATACGCTTGCTCAGTAAGAAAAAAAAGAGACAGGAAATGTGACTGACAGGGCTCAAAGTGGAAGACCATGCAAACCTACTGTGCAAGAGGATAGGGTTGTTCGCCGGATCTCAGTGGCAGATTACAAACTTGCATTACCAGAATTGTCAGCCAAGTGGCAGGAAATGTGTTCAGTAAATGCATCTGCCTCAACAGTGTGTCGGCAGTGCCTGGAGTTTGACTTAAATGGCTGTAGAGCAAAAAAGAAGCCATTGGTAATGGTGATGCAAAGAAAGCAATGGGTTGAATGGGCCAGAAAGTACAGCATGTGGACTCCAGAGGTGTGGGAAAACATTCTCTTCAGTGATGACAATACTTTCTGTGTGTTAGGAGGCCATTGCAACATGATTTAAGAATGAAGCTTTCAAACCACAGTGCCAGGACTTGACTGTAAAGCATCCAACAAAAATCATGGTCTGGGGCTATATGTCAGCCAATGGCATTGGATGCTTTCAGGTGATTGATGGCATGATGAACGATACAAAGTATCTCTCCACTTTGCAAAACATAATGATTCTGTCTGCAAGGAGTCTCTTCCAGGGTGACTTCCACTTCCAGGATGACAATGCACCCTGTCATCGGGCAAAGATGGTGACAAAGTGGATGACATCGAGCCATATTCAGCAACTGGAATGGCCAGGGCAGTTACCAGATCTCAAACCAATTGAGAATTTGTGGAATAATCTTGCTGTCAAGGTGTTCAAAAAAACCCCAAAACAAAGGTCGAGTTGATTGAAGCACTGATTAATGTTTCACACTGTGTTGTACAGCTAGATGAACTTTGAAAGTTGGTTCACTCCATGCCTCAACGCTGCAATCTTGTTATCAAGAACAAAGGCTGGCCCATACATTATTAGAATAGCAGAAAACAACCAGCCCTTTTCAGGGCTACCTCCTCTTGAAGGGGGTAACAGTTAAAATACAAATAAACAGTACATATTGAAATAGCTAATACAAAATATCGACATTTTTCGACATTCTGCAGTTTATGCGTTACAAGTCTTAAATCTGAAGTCCTAAATCAATTAAAAATGCACAGGGTGATAGAGCATAAAATTCTGAACAAGTCAGTATATAATATGCAGCAGTAGACGTCAGAAATATTGCTGTGATCCAGCAAGAAAGACAGAACAATGTATTACTCGGAGGTGATGCAAAACTTTTGCACGGCTCTGTAAGTGCAGGCTTACAATGCATTTAGTCAGACAAGACAAGGGGGACCCTATGCCTGCCTTCCTATGTTCTTGGGATCCTCCAGCAGCAGAATGTTGTCATCCTGTGTTGCTGCTGCATCCTGCTCACCTGGATTGTGGGGCTAGGATGTAGGCTGGCTAGGATCCAGGGGAAGTGTCTAGGAGCCAGAGTTGTGCACCAGTTGACCTGTATTTGCTCACATGTAACAACTCTATTAATCTCACTCAACGGATGTCCAGTTTAATGTGATGTTGGAAGGTCAATAAAGAGCTTAACCATTCTCTGTGACTTTGTGATCCTATGCAAAAGGAGGGTCGAGATGCAGTAGTGTAGCTCATCGATGAACCAGGTTTACACTATCCCTTGCAATAGCATGATAGTCTGGCAGATGACACATTCATTTGCAGGACATCCGACTCCGGTCTCCCTTCCACTCTGCCCGCTAAACATCCTAGTGATACTGCAAACAAGGTTATTCTATTAACTATCTTTCTTATCACATACATAAGATTGTTTAAGGGGTATGATTGTTAATAATAACTTTGTCTTTGTATACCGCAATACCACAAGCAGTTCAGAGCGGTTCTTGTGTGTATTGAGTTATCTTATCATAAAATGGTATTATTAATTTTCAACTTGTGCAATAATCAAATAGATACATAGAACAGAAATCCTGATAATGTTGATCTTTTTGCCATATTGTATAGCAAAATAATTGTTGACAATAATTTCCCCAACCACACTGAGTTCTCCTAAATAAGAGCAGCCTGACACACAGAAAGCAGAGTCCAGTAATTCATACAAATAAGCATTTAAAAAAATTGTGATTCATGAAACTCCATGTTACTGTCCGTACAAAAAGTGACCATAATCAGCCCTCACAAGATTTCATCCATGAAAAAAAAAAAGCATGCAGTTCTCATTCCCTGAAAAGGACTGGTTCCATTTAAGACATTACTGTAAATAAAGGATGAGCTCCGCTTGCAATTATCATGCATTCTTCTTTTCTTTTCATTTCAGCTGCTTGCCCTGTTTTGTGTAGTGGCAATGGTCAATATTCCAGAGGGACCTGTGTGTGCTATAGTGGCTGGAAAGGACCAGAGTGTGATGTTTCCAGCAGCCAGTGTATTGATCCTTCATGTGGAAATCATGGCACATGTATAGATGGAAACTGTGTCTGTTCTGTTGGCTTCAAGGGACAAAACTGTGAGGAAGGTAAGCATCCATGTATTCTTTTGCAACACTGAAAATGTTAACGATATTCTTCTGTGAGGAGGGGAAGGGAGAGAAAGAGCCTGGCTGCTGCAGAGCTGGCCATGGTGCTGAATTCATGATTTTCATTATTGCTTCACTAAGGGGGCTGCTTTTCGAATTGTAATACTGTACTATAGTAGTGATACCTGGAAGTAAAAAGGTCGCGTAACATCCTGAAACTTATTGCATGACACGATGTTGTCACTTTCTAAAGTTATTGTCCCCATGAGGGATGCCTTTCCTTGTATGTTAACCTATGGTGACTGAAGACAATCTTGACAAAATGGAGTATAAGTTACCATGCTAGTTTAGAAACAAAAATGGAAGCAGGCATTTGAACAAATAGGAGGGGAAATGTAAGTATTTGCAGATACATTTATTGTATTAGATTATCATAAATGGCAAATACACAAGAATATACAACCCCTCCCCCCTAACTAAAATCGTGATATCCAAATTTTGTAGTAGCTTGCACTATCTAAATGTATTGCCCCCTTGGATGCCTTTCCATGTATGCTAATCTATGGTAATTGGAGACAATCTTGTCAAAAATAAGCACCTGTATATATGTAAACCATTTTGAATGTGTAACTACAGTAAAGCAGTCTACAAGTCCCTTTCCCTTTCTGTCAAAAAGAGCTGTATAGTAATTCCTAGCATAACATCAAATAGTGCTGCTTTGTCACCATACAAAAGACAAGGGAGAGAAGCAGATTTCATAACCACAATTTTATAAGATCAAATACCCGCAAGATCCTATCCCATACTGAGTCCCAACACTGCCTCCGTTTAGGACACTCATAGAACTGTATGAGACAGAGTTACCCACATCGGATCTGCAAGTCCAGCACATACCAGTTCCTTTGTCAGACAACTTGGACACCTTCAGAGGGATCCAAAATGCTCTATAGAGTCTACAAGTGAATGAGAAAAAGAAGTCCTACAACCATGGACCTAAAAGTGCTCTCAAGCTCGCTCATCATTGCTTCCAGACCCCTGGCACTACAGAGCATGTGTACGTAGACTTAGGGTTCCTTTCACGAAGCCGCGTTAGCAGCTTTAGCGCACGCAACTTTCTATCACGAGCTAACCCCCGTGCTAGCCGAAAAACTACCGCCTGCCCAAGAGGAGGCGATGGCGGCTAGTGCGGCCGACAGTTTAGCGCAGGCTAATACGCGTGTTAAACCGCTAACGTGGCTTTGTAAAAGGAGCCCTTAAACTTTATTTTCTGATGTACTGCAGATACTCTCTTAGCTGCACCCAGAAATCCCTTAAACCGGAATCTTTAGCCAGCACCCTGGCCAGAACTCTGGAGACAATGTCTAATCTGCAGCCACTGAGAGAAGACGTGGAGGGGCATAATAATAAATAAAAAAAAATGTCTAAGGCCCTAGGACCCAAAGTATGCAGCAGAGAAATGTCCATTCTCGAAAAAAAAAGTCCAAAATGTGGTGGTGGTTTTTTTTTTTCCAAGAATGGCATACCTGTATGTTCAGGAGTTTGATTCTTGTGAGGGAAGATGCATGGATCAGAAGAAATACTGTGAACCGTATTAACTGACGGTACAGAGGGAATCTAGAACATGACGTGAAACAGTGAAATAACTTTCAGCACAAATTATTTGCAAAGAAAAATTTCTGAAGCAGTGGTGTTGATTTTCAGAAATGCCCATCTTTTGTGTTCAACCAACAACTCAAATATAAAATGATTTTCTGGCTGTTCCAAAAACCGACAGCATTCTTATTTACTTATTTTGTGACTGAATGAACAGCCTATCAAAACACATACACATTCAGCCTCTGAATTCTGAGGCAAGGATGCAGCGTTTCCTATTGATCTGCGCTGCCAGAGAACGGATTGGTTTGATCCATGTGCAGTTATCAAGCTAGGAAATTAAGTTATAAGAATCAGCACATAAGAAAATAAGAATTTGCCGCTGCTGGGTCAGACCAGTAGTCCATCGTGCCCAGCAGTCTGCTCCTGTGGTGGCCTCCAGGTCAAAGACCAGTGCCCTGAGACCAGCCCTACCTGCATACGCTCCGGTTCAGCAGGAACTTGTCTAACTTTGTCTTGAATCCCTGGAGGGTGTTTTCCCCTATAACAGCCTCCGGAAGAGCGTTCCAGTTTTCTGCCACTCTCTGGGTGAAGAAGAACTTCCTTACGTTTGTACGGGATCTATCCCCTTTTAACTTTAGAGAGTGCCCTCTCATTCTTCCTACCTTGGAGAGGGTGAACAACCTGTCCCTATCTACTAAGTCTATTCCCTTCATTATCTTGAATGTTTCGATCATGTTTCCTCTCAGTCTCCTCTTTTCAAGGGAGAAGAGGCCCAGTTTCTCTAATCTCTCACTGTATGGCAACTCCTCCAGCCCCTTAACCATTTTAGTCGCTCTTCTCTGGACCCTTTCTTCATGTACGGCGACCGGTGCTGGATGCAGAATTCCAGGTGAGGACGTACACATTTTCCCTTTCTTTTGCCCTTTTCCTTTAAATTCCAGTTAGCTTCTTTATTTCAACTTTCTAATATTTATCATGGCCATGCCATCCAAACAATTTACCTAAAGTGGAAAAGACCCCCAGAATCAATACCTGCAATCTATCATTTTTGTTGCAGAAACATTGATAAACCTGTTAACAAATTTGCACAGAGAAGTAAAATAGCATATTTCTCAGGTTTCACTCCTGCTTTGCTATGAGTGGTGGGGATTCAAACGAAATTGATGAATTAGATTTGCTTATCCATACTATGGTTTTATTTTTTGGCAGTTTCATTGTTGTACCTGTTTTATTTGACATTTTAATGTCCTAAGTATAATCCATGGGCTTTTGGCATGGCCCTGTGGAAAATTCTGAACTTCTAATATGTGAAATGCATTTCATTGCCAGCTCTACGTGGGGCAACACCAGGAACTCTAGTTACTAAGGGGCTCATTTTCAAAACAGAAAGACATTTTTTAAAAATGGCATAAAGTGGCACGTGGACATTTTAATCACCAAAACGTCCAAGTGCCGATTTACAAAACAATGCAACACAGTAATAAATTTCAGGCACAGTACAGATAAACTGCTGTTAATGCCTATGGGATTTCAGGCCCCCCCCCCCCCCCCCGAGTATCATAACTCGCTGAGGTTCAATTCCTCATTCCTCACAACATGGCAGAAGCTCCATTATATTATCATTTGCTTTCTTATTTCTTATTCCTGTGTTGATTTACAAAGGTCTTTTTTCCTCCACTACATCTAAATTTTAAGGAGGTGTGTTAGAGGTATGTTTTGTGTGGGATTAAGGCAGCCTTAAGACTTGGACATCTTACAAGGATAATGAAATCAATTTGAAGGTATCCAGGGTGTCATTTGGACATTTGGAACTAGACCTGTTTTAAAAGTGCGGCGAAGGGTGCATCCAGCCGGCAGTATTGTGAGCCTCAATTACAGGGGAGCATCACAACTTTCACCTCCCGTCTCCCATCCCGGCTGATACAAACAATTTTTTCCTCCTCCCCCTGCCCCGCATATCTTTTCCCTGGTGGTCCAGCGGTGTATGGGCAGGAGGAGCGAGCTTTCCGTGCTGAAGCCCCTCCTTCCGATCTCACTGCCAGCAGCCTAATAAGTACAAATCAGAACATTCAAATGACATAGATATGATGATAATTATTTTCTACAATACAGGTTATCCTGTAGCCGAGGGACCAAGCGCAGATATTAGATAAGGACAAGATGGGTGGTACAGATTGTGTTTGGATAAACAGATGGGAGACTAAATTTAAGGCAAGTTGTTTATACAGTTAAATAAGGTATAAGAGACTGGCTTAGTGTGTGTGGCTGGTTAATCCTAGTGCAGAATGACTGTATAGTCAATCACGCTATGTATTGAAGGCTTGGGTGAAGAAATCTATTTCCTAAAGTAGAGGTAGTCTGGAGTTAGATGTAGTCCCTAGACCTGTTTTAAAAGTGCAGAAGAATCAAAAAAGATACCCAAACTGCCCAGATGACCATTGGATGCATGAAGCCATGACCCCTCACACTCCCCAGTGGTCACTGACTCCCTCCCCCCCTCCTCCTTCCAAAGATGTGAATGAAACAGTACATAACAGCCTCTAGGAACATTGTAGACATTGTAGTAGAGGAGCAAGCAGGTATCTTAAGTAGCCTGGTGAGTGGTGTAGTGAATCATAGAGAAGAAGATCCTGGCCCATATCCCACCCTACCTACTACATTTATGGTGGAAAGTGTACAGACAAACCGATAGATTGGCAGAGAGTCATAAGTGGGGATAAGAAGATAGAAACTTAGAAACATGATAGCAGATAAAGGCCAAGTGGCCCATCAAGTCTGTCCATCTGCAGTAACCGTCATCTCTTAGCTATGGGGTGCTCTGGTTCTGAATTGCACTGTTGCAGAGATCTTTGCTGCAGTTGGTACAAAGAATAGCCCCTAGTGACATCCTGGAATTATTTCAGAATATTTATAGGATCGAGCCACACCACAGGGTTGGGTCCTGGCTCTGGGCAGGTCACAGCAAATGACGGAGAGAGCCAAGACCTTATTATTACACCTATAAGGGCCATGGGAGAGACCTCAAGATGCAATGTTGATGCAGTGATGGCAGATTTGGCCAGATCAGGAAACAGCACTGCATGCAAAGCCTACGTAACCCAAACTGCAACGGACTGGGGGCTCATCCAATGCCCTGAGCAGTAGCAAAGACCAGGTATGGCAACACTCAGGGACACCTAAAGGTAATCTGCTGGCTGAGGTGAGGGAAGAGATGATGCCCTTAACAACCCAGCTCTTAGTGTCCTGCCTCATGCTCTGCCCACACGCCCCCCCCCCCCCCTCACATCTCCCCAAGGCACCTGAAATGAAGGAATGGGTCCTCCTTATAACTAAAATCAGGGAGTAAGGTATGAGTTAAATGTAAACATTTCCTAAATCCACAAAAAATGTAACCTCCATCCAACAGATCAGAACTAAGACTTTTCTCCATGAAAGTTACCGTCTGAAAATATTCTGATTCTCGTGTTATATAAACAATAGCAATCTGTTTTGGCCCTCAGAAATATAGAAAAAATCTTTGAGTGAAGCTGATTAATTACAGTCAATCGGTCAGTGCTGCACTCTTCCACACTATTAAAAAAGTTTTTATATAGTTCATTGATGAATATGCTTTTGAAGTGTTGTAAATAAGTATGACTTTCAATTTTTATGACTTCAGCGACTACACTCCAGCATCATGTTTCATGTAAAGCTGGAGTTATACCGTAGCCAGCCTCCTCATCGGTCATTGCTTAACTATCTTGTGATATATAAATTAATTAATTTTGATGAACTCTTAAAAGCCCAAAATGACTTATCTCATATAGAGAACTTGGGGCTCCGATGAAAATTCAGCGTTTCGCCAGAGAGCTGTTTCAAGGAGTATCCCCTAGAATAGTGAAACGTATTGTAATTTCCATCATAGTTCTAAATACAAAACGAAAACCTTAACTATACAGAGTTAAAGATAAGAAATAATAGCTCAGCAGAGCTTCTCACCATATAAACCATCACATCACTATCTCTATGTTGGTTTCAATCCGTCTTTTTTTACTTCCTTTAAACAAAGTCAGTATCAAGTCAACCAATCACCAAGCATACAGCACAGCCATTCCCACTTTCACACAAGCGTCATCCATTCGAATTCAGCATTCAGTCCCCTCGGGGTAACCGAGTTCAATTCATAAATCCATTTTTGCTCTCTGTGATTCAAAAGTTTGCTATAGGCCAATGACCGATGAGGAGGCTGGCTATGGTATAACTCCAGCTTTACATGAAACATGATGCTGGAGTGTAGCCGCTGAGGTCATAAAAATTGAAAGTCCTTCAGATACTTATTTACTACACTTCAAAAGCGTATTCATCAATGAACTATATAAACACTAGCAACATAAATATCTCCACTACTAGGCACATTGTGAAAAAGTCTAAAACCTGAAAACAATCCTATCTCAACATACATGTAGCAAACATGTCATACAACAGTAGTATCAATGCTATCATTTAAACAACAAGAACCCTACCTATGAAGAGGCAGCACTACATGTCTTACACTAGGCCCTAACACATCAATACACCTACTATAGATAAAACAGAAAAAGTGGAACTTCTACAGATCTCTTCACAGAAACTATATTTAACACCCCCTCAGAAGCATACCTCCAGGTGACCTCCAGGCAGCTCAGTTGGTCCCATCTCTCTCTCAAACCTTTCCATGCCTTTCTCATTTGTGACCTTCACTGCTCACAGACTTCACAGATCTCCCTCTGAGCAAAGAAATCCCTTTCTATTTACCCAGGAAACTCCTCCCTCTTCCTCCTCTGCTAGACGTCCAATTTTTGGGGGGTGGGGGAATCGCCTACCTAGACATCTTGGCCATCAGGATGTCCAACTTTAGGATGCCATCTTTGTTGGCCATTTACTTAATTCTTCATTGCCCCAGGTACAAAATAAGTACCTGTCTAAAATTTTTAAGCCACTTTGGATCAGTGGCATGGAATGCTGCTAATATTGGGGTTTTGCCAGGTACTTGTGACTTGGATTGGCCTCCGTGAAGACGGGATACTGAGCTAGATGGACCACTGGTCTGACCCAGTAATGCTCTTCTTATGTTCTGCATGACAAAACTCTAAAACAAATTGTGATTGTGCTGTGTTGTTTTTTGTCCTTTTCCTGTGTTGTAGTGGATTGCTTTGATCCGGCCTGTTCCAATCATGGTGTCTGCGTAAATGGAGAATGTCTTTGCAGCCCAGGCTGGGGAGGGCAGAACTGTGAGCATCGAAGAGCGCTGTGCCCAGAGCAGTGCAGCGGGCATGGAACATTTGTAAGCGACACGGGCCTCTGCAGCTGTGATCCAAACTGGATGGGGCCAGACTGCTCCGTCGGTAAGATGCTCATCTTGCTGACATTACACCAACTGCATTTGATAAAGCTGCCAAAAATACAGCACACCTAACAATCATTAAGCCACAATTAAACACACAAATGCAAGTTAATGAAGGTGGAATTCCCATGTTCTAGTGTAACTGTTAGCCCAGTTCTGCCAAACAACAGGGACAAAGGTAGGAAACTGGATTGTTGATAGTTGACATGTGGCTATGCTGGACTTCAATCTGTATATCCTAGTGGATTAGTCAAATATCAAAACTAATATCCAAGAATCATAAATGACATTTCCTTACTTAAAGAAGGTGACATAGTAATTACAGAGTGAGATTACATTTTATTAATAATAATAACTTTATTTTTCTATACCGCCATAGTCAAACTGACTTCTAGGCGGTTCACATAGAAAGAAGGCTGGACAATCAGCGAATTACACAATGTAAGAAGAAGGAAGTTACATAATAATTAGGGGAGCATCGGGAAGGAATACATGAGAGAAAGAAATTACCTAATACATTGAGGTAATAAAGGGAAGAATATCTGAGAGAGTACAAATGCTTCAGCAAAAAGACCAATCAAGACTTAACTATATCATGGTCCTAGTAATTCCTGCACCATTCTGTTACTGGTTGATCAGAGGAGTCTGACAGATTTTGAGTAGATGTTATAAAGTAAATTCTAACCAATCAGTAGGCTAATTATGAATTATTCTTTCCACACCCCACCCCCCCACCCCCGCCCACCCCCTCAATATCAGACAAGGAGGTGATCATGTATTTATTTAAAACTTTTTTTACACCATTTACAAAGACTGAACGGTTTACATCATTTAAACCATATCATAAAATCGACATAATTAAACAATTTCTTCTCTTCAACTTCAATTTAATGAGGTCACCTCCTGGAAACATCAGCCCAGGGCCTCGTACACCTTCACCACGCAACGACTGGACACGTAAATTACTCAACATACTGCGGGGTATTTTTTTACTACTGGTGTGCTTATTTTTAAAGAGTACATACGCACATTAAGAACTGAAGTCTAGATATTGCGCCCAAAAAATCAATGCCCAAAATATCTGCCTAAGGGAGGAGTTCATCAACAGGCACTAGAGGGCAAATTCTATAAAGGACGCCTAAAAGTTAGGC
The DNA here is from genome assembly GCF_902459505.1 of Geotrypetes seraphini. NCBI lineage: Eukaryota > Metazoa > Chordata > Amphibia > Gymnophiona > Dermophiidae > Geotrypetes > Geotrypetes seraphini. The sequence goes on along the minus strand of NC_047101.1, from coordinate 32,637,803 downwards.
GTCGTTTAGACATCCAGCAGCCCAACGCTCAGCGCGATTCTGTTATGCAGAGACGCACAATAGAGAATCAGCGACACCTAGTGAATGTAATAGGCATCCTTTATAGAATCAAGTGTTCTTATGTGTGTGCTTTGTAGAATCGCCTTTTAGGCATCGCATAGACGTCCTAACGATGTCTATAACGTTATCACGTCATTAGAATGACGATTGTATGCTGCTTATTACATTAAAATTGAATGCAGCAAAATGGCATTCAGGAAGCTGCCCAATTTACAGAGGGGGCTCGAGGCCGCTGGCCAGGCTCTTCCTCCTCTTTTAATTATTTATACACCGCTTATATCCTAAGTGGTTTTTACATTTGGCTACTTTATCATATTTCCCTTCTGTCCCAGTGGGCTCAAACTCTTATCTAGTGTTCTTTTTAAATTTTTATAAACAATATTGCTGAAGGGTTGTCGGGTAAGATTTGCCTCATGCAAGTGCTTACCTGCGTCTGTATGCGATCGTCCTCTCCACCTCACAATCACATACAGACGCAGGAAAACACTTAGGTGAGATTTCAGCAGTGAGGCGGGCAACGTTCCAGAACGTAAGGTAACCATTGGAGGCAGTGCAGTTTGTGCTTGTGTACGTAATCTTGTGCTGGAGGTGAGCGCTGAAGGCGGTTGCGGATGCGACCACCGGACACATAAAGCACAAATTTTCCATAAAGAATCATTCTTTATAATACCAAGGGCCTCAAGTTTGAGACTACTGCCTTAGGAGATACCTGCATTGTGAGATGATACCTTAGGAGATCGTAGCCATCTCAGGATTAAAACAAGTTTCCCTCTGGACCCTGGAAATAACAGAGTGTAAATGTTGTAGAGAAGTCTGGTAGTCCCTGCGCTGCCTTGGAGGAGAGAGGTCTCCTAGAAGGAGAGCATCACCCTGGTGAAGTAGGAAATAATCTTGTAGCTAGGACTTGCCCACCAGGAGATACAATGTCCTCTCGCACTGAGGATGTGTCTCCAGGGGCTTCTGCCCAGGAGGGAAAAGTTAGGACAGCTGTTGCTGTTGGTGATTCAATCATTAGGCATGTAGATAGCTGGGTGGCTGGTGGGCGTGAGGATCGCCTTGTCACTTGTCTGCCTGGTGCAAAGGTGGCAGACCTCACCTGTCAAATAGGATTTTAGATAGTGCTGGGAAGGATCCAGCTGTCTTGCTTCATGTAGGTACCAATGACATAGGAAAATGTGGGAGGGAGGTTCTGGAAGCCAAATTTAGGCTCTTAGGTAGAAAGCTGAAATCCATATCCTCCAGGGTAGCATTTTTAGAAATGCTCCCAGTTCCACACACAGGAACCAAGAGGCAGGTAGAGCTCATAAGTTTCAATGCATGGTTGAGACAATGGTGCAAGGATGAGGGATTTAAGTTTGATAGGAACTGGGCAACCTTCTGGGAAAGGGGGAGCTTGTTCCAAAAGGACGGACTCTACTTTAACTGGGATGGAACCAGGCTGCTGGTGCTAACATTTAAAAAGGAGATAGAGCAGCTTTTAAACTGAGATGTGGGGGAAAGCCGACAGTGGATGGTTCAGTGTGAGGTATCCCTGGAGGATATTATTGAAACAGGAAAGATATAGTGGCGCTAGAAAAGGTTCAAAGAAGAGTGACCAAGATGATAAAGGGGATGGAACTATTCTCGTATGAAGAAAAACTAAAAAGGTTAGGGCTCTTCAGCTTAGAAAAGAGATGGCTGAGAGGAGATATGATTGAAGTCTACAAAATCCTGAGTGGAGTAGAACAAGTGGATCAATTTTTCACTCTGTCAAAAATTACAAAGATTAAGGGACACTTGATGAAGTTACAGGGAAATACTTTTAAAACCAATAGGATGAAAAAATGTTTCACTCAGAGAATAGTTAAGCTCTGGAACGCATTGCCAGAGGTTGTGGTGAGAGCGGATAGTGTAGCTTTAAGAAAGGTTTGGACAATTTCCTGGAGGAAAAGTCCATAGTCAGTTATTAAGAAAGACACGGGAAAGCCACTGCATGCCCTGGATCGGTACTTCTTGGGTTTTGGCCAGGTACTAGTGACCTAGATTGTCCACTGTGAAGACGGGCTACTGGGACCATTGGTCTGACCCAGTAAGGCTATTCTTATGTTCTTAAATGTAAATGACAAAGTCCTCTTGATACTTGTCCACAACTCATACTCTCTTATGAGACCAAAAAGAAACTGTTAAGGTATGGTTGTGTGAAAGATGGAAGAAGTGCCTTTAACCACTGAGCTACAGGAGCTTCCTTTAAGGCAGGGGTTCCTATTAGTTTTTAGTGACATTCTGCCCTCTAGGTGAATATTGGTGATGTCACAATGATGTCAATATTGTGCATCAAATATGTCCACAGCCATTGTGAGTAGTGTTTATCCTCTTATTTTTGTAACCTTTTGGGAATGAGGTTTAGTATGCAATATATTTTTTCATGTGCTTTGCTTAAGTAATGCATTATTAAATATCTTTTTACCTTAATATCAAACAGGAGTACACCCTAAAAATCAAAATCCGTGCCACTATATCTGAATGCATCTAGCATGCCTAAACTATGCTTAACTCTCGCCTAGCTAGCGCCCAATTCATGCCAAAAAGTAGACCTGGTTTTGTAACAACTAAATTTTAAGTGAGAATATAGACGTCTTAGAACGCTTAAGAACGCTGAGTGCCAAGCGATTCTGTAAAAGGACGTCCATATTAAAACCACACCCACACCTATCCCTTTAGGCGCAACTTTTTCTGATGTATGTCTAAGAAAATCTGGACACCTATTCTGTGAATCGCACATAGCCTTTGCACATCTAACTTTCAATTATTGCTTGTTAAAGTCGTTAATTGTGCTTATTATTCAATCTATTTGGATGCCTAAGTTGCTGGAAGTCCACATTGTAGGCGCCTAACTTTGGGCATTCTTTATAGAATTTTCCCCTAACCAAGTTAGTGCATGCCTAATTGCCTTAGCATAAGCTAAACGCTAAAGATGCCCATTATATTCCTATGGGGGGGTCTTTATCGATTAGTGTACACTAATCATTAGTGTAAACTAACTGTAGTTTCCGTTGATGAATTCCCTCCCCCCAAGCAGTGGCGTAGTAAAGGGGGGTGGTTCACCCTGGTTGCCATCTTGGTGGGAGCACCGGCACCCATCCTCCCCTCCGCCCCCCCCCCCCCACTTCCACGCGCGTGCACCTCTTTCCTTCCCTTGTACCTCTGTAACATTTGCGGTGCGAGCGGCAACTCCAACCTGCTGCTTGTGCCAGCTACAATAAGAACATAAGAATATTCTTCCTGGGTCAGACCAATAGTCCATCTAGCCCAGTTCCCGGAGCCATGTCTAATTTATTTGTCACCATTTCCACCAACGACAGTGTGGTACAAAATTTCACACCTGTAATTAGGTGCAGATGCCCTGTATTACATAATAATGCATATAACTTTGAGGAACACCCCTGATCCATCCATGACCCCCCACCCCATTTCCATGCTCCCTTTTTGATGCCACATATAAATTTTAAGTCCAAATGGCCAAACTATATCCGTTTATGTTATATCCAGCCCTGTCTTCAGAAATCCATATACAGTTATAAGGATCTGGATGTAAATATGTTTGGGTATAAATCTACCCCACACTTGTATCTTCAAGGACGCCTCAACCTCAGATCTTTCTCTCATAACTTACTTGGAGTCGGATGACGGCAGCGACCTCGGGAGACCCTTGATACAGCACTTCTTTGTGCGAAACATGTCGGGTCAGATTCCCAGGTTTGGCTGTGATTAAGCTAAGTACAATTGCACTTTATATTTATATTATTTATTATATTTATCATATTTAAAATAACTAAAAAACGAAAGTATTTAAAAATAAGAGAAACAGGGAAAATGCTCTTTGAGAAAAACACTTGATATACAACAAGTGGGACAGCCAATGATGAGGCACCATGTAAATCTTCCCGCAGTTTTTTTGAGAAATCACACAGCGGTGGAGTGGTGGGGCTGAGGCGTCCTTGAAGATACAGATTTATACCCAAACATATTTACATCCCGATCCTTAAACTGTATATGGACATATAAATTTTAGGCACATGTGTACATTTAAATTAAAACCAATGGACACTAATTGCTTGTTAAGAAGCCAAACATCAGTGCTAATTGGCTCTTTATTCAATTAAATTACACGCACCCAAATTTGCGCACACAGCTCAGAGCGCCAGTTATAAGCGTTCTTATAGAAAACTAGCTGAAGTCGGCATCGGCGTGCCTAAATTTAGAATCCCACGTGCTGAAATGCGACAGTTACACACGTAACTTAGACTCTTCTGTACATTAAGTGCAAAAGTATTGGCCCCGCCTATCCCCACTGATGATTAACTTCTAGGAATGTAGTTTAGTGGTGCACAAATCAAATAATATACCCTTTATCCGAATGTATAAATGAAATATAATTATGATTAATAATATATATATGAGGGTTCTTCAAAATGTTTCCACATTTTCATGGGAAATAGTTTGGATGGGAGAAGGGTAAGAAGGCGTGTTTTAGAAAGTCATGTGACTAGTCACCTCACAGGTAGTAAGGTATTTTGCTTTTGAGATATTTAATAAATAGAGTTTTAGAAGATCCCTCGTATATTATTAGTGCTGGAATCTCCTTTCCACAATAGAATTTATATGAACGACTATAACGAGTCCTTTTTATGGTGATCGTGTGCAAAAAATAGTGATCATCCATGATAGTCACTCAAATATCCAAAATTGACTCAAACTATAAAATATAACTTCTTCAGCCAAATGTTTCAGAAAATCTCCCCAACTCATATGTCCAGACTCATTACAAAGCTGTCACTCCCTCTTTTTACTCGAGCCAAGTTTCACATTTCGAATCTTCAGGAGAAAGAACTTGCAATTTGTCCCTTAATTTGTATTAATCTGTACTGATTTGTGTTGATCTGGATTTATTTATTTCATATACCGTATATACTCGAATATAAACCGGGATTTTGGGGCCAAAAAATTGGCCCAAAAATGGGGGTCCCAGTTTATATTTGGGTCATCCCCCAGTGACCACCCAAAGCCATCTTGGACTCCCTGCAGGCCTGCCTTAGGCCGGGGAAGGAGGGATCCCTCCCTTCTCCTGCCCCGGTCAACACTAATAATTACCACCCTCCCTCGCATACCTGTTCCCTGGTGGTCCAGCGTGTATCCCTCGCTGAAATCCTCCCGTCATGCAGCAGCGAGCTTTTCGTGCTGCCGGCCCTGCACCGCTCCTTGATAGGCTGCCGCAAGTTCTCACGGGATTCAAGGTTCTCGTGGCAGCCTATCAAGGAGTGGTGCAGGGTCGGCCGGCAGCACGAAAAGCTCACTGCTGCGTGCTGGCCCGGGTGTGCCGCTGGCTACTACATTTACAATCTTTGGGAGGATATCAGCGCGGGATACACATTGGACCACCAGGGAACAGGTACGCAAGGGAGGGAAGGAGAAAGGGTGATAATTCTTAGTGTTGGCCAGGGTAGGAGACGGGAGGGATCCCTCATATCCTGCCCTACCACTAGGTGGTTTAAGTTAAGGGGAAGGATTAATCTGCTGGCTGGTTTAGAGGGCAGAGGGGAGTATGGGACAATCAAGCCATTGTGACATCACTGATGAGGTTGGCTCTTTTTAGGGGGAAAAGGGTACAGGGAAGGAAGGTGGGACAGTGTTCAGAGCCTGGCTGGGAGGGGGGCTTGGTTCACAGCCTGGTAGGGAATGGGACTGAGTGCAAGGGAGGGAAGGGGGCTGGGTGCAGAACTTGGCAGGGAGTGGGGCTGAGTGCAGAACCTGGCAGGGCAGGACACTTGAATATTAAGCCGCCCAACTTCTATTCGAGTCAACCATTTTCCCTCCTTTTTGGGGGGAAAAATGGGGGTCTCAACTTGTATTCGGATCGACTTATATTTAAGTATATACGGTAACAATTTTCATGGATATGTTTTAGAAATGTTAATTTCTTTAATGCTCTCAAGCTCTGCCAGTGGCAGATCTGTGCCGGGAGTTGTATTAAGACCTGCACAAAAATATGATTGTTTGCTATCAGGTTGCTTCAGAGACTTTTCTATCTCATAAATTTGTTTTATTTTATTTTAAATTTTTTATCTTCTTTCATTATTTCTATTTCTATGATTTTTGATCTTGGAAATGTATTATATGTTGTTATTACATATTTTTAGTTTATCAGATACTTTAGCTAGATTGTGAGTCTTCGGGACAGATGGGGGTCGTTTTTCTCAAGTACCTAATTCCATTTTAGTTTGATACTTTGTAAACCGCTTAGGTCAGTAAAATGCAGGAGCGGTAGATGAAATCTTAAATAAACATAAACATTGCTAGATCACTATTTTTTTGCATATGATCACCATAAAAAAGGACTCGTTATAGTTGTTCATATAAATTCTGTTGTGGGAAGGAGATTTCAACACATCAACATTTGAGCAGATAAGTAATTTTATTTACATACATCTTGTGGGAATAATTCAATTAATGAACTATTGGGGCAGGTATGGAGCAAAGTGTGGCAGTGATGGTTCCTTCCCTCTATTGGTCTTAATATATGGAGCACCGATCACACTTTATATGTACAAGGGTTCTTCAAAAAATTCTCCCCACATACCTCCACTCCGAGGCCTCCCAAAACAGCAGTGGCAGCAGCACTCTGAACGGGCTTCTTTGAAGCCTTCCCCGCCGGGGCCTTCCCTTTGCCGCATCACTGATGATGTCATCAGTGATGCAGCAGAGGGAAGGCCCCAGTGAGCAAAGCCACGAAGCAGCCCGTTCAAAGCGCTGCCACCGCTGGCTGCTGCTTTAGGAAGCCTTAGAGTGGAGGGGGAGGGTCACTGAATTGACAAGTCCAATTTTTTTCAGTGAATTGGGCAGCACTAGTGTCAGGGATGGAGTGTTGTGGACATTCGGGGGGGGAGGAGTTTCGGGGGTCGATCTCAACTAGGGCTTATTTTCAGGGAAACAGGGTATATTACTAAGTAAGATAATTTGTCTTGATAATGCTGTGATATATAATAATGCAATGCATGGTTTGCATTAGTTTAAGTATTTTTAGAAAGGAATAGATATTCAGCAGGCAGCATTGAGTGCTTTTTAAGCCATTGCCAGTGTTGTTCCTGGATATTCAATGTCGGGACATGTCCGAACATTGGCAGTGAATATCCAGTTCTTATGCCGTTAAGTGCGATATTCATTACTTAACTGTCTAAGTGATACTGGATAAAGGCTTAACTTTGGCGGTTAACTGCTAAATATTATCACACAACCACATAAATACTCACTCTGCCCTGGACCACCCCCCAAAAAGCCGGCTTTCACTTCACTGATCTGCAGCAGCACCTGCCGCTGGGGCCCCGCACGAGTCATTTAGCCAGGCAGGAGCCATTTCTGGTTGGGTTAGGGTACCAGGTGTCCGGATTTCCACGGACAGGGCCTCCTTTTCGAGGACACGTCTGGGGGTCCATACGGCGCTTTGTCCGGGTTTTGAAAAGCTTCCTCGAAATTGCATCGGGCAGGAAGGCATCTGTACTTGCACAGATGCCCTCCTGCCTGACGAGGACAGGCAGTGTGGGGCGGAGCTAGGGCAGAGATGGGCCCTGGGGGCTATATCTAAGGGTCCAGATTTCACTAATGTAAAATCTGGTAACCCTAGGTTAGGTAAATCTCTTTGAATCTTGACCTCCTACGTTTTAATAAGTATTGTAACATATTTTAGGTTTGGCATTGTAATGTGACATCTCTCAGTCTGAGTGGTTAAATATTCGTTGTATCTCATGCACCCTACAAAACCGTGAAAACATGTAATTCTAGCTTATACTACTCCCCATTGCGCCTCTTTGCTATAAGTATTAGTTGCAACCGTTAAAATGATTTGCCTCTGTTTTTCAGAGTTGTGTTCAGTGGACTGTGGTACCCATGGTGTCTGTATTGGCGGAGCATGTCGTTGTGAGGAGGGCTGGACTGGGGTGGCATGTGACCAGCGGGTATGCCATCCTCGCTGCACAGAACATGGAACCTGTAAAGATGGGAAATGTGAATGCAAAGAGGGCTGGAATGGGGAGCACTGCACCATTGGTAGGCAAACGACAGGCTCCGAATCAGGCACATATTGCTTTATTTTTATATAACATATCATTGTAGCTGCTGCTGTGAATTTCAATAGTTTGTCCCATTAAGGGCGCTGGTTCCTCCTGAAAATCTATCTGCCTGCAAAGCAATTACAAGATGGAGAGCAAAATAAATGTCTGAGCAATTAGGAATTATTTTTGTCCAAATATAGAGCTCTTAATTTGACAAATTTGTATGAAATTGGGCACCTTTCCCTGCAGGGCAGAACAAATTTTTGCCAATCTGTATAAATGTAGAAAGTACTGTATCATGCTCTTCACCCAATCTGAGTTTCAGACTCTTCCGACTCTCGCTTCTCAGCTTCTAGGCCCATCCATTTCATGCCTGGTTGCCACTGTGGTGCCTGGGTGAAGAAACAAGCTTCCCCACTTTGCCTGCTAGAAACAGAGTTGCACCCAGCAAAGGAGGGGTGGGACTTTCAAGAACTTGCTTTTAATTATGAAAAACTAGGCTTCTCTAAAATCCAGCCTCACTGACAGTTTCTTGGATGGGATATGATCCGGTCTCAAATTTCATGCAAACCATGTAGATGATAATTACATTTCCCTCATCCTATTTAGCACGGCTTTGGCTGTAACACTTAAATACTATACTGTATACAGAAGATCTCTGCTAGGAAGTGCTGAAACTCTGTGTATTGAGGAAAACGTGCCAGATTATAACCTGATGTTCAGAAGATGGGAAGCCAAAATATGACCTCCTCTCCAAAATTAAACTTCAAACGTCATTGCGCAATTTGAAGAGGATGATATATCTTGATATATAGTTTATAAAGACCTTCACTATTTATAATAAGCAGAATATTGTATAAATCAGTTTTAAAGTAGATTTTATTGTGTTAGAGGCATCCTGTGAGCATTTTTCTGCAGTAGCAGGATAACTAACCACTTTACATTATAGGTCTTAAAAAAAAATCTCTACCGCAGCTTAAAATACCATACCATGGGCTCACTCAGGCAGTCTGTGGTAGTTTTGAGATTGGCACATGCTAAAAAAATCAAATTTAGCACTGTGTGAGGAGAGTGGGTGTGCTCTGTGCTGATCAGCCCTTACCATCTACAAAATGGATGACTGTAGAGCCTTATGTGCTAATGCCATATGCTAACGGGGAAATTAGCACATGTACAATAGATCAACCACTATAAAACTATAAAGTATTACTAGGAAGAAAAAATATGAGAAAAATGAATTGCAGTGCTATAAAACCCATGTATGAATGAAGACGATAAAGGGTATGATAAAAATATTTGAAAGGTGATAAAAGAAACTATGAAATTAAATTCTATTTTTTTTAAGGACTTAAGGACATGCTAAGGCCACTTTATATCACAAAATAATATCAATCCAACAATTCCCACTTATAATCGAGTGTAACCTCTATTATATCAATACAGGAGTCGGCCTCAGTAATGGAGCCTACGCGTAGTCGTAGTCAATGACTGAGGTATTCAGTGTAGTTATATTAGCTCCTTATTCTCCAATCATTGGCCTTACACTTTTTATAAAAAATTAAAAAAACAAAGTTGAAAAATACAAAATAGAAAGTTAACTGAAAACTGTTAGAAACAGTTAACTAAAATCTTTTATAATAAAAAAAAAGGTAGAGTTTAAGGTTTTGAATAAATTAAATATACCGGAGTAAGGCCAATGATTGGAGAATAAGGAGCTAATATAACTACGCTGAATACCTCAGTCATTGACATGGAGCCTACGCGTAGGCTCCATTCCTGAGGCCGACTCCTGTATTGATATAATAGAGGTTACACTCGATTATAAGTGGGAATTGTTGGATTGATATTATTTTGTGTAGTACTCCCACTAGGGAATTTCAATTTAGTGTGTTAACTAGATTATCCCCACTTTATATCACAGCCATTTAGGTTCTGATTCTCTAACTGTACGTCCTGATTTTAGGTGGCGGCAGGCATCCTAACACCATCTGGAAACCAATTGAGATGCGTGTTTTCTAAAAAAAAAAAAAATCCAGGCAGGGAAGGACACCTACATTGTAGGCATTTGTCACAGGTCTACAGAGGTGACACTTAAGCGTGGTCAAGGCTGGACATGGGCGTGATTTCGCCAGAAGTGGCCTTGGGCATGTTCAAGTGTCCCTTTGTGTTACCATAGACCCACGACAGTTGCCTGAAATGTCGGCTCAAAATGCTGGCCTACATTTCACTATTGTAAAAGTAGACGCCTGCAGCCGACTGAGCTGATCGCAGCATGGGAATCCCTGATCAGCTGAGCCGGCAAGACTCCCCAAAACCATGGCTTCGGGGAATCCTGCTGGCTCAGCTGATGAGGGGGAAATTCCCATGCCATGATCAGCTGATCCAGCTGCAGCAGAGGACTCCCCGGCAAACCACCCCCCCTTCCGAGATCAGCAGGAGGGATACCCACTCTCTATTGCCTGATACCCCCCAATACCCCTCTCCCCCGAGGCTTGGCAAATCAGGGGATTTTTTTTTTTTTATATTGGACCTACAAGATATGCTAAAATATGGCATAAGTAGTAATTAGTGTATGTGAATTTCAGTGTCATCAAATCTAACATTATTAATAAGAAATTGTCTGCTACTCTCTCCAAATTCACAGGACAGTTTTCAAAGTGAGGCTTACCCTCTGAGAGCAGCTAAAAAAAGCAAGCAAGGGGTTCACAATGCACGTTCCTGTAACTGTATTAAAAAGGAATGGCCATTGACACAAGGGAAGTAAGCACACAAGGATGGCATTTTCCAAAGAATGCATCCTATTTGCCTAGTGCCCTTCCATCATGCAAATAGCCCCTGTACAATGTTACTCAAAATTGCCCCCTTAGAGTACTTTGCATGAAGTAGAAAAAGTATTCATCTGAGAAAGTTTGTTTTGGCATGGTATGGATCTAGGCCAGTGGTTCCTAAACCTGTCCTGGGAAGCCCCCAGCCAATCAGGTTTTCAAGATATCCCTAATGAATATGCTTGAGAGAAATTTGCATGCCTACTGGCTAAGGCGGGTCCCCCAGTATTTATACCGGGGATGTAAATCTAGACAGTATTTATACCGGGGATGTAACATAAGGAATAATTGAAAAGAAACAAAATTAAATCTATCTGATATGCATATATTTTACACATTCTTTCTGGATTACTAATTTCTCTTTGGTCTGAGCACTCAGTTTGGACAGAGCATGATATTAATGGAACTGCATCTCCCACAAAGCTAGAGACACTGGTCAGACAGGCCCAGATTCTGTATAGGATGCCCGGGACGGGCCTACCCTAGCCCAAAATACACCCGATTCTGTAACCAATATCCATGTTACAGATGCCGGTTACAGAACCAGGTTACTGTAGACACGGCCGCTATACTTATCGCGGCAAGGGAACTCCCTGCCACAATAAGTATAGCGGCCACGGCTGCCAGTCCCCTCCCCCCCTAAATGATCGCGGCAGGAGGGAGCCCAACCCCTCCTGCCCAAAGACCGCCCATCCCGAAGATTGCGGCAGGAGGGAACCCGACCCCTCCTGCCCGAAGACCCGATCTCCCCACCCTGAAGATCGCCAGCAGGAGGGTGCTCAATCCCTCCTGCCAGACCCCCCCAATGAAACCCCCCACTCCTCCCTGAAGATCGCCGGCAGGAGGGTGTCCGATCCCTCCTGCCAGAAGCCCCCAATGAACCGCCCTCTCTCCAGACCCCCCCAACAAAACACCCCAATCTCCCCTCCCCAGAACCTTTGAACGTTGGCCAGCCGGCAGGCCCGCCTCCTTCAAAATGAGGTGGGCCTGACCCTCCCCGTAGGAGGGGGTGGGGAGTTGGGTCTTCGGACAGGAGGGGGTGGGGGGGGTCGGATCCGGTGTTCAGGCAGGAGGGGTTTTACTCCCTCCTGTCGTGATCGTTCGGGAGGGGGGTCTTCAGGCAGGAGGGGTTGGGCTCCCTCCTGCCACAATATTTGGGATGGGGGAGTTGGGTCCAGTCTTCAGGCAGGAGGCTTTGGGATCCCACCTACTGCAGTCATTCAGGGGGGTGGGCGGTCTTCGGGTAGGAGGGGTTGGGCTCCCTCCTGCCGCGATTGTTTGAGGGTTGGGGATTGACTGGTGGCCGCTATACATATCGTGGCAGGGAGATCCTTGCCACGATAAGTGTAGCGGCCATGTCAACTTACAATGTAGGCCAGCATTTTGCTGGCCTACATTGTACACATCTCCCGCTAGCCTAGTGAGACATGTACGGCCGCCTAGGTTTGCCTAAGGCTACGCCTAGCTTTAGGCGAGCTTAGGCGGTTTTACGGGCCTCCCTAGGCTCCTGGAGGCGTCTTCAGTATAGGCAGCCTTTCTGGGGAGCGTTCTTTTAAAAAACATGCATCCCGATTGGCTGGTTAGACAGCTGTAGGACGTCTACAGCTACCTATAATCGGGACGCAGTTTACAGAATCCAGGCCATAGTGTGCAGATTGGGGTCATCATGATAGCAGATTTGACTGACACTCAGTGGGATATTCCTATCCATAATGAAACCAGTGGTCAAGAAGCTGTTGACCTAAATGTTTTCAAGTTCATCTCCACAGGTTTGCAAGTCTTTCGCACTCCTATAAGCTTAATTTAAAACCACACACTTATAGTAATAGTCTTCAGGTCAAGTCCCTTGGTGGTGCTGGAAAAGCATGCTTCTGACAAATCTTGTTAATCTAATTAAAACAGTAGCTTTGTGATTTCTTCAGCATTTTCCTAAAATCCCAGCACGTTTGTTATGCAATACTTTTTTCTTATACCTTCGCTCTAAGTTGTCTTCCAGGATGATCAGAAAAATCAATTTCTCTGCTGATTCTCTCCTAAGCTCTTTTTTTTTTTTTTTTAAACACTGCACTTTGTGCCAAATTGCACAGTAAGTAACAATCTGATTGGACTTAACGCCTATCAGGGAATTCATGTCACTTATTACCTGTAAAATATATTCACATATTTTAATGTAATTGAAATGGCTTGGTGATGCACAGCAGAAGATGCTGTGGTTTGATTGCTGGAGGATGGTCTGCTCTCTCAGTATTCTGTGCTTGAGTAAAATAGAGGAACTGACCTGTGAAGGGTGATTCTTACCTGTCTTTCAGAAATGTGAAAAGCCGTCAGCTCATGAGTGTAGCTTATCAGCAACGTCCTCGCAACTGACAGGAAGTTCAATGGCAGTTTTACATTTACAGCCTGTGTTTTTTTCTTATTTTGGACTTAGAAAATAACATGTATTTTAGTTTGCCTATTTCCAACTGATTTTTGCTAGCATGCTTTATGGGGCGACCAGCACTACCAATCATGCAGAAGTCATGATTTTGCTGTAGAATACGGAAAATGATGCTCAGGTGGCATTTCAACCACTGGCTTGCTTGTAATAATTTGAAGAAATGCATGTTAACATAATTATGAATTAGAGCTGCAGGTCAGCTATGCATGTTTCTTCAGTATAAAACTCCGGCATTCACTCAAAATTCTTCTCATAATAGGTTTCTCAGTGAGTCAATGTGGAGTAAGTCATTTTTTTAGTACTTCTCTCATTCACACATTGCACCTTCTCCCTCCTCTCCTTCCCCCCTTTTCTACTCTGCCTGCCCGCAAATGATTTTTCTATAGCGCTACCAGATGCACGCAACGCTGCAGAGCCACAAAAAGTAAGAAAACAGTCCCTGCTCGTAAGAGCTTACAATCTAAACAGGCAAAACAGACAAACAGGATGTCATGGATACAGTTAAGGGGAACGGTTAATCAACTGCCTGGAATGGAGGGTGGAGGAGTAGGGTTAAGGAGTGAAAGCTATATCAAAAAAGTGGGTTTTCAGTCTGCTTTTAAACAAGGGAAGGGTCTTGACGGACAAACTCGGGTAATTTATTCCAGGCATAGGGGGCAGTTAGATGAAAGGAACGAAGTCTAGAATTGGCAGTGGAGGAGAAGGGTAACGTTAAGAGTGACTTATCTGAGGAACAGTGTTCTCTGGGAGGTGTGTAAGGAGAAAGAAGCGAGGAGAGATATTGAGGGGCAGCAGAATGAACACACTTGTAGGTCAGCAATAAGATCTTGAACTGTATGCGATGGCGGATAGGGAGCCAATGAAGTAACTGAAGGAGAGGGGCGACATGAGCGTAGCGAGGTTGGTAGAAGATGAGTCGCGCATCAGAGTTTTGCACAGATTGCAAGGGGGAGAGGCGACACTGAGGGTAGCTAGGAGTAGATTGCAGTAATCTAAGTAATGTAGCAATAATTGTCTAGATTGTGGTGTTAGCTGGATCCAATCTTGTGCAGAAGCCAAGTTAAAATATAAGTTTTGGCATGAATGAGGGATTATTTAATTTCAGGCCATTTAATACAATGTATAGTCTGTTTATATAAAACTCTGTCCTAGGTGGATCATGATAATTCAGCAAAGCCGCACTTGCCGTCTGCAAATGACCCCCAAGCCTTCCTTTCAGGGTCAGCCACAGGGAGCGTGTAGAAAACGCTGCCTACAGCCTTTTGAAGAGGTAGGAGGGAGTGAGAGAGAAGAAATGCTGCACAGAGGTGGGGGGGAAGAGAGAGGGAGAGAACTGTTGGGGGACATAGGGTGGAGGGGGAGGGAGAGAAAGAGAGATGCTGTAGAGGAGAGAAAAGAAAGGGAGAATTGTTGGACATGGGTTTGTGGAGAGGTAGGTCAATGAATCAAGGGCTTGCTTGATGATAGAAATAAGCTATAAGGTGTTGATATTAATTGTTCCTTCCAATGTTTGATCAAATTTCACCCTAAGACTTTTCAGCAACATATTTGGCCACTGACAAGGGTAATAGGTTATGCCCTCCCTTAAAACATAATTAACTTTGAATCCTTTACTCATATTTCTAGTCTCAATGAGAGATGGCAACAGGAGAATCGAGGCTGTCTGTGAATGCCAAAGTATCTTCTACATAAATTGATATTTTAAATTCTGTGTTTTCAGTAGTGACTCCCCTAATATCTTGATCTGTATGACGTACTATAGTTATGGTTTCAACACCATATAACTTGTGCACTTATGCAAATATATGGGTTCGGAGAAGAAATTATTCACAAAAATACAGATCTTTGGATGTGTATATAGCAGGAGTAGGCAATTCCGGTCCTCGAGAGCCGGAGCTAGGTCAGGTTTTCAGGATATCCACAATAAATATGCATGAAATAGATTTGCATCTCAAGGAGGCAGTGCATGCAAATCCATATCATACATATTCATTGTGGAGATCCTGAAAACCTGACCTGGCTCTGGCTCTCGAGGACCGGAATTGCCTACCCCTGGTATATAGCAATAGAATCGTGTGAATTAATGAACTAGCTCAGTACAGAAAATGAATATTTTCATTGGATTCAGTCAAAAGCTTTCTGTGTAAAGAGAAAAAAGGCCACAGATAAGGTCAGGGATGAACTGACTGTCATTAGTATGTTACAGAACAATCTAGCGTTATCACTAGTTATCATGCCAGGCAGAACAAGAAACTGAAGGCCAACACTTTTGAATAGATTTCACAATACACATTTATTAAAGCCTGTAGTTTGGTAACCAAGGAAGGATCCTTGCTCTATTTTTCTAGTGCTGTCCTTTGAAAACACTTGTGTCCTCCTCTTTGTTCTTTTGGCCTTAAGAGAAACTAGAACCAGCTTGGTGGAAAAACATTTTGTTTTGAATTTATTGACTGAAATATGTTAGCTTTGGGGAAAGTATATAGCAGATGTCTTTGTATTGTGTTCAGTAGGAAAGAAATGCATTTCTGTTTTTATTTCTCCAATGTTACATAGAAACACAGAAACATGACGGCAGATCCATCTTGGCCCATCTAGTCTGCCCATCCGCAGTAACCATTATCTCTTTCTCTCTCTGAGAGATCCCACGTGCCTATCCCAGTCCCTCTTGAATTCAGACACAGTCTCTGTTTCCACCTTTTCCGGGAGACTGTTCCACGCATCTACCACCCTTTCCGTAAAAAAGTATTTCCTCAGATTACTGAATTTAACTTCTTGGGGTTCCTAATTTAATTTATGAGGGACCCCCTTAATATTTTCCCATGAGCCTCTGCTACTCCAGTTACACCACTAATAGGCTCAAGAATGTAGTTACTAATGTGTGCTACTGTTAACACACGTTATTTTACAATTAACTTGCGCAATGAGGCCTAGTTCTCAGTCTTTGGGATTAACAGTACAACAGCACATCTTAACAATATACCATGACCCATGTTAATAACTGCACCCCTCAAACTGAATCAGTGACTAGTTTATAAGCTCCCCTGCTCTCAGGAATTCACCATTGTCTTTTCCAGTATAATGAGCTAGAAGTCCTTGAAAATTGTTTATTCGAGCTTATATACCACTACTAATGAATGGAACAGTCAAATCTGAGCGGTTTACGTTAGCTTTCCAAAGGTGTCGCAAAGCATGGGCTTTGTGACATGAAGGCTTGTGATGTAACAAAACTGAGCTAATTACATGGGCTGTTGACATGATGTTACAATGCATCCTCCTGGTAATCTCATATCACATTAGGAATGTATGCACTTTTTCAATTCCCTTTTATTTCTTTGAAATCTCCTGAGTTTTTACTCAGATCTATATTTTAAGGTGGTGTTGGCTATTCTCAATTTAGAGTCAATTTTGATTATTTCTAAGGGGATCTTTAACTAAAGCTCAGCACACAATAACAGACAATAGCATTCTCTACCCATAGGTATAAAATAAGAAATATAACATTTTAGTGCATGCCGATGTCTGTTGACACACACTAAGCATTAGGGAAATGGCATCTAAGTGTTTTTATCTTGCTCAGAAAATGATTTGGGAGAATTGGCAGAAGATTGGCATTGATGTTTTAGCTATTCTTAAAAGTTGTTGTTTTTTTTCCAATTCTTTATTCATTTTCAAATTTACAATAAGTGTAACAAAATATTCAAACAAATTATCAATAATTATATCACTTAATAATCATCAATGGTACAAATGTTATGTTCTTAACTCCCACCCTTCCTTATCATATAATCAATACGTTATACAATATGTAACATAAATTTACCCTTCCCTCCCCCCGAACTTGTAAATTTAAGGGGAAAAACAATTAAATAAATAAATAAAATGCCATCTAATCGGTACAATACTTTGTAAATGGCTCCCACACATCCTGAAATTTCCTGAAAAAACCACTCTGTATTGCTATAAATCTCTCCATTTTATAAACCTGACATAAGGAATTCCACCAGAAATTATAATTTAATCTACTCCAATTGTGGAGGAAACCACCATTCCAGGATTTAAGGGCAAGTTGGATGCATATCTTCTTGAAAAACACATTGAGTAACTAAGGGTAGACCTGGCTGGGCCTCCGCGCGTGCGGATCGCCGGACTAGATGGACCCATGGTCTGATCCGGTGCTGGCATTTCTTATGTTCTTAATTTTTCCAATTATACATAATTTGTTGAATAGCAACCCCAGTAGTAATTTGTTATTATTTGTAGAAATCTGACTTTTTGCTCTCATTGCCATACCAAACAGCACAGTATCATATGATAATGCCACTGGGTTGTCTAATACACAATTAATTTGGTCCCAAATTGATTTCCAAAAATTCATAATAAATGGACAATAGAATAATACATGATCTAAAGTCCCTGCTTCGAAATGACAGTGCCAACATTTATTAGACTTAGAGCTATCCAATTTTTGTAACCGAACAGGGGTCCATAATGCTTTATGCAACAGAAAAAAACAAGTTTGTCTCATAGATGTCAACACTGTACATCTCATCCTCCAAGACCAAATTCGTGGCCATTGAGATAACAGCAATCTGATGCTTAATCTCAATGCTCCAAATGTCTCTCATACCAGTGTTTGGTTTCTTTTTAATAAGTCCAGTCAGCAATTTATACCACTGGGCGGCCTGGTGACCCAAGAAGTCCGCCTGAAACCATAAGAACTCCATACTAAATTGATTACTAAGGTTTTTCCATTCAGGGAACCCCGCCTGAATGGCATGCTTCAGTTGTAACCATCTAAAACTTTCTGATTTATTAAGGCCATATTTATGTTGTAACTGTGAAAATTCAAGCTTTTTACCATTAGAGATAACATCATCTCATAAACGTATTCCTGCTATCATCCAATGCTTCCAGACAAGCCTTTCTCCGCCAATTTGAATCTTGGAGTTCAGCCATATAGATTGATTTGTAGATTTGTGAATAGGAATAGTTGTTAAATTACTTACATATCGCAATGTTTTCAATGTATCAGCTAATATTCTGTTATCTTTACTGTAACTAGGCATTTTGATATTGAGCACATGGCAAAGGCGTGATGGAACCTAAATATAATTAACCCAAGTGGTCAAAATAAACTATACTAAGGTATACAACATAAACCACTTAATGTGAGAGATGCTTCAAAAATATAACGTATTTTTCTTTATTATTTTTTTATCCCCAGGAAAAGGCCTCAGATTCGGAGCATACGCGTAGTCCTATCATGGACTGAACTGTCAGCATATTTTTACAGCTCCATACTCCAGTCATAGGCCAAAAAAACCTGGATTTTATAATTTTTTAACTAGTTTTTTTAGAACTTTTTTCAATAAAACTTAAGTGCTGTAGTAAAACTTCAACATTACATTATAACTTATTTAGAATACATTGCTCTCTAAAAGAAACAACAATTGACAGTTGAAGTACTTATCTTAGATAATATTCATTGTGACTTGAGCATCCTGGTAATGAGTTAGTAAACTGTCTGAATTGCCTGTATAATGCCTGTATCCACTTCTTCTGGGCCAGTATCAAAAGGACATTAAGGCATCTGCCCTTCTGGAGTATAAGGCTCTGGTGCACTTCCTTTTGATACTGGCCCTGAAGAAGTGGATCTAATGTATAGTCCACGAAACGCTGGCCGCGTTGGTACAGGCATTATACAGGCAATTCAGACAGGATTCTCTCAATTCTGTCGGTGATGTCCTTCGTCCTCGCCCCCGGGAGACATGTCACTAGTCGGTCTTCTCTCCCTCCTGCTATGTGACTGTCCACTTCTCTCAGGATTGAGTCTCCCACTACGATTGCAGATTTCCCCTTCTTCAGCTTCCTCTTTGGTCTCAGGTCTGTATCAGTGACGCGGTCCGCTAATCCATCCTCCGGGTTCTGGTGGGTCTCCGCCTCCTCTGCCTGCTCGTTTCCTCCACAAGGTCCTTCTCCCCTGGCATCTGGTGGATTCTGTCCTCTATATATTGGTTCTTGTCCCCCGGCGTCTGGTGGATTCTGTCCTCCATCTGTTGGTTCCCTTCTGAATTTCTGGTGATCCTGTGCCTCTACCATCCTACAGACCTCCTCGATGAATCTCTCAAGCTCTCTAATTTGCTCCATGATGTGGCTCTCTCTGGTGGTATCCTCAGTTGCCTAGCATGGTTCCTCTGCGGTGCGAAGTCCCTCCAGCTCCTGGACCCTGACCTGCAGTCTGCCGACCTCCTTCTTCAGGCTATCCAGTTCCTGGCATCGACCGCATATATATGCCTGCCTCCCGGAGGGGAGGTAGTCATACCTATGACACTCGGTGCAGTATACTGGGAAGCTCCGTTAACCGGAGTTAACGATAAAATAATCCATCTCAATGGTAGCTCGCATTGATAACCTCCCCCCTTAATTAAAGAAAGAAAGACAACACTGCCTCATAAACACTGGCTCATAAAGATGAGCCAAGTATAGGACAATGAAACCATTATGACCTCATCTTAGGCATTGGTAGATTGAGACATTATGACCTCACAATATTAGCATAGGGGGAAATTCTGGAGGCCGCACCTTCAAAAAGATATAAAAAGGATGGAGTCGGTCCAGAGGAAGGCTACTAAAATGTTATGTGGTCTTCATCATAAGGCGTATGAGGACAGACTGAAAGATCTCAATCTGTATACTTTGGAGGAAAGGCAGGAGAGGGGAGATATGATAGAGACGTTTAAATACCTTCATAATGTAAATGCGCATGAGTCGAGTCTGTTTCATTTGAAAGGAAACTACAATGAGAGAGCATAAAATAAAGTTAAGAGGTGATAGGCTCCGGAGTAATCTTAGGAAATACTTTTTTACAGAAAGGGTAGTAGATGCATGGAGCATTCTCCCAGAAGAGGTGGTGGAGACAGAGACTGTGTGTGAATTCAAAAGGGCCTGGGATAGGCACGTGGGATCTCTCAGGGAAAGAGATAATGGTTACTGTGGATGGGCAGACTAGATGGACCATTTGGCCTTTATCTGCCATCATGTTTCTATGTTTAACCATTACTGTTTTGTGGATTTTCTGTGGTAAGACTAGTTCTGTTTATTTCATTTTCCTTTAAATTTATTTCCAGTTTCTAGGTTGCAGGGAAAGGAAACAGATAAAGGAAGTGGGTCGGTGGGGGTGGGGGGCAGGTCACATTGTAAAATACCTGCAGAGGCTGATTCTTTCCTGCTCTTCACAGCCACTCTTCAGTGGGCCACTATGGCAAACAGCTGCTGCCATTTATAGGCCACATCATGGCTCATCCTGGCAACCATTACCAACCTACTTTACTTTCCTTAGCCTGGCTCATCATGTAAAGATTTGGTAACCTAGTGTGCCAGGTTCAGATTTCCCCCTCCCCCCAAGAGGACCCTTTAGGACCGATGCCAGAGCCCTATCATGGTTGCGTTTTAGGGCAGATGCCAGAGCCCTCAGTTGTAGAATACTTTGGTGTCTTAAATGTCCCAGTTCCTACAACGTGCTAACCAGGATGTCAGATTAATTTTATCTCATAGCAACTGCATTGGTATCCATCTTCTAGCTCTTTTTTTTAATCTTTATTAATTTTCAAAACTAATACAAAGTGCCAAGAATTGTACATACATGAATAATCAATGTAAGCACTTAAATTCCATCAATAACAATGCAGAAGAAAAATATCCCTCCCCTCCCATCCAACAACTTAATCAAGAAATAAGCATTCATCTTTTCATATTTGGAACCTAAACATAAACTGGCCCACCAAAAAGGAAAGTTAAGGCAGTCGCAACTTTTCCAATTGCAGGTTACCATTTGCATAGCAATCCCTATCATAATTAGGAAAAGCCTGCATTTGTAGCGATCCATGGGAGGCTTAATACACAGCAATGTTCCACATATAACTGTCTCATACGTCAAAGGGATTGTTGATTCCAGTATGAGGTTAATCTGTCCCCATATTGACTTTCAAAAGTTGAGTATCAAAGGGCAATAGAACAACAGATGATCCAGTGTCCCTATGTCCAGATGACAATGCCTTAAGATCCTGATGAAGGGTTTCACCCAAAACCGGTTGATCCAATGACTATTCTGGTCTCCTGCAATTCTCATTGACCTCATTTGGCTCGCTTTAAAAGCTAAGTTGGCTGTGGTTTCATTTTGTATCTTGGGGATTAGGCTGGGGAGGACTCTATGAGTGGGTTTTCAGTGTGATTCACTCTCTCACTACTTCACTGTTTGTGACTTATTTATTGTTATTAAATCTGCACAGTTGATTTTGCACACTAGGGACGCCTGATGATGGTGTGCAGGCGGGGTGATTCACCTCCGTCTTTGTAGTGGAAGCGCTGGAGTTTGTTCTCCCGTCGCTAATAACCTCACACTGAGAGCGTCCCTACTCCTCAATTGACATTTGGTATTTGTGTGGTTTGGTCTGTTAGTAGTGATTAGCTGATAGACACACTCATAGAGTCCTTACTGACATCTTTTGCCTTCTTTTTTGTATCAGATGACAATGCCAGCATCTATTAGATTTAGAACTGTCTAACTTGTGTAACTTAACAGGGGTCCAAAAAGATCTATGTAACAGAAAAAACCATGTTTTTCTCATAGATGCTGACGCTGTACATCTCATCTTCCAAGTCCAAATTCGTGGCCATCGAGATGCAGAAATATACTGCTTTATCTCAATGCTCCAAATCCATCTTCTAGCTCTTTGCTACTTCAGAATACGGTGGTAGCATTCCCTTATTAAATGTGACATTTATCTGGGATAAATGTTCCTCCTACTTAGCCCAATAGGCTTTAAATTACTTTTATTTCTTTTCTATTGGATTCTGTTAGTTCTGCAGAGCATGACCTACGATTAACATCTGGGAGTCATTGCTTCTTGTTGTGTTGAATCATTGGTTCTATCAGAAACCATGCAATGATTCCCAGATGTTTGACTCAGCTTCAGCATTTCTTCACACATTATTCACCTAATGGCTCTTAAATGTTATACAGACACACTGCTCTTCTGTTTCCTCATTATGCAGTGCATATTAGAGATGTTTAGGTTTACTGAATCTTGTGAATAGGGAACTATAATTTTAAGAAACTGCCAATCACTGTCACAGCTTATTGCTTCCCTCTTAATCCCTCTTATTTTCAATTGCTACACAATCTTTTACAGTGTGATGTGAATAGCTTGGTAGCAGTGGTCAGAGGCATAGGTTTTGCATGAAGTAAAGCAAGGCATCTTTCTTCACATTCAGCTGAGGATGGGCTAGGGAGGGTTTCGATGGCTGGGATGGTTAAGATGGGCTGGAATGAGCTTTGACGGAGACTCCAGTAGCTGGAACCTAAGCCAGGCTCTGGGTTTCAGGCCCAGAAATATCTAAGAAAAAGGACTGTTTAAATGAAATGATTAATTTCTGGAGCATGTATGGTTGGGCCGACTGGATGGGCCATTTAGGTCTTTATCTGCCGTCATTTATGGTTACTATGTTACTATTATTAGATTCATCGGGTTGCAAAAAATTAGAGACAATGAAATATTTATCTAACATTCACATAATTAAAAAGAGCTGACACAGGGAAGGAGCCAGAAGCCACTGACTTGCAATTATGAATTGCTAATTATCAGCACAGATTAAGCTTTTTAAATAATTGTTAGCTGCCTAGATTGTCTAGGTATGCCTAACTTTAGATGACTTTTATAAAATCTGGGCCTCAATGCCTCCAAAATAGTGCTCCCAGGCTAGTTTTTTAATGGTCGCACACTAATTGCAACATTAGCGCATGGCCATTAATTTAAAAAATATAAAATCTTCCAGTATACTGCTGCATTAAAAATGACCTTAGTATGCAGGGAAAAATCTGCACAAAGTTGTGCTAAGTAAAGGGAACCCTTTGGCCCCCTTTTAATAATAATAATAATTTTATTCTTATATATCGCCATCCCGAAAAAGTTCTAGGCGGTTCACAACAAGGTGAGCTAATACATGGGATACAGATAAAATACAAATTAGAATAATGGACTTAAAACAGATAAAGCCAGAAAGCATTTATAATGCAGAAAATATCGGCATGGCAGGGAAAGAAGTAATAATGAAAAACAGAACTAAATACTGCAAATACCTAGCAGTGCACGGTAGTATTAATAGTCCAGAAAGTTGAAAGGACTATGGCCTCAGAATCGGAGCCCACGCATAACAGTCACAGACTGGAAGTAATCTGCGCGGTGTATTTGCTCCTGCTCCAATCATCGGCCCACACACCTGCAATTTTTTAAAGATTTTTTTCAAGCATTTAAAAGAAATTACCACCCCTATGGGGTTGTATGTAGATAAGTGCAAGCCAGGGTATATATATATAAAAAAGACCAAAAAAGCAACTTAGCTTTATACTTAATTGTACAGAGAAGAACCGTCACTAGTGTTCATATGCCGACGCGGCCAGCGTTTCGTGGAACTTTACTGATTTAAGTCGTCCGCTGCGTCAGGGCCACCAGGACATTCAGAAAAATCAAGGCTTCACTGTGGATCCAATGAGCTCCATAAACCATAGGGTGATCTCATCAATTGGTGCTCCAGCTTAATTTCAGTAGTGCTTCAGGTAGAGCCAACTTGCTCCTGCCTTTCTGGAGTATAAGGCCCTGGTGCACTTCTGTTTCCCAGTAGAGAAGGTCTGGGTCCCTTTCCTCTCACTGCTGTGTTCCCAGTGTGTGGCTGCCTGCACCTAGGAGCCCCACCCTTTTCTCTCTCAGTGGCTAACTGCCTGTGCTAAAGTTCTGGCTGCTTCTGAGAGAGAAAAGGGTGGGGCTCCTAGGTGCAGGCAGCCACACACTGGGAACACAGCAGTGAGAGGAAAGGGACCCAGACCTTCTCTACTGGGAAACAGAAGTGCACCAGGGCCTTATACTCCAGAAAGGCAGGAGCAAGTTGGCTCTACCTGAAGCACTACTGAAATTAAGCTGGAGCACCAATTGATGAGATCACCCTATGGTTTATGGAGCTCATTGGATCCACAGTGAAGCCTTGATTTTTCTGAATGTCCTGGTGGCCCTGACGCAGCGGACGACTTAAATCAGTAAAGTTCCACGAAACGCTGGCCGCGTCGGCATATGAACACTAGTGACGGTTCTTCTCTGTACAATTAAGTATAAAGCTAAGTTGCTTTTTTGGTCTTTTTTATATATATATACCCTGGCTTGCACTTATCTACATACAACCCCATAGGGGTGGTAATTTCTTTTAAATGCTTGAAAAAAATCTTTAAAAAATTGCAGGTGTGTGGGCCGATGATTGGAGCAGGAGCAAATACACCGCGCAGATTACTTCCAGTCTGTGACTGTTATGCGTGGGCTCCGATTCTGAGGCCATAGTCCTTTCAACTTTCTGGACTATTAATACTACCGTGCACTGCTAGGTATTTGCAGTATTTAGTTCTGTTTTTCATTATATATTTATATACTGCTGGGTGATTAGTTTTAGGGAAAGAAGTAATACATAGAACAGATAAAATACATCAAGTTAAATCTAAGGAACTTGATTGAAAAAATGAAGCAGAATGCATTAAGATACCAACCTATCAAGATTCCGGAATCCAGAAGAGTAACAAGATTCTAGAATCCCAATGAGTAGCAACATTCCATACAGAATCTCAAAGAATAATAATAATTTTATTCTTATATACCGTCATATCAAAAAAGTTCTAAGCGGTTCACAAAAAGGTGAGCTAATACAGATACAATACAAATTAGAATAATGGACTTAAAAGCAGATAAAGACAGAAAGCATTTCCAATATAATGGCAGGGAAAGAAGTAATACATAGAACAGATAATATGCATCAAGTTGAATGTAAGGAATTTGATTGAAAAAATAAAGCAGAATGCACGAAGATACCAGCCTATCAAAGAGTTGAGTCTTTAACAATTTTCTAAAATCAAGATAGGACGAGACCTCGAACATCGTTTTTTCCAAGCCATACATTCAATTTAGCGGCTTGAAATGAGACGGTTCTCTCAAGGAACTTCTTGTAATGACAGGACACGTTAGGGTTTTTTATCGCTGCCCCCTGTGGTAAAAGCTCCAATGCTCATAGGAATTGTACGAGCGTCGGAGCTTCTACCGTAGCGGCTGGCGATAAAAAAATACCCTAACGCGGCTTGATAAAAGGGGACCTTTATTTTTAAATAGGCAGAATTTTGAACATTTTTATAGGCACCCTGTTATAAAATTACTACCATCCCCAACATATATCTAATATAATAAAATGCTAAGCCACGCATGCGCACTCCCACCTGCGTGCGTCCGTTTTCCGTGACATGTAGGGCACCTTAGGTAGGAGTGCGCATTCGCGCTTACGTCACCATCCGCCGATGCCTCCACAAGTCGACCGCAGCCAGCCGCCGATCTCCGTTCCTCCAGCGGGCGGGCGGGGGGGGGGGTGTCTCGGAGGAGAGGGATCGCGGCCGCTCAGCGCCCCCACCGAGGAGCCCAACAACTTTCCGCCCCGGCTCTTAAACTGACCCGAGTCCTTTGCCGCCCCCCTTCCCTTCCCGTGGGCCCGACTACCTACCCGGCAATTCAAGCAGCGTGTGCAGCAGTCTTCACACGCTGCTTCGGGGCCTTCTACTGCCCTGATTTCTCTGCCACTTCTCTGATGATGTCATCAGGGACGCGCCAGAGTAAATCAGGGCAGTAGAAGGACCCGAAGCAGCGTGTGAAGACTGCTGCACACGCTGCTTGAATCGCCATGTGTAGTCGGGCCCGCAGGAATGGAAAGGGGGTAGAGGAAACGCTAATGCTGCTGCACAGGGAACTGGTGTGGGGGGAGGGAAATGGAGGGGGAGGGAATGCTGCTTCGGACAGACAGACAGAGGGAGGAAGGGAGACAGAAAGAAAAGAAGAAAGACACAGGGCAGGGAGATACACAGAAAGACAGACAGACAAAGGGGGCCAGGGACCGAGACAGACAGAAAGAAAGACAGCAGGAGTCGCATCAGGAGGGGTGCGGGATGCGGCAGAGGGAACTTTTCCAATGGGTACAACTGGGCGGCTGTCGGGACATCTGATCAGGGGCAGAGCAAATAAGTGTATCATAGGGATAAGAAGGAGGAAGGTGGGGGGGAAAAGGAAGGACGCCTACTGGTGGACAGAGAGAGAAGGAAAGAGGTGCTGATGGACAGGGGGGGTGAAGAAAAAGGAACGGAGGCCTAATGTTGGACAGGGGGAGAAGGAAAGAGGTGCTGCTGGCCAGGGGGGGGTAAAACAAAGGGAGAAGGGCTGCTGCTGCGTAAGGAGAGCAGTGAAGGGGTGGTGGTGGACACAGGGGAGGTAAAAGGAAGGGAGAATGGACAGGGGGAGCAGGCAAGGGGTGGTGATGGACAGCCAAGGAAAAAGAAAGACAGAAAGAAAGAAAGCGGCTAAGGAGAGAAAGAGAAAGAAATAAAGACAGACACACACACATATATTCTAGCACCCATTAATGTAACGGGCTATAAGACTAGTATATATATATATATGTATACTGTATACACACACATAATTTCACATATTTTAAAGGTGTTTCTTTTTTTTTCAGACACTGTCTGGAGCGTGCAGGGGGATTTCCTGGTAGGGATCCTCGCAAGGGACCCTTTGGCCTCCCAGTGGGTTTCAGTGTTTTTGATACACTGCCATTTTGTGTTTGGCTAGATTGCTCTTGTTAGCTTTGTTAAAGGATGTTCTGTGATGCAGTTGATTCTTTGTTGCTCTTGTTATTTTTCATGTATGCAGGCTTGTTATCCTCTTTGCATTGCTTCTTCAATAAACATATTAGAAAAAAAGAAAGGAGACCCAGCCATTTCTCAGTAGGAAAGGCGGAAGATGACAGATGTTTAAATACATCCATGGCATAAATGCGCATAAGGCAAGTCTCTTTCATTTGAAAAGAAGCTCCGGAATGAAGTTAGGAGGTGACAGGTTCAAGAGTAATGTAAGGAAATACTTTTTTACAGGAAAAGTGGTAGATGTGTGGAATAGTCTCAAGGTAGAAGAGATGGAGACAAAGCTGTGAATTCAAGAAAGCGTGGGGCAGGTATGTGGGATCTCTTATGGAGAGGAGGAGAATAGTGGATGCTGCGGATGGGCAGATTGAATGGGCCATTTGGCCTTTATCTGCCATCATGTTTCTATGTGACACTTAGTGGCCCGACTTGGGGTCCATACTAGCCATATCCCAGCGGGAATCACAACTTGTGGTCTACACCAGTGTTTCTCAACTCGGTCCAGGAGTACCCCCTTACAGGCCAAATTTTCAGGATATCCAAAATCAATATGCACAAACTTGATTTGTATACATTACCTCCGTACTATGCAAATTTCTTTCATGCATATTCATTATGGATATCCTGAAAACCTGACTGGCAAGGGAGGACTCCAGGACCGAGTTGAGAAACACTGGTCTAGATTGAGGACTGGGCTGCGTGGGCTGCAGGGAGAGAAATTAAAACTGAGGGAAAAGCCAGGTAGATGTGAATGATGGTTATAGTGCCACAATCCAAGAGGGTCCAGTTCCAGCAGAGCTGATGAATCAATGTTATTAAAAGAGTATCTTACCATCTCCCCTAGCTCTCCTTTTGGCTTCTCTGCTGTTGTCAGCAGTGACTAGAATACAGATCGTTACTACAAAAAGACAAAAAAATGACATTTGTTACTTTCTGTCTTATTTCAGGATTGTGTAAAAGAGTAGCATACTTAACAAAGTAAATGACAGCAGATAAAGACCTGAACTGGCCCAATCGGTACCTGCATTACAAATCCATGATTAAGTTCAATTGTCCTTGTTCATTGATATTTCTGGGTCATAGACCATAGAAGTCAGCCCAGTTAATGTGCTTAGGTTGAATTACTGGAGTTGACATCGAAGCTTACTCCAGACTATCTACACTGTCCCAAATTACTGGATGGTGTGAATAACATGAAGAAAGACCTGGCGAAGTTTGAAGAATGGTTTGAAATTTGGCAGTTAAAATTGAATGCTAAGAAATGCAAGGTCATGCATTTGGGCTGCAAAAACCTGAGGGAATGGTACAACAGAAGAGCGGGACTTGGGTGTGACTGTATGTGATGATCTTAAGGTGGCCACACAGGTTGAAAAGGTGACGGCAAAAGCTAGAAAGATGCTAGGTTGCATAGAGAGAGGTATGGCTAATAGGAAAAAGGAGGTATTGATGCCCCTGTATAAGACTAAGACTTTGGTGAGATCTCATTTAGAATATTGTGTACAATTCTGGAGGCTGCATCTTCAAAAAGATATAAGGCATATGGGGACAGACTTAAAGATCTCAATCTGTATACTTTGGAGGAAAGGCGGGAGGGGGGGGAGATATGATAGAGACGTTTAAATACCTACGTAATGTAGGAGTCGAGCCTCTTTAATTTGAAAGGAAACTCAGATTAACCTCTTGCTGGAATCAACAAACCCTTTGATGTATGAGGAAATTATATGTGGAACGTTGCTGCATATCAAGCCTCCCATGGATCGCTACAAAAGTAGGCTTTTCCTAATTATGACAGGAATTGCTATGCAATTGATAACCAGCAATTGGAAAAATTATGACCGCCTCAACTTTCCATTTTAGTGGGCCAGTTTATGTTTAGGTTACAAATACGAAAAGATGAATGCAGATATATTAGGGGATAGCAAATTATTTAAATTGGTTTGGGGCCCGTTGACATCCTTTCTTGATTCAACATAGTTGTCTTTGTATAAACTTTAATTTATTTTTATACAGGACGGGGTGGGTGGGTGGGGGGATATTTTTCTGGTTCATTTATTGATTAAATTGTTGGATGGGAGGGGAAGGATATTTATTTTCTACATTGTTATTAATGGAATTTAAGTGCTTATTTTGTTATTAATGTATATATAATTCATGGCACTTTGTATTAGCTTTGAAAGAAAGGGCATAGGATGAAGTTAAGAGGTGATAGGCTCCGGAGTAATCTAAGGAAATACTTTTTTACAGAAAGGGTGGTAGATGCATGGAACAGTTTCCCGGAGGAGGTGGTGGAGACAGAGACTGGGTCTGAATTCAAAAGGGCCTGGGATAGGCACGTGGGATATCTCGTAGAGAGAAAGAGATAATGGTTACTGTCGATGGGCAGACTAGATGGGCCATTTGGCCTTTATCTGCCATCATGTTTCTTTGTTTCTATGAGTTACCATCAAAGCCTTTCTCAGCCCATCTTAAATCAAATAGCCAAATACAGGACACAAACTGTTCAAGTTTGTCCATTGGTTCTTCCTTTTATACCCTTAGTTTTCAGATTAGAGATCCTCTATGTTTGTCCCACGCTCTTTTGAATTCTATCACTGTTTTCTTCTCTACCACCTCCCTCAGGAGGGCATTCCAGGCATCCATCACTCTCTCCACGAAAAAGAATTTCCTAATATTACTCCTAAGTCTACCACCCCTTAATCTCAATTTATGTCTTTTAGTTTTACCATTTTCTTTCTCTGGAAAATAGTTGGTTCTTTATTGGCATAGGAGGTTGCACCTAGATTCGTCAATCAATGCGCACTCCCACATCCCACCCAAGCTTCTCCCCCATATACGCTCTCTATTCACTTTCATGTGAGCTTATAGAATAGAGTTTGGGTAAGTATGCATGTAAGTGATGCCTATTCTGCATTTACACATATCAAGACATGCTTAAATGCAGGGGCATTGTCCATAGAATGTAATGAGAAATAAAGACGGCAAAGAAATTGATAGCATGTCTGATCCGTGGAAACACCAGGCACAGTCTCTTTTAATTTTGCTCTCCAATATTTGGTGGTTTTGATGGATGAAAGCTTGAGCAACTGCAGCTCTTAATCCGATCCCAGAGCTACAAGACTAAACAGAGCCAAATTAGCGCTGAATTGGCAGGCTCTTGTTAGAAAGGTCATGTCCCTAAGGATAAACCACGGCTCGCTATGATAAGAGCACAAATAAAACTTCCTGTGTCGCAGAAGGCAGCGTTTACTGCAAGGTGTTCTCTTTTTTATCCACATCCAAAAAAAGTACTGGCAAAAGGTCCCTTTTAAACCAGCATCGCTGCAAGTTAAAAAACAGAAAACACCTTTTTATTTTTACTTCATGCACAGTAATGATTTCAGGGCTGCAAACAAGGAGCTGCCTCAAAATGTTACAGTCCCCACTGGCTAGGAATGAAAAGGGATTGTTTATGCCATTCTGGAGCAGCTCTCAAAAGAAACAAATTAAGGGCTCTTTTAGCGGCTGGTGAGGTAAATGTTCCGATGCTCATAGGCGTTCTGGGAGTGACATTGGACCGACATCTTACCTTAGAAGAACACATGGACTTGTTAGTCAGAAAATGTGTTTCGGTCCTATTCACTAACTCTGAACTTTGTTTATTCCACTCGATCTGTAATACCTTTTAATCATTGTAAACCGCATAGAACTTCACGGTCCTACGGTATATAAACTGTTAATATTATTATTATTATTTTGTTTGCTGGTTCAAGCTTCCATCTTAAGTATGCTTGACTATTGTAATATTATATACCTGGGAACATTCAAGAAAACTCTTAAAAGACTCCGAATTATTCAAAATTCGGCAGTTCGTCTGATCTTTGGTCTGAAAAAATGGGAACATATTAGTCCCTGTTATCAAAAATTACACTGGCTGCCGATGGAAGCAAGAGTTTTGTTTAAATTTTCTTGTTTTTGCTTTAAACTAATATTTGGCTTAGCCCCTGCTTATTTGTTCCCTCACTTTTTTTGGGATTGCTCTAAGAGGCCTACATGTAGAATCCATATGTTTACTTACCCAACAATAAAGGCTTGTCGTTATAAAAGATTCCTGGACAGAACTCTTGCTTTCCAGCCAGGTAAATTGAATGACTGGTTGGGTAATATTATCATACATGCCCCATCCTATTTTAGTTTCAGAAAATCAATAAAAATGCAATTGTTTGATCAATTTGTAACCTAGGGATTCATTGTTTATTTTATTTGTATTACATTGCATTACATTGCATTAGAGATTTCTATTTCGCCATTGCCTTGCGGTTCAAGGCAGATTACAAAAGAATAACAAAAAATGTATTACAAGAAGAAGATATCTGGTAATTTCTAGAGGAGATAAAGAGTGGATGAGGTTGCTTTGGGGAATTGGGAAGGTATTGGGAAGTGGGTATTGGGAGTTGTAAGGAGCTAGCAGTATTAAGTCAATTGCAGGAATTTCTTGAAAAGTAGGGTCTTTATTTCTTTTCTGAATGTTTTGTAGTCTGGGGTCATAATCAGTAGATTGGAGATTTGGTTGTCGAGTTTTGCTGCTTGTGTGGCTAGGAGGCCGTCATATAGTTTTTTTCCATTTGACTTCTTTGATTAGAGGGTGCATGAATGGAGTGTGGATTTTCCTGTGTCTAGCTGATGTAGTATGGATGAGGCAGTTGTTCAGGTAGGTTGGGCTGTCACTATTTATGGTTTTAAATAGTAGGCAGTAGAATCTGAATAGTATTCTTGCCAAAATTGGAAGCCAGTGTGAGTCGAGGTAGGCCTCTGTGATGTGGTCATGTTTCCTCAATGAAAAGATAAATCTCAGTGCTGTGTTTTGGATTGTTTGTAGTTGTTTTATCATTGTTGCTGGGCAGGGGAGGTAGAGAATGTTGCAGTAGTCTAAAAGGACTAGGGATTGGACTAAGAGCCGGAATTGTGTTCTATCGAAGAATTTTCAAACTTGTCTTAAATTTCTCATAACTGCGAATGATTTCTGTATTGTTTTATTGATTTGTGGTTGCATGGTGCAGCATCTATCTATCGTGATTCCTAGTAGTTTTAGAGTGGGTTGAATGGGATATTGGTCATGGTTGGGACTTTGTTATTTTCGAGGATGAATTTTGTTTTGTCTGGGTTCAGCTTCAGTTTATGATCTTCATCCATGTTACTACTGTTTCTAGCGTTCGGTGTAGTGTGTTTATTCTGTATGTATGTATTCTGGTGATTTGTATTTTTTCACTGATTGTCCAGCACTTCTTACTGTAAACTGCCTCAAACTATTATGGCTTTGGCGGTATATAAGAATAAAATTATTATTATTATTATTATTATTATTATTATTCTGTGTGTGTCGGAGCATTTACCTCCCAAGCCCACGGTTGAAACGTCTACCGCAGCTTTGTAAAAGCCAGCGTAAGTTATTTTTGTGAATTCAGAATGAGCAATAGCAAAAAAAAAGTCACAGCTGACTAATAATAACTGTGAACAACATATCATTGCAGATTAGAAATCTGATTATAATAAAGAAATTGCAATAATTATTTGACTTGAGATTAGAGCTGTGCAGGGCCAGTGTTAGACATGCTGGGGCCCAGGACAGAAATTTATTTATTTAATCCGTCCTCCCTAAGGAACCCAGAATGGTTTACAGGAGGACAAATTTTAGTGAGACATAGACTTTACAGCATGGACCAAGGGGTTTAGATTACAGCAATTACAGAATAGACATAACATGCAGACTTACAAATACAGACTTAGTGGACATAGGGTGGTTTAAATTGCAGCATTTTCAGTGTAAGTGAAGTAGCTTTTCTTTGCAGGTGGGTGCATCTTTGTTGTCAGAGAAAGTGGTAGCAATTCAGGTTATATTTGCAGTGGCATGCGAGTTTTAGTGAGATTCCATTTGGTGGTGTCTTTGGGATTCAAGTTTTTCAAGTTTTATTAGGATTTTATATACCGCCTATCAAGGTTATCTAAGCGGTTTTACAATCAGATACTCAAGCATTTTCCCTATCTGTCCCGGTGGGCTCACAATCTATCTAACGTACCTGGGGCTATGGAGGATTAAGTGACTTGCCCAGGGTCACAAGGAGCAGTGTGGGGTTTGAACCCACAACCCCAGGGGTTGACCGGGTTCAAACATCCATCCGGGGTGTAGACCTGGGTCTTCAAGGAGCTGGGTTTGTAAAGAGGAAGGTTTTCACGGCTTTTCTCAAGTTCCAAAGACTGTCTAGTGATCTAATGGATGGGGGGATGATGTGCCACGTTCTGGGTATGTAATGAGAATATGAGCCTAGTTGTTATAAGGGGGCAGCCTAGTTTGTATAGTGGGACAGCCTAGTTGTTATAAGGGGGCAGCCTAGTTGTTAAAGTGGGGCAGCCTAGTTGTTAAAGTGGGGCAGCCTAGTTGTTATAGAGGGGCAGCCTAGTTGTTAAAGTGGGGCAGCCTTTTTGTTATAAGGGGGCAGCCTAGTTGTTATAGTGGGGCAGCCTAGTTGTTATAAGGGGGCAGCCTAGTTGTTATAAGGGGGCAGCCTAGTTGTTATAGTGGGGCAGCCTAGTTGTTATAAGGGGGCAGCCTAGTTGTTATAAGGGGGCAGCCTAGTTGTTATAGTGGGGCTGCCTAGTTGTTATAAGGGGGCAGCCTTTTTGTTATAAGGGGGCAGCCTTTTTGTTATAAGGGGGCAGCCTAGTTGTTAAAGTGGGGCAGCCTAGTTGTTATAAGGGGGCAGCCTTTTTGTTATAAGGGGGCAGCCTAGTTGTTATAGTGGGGCAGCCTAGTTGTTATAAGGGGGTAGCCTAGTTGTTATAATGGGGCAATTTTTTTTTTTAAGTACCTAAATGTAAAGTCTGTACTCTCATTATATCAGTTTTCAAAGGGGTAAATAATTTTGGGAAAAAATGCATGCACAAAATCTGCACACTCTGTATACTTACATATGAACACACAAAGCTTTGTACATAAGTGTGCCATGTATCTGTCGTATCCCAAGGAAGTGGAGGCTTAGCCTAATGATTTGCGCAGTAGCCTACATGCCCTGAGAGCCAGGTTCAATTCCTACTGCAGCTTCATGTAACCCTGGGCAAGTCACTTAACCCTACAAAAGAAGCACCTGCACGTATATAATATGTAAACTGCTTTGATTGTAACCATAGAAAGACAGTATATCAAATGCTATCCCTTTCCCTGGATGTGGATATGATTTTGGAAAATCACTCCTAATGTGTACATAGAGAAGGAGATATCCAGAGGAGAGAACTAGAGGTCATAGCTGTGTGACTGATGATGTCTGTGTGTATTAGGTATTGATTGATCAGAAAAGGCTGAGGCAGCCAATTTCACCCCCTTCAGCGGCGAAACACAAGCTAAGCAGTTAAATGAAAGGTTTAAGTTGAATCCCTGTGTTTTGGGAAATAACTATACTGGCTTTCAAATGTCAACCACGTTACTGAAACCCTACAGGTACCTATCCATGGTCATTATTTCAGGCACTGAGCTTAACTCAGACGGGGTGAAAATGACAGGTCATTAGTTGCTAGAAATCCAGAGAAGTCTAGCCTGTGTATTTCCTGATTGCCAAGGATATCTGTGTTGTCGCTTTGATAAAATTTAGAAACTATCACAGAAATTATTTATTTTAAAAATTTATATTCATCTATAGCCTTTTTTTAATTGAAAATCTTTATTGACAATTTTAATAACGTATACAATACTTAGATACTAAATACATGCAGAGATGCATAAGCAAGGGAATCGACAACAAAGTAGCAGTATCTCTCTTCTTAAGAGAGACTAGGGACAGAAGAGGGAACAAATCCTATAAGGTCAGTTAAGATGAACATACTGATTAAGAAATTTCCAGGGTGAGAGATGATGAGAAGAGAGAGATCTTTTTTCAAATGCATATTGTTCATATTTGTTATAAAGACCAAAAGAGTTCCACCAGAAAGTAAAGAAGCCGACTTCCAGTTTTTAAGAATATGCATAGAGTCAATCAATTTTGGAGGGCAATTCGAGGAGGAGAAACAAGGATGTTGAGAGCGAAGAATTATTATGTCCAGAGAGAGGTCGGAGTGGTAGGAAGTGACATCTTGAATGGTGTTCCAAATGTGAGACCAGAAAGGTTGAATGAGACTGCAATGAAGCAGCATATGGTCCACGGTGCCATCCATAGCAAGGCAGTGCCAGCGTTTAGGGTCAGGTTTCAACTTAGCCTTCCACATACGGAAAGGAGT
Source organism: Geotrypetes seraphini (assembly GCF_902459505.1). Taxonomy (NCBI): domain Eukaryota; kingdom Metazoa; phylum Chordata; class Amphibia; order Gymnophiona; family Dermophiidae; genus Geotrypetes; species Geotrypetes seraphini. Next base: position 32,602,385 of record NC_047101.1, on the reverse strand, counting down.
CCAGACGGCTTGCCAGATGACAAAGCATAAAGATTGTGCAACTCTGGATGAAAGAAGTGGACGATTGGTTTTAGACCAAAATACTTTCCAGCCTAAATTTCCTATAGCCTAAACGGTTTACAAAATCTTACATACATAAGTTTTAAGACAATATAAAAAAAAATAAAATAAAAATAAACATCATGTTCCTATTCTGGGGAGAAGACAAAATGCTGCATGGTCAATGGCACAGTGAGGGAGGTTGGTGCCAGGCATCTCCATGCCATGTGCCTCACCCACTCTTCCCTGTCGTTTGAGCCCCCTCCTGCATACCTCTCGAAATGTTCGCCAGTGCGAGCAGCATCTTCCATACACTGCGTGTGCCGGTGTCAGCTCCCTTTTGTCACATCTTGGTCCCACAACCAGGAAGTGATGTAAGAAAGGAGTCAACACTGGCACAAGCAGCAAGTGGAAGATGCTGCTCATCTGGTGAACATTTAAAGAGGTACGCAGGGGGCAGAGAGGAGGAGATGATGCCTGGGGTGGTCCGCCCCTACTTTGCCACTGTGTATGGTGTTAGTATCCTGAAGTAGCTATCAGGCAAAACTGAAGAATTATATTACATTGGTGTTTTCTATCCTGCCAAAACCTTTTAGTTCTAGGCGGTTTACAACAAGAGTTGGCCTGGGCATTTCCAGGGAGAATACATGGTTAATAGATGTAGTATGCGTCGGGATCTGTGGAGGGTCGATCAGGTTTAGTTAGATCATTTGACAAATTTCATGAATAGAGAAGTTTTAAGTTCTTTCCTGAATGTTTTGTAGTTGGGTGTCATAGTCAGCAGATTGGAGAGGTGGTGGTATAGTTTCGCTGCTCTGATGGCTAATAGTCCATCGTATAATTTTTTGCTTTGTATACCTTTGATTGGGGGGTGGGTAAAGTGTGCATGAGTTCTCCTTGGCCTGGATGTGTTTTTCCTGATTAGGCGGTTGCTCAGATAGCTTGGTCCATTTCCATTTAGGGCTTTGAATAGGGTACATTAGAATTTATATTGTAAGCGTGCTTGTACTGGGAGCCAGTGTGAATCTCAGGTAGCGATGCTAATATTTCTCTCTGCACAGTTGATGAACAAGTCATGATTTTCATTATATAAGCTATAGTATTAGTTTGTAGATATGATTTCTGATGATTATCTGTGTCTGTTTTATTATGTTTTTACAAAATTATTTATGTAAATTATATAAACTGTTTAGTTTTAAATGGTATAGAAATTTTTAAAATAAATAGATGCTAAAAATGTATTATTAACAATATATTACTTTATTAATAAATGTTACAATTAATAGTGGAGAAAGGAATGAGGGGAGGAAGAATGAATACACTTGGCCTGATTCTATAAAAAGCGCCTAATGGTGTCTAACTTGTAGGTACCAGTTGGCATGGTTGGCATTTCTTCCTAGCCAGGACAAATTCATGCAGGAAAAAGAAGGTATTAAAATGGGGGGCGGGGAGAGAGAGAATAAATGCCACATCTCTGCCACAACTGGTAGAAGGGGGAGAACCTGCTGCTTATTTCTTCAACTTATTTTGAAATTTTTGAGACTTCACCACCTTTGAAATAATATTTAGAATCACGATTTTGGTTCCCTGACGCAGGATCGAAACAGGCCATAACGGAACCTTTGATTTGAGATAAGTTTTGCTACTTTTTGAACCTCTTTTGAACTATTTACCATATGAGAAAGTGATAGACTGTGGGTGCACAGCAGAGTAAAAAACTTTGAATATCAACTAAAACATATTGAATAATGCAGTGATTGGGTGGTGAGGTGATCGTCTTGGGGTTCGCCCTTTGTTTTCACCTTCATGTCTCTGAGCACTGGTTTCAGTATAAGTTGATATTATTTCTAACAACGTTATTTGGACATAGAGTGATTTTGCATCAAATATGCCATAGTCCCTTTAATCATTCACATAATATTAAGTACCAAAACTGTGGTCCCCCTTATCGATTCATTTGACAGCAGGTCTACCTACAAACTTATCCAGTTGTGGGCATGTGGCTTAGCACTTCAGCAAGTTTTGATGAAATAAATACAGAGGACATTTTTCAGCTTGGAAGGCACCAAGGGGGGAATTCTATAAACAGCGCCTAGGGCTAGATTCACTAATCTTCTATCCATGTCCGTTTGCATGCAGGCCGATGAATTCACTAAAGGCCTGCATGCAAATGGGAGTGATCATTGGCACGCCCCCCATCAACCGCACGGATCGCTAGAGAGCGATCCTTGAGCATGCGTAGACCATCTTCCTTGCCTGTAGATGGTCTGCGCAGCGTGCTCTCAGCAGGAAACTTTTTTGTTTTGCGAGAGCAGGAGATCGGGGGTGAGAGAAGGAGAGATTGGGGATGAGAGCAGGAGTTCGAGGCTGAGAACAGGAGATTGGGGCAGGCAGGGCAGTCAGAAAGGACTTGAATCACTGGTCCTCAGCAGATGCTTATTTTGAATCGGTCAGCCCAGTCGATGTCACTCTTTTTTTTTTTTTTTTGTGAATCACATTCCTGCTTACTTTGCATGCACAGATCGGAATCGGAATCGGATTGGTACACAAGTTAGTGAATCGGGTTGGAGGGAAATCGGGTCTCAAAGGGCTCGCAAACTGATCGGCACACGATTGGTTTGCTTAGTGAATCTAGCCCCTAGTTTGGTACTGCTAGACACCCTAATCAAAGATGCCTAATTAAATTCCACACAAAACTTAATTAGTTTAATTGGCATGGTAATTGACTGTGCCACTGAAAACTGATAAAAATTTAAAAACAATTGTAAGTTCATGTGGAATACTAGGTGACAACCAATGATGCCTAAGTTGAGGCACCTGCCTGAAAAATAGGTGTAGTTAGGGGTGGAGAATAGGCGCGTCTACCACTAAGACGCCTAGCGATCACTAGACTAATTCTGTCTAAACAGTGCCATAAGGTTGATTGACAACCATGCTGACCGGCACCTACGAGTTAGACATCATTAGGCGCTTTCTATAGAATCAGGCCAAGTGTATTCATTCTTCCTCCCCTCATTCCTTTCTCCACCATTAATTATAACATTTATTAATAAAGTAATATATTGTTAATAATGCAGCTTTGAGTCGCATGCCTTTCCTTCCTGCTGTGTACGTCCATTAGCATGGACTTGCTGCTTGTGATTGATTGGTCCTTCCAGAGCATTGCTGTTCTTTAGGAATTTCCACTTCACTACAACTGATAATCATGGTTGTTCAGCTTTTCTAGATGAATCTGTTTATGCCAAGAGATGATATAATCCTCCGGTATTGACACATTTAATAGTAGCCTCTGTATGTTAAGTTTTGCTACCTAGGCTATATGCCTTCTACTTAATTGTATAACAGCCATCCATATTAGTGAGCATGTGCTCGGCTCTGTCCCTAGTGATTGATATTTAACTGAGAAACTAATCAATAATTTTACATGATAGCAACTAGGAGGTTTCATTCTATCACATTTTATATTCATATTTATTTGTTTCTCTATTTAAAATTTCTTTACCATTTAAGAGCTAAACAGTTCACATGAGTTAAAAAATATGACTGGTTTAATGGTTGGTTTGGTCTGGTGTTTTACATCATTCATGGATAAACACATCAGTACATTTCCTCCACCAGATTATTTGAATTACTTTTCTTTCACATACTGTATATGTTTCTACTTTTGCACAGAATAAGCTATTACAGTTTTTTTCTTTATTTCATTTATTTTTGTCAGATTCGGTTAACATAAGAATTGCCGCTGTTGGGTCAGACCAGTGGTCCATCGTGCCAAGCCGTCCACTCCCGCAGCGGCCCTTAGTTCAAAGACCAGTGCCCTAACTGAGTCTAGCCTTAACTGTGTACGTTCTGGTTCAGCAGGAACTTGTCTAACTGTCTTGGAGGGTGTTTTCCCCTATGAAAGCCTATGGAAGAGCATTCCAGATTTCCACCACTCTCTGGGTGAAGAAGAACTTCCTTACATTTGTAGGGGATCTATCCCCTTTTAAACTTTAGAGAGTGCCCTCTCGTTCTCCCTACCTTGGAGAGGGTGAACAACCTGTCCTTAGTCTATTCCCTTCATTATCTTGAAGGTTTCAATCATGTCCCCTCTCAGTCTTCTCCTTTCAAGGGAGAAGAAGCCCAGTTTCTCTAATCTCTCACTGTACGGCAACTCCTCCAGCCCCTTAACCACTTTAGTCTCTCTTCTCTGGACCCTTTCAAGTAGGACTGTGTCCTTCTTCATGTATGGCGATCAGTGCTGGACACAGTATTCCAGGTGGGGGCGTACCTTGGCCCGGTACAGCGGCATGATAACCTCCTCCGATCTGTTTGTGATCCCCTTCTTAATCATTCCTAGCATTCTGTTTGCTCTTTTCACCGTCACCGCACATTGCGCAGACGGTTTCATTGACTTGTCGACCAGTACTCCCAAGTCTCTTTCCTGGGGGGTCTCTCCGAGTACTGCACCAGACATCCTTATTCGTCTATTCATATTTGGTGTTCATAGCCATCTGTTGGTTACTCACATTAGGAATGGTTTCCTTATACTGGCCTTAAGTTTATTACAATTGGTCTTGAAGCAGAATCTTTGGTGTCACACACTTATTTTGTTTCCCACATTATCTGTGTTGGCCCAGTTCATACCATTTTTACCTGTTTCAGATCTTATTATACGGATTTCATCATCATTTTGATTAGGATATTGACCTTTAACAATCACGGCATGTAATTCAGTTATTTTTAGCATGTCAGTTTCTATTCACTTTTTCAACTTTTTTCACACACTTGGTATTATCCACCACATAATTTTGTTCATCCATTGACATTACTCAGCATATCACTCATTAAACACCATTTTTATTCATTCACCTCCATTTTAATTCTTCACCTCTCTTTTATATATTGGTATCTCTCATCATACTATTCGTCCACACTATCATTCTCACTATCACTTCCACTTTCTATTCCATTCACTTAAGAATATAATCGCCATACTGGGACCAAAGGTTCATCAAGCCCATTGTCCTGTTTCAAACAGTGACCAATCCAGGCCACAAGTACTTGGCAAGATCCCAAGGAGCAAGAGATTTTATGCGACTCATTTTAGGAATAAGCAGTGGATTTCCCCAAGCCATCTCAATAATGGCTTATGGACTTTTGTTTTAGGAAATTATCCAAACCTTTTTTAAACTCTGCTAAGCTAACTGATTTTACCACATTCTCTGGCAACGAATTCCAGAGTTTAAGAACACAGATAACTTCCAGTGACCAGGCAGTGCACAGATATTCAATACCCATTCCCTGGATTAGGCTAAGCAGTAAAAATTCAGGTCAAATTCGGGCTACCTTAAAAATTGCTGATCATCACAGTCTGAATATCCAGCCCTTAGTATCTTTGGGCCAAATTTTATAAACGGTGTCCCGACTGTAGACAGCGGTAGGCATCCTACCACTGACTAATTAGCCAATCGGGACGCATATTTTCTTTAAAAAAAACCAAACAAACAAACAACCCGAAGCAGGCCGCCTACACTGTAGGTATCTGTCGTGGGTGCAGGGAGGTGCCTAGGGACACTTAAGCTCATCCAAGGTTGGGCATGGGCGTGGTTTCACCTGGAAGTGGCCTTAGGCAAGCTTAAGCGATCCTAGGTTTCTCCCTAGGGCCGCAATAGGTGTCTGAAATGTAGGCCTTTGAAATGCTGGCCTACATTTCAAATAGATGCGGCTGCTAAATTGATCACGGCAAGGAAGTCTCCCTGTCGCGATCAGCTGAGCAGCTGTGGCAGGGAATCCCCGAACCCCACCACAAGTCGGCAAGCAGCAGGGATGCCCACTCCCTCCTGCCGCCACCCCAACCCCCTCCCCCATACTGTCTTGGCAGGAGGGATGCCCATTCCCTCCTGCCGCAGACCCCAAAACAATTCCTGGCAGGAGGGATGCCCACTCTCTCCTGCTGGCAGCCCCCTCCCAACATTCCTGGGTTCGGGGGTGTAGAGTCATGTGTTAGGGGGGGGTGCCGGCAGGAGGGAGTGGGCATCCCTCCTGCCAGGGATGTTGGGGGGGAGGGTGCCAGATGGAGGGAGTGGGCATCCTTGCTGCTGGGGATTGTTTTGGGGTTTGTGGCAGGAGGGATTAGACCACTATATCTAGGAAGGAGGACATAGATTTTAAGGGAGATAGTCTATATAAACCAATTCAAGGAAAAGGCTTAAACGGCTAGGACACATCAATGTTTTATTCAAAATTCTCATCATTTTCCACTCTTTATTGAGTGTTGGGTTGAAACCTCAGACTTTATTTCATTAAAACCTTTTGGGCTTTATCAGTAGGCATTTTGAACATTTTCCCCTTTATTGTATTTTACTGTTGAGTGCAAGGGTAAGAGGATCAGAGGAAACCTTTAATTTCAAACTTTAGAGTACATCTATTGGCTGAGTAGCTTTAATTAATATCCCAACCCACATGGATAAGCTAAATCACTTCCCAATAATTGTTAATACTTCATATAGCAGCTGAAAGTTAACAAAATGAAATAAAGTCACAGATTCATTAAAAGTCGATATTTTTTCTCGTTCCTCTTCATCTCTTAATCCTTCATATATAGAGAAACATGTTGAATTAAATACCACTCATCAATTATATTTCTTCCTGTTTCAGTTGTATCCATATTTTTATGCATTAGGATTCTCATCAACTAATTGAAAAGGATTACTTTAGTGGGCAATTACAAGTCTTTAATTTTAAAAAATGAAAAAGAAAAGCCGATAATCATTCACATCTACACTTCATATTCCGTGACAAGTAGGCTGCTTTGATTGTTTGAGCAGCTTCAATTTACACTGTGTTTCACAGCTAATGCTATGCATCTCACGTTGGACTATGTTAGAGCTTCTCAAAAGTTTGCACCAACTCCTAAATCAAGCAAACATAAAAGACTTTTTGGGGACATCATGAGCTTGTGCCTCTACAAGGTCAAGTGAATGAGGTCGTGGGCTCAGAAAGTTTGATAAGTGCTGTGTTATGGCCCTACCCTGTACATGTCCTAAACACTGTTTTTGAAACTCACTCCCTTGGAGTTCCAGAATAAAGCAGTTGTCCAAGCTGAATTGGCCTTAATTGAAGCTACTGTGAAGGAGTGACCTTGTGGTGAGAGCTGCAGCATCGGCACCCTAAGGTTGTGGGCTCAAGCCCAGCACTGCTTCCTGTGTTCCTGGGCAAGTCACTCAGCTTTCCATTGCTCCCCAGGTACATCAGGTTGACTGTCAGCCCAACCGGGACAGATGAGGAAAAATGATTAAGTATCTGAATATAAAAACCACTTAGATACATTGATAGGCAGTATAAAAGTAACAAATACATTTGGATATTTTCTTATTTAAAAATATAGAGACGCCTCTCTTTATACAGCCAAGAATCCTTCAGGCAGTGGCTGCTGCCAGAAGGATTCTGGGCTGTATAAAGAGAGGCGTAGTCAGTAGAAGGAAGAAGGTGTTGATACCCCTGTACAGGTCATTGGTGAGGCCCCACTTGGAGTATTGTGTTCAGTTTTGGAGACCGTATCTGGCGAAAGACGTAAGAAGACTTGAGGCGGTCCAGAGGAGGGCGACGAAAATGATAGGAGGCTTGCGCCAGAAGACGTATGAGGAGAGACTGGAAGCCCTGAATATGTATACCCTAGAGGAAAGGAGAGACAGGGGAGATATGATTCAGACGTTCAAATACTTAAAAGGTATTAACGTAGAACAAAATCTTTTCCAGAGAAAGGAAAATGGTAAAATCAGAGGACATAATTTGAGGTTGAGGGGTGGTAGATTCAGGGGCAATGTTAGGAAATTCTACTTTACGGAGAGGGTGGTGGATGCCTGGAATGCGCTCCCGAGAGAGGTGGTGGATAGTAAAACTGTGACTGAGTTCAAAGAAGCGTGGGATGAACACAGAAGATTTAGAATCAGAAAATAATATTAAAGATTGAACTAGGCCAGTTACTGGGCAGACTTGTACGGTCTGTGTCTGTGCATGGCCGTTTGGAGGAGGATGGGCAGGGGAGGACTTCAATGGCTGGGAGGGTGTAGATGGGCTGGAGTAAGTCTTAACAGAGATTTCGGCAGTTGGAACCCAAGCACAGTACCGGGTAAAGCTTTGGATTCTTGCCCAGAAATAGCTAAGAAGAAAAAAAAATAAAAAAATAATTTAAATTGAATCAGGTTGGGCAGACTGGATGGACCATTCGGGTCTTTATCTGCCGTCATCTACTATGTTACTATGTTACTATGAAAAAGACCATCTGCGCTATACAGTCTCCCCATTCCCACCAGCTGCTCAGCTGAACAGTTTTCAAGCAAGCAGGAGGTGCCATGAGCAAGCAAGTTCAGCATTTCATGTGGGGTCAACATGTTATTTAATGATCAAGCTTAGGAATGGATTGCAGGTACTGTGAACGCTGCATTTTTTTACAGGGTATATTTAAATAAGCGCTATACAATGAAGACTGGATTTACTAACGTGTGGTAAAATGCATTCATAAGACAAAGCTGACATGGATTTAGAAAAGGTAAATCTTGCCTCACCAATCTTCTACATTTCTTTGAAGGGGTGAATAAACATGTGGATAAAGGTGAGCTGTGTATTTGGATTCGGTGCCCCCACCAACATGGCGCCCTCTCCTCCCCCTTGGTACACCACTGGATGGACCTTTGGTCTGTCCCAGTATGTCAATTTTTCTGTTCTTACCCTGTAGCACACTTTACACTCTTCATCTAAACACACACTCTACACACATCCATCCCCCCAAACACAGGCTCCATGTAGGGAACACACTCACAGTTTCAGCTCCTATCTGCATACATATACAGCCCATATCTGCATCATATACAGCCCAGCCCCACAACTCCCAGCCATCCAACTGCTTTCTATCTGGACACATACATGCAAATTTCATACATATCATCTCCCACGTATACTTCCCAACCCTAACACACATATGCACAGTCCCCATCCGCACATGCATACACATGCACACCCACACATGTCATGTACACACCTCGACCCTAACACAAAACCCGACACACGGAGATATTCTAACAGGCTCAACAAGCAGAGATATGCTAACAGGCCATTTCCAAATCTCTGTTGGAACCCATTTCTAAAAACATTCTGCTGCATACTCTATTTGTTTCAAACAACCTTATTCAAACATAAATCTTCTACCATAGATGTTGTACAAACTCTATAAATTAGCTTGTCAAACTGACAAATATGCTGGCTATGGATGCCTTGTGTTGTGATTAAACCCCAGGATCTTAAGTTCTCTGTGCTTTTATGGAAAATATGGTCCTAAGTAATTTTGTATTATCTATGTAGGAAGACACACTGAATAAAAATCTTTAAGAGCTAAGTATCTGTCAAGCTATAATACTGCTCTTGCATTCTATTTCACTGCAGGATCCCTTTTCAAAATATTTTGAGAGAACTAGAATTTGCTGAGCTGTATTTTAGCAAAATACATTCATTACCAAAAGGAAAGGACCTAATATTCCCATCCTTTTAACAGGGAATTGTTTTTCGTTACTTAGACACATAAACATGACGATAGCTTATCCAGACTGCCCATCCAGACCAACTACTAATCTCTACTGTCCCTCCCTCTTCTTGAGAGATTTGCTGTACTTGTCCTATGGTTTCTTGAATTCAGATACAGTCCTTCTAGCCACCATCTCCACTGGGAGTCCATTATATGCATCCACCATCTTTTCCACAAAGAAAGTATTTCCTTGGATTACTCCTTAGTCTATCCTTTCTCTGAAATTATTCCGAAAGCATCTGAAAACCTGGCTTTTCTCCAAAACGTAAAACTATCTACTTAAAATGTAAAGCTAGCTATCCTCTTCATAACCTCTAATTTCTTATGATGCCCTTCCCTCATTTATTGAATTTACCTGTAAACCGTGCCGAGCTCTATTTTTGTGGAGATGATGCGCTATACAAACTTAAGGTTTAGTTTAGTTTAGATTCTCACCTTCATCCTATGCCCCCTTGCCTTATGACCATTTTAGTAGCCACCCTCTAGACTGACTCCATCCTGTTTATATTGTTTTGAAGTTGTGGTCTTCAGAATTGCACACTGTACTCTAACCCGTATTTTACTAAACCGCGAGAGCAATTATTAGCGCAGGGAGCCGCGCTGATGCTCCATTCTGCTTCCGACACTCAGAGTTCCTATGAGCATCGGGAGCAGCGCGGAGCATTCAGCGTAGCTCCCTGCGCTAATAACCGCTATCGCGGTTTAGTAAAAGGGGATAAATGAGCTCTCAACGTTATCAACTCCTTTTTCCTGTTGGCCATTTCTCTCTCTCTGCTCCTGAACATACTTTTGACTGTTAACATCCCCTTTCTACCTTTTTGGCCACGCTAAGCTCATCAGATATGGTCATCCCCAGGTCTTCGTTCAAGCACAAAAGTACTTCACCTCCTAAACGGCACCATTCCCTTGAGTTTTTGGTAGCAAAAGCATGACCATGCTTTTCTTTTTCTTGATTTATTTCCATTAAATTTTAGCTGCTAAATTATGGATCATTCTTTAAGCTAGTTAAGTCTCACTATCTATTTTGATGCGATGGTTCCATTATGAAAGCTGTTGACTTGGTACTTTGGGTGGAAGTTTAATCCTGATTAGTATTTCAGGGGCATTGCCAAGAGCAGCCTAGTTGTTATAATTGGGCTGCCTAGTTGTTATAGTGGGGCTGCCTAGTTGTTAAAAGGGGGGCAGCCTAGTTGTTATAAGGGGGGCAGCCTAGTTGTTATAAGGGGGCAGCCTAGTTGTTATAGTGGTCTCAAACACGTTGCTTGGGGGCCATTTGCGGCCTACCAGGTATCTACAGATGCGCCTAACAGTGGCTAAGGTCATTTCCAGGGCAAACCACACCTAGTATGACCTTAGGCGCTACTGGGCGCCTCTGTAGACATAGTTTTTAATTGGCACGGTCAATTACTGCACCGATTGAACCAATTAAAACAAGTTAGGCAGCGACAGGGCACCTACCAGGGCCTTTTAGAGAATTTGGGCCTAAGTGCGTAGGTACTCCGTTTGCACATACTGTATCTGGTGGTTCATTTTCAAAGGAGATTTATCCATGTTATCTCCCTTTGTAACTTGTATTTATATAAGGTCCAAGATTACCAAAGCCACACATACTCATCTACAATGCAGACTACTGTAAACAACTCTTCAGTACAGAGAAAGCTGATTTCTGAGCACTGCCAAACTGCTTCATCATTCCTTCATCATCTCGTGACCATAGACAGAAAGCTGCATCACTCAGCGTGCTTTATTTATTTATTCTGAGTCCGACTTCGTACATGCATCGTAATTCATAAATGAATTAGATGCAAAGCAAATGCCCACTGTAGCTGGGTATATTTTTCTTTTTCTGTTCACTGAGGTGACACCAATTGTTATTCGCAGAGCAATTAGTGGAAGTATCAGCTGTTCTGGGACTCATCAGTGGTCCTTCAGTCTGCTCCACAGTCAGCCACACTGTATTAAAAACGTGCTTGGCCTATGCTATGGTTAACAATGTCAATTGTCGGTCTGTTGTTTAGCAAATATAAGCCTATGTCAGCATCTGAAGAGTAGGTTAGCTATTAATTATAAGCTCCTTCTTGATGGAAATCCTATGGAAATGAGGTGCACAGTGCAACCGGGATGCCTCTGGATTGCACATTCTCTTGTTGTGAGACTGAGATAACTCTGCTAGTGGGAGCTATTAATTAAAGTAAACACAGTATTTGATTATTTGCCACGTTCTGAGTTCTCCCTGGGTTACCCCAGTCGTTGGCTGAAATGAAAGAGGAAGGGCACGTTATGACACAAATATCTTAAACCTCAAGCTCTGTTGATTAGCGTGTCTGCTCATCTGTGGAAATGCAGGTTACATTCTGCTGGATTGTATCGGCACTTGAAGGACCTGAGTGGTAGGATAAGTGAACTGGGTCAGACTGAACTGAAGCTTGTTATCTCCCCCTCATCTCGATTTGAAATAGAAGGCAAAAGGTAATTTTCGATCAAGTAGTAATTATTGGGGGGGGGGGTTCTATATTGCGTTCAGTGCACTGGAAACATCATTCCACAGAGTCTGCCTTCCTACAATGCTGTTTATATTGGGTTATTGTCTTTTATTTAATGACAGGCCTTTTGTAGATATTTCACTAATGTAGTTTCCAGAGAAAATGAAGTCACTTGAAACTGGTGAATGTGCACCAACAAATCAAAGGCATTTTCTAAGGCACTCTTCGCTTGGCACTAGTTAGCATGCAACTTAGAACTTCCTGTCACTATACAATAGTCAGTGGAGTTTTCAGGATATCCAATAAGACTAGGCATGAGATAAGTTTGCATACTTGCATAATTGCATCCAATTCAAATTCTACTGCCTGATATTCAAAGCATTACACGGCTCTTCCCCCTCCTATCTAAACAACCGCTTAAACCAAATCTCCACCTCAAGACACAGAAGAACCTCGAACCCTTTCGCCTTCCCCCCACTCAAAGGCACACATCGCAAGAAAATGTTTGACAACCTTCTGGCAACACAAGCAGCAAAACTCAACCATTCCATCTCCAATCTTATGTCAATATCAGACAACTTCAAAACATTCAGAAAAGAAATCAAAACCCTGCTTTTCAAAAAATTCATCCAAATATCTTAACCCCTCCTCTTTTACCTCCAGAAGATTCACCTACCTTCAGATAACCTTCCCCCAAATTACCCACCTTAACACCTTCCAATTAAACAAATACCATCAATAGATTGTAACCTACCCTCTCTAACTGCATTCCATATGTATTTTTCATACAGTTCTTCACTGTCAGTTTAATTTCCATCCTATAAATTCACATAGAATTTTTCTTTTTTCAACCATCTTTATTTTCTCTTCTTTATTAATTTCCAGGTACTTTAGTTAGATTGTGAGCCTTCGGGACAGTAAGGGAATTTTTAAGTACCTTCTTACTTCTCATTTATAATCTTAATGTATATTTTCTTCAAACCGCTTAAAACCTAACGGATGTAGCGGTATATAAGAAATAAATTACATTTACATTTACATTTACATAGTATACTGTATTCAGATTTACCTCATCCATATTCATTGCCCTGCTTTGCAGTGACTTTATGAAATTGTTTAAGATGATAATAACGGTCATTTATATTGGCAATTAGGCCTTGATTCTGCAAAGCGCGTCTAAAGTTAGGTGCAGTTTGGACATGCACGATAGGTGTCCTTTGCAGAATCGCGCTCAGCGACACTCAGCACTGTTTAGACGTCCTTTAGAGAATCAGATTTTAGGTGAGTTAGACATCCAAACAATGTCCTTAATGTTATAATATTTTATTATGATGATGATGTTATTAGAAAGGCAATTTTATGATGTTTTTCATTATAATTGTGAAACTGGGAGTTGGATCTGTTTAATGCTTTTATTTATTTCTCTTCAATCAGACAGAGTGACTGGGATTCGAACCAGCAACATTAGGATAGAAGGCTGTAGGTTTAACCAGTGTGCTACAAAGTGATCTAGCAAGCTGCATAGCAATTACAAAACTAGGTCTTATAGGCATTGTAAGGAAGTCTACTTTTGAGCATAGTTTGGGCTTCAGATAGACCCGAGTTCTATGGACAAAACATGTCTTTAATGCGATCTGCTAAATAGCTCTATGGGTTTTTATTTTTGCTTTATTAAGCTCAAGATACATTTCATAAGGCACCACATAAACAGGGCTCATCAAAACAGATATATTGCATGCAAAACCTTCTATTTGTGTGGGAAACAGCAATGTTATTTGCTACTTAGAGGAAAACATCCATTAACTGAAGCAGAGCATATGAAAAAAACACAGCTTTAGGTTTCTTGCTAAAAAGCTACCCTTTTTTCTGACTAAACAGTGCTGCAATCAGCTGATTCTTGAAAGCAAAGAAAGCACGTGGAAAAAAATATATAGATTGCATACATAACTTCATTTGAAACATAGAAACATAGAAATAGACGGCAGATAAGGGCCACGGCCCATCAAGTCTGCCCACTCCAATGACCCTCCCTATCTATCTTTGCGGATAGATCCCACAGAAGCTTAAACATGGAAAAAAACAGATATAGACCTTAGCATGGCTTCTACTTCATTGCAAATACCTGACAAGATCATAGCTTAGCTCAGTGGTCTCAAACCCGCGGCCCGGGGGCCACATGCGGCCCGCCAGGTACTGTTTTGCGGCCCTCTGTATGTTTATCATAATCACAAAAGTAAAATAAAAGTTTCTTGATCATATGTCTCTAGCTATAAATTATAATATTATTATTAAGACTTAGCCAGAAGGAAAGATTTATAAACTATAAAGAGTTTTACCTCATGCAAAATTGTCATTTCTGTAATAAGACATTAACTATTTTTTTTCTGAGGCCTCTAAATACCTACAAATCCAAAATGTGGCCCTGCAAAGGGTTTGAGTTTGAGACCACTGGCTTAGCTGATCCCTAAGCTATCATATCAGACGTGAGAAAGAACGACATTGGTGGAAGTTCTCACAGTGAGAACTGATAGTGAGTTCTTCAACAAGTTTCTTTAGAAGTTTGGCTGTCGGTACTTCTTTCAGTCTGTTCCTAAAGATCTTTTTCAAGACTACCTGAAATAGAGCTACCAATGTAATATCCTGTTATCAGTTTGGTATGTCCCCTGAGGAAGGCAGTGTTCTGCTCAAACCAGGATCCTAGTTGGGACATCCCATAGAAACTTTCAATAAAATCCCTTGTCTTGTATTGTGACATCGGCTTTGCCTTTCTTTTTGCTTCTCGCTATGCTGGGCAAAGGAAGACTCCCCTTTTTCTGTTGAATAGCAGCTATTTGCCAGATCCCTGTGATTCCAGTTTTGTTATCTGTAGAGAATAAAGAGCCAAGTATAGAATTATATCTATTCTGGAATTTCTGATGTGGGTTTCTTTGCTCCTTGCAAACGAGTCTTGCAAGTGTGAGCAAGGCCTAGCTAAGGCATTTGTTCCCCAGCATACTGCATAAACTAGGAGGCTATTAAAGAGTTTGACTTTTTTTTTTTCCTGTTCATTGAAGCAGGGATTTAGAAACTAGTTCCGAGATTTGTAGGCAGTAAAGGCTGCACGAGCCACTTAGTATGCAGTAATGCAGCTGCACTAATGCCCCCATACATCCCCCTTAAAAAAAACTTGAAAAATGTTTACCACATTCATTATTGAGCGCTAAGGGCACCGTGAAGTACGCCATTTTAAGCTGTGTTAGATTTGTGATAGTGCCTATCATAGCTTCGTAAAAGAAATAGAGAGTTCAGTAACACGTCCAAGGTCAGTGGGAATTTGGATTCTTGGCTCTCCGGTTCCCAGACTGCTACTCCTGGAGGCAGGGAGCATGCACATCCTTGGTATACTGTACAACAGTGATGTCCTTCCCAAACGTTACATTTAAAAATAATAGAATTACGAGACCGGTTCTCAGTTTGTTCCCAAAACGGAATAAGTTCAAAGACAAGCTGAAATGTTTCTTTGCCCATTTTTTAATCATTCTGATCCTCAGGCTCCTAGATCTCTCTTCAAAGCCCACTGCATTACTTCAGCACTCTGTGAAAGTGAAACGGGCTTATTATTTGAAAATACGTAGTCTTTTCACCTTCAACAAATGCATCATTATCTACAGCACACTAATTAAATCAAATGCCATTTCTCTAAAACATCGGATGGCAGAGCCTTCCCTCTGCAACTTTCATAATCTCATCTGCTGACAGTACAAACGTGTTTCAAATTTACATTATCTTTTTCCTCCCAGAGGTTATTATACAATGCAAATATCATCTTCACAGCTAACTTATTACACAGAACTATACGAAACAATACATAACCTAGACTAGATGTTCTCAACTCTGAATTTTATGGTTATCAGTGAAACCAAGCTCTGCAAATTTACTTTGTTCTTAGACTATGAACATGCAAACTATGTTCATTCTGGCTATCCTAAAAAATAGACCAGTTTGTGGTCCTTACCTGTGAACACCTGACTGAGACTAGGCAGCTGGCTAGGATCAGTAATTGTTGCCTTAAAAAAATTGACGTCCTTAGCATACTTGTTCTATACTAGGCATGTTCCATGCTGGCACAGTTCTGGTCACTAAAGCTGCTGCTTCTAGTTTCCCTGGAAGGTGTCATTCCATGTCTTTGCTGAAATGGTGGCATGAACTATGGTAATCTCTAGGATTTTATTTATAGCGCCCTCTTGTGAGTAGGCCTAGCTCTAGGGTTGACCTGTCAGGAGCCCCCTTGGGCTGGCTTCATTTGTCCTTGAATGCTTGGCACATTAAAAAGGATGTTGGTGGTGGGAGCCCACTTCCTTACTAGAAAAATAAGTCACTGTGAATAAGGCTGGCTGACAATATTTACAAATTTTATTTATTTAGGGCCAGATTCTGTAATGGGCCCCTAAAAAAGCTAGGTGCCTATTGCATGTCAATCACACTTAGGTGCCCATTACAGAATCATGCTTGGCAGCGCTTAACTTAAAACTTAGGCACCTGTAATGCAGGCCAGGGTTTTAAAGAACATAAGAATTGCCGCTGCTGGGTCAGACCAGTGGTCCATCGTGCCCAGCAGTCCGCTAACATGGCAGCCCTTAGGTCAAAGACCAGTGTCCTATTTAAATCTAGCCTTACTTGCGTATGTTCTGTTCTAGTAGGAACTTATCCAACCTTGTCTTGAATCCCTGAAGGGCGCTTTCCCCTATAACAGCCTCCAAAAGAGCGTTCCAGACCTCCACCACTCTCTGGGTGAAGAAGAACTTCCTTACGTTTGTACGGAATCTTTTCCCTTCTAACTTTAGCGAGTGCCCTCTCGTTCTCTTCACCTTGGAGAGGGTGAACAATCTCTCTCTCTCTCTCTCTACTAAGTCAGAAGGGGATCACGAGTAGATCGGAAGATGTAATAATGCCACTTTATAGAGCAATGGTCAGACCGCAGTTGGAATACTGTGTACAACACTGGTCTCCATACCTCAAGAAAGATATAACTCTGCTGGAGAGGGTACAGAGGCGAGCCACGAAACTTGTCAAGGGATTGGAGAATTTGAGCTACAAAGAGCGCCTTAGGAAATTGGGACTGTTTACCCTCGAGCAGAGAAGACTGAGAGGGGATTTAATAGAGACTTTTAAATTAATAAAGGAATTTGATAAAATAGACCAAGAAGAAGCATTACTAACTTTTTCGGAGGTGACACGGACAAGAGGTCACAGACTGAAACTGAGTGGCAGCAGGTTCAGGATGAATGTCAGGAAGTTCTTTTTCACACAGCGAGTGCTGGGAATTTGGAATGCTGTCCCGGAGGATGTTGTGACAGAGATTACTGTTCTGGGATTCAAGCGCAAGTTGGATGCACACCTTCTTGCAAATCATATTGAGGGCTACGGTATATCTGGGTCTCCAATCAGGAGTACCTAAATGGGCCGCCGCGTGTGCGGATCACCGGACTGGATGGACCTCGGTCTGTTCCGGTGAAGGCTTTTCTTATGTTCTTATGTTAATTCCTTTCAATATCTTGAATGTTTTGATCATGTCCCCTCTCAGTCTTCTCTTCTCAAGGGAGAAGAGGCCCAGTTTCTCTAGCCTCTTGTACGTTTTTCAATTTAGATAGGTGCCTATCTAGGTGGGTGTCTAACTTTAGCCGCTGGTTACAGAATTTAGGCCTGAGTTCCAATATGGGGACTTCTTGTTGCTTCTTCTCATTTCATAAGTTCTATTCTCTACAAATTCTCTGCATTATTTTAGCACAGTGTCTTATATTCCTAATTCATATAACTTCAAAAGTAATAGGGGGTGATTGCGTCGAATGCAGCAGAAAAGTCTGTTTACTCTTATGCAGCTAAGATTTCGTATTTGATGTTAATTCCAGCAGTACGGTTTCTGTACTATACATGGTTCTAAATCCATGTTGTGAACTATAAAATCCATCAGTTAGGTTTAGATAGTCTGTTAGAATTCTGCATTAATTTATAACTAACAATTTTGCAGGCCATAATAGGAAGCTAGCCACTGCCAAAAGTTTGTAGTCATCAGGCAAGTAGTGGGAGGGGTGCAGGGAGGATGTTTGTTCTGGCAGGGAGGAGGAGGTTCCAGGGGACCTGCTGCTCCTCAGGTCCCGGACATTCACCAGCCTCCCCACCCGTCATGGTTGTCAGTATAGTCCTTGATTCAAAGGTTTCCTGTTTGCTGCTGTCGGCTCTGAAGATTATGGCCTCATTTACACAGAATTTCTCATCCTGAGACATGACATTCTTTTAAGTGTTTTGCAAAGATGCCGTAAACAACATTTTCAAAATGAAAGTATTGTTTGGCATTTAAAAAATGGCCAATACTTTGCAGAATTTCAATACTGCTTTGCATGACTTTGACCTTTAGCCAGGACTTTAAAATGATTTTTCTTACTGCTTGGAGTGTTAACCCTATCGTACCTTAAGTAAAGAGACGTTATAAAAATAGGTAAAAGGGGAATTTTAAGCTCTGCCTAAAAATATCAAATGCCAAGCTAATATCCAAAGGGACACATGGGCTTAAAGCCCACCGCTGGCGCTGACCCTGGATATTCACTGACAGACTGCCATTGGATATCCAGGATTTTCAAAAGGTGGCTAACTAATCAACATTTTGCCGCTATTCAACACTAACTAGCCATCGACTACCACATAAGATTTATGCGGTCTTGGCTAGAGATACCAGACGTCCAGATTTTCCCCAGACGTGTCCTCCTTTTTAAGGACATATCCGGCGGTCCGGACGGCTTTTCAAAACCCGGCACTTTGCGTCATACCAGCGCATACGCAGATGCCCTCCCGACAAGCAGACCAGGTTGAGGGGGTGGGACTAGAGGCGGGGCTAGGGGCAGAATGGGCCGTGACTAGGGCAGAATGGGGTGGGCCTGGGGGTGGGGCGATGGGCCCGGATTTTTATTCCCGAAGATATAGGGGGTCCTTTAATTAACCGATTAAGCGCGTGCTAATGTTTACCACCCGCTAAATGCTAAGATGCCCATAGAATATAATGGGTGCCTTAGCATTTAGCGCACGCTAAATCAGTATTTAAATCAATTAGTGCACGCTAAATCAATTAGTGTGCACTAAATCAATTAGTGCATGCTAAATCAGTTAGCGTGCGCTAAATCAGTATTTAAATCAATTAGCGCATGCTAAATCAGCGCACGCTACATCAGTTAGCCCATGCTAAATCAGTATTTAAATCAATTAGTGCATGCTAAATCAATTAGTGTGCGCTAAATCAGTTAGTGTGCGCTATATCAGTATTTAAATCAATTAGCGCATACGCTACATCAATTAGCGCACGCTAAATCAGTTAACGCATGCTAAATCAGTATTAAAATCAATTAGTGCATGCTAAATCAATTTGTGTGCGCTAAATCAGTTAGTGCACGCTAAATCAGTTTGCACGTGCTAAATCAGTATTTAAATCAATTAGCGCATGCTCTCCCAGAGTCTGTTATAAGGGAAAACACGCTCCAGGGATTAAAGACAAGGTTGGACAAGTTCCTGCTGAGCCGGTATGAACGCAGGTAGGGCTGGTCTTCGACCTGGGTGCCACCACGTGAGCGGACTGCTGGGCACGATGGACCACCGGTCTGACCCAGCAGCGGCAATTCTTATGTTCTTATGTTAGCGCTCGCAAAATCCGTATTTAAATCAATTAGCACGTGCTCAATCAGTTAGCGCCTTAGTAAAAGAAGCCTTTAATTATTTCAATCCCTCCCTAATGTCTGTTCTCTTGCTGATCAGTGCCTGCCTAGTCAATATTTTCTTGATACATGATCTTCATCTACTTGTGTTTGTTTTCTGATTTGTTTTTGGTGTTACTTTCACTTTAATCAAATGTTTATCTTGAACATTGTTGAAATAATTTAAAAACCACGATGCATCCTAAAATCCCACACTATGATTTTTTTTTTTATTGAAATCTACTTATTTTGAAAATGGGCATTTTACAATTCAATGATTTTGTGTATCATTTCTTCAAAAGGAAGTTTTAAGAAAAAACCATGTCCCGTGACTCAATCTGATTTATCTTGTTTTTAGAGCCTCACTTGCTGATCTGCTCTTTAATGTGTATCCATTCTTTGAAACACAGAGGGGTGAGGGATGGAGAGTATATTTAAAATTCTTTGGATATTTATACAGTCCCACTTACCTCTGCCTCCAGCCATTAAGAGTCTGCTTTTTTTTTATTATTATTATGGCAGACATTTCATAGTATTAAAAAAGAGAAATGATTCTAAGTGCAGGCTGAAAATTCTTTGCTGCATCCCTTTTGTCCTATTTAATCTGCGATTCATCCGTTCTACTGAGCAGTATTCAGGAGCTGCTCTGTCGGTGTCTTTGTATGGAGCATATTTTGTGTCTTTGCATCATCATCTTCTTATCAATGGAAGGAGAGCAACTGGAGCACATGCCGTTGGCAGTTTGTCAATTTCACTGTGTCTTCTATCAAAGAACATTCAATGACAGAGGTTATGATGAACAGCTCTTCTGGTTCCACCGTTACCGAGCCGTCCCTGGAGGATTCGGTGTGAGCTGCAAGTTGCAGAGGATGTTTGCCCGAGTCCTTGAAGGAGAGGAGATAAAACAATAGAAAAGTTTTCTTTTTAGTTCAATTATTTTTATTTTTCCTAAGGACTAAAATAATTTGGCAGCATTGTATGTTATTTCATACAGGATCACGATTTCACATCGTACAAATGCGGTTGTTTCTTCATTCTAATCTGTGGCAACAATTGCTGGGTTTTTAATTCAAATGACTTTGCTTCCAAGACCAGTTTTCCTTTATGTTGTACTAGTGTTTTCAGGTATGTATATGCGTGGAGGGAAATAATTTTTTTAAAAAAACAAAAAACGTCTGGTAAGTCCCCTTTTGGCCTAAGTCCCTAGACGTAGAAAGCAGGCAGCAGGAAAATGTCCATTCTCAAAAAATAATCTAAAATGAGGGTTGTTTTTTTTTTTTAGAATGACCTACCTCTAGGTTGAGCAGTTTAATCGCCCAGACCACCACTACGTCTATCCTTACCACACATTCCTGACCAAAAAAATCGGCCCAAGTCCCAAATGCCCAAAACAAGACCTATTTAGTCCTTTGCCTATAAGCAGGATTCTGTAACCGGCATGTGTTTGAGGAGGGTGTCCGGCAGGAGGGATTGGGCATCCCTCCTGCTGGCGAAGATCATGCTGCTTCGGGGAGGATGTCCGGAAGGAGGTACTGGGCATCCCTCCTGCCGGTGAAGAGCGCGATAGTGCCGGTGGTTCAGGGGTTTTTCTGGCAGGAGAGATTGGGCATCTTTCCTGCCATGATCGTTGCTGGGAGAGGGTGGGGCATGGTTCCACGATTCTCTTTTAGGTGAAGGACTGGCCCCTCCTTCGCCTGAAAGGTCTTCTTCTCGACGTTTGGGACTTGGGTGATGTTTGGTTGGAAATGTGTTGTAAGCATACACATAGTGGTGGTTTCTAGGTGATTAAACTGCTGAACGTACAGGCAGGCCAATCTCGATATAAAAACACATTTTGGATGGTTTTTTTTTTCCCCAGAATGGACATTTCCCTGCCTAGGGTCTTAGGCCAAAAGGGGACATAGACGTTTTTGATTATGCCCCTTCACGTAATTATAACTATACATGCTATAAACAGCCAAGAAACATTTAACTATACTTGCTATTGTAGATACAGACATCAGAGATACGTTTTCAACTATACATGCAATAGTATATATAGACATCCAAGATAACTAATCAACTATGGTAGATATAAACCACCTAGATACACTAATCCACTAGAGTAGAAATAAAACCTCCTAGATACTCTAACTGTACATGTCTTGGTGAGGAACTAAGCAGTATGGCCTAATTTATGAGTTTTATCTGAGCTCATTTAGACTTACCCTCTCCTTTACTAACAAGTTGCAAGGGTTTTAGCGCTGGCAGCAGCGGTAACTGCTCTGACGTTCATATAATTCCTATCAGCGTCGGAACAGTTACCGCCGCTGTCAGCGCTAAAACCCGCACTACGCATTAGTAAAGGAGGAGGTTAGTCTTTTCAAGGTGCTGGGTTTGTGAAGGGGAAGGTTTTCAAGGCCTTCCTAAAGTTCCATTGGTCGTCCAGTTCTCTGATAGATGGGGGGATGAAGTTTCATAGTTTGAGCATAAAGTGTGAGTAGGCATGCCTGGGGCTGATTCTGTTTTGAGGGCACGTCCAGGGGGTTGAGACAGCTGTCTTTTTTTCTGGGATTTTAACGGTCAGCCTGAGTTATAGATTGGTAGTTTGGGAATCTTATAGCCTGGTACCAGTTTCTTGAAGGTTTTGAACGCCAGGACTAGGGCTTTGAAGATACAGTGCTTCTTGATAGGCTGTATCTTCAAACGCTGATGTTAGCGCTGGAGTGACAAAGTCACAGATTCTCAAGTTTTTTAATAGGCAGGTATCAACCAGAAATTATAACAATCATTAATGGAGAAGGTTGAACTTCTCTTGAAGCCTGGAACTTCAGTCTGTCCCTGTTCTTATAGTTCCCATCTGTTTTGTACTGGTGCTAGAACTCTTAGCTCAAAGGGCCCAGGAGAACCCTAACAGTAAAGAAGTGAAAGCGCTGAAAGGACAACACAAAATAGCTATGTTGACATTGACATCCCATAATTTCGTTAAGGTGTTTTGGTAATACAGCATACTGCAAATACGACTGAATACTGAATATAAATTTGGCACAGGCCTTATGTGATCGGCTTTGGGGAGCTTTCCGTTTAAATGGACAAGAGACCGCATTAGATATCTTGGAATAAATCTTATAAGGACAATGGGGGCAATTTATGGAGTAAATTAGCCTATTTATTTAGGGGAAAATTCTAGAAGCGGCAGTAGGTGACCTACTGGTGCCTAAGTTAATTAACAAGCACCATTTGGGCATGACTAACGCCGGAAGTGGTGTTAGGTGGCCTAAAGCACCTACGTAGATAAGATTCGTGACAAAGTTAGTCTGGCCTACATTTCTAGCACCTATCTTTTGTGGAGATGCGATTCTTTATAGGGCACCGTCATGTGATTGACACACGATCAACGGCCGTTTCTTAGGCAGCCGCTGATCTCAACGCCCTATAGAGAATCTGGGCCTTAGTATTTATATACCACTTATAGCTTTTACATTTAGGTTTATGTTTAGGTACTCAAATATTTCTCCCTATCTGTCCTGGTGGGCTCACAATCTGATTAACATACCTGGGGCAATGGAGGATTGAGTGTTACAAGGAGCATCGATGGGTTTGAACCTGTAATCTTAGGGTGCTGAGGCTACGGTCCTAACCACTAGGACACTCCTCCACTCCAATGATGATTCAGCAATTTTATAGGGACATAGAGATTTGATCAAAATTGACCATATTGTGGCTGGGTTGAATGGCAACATTAAAGACAAACATGCTCCCCATATTAAACATAGAAATATGACAGCAGATAAAGGCCAAATGGCCCATCTAGTCTGCCCATCCGCAGTAACCATTATCTTGATAGGCTTAAGAGCGATAAATCCCCGGGACTGGATGGTATCCATTTGAGGGGCATCAAGGAACTGAAAGGGACTATAGCTGAACTGCTTCGAATAATAGCCAATCTGTCGATTAAATCGGGAAAGATTCCGGAGGACTGGAAGGTGGCGAATGTTACGCCGATCTTCAAAAAAGGTTCCAGGGGAGACCCGGGAAACTATATCTTTCTCAAGCTCTCCTAGTGGAAATGCTTAAGAAGGAAGCAAAGTGTATTTTATCATTTCTTCATTCTTTGCCTGAAACTATCCACCTGGTTTCTGTGTGAAAATGAACACTTCCCAGTATAGTTACATCAAAACTCAAAGAGATTGCATCTACTGTAGATGTTGACAGTATTACTCTTTATTAATTGCATCTCTGCAGCCTACTGTCAACATTCACAGTAGATGCAATTTCTTTTATTCAGCTTCTTTGAAACTGAAATAATTTACTCTTTATTAATCGCATCTCTGCAGCCATTATTTCGGTGTGGATGAGGATGCTTTAATTTGAGACTTTTAGTGCTCTTTATAGATGTCCTATTGACATACAGAACCAAACCTTGACACCCAGCAGAGTCACTCGCACCAACCCGTGTGAACGGACTAATCTCCCAGCCTGTCTTTGTTTTTTAAATTAATTTCAGTGTGATCGTAAAGTCTCTTTTGAATGATTAGCCTGAGACAGTTTTAATCTTGCAAAATTTATATGAAACTAGTGATCTATTACAGAGGAAGAAGTCTGAAATGGTTGTTAAATTAAGTTTCTTCTTTTTATATCTTGCCATAAGCAATTGGATGTATATCATAAGCACATTTGCCTGGCTGTATGCAGTAGTTAAGTACAATACTTTTTATTTCACCATCTTCTTGGAAGCACAAGAGCGGTTTACAATAGTAAATAATAAAGGCGATAAGAGAGACAGATAGGAAAGCAGAAATACAAGAAGAAAACAAATTACAGACTGACTGTCGACCGAGACGAGCCTCACCCAATCACTCCTTAAAACGCTTGGTTGTAAAAACAGGTTTTGAAGCTGATCTTAAACCTAGAAAAAGATGCTTCACTGCAAAGGTAATCAGGAATGACATTCCAACGGGAAAAGGCTATAAAGTAAAAGGCTGAATGTTGTTTGGAGTCAAAAAACGCCAAAGATGGTGAAGGGGCTCCCAGTGAGCCGCCCTGTTAGCAAGAGTGATCTATGAGCAATAAGCATGTTAGAAAGATGAGGATTTATATCAGGTTTCAATTGGTGTAAATTCTCGTGCCCAAAATTGGCGCTAGTGCACCATTTATAGACTAGCTGATTGCATTCATTTTTTTGGCACCCAAATTTGGGCACCATTTACCAAATTTACTCCTCATTTATGAACACATCGGAGCAGTTACCGCCACTGCTTGCGCTAAAACCCGCGCTCTGCGTTCGTAAAAGAGGAGGTTAACCCTTAAGGGCTATATGGCAACACGCGCATTTAAACTCATCCTAGTCCTACTACTGTTCTCCCTACTCATAGAGAAATGGAAAACTGCAGGATACCACACACATTCTATACCCATCCTCACAACAACACACAGACTGGTTCAACCCAACAGGAAAGTCCAAACCCCCAGAACCCTGACACCTTGTCCATCATCCAACCACGAAAACATTCTCACAATCTGGGGAAAAAGACCCCCAACAAAACCTAAGACAAGACCACAAAAACTTCAAACACCTTCCAGAACACTAATCAACACACTAACTACTCACCCTCTCATAAAATTCACATCAATAGCATGCGCATATATGAATATACGATCTATCAACCCAAAGACAGAACTAATCAAAGACTGGCTGATCAAAGATAATCTAGGTTGCCTCTTCCTAGCCAAAACCTGGCTCACTTCTGACTCAGACCCTAGCATTACTGAATTCTGCCCAAACGGATACAAACTAAAGCTAGTATGTAGAGAAAAGAGAAGAGGAGGAGGTCTAGCAATCATTGCAAAAAACAACTTCAACATTAAAGTCCTAGCCATGCACTCCACCCCCCACCTAGACCTTCTAGCCTGCCAACTTTCTGACAACACTCTCACAGGAACTCTGAACTGCCTTCTCTGCTATGTCACACCAGGAAAATGGAACACCTCTAAACAAGAACTCGAAGAATTTATCCTCCAGCATTCCCTCTCCTCCACACATAACCTGATCCTAGGAGACATCAATCTCCACTTAGAAGACCACACCTCCAAACAAGTAGCGGACATTCTTTCATACCTCAACACCCTATCTTACCAGATACTCAATCCCGAACCCACGCATGAAAAGGGCCATCAACTTGATATAGCCGCTTACACTTCCCCCAACCTTAACACACAAAACATCCACATCACCAACGGCTCATGGCATCCCACCTTATGGTCTGACCATTACAAGTACACCTTCACAATTAACTGGGTGCAGAATAACAACAAACCCACGCCACACACAACAAGCTTCAAGTCCAGAAAGAAAATCGATCCTACCACATTCTGGGACACAGTAGACCCAGAAATAGACCTAAACAATCCCAAAGGATTCATAAACACCTGGCGCTCCACAAGTGAATCCGCTTTAAACAAACTAGCACCACTAAAAACAAAAAATAAAATATGCAGACCATCAGACAAATGGTTTGACGCCGAACTCCTACACCTAAAAAGACAATGCAGACAATTAGAAAGGACATGGAAAAAACAGAAACAAGACCACACCAAAACAGAATGGAGACACCAAATCAAACAATACAAAATCAAGCTGAAGGAAAAAAGAACAGACTACTACTCCAAACTCATTGGCACCGATAAACCGGACACAAAAAAACTTTTCAACCTTGTCAGAAATCTCACCGATACCAAACCCCACCTCGCCACCCTAGGAAACCAAACTCCAACAGCCTCCCAACTAGCAGACCATTTCAAACACAAAATCATCACAATCAGATCCACATTTAACAACTCTCAAAACATCTTAGAAGAGATACTAACAAACCCCACAAAAGACGAAGGCACCTCAGCAGATAGGATCTGGACCGACTTCCCAACGACACAATGGTCAGACCTAGACCAGCTGTATAAAAAATACAGCAAATCTTCATGTGATTTGAACAATTGTCCTCCTTATCTACTAGCTACAGCGTCCACTAAATTCACAGCTGGTCTCACGCTATGGCTGCAAACCACCCTAAGGGAAGGTCAGTTCCCCCCGGAACTTGGCGAAATCATAATTACTCCCATACTAAAAGACCCCAAAGGCCCAATAGACAGCCCAACAAATTATAGACCAATCGCTTCTATACCTCTATACGTCAAACTCATAGAGGGTCTAGTAGCACAATATCTCGCCAATTACCTAGAAGACCACCACATCCTACACCCTACTCAATCCGGATTCAGAACCAATCACAGTACTGAAACACTTCTGGTTTCCCTACTAGACATAGCCCGTCAGCACCTCAGCAAAGGAAATAAGTTACTAATCATCCAACTCAATCTTTCAGCAGCATTCGACTTAGTTGACCATTCCATACTACTCCAGATACTAGATGCCATAGGAATATCAGGTAATGTTCTCAACTGGTTCCAAGGATTCCTCAAAACAAGATCATACAGAGTCAAGTCAAATGATCTTCTATCCGACTCATGGTCAAACCCCTGCAGAGTTCCACAAGGATCCCCTCTATCGCCCATACTTTTCAACCTCTTCATAGCATCCCTAGGCACGGCCCTAGATGCCCTAAACATTACATCCTTCAGCTACGCGGATGATATAACCATCCTCCTCCCCTTCGACATCCAAGACCCCACCTCCAACGGACGCCTGGAAACAACATTAGAAACTGTAGAAAAATGGATGACGAACCACAAGTTAAAACTGAATGCGGAGAAAAACAAATTCCTACTACTAGAGAAGGAACAAAAACCATCCCTAACAGAACTAGATGTAAACACAATCAAATATCCAATACAGAATACTCTCAAAATTCTGGGAACACACCTAGACAGAGGCTGCACAATGCAAACACAAATACACAAAACCATAAAAAAAACATTCTTCACCATGCGAAACCTAAGAAAAATAAGAAAATTCTTTTCCAAAGAACACTTCAAGATCATTGTACAATCCCTCATACTCAGCTCCTTAGATTACTGCAACAGCCTCTACCTATCTTGCCCAAATACTATGATAAAACAACTACAGACAGTTCAGAACACAGCTATCAGACTCATCTACTCGCTCAGCAAATTCAACCACGTCACACCCGCCTATGTAGACTCTCACTGGCTTCCGATAAAAGCAAGAACTCAATTCAAACTCTACTGCTTACTTTTCAAAGTAACCCATGGTATGGCCCCCAATTACCTGAACAACCGTCTTTGCCGCTACCGACTACCCAGATCAAGAAGAACTCAGAATCTTTTCACCTTCCCCCCTCATAATGGTACCCGACGTAAGAAACTTTACGACAGCCTTCTAGCAACTCAGGCAGCGAAAATTGACCCCACCATCACCAAACTGATGATCAAAACAACAGACATCAAAGTGTTTCGGAAAGAAATCAAAACATTTCTTTTCAAAAAACATGTCCTTACTTAATATTCCCCTCCCCAATCGCACATGCACTCTCCCCAGCAAATAACACACTAGTCATCCCCTTGAACCTCATTTATGAAAAATATCCAAACTCCTAAATAAGCATCTCCCTTAGGTATCCATTTAACCTTCTCCTAAAAAAGCATCTCCTTTAGGTATCCACTTAACTGATTCCTTCAAGTTAGGTATCTTTCTTCAGTTGCCTATATTGTTTTCCCCACCGAACCTTGTAACTACTTGAACCCTCAAGTTATTCTATCGATAAATCCAGATATCTTATACTTGTATTTCTATACCACAACATGTAATTTACTTAAATCGTTGTAATGTAATTCTCTCGGTAATGTCCTGATCTCTTTTAACTGTAATCCGCTTAGAACCGCAAGGCACAGGCAGAATAGAAATCACAAATGTAATGTAATGTAATGTAATATATAGCAAAACTTTACTACTAACCCAATTTGTTGTTCGAACTAAAGCTTAGAGCAATTTCTCTCAAACTGTGTGCCACAGCACAGTGGTGTGTCCTGAAGAGATTTTTATCGCCGGCCGTGGCAGTAAAAGTTCCAATGCTTATAGAATTCCTATGAGCGTTAGAGTTGGGGTTTGTTTGTTTTTTCTTAAATCATACTTTATCAACCTGTTTTGCATGGAGAGTCCTTTTTTTTATTCTTTATTGATTTTCTAAACTTGATTGATGCCTATGTAATTGTATGTTTTGTTGCTGAAATTTAATAAAAAATTTTCCTGAACTTAAAAAAAAAGTGCAATATACAAATCTGTATCATATAATAAGTTAATAAAAGCACATTCAACTTACAAATATGCATAACCAACCATTTTCTCTCCCCCCCCAATGATTATTCAATAAAACACAGAAACATAGACTATCCCAATAACCTTACCCTATTCAGATTAAAAATATCCTCCCACCCCAGGTGGACATACTCAAAAGTCAATTAGGTCAGAAATAGCCCC
This sequence comes from Geotrypetes seraphini, assembly GCF_902459505.1. Lineage (NCBI taxonomy): Eukaryota > Metazoa > Chordata > Amphibia > Gymnophiona > Dermophiidae > Geotrypetes > Geotrypetes seraphini. Next base: position 32,573,153 of record NC_047101.1, on the reverse strand, counting down.
CCCCCTCCCTTTCCTGGATGTATACGAAAATAAACTAAAACTGACTCATAATCAAAGACCTACTATAGTGATAAAAAAGCCTAATGTGGCTTCATAAAAGAGGGCCAAAATGTGATGGTTCACTAGATCAAAGGCAAGAAAAAGATGAAATGAAACAATAATCCTTTTCAAAGCCTAAAGGTCTCTCAATTTTGCTCAAAAGGATAGTCAATAACATTTCAGTGCTGTGTTTCTCTCTAAATCCTCATTGAGGTGGAATCAAGATGGTGGCTTGATGCCGCAGTTTTTTTGAATTTTTTTCCTGCTTACCTAAATGGTGAAAAAAAAAGTCGAAGACAGAGGTCTTCCCGGAAGAATCTGTTGCAGCCCAGACTGGTCCGATGGATGTTTTCGTGGAACGCGGCTCCCAACCAAAGCTACCGGAGGAAGATCCCTTGACTGGAGATAACGCGCAAGCTGAAGCGTGTGAATTCTCCTTTGAGGGTGCCACACTGTCCCCGGAGGAGTGGAGGAGAGGTTGGAGGTGAACCCGATGCAGGACATCCCGTTGCCAACCCAGCAGGGAGTGAGGGCTGACCCTGAGTGGAAGCAGGAGGAGCGGTTTGAACCATCGAAGAAGTCGACGGGGGTACTGCAACAAACTCAAGCAATTTCGGTGATCACTGCTGTGACATCTACCTCGGGCCTTAGAACTGAGTTTGTTCCCCTACAGAGGCTGAAACTATTCAATATGGAATCGATTTGGGAGGCTATTTCTAATTTACAAATCTCCCTGGGTAATCAAATGGAGCAACTTTCCACAAAGTGTACTATGGTGCTCTCAGAAAATCTTGAATTAAAGACAGGAGTTTTGACTTTGGAAAATAAATCGGACAAAGTAGAAATTAGAGTAAAAACTTTGGAAACTCAAGCCTTGACCTGACTTTAAACAGGAAATGCTGGGAAATTTCACCAGGTCTAATCTGCGGATTATTAATTTTCCTAAATATTCTCCAATAACTGCAATAGTTTTGTTTAAAAGATATTTGAGTGAAATTCTAAAAGTACCTGAGGCCTCGTATCCGCCTCTCTCTAAAATATAGTATTTACCTAGAAGATTAAAATCTCAAAGTCCTGCTGATAGTTTGGATTTATCTAACTTCCTTGAGAAATCGGATACTCAGGCCAAGGAGTCAGCCACATTACTTGTACAGTTTGCAATAGATTCTGATAGGGAATGGATGCTTAAATTGTTTTTTAAATATAAAGATGTTCCCTTTTTGTCTAACATAATAAGAATATATCTCATCCGACTCAGGCATTTCAGTTGGGTGCAACATTTGTTCTGAGATACCCTTGTAAATGTGTTTTGGTCTTTAAAGAAAACAGATCTGTTTTCTATGAGCCACAGCAGTTATCTAAAGTTATTTCCGCTAAGGGGCAACCTATTACTATATCATGAGTTTTTGTTGCTCGGTAAGGAAAAGTTTGAGAGTTACCTAGCCTCATCTTTAGTTTTCTCTTTGCTTTCTGCCGTTTAAAATTTCAGCTACGCCTCTATATATAGTGGACTAACTACAATTTGCTGTTTAAAAAATTTCTTTCCTTTTGTGAAATTATGGTAATAATGGAGCAATATTTCATAGTTGAATCTTTGACAACAAGATGTTTTTTCTTTTCTTGACTTATAAGATTGTCAAATGTTATAAATCCTCATTGAGGTGGATACAATAAATTGATTTTCTCTAGAAAATTACTTACTTGGAAGAGAACAGTTTTTTTTCTATTCTTTTTGTAATTAATTTATTTGTATTGAGTTTAAACAAATTACAGGCCAAACTTGTTACAGAAATCAAGATTGGGGGTCGAGTTACTTTGGATGAATAAAGATCAATCAGATGAGTTGAAAGACACTTTTATTTGTGCACCTTTCTGATTGGACAATTCCACCCAGTTTTGCTACTTTGTACTTTTGTGGATTTTGTTTCCCCTGTTATCTGCGCCCCTATTAGCACATGGTCATCAGCGCAGGGCGCATGTTTTCTAGGCTAATCATGTGCTAACCAGTTAGCATAGAACATGCCTTCTACAGTTACTACAATGGAAGCTGCACTTCTTTGAGGGAGTAAACAGACAGATAGACAAGGGCGACCCGGTCGACATAGAACATGCCTTCTACAGTTACTACATAGGAAGCTGCACTTCTTTGAGGGAGTAAACAGACAGATAGACAAGGGCGACCCGGTCGACATAGAACATGCCTTCTACAGTTACTACATAGGAAGCTGCACTTCTTTGAGGGAGTAAACAGACAGATAGACAAGGGCGACCCGGTCGACATTGTCTATCTGGATTTTCAGAAGGTGTTTGACAAACACAGGATTATGGACTGATCCAGAAACTACATGGAACACTTGAGCATCCTCTCTAATGTGCAGTAAGCAGGTGTTAGTGATTATCATCGCTTAGTAAAAGGGCTTTTCTGTTTGAAGAAGATCCCATTAAACTTCATAAGAGTCAGTTAGTTCACAATCACAATTCAAATCACAATTCAATCACAGATCACAATTCAAAGGATCAATTTCAAATCGAAATGGGCACAGCAGTGGCTTTTCAACTTCTTAGCACATCCACTGATCCCTCCATCCGAACCACCAGGAGGTCTGTAGTTTGCTGGTAGGGAAGCATTGATTGGAGTTTTTTTCAGTATTGGTTGGATCAATCCGCTTCAGTTTTCAAACTGCAAGCACTTGACCTAAGCTGCGTCTGGCAGTTACATTTTTTTTGCAAGATGAAATCTGTCTCTGGATTAAAGACCGTACTTAAATCAAATCTTGCTCCTCGATTTTGAGTATCATTTATCCCCCCTTGAATAAGAATCTTTTCAAAGTTTTCAGCAGAAAGTTCTGAGATCTGATTAGAAACCAAGCCTTTTAATGTGGGATCTAAGGAGTCAAATGATGTGGCAAAGTTGCTTTGCTTGATTGCTCCTAGTCTGGATAAGTGATGGAAATTAAGCTTTCTTGGTGGCTCTCAGACTTCATTGGTAGTAATGTAGACTCTGTCCAACTGGCACAAATTTACTTTTTCTCCAAACACTTTCCACACTTTGTGCATGCTGATGAGCAAAGATATAAACCATGGTGATTCTAATGGATCCAAAGGCAGAAGGTGATATGCAAGCTCTGATTTTTAGGGCATTCTTTTCTTTCACCTGTAAGCATTAAATAAGGGCACATTGATACATTAGTGCATAGGTGGGCAACTGTTATCCTATTCGCCTTGAGCTCAGATTTTCTTAAAGGTTAGTGATTGCATCTGAATTCAAGATCAAAGAGTCGAGAGCAATTTTGATTTTCAGGATGCTCATGCTGATTATTCATCACATAATTTGATCAAAGAGCCAAGTTAATTTGTATATACGAACATAAGAATAGCCTTACTGGGTCAGACCAATGGTCCATCAAGCCCAGTAGCCCGTTTTCACGGTGGCAAATCCAGGTCCCTAGTACCTGGCCAAAACCCAAACAGTAGCAACATTCTATACAGAATCTCAAAGAATAGCAAGATTCCAGAATCCCAGAGAGTAACAAGATTCTAGAATCCCAAATATTAGCAACATTCCATGCTACCGATCCAGGGCAAGCAATGACTTGCCCCATGTCTTTCAGGAAATTGTCCAAACCCTTCTTAAAACCAGCTACGCTATCCGCTCTTACCACATCCTCTGGCAAACGCGTTCCAGGGCTTAACTAGTCTCTGAGTGAAAAAAAATTTCCTCCTATTGGTTTTAAAAGTATTTCCCTGTAATTTCATTGAGTGTCCCCCTAGTCTTTGTAATTTTTGATGAAGTGAAAAATCGATTCTACTCCACTCAGGATTTTGTCTCTTTTCCAAACTGAAGAGCCCCAACCTTTTTAGTCTTTCCTCATATCTTGGTTATTTGACTTATACTACTACTTATCACTTTGGTAGTACTACTAGATGTAAACAGCCATATGAGATATGGTCTCTGCTTGACAGACTGTTTTGTGATCTTGAAAACCTACATTTTCTACTCTTGGACTAATTGCTTATTACTAGTGAAAGCTCTGAGTTGCCCCATTCAGAGCTTCATAGGTTTATATCACCCTGGGCAAAACTGCTATTGCAAGAAGCAGCTATAGCTTCCTCCTAAATGCAGCAATTAGTTATAATATTTAGGGGCATTTTCAAAACACTAAGATGTCCCAAAAAGGTATAAATCAACCCTTGAATGTTTTCCTTGCCAAAACATCCCACGAGCCAATTTTCAAAACCATCGTCCTAGCCACTGTGTTGGTGGCATGTTCTGGGCTGGCTTTATGTGGGCTTAGACTTGGATAACTTACAGTAATAATCGAACCTTTCCCAGGACGTCCGGGACAGAACTTAGACGTTATAAGCTAGACCTGTTTAAAAAGTATCTAAGTGTCAAAAAAGGTATCCAAATTGACCAAGTGACCCCCACACTCTCCCAGTGGCCACTGACCCCCCTCCCCTTCCCTCCCCCCCAAAATCTAAATGAAGCAGTACGTACATGTCTCTAGAACAACTGTATCTGGTGTGGGAAATCCTAGTAGATCATCACACAATTGACTTAAGTAGCCTGGTGAGTGACCTAATATGCCATAGAGAGGAGAATCCAAGCCCATAAGCCCATAAACTTTTGATCTGGCGGACCATCAAATTATGTTACAGTGTTTAGGAGCTATTGGAGTGTCAGGTAATGTCTTGAACTGGTTTAATGGCTTTCTTGTAAATCGTTCTTATCAAGATAATTCCTTTTCTCACAAATGGAGGAACGCATGTGGGGTCTCTCAGGGCTCACCTTTGTCTCCCACCTTGTTAAATTGATACTAGGTTCCGCTCAGTTTACGAATCTCCTCTCTGGGTGTCAAGCTGTATAGTTATGCAGATGACATTACAATAATTATTCCATTGTCTGTTTTCTCAAATGAAATTCCATCTTTTATTCAACTAATACTTGAAGCTGTGGAATCTTGGATGAGTGATTTCAGGTTAAAACTTAATCCTGATAAAACAAGATTTTTCTTGGCATCTCCTTCTAATATGATCAAGGAGGACACTCTAGATTTGAACAGTAACATTTATGCCATTTCACTGACTAAAAATTTGGGGAGTCAATCTTGATCACAAACTATCTTTTGATTTTCATATCACTACTTTGATAAAAAAAAAATCTCATTTCCTTTTATGGAAATTAAGAATGGTCCTATTTTGATTTTGAAGCGTTTAGACTGATGGTGCAGACTCTTATTTTGAGTTCATTGGATTTTTGTAATATTCTTTTTCTTTAAATCTCTAAGCAAAATATAAAAAGGATGCAGATCATTCAGAATACTGCGATACGGTTGATTTTTGGATTGAAACGAACAGATCACGTCTCGCAGTATTATAATTTGCATTGGTTGCTATTTGAGGCCAGAGTGATTTTTAAGTTGGGCTGCTTATGCTTTAAAGTTCTGAATGGATTCCTGCCTAGTTATCTTTCTGATTCGTTAAAATTTGTTGATAGGAAACATTTACGTTTCCATCAGTAAAGGGATGTGTCTATAAACGTTTCCTTGGTAAAATGTTGGTTATAGGGATAGGAGTAGAGATAGGTTATAGAAATAGTCAAGGACCACTGCTCAGGCAATGGGCCTGATGGGCCGCCGCGGGAGCGGACCGCTGGGCACGATGGACCTCTGGTCTGACTCAGCGGAGGCAACTTCTTATGTTCTTATGATCCAGGCAGTTTTATGGGAGAAAGAAATTGGTATTCATATATCAATTTCTGCATCATAATCAGTCATAAGAACATAAGACTTGCCTCTGTCGGGTCAGACCGGAGGTCCATCGTGCCCGGCAGTCCGCTCACGCGGCGGCCCCTCAGGTCCAGGACCTGATAGTGCTCTTACCCTACAACTCACATACGCTTTTCGCTTTTGTCCTGTAGAGTAACCTTCTATCTATACTCTGCAATCCCCTTCGCTTCCAGGAAGTCATCCAGTCCCTTTTTGAAATCCAGTATTGTACTCTGTCCTATTACCTCCTTTGGAAGCGTGTTCCAGGTGTCCACCACCCTCTGAGTGAAGAAAAACTTCCTTGCATTCATTTTGAATCTGTCCCCTCTCAGTTTTTCTGAGTGACCTCTTGTTTTTGTTGTCCCCGCTAGTCTGAAGAATCTGTCCCTCTCCACCCTCTCTATGCCTTTCATGATTTTATATAGAAAAATGTTGTAAACGTATCTTTTTAGCAAATATCATGATTAATCTTAGCTTTAGAAATTGTTGGAAATTTATTCTTTATTACATTCTTATGACTGATTGTGATTTGCTACATTATTAGTAACTCTTGACCTATAAACCGCACAGAACCGTGAGGTCGCTGCGGTATATAAGAACCAATGTAATGTAATCTCTTAACCACTACATTTAGGGTGGAAAGTGTGGGCCCATCCAAATCCTACTATGCTGCCGTATAGGTTCTACCTACAGCCATAAGGGCTGTTGGGGTGGTAGACAGGTTTTGGAGGGCTCACCTTACATTAGAAAGAGGTTATAACATATACTTTTGGCACCCTTTATGTGAAGTTCACAATAGTGCCCTATAAGGTGCCCACTGCTATATTGACATGTCTATGTAGCCAGTCTATTACAATGCTGGCCCCTCCCATGTCCAAGTGGTCTGGATTTAGATGTTTTGATCTTGGACAGTTTTGTGGTCAAAATGGCGAACAAAGTTGGACATCCTAAGGTTAAAGGGCCTGGCAGCCAAGATGTCTAAGTAGGCGATTTAAAAAAAAAAATTTTAAAAATCGGAGCATCTTGCGATGTTGCCAGTTTCAAAAATAGCTGTTTCTCCTCCGACTCTGGATGTGTTGCGGGAAATGTCCAAAGTCGGACTTAGACGTCCTTTTGAAAATGCTCCTCCACAAGTATTTGTAACAATTCATATTTTATGCACTTCTATTAATTTTATTATATTATTAGTCTATCCTATTATTTTATTTTACTTCACTTTTACAATTGATTTTATATTTTAGTATTTTACGTAATTTGAGATGCATGATTTATTTGTTTTGCCTGGTTCTTTCCTATATAAACCTGCATTCCTTTCTATCCTGTTTTTCTGCTGTGGTGTTCCCTGTAAAGGCAGTATAGAAAGTTTTTTTGAATAAACAATAAACCCACTTAGTATATTACTCAGTAGACGGGTGGCCTATCAAGTTGGAACAGTAAATATTTCATTATTAGCTTATGACTCCTTTCTTTTTTCTTACCAGTTCACCCTCGGAAATGCTTTTGAATGAGAATAGATTCTAAATTGGAGAGTAGGCTTTCCAAGCACCTGGCCTGTTTTTTTCGAAGGGAGAAGTAAAAAGGTTCAGAAGTTGTGCAGTGACATAAATTCCTTGAGGGGACAATAAATGAAGGGAAAACTTGATAGCTCTGTGTTAGATAGTCTTGTATTCTCAGGCTAAATATTTTCCTGGTCATCCAAAGACAGCTCAGACTCCTGTTTATGAAGGTATAAGATAAATGCTGCTGTGTATTATCCATCTTTCTTTTCTTTAATCCTACTTTAATGCATGCTGTGATGTGGAAGACTGCCACCCTGTCCAAAGATATCAATTCTAGGTGCACAGTAGAATTTCTCTTCATCTGCGTGGCCTTCAGCATATTAGTCTGGATCACTATTTCTTGCGCTTATCTTCTTCCTTTCTTCGACCAGATGGCTGTCCTGATTTGTGCAATGGTAATGGGAGATGTTCACTCGGTCAGAACAGCTGGCAGTGTATCTGCCAGACCGGATGGAGAGGACCTGGATGCAATGTTGCCATGGAAACCGCCTGTGCTGATAACAAGGATAATGAGGGAGGTGAGCAAAAGAATTCCAGTTCCCAACTACTAAAGAACAAAGGGTTATAACCTGTGTACACTTTGCTTATAAGTCACTGTAATACAGATAGACTGCTTAGGAGAACTGTCGAATACTGATGTGTTTGAGCGTGACAAAATATCAAAGCAAAACTTCAGCAAGAAATGCACTTTGAAAATGTAAAAGGTCATCATCTTACATAAAATATTACGGAAGTCAATTTAGAAGCATTCACATGTGTAAATAGCAGCACTCATATATATTAGATTGACTACACATGCAGTTGAAAGTCTAAAAAAGCTGCTGCCTACATGTGTACATGACCAGGACAGAGATTTCAAGAGATTGTGTTTGAGACAAAAATAAATAAATAAATAAATAAATATATATACACAGGTAGTCGTCAACTTACGACTACAATTGGTTCTCACTGCTAGATTGTAAGTTGGCCTATGTTAAATTAAGGCAAGAATATTAGACTGGGTAATGATATTTTAATCATTTTAATCATCTTAAAGAGAGCGGAAGTCGCGTCGTAAGGTCGAACAGTCATAACTTGGATAGGTCGTAAGTTGAGGACTACCTGTGTGTGTGTTTATATATATATATATATATATATATATATAAAAAATCGGAGGTATGTATGTGTATATGTGTGTATGTGCCGCGATCACGCAAAAACGGCTTGACCGATTTGAACGAAACTTGGTATGCAGATCCCTCACTACCTGGGATGATATGTTCTGGGGGTCTCGCGGCCCACCTGCACACGTGGGCGGAGCTACAAACATAAAATCAGATTTCACCCATTCATGTCAATGGAAAAAATGTAAAAAGCTGCCATTCTCACAGTAATTCACAAACGGCTTGACCGATGTGAACAAAACTTGGTATGCAGATCCCTCACTACCTGGGGTGATATGTTCTGGGGGTCTCTCGGCCCACAGCTCTATGTTGCTTGCTCAAGGGTGGGTTCACCCAACAATTTATATGTTCTTGCTCCTGGAGGTGAAACTAAAAATGTTGTTTATAATCACGTTTTGCGTTAGTTGTATTGTATTCATTTTGTCATATATTTCACATTATAATTTGAATATTGTACTTTTTATTAAGCTGTAAAAAAATAATTTCATTCACCACTATAAAGTATCTTTATTTGAATCCATTTACAGTTTTATTGCTATAATTAAATACCCGTGCAATGCCGGAGCATCAGCTATATATATATATATATAAAATCGGATGTATGTATGTATGTTCCAGCATAACTCCGAAGCGCATGGACAGATTTCAACCAAACTTGGTATACATATCAATTGCTATCTGGGAAAAAAATACTGTGGGGGTGGGAAGGGGATGACATGTAAAGACTCATCGAAAAAGACAGATATTGCTTTGACCAATGGTGTGAAGCTTGGGGAATGATGTCACACAGTCAGAATGATGTCACAGTCAACAGTATATAAGGAAGTGCCGCTGTGGTGTGGTGTGGTTAAGCCGAAACTGAAAATTTGTGTGATGTTAATCCTCAAGTGAATGTTCCTGAAGGGAATTTATATCCGGGCAACGCCGGGTGATCAGCTAGTATATATATATATATATATACTTGTAGATATTATAAAAATGCTTAAAATAAATTATTTTCTTAATTCTCCATTTCTTATTTTTTGCTTCAAAAGTTAGTATATTGGCGCCATTTATAGGTTTATTGAAATCAAGTATCAAGTATTCATGGGGTAATTGTCAATAAACCGTCCAAAGTTAGGGGTTGGGATGATATGTGCTAAGTGCTAATTCTATAAGGGCAACAGCCATTATAGAAAACTGGCCTTTAGGCATGAGTGTTTTAAGTGGCCACGCGTAGGCAGGAAGATGAGCAATTATTCTAGAATATGGATGTGAAAATGGTAGGACCAGCACAAGTTCAATCTGTCCAGTGATGCTGATCTTCTTTGAAAAATTGATCCTCCCACTCTAACATCCAGCAAACAGACATGCATTCGATAGTATTTATAGTAAAGAAGATTCCATATTCCGCAGAGAATTTCCTGTCCAGTTTCACCATTTCCCCTGTTCTGCCTTTAAGTAAAATGGGGCTTTGTTCAATTTTCTATACCGTTCTCCCAGGCGAGTTCAGAATGGTTTACATGAATTTATTCAGGTACTCAAGCAGTTTTCCCTGTCTGTCTTGGTGGGATAACAATCTATCTAATGTACCTGGGGCAATGGGGGGATTAAGTGACTTGCCCAGGGTCACAAGGAGCAGCGTGGGTTTGAACCCACCATCCCAGGGTGCTGAGGCTGTAGCTTTAACCACTGTGCCACATTCTCCCCTTTCTCTTCTTGGTTGGGCTGAGAACTTTTCAGCAGCCCCTCGTACTGTGATGTCATAATGCCTCATTCCACCAATGCCTAAGAGCCAACCTCATCGGTGATGTCACAATGGCTTGGTTTCCCTATGCTTGAAATGAAAAGTTTCATGGCTCCGCATATTTATTTAATTTTCTATACTGTTCTCCCAGGGGAGCTCCGAATGGTTAACATGAAGTTATTCAGGTACTCAAGCATTTTCCCTGTCTATCCGGGGGGGCTCACAATCTAACTAATATACCCGGGGCAATGGGGGATTAGGAGACTTGCCCAAGGTCACAAGGAGTGGCGTGGGTTTCAACCCGCAACCTCAGGGTTTAACCACTACAGCACACTCTCCCACTCCCACTCTCATATTTGTTTATTGAATCTCAATTAAAAAAATTATTTTCCTAAAACTGCAACTTTATCCAAATACATTACAACCTGTCTTCCAAAAACACTTTACTGCACCTATGACATAACTTTACACACCCCAGCCAAATGTGGCATCCACCCATGATTGACCAATAAGCCTAGTTGCAAATTTGGATTGGTGGTTTATTTACTTACTAGTCTATAAGCTCGTTACATTAACGGGTGCTAGAATAGATGTATGTGTCTGTCTTTCATTCTTTCTCTCTCTCTCCTTGGCTGCTTTCTGTCTCTTTTTTTCTTTTCCTCTCTTTCTTCGGCTGTCCACCACCACCCTTTGCCTACTCCCGCTGTTCAGCAGTGTGCCTTCTTCCTTCCTTCGCCCCCCCCCCCCCCCGTCCAGCAGCATCTCTTCCCTGCTCCCCCTAACCAGCAGTAGGCCTTCTCCCTTCCTTTTACACCCCCTGTCCCTCAGCACCTCTTCCCTGCTCCCCCTATCCAGCAGTAGGCCTTCTCCCTTCCTTTTCCCCCCCTGTCCAGCAGCACCTCTTCCCTGCTCCCCTATCCAGCAGTAGGCCTTCTCCCTTCTTTTTATCCCCACCCCCGCCCAGCAGCACCTCTTCCCTGCTCCCCCTATCCAGCAGTAGGCCTTCTCTCTTCCTTTTAACCCCCCTCCTGTCCAGCAGCACCTCTTACCTGATCCCCCTGTCCAGCAGTAGGCCTTCTCCTTTCCTTGCTCTCCCTGTCCAGTATCCGCTAGCCCGGGCAGCCTCGGGGCTTTTGCTAGGCTGGCCCACCTCGCATTATCGAAGTGGGCCGGCCTAGCAAATGCCCCAGGGCTGTTGCGTTTGCTGGTCGGGGGGTGAGAAGAGGTGTCCCGGCAGTGCAGGAGTCAAACCGCTGCTCAAATCGCTGTCGCAAGCCACCCCACGTGCCGGAAATCGAATTCAGCACGGACGGACACAGCACGGTGGCAGGGATCACAAAACCTTAAGTGCGCATGCGCGTAGCGATTCTGCCACGGTACCTCTGTACTGTGCTTAGTCATGTAGGTATTAACTTAAATGTACTTTTCAAGTCTTCCTATACATCATTGTAAATACTGTAATATGGAGTAGGAATTACTGAGAAGTTGGATTACAGCCAAACAATCTCTTCCAGTCAGAATCTATTTTCTTAGTTTCAACATGTTCCAAACCAAACAAGACTGACCTTCTATTCCCATCTCAGCAGGCCAGGTCAACAAGACTCAAGTCCCATTACCACTCTCTGTGAGGGTTTTCATACAATTCTATCCATCCTGTGCTTCTCAGAATATTCTTTCAAGTTTTGCTTGTGCAACTCCAGGTTTGCCTAAGAAAAATACCTGCACAAACATTGAACAGATGAAGAGCATTTTCAATTTGTCATCCAAATTCGAGTTTGGACATTTTGTGGAACATACACAAAAATGCAGTGGCGAACATCACCATTTGTTTTGAAAACGGCCATCTTGAAAATGCTCATTTCTCAGATGTCCTCTGTTTTTGAACCATTTTTTATAAAACCATATCCAAAAGAAAAACACACAAAACAAGCCGAAGGGATTAAAAGGAGCCTGCGTTTGTAATAGATTGGCTGCCAATTGGCATGCGGGTCAAGTTCAAGGTTCTTTGTGTGATATTTAAGGCGCTTCAGCATAATTGTCCGTCAAGTGTCCTCCGCGTGAGATAGTTCGAGTTTAGAAGATCCGTCATTAGCGGTGGTAAGTCTATGTTCTTTCTCTGTGCGGGGCCTGGCGCTGTGGAATGCTTTACCTTTGTTTTAGCAACAACCTGACATGTTTTTGCATTTTAGAAAGGGGGTGAAAACTGTATTGTTTGAGCGGGTTTTCTTGCTGTGAGCCATGTGACAGTTTGAGTTAGGGCAGTTCTCCTTTGCTCATGTGTATTTGTCTGTATCATTTAATGGGATTTTGTATGTGATCATTGTTCCCCGCTTAGATATGTGGATAAGCGGGTTATAAAGAATTTTGAATAAATAGATTTGCCACATAGATGTCCCAGCAGTTCAGCAGGGTGTCTGAGTGAACTTCTTATAAAAAGGTCCATGTACATATCTCACCGTAACTCCTTTATATTGTATGGTGAGTCCTCTAAAACCCACCCAAAGCCTACTGGGCCCAGCCTTTATGCCTAGAGATGTCATCTATATGTAGGTACAGTGGGATTTGGGTGGATTTTGGAAGGCTCACCTATTCCATTGTAATTAGAGTGGGGATGGGCCTGAGTCCCCATCTCGACACTGTCCTGTTGGCTACTCCAGGACATCTGTAGGTGTCATACAGGCTGGTATGTACTGTTTCATTCTTTTTATTTATTTTTTTTTTTTGGGGGGGTGGCTCAGTGATCACAGAGAGTGGTTATCTGGTCAGTTTAGGCACCTTTTTGGCAGATATTCATTGTTAAAACAGGTCTATCCCCAAATGTCCAAATTATGCCCTGGACATTTTCTAAAATGTTTGTTTTTTGCAGAAAAATGTCCAAATCATAAGCCCATTCTAGTTCTGCCCAAACCACACCCTTGATATTTATATGCACTGCAGAAAACCACCATAGGGTTTGACGAGATAAACATCCATCTGCCCCAGTGCCATAGTAAGGAGGGGGGGCTGTGGAGGCAGACCGCCCCAGGTGCCATTGTGGTGAGGGGGGCCGGTACCTCTCCTCCTCTTCACCCCCTACACAATGACATCACGCGCATGCAGGCAGCGGGGGCGGGGCTTGGGTGGGATTAGGGCAGGGATGGGCAGAACTAGGCCAGCCTAGAGGCGGGGCTAGGGAAAATCTGGCAACCCTACCTTTTTGAAAAAAGTAGGGAAGAATTTACCAGTTAAGTCACAAGCACTTTTCCGATTTTTTTGCAAATGTTTATTTATAAATTGAAATATTTTTAAACGACATAAATTATTTATAAAATATTCCATACACAGTGACTGGGTGGTAGATCCGGCTGTCGGGACCGGTCCAAGGCTGAATTACACAATTCTGAGTGTATGAGAATCTAAGGTTAAACTTAACTTTTAGGTTAATGGATATTTAATTGGAGACCATTTGGTTTAGAACACTACCTTTTAGCCACATTTTGGATGTCTTTGGGTTGAAATTTGCAGGATGGAGCTTAGAAAGGAAATGGAGGAGATCTCACTCTAATACCAGCAATGCACTCTGAAACTCACAACTCATAACCTATAATCTGGCTGTCATTTCTCCAAAATACACATACACAAAAAAAAAGACTGCTCCTCTTGCTGTATTTGAGGTGCTCAAAACTCTGCTAAGATATTATTTGGCAGAGTGAATAGCTATTTGTTTTAGACCTCCTAGCATTGGATCTAGTAATCAAACATTTCTTAAAACCAATGATTTTGCTTTGTAATTTTAAGATAAAACTGTGTGTCTACAGAAAGAAATATAAACAAAACTCCCTACCAACTTTCTGCTATCATGTAGTGAGGAGAGTCGGTCTCTCGTCATGAAATGAGTCCTGAGGCTGTCTTCTGACATTTTGATCCATGCTCCCAATGCTAATAAAGTCCCTTGCACTTAGAAGGCTATTTTTTACATTTCCTGTATAGCTGCCAAGTCCACAGGAGCATTTACTCTCAGATTTTGCATCAGTTTTCCAAGTTAAATAATGTGCACTTTCCACTTTCAAAATTGCAACACAATGCACATACTTTTGAAAATATAAAAGTAGATGCATTGATATAGTGCCCAGCCTACCCACTGCTAGATGCAGCTAAAACTGCCTGTATTGTAGGAAGGCCCAAGTACTTTTATCCTCAGGGAGGATGGGCATTTTCAATTTTATGGGGATAGTGCTGTTATACCCATGGAAATTGCTTTGAAAATTTCCTTTCATACAATCTGAAGGAAATCTGCCTATGACAGGGTTTCTTAACCAGTCCTTGAGATGCATCAGCCAATCTGGTTTCCAGAATCGCTACACTGACCATGCATGAGAGAGATTTCTATGGACTTCCTCCATTTTATGCAAATTTATCTCAAGACCCCTTTTCTCAGCAGCTGAAGTCAGGAGCTGGCCGCAAAAGTGCCTATCCGCTGTTGTCAGATATGCCTCAGTCCCAAGCCAGCTGTTATAATTTCAATTACAATGTGCCATGGAAAATATTTGCTCCATTTAGTGTGCCAGAGCTAAAAAAGTTTGAGACACACTGTTTTAAAGGCTTTCTACATACATATATATATATATATATATATATATGTAGAAAGCCTTTAAAATATATATATATATATATATATTTTTATATTCTGGCTGGGCGGAACTTCCTCTCCAACGGCAGAATTGACGTCGGGGAGAGGAAGATTGATCGGCCCGAAGCAGAGAGAGCATGGGGTGGCGTCGGCGTCGGCTTTGGGGCCTGTTATCCATTGGTGGCGTTTGGGTCCTGTTCCCCGATGGCAGCGGCAGTGGCAGTGGCTTGGGGAAGGGCAGGGAGAAAGAAAGAAAGGGGCGCAGGCAGGGAGACAGAAGGAAAGAAGAGAAACAGGAAAAAAAGAAAGGAGGCATGAAGAGAGAAAGAAAGAAAGGGCAGGGAGAGAGGAAGAAAAAGTTGGGGGAGGGAATGAGGTTTGGAGGAGAGGAAGCATACAGGCTGAAAGAAAGATTGGATGCACAATCAGAAGAAGAAAGTGCAACCAGAGACTCATGAAATCACCAGACAAGGTAGGAAAAATGATTTTATTTTAAATTTAGTGATCAAAATGTGTCTGAATTTATATCTGCTGTCTATATTTTACTAAACTGCAATAGTGGTTTATAGCGCAGGGAGCCTATGAGCGTCGAGAGCAGCGCTGGGCATTCAGCGCAGCTCCCTGCGCTAAAAAATGCTATTGTGGTTTAGTAAAAAGGGAGGGGGTGGGTATTTGTCTATTTTTGTATGGTTGTTACTGAGGTGACAGTGCATAGAGTCATCTGCTTTGACCTCTTTGAAAAAACCCCGGAATAGGAATGATAATTAACAATTCTATGCATACAGTGTGCGTTGTGTTTTTTTAAAATTTTATTGTTGGTAGATCATTTTGACTTGGTCATTTTAAAAGTAGCTCACGAGTCAAAAAAGTGTGGGCACCCCTGGTCTATAGTCTCCTATTGAGGCAGACATGGGGGAAGTCACTGCTTGCCCTGGAACTGATAGCATGGAATGTTTCTGCCAGGTACTTGTGACCTGGATTGACCACTGTTGGAAACGGGATACTGGGCTAGATGGACCATTGGTATGACCCTGTTCTTATGTTCTAACAATATCAAAATAACCAGAAGAATGATGGATGGATGGACTAACCTCCCAGTGAAGAAGATTGAGATGAAAATGGTATGGTGCAAACACAGTCAGACTGCAAAATAATAAAGAATTGAACTGGGCAGACTAGATCGGCCTTAAGATTCTTATTTACCATAAAATCCTGTGTTTCTGTGATTGGTTGATTTTAGAGTAATCTCTCAGATCTCTGTCTAGAGTAGGGGTGTCAAAGTCCCTCCTCGAGGGCCGGAATCCAGTCGGGTTTTCTGGATTTCCCCAATGAATATGCATTGAAAGCAGTGCATGCAAATAGATCTCATGCAGATTCATTGGGGAAATCCTGAAAACCCGACTGGATTCTGGCCCTCGAGGACCGACTTTGACACCTGTGGTCTAGAGGAAGGACATTTGTAGTTTTTACGAAAACTGGACAATTTTTTTTCTACTGGCAGTAATATCTCCAGTCTGAATGTTCTATATTTAAAGTGGCTAGGCTATAAGAAGCAAATTGTTTCACTTCTAATCAACTCAGTAGGTCCCAGTGGGTGCTGAGTAGCCCTTATATTGAGCAAATTACATCCAGTAAGAGATGATGTGCTTTGTGTTTGACACCCCCAATGATTCTGAAATGTTGGCTCCATTCTACTGATGTAAAATTGTTCAAAAACATATAATCTCTAAATATAAGAAACTATTGTTGGCCTTAAATCAATTAACTTTCCAAGAAACTTGAGAAAAAACTCAAGGAAGTGTGTTAGTATATGTATTTTGATTAGCCAAGTTGTCTTCTCTTTTCTTATAAACAATTAAAATTACATTGAACAGCTCTCTTCTTCTGGCCTTACAATAATTTCTGTTTCATATTAAAGGTTAGTAAGAAAAATTATGGTCAGGGTCCTCCAAAGGAAAGATCACAGGAAGAGACTCTTCTCCTTTCTTTGGAGGCCAGCAGTTAGCTGGGCCCTGACTTCTTCACGGAGAGAGTGATACAAGCTTCCAGTGTAGGTGATCGAGTCACGCAGCATCCCAGACTTCAAGAACAAATGGGATACCTATGTGGGATCCCTACGAGGGTCATGCCAAGGGATACGGTCACTAGGGTATAGTCTTGAAAGAGAGGGTCAGTAGAGTGGCAGTATAATTACAATTATACTTAAGAGGGTCAGTAGACTTAAAAGGGTGGGTCAATAGTGTGGGCAGACTTGATGGGCTGTAGCCCTTATCTGCCGTCATCTTTCTATGTTTCTATGTTTCTATGACAGTTCAAAACTTCAGAAAGTCCCAGTCCAAAACAACTTGGTAGGGAAGTGCTGCTACCAGTTGGGCTTGCCCAATTGGAGTTTTGAGGGTCACCTGGACTCTAGAATACTGTCTGATCTCCATGCACACATGATAGCATCACAGTCTGCTCATAATTTACTTGCAGTTGGGTAACACTTTCTCTTCATGCAAGAGTTTTGATACTGCTGGTAAGGGTTCCCATTTAGTTCCTCTTTCATCAGACAGTTCCTGCCTCCGGGTTAAGAGGCTTCCATGAAATTACAATATTGCAGTTGTACCACACTCACATCCATAGTGTTCTTGCTTATTCCCAGGTGGTCTCTTGTTAGATGTCCCTTGGTTCCACACTTAAAGCAGATGAGAGAGTTTGGATCATGTATCTGGTTCCACAGGGGCCAGGGTATCTGGGTTAAGCAAGCCTCCATTGCTCTGGCATTCCCTTCTGGCCTCTTGGGCCTGCCCGTCTTCTTCCCCTGAGTTGCTTGACCTTTGTTGCTTCTTCCTGCTTCCAGGGACTCCCCCTGGCCTCTTTTCTCTCCCTGATTCAGGAACTAGTTGGGCTTGATGAAACACATCTGCCACTTGCATGAACCAAGGATCGTTACCCACTACTTGGAAACATGCATTTATTACACCAGTTCTAAAATCAACTAACTAGATTCCTCTGCAGTAGAGAGCTATCAACCTATCTCTAATCTTTGTCTTATGATTAAAATAGCTGAACAGATTGTACTAGGACAACTTATGAATTTCATAGAGATATCAAACATTCTACATCCTAAACAAGCAGGTTTTAGAACTGGACGTACACAAAAACCATTGTGTGTAGGTTCTTGAGCGATGTCTATGAAGTGTTAGAAAAGTGATTCCCTTGTATTTGCCATATCTAGTGGAACCAACTGCTACTTGATAGACTAAATGCAGTAGGACTAGGTGATGTGGTGCTTAAATGGTTTGAATCAAGTTTCAAGTTTATTAGAATTTTATATACCGCCTATCAAGGTTATCTAAGCGGTTTTACAATCAGGTACTCAAGCATTTTCCCTCTCTGTCCTGGCAGGCTTACAATCTATCTAACGTACCTGGGGCTATGGAGGATTAAGTAACTTGCCCAGGGTCCCAAGGAGCAGCGCGGGGTTTGAACCCACAACCCCAGGGTGCTGAAGCTGTAGCTTCAACCACCGCGCCACAAACTGAATCATTTTTGAAGGAAAGATCATATTCTGTAGTAAACTATAAAGGATCTTCAGATAGTCTAGATCAGGGGTAGGAAACTCCGGTCCTCGAGAGCCATATTTCAGTCGGGTTTTCAGGATTTCCCCAATGAATATGCATTGAAAGCAGTGCATGCAAATAGATCTCATGCATATTCATTGGGGAAATCCTGAAAACCCGACTGGAATATGGCTCTCGAGGACCAGAGTTCCCTACCCCTGGTCTAGATCTATGATGTAGTGTTCCACAGGGTTCTGCACTGTCACCAGTGCTATTCAATATCTTCCTAGCACCATTATTACTACTAATAGAAGAATGTGGAATCAGGGTCTATTGCTATTCAGATGACATTCTGCTTTTAGCAAAAATAGTCCCAATCTCTTTATCATTCAAAAAAGTCATCAGCTGTCTTGAGAATATTCAAAGATGGCTGACAAAGAATAAACTAAAGGTGAACTTTGAGAAGAGCTTCAGTTGTTGGTTAACTGGGCATCTGCTGGCACCAAATGTACTTCTACAATTTCATGGAAGGGACATACCACTTGTTCAAAAAGCTAGAGTCCTGAGATGAGCTTATAGCTTGTGACTGCCATGTACTCTGTCACTTCGCCCTAAGGTGGCTCTGACATTCTGAGGGAGTATCCAACAGGCTAATTGGTAGCATCCTATAGACTCCCTCACATGGGGTTATTCTGGAGGCAGAGTAAGCATTTAAATAGAACTGCACAAAAGTCAGTCCTACCTTTATGTGGTCACCCATAGTCAGATAAGCACTGAATTTGCACTTAAGCAGCTATGCTTTAGGTGACTCCAAAAATCTGGAAGTTCAATGCTGGTGCCCAGACATGCCCCAACACTGGCTAAATATCAGGTTTATAGATTTCTAAGTCTAATCTATGCGGTTATTTCCCTTCTGCAACCTAAACACACATCTGTGAAAACCTCCTCGCAGTTCAGCGAAAAGCATTCTTGAAAAAACATTTCTATGTACGGCAGCCAAATGGTGGAATCGATTGCTTTTAAATATTCAGAAACTGACGTGTTGAGAGTTATTTCAGAAATCACTTAAATCCTTTTTATTTACTAAGGACTCCATTTACCAAGCAGCAGTCGAGGATTCTGCCGTGGGCCTGCGAGGTAAATGCTCCGATGCTGATAGGAATTCTATGAGTATTGGAGCATTTACCTCGCAGGCCAGCAGTAGCATAACATAAAAAGCCATTTCTAGACCGCATTAACCAATGAGTTCTATGCGGTTTACAAAAGTTTAATGACAATTATATCAAGGAATAGAAAAGGAAGTTAAGGGCCCAAGAACTGTAAATATGAGGTGGATATAGATAATAACAATTTGAAATCTTTGATCCAAAGTGCTGCCTGATAAGAAAGTGTATAATCGTGATACCTTTTGAATTTACAACCCCTCAAGATGAAGAAACTAGAAGAGCTTTAGAACATGCTACAGGGATTCAAAGAAAGATTGGATAAATTCTTGAACGATAGGGGGATTGAGGGGTACAGATAAAAGTAGAGATAGGTTAGGAAGAGTATAGATAGAAGAAAAAGGGGGCTCATAGGGTAAGTCAAGGAACACCTGAAAGGTCATAGACCTACTGGGCCACCGCGGGCTGCTGGGTGCGATGGACCTCTGGTCTGACCCAGCGGAGGCAACTTTTTATGTCTTATGTTCTTATGAAACAAGAAAAAACCTCCCGAACCCCAAGAACGGAAAAAGGAAAAGGGGGAGAGACAAAGGTAACCAGAACAACATCAAAGATAGACCAATTATAGCAACAAATTTTGAAAGAACAGAAGAACCCTCAGTCACACAGCCACCTATTGGGAATTCCCAGAGGAAAGGCTGTCACTGGCTTTCTGTTCTTTCAAAATTTGTTGCTATAATTGGTCTATCTTTGATGTTGTTCTGGTTACCTTTGTCTCTCCCCCTTTTCCTTTATCCGTTCTTGGGGTTCGGGAGGTTTTTTCTTGTTTTGTGATTCTTACCTCCCTATCTTTTGGGTTCTATTTTTGTTCTTTATGTTCTTATGAGGCATAGAAGGATATGGGTGACTAAAAATTATGCCAGGTGTATACTTGGCAGGGCCTCCGCGTGTGCGGATCGCCGGACTAGATGGACCGAAGGTCTGATCCGGAGTTGGCGCTTCTTATGTTCGAAAACACCCAGAATGAATCAATTATATAAGAGGGGACTTTGTAAAAGCCAGTGTAAATTTGTATTAACTAAGCCTTAGATTCTGTCTGTCTAGAATCAGTCTTATTTTCCTGGGTATGCCTAGCCGCTTAACTTTATGACTTGCATCGAAACTCTAATTGGGAAAATTTACAGGATGTAGGAAATGGTATAATGCAGGTCCCTCTAACCTCGGCCCTCGTCAGGTCAGGTGTATAGGACTTCCCAAATGAATATGCATAAAATCTATTTGCATACAATGGAAGCAGTGCATTCAAATAGACCTCATGCAAATTCATTGGGGAAATCTTGAAAACCTGGTTGGATTGCGGCCCTCAAGGACCGACGTTGGATGGCTCTGATGTAATGTAATGCAATAGGGGCCTGATTCTCTAAAATTGCGTCCCGATTTTAGGCAGCTGTAGGCGTCCTACAGCTGTCTAATCAGCCAATCGGGATGCACGTTTTTTTTTTTTTTAAATGCTCCCCAGGCAGGCCGCCTATATTGAAGGCGAGGCCCGCAAGACACCTAGGCCCTGATTCTGAATAGGACGCCCGGGAGAGGCGTCCTATTCAGAATCGGCCTAAACTAAACCCCGATTCTGTAACCGGCGTCCATGTTACAGACGCGGGTTAGAGAAACGGGTTAGATTAGAAACAGCCCGCTACACTTATCGCGGCAAGGGATCTCTCTGCCGCTATAAGTATAGCGGGCCGCGGCCCCCTGACCAGGAGGGTGCCCAAACCCTCTGCCTGAAGACGCACCCCCCCCCCCGACACTACCGACCGCCCCCCCTCCGACATTACCAATCCCCCCTCCCCCCCCCGACAATATCGATAGCTGGCAGGAGGGTGCCCAATCCCTCCTGCCCGAAGACGCACCCCCCCGGCGCTAACCCCCCCCCAAACCTCCACTCCACCAAACCTGTTCTTAGAAGGGTCTTGCACGTCTTGAGCCGGCAGGCACGCCTCGTCGAAATGAAGTGGGCCCACCCCTTCCCGGCCCATCCCGCCGAAGCCTAAGGCCTGATTGGCCCAGGCTCTAGAAGCCTGGACCAATCAGACCTTAGGCATAGCGGGTCCGCCCATCCCCACTTAATCTAAGGCCTGATTGGCCAATCAGACCTTAGAATTAGTGGGGTTGGGCGGACCCGCTATGCCTAAGGTCTGATTGGTCCAGGCTTCTAGAGCCTGGGCCAATCAGGCCTTAGGCTTCGGCGGGATGGGCCGGGAAGGGGCGGGGCAGGCCCTCTTCATTTCGACGAGGCATGCCTGCCGGCTCAAGACATGCAAGACCCTTCTAAGAACAGGTTTGGTGGAGTGGAAGTTTGGGGGGGGGTTAGCGCCGGGGGGGGGTGTCTTCGGGCAGGAGGGATTGGGCACCCTCCTGCCAGCTATCGATATTGTCGGGGGGGAGATCGGTAATGTCGGGGGGGACAGTCGGTAGTGTCGGGGGGGGGGGCGGTCGGTAGTGTCGGGGGGGGGCGTCTTCGGGCAGAGGGTTTGGGCACCCTCCTGGTCAGGGGGCCGCGGCCCGCTATACTTATAGCGGCAGAGAGATCCCTTGCCGCGATAAGTATAGCGGCCGCGTCTACTTACAATGTAGGCCAGCATTTTGCTGGCCTACATTTTAAGCTTCTCCTCTACTAGGGAGACGCTTAGGGACGCCTAGGTTCAGCCTAAGGCCGCCTAAGGCCCTTAGACGAGCTTAGGCATCTTGCGGGTCTCCCTAGGCTCCCGGAGGTGCCTTCAGGCTTGCCTGGGGAGCATTTTTTTTTTTTAAAACGTGCATCCCGATTGGCTGATTAGACAGCTGTAGGACGCCTAAAATCGGGATGCACTTTAGAGAATCAGGGCCTATGTGTTCAGTGGAAGACTGTGTTTACTTTTATCCAGATTGAAGGGCAGTCTTCAGACAGCATTTTCAGTCAGCGAAACTGCTTCATAAATTGTTTTCATGGCTTCTCCTAGGCAAGAGACGACTTCCTTATGGCTCTTTCAGAACAGCTGCTTCTGTGCTGGAAAGTTGCAAATTCTAATCCACGCTGAGACATTTTCTCGCAAATAGCACAATTTCACTCTGCTTATACTAAAGTGAGCCATAATGTACGAAGTTAATCACATCACTATAATACCGTATGGCTCTCTTGCTGTTAGGTGGTTTGGATAATATTTCACATGTTGACAGAACTGAATTGAAGAGCTCTTCTAGACAAATGATTGTGCAAGAGGTGACATTGATTATGGCAACTGTAATGCCTGAAGGTCGTTTGCTCACCCCGAGAAGTAATTATTTCCTGCTGACAAAGGGTGATTGATACCTGTGTAACCGAAGTTGTGTGTGCTGCCCCTGCGGAGGGTCAGTGCCAACCAGGACTGATATACAGCCCAGCAGCTGAACTTCCCCAGGGTGAGGGAGTAACTGGCTTACTGTGAGGACGAGGACCTTGATATGAAAGAGGCATGAACAATAATCTACATCAGTGTGTCTCAAACCTTTTTTAGCTCTAACATATAGTAACATAGTAGATGACGGCAGATAAAGACCCGAATGGTCCATCCAGTCTGCCCAACCTGATTCAATTTAAATTTTTTAATTTTTTCTTCTTAGCTATTTCTGGGCAAGAATCCAAAGCTTTACCCTGTATTGTGCTTGGGTTCCAACTGCCGAAATCTCTGTTAAGACTTACTCCAGCCCATCTACATCCTCCCAGCCATTGAAGCCCTCCCCTGCCCATCCTCCACCAAACGGCCATACACAGACACAGACCGTGCAAGTCTGCCCAGTAACTGGCCTAGTTCAATATTTTGGCTCTGGCACACTAAACGGAGCAAATGGTTTTCAACACATTATAATTGAAATTATAAAATTGCAAAACCAAGAAAAAATTAACCCCCTTTCTTCACTAACGCATAGCTCAGGTCTGGGCTCAAGGAATTCCTGTGAGCGTCAGAGCAGTTACTGCCGCATTAGTAAAAGAGGGGGTAAGTTTGAGAGTTATTTATTAGGGCTCCTTTTACGAAGGTGCGCTAGCGTTTTTAGGGCACGCACCGGATTAGCGCACACTATAGCGCGCGCTAGCCGAAAAACTACCGCCTGCTCAAGAGGAGGTGGTAGCAGTTAGCGCATGCGGCATTTTAGCGTGCGCTATTCCGTGCGTGCCCTAGCGGTGAAATGCTTGTTTTTGAGTGCAAATTATCTCAAAACATGGTTCAATAGTCGACAAGCAGACACGCACATCATCCTCCACCATCTGCAGTCAATCTCTTATTTTCAATTGAATTTCCGTTAGAGCTGAAAATCCATGTTTGCAACGATAAGACGATCCAAACGCTAATAATGCCTTGATTGCTTTGCTGCTCATTAGGATAACTATTGCGAAAAAAATAAAATTATTTGCCGTTAGTTTTCAAGGACCAATCACGTCAAAGAATGATGCTTGTCTGGACATGCAATCACTCATAACATTGACAGACTTGCATATGCGACATACAATACATGTCATCTATTCTAGTGTATACTTATGAAGGGAATTTTTTTTAAATACAGTAAAATTCTGGAATCTCTCGTGGCACACCTGGAATCTCTTCAGGACACACCATTGTGCCGTGGCACACAGTTTCAGAGACACTGATCTACAGTATACAGAAATAGTAAGAAGTAATCTTAGCGTGAGGGAAAAATCTGCAATACAAATGTGTTTTCCACTCCATGTTCCCCTTTCTAGGCGTAAAAACTTGGAATTAGAGAATGACATGGTGACAAAATTCATCACCGTTCCCGTCCCTGCGAATAACCTCAAGAAACCATCTTCATGTCATTCTTTAAGGAGAGAGGGAAGAATCAGAGTATAATTGGGCACAACCACTGACCCGCAAGCTTTGCTTTGAAGAATGCTGGTGTAGAAGGACCGAGGTTGAAATAGACACTAGAAAATGACATGGGATTATTTCAACGATGATGAATTTTGTCACCGTGTCATTCTCTACTTGGAATGAAATGACCATGACGGAACCTAAGCACACCAGATTCCGGAAGAAACTGAAAACTCATCTATTTGACACCTAATCGCTTGTATCCTCGTCGCCTCCTGCATCTTCCTGCCCTCCATTGTCCTCCCTACCCTCTTCTAACTCTTTCCTCTGTAATGTCACCAAGAGCTTGTATAGGTGTGTGTGATGCACAAATTGAAGAAATAAATAAAATAAATAAATAAGAGCATGGATAATGGCTATTGCAGATGGGCAGACTAGATGAGCCATTTGGCCTTTATCTGCCATCATGTTTCAATGTTTCTATGAGAAGGGATTTGGTAGTGTGTCCAGAGCCTATCCAAAGGTTCCAAGCCATGGGAAAGGTGGAAGGAGAAAAGGAGAGGGTTGCTTAACCAGTTCTCAATCCAAGAATGCAGAGCAGGAGAAATACTGAAGCAGCGGACAAGCAGACACCATACGAGTCCCTGAGAGTTCAAAGTTCCCTGACAAGTTCAAGGAAATCTTGAACCCCGTAGAAAGGGAAGGATGGCTTAACCTCAACCGGACCCCCCGCAACGCAACTCCCCCCTCCTCCCCCCTTCACCAGTTCCCTTCTCTTTAGCCTCAAGCATGTCAACTGCTTCCCTAACGGTATATATACTGTATCTGCACTATTTCCTATTTGTACAGCATCTCATAGCTCTTGAAATATACAGCTCCATTATTCTTGTAACTTCTCCTGGAAATAACCAGAATTCTCTCTATAATTATCCTGGAAATGTCCAGTTGTCTCTTTTGTAATCCGCCCAGAGCTGCAAGGTTGAGGCGGAATAGAAATCAGTAATGAAATGTAATAGGTTGCAAGCACAGATCAAAAACCCATTCTGCTTTCTGTAAAGTTCTGCAAATACTGATACCAAAGTGTCAATATTTGCACTGTTTTGCTTTGGAGAACTATTTCAGACACATCTTGGAACACCAAGTGTCTCCTTGAATTGTTTAGTCCCATGCCTTTGGGCACTAAAGAGGAAAATCCCTATTACCTATGGAGAATCCATGCCCTGGTTTGTTGGCAGTTCGTCTGATTTTGCCCTACTACTAGAGGTGTACCAAGAAGGCACTCCGTTCCTCTGCCTCTTCATATTTGCAACTTGGAGCCAGGACGCAGCCTCGACAACCTGCTGACAGCTTCTCTCCCCATCACCACTGTTGATGTTAACACAAGTGGCTGCGGAAACAGAAAGAGTGCTGCCCATGAAAAAAAAAAAAAAAATTCCCTACTACTGCAAGGAGACCCCAGCCTCAGTATGTTGAGAAGGAGGAATACAAAAGAAGGGAAACAAATTGCCACGTTGTATGAGTGAAGGTTCATGACTGGAGACGTGTTATGTCTAAGTCTGAGGGGTTAGTTGTTATCAGTACATGATTTTTGCCCCGTAACACACACTAAAAAAACCCCTCTGCTTTATTTTACCACTAGTCTTTAAACCCGTTACATTAACAGGTGCTAGAATAGATGTGTCTGTCTGTCTTTCTTAGTGTCTCTCTCTCCTTGGTCGCTGTCTGAATGCCTGTTTGTCTCTCTGGCCCCCTGTCTGTCTTTCTTTCTCGCTCCTTGGCCACTGGCTGTCTGGCTGTCTGGCTGTCTCTCTGGCCCCCTGTCTGTTTGTTATTCTTTCTGTCTGTGTCTCTCCCTAGCCCCTGGTCTGTCTGTCTTTCTGTCTATCTCTCTCCCTGTCCCCCTGCCTATCTCTCTCTGGCCCCCCGAGCAAACCAACACACCTGGCCCCCAGCACACCCCTCCCCCCAAAGCAGCCCCTTTTCCCTCTACCCCTCCACTTCCCTGTGCAACAGTAGCAGCCGGATACCTCTCAGCACCTCGAAGGACACCCTCCTGCCGTTGCTCTCACCGCCGCACAAGCCGCAAGCCG
Organism: Geotrypetes seraphini; assembly: GCF_902459505.1. Lineage (NCBI taxonomy): Eukaryota > Metazoa > Chordata > Amphibia > Gymnophiona > Dermophiidae > Geotrypetes > Geotrypetes seraphini. The sequence continues at coordinate 32,546,647 of NC_047101.1, read as the reverse complement.
TCGCACGCGCCACAAGCTGCCACAAATGGAATGCAGCACGGAAGCAGAAATCACAGCAGCAGGGATCACTCCATTTCAACATGTTAAAAAAAAAAGGGGGGGTGGTTATTTGTATTTCCAACAAGCCCTATAGATATCCTACCCAACCCTATATACTTTCATTGAAATCAACACCAAGAACTAAAACCTTCTAGTAATTCCATCGCTTAGTATAAGAAATACAAGACAAGATACGATCTTTGCGGTTACAGTGCCCAGAATATGGAACTCCTTATCAAAGAAGGAAAATCATTAAGGGCCTGTTTTACAAAGCCGCGGTAACAGCCCCAAAGCCCATGGAGATTTAAAGGGCTTCGGAGCTATTGCTACGCGGCTTTGTAAAACAGGCCCTAAGTAAATTTAAAGGACTGTTAACATGCTGGTTGTACAAGGATGCCTTTGAGACCTAAACTTCGGATTTTCTTTTGAACCCGTTCACTGCAGAAACTCGCGCTTCCTCTGTCCTAGGTTCCGAGAAATTTTTTAAAAAAATAAACATGCTTATTTCATGTTTTTTTTACTACTTGCGTATCTGTCCGTAATGTTCGTGTGTTTATTGTAATTAATAACTTAAGTCCCTGTTTTTATTTGTAAATCGCTTTGAATTCATGCTATTGCGATACATCAAAATTTTAATAAAACTTGATTCAAACCTGTAATTTCTGTTTACTGTAAATACCAATAGAATGAAGAATCAGTGCTGTCTATGGGACATTTATTTTGTCCTTCCGGGAAAATTAGCTACATTCAGACAAAGCTTAAGATATTTCTATTTCTTGACGCTTTTGAGACCTAAGGGTGACCTAGAATGATTTTACCTTCATTATCCCCCCTATTGTTTTTCCCCTAAATGTTATCTTTTACCTTGAACAATGTAGTTCTTGCCTTCTTACCTTCTGTTCCCGTTTGTCATGGTTTAAATGTCTCCAAATGTTATCGTCATCCTTAGAGATGCCTTGTCATTTTAAATTTGTATTTTAGCCAATGTATGTTTGCCTAGAAGTCTGATTAGGCGGTATAAGAAATTTTAAATAAATTTGTAACTTGAAAATTGAATAATTTCTTCAGTAAATATCACATTTCCACAAGAGAGAGACAGCGCCTCCTACTGACTGGATTGCAGTTTTAAACAAAAGAATACTTTTCACCCCGCAAAATAATACATTAGACAACACCGAGCGTTCCAAAGGATAAAATCACTTGGGTCAACCAGCATTTTAGCTTTTTCAAAGTCTAAGAAATAGAAGTTTGTGCAGCATGCATTTGGACGAAGTTTGCTTCTCGTCTACGGAAGATACTGCATTAGGCTCATGACATTTAAGATAATAAACATATTTCACACAGTACAAAGCAAATGATGTCATTTGGCTTGCCTGACTAAGCTCTCACTCAGCAGGGTTCTTTAATTCAAAACAGAGGGAAGATTTTATGAGGCTCTCTCAACACAAAGCCTGCGTTCCGCTGGGAGAGCCACACTGCTAAGAGAGCTCAGTGGACAAGTTACCCATAGTGATCTTTGCAATATCTCCAGTAATTGGTACTTTAAATTCCTTAATCACATTAATTCCTGCTGGCAGTGATAGAAAGCCTCCCTTTAAGTATTATGTAAACTTTTAGCAAGCTGCTGTACCCATACGTGCAAACATGCAAAAATGTAAGAAACCAGATTGTTGTAACTTGTCTGAAGACCCACCAGGATCGCATGTAGGGATTTTGGGTTCCAAAGTAGCCCCAGATGTCCTCTACTTGGAGATACCTACTGCCCATGGCCATATCTAGGCCTCTACCGCTGAAGCCCACCAGCTCTCTTCACATATTTACGATTACTAGTATTTTCTTATTGTGCCGGTGAGTCTAGCAATGCTGCATTCCTCTGAAGGGAACAGACTCAGGAGTATCCCAAGGAAATACTTCTTCATGGAAAGAATGGTGACTTCATGGAATGGCCTCCCAGTGAAGATGGTGGAGATGAATTCAAGAAAGCTTGGGACATGGGATGTGTAAGTGGAGAAGGGAAGAGTAGATGGTATGGATAGGCGATGTGGTCCCTTCCCATCCTCACTCATACTATTGATGCAGGTCTAGAGAGCTTGTAGCATTGCATGCTGCTGCTTGTCGTCCGTGTTCCCCTCCCCTTCTCCCCCTCCCCCCCTGTCTTCCCACAGTGTTCCCCTTGCAGCCTAATAAAGATGGTGCTTTGTTTTTTAAGTACAGTGTTTGTATTGAAATTTAAAACATTATAAACAACCAAAAAACAATAAGAAAAACATCATACATTACAGTATATTTTATTAGGTATTGATATACCGCCTATCAAGGTTATCTAAGCAATCAGGTACTCAAGCATTTTCCCTCTCTGTCCTGGTACCTGGGGCAATGGAGGATTGAGTAACTTACCTATGGTCTCAAGGAGCAGCATGGGTTTGAACCCACAACCTCAGCGGGCTGAGGCTGTAGCTCTTACCACTAGGCTTTCCTGCTCCATTCCTCTGTCTCAGTCTTCATATTTGCAACTTGGAGCCAGGACCTGTCTCAAAAACCTACCCTACCATATACCCTGCCCTGCCCCCACACAAACCTCCCTGTGAATATCAACATCATGACATCACGTGCCTGTGCACATGTGTATGATGTCATCACATCGGGGACCTCCAAAAACCAGACAAAAAGAGGACATGTCCGGGTTTTCACAGACATCTGATAACCCTAGCAATAACAAAAGCCTCAGTTCCTGTTGGTAAAATACAATTTTACCCATGGAAAATGCTTTGGTTCTTGCCTTCTACGGGGTGAACTCTGTATACTGAAGGTTGACCAAAGTTGGATGCAAGGATGATCCTCACTAACTGATTCTATAAACAGTGCCTAACCTCTAGGCTCATAATCAGTCTTAGGCACTAGTAGTGGTTGAAACCTTAGGTGCACCCCAGGGTTTTCTTAGTCTAAATAAGGTGTCCACCACCCTTTGGGTGAAGAAGAACTTCCTAGCATTGCTTCTGAATCTGTCCCCTTTTAATTTTTCCGAATGCCCTCTCGTTCTTGTAGTTTTCAAAAGTTTAAAAAAACTTGCTACCACGGGTCAGAGCACACGGTGGAGTTAGGGTCCTGGATAGTTTTTACAACCACATTCAAAGAAGTTTACATACAGGTACTTCAGGCATTTCCCTATCTGTCCCAGTGGACTCACAATCTATCTAAAGTGACTTGTCCAGGGTCACAGGAAGTAGCGCAGGATTTCAACCCACAACCTCAGGGTGCTGAGGCTGTAGCTCTAACTACTATTTATTTATTCAATTTTCTATACCATTCTCCCAGGGGAGCTCAGAACGGACCAACCCCTAGTTACTCCCCCTTTTACCCCATCTGCAATTCATCAAACGTAGGGCAATCCCTGGTGAATCCTGCCCCACCAGTTCAGTGTATGACATCATTCAAACTGGTCAGCATCATTACGTCTCACTGAGTGGCAAACAGGGAGTAACTGGGCAAGATGCTGGCAGTGCAAGGATGGACATTTCCGGCAATGGAAAAGATGGTGGGAGGGTCCAAGACATTTTTTTTTTAAACTTTGGGGTAGGTGCAGGGCCTGGGAACAACATTTCTTCTCTTGTTTTTTATTCTTTTAATATATAAAGATAACGATACATGTCCTCCAGCAACAAAACAACACAAAGTCAAAAGCAAAATGAAAGAAGAAAATATTGTATGAAGACCTCTGGCAAGATGGTATAAAAAAATGAAAATTCAAAGCAAGCATCAAATTAAAAACAAAGTAAATGACGGCAGATAAAGACCCGAGTGGTCCATCCAGTCTGCCCAACCATACATGTTCCATAAATTAATTTCGTTTAAATGGTCCTTTTTCTTTAGATATTTCTTGGCCAGAAACCCAGAGCCCTGCCCTGCCCTGCTTAGGTTCCATCTACTGGAGTCTCCGTCAAAGCTCACTCCAGCCCATCTTAACCATCCCAACCGTCAAAGCCCTCCCCAGCCCATCCTCAACTGGCAAGCCTGCCCAGTATTAGTCTTAGTTTCTTCAATGTATACCCATTATTTTCTGATTAGAGATCCTCTGTGTTCATCCTACGCTTGTTTTAACTCTGTCACCACTTTCTTCTCCACCACCTCCCTCGGGAGCGCATTCCACGCATCAACCACCCTCTCCGTAACGAAGAATTTCCTAAGTTTCCAAGTTTATTATAAGATTTGATTAATCGCCTATTCCAAATTCTAAGCGATGTGCAGCTAGAAATTACAAAGTCAAGGGAAACATACATGACTAACAAAATTATTATTAAACATTAAAATATCATTAAATACATAATATAATATAACATGACTAACAAGACTATTTTACATACAAGATCAAACAATGGGAAAGTTACAGGAAGAAATACAATTGAATATAAAAGAAACAATTAAGGTTAATAACACATTGGGAAAAGGGGAAGAAATTTATTGTAATTTAAGGAGAGAGTAAAAACAAGAAATTCAGTTAATCACTAAAAGCGTCTTTAAAAAGGAAGCCCTTAAGTTTGCTCTTAAATTTGTCTAGTACTCTTTCCTCTCTTAAGTAAAACGGCAGGGCATTCCAGGCTTGGGGAATCTATTACCCCTCAACCTCATATTATGCCCTCTGGTTTTACCATTTTCCTTTCTCTGGAATAGATTTTGTTCTACGTTAATACCTTTGAAGTATCTGAACGTCTGAATCATATCTCCACTGTCCCTGTTTTCCTCTAGGAGGGAATACCCTTCCAGGTGCTCAGATTTTCAGCACCCCCCTAACCCTCACAAGATATTAGAAGCGGTTAAAGGTTTTGCAAGAAAAGGCCAGCCCCCACCATAGCCAGCTGCCATTCCATCATTTTACTTCTGTTTCTTTACTCCGTTCCAACACTTTGATTTGCTTGACGACAGAAATTTCTGCTATTTTGGTGCAAGAAACCCTGCTCTGTTCTTGCAGGTGAAGTTTTCTACTAATAGTCCCTCAGGGGAAATATAGCTGAACCTAATTTAAAAAGTGATGACTTAAGGTTTATAGTTACTGTACAGCTAGCTTTGTATTATTTCCGAGTAAAACTTATTCTTCAGTAATGCTGTTTCTTTCATATAGCCTCAGTTACAGCATCTTAAGTAGGATATTCTATTTATTGGTAATTAAAAGTGTTATTTACATAATTTAAGTTATATATTGTTTTAAAAAATATACTCCCTGATATTTAGCAGGTGATGGAAAGCAGTTTTTTAAACGCTTACTGTCAATGGCTGAATTAACTGTCAATATTCAGTGCCAGGCTATGTCTGGGCACTAGCTCTGAATATTGAGGGCTAAATGTGGGCGGGCAGACTGTTGGAGCTTATGCAGGATTGGCTGATATTTACCCAGGGTCCACATAACCTTTTTATTGTTTTAAACATAAGAACAAAAGAATAGTCTTACTGGGTCAGATCAATAGAAATATAGAAGATGACAGCAGATAAGGGCCATAGCCCATCAGGTCTGTCCACTCTACTGACCCACCCCCAAGTCTACTATCCTAGGGATCCCACTCCTGATGACAGGTTCCCTTGGCTTAACCCTCTAAGGGATCCCACATGGGCATCCTATTTGCTCTTAAATTTTTGCACGCTGTTTGCCTCGATCACCTGCATCGGGAGCTCGTTCCAAGGATCAACCACTCTCTCGGTGAAGAAATATATCCTGGTGTCGCCATGAAATTTCCCGCCCCTGAGTTTGGGCGGATGCCCTCTTGTGGCTGAGGGTCCTTTGAGAAAGAGAATCTCTTCTTCCATCTCGATACGGCCGGTAATATACTTAAACATCTCAATCATGTCTCCTCTCTCCCTACATTCCTCGAGTGAGTACAGCTGCAAATTTTTCAGCCTTTCCTCATACGATAGATCCTTGAGCCCCGAGACCATTCTGGTGGCCATCCGTTGCACCGACTCTACTCTCATCACATCTTTTCGGTAGTGTGGCCTCCAGAATTGCACACAGTATTCCAAATGAGGTCTCGCTATAGTTCTGTATAATGGCATTATGACTTCAGGCTTCCGGCTGACGAAACTCCTACGGATGCAGCCTAACAACTGTCTTGCCTTAGATGAAGCCTTCTCCACATGATCAGCAGTTTTCATGTCTGCGCTGGTAATCACTCCCAAGTCTCGTTCTGTTGAAGTTCTAGCTAAGGTCTCGCCATTCAAGGTGTAAGTTCTGCACGGATTTCTGCTGCCGAGGTGCATGATCTTGCATTTCTTAGCGTTGAAGCCCAGCTGCCAGGTCGAGGACCAAAGCTCCAACAAATGTAGGTTCTGTGTCATACTATTGGGTGAATTGCCGTCTCTCACTATATTGCATAGTTTGGCGTCGTCAGCGAATAACGTTATCTTACCTTGAAGCCCCTGAGTTAGGTCTCCTATGAATATGTTGAAAAGGAGCGGGCCCACCCTGCCGTGCCACCGGACCAATCAGCAAGCAAGACTTTCAGCTGTGTACGTGCTGAGTTCACTGCTCAGCATGGCTGTTTCCGCCGCAACGCCGGACTTGTAAACTGCATGCCTGCATCGCCAGAATTTAGGTAGGCCTGTTTTCATCCCCGTGGGAGTCCCGTGGGCCAGGGGGCATCCCCGTGGGAGTCCCGTGAGTCAGGGGAGCGTCTCCGTGGGAGTCCCGTGGGCCAGGGGGGCGTCCCCGTGGGAGTCCCGTGGGCCAGGGAGGGAACCCACGGGATTCTCGCGATCCCCGTTCCCGTGCAGACCTCTAATCTACTCTGAGGTGCCTACCAGAAAGTAGGGGTGGTTAGGAGCGGATTCTGGGCATTGTTTGACTTAAGCACACTTAGAATGCGCTTCCAGAAGGTGTGATAGGACAGAGTACGCTACTAGGTTTCAAGAAGGGATTGGATGATTTCCTGAAGGAGAAGGGGATCGAAGGGTACAGATAAATGATTACTATGCAAGTCCTGGACCTGATGGGCCGCCGCGTGAGCAGACTGCTGGGCGTGATGGACCTCTGGTCTGACCCAGCAGAGACACTGCAAAAAAAAAAAGTTTTTCTCTGTGTTAGCCACCTAGTACACACCCAAAATTTATTGCAGAAGTTTTGGAGTAAAGTCAAATTAATTTTGGCAATGATTTCTGCAATACGTTAGCACTGCTTGGTAAATGAATCCCTATTCCGGGCTAACTACTAATTTTCAGTGCCTCTGAAAATCATTATATAGCACCAAAATGTAAACCGGCTATTTGGGGGGAAGGAGTCGGCACTTGGCAGGTTAAGTGCCAATATTTAGTACTTAACTGAGCACGATAATATAATACAACTTCTTATGTGCCACAGTTTTCAACAGGGGAATCATTGTGGCTTATAGAAAGATGGCCGTCTGTGAGATGACAAGGGTTGGGAAGAAGTAGAGTCTACTGGGGGGAAAGATATGTTTTTAGTCTTTTCCTAAACAGGCAACATGTAGGAAGACTTCGCAGATAGGTTGGCAGATGGTTCCAGATATGTGGTCCTAGGAACTCATAAGTGGCATAAAAATCAGTTCTGGCTTTAAATGGTAACCCATAGCCAGTAAAATGCTAAAAACTGCATTTAACCAGTTACACATTAGACATCTCCAAAAAAAAACCAAAACCTTAAATTCGATGCTGGTGTCCTGACATGGTCTAGCATTGAATTTCTGGGTTTAATGCTGGAAGAATTCATCAAAACATTGATATTTGCCGACTGAACATTGGATATGCAGTCATCAGTGAATTTGTGCATTCACATGCCAGCATCCTGATGGTACTGAGCAGTGGCATAGCAAGGGAAGCTTGAGCCACATTGTGCATCCCCCCCTTCCTCCTGGTGACATCACTCCATTGGGTGGACCCCCACACATCCTTCCTCTCGTCTCCCCCACCCTACCCCTGTACTCTTCAAATGTTCGCCATCCATGAGTAGCATCTCTTACCTGCTGCTCATATCGGCCTCATCCTTCCCTCTGATGTCATTTCCTGGTCCCCGCGAACAGGAAGTGGGGTCAGAGAGGGGGATGAGTCCGGCTCAAGCAGCAAGTAAAGAGATGCTGCTCCCAGCTGGCAAATATTTGAAGAGTTATGGGGGCGGAGAAGGGTACATGGGGATAGGGAGGAGAAGTGCTGGCGCTCCTAACAATGCAGCACCTGGGGCAGTTTTCCCCCCCCATACACACACATACTTTTTCTCCCTTACTACACCAGTGGTTCTGAGTTCACTGGAAGAGGTATCTTGTTTATAAGTGTTGATTTCTTTGGTTTAGAGTTATTAGTATGACAATGTCATTCAGTCCTTCGAAGACACGAATAACTTTAGCTTAACTCATGCATCCTAAAATATGCTATGTTTCGAGGCAAACCTAAGTGCCTGTAATGGATCAGGATGCTGACGTGAAGTATGATTGGCACTTGCTCTTTCTGCTGCAGGGCATCCTGAAGCATACAGTTGGGAGGGTTTGAAAAACAAAGCCAAAGAGAGATGGAAAATAATTGCATTGTGGCTAACTAGTGGTAATTGGTTCTTCTGTTTCTGGAAGAATAGAGTTCCAGCCTTCTTTGCTAAAGATGGAATCTACCTGAAGAGGGTTTCATGATCTCGTCCTACAGTGCGTTATTTCTCTGGTTCTGGGAGCAGCACACGTTCATCCACCGATTAGAGGCAGTAGGGAGGTGCAGGGGGAATATTTTAGCCAGTTCTAAATTTGTTTTTTCTTAATTTTCAGACCTGACAGATTTGTATTAAGTGTGCACTAAACTTCTTAAGGTGTGCTAACTAATCAAGGGGTCCTATTATTAAAGGATATTAGGCCCTTAACGTAGCGTTAATTTCGGAAAAACAGATACCACAAGACATGTAAAAGCATTTTGTAGTGTTTTGCCTGGCTTTCCATGCTAAGCACATGTTAACTGTTTATAAAAATATTTTTTGTAGAGGGGGGGTGTCATGGGCAGAGAGTGAGCACATTCTGGTTAGCACACAGTAACCACATAATACAGGAAAGTGTAACATTTCTTAAAAAGGAGGCACTAACGAGGAAAGTCTATAACCAGTCCCTAAATTTAGGCGTCAGTAGTTAATTGAAAGACACCATCAAAAATGACAAAAAACCCAGCAGTGTTGAAGCGCCTGGCATGGTGGCTAGGTAGCCGCTTTAGGCCGTGGAACGCCAAAGTAGGTGTGGCCAGTGCTGGAAGTTAGGTATTAGGCGGGCTAAAGTGGCTATTTAGCTGCAATTCATGGCAAGATAAGCGGCTGAAATTTAGGCCTGGAAAACCCTGGCTTACAGTTCAGCTGCCTGCCCATGCCGCCTCGGGATCCTAAAGTCAGGCCACATCAACCGTAAGTTGATCACAACAGAGGACTCCTGCCGTCTCAGCTAATCTGGGGGAAATACCCCTGCATTGATCAGCTGAGCCCCTATGGTAGGAGGAATGCCCACTCCCTGCTGCCGGAACCCCCAAAGTACACCACGAACCGCGATAGGAAGGAGAGATGCCCACTTCCTCCTGCCTGCAGGCCCCTGAATCTCCACCTTTGCTGTAAGGCCAATCGGAGGAATGGTGGGCCTTCCCTTTCCTGGTGCATCCTGGGATGCACCGAGGAGGGGCCTAAGGCCATGATTGGCCCAGGCGCCATAGATGGACATAGTATTTGAATTTGTAGCATGGTAGGCAAGGTATGGCATACAGTATATGGTAAGAAAGATACAATGTATGGTAGAGTAGGAGAAAAAGGTGACAGTTTGACAAAATGTGGTAAAACATTATATGGCGGCTTGAAAGAGTTGAGCATTATATGATGGGCAATATAAAGTGCAGCAGTTCCTGGTATGGTGGGCAAAGTGCATCAGCATTTGAGATTTGTGACAGTAGAGGGCTGGTGCTCTTCTTTGTAAGGTTTGGGAATTTGGGAAGGCTCAAGGGGAAGAGGTGGGGGTTTTTTTCCCCCTCCCTTCTTATCTCTAATAATGTAACTTTACCCCATTCCTCCCTTTCAATCATCACTTTCAAGTCTGTCTTGTTGATGTCTTCAATGTTCACCTCCCTTTCTTTTCATAGACATTACTTTTAAGTACTATTTTTATCTCTATTTTAGTATTTTATTGTAAACCGGCTAGATACTCATTGATGGTCTGTATATTAAAAATAAATAAACTTGAAACTTGAACTTGCCTTCAGTAGACCATCTATTGATCTTATGTGGGTAGGTAGTTTCTATTTTATTAAAACTTGATATACCGCTCGTTCATAAGCAGTTTACATTAACTATAAAAATATTAAAAAGAAGCCCAATAGTCATAGGACAGACCTCAAAACATTCACACAAAAAATAAGATACATTCACGACTAAATATCTCATTAGATGAACCAAAATAAACCCGAATGTCTTCCAGCCATTAAAATTGCACAAATTCACATTGCAAAAATCCTTTTCACTCAATAGATGTGAATTATCTCTGATAACAAAGAATCTTTACCAAATGCCTCACAAAAATAAAATGTGTTTAATTTAGTCGTAAATGCTTGCAAATTTACTTCTAACCTCAATTCACTTGGTAAATGATGCCATAGTTGCAGACCAGTAAAATGAAAAGCCTTAGTTCTTATTGATTCCAATTGGCTGCAGGGAGTTTGTTCCAGAGGTGTGGTAGGTGGTGGAAGTACGATCTTTTTCATGCAGTCTCAAAGTGGAGGGCACGCATAATCTGTAGCGGTTGGTTCAGGGTGTAGGGAAGTAGTTTGCTAGCTATATAGAAGAGTTTGTAGGCCATTACTAGGCCTTTGAATGTGCAGTGCTTAATTTTTAAGTGTGATATATAGAATCAGTCCCTAAATGCTAAGACGTCCATTATGTTCTTATGGGCATCTCAGCATTTTGGGTCAGATTCTGCAACCGGTGATGGTATCGGCCACCACCTCTAAAACCGGCATCAGTCACATGTCAATCAAGCACCGGTGCTGAGTGCAGAATCATGGCTAAGTCAACCATAGCTGCTGGAAATGTAGGTCAGAGTTTTGAAAGCCTTCGCTTCCAGCACCTATGCTTGACGTGAATCACGTCTACGGAGGTGTCTACTGGCGCCTAAGGTCATTTCCAGTATATAACCATGCCTCTGTCGATCTTAGGCACTGGTAGGCGTCTCCGTAGACGCGATTCTGGTGGCGGTAGGTGCCTATCTTTTTTTTTATGTGATTTTAATTGCTTTTAAACTAGGTGGTCAATTACTTTGTCACTTAAAGGCAATTAAACCAATTATGGGCTAGATTCACAAAGCAAACCGATCGTGTACTGATCGGTTTGAGATCCCTTTGCGACCGGATTTCCCTCGGGCCCTATTCACTAACCTCTCCTGCGATCCGATTGGAATCCGTGCATGCAAATGAGGAGAAATGCATGCGTAGTAAGCGATTCACAACACAAATTTTCCAAACCGACTGGGCTGGCCGATCATTCCAAGAAGTGACTGCTGGGGACCAGTTGAAAACATCTTTCCGACTCTCCAGCTTCATAGAAGCCCTGCTCTGCCTCGATCTGTCTCCTGCCTGCTGTCCCCGAATGTCGCCCTGCTCTGACCCATCTCTCCTGCCTGCTCCTGCTCTTCCCCACACTGCGAGCCCGTGGTTTTAACCCGCGGGTTTAAAGCAGGTTAAAACCATGGGCCCGCTGGTCTACAAAAGTAAAAAAAACAAATAAAAAAGTTAAAACAACAAAAAAAGCCGCGGCCCCGAACACGCCTGTTTGCCTGCCCCGACTCTCCCACCCTTCCCCGCAGTGCACGGGCTCCTTAAAAAAAAAAAAAAAAAATCTATGCCGATCGCCCCCATCTGCATATTAAGGTTTCCTGAATTCATCGGACCTGCCCGGATCGGATCTAGTCCTAAGTTAGGTGGCAACAGGGCAATTACCGCCACCCATCTTCTGACGTCACTTCTAGAATCGGGGCCTTAGCGTGCGCTAAATCGTGTACCAACCCTTGATGAATTCTACCCTAAATCTGGACTTAGGGCTCCTTTTACGAAGGTGCGTTAGGACCTTAACGCCCGGAATAGCGCGGACAAAGTGCTGGGTTTCGAAAAGCCATCTGGACCCTCAGACATATCCTCTAAAGCAGTGGTTCCCAACCCTGTCCTGGAGGACCACCAGGCCAATTGGATTTTCCGGCTAACCCTAATGAATATGCATTGAGCAGATTTGCATGCCTGTCACTTCCATGATATGCAAATCTCTCTCATGCATATTCATTAGGGCTAGCCTGAAAACCCGATTGGCCTGGTGGTCCTCCAGGACAGGGTTGGGAACCACTGCTCTAAAGGAGGAGATTTCTGGGGAAATCCGTGTATCTGGTAACCCTACGTCCCCCCGGCTTCCAGGGAATCTAATCCTCTCTTTGACCAGCAAAATCTTTTCCTAAGTATCTGTTTTTTGTTTTTGTTTTTTACATAGAGAAACGAACATCCTGGCCGTCTTTACCTCACACAAACTGAAACCCAGGCGCTGCATTCAGTCTAAAGCAAGTAGCGATGGTTCCCAAGTGCCAATCCATTTACACACGACGTAGGGAAGTTGAACAAGCTCCAAGACACAGCTCCACAGCAGACAAAATTTACAGAATAGCAAGTAGCAGCCCAACACAGTAGCAAGCTCTCTTTCCCGCTTGAATCTATTCTCTGAATAAACCATTACACTCATTTCAGAGGCTTAAGTCAAATAATGAGGACTCTAGCAAAGTAGGACTTCCCACAGTGCAGGCCCAAATTCATCCCAGGAGCTCTTGTAAGTAGCCTAAGAGCAGAAAGCTATGCAGAGGCCTCTTGATTCATGGCAGTCAGCAAAATAAGGTCTTTTTGAAATTTTACATAATTCACAAGAATATTCCTCTTGTACAAGTAAAACAGAAAAGAAACAAATTAAACAAACTCGCATTTACTGCTGTCAGGAAAAATTCTTTTCTGTTTTACTTGTACAAGAGGAATATTCTTGTGAATTATGTAAAATTTCAATAAATAAATAATTTAAAAAAAAACCAACTATAGTCAACTTGAAGGCAAGTCTGTACCTACATAGAAGTCAGAGTCATTTGTTAAACTGCAGTCGTTTCTTAAGTACTTGGTTGGTTTTATAGCTTAATGAAGTAACTTCTAGTTGGACAAAATTGAGCAAGACTAAAAGTTGTTTAGCAGCCCTTAATTTTAACCAGAGCAGGTTTCATTCATAAGAACATAAGAATTACTGTTGCTGGGTCAGACCAGTGGGGGTCGCAGGTCGGCGGGGGGGTCCGATCGGGGGTTCTGGGGAGGGCGGTCGTTGGGGGGAGGGGGGTTGTGTCGAGGGCAGGAGGGCCTGGGATCCCTCCTGCCCGTATTGTAGTGGGGGGTAGGGGTTCACCAGGGCCAGGAGAACTTGGGCTCTCTCCTGGCCTGTTGTATCGGAGGGGGGGGGGGGTCGCTGGGGCCAGGAGAGCTTGGGCTCTCTCCTGGCCCATTGTATCGGAGGGGGGGGGTTGCCGGGACCAGGAGAGCTTGTGCTCTCTCCTGAGTTGTGTTAGTCGGGGGGGGGGTCGCCGGGGCCAGGAGGACTTGGGCTCCCTCCTGGCCATATCGTCGGGGGGGGGGGGGGGAGCACGATTGCCAGGGCAAGAGGGCTTGGGCTGCCTCTTGCCCCGATATCGTTGGGGGGGGGGGTGATGTATCGCGGCAGGAGAGATTGGCCATCTCTCCTGCCGCAGGTCGCAGCAGTTCGGGTAGAGGGGTGATCGCATCGCGGTAGGGGAGATGAGGCATCTCTCCTGCCGCGATGGTTGCGGTGGGTAGGTTGCCGGGCCGCTGAACTGATCGCGCCAGCGACCATCAGCTCAGCGGCCCCTTTTTCGGCACTTAGACCTGACTTCGTCTAAGTCAAAAAGGTCTAAGTGCCGACTAGGCAACCTGTGAAATGTTTTGGTTATATCTGTTGTATGCCTAGGTGTAGGTCGGCCCCCTCCCGCCCACCGCCCGCCCTTTCCCTTCCTCTAAACACGCCTCTTTTCTCTCGGTGCGTCTAGAGGCAAGGGAAAGGCCTAAGCTGTTTTTAGATACGTCTAAAAACCAGCTTTGGTTATGGGTACTTGGACGATCAGGCTTTTTGATCGTCCAAGTAGCCATTTAGGACACTTTTTAGACGGTTTGTTTGTTTTTTTATTATGAACCCCTTAAGATTTAGTTTAATTTTGTTTAATGGCTGCAAAATAATGCTACATTAGCACACAGCCAAAAAATATCTATAATAGAAAAAGGCCAAGTTTATGGACAGGCTAGAAATGGATTTAGCATGTTGAAATTACATATGTGAAAGCACATTAAGCCCATGTCTTAGTGCAGTTTAGTAAAAGGCCTCTCAGGCTGAAAGCTATAAACCATGTTCATCATTGGCACAGCCTGGTTTATCTGGCCCTCAACTGCAGAAGAGGCCCAGGGTTACACCAAACCCTTGCCCTTTCTCGTACCCATCTTTGCTATCAAACGGGAGGAATGTGCGGTGGTGGCGAAAAGGGCGAATAGAATGCTAGGAATGATAAAGAAGGGGTTCACGAACAGATCGGAGAAGGTTATCATGCCGCTGTACCGGGCCAGGTGCACTCTCACCTGGAGTACTGCATACAGCACTGGTCGCCATACATGAAGAAAAACATAGTACTACTCGAGAGGGTCCAGAGAAGAGCGACTAAGATGGTTAAGGGGTTGGAGGAGCTGCCGTACAGCGAAAGATTAGAGAAACTGGGCCTCTTCTCCCTCGAACAGAGGAGATTGAGAGGGGACATGATCGAAACATTCAAGGTACTGAAGGGAATAGACTTAGTAGATAAGGACTGGTTGTTCACCCTCTCCAAGGTAGGGAGATCGAGAGGGCACTCTCTGAAATTGAAAGGGGATAGATTCCGTACTAACATAAGGAAGTTCTTCTTCACCCAGAGAGTGGTAGAAAATTGGAACGCTCTATTGGAGGCTGTTGTAGGGGAAAAAAACCCTCCAGAGATTCAAGACAAAATTAGACAAGTTCCTGCTGAACAGGAACATACGCAGGTAGGGCTAGTCTCAGGGCACTGGTCTTTGACCTGAGAGCCGCCGCATGAGCAGACTGCTTGGCACGATGGACCACTGGTCTAACCCAGCAGCGGCATCTCTTATGTTCATATGTTCTTAAGAATGCTAACACAAGAGCTGGTAAACGGCAGCCTGGTGCGCCCTTAGGACCCACCCATCTTGGATCCCCTCAGCTTCTGTCGTGAAATATTTCTAATTTGTGGCCTATGCAGTGGCTTAAGGGGGGGCCGTGGCAGGGGGGTGGACCACCCCAGACACTATCTTGTTGGGGACGCTGGCACCTCTCTGCCCCCCACGCCACGCTCGTTCTCTCCTTTTCCTGCCCCCATGTACCTCATTAAAAATCTTCGCCAGTGCGAGCAGCTATTGTAGCCTGCTGCTCGCACTAGCCTGGTTCCCTTTGAAATTACTTCCATGTAATGAGGCCCAGAAGTGATGTCAAAAGGAATGCCAGGCAGCAGGCCAGAGAAACTGCTCACGCAGGTGAAGGTTTAGAGGTACAGGGGTGAGAATGGAAGGTGCGTGTGTGGCTGGTTGGTGGGCGGGCGGCGCAGAAGGAGCAGGGGAAAAGTGGAGAGGGGGGTGCAGGGGGACGCCACTATCCCAGGGGTCTCTTACCCTCGTTATGCCACTGGGCCTTCCACTTTAGAAATCAATTTTCGGGCCTAAATTATGCCACTCTAACATAGTAAATGATGGCAGATAAAGACCCGAACAGTCCATCCAGTCTACCCATTAGTTATACCCATTAAAAATATACATGATTAAATTAACTTGCAAAGTCCACCTGGTGTTGTCCTAGGTTCCAAATGCTGAAGTTGCCGTCCAAGCTCACTCCAGCCTATCCACCCATCCTGAACTCTGCTAAATGCTTACAGTCTTGTCCTGTAATATTAATCGAGTGTTTCTGATGATTCCTGTGAAACTGCATTCAGATCGGAGACGTGACTGCTCGTGGGCTATAGGCCAGGCCCGAAGCTGTCCAAATAATTTAAAAACATTCAAAAGCAACTTAAAATGCTTCCTTTTTAAGGATGCTTTTAACTAAAGTTTTTTTTTTACTTCAAAGTTGATTTTAACTGATGTTTTATTTTAATTTAAAAAACAAAAAAACAAAAAAAACTCCCTGCCCTTTTGTACTTGCCATTAATGTTTCTTCCATTTACTATAGCTATTGTATTTCCTCCCTCTTCACCTTGTGTGTCTTTTGTTCGTTCGTCCACAATAACTTTGCATGTATTATTGTTCCCCTTGTAGATTTTAGAAAGTATGTATTAATTGTAATATTGTTTGTCTAAAGGAAAAATTTTTTACTCTGTACAACGCTTTGTAGAATCGATAAAGCGTTTAATCAAATAACTAAATAAACAATAAACAATCATGTGATTTCATATTCCAGCAATATGCACAATTTTAAGGGTTGTAAATGCTGCTGTATGCTACCTGCTTCACAGCATCCCGTTGCTGTCATTTTCCACAGGTGCCTACATCTGAAGAAAGGGCCTGTCTAGGGACTGCAACAGCGAAAAGGGACTCACAGGCCACAGTGATTCTAGTTTTCTCCAGGATCAATTCCTCTAATACAATTCTTTACTTCAGGTTAAATATGTCTTGAGTTTAGAAATGTGTTTCTTGCTTTATAGGTGATTGGATCAATATTTAAACCCCTCAGCCAGCATTTTCTAATGCTGGTCACAGCATTTAAAACATTCAAGTCTATTCCATGCTGCTATCCCGCTCATTCCACAAGAAGTCAGTTAAATTTACATGAACTCATGGGTCAGTTGATAGAATATTGCCATCCAGGCGGGGTAAGTGTACGTTTAGCTCCTAAATGGCCAGAATTGAGATCAAGCTTCTCTCGTTCACAATTCGCTACTGCTTAGCGCTAGAATATCTTAGCTCATTTATACTTCGGCATCCTTGAACACGAACTCTATGTTCAACTCACGAAATACGTTTGACAATCTTTATTAATTTAACATGCAACCTGGGGTGATGTGCCGGGTTAAGGTCTATAGTAGAAGTCCAGACCTAGGCAATAGGTTTCCATGTTCTTTGAGAGAGGTCGATCATCATTTCCTTTTCAGATATTATTTGAAAACGATCCCTTTTATCAAGCTGCACTGGAGGGC
The DNA here is from genome assembly GCF_902459505.1 of Geotrypetes seraphini. NCBI lineage: Eukaryota > Metazoa > Chordata > Amphibia > Gymnophiona > Dermophiidae > Geotrypetes > Geotrypetes seraphini. The sequence goes on along the minus strand of NC_047101.1, from coordinate 32,529,368 downwards.
TTTTATATCACAGGCCGGCGCGGTAAATGTTCCAATGCTCATAGAATTCCTATGAGCGTTGGAGCACTTCCCTCGCCAGCTCACGCTAAAAACCTCTAGCGTAGCTTGATGAAAGGGGGGGTTAGTTATTTGACTGATACATCTTTAAAGTTTAGTTGTATTAATGTTAGCTGGATTGCCTTATTTTAAAGTGTAGTTGTAAGGACTATTGCCTTTTCTTTTTTCATCTATTCTTGCTTATTTCATTGTTTTCTGCCTTGACCCATTGTGGTTAGACCTAATATAAATGTTCTGGTTAGATTAGATTAGATCACGCCTACTAGTTTCAAGTTTATTCATAACTTACTATCCCGCCCATCAGATAGGTCACCTGGGTGGTTTAGAGACTAAAATGAAAAGTGGGGAGAAGGAAGATAACATACAGGTCTACAGAAGCAGGGAGGGAACATAAGAACATAAGGATTGCCGCTGCTGGGTCATACAAGTGGTCCATCGTGCCAAGCAGTCCGCTCCCACAGCAGCCTTCTGGTCAGTGCCCTGAGACAAGCCTTACCTGCATACGTTCCGGTTCAGCAGGAACTTATCCAACTTTGTCTTAAATCCTCTATAACAGTCTCCGTAAGAGCGTTCCAGTTTTCCACCACTCTTTGGGTGAAGAAGAACTTCCTTACATTTCTACGGAATCTATCCCCTTTTAACTTTAGAGAGTGCCCTCTCGTTCTCTCTACCTTGGAGAGGGTGAACAACCTGTCTTTATCTACTGAGTCTATTCCCTACAGTTTGTTTCCTACATGAATGTTTCGATCATGTCCCCTCTCAGTCTCCTCTTTTCAAGAGAGAAGAGACCCAGTTTCTCCAATCTCTCACTGTACGGCAACTCCTGCAGCCCCTTAACCATTTTAGTCGCTCTTCTCTGGACCCTTTCGAGTAGTACTGTGTCCTTCTTCATGTAAGGCGACCAGTGCTGGATGCACCATGGCCCGGTACAGCGGCATGATAACCTTCTTCGATCTGTTCTTGATCCCCTTCTTAATTATTCCTAGCATTCTGTTCGCCCTTTTCGCCGCTGCTGCACATTACGCAGATGGCTTCATCGACTTGTCGACTAGTACTCCCAAGTCTCTTTCCCGGGGGGTCTCTCCGAGTACTGCACCGGACATCCTGTATTCATGTTTAAGATTTTTGTTACTGACATGCATCACCTTACACTTATCCATGTTAAACCTCATTTGCCATGTCGCAGCTCATTTCTTTAAAAATCAATAACAAAATCTTATATGGAAAGCTTTGATAAAATAATGCATTTCACTGGAGTTCCATTTCCTGTGCAAGTTACTAACCTGTGGCTCCTCAAGCTGTAAATATACATTTTTGATGCCACAGCAGGGAACAGTAATGCAAAGATAGTGGCTCATTATCCCCCTGCTCTCTCCATGAACCGTGATGACATTCCCCCAAATTCTGATACCCTGGATTACCCAAACTCCCTAAAAATGGTATCCCCCCAACTCTCAACGCTTCTCACCGCCACCTCCCAACCCCCAGAGTCTCACAGTACTACTGCTACAGGTTCCACTGCTGAATAAAGGCCTGTGCAAGGCTCTGGTCGCCTTGTTGGGCAGACTGGATGGACTAAGAGGGTTTTTTTCTGCTATCATTTACTGTGTTACCTGAGCAAATTCAATTAAAGTAGCAACGACTACCATTTGACCTCCGAGTTTAAGATTATGATAGGGTAAAATGATGTAAATATAGAACGTAATTAGACAGCAGCATCGTGATTCGTGCCTCTAGCAAGTCAGCACACCAGGTGTAAATTATGAATTTTCTTATTTCGCACTTTTTGCCCTCTGTGAGCACTTAAGACCTCGAATGTGGAAATAAATAAATGTTCCGGTGTCAAAGGAATGATGTGCTGCTCTGGAGCTGCCTGCTGAACGGAGACAGGCTAGCCTCCCAGGTCCTGAACCGGCAATTCAGAAGCGTCTGATTGCTTGCTTGATTGTTTGCTGGATAACTGTGAGATTGGCAGTGACAGGGTAATTTACTGAAGATTGCAATGTCAGACTATATCCAAAGGGGGTATGCTGGCATAGAGATGTGATTCTCGTGACTGACAGGCCACCGGGAGATTGGCATGCCAATTTAGAGTTCAGAATGTCTTCAGAAAGTGCTCAGCTCCAGCAACCCATAATCAACTTACGCAATAAGGTCATTACAAGCCATAACATATGTTCTCACATAGCAACCGGCATAACCCTTTTCTCCCCTCCCCCAAAAAGAGAAGAGAGCAATACGTTGAATGAGCAAATGTAAATTTATAGGAACGTATCATTTAAGATATCCATTACTTTCTTCACCAAGTGCTATTTCTGAAGTGTTGATTGGATTCTTTTGACTGACAGCTCCCCAGATACAAGCTTCAAACCCAACAAAGCAGAGGCCAATTTTAGCTGGCGGCTATGGAGGTGTCGCAAACCCATAAAGAGCGAAGGCATGGGGGGGGCAGGGGGAGAAAGTGCTTCCAAGCTTAATAGGAAAACCGTCTCAAGTCATTATCTGAGCCAAACGATATCCTCTTGTTGATTATATCAAGTGATGGTAAATGGATGAAAGAAACAAATAAAAATTTTTTTTAAATCCCAACTTCTGAAGAGTGAGGACTCCATAAGAGATAAAAATGGGGATTGAAAAGTCTTAGACAAAGGATCACTTACAGGTCATGGACCTGATGGGCCGCCGCGGGAGCGGACTGCTGGACACGATGGACCCCTGGTCTGACCCAGCGGAGGCAACTTCTTATGTTCTTAAATGAATGAAAATAGGCCATTGATCATTTTTTTTAAAAAAATCCATCCCTCTTACAGGCAGAGATTCCCTGCAGAATGAAAGTGTTGCTAAGAAAACCCTACTAGGAACAGTTGTTTAAAATAAATTAATTTATATAGGATTTAGGAGACATCTTTTTCAGTAGTAGTTCAAAGGTGAGTTACTTTCATCATGGTTTAAACAGGCAGAATAGGCTTCTTTCTGTATAAACCATGGAGGGGCATAATCAAAACATGCATCTAAGTCTGATGGGGACATATAGCACTAGACCCCCAAAGTCAGCAGTGGAAATATACCCCTTCTTGAAAAATACATCTAACATTTTTTTTGTTTTTTTCAAAAATCGTTTGTCTGGACTAGTTCATAGACAACGGCGCAAAAGACAAAGGCACGCCCGGACAATTGAGCGCAGCGTGGAGGCGCGCGCTGCTCTAAATTACTGTTTTTAGGGCTCTGACGGGGGGCGTGGGGGGGGAACCCCCCCCACTTTACTTATTAGACATCGCCCTGGCGTTATGGGGCATTTGGGGGGTTGTAACCCTCCACATTTTACTGTAAACTGAACTTTTTCCCTAAAAACAGGGAAAAAGTGAAGTTTTCAGTAAAATGTGGGGGGTTACAACCCCCCACACCCCCCACAACACGGCGCGATGTCTATTAAGTAAAGTGGGGGGTTCCCCCCCACGCCCCCCCCCCCGTCGGAGCCCTAAAAACAGTAATTTAGAGCGGTGCGCGCCTCCGCGCTGCGCTCAATTGTCTGGGCGCGCTTTTGACCTGACAACGTCTGGACTTCCAGGCTATTGTTCGTCCAGACCGCCAGTACATTTATCTTTATACCACATTCTCAACCAAAATTTTGTCTAAGTCCCAAATACCCAGAACAAGACCAGCCAGACATGGCAACAGAGCAGTGGGGCACTGCTATGAACTTCACAAAAAGGGTGCCACATAAACATCTCACTACAACTTCTTTAAAGGTTATGCTGAGCCCCCCAGAACACCCCCAAATCCCACTATACCAACTGTCTATAACCCCGGCACCTATATGGCGGTACAGAAGGGTTGGGGGGGTTGTTGGGCACCTATGTTCCACCATAAATGTAGTGGTTAGAGTGGCTTATGGGCCTGGGTCCTCTTCTCTATGGTTCACTGGCCCACCCCCCAGGCTACTTAAGACACCTGTATGCACCTCTACTAGGCTTTCCTTTACTAAGTGTTGATGTTCTGAAAATAAGTGTGTACGTTTTTATTCTGTTCTTTGCGGGGGTGGAGGGGTGGGGGGTGAGAAGATCAGTGAACACTAGGGGAGTGTGTGGGGGTCTTCACTTTGTCTCTGCAGTGGTTATCTGGTCACTTTGGTTGCCTTTTGGCCACTTATATCTATTTTTAGTTCGTCTAACTCACAACGTCTAAGTTCCGTCCAGGAAGTCTCGTAAAACCTTCAGTTATCCCTGCAGGACGACTAAGTCTAGGTCGGCCCACATCCTGCCCTAACCACTCCTCCAGATAAGCCCCTTTTAGCTCTGAGCGCACAGCGGCATTCAGAAGCCTAAAACGTCCCTGGATACGTCCAAAAAATAGGTTTGATTATCAGCACTTGGATGACCTGTCAATAATAATAATAATCAGTTTATATACCGCAAGGCTGTAAAGTTCTATGCAGTTTACAATAGTTTAAAAAACCCAAACAAACAATAAAAGAAGTTGAATAGAACAAAAAAAGTTAAAAGCCAATAATTAGAGATACTAAAAAGATCAAAATAATGCAAAATAAAATTTTTACGAATTAGCTGCCTAAATACTTCGAAAGCAGATGTTTTTAGATGTCTCCTAAATTCCCCATAAGTGTCATTAACCAAAAGCAATTGTTCTATCCTCTAACAGGCGGAAAAACAAAATTCAGATGTGAGTTTCTCTTAAGTCTGTTGGTTACAAAAGAGAAAAGCTCAATGATATATTTGGGAGCTAAACCAAACAAAGCCTTAAAACAGAAGCAACCAAATTTAAACTTTACCCGTGCCTCCATTGGCAGCCAATGCTGTACTCGATAGGAGGGTGTTACGTGATCGTATTTCTTCAACCTAAAAATCAGCCTAACCGCCGCATTTTGTACTGTTCGCAATCGTTGCATAGTCTTCTGGGAAATTGCCAAATAGGCAATATTGCCATACGACAGATTACGAGTAATTGGAAAAACTGGAAGAGACTTAATTACAGTTCCTGGTGGAACTCTTTATGTCACATTTATAAAATGGAAAGAACAATAGCCACACAGCAGGGGAATTTTAGAAAATTTCAGGAGATTTGGGAGCCATTAACTAAATATTGTACCAATTGAATATTATTTTTCACCCTAAAAATGCACATCCAGGATGGGGGGAAGGGTTTTTTGATTTTAATATTAAATAAGGTATATAGGAATGGGGTTTATGGTAGGTTTTCTTGAATTTAAAGAATGTTATTGATTAGGGGGGAGGGGGGATAAATTCTGATATGATAAATTTCTCTCCCCCCTTCTACACATAAGTTCATGTAATCCTTTTTCTTCTTCTCTACCCACTATTTTAAGTTCTTGTAAACCGTGTCGAGCTCCATTCTCATGGAGATGATGCGGTATATAAACTTAAGGTTTAGATTAGATTAGATTTTAACAGAATATTAAGTGTTGTATTTGAGTTTAAAATGTTATAAATGCTGTTACACTTATTGTAAATTTTTTAAAAATGAATAAATAATTTGAAAAAAAGTAATCATGCCACCAATTTTAATGTTTGTTTGAAATATGGCAAATGTTAATAAGTAAGTACTTTGTCCAGTCCGATATAGTACAGATGAATGTATAGTGTTGTCTGGACTATTATATGGTTTTAGTGACTTGTTGTAATTCCAAAAAAGACGCCTCAGCCCCACCACTCCACCGCATGTAGTATTTTATACCGCGGGAAGCATATTGTGGCGCTTCATCATTGGCTGTCAATTTTTGAATGTTATTTGCTCCTTTTTATCTTTTGTTTTTTATATATATATGTATATTGCTCTTTATTAATACTTTTAAGAAATAAATATTTCAAATACACTTTGTTTCTTCAGTGTCATGATATATACTTTAAAAGTAGTTGGTACTTATCTCAGCCAAAACCTGGGGAGTCAGACCCGACATGTTTCACACAACCGAGTGTTTTATCAAGGGTCTCCCTGTAAAATATAGAGCAGAAGCTGTCACATACAATTGTGTCCTGCCCCTCTCCTATCCAAGTTATGTTCAGAAATAGTCATAGTATTATACGCTGTACTCACCAAGGCTGTGAACACTCGGCTGTGTGAAACATGTCGGGTCTGACTCCCCAGGTTTTGGCTGAGATAAGTACCAACTACTTTTAAAGTATATATCATGACACTGAAGAAACAAAGTGTATTTGAAATATTTATTTCTTAAAAGTATTAATAAAGAGCAATATACATATATATATAAAAAACAAAAGATAAAAAGGAGCAAATAACATTCAAAAATTGACAGCCAATGATCAAGCGTCACAATATGCTTCCCGCGGTATAAAATACTACATGCGGTGGAGTGGTGGGGCTGAGGCATCTTTTTTGGAATTACAACAAGTCACTAAAACCATATAATAGTCCAGACAACACTATACATTCACCAATTTTAATGTGGCACTTAACTAGGCAGTATCACTGAATATTGGCTGTAAGGTCCTGATTCTATAAAAGGCACCTACGCTAGGTGCCTAGATTGAGAGGCCTACCGATCTGGGCGCTTAACAATATTTTTTTAATTGGAAGCGCCATTAAATACTGATTGAAAAGCAATTTTTAAAAAATTAATTAGTTGGTAGGCACCTACCACCTCGTGGTAGGCATCTACACCAAGGCACCTACACGGAAACATAGAAACATGGTGGCAATACATACCAAATGGCCCATCCATTCTGCCCATCCGCAGCATCCTCTATCTCCTGTCTAAGATAGAGGTGACAAACTCAGTCACATTAAGGGGCCGAAATCCAAAACACAGCCTAAGTCGTAGGCCAGACCCTGCCCACTCTCCGCCCCCATAATAGTACCAATTGTAGCACAATGTTTTCCATTCTGGAAGCATTCCCTCTGACATTGCAACGTCAGAGAGGCTTCCGGTTCAGACGCGGGACGCGCGTAGGAGTCGCTGCCTCCCGCGGCTTTGTGCACACTACGGCAGTGAGGAAGAGGGAGCTGGCCAGAAGATAACACCGGGAGCAACAATGAAAATGTCGCATTACACCGCGGGCCGCATAAAACGGCCAAACGGGCCGGATTCGACCTGCGGGCCTTGAGTTTGACACCTGTGGTCTAAGAGATTCCTAAGAGTAGGTGTGGTTATGGGGCAGAATTTAGGAGCCAACCGGTATCTATGTTGGGTGCCAGTATATTAATCCAAGAAAACCCTGGCTTATAATACCGGTCCTTAACATTGATACCTACTGGCACCTAAGTCGGTTTAGGGACTAAACTTTAGGCACTGCTAGGAATGGCACCTAACCTTCATTGACATGTGGTAGGTGCTGCTTTGCTAGGCACCTATCGAGTTAGGCGCCATTTATGGAATCTGGCCCTAACTGCCTCAGCACAAAGCAGACCGTGCCGGAGAGATCTGGAGCAGACTCCGATTGGACCTGGAAGTTATGTAGGTATAAGGTTACCAGAGGTCCGGATTTCCCCGGACATGTCCGGACGGTTTTTCAAAACCCGGCACTTTGTCTAGGTTTTCAAAAGCTTCTATCAAATCGCCTTCGGGTAGGAGGGCATCCGCGCAGATGCCCTCCTGCCTGACGAGAGCAGGCAGCAGGGGGCATAGCTGGGGCAGGGCTAGGGTGGGATTGGGGGAAGGACTGGGGTGTGACGGGGCAGGAATGGGTGGAAGTGGGTGAGCCTGGGGGCGGATCTAGGGCTCCGGGTTTTCCAAACAGAAAATCTGGTAACCCTATGTAGGTACAGACAATATTCAGTCCTGCCTTTGCCCAGTTAAGTGTGCATGGCTAGCTTTGAATATTAGATGGCACCCACATAATTTTCAGATCCATCAAAGGCCAAGATACTCAATGCCGGTGCCCAGAATATCCAATCCTAATTCAATCCGTGGCCATCAGCAGCATTCTGAATATCTCCCATATAAATATTAAGTACTTTTTTGAATATTTGTTTTCAGATGGACTTAAGCCAGCAAATATTCATTCAGTGGCGGTCGGCATTTTTTTAAACACTGATCATTGCTGTCTAGATTAGCCCTTTATATTCAATGGCAGACAATGTCTGGACACCGGCGCTCAGTATTGGAGTAATTTGATGAGTATGGCCGTCGGGGCATGGCCAATATTTAGCCGGGGCCCACATAAGACAGTGGTGCGAGCCCCTGATCCACATAACTATATTTTAGCTGTAAAGACGCTCTGATCTCCATCCCAGCCTCCAAATAAGACTCCCTCCTTCCTACCCCTTTCCCCAGCTCGCAAGGCCTTCTCAAGGCCTATATTCTTGGTGGTCCTAGTGGAGGCATTGGGGGCAGGAGTGAAGCCCCTTTCTCCAGCCCTTTGCAGCTGGCCTCTGTAAATCTGTAGCTGCCCCCCACGCCATCAGAATAGCATGACCTGAAGCTTGCACCAGTCATATTTACCACCTTCTTTTTTCAGTAGTAACTTAATACGAGTTACATTCCTGCACAGTGGATATTTCTCTGTCCCCCAAAGGACACACTGTCTCAATGAAAAGTTAAGCGACTTGCCCAAGATCACAAAGAGTGTCAGTGCAATTTGAACTCTGGCCGCCCTGGTTCTCAGCTCACTGCTCTAACTCCTGAGCATCTGTGCCACTGCTTCACTGTTTGCTGTGCAAAAAATGAGTATCAGCTTTGTGTCATTCCCAGTATTGACTTCACCTGCATCTGATTTCGACTGCAGATCTTTCAGCTCCTGCTGTGGAGCATTTCAGAGCCTGGGGGTACTGAAGCGTCTAAGAAGCCAGCTGCCCCAAATTATAAAAGGGAACCTGTGGGAATATTCCCTTTGAATACATGCTTGTAGAACTGCTCGTTCCAAACAAGATAGAAAATGGACCGAGTAGATAATTTACATGTAAGCAAGTCTTTTTAAGAAATATGCAGAGTGATTTTATTGTATATAGGGCCACACAAATCACGATATATATAACATCATCTGCTGTTAACTATAGGTGCCTAAGAGGCTCATTTTCGAAGCAGAAAAACATCCCATAAATGGCACCAAGCAGCAGACGGACTTTTTCCATGTAAAAGTCCAAGTTGCTATGTCCAGTTCAGATGTCAATTTAAATTCTTATATTTAACATTTAGGGCTCCTTTTACTAAGCTGTGATAGCGGGTTTAGCATGTGCTAAAAACTCTATCGCAGCTTAGTAAAAGGAGCCCATAAATCACTTCCTTATTCTCAGCCGGTTTATCTGGCATCTGTTACCTTACCGTGTACTCCCTCTCGTATTTTGAGGTCCCTCGACGCTAACAGACTTGTTCTCCCCCCTCCTAAACTATCTCATTATGAATCCACTTGAAAATCGGCTTCTTTTTTCTTTCCCCTTTTTTATGGAATAACCTACCTCCTTTTATTAGAGCAGAACAATCATTTTAAAATTTTCAGTCTCTTTTAAAAACACATTTTTTAAAAAAATGGCTTTTAACTGCTCTCTATGGGAAGACTGATTAGAATTAAATGGCACAATTGAATGTGATTAGCGTATTTTTTGCTCTATAAGTCGCACTTTTTCTTCCCAAAAAAAGTGGGTGGAAATAAGGGTGCGTCTTATGGAGCAAATACCCCCCCCCCCACACACACACACACCTTAATTCCTCTGGTGGTCTAGCACTGTATGGCAGGAGCTTTCAGCCTCCTGCCCTTCCCTCCAGATGACTCCCGAGCGACAGAGTCAGAACAGCGCAGAAGGCAAGCACAAGCTTTTTGCTTCCAGCCTTGTCCTGTGCCGCTCTGTTAGTTGCTATCTCTGTCCCTGAAGAGAGTGCCACAGAGCCCATCAATGAAGACCTGGATGAGATGGTTCAACAAGGTGTCAGAGACAGTGATGATGGAGAGGTGTCAGCAAAAAGAGTAGGATATGCATCAACACTGGAAAAACCTGTTCAGTGACATGGAAGAATGTGATCCTTTGTAGAGAATGACCTGGGGACATATTTTCCCTCGTCCCCAAGAACTCATTTTCCCATCCCATCCCAGCGAGTTCTTTTCCTGTCCCTGCCTCGTTCCCGCAAGCTCTAGTCCTCATTTGAACAAGCCTCAACACTTTAAAATCATAAATGTTCAAGGCTTGTGTGGTTAAGGCTGAGCTTACAGGAATGGAGCAGGGGCAGCAACAAAACCTGCAGGTCGGGATGGGGAAAATTTGTCCCCATGTCATTCTCTAATGTCTTGCTAGAATGCAGTCTAAAATTCAAGCATCTGACAAGCTCTGCATTTGCCCCTTATGCTGAGACACTTAAGGGCTTGAGAAGGAAAGCCAAGTGGACAAGGCTGACCGTTTTTTACATGACATGACATTATCATTTAGATATGTAATGTAATGTCATTTATTTCTTATCTACCGCTACATCCGTTAGGTTCTAAGCGGTTTGAAGAAAGTATACATTAAGATTATAAATGAGAAGTAAGAAGGTACTTAAAAAATTCCCTTACTGTCCCGAAGGCTCACAATCTAACTAAAGTACCTGGAAATGAATAAAGAAGAGAAAATAAAGATGGTTGAAAAAAGAAAAATTCTATGTGAATTTATAGGATGGAAATTAAACTGACAGTGAAGAACTGTATGAAAAATACATATGGAATGCAGTTAGAGAGGGTAGGTTACAATCTATTTATGGTATTTGTTTAATTGGACGGTGTTAAGGTGGGTCATTTGGGGGAAGGTTATCTGAAGGTAGGTGAATCTTCTGGAGGTAAAAGAGGAGGGGTTAAGATATTTGGATGAATTTTTTGAAAAGCAGGGTTTTGATTTCTTTTCTGAATGTTTTGAAGTTGTCTGATATTGTCATAAGATTGGAGATGGAATGGTTGATTTTTGCTGCTTGTGTTGCTAGAAGGTTGTCAAACATTTTCTTGCGTTGTGTGCCTTTGAGTGGGGGGAAGGCGAAAGGGTTCGAGGTTCTTCTGTGTCTTGAGGTGGAGATTTGGTTTAAGCGGTTATTTAAATAGGAGGGGGACAAGCCGTGTAATGCTTTGAATATCAGGCAGTAGAATTTGAATTGGATTCGTGCTTGTATGGGTAGCCAGTGAGAGTCTAAGAAGGCAGTTGTTATGTGATCATATTTTTTGAGTGAGTAGATCAATCTGTATATACTGCATAATCTTATTTAATTCCATGCTAAGAATCTGAGACAATCTCAGGAATTACAGAAAGTAACAAATGATTAAGTCCTAATCTTATATTACAAAAATGTGTCAAATAAATAAGTTTTCAAGAGTTTTCTCAAATATTTATACGATACAAAGGTAATTATTAACCAACTAAGCTCCTTGTATCTGATTGCTGCCTGAAACGAGAATAACCTTTCAAAGCATTTTTTTATAGAAGGGAAAGTAAAATATAATAAAAGGCGTCGAGACTGCCTTGATATAGCCAGTTCAAAGTGATCCTTCAGATAATTTGCTGTAAGACCAAACCACACCTTGAAAGCAACCCTGGCTTCTATCGGGAGCCAGTGCAGTTTCCGATAAAGATTAACCTGTGAACCTATTGTGAATCAATCGCAATCTACGTATGTTACTCTTAAGATAATGTTACAATAGTCAAGAGAACAAAGGAACAAAGACTATACCAATAGTCTGAAAGCATTATGGTCAAAGTAGGAATGTATGGAGTGCAACTTCCAAAGTCACACCTACCAGTTGATATTTACATCTTCTACATTCTTAAGGATGACTGGTCAAGAATGTCATCACTGATATCAACCAGTAATACCCCTGTGGGATAAACCTCAGTCCTACACCATTGTCTGCAGATATTAGGTAGGAAAACTGAATTGAGTTCAGCCTTTTTTTTTTTTTTTTTTGCTTCCCACATACCAAGTGGCAATTGAATTTCTGCTCTGTCTCACTGAATGAATCTCTCTGCTTCCTTCACAGATAGAGCCAAGTTCACTTATGCCTAGTTTTCTAATTTCATCTACATTTCTCATTATCTCAACCAACATGAAAAGCTACTTTAATTAAACTAGTTTTGTAAAGGTACATAGTGAACCTAAAGGCAGCTTTCTAATATAGTTCTGTAAAAAGCAGGAAATAATTTGAAATACATGCACAGAGGTAGATTTGAGATTCTACTGGGCTCACTTGTAACTTGGTGATTATTTTAGTTTGACAATCAAACGGGATTCTGCAAACATCACAATACAGAATATTCAATGTTAGGCCTCATAACCAACATACATTATTACCTAGATCATCATAAATCCGTTGCCCTTTTTTCTTTAGATCTATCTGCGGCTTTCGATACTATCGATCACGTCCTCTTACTTAACCGTTTAGAATCTCTTGGTATTAGTGGGCAGGTTCTAAAGTGGTTTGTCTCTTTTCTTTCTAACCGATCCTCCACTGTTAAAGTTAAAGATGATCACTCTATTTCTTACTCATCACCTTTTGGAATATCTCAGGGCTCCATTCTGTCACCTCTTTTATTTAACATTTTCCTTTCTCCTCTACTTACTATTTGTCAATCGTTGGGCTTTACTTCATTCTCTTATGCCGATGACATTCAACTTCTTCACCCGTTTGACCCCGAAAATGATGAAGAAATTACAGCAATTAATACTAAACTAGACACAATAAAAAATTGGCTTAGCCTTAATAAACTATCATTAAATATACAAAAAACTCAAACTATGTTTTTCACTGGAAAAAAGACATTACTCCAATTTCTTCATTTGTACTCGATAATACCCCACTTGAATCAGTATCTATGCTAAAAATCTTAGGCGTAATTATTGACACTAATTTATCTTTTCATAATCACATTAGTCATATTGATAAATCTTGTTTCTATAAACTCTGTTTGATACGATCCATCTCATCATTTCTAGAACCTAAATCCATCAATATACTTATCTATGATCATTTCTAAACTAGATTATTGCAATTCCTTGTTAATCAATGTATCACAAAAAGAAAAAAGGAGACTTCAGATAATCCAAAACACTGCAATAAAATTCATTCATAAAGCAAAAAAATATGATCACGTTACCCCGTTATTGATCAAGTCCCATTGGCTACCTATTAGCCACCGAATTACTTTCAAAATAGTATTTCTAGTCTTCAAAGTACTATCCTTTAACGAACCACAATTTATGTCTAGAATGATCACTCCATATTATACACCTTGTTCCCTCCGATCGTCATCTCAAGACCTACTATCGGTTCCTTCTTTAAAAATCGTGGGTACAAGGAGAAATGAAATGTTTTCTGTCATAGCTCCTCAAACTTGGAACGCTTTGCCACTTTTTATCAGAAAAGAAAAGGATCTCATCTCTTTTAAAAAATTTTTAAAAACTTTCTTATTTAACGATGCTTTTATTAATTAAACGATCAAGCCAATGTAGACTTTCACAAAAATTTTTTCTTTTTTTTTTTTCCTTTTTTCCCCTTATTCCCCCCTTCCTCGTGTTTTTACCTCTTTTTTATGTTTTTCTGACTGATGAAATTGTAACTTTTTCCCCTTTCCCTTTTATATCATGTTTGTCACTAAGCCACATGTACAAAGAAATTTATAAGTATTCTGACTTATTACTTGTGTCTTAATAATATTTGTTGTCTAAAAATGTTGTTTTAAAACTGTTTTAACATTGATTATTTGTTACCTCATAAGCTGTTTTTAAAATTGTTCATCGCTTAGAATGTTTTATATAGGCGATTCATCAAATAATAAACTTGAACTTGAACTTGAATGTGTACATGGTGTCACCAGATGGGATACATCTCAGGCCTTTATTTACTAAATGATGGTAGATGATTAACGCAGGTTTTAATATGTTTTAACTATTATTATAGGACCCCTTTCACTAAAGTGTGCTAACAGATTCAACGCATGCTAAATGCTAAGAAGCCCATAGGAAATAAATGGGCTGCATTGCACTTAGATCCATTAGTGAACGGCCACAAAGATGGTCTCAGGACTCAAAAATCTTCCATATGAAGATTGTCTGAGCAGACTGCACTTATACTCGCTCGAGGAGCGCAGAGAAAGGGGGGACATGATAGAAACCTTCCAATACATAATGGACCGCATCGAGGAGGAGGAGGAAATCTTTACTCTTACGGGTCCCGCGGTGACAAGAGGACATCCGCTAAAACTTAGGGGAGGAAGATTTCATAGGGACACCAGGAAATACTTCTTTACCGAGAGGGTGATTGATAGATGGAATGGTCTTCCACGTCAGGTAGTCGAGGCCAGTAGCACGCTAGACTTCAAGAGACAATGGGACAAGCAGATGGGGTCGCTACAGAGGTTAAATAGAGGATAGTTTCTCAAGGGTAGGAGGGATCTTGATTGGACAGACTTGTTGGGCCGCCAGCCCTTTTCTGCCGTCATATTCTATGTTTTTATGTTTCTATGTTTAGTGCTCCTTAGTAGGGAGGATACCTGGCCCTGCCCTGTTCTGCCCACAGCCCCACCCCCTTAGAACCTCCTGTCTCCATTCCCGAGCTTGGGGTTGCAACCGCGGGCATAATGTTTTCGTGAGAACGTGCTACAAAAAATGGCTGAAAAGTACCTGTGCATTTTACAGCTTATGGAACTACACTGGTTACTGAGAGAAAACAGAACAGAATTCAAACTATTCTGTGTAGTATTTGACATCGACACAATGATGTCATGTGCATGTGATGTCATTGCATCGACACCCGTGCATGTGCAGAGGCCTTCCAGACGTGGCCCCAAGCTCGGGGATTTCCAAAACCCATATAAACTGCCAAGTTTTGGAAATCTCTCCAGACACCTGGACAGTCCTCTAAAAAGAGGACGTCTGGGTTTTCCCGGACGTCGGGTAACCCTACACCTTAGTAAAAGAAACCTACAGAGCTTAAAAATTGTTCATCTACTTCATTAACAATTAGCACAAGCTAACTTGCATGTCAAACACTTAGGCCCCGATTCTATACACAGTGCATAACTCGGTAGGCGCGTAAGTGTGTTGGTGGCCCCAGGCATTGCTTAGATGGCCATGGAAAACCAGTGCACAGGGAATACGGTATTTCTGATATGGTAGCATTCTGGATTGATATTTTACCTATATTTCCCACATAGATCCAAATTCAAACATCCTGAGCAATAGAATACATGACAAGGAATAAACCAGGCTGTGTATTAGAAAACAGAATATTTATTTCTATAGCAAGTGGCAAATTATAATGGTCAGATTTAGATAAGTGACATGGAGGACCAATTTTGAAAAAAAGATGTCTAAGCCCGACTTGGACATTTCCTGCTAAATGTCCGAATTCAGAAGCACAGAAATGTCCATTTTTGAACGGGTCATCTAATTTTATTTTTTTTTGGCCTACTTGGATGTCTTGGCCACCAAAATGTCTAGACCGCCAGGACGTCTAACTTTATATACCATTTTCAACCACAAAAACATCCAAGTTAGAACATAAGATCATAAGAATTGCCACTGCTGGGTCAAACCAGTGGTTCATCCTGCCCAGCAGTCCGCTCACGCGGCAGCCCCAGGTCAAAGTGCTCTAAATGAATCCATCCTCACTTGCATACGTCCCAGTTTAGCAGGAACTTGTCCAGCTTAGTCTTCAAACCCTGAAGGGTGTTTTCCCCTACAACAGACTCCGGAAGAGCGTTCCAGCTCTCCACCACTCTCTGGGTGAAGAAGAACTTCCTTACGTTTGTACAGAATCTATCCCTTTAGAGAGTGCCCTCTCGTTCTCCCTACCTTGGAGAGGGTGAACAATCTGTCTTTATCTACTAAGTCTATTCCCTTCAGTATTTTGAATGTTTCAATCATGTCTCCTCTCAGTCTCCTCTTTTCAAGGGAGGAGAGGCCCAGTTTCTCCAATCTCTCACTGTATGTCAACTCCTCCAGCCCCTTAACCATTTTAATCGCTCTTCTCTGGACCCTTTCGAGTAGTACCGTGTCCTTTTTCATGTACGGCGACCATTTAGATATGGGAGGGGTCACCATTCTGATGGACTGGCCACATGGACATGCCAACAGAGCAGTAGGTCACCTTAGAGCCACTGCTGTGAACTTCACATAAAGGGTGCCAGGTATACATCTCACCATATATTCCTTTTAATTTATAGTGAGCCCTCCAAAACTCACCCAAAGCCCCACCTATCTACCACCTCAATAGCTCTTATGGCAGTATAGTAGAGTTTTGGCGGGTTTTGATGGGCTCATACTTAACACCATAGATGTTGTGGTTAGAGTGCCTTATGGGTCTGGCGCCTCCTCTCTTTGGTTCATTAATGTACCCATCTGGCTATTTAAAACACTTTTGTGATGCTGTACTGGGATTTCCCATACCGAATGCTGCTGTTCCAGAGGCAGATATGTGCTGCTTTATTCATAGTCTGGGGGGTGGGAGGGGGTCAGTGACTACTGGATGAGTTTGGCAGATCATTACTTAAACCCTCCAGTGGTCATCTGATCAGTTTGGGTACCTTTTTGGCACTTAGATTCTTCCAAAAGATGTCTAGCTTCCATTCAGGATATCTTGGGAGAGGTTTGGTTATCCCCACAAGATATCCAAGTCTTGCATGCCCAAAGCACGCCTATAACATGCCCCCCTTGAACTATTGATGCACAGCGGAGGAAACGTCTCGCTAGACATCTAAAAAACGGTTTTGATTCGGCACTTGGATGCCCCAGCAATTAGGTTAGTTTTAGTGTTTTGATTATGCTCCTATTGAGCATTAGACAACCTAGAATGGTTAAGGAATACAGTATTCTCAGAAATCTGGATGGGACCCTCTAAAACAGTGGTCTCAAACTCGCAGCCCGCCAAGTACTATTTTGAGGCCCTCGGTATGTTTATCATAATCACAAAAGTAAAATAAAACAGTCTCTTTAGCTATAAATGACAATATTATTATTAAGACTTAGCCAAAAGGAAATATTTATAAACTATGAAGAGTTTTACCTCATGCAAAATTGTCATTTCTTTAATAAGACATTAATTATTTTAAATCAGATCAGATTATGGATGACCAAATTCAAACTAAAACTCAACTCGGACAAAACCAAATTTTTCTTAGCAAGCCCAAATGACAAAATTGAAGACTCAACAATTTTTGTGAACGGTCAAGGCCTTCCCTATTGAAGATTCCATAAAGATTCTGGGAGTGACCCTGGACCGACACCTTATCCTCAGTGTACACACAGACTTTTTGGTTAGAAAATGCTTCTTGATCTTATGGGAACTCAGAACCATCAGAAAATATTTTGATGCAATATCATTCCGCTTATTGGTTCAATCTTCCATTCTAAGCACACTTGAGTACTGCAACATCATTTATTTGGGTACCTTCAAAAAAACCCTACAACGACTCTGAATCATCCAAAATTCAGCAGTTCGACTGATTTTTGGGTTGAGAAAATGGGAACACATCAGTCCCTACTATCAAAAACTTCACTGGCTGCCCTTGGAAGCATGAGTTTTGTTTAAATTCTTTTGCCTTTGCTATAAATCAATTTTTGGCCTAGCCCCTATGTATCTGGTTTCTCAATTTAATCTGGAGAGTTCCATTAGGTCCACACGCAGAATTCATTTGTTCTCCTTTCCATCATTAAAGGACTGCCGCTACAGAAGATTCCTGGACAGAACTCTTGCCTTCCAGGCAGGTAAATGGAACAACTGGCTGGCTAACATCATCAACCACTCCTCATCTTACCTCAATTTTAGAAAATTAATAAAAACGAATTTGTTTAACCGATTGTAACCTATGAATCTAGTGTATTTCTCCTCTCAACCTATACCTTATTTTCGATGACTTTGCATTGTAACTTCTTCGACATTGTATTGTAACTACTTCGCTGATTGTCCAGCGCCTCTTGTTGTAAACCGCCTCGAACTATCACGGCTTTGGCGGTATATAAAAATAAATTATTATTATTATTTTTCTGCTGAGGCCCTCCAAGTACCTACAAAGCCAAAATGTGGCCCTGCAAAGGGGTTGAGTTTGAGACCACTGCTCTAAAAGTAGAGAGCCACTGAGGAGGAAAATAGTTTATGTTTTCAGAACCACTATTTTTATTAAGGAATGAAATAGTTCCTGCAACCTAATAAAGTCACAGTATGATCTCAGGCAACCTTTCATCCTTAAGACATCCCTGGACAGAACTATTCTCAGAAATCTAGATGGGACCCTCTAAAACAGGGGTCTCAAAGTCCCTCCTTGAGGGCTGAAGCCAGTCGGGTTTTCAGGATTTCCCCAATGAATATGCATGAGATCCATGTGCATGCACTGCTTTCAATGCATATTCATTGAGGAAATCCTGAAAACCCGACTGGATTACGGCCCTCAAGGAGGGACTTTGAGATCCCTGCTCTAAAAGTAGAGGGCCAATACTGAGGAAGACAATGGTTTATGTTTTCAGAACCACTGTTTTTATTAGGGAATGAAATAGTCCCAGCAACCTAATAAAGTCACAGTATGATCTCAGGCAACTTTTAGAGGATTCCATCCAGATTTCTGAGAATAGTTCTGTCTAGGGATGTCTTAAGGATGAAAGGTTGCCTGAGATCATACTGTGACTTTATTAGGTTGCTGGGACTATTTCATTCCCTAATAAAAACAGTAGTTCTGAAAACTTAAACCATTGTCCTCCTCAGTATTGGCCCACTACTTTTAGGGTCCCATCTAGATTTCTGAGAATAGTTCTGTCCAGGGATGTCTTAAGGATGAAAGATTGCCTGAGATCATACTGTGACTTTATTAGGTTGCTGGGACTATTTCATTCCCTAATAAGGAATACAATAACCCACTATTGCACTATACTTGTATATTATGTGTTATGTTGCCCCAAGCTCAGAGAAAATGAGGTAAGGTTTGGGGGGGGGGGGCTGGAGGCAGAGCGGGACAGGGTGAGGGTGTGCCACAGAGAAACATTTGCTCTGTTAGTCTGCCGGAGCAAAAAAACTGTTTGTGGGACACTGCCCCAAAATATTACCTAATTCAGCTAAGAGAATGTGCATTGAGCAACCCTCTTAGACAGCTAATTTATAGTATATGCATAAATGGTTTGAAAGTCACCTCATAATGTTTTTCTGACATAGCAAAAGCTGAAATGTGCAAAAACTGAAGACTGTTGATTGATTTGCTTCTTGCAGATGGACTTGTGGATTGTCTGGACCCTGACTGCTGCCTTCAGTCATCTTGCCAGTCCAGCTTACTTTGCCGTGGGTCTCGTGATCCTCTTGACATTATTCAGCAAAGCCAGTCAGGCTCTCCAGCAGTGAAATCCTTCTATGACAGAATTAAACTCTTGATGGGAAAAGACAGCACACATATAATTCCAGGAGAAAACCCATTTAATAGCAGGTACAGTACAAACATTATGTGTCTGGTTCCGTTCAATGTGCATTTAGCATTCTTAAGGGCCCTTTTACTAAAGTGCACTACATTTTCGCAGTCACTGCTCCTTAGACGTGAACACTAGCCCACGGTAAATACGAAGGCGCTGAGTAAATTCAAGAGGTATGTCCCAAGATCTACCCTGCATTTACCTCACAGGGCAGGCAATTAACACACAGGCACCACATTACATGCCGTGATAGCATAGGAGCACCGCGCTATCTGCCACTGCATGTAGCATGGGGGAGGGGGCACCCATAAATAAATAGGTTATGGAGACACATACTCCTCAGACCCTCTGAAGGTCCAATACCACACACACACTTTCAGTCCCCTCCAAACCCCACCCTGTGTATTTGATCCCTTCAAAGGCTCCTCATCAGTCCTATCCTATCCTGTGCACAAATCCAGCCTGTATTAAAACCCACCCTTTGGTGAAAATCTCTTCCCTACCCCCAGAACCCATCCCTCTCCCCACTACCCCTTCCTCCAGAACCAACCCAGGGGTGTCCAAGGTCAGTGGTACCAGGGTGAGAACAGTCCCCCTCTGTTCCTGTCTGGGCCTCAGCCAAGCATCAAAGTAGCCACCGTGACACCTAGTACTAGTCTCAGAGATGTTGCAGTAGTCAAGGAGACCTAGGACTAGGGACTGGACCATGAGCTGGAATTGTTTTCTGTCGAAGAATGCCTTAGGTTTCTCATGACTGTGAATGATTTCTGTATTGTTTTGTTGATTTGTGGTTGCATGGTGCAGCATCTGTCTATTGTCATTCCTAGAAGTTTTAGAGTGGGTTGAATGGGGTTTGTGATTGAGTTTATTACTAGGTTTGTTATGGATGGGGGTTTTATTTTTTTCGAGAAGTATGAATTTTGTTTTGTCTGGGTTCAGTTTTAGTTTGTGGTCTTTCATCCATGTTGCCAAGTGAAAGAAAGACAGGAGAGGGAAGATATGATTATGATAGAAACATTTAAATAACTATGTGGCATAAATGCATAGGAAATGAGTCTTTTCAATTGCAAGGAAGCTCTGGAATGAAGAGGGCATAGGATGAACGTGAAAGGGGACAGACTCAGAGTAATCTAAGGAAATATTTCCTTATGGATAGAGTGATCATTGAGTGGAATGGCCTCCTAGTGGAGCTGGAGGAGATGAGGGTTATATCTGAATTGAAGGAATCATGGGGCAAGCACAGAGGATCTCTAAGGGAGAGGAAGGGATACTAGAGATCAGTAAATGGTATAGATAGGCAGACTGAAGAGCCCCTATGGTTTTTATCTGCATACATTTTCTCTGTTTTTATGAAGCATGATACTATAGGCCCTTCACTAAAGCGATATCATTTCCTAGACACTTTAGTGCAGGGGGTCAAAGTCCCTCTTTGAGGGCCGCAATCCAGTCGGGTTTTCAGGATTTCCCCAATGAATATGCATGAGATCTATGTGCATGCGGCCCTCAAGGAGGGACTTTGAGATCTCTGCTTTAGTGGGAGGCTAGGACCTGTACAACTTCATCCAAAATGACTGCACTTTATATCAGAGTCCTTCTGAAAAGGTTCAAAGAAGAGCGGCCAAGATGATAAAGGGGATGGAACTCCTCTTGTCTGAGGAAAGACTAAAAAGGTTAGGGCTCTTCAGCTTGGAAAAGAAATGGCTGAGGGGAGATATGATTGAAGTCTACAAAATCCTTAATGGAATAGAATGGGTACAAGTGGATTGATTTTTCACTCTGTCTAAAATTACAAAGACTAAGGGACACTCAATGAAGTTTGCCACCCCTAGGCTCCTAACTTGTTTTGTTAGGGTGTTTTGGACAGTGACAAACTTTACCCCAGCGTGCCCTCAGTGGCTTGAGGGACCTTTCAGGACTTTCACCACAGCTAAGCAACCACCTAGTAGTGCAGATACAGGTCAGTATAGCTTTCTTCATCCAACAATCAGGCACCAAGTCAGAATGGCTTCAAAAATAAAGATTTATTCAGGCCACCGGCCAAATAAGCTTTCAAAATTGTGTCATGTGTATTGCACACAGCATGGATAATGTTCATGAATTTAATAAATCAAATAGTTCAGTTTTCATAAACTGGTCACAGTCTTTGAAAAGGAAAAGAAACTTGACAAAACTCTGACTCCAGTTAACTGCACTCGAACAGTTCAAAACGAGAACAAAAAGTAGAAAAACCCAAAAATAAATACCTTACAAATACCAATGTATTCTTGGCTGTAATTTTTATCATGAGATAATTGCTGTGCTGGTTTAATCAAGGTTTGAACAAGGCAGTCTCTACCAGCTTTACTCATGAACACACACTCACACTTTCAGCCAAGGAAAAGATATGATGGCAATATTAACCACAGTTCTTAACTAAAGTAGAATGCAGCCAGAACATTTAGCAAGTACTCTGGTGTCTTACACTTTTGTCCAGAACTTTGACGTACATAACAGATGTTTGGGCTCTTGGTGAAATCAGGTCAAATAGAAGCATTGCAAGAGAATGCCTCTGCATGCTAGAAAGAATCATCTTCATGAACATTATGAAGCTGAAAAGCAGAATGAAGACAAAATATTCTTTGTGCAGAATGAAGATAAAATATTTTACTATAAGCAGAAACTGATAACTGTGCATTCCAGGAGACCTTTATCTACTTAGGTGGCTTTCACTTCTCTGTGCAGTGATTTTAAAAGCCCAATGCCATACGAATAGCTTTACTGCATCAGGCCAATGGTCCATCTAGCCCAGTAGACAATCCTCATGGTACCCAATCCAGGTCACTAGTACCTGGCAAAACTCAAATAGTAGCAACATTCCTTGCTACTGATTCAAGGCAAGTAGTGGCTTCCCCCATGCCTGTCTCAATAACAGACTATGGACTTTTCCTCAAGGGAATTGTCCAAATCTTTCTTAAAACCAGCAACGTTAACCGCTCTTATCAAACCTCTGGCAACACGTTCCAGAGCTTAACTATTCTCTGAGTAAAAAAAAAAACAACTCCTCCTGTTGGTCTTTAAAAGTATTTCCCTGTAATTTGTGACAAATCCAAGTCTAGTTCAGGGTTTTTTCCTTGAATAGCCAGGATTTGCACTATGTCATGTTTGAGGTCCTGTCCCTTTAAGGCAGAAAGCTGTCAGAGGCAAGGGAATAATAATAATAATAATAACTTTATTTTGTATACCGCCATACCCAGAGAGTTCTAGGCGGTTCACAGCAATTAATTAAGATTACAGACAATGAAAGAACATTGGAATTAACTTTTTTTTTGGGGGGGGAGTGTACATATCTTTGAAGTTGACAGGACTATGCAAGAGTGTACAATAGGAAGGTAAAAATTTATTTACAGGAAAAAAAATCGGTCATTGAAGTTAATTGGTTTGGTGGGTACAGTAGGAGGGGAAGGTGGAGGTTCACGTGGATTGAGGGGAGTTGAAGAGGTGAGAGGAGGTGTTAGGGGCTCTGTTCGTAGAATAAGTGAGTTTTGAGTTTTTTTCTGAAGTCAAGCTAGGAGGGGGAGTCAAGCCTGCCCAGCATTATGAAGTGTCTGAGTCTGTTTTCCCGCCCTGGAACTCCTTAAAGGTTATATGAGCGAGAGGCTAGGAGAGACGGGGAAGCTGGAGACAGAGAAGGAAGCTGTGAGCAGAGCAGAGAAAGCCGGTCTGAGTACAGACAAAGCAGGAGCCCAGCTGGAAAGCAGTTGGAGTCACCTTCCAGTGCTTACCCTTCTGACTGGGTTATGCAAGAAGAAGAGGAAATTCCTCTCAACTCAGCATCAGAGTTTGCTTCACTGCCTGAAGCTATGGAGGTTGGTGAATGTTTGGTTGAGATCCAGGAAACTGCTGAGGCTATGCAAATCAACTAGCCCAGTGAGTTTTGGTTTTCTCTTAACTTACCTGCCTGCTAAAGTGTGGTCTTTGTTCCATGTTTTTGAAAGCACAGTATTTCTTGAAAAGTTTAACTCAAAGGGGAAAGAGTTGGAACGGAAGTTGCCATATGCTGGAATCGGTTTCTCGTTCTCCCGTTTGTGCAAATCTGTGTGCTACGTGCAGCTGTACTGACTCTGTGAGGTTGCCACAGTTGGGATCAGAGCAAGGGCTGCAGGCTGTGTGCTTCATTCTCTGCTGTACACTGTTAGAGCTTACCTGCTTTCTCTGCATAAGAAATTCTCTGTGGCATAAAGGACTGTTCATTCTTTCCACACTCTGGTCACAGTCTGAAGCCCAACTTAGTCTGGGTCATGTCAGGTTAAGAAAAAAAGAACTTAAATATTAAAGGAAATTTTTCCTCATGCATTCTTCTTTGTAGTGGATATTGTGGATATATTGTAAACCGCCTAGGAATTAGACAGTATAGAAATTTTAAAAATATATAAATAGTTGAAATGTGATTAAAAAGCAACACAGGAAATGGTATATGGGAGAACTTTATTTACATGTGCATTTAGTAAGGACAAATAACCTAAGGAGATTGTACGTGAGAAGGTGTGCACATACACAGAATCTTTACACTAGTTATGAGCCCTAAGCAAACTGCTCCATTCTGGTGTCATGCAACGATGTCAACATACTTGTATGCCTAACTATGTCCTTCTTGTCAACAAAAACTGCATAAATTTTCCTCCAGAGAATTCCTTACAATTAGAAAACAGGTGTCATGTTTTTAATGTTTCTGGCTTGAGCTGTGGAAAAAAAATAATCGTTGCTAATTAAGATCAATGTGCACAGAAAACTCAGTCAGTTATGTCACTGAGGAATAGGTAATGGCACCAAAATCTGCATAAATTCAAGTCCGACAGTGCTTTAATAGTAGTTGGCATTTCAGGGCAGAATGAATATGGTGTATGGTTATCTCCCCTCATTTCTAGAGGGGACAGTATTCAAAAGAATTTATCTGGGTAGCAGCACCTGATAACTTGATAAAAGTCACTAAGAAAAATATATAGTGACCCTACCTGGATAGCACCACTGAATATCTTTACAGGCTGTAAAGGCATGATCTGGATAGAGCCACTAAATATCTTTACAGTCCAACATGGCACGATCCAGATAGAGCCACTAGAACAGGGGTCTCAAAGTCCCTCCTTGAGGGCCGCAATCCAGTCGGGTTTTCAGGACTTCCCCAATGAATATGAATGAGATCTGTGTGCATGCACTGCTTTCAATGCATATTCATTAGGGAAATCCTGAAAACCCGACTGGATTGTGGCCCTCAAGGAGGGACTTTGAGATCCCTGCACTAGAATATCTTTGTCATGACACTATCCAGATAGTGCCTATACAGACTATAGCTCACTATGCAGCTACAGCTTTACTGTACAATCTTTGTATATTTCATCACTCTGAAGTCTCCTCTGGCTTTGTATTGAAAAACAGGACTCCTCTGAATTCCCAACCACTATTGAACTCATTCTGAGTTATATTGGCAATTATATGAAGCTCCTCTTCAGTTAACCCTTACTTCTATAATATTAGTGTTACCAGCCAGACTCTGTATTTCTTGAACAGCTTTCTTCAGTAACATGAAGTAAAGAATAACACTTATAATTGATGACTTCAAGGCAGTTCAACTTTGTCACAGAATCTTCTTACTCTCCTATTCAAAAAGGGAGCTGGGAGTGTGTCCACACCTTGTGGAGATAACACTGTTTACCAGTCTTAGATATAAAACTAAGCTGCGTTAGATTGTTAGAAATAAAGGTGAAAAAGCTGGTAAGGACTACAGTGCTAGTCTCAGGTTATCATATAACCATATGGTCCACAAACATGGCAACTTTTCTTTCTCAGACTGAAGAAGAAGGGCGGTCTTAAGATCTGTGGATACAGCCTAACTCTCTGAGAGAAGCAAAGCTCTCTGGGGATTTAAGTTCACAGAGCAAACCTTGCCTATATAGCTTAACATAAACACTTAAACTTGTTCTTATATAAGAAACTGAGTAAATGCCCACATATTCATGCTACTGAATATCTTTATAGATTGAAACAACACTAACCGGATAGCGACACTAAATATCTTTACAGACTGGCACTATAAGGTTAGTGCTAGGGCAGTCTGGGGGTGGCAATAGGGCAGGGGTGAGATTTACCTGGGCACCACCGATATTCAACAGCAGCACCTGGCTAACTATGTAGTTTATTTAGGAAAGCAAAAAGACTCATAAATTAATCAGTACTGCCACTGAATTTTGGTGGCAACCAAGCAACTCTCAGCAGCCACCCCAGACCTGGATATTCAGTGAAAGAAGCTGGTTAGCGTTCAACACAAAATATCCATGTCTAGGTTAGCTAGTGACAGCCAGAGTTTAAAGAAACGCTGACCGCCACTGGCTAAATGTTGTCCCCAGAAAGTCCCTGGACTGGAACATCAGTAAATACCACACTAGTCTGTTACATCACTATATACAGTATAGTATTTTTATACTGTTTCATGTCAGTCCTATTATTAGGTTTAAATTTGCCATCTCCAATTTACCTCATTTTTTTGGGCCCGCTACTCAATACTGAATCTCAGCACTTAAGTGTCCAAGTGTTGACTCCGCCTACAGAACACCCCCAATGTAGCCAGTTATGTGTTCAGTGCTAACTACGATATTTCAGTGGCACTTAGCTGGTTGAATGGTCAGCGGCCTGCTAAATCCCTTTGAATATCAAGTCCTTAATCTTCTGTTGCCTGAGGTAAAAATTTAATATTCATCCCTCTGAATAAAACTCATCTTGAGCAACTACTAAAAAAATAAGTAAAATAACTGATTGTTTCTGTTGTCCGGGTCTCGCCGCATCTGGGCAGGTAGAACCAATGTTTCACCCAGAAGACAGCCACAGCATGTTCTACCTACCAAGACAACAGAAACAATTACGATGCCAGCCGCAGAAGCCTAAGAGAACAAGTAAAATAACACTTAATACATTAGCAACAGCACCTTCATGGTAAGATATGGAGATGAGTGGGGGTATTCTTAGGGTTACCAGAAGTCCGGATTTCCCCGGACAAGTCCTCCTTTTGAGGACATGTCTGGAGGTCTGGATGGCTTTTCAAAATCCGGCACTTTGGGTTTTGAAAAGCCTCCTCTCAATCGCGTTGGGCAGGAGGCAATCCGCGTAGGCACGGATTGCCTCCTGCCCAACCAAAGCACGCAGAGCTAGGGCAAGACTGGGGATGGGTCTAGGGTGTCTGGATTTTACGATCATAAAATCTGGCAACCCTAGGTATTCCTAACAAGTAGGGAGAAGCAGCAGTAGTCATGGGAAGCAGTTAACTCAGGGCTGGGCAACTCTGGTCCTCGAGGGCCAGAATCCAGTTGGGTTTTCAGGATTTCCCCAATGAATATGCATTGAAAGCAGTGCATGCAAATAGATCTCATGCATATTCATTGGGGAAATCCTGAAAACCAGACTGGATTCCGGCCCTCGAGGACCGGAGTTGCCCACCCCTGAGTTAACTACACCTTTCAAAATGTAGATAACTGATCAATAGTAACGGCATTACTTTGCAGCTAATGTAATACCCATTAACCTCGGTACTGTTCTTCTCACCCTTCCCCTCCCTTAACATAAAATTCTGTGCCAGATGCTAAACACCAGATTTAACACATGGTAGCAACCTTTGGTGTGTGCTAAGGATTTTTTTTTTCTTTTGGCTTGACCTGAAAAGAATGGAGAATGCACCAACATATTATGCAATGAAACAACTTAAAAATCATTAACACTGGTCTGAAAAACAGGAAAACACAAAATAGGTAAAAGTAGGGTTACCATACATCTGGGAAAACCCGGACATGTCCTCTTTTTAGAGGACTGTCCAGGTGTCTGGAGGGCTTTTTTAAATGGGGGAATCTCTAGTGCTACTATTTTTTATCATTTCTATGGCCCTGAAAAGCATACACAGCACTGTACATTCAACATGGTCCTTTCTCAGAACAGCTTACAATCTAATTGGGACAAACAGTACATTAAGGGGACTTGGGGAGTCACTCCAGGTCTAGGCGACTCTCCTGACTCTCCCATCTACCTCCACCCCAGCTACTGCAATTAAATCTTTGGGCAGCGGCAACGAGGTGAGCCTTTTGCCGTCAGCGTGCTCTGGATGCTGCCTCTGGCCTTCCTACATGGGAATAGGAAGTCACTGCAGAGAGGTGGCTTCTGGGGCAGGCCAACGGCAACAGGCTCATCTCATTGCTGCAGCTGGCTGCCCACAGATTCAATTACAGCAGTAAGGAGGAGGTAGGTGGGGGAGTCGAGAGCTGGAAAGAGAGGTTGAGGGGAAGTTAGCATCATTGGATGTCTGAGGAGGGAGGACTGAAGAATCAACATTGGAAGAGGGTGGGACTGGATAAACAGGAAGGAGGGCTGGAGAAACATTATGGAAAGGAGAGAATTCTAGAGAAAAGAGCATGGAGTAGGGTAGTACTAGATGGGAGGGGAGAGACAGAAACAGCAGGAGAAGAGGTTGGAAGGAGAGAGAGAGGAGGCACCTTCAGAATGTTTGGAGAGAAAGAAGCATCCACAGGAGAGGGAGGTTGGAAGGAGAGAGAAGCAGCTGTGGTGGAGGAGGGTTGAAGAGAGTGGGAGAGAGAGAGAAGCACTTAAAGGGTACAGAGGATGGGAAGGGAGATCAAGGAAATGGGTGAAAGGTGTGTGGGGTATTGACTGGGGTGTGGGGTGGAATGGTGGGTGGAGTGTGAGCAGGGTTGTGGGTTTCCTGTGGGTGGGGTCATGTTTCCTCTTTTTTTGTCTTCACAAATATGGTAACCCTAGGTAAAAGAATGTCGAACCTCCTTTTGGGATCCAAGAAAGATTACAAAATGAGGTTGGTGATGGTATTGGAATTGTCTGTAATTTCATATCTTTTCTGCTTTCTCCGTATACTATGAATTCTGAAGTACAAACTGAAACAAAACCTCTTTTGGCCTTTGAAGTACTTGCTGCTTGGATATGGTCAGTTTACAGTCAGCTAATAGTAATTCTTCTTCTTTCAGTCTAATATCTCTGATAAGAGGCCAAGTGGTGACTACGGATGGAACTCCACTAGTTGGTGTCAATGTGTCGTTTGTTAAATACCCAACATACGGTTATACTATTACTCGTCAGGATGGGACGTAAGTGAATCTCTTTTTCGATCTGTTGCTTTCCTCCTGCTCTTCTTTGGCTTTCAGCTCAAACTGATCGGTTGCAATAGGGCTTCACTTACAAGTGTGAGATGATTCTTTCCCCACTATTATGTCTTCTCCTAACTTCCTGTAGTCTGGTCATTGCAGTGACAATAGTTGGCCAGGGAGCCCTGCAATCCTGGGCGCTACATGTGACCAATCTGTGCCATCTTTGAACACCACCACACCCTAGGATTGTGAGTGCCGAGTTGGGAAGTAGAAAGCCAGAACCAGGCATCAAATCTTGGTCTCTTCACATAGCAGTACAATATTGCAACTTCTTAATGTGAAATATATATATGCTGAGGTTAACGGAAAGAGTATGCATAGAAGGCCAGATTCAGTAAATGGCGCTAAAAAATAAGCTCCAGGAAAAATCAGTGCTCAGCATTATTCTACAAAAGTAGAATAGCACCTAGTGGGGATTCTCACACCCAACTTTGGGCACGAAGACTTGCACCAGCTGAAACCTGTTATACATCTTTTTCCTTCGGGAAAATCCAGACCCATCTCCATGCCCCCCAGGAACACCCAGTTCCGGCTCTCTCATGCCCTGTTCCACCCCTCAGCCCTGCCCCCAGACAGCATCCGCACACATATGCGGACGCGATGCAATGACGTCGTGTGTGTGTGGCGTCACCAGGTTGCGTCCCTGGATGCCCTTTCCCGATGCGATTTTGTTGGGAAGCTTTTCAAAACCCGGACAAAGTGCCGGGTTTTAAAAAGCCGTCCAGGGAAATCCAGACATCTGGTAACCCTAGACTAGTGGTTAGTGCAGTGGCCTTAGAACCAGAGGAACTGGTTTTCAATTTCCACTGCAGCTCCTCGTGTCTCTGGGCAAGTCATTTGACCCTCCATTGCCTAGGTACATAGAAAATAAATACCTGTATATATTATGTGAACTGATTTGATTGTAACCATAGAAAGTTGGTATATCAAGTCTCATCTCCTTTCCTTTTATTTTACCAATCAAGCTTTGTTGTTCAGTGATACCTTGGAATCTGAACTTAGTCCGTTCCAAAACCCCGTTCGAGTTCCAAGACAATTTTTCCCATTGAAAATAATAGAAACTGGATTAATTCGTTCCTGGGTCCCACAAACTCAAATTTTAACAGTAAATACACTGGATTTTAAGGTTAAATATTAACAAATATTCCAAAGCAGCATTCAGATTCTGGGGCAGAAACACACACATATATATATATTATGTGAACTGGGCGTTCAGATTCCAAAGCAGAGTTTGGATTCTGAGGCAAAATTTACTACAAAAAAAGGTTTGGATTCCAAAACGTTCGAGTTCTGGAGCGTTTGGATTCCGAGGTACCACTGTAGTTGAGTTTGTGAGAACATTTGAACTGTTACAATATCTATTGTTTCTATATACTGAACACTGCTGGGTGACTTCTTGAGTGTGTCATTTTCAGAAAGGAGTTATCTTCTAACACTCAGGGCCTGATTCTATAAACAGACCTTAATTGGCTGGCACCTAGAAAAATGGTACCAGCCGCGTGTCAGTCGCACTTAGGTGCTGTTTACAGAATCACAGCTAACATAGGCCGGAAATGTAGGCCAGGGTTTTAAAGGCCTACATTTCAGGTTCCTAAGTTTTTGGAGAATTGTGCTCAGTGGCACCTAAATCACACTCCGTCCACAGAAATGCCCACTTCATTAGGCACTGCTAAGCCCCATGTCCCTATCTTTTATAAAATTGAATAATAATAATAATAACTTTATTTTTGTATACCGCCATACTCCGAAGAGTTCTAGGCGGTTCACATTAGTTAGACAGAGATTACAAGCGGTTACATATCAAATTGATCATAGAGTTGCAAATAACATGGAGATAGAAGTTACAAGTGGTTACATATCAAATTGATCGTAGAGTTGCGAACAGCAAGGAGAGAAGAAGTGGGGAGGGAGGGAGACGGGGGAGGGGAGTAGGTCAGAAGGGGGGGAGGAGGAGGATAGAAAAGGGCATTAAGGGTCTTGGTCTCAAAAAAGGTGAGTTTTGAGTAGTTTTCTAAAGTCGAGGTAGTTGTAGGCCTTGAGGACCATTTGGGCGCCTATCAGCCAATTACATATTTTTCTTAGCAATTATTGAGGCTATTAAGGGTATTTTGCCAATTGTTAGGTGCCCTTTATAGAATCAGCCCCATACTGTCCTATAAAATAAGATTAGATTAGATTAGATTAGCAAGCCAGCAGCAGTGTGTTGGATTTGGAGTTTAGGTGAAATTCGTTGCCTGGGAAAACCCATCTTTGTGGCAAGTTACAGTTGAGGTACAGGAAGAAGGTCCTAGCCTAGAGTTACTGGCTTTTAATTACATAAAATCCGAGCTCATAGATCCGCCCCCAGGCCTGCCCATTTCCACCCGCCCCATTATGCCCACACCATGCCCCCTTGCCCCGCTCCCCTCAGCCTGTTCTTGTCAGTCGGGAGGGCATTCACGCATGCGCAGATGCATTGCGTCACTGCATTGCATGCGCGGATGCCCCATCTGACACGATCTGCTTTTTAAAACCCGGACAAAGTGTCAGGTTTTGAAAAGCCATCTGGATGCCCGGACATGCCCTCTAAAAAGAGGACATGGGTAAATCCGGACATCTAGAAACCCTATCCGAGCCTGAAGGCCTAGAGTTTGGTATAATATAAGGTAAAATAATTGTTTTAAGGTCACCATAGGCCTCAGTGGAAGAGGTGTGATTAAAACCCCAGACAACAGCTCAGACCATGAGGCCACTTCCTTGTTCATCTTTACAAAAGAAGAAAGAAAAATGCTTCCAGCTCTTTTTACCACAGTTAAAGTTGAAGATATAATTTATGTATTTAACCACCTTTTATGAGTACAACAAATAAGGGCAGGTAAAAACAGAATAGAAGGCAGAGAGCCTCAAAGCAGTGATTGGGATGTCCTAGTTGAGATGTTGTCAATTCCACCATTGTTTGATAAAGGGAAACTGCCAAACACAAAGGCATTTGTAAAACTAAGAATGCTGGATAATATCTGTCTGTTTATCAGGGTTGTTCAGTAAGAGCAGCAGTTTCAAAACCTACACGTTAAAAAGTGTGGCATCATTTGACAGCTTCAACATGGAAGAGTTCATTTTCACTATAACACCCATGTATACAGTGCTCTCCCGGTCATTCGCAGTCGGCGATTCACGGTCCCAGTCATTCGTGGTATGCTCCGACCGCCTCTTCCTGCACTAAAGTCGGGCCTCACCAATCAGGAGCTGCTTTGACATGCATCTCTTGATTGGTGAGGCCCGACTTTAGTGCAGGAAGGAGCATACCGCGAGAGTTTTCCTTCACTCGCCGGCGCTTCAGTTGCCCTCTCCGGCTGCCCTCTCCTGTCACCCCCGCTAAAAAACGTATTCGCGGTTGTTCAACATTCACGGGGGTTCCTGGAACGGAACCCCCACGAATATCAGGGAAGTACTGTACATACACTGTGAACTGGAAAAAAATCACACCAAAATGTTTTCATTATATCTACCACAGAATTCGGCCAATTTTTATGAAATTTAGTGTGTCATGTCCTGAATGAAGCTGATGTAAAATGTTGTAAATATTTTCCAACGCACCTTAACACTACCTTGTGAAAATGAATTGTTGCTATGGGATACGCACAGAAACATGACCTTGTGGTGTGTTGGGTTTTTTTTTGGTTCACAGTATATACCATACCATACCATACATTTTTCTTCTATACCGCAAATATCAGTTAGAATTCAAAGCAGTTTACAATAAGATTAAGAACTGAGCATTTCCAGAGAATTACATTTTCAGTCTAGTACAGAGTAGTCATTGGATTAAGCCAATGTCCAATATGAATGGTTGAAATCTGACAAGTTGTGAACGGTGTGCTAGGAGATACATTGCTCTGGGACTGGTGTTCTACTCCACTTTTATGCAAAGGTCCCATTTTTCTAGGTTTGACTTGATTGCCAATGGAGGATCATCCCTTACTCTTCACTTTGAACGAGCCCCATTTATGAGTCAGGAGAGAACAGTCTGGCTGCCATGGAACAGCTTCTACGCTATGGACACCCTGGTGATGAAGACGGAAGAGAACTCCATTCCCAGCTGTGACTTAAGCGGCTTTGTGCGTCCTGATCCCATTATTATCTCATCCCCTCTTTCAACCTTTTTTAGTTCAGCCCCAGGGCACAACCCCATAGTTCCAGAAACCCAGGTAAGAATTAAGTGGGCTAAAAAATTGCAGATCTGATCTTATGAAAATAATTTATTCTGCAGTAATTACTGTGCACCATATTGAGAAGTTATTTTGCATGCATGCATATTCCTTTTCTTTCTTTTTTTTACCTTTATCTGCAGTACTACAACCTATTTGTATTTCAGGAATTGATGTGAGCAAAGTACTTGATATATTAAGACATCTGCAATTTGATTTTTAGAGGTAGCAGCTGCCAATTTTTCCCATTACTGTGTCCCATTTGTGTTACACTGTCATCGCAAGCTGCTGAGCCACATAATTACAATCTCTTACGGCCTCCTTTCGCAGTTAGTTTATAAGTGTCCAGTTCTGTTTAAATCTTTTACTAACGGCAGACCACTGTTTAAAAACAAAAAAACATACATTAAATAAGCCCATTGTGCCCGTAGTGATGCAGAAAGATACACATTTTAAAGATGGTTATTCATCATTCTGTTATGTCAAGCACCTCCCGCATTCTGAAAAATGAAAGACGAATACTGCAGAAGCTTGCTATCATCAGCTCAATTTTTGGCTTACTTGAATGATGGAATAGGTGCAAATCTGAAGACATGAGTCTATATTTAGCAGAGCAGGATAGAAACAAGTAAACATTTGGGGTCTGATTCTAAACTAAACTAACTAAACTAAACCTTGGGTTTGTATACCGCACCATCTCCATAGTTGTGGAGCTCGGCACGGTTTACAGGAATTGTAATGAGAAGGAACTCCATGGAAGGGCTAGATGAAGATCAGAGGGGAGAAGAATGTTAGAGTGTTAGGTTTTGGAGAAGATTCATTCGTACTTCTCTGCCATTCTATGTCCAGGGGAAAAATGTGGTGTGAGCGAGTCCATGTTCTCTGGTATTTTTTCTAGCTTGTACAGCAGGGCTACTCAATTCCAGTCCTTGAGATCCATAGGCAAGCATGCTTTTCAGGATATCCACAGTGAATCCGCATGAGAAAGATTTGCAGGCATCCTTGGTATGGAGATCTCTCTCATGCGGATTCATTGTGGCTATCTTGAAAACCTGGCTTGCCTTTGGATTTCAAGGACGGGAATCGAGCTATCCTGTTGTAAAGTTTAAAGAACCAGATTTAC
Source organism: Geotrypetes seraphini (assembly GCF_902459505.1). Classification (NCBI taxonomy): domain Eukaryota; kingdom Metazoa; phylum Chordata; class Amphibia; order Gymnophiona; family Dermophiidae; genus Geotrypetes; species Geotrypetes seraphini. The sequence goes on along the minus strand of NC_047101.1, from coordinate 32,495,483 downwards.
TGAGGCTTTTCTCACATTCTGTAAACCAGGTTTTACTGTGCAAGCATTGTGCAGTTTTGTCTTTAAATTTGTTAAAATTCACTGTACTGCTTGGCAGTGAACAGGTTTCTGGGCCTCAGGGGACTGTCTCTTCCACAGGACAGCGCTGTCCCTCCAATCTCATGTGCCCCCCCCCCCCCCCCCGGCACAGTTGGTGTTCCATTATTTCTTATTATGTACCAGTATCCACTGCTACCTATACGCCTCCCCCCTCCCCTCCCCCACACCTTTTACAAGAAACTATGGAAGCGTTTTTTAGCGCAGGCTGGTATGCCGAATGCTCCGCACTGCTCCTGACATTCATAGAGTTTCTATGAGCATTGGGAGCAGTGCCGGCTTATGCTAAAAAACACTTCCGTGGTTTTGTTAAAAAGGGGGGGGGGGTGCATTTTTTGAGCCAAAAAATGGGTTTTGCACACCCTTAAACAGGCCTTTCTCATGCGCTAAGGTTCCCGTGATATGGGCACACTAACCTGCTAGCTGATTATTACATCCATGCCCATTCTCCACCCCCTCCAAAAAAAGATTACCCCAAAATAATTACTGCATGCTTAGTTCGCTCAGATGCCAAAACTAACATGGAACACTTTAGCTACATTGAACGCACTTTAAATGATAATGGGTTAGATGGATGTAAGACAACCAAAATCTGTCAGGTGCAGAAACCAGGGAAAGCTTATCACGTATTCTCTTTCTTGCATAGGTTCTTCACGAAGAGATTGAGATGTTCGGCTCAAACCTGAGGCTGTGCTATCTGAGTTCTCGTACACCTGGATATAAAGCATTGTTAAAGATCACGATGACCCAATCCTTGGCACCTGTTAACCTCATTAAAGTACATCTGATGGTCGCGGTAGAAGGACATCTGTTTCAGAAGTCATTCCAGGCATCTCCCAATCTGGCCTACACATTTATCTGGGACAAAAGTGATGCCTATGGTCAGAAGGTTTATGGCCTTTCAGACGCTGTGGGTATGTCAATGGAAACGTTTACAGGATGAAGCTGTATTTAGTGTATATAGGGAAGACTGATGGAATATTTATGTTCGGCCAAGTTTCCAGTCCCTCCGAGCAGTTACGAGACCTCCCTGTAATGTGTTTTATTTCCGCCTTCCAGTGTCTGTGTAGAGGAGAAATGATTTGGTCTTCATGTTTACTGCTTTGTAACAAATTGCAGTCAGTCTCTGAAGTCAGCACAGCATCCTTGAGACTGAAATGAGCTTTTCTGGTTCATTTCAAGCTTTGTACAGCTATCTGGTTATAGCAGACCAGACCCTAATCCTAGAAAGGTACCAAATAGACAGTTCTTGAGTGCATAGGACCATGGCTTCCTTTATTAAGCTGCAGTTACATGCAATGGTTGGAAGAGTTCTGTACAGGCATTAGAACTCGAAGCGATATGAATGCTAGAAAAGAGCAATTTCAACAAGAAAAGTGTCACTTGGCTGACAAATTCTTTCCTGTCCTTCAGCTCTTCTTACCTGGCTGCCAAGCTGAAAGACAGCACTTTATTTTCCACACTCATCCCTTATTCTTTGTCTTCTCTATGCGCCGTTATCTGCTTTCCTGATTAAAGGGGATTAGGGGGCTTGTTCACTTAAGCAGCTAGCACGGGATTTAGCTGAACCAGGCAATGGCTACAGTGTGCTAGAAACATCTACTATGCTAAACACCCCTCACTAACAGCGTGCTGTGTTAGAGGGTGGGCCCTGGGTGGAAAATTGGAGCAGATTACACAATGTCACTCGTATAATTAGCATGGGTGCACTTACAGGGCAGTTCTGGAACTACAGTAGGTGCCTAGGGTTAGGCTCTCCTTTATGCATTTATGTGCAAGGGGTTCATGTACATGTGGGTGGAGCATGGGCGGGACATGAGCATGTATGCTAGTTATCCATATGTGAGGTACATCGATGCTGCTAATGCCATTATAGACTAAGCGCTCCCTTCATGGCATCAAGGCAGTGGAACCAACTTTTCAAACTGATCGGGGGTGTTCCAACTCGGTATAAATTACCAAGGCCATATAAAGGAAGCTTAAAACATGGTGGGCTGTCCTTAAATGAAGAACACAGCAGGCAGTGCACACACATCTCCACCCCCATCCCGTCTCTACAAGCCTTGATCCCATCCCTACCCCTGTTCAACTCTACTGTACTAGTTCCATCATTTTCAAGAAAAGACAATCACTCGCCTTTTGTATTTTGTCCCCTTGTTACTCTCATAATTATGTGCAAAAGAAATGCTAGGGGAAGCACTGACAGTCTCTTCCTCTCCAAACCCAACTCATTACCATTCTATTCCCAGCCCATCTACACCACACTCATGCTGTGTGTTCCAGTCCACCCTGGCCCAGCTATACAATCCATAAATAAACTGAGTGCCCTCAGGATGGGTCCCAAAGGGACGGGCTGGGTCAAGAACTGGTTGAGTGGAAGGCGACAGAGGGTAGTGATCAATGGAGATTGCTCTGAGAAAAGGGATGTTACCAGAGGTGTGCCTCAAGGTTCTGTTCTTGGGCCTGTTATTTTTAACATTTTTTTAAATTATATTGCTGAAGGGTTGTCGGGTAAGATTTGCCTCTTTGCGGATAATACTAAAATCTGCAATAGAGTAGACACCCAGGATGGTATGAATAGCATGAAGAAAGACCTGGTGAAGCTTGAAGAATGGTCTGAAATTTGGAGGCTAAAATTTAATGCTAAGAAATGCAAGGTCATCTATTTGTGCTGCAAAAACCTAAGGGAATGGTACAGTTTAGGGGATGGAGAACTTATGTGCATGACAGAAGAGCGGGACTTGGGTGTGAGTGTATGTGATGATTTTAAAGTAGCCAAACAGGTTGAAAAGGTGACTGCGAAAGCTAGAAGGATGCTAGGGAGAGGTATGGCCAGTAGGAAGAAGGAGGTATTTTTGCCCCTGTATAAGACTTTGGTGAGACCTCATTTAGAATATTGTGTACAATTCTGGAGGCTGCACCTTCAAAAGGATATAAAAAGGATGGAGTCGGTCCAGAGGAAGGCTACTAAAATGGTGCTTGGTCTTTGTCATAAGGCGTATGGGGACAGACTTAAAAGATCTCAATTTGTATACTTTGGAGGAAAGGCGGGAGAGGGATAGATATGATTGAGATGTTTAAATGCACTTGAGTAGAGTCTCTTTCATTTAAAAGGAAGCTCTGAAATGAGAGGGCAGCATAGGATGAAGTTAAGAGGTGATAGGCTCTGGAGTAATCTGAGGAAATACTTTTTTACAGAAAGGGTGGTAGATGCATGGAACAATCTCCCAGAAGAGGTGGTGGAGACAGAGACTGTGTCTGAATTCAAAAGGGCCTGGGATAGGCACATGGGATCTCTCGGAGAGAGAAAGAGAGAATGGTTACTGCGGATGGGCAGACTGGATGAGCCATTTGGCCTTTATCTGCCGTCATGTTTCTATGTTTCTATATTCTCCCTTCCCAGCCAATCCTCAGTAGTTCCTCTTCCCTATCTAACCTGAGCACACCATATACTTTCTTTTCTCTCAGGCCATTCCCACTTCTTTTTCAACCCTCCCTACAATAACGTCTTCTTCCTCCTCTCATATTCTCCTGTTTTTCCCTCACTTCTTTCGCTCAATTCATAGTTTAACCCATTGTATTGGAGTAAAGTGTAAAATACACCCTGTACCTACTCCACTCCCCCATTCTATACTGCTCTACACCCTACTTCCTCTTGATCTGACCTACCTTGCCCCTATTAATTTCTCCCCTTATTAGGTTCCCTCACTCTACCTTAGTCAGTGCCCTTCCCCTAAAGGCTACACCCTCCCATCCCTCTTACCTCCTAAGCAGATTCATCGTACATTTCAAATATTATATCCCTGCCCTTCTTGGCAATGTCATATTCCTACTCCCCCTTCCCAGAACCCCAGAGACTAGTCATATCTGGAACTCACAGAGTGAAATGCAATAGCAGTTCAACATCTAGAAAGGCCCTATGAGCTGCTCCATCATCTTGGAAGCTCAGCAATCAGCTGCTCCACAGCCCGCAGAGTCACAGTTCCTGCCCTTGAATTGAAAACCCCAAAGCAGCAGGAAATCGGTGACCCCAAAGGCATACATTCATAACAACCCACAATGTGCCAGCCCACTTGCTGAGCTATAGCAATCAGAGAGTAAGTGATTGGCTTGGGGAGATGAGCTAGCATTGACTCTAGTGCCTTCTGCAAAAATGGAAATTGGCATCTCATTTGGTGGTAGCAGCTTTGGCATAATGTCCCCTCCTTTAATATTGGTATTTCCAATATAACATCCCTCTTCTCTCTCCTTTTATCAAACATTACCTTATTTCTTCTCCATTCTCTTCTTAGCACCATTATTTCTCCACTTCCCTCTTTCCCTGGCCCACATGATGTGAAAGGATATGGGGATAACATACCACTTAGAGTTACAAGACATCTGGATTTCCCGGGATGGCTTTTCAAAACCTGGCACTGGCTGGAATTATAGGAATGACTTTGACAACATAGGTAAAATGGTCATGCCAATAAAGTTATCTGAATCTGTCTCTTCCTTTTGTCAGTATTTGCTACATTTCTGTTCCCCATTGGCAGCTGCTAGAATATAGTAATTCCCTCCTGCCCTGCAGTCTATTAATCAGCCAACAGGCTGGGGAGGTGGGAGCAGTACCTAGGATACAGAAGCATTTCCTTCCTGTATTTTCCTTAGCTCTGCCCCATGGAGCTTGCTGCCCAGATCTATAGACTTACAGGGAAAATTATTGAGCGGTGCTCAGGCACCCACAGAGCTGGTGCTTATGCATCAAGGTGTCTACAAGGAAGTACCCACTTATAGAATTGCCCCCTGAATGCCTCAAGATGAGGAGTTAGGTGCATCGAAAACTGTACCTGCAAAGGAAGAGGAAGCCTGGGTTACCAGTCGTCCGAATTTACCTGGATATGTCCTCTTTCTAGAGTACTGTCCAAGGGTCTGGACGGTTTCCTAGACTGGAGGGAATTTGTCTGGGCTTTGGACTTACTGTCTCCAGTCCAGTCCCCACTCCAGAGTTGTATATGGCTCATGTGAATCTCCCCTGTGCCCAGTACCTTCAGGTAGCCAGCAGCATTAGCGTCGTGATCCTTCTGACGTTGGCCTGCCCCGGAAGCCTTCGCTCTGCAGCACTTCTTGTTCCCGCGTAGGTGGGATGCTGCAGAGTGAAGACTTCTGGGGCAGGCTGATGGCAGAAGAATCATGTTGTTAATGCTGATGACTGACAGAAGTTTTTAAATTGTTGTGCCAGAGAAGGTACTGGGGACAAGGGAGATTCACAAAAGCCATAACCAACTCCAGGGTGGCCTAGGTGGGGGGGGGCTATGCTGGAGGACAGAGTAGTTTAGGGGCAAAACTAGCAGGAGGCAGGGGTGGGCAGGGTACCATGGGCAGGGGTGGGGTCAGGTGTCCTCTTTTTTGACTTAGCAAATACGGTAAGCCTAGAGGGGACAGATCTATAAATGGGTGTCATAAATTTGGTGCCTGAGTGCAGTACGCTGAGCACTAATTCTATAATGGCATCTAGGTGTCCAGATTACATTATGGAATATTAGGACAAGCTGGCATCTATGTGGCTATATTTAGGTGCGCTCACTTATGCCATGTCAATAGCGGGCATAAATGCATGTGCCTACATGCAGCATTTTAGCATGCAAGCTACATGCATAAATGTTGGATACACCCATGCTCCACCAGTTTGCTTCCCTAGTGCACCTCCCATGTCCTGCTCATGTGCCCCCCCTTATGCACATCCCATACTCTGCTTGTGTACCCCCCTTATACAACTCCTATGTCCCATCCATGTGCCCCATTATGCACCTCCCATGTGCCTTTCCTTGTTTATCTCTCTTGCCCTGCAACAGTAGCAATCAAATTATACACAAAGAGGGGCATAATAAAAAAAACCCATCTAAGTCCCCTTTTGGCCTGAGGCCTTAAACGTTGAAAGTAGAAACAGGGAAAATATCCATTATCAAAAAAAATGTGCTGTCAGCTTCATTGTCATGTCCACCATTACCCCCAAGTCCCTTTCTTGGGTACTCTCATTCAATAACATCCCTCCCATCATATAGCTGTACCTCGGGTTTCTGCTTCCCACATGTAATATTTGAACTTCATCTGCCATCTCGTCGCCCATTCCCCTAGTTTGTTCAAGTCCCTTTGCAATTCTTCGCAGTCCTCTTTAGTCTGAGCTCCACTAAATAGTTTGGTGTCGTCCGCAAATTTTATTATCTCACACTTCGTCCCTGTTTCTAGGTCATTTATGAATATATTAAATAGCAGCGGCCCGAGCACTGAGCCCTGCGGGACACCACTCGTGACCCTCCTCTAGTCTGAGTAGTGGCCTCCACTCCTACCCTCTGTTTCCTACCTGCCAACCAGTTTCTGATCCATCTTTGTACATCTCCTTCCATCCCATGGTTCTTCAGTTTCCGAAGTAGGCGTTCATGGGGTACCTTGTCAAAGGCTTTTTGGAAATCTAGATATATGATGTCTATGGGGTCTCCTCTGTCCATCCGTTTGTTAATTCCTTCGAAAAAGTGCAATAAATTCGTAAGGCATGATCTACCCTTGTAGAAACCATGTTGGCTGGTTATCAGAAGTTCATTTCTTTCAAGATGTTCATCGGTGTTTTCTTTTATCATTGCTTCCACCATTTTCCCCAGAACAGAGGTCAAACTCACCTTTTTGTAACCTCGTTTTCCTAGAAATATAAGCACTCTCAACTTCCATCTCTTGAAAATTCAAAAGCAATATATCTTTAAAATATTTTTAAGCATTTCAAGAGGAGAGAAAGTGAGTAATGAGAAAATTCAAAAATCTTAAATTAGAGGCTCTGACATTGTTTTCCTGAGCCTCCGATTGCAAATGAATCATCAGGAAACCAAATACCAGAGAAAATACACTCTGCACAAGTCCCAAGGAATCCAGAGAAAGAGTAGAATGAGCCAGGTCTTCGAGCGAACCACACTTTAATAGCAACCGATATAACAAATATAGACTATCATCTAGGTATGTGGTGGGCTGGGCCATGTTTCAGCAAGACTGCCTGCATTAGGAGTCCAAGTGACGTAATCAATGCCCATAGATATACTATCAAACCATAAATAGTACTAATGAGCGCTGCAAATACAATGATTATCACGTTAGAAGCATTCTTTTGTGGTTGCTGCCATGGATCAAGGGTAGGCAATAGCTATATTTTGCCCTTCTCCTGTTCCATGCGTTAAGGCCCTAATGCATCTTTGTAAAAGGAGCCCTAAATCAAAAACATCCTTAAGAGATATATCTTAAGGTATTGATGGGTTTCCAGGTAAATTATATATATTGGTCGCCGTACCTTAAGAAGGATATGGCGTTACTCGAGAGTGTTCAGAGGAGAGCGACACGTCTGATAAAAGGTATGGAAAAACCTTTCATATGCTGAGAGATTGGAGAAACTGGGTCTCTTTTCCCTGGAGAAGAGGAGACTTGGAGGGGATATGATAGAGACTTACAAGATCATGAAGGGCATAGAGAGAGTAGAGAGGGACAGAAAGAGAGAGAGAAAGGGAGACAGAGAGATAGAAAGAAAGAGAGAGAGAAAGGAAGAGAGACAGAAATAGAGAGAGATAGATAGAGAGAGATTGGAGAAAATGGGACTCTTTTCCCTGGAGAAGAGGAGACTTAGAGGGGATATGATAGAGACTTACAAGATCATGAAGGGCATAGAGAGAGTAGAGAGGGACAGATTCTTCAAACTTTCGAATAATAAAAGAACAAGAGGGCATTCGGAAAAGTTGAAAGGGGACAGATTCAAAACAAATCCTAGGAAGTTCTTCTTTACCACCAGCGTGTGGTGGACACCTGGAATGCGCTTCCAGAGAGCGTAATAGGGCAGAGTACGGTACTGGGGTTCAAGAAAGGATTGGATAATTTCCTGCTGGAAAGGGGGATAGAAGGATATAAATAGAGGATCACTGCACAGGTCCTGGACCTGTTGGGGCCGCCCCATGAGCGGGTTGCTGGGCACGATGGACTCAGGTCTGACCCAGCAGAGGCATTGCTTATGTTCTTATATATATATATTTTTATTTTTTTTTTTTTTAATCTTTATTCATTTTTAAAACTTTCAATAAGTGTAACATAATATACAATCATTTTATACTTTAACATCACTTAATATACCATCAAAGTATAACTCACATCAAATATCCCTCCCCCCCTTATACCCAACAATTGTACTTAAGCATAAGAAATCATAAAGTATTCCCTCCCCACCTTGGACGTGTATGAACAAAGGGAAAAAATAATATTCATTCTGTACAATATTTTTTTAATGCCCCCCCAACATCCCTAAATTTCTTAAAATGCCCCTGCTGTATGGCTATTACCCGCTCCATTTTAAAGATTTGGTATAACGAATTCCACCAAAAATTATAATTCAGGTAAATTATATTGAAATGATACAACTGTGGGTTCCTGAACTTGAGAGGGTCTTTCTCCAACTTTCAAATCCTTCTCAGATTCAAAGGAAATCTCAGGTACTTCTGAAACCACCTTCTTGGTAATTTGCAGTCCCTCCGCTATTATTACAGGTTAAGGAGGTGGGGTAGGACCTCCAAAGAAAAAGAGAGACTTCCTTTGGTGACTGAGCTGCCACCACTGCCAAAGAAGGTATTGCAGCTGATTGGAGATGAAAATCCACAGACCCCCTTAACAATTGGGGCCATCACCTTTTTCAGGCCTCCCTTTCTTTACCCCATTTCACCGAGGAGAGTTCCCTTGCTTCTCACTCTGCTGATGCTCCAAAGGGGCTCCAAAGGAGTGGGACCTGCCCTTTAGATCACGATCCTTCGGGCATGCAACTACGGCCACGTGGCTGCATACTGCGGCAGGGACGCTTTCTTGTAGTTGGCCTCACAAATTTCACGGCAGGGACACTCTCTTGTAGTTGGTGAAGGAAGGGCTTCAGCCAAAACCCTGACAAGGAAGGCATCCACCCTAGTGCCTGCAGCTGGAAACGGAACTCACTCAGACAGCTTCACCAAGATTTTATTTTTGTTGATTCTTTGCAACTGGAGCAATTTTTCAAGGCTCATGGTGAATGATTGCTATAAGAGGAGTAATAAGTGTATACTGCACCCTCAGATATTAGGAAGTAATTTCCTTTACTACCTAATATTATTGCTTAAGGATGATAGATATGTTTTGCTCCCTAGATGCGGGCTTTTTTGATTATACCACAAAAAGGCACTACAGTACTCCCCTGAAATTCGCAGGGTTTCCGTTCCAGGAACACCTGCAAATTTTGAAAAAACGCAAATGCGGTTTTGAGTATGTCGAGGCAGGAGAGGGCAGCTGGGGCGCCGGTGATAAAGTAAATCATACCGGGTATGCTCTGACCATCTGTCAAGAGGCAGGAGAGGGTAGCTCCTGATTGGTGTAGCCTGACTTTAGTACAGGAAGATGCAGTCGGAGCATTCCGTGAATTACTGAGTCCGCGATTTGTGAACCGTGAATTCTCAGGGGAACACTGTATATCAAATCCATAATCCTTGACCCTTTAGGGCAGTTGCTTAAGTGACTTTTGTGTACTTTTTTGATTTTACTGTACTGATTTGTGTTGCACAGGACCAGCCTATTTTGTAAAGATACATAAGCATCTAAGTTGCCTTTATGAAGCATCCACAATCACCTCCAAGGCCATAGAAAGCTCTTATATCAAATTATATTTCTTTTTATTTCTCTTTAAATTCTTCCGGACCTCGGCAACACCACTCACCGCTCAAATATGCTCATAGAGGCAAAGCTTTATGTGTCCTATCATCATTGGTCCTTTAATATGAGGTATTTAATTATTCTCTCCCTTTTAGACTCTTAAAATTCCTATCAAACAATAGTCTTTACTTTCCTTAATTATTTTAAGCTGAAAAGTTAACTTTACTTATCTTTTAGATGTTTTTATAACATGATCTGGGAAGGCTGGCTCCAACATGTTTCGCATAAAGCTTTTTCAAGGATCCTTCCCTAGAAACAAACAGAAAACATTAAATATATTCTTTTCCCTTCAATATTTCAGTTAAGGACTTATAAAAAGACATACCAGAGCCATCCCTTGTCATCCGATCCCCCCCCCCTCAGCCTTACTGAATCAAGATGGCGGCAGCATTTTCCTCCCCCTTTTTAACTACGATAATTAGGAAACTGCTGACCTCTAATATCACCCAATGTATTGACATCAAGTGAAGAATGAGCCTTTAGAAAGCAGGCACCTTTTTCTGGTTTTCCTTTCATGAAATTGCTCTACATATACACAGATCCCCCAGATTCTACATATGGCGCCCAGATTTGCGTGCCCAGATTTTGGCAAGCTCCCAAAATGCGAGCACAGAACCATCAAGAATTGGCTGCTACACATCAGTTATTGAAGTTGATTGACATCCATTAAAACGGGCTGGGATGTGGCCTTGGGCATATCGGGGGTATTCCAAAAAGGTGGATGAGTAGTTAGTAGAATACTGGATCACCTTGTCCATTTGGGCGCCAGAATTTACACCAGATTTCAGCAAGCATAAGTCTGGTGCTTAAAGTTTGGGAGTGAATCTATAAAGGGCATGCACCTTTACTAGAATTGCGCTTAGCACTGATCTTTTCCAGCACCCATTATTGAGCATGATTTGTAGAATCCAGCCCATATTTATCAGATTTTCTTAAAAGAGAGGATCAAAGTTGATAAGAGAGGATCAAAGTTGATCGTCTTCACTATTTACAGAACTTTAGTTTCTTTTGTAAACTTTGAAGCAATTACCAAACCATCTGTATTGGGACAAAGTTCACATCTATTTTTTATCCGTGGGCTTTGCATCAGTTATCCTGGTTAATGGACACATGTATTTTCGCTTTGAAAATTTCCCCGGGGACAGCGACTGAAGGTCACTTGTATCCAGAGCTTAATTTCTGGGGGAAAGGCCTGGAATGCATTTCCACCACTTCTTTTCAGACTCCAGAACAGCAGGTATGTTCTGCTCCAGTACCTCCTTTTCAGGAAGCCTGCAGAGAGGAGGAAGGGATGGAGTGGGCCTGACGCAGCCGAAAACAGTCACTTAACTCCCTAAATCAGTTTCTCTTTTCCTGTTGCTGCTCCCCCCTGGTTCCCCAATTCCACTTCCTTTTTTTTGTCTACAATTAAGCCTTGCTTTAACCTGACTTCTGCTAAGAAAGTAGGCCCACAGATGTGAAAATGTCCTCTGTGCCTGTACTGGGGAAAGCTTCCTCTCAGAACACTTTTAGCCATTGTAAATCATTTTGAGAAATGCTCTCCCAGTTGCCTGTGGAAAATACTACGCAGACATGGTTAAGATTTTATAATGTCGCTCCTGTTTGCATGATAAGATGCTATTTGTAAAAAGTACCTAGCTCTGTGATTAGTTTGCTATTTTGATGTTTTTTAAGAATGTTATGTTATGAAATAGTAATACTGTATTTCATGCTTTATTCTTAGTTTCTGTGGGATTTGAATATGAGACCTGCCCAGGTCTCATCTTATGGGAGAAGCGGACGGCCTTACTGCAGGGATTTGAACTCATTCCATCCAACCTAGGTGGCTGGTCACTGGACAAACATCACGTGCTCAATGTCAGGAGTGGTATGTTCATTTCACATCCACATGTAATCATGAAACATTTCAACACCTCTACAAGACTCGTAGGGCCCCTTTTACCAAGCTGTGCTAAGCACTAAAGCAGTGGTTCCCAAACCTGTCCTGGGGGACTCCCCAGCTAGTCAGGTTTTCAAGATATCCCTAATGAATATGCATGAGAGAGATTTGCATATAATGGAAGTGACAGGTATGCAAATCTCTCTCATGCATATTCATTAGGGATATCTTGAAAACCTGACTGGCTGGGGGTCCCCCAGGACAGGTTTGGGAACCACTGCACTAAAGTATACGTACCGCAACTTAATAGGGTGCCCTGAAGGGCGTACTGAGGGGTCCTGTGCTACTTTTGACACTACCAGAATGCTAAAAATAAAAATTTTCATGGAGGAGGCAGAGAGTGAGAGTCTGACTAATCAGTGCAGCTGCATTACCACATGCTGATTTGTGAAGGATTAGTGTGTGAACCCTCATTGCCTACAAAATAGGTGGCAGACCCTTAAAGGAGCACTACCTGAGTGCCTCCACACTACTTTGCTTTCTCTGTGTACTGTTGCATCACAGGGAGTCTAATACTGTTCGAATTCTGAAAACCTCATGTGTGCTGCTTTGTTTGAAAATTCTTATGATTAGAATTTATTTCTTGAGAAGGCTGCCAAAAATATTTGAGATAAAGGTTGATAACAGAGAGTGTGAGAGACCCATAAAATTATGTTGCTACAGCCAAAACAGTCGGTTGGAGCGAAATTGAATGATTATACGAGGTCTGTTGAAAACGTTCCAGGACAGTTTGAATTGCGCACCAATGAGACGTGCTAGGCGGTGTTGAGTGGCTTGAAACCTCACAAGTAACCTCTGGAACGCTCTTCCGGAGGCTGTTATAGGGGAAAACACCCTTCAGGGATTCAAGACAAGGTTGGATAAGTTCCTACTGGAACAGAACATACCCAAGTAAGGCTAGACTCAAATAGGGCACTGGTCTTTGACCTAATGGCTGCCACGTGAGCGGACTGCTGAGCACAATGGACCACTGGTCTGGCCAGTAGCAGCAATTCTTATGTTCATCGTCTCCAAGGTGGAGAGAAATAGAGGGCACTCTCTAAAGTTAAAAGGGGATAGATTCCGTACAAATGTAAGGAAGAAGTTCTTCACCCAGAGAGTGGTAGAAATCTGGAACACTCTTCCGGAGGCTGTTATAGGGGAAAACACCCTTCAGGGATTCAAGACAAGGTTAGATAAGTTCCTACTGGAACAGAACATACATGGGTAAGGCTAGACTCAAATAGGGCACGATGGATCACTGGTTTGACCCAGCAGCGGCAAATCTTATGTTCTTTTTTTCCGTTTGTTGCTATCTGGTTTTATCTCCGATTTGTAGCAGTTTTTGTGAAAGTGTGTTTTCGTGATTGGCTATTTTTCATCATGTGCGACCTCAATGAGCAGCGCTACAGCGTGAAGTTCTGTTTTAAACTGAGTAAGACTGCTACAGAAACTTATGAAATGTTGAAGATGGCTGATGGGGAACATTTCATGAATCGTAAAAGGTGTTTTGAATGCATCAAAATTCATTAATTTTGCGCAAAAACGTGATGATAGTTCTTCTCCAGCCACCTTGCTCTCCTGACTTGGCCCCTGCTGACTTCTTCTTGCTTCCTAAACGTAAATCCACGCTGTAAGGAAAGTGATTTGACACCATTGAAGACATAAAACAAAATTTGAAGCAGCAACTTTTGGCGATTCCTGAAGGTGCGTTTAAAGACTGTTTCCAGAAGTGGAAACGACATTGGGGAAAGTAATTTGACGGGCAGTAATTTGAAGGGGACCCGGTGGAATAAGTTATGAGTGTTAAATAAATTTTGATAAAATCAATCCTGGAACTTTTTGAACAGGCCTCATATATACTAGCAAGCATGACTTCAGAAGGCCTTAGAAAACTTGGTAGGATTCTCATTTCAGAGGCTGCTCCCCGTGCATTGGACCCTCCCGGCAGAGGCGGCAGCTTAACGTAATCTAGGCCACAACTCACCTGAGTTGTGAAGGTATTTCAAATGTACAAGGTTATGGCAGTCCCCATGGAATGATGTGCCACATTTTCTTTCTGCTTTTGCTACCTAGCGGGCTTTGATGTGTCGTTCCACTGTGTGCAATCAAACAGGACGCTACTAAAATGAACCAGGAATACTTGAGAGGGGAATCTTTATTACAATTTGCAGAAATTTAAAAACAGTTTATAGAGCTTTCTTTTTAAAGATGCCTTTAACTGAAAATACAATGCTTTTAGCTAAAAACATATTACTTATCAATTTTAGCAATTTCTAAAATTGATAATTTTAGCAGTTTCCAAATTTGACATATATCTTTGCCAGCAATCTTTCTTTTCCCACCTCCCTTATGTATTTTCCTCCTATGTACTTTTTCTTTAAAATTGTAGTTCTCCCCCTCTTTCCTATTGTTTCTTGTGACCTTACAAAGCAGTTACCCAAGAATGTCTCATAATGAATCATGTACGTTTAATTTCTTAAATTGTTAATGTTCTTTTTATTTTATTTTTTTACTCTTTGTACAACGCTTTGTACCTTTGGATAAGCGTTTAATCAAAAACATGAATAAACTTGAAACTCTTACAACTTGTGCACCCCCTAGACTCCACTGAGCATAGGGGTGGTAATTAAGTTGAAACCGATGCACTGCTCTCCTTAGGAGAACTTGCTACTGAATATGCCTTAGCCCAAATAGCATTATACCCAGAAACAGACCTTGCTCATTTGCTGGTTTTCTTTTTCCCATTCATAGGTGTACTGCACAAAGGCAGCGGAGAGAATCAATTTCTGTCACAGCAACCGGCAATAATATCCAGTATCATGGGCAATGGGCGAAAACGGAGCATCTACTGCCCGACCTGCTACGGTCTTGCCGAAGGAAACAAATTATTGGCTCCTATGGCACTTGCAGTGGGAATTGATGGAAGCCTCTTTGTTGGGGATGTTAATTATATACGACACATCTCTCCTTCCAGGAACGTCACCAGTATTTTGGAACTCCGGTGAGCAAGTAAATTGATCACCTTCACCTGAATAATTTGCTTTTCTTTGTTGAATTTAATTAAACTATCAAGAAGGCAAACAAAGGCCCTTCCCACCTAAAACCATTTGGGCCCGAGTTCAGTGGCATCCATCATATTAATTTAAATCCAACATCAGCATTTAAATTAATATATTTGGATAGTCAACAGCACTCAGAAACTATTCAGTAAGCCTAAAGAAAACACATAGGACTTGATATTCAAAGCAATTTAACCAGTTGGAAATTGGTCAGATAGTTCGCTTGTTCGGGGCTAATTGGTCATATGTAACAGCACTTAATCAGATAGAACAGTTGAATATGTTTGTTTAGTGTCCAACTGGAAACTGGCTATTTGGGAGGCATTCCAGAGGTGGAGTCAGCACTCGAATGGTTAAGTACCGATATTCAGCATTTGACTAGCATACTAGGACTGCATAGAAGTCATTCCTATCGCACTTAACGGGCTGTTTTTGCCAGCTTCATGAATCTGGAAATCTAATGCAGACGCCCAGTTATGGCCTGGAATTAAATTTCTCTGGATAACACTGGTTGTGGTCAGCAAAGCGCTTATCAACACCAGCTGAATGTTGGTTGAAAATTGCTGCTATGCAAACTGTTTCCTCAGTCCATCTTCACTCCATCCCCCAAGCTTGGCTCCTCAGTATACGAGTAATATAGGGCCAGTTAGAGGGAATCTTTGTCCCAATATTATCTACAGAGTGGTCGAAAGAGATGACTCAGGGGTTGTATGATAGAGGTCTATAAAATACTGAGTGGAGTGGAAAGGGTAGAGGTGAATCGCTCGTTTACTCTTTCCAAAAATACTAGGACTAGGGGGCATGTGATGAAGCTCCTAAGTAGTAGATTGAAAACAAATCGGAGAAAATATTTCTTCACACATGTAATTAAACTTTGGAATTCAATTATGGAGAATGCGGTGAAATCAGTTAGCTTAGCGGGGTTTAAAAAAGGTTTGGATAATTTCCTATAAGAGAAGTCCATAGGCCATTATTGAGATGGCTTGGGAAAATCCACTGTTTATTCCTAGGATAAGCAGTATAAAATCTGTTTTACTACTTGGGATCGAGCTAGGTACTTGGAACCTGGATTGGCTACGTTGGAAACAGGTTGCTGGGCTTGATGGACCTTCGGCCTGTCCCAGTATGGCAATTTTTATGTTCTTATGAAAATCTATGAATAAGGAAGTCTTTCGTTCACCATCCACCTGTGAATGTCTAACTTCTTTTGAACCTGGCCCCATTCTCCCTCTCAAAATAAGCATCAGATTGTTGATTTTGCTGGGTGGTGGAGGAGGAGTCTCAAGGTTTTGAACATCTGTGTATTTAAATCTATAGCTATACCTAAGCTTCTGTCTGTGGTATTTTGTTTTTAATTGATTAAGGTGGATGCTTGAGCCTGTGGGTTTGTGCTCCAGGGAAGTTGAGGTCATGGAAACGTAATTTCTTTTTCACCCTGGCTTGATGGTTTTCCTCCACTGTTCTGCCTTTGTTTATTCTTGCTGCATCCCGATGAGCGAGCAGCTGCGCTTTCTCTGGATGTCTGTGCATCTTTACTGGCCGACGGAGAAATGAAAGCTTGCTAGCTCCAGCAGCTGGAAGCAATGTAGTCAGACCTTAAAGACCAACGGAAAGCTATTCTCCATGCCCATGTGCACCAAAATATATTGAGAAAGCCAGACTATGGCAGTGAAACAGTGTGTCCTTGCACCAGTCAAACCCCCCCCCCGTAGAGTAAGGTCACAAGACAGATGTGATCCAGGGAACATACTTCCTTCATTCAGGTAATAGATACGCATAGATTATTCCGTTCAGGAGCTGGAAACATGATCCTACAAGCTTGCCGTCTTAGTACTACAGATATTCTTGTTTCTGGCTGCAATTTAGAGAGAGGAAAATATCCCTCACAAAAGATGTTTAGCTTGCTGGTCATAAACCTCTGAAAACATCTGTATTTTTCTTATTCTATAAGAATGGTTAGTCTAGTAGCACTGGATGGTGCTTTATGCCATAAAAGAGGCATAGATAGGCATTGTAATAAACTGAGATGTACCACTTCTTCTTCTTAGGTTGCTGTCATTTTTCCACCGACGGTCACTGAATTTAAGTACTCTATCCATATTTAATGGGTTTGTTTATATTTATTGGTAATCTTTCTGTACCAGCCTTCTTGTACAATGTAATCTTCATTTTATAGACCGAATCTATTCCCTAAGGGGCTCAACTCGGTTTACAGTTTGTTAAAAATGAAACATAACAAGTAAAAACTGTGGGATAAAAACAGAAATTGGCTAGATTAGATGGATGGAAAAAGTTAGAAAAAAGTATGTTGAATTTCTTAAAATTACTATACGACAGTTAAAATCAAATTAACTATTGTGAAAACCAGGTTTTTAAACTTTTTCGAAATTGAAATAATTGATCTACCAGTCTTAGAGAATCTGGAAATCCATTCCACATTCTCACCAATTTAAAAGTATAAGATTTACTAAACTTCCCAGTGCATTTAATACCTTTCAGAGCTGTTTACAAGAAGATAAGTAGATCAGTATATGAGGGGGGGGGGGGAATGTGCACTATAGAGCTTATTTCAGAACTGCCATTTATGTTGTAGACATGCCTAAAGCAACCCTTACAAGGAGGTGCTGAAACGTTCTGAGCGTTATTTTGCCACTGGAGCTGAAAAGAGCATTTTCTTATTTGCAGAAACACAATTCTATGTTTTTGACATTGTTTCGGATCATTGATTGGACCATGTCCAAGTCATTCTCTTCTTGTTTGGGCTGAGAACATTTCAGCACCCCCTTCGTAAACATTTATCTTGCATGAACCTCTAAGTTCCGATTTTACAAAATCAGCAGGGCCAATATTCAGACCATGGGACACAGCCAGCTATCTCCCGTGATCTTTGAGAAACCAGAAATTCAATGCCGATGCTGTATCTGGCAACCAGCATTGAATTTCTAGGTTGCTTTTGACCAGCTGAGAGACAGCCAGCTAAGCCTATATTCATCCACTGGCTGGCTAAGTCCTAACAGCCCCAAATAGACCTCCCTTGTAGGTGGGTTTTTCTGGCCGCTGAACTTAGACAGCCATCTGCTAAATATAGGCGGTGACCAGCTATGACATCAGCAGGGTAGCCACCAACTCTGATATGTAGTAGGAGATGGGCTGACCATCTCCTGGTGAATATCAAGCAGAGCATGTCTAAAAATGAATAGTATGTAAACAGCAAGCAGGTGAAGTCTGAGTGTTTTTTGGGGCAGGACTGCACCTAAAAAAGTGTGTATACCCCATTTCAGAAAGAGAATGAATATCTGTGTCCTAACAGATCAATGTTATGATTTACATCTGTTCCCTAGAAAAGTGTTCCTCCACCCCTTAATCCTGCGCCCCGTAAACTTTTTTTTTTTTGCTCTGGCCCACAGCCCCTCCCCACCTCACCCCACAGCCCCACCCCCCACAAACCTCATCTCATTTTCCCTCAGGTTGACCTTGATGTCTACGCATGCTCAGAGGCCCTCCAGGCATGGCCCCAAGCTCAGGGAAATGACACGAGGTTCATGTGGTGGCAGAGAGGAGGTGAGACACCAACACCAGAAATGACACTCATGTGTCCTTCAATCCCTGGTGGCATACCCGGTTTCACCTCACACAGATTATGATTCACTCCTGAAAGTGAAAGTGCCAATAGACTGTGGCGTAGCGAGGGTGAGAGGTTCTCAGGGCGGTGGCACCCCTTCTCCACCCTCGTCTACGCGCCCTCCGCTTGTTCCCCAATTCCACCTGACACGCGCGCCCTCTTCCCTTCCCCATACCTCTAGTTTAAATTGTTGCTCGCAGTGGTCAACAACATGCTCCTCGCAACTCCATCGGCTCTCCCTCGGCAGACTGCTCCCCCTCACTCCCCCCTTCCTTACTATAACACTGCCAAGAGAAATCAGGCTCTGTGACAATACATGTTTCTGAAATGGCTAAGACAAATGTTTGTGTCAAGAGGCATGAACATTTGCTATCCAGCCCATAAACATTTATCTGCTCATGTTGAGTTCCTGATATTTTAGACATTCATGTTTCAAAAAGGGATGTCTCATGTCACACGTAACCAGCACATAAATGGCCATTTCTCCATGGATTTTAGGAGAAGGTCTATAGCAGGAGATCCAGTTCTAAAATATTAGTAGAACTTGAAAAGTCCCAACCAGGATGTCTCAGTTCCCATTTAAATGTTCTCTCTAAATTGGCACTCTACATCACATCAGCTTGTTCTGCCTCCTGTTCCGTAAAAAGCATTTATGTTGCATTGTCGTCATCCCCAAAACAGGCTCAGCAGAAGTGCTGGAGCGTGGCAGCCACCGAAGGTGACTTGTCCTCGCTAGCTGAGAATGTGGGGAAAGGGAGAGGGATGAGATGAGGAGGTGGAGAGGATCCGAGAGTGGAGTCTGTCCGTGTTGCTTTGTGAAGGTAATGAATTCAGGAAAGACGTCCAATTATCCGGGTGGGTGGGAGGAAAAGAGAAAAAAATGCCCATCGATGGTATTTACGTGACTTCAGCATCTAACACAATCTTAGTCACTTTAATATAAAACATAGCATTAAAATTAAAACAATGTATATTATAATTGTTTTAATTAGGCTTTGGAAATAAAGGAGAATCTGACACCATGACATTATTCCTTTTTAGAGTTTGCCTCTAACATTAAGACTTGTACACCAAAGTGAATTTCTCTTTTTCTTATCTTTGGTAAAATTAACAAAAACACCTCTTCCCTGCTTCAGGAACTAACTGTGTGTTCTCTTTCCCTCTTATGACCTTCCACACAGAAATAAAGAGTTTAAACACAGGTAAGACAAAAGAGGCTGTTTAATAGATTTATATCCAGTTGTGTGTTTTATTCTGCTTTTTCCGGGGCTGGGTTTTGGTGTTTTGCATTGTTTTTAAAGAGACACTGCCTACAATGCTGGAAATGAAAAATCTAGTGCTTCCTGTGTGCAAACAAATGTCTTCCCCTTGTGAAGTTCCTTTACCCTACCTGCCTTTCTAGTGAAATGTAGTATCCTGTGGGAAAACAAATTACTGAGCAGCACACCTGGCAGTACAAATGACCCCATGAATATATTCACCGAGCTGCCGCTCTCTTGAGAATGCTGTGGATAATGCTAAGGATGGACGCCTCTCCTAAATTAAGTATAAGTACAACTGACATTTGCTTATCACAGAATCCTCCGAGAGGTATCTCATGATTAATATATCCTGGTGCTCCTCTGTTGCGTGGGGAATCTGCCCAGGCCACTTCCTTACACATGATGATATGCTGTTCTCAGCACTAGTACAAATGTGGATTAACTTTTTATATCCTCTGATTCTCTCTGTAGAGGCAGACAAATTTAAACATTTAAAGGCATACAGTCCATGTCTGTAAAAGGTCAAAATAATGTAAGCTTTTAAGAGGTTAAAGCATACATCATCTAGGCTGGAAAACAGATGTCCCAGTCAAGAAATGTACAATATACTGTACAGTGTATTTTACAAAAGGCTTCCTGAATAAGGAGTCTTTAGTAAAGTACACATAAGAGTACAAGAAAGATACATTTCTCTGCACATACAGAAAGCACAGCAGTTTTACAGAGACACACCAGAAAAAGAGCAGTTTGCAAAACTGCGCATGTACTGGGACCAATTGGGGGGCTGAGCTCTGAAACTGTCATTATTGCTCTTTGAGGTAGGCCTCAACACAAGAGAGGCAAGTCCAACCACTCGCTTCTCCAAACTCCAGATGCAAATGAACAGTTCTTTGACAGTTACAAAGGCCTTGAATCAGATGTAAATAGCAATGAGGGAATTTTTTGAAGTCTACATGTATTTCTCTTGCAAATTAAGAAATACACATATGGTATAGAAAGAGCCCCTCCCCCCACCCCGGAGTAATCAAAGAAAATACTTCTTTACAGAAAGAGTGGTAGATGTGTGGAACAGTGTCCCAGAAGAGGAGGTGGAGACAGAGACTGTGTCTGATTTCAAGAGGGCCTGGGATAGGCATGTGGGATCTCTCAGAGAAAGAGATAATGGTTACTGCAGATAGGCAAACTGGATGAGCCATTTGGCCTTTATCTGCCATCATGTTTCTATGTAAGTCTGAGCATACCAGTGCATACATACAGAAATATAGAAACTGGGATCAGAAAAAAGGCCATAGGACCTGTTCAGTCTGCCTCTCAAGCCAACAGACCAGTCTCTACAATTCCTTCTTCTTCCTCAAGGCTTCTCTCTGCTTGTCTCATATTGTCGTGAATTCTGACAATGGGCTAGATTCACTAACCTCACGGACCCGATCCGTGGGCGGGTGAACGATTCACCAAGCGTCCTCATGCAAATTAATGCAGTCAGAGGCATGCCCCACAGCGATTGCACGGATCACTGCAGAGCGATCCTGACGCGTTCACAGACCATCTTCTTTGCCTGTAGATGGTCTGCGCAGGCGCTTGCTCTCCTGACTTCCCTGAATATGCAGGCGCCACTTGTTCAGCATTGGGGTTAAAGAAACACTATTATGCTGGAGGGAGTCCCACCGCCGCCCCTCTGCCTTTTCCCATCCACCCCACTGGAGCCCGGTCATCGGTATCCCTAGGTGCTGATGCCAGCAGTCGCCGCTCTCCCTCTTCCCTTTCCACCGGCTCTGATGACCGTTGCCGGCAGCCTTCGCTCTCCCCATCCCCCTTCGCCTTAGTGCAGGCTCGCACTGCAGGGAAGGGCGGAAGAGAGCAGGAGAGTTGGGGGCAGCAGGGAGCAGTTGTCGCGTTGAATAGTTGTTGTCATGTTGAAGCTGAGTGAAAAAAAAAATGCCGGCAGGACAGCTTTTAGAAACTACAGGAGAGTTGGCAGAGACGTGAGTGATTGGTCTTCAGCAGTCACTTATTTTTGGATCGGCCACCCCAATTGGTGTTCCTTCTTGAGTTTAGTCAATTGCGTCCTTCCTACTTTGCGTGCCGTTTCCCCTCATTTGCATATGCAGATAGGATCGGGAGGAAGGTTAGTGAATCGGGTCGGGGTCGCAAAGTGGTCGGGACAAAATCGGTAAGCTTAGTGAATCTAGCCCAATGTCCTTTAATTACTACCTCCACCAGAAGGCTGTTCCACCCATCTACCACACTTTCTCTACAATATATATTTCCTTAGATTACTCCCAAGTCTGCTCTGTTCCATCCTCATCATTTAACTCTTCCACTGACTCCCATGTATTTCAATATTAGAATTATTTAAATGTCTCTAGTGGAAGAAACTCTAGCAAAGAACATTAAGAAAGGGGACAAATCCTTCTTCAGGTATATTAGTGACAGGCAGAAGAACACAAACGGGATAGTACGCCTTAGAACAGCAGACGGGATTTATGTGGAAACAGATTCCGAAAAAGCCAAACTACTGAACGATTACTTCTGCTCAGTCTTTACCTGTGAGGCACCTGGACACGGGCCACAGCTGGAAGCAAAGCCAAGCAAGGAAGACCCATTTCAGAATTTTGGGTTCTCACCAACTGATGTTTACAGCGAACTGTCAAGACTCAAGGTGAGCAAAGCCATGGGACCAGACAAATTGCACCCACGAGTGCTCAGGGAGCTGTGCGATGTCCTGGCAGAACCGTTAACCATGCTCTTCAATCTCTCCCTAAGTACGGGGAGAGTCCCCCTGGACTGGAAAACAGCTAACGTCGTTCCTCTGCACAAAAAGGGTTGCAGAGCGGAGGCTGCGAATTACAGACCAGTGAGTCTCACATCAATAGTGTGTAAACTCATGGAAACACTACTTAAATGTAAATTAGACACGATTTTGGATGAGGGGAATCTAAGGGATCCTAGTCAACATGGATTCACTAGGGGTAGGTCATGCCAATCCAATCTTATCAGCTTCTTTGATTGGGTAACAGGAAAGCTAGACTCGGGAGAGTCTCTGGACATAGTGTACTTGGATTTCAGTAAGGCTTTCGACAGCGTCCCACACCGTAGACTATTAAACAAGATGAAATCGATGGGGTTAGGTGAGACACTAATTGCATGGGTCAATGATTGGCTGAGTGGAAGACGTCAGAGGGTGGTGGTCAACGGCACCTTCTCTGAGACATCGGAGGTGACCAGCGGAGTGCCACAGGGCTCGGTCCTGGGTCCACTCCTTTTTAACATATTCATAAGGGACTTGACCCAAGGGCTTCAGGGTAAAGTAACTCTATTCGCTGATGACGCCAAACTATGTAATATAGTAAGTGAAAGCAATCTGCAGGATAGTATGACGCAGGATCTGCTTACGTTGGAAAACTGGTCCTCGACATGGCAGCTGGGCTTCAACGCTAAGAAATGTAAGGTTATGCATCTCGGTAGCAGAAATCCATGCAAACCTTACACCTTAAATGGAGAAACACTAGCTAGGACTTCAAAAGAAAGAGACTTGGGAGTAATCATCAGTGCAGACATGAAGGCCGCCAAACAAGTAGAGAAGGCCTCATCCAAAGCAAGGCAACTTATGGGATGTATCAATAGAAGCTTCGTTAGCCGCAAATCTGAAATCATAATGCCACTGTACAGAACCATGGTGAGACCTCATCTGGAGTACTGTGTGCAATTCTGGAGGCCACATTACCGTAAAGACATGCTTAGAGTTGAGTCGGTTCAGCGGATGGCCACTAGGATGATCTCGGGGCTCAAGGGTCTCTCGTACGAAGAAAGACTAAACAAATTGCAGCTCTACACTCTAGAGGAGCGCAGGGAGAGGGGGGACATGATTGAGACATTTAAATACATTACGGGATGTGTCGAGGTGGAAGAAGACATCTTCTTTCTCAAGGGACCCTCGGTCACAAGGGGACATCTGTTCAAACTCAGAGGAGGGAAATTCGATAGTGACATAAGGAAGTATTTCTTCACAGAAAGGGTTGTAGATCACTGGAACAAGCTTCCAGAGCAGGTGATCAAGGCCACCAGCGTTGTTGACTTTAAGAATAAATGGGATGCCCTAGTAGGATCCTTACGAGGGTCGAGTTAAGG
Source organism: Geotrypetes seraphini (assembly GCF_902459505.1). NCBI lineage: Eukaryota > Metazoa > Chordata > Amphibia > Gymnophiona > Dermophiidae > Geotrypetes > Geotrypetes seraphini. Next base: position 32,471,663 of record NC_047101.1, on the reverse strand, counting down.
AACTAGGTCATTAGTACTCAGACTTAATGGGGTGGGTCAGTAGAGTGGGCAGACTTGATGGGCTATAGCCCTTTTCTGCCGTCATCTTTCTATGTTTCTATGTTTCCCTATTTCTATCTTCCTCCAGGGTATCCATGTGTCCATGTTTAGATCATTAAGTGTGTCCACATATGCTTTATAATGAAGACTACTCACTGTTTTAGAAGATACTATCTAGGTAGGGTTGCCAGACCCCTAGACCCGCCCAGATCCACCCATCCCCACCCTGTAACAGCCCCAGTCCCACCCTAGCCCCACCCCCCACTGCCTGCTCTTGTCGGGCAGGGAGGAAGCTGGGTTTTGAAAAGCCATACGGACCCCTGGACTGGGGAAATCCAGACATCTGGTAACCCTATCTCAAGGGCAACATGTAGCAATTTACATAGTATTCAAATTGAGTTTTCCATGGAGATTCATACAGAGACACTATGCTGGTCATTCCTCTCCTAATTCACCCGAACATTCCTTTGGCTTTTCCTGCCACCCTATCCACTTGTTTAGCAACCTTAAAATCATCACACATGGTAGCCCCTATGCAGGGCTTGTAGTGCCTTGAGGCAACTTTTACATTGGTGACTCCATCCCCCACATCTCCTTTCTAGTCAGCCAGCACACATTCATTCACACCCACATATGTGGATAACAAACCTAGAGGAACTAGGACTAAAGCAATCCTTGGAATTGCAACAAATTTTAATAACTTCAGTAGGCCCAAAGTAGATCAACACTATCAACAAGATAGGACTGCTATTTATGCAGAACTATTTAACTGTTAAAACCAGCATTAAATATAGGCACTAACCCCCAAATTCTCTAAAGCAGTGGTCCCCAACCCTGTCCTGGAGGACCACCAGGCCAATCGGGTTTTCAGGATAGCCCTAATGAATATGTATGAAAGAGATTTGCATATAATGGAAGTGACAGGCATCCAAATCTGCTCCATGCATATTCATTAGGGCTATCCTGAAAACCTGATTGGCCTGGTGGTCCTCCAGGACAGGGTTGCTCTAAAGAACACCTAAAGTTAGGTGTCTACATCGGTGCGCCTAGTACTCTTCTCTGTGGCCAGTCTGGTCTCTAGAAAAGAGATCCGTGATTGTCTACTGTAACCTATTTATTGCCATGACTAGTCTGTCTTAAAAAGATTGTGAATGTCAATTTGTAACCCGTTCTGAGCTTCTGGGAGAACGGGATAGAAATTGATATGAATAAATTGAGTAATAGGAGTTAAATCCTATATGGTATCCTCCCTCCCTTTATCCCTCTTTCTTGGAATTCCTCAAACCCTAATACCACCAGATCCTCCCACAAATTAAAACTATCCTTCCCCTCGCTAAAAGGCATTTCCCACACAGGAAAGCTAGGGACCTCTCTCCACTTCAAAATCACTGAGCTCTGGAACAACCTTACCTCCCCTCTTCGGAACTTGAGCTCTCTCCATGTTTTCCGCAAACATCTGGAAACCTGGCTTTTCTCAAAAAATGTAAGTCTCCCTCCAACTTAGGAATCAAGGAAACTCTTATATCTTGGCATCCCAAGCCCTCTAAATTTTCTTCACACTTCTATCTCTAACCCTCTGTTGTAGTTCCTTCCTATTTCTCCTACTGTAAACCGCATCGAGCTCTACGAACGTGGAGATGATGCAGTATACAAACCTAAGGATTAGATTAGATTAGATTAATTGAAAGTTAGGAACCTAACTTGGTTGGCGTGATTCTACCACAGTTAGGCGCCTAGTGCAAAGTGCATGGTTAAAAGCGGGTGTGGTTAGTGGGTGTATGTTTGAGTTAGGCGTCTGTTTTTCAGTTAGGAGCCGTTGGGTGCTAAGAAAATCCTGGCATAAAAAGGGTGTTCCTAAATGTTAGAATGCTTAGCGCCACTTATTTGGGTGACGCTAAGTGTGATTCTATAATGGGCACCTAACTTTTATAGAATCGCCCTTAGCGCCGCAGTATAGTCAGTGCTGAATTTTTAGGCAACATATATAGAATCGAGCCCTAAGGGTCAGATTCTGTTAACAACACCTTTATTTATATCAGTCACGTGTTAGGCCTCACTAACAGAATCGTGTCTGCATTGTAGGCGCCTCTAATGTAGGCCAGGGTTTACCTCACCTATATTGAAGCGCCTACAGGTGCTACATTAGGTGCCTAACTTTAAAAACCACTCCTGTTCCACCTCCTAACCGCGCCTACATGGTGTTTGGCACCTAGGTGTAGGCACCTACCGATATAGGTACCTACCACTCAATTAACCTTAATTTTTTTGTCATTTTGAGATTGTTACAGCTGATTAATGATGCCATTACCTCTAATTTTGAAACTGATCTTTATATTAATGTAAGGGCCTACACTTTAAGCACCACTTATAGAATTTATGATATAGCCAGTGAGATGCTACATACCAACCGCAAATATTCAGTAGAGATAATCAGTTATCAGCAGTCAGTGGCCATTGCTTAATGGTTCAATAGTGCTGAATATCAGGGTGGGGAGTGTTAGATATTTATTCAACTGTCTTATTGGGAGAGGTAATGCCTGTTCCATATTGACACCGGGAGGTTCAAACGGTCATTTGTTTAATGTTTCCTTATTTTTATGTCTTATACTTGCATATAACTAATCAAAATAATGGGAAAATATGAAATAAAATTGGCATTCATATATGTCTTTCTATTCACTCAATGCCTTAAAAATAATGCCTCTACTAACTCAAAATTTTATAAATATTATTGTGCTCAGTGCCTCCACCAAGGTCATAGCTGGGATTGGTACCAGGACCATGATAATCGAGGAACCATCAATGCACAATATGTGTTCCTCCACCTAAAAAAACCAACAAAATTGTTCCCAATGCTGTTGCCAGTTGAGTATATACCAATGCAAAACTCAACCGGCTAATTTATGTGTAAGCAATTTTTATTTTCAATATAAGATCCAACCGACAAAGTACAATCAACTATGAAGGAACACCAAACAGGAATCAAAATACAAAGCAACTAGACCCCACCCGTTCCGTCCCTCCCCCCCATCCTTTTCTCCCCACACCCCAAATCCATAAGCAAAAGATGAACCACGCGGCAGTAGGCTTGGACTCTGTTAGCCCACTGCCGAAGAATGAAACCCCATCTCTAGCCCCCCCCCACCTCAGTATTGAAGAAGAAAAAGAGAAAATAAAAACAAACTTTACACAACAAACCAAGAAAGAGGAAAAAAGAATAAAAATAAGAATTATTCCTCTCACGCACCCTGGACTCCCCCGTGCCGACTATGCCCAGAGCCCCAGCTTAAACAGGGTTAAAAGGAGTTCAAAATGTCACTCTGGACTCTCGGCGACAAAGATTGGATATAGAGGTCCCAAATCTGAAGAAACTGCCATTTTCGACGAAAGCTATGACAGGCCGCCCTCCGTTGCATCAGCAGCAGAGCATGCAAGCTGTTTCTTTAACCGGCTAATTTAAACAACGTGTCTTGCTAATACACTTTAGCTTTTGCATTGGGAGCGAAAGCGTATCAGCAAGACACGTTGTTTAAATTAGCCGGTTGAGTTTTGCATTCGTATACAGTACTCAACCGGCAACAACGTTGGGAACAATTTTGTTGGATTAGTTTTGGGTTATATTACTATACTTAATTTTTCATTACTTTTATGGCACAGTTTTTGGATTTCACATGCATTTGGTTAATCACTGGCAGCTGGGAAACACAGGCAGCTCAGGACAAAGATTTCCGCTGGATCTTAACAAGGAAAAAAGTGACTGCTAATCACATCTTGGCAGGATTTTCACGTGCTGTTAATTCAGTGAAGCACATCCCATCGTTTTGGAAACAAACAGATAAGTGCACCATCTACGTATCTTGCTTGCATATCCTTAATACTCAAGAGATTTAAAAGTTAAATATATATGTGAGGTTTGTGTTTTTTTAGGTGGAGGAACACATATTGTGCATTGATGGTTCCTCGATTATCATGGTCCTGGTATCAATCCCAGCTATGACCTTGGTGGAGGCACTGAGCACAGTAATATTTATAAAATTTTGAGTTAGTAGAGGCATTATTTTTAAGGCATTGAGTGAATAGGAAGATATACTTGCAGAACTTGGAGAGACCACCCAGGAAAGAGACTTGGGAGTTATGATCGACAAGTCGATGAAGCTGTCCACGCAATGTGCGGCGGCAGCGAAAAGGGCAAACAGAATGCTAGGAATGATAAAGAAAGAACAGATCGGAGAAGGTTCTCATGCTGCTGTACCGGACCATGGTGCGCCCTTACCTGGAGTACTGAGTCCAGCACTGGCCGCCATACATGAAGAAGGACACGGTACTACTCGAAAGGGTCCAGAGAAGAGCGACTAAGATGGTTAAGAGGCTGGAGGAGTTGCTGTACAGTGAAAGATTAGAGAAACTGGGCCTTTTCTCCCTCAAACATAGGAGATTGAGAGGGGACGTGATCGAAACATTCAAGGTACTGAAGGGAATAGACTTAATAGATAAGGACAGGTTGTTCACCCTCTCCAAGGTAGGGAGAACAAGAGGGCACTCTAAAATTGAAAGGGGATAGATTCCGTACTAACGTAAGGAAGTTCTTCACTCAGAGAGTGGTAGAAAACTGGAACACTCTTCCGGAGTCTGTCATAGGAAAACACACTCCAGGGATTCAAGACAAAGTTAGACAAATTCCTGCTGAACCAGAACGTACGCAGGTAGGGCTAGTCTCAGTTAGGGCGCTGGTCTTTGACCAAAGGGCCACCGCGTGAGCGGACTGCTGGGCATGATGGACCACTGGTATGACCCAACAGCGGCAATTCTTATGTTCTTATGTTCAGAAAGCGGTCAAGGTGGTGTACATAGGAAAATAGTAAAACAAAGAAGAGATTTCCAAAACTGAAGAAAGTCATAAACAAACAGTCAGTTTTAAAAAGCTAAAAATACTAAAAACCCTCAGGAAACAGGTGCAATTCCACTCGAGAATCACTTTCCAAGCAGCATCAAAGGTGGTCCAAAACAGGCAGGTCTTTAATTTTTTTAAACTTTTTAAAAGAAAGTTCCTCCAGCGGGAGTTGGTTCCAAAGCATTGGAGCCAACCAAAACCGTGCACATTTCAGTGTAGAAGCCAAACACGCCTGAGTAACAGATGGAATAGCAAGCTGCCTAAGAAAAACAGAACGTAAGGATCGAATTGGCAAGTCCAGTATAAGTATAATGAGTGAAGTCAAATAAGATGAGATTTGATCACAAAGCACTCTATAAGTCAGAATAAGAACCTTGAAATTAATACACCAACACCTTGTCGGCTTAAACCCCCTAGCAGTAGCACCATGAGACAACCTCTAGGGGTCAGTGTTACTATTTGAAAGACGACAGCCACTGGGGCAAGAGTGAGTTGGCTGCTTCCCTCATCACCCCAGCCCTCCTGAAGTGAATTGGGTTATAAGGGGGAGGGGATGCCAAGGGGATAAAGGGGTGAAGGACTTTGGGCATTGTGCCGACTGAATCACCAGGGATTTGAGGTCCCCCTGAGGGAGGAGATTCCAGGGGATTTCACATTCCCTGAGTGGAGGGGGTGGGTGTTGGATGCGGGGAGCAGTCCCCAAGCATCCTTTGTGTCCAGGCTGGCCTCTGCCTGTGCTGCTGTGTGTTAGGAGGGGAGGACGCATAGTGGACTATCCTGAACCAGCCTCTGCTTCTTGATTTGGCTAGTGATGTCAAGAGGATAGGGATTTTGGTGTCCTTTATTGCTAGTGCCTTCAGCCAGGTTAAGCTGCCCCCATGTCCTGTTCTTTTGTGCACAGAACTTCACCCCATTGACATTTTTGAAGTCCAAATACATATCCCAACAGTTTTTCTTTCAGCACTAAATCAAAAGGTAGCGAACTCTTCTCGTGTTATCCACACCTTCTTGAGCGTCTGTCCTGTTGCAAATTTTGATATTGTTTGCTCAGAAGCATTAACTACAAAAGTGTATGGTCCATCCAGTCTGCCCAGCAGTCACATTCATTCTCAAGGCAACAAAACAATAATTGTTCATAGTAACATAGTAAATGACAGCAGTTAAAGGCCTGAACGGTCCATCCGGCCTGCCTATTAGTTATTCTCATTAAAAATACATGATTTAATTACTTGCTAAGTTTCAGTTTGATTTATTATTTTATTTATTTCTAAAATTTCTAGACCACCTATAACTAAGCGGTTAAGAATTAAAATATTCATAATAGTGCAAGGACAGTACAGTTACGAATGCATTCAATTACATCACAATCATATACACTTCTCCCTCCGTATTCGCGGTTTTGATTATTCACGGTTTTTAGCTTAGCTGGCTCCTCCCACCAAATTACATCAGCTTGCATAGAAAAATTGCTGATTCCAAGCGTTTACAGAGACAATCACTGATTCCCAGCACTTTCTTCACCGTGTTTTACCTCTCCTTCAGGAACGGGTCAGGTCTCCCACCATGTTATTCGCGGTTTCACCATATTCACAATGGTTTTTAATAGAAAACATCGAATAACATGAAAAAGTTATTTGCTTTTTTTCTGTATTTGCGGTTCTGTTAATCCCCTATCACAGGGAATACGGAGAGAGAAGTGTAGTAATTTAGTCCACTTAAGTTATGTCAAAAGCTCAACAGATACGTATTATCCATCCCCTAATGAATAAGGTGCAGTAATCACAATTCAGGTTTCTTATCAAATATGCCTACTAGCAAAGTTTCAGAGGAAAGCATCCACATACAGCTGTGTCTTCAACATCTGTCAGCCCCCTCCCCTCCGAGATAGGTAAGACCTTTACTCGGACTATTTGAATGTGGTATAAATTACTCGTACATATAATCGATTTTGTCACATATGGAACGGAGACCGTAGAAGTCTGTCCGGCATCGGTTATACCGCTCTACACTGCCCCACTGCTGGAGTTACTATCACAGCTAACTCCAGCTCCACCCCACTCCCTGCAATCCATCTTGTCATATATTGAACATAGACAGTAGAGATCCATCCGATATCGTCTTCACTTCCCCGCTGCTGGGCTTCCATTGAAGCACTACTCCTGCACATCATCAATGGAGTTCATACTATCTTCTTTGTAGTTAGAAATCTTTTATGCCTATCCTATGCATTTTTTTTAACTCCCTCACTATCTGCCTCCACCATCTCTATACGGATTTTGAAGAAGCAGACTTATATGGGGGGAGATTTGAAAAAAGAGAGAATGTCATCCACTCCAATAAGAGTCAAAGCATGGGTTCCGTGGCCTCCGTCGCCGAACCTGGACAGAAAGTTAAGGCCCGCTTCCATAAAGCTTGATAACACTGGTGGGCAAGGTTCCCATACTGAGGGTGGCGATGGAGTTCATAACGCCCTACCTCAGCGAAATGAGCAATCCACTGCGGGAAAGAGGCCACTGAGTCAGCCACCTAATGGTGCAACAAGAGCTTTTTTGCCACCAAGACAGCCATGTAAAGAACCCTGCGCTGGGATAACGTAAGCCCTCCCGCAATCAAATCGCGTTGATCTCCCAAAAGCAGGAAACCATAGCTCCATGGTACAACGTGCTGAACAAGGCGCTCCAAAAATGAAAGAACTTGCAGCCATAAGGCGGAAGAAGGGCATTCCAAGAAATGGTAAGTAAGGGTACCTAAAGAGCGATTACATTTAATACAAACTGCTCCCTCCCAAATGCCTATGCGAGCCCTCTGTACTCTGGAGACATAAGCTCGATGCAGAATTTTAAATTGCATTTCCCGAAAATCTGTGGAGCCCCCCCCCCAAGGCGTGCACATTGGCAAAAAGATCAAGAAATGCCCTGCGGTCAAGTGTAAGATCAAGTTCTGATTGCCAATGTGAAGCCAGCCGATCAATAGATCCCAGATCCGAAGCATTCTTCAGAATCTGATACCAGGTGGATATTTTATTGAAAGCAGGAGGTACCTGAAAGAACTGAACATCCAAGGGACCACAGAGCCAAGCATCCCCCCATTTGCGACCAAGGGACAAGTAGTAATGCTGAGCTTGAAGGTAAGCCCAGAAGTGAGTCTGGGGCAGGTGCCAGTGAGATTGCAGTTGTGCAAAAGTAGGAAACCGACCACCCCCCACGGTGAGGAAATCCTGAAGGGATCTACACCCCCTCTGTTCCCACTGTTGAAACCAAGAATGACCCACTCCCGGTGGAAAGTCGACATTCCCATACAATTGCAATAAGAGGGAAGCTGCCGGAGTGTTCCCTTGCCGATGCCGCCACCACCACCACGCATGGCGTAGGGGCAAGAAAAATGCAAACTTGGGCTCCCCCCTGGGATAACTGACAGCAGAGCGTGATGGAGGGAGATGTGGATGTCTGTTTTGTTAAAACAATACATTTATAAAAATACTGAAATGAACTGGGCCAAGGAACAATCCCAGTGACGTACTACTGGTAACACCTACTTACCTGATAATAAGATGAACTCCACTTACCACTACTTTTTGTACCTCCCACGCTAACCCAATCACTCATTTGTCCCCATACTAATTAGTTACCTGTGCAGAAACTGGTGAAAAGCAGATATTAAATGACTATTTTTAAATGTCTGCTGATTTGACATTTTTTATGCGTAAATGCCTATTTTGTGACTGAGGTTCCATCCAGTGGACAAAACTTAGAATTTCACCTTTATTTAAGTAACCTGAAAGCTGTACCCTTTATATCCTTCACTTTTGTTCTGATCTATAATTCTTTTGATGAAATTACTGATCTCTCTATTCTGTTTGGATACTTATACAAGACTTGTTTTCATTCATCTGATATCAGATCACCATTGAGCACAGATTATTTCTTGCTGCTTCTGTACAGCCCTGCATACATCTAATAGCACTTTAGAAATGATAACTGTTTGCATTTAAACACCACCTTTTCATTGCCACAGAATCCCAGACTTCATTCTGCAACTTCATATTTGCAAAGCATTCACATGCTCGCATGCAATCCAGTGGCATCCACGGAGCTAGTTATGGGCTGCAGATTGGTTTCGAATGCTGCCACTTTGGACAAAATTCTTTGGCACTCATAACACAAAAATGTTTGGCCACTATATGAACTCAATGTGATTTTATCCCTTCCTTTGCAGCCTTTTCTCTTCTTAGAGTAGGGGCGTAACTGGACACCAAATTTTGGGCAAACGTCTACCCCCCCTACCCCCACCTGGCATCTCTCCCCTCCCCAGGTGATCTGGCATCTCTTAACTTCAGTTGTCTCTAAACTAAACTAAACTAAACCTTAGGTTTGTATACCGCGCCATCTCCGCAAGCGCAGAGCTCGGCACGGTTTACAGAGTTAAGAGGAAAGGAACTACAATGAAGGGATATAGGAAAGGGACTAAGAAGATAGAGAGGGACAGGATACTAGAGAATGGGAGGTGATTAGATTTTTGAAAAGAGCCAAGTTTTCAAGTGTTTGCGGAAGGATTGGAAGGAGCTTGAGTTTCTGATTGGGGATGAGAGGTTGTTCCAGAGTTCTGTGGTTCTAAAGGGGAGGGATGTTCCAAGTTTTCCTGCGCGGGATATACCTTTTATAGAGGGGAATGATAGTTTCAGTTTTTTGGGAGGATCTGGTGGAGTGTGGGTTTGAGGAATTCCAAAAGAGTGGGATAACGGGAGGAAGGACGCCATGTAGGATCTTGAAGGTTAAGCAGGCACATTTAAAGAGGACTCTGGAGTATACTGGGAGCCAGTATACTCCAGAGTCCTCTTTAAATGTGCCTGCTTTAAATGTGCCCACTCTTTTGGAATTCCCTCTCCCAGTTCCTTTTAAATCCTTCAGTGCTGGGCCAGCAGCAATTCATACCACCTGTTCACACTGGCCCTGAGCCTTCCCTCTGATGCAACTTCCTGGTGCCACAAACAGGATGTTGCATCAGAAGAAAGACTCAGGGCAGTTGTATGAGTTGAGGTTGGGTAAGTAAAATTAAGAGACGCTGGATCTCCCGGATTCTTCAGCTTAGGGATCTGCCAGCTACATACCAGATGTGCTATCCATGGCTACACCATTCTCTCAGAGGCTTCCACCATTCTTTTGGGTTTTTCCAGTGTGTTTCACAAATTGTGACAGTGAATCAAGGCATAATGTGAAGCATCTACCAGTCTCATGGGAGGCTATTCCACTTCTTGATACCATGCTAAATCCACTTATCCCCAGCTCTTTCTTTTCAACAGTTGTTTGGTCTGACATGTGTTCTATAACTGCAGTGTGCAGCTAGGATTTAGGATGGCAGAGAACAAAACCCACATGCAGTCTGCAAGAACACACAGCCATATTGCAACACTGTGACCTGTCTGCTTTCAGGTCCAAATTCTATAAACAGCATCCCGATTGTAGGCAGCGGTAGGCGTTCTACCGCTGTCTAACCAGCCAATCGTGATGCACATTGGGTTTTTTTAAACAACCGGAGGCAGGTCGCCTACACTGTAGGCATTTTCATAAGAACATAAGAACTGCCATCTCCGGATCAGACCCATGGTCCATCGAGTCCGGTGATCCGCACGCGTGGAGGCCCAGTCAGGTATACACCTGATGTAGTTTTAGTCACCCATATCCCTCTATGCCTCTCGTAAGGAGATGTGCATCTAATTTGCCTTTGAATCCTAGCACAGTGGATTCCTTAATAACCTCCTTTGGGAGAGCATTCCAGGCGTCTACCACTCGCTGTGTAAAGCAGAACTTCCTGGCATCTGTCCTGGACTTGTCCCCCCTTAGCTTCAAACCATGTCCTCTTGTCCGTGTCGCGTTGGACAATGTAAATAATTTATTTTCCTGCTCTATTTTATCGATGCCTTTCAGCATTTTGAACGTCTCGATCATGTCCCCTCGCAGCCTCCTCTTCTCAAGGGAGAACAGTCCCAGTTTCTTGAGTCGTTCCTCATATTCCAAGTTCTCCATACCTCTTATTAGCTTCATTGCTCGTCTCTGCACCCTCTCCAGCAGTTTTAGTGAGATGCTTAAGCTCGCCCAAGGCTAGGCCTGGGCATGGTTTCACCCGGAAGTGGCCATAGGCGAGCTTAGGCGGTTCAGAAACATCGATGTATAAGCTTCACAAGAACCAGCATATCGTTGCCAAGTCTACTTCTTGGAAAGAGTAATAGAGGTAGTCTCATTACTTTTCAATCAGCCTTCGTACATAGCATGGTATACAGTAAATAAAAAATGTTTCATTTAGTTTTGGCATACCACCATGGCCAATAATCATAACATCACATGCACCCAGCTCGCATTGGATCTTGCTGGTTCTTTGGCTCTGCCAGTTCTTTGACAGTTCTGATACATAGCAAGCAAGACATGCAAATGGAGCTAAAGTACCATAAATACTAATATTTAATGGCCTGATATTAAACTTGTGACTGCCCACCAATATTAAACCTAGAAATTCAATACCAGTCCATGTCCAGGCACCAGCACTGAATTTCCAGGTTTCCGGAGCTGATTAACACATAAGAACAATATTCAATATTTAACTGGCTATGAATTACCACATAAAGATAGAGCTGACCGTTCTGTGGTTTTGTTTATATAGTTAATCTGGCTGATTAACCAGCCAAGTGCCAACAGTCCCTAGTAAGCTCCCAAAATAGCCAGTTTAGGTTTAGGGTGGTAACCAGTTATGTGACACTGAAAATTAGCAGTTATCCAGACAGGAGTATTTCTGGCTGGTTAAATTGCTTTGAATAATGACCCCTAAGACTTTTCATGATCAGTATTTTTACCATTTTTAGTTCTTGATTTCTAACTCTTCTTTACTTCTGGGAATAATTATCAAGAATGTCACAAAATCCCATATACAAATACTCACACAGACCCAAACACACACACGTTCCCACACAGTATCTGTATTGTTTTGTATTATATTGTATTGTTCTAGAAAATTCCATGCACAAAAACACACACGTGGAGGGGCATTTTCAATAGGACATCTAAGTCTGACGTATTGAGAAAGATGTCCAGAAATCCAGTAGAGAAAATGTTCCTTTTCAAAATTGTAGAACATCCATCTTTTTTTTTTAATGACTTATCTAGACGTTTTGTTCCTCGAATATAAAGATTCTCACGTGAAAAACACACAAAAGCAAGCTTTTCGGACATTCAAGCAGCCAGCATTCATAGCAAACTGTTCAGACAGCTGAGCACAGCCGAGGGGCACTTTAACAGGTAATGCAGTGAATGACACATTTAAAAGTCATTATAACCTGATTGTATTGTATGGTGAGACCTCCAAAACCCACCCAAAACTTACTGTACCCACCTGTACACCACAACAATAGCCCCTTATATCTGCAGGTGTCATCTTTATGTATGTACATTAGGTTTTGGAGTGCTCACCATACAATAGAAGCAAGCTATGATGACATCTGACCTGGAACTTTTAATGTGACATTCGCTGCAGTATCCCTAGTGTGCCCCTCTGCTGGACTCGGATGTCTTTATGCCCATCTGAAGCTGTATGAGGGGTACTGAAAAGTTCTCAGTCTAACCAAGAAGAGAATGAGTTGGATATCATTTAATCAATGATCAAGTTTCAAGTTTATTAGGATTTTATATACCGCCTATCAAGGTTATCTAAGCGGTTTTTACAATCAGGTACTCAAGCATTTTCCCTATCTGTCCCGGTGGGCTCACAATCTATCTAACGTACCTGGGGCTGTGGAGGACTGAGTGACTTGCCCAGGGTCACAAGGAGCAGATCTGAAACAATGTCAAAACAGAATTTTGTTTCTGCAAATTGGCACTTAACGAAATATGATAACACTCTTTTTAGCTCCAGTGGCAAAATAACGCTCAGAATTTAGGAAATTGGTTGGGCTGATAACTTTTCAGTACTCCTCCCCTCCTCCCCCCAATTGTGACATCACTGATGCTGTTGGCTCTTATTGGTGGAATGAGGCATTATGACATCACAGTATCAGCTCTGGTTTCCAGACTGAAACTTTTCTCACTACCAGGGGCTTCTGAAACGTTCTCAGCCCAACCAAGAGAATGACATGGATATGGTTCAATCAATGATCTGAAACAATGTCAAAACAAAGAATTTGTTTCTGCAAATTGGCACTTAACGAAATAAGAGAACGCTTTTTTCAGCTACATTGGCGAAATAGCGCTCAGAATTTAAGAAGTTGGTTGGTTGGGACTGAGAACGTTTCAGCACCCCCTCGTAATACAGGCTAGAATGTACTGGGATTTTTACATCTTTGGGGGTCAGGTTCATGCCTTAAACTCTCCAGTGGTTATCTGGTCAGTTTGGGCACCATTTTGACCCTTGTTCATTTTTAAAACAAGTCTAGCTCCCAACATCTAAAAGTCCTGGACGTTTTGTAAAAGGCTTGATTGTCACTACAGAACATCCAAGTCTTAAACCTACCCAAAACACACTTCTAACATTCCTCCTTAAGATTTACATGCACTGGAAACAAAACAACCAGAAAGACGTCTGGAAAGACGGTATTGAGAAGGCCCACTTGGCCGTTTTGAATCATAAAACAAGACATCCAAGTGCTGGTTCAGTGGCGTAGCGCCCACCCCGCCCTCTTCCCCACCTCCCCTGCCGCGCGCACACGTCCCTTCTCATTCCTCATACCTTTTTAACTTCTCCAGTGCAAGTGGCATGCCCACATTGGTGTCGGCTCGCCCTTTGACGTCACTTCTTAGGCGCGGGACCCCCAGAAGTGAAGCCAGAGAGAGTGCTGATGCCGACGTGGGTAGCAATGTTGCTCGCACAGAGAAGTAAAACACAAAGTACGGGCAAGGTGAGGGGCATGCACGCGCAGTGGGGGTCAGACAGCCGCCCCCTCCTCACTTTGCTGGTTTATGCTGTCTTTTGGACCTCTGTCTTTTTGGAAAAGGAGACCCAGCATGTGACTCGTTTACTGAATGTGTGTTATCTTTCTATACCTAAATAGAAAAGAATTATGTACAGTGTTCCCCTGGTCATTCGCGGTCGGCGATTCGCTGTCCCAGTCATTCGCGGTATTTTCTGACCGTGAATCACCGGGCAGGAGAGAGCATCCGGAGCGCCGGCAAATTAAGAAAATCACTCGCGGTATGCTCCGACCGCCTCTTCCTGCACTAAAGTCGGGCTTCACCAATCAGGAGCTGCTTTGACACACAGCTCCTGATTGGTGAGGCCCAACTTTGGTGCAGGAAGAGGCAGTTGGAGCATACCGCGAGTGATTTCCTTCACTCGATGCTGCTCCGGCTGCTCTCTCCCGCCTTTCTGGCTGCTCTCTCCTGTCTCCCCCGCTAAAAAACATATTTGCGGTTTTTCAGCATTCGCGGGGGTTCCTGGAACGTAACCCCCGCAAATATCTGGGGAGTACTATGTAGAAATTGGTCAGAACCTACGGCACAATGATGTCATTGGAGCAGTCTTCCAAACCTGGCAGTTTCCAGGGATTCAGGAAAACTGTCAAAGAGCTGCTTCAAGACATTGTGAAAGCAGTGTCTGTTTTTGATTGAGACCATCTGTATTCTGCACCCCTAAATTTTTACCCACTACCCAGAGGGTACAGTTACTTTTTTAGTTATAAATCTGTCCTAGACTCAGTGCCTTCTAAAACCTGATGGTAATTTTGAATAATCTGATCTGGCTCACGTCAGATCAACCTTTGCAGGGAAGGATATTTGTTTGAACCCCTAAATTCTTTGTAATTATATCCCGGTCCAAAGGATTGCACATCAGTATGTCTGGGCCTTTGTACAGAGATATTAACATTTCCCCTTTCATTATATTTTATTTGAAACCACAAGTTTCACCCACCGTATAATGACAAAAGAAATGGAAAGTGTGGGATGAAAAAGAGCACAGAGCGGTGTCTTGCTTGAAAACCTGCTTGACTTTGACATGTCCCAATTTGTCCACTGTGGGGATTTCCCCGTTCTGTGGTATCATATGAGACTCAAGCATTTCTCTTTTTTTGGTTCTTCTCCTATAGCAACAGCCCAGGCCATAAGTACTATCTGGCAGTGGATCCTGTCTCTGGCTCACTGTTTGTTTCAGACACCAACAGCCGGCGAATTTACCGAGTCAAGTCCTTATCTGGGGCGAAAGATCTTGCCGCAAATTTTGAAGTTGTAGCTGGAACAGGAGATCAGTGCATGATGCCCTTCACTGAAGCCAGATGTGGCGATGGAGGAAAGGCGGTGGAGGCCTTACTAATAAACCCCAGAGGTAAAGATTGGGAGATGGAGGAGGGGAGAGAGAATCATTTTTAAAACGTTAGGTCTTATAACCATAGACTACTTAAAGACACTTCAGGTTAGCCGACTTACAAAACTGGGAGGTCAGATAAGCTAGGTAATTTTTTCCCTCCCTTTCAGCTTCTTTTTTCCATATCTGTGCACTTCCCCCAGATTCTATAAACTTGCAGGCCCAAGTTTTTGCAAATTTGTGCAGACAACGTATAAATAAGGGTATTTCCATGCACAACTTAATTTAATAATTGACCATTAATTAGAGATAACTGCCAATTATTAGTTTAAATTGGTTTTCTTTGGTATTAATTGGCAGCAACTAACATTTACAGTATATACATATCTGCCTTAGCTACTATTCTTGAAATTGTGCACGCCAAATCCATCATATACAACTTCTGGGGGCCTGGATGTGGGAGGGGCATGGGGGGGTCAGAGGTATGCCTAGGAGTTAGGCACATGGACTATAGCAGGGGTAGGGAACTCCGGTCCTCGAAAGCCATATTCCAGTCGGGTTTTCAGGATTTCCCCAATGAATATGCATTGAAAGCAGTGCATGCAAATAGATCTCATGCATATTCATTGGGGAAATCCTGAAAACCCGACTGGATTGCGGCCCTCGAGGAAGGACTTTGATATCCCTGCCTTAGGAGATAGAAAAATTGACTAATGTTAATAAAGGAGTTTCTTAAAATACTGAGTAACAGAAAATATCATTTATAGGCTTTCTTTTTCTAAAAGCCAAACATTAGGTATTTCTGCCCTTCTCCATCTTGTATCGGTAAGTTAATGTTTGTCAGTGCGTTTGATTGTTTGTAATTTGTTTTACATGTACGTTCTTATTATACTTTGTTTTTATATTATGTAAAACCGCTTTGAATTTTAATCAGGCGGTATATCAAATTTTTAAATAAACCTGGAACCTTAGCCACATTATACTGAAGCTAACTAGGATCAGGCACCATCTTTAACTATTTTGTTGGGTATCTGAGAGTGGATTATAATTTGTTCACTGTCATTGTAAAAAGCAGTTGATAAATCACTAACCAATCTGCGTGTATTAATGTACTGCAGTGGTTTTCAATACCCCAATCTGGTTTCTCAGCCATTCCCATTGAATATTTATGAAAGATATTTGCATCTACCCCTTCCATTGACTGCAAATGCATCTTATACATATTCATTGAGGATAGGCCAAATCACTGATTGGTCGGGTGACCCCCAAGGAGCAGGTGTGAGAACCACTGATGCAGAATTCTGTGCCAGTAAAGATAGAGGGGAGAAGGCAGGAGAGAGCGCAGGGCCCTTGCGGCTTCCTTGCATACAGATTTCAGCCATGATTAGAAGCACTGGCCCTCATTTCAATGCTGGTGCCAGCGCCGCCCTGATAAACATTTAGCAAATGAGCAGTAAAGGGTGAAAGCTTTGGCACATTATTTTCGCTCATCACACTCCCAGAGATACACATATGCTGACATTTTTTTCTGCACAGTGTCAGTCATTGCTAAATACAAAATATCTCTCTTGCAATCTCTTAGTTGCATCTGTCAGATTTTTTTCACTCGCTGATTCACATAACTTGAGCTGGGCAGGCAGTGTGCTGATTTGAACACAGAGCTATAACTGGAGGCGATTCACATCCATCACTAATTCTGGCCTTGGGCAATTCATTTTAAGAGACTTTATGCTTAAATTTAGATTGCCGGCTCTCTGGAGAAGGCCACTGGTCATATGAATTATCTCCCACAATGCTTACTATGGTGTCGGGATTAAATAGTCATGTATAATAGAATTTAATATAATACAAGGAAAAATATTAACCATGTGCTGCAGGAGTCCAAGCTGTGGAAAACAAAGTTCACTTAGAGTTATAAATTCATAACACCTAGGTTAAAAGGGCAGAAAGGACCTATGTTATAAAAATGCTCATCATTTTTTAAAATAAATATGCTTATTAATAATAATAATCTTTATTTTTATATATCGCAATACCACAAACAGTTCAGAGTGGTTAAGAAACAGGATTTAAGGGCGCATCTCCTGGAAAGACGCATAGAGGGATACGGGTGACTAAGTTTTCACCAGGTTACACCTGGCTGGGCCTCCGCATGAGCGGATCACCGGACTTGATGGACCCGGGGGTCTGTTCCGGAGCTGGCAGTTCTTATGTAGTGATTTAAGAAATGAAGTGATTCATGGAAATGTTATCTGTATATTGTTTTGTTTTATTTCTTGGTGTTTTTGATTGTGTTTGGGGATTTATTTTTTTGTATTGATTTCTTTAAAAGATATTTGATTGAAAATTTGGGAAATTCTTCTGAAAATATTCCTCCTTTAAACAAGATTTATTATTTGCCAAACAAAATAATTCCTCTGGAAAAAAACGTTGGACAAGAGAAAAATAATGGACAAGAGGAACAGATTGATTTTGCTAATGTTACTGCTCTTTTAGAACAAACTCTGAATCCAGATACTGCGAGAACTACGCTTCTAATATCTTTTGTTTTTGAGCAAGATTTAAATATGATCCTAAGATTATATTTTAAAAATTCTCAAAAATTATTTGGAGCACAACGTATTTGGATTTATCCAGATGTCTCTAAAGTGACTCAGGAGCGAAGGAAAGATTTTCTTTCCTTAAGACAAGAAACTCTTAAATTGGGTGCTCCATTTCTACTAGCTTATCCTTGTAAATGTTTGGTAAGGTACTTGGGAGTCAAATATGTTTTCTTTTCTTCAGAACATTTAAAGGAGTTTCTAAGAGTTAAAAAATTACCAAGGTATGTTGGAGAATGGAATGGAATATAATATAATTAGAGGGTAGCCATGCCTCACTAAGCCTTTTCCTCTGAATTAAATTCTTTAATTTAGGTCTCCAATATTATATGATTATCACACCCCTTTCATTGTGGTCTAAGGAAGGGATAAGATGTTTTATTTCAAATTTGAAATGTTTTGTTCAAATCTGATATATTATTTTGGTGAAATCCGTTTTCTTTCTCTGTATTGCATGGAACAAGATTACGCTTGTGAATTGTTGTTTAAAATTTAAATAAAGAATTAAAAAAAAAAAAAAAAAAAAAAAAAAAGAATATAAGTTTTGTAAATAAATAAATAAAGTCATCTGGGTGCCTAGATTCCATTTTGGATTATGAATGTAACCCAGTATCAATGGCCCTGATTCGATCAACAATGCTTAACTTGTAGGTGAAGTTGAGTACAATTGTCAATCATCCGCTAGGCGCCATTCACAGAATCACGCCTAGTGGCACTTTCAGCACCAGTAGGCATTGAAACCTTGGGGGCACTCGTTATATGCCAGGGTTTTCTTGGCCTAAATGAGTGGGCCTAAGTTAGGTGTCTACCAGCACTTATTCAAATCACATACAAAATCCGCCCCTACATTTTAACGGTGCTTTTCAGTTAACAGGACTGATTAAGCCAAATTGAATAATTAAGTTAAATGCCTAATTCGGCTAGGTGCGCCAACCTAGGTTCCTAATTTCAGGCACTGTTTTTAGCATCTTGGGGTTGATATTCAGCCAGCGGTGCTCAATATTTTGCTGATTGCCATCGGCATTATACCTAGGAAATTCAGTGCGGTCTTTGTCTAGGTTTTGGCCCTGAATATCTGATTTTGCAAATTCAACCATTGCATAGCTGGTTAAGTCTGGTATTCAGCACTGGTGTGTCTGCCCCTGGAACTTTTCCAAAATAGCTAGTTTTCAGATAAGGGGCTGATTCTATAAACAGGCATCTCGATTGTAGGCAGTGATAGGCATCTAGCACGTTGAAAAACAAAAAAAACAACCTGGGGCAGGATGCCTACACGGTAGGCATTTGTCACGGTTGAGGGAGATGCATCGGAACACTTGATCTCACCTAAGGCCATGACAGATGCTTGAAATGTAGGCCAACAAAATGCTGGTCTACATTTCAAACAGACATGGCTGCAGAGCTGATCGTGGCAAGGGAATCACCCTGCCGTGATCAGCTGAGCAGCTGCGGCAGGGAACATAAAGTCAACCAGCAGGAGGGATGCCCACGTCCTCCTGCCGGAACCGTCGACCACTCCACAAAGTCCCCTGGCAGGAGGGATGCCCACTCCCTCCTGCTTCCATCCCCTGGAAGTTCCCCCCTCCCCCAACAGGCAATATCCCCCATCCAGACCCCCCTAAACCTTTCCACACTCCCCCAAACCTATGGGCACCCCAAGCACCTCTAAGTCCCCCATACCTCTGCAGTAGAAAGTTCAGCCAGAAGGATGCTTACACCCTCCAGCCATCAGGCCCCCCACTCTAAAATTGAGGGGCCCCATAGGAGGGGCCTTAGGCATCTGGGCCAATCAGAGTCTTAGGTCTCCTTCTCAGTGCATTCTGGGATGCACCCCAGGGGGGGGGCGCTAAGGCCCTGATTGGCCTCCTTCCCTATGGGAGGGACCTTAGGTAAATGAGCCAATCAGGGCCTTAGGCCCCTCCCCATTGCATCCCAGAATGCACCTGTAATTGAGATAGTCTTGGGAGAAACCACTGCTTGCCCAGGGATTAATAGCATGGAATCTTGCTACTATTTGGATTTTTGCCAGGACTTGTGACCTGAATTGCCTACTGTTGGAAACAAGATACTGGGTTACATGTACCATTGGTCTGACCCAGTACGGTATTCTGTTCCTGCTCATGACGGCCTAATCCCTCATCCCATACAAAATCCAGACAGCTACTGCTCTTCCTCCTCCCTCTCTCTCTCTCTCTCTCCAACTCTTGTCTTCAATGCTCTACCCCCACATAAAAATGTATGTATTTATTATACATGCCTAAAATGTTATTTATTTATTATGCAAGTCTGAAAGCTATTGAAACAGTGCAGTTTGGGACATTTTAAGGCACAGGTGTCAAAGTCGGTCCTCGAGGGCCAGAATCCAGTCGGGTTTTCAGGATTTCCCCAATGAATCTGCATGAGATCTATTTGCATGCACTGCTTTCAATGCATATTCATTGGGGAAATCCAGAAAACCCGACTGGATTCCGGCCCTCGAGGAGGGACTTTGACACCCCTGTTTTAAGGCTTTAAACTTCACATGATGATGAAAACACAAAGCAAATCCATTCTCTTCACCTCTGTTATCACCATCCTCATCTCCCACTGATGCAAAGCATTATGACAGAAATAGCAGCAGCGGCACAGAGCTCCCCCTGCGTGTCACTGTGCACTCCCAGATACCAGGAGGAAAGGTCAGGGCCCATAAATGTTCCCTGACTCTCAGGCCCCATGCTGATTGCCATTGACGTATCATAGGTGGGGCTGTAGATGCAATTCGCCCTGGATGTGGTCAATAAGGGGGTGAATGGAGAAACCACGGGGCCACAGTCCACCTATGCGTAGCCATTAGCCCCCTCTGATGACAACTTCCTGTTCCAGGGCAGGGGACTAGCAAAGCCAGTAGCTGTACACATGCAGACTACAGTTCTGTGACCACTTCAAACAGTCCCATCACCACCTGGAGGAGGGACAGGGGGAGGAGGGGGTGTTCCAACCTGGGTGGCAGCCAAGCCAGGTACAACTGTGCCAATTACTACTTTTTTGTATTTTACAGTATTATTCATTTAATTAGCTCTTGCCTTTCCAGTGGCAGTTCAAGGCGAGTTAAGTTCATGTTCAGTTGCTGAATGTATGCTTGCAGGGCAACCTTCTACATACAGAATGCATGCTAGGGATTGTGGGACTCATTCCTAATTCCTACTGATGACTTCTGCTAGTTCAGAGGTAGGCAATTCCGGTCCTCGAGAGCCGTAGCCAGGTCAGGTTTTCAGGATCTCCACCATGAATATGTATGAGATGGATTTGCATGCACTGCCTTCATGAGATGGAAATCTATCGCATGCATATTTATTGTGGATGTCCTGAAAACCTGATCTGGCTCTGGCTCTCGAGGACCGGAATGGCCTATCCCTGTGCTAGTTCGTAACATCTGAAGAATGCCATCTTTTCCCTAGTCATGTTATGCACTGAAAATTACAAACCTTAACTTCTGTCTTGTTGGCAAAGAGCTCCTATGGGCTCATCACCACCATTGAAGAGAAAGAGCAGAAAGAAGCTCCTTCACCCCATAATGGAAATGAGCTTAACAATAAAGCATCATTTGTAATTACGACTTACATTTCACAGGCATCGCAGTGGATAAGAATGGGCTCATGTATTTTGTGGATGCTACTATGATTCGAAAAGTCGATCAGAATGGAATAATTTCTACTCTTCTGGGATCCAATGAGCTAGCTGCAGGACGACCATTAAGCTGTGACTCCAGCATGGACGTCACCCAGGTAAAAATATCTACACTCCATTCCCCATCCGTACTACAATTAGGAATGCTTCAGCTCTGAATTTCCCCCTCCCCCAAAAGCTACTCAGAATCTAAATTAGATTCCTACATGTTGGGGGCCTGATTTTCAGACCTTGTTCGGCAGCAAACCTGGAAATTCAGTGCCAGGCCGTATCCAGCAGCTGGCATTGAAGGTTCAAAGGTTCAAAGAAGAGCGACCAAGATGATAAAGGGGATGGAACTCCTCTCGTATGAGGAAAGACTAAAAAGGTTAGGGCTTTTCAGCTTGGAAAAGAGTTGGCTGAGGGGAGATATGATTGAAGTCTACAAAATCCTGAAGTGGAACGAGTACAAGTGGATCGATTTTTCACTCTGTCAAAAATTACAAAGACTAGGGGACACTCGATTAAATTACAGGGAAATACTTTTAAAATCAATAAGAGGAAATATTTTTTCACTCAGAGAATAATTAAGCTCTGGAACGCATTGCCTGAGGTTGTGGTAAGAGTGGATAGCGCAGCTGGTTTTAAGAAAGGTTTGGACAATTTCCTGGAGGAAAAGTCCATAGTCTGTTATTGAGAAAGACATGTGGGAAGCCACTGCTTGCCTTGGATTGGTAGTATGGAATGTTGATACTCAATTAAGCCATTGTAACATCACTGATGAGGTTGGCTCTGAGGCACTGTGGAATGAGTCATTATGACATCACAATCTCAGCTCTGGAATGTTGCTCTGATTGGGGTTCTGGATGCTGGAATGTTGCTACTCCTTGGGTTTTGGCCTGGTACTAGTGACCTGGATTGGCCAACGTGAGAACGGGCTACTGGGATTGATGGACCATTGGTCTGACCCAGTAAGGCTTATGACTTTCCGAGGATTTTCTTAGCTAATTGTGACGAACTGGTTAAGCCAAAATTCATAGTGGCCAAAGATGGACCTGCTATTTGTGTGGGTCTATCTGGCTGTTAAACGTATCCAGTCAGCGAATGAATATTGGTGCTAACTGGCTATGTTGTGAAACATAACTAGTTACTGGGCTGACATTCTGCCAACATCTCATGGGATTTCCCCAGTGAATTTGCCTGCACCACTTCCATTGTAGCATATTGATCTCATGTATATTCATTTGGGAAATCCTGAAAAGCTGGCCTGGCGAAGGCCGAAGTTGTGCAGGCCTGCCTTACAGAATCATGCTAAGTGCCAGTTCATGTCATAACTTTTAGGCACACCCATTTAGGTCAAGGAAAACCAGGACTAAACATCTGTGCCTAACTTGTGCACACATTGGGCTTAGTCCATAACATGCTTCTCCTCTGGCTACCCCCCTTTACGGACTTGTGCACTAGAACTAGAGTACATTACCTTACAGAATGTGCCGACCAAGGGCTAGATTCACTAAGCAAACCAATTGTGTACCAATCGGTTTGCGACCCGATTTTACTCCGGCCCGATTCACTTACCTCTCTGCCAACCATCCTCCGACCTGCTTGCAAATGAGGGGAACGGCCTGCAAAGTAGGCAGGGACGCAATTCACTAACCAAAACCCTGCAAACCAACTGGGCTGGCCAATCACAAACAAGCGACTGCTGAGGACTAGTTGCTCAAGCCCTTTCCGACTGCCCTGCCTTCTGTCACCCTGCTCTCTGCCCTGTTTTTCTGCTCTCTGCCCCAAACTCCTGCTTTCTGCCCTGCTTTCAGACTCTCCTGCTGCCCAGATCTCCTGCCTCCCCTGAACTCCTGCAGCCCCAACTCTCCTGCTGCCCTGATCTCCTGCCTGCCCCGACTCTCCCACCCTTCCCTGCAGTGCAAGCCCATGGTTTTAACCTGTCGGCTTAAAGCGGGTTAAAACTACGGGCTCCCAAAAAGTTTTTTATTAAGAAAAAATTCTCTGCCGGGCCTGGAGGTCCAGCGCATGCACGGACCATCTACAGATGGTCTGCGCATGCGCTGGGATCGCTATAAAGCGATCTGGGCAGGTAGGTGGGGGCGTGATTCCCATCGCCCTCATTTGTATGAGGGTGATTCGCGAATCATCTCCCGGGACATGGATCGGATCCCTTAGTGAATCTAGCCCCAAGTTGTGTGCACAATTTTTAATTAGTTCTAAATAGAGTTAATTATGAAGGTGTTAATTACCAATTATTGGCACTGACTAAACTTGTTAAACAGTTAAGCTGTGCTTGGAAATTGGCTGTGAAGGTTAATTCTAAAATGTAGTGCCGAGGAAGGAATTCTGTAAGTGGGGCCTCCATTAAGCATTCCATTGCCGCAGGATAACAGTCGATTCTATATTGGCATCTGGGCATCCAGATTCCTTTACAGAATACTAATATAACCCAGATTGGCGAGCCTAACATTTAGGCAACCACAGTTATGCTAGCCACAGTCCCGGTATTACTGTGGGTACATAAGGGAGGAAGTTATCAAGTTACATTAGGGCAATAACCTACATTATTTGCCTCTTAATGTGACAAATGTAAATCACTTTGCTTGTACCACAGAAAGGCAGTATATCAACTCCATGACCCTTTATCCTTTACTTAAAGGCCACTAACACAGGTCATCTTGTCTGAATGTAGCACAATGTGAGTCACCATGAGTTACATAGTAATGAGATGCAAAATATTTACCCTTATGTCTGGCCCCCTAGTGGTAGTACCATAACACTACTGCTGGGGGGGATCACAGGTGCCATTTTGGATGATGGTGCCAGCAAGGGCAGTAGAAACAGGATCGCTCCTGCCCAAATCATTAGACACCAGGGATTCTACAATAGTAGGTCCAGGGGCTCTTCAGAAATGTGTGAGGGGAGGATTTGATACCTAAGGGGGGGTTCTGGTGGAGGTAGGAAGACTTCCAAGGGGGCTCTTCGGGTTTGGGGGTGGTTGAGGGTTTCATTTGGGGTTGGGCTTAAAGCTTGGGGTAGGACGCTCTAGCCAACTAGAAGTTCCAGCCCCTTGGACAGTCCAGAACCATTGGACTGCAGCTTGGCAACCCAATGCTACTGGGTAAGTTGAATAACACTGTTTGTGAGATAGCTTATAAGCAGCATTATTCATATATTACCAGAGTCAGCAACCTGTGGTCCAGGGAGATTGCAGATTGGTCACTTCCATGGTGGAAGCCTGCTTTATACTCAATCTACGTTAGTGTAGTGGAGAATTGTATATCATAGACAGCAACAAAAGTGCTCCACTCTTTTAGCTAAGAGTAATGTCTTAAACGGAAGAAAAAGCCTCAGGTCTATTTTAGGCTGAGCAAATGTGCTCAAATCTCCTCCACCCACATCAATGGCTCCAAAAAACTTCCGTACAGACTTTGCTCTTGCCGCTAGGCTAATAAGTTTCAGCGTGGGGCAAAAATCGCTAATGTAGCAATGCCTGCTTTTTACCACACTTTGATAACTTCTATCCTAAATGCAGCAAAGGTAACCTCACCTGCCCTTGCATCACCCACATGCACACTTCTCTTACAAATGCATGCTATAGAACGTATTCATATCCCAACAGTTCCTTCTGCGCTTATGTAGGAAATTCTTACTTTCCCCTACGTGTACACATGTAAAGGGGAGGGACTTGTAACTATGAACACCTAGTTACAGAATTGCCCTTTTTCCCCTGGTTTCTATATATGGTGCCCAAATGTGGGCCCTAATGCAAGATGCACACGCAACTTAATTGGCCAACAAGCCATTAACGAGCCATTATTGATGTTAGCACCGTCTGCATCTGGCTGCACGCTATTCTAGAATGCTGGGCACCCAGATTCTATGACGCATGACCCCAAGGGGCATGGCCATGGGAGGAGCATGGAGTGGGTCAGAGGCATTCCAAAACGTTAGCGCAATTTTATAGAATTTGGGGGGGATCTGGGCCCAAATTGCATACCGGAATATACACCAGGTTCCAGAGTGGGCGTGGGAATCCAACGAGAGGCTAGAGAAACTGGGCCTCTTTCCCCTTGAGAAGAGAAGACTGAGGGGACATGATCGAAACATTCAAGATATTGAAGGGAATTGACTTAATAGAGAAAGAGAGACTGTTCCTCTCCAAGGTGAATAGAACGAGAGGGCACTCGCTGAAGTTAGAAGGGAAAAAGATTCCGTACAAACATAAGGAAGTTTTTCTTCACCCAGAGAGTGGTAGAAACCTGGAATGCTCTTCTGGAGGCTGTTATAGGGGAAACACCCTTCAGGGATTCAAGTCAAGGTTGGATAAGTTCCTACTGGAACAGAACATACGCAGGTGAGACTCAGGGCATTGGTCTGACCCAGCAGCAGCAATTCTTATGTTAAATATGTGCATATTTTAAGGCTCTGCCGTTGCACATACCTATTGGTCATTTGGTTAGACACGCACCCTGTTAAATAATTGTACAAGATAAAACCCATTTTACGTGTAGAAAAGGTTTGTAAAAGTATTCCTGTAACTCCTTTGTCTCCGTGTTGTAATAGGATGAGTGAATGTTTACTTCGTATTACAACTCAAGAGATGCTGTAAGCATTAGGGAAGTCATTTAGCCCCAAGGATGCTTCAGGGAATGCTGAGCAGGGCTGTCTCTCTTAGCCAGCACACAGTGACATATTTTATTTAAAAAAAAAAAAAAAAACATCCAGGTTGCAGAGTACATCTAGAACTGATTACTTTTCTACGTGACTTTATTTGAGTTTATGCTGCAGTAAGCAATGATTGTTATCATATTTTCCTCACTCTTTTCAACTGGTATGTGGTGTTTGCAAACTAATGGCTCCATGCTAGAAGGGGGAGGGGTAATTGAATTAATGCAGCCCAATAAATAATGTGCATTTTAAAAATAATGCATAATTTTTGCTACTCAGCAAACAATAAGGGGTCGATATTCATACAATAGGAGGCAGCCCAGCTATCTCCCGCAGTCAATGACTAACCCGGAAATTCAACGCTAGGGTTGTATCCAGTCACTAGCCTTGAATTTTCAGTCTAAGTTCAGCCACACGAGAAATAGCCTACTAAGACGATATTCAATGGCTGTCCAACGAGGTCATAGCGGCCAAAGAGGTCATAGCGGCCAAAGACAAACCTAATATTTAGGTGGGCCTATCTGGCCGCTACACTTTGCCGGTCAGCCAATGAATATTGGCAGTGACTGGCTATTAAATGTTGCGTGACATAGCTGGTGATCAGGCTTGCCGTGACTGGGATAGCTGGCTATCTCCCGCTAAATATTTGTAGTTAGCCAGCTGAACACTATTTAGCTGGTCAAAAGCCATTCCCAGACGGCTAAATAGCATTGAATATCGGGTGGTAAATTATGCATTATTTTACTATAATGCACATTATAGTAGACATTGCTAAGTGACCATAGCTAGATTGTGAACCCACCGGAACAGATAGGGAAAATACTTAGAGTATCTGATTAGAGTGTAAACTCATTGTGAAACACTTAGATTTCTGTGATGGGCAGTATATCATAAGGCATATAGGGACAGACTGGAAGATCTCAATATGTATACTTTAGAGGGGAGATATGTTTAAAAACCCACATGGCATAAATGTGCATGAAGTGAGTCTCTTTCATTTGAATGGAAGCTCCGGAATGAGAGGACATAGTACGAAGTTAAGAGGTGATAGGCTCAGGAGTAATCTAAGGAAATATTGGTAGATGCATGGAATAGGCTCCCAGTAGAGGTGGTGGAGAAAAAGATTGTGTCTGAATTCAAGAAAGCGTGGGACAGGCAAGTGGAGATCTTAGGGAGAGGAGGAGATGGTGGATGCTGTGGATGGGCAGACTGGATGGGTCATTTGGCCTTTATCTGCCATCATGTCTCTATAACCATAAAGCAGGTGTAAAGAGACTTAGCCTATAGGAAGAGGAGATGCAAATGTTAAGAGCCTTAGCCAATAGGGAGAGGAGGAGATGGTGGATGCTGTGGATGAGCAGACTGGATGGGCCATTTGGTGTTTATCTGCCATCATGTTTTTATGTTTCTGTGAACTTGAACACATAGTAAATAATTGCCTGTGATCTGTGAAAATGAAAGCTGAATTTTGTAATTGCAGGTGCGCCTGGAATGGCCAACAGACCTTGCTGTCAATCCCATGGACAACTCGCTTTATGTGTTGGAGAACAATGTTGTTTTGCAAATAACAGAAAACCATCAAGTTCGAATCATAGCTGGACGCCCTATGCACTGTCAGGTCCCTGGCATAGACTACTCTCTTAGTAAACTGGCAATTCATTCTGCTCTAGAGTCTGCCAGTGCAGTTGCTATCTCCCACACGGGCATCCTGTACATTGCTGAAACAGATGAAAAGAGAATTAATCGGCTCCGCCAAGTAACAACCAACAGAGAGATCTCTCTTTTAGCAGGGGCAGCTTCTGACTGTGACTGCAAAGATGATGCCAACTGCAACTGTTACTCTGGAGATGATGGCTATGCTACTGATGCCATCTTAAACTGCCCATCATCCCTAGCTGTGGCACCAGATGGCACAATCTACATAGCTGATCTTGGAAATTTTCGTATTAGAGCTGTGAACCAAAATAAGCCTGTTCTTAGTGCCACCAACCAGTATGAGGTTGCATCACCAGGGGAGCAGGAACTGTATATTTTCAATGCCAATGGAATTCATCAGTACACCATAAGCCTTGTCACTGGAGAATATTTGTACAATTTCACCTACAGTGCCGAGAATGATCTTGTAGAGGTGGTCGACAACAATGGTAACTCTTTAAAAATCCGACGGGATGCTAATGGTACACCTCGCCATTTCCTGATGCCCGATAATCAGATTCTCACTTTGACTGTTAATACAAATGGTGGCCTTAAGATGGTGTCTACCCAGAATCTTGAACTGGCACTGATGACTTACGATGGAAGCACTGGTCTCTTGGCAACAAAGAGTGATGAAACAGGATGGACAACATTTTACGAGTAAGAGGCATTTTGTCAAGGTTTGCCATAAAATGAAACCTACTGTGCATTTCTGTCTAAGTATATATTTTAACTACTTAACATTTCTCTTATAGTTGCCAAACTGTATTTGCCAGAAGTATTACATCACCAAGAGTTAGGCGATGAATCATTTGACTTGGTGAAATTATGGCAATTCCTACCCAACGAATGTGGCCAGCCACCAGTTGCAATAGTTACAATCACCACAAAGTTTTATGAGGTTTCCAAAAGCTTGTGCCACATATAACACTGGTTAAAGTAGGCATGGCACAGATTTCAGAATTTCAAGCAATATTGCCATTTCTCACAATACTGAATGCTAAGTTTACTGCTGATATCAGAATTCTAGTGGCAAATAGTCCTCTGATAAACAAATGTTCAAAGTTATAAAGTCCCAATATACAACGCAGAACTGTGACAGCTTATAGAAACACGGGAATCTCATTAGCGTGGTTAAATATATTCGTAGGAGAGGGCACTATTGCGTTTCCCTGAAAATAAGACATTGTCTTATATTAATTTGAGGCCCAAAAAAGGCACCAGGTCTTATTTTTGGGGATGTCTTATTTTTTTTCATGTAATGATCATCTCTCCCTTCCTCTCCTCCACCCCAATTCTTCCTATTTCCTTTCTCTCCCCCACATGGGCAGCATCTTTTCTTCCCTCCCTCCCATCCCTAGTGCAGCAGAACCCTTGCAGCTTCTATCCATCCCTTGCAGCATCCCACTGCTGCCGCCGCGCACCCCCCTCACCCCTGCCGACCCATCTCTCCCTCCCATCCAAACTGCAAGACAGAAAGAAATACCTTATAACAAACCGGCAGTGTCGGCAGCAATCTGGGCCGTTCCTTTGCCGTGTTGCTGATGATGTCATCATTGATGCAGCAGAGGAACGCACAGACCATGAAGAAGCCTGTCTAGATTGCTGCTGCCACTGCTGGTTTGTTATAAGGTATTTCTTTCTGTCTCGCAGTTCAGATGGGAGGGCGAGATGGGTCGGCGGGGGGAGGGGGAAGCGCTGCTGCTGCCGCCGGCAACTAGGGCTTATTTTTGGGGAAACATGATTAGAAAACGAATCTATTAATATTTATATTGTATATTTAGATGCTTTAAGAAATTTGTGGGCAAAATTGGATTAAGGCAAATAAGACAAAGCCCTGAGCTTTGCGGAGGCCTTACATGTTCCTAAAGGGGTGCGGTGTAAAAAAACATGAAATACCCACTGTAGATAACTATCGAAACAAAAATCTGAGGCTTGACTATCAAGTTTTGAAATTAGCAGTACAGTATTTTCAGTATTTTCCCATGTTTTTCGTAAGCTCATCAAGTGTGAATCTTTTCAGCAGTGTAGAAATCTTAGTGAACCCAAATGTTGGCACTTGGCCACAGGACGTCTCTTGATTTCACAATCTAATACGAGTAAAATCTTTTTTTTTTTTTTTTTGCCAGTAACATAATTTGACTTAACTGAAATTCACATATCGTATTCCTTTATACCAAAAGAGAAATGTTTTAACTAAGAAAATGAACTTCGTGGGCCAGCTGGCGGCTCAGTGTCCATACCGAAGGGGGTAATTCTGTAAAGGATGCTAAAATTTGGCACGCAAAATCCGTGCGCCATGGTCCCTAACAGCAGCTGTTATAGAGGAAGCCTATGTTGGTATTTGGCCGCCAACATTTAGGGCTCCTTTTACTAAGCCAACCAAGTCACATCAGGGTTTGTTTGGAGGACGCTCAGGAATTGAACTTTATTCACAACTCACAAACAAAATCATATAATTGTATGTGAAGGGTGCTCTCAGTGTGAACCATCAGCGACAGGAATCCAGCTCCGACACTTCACTTCTGGATCGCTCAGGTATTATCGTGTTGAGTTTTTGATTCACTCAACGGTTTTGCTTGATTGATTGATTGGATTAAGGTTGCTTTAATTTTCAGCACACTTAGGGTGCTCGATGATGGTGTGGGGGGTGGAGGCTTACCGCCTTGACCCAGAAGTGACGTGTCGGAGCTGGACTCCTATCGCTGATGGTTCACACTGAGAGCACCCTTCACATCTATATATATAAAATCGGAGGTATGTATGTGTGTGTGTGTATGTGCCGCGATCACGCAAAAACGGCTTGACCGATTTGAACAAAACTTGGTATGCAGATCCCTCACTACCTGGGGTGATATGTTCTGGGGGTCTCGCGGCCCACCTGCACACATGGGCGGAGCTACAAACATAAAATCAGATTTCACCCATTCATGTCAATGGAAAAAATGTAAAAAGCTGCCATTCTCACAGTAAATCTAAAACGGCTTGACCGATTTGAACGAAACTTGGTATGCAGATCCCTCACTACCTGGGGTGATATGTTCTGGGGGTCTCTTCACCCAAGAATTTATATGTTCTTGCTCCTGGAGGTGAAACTAAAAATGTTGTTTATAATCAAGTTTTGTGTTAGTTGTATTGTATTCATTTTGTCAAATATTTCACATTATAATTTGAATATTGTACTTTTTATAAAGCTGTAAAAAATAATTTCATTCACCACTATAAAGTATCTTTATTTGAATCCATTTACAGTGTTATTGCTATAATTAAATACCCGTGCAACGCCGGGGCATCAGCTAGTACAATTATATGATTTTGTTTGTGAGTTGTGAATAAAGTTAAATTCCTGAGCGTCCTCCGAGCAAACCCTGATGTGACTTGGTTTGCCTCGTTGTGTTATCGCTATAGTAGGATTTTTGGCATAATTTGAGGGTATTGTTGTGTCCTTTTACTAAGCAGCAATAGCGTTTTTAGTACGTTCTAAACCCGCGCGACGCGGCTAGAACTAACGCCAGCTCAATGCTGGCGTTAGCGTCTAGCGCGCGCACTAAAACCCTTAGACACCAACACTTACGCCATGGAAAGGGCAGGTGGAAATGTTTAACGCCTAAACATTGGTCCCTAAGTGCACAACTTTCAGTGTTCTATAAGTTTGGTGCCTAAACGTTTGACACACCGCCATGCCCCCCCCCCCCCACATGCATACCCCCCATGGGTGCAAACCCACCGACTCAATCGCTCAGTGAGCGACTGCCACATGCGCAGGGCCCTAACAGTAATGGCACTCAAAGTTAGGCACCAATTACAGAAGAGCGCTTAGCGCCAGAAAACATGCCTAACTTTGAACGCCATTTATAGAATAGTGCTGAGCATTATGTTTTTTCAGCACTGATTTTTGAGGTGGCATCTATAGAATTACCATTGCCCTAAGGGTGGATTTAAAATGCTGGTACCCATAGGCAGGACTGGAGAGTAGTGGGGGGAGGGGGAAGGTTTCTCCTCTTGGAGCATAGTCCTAAAGCAAGCATTAGCCCCATTATTTGTCACCTTCATGCCTTGCCTATATCTGAGCCTGGATTCACATTCACACATGCCTTTCGTAGTGCTGAATTGCTGCTTTCAGCCAGCAAGATAGAGGAAGCGAGGACCTCTGCTGGCCATTTACTAATTCTGCTCCCCCACTGCAATGCTTCCCTCTTTGATAGCACTTCGGCTCTGCTGACATGACTTAATTGTCTAATTAGCTATGTTATTGATGTGCGGGAAGTGAGCGGATCATTAAACCAGTTGATAAAATTCCATTAAGCATCTCTGACTTTTGTGAAATTACCTTCAGTAAAATCATTCAGCACTTCAGATGACAACAGTAACACTCTTTGATATGGTTTGGGGCAACATGAACCTATCTCATGATGCTGATCTTTCTCTGACACCTTGAAAACCATATTTCCCAACTTGTTAACAGCATCCCAACTGGGAGACTAGGAGAGTTCTGTTTCCCTGAAAATAAATTTTTCTAACTAGCCTACTCAAAGCATTGCTTAGCTTCAAATGTTATCCTCAGGAACACAGTGCAAAACTATATACTTATGCATGTCATACATTCATCCCAACAATAATATCACCAAGTCAGTAGGAATAACCACCCAACTAGTGGATTATTTACTAAACGCTAAACCATTTTATAATAAATTTTTTAGTGGCCTCAGAAACGCCACTCCACCGTCCCGAAATAAAGTTTTTTTTTTCATGCAGGAAGCTTTATGTATTAGATATCCTCACAGGCCTGTTTTTCGTTAATTTTTCAATTAATAATATCAACTACAATCTTATCTCTGTTAATTGTATAATTTATCCATAAGCGTATATTAGTAATGCTTGAAACTTATTTTAAAGGATGTGACTGGGGGGCGGGCTGGCTCCAACATGTTTTGCCGAAGTTTTATTGAGGATCCTCCCCCCCCCCCCGTAATAATCTAAATATTAACAAAGATATGTCTGCGTTTACACTCTTAGCATTCTATCTCACCTTCACCCCTTAATGTACTAAAGATCAAAGAACCATATAATAAACTTACCAGAGTCACTGCCGTCATCCAGCTCCCAACACTTTATCAGAGCAAGATGGCGGCAGCATCCTGCCTGCTCATTAATATTCAGTAGTTACTTAGACAGCTGATATTCCTCACACAGCATTGAAGGAACTGGAAATTAACGTGGTCCACTCCACTTCCACGTTTAACCCCTCGGCCTCTACCATATTCAACCTGTATATCCAGAGCTGTTCCCTAAGATTAAGGAATTATTAGGAAAGGAATGGAAAACAAAAATGTGAATATTATTTTATTTATTCTATTTTCAATACTGTTCTCCTAGGGAAGCTCAGAACGGTTTACATGAATTTATTCAGGTACTCAAGCAGTTTTCTCTGTCTGTCCCAGGCAGGCTCACAATCTAATGTACCTGAGGCAATGGGGGGATTGAGTGACTTGCCCAGGGTCACAAAGAAAAGCGTGGGTTTGAACCTACAACCTCAGGGTACTGAGGCTGTAGTTTCAACCACTACACCACTCTAGAAATCAAAATGTAGTAAAAGTGAGCCAAGGTAAAGGACAATCAAGCCATTGTGACATCACTGATTAGGTTGGCTCTCGGGCATTGGTAGAACGAAAGCATTATGACATCACAATCTCAGCTCAGGTTATTAGATAGGCAGGTTGCTGGGGCCCCTTTTACAGCACTTATACCTGTTTTGACTTGGTCTAAGTCAAAACGTATAAGTGCCGACTAGGCAACCTGCCTAAAGTTTTGGTTATACCTGCTGTACGCCTAGGTCTAGGTCGGCCCGCTCACTTTCCCCTCCTCTAAAAACGCCTCTTTTGGTTCTATGCATTTAGACAGAGGCAGGGGAAAGGCCTAAGCTGGTTTTAGATACGTCTAAAACCAGCTTTGATCATGGGTACTTGGACGATCAGGCTTTTTGATCATCCAAGTACCCATTTAGGCCACTTTTTAGATGTTGGGTTTTTTTTTAATGGTGACTGCAGATGGGCAGACTAGATGGGCCATCATGTTTCTATAAGAACAGCAAAATATTTCTGGGAGTTGTTTGGATTAAGATCTGACAAAATGGACTTAATCTCTGAGGTGTTCTTCAAGACCATAGTCTGGTTAAGGTAGGCCTTCTGGGGCTATGTGTATAGTCATGGTGTCTGTATTTGTTTTTATGTATTGCTTTTTGGAATGTTCGGAACAGCAAAATTATGAATTTATTTATTGAAAAATATGTATTCTGCTTAATATCTAATCCTGGATGTTTGAGACATCTCGAAATCCTTATCCTGGTTTTCCCAAACAATTTTATTTATATTATCTGCATCTAGACTAGACTATTAACCCCCCTCTTCTACTAAACCATACTAGCGGTTTTAGCACGGGGAGCCGCGCTGAATGGCCCGCACTGCTCCCGATGCCCATAGAGTTCCTATGAGCGTCAGGAGCAGCGCGGTTTAGTAGAAAAGGCTCTAAATCTACAGAACAGGAGCTCTATTTGCACAGCTCCGTAATAATGAAGTGGAAGTAACAGGGCTTTTTTTCATAGAAGAGTAATTTATAAATCTGTAACTTTTAGGTGCCAAATGCAGACATAAATATCTACAATGCCTGCCTATATGTGTGTATCTGTATATGTACATGCACTGTTAATTTATTTATTTATGATATTTTTTAAAAACTTTTATCCCGCATATCACACCAATAAATTTGTAAACAAACAGATACATATCGAAACCAGGCAGTAAAAATTAGAGTAAAACTGACAAAATACTCTTATTTATTTATTTAAAAATGTATATACCATATATTAACTATACGATGTACAAAAATTACAATCATAACAAGTTAAACACTACATACAGACACATTTGCAAAACAGCTCTCGTTAAAAAAAACTAACACAGTAAAACGTTTACAAACAATTGATTTTTCAGCATTTTCTTAAAATTCATCGTCCCAGGACAGTGTCGCAAAATTCCAGGCAACGCATTTCAAAGTTTAGCACCTGTCACAGATGGCATCACTTGCCCTCGAAACTCAATTTCATACTATTTTTTATATCTCAAACACTTTCTAGTCCAATAAATTTTAAAAAAAAAACAACCCAGTAAGACAACTGGAAAAAAATGATACAAAATCTGATGTATTGTTGAGAGAATCATAAAGTGAACTCCTTTGCTGCACGGGTAACCAATGCAATTGCTTCAGCATTGGGGTTATGTGAGTCATTCTCGGGACACCAGTAATCAGTCTTGCCGCAGAGTTAATCAATATCTGCAGTGCCCTCAACTTCATTGTAGCAACCCTCATCCTTTCTTAGGTAGTATTAAAAGCTTTCTGAAAAAGAAGCGCTTTTAAAGTCTTACAGAAAGTTAGATACACTGGGATCTGACAAATAATATCAGGCAGGGACTTCCACATTTGCGGCCCTACCACACTAAAAACCCTAGAATGAATAGGTAATAGACTGCAAAGAAGGCACCTCCAGCAACTGCCGTGGTTCTGTCCTTAATGACCGAGTAGGCTCGTACGGGGTAATACAATCTAGCATTGCCTTCGGCTGTACATGCTAAAGGCTCTTATAAATGAAGACCTTGAACTGGACTCTCCATGAAATCGGAAGCCAATGTAACTTAACCAATGAAGGAGTGGAATGTTCATACCGAGAAACGCCTGCAATCGCTCTTGCAGCGGCATTCTGTGCTGTTTGCAGCGCCTTCAACACTTTTTTAGGAAGTCCACAAAAAATAGCATTGCAATAATCCAGATGAGGTAGACAAAACATTGCATTACATGTCAAAAATTTTCTGCATATAAAAGCTTACGCAGTCGCAATACTACCCGAATCTTTAAAAACACCGTACTTACTACTGAGTCAATATGCCCTTGGAAAGACAGAGAAGAGTCCAATAATATTCCCAAACTTTTTATCTCTTGCTCTAGTCTAGTGGAATTACCACTCCATCATACTCAAAAGAACACCAGTAACAGCCACAGAATTTTTTGTCTTTGCATAAACGAAGTCCATTATTTTTCATCCAATCCACAATAGCATCAAAATAAGTAGATAGCAACTGAAAACCTTCGGAACATAAGAACATAAGAATTGCCACTGCTGGGTCAGACCAATGGTCCATCCTGCCCAGCAGTCCGCTCACGTGGCGGCCCCTAGGTCAAGACCAGTGCTCCAAATGAGTCCAGTCTCACCAGTTTAGCATGAACTTGTCCAACTTGGTCTTGAAACCCTGGAGAGTGTTTTCCCCTATAACAGCCTCCAGAAGAGCGTTCCAGTTTTCTACCTCTCTCTGGGTGAAGAAGAATTTCTTTACATTTGTACGGAATCTATCCCCTTTCAACTTTAGAGAGTGTCCTCTCATTCTCCCTACCTTGGAGAGGGTGAACAGTCTGTCTTTCTCTACGAAGTCTACCCTTCAGTATTTTGAATGTTTCGATCATGTCCCCTCGCAGTCTCCTCTTTTCAAGGGAGAAGAGGCCCTGCTTCTCCAATGTCTCACTGTACGGCAACTCCTCCATCCCCTTAACAATCTACAGGCACCTCAAAAAGAAATTGCAAATCATCTGCGTATAGCCAAGTGGGGTCATAAATAAATTGAATAACAAAGCAGATATTGCCGAACCCTGAGGTACTTCACATACCAGATCAAAAGTTCCGTTCATGCATCTCGTTTGGCCACACAGTAATTTCTGTTAGCAAGAAATGACTCAGACCATTTCAGCACTGTTCCAGCCAAGCCAAATGTATGCAGACGCTCTAAAAGTATGAAATGATTGGCTGTATCAAATGCAGAAGCCACATACAAAGACACTAACAAAAAATGCTTCCCTTTATCAAAACCTTTATGGATTTCTTTACAAAGGGATAAAAACATCAACTCACTATTATGACTTTTATGAAACTCAAATTGAAAATCATCTAGACCAGGGGTGTCGAAGTCGGTCCTCGAGGGCCGCAATCCAGTCGGGTTTTCAAGATTTCCCCAATGAATATGCATGAGATCTATGTGCATGCACTGCTTTCAATGCATATTCATTGGGGAAATTCTGAAAACCCGACTGGATTGCGGCCCTCGAGGAGCGACTTCGACACCTGTGATCTAGACAATCATAGGAAGATATAAAACCTCCAACTGCTGTAAAACCACTTTTTCCATTACTTTAGCTATAAATATCAAATTCTATATGGGCCAAAAATGTTCCAACTTTGAAACATCCAAAGATGAGTTCTTAAGTAGAGAATGAACTACCGTGAAATAATCATCTCAAGAGATGACCTTCAATACATCCGTTGAACATGGATTTAACTAACAGTTAAGAACATAAGAATTGCCGCTGCTGGGTCAGACCAGTGGTCCATCATGCCCAGCAGTCCGCTCACACGGCGACCCTCTGGTCAAAGACCAGCACCCTAACCGAGGCTAGCCCTACAGCGCCTGTTCTTGTTCAGCAGGAACTTGTCTAACTTTGTCCCTGGAGGGTGTTTTTCCTTATAACAGCCTCCGGAAGAGCGTTCCAGTTTTCCACCGCTCTCTGGGTGAAGAAGAACTTCCCTATGTTTGTACGGAATCTATCCCCTTTCAACTTTAGAGAGTGCCCTCTCATTCTCCCTACCTTGGAGAGGGTGAACAACCTGTCCTCCTAATAAACATATTAAAAAAATAATAATAATAAACAGTTGGACAACTTCATCGGATCAGTTGCCTGGAGAACCTTGGCAGAGCAAATTACATAACATAACATCGTACTACTTAGCCGTGTAACCATAGGTTCTATGCGGTTTACAACAGATTTTAAAAAAAAAAATAATAATAATTTAAGAACAATTTAAGGATGACTAGAGAGAAATTATTTGATCAAGTTTTTTGAAGAGAGATAGGTTTTCAGTTGAGTTCTGAAATGTTTGTAAGAATGGGCTTCAAGTAATAATTATTGAAATTCTTTATCGTGTGAAGCTGCTTGGCATGCTAAAATATGGTCGAGAGAGCCGATGTCAAGCGGGCAGCAAGTTAATGCTGCTGTTCATGCTGCAAACGTTAGAGGTATGGAAGAAGGAAAGCGGTGAGCTTGTGTGGCAGGAGGGAGCGGGGAGAGGGTTCCTCGGCCCTGATCACCTTTTGACCCTCGCTATGCCACTGCTCCTCCTCCTAGCGTTAATCAGAGACAGGGTTTCAGAAGCTATGAGAGTATTCTAAATTGAAAGGTCACAAACCTATTCCTGGTAGAGCCCTCCTTGAGGGCCGCAATCCAGTCGGGTGTTCAGGATTTCCCCAATGAGTATGCATGAGATCTGTTTGCATGCACTGCTTTCATTGTATGCTAATAGATCTCATGCATATTCATTGGGGAAATCCTGAAAACCCAACTGGATTGCAGCCCTCGAGGAGGGACTTTGACACCCCTGATCTAAGGTGTCAGATACCCTTCAACTGGCCCCAACTGTGGCACCCTAAAGCCAAAGACTGCACATACTCTATAGCAGGGGTCTCAAAGTTCCTCCTCGAGGGCCGCAATCCAGTTGGGTTTTCAGGATTTCCCCAATGAGTATGCATGAGATCTGTTTGCATGCACTGCTTTCGTTGTATGCTAATAGATCTCATGCATAGTTATTGGGGAAATCCTGAAAACCCGACTGGATTGCGGCCCTCGAGGAGGGACTTTGACACCCCTGGCCTACATTGCAGGTGTCGCTCGACGCAGTTGTCAATAAAAAAAAATGGTGCCATTTATAGAATCACACCTAGTGGTGTCTAAGCGGACTTAGCTAGGCATTCTAGACATAAGCGCTGCTTCATTAGGCCACTTTTCACTCCCTTACCCCCTCTTTTAAGAACGCATAGCGTGGGTTTTAGCACCGACAGTGGCGGTAAGTGCTCCGACGTTCATAGAATTCCTATTAGCGTTGGAGCACTGGATGCCGACACTAAAATCTGCACTATGCATTTGTAAAAGAGGGGGTTAATTTGGTGGCACCTATGTTGTATGCCTAACAATGCCTAGGTCAACCACGCTTATTCTCCACACTTAATTACACCTACTTTTTATCATAGGTGTCGTTACGCAACCCTAGGCATTGGATGGCACCTCCACTTAGGCGTTGCTAGGTGTACTAACAGTTCAGCACCAAGCTCTTAAATTACGTAATTTTTTTTTATTTTGATTGGCTGAAAACTGCCGTGGTCAATTCCAGCACTGATTCAGCCAATTAAAAAAAAAATAATAAGTTTGGAACCTCAGTCACAAGGGGGCACCCGCTCAAACTCAGAGGAGGGAAATTTAGTGGTGACACCAGGAAGTATTTCTTCACAGAAAGAGTGGTAGATCACTGGAACAAACTTCCGGTGCAGGTGATCAAGGCCACAAGCGTGCTCGACTTTAAGAATGAATGGGACATCCAGTGGGATCCCTACGTGGGTCGAGCAGCACTCAGACTTAATGGGGTGGGTCAGTAGAGTGGGCAGACTTGATGGGCTGTAGCCCTTTTCTGCCGTCACCTTTCTATGTTTCTACCTAAATAGGATGCTGGCCGTAAGTGTTATTTTATAAACAGTGTGCAACTCAGCTCTGTGTATAGAAGAGCGCTCCATGCTGATTTTTTTTTCTGCACCCAAATGTGGTCACCACGTGCTGAATCAAGTCCCATGTGTGCTTTATGCGTCTTTATGAAATTACTCCACTGAAATGTAGGAACTTGCTCTGAGGTAGGTTTCGAGGCCTGCCTAAGGGCTTCTTCTATTAAACTGCACTAGCAGTTTCTAGCGTGAGGAGCTGCGCTGAGCCCGCTGAGTTCCTATGAGCGTCGGGAGCAGCGCGGGCCATTCAGCGCGGCTCTCTGTGCTAGAAACTGCTAGCGCAGTTTAATAGAAGAGGGGACAAGTTTACACAGATATGCAACGCCATCCAGCCTCTGTCCTGGGAATTGCCTACACTTTGAAGACATAGAAACATAGGTGATGCATCGGGAGCACACACTTTTCGACTTCCATATCTCCAGCCAGTGTTAGAAACCTCTATATTCGTTCCAAAAAATCTGCATTATACACACAAAAAAGCTTGTAAAATGACCCCCAATATGACACTTCTAAGCAAGAAACGTAAAATAAACAGAATATAAAGCAGAATTTGTTCTTTCGTGTCTCCTGGTCAGGCACAATATCTGTCAAACATTATTTACAATGTTTTCTATGGGCTGTACTGGCACTTACTGAAGAAACCATCTCTCACATTTTAACCTTCACACTTAGTACCTAGTTATTACTATATATAAAAAATGTTACTTTCCTTGGACTCATTTCAAAATGAGATCTCTTTCATCTCCATTTTTACTGGATTTAATTAAACTTTAATTAAAAGCCATGAATAAAGCAGACTTTGGATTGTAGTCCAAGACAAGTATTACTGTAAAATATTAACTCTAATATGCAGCTAGGGCTGACGCTGTCACCTCTGGTCCTGGAGACAGGGTGACCTTTGGTGCTCTATGACTATACCAGAATTATTAATGCCAACTACAGCCTTCTCAAGGCCAGTAATTACATGTCCTGAGCATAAAGGAGGAAATTTAGAAAGCCATTTATCTACATAAAATTGTGGCTTATGTTTGAAAATAGCTTAAATCATAGGCATCGGAATGGGGGGGAGGCCTCAGGGGCCATGGCCTCCCCCAAAATTAGCGGTCGCCAGTAGGTGCCCACTCTCCCACACATTTCCTGACATTGCACTTTATATCTTCAGAGCAGGCCTGCCCATCCTACTTCCAAGGGCAAGGCCTGTTCATTGACGCTGCATGGCGGCTGTCCCGAAGATTTAGCATCCTGGGTTCAAATCCTGCACTGCTCCTTGTGACCCTGGGAAAGTCACTCAGTCCTCCATAGATAGATTGTGAGCCCACCGGGACAGACAGGGAAAATGCTTGAGTACCTGATTGTAAAACCACTTAGGTAACCTTGATAGGTGGTATATAAAATCCTAATAAACTTGAAACTTGATTTAAAGTACAACACTGGGAGGAGATAGGAGGTGAAGTCAAGTGCTGGTGATGGACCGTGCCACAGGATTCCTCTAGGGCTAGGGCGGAGTCCCCCAAACCAAACAACATTCCACTGCCTATGGCTTAAATAGCTTATTATTAAACTGTTTGGTCTACATGCAGGTTGAAGAATGCATAAGGAGAGCAGCTCTACAAATAAACATAATTTTTATTTTATTTTTAATATTTATTGATTTTCAAACTTCGATAGTGCGATACAAAAGGTAAATGAGACAAACTGCACAAAACACACTATTCACTATACAATTATTACATTAAACAATCATTTTCTGTCATCCTCATCTTCATTCTTAATATAATAATACATATGATGTAATTACAAATTATAAATAAATAATTTAACTATTCAAAATACATTTCCCTCTCCCCCCCCCCACCCTCCCTAGATGTGTAAGGAAATCTAATGATAAAGAAAGAAACATGACCCTTATTATAATGCAATAAAATTAGTCAATGGACTCCATACATCATTGAAGGGTTTACTAGTCCCTAAACGTTCCACCATCATCCTTTCATACTTATATGTGGGACACACATTTACCCACCAAAAAGTGAAATTGATCCTATCATGATTTTTCCAATTTAAATTACATTAATCAGCGCTCAATTGAACGTGCCATTAAAAAACAATTAATTAGCTGGAAACCGCCTACTGTTTCAAGGTAAGTGTCTATACCGAGGTGTCTACTGGCAAGTAGGCATGATTAGGAGTGGATTTGGTGTAGCATGACTAGACACCTATCTTAGGTGCACTCATTTAGGCCAAGGGAACCCTGGCCTTTATGGCAGTGCATCTAAGGATTCAACATCTACCAATACCCAAGAACACTGAGGCACCATTAGGTGTGATTCTATAAACGGCATGAAGTTGTTGATCGAAAACCGCACCAAATGGTGCCTAGGAATTTAGGCTTGGATGCACTAAAATAGTCGTTAGGACCGTGTGGGTCGCTGTAGACCAATTTTTTGTCCGATTTTAAAATAGTGATTGATTCTCCAATGACTTTGCAGAGGTCTGCTGTAATCCCACCCCGCCAGTCATTGGAAAACTAACTTTGATGCATACGCAGAGCCAGTAAAGGAAACCCGAACAACTGAACCATAGGGGAAGCCCTGAAACAGCCTCCTGCCATTCAGCTGTTTGGGGCAGGAAGCCTTTATTTTTATCCTTTAATGGACACAGATGTACATGTGCTACCCACACACAATACCTGTCTCCATTAAAAAAAAAAAAGTTGTGCCACTCCCTGAAATGACATTCCACCCCCCACCCCCCACCCCCAGTGATGCCCCAAATTTAATAAAAGAGACAGGAGGGATGCCCACTCCCTCCTGCCTCGGTCATCAGGACCCCTCAACACTCCCCCCCCCCCCCGCAAAGATCATGACCACCCGGACACCCTTCCCCCCCCCCCCGGTGAAGTTCAAGCACCCCCCACCCCGGACACCAGCCACAGACCTCCCCACCCACAAAGATTCTTGGCAGGAGGGATGCCCACTTCCCTCCTGCCTCTGCCACTCAGCTCCCCTCATACCACTCAACCCACCCCTATACCTTATTTGGAAGAAAAGAGCAGGAGGAATGCCCAGTCCCTCCTGCATCAGGCCTGCCTCTCCACAGGGGAGGGGCCAAAGGCTCCTTAGCCAATCATGACCTTTGGATCCTCCTAGTGTATCCCAGAATGCATCGGGCAGGGGCCTAAGCCCTTGATTGGCTCAAGTATCTATGGCTCCTCCCCATGGCATTTATAATCAATGATAGATACCCTCTACTACTACTACTACTACTACTACTACTACACAAAGGAGAATAGCGATATGATCCTTGGGGTGGTATTCTGAAATCTTTTCCTTTGTTAGGCATTGAAAGTATTCAGTTAACCTTGTGGGAATCTGGTTTATAGTGGGTTGACAAATATTATTCCTCCCACATATACGGCACGTTGCAATTGTACATGATAAATATTGCATGCTAAATTTTAGAGAATAGCAACTAGGTGCGGTTATGTGCATAAATCCAAATTAGTGTCAATCAACTGCAATCAATGCCAATATTGATTGTGCCAATTATGGCCTAATTAAAGCATCACACGCAAAACTGATAGTATGTATGAAAATCACATATAAGGCTCATGAATTTGCATGCAGAGATTAGGTGAGCAGTTGCAAAATTATTCTTAAGTTCAGCAACGTGCTAACCTGCTTTTGACGTGAGTTTGAAAAGCTGTTAACGTGCATTTCCTCCCACTCTCTTTTTGAAAGTTATGACAGTGAAGGCCGTCTGACCAATGTAACACGTCCCACAGGGGTGGTGACTAGTCTTCACCGGGAAATGGAAAAGTCCATCACCATTGACATTGAGAATTCCAACCGAGATGATGATGTCACGGTTATTACCAACCTCTCCTCCGTTGAAGCCTCCTACACTGTGGTTCAAGGTAAGCTTAAAAAGGAATCTCTAGAGCCACAGTATTTATCTTATGCAACAAGAACAAAAGTTTCCTTTTGTGTTCCATCTACAAAGTTAAGTCCATAATGTGTTACTTTCAGACCACCATGTCAACTCTTCTCCATGGATTCAACTCACCCATGGGACTTTTACTTATTCTCATCATAATACGCACAACAACCCCATCATAACAGTGAAGTATTTCTATGAATGCTTGTTTAATTAAGTATTTCAACAATGGAGGAAAAAGCCTCAGACCTTAAGCCACAATGAGCATCACCTAACAATTTCTGTGGCTGAAACCAACTGACCGCATTGCCAAAAAACTTTCATCAAATGTTATGCAAATAGAAAAAAAAGAATTAAATTTAACAAGTGTGTGTATATATATATATTCTAGTCTTTAAGCCCGTTACATTAACGGGTGCTAGAATATATGTCTGTCTTTTTTTTCTTTCTTTCTGTCTCTCTCCCCCTCCATTTCCCTGTGTAGCGCTGTCTCTGCTTTCCTCCTCACTTTGCACTCTCCAGCTGTAACATTACTGCCTCGCTTTTTCTCCTGCAAGCATGTCTGCTCTCTTTCTCATCCCCAGTCT
Organism: Geotrypetes seraphini; assembly: GCF_902459505.1. NCBI lineage: Eukaryota > Metazoa > Chordata > Amphibia > Gymnophiona > Dermophiidae > Geotrypetes > Geotrypetes seraphini. Next base: position 32,427,673 of record NC_047101.1, on the reverse strand, counting down.
CTTTGCCTCTTCTTGCAGGGGTCTCTGCTCTACTTTCTCTATGTGTTCCTTATTCCTGCAAACCTCTATGCTGTATTTTTTCTCTGTATGCTCCTGATCTTGTGTTTCCCTGTAGGTATTTATTCCTATTTTTTTTCCTTCTTCAGTCTTGGCTCTTCTTTCTCTGAACATTTCCTACCTCAGTCTTTCCAGTTTTCTTTCCTTCTTCAGTCTCGGCTCTTCTTTCTCTGAACATTTCCTACCTCAGTCTTTCCAGTTTTCTTTCCTTCTTCAGTCTCGGCTCTTCTTTATCTGAACATTTCCTACCTCAGTCTTTCCAGTTTTCTTTCCTTCTTCAGTCTCAGCTCTTCTTTATCTGAACATTTCCTATCTCAAATTTTCTTTCCTTCTTCAGTCTCAGCTCTTCTTTATCTGAACATTTCCTTCCTCAGTCTGTCCAATTGCAGCTCTCTTGCCCTCTAAGCCCCTGCTGCAAGTGGCTGTGCATGTCTTCTCTCCTGCTCCCCTTCCCCGACAAACCTGCGACTCCAGCAGCGTGTGCAGCACTCTACACACGCTGCTTCGGGGCCTTCTACTGCCCTGATTTACTCTGGCACGTCCCTGATGACATCATCAGAGACGCAGCAGAGCAAATCAAGGCAGTAGAAGACCCCGAAGCAGCATGTGTAGAGTGCTGCACACGCTGCTTGAATCGGAATCTTTTTTCGGCGCTTCCCTTCCCGCCCCTTGAGGTGTCGCCGCGGCTCCTCTCGATCCCCGCCAGCATCGGAAGCCTTCTCCAACGCTGGTGTGGCTCGTGAGAGGAGCCAACAGGAGAGCAGGATGTCCAGCGCTGGGGTCTAGTCCTTCCGGCGAGTGTAGGTAGGTGCTGGGGATTCGTGCATGCGCACTCCTGCGGCCACAGACCTACTAATCATGGAAGCACGCCGATAGATGTGCGCATGTGCGGCTAGCGTTTTATTATATAGGATATATATATATAGAGAGAGAGAGAGAGAGAAAAAAAAAAAGGGAGAGCTTTACTTAATATCCCGCTTAGATAAAAAAAATTGTCTAAGCAGCTTATATTCTAGATGTGTAGGGAAGAATGTGAGAGGACTAGACAAGGCGGCAAGCAAAAGGGGTCAAACTTCAAAATCAGTCCCCCACTGACAGTGATCATCAGTTTCACCACACGCTGCTTCCAGGTACAAGGACTGGAAAAGCTGAAAAACAAAGTTGCATTCAAAATCACAATTCAAAACAACATCACCCAAAAGGTAGCTTTAAAAGAACTTAGGCCTAGATTCTCAAAACTTTAACGCAATGGGAGAGATGCCCATTCTTTCCTACTGCATCACGAACCCCACCCCCCGCTTCTGACCCCTCTCCCCTGTACCTTTAATTATATGGCTGACTGGAGGGATGCCTACTCCCTCCAGCCAGCTGGCCCGCCTCTTCCAAAATGGGCCTGCCCCTCCCCGGTGCATCCTGAGATGCACCAGGGAGGGGTCTCAGGCTCTGATTGGGCCAGTTTGTTTAAGGCCCCTCCCATAGGGGCCTTATACAACCTAAGTTAATCAGAGCCTCTCTTTTGAAAATGAGCCTGATAGTCTTATTTTGTTGGACTTTTGTTGCTGTTTTTGTTGGTTTATTGTGTTCCATATTTCCTTTATGGCCGTGTCTGAGGGCTATATGCGAAGTAGTCTATAGTTTTACTTTTCAAGGAGATAATTGAGTTTTTTTAAATGTTTTTCATAACATACTTTATTTTTTATTTCAAGTTTGTCCTAAGATTGAGTTTTGAAAAGAATCTGTCATATTTTAACACAGATTTTTTTTTTTTTTAACTTCTTTGCTAATTTTCTTTTATTTCTGGTGTAATAAGATAATTAATTACAAAGTGCAGTGAACTAAAGCTTTGAATTAAACTAATGAGTTGAAATAAAAGCAAAATTAACTTGTAGGTTCACTTTGTTATCATTATAGCTTCACTGTTAGAATTTATTTCATTTTAACTCTCTGGTCCAAGGGAGCCCATTCTCCAGGAACTCCCAAAGGAGGGCAACTCTGGCCCAAGTACCCAGTAGAGGAAGGCTCTCAACCCAAGAACCTTTACATTGTAAAAACTCCATGAACCAGTAATACTGTACTTGAGCTTGATGAGGCATCTCCTGACTTCTATCATTTTCCAAGATAGCAGTATGTGAAGAGGATGTCAGGGAATGCTTTGATAGAACCAGGTAAATATTCTTTGAAAGTGTGAATAAACATGTGGATAAAGGTGAGCCGGTTGACCAAGTGTATCTAGATTTTCAGAAAGCATTTGATAAAGTTCCTCACGAGAGGCTCCTAGAAAATGAAAGTGCCATGGGATAGGTGGCAAAGTTCAGTTGTGATTATCGGATAGAAAACAGAGGGTAGGGTTAAATGGTCATTTTTCTCAATGGAGGAGAGTAAACAATGGAGTGTCGCAGGGGTCTGTACTGGGACCAGTGTTATTTAACTTATTTATAAATGATCTGGAAATTGGAACGACGAGTGAGGTGATTAAATTTGCAGATGACACTAAACTGTTCAAAGTTGTTGAAACGCATGCGGATTGTGAAAACTTGCAGATGGACCTTAGGAAATTGAAAGACTAGGCATCCAAATGGCAGATGAAATTTAATGTGGACAAATGCAAAGTGATGCATGTTGGGAAGAATAACCTGAATCATGGTTACCGGATGCTAGGGTCCACCTTGGGGGTTAGCGCCCAAGAAAATGATCTGGGTGTCATTGTAGACAATATGATGAAATCTTCCGCCCAATGTGTGGAGGTGGCCAAAAAAGCAAATAAGATGCTGTGAATTATTAAAATGGGATGGTTAACAAAACTAAGAATGTTATAATGCCCCTGTATCGCTCCATGGTGAGACCTCATCTGAAGTATTGTGTTCAATTCTGGTCTCCTTATCTCAAAAAAGATATAGTGGCGCTAGAGGTTCAAAGAAGAGCGACCAAGATGGTAAAGGGGATGGAAGTCCTCTCGAATGAGGAAAGACTAAAAAGGTTAGGACTCTTCAGCTTGGAAAAGAGATGGAGGAGATATGATTGAAGTCTACAAAATCCTGAATGGAGTAGAACTAGTACAAGTGAATCGATTTTTCGCTCCGTCAAAAATGATGAAGTTACAGGGAAATACTTTTAAAACCAATTGAAGGAAATTGTTTTTCACTCAGAGAATAGTTAAGTTCTGGAACCCGTTGCCAGAGGATGTGGTAAGAGCTGATAGCGTAACAGGTTTTAAGAAAGGTTTGGACAAGTTCCTGGAGGAAAAGTCCATAGTCTGTTATTGAAAAAGACACGGGGGAAGCCACTACTTGCCCTGTAATGGTAGCATGGAATATTGCTACTCCTTAGGTTTTGGCCAGGTACTAGTGACCTGGATTGGCCACCGTGAGAACGGACTACTGGGCTTGATGACCATTGGTCTGACCCAGTAAGGCTATTCTTATGTTCTTATTATTGGTCTATGGGTGTTGCTGGACATTTGAGAGCTTCCTTATGCCAGGTGCTTTGACCACAGATGCTCTGGGATCTGTGGGTCCTCGATTTGGGGATCCTATGAAGATTTTTAAAAACTTCCCATTTGCTTTCATTAAAGATAATGAAAACTTAAAATTTTACCTTGGGAAATGAAGTTTCAGCTCTGTCAGGGAATTAATAAAGTGCAGTAGTCTCTAAAGCATTTTTGCCAGTTCAGCCCAGATTTCTTTTTGTGCTACAATATTTTGTATATCGGAAGTGATCATAGCATACTGTAAGGGAGTGGGACAAACCCCAACCCACGCAAAGGGATTTTAGAGTCCTGTCTCCTATCCCTCGCAGTTATCTCAGACCCGCACAGCACTCCAAAGAAATCCACATACCACAACATGCACAGTTACAATTCCTTTTATTCCTTATTACTCTGGTTTCCCATGCACCAAATAGACAAGTTATACAAAAACAGAAGTTCTTTAGCACACAAAGCTCACACAAGCGTCTGACAAACTTTACGAGATGCAGCACTGGCAGCCACGGTCAAGGGCACCCGGAAGTGAGCAGATGTTGCCGTGATGACAACACGCTTAAAAATTATCAATACAAGAAGTACAGAGAGATCTTTACAGTTACGGCTCCCCAACTCTGGAACGCCTTATCCCTCTATCTGAGGGAAGAGACCTGGAATCCCTCCTGCCCTTATCTTAGTGGGGGTAGGGGGTCACAGGGGCAGGAGGGGTTGGGTTTCCTCCTGCCTGGATCATATTGGGGGGGGGGGGAATCAAAGGAACAGGAGGGGTTGGGATTTCTATACCGTGTCATCTCCCCAAAAGGAGGTTGAAGCGGTTCACATAAAAATCAATAATCTGAGTGAAAGTAGTTAAATTTGAGAGAAAATAACTGATTAATGAAGACCCTCATCCGACATCCTAGAGAGAAGAAGATAACTGATTTTCCTTCAAACAATTTTCTAAGAACTGTTGAAAGAAGTGTTTTCATAGATTTACAGAAAATCTGGAAGAAGAGAAGAGGGAATGCCATTCCAAATCATTGTAAAAGTATATGAGAAAGATCAAGCAATATATAAGGGTATATTACAGAAAGAGATTTGGCGTCTTCAACGTATTCAAAATGTCGCTATTAAGGTTATTACAGGATCTAAAAAAAATATGACCACGTTACTCCGTTGTTGATAAAGGCAAAATGGCTCCCCAGTATTTCTAGATAAATTGATTATCCCTCATGAACCATCTAGGACACTTAGATCCTCAAGCCAACATCTTCTTTTTGTTCCCTCGCCGTACAACAATATTTTCTGTTAACGGCCCCCACAATCGGGATTTCTTTACCTTTACACATCAGATCTGAAACCAATTTAGAGAAATTCAAAGGCGCCTTTAAAATGTTATTTATTCAAAGATGCCTTTGAACTCTAGATACTCCATCTAGGCCTGCCAGGTACTCTTTTTGTATTTGCTATTTGTCTCGTCCAGTCTCTTTTCTTTTTTTCCACAAAAATTCAGCAGCATAAAATGTGTTTCCTTTCTTGACTTTATTGTAGTTCTTTCCCCCTTTCCATGTATAATCTGTATGGTTTGTCCGTAGTTTGAAGATAACTGTGTTTTAAACTATTCTACCCCTTTGGAGGAGTGTGTGGTGCAGTGGTTGAAGCTACAGCCTCAGCACCCTTGGGGTTGTGGGTTCAAACCCCGTGCTGCTCCTTGTGGCCCTGGGCAAGTCACTTGGTCCTCTGTAGCCCCAGGTACGTTAGATAGATTGTGAGCCCACCGGGACAGATAGGGAAAATGCTTGTAAAACCGCTTAGATAACCTTGATAGGCGGTATATAAAATCCTAATAAAACTTGAAAACTTATTTTTATTAATATTGTACTTCCGTCTAGAATTTTGATAGGCCTGTAATCAAAATTTAAATAAACTGTAATATTACCGATAAAAATATGTGGCCATGCCTAAAATTGGGCGCTTACACTAGTATTCTATAACAGATCTGGCACACAAACATGCCATTATAGAATGCCAGCCGAGTGCCCAAATTTGTGGCTGCTAAATTGTAATGCTTTTGATTGAATTTCGTCTTTATTGCTCTAGATCAAGTGAGAAATAGCTACCAGCTGTGCAACAACGGCACTCTGAGAGTGATGTATGCCAACGGAATGGGCATTAGCTTCCATAGTGAGCCTCACATTCTAGCTGGCACTGTGACCCCAACAATTGGACGACGTAACATTTCCCTCCCGCTGGAGAATGGCTTGAACTCGATAGAGTGGCGACTACGTAAAGAACAAACCAAAGGCAAAGTCACCGTGTTTGGAAGAAAGCTCAGAGTAAGTCTGCCTTCTGCTACCGTTGTAGATTGATTTCTTTTAAAAATGTATAAAACGCTTAAAATCAAAGCAATGTGTCGTTGCAGGCTCCTTTTTTTTAATTCTTTCTTTTTCTTTTGGGGAGAGGACTTCTTCCAATAGCTACCAGGGGGCCACAAGAGTACGGGCCTTTGTCATCTTCTGTGTGTTTATCTGGGGTGGGGAGGAGTTGGGGTTTGGGGTTTTCGTTGGTTGGGTAGGGTTGGTGAACTGGGGGGGGGGGGGGGGGATTGCTGCTTTTGTTTTGTCTATCCTCAAATGTTGTATTGTTGGATGCTGGTTCTTTTGATTTTGTTCTGTTCCATGATGTTTATTGCTTAGCATTCACAATAAAAAAGATTTGAACATAAAATCAAAGCAATGTACAAAAATAACAAACTTATTATAAAGACAAGCCAAATGTACATCGAACAAAATTAACATTAACATATCTAACTTTATGAAGCAGGAGTTCTTACTTCATCTTGCTGCTACACTCTGTCCTGACTTTATGCTAATTCGCATTACTTAAGGTACAATATAAAGCGATTTTATATCTTTAGGTAAGCCACTTTGATTATAATAAAGCGGGATATCAAATTTTTAATAAACTTGGAAAGCTTGGATTTTCTCCCTGTGTCTCTAGTGACAGATACCGACAAACTTGGATTTCAAAGACCGTTTCTCTTGGTACATGATTAGGGTTACTAGATGGCTCCTGAAAAAAGAGGATGGATTGAGATATCCGGATTTCACTTCCATTGCTTTCAATGAAAGTAAAACCCGGGTGTCTCAATCCATCCTTCTTTTTCTGGAGCCGTATGGGTACCCAGTTAGCCCTAACAGACCTGGTCATTTAAATCATTTTGATTATCAGGCCCACCATTTTTATTTTTAGAGAAAATGTTTTCAGTAAATGTGCAGCTGAGATAAATCCGCAATTACGAATGTATCCCAGTTGTACAGAGAGCCAGCTGTGCCCTCTTCTAGCATGTGTGTTCTGTCAAAGCTCAGAATAACAACTTGAAAGAAAAAGAGGAGTCTTCCTTTGCCCAGCACAACGAGAAGCAAAACAAAAGAAAGGCAAAGCCGATGTCACAAGGGATTTTATTGAAAGTTCCTACTGGAAGTCCCAACTAGGATTCTGGTACCAAACTGATAACAGGATATTACTGTTGTATCTCTATTTAGGGTAGTCTTGAAAAAGACCTTTATGAACAGACTGAAAGAAGTACTGACAGCCAAACTTCTAAAGAAACTTGTCGAAGAACTCACAGTGAGAACCGATAGTGTGTAGGATAAGACATGGACAGTAAAGAGAACGCACATTTACTGAAAACACTTTCCCTAAAAATAAAAAAGGTGGGCCTGATAATCAAAATGATTTAAATGACCAGGTCTGTTGGGGCTAACTGGGAATTTTCAACGGCACTCAGTTGGTTGTGCCACTGATAATGCCCAGTTAGTGTTTAAGCCGAAATCAGCTATTTTTGGGTGTTCCAGGGGCGGAGTCAACACTTAGCCAATTAAGATACCTATACCTACTGTATCATTTCCTCTACCATAATCTCCCCAACCCTGAAATGTCCTGTCTAAATTAGATTGTAAGCTCTTCTGAGCAGGGACTGTCTATTGTATGTTAAAATGTACAGCACTGCATACGCCTTTCAGCGCTTTAGAAATAATAAATAGTAGTTGAAGTCCCAAGTATCTAGATAGATCCCAAGTAGCAAAACAGATTTTATACTGCTTATCCAAGGAATAAGCAGTGGATTTCCCCAAGCCATCTAAATAATGGCCTATGGACTTCTCGTTTAGGAAATTATGCAAACCTTTCTTAAACCTTAACGCTAACGGATTTCACCACATTCTCCAGCAACAAATTCCAGAGTTTAAATACACATTGTGTGAAGAAATATTTTCTCCAGCTTGTTTTAAATCTATTACTTAGTGGCTTCATTGCATGTCCTCTAGTCTTAACTAAACTTAAGGTTTAGTTTCGTTTAGTATTTTTGGAAAGGGTGAAAAAGCGACTCACATCTGCCCTTTCCACACTACTTATTATTTTATAGACCTCTGTCATTTCACCCCTGAGCCATCTCTTCTCCAAGCTGAAGAGCCCTAGCCGCTTTAGCCTTTCCTCATAAGGAAGTCATCTCATCCCTTTTATCGCCCTTCTCTGTACCTTTTCTAATTCCGCTATATCTTTTTTGAGATATGTGACCAGAACTGCAGACAGTATTCGAGGTACACACAGAGCGATACATGGGAATTATAACATTTTCATCTTTATTTTCCATTCCTTTCCTGATAATTCCTAACATTCTATTTGCTTTCTTGAGCTGAGGGTTTCGATGTATCCTCAACAATGACCCCTGGATCCTTTTCCTGGGCAGTGACTCCTAACACAGAACCCAGCATCACAGAGCTATAGTTCGGGTTCCTCTTTACCATATGCATCACTTTGCACTTGCTCACATTAAACATTAAACCTTGGCTCCCTCCAATTATTCCGCAAGCAACTGAAAACCTGGCTTTTCACTAAAATGTAATTCTATCCCCCCTTACTCTTCTCTTCTATATATAAGTTCATGTAAACCTTTTTTTTCCTTCTCTTCCTATATTTTAAGTTCTTGTAAACCGTGCCGAGCTCCACATCCGTGGAGATGATGCGGTATATAAACTTAAGGTTTAGTTTAGTTTAGTCATGTTCCATTTTGACGCCCAGTCTTCCAGTCTCACAAGGTCCTCTTGCAATTTTTCACAATCCTCTTGCAATTTAAGAACTTTGAACAACTTTGTGTCATCAACAAATGCATTTATCTCACTAGTTATTCCTATCTCTAGATCACTGATAAATATGTTAAAAAGAAGCGGTCCCGACACTGACCCCTTGGGAACCCTACTATTTATCTTCAAAAAATACCCTTCTCAAAAAACAGACAGTTTTTTGAGAAGGGTATTTTTTGAAGAATTATTTGTTCTTTCTCATCCCTGTATACAATTTACCCTTCTCCATTCAGAATATTGACCAGTTAAACCAGGGGTAGGGAACTCCGGTCCTCGAGAGCCGTATTCCAGTCGGGTTTTCAGGATTTCCCCAATGAATATGCATGAGATCTATTTGCATGCACTGCTTTCAATGCATATTCATTGGGGAAATCCTGAAAACCCAACTGGAATACGGCTCTCGAGGACCGGAGTTCCCTACCCCTGATTTAAACCCACTCTCTGTTTTCTGTCTTTCAATCAGTTCTCAGTCCATAAAATAATATTGCCCCTATCCCATGACTTTATAATTTCCTCAGAAGTTTTTCATGAGGAACTTTGTCAAATGCCTTTTGAAAATCCAAATACACAATATCAGCCAGTTCACCTTTATCCACATGCTCATTCACCCCTTCAAAGAAATGCAGTAGATTGGCGAGGCAAGATTTCCCTTGACTAAAACCATTATGGCTTTCTCTCATTAATCCATGCTTATGTATATGTTCTGTCATTTTGTTCGTTATAATAGTCTCTACCATTTTGCCCAGCACTGACGTCAGACTTACCGATCTATAATTTCCCGGATCACCACTGGAACCCTTTTTAAAATTGGCATTACGTTAGCCACCTTCTAGTCTTCTGGTACTATGCTGTTTTTTAAAGAAAAATTACAAATGACTAATAATAGCTCTGCAAGCTCATTTTTCAATTCTATCAGCACTCTAGGATGTATACCATCCGGTCCAGGTGATTTGCTACTGTTCAGTTTGTCAAATTGACCTATTACATATAGAGATTTGTATGAGTTTCTTTGATTCATCAGAACTGAATACAGTTTACTCCCTCACATCTTCCTCTGTGAAGACCGAGGCAAATTATTCATTTAATCTCTCTTCTATGGCCCCTTTTATCCCTCAATCATCTAGCAGTCCAACCGATTCTCTTCTCAGCTTCTTGCTTTTAATATACCTAAAAAATGCTTTTACTGTATGTTTTTGCTTCCAGTGCAATCTTCTTTTCAAGATCTCTCTTCACTTTCCTTATTAGCACCTTGCAATTTGACTTGATATTCCTTGTTTTGTTTACAATTTTTTTCATTTGGATCTTTCTTCCACTTTCTGAAGGATTCTCTTTTAATTCTAGTAGCTTCTTTCACCTCACTCGTTAATCACATTGGCTGCCATTTAGTTTTCCTTCTTCTTTTTTTCATACATGGAATATATCTAGTCTGGGCTTCCAGGATATAAATTTTAAATAACATCCATGTCTGATGTATACTTTGGCCTTTGCAGCTTCACCTTTAAGTTTCTTTCTCCTGTCTTTAGTCTCTTTTTTTGTAAGTTAAATACTGTTGTATTGGATTTCCTGTGTAAACTTATTCCAATCTGTTATGATCACTTTTATCAAGTGGCCTCTTTCATCAATTCATGTGCTCCACTAAGAACTAGATCTAGAATTGCTTCACTTCTTGTTGGTTCCTGAACCAGCTGCTCCATAAAGCAATCTTTGATTTTATTAAGGAATTTTATCTTCTTAGCATGCCCCGTTCCCTCCTTCTTAGGGGTTATCCATTGCTTTGGTACAAACTGAGGAGCTAAGGCACAAGGACACAAGTGACACAAGGAGGCAGAGTTGGAAAATGTAGATATTGCCTTCTGCAATCCTCACGGGCGAAGGGATGAAACCCACTTGTCAAGACTCACATCTCTTTATACTAGAAAGAAGATTATTGAAGTAAGAACCTGATCTTCCCTTGACCCAGGTACGGTACCTTTAAATAACATATAAACCAATTTTATTATAACATAGTAATATAGTAGATGACGGCAGATAAAGACCCGAATGGTCCATCCAGTCTGCCCAACCTGATTCAATTTAAATTTTTTAATTTTTTCTTCTTAGCTATTTCTGGGCAAGAATCCAAAGCTCTACCCGGTACAGTGCTTGGGTTCCTACTGCCGAAATCTCCGTTAAAACCTACTCCATCCCATCTACACCCTCCCAGCCATTGAAGCCCTCCCCAGCCCATCCTCCATCAAATGGCCATATACAGACACAGACCGTGCAAGTTTGCCCAGTACTGGCCTTAGTTCAATTTTTAATATTATTTTCTGATTCTAGATCCTCTGTGTTCATCCCACGCTTCTTTGAACTCAGTCACAGTTTTACTCTCCACCACCTCTCTCGGGAGCGCATTCCAGGCATCCACCACCCTCTCCGTAAAGTAGAATTTCCTAACATTGCCTTTGAATCTACCACCCCTGAACCTCAAATTATGTCCTCTGGTTTTACCATTTTCCTTTCTCTGGAAAAGATTATGTTCTACGTTAAATAGCCCACCCTAGCCTATCCTCCACCAAATGTCCATATACAGACACAGACTGTGCAAGTCTGCCCATTACTGGCCTTAGTTCAATTTTTAATATTATTTTCTGATTCTAGATCCTCTGTATAACCACATAAAGGTGGTATATCAAGCCCCATCCCCTTCTCCTCCCCTCCCCCTTTTCTATAAAGAAGGAATTTAACCATCAGCCTCAGAATAGGACTACATTGATGGCTTCAATATCCTCACTACATATATTTATATTTAGTTCGTGTGTTCCCTTTCATATACTGGGATTGTGGTATTGGTTGAATCAATCTTATTTACGGTGGGGGGGGTTTTAAAATGTATTTAAGACATACCAGAATTCCATTTTCATGAAAGCCAAATATTTCATACATGCTTGCAATGCTAATTCTCCTGGCCGGGCTGTCAGAAATAACACCCAATGTTTTCCCTCTGCTATTGTCTCTACGGCCTTAGCAAAAGCAAAAACAAATCCCACAGTTTAATTCATAGTTTCAGCATGGGAATATTAACTCTGGATATTAATAATGAAGCCCTTTTCTCTGACAAGTGTCCATCAGATCTTCCAGAGGCTGTTCTAGGGGAAAACACCCTCCAAGGATTCAAGACGAAGTTAGACAAGTTTCTTCTGAACAGGAACGTGCGCTGGCAGGGCTAGTCTCAGTTAGGGTGCTGGTCTTGGACCAGAGGGCCGCCGCGTGAGCGGACTACTGGGCATGATGGACCACTGGCCTGACTCAGCAGTGGCAATTCTTGTGTTCTTATTTTTTAATTAAAAAAACAAACGAGCGCCTGATGTAAAATGTTTATAATCCTGATGCCAGTTATTAAAAAGTTAATAGAGGTACTCGAGGTAATTAACTCAAGTTAAATGCACGAGTCGTCTTTGTGAATCCGTGCCAGGGTTTGGTTTATTGCAGTCATGTTTATGCAATATCAAAACACAATTTTATCTATCGACACCTCTGCCTTTAATTGTCTGTTGCTAATTCCTGCAACAACACATATCCATTTAGCTAGCTTGAATGAGAAATCACTCTGGGATTATAACAGGTTGAGTGGACTGAAAATATAATTTGGAAATGAGAAGGAAAGGATGACTTTATATTAGCATCTCATTTCTCAGTGACTCTAGGTTTGTCTACTTGACATACCGAAGGGATTTTAGGATTTAGCTCAGGCCTTTTTTTTTCAGTAGTGGCTCAAGACAAGGTTTGCTTCAGCGGTTTTATAGAGTGGCATTTTTAATGGTTACAGGTGACAAAAACCTCTAAACAGCAAGCACTGTTTTGATCGCTGCCTGTATATACTGTGGAAGATTTTATTCCACTCAGTTCTCATCAAGAGAAAATTGCAGATGAGATTCTGTTCACTGTCTTTGTCTTACTAACACAGCAGAGGATGAGATTTTTTTTTTTTTAGTTCAAAAATTTTTTTATTGAGTTTGGTATATAAAGTACAATAAATGTTAACAAGGCAAGAAACATGCACGATTTGATATCAAGTTTCAAGTTCAAGTTTAATATGTATTTGATTAATCGCTTTGTCATTATTCAAAGCGATTTACACGTAATTAAAATTACAATATAAAAGAAATTTTAAAATAGATAAAGACTAACGGGACACAGACAATTACGACACGAACTGGAAACGAAGGGATAGGTAGGGGAAGAAATTACAATATATTATAGCAGAATGGGAGACAAAAATGGAAAACACATATGGAAGGGATAAAAATAAAGATGATTGAATAAAGGTTGTGGAGAAAAGAAAAGATTAGTTCCAAGACTTATAAAATATTATTAAAAGAAATCAATAGTGTTAAATTGCGAAGGCATCGTTAAAAAGGAAAGTTTTCAGTTTACTTTTGAATTTTTCTAAATTGATTTCTTCTCTTAGATAACTGGGGAGAGAATTCCAGGTTTGGGGAGCTGTGACTGAAAAGATATACTGCCGGCGCGTATTTATTATTTTTAGCGAGGGGATCGTTAATAAATGCTGTTCATCTGATCTTAAAGTTCTATTAGAAGAGTAAGGGATTAATAATTTATGAATAAAAGCCGGAGTTTTGAAAAGAAGAGATTTAAATGTGAGTAAGCTAAGTTTGTATATTATTCTGTGGGCCACTGGAAGCCAATGGGCTTCCTTAAGAAGAGGAGTTATATCCTCGAATATACAGTATAAACTCGTTATAACGGAGTCACTTATAATGAAACCTCGTCTATAGCGGACGAGGTCTACTGGTCCCAGCTGTGCGCCTTACAAACATGCAGAAAATCATCGCATATAGCGGACTCGCATATAAAAGACTTTCGGATATAACGGACAAACAATTTGGTCCCCAGAGCCACTTTTAGCTGTAGTTTTGTTGGGTTATAATGGACATGCAGGCTCCACCTACAAGGCGCGTGGCGTGCCGGTGATATAGTATCAAAATGCAGCCCAGGAGAAAATGACAGAGTATTTTTCTTTCCAGTACAGTACGACATAATGCTTTAGAACATCTTTTAGTGTTCTCGTTTTGCAATCATTTTGTGCCGTACCAATGTTTTGTTGAGTTTTGTTATTGATTTTGCTGATATGCTGGTGCAGTGACTGTTGTTCATTGATTGTACGTTGTTTCAAGTTGACTTAAATAAAGTTTTAAAAAATGCAACTCTGGATATAAGGGACTCTGGATATAGCGGACTGTTTTTTCAGGTCCCTTGAAGTCCATTATTGTGAGATTATACTGTACCATCTTTCTGTGGTTACAATTAGAGAATACCTATTCCTTCAAAAGTAATGTCTTTGGCTAATCTTAACCTTAACCTAACTGAAAGATGGTGTGATCTTTGTCCAAAATAGTCTTTGACACAATGTATATTAATGATTATTGTCCTATAAGCGTTTTATAGGGAAAAAGGTGACCTCAAGTGCTTGCGGCTATATGATTTTTGATCTTGTCATAACAGCCTAATGCAAGCTATAATTAGTCCCTTATATTTTCCCTTTGTAACTTTTCCAGGGCCACAAGGAGCTGCAATGAGAACTGAACCCAGTTTCTCAGCCTCTCAGTCCACTGCACTAACCATTACACTCTGTTCCTACAACCGTCAAGCGCAGTTTGGGATCTGCCACTGTAAGCCTTTGTTTGCAGTAGCAATGATTTCAGCTGTCGTTATATTTTCTTTTTCCTCCATAGTTGGGGCATTGCACTGAAAATGGATGGCTGTTTCCTAAATCTTACAACCATGAGCCCTGATTCTAGTCCTCTAGGTATCACTCCCACACAATGATTACAACTTCCCCCGAGATCCTGCAAATAAGAACATAAGAAGCGCCAACTCCGGAACAGACCCTAGGTCCATCAAGTCCGGCGATCCGCACACGCGGAGGCCCCGCCAGGTGTACCCTGGCATAGTTTTGGTCCCCATATCACTCCAAGCTTCTCGTAAAGAGAAGTGCATCTAGCCTACCCCTACCCATGTCACTTCATGCCACTCATAAGGAGATGTACATCTAACTTACCTTTAAATCCTAGAATGGTGGATTCCGCAATTACCTCTTCTGGGAGAGCATTCCAGATGTCCACCACTCGTTGCGTGAAGCAGAACTTCCTGATATTTGTCTTGAACTTGTCCCCCCTTAGCTTCAGCCCATGTCCTCTTGTCCGTGCCACATTGGACATTGTAAATAACGTTTTTTCCTGCTCTATTTTGTCGATTCCTTTCAGTATTTTGAATGTCTCGATCATATCCCCTCGTAGTCTCCTTTTCTCAAGGGAGAACAACCCCAGTCTCTTAAGTCTTTCCTCGTAATCCAGGTTCTCCATACCTTTCACCAGCTTTGTTGCTCGTCTCTGCACCCTCTCTAGCAGTATGATATGCTGCCCTTTGTCCCATGGCTTATCCAGAGAGTGGAAATTCTTGGGACTTCTGGCATAGTATTATAAGGATTTTACTATCGTAGTGCAAGGGAAGGGCAGGAGGGTCGGGGCAAGAGCAGGGTGGCAATTCGGGGCAGGCAGGAGAGAAGAGGCAATTCGGGGCAGGCAGAAGAGAAGAAGAGATTCGGGGCAGGCAGGAGATCGGGGCTGAGAGCAGAGAAGCAGGGCAGAGAGCTAGACGGCAGAAGGCAGGGCAGTCGGAAAGGACCTCAACAACTAGTCCTCAGGAGTCGCTTATTTTTGGATCGGCCATCCCAGTCGGTGTTGCTTTTTCATTTTAGTCAATCACTTCCTGCCTGCATTTGAATGCCGTTCCCCCTCATTTGCTTGCGTGGATTGGAGGATGATCGGGAAGTTAGTGAATCGGGTCATAAAGGGGTCGCTAAGTGGTCGGAAGTTGATCGGTGGTATGCGTAATTTATATGAGAATGTTCACATTTATAGTTCAATATATTTGCTCCTTTTGGTTCCTGTGTCTGAATTTGTTTATGGTAGGTGCTACGAACAAGTAGACCCTATTGGAGGAGGGCCTTCATGTCTGGTGTGTGGCAACCACATCTGCTATTTGCTAAGTTTAAGAGTGTAAATAATCTTTTTTTTATTATAATTTCCACAAAAGCAGCTGCAGAGGTAAGAAACAGTTGTGTGTAGGTAGCAGAACAAAAGAAAAATTGCCTGCCAGATAATTTTCTGTCATGATATGTGAATTAGTGTTCCAAGGGAAAGTGGGAGTTAGTAATTTTGTTTTGGTTTCCATATAATTAATATGACATTGTAATTACGCTCTGTACTGGTACTTACTTTACAAATCACAATGAAGCTACTGAATTATCGACGTAGAAGCTATCATGAGCTTTCTTTCTGGTAATAATGTGTGTACATATTCTTTTGTATAATGGTTGCAGAGAGCTGGTATTTAAATTCATTACAACAGGGAAAAAATATGACAGAGTCAAATCTGCATCTGAGCATACGAGGAGCCAACAATTCAGGTTTGAAATAAAAGTATGTTTATGTAGGTGCAAAGCTTGAAGCTTGAAGACAGCAAAGCTGCATATTGCCACACGGGAGACTGAAGTTCCACTCCAGGGATGATACAAACATTATTATATTTATTTATTCAAAAATGTATATACCACATACATAAAATCTTGTTTTCCTACGATTATCACATATCTAAACAACATCGTTAATCATCCCTGTTATAAACAGGGGTAGAGCGCAAATTCAGTCAATTCGGAAATACAAGCAAAGCTTTAAATCGAACATTGATGTCAGAAAAATTCTAAAACGCGATTATCAACTGAAATATATCTTAGCATAAGAAGGCATTGGCCAATAATTGAGTTTTCAGCATTTTCTTAAAATTCATCCTCCCCAGACAAAACCGCAGGATACCAGGCAAGGCATTCCATAATTCTATGCTAGACAGCCACCTAGAGTAGCTCGATTTTGGGGGTGGCAGTTCTAACCTTTGCAAAGCTAGTTTTTTTTTATTCTACATCAGTCAGATGTTACTTTGATCATGACACTTCTCATTCACTGATCCTATAACTTTTAACCACCAGGCTTAAATATCGGAACATCGTCTGTCTTGGCTGTGCCTGTTCTCTACTTAAGAAACTTCAATCCATCCCAAATACAACCATAAGATTTCTTTGCCATGGCCACAGTTATGATTATATTTCCCCTTTACTTTGGTTACTGATAGAAAAACCATATTATTTTCAAACTCCTAACATTGACTTTTCAGGCTCCTAATGTTGACCTTTCTGGCATATAGAACAGCTTGTCCCATATATCTCATATCTTCCACCATACCTTACTCCCCAGCAAATGTGCTTCAGTCCCTGAATGATCATTGCTTTGTCGGCCCTAATCCCAGGAGTCTACAAGACATAGGAATCTTCTTTGCTGCACCCTCACTCGGGAACACATTACCTACAGCCATAAGAAAAGAGCTCATGTTTGAACCATTTAAATCTGATCTAAAAACAAGGCTTTTCAAGCAAGCCTTCCAAATAAGCTAGGTCAGGCAATCTATATCCTGTCTCAGTCTCTCTCCCACCTCCATTCCCAATGTTACCTTCTCCCAGTCTATTGGAACTCCTTTACCCCTTTATCCAAGGTTACCTTGCCAAAGTCTCCTATATAACTCGATCTTGAATGAATGTCCCTTTTCAGTCCGATTATTGCAGGTCCTTTCCTTTTTCACTGATAATTGTTTCTAATATGTAAACCACTTTGTTCTGCCAGTTAGCTAAGGCAATATATCAAGTTTAAAGAAATGAAATTAAATGAACTCTTCCCTTCCAGATAGCATGGACAGAGGAGAAAAGGAGGCGGCTACAGAATGGACCAGGGCAGTGGTCTCAAACTTGAGGCCCATGGGTACTATTTTGAGGCCCTCAGTATTATAAAGAACTAGTGTTTAAACCCGTTACATTAACGGGTGCTAGAGTAGATGTCTGTCTGTCTGGTTTTTTTTCTTTCTTTCTCTCTCTCTCCTTGGACGCTGTCTGTCTGTCTCCCTGGCCCCCTGCCTGCCTGTATTTCACTGTTGTGCCATGCCTGCATGTCTCTATGTGGCCCCCTTCTGTTCTCCCCCTAGCAGAACAAAACATGATTGCTGTCTGCTCCCCAGCACACCCCTCCCCCCAAAGCAGCCCCTTTCCCTCTTCCCCTGGCCCCCTGTTGTGCCATGCCTGCCTGCTCCATGGCCCCCTTCTGTTTCCCCTCCCAGAGCAAAGCATGATTGCTGTCTAGCCCCCAGTACACCCCTCCCCCCAAAGCAGCCCTATTTCCCTCTCCCCCTGGCCCCCCTGTTGTGCCATGCCTGCCTGCTTCATGGCACCCTTCTGTTCCCCCCATGATTGCTGTCTGCCCCAGCATACCCCTTCCCCCAAAGAAGCCCCCTTTCCCTCTCCCCCTGGTCCCCTGTTGTGCCTTGCCTGCCTGCTCCGTGGCCCCCTTCTGTTCCATCCCCTCCCATTCTTACCATCCCTCCATCCATGGTTCCTGGTGTCTTTGGCCCACCGGCACGAACCGCTGCTGCTGCTGCTGCTTCTTCTCTTCAACAAAGCAGCCTGCTGAGGTTTGCAGGCCGCTCTCCACATTGGTAGCACATTCCCTCTGAGTAGGGACCGTGTATTGTATGTTAAAATGTACAGCGCTGCGTATGCCTTTCAACGCTTTAGAAATAAATAGTAGTAGAAGCATGCCACAGAATGGCTAAGCATCACATATGCAGTCAAATCCATAATAGCTACCAGTGATAGGAAAACATTTTGGTGAAGAGGAAATCCTTGTAGATAATAACTCAAGTTTATTTTTCATGTTATAGTTGGATCAGAAAAAATGGAACACAATAATGTAAATACTTAGAACCAACAGGGATGTCAAAAAAAAATCTCATTTAAAGACTCCTGTTTTATTAATGGCACATTTTGAATTAAATTACTTAAGAACATAAGCAGTGCCTCCGCCGGGTCAGACCATAGGTCCATCCTGCCCGGCAGTCCGCTCCCGCGGCGGCCCAAACAGGTCACGACCTGTCTGAATCACCAGAAGGGGCTCCCTTGCCACCTTGGTTTCCCATTGAGTCCTATCTTCCCATCGAAGTCCTAACCCTCCGGTCTTGCACATGCTCGACCTGGTTGGGTTTCTATACTTATTACCTGGTTAGCTTTCTATACTTGTGTTACATCCCAGCACCTCTCTCAGTATCCCACAATCCCTTTATCCCTCAGGAATCCGTCCAATCCCTGTTTGAATCCTTGTACCGTACTCTGCCTGATCACTTCCTCTGGTAGCGCATTCCAGGTGTCCACGACCCTTTATGTGAAAAAAAACTTCCTTGCATTTGTTCTGAACCTATCTCCCTTCAGTTTCTCCGAATGCCCCCTCGTACCTGTTGTCCCCCTCAGTCTGAAGAATCTATCCCTATCCACCCTCTCTATGCCCCTCATGATCTTGAAGATCTCTATCATATCTCCCCTGAGCCTCCTTTTTTCCAGAGAGAACTTAAATGTTATTAGATTATAGATGTGGCCTAGATTCTAGGATTCGGTCTCTAGGTAATCTGTGCACTAGTTTTTATTATGTACTCCAATTCTTAGAAATTTTACAGTGAAAGTTATAATATAATAGAGTTTATCCAAGCAATGATTTGCTATTAGCATCATCTATCCAGCAATAAAATTGTCTTCTCTTTTTTTTATTGCAATTTCAAAATAAAGTTTTAGAGAAGCAAATTAGGCAAAGAGAACATAAAGTCATAACAAAAGAAATATACATTAAAAAAAAAAATTTACCCAATGATCTGTGCACTCCACACAACAGTGTAGCGAGAAATTAAGAAATAATGACAAAGTAAGTTAAAGATACAACAACAGAGGCTTAACATTTCCACTCTTATCTCCTCATGCATCAGGCTGACTCTTCTAATACAAAAAAAAAATCAAAAGGAAGCGCGCAATATTTTTACTCGCATGAAAAGTTTTCGACTAAACTCGGTCTACAAAAGAGTAGCTTAAAATGCTCTGGGATAAACTCAAAGTGGAAGCAAACAAACTTATCAGGGATTAGAAGGCAACTCTAGTCATTGGGAAGAAAAGCCATTGCCGGGCGACTTCTAGAGTATAAATGGTGCCTAGCAACAGATACACGAATGCAGGAGAGTCTACCTCCTCAAGGTAGAACAAAAGAAGCGACCTGGGTTGCTCAATCTGTTTATTAGGGGTCTTAACAGTGAATAAACAGATTGAGCATCACAGGTCGCCTTGCAACAGATAACAGCTAGGCACCGTTTGGCTCGGTTATCAATCAACTGCTAGGCCTCTTTTATAGAATCACACCTAGCGTCGCTTAAATCAGCTTAGGCCTGGCCTAATTTACTGGCGCCTAGCACAGACGCCTACCGACAACTTAGCCATTCCATTCCCATTAACTGCCATTAAATATGCTTACTTTTTAGCTCTGGAACAACCTTACCTCTCCTCTTAGGAATCTGAGCTCCCTCCAACTCTTCCGTAAACATCTGAAAACCTGGTTATTCTCAAAAATGTAACTCCTCCTCCCTCTCTGGTTATTCTAGTCCTCTAAATTTTCTCTTCATTTTGCCTCTTCCCTCCACTGGAGTTCCTTTCTACCCTAACTCTTGTTAACCGTGTCGAGCTTTACGAATGTAGAGATGATGCAGTATACAAACCTATTAGATTAGGTACTGGTAGGTGCCTCGCCGAGTTCCACATGGAACTTAAATGAATCGGGTTTTGTTTTTTTTTTTAATTGGCTTTTAATGGCATTTTCAATTCCCATTACAGTTAAGGCAATTAAATAATTTTGAGTTCTGCGTGGAACTTGGCTAGATACCAGCAAACCAGCCCCCCCCCTTCTTTTACAAACCTGTAGCACGGTTTTTAGCGCCAGCTGCAGCGATAACAGCTCCGACGCTCATAGAATTCCTATGGGCGTCGGAGCTGTTACCGCTGTGGCCCGCGCTAAAAACTGCGCTAAGGTGTTGTAAAAGGGGATAGGTGCCATTTATAGAATCACTAGACACCAAGGATTTAATTTTCTTTAGTCTGGGAAAGGGGGTGGGTTGGTCAGGGGAGGGAGTACTAGAATACCGGGGGAAATGTCTTAAGCGTGGGGGTAGCAGGTTCAGAGGCTTTTTTGCCCTGATCATGGCTGAACAGATTTGGATGGGCTGGAGTGGGGCTTCGATACAGCTTCAGAGAACAAGGCCAGTGCCAGACAGACTTCTCCAGTCTGTGCCCAAAAACTGGCAAGGACAAATCAAGATAAAGTGTGCAAACGCAGTGTCACATCATACAGGTCTTTATCTCAAAAAAGCTCAAAATTAGGAAACTGCTTGAGAGGGACAGTTGTATAACACTGTGAGAGACGTATAAAGAGCCAGAAAAATAGCAAAAGGGTCCCAACCACTTATCTTAATTCGTCGTTAAGTTCATTCACAGTCAGCCTCCCTTGGCTCTGCTTTCCACCCACGACAATTGTAATCCAAAAGGGTGGTCCTCATTTTTCCAAAACTGGCTAATTTTGAGCTTTTTGTAGCTCGGACTTTAACCAAAGGTTTTTCTCCCCTTTTGGGGGGAGTTTTTTCCTTGTGGTATGGTGTCCGGAGCAGGCCTATGATTAAACACAGTTCCTCTTACAGGAGCTGCTGCCCCTGGGGATGTTTATTTGTCTTTGAAGCCATTTGGTTAAATTAATACTATTTTTGCTCTATTGGCTGCTTAGTTTCGGCGGTTAAAGACGTGTTTTTTTCATTATTTTTCCAATACTATCACCCCTTTTCCTGCCTCCCCATCCCTTGTGTGCCTTATTTATTTATTTTTTTAATTTATATCATTTTAGACAGATTGTTAATTATTGTGTATGTAAATTTGCAATCAAAACCGTACAATTCTAACAAATGCATTCCTTTACCATCATAATGCAATACATTTGTCAAATGCTTGTTTAAATAGTAGTACAGCTTTTAAAAGTTTTGTAAAAGTGCCACAAGCATTTGGTGTATCTAACCTCCAGTGGCAGACTGTTTCATTCGAATGCTGCAGCTAATGAGAAGGATTTTTTTCAGGTTTCGATAGGATGATATTCCTTTTTTTTTTTTCTCAATTCTTTATTCATTTTTTCATCTTACATCAAGTACACAATATTGCATCAATTGAATTATACACATCACTTGAAATTCTTTCTATTATCATCTTAAATACATAAATTACCTCTCTCCACCACCCACCCTTCCCACAAATATTGTAATCAAAAATATCATACAAATATTACATTCATAATTATTGATTAAACCTTTAATATACCTATATACCACCCCCTTTTCCCATAGTTATAACTGTACTTTCAGTGTAAAATGGCGTCTAATCATTACAATAAGTCATCAATGGCCCCCAAATCTTTTTAAAATTTAATGGTGACACCAGGAAGTATTTCTTCACAGAAAGGGTTGTAGATCACTGGAACAAACTTCCGGTGCAGGTGGTCAAGGCCACCAGCGTGCTCAACTTTAAGAATAAATGGGACATCCACGTGGGATCCCTATGGGGGTCGAGCTGAGGATCTGGGTCATTGGCACTCAGACTTGATGGGGTGGGTCAGAAGAGTGGGCAGACTTGATGGGCTGTAGCCCTTTTCTGCCATCATCTTTCTATGTTTCTATGTTTTTGTATGGCAATTGTTATGCCATATATACAAAATGGATAGGATGATATTCCTGAGAACTAGGTAATTAAAGTTTTTTGGAAGTTTCAGATCACAAGGCTCTTTAACTAGGAAAGAAAATAAATTGTAACTTCTTCAGGAAAAAAAAAATATATACAGTGGTGCCTCACACAACGAACTTAATTGGTTCCAGGAGCAAGTTTGTTATGCGAAAAGTTCGTTATGTGAAACGCGTTTTCCCATAACAATACATGTTAAAAAAAATAATTCGTTCTGTAGCATAAAATATGCTAAGATGACATAAAAAAAGATAAATTTATCTTGTTAGAGCTGGTGTTAGACACAACTGGGGACTGCAAAGTCCAGGCAGAGGCTTACGGCTCTCTTTGACCAGGGGGGACAGTGCCCTAGTTGCACTACCCTAACCCTATTCCTGCTATGTGTGACTGTGGTATTCTGTTAGCATGATATTTCTGTGTAGCATTCTATAATAATTTGGCTTATTCAATTTTCTTGATAGTAGAGGAGATATATGTGAAGGGGAGGGGAGACAGGGGTTTTGTTGATCCTTGCTGTGTATTATAATCACCCCCCCACATACTCCCCAGTACCTTTTTAATCATCCCCCCTCGGTACCTTTTTTAATTCCTCCCATCTTTCCCAGCCAGTGGCGTACAGGCCAGAAGCGCAGAGATCAGGAGCAATTCCTCTGCACGCCTGTGTGGGCCCATGCCGATCTTCGAATGGCTGCAGTTAGTTCTTGTGAGTCCCGCGAGAGCTGACTGCAGCCATTCAGAGATCAGCGCAGGCCCAGGCAGTAGCACAGAAGGCTTGCTCTTGATCTCTGCGCTTCTGGCTGGGAAATTTGCTAGACCACCACGAGTGAGCGGGTGAGATTAAAGTTGCAGCAG
Organism: Geotrypetes seraphini; assembly: GCF_902459505.1. Taxonomy (NCBI): domain Eukaryota; kingdom Metazoa; phylum Chordata; class Amphibia; order Gymnophiona; family Dermophiidae; genus Geotrypetes; species Geotrypetes seraphini. The sequence goes on along the minus strand of NC_047101.1, from coordinate 32,404,419 downwards.
TGGTGGCTTTTTTAAAAAAATATGTGGCGGCGGGGGGAGGTTTAAAAATATGCGGTGGCGGCAGAGGCTTAAAAATATGCAGCAGCGGCGGCAGGGGGGTTTAAAATATGTAGCGCCACTGCACAGGGAGCCAGGCGGAGAGAGGGCAGTTAAGGATGCAGCTCGGGCGACTTCGTTGTGTGAAACGAAGTTCGTTGTGGGAAGCAAGACCTGAAGTTCGTTGTGCGCAGCGTTCGCTGTGCGAGGCGTCCGTTATGCGAGGCACCACTGTATATATACATCAGACATAAAAACAGAAGAATTGCCGCTGTTGGGTCAGACCAGTGGTCCATCGTGCCCATCAGTCCGCTCACGTGGCGGCCCTTGGTCAAAGACCAGTGCTCTAAATGAGTCCAGCCTCACCTGCGTACATTCCAGTTTAGCAGGAACTTGTCTAACTTTGTCTTGAATCCCTGGAGGGTGTTTTCCCCTATAACAGACTCCGGAAGAGTGTTCCAGTTTTCTACCACTCTCTGGGTGAAGAAGAACGTCCTTACGTTTGTACGGAATCTGTCCCCTTTTAACTTTAGAGAGTGCCCTCTCGTTCACCCTACCTTGGAGAGGGTGAACAATCTGTCCTTATCTACTAAGTCTATTCCCTTCAGTACCTTGAATGTTTTGATCATGTCCCCTCTCAATCTCCTCTGTTCGAAGGAGAAAAGGTCCAGTTTCTCTAATCTTTCACTATACGGCAACTCCTCCAGCCCCTTAACCATCTTAGTCGCTCTTCTCTGGACCCTTTCGAGTAGTACTTTGAACTTCCCGAAAATTGGGAGCCAGTACAAAGAATACAGAACAGGGCTGATTTGATCAAAGTGAGATGACCTAATCGTTTGATGGCAAAATTCAGGATAAATTGTAAAGCTTTAACATAGCTGAAGTCATACCTCAAAATAATGAGTTATAATAATCAATCAAACCATAACAATATCAGTGCTAGAAAAATAGTTTGAAAATCAAACTGAATTAAAATAATTTTTAATTTGCGACATAAACGTAATCTACTCTATAATATGAAGCAGAATTCAATGTCTTAAATGGCTTCATCGAAACAGATGAGTCCAAAATCAACCCTCCAGGATTTTTGTGTAAAAAGAGGAATTTGAATATTATTTAATATACATTAGGGGGCTCATAATTGAAACAGAAAAACATCTAAAAATCGGCCTAAATCGGCACTTGGACGATCTAAAAGACAAGTCGTCCAAGTGCCGATAATCGAACCAGGTTATAGACATATTTAAAAATGGCCTAGGCCTTCACAGTGCTGCTGAATGACCAGCGCTAAAAGGGGCATGTCAGGAGGAGTGTCGAGGGCGGGATTTGGGTGGGACATGGGCCGTCCTAGACTTAGTTGTATTACATGTATAACCAAAAGTTTAACAACACTACCAAGACAGAACTTGGACGTTGTGACTTAGGCCATCTAAAACCAGGTCTAAGTCCACAAAAGGTATCCAAAGTGACCAGGTAAGCACTGCAGACACAAAGTTCAGACCCCCACACACTGCTCCAATCATAACTGCCCCCCCCACCTACACCACCATAAAAATCATACTACCAACTTTACATATCTGCCTGCAGAACATCAGCACCTGGCAGCCTGGCATAGGAAAGCCTAGTAGAGCTGCACAGAGGTGGCTTAAGTGGTCTGGAAGGTGGGCTAGTGAACTATAGAGAAGAGGACCCAGGCCCATAAGCCACTCTAATCACTGCATTCATGGTGAAAAAGGAGCAACTTGCGACTTGGGCCCAAAACGGACTTAAGACATTTCTTTTGATTATGCCCCTCCACATGTTTTAAATGCACACATTCTTACCATATACATACATGTTTTATTCATATGCAGGATCTGAGTCCCAAGTTCCCACTGCTATAGATCCGGTTTTATTCATATTCATAATGATCATGTATTTTTCATTTTTCATATTTTGTTATTGTTTTATCCATAATCTTTTTAGGACACCTGATATCATTGCGTGATACAATTCATTCAGTCTTTAATGTTTTATGGTTTATACATTAACTCATTAATTCTCTGCCTTACTTATTGTCTTAGTACGACTTCATCCATGTATACACTAGGCACTGCAGTATTCTGTGTCCTTCTTTAGAGCACTTCCAGTTTTGAAAATCCCTTTAAATCGCACAAGATACGATTTTAGTTTTCGGTTTTTAGATTCCATTTAGCTCCGTCATATTAAGCCACGCTATTTGCTGGCTTTTTTGGTTTTATAAATATATGAGAGCAGCTCTCGTTACTTTTTTTACATTTTTTTCTTCAGTATGTTTTTCTCTTCAGTATTTTCTTTTCAGATTTTAATTTGGGCTCCGGTGCATTTAAGGTAATTAATGTAATTCATTTTTTTGCCTTTTTATAAAATATTTTTAAATACACTTGTAATGTATTTAAGTTTACGGACATTAAATGACACACACATGACGTCACCCGCAGACTGGCGTCATGCTTCTGGTCATGTGGCAGTCCACGCTAACCGCCTGTTTTACTAAGATGCGCGTTAGTCTATGGACGCGATAGCGATTGGTGCATGCAAATCGGTTAGCGCACCTTAGTAAAAGAGGAGGTAAGTTTTTTTTTACTGGCCATATTCCTAAGGCGCATCGCTTGAGTTCCACAGATTTTCACTTGGCTGACATCGTGTTGCCAGAAGATTCGCACAACAGTAAGTGTCTTCCTTGTTCTCTTGTGGTGGGTTCGCCGATTTTACCTCCGGTTCTGTGTTGTATATGTTCAGGACATTATCGCAAGCATGGCGGCTTCTCCTGTGGGAATAATTTTTTCTGTTGACCGTTCCATCCACAATGTGAGCTCGACTTTCCTTCCCCGGCGTGGCAATATTGTTTAAATGCACACCTTTATAGATTTTTCCTCCCCCAGTGTGTCAATTTATTCAAGATAGGAAGCCTGCCTTGGAATATGATTTTTTCAACTCCTTAACTGACACATGCAATATATGATCATTTTTAAATGAATACTTGTAGGAACATCCCATGATGCAATTGGCTGCTTTACCTCCAGACCACAGTGCTACGGTCAATGCAGTGCATGATTTATGTTTCTACCGTGGATTCCTGATGTCAATTATGGCTTAGATTGTATTCTGTTGTACTTACTATTTCTGTTGATGTTATGAATTGCATTCTAATTTTAATATCATTATATGGTTCTTTTGAGTGTTTTTGTTAATGGTGTTCTCAATTCTGATTGGTTTTCCTTTTTTTCTTTTCCAATTTATGTTTGTTTTGTACTCTTATTTAGGACTCCTGAGGAAGGCAATTAATTGCCGAAACACAGACCATGTAGGGTCCATTTATTTTATATATAGCACTATTTTCAGGTTCTATCACTGTTAGCATATGCCGAAAGATTAGAGAAACTGGGCCTCTTTTCCCTGGAGAAGCGGAGGCTTAGAGGGGACATGATAGAGACTTACAAGATCATGAAGGGCATGGAGAAAGTAGAGAGGGACAGATTTTTCAAACTTTCGAAAACTACAAGAACGAGAGGGCATTCGGAAAAATTAAGAGGAGACAGATTCAGAACCAATGCTAGGAAGTTCTTCTTCACCCAAAGGGAGGTGGACACCTGGAATGCGCTTCCAGACGGTGTGATACGACAGAGTACACTACTGAGTTTCAAGAAGGGATTGGATAAGTTCCTGAAGGAAAAGGGGATTGAAGGGTACAGATAGAGGATTACTATACAGGTCCTGGACCTGATGGGCCACTGCATGAGAGGACTGCTGGGCGTGATGGACCTCTGGTCTGACCCAACAGAGGCACTGCTCTTATGTTCGTATGTTCTTATGATTTTTATGATATTATCTTATAATATTGTATTTTTTAAACACCAATAAACGTTGATATTTTAATTCCTGTAAGTCCAGGACTTGGTTCCACTTTTTGCTTTCTTTACCCATTGACTTTTGTGGTACCAAGATCTTTTGCTGTGAGGAGCTGGACTGCCATTTGGGCGTAGACCACCCCACAGCGTTTTGTGTTTCTTCGTTGGTAGGAATGCAAAGAACATACAGTATTTTGTAAGTTATGTTCATAAGAGGGAGCACTGCCCTTATCCTACCAACTTAGAAACATAGAAACAAGATGCCAGATAAAGATCAAATGGCCCATTTAGTCTGCCCATCCGCAGGAACCATTATCTCTTCCTCTCTCTAAGAGATCCCACATGCCTTTCACAGGCTTTCATGAATTCAGACACAGTCTCTATCTCCACCACTTCTTCCGGGAGACTATTCCCTGCATCTACCACTCTTTCTGTAAAAAAGTATTTCCTTAGATTATTCCTGAACCTCTCACCTCTTAACATCATCCTATGCCCTCTCATTCCAGGGCCTCCTCTCAAAAGAAAGAGATTCGACTCATGCGCATTTGCGCCATGTAGGTATCTAAACATCTCTATCATATCTCCCCTCTCCTGGCTTTTCTCCAAAGTATACAGATTGAGATCTTTAAATCTGTACTCCATATGCCTTATGATTACATTATATTACATTAGTGATTTCTATTCCGCCAATACCTGGCGGTTCAAGGCGGATTACATAAAAGTTTTCAGAGATTACATAAAAGTTTACATAAGTGTACAGGAATAGCATAAGAGATGTCATAAGAGTTACATAAGAATTACCAAAGAGTTGTCGAGATCTTAAGGTGATAAATGTTGGGTAATAAGAATTACCAAAGAGTTGTCGAGATCTTAAGGTGGTAAGTGTTGGGTAAACAGAGGCATTTTAGCATTAGTTGGGTAGTTAGAAGCATATTGGAGTATATTAAGGGTGTAGAGTGGGTAGGTGGGATTTAGGTAGGAAGTGGTCTTATTAGATAGGTTTTATGTAGTTTTTGAAGAGTAGGGTTTTAGTATCTTTCTTGAAGGTTTTGTAGTCTGTGGTCAATGACAACAGAATGGTGATTTGTCTGTCCAGTTTAGCTGAAGACCATGCACCATTTTAGTAGCCTTCCTCTGGACCAACTCAATCCTGTGTATATCTTTTTGAAGGTGTGGTCTCCAGAATTGCACACACTATTCTAAATGAGGTCTCACCAGAGTCTTATACAGGGGATCAATACCTCATTTTTCCTATTGGCCATATCTCTCTCTATGCAAACACACGCTAAGCAAGTTACACAGGTATTTGTAGAATAGTGCTTACATTGCCACACAAGACATTTACTCAATGGATGTGTAAATCCCGGTGCCTATAGACAAATATTGACCTAGACCTAGGGCAATATTTCAATTCTACTTTTGACTTTTAAGATCCTGTTGAACCCTGTCCTCACTCATAGTGAGTTATGCTTGATTTTTCACCTTTAGGAAAGTGTAAATCAGAGAAGAGCTAGCTGGAAGTAGTAAAGAAGCCACTATCTTCTTTCAGCAGACATCAAGATGTAAGGGAAAAATTATGAATGTGGGCTACTGTTAATGAGACCCTGTGCTAATATAACCCAACTTAATAATAGCCCATGTTGGTAACTTCCTCCTTTAAGACTGAGAACTAAATACGAGCACATGCCTTGGTTAATAAATCATATGTTCCCCTAAAATCCCAAGACGTGGAAGAGGGAGAGAGACAACACATAGTATGAGACCTATGAACACAAACATGGAAGGTACAGATGAGCAACCTGGATAAACCAACTAATCCTAAAATGTCAAAGATTGAGCATCGGTCAGATTAGCTCTTCTTAATCCATCACTAGTCAGGAGCAAGAAAATGCCCAAGGTGTGGAAGAGGAACTGTTGAAATGCTGAGGCACTAATTTCTTGCTTTATCACAGGTTCATGGGAGGAATTTATTGTCCATTGATTTTGATCGGAATTCACATACTGAGAAAGTCTATGATGATCACCGCAAATTCACACTGAGGATAGTATATGATCAGCTGGGACGGCCACTTCTGTGGCTCCCAAGCAGTGGACTTGCCCCAGTCAATGTCTCTTATTTCTTCAACGGACGATTGTCTGGCCTTCAGCGAGGAGCCATGAGTGAAAGGACCGAGATTGACAAGCAAGGCAGGATAACATCCCGCACCTTTGCAGATGGAAAAGTGTGGAGTTATACATACCTGGAAAAGGTGAGTGAAGTGCATTTCCCCCTTAGATATCTACGATGGGAGACTGTTTTGCTTTGTTAATGTAAACTGTTGTGGTGCACTGTTTGAAAGGAAGGGTGTCAAGCATGTTAAACTGAACTAAATTTATAATGTGTTTATGAAGATACTTTCCCAATTGCTATCTGAGATACTGAAAAGCAGCTTAACATTATCAATCAAGGTAACACAAATGGGAGATGAATATCAAATCTAAAGAATCCTCTCTAGTAGACTTATAGGGCAATATGTCAACTCCACAACTGGCTTTACTTTAAAATGCCTTCTATAGTGTTTAAAGGTTTTCCTTCCTGGTGTGTCAATTTATTCAAGATAGGAAGCCTGCCTTGGAGTATGATTTTTTTCAATTCCTTAAAGGATGCATTTATACATGTTTTATCCCTCTTCTCTTTGAGGGTCTGCACAGGTACCATCATCCTCCGGTGGTGCAATATATGATCATTTTTAAATGAATACTTGTAGGTACATCCCATGATGCAACTGGCTGCTTTACCTCCAGCCCACAGTGCTACGGTCAATGCAGTGCATGATTTATGTTTCTACCGTGGGTTCCTGATGTCAATTATGGCTTAGATTGTATTCTGTTGTACTTACTATTTCTGTTGCCAGATGATATCTAGATATTTGGAACTGAATATTTGGGTAAAGCATCGGTTGCTGCCAGCGTACAGATAAAAGCAAAATTCAGGGCCAGTGATATTATCCAGATATCTGCTGGTTATGCCAAGTCTCTGTCTCCAGCACTCTCCAGACAATGCCGAGGTAGTCTGTTGCAATTTCCATTTGCTCTATCCAGATAACACTGGGGTGGTCTGTATCATTTATCAGCATTAATATCTGATAATACTGCTGAAAATGCTTGAATTGCCTCAGTCAGTGCGGCTTACCCAGGTCGTGGATGCTGTTATTCAATGTTGCTTTGAATATTAGGCCCTTAGAAAACTGGAGAGCAGCAGTACAACTGCTTGAACCATAGAGAGGATTCCCTCCAAGTGGAAAGGTAGCACCCGACATTTCTGTAGACCACACTATCTTATTGACCAGGTAAGAATTTATTGGCATCAAAGAAACAGTTTTGAATCAGTTTTCATTTTTTGTGAAAGCAATTTACTGTCTCTGGCTCATCACCAACCTCTTGTCGCTCCCTTTTCGGGGAGAGGGGTCCCAAAAGGCTCAGATTTGGATCTATTATTGTTTGATATCTTCTTTAGCCTCCTTGCTCCACAATATATAAATTCTGGGTATTAAAGCATTTTATTTGCCAGATGGCATATTGCTATCTTGATCCACTATGCATTGATCTTACTAGGCTTCAAACATGCCTGGATACTTACCAATCATTTGGCTCTAAATCTGCTAAAATCATAGCTAGTTAAAAAGTGCTTCAGGACACTTAGGCCCTATTTTATTATTAATTGTTTGCAAATAGATCGAATAAGAATTTTCTCAATCGAACTTCAATTAGGGGTAATACTAAAAAAAAAAATTTGCCCATTAAATTATAAATATGTGTAAAAGGGTGCTTAGAATCCCAAAAATGATTCTACCTGGAGTTGGAATCATAGGTTTCAGTCATCCCACCAGTCCAGTCCAATATGATTCGATACATTTTTAAGAAAAATAATTTATATAAGTGGAGGGGCATTTTCGATAGGACATCTAAGTCTGAGTTTGGACGTCTGTCTTTTTTTTTTTTTTTTTTTTTTACAATGACCTATGTAGATGTTTTGGACCTTAGTACGTCTATCTTTTTTGTCCATTCTCAAATACAAAGACAGCCGCATGAAAAACGCACAAAAACAAACTCTTCGGACGTCCAAGCAGCAGCATTCTTAGCAAACTGTTCACAGGCAGCTGAGCATCCTGAGCACAGCAGAGGCGCACTCTAAGGATTACTGCAGAGAATGTCATATTAAAAGTCCCAGGTACAGCTGTCACTATAACTTGCTTATATTGTATGGGGAACCCTCCAAAATCCACTCAAAACTTACTGTACCCAGGTGTCATCTTTATGTAGGTACAGTAGGTTTTGGAAGGCTCACCATACCAATATAAGTAAGTTATAGTGACATCTACCTGTGACTTTTAATGTAATGTAGCTCTACACCAGTAACTCTTAGAGACCCTCTGTTCTGCTGTGGAGATATAGGAGGGGGGTGCTGGAAAGTTCTCAGCCCAACCAACTTCCTAAATCTGACGTTATTTTGCCACTGTAGCTGAAAAGAGTGTTAGTTTTGCAAAGTACCAATTTGTAAAATCCTAACAAAATAAACTAAACACTTTTTTTAAATTCTTTATTCATTTTTAAAAACTTTCAATAAGTGCAATATAAGATAAAAACAATTTATACTTTAAGATCACTTAATATTCTATCAGAAACTAATTCAAATCTAATATCCCACCCCCTAATACCCAAACAATTAACTTCAATCATCCCCACCCCACCCCCCTCTCAGACGTGTGTATTCAAAGGGAAAAAGTAATTAGTTAATGGCTCCCAAACATCCTGAAATTTCTTAAAATGCCCCTGTTGAATAGCTATAGCCATTCTGAAGATATGGCATAAAGAATTCCACCAGAAACTGTAACTTAGCCGATCCCAATTTTTCATAATGTGCTGTAATGTACGATATTTGGCTCTTCGCTCTGATTGATGTGCCAAATAATACCGTATCATATGATAAAGCCTCCAGTGGCTACAGGAACAAAATAGCATCAGATTTAAGAAGTTGGTTGGACTGAGAACTTTGCAGCACCCCCTCGTATTTGAGTCATGTGAATCTGTTATACAGGCTGGAGAAGTAAGGGGGGGGGGTCAAGCCTTAATCCCTCCAGTAGTTTTCTGGTCAGTTTGGGCACTTTGTTTTAGCACTTAGACACTTTTAAAACAGGTCTAGCTCCAAATGTAAAAAAAAAAAAAAAGCCCAGGACGTTTAGTTAAAGGTCCGATTATGCTTGCCAAGCGTCCAAGTCCTAAATTCACCCAAAACATGCCTCTAACACTAATGCACTGGAGACAGAACAACCAGAAAGATGTCTAAAAAGGCTGTTTTGAGAATGCCCACTATAGCTGCTCCTGAGATGGTTCTGCCAACAAAAGTCCATTTCCCTACTAGCTGGGATAAGGTTGGAAGATCTTGCGTATTTTGGAAAGGTGATGTATGGGAGAGAAAGTAGGGAAATGGACTTTTGTTAAATCCACGAGTCTCAGCAACCAGACTGATTGCATCACTGAAACCAGTATGTTGGGCAATAGGGGAGTCCCCAATGATACAACTGGCCAGTTGTATCATTGGGGACTCCCCCATTGCCCAACATACTGGTTGCTTTGTCTAACTACCTGTTTGTTGGAAAAATAGTGACGATCACCTGACAGTGTCATTTTACTTTAATATATAATATTCAAATTCTTTATTTAGGATTGCAAAGTGAGATTTGTGTTTGTTTTTTTAGAACAGATATTTATTCAGAGTCAGTGTTTCAAGGCTTCTGAGAACAGTTCATTACAACTTTAAATATGTTCTTTTCTGTTCTATTTGCAGTCGATGGTACTACTTCTACAGAGCCAAAGGCAGTACATCTTTGAGTATGATACATCAGACCGCCTCCATGCTGTCACTATGCCCAGTGTTGCTCGGCACAGTATGTCCACTCATACATCTATCGGCTACATCAGGAATATTTATAACCCTCCAGAAAGCAATGCTTCAGTGATTTTTGATTACAGTGAACATGGCAGAATATTAAAAAAATCCTTCTTAGGAACAGGCCGACAAGTGTTCTACAAGTATGGAAAGCTATCGAAGCTGTCTGAGATAGTTTATGATAGCACTGCGGTTACTTTTGGATACGATGAAACAACTGGTGTTTTGAAAATGGTTAACCTACAGAGTGGTGGATTTTCTTGTACAATTCGTTACCGAAAAATTGGACCTCTTGTGGACAAACAAATCTACAGATTCTCTGAAGAGGGCATGGTGAATGCTAGATTTGATTACACTTACCATGACAACAGTTTTCGTGTAGCTAGCATCAAGCCTATCATAAGTGAAACACCCCTTCCAGTTGAACTGTACCGCTATGATGAAATCTCTGGCAAAATTGAGCATTTTGGAAAATTTGGTGTCATCTATTATGATATAAACCAAATCATCACCACAGCTGTGATGACTCTGACCAAACACTTTGATACTCATGGGCGCATTAAGGAAGTTCAGTATGAAATGTTTCGATCGCTTATGTACTGGATGACAGTCCAGTATGACAGCATGGGACGAGTAATAAAGAGAGAGTTAAAACTTGGGCCCTATGCCAATACTACCAAATACACCTATGATTATGATGTGGATGGACAGTTGCAAAATGTGGCGGTTAATGACAGACCCACTTGGCGATATAGTTATGATCTGAATGGGAATCTTCACCTACTTAATCCAGGGAACAATGCCCGTTTGATACCCCTTCGCTATGACCTACGAGACCGAATTACACGCCTTGGAGATGTACAGTACAAAATTGATGACGATGGATCCTTGAGTCAACGGGGCTCAGATATATTTGAGTATAATTCCAAAGGTCTCTTGACAAGGGCTTACAACAAAGTCAACGGATGGAGTGTTCAGTACCGCTATGATGGATTAGGTCGAAGGGTTTCATATAAAACTAACTTAGGGCATCACCTCCAGTTCTTTTATGCCGATCTTCACAATCCTATTCGGGTAACCCATGTCTATAACCATTCCAATTCAGAAATTACCTCCCTATATTATGATCTCCAAAGTCATCTTTTTGCCATGGAAAGCAGCAGTGGAGAAGAATACTACATTGCATCCGACAATACAGGGACCCCGTTGGCAGTGTTCAGTATCAATGGCCTAATAATTAAGCAACTTCAGTACACAGCATATGGAGAAATATATTACGATTCTAACCCAAATTTCCAGTTGGTCATTGGCTTTCACGGGGGACTATATGATCCTTTGACTAAACTGGTTCATTTTACTCAGAGGGACTACGATGTCTTGGCTGGGCGTTGGACATCTCCTGATTATACAATGTGGAAAAACATTGGTAAGGATCCCGCCCCATTCAACCTCTACATGTTCAAGAACAACAACCCTTTCAGCACTGAAATGGATTTAAAGAATTACGTCACAGGTGAGACATCTGGTTGCATTTCATTTATAGTACTGATTTGTGTTTATAGTCAAAATTAATTTAGTCCATAACATGCAGACCCTGCAAAGATTTGAGGGGCTCTTTCACTAAGCTGCATTAAAAAGCGGCCTGCGCTATTCCACACACTGAAGCCACTTTTAGCGTGGTGGTAAAATGGCTTCATTTTCCTCATTAATGGCTACACACAATGGTGTAGTAAGGGAGGAGCAGTCCATGCTGGGCACAGTCTTTGTGAAGGGCATAGGCACTCGTCCTCCTCTCTGCCCCCCCCCCCCTACTGCACACATGTGCCCCTTTCCTTCCCTCGTTCCTCTTTAATTTTTCCTGCGCGAGCAGCATTATGAACTTGCTGTCCTCATCGGTGTCCCCTAGGAAGTGATGTCAGAGGGATAGTCAAAATGACGCAGGTAGTGAGTTCATTCTGTTGCTCTCGCTTGAAAAATTAAAAAGGTACAGAGGGAAGGGGGGGAGAGGGAAGGAGCAGGAAGGTGGAGAAGAGGGCGGGAGAGGGGCACCACTTTCCCTCGCTACACCACTGGTCACATGCTAATTCCGCCTTAGAAACATAGAAACATAGAAAAAAGTAGCAGAAAAGGGCTATAGCCCACCAAGTCTGCCCATTCCAAGTATCCCCTTCCCTGAATTTACTCCCTTAAAGATCCCATGTGAGTATCCCATTTTCTCTTAAAATCTGTCACGCTGCTGGCCTTTATCACCTGGAGTGGGAGTCTGTTCCAATGATCCACTACTCTTTCGGTGAAGAAGTACTTCCTGGAGTCGCCATGAAACTTCCCTCCCCTGATTTTCAGCGGATGCCCTCTGGTGGTCGAGGGTCCCATGAGCCAGAAGATATCATCTTCTGACTCGATGCGTCCCGTGATGTACTTATATGTTTCAATCATATCTCCCCGTTCTCTTCTTTCCTCAAGTGAGTACAGCCGCAATTTTTTTAATCTTTCTTCATACGTGAGATCCTTGAGCCTCAAGACCATCCTGGTGGCCGTTCGCTGAACCGACTCGATCCTCAGCATGTCCTTTTGGTAGTGTGGTCTCCAAAACTGAACACAGTACTCCAAGTGAGGCCTCACCATGGCTCTGTACAACGGCATCATAACTTCAGGTCTCCTGCTGACGAAACCTCTGCGGATACACCCCATCATTTGTCTTGCCCTAGAGGAAGCCTTCTCCACTTGATTGGCAACCTTCATGTCCTCACTAATGATCACCCCTAGGTCGTGTTCCGCCGTGGTCCTAACCAAGGTCTCACCATTTAGTACATAAGTTCTACGCGGTTTCTCTTACCCAGGTGCATTATCTTGCATTTTTTAGCATTGAAGCCTAGCTGCCAAGTAGTTGACCATTGTTCCAGCAACAGTAGGTTGTGTGTCATATTATCAGGTAATAAGCTTTTGCCTACTATGTTGCAAAGTTTGGCGTCGTCGGCGAACAGTAATACCCTTCCTCTAAGTCCTTGCATCATATCTCTTATGAATAAGTTAAATAGAATCAGGCCCAGGACCGAGCCCTGCGGCACTCCACTGATCACGTCCGATGCTTCGGATGGGATACTGTTCACCACCACCTTCTGACCATTAGAGTGTGAGCATTTACTGCTACCTAATTTCTGGGCAGTAAGGGCTCACGAGCTAATGATGCATTAATTGTTCAGTGCACAGCAATCTGCACAGTACATGCCTACTCTCTGCCGATCCCCAAACCACCACACGATACCTGGGTGTGCCCCACGGTAGTGGTTTATAACCTGCAGTAAGCATGCGTTAGTACTTTCTACAGCTTAGTAAAAAGGGCCCCTTAGTGTTAGGATCAGAAAAAAATGTGTGACCAGATGAGCAACCAAGGTAGCAAAAGCGGGGTTACAAAGAACAAAGATAAAGGCAATCAAAGTTTGGAAGGGTAAATTTGGGCAGCTTTCCTTTTTGAAAGTTTTGTGTACTACAGGGCCAGTCGAATGGGACTATAAAATTTTCACTCCTACTAACAACTATGTCCCAAATGGAAACGCAGGGGACCTCAAAAACACTGCAAGGCCACACATCCCACGCATGGGCTCACACATAAGCAACCAGCGCACTCAAAATCAGAAAAAAGCAAAGAAAAGTGGAGAAAAAGCCTCAGTTCAGCTTCATTTGGCAAAAAAAACTGCTTTCTAGGAAACACTCCAAGGTTGGAAATACTTGCACACATGTAGTGGTAATTATAGGTGGAAAAGCCAGCACTGTAGCAGCCCCCTGAGGAACCACTCACATACAAAGGCACGCCAAAATAAAAAAAATTGTGTGACCAAGCTCTGTACAATAACATAAAGTCACCAACAATTTCAAAAAAAATCCAAAAGCAGAAAAAGACAGAGAAACTTAGCTGCCAAAATGGTCAGAGTAGTTCACAGAGCACTTCACTCGGGACTCCACCCTCCAGCCACCGCAGCCAATAAACCTCGGGGAAATCTCTGTTTCGCACTGCTGCTTCAGGGGTTACAGTCTTTCTGCCCTCCAGCTGAGAAGTCTGTTCAGACCACACACCAAACACAGAGAACACGGACACTCCACCCCCTGGCTTTGATGCTTTTTTATGTTTCATAGCCTAAAAACTGCAGGTATCTAAAGTGGGGCAAGTGATTTCTGGGGTAACTTTTTCCATATTGATAAACATATCTCGGATTTTAAAGACCTCATTAGTCTAGATCAGAGACGGAAATTCTGCAGTTGCTATCCCTCTATCACATCCCCTGCTTTTGGTAACTTTTTGCTCAGCAGGTCACGTATATATTCTTTCCCCTTTAACCCTTTCAGGACCATAAGGATCGTAGGCCAATTTTTGTGGTTTTGACGACATTTTTATGGTAAAAAGGGCTTGCAGATGCCAAAAAATTGATTTTTTTTGTGAAATATCATTATTTTTTTATAAAAAATCAAACTTCTGGCTTATGGACAGTGTGGCAAGTGAATCTTCTCGTCAATCTGGCAACGACGCTAATGAATGAATGTCGGAACCAGTTTGTTTACATAAAGGCAGTATCATATGGAATCCGTACATATCAAATTTAGAATTTATAGGATTTTAAAGTTATGGGACAAATATGTCCCTTGGTCCTGAAAGGGTTAAAGGGCAATTTTGAAAGGACACACATATTTCCAAACTGCACAGAGGCTATTAATGGACATATTTTACCCAATTTTCAAACATAAACAAAACCATTTTTTCTCTTTCAAATTAGCAAGTGCAACTTAGAAAATTTTAAAGCATCTGCATACATTCTACCAGGCAGCAAAACAGTGCACAGAGATTTGCAAGTCAAATATACACATAGGCTGGAATTCACTAACCTGCCTGATCGGTTAGCTTTGTGAATTTAGCCCATAGTTATCTTTCTCCATGCTAAACCCCCCCCCCTCCCCCCTCCCATGCTCACAAACACACAATCACAGGAACTCTCTTTTTAATGCAATTAAAAGTGCACATCCGTTTTCCTGCATTTTTCACTGGGTAACATTTATACAAGGTAAATAACAAAATTCACCAAATAGTCCACAGTAGAAAAGGGGCAACCAAAAAACAGAGCAACACGGTGGATACAACAATCTTGATAAATAGTTTATTGTGAGAAAGTCTTCACAAGTAAAAGCGGTGCATTTACAAAAAAAAAAAAAAAATCCAAATGGTGCACAGTATCAGATCTGTGATATGGACAACCTTCTTCTGAGGTCCTATGAAAATATGTAAGCATGTAAGTCTACTGGTAAGTATGTGACATGTGCTCACACACAAGAAGTGCTGGAAACAGAGTGAAATCTAATGATATACAGAGTATCAGACAACCAGCGAGCGCAGCACGGTATACAGGAGAGTTTTATGCCTGTTCATTATCAATTTTTTGTTTACCTTATCCGTTCTGGTTGTCTGATACTCTGTGTACCAACAGTAGGGACCACCAGACCAGTCGGGTTTTCAGGATAGCCCTAATGAATATGCATGAGAGAGATCAGCATATAATCAAGGTGCCAGGCATGCAAATCTGCTCAATGCATATTCATTAGGGCTATCCTGAAAACCGGACTGGCCTGGTGGGCCTCCAGGACAGGGTTGAGAACCACTGATTTAGAGCTCTGGGCCACAGCAGAAACCTCTACCTCTGCTTAGATAAAAGGGGGATTTATGCGGTAACCTATAGACCATAGGTGTCAAAGTCAGTCCTTGAGGGCCGCAATCCAGTCGTGTTTTCAGGATTTCCCCAATGAATATGCATTGAAAGCAGTGCATGCAAATAGATTTCATGCATATTCATTGGGGAAATCCTGAAAAACCAACTGGATTGCGGCCCTCGAGGAGGGACTTTGACACTCCTGCTATAGACGGTTAAGTGCTCAATAATAAGCTCAACTGGCTATGTGTTAGCTGGCTTCACAAACCCAGAAATTCAGTGCTGAAGCCCAGATATGGCCTGGCTTTGAATTTCTGGGCCTAACGCCAGCAGCTGCTGTCTGAATACCAGGCCCTGTATTTTTACTATTGCTTACCATGCCATGGACCGCCAGAACTAACAAATAGATTCTGAAAGAGATCAAACCGGCTATGTCACTTGAAGGCCAAATGATGAAGTTGCGACTGTCTTATTTTGGTCACACTATCAGAAGAGAAAGATCATTGGAGAAGGACATCATGTTTGGGAAGATCGAAGGAACCAGGCAAACAGGGCGACCTGCAGTCAGATGGCTGGACACATTGAAAACAACCATGGGGATGACATTGGAGGACCTTCCAGACTAGCACAAAACCGAATTCTTTTTAGATTTGTAATTCATCAAGTGACTAGAACTTGAACACGAGTTGCTGGCACCTAACCATTACCTAAAAAGAGCCCCTTCCCGAATGAGCACATGTGCTCCTTACCACACTCTGCCTCCTCACGGTACTCAAAAGCAGGAACGCTTACATGGCCGCCATTCACTTGGCAGTTACATCATGTAATAGAGAACATATAGCAATTAACTTTTGATGAAAACATAAAACATACAGAAAAGAAAAATAAATTAATTGGCAGTGCAATTGGGCAGGCAAGCAAGCTCACTGGCATCTTAGAATCTGATTTATCGGTGCCTGAAATACATGAATTGCTTCTGTCCCTATTAGGTGGTTCCCCAGAGTAGAGCAGATGAGTCGCTCAAAGCCTCAGCCAAGAACTTATGACAGATATATGGAGTGTAATACCCTGAAATGAAACCACAGACGCGGCATCCCTCACACCCAATGCTCTTTATGAAATGTAATTACACCAAATACCTGAAGACGTCTTTGGCGCCAGCACTTTCTCTGCTTTTATAACAGCCTGCCCTGAGGAAGAAACGGATGCTAATGAATTCACACAGCTGAACACTCATTAGTGGTACTAAATGAAACACAGGACAGTCAAAGTTTTGGCATTTATTAAGACACTGAAAAGAAAAAGCAAAGTTGATAACAAGTAAGTCTGAGAGGGAAAGAGACCCATCTGCTTCCTTTTAACCAATGAGATATGGCGGAGAACACCAGGCATAGCCATGCATTTATTTCTTAATTACGAGCGGTCTTTGCTTTTCAAGACCTACCAAAAATCCAATTATGTCGTTGCTCAGCCAAGCAACAAATTAATTCAATCAAATTATTTCCTAAATGAAAGTGTGTTAAGGTATTTTTCAGAACTACACGCGAAACACAGCATGGATTGTAGCTTTCTGCAGCTGTCAGAAAAAAAGAATTCAAAATGGTACAAAATTTTACAATCTCGGAGACAAGCAAGCATCATCGAAGTACCAGCAAACTGTAAATATTCTGTTGTCAGATCAAATAATTAGGCAAATGCTTTATTCTTTTTTTTTTTTTTTTTTTAGGACCTCTCAAACATTTGAAAAGCACTATTCATTCTGATGTTGTCTGTGCTCTCTGGTGAAAGTGCCTTAATTAACCCATTGGGGTCCTTTTATCAAGCTGCGGTAGGGGTTTTAACACACGCAATACCGCGCGTTAATCCACCTGCTGCGCTAGCCGCCAATGCCTGCATTGCGCAGGCATTAGTTTAGCCAACCGCGGGGGGTTAGCGCGTGATGAAATGTCCGCTTGAAAAAAGGACCCCCTAAGTATTTGTTCTTGCTTGAATTTCAGTTTAAAGGAAAAATCATTTCATTTGTGGGCTTTCACCATTATGCATTGCCGTTAAACTGCGACTCCGCCGTGCCGATCCGTCTCGCAGTCCCAAGCAGAAGCCACCTTTATAAATGCAAAGCACAAGGAAGCAGAAAAGATTTAACAACAGTATAAAATGCACAAACCATTCTCTTTAATAAGCACTTTACCAGGACGAACAGGGCACGAGTTTAGTTGCATGCCCGACTCCTAACCAGCTCTTCTATTTTCAAGCAGAAAAATATGGTGCCTTATATCATATTAATGTAACCAACAAAAAACTAGGTTGATATATCAATCTTCTAAGAGACTAAATCGAAATACCTCAGCCCCACCACTCCACCGCAATAATACTTTCTAAAGCGGGAGATTTACGTGGTGCTTCACAGACTTCATACTTGCGAGTCGGATGACTGCGGCGACCTCGGGAGACCCTTGAGACAGTACAAGTAGTGCGAAACATGTCTGGTCGGACTCCCAGGTTTAGCTGTGTGTAGACGCTAAGTATACAATCTTATATACTTTTTACAATTTTCTATTTATTGATAAGTAAAAAATCAAAATTAAAAATTAAAACAAAAAATATTTAAACGAATACAATCACGGCGATTTGAGACGATTTACCAATGATGAAGCACCACGTAAATCTCCCGCTTTAGAAAGTATTATTGCGGTGGAGTGGTGGGGCTGAGGTATTTCGATTTAGTCTCTTAGAAGATTGATATATCAACCTAGTTTTTTGTTGGCTACATGATCTAGCGGAGTGGGTTGGTTATATAACTACATAAACTACTGGTTCTAGATTAAAGCTTATATCATATTAAAACACCTAATACTAATATGCTATTGTTAGAGTAATAACAGTAATATTCCCTTCAATGAGACAGAAGATCTCAAGTGTCTGCGCTTAGACCCTTAGAGCTAATCATAAGGACTGACCTACATCAGTCCTATTCATCTCAGTGGGATTTTTAAAGATTTTTTTATAGATATTAAACTTTAAGAGTTTCTTTAGAATTTTAATTGCAAAAAAAATTCTATATAATTGTTGCCCTATATCGGTTCAGTTTTCTTTATCAATCAATCTTCATTTAAAGCAATACTTAGCTTGGGCGAAAGTTCTCACCAGAAGACGATATTACGACGGAAGATCTCCGTTTTGCCCTAAGATCATTTGAAAACTGCTGCGAATATAAAAAGAAGAGCATACAACAATTAACTAGATTCGAAATCCCATTAAATATTATTATTACATTAATTTTTAATTTTAAAAGAAACATTTTTCTATTTTATTATTCTCTTTAAACAAACTATGACAGCTCAACGCAGCCACCCCTGTCTATACTACTTAGCAATGGAAAAATTCAATATACTAATCTTTATTTTAAGAAATTAAACTTTAGCCAAGGACATACCTATTAGCAATGAGCATGTTATGTTAACATTTATTATTTATCTACTTATTCGTCAGTTACCTGAAGGGATTTGCCTTATATCATATCCCATGTAGATTATTCACCTCCTGCTGTCCAAACAACACAGCTGAAAAGGCCCTAAAGTTAGAGCTTGTTTTTATGATCTGATCAATCTATGTCCGGTAGTGAAACCACAGCCGATTAAGTGCAATATTCAGCACATAAATCGGGCTAGATTCTCTAAGGCCACGGATCCGATCCGTGGACGTGGGGCTGATTCACAAAGTGCCCTCCTGCAAATGGGGGCAATTGTAATCACGCCCCCAACCGACCGCACGGATCGCTGAAAAGCAGTCCCAACGCATGCGCAGACCATCTTCTTTACCTTGGGTTTTTTTTTACTTTTTTACTTCGCGAGCCCATGGTTTTAACCTGCTTTAAACCCATGGGCTCACCCTGTGGGGAAGGGCAGGAGAGTCGGGGCAGAGAGCAGGGCAGTCGGAAAGGACCTGAGCGACTGGTCCTCGGCAGTGGCTTATTTTTTTGATCGGCCAGCCCAGTCGGTGTTCCTCTTTTTTTTTTTTTTTAGTGAATCGCTGCCTGCCTATATTTGCATGCCATTCCCCCTCATTTGTATGTGCGGATCGGAGGTTGATCGGCACCAAGGTTAGTGAATCGGGTCGGGGAACCATCGGGTAGCAAAGTGGTCGGGACACGATCGGTGCCCTTAGTGAATCTAGCCCAAAGATTGGAATGATTTATGCCATCCTATTTATGTGGTTATCTTGGCCAGTTAAGTGCTGCACATGGGGGTGTTGAAAAGTTCTCAGCCCACCCAAGAAGACAATGACGTGGATATGGGTCAATCAATGATCGGAAACAATGTCAAAACATAGAATTTTGTTTTTGCAAATTGGCACTTAATGAAATAAGAGAACGCTTTTTTCAGCTCAGAATTTAGGAAGTTGGTTGGTTGGGCTGAGAACTTTTTAACACTCTCTCGTATACAGGGCAGGATTAATTCTTCGAGGGCCCCTAGACACACATGTACACTGGGTCGTGGTCCCCGGCATTGACGGAAACCAATGCAGCCAACCACCGGCATCAACGGCAACGCAGCCATTTTTTTTTCAGATGGCAAAGGGCCCCTTCTCTTCCCTCCCTGCACAAAAACGGGCCCCCACCTGATGACAACAACACTGCCCTCCCATAGCAAAGGGCCCCCACCTGACAACAACACTGCCTCCCCCCCCCCCGGCATCGACGGACGGCAATGCAGCCAAGCAGCTCCAAGAATGTCTCGCGATACCAGAAGAAGTAAGTGACGTCGGAGGGGATCTTCTTGGAGCTGCGTTGGCTGCATTGCCGTCCGTCAATGCTGGAGGGGGCCAGTGTTGTTGTCGTCAGGTGGGGGCCCATTGCCGTGCAGGGGGCCCTGTTGCCGTCTGAAAAAAAAATGTCATGGTAAGTTGTCTTCAGCGGGCCCCCCTGACTATTTTGGGCCCTAGGCACGTGCCTACTGGGCCTATTGGTTAATCCAGCCCTGCTTGTAAATGGGTACTTAAGTGAGCAAGTGCTCACATTTATCTTTACAAAAATCCAAAAATATCACTCCAAGACAAAAGTGCCACACAAGCCAAGAAAGCTAGCTTATTACTTAAGCGAAAGAAAAGCCTCAGACAAACGGAGAGGTGGACCCACGCTCTTCCACCCAAACATCATAGGCAAAAAACTTTTGTAGGCGGGAGCAAAAAAAAAAATAAAAAATAGCCGAGAATGATTACTGGTAAAAACCACTGAACAGAAATAGGCCAGGCTGACGATCGTTTCGTGGCCGGTAACCACTGCTTCAGGGCCTTAGCGCCAAATCCAGGCTATCAGTACAAAGATCCTAACTGCTGCTTTCAACCACATTTATCTTTAAACCCTCCTCACTTTTCCATAGTTTCTCTAACCAATTTTTTTTTCAAAATTGAAATCAGAGAACACGTCTTAGAAAGCAGATGGCAGCTCAGATTATTCTGACAGATAAAAGGAACATTTGACGGGATAACTCCCCTGAAGCAGCCTAACGAAAAATGAACGGTTTTGGATGTCCTTTTCTAGTTCCACCATATATTTTGGAGATGTAACAACCAGAATTCACACAATACTCAAAATGAAATCTTGCCATGAAGCGATGCAGAGGCGCTATAATATTCTTTGTTTTATTTTTTATTCCTTCGCCAACAATTCCTAAGGTGGCCAAACAGATTGAAAAGGCAACAGTGAAAGTTAGAAGGAAAAAGGAGGTATTTATGTCTCTGTATAAGACTCTGGCAAGACCTCATTTAGAATATTGTGTACAATTCTAGAGACGGCACCTTCAAAGAGATAAACAGGATGGAGTCGGTCCGGAGAAAGGCTACTACACTTCTCTCTCCGTATTTGCGGTTTCTGCACTCACGGTTTTGCTTATTTGTGATTTTTTTGCATGCTGACTCCGCCCCCCCAAAAAAAATTATGTCGTGAGTAAAGTTCCTTTTCTTTTACTGTACCAATAAAAAAGCTTAGCGCTTACTCTGAAAAATCGCTGCTTCCATGCTTTCTCCCAGAAAAACGTTGCTTCCCAGCGTGCACAGAGAAAAATGTTGCTTCCCAGCGTGCACAGAGAGAAACGCTGCTTCCCAGCATCCATAGAGAGAAACGCTGCTTCCCAGCATCCATAGAGAGAAATCTGCTTCCCAGCATCCATAGAGAAAAACACTGCTTCCCAGCATGCATGGAGAAAATTGCTATTACCCTGAAAATCACTGGGAATCGCTGCTTGCCTGCTATAAGCCCGAAAATCACTGGGATATTGATATTGTTATTCCCCAAAAATTTTGAATTTCAGTAGTAATAATAGTGGCTGTTGCCAAAAACCTTGAACAACAGTTGAAAAGTTATTCGCGGTTTCAATAGTAAAAACACTGGCTTTTACGGTTTTTCCATATTCACGGCTATGTTCCACCCGCATCCACCTCGAATATGGCTGCAAAGAAACAGAACAAAGGTCTTCCATGAGAAAAGTACTGAAAACAATGGAGTAGATGGCAACATAGTAAGTGCTGATGTTATTCAAATGGATAAGC
This sequence comes from Geotrypetes seraphini, assembly GCF_902459505.1. Lineage (NCBI taxonomy): Eukaryota > Metazoa > Chordata > Amphibia > Gymnophiona > Dermophiidae > Geotrypetes > Geotrypetes seraphini. Next base: position 32,382,346 of record NC_047101.1, on the reverse strand, counting down.
TTTCTTGTACAAATGTCTTGGCAACTCAACACATATCACATTTTGACCAAAAGGCCTGCCTGAGGAGTCAAAATTTGTCCAAAATTGCGATCACATAAATAGTGTAACACAATGAAGACTGTGATAATGTCCTATACCGTCCATAAAAAATATCAGCTGTATGAGAAAACAGTTTCAAAATGGTGCCAAACAAAGCGTTAATCACTGGATCTTTCTAACCTTTTGAGATTGTGGCATTTACCATGGTGAGCATTTGCTCACTTTTTTTTCAATGCACGTAATTACACATTGGTTTTGTCTGTTGTGTCATTAAGATAGAGGAGTCCATTGTATGTCGAAAAATGGACTGAGTCTGGTCCCTTTACACCAACTACCATTGATGTTTTCGTGCTACAATCAAGTTCTTTGATAATAAGGTTTATCTGGATATAGAGCGTTTTTGATCCAACTGCATACAGAGATTTACTTATCCTACCTTCTTTTGGTTTTGTCTACTTATTTCATAGGTTACTTCCCCCCCCCCCCCCCCCCCCACACCCCACCAATTTTCTGGTTGCTCAAAGTTAGGCGCCATTTGTAGAGTAGAGTTTAGCTCCGAGAACTGCAACTAACTTCATCTACTGAAACATGGTGTAAATCAAAGTCCCTCCTTGAGGGCCGCAATCCAATCGGGTTTTCAGGATTTCCCCAATGAATATGCATGAGATCTGTGTGCCTGCACTGCTTTCAATGCATATTCATTGGGGAAATCCTGAAAACCTGACTGGATTGCGGCCCTCAAGGAGGGACTTTGAGATCCCTGGTGTAAATCGTCATGCCTTATAAATTAGGTGTGGATCCCCCACCCCTAATTCTATAACATGACTCTCCCATGGCCCCACATCCCTTTTTTTAAGCGTCTTATAAAATTTACATGTGTACATTTTAATTAATTCCAATTAATAATTACTTGTTAAGATCCCAAATATTGGTGCGAATTGGCTTGTTATTATTTATTTATAGTATTTAAATACCACTTATAGCCTAAGTGGCTTATATTCAGGCACTCAAAAACATTTTCCGTACCTGTTCCAGTAGGCTCACCCTCTATCTAGTGTACCTGGGGCAATTGAAGATTAGGTGACTTGCCCAGGGTCACAAGGAGCAGCATGTTTTTCCAGTTAATTTTGCTTTTTGAAAACACATTTCCTGTGGATAATAATAATAATAATTTTATTTTGTAAACCGTAATACCAGAAGCAGTTCAGAGCGGTTTACATAGGAAGAGACTGTACACAGACAGCGATGTCATAGAGAATATTGTCAGTTTCATTGGCAGAGTAGTCGGAAATGCAATAGGTATGTCAGAGATGCAACAAGGTAGGGAGGAATCAGAGAAATTTGCCAAAGAGATAGGTTTTGATTGATTTCCTGAAGGCTTGGTAGGAGGGTGTGTTAGAAACGAGGGTGGTTAGACATTTATTCCATTTGCCAGCTTGGAATGACAGTGTTCTATCAAGGAATCTCTTGTAGATACAGCCTTTCAAGGAGGGGAAGGCAAACGGGTAGGTGTTACGTGTGCGGGAGATGCCTGGAAATACGAAATGATTGGGGACGAACCTGTTACGGTTTTGAAACAAAGGCAGGCAAATTTGAAGATGACCCTTGCCTCCACTGGCAACCAGTGAAGTTTTCTATAGAACGGGCTTATGTGGTCTGACTTTTTGAGACCATAAATGAGGCGGACGGCAGTATTCTGTATGATTCTCAGACGTTTGATGGTTTTCTTAAAGGATCCCAAGTATAGGATATTACAGAAGTCTAAGGTGCTGAAGATTAGTGACTGAACCAGCAATCGAAAGGGGAGGAAGTCAAAGTAGTGTTTGATGGTACAGAGTTTCCAGAGGGTACTTGATGATGTATTTTGGTCTTGGCATGGCTATCGGGACTTAGGGTTTTGCTTAAACGCAGCTGCTCTTCATCAGAGGCTGCCACCCTAGGCGTGTGCCTATTTCACCTGAAGATTAAGCCAGCCCTGGCTGAAGGACTTGTTTTGGACTTTGAGGCCAGCTTCAGATTTACAGTAGAGGCATCTTAGCTTAATGCCTCCCCCTCTCAGTCACAGACTGTAGGACGTCACTTGAGCTCACTATCATCCTAGTTTTACTTTAAATTCCTCGTGTAAGGGGAAAGAAATATGTTGCATACAGTATGTGCTCGATACAAAAGAGAAAATGAGTAGCGACATTTTAATGTGCTTATTAAAAATCGCCAATAATATATCAATTTTTAATTTTTTCTTTGACATATGGCCTTTCAGAAGTTCCGACAGTTTGTCATTCAGAAGATCTTACAGCAGTAAAGTGAAATATATGTCTATCTCATTTCATGCAAACATTGCACAAACAACACTTTTGCTTTCAGGCAACGATACACATTAATTATCCAGTACAGGAAGCATGCAATAAATACACTCTTATTTTTACACTGATGTGACATTTTTATAGTGATCTCTCTGGGACCCAATATATGGGTTTCTTACTATAAACTATCGTAGAATTTGACACATAAACTACTTCTCCTTTTTAAGAATTGCCTCCTGGTATAAAGTTTCTATTTCTATTCTTAAAGGGCAACTGTAATGTTAACACTTTACTTTCCTGATAAAAGGTTTTTTTGTCTTTGTTTCCTTGTATTTTGGCAGATGTGAAAAGTTGGCTGGTAATGTTTGGGTTTCAGCTCAACAATATCATTCCTGGTTTCCCGCGATCCAAGGCGTACTTTGTGCCGCCCCCTTATGAACTGATAGAAAGTCAGGAATGTGAAAACGGACAGGTAAGCTCCCATCCTTTAGGACATTAAAGTCTTTTACTGAAAATAAAAATACTGTGGCACGGAGAATTTCATTTTACAAGGGGGCCGATTCGTAGCATGGTCCGTTTGTGCATTTCCAGCCTGGATTATTATCACAAATACAAGACCATTAGCTTCACTTCAAAAATATTCATTTTGGTGGGCAAGTTTATGTCTAATATATAAATATGAGAAAATGAATGCTGCCATATTAGGGAATAATGAAAATTTTAAATTAATTTGGGGCCCATTGACGTCCTTTGTAGAATCTCTATAGTTATGGTTTGTCATAAGATAATATGCACATCTTAGGGGGGGGAGATGGAGATGGGAGGTAAATAAGGTTGGAAAATGGTTGGAAAAGGTTATTAAGGAATCCACTGTGCTAGGATTCAAAGGCAAATTAGATGCACATCTCCTTGCGAGAGGCATAGAGGGATATGGGTGACTAAAACTACATCAGGTGTATACCTGACTGGGCCTCCGCGTGTGCGGATCGCCGGACTCGATGGACCATGGGTCTACATAGTAACATAGTAACATAGTAGATGACGGCAGATAAAGACCCAAATGGTCCATCCAGTCTGTCCAACCTGATTCAATTTAAATTTTTTTTTTTTTTTTTTTTCTTCTTAGCTATTTCTGGGCAAGAATCCAAAGCTTTACCCGGTACTATGCTTGGGTTCCAACTGCCGAAATCCCTGTTAAGACTTACTCCAGCCCATCTACACCCTCCCAGCCATTGAAGCCCTCCCCTACCCATCCTCCACCAAACGGCCATACACAGACACAGACCGTGCAAGTCTGCCCAGTAACTGGCCTAGTTCAATATTTAATATTATTTTCTGATTCTAAATCTTCTGTGTTCATCCCACGCTTCTGATCCTGAGATGGCAGTTCTTATGTTCTTATGTTCTCAAGGATATATCCTTGTGCATAATGGTGCAGGGAACTTCTGACGTATCCATCGGTTTACAGATGTTTGCACTGCAAAAACACCCTTCATCTGCTGTTCTATTTAGAAATAATTTGATCAATGACATACGTCTCCCTTTCCCTCGTATTTGATGTCTCTGGTTAATATTTAATATCCAGCAGTTCAGGTCATACAAAATCTTTAAAACCACTTTTAGACAGCTGTAGTGTTCTCTTTGCTGCCAATAAAAATGTTTAAAAAAAGTAAATAATTAAACAATAAAGAACCTAATGTATTAAAGCAGCCAAATAATTAACACCACATTTAGGATCCCTTTTATCAATTTGCGCTAGAGGTTTTTAGCGCGAGCCAGTGTGGTAAATGCTCCGACACTCATAGGATTCCTCACTTACCTCACCGCCCCACGCTAAAAAACCTCTAGCGCAACATGATAAAAAGGTGCCCTTGCTCATACACAATTCATATTTTCAGTTAACTGCACCCGTTCTTGTAAATGTGGAGTAAAAAGACCTCGGAATATTTGCTCCATGTACACCACACGTGGAGAAGCATTTTCAATAGGATATCTAAGTCCGACTTTGGACATTTTGGGTGGAGAAAATGTTCATTTTCAAACCCGCAAGACATTTTATCTTTTTTTTTTCCCTGAAAATGGCTCAGCTAAACGGCTAATTTTTTTTTGCCATTAAGATAAAATTAAAATGTCCAAAACAAGCCATTTGTATGTAGGAGGGGGCCAGCATTTTTAATGGACTGGCTGTACAGACATGCCAACAGAGCAATGGGCACCCTAGGGGGCACTGCTGTGAACTTCACATTAAGGGTGCCAGGTACATATCTGACCATAACCCCCATACATTATCTGGTGAGCCCTTCAAAACTCTCCCCAAACCTACTGTACCCACCTGTCCACAACCCCAATAGCCATATATGGCAGTAGAGTAGGTTTTGGTGGGTTCACCACTTTCCACCAGAAGTGTACTAGTTAGGGTGGGATCTGGGCCTGGGTCCCCTTCTCTGAAGTCCATTGCACTGCCCACCAGGCTAATCCAGATCTACTATGACTGGCCATAGTATCTGCAGCTGTCATAGAGACAGATATGAACTGTTCCATGCAGATATTTGGGGGGCGGAAGGAGGTCAGTGGGGGACTGTGTGGGAGCCACATTTTCATCCTTCCTGTGGTCATCTGGTCAGGTCTAGCCCAGAACGTCCAAATTGTGCCCTGGACGTTTTTTATGTTTGATTATCGCTGTAAAATGTCTGTGCTAAGCCTGCCCTAATCCCGCCCAAAACATACCTCTAAAATGCCCCTTTAAAATTTAGACACACTGGAGATAAAATGACCAGAAAGACATCTAAAGAGTCAGTTCTGAAAATGCCCACTTGGATGTTTTGCCTAGTAAGACAACTAAATGCCTGGGGGGGGGGGTTTGCCATCTTTTGGACATTATGGTTTTTTTAAAAAATGAGTCCAAAGTGTCAATGAAAAGAAGCTATTGCTGTCATCTGTCAAAAAAAACCCTCCACCAAAAAGTCAGTGCACCAAGCTTACAAGACTGAGTCCCAAAAAATAATGTGCTGATGGCAATTTCAACAAGGAGCAACTCTGCCAAATCCCATTTAACAGACATGGAGTTCAAGAAATCTTAGTACCATGAGACTACTAGACATTTTGAAACCCAGTGCCCACACGGGCAGGAGCAACTTGGCATTGTTCCTGCCCATGCTACCCTCTAGACCAGTGGTTTTTAACCTTTTTACACCTATGGATCGGCAGAAATAAAAGAATTATTCTCTGGACCAGCATCAGTCCGTGGACCGGTGGTTGAAGAACACGGGGCTAAGTCGTGAGCCAGACCCCGCCCATCTCTATCCAGTCTCCACCCCAAACACCGCCTCCATAATAGTACTAATTGCACCTTGCACGTCCCACGCCTCATCTGGAAGCCTTCCCTCTGACGTTGCAACGTCAGAGAGAAGGCTTCCAGTTCAGGCGCAGGATGCCCGTAGGAGCCACTGCCCGTGGCTTTGTGCACTGAATCAGTTAGGAAGAGGGAGCTGGCTCGAAGATAACGCTGCATCGATCGCACCGTGGACCGGCGGTTGAAGAACACTGTTTTGGACCTGATGCATGTGCTGCCCTGTGGACCGGCAGGAAATTTCTGTGGACCAGCACTGGTCCATGGACCGGTGGTTTAAGAACACTGCTCTAGACCACCATGGAAGTTTGAATGTAGGCCTAGGGGCAGTCAGGAAAGGATTCACTTGGGGGGGGTGGGGGTGTCTGTTTTAGAGATGGCTAATCCTGAGGGGGGGTTCAGGAGGGGTGATCTATCCTGAAAGGGGCTGATCTTGGGAGAAGTTTGGGAGGAGGCTGTCTATTGGGGGGAGGGGTGAACTTAGGCCAGGAGAGGTGATTGGAAGGGATTGGAACTAAGATGTGGGAGTGGCAGTAGCGGCAACCTGAAAATTATGCAGGTGCCAGCTGATAGTCAATGCTGGCACCTGCTTAGCTAAGTGGGCAAAGTTAAAACTGCCTTTTGTGTGGTCCTTCTGTCCACTTAGCTAAAAGCCCCCATAACTTCTGGCTCCTCCCCAACTCCACCCTCAGTCAGACCACCATCCAAATTCCACATAAGCAGTCGGAGCTGATTTTCAGCTATTGAATCTCAGCATCTGGCCCACATAAGCCACACTAAATAATCAACCCTATAAATTTCCACTCACTTTGCATTTTCGGGTTCTGATGCCCTTCACGGTCCAACTGATCCAGCTCACTGAAGACTTTTTCTTTTGCCATCTAGGAGGAGTTTAGATGTAGATCCAGCTCCGATCATAAGAGAAAAGAAAGGTGCTTGCTTGTAATGTTCAGGGAAGGTAAAAAGATGCCTTTCTTCAAACAAATAAAATTGAGGACGTAGACCAAAAATTTGAGCCATACAAGGAAACAAACAACAGTATATTATTTAACCCAAATTGGAGGAATTGTATTGTTTTTTATAGCTTGCTTTTTTTTTTTTTAATGGAAAAGAGGAGTATAAATATGAAATAGAAATATGTTGGCATTTGTTCTAGGCACGATGGCACTATTGTGTCTGATCTCAAGAAAGCCTGGGATAGTCACTTGGGATCTCTTAAAGAGAGGAAGCGATAGTGGATGCTGCGGATGGGCAGACTGGATGGGCCATTTGGCCTTTATCTGCCATCATGTTTCTATGCTTCTAATTCTATTTACAGGGCAGGCTTGAAAATGCTCAGCTTCGTAAGACTGATTTTGCCATGGTTCTATTTTAGGGAAACTCAGATGTCAATAATTCAACGTAGTAAATCTGTTGTTTTTTTTTAAATCTTTCTAGCTAATTACTGGAGTCCAGCAGACTACAGAACGGCATAATCAAGCATTCATGGCTCTGGAAGGGCAAATGATAACCAAACGGTTGCACGGTCACACAAGAGAGAAGCCAGGACACTGGTTTGCCACCACAACCCCAATCATTGGGAAAGGAATAATGTTTGGTATCAAGGAAGGAAGAGTACTAACCGGTGTTTCCAGCGTTGCCAGTGAAGACAGCCGGAAGATAGCATCCGTGCTGAATTCTGCTTACTACCTAGAAAGAATGCACTACAATACAGAAGGCAAAGACACCCACTATTTTGTCAAAATTGGTCCAGCCGACAGTGACCTCGTCACGCTAGGGATGAGCAGTGGACGTAAAGTACTGGACAATGGCATAAACGTCACAGTGTCCCAGCCAACCCTCCTCGTCAATGGAAGGACTAGAAGGTTTACAAATATCGAATTCCAGTATTCCACCTTGCTCTTTAACATACGCTATGGATTAACTGTGGACACGCTGGATGAGGAGAGAGCCCGGGTGCTGGACCAGGCTCGGCAGCGAGCCTTAGGAGCAGCCTGGCTCAAGGAGCAGCAGAAAGCACGGGAAGCGAAGGAGGGCAGTCGCCAGTGGACTGAAGGGGAAAGACAACAGCTTTTGAATACAGGAAGAGTTCAAGGTTACGAGGGATATTACGTACTTCCTGTGGAGCAATACCCAGAGCTAGCAGACAGTAGCAGCAACATTCAGTTTTTAAGACAGAATGAGATGGGAAAGAGGTAACAAACCAACCTGCTGTCATCCATTGCTGGATGAGTCAGCGGCCACTACTGATATCTCCTCTCCTAAGGAGATGAAGACCTACAGGGGGCATTAGGCTAAACTGCTTTTGGATACCTAAGTGGCAAGAGAGCTCACATTTTTTGAGTTGAATGCTACTGTTCAAAATGAGAAATCAATCCACACATCCTGAAGTGGACTTACAAGCCTAACTGCCAACAAAACACAATTTCCAAACTAAAAACAAAGAAAGAAAACCATCCCGGCAATGTTGCCCACTTGATCTAGGCCTCAAGTAAAGCATAAAAACAAAGGCCTCATTTTACCTCACACCACTTACATGTGAGAAATTCTAAGAACTGCAAGAGGGACACTTTTCAGCAAACCCCCAAATGAAAATCATTCAGTTTACTTCACTACATAACACCTCCTCCACTCCACCCCACCCCACCCCATCCCACCCCACCCCAGGTTTTAATTTTAAGCAAAATGGCAGACGCATCTCAGTCAATAAATGAGCAAGTTGAAGTGACTGGGGAAGAAAAAACTGCAGAGAAAGCACTGGAAATGTTTATTTTTAGAGAAAAAAAAACGAGGTTAAGGAAAACTGCTTTTGCACTGAAACCTCCTACGCTTGTCTGACTTAAACTAAATATTTATTTGAGGATAGCAGAGTGTAAAGTTCAGTGAGAATATGGTGGCTCTAAATCGGTACAAATAATTTCATCCTCTTGTTTGTCTTTGAAGATTCCATTGTGGACAGTATAACAGTCACAGTTACAGGGTGTAGTCTGTCTAGATTCAGTAGTTTGTCGATATTGGTTCCTGTAGAGACGTGGGCATTGTGTCACTCTATTGCAAATGGCACCAATTCAGATCACCCTGTACATATCAAGCGCCAGAAGGCACAATCACTGTTTCAAATTAAAGCAAATTAATAATAATTATGATGATTATTATTATATAACTGTGTTTGGTTGAGAAACTGAGACAATCACATTGCGCAATCACCACAAGAGAATTAAAGTTAAACTTTGGTACAAGACCTTTTTTGTAATATACATGTATGAACCCGTTCATTGAGTTTTTATATATAATTTTCATTTGCTGCTGAGCAAAGAATAGACAAGCAAAGATAATTTATGGCAAAGTGTTTAAATTGTTTATACATAAATAAAGTCTTTAAAACTCCTGTGAATATCTATCTTGTGAAGATGTTTTGCCAGTAAAGCAGGGAACATTTGTTCAAAGAAGCTGGTCAGGATTGTTTCTATTATAAATAATCTCTGTACTGTCCTTAACTTTGTCTCTGTGGTAGCCAGACCTCAAAGGATGGGTGGTCCATTGAACAAACTGGGTGGGCACATGTGGACTTCATACCCCCTCCCCCCACGCCATCTGAAAATATTAAATTCCTGAGGTGCAGTGGTCCTCCAGAAGCAAGACCAACTCCCTTTCCTATTTCCTCCAGCTGGTGGCACTGTCCGTGTGCCACTGCTGCCCTGCTCATGCATAGTTTTCACACACGTGTGAAAACTGAGTGTGTACAGCAGGGGGTGGCCAGCGAGATGGCAACACATAGTGTCTCTGACTGAAGCAAGTAGGAAAGGGAGCTGTTCTTGCTGCTGGAAGACCACTGCAGCTGGTGGGGTTTGGGGATCCCCACCTGCCACAAGAAGGATGTGAGAATTTGAGGTGGGCCATGGCTGTACTACAGCCGTAAAATAGGCTCAGACTTTTATTCACGTACAAGACCTGACACATATGTGTTTCGGCCCTAAAGCCTGCCATGGTGCGAAAACACTTGCAGTGGTTTAGTAAAATGAAAGTGAAGATTGAGCACCACAGGGTACCTCTTATGAGGTAAAATCTCCTGTTTGGGTGGTAGCACGAGTGGTAGACAGGCATGAAGTGTTCACAGATATAGGCAGCAGATAGTTTAAACCATGAATTCACTACATAACATAAACCTAGGCAGGCACGTCAACTTAAAATAACCAGGCCTTCAGGTGCTACCACCAGAAAGGCCTGGTCTCTAACAGGTCTGACAGTCAAATAACAATGGGTTCTAGCAGTCTACCTTGCAGTCTATAGTTTCCAATTCCTTCTCAGCAATGGCCAGGTTTGGAAGCTTCCCTCAGCTATCACCGGCAGGGAATGAAGACTATCCTCAGCCATTGCTGGCAGGGCATGAGGGTCTTCCCTCGACTTCCCATAGGACCTCTTTCTTCTGTTCCCAATCTAGGGATTTTAAACCTCTCTGCCTGAGCTCTGCCTCCTTTAAGTGGCCCAGTGAGGGCGTGCAGTTAAGGAAACCCAGGTCTACCCGAAGCACTCCCATCACAGTCCCAACAAAAGGTATCGGAACATAGAGGGCATTCAACAAAAATACAGAAATGCAGGCCTACTCTATGGTTTGGTTTTCTAATTGAAAATGCTGGTCTTTATCCCTAGGAGCCAACTTGAGGATGCCAAACTCAAAACTCCCAACAAATTTCCCCTCGCTCATCTGGTAGTGAATGACCAGCCTGTATCTGACTGTCAAGAGTAGGGCAGTTAATGTGAAGAAATCAAAAGCAAGGGTCAGCATCGTACTCTCACTCGCTCTCCAATCAGGCTATCTATAGCACTTTTCTTCAACCAGTCCCTCAGCCCATCATCTGCATTACCCTTTTTATCCTTCATTTATTTTCACTTTCCCCTCATTTCTTTTTCTTTCTTGTTCTCATTCCCTCCCTCTCCTTTTCATTTTCTCTCCTTTCACACAGGTATAATTTGATATTTTCAACTTGGCAGGAGGGAATTTAATAGCTTTCTTCCTGCTCCACTCCCTAAATCTTTTTTAGCTTCTCATTTCCCCTTGACCCAGACTTCTTTTTCCCTACACTCCTCCTCAGCAAGCACCAATGCACTTTTCCATAACCAGTTGCTGTTCCCTTCCCTGCTTCCAACTTCCCACTCTCCTCTCCTTGGTAGGTTTAACTCATTTTCGATTTGTGACTCCCTATTGGCCACAATCATGGATCATTTCCCTGCTCTGCTAGTCCTGTTTTCTGGGACGGCTTCACCACCCAGTGGTGTAGCGAAGGTAGGAGGCGCCCGGGATGGTGGGCCCCTACCCCCCATTCCTTCCATGCCTTCTTCACCACCCTCTCCATCACACTCATGCCTTCCCTTTCCACCCCCGTACCTCTTCAAATTCTCTGGCTTCTCCAGCCTGTTGTTCATGCTGTTTTTCCCTCAACGTCACTTCCTGGCCCCACGACCCAGAAGTGATTTCAGAGGGAGCCAGGCTGGTGCAAGCAACAGGCTGGAGTAGTTGCTCGAGCTGGTGAAGATTTTAAAGAGGTGCAGGGGTGTGGGGAAGGGAGCATGGCGTTGGGGGGGGCAAGAGGTGCCATCGCCCCCACTAAGATGGCACATGGGGTGGTCTACCTTCCCCTTATTATGCTACTGTCCCCACCCCCTTTGCACTGCAGAACTTCCCTTGGTACTCACATATTCCAGATCAATGACCACCCTTTGGCTGGAGTCTCTGCTTGAGCTTCTTTGCCACATGCTCATCCTGAGCTCTGGAAGCCCAGCAAGGCTCAAAGAACCCTCAACCGGATGCTACGAAATCTCCCATCCACAAAAGATCTTCACTACAAATGAGTTTTCCACTCCATGCTTGCCTTTTCTAGGAGTAAAAAACTTGGAATGGCCTTACAGAAATGGCCAGAACTGAACCTAGCCACATCATCTTCCGAAGAAAACTGAAAACCCATCTGTTAAACACTTAATCTCCTGCATCCTCTCCTTTTCTCCTTCTCCCCTTTCCCTCCCACCTCTTCTCTCCCCTCCCTCTCTTCCCCTCCTACTTATCCCCCTCCATCCTCTCCCCTCTCTTTAAAGTCGCCTTGAGCCTGTATAGGTATGAGCGACGCACAAATAGAAGATTAGAATAGAGTTTGAAATCTAAGAGATTACATGTTGAGTGGGAAAACATATTCCAGCAACCCAGAGCATAGAAAAATGCACTCGTACTAAGCTGGGCTGCCTGCATGGTATTGCTCCAGTGACCAAGGAACAAGAATACAACTCAGGGAGCCAAGTTGAGATATGGGAGATGGCTGCAGTTTTACCAAAAGCCAAGAGGAGAACAAGAATTTAGCAATTCAAAAACACAAGGAATGCAAGGGAGCCAAACCAAGAAACACACAGAGTTTGTGAGACACGTTGTCCCTTCAACTTTGTCAATAATCTCCTGCCACCTCTTTCTGCTGGTGTTGCTCTGCTACTTTTTTAGGCTCATTTCTACCTCCTGGGGGATATAATGGGGAATGATATTTTTCATTTTTGTGAGGAATTGGAACAGTGCTACTCTCCATTCCCCCTCACTTAAATTCCTGGCCATAGTCCCTTCCAATACTGTTCACAAAACATGCTTAATACCAGAGCTGCCAAGAAAGTAAGTTTTAGAAGGGAGATTTTCAGTTCATGGCATTCATGCTTACACAAGCTTGTTCCCTTTCCCCATCCTTTTAATGAATTACTGTATTTTTCGCTCTATAAGACGCACCTGACTATAAGACGCACCCACCTGCAGAGGAGGAAAACACAAGGAAAAAAAAAAAAATTCCCACCACCCTGCCCTGTAGCACCTCTGGTGGTCTAGTGGTAGGCCGGGACAGGGTTTTATAGAGCGAAAAACCCGTAAGCAGCGTAGGCCACACACACACACCCGTATGCAGCAGAGGCAGGCGTAGGCAGCCTCCCTGGTACCTTTTTTAAAGTCTGTTGGAGCTTTCCCTGCTCCAGCCTGTCTCCCTCGCTGGACGGCTCTTCATCAGTTTGGGCAGAATGGCGCAGAAGGCAGGCGTGTTCCTGCCTGGTTCAGTTCCGTTCCCCGATTGGCTGTAGTCAGTTCTTGTGAGTTGCAAGAACTGATTGCAGCCAATTGGGAAGTGGCACCAGATGCCTTCTGCGCCGCTCTGCCTGAACTGATGAAGAGCTGTCCAGTAAGGGAGACAGGCAGGAGCAGGGAAAGCTCCAACGGACTTCAAAAAGGTACCGGGGGGGCTGCCTACGGGGAGTATTCGCTCTTGGGGGTGGAAAAAGTGTGTCTTATAGAGCGAAAAATAAAATTTATCCCTGTGACTGAAAGGTTGGAAGAAAAGAGCAGCTACCCAAAACTGACCCAGTTCAATTAGCAATATAATACATTGCCACCCAGTAATTCTTGGGCTTGCACAGTTGTGGAGAGCAGCTGATTCGAACCATGCCCGCAAAAATCTGAACATAAACTTTTCCTTATTTGTTTTCGACTTTTTTTCCTAGTTTCACCTTTCCTGCCACTTCCATCCCTCCAGCTTGATTAGGGTTACCAGACATCTGATTTACCCATGTCCTCTTGATAGCGGACTGAACAGGCATCCGGACGGCTTTTCAAAACCCGGCACTTTGGGTTTTGAAAAGATTTGTGCTCGGTGAGGCATCTGGAGGGCATCTGCGCATTTGTAGATGCAATGCAGTAATGTCACACCTGTGCATGCTCGGAGGCTCTGCAAACACGGCTCTGAGCTCGAGGAAAAGAGGTTTGGGGGCAGGGCTAGGGCGGGGCTAGGTGGAATTAGGTGGGCCTGGGAGTGGAGCCGCGTGTCTGGATTTTACCGTTGTACAATCTGGTAACCCTAAACCTGATCCTCTCTCTTCTTAGCTCCCTGCTCTTCAAACCGCACACAGTACCTCCCTGTCTTCGTCTGCTTCTCATTCTTCAGCACATTCCTCACCCACTTATCTTTATATCACAGCCCCTGCCTCCCCCTAGCTTGCATTCACTTCAGCTCTGTTCTCCCTTACATAGTCTGTATTGCTTCCCTCAGTCTCTCACAACCCATCTCTTCCAGCTCTCTGTTCCTGTGCTACTCTTCGCTTCCTCATTCCTCCCTCAGGATTGCTTCTCCTCTCTATAGTAGACCATAGTGCTGTCCGATGTGAATCGATTCACCGATTCACTTCACGAGAATCGACTCGAATCGATTCGTATTTTTAAAAAATTGGCCTCGCAGATTCGGGACCCAACCCTCCTCTTACCTTTTAATTACAGCAGTGGAGCAGCCTACAGAGAGGATCGCCGGTTCTGTAGCAATCCTTGCAGGCTGCCATCGTCCTCGGGAGCACGTTTAATCTGCCGCAATCCTGCCCATGACATCAGAGGAGGGGTGGGACCGCAGCAGAGGGAATGTGCTCCTGAGGACGACGGCAGCCTGCAAGGATCGCTACAGCACCGGCGATCCTCTCTGCAGGCTGCCATAATTAGGTGGGGGTTTGGGGGCAACGTTTAGACAGAGGTCAAATTCTCCACTCTAAAACTCTCCGCTAAGTTATGGCACCTGAAACTATATCGTATTACATTACTATCCTCACATGAAGAGGTTCATTCTCTTTTGGTTAAATGTCAGAAGATGATATGTAATATTACCAGGGTCTATGATTTATTTATAGAGGCCTAGCCATAAGCTACATTTGCCTCAGAAAATACTTCACATCTTGATCCATCGGTCAAGCCTTGAGATAACCGGATCACTTATGTTGTTATGTTATCTTTTCTGCCAATTTATTACCATGTCCACAGCTGAGGGCGATGTCCTTAAAATATGGAGGAGGCAGTTCATGCCGATTCATTTGCTCCTCTACAGGAAGGCTGGTTATGATTCAGATTCGTTCCGTGGTTGCAATATTATATGTTTGAGGGCAGTGATATCTTAAGCATCAGAATTAAGGCAGGGAAAATCTGTGCAAGATGGAGATTCCTTTATAGCTGAAACTTTGTTTTATGGTACAGAATTTTAAATAGTTGCAAATTGTTTTTTAATGTGCATTTATCTTCACTTATATGCATAAATAACTAGCATTTATGCATGTTCTTAGCAACTAGGTGGCTCCTTATAGAATCACTCCCTTATTGTTTATTTTTACTCCTTTCACCACCCCAGAAAAAAAAAAAAAAAGAGATTGCATTTCATAAACCAACACATTTGGGCTCCTGAAATGCTGACAGATGGTCAACTGTGAATGATGCGAAAGAACATCTTGCTTTAGAGGGAATTCAGAACTTAAAAGTGTCAACAAATGCAGAGTTTCAAACATGAAAGACATGTCTGGAATGGGGTGGTGGGGAAGGAAGGAGAGATGCTGGATGAAAGGGTATTTGAGAAAATGAGAGATGGTGGGTCTGGGGATGGTGGGGTCACTGCAGCTGCGGGAATGGAGACAAAAAAAGGAAAGATGCCAGAGGGAGGGTAGGGAAAAACGGAAGGGGAGGACAGAGATGGAAGATGGATGGTTAGCATGGAGAAAGAAGAAAAATGACAAATGGGCAGGAGACCCTGGCAAGTGAGTTATCTGATTTGAATAATGACCAGACAGCAAAAGGTAGAAAAAATAATTTTATTTTCTGTTTTGTGATTAGTGTGTCAGATTTGAAATGAGTATCCTGCCAGTGCTAAAGTGAGCTAGGATTTAACAGAGAGAGAAAGTCTTTTTTTGTTTGTTTATTTTGTTTACACCACAGCGCCAATATGGGTAGGAGAGGGCAAAGGGGGTGGGGTGGGTGAAGAGGCTATAAAATAAACCCACCAGGATGTTTGAAAAAAAGAAAAGAAAAAATCCCCCCAGAAAACACTCAATTGAGCAGGAAAATTTAATCAAATTAAAAAAAAAAAAAAAAAATCGATCCAATAGGCTGAATCTAATCAAATTTTTTCCCTGAATCCGGCAGTGCAGGAAGCCTCTGACCTACACTGCAGCTTTTCTCTTTTTCCTACTTATTAGCCCATTGGTCAGATATTCCTTAGCCAGCCAATAAGCTGTAGAGGAGTCAGGACCAATAGCTTAGGAGAAATCAACCTTCAACCCTGCTTCCTTTGCAACTTATTGGCTAACCAAGTAATTAATGTCTGACCAATGGGCTGAAGTGGGATCAGTAGATATGGAGACACCGTTTTTCTTCCTACTTTCCCCTGCTGGTCAGTTTTGGGAAGAATATTTGGGTGTGCACCCACAGAGCCGACACCTAAGCCTTTTTCAGTTATGGCTGTAATTCAGTAATCTGTAGACAATAAAATAAGGGTCAGTAAGTCAGACTCTCTTCTGTTTATAGCTGCTGTATACAAATGAAGGTTTGTTGTCAGTTATTTTTCTTTAGTGGATTCACAACCAAACAAACAAAATAAGCCACAAATCTAGGCATAGACCGACCATATGAGCAACCAGGCAGTGACCAAGAACCCAGAGCAGTTGGAGGGCCCAGGTCTTCCCATCAGCTGTTTGCCTATGGTTACCAGTTTTCTTCATTCTGCCTCCAGCCCTGCCCCATCATCTTCTTTATACACAAACGAAAACTGCAGACAGATGTACAAGTTGCAGGCTAAGTTTATTAAGACAATAATAGGCGGTTAATGTCACCACCTTGGTACAAACCAGGGGACCTGACACAGCCCGTGTTTCAGTTAACATGCCTTCATCAGGAGTCCCTCATCTGAAAGGTATCAAATTGAACCGCAACGAACATAAAACCAAAGCCTATGGAGAGCAGTATTGGTTGCCGCAACAAAATCTCATAATAACATAGTAACATCTCACATCATCGCTTTACATCCACGCATGCTCAGAGGCCTAATGTCACCACCTTGGGACTATAGCTGAACTGCTTTAACTAATAGCCAATCTGTCGATCAAATTGGGAAAGATTCCGGAAGACTGGAAGGTGGCGAATGTTACGCCGATCTTCAAAAAAGGTTCGAGAGGCGATCTGGGAAACTACAGACCGGTGAGTCTGACTGCGGTACTGGGAAAGACGTTAACGGCGCTGATAAAGGACCACCTTGACGAACACGGTCTGATGAGGACTAGCCAGCACGGTTTCAGCAAAGGCAGGTCTTGTTTGATGAACTTGCTGCACTTCTTCAAGGCAGTAAACAGGCAGATAGACAAGGGCGACCTGGTCGATATTGTACATCTGGATTTTCAGAAGGCGTTCGACAAGGTTCCACATGAACAACTACTTTGGAAAATTGCGAGGGTGAAATACTCAAGTGGATTTAAAACTGGCTGGAGCATAGGAAACAGAGAGTGGGGGTAAATGGACAATTCTCGGACTGGAAGAGCATCACCAGTGGGGTGCCTATGATCTGGACGTAGGTACAACGAGTGAGGTGATTAAATTTGTGGACGATACAAAGTTATTCAGAGTAGTGAAGACACAGGGGGATTGCGAAGTTCTGCAACGTGGCATGAGGAATGGGCATCAACATGGAAGATGAGGTTCAACGTGGATAAGTGTAAAGTGATGCATGTCGGTAACAAAAATCTCATGCACTAATACAGGATGTTCGGGGCTGTACTTAGAGAGACCTCCCAGGAAAGAGACTTGGGAGTTCTGATCGACAAGTCGATGAAGCTATCCGCGCAATGCATGGTGGCGGCGAAAAGGGCGAACAGAATGCTAGGAATGATAAAGAAGGGGATCACGAACAGATCAGTGAAGGTTATCATGCCGCTGTACCGGGTCCTGGTGCGCCATCACCTAGAGTACTGCGTCCAGCACTGGTCGTCATACATGAAGAAGGACACGGTACTACTCGAAAGGGTCCAGAGAAGAGCGACTAAGATGGTTAAGAGGCTGGAGGAGTTTCCATACAGTAAGAGATTGGAGAAACTGGGCTCTTCTCCCTTGAAAAGAGGAGACAGAGGAGACATGATCGAAACATTCAAGATAATGAAGGGAATAGACTTAGCAGGTAAAGACAGATTGTTCACCCTCTCCAAGGTAGGGAGAACGAGAGGACACTCTCTAAAGTTGAAAAGGGATAGATTCCGTACAAATTAAGGAAGTTCTTCTTCACCCAGAGAGTGGTAGAAAATTGGAACGCTCTTCCGGAGTCTGTTATAGGGGAAAACACAGAGGACCAGTGACCCCACTCCGTTCTGCTCCGTCACACCCCGTTGTGCCCCTGGCCTGCCCCAGTTCCACCTCCAATCATGCTCCCTCACAGACCATTGTCTTCCCTGAGCTCGAGGCTGTGTCTAGAGGACTTCCGAGCCTGCGCAGATGTGACATGATGAAATCGCGCACATGTATGAGACATCATTGTGCCACATGCTCGGAGCCCTTCCCCCCCCCCCCCCCCCCCCAGATGTGGCTCCGAGCTCAGGCTTACCAAAATCTGGACAAACTGCTGTGTTTTGGAAATCTGTCCAGGCACCTGAACAGTCCTCTAAAAAGAGACTTGTTGACCCAGCCTTGTTGACCAGGGGGTCCAAATGCCTATCAGTCCTGCACATTTTAAAAATTGTTCATTTCAGCCTGAGCATTACATGAGGGAGTAGAGGAGCCTAATTATATCTCATCATGGAAATTTTTAGTCTGCCTTCTCCCACAAATGTCCAAAGTGGATAACATAAAAAGAAAATTGTTATAGCACTGGGATAATTACAATAAGAATATATTTCAAAAATTACACAATGAAATACTTAGGGACATAATCAAAAAACTAAAATATCCCCCAAAATGCCTAAGTCAGTACTTGGATGTCCTAATTGCCAATAATCAAAACCATCTTCTTAGATGTCTAGAGAGAGATTTTGTCCGCTGAACGTCCAGAGTTCAAGGGGGCATGCTAAGAGATGTGGGCATGCCAGTCTTGGCCGTCTTGTGGGGATAATCAAACCTTTCCCAAGACATCCTTGGATGGAATTTCGACGGTTGAGGCTAGACCTCTTTTAGAAGTGTCTAAGTGCTGAAAAGGTATCCAAACTGACCAGAAGACCTCTGGAGGGATTAAGTAATGACCCCTCTACACTCTCCTAGTGGACATTGACCATTTCCCACCCCCCAAAACTCTGAATGAAACAGTACATATCTGTCTCTGGAACAGCAGCAACTGTAATCCTAGTACATTGTCATACAGGTGTTAAGCACCCAGGTGGGTGGGCTAGTGAACCATAGAGAAGAGGAGCCAGACCTATAAGGCACTCTAACCACAACACCTATGGTGGTAAGTTTGAGCCAATCAAAACCCATCAAAACCTTACTATACTCAAGTTTCAAGTTTAAAAGCCAAAGCAGTTTACAGTTGTACAAATTTTTAAAAAAAAAAATTAAAAGGAAAAGAAAAGACTGGTTACATGGTCAATACAGACAAAATTTAAAGAGAATGGGTGGGATACATTGCATCTAAATAAAAGAAAGGGAAATGGGGAAAATGAGAGGGAAACGGGCAATATCTGATGTCTGGCTATTTTCCGAGTCTCTTGAACAATTAATCCTAGGGATAGATTTCATAGGCATCTTTGAAATTGCTATATGGGTGCCCAGGGCTGCCATCAGAAATTTCTGGGCCCCTTACTGAGCAATCCTATTGGGCCCCCCATGCACCCCTTCCCCCCCCCCCCGACACCCCCCCCCTTCTTCCATGGGCCGAATACACACATACTTTTCTGCTAATGCTCCACCTAAGCCAGTCCCGAAAAATCTTCTCACGTCCATTGGGTGATTTGGCATAGAGGAGATATTCATAAAAAGAACGTCCGTCAAGATCTTTACTCATAGACTGTGCCATTTGCTTTAAATCATCTTCCATCATTAATCCAAATTGCACAATTCTTTCTCTGTCTTTGTCCTGAATGGCATCTGGCTACATTGCTGGATCCTTCCAGTCAACAAATTTATGAGCAGGCGCGGAGAACGCATTTTTAAACAAATGTAGTTTATCCTTGTACCCCTTATGTAATTTTAATCATCTATGGATATGTTTGTATGTTTATTGTTCAAATGGTTTTATTTATTTCCCCAAATTTATTTTTGTTATACGCATTGAAAATATTTGATATTGCGTTTAAATCAAAATCTCAATAAACTTGAAACTTGAAACGAGTGCCCGTGAGATTGTGGGAGGGTTAAATACTCAAAACTTAGAAGAATAACAATTTACTTAAAGTTTTTGCTACGCCAGCTTTCTGGTATCTTTACATACAGTGGCGTACGTAGCATATGTAACACCCGGGGCCCATCATTTTTTGGCACCCCCCCATCTGTAAGAAAAACATGATTTTTAGTAACAAACCACATGTCACACATGAGTACCTAAGAAAAGGCAGCATCTTACATATTGCAGTGAGCAGTACATCAATACACCCATTGTAAAACTAAACAAGCCAGACCAGCACAGATCAATCCTACACCGTCAATCCTAACAGAAAACCATGTCTTTCGAACACACAGAACACAGAAAACACCTTCGCCTAGTATGGAATATGTCATCACAAACTAACCCCTCACTCTTTTACAAAACTGTAGTGTGGATTTTAGCCACAGTGGTAACAGCCCTGACGTTCATAGAATTCTGAGCATCAGAGCTGCTAAAAAAAACGCTCCACAGTTTTGTAAAAGGGGGGATAAAATAGAAATACACAGTTTCAACGCTCTAGCTCAGAGGTGCCCAAACTTTTTGAGCTTGTGAGCTATTTTAAAATGACCAAGTCAAAATGATCTACCAACAATAAAATTAAAAAACACAAAGCACAATATACGCTGAGAAAATGTTAATTATCATTCCTATTCTGGTTTTTTTTCAAAGAGGTCAAGGCAGATGACTCTATGCATTGTCACCTCAGTAACAACCATACAAAAATAGACAAATATACCCTCCATTCTTTTTATTAAACCACAATAGCAGTTTTTAGCGCAGGGAGCTGCGCTGAATGCCCAGCGCTGCTCTTGATGCTCATAGTCTCCCTGCGCTAAAAACCACTATTGCGGTTTAGTAAAAGGGGACCATATTGTAAAATATAGACAGCAGATATAAATTCAGAACTGTGCATAGTAAGTGAAGGGAAGTTTTCATCTCTGGGAATTTACCCAGTTAACTATTAAGTTATTTGGGCAAATAACTTTGAAAACTGTGGTAATACTGCCTCCACTTTGCTAAATTTAAAATAAAATCATTTTTCCTACCTTTTCTGGTGATTTCATGAGTCTCTGGTTGCACTTTCTTCTTCTGACTGTGCATCCAATCTTTCTTCCCTTCTATCAGCCTGTATGCTTTCTCTCCTCCACACCTCATTCCCTCCCCCAACTTTTTCTTCTTCTCTCCCTGACCTTTCTTTCTTTTTTTCTGTTTCTCTTCTTTCCTTCTGTCTCCCTGCCTGCCCCCTTTCTTTCTTTCTCCCTGCCATTCCCCAAGCCACTGCCACTGCCATCGGGGAACTGGACCCACCAATGGATAACAGGCCCCAAAGCCGACGCCGACGCATGCTCTCCCTGCTTCGGGCCGATCAGTCTTCCTCTCCCCGACGTCAATTCTGCCGTCGGAGAGGAAGTTCCGCCCAGCCAGGAAGCGATTGGCTGGCCCGAACTTCCTCTCCGACTGCAGAATTGACGTCGGGGAGAGGAAGACTGATCGGCCCGATAGATTAGATCGCCAAGACAAAGTGAGTCCTGGGTGATCGACTCACTTTGCCTTGGCGAGCTACTGGCGTCCCTGCCGTAGAACACTGCCTAGGACCCTGGAGGAGCCCGGGCCCCCTGTCAGCTCCAGGCCCCTGAATGCAGGACTGGTAGTACTGCCCTGATGGTGGCCCTGTGGGTGCCACCTACAGCCATAAGAGCTATTCAGGTGGTAGACAGGTGGGTATAGTAGGTTTTGGAGGAGTTACCATAAATTATTATGGGTATATGGTTAGATGTGCTTCTGATACCCTTTATGTGAAGTTCACAGCAATACCCTCTAAGGTACCCCACTGCTCTGTTGACATGTCCATGTGGCCAGTCCATTAGAATGGTGGCCCCTCCCACATCTAAATGGTGCTGGTTTGGAGGTTTCTAAGTTGGACATTTTTGTGGTCGAAAATGGCAAAGTTACACATCCTGGCAGCCAAAACATACAAATAGATGATTTTTGTAAATAAATTATATGGACATCCTGCTCAAAAATGGACATTTCAGTGCTTCTGAATTGGACATCTAGGCCCTGATTCTGCAAAATGCATCTAAAGTTAAGCATCTTTGTAGAATTGTGCTCAGCAGAGATCAGCACTGTTTAGGCTTCTAACTTTTTAGGCGTCCTTTAGAGAATCAGGTTTTAGGTGAGATTTAAACGTCAAAACAATGTCCTTAATGTTATAATTTTATTATGTTATTAGAATGGCAATTTTATGCTGTTTTTCATTATAATTGTAATACTAGGAGTTGGATCTGTTTAATGCTTTTATTTATTTCTCTTCCATCAGACAAAATGACTGGGATTCGAACCAGCAACATTAGGATGGAAGAGAATATAGGTTTAACCAGTGTGCTACAGAGTGAGCTAGCAAGCTGCATAGCAATTGTAAAACTTGGTCTTATAGGCATTGTACGGAAGTCTACTTTTGAGCATAGTTTAGGCTTCATATAGACCTGAGTTCAATGGACGGAATTTAGGCACAGTTTGGATGTCCTTAATGTGATTTGCTAAATAGCTCTCTGGGTTTTTATTTTTGCTTTATTAAGTTCAAAATACATTTAATAAGGCACCACATAAATGAAGCACATCAAAACAAATATTGCATGCAAAACCTCCTATTTTTGTGGACAAACAGTAATGCTATTTGATAATTAGAGGGAAAGATCCTTTAACTGAAGCAAAGCACATGAAAAAACATAGCTTTAGGTTTTCTTGCTAAAAAGCTACCCTTTTTACTAACTAAACTGCTCCAATCAACTCATTCTTGAAAGCAAAAACAGCACATGACAAAAATATATATAGATTGCATGCATAACTTCATTTGCAAAAGCTTAAAAACAGAAAAAAACAGATGTAGACCTTAGCATGGCTTCTACTTCATTGCAAATGGAGGTTTGCAGCTGCACAATGGTGACCTCATTGTGAGATCATCAAGGTGCACCTACAAGGTAGAATGCCACAATTAAAATATGTGCTGGGGAGTTGGCTGGGATTTGAACTTATGACCTCTGGAAGAGAAGCACAGGGCTTTTACTTATTGAGCTATAGCAGCTTCCAGGCAGGTATCTCTGACTGCCCTGTGATATGATAGCTTAGAGATCTGCCTAGATCTCTGCGATAGACCCAAGTTTCACTGCCAGTCACCAAATGATGAAAAAAAACCTCTTCATGGAGTATCTCTAATTTCTCCTGAAAGCACTGGAGCCTTATGGCCTTCTGACATGGCATCAGCATTCTTGGAACCCATTGTGCACTAACCTTGGACATGCCCAACTTTTCATGAATTATTTTCTAAACTATACCTGTCGAGATGCCCATTTCTTCAGCTATTCGGGAAACCCTAATTCTTCTGTCTGACAACATTAAATCCTCGACTTTCTTGCACATTTATGTGGAAGTTGTTTCCACAAGCCATCCAGTGTGAAGGTCATCTTCATTGGACTCTCTACCCCACTTAAACCGCTTGCTCCAAAATGTTATTTTGTAGGATGGGGCAAACTCACCTTAAACTGCAGTAATGCATTCATTTATCTCCTTTGGCTTTTTCCCTTCTTTTGCAGGGCATTTTATCACTGAAAGGTGCTCCAAATCTATCATTTTCTTACTTGATTCACATGAGGACTCTCCTGACATCCTGTCTTTTGGAATGTTAGACTCGCACTGAGCCACAACTGTGCATAAATAATCTTGAGACATGTCACAACATGTCCAGACTTGTTTCAACTCAGATAAATTATTAAAAGTCCCTTGTAAGAATCTGCTTCTCTATGCTAACCATATGACTAATTTACATGGACTGTTGTAACTCAAGATCTCAAACATAACAGCGTATAAATTCCAATTCTATTTTGTATTTGAAATATAATATTTTCATTTTTATTTTTTAACAAAAGGGACTTACAGAAAAACAATTTTGCTGTCTACAGTGCTGGAACAGATTGACTAGGGAGTGGAAACACTAATAATTCATAACGAAGAGCATGTTTCTAACCTTAGGATAAGGCCAGTGTAATAGGATTGCAATTGACTTTGCTTTTGAGCAGTCAAGGAGAAAAGGCAATCACTTCACACCAAGCATAATGGACATCTTTGAGGACGTCCGTGAAAACTGTCATCCAGACTGGGAAACAAACGTTAGAATAAAATCTGGGAAGAAACAGAAGAGAGATTTGAAATGTTTTAGAGTTCAAAACCGGACTATAAAGCTGAACAATGTTAGCAAACAGTGGAGCCATTTTTCTAAGCTGTGCTAAGAACTGCGCTTTGTGCATCCTTACATGGGACATTCCTGCGCACTAAGGCCATTTTTATCACAGGAGTAGTTCCGCCATTTTTCAGACCTTTTTAAATCAATGTTGCATAGTTTGGGTCTTTTTGTTGCAATCAAGTTTTCCTTCACATAATGCTGTTCTGATTTGTTATATCAGTTTTTCATGTTTTAGGTCTATTCATTCTAAATTTAAGTTTCCATTATTTAAAAAAAAAAATTTCATATTGTTCAGTTGGGCATAGATTCTGGGATGCACCAGGGAGGAGTCTAAGGCCCTGATTGGCTCAGATGCCTAAGGCCCTTCCCATAGGAGGGACCTTAGGTCAACTGGAGTCTTAGGCCTCCTTCCCAGTGCATCCTGGGATGCACTGAGAGTGACCTAAGACTCCAATTGGCCAGATATCTAAAGCACTGGGAGCCAAGCAGGGCCTTAGGCCCCTCCCTGGTGCATCTCAGAATGCAGTGATGGGCCTGCCGGCAGGGTGATGTGGCTATCCCTCTTGCCGGCCATCAGATAAAGGTACAGGGGGCATTTGGGGGGTTGGGGGTGGCATGGGAATCTTGGGGGTGTCAGGGAGTTGTCCGGGTGGAGTTGGAGATTAGCAGGTAGATCTTGGGGTGTCTAGGGTAGAGTCGGGGAGTGGCAGGGTTGAAGTCAGGGAGTGTTTGGTGGGGTACAGGGGATGATGGGGGCCAGCAGCAGGAGAGAGTGGGCATACCTCCAGCCAGGGGATGCCTCGGCGGGTGGCGGCAGGAATTATTGGCCACTCATGCCATGGACATTCAGGGGGCTTTGGGAGTTCTGGCAGGAGGAAGTGGGCATCCCTCCTGCCGGCCAACTTCATGAGAGGGATGGGTTCCCTGTTGCGGCCGCTAAACTGATTGAGGTAGGGAGATTCCCTTGTCGCGATTAGCTTAGTGGCAATGCGATTCTCTAATCGGCGCCTGTAACAGACGCGATCTTATATTTAAAAAACCGCCCATGTGCGATTCTCAAAACCCACTTAGGCGGCTGCTCAGATCAGGCGTCCTATACGGTATCAGGTCCACTTCAAAATTTGCCTTCTAAATGTGGGTTCAGCAGAGGATAAACAGTGTCCAAAACAGAGACATTTAGAATAAGACTTTACTGTACAATGTTCAAATGAAACACCTTGTGTGCAGCTGAAAACATCCTGATGTCATTCACATTTAATATTCATCTCTAATCAAAAAACTCCAAAGATTATTGAGAAAACCACGAGTAATAAACAGACATATCATTTGTGCTAATTACTTATCAGCACATAATACTAGGATCGCAAACACAATCAAACCCACGTACTGCTCCTATCTGCAAACCAAAACAGCCTACTCAACAATCAGGTTCATTGAAAAACATGTGGCGTAAATGGAAATTATGGATGTCAGTCTAGTAAAATGTACTGTCACTCTTTGAATGTTAGGTAAAACAAAAATAATATGATGATATGGTATGCCCCACTTGAAGTGCCCATATATTGTACACTAGAACAAATTTGATAGCTTAAATGCTGGCTCTGAAAATCAATAGAAGCAAGATGGTATGGGCAAAGTACCCGAAATGCAAAGATGGTCTAGAGCAGTGGTCTCAAACTCGCAGCCAGGGGGCCACATGCGGCCCACCTGGTATTATTTTGAGGCCCTCGGTATGTTTATTATAATCACAACAGTAAAATAAAACAGTCTCTTTAGCTATAAATGACAATATCATTATTAAGACTTAGCCAAAAAGAAAGAGTTTTACCTCATGCAAAATTGTCATTTCTTTAATAAGACATTAACTATTTTTTTCTGAGGACCCCCAAGTACCTCCAAATCCAAAATGTGGCCCTGCAAAGGGTTGGAGTTGGAGACCACTGGTTTATACTGTGGCTCGGAGAAGCAGGTAGAAATAGGAGTGGTGGCTTAAGGGGGGGCAGGGAGAAAGAAAGAAAAAGAATCGGGAAAGTGGAGAAATCGGCGCGATGGCTTGGGGTGAGAGGGAGAGAGAAAGAAAGAAACACAGGCAGGCAGGGGGAGAGAGAAAGAAAGCCAAAACTAAAAAGGGGTCAGGGGGAGAGAAAAAGAAAGGCAAGCAGGCAGGGGGAGAGAGAAAGACAGAAATAAAAAGGGGGCAGGGGAGAGAGAAAGAAAGACAGAACTAAAGAGGGGTCAGGGAGAGAGAAAAAGAAAGGCAGGCAGGGGGAGAGAGAAAGACAGAAATAAAGGGGGCAGGGGGAGAAAGAAAGACAGAAATAAAGGGGGCAGGGGGAGAAAGAAAGACAGAAATAAAGAGGGCAGGGGGAGAAAAAAAGAAAGGCAGGCAGGGGGAGAGAGAAAGACAGAAATAAAGAGGGGGACAGGGGGAAAAAGAAAGACAGAAATAAGAGGAGGCAGGGCAGAGAGAAAGAAAGACAGAAAAAGGCAGAAAGAAAAATTGGATTTACAGAAGAAGGAAGAGTAACCAGAGACTCACGAAATCACCAGACAAAAAGGTAGGAAAAATGATTTTATTGTCAATATAGTGATCAAAATGTATCCATTTTGAGAATTTATATCTGCCGTCTATATTTTGCACTTTGGCCCCCTTTTAAGAAACTGCGATAGTGGTTTTTAGCGCAGGGAGCCTATGAGCGTCGGGAGCTGCGAGGGGCATTCAGCTCCCTGTGCTAAAATCCGCTATCGTGGTTTAGTAAAAGGGGAGAGGGTATATTTGTCTATTTTTGGATAATTGTTAATGGGGTGACATTGCATATTTTAAAGTCATCTGCCTTGACCTCTGAAAAACCCCCAAATACAAATGATAATTAACATTTTCTCTGCGTACAGTGTGCTTTGTGTTTTGGTAGATCATTTTAACTTGGTCATTTTAACAGTAGCTCGCAAGCCAAAAAAGTGTGGGCACCCCTGGTAAAAGTCATATGGCATGATTTTTTTAAATAAAGGCTGTAACCAGTAGATGGCAGTCAATTCCACTGAATGATTGTGTCCTAGTCTTGCCTCTGAAAGTCATGAGTATACAATGGTTTAAAGTACTAATATTATTTTTAATGTGAAAACAGTAAGGGGAGGGGGGCTTGCCATAATAGAGAAGTTCTTTGAAAAAGAGTGCACTAGTCCTTCTGTTCTGATCCATTGTTTTCAACTTACATCTGTAACTTCCCTGTTACAAATACAACTTGAAAATAACCCACCTGATATTCAAAGCAATTTGTCCAGGCAGGAGAGGCTCCTGCCCACTTAAATCACTTTTGGAAGCCTAAATATGACATTTAATAGCACTTAATTGAACAAAATCATTGACTATTCAGACTGCTAACTAGTTAGGTAAGTAGCTAAAGTTAGAACAGCAAAAAGACTGGCCTGATTTTAGGGGCAAAACTAACTAGTGTCACCGGCAGCCTCAGGGCAATGGGTCCTAGAGCATCGGTAGCAAGAGAAAACTCTTGTGAGCCGCTGCGGGCAGCACAAGGAAAGAAAAAAAAGGTTAGCAGAAGTGAACACCACCACACCAGGTAGGTATTGCTATCAAGCAATAACTGGGTTTATTCTTCAGAACAAAACATTTACTTGTGTCAGGTTCAATCAGTTTTACATTGAAAAAAAACACAATCTTGTCAGGATGTTTCAGATATCAAATATAGTCCCGAAACAAACAAAATACACTGCTAAACAGTCTCTGGGTTAATGTCAGTCAATAAAGTTCAAAAATATATAATTCAAGCTTTTCTAAAGCTGCTGCTGGTTCTCCAGCCGATTAATAGTCCAAACTTTCAAAAAAAACAAAAAACAAAAAGCAACCCAAAAAACAGTTTGTTGGGCTGATATCCTCAGCCTGTGCTAGTACTACGGCACTAGGCCCCAGCAGCTGACGTGCTGGCCAGGGAGTGTGCTCTGCATGGTTGTAATTCACCAATCATAAGCCCTCAATCCCACCACAGAAAACAAAGAGCATTCCCCACTGCCTGGGATTGGTAACAGCCCTTCCCCCACCCAGAGGGAAGAGAGAAAAACACACAAAATTTCAAAACAAGTCTTTTACATTTCTTAGAGGTGCCTTCAAGTACCTTACCTTCTTCAGGGTTACAAAAAACAAAAAACAAATATTCAGTCAGCTTAGTAAAGCAGTATCCAAGTTAAACATTTAGGCAGTTTAAACTACTCGCCTTCAGTCTAACAAACCTCCATTGCCAGGACTCCATTCCGTGGCTCAGTATAAGGCTCCAGTTCCATGACCTGGAAATCTTGAGGCATGAAATTGAATGACTCCAAACCAACCTCAGTCAGCTCCATACCTTCCAGCTGCTCACTGCCATTCAGAGCTCTCAACCCTGAGTCTCTCTGCCTTTCCTGTTGTTGATCCTTTCCTTTCTGTCTCTCTAACTCTCTGGTGTAATAGCTCTCTGGTGTAATAGCCTGCAGCCATGCCCCAAACCCTCAGGTGAAAAGGTGTTTCTGCCTCTAGCCTGCAGATGACTGCTGGGAACTAAACTAGAGCTGTGTGGGGGTTGGGAAACAGGCAAATCTGCTCTCCTGCTCACTCTAGGGGCCAAAGAAGGAAAGTCATCAAAATGTTGAGTTTGGGGTTTAAATTGAGCTGTTTGTAGAGTGTCTGCTCTTGAGTTGTGCACTGCTCTGGGGACACTCCTAGCAGGCATAGGCTGAATACCACAATAACATAGAAACATAGAAATAGATGGCAGATAAGGGCCACGGCCTATCAAGTCTGCCCACTCTAATGACCCTCCCTATCTATCTTTGCGGATAGATCCCACATGTCTATCCCATCTGGCCTTAAAATCTTGCACGCTGCTGGCCTCAATAACCTGGAGTGGAAGACTATTCCAGCGATCAACCACCCTTTCAGTGAAATAGGCACCAGCCTGGATATTAGTAGGGTTTCCGATGTTCAGCTATACAATGGGGGGAACATTGCTAGAGGTAAGTACCCTTGAAAGAGACCTGGGTGTGCTGGTGGATACAACAATGAAAGCATCAGCACAATGCGCGACAGCCTCAAAGAAAGCAAACAGAATGCTGGGTATCATCAAGAAGGGTATCACGACCAGGACAAAGGAAGTCATCATGCCACTGTACCGTGCAATGGTGCGCCCGCATTTGGAGTACTGTGTCCAGTATTGGTCGCCGTACCTCAAGAAGGACATAGCATTGCTTGAGGGGGTCCAGAGAAGAGCGACGAAAATGGTAAGAGGTATGGAAAACCTTTCATATGCCGACAGGCTAGAACAGCTGGGGCTGTTCTCCCTGGAAAAGAGGAGACTTAGAGGAGACATGATACAAACTTTCAAGATCCTGAAAGGCATAGATAAGGTAGACAGGGACAGATTCTTCAGACTGTGGGAACAACAAATACAAGGGGGCACTCGGAGAAACTGAAAGGGGATAGGTTTAGAACCAATGCCAGGAAGTTCTTCTTCACCCAGAGAGTGGTGGACACATGGAACGCACTCCCGGAGGTAGTGGTGGGGCAGAAGACACTACAGGGATTCAAAGAAGGTTTGGATAAATTCTTGAAGGAAAAGGGGATTGAGGGATACAGATAGAAGTAAGGATAGGTTTTTTTAGGGCAGGGAACACTTGACAGGTCATGGACCTGATGGGCCGCCGCGGGTGCGGACCGCTGGGTGCGATGGACCTCTGGTCTGATCCCGGTGGAGGCAACTTCTTATGTTCTTATGTTCTTATGTTCTTATGTTCCATATTTCTTCCTGTAAAAAAGAGGACATGTGGCCTCACCCCTAACCCCATCTCATTCTGCCCAAGCCCTACCCCCACGAAAACCTCCTCCTTTTCTTCTCTGAGCTCGGTGCAGAGTATGGAAGACCTCCGAGCATGCACGGATGCTTTTAAAGATGCTGTTTAATAGCAACCACCCTTCTAAGGACAATTTGAGTCCCTTTCTTTAGCCTCTCCCCTTCCTTTGGTTCTCTCCTTCAGTGTATCTTTCCTATAAGATTGTAGTTTGACCCCTTTCTTTCCTTTTGTATAAGTCTGCCTGTTTAGTTAACTGTACCCCCAAATATGTTTGTTAACTTGAATGTTTTTATTGACTAATGTACATTGCCTAGAAGCCTGATTAGACGGTTTAACAAATTTTTAAATAAACTTGTAAACTTGCATGTGATGACGTCCGGGTGCAACCCAAAGCTCCTAAACCCTAAATGCTCCTAAACGCTAGTTATGCTGATCCCTTTCTTATCTTTCTCCCTCCAAGGGCAAGCAGGGTTGATTGAGTACACTCCCATAGACCCCAGTGGGCCTACCATGAAGAGACCTGATGCTCCAGTTGGGTTCTAAGGGCAGGAAAAGTACCCTGCCTATGATGGGTATTCAACCAAGACCTGCGTAAGCATACATACCGTGTTTCCCCAAAAATAAGACACTGTCTATTAATTTTGGGTCCAAAAATGGCACTAGGTCTTATTTTTAGGGATGTCTTATTTTTTTCATGTACAGTGATCATCTCTCCCTTCCTCTCCTCCAACCCAATTCTTCCTATTTCTGTTCTCTCTCCCACATGTGCATCATCTTCCCTCCCCTCTCACCCATCCCTTATGCAGCAGAACCCTTGCAGCTTCTATCCCTCCCATCCCTCGTATAGCATCTAACCTCCCCACTGCCGCGCACCCCCTCCCATGCTGACCCATCTCTCCCTCCTATCCAAACCGCAAGACTAAATGTACCTTATAACAAACCGGCAGCATCAGCAGCAATCTAGACAGGCTCATTCACGGCCTGGGCCATTCCTCTGCCTCGTTGCAGATGATATCATCAGTGATGCGGCAGAGCAATGGCCCGGGCCATGAAGGAGCCTGTCTAGATTGCTGCTGACACTGCCAGTTTGTTATAAGGTACATTTAGGTTCGCGGTTCGGATGGGAGGGGGAGATGGGTCGGCGGGGGTGGATGGGAGGAGGTCTGCTGCTGCCAACAATAAGGGCTTATTTTCGGGGGTAGGGCTTATATTAAGACCTACCCCGAAAATCATGCTAGGGCTTATTTTCAGGGAAACACGGTATTGTGTTGACATTGTAAAGTAGCATACTATGCTATACTTTGTATTGTAATGTGAACATTTTTACTGCTATTGTCTATTGCTGAGGCTTACCGGATCTCACTCTTCTCTCATGGACCTTTTATTTGTGAACTGCTTTGCTGCAAAGTGTAGTATTTCAAGTGCTTTTAATTAATAAGTAACTTACACAAAGTGGCAGTCACAGTTCGAGCCACCTTTCTGGGCAGACTGGATGGGCCAAGCTAATCTCTGTCTGCTGTCATTTACAAAGTGCCAGGTTTTGAAAAGCCATCCGGATGCCTGGACAGTCATCTAAAAAGAGGACATGTCCGAGTAAATTTGGACGTTTGAGCATTTACCCCACAATAGAAACCTCTCCACAAGCATGAGAAAGGATGAAGGTCAAACTGAAACCCTAACTTCCCTACTTTTCAGCCAATCACATGTACTGTATACACAAAATTGACTGAATTAGAACAAATACAGATCTCCCTCCAGACTCGCAGTTTCCCTACTCACGAATTCAATTATTTGTGAAATTTTTTCTTCTTTATGCAGGCTGCCCGAACCTCAATCGTCCTACGCTCCTGCCCCATGCAGACCTGTCAGCAAAATGGCTGCCGTGAGTTTCCGTTGTAGTCTCGAGACTACAACAGGAACTCACAGCAGCCAATTTGATGACAGCTTTGCATGAGGCAGGAGCGTAGGACGATTGATCCTTCCCTGCGTCGCCACTAGACCATCAGGTAAGGTCCAGGGATGTAGGAGGAAGGTGGGGGTGGATCAGAGCCGGCCCAAAAACGTATTTGTGATTTTTCCCTATTCACAGGCCAGCTCTGCATCTAACCCCCGTGACTACGGAGCGAGAGCAATGCCAACCATCAAGCCTTGAATCATAGATACTGAGAGCATTTGCACATCTTCCATAAATATTCAGGTGCATGAGCTTGAAGTCTTGATGATTTCAACCGGTTTTCTGTGTTACCATTCTGTCCACTACCTGTCCATTATTTTACCAAATTTATACATCACTAAGAACAATAACCTCGATCCAAGTCCAATTTCAGTCACTGAGTGAGGCACAATGGCTTAAGGGACTAATCACAAAATAAATTTGCAGCCTGGTAAACATTCATCCTATCACCTGGGAAACAATAGCTCTTCAGATAAAAAGCAGATCAAGTTCACAGTATCCTAAACCACAAAGTACAGCCCTGGTACAAAATGTCACCTGACAGCTAATGCTACATTCACTGAATTCATATCTTAGATTGCAGTGCTTATCAGAAGTAGTTCATAGCATAAGAAGCTCCCCATAAATATTTCACTTATTTATCTAACTTGTAACCTGACTGAAGCAGATATCATTTACCCTACATTTTGAAATCTATGGCTTTATAGGCTGAAAGCCTTGCTAAATAGCTAGAAAGCCTGTCTAATCTCTGAGTACTGCAAGCTAGCATGAAGATCAGAGCAGGCCCGACGATGGCCTATTGCAGGTAGGGTTACCAGACACGTTCAGAGGTCCAGACGGCTTTTCAAAACCCATCACTTTGTCCGGGTTTTGAAAAGCCTCCTCAAAATGCGATGAGTGGGCAGGGGGGGGGGGCAGAACTGGGGGCAGGTCTAGGGGTCTAGTTTTTCCAACTGGAAAATCTGGCAACCCTAATTGCAGAAGTGGGCAACCTTGGTCCTTGAGAGCTGCAAAGACAGAAAATATGGGGATGGAATAGCACACATCAGCTGGGGATCAATGCACAGTCCCAGTGATGAAGAAATGTACTTTATTGGGTCTATTTTCCATCCCTACTTTTTCTGTCTTTGTTTTATATCCTTGTTTTTGTATGGACTTTGAGAGCTGCACCCCAATCAAGTTTTCAGGATTTCCCCAATGAGCATGCAATAGATCTATTCCCATGCACTGCCTCTACTGTATGCTGTCACAAGCCCGACTCCCGTACCAGCCTTGTGCCAGTTAGGAGACCCAAAAAGAACCCTATTAAGCTGGTTAGGGCTGATTAGTGTGTCCCTGCAGCCCAGGATCAGGAATATAGAGATCAGGCTGAGCCCCAACAGAACTCAAGTCACAGTCAGGGAAAACAGGGTTATGCCCCTTTAAGGGCATCCATTTTGAAATTGCTGGCTAAATAGGCTGAGAGGCAGTCAGAGCTAAGCAGAGACCATCCCCCGCGCAGGGCTGGGTGTGGCTCTGCAGCACTTGGATGACTGGGAACCACAGTTAAGGAGGCAGCCCAGGGAAGCTCCTATGTTGGAGGAGCTCCACCATCTCAACAGTCGGATGATGTAGAAATGAAAAAAACTGGTAACATACTCATTTGATAACCACAGGCAAAATCATCATTTTAATAGTTTCAACTCTCCCCCACCAAGAAAGATGTAAAGGATTCCATTGCTCACACATTTCTGTTACCTTCTGTAATAAAAATTTTTCATTCACTTTCATTGTTTCTTCCAATGTGTTTTTTATCCAAATGCCTAAATATTTTATTCCGTCTTCTTTCCATAGAAAGGGGAATGTTTCAAATAAACCTTTTGTACAATGGACATTAAGTGGAAGAACTTCTGATTTACTCCAATTTATCTTGTACCCTGAGAATTTTCCAAATTTTTCTATCAATTCTAGTAAGCTTGGAATGGTTATTTCCGGATTTCTTCTGCTTGATTGATGACATTATTATTATTATTGTTGTTTTTAGAGGATTTATACTCGGATAGAAGAAACAATTTTCTTGTTGGAGTCTATTAAATGATGTCTAGAGGAGGGAGCTTAACTGCTAGCCAGCCATTCAAAAGGTCTCCAAGTTTCGGAATCTCATAAGACTGTCTCTTGAGTAATCTGGAACAAGGAATGATGTTGAATCTTATATGGCATTAATTTCTCTTTCTCTTGCTTCTACAGATACTCTGCCTGTTGCATTCACACTTTTGGTACTGAAGAATTGTTTTTACTCAGTCTCTTTTCTTACAGACCCAGTTCTTGATTTTTCCAGACTTTAGTTACACTGGATGGTCCTTCTTCAGGATCTTCTCCATTACTCTACTCTCAGGAGTCCTTTTCCTTTCACGTCAGCATTCTTGACTGTAATGACTCAATTCATTCCACTTCAAATAAATATATTACTACAGCTCTATTCCTTCTCCCTCTTTCAGCTGGAGGTCTTTGGAAACTGAAGTTTAGCAAAAATAGACTTCCTGACATTGTTCCATCCTGTGTCTTGGCCACATTCAGCAATGCTGAAGTCATTGTGCTTCTGTGCTTTTCACTATGCAAGGCTCCAGCCACATGAACATGCAATCTCTTTCTCTCCTCCATTAAAGAACCCTGGAAGAAGACTCCTCCAACACCAACATTTGATTCTCGGCTGCCCATTTGACTGCAGCCTGGGAAAACTATTTCAGGTGCCTGTTTAATATGCTTTTCCATCTCTCTACACAAATCCACTTCTCTCGGACCATTTGCAAATTTATTTTTCAGGATCTTTTCTGTGTTTCCAGTATAGGAATTGTCTCGAGCTACTATCTTTGTTGAGCTACTATCTTTGTTAGCTTGTCTTGTAAAGCATATGCATAATTTTTGATGGATTCTTTATATAATTGTTTACGGTCATAGAATTCTTATAATCTTTCAGTGATGGGCACTTGTTTCACATATACTCAGGTCAACAGTTCAAAGATGTCTTCTAAAGTGCTTGAACCAGTGACTAACATAAATTTAACTGTCTCCTTTGCCTGTCCTTTCAAATGATCTTTCACAATTTCTATTCTTCCATAGTTGGATCACCTTGTTTCACTGATGCACCTGAAAAATCTGGCATTTTCTTATCTCTGGGTATGTATGAAGTTGTAACTTGTGTTGAAGCCACTGAATTTGAGCTCACCTCAGGCACTCCTATGTTTTTCTAGCTAACCAGCCTATCGCTTCCATGGCTTGGGTGAAATCCTCCTTCTGCTTCCGGAATCATGCTTCTCGAATTGAATCCTTAGCTTCTCATTTAAAGATTCTAATTGTGACTTCAGTTCTTCCCTCTTAACTTCAGGAACCAGACCAAGACCAGAGATCGAGTACTGTGCAAAACCTACAACAAACTCAAGTTAAGAATTTGAATCTTGGCACCATGATGGCAAAAATGTGATGTGCTCCTATTACACTACAATTTAATGATTACAGTACGTTACGCGTGAACTACATGCTTTGACAGGTACTTTAAGATTTTGTAGAAATCTGTTGCATTTTAGAAAGCTGTTGAAGGCCTATCTTTTCACACAAGGATTTTTTTGCTAGCTGTTTTTTTAGTTTTGTTATGACCACGCCCTTCTCTAAGGGCTCCTTTTACTAAGGAGCACTAGCGTTTTTAGCACACGCAGGAAATTACTCAATGCTGGCATTAAGGTCTAGCGTGCACGGCAATGTAGCGCACGCTATTCCGCGTGTTAAAACCCTAGCGCTTCTTAGTAAAAGGATGTGTACAATCTGATGTTTATATTTTTCCCTCTGCTTTTTCTTTCTCTTGTCCACTATGTGGATTCACACCACCACATTTAAATATTTGGTTTTATTTGTTGCTTCTTAAAAGAACAACAACAGTTGAGGGTGAAAAAAACTATACAATTGTTATCAGATGTTGGTTTGTTTGCAATTCTTTATTGATTTTCAATTCGAATATAAAGTGCAAAAATTATACAAACAAATAGTACCACTTACATCCAATCAAATAATACAATACAAAATATATTTCCCCCCCCACCCTCCCCAGATGTGTGTGTGAAGTTATCAGATGTTGTTTAAACAAAGTAAATTAAATGACAATATAAATGAATAACAAAGCTAATTTACCATTCATGTGTAATCAAATTTACATTGATTACACCAATATAATTAATGATAATATTCAAACCTCAAATGAACATATCATGCCTCTCAGGTTAATACCAACTTTGTTCCAGGATTTCTAGAACCATAGGTAATTATTTAACTAGGTGATGTTTTTAAAACCAGAGTGATTCTCGGTCCCAAAGTTCACTAAAATACACACAAATGTATTTGTGTGCACACAAAAAAAAAGTAGTTAAAAAAACTGTTTTCACTGGTATCGCTGCTTTCTTGCATTGGGTACTACTGAGTTGTCCTGCCACCTGTCTGGAATCAGCAGCTCCTCTGAAGATCCGGATGGTTGCTACTATCCTAACTGTAAACAAATGAAAGGAAGCAAAACCCTAACCTCCCTGATTGAATACAGACTAAAGTCAGTGTCTTCTTAGGCTAAGGTCATGCATTTCTCATTAAATATTCAAAAGAACAGATAACTGTGCTAGCAGTTTTTAGCGCAGAGAGCTGCACTGAATGGCCCGCGCTGCTCTCGACGCTCATAGGAACTCTATGAGCATCTGGAGCAGCGCGGGCCATTCAATGTGGCTCACCGCACTACAAACTGCTAGCGCAGTTTGAAAGAAGAGGCCCTTAGCTTTCAAAAAAATAGTTTCCAACACTGCAACAGAAAAAAAAATAGTTAAATGTTAAATTAAATATAAAATATTTGCTTTAAACACCAGTGATATTAGGCAATCTGAGTCGAATCAGTGGTCTTACATAGTGAACAAATTAAAATTTTCTGTTTCCCAGTACTTAATTCTTGCTTTTAGCAACAAGAGTCACAAAAATCCAATTAAATTTTGAAACGCACTTTAAAAGTTCTTATCAATTTTCCTGTGAAATCTAACTCCAAACTTGATTTAGAAATCTCAATAAATCATGAGAACCAGTAGGTATCAGATAAGCTCTTGACTCACAACTCACACAAACTCAACTGCATCCTCCCTTCACAGCCTTCTCATTACATACCTCAGTTCAACAGCCCATAAGCAGGTTTAATTTGCAGCATTTCTCATGAAATCAAACATTTACTGTAAATACTATTTCAGAAATATATTCACTCCTTCCACACACACAAACTCCAGAGCTGACATACAAATTTTCACTCAACAGACACACCATTTCCTCACTAATTCCTTGTACTGTCTTAAACACTAGGACTCCTTTTACAAAGGTGCGCTAGCGTTTTTAGCGCACGTACCGGATTAGCGCACGCTATAACCGATGCTACCCGAAAAACTACTGCCTGCTCAAGAGGCGGTAGTGGCTAGCGCGTGCTATTCCGCACATTAAGGCCCTAACGCACCTTTGTAAAAGGAGCCCTTAAACTCTCTGCTCTCTAACTCACAATAACAGTCCTGGGGCTCTCAATGAGATAATTGCTATCAAGTCCAGCTTCCCCCTTGCTTCCTGTTCCCTCCTGCCTCTCCCCTGTAAATGCTTTAAATTTATTTATTTTTCTTCCTATTACATGAGCTGTAGAGAAGAGAATTTCTTTATTTATTTATTTATTTATTTTTGGGGGGGGAGAAGCCATGACAGAAAACCATCTGTTCTTCTCCATTACTGTAGGAATGCTGCGATATTCCCCTTTCCTGTGGCCCTACCACAGAATGGCCTACCATTACCATGGTATTTCCAGGTGCTTTTTAAAAAATTTCCTCATTATAGTGGTAATTACCATGGTAACTGCAGTATTACCGTGGTAACCATTACCATGTCACAATCTTGTCAGCATCTCCCTTCCTGTAAGTTCATTTCTGCTCTAAAGCACATCACTGACCTGCCCTTCCTCCAACAGAAAATCTGCTTCAGTGGATGATTAGACAAGGCCCTGTTCTTCAGAGCAATGCAGTTGGCTATCACCTCTGGGCTGGAGGAAGAAGAGGTGAGGGAGGCCATAGGTCCGTCAGAGTGAAGGCTCATACATGCTCTGGAACCAGTTACTGCCCTCAAAATTCTGTCACTCTAGGCAGAACCTTAGTAAACCTAGAGACAGAAAACCTACAGCTTCAAAAGGACAAAAATAGGATACAATCCATAGAAGGTGGCCACTGAAAAGGTCAGCTATCTTCACCAAAAGCATATAGGGACAGACTTAAAGATCTAAAGGCAGGTGAGGGGAGATATGATAGAAACTTTTAAATGCCTGCCAAAGCAGTGGAGTGTGTGGTGCAGTGGTTAGAGCTACAGCCTCAACACCCTGAGGTTGTGGGTTCAAATCCCACACCGCTCTTTGTGACCTGGGTATATTAGGTAGAGTGTGAACCCACTGGACAGATGGGGAAAAATGCTTGAGTACCAGAATACAAACCAAACTAAAAATAAATTAATATAAATGCACAGGAGGCAGGTCTCTTTGCACTGTAAATTGCATAATTGTTTACACGCAGCAATAAATCAAAGAATTAGGGATTTAAAAAAAGGGTGTGGAGCAAGTGGTCACATGATGAAGGTGAGAAAGAGTAAACTTGGGTGTCATGTAAGGAAATAGTTCTTGAAGAAAAGGGTGGTGGATACATGGAACAGCTTCCCAATGAAAGTGAGAGGAATGATGATGCTATCTGAATTCAAAAAGGGAGAGGATAGAATTGTAAGTCAGGGCAATTTATACATTTTTTAAATAAATACAGCTGAGCTGATGCACCAGATGGTCTGTTCTGTTTGTGTTTTTAAAACCTACGGCCCAGGGGTCAGAACCAATGTTGAACCTCAGAAGCTTGGCAATTCTTGCGGTGCTTACAGCCACAACTCAGCTCTCTCTAATCATGAGCCGTGCGGTGCTGGACGTTCAAATCTTGTGAAACTTGGACCCGAGAGATTGACCGGAACTTCTGCCACCGCATGACTCAAGCTTACAAGTCATGGCGGGAAAGCAGGAATCCTGCTGTTTCTTTTCTGCAGCTGAAGCCAGACAAAGGCTGGGGAGGAGTTACATGAGGGAGACTGGGTGAAGGCTTAGGATTACCAGAAGTCCGAGTTTCCCCGGACATGTGCTATTTTTGAGGGCTCGGGCACCTGGGCGGCTTTTCTATTTTTCTTCTTTTGGCTGGATGCCACGACGGCAAGAAGAAATACGCATAGGGTTGATCTGCTCAGGCGTGCACTGTGAATGTCAACTGTGCCCCGGAACCAGAGCACTGGCACGGCTGACAGCGTGTGCCTCAACAGAGCAGTCCCGTGTCAGAAGCAGCAGCAGTTTTTCTCAAAGGCTTCATTGCTCGAGGCAGCTGTATTAACGCTGACCACAGGATTGTATTTGAGAAGAATGTCATTGTTTTAAATAGACAAATGCTTCCACCTTTGGAATTTCATGGATTTTGTGTGTCATTGGCATACCAGATTTTATGATCGTAAATAGAGAATGACACGGTGACAAAATTCATCACCGTTCCCGTCCCCGCGGATAACCGTGGGAAATAATCCCATGTCATTTTCTAGTGTCTATTTCAACCTCAGTCCTTCTACACCAGCTTTCTTCAAAGCAAAGCTTGCGGGTCATTGGCTGTGCTTATGTGAGCCAAGGATAATGAAGCCATTGTGAC
Source organism: Geotrypetes seraphini (assembly GCF_902459505.1). Classification (NCBI taxonomy): domain Eukaryota; kingdom Metazoa; phylum Chordata; class Amphibia; order Gymnophiona; family Dermophiidae; genus Geotrypetes; species Geotrypetes seraphini. The sequence goes on along the minus strand of NC_047101.1, from coordinate 32,342,734 downwards.
ATCACTGATGTGATTGGCTCTTAGGCACTGGTGGAATGAGGCATTATGATATCACAATATCTGCTCTGGAATGTTGCTGCTCAATCTCAGCATTCTTCAAAGCAAAGCTTGCGGGTCAGTGGTTGTGGCCATTCATACTCTGATTCTTCCCTCTCTCCTTAAAGAATGACATAAAGATGGTTTCCCGCAGTTATCCGCGGGGACGGGAACGGTGATGAATTTTGTCACCGTGTCATTCTCTAATCGTAAAATCCAATCCCGTGGTCCCACCCTCCAGGCCTGCTCGGTTCTACCCAGCCTTGCCTTCTCAACCTCTTCATATGTGTGGAGCCGCGTCAGGAGTGCATCTGCGCATGCACAGATATGATGCAGTGATATCACATGCGTGTGATGTCACCTTGTTGCATCCACGCATGCGCTGATGCCCTCCCGATGCAGTCCCGAGCTGGAAGCTTTTCAAAACCCGGACAAAAAAGTGCCTGGTTTTGAAAAGGACATCTGGTAGCCCTAGTGTGTCACAACTTTCCTGCTCAATTTCCTGTGAACTCTGCATCATCTGCCTCACCTTTTCTCTGTTTGGTTTACTTTCTTCCAGTGACCTCTTATCAGTAAATTGGTGAGGGTTTGTGGGAAATTCTTTGGTAGACTCTGAATTCAGTAGTTTCTGAAAAAAATATTCCTATCCAGGTTTGGTTTTTCAGTAAGGGATGTGGTAGTACCCTTGAATGTGGTGTTAAATCTGTTCTGATGCCCCTTCTGGTCTGGAATATAATCTCGACACAAAACACCTTCTACCTGGAGGGAACAGAAGCTAAGGGAAAAGGGGGTTGGTAATAACTGGATGGAAGGGTAGGGAGAATGGGGAGATGTTGGATAGAAGGATGAAGGGGGGGGAGAGAGAGGGGGTCATGCTAAATGGAAGGATGAAGAAAGAAAAAGAGGACCTTGGAGAGACATGGGGTAAAGAGAAGATGCTGAATGGAAGGATAGGGAGGGAGAAAGGGTCACGATAAATGGGAGTATGGGAGAGAAAGGGGACTTGATGGAAAAGGGGAGAGGGGAGAAGCTGGGTGGGGAAGAGAGGGGGACTTTCTAAACAGAAGGATGGGGAAAGAAAAAAAAGGTCCCTGAATAGAAAAGGGATAGAGCAGGCAGGCAGCCATGTAGGAGAGGGGGGGGGGGGGCGGGCCGTGGCAGAACTGTGTTTCATTTTTGCCTTCACAAATATGATAACCTTATGAAGGCTGGATCAATCCCTGCAGTGTCCCTCAAGGGTCCACCACTGTCCCCCACCCTATTCAACCTATACATTTCCTCCCTAAGCCTAGAACTATCCAAGCTGAACCTCCAATCTTACATCTACGCAGACGACATCACAATCATAGTCCCCCCATCTCCACCCTATCAACCGAAACCAGACACTTTGTCTCCTCAGTCATCGACCAAGTAGAACAATGGTCCACAAATTCCAAACTAAAACTAAACCCAGAAAAACACAAAATATTTATGGCCTCCCCTCTGAACAATCCCGCCGAACCTTCCATCAACCTAAATGGAAGAAACTTCCCAACTGATCCTACCATTAAAATCCTAGGAGTCACCTTAGATCAACAACTGACATTTGAAGCCTACACCAACATCCTAATCAAAAAATGTTTCCACTTATTATAGAAACTATGCACACAAAAACCATTCTTTGATTTCGCATCATTTAGACCAATGGTTCCCAACCCTGTCCTGGAGGACTAGTAGGCCAATCGGGTTTTCAAGATAGCCCTAATGTATATGCATGAGAGAGATTTGCATATAGTGGAAGTGACAAGCATGCAAATTTGCTCCATGCATATTCATTAGGGCTATCCTGAAAACCCGATTGGCCTGGTGGTCCTCCAGGACAGGGTTGGGAACCACTGATTTAGACTGTTGGTCCAGTCACTGATCCTGAGCTCACTGGATTACTGCAACATATTCTACCTAGGGTCGCACAAAAAATCCATCAAGAAACTGAGGCTAATCCAGAACCAGACGTTCGACTAATCTTTGGCCTGAAAAAATCCGAACATATCACCCCATATTATAAGAAACTTCACTGGCTACCCATAGAGGCCAGAATAATCTTCAAATTCTGCTGCCTCTGCTACAAGATACTCCTCGGCACCGCTCCCACCTACCTCCTGGAACACTTCTTCCTACAGGACAAACTGTGCTTCTCATTCAGAACACTCCCCCAAAGGATACCGATTCAAAAGAATCCTCAACAGGACTTTCTCCTTCCAAACATGGATATGGAACACCCCCCCCCCCCCCAAGCGACCTAATCCTGAATTCTGTAACATACCACATATTCAGAAAATCACTAAAAACACACTTATTTGACAAATTTGTCTGAACCTCCAAAATAGTTCAACACCTACCTCTTTTTACATGTTCCCCCTCCCACCCCCTATGCTGTCCAACCACATAACCTTACCCCTTCCCAATTCCAACCAATGTTAACTCATTGTTATCAGCACCTCATATTGTACACCATCTTGAACTGAAAGGTATGATGGGATATAAATAAAGCTATTATTATTAGATGGGGGATAGGGGATGATGTACAGTCATATTTTGCCACTATTTTGATGAAACGTGGCAAAATATGAAATAGTGTGTTTTAGCCCTCAGAATGTTACAAAATATAAAATATGGCCCCCAACAGAAAAAGGTTTAAGCCAGGGGTCCGTCCATTCTGTGGCCCAAGGGCCGCATGCGGCCCTGTGAAGTATTATGTGCGGCCACGGTCAAGGGCGATGCAGTGTTTTCCTCTGCTGCCCTCTGGTGTTTACCGTCTTGCCAACTCCTTCCTCTGTCTTGCTGCAGCGTTTGTACATTTGTGCAGCCTCAGAAACATTTTTTTCGGCCAGTGCAGCCCAGGGAAGCCAAAAGGTTGGACACCCCTGGTTTAAGCCAAAGCGGTGGGGTGAAAGAGAGGCGGAGATTCCAGATCAAGGGTGAGAGACAGGGGAATATGCTGGATTGGGTTTCTCTGCAACTTTCTAATGCTGGTTCTGGTTGTGGTGGCAATGCAAAATTTTTTTTTTTGTTACCCTTTAGCAACTCCTATGGGAAGTTGATCTCAGGTGGACCACCAATGCCACAACTCTGGAACTTTATTCATGTCCACATTCATTTTTATTTGACACATCAGTGAACCTTGTCCTGTCCCTCCACAGTCAGGCAGGCCCAGGAATAACTCGGAGAGTGATACAGCATGCTATCAATTAGTGTGCATTTAGCTATGACAATTCCAGGTCAACTGAGATTAAAAGAAACAAGAGCCCGGGTGGATATTCCAAGGGTCCCAGTCTGCTCCAGGCAGAAGAGAGAAGCACTTTTTCAAACTGCATTGTGTAAGGCTTGTTCACCTTTTTGCACACGTGTCCTGGGAAAGGAATGCTGGGAGGATGATTGATTGCTTAAGGTGAAAGTTCGACATTAACTTAGGAAGGAATTTATGATGCATGCAGAGAGCCACCCTATTATGAAGAAAAAAAAGAAATCCAACTTTGTATAAGGGCAGATAACTTGCCAGCTTGCTGAGGACACAAAAAGAAAGTGACATTCCAGGTCAGGTGCTTTAAAGCTCACAGAAGTCGAGGGCTTCTCTGTCTGTATTAACATCACCACATGGAGGACCCAGGACAAAACAAAAGGCTTAAGCAAGCTCCCCAGATGAACATGACAGCTAAAGGCTCTGCAGCCAGGGCTTCACTTTCTACATCAATCCGAACCACAGTGAGGGAAATCAAAATCCATTTCAGACCTGACTGGGAAATATAAAGAAGGCATTTAAGGCAGTAGGAAAAGAGAAAGGTCCAGGCCTCTCTCACACCCTAAAGGTGACCCTCCTGCATCTTAAATCACTTGTTTGTATATTTCTTCTCACTGAATTACTTAAAAAATACTCCCAGGGAGGTACAACAGAAAGATCACATATAGGGTGGGGGGGGGGGTTAATTCTATAAGGCAGGGGTAGGGAACTCCGTTCCTCGAGAGCCGTATTCCAGTCGTGTTTTCAGGATTTCCCCAATGAATATGCATTGAAAGCAGTGCATGCAAATAGATCTCATGCATATTCATTGGGGAAATCCTGAAAACACGACTGGACTACGGCTCTCGAGGACCGGAGTTCCCTACCCCCTGCTATAAGGAGCTATGTAGTTGGATGCCAGCGAAAAAGGTTTGAGGTGCACACTTTGCCAGTGGCGTGCTTATCTTCTTTGGCTGAGTCCATAAGCAGGGCATTTCCTATATACACCAAATTTGGCAGGAGAACAAAACCTGCTCATTGAGCCAAAACCCCCAACCACATGACTGAGAGCAAGTATGGCAGTTATTCTGACAGCAGTAATAAAGAGATACTGCCAGGGTCCTGCCACCAGCCCTGAAATAAAAAGGAACATGCAACCCCGCCTCCCCCCCCCCCATCTGCTTCCTCAGCAACTCATTTTTCAAAGTCATTCTGGGGACAAGTGCCATAAATCTAACAGTTATAACACAGAGAGGCACGAATAGCCTGAGACAAAAAAAAGCAAGATCCTGCTGTTATAGGTTGTGGAACCTCCCTCATGGACAGAGATCCGACCATAGAACTTCTTTAGTGTGGCGTTTCCAGAAATGCAGGTCATATGATTTTCTGCATTTTAATGCTTAAAGCCAATAGAAATGGCTGCCCTATGCCCCACATAAATATGTGTGAGAGAGAGTGGAATCGGAGGATTTCTTTGCACATATGCATACTTTTAAAGAAGAATATAATGTTATAATGCCGCTTTATAGGGCAATGGTCAGACCACACTTGGAATACTGCGTCCAACATTGGTCTCCCTACCTAAAGAAGGATATAAAACTGCTGGAGAGGGTGCAGAGACGAGCAACAAAACTGGTGAAGGGTATGGAGAAACTGGAATACGAGGACAGACTTATAACACTAGGATTGTTCTCCCTTGAGAAAAGGAGACTGCGTGGGGATATGATCGAGACCTTCAAAATACTGAAAGGAATCGACAAAATAGAGCAGAGAAGATTATTTACATTGTCCAATTTGACACGGACTAGAGGACATGTAATGAAGCTAAGGGGGGACAGGTTCAGGACTAATGTCAGGAAGTTCTGCTTCACTCAGAGAGTGGTTGACACCTGGAATGCCCTCCCAGAGGAGATTATTGCGGAATCGACCGTCCTAGGCTTCAAGAGCAAACTAGATGCATATCTCCTTAAGAGAGGCATATAAGGATATGGTGGACTATAAATTAAGCCAGGTGTACACCTGGCAGGGCCTCCGCGTGTGCGGATCGCCGGACTTGATGGACCGAAGGTCTGATCCGGAGATGGCAGTTCTTATGTTCTTATGTTCTAATACAAAGCAGTAGCTTCCACTTTTCTTCCCCCTTGTTGCTGACGTACCATGTCCTCTTCTATTTGCATCAGGCCACACAGCTGTGAGGGGCCGCAGAAAAGTTCTCAGCCCAACTAACAAAGTTGGGGCAATCTCCATTGAGGGCTATACACGTAGTCCAGCGATTTTCCACTTTTTTTTTTTTTCATTCCGTAGGAAAAATACAGAATGAAAAAGTGGAAAATCGCTGGACTACGTGTATAGCCCTCAATGGAGATTGCTCCAACTTTGTTGGGCTGAGAACTTTTGAGCGGCCCCTTGTATAGCTACACTCTCAGTCAGGATCTAACACTCAAGTTTCAAGTTTATTAGGTTTTTATATACAGCTTATCCAGATTATCTAAGCGGTTTTACAATCAGGTACTCAAGTATTTTCCCTGTCTGTCCCGGTGGGCTCACAATCGATCTAATGTACCTGGGGCTATGGAAGACTGAGTGACTTGCTACAGACGTCTCGCCAGCTAATCTTAGGCGATCTGGATTGACCACTGTTAGAAACAGGATATTGGGCTAGATTTCTTTTATTGATTTACTCACATTTATATACCATCTTCCTGTCTAAAATGGTTTACAAAATAAAAAAAAGCAATGAAAGTAGGACAAAAGAAAAACATAATCCTTCATACAGAATCACTAATAATAAAACCCTAAGCGTGCATTCACACTCCTACCTGCATGATCCCTGTCTCCGTGATCAGTAGCTCCGTGGACGGCAGAGAAATTTGAATGCGGGTTTGGCGGTTTACAACGAGTGCACATGTGGCAGTTTGCTGGTTGCCCGTAATTTAAAAAAAATGTAGGTGGGAGAAGGGGCACGATAAAAAGACAGGCAGTGGGCAGGGACATTGACAGACAGACAGAAATAGAGAGACACACACACTGAAAGACAGGTAGGTGGGAGTGAAAGATACACACAGAAGGACTGCTGCTGGACAGGGGGTGGTAGACAGCCGAGGAGAGAGAAAGAAAGACAGACAGTGGCCAAGAAGAGAGAGAGACAGAAAGAAAAAGACAGACAGACACATCTATTCTAGCACCCGTTAATGACTAGTGTATAAAATATATATTGTCATAAGCAAATAGTCAAACTAACCTATAAACAAAAAACAGTTTTTAATTTTCTTCTAAATACCATAAATTTGTTTCTAACCTTAAATCCAGAGAGAGTTTATTCCACAACTCGAAAAGCTTTTCATCTCCACCCTACCTTCTTTATAAAGCCAATACCAGACCCAAACCCAAATGTAAAACACAATTTGACATATAGGAAAGAGTTTCTCTTTCAAATATCTTGGTTTCTGAAATTGTAAAACCTTAAAAATCATGGTCAAGAGTTTAAATTGGATCCTTTCTCTAACAGGGAGCCAATGTAATTGAGCCATTAAAGGACTCATCTCCCAATAATAATAATACATTTATTTTTATATACCGTCATACCCGAACGTTCTAGGCGGTTCACAATAATTGAACATGATACAAACGGTGCAAGTTATTTAGAAAAAAATTCAACAAATTAAAACGCATACAATGTAAAAATACATGCGATGTAAAAGAGTGCAGAGAATTTTACAAAGAATAAAAGATAAAATTATTAAAATGTATTTAAGACCCTAGCCTATTGAATAATTGAGTTTTTATTTTATACTGGCAAAATTAGGAAGAGGGAGACCGGCCATTGAAGAACACTGATCTAGATGGTTTAGAAATTTAAAATAATAAAAGAATGGAAGTCCAAAAAGAATACAGTCAGACCTTCAGCATTCAATGTGTTATAGGGCAGACTAGATCTCGGCTGTGATAGGTAAAAGGGAAGTAAAACGTGTGTTGGTAGTAAAAGGTTAGGAATTGAAATCTCATTACATATGTTTTTTAGGAGAAAAAGAATGGAGATTGATGGGTAGACTTGTAGTAGATAAAAGGTGAACGGTTGTGGAGCGCATTTGGAACATTACCGTCCGTCGTTCCCCTTTGATATTGTTTGGAACTGTTCCTCATTATTTCCCTCGTGTGAGGGGGGGCTGCCACTTTCCTCAAATGGACTGTTCTAGTGGCCCTGAAGTGCCTTTTACTTACCTGGCTTGATGCTGCTGCCCCAAATTACTCTCTTTGGAGATACCGGATGGTTTCCCTTTTGATGTGAGAGCGCAGAGATGTGATTGACCTTTTTTCTCCTCCAGGCCGTATTTTTCAGTGTACCTGGGATCCGTTTTGGACTACTATGACCCCGCTGGCTCGTAGCCGCTTGCTGAACTGTTGATTTTTTCCATTTTGTTTCCATTTGTTTTCTTGGGTAACCTGACAACTGTTAGATTTTTCTGATTGTGCATTGCTTGGAAGGAGGACCCTGGGGGGGGGGGGGTTATTTATTTTGGGCTGGGTTGAGTTGGGCTGGGGGGGGGTTTCTTTGGGAGGTTGGGTTCTGTGGTGTTGGGCACTGTTATTTAAAATGCTGAGCTTGCATACCTGTGGTTTGTTATTGTTGTTGAGCTCAATAAAATACATTTGACCATAAAAGGTGAGCGGGGAGTATGTGAGCATATGCAATGGATAGTTAGTGCAGAAATAAAGGCCAAATGTCCCATCCAGTCTGACCATCCGCAATAACCATTATCTAGTCCTCTCTATAAGAGATCCCACGTGCCTATTCCAGGCTTTTTGACTGAAAATTGGCTCCTTTAGCCTTTACAATGCTGTCAGGGTTTTCTTGTTGTCCCTCCCCTCCCCTCCATCTTTACTTCCTCCTTCTGGTCTGATCATATCTTTACGGAGTTATTCCTATTAGAACGTAAGAACATAAGAATAGCCTTACTGGGTCAGACTAATGGTCCATCAAGCCCAGTAGCCCGTTTTCACAGTGGCCGATCCAGGCCCCTAGTACCTGGCCAAAACCCAAGGAGTAACAACATTCCATGCTACCGATCCAGGGCAAACAGTGGCTTCCCCTGTGTCTTTCTCAATAACAGACTATGGACTTTTCCTCCAGGAACTTGTCCAAACCTTTCTTAAAACCAGCTACGCTATCCACTCATACCACATCCTCTGGCAACGTGTTCCAGAGCTTAACTATTCTCTGAGTGAAAAAATATTTCCTCCTATTGGTTTTAAAAGTATTTCCCTGTAACTTCATCGAGTGTCCCCTGGTCTTTGTCATTTTTGACAGCGTGAAAAATCGATCCACTTGTACCCGTTTACTTAGTATGTATTACAAATTGGATTAATCCTACTTCTCTTCAAACATTTGAAAGACAAATCAAAGAAGTCACTAAATTTTTATATAATATTTGTGGGATGGAGCACTTTTATGCAATGAAATGCTTTACATACCTATTGAGCAATTACTGCTGCACTATATTACATAATTAAAACAGCACGATGACTGCTCATTATTTATCTATAAAGCTTGTAACCTGCCAAATCGCCATGGGTCAAGGAAGGGTACAATCAAACATTTACAATCAACAAAAACATAGGACTATGCCTACTAAAATGCACTAGTAAATGAGCTTAGCCTGTGCTAATGTGGGACTTTCTTGTGTACTAAGCCCGTTTCTAGCGTGCCCAGGAAATAGAGCTTTTTCCAGTGTTTAGTGCATATAAACTAAAAACAATTGATAGGCGAGCACTTACTGCTTCCTATTTAGACAGTGCTATGAGCTCTCGCATTATGGATGCACTAACAAGTTAGCATGCCGTACTTGGAACTTGCTAGCTGGATTGTGAGTTTACGCCCATTCTCCATCCCTAACCTGCCTCCCTCCAGAAAATGTATACAATAAAATAATTACAGTGTGCTTAGCAAGGACAAACAACTTACTGTGGTGTGCAAAAGTCTGGAACCACTTGTGAATTGTGCATTCGTTCAACTTTCTGAACATAAGAATTGCCACTGCTGGGTCAGACCAGTGGTCCATCGTGCCCAGCAATCCGCTCACGCTGCGGCCCTTAGGTCAAAGACCAGTGCCCTGAGTCTAGCTTTATCTGTGTACATTCTGGTTCAGCAGGAACTTATCTAACTTTGTCTTGAATCCCTGGAGGGTGTTTTCCCTTATAACAGCCTCCGGAAGAGTGTTCCAGTTTTCTACCACTCTCTGGGTGAAGAAGAACTTCCTTACATTTGTACGGAATCTATCCCCTTTTAACTTTAGAGAGTGCCCTCTCGTTCTCCCTACTTTGAAGAGGGTGAACAACCTGTCTTTATCTACTAAGTCTATTCCCTTCAGTATCTTGAAGTCGTAGAAAACAGGGAAGCATTGTGAGGACTGGCCTACAGAGTATCCAAGAGTTGGACACAACTGAATGGATAGTAGCAGCACTTAATTTTTTTTTTTTTGCTCCCCTCCAAGTCCAGCATCTCCCTTTTGCCCCATGTCTAGCCATCTTCCATGTTTCCATATGCCCTCCCATGTCTGGCATTGCCCCTCTGTGTCCATTTACCACCTCCATACGGTGCTCTTCTTTGTGTCCCTGTCCCTATGCTCCCACATAGCAGTGGCAACCCCTCAACGTGGGTTAGCATCTCTGTGCCTTGCCCCCTCCCCAACTCCCCTTCTGCAAAACTGGACGTTTCATTAAGGAGGGTCTCGGCAGAATTAAGACCCCAGAGCAGGCCTCTGATTCTTCTTCATGGTGTGGTTGAGGATTCTTGAAGTAAAATAAGCGTGGGGCGAGAGGGGAGTTGGGGAGGAAGATGACATTCTTCTACTCATCCCAGTTAATCATGACTCTGATGATACAATGCTGATAGCTGTATGCTGATGATTGACTATTGTAATGCCCTTTATAAAGGTATAATCAAAAAAGAAATACGAAGACTTCAGATAATACAAAACACCGCCGTAAAAATCAAATTCAACGCAAAGAAATCTGACCATGTCACCTCCTTGTTACAAGAAGTCCACTGGTTGCCAGTGGAACACAGAATCACTTACAAAATTCTTCTGTTAACGTTTAAGACTAGACAAAATAATCAACCTGAATTTATAAATAATCTTCTTACCCCTTATATTCCTTCTATGTCCCTAAGATCAACAGCCAATAAGCTTTTCTCTATACCGTCACTGAAGTTTATATACACAATGAGGTCTACCATCTTCTCTATCACTGCCCCCTCTCTTTGGAATAGTATTCCAAATTATTTACGCGAGGAATCAAATCTTAATAACTAAGACGAAGCTAAAGACATTTCTCTTCCTTGATGCCTTTGAGGCCTAATTGTCCTTTTAAGGGCACTTTGAGCGAAAATACTATTGAGTTTAACAGCAACCCTCCCTCTTGTTTTTTTCCTTAATTGTTCTCTTTTACTTTGCCTAATGTAGTTCTTGCCTTTTACCTTTTGTTCTTGTTTGTCTTTGTTTTTAATAGTTTTTAAAGTTTTTATAGTTATAGTTTGGTGACGTATTGTCACTTCAAACTTGTATTTTAGTTAAAGTTTGTTCTCTGTTTTTACAAATTTGTACACCGCCTAGAAGGCTGATTGGGCAGTATAAGAAATTTTAAATAAACTTGAAACTTGATATTCAGTTTTTGGTTCCAGTTTCAGTTTCTCTTGATTGGGTCAAGCATTGCTTCCAGGTGATTAAGAAATGGATGACTGAAAACCATCTGAAACTGAATACTGGTAAAACTGAAGTGCTCTGTGTGGAATGTGAAAAAAGTCTCAATTTATTTCCATCTGGGTTAATACTTGATAATATAGTGATTCCTGTGTCTAGTCAATGTAAGTATTTAGATAGTATCCTAGATTCTACATTGTCATTTAAACCACAGCTCAAAGCAGTGGTGTCTAAGTCCTTTTTCAAACTTTGTCTTCTATGGAAGTTGAGAGACTTTCTGTCTGTAAAGGACCTTCCAACAGTTATAAGTACAGTATTAGTCTCTACATTAGACTACTGCAATGTGCTTTATCTTGGTTTACCGAAGTATGTACTCTGGGCACTACAGCTAGTGCAAAATGCCACTGCTCGATTGATAGCAGGGGCCTCAAAATTTGATCATATAACATCAATTTTAAATGATCTTCACTGGTTGCCTATCACTTTAAGATATGGTATTTAAAGAGGCCATCAGTGTTGAGCAATTTTTTTCAAATAATATCAGCCGACTCATACATTGCACTCAGATGACAAGCTTTGTTTGGAAGTGCCATCCTTGAAACAGGTGAAATTGTCTCGATTTCGTTAATCAATGATGGCTGTGTAAGGCGTTCAGGCGTTCTATTCTGGAACGCTTTACCTCTTGAGGTAAAAAGTGCTCCTACTTTGCTGAATTTCAGAAAGTCGATTAAAACATTGCTTTTTGAGAGATGTTTCTCATGCAAGTGAGCAGGTTGGGTTGTTTCAGTGGTGTTTATTATTTGTACAATGTGATGTTATATTTGATTTATGTTTTTTGAAAATATGTCATTTTAATTATGAGCGTTTTGTTGTGACTCGCTCAGAATTGTAGGATGTTAGCGAGTAAGATATTTTTAAAATAAAATAAATAAAAATATCAAATGGAATAGACAAAATACAGACCTGGGCCGCATACAACAAACTCAAACTAAAGGCGGACAAAACCAATGTTCTATAGTTTTATAATACTGTACACACAGTTCCTCCCACTGTAACTTTAACCTCAGGATTTACACTGGATATCAACAAGACGTCCAAGGTCCTTGGAGTCATACTTGACTCCACCCTTTCATATGAATCTCAAGTATCCAACTTAAGGAAGAAATCCATCTACAATATGAGAAGACTAAGGCCCTCTTTTCCTAAGGTGCGCTAACTGATTAGTGCGCGCTAATTGCTAACACGTGCATAAGCGTTTAGCATGCGCTAATCATTTAGCGCACCTTAGTAAAAGAAGGGGTAAGACTCATTTGCCACTTCTCGGCCCATTTTTCCAGTGTTGTCAAATCTTTTTGGAGATCTTCGCAGTCCTCCATGTTATTGACCTTGCTATATAGCTTGGTGTCGTTCGCTAATTTAATAACCTCACATTTTGTTCCTGTCTCCAGGTCGTTAATAAATATATTGATATGATATTTGCTTATTTATTCTGTTAAAACTTAATAAAGATTGAACTAAAAAAAAAAAATGAATTTCTGGCAGAAATTTAAGTGCAAACTTGGCACGTCACACCTGAGTACACCTACACTTTGCCTACCACATGTCCGGGAGTTTGTCTGGAACAGTTTATGGTATGGCATAGTATTAGTTAGTAATTGTTGTAGATGATAGCTAAACGCTACAACATCTACAACAATCATTGTATCATCTACAACAATTATTAACTACCGGTACAAGCCGGCTTTTATATAAGTTAAGTGCAAAAATATTTTTTGATATACATTTTAAAGTTATTTATTATATTCAGCACTTTATAAGAGCGAGCAGCATGATTGTAGTTTTGCACAGAAAAATACCGGCTCAATGAAAGATACCGTTTACCTGTTTATGTGGTTTTAAACACTGCTGTGTTTAAACAATACAGGTCTCTGAGAGCGGTATTGCAAGAATAGCAAGAATTCTTTCCTGCTCTAGTCCTCATTTTTGTTTGTTTGTCTTCATTTTTGCAAGAGGACTTTGCCTATCATAGTGGTATAGTATTAGTTAGGCCTAGTTTTAATAGAAACTCTCAAGCAACCAGAAACTACAATTTCCAGCATCTATCAATCCCCACGGGTGCCAGTTAACCGAGAGTCTATTGTCCTATTAAATGTGTGATACCTTTAGACAGTAAACAAAACCTTCTAAACCTGTTGCAGAATCCTTGAGAGAGAAAAAAAAAACCAAACAGTCTTACATTGTTTGAACAGCTTTACGTACCGCATGAAACTATTTATAAATAACGCTGGTATGTGGCAGTACAAAACACTTCCCTTTGGCAGAGTTTCCTCATTAACTTTTGGGTAAATAAGAAAAAAATAAAACCCCAGCAGGAGTTACAAACTGAGGCCAAAGCACAGATTTTGCTGATCCCCCGTGGTGCCTTCAAAGCAGCATTCCCAACAGTGTCTTGGAAGGGGGAATCTCTGAATGGTTACTAGGGGACCTATGCAATACAGCTTAGCATGCATGTCAATGGCCTTTTGTGCATGTTACACCATAAGACTTTATTGTAAAAGTGAATTTGATCTGAACAGAAGTTAAGGGGCGTGTGTGAAAATTAGCATCTGTACCTGTAAATAAAGGAATGGCGCATGCAAATGAAGTGTTAATGTGAGCACAGTCAACGGGTTGGTATGCTCTTCTGCATACTGTATTTGGCAAACATTAGGTACGGCCTGAAATTTAACATTTTGACCATTCCCTGTGCTATCCAGCCCAAAATAAAAAGGCCTGATGACACTGAGGGATTTCCTTCTGCTTCCTTCCATCCATGCAGCATCAAACAAATCACATATCCTCTTCTGAGAAGCAATAACTCCCAATGTGCCCTCATCTGCTCCAATCCCTCCATCCAGGAAAATCTGCCCCAAGGTCTTCCAACTCTCCTCCATATATGAAGTCGTCGAGAGCGTTTTGGCTACCTGGACCATGGGATGATCTTCCAAGGGTTGCTGAGCAGGATGGTGGGCATCTATCAAAGAAGGGAAGAAGTGTCTTCGCCAGCAGGCTGGCTAATCTACTGAAGAGGGCTTTAAACTAGAAGTGATGGGGCAGGGTGATCAAAGCTCCTGGGTGAGTATAAGCCCTCAGGTAAGTAAATCACTGAATACCGCTACACGGATGGAAAAAGGGGGCAATGTCTGGAAAGCAGTATATACTAATGCTCCAAGTATGGGAAACAAAGATATTGGATCTAGAAGCTGTGATGGAAGAAGAGGAGTTGGATATAGTGGCACTATAGAGACACGGCTCACAGAGAACCATGACTAGGATGAGACTTCAGCGGATCCAGAACACTGCGGCTAGGTTGATCTTCGAAAAAGCAAATTTGACCCTGTTTCCCCGTTTCTATCAAAACTTCACTGGCTTCCGGTGATTTCTAGGATTCACTTTAAATGTACCTGCTTAATATTCAAGATCCTACATGGCATCCTTCCTCCCCTAATTCCACTATCCTGGAATTCTTCAAGACCTGACACTACCAGATCCGCCCACATACTCAAACTATCTTTCCCCTCGTTAAAAGACGTCATGTATGCAGGTAAATTAGGGAAATCCCTTTTTTTCAAATTCACTGAGCTTTGGAACAACTTCCCTGCCCCGCTGCAGAACCTGGGCTCATTCCAATTATTCCGAAAGCATCTGAAAACCTGGCTTTTCTCCAAAACGTAAAGCTATCTATTTAAAATGTAAAGCTAGCTATCCTCTTCATAACCTCTAATTTCTCATTTATTGGATGGGTCCCAAAGTGATGGGCTGGACCTTTTTCTGGAAGACCGGCTGGAGGGATGCCCACTCCCTCTGGCCAGCAGGCCTGCATTTTCAAAATGGTAGGCCTTCCCCTTCCCAGTGTATACTGGAATACACTGGGGAGGGGCCTGCCACTCAGCTGATGGGAGAGGGGGGAATTCACCTGCCATGATCATCTGAGTAACAGGGAACCCCTGAACCCGATTGCAAGTCAGCTGGCAGGAGCACTTCCTCCTGTCAGCACCCCTCCCCCTTGTTAATATCCCCAGCAGGAGGGATGCCCAATCCCTCCTGCTGGCACTCCCCCAACATCCCCAGCAAGAGGGATGCCTACTCCCTCCTGTCAGCACACTCCCGCTAACATTTCCAACAGGAGGGATGCCCAGTCCCTCCTGCTGAAGAAAATAAAGTCACTGCTGAATCATTAAACAGTATACTTTGTGCATTCAAAAACTTATTTTATACTTAGAACTCTGCTCAGAGACATGAAGGCTGATTACTCCGCCTCACCCACCAATCATTGCAGTGTTCAAAAAACACTCCCCCATTTTCAGAAGAAACGTATTGTTGAGTGAACCATTTTTTCTATCTCATGTGACTTCACCTCCAGCTTTAAATCTAGCTGTACTGTCGGTTCCCTGACGCAGCAACGAAACGTGCACGTCGGAACCAGTCACTATTCAAAGTTAAGTTACACTTTTCAAATACTAAAATTATGGAAGTGTTTGTAGTGTTAGCATAGCTGTTAAGGCTAGCACTTTATTTATTGAAAATCTTACAAAAACTATTTTTTGAACACTGCAATGATTGGTGGGTGAGGCGGAGTAATCAGCCTTCATGTCTCTGAGCAGAGTTCTAAGTATAAAATAAGTTTTTGAATGCACAAAGTATACTGTTTAATGATTCAGCAGTGACTTTATTTTCTTCTACCGACCACTTTAGTCACTCCATAATACCAACGGTTTGAATTAGTCACCCCTGCATATTTTTTATGACTCAGTCCCTCCTGCTGGCATACCCCAATATCCCTGGCAGGAGGGAAGCCCAATTCCTCCTGCCAGCGCCCTCCCTAACATCTCCTACAGGAGGGATGCCTTATCCCTCCTGCTGGCACCCTCCCATACATCCCCAGCAGGAGGGATGCCCACTCTCTCCTGCTGGCACCCCCCAAACACCCCCGAAACCCACCCGGGCTCCCCCCTGTACCTTTTCTGGAATCCCAGCCAGAGGGATGTTCCTCTTCCTGATGCCAGGTAGGGCCTAAGGCCTTGATTGGCCCGGCCACCTAAGGCCCCTCAACCAACCAGAGTCTTAGGCCTCCTTCCCAGTGCATTCTAGGATGCACTGGGATGGCTTAAGACTCCAATTGGCCAGATCCCTAAGGCGTAAGACTCTGGTACCCAATGTAACCACATAGCCACCACACACACTTCCTCAGAGCTCACTAACTCCCTCACACGCCACAAAGATCAGAATACAAATGTGCATACCTGTTTCCAGAACAACAACACCTGGTAAGGAAAGCCTAGTAGACCTACACACAGGTTGTATTAAGACTTGCACTAAAATATGACTGTTTGCTATCAGGCCGCTTCAGAGACTTTTCTATCTCTTCAATTTGTTTGTTGTATTTTATTTTTAATTTTCTATTTCTTTGATATTTTTATCTTGGAAATGTATTATATGTTGTTATTACATATTTTTAGTTTATCAGATACTTTAGCTAGATTGTGAGCCTTTGGACAGATAGGTTAGTTTTTCTCAAGTAGCTAATTTCATTTTAGTTTGATAAATTGTAAACCACTTAGGTCAGTAAAATGCAGGAGCTGTAGATCAAATCTTAAATCAACATAAACAGGTATCTTAAGAAGCCTGGTGCATGGGCTAGTGAACCATAGAGAGAAGTAGCAGCAAGTCCCATAAGCTACTCTAACCACTACATTTATGGTGGAAAGTGTGAACCCACCAAAACACCCCCAAAATCTACTGTACTGCCATATAAATGACACCTGCAGCCATATTGAATACAGTAGGTTATGGGGGAGTTATAGAGAGTTCACCATACATTAAAAGGGAGGGGTTCTGGTGAAATATGTACCTGGCACCCTTTATGTGAAGTTCACAGTAGTGCCCTCTAAGTTGCTTCACTGCCTTGTTGGGTTGTCTTCATAGCCAGTTCATTAAGATGTTGGTCCCTCCCACATCCAAATGGGCTTGATTTAGACATTTTGAACATGGACATTTGTATATTTGAAAATGACCCAAAAAGTTGGATGTACTAAGGACCAAAAAGTCCAAATAGGTAATTTTCCTCAAAAAAGCATTTGGACATCTAGCAGTTTTGAAAATGGATGTTTCCCGTCCCAACTTGTGGGCGTCTTGCGGGAAACATCAAAAGTCGGACTTGGACGCACCATTGAAAATGCCCCTCTAAGTATATGAGTAAGAAAATGAAATAAACTGGTGGTTAGTGGCAGAAAGGAAAGATTTAGACTAGATTAGAATCTAGTTTAGATGTCTGCTCCTTGGTCTAATGAAGGTACAGCCGAAAAAATCTTACAAGGTCCAGCAAATTTCCCTAAGAATGACAGCATGGTGACTAGGCAAGCAACATTGCTAGAGGAAAAGTTTCTTGCTTTCTCGATCGCATCACCACTAAAATATGTGGCCTCTAAAAAGAGATGCCGAAAAAACTTGAGAACATGCTAGAATGCTACAGAAATCTATAAGGGAAGAAAAAAGTCAAAAAATCTTTCCAAGCATTAGAAATACTGGGGGGGGGGAGGGGAATCTTAGCTCTTCCTCTCACAGGTGCATAAACTAAGAAAGGAATAAAAAGAAGTATAATCTTCAAAAATAGAAGAAAAGTGTTCCAAGTTAGAATGCACCATTAAACTGTTTATTAAAATCTTTACATACGGCCAAAAAGGATCAAAGCGGTTTACAATATAACTTAATCAAATATATGAAAAGAACTCCATTTAAATAGAAAAGAAAAGGAATAACATTTCTAATAGATAATATCCTATAACATCCAAATTAATACAAATTCAAAATTATAAAAATGTATAAATGCAGACTGTAGTCCCGAATTCATCTCGTCAATTTAAAAAGGCCAGTTGAAAATATGCCCTTAAATGTCTTGAAATTTTGAAAAGATTCCTCCTTTCTCAAGCTGTTCCATAATTTTGGGACTAAATTTTTAAAAATGCACAATTTCTAGTCGAGGCAACATGAGGAGAGGGCAGTCTTCACATCTGCTCTATTTGGGAGTTGCTGGGATAAGGGAGAGGATCTGGAATCAGGAGGGAAAAAAAAAAAAAGAGACTTTTTCTTTCCTTTGCATTGGCCCCCCGTGTTTTCCACTCTCAGGAAAATGAGCTCCAGCTCTCGGGGTGTAGTCAGTGTTCCTGGAATAACAACGCTTGCCATTTTCTACTGTTTGCAAAGTGAAGGATTGTTTTGCGTGTGACTCAGCTCATTACTATTTTCATTGTGCTGGGCCCGATTTGTTTTTCCAGCAAGCTGCAGGCATTATCGATAATTAAGATGCCTAACGTGGATAATAGCACGTGCAATGATTGCCATACCTGCTTACCTTGACCTCCCCTCCTCCCTCATTCCTTCTGACTACTGAGAAATTGCAGTGTGTATGTAAATTACCTGCTGAACCCAGGGTACCTATAAAGCAGGGGTCTCAAAATCCTTCCTTGAGGGCCGCAATCCAGTTGGGTTTTCAGGATTTCCCCAATGAATATGCATTGAAAGCAGTGCGTGCACATAGATCTCATGCATATTCATTGGGGAAATCCTGAAAACCCGACAAGGAGAGACTTTGAGACCCCTGCACTATGCCAACTCTTTATGTTCTTATGTGAGCCAAGTATGAGACAGTCCAGCCATTGTGACATCACTGCTGAGGATGCCTCTTAGGCATTGGTGGAATGAGGCATTATGACATCACAATCTCAGCTCTGGAATGTTGCTACTCTGGGTTTCTGCCAGGTACTTGGGACCCTGGTTTCCCACTGTTGGAAACAGAAGACTGGGTTTGATGGACCTTCGGACTGTCCCACTATGGCAGGGATCTCAAAGTCCCTCCTTGAGGGCCACAATCCAGTCGGGTTTTCCCCAATGAATATGCATTGAAAGCAGTGCATGCACATAGATCTCATGCATATTCATTGGGGAAATCCTGAAAACCCGACTGGATTGCGGCCCTCGAGGAGGGACTTTGAGACCCCTGCTATAAAGCATGTTTTCATAGACTGGAGGTGGTCTGCCTAATATTCAGCTCCCAGGCTGCTATAAATACGGGAGGAGCTGGAACAGTAGTTTAATGCAAAGACACCCTAAGCCTGAAAAAGCCCTC
Source organism: Geotrypetes seraphini (assembly GCF_902459505.1). Classification (NCBI taxonomy): domain Eukaryota; kingdom Metazoa; phylum Chordata; class Amphibia; order Gymnophiona; family Dermophiidae; genus Geotrypetes; species Geotrypetes seraphini. The sequence goes on along the minus strand of NC_047101.1, from coordinate 32,323,578 downwards.
GGATTTGTCCCTCTCCAGGGTGCCTCAGCCAGTAAGACAACAGTTATGATATTTTCGGTTTCCTGATGCTACTGTTATTAGGGTTACCAGATGTCTGGGAAAACCTGGATATGTCCTTTTTTTAGAGGATTGTCCGGGTTCCCAGACAGACTTTCCAAAACCTGGCAGTTTGTCCGGGTTTTGGAAAGCCCCAAGCTCCGGCTGCGTCTGGAGGGCCTTCAACAAGCACGTGCAGATGATATCACACGCATCCGTGTATGCTGGAGACCCTCTAAACATGGCCTGGAGGTCTGGAGGCAGGGCTGGAGGCAAAACGGGGCAGGGCCATGAACCCCGGGTTTGTCCATCATTAAATATGATAACCCTAGCTGTTATCTTTAAGACTCTATAAGTGGCACCCCGAGTTAGGGCTAGATTCACATGCACCGATCGGTTTGCAACCCCTTTATGACCAAATTTCCCTCCGGCCTAATTCACTTACCTCTTCTGCGATCCGCTTCCAATCCATGTATGCAAATGAGGGGAAATGCATGCAAAGTAGGCAGGGACGCGATTCACAACACAAAATTTCACATCCGACTGGGCTGGCTGAGCGACTGCCTGGGAGCGACTGCTGGGGAGCAGTCGAAAATGTCTTTCCGACTCTCCTGTTCTATTGAAGCCCTGCTCTCTGTCCTGCCAGCCCCGATCTCCTGCAGCCCCGAACGCCTCCTGCAGCCCTGATCTGCCCGCACCGAATGCCGAATGCCTCCCACTACCCCAATCTGCCTACCCAAAGAGCTAGAGAAAGAGGCAGCTGTGGCCGGGTCGAGGCCAATTCTTAACCCGTTTCTGTGGAGCCAGAGGCCGCGATGTCTCAGTGGGGGGGGGGGATGGGGGGGTCCGTGCAGGTATGGACGATTACTGGGGAAGTTGCACGGCTGCAGGCAGGCTCAGTGACATGTCTCTCTCTCTGGCTCTCATGCGCCCGCACCCCTGGGCTTGTCTGCCCTGAATGCCAGCCTGATATGTCCTCTCTGCTCCCCCTGGCTCTGCCGCCTTCCCTGTAGTGCGAGCCTTTGGGTTTAAAGCGGGGCTGCACGCTGCAATGCAGCCCCACTTTAAACCCGCGGGCTCATACTGCAGGGAAGCCGGCAAGAGCAGGGCTTGGAAGGGGAAAGCAGGAGAGTTGGCGCGCGTGAAATTAAAAAAAAAAAGTTGGGTCTAGATGCATGCGCAGACCATCTACAGATGGTCTGTATATGCGTTGGGATCGCAGACCTGCGATCCGTGCTGGCAGATGGGGGCGTTCCTCCGATTGGCCAATCAGGGACTTCCTTAGTGTAAGTTCTCACTAAGGAAGTCCCTAACTAGGAAACTACCTTAATTATCCAAAAAGAGACAGAGGAGAGAAGAATCGTCATAAAATATATAAAGGGTCTTTGGGGTATTGAAAAAGAAGAGCCGCCAGTCTCAAAGCTAGATGCACTAAACTCAGCGATTCTCTAACGATAGTCACTAAACTGGTTTTGTGACGATTGGATATGCCGACCAGATGCAGAAAATGGCGTGGTTTTCTGCAGGATCACTCATTCTCCAATCCGGCCATGCATATAAGGTCATTAATATTGAAATGCCATGTAAACTAGCAGAGCGATTAATAGTCTAACATGGCTTCCTAATGCTCAAACAAAGTGTTTATTTTTAGCGATCCGAAAAAAGTGACAAGTCAAGTGACCAGTCGCTTATCTGTCCTATGTATAGTTCAGCACTGAAATTAATACTATTTATAACATACCATACCTTTTTTTTAAAATGAGCACAGATGCTGTGCATGTGTTACACACACACAGTATCTGCCCCATTTAAAAAGCGAGTCGAGCCACCCCCGCCATATGACGGCCGCCCCTGCAAGAGACAGATGGGATGCCCATTCCCTCCTGCCAGGCAAACTTCCCCCCCCAGTGTCAGCAAAAATGGTAAGAGAGAGGCCCCCCTGCACTAGGCACCCCCTCAATATCCATCCCCTATCCTCCTCCCCCCACCAAACAAAAGGCAGGCAAAAAAGCCACTCCATCCTGCTACCAGATGCTCCCCCGAACCTCCCCCTACCCCAAAACACCACCCCCATACCTTTGTCAGAAGTTCAGAGCAGGAGGGACGCTTGGTCCCTCCAGCTCCGAGGCCCACCAGTACAAAATGGCAGGATTTCCCCTCCCCATTGCCCTTGGGAGGGGCTTAAGACCCTGACTGGCCAATCAGAACCTTAGGCTCCTCCTGTATCCTGGGATACAGAGGGAGGAGCCTAAGGGCCCGATTAGCTCAGGTGTCTAAAACCTTAGGCCCCTCCTTGTGCATCACATGATGCACTGGGGTTGGGGAAGGCCCAACATTTTGGACTGGTGGGCCTCAGAACCAGAGGGACTGAGCGTCATCGGGGTGGGATGGCTTGGATTTTATTTTTTTTTTTTGATGGGGCAAATATTGTGCGCGTGTAACACACTCACAGCATCTATGCCCATTTTTTTAAAAGGTATGGCATGTTTTAAATATATTAATTTCTATTGGTAGGACAGGTAAGTGACTGACTGGTCTTGACCAGTCGTTTTTTTTGGAATGCTAAAAGCGATCACTTTTTTTGTGCATCAGGAAGTGATGTTAGTGCATGAATTGCTCAGCTAGTTTGCATGGCGTTTTAATATTAAAGAGCTTATTTTCATAGCTGAGTTGGATCAGGCCAAAAACCACACGGGAAGCCGTTTTGTGCACTGGGTCAGCAAATTTGATCGTCGCTAAACCAGTCAAAACCAGTTTAGTGACAATCGTTAGACCATCACTGACTTTAGTGCATCTGGCTCTCACATCTCACATTTTAAGACACTGGAAACCCTGCAGCCTGCACTGAAGGAAACAGGTGTGACTTAACAGCAGGAGGTCAGTCTGAAGAATGTGATCTTTTCTCTCTGGCTTGTTTGCAAGAGATACCAATCTGTAGAGTAGGTGTACCAAATGCCAAGGACTCCAAAGGTGAGATATAGCCGAGTAGCTCGTTATCATTATAAGAAAGAGTGACATTCCAAAGGAATTATGCCAGGTGTCCACTTAATGTTCATTTTCCTCTTCTGTTATTCTGGAAGTTTACTGAGTTCTAGGAAGTGTTTGCTTTGGGTTTAAGGAAAGCCCAGCAAAGGAAAGTGCTTCCTCCCTATCCCACTATACTCCCAAATTATGTTTATAAAACATCTTATCAGTTCTCAAAAGGTCTCCTTTAGTCCCTGCTGGATATCTTTACTTGTTCAAACACATCCTTAGCCCTTGCTATTCTAAAAAACTGCACTCGCCCTCCCTTTTACAAGACCGCGAAAGCATTTTCTAGCGCTGGCTGGCGCGCTGAATGCTCCGTGCTGCTCTTTCTGAGCATCAGAAGCAACACAGAGCATTCAGAGCGCTAGCTGGTGCTTACGGTAAATAGAAAGTCTCCAAAGCACACAATAATGTCTTTTGGGGTACTTGATCTACTCATCCCCAAACTACAATGTGCTCTTAAGATGTTAATATTAACTTTATCCACTATCTCCTCTGAAGTCAGTAGCTGGCTACAAAAATCTTTTACTACTTCCATACAGTTTCTATATTGTTCAGTTTCGGGTATTCCTTTAAAACGTAAGTTGTTTCTTCTGGATCTATTATCTAGATCTTCAGTTTGTATTTGCAAGTCTATAATCTCCTTTGCTTGCTGAGATATTACCATTTTAATTTCTTTAATTTCTCCTTCCAACTGTTGTACATGTTGTTCAGAGGCCTCAAACCTGCTTCTCAATTCAGTCATTTCCGCTCTGATTTCAGTGAGGGCTGTTTTAAGATCTTCTCTCACTCCTTTTATCTCTGACTTTAAGTCCTGAAATCTAGTTTCTAAAATCTTTTTCAAAGTTATGGCATTATTTTCTGGGCTAGCCCCCTTTGGTGATATAATGGGCTTTATAATATAATGGGCTTTTTAAAAGGGGGGTTGTTAATGTCATTAATTTATAATGTACCTATTAATTGACTCATTGGAAACATTACATGGCCTGGATGCAGAGAAATGAAAGTTGCAATACAATTAATTGATGAAGATACTTTGGAATGACATACATTGAGCATTGGTAAAAAAAAATAAAAATGAAAAAAAGACAGTGCAATATCACAATAACCCAACAATCATGTCCCGACCATCATGTGACCCTGACCCGATTCACTAACCTTCCTCCTGATCCGATCCGCGCATGCAAATGAGGTGCAATGGCATGCAAAGCAGGAAGGCAGCCATTTACCAAAAAGAAGGAACACCGATTAGGCTGCCGATACATAAAGAAGCTCACGTCCTTGACGACTGTCCTGCTCTTTGCCGCCCTGAAAAACCGCCCTGCTCGCTGCATCCCTGAATCTCCCAGCTCGTACTGCAGGGAAGGACTCTCCTGCTCTCCGCTGCCCTTCCCTGCAATGCGAGCCCGTGGTTTTAACCCGTGGGTTTAAAGCAGGGCTGCACTATGTTGTGTTCTGTTCTGTTCCAGAACACGCCGCAGTGCAGCCCTGCTTTAAACCCGCAGGTTAAAACCACGGGCATATGTCACCGATATTTTCTTGTGGCTTCTACTAATGCCGGAAGATTTCTGTTTCCTGCTTGTGTCTCCATTACTGCTGGGGCTGCTTGAGCCAAATGTACACATCTATATTGCTTTAGAAAATAAATACATGTCCTACCTAGATTGCCAAAACATTCACTTGCTGTCGTCTCCATGCCTCCAGTTTACACTGACAAAAAGCATGAAGGCAGTGTTGTGCGTAGTACAAGCAGAACTGGGCTTCTTTTGTTTTGTTTTTTTTAAGTGCAGATCTCTTCCCCTAGTCGGTTGGAGAATTTTGAGCTCCTCGACAGAAGCATGCACCCACATTGTGCATATGCTTATGGCATCACAAGTAGTAAAGCAAAAGAATGGAAAACCCAGGAGAGAACTTCCCACTTGCCTCTGCAGATAGATTTTCGATGGACAGGGTTGGAAGAGTCAAGTGCTTTGTTCACGGAGAGCAAGCACATGCGCAGACCATCTACAGGCAAAAGAAGATGGTCTGCGCATGCGTCAGGATCGCTCTGCAGCAATCCATGTGGTCGGTGTGGGGCATGCGTCCGATCACCCCCATTTGCATGAGTACACGTTGTGGATCAGTCACCCGGGAAGACTCGGCCACGGATCGGAAAGGTAAGGAGGATTTAGTGAATCTAGGCCTAAGTGACTCACAGGAGCAGCATGGGATTTGAACCAAAAACCTCAGGGTGCTGAGGCTGTAGCTTTAACCACTGTGCTACACACTCCCAAATCAAAATTACAAAAGGAAACGTAGGACATGATGCTTGTTGCAGGTTTCCGGGTCTCGCTGCATCTTGTCAGGTAGAAATCGACATTTCAGCCACCATGCTGTGGCTTTCTTCAGTTGACTGTGTAAATATGTCCAAAACTGAGCTGCTCCTCTTTCCTCCTAAACCCTCTGCTGCTCCTCCTCCTCTGCTCGTAACCTTAGGATGATCTTCGATTCTGACCTCTCATTTTCTACATTTATCCAAGACCTGTCGTTTCTATCTCTTCAATATAAACTAAAACTTAGTTTTATAGACCGAGTCATCAACCAAGAGGAGGTCGACTCGGTTAACAATAATGTACTACATAATACATAAACTTGACAAAGAAAAGTAGACTGAAATAGTTAATTTCCAAAATGTTTAGCAAACAAAAAAGTTTTCAGAACTTTCCGGAATAAAGCAAAATAACCTAAACTTCTTCATGTAAGCAGTGAAGAATCACCCAAATTTGCCCCTTCCTCTCTGAGCAAACTACCCGGACTCTTGTTCAAGCTCTCGTAACCTCACACTTAGATTATTACAATCTTCTCCTAACTGGTATCCCTCAGTGTCACCTCTCCCCCTTGCAATCTGTGCAAAATTCTACTGCACGACTCATCTTCTACCAACCTCACTACGCTCATGTCGCCCCTCTCCATAAGTTACTTCACTGGCTCCTTATCTGCCATTGCATACAGTTCAAGCTCTTATTGCTCACCTACAAGTGTGTTCGTTCTGCTACCCCTCAATATAGGTGGCTCAAAGCCTGGTGTCATCAAGAAGGCTTTAGGGACATAGGAGGATGGGGGCAATACATGGAACAACAAGCGACTATATTGTAATGATGGGCTGCACCTTACCCATGGCAGGAAAAAGAATCCTAGCTAAGAAATTCAGTCAATATGTTTCTAGGCATTTAAACTAGAAGTTGGGGATGGCGTGTGTATGAAGGACAATTATAGAGGCCACCCCCAGTAAAAGACAAGATGTGATGGTAGTAAAGATTGCAACATAAACAATATTAGCAACTCACTTATTAGCATTGCAACGGGAAGTGAAACGAAACAAAAAAACTATATGAAAAAGGAGATTACCGCTGAAAAATAGCTGACCTGGCGAGGTTTAAGAATCCACCGGAGTGCTTAGTTCAATATTCAAGAGCCCGTTTATAGAGAATTACACGGTGGCGGTTTACCCGCGGCCACCGCATTTTAGCCGCGGGTCACCCGCCGAAAACGGGGAAGAAAACTAGCAGTCGCTGCGGCGACGGGGACAAGGCCATTCACCGCCCGCGGGGCGGTGAATGGTCTTGTCCCCGCAGTGAGGCATGAAGGATCGCGCGGTCCCCGCAGCTCACACCCGCCTGCCCAATCGATTCTAGTGTTTAGCCAGCTCTCTCCCTTCTCCTCACCTTAGTTTGTAGATTTTCTTTTTCGGCGACCCGCACGCTATCAGAGAGCCGCGCACCCGCGGCTGCTCAGTGTTCAATCTTCTGCTCTGACGCAACCGGAAACAGGAAGTTGCAGCAGAGCAGAAGATTGAACACTGAGCAGCCGCGCGTGCGCGGCTCTCTGATAGCGTGCGGGTCGCCGAAAAAGAAAATCTACAAACTAAGGTGAGGAGAAGGGAGAGAGCTGGCTAAACACTAGAATCGATTGGGCAGGCGGGTGTGAGCTGCGGGGACCGTGCGATCGCTAGTGTTCCCGGCTCAAATTGGAAGGAGGGAGTGAAAGGGAAAGGGGATGAAGTCGGAAAGAAAAACCCTTATATGGATGCAGCGGGGACGGTGACGGGGCGGTGAATGGGATGGCAGTGGCGGTGACGGGGCGGTGAAAGGGATGGCGGTGACGGTGACGGGGCGGTGAAGGGAACGGCGGTGACGGGGCGGTGCAGAGGATGGTGGGCCGGTGACGGGGCGGTGACGGGGACAGATTTTTTCCCCGTGTCATTCTCTACCCGTTTATATGGCAGTGTTGGAGACTGCAAGAAAGCTCGCGATAAGTCGTTTTGGTAATCTTCCACCAAAATGCATTCAGGCTAAACCAGCTGGAACCAGTTTAGTGACTGCGTTAAAGTTTTGAGAATCTGGCCCTAAGTGATTTGCCCAGAGTCACAAAGAGCAGCATGGCTTTGAACTCACTACTTCAGCTTGCCGAGGCTGTAGCTTTCACCACTGCACCACATTCTATTAGGAGACTGTTCCGTTTAACTAGGGTTACCAGATTTCCGGTTTTCCCTGGACATGGCCTCCTTCTGAGGACATCCGGGGGTCCGGACAGCTTTTCAAACCCGGCTTTTTGTCCGGGTTTTGAAAAGCTTCCAACATCGGGATGACATCTGCGAAAGTGCAGATGCAATGCGGTGACATCACATGCACACACGTGACATCATCGCATTACGTCTGCGCATGTGCCTAACATCATTGCGTCCCATGTGCGGATGCCGTCCCGACACATGAACAGTTTAAGGGGGTGGGGATGGGGCGGGATGCAAGTAGAACTGGACAGGCCTGGGGGCATGACCATGGGTCCGGATTTTCCTTCGGGAAAAATCTGGTAAGCCTACATTTAACCACAACACTTTCTTTAGATATATAACAAAATCTATTTCCTGTTGTGAGGAAGAAGTAGGGGGGATTTTAGCAGGGTAGCTAAGTGGCCTCCAAAATAACATACAGGAAAATCTGCTGCAGTAAAGCTGGCAGCCAACAGGGGGTGACCTCAGTCCTTGGGAAGTTTGTTAGGCAGCCAGGGGAGAGGGGAGAATATTCAAGAAAAACCCTGGTAACCCAGGCAGTTTGTAATAGATCCATGCACAAGGAGATAGGGCTTAAAAACTCCCAAAAATTTGGGGTTGGAGTCATGTTTCCATCGATAAAAGCATGTTGTTATAAGAGATTCTTAGGAAAACTTTTGCATTTCAGGCTAGTACAATTAATTCATGTTAGAGTACGCTTATTCCCCAAGCTCAGTCTTTAGAAAAATTCTTAAAACTTATCTGTTTTAAGAAATGTGACTTAATTGCCATTTTGTATTTTCTGAGAAATTTTGATAATTCACTGTTTGTGCAGCTCCTTCTTGCTGTAAACCGCCTTGAACTAATGTTTTGGTGGTATATAAGAATAAAATTGTTATATTAACTTGATGGGAAAATAATGGGGGTGTAGAAGTAGGGTTATCATATGGCTGCAGAAAAAGGAGGATGGATTGGGACATCCGGCTTTCAATGGAAGTAAAACCCAGATGTCTCAATGCGTCCTGCTTTTTCTGGAGTTCTACATAGAAGGGCAATGGATAAAACTGAAAGAAAATATTATTAGAGGAATCGAATTTCTTGTTAGGAGAGTAAATAAAGCTACAAGAAAAGACTGCTGTGGTTTTCTAAAGAAGTAGCTAAAAATGTTGGGGGGAGGTTAGTGTCCTTAAACTTTAAGAGAGAGGAAAATAAGCATCAATACAGTGTCTGGGAAAGCTAAGAGAGGCTGTGAAAGTAATCAGGAAAGCAAAGATGCAAATATACAAAAAATAGCTAATAGGGAGAAAGCAAGACTTTCTTTTAGATATGTTAGTGAGAGAAGGAAGTGCAAGACTGGCCTTCTGAGACTCCAGGTAGAGGCTGATGAGGAAAACACAGAATTATTTAAACAATTATTTTGGTTTTGTGTTCATTGAAAAGGTGTTGGGATTGGGACTACAGAAATCCAACACAAATATGAACTAAAGTGTAGTAGATCTCAAATGATTTTCATAAGACCGTGGTAGTGATAGGTAATAGAACGGATACAGAATGTTCAACCTGTTGCAATATACTTTCTTAACTCGCACCTGGTTTTTGTTTCATTCCTGAAATCTATATGTATAAAATCGGAGGTATGTATGTGTGTATGTATGTATGTGTGTGTGTGTGTATGTGCCGCGATCACGCAAAAACGGCTTGACCGATTTGAACGAAACTTGGTATGCAGATCCCTCACTACCTGGGATGATATGTTCTGGGGGTCTCGCGCCCCACCTGCACACGTGGGCGGAGCTACAAACAGAAAATCAGATTTCACCCATTCATGTCAATGGAAAAATTGTAAAAAGCTGCCATTCTCACATTAATTCAAAAACCGCTTGACCGCTTTGAACGAAACTTGGTATGCAGATCCCTCACTACCTGGGGTGATATGTTCTGGGGGTCTCGCGGCCCACCTGCACGCGTGGGCGGAGCTACAAACAGAAAATCTGATTTCACCCATTCATGTCAATGGAAAAAATGTAAAAAGCTGCCATTCTCACAGTAATTCAAAAACGGCTTGACCGCTTTGAACGAAACTTGGTATGCAGATCCCTCACTACATGGGGTGATATGTTCTGGGGGTCTCGTGGCCCACCTGCACACGTGGGCGGAGCTACAAACATAAAATCAGATTTCACCCATTCATGTCAATGGAAAAATTGTAAAAAGCTGCCATTCTCACATTAATTCAAAAACCGCTTGACCGCTTTGAACGAAACTTGGTATGCAGATCCCTCACTACCTGGGGTGATATGTTCTGGGGGTCTCGCGGCCCACCTGCACGCGTGGGCGGAGCTACAAACAGGAAATCTGATTTCACCCATTCATGTCAATGGAAAAAATGTAAAAAGCTGCCATTCTCACAGTAATTCAAAAACGGCTTGACCGCTTTGAACGAAACTTGGTATGCAGATCCCTCACTACATGGGGTGATATGTTCTGGGGGTCTCGTGGCCCACCTGCACACGTGGGCGGAGCTACAAACATAAAATCAGATTTCACCCATTCATGTCAATGGAAAAATTGTAAAAAGCTGCCATTCTCACATTAATTCAAAAACCGCTTGACCGCTTTGAACGAAACTTGGTATGCAGATCCCTCACTACCTGGGGTGATATGTTCTGGGGATCTCGCGGCCCACCTGCACACGTGGGCAGAGCTACAAACAGAAAATCTGATTTCACCCATTCATGTCAATGGAATAAAATGTAAAAAGCTGCCATTCTCACTGTAATTCAAAAACGGCTTGACCGATTTGAACGAAACTTTGTATGCTGATCCCTCACTACCTGGGCTGATATGTTCTGGGGGTCTCGCGGCCCACCTGCACACGTGTTATAATTAAATACCCGTGCAACGCCGGGCCTTCAGCTAGTGTAATATAATTTAGAGGCTTTTCACAACACCTTCACGCATAGCCATTGTTGTGGGTATGCTGAAAAGCCAACCAGTGAGAACCTCAGGACAGGTTTGGGTAGCCGCCCTCTTGTATCTCTCGCATAGGAAACCCTAAAACATTTTCATTTGTGAAAAGCAAATTTAGAAGTTTGTTCTGTGCAAGAACGAAAACTGCTTAGGATTCTGATCAAATGACTTCACAGTACAACAAATAGTGTCTTCTAACCAACAAGAAAAATCCCAAGAGAAGGGTAGGGGCGGGAATGCTGTGCATTATGTGGCATGCCTATCTTTAGGAGGAGGTAACAAAGTAAGGGAGTTGGTTAAAATCAACAATCCTGTAAGCAGGGCAGGTCCCTGGAAGGCGAGTAACTCCCTAGCCTAGCCCCATCCAGTGCTGCCAGGTGACCCAGTTTTTAAGAACATATTTCTATCTATTCTTTTCCACCAATTCAAGCTGGAAAGAGATCACAATAGCTTCTTCAAAGCAGGGCCAACATAGTTCACACATCTTACAGCAACTAGTTTGGATTCATTTACACTTAGAGTACTGTACCATTTAAAATCCTGCTTCAGCCATCTGCAATTTGCACTACAAAGACCAGAATGCATCTGGAAGAGGCATTGCCCTGCCAGGACCGAATGAGAGCCTCTGGTCAAGATCTGGGTCACTTGACAGCTCTGTGCACACCTGGTATAAGTTTCTATGGGATCCTGCCTACCTGTCAATTGCTGTAGCATATAATGCTGACTGAGAGCAAGACTGGGAATGCCTATTTACAATTTTAATGCTACTGTCAGCTTTTTCAGCTACTAGGGTTACCACATGGCTCCAGAAAACGGAGGATGGATTGAGACATCCTGGTTTTATTTCCATTGCTTTCAGTAGAAGTAAAATCTGGATGTCTCAATCCGTCCTCCATTTTCTGGAGTCATATGGTACCCCTACAGCTACAGGACATGATTCAGGACAAGTCAGAAGTCATGAATCCACTTGTCTCTTCTGCTGAAAGTTTGAGACCCTAAGCAAATCACTTTAACCCCACTACAAACAAGTTTTTGTCTTCCAGTGCAAGGGTCATGCATCCGCTCCCGCGAGTCCATTGCATGAGATACTGATCACAGTTTGCAGCACTTCCTTCTTCTCCCTGCTCTCTGCTGCCCGCAGTCAGTTATTTCTTCTGCAAGTGAGCCTGCAGGAGCAACTTTGATCTGTGCAGTCTTCTTTTGCGGTTTTTGCATGAAACTATGTGTTCCAGTAAAGCTCCGGTGACTGCCTAGCCTGCATGAAAGGAGCAGACTTCGGTCTGCAGCTGACAGGTGGATCCTGCGGTGACCTGCTCAGCCATCCTGTTTGGACCATGGAACTTAGGGTTTTCTCCTACTTTTTGCTCACTCCTTGACTTGATCAGGAGTGCTAGCACAGGCTGTACATTTCTTCAGAGCACACATGGTGCCATCTGCACTTTCATTCCCCCTCCTTGGTCCCAGGGGTTGAGGCTCAGTCCCGGCAGTGGCCCGACTGGCAGCCAAAGATTCAGAAGAGGCAGCTTTCCTGGTGGCAGAGGTTCTCTCCAGTTTCCAGCTACCCTTAGAGGACTTGAGGCAGACTGCAGCACTTCTTCCCAGCGTCTGGTCTGTGATTATATCTGTCACAGCCACAGGGCAGTTCGGGAGGAGTGGGGTGTGAATTTGATGTTTTTGTGGTTATATTTTGATGTAGCCTTGTTCCCCAACCCCCCAAATCCTAAAATCAGTGGTTTTGGCTATCCTTTGCTGGAGTTACAGCCATGTTTTTTGGCGGAAAATCCTGGTGGTAGCCATCTTGGATTTTTCCCAATTTGAATTCTAAGTTCTCAAACTTCCTTAAAATCCTTGTTTTTGATTCTAACCATGAGGGATGGAAAACTCAGGCTCCAATATCATGAGTTCATGTGAAGTTTGTTCCAGTTGAACACCAGATGTGCAAGATGGGGAGGTGGGAACCCCATGTTTAGCATCTGACCATCTCATTAAGGTTGCCAAAAGATTGTTGGGAAGGTTGGGGAACAATTTAACCTCTCGAAGTCTGGAGTGCAGCACCAGTGCCTGGTAATGGCGCTGATGGCTCCCAAATTGAAAAGAAAGCACTCTAACTCTTTTCTTGAAAGGGGTTCTTCGTCCTCTATGCCCTTTATGCCTGACTTTGTAAACTTGCTCTGGCAAGCCTATGTTGGCGGTGCTAGTGTGTCTTCTGGGTCAGCTGGAGAGTGACTAGCTGTGCAGCCTTCCCTTGATCTCATATCTGTTCCTCTAAGAAGACCTGCGTCTCCCCCGGACTCCAACAGTTGGTCACATGGGGTCACTGAGGATAATGATCCGGGCGCTTTTCTTCTTTCCCAAAGTGAAGCCTCAGTCAGGGACGATGCAATTCTGTGTGAAGTAAATTAGGGAGTAAGTGCTGCTGTGGACCAGGGTGAGGACCCCTCTGTTTGCAGGCTGTTCAAGTCTTCTGAGTCTCTGAAGGAGCTCAAAATTGATTCTCCTTAACTTACTTCCCAATGTTCTCAGCCTACCACCTCTCCATGGCATCTGGATTTGAAAGTTTTGATTTCTGAGCATTGGGAGAACCTGGAGGACTCCTTTAAGGTGGCAAAAGCAATGTCCAAGTTATATCCTTTGGACTAGGAGTTCTAGCAGATGTTTGCTATGCCTAAAGTGGACTCCTTGGTGGCTCAGGTAACAAAGCACATGTCCCTGCTCAGCGAGGGAGGCATGGTGCTCAAGGATCAACAGGATCGCAGGCTGGATATGCTGCTCAAAAAACAATTTGAGGTCTTGACTCTGGCAGTTAAGACTGCTGCAGCAGCCTCCTTTGTTGCTCGAGCATTCTATTCTAATTTGCGTGATGGAGGAGCGACTTCAGAGCCACCATCCAAGATATTACTGGTGGGAATGGACTAAGTAGTTGATGCTCTGTATCCTCCAAATGCAAAAGAAGGCTATATAAAGCCGAAACACGACCTATATGGGGTCTGGTCATCGGGTTATCATTAATGCCATGCAACCATTGTGTTTACATTGTTGGAATAAGTTTTATTTTTAGTATATTGTGATATTTTTTATGTGTTTCATACACCAATAAACTTTACCATTTTTAACTCATGGAAGCCCAGGATCTGGTTCCACATTTGTTTTGCTGATGCTCTGTATGACATGGTTTGGGTAGTAGGTAAGGTCTGCTTATTCTGTGTCTGCCCACCAGATTTTATGGATCAGACATTGGGCTGGGAACTTCACATCCAAAGCCACTCTCAGCCTTTCAGGGGCAATATGCTATTTGGCCAGGTAATGGATGATCTTATGGCTAGTGTCCAGGACCGCCATCCAAAATCTCTTCCGGACAACAGGCCTTGGGCTGTGAAAGGGCAAACCTAAGGGTCCTTTCGAGGCTTACGCTGTTTGTGCCTATTTTCCTCTGGATCCTCATCCCAGAGATCCTTTCAGAGCCCATGACAGAGGTTCACTGGGAATAGAAAGTCCCAGGACTCCACCTCTCATCCAGGTGGGCAGCCCAAGAAATCCCAATGACGCTAGGCTTCCAAGATCAGAGACAGGCTGCAGGACTTCCTGGAGGCTTTGGAAGCTATCACAATCAACCAATGGGTGCTAGAAGTTATCAGGGACAACTATAAGTTAGAGTCCGCCCGTCCCCTCTGCCTGGTTCATGGACTTCCCAATAGGTTGACTGGAAAGATCCACCCAGGTCCAGGGGATGGGGCACTTGTTCCAGAGCTTAACTATTCTTTGAGTGAAAAAAATATTTCCTCCTATTGGTTTTAAAAGTATTCCCTGTAACTTCATTGAGCGCCCCCCTAGGCTTTGTAATTTTTGACGGAGTAAAAAATCGATCCACTTGTACCTGTTCTACACCACTCAGGATTTTGTAGACTTCAATTATATCTCCTCTCAGCCATCTTTTTTTCCAAGTTGAAGAGCTCTAACCTCTTTAGTCTTTCCTCATAGAAGAGGAATTCCATCTCCTTTATCATCTTGGTTGCTCGTCTTTAAACCTTTTCTAGCTCTGCTAAATCTTTTTTGAGATAAGGTGATCAGAATCAAATGCAATAGTCAAGGTGAGCTCACACTATGGAGTGATCCGGAAGCATTATAACATTCTAAGTTTTGTTTACCATCCCTTTTCTAATAATTCCTAGCATCTTATTTGCTTTTTTGGCCACTCCCACACATTGAGAAATTTCCTAAGGTCTGCCTGCAATTTTTCACAGTCTGCATATGTTTTAACAACTATGAACAGTTTAGTGAATTACCTCATCCTTCATTCCAATTTCCAGATCATTTATAAATAGGTTAAATAACACCAGTCTTAGTACGGATCCCTGCAGCACTCCACTATTTACCCTCCTCCATTGAGAAAAATTTCAGTTAAACCTACCCTCTGTTTTCTGTCCAATAAATAATTCCTAATCCACAACTGATCATTGCCTCCTATCCCATGACTCTAATTTTCTCAGGAGCCTCTTATGAGGAACTTTGTCAAAACCTTTCTGAAAATCTAGATATACTACATCAATCAGCTCACCTTCATCCACATGTTTATTCATAGTTTCAAAGAAGTCAAGCAAATTGGTGAGGCAAGATCTCCCCTGGCTGAACCCATGCTTACTCTGACCCATTAAATCATAGAAACATGATGGCAGATATGGGCCAAATGGCCCATCTAGTCTGCCCATCCACAGTAACCATTATCTCTTTCTCTCTTTAAGAGATCCCAAGTGCCGATCCCACGCCTTCTTGAATTCAGACACAGTCTCTGTCTCCACCACTTCTTCCAAGAGACTGTTCCACGCATCTACCACCCTTTCTGTAAAAAAAGTATTTCCTTAAATTACTCTGGAGCCTATCACCTCTTAACTTCATCATAAGCCCTCTCATTCCAGTGCTTCCATTCAATTGAAACAGACTTGACTCTTGTGCATTTACGCCACGTCTCTATCATATCTCTCCTCTCCCACCTTTCCTCTAAAGTATATACATTGAGATCTTTAATTCTGTCCCCATACGCCTTATTACGAAGACCACACACCATTTTTGTAGCCTTCCTCTGGACCAACTCCATCCTTTTTATATCTTTTTGAAGATGCGTCTCCAAAATTGTATATAATATTCTAATTGAGGTCTCACCAGAGTCTTATACAGGGGCATCAATACCTCCTTTTTCCTACTAGCCATATCTCTTCCTATGCACCCTAGCATCCTTCTAGCTTTCGCCGTCACCTTTTCAACCTGTTTGGCCACCTTAAGATCATCACAAACAATCACACCCAAGTCTCCCTCTTCTGTCATGCACATAAATTCTTCACCCCCTAAACTGTACCATTCCTTGCAGCCCAAATGCATGACCTTGCATATCTTAGCACTAAATTTTAGCTGCCAAGTTTCAGACCATTCATTCTCCTGTTGTCAAAATTAGAATAATTGACTAAAAAGTAAGACTATAAATAGAGAAATGAGCTAGGGGTGGGCGTGAGTGGGGAGGATGGGCAGAAATGAAGACTAAGCCATACCCTACTATGCCTGCCAGAGAAAATCTCTAGCAGAATGTTCAAGTTTAAAGATTAAAACTATACATGGCTTTTATACTATGGAAACTAGCTAAGTAAAGTTTGCTCTTTTAAGTTCTAAACTGTCTATATAAAGGAACTTACAATTTAGCTTTTATCCTCAAAATTATCAAAGCTCAGAGCAAAATAATATATACTTACACAGAGAAATGTCTCTTCTCTTCTCAGAAAGATAAATATCCTCTTCTCCTTCTCACCTCCTTTATTCTGCTGCTTATGCCTCTTCCTATGCCACCATCACCCCAAGGTCTATGTCCTCATAGGTACATATGAGTTCTTCAGGCTGCAGACTATGTGCTCTCAGTGACTATCCTCAGGCCTTCAGGTTGCTGTTGAAGTTCATTAGAGAGGGTTGCATACATTTAGTTTAGTTGCATACATTTAGTTTAAGTGAGTCCTGAGTAAGTTTGTACATTTTTAATTACGGTAGGGGATCCTATGAACATTAAACCCAGATCATTGCCCTGATCCATATGAGCCAGCTCTGAAGGTGCTGTGGGTGCTTGAGCACCCCTATATTGAGCAAAATTCTGGGGTAACCTCTGTTGGGTTTAGCAGCCCCAATCATTCTGAAAAGTTGGCTTCTATGATCTGATCATATAGCCAAGCCTACTGAAACAAATAATTAAAATGGGAATGTGATTAGGAATTCAGAAATATACAGAGTAGTAAACACTGACAAAACCAAGCAGAAAATGATTCAACTGCTGTAGATAGATCACTATCTCTCCTCACAAGGCTTGCATAGAATAAGCAGCTTCTTTCTAAATGAATCAACTCTAGTCCCTTTTCCCTCCACTTATAGCCCTTTGCCCATGTCTGGAACACAGTGTGTTATCCGAGGCGACACCCTAAGCTCAGCTGACTGAAAGTCAGAGAATCAGAAGGGTGGTGATGGTTCTGAGCTGCCCTGAAGCTTCTTCTCCTCTCCTCAGTCTGGAAAGCAGGTGGAAGGCTCTTAAATCAAACAGGTTTGTCCATTCCTCAATTCTTCCCTCCTTGGCCTCTTTACTGCTGGCTTTCAGCACACCACTGTCATTCATGTTTTTAATATCTCCTTAAGTATCAGATGGGAATAAGGGGCAATTCTACAACTGGGCGCCTTCATGTAGACACCCCAAGGACATGTGGTGAGATCTGATTCCATAACAGATTTTGGGTGCTTAGATTACATTATAAAATACTAATATAACCTGGTATCAGCATGCATAACATTTATGTGGAATCTTGCTACTCTTTGGGGTTCTGCATGTAATCTCGCTGCTGGTTAACGAGCAAGGTGAAGGAAGCTATCAGAGCTACAAGAGAATCCTACAGAAAGTGGAAGAAAGATCCTACTGAAAATAACTGTAAATTGCACAGAGAATGGCAAGTCAAATGCAAGGCGCTGATAAGGAAGGAAAAGAGAGACTTTGAACAGAAGATTGCACTGGAAGCAAAAACTTTTTTTTAGGTATATTAAAAGCAAGAAGCCGGGAAGAGAATCAGTTGGACCACTAGACGACTGAAGGGTAAAAAGATCGCTCCAGGAAGACAAGGCCAAAGCGGAGAGATTAAATGAGTTATTTACTTCGGTCTTCACCGAGAAAGATGTGGGGGAGATACCAGTACCAGAAATGGTATTCAATGATGATGAGCCAGAGAAACGGAAACAAATCTCTGTAACACTGGAAGATGTAATAGGTCAATCTGACAAACTGAACAGTAGCAAATTGCCTGGACTATCCCAGAGTGCTGATAGAATTGAAAAATGAACTTACAGAGCTAGTTTTAGTAATCGGTAATTTATCTTTAAAATCCAGCATAGTACTGGAGATTAGACAACATAGTGTGGATTTATAAAAAGGGTTCCAGAGGTGATCCAGAAAATTATAGGCTTTTGGATTTATCTCACTACAAATTATTTTTCCCATTGGTCTATACTTATACATTTACTAGTATTTAGGCAGAAGATAAATTTTTTAAATAAATAAAATTTACTAGTGCTTATTTTGCAGAGATTTTATATTGAATATTTGCACATTCTTTTAAAACTGAGTGCTGAAAAATCTAGCTTACCGTGGGTAGGAAAGGAGATAATTTTAAATTTTGAACTGTCCCAATATTAAACCAGAAACCAATCCCTATGCTTGTTTGGGTATGCAGTTGGACTCAGACTTAAATGGTGAGTCCCAAGTTCGCCAAGTAATTCATCCAACTTTTGTTAAATTATGATAAACTATTTTGCTTTCTATTGATGATTTACAAAAAAAAAAAAAAAAGATTCATTCTTTCAAAATTGGATTATTATAAAATCCTGTATATGGGAAAAACAGCTGTGCCACTTGCAGCTAGATTTGAAAAGGTGTCCGCACTACCTATCCTTGAACTGGCCCCCAATTTCAGCTTGTACTGAGTTTAAGATATTTTCCAGAATGAGTCCTTCTTATCTGGCTGCCTTGATCCAAATAAGATCAAGTTCTAAATCCACCAATTAGTTAATACAAGTTAGTAAAATTAATGTGCCATCTTCCTCATTTATTTATTCAATTTTCTATGCTTTTCTCCCAGGGGAGCTCAAAACAGTTTACAAGAATGTATTCAGGTACTGGAGCATTTCTCCCTGTCTGTCCCGGTGGGCTCACAATCTAATGTACCTGGGGCAATGGGGGATTAAGTGACTTGCCCAGGGTCACAAGGAGCAGTGTGGATTTGAGTTCACAGCCGTACTCTCCCCCTACTCTCTTGTCTACTCTTATTAGGCTAGTGTCCTTCCATAATAATAAAACAATGTTTAAATCAGTTGCTCCCAGTTTGTGAAACTCTCATTCTTGGACAATAACCTCTGGAAGCTTCACCATAGGGTCTTGCATCTATTCCATAGTAACATAGTAGATGACGGCAGATAAAGACCCGAATGGTCCATCCAGTCTGCCCAACCTGATTCAATTTAAATTTTTTTTTTTTCTTCTTAGCTATTTCTGGGCGAGAATCCAAAGCTTTTCCCGGTACTGTGCTTGGGTTCCAACTGCCGAAATCTCTGTTAAGACTTACTCCAGCCCATCTACACCCTCCCAGCCATTGAAGCCCTCCCCTGCCCATCCTCCACCAAACGGCCATACACAGACACAGACCGTACAAGTCTGCCCAGTAACTGGCCTAGTTCAATCTTTAATATTATTTTCTGATTCTAAATCTTCTGTGTTCATCCCACGCTTCTTTGAACTCAGTCACAGTTTTACTCTCCACCACCTCTCTCGGGAGCGCATTCCAGGCATCCACCACCCTCTCCGTAAAGTAGAATTTCCTAACATTGCCCCTGAATCTACCACCCCTTGGCTGCAGAACTTACAAATAAATCCATCCCCCCTCTGCCAGGTCATCTCTCAGGACACTCCCCTCTAAGCGTAGTTTGCTTCTGCAGCCTTGCTGCGAACTTCTAGTTATTCTGCTCGTAATTTCATTTCTCAGTTCCTAGTCTTTTATTTTGTTCTGTGCCGTGGGTATTGCCCAAGTGCTGAGGATTCACTCTGGGGGAGTGATCTTTCGGTGGGAGATCGCAGACTTTTCCTTAAAGATTGCCTGCTTCTGGGGTGCCCTGTTAGCAGAACCTGCAGTAAGCCCTCCAGACAGCATGCAGATCAGATCGGGTCACCATCTCTCCCCGGGTTTGTCCGCTGAGGGGTCCCGTGGAGTTTAGCCGGGATCAGGACCAGACCGTGTATCTTCCCTCAATCCCCTGAGAGAGCCTGGTGGTCGTGATCTGAGGTGGCAGGGAAGGTGAGGTGGTCAGAAGACCTGAAAATCCAGTTTTATAAGCTCCTGAGGTACTGATCTCCCTTGCTTGTACTGTGTATTGCTGGCTGCCATAGAAATGCTTTGCAGCACATGTCTCTGAGGTGTCTGTGTGCTTCTGAATTTGGCGATTTTGGAGGGGTTTTTTGGGTGGTTTACCTGCATGCCCTGGAACCCCTCACCTGTAAAAGCCTAAATTTGTCATTTTACGTGGTTCCCTGCGTTTTTCCTGGGCCGATTTAAGGCAAAATCGGCACCTGTGGTGGCCATCTTGGATTTTATTTAAAATTTTCAAAAGTGTATTTTTTGGACTTATAAGCTTTGTTTTTGCTCCAAACTTCACATATGGCCTCAGGACAGGATGGCATGGATTCATGCCGTAAATGCAGCAGATCGCTGATGGATTTGTAGCCATGTATCACGTGTGCCGTGGCCCTCAAGGGGTATGAACCGTGCGTGGGTCCCACAATTCTCCCCTCCGGAGAGGCTCTACCTTCCTCCAATTCCACCGGAGACGCGATTGCAGCTTCAGGGATGCCTGGTTTGGGCGCGGAGGGCATTTCCATTCAACGCAAACGCATTGAAAGTGTTCCCTACCTAACCTAAAATGTCCATACCCTATTCGCTCAATGTCCTGTAAGGTAAACCTCTCTCTGTACCCTGTTATCCCCTTCGCTTCCAGGAAGTCATCCAGTCCCTTTTTGAACCCCAGAATTGTACTCTGTCTTATCACCTCTCCGGAAGCGCGTTCCAGGTGTCTACCACCCGTTGAGTGAAGAAGAACTTGGTATTATTGCTGACTATTAGGTGATATTCTCAATGTGCAAATCTGTTTCTGTATTATCACATTTATTGTACGTATAAAAATGAATAAAGATTAAAAAAAAAAGGAGGATGTTACAAGGGTTGTAATGAGAAGATTTTTTTTCAGCATAAGGATGATACTTTTTGTGGATAAATGTTTTTCCAGGAGACAAATTTTGCCACTAAAGCCTACGTTTTTTGTTTTTGTGCATCCTTTTTCCTGAGATCTCCTTGTAAATATTACTTATCCTGGCAATAATGATATTTTCTTTGATCCTACTCAATTACAGCGATAAGGGGTTCATTAAAGATGAGTCTAAACTCTTGTTTTCAGACTATATAATTTGAATCCTCCCCCCCCTCTTATGGATTATTTCATTTTTTTCCCCCCTTTATGTTTGACAATTTAATCAAGTGGAAGAAAGAGTTTCGAAATGCACTTGCGTGAGGGGAGCTCGTTTTGCTTCGGCCCCTGCGAATGGTCTGGGCAGTGCCGCTCTATTACCTGCATTACGGTAATCACCTGGATGATGTCATCGTTCGAGCAGCAGCAGCAGCAGACGGGGCAAGTCAAAGCCACCGGGAGACGGAGCCGATGCCGGGGCTGGGACGGACGGCAGGACGAGCCGAAAGCAGCCGCCTTAGCCCCGACCCGCGGCCGCCGCGCCTGGGTCCCGGGTCCGGCTGGGAAAGCAGCAACCCGGCTCGGCGCTGAGAATCGGACGCAAAGCGCCGGGCTTCGTCGGCATCGTCCTTCTTCCTCTCGTTGCCGCGACCGAGCTCTGGGGATTTATGGGGCAGATCACCCGATCCGGAGATGCCGAGGAAGGAGCTGCCTTTGCCCGAGGGCTGGGAGAAAGCCTGGGACTTCGATGGGAAAGTGTATTACATCGATCACGCCAGCAAAACCACCAGCTGGATCGACCCGCGAGACAGGTAGGAGGAGCGCGCACCTGCAGCTCTTCGGGCAGGGGACCGGGGGCCCAGAGCCCAGCTTTGGCTAACAGAGAGCGTTGGTGGCCGAGCTGGGATTGGAACCCCCAGCTGATGGCTCCTGCCTCAACTTTCTTTCATCGTTAAGACAGTTTGGGCCTTTAAAGGTAGCCGTCGTATGTTATTTGATCTGTAAGTATGTAATTTGTTATAGTGTATCTCTGAAGCGTTTTGTACGATAAATGTAAATCTTTTATCTTGTATGTTAATATGTAGCTCGCTCTGGAGGAGAAATAAACAAACAAACGTTTGGAAAATATTTGAAGAAAGAGAAAACCAACCAAACAAATCATGCACCTATAATCCCCCCTTGGTTGGTCACACCTTTACATCTTAAGGTGCTTTAGCCGTTCCCACCAGATGCCGGGCCACGATTTCTGGTTACCTGGAGAAAGTTTTGCACTTGCTCGCTCTTCCC
The DNA here is from genome assembly GCF_902459505.1 of Geotrypetes seraphini. Lineage (NCBI taxonomy): Eukaryota > Metazoa > Chordata > Amphibia > Gymnophiona > Dermophiidae > Geotrypetes > Geotrypetes seraphini. The sequence continues at coordinate 32,301,431 of NC_047101.1, read as the reverse complement.
CCCCCCCCCCCCCCCCCCCTGGTGCTGCTGCGCTGGGAAATATACGGTAGTTAAAGAGGTGCTAGGCGTTTAATTACTGCTGTCAACATTAGTCTCGTGCAGGTGTATAATTGCAGGTCGGCTCTGTTGGCGGGGGCTGGATGCAAGTTTCTACAATGTTATGCTGGGGTTGATTTATCTGATAGCTACGACCGTGCTTTGATAATGTCTTAGGGTCCGTATCTTTTTATTCCACTGCTATTTCGGGGGGGGATGTTTTGCACACGAGTCACCGGGGAATTCATGTTCTTCTCTCTCTGGATTTATCCCCACCTGACATCTCAGTCCTTTCCCGAGTCTTCTATTGTCAGAAACAGAGGATTGTGACAAAAAAGGCAGATAGGAACAGATGAATTCCAAGTGACAAGAGTCTGCATTCCTGAACTTAATTTTTAAGGGAATAGCGGCGAAGCTGTTAAGCTGCGCTAAGCATTAACGCGTGCTTACAGCATGTAAAAAAAGCGCCACCGCAGGGCGCACGTGAGCATCTGCAACGGTTTTTGCATGTGTGCATGCTCCCCATATGCTAAAAACCAACCAAACCAAAAAAATGCCGGGCGCGTGATTGAGAGTGGGGGAGGGGGTGCAGTGATGCTAATCGGTTAGCTTGTGCTTCGCGCTGGAGCCCTTACGGCCTAGACCAGGGGTCTCAAAGTCCCTCCTCGAGGGCCGCAATCCAGTCGGGTTTTCAGGATTTCCCCAATGAATATGCATGAGATCTATGTGCATGCACTGCTTTCAATGCATATTCATTGGGGAAAACCCGACTGGATTGTGGCCCTCAAGGAGGGACTTTGAGATCCCTGCCATAGTGGGACAGTCCGAAGGTCCATCAAACCCAGTCTTCTGTTTCCAACAGTGGGAAACCAGGGTCCCAAGTACCTGGCAGAAACCCAGAGTAGCAACATTCCAGAGCTGAGATTGTGATGTCATAATGCCTCATTCCACCAATGCCTAAGAGGCATCCTCAGCAGTGATGTCACAATGGCTGAACTGTCTCATACTTGGCTCACATAAGAACATAAGAGTTGGCATAGTGCAGGGGTCTCAAAGTCTCTCCTTGTCGGGTTTTCAGGATTTCCCCAATGAATATGCATGAGATCTGGGAGATAGGTACAAAACAAATGCAAGGAAGTTTTTTTTCACACAAAGGGTCGTGGACACTTGGAATGCGCTACTGGAGGAAGTGATCAGGCAGAGTACGGTACAAGGATTCAAACAGGGATTGGACGGATTCCTGAGGGATAAAGGGATCGTGGGATACTGAGTGACGTGCTGGGATGTAACACAGGTATAGAAAGCTAACCAGGTAATAAGTATAGAAACCCAACCAGGTCGTGCATGTGCAAGACCGGAGGGTTAGGACTTCGATGGGAAGATAGGACTCAATGGGAAACCAAGGTGGCAAGGGGGCCCCTTCTGGTGATTCAGACAGGTCGTGACCTGTTTGGGCCACCGCGGGAGCGGACTGCTGGGCAGGATGGACCTATGGTCTGACCCAGCAGAGGCACTGCTTATGTTCTTATGTTATCTATGTGCATGCACTGCTTTCAATGCATATTCATTGGGGAAATCCTGAAAACCCGACTGGATTGCGGCCCTCAAGGAGGGACTTTGAGATCCCTGGTCTAGACCAGTGGTTCCCAACCCTGTCCTGGAGGAACACCAGGCCAATTGGGTTTTCAGGCTAGCCCTAATGAATATGCATGAAGCAAATTTGCATGCCTATCACTTCCATCATATGCAAATCTCTCTCATGCATATTCATTAGGACTAGCCTGAAAACCCGTCCTCCAGGACAGGGTTGGGAATCACTGGTCTAGACGATAGAGTATAGAAGGACTCATGCGCTAATGGGAAAATTAGCGCATGGCCATTATTGATTCCAGAAAAGGAGGATTTATCCCCCTAAAAAAATTTTCGCTGCTGCCTGCTACTGCTGCTGTTCCCCTTAACCAGTGGTTTTGAACTTTTGACCCAGGGGCCACATGTGGCCTACCAGGTCCTATTTTGAGGCCCTCGGTCTGTTTATCATAATCACAAAAGTAAAATAAAACAGTTTCTTGATCATATGTCTCTTTAGCTATAAATGACAATATTATTATTAAGACTTGGCCAAAAGGAAAGATTTAAAAACTATGAAGAGTTTTACCTCATGCAAAATTGTCATTTCTTTAATAAGACATTAACTCTTTTTTTCTGAGACCCTCCAAGTACCTCCAAATCCAAAATGTGGCCCTGCAAAGGGTTTGAGTTTGCGACCACTGTCCTCAACCATCTGGATCTAGCACTTCCTTCCTGCTGCAGCTCCTCCTTGGCAGACAGGCCAGAAAGTGATATGGGCTCCAAGGTGAACGCATTTGCACTCTTGGACGTGTCCCAGCCTCAAAGAAAGCGTATTCCTGACTGGGCAGGACACACCAGAAGAGATGCTATGGTGGGCCAAGTTGGGGACAACACAACAGAAAGATTGGGCAACAGAAGATTGGATGTACCAGTTTGTAGTTTAAGAAGTGTCTAAATAACTGAAAAACAAGCCAGCCTGCATTGGAAGCTTGGGTGCTGTGCTGCTTGTTTGTAGCCTCTTAACTACAGTGCTCCCCTGATATTCGCGGGGGGTTCTGTTTCAGGAACCCCCGCGAATCTTGAAAAACCGCAAATACGTTTTTTAGTGGGGGAGACAGGAGAGGGCAGTCGGAGCGCTGGCGAGTGAAGGAAATCACTCGCGGTATGCTCCGACCGTCTCTTCCTGCACTAAAGTCGGGCCTCACCAATCAGGAGCTGCGAGTAATGGAACTAAAAGATCAAATGTTCCATAGAGAAGCTTAAAAATAACACATGCACACTTAAACTGGATCCTAAAACGAACTGGGAGCCAGTAAAGCAGGGGTGTCAAAGTCCCTCCTCGAGGGCCGCAATCCAGTTGGGTTTTCAGGATTTCCCCAATGAATATGCATGAGATCTATTTGCATGCATTGCTTTCATTGTATGCTAATAAATCGCATGCATATTCATTGGGGAAATCCTGAAAACCCAACTGGATTGCGGCCCTCGAGGAGGGACTTTGACACCCCTGCAGTAAAGCTTTCTCAACAAAGGAGAGACAAGGTCGTACTTTCTTTTCTCAAAAATAAGTTTAGCTGCCGTGTTTTGTATTAACTGTAGTCGATTGATGCCCATATAAACAGAATTACAATAATCCAGCTGGGCAAGCACAATGGACTGTACTCAATAATTAATACCCCTAAATCTCTCCCTCTACTCTACTCAAACACTTGCCAATACAATCTAAGAACCTCCATTCTATTTTCTATTATCCAAACCATAATTCTGACCTCCTCAAACTACTATAAAGTAGTATTTTAATTCTGTAATTGAAAATACTGTAAGTTGCCTTGAACCTGTTTAAAGATAGTGCGACTCATAATAAATACCAGATTAGACTAGATAGTTACTTTTTCTGGCCCTAGTGGGCTCACAAACTAAGGTTGCTGTCTTTTTCCTGGGACAGTGGAGAGTTAAGTGACTTGCCCAGGTTGGAGATAATGGGGGAGGGTTGAGATGGGAGATGCTGGTATTTAAAAGAAAGGGAAGAAATGGGGAGAGGAATTGATTGACATGAGAAATGGTGGAATTGGGGGAGAGGGGAATGGTGCTGGCAGGTGGTAGGTTGGGAGAGATAGTCACCATGTTAGACGAATGGTCTGATGCTGTGGTTGGGAAGGGATTGGGACATAGGTGGATGCAAATGCTGGACCACAAAGGAGGAGGGAATAGAGTTACAGATAAATGATGCTGGATCACTTGAGAGGAGCGTTGGGGGGAGGGGCAGGGAGATTACAGAGATGCTGGTCATGGGGTGAGGGAGCTAGGGAGACAGAGAGGGGTTAATGGACGTGAGGCTAGGGGAACTGTGAACGGAAGATGGATATTGGGGATGGGGACTAGCAAGACAGAGATGCTAGATGTAAGGCACTGGATCGGAGAAGAGAGAAAAGGGAATCTGGACCTGGGAAGGAGAAAAGAGGGGAGATGCTAGGAAAGGGGAGGAAGGAAGAAAGAAAAGAGAGAGCTAGTGAGAGACTGGGGAAGGTGAGATCAATGGGGAATTGGAGTGTGTGGTGGAGGTAAAGGAAAGAAATGGAAAGCTGTATGTAAAGAGAGGGATATTGAAAACTCGTTGGTAAGAAGGAGGATTGAAATCTGACTAGAGAAGTAGAAAAAAATGAATGGAAGCGATTGATGTTAGAAATGGATGTGAGGAGGAAGTGAAGACTGCAGGACAGAGAAATAGGATACCCTGAAATGAGAGTTAAGATTGACAGAAATGGCATGAGACCAGTATAATTAGAAAAATAAAATGGCCACACAGCAAAGATAGGAAAAAACGATTGTATTTTCTGTTTAGTGATTGGAACGTATCAGTTTGTGGAAGGTCTATCTGCTAGTGGCAATATAAGATTTGGCTGGGAGCGAAGGCAGAAATTTGGGAGAGGACTCCAAAGCATACTAGCAGGCAATGTCTTCTTCAGCTTTAAGCAGGTTTGGGGGTCTTCTCTCACCTGGGAACCTAGGATAGTTGCCTTGGTTGAGGCAACCAAGGCAACTATCCAAGGTTCCCCCCCCAAAAAAAACCACATACCAGGCCTAACAACTTCTGTCTTTAGATTTTGCACAGTGCAGGGGGAAATGAATGCCTATTTCTCTGGTGTTGCACTACATGGAGTGTCTATTATCTTGGTGTTTTTTTTTTTAAATTTGATAAGGGTCTATCTGTGTTATGTATGTGAAACCAAAGTTGGATATTGTGTTAACATGGAGTTTCTATGTAATAATGTCTTGTTTTTAATCATTCTTAGTAGGTGTACTGACGTTCTAGGTCTCACTACAATATTTATTGGGTTGCCTTTCCCTAGGTAGGTTCCGTCTCGTGTGAGCTTTGGGAGCTAGATTAGCTGCAGGTCCTGAGTGACTCTTTTTTTGTAGAAGTTTCTATTATCTCACAATATGCCTCGTACTGAAAGTATTTATGCTGCTTTTACTGACATGACATTTGAATTTGGTTTGTACATTTTACGGGGAAATGAGAGCCTGCCGATGCTTTAACTGTATATAAGGCAATTCTTGTCAGTTTCACCCTTCCTCCCTGCTCCATCGAAAGAAGCTTTGTTGGGTAATGCCAAAAACTGATTTTTCCCCTCCTTGGAGAAATTCCTCCATATGCCCATGGTAAGGTAGAAAAATTTGAACTATTTGCTTTCACCAGAGAGGCCACACCACCCTCTTCCTCACTCTTCTCCTTTCCCCCTGTCAGTTGATAGACAATTTGGTAAACTCTGGTTTCTTCATTTTTAGCTGTTTCAAATTTGTCTTTCAAATACATCTTCCAGAGTCTTGTCAGGAAAATTAGGGACCCTAATATCCAAGATGGCTCCTGCCCAGTTAAATTACACTGAGGGAGTCAGAAGGAAGTATCTGGTGGCACTTACCCAGACACTGCCTTAGAATCCCCCCCCTCTGATCACTGCCAGGAGCTAAGGGTTATGCCCACACCTATGCCTGCGTAACTAACTGGACGACTAGGACCCTTCAAAAGCAGTCCTGATTTTGCTCAGTTAGCTATGGGGGTATGGTACTGAATATTGGCTGTCCCAGATAGGGTGCCCCTCCCCCACCTCCTCACGCTTCTTCCCCGCCCCCTCATGCCACATGCACTGCTTCCCTTCCCCCGTATCTCTGTAACGTTCCTGGCGCAAGCAGCAATGCCAGCATTGACTCTTTCTCTGACATCACTTCCTAGGTGCGGGTCCAGGAACGTTACAGAGGTACGGGGGAAGGGAAGCGGCGTGCCCATGTGGCAGTGTGGAGATGGAGAGGAGGATGGGTGCTTGCGCCCTCACAAAAATGGCACCCCACCCCCTTACTACGCCACTGCCTGGCATCAAATATCTGGGTCTTGATTAGCTAGTGGCTGTCGGAGTTTATAGAAATATTGACGTCTGCCTGCTCAGATGTTTGAACTGTGGACAACTGAGTCCCCCATCAGACAATTCCCTATTCCAGGTATCCCAAATTGCCCGATGTTTGTTCAGTGAACACGGAAGTCTAAGTAAATGACTCCTACTGCTGTCTCTCGGGTGTCCTCAGGAGCTGTCTTCTTAATGCTAGACAGTTCTTCCCCCCTAGACCAAGGAATTAGAATTAGGAGGTGAACCAAAACTCTAGAAGAGGCAGTGCCACTGAGCTTCTCCCGAGAATTGGTAGGAAGACATTTGGTAGGATCTTCCTACCAATTGTCATATCCAATTGTACTATCCTGTCAGAACAGCTTGCCACTCAGCTAATCACAGCAGGGCCTTCAGGAGTCCTGCCAGCTCAGCTGATCGGGGATTCTCGTGCCATGATCAGTTCGACTGGCAGAGAGATCTATGATTCCTTTCTCACTCCCTCACACCCAGCAATCCCCCCACCCCCTCCAGAGATAGTCCCACTCCTGCTGATCCTGAGCCTTCCGATACCTCTCTCCCTCCCACCTACCGATTCCCCCCAACACCCTGTCAGAACGGCTTGTAATCAGTTGATCATGCAGGGGAATCCATCCAACAGGACTCCCCAAAACTGGAGCTTCGGAGAATCCTGCTGGCCCAGATGATTTGAGATTCTACTGCCACGATCAGCTGAACCGTCAGGGAGATCCAACTTTCCTGTCTCCCTCCCTCACACTTACTGATCCCCCAGGCTCTTCCACAGAGAGCCCCCTTCCACTGAGCTGACACCCCCATATCCCCCAACATACCCAACACCCCTCCACCCCCCCCCCCCAACGACTAGGGTGACCCCAGCAGGGAGAATCCCAGTTCCCCCTCCCTCCCTCCCTTCCACCTACTGATCCTTGCAGCCCCCCTCCAAAAAGAGCTGCCCTCTGTTGAGCCCTATACCCCCAACATCCTCTGACACCCTCCCCCCCCAACATCCCCACTCCTGACACCCCCCACTCCCTCCTTCCCATAGGGCCGCCTCTTCAAAATTGTGGTCCTTCCCCTCCCAGTGCATCCCAAGTAAGTCAAATAAGATGTCCTTGCCTTTGCTACTTTCGTAGCCTAAAAGCTATCGCAGTGGTGTACAACCAAGTACAGTAGGCATCTTTCTGTTCCTGGAGGGCTCTTAATTTAAGCTGATGCCTGAGGCAGTGGAGGGTTAAGTGACTTGCCCAAGATCACATGTGGGATTTGACCCCTGGTATCCCTGGTTTGCAGCCAGTGGCTATAACCATTGGTTCTACTGCTCCACTTTCCCTCTCCTGTACTTTTGGAAATGTCAGCGTTTTCCTGAGAGCCAAACTCACTGGCAGAAGCGTTTGATTTGTTATAACTCTCTCACGTAGTAAATTGAGCTTATTTGGGCTCGTCAGTAGGTATAGTATCTGTAGGGTTGTGTTACTTCTCAGTTGGCTGAATTTATAGTGTTCCGGCTTCTTTCCTCTCTCAGCCCGGTGTCTCCCTAGTTTCTTCTTGTTCAGTTTGTCAGGTGAGCGGCTCAACTCTGTGTCTTGGGAAGAAAGGAGTGTCCTGTTTTGAGTTCAGAAGCGAGTATTTTGTATTCCTGACACAGCCGTTTGCTCTGCCCACGGAGGGAGCAGGTCATTCCGTTTGGGTTTCCCTCTTTCAGTAAAGTGGTTTAAGATCCGCCAAGATGATACGTTGTGCCAGTTTCTTTTCCCTTCACGCTCACCAAGAGGAAAAGCATTCCAGTCTGAATTATTGAAAGCGGTTGCCCGGACGACGTCATTCTGTTTCTTTTAATGGAATGAAGTCTCTGCGCTCTGTGTAGGTGGCGATGGTAGGATTTAGAGACTTTTTTTCTAACTCGTCTGCACATTCATATTCCCTCTGTACATAGAGGGTTCACGTTGAACCTTCCCTGTGTCTGATTATTTGATGTGCAAAGGGTCTTATGCTTTAGAAAGACCTCGGTTTTACTAGTTCAGGCTTTTGTAGCTCACAAGATTTAGATTAAGATTTAAAAAAAAAAAAGAGAGAGAGAGTGAGCTATTACATATACGTTGAGTTAGTTTATTGTCAAGGTATTACAAATAACCTTTGCTGCTTTTTGACTACAGTAGTTGCATGACTTGAGCTGTAACCTTATAGTGAACTTGGAGAACTGGGTTCAAGTCCCACTCTAATTCTTTGTGACTCTAGATAAGTTGCTTAACTTACTTGCTTACCTCACTGGCCCACGGTAAAAAAAAAACCCTCTACCATGGCTTTGTAAAAGGAGCCCTTAATTAGTAAATTATTTTCAATTATGAGCTTTAACAACCTCATAATTGAAAGAAATAAAAATGAATTAGGTGATGGGAGCCTGAGGCACGATTCTACAAAAGATAGGCACCTGGTGGCATTAACTCCAAAGTAGGCGTGTTTAGGGGCGGAGAAGGACTTAAGTCTGGATGCACTAAAGATACCGACTAGACCGCTGTTGGTCGATTCTGGTTGAGCAAGCAATGCACTAGCCAAGAGGAAGGCTGCTAATATAGTGGGTGGTCTTCATCATAAGGCGTATGGAGACTTAAAAGATCTCAATCTGTATACTTTGGAGGAAAGGCGGGAGAGGGGAGATATGATAGAGATGTTTAAATACCTACGTAATGTAAATGTGCATGAGTCGAGTCGCTTTCATTTGAAAGGAAGCTCTGGAATGAGAGGGCATAGGATGAAGTTAAGAGTTGATAGGCTCCGGAGTAATCGGAGGAAATACTTTTTTACAGAAAGGGTGGTAGATGCGTGGAATAGTCTTCTGGAAGAGGTGGTGGAGACAGAAACTGTGTCTGAATTCAAAAGGGCCTGGGATAGGCATGTGGTATATCTCAGAAAGAAAAAGAGATAATGGTTACTGCGATTGGGCAGCTCTATGACCTCACAATGCAGGTGCACAGAGCCTTAGCCTACAGGAAGAGGAGATGCAAATGTTAAGAGTCTTAGCCAATAGGGAGAGGAGGAGATAATGGTTACTGCAGATGGGCAGACTAGATAGGCCATTTGGCCTTTATCTGCCATCATGTTTCTATGATTTGCTTGGCTGAATACCCCATGCCATGCCCCCACCCTTTCCTGGATCCCCATGTCACCGACCCCCCTCCCCTTCCCCATTCCACCTGAAAAAAAGGCTGGAGGGATAGGTTTTTTTTTTTTTGGGGGGGGGCTCTGTTGGCATTTGGGAGTGGGCATCCCTCCTGCCATTTTTCTCTCTTGGGGGGGAATCCTGGTGCTGTGTTCATCAGGGAGGGCCGTCATTCGTGGTGGGGGACTTTTTATTTTATTTAATTGGTGTAACACATGCAAAATATCTGTGCTATTGAAGAAAAAAGAAAAAACACATGAAGACCAGGTTACCGACTAACCCAGTTGGTTTTCCAATTGCTAAAACCCCTTTTTTTAGTGTGTGTGTGTGTGTGGGGGGGGAATTTCCAAGCGATGTTAGTGCATCAATCACTTGCTACGTTGCATGGGGTTTTAGATAATTTGCATGGCTGAATCGGAAAATGGACGATCGAGGGGAAAAAACACGCAGTGGGCCATTTTGTGCTAAATGCAATCGTCGCTAAAGCCGTGAAAACAGGTTTAGCAACAATCGCTGACTTTAGTGCATCTAGCCCTTAGGTGCCTATAAGGTAGGCCTTTAAAACCCTGGCCTACATTACAGGCGTGATTCTGCAATAACCGCCTAAGCGTGATTGACAAGAGACCATTTACAGAATTTTCTTAGTATTTCATTCGCACTAATCATAGAAAAAACATAGAATATGATGGCAGAAAAAAGGGCCTTCGGCCCAACAAGTCTGCCACACAAGAACCCTCCCCCCTAAGCACTTCCTCGAAATGAACTCACATGTTTATCCCATCTTTTCTTAAAATTGAGCACGTTGCTGGCCTCAACTACCTGAAGTGGAAGATCATTCCAACGATCAACCACCCTTTCAGTGAAGAAATACTTCCTAATGTCACCATGAAATCTCCCACCCTTGATTTTTAACGGAGGCCCTCTTGTTATCGTAGCCTGAAAACCCGACTGGCCTGGGGGGTCCTCCAGGACAGGGTTGGGAACCACTGGCCTACAGGATGTGCCTCTCGCCACGAGAGGCACGTCCTGTAGGCAGTCAGCTTGCGCTGGCGCCTCACCTACTCCCCAGTGTACCGCGGCACACCTGAAATCTCATGAGAAACACAGTTTGAGATACACTGCTCTAATCTTATACCTGAAAGCTTCCATCTTTGCTCTTATTGGGGGGAAAACGTATTTGTTCACATCCTAGTCCTGAGATCCTTAGCTCTTTTCCTCTCCACTTCTCAATTATTTTGTGAATTATGTGCTACCTTTTGTGTCCTGGATGATGGAAATGCATCTAAGCAGGTGACAGTAATATGTTGGTCTCTACCTCCTCCATTGCCTCCGGTACATAAGAACATAAGAATAACTTTACTGGGTCAGCTCAATGGTCCATCAAGCCCAGAAGCCCGCTCTCACGGTGGCCAATCCAGGTCACTAGTACCTGGCCAAAACCAAGGTGTAGCAATATTCCATGCTACTGATACAGGGCAAGCAGTGGCTTCCCCCATGTCTTAGATTTTGAACCCAATTGTAACCAGTGCTCCCTGATTGGATGTGAGCAAATTTTTTCTCATGCGAGTGACAAGTTCTCCCCAAAATTTTTTGTGTGGGCAAGAGGTTCTAAAATCTCCAGATTTGCGAGTATTTTTGTGAGTGACGCCCCTGCATTATATGAGCGATTGCTCATGTGCTCTGCTTAGAGGGTAACTTTTTCATATTTCTGTGAGACTATTTTGAATATTTCACGGCCACCCTTGTTTTTATACAGATACACACATTTCTAAGAGATCATTTTGTGGCAAAATTAATCTGTTTTTAAACTACAAGTCTTCCACTTGTTCCCTAAATTCCATTTTATATGCAAATTTGATAATAAATTTGTATTTTCATTAATGTTATTTATTTTATATTCTTTCTTGAGGCCTCCTGAGGAAGACATAGTGCTGAAACACGGACTGTGTCAGGTCCTCTTTGCCCATACTGCTTTGGAGTCTCACATTGGGAATTTCATACAATCATTTTACTCATTGTTCATTTCCCCCCTTTTTACAAAACCGTAGTGCAGTTTATAGCACTGGCCATGGCGGTAACAGTTCTGAGCATTGGAGCTATTACCGCCGCGGCCAGCGCTAAAATCCGCACTTTTGTTTTGTAAAATGGGAGGGGGTTATTTTTTATTAAAGACACTCTTTTACTCTTATATGTCTTGGCCCCTTTTGGTTTTTCCGGCTACCACACCTTTTTATCCAGTTTTTCTTGTGCTCCACTTAGAGGGAACATCCCTCTAAGTGGATCGTAATGGAATGCATCTCCCCTTGAGCTCATGGTCCACGACAAATAATCTAAACTTGTTCTGACCGGCTAAAGTTCAGGAAAATGTTAAAGACCGAACTATATGTTGAGGCCTTTTTCTGAATTTTTTTGGTGTGGATTTAGCTGAACTATGATTACTGTGATATAATTTAATGATGATTGATACTTCCTCTGGTTTTGAGGTTGTTCCAAGGGCGTTATGTTAGTGTGCAATGTACTGAAACCAAAATGTTAACTTTGCTGTTGTGAACTCTTGTGAATGTTTTTATTGTGAACCGCTTAGTTATAGGCGGTCTATAAATTTTAGAAATAAATAAATAAATTTAAATAATAGCCTTTAAAATAATAATATTCTCTTTCTTTTCTGGAAGTTGCTGTTTAGCATCCAAGCAGGCTTGCCTGCCCTTCCAGATGGGGCCACAGGTGAGCCTCTGCTTCAGTGCCTCTGTATTAGTGGCATGCTTGGCTAACTCGTTGGAATTCAGTTTGACTAATAATTGCTAGGCATGAAAATTAGCCCTTGTAACAAGTTGCACCGAAAACTGTTGGATGCAAACAATGTTGTCAAGTGTAAAGAAACAAAGTTCAGAACGTCAGGTTCTCTCCCAACCTTAGCCAACTCATGTTGCATGTTTTTCCCAGTTAACCCTTCGTCACAGTGTCTCTGAATGAAATCAAGAGTGCTGTCATGTCACTCCCCTACTAAAAGATGCTCATTGGCTTCCTAGATCTCAGCATATAACATTCAAAATCCTACTTCTTACTTTCAGAACCAAAAGAGAACATTCTCCTCTTAACAAAATCTCCTTACAATCCCTTCAGTCCATCATATCGTTTACGACATCGCGCGTAAAACCATTTTCACAGTCGCTGCGCCAACTTTGTGGAATACCCTACCCAACTATCTCGGTCAAGAAGACTTTGTATCCAATTTTAAATCAAATCTTAAAACCTTTATGTTTAAAGATGCTTCTGATATATAAGCCAACGTCGACCGACTGCTAACCTGAAACATTCTCTTTAACCCTTTCCCTTCTGTGTCTGCCTCTTCCTTTCCTTTTCTGATTTTTAATGCAATGTAACTTTTACCCCTTATGTATCATGTTACAATTCTTTGTTGCTCGTATCTGTTTTTGTCTTTGTCTTTGAATACCTTCTCTATTTTATCTTTGTTTGTAAACCGCTTAGACTAAATGATAGGCACTATATCAAATGAAACTTAAAGCTATTGCCTGGATTAAAAACTGTTCTCTTTACATTGCAGCTTTGTGAATGTTGACTTTGCCTTCCTTCTGGCCTGTTTGCATTCCCTCAAACCCGCCCAGTCTTCTCATACAGACGGCAACTGTATAACTGAATGCCTGGAGGGTGCATGGTGGCAGTGGCGTAGCAAGAATAGGAGGCGCTTGTGGCATTGGCACCTACCCCCTGTGCCCTCCTCTCCGCCCTCCCCCCCCCCACCATGGGTGGGGTTGCCGGCACCTCTCTGCCCTCCCTTCCCCGTACCTCTTTAAATCTTCATCTGCACAAACAGCTTCTCCAGCTTGCTGCTCGCGCCGGCTTTGGCTTTCCCTCTGATGTCACTTCCTGGCCCTGTGACCCAGAAGTGTTTCGGAGTGAGCCAGACCAGCATGAACAGCAGGCTAGAGTAGTTGATTATGCTGGCCAAGATTTTAAAGAGGTATGGGGGGTGGGGAAGAGAGGGCATGAGCGTGGCGTGAGGGCGGAGAGGTGCCGGCACCCCCACCAAGATAGCACCCATGGCGGTCCACCCATGCATGGTGGGAACCTATTTTATTAAGGACAGTAGGTGCCTATTGGCCTTTATAGAATACTAGCTTGATTGATTCATTGAATTCGTTTTCTATCCCATTCTCCTCAACATTGGCCTATAACAAAGCAGAATTTTCAGAACGCAACAATCTTTTTAGCTTCTCAGATTCTGTTTTCAGGGTGAGTTATAAGTTTAGGTTCAGTAGGTAGATATTTGTCTGAGGGAGTTTACAGCCTGAGTTAATATGGCCTGTGGGCCCAATGGTTTCTCTCTGAATTTTTAATATAGGCTCCCTCATGTCTTTGTCCTTTGAGTTATTGGATATTAAGATTATGCACTCACCACTTGGCTTCTCTTTGACTTGCTGTGTATATCAAACACTTGACTTGCCTGAGTTCACAGGTAGTGTAAGGGGGTCAGAGTCACGATTTGATCTGGTTCTGAGTCCACTGCTTCATTTAATAGATCAAGTCATCTATCTCTCAGGCACAGAAGGAGCATCTGCTGTGGTTAGGGAGGGAAGGTTTTCATAAAATCCACCTGCTAATTGTGCAGAGGTGAATGGATGTCTTTTAAAATTTTTACTATCTTGCTCTTTTGGACCAATAGCTCAACAAGAACTTGGGCTTGGATCTTGGATGCTGTGAAACTTGGGAATATTTCTGACCACTGTACACTGCTTCCTAAATTTTCTAAAGACCATTCATTACAGTGATCGTCCCCAGCTGGGCGCCATGACTCAAACTCTCAGGAACTCTGTAATCATGGGACCTAAATCCAGCCACTAGATTCTGTTAACATTGCACGATGAATAGAGAGATCTACCTGACTGGCAAGTCATTTATTTCTAGACAACATTTGTTTCCCCAGTGAAATATATTGTAACCCACAAAGGATCCTTCGGCATCCCCCAAGGTTTGACTCTTTCACCTCTCTTATTTAATATCTTCGATGCCCCTCTGTCAGTCCATAGGTTTTAGTGCATTTGCCTACGCAGACGACATACAACTTCTTCATCCTCTCGATCCCAATAACCCCGAAGAAATCCACTCCATTAATGAAAAACTCAGTCAAATTCATCATTGGCTTGACACTAATAAGTTGGCATTCAATGTCAAGAAAATTAACGTAATGCTTTTTCCTTGGAAAGATGAAATTAATCTCATCGATCCTATTACTTTAGTTGGTACCACTCTTCAAACTGTTACCTCCATCAAGATACATTTTTGATCAGAAACTATCTTTTCACGAACATATCAGCAGTGTAATTAAATCTACATTTTTTAGACTGAGACAGATTCGATCAGTATCTAAATGGTTGGAACCCAAATCCCTTAATATATTAATTCACTCGTTGGTCATTTCAAGAATCGATTTCTGCAATGCCTTGTTCATAGGAATCCCCCTGAAAGAGATCAGATGGTTACAGCTCATTCAAAACACCTCAATTAAACTGTTATGGAAAGCAAAGAAATTTGATCACGTTAACCCACTTCTCGAGAAATCTCACTGGCTGCCAATAGCTCACCGAATAACTTGCAAGATCTGTCTATTAACCTTCAAATCAATTCTCCATAAAACCCCGGCCTTTATCAAGCGAGTTTTAATACCTTATACTCCCGTTCAATCACTTACATTTGATAGCCAGCACTTGCTGGTAATCCCTTCTTTGAAATCCATTAATACCCGTAGGCAATACATTTGCTCTGTCGTTGCTCCACAACTGTGGAATTCCCTTCCCATATATATAAGGGAAGAATGCCTTATAGACAGATTCAAAAGCAAATTGAAATGCTTTCTTTTTAAAGATGCTTTTAATTGCTAATTTTTCTTTTGGAATTTAATTACTATTTTAATTTTTACAAGACCTATATGTGGTCTTCTCCCCCCCCCCCCCGCCCCCCTTTCGTTTTACCCCTATTCGTCTCCTTTACTGTCAAATACTGTAGGTCTTCCCCCATTTTCCTGTTGGATCTGTTTTGTTTTATTGTCTGACTTATGTTAACAATGTTGTCTCCCCATACTGAGAAATGTACAACATCCTTTTAGATTTGTCCATCGCTTTGTATTACAATTAAGCGATCCATCAAATTTATTAAAACTTGAAACGTGAGTAGTGTTTGACAAGAGAATGGCAATTGGGTTGCACAAGAAGAAGATGGAAGTGACTGCCACTCTATATTTAAGAGGAGGGGGGAAGTTATCAGTGTGAGAACTGCTAAATTTGATTATTATACAATAAGATGAGTTCCATTAGCACTGTTTCATTGCATAAAGAGGGAGGTATCAACATAGGCTACTGTTAAGGGAGAAGTTACCAAAGCAGACCATTGTTATGTTAGTACAGGGTCCTGTTGCATTAAATTTATTCAGGCAGATTAGAACATGATACAATCAAAAGCGAAAGTATTACAAAAATACATTGGTGAAGCAATAAAAAATTAAATTCATTCTGTTGGTGGGTCTTTGGTTTTGTTAATTAGCAGGAATCCCATCACTTCTTGACATAATGAAACTTCCAATATAGCGATCCAGGCCAGTCTTCTAATGGATTTCTGCAGGGAAATAGGGCTTTATTCACGGGAATGATGGCCAGCCTGGCCAGGGTTTGCTTTTGAACACAGCGCTCAGCGCAAGCCCCGCAGGCAGATTGAAACTTACCCCGTAGAAGAGCACGGTCTTTTGCGCTCTGTGCTGTGTATTTTGTGGCCTAATGATTGAATAAAGTGAAGGAAAGGCAACGAGCGAGGATGAGCTGCTTTGAAATAACAGATAAACAGATGCGGCTTTATTTTGCATCATTTCCCACATCAAATGACACAAAAAGGCAACAAAAGGCTTTGTTTTGTCACTCTAGCACAGGCGAAAATGACAGAAAGAAAGATGAACAAAAAGGATTCGAAAACAACTATTACAGGCTAGAGAGGGTGGTGGATGACTGGAATGCGTAGATCCTGGTTGGGGGTGGGGACACACAAAGATAGTGACTCATGGGATAAACACAGAGGATATATATATTTTTCATATATACAGTATAAATAAATTCTTAAACCAAAAGTGTGCCCTGAAGCTTTTTAACCCTTATTAAGGATTTTTGAAATGCACAAACACTTTCAGAGCTTTGGTTTAAGAATGTATTCATATAGGTGAAAAATATATGCTTTATGGTGGTTTTAGTAGGGGTTCATATTTGTGATTAACCCTCCAGTTCTTAATATATTCTGTAATGAATTTTTTTAAACACAGAGGATGGGATCAAAGCAAAACGTAATGACAGTAACATTTTAAACAGGGCATTGAGGGGCTTAACCTGCTTGGAGTGACAGGCACAGTTCTGGTCACCTTGTTGCTCAGATTGCATGGACCATGGTCTTTATCTGCTATTTATTACGCTATGTTACTACAAAACAAAATGAAATGTGGTCCCCCCCCCCCCTCCCCTTAGATTTGACCTGATTTGCTAAAGTTGCACTAGGGCATAAAAACTGAGGCAGTCTGTAGAGAGATATTTGGAAATAGTTCAGCACGGGACAGCCCTTTCTATGCACTAACAAGGGCTTCCTATTCACCGGAAATAAAACTAAAACATATGCGGTGATTTTAAATCACTGAGGAAGAATGACAGTCTTCCTGTAGATTGTCATTTCAAGTTCAAGTTTATTCAAATTTGATATACCACCTTATCATTTATTTCAAGGTGGTTATACATTTTAAAATAGGGTAAAAACAGATAATACAATTTAACATAACTTTAACAAAATAAAGCATACACGATTAGACAAAACCTGAACTTTATCTAATTAAAAGGAATCCAGTTTAGAAGATGCTAAGTGTAATCTTTTGTGCTTAAATGTGGATTTTTGGCTAGTTTTTTGTAGGTGTCCTAGAGCAGGGTTTCTCAACCTGCAGTTTGCGTACCTGTTGGGGGTACGTGGGCTGACCGCTGATTCCTCCTTGCCGCCACCATTTAATTATCCCCCACTGCTGCCACAATTCTGGGGGCAGGCAGGCTTTGGCACGGGTCAACTTTGGAGGAGGGAGGGAGGGAGGGGGTAGGGAAAAGGCTGGAAGGCAGTGAGGGGAGGGAGCATGAACTCAGGACATAGGAGGGAGAGAGGAAGGGGACACTAACTTGGGACAAGGGAGGGATGGAATAGAAAGAGACAATTGTTTGGCCCGAGTGTGTGAGTGAGAGGGAAAGAGATGATGCACATGGGGAAAGGAAGAGGAAAATTTGGCATAAAGAGGAGTGAGGTACAGATGCATGGGGAATAGAAGGATAATGGTGTTGGAGAGGGGTGATAGAAGGAAAAATGGGCAGTGGTGAAAACTGATCTGGGGGATGAGAGAGGAAAAAAAGTTGGACTCATGGAAGGACAGAGAGAGATGGTTGGGGAATGGAATGAGGTCTGGAGGAGAGGAAGCATGCAGGAGGCAAAAAAAAGAAATAAATATTGGATGCACAGTCAGAAGGAAGTGGAACCAAAGACTCATGAAATCACCAGACAACAAAGGTAGGAAAAATGATTTTTTTTTTTTTTCAATTTAGTGATCAAAATATGTCGGTTTTGAGAATTTATATCTGCTGTCTATATTTTGCACTATATTTGTCTATTTTTCTATAGTTGTTACTGAGGTGACATTGTATATTTTAAAGGCAACTGCCTTGACATCTTTGAAAAATATAAATAATTAACATTTTCTCTGCATATAGTGTGCTTTGTGTGTTTTTTTTTAATTTTGTGGTTACCATTATGTATTAAGATTATATTGTGTGAATATGAAAAATGGATGGAATAAATTGCATTACAATTAGTAGTATTATTATGGAGTGGAGTCATGGGCGGAGTTTGGGCAGGGGTACTTGGTTGGTATTTGTTAGGCTTAGGGGGTACTTGGCTTGAAAAGGTTGAGAAACACAGTGCTAGAGGTCCTGGATACAGGCCTCACGAGGAGCAGCGAGAAGTAAATTAATGACAACAATAATAGCCAGGTGGTTGCATAAAAAGGTATATTTTATATATTCTGTGTGTATACAGTATATATACAGAGTATACAGTTGCAAATACAGAGTATACAGTTGGCTTTAGAGTTGCTTTTGTATTTTTGTGAAAAGACAGTTTTTCCTTTTGTCTCTCTGAATAAGTGAGATGTGTAGATGCTGTGAGGGGGAAGAGAGGAGGTAGCCGGAGAGAGGGGGAGAGAGCATTTAGCTTGGATATATAGGTTTGAGACTTGTTCTAAAAATAGCATCTATTGTTGTTAGGTACATATTTTCCAGTATCTTTCTTCTGTCCATAATTTAGAAACTATTTGAAATGAAGGCTCTCAATTGACAATAAGTATCTGGGCAGCTGGAGCCATTCTTTGTGGTGGCAAGTCAAATGCGCGCAAGACAAAAGCACCCAGACAAATGCGCAAAGACAAGTGAGCGCAAGACAACTGCATGCAGGACATTTGAGCTCAACGACAAATGAGCGCAAGGACAATTGCGCGCAGGGACAACTGAGCGCAATGACAATTGAGCGCACCACAAAATGACGGAACGCAATCACATGCACGTTCACCATGTTCACGCAAACCTGACGGTGTTTTGTAAGTGCATTTTTATCACTATGGTTACCTAGCCTCTTTGTGCTTTGAATATGTCACATGAATGCATTTTCGTTACTATGGTAACGTTTCTTCCTTATATAGGTGCTCAGTTGACGTAAGGATGTCATTTACATCATTGTCATACGTGACTGTGTTTTGCAGATGCATTTTTAATCACTATAATTACCTAGCCTCTTGTCGCGCTCAGTTGTCTTGTACTCACTTGTCGCCGCTCAGACGTCTTCGCCCAGTTGTCTTGCGCTCAGATGTCGTGCTCGTGCATTTTACTATGAACCATTCGTGCTGTATTGTCTTGCGCTCACTTGCCTTATGCTCACTTGTCTTGCGCTCACTTGTCTTTGCGCTCACTTGTCTTACGCTCACTTGTCTTGCGCTCACTTGTCTTGCGCTCACTTGTCTTGCGCTCACTTGTCTTGCGCTCACTTGTCTTGCACTCACTTGTCTTGCACTCACTTGTCTTGGTGCTCACTTTTCTTGGTGCTCACTTGTCTTGGTGCTCACTTGTCTTTGCGCTCACTTGTCTGCGCCCATTTGTCCACGCGTTTATATCTTGCGTGCATCTGACTATGAACCATTCTTTGTTTGGTTACCTTAAGCATCTGTCTTTAGCACATTTGTTGAACTTCAAGGGCTATGGTGGATCCTCGCAGCACTCCGCCAAGATAGGGTTACCAGGAAAACCCCGACATATCCTCTTTTTAGAGGATTGTCTGGGTTTCTGGACAGACTTTCCAAAATCTGGTAGTTTGTCCGGGTTTTGAAAAGCCTCGACCTCCTGGCTGCGTCTGGAGAGCCTCTGAGTATGCGCGGATGACATTACATGCATCCATGCATGCTCAGAGACCCTCCAGATATGACCCAGAGGTGAAAAATAAAGACGAAGCTTTGCGAGTGCAGGGCTAGAGGTGGAATGGGCGGGGCTAGAGACAGAACAGGGTATGACTAGAGGCAGAATGGGGCGGGGCCATATGTCCAGGTTTCTTCTGACAAAAATCTGGTAACCCTATGCCAAGGTTCTTTATTAATCTCAAGTACTGGTATTTTAGAAGTCATTTAATGACACTCCCAAGATCAAATTTGTTTAATATACTACCCCAGAGTCCTTTGCTTCCCCTCTGGTTAGGCCATCTCACATGCTGATAAGCAGCATTCAGTAATGTAAGACTGACACTGAGGTCTTTCTCCTCCTCCTTTTAAGTCTGTCTGAACCCCCCCCCCCCCATTCTCTAGGGCTGTTTCTTTCTCATTTTCTGCCACTCACTGCTGTGGTAGAGGGAGGGAGGGAGGACAACCCATTTGTCTGCTCTTTTTCTGATAAGGCAAACTGTTTGAGTTGATAGAGTGGGTAAGCAAAGTGGTCCTGGCTGTCTTTTTGTCCCATGGACACTTTACAGTCATAATCTTGCAGGCCGGTGGAGTTTTGTCATGTCCCTGCACCATGGAATCTCCCCAGACGATAAGCTGGAGTTTGAGCCCAGTGTACAAGGAAGTGGGTGGTGTTCAGATGAATGGCAGCACTTCAGAAAGGATTTGGCTGGCATCCTGCATTCAGTTTTGCAGAAAGACTGTACTGAATAGAGATTAGGCTCTGCTCCTGCCGTGCTTCACAAGCCCTGAATGCCTCTCCTCTAGCAACTGAATCGGAAGAGAAAGTTCTTCTGAAATGTTTCTGGATAGATGATGTTGAAATACAAGAGGCATACCTTACAAAAAAATATGATCAAGTTTCAAGTTTTTATATACCGCCTACCAAGGTTATCTAAGTGGTTGTACAAGCATTTTCCCTATCTGTCTCACAATCTATCTAACGTACCTGGGGCTATGGAGGACTGAGTGACTTGCCCAGGGTCACAAGGTTTGAACCCATAACCCCAGGGTGCTGAGGCTATAGCTTCAACCACTACGCCAGACACTCCTCTGGATTCCTTTTGGTAATATCTGTATGTAGTATCTATATAATAAAACCGTAGGCGGCGCATGCGCAGTCTTATCGGCGTGCTTCCATGATCCGTATGTCCGTGGCCGCCAAGACTGCAGCATGCCCCGCTCTTACTACGGCCCCACTGCCCTACACTCTCCAGAAGGACTGGACTGTACGAGTCCCCAGCAGAAGCGCGTCGGCTCGAGCCACTTCTCATCTCTGCCTTGATTACACATAACAATAAAAAATGCCCCAGACGTTAACACCAGCCAGAGAGCAAGAGGAGCGCCTGCGATCCACTGTCACGTGAGCCCTGCATTTGACACATAGGAAGTGTGCATGCGCGGCTTACGATTCTTTGAAAGACGCGGCGGTGGCTAATCTCACGATCCCTGCTTGCGTTGGACTTCCGACGCAGGCGGGGATCATG
Source organism: Geotrypetes seraphini (assembly GCF_902459505.1). NCBI lineage: Eukaryota > Metazoa > Chordata > Amphibia > Gymnophiona > Dermophiidae > Geotrypetes > Geotrypetes seraphini. The sequence goes on along the minus strand of NC_047101.1, from coordinate 32,280,227 downwards.
AGAGGAGCCACCGCCGCATCTTTCAACTAAAAAAAAACAAAAAACCAAGGCGGATGTCGGCCCGATGGCTGGAGTTCACCGCTGAGTCCGGTGAGGAGTGCTTCCCTCAACAGGAACCGTCGGGTCTAATTCAAATACTCCCAGCAGGTCGGGAGGGGGCGGAGCAGGCTCGCACGCCTGGCGCGGACCGGACAGGAAATAGACTCCCTGCAGGAGCCATCCTGTTGGCTGGAGATCACCGGACTGGACAGGGGGGAGCAGGTAAGGGGGTGCTGCAGTTCAGGAGGAGCGGGGAAGAGGTGATTCTGGACAGGGGTGGAGGTAACAGGAAGGGAGGCCTACTGCTGGATAGGGGAAGCAGGGAAGAGGTACTGCTAGACCGGGAGGGGGGGGGGATAAAAGGAAGGGAGAAGGGCTCCTGCAAAGGAGAATAGCTACTGCTGGATATGGGGAGCTGGAAATGGGGTGATGCTGAACAGGGGGAGATAAAAGGAAAAGGGCTACTGCTATATAGGGGGAGCAGGGAATGGGTGGGGGTGCTGCTGGACAGGGAGGAGGTAAAAGTAAGGGAGAAGGGCTGCTAGCACCCGTTAATGTAACGGGCTAAACAACTAGTTATATATATAAGAACATAAGAATAGCCTTACTGGGTCAGACCAATGGTCCATCAAGCCCAGTAGTCCATTCTCATGGTGGCCAATCCAGGTCCCTAGTACCTGGCCAAAACCCAAGGAGTAGTAACATTCCATGCTACTGATCCAGGGCAAGCAGTGGTTTCCTCCACGTCTTTCTCATATGTTTTTGTTTGATTTTAGACATTCCATGAGGATTGAAGGCACTTTACATATGTTTCCCAAGCAGATCAGTTGCAAGAGTTTAAATGAACACATCATGATTTGCTCGTAGTTGGCCATTTTCTTACCCCTACCATCTCCATGTCACACTTCCATGGCAGTCATGCACCCTGAAAACGCTACTTTCTATCCCTGTGACCCTTGTGGTGGACCAAAGCAAAGCATGCATTGGGATCCCAGGGGCCAGTGCAAATGTGTAATGCGCTAAAAAAACATTAGAGGGGCACCACATCCCCATCATACAACTTATCTTACTGTGGATGACTGATGCAAGAGTAAGGAAAGTTGTGTGATGGGGATTTTTTTTTTAGCCGCTTTTGGTGCATTCCTTCACCAATCTGGCATTGTAGGCCCCCGAGGCAGCCTGATTAGGCAAACCTAGCTAAATTGGGGATGGTTTTGACCCCCTTCGCTACTAAGAACATAAGAAATGCCTTCTCTGGATCAGACCTAGGTCCATCTAGTCCGGCGATCCGCACACGCGGAGGCCCATTTAGGTACTCCTTTATGGAGACCCGGTTTTCCCATATCTCTCAATATGATTAGCAAGAAGGTATGCATCCAACTTGCGTTTGAAACCCAGAACAGTAGTCTCCATCACAACCTCCTCCGGGAGAGCATTCCAAGTGCCCACCACTCGTTGTACGAAACAGAACTTTCCGATGTTAGTCCTGAACCTGCTGCCGCTCAGTTTCAGGCTATGACCTCTTGTCCATGTCACATCTGAAAATGTTAGTAATGCTGGTTCCTGATCTATTTTATCGAATCCTTTTAATATTTTAAAAGTCTCTATCATATCTCCTCGCAGTCTTCTCTTCTCAAGGGTGAACAGTCCCAGTTTCTTGAGGCGTTCTCTGTAGCTCAAATTCTCCATACCTTTGACTAGTTTTGTGGCTCGCCTCTGCACCCTCTCCAGCAGAGCTATATCCTTCTTAAGGTATGGAGACCAGTGTTGGACACAGTATTCTAAGTGTGGTCTAACCATAGCTCTATAAAGTGGCATTATAACTTCTTCCAATCTACTCGTGATCCCCTTCTTAATCATACCCAACATCCTGTTTGCCTTTTTCGCCGCCACCGCACATTGAGCCGAAGGTTTAAGGGTTCTATCAATCACTACCCCCAGATCCTTTTCTTGTTCACATTTGGTTAAAGTCACCCCCAACATTCTATATTCATGCTCTTTGTTTTTCTTTCCCAAATGCATCACCTTACATTTGTCTAAGTTAAAATTCATCTGTCACTTTTTCGCCCACGTCTCCAGCTGGTTGAGATCCTTCTGCAGATTCTCGCAGTCTCTTAGAGTTCCAATCGCCCGACATAATTTTGTATCATCTGCAAACTTGATTATATTGCATGTTGTTTCCTCTTCCAGGTCATTTATAAAAATATTGAACAAGATAGGGCCCAAGAACCGAGCCCTGAGGGACGCCGCTAGTCACTTTCTCCCAGTCCGAAAATTTCCCATTTATGCACACCCTCTGTATTCTGTTTTCTAACCATTTGCTGATCCATCTGTGCACTTCTCCTCCTATTCCATGACTTTGTAATTTAGTCATGAGCCTTGCATGCGGGACCTTGTCAAATGCCTTCTGAAAATCCAAGTAAATTATGTCCACTGGATCCCCCCTATCCATTGGTTTGCTCACCTTGTCAAAGAATTGTAATAAATTTGTCAAACATGACTTCCCTTTCCTGAAGCCGTGTTGCTAATAAAGTTGTCTGCATTTGGAATACCCTTAGACCTTGTTCTTCTTGGTTTCATTGGTGTTTAGTGTGGAAAAGAATACGTAACAACTCGGTTCTGGCAGGATTTGATGGCTTGGTTAGGTATTGAGAAATTTTTAATATTTTTTTTAGCTGTTTGTATGTAATTCTATTGTGTATGTTGTTTTGTGCTCCGCCTTGAGGTTGATGAAACACCTATCCAAGATAGTCAAAAGAATAAATTGACTCTTCCTTGGGTATCTTTTGCTATCATGAGTAGATCTTCTCAGTTATTTTCAGCTGTCTGAGAGGCGTTGATAACAATGAGCATGAAAACACTGATATATATTGCCACTGTAAATAAGTAAATTCAGAGGCTGAAATTACAAAAAAGTTGAGTGCTGAAGCTTTATTTATTTAATTTTCTATACGGTTCTCCCAGGGAAGCTCAGAATGCTTTAAATGAATTTATTCAGGTCCTCAAGCATTTTTCCCCGTCTGTCCTGGTGGGCTCACAATCTATCTAATGTACCTGGGGCAATGGGGGGATTAAGTGACTTGCCCAGGGTCACAAGGAGCAGCGTGGGTTGAACCCACAACTTCAGGGTGCTGAGGCTGTAGCTTTAACCACTGTGCCATACTCTTCCTGTGTTGAGAATAGGTTCCTAATTTGAGATCCTAAATTAGACCTACTATTGATTCACTTACGTGCCTCTGTTATGCTGGTTTTACTAAAATCAATAAAATTTTCATGGAAAAAAAAAACAACAACTCCATTTTGCAAAGGACGATGATGTAGGAATTCAGATTGAAATGTTCACAATTCCTCCCAGTATTTTATAAAATATTCTGTTGAAAGTGGAGCCTTTTGTACGAGTACAAATAGCTGTAAGGAACGGATGCCACACATACAGATAGCAACAAGTTCAACTTTACTTGATATGTGGCCACTGGGACAAACAATCGCAGTGGTGTACAGTTTCAACTATTAAGGAACACGGTATAGAAAGGCGCTACAGTTCCAACAGGAAAGCAAAGACTATGAGAAGAGAATTGGAGACAGGCCAGATAAAAAGAATCGATGATAGGGATGAGACAACACAAACAGACGACGTAAGACAAGAACCTACAAGTGCAGAAAAAGTGCAGCATCAACTGGCATCTTCCACATATAACTAAACTAAACTTTAAGTTTGTATACCGCATCATCGCCATGAAGATAGAGCCAGTGCTTTCATTATGTTATCATGGCAACAAGGTCATTAAAAGTGTGGGATTTTTCGGAAGAAGCACATGCTCTTTTAAAAGAGTGCATGCACCATTCATAAAAAGTACAGTGGTGCCTCGCATAACGGACGCCTCGCACAGCGAACGCTGCGCACAACGAACTTCAGGTCTTGCTTCCCACAACGAACTTCGTTTCACACAACGAAGTCGCCCGAGCTGCATCGCTTAACTGCCCTCTCTCCGCCTGGCTCCCTGTGCAGTGGCGCTACATATTTTAAACCCCCCTGCCGCCGCTGCTGCATATTTTAAACCCCCCTGCCGCCGCTGCTGCATATTTTAAACCCCCCTGCCGCCGCTGCTGCATATTTTTAAACCTCCCCCCGCCACCGCATATTTTTAAACCTCCCCCCGCCGCCACATATTTTTTTAAAAAAGCCACCACTGCTGCAACTTTCTCACCCGCTCACTCGAACTGGTGGTCTAGCAAATTTCCCAGCCAGAAGCGCAGACAGAGATCAAGAGCAAGCCTTCTGTGCTACTGCCTGGGCCTGCGCTGATCTCTGAATGGCTGCAGTCAGCTCTCGCGGGACTCACAAGAACTAACTGCAGCCATTCGGAGATCGGCATGGGCCCACACAGGCGTGCAGAGGAATTGCTCCTGATCTCTGCGCTTCTGGCCTGTACGCCACTGGCTGGGAAAGATGGGAGGAATTAAAAAAGGTACTGGGGAGTATGTGGGGGGTGATTATAATACACAGCAAGGATCAACAAAACCCCTGTCTCCCCTCCCCTTCACATATATCCCCTCTATATCATGCTAACAGCTCTAACAAGATAAATTTATCTTTTTTTATGTCATCTTAGCATATTTTATGCTACAGAACGAATTATTTTTTTTAACATGTATTGTTATGGGAAAACGCGTTTCACATAACGAACTTTTCGCATAACAAACTTGCTCCTGGAACGAATTAAGTTTGTTGTGTGAGGCACCACTGTATGCACATTTTGCTGACTGTGCGTGCCCAATGGTTCACCCACTATCAGCAAAAAAGTGTGCACTCTTTCAAAAGAGAGCATCAAAGCCACCCCTCAAAATTTCATAGGTTTTTTTGCTCATTTTCTCTTTTCAACGGTAATGCATGAAGTATGTTAAACAAATGCACATCCCTACTGATTAATGGTGGGACCTCGCGCTCTCTCTCTCTTTCCTAAATGGTGTGCAGCTACAAAATTATAGCTGGTGAAATAACTCCTTTTCTTTATACTTTAAGAATCAATTCTTAACATTCATTGTAGGCAAAGTGTCTCCATTGCAAAGTTTCATTGCAAAGTGGCTGCCACATGTCTATAAGAAGTCCAGAAAGGCACCTATTTCAAGCCTGTTTTATGAAGGCAAAATTAATAGATGTCCAGAAGCAGCCCCTGTGGTGGGTAACTGTGTATTTTATAAAATGTGCATTGTACTTTGTAACTTTACCTCTGTTCCACCCAGTCTCTGCTCCTGGAAAATACTTACCTTTGGCACACTTAAGTACAATGTGTGTGTGCTTTATATTCCACAAAATCATAAGAACATAAGCAATGCCTCTGCTGTGTCAGACCTAAGGTCCATCATGCCCAGCAGTCCGCTCACGCGGCGGCCCAACAGGTCCAGGACCTGTGCAGTAATCCTCTATCTATACCCCTCTATCCCTTTTCCAGCAGGAAATTGTCCAATCCTTTCTTGAACCCCAGTACCGTACTCTGCCCTATTACGCCCTCTGGAAGCACATTCCAGGTGTCCACCACACGTTGGGTAAAGAAGAACTTCCTAGCATTCGTTTTGAATCTGTCCCCTTTCAACTTTGTTGCTTATCAAACAGCCTGTACACACACAAAACCTGCATTAAATTATCCCTCCGGTCCCCTCAGTATATGTTATCAACTTTCTCGCTGGCACTATATCCCCTTGGGTTCTTTTGCTACTGGAAACTCAGACTTGGTCCACTTGTCAAAGTAATAATTTGGGATGAATGACTTAGAATAAAGGAGAGAAGGAGGCTGATAGGGGAAATTTGAATACTGTGGGGGCTAAGGCAGTGAATCAGGGTGAAAGGAGGGAGGATGGAGGCTAGGGATTGACACCCAGATGCTCAATACTTTGACACTACAGTAACTAATACCATGGCAGGAGCGATTTTCCTTTACCGGGTGATGCTCAGCAGAATAGCTTGCAAATTCTAAGCATGCTATTCGTGTGTAACAGCCCTGGTAAAAGGGTAGGAACTGTGCCTGGCACAGCTAGGCACAGCTCCTCCTCTTGCCTACTGCCGCCATTCTACTTCCCTTTGCCCAGCTGATGGCGGCTCCAGAGCCACGAGCAGTGAGCCGGCAGAAGGGAGAGTGGTGGCTGCTGGCTCAGCTGATTCATGACTTCCCTTGCCAACTCCAGAGCCGCGGTCAGCTTTTTTTTTTTGTTTTGTTTTTAAATGGATTGCTGTTTTGCGTGTGTTGTGAGCCTCACGTAACACACACAGGACAGCTGGACCTGCTGGAAAATTGTGCCCCATAAAAGGGGGGTTCCCTTTTGTGCATCACAACGAGAGCTCATTTAAATACTAATGAGCCCCTTGCAATGCATATGCATAGGGTCCTTGGTGGCTGCTAGGAAGATCAATAACAGCCACGGAGAACCCTTTTGTGCATCAGGAGGAGAGCTTTCCACGGTAGTAAGATTGTTTTAACGAGTTTTACTGCCATGGAAAGCTTTTGTGCATCAAGACCTAAGAGGAAGTGGGAGGTATAAGAAAGCAGAAGAAGAGAGTGAGCAAAAGAATCAGAATGAGAGACGGAACGCTAAGACGAGGGAGAGAACCAGCATGGTACAAAGAAACAAGCAAAGGATGGAAGGGCGAAGAGACCACCCATCTGAAAAATGGGATTACAGCCCTCATCTGTGCTGCTGCAAGGTGGGCAGGGGTTCTGCTTGGCTGCCGCTGTCTCTTTGCTTCAGTGCTTCAGCTGGAAGATGGTTCTGTGGCCCGAGGCTGCTGCTTCATTCCGTTCCTCTGTGTATTTCCTTCTGGAGAGCCTGGTTCCATCCTAGAGCTACTGAACCTGTAAGACCTGTCTGCAGGTCTGTCCTGCCATCACACTGGATGTTCAGTGCCTCTAATTAAACAAAAGCTACGAAGGAATTCTGGGAAATGTCAAATCCAGGCCTGGGCGTCATCTCCTCTCCCTAAACATTATGTCTTTGTTACATCATCAGTGCGGTGTACATTACTTAAAAAGGAAAGGAATGCCAATAATTATAAAGAAAGTGGAAAGAAAGAAAACCCATTTAGCTACCCCCGCAAATTTGCGGCTCGCAAATCGCAGACTCAGTAATTTGCGGAATTTTCTGACCGCCTCTTCCTGGTACTAAAGTCATGGTTACATCAATCAGGAGCTGCTTTGACACCAGGAAGAGGCGGTTGGAAAATGCGCCTGGCTTCGTAAGTACAACTTAAGCACCCACCGGCCCCCCAGCTGCCCTCTCCTGCCTTCGATCAGCTGAAAAACTGTATTTGCGGTTTTTTGAAATTTGCAGGGGTTCTTGGAATGGAACCCCATTTTGGGGGAGTTCTGTAATCCAGTGCCATACTAACCCATGGCGCGGGTTTTAGCAGCGGCAGGAACCGCTTCGATGCTCATAGGAATCCTACTTATGGACAGGAGCGGTTTCTCAGATGCTTGATAATTTAAAATGGGGAGCCTCAACCCTGACGAAATTGATCTGAAACATGAGCATGTTGGTAGAGGCGCTCCCTTAAAGACTTCGCTGTTATATTTAAGCTAAGTACTTTTGCAAAATATGAATCGCTAAAAATTAATATAAAAATTATTGAAATAATAAGTAAAAAAAAAACCCACTTAAAAATTCAAAAATGATTTAAAGCAAATTTGATCCAATGAAGATTGGGTTCAGTGATTAGTTTCACGGGAACCATTGGGGTAGTTTAACCCTCTGAGGATCTTTACCATTCCTAACTGATATAAGGTCTGGTTGAAAAGATTTTTGTGTAATAATACTGGAAGTTTTTGGATGTTGAAGTTACTACATTGGATTCCAGTCACTGAATAGCCATTTACGATATTGCTATAACATAGGAATCCTATGAGCATCGGAGCAGTTACCGCCTCTACCGGTGCTAAATCCTGCGCTAAGCATTTGTAAAAGAGGGGGTAAAGATTAAAACCATGTCATAAAAACAACCTAAAAAGGAAATGCCAACCCAACACAGTGGTTAAAAGCTACAGCCCTGAAGTTATGGGTTCAAACCCACACTGCTCCTTGTGACCTTGAGCAAGTCACTTAACCCCCCTCCCCCCATTACCCCAGATATATTAGATAGATTGTGACCGCAGGAGGACAGACAGTGGAAAAATGCTTGAGCACCCTAATAAATTCATGTAAACTGTTCTGAGCTCCCCTGGGAGAACAGTATAGAAAATTGAACAAATAAATAGCCCCCAGGAAAGAGACTTGGGAGCACTTGTAGACAAGTCCAATGAAACCATCGGCGCAATGTGCGGCGGCGGCAAAAAGGGCAAACAGAATGCTAGGAATGATTAAGGAGGGGATCACAAACAGATCTGAAAAGGTTATCATGCCGTTGTACCAGGCCATGGTACGCCCCCACCTGGAATACTGCATCCAACACTGGTCGCCATACATGAAAAAGGACATAGTACTACTCGAAAGGGTCCAGAGAAGAGTGACAAAAATGGTTAAGGGACTGGGGGAGTTGCCGTACAACGAGAGGCTAGAGAAGACTGAGAGGGGACATGAACGAAACGTTCAAGATATTGAAGGGAACTGACTTAGTAGAGAAAGACAGATTGTTCGCCTTCTTCAAGGTAAAGAGAACGAGAGGGCACTCACTAAAGTTAAAAGGGAAAAGATTCCGTACAAACAAAAAGAAGTTCTTCTTCACCCAGTGAGTGCTAGAAATCTGGAACGCTCTTTTGGAGGCTGTTACAGGGGAAAGCACAAGGTTGGATAAGTTCCTACTGAAACAGAAGTAAGGCTAGACTCAAATAGGGCACTGGTCTTTGACCTACGGGCCACTGCGGAATGCGGACTTCTGGGCACGATGGACCACTGGTCTGACCCAGCAACGGCAAATCTTAAGTTCTTATGCAGTGGTTAAAGTTACAGAGGTTGTGGGTTCAAACCCACACTGATCCTTGTGACCCTGGGCAAATCACTTACCCCCCTTCCCCAAGGTATATTAGATAGATTGTGAGCCCAGGAGGACAGACAGGAAAAAAGCTTGAGCACCTGAATAAGTTCCCCTGGGAGAACAGTATAAAAAATTGAACAAATAAATAGTTGAAAAGGGGTTGCTGAGCCCAGTTGCTCTTTCTTGGTTTCTTTCCTTATCAAGCAACTACAGGGTGGAATGCTGTCCCATTAGATATTGGGAAGTTAGATTATTATATGGCATTCAGGAAAGCACCACATTTTTTTTTGCTAAAGCTCTGTCAAAAGTTTTTAATTACTTAGGATGTTCCAGGGGTGGAATCTGGCATTTATTTGGCTAGAAGCAATTTTCAGTTCACTAACCGGATAACTGACTACATAAAATTAGAACAGCAAAATTTTTCCCTTAACTTTGAGCTAGATGCGCTAAAGTCAATGATCGTTGTTAACCTGTTTTCACAGCTTTAGCGATGATCGCTTTTAACGACATGATGCACAAAACGGCTCATTGCATGGTTTTCCCCTCGATCACCCTTTTTCTGAACCGGCCATGCAAATGAGCTAAAACCCCATGCATAGCAAAGCGATTGATGCACTAACATCGCTTGGCTATGCAGCAAAAAAAAAAAAAAATAGGGGTTTTGGTTATCAGAAAAAAAGAACCGTTCTAGACCTGTCATTAACTGTGTTACCGACAGGCCTGCCTGGTTTTTTTCTTTTTTTTTACACAAACAAAATATCTGTCCCATTTAAAAAAAAAAAAGTCCACCACTGCCAATGACGGCCTTCCCCAATGAATCCCCCCATGAGAGAAAATTGGCAGGAGAGATGCCCATTCCCTCTTGCCGATGGAGGTCCCCCCGAACCACACCTCCCCTTCCCCTTTCTCCCCCCAAAAAAGGCAGGAGAGATGCCCATTCCCTCTTGCCGATGGAGGTCCCCCCGAACCACACCTCCCCTCCCCCTTTCTCCCCCCCAAAAAGGCAGGAGAGATGCCCATTCCCTCTTGCCGATGGAGGTCCCCCCGAACCACACCCCCCCCCCCCCTTTCTCCCCCCCAAAAAGGCAGGAGAGATGCCCATTCCCTCTTGCCGATGGAGGTCCCCCCGAACCACACCTCCCCTCCCCCTTTCTCCCCCCCAAAAAGGCAGGAGAGATGCCCATTCCCTCTTGCCAATGGAGGTCCCCCCGAACCACACCTCCCCTCCCCCTTTCTCCCCCCCAAAAAGGCAGGAGAGATGCCCATTCCCTCTTGCCAATGGAGGTCCCCCCGAAAAAAACTATAGATTCCCACTCTCCTGCTAGTATTAAAAAAAAAAAAAAAAAGCCCTAACAGCAGTGACAGGAGGCTGCTTCCCCTCTCACTTTTGTTTGGGCTCTGCACGTGTCCGATCTGTCGGGTTTATATGTAAATGTTTTGCAGTAGAGAATCGGCCAAAGGTGATCCAGTCGCTAACTGACATCAGTGCATCCCTTTGTTATCCAGTTAATAATCGAATGTTTAAAAGAACAGGCCCTAGAACCGAACCTTGCAGCACACCACTGGTAACATTCCTTTTCTCAGAGTAATCTCCATTGACCGCTACCCTCTGTTGCCTTCCACTCAACCAGTTCCTGACCAGTTCGTTACTTTGGAGCCCTTACAGAAGGCACTCATGATTGTAGCAGGTTTCTGGGTCTCGCCACGTCTGTGCAAAAAGCACTGGGGTCGAGGACAAACGCCTTTTTCCTCCATCTCACAAGTCCCAGCCTCTTTTCTGGCAATCATCCTGAATTTTCAACAAACATTCCCACCAAAAATTCAAATTTTCTTGACCCACAGACTGTCCTGTTCTCTATCAGGTCCTTCAACCCACTATATATATAAAGACACACTGCAGACCTCACAGCATACCCTGAAGAAAGCCACAGCATGATGACTAAAATGTTGGTTCTTTCTTCACAGACAGGGCGAGACCTGCAAACTTGCTACAATCATGACGCCAGGCGTGAAAACCTAAGAGAACAGAGGACAAACAGTTTATTTATTAAATACCTGTGTGGCATGAAATGAAAATATCCCAGTGCTTATGGAGACATCTAGTTGCTCTGTCACTGTTGGATTTGGGGACGGTCTGGGATGACCAATATAGATTTGACTGAAATAGTTGCTGCTCTAGCAGTTTTTAACTGAGAAGGGAAAGTTTCTAAGCTGGGCTTTGGTTGTATTTGCATGCCCTTCTACAGCCACTAAACAGCTCTGCAGGAGGGCAAATGATCATTTGGTTTCTCCCCACCTTTGAAGAGGAAAGGAGGCAGCACACAGAACAATGGCCACTGTGTGCAGTAGAGCCATAGTCAACTCTTGGCCTCTTTGTTCACTCACCTTTCCAAAGTGTTCAGTAGCTTAGGTAGTCGGTTTCATGTCCATTGCAGAGCTGAGGTTTTATTGGCTCACTGAAATGTGACAGGTTGCTTTTGTATCCTGGATACTCAGTGGGTGGGAATGTTAACAGGATCCCAGGGCTACATTCTTGGAATTTCACTTTGGCCAAACAGGAGATGAGCTGGAAACCATAATGACCTTGAAGTGCTCACTGACTTTTCTCAGTGGAAGAGGGCTGCCCTTACAGAATGGTCTGCATTCGAGGAAAAAGACTGTAACTCCTTTACAAGCTTCTCTCTAATACAGGCAGGTAGGAGTGTTACTGTAGGGCAATTGGAGCACAGAGCTCTTGTGATCCCCCACGTGGTGTGCAATCTCTGGCATATTACTAATCTCCTGTGTTCATATTGCAATTTGGTTTGGTTATTCCAGGAACCCCTGCAAATATAGTTAAAAGGCAGGAGAGGGCAGCTGGGGTGCTGGCGGATGCAAAATCACTCGCAGTATGTTCTGACCGCCTCTTCCTGTTACTAAAGTCAGACTACACCAATCAGGAGCTGCTTTGACACGCAGCTCCTGATTGGTGTAGCCTGAATTTAGTAGAGGAAGAGGCGGTCGGAGAATACCGCGAATTAGTGAGTCCGCGAACCGTGAATTCGCGAGGGAACACTGTGTTTATTTATATCCCACCCTTATCCAGGGCAGGTTACAAATTTGCATACAAAAATATAAAATTACATACAAAATACAAACCAGGTCGACATCAAACATACCTACCAAACAAAACAGAAATACAAAGAATAAAATACTTAGGCGACCGGCACCTTCCTGTCATCATCTCTACTTCATTAACCAGTCTCAAACTCTGGAAAAAAAAGATGCCGTTTGAGCAATCTCTTAAAATTCTGTATATTCTGTTGCTGATGAATATACTCAAGTTTCAATTTATTTGACATACCGTAAATACAATCACAGCGAGTTCATAGCTATTAGGGGCAGGAGGATATTCTAAATGTTGAAATCTTCAGCTCGGTGTGTGATGGAAGTGATCAAGAAAGCAAGTTGAATATTAGGACTTATTGGAAAGGAAGACATAATAGAAGTCGGACCATCAATGATGTGCCTCTGTCAATCTGAGTTTTTATCTGCAGTTCTGGCAGCTCCATCTCACAAAAGTATAAAAAGCAATTTGATATGCTTTTTGTGCATAAACACACAGAAAAGTGCTATTTATATATTTATTTATTTACAGTCTTTATGAAGGAATTCAACCCCCCTCTCCTTTTTTTTTTTTTTTTACAAAATCGCAATAGTGGTTTTTAGCGCAAGCCGGCTCGCTGAATGATCTGCTTTGCTCCTGACATTCATAGAGTTCCTATTAGAGAATGACATGTTGGCAGTTACCTGCGTCTAGCCGCGGGTAACCCACTGAAATGGTGGGGGTAAAAAGTGCTCACTGTGGGTACGGGGACAAGGCCATCCACCGCCCCGTGGAGCGGTGAATGGCCTTGTCCCCGCAGTTAAGGGAGGGAAAGCATGTGGCCCCCTCCCTCCCTCCGGCCAAATCTACCTCCCTCCCTCCTTTCCTCTTACCTTCGCAGCGCTAAAGACACCTCCTCTGGCAGGCCTGGGGCGTTCCCTCTGCCATATCCTGACCCAACAGAAACAAGACATTGCGTTTGAGGAGGTGAGATGTTGCAACCGTGTCTTTATCGTGGCTGCTATTGGCCCAGACAAGTTTAAAGGAGGGGGAAGAAAGGGATGCCGAGGCACTTTACTAAAGAAACTTACTGAAGCCTGCCTGCCTGCAGTCGCGCGTGTGTGGACGGAAGCATCTTCTCTGACGCAACTTCCGTTTGCGTCAGAGACGCTTCCGCCCACACACACGCAACTGCAGGCAGGCAGGCTTCAATAAGTTTCTTTACTAAAGCGCCGTGAAGATAAGGGGGAGAGAGGGAGGGAGATTCTCATACCGCTGAAGGGCGGATGCTGCGGGGACGGGGCGGTGAAGGGGACGGTGGTCTGGGGACGGGGCAGTGACGGGACAGATTTTTTTCCCCATGTCATTCTCTAGTGCCTATGACAGGGGAAGGAGTGGGAAGAGGGGAACGGAGAGCAGGAGGTGTGCCAGCACCCCGAGGAAGATGGTGCCCAAGGCAGACCACCCCCCCCCCTCGCCCTCTTGAATAGAGCCCCAGTGCTGCAACTTTGCACCCAGGTTCCATTAGAATCCAATAGCATAAACCCACCTTGACACGCCTAAAGTAAGACGCAACCGTTTATGCCAAGTCAAAGGCAGGGGTAAATGGTCACCTCTAAGAGTGCCCTGCATTGCGTGTAATTGTATTATTCCAGAAGTTGCATGCAGAAGATGAAGACATGCCCAAGCTCACCCTGGGTGTGCACGCCACTTGAAATGATGCCTTTTTGCACACACTATCTTATGAGCAGCACTAATCCAAGGCTATATAACGCCCTACGCAAACTGTAAGCCATGTGCCCCGTGACTCCCTGGGTGGTGGTGGTGGGGTTCTAGGCCCAACTGCCTGTGGACCAACATCTCCTCTTCTTCCCCTAGTGGCCAGCAAGCTCTTTACCCTCTATACCCCTGTCCAGCATCATCTGTCCCCTTCTCTTGCTACCACCACTACTGTTGGCCTGCCTCTTATTGACTGTAAGTTCTTTTGAGCAGGGACTGTCTCTTCTATGTTTTGATGTACAGCGCTGCAAATGTCTAGTAGCTCTATAGAAATGATTAGTAGTAGTAATAGAAGCTGTCTGAATGCTCAGTGACATCACAATGCATATGGGTCATACCCAGAATTCTTGATGACATCATAATGCTGTATATGGTTCCTCCACCAGAGTACAATGTATTGATGCACTTCCTCATCAAATTTGTCTGTCTTGACCAGATTAATAGAAATTAATAGAAAAGGTCGTTTTTAATTAATTTAACAGACTTCATCGAGAAAACTCATGTTCTGCCCCCCAACCAGACAGGCTTTAGAACCAATCATTCCCCGAAACATTCCATGTTTGGTTTAACTATCAACATCCAATACTTTCTAGATTATCACAAGTCCGTCCTTTTTATCTCCCTAGATCCTTCTTCGGCTTTCAATACCATTGATCACCACTTACTCATCAACAGACTAGCCTCCATCGGTATCTCTGGTCAAGTATTATGTTGGTTCCATTCTTATTTTTCAGAACGTTCTTCAAAGGTTACATTTAACAATTCCACTTCAAGCAGCTACACCAATCCTTATGGAATCCCGCAAGACTCCATTCTGACACCCTTTGCTATTTAATATCCTTCTGTCTCTTTTACTGACTCTCTGCCAATCCATAGGATTCTCGGTTTATGTGTATTCCAATGACATCCAACTCCTGCATCCTCTGAACACGGAAGATCCTAATGACATCAGTATCATAAATACCAAATTAGAACGTATTAGTCAGTGGCTCAAACAAAACATGCTGTCACTAAACATAGCAAAATCAACCTCCGTGGAAAGAAGAACTAGCATTGCTATCTCAAACCAGCCTTGATATTCCTTTACAAACTGTCACGTCCGTAAAAATCCTAGGGGTAGTTCTTGATCATAAGCTTTCTTACCATGACCAAGCTAGTTCTGTGGTAAAAACCTGCTTCAATAAACTTCTTTTGATGTCGTGATTTGAATATGAAAGCTTTGGGAATCTCAGTGTGCAAAATCTCTGCCTCTGTACATGAGGAAATGCAGTTTTGTTTCTATTTCTCCAATGTTATCTAGCAGCAGGTAGAGGCCAGCTTCTTGGGGTTCCTGGTTCAGTTGTCTGCAATTATTCTGTATTTGGTAAAGATCTCTGTGTAATTCAAGTTTATTAAAAATTTGATATTCCACCTTATCAATTTATTTCAAGGTGGTTATACATTTTAAAATAGGGTAAAAACAAATAATACAAATTAACATAACTTTAACAAAAAACATACTCGACAAAACAATAATATACTAGACTAGACAAACAGGTATTTTGCATATATGACCAAGGTGAGGTATTTTCTGAACAAATATAGGGACATAATCAAAAAAACTAAAAATGATTGCTTATGGTTTATTGAAAGTTGAAAGTGTTTTATCTGGATTTATCATATGTCCATGTAATTGTAAATGCACTGTTGATAGTCTGGAAAAGCAATAAAGATATATAAAAACAAACTAAAAACGTCCCAAAAATCGCCTAAGTCCTAATTGCCAGGACGTCCAAGTGCCTATATTCAAAACCATTTTCCTGGGCGTCTAATGAGACGTTTCACCCACTGTATGTCCAGAGTTCAAAGAGGCATGTCAGGTGGGAATAATCAAACTTTTTGCAAAACGTCCTAGACAGAACTTAGATGTTCAGAGCTAGATCTGTTTTAGAAGTGTCTAAGTACCAACTGGATGATCACTGGATACATGAAGGTATGACTCTCCCCAATGCTCACTGACCGCCCCCCCCTACCCTAAAGATTTAAATGAAAAAGCACATACTTGTCTCCAGAACAGCAGCACAAAGCCTAGTAGAGCATCTTAAGTAACCTGGTAGATGGGATAGTGAACTATAGATTGGAGGACCCAGGCCCTTAAGCCACTCTACTACATTTATGGTATTTAGCATGAGCCTACCAAAATCCTACTTTATTAAACTAACCCTGCCATATAGGTGCCACCTCCAGCCATAGGGGCTACTGGGGTGGGGGATAATCACCTATTATGTGGGGCCCCCCCCCAGGTAATAGGTGATTAGGGGCCTATAACCTTTATCAAAAATGATTATATTAAGTAGAGGCTGGGGGAGAGTGGGCCCCCATGCTTTGCCCTATTGTCCCAATGGTCAGTCTGCCTCTGCCCTAAGACTGACCCCACATCTAGTGTCATCTACAGATTTGTATCGGATATAATTGAGAAATTTATGACTGCGCAACTAACAAATTTTCTTGATAATCTAATGCTCTTCAGTTTTTGATTCTCAATCTCTCCCTCCACTGAACGCATCCTGCTTGGTCTCAACAGCTTATATTAGGCAGATTTTTTTTTTTTTGATGGTGGTAGGGACGTTCTTCCTATCTCCCTTTATTTTTCTTCTACTGTTGACCTAAAAGTCCACAAGCTGTTATTAAGATGGGGAAATCCATCAAAGGATAAACAGCATAAAATCAGTTTTACTCTTTGGGATCTTGCCAGGTACTTGTGACCTGGATTGGCCACTGTTGGAAACAAGATACTGAGCCTGGTGGACCTTCAGTCTGTCCCAGTATGGCAACTCTTTATGTTCTTAAGAGGCTAAGGAAAAAAATATTAAAAAGTACAGGGGGTAGTAAGGAGGGAGAAGTTGAAACCTAGAACTAGGGAGAGAGACAAGGAATGATTTGAAAGAGGAAGATCCTAGGGGTTTCAGTTTAACCAGCACGAAGGGATAAGATTGAGCAGCAGAAAAGAAATTCTCAAAAACAGTGAGAGAAGGGAGGGTAAACTAAGACCAAACATGAAGGAAGATAGGGAGAGGAAGGAGGAATGGTAGAATGTAGTTGATCAATTTTATTGTGAAAATGAGAAGCAAAATCAGTAGCTGTGATTGTCTGGAAAAGAGAAACTGGAGCTGGAAGACAATGTTGAAAAGTATTGGCTGTATCCAGATTGCATCGCTGATGTTACATGTTCACTTTAGCACAAATCACTATAAATTCACAAGTGAACGTCGCAATGTCTCTCATTCAGTCTTCAAGTTCAGCAGATAAAAGCCAAGAGCCAGAAACCCTCTAAAGGCTCAACTGGTTGGGTTTTTTTTTTGCTGGGGGCTAACAACAGTTCATGCTGAAAATTTAAATATCCAGTTAAAATAATTTTTCAACAGCCCCCAAAAATTGTATTCCAAAAAGCTGAAAATCTTATTCCAAAAATCCCATTGTCAAAAAGTATTTTAAAAATACCTAATCAAAAGTGCAGAGTATCGTATCTTCACAGCCACTATTTCAAAATGGTTCTTTGTAACAAGATCAAGAGAATGGAGCTGTAGAACATTCCCCTCGTGGTTTGTGTTATTTCTGTGACTTATTTAGTAGATCTGAGCTACTGTTCCCAGGGAAACCCGTAATTAAATTGAAGTAAACCTCCTCTTGTCAGACACCATCTGTGGTGTGTACTATGTAGTGTATCTTATCTGGTACCCTTTACATCAGGGGTGTCCAATGTCGGTCCTCGAGGGCCGTAGTCCAGTCGGGTTTTCAGGATTTCCCCAATGAATATGCATTGAAAGCAGTGCATGCAAATAGATCTCATGCATATTCATTGGGGAAATCCTGAAAACTCGACTGAACTGCGGCCCTCGAGGACCGACATTGGACACCCCTGCTTTACATCTTTTGTATGTGGGCTAAGCTCTCTTGGTTCTAACAAGAAGATTGATTGCTTTTAAGAGTTAATTACATTGGGGTCCTTTCACTAAGCTGTGGTAAAAAGTGGCCTCCACAGGTTTTTTCCCCACATGCGCCATTAGCAAAATAGCACGAGTCCCTGCCACCGCCTATTTTGTAGGTAGTAAGGGCTCGTACACTAATCCCATGCTAATTAGTTGGAACATGGTAATTGGCGCTGTCACGCCCACTTTCTTCCCCAGATGCATATTTAGTTCATGGTTTGCGAGTGCACATTTCGGCTTTTACCACAGGATGGCTCAATGTGTTCCGTAGTAAGCCCTTTTCAGTTGTGGTAAGTGAATGGCAGTGCGTGCCGCAGCCTAGTAAAAGGCTTTCATAAGGATGTGATTTGTAAGGATATAGATTATTATTTTAATTTTGCAGATAATTTTAGTGATCTCAAATTTTGTGGTTTGACAGTGGTACGACCTTCACCCCAAGGCAGAGATCCCGATACATTTTTACTGAAATATGAATTGCGATGGATTTTCACTTGAAATAGGATTTTTCTTGTGGCCCAAATAAGACTATAGACTGGTAATGTTCACTCTTGTAATTGATAGCCCTCAAGCTTTTTCGTTAATATTTTTGGAGGTTAAATATTGTGATGTAACAAGCCTTGGTGATATCGTAGGATGTTTGGTTTCCTTGTTAAAGATTCAATAAGAGATGTCGAGGGGAATTTTCAATTTGATGTCTTAATCCGAGTTTGGATGCTTTGCGGAACACGCACAAACATCCCGTAGTGAACATAACCGTTTTTGAAACAGAAAAACATCTTTCTTTCAATGGCCATTTCTCGGATGTCCTTCTTCTCGGTACGTCTTATCTTTTTTGAACCGTTTTTGAAAAAAAGATGCAAAAAAAACCCCGCACAGAAGTCATTGGGATGTAGGAGGGGGGCCAGCATTTTTAGTAAACTGGCCATACAGACATTCCATCAGCGCAGTGGAGCACCTTAGAGGGCACTTCAGTGAACTTTGCATAAAAAGGCCCAAATACAAATCTCGCCATAACTCCCTTATAGTGAGTGTATGGTGAGCCCTCCAAAACCTACTGGACCCAATTGTACACCACCCCAATGACCCTTATACCTTCAGGTGTTACCTATATGTAGGTACAGTGGGATTTAGGTGGATTTTAGAAGGCTCACATATTCCATCATAAGTGTAGTAGTTGGAGTAGAATATGTGCCTGAGTTCCCACCTCTGTTGTTCACTTCCTCACCCACTAGGCTATTCTAGGAACCTGCTTGAGGTTCTGCTATCATACAAGCAGGCACATACGGACTCATTCACATCTTTGAGGGGTAGAAGGGAGCTCAGTGACCACTGGGAGAATGTGTGTATGTGTGTGTGTGTGTGTGTGGGGGGGGGGGGGGTGACATGATTCCATCCCTCCAGTGATCATCTGGTGATTTTGGGCACCTTTTTGGCACATATTCATTGTTAGACCCTATACGTCTAAATTATACCCTGGACATTTTCTAAAATGTTCGATTATTGCAGAAAAATATCCAGATAATAAGCGTACCCTAAGTCTCATCCAAACCATGCCTCTAACATGCCCTGTTCAGATTTAGATGCACTGCTGACAACCACCATAGAAATCCATCTCTAGAACATGGGTTTCAAAAATAACGAATTGGAAGGATTTGGCAAGCAAATCTTCCATCTGCCCCTTTATGCCACATTTTGGATGTTTTTCTTTTTTTGAAAATGAGTCTCCTTGAGCCTGTAGAGGTATGAGCGACACACAAATAGAAGATTAGATTAGATTCAATTCACTTGTGAATTTACACTGATTTGTGGCATTGTGAACATTTAACGTCAGTGATATCATCTAGATATAGCTAATAGTCACCTCGAATACTGTGTGCAATTTTGGTCGCCACATCTCAAAAAAGATATAGCAGAATTGAAAAAGGTACAGAGAAGGGCAACAAAAATGATAAGAGATGGGATGACTTTCTTATGAGGAGATGCTAGGGCTCTCCAGCCTGAAGAGATGGCTCAGGAGAGATA
Organism: Geotrypetes seraphini; assembly: GCF_902459505.1. Taxonomy (NCBI): domain Eukaryota; kingdom Metazoa; phylum Chordata; class Amphibia; order Gymnophiona; family Dermophiidae; genus Geotrypetes; species Geotrypetes seraphini. Next base: position 32,260,375 of record NC_047101.1, on the reverse strand, counting down.
TGAAATAGGTCTATAAAATACTGAGGAGATGCGAATTGTTTGTTTACTTTTTCCAAAAATACTAGGACTAGGGGGCATGTGATGAAGCTACTAATTAGTAAATTTAAAACAAACCAGAAAAAAATATTTCTTCACTCAACGTGTCATTAAACTCTGGAAGTCATTAACAGAGGATTTGGTGAAAGCAATCAGCAGGATTTAAAAAAGGTTTGGATAATTTCCTAAAAAAAGAAGTCCAAAAGCCATTATTAAGATTTTTTAGGGAAATCCACTGCGTATTCCTAGGATAAACAGCATAAAATCTGCTTTTCACCTTGGGATCTTGCCAGGTACTTATGACCTGGGTTGGCTACTGTTGGAGGATACTGCACTTGGTGGACCTGTGGTCTGTCCCAGTATGGCAACTTTTTTTTTTTTTTTTTTTATTAATTTATTGAATTTTCAATGTTACAAACAAGCATGACAATCACCAAACTACCTCAACCAGACATAGAAAAAGACACACCCCATTCACACACCCTCCAATCAAAGAAGTTAAATGGAAAAAACTATACGATGGCCTCCTAGCCACTCAAGCAGCAAAATTAGATAACCAAATCTCCAATCTACTGATAACAACCCCAGAGACCACAAGATGTTCAGAAAAGAAATAAAAACTATACTCTTCAAGAAATCCCAGAAAAAGTCTTAACACCACAAATATCTCCCTCTTCCTGTCTTCTTCCTGACTCACCGATACTACCTGAGCTACTCTTTACCTTCACTAGAAATGACCAATGATCTTCTTTTGTAACCCACCATCTAGAACTCTTTTGTAGTCTGCCTTGAACCATAAAGTAATGGCGGACTAGAAATCTCTAATGTAATGTAATCTGCATAGTTGGGGTTTTTTTTTAAATAACATTCCTGATACAACTGGGATGGCTGTAAAAAAACCTGTGAGTATCTGAGACAAATACATCAATCAGGAATTTTCCTTGGTAGAAAGGGAAGACAGAAGTCCGATATTGAATGGCAGCACTGGACTCATCGCTTTTGGTTAAGAAGAGTCGCAAATCCCATTCCAGCCAGGTTTGATCATTCCGTGTTCAATTTGGCCTTTCCTCAGCAAATCTATTTTACAAAGCAAGCTTCCCTTGTTGCTTCTTCTTACTGGAATCACAGTCACAGCATCAACAATCACAAGCCTTAAACCCCTCCCCTTTTCCTAAGTCCTGGTGAAACCCCTCCCCCCCCGGACCTTAGGGAGCCACTTTGCAATGCCTGGGTGCACCTCCCTGAGCCCATACACACTTCAGGATGGGTGGAGAAGAAACACCCAGAGTTAAATTCAACCCTTGAATTTAGAACCAAAATACTCCTCCTAGACATCTTGATGGAAATTTCCTGCAGTATACATGTATTGCTGAATGCACACGTAGTACAGAACTGCTCAAACACACCCCGGAACATTCCTTCATGCTGCTGCTTCTCCAAACGTTCTAATTATCTTTATGCCTGTTTTCTTATGTAAATGGTGCCTAAACCACCTAAAATCACCTGCTTATGATAGTGAAAGGGGATTGGGGCTTGCATACTGCCTTTTTGTAGTTATACAACTGCACTCAAAGCGATTTACATACAGGTACTTTAAACATTTTCCTCATCTGTCCCGGTGGACTCACAATCTATCTCATGAACCTGGGGCAGTGGAGGATTATGTGACTTTCCCAGGGTCACAAGGAGCAGTGCAGAGTTTGAACTAGAGAATGACACAGGGAAAAATTTGTCCCCGTCCCCGCGAGTTCTTTTCCGGTCCCTGCCCCATTCCTGCAAGCTCTGTCCTCATCTGCACAAGCCTCAAACACTTTCAAATGATAAGTGTTCGAGGCTTATGCGGTTAAGGCAGAGCTTACAGGAATGGGGCAGGGACAACGACAAAAACTCATGGGGACGGGATGGGGAAATTGAGTTCCTGCGGGGACAGGGACAAATTTGTCCCCGTGTCATTCTCTAGTTTGAACCCACAGTCTCAGAGTGCTGAGGCTGTAACTCTAACCGCTACGCCACACTCTCCTCTATTTAACGCCAAATCTAACAGTTAATTTAAGTTGATTTCTATAATAAAATGTAAGGGAGTCAACCAGTGCCCTTTACTAGTAGGAGTTCACACCGCTGTGTAAGTAGCATTACCTGTGGTGTAGAATGAAGGAGATTTTGGGGTGAACCAGCTATGGCATTTTCTCTCTGCCCCCTTCCCCCTCTCCACCAAATATAATGAATACCTGGGTTGGTGGGGATCCTTAATTCCTACCAGCTGAAGACATCACCAGCCCAGGCCATCAAAGAACCTTGGTAGTCGGCAGCCCACGCATGCTCAGTTGTTCTCACACGTGAGAACTGGGCATACATGGAGTGTCAATGTTGACCGCTGGGAGCGTGGCCACTGACTGCCAAAGTGTTTTGATAGGCCAGAAGTTCAGTCTGAGGATGTCCTTAGCTGACAGGGCTTAGGAATACCCGCCAGCTACACCAGTGTATCTCAACTTCTTCACCTAAGTCAGGGGTAGGCAATTCCGGTCCTCGAGAGCCGGCGCCAGGTCAGGTTTTCAGGATATCCACAATCAATATGCATGAGATAGATTTGCGTCTCAAGGAGGCAGTGCATGCAAATCCATCTCATACATATTCATTGTGGATATCTTGAAAACCTGACCTGGCTCCGGCTCTCGAGGACCGCAATTGCCTACCCCTGACCTAAGTCAAATGAATTTTGACAGTGGTTTTAAAGTGGGCATTTTATTACTAAAGAGTAATTCAATTGACAACCTACATAACAAATTGAAACTGGCAAACAAGAACCAGCTGGCATGATCTGTTAAATTTCACTCATATAAAACCCCTGTCTCCTTGACAGGTTTGATTTAATTTGATAGGATTGATTCACTTTCTGTACTGCTAAGTACAAAAGGTATCGGAGAGGTTTACAATCAAACAGTTTATTAGCTTTCAAATATTGACTATAACGGTCTACTGACTCGCAAGGAAAACATTACAGTAATCATAACATTAAAATCTTCACTATAAAAGAAACTGCTACAGATTAGATCTAGAGTACTTTAATTCCGTGATTAATAGTGTGGAATACTGCCAAGTTTTCAACACCTTCGGAAGCGTAAAATATCCTGGTAAATCTGAAATCGTTGGAGGTGGTGAACGTGAACAATGAGACTTTCAGAGGGGGCCTAGTCATAAAAACAGGAGAAAAGAAGGTTTGTCACAAAGTGGAGAAAGTGTAATTACTTACCTGTAACGTAGGTTCTCCGTGGACAGCAGGATAGTCAGCCACTTATGGGAAAACAACTCAATGCTTCTTTCCCTCTTGGGGCAGGGGGGGCGGGGTGGGAGAGGTGTGAACTGCAGACTCTGCCCCAAGAGGGAAAGAAGCATTGAGTTGTTTTCCCATATGTGGCTGACTCATCCTGCTTGTCCTAGGAGAATTTGCCCATAGTCTGCAAAAGCACAGTTACTTACCGTAACAGGTGTTATCCAGGGACAGCAGGCAGATATTCTTGACTGATGGGTGACGGCACCGACGGAGCCCCGGTACGGACAATTTTAGAGTGATTGCACTCTAAGAACTTTAGAAAGTTCTAGCTAGGCCGCACCGCGCGTGCGCGAGTGCCTTCCCGCCCGACAGAGGCGCGCGGTCCCCAGTTAGGATAAGCCAGCTAAGAAGCCAACCCGGGGAGGTGGGAGGGACGCAAGAATATCTGCCTGCTGTCCCTGGATAACACCTGTTACGGTAAGTAACTGTGCTTTATCCCAGGACAAGCAGGCAGCATATTCTTGACTGATGGGTGACCTCCAAGCTAACAAAAAGAGGGATGGAGGGAAGGTTGGCCATTAGGAAAACAAATTTTGCAAAACAGATTGGCCGAAGTGTCCATCCCGTCTGGAGAATGCATCCAGACAATAATGAGATGTAAAAGTATGAACTGAGGACCAAGTGGCAGCCTTGCAGATTTCCTCAATAGGAGTGGAACGGAGGAAAGCTACAGACGCTGCCATAGCTCTAATTTTGTGGCCTGTGACCGAACCTTCCAGTGTCAGGCCGGACTGAGCATAACAAAAAGAAACGCAAGCAGCAAGCCAATTGGATAGAGTGCGTTTAGAGACAGGATGACCCAACCTGTTAGGATCAAATGACAAAAATAGTTGAGGAGAAGATCTGTGAGGTTTGGTGCGATCAAGATAGTAAGCCAGAGCACGTTTACAATCCAAGGTATGCAAAGCCTGTTCACCTGGATTAGAATGAGGCTTTGGGAAAAAAACAGGTAGAACTATGGATTGGTTAAGATGAAATTCAGACACAACCTTAGGAAGGAATTTGGGATGTGTGCGGAGGACGACCTTATCATGGTGAAAAACCGTGAAAGGTGGATCCGCCACTAGCGCATGAAGCTCACTGACCCTCCTGGCAGAAGTGAGAGCTATTAGAAAGACCACTTTCCAAGTGAGAAATTTAAAATGCGTTGAGGCCAACGGCTCGAAAGGAGGCTTCATCAACGCAGAAAGAACCACATTGAGATCCCAAACAACAGGAGGGGCTTTAAGAGGTGGTTTCACATTGAAGAGGCCCTTCATGAACCTTGAAACTAAGGGATGAGCTGAGAGGGGTTTCCCATGAATCGGCTCATGAAAAGCTGCAATGGCACTAAGGTGGACCCTTATCGAAGAGGATTTCAGACCAGAGTCAGATAAGGACAATAAATAGTCCAACACCAGTCCCACTGCTGTAGATATGGGATTGTGGTGATGTAACTGGCACCAGGAAGAGAAGCGAGACCACTTTTGTTGGTAACATTGAAGAGTGGACGGTTTCCTGGAGGCATCAATAATAGAACGAACAGGCTGAGACAGGAGAGCATGAGCTGGAGTCAGCCCGAGAGATACCAAGCTGTCAGGTGCAGAGACTGTAAGTTGGGATGAAGCAGTGTTTGTTGATGCTGTGTAAGCAGTGAAGGAAACAGAGGAAGAGGTATGGGTTCCCTGGAACTGAGCTGAAGAAGAAGGGAAAACCAATGCTGTCTGGGCCACCGTGGAGCGATGAGAATCATGGTGGCTTGTTCCCTCTTGAGCTTGAATAAGGTGCGCAGCATGAGCGGAAGAGGAGGGAATGCATAAAGGAAGAGATTGGTCCAATCTAGGAGAAATGCATCGGGTTCCAGACGGTGAGGAGAGTAAAGTCTGGAGCAAAACAGGGGCAGTTGATGGTTGTGGGGAGCTGCAAAAAGATCCACTTGAGGTGTGCCCCATTGAGAGAAAATGGACTGGAGAGTCGAAGGGTCGAGAGTCCATTTGTGAGGTTGAAGAATTCTGCTGAGATTGTCTGCTAAGCAATTCTGTTCCCCTTGGATGTAGACTGCTTTCAGGAATAGGTGACGAGCAGTCGCCCAGGTCCAAATCCTTTGAGCTTCCTGACATAAGGGACGGGATCCCGTCCCTCCCTGTTTGTTGATGTAATACATTGCAACTTGGTTGTCGGTGCAAATGAGAAGAACCTGAGGAAAAAGAAGATGTTGGAAAGCTTTGAGAGCGTAAAATATCGCTCTGAGTTCCAGGAAATTGATGTGGTGTTTCATTTCCTGGGTGGTCCAAAACCCCTGAGTTTGAAACTCGTTCAAGTGAGCTCCCCATGCATAGGGGGAGGAATCCGTGGTGATGACCAGTTGATGAGGAGGTAGATGGAACAGTAGACCTCTGGATAGATTTGATGAGTTCAACCACCAAAGAAGCGACTGTCGAAGAGACGAGGTCACAGATATGTGTCGTGAACAAGGATCCGTCGCTTGTGACCACTGAGTCGCTAGGGTCCATTGAGGAGTACGCAGGTGGAGACGTGCGAAGGGAGTGACATGTACTGTGGAGGCCATGTGTCCCAAGAGCACCATCATGTGATTCGCAGAGATGGAAGGTTGCTGGAACACCTGCTGACAGAGATGAAGGATGGTGTGAAGGCGGTTTAGAGGAAGAAAAGCCCTCATCTGAACAGTATCCAGAATGGCTCCAATGAATTGAAGCCGCTGAGTCGGAATGAGGTGCGACTTGGGTAGATTGATTTCGAACCCCAACAGTCGAAGGAAGTAAATGGTCTGATCCGTGGCTTTGTGAACGGACTGAGGAGAAGGAGCCTTGATGAGCCAGTCGTCCAGGTAAGGGAAGACTTGAAAGTTGTGGGAGCGGAGATAAGCTGCGACCACAATCAGACATTTGGTGAATACCCTGGGCGAGGAGGCTAGGCCGAAGGGTAGCACCTTGTATTGGTAATGATGTTGATTGACAAGAAAGCGCAGATATTGTCTGGACATCAGATGAATTGGAATGTGAGTATACGCCTCCTTGAGATCGAGGGAACATAGCCAGTCTTCCTGAGAAAGAAGAGGATAGAGGGTGGCAAGAGATAACATCTTGAACTTCTCCTTGACCAGACATTTGTTGAGATCTCTGAGATCTAATATTGGTCTGAGATCTCCGGTCTTTTTGGGTACAAGAAAGTACCGGGAGTAAAATCCCAGGCCTTGCTGGTCCAGAGGAACTGGTTCGATGGCATTGAGAAGAAGGAGGGAGTGAACCTCCTGAGCGAGGAGGAGGGATTGAGCTTTGTTGGAAGCAGACTCTTTTGGCAGACTTAGAGGTGGAGGAGTCTGAAAATTTAGGGAGTAGCCGTGGGCGATGATAGCAAGTACCCACTGGTCGGAGGTGATTGCTTCCCAGCGAGGTAGAAAAACTTGTAGTCGACCTCCTATGGGTTGAGGTAGAGGACACGAGGGAGGAAGACTGGCAATGTCCTGGAGAAAGGAGTCAAAAGGGCTGTGTCGACTTAGGTTGAATAGCCGGTTTGACAGCAGGCTGCTGTTGTTGACGAGTCTGTTGTTGCTGCTGACGCTGCCTGCGAGGTTGAGGAGGATGGGACTGCGCCGGTCGAGCAGAAAACCTCCTTTGATATGAAGGTTGTTGCCTGAATGGACGAGGAGGAGGAGGTTTCTTCTTGTTTTTCAACAAGGTGTCCCACCTAGTTTCATGGGCGGAGAGCTTTTGGGTGGTGGTATCCATGGACTCCCCAAACAGCTCATCCCCTAGGCAAGGAGCATTGGCAAGTCTGTCCTGATGGTTTACGTCCAGTTCTGAGGTTCGTAGCCATGCCAATCTTCTCATTGCTACAGAGATAGCAGTAGCACGAGACGTCAGTTCAAAAGTATCATAAATAGAACGGACCATAAACTTCCTGAGTTGCAGAAGACTAGAGGTACATTGCTGAAAAGCAGGAAGTTTACGGTCCGGAATATACTTTTGAAAAGAGGTTACCTGTTGAATGAGGTGCTTCAGGTAAAACGAGAAGTGGAAAGCGTAATTACTTGAACGGTTGGCCAGCATTGCATTTTGGTAAAGACGCTTTCCAAATTTGTCCATGGCCTTTCCTTCCCTACCAGGAGGGACAGAGGCATACATACTGGCTCCTGTAGTCTTCTTTAGAGTTGACTCTACCAACAGGGATTCATGAGGAAGTTGGGGTTTGTCAAATCCAGGTATTGGAATCACTTTATATAGAGATTCTAGTTTTCTTGGGGCTCCTGGGATTGTCAAAGGAGTTTCCAGATTCTTATAAAAAGTTTCCCTCAAGATGTCATGGAGGGGTAACTTTAAAAACTCTTTAGGAGGTTGGTCAAAATCCAAGGCATCCAAAAATGCCTTGGATTTTTTAGAGTCAGACTCTAAAGGAATAGACAAGGTGTCTGACATCTCCTTTAAAAATTTTGTGAAGGAGGAGTGCTCTGGCTTAGCAGTAGTATCCTGCACCGACGGTTCCTCCTCATCAGATGTGTAATCCTCCTCGGTACCGAGGGGATCATCTGAATCGTCCCACAAGTCAGGGTCCCGTACCGATTGCAAACGGCCCTGGGAAAGTGGAGTCGATGTATCAGTATGTTTAGTCTTGTGTACCGATTTACCAGACCGAGTGGAGACGGTACCTGGGGAATGTAATACGGTACGGGGTTCAGAGACCAGTACCGGTTCCGACACCGTAGGAGTAGCACGCCGTTTTGGTTCCGCTGATAGAATAGGCATGGACAAAGATTTTTGCGGTGCCGAAACAGTCGATGCCGATAACAGAGGCTGTTCGACAGACGGCACCGAAGGCTCAGTCGGTACCGACACTGGAAGGTTCGGAGACAATAGAGCCGGGAGCAACTGTTGTAGTTGCTGCTTAAGCTGGACCTGGAGGATAGAGGCAATGCGCTCATCCAACGTTGGTCCCGATGGCACCGGTACCGGTTTTTTCTTGCTCGGTACCTTCGGTGCCGCTCGACGCTCGGGTGAAGTCGATGCCGATGACGATGCAGAGACTTCAATGGGAGCGGAGCGTTTACGGGGCCGGCGCTCAGTCTGCAGGACTTGGCTCACTGCATGCTCGACTGGCGGGCCTAGAACAGTAGGGGAAGGCTTCTTAGCCGGCTTACCTACAGGAGTCGACACCGACGATGGATCTGGCGGTGCCGAGGTAGTCGGAGTCGACTTGGAGGAAGTCGTCGACGTCGATACCGGTGCAACTTCCATAGCGGTACCGAAAAGGATCCGCTGCTGAATTTGTCGATTTTTTAAAGTTCTTTTTTGTAAAGAACTACAGCGGGTGCAGGTTTCAGCCCTATGGTCCGGACCCAGACACTGGAGGCACCACTTGTGTGGGTCGGAAAGGGAGATAGGGCGCGCACACCGCTGACACTTTTTGAAACCCGGTGACGGGGGCATGAAGGGAAATACTGCTGTAGCAAAATCGAAGCCCGAGGCTTCGATGGTGCCAACAGGCCCCGCCGGGTCAGATTCGATAAAAAAAATGAAAAATAATAATTTTTTTTTTTTTTTTTTTTTTTACACAAAGGGTAAAAAAAGAAAGAAAGAAAGAAAATATGAAGAGAAAAATACGCGCGAGCGGGAAGGCAAGTGAAATAGAAAAAAACTTCCAACAGCCGTTGGAAACACGCGTCTTCTTAGCTCCGCGGAATTAAGAAAACTGGGGACCGCGCACCTCTGTCGGGCGGGAAGGCACTCGCGCACGCGCGGTGCGGCCTAGCTAGAACTTTCTAAAGTTCTTAGAGTGCAATCACTCTAAAATTGTCCGTACCGGGGCTCCGTCGGTGCCGTCACCCATCAGTCAAGAATATGCTGCCTGCTTGTCCTGGGATAATGAGTTTTATCTTTATTCTTTGGGAGAATGAAACAAGGAATCGGATTGGTCAATACAGGAACTTTCATTTGTTTTTAAAGAGGCCCCAATGAACCAAGGCAGTCTTCTATGCACATACCAAATGAAAACTAAAAATGAGTAGCATAAATCCTATCCTGAAAATAAGCCCTAGCATAATTTGTACAGATGCTCCTAATATAAGCCCTACCCCAAAAATAAGCCCTAGTTAAGATCAACCACCGAAGCCCCCCCACCCCGAATGTCCCTGACCCCATCCCTGACACTAGTGCTGCCTGATTTGCTGAAAGACATTGGACTCATCAATTCGGCAACCTCCACCTCTGCTACTTTATGAGTCCTCAGAGTGGAGGTATGTCAGTCTCACGGTGGGAGGGTCGATAGGGTTCTGCTGCACAGGTGGGATGGGAGGGAGGGGAGGAAAGAGGAAGAAATGGGGTGGAGGAGAGGAAGGGACATCCCCCCTGAAAATAAGCCCTAATGTGTTTTTTGGACCCCAAATTAATATGACACTGTCTTATTTTGGGGGAAAGACGGTATATACATTCTCCCCTCCCTTTCCACCTTTAGAGAGCTTGTTGATTTTGCTTTCTTATTTGATTGGGAGCTGTAAAATCAACAGGCTTTTTATTAAGGTTATCAGACATTCAGGAAATCCTGGGCATATCCTCTTTTTAGAGCCCCGACAAGTTCCGGCCGCATCTGGAGGGCTTCTGAGCATGCACGTATGATGTTGCACATATCCACACATGCTTCAGGCCCTCCAGATGTGGCTGGAGCTCATCTGGAAGAAGAGAGGAGGCTTGGGGGGGGGGGGAGCTTGAGGCAGAACTGGATGTGGCTGGAGGCAGAATGAGGCAGGGTCATGGAGAAAAATATGGTAACCCTACTTTTTATGCACCTCATCACACATCAGGTCCTGTAACATTTTCTAAAATCCTATCAAATTTGTAAGTCTGGGTTGGTGAATCAAACAAGCAACCTTATTAATTGTGGGAACAAAACTGGGACTGGGTAAATATATAGAAGCAAAATAATCCAACCAACGAATAGAGGACAAATAATAACAAGGATTCTTGCTATTCTATACCGCTCTCAGAAACCTGTAATGTTCAGGACACTTGAGTGTCCAGACATAACTGATACAGGTACAAAGTATCTTTCATCGAGCCGGTATTTTCATGTGCAAAACTACAAATGTGCAAAAAGCTATAATAAAGTGCTGCGTGAAATAAATACTATTAAAAATTCGCACTTAGCTTTTATATGTACTTGATTTGTAGTGGATCATTGTAGTAAACAAAAATTGGCTAAACGCCCTACGGGACCCGTTTCGCCACAGTCAAGGGCTTCATCGGGGGTCTTGTATTTATGAACTACAATAAACAAAGACATAAAACAATCAGTATATCTATAATACAATAGTGCAAGAAAACTCTCTCTAAAAGTATCTATGAAGGAAGTACTCACTGTGCAACTTTGTTTGAGCTGACACGTAAAAAAATGGCGCTGGCGAATTTTAAACGCCGCGCATGCGCTTTTTAAACCTTCTACAAAGATGACGTATATGTTAATAATGCGCATGTGTCAACTAAATGTCATATCTTCGAGGATATCCTCAAAGTCTCTTTGTTACAATTTTAACTTTACTAACTACAATGTTACCAACAGACATACATGCACCCCATACCATGAACATATATTGATTAAAAGAATGAACACCAATCAATCTTTGAATTTAACCCTTTCGGTTTCAGAGTATCTAATCTAAAAATCCAACGGGATTCACGCTGGTGTAACCTCCGTTGCCTGTCACCACCTCTAATAGTCTGTACCTCTCTATCAATTCCAAAACATTTCAGGTCTGCAAAAGCATGATTCATCTGAATGCAATGCCCCGCTAGAGGGGCACTACGTTTAAGGCATTTAATATTCGACTTATGTTCTCCTATTCTGGTCTTCAGGGATCTCGTGGACATACCCACGTATAACTTGTTACATGGACACACGATCACATAAATAATGTGATCGGTGGAACATGTAAGAAAATGTTTTATTTGATATCTCCTTCCGTCAGATGGATTAATAAATTCATTTTGAGAAATTGTGACATTACAAATATTGCAATGTCCACATTTGTGGAAACCTACTACCGGCGCTATGAAAGGCTTACTAATATCACATACGGTTGGAGCCAAAATATCTTTTAAATTTTTATTTCTAGAAAAGGCTATTCTTAATTGCACATCTTCAAAGAGAGGATTTGTTTCCATGATTTTCCAATTTTCTTTTAAAATTCGAGCTATTGAATTCCCATCTGTAGAATATCTAAGAGCACACGTCATGATTTTATCATCAGCCCCTGTATTTTTTTGTTTTTTTTGAAATAGCCATTCTTTATGGTAATTTCTAGTTCGTTTTAAGGCTTTCTTTAAGGTTGAATGAGGATAACCTCTATCTTGTAGCTTTACCATTAGCTCCTGAGATCTCATTTTAAAAGTTTCTTTCGAGGAGCAGTTCCTCTTTAATCTCAGAAATTGCGAAAATGGAAGATTGTTTTTTAAACTGATGGGATGACAGCTACGATAGTCCAAAAACGTATTTCTGTCCGTTGGTTTTATAAAAATGTCAAACTCAAAATGATCTATTGTTTGTATAATGGACAGATCTAAAAAGTCAATATTAGTTTTGGACCAATTCATAGTGAAAATCAGGTTCTCATCGCGACTATTAAGCCACACTAAAAAATCTTGAAGATCCTTTTCACCTCCCTTCCATAAGACCAGAATGTCGTCGATATATCTATACCAACTGTACAGCTCTTCTTCAAACGGACATTGTCTTATCCAGCATGCCTCAAAATCGGCCATGTATAAGTTGGCCACTGAGGGGGCAAACACCGCCCCCATGGCCACGCCTTTACATTGTTTGTAATATTTTTGGTTGTAAATAAAAAAATTCTCTGTCATTGTAATCCTTGCTAGACAAGACAAAAATTCTGTAGGGATGGCATGAGGTCTTTCTCTATTATCCAATACTTTACAAATGATGTTCAAAGCTGCCTCCTGAGGAATAGAGGTATATAATGCTGTAATATCAAAGGAGGCAAGAATAAACGGGAATGCTTCTCTTGAAATATCACTCAACTTCTCTATGACATCTCTGGAATCTTGGAGATACGAGTCTATCTTAGGGACTTCTGGTTTTAAGAATTCATCAATAAACGATGAAAGGGGCTCTAACAGTGAGCCCCTCGAGGACATAATAGGTCTCCCTGGAGGGTCTACCATACTCTTGTGAATCTTTGGTAGGATATAAAACGTGGACGTGATCGGTGTTTGTCTATTTAAGTATTTATGGTCACGTGTGGTTAAAAAACCAACTTTTACTCCGTGATCTGTTAGTTTCAAAATCTGTCTCTGTAAGCGAGAAGTCGGATTGATCTCCATTTGTTCATATATATCTTCTATATTTAATTGCCTCATAATTTCTGCATGGTACTTGTCCTGATCTAAAATAACTAGAGCCCCGCCTTTATCTGCCCTTTTTATCACAATGTTGCTATCTGTTTTTAAGGAAGAAATAGCTGTTCGTTCTAATTTATTTAAATTATTGAAAAATTTCTTTTGAGAACATTGCCAGGCTGTGATATCTTTTAATACACATTGTTTAAACGCATGGACCATAGGGTCCAAGGGAATAGGAGGAGTTTTTTGTGGTTAAATATATAGAAGGCCAGATAAATAATTCAGACCTTTATAAATCTCCATTCAGTAACTCAAGTTGACATTAACAAGGTTATTCTGAGCTAGAATTTTACTAACCAAAATTTCAAAGTCAGTTGTAACTTCCAACAGTGGCAAATGGTAACCAATATGTAGCCACATAATCTTAAATGCAACAAAAAATATTTACAAATGTCTCTCCAGACTCATTTTTATGATACTTAAAATGTCAATTGTGTTGGGCATTCAATCAAAGGGTTTGTTTTTTTTTTTGTACTATGAATCATCTGTTGTCATGTTCTTTCACTTGTTGATTTCCCTGGCTGTTATGCTTTTATCAGCTTTCTCCACTTCTGGTTGCATGTTCCCTATTGAATTGCTAATAAAGATATTTAAAAAAAAAAAAAAAAATTAGCAGTGCTGTAGTAAATAGCAATGCTGGGCAAACTGCATAGGCCTTATTGGGGCTCATTTTCAAAGCGCTTAGACACACAAAGTACCATAGGTACTGCCTTCTTTTTTTCTCTGTTTCTATCTAAAATGGCAGTGGTCTAATGCAGTTCACTTTGTTCCTATTCCCACTTCAGGATGCAAATAGGATTATCAGTTCTCTTAACCGTTTGTTATCAGTTACTGTTGCCAGGCAACCATGATGAAACTCAGGGAGACTGAGCTCAAATGGTGACTCTCAGATTGAGATCCCTTTTGCTCTGCTTAGGTACTAAGGCCCAGATTCACTAACGATAGCGACTCAATCGCTGTTGGCCGATTTTCAAACAACGATTGATTCACTATCAAATTTGCATGCAAATGAGTTGAATGGAGGTGCAAATCAACTGCATGGAAACTCCCCGACTCAATCGCTCAGTGAGTGACTGAGTTGGTGTAAGAAGCAGCCTCGTGTCACTGCTGTCGGGGCTTTTGCCGAGGATTTTTATTTTTTTTTCGTTTTTTTAATGGCACAGATATTTTGCGTGTATTACACATGCAAAATATCTACCCAATAAAAAAAAAAGAAAAATGATTTGCACCTCGGTGAATAGTGAATCAATCGTTGTTTGAAAATCGACCAGAGAATCGGCCAACAGCAATTGAGTCAACAGACACCTGCCACCGATGCTAACAAATGTCAGGAGGGATGCCCACTCCCTCCTGCCACCAGACGCCCACCACCAATGAATGGCAGAAAGGATGCCCACTCCCTTCTGCCAGTGGAGACCACCCTCGCTCGGCCCCCCTCCTTACCTGTTACCTTTAGTTGGGTGGAAATGTCAGTACATCTTATGCAGTGAAGATACAAATTTTTACCCCCCCCCCCCCCCGTACCTTTTTATAAACACCCCCTGCCCCATTGTACCTTTTTAAAATACCCACCCCACCCCGTCGAACCTTTTTAAATCCCCCTTATAGCCTGGTAGTCCAGCGTGTTTAGGCAGGAGCGAGCTTTCAACGCTCCTGCCTGGGCCTGCGCCACTTCCTGAATGGCTGCCGTCAATTCTCACGTCAGAGCATTTAGTGCTCCAGGCTGCAAACCTCTACTGTGGCTTAGTAAAAGGAGGGGATGATAATTTAGAAAAAAAAAAGTCTTTATGAATATTTAAAATGTTCCAATGTTCAAGAAAGATTTTTTTTTAATATATATGTTTGAATGTTCAATCAAATGTTTAGTTGTGCAGTCAAAAATATATCAAACACAAGCAGTTGTCTCTTTAGGGAGCCATCAACAATTGAGCTCACGAATGGCCTAGCAGATAATATATACAGTTCTGTACTGTATAAATGCTGAGATAATTGGTGCTTACACTTACATGTTCCCTTTGGGCTGTTCTATTCAATAGCACTAGTATAATATGACCACATCAAGTAGTTGAAAACTCTTCAGAATGCTGCTATTTGACTATTGAGTGGGAGGAGGAAATTCAATGATACTCCCTCATATTTGAAATTCTATTGGTTGCCTGTTCATTACTACATACTGTACAGTTTAGACTGCTGACTTTAGTCCGTAAGGCTTTATGGCCCCGATTCTATAAATGGTGCCTCTAGACGCCTAGTAGAGTTCCATATGAAACTAAAAAATTTTTTAATCGGCTTAATTGGTGTGGTAATTGAAAATGCCATTAGAAGCCATGTAAAAAAAATGATTAATTTAAGTTCCACATGGAAATCGTTATGGCGTTAGGCGAAAAGTTTTCAAATGCAAACAGCGCTGGGGTCCTGTGGACCAGAGAAGTGGAACCTTACACATTGGTGCTGATATTGTTGAGAAACGTCTTCATTCTGAATATTTTTCAACTGTTTTTTCAATATATGTTTGTCGTGAGACATCTAGAAAAATTTTGTAAAAGAACTAGTTTGTTTGAATAAAGTTTATCCACAATAGGAAGGGTGGGGGAAGAAGCAGATGATTACAATAGATGAGGATCGGTGAAGTGGGTACTGCAGTAGCAGGAGCTATAAGAGGCCCCATGTTCCCGTTCTGTCGAAATTCTGATGCTTCTTTCCCTTGGGTGCTAGTTAAAAACTTGTGCATTGATCAGTGAACAAAACAAGCAGAAGATTTCTCTTATAAATGTTCTTTGGATATGGATTAGTGATTTTTATTTGAATAGTGTTCCTTTGGGACATTCTATTATATTTCAAAGAAGATATTATTACCTATGTACTCTCTGTGAACTACATTAAGGTAGGCATGATTAGGGGTGGAGATTGAGCATGGAAAGCATTAGGTGTTTGTTAGGCACCAGTAAATTCGGTCAAGAATATACCGGTGCCTAACATCATAAACATGGAAAATGATGAAGATTTTGAGCTTGAAGGCGATAGAATAGAAATTGTAAAGGATGTCAATTTCCTGGGCTCTTTTGTAAACAAGGAAGCAACTAGAAGAGAGGAAATACTCTGCAGAATAGCACTGTGTCACTCTTCAATGAAGGCTCTTGACAAAGTATTCAAAGGCAAGGTCCTCATGGTTGTTTTCAGCATGTCCAGCCACCTGGACCTCTTCGCCTGGTTCCTTCAATCTTCCCAAACATGATGATGTTCTCCAATGATCTTTCTCTTCTGACAGAATGACTAAAATATAAGTCAGAACTGCCTCATTTGGGCTTTGAGTGAACTAGCCAGTTTGAACGGTTCTAGAATTGATTTGTTAGTTCTTCTGGTTGTCCACGGCACGTATTGTACAAGATCCTTCTCCAACACCAAAGCTTAAATGAGTCGATCTTTTTTCTGGCATACTCGCACTCTGCCATTGACCTGGCATGACTGTACCTAACATTGTGTGCACATCTGTGGATTGCTGTAATAGCACCTGTGCACATAGATGCAATTATACATGGTGTCCAGAAAAGAACAGGACTCCTTTCCATAGTTTCAAAATACATTGGATGTGATCTTTGATAATACATTACTATAATACTTTATTTGGTCTTGGTTAATTCATAATTTGGGTTCAAAATGTCCTCCTTCAACCTTGACACATTCACGAAGTCTTCAACGCCACTGAGCTGTTGGCTCAATGAATTCTGGGGTTCCATTAATTAAGAGCTCAACTGATTTTGCGAGCTCGTTGCTCTGGAGTTCCATCCTGTTGAAAAATAAAGTACTCAGAAATGTCTAAAATTTCAAGCAGAAATGTCTACTGCAGTAGGACATTTTTGAATTATTTTGAAAAATGTTGAGGCCCTTTTTTTTCCAGACACTGGTGTGTAGGATGCCCCATCGTGGCATCTAACATGTGATGCTCAGTTATAGATTCAGCTCTCCCAACCCTCCTCTCTCCCCCCCCCCTCTCCCGGATTTGTCCACATCCCTCACTTTGACATTGTATTTATTATTATTATTATTATTATTATTCTTTATTCTTATATACTGCCATACCCAGCGAGTTCTAGGCGGTTTACATCAATTAGCAAATGACCTGCATTGACAAGCAGATTTACAACAAAATTACAAGCAGATTTACAGCAAATTACAAGCAGATTTATGATAAATTACAACGATTTACAGCAGTCAGCAATGAAATTACAGCGATTTACAACAGTCTGCAATGAGGGGAAGATTTACAACAATTTAACAGAAATTGCAGCTTTGATCGAACTAGACAAGGGAAGTAGAGAGTGGGAAAAAAGGGAGGGTCTGGTGAAGGAGGAAGGGGGCAGGGGTGGGGCAAGTGTTATGTGGGGTGAAGGGAATATTAAGGGTCGTGTTTGCTGAATAGGTAAGTTTTTAGTAGTTTTCTGAAGGCAAGGTAAGTGGGGGCCTCGAGTATCATCTGGGCTAGCCATGGGTTCGACTTGGCTGCTTGGAAGGCGAAAGTTCTATCGAGGAATCTTTTGAGAGGACAGTGTTTTGGCGAAGGGAAGGCGAACAGTTGAATTCTGCGTGATGTCCTGTTATTGCAGTAAAGGTTAAAGTGGGTATTTATGTAACTTGGAGAAGAACCGTTAACCGATTTGTAGCAGAAGCATGCGAATTTAAAAAGAACTCTAGATTCAAATGGTAGCCAGTGTAGTTGGTGGTAGAAAGGGGTGACATGTTCCCATTTCTTTAGGCCAAAGATGAGGCGCACTGCGGTATTTTGGATTATTTTTAGTCTCCTGGTAGTTTTCTTTGTGGCGTTAAGGAAGATGATAGATGATTTGGTTGCTCATAAGGCTGACTCTAAACTCAAGATTTCCAGAATCCATTTCAAATGCTCCTGCCTGGCTTTTAAGATCATTCACGGCATCCTTCCTCCCTTAATCCCACTATCTTATAACTCCTCGAGTCCTGATTCTACCAGACCCGCCCAAAGGTATAAACTATCCTTCCCCTCTCTACATGGTATTCGCTATGCAGGCAAACTGGGAAAATCCCTTCTCTTCAGAATCACAGGTCTTTGGAACGACCTTACTACCCCGCTGCGGAACCTGGGCTCCCTCCAATTATTCTGCAAGCAACTGAAAGCCTGGCTTTTCACTAAAATGTAATTCTATCCCCCCTTACTCTTCTCTTCTATATATAAGTTCATGCAAACCTTTTTTTCCTTCTCTTCCTATATTTTAAGTTCTTGTAAACCGTGCTGAGCTCCACATCCGTGGAGATGATGCGGTATATAAACTTAAGGTTTCATTTAGTAGTTTAGGTTGTTCTAAAAGAAGGCAGTGGAAGAATTATATTCAGACCTCTGGGAGCACAGAATATTGTGCTGTGTTTCAGTGGTCATCAAACTGGGCTATAATCAGAGAGTTTCTACCTGGCCCTTTGGCCAGTAAGACTCCTTTCCAGTTGTCTAGGCATCAGGTCAGGCTTAACTTATGGACCAAGTGAGGCTCTGGTCCAGGATGCCGGTGAAAAAAGGCACCAGATGCCTGGGCCAGTGATGTCACTGGCCCTCTAGGTTAAGCTAGCAGTTCTTTCCCCTCCCCTCCCGCTATAGACCCGGTGCCTCTTCCTTGGCATCCCTTAGTACCCTAGACGAGCAAATCTGTTCTTTACCAGCAGCAGTAGTGGTAACATGCTTCCCGAGTTGAGCCGGCTCCTTCCCTCTGCAGTGCCCAGTCCCTTTGACATAACTTCCTGCTTATACGTGGGTAGGGGCTGCAGAAGGAAGGAGTCGACCGAGCACAGGCAGTGTGCTGCCGGTGAAGAACAGGTTTGCTGGTTCAGGGGTGCCGAGGGAAGCTGAGTGGTGGTAGGGGGTGAGAGGCAGGATGGTGGTAGGGGGTGAGAGGTGCTGGACCTGTGTGGGGGAGGGGGACAACAGAGATGCCAGCCCTTGGGCAAGGGAACAGGGGAGGGGGAGGGGGGGCGAAGGTCAGACCATGGGAGGTGGCGAGAGGGGCTAGAGGTAAAGAGAGGGCGACATGTCAGATTGTAGAGGTAAGGAGAGGGGGGTGTGTCAGATGACTTGGGCAGGTGAAATGCTGAACTACAAGGGAAGGGATGTCCAGGTGTCCAAGGAGCTGGTCCTGCTAGGTATGTTGTCTGACAGACTGGCATTATAGAGGGAGAAGCCCTGCTCTGGGCACAGAATCATCCAGACCACAAAGAGATGTCTTTTGGTACCATAACCAGTAAGTGTCACATAAAGATAACTATCATACACTGTAATTTTTTGTTTGTCAAATTAGGATATAACTGTATATTATGCTTATTAATATTAGACCCTGTATGTATCAAGTTAGGATAGAAACTTGTATCATGAACTTGTACAGAAATGATGTAACCCGTTCTGAGCTCCTGGGGGTCAACGGGATAAAAATCTGAGTCTTGGAAAGAAATAATGTTACAAGAGACAGACATAGATCATCCCTGTTCTATTCCTTCTGACATAAGGAAGGCTTCTTTTTCCACAGTGCCTAGAAAGCCAAATGGCATTGCCGGGAGTGTTCCGAGCATACTTCACATGTTCAGTGCGTGATCGTTAAGACCTGATCACGGATGAAGCGTAGCTCTGTGGACTGGCTGGCAGACCGAAGCAAATTCTGTTAAAGGATAATTAAACTGTTTAAACATGAAAGTCTCTCAGCATCGATTGTTCGGGGAGAGTCCAAGAAGACATCCTGGCATAAAGGAAGAGCTAGATGCCAAAATCCAGATAGTGCGTGACTGCAATCTCATTTTGGACGGAGTGTGCAGAACCTGGGAATAATTGGAGACCGAGTTAAAATAAGCACATTCTTCTGAAGCCAAATTTTGCTTGCTATAATTAGACTGTGTAGGCTCGTGTTAATCAAATGCCAGTATTTTTCCATTTTGAATGAGCGCAACCTGTCTTCATCGGGCTTGTAATAGTAAGATAGTAAATGATGACCGATATAGATTGGCATAGAAAGGTGGTCGGGGTTAAACCTGTTGCTCCTCCTCCCTTTGTCCTTAGGGTTGTACCGCCCACTCTTTAAGCCAGTCTTTCCATGTTCTTGTTACCCTTCTCTGTTCTCTCCCTTTTTATGTGTGAATCAGTTTTGTATTTCTTGAATGCAAATTCTCTTTTATTCCATCCTTTTCCCCTATATTTTCCAAGTTGTCCAAAGTAAAAAAACAGCTTAGGACACATTTTGAAAAATATGTTCACATTTTTTTTTCATTTCGAAAATCGTCTAAGTATACGTCCTGTTGATCTGATCGTCCAAGTCGCTAAATTGTCCATCTTTATACCACATTTTCATCCAACTTGTCGTCCAAATCAAAAACGCCTAGAACAAGCCCTGTTGGACGTGGGAGGGGTCGCAAAGTGATGGACTGAACACCCAGACATGGCACCTAAATAGTGGGGTTTCTTACAGGGCACTGCTGTGAACTTCACAAAAAGGGTGCCATGTCTTCTCCTCACTACAGCTCCCTTATAGGTCATGGTGAGCCCCTCCCAAAAAAAACTACCTCCAGAATCCCCTAGATCCACTTATCTACCACCCCAATAGCCCTTAAGGCTGCAGGAGCCACTTATATGCCAGTAAAAAAAGGATTTTGGGTGTGTATAGGGGAGTGTACATGTATCAATATCAATACAGTGACTACAGGGGCTTATGGGCATGGGTCCTCCTCTCCATGGGTCCCTAACCCACCCCCAAGATGGCTTAAGACGCCTATGTGCAGCACAACTAGGCTTTCCTATGCCAGGCTGCCAGATGATGATGGTCTGGAGGCTGAATTTTAAAGGTGTGATTAAGATTTTTATGGGGTTGGGGGGGTCGGTGATCACTGGGGTAGTGTGTGGGGGTCTGTATTATGTGTTTGCAGTGCTTATCTGGTGACTTTAGGTGGGTTTTTGTGACTTAGACTATGTTTTACATGGTCTAAGTCACAACGTCTAAGTTCCGTCTAGGCCAGTGGTCTCAAACTCAAACCCTTTGCGGGCCACATTTTGGATTTGTAGGTACTTGGAGGGCCGCAGAAAAAATAGTTAATGTCTTATTAAAGAAATGACAATTATGCATGAGGTAAAACTCTTTATAGTTTATAAAACTTTCTTTTAACAGTTAAAAGGAAAGATATATAAACTATAAAGAGTTTTACCTCATGCAAAATTATCATTTCTTTAATAAGACATTAACTATTTTTTCTGCGGCCCTCCAAGTACTCTATTTTTTCTGCAGCCCTCACATTTAAAGTTTAATATCTTTTCTTTCTCAAAACTGACACATTTCAATCACTATATTGAAAATAAAATCATTTTCCCTACCTTTGTTGTCTGGTGACTTTATTTTTTTGTACTTTCAACTGTTTCCAGGGCCTTCTTGTCCTTTGACTGTTTTTCTCTCCGTCTTCACTTTCTGCCTTGCATCCATCTTTGGCATTAACTTAATGTTCAATTTTTGGCTTTCTTTTCAAAATCTACGTTTCCATGTCTTACCTTCCTATCTCTCTCTTCTTCCGTCCTATTTCCATGGTCTGGCATCTCTTTCAATCCTTCCTTTCCCCTGGTCTGGCAGCTGTCTCCTTCCCTTCCCCCATGCCCTGGCATCTCTCCCTCCTCCTCCATGGTCTAATATCTCCTTTCCTTCCCTCCCTCCCATGAACTTGGCTTCTTCTCTTGTTCCTCTCCTCTCCCTTCTCCTTCCTTCCCTCTCTTTCCCCAATTGGGTGCAGCAGCAACAGAAGCAGCATTTCCCTTCCCCCTTTCCTGTGCAGGAGAGGCATTTCTCTTCCCCTTTCCCTCCCTCTCCCTTTCCCTGTACAGCAGCAGCAGCATTTCCCTAGGGTCCCCCTTTCCTATGTAGCAGAAGCATTTCTCTTTCCCCTCCCCTTCCGTTCTCTTACTTGTGGAGCAGCAGCGTGTCTGGCCGGCTCATTCCATTCAAAGCCGCAGGTGGCGGCTCCTTGCGAGATCCGCGCCTGTGTCTGAAGCCTCTCTGATGTTTTGACGTCAGAGAGGCTTCCGATACAGGAGTGGATAGCGCGAGGAGCCGCCAACCGCAGCTTTGAACGGAACGAGCCGGCCAGACACGCTGCTGCTCCAAAAGGAAGGGAAAGGGGAAGAGAAATGCTGTTGATCACATCTAGACTGCGGGCTGCAAATAAAACCTGGAGAGCCACATGTGGCCCGTGGGCCGCGTGTTTGAGACCACTGATCTAGGCTCTGTTGTAAAACTTTTGGTTATACATGCTGTACGACTAAGTCTAAGCCGGCCCATGTCCCGCCCAACTCCCGCCCTCGACACTCCTCCTGAAACGCCCCATTTAGCTTTGGTCGTTCAGTGGCACTATGAAGGCCTAGGTCGTTTAGAAATATGTCCAAAACCCGTTTTTATTATCGGCACTTGGACGTATTTTGACAATGTTCGTCCAAGTGCTGACTTAGACCAGGTTTTGGACGTTTTTCTCTTTCGATTATGAGCCCCTCATGATTTTAAAGTGTTTGAGGCTTGTGCAGGTAAGGATTGAGCTTGCAGGAATGGGACCAGGATGGGAAAATGAGTTCCTGCGGCGAAGGGGAAACATTTGTCCCCATGTCATTCTCTATGGCAGACCCCCATAGAATTTTAATCAGTTTCCTCTGAACCACTCTGAGTCTTTTTATACCTTTGGCCAAACCCAAATGCAGTACTCCAAGTATGGTCTCATCACCTCCTATTTTTGCTGGTTGTGCCCCTCTCTATGCAGCCAAGCATCTTTCTGACACTTTTTCACCACCTTGAGATCTTCAGACAGTATCACCCCCGGGGTCCCTTTCCTGGTCCATACGCTTCAAAGGTTCAGATATATTTGATATCCTGTCTAATCCATTGCAAACAAAATCTAAGCCTCCTGCTGGAAAAGGGGTATAAATAGAGGATTACTGCACAGGTCCTGGACCTGTTGGGGTCGCCGCGTGAGCGGACTGCTGAGCATGATGGACCTCAGGTCTGACCCAGCGGAGGCATTGCTTATGTTCTTATCTCCTATTGCATACAGCTCTTTTGGATTTCTGTAGTCCGTACTCTACATTTCTTCACATTAAAGTTTCACTGTGAAGTTTCACAGTAAAGTTTCACATTAAAGTTTCACTGTTTTTCTCTCCGTCTTCACTTTCTGCCTTGCATCCATCTTTGGCATTAACTTAATGTTCAATTTTCGGCTTTCTTTTCAAAATCTACGTTTCCATGTCTTCCCTTCCCTTCCTATCTCTCTCTTCTTCCGTCCTATTTCCATGGTCTGGCATCTCTTTCAATCCTTCCTTTCCCCTGGTCTGGCAGCTGTCTCCTTCCCTTCCCCCATGCCCTGGCATCTCTCCCTCCTCCTCCATGGTCTAATATCTCCTTTCCTTCCCTCCCTCCCATGAACTTGGCTTCTTCTCTTGTTCCTCTCCTCTCCCTTCTCCTTCCTTCCCTCTCTTTCCCCAATTGGGTGCAGCAGCAACAGAAGCAGCATTTCCCTTCCCCCTTTCCTGTGCAGGAGAGGCACTTCTAATTTTGAAGACTAGTTCCCATGCGTTTCCTGCTTCCAAGGTGTCAGATTTGTTGGTAGACTTTGTCATCCATATGACTTTCCCTTCTAACCCTTTGGCAATATCACCCATAACGTTATTGATCATAATTTACCCAGGACGCAAACGTGCCTGAGATGTGCCTTTGACACACGCGAATGAGATCAAATCATTCAGAATACGGCCATAAAATTAATCTATAATGCAAAAAAATTCGATCACGTCTCCCCATTATTAATAGACGCACATTGGTTACCAGTTAACCATAGGATCCTCTACAAACTGATGTTCCTAATCTTTAAGTCCCTCACATTTAGCAAACCACAATTTATTTTAAAATCACTTATCCCATACAAACCCCAAAGATCTTTGCGCTCATCTAATCAAAATTTATTAACTGTGCCATCTTTAAAAATCATTGGAACGAGAAGAGCGGATATGTTTACTGTTGCAGGTCCACAATGGTGGAATTCCCTTCCCCACTACATTAGAATAGAAAGTGATATCCTAATATTCAAAAAGCTTTTAAAATCTCATTTATTTAAGGACGCCTTCGACCTATAAATTAATTTATGGACGTCTATAACTAATTTTTATTCTTCTAAATGGTTGATTTGGCTCAAACAAATATGCAAGAAATGCATTGAATAAATTTTTACCCTACCTCTCGTTCTTCCCCGGTTTTTTTTGTTTTTTTTCCTCTTCCCCATTGTAACTTTACCCTCCTTCCCTATCTCTCATGTGTGTCACAATTGATTTTATTGTAATTAGGTTAAGTTTCTTTATTATATTATGTACATCGCCTAGAATTTTGAAATAGGCGATTCATCAAATGTGAAATAAAACTTGAACTTGAGATGTGCTTCTATGACGTGCATATCAATGCTACCAGCATCTCTAGACCTGCCATTAAATTTGGAGCGTTAAAGACTTCATTTTGTACATCATCGGGCAATTGCCCGTAGTGCTCATTTTAATACATTTTGAAACCATCATCAGAGGCTGCTACCAAGCACGGAAAAGATCACGTTTAGCCAATTTGTGCATCGATAGCTGAAATACTTCAACACTAATTGCTCCTTCTATAAAGGTGCGCTAGCGTTTTCAACGCAAGCACCGGATTAGCACGCGCTAGCCGAAAAACTACCGCCTGCTCAAGAGGAGGCAGTAGCGGCTAGCGCATGCGGCATTTTAGTGCGCGCTATGCGTTAAGGCCCTAACGCACCTTTGTAAAAGGAGCCCTAAGCTGGTTAGATCTGGTTTAGCATCAATCGTTAAAGGCCCGGTAAGCTCAGAGCATCGGGGCCTCAGTCTCCTAGCACAGCTCATCTCAAAGAGTGTAGGTGACAGATACTGACTGATACACTGTTCTAAGGAGAGATATACAGAGTGCGCACATATTCCTACAAGGAGGAGTGAAAGATGAAAGGAGATAAAGGTCTTTGTAAATAGTGTTTACCTCTAGCCTCTGCCAAAGTGATTGTCGCTGCTATTTTGTCCCATTAACTTTTGAACTAAAGACTAAACTAAACTAAAACTTAGCTTTATATACAGGGTCTTCAGCCAGAAAGGAGCTCGACTCAGTTAACAGTAACTAAAAAAATATTTTTAAAAGTAACAAAATCAGAAAATATTAAATATGACTTGGATTCCAAAGTGTTTGGCAAATAAAATTGTTTTTAAAGATTTACGAAGAAGTTGAAGAGGACCGGGACCCCTTCAAATAAGAGGAAGTTCGTTCCATAGTTGAGAAAATTTGAAAACCAAGGATTGACTGAAATTTTCGACTCCTTCGATTCCTTTCACTGAAGGAAGGGAGAGTTTGACTTGTTGGGTGCCTCTTGCGTAGGAGACTCTATAAGCATAAAGGGACAAGAGGGATGAAGATAGCAGATAACAATTTAAAAGTAATACATGCGCATTTAAAGTGAATCCTGAGATAGACTGGAAACCAATGAAGGTTTAAAGGCAAAGGTTATATGGATGATATTAATTATATTGATTAAACAATATGTATGTTTGTATCCATTTTTTATATATTTATATATTTTTATTGATGTAATTTGCTGTTTTTTTACATATTGCTAAATTTGCTGTTTTTTTACATATTGCTATTCTTTGTGCTTGTTTTTAATAATTACTATATTTTTATGTGTGTTCATATGTTTCATTGATGTTTCTGTATATGACTTATAGACTCCTCACGCAGGCCTTAGGGCCGAAACATGTACATGTCGGGTCGAGTGACTTTGGATGAATAAAGATCAATCAGATGAGTTGAAAGACACTTTTATTTGTGCACCTTTCTGATTGGACAATTCCACTCATTTTTTTGCTGTTAAAAGCAAAGGAGACACATGGTCAAATTTACTTTGTCCCAAAATTAATTTTGCAGGATTCTATAAATGGCGCCCACAAAAGTGGCACTGATCGTGGGTCAATCACGCGTTTGCACTGTTTATAGAATCGCAGCTACATCACAGATAGACGCCGGAAATGTAGGCCTTGAAAAAAGCCTGGCCTATATTTTCAGCACCTATCTGTGACGAGAATCACGACTACAGGGATGCCTAAGGTTACTTCTGGTGTTAACCATGTCTATTTTACCCTTGGGTGCCAATAGTCGCAGTTCTGGCGCAGTTTCTGGAGGCACCATCCTTTTTTTTTTTAATCAAAGTATCATTCTTTATCCCAAAAGATATACAAATCTTCCACCTTATTCTCAGGATATAGTAAACACTGTCCACAATATCTTCTTACTTTTTCATTCTTAAATTTATGAAGGCTTCAGCGGTGTCACTCAAGGATCAACTATATTTCATTGCATTGAGATTCACACACCCACCTCGTGGTCAGCCTTTCCCATTTCTTATCTCTATTTCTTAAATGCTTTACTTAAACTGTCTCCCCATCACTCTAATATCTTAATGAGTAAATAGCGACTTTAATAACTTATCTTTAAAGCATTCTTTCTGCCGGCCAGGGGGAGTGTTTACTATATCCTGAGAGAAAGGTGGAAGATCTTCATTTTTTATTGATGTTTTAATTGCCTTTAAACAACACAATCAATTATCATGTTGATTAAAGGCAATTAAACCATTTAAAACCGGCACCTAATGAGCAGGACTGTTTATAGAATTTGGGCCTTAATAAATAAATTGGTTCAGAACGCTTTTGTTAGGGTGCTCTATTAAAGATCTTTCTCATGTAGCAGCAATTGAGTCGGATGACGGTAGCCACCTCGGGGGACCCTTGACACAGCTCGTTTTTGGGCGAAACATGTCGGGTCTGACTCCCAGACGTTGGCTGTATATTAAGTTGAGCTAAGTACCAAAGCTAAGTACAAAGCACTTTATTTAAGGCTAAATACTAAAGCACTTTATATTTATATATTCAAACTAAGATATTTTTCTGGAAATTAAGCATTTTTGATGGAGAAGATAAAAATGGATGGCCAGTGATGAGGCACCACGTAATGCTTCCCGCAGTTTCAAAATTAACATAGCGGAGGAGTGGTGGGGCTGAGGCTTCCAAGGAGAGTTAAGTATTTAGTTATCTGGATTATTTGAGGTTTCAATGCAAATATTGAGTGGCACTTAAGTGGCCAAATATCAGAGTATTGCAATTGGTGCCAAACACAAACTGGGCTATTGTGGGGGAGTTCGTGAGGTAGAATTAGTACTTAAGTGGCCAGGGTTAGCGCTTAAAGGGGAACACATAAATGTCTGTCACTTAAGTGATGACTATCAACTTAAGTGGCTACGAGTTAGTTAGCTTAAAAATAATCGGATATTCAAAGCCGAAGCCTGCACAGATTCTAGCTTTGAATAACCGGGAATAACGCCATCGGCAGTGTATGATAGTGGCTGATGGGCTGAATAATTCCTGTTTCAAACTTATCTGTGTATTATTTTTGTTTGGTAAGTTTTTAAATTATTATGTAAGTTGTTTTTTTTTTGTTGTAAGGTGTTTAGTTTTAGGCAGGTTATAGATATTCTTAAAATCCAGGCTAGAGACACAAACTGTGCTAACACAGACAAATGTTCAGGTTTGAAGGAATTCTGTGAGCCGTGTTCCTTACGCTTTTCCTAGTTGATAGAGATTCCAACTACTTAAAAACTTTTAAACAAGTTATCAGACAGAGAAATGGCTACTTCGGCAACATTGGTGGCTTCTTTAGCCCTAACGCTGGACAAAAATTGGATATTGAGACCTTTCTTTAAAAATAGAGCAAATGAATTTTTGGGCTTTAAGATACAAATGTTTCCCAATTTGGCTAGGGATACACAAAGGCATAGAACAGAATTTCTTATGTTGAAAAACCAGGAATTATAGCTCTTGGAGCAACCTTTTACCTTCGTTACCCCTTGCAAGTGTATTATCATATATAATTCTCAAAAATATGTTTTCTTTGAGCCCTTCCAGCCGACCGCTTTCCTCTCTCTATCCAGGCTTGAGAAGGAAAAGAAAGGAGGGGTATAAAAGGTATTAGACACCCGCATCATTTTTCCTATGTTAGTTTTTCCTTGATTTCTGTTTATATATTACATTTTGGATCTTTTGTGGACTTGAGCTGATTTAAGTTAAATTCTGTATTTTGAAGTGTTTTCTTTTTTAGATTTTCTTGACTTAAAAGCTTTCTGTACAAGTATATCTTGAATTGTATTTTGAAAATGAATAAATTTAAAAAACAAACAAACAAAAAAACCTTTTTAACAAAGAGTTCTGCATAAACCAGTGAAGACATGGAGAGGTTACATTAGGAACAAGAGGAGAAAAGTACGGTGAAATCTGTCCCTGGAGACCACCTTTAACCATAACTAGCTGGTTTTTCTATGAAGTGATCCTATTACACAACCTTCTTACACAAGTGGTAAATGAATGAGTTCCTCCCATCGCTTGTGTTAATAACCAGACGCCCTTTGTTGGCATGTGGTCTTTCAGCACAGATTACACTAGTTTCCCGGAGCAGCCTTTGACTCACTTAGGGAAAAAAGAAAGTCGAGAAATGCCAGTCTGTCATTCAGAAACGCTTTCTGGCCTGTTCTCTCTTGGATGCATCTCACTGCCTCTCGTGGGGGGACTTTTGTATTAGCCCTCCCTTGTGTAAATGCACCTGTTGTAGAAGGGCTGTGAAGCAGTCATGCAAGGGTCATTGAAATCAGAGTCCAAGTTTATGGTTGGAGACCTTGAAAGGAGGAGGTGGACTCTGTAGCCAGGAATTCAGAGAATGGAGCTGGTAAGGGAAACGCCACACTTGCACTCAAGGTGGAGAGAGGACAAATGATTCTGGG
The DNA here is from genome assembly GCF_902459505.1 of Geotrypetes seraphini. NCBI lineage: Eukaryota > Metazoa > Chordata > Amphibia > Gymnophiona > Dermophiidae > Geotrypetes > Geotrypetes seraphini. The sequence continues at coordinate 32,231,722 of NC_047101.1, read as the reverse complement.
AACCCGTTCAGTAGCTTTAATTTGTTATATATTGGTTTTATGCTATTGTACATCCAGTCTTTCGAGGAAAGTACACCTCTTGCTTTCCTGGAGAGAATATTTGCTTTTATTTATTGACTCTGTGCTTTCTTTTGACTCCTTTGAACCTTAAGCTCAATTTGGAACCATGAGCCTTCACTTGCAACACAAGTATTTCCCTCTTATTTTCTAGTACTTGCGCTTCCCTAATGCCCTTCTGGTCATTGTTGTGACAGTTCACTAGTGACTAGACAGTCTTTTGGAAACTTGCAATTGTGGGACCTGAATCCAACCACTAGGTGTCACTCTGCACAGCTGACCCAGGCAGTGGATGATGTGGACGTGGGATCAAATCAAAAACCTTTTGCATGGTGATGTGCAGCACTGTCACTGAGCCACCAGGCTGAAACAAGATCTACCGTATTTTTCGTTCTGTGAGACGCACCCCCCACTGTAGAGGAGGAAAAAACAAGGAAAAAAATTTCCTCCTCTACAAGGGGGTGCGCCTGGTGGTCTGGTGCATCTGGTGCTGGGAAGCCCGAAGCAGCCCGCTCACAGCCGAAGGAGCCCGCCAACAGCATGAAGCCGCCCGCAGCCGAAGGAGCCTGCCCACTTAGGCATTTGCAGGGCGCCTAGTGATGCCTAAATTTAGGTGTTGGTTATAGAATTTCTCCCTAAGTTTTTATTAATAAAGAATGGAGATATTTAGAGGAACTCTATCAAATTTTTTATTTTTTTTTTAAATTATGGTATGATTTATTGATTGATTGTAAGCCACATTGGACAATATGGAACGGCTAACGTGGGGTATAAATGTCAAGAACTGTGAAATGTAAATGGAGCAGAATGAAAAAAATCTTAGAAACTCGGTGAAACTTCTTCCTTGTGTTGCTGGGCAACCGATCTCACTAGTATGAAATTTGCACCCAAGATGACTGTCAAAAGCGGTGCGACATCCTCTATAGCAGGGGTGTCAAAGTCCCTCCTCGAGGGCCGCAATCCAGTCGGGTTTTCAGGATTTCCCCAATGAATATGCATGAGATCTATGTGCTTACAATGAAAGCAGCGCCTGCAAACAGATCTCCTGCATACTCATTGGGGAAATCCTGAAAACCCGACTGGATTGCGGCCCTCGAGGAGGGACCTTGACACCCCTGCTCTACTCCTTCAGCAAGTATGCCCCTCTTGCTACCCAGTCTCAACTGCGCTCTCCCATCCCAACAACCACCTCCTCGGTCGCTCCAATTCATTTCCAAGCTTCCCCCCTCCCCTATGAGGGCCCTTGTAGGAAATTCATAACATTTCTACAGGTCTGGCTGTAGATGATGTCTGGAGGGGGAAGGGACAGGTTGGTGAATAGCTGGGGATGAGTGGGCAAAATGATCACTTTGCATGGGCACAGTGGTGCAGATAAGTTTGTGTTATCTTGGTGCTTCTTTATGCTGTTTTCTGATTTAATAAAAAAAGATTTCAGATTAGAAACATTGTAATTTTACTTGTGATCCTGTCCAGAGAGAAGTGAAAGATCCAGCCAAGTGCAAGGCATAAAAACTTGTATTGCTGATTGGGCTCAGACGTAGAGTAAAGATTTCCAGCAATGATTAGAGAACAGACTTTGACAATCATTAATCCATAGACAGCTTCCCACAGTGTAGGATAGTTAGTGGATCTTGTAATAGCTAGAGCCAAGGTATCATCTTTAGTCTCCTTGGTCAAACCAATGGTCCTTCTAGCCCAGTAGCCCGTCTTCACTTTGGCCAAAACCCAAAGAGTAGCTACCGATCCAGGGCAAGCAGCGGCTTCCCCCATGTCTGTCTCAATAACAGACTACGGACTTTTCCTCCAGGAACTTGTCCAAACCTTTCTTAAAACCAGCTACGCTATCTGCTCTTACCACATCCTTTGGCAATGCATTCCAGAGCTTAACTATTCTCCGAGTGAAAAAATATCTCCTCCTATTGGTTTTAAAAGTATTTCCCTGTAACTTCATCGAGTGTCCCCTGGTCTTTGTCATTTTTTAAAAAAATCTTTATTTATAATTTCCAACCATACATTATAAGAAAATAAACCTCTTGTTACAGCAATGCAGTAGGTATAATGTTACTTCACATTACGTCAAACATAGGAATCATTTTTAACCCTTCATTAGACCACATGAACAATGGGGAAGATTCAAGCACGAATAACGGAGAAGTTAACTTAACCAATGAAGAGGATATTAAAAGAACAAGCTTAACACAATTCGCCCTGCAATTTCATTGCATTCTGTCAATTTGGAGCAATTTTTTTCAGCTCAAGAAAAGCCTTCAGCCGCTTGGGGAGGAAAAACACATATTTAACTTGAATATACCTTACTATACACTTGCAGGGATAAACAAGTAGAATCGATACCCCTAGAGATTTAGGTCTCCTTTTACGAAACTGCGAAAGCAGTTTTTAGCGCGGGAAGCTGCGCTGAATGGCCTCCGATGCTCATTGAGTTCCTATGAGCATCGGAAGCAGCATGGTCTCGTATCTTAAGGCCAAAAATTGCTTTATCCGCTCTTGGGTGGATTTCGTAACATCCTAGTACACCCATATCCACTTTCCGTGGAGTAAACTTTTTGAAGATCTGAAATAACTGTTTCATGAATGCGTCCAGGTCTTGTTGTTTTGCTTGTAGTTCCTGATATAGACTCTTCTAAAATATTTGATAGGTTTTGTAAATCAAGTTGAGTAATTTGACATTATCACCACCCTCCAAGGTTCCTCAGGATTGTTTAATGTTAGGAAGATAATAAACCTTATTTAAAGGGGGAATACATTCAGAAATATATTTTACTATTTCCATGAGATAATTCTTGAACATTTCATAAGAAGATATCCCTGAGGTCTTGGAGAAGTTGAGGGTTCTCACATTCAACCTCCTATTGAAATTTTCAATATTTAAAATTTTTGGGGTATTGCCATACGATCTTTATCTGCCATCATTCGCTATGTTACCACTTAATTCTAAGCGATTTCCTTAAAAAGATACATAATATTCAATCAAACAACACATTACACATGTTATAACCATTATGACCAATTTCTGTTACATTTACAATCTAATAAAATATGCTCAACATAAATTCAAACTTAAAATCCTTTCATATCCCTTCACCTAATCATAACATTCTGGGTAAAAGTGAAAAAAGCATCAAATTTCTGTTCAATATCAAGTTTCAAGTTTATTAAAAAAATTTTATACCGCTTAAACAAATTTCTAGGCGGTGTACAGAAATAAAAAGTATCTTAAAAACAAAGTTAAAGTTAAAATACTAAAACAGAACCAGGTTAGGTTAGTAAACACATACAAACATATAAACTAGCTACACACAATTAGGAAAGAAGCGTGAGAACTACAATCTTTGAGAAAAAGAGCACAATTAGGAGAAAAACAGTAGGTAAGGGTAAAAATCTATAAAACTTGTTTTAGACCCTAAAAGGACAGTTGTTATCCAAAAGCATCTTGGAACAAGAATGTTTTAAATTTTGCTTGAAATTGCTTTAGCACGGATTCGAATTCCAGAGAGAAGGTGCAGTGACAGTGAAATTGTTGGATCTCAGCGTGTTGATTAGTTTTAATGATGGTACGACAAGGAGATTCTGTGAGGTAGAACGAAACAATTTAGTAGGATTATAAGGAATTAGGAGTCTATCAAAGAACTTTGGTTGATTGAGTGAGCTGTAAAAGTTAAGAGTAAGATTTTGTACCTAATTCTATGTTCAACGGGTAGCCAATGTGCGTTGAACAGAAGAGGAGAAACATGATCATATTTCTTTGCGCCATATATACTAATACAAAGTCATTCTTCCATGTAAGTAGTAAAATGAGGTAGAGACTACCTGGGAGATATGGTTGGATAGTGATAGGTTGAAGTCAAAGAGTATTCCTAAGCTGCGGGCTTGGTCCTTCGCAATTCTGGTTGTTGATTCTCAGAGGATGGCGGGGTGGGTGAGAGGGTGCAGTGCTCTTTGCGAATCCAAAGGAGTTCAATTATGGAGTCATTCAGTTGCAGCTTGTTAACAGATATCCAGTTTAGGATTTCGGAGAGGCAGTTCATGAGTTTCGTGATCTGTAGGTCGCGAAATTCTCCCAGCAGTAGGTAGGTATATTGTAGAAATGTCCAAATCCCACTTTTGGAAAGCTGGAATATACATATCCAAAACTCAAAAATATGTATTTGGGGAGGGAGTGTGGTCTAGGCATGCTTTGGGTAGGACTGGAGCAAGCCTGACACACAAATGTGTATTCTCTACTTCTCTACAAAATATCTTTAGTCTAAAGATATTTTGTCGGGATGCAAGGGAGCAAAACAAAAAGGGGGACTTGTTCTTGAGAAAGCCTCAGAGTGAAACATGTTGAACTGATAGGTCCTACTCGATGTTTAAAGACTTAGCAGACAAAATTACGAGTGAAGCTAAGTAAAAAGCTTTTAAGTTTTGAAGTAATTGGCACATATGAGTTAAGCGCATGAATTGCACAGAGCACTTTACAAAAGATATAATTTAAGTCTGATGATGAGATACATGCCAAAAAAATAAGCCTAAGCCTAAGAATAAGTTGGCTGGTGGTTGGCATGATCTGAAGACTTTAAAGTAAATATAAATTCATATACAAGTGAAGTTGTTGAAGAATATCAAATGCTGTTTTTGTTTTGGATTAATTGAAGTATAGACAGTGTTTGAGTAATGCTGGGCTATATATTTACACTGTTAGTGACATAAAAACATAAGAATTACTGCTGCTGGGTCAGACCAGCGGTCCATCGTGCCCAGCAGTTCGCTCCCGCGGTGGCACTTTGGTTGATGTTGCTATTTTGTAACATAAATCTTTACATGCCAGCACATAATGTTGATATGCTAGTTTTGGCCCTGTTCATATTTTAAACACTTATGATTCTAAATGAGATACTCTTGCCGCACATAACTGTCCATTTCTCCATTTATTTTAGAACAGACCTTACTAATCATTTCTATAGTTCTACTGTACAGTATATGCAGGTACCTGTCTCTAGTGGGCTCATAATTTTAAGTTTTGTACCTGGGGCAATGGAGGGTTCAGTGACTTACCCAATGTCACAAGGAGCTGTGGTGGGCATTGAACCCAGTTTACCAAGATCAAAGTTTGTTGCACCATTCACAAATATCTGAGGGTTAGGCACAAGGCCAGCTTTCATCCCCTTGCCAGAGAGCTCCTGCCAAGTTCTCCTCTTCATGGGAAAAGTCCAGAAGTCCTTTTGGAAGCCCCCTTAAATAATTAGGGTGAGCCCAAAAAAAGTCTTTTCCCCTCCTGTGGACAGTCTTTCATCTACCAGGTAGGTTCTCAGCTTCCCTTTTCTGTCTAATTTTCCTCTATGCTCCAAAACCAGTCCTTTCCTGGTTCACAACTATGTTTGCAAATTAGGTCCCACACTAAGAATCCTGGTCAAACCCAAATTGTCTTCTTGTAAGGACACCTAGTTGGCCCCCTGGTGGTAGGTGATGGTACATACACTCCATCACACTTCCCAACAGTCACAATCATTATCAAGGCAATATTAAACCAACAATCCAGTATTTATTTATTACATTTCACCTCCTGAATTCTACTATAAGATGTCTTCCCCTCCCCCCCCCGAGATATTGCAACAGAGAACTTAAGATCAGGGAAGCCTGAAAGCACGAAGAATGTCTGAATATTGGATATGTTAAGAACTGTGTCAGAAAAGTGGAACACAGCATAAAAAATGTTAAATATTAGGCAAACCGTTTTAAATTGTACTCAAGCTTCAATATGCCCGAGCCGCAGCTAAATGAAACGTGGAGAAGCCCTTTCATATTTCAAAGATTATAAATCAATGTAGCTGCTGTATTCTCTAATAACTATAATTTGGGGAAAAAATTCCTAAGTATAAAGAATTACAATAGTCAAAATGAGACAAAATTAATGCTTGAGAATTTTTGCGGCACTTGAGACTTCCTGACTTGGATGTCTCAATTCTGATTGGCTCATATTTTCTAAAATACTGCTCTATATATTAGAGACAAGGTTAACCTCTGTAAAAGTTTCTAACTTGAGTGATTTGTCGATCAGCAAGGCTTCAGCCCTGGTAATCTGTCCATTCAGACATGTCATATACACTCAGAATAGAGAATGGCACCGGGGCAAAATTTTCCCTATCCCCGCAAGAACTCATTTTCACGTCACGGCGAATTCTTTTCCTGCCCCCGCCCCATTCCTATAAGCTCAACCTTAATCATACAAACCTCGAACACTTATGATTTTAAGGTGTTTGAGGCTTGTGCAGATGAGGATAGAGCTTGCAGGAATGGAGCAGGGGCAGGAAAAGAATTCGCCGTGACGTGAAAATGAGTTCTTGCGGGGATAGGGAAAATTTTGCCCCTGTGTCATTCTCTAATTCGGAATTCAGTGATCTTAAAAAAAAATATTGGAGAGAATATTGCACATTTACTCAGCTTGTGCTTAGATCAGAAAGGCTTAGCATTGCAGCTAGAAACTTGTAAGGAGTTTACTTTGTTTAAAGATCAATAATTTATAGGTGGATGCGATTGTGCAGGAATGCTGCGCAGGTATCACACACCCTGTGTGACACACCTGCTGGTTCCTCCACCTCATTCACTGTGCTGCAGCCAAGCATAGGAGATAATGGATGGGGAGCAATTTTGGCACCCCTGTGTGGCCGCATGCTTGTGCAGCCCTGATTCTGTGATCTCGTAACCAGGGAGCTCAATTCTCACTTGCAGCCAAAGCAAGACCGGCTCATCCTGAGCTCTGTTAGAGAGGAATTTCTTTGAACAGCAATCTGACAGCATCCACCGAAACCCTGCAAATCAAAGGCCTAGATTGTGTACAATCTAAAATCACACAGTGCAGCATACTATTAAAAACAGCATCAATTACATTATTTACTAAAAATACAGACGTCTTCAATGTGAACCTAAAGAAGGGTAGAACGGGTAGATAATTGAATATAATAGTGGGAAACAGTGACACCTCATTCAGCATTCTTTTGCCGTTAATTAATGATCTCTGGACCCAAACTTCCATTGCCTGCATTATCTGCTGTCGTGTTCTCTGTTTCTGTAAAGTCACATTGGAGAGCAGGATCCATAAGAACATAAGAATTGCCGCTGCTGGGTCAGACCACGAGTCCATCGTGCTTAGCAGTCTGCTCCTGCGGCAGCCCTTAGGTCAAAGACCAGTGCCCTAACTGAGTCTAGCCTTACCTGTGTACGTTCTGGTTCAGCAGGAACTTGCCTAACTTTGTCTTGAATCCCTGGAAGCTGTTTTCCCCTCTTCTGGAAGAGCGTTCCAGTTTTCCACCACTCTCTGGGTGAAGAAGAACTTTCTTACGTTTGTATGGAATCTATCCCCTTTTTAACTTTAGAGAGTGCCCTCTCGTTCTCTCTACCTTGGAGAGGGTGAACAACTTGTCTTTATCTACTAAGTCTATTCCCTTCATTATCTTGGGATTTTATAGAGTGCATTTGCAACCCTTTTAGTATAAATATTCTTTACTATGCTTCCTCTGACTCCATTTTCTTGTCTCTCGCCTGTGTTACCATATCTTCTGCATATTGTTCTAGTTTCTAGTTCATGAATTACCCAGCCTACTTTACTCATTTCTCTTCCGATTTCTTTCTAGCTTCTCTTACATGTACCCTATCTCGCACCTTCTTTATTTTATGTTGTTTTCATTAGATCTCTTTTGCTAATAGGTCTCCAACTGCTGACTTTTATGTTGCTGTGAGACCTGTATAATTCTCAAACTTTTGTCACAGTCCAGTCGACTCCTATATTAATTACGGAGGTTTCAATATGAATCCCCTTCCTATACTATTATATTGTTGGAATCTTTTGATTTGTTCATTTCTTTCTTTTATCTGGGCCTAATTACCTCGGTCCTATTTATTGTTTTCCGTCTCGTTATTGATTTTTGTATCTACTGTCAGTGGCGTACCAAGGGGGGGCGGGGGGGCGGTCCACCCCGGATTCCAGCCCTGAGGGGGTGTTCCCGGCCTTGCTGCTCAGTCCCCCCCCACGCCCGAAGGACCGCTCGCCCCACTGACCTTCCAGCACACCTATGAAGTAGCCCGCAGCAGGATCGCGACGTCAGCAATCCCTGAGCTGCTTGGGCACTGCTTCCTGCGCCGCGGTCCCGTCCCTCCTCTGACGTCAGAGGAGGGGGCGGGACCGCGGCGCAGGAAGCAGCTCCTAAGCAGCGCAGGGATAGCTGATGTCGCGATCCTGCTGCAGCTTTTTCATAGATAGTGCGGGGAGGCCAGGGGGGCGAACGGTCCTTCGGGGTGGGTCGGGGCATCAGGCCTTCAGGGTGGGGTGGGCGGGCAGGCAGGCAGGCAGGCTTTCAAGGGGGAGGGGGGGTGACAGGCAGGCAGGCCTTCAAGGGGGGGTGCAGGCCTTCGGGGGGGGTGCAGACCTTCAAGGGGGTGCAGGCCTTCAAGGGGGGGGACAGGCCTTCAAGGGGGGGACAGGCAGGCAGGCCTACAAGGGGGGGGACAGGCCTACAAGGGGGGGGGACAGGCCTTCAAGGGGGGGACAGGCCTTCAAGGGGGGGTGCCGACCTTCAAGGGGGTGCAGGCCTTCAAGGGGGGGACAGGCCTTCAGGGGGGGTGCAGGCCTTCGGGGGGGGTGCTGACCTTCAAGGGGGTGCAGGCCTTCAAGGGGGGGACAGGCAGGCAGGCCTTCAAGTGGGGTGACAGGCCTTCGGGGGGGTGCAGGCTTTCGGGGGGGTGCAGACCTTCAAGGGGGTGCAGGCCTTCAAGGGAGGGGACAGGCCTTCAAGGGGGGGGACAGGCCTACAAGGGGGTGGGACAGGCCTTCAAGGGGGGACAGGCCTTCAGGGGGGTGCAGGCCTTTGGGGGGGTGCCAACCTTCAAGGGGGTGCAGGCCTTCAAGGGGGGGACAGGCCTTCAAGTGGGGGGACAGGCCTTCGGGGGGGTGCAGGCCTTCGGGGGGGTGCAGGCCTTCGGGGGGGTGCAGGCCTTCGGGAGGGGTGCAGGCCTTCAAGGGGGGGACAGGCCTACAAGGGGGTGGGATAGGCCTTCAAGGGGGGACAGGCAGATCTTTAAGGGGGGACAGGCCTTTGGGGGGACCCTGGTTTAGAAGTACACAGAGGGAAGGGGGTGTTCAAAGAGACGTGCATATGCCAAACTTTGGGGGGGGGAAGAAATAAGGGTCTGAAAATAGAGGAGAGGGAGGGAGATGATGGACCATGGGATTTAGGGAGGGAAGGAACAGAAAGGGAGAGAAATTGGACACAAGGGATGGTGTGGAGGAGGGATAGAGATACTGGATAGAAGGGTAATTGGGAAAAGAAAGGGAGAGATGGTGGACTCTGGGGTGGTGGGGAAAGAGGGAGAGATGCCGGATGAAAGGGTAGTTAAGAAAAGGTGTATCTGTGGAGGGAGATGAAAAAAAGGAAAGATACCAGACTTCCTGGGGAGGGAAGGGAAATGGAAAGGGAGGACAGAGTTGGCAGATGGATGGTTAGCATGCAGAAAGAAGAAAGAAGGAGACCCTGGCAAGCAAGTTATCGGAAGAAAACCAGAGCCTTGGACCAACAAGATTTGAAATATAACCAGACAACAAAAGGTAGAAAAATTCATTTTATTTTCTGTTTTGTGATTATAATATGTCAGATTTGAAATGTGTATCCTGCCAGAGCTGGTGTTGGACTGCAAACGTGAGCTAGGATTTAACAGAGAGAGGAAAAGTCCTTTTTGTTTCTTTATTTTATTTACACCATAGCGCCAGTGTGGTTAGGAGAAGCCAAAGGGCGTGAAAAAGCTATAAAACCCACCAGGAGTTTTGAAAAAAATCACCCAACTGGGCAGGAAAATCGAATTGAAAAACCAATTCAATAGGCTGAATCGAATCGAAATTTTTTTTCCTGAATCTGGCAGCATTAGTTTGCGCTACTGTCTTAGACTTTAGGACCTGGGATTGGGGAGAGATGGCATCCTCAGTACTTTATAATGCAAGTGAAACGAGGATTTGGTCAGACTTTTGAAGGGTCTGCAGAAAAAAAATATTATATAGGCCGGGGACATGAGACAGCAGGAAATGGGAACTTTTCTTCCTTCTATTTTTGTGAATGGAAAGGCTGAGGATGTCAGAGAGTTCAGTTAAAATATGTGCTTTATAAAAAAATATAATAATGTGTTTTATAAAGTTTATAGCATAGCTGGCCTACCCAGTGAGGTGTTCCTAGTGGTGGTGGTGGCAGCGTGTCAATGTGTTGAGAGGAAGAGGTGGTCTGGGAAATTCTGCTGAGCAAACTCCGGGCACATTTCCACCCCCCAGTTTTTCCACTCCACTCAACTGGTTCACACACTGAGTGGGTCTTTGGGTGTTGTTTTGGAATCTCTTCCAGTGGTTTATCAGTATCTCCTTCTGGTCCAAGGAAGGAAACTTTGTTATCCTTAGCATTGACCTACAGAATATGTTTGTACAGCACTGCTTGTGTGGCATTAGGCTATGTAGTGATCGAAAGAAATAAACAGACCTTTGCACATTTTTGCACTATATGGTGGGTGTATGAGGAGATTCACATTTCCTGCACAGCTAAGTCCATGTGAAGTTACCTTGTGCTGTATTTGACATCTAGCAAGGTCTCTGTTTGAAAGGAAAGATCTCAACTTAAAAATGAAGTGGCCAGAAGTTATGGTAAAAGCAGATAGTGTAGCTGGTTTTAAGAAAGATTTGGACAAATTTCTGGAGGAAAAGTCCATAATCTGTTATTAAGACATAGGGGAAGTGTCTGCTTGCCCTGGATCGGTAGCATGGAATGTTGCTACTCTTTGGGTTTTGACCAGGTATTAGTGTCCTGGATTGGCTACCATGAGAATGGGCTACTGGGCATGATGGACCATTGGTCTGACCCAGTTAGGCTATTCTTATGTTATGTTCTCATCTGTAGGGGCCTTTGTTTTCACTTCTTATTTTAATGTATTTTTTTTCTGGGAACTTATCAATGTTTTTTTATAATGGAAGAGAATTAATGTGTGTGGGATGAGGGGGTAACTAATTTCTTCAGCTAAATAATTCAATCCACCTCAAACAGACATAGGAGAACTCACGCACCATTCACACACCCTCCAACCAAAAACGTTGAAAGAAAAAAACTGTTCGACAACCTCCTAGCCATTCGAGCTGCAACACTCGACCCCCAACTCTACAACCAATTGACATCGTCCATAGACTGCAAAACCTTCAAAAAAAAATAAAAACCTTTCTATTCAAAAAACACATAAAACCGAACTAACACAATCAGAACTGTCCCAAACATCACCTGCAACTACTCCATATGTACTTCTGATGTCATGACAATTCAGACATAATTTATGTTATGTTATGTTTGGAATATAAGAAAATTTTCACTGCCTGTTCTATTCTGACCATTTATTACGTTTCATGGTCATTACAAAAAATATTTTTTTCCATGGGGGAGGGGGGTGGCCCCGGGTGCCACATACCCTAGGTACGCCACTGTCTACTGTCTCTTCTATATGAATTATAGTCTGTGAGATAGATTTATGTTGAATTTTCACCTTCTGTTATTAACTGAAGTGCACTCAATGTACGTGAATTCCTTACTCTGATTTGGTAACATTCCCTCCTGCTCTCCGCTTTCTCGCAGTTCTCACGCACTTATTGGACTTTAAAGTTGCTTCTTGCTATTATGGTTCTGCGTCATATGAACTGATCAATTACCTAAACTTATATTTGTAACTTTTTTATATTATAAATGCTTCTCTTTTTAATTATTTCAGCTCTGTACATTTACCAATTCTCCTGATGCTAATACCTATAACATCTGAGCAATTTTATTCGTTTTATTTACGTTTTGAACATGCGTAATCAGATGGAATTTTAAATAATGCATTCTCTTCCATGGCTAATTATAACTACGTTGCACAGCCTGCAATTGGTACTTCGCTACTGTGATCTGTTTTTTCCTGATTAATTTGGTACACGTGATCTTTTTCTTTCTTTGATTGTCGTTTCACTCCTGCTGGTTTTATTTTAGATTTTGTTTTCCTGCGCCTTCTCTTGACCTTTTTCCAGCTGATGCGTATATATTCCTAGCAATCAAATTCATGTGCTGGTATTTTGATCTTTATAATCCATTACGATTCTCTGTCTCTTTTAATTGTGTGATATTTCTCTTTACTTGCTGTGTCTTCTCTTATTGTCTCTCAATCCGCTTGTCTAGATTCTCTTTCTGTTCTTCCTAATTGGCAATATGGATTTGCTGTTGTCTCTTCTTCTGATTTTATGAAATATCCGTTATGCATTACAAACTATCGGTCCGCTTTTATTAATACCTAATGAATTTCTGTATTCGCTGTAAATTGATTGCTGAATTGTCTCTGATGTATGTCTTCACTTGATTTACTTGACTTTATTCTTATATGAAATGGTTCCTGTGATTTATTTCTATCCCTTTGATGAATTGCGCTCAGATGTTTTTTCAGTGATTGGCTCCCACCATTGCCCTGGAATAAGAATAATTTCTATGTGGTTTATTTACATTTCTGCTCATTCATTTTGCAACATATTTTTATGAGATTTTTCCTAATTGATCCCTGTGCATTACTTTGTTTTAGAAGTTTAATTTGCATGTTAGCGGTCTGCGTGTGGTTCCTAACTTGCAATGACCAGTTCTTTAAGCCGATACCTCTCTGACATGTATTGCATATTACTCTTTCAACTTTTGTACTATTTTTTTCTGAATATTTTACAATTGCCTTTTCTCTATTCAATGCTGTTTCTTATTCTTTTTCTTACCAACCCGGCTTTACGATTTCTTATACTAGACTGTGCAGGATGTTTCTTCTTTCTGGCGTCTCTTGTCTGGTTGCTTTTCCCCCTTCATTTCAAACACTTCTCTTAGGTTGAGCTTCCTTGAGCTCTCTATACCTTCATCGCTTCCTTTCCCCCAGAGGTATCCTATTTCTATCTTCTCATCCCCTCTGCTCTTTGAATCTCAGTACTTAATGTATTTAAACATTCCCTATTTTTCTATGACCCATAATGCCAAACTCTCTTCGCTTACCTTTGTATCCTGGAATGTTAATGGCCTGAGGCATCCGATAAAAAGGAAAAAAGTCTTTACCCATCTTAAAAAATTGAGGCCTGATATTGTATTTTTACAGGAAACACACATGTCCAATATTTCTCACTCATTAGGTTCTAATGACTAGCTAACTTACATTGCCCCCCCCCCCCCCCAATCCACTGCCGCTGCACTTTCTTCTTGCCACCCAGAAGCCTTCTTCCCGACATCAATTCTGACGTCGGAGAGGAAGGTCCGCTACCTGGTTGGCCCGGAACTTCCTCTCCGATGTCAGAATTGACGTCAGGAAGAAGGCTTCTGGGCGGCAAGAAGAAGATGTAGCGGCGGCGGACCGGTGGTTTGAATCGGCACAGCAGGGAGGGGAAGCGATCACTGGTCCCATTGTCCTCGCACACCGCTTCGGGATGCTGTCCCTGAAAACGGGACATTTCGGCGTTCCGAAGCGGTGGGTTGGGACAATGGAACGGTCGGTCCAATAACGAGACGGTCCCATTGAAAACGGGACGTATGGTCACCTTATGTATAACCCCTGGCACTTCCCTAACACTACCTCCAGTGCCGCCCTTGACCTGCCCACTTTTTGGTTGGTAGAATCAGTGACGTAGCAAGGGTAAGAGGTGCCCAGGGCAGTGACACCCCCTGCCCCCTCCCCCGCGCCATACTCACACCCCCATACTTCTTTGCTGGCGCGAGCAGTTTCTCCAGCCTGCTGCTTGTGCTTGCTTTCCTTTGATTTCAGAGGGAACCAGTAGGTGCTCATGCTAGAGAAGATTTTTTTTTTGTCTTTTATATTCTCGCTTTTTATTGAAAGTTCCAGAAAACATTTTCACTTTTTCTTTTCCATATCCTGTTCAGCTGCCTCTTTGGCTCTCTTGGCTCTAATTCCAAAGAGACGAGCATTTGCACAAGCCATGCGTAGGCTGGCAAAAGCCTTGAAGTTCTTCTCTTCCTTTGTGATTATGCGGGCTTTCTCCTTCTTGTAGACAATCCTAATGGGCATAACAGGGCCCACCAACTGCGTTGCCAGCTTCAACTCTTCTGCAGAGCTGTCGCCTTTCTTGGGAGCAGAGGCCTTCCTTGGGAAGAGGATAAGTCTGGAACAGTACTCCTTCAGTCTCTGTACATTGGCCTGCAGAGACTCTGTTGACTTGTTACGTTTTTGGTCCACTGAGATATCAATTGTTCGTGCAGTCCTCTTATGGATACCAGCCATCTTCATTTCTTCCAAGCTGAATCCTCGGCCACCACGAACTTTGGTGTGATATCTGAAAGTTGGACACCTCACTATTGGGCGGATGGGCCCTGACACTGGTCAAGGTGCAATCAGACGAGCCTTTACTTGCTGTGCCTTCTGCCTGGTTGAACCAGGTAGCGACTCATCTCTGCTAGTCTTTATGGAAGTGGGGTTTCAAGATCATTCCATTTCGACTGGGGGCCATGGTGGCTTAATTCCCTATCCGGGAGAAAATGGCCGCAATCTGGGATAGTGAAGATTTTAAAGAGGTACAGGGGGCGTGAGCATGGCATTGGGAGGGGGAAGGGAGAAGTGCATCTGGGGCGGTTCACCCCTCCCCTTCATTAATCTACTGGGTAGAACACAGCAGAGAGTTTTGTCTGCAATCAGCACTCCAGAGGAGCAAATTACCCTTAAGAATGGTAATAAAAGGATTTTTATTTAATTTTTATTTAATATCTCACAAATCCAATGCCTGAAGTAGACCACTTTGCCTAAACACAAGAAGATCATGTTAACTTAAAATACATATGGATCATAATATAAAAAAAGGGTCCAACTCTTAGAAATTCAGTTATTTAAGTAATCAAGAAACTGCTGATTCCAATGCAACAAACCACATCTTGCTATCATTTCATTTGCCAGAGATATTCCGTTTCAATTAACAAAATATTGTAAGTTATAAATAGAACCCGACTGACATTGTTGGCGCTACGACTTGGTACGTTTTCTTAGATTGCGACACGTATATATCTCAGTAAACCAGCCAAGAAATAACATATAGAAATTATTAAAAATATAAAAACAGAAGCATTCAAATTACCTACTCACATGAGATCACTGAAACAGGTCCCAGCAGTGCAAATAAATCCACTGTAAACAGTAGATATTACAAATAGGAAGTACCTAATAGAGGCCCCCTTTTCTCAAACCACGGTAGAGCGTTTCAGTTCCTATAAACATCAGAGCATTTACCTCGTCGGCCAGAACTAAAACACTCTTCGATCCAACTAGGTCTTATTTTTGGGGAAACACGGTATGTAGGCCCCTGCTTTCTTAAATCACTCTGAATATATCGGCCGAAGTTTCCTCCTGTGCTGGTGCTGTATGTTTACAGCAGCGGCTGCAAAATGACATGAGCGTGAAAGCAATAATTACAGAAGCGAGATATTCTAATACCCCTGAGAAAATAATTTTTCCAACCCCAGAATCAAATACTCGTAGAAATTCACACTTCAGCCTGTCTGACTCCAAGGATGGCTGGCTTGGCCTACTCCCTAGGGATGCATAGCATTAAAACAAGAGAAAGTGAAAACTCGAACAGCTCTTTTCATCTGATTTGGGGCTTGATAGGTGGCCTTTCCCTCCCTGGCATTACGTCAGTCACTTCTTGAGTAGGATATATTCAATAGATTCATCTGGGGGAAGTAGGAAGAGAAGTGCTTTAGAAAGTTAGACCAAATTGTTTAAACATATTGCTCTTTTTCTCAATTAGTGTGATCTTGGTACCTGAGGATTTTGTCAATGGAGCAAGTCCAGAGGGACTGGTGGGATTTGAGGTGAAGGGATAGAATGGTGTAGAAAAACTCATGTTCTGTTCAATTTCCCTTCTGTAAAAGGTTTTAAAAGCAAGAAATTCCTAAATCACTCTTTAGTATCTCAGGCAGCTTCTCATGAAAAAGAATTTCGATCATTGTTGTTCATAGCTGTTTCTTACAGACATTTTAGGAAATAGCTAGCTGACTCATTCAAATATACGCGTAGAACTTTTTGGTAACGCGGTCTATAAGTATAATGTTATATTATGTTATGTTACTTGCACCAGAGGTAACTTCCCTTCTCTCTAGAAATAAGATACTTGGTGTTAAGTGACTGACTTACCGATTTCTAATGAATATTTTATCCAGACAAGGTTCATTGTTGCCCTAATCAAGCATTTTACTTTTCTCCAAGGCTGGCTTGCACATTTACTCGGTCTCCTCAGGCAGTTGTTAACACAACCACCCTGGCACAATATTTTATAAACAATTCAACTGATGATTAAAATGGTGGCAACTTTAGACCCTGCTTTCTCACACTGTTTTCAGTCTTGCTCTTGAAATTTTCTTAGTATGCTTTCACAGCCCTCTCCTTAGGGAGGTAAATAATATCTACTATAATAAAATGCTAAGCGCGCATGTGCACTCTTATCGCCGTGTTCCCTGATCTGTAGTTCTGTGGTTGGCAGAGTGCGCATGCGCGCAAAGGCGCATGAAAGGCAGTGTGGAGTGGCAGTTGCCGGGAGGAGGGCTTCGCGGAGCGGCGCTGGCAGCGGCTGCCGGGAGGAGGGCTTCGAGCCGCTGAGGGTCGAGCGCTGTTCCTGTGAGGATTGCGGCCGCTGTAACAAACTTCGCAGGCTGCACAGCACCTCAGTAGAACGTTTCCTCTGACATACGCGATCGCGTCAGAGGGAAAATACTTCCGAGGGGCAGAGTGGCCTATGACATTCGCAAAAGCCAGCCACGATGCTCACAACGCTGCATACTGGACTGGGAAAACAGGGATACTGCTGGAGCAGGGAAGAGTTGCTACTGGACCGGGGGAGCAGGGAAGAGGGACTGGGAGAGCAGGGAAGAGGGACAGGGGGAGCAGGGAAGAGGTGCTACTGGACAGGGGGAGCAGGGAAGAGGGACAGGAGGAGCAGGGAAGAGGTGCTACTGGGCCGGGGGAGCAATGAAGAGGGACAGGGGGAGCAGGGAAGAGGTGCTATTGGACCGGGGGAGCAGAGAAGAGGGACAGGGGGAGCAGAGAAGAGGTGCTACTGGGCTGGGGGAGTAATGAAGAGGGGATAGGGGGAGCAGGGAAGAGGTGCTGCTGGACAGGGAAGTGGAGTGGGGAGGGAAATGCTGCTGGTGAGAAAAGGGGGCTCGGGCTGTAAGGGAACAGATGGGAGAAGGGGGCTGAGGGGGGGGTAAAAATGGGTTTGGAGCTGAGGCTTAAAATAGGGGACATATGAGGGAAGGAGGCTTTACTAGCACCCGTTAATGTAACAGGCTTAAACAGTAGTAGGTACATATTTGTCATCAATTTATGTATGGAAATATCTCAGAATTATTTAAAAGTAATATACTCAGTTATATACCAAAAAGATCTTTGCGTTCTGAGAATTTAGCTTTGCTGAAGACGTCTGTGAATCCAAGACTTGGTGGGTGAGATACGAAATTGTTGTGAAAAGGGTAGGCTTAGAAAACGATTAAAGACGCAGCTCTAAAGGAATGGGGCCACATAAAATAAAAGGGAACAAAAAGAGAGAAGCAAGCCAAATGAAAGATATAGTGGTGCTAGAAAAGGTTCAAAGAAGAGCGACCAAGATGGTAAAGGGGTTGGAACTCTTCTCGTATGAAGAAAGACTAAAATAGTTAGGGCTCTTCAGCTTGGAAAAGAGATGGCTGAAATGAGATATGATTGAAATCTACAAAATCCCGAGTGGAGTAGAACGAGTACAAGTGGATCGATTTTTCACTTCATCAAAAATTACGAAGACACTCGATGAAGTTACACGGAAATACTTTTAAAACCAATAGGAGGAAATTTTTTTCCACTCAGAGAATAGCCAGAGGATGTGGTAAGAGCGGATAGTGTAGCTGGTTTTAAGAAAGGTTTGGACAAGTTCCTGGAGAAAAGTCCATAGTCTTTTATTGAGAAAGACATGGGGGAAGCCACTACTTGCCGTGGATCGGTAGCATGGAATATTGCTACTCCTTGGGTTTTGGCCAGATACTAGTGGGCCTGGATTGGCTACCGTGAAAATGGGCTACTGGGCTTGATGGACTATTGGTCTGACCCAGTAAGGCTATTCTTATGTTCGTATGTTCTTATCCTCTGCATTACAGACCTATCCAAAAAGAATGAACTAATGTACAGTCATTGAATATTTCTCTTATTGAATCAGATGAAAAGCTTTTTGACATACAATTTTAACTATTACGCAGAAACTTATTCTCTAACTGGAAATCCTCTAATCTCCTCCATATTGAAACCCAGAGGTGGTATTCTTTGTTTTTTGGGGTCAACCCTGTTCTTATATCACTTAAACCCTTTTAAATAACTTTGTGGTATGTTTCTGGGATCAATTCTATTAAAATGTTGACATTACTGAAGTGTATCTTGGCTGATATAGCATGCCTCCAGGAAACAAAAAACTTTTGGATCAAGAGCATGCTAAATTATGCAGAGATTGGGTGGGGTAGGCTTATTATTTCTCCTCGGACCATAAGAAGTGTGGAGTTGCGGTATTAATAAGGAAGTCTTTCCCATGTCATTATACAGATAGATAGACAGCTATGGTAGATACTTATTATTGAGAGTTAGTGTACGCATGGAGGGGCATAATTATAACATACGCCTAAATCCAATTTGGACGTATGGCACTAGACATCCAAAGTCAGCAGTGGGAAAATGCCCATTTTCGAAAGGCAAATCACCATATGTCTTGTCATTAATACCAGCCTTGTGCCAGATCTTTTTAATATCATTTGTTAATATCATTTGTTAGGAGTGTGTGGCGCGGTGGTTGAAGCTACAGCCTCAGCACCCTGGGGTTGTGGGTTCAAATCCCGCGCTGCTCCTTGTGACCCTGGGCAAGTCACTTAATCCTCCACAGCCCCAGGTACGTTAGATAGATTGTGAGCCCACCGGGACAGATAGGGAAAATGCTTGAGTATCTGATTGTAAAACCGCTTAGAAAACCTTGCTAGGCGGTATATAAAATCCTAATAAACTTTAAAAAAAAAACAACAACTTAATTTGGACGTTATATGTTATTATGTATTAGAAATGTTATTCCTTTTCTTTTCTTTCTAAATGAAGTTCTTTACATATATTTGATTACATTATATTGTAAACCGCTTTGATCCTTTTTGGCCGTATATAAGATTTTAATAAACATATCCATCACTGGTGGAACTCAGTTTTACAGCATCCAAAGTGTGAAGTAGCATTGGCGAACCGTAGGAGATCTTTATACTCAACAAACAAATGCTGGTCTCCTTTACATATGTTTTTTTGTTGTTGTTTTTTTTTTTTTTTTTTTACTAAGGCACGCTAACTGCTAATGTGTCCATTATATTCTATGGCATTTAGAGTGTGCTGATATTTAATGCACACTAAATTGGCTAGCACGCCTTAGTAAAAAAAACCAATAGTTATCTACAATCTCTTGCTCCCTCTACTATACATTAAGAACATAAGAACATAAGAAGTTGCCTCCGCTGAGGCAGACCATAGGTCCATCCTGCTCAGCGGTCCGCACCCGCGGCGGCCCATCAGGCCCATTGCCTGAGCAATGGTCTATACCTATCTATACCCCCCAATCCCTTTTTCTTCTAGGAATCTATCCAAACCTTCTTTGAAACCATTTAATGTTTTCTTGTCTACAACAGCCTCTGGAAGCGCGTTCCATGTATCCACCACCCTCTGAGTGAAAAAGAACTTCCTAGCGTTTGTTCTAAACCTGTCCCCTTTCAATTTCTCCGAGTGCCCCCTTGTACTTGTGGCGCCCCTTAATTTGAAAAATCTGCCCCTGTCTATTTTTTCTATGCCCTTCAGGATCTTGAAGGTTTCTATCATGTCTCCTCTAAGTCTTCGCTTCTCCAGGGAGAACAGTCCCAACTGCTTCAATCTGTCGGTATATGGGAGATTTTCCATTCCCTTTATCAGTTTGGTTGCTCTTCTTTGTACTCCCTCAAGTACCGCCATGTCTTTCTTGAGGTACGGCGACCAGTACTGGACACAGTACTCCAGATGCGGCCGTACCATTGCACGATACAGCGGCATGATGACTTCCTTCGTCCTGGTCGTAATACCCTTCTTAATGATACCCAGCATTCTGTTTGCTTTCCTAGAGGCTGTGGCGCATTGCGCCGATGCCTTCAGTGTTGCGTCTACCATCACTCCCAGGTCTCTCTCCAGGTTACTAACCCCTAGTGGTGTTCCCCCCATTTTGTATGTGAACATCGGGTTCTTTTTCCCCACGTGCATGACCTTGCATTTCCCCACGTTGAAGCTCATCTGCCACTTTTCGGCCCACTTTTCCAGCTGCGTTAGATCCTTTTGGAGATCCTCGCAGTCTTCCTTGGTTTGAGCCCTGCTGTATAGTTTGGTGTCATCTGCAAATTTAATGACTTCACACTTAGTTCCCGCCTCTAGATCATTTATGTAGATATTGAACAAGAGCGGTCCCAGCACCGACCCTTGCGGAACTCCGCTCGTGACCCCTTTCCAGTCTGAGTAGTGTCCCTTTACGCCAACCCTCTGCTTCCTGTTTGCCAGCCAGTTTTTGATCCATCGGTGGACCTCCCCTTGTACCCCGTGGTTCCATATCTTTTTAAGCAGTCTCTCGTGTGGCACCTTGTCGAAGGCTTTTTGGAAGTCAAGGTAAATGATGTCTATAGATTCCCCTTTATCCACCTGGCTGTTCACTCCCTCAAAGAAGTACAATAAGTTTGTGAGGCATGACCTACCCTTACAGAAGCCATGTTGACTCGGTTTTAGCTGCCCATTTTTTTCGATGTGTTCACAGATGCTGTCTTTAATCAGTGCCTCCATCATCTTTCCCGGGACTGAGGTCAGGCTCACCGGCCTGTAGTTTCCCGGGTCCCCCCTTGCGCCCTTCTTGAAGATGGGCGTGACATTTGCTATTTTCCAATCCTCCGGGATCTCTCCGGTTTTTAAGGATAGGTTGCATATCTGTCGAAGTGGCTCCGCTATTACGTCTTTTAGTTCCTTGAGTACCCTTGGGTGAATGCCATCTGGACCCGGCGATTTGTCGCTCTTTAGTCTGTCAATCTGCTTGAGTACATCCTCTTGGCTTACCTCTAAATAGACCAGCTTATCGTCTTGGTCTCCTATTACGATCTCCTCGGGTTCTGGAATGGTGGTTATATTCTCCATCGTGAAGACTGACGTGAAGAACTCATTTAACCTGTCAGCTATCTCTTTCTCTTCTTTTACAACTCCCTTTCTGTCTCCATCGTCCAATGGTCCCACTTCTTCTCTCGCCGGTTGCTTCCCCTTGACGTATCTGAAGAACGACTTGAAGTTTGTTGCTTCCTTTGCCAGTCTCTCTTCGTATTCTCTTTTTGCTTTTCTAATCACTCGGTGACACTCTTTCTGGTGTTCTTTGTGCCCTTTTTGGTTCTCCTCTGTTTGGTCTTTTTTCCATTTTCTGAACGATGCTTTCTTGTCGCTTATCGCCTTCTTCACTGCACTTGTTATCCACACTGGGTTTTTTGTTCTATTTTTTTTGCACCCTTTTCTAAACTTGGGGATGCATATGCTTTGTGCTTCGTGCACAGTCTCCTTGAATAAGGTCCAGGCTTTTTCTACGGATTCCTTCTTCCCTATGTTGCCTTTGAGCTTCTTTCCCACCATTTTTCTCATGGCATCATAATTTCCTTTTTTGAAGTTGAGTGCCGTCGTTGTGGTTCTTTTCCCCTTTGATGATCCAATTTCAAGCCTGCACTGGATCATGTTGTGATCGCTGTTACCTAGTGGGGGTAATACCGCCACCTCCTTTGCTGTCCCCCCTAGTCCGTTGAAGATTAGGTCAAGAGTGGCATCGCCCCTTGTTGGTTCCGTGACCAGCTGCTCCATGAAACAGTCCCTCGTGACTTCTATGAATTTTGTCTCTTTTGCGCAGTTTGAGTGCCCAATACTCCAGTCTATCCCAGGATGGTTGAAGTCCCCCATCACCACCACGTTTCCGCTTCTGCATACCTGCTTCAGTTCAGCCTCCATCTCCTGGTCGATTTCTTCCGGTTGTCCAGGTGGGCGGTAGTACAGACCCAGTTTAATGTCTGCTCCTGCTCCTCCCTGTAGCTTAACCCATAGTGATTCCAGGCCATCCGCCTGTACTATTGTTTCTGTCCTGGCTGATGGTATGGAGTCTTTTATGTACAGCGCTATTCCTCCACCCTTTTTATGTGTCCTGTCTTTCCTGTATAGTTTGTACCCTGGTATGGCCACATCCCATTGATTGTCCTCGGTCCACCACGTTTCTGTTTGACTCATTTTGCTGTAAGTTGGGTTTTTTTTTTAAACCGCATGTAGTACTTTATATAAGCTGGAGGATTTCAATTGTTTTACTTCAAAACTTTGTTTATTGTCACAAACTCCAATGGTTTTACTTCAAATAAAAGACTTGTATCCATTAGTTGGCTGCGACATCTCCAGTGCCTCTTCTCGTTGTTTGTGTGCTTGTATGATCCCTCCTTTTTGTTTGTATTGTTATTCTGGAAATTTAATAAAATTTCATGGGGGGGGGGGGGGGAAAGAAGCTTGAGAAGAACACATTAAGGTAAAATAAAAGAGGAAAGTGGGGAGGAACTACAATATTTTGATAGGAAAGGAAGCCAAGGGAAATAACATGAGGGAGGAGGGCAGTTGAGCGCAACAGAATTGATGAAGCACCAATTGAAAACCTGACAAACCAAAGAACATACAGAGAGCAGATGTTGAGAGGGTTGTGTTTATTGGTGCCTCTCAGCATCTTAAGGTTTTGAGGAACATCTGTATATAAGAACATAAGAATAGCCTTACTGGGTCTGACCAATGGTCCATCAAGCCCAGTAGCCCGTTCTCACAGTGGCCAATCCAGGCCACTAGTAGCTGGCCAAAACCCAAGGAGTAGCAACATTCCATACAGAATCTCAAAGAATAGCAAGATTCCGGAATCCCAGAGAGTAACAAGATTCTAGAAACCCAAATGGTAGCTACATTCCATGCTACCGATCCAGGGCAAGAAGTGGCTTCCCCCATGTGAAGTGTGTGGCGCAGTGGTTGGATCTACAGCCTCAGCACCCTGGGGTTGTGGGTTCAAACCCTGCGCTGCTCCTTGTGACCCTGGGCAAGTCACTCAGTCCTCTATAGCCCCAGGTACGTTAGATAGATTGTGAGCCCACCAGGACAGATAGGGAAAATGCTTGAGTACCTGATTGTAAAAACCGCTTAGATAACCTTGATAAGCGGTATATCAAATCCTAATAAACTTGAAACTTGAAACTTGATGTCTTTCTCAATAACAATGAACTTTTCCTCCAGGAAATTATCCAAACCTTTCTTAAAACCAGCTACACTATCCGCTCGTACCACAACCTCTGCCAACGTGTTCCAGAGCTTAACTATACTCTGACTAAGCCCAAATTCTGTAACCAGCGCCTAAAGTTAGGCACCTATTTCGGAGGCGCCCAACTAGATAGGCGTCTATCTAAATTGAATAACAAACTCAATTAAGCTTTTTAATCAGCACTGATTGAAACATAGGCGCCTATCAAAGCGCGATTCTGTAACAAGGCGCCTCTAAAAATGTAGGAGGCCTTCAAAAAATAGGCGCTATGCATGTTAGGCGTGGGCGTGGCTTCGTGTTAGGCGCTTTCTTACAGAATCACTGCTCTTAAGCGGGCTTAAGCGCTCAGCTAGGCACCTAACTTTTAGTTGTGCCTAGAGCTGGCCTATTTCTTGGGCGCCTCCAAAATAGGTTCCACTCAGCGTGATTCATTAAACAGCACCCAATTTTACTTGAATCGCGCTGAACAGTGCCTAATTAGGTGCCGAACCTTTGGGTGCTTCTTATAGAATTTGCCCTTAAGTGCTCTGAGTGAGTTCTCTATTGGAATCCACTTTTATTAAGACTACACACCTGACACAGGCATTGTGTTGGAACACGGCCATATTGTGCCAGTTAATAAAGATTCCTCGTTTGGACTGGTGGTTATGCGTCTGGGGTTTGGGCCATTTCTGCTCTGTACAGTGGAACCTTGGTTTACGAGCATAATTCGTTCCAGAAGCATGCTCGTAAACCAAATTGCTCGTATATCAAAGCAAGTTTCCCCATAGGAAGTAAGGGAAACTGCTTTGATTGGTTCCACCTCCTCCTCCTCCTCCCCCCCCCCCCCCGAGGCTACCAGCGCTGCTCCATTCTCCCCCCCCCCTTGAGGAATCCGACGCTGTTCCAACCCCCCCCCCGGCGATCCGGCATCCCCCTCCACCGTGATCCTACTCCCCCACTCCCCCCCCGAGCATTCAATGACACCCTTTACCCGACTTGGCACCAGTGCCGGTGCCCGAAGATCCTCCCTCTTCTGGCGCGGCTGGGCGGTGCGTCAGAGATCCTCCTTCTTCTGATCTGGGCTGTACTGGCTTTGAGCATTTGCGCATGCTCAAAGCCTTCTGGTCTCGCTCTCTCCGAGATTGAGAGCGAGACCAGAAGGCTTTGAGCATGCGCAAATGCTCAAAGCCAGCCCAGACCAGACCAGAAGAAGGAGGATCTCCGACACACCGCCCAGCCCAGGCCGCGCCAGAAGAGGGAGGATCTTCGGGCACCGGCACTGGTGCCAAGCCGGGTAAAGGGGGGGAAGTAGGATCGCGGTGGAGGGGGGCAATGCGAGCGGGGGGGGGGATGCCGGATCGCGGGGGGAGGGCGCTCGTACAGCGAGGCAAACTCGGTTTACGAGGCACCAAGTTTGCGAATGTTTTGCTCGTCTTGCAAAACACTCGCAAACTGGTGCACTCGTAAACCGAGGTACCACTGTATTTTCTTCAACAAATAGTGCCAAACAAGGAGAAGCAAGTATTCAAATCCCACTGATGTTTCTTTTGACCCTGGGCAAGTCATTGACCCTCCATTGCCTCAAGGACAGGAAAATACCTACTGTACATGAATGGCTTAAACTACTGACAATATATAGAAATAACAAAACATAAAAGAAATAAAGTGATACTTTTTTATTGGACTAACAATAGATTTTTTTTTATTAGCTTCATAGGTTACCCTTTTTCTTCAGATCCAAAATAAGCAAATACAGTGTTCCCCTGCGAATTGGCGGTTCGCGAATCGTGGACTTGCTCATTCGCAGTCTGCTCCGACTGCCTTTTCCTGTAGTAAAGTCGGGCTACACCAGTGGTCTCAAACTCATGGCCCTGGGGCCACATGCGGCCCGCCAGGTGCTATTTTGAGGCCTTCGGTATGTTTATCATAATCACAACAGTAAAATAAAACAGTTTTTTGATCATATGTCTCTTTAGCTATAAATGACAATATTATTATTAAGACTTAGCCAAAAGGAATGATTTATAAACTATAAAGAGTGTTACCTCATGCAAAATTGTCATTTCTTTAATATGACATTAACTATTTTTTCTGAGGTCCTCCAAGTACCTCCAAATCCAAAATGTGGCCCTGCAAAGGGGTTGAGTTTGAGACCACTGGGCTACACCAATCAGGAGCTGCATGTCAAAGCAGCTCCTGATTGGTGTAGCCTGACTTTACTACAGGAAGAGGTAGTCGGAGCAGACCGCGAGTGATTTTCTTTACCCGCCGGTGCTCCAGCTACCCTCTCCTGCCTCCCCTGCCTTTTGACAGGCAAAAAAACATATTCGTGGTTTCTTGAAATTCGCGGGGGTTCCTGAAATGGAACCCCCATGAATTTCGGGGATAAATAACAGAATTTATAGGTAAATAACAGAATTTATAAGTGAAACATAAAAGCATTCCAATGGCTGTTTCACAGGAAGACGGGAAGGGATGTGGAAGGTGAGAAACAGGGGGGGCTGGGTGGGTGATAAGAAGGTCTGAATCCTTTTCTCCATCTCTTCTGAGGATGTGTGTGTGACTGGTGCCCTTCCTCACAGCAGAACAAGGAGACAAACACTGCAATTCAGCAACCAGGTCAGGCGAGAAGTACAAGCTGACCTGAAAGACGGAAGATGTAGCTTGCTGTTGCTGCCTCTCTTGTGAATTGCATTGCTTTCTCCTCCAATATCCTTACTCAGACTTTCTCATTGTGCATTCAAGAAACGAGATTGGAATGGTTAATGTCCCGCTTTTGTGTCCTTCATTGTCCTGCCTTGTCCTGCCTGTCCTAAACCTCCCATCACAGAGAATACAGCCAGGATTTGCTTCTCCCTTTTCCTAGCTGCCTCCTGGTCCCTCTACAAATCAGAGCTGCTAATTGGACATTGGAATTAATATCCAGAGCAAGTAATCCCTCTGGGATCACATTGATTCTGTCCCAAGCTTGCCCTAGTATATTGTATTTTTTGCTATAATTTTTTTTTACTCTGTATTGCTCACTGCCTAGATTCTTTTGTGGGTATAGAGCAGGTTATGAATATGAATTTAAATGAAATTAAAGTAGTGAAGCCTGGTATTTCTCAGATTATTTATAAAGAATAAAGGATCATGGATTTGACATACCACCTTTCTGTGGTATAACTAACATGGTTTTATGGTGAAGGTAACACATATCCACGAACGGAAAACAATCCCCCCCAAAAGTAGGGATGAAAAGAAACTTCCACTTTGGATCCAGATTTCAAAATGAGGTAATATTTAGAAATAAAACAAAAACCATGGAAATAAGGTAATACCTTTTTATTAGACCAATTCAATGCATTTATGATTAGCTTTTGATGGTAACCCTTCTTCTTCAGATCAGAAATAAGCAAATGTTGACAAATATCAGTATATATAGGTGAAACATGAAAGCATTTCAGCAATAGTTTCAAAGGAAGAAGAAGGGGTGGGTGGGTAAGTAGGAGACAGAGAGGTGACAAAAGCAATTTTCATTTCTTTGTAATGTGAATAGATGAAGTCTTTGTTAAGTCTTGTCTGGTAGGTATCAAAATATTTTATCATTTTGATTTCAAAGGTCTTACGTTCTTGGATTGTCTTAAAATTTCCTTTTAGTATTCTCATCAAAAAATCATTGATGCAGTGGTCGGTTTTTCCAAAGTGTTTGTCCGACAGAAGTGACATCCTGGTTGGTATTGCAGTTTTTAACATGATATCTGTGTAAGTTCATCCTAGTCTTTAGCATTTGGCCTGTTTCACCAATGTAACATCCTTCTTTGCACTTTCTGCATTGAATGATATACACCACGTCAGAAGATGAACATGTGAAGGATCCCCTTTTGTTCCATGTTTTTCCCATGTGAGTGACAATTGGATCCTTTGAGATGTACTCGCACAGTTTTCAGCTTGCCACACTGCAAGGATGTGTGCCATTCTTTTTTTTGAGGGGTTTGTGGTGGGAGTCTGCTTTTTTTCAGTTTTTGATTTAGATTAGGCAGCGGATGGAAGGCCATTTATCTTCCTGGAGTAGTGGTTATATAAGAACATAAGAATTGCTGCTGCTGGGTCAGACCAGTGGTCCATCGTGCCCAGCAGTCCGCTCACACGGCGGCCCTCTGGTCAAAGACCAGCACTCTAACTGAGACTAGCCTTACCTGCGTATGTTCTTGTTCAGCAGGAATTTGTATAACTTTGTCTTGAATCCCTGGAGGGTGTTTTCCCCTACAACAGACTCCGGAAGAGCATTCCAGTTTTCCACCACTCTTTGGGTGAAGAAGAACTTCCTTACGTTTGTATGAAATCTATCCCCCTTCAACCCTCTCATTCTCCCTACCCTGGAGAGGGTGAACAACCTGTCTTTATCTACTAAGTCTATTCCCGTCAGTATCTTGAATGTTTCTATCATGTCCCCTCTCCTTCTCCTCTTTTTAAGGGAGAAGAGGCCCAGTTTCTCTAGTCTCTCACTGTACTGCAACTCCTCCAGCCCCTTAACCATTTCAGTTGCTCTTCTCTGGACCCTTTCGAGTAGTACCGTGTCCTTCTTCATGTACGGCAACCAGTGCTGGACGAAGTACTGCAGGTGAGGGCGCACCATAGCCCAGTACAACGGCATGATAACCTTCTCTGATCTGTTTGTGATCCCCTTCTTAAATCATTCCTAGCATTTTGTTCGCCCTTTTCGTCGCCGCCACCACACATTGCGCGGCCGGCTTCATCGACTTGTCGACTAGTATTCCCAAGTCTCTTTCTTGGGGGGGGTCTCTCCAAGTACCGCCCCAGACATCCTGTATTCGTATATGAGATTTTTGTTACCGACATGCATCACCTTACACTTATCCACGTTAAACCTCATTTGCCATGTTGCTGCCCATTTCTCGAGCGTGGTTTTGTCACGTTGCAGATCTTCACAATCCCCTTGCGTCTTCGCTACTCTGAATAACTTCATATCGTCTGCAAATTTAATCACCTCATTCGTCTTACCAATTTCCAGATCGTTTATAAATATGTTGAAGAGCACGGGTCCAAGCACCTAGCCCTGCGGTGCCCCACTTGTATTATTTCTCTTAATTTTTCCAGCTCTCGATTGTATGTTACTACCAAGCGGGTCCTTTCTGTGGTTTTCTTGTCCTTGTGATGCAATAAGTTTCTCTGGGTGTTTTAAGGGACGAGGCAATATTCTTGGAGATTCTGAACATCTGACATGATCTCTGCAGTTGGCTGGCACTCGGTTGCTTCACGTTGCGTCAGTTGAGTGATATCATTTGGAGGCAGGTGACTGTGTATTTGCCATCATTGTGCCTACCAATTGGAATAGTCTGCACACTGATAAGCAACTGTTAAGTTCAATACATACAGGAAACAGCTGAAAACCTTTTTATTTACCAGGGCTTTGTCTATAAAGTGATTTTTCAGGTATCTGGTTTGAGAATGCAGACATATGGCTGGTTGGTTCATGTGAGCATGCAGCAGCCACAAGTTTAAACCACTCTTCCAAGCCTAATAGACTACTGCAACATACTATATCTCCCCTGCCCAGCAACCACGATAAAACAACTTCAAACAATACAAAACACAGCCCTAAGACTTATCTATTCATTGAAAAAATTCGACCACATCACAGAAGCATACCACGACTCACACTGGCTCCCAATACAAGCCAGAGTACACTTCAAATTCCACTGCCTACTTTTCAAAACTATAAAAAGAGACAATGCTTCCTACTGGAACAATCGACTTACTCAATCCACCTCAACCAGACAAAGGAGAACCCACACAATATTCACACACCCGCCAACCAAAAATGTCAATCGAAGAAAAATGTATGATAACCTACTGGCCACCAGAGCAGCGAAACTGGACCGACAACTCATCAATCTGCTGACTTCGACTACAGACTACAAAACCTTCAAAAAAGAAACAAAAACCCTACTCTTCCAAAAATTCATAAAAACAATATAACACAACCAAACATGTTCCGAACACCTCCGGCAATTGCCAGCTACTTCTTAGCAAATGAGAAAATGTTCTAACTATTCCTTAAGTACTTCTTAATATCTTAACAATATGTACTTCTTATTAAGGAACAACGTCATTCCACAGAGTTTCTTTTGGTTTCTTCTTAATATCATAACAATTCTTATGTAATCCGCCTTGAACCGCAAGGTACAGGCGGAATAGAAATCACTAATGTAATGTAATGTGTACCATATATAACTTTCTTGGCATTGTTGTGAACTGATGACCATCCTAGTTGTGATCCTAGTGTTTAATGGTAATGGCAGGTGCACCTCTGATTGACCTTGATTGGATGGGCCATGAGGGTCTTTTTCTACTGAGAATTGATGGTCCCGCGAGCCAACATCAGGTGGGAAGGCACTGGTGCATGCGCAGTACGGGCAGTCTTGAGACTTTCAAAAAGTTTAAAGTGGCAGTACACTTTTGCACTGTCTGTACCGGGCTCCGTGAATGACGTCACCCGCATGTGAGAATATGCCTCCTGCTTGTCCTGGGATAATTACTGTTTATGTCTCAGGTCTGCATGTGTTCTGTACACTCAAGGTGCAGTATATAAACAATAAATATTATTAGATTATGTGGGAGCTGCAGAACGTTGACAGAAGTAGCAGAGCACAGATTGGTTCGTACTGGCATATACTGGTGGTACCCACGGAGTTAATGAGAGAGGACTTTGTGCTAATTCTGGGAGCAATGTGTATGACTGGGGTGTTAGCAGGCCTCGAGACATCTAACCACAATCTGGTGGTAAGAGCAGCGCTGTTCTCTGCTGTCGAACCTGAAGACTCACCTCTTTGACTACTGTTTTACCCCCTCCTCCTAGGCCCCTCCCATTGCTTCTTCGAACCCCCCTCCCCTCCTCCTTTTCCCTCTTCCCTTCCGATCTGTTGCCTTGAGCTTGTATAGGTTTGTGCGACTCCCAAATGGAAGATTAGATTAGATTAGAATCTTGCCTACTGCCCTGGTGACGTCCCTTCCTTTACATCTTTCGCTTAGCTCTGGTGATGTTCCCTCCACGTTTTTCTAAGAGTCCCTTCACACTCGGGTAGTGTAGCATCTTCGGTGCCGTTCATGGAAGCACAACACTGCCACTCACCGAGATACCCGGTCATAAAAGAACATATCATTCGTCCACGGAAACATTATTGGGTTGTGCAGAAAAAGGAAGTATTGAGGTTTTTTATTTATTTGTTTGTTCATTTATTTGGATTTATATCCCATCCTCCCAGGAGAGCTCAGAGAGGGTGACAAGTCTACATTCATAACAAAGCATGGTAAAAAATATAACATGACAAACTTGGTATGGTGTGACATAGCATGATGAGCAATGTATGACACAACATAGGATGGCAGCTTAGCAGGACAAACATACCCCCCCCATGTTATAAAACTGCAATAGCGCTGAATGCTCATGACCCTCATGAGCGTCAGGATCAGTGCAGAGAATTCAGTGAACCGGCCTACGCTAAAAAATGCTATTGCGGTTTTGTAAAAGCGGGAGACAATCTTATATATACAACGTTAACATAGTATGGCAAAGTCAAAAAAGACCCAAATACTTACCAGTTCAAAAAACCTGTATATATATATCTAGGGGGTTATCTCTCATTGAATAAAATTGCTGTGTTACCCCAAAAAATGAATAAATTTTTGGTTAGAGTTGTGAATCCTCGACTAAAGGAGCCAACAAGGATCCAAGATGGCCACGTGCTGATGAGAGTGAGTGAGACGCCGCCAGAGATTCTAACGAACAACATTTACCTAGTGCCGTTTCGATGCCGAAAAGGAGAGGGAAAGGCGCTTCTGGAGCCTCGAGGCGCCTGGAGACTCCTCTTCAGATGTCCATGGAGGATTTTTTGCGGCGTCTGAACCAAGAGGCAGTAGCTGCATCGGGGAGTCGCCTGCTGGAATCGCCGGGAAGGAGTGAGGTCGCGGCAAGCTTCCCTGGGCTAGAGTCGACTCTGAGCCCCGACGCTAGAACCCCGCCCCCTCAGCCGCAGCGTGCTAGCTCTCCACGGGAGAGTAGTCAGTCTGAGGAGGCAGACTTCGTTTCCCGGGAGGCTGGAATGGGCAAAGCACTGGAGGAAGACGAGACTGCGGAGGGGACTTGAAATGGAGCAAGGTTTCCAGAGAGAGAAGACTGCCACTGCTGTGGAAGCTGGGACAATGCAAGCAAGTATATTCTCTGTTCCTAAACCCATGAATGTTACCCTAGACTCAATTTGGGACTTGGTAATTACTCTGGGACAAACATTGTCACCACAAATTAAAGTACTAGAAGAGAAATATTTAGAACAAAGAAATGAAATAAATAGACTTAAACAGGAAAATATATCGATGAAAAATAATGTGGAAAAAATAGATAAAAAGATAACTGAAGTAACTCAAATCCAAACGACACTGATTAAGGACAATCTTAATCTTAGGAGAAAGGTGGAAATGATGGAAAATAATATGCGATTGAATAACCTTAGATTTTTGAACTTCCCAAAGATCCCTTCTTTATCAGCAAAAGAAGTTTTGAAAAAGTACTTTTGTGAAGTTCTTAATGTTCCTAATGATGCCTTTCCTCCTTTTTCCAAAATATATTATTTGCCAACATCAAAAAATTCGGAAGAACAGCGTCCACTAGAACAACAAGGTCAGGGTGAACAAATGGATATAACATTATTATTGGAATCTTCAATGAGGGAGGTAGCTATTCCAGCTACCCTATTGGCTACGGTGGTTTTATCACCAGATAAAAATTGGATATTACAGCTTTATTTTAAGAATAGACATAAAGAATTTCTTGGACATAAAGTTCAAATATTTCTGGATGTGACAAGGGAGTCTCAGAAACGAAGGAAGGAATTTTTGCTTCTTAAGCCTGGGGTCACTGCAATGGGGGCATCATTTCTTTTACGATACCCTTGCAAATGCATTGTAAAGTACAAATCTTGTAATTATATTTTCTTTGAACCCTCTCAGTTGACAGGATTTCTCTCCAGGAGGGGCCTTGAAGGGGATAAAGAAAATCTCAATGTATAAATTTACTCTTGGTCCATTCTCATCTGACCGCCTAATTGCAATTTGAATTTATTCTTTTTCTTTTAATAGTTTCTCACTCAGGAACATCTTGGATCTCAATTTTGGGACTTTAATTTTGATGAGTAAATAGTAATTTTGTCATATAGTTGTTACTTCATTTGTTTTATATTATGCTGACTCAATCATATTCTGTACAAGAAGTTTATTCTTGATAATATGTTCAAAATATAAATAAAGAAGAAAAAAAAAAAAGAGTTGTGAATCCTCAGTGTGAGGTAATAAGCTCTACAGAGAAAGGACCTGAAACAGGAACGAGCTCCAACGTTTAACCCAGCCTCGGTTTTACCAGGGGAGAACCTTTGTCACTAATTAGGCCACACACCATCACAGGATTTCACAAGTGCAATCAAAATCATAATAGAAGTGAAATGACATTGAAAAATTCTAAACACAAAGGCCCTGATTCTATAAACGGCACCTAAATCACGCCTAACGCTGAGCGTGACTTAAGCGTCCAAACTAAGTGGATAATGAGCCTTTTAAGAGCCTTAACGAGCGATAATTGGCACTAAGGCGCATTCTTAATTTCATGGACACCCATTTGTAAAAGTAGCACCTAACTCGATAGGTGTGGGCGTGGAATGGGCATGGTGTGGGTGAGGCTTCAATATATAGAAACATAGAAAATGACGGCAGAAAAGGGCCATCGGCCCAACAAGTCTGCCCACTCTAAGGACCCTCCCCCCTAAGTACTTCCTCGAAGTGAACTCACATGTTATCCCATTTTTTCTTAAAATCATTCCAATGATCAACCACCCTTTCTGTGAAGAAATACTTCCTAGTGTCGCTATGAAATCTCCCACCCCTGATTTTCAACGGATGCTCCTCTTGTTGCCGTAGGTCCTGTAAGGAAAAAGATATCTTCTTATATCGCAATATGGCCAGTAACATATTTGTTAAACCACTAATAATTTATTTAGAGGCCAAAACGTGAAACTAATAGTAAATATATTAAAAATGCGTTTTGTTAAATTCAGTTATAAGCAGGGATTCATTCAGACCAAAACATATAATAAAGCTGACAAACTGAAAATCAAAAAAGATGAAAAGGAGAAAAATAAACCTCAATTGAGGGTCGTTGGGACTACACAAGTACCCAACCATCCACTCATCATCACGGGTTTATAAAAAACTCCAAAACATGTATAAATAATCACTTTTCATATCTTTCATTCACACGAGGTCTTCTTTTTGTTATTTTTCACAGTCTTTTTTATGTGTATATGATTTCAATTTAAATGTCAAGCAATGAACAAGGCCCGAATCCCAAGCTTAACTACATTAATTGGCGAGGACTACAGCTGAATATAATCAGTATAAGCAGTTTTTAGAGATATGCAGCATATGTATGAAATCGTGAAAAAATACACTCATCTGAAATTGAGGTTTTTCGCCAAAAGGCTTCCAATTCAAGATCCCGACAGAAAAGACTTTCTGTTTCGCCCGGCGAGGGCTACTTCAGGGGAACAATATCAACTCCAATATCTCTCTGCTTCTAATCATCTGCTGGAAATAAAGCCGACTCCTCTCAAGACGGTACAGGGACTGAAAGACGCGCCCGGCTCGAATAAAACACGAACCGGGCGTCTTGACGTCATCAACTACGTGATGCATGATAGGTCAAACATACTCACTACCAACTAGCTACTAAACAGGCCCCAAGAAGGATCCTAAGGGATGGATTTCAAAGGAACGGCTGCCATTCATAAGCTGTATTAAGGCCAACTGGCTCTAAGGTTTGTAACCGGCTAATCCATTGTTGTTCCTTCTGCCATAGCATTCTTCTACTGTCCCCTCTTCTCTGTGTAGGGCGTAAAAGTTGTTTGAACACTCAGAAATTAACAGCCCCGATAGTGGCTCACTGCACCCAATTTGGTCATAGATTTGAGAACCTAAAGTGTTGGGTTATTGAGAAATTACGCCCTACACAGAGAAGAGGGGACAGTAGAAGAATGCTATGGCAGAAGGAACAACAATGGATTAGCCGGTTACAAACCTTAGAGCCAGTTGGCCTTAATACAGCTTATGAATGGCAGCCGTTCCTTTGAAATCCATCCCTTAGGATCCTTCTTGGGGCCTGTTTAGTAGCTAGTTGGTAGTGAGTATGTTTGACCTATCATGCATCACGTAGTTGATGACGTCAAGACGCCCGGTTCGTGTTTTATTCGAGCCGGGCGCGTCTTTCAGTCCCTGTACCGTCTTGAGAGGAGTCGGCTTTATTTCCAGCAGATGATTAGAAGCAGAGAGATATTGGAGTTGATATTGTTCCCCTGAAGTAGCCCTCGCCGGGCGAAACAGAAAGTCTTTTCTGTCGGGATCTTGAATTGGAAGCCTTTTGGCGAAAAACCTCAATTTCAGATGAGTGTATTTTTTCACGATTTCATACATATGCTGCATATCTCTAAAAACTGCTTATACTGATTATATTCAGCTGTAGTCCTCGCCAATTAATGTAGTTAAGCTTGGGATTCGGGCCTTGTTCATTGCTTGACATTTAAATTGAAATCATATACACATAAAAAAGACTGTGAAAAATAACAAAAAGAAGACCTCGTGTGAATGAAAGATATGAAAAGTGATTATTTATACATGTTTTGGAGTTTTTTATAAACCCGTGATGATGAGTGGATGGTTGGGTACTTGTGTAGTCCCAACGACCCTCAATTGAGGTTTATTTTTCTCCTTTTCATCTTTTTTGATTTTCAGTTTGTCAGCTTTATTATATGTTTTGGTCTGAATGAATCCCTGCTTATAACTGAATTTAACAAAACGCATTTTTAATATATTTACTATTAGTTTCACGTTTTGGCCTCTAAATAAATTATTAGTGGTTTAACAATAATTAAGGCAATTAGCGATGGCACAGCTATGGGATAGTGGCTTTGGCTTCTCGGATGGTCAGAGGACTGAAATATTGCAAGCACCAGCATTGTCTACTAATGAAGCAACACATGATACTGATTTGGCATGGTTAGACATAGATAAAATAATGAAACAAATAATACAGATGGAATTACAAAGTGCTAGTTTAGTGGAATATTGTAAGAACGAAATAATCCCACGTGGGTTGAGAATGAGGACGGCTCCGCAAATGTTTATTGATAACACTGATTTCATAACAATCTGGAATCAGATTCTGAATCGCTGCTCGTTGGATCTAATGTTACTATTGATTAAAACATTACAAACTAAGATACAGGAGAATAAAGGAAAATATGACGAATTAATAACAGAAGCTCGCAAAAATAATGATTTTGAAAATAAATTAATAGATTCTAACTCTAAAATGGATAAATTTCGCAGAGAAGTGAGAACTAACAAACTTAAGAAGTTTCAAAGAGACCAGAAAGATTACCAGACAGGATACGTGTATAGATGGATGAGTGTGAATTATAAACCAAAAACAGTGAGGTTCACCACTTCAGGGGAATCTTCAGATATCGCAAATAGTGAAAGTACCTCTACTTCGGAGGAGCCGGATGGGGATCAAGGCCAAACCAGACAAACCGTAGGATATACACGAGGAGGAAGAAACACTCGAGGCAGAGGGTCATATCGGGGGCGGTCACGTGCCCGGACACAGAGGAGACGGAATCATTAGTTATTAATATTTCTCAGAAAATATTGTCTACAGATGAAATTTCTCTATTATCTAAGGGACTGACTTTCGTTCCAACAGTGGCTCATAATGCATTTCAAGCTCAAATCGACTTGGAAAAATTTCTTCGGAGATTAAATTTATGCTCCTTTTTCCATGAACATCCTAGTACAGCATTAGATAGTTCCTGTGTACAACCTAAATCAAAATGGAACCCCCCTGGTCCTATGAACCCTGTTATCATGGCTTTCAAAACCCTTATGATCCAAGAACTTTATAGTATTAACGAAACAGCTAAAGTTCAAAGAGGTGTTCATAACTTATCTTCAGTAGAATATGGAGCCCTTCAAAAATTGAGAAATGATCCAACTATTGTGATCAGAAGGGCGGATAAGGGGGGTGCAGTAGTGGTTTGGAGTTGTGATCTCTATATCACGGAAGCTAATTCTCAATTGTGTAATCACGATACATATCTGAAATTAGATCAAGATCCTTCAATGGAAATCTTTGAAAAGATTTTTAACATCTGTGCAGATGCACTGAAAAACGGTTTTCTTACTAAAAAAGAATACCAATTTCTCACTCCTCAGCATTTCAAAGTACCTATATTTTATTTGCTACCAAAAATCCATAAGAACATTCAGTGTCCGCCAGGCAGACCAATAGTATCAGCTCGCGATTCACTATTGGAAAGGACAAGTAAATATATAGATAAACAATTACAAATCTTTTTGAAAACCATTAAATCATATTTACAAGATACTACACATTTTTTGAAATTACTTAGTGAGTTGGAATCCACATTACCTATGGAGTGCATTATGGTGACATTCGATGTGTGTTCATTATACACATGTATCCCACAAGAAGAAGCTCTAGTAATATTAGAAGCTTTATGGAATTCTCAGTATGTTCAAGATAATAGACATACGAAGTTTTTGAGAGATCTTTGTGAAATTGCATTGAAAAATAATTACTTTATTTTCAATGGTGAATTCTTTAAGCAGCTGTCTGGAATAGCAATGGGTGCTTCATTCGCTCCAACAATTGCGAATTTGTATATGTCGTGGTTCGAAGAAACTTTGATTTACACCATGCCAGAATTTCACCATGTTTTTAAGTGGTGGAGATTTATTGACGATATTTTTATCATCTGGTTGGGGACTAGGCAACAACTTATAGAATTTAATGATAAAATGAATCATTGTCATCACTCCATTAAATTCACCATGACATATAGTGTTGAGAACATCAGCTTTTTAGATGTGGAAATATATATGAAAAATCAGCACATTGAAACTTCAGTCCATCGCAAGAAAACTGACAGAAACACGTTGCTTAAATTTAATAGCATGCATCCAATTCATCTTAAAAATAGCATTCCTTTTGCGCAGTTTCTCAGGTATCGTCGTATCTGTAATACCAAGGATAAATTCATACAAGAAGCAAAGATATTGGAACATAAATTACTACTAAGAGATTATCCTAAAAACATAGTTAAACGAGCTAAAAAACGTGCGCTATATAATCCTAGAGAAACATTGCTAGACTACAAAAGACCTCATTCAAATGATGTTATAATTCCATGTGTGATTAAACAAACTCGTATGTCATCACAAGTGATCAAGAAATACAAAAAACACCTTCCCTTATTGAAAACGCTTCCTTGTTTTGAAAACAAAAGATTTATTTTTTCACAATCAAGAAATAAAAATCTTAGTGACTTATTATGCCATACATCTAAAGAAGATTTTATGGAAGGGAACCCGGATAACATCCAGGGTCACAAACCCTGTGGACATTGTTCAAATTGTGACATCATGCTGACTATTTCCAGCTTTATTAATCCCAGTGATGGCAAGAGTATTGTTTTACACCAGACGTCCTCATGCCAATCTATGAATTTAATATATGCGATTCAATGTCCATGTGACCGTTTATACATAGGGCAAACATCAAGGACCTTAACCACTAGAATTACGGAACATAAAAGTTGTTTGAACACTCAGAAATTAACAGCCCCGATAGTGGCTCACTGCACCCAATTTGGTCATAGATTTGAGAACCTAAAGTGTTGGGTTATTGAGAAATTACGCCCTACACAGAGAAGAGGGGACAGTAGAAGAATGCTATGGCAGAAGGAACAACAATGGATTAGCCGGTTACAAACCTTAGAGCCAGTTGGCCTTAATACAGCTTATGAATGGCAGCCGTTCCTTTGAAATCCATCCCTTAGGATCCTTCTTGGGGCCTGTTTAGTAGCTAGTTGGTAGTGAGTATGTTTGACCTATCATGCATCACGTAGTTGATGACGTCAAGACGCCCGGTTCGTGTTTTATTCGAGCCGGGCGCGTCTTTCAGTCCCTGTACCGTCTTGAGAGGAGTCGGCTTTATTTCCAGCAGATGATTAGAAGCAGAGAGATATTGGAGTTGATATTGTTCCCCTGAAGTAGCCCTCGCCGGGCGAAACAGAAAGTCTTTTCTGTCGGGATCTTGAATTGGAAGCCTTTTGGCGAAAAACCTCAATTTCAGATGAGTGTATTTTTTCACGATTTCATACATATGCTGCATATCTCTAAAAACTGCTTATACTGATTATATTCAGCTGTAGTCCTCGCCAATTAATGTAGTTAAGCTTGGGATTCGGGCCTTGTTCATTGCTTGACATTTAAATTGAAATCATATACACATAAAAAAGACTGTGAAAAATAACAAAAAGAAGACCTCGTGTGAATGAAAGATATGAAAAGTGATTATTTATACATGTTTTGGAGTTTTTTATAAACCCGTGATGATGAGTGGATGGTTGGGTACTTGTGTAGTCCCAACGACCCTCAATTGAGGTTTATTTTTCTCCTTTTCATCTTTTTTGATTTTCAGTTTGTCAGCTTTATTATATGTTTTGGTCTGAATGAATCCCTGCTTATAACTGAATTTAACAAAACGCATTTTTAATATATTTACTATCAGTAACATATTTGAACATCTCTATCATGTCTCCCCTCTCTCTGCGTTCCTCACGAGAGTATAGCTGCAACTTACCTAGACGTCCTTTGATTAATTTACATAACACTGAGCGACCTAGAGCATCCATATATATTATGCCTATATTGTAGGCAAATAAAAACCAGGTCTTAGTTTGGGCTTCAAATAGATCTGAGTTCTATGGAAGGAATTTAAGCACTGTTTGGATGTCCTTAATTCAATTTGCTAAATAGCTCCCTGGGTTTTTATTTTTGCTTTATTAAGTTTAAAATACATTTAATAAGGCACCACATAAACAGGGTAAATCAAAACAGATATATTGCATGCAAAACCTTCTATTTTGTGGACAAACAGCAATGCTATTTGCTAATTAGAGAAAAAGATCCATTAACTGAAGCACAGCATATGAACAACACAGCTTTATGCTTGTTGATAAAAAGCTACCCTTTTTTTCTGACTAAACAGTGCTCCAATCTGCTCATTCTTGAAAGCAAAGAAAACACATGAAAAAAAAAATATAGATTGCAAACATAACTTCATTTGCAGAAGCTTAAAAACAGATACAAACCTTAGCATGGCTTCTACTTCATTGCAAATGGAGGTGTGCAGCTGCACAATGGTGGCCTCATTGTGAGATCATCAAGGTGCACCTGCAAGATAGAATGCCACAATTAAAATATGTGCTGGGGGAGCTGAACCCACAACCTCTGGAAGATGAGCACAGGGCTTTTACTCATCGAGCTATAGCAGCTTCCAGACAGGTGTGTCTGACTGCCCTGTGATATGATAGCTTAGCAGATCCCAGAATCGTTTAAAAATAATATATTTAGCTATGCACCAAAAAGATCTTTGCGTTCTGAGAATTTAGCTTTACTGAGGACGTCTGTGAATTCAAGACTTGTTGAGACTGGTAAAATGACTTTCTGTTGTGCAGGAGTTAAGATATGGAACTCCTTGGTGGGTCAGATCCGAAATTGCTGTGAAAAGGGCAGGTTTAGAAAATTACTTAAGATGCAGTTATTTGTAGATGCCTTTTTCTAGCTATCTCTAGTAAAATTGATGAAGTATCCACGATCTTTAGTTTCCAAATTATATCTTTCTGAGGATTGTTTGCATGTTTATTTTATCACATGGCTATTTTACCATGTGTTTATTTTTATATTATGTATGTAAATTATGTAAACCGCTTAGTTTTAAACGGTGTATATACATTTTTAAAATAAATAATAAATAAATATAATAGTGTAGAGTAGGGTTACCAGACATGTTTTTCCAGACATGTCCTCCTTTTGAGGAGATGTCCGGGTGTCCAGATGGCTTTCCAAAACCCGGCACTTTGTCAAATCGCATCGGGCAGGGAGGAAATCCACCCATGTGTACAGGCTAAAGAACTTAGAAAAGAAATAAAAGCCCAGACATAAGATGCATTGATACCCAGTTGTTGTAAACATTAATGACTGCTGTAGAATACTGTGAAAACTGAACGCAGAGGAGGGAGGGGGAGGATGTGGTGCAGCCTTAGTGGCACTGCAGTAGAAGTAGCTGGGGAACACTGTTTCAGGCTACAGAGCTTGGAATGTTCTGGCCAAAGGAGGAGGTCTTCAGCTGGCTGGACTTGGAGATCCCCACCAGCTCAGGTGGGCATTTGGGGGGAGAGGGAGAAATTTGGAGCCTCTCCATGTTGGGCTTAGCCCCCCTTCCCCTCAAAAAAAAAAAATCAGCCCTCTGGCTCCACCACTGGCAGAATGTGAAATGTGCAGGTGGCCCAATGAACTCCGGGTCTCCTTCGTACATGTGGTGTCACTACAAATGCACAAGGGAACATTTGCACCATCTCCAAGACTATCTAGTTTTATTGATAAGATTATGGCTTTATATCAAATAACTCTTGTCAAGCAGTATATTGTTTTGTTATCCAGCTGGACTTAGTCGGATGGAATTTAACCCTTTGGTTATTAAAGAATTGCTCCAAGATTGGTGGCTTTCGTGTGCAGGCACTAGTTAATGTTACATCATAACAGACTAGCTATATCGTGTCTCCTCCTTACCATTGTCTCGGCCACTGTAGTGGCACTTGAATTTTGTCATGGTTTTTGCTTACCGGCACCACTGCTGATAGGTGGGCATGTTAAACACTTCCTGTGAGCCTCCCTCCTACCAGCTTCCTGTCATGATTCCTGTCATTCAGCTTTTGGCTTTCTCTGCTCCAGCAGCTGGTCAGTTTTTTGCAGACGCAGTTTGTCAAGAGCCAGCCTGGGTTTGTCTGGCATATGGTAAATAGGTGCTCATGAGGCAGGCCCAAGCCTAGAGCATCAGAGCCGGGTGCTAGCATTCTGTACCAAGCCAACTCGCCCTTCAAAGGAATTTCAGAATGAGGTCAACAATATTTACATAGCATAATTCTTTCTTGGCCACACCTGTTGTTTAGAGTTGAGAGAAGCCCTTGGTGAATTTCACATGTACACATACATGTCTGCATGTGTTCCTGTGCTGGGAACAGTTCTGAATTAAAGGCAGGGGCTTTAATGTCTCGGCTTTCCCAATGCTACACCTCAAATTTGTTTCACCTTCCTCAGGTGGGCTGTTAGTGAACTTCCTGGACTGACAGAGGTGCCAGCTGGACTAGAACTGGGCTGACTGGTCTGGTTTGGTATGGTGGGGCTGGCACAGTAGGACTGAAGGAGGAGCCTAATGGTTAGGGCAGC
Organism: Geotrypetes seraphini; assembly: GCF_902459505.1. NCBI lineage: Eukaryota > Metazoa > Chordata > Amphibia > Gymnophiona > Dermophiidae > Geotrypetes > Geotrypetes seraphini. Next base: position 32,189,844 of record NC_047101.1, on the reverse strand, counting down.
AGACTGAGATCCTGAGAAACTGGGTTCAGTTCCCACTGCAGCTCCTTGTGTCCTTGGGCAAGTCACTTAACCCTCCATTGCCCGTGCTATAAAGCTTAGGGATCGAGAAAGTACCTGCATATACTGTGTACTCCATGATTGAAAATCCCTATAAATCTCAGGCCCAAATCTCAAGAAGGGGAAACAAAAGATTTTGCAGAGAAGTGTAAAAACTTTCTTCAAATATTTATAGATGACGTTTTTTTCACTGTAATATTTATTATAGACCAATGATAGATTAGTAGTTGAGCTGGAATTGAGATGAATTGTTTCTTGGGTCACAACCCTACTTAGACACAGATATATAGGGGTAGGGTTATCAGATTTTGCATCTGGAAAAAGAGGATGTGTGGCCACGTTCCATTCCACCCACCCTCAACTCCAGCCCCACGCAAACCTCGTCTCTTCAGGCAGATGCACTCCAGACTCGGCTCCGATCTCAACAGCTTTTCAAAATCCAAAGTCCTAAAAAGAGGGCATGTCCGGGTAAACCTTTTCCTAAGGCACGCATTAGCTGCGGGCTCATTGCATACCACCAAAAAAGACATTTTATATTTTTAGTGTGGGGCCGTATCTGGGGACAGAGAGTAGGCGTGCCCTGCGCCAATCAACATGTAGGCATCAGCACATGTCCAATTAGAGCAGGATCCCTCAGTGATACGAGAGTGCTCAAGCGCTAATGGCCGTGCGTTAATTTCTAAATTAGCGCAGGCCACTTTTTAGCATAGCTTCGTAAAAGTGCCCTGTAATATTTCCTGAATCTGGCTTCCCACCCCAACTTTTAGCTCTGCGTTTTATTGTTATTTTTGGCTTTGTTCAGTTTGAGTTTTACCTGTTTTATGTGAAATATATTCACCACCTAGTGATACTCTTACAGAGCGATTGACAACATATTTTGTTCGCTTTCTGTCTCGTCCTCCCTAAAGAGCTCATAACGGGTTACAGGTTAACATACATAATATACAGTAAACAGGTTACAATTTTCCTTTGGTACAGTACAAGTTCTTATCCTAACTTGACACAGGATCTAATACCAATACAGTCAAATCTTGGTTTACGAGTGCTGCGGTTTGCGAGTGTTTTGCAAGACGAGCAAAACATTTGCAAAATCTGCGCCTCAGAAACCGAACTTGACTCGATGTACGAGCGCCCCCCTCCCCACCATGATCCGGCATCCCCCACTCACCCACCCACCCAAACACATTCTCTTACCCCTATCTGGCATCGGCACCAGCACCAACACACAGGACATGCTGGTGCCGGTGCCCGAAGATTTCCCTCTTACTTGTGCTGGGCCTTGAGCATCTGCGCATGCTCAAGGCCTTCTAGTTCTCGCTCTCTCCGAGATTCTCCAGGAGGGAGGTAACACGAGCGGGGGGATGCCGGATTGGGGGGGGTGGAGCAGCGCCGGTGGCTTCGGGAGGGGGGTAAGGTGGAGCAGCACCGGTGGCCTCAGGGGGGGATAAGGTGGAGCAGTGCCGGTGGCCACGGGAAGGGGGGGGGAGGAGGTGGAATGAATCAAGCGAGTTTCCCTTACATCCTATGGGGAAACTCGCTTTGATATATGAGTAAATTGGTTTACGAGCATGCTTCTGGAACGAATTATGCTCGTAAACCAAGGTTCCACTTTATATGTAAAATACAGTGTAGAGATTAAGAGCTCCTTTTACAAAGGTGCGTTAGGGCTTTAACACACGGAATAGCGCACGCTAGACCTTAACGCCAGCATTGAGCTGGCGTTAGCTCTAGAAGCGTAGCACGGGTTTAGCGTGCGTTAATTTCTTAAACGCACCTTAGTAAAAGGAGCCCTCAATTTGACACGAGTTACAGTGCAAGATAGATAGTGTTAAGTGAATGTCCTTGATATTTGGATGCTATCTGGTATTATCTATGTCCGTAGGATGTGTACATTGCAGGTGTGAAAATTTACAGCTGCTCCACAGCAAATTACCATATTTAAAAAAAAATCTTTGCCCATACTTGCAGAACCTGTCCAAACTCAGCTCTGGTAGACACCTACTGGCAATGCCTCATAATTTGTAGTTTTTGGTGTATTCATTTATTTTGTGCCTTAACCAAGGTGGATTGCAAAAGAAACCTACATCAATATAAAATCAACAAAATAATTTACCTGTTTGTCTGTCTAGATTGTAAGCTCTTTTGAGCAGGGACTGTCTTCTTTGTGACTTTGTACAGCATTGCTTACGTCTGGTAATGCTATAGAAATATTAGTAGTAATCTATATATATAAAATCGGAGGTATGTATGTGTGTATGTATATGTGTGTGTATGTGCCGCGATCACGCAAAAACGGCTTGACCGATTTGAACGAAACTTGGTATGCAGATCCCTCACTACCTGGGATGATATGTTCTGGGGGTCTCGCGGCCCACCTGCACACGTGGCCGGAGCTACAAACAGAAAATCAGATTTCACCCATTCATGTCAATGGAAAAAATGTAAAAAGCTGCCATTCTCACAGTAATTCAAAAATGGCTTGACCGATTTGAACGAAACTTGGTATGCTGATCCCTCACTACCTGGGGTGATATGTTCTGGGGGTCTCGCGGCCCACCTGCACACGTGGGCGGAGCTACAAACAGAAAATCAGATTTCATCCATTCATGTCAATGGAAAAAATGTAAAAAGCTGTCAACGCAAAAACGGCTTGCCCGATTTGAACGAAACTTGGTGTGCAGATCCCTCACTACCTGGGGTGATATGTTCTGGGGGTCTTGCGGCCCACCTGCACATGTGGGCGGAGCTACAACCTGAAAATCAGATTTCACCCATGCATATCAATGGCAAAAATGTAAAAAGCTGCCAACGAAAAAACGGCTTGCCCGATTTGAACGAAACTTGGTATGCAGATCCCTCACTACCTGGGGTGATATGTTCTGGGGGTCTCGCGGCCCTCCTGCACACGTGGGGGGAGCTACAAACAGAAAATCATATTTCACCCATTCATGTCAATGGAAAAATGTAAAAAGCTGCCAACGAAAAAACGGCTTGCCCGATTTGAACGAAACTTGCTATGCAGATCCCTCACTACCTGGGGTGATATGTTCTGGGGGTCTCGCGGCCCACCTGCACACGTGGGCGGAGCTTCAAACAGAAAATCAGTTTTCACCCATTCAAGTCAATGGAAAAATTGTAAAAAGCTGCCAACGCAAAAACGGCTTGCCCGATTTGAACGAAACTTGCAACACATCTTCCTTTTCAGTTTAAGAGCTTGCAAATTCCAGTGAGACTTGCCTTCTCTATCACAATCAACAAATCACAGGGATAGACTATTACATACTGTGGAGTGGATTTAAGATCCCCCTGTTTTTCCCATGGTCAACTCTATGTTGCTTGATCAAGGGTGGGTTCACCCAAGAATTTATATGTTCTTGCTCCTGGAGGTGAAATTAAAAATGTTGTTTATAATCAAGTTTTGTGTTAGTTGTATTGTATTCATTTTGTCAAATCTTTCACATTATAATTTGAATATTGTACTTTTTATAAAGCTGTAAAAAAATATTTTCATTCACCACTATAAAGTATCTTTATTTGAATCCATTTACAGTGTTATTGCTATAATTAAATACCCGTGCAACGCCGGGGCATCAGCTAGTAGTACTATATACAGAAAGCTGAAGTCTTGTGTGGGTTGTTACCTGTGTTGAGCGAGTTTGGGAGTTTGATTTGGGAAACTTTTGGAACTGAAGTGTGCGGCCATCGCTCTCAGCAGCAGTTTCACAGTCTCTGTATTATTTGGCTCATAGGGCCTTATGGACTCTTTTCCAAAGTGCAGAGCTGATGCTTCTAAAAAAATGCTGGACTTGTGGGTCTGCTGAGATGAATTTAAAACCATTTTGGGAGTCAGTATGGGATAGAATCTTTGGTTTTTAAACTTTTTCAACTCTGGAATGATCTCCCCTTTTTTTTAAGGAGTTCCAGTTCATTTCAATTTTTCCGTAAATCTTTAAAAACTACTCTATTTGTTTGAAAATTAATTCTTTTGAAATTTTGATGTTATCTTCTATTTGTCATTTGTAAATCATTTCCTGTTTATTTAATTGCTGCAAACCGAGTCGAGCCTTCTCAGAATGATGACTCGGTAGACAAAGTTAAGCTTTAGTTTAGTTCAGAATTATAAATATTAGGAATTTGCTCCGTGCTCAATTCCATTGCAATCCGTTGTTGTATCTCATTTATTAAGTAAGGAGCATGCTAAGCTCTTTGATTCACTCCTGGACTCTGTAGTCCATACCTGAGTGGAAAGACAATGCGGGTGGATTCAGTATGTCTCACCAGGAAGTAAAAAGAAATTGCCGCAGTTAAGAGACGGAGCTTTTCAGTGTTTAGAAAGATCTGAAGTAGAGAATGACACGAGGACAAATTTTTCCCCATGCCCGCAGGAACTAATCTAATCTAATCTTCTATTTCTGCGTTGCTCATTCCTAGGTAGGTTCAAGGTGACTTAAAGAGGGGGGGAGAAGAGAAGAGGAGGGAGAGGGGTGGAGGAGGAGGAGAGGATACAGTTGATTAAGTGTCAAATAGGTGAGTTTTCAGTTTCTTCCGGAATATGGTGTAGTAGGAACTCAATTTTCCCGCCCGGTCTCCACGAGTTTTATCCCTGTCCCTGCCTCATTTCTGTAAGCTGTGCCATAACCGCTCAAGCCTCGAACACTTATGATTTTAAAGTGTTTCAGGTTTGTGCAGATGACGACAAAGCTTGCAGGAAATGGGGCAGGGGCAGGAAAAGAACTCGCGGGGATGGGAAAAATGTGGATTGATCTATGAAGAGGGTTGAATTCTGGTCTTTGTTAAAAGGGTCTATGCATTACATTTGTTAGATCTGGGGCTTTGGGGGTTTAGTTTTTTGCACTATATTATATTTTATTTAGGGGTTTTGTTTTTTTAGCATTTCTATTTGTGAAAATAAAAAATTTAAACTAGAAAAATAGCATTTACCAACAAATGCCAACATTTAAATCACTGTCACCAAGCAATCATTTGACGCGATTGATATGCATGGGAATGGGCTGTTTTGGAAGAATAACTATGTGCCTTTTCTGTTTCAGATTCACCAAACCTCTGACCTTTGCAGACTGCATCGGCGATGAGCTGCCGCTGGGATGGGAGGAATCTCACGACAAGCAAGTTGGAACTTACTATATTGACCACAACAGTCGTGAGTGCTTTAGAGCTATTTGATGCAAGCGCGTGAGGAAGGGATTGGCGAAGTCTTAAATCAGTGTATAGGGCACTAGTGAACTAGAAGAAAAAGTCTCCCCTGGCCCAAGTCGAGTAAGGGGAAGAGACAGCCCTGACAAGGCCACCTAATAAATTATTATTAGTGAATTAGTGTACTGGCACAAGCTGTGCTGATTCTGCGATGGGGCAGTATGTGGGGGTAGGGGGAGGTGGACAGAAGCTTGTACTGCTGACGCCGGCAATGTACCTGTCTTAATTGCAGAGTGATGCATTTTGGGTGCAGAACGCTTTGGAGGAGGGATAATTACTGAGGTTCACACCGAAATAGGAAAGAGTCTATGCTATAACTATACACTTCTCCCTCCGTATTCGCGGTTTCAACATTCACGGTTTCGATTATTCACGGTTTTTAGCTTGCTGGCTCCTCCCACCCCAATTATGTCAGCATGCATAGAGAAATCGCTGATTCCAAGTGTTTACAGAGCTAATTCCCAGCACTTTCTTCACCGTGTTTTGCCTCTCCTTGAGGAACAGGCCAGGTCTCCCACCTTGTTATTCGCGGTTTCACCATATTCACGATGGTTTTTAATAGAAAACCGCAAATAACATGAAAAAGTTATTTGCGGTTTTTTTGTATTTACGGTTCTGTTAATCCCCTATCACAGCAAATACGGAGGGAGAAGTGTATCTGATGATTTCAAGGTAGCAAACAATATGGCAGCCAGAGCTAGATGGATCCTACAGATCCTTCCATTACTTTTACATACTCATACATCATGGTATGTCCGAGTTCATTCACTAGTACAGCACCATTTAGTCTTTATTATGAGGCCAACTTTCCCTCCATCCCTTTCAGTTAAGCTAGGGAGTCCCATCTGTGAGAATATGCTGTCTGCTTGTCCTGGGATAAAACACAGTTACTTACCTGTAACAGGTGTTATCCAGGGACAGCAGGAAGATATTATCACAGCCCGCCCACTTTCCCTAGTTGGCTTCTTTACTTGGGCATAGAACTGATGACTTTACGAGCCAGCGTCGGGTGGAAAGGCACGCGTGGTGCGGGCAGTCTCGAAGCTTCGCGAAAAGCTTAAAGTGACAGTACACTTTAGCACTGTCCGTACCAGGCTCCATAGATGATGTCGCCCATCGGTGAGAATATCTGCCTGCTGCCCCTGGATAACACCTGTTACAGGTAAGTAACTGTGCTGTACCTGAATAAATTCATGTTAACCATTCTGAGCTCCCCTAGGAAAAACAGTATAGAAAATCGAATAAATAAAATTAATAATCTAGGCCGCTGACAATCTAATCGAGGTACATAGGCAAAACAAACGAGAGATTTCAGGCTATTTGTCTCCTGAGTCTCTACCTGTTCTGCGGATATATGCCATTTTTCTAGATATTAACCCTGTACCTCTCCCAACTTCTCCATGTGATACAGACTTTAATAACATTATTCAAAGCATTTCAAGTTTATGCCTTTTGGAGAGAATGTGCTTTCTTTTGTGTAGAAGCTGATGTATGCCTGCCTTTGTACGCACTATAAGGTGTTCCGTCATGTCTCCGATGCTTGACTGTGTCTAGGGTAGTGTAAAAGGTTCCTGTTGGACTTTGAAGATCGGGGTTCTGGAACTGACTTTGTGGTTTAATAAATCAAAGCCTTGTGATATGTTTAAAGCAGTCATGCGTGTTCTTTGTACTCTGCGCAAATTGATCACGCAGTCTGGGCCAGAGAGATTAGAGCGGGGAATGTCCAGTGCTTCCTCTTTCCTGCTCTGCTGCTCGTTGACAGCTCAAAACTGCTGAGACGTCATTGCTAGCACGTATAGTCCCACCGGGATTGTTAGTAGGTAGGAGGTGCCTGTTTTTCCAGTGATTCTCTGCTTGCTCTTACTAAATTGCCTTGGTGGTTTTATATTTCAAGTTGTTCTGGATCTGCTCCAGTCTGGTTTCCGCCTTTACATTCCACAGAAGTAACCTTTGCCAAAGTCTCCTGTGATGACTTTATGGCCAAGGCCAGGGGCCTTTTCTTAGCCCTTAGCCTCCTTGATCTATCAACTGATTGCAAAGAGAGTAGATTTTGGGTTGGATTTCCCCAGACATGACCTCCTTTTAGAGAAGTGTTTCTCAACACACAGTACGTGTTTCCCTTGGGGGTACGCGGGCCGCCTGTTGGGGGTACACGGCCTGGCTGCCACCAGGGAACCCTCCCTTCCTGCTGCACCACCCCGTGAAGCTGACCCTGCCACCTCGTTGGAGCCGACATGCTCCATCCCTCCCCCAGCAGCAACTCCACACAGGGACGGGCCATGGCGTGTGCAGCAACTCGCATGCTGCACGCGGTCGGCCTACAAAACTCCCCCCCCCAATGTCAAATTTGCCACTCAGAGTTCTATACATATGCTGGCATTGTCTCTTAACATAGGTAGCTGTTCCAGCTTCAACAAAAGCAGACATAGCATTTATGCAAAAGTCTTTTCAGACCACTTTCTTAAAGAGCATGAGTTTTGTTTTGTGAACACCGCAGGTGGGCCTAACTACGCACTTCACCACCTTCTCTTGCTTAGCAATCAGGACTGAAAGTAGGTGATAATGATTTGATGGGTGATGAAGTTTAATTCAGCTCCATGCTGTTGCTACTAAGCAAATGTTTGAAGTGAAACACTACTGGGAGTTTTTCTTTCTAATCACCTGCATGTCATCAGCGAAGGTTACCAGAAGAGGGAAGGGAAAAGCCATTAAGATTCCAATATTATGCAAATGTTGACGTGTGAGTTGTCAAGGTTCAAGTGAGGCTTGATATATGGAGTAGAGAATGACACGGTGACAAAATTCATCACCGTCCCCGTCCCCGCGGATAACTGCGGGAAATAATCCCATGTCATTTTCTAGTGTTTATTTCAATCTCAATCCTTCTATACCAGCATTCTTCAAAGCAAAGCTTGTGGGTCAGTGGTTGTGGCCATTCATACTCTGATTCTTCCCTCTCTCCTTAAAGAATGACATGTAAATAGTTTACTGCGGTTATCCACGGGGACGGGAACGGCAATTCATTTTGTCACCATGTCATTCTCTAATATGGAGTTTGCCTTCCAAGAACTTTAGGTGACATTTTAGTTTATCTGAGGTAGGCGCAGAAAGTCTCATGGAAGAGCCACAGCTCTACTGAAAATTTAGCTTTGCAAAACTGCCTCAGCCTGCTAGAAACAAGAGCGTGCATATTACCGCCATGAGGCGCAATGATTAAAGCTATAGCCTCAGCACTCTGAGGTTGTGGGTTCAAACTAGTGCTGCCTGATTCGCCGATTCAAATCAATTCACCAGTTCACTTCAGTAAATCAATTGAAATTAATTTGTTTTCCCAAAAATTTGGACTCACCGATTCAGTGAGTGACCCCCCCCCCCCCCCCTCCTCCAAGGTGAGACTTGACATACCTCTGGGCCTCCTAAAGCAGCAGCAGCGGTTGCAGTAGCCGGCCAGCAGAGGTAGACCCTGGGCAAGTCACTTAATCCTCCACAGCCCCAGGTACGTTGGATAGATTGTGAGCCCACCGGGACAGACAGGGAAAATGCTTGAGTATCTGATTGTAAAACCGCTTAGAAAACCTTGATAGGCGGTATATAAAATCCTAATAAACTTAAACTTAGAGCTTTGAACAGGCTACTCGTGGCCTGCTCCACTGGGGCCTTCCCTCTTCCGCATTTCTGATGATGTCACTGATGACGCAGCAGAGGGAAGCCCTGGTGGGCAGGTTGTGAGCAGCCTGTTCACAGAGCTTCTTATAACAGATGGCCACTGTCACTGCTTTAGGAGGCCCGGAGGTATGTCAGGCCTCATGGAGGAGGGGGGGGGGGTTTGGTCAGGAAGTGCTGCACAGGGGGATAGGAGAAATGGAAGGCTGCTGCAGATGGAGGGGGGAGAGAAGAGAGAGGAAGAATTTTTGGACATGGGGTGGAGGAGAGAAAGAGATGGATGCAACAAAGAGGTAGAACAGGGTGAGAGGGAGAAATCTTGCATATGGTGGAGGGGAGGGAGGCATGCATGGAGAAGAGAGGGAGAAATGTTGGACATAGGGTAGAAGGCAGGGAGAGATGGTGCATGAGGAGAAAGAAATGTTGCACATGATAATAGAGGGAAGGAAGGGAGAGATGCATGGAGGAGAATAGAGAAGCACAAACAGAGAGAGAAAGATGGTAGACAGTGGGAAAGAAACAGAAATGTTGGATATGGCAGTGGAAGGCAATGGAAAATGGATGGTGAACACAGAGAAAGAAGAAAATATCAAATGGGCAGGAGACCCTGATGAGCAAACAAAAGCCAGAGCCTGGGACCAACATGATTTGAATAATAAAATGATGAAACAACAAAAGGTAGAAAAATAATTTTTTATTTTCTATTTTGTAATTACAATATGTCAGATTTGAAATGTGTATCCTGCCAGAGCTGGTGTTAGTCAGCGAGCGTGAGCTAGGATTTAACAGAGAGAGGAAAAGTCTTTTTTGTTTATTTTGTTTACACCACAGCGTCGGCATGGGGTTAGAGAGGGCAAGGGGGGGGGGGGCGGGCGGGGTGTGAAGAGGCTAAAAATAAACCTGCCAGAATATTTGAAAAAAATGCCTGATTGAGCAGGAAAAGCAAATTGAATCGAATTGAATTGAGAAATTGATTCAATAGGCCAAATCGAATTGAAAATATTTTCCCTGAATCGGGCAGCACTAGTTGAAACCCACGCTGCTCCTTGTGATCCTGGGCAAGTCACTTAGGGCTAGATTTCCTAGCCTTACCGATCGTGTCCCGACCAGTTTGCGACCCCGACCCGATTCACTAACCTTTCGATCTGATCTGCACCTGATTCGCGCATGCAAATGAGGAGAAATGGCATGCAAAGTAGGAAGGCAGCGATTCTCTAAAGAGAAGAAGGAACACCGACTGGGCTGGCCAACCAAAAAACCAGAAGCGACTGCTGAGACTAGTTGCTTATGTCCTTTCCGACTGTCCTGCTCTCAAAAAGTAGCCTGCTCTCTGCCGCCCTGCCAAACACCCGCGCGGGTGGCAGGAGGGATGCCCGGTCCCTCTGCCCCCCTTAGCCGGCTGGACACCACCCCCCCCCCCCCCCCCCGCCACTACCAAACACCTGCGCAGTGCAAGCTTAAATATATGGCAGGAGGGATGCCCAATCCCTCCTGCCATCAATGCCCTCTCCTTTCCTTCCTTCCCCAGACCCCCAACAAACAAACGACAGGAGGTAGGCCCACTCTCTCCTGCCCCCGGACCTGGACAATGACGGCCCCTCCCCTCTCCCTTACCTTTAAAAGTTTGAAGCAGGAGGGATGCTTAGTCCCTCCTTCTCCGGACTCCGGCGACGCAATGCGACCTTAGGCCCCATCCCGGTGCATCATGTGATGCACGGGGAGTGGCCTAAGGCCCTGATTGGCTCAGGCACCTCGAGCTCCTCCCTTCAAGGAACCACAAAAACTCCTTCCCCAAACTCTACATAACATAATCGCACTAATCTACTTGTATCTAACTCATGTATATTGTACTTCAGATGGCTGTAATTCTAATGTTTGATTGTAAACTCTTCCAAGCAGGGACCGTCTATAAATGTCAAAATATACAGTACTGCGTATGCCTTCCAGCGCTATATAAGTGTTAAGTAGTAGTAATGTTCCTCTCTATTGAATAATTACTACAAGAGTGGGCAACTCCGGTCTTCAAGGGCCGTAATCCAGTCGGGTTTTCAGGATTTCCCCAATGAATATGCATGAGATCTATTTGCATGGACTGCTTTCAATGCATATTCATTGGGGAAATCCTGAAAACTCAACTGGATTCCGGCCCTTGAGGACCGGAGTTGCCCACCCCTGGATTTCTACATCTCTTACCTCTGGTAACTACTTAGTTTATATTTCAATGTTGTAACTCATAAATGTAATGTAAACTTCTTGATTTGTAAGTCGCCTTGAATCTAGATAGGTATAGAGTGGCCCAGATTTTTGCTTTGATATTTACTTTATATCACAATACCATCCTCCAACCTTATGGGTCTGGTTTTCGAGGCAGGTACAAAAATACCATCTTTTCAGCCAAGCTGGAGGTGCATAACTATTTGTAGTTTTTCCATCCTATCCTCTCCTAACTCCTGGAGACACCATGATAGGGTGAGGCAACCCTGTAGAGGGGTGGGAACGAATTTACATGCACTGCAGGTGAGATATATCTAACCTCAACAGAGAGTGTTCCAGTTTTCTACCACTCTGTGGGTAAAGAAGAACTTCCTTACATTTCTACGGAATCTATCCCCTTTCAATTTTAAGAGTGCCCTCTTGTTCTCCCTCGTTCTCCAGGGTGAACAACCTGTCCTTATCTACTAAGTCTATTCCCTTCAGTACCTTGAATGTTTCGATCATGTCCCCTCTAAATCTCCTCTGCTCGAGGGAGAAGAGGCCCAGTTTATCTGATCTTTCGCTATTTAATCTGGATTTTGGTGGCCTGTTAAGTGGCTTGACTGGTTGGATTGCCTCCATGCATGCATTTAGTATGCATTTAGATGTATTTAGACTGTTGTAAAGTTCTTGGTGTGAAGGGTTGTTTTATTTTCTAACAATTAATGGTGTTCCTTTTCTAAAATATTGTATAGATTTTTAGATGTGTTTAGATCTAGCAAATTCAGATCGACAGCTCAGTGGAAGATCTGATTACCAGTACATTCAATAACGTGGAGGAAAAGACCTCAGAAACCCCTGTGCTAGACTAACTGTTGTCTGTTCTCCAACCGGCTCAAGTTTCAATCACTGGTCTAAAAAACCTCTAAACTGTTTAAATTGTTTTAATGAATTGTTTGTTCTTATATCTGGTGCTGAATTTGAGAAGCAGTGACTAGTGCAACAATTTGTGACACTACAAAACTGTAGCTAGTCAATGAAAGTGAGCAGCAGTCTGAACATGGTCTTTACCACTAAAGTGGAGTCAAATATGGGTCTCGTTGGGACGAAGTTAAGTTCTTTTTAGATTGAAAGTAGAGAGTTGCGCGGGGACAGAAATCCCGCCCATCCCCGCCAGAATCCCCTCAGTCCCCGCAAGGAATACCTCCATCCCTGCCTGTCTCTGCAAGGAATCTCCTCTGTCCCCCTCTTCCCCCCCCATAAAAGTTACTTGTCCCCATAAAAAGCAGTTCCAATTTTTTTTTTAAGTCTTAGTTTATTTAAACCAACAATAAGAGATGCATACAACACCGGAAAGAATTAGAATAGACGTTAGGTCATGTGACTTTAGGGGCGACCATTTCTTGTTAAAAGAAATAAGAGTTGGATTTTAAGCTCATTTATGTAGAGCAAATAAATCTGGTTCCACCATCTGGCATAGGTAACTTGTGAGAGGTCCTTCCAAGATCTACAAATGGTTTTTAATGCAGCAATGCGTAAAGAATCAAACAATACAGCATCAAAATCATTTAAAGCAGAATTGAGAGAAAGACTTTCAGGACAATGGTTGCATAAGAAAAATGTGCGAAAACTGACCTAGAAACCCCAACACAAACTCAGCAAGTACTTCATTTGTACTAAACACAATTGGTGGCATAACCATGAGAGGAGGCTGGGCCTCCCCCTTTGAGCTTAGCCCCCCTTAAAATGAACATCTCCCTTGCTATAGCTGGTGGGACATTTTGGTTTTCCATCATCTTGGTCCCAGTTTCTGCTTAAGTCTATCTTGTACTAATTATCTTTCCTGGCCTAGGGAACCTGTATTCCATCCCTGCAGGAGACCTATAGACCTGGGGAAATCCCTTAGGGAGTTCCACGGACCTGCAGGATTCCAGCAATCCCCGTTCCCGTGCAGACCTCTAATTGAAAGTCAAGCCAATTTGAGAACAGACAACAGTTAGTCTGACTCGATGTTTTCTGAGGTCTTTTTCTCAACATTATAACAAATTCATAATAAATATAAACATACAGAAGAATTGGCCAGAATTGAAGGGGACCTGCGCATCAAGATGTTACTCTGCATTACCATAGGTCAGGGTTGCCCAAGTCCTGTCCTTGAGATCTACTGGCAGGCCAGGTTTTCAGGATATCCACAATGAACATGCATGAGAGAGATTTGCAAACCAAGAAGGCAGTGGATATCCTGAAAACCTGGCCTGCCAGTAGATCTCGAGGACCAGACTTGGGCAGCCCTGCCATAGGTTATGGAAATGTCTAGACTGAGTGAGAAATGGACTTGATCAATGTTTCTTCAGCTAATCCTAGAGAATCCCCTTCTCCAGTATTTTTCAAGCAGGGCAAAAACCAAAAAAACAAAAACCCTACAGTGTGAGCCAAGACCATCACTGGGCAAAGTGGCAAGACATTCTGTCAACCTCTACCATATCTGTCTCCACCCCTTGAAACTGGCTTCCTCCCCCTCCAGTTTTTAATCTCCCCCAATACTTTCTCTGGAGGCTGGTTTTCAACAGCTATTCTGTTTTTTCCAGCACCACACAGCTCTCAGTGAGTCTAGAGCCTTCTGAGAATGGACTAGAATTTTGGGTAAGACATAGCTCAAACTCACCAAGAGCTGTGCTACAGATATTAAAGAAAACTACAGTTTTGAAGGTATGCCCGCAGCAAGGCTGAGGAGAAGGTAAAGAGAGTGTGAGCACTGGAGAAAGGGTCAAGGGGCTATACTTAGGATTAGCGGAGGCCAGCACTGCCCTACTCCATTGCATGCAGATAGTCATTGAAGATATCCTCATAACCAGTCTAGCTAGGGGACAATCCAGGAATAGCTTAAAAAACAGTAGATTGGGTAACCTCTTCAGGTGTTCTCAGTCCTCTTCCTAAGATTCTGTGAATGTTTTTTTCAGGACAGAGGGAGGGTGCCTCCTTTAGGGTGAATGGCCTTGACTTTCATGAACTCTCTTCCAGAGACCACACAGATTGAGGACCCTCGAGTGCTATGGCGGCAGCAACAGGAGCGCATGCTGAAAGACTACCTGGTACTGGCACAGGAGGCCCTGGTGGCTCAGAAGGAGATCTTTGAGGTGAAGCAGCAGAGGCTGCAGTTGGCCCAGCAGGAGTATCAGCAGCTGCACGATGTCTGGAAACACAAGTTGGGCTCTCAGACGAGCTGTGAGTACCAGTAACTTCATTCCAGGAACTGAGGAGCGCATACTCGCAGGGCTCAAACACAGCTACTGCCTGCAGTATCACTGTGCTGCCCTCACCACTTTATCTCTTGTAGTCTTTTCATCAGCTACATCAGGGAAGGGGCCTGGAGGGCTTCTGTCAAGCCTTCCACACAGCAAACCGTTCCCTCATCTACAAATTTTCAAAACTTCTACAGGGCCAGCATTAGAGTGGAGTGGTGCGGTGTGGCACATGTGGAAAGGGCTGTGAACCCTGAGCTAGGCCATTAGTTATCGTAACAGCTGTGTAAAGTTGTGCACATCAGTACCTGGTTTTCACAGATATCTGTAGACTTCACTATTAATCTGCATCGTGGGAACAGCAGCAGTGTCCCTGAGACAGACTGTGTAGAATAGGGAAAGTGTCGGTAAACCTGTGGTAATTATTTCTTGCTTAATGAAGCAGTTGTGACTCGTGTGTGTCCTCTTTGTAATTATACTGGGAAATGGATTTTAAAAATATGAATTAAAATTCCAGCCTGAAGGTCATTATGACTAGACTGTTGTAATGCAAGAGCTATAGTCTAAGTGGGTGCTAAAGTGGCTTGGGCCAGGCCACCATTTCAGCGGCAGACACAGGACCAACTCGGGTTGTCCGACTCAAGCCCCCATTAGACTGGGAGCAGTGGCAGATCACAAGTGCAGAACCCAACAGCAGTTCATAAGAAGTTCATTGGTGCCAAATGTAGAAGGGTCAAACCAAAAAAGCCCAACTTGGCCATGTTTTGCACAGGCTGCATCAGAGGTGCACGAGAAGGAAAATAAACCAACCCTTCCTTCAAGTGAATGTGCTTAGTCCATTCAAATCAGTAGAGACTCTCTTCAGGCTCAGTATTTGGTTTGACGCCTTTATTCTGCAGCAATCCATTTCTTTTGAACTGTGGGTTTGTACTTAGGATCTACTGCTTTTTGCAGATGCCAGCCGCGCAGTGCTGGAGTGGCATACCTGGCGGGACGGGAACCTGGGGTGAAGCACTCCCCCTCCTCCAGGCATTGTGGGGCGGTTGCAGGGCTGTGGCCATCGGCTCCACCAGTCCCCTGCCCTGGAACATGAAGTTGACGTTAGAGGGGGTGGGGCCTGCAGGCTGCAACCCTGCAACCAGTCCAGCACCCCTATTGCCTGGAGGAAGGAGAGTGCTCCACTCCAGGTTCCTGCCTCTGAGCTGCCCTGTCCTTGGTACACACCTGCCCTGCTGTCAGACCCTCGTCAGTCTCTAAGTAGTAGTTCATATCACCTGAAGAACAGCATCTGTATTTAAAGGGAAATATCATGTTTTCTTCCACACTGGCTTTTTAAAATTCCTGTGGAGCTCATATATCAGATCGAGGTAAGAATCTTCTGAAGATGGTGAAGTATTTGAGCTTTTGAAACCACGTTGTCCCTTACAGAGAAACAAGGAATATGATGACAGATAAGAGGATAGGACCCAATTAATATGTTGGTTGTGATCCAGTAAGCTCCAGTTTTTCTCTTCTATTTTTCTACTTTTTTGCAATGGAGGGATCTGCTGGGCTTATCCCAGGGCTCCTCAGACTCTGCAAAACATTATAGTGTTCTTTGTTCCCTTCCCCTGTATATCTGGAACGTTCCAGGCGTGAGAAGCAACCCCAGCCAGTTGCTTGCATCAGTGTCGGCTCTTCCTCTAATGTCACTTCCTAGGTGTGGGTCCAGAAAGTGTCATCAGATGAAGAGCCAACGCTGGCACGAGCAGCAGGTTGGAGTTGCTTCTCTCACCTGGAACGTTACAGAGGTACGAAACATGACGGCAGATAAAGGTCAAATGGCCCATCCAGTCTGCCCATCTGCAGTAACCATTATCTCTTCCTTTCCCTCTGATCCCACGTGCCTATCCCAGGCCCTTTTGAATTCAGTCTCTGTCTCCACCACTTCTTCCGGGAGACAATTCCACGCATCTACCACCCTTTCAGTAAAATAGTATTTCCTCAGATTATTCCTGAGCCTATAATCTCTTAACTTCATCCTATGCCCTCTCATTCCAAAGCTTCCTTTCAAATGAAGGATCGACTCATGCGCATTTACGCCATGTAGATATTTAAACATCTCTCAAGAAATTTAGAGTAACAAAAAAAAATTACAATTCAATACAAATATTACTCGCCAGAGGTGGGCTGTGTTACCACGATAACCCTTTAATTAAAAAAAGTGGAGGAAAAGCCTCAAATGGCTTTAGAATAACACCGATCCCTAAGCTGCATGTATGTTCACTGGCAAAAACATCATTATTAACTGGGCACGAAATCAACCACAGTGCACAGGGAATGAAAAGATCCTTACTTCGCTTGGAACCACGGCCCGGGGTGACCCCGCAACCGCTGATCCAACTGTCTGGCGTCTACCAGATTCACAGTCCATAAGCCATAAGTCATCTGCATGTTTTGTTTATGCACGATGCCTAATTTAAAATACAGTCCAGAAGAATTACTAGCAATAGATGCTAAATGATGCCATCACAGTGGGGGAACTGGCAGCCCTCCTCTCCGCCGCACACACGCCCCATCCCTTCTATTTCTCTAGTTCAGGGGTAGGCAATTCCGGTCCTCGAGAGCCAGAGCCAGGTCAGGTTTTCAGGATCTCCACAATGAATATGTATGAGATGGATTTGCATGCACTGCCTCCTTGAGATGCAAATCTATCTCATGCATATTTATTGTGGATATCCTGAAAACCTGACCTGGCTCTGGTTCTCGAGGACCGGAATTGCCTACCCCTGCTCTAGTTGTTCACTGCCGTCCATGCGCTCTTCACAACCGTGTCTGTTCCCACAGACACCACTTCAAGGCGCTGTATATAGGGAGTGGCCGTGGTCACAAAGAGCACGTTGAAGTTGGTCGCTGCACACGCACAGCAGGGGGGGCAGGGAAGGAGCGGGGATGCAGAGCCAGGGGAGGGGGAGGGCGCTTTGCACTCTCGCTATGCCACTGATAAGACACATCGTTCTTGTCTCTTCAATCTCTCCCTTAAGCTTAGCATCTCGGTATTGACCTGTTACCCCTCTTCTCTGTCTCCCTCATCCACACTCAGTTCTCCTCAAGCCCAGAGAAATTGTGAGGAGAAATAAAATTTTGATTAAAAAATAACTTCCCTCCTCCCTTTTATAAAGCTGTATTAGACTTTTTTATTGCCGGCCACGGCGGTATTAGCTCTGACACTCATAGAATTCCTCTGAGCATCAGCGCTAATACCGCCTTGGCCAGCAATAAAAAAAAAAAAAAAAAGCCTAACGTGGGCATTATTTTAAGGCAGTTAATTTTTCAATACTTCTTAAATGTACAGTATACCCATACCACTAAATGTAGCTCTCATCTATTTGCATTTCCCACACTGAAATCTTGCCTCTATAAGAGATTCTCATTTCAAGCTGGTAAAATGAATACAATTTCAGAGGTTTCTCTCTATCAATCTTTTAGGAAATCGGTAAAGACCTATCTTTTTGACAAATTTGTTACCTCATAATTTTCCTTTGTACCTTTTGCTGCTTGTACTTCACTGGTTGTCAGTTGTCTCTTTATTGTGAACGCTTAGAACTTGTTATGGTACTGCGGGATAGAAAAACATAGTTATTATTATTATTAGATAACCAATGTAACAGAAATTTTGTCGCTCATGTCAAGTACATCCTCTGCTCACACAGAAAAGTTTTTGTTTGCATCTAGTCGGTCCTTACAAGGAACTTATATAGTGTTAATTTTTTAAAAAACAAACATTTTCCCTCACATATGCTTTGTTTTAGAACATAAAAATAGCTTTACCGGGTCAGACCAATGGTCCATCAAGCCCAGTAACCCGTTCTCATGGTGGCCAATCCAGGTCACTAGTACCTGGCCAAAACTCAAGGAATAGCAAAATTCCATGCTACCGATCCAGGGCAAGCAGTGGCTTCCTCCATGTCTTTCTCAATAACAGACTATGAACTTTTCCTCCAGGAACTTGCCCAAACCTTTCTTAAAACCAGCTACGTTATCCACTCTTACCACATCCTCTGGCAATGCGTTCCAGAGCTTAACTATTCTCTGAGTGAAAAAAAAAAATCCTCCTATTGGTTTTAAAAGTATTTCCCTTCATCGAGTGTCCCCTAGTCTTTGTAATTTTTGACTGAGTGAAAAATCGATCCACTTGTACCCGTTCTACTCCACTCAGGATTTTGTAGACTTCAATCATATCTCCCCTCAGCCGTCTCTTTTCCAAGCTGAAGAGCCCTAACTGTTTTAGTCTTTCTTCATACGAGAGGAGTTCCACCCCCTTTATCATCTTGGTCGCTCTTCTCTGAACCTTTTTTAGCACCACTAAATCTTTCTTGAGATAAGAAGACCAGAATTGAACGCAATACTCCAAATGAGGTCGCACCATGGAGTGATACAGGGGCATTATGACATTCTCAGTCTTGTTAACCATCCCTTTTTTAAATAATTCCCAGCATCCTGTTTGCTTTTTTGGCCGCCGCCACACATTGGGTGGAAGGTTTCATCGTATTGTCTACAATGATACCCAGATCCTTTTCTTGGGCACTAACCCCCAAGGTGGACCCTAGCATCTGGTAACTGTGATTCAGGTTATTCTTCCCAATGTGCATCACATGAGTAAAGTGTCTCTTATACAATTACTTCACAGGCTATGTGTGAAAGAGTACGGTACACATGTTTGCAACAAGGGACCTGTTTTACATGTCTCACATGTAGGTGGGCTTGGGGACATAGTCCAGGCCTACTTCAGAACAGGTTTAAATGTACAGTATGTAAGTATTCTGCGATTTTGTAAAGACACACAGGAGATTTTCTAACAGGCTTAGACTTTTCTAAGCAGGCTTGAACTTCCAACCTTTGCAACCTGTTAGAAAATCACCCTCCATGCAATGGGCCTCCTTGTTTGACATGTATCACATCCAGCTCACTCTGACCTCCTGTCTTCCAGTGGTGTCTGGCTCCTCGTCTAGCTCCAAGTACGACCCTGACATTCTGAAGGCAGAAATTGCAACCACAAAATCCAGGGTAAGGAGACCTCCGGAGCGGTTTACTTTTTTTCTCAAGTTTATAATATTCTAAGATATCATGGTGAGGTTTAATGAAATGAACAGTGAGGGTGATGGAAGACAACAATGCTAGTGGTGTATCAGGCATATTTTAAACTTTAATACTGGGCTCTGATATACAGGTGGTCCACTTTTTTCTCTTTAGTGCTTTAGACATAGACTCCTGAGACAGGCTATTTATGCTGAAACACGTCGAGCCATTAAGAACCTTCTGAATAAAGAACTTTGTGGACATCACTGGCATTGTCTTCCATCATTCCTGCTGTTGGTTGCACTTTCTTTGTTTGCAATGGTCTTTTTTTGTTATCCTTGTCTTTCCTGTTTTGAGATTTAGTGAAACTCCACAGAGGTAGCAATTCGACTATTGCAATGTGACTTCTTAAGCCAGGCTCCCATTTCTGACCCTCCCCCATGCATAAAAACAATGGAATTTATTGCCATATTATTTCAGTAGCTTTGTGGGAAAATGACATGGTGAAATGTCTCGACTTCTGGTTGTAGCCAGCCTTACTTGCAAGGCAGTTCAGCCTTCGATGCTCAAAAGGGTTCTTGGGGGCTTTTACCAATCAGAGTAGTAGCCACTGAGATCCCTATGCAAATGCATTACAAGGAGCTCAGAAGGGAATGCCGACTAGAGAATGACACGGTGACGGTTTACCCGCGGCCACCGCATTTAAGCCGCGGGTCACCGCCGAAAACGGGGAAGAAAACTAGCAGTCGCTGCGGTGACGGGGACAAGGCCATTCACCGACCGCGGAAACGGTGAACAGGTTTGTCCCCGCGGGCCAATGTACCCCCTTCTAGGAACCGCTATTTACCTGTGTTTCACCGCTCCTCGCTCGTCTGGCCAGCAGGCCTGCCTCCGTCCAAATGAGGCGGGCCCGCCCCTCCCCTCCCCTGCCTCCCAATGGCCTCCCCTAAGATCGCCGGCAGGAGGGTACCCAACCCCTCCTGCTGGACCCCCCCCCCAACGAACCCTCCCACCCCGGAACCCCCTTAGTCTTACTTTTCAAGTTGGACCGGACAGCTCCTCGCTCGTCTGGCCAGCAGGCCTGCCTCCGTCCAAATGAGGCGGGCCCGCCCCTCCCCTCCCCTCCCCTGCCTCCCAATGGCCTCCCCTAAGATCGCCGGCAGGAGGGTACCCAACCCCTCCTGCTGGACCCCCCCCAACGAACCCTCCCACCCCGGAACCCCCTTAGTCTTACTTTTCAAGTTGGACCGGACAGCTCCTCGCTCGTCTGGCCAGCAGGCCTGCCTCCGTCCAAATGAGGCGGGCCCGCCCCTCCCCTCCCCTGCCTAACCCACAGGATCCTAGGGCCTGATTGGCCCAAGCACCTAAGGCCCCTCCTATAGCGGGAGTGGCTTTAGGTGCCTAGACCAATCAGGCCCTAGGATCCTGTGGGTTGGGCAGGGTAGGGGCGGGCCCGCCTCATTTGGACGGAGGCAGGCCTGCTGGCCAGACGAGCGGAGCTGTCCGGTCCAACTTGAAAAGTAAGACTAAGGGGGTTCCGGGGTGGGAGGGTTCGTTGGGGGGGGGTCCAGCAGGAGGGGTTGGGTACCCTCCTGCCGGCGATCTTAGGGGAGGCCATTGGGAGGCCGGGGAGGGGGGGGGGGGGGCGGGCCCGCCTCATTTGGACGGAGGCAGGCCTGCTGGCCAGACGAGCGAGGAGCTGGCCGGTCCAACTTGAAAAGTAAGACTAAGGGGGTTCCGGGGTGGGAGGGTTCGTTGGGGGGGGTCCAGCAGGAGGGGTTGGGTACCCTCCTGCCGGCGATCTTAGGGGAGGCCATTGGGAGGACCGGCAGGAGGGGTTGGGTACCCTTCTGCTGCGATTGTCGGGAGGGCCGTTGGGGGGGTCTACATGAGGGGTTGGGTGCCCTCCTGCCGTGATCGCTGGGGGGAGGGGAGACTTGCAGCCGTAGCAGCATTTAAAGTACATGTCGTGTTTGTTTTTGCATTGCTAGCCCCAGGGGTGGTGGAAGATTAGTGATTGAAAAACTGTATGAAAAATAACTATTTTAAATTTAGTGATCAAAATGTGTCAGTTTTGAGAATTTTTATTAATTAATTTTTTCTCTGCGTGTTTTGTTTTTGTATAGTTATTAACTAATATTTAACTAAGTTTTAAAGTTTTAAAGAATGTTTCCTTTATACGTAAATAAAGAAAAGTGAATGGGATTGCAGTGGCGGTGACGGGGCGGTGAATGGGATGGCAGTGGCGGTGACGGGGCGGTGAAGAGGATGGTGAGACGGGGACGGGGCGGTGACGGGGTTGGTGAGACGGGGACGGGGCGGTGACGGGGATGGTGAGACGGGGACGGGGCGGTGACGGGGACCAATTTTTTCACCGTGTCATTCTCTAATGCCGACCTCTTACTGGGTCAAATTTTTCAGCAGGTGTGGAGCTGCTGATATTGGTTTGTGCATCTGTTATGTGTTTGTCCCGCTCCTATGGTCAGAATGCAGCTGTTTGCTACATCCATATCTGGTGTTTAAACATAAGAACATAAGAATTGCCGCTGCTGGGTCAGACCAGTGGTCCATCATGCCCAGCAGTCCGCTCATGCGGCGGCCCTCTGGTCAAAGACCAGCACCCGTACTGAGACTAGCCTTACCTGCGTACGTTTGTCTAACTTTGTCTTGAATCTTTGGAAGGTGTTTTCCCCTATAACATCCTGCGGAAGAGCGTTCCAGTTTTCCACCACTGTTTGGGTGAAGAACTTCCTCACGTTTGTATAGAATTTATCCCCTTTCAACTTCATAGAGTGCTCTCTCGTTCTCCCTACCTTGGAGAGGGTGAACAACCTGTCTTTATCTACTAAGTCTATTCCCTTCATTATCTTGAATGTTTCGATCATGCCCCTCTCAGTCTCCTCCTTTCAAGGGAGAAGAGGCCCAGTTTCTCTAATCTTTCACTGTACGGCAACTCCTCCAGCCCCTTAACCATCTTAGTCGTTCTTCTCTGGACCCTTTCGAGTAGTACTGTGTCCTTCTTTAAGTACAGCGACCAGTGCTGGACGCATTATTCCAGGTGGGGGTGTACCATGGCCTGGTACAGCGGCATGATAACAAACCCACTTTTTAAAAGCTGCTTGTGAGCTCCAGCGATCAGGAGCTGTACTGGGCCTGTGCAGAAGAGCCGTGTCTATCTGTTAGCTCTTCTGCGCAGGCGCCAGCCACATTTCCTCTCCCTTTTACTGGGCTACTCAGCCCTAATAGCGTGCATTTAATTAGCATGTTTTTTGTGCTGCGCATAACCCGGCAAAACAAAATCTCTTCCAACCTAGTATTTTTTACCGGGTTGCCGGAGCTTTGTGCATCCTGCCCCTAGAGAGGGAACGCTTTGGACTTTCTCTCTTTGAAGCTTCCAGAACTCTTGTTCCTCTCATGCCCTCTTCCTGACTGGGTTCAGTGGCTGAACTTTGTTAAGCCTCTTGTGACCTTCTCTGAGACTTGCCCAGCGAAATTAGCTGGTAAAACGTGAGCTGCCTTCTGTAGTCCAACCGCTGCCAGCTGATGTCACACAAAGAAAGAACACACCTCGTGCTTCCTGAATTATCCACCTTGGTGTCTGC
Source organism: Geotrypetes seraphini (assembly GCF_902459505.1). Taxonomy (NCBI): domain Eukaryota; kingdom Metazoa; phylum Chordata; class Amphibia; order Gymnophiona; family Dermophiidae; genus Geotrypetes; species Geotrypetes seraphini. Next base: position 32,166,815 of record NC_047101.1, on the reverse strand, counting down.
AAGTGCAACAGCTTTATTTTTTGGCTGGAAATCGAAGTCGATGTAGTTTAAGGTTGGGAAGGCACAATGCCTCCCTTATGTCAGGACGAAAGTTTGCTTTTAAATAAGCAAATATGACATTCGATGTGGTGTAAGAGGACATCCGTAAGTTCCTCATTCTCAAAGTGGCTTTTGTAGCAATGATGCCACCGGATTCCTTTTTATCAAAAGAACAAGTAGTGTTTTGTTGTCAGCTAATATGAGGAAAAATGTGTGTTTTGTGTAGGCGTAGGTGAAATAGCTCTCTGCACTCTTTAATGGACGTGTCCCTCTGTAAGCCTGGCTACTGTTACCTGTATGTATCTGTCCCGTTTATACAGCATTGCTCTGCCGTGGCTTTAACGCAGTCACGTGATGCAGTTGGTTAATGGTGGTCTGGATAGCGGCAGAAATTATCCAGCTAGCTATCGTATTCAATCTGCTGTTCAGACAACTACCCTGATAAATTGGTGGCAGCTCTTTTGTTATCCAGATACCGGATAGCTCTTCACACAGCAGTCTGAATATTGCTCGTTTCTGTAAAACTTGCCTCTTTGTCCATCTGCTGCCCCAGAACTATCCAGGTAGTGTTGAGGTGGTCTATATAGCGCTGTCTGGAGGTGCTACTGAACTTCCATTGATAGTGGCAGTAAAGGTAACAGATGTCATTTTCCTCCTAAATACATATGAATGCTGAGCTCATAGTTGTATAACTCATTCTATCATCAACTCGCACTGCACAGTCTCTGAGATCAGTTCTTCCCTGATGGGGTCTTCCTCTATGATGGCACCCTCCTACGAAGTCTGAGATATGCTTCTGCCTGACAGTCTCCTCCCTGCCCCCTTCTGAATGTGAAGGCAGCTCTTTCCTGAGATGTTGCAACAGGGATCAGCCAGGAATGTACAACTCTTGAAATTGGGCTCAAAATTCTGGAGGAAAATGTCTTTCTATTTAAATGCATTAATTAGTTTCCTGCAAGTACAGTATCTGAGATTCTGTAGAACCTGTGCTAAATCCATGTTCAAGGTTGTTTCCTTGTCATCAGGAGCAGATGAATCCAGAGACAAGTGAGTTGTGTCCATCCCACCAGCAGGTGGCGATAGAGAGCACCAAGCTGAGCTCTGCCACCTAAGGGATGGTTTGCTCAATGGTAAGACAGTATTCTCTCTATCCGTGGGTGTAGGATTACCAGACATCCAGACTTCCCTAGACATGGCCTCCTTTTGAGGATATGTCCAGGTGTCTGGCACTTTGTCCGGGTTTTGAAAAGCTTTCCTCCACATCGTGTCGGGCAGGAGGGCATCTGTCTAGGGGGGTCCAGATTTCCCAAACTCTGCGTGGGTGGATGGATGGTTTATCTCTTGCTCCTGGTCTTATCTACTGTTTCCACTAACGGCGGCTAAGTCTGGCTATGCTGGTCTCAACTGGGCTTCTGGTTTAGCTATGTTAATTTGGTTGAGCTATGGGATAGGCTGCCTGGGTGCCTTTGAAGGAATAGCTGGTGGTGCCAGCTCCCTATCCCTCCCTGGTAGCCCCCTCTAACGTTATCCTCCACTCCTCACATTGGAAAAAAAGTTTAACCCAGAGGGAGTGCAATGGACTGAGGGGTGTTCAAGGCAGTGGTGTGTGTGTGATTGGGATTAACTGCTTGCAGTGAGTATTTTCCTTGCTTTTTCTTTGGCATTACCTTTTTATGCTGATTCGCTTCTCTGGCAGTCTCCCATGTTGTAGATCAGGGGAGAGGCCCTCTAGTCACGGACCTCGTGGCTTTAGTTCAACTCTGGCCTCCTAGTGTACGTTAAATAAATCATAAATGCTGGTTAACTAGGGCTAGCATTGCACTTTGGTGCATCTCGGCTCTCCAAGATCCTTCCCGCAGCTACTGTGTATGAACAAAGGTAGCGCAAGTTTGGCGGGAAGGTTTCCCAGCATTGCTTTTCAGGGATTCAGGCCTTCTCCCTGCTTGAGCAGCGATGAGGTATTGGCTACGCAGCAGGGGTGTGGAGGAGTCTTCACGAGGCCGTTCAGTCCCCTGAGTCTTCAGTCACGCCTGTCTCTCTGGGTCCCTCTCTGGTTTGCTATAATTGTGGCTTATCCGTCACTCTTTCTGTTCTTGTCTCCCACATTGTGTCAAGGCGGTGCTGTTGTATCTCATCAATTTTCTTGGTGGGGGTACAATCTCCTTTAAGGTAAAATACCAGGATACGGAATCCAGAGACTCCTCCTGATGGCATGCTGGGGGGATTATCTTTAGTTCCCAGCAGCTGGGTAGCTAGTAAAGCATTACAAGGGATGTGTTCATTTAATGAGGAACCGTATATGCTGGGATGAGAGAAGCTGATATGCATGGACGGGGAGAGGGACCTTGGGGTGATAGTGTCCGAAGATCTAAAGGCGAAAAGGCAGTGGCTGCTGCCAGAAGGATGCTGGGCTGTATAAAGAGAGGCGTAGCCAGTAGAAGGAAGAAGGTGTTGATGCTCCTGTACAGGTCATTGGTGAGGCCCCACTTGGAGTATTGTGTTCAGTTTTGGAGACCGTATCTGGCGAAGGACGTAAGAAGACTTGAAACGGTCCAGAGGAGGGCAATGAAAATGATAGGAGACTTGCGCCAGAAGACATATGAGAAGACATATGGAAGCCCTGAATATGTATACCCTAGAGGAAAGGAGAGACAGGGGAGATATAATTCAGACGTTCAAATACTTGAAGGGCATTAACGTAGAACATAATCTTTTCCAGAGAAAGGAAAATGGTAAAACCAGAGGACATAATTTGAGGTTGAGGGGTGGTAAATTCAAAGGCAATGTTAGGAAATTCTACTTTACAGAGAGGGTGGTGGATGCCTGGAATGCGGTACCAAGAGAGGTGGTGGAGAGTAAAACTGTGACTGAGTTCAAAGAAGTGTGGGATGAACACAGAGGATCTAGAATCAGAAAATAATATTAAAAATTGAACTAAGGCCAGTACTGGGCAGACTTGCACGGTCTGTGTCTGTATATGGCCATTTGGTGGAGGATGGGCTGGGGAGGGCTTCAATGGCTGGGAGGATGTAGATGGGCTGGAGTAGGTTTTAACAGAGATTTCGGCAGTTGGAACCCAAGCACAGTACCGGGTAGAGCTTTGGATTCTTGTCCAGAAATAGCTAAGAAAAAAAAATTAAATTGAATCAGGTTAGGCAGACTGGATGGACCATTCGGATCTTTATCTGCCGTCATCTACTATATTACTATGTTACTATGCATGCTGGCAAGGGGGAAGGTAGACAGAGTTGGAGAGAAGCAATTCTTCCCCCAGAATCCGGACTGCATGTAGTTTCCTCTCGTTTTTGGAGAACACCAGATTGGACACAGTGGGGCTATCGCAAGGACGGGGCTATCGCCACTGTCCTACACTGCTAGGCTGGATGGCACGTGGGTCTAACCCAGTATTTCTATGCCTAAGGGCTTTGATGATATTCAGGCTTTGATTGATATGTTTAGTGGGAGCCTTTTTGGCAGTTGTGGTAGGTATCAGCATTTTGTTTGCTCCTCAGGCAGTTCATGGCAGGGGTGCGCCACAGAAGTCAGCTTGGAAGACCCTGTGGGGCGTATTATACACCTTCTAAATAACAGCTCTTTCTCTAGGAGGGGTGTGTGTATGCCTTCTTGCCTGGACTCCCTTTCAGCTTGATTCGGTCTTAACATCTCAGAGGACACTCCTTTCTCTGCTCGGAGTACTCTGGCGACCTGGGTTTGATTTATTTGTCATTGACCTTTGGTACGCTTGGCCTAATGGTCTAGTTCTTTGCATTGAGTAGAAAGGATCTTGTTTGTTGGAGACTTAGCACACAGCTTCTGGCCATTCCTTTGGTGGGACACTGAGTTTTGTCCGGGGTAGAGATCCTTCCAATGTTCGATCTTGATATTATTTTTTGAGTACAGCAGTCCTTCTGGGTCCATCCTTCAATTCATGGTGGATGGTATATCCTTCTTTGGCGGTTCTTTTTTCGGGTCCGCCCTACTGAGGTCTGCTTTGCTACATCCCACTTGTCTCTGGATCCATCTGCTACTGATGACAAGGAAGAAAAAAAATGATGTTTCATACTTGATCATTTTCTTTCCTTTAGTCGCAACAGATGAGTCCAGGGTCCCATCCTTTGTTTTGTTTTTTTAATTATGCTATTTGGTCTTCCTTTGCTCTTTTAAATTTTAGAACATGGGGTCTGCTGGATGTGCAACTAGTTGCTAGCTGTGTGATATCACAGTGTGAGGAGGAGGAGGGTTGATCCTTCTGCTTTGTTACAAGGAATACACTCTTACCAGTGAACATATCATCCTATATGTGACAGAGCTTAGCTTGTTGCTCTTTATCTCTGGTGGATGGACACAACCCACTTGTTTATGGATTTATCTGCTGTGACTAAAGGAAAGAAAATTATCAGGTAATAAAACAATTTAGAAGGTGTATAATATTAACACGGTTCTTGTCTACCTCTCACCATAGGTAAATAAACTAAAGCGAGAGGTCCTCTACATGAAGCAGGAGCTGAACTATAAGGAGAATGGCTTCCAGACGCTGAAGCAGTAAGTGTGTGTGTGTGTGTGTGTGTGTATATATATATATATATATATATATATATATCTAATATAATAAAATGCTAGACCGCGCATGCGCACTAAAAAAAACGTGTTCCCTGATCTGTCGCGAACATGAGAGTGCGCATGCGTGGCCCCGGCTCTCACTGTGCATGGTTCTGCGTCCATCGCGCTTATGCTCAAGCTGCCGCCATGGCTCCTCTCTCGAACTGCACCAGGATCGAGAGAGGAGCTGCAGCGGCGGCTTTCAACTAAAAATAAATAAATAAATAATACACAGCTGGGGGTCGCCGCTCTCACCCGGCTCTCACGGTGCTGGCGGCCGGCGAACCCTAATTGCGGCGGAGGCTTTCAACTACAAAAACAAACAAACAAAAAAAACCAGCTAAGGGTAGCAGCTCTCATGGTGCGGTGACCGGCGAACCCTAATGAACATTGAATCAAAGGAAACAACCGGGGCTGCCTAAAGAAACAAAGTTAGGGGCTCTGGCAGCTGCCAATCCACTTCTAATGCTCCCTCTCACCTACTTCCGCTACGGAACTCGCCTCCCTGCTCGCGCACATCTCCATCAAGGAAAAACAGCATTACCGACCGAAGTTTATTTTTAAAGTTTAAAGCCGCTGCGGCGGCTCCTCTCATCAGCCACACCTGCGTCGGAGAAGGCTTCCGACGCAGACAGCGATAGTGCGAGGAGCCGCCGCAGCGGCTTTAAACTTTAAAAATAAACTTTGGCTGGTAGTGCTGTTTTCCGTGATGGAGGTCTGCGTGAGCTCTCCCAGAGCCTGGCCTGCACCAAAACGCGCTCCTACGGCATTAGGCTAGCGTGACTGCGCCTCTGGCCGACAGCTACGTGGAGCACCGCTGTCCGGGACCCGACTCATTTGCCGACCCCCCTCTTCCCTTACCGCGGCCCCGACTGGCGATTTAAGCTGCGTGTCAGCAGTCTTCACACGCTGCTTCGGGCCCTTCTACTGCCCTGATTTACTCTGGCACGTCCGGAGCAAATCAGGGCAGTAGAAGGGCCCGAAGCAGCGTGTGAAGACTGCTAACACGCTGCTTAAATCGCCAGTCGGGCCCGCGGTAAGGGAAGAGGGGGGGGCCGCCAAATGACTCGGGCCCGCGACAACTGTGGGAAGGGAAAGAGGGTAGAGGAAACGCTAATGCAGGCACAGGGAACTGGTGTGGGGGGATGGAATGCAGCTTTGCACAGACAGACAGAGGGAGGAAGGAAGACAGAAAGACAAGAAGAAAGACACAGGGGCAGGTGCACAGGGAACTGGTGTGGGGGGAGGGAATGCTGCTTTGGACAGACAGACAGAGGGAGGAAGGGACACAGAAAGACAAGAAGAAAGACACGGGCAGGTGCACAGGGAACTGGTGTGGGGGGAGGAAATGCTGCTTTGGACAGACAGATGGAGGGAGGGACACAGAAAGACAAGAAGAAAGACACAGGGGCAGGTGCGGGACAGCGGGAGTCACGTCAGGAGGGGTGCGGGATGCCGCAGAGGGAACTTTTCCAATGGGTGCAACTGGGCGGCTGTCGGGAGCCTCTGATCACAGGCAGAGCAAGGTAAGTGTATCATAGGGATAAGAAGGAGGAGGGGGGGAGAAAAAGGAAGGGACGCCTACTGCTGGTCAGGGGGAGAAGGAAAGAGGTGCTGATGGACGGGGGGATGAAGAAAAAGGAACGGAGGCCTAATGTTGGACAGGGGGAGAAGGAAGGTGCTGCTGGACAGGGGGGAGGTAAAACAAAGGGAGAAGGGCTGCTGCTGCATAAGGAGACCTGTGAAGGGGTGGTGGTGGACACAGGGGAGGTAAAAGGAAGGGAGAATGGACAGGGGGAGCAGGCAAGGGGTGGTGATGGACAGCCAAGGAAAAAGAAAGACAGAAAGAAAGAAAGCGGCTAAGGAGAGAGAGAGAGAGAGAAAGAAATAAAGAGAGACACACACACATATATTCTAGCACCCGTTAATGTAACGGGCTATAAGACTAGTATATATATATATTTTTTTTTAGTTCAATCTTTATTCATTTATATCAACTTACAGAGAAATGCAACACAAATATATTATAAACATATGTAAACAATAGGAAATTTTTAACAGAAACATGTCATGATCTACCCATCCCTCCCTCCCAAACCCAACCCCCCCACCATCTCCCTTCCATTTGTCTGGCAGGTCAGTCATTCCATCACACACATTTTGTTAACGAAACCCTCTCCAAACATCCTTAAATGAGGCCTTATTACTAGACCTTTCAGCTAGGTTAGCTTCATACTTATAGAAGAGGTACACAGTTTCCTACCAAAAATGAAAATTCAACTACGTGAAATCCTTCCAGTTCTTAACTATTGACTATAGTGCCACTCAGTAAGTATGTGAGAAGCAACTGCCTTTTCCATCAGCGCAACCAATACATCATCATCCGTTCTTACTGCAGTTGGATTAACGGAGCCACCCACATGGTGAAACATTGTAAAATGGCCACTCTCTCCCTAACAGATCTGTACCAGGTAACAGGAGTATGGAGCTCCCCTTCAATAGAGCACATCAAAGAGGTCCCATGTTTTATAGTCCTAAATACTGTAAGAAACTTGGCCAGATGTGCCAAGGCTTTGTTCTTATGTTGTGTCAATGGGGAAGATGCTTAATAAAACTTTCCTCAGTGCACAAGCCATCTGCTTGGTCCCTCAGTGACTGGTTCTGCAAGAGAGCAGTGAACATGTTGCTGGTAGGTCCTAACTAGCGCTTTGAGTGACACAGGAGATCTATGAGTTATGCTGGAGTATAATTTCTTGCTTAGCTGTCAGTTATATAGCTACAGGTGATGGAATGGTATTGTACGGCCAGTAAAGAAGGAGTTTACTAGTAATCAGAGTGTGGGACTGGGAGTCAGGAAAAATTATTCTTGAGTTTCAGACTCCCCTCTGCCTGACTTGGTATGGTCATGTTATATGCAGTGACATAACCACAGTGAGGGCAGCTCCCCCCCCAACTTGGGCTCAGGCCCCCTCCAAATGTGCAGCTCCCATTGAATGGCTGGCAGGGTTGCTGATGCCCCTCCAGCCAAAGAAATTCCTCGCCGCTGCTGAGTAGTGCCTATATATATATATATATATATATATAAATTTCAGAATTGAATTAATTTTTACATAGTGTGCATCATGGAGAGGAAATTTCACAACATAGAACCCTAGATGCATACATGAGAGGCTTTTTGGGGATCAATCAGAGTTTAGGTTGATGTTTTGTGAGATTGCTTGTATTCATTGAAATTATGTTCACAGAACAGTTTGTGACCCTTGCACTTTAGATATCTTTGGTTCACACCGTTCCATACATTATCTAGTCACCATGAAGTCTCTGAAATCATTTTCAAAATTAGACCTGTGAAGTCTCCATTATTTTTTGTTGAGCTGTCAGTTCAGGCCAAACATTTTCAGGCATTTAAATCCTTATATGTATCTTAATTTCAAGTATAGAAATCAAGAAAATTGGCTTCAGAATCCATAGGATACTCTTTTTCTTTAATGTCGTTTCTAGTAGGTGAGCTACTGCATAACAAGCTAAAACAAAGATTTTACTTATTGCTTGTTTTACATGGAGTGCTCTATATCCTGTAGCCCACATCATTGCTTGGCACTGTAGTAAAGATAACATCCTGGGGAATTCTGCAAATTGGAGGCTTGACAAACAGGAAATGAGGAGGAGTAATGTAATGTAATGTAATTTATTTCTTATATACCGCTACATCCGTTAGGTTCTAAGCGGTTTGAAGAAAATATACATTAAGATTATAAATGAGGAGGAAGAAAAGAGAGCTAAAAGTGACGTTGCCCTTCCTACTCCTTAAATTTGAAGTCCACTTTAATAAGAAACAAATAGGGAAAGCATGCAGAGACATGGCTTCATTAAGACTTTTCAACATTGAAGGCATATGTTATGTTAATAAGGTTTTTTATTCCACCGTTACCTATTCAGTTCAAGGTTAGATTACATTACAAGAGGTTGGGTCAGTTACCCAGGAAGTTACAATGGACAGATTGACTTGGTAAATCAGTACAGTAACTAATACAGTTAAGTCACAGTTACAAATTCATAGTTACAAGTTCAAGTAGGCCATCGTTGGCCCATCGTTATGTCCCAGGAATTGTAGACAGTTTAGAAATGGACTTTTACAATTACCATTTCAGTTACTTCAGGGTTGGCTCTCTGTCTTGGTACAGAAATGCTGTTAAAAGTTTTCTGAATCTGAGATAGTGGTCACAAAATCGTAGTGTAAGTGGTAGCTGGTTCCAGCATTTTGCTAATTGATAATGAATGGATAAGGTATTTTCCTGGTAGACTTTATATTATTGTTGCATGCTGGGATAGATTTCTGGTGGAATATCTGTTGGAGGCACCCTGGAGTAGGATGGCCAACTTTGTTAGGTAGTCAGGATCTTAAAGGCAGTGATGCCAAATTTAAACTTGATCCTTGCGATTATGGTTAGCCAATGTTGTTTCATATAGTAGGGCTGTAGGTGTTTTCGATTTCCATAGTCCATATATGAGTCTTACTGCTGCATTTTGAACCAGTTGTAGACGCAATAGCAACATTTTAGAGCAAAGAACTAGTGTTACATTACAGTAGTCTAGTCAAGATAGGATTAGGGATTGTACTATGATTCGGAAGACCTCTGTTTTGAAGTCTTTTCTAATGGATTTTAGCTTTCTCAGCACAAGGAAAGATTGTTTTATTATTAATTGTACATGACTCTTCATGGATAGGTGGTTATCAATTTCTACTTCTAAGATTCGGGATTGTAGTTCTAGTGGAAAGTCTGTGTCTACTGTAATTCTTGGAGTGTAGTGTGGGTCAGTTGAGAGTCCTAGCCAAGGAATTTGGTTTTGTTCTTATTTAGTTTGAGGCGGTGGATTGAGGTTCAGTTTTCTATGATGTGGACACATTATTTAACAGTGGTGAGGGTGTTGGCTAATGCAGATGTTAAAGGTAGCATATTCGTTGTGTCATTGACATAGGTGAAATGTTTTATTCATGCGAGATCTAGGTTGGCTCCCAGGGATTGCATTCGAAGGTTGAACACTGAAGGTGAAAGTGGTGATCCATAGGGGACCCCGCTGGGAGGGTGCCAGCTGTCAGAAAGTTCACTATTATTACATACAACATAATGCTGAGTGGTTAGGAAGCCTTAGAATTGGAAGAGGACTGGGCCACTTAATCCAAAATCACTGAAGATCTCGGACATTTGATCGAAGCCTACTAGGTCAAATCTGCTGCTTAGGTCAGATTGGATTATGAGATGGGTGTCTATATTGTGAACTGGATGTCCTTTTTAAAATGCCAGTCCACAGGTCAAATCTGTAACGGGTTATGGAACACTAGTGTAGGTCCACATTTACGTTCCTAACTTTAGGTACAAGCACTTAGGCCATGTCAAAGGCTGGTGTAAGTTCTGGCACCTAACCGATAGGAGTTAGCTCTTTAACTGCATGTTTTCTATAACATGTGCACGCAAGTCCTTGGCATGCCCTGACTCACCCACATACCCATCCACGTCCCCAACCCACCCAAACACCCCAGTCCACTCCCCCAACCCACCCACACACTCCAGTTCATGCCCCCTTGCAGTTTCCACATTATGGATTCTGTGCATATTGTATAGAATAAGGTCAATATATTTATAAATGATATAGAAACAGGGAAGAAGTGTGAAATAATAAAATTTGCAGACGACACCAAACTATTTAGTGGTGCTCGGACTAAAGAGGACTGTGAAGAATTATAAAGGGACCTGAACAAGCTAGGGGAGTGGGTGACGAGATGGCAGATGAAGTTCAATGTAGAGAAATGTAAAGTTTTGCATGTAGAAAGCAAAAACCCGAGGTACAATTATACAATGGGAGGGATACTATTGAGTGACAGTACCCAAGAAAGGGACTTGGGGGTAATAGTGGACAAGACAATGAAGCCGTCGGCACAGTGTGCAGCGGCCGCCAAGAGAGCGAATAGAATGCTAGGTATAATCAGGAAGGGTATTACAACCAGAACGAAAGAAGTTATCCTGCCGTTGTATCGGGCAATGGTGTGTCCGCATCTAGAGTACTGCGTCCAATATGTCGCCGTACCTTAAGAAGGATATGGTGATACTCGAGAAGGTTCAGAGGAGAGTGACACGTTTAAAAAAAGGTATGGAAAACCTTTCATACACTGAGAGATTGGAGAAACTGGGTCTCTTTTCCCTGGAGAAGAGGAGACTTAGAGGGGATATGATAGAGACTTACAAGATCATGAAGGGCATAGAGAGAGTAGAGAGGGACAGATTCTTCAAACTTTCAAAAAATAAAAGAACAAGAGGGCATTCAGAAAAGTTGAAAGGGTACAGATTCAAAACCAATGCTAGGAAGTTCTTCACCCAAAGGTTGGTGGACACCTGGAATGCACTTCCAGAGGGCGTGATAGGACAGAGTACAGTTTTGGGGTTCAGGAAGGGATTGGATGATTTCCTGAAGGAAAAGGGGATAGAGGGGTATAGATAGAGGATAACTACACAGGTCCTGGACCTGTTGGGCCGTCATGTGAGTGGACTGCTGGGTACGATGGACCTCTGCTCTGACCCAGCAGAGGCACTTCTTATGTTCATATGAGCATATAACTGCTAATTGATGCTTATTAACAGTAACTACCAGTTGTTGGTTGTTAAGATCAGTACCAACTCATATTAAGTTATGCATATAACTGAGCTGAATCTATAACCTGTATGCTAAGTTGGGTGCGCAAGGTTATAGAATTAAGTGGCAAATGTCCAAACTTGGAACATATGGAACCAAGTCTAACCACTGCATTCTGTGCTATCTGTGCATATGGTTACATGATTTGGCAATTCCAGTACAAAGCTTTGCAAGAATTAAAATGCAGCCCGATCAACCTTGTTCTAGAATTCTTTCCAGCATTTGGATATCATAGAAATAGCTCAATAGAAAACTGTCCCTGAAATTCTTCTCCCCTACTGCAACTATGAGACCACTTTGCCACTAATAAGACACGCCGTGGCTTGAAATGTGCTCTGAAATGTGTAATGTCTTCTCTCAGGCAAGAACAGGTGGGGGGCAGTGCGCCAGCTCCCTGGTTTAGTCTGGTTCAGAAATTGAGACATAAATGTGAGTTTCACTGCAGAGTTCCTACGGGAATGCTTCCAGGCTGACTCATTTGTCACATAATAGCTCAAAATTGTTTCCCGTGAAGCTTTAATAAGAATGTCCCCTATTGTTCCAATGTCACTGCTAAAACCGTGGTGAAACCTGTTCTACAGCTTTGGTTCACTCCTGCCATCCCTTAAGGCCATTGTTTCTGAAAAGAGAGAGAGAGTGAGTGAACGGACAGGGGACGGTTTCCTGGCTGGCGAGCAGAGCTCTTGCATAACTCGGGGAACTGATACGGAGAAGTGCTAAAAGAGGAACAGAGCTCTTCATCGTGAGGACACAGCTGGGTCTCTGCTGACTGCACTAGCCCAGCAAACACTGGTTACTAAAGAGGCAATCATTTATTTAATTCGTCTTCTATCTCGTTTTCCCCAGAGTTCAGAACGGGTTACATTTTAAACATGCAAAAAATACACTTAACAGGTTGCAGTATAACATAATTACAGTACAAGTTTACGATACAAGGTTGTGTCCTAATTCTATATATACTAGGGGTCTAATACCAATAAACATAATATAGAGTTTACAGGTTACAATTTGCCTTAGTTGTCCTTAGTGCACGTTTTTTTCCTAATTAGACACACACTAGGGTTCTAATACCAATATACAGTGTTCCCCTGAGAATTTGCGGTTCGCGAATGGTGAACTCACTCATTCGCGGTCTGCTCCTACCGCCTCTTCCTGTAGTAAAGACGGGCTACACCAATCAGGAACTGTGTCAAAGCAATATCAAATAGTGGATACACAAAAGCTTGAATCACTATATGAAAATTTGAGGAATTGAAGAACTTATGTAAATGTCTCGGCACTCCTTTGAGATGTGGTTTCGTTGAAAGAGATGTATCTATAATAAGACTTCAAGATATTTCATTATATGATGTTTGTGTGGCAGCAGGCTAGAGGTGTGAAAATTAATCTCCTTTACCTTAATCGAGGGGGAGGGGTTAAGGGCCCCTTTTACGAAATTGAATATCCTATTCTGTAGATACATTTGAGAATATAAAATTGGTGTACATACAAAACTACCAGCACAAGTTGACCTCCCAAAAAAACAAGGAGGCTGCTCTTTTTTTCATGCTGCATCATATTACTTGTGCTCACCTTTCGTTTTAGTCCTTGCATGACTTCATTGCAGGGAAATACTTCAATAGGAGGAGATATTTTTTCACTTAGAGAATAGTTAAGCTCTGGAATGCATTGTTAGAGGATGTGGTAAGAGCAGATAGCGTAGCTGGTTTTAAGAAAGTTTTGGACAAGTTCCTGGAGGAAAAGTCCATAGTCTGCTATTGAGAAAGACAAGGGGGAAGCCACTGCTTTTAAACACTGTTGGAATGTGCTGCCTAGGCCTGGTCTTTAAAAGGCCTTCCCCAGCCAACTTAACAAACAGTTGGTGGGGGAGGGGAGTAGCTGAATCCACTATATTTTTTTTAACTTGCCAAAAATTGGCCCCACAATCCCACCCTGAGGATCTTACGTGGATTCTCCCCCATGCTACTACCCCTTTCACACAGTCATTCACAAAGTCCTCTCAAAATAGAAAAAGGCAAAAGTAAAAATGCACCAAACACTTTCTTCACTGTCCCCAAAATAAGGCACAGCTGCAGCAGTGAGCCTAGCATTTCAGACAGCCCAAAAGAAAAACCAAAAATTTAAATCACCAACAGTCAAGAAATTCCACTTAACTCTCATCCATGTGGATTTCTTCAGGTTCCATGGAGGTATCCATCAGCTCTATGGCATCCTGGCTGGCTGGCTGGTTTGCCTCAGGGACAGTAGTAACATCTGCCATTTCAATGTCCTGATTTGGTGGGGTTTCAGGAGCCCAGTCCCTCAAGCCTCCTTCCTGGGCTGACCCAGGGTAGACTGACTTGTTCTTCCTAAGCACAGCCTCTAAAGCCCTGAGCTGGACACGCCCTAACCTGTGAGGGGGGAGGAACAACTTGCTGCTTCTGCTGAGTTTTCTGTTTAGCCTTAATTGGCCCCAGCAGTGGTTCATTAGCTGAGCTCTGAGCCTGACTCTTAGGCTGTCCTTTTGTGTAAGGCACCTCCCGCTGCTCCAGGCTGTTCTCCCACTCCTCTTCCCCTCCCCAGGGTTCTGTAAGCTGATGTTTCAATGGGAACTCAGACCCTATTTGTCTGTCAGAGTTCAACCTGTTACAGTGATCAGCCCTTTTCAGGATAAGGCCTGGGTTTTGAGGAGATTTATCTGGCACAAGCTTAGCCTTAAAACTGGGGTTGTGACAATGGCAACTCCTCCAGCCCCTTAACCATTTTAGTCGCTCTTCTCTGGACTCTTTCGAGTAGTACTATGTCCTTTTTCATGTACGGCGACCAATGCTGGATGCATTATTTCAGGTGAGGGCGTACCATGGCCTGATATGGCTGCGTGATCCCCTTCTTAATCATTCCTAGCATTCTGTTCACCCTTTTCGCCGCCGCTGCACATTGCGCGGACGGCTTCATTGACTTGTCGACCAGTAGTTCCAAGTGTCTTTCCTGGGGGGTCTCTACGAATACTGCACCAGACATCCTGTATTCGTGTATAAGATTCTTGTTACCGACATGCATCACCTTACACTTATCCACGTTAAACCTCATTTGCCATGTCGCGGCCCATTTCTCGAGCCTGTATATGTCACGTTGCAGGTCTTCGCAATCCTCCTGCATCTTCACTACTCTGAATAACTTCGTATTGTCTGCAAATTTAATCACCTCACTCATCGTACCAATTTCCAGGTCATTTATATATATGTTGAAGAGCATGGGTCCAAGCACTGAACCCTGCGGCACTCCACTCGTGACACTTTTCCAGTCTGAGTATTGTCCATTTACCCCCCCCCCCCCCCTCACTCTCTGTTTCCTATCCGCCAACCAGTTTTTAATCCACATGAGTATTTCACCCTCAATTCCATGGCTCGCAATTTTTCGAAGTAGTCGTTCATGCAGAACTTTGTCGAACGCCTTCTGAAAATCCCTATATACAATGATACAGGGACATATTTGTCCCCATCCCCGCAGGAACTCAATTTCCCTGTCCTATTCTTGCAGGTTTTGTCCCTGTCCCTGCCCCATTCCCGTAAGCTCTGCCTTAACTGGACAAACCTCGAACACTTATGATTTTAAAGTGTTTGAGGTTTGTAATGATGAGGACGGAGCTTAGGCATTGGTGGAATGAGGTATTATGACATCATAATCTGAGCTCCAGAATGTTGCTACTTATCATTTTAAAGTGTTTGAGATTTGTGCAGATGGGGACAGAGCTTGCAGGAATGGGGCAGGGACGGGAAAAGAACTCACGGGGAAGGGGAAAAATTTGTCCCCGTTTCATTCTCTAGTCCATATTCTACTAAAATTTAGTAAAAGAGCCCCTGTTCGGCCTTGAATCCATACTGAGCTCCTTCCCCGGCCTGGCTGTGCCCTCTTTTTAATCACTTAAATTTAAATATTTAGCCAGGGAAGAGGAGAGACTTCTATTTTAGGCAGCTAGATCTTTTAGAGTGGAAGAATAGCCTAATGATTAGTGCACAGGACTTTGATCCAAGGAAAATGAGTTCAGTTCCCACTGCACTTCTTGGGCAAGTCACTTAAAACTCCATTGGGGTTGTTCCATGTCAAGTGGTCTAGAGCTCCCCACTTGACTAAGTCACTTAAAACTCCATTGGGATCGTTCCATGTCAAGTGGTCTAGAGCTCCCCACTTGACTAAGTCACTTAAAACTCCATTAGGGTCGTTCCATGTCAAGTGGTCCAGAGCTCCCCACTTGACTAAGTCACTTAAAACTCCATTAGGGTCGTTCCATGTCAAGTGGTCCAGAGTTCCCCACTTGACTAAGTCACTTAAAACTCCATTGGGGTCGTTCCATGTCAAGTGGTCCAGAGCTCCCCACTTGACTAAGTCACTTAAAACTCCATTGGGGTCGTTCCATGTCAAGTGGTCCAGACTCAGAGCTCCCCACTTGACTATTTCAGAAATTGGTGACATTTTCTCAGGGGATATGTTGGGACCTCTAATAAAGATATCTAAAATTTTGGGGCATGATCTCAACTAGGTCCAGAGTTAGGGGCCCCTTTATTTGGGCCACTTTTTTGTATCCATGGAAGAAGTCGAGTGGGGAACCTCCTTGAAATTGGACCAGTTGACATTGAATTAATTACCCATTGTCCTAGGTACAAAACAACAGATTGTGAGCCCACTAGGGGCTGAGAAAGTACCTGCATGTAATGTGTACTTTTAGTAGCACTATAGAAATGATTAGTAATATGTGGCAGCCTCTTGGGGGGAAATTCTAGAAATGGTGCCTAAATTTATGCACCGGTAGGCGTCCTACCGGCACCTGTTTAAAATGGCAAAAAATGACACTGTTAAAGCGCCTAGATAATACACACTGGAATCACGCCTATGTAGGTGCATCAGTTTGCCTAATACCACTATGGGTGTGGCTAATGCCTGAAGTGGCATAAGACGGCCTAAAGCACCTATGTAGGTGCGATTCACAACAAAGATAGGCACTGGAAATGTAGGCCCGGAAAACCCTGGTCTAAATTTCTAGCACCTATCTTTCACGGAGGTGCGATTTTCTACAGGGCGCCATCATGTGATTGACATGCAGTCAGCAGCAACTTTTTAGGCGCCCAACAATATTGGCGCCCTGTAGAGAATCCGGGCCTTAATGATTTTAACTGCTTTTACCATAATGTTTTTACCGTAATGTTACCTAACTCGACCAAGTGGACCTGTCTAAAGGCTGCTGCAGTGCTGTGTGACTGACTTTGTGCTCTATTCCCCATGTAGAATTGATTTGAAAATGTCCAACACCCAGGGTGGATATAAGCTTGATGAAGCACAAGCCATTTTGAATGAGATGAAAGCCATCAAGAAGGCCATCAGCTCCGGAGAGAAGGAGAAACAAGCCCTCATTCAGGTGCAGAACTTTGACAATGTGATAGACTGTACAGTACAGAAAATGTAAAGTGCAGGTTAGGTCTGCAAGGGTCATGGGACGCAGATGTAGCCATTTCTGTTGCAGGAGTGATGCTGCTGACACAAGCTGGCACAGAAAGGTTCCTTCAGAGGCTCAGTGAGGAAGAGGGTAGCGTACATGCCATGTTAGTCCACTCTAGAGATTAATAAAGAGAAATAAAACAAACAAAAAGATGTTGCCTTTCAGTGTCTTAGATCAGACTCTCATTCAGGTTAAAAAAAAAAAATCCAGGTCGGTACATTCTTATTTAAACTAGACCTTGCTTTGAAAGTTAAGGACTGATTTATTGGAGACTTTTCTACCATTCTGTGTCTGTGAGAAAAGACATCAAACCAGGCCCGTTATGGTTGCAGAATAGAATTATATGTGATCCTAGAAATATCAAAATAATACAATTATGACATGGTATGAACAAGGTTTAGTGCTGATGATTACTTGTAAAGTACTTAGAAATTAGTTTATTAATATTTTAAGGAAAGATTCCAGGAGTAATGGTCAGGGAGGGTTCTGAGATAAGTGCATCAGGAATTATTAGCAGTTCCAGTAGTCACACCAATGGGATGGAACTGGTTACCTGAAGGGCTTCGTAGTTCTTTAGACTTTTGGATTTCAGGAAGCTATTGAAGATGTGGTTTGTTAGGCAAGCTTATAGAGAGCAGAAGGTTGAGGGGCTAAGTCTGGAGAAAGAATAGGGCTGATGGGGGCAGAAGTGTGGTTGATTGTGGGGTTAAAAAAAAGTATATTTATATATAATACGTATCTAAATCACTTCAGGTCTATTTATACAGGTCATTAATAACATGGAAATGAAAATAACAAACATTGACTTCTTATGAATTACTTTGTGTACTTTAAAATGGGTGAGAATAAGGATGGTTAAAAAATCTAGAATGAAGCTAGGATGAAAGTAATCCTTTTCCCACTGAAAATGGAAGCAGAAGAAAGGAGATCCAAATTCAATGCATATGAGTAGAAATCAATGATCTGTTGATGTTAGGCATGATACAGGGAGGAACAGTAACATTGATAAAGCATCCTAGATACATTGGCTAATCAGAGACCCTACCTCTAACCAGCATAGATGAACTGAATCTTAGTCTTATCTATATCATTGATAGGTATAATACTCATTCAGAGTTCTTCAAAGGCATACTATTGACTTAGATCACTAGTGAAATGTCTTATGACGCCTACCAACAGTTTATTCTCTCTTGATTTAGAGTCTTGCCAGGCTGAAGGGTGGTTTTCTCTTCGACAAAGAGTCACAGTCTGATCTGTGGAGCAGTAATACATCCTTTGAGAACTCTAGGCAATATTTGGATGTTAGCTCCCAAACCGATATTAGCGAAAATGTGAGTAATAAGTCAAAAAATTGATGTGAAATATATTGCTTTACTGTCTTATGCCGAGTATTGTCTGCAGAAACTCTTTCCTGTTTAATTTATAATTCCAGTGTTGTAATTTTGGAAGATGTCATTCTGCAGTATACTAGCTATCAACGTTATTCCCAGCTTGTTTTATCATATATTTTGAAGCTATGCATGCCCCTTTTGAGATGAAGAGTTTGGACTCCAAAGGGTAGAGAAGCAATCTTGTTATTAATAACCAACAATTAGTAATAATGCTATGGAATGTGCCTAGGTATAGGCGCAAATATTAGCTTCCAAATTCTAGACCCTTCTTCAAGCTTTGCTAGGTCCTTCCTCATGTTATCCACAATCTCAGGGGTGTCTTCATGTTTTGGTATCATCTGCAAAGAGGCAAACTTTACCTGAAGCATTTCTACAATATCACTTACAAAAATGTTAAAAAAGAACTGGATTAAGAATCAATCCTTGTAGCACATCACAGATAATGTCCTTATCTTCAAAGTAAACTACATTTACCATTATACCACGTCACTTCCCGCTCATCCAGTTTGTAACCTAGCTAGTTTAAAAATACACATATGCTTTACATGATAACAATTTCGTCAGCTCCCGTGCCTTCAACCAAGCTGTGATTTCTATCAGTTTTCTCTTAGCATTATAAAATAGGCCACATTTGGGTACACATGTGCCTTCACACATACGTAGATAACATGTTGAAAAATTATCCTCAAAGAGTAATTTTGTAATAGGCCTCATGAGTGTGGAGGCCACAGCTGTACTGATTGTATAAAGATACACAAAGACCCATGTTAGATAAGACGTGGAAAGGGAAAATGAGAACCAAAGTCACAATCAAAGCAATTTAAGTGGATAGGAGAGGCTCTTGCCCGCTTAAATCTCCTGTTACCACCTTCCCTCTAATATTCAGTGTAGTAAAGTAGGCAGTGCCACTGAATATCACCTCGGATCACCACCAGAAAAGGTTGGCAGGTTAATGGTGGCATTAGGGAGGAGCCTGGGGTTATATAAGTGCTGAGTGGTCAAATTTTAAAAAGCTCAAAAGTTGTCCTAAACTAGGCCGCTTAGCTATGCAAGTGCTGGTACTGAATATCAGGCCAGCACCCACATAACTTTTTCTGAACCCTCCTCCCACCCACCCCAATTCCCAAGGAAGGCCCTCTCCTTCCTGAAATCATTCTCCTTGTCTCATCCCATACCATTACCATCTTCCCAGAATTCACCTCCCCAACTTCCAAGGTTTCCATAGGCCCTCTCTAGGCCTTACTCCTGCCACTGGTGGTCCAGTGGGGGATGTTGGAGGCAGGAACAAATGCCATTTGCTTTTTCTCCTAGCAGGAATTCCTTCAATATGGCTTCTGCAACCTTTCGCAGCAGCTTGCGAGACTGTTTTAGAGAGGTACTTTTACACAAGGTGTCCTCTCGTGTGAAATATCCAATAGAGGACGCCTTGTATAAAAGTACCTCTCTAAAACAGTCTTGCGAGCTGCTGCGAAAGGTTGCAGAAACCATTTTGAAGGAATTGCTGAAGAAGCAAAAGTGGCACAACAGTAATATTGTCCCCCGATGAAGGCCTCACTGGCTGAAACGCTCTAAATTTGGTGAAAAGCGTCGGGCAGTTCATGGTCCCCCAACGTTGGCTCTGGCTGAGAAGCCATCAAGATAAGTGTTGTTGCTCTTGTATTAAATATTGTTAGAATTGCACATAATTAATGAAAAATTGTACTCCCTTAGTTAGTTATATATTTTTCATTTCCTTTCATTCCATTTAATTAATAAACTAATAAATTAATAAATGAACAATAAAGAATTTAGGGTAGGAAGGCGGTTTTCAAGTAGATGATTACATCACATGCATTCAGAATGAAGACTTGAAATAACATCTAGGTTATAAGAGGTCTCTTTACTGAGAATTATGCATATCTAGGATACTTCTACCTCATTATTAATTATAGGGATGAGTGCTATTTGTTGAATCAGGTAGTGATTCATATGTTTAATATAAATGGACTAATTCACTAGTCCCTTAACAAAATGAAAGCATGCGCTAAAATAAGATTGTTGAATATAAGTATTTATAAGCTATCCTAAAAAAAAACCCTGTTGTTGAGTTGGTATACATCTAAATGTGTGTTGGATAATTTATAAATTGATCCGTGTATGTAATCTGAAATATTCACATCCAGGCATCTTCAAACAAAGAGGTAGTCTGGTAGTCAGACGACATACAAGTATTTAATAATGGCTTTGGAAATGATCCTCCCTGTGTCCAATGAGAGAACCACTACTCCATGACTTCACTGTACTCCCTCTAACTAAGCACCAGTTAAATTGCCTATTCGAGGCTAATTTTCAGCAGCATGTCTGGTCCTGAAATGAAAACTGGCCATTCTGGAGGCATTCTGGGGACAGTGTTGGCACTTGACCAGTTAAGTGACAATATTCAGTACTTAACTAACCAGGTTAACCAGGGGAGTATGTGGTGCAGTGGTTAAAGCTACAGCCTTGGCACCCTAAGGTGGGTTCAAACCCACACTGCTCCTTGTGACCCTGGGCAAGTCACTTAAACCCTCCATTGCCCCAACTACATGAGCTCATCTGGGCAGACAGGGAAAACTGCCTGAGTACCTGAATAAATTCATGTAAACCGTTCTGAGCTCTTCTGAGAGAACAGTATAGAAAATTGAATAAGTAAATATATGGGACTGCACAAAACACAGTCCTATCTTTATGCGACAACACATGACCGGTTATGTGCATAGAGAAAGTGGAGAGGGACAGATTCTTCAAACTTTTGAAAACTACAAGAATGAGAGGGCATTCGGAAAAATTGAGAGGGGACAGATTCAGAACCAATGCTAGGAAGTTCTTCTTCACCCAAAGGGTGGTGGACACCTGGAATGCGCTTCCAGAGGATATGATAGGACAGAGTACGGTTTTGGGGTTCAAGAAGGGATTGGATGATTTCCTAAAGGAAAAGGGGATAGAAGGGTATAGATAGAGGATTATACAGGTCCTGGACCTGATGGGCTGCCGTGTGAGAGGACTGCTGGGCATGATGGACCCCTGGTCTGACCCAGCAGAGGCACTGCTTATGTTCTAACTTGGCTATGTGTTAGCTGGCTTTGAAAACCTGGAAATATAGGGCCTGATTCTATAAATGGTGCCTAGTGGTGCTGCCAACGCAGTTGTCAATCAACCGCTAGATGTCATTTAGAGAATCATGCCTAGCTGCGCCTAACTCACATTAGACACTGGTAGGCATCCTGGTGTTAGTCCCTGGCCTAATTTACCAGCACGCCTATCCAACCCTAAGTCGTAGCACGTGTATTCTCCGCCCCTAACTGTGCTTGCTTTGCAGATAGGAGCTTCATCATAGATGTTGATAGGAACTGCTCTGAGTTCTGCACAGAAGTCATAATTAATTGGTTTTTAATTTTTTTATATATATTTAAATCTTTTATTAAACAGAGACAACGGCAGAAGCAACAAGAGCGTAAAACAATGCTTGCAATAGAATCTATCCACCATGGAGCTCTGGACTCTTATGTCCTCCACGACCACTACCAAACAACAAACCTCCCCTTCCCTGCAAAAAGAACACCTCCCCCTCCTGGTTTATAATTTTTTTAATGAGTTTTTAGTGGCGCGGTCAATTACTTCATTATTATTATTATTTTAGACTTATTAACTCCTTTTTCTCCCCCCCCCCCCAAGCATACAATTCATTGAATAGTAATCAGGTTCTCTTTAAGTATTTTCCCTATTTGCCCTGGCAGACTCACAGTCTAAATGTGGCCCCCCCTAGGGCAATGGAGAGTTAAGTGACTTTCCCAGAGTCACAAGGAGCAGGCTGGGATTGGACTTGCAACCTCAGGGCGCCTGCCACGCCAATTCAACTTCTATTTACTGGATGATCATTTTAGCAGAAGTGTTTAGGATCGGTAGGGAGGAGTTGTATGAGAGTGTTCTGTTGTGTGCTTAAATGTATGTGTTTTATTGTTATCCGGTTTTAAGTGGAGAAGAAATTTTTAAAATAAATAAAGCAATTTTTTAGTTCCACGCAAAACTTGTCTAGGTGCCACTTATAGAACCGGGTCCTTAGTTTCACATCAATGGCGGTCAGCAAAACACTGATTGCCAATGCCCAAAATATTGGGCCCTCTGCTAATATCAATTAGTTAAAAATTGTCTCTCTTTTCCCAGTTTGTTTCAAGCAGCAATAATCAGTTGGCTGAGAAGGTCAGATTACGCCTCAGATATGAAGAAACGAAAAGAAGGTAATTACTATTCGATTGTAGTCGATGGTGTTGCACGTTATGCAGTTTGATGGTGCAAGCAAATGTACAGACACATCTGGAGGGAAATATATTAGCAGTAAGCAGTCGTCACTTAGGCGCATGGGTTCCCAGGGCAGGGGAATCCCCAATCAGCTGAAGCTGCGGCGACTTAGGGGAGTCCTGTTGGCTCAGCTAATCGGGAATTTCC
This sequence comes from Geotrypetes seraphini, assembly GCF_902459505.1. NCBI lineage: Eukaryota > Metazoa > Chordata > Amphibia > Gymnophiona > Dermophiidae > Geotrypetes > Geotrypetes seraphini. Next base: position 32,144,159 of record NC_047101.1, on the reverse strand, counting down.
CTGCCCGATTCCAGCCTCCGTCCCCCCTTCCACCACCACCAAGTTCCCCCTTTCTGCAAAAGCCTGGTGGTCTAGTGGGCTGGGCTACTGTCACCCCACCCTCTTAAATAGAAAAAAGGCAGGAGGGATGCCCAGTCCCTCCTGCCTCAGGCCCACCTGGCCGTGCTGCCGACACCACCCTGTACCTCCTCCCCCATACCTTAAATCATAGGCTGGCAGGAGGGATGCCCATTGCCTCCTACTGTTCAGAAATGATTCTTACGTGTAAAACCCACAGGAAAAGTTTAACTGCTGCAATGATTGTCCTATAGCAATATTATGCAAAAAGGCAACATTTATCTTAGGTTGCCTTTTTACATAGTATTATGGCTATTTGATATTTGATTTTTTTTAAAAAGTTTTTTTTGTATATGAAACACAGGAAGAAGGGGTTTTGTATGATCAATTAATATATATATATTTAGCACCTGTGGATAATCAATTGAAGCGGTCGGAGGGTCGGAGCATAAATGATTATAACGCCAAATCCAGGATGCAGACCTGGAATGATATACAGATCATATGATTTGAAACACGTAGACTACAGATTATCCAAAACACCGCAATAAAAATGATCATGAATAGAAAAAAATGTGATCATGTTACCCCATTGTTAAAGGAAAATTACTGGTTACCGGTAAACCACAGAATCACTTATAAATCTGCCTTACTGATACATAAGATATTAGTAAACAAAGCCCCAGCATTTTTAGAAAGATTTTTAATACCATAAGATCTCTTAGATCAGAAGAAAAAATCCCTGCTGGTAACTCCCCCACTAAAAATTATTTATTCAAGGAGGGATTCGATCTTTTCTGTTACAGCTCCCCAAATTTGGAACTCTCTTCCTCTCAATATAAGAGAAGAAAAATTACCTACTAAATTTAAAGGCCTTTAACTGACCCTTTTCATAATCACATTATCTCATTCCCTGGAATTTATCTGAAATTCCCTGGAATTTATCTGGCCAAGGAACACTGTTAAGTAGAAATTAAGTGGGTACCGTTCCCCAACCTTTGTTTCCTTACCCTTCCTTTTTATTTATTTTCAAATTGTATTTAATCCATTTCCCCCCCCCCCCCTCTTCATCAGTGTTTTTACATCATAATTGCCTTTAATGTCCTTTTTGTTGGAAATTTTTTATTTTTTTCTACTTTTAATTTTATAAATCGCATTGGATTTGGATACTGCGATTACATCAAATATTTTAAATAAAGTTGAAACTTGATTATCCGATAAGTTATGACATGCTCACCTCCATTCCCGAGTGAGAATTATATAACGATTTCAGATGGAAACTTCACTTAATTGATTGTTAATGATTGTTTATCAAATTCTGCTATCTTTTTTAGCACTCTCAAGGAATCTTTAAATTCTTTTACATACAAGTGTATCTTGATTTGTTATTTGAAATTATAAATAAATAAATAATTTAAAAAAAAAATTATTTTACATAAAGTTTCATATAAACTTTATGTAAATGCGTTTCCCACACTTTTTCTATACAGTTTAATCCAGGTAAGATGAAATTGTAGGTCTAATGTTTTTTGATATCTTAGCAGATTTTCTCCTGTCACTGCTGTCGGGGCTGTACCCCGACTCAGTCGCTCACTGAGCGATTGAGTTGGGGGAGTTTGCATGCAAATGATTGTGTACAAATCATTTGCGTGCAAACAAGATAGTGAATCAATCGCTATTTCAAAATCAGCCAGAGAATAGTCCAACAGTGATTGAGTCGCTGTCTTTAGTGAATCTGGGCCTTTGTCCCTTATTAGAGAATGTTTGGTCTGTATTACATAACATAACATAACTTTATTCTTCTATACCGCCATAATCAAACAATTTCTAGGCAGTTTACACAGAAGAAGGCTGGACAATCATTGAAATACAATTAGTTAAAATACAACAAATTTCCTAAAATATTCAATGTAAAATTTTAATTAACAGTAATGTCCTCATTTAGGTAATAAATTTGTCAAACAACGTTGACTTGATTACTTTTCAAAATGCCCCATAAGACAATATAAGTCCACCAATTCAATTAGCCCACCAGGACTGCTGCTTACTTGCTTGAAATGCAAGAGTCCTATCCAAAAAAGTCTTATATCTGCAGCCAGTCATTTTTGGATAGGCAAATAAATTGGAATTCCTAGTTATCCTCGTTGGACTATATAACACAAAATGAGATAAAAGGTAATTTGGGGCAAATCCCTAAACTAGCTTAAATTTGAACCACTAATATTCATTTAAAACTGAATGTGGAAAAGACCAAGTTCATTTGGTTAGGCCCACCTTCCATACCTTTCCCTACAGACTAAGTCAATTGATAATATTGAATCTGATGTCATAGCTTCCCGGTGAGTTCTAGGAGTGATTTTGTACTCTAATCTGTGCATGAAAGATCAAATAAGGAAGGTAGCTCAGAATGTGTTTTTTAAATTGAAGTTGGTAAAACGTGAGGAATTATTTTTCCTTTGCTTATTTAAAACTCCTCACTCCCTTTGTCTGTCTTGGACTACTGCAATCTACTTTAATTAGGCTGTAATGAAGCATCTTTCACCTAATTTCAAGTCCTCCAAAATATGGCAGATAGATTGCTTTGTCAAGCACATTATGTAGAAAGAGCCACCCCACTCTTCACCAGACTTCACCGACTTCTGATTTGTGCCTTGTGGTTTTTTGGTGTTTTTTTTTAGAATTGTTTTTAGAATTGTATATGGTTTAGCACCTGTTGTAGCTATATGCAGGGCCTGTCACCAGTCTGTATAATTCAACGAGAGCTTCATGAAGAAAAACTGCTTTATCTTTATAATTTCCTTCTGTTAAAAAAGGTTAAATAAACAGATATCACGCTGCCTCTTTTCCATATCACGCAGCTAAGCTCTGGAATTATTTACCGCCTGATATTAGACTCTGCTCAAGGATGTAAGAGCAAGAAATCCTTGGAATGGACCCTAGCATTTCAGGCCGCTTTCTATGACAGGGAATTCAGCCCACTGTTGCGTAGTGCTTGTTCTTACAAGCACTTTGGAACGCAATTGAAAACTCATCTTTTTTTCAAAATATTTAGTGAATTAATCTACATCATCTTTAGGTTTATATTATTTTTAATCTTTTGTTCACCGCATTGAACGTACGGTTATGCGGTTTATAAGTACGATGTTATGTTATATTACCTTAGATTTAGTAAACAATATATGCTATACTGGAACTCTCCTCTTATCACCTTTCTCTCCATAGGATAGCCAAAATAAAGATTCAGCTGGCAAAACTAGACAGCGAGGCCTGGCCTGGTGTCCTGGACTCTGAGCGGGACCGACTAATTCTCATCAACGAGAAAGAGGAGCTCTTGAAGGAAATGCGCTTCATCAGCCCCAGGAAGTGGACGCAAAGTGAGGCGGAGAGGCTGGAGGGGGAGCGAAAGCATCTGGAGGAAGACCTGCGGACCGCCAGAGACTCCCAAAGCAAAGCACTCACAGAGAGGTAGGTAGGGCGCCCAGACTTTATTCTCTGCAGCAGTGTGGAATGAACTGAAGCAGCGGTATGCAACGTGCAGCTGCGTGATCACACTTCGCTCCGAGGGTGATGCAATATCTGTCCTGGCACTTCAGGGAGTTTCTCAACTAGTCTCACAATTTACCGATGGGCTCTGACAGCCTGGGAGTTTTTGAAAACACTTGTGTACTAGCTGCACAGGAGCAGGTCGATATTCAAGGCTATTTGATTGGCTGGAAACAGCTCCGGGCCCATTAACTAGTGTTATAGCGCCTAACCACAGATATTCAGCAAGAGATAACTGGCTATCTGCGGTTAGCAACTAGACACTAAGGGGGAAATTCTATAAACGGTGCCTTACCAGTGCCTAAGTTAATTGAGAAACACCGTTTAAAACGGCAAAAAACAATAAAGTGAAAGTGCCTACCGGTGCTTAAATAAAATTCGCCGGATTCATGCCTACGTAGGCTAATGCTGGAAGAGGCATTAGGTGCCATAAAGAACCTACATAGGCACAAGACAAAGATAGGCCTGGAAAAATCCCTGGCCTACATTTCCAGAGCCTATCTTTCCTGGAAGCGCGATTCTCTACGGCGCCATCGTGTGATTGACATGTGATCGGCAGCCACTTTTTAGGCAGTCGCCAATACTGGCACCATATAGAGAATCCGGTCCTTAGTGGTTATATCGCGCAAAATAGTCACTCAGCACCAAACACGCAATTTTTAGCAGCTAAAACAGGCTGCAGAAATGGCAGGCCTACCTTTAACTGCTCAGCACGTAACCAGTTAGTACTGAATAGCGGCTTAACCAGTTAAGCTGGTACAGCCAAAAATGAAACCGGAGATTCAGTGCAAGTTGCCGGAAATGACCCGGCCTTGAAAATCCGGGTTTAACCCCAACAGCATACAGAAAAATCGCTGCTGGCTAAATATTGGCCCCAAGAAGCCTAGATGATAAGAACATACGAACATAAGAATAGCCTTACTGGGTCAGCCCAGTGGTCCATCAAGCCAAGTACCCGTTCACATGGTGGCCAAACCAGGTCACTAGTACCTGGCCAAAACCCAAGGAGTAGCAATATTCCATGTTACCGATAAAGGGCCTATAAAATCCTGAGAGGACTGGAATAGATAAATGCAAATTGGTCGCTTCCTCGATCAAAACATGCAGAGACTAGGGAGCTTGCTATGAACCTACAAAGTAGTACTGTACTTTTAAAATATAAATAGAAGAAAATCATTTTTCATCCAGAAGTACATTTTCGAATAAGTTGCTGGAGGATGTCATAAAAGCAGTTAACAAAGCTAGGTTTTAAAAAGGTTTGGACACGGTTCTGGAGAAAAAAAATCTATAAACCACTGAGGCTTGGAGAAATCCACTGCTTATATCCCTAGTGGTACGCAGTGTGAGGTTTATTTTTTAGAATCTGGCCACGGTTAAAAACAGAATATTGGGCTTGTACACCTTTCGTCTGACCCAGGATGGCAGTTCATCTCTTCTTATACCTCTCAGAGTGGAGAGAAAGACTTGCAGTGTGATGCATTTGATTGGCATCCCTCTCCTTCTTAGACTGTACTTGATCAGGGCCCCCCATTCCCCTGTCTTCCAAGTTTATTTAAAATTTGATATACCGCTTAAAAATTATCTAAGCGGTATACATAGAAAAAAAAAAGTATAAAATCTGAGGAGTATTAAAACATAGACAAAGGACAGAACATATAGACACGTGTGGAGAGGGGGGGGGGTGAAATACAATCTGTGATAGCATAAAAGAACAAAAAATTGATTAGGACAATAGGAAGGATGGCTCTTCTTGCGATGCCAGTCTGTTAAAGGTCTAGGGGCTCCTTTTAATAATAATAATAATAACAGTTTATATACCGCAATACTGTTAAGTTCTATGCGGTTTACAATTACTTTTACTAAGATGCGCTAGCTATGCTTCTAGAACTAACGCCAGCTCAATGCTGGCGTTAAGGTCTAGCGCACGTTGCATTGTAGCGTGCGCTATTCCGTGCGTTAAAACCCTAGCGCACCTTAGTAAAAGGAGCCCTAGGTGTTACAGATCCTAAGCATCAGGAATGTCTTTAAGCTGGATATGAATTTGTCTTTGTGTGTGGTGTCATAGAAAAGATGATGGAAGGATGTTGGTTACATCTGTGCAGAGGATAACGTCTGCCTTTTGGCACCGTGACCATAGTGTTGCTAATCCCAGTTTAACTCCAAAGAATGATCTGTGGTAAGGTTTTATCTTGCTCATTTTCATTCTCTGGGATAATTTTATAAATATCCGTATTCCAAGTCATCACGCATTATGGCAAATGCAGATCCGTAACAGATCTCCAAATTTGCAGCCAGTTGAGACACCATTATCCGTTGGTCTTCTCTAATTAAGGCATCCACCCTGTCAATGTGCTCTTCTGGTCACCCATCAACATTGTGCACACGACGACCTTTTCACTTTAAATCTATTTACCCCCTCATCAATCTTTCTTTGATTTATGGTGCTATGTCCATACTGAGACGGTGAATCTCCCCTTATCTTCGATGGTGCAATCTTGCAGTGGAGTGTCCATTGCAAGATTGGCTGCCACACGCTGCCCTATATGTGGATGAACTATCCAACAGGCAATGTGTGAGTACATATGTTGCATTTCGCTAGCTCTGTTCCAGTTATCGTGTAATTTAACAATTGCCTTTAATTTTTGATTCGCTCTCTTTATGGCTTTGGATTTATGAAGTGTTTTTGTACGCTGATTTGGACTGAAATGTATAAAGGCCTTGAAAGGTCTTCACATCCTTATATAATTTTTACATTCTATTACTGTCTAAAAACTACAATTCAGAATTCTTCCCCCCACTAAAGTAGGAGTTTGTTGCACTGCCTTCTTTGAACATGAAAGAACAATTATATGTTTAAATGTATTTATTGAATTACAAAGTGCAATATAATGTGCCGAACAAAATACAACAGTTTTCCTTTATATACGCACCACATACAGTCACCCCCTATCAACCAAACAGTAAAGGAGCACATATATAAGAAATAATGGGCTGCAAATGTTCAATAATCTGCTGCGAGCATGTTGGATCCATCCAAAAATGGACCCAAATCGAAGAAAAACAACGTCCTTCAATAGTATCTAGATCCCCAAATTGCCTAAGTTCCAAAAAGGCATGTACAATAATCAAAGACCACCACTGGCTATAGTTCGGTGGGTCATTAGGTACCCAGTTGGACAAAATGGCCTTCTTTCCCATTAAGACCGCTCTGACCATAAATGCAGACAATCCTTTGGGTTTGGGAGAAGCCAATATATAAATCCCAAAAAGAGCTCTAGGTTTTGGAGTCCATCTCCTGTCCCAAACAATTCCAAAACTGAACAATTTGTGGACAAGTCCAAAACATATATCCCAACGATGCATAGGCTTGAGCACTCTTAGGGCAACCATGAGATGAGGTGATGCCCATTCGGTAAGTTCGCATAGGTGGAATGTAAAGACATAAAATGATCTTAAGTTGTAGTTCCCAATGAACAATGTTAGCAGATAGTTTTCTTGAAGACTTCAACGCTCGTTGGAGATAACATAAGAACATAAGAAGTTGCCTCCGCTGAGTCAGACCAGAGGTCCATCCTGCCCAGCGGTCCGCTCCTGCGGCGGCCCATCAGGCCTAATTGCCTGAACAGTGTCCATGACTAATTTTGTAACTGCCTCTGATCCTCTAATTCTATCCCTATTACCTACCTCTACTCCTATCTGTACCCCTCAATCCCTTTGTCCTCCAGGTACCTGTCCAGACCCTCTTTGAAGCCTCTTTGCTTATCACATCCTCCAGTAGCGCGTTCCATGTATCCACCACCCTCTGAGTGAAAAAGAACTTCCTGGCGTTTGTTCTAAACCTTTCCCCTTTCAGTTTCTCCGAGTGCCCCCTTGTGCTTGTGGTTCCCCGTAATTTGAAAAATCTGTCCATGTCCACTCTTTCTATGCCCTTCATGATCTTGAAGGTTTCTATCATGTCTCCTCTAAGTCTCCGCTTTTCCAGGGAGAAAAGCCCCAACTTCTTCAGTCTGTCAGTATATGAGAGGTCTTCCATACCCTTTATTAGCTTAGTTGCTCTTCTCTGGACTCTCTCAAGTACCGCCATGTCCTTCTTGAGGTATGGCGACCAGTACTGGACACAGTACTCCAGGTGCGGGCGCACCATTGCACGATACAGTGGCAGGATTACTTCCTTCGTCCTGGTTGTGATACCCTTCTTAATGATGCCCAACATTCTGTTCGCCTTCCTTGAGGCTGTGGCGCACTGTGCTGACGCCTTCAATGATGTGTCTACCATCACTCCCAGGTCTCTTTCAAGGTTACTCACCCCTAGCAGTGATCCCCCCATTTTGTAAGTGAACATCGGATTCTTTTTCCCTACATGCATGACCTTGCATTTTCCTATGTTGTGCTGAAAGAGAACAGTGAAGATTTTCTTCCCAAGATGTTGCCAAAATCTCCAAATTAATGCCAGGTTGTCTGTCCAGTATTCCCACCTGGTGAAATCGCAGAGCGGACATAATGGTGTATTTGATAATAGGCAAAAATGTCCGTTCCCAGGAGGCCATAGGTACGTTGTAAAGTTGCGAAAGAAGCATAAAGTCCAGATTCTGTAAACAGGTGAAAAAGATAACATAATCCCCTTTGGGCCCATCTTTGAAAGGGCGAGTGCTGGAGCCTCGGTAGAAAATTACAGTTCCCCTGAATCAGGAGAAAAGGAGAGACAGCTGAGGACAGTTTAAGACAATGACATACCCAGCAAGCAGGGACAAATATTGGATACATTGCTACCATGGGTCGGAGGGCCGGAGCCGATACATGCAATACAAAGTTGATATGGTAAGGAAAAAGTACCGATAACTCCAACCTGGAATCAGAAAAATATGAAGTACCTCTATACCAGTCACTAATGTGTCTCATCTGGCAGGCCATTGCATACCAGCGAATATTAAGCAATTCATAGACTCCCCGTTCTCTAGGCAAACAAGCTCTAACATATGTCATACGTGGGCGCTTACCCCCCCCCCCCCCCTTCCATACACACACACACACACATAAATCGTTGGAGCCCTCTGGTAAGCTGATTCGAGTGTGAAAGTGAAAGTAAAAATGGCAAAACCTGAAATCTGTAGATCTATTTTGGGAAGAGCACCATATTATACAGGGCCACCCGACCCGCTGTAGAAAGAACAATTATAAAACATATTCAGAAACTAAAGATATAGTCTTAAAGGCTTGATCATATAAGTCTTCACCTCTTTTGTCACAGCACGCTCAAATTTGCTCTGATGCCAAAACAAAGACGCTTAAGGCAATTGACAGTTTTATTAAGCCCATCAGGGTGCTTTCACACTAGCTGAGCTGATTCAAATACTCTTTTAAGTAAAGTCAAAACATGCTGAACACATAGGGCTAGATTCACTAAGGGCACGGATCGGATCAGATCCGTGTCCGGGGGGCTGATTCACGAATCGCCCTCATGCAAATGAGGGCGATCGGAATCATGCCCCCAATTGAGCACCCGGATCGCTCTATAGCGATCCTGACGCATGCGCTGGCCCTCCGTGCCCGGCAGAGCGGGAAACTTCTTCTTTTTTTTTTTTTTTTCTTCGTAAGCCCGCGGGTTAAAACCACTTGCTTGCACTGCGGGGAAGGGCAGGAGAGTCTGGGCAGCAGGAGAGATTCGGGGCTAGAGCAGGAGATGGGGCAGATCATGGCAGGCAGGAGATCAGGGCTGAAAGCAGGGCGGCAGAAGGCAGGGCAGTCGGAAAGCACCTGAGCGACTGGTCCTCAGCTGTCGCTTATTTTTGGATCGGTCAGCCCAGTCGGTGTCCCTCATTTTTTTTAGTGAATCACTGCCTGCCTACCTGCCTACCTGCCTACCTACCTACCTACCTACATTTGAATGCCGTTCCCTCTCATTTGCATGCACGGATGCTAGCATTTGGTGCATGTCCCCAAGCCTCCATTAGTCATGCAGTGGCATTTAGCACATAGATAGGTCATGGTTTTCACAGAAATTTGTCATGGTTTTCACAGAAATTTTAGGTGAGAATCCGGCATGGTAGAAAATCCTCATTAAGATTCTCGTGCCTTCTGTGAAGTCAGTGTAGTACAAATTATGGAGGAGTAGAAATTGAAATTCTAGTCTGACAGACAGATTGAAGAGCAGTAGGTGTCACATCCACAGATATTTTCAAAATCCAAGTGGAGAAAGACTGATATTGTCACAGTTCTGAAACAGAGCGACAGGAATACCTTGGTGATTCAGTGATGCCCCCGCTTGGCTTCTGTGCCTCAAGCTGGCTGGCGTTGAGGACAGGGTGAGCGCAAAGGAACATAAGAACATAAGCAGTGCCTCCGCCGGGTCAGACCATAGGTCCATCCTGCCCAGCAGTCCGCTCCCGCGGCGGCCCAACAGGTCACGACCTGTCTGAATCAACAGAAGGGGCCCCCTTGCCACCTTGGTTCCTCATTGAAGTCCTATCTTCTCATCAAAGTCCTAGCCCTCCGGTCTTGCACATGCACGACCTGGTTGGCTCTCTATACTTATTACCTGGTTAGCTTCTATACTTGTGTTACATCCCAGCACCTCTCTCAGTATCCCATGATCCCTTTATCCCTCAGGAATCCGTCCAATCCCTGTTTGAATCCCTGTACCGTACTCTGCCTGATCACTTCCTCCGGTAGCGCATTCCAAGTGTCCATGACCCTTTGGGTGAAGAAAAACTTCCTTGCATTTGTTTTGAACCTATCTCCCTTCAGTTTCTCCGAATGTCCCCTCGTACCTGTTGTCCCCCTCAGTCTGAAGAATCTGTCCCTATCCACCCTCTCTATGCCCCTCATGATCTTGAAGGTCTCTATCATATCTCCCCTGAGCCTCCTTTTTTCCAGAGAGAAGAGCCCCAGCCTATCCAACCTCTCGGCGTATGGGCAGTGTTCCAGCCCTCTTACCAGTTTTGTTGCTCTCCTTTGGACTCTCTCAAGTACCGCCATGTCCTTCTTGAGATGCGGCGACCAATACTGAACGCAGTATTCCAGATGTGGACGCACCATCGCTCGATACAATGGTATGATGACTTCCCGCGTCCTGGTTGTTATGCCCCTCTTTATGATGCCCAGCATCCTGTTGGCTTTTTTCGAGGCTGCTGCGCACTGTGCAGATGGCTTCAGTGATGCATCCACCAGTACACCCAAGTCTCTCTCAAGTCTGCTGTCTCCCAACAATGCCCCCCCCCCAATTTGTAGTTGAACAACGGGTTCTTTTTCCCTATATGCATGACCTTGCATTTTTCCACGTTAAAGCGCATTTGCCATTTGTTTGCCCAGTCTTCCAGCTTGTCCAGGTCCCTTTGCAGGTCCTCACACTCCTCCCTGGACCTAACTCTGCCGCACAGTTTGGTATCGTCTGCAAATTTTATAACCTCGCACTTTGCCTCCTTTTCCAGGTCATTGATAAATATGTTGAAGAGTAACGGCCCCAGCACTGATCCCTGTGGCACACCGCTCGTGACTCCCCGCCAGTCAGAATATTGGCCCTTTACTCCGACCCTCTGCAGTCTACCCGACAACCAGTGCTTGATCCATCTGTGCACATCCCCTCCCACCCCTCCCACCTCCTGCCTTTGAGGAAACAGAAAGTAGGCAGGACCTGGCAGCAAGAAGAGCAAATCGCAAGCTTCACTGACCTGTCTCCCGCTTTAGCCCGCGAATGGGGCTCTAACATGTGCGTGCCGGCTTCCCTTCTCTCCCCCCCCCCCCCCCCGAACATAACTTCCGGTTTCAGAGGGAAGAGAAGGGAAGCCGGTACAGGCACACGTTAGCCCACGGAGCATAAATTCTCCAAGCTGTTTTTTGTTGTTTTTTTAATGTTGAGCAGCGGAGGCAGCAGCAGAATTCAGGAGCAGGCCAGTCAGGAGGGGAAAAAAGAGAAGGGAAGACGGGAACCCGCTCTGCGATCGACTGGGGTCGCCTGAGCGAGCGACCTGTCGATTGCGATCGATGTGTTGGGCACCCATGACCTAATGGTTAAACCAACCCCTAGGAAAAGAAAATTTAAATCGCAACCAGTGCTCCCTGTAAGGACTGGCCAGGTGCATACAATTTTTTTTTATTTTCACGTGAGCAAGAAGTTAAAAAAAAAATTTTCATGTGAGCAGCAGGTTCTAAAAACCAGATTTGCAAATATTTTTGTGAGCAATCATGTAAAATCTGTGAGTGACTTCTAAAATGTATGAGCCAATTGCTCTTGTGCTCCATTTAGAGCAGGGGTGTCAAAGTCCCTCCTCGAGGGCTGCAATCCAGTCGGATTTTCAGGATTTCCCCAATGAATATGCATGAGAGCTATTAGCATACAATGAAAGCAGTTCATGCAAATAGATCTCATGCATATACATTGGGGAAATCCTGAAAACCCAACTGGATTGCGGCCCTCGAGGAGGGACTTCGACACCCCTGATTTAGAGGGAACATAGATCGCTGCCATTACTACAACTATTAATTATTTCTATGACGCAGAGTCACAAAGAAGATGATTGTCCCTGCTCAAAAGAGCTTACAATCTAGACTGACAAACAGGATGTCATGGATACAGTTAAGGAGAATGATTAATCAGCTGGCTGGGTTGGTGGGCAAAGGAGTTGGGTTATGGATTGAAGGCTATATCAAAAAGGTGGGTTTTCAGTCCACTTTTATACAAGGGAAAGGGGCTTGACGGACAAACTCGGGTAATTTATTCCAGGTATAGGGGGCAGCTAGATGAAAGGAACGAAGTCTGGAATTGGCAGTGGAGGAGAAGGGTAATGTTAAGAGAGACTTATCTGAGAAACTGAGTTCTCTGGGAGGTATATAAAGAGAGAGAAGTGAGGAGAGATATTGAGGGGCAGCAGAATGAACACATTTGTAGGTCAGCAATAAGATCTTGAACTGTATGCGATGGCAGATAGGGAGCCAGTGAAGTGACTTAAGGAGAGGGGTGACATGAGTGTAGCAAGGTTGGTAGAAGATGAGTTGTGCAGCAGAGCTTTGTACAGATTGCAAGGGAGAAAGGCGACACTGCGGGAGACCAGTTAGACGTAGATTGCAGTAATATAAGCGTTAGGTTACGACTATTTGGAAAAGGGTCCGGGTAGTGTGCTCAGAGAGGAAGGAGTGGATTTTGTTGATATTGTAGAGACAGAAGCAACAGGCCTTAGCAGTTTGTTGGATGTGCGTAGAAAATGAGAGGTCAGAATCAAAGATGACTCCAAGGTTGCGAGCAGAGGAGACTGGAACAACGACAGTATTATTTACCGAGAAGGAGAAAGGAGAAGAGGAGGATGATACGGAGATAAAACTTGTCCCCATCACCACCCCATCCTCAAAAACTCAAACTATATCTGTACTCCATCCCCACAAGCTTTTACTCCCATCCCCATGGTAATTCCATTAAAATATTACCATTACCACAGATTTACCACATGTTCTCACCCCCAATTCATCCTCTAATCATTACACAATGGCTATTCCAGAAGCCAGGGGCTCTTCAGCTTGGAGAAGAGCATGATGTAAAGGATGTGTGGATTCTGGTATAGTACTGTTACTGCAATTACTGGACCTTAGAGGACATAGCTGTGAACTTCATGTAAAAGGTATCAGATGTATATCTCACCATAACCCCCTTATAATTTATGGTGAGCCCCCCAAAACTCCCCAAAACAACTACTATGCCCACCTGCATACCACCCCAATAGCCCTTATGGCTGCAGGTGGGTTTTGATGGGCTCATACTTAATACCATAGATGTTGTGGTTAAAATGCCATATGGGCCTGGGTCCTCCTCTCTATGGTTCACTAGCCCACCCACCAGGTCACTCTACAAACCTAATGCTTTACTAGGCTTCCCCAAATCAGATGCTGCTGTTCTAGAGCCAGGTGTGTACCTTTATGTTCTCATTTTTGTATGGTGTCAGTGAGCACTGGGGTAGTGTGGGGGTGTCTTACCTTGATGCATGCAGTGTTCATCTGGTCAGTTTAGGCACCTTTATGGCACTTAGATGCTTCTAAAACAGGTCTAGCTCCGAAAGTCTATGTTCCATCCAAGATGTCTTGCAAAATATTTGATTATCGCTGCAAAACGTCCAGGTCTAACACACCCTTATGCATGCACAAAGCCCGCCCATAACATGCCTCTGTCACACCCATCTTGAGGTCTGAATGCACAAAAAATAGGACACCTTGCTAGATGTCCATTGAGACAGTTTTGATTATCAGACATCCTGGTGATTAGGACGTTTACTGAAAAATGTAATATATTACAGTTAAACATTACTTTTGCGTGAAAGTAATCATTACAGTTACTCATCACTTTTAAAAGTAATATATTACTGCCCAACTCTGGAAACGCCTTCAGAAAATTTTTCTTGAAGTGCAGCTGAGACAGAGAAAGGCACAATTTAGCTGGATGTGTTATGGTGATTGTTACTAATTGATGCTTTGGTTTTATATGTTGTCCTGCTTAATGTTATGGCTCATTATTGATCATTCAGACTCAGAGTAGTGGAAAGGTCCAAAAAAGACTGGTGAACTCAAGATATCACACACAATTCATTATTTCTTCAATACACTATATATCGACTCAACATGCGCATGTTTTGGCCAAAGAGGCCTGTATCTGGAGTTGAATCACGCTGTAAAGATCGCCACCATTTTCCAACTGCATATGGCGAAAAAATGGTGGCGTTTTTTACAGCGTGATTCAACTCCTGATGCAGGCCTCTTTGGCTGAAACATGCGCATGTCGAGTCGATATATGGTGTATTGAAGAAATAAAGAATTGTGTGTGATATCTTGAGTTCACCAGTCTTTTTTGGACCTTTCCACCACTCTGAGTCTGAGTGTTGTGTTTGTGGATTTGACTCTCCTGTGTTATTCTATTCATTATTGATCATTGCATTGGGTTGCTTTCCTTAGATTGAAGCTGAATAGTAAACGGGCCCAGCTTGTGAGAGAGCTAGAAGAAGCAACACGGTTACTGGCCACCTTACACACACAGCTGAAAAGGTGAGGAGGATCTTTCATGCACCAGATTCCTAATTTCTGGCATAGGGTATTAAGTGCCTTGAGCCTTGAATCCATCCCCACATCATAACATAGGCATCCTGCTTCTGAGAGTTTGACCCCCCTACTTGAATAATCCTACAAAATCCCCCAAAGGATTGTGCATCGTGTTGTTTAAGATCAAACTTTGTTTTTAGACCCCTATTGTTAGATATGCAGGTAGTTTAATAGAAGAGGCCCAAAGTCTGATAATTTTGCCGGATGTATAAATTGAGAGTCCTGAAACAGGAATACAGGACATATGAGAAAATGTGGGACTCTTATTTATAATGGGAAAAGCAGGCTTGTTACAATGGAAGTTTAATGGTTCTGAGGATTCATATGGGAGGGAAGTGGGTTGGGGGAGGGTAATGAGAAGTCTAGTAGAGCTGGCTTATTAAATATCATTGCTATTATAATGTTGTTATGTCATCCAGTTGGGGAACTAAAGTTTTGTGTTATTTATTCAAGTTTCAAGTTTATTTGTTATTTGATTAATCGCCTATTACAATTACTAAGCGATGGACACATAATAAAATAAATTTCTAAAATGTACATAAAATAGAGAGTAACGTTAACAAGGGTATAAAATCATCAAAAATAAACTAATTAAAACAAAGTAAATAATACAAAAACAAGCAAACAATAGGACAAAAAGGGAGGAAATACAATGTTCGATAGGAAAGAATCAATAGTTAAGGTAAAACACAAAAGGAATGGGAGGACAAATAAATAATTGAAGATCCAAAATGCATAAAAGAGTAAATGATAAAAGAGCAATTAACGTTTCAATTAGGTATTGAACGCATCTTTAAAAAGAAAGCTCTTAAGTTGGCTTTTAAATTTTTCCAAATTCTTCTCCTCTCTTAAATAAAGTGGGAGTGAATTCCAAGTCTGTGGCGCTGTTACAGTAAAAATGAATTGCCTTCGGGTGTTAATAATTTTAAGAGAAGGAATGACCAACAAAAGTTGGTCATTAGATCTTAAAAATTTAGGAGAATTATATGGAATTAAAACTTTGTAAATAAAAGCAGGGGTTTTATATAATAGTGATTTAAATGTGAGTAAAGATAATTTATATAAAATTCGGTATTTTTAGCAAAATAATTGGTATACAGGAAACCACTGAGTAACTGTAGAACTGAGACTAAAATGGAGAAACTTTACTAATCGGGTTCTAAGCCTCAGAATTTGGAGCATTTTTTTTACCCAATCCACTTGCTCCTGCTCACCTCACTCACACTAAAGTTATTTTATTTTATTTATACTCCCAATTAATTCTGGGTAATTTAGCCAATCTTTAATTAATTTCTTCCTGAGCTAACAATACAATTATTTAAAACATCCAAGCTCAGTTCAAGACACGCTGCGTCGGATGAATGAATGACGAAAAGCTAGTTATATAAAGCAGTGGTCTGAATTTCATGGTCACTTGGCAAGAAATGTAATGCCAAAGATAAGTACAAAGAAAAATCATAAATATAATCTGGTTTCACATCCTTTGCTTGCATTAGTCTGCCGATTCTGTGTCTTGAACTGAGCTTGGATGTTTTAAATAATTGTGTTGTTACCTCAGGAAGAAATTAATTAAAGTTTGGCTACATTGCCCCAAATTAATTGGTAGTATAAATAAAATAAAATAACTTTAGTATGAGTGAGGGTGGGTTACTGCCAAGAAGGTGAGCAAGAGCCAAGTGGATTGGGTAAAAAAATGCTCCAAATTCTGAGGCTTAGAATCCGATTAGTAAAGTTTCTCCATTTTAGTCTCAGTTCTATAGTTACTCAGGTTTCCTGTATGTTATTTATTTAGTGATTTTGAGAACCACATATATTCTAAATTTGTGTTCTTTTTAGCAACATAAAAAAAGCAAAAACATGTATTTATGTATATATATATATATCTTATATCTATATATATAAAATCGGAGGTGTGTATGTGTGTGTGTATGTGCCGCGATCACGCAAAAACGGCTTGACCGATTTGAACGAAACTTGATATGCAGATCCCTCACTACCTGGGATGATATGTTCTGGGGGTCTCGCGGCCCACCTGCACACGTGGGCGGAGCTACAAACAGAAAATCACATTTCACCCATTCATGTCAATGGAAAAAATGTAAAAAGATGCCATTCTCACAGTAATTCAAAAACGGCTTGACCGATTTGAACGAAACTTGGTATGCAGATCCCTCACTACCTGGGGTGATATGTTCTGGGGGTCTCGCGGCCCACTTGCACACGTGGGCGGAGCTATAAACAGAAAATCAGATTTCACCCATTCATGTCAATGGAAAAAATGTAAAAAGCTGCCATTCTCACTGTAATTCAAAAACGGCTTGACCGATTTGAACGAAACTTGGGATGCAGATCCCTCACTACCTGGGGTGATATGTTCTGGGGGTCTCGCGGGCCACCTGCACACGTGTGCGGAGCTACAAACAGAAAATCAGATTTCACCCATTCATGTCAATGGAAAAAATGGAAAAAGCTGCCATTCTCACAGTAATTCAAAAACGGCTTGACCGATTTGAACGAAACTTGGTATGCAGATCCCTCACTACCTGGGGAGATATGTTCTTGGGGTCTCGCGGCCCACCTGCACACGTGGACGGAGCTACAAACAGAAAATCACATTTCACCCATTCATGTCAATGGAAAAAATGTAAAAAGATGCCATTCTCACATTAATTCAAAAACGGCTTGACCGATTTGAATGAAACTTGGTATGCAGATCCCTCACTACCGGGGGTGATATGTTCTGGGGGGTCTCGTGACCCACCTGCACAAGTGGGCGGAACTACAAACAGAAAATCAGATTTCACCCATTCAAGTCAATGGAAAAAATGTAAGAAGCTGTGGGACCGATTTGAACGAAAATTGGTATGCAGATCCCTCACTACCGGTGGTGATATGTTCTGTGGGTCTCGCGACCCACCTGCACACGTGGGCGGAGCTACAAACAGAAAATCAGATTTCACCCATTCAAGTCAATGGAAAAAATGTAAGAAGCTGTGGGACCGATTTGAACGAAATTTGGTATGCAGATCCCTCACTACCTGGGGTGATATGTTCTGGGGGTCTCGCGGCCCACCTGCACACATGGGCGGAGCTACAAACAGAAAATCAGATTTCACCCATTCAAGTCATTGGAAAAAATGTACAAAGCTGTGGGACCGATTTGAACGAAACTTGGTATGCAGATCCCTCACTACCTGGGGTGATATGTTCTGGGGGTCTCGCGGCCCACCTGCACACGTGGGCGGAGCTACAAACAGAAAATCAGATTTCACCCATTCAAGTCAATGGAAAAAATGTAAGAAGCTGTGGGACCGATTTGAACGAAACTTGGTATGCAGATCCCTCACTACCTGGGGTGATATGTTCTGGGGGTCTCGCGGCCCACTTGCACACGTGGGTGGAGCTATAAACAGAAAATCAGATTTCACCCATTCAAGTCAATGGAAAAAATGTAAGAAGTTGTGGGACCGATTTGAACGAAACTTGGTATGCAGATCCCTTACTACCTGGGGTGATATGTTCTGGGGGTCTCGCGGCCCACCTGCACACATGGGAAGGGTGGGTTCACCCAAGAATGTATATGTTCTTGCTCCTGGAGGTGAAACTAAAAATGTTGTTTATAATCAATTTTTGTGTTAGTTGAATTGTATTCATTTTGTCAAATATTTCACATTATACTTTGAATATTTTACTTTTTATAAAGCTGTAACAACATTATTTCATTCACCACTATAAAGTATCTTTATTTAAATCCATTTACAGTGTTATTGCTATAATTAAATACCCGTGCAACGCCGGGGCATCAGCTAGTATATATATATATTCTTGGGGGGGGGCAGCACCTGTCCTTCTCTCCACCACCCCCACCCCTTCCTCTTTATTTTTCCTGGCATGAGCAGTGTCATGAATTTGCTGCTCGCATCGGTGTCGGCTCTCTATGACGTCACTTCCGGGTCCCGCGCCTAGGAAATTACGTCAGAGGGAGAGCCAACACGACGCGGGCAGCAAGCTTGTAATGCTGCTCGCATTGGGAAAATGAAAACGGTACGGGGGAAGGGAAGGGGATGCGTGCACAGCAGGAGGATTAGCATAGCATGAGCCGTTTGGCTTCGAGTGTACTGAAACTGAATTGAGTTTCCTCTCCTGAGGAAGCAGTAATCAGTGAAACTCGAGTCGGGAGGGGGGGGGAGCCTTGATCAATTCAGCTTCAGGGGTTTGTTTTAAGTCACTATAGGTTTCTATCAGCTGCCACAACATGTGACCAGCACCTAACTGCTGAGCCTATCCAGATAAGTGTCTTATTTTATTTCATCTTGCGATGATGGTCCTATTGGGCAGCCACTTTAGTTCACATTAGTTGGTTGTGGGCCTGAGCACTGTTATCATTTATATTGTGTATTTAAGTTATTAAACCATGATTTATATATCGACTCATTTTATCGTGGCCAAAAAGTGGACTCTTGGACTCATCTGTGGCTCTTTCCACCATACTGTGGTAGTACAGAGCAATTTTGGCCTACTTCTGAATGGCTTCCCATGCAGCCATTAGGTATGGTTTGGTAGGGGGCGTGGCTTGGAACACGCACAAGATGGAGGTGTGATCACATTGCTCTGCTCCCCCAGGCACTAATTCTGAAGAATTTGCTGTAAAATAAAGTTTCTTGTATCAAAAGAACTTACTATAAAGTCAGAGGATGGCAACTTCAAGGCAGACGAAACTTGAGACGGCTTTTGTGGGCACTGCTAAGCGTGTCAAGCATGATCATGTGACGCCGGCAAAGACTGCACTCCCGGATGAGGAAGAAATTGATAAAAAAGAAGTGATGATAGCGCTGGAAAAAATACAGCAGATGCTACAAAAGAACACAGATTACATACAGGAAGTAAAGGAAGAGGTTGTCAACATAAATAAAGCAGTTGGAATTGGCAAACCAGAGAGTGACAACACTGGAAAAAAAAATGGAACAGTTGGAACTAACAGAGGTTCAGTTTAAATCTGAAAGAAAAATCATTTCAGAGATGCAAAAACAACTGGAAAATTATGAGAATCGTGGACGTCGGAAGAACATAAAAATAATTGGGCTGGCGGAAAAATTGGAAGGAGATAATCCCATAAAGTTTCTGGAGACTTTAATACCAAAACTTTTTCAGCTGAACTCAAAACAACCTCTTGAAATTGAAAGGGCACACAGAATTCCCTTCCAACGGTCAGAAAGTCAGTCAAAGCCCAGACCGCTGATCTTTAAACTGTTAAGGTTTCAGCAAGCCTTTGAAATACTGAAGTTGGCAAAAGCAGACAAAAATTTGACATATAAAGGATCAAAATTATTATTTTTGCCTGACTTTGCAAAGAATACAGCAGCACTGAGGCAGCAGTTCCTTCAATTAAGATCACAGCTTAAAGAGAAAGGATATAAGTACGGTTTATATTTCCCTGCAAAAATGAGGATTTCCTATGGGAGTAAATCACTATATTTTGAGGATCCAGGGAAGTTGAAAGACTTTCTGAATAACTCTGAACCAATGACTATGTAAGGAAGAAAATGTTTAGAAGTCAGAAATATATTAATAGGAGTGGAATATAAAAGTAAGACTGGAATAGAATGGATGGAATGCTAAGGATTTATGAAAATGTTACATTTCTTCTTTTATGTATGTATGTAGTGAATATGAAATTGAATGAAATGGTTTAGAACTCTAATATAAATATATTTAAAGAAGCATATTCATAAATAAATTAAAGGAAATATAGATATTATGCTGTGAAAGTGGGAGGAGGGAGGAATATGAGATGAACTTAAGGAGGATTTATAAAATATGTAAAGTTTTGAAATGTTCATTTATTAATATTGAATATGGGGGAACTTAAAAGATTTAAAAGAGAATTGATAAAAAGGTAAAGGTGGTATTTGACCATTTTGGAAATTGGGTTATATAAAAGTATGGAAAAATAATGAAATAAATGGTTATGTTAATATTTAAAATATGTCATGGTAGTAAGATATAAGATGGGAAAAAGTACATTTATATGTGGGAGACAATGTATAAATGCCTGGGGGGTGGAAGTGGTTGCATATCCTATGTGTGGTTCAAGTTTATCCATAATGAAGGGAGGGGTGGGAGGGATATGGGGAGGGGGATATTTAAGAGTAAGGGGAAAGAATATCTGTGTAGTAGGGGATATTATATCATATTCTTATATTTTATGGATGTTATGGGAAGGATGGTGTCTAATCAATTTCATTTATATAAACTGGAGTGTCAATGCTGGAATTTTATTGAGTTGAAAGATGGAGACTAGATTCTACTCTTTAAATGTCAATGGCCTGAATCACCAAATTAAAAGGAAAAAAATGTTAAATTTCCTTAAAAAGCAACAGGCGGATGTATATTTCATCCAAGAGACCCATCTGTCCACAATAGAATCTAGAAAGCTGGAAGGGGGATGGATTTCAAAAGTATTTTTTGCTCCAGCAAATGGGAAAAAGGCTGGAGTGGCCATTTTAATTAATAAAAAAATGTACAGCTGATTTTAAGATGGTAGAAATGGATCCATTAGGAAGGTGGGTGCATATTGAAATGAGCATGGAAAATAATACCCTGGACTTATTTAACATCTACGCTCCTAATACGAATCAGATGGAGTTTTTTAAGAACCTACTACAAATTTTAATGCCACTGGCTGCTTCTAATTTAGTGGTGGCTGGAGATTTCAATGCTGTAATGGATTCAATTATGGATAAAAATCCAAGTAGAGTTATGAAATCATTAGGGCTAGATAATTTGGTAAAATCTTGTGATTTAATAGATATATGGCATATTCTTCATTTTAATGATCGGGAATTTTCTTTTTGTTCACAGGTCCATAATTCTTTTTCAAGAATTGATTATATTTTTGTTTCAAATAATTTAGTGAAAAATGTAATAAGAGCTATTATAGATCCTATTCTCTTATCTGATCATGGTGCTGTATGGATTGAGTTAAGGATGGTGAAAAGGATTATTCTAAGCCGGTTTGGAGATTTGATAATTCTTTGGTAGTAGATTCAAATTTTACTGAAGATTTTAAAATAAAAATGATTGAATTCTTCCAAATTAATGATACTAATGATATAAATATGGAAGTATTATGGGATGCGTTTAAAGCAACCATGAGAGGTAATATTATTTCATATTCAGCATACGTTAGGAAAAAGTTTACGAAACAATTTGTTGATTTGGAAAAGGAAATTAAAGTATTGGAAAGTAATTTAATTAATAGATGGGAGTGGAATACTTTGCAATTATTATTAAAAGCAAAAGTTAAATATAATGAGTTATCCTCTAAATTTGTAAGGAATGATTTATTTTCTCAACAAACTCAATACTATGGAAATTCAAATAAGGCGGGTAGGATGCTAGCAAATTATCTTAAAGCAAGGAAAAGAAGAACAAAAATTGTTGTAATAAAAGATAAAAATGGAAAATCACATAATAAAATTGATCAGATTCTAAAACAATTTTTTAGTTTTTATAAAGACTTGTATTCTTCTGAATCTTACAGAGATAGAGAAAAGGATGGATTGGAATTTTTAAGTTCACTTAAGGGGCCTCAAATTCCTGAACATATAAAAGGAAGTTTAGAAGAACCTATATCTTTAAAAGAGTTAGAAACAGCATTGAAGTCTCTTAAAGTTGGATCCGCTCCAGGTGGTGATGGATATACGGTAGAGTTCTATAAATTATTTCAAAATACTTTGTTACCCTATTTGTTAAAATTATATCAATACCAACTGAATAAAAGTTGTATATCAGGTACTATGGCAGATTCATTAATTATTGTCTTACCAAAACCAAACAAAGATCATACTTTGGTATCAAACTACAGGCCTATTTCATTAATTAATGTAGATGGTAAACTTTTAGCCAAAGTTTTGGCATTAAGATTGGCCAAAGCTCTCCCTTTTATTATTGATACTCACCAAACAGGATTCGTTGCAAGAAGACATTCTTCCAATAATACCAGACTGGCTTTTCATACTTTAAATTTAACAAAAGATATTCAGGATCCGGCATTCTTAATTTCTTTGGATGCAGAAAAAGCCTTTGACAGAGTTGAATGGTCTTTTATGTATCAAGCATCAGAATGGTTTGGTATAGGGACTGGTTTTATTCAAATGATTCAGACATTGTATAGCTCCCCTGGTGCTAGGCTATATATTAATAATAATTTATCGGATAGATTTAGTTTACAGAGGGGGGTTAGACAAGGTTGTCCTTTGTCTCCTTTGCTTTTTGATGTTGTTCTGGAACCCTTGTTGATAGCTATTAATCAGGCAAAGGAGATACAAGGAATTCCGTTTTTAAGTTGGGAAGATAAGCTCTCCGCTTATGCGGATGATATTCTGCTTTATTTGAGGAAACCAGAGACTACTATTCCATGTTTGCTTGAACTGATTGAAAAATTTGGAAAGTTTTCTGAGTACAAGATTAATTGGAGCAAATCAGAAGTGCTACCACTTAATGTACATTGTACCAAAGGATTATTTGATTCATTTACATTTGTTTGGAAAGAAGATGGATTAAAATATTTAGGAATCAATATCAAAAGTACTATTGAGGATACAGTAAAGGAAAATGAAAAACTTTTATTAAAGAAAGTAACGGAAATGTGTGAGCAATGGAATCCTTTATATTTATCTTGGTGGGGGAGAGTTCAAACAATTAAAATGATGATATTGCCTGTGGTTTGTTATCAAATGAGTATGATACCAGTTTTTTTTCAGGGGTCATTTTATAAAAAGTTGAATGGTATTCTTACAAAATTTATTTGGTTGGGGAAAAGACCTAGAATTGCTTTAGTAAAGTTACAAAAAACAATTGTGGAAGGGGGGGGTAAATTTTCCAAATTTTTATAAGTACCATCAAGCCTATATTTTAAGACAGGGTATGTATTGGGTCCTTCCAGAGCTCATGGAGAATGTCCCAGACTGGTTGTATTTAGAATGGCGACTCATGTTTCCTATACATTTGGTTCATCTTTTGAGTATACCAATGCCTAATAGATACAAAGGGAATAGAATTTTGATTGATACTTGGAAGACTTTGAGATATGTTACTAAATTATCACCTATTCCAATTTTTAAATCATTAAATCAATCCATTTGGCTAAACTCCAAGATTAAAATAGGCGGTCATAAAATTCTCTGGAAACAATGGATCATTGCAGGAATAAGAACTTTAAATGATGTTATTTCAAATGGTAAGCTGCTTAGTTTTTCACAGCTGCAACATAAATATGGTTTTACTAAGTCACAAAGTTTTAAATGGTTGCAGCTGAAGCAGGCTATTCAGGAGGGGTTCCCTGAATGGAAAGATCTTGATACTCAATATAGTTTGGAAATCCTATGTTTCCAGGCGGATTTCTTGGGTCACCAAGCCGTTAAGTGGTATAAATTGATATATGGTTTTACAAATAAAAAACAAAAAACGGGTCTAAGAGACATTTGGAGCATTGAGATTAAGCATCAAATTTCTGCTTCTCAATGGCCACGAATTTGGTCTTGGAGAATTAGATGTACAGTGTCAGCATCTATGAGACAGACTTGGTTCTTTTTGTTGCATAGAGCTCTTTTGAACCCAGTACGTTTACAAAAGTTTGATAGCTCTAGATCTAATAAATGTTGGCACTGTAATCTAGAAGCAGGGACTTTGGATCATCTAATTTTTTATTGTCCTTGTATTAACGCCTTCTGGAAGTCAATTTGGTCTCAAATTAATTATTTTCTAGAAAATCCAGTTGCTATGTCATATGATACAATTTTGTTTGGAACAATGATGAGAGCAAAGAGTCAAATTTCAGCAAATAATAATAAATTACTAATGATTATGACAGGAGTTGCCATTCAGAATATAACTAGAAATTGGAAAGATTATACAAGACTTAACTATACTTTTTGGTGGAATTCTATATGTTATATTTATAAAATGGAACGAATTCTTGCTATGCAAAAAGGAAATTATAACAAGTTTAAAAAAATTTGGGGGCCATTGATTGAATATTCGAATGATTAGACACTTTTTTTAATAGAAGAATAATATGATATGGGATTGGGAGGGTATAATGTGTGAGATTCAAATAAAATGTTGATATGTGTGGAAGGGAAGGGGGGAGGGGGGATAATATAAGATTTAATATTATATGAAGTATACAAGTGAATTGTATGAATATTGAATGATTATTGTATACTTGTTATGAGATATGAAAATGAATAAAGAATTGGAAAGAAAAAAAAGGTATGGTTTGGTACTCACCCTTGCAAACTGTGGTCTGCTACAGAGCTGGGGATTTTCACTGGCGACCAGTTGGTACCATTATAAGCTGTTCAGCAATTTCTGTGGAAATGGTCACAGTCTGCACCACTTCCCTCTTGCAGAGTACTTTATTTCACAATCGAGGGGTGTACAGCCCAACACTTTTCATTTTCTTTAGTTTCCTGGGTCATTTAAGAGAATTTTCATTTGGTTTTGGTTTATCATTAGTAACTAGCTCTCTTTCAGAAAAAGTGTACACAAAATTTGGGGCAAAAAAATAAAACAAAATTCTGAACAAATGCACACCCCTAATATTATGTGTTGTGTGACATTCATGTATTAGAAAACAGTATTAGACATTCATATATCGGAAAACTCTTTAGACCTGAATTCTGTGCAGTAGGTCTGGTTTTCAAATCCTGATGTCCTATTTTTGATCTCTACAGTATCTCCTCCAGTATGCTCTCTCTGTCGTCAGGGAGCAGTCCTGGGTCCCTAACTTCTAGCAGGGGTTCGCTTGCAACATCCAGTCAAGATTCCTCCACATCTGCCAGTTTTACAGATCTCTATTATGATCAATTGGAACAGCTGGACTCAGAGTACCAGAACAAAATAGACTTCTTACTGCAGGAGGGAACCATCGGCTTCCGGCCTTCTGGCTGCATAACTACCATTCATGAGAATGAGGTGGCAAAACTTCAGAGAACAGACACCACCAATCGGATTCAGCTTCTGAGGTCTTTATCTGGTACGCCGAAGTCTATGACATCCCTGTCCCCAAGGTCTTCGTTATCGTCCCCTTCTCCACCTTGTTCCCCACTTGTGATTGACCCTTTTTTGACTGGAGATGCCTTCCTAAGCCATATGGACTTTGATGACAGCGAACTGAACATGAGTTTTGGTGACCTCAGACTGAATGCTGGAACAGACGGCTTCAGGCTGGAAGGGACAGAGGCTGAGGATAAAATTCTAGGCCAAGGTATGAAACGCCTTCCAGAACTCCTCTTTGTAGTACTGTGATTAATGTTGCCATTTAAATTTGTTAGGTTAATGTAGGTACTGAGCTATATCTGAATGGGGACACACTTAGATGGATATTGACATAAAGGGGAAAAGCTCAGTAATGCTAGGATTACCATATTTTTAAATGTAAAATCCCAGATGCATGGCCATACCCTGTTCCGCCCCTAGCCCCGCCTTGTTCTGCCTCGGCAATGCCCCACCACACCTCTAGCCCCACCGTGTTCCACCCCTAGCCCCACCCCAAGCAACTTCATTTTTCTTCTACATCTGAGGGCCTCCGAGCATGCGCAGACACGTATGACATCATCCACACTTGCTCAGAGGCTCTCCAGACATGGCCAGAGTTTTCCAAAACCCGGACAAACTGCTGGGTTTTGGAAAGTCCGTCTGGGCACCCAGACAGTCCTCTAAGAAGAGGATATGTCTGGGTTTTCTCTGACATCTGGTAACCCTAAGTAAAGCGCAAGTCTTCATTTGGTTCCTCAGTTTTCCAGTAAGAAGAACAGAACATCTTCAATTTTTGTCTTAGTTTTTTAATCATAAATATTTCCTTAACTATAAATTGTTTCCATATTGAAAGTGATAAAATAAGGAATGATATTGCCCCTCCCGTAGATTACGCTGGCACAGGGACCCTACCAGATCCTCTGATTTCCACCTTTGGCTGCTGCTGCTGCAGTGAGAATCAATGTGATCCAAAGTCTTAAGCACAGGACAAATACACGTCTACCTGGGCCTGGCCTTAGTTCTTCACAGCCAAATTAAACATCTAATCAGACACTTATAACTGGAGAAGTGGCAGTGTGTGGGATAGTCAGTGGTACTAACCAGCTGGTGCTATGGAATATCCCCTCTGACTATCTGGATAGGACTGGGGTGGCCCGTGGGTAGAGCTGGGGTTTATCCAGTTAGCAGCCATATTCTGTTATCTGGTTAGCAGTGTGAAATGGCCACTAACTGGATGACGCTTCCAGGTCATGTTAAAATCGGATATTCATCCAGTTTCAATTTAACAGCAAAACATCACAAACCACTTCCTACTCAGAAAAACAAATGATATTAATAATGTGAGCCATGGCGGAAACACTAATCCCTGGCACAGTTTGACAATAAAACTAGTGCCAAGTTGGAAGACTGAGTAATATTTATTGAGATAATTGGCCTTCCTATTGCATTATTTTTATTTATGAGGTGGGAATACTAGTGACGTACTGTTTATTGAATGATAGAATGTAGATGGGATCCTGGACTTATTAAAGATGGTACATTGAATTAAAGCATTAAATATGTTCACAGGCTGAAAGTTTGGAACTTTATATGGATCCAATGATTGACAAAGAGGAGCAGTGAAATATATTGCTTCGGCATGATTTTTGCTGCAGTCTGAAGATCCTTCATATTATTAGCATCAATTTTTTTTTGGGGGGGGAGGGGAAGGGCAGTGGTTTTGGATGAATTCCTACTTTTGAAGGGGGGTTAGCGTTTGGTTTCAGTCAGTGATGCTGTTATCAGCTGGTGCCTACAAAATGGCTGCCAATCTCATGTCAATCATGCAATGATACCGTTTACAGAATCGCGGTTTTTATCAAAGGTAGGCATCAGAAATGTAGGCCAAGATTTTAAAGACCTACATTTCCGGCACTTACCTTTGATGAGAATTGCGTCTACAGAGGTACCTTAGAACGCCTAAGGTAATTTTTGGCATTAACCATACCTATTTTGACCTTAGGTGTTCTAAGATGCAATGAAGGTGCTGGTTTTCTAGGCGCCTACATTTTTTTAAGGAGTTTTAAATAGTTTTCAAATGGCTTTGCCAATTAAGTTAGGCGCCGGTTCTAGAATATGGGCCTGAGTGCCATGGGCTGAATATTGCCTCCAAAGTATTTTTGCAAATGCTTCACAGAATGCTGAATAAAGGTATGTGTGCACATTGTCATGCTTAAAACACCAGCTCACCACACTATTTCTTTTGCTCAACTTTTCAACCATGTTCCAGCCACTGCCCGTTATGTTATGTTGTTTAGTTGTTTGTTTCAGATTTTGTATTATTGTCTTGATTTACTCTGCTCAGCTGAGAGAAGGAGCAGATTATATATTTTCACAAAATAACTACCGGTATCTGTCCCAAGCGTGTTTAAATGCTGTTAAAGTGATAAAATCTACTTTCTCCATTGGTAGGTAACTCCACATCTTCCTCTTTGGTTCTTACAAGACCCCCCAGGCCTAGCTTGATCAAATGCCCAGGCCCCCTCGTATAGTAACCTAGACAACCACAATAATTGGTGAGGCTATTATTCAATCATCTGGCAGAGCTGTACACATTGGCGTTAGTTGTAACATGGCTGCTGTATGCAAATTATTCCAGGCCTCTTAAAACCTAATGCTGTAGTACTACCATTATGCTCACTTCTGTGTATTCTTCCCTCTAAGATCTCCATGACTGAACCCAAGCCTTCCCTTGTTTCTTGTACCCGTTACCAACAACTCTCCCCCTTCCCTTAGCAGTGTAGAGCTCTTGTTTGGCAGAGTACCATTTTGGGACTGGTTTGGTGTCAGAGCTGGAACTGGCAGAGCTAAGAGGCCCATCTGGCACTCTAATCCATTCTTTCAGCATTTATCTCACAGTCAATAAAACAGTCAACGTTTGGAAGATGTCTTCCAAACTGTGAAGGGTTTACTTTAACAGTTCAAATAACTAGGACAATGCTTCAAAGTAATTATTTACTAGAAATAGGTATATGCCAGTAGGTTTAAGCAAATAAGAATAACAAGAATTATACCTCGGAATCCTCCCTCCAAGTTTTCTTAATTACAGTTCTTCGAGTTGAGCTGTTTCTCCCCAGAGGGATATCTCCTACTGGATTTTGTAGTACCTCTTTTGCTCCCCAGCAGGCAGTAATGGGAGACAAGGCCCCTGACAAGGTACCTGAGCTCCCTTGAAAGAGCCTTGCATCTTTCTAGGCTCTGAGGCTTCAGGGTCAGAGATTGTACTAGTCAGAGACCTTACTTTCAGTGGTTAAGAAGATGTTTCCATCTTAGTCCCTTTGCATTGGAATTGGCCAGGGACCCAGGAGCAATGGCGGGGGATCTGAATCTCTGCCCTTGCCCCATTCCTGCAAACTCTGTCCTCATCTGCACAAGCTTCAAAAAAATTTTAAAATAAGTGTTTGAGGCTTTTGTGGTTAAGGCAGAGTTTGCAGGAAAGAAGGGTTACCAGACAAGTCCTCTTTTTAGAGGCCTGTCCGGGCTCCCGGACGGACTTTCAAAAATCCAGCTTTTTTTTTTTTTTTTTTCATGTTTCCTCTACACTTTCCTCTCTTTAACTTTAGGATTTCCTTTTTTTCATGCAAAATTTCCCCTTCCATGCCTTTGTTTCTTCTACCAGGTCTGAACAGCCTCAGAGGGGCAGCTCTGAAAGTGTCGTGTGTGTCGGCTGCAGTGTCAGATGAATCTGTAGCAGGTGACAGCGGTGTATACGAAGCATCTATGCAGAGGTATGCTTTGCTATTAGATAAGTGCCATTGATGCATATTTCATAGAATATCTGCTGTTAAAATAAAGACAATTCTGTAAGTTGTATACTCAAATTTCTGGGTGCACAACTTCAGGGTGGGGGTGGAGGGGTGGCTGGACTTGGGAGGGGCATGAGTGGCCAGGGGTGTGTTAGGTGGTTACACTAGGGTTACCATGTTTGTTCATGCAAAAAAAGGAGACGTGGCCCCTCCCCAGTCCCACGCCATTCCGCCCAAGCCCTGCCCTGTTCTGTCCCAGCTCCGCACAAACTTCTTCTCCTCTCCTTCAGTGAGGGCCTCTGAGCATGTACAGATGCAATGCGATGACATCACAAGCATGCCCGCATGATTGGACACCCTCCAGATGTGGCCCCCCAAGCTCCTAAACGTGGACAAACTGCCAGGTTTTGCCAAAAGCACCCGGACACCTAGACGGTATTCTAAAAAGAGGACAGTCCAGGTAAATCTGGACATATGGTAGCC
Organism: Geotrypetes seraphini; assembly: GCF_902459505.1. Classification (NCBI taxonomy): domain Eukaryota; kingdom Metazoa; phylum Chordata; class Amphibia; order Gymnophiona; family Dermophiidae; genus Geotrypetes; species Geotrypetes seraphini. The sequence continues at coordinate 32,114,175 of NC_047101.1, read as the reverse complement.
CTAGGTTATACCTGTGGGATACACAATGCTAGCATTTATGCTCCTAACTGCCTACATTAAGGTGTGAGCATTTGCGCCAGTCATCGAGCTAACGTAAGCGCTCACGACTACAGTTAGGCACATAAATGTATTTTATAATGGCAGCTTCGTGCACAGCTGCCAATATAGAATTCGTGCTGAGTGCGCCTAACTTTAGGCAATCTATAGAAAATGGCCCCCTATGAAGGAAATTCTAGATACAGCGCCCCAAAAAAATCAGTGTGGGAAAAAATGTTTGTTGTTATTCTAAAAACTGAACCTACAGATAGGTGAGGTTTATAGAGTAGTGTTTAATGCCGGGACCCATGACTAAATCTAGGTGTAACTAAAATCTGGTGTAAATCCACGCACCTCTTTACAGAAAACGCCTAAAAAATTGTGCGTGTACATTCTAATTGGTGCTAATTAGTACTGATATTATAACATAACATAATAACGAATTTCTAGACTCAGTTCAATGAGGTTAACAAAACATTATACTATGAGAGTATACAGAGATGATATAATACACAAAGAATTAATTACTCAAAAATTTGAAAAAAATAAGTCTTCAATAATTTTCTGTAATGTTTGTAAGACCAGATGTTGATCTGGTCAATAATAGGCAAAAATTTTTTGTCGAAACGAGCTGCTTGATAGGAAAGACAATACCCATGATGTTTCTTACTTTTACAGCCTTTAGCCGAAGGGAACGTAAATAGGGCATGGGATTTTCTACTGTTCTTGTGTGTCATGATAACAAATCTATCAACAAGATAGAAAGGGGCAACAGCAAAGGAGACTTTGTAATATAAGCATTCCAACTTAAAAATCACCCGGGCCTCCACTGGGAGCCAGTGCAGCTCACAATAATAAGGAGTTACATGGTCGTACTTCCTCAGGCCATAGATCATTCTTATTGCCGTATTTTGAATCAATGTCAGCCTAGCCAAATTTTTCATAGTACTTGTCAAATATACGTTACAATAGTCTAAAATACTCAGAACTAAAAGTGTAAAGGCCAATACTGATTAGCTACATTGCCCGTGTCCTACACGGCACTGCACTGTACTACTGAGGGGCTCCGAGCATGGCTCTCTATGATCGATTTTGCTCCTTGGCTTCTTTATAAGCCTCTCCTGAGGCCTGAGTGACTCCAGAGCCGGCTTCCAAACTGTGCATGTACATGCAAAGCCTGTGGGTAGCTTTCAGGTTTTCACTTCTGAAAATCAGCGCAGGAAAGGTGTGCACATAAATTTGTGCAGCGCTTTTTCCCATGTAAGCCCCGAGCTCAAGCAGTTCTGGGGCTTTTCCTGCAACTTCCAGCCAGCGCCAAATTAGCCTACAGCGGCTCGCAACAGGAGCTCTTGTCCCTGACCACAGATACCCATGGCGGGACCACGATTTATGTGGCTCCCATCCACGAGTGATCCCCGCTGCCCGCTGGAAGATTTTTTTTTTTTTAAATTAGGCTGTCCAAAACCCGGATAAACTGCTGGGTTTTAGAAAAGAAAAAGAGGACATATCCAGATAAATCCGGACACATGGTAACCCTAGAACATAAGAGCATAAGAATTGCCACTGCTGGATCAGACCAGTGGTCCATCGTGCCCAGCAGTCCGCTCACGCGGCGGCCTTTGACCAGTGCCCTATTTGAGTCTAGCAGGTACGTTCTGGTCCAACAGGAACTTATCTAACCTTTTCTTGAATCCCTGGAGGGTGTTTTCCCTTATAACAACCTCCGGAAGAGTGTTCCAGATTTCTACCACTCTCTGGGTGAAGAAGAACTTCCTTACGTTTGTACGGAACCTATCCCCTTTTAACGTTAGAGAGTGCCCTCTCGTTCTTGTTCTCCAAACTATTCCTCCACTTTTACAACAGAATAACATCGCTTTTCCCCTTCCCCTCCCCCTCCCCTAGGTAGAGAGCATGATAAGGGATAAAGAGGAGGTAGTTATTGGAATTTAAGAGTACTGGCTACGCAACTGCTCAGAGAGTTCCTTTTCTCCTAACTTGTCAGATCAGCCTCTGTTTGTCCCATTTTTTGTCCCTGCCGTAACACCTATTTCCCACCGATTTTCCTATTTCTCCACCTGCCTTCTTTCTAGGTGCCTTATATGTCACGTTCTTCCATCTCCTATTCAGAAGCCTCAAGTCATCCAGCAGTGAGGCGTCTTTGTTAAAGTGAATATCTGAAAATCCCACAGAGCTTTTCAGGTGTGCTGAAGAAATAATTAGCTTTATTTTTCTTCCTGGTTTTGTTTTTTTTTCCAGGTCCCGTCTATCTGGAAATGCAGCATGGGAAGGGGATGAATCAGAAGTGGCTGGGACTGCCAAGATCCAGATTGGCATGAAGTAAGGAGAAATGTTTCCTTTCCTTGATTTTAATGCTTACGACAGGGGCCAGAGGGATGAGCACAACAAAAAGGAAAGCAGATTCAGGACAGACAAGAGGAGTGTGCCCTTCCACACTGCTTCACCACAAGAGAGGACAGAAATCCCAAACTGGAATCCAACAACAAAAGCACAAGAAGTAAACATTGTGCTTAACTTGGCCAAGTTTTGCCCAAAGAGGCCTGTAGTTAAGGTTCCGTGATGTCCGGATTTCCCCGGACGGCTTTTCAAAACCTGGCACGTTGTCTGGCTTTTGAATCGCCGTTGGGCAGGCCGCGGGTGGGGGGGGAGCGGGCTGGGGCGGGGATGGGTAGAACTGGGCGGGCCAGGGGGGAGGGTCTAGGAGTCCAGATTATAACACATATTCTTTTTTTTAAGGTATGATGACAAAAATGGCCATTTTGCAATATTTGTCATCCAGCTGAGCAACTCTGGTAGTCTCCTGTTACAGCAAGACCAGAAAGTGTGAGTATGGAAATATCCACATTAGTGTCTCTTAAGGATTTCCAGTTTTACCAGCCCAGCCCCCTATCACCACAAAATGATAGGCCTAGATGCACAAAATTCAGTCGATATCACTGACTGGATCGCTCTTGGCCGATTCCCTAACAGTGATCAATGCACAAACAAGTTTGCATGCAAACGCAACCGATTCAATCACTCAGTGAGCAACTGACACATGCGCAAAGCCCTAGCAGCAGTGACAGGAAAGCAGCTTCCTGTCACTGCTGTTAGGGCTTCTGGTTTGGTTTTGGTTTTTAATGGCACAGATGTTGTGCTCTATTAAAAACAACCTGTCCCATTAAAAAAAAAAAGCTCCCATGCGTGCCCTCCCACTATGCACCGGCACCCAGACCCACAGTCCACCCACCGACCCATGGCAAAATGCAGGAGGGATGCCCACTCCCTCCTGCCATGAAGGTGTCTACTCCCCCTCCAGGCCTCCCTGACCTGTACCTTAAAAGTTGGGAGCAGGAGGTACTGAAAACACCGTCTGCTCCTCTTCCCTTGACAATGACGCTGGACCTTAGGCCCCTCCCTGGTGTATCATGTGATGTATAGGGAGGAGCCTAAAGCCCTGATTGGTTCAGGCACCTCAGGTCCCTCTCTTGGGAGCATGAGCCAATCAGAGACTTCCTTAGGAAGGAGCCTAGGGAAGTCCCTGATTGGCCATTTGTTTTGGCCAATCAGGGACTTCCCTAGGCTCCTTCCTAAGGAAGTCCTTGATTGGCTCAGATGCCTCAGTCCCCTCCCAAGAGAGGGGCCTGAGGCGCCTGAACCAATCAGGGCCTTAAGATCCTCCCTGTGCATCACATGTTGCACCAGGGAGGGCCTAAGGCCCAGTGTCATCATCGAGGGAGGAGGAGCCGGAGGTGTTTTTAGTACTTCCTGCTCCCAACTTTTAAGGTACGGGGCAAGGGAAGCCTGGAGGGGGAGTGGACACCTTCATGGCAGGAGGGAGTGGGCATCCCTCCTGCCTTTTTTGGGGGGGGGGGAGGTGGAGGGGAGGCTGTTTATGTCTAAACATATCAAATATAATCTAAACTTTAAACATTGTGACAATATATTAATGCCTTCACACAAAATAAAAATACAAAACCAATCATTAAAGGACTCATTAAACAAAATTATGACTCTGGTTCAAATCCTAATAGGCTTGTTAATTATAAAAAAAACTTGAGGTTAGGTTCAGGTACTCTCCAAACAAGAATATACTTCCCAAATAATGGCGTGTTCTTCAAAATTCAAAGAGCAGATGTTGACCCTTATGGCCTAGTTACAAATAAAACTTCTCAATATGTTTAAAATCTTGCTATACTGCCATATCCAATAAAAGGTCTAAGCAGTTTACATGAAAAAATAGTTAAAATGCAATAGAAAGGAGCTCCATTGAAATATAGGACAGTACACATGTATTCAAGAACAGATAAATAATAACATTACCCCCTCCTTTACAAAGCCGAGCTAGCGTTTATAGCGTCGGCCGCCATGGTAACAGCTCCCATGTTCATAAAATTCCTGGCCAAGATGTTCAAATAGACAGTATTTGAAAATAAAGATGGATGTCTAGAGGTTTTGAAAATTGGCATCCGAATTTTGGATGCACTTCTCAGGACATCCAAAGATGAACTTAGACGCACATCGAAAATGGCCCTCCACATGGTTTGCCTATCCGTGCCATCTCTGTCCATAGATGAAAATGTCTGTACGAGTCTAAGCCAGTGATTCCCAAAGTTGTCCTGGGAGAACCCTAGCCAGTCAGGATTTCAGGATATCCAAAATGAATAGCATGAGAAAATTTGCATACACTGTCTTCTTGGTAAGCAAATCTATCTGATGCATAGTCATTGTAGATATCCTGAAACGTTGCCTGCTGGGGGGTTCCTTCAGGACAAGTTTGGGAACCTTTGGTCTGAGTCCTTATCTACAAAGCACTGCTTAATAAGAGCACACCTTTTTATGTCCCATGAAAACAAAACATTTTCTGTTTTTAGAACAGCATTGTAAGATCCTAATGTCACATTCTTTTCTTTCTAGATATATTCGTCTTGCCGTTCTGCCCTGTTCCGAGAGCACAACCTGCTTGTTCCGGACAAGATCCACGGACCCTATGGACAATCTTGTATACAATGAAATTTTTTGGGTTCCCATCTCTCATGCTGCTTTGCGTCAAAAGACTCTACGAGTGGACATTTGCACTGTGAATTCCTCCCACCATGAAGAATGCCTGGTTAGGAAGATTATTTAATTTCATATTCTCAAGTCCAAAACAGCCAGAAAAGTGCTTCAGATTTGCTTCTTTACTAAGAGAAATGTAACGAGAATTGTCACAAGCAAAGAATGCATTACTATGATTTCTGAAAGTTAAAATCTTGAGATTCGCAATGGAAAATGCTCACTGTTGTAAATGCAGAGTATGAAGACATTGTCATCTTTGAAGGAAAGGGCTAGGAATATGCAGCCAGAGCATTTTCATTTTGTGTCATTTCTGGGAATGTAAATTTTATTTTTCTTTGGTTTAATTGTCATTCAGTTCTCATGGGAGTGATGTCAAAAGAGTGTGAACTATTTGGGAATGCTAATACGTACACATGCGAACAATCAAGAAGACTGCACACACTTTTTCACAAGTGTGTGCATGTGCAGTTGTGCACACTCGTGTGAACAATCTGGAAAAAGTGCACACTTTCAAAAGAACATAAGAATGGTCTTACTGGATCGGCCCAGTGGTCCATCTAGCCCTGTATCCTGTCTTCACAGAGGCCAATCCAAGTCACAAGTACCTGGCAAAAACGCAGCATTCCATGACACTGATCCAGAGCAAGAGGTGGCTTCCCCATGTCTGTCTCAACAGCAGACTATGGACCTTTCCTCCAGGAACTTGTCCAAAACTTTTTTAAAACCAGTTACATTAACTGCTCTTACCACATCCTCTGGCAACATATTCCAGATCTTAACTATTCTCTGAGTGAAAAATTTTTTTTCTCCAATTGGTTTTTAAAGTATTTCCCTGTAACTTCATCGAATGTCCCCCTAGTCTTTGTAATTTTTGACGGAGTGAAAAATCGATCCACTTGTACCCGTTCTACTCCACTCAGGATTTTGTAGACTTCAATCATATCTCCCCTCAGCCATCTCTTTTCCATGCTGAAGAGCCCTAACCGTTTTAGTCTTTCCTCATACGAAAGGAGCTCCATCCCCTTTACCATCTTGGTTGCTTTTCTTTGAACCTTTTCTAGCGCCACTATATCTTTCTTGAGATAAGGAGACCAGGATTGAATGCAATACTCCAGATGAGGTTGCGCCTTGGAGTGATACAAGGGCATTATGACATTCTTAGTCTTGTTAACCATCCTTTTAAAATAATGCCTAGCATCCTATTTGCTTTTTTGGCCACCGCTGCCACACAGTAGTGTGGAGACTACCAGCAAAATGAGTGATGGACTAGAAACCGTTTCCATAACGGGAATGCTTTGTCCCTAACCCCTGTGAATATGAAGGGAGACCTGTACTATGCCACTGAACTCCCACCCTTGCAGATTAGTGTTAGATGGCTTGCCTCCATTTATATGCATAAGTATACAGTTACCTGCAAAAGCAGCAGTATTCTGTACAGTTGTGCTCTCAAGTGGTGATGAAATGTGAGTATTCACGTGCTCAGGTTCATGAGTGAGATAACCAGTTAGAGCAGTGGTCTCAAACTCACACCTTTGCAGGGCCTCTTTTGGATCTGGAGGTACTTGGAGGGCCTCAGAAAAAATAGTTAAGGTCTTATCAGAGAAATGACAATTTTGCATGAGGTAAAATTCTTTATAGTTTATAAATCTTTCCTTTTGGCTAAGTCTTAATAATAAGGGAAGTTGAGGGCTTTGCAAATGCTTATCAACTCCACTGCAAGATTAATCACAGGGGCTCCTAGGAGTAGCCATATAACTCCTGTGTTGAAGAAACTACACTGGTTACCTTTGCAACAAAGAGTTCAGTTTAAGATTATTGCGATTATACATCAGACATTGTATCCTGCTTCCCCAAAGATCTTACAAGAATTCTTTGAGATCTATAAACCGAGAAGAGAGCTTAGAGATGTAAATGGGATGAAATTAAGTTTGGAGGGGAGAATGTCGACTGTGCATGCTAGGATTGGAGCATCAATGATATCTGTGGCTGGTGTAGAACTATGGGATGCCTTGCGTGAGGAGAATGAATTTTAAGAAAATGCTGAAAACTCAATTATTTGCCAATGCCTTCCTGCTAACATATATTTCAGTTGATAATCGCCTTCTAGAATTTTTCTGACATCAATGTATGATTTAAAGTTTGCTTGTATTTCTGAATTGATTGGATTTGTGCTCTATCCCTATTATAACAGGGATGATTAACGATGTTGTTTAGACATGTCTATGTTATCTGTGATATTCGGAGGGAAACAAGATTTTATAAGAACATAAGAATTGCCACTGTTGGGTCAGACCAGTGGTTCATTGTGCCCAGCAGTCCGCTCCCGCGGTGGCCCCTAGGTCAAAGACTAACTGAGACCAGCCCTACCTGCGTACCATCCGGTTCAGCAGGAACTTGTCTAACTTTGTCTTGAATCCCTGGAGGGTGTTGTTCCCTATAACAGCCTCCGGAAGAGCATTTCAGTTTTCTACTACTCTTTGGGTGAAAAAGAACTTCCTTACTTTTGTACAGAATCTATCCCCTTTTAACTTTAGAGAGTGCCCTCTCGTTCTCTCTACCTTGGAGAGGGTGAACATCCTGTCTTTATCTACTAAGTCCCTTCATTATCTTGAATGTTTTGATCATGTCCCCTCTCAGTCTCCTCTTTTCAAGGGAGAAGAGGCCCAATTTCGCTAATCTCTCACTGTACGGCAACTCCTCCAGCCCCTTAACCATTTTAGTTGCTCTTCTCTGAACCCTTTGGAGCAGTACCATGTCCTTCTTCATGTATGGCGACTAGTGCTGAACGCAGTATTCCAGGTGAAGGCATACCATGGCCCGGTACAGTGGCATGATAACCTTCTCCAATCTGTTTGTGATCCACTTCTTAATCATTCCTAGCATTCTGTTTGCCCTTTTTGCCACTACCACGCGAACGGTTTCATTGACTTGTCGACCAGCAATCCCAAGTCTCTTTCCTGGGGGGTCTCTCCAAGTACCACTACTACTATGTTACTACTATGTTACACCCCAGACATCCTGTATTCGTGTAAAAGATTTTTGTTACCGACATGTATCACCTTACACTTATCCACGTTGAACCTTATTTGCCATATTGCGGGCCATTTCTCGAGCGTGTTTATGTCACGTTGCAGATCTTCGCAGTCCTCTTGCATCTTCAATACTCTGAATAACTTGGTATCGTCTGCAAATTGAATCACCTCACTTGTATCAATTTCCAGATCGTTTATAAATATGTTGAAGAGCACAGGTCCAAGCATTGAACTCTGCGGCACTCCACTGATGACGCTTTTCCAGTCCGAGTATTGTCCATTTACCTCCACTCTCTGTTTCCTATCTGCCAGCCAGTTTTTAATCCATGTGAGTATTTCATCCTCGATTCCATGGCTTGCAATTGTTCAAAGTAGTCTTTCATGCGGAACCGCATAGTTGTATAATCAAGAAACTGCTTTATTTTACTTTTGTGATTGATAAACATACCGAGGGCCTCAAAATAGTACCTGGCGGGATGCATGTGGCCCTCAGGCCGCGAGTTTGAGACCACTGAGTTAGAGGGCCTTGGGGGAAGGAGAAAGGAGAAATGCTGGACTAGGAGTTTGAAAAGAAGGGAAGAAATCTTAAGCTTTAGAGGCAGGGGAGCAGACATCAAAATTGGCTCAGGGTGCCATAACCTTTTGAGCCAGCACCCAGTTGGTGTTTTCTCCATGGAGTCTAAATATTAGGGGGAGGGCATATTTTTTAAAATTAATTATCTGTCAGGCCAACTTCCTCTAGTTTTGGGGGGTTGTAGCCTGATCACTTTATGGGATGCTTTATTGGGGGGGGGGGGGGGCAGCACTTTGGTTCTTTGTTTATGGCCATCTGAGATTTGAGGTATGAATTCAGAGATGAGTGATCAGAAATGTATTGATCTGATTTCACTTTTTCAAGCTAAGTCCTTACTTTATTCTCTTGTTGGAGGAGGTGGTGGACCGATGATTGACAAGACAAATCCATCCACCTTTGTCCAAGATTTTCACAATTGTTTTAAGGGATTTGTGAGAAATGTTTATGCCAACTTAGGTTGTGATAGTAACATTTTTTTCTAGATTTATTTCAAAAGAATTTACAATATTTTGTTAAGAATTATATACCTGCTCCACTTTTGATGTTTATCTTGATGGTGGACTAGTTTGTCTTTGTGGTTTAGGTATGAATTCTAGCCATTTGCATTAGACCTCTCTGCTATTTATAAATGTTTTCTGCTGTTCTCAGCTTCCAGCTTAAGGACGACTGATCTCCTCTCAGTTATGGTGTTATAAGCCTTCACTTACAACTACTTCCCCCCCCTTTGGAGCATCTCAAGCTGAAATCATGTCCTGTTTGATATGCCCCCTAGTGCTTCCACCCCAAACACTTCTCCAAGGCCCCCCCACAGGGGAGATGATTCATGGGAACAGTTTTTGCACCTCGTCTCACTTGCGCCCTGTGTGGTTGCATTGCTGAGACAGCTTTCAGGATACCTTTGCCTAGGGTTACCAGATTTTCCGTCTGGAAAATCTAGACCCCCCCCCCTTAGCCCCACCCCCAGGCCCGCCCAGTCCCACCCATCCCCGCCCCATCAAGCCTCCAATCCCGGCTGCCTGCTCTCATTGGGCAGGACATCCGCGCATGCGCGGATACTCTCCTGTCCGAAGAAAAGCTTTTCAAACCCCAAAGTGCCGGGTTTTGAAAAGCCATCCGGACCCCCGGGGAAATCTGGACGTCTGCTATCCCTACCATTTCCTCCTACTTCATAACAGTAAATTTGCACATTGCCTGCTTATAACAAGACAGAAAATGGTGCAAAAATAATTTCAATGTCTAAATTCTATTTGCTGTTCTAGGGTGGTGCTCAAATCAGCCTAGCCGAAGTGTGCAAGTCTGCTGAGAATACAACCCGTTGGTACAATCTCCTCAGCTACCGATATATGCCGAGCAATACTGTGAAAAAGAAGCCGAGAGACAGCTATTTGGAGGTGACCAGCCAAGACAACAGGGTAGGAAAGAGCGTTAACCATGAGCATATAACGCAGAGTCCCGCAAATTTTCTCGAGCCGCGGCACACTAAAGGTAGTGGCCGTGGATCGAGGCACCTGGAAATGTGTGCATGCGTGACATCATCATGTCAATGTCCGCGTGTGTGTGAAGGCCTTCCAGGTGGGCGGGGCCAGAGAGAAGGATAGGTGCTGGTGCCCATGAGAGGCACGGCCTGTGGCTCCTCTCCTCCTCCCCAGTGAAATCTCAGGAGGCCCACAGTTTGAGACACATTGATATAAAGAAAGCAAAGTGTAACCTTGAATCATTGCCAGGGAGTGGAAGGCCACAACAGGCCGACTAAGCCTGGATTACTGTTATATCATCTACTTAGCTTTACCTAAAAAGAATCTGAAAAGATTACAGCTTATACAGAATACAGTGGTGCGATTAATTTTCAAGTTGAAAAAAAATTGATCACGTAACCAAATGCTATCAGATACTGCACTGGTTCCCGGTTGAATCAAGGATACGTTTCAAAATGGCTGGCTTTGGTTACAAAATACTATATGGCTTGGTGCCAGCCTCTTTAGTAGAACATTTCAATTTCACAAATAGAAAACCATTATTGTGTAAAAATTCTATATTTTCATTTCCCACGGTTAAAGGTTGCACTTATAAGCGCTATTTTCAGAGAATATTGGCCTTCTGAGCGGCATGCTGGGACAAGAGCTTTAGTAGGCTAGCATTAGGTTCCAGTTCTTATCAAGCTTTTAGAAAGATGTTGAAGACACATTTGTTTGATAAATGTAGTTCACTGTGCAGGTACAGTTTCCTTGATTCTTGTGAACCACTTAGAATTGAGAGGCATAGCGGTAGACAAGTGGATTGTTATATTATGTTATGTAATTGGGCCTCTGGGTGGCAGCTTCTAGTGGCAAGAAGGAGAAGTCGCAGATTATGACAGTCACACAGACTCCAAAAAGCCATCCATAGCCGGTATCTTTTGCACACATAAATGAACAGCCAGGTCATGGCTTCAGTTATATTTGTATGTTAGCTTTTTACACTTTTTTAAACAGTTTCACTCATATGGGGGTAATTTTATGATACCTTTTCCACATGCAGGAAATGGCTCTTAGAGAATCATGCGGGTGAATACACACGCAACTGTGTGCCGGCATTTGAAGGGGTGGCATAGTTTGGTTGGAACAGAGGCAGAGCTGTGCTGTCTTATACTGTAGAATATGTGTGCACGCATGGGGGAAGGGGTAATTCTATCACTGAATGCCTCTGAAAAGTCCAAAAAGGTACTTATTTTAAAAAAGGCAACATAGGTGCTCGTGTTCCTTCTACATGTGGGCATGTACTTGGAATCAATTCTATAACCGAGCACCGCCATTTAGGGGCTCTGATAACATTATTCTATCAGGATACCTACATGGCGTTTGTGTCCTTGTAGAATGCTAGCGAAGCCCAGCATTGGCGCTATAGGCAGTTGATGACTCGGTGATTGGATAGAGAAGAGCAAGGTAAAATCTTTGGCATGGGAGGGTAGCACTTATGTCAGCAGTGAGGGCAGCAGGGCACTTTGAACAGGGCAAAGAAGAAATCCTTGCTCTGCAGCACCAGCTGTCTCCCGCCTAGACTGCTCTGCTACTGATGGTAAAATGTGCACTGAAAGTACTCCAGGAATCATGTGCTAAGAAAAATGTTTTTCATTCAAGACTAGACTTAAGACCTTCTACGAGGGTCATTTCATAAATAATACACTTTTTTTTTTTAAATTTACATGTTTTTTGTTGGTTTTTTTCAAGTATTTCTTTACAATCCTTCAATATGGTCTCCCTGCTTTGCAATGACCAAGTCCCAACATCTGGGAAGCTTCATTATTCCATCCAAGACACCGTTTTGTTCAGTTGCCGAATGGCTCGGATACCGGCGGAAGAAAGCTCTTCCAGAGATGCAAAACGATGTCCATGCATAGGTTGTTTCAGCTTTGGAAAAAGGTCAAAGTCTGGACTGCAGGGAGCATGAGGTAACACCTCCCAGCCGTATTCGTGTAGTTTTTCAATGACAAGTGGAGAGCTCCATCTTCCCCACGACCAAAAATATTTTGATGAGCTCAATCAAAAGTCAAACAAATGATGATTTTTGCTTATGATCATGAAGGCATCATCATTACAGACAAAGTTCCATGTGGAAGAAGTGTCACAGCAGTGTCTTATCGTGATTTTTTGCAAAAAATGCGCAGAAAAATACACAAAACCCGACCTCAGTTGCTCTTGTCTGGGTCACTCATTATTCATGACAACACTCGCCCGCATATAGGGAATGTCATTAAAAAACTACACGAATATGACTGGGAAGTGTTACCTCATGCTCCCTACAGTCCAGACATGAATCCACCAGATTTCGACCTTTCTCCAAAGTTGAAACAACCTATGCGTGGACATCGTTTTGCATCTCTGGAAGAGCTTTCTTCTGCCGGTACCCGAACCATTCGGCAACTGAACAAAAATGGTGTCTTGGATGGAATAATGAAGCTTCCCGGATGTTGGGACTCGGTCATTGGGGTTGGAGGTGTATTTTAGGCAGGACTAGGTTGGGTCCAGAATTATGATGTCTCTCAGTGATAATGGAACAGGCAAAGCAACAAAGAAGAATGTTTTTATTAGACATGTTTCAGTCACAGGCAGGATATAAAAAGGTGATTGCAAGCTGACCACTAGAGGGATGAAGGCATGAACTCTCCTTCATCTCCCTGTGGTTACTGACTAGAGACAAATCTGTCCCCATCCCCGCAGGAATTCAATTTCCCCGTCCCTGCAAGTTTTGTCGCTGTCCCTGCCCCATTCCTGTAAGCTCTGCCTTAACCGCACAAGCCTTGAACACTTATGATTTTAAAGTGTTTGAGGCTTGTGCAGATGAGGACGGAGCTTAGGCATTGGTGGAATGAGGCATTATGACATCACAATCTGAGCTCTAGAATGTTGCTACGTAGGATTTGAAACCGTTTGAGGCTTGTGCAGATGAGGACGGAGCTTAGGCATTGGTGGAAGGAGGCATTATGACATCACAATCTAAGCTCTAGAATGTTGCTTCTTATAATTTCAAAGTGTTCGAAGCTTGTGCCAATGAGGACGGAGCTTAGGCATTGGTGGAATGAGGCATTATGACATCACAATCTGAGCTCTAGAATGTTGCTTCTTATAATTTCAAAGTGTTCGAAGCTTGTGCCAATGAGGACGGAGCTTAGGCATTGGTAGAATGAGACATTATGACATCACAATCTGAGCTCTAGAATGTTGCTACTTAATGATTTTAAAGTGTTTGAGGCTTGTGCAGATGAGGACGGAACTTGCAGGAATGGGGTTGTTTGAGGAAAAGAACTTGACAGGACGGGAAAATGAGTTTCCTTGGGGATGGGGAAAAATTTGGCCCAGTGTCATTCTCTATTACTGACCCCCTTCCACCCTCCTAAGAAGTGAAAGTGACAGTGGCTATCAGGCTTTGTGACAGCTTCAGGTATTATGGCCATTCTTAACAGAGCAGCATGCAAGTGAAAGGAGTAGCTTAGTGGTCAGTGTGGTGGCATAGTAAGGGGGGAGGGCCAGGTCACGGACTGCCCTGGGTGTCTTCTTTGCTGGGGGTGTTGGCGCCTTTTCTCCACCCCCGCATACCTCTTTAAATATACACCAGAGTAAGCAGCATCTTCCTCTTGCTGCTCATACCAACCTCATCTCCCTTCTGATGTCACTTCCTGGTCACGGGACCAGGATGTGACATCAGAATGCCAAGGCCACTGTGAGCAGCAGGTAGAAGATGCTTGTGCCGGCAACCATTTCAAGAGGTATGCGAAGGCAGGGGGCACTCAAGTGGTGTGGAAGAGTGGGGGGATGCTCAAGTGGCAGGAAAGGGTGAAGGGCACATGGCTTGGCAATGCCAGGTGCCACCATCCTAGTCGCCAATCTCCCTCACTACATCACTGGATGTAACTCCCACTTTAACTCTTTTATTTCTATACAAATATGTGAACCCTCCTGGAACATAGAAATACCTGCTGTATTTTCATACAAGTGCTTTATCTTGAGGCATTTTTGTTCTTCTAATGGTTCTGAGGTTGACAGCAGCTAATACTCATCTATTTAGGACTCGGTGTTCAGGAATCTGAGTGCGGTGACCCTTGAAGGGGAAGTTTTGATCTATGGAGCCTTCTTTCCACTGCAGGATTCTGTGTCGGCCCTTCTGGAGCAGACGGCCGTGGAACTGGAAGCTGTCGAGAAAAGACGCGAAGAAAGCAGAAGCACGTTGTGCTCAGGGGAGAACTGGTGTGTAGAAACAGCATTAGTATGAAGGGGAGCTGTGAGAGATTTGGGAAGATGAGGCCGATGTTCAACAGGGCTAAAGCTGCCTAACCGTGACAGGATGACTTATCCGATTACAGTTAAGCAGACTTTCAACAAGATATCTGCCCATCTTGGAACTGGTTACAGAACATATGAATAGCCTTACTGGATCAAACCAAGGGTCCATTTAGCCCAGAAGCCCATCCTCATAGTGGCCAATCTAAGTCACTAGCAACATTCCGTGCTACCGATCCAGAGCAAGCAGTGGCTTCCCCCATGTCTGTCTCAATAACAGAGTATGGATTTTTCCTCCGGGCAACGCGTCCCAGAGCTTAACTATCTGGCTTAGACCCACAGTCTGAAGCTGAAAGAACTGCAGGGAGCAGTTCAATAAATGGTGCCCAAAGTTAGTCGCTGTGAAGAAAGGGCACAACGCATAGAATGCCAATTTCAGCGTACTAGCTTAGCATGGATTTTGCACCTAACTTTGGCGTGGCACTTACGCCTACTGAAACTTGTTGTAAATGCTAGCACACAACCATTGGCATATGGATGTTCCTAAATACCGGCAATGCCCTGACCCGCTCACACTCCTCCCATGGCCACCCCCACTTTTTTGTTGCACATCTCCTTCGTATCTATCGGCACCCCTCCCCTTCCCCTAATTCGACTAAAATCCCTGGTAACTAGTGGTACCCACCCAGTCCCTCCCTCATACCCCCATACCTTAAGTGAGGCAGGAGCAATGCCCACTCGCTCCTGCCTTAGGTGCTGACATCCTCAAAATGATGACACTCCACCCTACGGGGTGTATCTGGACATGCACCGGGGTGGGGCATAAGGGAATTTCTTGGTATGGGGAAGGGATTGGGTAGGTGGCATTACACACCATGATTTTTATTTGAATTAGGGGAAAGGGAAGGGACATCAGGAAATGGGATTTTTTTTTTTAATCGGGGGAGGGGACCTGGAGTACCTGTGGGAGGAGTTGATTGGTCAGGTGGGTGGGGGAGTTCCACTAGACCACAGGAAGTGGGAGTTTTCTGAAGCAGGAAGGAACAGGTACCATTAGACACCAGGGTTGGGGGTTGATGCAGAAAGTTATCTAGGGTACAGTAATTTAATTGGGAGATTCAGAGAAAGTCTTCTAAACCTTCTGTGCTGTCTTGGACCTGGTGTGCGTTTTCTCCACTATGATAACCCTAGATATGCGGGGGCTGGCACCTACGTAGCTTTTAAAATGTTCCCCAGCCCCTCCATTCCTCTTCTTACCCCCTTTCTGGATTGTCCTCCTTCTGACCCCCTTCCGCCCAAAATAGCTCCCGATCCCCCATCCAGTACCCCTTTTGATCTCCTTCCCACTCCCAAAATAGCCTCCCCCTTCTGATACTCCTCCCCAGCCCACCTCACCATAGAAACAGAAAGATGACGGCAGAAAAGGGCTATAGCCCATCAAGTCTGCCCACTCTACTGACCCACCCCATTAAGTCTGAGTACTAATGACCTATTTCCTAAACTCGACCCTCGTAAGGATCCTACTAGGGCATCCCATTTATTCTTAAAGTCAAGCACGCTGGTGGCCTTGATCACCTGCTCTGGAAGCTTGTTCCAGTGATCTACAACCCTTTCTGTGAAGAAATACTTCCTTACGTCACTATCAAATTTCCCTCCTCTGAGTTTGAGCGGATGCCCCCTTGTGACCGAGGGTCCTTTGAGAAAGAAGATGTCTTCTTCCACCTCGACACGTCCCGTGATGTATTTAAATGTCTCAATCATGTCCCCCCTCTCTCTGCGTTCCTCCAGAGTGTAGAGCTGCAATTTATTTAGTCTTTCTTCGTACGAGAGACCCTTGAGCCCCGAGATCATCCTAGTGGCCATCCGCTGAACCGACTCAACTCTAAGCACGTCTTTACGGTAATGTGGCCTCCAGAATTGCACACAGTATTCCAGATGAGGTCTGCACCATGGTTCTGCACCACAATACGTATGTCCCCCCAGGCCTATGTAGCATCTCTGGTTGTCCAGTAGGGTCATTGAGAGCAGGAGCAAACCCCACCTGGGTCATTAGGGCATAGACAGGGGGTGGGTAAGCAGAGTGGGCAGACTTGATGGGCTGTAGCCCTTTTCTGCCGTCATCTTCTATGTTTCTATGTTACCCCCAGTGGCTGTCACAATCTCTAGTGGCAGCACCATGGATGGCCTAGTGGTTAGAGCTGCTGCCTCGGCACCCTGAGGTTGTGAGTTCAATCCCAGCCTTCTCCCTGTGATTCTGGGCAAGTCACTTCATCATCGATTGCCCCAGGTACCACAGTTATATTGAGAGCCTGCCAGGACTGATAGGGAAAATACTTAAGAGCACCTGAATAATATTCAACGTATTGTGAACCGCTTTGGGTGAATCTGTTCATGAAGAGGTAGTTAATAAATCCCAATAAATAAACTTTTATAGTATTCTATAAGTTGCATGTGTAAGTTGGAGACGTACTCATGGCCCTCCCATGTATGCCCTCTTGCAGTTATGCATGATCTTAAAGAATACAAAGCACATAATCTGACTGAAGTAGAGAATGACACGTGGACAAATTTTTCCCCACCCCCGTCCAGTCCTCGCAAGTTCTTTTACTGTCCCTGCCCCATTCCTGCAATTTCCATCCTCATCTGCATAAGCCTCAAACACTTTAAAATCATAAGTGTTCGAGGCTTGTGCGGTTAAGGCATAGCTTACAGGAATGGGGCAGGGGCAGGGATGGCGACAAAACTTGCAGAGACGGGGCAAAATGAGTTCCTGCAGGGACGGAGAAAAATGTGTCCCCATGTCATTCTCAAGACTGAAGATTGTATATCCTTGATGTGGGTGTAGGTCTCTGTGTTGTGGAGCAGAAGAGGGCAAGAGCTCCTGGGACCCCTAGTGGTCATGAAGTAAAAGTACAAGTAAATTGCATTTTCAAATTTCTGCAAAATTCTATCCGTACCAAAAGCACCACAGCTTTATACCCACCGCAGGTTTCAAAGAGTAGTTCTTGTGTGCTTTGGCTTTGGAAATCGGTGCAAAACCTGTAGGTTAAAAAAAAATTTAAAAAAATGATATCAAATCTCTAAAAGATTTTTGTGACTGTAAATTGTGCTGCATGCTGGTATGCGACACTGGTGCTGAGATTGAAAGGTTTGGTGAGGTGCTGGCACTCATGCTGATAGGATCTAACTGTTCTGTAATAGGCCAGATGAGGATGCTGTAGAGGAAGAGGACGAGGAAGCCTATAATGAAGAGGAAGACCCGGCAGTAGACATGCTGACAGAAACAGAGGCTCTGAAGGTAAGGGAAGGGTTAACATTAAGAGGTATAGTTGGGCTTTCTCCTGTACCCCCAAGCAGAGGTGTGCTTCTCCAGACAGCTGAAGCCATTGTTATTTGACGTTCAGTGTTGTTAAACGTCTGAAAACACACCTGTTCCTAAAGTATCTAGACCAGTGTTTTCAACCTTTTTACACCTATGGACCGGCAGAAATAAAATAATTATTCTGTGGACCGGCATCGGTCCGTGGACCGGTGATTGAAGAACACGGGGCTAAGTCGTGGGCCAGACCCCGCCCATCTCTACCCAATCTCCACCCCAGACCCCGCCCCCATAATAGTACTAATTGCACCTTGCACGTACCTTGTCTCATCTGGAAGCCTTCCCTCTGACGTTGCAACGTCAGAGAGAAGGCTTCCGGTTCAGGCGCAGGATGCGCATAGGAGCCACTGCCTGTGGCTTTGTGCACTGAATCAGTCAGAAAGAGGGAGCTGGCTCGAAGATAACGCCGCATCGATCGCACCATGGACCAGCGGTTGAAGAACACTGTTTTGGGCCTGATGCACGTGCTGGCCCTGTGGACCGGCAGGAAATTTCTGTGGACCGGCACTGGTCCATGGACCAGTGGTTGAAGAACACTGATCTAGACAACTGATCCTCTCTTCTCTCTCCCCTCTATAGCGATTAACTTGTTCTATTGATCACTCTCTCCTCAAAAATGGATTTCCTGTCCTATTAACTCTCTTTCTTCCTCCCCTCTTAAAGTCAATCAATTTGTACCTTTGCTTAATCTTTGTAAACCGCATAGAACTTCACGGTATTGCGGTATATAAGCTGTTGTTATTATTATTATTATTAAATGCAGATTTTGTTTTGTTTTGTTTTGCTGATTTCAAGTTTACCTTTTGGATTGAGCTTATGTTATATTTGGTCATTTTACTAATGTTATGCTGTTAACAAACTTGTAAGTTTTTGTTAAACTGCACCTGCTGTGCACCGACTTGGGTGAATCTCTTCATAAAGGCAGTTAATACATCCTAGGAAAGCTCATGTCCATCGTTCACAAATTCCCAAGTGCTTTTCTCAGTTTCCAAACGAGTACTGGCAGCGTCTTACAAACCTGCGGCCCGTTTGCTCTACAAAAAGTTTTTTTTTTTTCTCTTCAAGCTCCTAAAGAAAGGTATTTTTCCTGAAACTGGACCAGTTGAGCTACAACTTGCCAATTTTGTTATGCCTCGTTTGGAAATTGAGAAAAGCACTTGAGAATTTGTGAATGATGGACATGAACTTTCCTGGCAGCTACCGCAGATCAGTTTTACGCATTATGCTGGTTCTGAGCCTTAACCTTGAATTGTCGTTAGCACGGCAACTTTACTGACTAAATTAATAAATTTATTTATTGCACTTTATTATTCACTATTAATTGTGCACTGTGGGGCCCATGATGGTGCACGGCGAGGCTTGAAAGGATCGCCCCGCTTCAAACATGGTAAGCCAGGAGCACTGGTAATCAGTGCACCATCGCTTTTACTATTGCACTGAGGCCTCACATTATTTATTTCAAATATATTGATTAAAAAATTGTTTTTCCAAGGTGTCGGTAGTTCGTTTGCAGTGCTGTCTACCTTTCTGGGTTTATATCGGGGGTATTTTGACTGTCTTGATATTCCCTTTTTGGGTTTTTGATATTGTGTTAAGTATTATGCTGACATTACATTATATCTCTTTTATTTCAATTTCAACGTTATTATATTTCTGAAACTATTTCATGGTAGTCCTATTATTTGAGTTTACCTCAGTCACTGTATTTGTTTACATGTGGTCATTTTACTACTGTTATGCTGTTAACAAAATTGTACTGTTGTACACCGCCTTGGGTGAATCTCTTCATAAAAGTGGTTAATAAATCCAAAGAAAGAAAGAAAAGCAACAGTGCTAGAAAGTCCAACAGGGTGTAGAATTGTGGGCTAAAATTGACAATGAAGAGTCCAGAAGGACGGAGAATTGTGGGATAAAACTGCTGGTGGAGAATTCAGCAAGATATTTTTTCTGCATATAATCTCTCTGCTTGAAAAACACTATTTGCTTGCAATGAGTGTGTTTATCTGATTTACACATCTGTCATTCAATAACATCCACTCCTCTCTTCCTTGCCTGCCCTTCATCATTGCCACCTGTTCCCCTTTTAAGTTTTTATTTAAAATTTGATATACCGCTTTAAATAAATTGTACAATATTAAGACTATTAAAATCCAGGGGAAGACATTAGATAACAAGGCTTTACTGACTTATAAGATACAAATTGGATTAGGGGGGGAAGTACAATTTATGATAGGAAAGAATGAACGTAAAAGGTCAACACACTGGGAAAGGGATATGCTCTTCCTTCTAGATGCGATCTAGTGTCTCATTGTCATATGCATCTTTAAAGAGGAAGGTCTTTAAGTTATTTTTGAATTTGGCAATGGCAATGGGTCACGAGCGGAGTTCCACAGGGGTCGGTGCTGGGACCGCTACTTTTCAACATATTCATTAACGACCTGGAGGCAGGAACAAAATGTGAGGTTATTAAATTTGCGGATGACACCAAACTATATCGCAAGGTAAATAACATGGAGGACTGCGAAGATCTCCAAAAAGATCTGACAACACTTGAAGAATGGGCCAAAAAAATGGCAAATGAGTTTCAACATAGGGAAGTGCAAAGTCGTACATATAGGGAAAAAAAAACCAATGTTCACTTACAAAATGGGGGGATCAGCGCTAGAGGTGAGCGACCTTGAAAGAGACCTGGGAGTGATGATAGACACAACATTGAAGGCGTCGGCGCAGTGTGCAACAGCCTCAAGGAAAGCAAACAAAATGTTGGGTATCATAAGAAGGGTATCACGACCAGAAAGAAGGATGTCGTCCTGCCACTGTATCGTGCTATGGTGCGCCCGCACCTGGAGTACTGTGTTCAATTCTGGTCGCCGTACCTCAAGAAGGACATGGAGGTACTTGAGAGAGTTCAAAGAAGAACAACTAAGCTAATAAAGGGTATGGAGGACCTCTCATATACTGACAGACTGAAAAGGCTAGGGCTTTTCTCCCTGGAAAAGCGGAGACTTAGAGGAGACATGATAGAAACCTTCAAGCTCATGAAGGGCATAGAAAAAATAGACAGGGACAGATTTTTCAAATTAAGGGGATCAACAAGTACAAGGGGGCACTCAGAGAAATTGAAAGGGGAGAAGTTTAGAACAAACGCTAGGAAGTTCTTTTTCACACAGAGGGTGGTGGATACATGGAACGCACTACCGGAGGATGTGATAAACAGGAGCATGCTACAGGGGTTCAAAGAAGCTTTGAATAGGTATTTGGAAGACAAAGGTTTAAGAGTAGAGGTAGATTATAGGGATGGGATTAGAGGTAAGTTATAAAATTAATCAGGGATCACTGTTCATGCAAGATGGACCTCTGGTCTGACTCAGCGGGGGCAACTTCTTATGTTCTTATGTTGTCCAATGAGATTTCTTCTCGAAGGTGTAGTAACCAAAAAGATTTTCTTTCTGGTGATGTCATAGTATAAATGCCGCAGGGAAGGGACCACCAGAAGATTCTGGTTGCTGGATCTTAGTGTTCTAGTTGGGCAGTGTGGGATAAGAAGTCTATCTATGAATCCTGGGGTATGTGTTAACTTTGTTTTGAAGATAAGTAGTGAGATTTAATATGTGATTCGATGATTGATTGGGAGCCAGTGTGATTTTATAAGCAGGGGTGACATAATCAAATTTTTTTTTGCGTTATATATTAGTTTAACTGCTGTGTTTTGAATGATTTGAAGTCTTCATATCTCTTTTTGAGAAATACCCTGATACAGGGAATTACAGTAGTCAATTTGGGATATTACCAAAGAGTAATATATTGAGTAAGATATTGAGAGAAGAGGGTTCTAGTAGGCTCATAACTGATCTGATCATTCTTAGTTTGTAAAAACTTTTTCTGACCACTGCGCTTATCTGTTGGTGGAAGGATAATTGATCGTTGATGATTACGCCAAGGATCTTAGCATTGTTGGTGAATTGAAGAGGAGTAGAATTGAGATAAATGGGGGAAGCAAGGATTTCATTTCTTCCCCATCCCCATTCCCCTAATACATTGTCTTGTCCATACAAATGATTCATTTCCTACCAATTAATTCAATCTGGTTCTCCATCACCGTTACAATTGAAATAAATTTTCAGGGAATGTGGTAGTTTTTGGTTTTAAAATGTTTCTTCTTTACAGGTGGATAAAGAAACAAACACTGAAAGTCTTGTACAGCTCTCAACTGTAGTACGGCCAAAAGATAAGAGACCGGCAAACCCACTGCAAACCACCTTCATCAGAGGCAGTACCATCATCCGCTCAAAGACCTTCTCACCAGGGCCCCAGAGCCACTACATTTGCCAGGTAAGGAAACCCCTAATCCAGGAATCATTAACATCATTGTCTTGGTACACTTACTGAGAAATTCTTAGGGGGTTTACACAGAATTTGTTTTATTTTGTTTGTTTTGTTTAAATTTAAAAAAATTATAAATTTAAAAAAAAAAGAGAGTTCAGTCCAAAACATCTTATCTCAAGCATTCTGGAAACTGATGTTCCAATGTAGTTGGACCCACACTATGAAATGCCCTTCCCATATCACTATGTATTGAGACTTCTTTTTCATCCTTCAAAATGCTACAAGGGATCTTCAAAATGTTTCCGCACTTTTATTTTATTTTTAAACGTTATTTATTAAATATCTCAAAAGTAAATTGTATCACTTTTCACATAATCACCCTGTTTTGCAATACATTTTCCCCAGCGTTCTACTAACTTCTTAATGCCATCGGAAAATAATGTTTTTGGTTGAGTGTGAAAATATGAAAATGTGGAAACCTTTTGAAAAACCAACTTATTAAAAACACATCTATTTTGACTAGCCTTCAATTCATGATACAGTTGACTGCTGCTGACCCTGGAGCCAGTTGAACAGTAGTGGAGAACCCTGTCTCTTTTAATACGTTGCATTTCTGTTTCCTTTGCTGAATTTTATAGCACCTTGATGGCCTTGCTTTAGGGGCTTAATCAAATAAATGTAACTTTGAACCTTGAAAACTAATTTTAAAACTTCCAGGTCCCAGTCATCACAAACATGAAACTAAAATAGCCTCTCATAATAGCTGATGAGCAGGTAGGCTGCCGGCAGCAAGAAGCCCCTCCCAGAAGAGTGCCTCCTGAGGCCCCCACCTTAGTTCACCTCATTATAGCGCCACTCCTGGGTGGAGGATCCTTATACCATGCACTATATTTATTTATTGTTAAAATTGAAATACTGTCTAGATCTAGATAGTTTCCATATAAAATTTGCATAACATCAAATTAACATTACAAAAATCTGAGACTTCATGACATTTCAGGAGATGAAGCGGGTTAACTGACACTCAATTCCCTGATGAAGCTTGGTTGTGAAACAGGGAGCCCTGTTGGATACTGTGGAGATAAAATGCAAGCGGTGAGGAGGGTTTAGCCACTGTGCCCAGTGCTCATGCTCCACTATGCGGGTTTTTTCTGCTTCCACATCTCAGCATTACTACAAAGATCATTTTGAATACTACGTTTTAAGATAAGTGATGATGGTATTTTGATTTACTATTAAAGACTGTGATAATTAATAGTGTATTTCCACTTATCTTGGAGTTTTTGACCAAGGATGTGTCTGCTGGTCTCAAAGTTGGTATTTTGAGACTGGCTTGTCTATATGGGAAGTTTTTTTTATTACAACGAATAACAACCCCACTGGTTGGCAATTGATTGTAGAAAGGCCTAAAAGCTTATCATATTCTTCTTTAGATTAAGGTTCCGGCCTACCATGAAATGGTAGCAATTATGCTTATTCTATTAGCTAAGAAGCTTACTATTCCAGTTCACTGTTATTTAATAAAAAGATAACCACGACTGTTGAGTCTTTTTACTTATCCTTTAATGCAGTATCTCAAGCGTGCCCCGACGAGACCCGTTTCGCCTATACAGGCTTTTTCAAGGGTTCAAACAAGGAACTCTTATTTCAGCGTTCACTCTGTTGTGGGCTTGGACTGCTCTACAATCAATTCCCAACCAGTGGGGTTCTTATTCGTTGTGGGAGTTTCCAGATTGCCTCACTTTTCATCTTCATCTTTGCTTTAGTGATTACTAAGTTTTTTTTTTGTTACCCCTATTAGACACTGAGGTCTTTTCTCCATTTTGATGTATTGATATATGGATGTTTGTAGTGCTGGATATAATTGGATGTTGTTTGGGGATATATATTTCTTGCCCATGTCCATCTATTGCCTGTACAAACAGAAATCTTTCCTTACGTGAAAGCAGATACAAATAGCTCTCTCTTTCTGTTACTCCCTTCATCCAGGGCATTTTTCTTCATGGAAAGCAAAAACCAGGGTTCTGCTCTGCTGCTTTTACAATGCGGTTATTGTCACTGAAAGCTGAGTCGTGATCAGCAGAGAAAAGCAACTGCATTCTCTCTTCAAGTGGTTCCACAGGAACACTGTCAGAAAAACCGCAGGGTCCAGATTAATTGGCAGCGGCCCACTGTGCCGCCATCCTAGAGAATCGTGCTGTGCCCTCTCTGATGTGCACCAAGAGCCTCTGAAAGTCAGAAGCGCCAAGGCTTTATCATATATGGACATTTTGTTTGGGGACCTGTTTTCTCCAAAGGGTGGCATGGGGGTGTAAGTGCATCACACCATTATCTGCCTTTTCTGCTCAGAAGGAGGCTGAACTTAAACACATTTTCCATGTGTGTAGTAGGTTTTAGATATAGAAAGGGGCTCATAAAAAGAAAGGTGGAGTAAATGCATACAAGACCATGTGCAGGCATTCTTGGGGAGACAGAGCTGCAGTGTATGTGTGTGTTGTATACACATGCACAGTGAATGCATAGAGAACGTGCACAACTTTGCACCATGTTCAGAAACGGTATATACATTTGTCCGTGAGGATTTAGTGCTACTGAGTAACATAGTAGATGATGGCAGGTAAAAACCTGTAAGGTCCATCCAGTCTGCCCTACAAGATAAACTCATAGCATAAGGTATGATGCAATATTTTTATTTATTTATTTCTAATATGTCTAGACTAAGCGGTTAACAGTTGAAAAACATTCACAATAATTCATACAAAATGCATTCAAATTACATAGCAATCTCATCCCCTAAAAATAATTTTGAGAGCTCAAAGAATTTACACATTAGCCATCATATTAAATAAAGTGCAATAACCACAGCTTAGAATTCTTAAAAGAAATCTACCAGGTAGTTTAAAAAAACAAAAACAAAAAAACCCCTCTACAAACATATGCAACAAAATCCTACTTCATCAACACCTGTTCCCAAACCAAAATCACTTCAGATATTGTATAACTCATCAAATAGCTCTGATTAAGGATATATAAAAGGAAAAGCCCCAGAAGCAATAAAAATGCACTAGATTCTGTGCTGAGCAAGTTTTCGATCATAGGCACAAAAACCTTCCTTCATTATAATATCCTGTTTAATTCATGACATATCAACAGCAGTGGTAGAACTTAACTGCAGTCTCCCTGATGCTACTGTGAGACACTAGCCACTGTCGGGACAGAAGAAAGGGCTCGCACTTACACTGAGTGGATTTAATTTATTTATTTATTTTTTTAATTTCTAGACCACTTAAACCTAAGCGGTTTCCATACAAAACGTACATATGTCGTCATCAAACAATACATTGCATATATTATTTCTTATAGCATTTATAATCTAAAAAAATATAATCAACATAAGAATAGCCTTATTGGGTCAGACCAGTGGTCCATCAAGCCCAGTAACCCGTTCTCACAGTGGCCAATCCAGGTCACTGGTACCTGGCCAAAACCCAAAGAGTAGCAATACTCTTTGCTACCGATTCAGGGCAAGCAGTGGCTTTCCCCATGTCTTAATAACAGACATGGACTTTTCCTCCAGGAACTTGTCCAAACCTTTCTTAAAACCAGTTACGCTATCCGCTCTTACCACAACCTCTGGCAATGTGTTCCAGAGCTTAACTATTCTCTGAGTGAAAAAATTTTTTCCTCCTATTGGTTTTAAAAGTATTTCCCTGTAACATCGAGTGTCCCCTAGTCTTTGTCATTTTTGACGGAGTGAAAAAGAGATCCACTTGTACCCGTTCTACTCTGCTCAGGATTTCATAGACTTCAATCCTATCTCCCCTCAGCTGTCTCTCTTCCAAGCTGAAGAGACATAACCGTTTTAGTCTTTCCTCACATGAGAGGAGTTCCATCCTCTTTACCATCAAACTAAAAATCCCTTCATGTCACACATAAGCATAACACTCTATTTCATACAAAAGTGTCAACAAACAATTGTGTTTTCAGCAATCCATACAGAGTTCCAGTGAGGGAATTACAGAGCGTCACCCCAGCTATTGAAAGCATTAATGCTCTTGATCTTACATCCTTCACGGAAATCAGTCTACTACCGATATGTCACAGGCTAAATATGAAGGGAGGTTTTTGTGCCTATGATTGAAAGCTTGCTAAGCACAGAATGTGGTGCGTGTTTTTAGCTTCCGAGGCACTTTCTTCTATACATCCTTAATTAGATGTTTGATGAGGTATACAATATCTGAAATGATGTTGGTTTGGGAACACGTATTGATGAAGCATCGGACGTGATCAGTGGAGTGCCGCAGGGATCGGTCCTGGGTCCGATCCTATTCAATTTATTCATAAGAGATATGACGAAAGGACTTAGAGGAAGGGTATCACTGTTCGCCGATGATGCCAAACTTTGTAACATAGTAGGCAGATGCTTATTACCTGATAATATGACACACGACCTACTGCTGCTGGAACAATGGTCAAAAACTTGGCAGCTAGGCTTCAATGCTAAAAAATGCAAGATAATGCACTTGGGCAGGAGAAACCCCCGTAGAACTTATGTACTAAATAGTGAGACCTTGGTTAGAACTACGGCGGAACGCGATCTAGGAGTGATCATTAGCGAGGATATGAAGGTTGCCAATCAAGTGGAGAAGGCTTCCTCCAGGGCAAGACAAATGATGGGGTGTATCCGTAGAGGTTTCGTCAGCAGGAGACCTGAGGTTATGATGCCGTTGTACAGAGCCATGGTGAGGCCTCACTTAGAGTACTGTGTTCAGTTTTGGAGCCCACACTACCGAAAGGACGTGCTGAGGATCGAGTCGGTTCAGCGAACGGCCACCAGGATGGTCATGGGGCTCAAGGATCTCACGTATGAAGAAAGACTAAAGAAGTTGCGGCTGTACTCGCTTGAGGAAAGAAGAGAACGGGGAGATATGATTGAAACGTATAAGTACATCACGGGACGCATCGAGTCAGAAGATGATATCTTCTGGCTCATGGGACCCTCAACCACCAGAGGGCATCCGCTGAAAATCAGGGGAGGGAAGTTTCATGGCGATCCCAGAAAGTACTTCTTCACCGAAAGAGTGGTGGATCATTGGAACAGACTCCCACCCCAGGTGATAAAGCCAGTAGCGTAACGGATTTTAAGAAAAAATGGGATACTCACGTGGGATCTTTAAGGGAGTAAATTCAGGGGGGGGATACTTGGAATGGGCAGACTTGGTGGGCTATAGCCCTTTTCTGCCGCTTTTTCTATGTTTCTATGTAAGTAGGATTTTGTTTTAAATTCTTTATTCATTTTTGCACATTACAACAAGTGTAGCAGATAAACTCATATGAACTTATAAATACACACTTGATTAACTCTCATATAACACTTTAAGTATAACATTTCATTACAAATTAGGATTTTGTTGTTTTGATTGGAATTTCATTACTCAATTGGTCTGGAGTATAGATTTTGAACCACACATACATACTTCATCTTGATCTGTCCTTGCGTCAAAAACAAACTGTGGTTTAGAAACAACTTGCCATAGCTATGTGCCCAAAAGGCGTTTTGTTTGGTCCTTGGGTGAAGGCTGTTAGGCTTTTCTATTATATAAATGGAGTTCTTTATGTTGTTTTGAGTAACGTATATTTATTGTAAACCGCTTTGTTTGATACAAGTTAAGGCTCTTTTATCATGCAGTGGTAGAGTGTTTTACTGCAGACTGACAAGGTAAATGCTCCTATATTACATAACAAAAAGGAAAATACAACCCCACATATAATAATAATAATTTTATTCATATATACCACCAAAGCCATGATAGTTCGAGGCGGTTTACAACAAGATGTGCTGGACAGTCAGTGAAGTGGTCGCCATACAAAGTCATCGAATACAAGTTTACAGAATGGAAGAAGTGAAAATTCTAAAATTCTTAGGTTACAAATCGATTAAACAAATTCATTTTTACTGATTTTTTAAAATTGAAGTAGGATGAGGAATGCGGGATAATGTTACCCAGCCAATCATTCCATTTGCCTGCCTGGAAGGCGAGAGTTCTGTCCAGGAATCTTTTGTAGTGGCAGGCCTTTATTGTCGGATAGGTGAACAGATGGATTCTACGTGTGGGCCTAATAGAACTACCCAGATTAAACTGAGAAACCAAGTACGTGGGGGCCAGACTAAATATTGATTTAAAACAAAGACAAAAAAATTTAAACAAAACTTGTGCTTCCAGGGGCAGCCAGTGAAGTTTTTGATAATAGGGGCTTATGTGTTCCCATTTTTTCAACCCAACAGAGCGAAACACCAGAAGAAGTGGGGAAGGGACTGTGCGCTTCAGCCTCTGGAACAATTGTGAATTTATTTGAAAAAATTAAAACATATACATAAAGAGTCATTAATCCCTTTTAGCAGCTTGATAAAAGGAGCCCTATGTGAGTCTTAAATGTTTAATAAAGAGAAACATGCACTTTCACTTTGAATTTGACTCTTAAGAGCTTCTTTTACTAAGGTACACTATTGTTTTTAGCGCGTGCAAACCACGCGCTAAACAAAAATACTAACGCAAGCTGTAAAAGGAGCCCTAAGTAAAGATCTACACATCATATTGAAAATTCAAAAAAAAGGTATGTACTTCCAAACCTTAACCCAAACTTCACCTTTAAGAGTGTCTTCCCCAAAAGCAGATAAAAAGCACGTGCCAAAGGATATTAAGTATATACTTTTGACCGGTTTATGGGGCAGGCAATTTTATTAAAGCCTGTGTGTGTCACATACAGAGAGATTTTACTCAAGCTGTATTTAAAATCTTTCTTGCAGCTGAATCGCAGTGATAGCGAGAGCTCTGCCCTCTCCAGGAAGCCGCCCTTTGTCCGGAATGCCACAGAGAGGCAAAGTATAAGAGTGAAACGGGTAAGCAGGCCTTCATTTTATTCTATTAGGCTGTATCTATTGTACGAGAATTCGCAGGAGCCAGTAAGGAAGCCACCCAGTGCCATGAAGCAGCGCCAAATCATGCTGCCGCTCGTGCAGCTCAGATGAAGAAATTGGATATCGCAGCGGTTAGCAGCAAGGCAGGAGTTTGGAAAGCTTGCTCCTGCCCGCTGCACTTCCACTAGCGATCGGCAGAGGTATGATAGGGCAGGAAGGAAGAGGAGGGGGGGCACAGCCTGGTGGTGGCAGCCTTAAAAAATTCTGGGAGAGGGCATTGACCCGAATATAAACCGGGACCCCCATTTTAGTGCCAATTTTTTGGCCCCAAAATCCCAGTTTATATTCGAGTATATACGGTAGCAAGACTTCCCCTTTTTTAGATATATTCTGAATGTCTACTATTAAATCTCTATCTACCTCTTCCGTCTCTGTCTCCACCACCTTTTTCAGGAGACTGTTCCATGCATCTACCACCCTTTCTGTAAAAAAGTATTTCTTTAGATTACTCCTGAGCCCTATGCCCTCATTCCAGAGCTTCATTTCAAATGAGACTCAACTCATGTGCATTTATGCCACAAAGGTATTCAAACGTCTCTATCATGTCTTCACTCTTCCACCTTTCTTCCAAAGTATACAGATTGAGATCTTTAAGTCTGTCCCCATATGCCTTATGATGAAGACCACATACCATTTTAATAGCCTTCCTCTGGACCAATTCCATCCTTTTTATATCTTTTTGAAGGTGCGGCCTCTAGAATTGTACACAATATTCTAAATGAGGACCACCAAAGTCTTATGCAGGGCCATCAATATTTCCTTTTTCCTACTGGCCATACTTCTCCCTAAGCACTCTAGCATCCTTCTAGGTTTCGCCATTACCTTTTCAACCTGTTTGGCCACCTTAAGATCATCACATACAATCACACCCAAGTCCCGCTGTTTTGTCGTGCACATAAGTTCTTCACCCCCTAAACTGTACCAATTATTTTTCTAGTAACACAGAGTACACCATGACAGTGTGCCATGACATGAGAGCTAAGGAAGAAAAAGCTATGAAAAATAAACACTAAACACTAGTAGTTTCTGCATATCTTTGACCTTTTCTATCAAACACAAAATGTGATGGATAATATCCATGTTTGCAGCCTTCTTCTGCAAAGCCTATTGGTACAGAACATCTCCTTCGCACATCCCTGGACCTGGAGCTAGACCTACAAGCCACACGGACGTGGCACAGTCAGCTGACACAAGAGATCTCAGTGCTGAAAGAGCTGAAGGAACAGCTGGAGCAGGCGCAACGTCGGGGGGAGAGAGAACTGCCTCGCTCCATGAAGGAGGATGATGGGCTGAAACTGCTGCTACAACAACTGGAGAAACAGGTGAGTCTTGGCTTCTGAGGGGAAGAGAGAGGGTAGAAGCTGGATATGGGAAGAAACGGAGATGTTGAAAAGAGGGAACCCCAGGACAGGGACACAGAGGGGCAATGCTGGAAAAGGGGATGGGGAGATAAAGGGGCAATGCTAGACACAGGGGGAGGGATGGGGATACAGAGGTGATACTAGATGAGAGGAAGAAAGAAAATGCTGCACATGAAGGGATGGGTAAAGAGAGAGAGGAGTTGCATGGGCACTGGTCGGTCAGTACTGAAAGCAATTTAAGCAGATAAGGAGAGTCTCCTGGCTACTTAAACCATGCTCTGTGGCCAGTCACTCATATTCAGCTGAATTTTGACTGACCAGCTGCTGGAGATAGAGTTACCAGATTTTTGCTCGAAAAAGAGAGGACACGTGGCTGTGCCCCATTCCGACCTGTTCCGCCTACAGCCCTGCCTCGTTCCAACCCCAGCCCCACACAAACCTCGTCTCTTCAGGGTCGTATCTGGAAAGCATCTGCTCATGAGCGGATGCGATGCAATGACATCACACTCATGCATGTGATGTCACATCCACACAGAAGTCCAGGCGCAGCCCCGAACTCAAGTGCCGGGTTTTGAAAAGCTGTCTGGACACCTGGACAGTCCTCTAAAAAGAGAGCATGTCTGGGTAACTCTAGCTGGAGAGGGGAGTTCCGAGGGTGGATTCGGGAAAGAACTGGCAGTTGTGTGGGTGACAGCAATATAACATAACATAACTTTATTTTTCTATACTGCCTTAATCAAAAGAATTCTAGGCGGTTACAGAAGAGAAAAACTGGACAATTAGTGAAATACAAAATAGTAATGATAAGAATACAGCCTATTATTTAAAAAGGAACAGAAAGGGAGAGAAGTGGAACACAAGGGATGGTGTGTGTGTGTGTGTGGGGGGGTGTTAGAGATACTGGATAAAGAGGGTAGTTGGGGAGAGATGATGGTCCTTGGGAAAGGAGGGAGAGATGCTGGATGAAAAGGAGAGATGGTGGATCTGGGGTTGGTGGGGTCCTTCACTGCAGCTGTGGGGATGGAGATGAAAAAAAGGAAAGATGCCAGACCTCTGAGGGAGGGAAGGGAAACAAAAGGGGAGGACAGAGATGGAAGATGAATGGTTAGCACGGAGAAAGAAGAAAATGAGAAATGGGAAGGAGACCCTGGCAAGCGAGTTATCTGATTTGAATAATGACCAGACAAGAAAAGGTAGAAAAAATAATATTATTTTCTGTTTTGTGATTACAATATGTCAGATTTGAAATGTGTATCCTGCCAGAGCTGGTGTTAGCAAACATGAACTAGGACCTAAAAGAGAGAGGAAAAGTCTTTTTTATTTATTTTGTTTACATTACAGAGCCGGTGTGGGGTTGGAGAGATTGTAACCCTATACTTCTACTAAGACTAAGGGGTCCTTTTATTAAAGTGCGCATTTAGCGTGCGCTAAATTGGTTAGCGTACCTTAATAAAAGGACCCCTAAGTATCTTTAAAAATTCGGCCCACGACTTAGCCTATGTTTAGATTTTGGCCCCTTATGTGATTGAGTTTGATACCACTGATTTAGGCGGTTTCCAATATCGGGCACATTCATAAAAGTTTCATAAAACACATACTACTTATTACAAATAGAATTAAATATAATAGGATGAAAAGAAGGAAGCCTAGCGGCCTCTTTTACAAAGCCGTGCTAGCGGCTGCCGTGTGGCAACAGCCCCGAAGCCCTTTAAATCTCTATGGGCTTCGGTGCCATTAGCGCAGCTTTGTAAAAGAGGCCGTTAGAAGACCAAGTGCTATAAACAATGGAGTAGGGTATTAATATTCTTAGCCAATATATTTTCGTCCTTTTTTTCCATTCCATGTTTGCCTTTGATATAATTAAGTACTATGGATTGTAGTTGATCACACCAATGACGGTCTTCTAGTGAAATCCAGAATCTTGCTAATTCTAGATATTGTTTTCTCTGAATTTAACAGGTAGAGAAAATAGAGCAGCAGGGAGAGCAGCGAGTGGACAAAATGATGAGAACAGCAGCCAAGGATGTCCATAGACTACGAGGACAAAATCGGAAGGAGCCCTTGGAGGTGCAATCATTCAGGTACAACTAGAGCAAAAGCAAATGCTTGGTGCATTGCAAGAGTGTGCTTATTTCACATTTATTTTTCCTTATGTGTGTATGTTGTGTATTGCTTTATCTCTGTGTTTCAGACCACTGGATTTTGGGGGGTTGAATGTGCAAGAGATTGTGTTTCCAGGGGAAAGGGAGATTCTCAGCTCAATCATCATCCGTAAAAAGTGGTTTCCCATGCTAAAGCTATTTTTTGTTCATAATGTTTCTGAGCAACTAAACTAAACTAAACTAAACCTTAAGTTTATATACCGCATCATCTCCACGGGAGTGGAGCTCGACACGGTTTACAAAGCTTAAAAATATAGTGTGAGAATGAAAGAGGTGCTAGAGCAAATTTCCAATCTAAATAAAAGGAAATCACTGGAACCTGGTGGTGTCCACCACATTCTAAAGCTATGGAATTTGTTGCTAGATTATGTGTAAAAAGGGTTTATACAGGTTTCTGGAGGAAAGGTCCTTTTTCATGTACTGTCACAGTAACCTTTGTTCAAATAATTTTCAGAAAGCCTGTTGAACAGATTTTTCCTCAAATATTATGGCAGGCAATCATTTATCATGTACTTTCTTGTGACGCAGAAGTCTATTGTTTAATGATGCACAGAGCTCTTCTGATTGACTGCTTTGTCATGCTGAGTTGGTGAACTAATATACTCTATTCTTGTCTTTTATAGGGAGAAGATGGCATTCTTTACCCGTCCAAGAATAAACATTCCAACCCTGTCTGCAGATGATGTTTAATCACCATAAAGTATTCCATGTTGCATTATTCCAATTACTATTACAGAAAAAAAGGGGAACCCCTCCCCCTAAGAGGTGGATAAAGATCAGTGGTTGGCAATGTACACTGTATTGTAGACAAGAAATAGCATTAGATGCCAAGTCAACAAAAAGAGCCTGATGTTAGAGGCCATAGTCCCTGCTTCCCTGCTTTTGTGGGGAAGGAGGAACTGTGCTAGGAGAGACACTCTGCCTGGACTGAGAAAGGCAGCTGGGACTGGAAGATGAGTCCTGCCTGCCAAAAAGGAGGAGGATAGTATCTTCATTGTAGATTTACTTTAGCAAAATATTAGATAGATTGTGAGCCTGCCGGGACAGACAGGGAAAAATGCTTGAATACCTGAATAAATCCATGTAAACTATTCTAAACTTCCCTGGGAGAATGGTATAGAAAAATGAATGAATAAATTAATTAAAATTTAGAATCACATAAAGGTTTCTGCCAGGCCTTAGACTCCCTCAATCTAGGAACTCCATATATGCGATATTCTTGCCTGGACATTATGTTGCTCTTGTGTTGGCTGGCCAAAATACCACATCTCCCTTCTGCTGACTCCTGATGTGTGATCTCCTGGCCTGAACACCACATCTTCCCTCTGCTGGTCCTTGATATGTGATCTCCTGGCCTCAACACCACATCTTCCCTCTGCTGGTCCTTGATGTGTGATCTCCTGGCCTGAACATCCATCTTCCCTCTGCTGGTCCTTGATGTGTGATCTCCTGGCCTGAACACCACATCTTCCCTCTGCTGGTCCTTGATGTGTGATCTCCTGGCCTGAACATCCATCTTCCCTCTGCTGGCCCTTGATGTGTGATCTCCTGGTCTGAACACCACATCTTCCCTCTGTTGGTCCTTGATGTGTGATCTCCTGGCCTGAACACCACATCTTCTCTCTGCTGGTCCTTGATGTGTGGTCTCCTGGCCTGAACACCACATCTTCCCTCTGCTGGTCCTTGATGTGTGATCTCCTAGCCTGAACACCACATCTTCCCTCTGCTGGTCCTTGATGTGTGATCTCCTGGCCTGAACACCACATCTTCCCTCTGCTGGCCTTTGATGTGTGATCTCCTGGCCTGAACACCACGTCTTCCCTCTGCTGGTCCTTGATGTGTGATCTCCTGGCCTGTACACCACATCTTCCCTCTGCTGGTCCTTGATGTGTGATCTCCTGGCCTGAACACCACATCTTCCCTCTGCTGGTCCTTGATGTGTGATCTCCTGGCCTGAACACCACATCTTCCCCTCTGCTGGTCCTTGATGTGTGATCTCCTGGCCTGAACACCACATCTCCCCTCTGCTGGAACTTGATGTGTGATCTCCTGGCCTCAATACTACATCTCCCCTTTGCTGACAGGTCAGAGAGTGATGTGGCCTGTGGGCCACCAGTTGCCGACCATTAGTGTAGGTGAATTTGAATGTTTTGGTGTTATGAAGGTACAGAACAACCTGTACATTGGAAATACAGTACCTGTTTAATGTGTATGGATTTTTGTATTTGTTTTATTCTACCAATATTTCAGAAGCCAGCATTACATTTACAAGTTTGTATAGTTTGTATATTTAGGAATGTATTTTTCTGAAAGAAATTACAAACAGAATAAAAATCTGTGTTTAGAATCTTTTGTACAGCTGGACATTCATAGAAGTTTTATTGCAATAAAATGAAGAAACCTCAGCTATGATGAAAGGATGATAAACGTGTGTCTGTAATTTAATATAATATGCATACTTTGATGTGTTAAACAACTAATGATGTCAAATTAATTCAAAAATATGCAAATTCAAATTGTATTTTGTACCCATGTCTTGTTTATTTGATTAAGTCTATTTCTCAGTCGTTTTTATGTGTTATAGCTGATTGGGTAAATAGGCATCTGAGCAAAAGGACTTTCCCTGAGTCAGGAGGCCAAATATTACTGACACTTATTATGAAGAATAAAAAAGGTGATTCTTTGGATGTCTCTAACTATAGACCTGTCACCTCGGTCACCCTTCTAACAAACGTCTCCTTTTAAAAAGCTACACTAGCAAGTGTGGCATGGCAAAAAGCCCCCAAACCCTTTAATAAGAACATAAGCAGTGCCTCTGCTGGGTCAGACCAGAGGTCCATCATGCCCAGCAGTCTGCTCACGCAGCGGCCCATCATGTCCAGGACCTGTATAGTAACCCTCTATCTATACCCTTCAGAAAATTGTCCAATCCCTTCTTGAACCCTAACACCGTACTCTGTCCTATCATGCCCTCTGGAAGCGCATTCCAGGTGTCTACCACCCTTTGGGTGAAAAAGAACTTCCTGGCATTGGTTCTGAATCTGTCCCCTTTTAATTTTTCCGAATGCCCTCTCGTTCTTGTAGTCCCTATAGGCTTCAGGGCATTTACCACAATGGCCAGCACGAAAACTGTTTGTAAAAGGGGCCCTCAAATTGTAGAAGTTTGGGTAATGCAGTAATTGAACTCTTATTTTGCTAAGTTTGGAATATTACAAAAAGGGATACAGTATGGAAACAGTGTTGGTACTTTGGTAGAACCACGGTACTAGGTGTGGAGTCAGGGACATGCCTCTCTTGATAATTCAGTTTGATCTAGTTAGTGCTTTTGAATTAATTAAAATACTACTGGAGCTTGGTATCCAAGATAAAGTCTTAAGTTGGTTTAAGGGATTTTTGGACTTGCGGTCCTATAAGGTGAAGATGGTAGGAGTTCTCACCAAACATTGGGAAGTTAATTGTGGGGTACCTCAGGGCTCGACACTTTTACTGATATTATTTAATGTTTTGATGTGATCTTTGGGTCGGGTCTTGGAAAAGATCGGCATAATGTCTTTTATTTATACTGATGACGTTAACAGGTTTTTTTCTCAGACATGAGTTGTAGTGTGAGGCAATGTCTCGATTTCATGGAAAAGTGGGCGATAAGTCATCAGCTATGTTTGAATAAAGGTAAACTAAATTCCTTCAGATTGGATCTCCTCAGTGACATAATATTGATTTTTCTATATATAGTAACATAGTAGATGAAGGCAGATAAAGACCCGAATGGTCCATCCAGTCTGACCAACCTGATTCCATTTAAATTTTTTCTTCTTAGCTATTTCTGGGTAAGAATCCAAAGCTCTACCCGGTACTGCTCTTAGGTTCCAACTACCGAAGTCTCTGTCAAAAAACTCACTCCAGCCCATCTACTCCCTGCCTTTGAAGCCCTCTCCATCCCATCCTCAACCAAAAGGCCATATACAGACACAGACCGTGCAAGTCTGCCCAGTATTGGCCCTAGTTCAATATTTACTATTATTTTCTGATTCTAGATCCTCTGTGTTCATCCACCATTTTCCTCTCCACCACCTCTCTCGGGAGCGCATTCCAGGCATCCACCACCCTCTTCATAAAGTAGAATTTCCTAACATTATTCTTGAATCTACCACCCCTCAACCTCAAATTATGTCCTCTGGTTTTACCATTTTCCTTTCTTTGGAAAAGATTTTGTTCTACTTTAATACCCTTCAAGTATTTGAACGTCTGAATCATATCTCCCCTGTCCCTCCTTTCCTCTAGGGTATGCATATTCAGGGCTTCCAGTCTCTCTTCATATGTCTTCTGGCGCAAGCCTCCTATCATTTTTGTCACCCTCCTCTGGGCCGTTTCAAGTCTTCTTACATCCTTCGCCAGATACGGTCTCCAAAACTGAACACAATACTCCAAGTGGGGCCTCACCAACGACCTGTACAGGGGTATCAACACCTTCTTCTCTTTATACAGCCCATCATCCTTCTGGCAGAAGCCCCACCACCTTGTCGCACTGTTTTTTCACCTTTACATCTTCGGACACTATCACCCCAAGGTCCCTCTCCCCGACTGTGTATATCACCTTCTCACCTCCCAGCATATACCGTTCCTTCCAAGTATTAATTCCCAAATGCATTACTCTTCATAAGAATATAAGCAGTGCCTCCACTGGATCAGACCTGAGGTCCATCGTGCCCAGCAGTCTGCACATGCGGCGGCCCAACAGGTCCAGGACCTGTACAGTAATCCTCTATCTATACCCCTCTATCCCCTTTTCCAGCAGGAAATTGTCCAATCCTTTCTTGAACCGCAGTACTGTACGCTGCCCTATTACGTCCTCTGGAAGCGCATTCCAGGTGTCCTCCACATGTTGAGTAAAGAAGAACTTCCTAGTATTCATTTTGAATCTGTTCCCTTTCAACTTTTCCGAATGCCCTCTTGTTCTTTTATTTTTCGAAAGTTTAAAAAATCTGTCCCTCTCTACTCTCTCTGCCCTTCATAATCTTGTAAGTCTCTATCATATCCCCTCTAAGTCTCCTCTTCTCAAGGGAAAAGAGTCCCAGTTTTTCCAATCTCTCAGCGTATGAAAGGTTTTCCATACCTTTTATCAGACGTGTCGCTCTCCTCTGAACCCTCTCGAGTAACGCCATATCCTTCTTAAGGTACAGCGACCAATATTGGACGCAGTACTCCAGATGCGGACGCACCATCGCCCGATACAATGGCAGGATAACTTCTTTCGTTTTGGTAGTAATACCCTTCTTGATTATACCTAGCATTCTATTCACTCTCTTAGCGGCTGCTGCGCACTGCGCCGTCGGTTTCATTGTCATGTCCACCATTACCCCCAAGTCCCTTTCTTGGGTACTCTCCTTCAATAACATCCCTCCCATCGTATAGCTGACCTCAGGTTTCTGCTTCCCACATGTAGTACTTTACATTTCTCAACGTTAAACTTCATCTGGCATCTCGTCGCCCATTCACCTAGTTTGTTCAAGTCTCTTTGCAATTCTTCGCAGTTCTCTTTAGTCTGAGCTCCACTAAATAGTTTGCTGTCGTCCGCGAATTTTATTATCTCACATTTCGTCCCTGTTTCTAGATCATTTATAAATATATTAAATAGCAGCGGCCCGAGCACCGAGCCCTGCGGGACACCACTTGTGACCCTCCTCCAGTCCAAGTAGTGGCCCTTCACTCCTACCCTCAGTTTCCTACCCGCCAACCAGTTTCTGATCCATCTATGTACGTCTCCTCCCACCCCATGGTTCTTCAGTTTCCGAAGTAGGCGTTCGTAGGGTACCTTGTCAAAGGCTTTTTGGAAATCTAGATATATGATGTCTATGGGGTCACCTCTGTCCATCTGTTTGTTAATTCCTTCGAAGAAGTGCAATAAGTTTGTTAGGCACGATCTCCCCTTGCTGAAACCATGTTGGCTGGTTATCAGAAGTTTGTCTCTTTCAAAATGTTCATCGATGTTGTCTTTTATCAGTGCTTCCGCCATTTTCCCCAGAACCGAGGTCAGACTCACCGGTCTGTAGTTTCCCGGGTCACCTCTTGATCCCTTTTTAAAAATGAGCCTAGGGTCTTGTGACTCTTTTCCCCACCTTTTTACGAAGCCGCGTTAGGCTTTATTGATGGCTGCGGTGGTATTAGTTCTGATGTTCATAGAATTCCTATTAGCGTCTGAGCTAATACCTCCACAGCCGATGATAAAAATAGGGGGGGGGGTTATAATTAATTCTTTCTCAGATAGACTATGATAACATCATTTATATTGGTTGCACAAGGTCTCAGATCAGACTTCAATTTGTGAAGAATGCCACAGATTCATTTTTTTCAGTTTCTTAATTTAAAACCATTTCATCTTTTTGGGTGCAATTGTACTGGCTGCCAGTTGTTGGATATATTTGAAGCAGTGCTCTAGTTCCCCATTTTTTCCTTCTACATGAGAGTTAGGTGTCTTTCTAATCTTACTTTATTATTTTTGTTTTTTCTAATCTGGATTTGGAGGCTTTTCGGTGCACACACCTCAATCCTGCAATTCTGACCCCAGGAAAGGCTATGTCTCCCTGGATTCAGCACCCTTAATCACCTATATGGCAGGAAACATCCATTCCTTGCACTCCTTCCCCATCAAAAGCACAGGATCCTGCAATTCTGACCTCTGGAAATGTTGTATCCCCCTGGATTCATCACCCTTCACCACTTATAAGGCAATAACAGCCATTCCCTGTACTCCTTCCCCATCAAATGCACAGGACCTGCCAGGATCCTGAAGGATGTGCAGGATATCCAGTCTCTGTCAGGATCCTGCAATTCTGACCCCAGGAAGGGCTTTATCCCCCCTTGGATTCAGCACCCTTCGCCACCTATGAGGGACAATATCATGGGGGCGGTTGTTCTGTAAAATGGAAGCGCCATCAGTAGGTAGCGAAAGAGTAGGGACATGTGGGGCAGGTGATGGCAAATCAGTATGGTCAAACTGTATAGGATGCATAATAAAGTCTTCCAGGGCAGGTTTGTCAGAGCTACATTGTTTAACCTCAGGTGTGTCCCATGCAATCAACGGCCGTTCTGAATCTAAATTTGGATGTGCTCTGGTTTGGTGGTCAAAAAGTGAGTGTTCCCTTTTTAAATTATCCTGTATTAACTGTGTTACGCAGTTTCCCCTCAGGTGCCTGAGCGTGTGTCATCTTAAGGCGCTTCCTATCTTGCTGTGACAGGGTGGCATGTCTAAGTTGTTCCTGATGAATAAGGTCTCTTTCCTTCATATCTTTCTGTCACTGAGATTCTTGTTTAAGCCACTGATTAAAGTGAGCTTCATCATAAAGCATAATAGGAGTAGCTCACGCTTGGTTAGGTAAAGGGGCAGATGGCTCAGGGTGAATCAAAGACGGGTCGGGTTCAGGATCATTGAGATGGCGGTTAGGAAAATCTCAGGGTCAATCTCAGGGTATCAGTCAGAAAGACACGATTCAGGGCTACTACGGCCAGTAGCAGGCACCAAGTCTACAATGCCGTGAATTTTATAGGCTGATGTGGAATTTAGAGTGGACGGAGACATCAGGTTAAAACATGTGCTTTGGAGTTGGGTGGTTTAAAGGGTGTACAGTCATAACCACCTGCTGGAGGCTGCAGGGATGGATATAGACCAGTGGAAGGATCGGCTGGCTGTGAAGAAGCATGAGAATAAGGGGGTGGGTGTGAATCATCAGGAACAGGGCAC
Source organism: Geotrypetes seraphini (assembly GCF_902459505.1). Classification (NCBI taxonomy): domain Eukaryota; kingdom Metazoa; phylum Chordata; class Amphibia; order Gymnophiona; family Dermophiidae; genus Geotrypetes; species Geotrypetes seraphini. The sequence continues at coordinate 32,073,780 of NC_047101.1, read as the reverse complement.
AAGGGATTCGAAACCGCAGGAATTTCTTGGACGGGAGTGTGATCCACATCAGGATAAGTGTCCTAACACGGGGTGGTATAAGTTGGAGGGTCTTAACAATGGTCATGCCATAATTTCCACATGTCCTAATTGGGATTTGCCTTTTTTATCATTTAGAATAGTAGTGCGGAGAGTAACAAGGTCACTCCAGTAAAAAGAACCTTCCTCCGGCCATTGACAAGGATCGTAGGCCAATTTTTGTGGTTTTGACGACATTTTTATGGTAAAAAGGGCTTGCAGATGCCAAAAAATTGATTTTTTTTGTGAAATATCATTATTTTTTTTAAAAAAAATCAAACTTCTGGCTTATGGACAATGTGGCAAGTGAATCTTCTCGTCAATCTGGCAACGACGCTAATGAATGAATGTCGGAACCAGTTTGTTTACATAAAGGCAGTATCATATGGAATCCGTACATATCAAATTTAGAACTGTAGACTATCCCAATCAAAATTTATAGGATTTTAAAGTTATGGGACAAATATGTCCCTTGGTCCTGAAAGGGCTACCCCACTTATCATGAAAATGCTGTATAAGCTTCTGCAAGCCAAAGTGATTGGTGAGTTTGATAATATCTAAGGGTAACATACTAAAAATGACTTAGATAACTATGCTCCTGTACTGTACACAAAAGGTTCTTTAAAACAAGAAAGATGCGGACCCTTCATACATTAAGATCTCTACAATTACAATCCCTACAATAAAGAAAAGTAGAAATCAAAATAGATACTTACAATTGCAGTTGGAGTCCCTCCAGTCCGCTGCAGGCGGTCGTTCACCAGCCTGCTCTCGGGAAATCAAAAGTACAAACCTCCGCTGGAGTCCCACCAGTCAGATCAGAGCAGATAACTGTAAAATATAAGGAATATTAGAGGACGCAAGCACAAAGGCAAGTCACGATCAGGAAGTCACCAATGAAGGCACTGCTAAATCTCCAATGTAATACGAATGACCTCACACAACAACCCAATTGCTATATAAAATATAGATTTATTAGTAATAAACAAAAGTTAGCTTACATGTAGTAATTAGGCCAATGGATTACATACAGAGCCGGCTTCTGATATGGATCCGTCCTGGGGCTTAAGCCAACCGGGCTACTACTTTTATACTCTAGTACAATAGCCTATAAGTCATATGTACTTCCTGGTTACAAATTACATATTCACTTTCCATTGGATTGTCACATCTGTCATTACTGTTGATTAATGGTATACATATTGGTCATTGAATCATATTGAAGCATGATGTCACCTGGTGCCAAATATGGCTTCTTTATTTTTCCTGACAATGCATTCTTAATACCGAGGTCAATAATTCCTGACAGTGGGCCCCCTCCCTCCCTCCAGGGCTTGATTGTAGATCTGTCAGCACTTCTGTCAGTGTTTTTTGCACCTGCAGTTGATGTGACTTCTGGTAAGTCATCCTGGCCTGGAGTTATTAGACTTGGTTTCCCTCTTGTGACCTATTAGGCTTGGTTTCCTTCTTGTGACCCAAGCATTTCTTGAAAAGTCCCAAAATATCCATTATCATCATAATCAGCATATGTTTGCCTATCTCTGGGCCAAAGATAACAGAGAGAGATATAATTTTTTTGTATTGTTCATCAGTCTTGTGCAAGTTCAAATCAACAGCACAATATTTCTCTTGGAGTCTCATGGGGGCCTTCACCTTGATTCTTATTCTCCCTCACCTATAAGGCAAGAAACATCCATTTCCTGCACTCCTTCCTCATCAGCACAGGACCTGCCAGGATCATGCAGGATGGGTTAGGATCCTGCAATTCTGACCCCAGGAAGGGCTGTATCCCCCTGGATTTAGTACCCTTAACCACCTATAAGGCAGGAAACATCCATTCCCTGCACGGAGTATTGTGCACCCTGCCCTAGCTCTCTATATTTAGGAGGTCGGTCTGCTCACTCCCAGGGAGTTCTGTCAACCAATTCTTGACGCTATATAAAGGAGGCCAGGTGGCACTGCTAGAGCCAGAATGAGGGGGCTGGGGTGTACTCAGGTAGGGTCACCAGATTACCCATTTGGAAATCCGGACCTCTAGACCCGCCCAGTTCCACCCATCCCCTCCCCATCATGTCCCTGTCCCGCTACCAATCCCGCCTGAACCCTGTCCCCCACTGCATGCTGGGTTTTCAAAAGCCGTCTGGATCTCCAGACATCTCCTCAAAAGGAGGACATTTCTGGGGGAATCTGGATGTCTGGTAACCCTCCACTTGGGTATCCCTCAAAGCCACACAAAAAGCAAAACCGTGCTGCGGCTGGTGTAACTGGAGGCAGAAGCGTTTTGCACTTCTTTTACAGGATGTCTGAAGTTAATTTACACTGTGGTTTAAAGTTCAAAAACTCATGTCCAAGAAGGGGAGAGGGTAATAATCTATAGTGCACCTTGGAGTCATGTAACTTTTGAACACAAGCATTTTCTGGTAGAAGATAGATTCCACCTTTTCAACAGTCACACATTAGTCCAGGGCTGCCCAAGTCCGGTCCTCGAGATCTACTGGCAGGCCTGGTTTTCAGGATATCCACAATACATATGCATGAGAGAGATTTGCCTGCACTGCTTTCTTGGTATGCAAATCTCTCTCTCATGCATATTCATTGTGGATATCCTGAAAACCTGGCCTGTCAGTAGATCTTGAGGACCGGACTTGGGCAGCCCTGCATTAGTCCATCCAGAACAAAGATCTCAAAGTCCCTCTTTGAGGGCCGCAATCCAGTCGGGTTTTCAGGATTTCCCCAATGAATATGCATTGAAAGCAGTGCATGCAAATAGATATCATGCATATTCATTGGGGAAATCCTGAAAACCCGACTGGATTGTGGCCCTCAAGGAGGGACATTGAGACCCCTGATCCAGAAGGTGTTGATCTTCTCCTGCTGCAGGTTTAGGAATATTAATGGAAGGAGGAGCAGCTACATCCTGCTGTACTGTTTAAAAGACAGTAACATTAACTTGCCTAGGGGAAGAATGTGGCACTGTGCTTAAAGCTACAGACTCGGCATGCTAAGGTTGTGGGTACAAACACAGACTGCTCCTTGTGACCCTGGGCTAATCTCTTAACCCCCTCCCCAATTGCCCCAGGTAAATTAGATTGATTGTGAGCCCCACCAGGGCATGCAGGAAAAAATGTTTGAGTACCTGAATAAATTCATGTAAACCAGGGATCTCAAAGTCCCTCCTTGAGGGCCGCAATCCAGTCGGGTTTTCAGTATTTCCCCAATGAATATGCATTGAAAGCAGTGCATGCACACAGATCTCATGCATATTCATTGGGAAAATCCTGAAAACCCGACTGGATTGATGTAAACCATTCAGAGCTCCTCAGGGTGAACAGAATAAAAATTGAATAAATCTGAATAATTAGTTTCAATAAGATTGACCAAGTTACTAAAATTGTAAATCCAAAGTATTGCTGTTCTTTTCTTTCCTCTGCCTGATAAGCTATATAGTAGGGGTAGGGAACTCTGGTCCTGGAGAGCCATATTCCAGTCGGGTTTTCAGGATTTCCCCCAATGAATATGCATGAGATCTATTTGCATGCACTGCTTTCAATGCATATTCATTGGGGAAATCCTGAAAACCCGACTGGAATACGGCTCTGGAGGACCGGAGTTTCCTACTCCTGAGCTATAGCCAATTTTTACTGCCCCTCTGGTTGTCCTTAATCTGCAGGGAATCCCCACGACTCTGCCGGTCCGCCCACACAGGAAGAGAAGAGAACGTCATAAGGGGGCGGGACCGGCAGAGAAGGAGAAGACGGCGTTGCAGGGGATTCCGGGAAATGCAGCAGCTGTGGCAATCCAAAAAAAGGGGCGGTCTGCTGTTAAGGTGGACCAGGATCCTGATTTTTTTTTGTAACCAAGATCTCAATGCAAGTCAATGAGGATCCTGGAAACGCTCCTTTTCGCACATAGAGAACACTTTTAGAAATCTGTTTGCAAAATGGTCAAAAGAGATGTGGGTTTTGTTTTGTTTTTTTAACCACAATAGTAAAATAAAGCTACTACGCCACTGGCCTGGAACTCTCTACAGACGCAACTTCCGCCCCTCCTCCGTCTTCCCATTCTGACGTACCTTCCGGAGGGTGGGGCTGAGGTGGCGAAGCCGGTGAAAGAGAGTCGCGGGAGGCGGTCACGCGCGACCTGAAACGGCAGGTGGGACGGTGAGTCTGAGCGTGGCGCAAGCGGAGTGGAGGAGGCAGTTGGAGGAGGTGGCCGTTGGCCCCCGTCACGTGGGAAGAGGCGTGCTGGCGCGAGCCTTTGGGAACTGTTGGTTTTAAACGTCCGCATTCGACCTCCTCTTCGTCAGCTGTAGGTGTTTAAAAATGTTAATCGTGCGTGATTGCATGATGATTAAAATAGAAACATATACATAGATGGCAGATAAGGGCCACGGCCCATCAAGTCTGCCCACTCTATTCCTTTACTGGAAAAGTCCAGCTATCTTTTTTGTTGTACTAGGACCAACTTCTTTAATTGTATTTCTCTTCCTGGAAATGTCCAGCTATCTTTCTGATGTAATCCGCTTAGAACTGCAAGGTACAGGCGGAATATAAGCATGTAATGTAATGTAATGACCCTCCCTATCTATCTTTGCGGATAGATCCCACATGTTTATCCCATCTGGCCTTAAAATCTTGCACGCTGCTGGCCTCAATAACCTGAAGTGGAAGACTATTCCAGCGATCAACCACCCTTTCGGTGAAGAACTTCCTAGTGTCACCGTGCAGTTTCCCGCCCCTGATTTTCGGGAAGGGGTAAAACGCGGACCACGCGGATCTAAACCCGTACGGCCTTAAAAATCTGAGGTCCGTGTCGGTCCGTGTCCCTGCCGCTTGTAGTTTCTGTCGCTGACAAGACCTTGATGAGATTTTTGCACTGACGGATCCGTCTCAGCATAGGGAGGGAAAAGTGTTAGGATCCGTCAGCGCTAAAAATCTCTTCCAGGTCTGTCAGAGCCAGAGACTTGTGCTGGAGTTTGGAGACTTCTTTTCCATTACGCACGTCCAAATCCTATGTCCCCGCTCTCTTGGCTTCTGCTCTGCCGCTCCAGCACTAGTCTCTGGCTCTGACAGACCTGGAAGAGATTTTTAGCGCTGACGGATCCTAACACTTTTCCCTCCCTATGCTGAGACGGATCCGTCAGTGCAAAAATCTCATCAAGGTCTGTCAGCAACAGCAATTACAAACCGACACGGGCCTCAGATTTTTAAGGCCGTACGGGTTTAGATCCGCCAGGTCCGCGTTTTACCCCTTCCCCTGATTTTCCACGGATGCCCCCTTGTTGCCGCGGGACCCTTGAAAAAGAAGATATCTTCCTCCACTTCGATGCGGCCCGTGAGATACTTGAATGTCTTGATCATATCTCCCCTCTCTCTACTAGAGAGCTGCACAGGAACGGGGACGACGGGAATCCCGCGGGTTCCCCCTTCGGGTCACGGGGATCCCATGGGGACGCCCCTAGGGTCACGGGGATCCCGTGGGGACGCCCCCTAGGGTCACGGGGATCCCATGGGGACGCCTCCGAGGGTCGCGGGGCTCCTGCGGGGCTGGATGTACTCAGTCGCGCGGCTCTTCTTCTCCCTACCTTCTCTGCCTGCAGCACAGAGCCGAACGGAAGTCTTCCCGACGTCAGCGCTGACGTCCCTCCCTCCCTCCCTCCCTCCGACGTCAGCGCTGACGTCGGGAAGACTTCCGTTCGGCTCTGTGCTGCAGGCAGGGCAGGTAAGGAGAAGGAGAGTAGCCTCGCGGTTCGAGTGGCTACCAAGGGAGGGGGGCGGTCCGCCCCGCCCCGCCCCGGTTGCAGCACAGCCGGCCAGGTCCCCTTACTTTTGTGGCACTTCCCCGACCGACCGATAACAGCCCGGGTCCGACAATCCTCCCTGCCCTGTAGCCGCGAATCTAAATTACCTTCTTACAGCAGCTGTAAGAAGGTAATTTAGATTCGCGGTTAAGGGCAGGGAGGTTTGTCGGACCGGGGCTGTTGTCGGTCGGTCGGGGAAGTGCCACAAAAGTAAGGGGACCTGGCCGGCTGTGCTGCACCCGGGGCGGTAGAGAAGGAGGGGGGAGAAGGACGCTGAAAGGCCATAGTGAAGACAGGAGGGGGGGGAAGGACTCTGAAAGCACTTGAAGACAGAGGAGGGAGAAGGACGCTGAAAGCACATGGGGGAATACAAAGGGGTGGAGAAGGACGCTGAAAGGCCATGGGAAGGGCGGGGGGGGGAAGGACTCTGAAAGCACTTGTGGAAGACAGAGGGGGGAGAAGGATGCTGAAAGCACATGGGGAAGACAAAGGGGTGGAGAAGGACGCTGAAAGGCCATGGGGAAGACAGAGAGGGAGAAGGACGCTGAAAGGGCATGGGGAAGATGGGGGGCAGAAGGACACTGAAAGGAAATGAGGAAGAGAGAGTAGGGAGAAGACGCTGGCAGGGAAGAAGACAGATGCCAGACTATGGGGGGAGCGGAGAGAAGAAGATGGGTGCCAGACCAATTTGGAAGGGGGAAGAAAGGGAGAGGCACAGTAACAGAGCAAATGGAAGATGCAGAAGGAAGAGAGACAGTGGATGGAAGGAATTGAATGAGAACATGAGGAAAGCAGAAACCAGGCAACAAAGGTAGGAAAAGAATTCTATTTCTTTTTTTTTTTTTTTTTGCTTCAGGATAAAGTAGTATATTAGTTGTGTTGATAAAAATTTATAAACATTAGAGGCTCTGGTAGAAACCCGTTTACAAAGTATGTATTCTTCCCAATTAATATTTTCAAATTAATAAAATCTTTTTGCTTATTTGTAAATGGGTTTCTACCAGAGCCTTTAATTCAGTAGCATAATTAAATGAAATAACTATTTCTGAAGTTTATAGGGACGGGCGGGGACTGAGGGGATTCCTCACGGGGACGGGTGGGGACGGAGGGGATTCCTCGCGGGGACGGGTGGGGATGGAGGGATTCCTCACGGGGACGGGTGGGATTCCTCGCGGGGACGGGTGGGACTTTGGTGGGGACGGGTGGGATTTCTGTCCCCGCGCAACTCTCTACTCTCTACGTTCCTCGAGTGAGTAGAGCTGCAACTTCCCTAACCGATCCTCATATGGGAGCTCCTTGAGTCCCGAGACCATCCTGGTGGCCATTCTCTGGACCGATTCCAGTCTCAGCACTTGCGGTAATGCGGCCTCCAGAATTGCACACAGTACTCCAGGTGCGGTCTCACCATGGATCTATACAGTGGCATAATGACTTCCGGTTTACGGCTGACGAAACTCCTGTGTATGCAACCTATGATTTGCCTTGCTTTGGATGAAGCTTGCTCCACTTGGTTTGCAGATTTCATGTCTTCCCTGACAATCACCCCTAAGTCTCTTTCTGCTTCAGTTCTTGTCAGGATCTCGCCATTTAGGGTGTAAACCTTGCATGGATTTCGGCTCCCCAAGGGCATGACTTTGCATTTTTTGGCATTGAAACTGAGTTGCCAGGACCTAGACCAGCGCTCCAGTAGAAGTAGGTCATGCATCACAATTAATTGCACAAGTAAAGGTATATATATTGTTCCCAGTGCAATTTCTTGCGCCTAACCCTCCATTGCCCCAGGTACAAAATAAGTACAGTGCTCCCCCTCAAATTCGCAGTTCGTGGTCCCGGTCATTCGCAGTATTTTCTGACTGCGAATGACCAGGAAGGAGAGGGCAGCCGGAACGCCGGCGAGTGAGGGAAATCACTTGCAGTATGCTCCAACCGCCTCTTCCTGCGTGTCAAAGCAGCTCCTGATTGGTGAGGCCTGACTTTAGTACAGGAAGAGGTGGTCGGAGCATACCGCGAGATTTTTCCTTCACTCGCCGGCACTCCGGCTGCCCTCTCCTGTCTCCCCTGCCTAAAAACCGTATTCGCAGTTTTTTGAAATTTGCGGGGGTTCCGGGAATGGAACCCCCGCTAATTTGGGAGGAGTACTGTGCAGTAAAACCTTGATTTGCGAGCATAATTCGTTCCAGAAGCATGTTTGTAATCCAAAGCACTCGTATATCAAAGCAAATTTCCCCATAGGAAATAATGGAAACTCAGACGATTCGTTCCACAACCCAAAAACTTGAATAGAAAATGCACCGAAAACATACTTGTTATCCAAAACACTGTACATGTATATAATATCTAAATTGCTCTGACTGTAGCTACAGAAAGGTGGTATATTGAATCTCACCCCCTTTCCCTTCTGTGAAGGACTAATATTGTCCCTCCATCCTGCTTCTACGTCATCACCTTGACCATAGATTCTATTGGTGACCCCTCCAGTTCTCATAGGTCACTCCCTCCCTCTGATCTACCTTAAAGGTGGTCTTCTGTTGCACATACATCTCCTGTGACCTGCTCTGAAGCTTTCCTTTGGGCCCATCCTGCCTCCTCTGACATCATTTCCAGTTTTTGCTTGGAAGGAGATATGTCATGGCCTGAAGCTGAGAGGGGACCCGGCCAGGACAGATGTCAGAAAGTTCTGCTTCACACAGCGAGTGGTGAACGCCTGGAACTTTCTCCTAAAAGAGATGGTGGAGGAAACTACCATTCTAGGATTTAAGGGAAAATTGGACGCACATCTTCTTGCAGGACACATTGAGGGATACGAGTGACTAATGTATGCACCAGGGTACGCTGGCTGAGCCTCCGCGTGTGCGGATCACCGGACTGGATGGACCCCAGGTCTGATCCGGTGCAGGCATTTCTTATGTTATGTTTGGAGGAGATAGAAAATGCTGTGACATGATTAATTTTCTTAATTGTGATTAATAATTAATGCATTAATTTCAGAGTTAGTTTGCAGCATTAATTTAAAGGTCTTCAAGTGTTATGTCTTCTGATGTAGATCCTTCACAATTTTGGTTAATTTCCTCTGGACCATATCTTGCCTTAGAATATTTTTCCTGTGATGTGTGGCCAGACAGCTAATTTTGAGTGGGCTTCAGCCCAAAGTAGACCATTTTTGGTCCGAATTTGCTGGCGATGGCCATCTTGGATTTTCTTCAGCAGGAAAGCCAGAGAAGGCATTAAAGGTCTGGGTGACACTACAGAGTCTCTTGGACCTCCAAGCGAGCAAAGGGAAGCAGTCATCATCAGTTTTTAGAAATAATATGCAAAAATCACCTTCCCAACCATTCCCCACCGACAGACCTGAGTCTAGAAGCAAAAGCAAAACACACAACGGCCCTGGGCTCTTATGAGCCCTGGAGAAGTCCCTAGTAAGGCTTGCGTCAGCAGGTCGCAGCTTCAGCAGCAATTCCCATCCACTGGCTGCTGCTAACCCATAAGCCTCCCCTCTACCACAGAGAGACTTCCGGGTTAACGGCAGGAAGTGTGTGGGAATTGCTGCCAATACTGTGAGCCAATAAAGTTGACACCACTAGAGATTCTGTGCAGGAAAAGAGGAGTGTTGCTTGATTGTGCTTTCTGCATTGTGCAGTTACGCAGAATTCTTCCAGGAGTAATGCACATTTAATGCCAGGAACTGCATGCTCTGTCACTGAATATCTGGGATTAGGTCAGCCTGTGACTATGAGCAACTTACAATTAGCTTATTTTCAGGAATAAAATTAGAAACAGACTATCAAGTAACAGAACAAAATAAGTCATCCTATCAATCTGTGCAAAAACTGGGCCACAGTTGCTTCCTAAATTGTGGACAGTCTTTTTCCTGCTTAAGATGATTAGGTAAAGAGCTCTACAATGGGGGACATACTACTGAGCGTGCACAGCTCTAATTACAGAAAACGTACCTTAACTAGGATACAAGAGGAATTTCTAGCTTCTCCTATATGTAATCTTTTCCTCAACTGCCAGCTTCTAAATCAATGCTTGCCAGTTTCCTGAACCTTGAACCTTCAATAACCTTCTTGAGCTGTCACACTTCTTTCTGTCCACATATCTCACCTAAATATTTATTTTGCAGCTGCTTGTAATTCTTGAACCTAGCTTTCCCTAATCATAGCTTTGTTAATTTTACCTAGGGTTACCATATTTGTGAAAACAAGAGAGAGGATACATGACCCCACCCCAGCCGCACACCTCTCCTAGGCAGCTGCTGGCTTCATGCAGTCAGGGCCACAGCAAGCTATAATTGCGCTCCATGTGACTTGCTCTCCATGGTGTCCCTCATCCTTTCATGTGCTTGGTTTTACAGATGGATTATCCCCCAGTATTCGCTTCTCTAGAGACAGCAAGGACCCAACCCCTATGGTGTAAAGTGGAGGGGGTGGGGTAGATTGTGGATGTGGGAAGAGAAATGATGCTCTCATTCCTTATACTTGCTATCTTACACGGGTCAAGCAAGACTACTACATCCAACTAACTCCCTTTCTTCCAACCCTCGTCGTCTCTTTGCCTCTCAAAGCGCCCCCACTTCCGACCACTCCTTCTCTCTCCTCCCAGATTATGGCTGATTACTTCCATGACAAGCTCTGCAAAATCACCCTTGAGTTCACTACATAGTAACATAGTAAATGACGGCAGATAAAGACCCGAGTGATCCATCCATCCATGCTCCATAAATTAATTTAGTTTAAATGGCCTTTTTCTCAGATATTTCTGGGCCAAAAACCCAGAGCCCTGCCCAGTAGTGTGCTTAGGTTCCATCTACTGGAGTCTCCATCAAAGCTCACTCCAGCCCATTTTAACCATCTCAGTCATCAAAACCCTCTCCAGCCCGTCCTCAACTGAATGTCCATATACAGGACACAGGCCGTGCAAGCCTGCCCAGTATTGGCCTTAGTTCCTTCAATGTATACCCATTTTCTGATTAGAGATGCTCTGTTTTCATCCCACACTTGTTTCAACTGTCGCCGTTTTCTTCTCCACCTACTCCCTCGGGAGCACATTCCACTCATCAACTACCCTCTCCATAAAGAAGAATTTCCTAATATTGCTCTTGAATCTACCACCCTTCAACCTCAAATTATGTCCTCTGGTTTTACCATTTTCCTTTCTCTGGAATAGATTTTGTATTTGAAGTATTTGAACGTCTGAATCCTATCTCCCCTGTCCCTGCTTTCCTCTAGGGTGTACATATTCAGGGCTTCCAGTCACATCCTTCTCCCCTACCAACCATCCGCTCTCCTGAACTTCAACCTTGCACCTCCCCTTCATCCTTCACCCAAACAGCTCAGGAAGCTACTCCTGTCTGGTCCCGCCCACTTGTCCCTCCGTCAAATTTTCTGCCTTCTCTGTAATCACAGAGGAAGAAACTGCACAACTTCTGTCTTTAGCCAATCCTACTACATGCCCCTCGGACCCTATTCCCACCCCTCTACTCGACCTCATCTCACGTACTGTTATCCCTCCCATATGCCATATTCTCAATCTATCTCTTTCCACAGCAACTGTTCCTGCTGCCTTCAAACATGCGGTGGTTAAGCCGCGTCTCAAAAAACTCTTGCTGGATCCCTCCTGTCCATCCAACTATCGCCCTGTATCCCTTCTTCCGTTCCTATCCAAGATACTCGAGCGTGCTATTCTCCATCGCTGCTTGGACTTCCTTTCAACTTGACAGATTCTTGATCCTCTGCAATCTGTTTTGTGCCCCCAACACTCTCCAGAGACTGCCCTCACTATGGTCTGCAGTGACTTGTTCATGGCCAGATCTAAGGGCCTTTATTCTATCCTTATCCTTCTTGACCTGTCTGCTGCCTTTGATACTGTAAATCACATTTTACTCCTTGATATGCTGTCCTCTCCTGGTTTGCCTCCTACCTTTCCCAATGCACCTTTAGTGTATGTGTTGGTGAGTCCTTTTCTGCTGCTACCCCGCTACCAGTTGGTGTAACCCAGGGTTCTGTCAGGTCCTCTTGTCTTCTCTCTCTACATCTCTTCCTTTGGTGCCCTGATCTCTTCCCATGGCTTCCAGTGTCACCTATATTCTGATGACTCCCAGATCTACCTCTCTACTCCTGAAATTTCACCTAAAGTCCAAGAAAGTGTCTCTGCTTGTTTGGCTTACATTGCTGCCTGGATGTCATTTCTGATGTAAGTAGTTTTCTCTTATAAGCGGGAATGTTTGTTTCAATGGCTTTTGTTGGCCATTTTCTTTTCATCTTGGGAGTAGAGTTGTTGACACTTTTTTGAAAGCGGGCATGCTACGTTCTTTCTGAAACAATGCGCACTCCATTCCTGTGAGCTTGCGCATGCTCAGTGTTGGCGTATGCACATTAGAGAGTGCGCCCTTCTTTTCAAGTAGTGCTCCCTCTTTCAAAAAAATGTGCAGTTATTGGCAAATTTCCATGTTTTTTTTCTATGCTAATTTTTGGGTTTATGCAAAGACATGGGATATGATGTTGCAATTTCCCATATTGCTGCAAACAACAGCTCATTCCTATTTGCTAATAGTTTTAGTTACTGGAGAAGAATATATATATTATCCCAGGACAAGCAGGCAGGTATTCTCACTAGTGGGTGATGTCATCAGACAGAGCCCCGGTACGGACGTCTCACAAGCACGTGTTGCTTGTAGAAACTTAAAGTTTCTAGATGCCCGCACCGCGCATGCGCCGGTGCCTTCCTACCCGGAGATCCGGGCGTGTCTCCTCAGTTCTTTCTTTTCCGCGGAGCTGAGAAGTTCAACTTCTTCATGCGCTAGCTGAATTCAGTTAAATTTGCCTTCCTTGTCCGCGTTTTCGTTTTCGTTTCTTTTAATTACTTTAACAGTTCTTTTTCTTTTTCAAAAAAAAAAAAAAAGGAGAAGATTATTTCCTCCGGCGGGTCGAACGGGCCGGCCACGTGGCTCAGGCCCACGGGCTTCGACCTCGCGGCAGAGATTTTCCGGCCTATGTCCCGGCCAATCACCGGTTTTAAAAAGTGCAGCAAGTGCCAACGCGCGATTTCACTCACGGACCCTCACTGGCGCTGTTTGCAGTGTTTGGGCCCTGACCACATCCCGAAATCGTGCGGGCCTTGCTCTACCCTTACGGCACGCTCTTTCAAGCGGCGTTGCCTATTGTGGGAATCGATGTTCAAGATGGACGCAGCTAAGGATCCCTCAGCCTCCACTTCATCTGATACCTCCCCGGTGCGGGCGAAACCGGCATCGACTCCTCCTGCATCGAGTGCGGTGAAACCGGCATCGCTCGCCCCGACACCATCCACGAGCTCGACGTCGGTGCCTGCCCCGGTCTCCTCGGTTCAGGTACCTCTTCCTTCCACAGTGCCACCAATGGTCATCAAAGTGCCGAAAGCTACTAAGCAGAAGCACTCGACCTCGAAGGAGCGCGATGCCCGTGCAGGAGGACCCCCTTTCGGTGCGGATCCCTCCCTATCGGCTTCGCTACGGTCCGTGCTGGAAGCTCAATTCGTTGAGCTCATGCAGACCATCGGACCCGGGCTCATCGCTGCCATACAGGGTGACCTCCCGGTACCGGTCCAAAGGGGCGGTCCGCCCCCTCCCCCTCCCCCACACCGTTCGACCTCGACAACCGACGAGGACGAACGGGGGAGGGCGGCGATACCCACGCGGCAAGCCTCGCTTACCGACATGCCGCCATTAGAACCCATTACGCCTCCGCGCCAACATGGGACCAGACCTTCGATCGATACTCGAAGCCCTGGGCATAGTCAGGAAGAGTTCCTCCGTACTCCTTACCAGACTTGGGTAGCATCGCAGGAACCCGCATCGCAAACCCAGTGGCGATCCACTGCTTCCAGCCCTATCCACTTGGGGACCTCGGGAGACCATGCGATGCACAGACGATCCCGATCCCCGTCCCGCCACCGAGACGGGCACCGATCGAGACACTCATCCTGGCACTCCTCACGCTATTCGGAGGTGTCACCGCAGAAAAAACTGCAACGTAGGGGATACTCCTCATCAGAGGCGTCCCCTCCGAGGGGCCCAGAGTACACCGGTGCCCGATTCTCCTTGTCACTCCCCGATGTCCACGGACCTGGAGGCCTCCTCCTCCGCCAGCCCGTCCCACAGACCGACGCTGGCGGAACAATTGTCCTTCTCATCATTCCTCCGACAAATGGCGGATGATTTGGATGTGACCCTTGACACGGGCTCCCGATACTCCAAAGAGTATCTGGACACCATGCATTTACCTAACCCCCCAACGGAGTCGCTTCGGCTCCCCCTGCATAAATTGCTGGATCAGACCTTCATGCAGTGTTTCGAAACACCGTACTCCATACCGGCGATTCCCAGCAAACTCGATGCTCGATACCGCATCGTGCACCATAAAGGGTTCGAGGGCCCCCAACTCTCCCACCAATCCCTGCTGGTCGAGTCCTCCCTAAAACGCTCTCATCCCTCCCAGGTCTACGCCTCTGTACCGCCGGGCCGAGAGGGGAGAACGATGGACAAATTTGGTAGAAAATTCTACCAAAACTCCATGATGGCGTCACGGGTGCTAAACTACAACTTCTTTTTCTCTTCCTATTTGGAGTTCTTCTTGCCGGTGCTCCGCAAGTTCACTCCGTTCATAGACAACCAAGCTCGATTCGAGTTCGAGGAAGTGGTAGCCTCTCTCTCCCAATTACGCCTCCAGCTGATGCAATCCTCCTTCGATGCATTCGAACTCTCGGCACGCGCCGCCGCAAGCGCGGTAGCGATGCGTCGCCTGGCATGGCTCCGTACCATCGATATGGATCCCAACCTTCAGGACAGACTCGCCAACGTACCATGTGCTGGAGCTGACCTGTTCGATGAGTCTATCGAAACTGTTACCAAGAAGCTGTCGGATCATGAAAAATCCTTTCAATCCATCCTGCGGCCCAAACCCAAACCTCAACAATCTCGACCTTCCAGGCCACCCCTGATTTACCAGCGGCGTTACATGCCCAGACAAACGCCTGCTGCGAGGCAGCCTGCGAAGAGACAACCTCCCCAGAAGTCTCAGCAAAAACCTCAGCCACCGGCCGTACCTAAGGCCCCCCAGCCCTTTTGACGCCCCCCCCCGGGAGCATAACCTCGGCCTCTCCCATAGGGGGCCGCCTCCATCTTTTCTACCATCGATGGGAGGCCATAACTACGGACCTATGGGTCCTCACCATCATAAGAGAAGGATACTCTCTTCAATTCCACCGGGTCCCCCCGGACCATCCCCCAAGAGAGTATCCTTCAAGCTCGACGCAGACCGCCCTTCTTCTTCAGGAAGTCCAAACCTTACTCCAGCTTCGGGCTGTCGAGCCGGTCCCGTCAGACCAATTGAACCGAGGGTTTTACTCCCGGTACTTCCTCGTCCCGAAGAAAACGGGCGACCTGCGACCCATTTTAGACCTTCGGGCCCTCAACAAGTTCCTGGTCAAAGAGAAGTTTCGCATGCTGACTTTGGCTTCTCTATACCCCCTCCTCGAGCAGAACGACTGGTTATGCTCCCTGGATCTCAAGGAGGCCTACACTCACATCCCCATTCACCCGGCCTCCCGAAAGTTCCTCAGATTTCGGGTGGGAAATCTGCACCTACAGTATCGAGTGCTACCATTCGGCCTATCTTCGTCCCCCAGAGTCTTCACAAAGTGCCTGGTGGTAGTGGCCGCAGCACTCCGGGACAGGGGTCTACAGGTATTCCCATACCTCGACGACTGGCTCATCAAGGCCCCGTCAGCCCCAGAGGTCACTTCGGCGGCCGTGGCTACAACCTACTTCCTCCAGAATTTGGGCTTCGAGATCAACTTCTCCAAGTCTCATCTACAACCCACCCAGTCCCTCCCCTTCATCGGAGCGGTCCTGGACACCACCCGACTCCGAGCATTCCTACCTCGGCAACGCATGGAGTCTCTTCTTCATCTCTGCCAGTCGGTGTCGACTCGCCAAACCCTACCGGCGAGACAACTGATGGTGCTCCTGGGCCATATGGCCTCCACAGTACATGTGACACCCTTTGCCAGACTCCACCTCAGGATCCCCCAGTGGACCCTGGCATCACAGTGGAATCAGACATCCGATCCACTATCCAAACGCATCTTAGTCACACCTGCTCTTCGGCAGTCTCTACTTTGGTGGATGACCTCTTCGAATCTATCCAGAGGTTTGCTGATGCACTCTCCCCCCCATCAGAAAGTCCTCACGACCGATTCGTCGAATTACGCATGGGGGGCCCATCTGGAGGGTCTCCGCACCCAAGGATTCTGGACCAATGCAGAGAGACTACACCAAATCAATCTACTGGAACTCAGAGCCATCTTCAATGCGCTCCAAGCTTTCCAACACCTACTCCACGACATGGTAATCCTCATTCGCACAGACAATCAGGCCGCCATGTATTATATCAACAAGCAAGGAGGCACGGGCTCGGCCCTCCTTTGCCAGGAAGCTCTACGAGTCTGGGACTGGGCGGTGCGCCACAACACCCTACTCAGAGCAGTATACATCCAGGGGGAGAACAACGTCTTAGCAGACAAACTAAGCCGTCTGCTACAACCGCACGAATGGACTCTCCATTCCAGCCCCCTTCACCAAATCTTCACGCAATGGGGGACGCCTCAGATAGACCTCTTTGCGGCTCCCCACAACGCCAAACTGCCTCAGTTTTGCTCCAGGATTTACACTCCTCATCGCCTCGAGGCAGATGCTTTTCTACTGAACTGGGGGAAACGATTTCTATATGCGTTCCCACCATTCCCGCTGATCCAGAAGACTCTGGTCAAGCTGAAACTCGAACGGGCCACCATGATTCTAATAGCTCCTCGGTGGCCCAGACAACCTTGGTTCTCCCTCCTACTCCAACTCAGCAGCAGGGAACCAGTACCACTTCCAGTGTTTCCTTCACTACTTACTCAACATCAAGGATCACTACTTCATCCCAACCTGCAGTCTCTCCACCTGACAGCTTGGTTCCTCTCAACGTAACCCCTCACCAATTCTCACAAGAAGTGAGGGAGGTCTTGGAAGCTTCCAGGAAGCCCGCCACTCGACAATGCTACTCCCAGAAATGGACCAGATTCTCCTCATGGTGTGTTTCTAAGTCAAAGGAACCTCAGCGAGCTTCCTTATCCTCCGTGCTGGACTATCTCCTACACCTATCTCAATCTGGGCTCAAGTCCACATCCATACGAGTCCACCTGAGCGCTATTGCGGCGTTCCACCAGCCTCTACAAGGGAAACCCCTCTCGGCCCATCCGGTGGTCGCCAGATTTATGAAAGGACTCTTCCATGTTAACCCTCCTCTCAAACCACCCCCAGTGGTTTGGGACCTCAATGTAGTCCTTTCCCACCTCATGAAGCCCCCGTTTGAACCACTCAACAGGGCCCCTCTGAAGTATCTCACCTGGAAAGTGCTTTTCCTTGTAGCCCTTACGTCCGCTCGCAGAGTCAGCGAACTCCAGGCATTGATGGCGGACCCACCATTCACAGTATTCCACCATGACAAGGTGGTCCTCCGCACTCACCCGAAATTCCTGCCTAAGGTGGTCTCCGAATTTCATCTCAACCAATCCATTGTACTTCCAGTATTCTTCCCTAAGCCTCATTCTCACCACGGAGAATCAGCCCTTCACACTCTAGACTGCAAACGTGCCTTGGCTTTCTACCTGGATCGCACCAAGCCACACAGATCCACTCCTCAACTTTTTGTCTCCTTCGATCCTAATAAGCTGGGAAGACCCATATCAAAGCGCACCATCTCTAATTGGATGGCGGCTTGTATCTCTTTCTGCTATGCCCAGGCTGGATTATCACTTCCTTGTAAGGTCACAGCCCATAAGGTCAGAGCAATGGCAGCCTCAGTAGCATTCCTCAGATCAACACCAATCGAGGAAATTTGCAAGGCTGCCACCTGGTCCTCGGTTCACACATTCACCTCACATTATTGTCTGGATACCCTCTCCAGACGGGATGGACAGTTTGGCCAAACAGTATTGAAAAATTTATTCTCTTAAGTCGCCAACTCCCCCTCCATCCCACTGAGGTTAGCTTGGAGGTCACCCACTAGTGAGAATACCTGCCTGCTTGTCCTGGGATAAAGCAATGTTACTTACCGTAACAGTTGTTATCCAGGGACAGCAGGCAGTTATTCTCACGTCCCACCCACCTCCCCTGGGTTGGCTTCTCAGGCTAGCTACCTGAACTGAGGAGACACGCCCGGATCTCCGGGTAGGAAGGCACCGGCGCATGCGCGGTGCGGGCATCTAGAAACTTTAAGTTTCTACAAGCAACACGTGCTTGTGAGACGTCCGTACCGGGGCTCTGTCTGATGACATCACCCACTAGTGAGAATAGCTGCCTGCTGTCCCTGGATAACAACTGTTACGGTAAGTAACATTGCTTTGCTGGAAAGTTGATTTTTTTGTTTTTCAGGTAGAAGGTAATAAGTAGCTTAGTGGTCAGAGAAGCAGGCTGACAACCAGGGAAACCAGGGTTCAAATCCATTGACACTCCTTGTAACCTTGGGCAAGTCACTTAACCCTGCATTCCTTCAGGTACAAGGAAATACCTACTGCACCAAATGTAATTGACCTTAGTGTACTATAGAGGAGGCTTGAGCTGACATCACCAACTTTTCACCCTTCCAACTCAGCCATTTTCATTTGTTATACAATGTGGATGTTGAGCTGCCTCTGATTTTCAGTTTCCTTTGACTTTTTGATATGTACTGCCCTTCCCAACAGCCTCGTTAGCACCGTGGGCCTGCACACCTCTTCTTGGTTCTTGTGGCGACTCTTCTATGAGCCTTGGATATAAGGGGAAGAAGATGTGTGACCACAGACTACAGATGTGTGACTACCAGATGGAAATACAGGTGGGACTATAGAGCAAATTGTAAGCCTATTTCAAGTCATACGTCAGCGATCTAAAATCTATGTAGTCTCCTGGTGGTGAACAAGAAAAAACATGTCTGTAAAATCAGGAGGTCTTGCTTTTATTTTTGATTGCTTTCACTTTGAACACTTAAGTTTCTTTTTTGCTCACAACTGATGCAATTTGCAGAAACTGTTTGCAAACTGTAACACTTTGGCACCACCCTGCTTTATGCCACCATTTCACAGTGCTGTTTCATTTTCTCTTTGGCTGAGGGCTGAAACAGATTTCTGATTTTAGACGTGAGATAATACATATATTTTGACAGCAGTTTCCCTCTTCTTAGGAAAAAGAGATCAAGTTACTAGCTGCTGAGATAGATAGCCTGAAACATACCAAGTCTCTGAACAGCTTCCCGAGCATAGAGGGATTACGAGAAGAAAACGCAAAACTGAAGTATCAGTTGAACATTCTCCGCAAGGTGAGGTATCCGAGCAAAATGAGACTGCATTCCTGAAGCGCAGGTGGTAACAATACAGGTTACCCTTTGGTCATGACCATTGAGAACCAGGATTTTTCTAATTTTTGTAGCTTTTTGTCATGTCCTATGCTGGTTTTATTGTTTGCTTATGATTTAGTAACTTTTCTGAGCTGGTAGTATTCAGTGCTTTTTGCCCAGAGACACCTGTCTCGCTGATAGCGTCTTGCTTCCTGCTTCTCCCTCCGTGTGGCTTGCATAACAGCTCTGAATTCAGGCTGGTTTAATTTTTCTTTTCAGCATCACATTTTCTGTTTTGTTTGGGAAGGGTGGAGGTTAAGCGAATGGTGTCCTACCTAGGTGCAGGAGAAACAGGGGCAAAGTTTGCCACCTAAGGAAGAGCATGAAACCTAAAGTACTATTGCTGGAAAAAGTTATCATCACTATGCAAGGACACAGTGTTAAATGAAACAAGGCATCCTTAAGAAGTGAAAATATACTGTATATTTACCATATTTATTCCAGGTGGTAAAATTTTGACCTCTAAAAATCAGTATAATTATTTCAAAGTTGACAATTTATGTTTGACCAGTTTGGACTTTTTGTGTTGATGAGTGAGACGAGACACTGGGTAATCATGTAATGTAATGTAATTTATTTCTTATATACCGCTAAACTCCGTTAGGATTCTAAGCGGTTTACAGAAAATAGACAATAGTGTGCATTAAAATTATAAGTAATATAAGTTTACAGAGAAATATACATTAAAGGATACAATAAAAATAAGATAAATAAATAAATAAAGAATAGGTACTTAGAAATTCCCTTACTGTCCCGAAGGCTCACAATCTAACTGTAGGATAAGCTGCAAATCTTCCTCTGTTCATGGTTCTAGTGGATGGCTTCAGAGATGATTGCTGTGTCTGAGTTTTATTCTCATTGCATTAAGGCTCTCGGTGAGCTGTTCTACAGCACGAACATTTTAAAACCTTGTAGAACTAAATGGCTAATAAATCTAGAAAAGAGGTATTAGTTAAATGTGGAGTGGAGAGGTGGCCGAGAGCTGGGGAAGCAAAGGCTCAAATCGTGCTTTTTCTACTGATGTTATCTTCCATCACCTCAGGTACAGACTTTCTTTCAATGGTGCTTATTTACCAACTGAGGGGAAATTGAAAATGGTGGCTATCGATTGTCAATCACTCTTAGGCGACGTTTACAG
Organism: Geotrypetes seraphini; assembly: GCF_902459505.1. NCBI lineage: Eukaryota > Metazoa > Chordata > Amphibia > Gymnophiona > Dermophiidae > Geotrypetes > Geotrypetes seraphini. The sequence goes on along the minus strand of NC_047101.1, from coordinate 32,053,331 downwards.
AATCGCATCTAGTGATGCCTAACTTAAAACTTAGCAATGTAGGCCAGGGTTTTAAAGGCCTACATTATAGGTGGCTAACTGGGGGATTTACTAAAGTCAGCGATCAACACTAAACCTGTTTTCACAACTTTTAAGGTACGGGGCAGGGGGGCCAGGAGTGGGAGGGGGACCTCCAGTGGTAGGAGAGAGTGGGCATCTATCCTGCCTTTTATTAATTTTTAATTCGAGAACAGTACATTAAAATATACATACAATTAACAGCACAGACAGCACTTACAATCAATCGGAGAAAGCTACAAAATATTTTATCCCCCAATTCGATAACAAGAACAAAAAGCTTTAAATTATATATACAATTAAAATCAAAACAATACTTGCAATCGATCAAAGAATACAACAACAAAATATATATATATATATCCCCCCTCCCATCCTCTCTGGATTTGCAAATCAAATAGGAAATAAAGGCATAATCCAGCTAATCAGAGTTGACAAAATTCGTCAGTGGACCCCATGTTAATTTAAATAGTTTATTATGACATGATATTTCTGAATTCATTTTTTCATACTTATAACATAAACATAAAGTTTCCCACCAAAAGGAAAAATTAAGCCTGTCTCAATTTTTCCAGTTCTTGGTAACCATTTACATGGCTATCCCAGTCATAATGAGAAAGAATCTACATTTATACCTTTCTAATGGAGGTTTAGTTGTCAACAATGACCCACAAATTACCACATCATAGGACAACGGAATCAAAGATTCCAGTATCAGATGAATTTGTCCCCATATTGATTTCCAAAAGTTGAGTATCAAGGAACAATAGAACAACAAATGATCCAGTGTCCCTGTTTCAAGATGACAGTGCCAGCATCTATTAGACTTTGAACTATCTAACTTTTGCAAACAAACTGGGGTCCAGAAAACTCTGTGTAACAAAAAGAACCAGGTTTGTCTCATAGATGTGACGCTGTACGTCTCATCCACCAAGTCCAAATCTGTGGCCATTGATTAGTAGAAATCTGCTTTATCTCAATGCTCCAAATGTCTTTTAAGCTTGTTTTACATCCTGCCTTTTTTTGGGGGAGAGGGAGGGAGTGGGCATCCATCCTGCCTTTTGGAGGGGAGAGGGGGGTGGAGTTGGCGCCTTCGTGGCAGGAGGGAGTGGGCATCCCTCCTGCCTTTTTTTCAGGTGGGGGGAGGGAGTTCCTTCAATGGCAGGAGGGAATAGGTTAATACTGAGGAGTTGGAGGGTTGGGTAGGTCCTATATCCCTCAGCTCTTCAAGTGTGTTTTTTCTCTACCTGCTGGTTGATGGGCATAACTATTCCCACTGGTCTGGAATACTGTGAAGGACTAATGGAAAGAAAATGATCAAGTAAGACCTAATTTCTCCTTGTTAGCTAGCACCATCTCTTTGGAATCAGCTTCCAAGCACACTTTGTGCTGAGGCTAGCTTAAACATATTATTGAAAACTCAATTTTTAAACTTGCTTTTGAGGGATGCATTTCAGATTAATGAAGCTGCTTTCTGTATTATTATTATTATTGTTACAGGCAGTCCCCGAGTTACAGACCGCCTGACTTAAGTACGATTCGTACATAAGAATGCGGTTGTAGCTTCATTTGATTTCACTGAGCAGTATTTCCTGTGACATAGACTCTTACACTTCTTTAGCATTTTCAGGAATGATGTATGGCCACATTAAGAACCGTGTGTGGTTGTGCATGATGTACCTTAGAGGGAACGCTGGTAGGGCCCGTTTGTCAGCTGGGAGCAGAGGTTAAGCAGCAAGAATCTTAAAATCTACAAGTTCTGAGTTACATACAAATCTGACTTAAGAACAGCTTTAAAAATGTAATTCGTTCTTAACCTGGGGACTGTCTGTATTACTATTATTGTGTTATTTGGTAGTTTCTTTATTTACACACACTTGAATGTTCATTGGGTTGTGTGAAACTTTACTGTCCTATACGACACTGGAGTTCCTTTCATTTTTCTGTACACTAGTGCTGCCCGATTCACGATTCACCGATTCATTTTGGGTGAATCGATTCGAATTGATTAAAAAACAAAAAAAATCGGCCTCCCGATTCATTGTCTGACCTACCCCCTAAAGCAGGATCGGCAGCGCTGCCTCTTGCTAGCCAGCCACTGCCTCTCCTCCTTTAGAGGGTGAGTGGGGAGGGTGCAGGCCTGAGGTAGTACTGTCACTTCCTGATGGGGTTCGGGGCCACCTCCCTGCACGGCTGGGTGTGAGAGAGTAGGCCGAGCTAAGGGGCCAGGGCGGTCATGCAGTAGGAGAGCCAGACAAAAAGCATGTTCCTGTCACAGGCCCTGGAGAAGATTCTGGCCAACAAGGAAGTGAAGCGCTCCCAGTTACGCAAAGCCTGTAAGGTAGCCCTAGGTAAGCCCGAGGGGGACGGGGGAGGGGGGGGCAGCATCCTTCCTTCATATGCATTCGGGCCCCGTGTTTACTCAGTACATGGTTTATCCCAGGACAAGCAGGCAGCATATTCTTGACTGATGGGTGACGGCACCGACGGAGCCCCGGTACGGACAATTTTAGAGTGATTGCACTCTAAGAACTTTAGAAAGTTCTAGCTCGGCCGCACCGCGCACGCGCGAGTGCCTTCCCGCCCGACAGAGGCGCGCGGTCCCTCAGTTTCTTAGTTTCCGCGGAGCTAAGAAGACGCGTTTTCAACGGCTGTTGAAACTTTTTCTCTTTGCCTTCCCGCTCGCGTAAACTTTTGATTATTTAATCTTATTTCTTTTCTTTTTTCTTTTTTGTAAAAAAAAAAAAAAACCTTCATTTTTTCTTTAATTTAATCTTTCCCCGGCGGGGCCTTCTGCCACCATCGAAGCCTCGGACTTCGATTTGGCTGAAGCCGTTTTTCCTTTCATGCCCCCTCAACCGGGTTTTAAAAAGTGCCAGCGGTGTGCTCGGCCTATATCTCTCACGGACCCACACAACTGGTGTTTACAGTGTTTGGGTCCTGAGCATCAGGCCTCTACTTGCACCCGCTGTGCCACTCTAAAAAAACGGACATTAAAAAATCGCCAAATCCAGCAGCGATTATTGTTCGGTACCGAGATGTCCGACCCCGTTCCATCGACTCCAGCTTCGGCACCGATTCAGTCGGCACCCTCTTCTTCGACGCCGCGTGATTCCGCACCGGTGTCTCACCAGTCAGGTAAGCCGGCTAAGAAGCCTTCCCCGCTGGAGCGTCCTCCGGTCTCGAGTGCAGTGAGTCCAATCCTGCCGACTGTGAGACGCCAGCGGAAGCGTTCCGCCCCTATAGAGGTGAGTCCCTCGACATCGGGCTCCTCATCTCCGGGGCGTCGAACGGCACCGCAGGTACCGCAGAAGAAAAAGGCGGTACCGGTGCCATCCCTTGATGACCGTATCACGGCCATCCTTCAGGTGCAGCTTAAGGACCAATTGAAACAGCTCCTTCCTGCTATCCTGGCTCCGAACCTTCCGGTGCTGGTCCGCACCGAGCTACCGGTACCGATTGTGGAACAGCCTGTGTTACCTGCTTCCACGACTTCGGTACCGCTTCAACTAACTTCATCGGTATCGATGCCAGTTCTTGCACCGGAGCCGAGAGCTCACCATCAATCGGTGCAGACTTCGGCACCGGTGCGACCGATAACATCTCCTGACTCGATATCGATGAGGTCGGGTAAGTCGTTACACAAAACCCGACACTTACAATCATCGCCACCTGAGTCTCAGGACCATACTTCCCATGTCAGGGATCCTGATCTGTGGGGAGACTCAGAGGAACCCTTTCTTTCTGAAGGCGAATGTTCCTCAGAGGAGGAGGATTCAACTGTCCCTGACCCATCCTCCAAACAAGTCACTTCCTCTTTCTCCTGCTTTTTAAAAGAGATGTGTGACTCCTTATCCATTCCTTTGGAAGCTGAATCCAAAAAGTCCAAAGCTTTTTTGGATGCCCTTGATTTTGACCAGCCTCCAAAGGAATTTTTGAAACTCCCTCTTCATGACATCTTGAGGGAAACTTTCTATAAGAATTTAGAGACTCCTTTAACTGTTCCAGGGGCCCCACGTAAACTGGATTCTCTATATAAGGTAATTCCCATTCCTGGGTTCGACAAACCTCAACTTCCACACGAATCCTTGACTGTCGAATCCACCCTTAAAAAATCTTCAGGAGCCAGTGTATATGCATCGGTACCTCCTGGCAGAGAAGGCAGAGCCATGGATAAATTTGGTAAGAGGCTCTACCAAAATGCTATGTTAGCAAATAGAGCTAGCAATTATGCTTTTCATTTTTCTTTTTATTTGAAGCATCTCCTTACCACCATGGCTTCATTCGAAAAGTACCTTCCTTCACGAAAACATCACTCCTTCCATACCTGCTTGTCGTCTCTTTTTCAATTACGTAAGTTCATGGTTAGATCCATATATGACACCTTTGAACTTACATCCAGAGCGACAGCAATGTCGGTAGCTATGCGTCGCCTGGCCTGGCTTCGGGTATCCGACCTTGATGTTAATCATCAGGATCGGTTAGCCAACGCCCCTTGCCTAGGGGATGAGCTCTTTGGAGAATCCATGGACTCAACCACACAAAAGCTCTCTGCTCATGAGACACGCTGGGATACCCTGCTTAAAAATAAAAAGAAGCCTCCTCCGCCTAAACCATATAGGCAGCAGTCGGCCTATCAACGCCGCTTCACAGCTCGGCCATTACCTACCACTGCTCAGCAACCCAGGCGTCAAAGGCAGCAACAACGTCAGCCTCCCAGACAGCAGCCACAGCAGCAACCTGTGAAACCACCTCCTCAGCAGAAGTCACAGCCCTTTTGACTTCATTCTCCACAGTATAGCCAGTATTCCTATTCCTGCTCTCCTGCCTCAACCTATAGGAGGTCGACTTTCTCTGTTCCTCAGCCGATGGGAAGTTATCACTTCGGACCAATGGGTCCTCAACATCATCCACCACGGCTACTCTCTCAACTTTCAGACTCTTCCATCCCAAAACCTGCCAAAAGAGTCTGCTTTGAACAGTCCTCAATCTGCCCTCCTCATTCAGGAAGTTCAATCCCTCCTTCTTCTAAACGCTATAGAAGAAGTTCCTCCAGATCAAAAAGGGCAGGGATTCTACTCCCGTTATTTTCTAGTCCCCAAAAAAACAGGAGATCTCAGACCGATTTTGGATCTCCGCGATCTCAACAAACACCTGGTAAAAGAAAAGTTCAAGATGCTTTCTTTAGCTATCCTTTATCCTCTTCTCAATCAAAACGACTGGCTATGCTCCCTCGATCTCAAAGAGGCATACACTCACATACCGATCCATGTAACCTCAAGACAATATCTCCGTTTCATGATCAATCATTGTCATTACCAATACAAGGTGCTGCCCTTCGGCCTTGCCTCCTCTCCAAGGGTCTTCACCAAGTGTCTCATTGTGGTAGCGGCATTTCTACGCTCTCACCACCTCCAGGTCTTCCCTTACCTGGACGACTGGTTAATCAAGGCCACATCCGCTCAAGCAGTTCTACTGGCCACCAACCAAACCATCTTGTTTCTACGAATTCTGGGGTTCGAGATCAATCTACCCAAATCTCATCTCATCCCCACTCAGAGACTTCAATTCATTGGAGCGATCCTGGACACACTCCTCATGAGAGCTTTCCTACCATCCAATCGTCTTCAGACCCTTCAGTCTCTATGTCAGCAGGTGCTTTCACTACCTTCCATCTCAGCCAGGCAAATGATGGTACTCTTGGGGCACATGGCATCTACAGTTCATGTCACGCCCCTCGCACGTCTTCACCTGCGCACTCCTCAATGGACCCTTGCTACTCAGTGGTCCCAAGCGACGGATCCTTGCTCACGACACATATCTGTGACATCATCTCTTCGTCAGTCTCTTCAATGGTGGTTGGTATCCTCAAATCTATCCAGAGGTCTTCTGTTCCATCAGCCTCCTCATCAACTAGTCATCACCACCGACGCCTCTCTTTATGCATGGGGAGCTCACTTGAACGAGTTCCAGACTCAAGGTCTTTGGACAGCCCAGGAAAAGAAGCATCAAATCAATTTCCTGGAACTCAGAGCGATGTTTTATGCCCTCAAGGCCTTCCAACATCTTCTCTTTCCTCAGGTCCTTCTGTTGTGCACAGACAATCAGGTTGCGATGTACTACATCAACAAACAGGGTGGGACAGGCTCTCGCCTTTTATGCCAAGAAGCCCAAAAGATCTGGAATTGGGCCATAGATCACCATCTCTTCCTGAAAGCTATCTACATTCAGGGAGCACAGAATTCTTTAGCAGACAAACTCAGCAGAATTCTCCAGCCTCACGAGTGGACACTCGATCCTGTAACTCTGCAGTCTATCTTCACTCAATGGGGCACTCCTCAGATAGACCTCTTTGCAGCTCCTCACAATCACCAGCTGCCCCTATTCTGCTCCAGACTTTACTCTCCTCACCGTCTGGCAGCGGATGCTTTTCTCCTAGACTGGTCGAATCTGTTCCTGTACGCCTTCCCTCCTCTGCCTCTAATGTTGAGAACCTTATTCAAGCTCAAGAGGGAACGAGCCACAATGATTCTGATTGCTCCGAGGTGGCCCAGGCAACATTGGTTCTCCCTTCTACTTCAACTCAGTTCCAGGGAACCTTTTCTTCTTCCTCTGTTTCCTTCTCTGCTTACGCAACAGCAGGAAACCCTTCTACATCCCAACCTCCAGTCTCTGCACCTGACAGCTTGGTATCTCTCGGGCTGACATCTCATGATACTCTTTTATCTCAGCCTGTTCGTTCCATTCTGAATGCCTCCAGGAAACCAACCACTCTGCAATGTTACCATCAGAAGTGGACGAGATTTTCCTCCTGGTGTCTTCTTCATCATCTTGATCCAACTTCTCTGGCAGTGGAGACATTGTTGGATTATTTGCTTTCTTTGTCTGACTCTGGCCTTAAGTCCTCTTCCATCAGAGTCCACCTCAGTGCCATTGCAGCTTTTCATGAGCCAGTCCATGGAAAACTTCTCTCAGCTCATCCCCTGGTATCCAGGTTCATGCGAGGGCTTTTCAATGTGAAACCACCTCTTAAAGCCCCTCCTGTTATCTGGGATCTCAATGTGGTTCTTTCCGCCTTAATGAAGCCTCCATTTGAACCTTTGGCTACCTCTCCTTTCAAGTTTCTCACTTGGAAAGTGCTTTTCCTTATTGCTCTTACCTCTGCCAGGAGGGTCAGTGAGCTTCATGCACTGGTCGCAGATCCACCTTTTACGGTTTTTCACCATGACAAGGTGGTTCTGCGTACACATCCAAAGTTTCTCCCTAAGGTTGTCTCTGAATTCCATCTCAACCAATCCATTGTTCTACCTGTTTTCTTTCCAAAACCTCATTCTCATTCTGGAGAACAAGCTTTACATACTTTGGATTGTAAAAGGGCTCTGGCTTACTATCTAGAGCGTACGAAACCCCACAGATCAGTTCCCCAACTTTTTCTGTCCTTTGATCCAAATAAATTGGGACGTCCCGTTTCTAAACGTACGTTGTCTAATTGGCTGGCAGCGTGCATTTCTTTCTGTTATGCTCAGACCGGACTGACACTGGAAGGTTCTGTCACGGCCCATAGAGTCAGAGCAATGGCAGCTTCTGTAGCTTTCCTCCGTTCCACTCCTATTGAGGAAATCTGCAAGGCTGCTACTTGGTCCTCAGTTCACACTTTTACATCTCATTATTGTCTGGATTCTTTCTCCAGACGGGATGGACACTTCGGCCAATCTGTTTTGCAAAATTTGTTTTCATAATGGCCAACCTTCCCTCCATCCCTCTTTTTGTTAGCTTGGAGGTCACCCATCAGTCAAGAATATGCTGCCTGCTTGTCCTGGGATAAAGCACAGTTACTTACCGTAACAGGTGTTATCCAGGGACAGCAGGCAGATATTCTTGCGTCCCACCCACCTCCCCGGGTTGGCTTCTTAGCTGGCTTATACTAACTGAGGGACCGCGCGCCTCTGTCGGGCGGGAAGGCACTCGCGCGTGCGCGGTGCGGCCGAGCTAGAACTTTCTAAAGTTCTTAGAGTGCAATCACTCTAAAATTGTCCGTACCGGGGCTCCGTCGGTGCCGTCACCCATCAGTCAAGAATATCTGCCTGCTGTCCCTGGATAACACCTGTTACGGTAAGTAACTGTGCTTTATCAGGCAAAGGGAGCTTAAAGCTTTCAAAAACGTGTGCTCCTGCGCTTGTCAGCCTCTGCGGCCTTCTTTTCAGGTTTCTCACAGTGTTCCTGTATCCCAGGCTACCTGCGGGCCTCCCAACTAACTCCCTTCTATTGGCGGCTGCTAATCTGGCTGGAATGTTCAGAGCCTGGCGCTAGGGATTCTGGTATTTGTAGGTTTTTTTAACCTTTTAATAATGAGTAAGCTGAGCAACGGCGTTAAGACTTCAAAGGATGAAAGTTTGAGAGAGGACTCGCTGATGTCCCTGATGGGATGCGAGAGAGAGGGAGAGTAAAGGGAAGGAGCAGGATGGTTCGGGGGGTGGGGGGAATAAAGTTAACATTTATATTGTCTATTGACAACGTTTTCAGTGAGCTTTTGGCATTTGGAAGTTTGGAAAGTTTACCTATTTCAGGTTTAGGCACAAGTTAGGGATTTTCTAGTCTTGCACAGGATTGATTTTTATGACTTGTTTAGACCTTGAATCTTGACCTGCTTATCTAAAACTTTTACTATACCTATATTACCTATGTTTTCTTGTTATTTGTACTGGAAAACGTGACATGGCCCAAGGCCAAAAGTAACTCGATCCCCTGTTACCAGAATTCGAGTTGTGCTTTCTATGTGCCTTGTTATAGTTAGGTAGTTGAACTGGTTTGTCTGCTATAGGAACACAAACGTTAGAAATAGAATTAGAAGCATCAAATTAATAATAAGTCAGTAAGCTTATTTATCTCAAATTTCTAGCTTTGTGTAGGTAGCCAGATGCATTTAAGCCATGATATTATTTACACAGATATAGTAGACTAGTTACTGGTAAGCATTAATCCCTGTTTGGCATGCCTTGATCATGTCCGGTGTACAAAATGAGTTTTGCCTAATCAGTCATGAGGAGAGCTATAATTTTGTCATGGGGAAAATCTGATTTGGTGTTTTAAAAGGATTGTAGGAGTCCTGAGATGACATGCACAATTTATGGCAATCAGACTACTATGATTTTACAGTTACAGTTACAATTTTGGCAATTAATGTACCATAACTGCAAAGCTTAAAAAAACACCCAATTGGGCTGGAAAATCGAATTGAATTGAAAAATCGATTCAATATAGGCTGAATAGAATCAATTTTTTTCCTGAATCGGGCAGCACTACTGTGACCCTACCAGGCTAAGTGGTATATGAAATTTGAGCAAACTAAATTAATTCCTGTTTAACTCAGCTTCTGCTTATGGGAGAAATTCATATCCTGTATTGAATGTTTGCACGTAGCTAGTGTAATGCAAAATCTGTTTGCTTACCAAAGTAAGCTAAAGCTAGCAGGAAGCACATTTTGTGTAGGCATGGTACTATATGTGTGCCAAGCTCCAAACTTCCATGATCTTACTACTACTAATCATTTCTATAGCACTGCTGTACACATTATATGCAGGTACTTTCTCTGTCCCTAATGGGCTCACAATCTACGTTTTGTACCTGCCCAAGGTCACAAGGAGCTGGAGTGGGAACTGAACCCAGTACCCCCAGGATCAAAGCCTGCTCTACTAACCACTAGGCTGCTCCTCCACTCCACTGCTTGGGCTACTCTGTGTGCCATTTGTGTTTCCCTTAAATTTTCTATTCCCAGTGCTTCACAGCCTTCTTACTCTGTGTGCCAGGCATCAGTTATTATTATTATTATTAACTGCTTAAATTGCTGTAATAATGAGGCAGTATATCAAATTAAATAAGCTTGTACTAGATGTATGCAGTGCTGTACACCAACATGTAGGAGACAGAAATGTGCATGTAACTAGCACCTGTTATATTTAGGGTTTCTTGTTTGTTCTTCTGCTGTCCCCACAGAGCCTTGAAGAGGAGAGAAAAAAGTCCACGAAAGCCATGATCAACATCAATAAGTGCTTGCAAGACATTTTTCGAAATGCCATCAAGGCCGCTTTCCCAGAACTTGAAAACCCTCCACTGGCAGTCACCGTGAGCCAACAGCCGAAGTTTGGAGATTACCAGTGTAACAGTGCCATGAGCATAGCACAGGTAGCAAGAGGACTCTGGAGTATCATGTGTTACTGTAAATTAGACTGAAATTTATAAATAAATCATACACAAAGCTCTTTGTTCCTGGGGGAATTTTGAGTAAAAGATAAAAAATATTCTGCAGAGATATTTAAAAAAGAAAAGAATTGTGCAGTTTTTTTCTGTAATTCTGCAAAATTTTGCTTTTTTTTTTAGGGGGGGGGGGGAGTAGACACCAGGACTGACACCACCTAAGCTGTCTTCATCTAGGGCTCAATTTTTCTTTTCCCTCTTGCCCATAGCAGGTTCAATCTCCAGCTTTCTTTCTCTACCAATTCTCTTCCCCAACCCCCTTTCCCTGTTCTCTCTCCAACCCTTCCAGAGAACATCTATCCTATACCACTCTATCAAAGCCCCTCTCCCCTGTAAAGACACACCAACATAAGAATAGCCTTACTGGGTCAGACTAATGGTCCACCAAGGTCACTAGTACCTGGCCAAAATCCAGAGTAGCAACATTTCATGCTAGAACTCCCATAATTCTCGTAGAACAACCCCCTTCCTGTCGATCCCCCCCCCCCCAGCACTTGCAACCTCATAATTCTGTCCAACCTTTGTCCACTCTGTGCGCAGTTGCCATAGCGCTTCTTGTGAATTACCACAATATGCCCCGCAAGATCTCTACCTCCTCCCTCCCCCCCATCCACATACATAACACTCACCACTGTGATATCTTCAGAACAGCACTCTTACACTTCACTTGTACCTCTGGGTTGCCTTCCTCAGCTCTCTTTACTGCCTTGGTACCTTCTGCTTTCACTCCTCTTTTACATCACCCTCCCAGTTTGCCTTTCTCATCTTTTTTTGCCCCTCACTCTTTGTTAGTGGTTTCTGTTTGATTTGTATGTCATTATATACAAATTGATGAACTAGTGTGGTGGCCGTTTTAGTCCACTCTTCAAGATAATATGTAGAATTAAAACAAAAACATAAAGGAAAAAATAAACTTTTTTTTATTGGGCTAACTTAATGTAGTTTATCTCAAGTTTTAAAAAATTTGTTATACCGCCTATAGTAACTTCTAGGCGATATACAATATTAAAATTATAAAATATAGAAAGCAAATAATAACACTTACAGGTCAGACAGATCGACAAAACATTATGTTAATTACTTTTGATTACAAGTGGTTAGCGGGTAGAACTACAATTTTGAATAGGAAAGAAAGACATTTAAGGTTAATACACTAGGGAAGGAGAGAATTCCGTTTGTGCAGGAGATATGGAGAAGGAAAGAAATTCATAAATCGAATGCATCCTTGAATAAGAAGGTCTTCAGGTTCAATTTATATTTATTTATAGAAGTTTCTTCGTGGAGATAAGAGGGGATGGAGTTTCATAATTGTGGTGTTGTGACTGAGAATATGGAGGAGGGTGTAATGTCCCAATTGGTTGGTTAGATAGCGGTAGGACGCCTACTACCGCCTACAATCAGGACACCGTGTATAGAATTTGCCCTGAAAAGAATAAGGTTTATACTGATGCACCATTGAATATGTATGTCCAAGTACTAAGCTTTAAGCATTGCATGAAATGTGAGCGCATCAAGACAGTCTGCACTCATAGAGGATTTTACACTGAATAGCTGCCCCTCCTGTATGTCATTAAACAACTGGAATAGAATGACATTCAATATCTAGTTAATAAAAGAAACATTTTCTTATCACGTTTGGTGCAGAGTTCTGATAGCTGTGTCAAAATTGCTGCACAAGAATGAAACCTTTCCCGTTCTGGTAATATAAGGATTTGCTGAAGAGAATGATATACGTGAGCTTGCAAGACCACCTGGGTTCCTTGTTTGACACATAAAGGGACATTGTGGAGCTGAAAGCTCACGTGCAGCAGCGTTTACGGATAATCCTAGAACAGTACTTTATTATGTTATGGTATCAGAGGTCTTATATCCCACCAAATCCTCTGGGGTGGAGTTTGAGGCAGGTTACGAACATAAATTAATGAATCACAGACATTACAACAACAATTATAGCAGCATAAACATGGGCATTCTTACAATATCAATTAATGCATCAGTAATTATAACTTGTTCGCATAGCAAAAGGGGATGAAGGAGTGGTATTCCGATCTCTCACAGGTAATGGATTACAACCTGCACAAAATCTTGCCATTTATTATCCATAGTTTTTTCATTATTTAAGTGTAAAAGTATAAGTAGCTTAGCAAAACAAGCAAAATGTTCATCTTTCTCATCTGTGCTGCGTAAAATCAGAGTATAATAATCAAAAAAATCCATGAAACAGTTTGGTTTTAGGCATATAAATGAATGTTGGGTTGGACTGTAGGTACAGCCTATTTCATTATAAGGATATTTGACATTTTGTGTGTCCTCTTTATTGTATATTACTCTTTCTTTGAAATGCAGTAACAAACATTAAAGTTTGATGCTGCTTTTGTATTTGTACTCTGGATGGCCCAATAATATTCTACTGTCGATAATGTAATAAATACTGTCGCTGTTTCACACAGTTTAAATAGCAGTTATATGGGCCTGTTGATATAGTACACAGTAGAGTTGACATTCCATAGAAACCTAGTTAGGGACACACATTTCCATGGGACTTGCTTCAGGAAGCCATGGCCTTTGATTATGGAGGGTGCTAGGTACTAATAATCATTTTTGAATTAATACAACGTAAAAACTAATTCTGGGAAATGGAGCTTTATTTGAAATAGAGGAAAATACCAGCATTGCAGGTTTCATCTGCTGATTTCCTTGCACATTTGGTCTCTGTCATTGGGTAGCGTGATAGTGCTGGTTTGGAGTGTGATTATATGTTGTCTTGCTTTGCAGATGCTCAAAGCACGGGACAATAAGGTGAATCCAAGGGAAATTGCAGATAAAATTACCCGAAACATTCCTGACAATGAGTATATTGAGCGAGTAGACATTGCTGGCCCAGGTATGGTACCTAGCATTTACATTTCTATTTACTTAGGTCTAATCTTTAAAGAAGAGCAGTATTTTCAGCAACTATGGTTTACTTCACCACTCTGTGGTGATTAAAGACTGTATATGTGTGCACATGCATATACCTTTTATACTCAACTATAAACTGAGATTTTTGGGCCAAAAAATGGCCCAAACATGGGGGGTCTCTGTTTATATTTGGGTCAGCACTGACAAGACCTCTGCTGGGCCTGCCATGAGACCTGGTGGTCCAGCGGTGGCTGGGACAGGAGGAATCCCTTCTTCCTCCTGTCCCTGTCGATTCTAAGAATTTTTATCTCCTGCGTCCTCTGTGTACTTTTAGTATCCCTGGTGGTCCAGCAGTGAACTGCAGCAGGAGCAACCTTCCTTTTTTCCTGTCCACACAGAGCTGCTAGCTGATTGGCTGCTGTGAACTTGCAGTAGCCAGTCAGCTAGCTGGACCACCAGATCTCATGGCAGGCCTGCTGGAGTTCAAGTCATCGGGAGGGAGGATAGGGTACAGAACCTGGCAGGGAAGGAGTGGGGCTGGGTTTAGAGCCTGGCAGGACAGGGTAGGGTGTGGGCTGGATGCAGAGCCTGGCAGAGCAGCGAGGGAGGGGGAACAGGGTGCAGGGCAGGGCAAGACCCTGCACTTGAATATTAACCCCCCCAGTTTATGTTCAAGTCAACCTTTTTTCCTTCTTTTTTTGGGGGAAAAAGTTACCTTGGTTTATATTTGGTTCGGTTTATATTCAAGTACATACGGCATTTCATATTCCTTGTCAACAGATCAATCCAGGAGTTGTGGGTTATGCCCATCCACCAGCAGGTGGAGATAGAATAATGCTGAGCTCTAATAGGTAATGTATAGTTGAGACAATTCAATACTCCTGTATCTCTACATAATCCTATGTAGCTCATGAATTGATCTCTGGACACATGCTCCTGATCCAGTAGCCCTGGTCCTAGTAAAAGCTGGGGGGTTAAGGCAATTTAGAGTAGCCTTTTGGGATACTCCTAGTGGTGCTAAGTCCCTCCCTCGCTTCCACAATATAATCTTCCTTTATCATCTTCCTCTTAAAAAGTTGAAAGGGAGTGAAATTACAGTTTTATAGGAGGCAACATTTCAGTCTTTCTAGCATCTACACAGAAAAGCCTTATTTCTCTGAGGCACTTTTTGGTGTGGGGAGGAGCATTGCTGTGAGTCAGTGAGTACTCCCGTTTTTTTCTCTTTGCTGCATTTCACCATTGCAGCAACCGGCCAAAGTATAATGTGCTGTTCAGCGAAAAATGCATATCAGGGCAATGTGTTGCATGTACTCTGTCTCCCCAGGAGTCTTTGGTTTTGGGGTTTCCACAGAGCCAAAGTCAGGCTCATTTGTTTAGCAGATCTTTTCTGAAAGCATGGAAACAGCAGCTATTGCTCATCTTTGTGCATCTGTCTGGCAGCTCCAGCTCGGTTTCCTTCAGTTTCTTGATCATTCCTCAGTTTGGAGCTGACTCTGGCAGGGGATTCAACAGAGGTGTAACATGGTCGTATTTTTTTAGCCTTAAAGATAATTTTAACGGCAGTGATCTGTATGATCAGAAGACGACAAATTTCCTTTTTTGCGATTCCCTTAAGAAGTAAGTTGCCGTAATTTAAGCAAGAGATTACCAGGGAATGAATAAGAATATTAAGTGAAGTTTGATCTAAATATTTTGCAAGAGAGCGAATCGTGCGGGACAGCAGAAACATTTCCTTACAACGGTGCTGATATTAAGGCTGAGTTGTCACAGTGGAGGAGTTGATTAAGTCTGGGGAGGAGCCATATATTTGACGCTAACTTTAGCTTTCAAACGCATCATTAAGCAAGAAACTTTTAAAAGAGCCCTTAAACTTATCTAACCGTGTTTCTGCTTTGATAAAGGATGGTAGATTATTCCTTTTTTTTTTTCAAATTCTTTATTCATTTTTCCATCTTACATCAAGTACACAATATTGCATCAGTTGAAACTTGCATACATTACTTGAATTTCTTTCTAATAATATCTTAAATACATAAATTTATACCCTCCCTACCCCCCCTTCCAAGTTTGCGGAGCATATACCAATATCAGACAGGTTGTTCCTCCTTTGCAGGGTTTTGTGTCTTTTCTAATTCTTTTATATGTCCCTTGTTTTTAGTTCTCTCTCTTTACCTTTGAGTTGCTCATGCAGTATTCCTACTTTGCATTTATTAGCATGAGTCCTTCAGGGAGTTCTGATAAGAATCAACGCACAGTCATCTCTATTTAATCTGAGTGATTCAAAGTGGGCCGATTTGTCTGGATATTATCTCGGGAAGAAAATAAAAATGTGAAGGGAGAGGATTGGTTTTGTTTCAAAGTATCCCTCTGTTACTACTGACCATTGCCTTGCCAGCTTAACTAAATTTGGTGTGGTTGCTTTGGTGGAGACTGAGTGGGAATGTTTTTAACCAAATATATATATATATTTTTTTAATCAAAGGTTTCATCAATATCAGTATGAGGAAGGATTTCGTATCTAAGCAACTGACCAAAATCCTGGTGAATGGAGTTCAGCCTCCTTCAGTTGGAAGCCAGAAGAAGGTACATGCCTTCTTAAAATGTCTACAAGATATGAGATTATATTCATGGCACTTTCCAATCTAGTAATGCTGCGATCTGAAGCATGACTGGTTTTATGCTGGCTATTGCTCTGCACTTTGTCTACCCATTCTTGCTTTTGCTGCAATTTGTACACTGACTTCTATCTTTTCCTATTGTACACTGGCCTCTTGCTCATTCCATTTTTGCCTTCCTACAGGTTATTGTGGACTTTTCCTCTCCTAACATTGCCAAAGAAATGCATGTGGGTCACCTGAGGTCCACAATCATTGGAGACAGCGTCTGCCGCCTCTTTGAATTTGTTGGGCATAATGTGCTCAGGTAGGTGCTGTGTGAGATAAGAAACGCCCCTTTGTGCTTGCTAGTCCTACACACCTGGGGGGTCATGTCTCCTTGCCTTTGTATGCACACCAAAGATTAGCATTTCTGCACAGATGCACTTTACACTTGCCCTTATAGAATAGTGTTTTAACTGCTATAACGCAACAACATGGGGGTGTACACATGGATGGGACGTAGGCGGGGCTCCCAGTTACACGTATAACTTGCAGAATATTTAAGTTGTCCATGGTCCTGCCACATTTAGGTGCCTGTAGCTAGACCAGGTCTGTTAGCATCTAAATATTAAGTGTGACAATATTGGCCTATGTTAGCCTTCTGTAACGACACCTGGGTGCTGAATCTGGGCCCTTAACTGGAGGAACCCAGTTATAGATCTGTCCACATAATGTTGTGCCTATTTATCTGATACTATGACTTCATAGGAAGAGTGTGTGTGTGTGTGTGGGGGGGGGGGGGGGGGTTGCTAAAATTCTTAAAAGGCAACAATTTAATTAATTTAAACATAAGACGCATGAATTGATTGTATTATCTGTCCATCTGTACTCCTGGCTCTAGGCAGGGCATAAAGTAAGATTAAATGAGGGTGAAAATACAGATTTTTAAACTTTATTCTTATATACAGCCTGAAAGCTAACAGAGGTACTTGTCAGGGTACCTCTGTATAGAGTCTATTTAGGTGCAGTAAGTATGTTTCTAAATTTGTATAATTCCCACTTTATTTTACCAGTTAACTCTTTTTTTTTTTTTTTTTTTTAATTCTTTATTCATAACACCTAGTCCCCAAAGAATTAAACAAATAGGACGTCAATTTGAAATTATAAGCGTTTTTCTAATCTTACTCTTCTTATTTTTCTTTTCCTTTAAAAGGCCATTAATATTTAAACTGATTAACCAATCCAAACATTATCTTCATATTCTGAAAGATTTCAAAAAAATTAAAGTATTTTTAATCAATTTTTATTATATTCTTTCTTAAATGACCCCTTCCTTGTGTGCAAACCTTAAATGTTTCTTTTTTTCTATAAATTGTAATTCTACCCATTACCCAATTGTTCCAGTTTGTATTAATTTGTAATAGAACAAAAATGATTAGTATGTATTATCTTATCTTATTTGTATTTGTCATCCCTGCCTTTTTTCTATATATTAGAAATATGTAATACGCATTGAATGTTGGATATTGCGTAAAAATCAAAATTTATTAAACTTGAAACTTGATTCAGTTTTAACTCTTGCAACAAGTTTATAATATTCAATCAGACAATTCGTACAAATCACTTGACATTCTAACAATTATTGTCAAATGCATATAAAAAAGACCCCTCCCCCACCCATCCCATTCATCAGGAATAAACCCATTAAATCACATAACATACCTCCCCATCCCCACATTAAATATAGTCCTATGTAATAAAAAGGTGTCCAAGGTATCTAATCATTAGAATATGCAATCAATGGCCCCCAAATCTTTTTGAAACTATTATAATTTCCTTGCTGTATAGCAAGCACTCTCTCCATTTTATAAATATGACAAACTGAATTCCACCAAAAGGTATAATTAAGTTTAGTATAGTCCTTCCAATTTCCAATAATATGTTGAATGGCAACCCCCATCAGTATTAACAGAAGTTTATTGTTATTTGCTGAAATTTGACTTGAATCTCATAGACGTTCCAAATAAAATAGTATCATAGGATAGGGTAACATGATTTTCTAACATTGAATTAATTTGGGACCAAATTAACATCCAAAAGGCATTGACAAAGGGACAGAAAAAAATTAAATGATCTAGAGTCCCAGCATCTAAATTACAATGCCAGCATCTATTAGACCTAGAGTTATCCAACTTTTGTAAACGAACTGGGGTCCAAAAAGCTCTATGCAACAAAAAGAACCAAGTTTGTCTCATAGATGCTGACCTTGTACTTTTTAATCTCCAAGTCCAAAGTCATGGCCATTGAGAAGCAGAAATTTGGTGCTTGATCTCAATGCTCCAAATATCCCTAAGACCAGTTTTTTGTTTTTTATTCAAATATCCATACAATAATTTATATCACTGCGCAGCTTGGTGACCCAAAAAATCCGCCTGAAAGCATAGGAATTCCAAACTATACTGAGTATTAAAGAACTTTCCATTCAGGGAACCCCTCCTGAATAGCCTGCTTCAGCTGCAACCACTTAAAGCTTTGTGATTTATTTAATCCAAATTTATGTTGCAACTGTGAAAAACTAAGCTTCCATACGATTTGAAAACCGCCAATTCTTTAGCACTCTCCAGACCAGTAGAGGTTAATCTTTACGAATGGGTATATATCCAATCATGACCAGCAGGTGGAGACTGAAAACAAAACTGTGGGACAGTATATAATATACTCCCTTCTCTATTTACTTCAGTCTTCTTTCAGTCTCCAGCAGGTGTTGAGTGATCTGTACCCATCTCCCTTGGTAGGGCTGTTGGAATTTGTTTAGGGGGTTTCTAGTCCCTGTTTTTGGCCGGACAGAGCTTGGGCGGGCCCTGTTTGGGGGTCCGTCCGACCTCGGGGGTGTCAAACCCGGCGGGTCTCGAGCGGGGTCCCTCCCCCCACTTCCTCCACCTCCCCACATTTTTTTAGAGGAGCCTCAGCAGTAAGCCTTGCCCCCTAAATCAAGCAAGGCATATTGCTTCGAGAGCCTGTGGAGTCTGTTCTGTAAAAAAAAAAAAAAAAATCCTGAGGTAGTGCCGGTCTGAAGGGTTGTTTCCCTTTAAGAAAACTGTATTTTACTGTATTTTTTCATCTAACCGGCACTTTTTTTCTAGCTAGGTCGCGTATGGAGCAATTGTGCCCTTCTCCGGGGGAGTGGGACACAATTAGGTCCAGCCGCGAGGCACTCGCGGCCGGCCTGAACTCGGCGGTTTGGGTCGGTGAGGTGGTGGAGCTCCGTCGGCAGCGGCTGCAGGCGCCCAGAGCTCCCCGCCGATGGTGACTCGCAAGTTTGGTTTGATATAACGGCTAAAGTGGAGAGCGGCCGCACGATACTTAAAGTCCTAGATTTCAAACGTACGGACTTTAATGCAATGGGAAAGTACCTGAAGAAAGAGCTGTTAGGATGGGAGGACATAAGAGAAGTGGAAAGACAGTGGTCTAAGCTGAAAGGAGCGATAAAAATGGCTACGGACCTTTATGTGAAGAAAATCAATAAAAAAAGAGAAAAAGGAAGCCGATATGGTTCTCCAACCTAGTGGCTGAGAAAATAAAGGCGAAAGAGTTGGCGTTCATGAAATATAAAAAAACCCAAGAAGAGGAGAGCAGAAAGGACTACAGGGTGAAACTGAAAGAAGCCAAGAGAGAGATACGTTTAGCGAAGGCACAGGCGGAAGAACAAATGGCTAAAAATGTAAAAAAGGGAGATAAAAATTTTTTCAGATATATTAGTGAAAGGAGGAAGATAAAAAATGGAATTGCTAGGCTAAAAGATGCTGGGAACAAATATGTGGAGAGTGATGAGGAGAAAGCAAATGTGCTAAACAAATACTTCTGTTCTGTGTTCACAGAAGAAAATCCTGGAGAAGGACCGAGATTGTCCGGCAAAGTTACACGAGAAAATGGAGTAGATTCTGCGCCGTTCACGGAGGAGGGTGTTTATGAGCAACTTGAAAAACTGAAGGTGGACAAAGCGATGGGACCAGAAGGGATCCATCCCAGGATACTAAGGGAACTCAGAGAGGTTCTGGCGAGTCCTATTAAAGACTTGTTCAACAAATCTCTGGAGACGGGAGTGATTCCTGGGGATTGGAGGAGAGCGGATGTGGTCCCTATTCATAAAAGTGGTCACAGGGATGAAGCAGGAAACTACAGGCCGGTGAGCCTCACTTCAGTTGTTGGAAAAATAATGGAAGTGTTGCTGAAAGAAAGGATAGTGTATTTCCTTGAATCTAATGGGTTACAGGATCCGAGGCAACATGGCTTTACAAAAGGTAAATCGTGCCAAACGAACCTGATTGAATTTTTTGATTGGGTGACCAGAGAGCTGGATCAAGGACATATGCTAGATGTAATTTACTTGGATTTCAGCAAAGCCTTTGATACAGTTCCTCATAGGAGGCTGTTGAACAAACTTGAAGGGCTGAAGTTAGGACCCAAAGTGGTGAACTGGGTCAGAAACTGGCTATCGGACAGACGCCAGAGGGTGGTGGTTAATGGAAGTCGCTCGAAGGAAGGAAAGGTGACTAGTGGAGTCCCTCAGGGTTCGGTGCTGGGGCCAATCCTGTTCAATATGTATGTAAGTGACATTGCTGAAGGGCTAGAAGGAAAAGTGTGCCTTTTTGCAGATGATACCAAGATTTGTAACAGAGTAGACACCGAAGAGGGAGTGGAAAATATGAAAAAGGATCTGCAAAAGTTAGAGGAATGGTCTAATGCCTGGCAACTAAAATTCAATGCAAAGAAATGCAGAGTAATGCATTTGGGGATTAATAATAGGAAGGAACCGTATATGCTGGGAGGAGAGAAGCTGATATGCACGGACGGAGAGAGGGACCTTGGGGTGATAGTGTCCGAAGATCTAAAGGCGAAAAAACAGTGTGATAAGGCAGTGGCTGCTGCCAGAAGGATTCTGGGCTGTATAAAGAGAGGCGTAGTCAGTAGAAGGAAGAAGGTGTTGATGCCCCTGTACAGGTCATTGGTGAGGCCCCACTTGGAGTATTGTGTTCAGTTTTGGAGACCGTATCTGGCGAAAGACATAAGAAGACTTGAGGCGGTCCAGAGGAGGGCGACGAAAATGATAGGAGGCTTGCGCCAGAAGACGTATGAGGAGAGACTGGAAGACCTGAATATGTATACCCTAGAGGAAAGGAGAGACAGGGGAGATATGATTCAGACGTTCAAATACTTAAAGGGTATTAACGTAGAACAAAATCTTTTCCAGAGAAAGGAAAATGGTAAAACCAGAGGACATAATTTGAGGTTCAGGGGCAATGTTAGGAAATTCTACTTTACGGAGAGGGTGGTGGATGCCTGGAATGCGCTCCCGAGAGAGGTGGTGGAGAGTAAAACTGTGACTGAGTTCAAAGAAGCGTGGGATGAACACAGAAGATTTAGAATCAGAAAATAATATTAAATATTGAACTAGGCCAGTTACTGGGCAGACTTGCACGGTCTGTGTCTGTATATGGCCGTTTGGTGGAGGATGGGCTGGGGAGGGCTTCAATGGCTGGGAGGGTGTAGATGGGCTGGAGTAAGTCTTAACAGAGATTTTGGCAGTTGGAACTCAAGCACAGTACCGGGTAAAGCTTTGGATTCTCGCCCAGAAATAGCTAAGAAGAAAAAAAAATAAATAAATAAAATTTAAATTGAATCAGGTTGGGCAGACTGGATGGACCATTCGGGTCTTTATCTGCCGTCATCTACTATGTTACTATGTTACTATGTCGGCTGGGAGCAGTGGGGAAGCCCGGTCTTCCCCAACCGCCCACGGAGGGACTCGCCGAAGGATTCCCTCTCAGCTTATTTTTTGACAGCTGATGCCGACTTGCCTGTTTTAGCGGCTGGGACTGTTCAGCCTTCTCAGCCGCTACAGGCCATGGAGGGAACATTTTTGGCGGGAACTTCGCCATTTTCTCTGTCTGGCCCCTCCATTTTGTCTGCAACCTCAGGTGACCTTCCCCCTGTATTCCAAACACAGGGGCAGGTTTCAGCAGGGACCCCTGCTGGGGCAGGGAGTCCCTGGGGACCCCAGGGGTTTTTTGTCCCCAATTTAATTTCTTTCTTTGTGCAGACAATTGGGGGTCCCACGTGCACTTGGGGGGGTTTCGGGGGTGGTTTTCCCTCCGCGCCCCCTATGGCTTGCCTCCCTCTTTTCGTTTGGCGTCCCCTCTTCCTCCTCCCTCATCCAAGCGCCCGCGGGGGGGCTTGGATTGCGAATTGGTGGTCGGAGGAGCGTGTTGGCATGGTTGAGGACCTGGCTGCTTTGGCGGGCTTCCAGGATCCTCTAGAGGGGACGCCCGCTGGCAGCGGGGTGGCGGTTTTCCCGTCTTCCAGAGCAGATGCGTCCGTGGTGCGCTTTTTATTCAGAGGGATGAGCTTTTAGACCTGATGTAGCAGGTCTCCTTGGTGCTGCATTTTCGAAGTTGCGCCACCGGAGACCCCGCGTATGGGGGCCCCTCTGCTTCAGGGGGTCTGTCCTGTTTCCCGCTCTTTTCCTGTGCATCAGGATTTTCGGGATTTTGTGTTGGCGCCGTTTCGTTTGGTGTGCGCCTTGGCTCATGGGTATCCCATCCCGGAGGGGGATAGGGCTACCTTAATTACGCCAATGGGGGACGCGGTGGTCTCGGCACTTCCTAAGCGGCATACCGTGCCTGTTATGGACGGATCTGCTCTTAGGGTCTCTGAGGAGCGTACGTTAGAGACACTTCTTAAGTATAATTTTGATGTCTCTGCCTTGGGGATCCCGGCAGCTATTTGTGTGGGGCTGGTGGCTCGCACCGTGTTTCGGTGGTCTGAGCAAGTCCTGGATCGTGAGTCTGATGACTGGTCCTTAGTGGATCTGGAGGTGGTGAAGTTTGAGATGACTGCCTCGTTCCTCTCGGTTGTTCTTTGTGACTTGGTGCTGCTAAGTCTGGGTCTTTTGGTGGCCGCACGCTGTACCTTGTGGCTTCGCGCTTGGTCGGCGGTTGCCGCGTCCAAAACTGAACTTCCTAAAATTTCCCTTTCGGGGGTTGTTTTTTGTTTAGAGAGGACTTAGATCCGGTGGTTCAGACTCTGACGGACCCGGAGGTGCCCCGTCTGCCTGAGGACCGTGCCCACCCGGCTTCTCGGGTTGGCATTGCCCGGGGGCGTCTGCGGGAATTTCGCAAGTTTCGCCTGGGGCATGGGACTGCTTCTTTCCAGGCTTCCGGTTTTCCCCGGGGTCGGTTGGCTTAGCGCATGCAGTCTTTTTCAGGGGGCCCGTCGGGGGGCTGGGAGTTTCCCCCCCGGTTCCCCTGCTGCCCGTCCTGCGCGATGTCTCTTTGCCGGCGCCCCCTTTGGTTCCCGGGGGTGCCCGGCTTTGCAACTTGTTTCCAAAGTGGGCCAAGATCCCGTCCGATCAGTGGGTCCTGGTGGTGGTGCGGGACGGTTATGTACTTGAATTTTATCCGCTCTCTGCCGGATCATTTCTAGCCTTTCCATGTCAGGTGACATGGGAGACGCTAGCCTTTCGCCAGACCCTTCAGCGCTTGCTAGATCTCTAAGCAGTTGTCCAGTGTCCCCTCAGGAGTGCGGTATCGGCTGGTACGCCATTTCCTTTATGGGGCCCTAAAGGGAGGGGACCTTTCGGCCCATCCTTGGTTTAAACTGAGGTCAACAGGACTCTCAGAATTCCCTTTTATTCGCATGGACACACTGCAGTCTGTCCTTCTGGCGGTTCAGCCGGGGGAGTTCCTGACTTCTCTCGCTCTGGCGGAGGCCTACTTGCCTGTTTCCATTCGGGCCGCTCCTCAGCTCTTTCTTTGCTTGGCGATATTGGGTCTGCACTATCAGTTCTGGGTGCTTCCCTTGGGCCTGGCCACGACTCCCCGGACGTTCGCCAAGTTGATGGTGGTCGTCACGGTGGCATTGCAGTCAGAGGGCATTCTGGGATGACTGGTTGTTTCGGGCGTAGTCGTTGCAGGAGAGCGCCCGAGTTACGGCTCGGGTGGTTGAGTTTCTCCGGTCGCTGGGCTGGGTGGTCAACCTTTCCAAGAGTCGGTTGGTCCCCGCTCAGTATCTGGAGTACCTTGGAGTTCTGTTCGACACTTCCTTGGGGAAGGTCTTCCTTCCAGAGGCCCGGGTAAGCAATTTGCAATCTCAGATTCGCCTTCTTTTGGCGTCCCGGTGTCCTCGGGCGCAGGATTTCCTCCAAGTCTTGGGGTCGATGGCAGCGTTCCTGGATGTTGTGTGGTGGGCCCACATGTCTCTTCAGTATGCTCGGCTCCGTAGATGGTCACCCCAGTGGCTCAGTTTGGAGGTCCCTGTCCCTCTGTGTGGCTTGACGCGCTGCAGTCTTCTTTGGTGGCTCCAGACCTCTCATCTGGTCCAGAGGATGAGTCTGGACCTATCGCAGTGGACGGTGCTTCTCTCGGATGCCAATCTCCTCGGTTGGGGGGGCTCAGTGTCTAGGGGCACCTGGTCCATGGAGGAGGCATCCTGGTCAATCAACATGTTGGAGACCAGAGCCGTCTCTCTGGCGCTATTAGCCTTCCGCTCCCGCTTGAGGGGCAAGTCGGTCAGAGTCCGGTCTGACAATGCCACAGCGGTGGCTTATGTCAATCGTTGAGGCACCAAGAGCGCTCAGCTGGCGGAGGAGGTGGCTCGGCTCATGCTTTGGGGCGGAGTCACGCCTTCTGGGTAGTAGCGATCATCAAACTGTTTGGTTTGATATAACGGCTAAAGTTGAGAGCGGCCGCACGATACTTAAAGTCCTAGATTTCAAACGTACGGACTTTAATGCAATGGGAAAGTACCTGAAGAAAGAGCTGTTAGGATGGGAGGACATAAGAGAAGTGGAAAGACAGTGGTCTAAGCTGAAAGGAGCGATAAAAATGGTTACGGACCTTTATGTGAAGAAAATCAATAAAAACAAGAGAAAAAGGAAGCCAATATGGTTCTCCAACCTAGTGACTGAGAAAATAAAGGCGAAAGAGTTGGCGTTCATGAAATATAAAAAAACCCAAGAAGAGGAGAGCAGAAAGGACTACAGGGTGAAACTGAAAGAAGCCAAGAGAGAGATACGTTTGGCGAAGGCACAGGCGGAAGAACAAATGGCTAAAAATGTAAAAAAGGGAGATAAAAATTTTTTCAGATATATTAGTGAAAGGAGGAAAATAAAAAATGGAATTGCTAGGCTAAAAGATGCTGGGAACAAATATGTGGAGAGTGATGAGGAGAAAGCAAATGTGCTAAACAAATACTTCTGTTCTGTGTTCACAGAAGAAAATCCTGGAGAAGGACCGAGATTGTCTGGCAAAGTTACACGAGAAAATGGAGTAGATTCTGCGCCGTTCACGGAGGAGGGTGTTTATGAGCAACTTGAAAAACTGAAGGTGGACAAAGCGATGGGACCAGACGGGATCCATCCCAGGATACTAAGGGAGCTCAGAGAGGTTCTGGCGAGTCCTATTAAAGACTTGTTCAACAAATCTCTGGAGACGGGAGTGATTCCTGGGGATTGGAGGAGAGCGGATGTGGTCCCTATTCATAAAAGTGGTCACAGGGATGAAGCAGGAAACTACAGGCCGGTGAGCCTCACTTCAGTTGTTGGAAAAATAATGGAAGTGTTGCTGAAAGAAAGGATAGTGTATTTCCTTGAATCTAATGGGTTACAGGATCCGAGGGAACATGGCTTTACAAAAGGTAAATTGTGCCAAACGAACCTGATTGAATTTTTTGATTGGGTGACCAGAGAGCTGGATCGAGGACATATGCTAGATGTAATTTACTTGGATTTCAGCAAAGCCTTTGATACAGTTCCTCATAGGAGGCTGTTGAACAAACTTGAAGGGCTGAAGTTAGGACCCAAAGTGGTGAACTGGGTCAGAAACTGGCTGTCGGACAGACGCCAGAGGGTGGTGGTTAATGGAAGTCGCTCGAAGGAAGGAAAGGTGACTAGTGGAGTCCCTCAGGGTTCGGTGCTGGGGCCAATCCTGTTCAATATGTATGTAAGTGACATTGCTGAAGGGTTAGAAGGAAAAGTGTGCCTTTTTGCAGATGATACCAAGATTTGTAACAGAGTAGACACCGAAGAGGGAGTGGAAAATATGAAAAAGGATCTGCAAAAGTTAGAGGAATGGTCTAATGCCTGGCAACTAAAATTCAATGCAAAGAAATGCAGAGTAATGCATTTGGGGATTAATAATAGGAAGGAACCGTATATGCTGGGAGGAGAGAAGCTGATATGCACGGACGGGGAGAGGGACCTTGGGGTGATAGTGTCCGAAGATCTAAAGGCGAAAAAACAGTGTGACAAGGCAGTGGCTGCTGCCAGAAGGATTCTGGGCTGTATAAAGAGAGGCGTAGTCAGTAGAAGGAAGAAGGTGTTGATGCCCCTGTACAGGTCATTGGTGAGGCCCCACTTGGAGTATTGTGTTCAGTTTTGGAGACCGTATCTGGCGAAAGATGTAAGAAGACTTGAGGCGGCCCAGAGGAGGGCGACGAAAATGATAGGAGGCTTGCGCCAGAAGACGTATGAGGAGAGACTGGAAGCCCTGAATATGTATACCCTAGAGGAAAGGAGAGACAGGGGAGATACGTTCAAATACTTAAAGGGTATTAACGTAGAACAAAATCTTTTCCAGAGAAAGGAAAATGGTAAAACCAGAGGACATAATTTGAGGTTGAGGGGTGGTAGATTCAGGGGCAATGTTAGGAAATTCTACTTTACGGAGAGGGTGGTGGATGCCTGGAATGCGCTCCCAAGAGAGGTGGTGGAGAATAAAACTGTGACTGAGTTCAAAGAAGCGTGGGATGAACACAGAAGATTTAGAATCAGAAAATAATATTAAAGATTGAACTAGGCCAGTTACTGGGCAGACTTGTACGGTCTGTGTCTGTGTATGGCCGTTTGGAGGAGGATGGGCAGGGGAGGGCTTCAATGGCTGGGAGGGTGTAGATGGGCTGGAATAAGTCTTAACAGAGATTTCGACAGTTGGAACCCAAGCACAGTACCGGGTAAAGCTTTGGATTCTCGCCCAGAAATAGCTAAGAAGAAAAAAAAAAAAAATTTAAATTGAATCAGGTTGGGCAGACTGGATGGACCATTCGGGTCTTTATCTGCCGTCATCTACTATGTTACTATGTTTCTGGACCTCTCGGCCTCTCACATGGCCGGGGTAGAGGTTGTTCAGGCGAACTTCCTCAGTCACATCTTAGATCACAGAGAGTGGTGTCTCAGCCCTGTGGCTCTTCAGTTGATAATGCCGGCTTGGGGTCAGTCCCTGTTGGACCTGTCGGCCTCGAGTGGCAAGGCCAAGGTGTTCCGCTTCTTCAGTCGTCGCAGGGATGGACTGGCCGAGGGTCTGGATGCTCTAGTTCAACCATGGCCAACAGAGGGGCTGTTGTGCAGGTTCCCTCCGTGGCCATTAGTGGGCAGAGTTCTTCTCCGCATTGTTCGCCATCCGGGTCTGGGGGTTCTGGTGGCTCCAGATTGGCCTCGACATCCGTGATACGCAGATCTGGTGACACTCTGGTGGCGGATCCTCTTCCTCTGCCTCCCTTGGACGACCTTCTGACGCAGGGTCCCATTCCCATGTTCGACCCGTCTCCCTTCTGTCTTACGGCTTGGCTTTTGAAAGGGGTCGCCTTGGTAAGAAGGGGTATTCAGATAGGGTGATTTCTACACTCTTGGGGTCCTGGAGGCTTTCTACCTCTCAGGCTTCTGTGTGGATTTGGCACTTCTTTGAGGGGTGGTGCCAGGTGCGGGGAGTGGTCTCTCTTCGCGTTTCTGTGCCTAACTTCTTAGAGTTCTTGCAAGATGGCATGGATAGAGGCCTGGCTTCGGCTTCTCTCCGGGTTCAGCTTGTGGCCTTGTCAGCCTTTCGGGGATTTGTGACGGGTCAGCGTTTGACAGCCATTCCTGATGTGATTCGCTTTTTGCGGGCGGCCAAGGTGCTCGGGCCTCCCGTGCGGTCCTCTATTCCCTCTTGGAATCTCAGTCTGGTTCTCTCTATTCTGATGCACCCGCCCTTCGAACCGTTGGGCGGCTGCTCTTCGAAGGACCTTCCTCTGAAGACGATCTTTTTGGTGGACATTTCTTCCGCTAGGCGTGTTTCTGAGCTACATGCTTTCTCTTGTAGGGCTCCCTTCTTGGAGTTTTCTAGGGAGCAGGTTGTCTTGAGGCCTGTTCCTTCCTTTTCTGCCAATAGTAGTTTTTCCTTTTCATGTCAATCAATCTGTGGTCCTCCCGGTCTTGGGTAGTTGGGAGGGCTCTTCTGAGCAAAGTCAGCTGAGCATGTTGGATGTTGGTCGGGTCCTTCGCTCTTATGTGCACCGGACCCAGGAGATCAGGAAATAAAATCATCTCTTTGTCCTTCTGACTGGTCCTCTTAGGGGGGCTGGCGCTTCTAGGGCTACTATTGCATGCTAGATCAAGGAGACTTTTGCTTCCGCTTCTCTTCTGGGGCAGCAGCCCGTTCCGGAGTTTCTCAAAGCTCATTCTACTCGGGGTCAGGCGGCTTCTTGGGCTGAGTCGTCGCTCGTGCCTCCAGTGGACATTTGTACGGCTGCGGTTTGGTCTTCCTTGTATTCCTTTGTCAGACTCTTTCGGGTAGATGTTCTGGCGTGTCAGGACGCGGTGTTCGGTGTGTGTGTTCTGGTGTCGGCCCTTCGGGGGTCCCGCCCGTCTGAGGGACTGCTTTGGTACGTCCCATTCGTAAAGATTAACCTCTACTGGTCTGGAGAGTGCTAAAGAAGGAGAAATTAGGTTCTTACCTGTTAATTTACTTTCTTTTAGCTTCTCCAGACCAGTAGAAGTCCCCACCCTGTCTATTGTTGTTGTGCTTGGGGCTGTTTTGCGGGCAGTTTTTGTTTTTTGCTGTGGGTTCTAGTATTTTTCTAGGGCCGGGGAGAATTAAAGAACAGCGGCTGTGGCTCGGCTGGCTTAGCTGGCGAGCTGTGGGGACATTTTCCTTCTGGTATTTCTCCTCTGCATTTTCCAACAGCATTTGGGTATGCTATTTGTTACTCGGTATGCTATTTGTTACTCCTGTTCGGAGTATTGTTTTCTTTCTGTTTTCCAGTTCTTGGTTCTGCTTGGCTATTCGGCAGACTGAGGTAAATAGAGAAGGGATTATATTATATACTGTCCCACAGTTTTGTTTTCAGTCTCCACCTGCTGGTCATGATTGGATATATACCCATTTGTAATGATTAACCTCTACTGGTCTGGAGAAGCTAAAAGAAAGTAAATTAGCAGGTAAGAACCTAATTTCTCCTTTTAATCTTGGAGTTTAGCCAAATGGATTGATTTAATGATTTAGAAATTGGATTTGGTGATAGATTACTAACATATTTTAAAGTTCTCCATGTATCAAGCAATATTCTATTGTCTTTATATTTCCTGGGCAATTTTATACTTATAAGATGAGACAAATGCAAAGGAAACAGGAGTCGCCATTCTAAATATAACCAATCTGGTACATTCTCCATGAGCTCTGGGAGGATCCAATACATACCCTGTCTTAAAATATAGGCTTGATGATACCTATAAAAATTTGGAAAATTTACCCCTCCCTCCACAATTGTCTTTTGTAAAGATACTAAAGCAATTCTGGGTCTTTTACCCAACCAAACAAATTTAGTAAGAATACCATTTAACTTTTTGTAAAATGACCCCTGAAAAAAAATTGGTATCATACTCATTTGATAACAAACCGCAGGCAATATCATCATTTTAACCGTTTGAATTCTCCCCCACCAAGAAAGATGTAAAGGATTCCATTGCTCACACATTTCTGATATTTTCTTTAATAAAAATTTTTCATTCTCCGTCACTGTGTCTTCTATTGTGTTCTTAATAGTAATACCTAAGTATTTTAACCCATCTTCCTTCCAAACAAAGGAAAATGAATCAAATAATCCTTTGGTACAGTGAACATTGAGCGGAAGAACTTCAGACTTAGAAACATAGAAACATAGAAGATGACGGCAGATAAGGGCCATAGCCCATCACGTCTGCCCACTCTACTGACCCACCCCCAAGTCTACTATCCTAGGGATCCCACTCCTGGTGACAGGTTCCCTTGACTTATCCCTCTAAGGGATCCCACATGGGCATCCCATTTGCTCTTAAATTCTTGCACTCCAATTGATCTTATATCCAGAAAATTTTCCAAATTTCTCTATTAATTCAAGTAAAATGGAATGGTAATTTCTGGGTCCCTCAAATAAAGCAATATATCATCCACATAAGCAGAAAGCTTATATTCCCAATTCGAATGTGGAATTCCTCGTATTCCCTTTGCTTGATCAATGGCTATTAACAAGGGTTCAAGAACTACATCAAAGAGCAAAGGAGATAAAGGACAACCCTGTCTAACCCCCCTGAGCAAGTTAAATCGTTCTGACAAATTATTATTAATATATAATCTTGCACCAGGAGAGCGATACAGTGTCTGAATCATTTGAATAAAACCAGAACCTATACCAAACCATTCTAAAGCCTGATACATAAAAGTCCATTCAACTCGATCAAAGGCTTTTTCTCCATCCAATGAGATCAAAAAAGCAGGATCATTCATGTTTTTTGTCAAATTTAGAGAATGAAAAGCCAATCTAGTGTTATTAGAAGAATATCTCTTTGCAACGAATCTCGTTTGGTGAGTGTCTATAATAAAAGGGAGAGCTTTAGCCAAACGCAAAGCCAATACTTTAGCAATAAGTTTTCCATCCACATTTATTAATGAAATAAGCCTGTAATTTGAAACCAAAGTAGAATCTTTGTTTGGTTTTGGCAAAACAATGATCAATGAATCAGCCATAGTACCTGTAATACAACCTCTATTCAGTTGATAATGATATAAATTTAACAAATATGACAAAAGGGTAATTTGAAATGATTTATAAAACTCAACAGTATATCCATCACCATCTGGAGCGGATCCAACTCTAAGAGATTTCAACACTATTTCTAATTCTTTTAAAGATATAGGTTCTTCTAAACTTCTTTTTATATGATCAGGAATCCTCGGTCCATTAAGTAAATTTAAAAATTCCGAACCATCTTTTTTACTATTTCCATAAGACTCAGAAGAATACAAATCTTTATAAAAAGTAAAAAATTGCTGCAAAATATGCTCAATTTTAGTATGCGAACCTCCATGTTTATCTTTAATTGCTATAATTTTAGATTTCCTCTTTTTTGCTTTGAGAAAATTTGCAAGTAATCTTCCA
The DNA here is from genome assembly GCF_902459505.1 of Geotrypetes seraphini. Lineage (NCBI taxonomy): Eukaryota > Metazoa > Chordata > Amphibia > Gymnophiona > Dermophiidae > Geotrypetes > Geotrypetes seraphini. The sequence continues at coordinate 32,022,297 of NC_047101.1, read as the reverse complement.
GCCCTATTAGAATTACCATAATACTGAGTTTGCTGATAAAACAAATCTTTCCTTACAAATTGAGAAGAAATCTCATTATATTTGGCTTTTCCTTTTTTTTTTTTTTAATTTCTTTATTCTTTTTCAAACTTACATCAAGTGCACAAAAAGAACAACATGAAATAGTATCATATAACACTTGAACATCATACATTATATTCTTAATATATAAATTAATTAAAAACCCTCCCCCCTCCCATCTTTCTATACAATCATTAAAACTATCATATTCCTTTAAAATTTCAATTTCACTACATCTTATCTTCCAATCCCCCCACCTCCTATGTATATTATCAAAGAAAAATGATGCCTATTCACTACAAAAATTTGGCTTTTCCTCTTAATAAACTTTGCAAAGTTTGTTGCTTCCACCTATTAATTAATTGATTTTCAAATAGTTTTATTTCATTCTCTAAGACAGAAAATTGTTGTTTGAGTAGTTAACTCTTTTTTAATATGGAGTAACCTAACTAATAAGAGAACACATATTACTAATAACTGGAAAGACCACAGTAGGCTTAGTTTTAATTTTTGGTGGAACTCATTATGTCATCTGTATAAAATGGAAAGATTAATAGTGTACAAAAAGGAAATTATAGAAACTTTATTAAAATTTGGGAGCCATTAGCATTGTATTATCAAGATTAAATACCATGTTTTCTGTGAATGATACACCATTTTATAGTAGAAGGGGGTGGGAGGGTATTGGAGAGTTATTTGGAAATTAATATCAGGAAGGGGGAGGAGGGATTATTATTTATATAAAGACATAGCTGATAAGATTTTCAAGTGATTTGTTAATTGTTGATATGTGTATTGTACACTTGTTGAAAGATGAAAAAATGAATAAAAAATTATAAAAAAAGAGAACACAATGAATATAAGTAGTGAAGAGAAATTGATTAGTTATTGAATTATTCCTCTTATATCTGCAGACAGACTGAACCTGTTAATTTTAACCAAATAGTGCTGAATTTCAGTACTATCTAGTTAGTTTTCTTCCACTCCTGGCAAACCCCATTCCTTTCCCTTAGCCAGTAAACTGTCAATCAGCATTGAGCAGTCCAGCAGAGGTCAACTGAGTAAATTACAGGTTGCAATTCCACTTTTAGTTTAGTTTAAAACTTGATCTCTATCAGGAACCTGTAGTGGGATTTTTTTGCACTTGCACTTTATGCCTCATCCTTGCCATAGATTTTGCATTTGCACTTTATGCCTCATTCTTGCCATAGATTTTGTATTTTATGAAGCACCTTGCACTTTGCATTTTTCTTCTTCTTTTTAATTATTTATCTGGTATTTATTCTTATCCCAGGACAAGCAGGCAGCATATTCTTGACTGATGGGTGACGGCACCGACGGAGCCCTGGTACGGACAATTTTAGAGTGATTGCACTCTAAGAACTTGGAAAGTTCTAGTAGGCCGCACTGCGCACGCGCGAGTGCCTTCCCGCCCGACAGAGGCGCACGGTCCCCAGTTTCTTAGTTTCCGCGGAGCTAAGAAGACGCGTTTCTTTCAACGGCCGTTGAAAGAGTTTTTTGTAATCTTCCCGCTCGCGTAAACCCCTTTTGGAAATAACGTTTTCTTTATTTCTCTTCTTTTCTTTAGTTTAAAAAAAAAAAAAAAAAAAACTTTCGTTTTTTTCTTCATTTCTTTTGCTTCGCCCCGGCGGGGCCTGTTGCCATCATCGAGGCCTCGGCCTTCGATTTGGCAGAAGCCGTTTTCACTTTCATGCCCCCTCAACCCGGGTTTAAAAAGTGCCAGCGGTGCGCTCGACCAATTTCACTGACAGACCCGCACAACTGGTGTCTGCAGTGTCTTGGTCCTGACCATCGAGCGTCCACCTGCACCCGCTGTGCGACTTTAAAGAAGAGAACTCTAAAAAATCGCCAGATCCAACAGCGGTTGTTATTCGGCGCCAAGATGTCTGATTCCGCAGCACCGGCACTGACATCGGCCCCATCTCAGTCGGCACCTACTTCGTCGACACCGCGCGATACCGCGCCAGCGTCGCACCCTACAGGTAAGCCGGCTAAGAAGCCTTCCCCGTTGGAGCGTCCTCCGGTCTCAGTAGCAGCGAGTCCAGTCCTGCCGACCTCGAGGCGTCCACGGAAGCGCTCCGCTCCTATTGAGGTGAGCCCCTCGACATCGGGGTCCTCATCCTCGGAGCGTAGAGCGGCACCACAGGTACCGCAGAAGAAAAAAGCGGTACCGGTGCCTTCGCTGGACGAGCGAATTGCTGCTGTCCTGCAAGTGCAACTTAAGGAGCAGTTGCAACAACTCCTTCCCGCACTTTTGACACCGAGCCTTCCAGTCCCGGTCCGGTCTGAGCCACCGGTACCGACAGTGGAGCGCCCTCTTTTATCGCCATCCACTTTGTCGGTACCGGGTCACACTACCTCCTCGACTTCGATGCCAATCTTAGCACCGGAACCGAGAGCTCATCACCATGCGGTGCAGACCTCGGTACCAACACAGCAGGTCACGTCTCCTGGTACCGTATCTATGAGGTCGGGTAAGTCGGCGCGCAAAACCCGACACCTGGAACCCTCCATGCCGGAGTCTCGAGATCGTGGCTCTCAGATTCGGGACCCTGATTTATGGGGTGATTCTGAAGAGCCCTTTCTGTCTGAAGGTGAGTGTTCCTCTGATGAAGAGGATCAACTTGTTGTTGATCCCTCTTCTAAACATGATTCCACATCTTTTACTTCTTTCTTAAAAGAGATGTGTGAATCTCTTTCTATTCCCTTGGAGGTTGAATCGAAGAAATCCAAGGCATTCCTTGATGCTCTGGACTTTGACTAGCCTCCAAGGGAATTTCTCAAACTCCCTCTCCATGACATCTTACGAGAGACTTTCTATAAAAATTTATAGACTCCCCTGACTGTACCAGGAGCTCCTCGTAAATTGGATTCCTTATACAAGGTTATACCTATTCCTGGTTTTGACAAACCTCAGCTCCCGCATGAGTCTCTTTTGGTAGAATCCACCCTTAAGAAATCAGCGGGAGCTAGTGTGTATGCCTCAGTCCCTCCTGGCAGAGAAGGAAAAGCCATGGACAAATTTGGCAAACGTTTATATCAGAATGCCATGTTAGCCAATAGGTCAGGGAACTACGCTTTTCATTTTTCATTTTATTTAAAGCACCTCATTCAAAACATGGCTGCTTTTGAAAAGTACCTCCCTGACCGCAAGAAATCTGCATTTCATGCCTGTTCTTCCTCCCTTCTCCAGTTACGCAAGTTCCTAGTTCGGTCAATTTATGACACTTTTGAATTGACTTCTAGGGCCACGGCTATGTCTGTTGCCATGCGTCGGTTGGCATGGCTCAGAGTCTCAGAGCTCGATGTAAATCATCAGGACCGCCTAGCAAATGCTCCCTGCTTGGGTGATGAGCTCTTCGGAGAGTCCATGGATTCCACTACACAAAAGCTGTCTGCCCATGAGACTCGGTGGGATACTCTCCTGAAGACTAAGAAAAAGACTCCGCCTGCTCGGCCTTTTCGCCAACAATCTGCCTACCAACGCCGCTATGCTGCCCATCCCTTGCCACCGGCTACTCAACAGCCTAGACGTCAGCGTCAGCAACAGCGACAACCACCTCGGCCAGCCCAGCAGCAACAGGTGAAGCCTCCTCCACCACAAAAGTCTACTCAATCCTTTTGACGTGGTTCTCCAAAGCATAGCCAGTATTCCACCATCTGCCAATTTCCCTCGACCCATAGGAGGACGTCTGTCTTGTTTCACCAGCCGTTGGGAGAACATCACATCGGATCAGTGGGTCCTCAACATCATCCGCCACGGCTACTCTCTCAACTTTCAGACACATCCTGCACAAAGTCTGCCAAGAGAGTCTGCTTTGAACACCTCTCAGTCTTCTCTCCTTCTTCAGGAGGTTCAATCCCTCCTCCTCCTGAACGCCATAGAGGAAGTTCCTCTAGATCAGAAGGGGCAGGGATTCTACTCCCGTTATTTTCTGGTCCCCAAAAAAACAGGGGATCTCAGACCTATCCTAGATCTTCGCGATCTCAACAAATGCTTGGTCAAGGAGAAATTCAAGATGCTTTCTCTGGCAACTCTTTATCCTCTTCTCCATCAAAGCGACTGGCTATGCTCCCTCGATCTCAAAGAGGCATACACTCGCATTCCGGTCAATCTGGCCTCCAGACAGTACCTCCGCTTCATGATCAATCATTGTCATTACCAATACAAGGTGCTGCCCTTCGGTCTTGCCTCCTCTCCAAGAGTGTTCACCAAATGTCTGATTGTGGTGGCTGCCTTTCTACGCTCTCACCACCTTCAAGTCTTTCCTTATCTGGACGATTGGTTAATCAAGGCCAATTCATCTCAAACAGTGCTCCTGGCCACCAACCAAACCATCCTGTTTCTACAGCTTCTGGGGTTCGAGATCAATCTACCCAAATCTCATCTCATCCCCACTCAGAGACTTCAATTCATTGGAGCGGTGCTGGACACAGTCCTCATGAGAGCATTCCTGCCGTCCAACCGTCTTCAAACTCTTCAATCTCTATGTCAGCAGGTGCTTCCACAACGTTCCATCTCTGCCAAGCAAATGATGATACTCTTGGGTCACATGGCCTCCACAGTTCATGTCACACCCCTCGCACGTCTTCACCTGCGCACTCCTCAATGGACCCTAGCTACCCAGTGGTCCCAAGCGACGGATCCTTGCTCACGACACATATCTGTGACATCATCTCTTCGTCAGTCTCTACAATGGTGGTTGATATCCTCAAATCTTTCCAGAGGTCTTCTGTTTCATCTACCTCTTCATCAACTTGTCATCACCACCGACGCCTCCCCTTATGCCTGGGGAGCTCATTTGAACGAATTCCAAACTCAAGGACTTTGGACAGCCCAGGAAATGAAACATCACATCAATTTCCTGGAACTCAGAGCGATGTTTTATGCCCTCAAGGCCTTCCAACATCTTCTCTTTCCTCAGGTCCTCCTGCTGTGCACAGACAATCAAGTTGCGATGTACTACATCAACAAGCAGGGTGGGACAGGCTCTCGCCTCTTGTGCCAGGAAGCCCAGAAGATTTGGGCTTGGGCCACAGATCACCAACTATTCCTGAAAGCTATCTACATTCAGGGAGAACAGAATTCCTTAGCGGACAAGCTCAGCAGAATTCTCCAGCCTCACGAGTGGACACTCAATCCTTTAACTCTTCAGTCTATCTTCGCTCAGTGGGGCACTCCTCAGATAGACCTCTTTGCAGCTCCTCACAATCACCAGCTGCCCCTATTCTGCTCCAGACTCTACTCCCCTCACCGTCTGGCAGCGGATGCATTTCTCCTCGATTGGTCCAATCTGTTCCTGTACGCTTTCCCTCCTCTGCCTCTCATGTTACGAACCTTGTTCAAGCTCAAGAGGGAACGAGCCACCATGATTCTGATTGCTCCACGGTGGCCCAGGCAACATTGGTTCTCCCTTCTACTTCAACTCAGTTCTAAGGAGCCTTTCCTTCTTCCACTGTTTCCTTCTCTGCTTATGCAACATCAGGAGACCCTTTTGCATCCAAACCTTCCGTCTCTGCACCTGACAGCTTTGTTTCTCTCGGGCTGACTTCTCATGATACTCTTTTGTCTCAGCCCGTTCGTTCCATTCTGGATGCCTCCAGGAAACCGGCCACTCTGCAATGTTACCATCAGAAGTGGACACGGTTTTCTTCCTGGTGTCTTCTTCATCATCATGATCCCACTTCCCTTGTAGTGGAGACCTTATTGGATTATCTTCTTTCTTTGTCTGACTCTGGCCTCAAGTGTACTTCCATCAGAGTCCACCTCAGTGCTATTGCTGCTTTTCATGAGCCAGTTCATGGAAAACTTCTCTCGGCTCATCCCTTGGTGTCCAGATTCATGCGGGGTCTTTTCAATGTGAAATCACCTCTCAAAGCCCCTCCGGTAATCTGGGATCTCAATGTGGTTCTTTCCACCTTAATGAAGCCTCCTTTTGAACCTTTGGCTACCGCTCCTTTCAAGTTTCTCACTTGGAAGGTACTTTTCCTTATTGCTCTTACCTCTGCCAGGAGGGTCAGTGAGCTACATGCACTAGTTGCTGATCCACCTTTTACAGTCTTTCATCATGACAAGGTGGTTCTGCGTACACATCCAAAGTTTCTCCCTAAGGTTGTCTCGGAATTCCATCTCAACCAATCCATTGTTCTGCCTGTCTTCTTTCCGAAACCTCACTCTCATTCTGGAGAACAAGCTCTGCATACTTTGGACTGTAAGCGGGCTCTGGCTTACTATTTAAAGCGTACTAAGCCCCACAGATCAGCTCCCCAACTCTTTCTGTCCTTTGATCCAAATAAATTGGGACGTCTTGTTTCTAAACGTACGTTGTCTAATTGGCTGGCAGCGTGCATTTCTTTCTGTTATGCTCAGACCGGACTGACACTGGAAGGTTCTGTCACGGCCCATAGAGTTCGAGCTATGGCAGCATCTGTGGCTTTCCTCCGCTCCACGCCTATTGAGGAAATCTGCAAGGCTGCTACTTGGTCCTCAGTTCATACTTTTACATCTCATTATTGTGTGGATGCTTTCTTCAGACGGGATGGACACTTCGGCCAATCTGTTTTGCAAAATTTATTTTCCTAATGGCCAACCTTCCCACCATCCCTCTATTTGTTAGCTTGGAGGTCACCCATCAGTCAAGAATATGCTGCTTGCTTGTCCTGGGATAAAGCACAGTTACTTACCGTAACAGGTGTTATCCAGGGACAGCAGGCAGATATTCTTGCGTCCCACCCACCTCCCTGGGTTGGCTTCTTAGCTGGCTTATCCTAACTGGGGACCGCGCGCCTCTGTCGGGCGGGAAGGCACTCGCGCGTGCGCGGTGCGGCCTACTAGAACTTTCCAAGTTCTTAGAGTGCAATCACTCTAAAATTGTCCGTACCGGGGCTCCGTCGGTGCCGTCACCCATCAGTCAAGAATATCTGCCTGGATAACACCTGTTACGGTAAGTAACTGTGCTTTCTCATTGGCACATTCACACACAGACACTATTATATATTTTATATGTATATTTATAGTATTTATTATATTTATGGTTGTATGTATTAGTAAAGTTTTTGTCCACATGGTGTGCTTACAGGCATAGTGTATATGTTATGTCCTCTTAACCCCTTCTCCCTGGTGTTAAAAAAGTCTATTTGGTTTTGGGAGGGTGTGAAATTTTGCACATATTTTTTTGGTATATATGGACTACATGATGTATGAGACTATTCTCATTTAGACTTCGGTCTGGTGCTGGTCACCTTTTGAGATATTGCCTGAGCCAGAGGTCTACATTCATTCAGTTATGAAGGGCTCATACTGATGTCCATTATTTATTCATTCATTCTATTTATTTGTAGTTTTGCCCCATTCCCTTAGACTTTTTTTCCCCAGGGATTAGGTGCATTAGCCAATTTTGGATTATTCTTATAGACTTTGTGGATATTATTGGCTATTATCCATTCAGGGTTTTTACTTGTGCTGTGATCAAACAACCCACGATGAATCATCCCATTCTGGTAGACACATGCCTGGAGCTTTAGTTAGAGGTATAGATATAATACAATTGATTGCTCAATTTGTAAACATCTTTGTGAAGAAATTGTTTGTATGTGTTAACCATACCGCTCCATGACGTAGCAAATAAGCTTTATAGCTTTACTAGTATTTAAGCCCGTTACATTAATGGGTGCTAGAATATATGTCTGTCTGTCTTTCTTTATTCCTGTCTCTCTCCCTGGCCCCCTTTGTCTGTCTGTCTTTCTGTGTCTCTCCTTGCCCCTGTGTCTTTTTTCTTTCTGTCTCCCTCCCTCCCACTGTCTGTCTTTCCTTCTATCCCTCCCCCTCCATTTTTCTGTGCAGCAGCAGCAGCATTTCCCTCCCCCCACCCCCACTTCCTGTACAGCAGCCGCAGCAGCATTCCCACACCCTCCGTTTCTCTCCCTCCCATACCACTTCCCTGTGCAGCAGCAGCGTTTTCCCTTCCCACGGTCTGGCCGGCTCCCTTAGTCCCTTGCCGCCGCCCCCCCCTTCCCTTCCCACGGTCCCGACAAACCTGCCGACCGAAGCAGCGTCCACAGCACTCTATACACGCTGCTTCGGGGCCTTCTACTGACCTGATTTACTCTGGCAGGTCCCTGATGACATCATCAGAGACGCAGCAGAGCAAATCAGGGCAGTAGAAGGCCCCGAAGCAGCGTGTGTAGAATGCTGCGGACGCTGCTTCAATCGGCAGGTTTGTCGGGACCGCGGGAAGGGAAAGGGGGCGGCAAGGAACTAAGTGAGCCGGTCAGACGACGGGATGGGATGGGAGGGTCAGACCGCGATGGGAGGGTCAACGGTCGGGACCGCGGGAAGGGGGCGGCAAGGGACTAAGTGAGCCAGTCAGATGGCGGGAAGGAATGGGAGGGTCAACAGGGGTACGGGTGCTTCGAGGAGGGGGGGGTGCCGACAAAGAAATTGCTTACTGTGAATGCGGGGGGAGCCCGCAAGACCGAAGGGACCGTTTTATGCGCGCATGCGCACTCCTGCCTGCCATGGACATAGGACCACAGATCACGCAGGTAGGCATGCGCATGCACGCTTAGCGTTTTATTATAGTAGATGGTAATATTAGAGATCAAATCGTTAATACCTCCCCACACACACATACACACACACGCAACAATTGATTTGGGATTTTTTAAAGTTTTTTTAAAGGAAATTTGTGGTGTTTTATTGTTCCATAAAAATTGATCATTAACTTTTCCAAAGATTTGTGGATGGTGGAAGGGAATAATATTTGGAACATATTTAGTATGTATAATATTTTGGGAACTATTGTCATTTTTAAAGAATCAAATCTTCCCCACCATGATAAATACAGGGGTGACCATGAATTCATAGTTGTTTTTATTTTATCCATAACTTTTGACATATTCAGCATTGTCAAAATGTAGAGCAAGATATTTAATAGTCTTAACCCATGTAAAAAGACAATCGGGTGTATTAAATGGGAGACAATAATTAAGTGACATTAATTCAGTTTTATCCCATTTCACCTTGTAACCTGAGATGAGGGAAAAAGAGGAGATTATTTCTATAAGTTTTACTTAAGAACTTTGTGGGTTGGATATAAGATGTCATCTGCATAAGCAAATCATTTGAATTCTGTATCTTTAACTTCTGTTCCTTGTATCTGTTAAGAATTTACAAAGGTTCAAAGCTAAGTTAAACAGTAAAGGGGACTTTGGACATCCCTGACAAGTACCTCTGTATAGAGTAAAGAGGTCTGATAATTCATCATTGGCAGCTATTCTTCCTGAAGGAAATGTATATGAGTGTTTTCCAGACCTTTAGCTAATCTAATCTAATCTTTGGTTTATATACCGGGTCATCTCCCAGTGGAGCTCGACTCGGTTCATATATAATTAAGACTAGAGTACATAGCAGAAAACATAGGAGAAGGAAGAACTAATTAAAAACTAAAGTACATAAGAAAAGCATAAGAAAAAGAACTATAATATTATCAGTATTTTAATTGACTTCGGTTCCAGTTATCATCAAAAGGATTGAGTTTTCATGAGCATAATACTGTATTAACTGTGCTTCATGGCTTATTGGAGAAAGACAACTCTTCTTTCTGTCTAAACACAGGTTAAACCATGTGGGCGACTGGGGCACCCAGTTTGGTATGCTGATTGCGCACCTACAAGACAAATTTCCGGACTATGTGAATGTCTCCCCTCCCATCAGTGACCTTCAGGCATTTTACAAGGTGATGCTTTGTGCTCTGCAGCTGTCTGAAGACCCCTTTCACTGTCTTGGGAAGTTGTATACATATAGAAGGCTTGTAGCAAGACAAGCAATAAACACCTTTTCTCTTTTTCAAAGAAAGAGGAGCAGGCTCATAAATTCCGATGCCCTCTCCAGGAAGGAAACCTCAGTTCTTTAGCGTCCCTCCAGACTGGCACAGAATAGATGGATTTATGCTCCTCTGCCAGCAAGAGGAGACTGAGACATAATGACTTTTGGCTGTAGTACAAGTGGGCTGTGCAGTCCCATCTACAAATCAGTCTGTTCTCAGTCTCCAGTAGGTGGAGGTGGTAAGCCTGTGAAGTCTGTCGTTTGGTTAGTTAGGGCCTGTTGGATGTGATTTGTGGCCTCTTTTCTTGTCCCTGTTGTAGGTGCCGGATTGAACTTGGGGGACCCTTTTGGGGGCCCATCCAACTTCAGGGGTGCCACACTTGACTGGTCAAGTCCCTCCCTCCATTTGCCCTCACCTCCCCAAAATATTTTTTTAGAGGAGCCTCAGCTATAAGCCTTTCCACTGTTTCAGGCAAGGCATATAGCTTGGAGAGCCTGTGGGGTCTGCTCATTAAAGTTGTTTAATAAAAAACAAAAAACATCCTGAGGCAGTGCCAGTCTGAAAGAAAGGTTTAATTGCTTTTTATTGCTAACCAGTGGTTTGTTTTGTCTTAGCAGTTCGCAGTTGATGTGGCTGGGGTGTGTGTGAAGTGCTCTGAGGGGGAAGCCTCCTCGGCTTCTGGAGCTGGTAATCTGGGTTCCCCTTCTTGTGTGCACCGCTCGTCGGCTGCAGGCAATGGGGAAGCTCAAGTTTCCCCTAACGCCTACACAGGGATTTCCCCAGCTGCTGACGGTCAGGGAAATAAGGTTTCCCTAACCGCTGATAGTGCTGGGGATTCCCTTACTGCTGTATGTCTTTCCTCTGTGGCCCTTGGTGGGCAGAGTTCTTCTCCACAATGCTCAACCTGCAGGCCGTGTGATTCTGGTGGCTCTGGACTGGCCCAGGTGCTTGCGGATCTGGTGCATCTTCTCGTGGCTGATCCTCTTCTGCCCCTCTCGTCCAACCTTCTGACTCAGGGGCCCATTCCCATGTTCGATCTAGGTCCCTTTTGTCTTACAGCTTGGCTCTTGAAAGGGAACACCTAAGTATGAAAGGCTATTCTGATAAGGTGATCTCTACCCTTTTGGGCTCTCAAAGACTTTCTTCCTCTTGGGCCTATGTGTGCATCTGGTGTCTTTTTGAGGAGTGGTGTTCTGCTCATTCCATGTTGCCCCTTCGAGTGTCCTTGCTTAACATAGTAACATAGAAGCATAGTAAATGATGGCAGATAAAGACCTGAACGGTCCAACCTGTCTGTCCATTAGTTATACCCATTAAAAAAATACATGATTAAATTTTTGGAGTTCTTGCAGGATGGCTTGGAGTGAGGTCTTGCCTGGTCCTCTGTATGGGTTCAGGTGGTGGTCTTGCCTTCTTTTTGAGGTCTGTTGCACAGTCGATGGTCTGTAATAGTGTGTTAGAGCATTTATTCTCAAACCTGTCCTCGGGGACTGCTAGCTAGTCCGGTTTTCAGAATATCTCTAATGAATATACTGCCAATACACACTATTTCTTGGGACTTTCACCTATCAATAGCTTTAATATTATATATAGATATCTAAAATCACAAAAAGCTAATATCTCAATATAATATCATTAATACAAATTCATTATATAACTCATCATATTACATCACACTACAAACATACATTCTTTAGCACTCTCCAGACCAGTAGAGGTTAATCTTTACAAATGGCTATATATCCAATCATGACCAGCAGGTGGAGACTGAAAACAAAACTGTGAGATAGTATATAAGATATCCCCTTCTCTATTCTCATCAGTCTACTTCAGTATCCAGCAGGTGTTGAGTGATCTGTACCCATCTCCCTTGGTAGGGCTGTTGGAATTTGTTTAGGGGGTTTCTAGTCCCTGTTTTTGGCCGGACAGAGCTTGGATGGGCCCTGTTTGGGGGTCCGTCTGACCTCGGTGTCAAACCCTGCGGTTCTCGAGCGGGGTCCCTCCCCCCACTTCCTCCACCTCCCCACATTTTTTTAGAGGAGCCTCAGCAGTCAGCCTTGCCCCCTAAATCAAGCAAGGCCTACTGCTTCGAGAGCCTGTGGAGTCTGTTCAGTAAAAAAAAAAAAAAAATCCTGAGGTAGTTCCGGTCTGCAGGGTTGCTTCCCTGTCAATTTACTGTATTTTACTGTATTTTTGCACTAACCGGCACTTTTCTTCTAGCTAGGTCGCTTATGGAGCAATTGTGCCCTTGTCCGGGGGAGTGTGACAAAATTTGGTCCAGCCGCCCTGAACTCAGCGGTTTGGGCCGGTGAGGCAGTGGAGCTCCATCGGCAGTGGCTGCAGGCGCCCAGAGCTCCCCGCCGATGGTGCCTCACGAGTCGGAGCAGTGGGGAAGCCCGGTCTTCCCCCAACTGCCCACGGAGGGATTCCCCGAACCACCGATCGGGTTGCAAAGGATTCCCTCTTAAGCTGATTTTTTGACAGCTGATGCCGACTTGCCTGTTTTAGCGGCTGGGACTGTTCAGGTTTCTCAGCTGCTACAGGCCATGGAGGGAGCATTTTTGGCGGGAACTTCGCCATTTTCTCAGTCTGGCCCCTCCATTTTGTCTGCAACCTCAGGTGACCTTCCCCCTGTTTTGCAAACACAGAGGCTGGTTTCAGCAGGGACCTCTGCTGAGGCAGGGAGTCCCTGGGGACCTCCGGGGGGGGGGGAGGTTTGCCCCCAATTTAATTTCTTTCTTTGTGCAGACAATTGAGGGTCCCACGTGCACCTGGGGGGTTTTGGGTGTGGTTACCCTCTGCACCCCCTGTGGCTTTGCCTCCCTCTTTTCATTTGGCGTCCCCACTTCCTCCTCCCTCATCCATGCGCCCGCGGGAGGGCTTGGATTGCTGATTGGTGGTCAGAGGAGCGATTTGACATGATTGAGGACCTGGCCACTTTGGCGGGCTTCCAGGATCCTCTAGAAGGGACGGCCACTGGCAGCGGGGCGTCGGGTTTCCCGTCTTCCAGCACAGAGGCATCTGTGGTGCACTTTTTATTTAGAGGGATGCGCTTTTAAACCTGATTTAGCAGGTCTCCTCGGTGCTGCTTTTTTGACGATGCGCCACCGGAGAGCCCGCATAGGGGGCCCCTCTGCTTCAAGGGGTCTGTCCTGTTTTCCTGCTCTTTTCCTGTGGATCAGGATTTTTCGGGATATCGTGCTGACGCAGTGAATTTCACCAGGGGCGCCGTTTCAGTTTGCGCGCGCCCTGGCTCGTTGGGATCTCATCCCGGAGGGGGATCGGGCTACCTTATTTTCACTAGTGGTGGACACAGTGGTCTCAGTGATTGGAAAACGGCATACCGTGCCTGTTGCGGGCGGTTTCTGCCCTTAGGGTCTCTGAGGAGCGTACGTTAGAGACACTTCTTAAGCAGAATCTTGCTGTCTCTGCCTTGGGGATCCAGTTGGCTATTTGTGTGGGGCTGGTGGCTCACACCGTGTTTCGGTGGTCAATCTTGGGTCTAATGTCTGGTCCTTTGTGGATCAGGAGGTAGCGAAGATTGAGATGGCTGCCTTATTCCTCTCGGATGCTCTTTTCTGCCATGGTGCGGCCTGCGGCTAAGTCTGGGGCTTTTGGTGACTGTACGCCGTACCTTGTTGGTTCGCGCTTGGTCGGCGGTTGCCGCGTCCAAATTTAATTTCCAAAAATTTCCCTTTTGGGGGTTGTTTTTGTTTGGAGAGAACTTAGATAAATTGGTTCAGACTCTGACGGACTCTGAGATGTCCGTCTGCCTGAGGACCATGCCCACCCAACGTCTCAGGGTGGCACTACCCGGAGGCGTCTGTGGGTATTTTGCAGGTTTCGCCCTGGGCGTCGGACTGCTTCTTTCCAGGCTTCTGGTTTTTCCCCGGGGTCGGTTGGCTCAGCGCATGCAGTCCTTTCAGGGGGCCCGTCGGGGGGCTGGGAGTTCCCCCGCCGGTTTCCCTGCTGCCCGTCCCGCTCGATGGCTCTTTGCTGGCGCCCCTTTGGTTCCGGTGGGTGCCCGGCTGCACTATTTGTTTCCCAAGTGGGGCCAATCAGTGGGTCCTGGGGGTGCTGCGGGATGGTTATGCTCCGGAGTTTACCGCTCTCGGACAGATCATATCTTGCCTTTCCATGTCAGGCGGCATGGGAGACGCTAGCCTTTCGCCAGACCCTTCAGTACTTGCTAGATCTCAAAATGGTTGTTCCAGTGTCCCCTCAGGAGTGCGGCACCGGCTGGTATGCCATTTCCTTTATGGTGCCCAAGAAGGAGGGGACCTTTCGGCCCCTCCTCGATTTAAAAAGAGTTCATCAGGGCTCTCAGAATGACACGGGGACAAATTTTTCCCCGTCCCTGTGAGTTTTGTCGCTGTCCTTGTCCCTGCCCCATTCCTGTAAGCTCTGCCTTAACCACACAAGCCTCGAACACTTATGATTTTAAAGTGTTTGAGGCTTTTGCAGATGAGAACAGAACTTGCAGGAATGGGGCAAGGTCAGGAAAAGAACTCGTCGGGGCAGGAAAATGAGTTCCCGCGGGGATGGGGAAAAATTTGTCCCCAAGTCATTCTCTAGTTCAGACTTCCTCTCTTGAAGTTGTTTTTCTGATTTTGGCTTATCCCAGTGTTAAAGTGGATCAGGTTAAAGAAACACCTTGTGCATATCTCTGCATAACTTTCTCATTCTCACTTGACTGCTCTGTCTAAATAACCTTCTTCATCAGATCAGGTATTGTGTTAAGTGATTTTCAGGATTAAAAGATTCAGAAAATTCCATTGCAGCCATACATGCTTTTTGCAATATGATTACTCATTTTTTTTTTTCCATATTTTTCTTAATCCAGGAATCAAAACATAGATTTGACACAGAGGAAGAATTCAAGAAGCGGGCCTACCAGCGTGTGGTGCAGTTACAGAACCACAATCCTGACATCATTAAGGCTTGGAACCTGATCTGTGATGTCTCTCGGAAAGGTGAGTTTCAAGTTTATTTAAAATTTACTATATCACCTACTCGAGACTTCTAGGCGATGTACAAAAATGCCATAGCAATCTCTATATATAAAACCCTAAGTGCGCATGCGCTGTTGAAACATCGTGATTCCTGGCGCCGTAAGGTGTGCTTCTTGTGGCCACCAGCTTAACCCTGAACAGGGCTTTGTTGCAATTCTGATGGCTACACTAAACAGCACCTAAGCGTGTGACCCGGCCTGGAGTCACCCTGCAGGATCGGATTTTCAAAAGTGAAAAAAACACCACAAATAAAGTTCCAACACAGGGACAGTTTATATAACTAGTTCTCTTTACTTAATCCTTCCAATCAGGTAAGTAACACTTTCATTGATTCTGAATTCCAGACAGAAGTCCAAGAAAGAAAATATATAAAAAAAAAACATACAGCACTGTCAAAATGGCAGAGTAATTGAAGCAGGGCTAATTAACTCCAACATTCTTTTTCTCACTGCTTCTTAAGTCTCTCCTATTGTTGAGACCTTGGGCTCAGTAAGGAGCTCACTCTGACTGCTACCAAGCAGTCCTTTTCTTTATTCTAAAACAGCTACAGTCCAGCCTTCAAGTTTTAGTTAGATTGCAGTCCATAACAAAAAAATAAGAAAGCCTCTGGCAATTAATAATTAAGGTTGCCAGGAAGAAGAGAGAGTAGTAGGTTTTGCAAAAATTACAGTCTTTCAAACAGACTTTCACATTCCCTCCCAGGTGGAAGCAAAACCTCTCCCTCAAATACTCTCTCTAAACTTTCACAGTAAAAATCAGCATTCAAAAACAAAAAGAACAGCACACAAACAGTTTCCAAAACTCACTCACTGTTTGTGGCTCAGAGTCCAGTTCACCTGCATTGGTTCAGGTAGGTTAACATCTCTTCCAGCACAAGACTCTTGAAAGTCCATAAGTTCCTCAGATTGAGTCAAACACTCTGGTTGTTCAACCTCATCCAGCTCCATAGGTTGAGGCTCTCTGTCCCTGTTTGGCTCATCAGGGTCCCTAGGGAGGCAAAGCCTAAACTTCCTCCCTAGCCGGCTTCTTTCCCTGTTGTCAGGGGCAGGCTTATATACTCTGGGGAAACGCCCTGTTGTATCAGCCCTGGCAGTATTCCAAGGGCCTCTTGGGCTCCCCCAGTGGTCCAGGAAATTATTTAATTCAGATCCAATCTGTTCTTTACCAATTCCTACCCGGGATTTTGGTTTCACCTCTTTTCCCTTTATCTTGACTGGGACCTGCGCTGGAAGAATTCCTGGCTGGTCACATTCTGTGGCAGTATTCTACTTGACCCTTCATGGCGCATGCGGTGGCTGGAGCGCGTGAGCGTGCAGCTCTTTCAACGGCGGTCGGCTTCAGGCGCGTGCGGCTGTGTTTGGCGGTTTGTCAGTCCCCTATTAGTTGCGCCTAGAGGACCGGCAGGAGAGTTGCGGTTGCAGTGGCAGTTTCACAACGGCGGCGCCGGCAGTTTGTCCCCTGTTAGTAGCGGCAGGAGAGTGTCAGTTGTGGTGCTGCTTTGCTTAGAGGAATGGCAGGAAGTGTCCAGCGGCTGCTATAAAGTAAAAAAAATTACTACTGCTCAGGGAAGTGGAGGGGGAGAGGGAAAGGGGGCTGCTTTGGGGGAGGAGTGTGCTGGGAGGCAGACAGCTTTGCTGGGGGGGGGAAAGACAGAAGGGGGGCCACGGAGAGACAGTCAGGGAGGTATTGGAGGGGGAGAGGGAAAGGAGGCTGCTTTCTAGCACCTGTTAATGTAACGGGCTTAAAGACTTGTATACCAATAAAAGTATAATTTAATCTAAAACAGACCAAGGGAAAAAACGATTCAAGGACAAAAACGAACAGGAACAAATGGGAAGAGGGGATAGGAACTCCAATTAATAGAAAGAAAAGAAAACACTTAAAGGGAAAAACAGAAGGATGGGGAAGTAATACTAAAAATTTTTCCTAAAAACTAAGTCGTCCTTAAAAGGACAGTTTAGGTTACAAAGGCATCGCGGAATAAGAATGTCTTTAGCATTTCCTTAAATTTGATCAGTGATGTATTTTCCCGCATGTAGTTGGGGATACTGTTCCAAAGGAAAGGAGCACTTACAGAAAAGATCATATTCCTCATTGTACTAATATGTTTCAATGAGGGAACAGTGAGGAGATTATGTGCGGTGGATCTTAGGGTCCTTGATTGATTATAAGGGATAAGTAAGTTGTTAATAAATTCTGGCTGACTATTTGCTTGGTGTCAAGTGCCTGGTATACCTAAGTACTGGTGTATGGCTTTTCAGGGGAGGCATTTGTCAAATAATAATCATCCATTATGGGGCATATTCTATAAATGGTGCCCTACTGGTGCCTCGCTTAACTTGCAAAGCCGTTAAAAACTATTTAAAAATTGTTTTTAAAAAATGTAAGCGCTTAGAGGCATCTACAAAAACGGCACCTTAGAATACCTAAGGTCAAAGTAGGCGTGATTAACACCGGAAATGACGTTAGATGTTAGGCGCTTCCGTAGACATGATTTACGTCCAACATAGGCTCCAGAAATGTGTGCCTGCAGAACCCTGGCCTAGTTTTCCAGCACCTATGTTTGAGGTAGCCGCAGTTCTACAAACGGCACTGTTGTGTGATTGACACTCGATTGGTAACCATTTTTAGGCAGCTGCCGAGATCTGTGCTGTATGTAGAATCTGGTCCTATGTGGGTAATTTTATAAAGACTGCCTAGGTTCCCTCGCCTGGGTCACACCAGCACTACCTATATGATGCTGAGCTTTTTGGGGATTTTCAGTGGCCTTATTTGGATCATGCTACTGAATATCCAGCTATAGACCCAGTAAGCAACACTCATCTGGGTAGGAGTCGCTGAAAATCTAAAAACATTGTTACTTTTTTGTATTATTTAACACATTGTTTGTGATGTCATATATGGTATGTAATAATATGAAAGCCATCTTTTTAAATGGAGAGTGTAAACTGAATCGATTGATGATGTGTAAACATGTAAAAAAGATTGGGCTGCCTATACCTGCCATGGGTCTTTAGCT
Source organism: Geotrypetes seraphini (assembly GCF_902459505.1). Taxonomy (NCBI): domain Eukaryota; kingdom Metazoa; phylum Chordata; class Amphibia; order Gymnophiona; family Dermophiidae; genus Geotrypetes; species Geotrypetes seraphini. The sequence goes on along the minus strand of NC_047101.1, from coordinate 32,004,358 downwards.
CTGTCCTCTAGGTAAAAATGGAGGCATAACCTAATGGTTTAGGGGAAGCCAGGATTCAAATCTTGTTGCTGCTTGTAATCTCGGGCAAGCCATTTAACCCTTCATTACCTCAGGTATAAACTTAGATTAAAGGCCCTCTGGGGACAGGAGAATACCAACTGTACCTAAATGTAACTACTGGAAAAGGTGTGAACTAAATTCAAATTTCCTTCTCCTTGCTTCCCCCATTCTGCAGTTGAGCAAGTAGAACTGTCCAGTGACATCTGTAGCAAAAAAAAAAGTCCTGTGGCCTTATTCCATACTTACTGAAAGACACCTGTTTTGCCATTTTTAATTTTTGAGTGTTCCTCCCACTTAACCCTCCCCACTATTAAACATCCCCTGTTGTTCATAATTTAATGCTGTTTTTCATCGGGCATTGATAGATGTAGTATATGAAAATGGTTTGAACACCTAAGAGGTGACATTTTAGAAAGTTAGATTGAGATTTTAAGAACACTTTTACTGCTTCTATTCTAAAACATATATGAAACTTTTTTTTTTTTTAATTTCTTTATTCATTTTTTTCATATTACAAGTGTATCAGAAAAATACATATAATCTTATAAACACACACTTGATTTTCTTTCATGAATACTTTAAGTACAATATATCATATTCATATTCATATTTTTATAATGTTTTAGATAATATATAAATCATTTAATATGTATGACAAATATAAATAAAATAACCCCCCCAAGCCCTCCCTTTGTATTTCAGAAACTCTAACCTAATACTTAAAAATACATTAATTAATTCATACATATTGTAAGGTAAATGAAATAATACCCACCCACATCCCCACTTATCAAATCTCTTATTATGGGAAAATGTTATTAATCATTACAAAAATCTGCTAATGGTCTTCAAATCTTTAGAAATTTACCAAAATAACCTTTCTGTGTTGCTATTGTGCGCTCCATTTTATATATAAGGCATACCGAATTCCACCCAAAATTATAATTTAGTCTGTCATAATTTTTCCAGTTACATGTTATTTGTTGAATTGCTACTCCAGTTAATATGAATAAAAGTTTATTATTATGTGACGAAATTTGACTTTTTGCTCTCATTGTTGTACCAAATAAAATAGTATCGTAAGTCAAGGCTACTGGATTGTCCATCATCCTATTTATTTGAGGCCAAATTGATTTCCAAAATAATAATATATATGGACAATAGAATAAAAGATGATCCAATGTCCCAGCCTCAAGATGACAGTGCCAACATTTATTAGACTTAGAGCTATCTAATTTTTGTAAACGAACAGGGGTCCAAAAAGCTCTATGCAAAAGAAAAAAACCATGTTTGTCTCATAGATGCTGATACTGTACATCTTATCCTCCAAGACCAAAGTCGTGGCCATTGAGATGCATTAATTTGATGCTTAATCTCAATGCTCCAAATGTCTCTAAGACTATGTTTTGGTTTTTTATTTACAAATTCAGCTATTAATTTATACCACATTGCGGTCTGGTGACCAGTAGAAGCCACCTGAAAGTATAAGAATTCTAGGCTATGATAATTGTTAAGATTTTTCCATTCAGGGAACCCCGCCTGAATGGCCTGCTTCAATTGCAACCATCTAAAATATTGTGATTTATTTAAACCAAATTTATGTTGCAATTGTGAAAAATCAAGCAGTTTACCATTAGTTATTACATCCTCTAAAGTACATAACCCTGCCAACATCCAATGCTTCCAAATGATTTTAAAACCGCCTATTTTGATCTTGGGGTTTAACCAAATTGTTTGAATTGTTGATTTATTTATTGGAATAGGAGTCAGACTACTTATATATCTTAAAGTTTTCCAGGTATCAACAAATATTTTATGATCTTTATATAACCTTGGCATTTTGATACTAACAACGTGACCAAGACGCAATGGAAACATAAGTTTCCACTCTAACCAGAACCAATCTGGAATATCGTCAATGGGCTCTGGGAGGATCCAATACATACCTTGTCGCAATATATAGGCTTGATGGTACCTATAAAAATTTGGAAAATTTACCCCACCCTCCACAATAGGCCTTTGCAAAGACACTAAAGCAATTCTAGGAATTTTTCCCAGCCAAATAAAATTGGTTAGGATCCTATTTATTTTTTTTATAAAAAGATCCCTGAAAAAAAATAGGCATCATACCCATTTGGTAACAAACTACAGGTAAAATCATCATTTTAACAGTTTGTACTCTCCCCCACCAAGATAAGTGTAAAGGATTCCATTGCTCACACATTTCTGTTACTTTTTGTAATAAATTTTTTTCATTAATTTTCATTGTATCATCTACTGTTTTTGCAATCCAAATTCCTAAGTATTTAATACCGTCTTCCTTCCAAATGAAAGAAAATGGATCAAATAAACCTTTTGTACAATGTACATTTAGTGGAAGAACTTCTGATTTATTCCAATTTATCTTGTAACCGGAAAATTTTCCAAATTTTTCAATTAACTCAAGCAAACATGGAATGGTACTTTCTGGATTTCTCAAATAAAGCAAGATATCATCCGCATATGCCGATATTTTATATTCCCTATCTGAACGGGGAATACCTTGTATCTCCTTCACCTGCTGAATAGCTAACAACAAGGGTTCCAAAACAATATCAAAAAGCAAAGGAGATAGTGGACAACCTTGTCTAACTCCTCTCTGTAAATTAAAACGTTCTGAAAATGTATTATTAATATATAATCTAGCAGCAGGGGAGCTATACAACGTTTTAATTATTTGTATAAATCCTGAACCTATACCAAACCAGTCCATTGCCTGATACATGAATGTCCATTCCACTCGATCAAAGGCCTTCTCTGCATCCAAAGAAACAGAAAAAGCCGGATCTTTCATGGCTTTTGTCAAATATAACATATGAAAAGCCAGTCTGGTATTATGAGAAGAAAGTCTTTGAGCAACGAATCCTGTTTGATGCATACCTATAATGAAAGGGAGAGTTTTAGCCAATCTTAAAGCTAATGTCTTAGCTAAAAGTTTACCATCTACATTGATTAAGGAAATAGGCCTATAATTTGAAACCAAAGTGGGATCTTTATTTGGCTTGGGCAAAACTATGGTTAAAGATTCTGCCATAGTGCCTGTAATACAACCCTTAGTTAGTTGAGTCTGGTATAAATTTAATAAATAAGGTAATAGGGTATTTTGAAAAGATTTATAAAACTCTACTGTATATCCATCACCACCTGGAGCGGATCCTACTCTAAGGGATTTCAAAGCTATTCCTAATTCTTTTAGTGATATTGGCTCTTCTAAACTTCTTTTTATATGCTCGGGAACCTTAGGACCCTCTAATACTTTCAAAAACTCTAAACCATCTTTTTCTTTATCTAAATAAGTCTCAGAAGAATAAAGAGATCTATAAAATTGGAAAAACTGTTTTAAAATAGATTTATTTTGAATGTGCATATCTCCAAGTTCATCTTTAATGGCAACTATTTTTGTCTTTCTTTTTTTAGCTTTTAAATAATTTGCCAATATTCTTCCTGACTTATTTGAGTTTCCATAATATAAAGCTTGCTGAGAAAATAAATCTTTCCTAATCAATTTAGATGAGATCTCATGAAATTTTCCTTTAAATTTTAAAAGTTCTTGTTGCGTAGAATAATCCCATTTTTCTATTAATTTTGATTCCAAAATTTTAATTTCTTTTTCTAAATCAGAAAACTGTTTCTTAATCTGTTTTTAAGATGAGCCGAATAAGAAATTAATTGACCTCTCATGGTCACCTTAAAGGCATCCCATAAAGTTTCCATAGAGACTTCATCTATATCATTAAGTTGAAAGTAATCCTTTATTTTTCCTAACATAATTTCATAGAAATTTGGTTCAGCAAGCAATGTATTATCAAATCTCCACACAGGTCTATTTATATCTTGTTCAACGCCTTTAAGTTCAATCCACACTCCACCATGGTCTGATAAAATAATTGGATCAATGGCAGCCTGCGTAACTTGATGTACTAATTGATTTGAAACAAAAATGTAATCTATTCTAGAAAAAGATTTATGAACATGAGAACAGAAAGAAAATTCCCGGCCATCAAAATGAAGTATACGCCAAATATCTTTCAAATCACAAGATTGTACAAAATTATCTAATCCCAAAGACTTTATAAATCTTTTAGGATTTTTATCCAAAAGAGGATCCATGACAGCATTGAAATCCCCAGCTACTATCAAATTAGATGTAGCCAGTGGAAGAATCAGTTGTTGTAGAGTCTTAAAATATTCTGGCTGATTCGAATTAGGGGCATATACATTAAAAAGCGACAAGGTAGTATCTCCCATGCTCATTTCCAGATGTATCCATCTTCCATGAGAATCCGATGCCTTAAATTTAAAGGATACAAAAAAAGAAGGCAAAAGATATCAGTAAGGACTCTATGAGTGTGTCTATCAGCTAATCACTACTAACAGACCAAACCACACAAATTCCAAATGTCAATTGAGGAGTAGGGACAAACTCCAGCGCTTCCACTACAAAGACGGAGGTGAATCACCCCGCCTGCACACCATCATCGGGCGTCCCTAGTGTGCAAAATCAACTGTGCAGAATTAATAACAATAAATAAGTCACAAACAGTGAACTAGTGAGAGAGTGAATCACACTGAAAACTCACTCATAGAGTCCTCCCCAGCCTAATCCCCAAGATACAAAATGAAACCACAGCTTTTAAGCCCAGTCAGTTGCCTCTGCGGGCTCTCCTGCTGCCCTCCCAGCCGGTTCTGCTCCAGCCTTAAGATCCTGATGAAGGATTTCACCTGAAACCGGTTGATCCAATGACTATTCTGGTCTCCTGCAATTCTCATTGACCTCATTTGGCTCGCTTTAAAAGCTAAGTTGGCTGTGGTTTCATTTTGTATCTTGGGGATTAGGCTGGGGAGGACTCTATGAGTGGGTTTTCAGTGTGATTCACTCTCTCACTAGTTCACTGTTTGTGACTTATTTATTGTTATTAATTCTGCACAGTTGATTTTGCACACTAGGGACACCCGATGATGGTGTGTAGGCGGGGTGATTCACCTCCGTCTTTGTAGTGGAAGCGCTGGAGTTTGTTCTCCCGTCGCTAATAACCTCACACTGAGAGCGTCCCTACTCTTCAATTGACATTTGGTATTTGTGTGGTTTGGTCTGTTAGTAGTGATTAGCTGATAGACACACTCATAGAGTCCTTACTGACATCTTTTGCCTTCTTTTTTGTATCTTTTTAAGCACCTTTTGGCAAACGTATAGGAGTTTATAGTTTAAATTTAAAGGAGGCAGAACATTTCTTATTCACCAATATAGCAACACCAGCCTTTTTCCCAACAGCCGATGAGAAAAAACAATGTTTAATCCACCCACCCTCCAGCTTTTGAGATTCTATATTGGACAGGTGAGTCTCTTGTATGCAGCAAATATCCGCATTCTGCTGTTTTAAAAATAACAAAGCTTTTTTCCTTTTCATCGGATGATTAAGACCATTAACATTCAAAGACAGTATCTTGATATCCATTAGATAATCTCATCACTTGTTCTATCAAAAATTAAACTGTGAATATTGAATAATAAGTCAATTTCCCAATTAACAAGATTTACATGAACCTCCCTTTCCCTCCCCTCCATCCCCAATTAAATACGAAAACTTGGAAACGCAAGTAAGATCAGGTATAAGTAACTCCTCACAAGCTAATATCTCAAATTTAAACAGCTATCCTTAAATTTATATATGATGTAAATAAAATTATACATATAGTCTATCAAGAAAATTAAATATCCACCCCTGTTTCTTTGTTATAATATAGATTAAGGGAAAAAGTGTATATAATAAATAAAAGAATATATCCTGAATTAACAAGTTCAATTAATTTAATATACTAAATCCCAATCCATATAATTGCTCATAAGTTGTGGAAAGATTTTATCTAATTCATCAAATTATAAAAATACCTAAACCCAATTAAGTCAATTTATAGTTTGATTACAAAAAACCCAAAGATCTACTTCCATTTTACATTAAAGCAGACTTTTAGAAATTCAGAAACAATTAATATTTCATATCAATTAGCAATTAAATATAATAAATGACATCCAAATATATTCTCTTATTGAATGATTATATATTGTATAATCCTAAAAATAGAATCCTTAAAATCTTAAACATTCCAATAAAAATAATAAATATAAAGAAAGTTTGTATGTAATCTTGTTTACTCTATAATATCATTGTGCTGCAGAGTTACATAGAATGAGAATTATAATATCATAGTAATATCATTTTCCTCATGTGTTATCTCTAATATTAGAAATATATAACAAATACATAAATAAAACAAAGGATTAAGATACCCATATAGTACCTATATCTTTATAAACTTTCCTAAAATTTATATTGCATTAAACCAGATATCCTAATCAAATCCAAAGTTCAAAGCAGTTCTTCATCTACAACAGCATATAATTAAATATAAATGAGTATAGATTTAATTTCATTACTGGATCTATTACTATGTTGTAAAAACTTTCCAGTGGCCATATATCCTATATTTAATCAATATTATTTTCTTATCAGCAATCCTTTCTTTCTTTTCTTTTTTCTTTTCCTTTTTTTTCTTCCCTTCCCTCCCTCCTCCTTTTTCTTTTCTCTTTCCCTTTCCGTCCTTCCTCGCCCTTTTTTTCCTCTTTTCTTTTCTTTCCCCTTCCTTTTCTCATCCCCTTTATCTGATGACCATATAGTACCAATGAAATATCAAACTTCAGCTTATTACATAAAAGAGTTTAGTCTGTTTTACTATTAGGAAACCATTGAAGAAAGTAGCTGCTTAACCTATACTGAACTTTTATCCTCAAAAAATTAAGCACAGCATATAACATCCCTGAAAAGGTTATTTCCATATCTAAAGAAGGAAGAAAAAACAAAACCAAAAAAAAATACCACCATTTTAAAGTTTCTCTTGCCCCTTACATAACCATTCACTGACCAAAAGGAAACATGTCATTAACTATGAGCTTTACTGTATACAGACCACTCTTCCGCGCAGATATCAATTGAGAAGCAGCTCCGTGCCATTATATTACCAAAGATCTTCTTATCCATAAAAATTACATTCTTCCTATGTAATAAATGTTATTTAAACTTTTATCTTTTCATTTAAAAAAAAAGGAATTTAAAAATTAAAAAAAAACTTTAGTCCCGAAGTCCATACGATAAAGTACATCGTCCCATGTCTTTCCGTTCTAGAAAACACGTCACTGTTCTTCATTGCTCTCTTCCTACGCACTGCACGTCAGAGTTAGCTAATCAAGTCCATCTTGGTGTGCATTCATTGGTTAAGCATTGAGATCTCACGTTTTCATTCAAAAGGTATCAAACCCAAGAAAGAGATAGGATCATTTTTTTCCACACCTTCCGGCATCCCAATGATCCTTAAATTATATCTTCTCTCGCGATTCAAGCAATCCTCAAGATCCTTTTTAACAACTTCCATTTCCTTCCATACCATTTTGTTCTGTTTCATTTCAGTTTGCATTTGTTCCGTTTTTTCTTCCAAAAGATTTAATTTGTTATCAGATAATCTGCTCTCTTAGTGAGGATTTCCACATCATCACTTACTTTTTGTAACCAATCAGGCCTTAGATTAAGTGGGGATGGGCGGACCCGCTATGCCTAAGGCCTGATTGGTCCAGGCTTCTAGAGCCTGGGCCAATCAGGCCTTAGGCTTCGGCGGGATGGGCCGGGAAGGGGCGGGCCCGCCTCATTTCGACGAGGCGTGCCTGCCGGCTGGGCGTGCAAGACCCGTCTGGCCGTAAGAACAGGTTTGGTGGAGTGGAGGTTTGGGGGTTGTTAGCGCCGGGGGGGTGCGTCTTCGAGCAGGACGGATTGGGCACCCTCCTGCCAGCGATCGATATTGTCGGGGGGGGGGGGGATCGGTAATGTCGGGGGGGGGCGGTCGGTAGTGTCGGGGGGGTGCGTCTTCGGGCAGCAGGGATTGGGCACCCTCCTGCCAGCGATCGGACAGGCCGCGGCCCGCTATACTTATAGCGGCAGAGAGATTCCTTGCCGCGATAAGTGTAGCGGGCCGTGTCTAATCTAACCCGATTCTCTAACCAGCATCTGTAACATGGACACTGGTTACAGAATCGGGGTTTAGTTTAGGCCGATTCTGAATAGGACGCCTCTCCCGGGCGTCCTATACAGAATCAGGGTCTAGGTGTCTCGCGGGCCTCGCCTTCAATATAGGCGGCCTGCCTGGGGAGCATTTTTTTAAAAAAACGTGCATCCCGATTGGCTGATTAGACAGCTGCAGGACGCCTACAGCTGCCTAAAATCGGGACGCACTTTTGGAGAATCAGGGCCATAGTGTCTGCATCTATGAGACAAACTTGATTCTTTTTGTTGCATAGAACTTTTTGGACCCCAGTTCGTTTACAAAAGTTAGATAGCTCTAAGTCTGATAGATGTTGGCACTGTAATCTGGAACCTGGGACTTTAGATCATTTAATTTTTTTCTGTCCTTGTATCAATGCGTTTTGGAAATCAATTTGGTCCCAAATTAATTCTCTATTAGAAAATCATGTAGCCCTATCCTATGATACAGTTTTATTTGGTACTTCTATGAGATTGAGAAGCCAAATTTCAGCAAATAATAATAAATTGCTATTAATAATGACAGGAGTTGCCATTCAGCATATTACTAGAAACTGGAAAGATTATACCAGACTCAATTACACCTTTTAGTGGAACTCATTATGCCATATATATAAAATGGAAAGAATAATTGCTTTACAAAAGGGGAATTATAATAATTTTAAGAAGATTTGGGGACCAGTGATAGCATTTTGTAATGATTAGACACCTTCTTACATAACAGAACATAGAAGGGGGGGAGGGTATTTAGAGTTATAATTTTTCCTATTTTTGTTTATAATATATGTAATATTGAATGAATTTAATACTATTGTTGGAAGGGATGGGAGGGGGAGGAGTTTTTATTTATATATTTATGCTGATGTTTGATTAGATTTTCAAGTGATTTGTATGATCTAATTGATATTTTCTTGTACACTTGTTGTAAGAAATGAAAATGAATAAAGATTTTGAAAAGAAAAACAAAAAAACAAGTTGATGTTCGGATAAATTTTGCTTTTTTAATGATTGTTAAAAGCCTTTGCTGCTAATCTCTTCATATCTTTGTCATTTTACTTCATTGTGAATCTGTTTCTTGTTTGCTTTTTGTCTTTAGAGTTTCAGAGAATTTATGACTGCTTGGACATTAAACTCATAGAAAGGGGTGAATCATTCTATCAGGAGATGATGACTGATGTGGTAAAGCTGTTTGAGGAAAAAGGTATAAAGTTTTCTGTGTTCCTCTCCAAGAAGAATCTCCATTCCTTGTGTGTGTTTCTAGTGCTCCCTTCTGCTAATGACTGTACCCGTTCATTTCAGCATTACCTGCATACTTGGTTACTGAGGACCTGGAGGAGTTGGCTTTATCTCTCTGAAAAGTTTGTGTTTCTTTGGCAGTCCTTTGGGAGCAAAGGAAAAGAATGTCATCTGAAGGTTGGGCCATCTCCCCTAGTAATCCTGGTAAAAGATAGTGGGAAGGGGAGCAGCCAGCATTAGTGTCTGTACCTGTACATTAGCTCAGACTGCTATCTCCCCCATTACAGGAACTCATGTCTGGCCCAGAAGTTTCCTTTTCAGCTAGCCCTTCTAATACAGAGAAGAGCTCCTCAGAGACTTTTCCTGAGCTAAGAAAGCTAAACTGAGAGTAGCAGCTTTCCTGCAGAAATTTACTGTAATATATAGAAATAAAACATAAAGGAAATAAAATTCCAACCAACTTAATACATTTTTAATTTAACTTTTGAAGCTCACCCTTCTTCGGATCAAAAATAAACAAATGTTGACAAATATCAGAATATATAAGTAAAATATAAAAGCATTCCAATGTCAATCTTACAGGAAGAGGGAGCAGGTGGGTAAGGTGGGAAACAGGGCGGCAGACTTTAGAAACAGAGAAAAATGAAGACCACATGACATATCCAGTCTGCCCATCAATACCATTTACTATCCCATCCTCTCCCTTAACGATCATGTGTACTCGTCCTAAGCTTTCTTGAATTCAGATATAGACTTCATTTGCATAAGAACATAAGAATAGCCCTACTGGTTCAGACCAACAGTCCATCAAGCCCAGTAGCTCGTTCCCATGGTGGCCAATCCAGGTCACCATAATCTGGCCAAAACCCAAGGGTAGCAACATTCCATGCTACCTTGTCTTTCTCAATAACAGACTTTTCCTCCAGGAACTTGTCCAAACCTTTCTTAAAACCAGCTACGCTATCCGCTCTTACCACAGCCTCTGGCAATGCGTTCCATCCAGAGCTTAACTATTCTCTGAATGAAAAAACATTTCCTCCTATTGGTTTTATTGTCTATGAGCCTTTTCATGGATGCTAACCCCCAAGGTGGACCCTAGCATCCGGTAACCATGATTCAGGTTATTCTTCCCAACATGCATCACTTTGCATTTGTCCACATTAAATTTCATCTGCCGAGGAAAATGGGATCCAAGATGGCCGACGGGACAGCTAGCTGAGCGTCCCGGTTAGATTCTCGTTTGAATCGTAGGCTTTTTTCCTTCGTTCTTCTTACCTTACAATGCCGAAAAGAAGGGGCCGAAGTGCCGCAATAGCCTCACGGCGCCCTGACCCCGCAAGAATCGGCAATATCGAGGACCTAATTCGTCGGATGCAGGAAGTATCAGCGGCAGCGTCGGCTTCACCGTTGGAGGCTCTCGTTGGTGAGCAAGAGGCAGTCTCCCCGGGATTGGAGATCTCGCTGAGCCCCGACGCTAGAGCACCTCCCCCTTTCCCCCAGAACACCAGTTCCCCTCGGGCAGTGGAGCCATCGGAGGTCGGTGAACTCCTGTCCCGTGAGGCTTTGGACAGCAGACAGGGGAGACTGGATTTGGACGCCTGTTCTGGGAATCCTGTTCTGGCTGAGGCACATAACAGCATGAGGGATTGCAGCTTCCAGGAGAACAGCATACAGGAGGAGAGGTCAGCTATATTAAATCTTTCTAATCAATCTGAACAATCTATTATAACAGAGAAATCCCGAGAAATAACTCTTGAGGCAATATGGGATCTAGTGGCGGACCTGGCAAAATCAATTAAACCTCAAATTTCTCAAATTGAATTAAAATTAAACACCCATGAAACAGATATTAAAAGTTTACAAACTGAAATGCAGGACCTTAAAGACTCAAATGTTGCCACTAAACAACTAAATGAAACATTAATGAGAGATAATACAAATATGAGAAGAAAATTAGAAGCTTTGGACAATCTTTCTCGTAATAATAATCTCAGGTTAATTAATTTTCCTAGAGTGGCAACAATACCTCCGAGAGATATGATAAAAAGGTATATGATAGAAATATTGGACATATCAGAAGAATTGCTTCCACCACTTTCTCAGGTTTATTATCTCCCTTCACGAAGGATCCAAGGACAAGGACAACACCAAGAACCACTACCATCGTCAGAGGCCCAACAGAATTTAAATGTTTCACTGATGTTGGAACAATCGGATAAGGAAATAGCGACGCCTGCAACTTTACTTCTTACTGTTGCCTTAGCACCAGATAAAAACTGGTTGCTGAAACTTTACTTTAAAAATAAGCTAAAAGAATTTTTGGGATTTAAAATACAAATATTTCCGGATCTGGCACGAGATACCCAGAAGCGTCGTCGTGAATTTCTGATTTTGAAGCCGGGAGTTATTGCTCTTGGAGCTTCCTTCTTCTTAAGACACCCATGTAAATGTGTGATATTATATCAAAAGCAAAAATATGTCTTCTTTGACCCTATACAGCTGACAACATTCCTGTCAGCTGCACACCTGAAAGCTGGGACAATGACAACATGAATGCTCATTGTTTAATTTAATTTGTTCACTTCCTTCAGCTGACTATATCCCTGTTTTTCTTCTTCTTTATATTTCAATGATTCTTTTTTTGCTCACTGTTTTACATCTTGGATCCTTGAATTGAGGACTTGAGGAGGAGATCATAGATATTTCTTTTTTTTTGATGTGATAGTGATTAATGTTACTTTGGAATTTATTTTTTCCTTATGGCTTCTCCTTTCTGTACAAGTGTATACTTGATATGTTTTTGAAAAATTGATAAAGAAATAAATTAAAAAAAAATTTCATCTGCCATTTGGATGCCTAGTCTTCCAATTTCCTAAGGTCCATCTGCAAGTTTTCACAATCCGCAAGCGTTTTAACAACTTTGAACAGTTTAGTGTCATCTGCAAATTTAATCACCTCACTCGTCGTTCCAATTTCCAGATCATTTATAAATAAGTTAAATGGCATCGGTCCTAGTACAGACACCTGCGGCACTCCACTATTTACTCTCCTCCATTGAGAAAAATGACCATTTAACCCTACCCTCTGTTTTCTGTCCGATAACCTAATCAACAACTGAGCTTTGCCACCTATCCCATGACACTTTAATTTTCTCAGGAACCTCTTGTGAGGAATTTTATCAAAAGCTTTCTGAAAATCTAGATACACTACATCAACCTTTATGGCTCACCTTTATCCACATGTTTATTCACATCTTCAAAGAAGTTGAGCTAATTTGTGAGGCAAGATCTCCCTCGACTGAACCCATGCTGACTCCACCTCATTTGTCTTAGTGTTCTACAATTTTATTTTTTATAATTGTTTCTACCATTTTGCCTAGCACTGAGGTGAGGCTTACCGGTCTGTAATTTCCCGGTTCTGCCCTGGAACCCTTTTTAAATAATTGGCGTAACTTTGGCCACTCTCTAATCTTCAGGTACTACAGACGATTTTAGCAACAGGTAACAGATCCCTAACAGTAGGTCAGCAATTTCATGTTTAAGTTCTTTTAGTACCAGAAGGTCATTCCATGCATTTATCATCCTTTTGCTGAAGTATTTCCTTAAATTCTAAGTCTGTCCCCTTTTACCTTCAACATGTGACTCCATTTTTAAATGAGCCTTATTGGTTGCCTGTCAAGCAGCAGGTTGCTTGTTCATTTGGGACTCTATCATGATTCATCTTATTATCTGCATGAATGCCTATATGAGTATGTACTTTTTAGACACTACGTCAGGGATGTCCAACCTGCGGCCCAGTGAAGTATTTTGTATGGCCCCGGTCAAGGGTGATGCAGCATTTTCCTTTGCTGCCCCTGGGTGTTTACCATCTTGCCGGCTCCCTCCTGTGTCTTACTGCAGCGTTTGCAAGTTTGTGCGGCCCCAGATACTCTTGGGTCACATGGCCTCCACAGTTCATGTCACACCCTTCGCACGTCTTCACCTGTACACTCCTCAATGGACCCTAGCTACCCAGTGGTCCCAAGTGACGGATCCTTGCTCACGACACATATCTGTGACATCATCTCTTCGTCAGTCTCTACAATAGTGGTTGATATCCTCAAATCTCTCCAGAGGTCTTCTGTTCCATCTACCTCCTCATCAACTGGTCATCACCACCGACGCCTCCCCTTATGCCTGGGGAGCTCATTTGAACGATTTCCAAACTCAAGGACTTTGGACAGCCCAGGAAATGAAGCATCACATCAATTTCCTAGAACTCAGAGCGATGTTTTATGCCCTCAAGGCCTTCCAACATCTTCTCTTTCCTCAGGTTCTCCTGCTGTGCACAGACAATCAAGTTGCGATGTACTACATCAACAAGCAGGGTGGGACAGGCTCTCGCATCTTGTGCCAGGAAGCCCAGAAGATTTGGGCTTGGGCCACAGATCACCACCTATTCCTGAAAGCTATCTACATTCAGGGAGAACAGAATTCTTTAGCGGACAAGCTCAGCAGAATTCTCCAGCCTCACGAATGGACACTCGATCCTTTAACTCTACAGTCCATCTTCGCTCAGTGGGACACTCCTCAGATAGACCTCTTTGCAGCAAAGTTTCTCCCTAAGGTTGTCTCTGAATTCCATCTCAACCAATCCATTGTTCTGCCTGTCTTCTTTCCGAAACCTCACTCTCATTCTGGGGAACAGGCTCTGCATACTTTGGATTGTAAGAGGGCTCTAGCTTACTATCTAGAGCGTACGAAACCCCACAGATCAGTTCCCCAACTCTTTCTGTCCTTTGATCCGAATAAATTGGGATGTCCTGTTTCTAAACGTACGTTGTCTAATTGGCTGGCAGCGTGCATTTCATTCTGTTATGCTCAGACCGGACTGACACTGGAAGGTTCTGTCACGGCCCATAGAGTCCGAGCGATGGCAGCATCTGTAGCTTTCCTCCGTTCCACTCCTATTGAGGAAATCTGCAAGGCTGCTACTTGGTCCTCAGTTCATACTTTTACATCTCATTATTGTCTGGATGCATTCTCCAGACGGGATGGACACTTCGGCCAATCTGTTTTGCAAAATTTGTTTTCCTAATGGCCAACCTTCCCTCCATCCCTCTTTTTGTTAGCTTGGAGGTCACCCATCAGTCAAGAATATGCTGCCTGCTTGTCCTGGGATAAAGCACAGTTACTTACCGTAACAGGTGTTATCCAGGGACAGCAGGCAGATATTCTTGCGTCCCACCCTCCTCCCCGGGTTGGCTTCTTAGCTGGCTTATACTAACTGGGGACCGCGCGCCTCTGTCGGACGGGAAGGCACTCGCGCGTGCGCAGTGCGGCCTACTAGAACTTTCCAAGTTCTTAGAGTGCAATCACTCTAAAATTGTCCGTACCGGGGCTCCGTCGGTGCCGTCACCCATCAGTCAAGAATATCTGCCTGCTGTCCCTGGATAACACCTGTTACGGTAAGTAACTGTGCTTTCTCTGGCCATCACCTTGGCTCGCTGGGTTTCTTAGTTACAAGTTCTGTCCTGCTGGACCCATTTCTGTGTTTCACAAAGGTGGGAATATTTATTTGTACCATTCTTCTTTTTTCTCATTTCACGTGAATTAGACCTTGCTTCTCCCTTCCTCTGTTAGGGAGATTATGGGTCTGAGTTTCCTTGTCTCAGATGTCTAGATGTTTGCAGAGTCCTAATGAGATATCTTGTAAAGACTTGTGACTTTCAAGTGATGCCCAAAATAGGTCAGGCTACCTCTACAGTAACTACTTCATGTTGGCTAATCATGATTTCTTCCACCTATATTTTGGCAAACAGTCCCCCTCCATAGCTGCTTCTTGGGCAGAGCTCAGAGCAGTTTCTCTGTTAAATGTTTGTAAAGCAGTGACATGGTCTTCTCTCCACACCTTTTAAACATTATCGCTTGCATGTTGCAGCCAGAACAGAGACTACCTTTGGGCTTCATTGGTGGTGGCTGGAATCTCTAAATCTCTTCCTTCTTGAAAACTGTTTTATTACATCCTGCAAGTTCTGAACTGATGACTCTAAGGAAGAAGAAATTTGATTTTATCTGCTAATTTTTTTCTTTATTCCCCATCAAATCAATCCAGGTTAACTGCCTCTTATTTCTCTGCAACGTAGATAAGTGTTCTTAAAGGAATGAAGTTCTATTAATTAGTTAGTTTTCAGGGGTTTTCACTGCTTTATTAGTTGAAGTACTGAAATAGTGGAGCTGCACAGAGTACTTATAGGGCAGTCACACTTTCTGCATTTTTCTATCTCCATCTGCTGGCTGATGTGTGCAACACTCTGCAAGTTCTGGACTGATCTGATGGGACTAAAGGAAAGAAAATGAGCAGGTAAAATCTAATTTCTTCATATGGAAGACCTGATGGATGCATATTATGGTCTTCCAGGTGATCAGTATGCTCATTTACAGCCAATGGACTTGTTCAGAATTAACTTTGTATGCAGTAAATAAAAAGCTCCTTCTGTTTCCCTGCAGGCTTTGTCCAGGATGATGAGGGGCGGAAAATTGTGTTCCCCCCAGGATGTTCCATACCCTTAACAATTGTGAAATCTGATGGTGGTTACACATATGACACGTCAGACCTTGCTGCTGTACGTCAACGGCTATTTGATGAAAAGGGTGACATCATTATCTATGTGGTAGACAGTGGTCAGGTGAGTGAGCAAATATCCAGGCTTTTCAACTGTCTTATATAGGGATGGTAATAGCTCAGTAAGATTGCTAGAAGGTTATTACAGTACAGATGGAATATACAACTTTTCTTGTCAATCTGGGTCCTCTGTGCATCAGAAATAAAGCCAGAGGGTAACCATTTTAAAAAATCTGTTCATCTGATATATCACACTATAATTCTGCAGACAGTGTATCCTTCCAAAGAACTTAAAATTTGAGCCAGTTTTCAAGTGGAATTATGCTTTGGTTACTGGGTGCAAAGCAAAAAGCACAAAGGGTTAAGTTTCATGCAGTCAACCTTTTAATTTGTTGGTGGACAGAAACCATCTCTGCAACAGCATACCGTTAGTGTCTACTTAGCTCACTTGAAGAAACTGTTTCTGTTTGAATTACAACATTGGCATTATCTCTACACTGGATGATTTTCCTCTATCTATTGACCCCTGATGCAGTTGAGTGTGCCACAACATGGCTCAGGTCGGATCTACCTGCAGCTCCTTGTGACTCTGAGCAAGTCATTAACACTTCATTGCTCCAAGTACAAAATAAGTATCTGTCTAAAATATGTAAACTGCTTTGATTGTAATCACACAGAAAAAAGCAGTATACAAGTCCCATCCCCTTACTATGCATCAAATGTTAAATCTTGTGTCTGTGACATTTATTGATTACATTTTGGCAGAATGTAATTAAGTTATTGATACAGAAATATTTTGACAATTTTAATATCCTTAAAGTCATCAAGATGTTTTCTTGCCCCTTGCAGTCAGTTGTGTTGAAGGCTTTGAAGTATGAGATATGTCCCAGCTTGGCTCAGTTAATCAGTGGAGTGGTTTTCCATATTTTAAAGATAGTTACTGAAACCTATCTAGAAAAGTGGATTCTGCAGGAGATAAGTACTTTGTCTTGATAGTCCAGCTTGTTAACACCCTACATTCTTTGCCAGGATTCTAGAGAAAGTAGTTTTAAATTAACTGACAGATTTCGTTGATGAACATGATATGTTTGATCCTTATCAATGTGGGGTGTGGCATGCAGATAGCACAGAGATCTAGTCTGAATGAGATTTGCCAAGGTACTAACTTTGTGCTGGTCTTACTGGATAGAATGTCCACCTTTGATACTTGAAATCATGATGGCTTGCATAGGCAGGAATAGTGTGGTTCAGTTTTTATAATCTGACAAGTCCAAAAAAATTGTGTCAGTTTTTCTGATGTTTGCCTTTGCTACCTGCTTTACCTCTCCCTGTTTTTAGATTATTAAATGAGAGGGGCATTAACCACATAATTTATGCTGATGATGATAATTTTTGTCCCTGGCTATGGTTGTGATTCCCATGGATGAGATACATACTGGGCTATAATCTTTTTAGGAAGGGACAGATATGGTGGAGAAGCTCTCTATGTGAGGCTTCCTTCTGTAGTTGGAACTGTGTGGGGCCAATAGGTCTCATGAGGCTAGAGAACCATGCTTAGTTCAGATATGAATAATAAGATATTGATAAAGAGGGAGGGTGGGGGGGTTTATTTTAATCATCTTATAATATAAATAATTTATTAATATATCTTGTTGTATTATATGCAGTTGCATAAGGAAGGGGAGGGGATGGGTTTATAATTGAGAAATAGTTGATATACTTATTAAATATTATATACTGCTTCAAGATTATAGTAAAAGATTATATAATGATACGTTATATATATAGTAATGTATGAAGGAATATCAAGTGTGTACGTAATGAAATTTTATAAATTTAAGTGATACACTTGTTGTTATGTGAAAAATGAATAAAAAAAACTTTAAAAAAAACAAAAAACAGATATGAAGAGAAATCCAGCAGAGGAAGAGGAGTGCTACTCACTCAGGAGTTCTTGTTGACTGAGAGAGAAGAAGAGAATATAGGGGGATCACAGGAGACAAGAAAATTCTGATGGCACAGGGGTAGGACAGATGAGGCCCCAGCTGGTGACAATGGTGATGTCAAAACTTTCAACATGACCATTCTACTACATTCCATATCATATCAGTCTTCTGTTTTTTCCACATTCAATTTTGTGTAGCACTGCAGTACACCTTGTCACGGCCACATCTGGAGGGTATCTAAGCGTGCATGGATGATATCACACACATGCGTTTAAAGTCATCGGCCGACGTCCAATCACGCTCAGAGGCCCTCTAGATGCGGCCCTAATTTAGTGTGCCGGGACTAAAAAAATATTTGCGAGACACTGGTTTACCTTTATGTAGATTGCTATGCTGTACAGGGCCATGGTGAGACCTCATCTTGAGTACTGTGTGCAATTCTGGAGGCCACATTACAGTAAAGATGTGTGCAGAATTGAATCGGTTCAGCGGACGGCCACCAGGATGATCTCGGGGCTCAAGGGTCTCTCGTACGAAGAGAGACTGAACAAATTGCAGCTCTACACTCTCGAGGAACGTAGGGAGAGGGGAGACATGATCGAAACATTTAAGTACCTCACGGGACGTGTCGAAGTGGAAGATGATATTTTCTTTCTCAAGGGACCCTCGGCCACAAGAGGGCACCCGCTCAAACTCAGGGGAGGAAAATTTCATGGCGACACCAGAAAGTATTTCTTCACAGAGAGAGTGGTTGCTCATTGGAACAAGCTTCCAGTGCAGGTGATCGAGGCAGACAGCATGCCAGACTTTAAGAATAAATGGGATACCCATGTGGGATCCCTACGAGGGTCAAGATAAGGAAATTGGGTCATTAGGGCATAGACAGGGGGTGGGTAAGCAGAGTGGGCAGACTTGATGGGCTATAGCCCTTTTCTGCCGTCATCTTCTATGTTTATGTTTCTATGTTTCTATCCATTTTAAATAGGACTATTGAATTTGTAGCTGTTAGCTTAGTGCCCTTTTATTTACATGTTTTAAAAAGTAAACATATGAATTAGCATACACACAGTCACATAGTTACTGTGCTAGCATGACTGTGTGCTCTAATTCACATGCTAACTGCATAGGGTGTGGGGAATGGGCATGGACTAAACTAAACTAAACCTTCATCTCTATAAAGATAGAGCTCGACACGGTTTACTACACTTTGCAATTACGTATGGTCATTTACCATGAACTAATTCACCTTCTCACCTAGCACTTACTGCTTCCTAGCACTGCTTGTCTCTGAGCTCTGAGAGAGTTTTTTTCATCATGTCTGATTAATCCTGCTAATCATTTTCTGGCTGGTTTGTTTTTTGTTTTTTTAGTCTGTGCACTTCCATACAGTGTTTGCAGCAGCTCGGATGGCTGGCTGGTATGATCCCGCTGTGACAAGAGTGGAGCACGCTGGTTTTGGAGTTGTGCTGGGAGAAGACAAGTAAGTGTTTAAACCTAACGAGTACAGCCAGAGACTTAAAGGGGCTCATTTTTGAAACAGAAAATAAATCCAAAAGATGGCATTAAATGGCATAGGGTTTGGTTTCCCTGAGAGCTTCATTAAGATGGTAAGAGTCCTATATTTGAACCCTTCTACTAAACTTCCCATGAATGACATATGTTCTCTGACCTATTTTACCCGATGAGAGGCATCAGACAAGGGTGCCCATTATCACCTCTGTTGTTCAATATAGCATTAGAACCACTGTTAATAGCAATAAGATCCAACTCCAGCGTCATTGGTTTACAAATAGATGACCTGTCTATTAAATTATCAGCTTATGCAGATGATGTCCTGATCTACTCTACTTTGGACTCTATACCGCACATCCTAAGAAATAGGTGATTTTAGGAGTCCAATCTTCCCCACCAAGTGAGTTTTAATGGAGACCATTGCATCGTGATAAGTTTGATTATTTTGAGGATATGATCTTCATTGAAGGATCTGGTTTCCTCAATAGTGGAGCCAAAGAAGATTCCTAAATATTTCAACTGAGAGGGAGAGTATTTGAGACCAATGACATCACCACAAGGGGCAGCATTCAAAGGCATAACCTCAGTCTTTGTAGTATTGAGTTTGTATCCTGAGAGGAGCACATAGCTATCAATAGATTCTCTCAATGCTACCTTTTTTATTTCCCCTCAAAACATATGCAAAGATTGAATCATTGCTGGTGGAATTCTTATGGAATCATAAGGTCCCCCGAATTGCTCTAAAGTAACTAAAATGCGCTAAAAACAAGGGTGGTGTGAACTTTCCTAGCATGTATGACTACCACATTGCTTTCCTAGGAAGACAAGGCTCACAATGGTTATTGGAATCTAAACGTCAGATTACCCCCACTTGGCTACAATTGGAGCATAAGCTGTATAATAAAGACTTCTTGCTATTCTTTCCTACCTCCTCATAGTATTACACAGGACAACCTGGTTTTGATATCAACTGCATCGGCTCTAAAGCATTTGGATGCAATATCAAATGGAGCTCTACTACTCAATCCTCCATTTGGCTTAATCCTCTAGTGAAAATTCAGGGGCAACATATTGAATGGAAATCATGGATTGAGGCTGGAATCTGGTCGGTATCACATGTATTTCATGATATGATGTCTGACTTTGCTACCTCAGTTTTTTCGCTGGTTTCAATTGCAGCACTATATTCAGGCATTCATGAACAAAGAATTCATCTCTAATGACACACCATCAATTCTTAACCGGTATGCAGTATTTAGCTTAAAGAGAGGTGAAGTTTCGGCCTAGTACAAATTGTTGAAGAAAAATAAATTCAAGTTTTCTGGGGCTCTGTATGATGGGAGAATATATGGCTCAACTCCTTTGACTCATTACAAGCAGCAGTGATTAAACAACTGGTTCTTTTCCTTTATCAAAGGCATATTGGACTCCGTACAAACTTTCCAAAGTTTCTTCAACCACATCTAATCTATGCTGGTCCTGCTCTGCACAGATTGATACGCGCGACCATATGTTATTTCATTGTAGCTTATTACAACCCTATTGGTCACCCTGCATGACATAGACATCTCTAAATAGAGACAACTTTATATAAAGCTAAGTAAATTTAAGCTAATTAAGCTCTTGATAAGTGACAAAAATGAATAAATAGACCCAGTGACGATTTGTCACGTAGAGCTCAGAACAGTGAGAAGTTTTTGAGTTCTGAGTGGTGACGCTGAGGGCCTAAGAAGATTGTATGTAAAGGCTGCTAATTAAAGCAGGGAAAAAGTTCCTTGTTTTGTGAAAATATTAAATTTAGATATAACACTGCCTGGCCTCTGTTTGTAGTCTTCAATAAGCGCTGGTAATCCAGCTAAGGAGGAAGAGCTGCTTGTTGGGTTCACAATAGAGATCATGAAATCTCTGACAAAAGCAGTTCAGAAACTCTCTTTAGCAATGACAGTAAATCTGAGAGAGTGAGATCATACTCCACTTGGCCTGGCCTAGGAGTAAGGTTCATTGCTGTCATGGAGAAATTGTCCACTCAATTCACTTCCTGTTTCCGCAGTCCATTAAGAAGAAAAAGATGGTTCTCCAGGACTTTGATATGTGTATAAGTAGAAGAGAGAAGGGCAGAATGAAAGAAAACTGGCTTGAACGCAGAGGCACAGAAATTTGTGTGTACAACCTTTGAAATATTAGACAGCGCTGTTCTGGTGGGGGTGGGAAAACAATCATTGAAATTCCACTTCCTGCAAGCGTCTTAGACATCATTTTTCTTTGTGCTTTCAGGAAGAAGTTTAAGACTCGATCAGGTGAAACAATTCGTCTCATGGATCTACTGGAAGAAGGACTGAAAAGATCCATGGACAAACTGAAAGAAAAAGAGAGAGATAAAGTAAGAACTACTGTATTGTCTTGTGATCTAAAGTAGAGATGCTTTGAGAATGCTTTTACTTCATGTTGGAGAATGGAGATGTGATGTTAATATGGTAGCTTGACCACTTTAATTTTTTTCTTGCATGCATACATCTCTGGCTATAACCTCTATAATGCACACAGAAGAACAGGCCAAACACATGAAGAAAGACCTGGTGAAACTTGAAGAATGATCTGAAATTTGGCAGCTAAAATTTAATGCTAAGAAATGCAAGGTCATGCATTTGGGCTGCAAAACCCAAGGGAACAGTACAGTTTAGGGGGTGAAGAACTTATGTGCATGACAGAAGAGTGGGACTTGGGTGTGACTGTATGTGATGATTTTAAGGTGGTTGAAAAGGTGGCGGTGAAAGCTAGAAGGATGCTAGGTTGCATAGGGAGAGGTATGGCCAGTAGGAAAAAGGAGGTATTGATGCCCCTGTATAAGACTTTAGTGAGACCTCATTTAGAATATTGTGTACAATTCTGGAGACCATACTTTCAAAAGGATATAAACAGGATGGAGTCGGTCCAGAAGAGGGCTACTAAAATGGTATGTGGTCTTCGTCATAAGGCATAATGTGGACAGAGTTAAAGATCTCAATCTGTATACTTTGGAGGAAAGACGGAAGAGGGGAGATATGATAGAGACATCTAAATACCTACATAATGTAAATGCGCATGAGTTGAGTCTCTTTCATTTGAAAGGAAACTCTGCAATGAGAGGGCATAGGATGAAGTTAAGAGGTGATGGGCTCTGGAGTAATCTAAGGAAATACTTTTTTACAGAAAGGGTGGTAGATGCATGGAACATTCTCCCAGAAGAGGTGGTGGAGACAGAGACTGTGTCTGAATTCAAAAGGGCCTGGGATAGGCACGTGGGATCTCTCAGAGAGAGAAAGAGATAACGGTTATTACAGGGAGTTTGTACATATCCTTAACAATGATGTGCAGGTGATTCATAAATTTTTAAAGTTTAAATTAAATCTCTTCACCTTTTGCACATGTGTTTTTGCACTTGCTTCTCTTCAGATACAAAGTAAACAGGAACAAATGTATTGTGTCACTGGTTGCATTTTTGAAGGGAAACCTCAGAAGGTGTTTCTCTTTGAAAGTAAGCTTGCATTCTTCTGGGTATTGTAAAATTCCAGACCTCCTGTTGCCCATTGCATTTTCTGTAGTGGAAATAAACTTAATTAACAAAGAGGAAAAAAAAAAACCACAACCCGGTAAACATACCTATGTTTTCAATTAAAGGTATTAACTCCAGAAGAATTAGAAGCCGCCAAGGAAGCTGTTGCATTTGGCTGTATTAAGTACGCCGATCTCTCTCACAATCGACTGAATGATTACATATTCTCTTTCGATAAAATGTTGGATGACAAGGGAAACACTGCTGCTTACTTGCTGTATGCCTTTACCAGGATCAGGTAAGTTCAGGGACTTAAAAGGGATGTTGATTTAGCTCACCTTTTCAGTAGCAACTCAAGGCAAGTTATATTTACACAGGGCTTACAGTCTAGAGTAGGGGTGTCCAATGTCGATCCTCGAGGGCCGCAATCCAGTCGGGTTTTCAGGATTTCCCCAATGAATATGCATTGAAAGCAGTGCATGCAAGTAGATCTCATGCATATTAATTGGGGAAATCCTGAAAACCCGACTGGACTGCGGCCCTCGAGGACCGACATTGGACACCCCTGGTCTAGAGGAAGAATACTCTCTTATGTTAACAGGCAGAGATGTATCCCAAAAGATAGAACCTTACAATCTCTGTGCAAGTTATTTCTTAGTGACTGCTCTCTCAGCTGTTCCTAACAAATAAAGCCATTACCTTTGTTCACCCTAAGTTATGTTTCTTTGAAGTATACGCCTGGGGAATCAGAGATTCTCTTTAACCTTTTATGTACTCCACCAAAGATTTACAGTATTGTAATCCCTCTTAAGAACCTAGTGGGTAACCTTTGATAACTCGTTCTTTTTCTTCCCTCAGATTTCTAGCATAGTTGCCAAATATGTCTACACTTGAGAAAATGTTCCCTTCAGTCCATACTGTGGAACCCTTTTCTCACCCTACTGCAGCTCTCTCTACTATGGCCTCCCTCTATGTTGGTCCAGAAGACTTATAATTAATTCAGAATACAACCATTAAAATATGTCAGAACATTGACTAGCTGTGGGCTTTAGCATCATATGCAAATATTCATCCATTACCCATCAGATCTTGCAATACAGAACTCCAGCAATTCTGTTTGATCTTCTTCCACCATATAAACCACACCATACTCTTCGGTCCTCCAATCAACACCTCCTCACTGTTCCATCACACCACTGTATTTGGTTGGATAAAATCTGTAATTCTTGTTTTAGCATAATAGAACATCCCTTTGGAATGATTTGCCCCTCTCACTCAGAAATGAATCATCATTCTCCAAGTTTAGAAGTTCTCTCAAGATTCATCTTTTTATTCAGGCATTCCCACTGTTTATTATATGCAATGACCAGTTTATTATGTGAGGCCAAAAACAAAAAACAACTCACTTCTTGCTTCTCTCCTATTCCTCCTTTAAGCAAAGTTATAATTAAAGATATTTTCCCCATTTGTGCTTCCTTCCACATGTGGTCCACGTTTGCCTCTCTGTCTTGTTATAATCTTTCCTTTGCCTCATTAATTATGTAAACTGCTTAGCTGTTATGATTCATGGTATATCGAAATAATTGAAATTGAACTGAAAGTTAGTAGGTGAATCTAGATGCCGGATTTTTTTGTTGTTGTTGTTGTTATTCACTGAAAATAGCTCAGTTTTTAGTTGGCTGCAGACAGTTGCTTGGCAGAATTGTAGATCTGCTGCTATTGTTTACAGAGGTTGCAAGGAAATGGTGACATACGAGTAAACAGCCCAAAGCAACAGGTCACTAAGGGCTAGATGCACTAAACACAGTCGCTAAGACCATGCTATTGGCCAATTGTGGAACAGCAATCAATGCTTCAACAGGTTTCCATGCAAATTATTTGTATGGAGGTTCGCCATAATCCCCGACGGACCAGTCTTAGAGTGATTGGAAAAATAATTGTAACATCATCTTAAATGAAATTCCCCTAAGCATGCTATAAAAAGATGATCAGATGATTCTAACAGGTGGTATGATACCGAATTACTAGGGATGAAATGAGTAGTACGTCACCTTGAGAAAGGGGTTTAGTGCTCAGAAAAGCTGACCAAAAAAGGCTTCTAATATGAAATAATAATAGAAAAATTCTACCTTATGCAGTAAGTAATAAGCATGGAAATTACTGGTATGTTAAAAAAAAACTGTGGTAGTAATTGCAAAATGTCTCCGTTCCTGAAAGGTGGTTGGATTACTTACAGACAAAAAATGAGACAAAGCTGCTGGCAAAAAACACAGTCTAGTAGTCCCCAACCCAGCCTATGGATCCCCCCCATAGTCTAATGGTCTCTTCCTTTCTCCAATCTGATAGATAGGGTAGCAGTAAATGAAATTTATTTCAAAGGAATAAAAATATCTGTGAAGGATATGTCCTGGGGCCAATTCTGTTCAATATCACTTTCTGAATGTCTGGCGGCAGTTCTCGTGGGACTCACGAGAACTGCCAGCAGCCATTCAGAAAGTGGCACAGGGCCAAGTGGGAGCGCAGAAAGCGCGCGCCTGATTTCCATGCCCCTGACTTGTGCGCCTGCTGCCAGAAATAGTACGGAGCCGTCGAGGGAGGGAAGGAAGAATTTTAAAAGGTATGGGGTTTAAAAAAAAAAAAAAAAAAGGAATATATCTAGGTTGGGCTTCCAGGATGATATTTTTGCACAACATCCACATTTGATGTTAACTTTTATTTAACCTTTGCAACTACTTTTAGGGTTTTTTTGTGTGTGTGAGGGTGGGGGGGTTGGGAGGGGTTTGCGGTGGGGTGGTGGATTGACTATATCCCTCATTTTGTCGTCTCCTTTTTGAAAGTTAAATGGTAACATAGTAGATTTCCTATATGCATGGCTTAACAAGGCAGAGTACGTGTAGGGACAGGTCTGAGAGTCCTCAGACAATTGTTTGAACTTTTGCTGCATTAACTCGAGTTCAAAATGAAAGCTGCTTCTTAAAACATTCATCGCCTTTGGTTATTCTAAAGAGAGGCTAATTCATGAATGCAAGTAAGGGGTTTATGGAATATAATGTCAGGTAGGATGTAAAGAAGCAGAACTCGCTGAGTCAGTCTGTTCAGTGATGGAAGTAGAACTCATTTTCTTTGGCAGGTCCATAGCTCGCCTGGCTAACATTGATGAAGAGATGTTGCAGAAGGCTGCTCAGGAAACAGAGATACTATTGGAACATGAGAAGGAGTGGAAGCTTGGCAAGTGTATTCTGAGATTCCCTGAGATCCTACAGAAAATCCTTGAGGACTTGCTCTTGCACACCCTCTGTGACTACCTCTATGAGCTGGCAACTACCTTTACTGAGTTCTATGATAGCTGTTACTGCGTGGAAAAGGACAGACAAACTGGTGAGTACAATTCAGATAATGCCCACCTAAATCATCACCATGGTGGGTACTGCATCAGCTGTTACAAGTGGTGCACATGTCCTGGAGGAGGAGATGTGTTTGTTTTATGTATACAAGCACTATTATTTAGGAGTTTAAATTCTTGCAAGATCCTATTTAAATATTCAAAAACAAATTTATAACTGTAGGATATATTCCCTCCCAAATTCTTGGTCTTGGTGAATAGAGCCCAGGGTACATTTCATTACTGCTGAGCCGCTTTGAACGTTGATCAGCATTTCAAGTTGAGGTGTCTGAGTGCCTGCGGATATTCAGATAAGTGCCTGGCTTTTCAACTTACTACTGTTATTCAAAATACAAGGGACGTGGGAGTGTGATGACGGTCCCCATGAAAACTTCCCAGCGGCTCGTTTGCAGGAGTTCTGGGAACTGAACATTTCACATTCACAAAGTGATTGTTTGTAGTACTTTGATTTTTTTTGGGGGGGGGCCAATTTGTGAGGGAATACATCCTACAGTTAGAAAATTTGTTTTTGTTTTGTATATGACATGTTGGTCAGTAGAAAAGAATAGGGTAGTATTGGACTGGCCAAGTGGCTCAGTGATCGTGGCTGATGCTGCGGTACAGAAGACCTGGGCTTGATTCCCATGGCAGGCTTCTCTCTAAGATGGCTGGTGGGACACTGCAGAGGTAGCATTCACAGACCTTTGAACCTTCCACTGCTGTACAATATTGACACCTAGTGACTAGGCTGTGGTCTATGGCCTTTGATTAAGGACTAATGGCTGGGCTATATTTGGGGGGGAGAAAAGTTCTCGGTAGTTGTGACTCATGGTACTGTAGTCTAGCCCCTGCTAGGCTAAAAAGAAAGAAGTCTGAGATCAGAAAACAGTATGAAACTATGTTAATCTCCCACATTAAGATTGGTGCGACTATGTTATCTGTAGCAGGTGTAATGCTGTGGAATACCCTGCCAGGAATTTTGCGTTGGTGTGCTGCTAGACTGAATTCTAAGAAAATGTTAAAAACCCAACTGTTTGTGAAGGCTTTTTTGAGTTGAAATTTTATATTCAAACTGGATGTCTCTGTCTTGCTGCATGTTGTACCTTGAGCGCTGACCCCCTGATTCTATAAAACTGGGCACCAAATTGTACATTTGGCACACTAATTTGTGTGCATAACTTTGGGCTGCTAACCGGAGTTAATAGCTAATTATTGGTTAGTTGGCAGTAATTGTCATCAATTAGTCGCTCACGCAACTGCCCTTGTTCACTATTCTAGAAGTTGTGCGCTCAGTTTCTTTTGCAAGGAGCTTCTAGGGAGCATGGATAAGTCAGGCATGTGGCAAGGAATTAGGCATGCAGGTTATGGTATACTTGGAGTTAGGCATCTGCCAACAGTTAGGCTCAAGCACTTAAGAACATGAGAATAGCCTTACTGGATCAGATCAGTGGTCCATGTAGCCCAGTATCCCATCTTCACGGAGGCCAATCCAAGTCACAAGTACCTGGCAAAAACCCAAATAACTGCAGCAGTCCACACCACCGATCCAGGGCAAGCAGTGGCTTCTCCAATGTCTGTCTCAACAGCAGTTTATGGACTTTTTTAAAACCAGCTACGATAACCGCTCTTACCACAGCCTCTAGCAATGCATTACAGAGCTTAACTATTCTCTGTAACTTCATCGAGTGGCCCTAGTCTTTGTAAATCCTGATGTAGTAAAACATCAATCCACTTGTACCCATTCTACTCCACTCAGGATTTTGTAGACTTCAGTCCTATCTCCCCTTAGCCATCTCTTTTCCAAGCTGAAGAGCCCTAACCTCTTTAGTCTTTCCTCTTAAGAGCGGAGTTTCATCCCCTTTATCATCTTGGTCGCTCTTCTTTTCTAGTGCTGCTGTATCTTTTTTGAGATAAGGATACCAGAACTGAATGCAATACTAATACAGAGGCATTATAAGTTTCTTTGACATGGTGTGTACTCATGCCTAAAGTTAAACACAGAAGTGAAGACTTCAGCATGGAACTGCCATTATAGAATACTAGCGTATATGCTGTTATAGAATTCACACTTAACTTGCATCAATCCTGTCACCTTGAATCTACCCTTGTGCAGTTTTGGTCTCTGAAGGGAAAGAAATACGATAGAGATTTATAAAATCAAGAGTGGAATGCAATAGGTAAATGCAAATCAATTGTTTAGTCTTTCAAAAATCCAAAGATTGGGAGACACTATGAATTTACTAACTGGCACATTTAAAATAAATCAGAAAAAATATATTTTCACTCTGTGCACAAACTCAAATTAATTTCTAGAGTGTGTGATAAGAGCTGTTATAGTTAGGTTTAAAATAAAAGGATTGGAGAAGTTTATGAAAGAAAAACTCATAAACCACTATTGGCAAGGTAGAGCTGGGAAGAAATCACTGTCTATCCTTGGGAATATTATGAATTTATCTCTTTTTGGGATTCTGCAAGTTAAATTGTGATCTGGACGTTTGGCTGGCCCAGTTTGGCAATTCTTATAGGAAGTGTGGTGACTCAAGGGTTCATATAATTACCAAGGATTGCCTTGAGCAAACTTCCAAGACCCCCAAATGGATACTTTTATTTAAAACTATCTAAAATATCCTACATTATTTTGATGCAAGAGCATTTGCTGAGGCCTGGAGTGTAGGTAACACTGTATATTTTGTCCTTGCAGGTAATATTGTGAAGGTGAACATGTGGCGAATGTTGCTTTGTGATGCCACTGCTGCCATCATGGCAAAGGGCTTTGACATCTTGGGAATTAAACCTGTGCAAAGGATGTGATCATCTCCATGTTGTCTAACTTTATTTTCTAGTCCTATAAAAATTATAGACCTATATAAGGATCTAAATTCCCTCATTGTGATCTCATCGAAGGAGCACAATCAACTAATAAAGATATTGCTAAGATTGTGTTTACTGCCTTTTTATTTTTTTTCAACCAAACAAAACATTTCAAAGAAGTTATACATAAGGGGGTTGGGAATGTCCATCTGTCTATCGAGAGAGAAAATAATGCTCTGAAAATTTAATAAAAATGGGACCAAAATGACACAAAAATATAACAATAATAAAGTTAATAGTTGAACAAAATTTAGTAGGTCCAATGAAGAGCTGACACATAAAGCCAGGGACCATGAAAATTTATTGAGTCCATGGTGGTGCCACTGAGGACCGGTGAAGAAAAGGTATTGATAAACCTAAGTGATACAGCTAAAACCTTATAAGCTGATTCTTGAAGATTTGATTTCTAACATTTTCTCAAAAAACAAATGATTGGAGATTGACTTACCTTGTATAAAATTGATTGTAAGAACCATAGCGTTAAACATATGTGCTTATGAGCATATTGCAGGAGATGTAAATTGCAGCTTTTCAACTCCTCCTTCTCCATGGTCTCTGCTACCCCCATCAGTTCTACAAGCGATCATGAAGATGTTTTTCTGATCTGCTCTGCTTATTTCTTTATTGTTTTTTGGGTTTTTTGGCTTGTTCGCAGCAGACCTGTGCAGCCAGCCTGCTGAAGATTTGTGGATCTCAGGGTTCCAGGCCCTCAGCACTTGCTCGCTTCCTTTACTTTGTCAGGAGCTTGAGTGCAGGCTGTTAGGGTGCTTAGGGTGCCGGCTGCAACTTTGCCTAGTCCCTTTTCCATGTGCGTCGCAGTCCAAGGAGATAGAGGATCAGTCCATCTAAGAGCCAACCGGCAGCCCAAAGATCTCAGTGTGGAGGGTGTGGAGGCAGAGAGCCTCTCCTGATCCAGTTATACTTTGAGGGAGCTGAAGCAGGCTGCAGCATTTTCCCAGTGAATACAGGCTGTGACAGCCTATGGGGAAAATTGGGGTCTTAAGTGTGTGTTGACGTTTCTGCAGTTAGATCTTTGGTCCTCAGAGCATATTAACCCTATTTCTTGTCTCATTTATGCCAGATGGGTGACTGAAGAGCGCCCTTGTGCCACATGCTGTGTGGCACGGGATAGAGGGGTGGGAGTTTCGGGCTTAGCCCCTCAGCAGTCTTCTAGAGCTGGAGAACAGCAAATGGACCCCTCAGGGGAAAAGAAACATCTTCTGGAGCCTCTGGCACAGTGCCTGCTCACAGGCTTCACAGCCCAAGAAAAGGCATTTGCTCCATCCTATGGGGGAAGGAGAGTTACCCACTCAAGTTTTTACCCCAGAGTTCATTAATCTCCTTTGGCAGGCTTATGCAAAAGGCAGAATGCCATCTGTTATGTTTACTGGTGAGCGGACCATTGCACAGGCTCCTCTAGATGTTCAGAGCACTTCTTCCCTGAGATCAGAGGCTATTCTGGACTCTGATGGTCCCTCGGACAAGGACTCTGAGGACAAGGGATCAGATTTAATCCCTTTATTGTCACAAAGGGAAGCTTCACTGGTAGGAGGCAGCCTCTCATATGGAGGACCAGGAGGCAGCCATTGACCATGAAGAGGATTCCTTCATTCTCAGACTCTTTAAGTCTCCGACATTGCTTGATATCATTACTGAGTCCCTTTGAGAGCTAAAGATAGACCCTCCTCAAATCCCATCCTGGCGTCAAGGCTCAACCCACGTCTTTCCCATAGCACCCAGTCATGAGGATCCTAGTCACAGAGTCCTGGGAGACCCTGAAGGTGGCTAAAGCCATGACTAATCTGTATCCCATGGATCAAGAATTCCAATAAATGTTTGCTATGCCAAAGATGGATTCCATGGTAGCCCAGGTGACCAAATGCACTTCCCTGCCAAGTGAGGGAAGCATAGTTCTAAAGGATCCACAGGACTGCAGAGTGGATATGGTCCTCAAGAGGCATGCACATGTCATTCCAGACTCCAAAATCAGAACCTGTTGGAGGCTGAGCTTCTTCCACAGCTTGTGTTAGCTGGAGTAGATTATATAGCAGATGCCCTCTGATAGAATATGCTGAGACTTTTCCCATGACTCTGATTATATCTCCACCCATTGTATGCTTTGGATCAGATAATGGTTGGGTGATTCAACCTCTAAAGCAACGCTGAGCAGGCTCCTGTTCAGGGGACAGATGCTGTTTGGAAAAGGCCCTAGATGATCTTATGGCCAGTGTACAAGATCACTGTCTAAGATCTTTACCAGACAGCAGACCCTGAGCAGTCAGAGGCCAGGTCATGGCGCTTTTACTAGTACTCTACTGGAGCCTCTAACCAGAGCCTATCAAGGTTCCAGACAGAAATTCTCCAGGAACTGAAGGAACTATGGTTCTCTTTCCCATTCCACAGTGCCAGCCAAAAAGCCTCAATGATGCCAGCCCTCAAGTTGCTCCTCTAAAGATTGGAGGTCAGCTCTCGGATAATGTGGAGAGTTTCCTCGGTTCTGAATAGAGATGGTTCAATCCATCACCCAGCAGTAGAACCAGGAGAATTTCTGGCTGCCCTGGATTTAATGGAAGCTTACCTTCACATTCAGTGGTAAAGACATAGGATTCTGTACAGTAGCTCTTACTTCCCATTAGTCACGAATCTGCAGAAGGAGAAGAGTTCAGAGTTTTAAAGTGATACTCTTCTGCAGTGGAGAATAGTTTCCTCTTCTGTTTTTCCTTCTACAAGCTAACTTAGAAGACTCTATCCTGTGGTTCTGGGCGTCCAACAGCTGTTTGTGCATTTGAAAGTAGATTCCGCAGTAGCGCAAGTGAGCAAGCATACATCCTTTTTGAGTGAGAGTGGAGTGATACTAAAGGATGCACAGGACTATAAGGTCCTTAAAAGACAGTTTAAAGCACTGGCTTTGGATAATTAGGCGTTTTACAGATTTTTCAGAACACAGCAGTTAAAATAATAGCTCTTGCCAAAAAATATGACCATTTGATCCCCTTGTTGATCTCCGTCCACTGGTTACAAAATTACTTATAAACTCCTGCTACTAACCTTTAAAACCCTTGAAACCAATCAACCAGAATTCATAAATAGGCTTCTGATTCCGTACTCTCCTCAAAGAAGTCTTCAGTCAGTCTCCCAAAACCTACTTGCCATTCCATCTTTAAGACACATCAACACCTTATGCGCTTTTATCTTCTCAGTAACGGAACTCTATTCCCAATCATTTACAAGAAGCTTCCCCAGTAAGGAATTTTAAAACATTCTTGTTTAAAGATGCCTTCGGGCTCATAAAGATAATAATAACTTTATTCTATTCCGCCACAATCGTGCGACTTCTAGGCGGTTCACATCGAAGAAAGCTGGACAAACAGCGAGTTACAATATGCAGATAGACAGTGAAATTACAGTATGCAGAATCTTAAAAATGCAGCAAATTACAATATACAGTTTATTTAGAATTTCAGAGGGGCCCTTTTAGAAAAAGTAGCGAATTACAGAATACAATTTATTAAGAATTTTCAGAGGGGGCATATTAGGAAAAAAAGAATTGGAAGTGGTGTTTGGAGTAGTTAATGTTTAGGTGATATGTCTGTCGAATAAGGCAGTTTTTATGACTTTTCTAAAAGCGACATAGGTCAGACTAGCTCCATTAATGTAGTTGTCTAGCCAGTATTCTTTGTTTGCTTGGTACATAAAAGTTCTATCCAGAAAGGTTTTGTATTTACAGCCGGTAATGCTTGGATATGTGAATAGATTGCAATTTCTGGTTTGTCTTATGGGACTGTATAATACGAAGTGAGATAGCAAGTATGTAGGAGCTAATCCCCAGACTAGCTTGAAGCATATGCAAGAGAACTTGAATATTATTCGTGCCTCGACTGGCAGCGAGTGCAGCAGTCTGTAGTAGGGGCTGATGTGGTCGCTTTTTTTTCAATCCAAATATCAAGCGGACCGCTGTATTCTGGACAATTCTAAGTTTCTTCACTGTTTTTTTGGGTATACCCATAAAAATGATATTGCAATAATCCAGTGTAGAAAGTACTAGTGATTGCATTAGTAATTTAAATGATAATGGGTCGAAGTATTTTTTGATGGTCTTTAATTTCCATAATGTCAGGAAACACTTTTTTACCACTAAATTCGTGTGTTAAATGTGTGTCTAATGTGACTCCATGTCTTTTCTTTTTTAAAGGAATTTGATTCTTCTTTCTTTTAATGAATTTACGTTCCCTCCTCCTATTGTATTTCCCTTTTCTTGTTCTCTTCTTTCCTATCTATAATGTTGTAAATTTAAGTCATCACCAACATCTTTTCTCATATCAAGCAGCACTATGGGGTAAAGATCTGGAACAATTACTCTTGCCTACTACTTATAGGGAATTCAGGAAATGCCTAAAAACACATCTGTTCCTGAAATACCAATCTATACAATCTTAGTCCTCAACAAACAATCTCTAGAACTGTTAATCACTAAGTCTGTACTTTGTTTATTCCACTCAAACTGTAACATCTTTAATCATTGTAAACCACATAGAACTTCACGGTCCTGCGTTATATAAATTGTTATTATTATTAATGTAGTTCTCCCATTATGCCTTTTGTTTCTGTCGTTTTGTCCTGTTTCGAGTCTGTCGGTCTTATTTTATGATTTTTTGCTTTGTAGTTTATTTTATGTAATCCCTTTTTTTATGCATTGTAAACTGCTTAGAAATTTTGATTTTGTGGTATAACAAAATTTTAATAAACTTGGAAACCATCAAAGCTGCAGCAGCTGCCTTCTTCATGGCATGGATCTTTCATACCAGATTGCGGACTAGCTCCTTGGGAGCTTGGGGATTCTTGTCCACAAGGTTTCTGGGAAGCAGCAAACAACAGATCCAGACAGCCACATAAGGTGAAAGAAAGAAAGGGGAAGGGGATGCGATTTGATATATCGCCCAAATAACAAGCAAAGAGACTGATTTGTTTTCAAAACGGCCCCTTTACCTAGTCCTAGATTATTTTAGAAAGGGTAATGGTAGGGTGATCTCGATTGTTGGGGGTTCAAGGCAGCTGCTTTGACTAGGTGCCAAATTTCCTTGCACCAGCCCTGAGAACAAGCAGTGACAACAGCAAGAGATAGAAAAAACATCTAGCAGTCAAGGGCTTTTCACAAGTACAGGAATCAAAACTCTGCCTGAATTCTTCCTCCCTCCCACCAATCTCCACAAACAAACATCATGAATTCTTTTGGTGCCAAAAACTGTGTTTCTAGTGGAAACCCCGGACATGGAAGCATCTTAACAAATGGAAGAATGACACAAAGTTAGTGTTAGTTATAAGACTAATTACAAATAAAATGTTTTATTAAAAATAAAACAAGTCAAAGAGGGAACAGTGTTTTCCTCTGTATCGTATGAATCTAGACACTGCATAGAGACAAATCCAAGATCCGGCCACATTTATGTATTGGAATCGAAGCTTTTGTTTAGCCACAAATTGCAGAAGGACGAACATAAGGTTTTCATCCACTACAGAGCAGATAAAAGGGGAACAACACCCTCTTTCACCTCAGTTCAAGTGTCATAATGAATTGACCTCTCAAAGCTCTACCCAAATCCTAGAACTGTAATGTTCTAACGTTCCCCTTGCCCTAGCACTGCCCTGAGCTTGAACTAACCAGGTCCAGCCCTTGATAATGTCCTACCAACACTGCTCTCAGTATGTCCTGCTGTTGGAAGGAGGCTAAAAATCAATTAATCATTTCTATAACATAAATAAATATTGTATTTAGAGAAAACATGTTTACAGAAAACAGCAGCATTATATACATTTAAAAATGTCAGGAAGTCCAGGCAGGGCCAACTCCTATTTACAGGCCTGTCGCACGGTGTTACCTCTGAAACAGGAAACAAGAGCACATGTACGTTAGATAGATTGTGAGCCCACCGGGACAGATAGGGAAAATGCTTGAGTACCCGATTGTAAAACCGCTTAGATAACCTTGATAGGCGGTATATTAAAAAAAAATCCTAATAATAATAATAAAGATGGCCCATCCACATCATCACCATCTCCTCACATGCCTGTCCCATGCTTTCTTGACTTCAGACCAAGTCCTTGTCTCAACTACCTCCATCAGGAGCTCATTCCACATAGCCACCACCCTATCTATGAAGAAGTACTGGATTTTGGGAGATAGTATGGAGATGCTTGGGAAACTCTTTGTGAAGAGGTTCAAAATGCCTTCCTGCAGGCCATGGCATAATAAAGGGGGCAGGTATGGTCTGCCCTGGGTGCTGTCTTGCTGAGGGTGCCGGTACCCCTCCTCCTCCCTCCCCACCATACCTCTAGCTCTTCGCCAGCACAAGCAGCACCTCCAACCTGATGGTCGCACCAGCATTGGCTCTCCTGTGCCTAGGCAGTGATATCAGAAGGAGAGCCAACGTGGGCAGCGAGTTGGTGCTGCTCGCATGGGGCAGAGAAGAGGGCGGGGCAGGTTAGAAGGGGGGAGGGTTCTTCCAGGATATTTCTGGAGGCCAATACTAGTGAGGAAACAGAATGGTTGGAGTAGTGATTTTTCTAACTAAAACCAAACTGGGATTTGAAGTTCTTGTTGTTTTAACTGTGACATGTTAATGGTGGCAGCCGAGGGAGAAATTCAAATTCTCATTAGTAATTTATGGCACAGCTGCACTTCCCCAGTGTACATTGGTCAGCTGGATCTCAGAACAAACTGCTGCTTTTACTAGCCGTAATGGGTCAGACCAATGTCCTCAGTGGTCAATCCAAGTTACAAGTACTCGGCAGAAGCCCAAACATTCCACGCTACCGATCCAGGGCAAGCAGTGTCTTCACCATTGTAGGTCTCAATTGCAGACTATGGACTTTTCCTCCAGGAACTTGTCCAAACATTAACCACTGTTACCACATCCTCTGTCAACAAGTTTCAGAACTTACTATTCCTTGAGTAACAAAATATTTCTTCCGATTGGTTTTAACAGTATTCCCTATAACTTCGTCAAGTGTCCCCTAGCCTTTGTTATTTTTGATTCACTTTTACCCATTCTACACCACTCGGGTTTTTATAGGCTTCTCTTTTCCAAGCTGAAGAGCCCTAACCTCTAGTTTTTTCTCATGTGAGGAGTTCCATCCCCTGTTTCATCCATGCCCAATGTTTTACTATTCAGAACTGATGGCTCCAGCACCCAGGAAAAACCTTGGTTTGCTCAGATTCTACAGACTCCTATGACTTTTTATGTTGTGCTATCTACTTAGCTTCCTTAAATATTCTGCGTATCTTCACCTGACAACAGCAACAGTTAACCTTTTCCTCATGCCACATCAATGAGTACTCTACCCCAATACCCAAATGGCCAAAATCAGTCACTGGGTCTAGAAGAGGCTCACTTCAATGCCCAGGCTCACAGCACTGTCAGCCCATTAAGAACTGTTTTTTTGTAAGATCCAGTTCAGAACACAGGGCTCCCAAACGTCAGATGAAGTCATAACGAGCATGGAAAAGTATTTACTAAGTATTTTAACCATGTCTTACTTTTAAACAGGATAACATGTTACAAATGCACATCGTTTGAAAAGAAACATGTTGTGAATAGTTTAAATAACTTATTTTATACAGTCTCATTCATGGAAGTTGAAAACTTGCTTAGATATAAATAAGGAGACACACTGCTGGCTCCGGTCTTGCATGTTGAGTTAAAGATACTGGTATGCATAGTTAATGGTTCCTGCTTTTTGGTGTCGTGTTAAATATTTGTCTCCTTCATGTCTGTGTTTGGAGATTTGAAGGCTTCCTTTATTCCGAGTATCTCAGCAGCGCACATGTGACCAAAAACCCGATTGTACCAGTCAGATGTCCGGCCCCTGCAAAGCAACCAAGTACATCCAAGGTAAAGCCACATGAAAGACAGAAGTCCAGGAAGTTCACATCCTGAATCCACAACACAAAAATACAACGAGATCTTTTGAAATTCACCGAGGCAGACGGCAGCTAAGCCCTTCCAATTAATTAGGCATCTTAAATCTGTGACATTATCCAGTTATCTCTCCTTATAACAGAAGCTATTATTCCTATTTCAAATATGTCTAATATTACAGCAGTTGCAGAACAGCTTAACAATATTCCATTTCTACTTTGCAGAGTTTCTAATCGTGCAGGTCCTGCTCCTTGTAACTGATCTATAGGCTGTTTCAGTGTCTCAAGCTCAGGTCTGTTCACGTTGGTACTACAGACTCCAGTTAGGCTTCTTGCCAGATCGGGCCAGGCTACACGATGGAAGCAGAACTATATCCCAGCAGGGTGGCAAGATATTGTTTCCAAGTAGGGCTTTGTCTGGGTTTTGAAAAGCTTCCATCTCACGACTGCATCAGGAGGACATCTGCACATGCATGCGACATCATTGTGTCATATGTGCAGATGTCCACCTGACGCGACTATGAGCACAAGAAGAGCTGGGGGTGGATTGTAAAATCTGGTAACCATAGTGCAAAGCAACTGTATGTCCTAGTTAAACCTTAAGCTTTAATTCACTTTCACTTTCCCAACCCCACCCCTCCCAGAGGTAAAAGCACAGAATTTATCATAGACATTTAAATGTTAAACTTGTATGTTTGGGTGTTGCCTTTTATAGCATTAGGCAATGCGTGGTATCTTCTTAAGGAAGGAGTTATAATTTACATACACATTTGATAAGATGCTAACATTTGTCTCTGCTCCTTCCATCTAGGCATGATTTCTGCTAGTACATTATAAAGAAACACGAATGCTTATGTGTCTTCATAGACTAGTCCAAAAACAAACAAACAGGCGCCCTATCATAGTTTCAAGCTTAATAAAAATTTGATATTGTCGCATTTTCAAATTATTACAATGCGATGTACAAAATTAAAATATGAGTAGTACATGATAAAACAATTTGTTTAGGAGGACCTAGCAATAGACAAACGGTTAATAATTTGAAACATTAGCAACGAGGGAACAAAAAAGGGAAATAACAATAGGATAGGTCACATTTACAATTAGTGGTCTCGTAGCTTATAGATCAAATGCATCCTTGAAAAGAAAACTTAAGTTTTCCTTTAAATTTGTCAAGGTTAGCTTCTTCCTCTCTTACATATATTGACAATGAGTTCCAGGTTGAGGGCCTTTTACCAAAAAAATAGTATTCTCAGGGAGGGAACCGATAGAAGATGTTTCTCTTCTGATCTTGGTGTACTCAAGGACGTATAAGGAGTGTATTCTTTGAAAGAACAGAGGGGCTTTAAGGCTATTTTATAAATAATTCTATCATAAAGTTACCCTTCAAAAAGGCAGTTTCCAAAAGCCGTTTATCCTAGTGCATGTTCAGTGCGAGATGATTTGGTGCTTATGGGAACAGCCAGGATTGCAGGATCCAACAGACTTGAAAGTACCGAAGCTCTAGACGTTTTACAGAAAGGGGAAACTGACACCGTTACCTCTTACAATCATGATACACCAATTAGAAAAAGCAATACCTTGTATCGACTCTACAGACATGGGTGACTTTTGATTTTTGTAGCCCAACGACTTCTAAGAGGTATTCACACAAAATAACATGTCCTTTGGTTCCACGGATTGTGACCTCTTCGCAGTCTACAGAGGTTGCTGCCAGGACACAGGTACCACCCTGGGGATCAGTCCTCCAAGTTCTAGAACAGAAAAGGAACCAGCGTTAAAACGTAGACCATGCTAATTAATACTGAAAGTCTAACTGGTTAGGGATGCCTCAAGGGGAGGGGGGAGGAGCAGGGCAGACAGCTTCAAGAACAACAGTTCAAAAAACTTTTTCATTTCAGGGTTCTTTTACTTAAGCTTAGAGGAACTGGTGCACACTAAGGGGAAGATTCTCAAAACCCACAGTGCCTTTTTAACGATGGTCACTAAACTGGTTCCAGCCAATCCTCAAAAGGGCTCCCCATGTTTTTTTCCGAGCTTCCTGGCAGACTCCTACTCTGCCATGCAACTATTTTACAATGAGGTCAATAATATTTAAATGAGCACTCCGGGCGATTCTCTTATTGCCGGATGATTCCCTAACCTCGCGGTCCTACATTTGCGGGCAAAACTTTCCAGCAGGTCTGAGCTATCATAGCCTTACTTTCTGATCAGTGCCTGAGTGCTGATTGGCTCAGGCATTGACAGGAAAGTAAGGCTTTTGATAGCTCAGATCTGACAGAAAATTTTGCCCCATACCCCCGACACTCCCGGCAGGTGGATTTACATTGGAATTATTTCGGATCCATTGTGAAACAAGAATTCCTGTGTTTAGCTTATTGAAAAGCATTCAAAACCCTCCTATTTTGAAATTTTTATATCATTTAATGGATATGATTTTATTTTTTTTCCAATTCTTTATTCATTTTTTCATCTTACACCAAGTGAACAATATTACATCCTTTAATTCCTATACATCACTTGAAAATTATTTCATATTATTATTTCAATACATATTTTAAATCCCTCCCACTCCCACCCTCTCTACAAATAATGCAAATCAAACGTATCATACATGTAATGTGTTCAAAATAATAATAAAACAATAATGAATCAATATATCCCCCCTTCCCCATTATTCTAAATATACTTTAGTGCAGGGGTGCCCACACCTTTTTGACTCGTGAGCTACTTTTAAAATGACCAAGTCAAAATGATCTACCAACAATAAAATTTTAAAAAAACACAACGCACACTGTACGCATAGAATTGTTAATTATCATTCCTATTCCAGGGTTTTTTCAAAGAGGTCAAAGCAGATGACTCTATGCACTGTCACCTCAGTAACAACCATACAAAAATAGACAAATACCCACCCCCTCCCTTTTTACTAAACCACAATAGCATTTTTTAGCGCAGGGAGCTGCGCTGAATGCCCAGCACTGCTCTTGACGCTCATAGGCTCCCTGCGCTAAAAACCTCTATTGCGGTTTAGTAAAAGGGGACCTTAGTGTAAAATATAGACAGCAGATATAAATTCAGACACATTGTTTGTTTCTGGTGATTTTAAGTAAGGTTTACCCAGAGACGATCATAAATAGGAAAGGTATTTTTCCCCCATTCAAATATTGGATTTCTTGCTCTTTACATCCTACTAGTCTAACTCTCTTTATAAAATTTGTTTCATGAGCCCAGGAAGTTGGTTCGATCAAGGAAACTTTGGATCTCCATTTGGATCACAGATGCTTTAGGTGTAAACAAGCTCAGAGGTTTTTACACAAAATAGCCTGGGAACACAAACTGTTTTCTTCAACTATGTCTTACCTTAATACCACGTACTCCCTCGATGGAAGTGGAGACAAGCTGGCTGTCATGTAGTGATAAATTTCTGTCTCTTCATCCAAAGTTCTTATGACCTTGCCTTGAAGAAGATTTGGGTCCCAGGCACGTTGTTCCCTCAGTATGTGCTGGAGAATCACTTTAGGAGAAGCTTCTATCTCAACAGAGGCCTTCCACATCCTAACTGGATATACATCTTCAACCTTAATGAAAAAGAAAGCTTCACAAATGCTGCCCAGATACTACCCGGTCATCTTTGTCTAGTTTACTTCCCTCCCCTATTTTTTATTTATTTTAAAGTGTTAATTTTAGCTCTGTAAACCAACAAGATACTTGCTGATGGCCGGTCTATCAAATTATAAATAAACTTGGTTAAAGCAGCCTACTTGTCTACTACGAACCAAGAATAGCAAGAGGCGATCTTGATGCTTAAAATTTTCAACAGCTTAGTCACTCTAAGCAAAACCTAACTTCACTGTGCTAATCATCGGGCCAGGTAGCTAACCCCTGATGAGTGTAAAGCTTGAATACAGTACATGCAGCCAAGAGTTGGTCTGAAGGGAGACCAAGGATGAGACTCTACAAAAGTGTATAAAAATAATATAGTCAGTGTAAATAAAATAAAGTGATATGATAAAAAAAAGAAAATCTAAAGGAAAAAAGGATCGTGCATTTAGAATCTTGCGGATCTTGGTTTATTTATTTTTTTAGTTATTTATATACTGCCTATTAATGGAGATTGTCTAAATCAGTGTCCCGCAAACTTTTTTTTTTAGCTCTGGCACAGTAAAGAAGCAAATGTTTTTTGTGGCACAAACGTGAAATCTCAAAA
Source organism: Geotrypetes seraphini (assembly GCF_902459505.1). Classification (NCBI taxonomy): domain Eukaryota; kingdom Metazoa; phylum Chordata; class Amphibia; order Gymnophiona; family Dermophiidae; genus Geotrypetes; species Geotrypetes seraphini. Next base: position 31,962,965 of record NC_047101.1, on the reverse strand, counting down.
ACGGTGAAGCCTCTACCAAAGTGTGTGTAGGGTCTGGGAAACACAAGAGTGTTTGGATGGTCAATCTACAGCAGGAATGGGCAGCTTTAGTCCTTAAAAACTCAACTGGGTTGTGGCATTCAAGATTTCCACAATGAATATGTATAAGATTGATTTGCATGTACTACTTCTACTAGATTCAGGAAGCAAACAGGAAGGCTATCTACAGGTGGAGATAAACCAGTACTGGGGTGAGCATTAACGGAGAGGAGGGACAGGCATAAAAGGAAGAGGGAGAGGTTTGTTTTAACTCATTTTTCTGCCTCCTTTAAACAGCAGATTTTATCACAACCTACCAATGGAAAATAGTCGTGCAAGGCAAAATTTATGAGGTTGGGCTTATAGTGCCTGGCTAATGTTATACAAGTGGCTCCAACCAGTTCAAAATTGGGGGTTTTTTTAAACCCACAACACAATATATAGACTACTTTTTACATGCAACTTCTGAGCTAGAAGTTAAAGTCAAGACTTTATTAACAGTCTACAACACTAGCCATATGACTGACACAGCAAACGAAAAGCACCTGTATTAAAGCACACTGAAAACAGTCCCGAGATCCCAGTGGGTGCTTCCCTGTGCTCCTGCTCTGGAGAAAACGAAAGCTTGTGGAGACTGGATTTACCTTCTTATATGCCACCTCCATCTGTTCCAGGTTTGGGCACGCAGTCCAGCTTCTGAATTTGTCTTTTGAGTCACGCAGCAGGTTCTGCATGGAATTTTCCAGGGAAACAAGCGTGTTGGAGTATATGGTGGGACTGGCTGACGCATCACCACAAGGAACATGTTGTTCAGATAATGCACTATAGTATGGATCAATGCAATACTTCGGCAGCTGCAAGGCAAGAAAAGACAACGCCGCGTCAGCAGAGTCAAACATCTGACAGCTTCCAGAGTCATACAGAGTTCGGATATCTATATGAACTGGAGGCTCTTTGACCCTGGTATCTGAATAGAATTACAAAATATAACTGATATAATCACTATGGCTCACTGTGTCTCACAAGTGGAATGGAGAACTAGCCTAATGAGAAATGTAGTGTTTGATTCCCATTGTGGGTCTTTGAAACCCTGGATATCTTACTTAATCTTCCATTGCCCCAGGGACAAAAACCAGCTTAGACTGAGAGCCCTCTAGGAGCAGAGAAAGTACCTGAATCTAGAATATGTAAAAACCACTTTGACTGTACCACAGAAAGGTGGTATATAAAATCCATGACCCTAACCAGGAAAACCTCACTTTTTAAATATGGAGGTTATTTTAGAAGCATCCCCAATGTATGCATGCATGTACATACATAGATTGGCATATACATGCCATTTTGGAAAGGGGTTATTTGCACACAGTGATGCAGACATTTTAGTTAGGCAGGACATATGGTAGGAGCCTGAAAGGGCATGTCTGCCTCTCCCAATATTTACTCCCCTCCCACCCCAACCCTCAGTTCTGCATAGGGGGAAGGAGTCCATTGGTTCCCATTTAACTTGAATTTTATTTCCAAATCTGAACTGGAGACACAGAAATTTGCCTTCCCCAGAAAGCTTACAATCTAAGTTCTGGCCCTGAGGCAATAGAGACCGAAGGTCACAAAAATGTCATTGGGAGAACCTCTCTGGTTCTCGGCCTTATGCGCTAAAAATCTCCTTTCTGTCCTTCCTATAAATGTATGACTTTAAGATTGCTAACGTTTTAGAAGCAGATATGTTCATAAATCATGTCCGATCTGGATATCAGGGCTACGGTTATGGTAAACACATAATATCTGATGTCTTCTGTAAGACTATTGGCCACAATTAGAAGGGTTCCCTGTTTTTTAAAAAAATAATAGCTTTTATTAAATATATCCGAACAATAACACAAGCCAATCCATCAAGCCAAAATTCCAACCATGAAGAGAGTGACCATGGTTTCTCTGGTACATCCGCCCCATTTCACAAACAATAAGTAAAACAGGCACAGACCCCTCCCTTACACAACACATAAACATTTCCAAGTAATGAACAGCTGTGATTCTTTATAGCAGTCAATTTATATAAGGTATACCAATCCTCCAACTTTTGTACCACCTGATCACATGTAGGCACTCCCAGAGATAGAAGGGTTCCCTTTTGAGGGTTTGGAAGGATGAGGTATTCTATCTTTCTTTGTAGCCCTTGCTTCGTACCTGAAAGAGCCTTGTGCACTCAGCTATCATGTGTGCCAGACCCTGAGTGGCAGCCAAATTCTCACTTAAGTCCCTCTGGTCTGGTTTTCCCAGGCTGTATTTCCTTTGACTGGATCTAAACACAAAGAAAGAGTCAAGCATTAGAGAAGAGACCCAAACTGGACACCACATAGCTCCTTTCTTCTCTCTAGCCCCACACAGAAAGACTCAGTGGCTGGCTGGTGAGTGGGGGCATTTCTACAAGACGCTTTAAAAATTGTACAATAAAAAATATCTAATGGAGATTCTTAAATTTCCTCAGCAAGCTATTCCTCTACCCAAAAAGATATACTATATTCCAAGTTCTTTTTCGAAGGCTGGTGAGGAAGGAAATTTGGTACAAGAAAGAATTGAAAAAGGTGAACTATTTGGAATGCTATTTGGCCTCAAATTAATGCATTGTTGGAAAATCATGTAGCACTCTCATATGATACCGTATTATTTGGAATGATGATGAGGAAAAAAAGTCAAATTTCACCAGAGAACAAGCTTTTATTAGTCATGACAGGGGTTGCCATTCAGCATATAACCAACAACTGGAAGAATCATAGTAACCTTAGTTATACATTTTGGTGGAATACAATTTGTCATATATTCAAAATGGAAAGAGCAATAGCAATACAAAGAGGGACATATACTAAATTTATAAAAATATGGGGGCCATTGACAAAATATTGTAGTGAATGATCATCAATTTTTCTCTTCTTTTCTTTTTCTTCTTTATGGCACATCAGGAGGGGTGGGTAATGGAAATAATATTACATAATATGTTATATAATGTGTATATGGTGATTGGAAAGCAGTTGAAGGGTGGGTGGTGGGGGAGGGGGTAGAAATATTATTAGAATATTATGTAGTAGATATAAAAGTGATATTGTGTAATAATTTGTTATAATTTAATATTTTGTGCACTTGATGTAAAATATGAAAATGAATAAAGAATATTAAAAAAAAAAGAAAAAGGTGAACTATCTACTCTTTTGGAAGAGTCAAGGAAAGGGCGACACTGCTAGTGTCTTGTATTCGAGCAGGACTTGAATTCTCTGATGAAACTTTTTCTGAAATTCTCATGTGACTTTTTCTGGGGAAAGAATTTGAATTTATCCAGACATTTCAAAAACTACATAAGATCGTAGAAAAGAATTCCTATCCATGCGAGAAGTTGTTTAAAAGTTGGGGGCTTCCTTTTTACCAGCATACCCCTGCAAATGTTTGATTCAATATTTGGGGTTAAGTATACCTTTTTTGTGCCATTACAATGAAGTGCCTTTCTAGACCTTAAAAAGATTTCTAGTGATTGAGATATATGAATGACTGGGTTTGTTAATCGTATTCAGTTTTCTTAAGTTTTTTTTTTCCTTTATGAAAATCCTCTCCATGGGTTTAATGGATCCCCTCCGTTAAATGGTGGTCTAAGAAAGAAAATATTTTGAAATACATAGTAACATAGTAGATGACGGCAGATAAAGACCCGAATGGTCCATCCAATCTGCCCAACCTGATTCAATTTTTAAAAATTTATTTATTTTTTTTTTTTAATTTTTTCTTCTTAGCTATTTCTGGGCAAGAATCCAAAGCTTTACCCGGTTCTGTGCTTGGGTTCCAACTGCCGAAATCTCTGTTAAGACTTACTCCAGCCCATCTACACCCTCCCAGCCATTGAAGCCCTCCCCAGCCCATCCTCCACCAAACGGCCATACACAGACACAGACCGTGCAAGTCTGCCCAGTAACTGGCCTTAGTTCAATATTTAATATTATTTTCTGATTCTAAATCTTCTGTGTTCATCCCACGCTTCTTTGAACTCAGTCACAGTTTTACTCTCCACCACCTCTCTCGGGAGCGCATGCTTCAATTATAAGTTTTTCTTATGTATAATTGACCTTTTCTGGATTTCTGCAACAAGTGTTTACGTGCGATATCATTGCAAACTCAATAAATACATTTGTGCAATGCTTGTGGTTGAAAAGGTCATTGGAATTTGTATTGCACACATTAACACACATAATAAACTTCAACATTTAAAAGCATACATAAAACGATATAGCACAAAGCATCTGTGAGACTGTGGTCATCTGCAGTAGAACCCAACATTGGACTCGCTTCAATGATCCATCGCTGCACCTTCAACTACACTTCATTTTGCAGAAAAGATGACGTTTTAACAGTTTCTGAAATTTTGTCAGATCTCCTTGTTGTCATATATACTGTGGAAGCTTGTTCCATGCTTCAGGACCGACACAGGAGAACACTCCTGCCCTCATCATTTGCATTCTGGTCTCCTTTCTTGATGGGACAGAAAAGTCCCAATGTCCTGAGGAAGTGCAGCATAGTACGAAAGACAGTCGTAGGTATTGGGGGGCCCACCCGTGCAGGCCTAAACAGACCAACAGCAGTAACTTTTAATGTAGGAGTCAGATACATGTTCACCTCTTGTTAGTCTAAACCACTAGTTCCCAACCCTGTCCTGGAGGACCACCAGGCCAGTCGATGACTATGCATGGAGCAGGTTTGCATGCCTTGCACCTCCATTATATGCAGATCTCTTCCATGCATAGTCATTAGGGCTATCCTGAAAACCCGACTGGCCTGGTGGTCTAAACAATACCCTAATGATGGAATTTTGTACTACCTGCAAAGCATGCAACACCGTAGCCAACTGTACAAAAGTTATCAGTAATGCGGCAGAGTGAAATCCCCGACGGACAAGGCCAAGCAGCCTGTTTAGAGTGCTGCCGACCCAACGCTGCTTCGGAGGAAGGTAGGGATCGCTCGCAGTTGGCGGGGAGGGAAGGATGGAGGGTCAGCAGGGATTCGGCTGCACATTGGAGGAGTGGCTGGGCGGGGGGGGGGGGGGGACTGGGTTGAAGAGTTGCCGGCAAATCCCAGGACTAGGGCTTGTTTTTTGGGTAGGGCTTATATTAAGACCTACTCTGAAAATGATGCTAGGGCTTATTTTGGGGGAAGGTCTTCTTTTCAGGGAAACACGGTACTTGTCCTGTTTGCCCTTTTTGATTAGATTGTAAGCTCTACAGAGCAGGGACTGATGAATGTTTTAATGTACAGCACTGTGTACATCTAACAGCACTATAAAAATGATAAGTAGCAGTAGTAAGAATATAAGAATAGCTGTACTGGGTCAGACCAATGGTCTATGAAGCCCAGTAGCCCGTTCTCACGGTGGCCAATCCAGATCACTAGTACCTGGCCAAAACCCAAGGTGTAGCAATATTCCATGCTGCCAATACAGGGCAAGCAGTGGCTTCCCCCTTGTCTTTCTCAATAACAGACTATGGACTTTTCCTCCAGGAACTTGTCTAAACCTTTCTTAAAACCAGCTACGCTATCCGTTCTTACCACATCCTCTGGCAATACTTTCCAGAGCTTTCCTCCAATTGGTTTAAAAAGTATTTCCCTGTAACTTCGAGTGCCCCCTAGTCTTTGTAGATAGGGTTACCAGACATCCGGATTTAGAGAACATGTCTGGACGGCTTTTCAAAACCCACCACTCTGTCCGGGTTTTGAAACGTTTCCAGCTGGGAGGGCATCTGCGCATGCAAGGTGGGGCTGGGGCGTGACTCGGGTGGAACAGTGCGGGGCTGTGCAGAACTGGGCGGACCTGGGGGCATGGCCATGGGTCCAAATTTTACTTCAATAAAATCTGGTAACCCTAGGTATATAAGAAATAAAATGATATTATTATGTTCTTGGAGCCTGTTTTATAAATGCACACAAGTCCTATATGAGGGAAAAAAACAATTATCGGCTTAATACAATTAGCAGAAATGGAGTCATAAAACTGATCCAGGGCAGTTTTCACAACTTTCCTCCCTCTGGGAGGCCCTATGAGTTATCAGCCATTTCTCACAGCAGCTGCCATCTTACTTCCTGCCCAGGCCTGTGCCTTATCCTGCATTCTCCCAGGCAGTCTACGGACACATTTCTCTTCCACCTCATTAGCATCTTTTTCCATAGCATTATCTTGGTACATTCCAACTTGAAACAGAGGTAGCAGCTCTAGGCACCCTTGAGGCTATTCCTTGAATGTAAAATCTCTTAGATTACATCCCTTTGAAGTCAGAGCGATAAGTAAAGATTAAGCTGTTATTTAGCTGAACCTACAGTGCAAAAGAATAAACACACTCCCTTCAGCCCTGTTCCTGATTGTTCTGAAGCAGAAGCTAAATTAAATCCGCCTGCAGAGAAGAGAGATTTTCCATATAAAGATTTCTGCCAAATGTCCCAATTGCTTAATCCTGGTTAATGTCCTGCAACTGAAAAGCTATTAATTGCACTGGAACAGTCCAGGAGATCACTTCCTGGATATAATCTCAGCACTGCCGGCCATTTCACGTCATCATTTTAACTCTCACGCTCTCATTCAGAAGCATTTCAAGAAGAAGTGAGCTACGCTCCTAACACAGGAAGCACAGATGTGCCACGAGCAGATAAGGCAATCCAAATAATTGGCAAATAAACTTTATCCTAAGAGATATCCAAATATATCAACCATTTTTTCTCAGGATAGTATACACTACAGATTTTTAGAAATTTATTATTATATTCAAAAAATTCTACAATTTTTAAACAAGATTCCAGGCGTGTCCTCAAGGCTCAGCTATCCTCTCATTGCCATGAGCTTTACACACCCACCTCCTCATAAGCCATGTATTTTTAAAATAAAGTTAGAATAAATACTTATCAAAACTTAATCTCCCCATAACCCTTATTAAGCTTTAAGGAGTAAATAGAGACAATTCCTTATCTTTTTTACGCATTCTGTCCGTTGGCCAGGGGGATTAAATTCGACATGTTTTGCCAAAAAGCAAGAAATTTCCCCTCAATGCCAAGTTTAACTGAATGCCCCCACAGTTAGGGGGGAAAGTGGTTAGTATATGAGCAGATAAGGGACACTGAACAATTTTGAAGGTGCAGTTGTTGAGAACCTGCTGAAATGGGTTCCATTCCCACCGGAGCTCCTTGTGACTCTGGGCAAATCCGTTAACCCTCCATAATCCCATGTACAAAACTTAGATTGAGTCCACTAGGGTCAAAGAAAGTATCTGCATATTACCACAAAAAGGAAGATCCTTGACCCTTTACCCCCAATAGTTATTTTGTCCATTATCTCAAGAGCAACCCTAAACTAAACTAATAGTATTAATAATAATAATAATAACTTTATTCTTCTATACTGCCATAGTCGAAGAAGGCTGGACAATCAACGAGATACAGGATGTAAGAAGAGAGGGTTACATAAGAATTAGGTAAAGGAACAGCGAAATTACATCAAGGTAGAGAGGGGGAGAAAATATCATTTGGAGGCTTCTGTTTAGGAGATGAATTTGTCAAGCAGAATGGTGGTCACCAGGCAATATGTATATTAAGCAGTTCTTAACTGAATCCAATGACCATGCCAGCTGAAAACTCAGCTCAGTGTATTAAAAAATCTATGAGCAGGACAGGGCAGGAGCAGGTAGGCCTTAGGCAAAGAAGTGTATTGGACCCCCTTCATGGTAAAAATACATTTTTAAACACCCACCAATGTGTGAACACAAGTGTATCCAATTATATCCTAGATACAATTCAGACCCTAGTCAGAATTCTCCCTCCTTATATTCCCCAAACCCAGCAAATTCTCTTCTCCACTTCCTCTCAGATTCCAGGAAGCCCCTCCCCAACCTTTCACATTCCCAGCATTTATTTGGCTGCTCAGGGATTCCTTGACTTGGTGTTTTAGGGGTTGAACACTCTAGTGGGCCAACAAGTGACTGAATGCACCGCACTGGGATGCATGGCAACAGCTAATGATGTCACCTCCTGGACAATGGCTAATAACTCTAAGGGAATGCCAATGAAGGGACAACTAATGATGCCACATCTTGTCCTGAATGAGCCAATGCTGCAGCCACAAATGCCTTCATCCATTTCCTACACAGGGCTATGTAAGCAAATTTGCCAGTCTTCCCTCCCAGTGAAAACTTTAGGCCTTTGGCATATGCCTAGTTTGCCTATGTGTAAGAAAGGGCTGGAGGGTAGTTTTGCAGAAACAGAAGCGAAAAGCACTGGATAAAGGGTGCGCAAGCTAGCTATGCTGTAAGCCACAGGGGAGCTGGGTGGAAACCAGTGCCTATAACACCCTAGAAACAAGGCCACGAGCAGAGAGGGGGGCCATACATTTGAGTAATAGCCTTGCTAGTTTTGCATTTTCTAACCTATGTGCAGCATTATTAAAGGAAAAGTCTTTCAGAACTCCCACAATGTGTGCAGATAAATGTTCCCAGAGAATTTGGACAGGCCTGAAGAGTTCTGAAAAATAGCCTTGGAAGGGTCATTTTATAAAACTTGTTCCACATCTGTGTTTTGTTTAACATGTCAGATTAAAAAAATGTAAAAAAATAACTCATAAAATGTCACTGTGGGCATGTTCTGAAAGAGACATGGTCCTGGGTTGCAAGGACACAGTTTGAAAAACCTTTAACAGAGCCCCTCATGATTTGGACCTGCAGAGCTCCAGAATTACATGAATGGACAAAGCTATCATTTCAGATACCAACATGAAGAAACATGGCAAAACTATCCATACCTTGATGAAGAGGAGCTGTCCCTTCGCAGGGTGTTGAGGTGAAATAATGATGGTGCAAGGCACACAGCTACGTTGGTGGGGGTCATTTGGTTCTCATGTACACAGGCCACCACATCTCGCAAGAAGAAGAAGAGACTCTTCAGAGCCTCACGGTTCTCATCGGGGAGCAGGAGAATGGCGGCCTGGACAGCATAAAACTGCTGGTCCTTGGGTAAGTCTTCAATCAAGAGAAATAAGAAAGCAAGAGAAAGATGGGTGAATCTGACTAAAAGATGGAAGAAGGAGAACAAACAAACAAACTTCCAAACAAGTCGTAAGCAACGCTTCATTCTGAATTTCAGATGAACCCTGGAGCAGAAATAACCCTTTTTCCATTATGTCTTCTGACGAACCCAACTGCCCTCTGTCCCCATACTGGAACATATTGCAAGGGCTACATGTCAATTCCACCAACGTACAAGGGGATATAAGCATGTCTCTTTAGAATAGTCATTCTTATATCACAAACTGCTCCATCTTCATCCAATCTGACTATGGATCCAACTGGTTCATAAGAGACAAGACATTTTGAAGATCAAATTTTCGATCATTAAACGCTATTATAAAAACTGTATTATTGCCACACTGGCTTGGATATTCGAGAATATTTAAGAATTCTTCAGTCACTGATGATTTCGGTTTTGCACTGTTCATGCAAAGCTTTTGTATTTTTGATAAGTTTTATGAAGTGAAATGGTAGTAGTGGAATGTTTTTGTTGTTTTCTAAAGCAGTGATGGAAATACAGCCAGAATGCACTGTGTATTTGGAACAGCTGAGGTTTAAATCCATTATTTTTGTACTTTTTGTATCGTTTTAGTTTGTGGTGTCAACTCAATGTTTCCTCATTATCCCACCCCCACCACCCTCCTTTTATCAAGCTGTGCTAGAAGTTTCCAATGTGGGCTGGCAAAGTAAGTGCTTCGACACTACAAACCTCTGGCACAGCTTGATAAAAGGCGCCATATATTTCGAATAAATTCTCTCGATTTTCATAAGAACATAAGAATTGCCGCTGCTGGGTCAGACCAGTGGTCCATCGTGCCCAGCAGTCCTCTCCCGCAGTGGCCTTTAGATCAAAGACCAGTGCCCTAACTGAGTCTAGCCTTACCTGCGTACGTTCTGGTTCAACAGGAACTTGTCCAACTTTGTCTTGAATCCTTGGAGGGTGTTTTCCCCTATAACAGCCTCCTGAAGAGCCTTCCAGATTTCTACCACTCTCTGAGTGAAGAAGAATTTCCTTACGTTTGTATGGAATCTATCCCCTTTTAACTTTAGAGAGTGTCCTCTCGTTCTCCCTACCTTGGAGAGGGTGAACAGTCTGTCTTTATCTACTAAGTCTATTCCCTTCATTATCGTGAATGTTTCAATCATGTCCCCTCTCAGTCTCCTCTTTTCAAGGGCGAAGAGGCCCAGTTTCTCTAATCTCTCACTGTACGGCAACTCCTCCAGCCCCATAACCATTTTAGTGCCATGAGAGGCACATCCTGTAAACAGTCAGCCGACTCCTCTCCTCCTTGCCGGCATCTCACGGCACACTTGGAATCTGCGCACAGTTTGCGATACACTGTTCTAAACAGTGCCAGTGATTTGTTGTTTGTTTGTTTTTTGCCTATTCTTTTTTTTTAATTGGTTGCAGGATATTAAACCCCATCTTCCCCTTTGATTTCTTAGGGGTTAATATTCAGCCCAGATTCTATAAATGGCGCCAATATCAGTGGCCGCCTAAAAAGCGGCCATCAATCATGTGTCAGTCATGCAATGGCACTGTTTAGAACAGTGTATCGCAAACTGTGCGCAGATTCCAAGTGTGCCGCGAGATGCCGGCAAGGAGGAGAGGAGTTGGCTGACTGCTTACAGGATGTGCCGGCGCCGACAACTCTCCTCCTCTCCCCCATCAGCTGGAGGGCTGCTGTGACATCATCATGTCGACCTCCGCACACTGCTGGATGCCTTCCGGCCGCGGCACCGGGTTTCGAGAATTGAGGGTTTAGATCACACATGGGCTCGAGGGCCAGAATCCAATCGGGTTTTCAGGATTTCCCCAATGAATATGCATGAGATCTATTTGCATGCACTGCTTTCAATTGGGAAAATCCTGAAAACCCGATTGGATTCCAGCCCTCGAGGACCGCAGTTGCCCATGTCTGGTTTAGAGAATTGTACCTCCAGGAAAGATAGGCACTGGAAATATAGGCCAGGGTTTTCAAGGCAGTGAATTGCACCTGGGTTGTGCTTTATGATCCTAACGCTACCTCCGGTGTTAGCTATGCCTATAGAGACATTAGGCCTCTGGAGCACAATTCTGGCACCTTTTATTTAGGCGCCGGTAGGCATTGCTTGCCATTTCAAATGGCATTTCCCAATTAACTTAGGTGATGGTAGGGCACCGTTTATAGAATTTCCCTCATTGTGATCAGTGCTTTTGGAAATATTGACCAACATTGGTAGATTTGAGACTAACATTAAGGGCTGCAAATCGCCTGTCAATCATTCCAAAGGGCCAGTTACAGAATCATGCCAAGATAGGCAGCTTAAATGTAGGCCCAGAAAGCCCAGGCCTACATTTCAGCAGCTTATCTTGGCTGCTAGACTGCAGCAGCTGAGAGCGGCAGGGGGATTCCCCCCCCCCCCAATCAGCTGGGCGGCAGGGACTCCCCAAAGCTGCAATTCAGTAACCTGACACTCAGCTGATGGGGAGGGGTAATTCCCCTGCTGCGATCGGCTGAGAGCAGCCGCAGCAGAGAAACCCTGAATCCCACCACAAGTCAGCCAGCAGGAGAGATTCCTACTCTTTCCTGCCGACACTCCCCTCCTAACATCCCCGGCAGGAGGAGCTTTAGGCAGCTGGGCCAACCAGAGTCTTAGGCATCCTTCCCATTGCATTCTGGGATGCACTGGGAGTGGCCTAAGACTGGCCAGATCCTTAACGCCTTTCTCTAAGAGATTGTGTTGCAGGACTATCTAAAGCAGAGTTGTCCAACCTCGGTCCTTGAGGGCTGCAATCCCGTCGGGTTTTCAGGATTTCCCCAATGAATTTGCATGAGATCTACCTGCATGCACTGCTTCCATGGTATGCAAATAGATCTCATGCATATTCATTTGGGAAATGCTGAGAACCTAACCTGGCGAGGGCCGAGGAGGTTGACTGCACTGAAGAACTATTGCAGGAACATGCAGATTGCATCCTTTTAGCACACCTGATGGCTTGTAGGGATATATTTGAGAAGTGAGGTGCAATGTTCACCTTTATTTTGCTTTATGAAGGTTGTAAAAACATTTTGAAAGTTTCAGTTAAAAGAAAGACACATCATCTTCCCATCCCCTAAAGTAATTCCCCCAGCTCTTGGCTCAAACCTCAAGCTTGATGTAATCCAAGAGGGATCCCTCCCCCCACCCTTGTACAAAGCCACATCAGGCTTTTTTATCGCCAGCCATGGCAGGATTATCTCCAACGCTCATAGGAATTCTAAAAAAGTCTAATGCAGCTTCGTAAAAGGAGCCCATAATTACTAAATACTATTATTGCTTCTTGGTCTTCTGACTGTAATCATTTGCCTCAGGCTATTTTGGTTGAGATATGTGAAAATCAAATGCTGAAAACAAAATACATCCATAAGAAAGGCTGAACTGAGGCTGATCCCTTCTGGACTCAGATTGAGAACCTGTACCATATCAGGACTGAACACCTTGTCATCCAATCTCATTGAGGACCAGATTTAATTTAAGATGATTGGTAAAGAAAGCCAATTAAATCTCCTGCTTTAAAACAAAGAAGGCAAAAAGACTGGTGCAGTAGAGCAGAAGGATGAAAGATGGATTGAAAAATGCTTTTTTTTATGACTGTTTCTTTTCATAAATACTGGAGTTCCTCGTCTTGTGGTCTGTTTTTATGTTTCATGTTTTTATCTATGTAAACCACTGTGATTTGCTATTGAAACTATAGCGGTATATCAAATGTAATAAAGTGTATACTGTACTAGGCTTGTTCCTGGACTGTTTTAGCAATTTTCTACTTTGACCTATGAAAATCCTTATCAGACCAAGATCTGCCCCGGAGAAAATGGATCCTGACTGAAGAGCCATTTTGAAAAAAATGTCACATACCAGATAGAATTCAGATAATGTCAACAAAGTCTGTGTCTCTTTCCCCTTTAATGCCCCTCCTATCTAGCTCGGGGTGAGAAGTTTTTTGGCTGCTGTACAAGGTTATTATGGAATAAAGGCAAACTCTGTGAATCTGACCTTCAACTGAATTTCAGAATCAACACAAACAGGAAGTAATCTAATGAAAAAAGAATGGGGGGAAAGGGCTAGAAACTTAATCCACAGTGCAGACATAAAAGAAATGAAATGGTAATTTGAGCAAACAAAAATTCATATGATAGTCTCTCTCATTCCAATTCATATTTCATGTTTTATGAGATAGTGCTGTGGGAAATTTCTCTTTTATTACGTTTGCTGCAATAATAGTCTCAAACTAATACCGCTGTATGTAGTGGAGTTCCACAGGTAGGAGCTGCCCAGGTGGTGGTGCCCCCTTCCCTCTTCTCCGCCACGTGCACACCTTTCCTTCCCCCATACCAGGAAGTGACTTCAGAAGGAGAGCCAAAGCCGGTGCGGGTAACAGGTTGGAGATGCAGCTCGTGCTGGCAAGGAATCAATGAGGTATGGGGGGGGGGGCAGAGAGGAGGAGAGGTGCTGGCACCCCACTAAGATGGTGCCTGGGATGGTATACCCCCTGCCCTCCCCCCATTACTATGCTACTAGCCCTTCCAGCTCTGTGCAGGCACCACAAGTAATTCTGACCTGACCCATTAAAATGTGAGATCAGGGAAAGAAGCATCTAACAGAGGCTATTGTTAAAAGACTTAAAAGCATCCATGCCTTTTACTTTTTCCATGGATTTAGAATAAGAAAATTATACGTGAGAAAAGAAGATCTTAAACTAGAAGAGGAAATGGTCAAGAGACTTCTTTTGTGAGCTGATGCAGTGTTTTGCTGCTTTAAATGCAGGGGTCTTTCACTCTTGCCATCCTTTATGCTTAGGATGGCCAATCAGTCAACATTTAGTGGGGTTGAGCACCCAGTCTTCTTTGTGACACTAAAATCTCTTACTGTGGGCAGCTGCCCTCTGATATTTGTATCAGATGTTGCCCCAGTGCAGGCAAATGGCAGAAACTTGGCCAAAATGGCACTTTATGAGTTTGGCTATCCATAATGAAGTTCTTAGGAGATCTGTGGCTACTCTTGTTGGATTTGGTTTTCTATCTTAAGCTGCCATGTGATGGTTGCCTCTGTCACTGGCCAAGTGAAGAGAAAGATAAGCCATCAAGAGAACAAGGAAGCCAAGGACTGTAGGGCCCGTTCAGTCCTGCTCCTGGTTGCATACCACACACTCCAAGGGACCTTAGACCTTCCTACTGTAATAATCCTTTCAGAATCATCACTAGCCCAGTATGCTCCCACAATCAGCACCATATCAACAGGGCCAGCTCAAGGGTATCAGACACCAGGTATGGCTGAAGGCCCTAAATACCCCAACTCCTATTGTTCAGCATCTCCTTTTCCCCTCCCTCTACTCCCCAAGTTGCCCTCCCTTTCCTCACTCTGTTCTACCCACCACCATCATGGCCATCATTTTTTGTTTCCCCCCTCCCCCAACACACCATGCCAGCATCTCTCATTCCCCTTACTCACACTGGTAGATGTGCAGAAATGATTCACACAGCTTGCTTGTGAAAATGGGCTCTGGGAGGTCACGGAAATACTGCTTTAACATGTCTGCCACATCAAACGCAGACTGCCCTTCATAGCTCACGCACTTTGCATCCAGCTCATTCATTTCCCGCAGAGCCTGGATCCTCGATTTAACACCAGATTTTCTGAAAAGGCCAACCTGTTAAAAACAAAATGAAAGTGAAGGTTGGGAGGTGAGAAAAACAGCAAACCAAAAGTTCTGTGCAGAGCTAACAGTACCTACTTTCCCGGTCACCCAACTTAACATCTCAACAGCAGCTGCTTCGCTCATATTTAATATCTTTTTGGCCCCTCTACTGATCCTTGGACAATCCATTGGTTTCACACCATATGACTATACTGATGATATACAACTCATTCATTCCATTGACCCAGACACCCCCGCAGATATTCAAGATATCAATCAAAAGGAATAACAGACAAATGAATGTTAGCACTTAATGTAAATAAAACAAAACCAATACTTTTCCCACGCAAAGGACATGCCATAACCATCCCCAATAGACTCAGAGCTACTCCTCTCCAAATAATATCATCCATAAAACATTTAGGTGTAATCTTCAACAGCAAACTATCCTATCACCAACAAATCAGTACTACAGTTCAACAGTGTTTCCACAGACACGCGTGATCCGCTCACTCACAAATTTCCTGGAACCCCAATCACGTAACATACTAATACATTCTCTTGTCATCTCAAAACTAGACTACTGTAACTCACTTTATAAAGGGATAACACAGAAAAAAACTCATACGACTCCAAATCATACAAAATACAGCCATCAATTCATAACAAGTTCAAAAAAATTCAATCATGTAATGCCATTACTAATTAAAGCATACTGGCTACCGATTTCATATCAAATCACATATAAAATATTACTTCTCACATTAAAAACAATAACAAATACTCCAGAATTCATAGAGTTTTAATTCGCTTCTCAACATCTACTAACAAACATCTACTAACAAACCCTTCATTACACCACATACCTTATGCCCAAAGAAATACGAAGACTTCAGATAATACAAAACACCACCATAAAAATCATATTCAATGCAAAGAAATCTGACCATGTCACCCCCTTGTTGCAAGAAGTCCACTGGTTGCCAGTGGAACACAGAATCACTTACAAAATTCTTCTGTTAACAATTAAGACTAGACAAAATAATCAACCTGAATTTATAAATAATCTTCTTACCCCTTATATTCCTTCTATATCCCTAAGATCAACAGCTAATAACCTCTTCTCTATACCGTCACTGAAGTTTATATACACAATGAGGTCTACCATCTTCTCTATCACTGCCCCCTCTCTTTTTAATAGTATTCCAAATTATTTACGCGAAGAATCACATCTTAATAACTAAGACGAAGCTAAAGACATTTCTCTTCCTTGATGCCTTTGAGGCCTAATTGTCCTTTTAAGGGCAATTGAGTGAAAATACTACTGAGCTTACACTAGCCCTCCCTCTTGTTTTTTTCCTTGTTTTCTTTTACTTTGCCTTATGTAGTTTAATTTTATTTTATTTCTTATATACCGCTATACCTTTAGGTTCGAAGCGGTTTACAGAAAATATACATTACCTTTTACCTTATGTTCTTGTTTATCTGTGTTTTTAATAGTTTTAAAAAGTTTTTATAGTTAGAGTTTGGTGACGTAGTGTCACTTCAAACTTTTATTTTATTTAAAGTTTATCCTTTGTTTTTACAAATTTGTACACCGCCTAGAAGACTGATTGGACGGTATAAGAAATTTTAAATAAACTTGACACAGCACGATCCTCTATCTTTTCAGTAACCATCCCTCAACTCTGGAACTCGTTTCAAATCAAAGTTAAAAACTTTCCTTTTCAGAGATGCTTTTGACATATGAACCTTATTTCAAAGATTCCTCTTTGCCTTTTGTGCTAACCTTTAGGGGTCCTTTTACTAAGGCACAAATGACCAGAGGAAACGGAAAATTCCATCTTACTGTACCTGGTCCAGAAAGTGAACTCTTAAGTATTCCATGGCCTGGAGTATACTCTTTGGAAACGGATGACCTGTTCGCTGGACATTTATGACAAAAGGAACCCCAAACACGTTTTTATCCTTATAGTCTGGGGCCTTTACTTTTCTGATAAACTTGGGAATAGTCCTAAAAACAAAACAATATATACATCAGTCATTCTAATATCCCCATTTGTTTCATCCAGGTGTTGGCACATTCACAATCTACATGCAGCATGCAATTATGTGCTTTCTGCCCCCTAAGCACATGGCTAAACTTAACATATAGCAAGAGGAGAGGCAGATTCAGACATCCGGGTTTTACTTCCATTGAAAGCAATGAAAGTAAAACCCAGATGTCTCAATCTGTCCTCCAGAAGACGTATGAGGAGAGACTGGAAGCCCTGAATATGTATACCCTAGAAGAAAGGAGAGACAGGGGAGATGTGATTCAGACGTTCAAATACTTGAAAGGGTATTAACGTAGAACAAAATCTTTTCCAGAGAAAGGAAAATGGTAAAACCAGAGGACATAATTTGAAGTTGAGGGGTGGTAGATTCAGGGGCAATGTTAGGAAATTCTACTTTACGGAGAGGGTAGTGGATGCCTGGAATGCGCTCCCGAGAGAGGTGGTGGAGAGTAAAACTGTGACTGAGTTCAAAGAAGCGTGGGATGAACACAGAAGATTTAGAATCAGAAAATAATATTAAAGATTGAACTAGGCCAGTTACTGGGCAGACTTGCACGGTCTGTGTCTGTGTATGGCCGTTTGGTGGAGGATGGGCAGGGGAGGGCTTCAATGGCTGGGAGGGTGTAGATGGGCTGGAGTAAGTCTTAACAGAGATTTTGGCAGTTGGAACCCAAGCACAGTACCGGGTAAAGCTTTGGAGTCTTGCCCAGAAATAGCTAAGAAGAAAAAATTAAAAAAAATTTAAATTGAATCAGGTTGTTCAGACTGGATGGACCATTCGGGTCTTTATCTGCCGTCATCTACTATGTTACTTCCATCGCTTTCAGTGGAAGTAAAACCTGGATGTCTCAACCTGTCCTCCTTTTACTGGAGCCATATGGTAACCCTACACATGGCTATACTGGGGAAGCTAAGGAAGGGGACAGGGGCTCCTGCCAATGGCAAACACTGTGCGCCTATTTGTGCAACATAGCAAGCAGGAAGCACCAGCGCTTCTGCACTGAAGGAATTGTACTGGTTGCCAGTTTACTGGCATATCAGATTCAAGGTGGTTACGTTGATTTTTAAAGCCTTGAGCAATGAAATCCTGCTTCCTCTGGCATCATTGCTAAGGCTTTATCGGCCAGGCCTATTCATAGTTCGAGGTCATCTGAGAAACTATTATTACGTTAGACTAGAAATAAATTGTACTGCGGTGATGCAAGTTGAGGGCGCACAAATCTGGAACTGATTGCCAAATGAATTACGTACAAGGTCATTAATACTCTAGTTTAGGAAATATTTTAAAGCATTCTTTTTTTCTCAGGCTTTCTCACACTAATGCTATTTGGCTGCTCACTATATAGCAATTGTATATTTTGTATTTGTTTTATTGTGTGCATTGTTTTGTTTATATGAGAACATAAGAATAGCCTTACTAGGTCTGGTGGTTTAGTGGGCCGTTCCCCCTCCGACCCCCTGTACCTTTTTTAGAAGACCAACAGGAGGGATGTTCACTCCCTGCCACCAGCAGGCCCGCCTCTTCAAGATGGCAGGCCTTCCCTTTCCTGGTGCATCCAAGGAAGCATTGGGGAGAGGCCAAAAGCCTTGATTGGTCCAGGCACCTAAGTCACCTCCTATGGGACAATCAGAATCTTAGGCCTCTCCCTCCCAGTGCATCCCAGGGTGCACCAAGAAGGGGGCCTAAGGAACCTCCCACAGGAGGGGTCTTAGACACCTGGGCCAATCAGGATGCACCATAAAGTGGAAGACCACCATTTTGAAGAGGCAGGCCTGCCAGGAGGAAGTGATCATCCCTCCTGCGAGTTTTCCTTAAAAGGTACAGGGGAGATGGCTTGTTGTGGTGGTGGGCTGTTCTGAGGTAGAGTTTGCTTTCAGGGGGAGGAGCTTGCTGTCAGGGGGGTACTAGGGGGATGGCCCACTAGACCATCAGGTTTGGTGTGGTACAGGTTGTCGGGGGGGGTGGGGGGGGAGAGCTTGCTGTTAGGAGGGTCCCAGACTCTTTGGCAAGAGTGCATGGGCATCACTCCTGCTGATCTCCCACATGGGATGAGGGGGTTATTGGGGGGGGGGGGGGAAATTGCAGATGAGGAGGCAGTAGACCACCAGGCTTTTTGGGGTGCTCCATTTAGGAGTAATTAGGGCCATTTGTGCTGGCATTTTTGAGCTGCTTTATTTTCCTGTCAGTACCTGAGCCAATCAGCGCTCAGCCACTGACAGGAAAGTAAGGCTACAACAGCTCAGACCCTGCAAGTAAATATCAGCCCAGATTCCTCGTAAATGAAGGGGCGTTTCTTTTGGAAAATCACCCAGAGAGGTCATTCTAATATTAATGACCTTGTTATACTACAGTTTTAATATTAATGACCTCATTGTACTATATTTGCATAGTACAGTCGGAGCCTGGCTGCTAGAAAGCACGTAAAAGACTATGGTGAGCCGTTTTGATATCAGACGGTAAAATACATGCATTTAAAGATGATTTAGTGCCATCGTTAAATGCACGGTGACTTAGGCAGAAGACTGAGGTCTGAAATGTTCATGGTTTCAATCTAGCTGCAATTTCTGCCACTTCCCTCTAGAAGTATTCTACAGAGGCACCTATTTGGTTTTATACAGTTGCCCTAGCAAACAGCAGAAATTGCTTTGGAGCAGCTGTAAATGTTTGTGCATAAATCGTGACTGTCTACACTCCACTCAAAACCTGTCCCTGAACACATCTGCACCCGAATCACAGAAACAAATGCACATTCTTGTCACTGCACGTACCATTCTGTACAGGGTAATTTTATTCACATATACTATTATATATACAGTATATGTACAAAACTGTCTTTTGAAGATCCCCCAATCTCATAGGAAGGGAGGGTTGGAGAATGGAGATAGGAAGTCTCTTTCAGCCAGTAACAAATATATTTATTTAGGTAGCTTACCAGTTCCAGCCCTGTTTGCTGGAAGGTGAATATTTATCCATCAAAGCTGTGAGCTTCAGCAATGCCATCTTCTGAATTCGATTTAGTTGGGCAGCAAGTTGGTTGTCAATCTCAAGGGAAAGGTTTTCCAAGTTCGGACTCTGTTCATTAGACCAACACGAGATGCTGTGTGTAGAAACAGAAATGAGTTCTCCCTGAATCAGTCCTACCAATCCAAACCCCATGGCGAAAAAGTGGCAAATGGACGGGCGGCTTTTACACTGCAGGTTTTGAAAAGCAAGACCCACTAGCAAAGTTTGACCCTAGCTCCGCCCCTGCTGCTTGCTCTGGTTGGGCAAGAGGGCATCACAGAGACCTGTGAGGGGTTGGAGAGGAGAGTAGCTACACCTTGCGGTTCTTTGTAACTCTTGGGTCAAACATTCTGGATAAATTGGCTCATTGTTGTAAAAAGGTGGCTGACCCCTGGCCTAGATGTTTCTGATTTGTGGTACAGCTGTGGTAAACTGTAATTATTGGTGTTAGCAAGCAATTCATTGGTAGTAATTAGGAGTTACAGATGGACCCTACTGAATAACATGCCTGCCAGCTCCAAAGGGGGTGTGGCCATGGGAGGAGCATGGGCAGGTCATAAACAGTCCCAGAAATTAGGCACAATACCTGCATTTCCCTTACAATCAGTGGTGCGCAAGCATAAATGGTCGCACATAGTTAGGTGCGTAATACATGTTAAGTTAGCATTTTGTAAATGTTATTCTGGGGGAAATTCTTTAACTTCGGTGCCCGAAGGGGCCCAGCCGGGCCTAAGAGGGAAACGACACTTTCAATGCAACTTAAATGAAAATTCAAAGCATCTGCTGGAATCAGGCCTCCTGGAGGTGCCACTATATTTGCGGTATTAAATCAGCTGAACTTGCTGATGCCAGAAGTACCTGCCTCAGAGCGATTCACACCAAAGTTGGGCGCCGGAAATGGAGGCCTTGAAAGCCCTGGCCTAGATTTCCGGCAAGAGGCGTGATTTTCTGAACAGCACCATCGCCTGATTGACCCGCGATTGGTGGCCCGCTTTTAAGGCGGCCACCGACAACGGCGCCATGCAGAGAATCCTGGAGACTTTTCAGAGTGCCCTTGACAGACTTCTTAACTGCAGGCGCCTTTTATTGAACTTCTCTCGTACCAGCAACTAGCTAAATTGTACCAGCCACAAACTCAAATGGTAATTAAAATTAGACTTACACAAATAACGATTTGATATGAAATATATAACTCAATTCAATCTTTGCCCTACTACTCCTTAATTCCTTAGCGCCCCTAGAGTACAGATAAAATACTTATTTCATAAAAGCATGATGAAAAGATAGAAAGGAAAAAGGAGGAACAGAACTGACCTTCTGGAATATGTCAAAGGTGACTCAATTTCTGAAATGGTTATGTATGGCAGTACTGAAGAACCAATTTTATTGTCATGTTTACAACTGCTGTCTAGCTCATCACCTGAAGCACCATTTACTTCAAAATGCTTTTCTATCTCAAGGTGAATCTCTTTTGGGGATGATGGACACGGTGAGATGGAATCATTAGCAAAGTCCGAGTCTCCATCATCAGAAAACTTCTCATTCCATTGATGGACCAGCTTCCGAAGGCCATTAACATGCTCCATCACATTGTCTAGTTCAGTGAAGACATCGTCACCATCACCATCTCCTGAAGATTCCATGTTAAGATGTCCAGTGATACCTGGAACATTGTCATATATGCTCAAACGGTTATCTATAAATGAAAGTGAGCTGGGAGAAACTTCAGAGTTCTTAGAATTACACATGTCATTTCTTCTACACCCATGAAAACTTCCAGTTCTCCAGTTTACAGAGGTGTTGTCTATTGGAGATAATATGCTGTTAGTGAGTGCTTTGGGGAAGGTCCCAGGCTTATGGCCCTGTGGTATTTGGAACAACATAGTCTCGTGCAAGTTTTTTTCATTTTGCTCGTATACATCGTTCCATATGGACAGTTTGGTAGGGTCAAAGTCTTCCGCAAACATGCCGCCTCTTTTAATGTGGCTTCTTACTCGGATAACAGGACTGGGTGTGCTCACAGAGCTGCTGTTTTCAGATGGACTACTACTACTGCAGGTTTGAGGGGAATAGGCAAAGCTTGACTTACTCTGGACATCAGAAAGGTCAGAAATATTAACACAATTTAGATTTTTCAACATGGCTTCACTGAGCCCTTCCAGGACAATAGGCCCACTAATAATGGGTTTGGCCTTTGAATGGACATTTCTCTTCCCACTGGAATTCCTTAAACGCAGTTTCTCCATTTTCCTCAGCAGATTTTTACCCTTTTTATTTGATGGCTTATCAAAAAGTCTCTCTTCAGTGCTGTCTAAGATTTCATTAGACGAAGAAGAGATGGTAACACAGTCTGGCAAAACCAATTTGTTTGAGGAACTACTGGAGAAGCTCCTACTGGTCTCAAGGTCTTCAAATGTCTTGGTAGAGTTGATACTGTCACTGTCACCACTGCTTGAACTGTGAAGTGACAGCACATCATGTTTTTCTCCATGGTTTGAGACTGTTGCATCCTCAGTTTCAGTGGTGCCAAGTCTTGGGCTAGATGGAACAGATAAGCACATGGCTTCTTCCGCAGAGAAACCTTCTGAAGTCTCTAGACGAGACCACCTTTTGCTTTGTCTCTGATAAGCCCATTTATTGCTTATGGCACAAGGTTCATCCTCTTCAGATTCATCACTCTGGAAGAAGAAGAAACAACAATGAAAAGGTTAAGAAAATAAAGAAACTATGAAATACGAAATAATGAAAAAAGTGTATTAAATATATAATCACTTTTTTTGACTTTGCAGTTGCATCTGATTTTTTGGAGCTTCAAAACTCAATAGGAATCAGCCTTTACTATGATTATAGCACCATAAATGTTGTGACAGGGAAGCCCCTGTCCCAGCCAAAAGGACTACGAAACCCAGCATGCACCCTGCCCTGAGCCCGAGAAAACCTGGCATGGAGCCGGCACAGCCAAGAAGGGAAGAGAAAAACCCGGTCATAACCCAGCCTAAGAGCCAGAGGGGGAGGGTACTGGAACCGAATTCTTCCCCCTATTGCTCCTTTCCTCCTTCTCTGAAACCTAAACCCAGCTCAGGAGGGGGTGAGGTTAATACTAGAGGGAGGCAGGTCAGAAAGCCTCTAATACCAACAAGGGGAAATCAGTGGAGGAGCTCAGGTGGTGCTAATCACAATCAGCCAGCCACCAGCAGGGAGAGCAGCTTCCCAGGAGTGCCTGTTCTTCAGCCCCGTATGTTATCCAGGATACAGCCAGCAGGCGGGAGATTGAAATCCCTGGACGCTATCTTGCTTTGCCAGACAAACCCTGGGAGGGTGGACCAAAGGACTGGCCTTGGAGAGGACAGATCAGCAAGGAGCTTACATGCAGGCAAGGAGGGGGTTGGGAAGAACCACCTAGGGTCCCGGGGTGGAGAAGCAGCCATGGCTATGATTCTAATGACTGGGAGATGAACAGCCTTCCTGGGGAGAGTGAGCCCGGTGAAGACATGGACTTAGGGGAATGTGAGATATGAGAGGTCTTGCCCCTGTCCTCAATAATTCAGTATAGGCTAATTGAAGCCCTGGACACTAGCAGTGTTTGAAGCAGGGTCAGGGCAATCCTGGCCCAATTGAGAAGTGACTGTTAGAAACTGTTTAGTTACCTTACCTCTAGAGGACTTGGAGAGGTAAGAAGATCATGAAAGATTAGCCCGGTTGGGCTTGGCTAAGGTCAGTAACCTTGGACACATTTTTGTGTGGGAGAATTTAAAAGCCAAACTTTTGCTTTGTTTCTGTTGGGAGGTTTGGGTTGTTAACCTGCTTTATTTTGTGGACCTGGAAGCTCCAGGCAGGGCACCAGGACTGAAGCCCATGTTATGCTTGGTGGAGGAAAGTGTGAAGAACGTACTAGATGTTCCAACATGTTTTTCTTTTGTTTTTTTTTGAAAACTTCAATAAACCTGGATCCAGTTCCTAAGAAATCCGTCTACCAGGTTTTTTGTTCATCCAGCCATATAAAAGGCGCATTAATAAATCTACCTGTGGTCTGAGCCCGGTTTCCCACCTACTCAGGGACGGGCCCGGTCACAATGTTCATTTAAAATTAGTCAGGGCTGAGATGGTGTCCTATGTTTATTTTTCTCTGATCTAGTAGCACAGCCAGTGCTGTGACAATCCCCAGCTACCTCCAGAAGCCAATACACATGAGCTTCAGTACACATCACTGTTAAGCAATACATGTGACTCTCTACCTCCAAAGGGACTTTTTAAAGTGACCAATTCTTTTTTTTTAACTTGAAAGACCTCATAGTAGAATACGCAATAGTGGTGGCACTTCCAAAATTATTAAGTTACTACATGATTGCATGGATCTCTCTGAGCCGGCAGGGGAGCCCAAACAGTTGAGCTGGCAGGGGAAGTCCCAAAGTCGGCAACTTCAGGAACTCCTGCTGATCAGAGATTCCCCTGCGATCAGCGCTGCTGGCAGGGAAAGCAGCAGCAGCCGGCAGGAAAAAGACCCCCCCCCATCATGCCAGTACAGCAGGGGAATGAGATGGGATTATTTCCTGCGGTTATCCGCGGGGACGGGGACAGTGATGAATTTTGTCACCGTGTCATTCTCTAAGGGGAAGTCCCAAAGCCGGCAGCTTCGGGAAGTCCTGCCAGCTCAGCTGATCAGGGATTCCCCTGCCTACTTTGGTCCAATTAATTTAGGCATTGGTAGGACGCCTAAGTTCAGGTGCTGGTTTTAGAATTTCTTCCAAAATGTTAGGCGCGTCATCTTCAAGATGAGAATCTAAAAGGGGTGGGTCATGGAGATTCTTTTAAGTTATGAGCAAGTTTTTAGCTTTTGTGTTGAGGGTGCGCACAACTTGCAAGTTTTTATTGGCATAAAATGGGTGCCTCTAGCTTTTATAAGACAAGAATAAGCAATTGTCAGACCTGCTGTTCCCTGTCCGTCTAATGAAAGTGACAGGGCCGTTGTTCCAGTACAGCATCAGAGACACTGATCGCGCTTTCTGAATAACCACTGTCTTGCATCTGTCCAGTCGTGCCCTTCTCTTTTTTGTTCTCTTTCCTATACTGATTTGTAGTTCCTCCCTCTATTTCC
Organism: Geotrypetes seraphini; assembly: GCF_902459505.1. Taxonomy (NCBI): domain Eukaryota; kingdom Metazoa; phylum Chordata; class Amphibia; order Gymnophiona; family Dermophiidae; genus Geotrypetes; species Geotrypetes seraphini. The sequence continues at coordinate 31,938,058 of NC_047101.1, read as the reverse complement.
CTCTCGTGGCAAGTACATCTGTGATTCCCCCCCCCCCCAAATTGTTTTTCCTCCCCCCCCCAATTTTTTTTTATTGTTCATCGCTTTGTAATCTATAAAAAAAGCGATTTTATCAAATCCCAAATAAATTTGAAATATACCAGTGCCAGTGGTGAGCCAGATAGCCAATTTTGGGCGGGCCTGAGCCCAAAGTGGGTGGAAATCTTTCTCTCTTTCCCTCTCTTCTCACCCCCCCAGCCCATGCAGCATCTTTCTTTCCCTCCCTCCCCCCCCCCAGCTCATGCAACATTTATGTTTCTCTTCAGGTCACCAGCAGTGTTTCTTACACACAAAAATGTCAGGGGGAAGGCTTCTGGGTCAGCTACCGTCAATGTGTAGGAACCACTGCCAGCGGTCTGTGGTTGCTGGATGGGCAGGCCTGAGCCCCAACTGGGCCACTTCCACCCTGGCCCGCCCCATGGCTATGCCCCTGAAGCACATAATGATTCTAAGCGTGACTATACAGTGTGCATAACTTTTATAGAATTATATGAAATTGGCACCAGTTTTTTTAGGCAACATATATAGAATCGGGCCTTTTATCTATAAACCTACCCGCTTCCTGTGACAACTTATTTCCACTTTCATAGCTGCACATTTGTTCAGTGTATTTAATCGTCTGAAGAAAAAAAAATGAAATGATTTTCAAAATGAGCAAAATCATATGAACTATAAACATCAGTACAGCAGTGTTAATAAACAAGTCAACGGATTTCGGCAAGTGGAACATTACAGCTCTGCCTTGTTTATTACAGGGTTATTTAAATTGAAAAATGACATTATCCCATTAATCTTTTCAATTAGTATTTGTAGGACAGAAAAAGTAATTAGTCAAAATTAATATAACGTGATGTGCAATCAGGTTAGTGGTAAGGATGTGGTGCTCATCCATGTAAAGAGTGCCATGCCATTCTGTCACTCACTGGGCTTTTAAATTATGCAAACTAGTTAAGCGAGTTGTTACCACCCGCAAGAATACAAAATCAAGAGGGGTTCCAATGACACTAATCCCCCTCCTAAGAGCTTTCTAGAAAAAATACAATAAAACATAGCCAAGTGGCTCTATTCTGCCAGCTTCGGATCTCAGCCATTCTCATACAAAATGGTTTCCCAAAACCCCTCACCAAAGTGTGTCCCTAAAATCTGCTGGGCCAAATACTAAACGCAGGACAGCGTCTATAATGGTCATTTAGTTTATTCAATCCGGAAATTTAAATATCTGACATAAATAAATAAATAAATAAAAGGGAGAAACGCAAAACATGAATTAAGTACAAGGTGGTTTTGCAAAAACAAGAGGCAGAAAACCACGACAAAGACCACATGAATAGGGTAAAGGAATGAGACAATAAGGCTACAAGGGAGCTGGGGAAGTGAAGGATGCAGAGATGTTTTCAAATTCTTTTTTAAATTTAGGACAGGATGTTTCAGTACAAAGGTAATTTAGCAGATTATTCCAGAGAGATAGAGGTGGAAAATAGAAAGCACTGTGATGGATTAATTCAAAGTGAAAGTACGACGTGTGTGCTGGTGGAGGGAGGGGGAAGATTGCAAAGGTTCTCCTGTAGGGATCTTCTAGGTTAGGGTGAGAAGATAGGAGTCACAATTAGGCATGTAGAAAGATAGTGGCATAGCCACGGGGGAAGGGGCTTTGGAGGGCTGGGACCCCCAGTTTGGGTCCAGCCCCCCCCCCCCCAAATTAATTCATTGTCTGCTGGTTTGGCTGGTAGTAGAGAATGACACGGTGACAAAATTCATCACCGTTCCCGTCCCCGCGAATAACCGCAGGAAACCATCTTCATGTCATTCTTTAAGGAGAGAGGGAAGAATCAGAGTATGAATGGCCACAACCACTAACTCTCAAGCTTTGCTTTGAAGAATGCTGGTGTAGAAGGACCGAGGTTGAAACAGACACTACAGAATGACAGTCTCTGGTATCCAGAGCAGATATTGTGATGTCATAATGCCTCATTCCACCAATGCCTAAGAGCCAATCACATCAGTGATGTCACAATGGCTTCATTATCCTTGGCTCACATAAGAATCAGAGTATGAATGGCCACAGCCACTGACCCGCAAGCTTTGCTTTGAAGAATGCTGGTGTAGAAGGACCGAGGTTGAAATAGACACTAGAAAATGACATGGGATTATTTCCCGCGGTTATCCGCGGGGACGGGGACGGTGATGAGTTTTGACACTGTCATTCTCTAGCTGGTAGTAAACCCCGCCAGGAGAAGCTCTTCTCTAGCTGATTCTTGTTTGCCCGAGCACCCCCCCCCCCCCCATGCACATGCTTGGTTTCAGTGAAATTGAGCATGTGCGAGGGAGGCTCTCCCCCCTCCCCCAGGCTGACACTGTGTAATAATTACTCTCCTCTTTATCAAGCTGCGTTAAAGACCTTGCAATGGGAAGTGGAGGGTACCCTAATAGTGTAGTGGCCTGAGAACCTGGGAACTGGGTTTGATTTCCACTGTGGCTCCTTGTGCTCCTGTGCAAAACACTTAACCCACCATTGCTCCAGGTACAAAAGCTTCCACTATATATACAGTAATATATAGGGGTTACCAGACGTCCGGATTTACCCGGACATGCCCTTTTTAAGAGGACTGTCCAGGCATCTGGAGAGCTTTTCAAAACACAGCTCTTTGTACGGGTTTTGAATAGCTTCCAGCTCAGGACCGCAGGCGCAGACGCAATGTGGTGATGTCACATGCATGCACGCATGCGCAGATTCCCTCCAGACGCAGCTTCGAGCACGAGAAGAGGCTGGGGGCGGAGCTGGGTGGAACTGGGGGTGGGGCCATAGGTCTGGATTTTACAATCGAAAAATCTGGAAACCCTAGTAATATATGTGATCTGCATTGGTTGCACCACTGAAAAGTGGTCCATCAAATACATTTCCCTCCAATTTTATCTACATTTTTAGTGTACTCTGCATATGGTTCAAAAGTTCTCAGTCCAACCAACAAAGTTGGGGCAGTCTCCCTCGAGGGCTATACACTAAGAGCTCCTTTTACTAAAGTGCATTAGGACCTTAAAGCCCAGAATAGCACGCGCTAAATTGCCCCGCTCGCTAGACCTTAGCACCAGCATTGAGCTGGCGTTATTCTAAGGCTCAAGGTTTCAAGGTTTATTAACATTTGATTTATCGCTAAAATCTGTTTACAAAGCGATGTACATAAGTAAAACATATAATATAGAGCTACAAATTAAAACTCAGTAACATAAGTTTAAGACAAGACAAACTTGAGATGGAGGGAAAGAAAGGGCAAAGATTACATCTGTTTTGGTTAGAAAAACAAATAGGGAAAAAAAACATAAGGGAAAGGGTTTGGTTAAAAAAATTAAAATGCTAAGAAAAAAATTATATAATATTAAAAGCATCTTTAAAAAGGTGCGTTTTCAAAGATTTTTTAAAAGAATGTAAATCTCTTTCAATTGTAATATATTGTGGAAGAGAGTTCCACCATTGTGGGCCCATGACAGAAAACATGTCTGCTCTTCTTATTCCTATTGTTTTAAGAGAGGGTATGACTAATAAGTCTAAAAGCGTACCAGGCGGTTTAGCGCACGGTAATTTTGTGCGAGCGCTAAAAACGCTAGCGCACCTTAGTCCTGTGATTTTCCACTTTTTTTTGTTCTGTCTGAGAAATATGGAACGAGAAAAGTGGAAAATAGCCGGACTAAGTGAATAGCGTTTGATGGAGACTGTCCCAGCTTTGTTGGTTGGGCTGAGAACTTTTCAGCGGCCCCTCGTACATATTAAAGCACCAAATAGGCAGAACACTTCAAATTCTGTTCGGTGAACTGGTCTGGCCTCCGCTGCCCAACGAAACTCAAGCCATGCAAGCGAATGTGGAAAATGCTACATTACAACTCAAGTCTTTACCTGCAGAGAGACTCAATGGAATCTTGATCCAGAAATTCATGGTCATTTTTTACCATTTTTATGTCAACAGGAAATTGCAGATCTAGAAATCCAGATTATAATCAAAATTAATTCTTGGATCCTGTATTTGAGATGATGTCTAAACTACATTTCAAAGAGGAAATAATCTTTTTTGGTCCCTGTTCACTGTCTACACAGGGCTGTACATACCTTCATACAGCTGCGAATACTGCGGAAAGCCAGCAGCCCTCAGCCAATCACAGGCCTCCTTGGCTTCAATTTCTAAAGAGAAAAAAAGATCATAAAATAAACATTTCCTTGGTAGATGAAAGGCTGAAAAGCTAAAACACCTAAGCTTGACTGTATAGAAAGTGGTTTTTAAGAAAGATTTTTTTTCCTTTCTTACTGTCCATTGAATAACTAAGAAACTCAATCTTTGCTTTAAAAACAACCAAGATAAGCAGCCCAGTCTAAGGCATTTGCGTGCAAGACAAATGCGCGTGAAAGAAGGGCGGGCTGTTCTCAGCACATATAAAAGGAGCCAATGCAACCATAGTAACGAAAATGAGTTTCCCCATGAGTTTTGTCCCTGTAAGCTCTGCCTTAACCGCACAAGCCTCAACGCTTATGATTTTCAAGGGTTTGAGGCTGGTGCAGATGAGGACGGAGCTTGCAGGAACAGGGCAGGGATAGGAAAAGAACTCTCTGGGATGGGACAGGAAAAATTTGTCCCTGTGTCATTTTCTGCTACAGACCTCCTAATCCAGGGGTCTCCAACCTTTTTCATGTAAAGGGCCACAGTGTGAATACAAGAAAGCTCTGAGGGTCACCAAAAGATTTTAAGCTGACACATATTACTAATTTTGCAAACCTTGACCTGCTTGTTCACACTAGGTCTTAAACATTAAAAATCAATACTAACATTGATTCTACAACACTTCAAGGATATATTTTAAAAACTCACTTTATTTTGGATTGTCAACAGTAGCAAATTCCACAAATGAGACACTTGAATAACACCCTATCGAGATTGTTTGCAGTTACTATATCAAGTGGGCAAGATTGAAATGAATGCATTTACAGGATTTGAAGAGCATTTTGGACAACTGTTTGAGGGCTGCAATGGAGGACTTTCAAGGCCACATGTTGGAGACCACTGCCCTACCCCTTAAGACAAGAGAATAAAAGGAACCAGTTTGAGGCTCTTAGCACAGTAGTGAAGGTTAGTCTGCAAAGATTTGATTAGGCTGCCAAAATGCAGGGCACTATATGCTAAATCTATAAGAGGATCTGGGCACCCAATTTCCATTCTAAAATACTACAGTAAGTTAAGAACATAAGAATAGCCTTACTGGGTCAGACCAATGGTCCATCAAGCCCGTTAGCCCGTTCTCGCAGTGGCCAATCCAGGTCACTAGGACCTGGCCAAAACCCGAGGAGTAGGAATATTCCATGCTGCCGATCCAAGACAAGCAATGGCTTTCTCAATAAGAGACTATGGACTTTTCCTCCAGGAACTTAAAACCAGCTACACTATCTGCTCTTACCACATCCTCTGGCAACGCTTTCCAGAGCTTAACTATTCTCTAAGTGAAAAAATATTTCCTCCTATTGGTTTTAAAAGTATTTCCCTGTAACTTCATCGAGTTGATATTTATGTATCAATTTTTAAATCGAGCTACTTACGTAGGGTTACCAGATTTTACATATGTAATATCCAGACCCCTAGCACTGTCCCATTCCACCATGCCCAAGCCTCACCACCTCACTTCCTCAGCCTGCAAACTACATCTTCAAGCAGTTAGGCAGTAGCATGTTTGTAGCTGTCAAGCATGAGTTAAATCCTTAACATGTTATAGTAAAGGTCTCCATGCGGGCTGTGCACTAAAAGAATAGAATATTGCTCAGCCCCTAATAGCACATAGTAACTGATGTGCTAACATTAGGTGACCTGTTACAGAATGATGGGATAAAGGTCTCTCTAGCACTTACCTCTTCTAAATCCTATGTTTTAGAAGTACCAAAATAAACTTCTTTTTTTTTTTTTAATAAACAGCCTTAATTAGTTGCATGCATTATTTCTAGTGGAATTCTGTGCAACTGCACAACCCAGAACTGGTGCAGAATTCTGCATACGAGGTGCGTAATTCTGTGCAGACCTTCTATCCTGCTCTTGACCCAACAACCCCCTTCCCCGCATGGGTCTGGCCTCTCTCTGACCAACCTCCCTCCCCCCATGTGATAAGGCACCTGTCCTACCTGCACACCTCCCAAAGCAGCAGCAGTGGTGGCAGTATGAATAGTCTGCTTGTGGCCGGCCCCACCAGGGCCTTCTCTTTGTCATGTCACTCCCTGTACATGGACAATGATCGTTTTATCACAGGAGGGATTGGTCATAGAGAGGCCAGACTCACAGGGTGGAAGGGAAGGAACATGGATGCTGTACTGAAAATGGGGGGGGGGGGGAGAAGAAGGGACATGGATGCTGGACTCGAAGGGGTAGAAGGGGAGGGGACATGGATGCTGGCCTGCAAGTTATGGGGGGAGAAGAAGGGACATGAATGCTAGACCCATGGGGGGAGAAAGGGGAGGGGACATGGATGCTGGTCCCACAAGTGGGGGAGGGATAAGGGTAAGGGGCATCAGAAAATGACCTAGGGGGGTGAGAAAGGAGGAAGAGATATTTGGCCATGGAGAGAGAGAGATGCCAGACCATGGGGAGTGGGGTAGGGATTCAGGGTGCGAGCGAGAGAGGGAGTGGGGTGGATACTGGACCTGGGTGGGGGAATGGTAAAGAGAGGAAGAGACAGTGACCAAGACCAGAAAGGGGATGGGAAGGGAAGAAGAGATTCTTAGCCAGTGGAGCAAGGGAGACAGATATTCCAGACCATGAGGGCCAGGGAAAGAATTCAGGCACAAGTGAGAGGGACAGAACCGCAGTTGGAATGAGAGAAGAAATTTAGGAGGCTGGAAGCTAAGGGAAAAGGCAGAAAGGAATTCAACACAAAACACCACAAATAAAGTGCAGAATTTTGAAATACTATGTGCAGAATTCCGCCAGGAGTAATGCATTGATTTAGAGCAGTGATTCCCAACCCTATCCTGGAGGAACACCAGGCCAATCGGGTTTTCAGGCTAGCCCTAATGAATATGCATGAGAGAGATTTGCATATGATGGAAGTGATAGGCATGCAAATTTGCTTCATGCATATTCATTAGGGCTAGCCTGAAAACCCAATTGGCCTGGTGTTCCTCCAGGACAGGGTTGGGAACCACTGATTTAGAGTACTGCCATGGAGATCAGAGATGGAAGTGTGTTCCTGACTGGATGCAACATTGATGAAAGACGTCTTGTTTGCTGGCACCGAAACCCCTCCATGGCAACAGCACCGATGTTTTGAATGCATTACATATAGCATCGCTGCTCACTTTGTGTCTCCCGTATCAGAAATGATATTAGCACATGTGAGCAACTTCACTGATCAAGCACACCAGCACTCGTGAATGCTACCTACCATAAAGATCTAAAGATACCATCTGCCCAGCTGTGCTGTGTCATGTCCTCTTTGGTTAACCAACTGGAAGGCAGCATTTCCCATTTCAACAGATGTTTAACTCATAGAGAAAACAGGATACAAGCAACCTTTAGATTTCCCAAAGCTCTGAGCACAAGAACCATCTTTAAATAGGGCAGTAAAGCAAGAACCATCTTTAAATAGGGCAGTAAAGCAAAAGAAACCAGGCAGTTACAGACTCTAGCCTGTGAATGGGTTCCCAAAAGCAAACTGTTTCAAAGCAGAACTTGATTCTGACAGCAACACACTATCCTCAAGGCATCAAACTCTGCTCTTGCCCACCAGCATCAAAATGCCTAATCCATCTTTGCCTTTATAAAGAAAAAGCTCATTTTTAAATAAACTGAAGCATTCAAATTGGTTTGAGATTTCACAATTGTGCCACAGAAAGGCTGGAGCATATATATTTTAGAAAAAATAAATAACGGATGCTGTATGGCCTGCTAAATCCCATAGCATTCTGGGTTACCTACCTGACCCACGCAATGACACGTCACCTTGATTTCAGCAGGGTTACCTGTTAATGAAGCTTTGCTACTTCCCTCGCAAGCACTTCCAGCTCTTAACTCTGGCACCAGCCGCCAGTACAATAAACAGATGTTGGGTATTAACTGCTCACGATGTCAGTGAAAATACCACTGTAGCCAAAAAAGTGAGCATTCCCACAGTAACAGGGTCATTGCCTGAGCTTCCAAAGTGTAAAAGACTTCCTGCATGCCAGCAAGAGGTCTGACGGGTATGTTACACTCTCCAGAGCACTGTGCCTGGATAAGGAGGCAGCAAGATCACCTAGCTCTGGAGATCAGATGCTAATGTTGGCCCTTAAAGTCCTCTCCAGATGGATGTAATAAAATATTGCAACACCGAGACAGACATTTGGAATGGAATGGCCAACGGGGGATTAAAGGGTGGGCCCCTCTCCAAGCTCCAGATGACGTTAAAATGTTGCACCAGGCACACTTCCTAATATTTCTGGAATGAGATTACCGTACTCCTTCTGAAACAACCTTCTAAAGACCAGATACAGTTAAATGTCTTCCAGTGTGGAAATTATGCTTCCGAGGATCCAGGAAGTTCTGCAGAGAATCTCCTTCCCTCCTTGTCTTCAGGATGGATGCAGAAAAACAGGCCCCAGCAAACATGAAACAATTCCTCATTGTAACTACCGTATTTCACTACCTCCTTGCTAATACAGACACAAGTGAATTAATTAATCTGTGCCCCAGTCTACCCAGTAAATGCAGAATGGCAGCTGATACCCTACTTCTGGCATGAAAAATGTGTATAAACCAGTAAACGCTGCAGTCTCATCAGGATCTGGTGCGAGGCTGTGTGGGAAGGGTGGATGAATTCGAAGAGCCAGAAAAAGAATTCAACAAGAGATAATACCAGTGACCAGTGATAAAAACAGTGATCCAGGGAAAACACTGCTACTATTAATAATTGCTATAGTACATAGCACTACACTAAATAGAAAGGCCCATAATCTATAAAATGGGCCCTGCCGGCGCCTAATTTAAGTAGAAAAAGCTGTTTGAACACGATTAAAATCATTTTTAGAAAAAAAAAATGTACTATAAAAACAGCACCTTCGTTGTGGCTACAGAGGCGCTTTCTGATGTCAGCATGGCCAACGGCGGGAGTGGTGTTAGGCATAAAAGTGCCTCCGTACCTGTGATTCAAATGAAAGGTAGGTGCCGGAAATATAGGGCTTTAAAACCAAGGCACCTACCTTTCACAAAGGCACGATTCTATAAACGGTGCTGCTGTGTGACTGACACCGATCAGAGGCTGTTGTATAGGTGGACGACGACGGGGATGCAGTTTATAGAATCCATTCCAAAATACCTAAGAAAAAGTCCCTTCTTGACAGTCTATACAATATTTATACCACCAACATGCTAAGCTTTAATTTTAAGGAACCCCCTAAAATACCAAAATTCACATTTTATAATCACTCTCTCTAAACAATATATGATGTTGGGGGGTCATTTATTTTATATTTTAATCTCATGTGCTTATAATCCTACCACTTACCATGGTTGACATGAATTTATTGAGCGCCTGTCTACCGGGAGCCAAGGTAGAAGACATAGTGAGCCGCATCGACAGGATCATCGACAGGGTGGAAGAGGAAGTGGTGATCCATGTGGGGGACAAACAACGTGAGCAACAGGAACTACAACAGGGAAGTACTGAAGGACCAGTTCCGGATGCTAGGAAGGAAACTGAATACCAGAACACAGAGGGTAGCGTTCTCAGAGATCCTGCCGGTACCCAGGGCCAACGAGAAGAGGCAAACGGAGCTGCAAGCAGTCAACGCGTGGATGCGGCGCTGGTGTGAGGAAGACGGATTCCACTTTGTGTGCAACTGAATGACGTTCTGGGGGAAGAGCAAGCTATTCAGAAAGGATGGACTCTACCTCAGTGGAGATGGAACGAGGCTACTTGCAAGCAAAATCAAGAGAGAAATTGAGAAGTTTTTAAACTAAGAAGAAGGGGAAAGATGACAGTCGACAGAGAGTTGATGGTTCAAGAACCGGTATACCCAGAGGATACCATGCAGAGAGATAGCGGGGAAGACTCACCGGATCATATTCAAGACAGAAATCCTGACAGATCGAAAGGGACACAAGAGGGAAGGAAATGCAAGAGAGTAACAGGCCACAAACTCAAGTGTATGTACATGAACGCAAGAAGCCTAAAGAATAAGATGGTTGAATTAGAAGCTATGGCACAAAAAGATAACCATGACATCATCGGCATTACGGAAACACAGTGGAACAAGGAAAATGTTTGGGGCATTGTGCTACCGGGTTACAAGCTATACCACAGAGATAGAGTGGCTCAAAAAAGTCTGGGCATTGCCCTATATGTCAATGAGGGAATTGAGTCTACTGGAGAGAACACGAAGAATAAGTTAGAGTCTCTATGGGTCAAAATTCTGGGAACAAATGGAACGGAAACGAAGATCGGCATCTACTACCAACTCCCAGGGCAGTCTGAAGAAATTGATGGAGAAATGACGAACGAGATTAAATGCGACTGCAAGGGAGACAACGCAGTTATCATGGGTGACTTCAATTATCCGGTACTGGAACCTAAGCACCTCCAGCAGCAGTAGGGAGACCAAGTTCCTGGATGCTGTAGGCGATTGCTTCCTGGAACAACTTGTCAAGGAGAATACGAGAGGAAACACAATTCTGGACTTAATTCTAAATGGACTACGAGGACCGGCACAAGGAAGCAGTGATCACAATATGATTCAGAATGACGGGCACAGTGCTGAACTTCCAAAAAGGGAATTAGAAAGGGATGGGGCTATTCTTTTGGGCCTTCAAGAACCTTTTCGGGCACAGGGCTTTACTGTCCCTCAATGCAGATTCTTTTATAATGCCCTTCTCTTGGTTAAGGAATTGATCTTGACCTACTGGTTTTTGGAAGATACTCCCAGCAACCCAATGGAAGAGTAGATTATGGGAGTTGGCCCAGTTTGAGATTCGGTCCTATACCTTGTCCACTCATCTGACTAAGAAGCATTATTTAACCCTGTGGGAGCAACTGTGTGACCTTGTGCCCCTTTGAGAGGGAAGTAGTTTGATATCCCTTTTACTATCTTTTTCATACAAGCATGGGATGAACACAGAGGATCTCTAATCAGAAAATAATGGTTATATATTGAAGGAACTAAGGTCAGTACTGGGCAGGCTTGCACGGCCTGTGTCCCGTATATGAACATTCAGTTGAGGACGGGCTGGGAAGGGTTTTGATGGCTGGGATGGTTAAGATGGACTGGAGTGTGCTTTGATGGAGACTCTAGTAAATGGAACCCAAGCACACTACTGGGCAGGTCTCTGGGTTTCTGGCCCAGAAATATCTAAGAAAAAGGACCACTTACCGTAAACTAAATTAATTTATGGAGCATGTATGGTTGGGCAGACTGGATGGACCACTCGGGTCTTTATCTGTCCTCATTTACTATGTTACTATGCTTTTTCTGCTTGCCTTGCTGCTTTTTGTACCTCGAGGTGGGGGCGGGAGGGAGGGAGGGAGAGGAGGGGCCTGCAATGTTAGGCGAATGAAAAGGGCTGTCTGTTGGTGTGGTAGTTGTGTAGTTTGGAGCAGAGGATGTATGTTTGTTTGAGGAATAATCTTTCGTACATCTCAATTTTTCGTTGCAATAGGTTTTGATGGGGCTGTTCTGCTCTGTATCCTATTGCAGATCCATATTTTTTCCATTGAATGGTTTCCCTTTGGGGGGTTTGTTGATCTTGTCTGTTTCTTGCTGTGTGCGGTTCATTTTGTATTATCTATCGTTGTGTAAACTGCTCGTATGTGCATCCTACCACTTTCAATAAACATATGTTTAAAAAAATAAAAAACAAAGAACAGAATTACTGAGCAATTTAATGGGACAGAGTCAGCTAAGGTAGCCTTGCCTCATCAATATGCTACATTTCTTTTGAAAGCGTGAACATATGGAAAAGGTTAGCATTTGACAAAGTACCTCATGAAAGATTCATGAGGAAATGAAAAATAATAGTATAGGAGGTTAAAGATAGAAAACAGAGTACGATTCAACAGGCAATTTTCTTAACGGAGGAAGGTAAATAATGGAGGAGCACAAGAATTAATATTGGGACCTGTGATTTTTAAGATAAGCAATAGCAGTTATTAGTGCAGGGAGCCGACGCTCATAGGAACTCTATAAGTGTCGGGAGCAATGCGGAGCATTCAGCGTGGCTCCCTGCGCTAATAACCGTAGTAAAAAGGGGGGGTGGGATAAATAGCAATATTTGGGATGGGTAGTGGGATAGGTAGCGAGATATTGCAGGAGAATCTTGTGATACTGAGCATCCAAATGCCCAACGAAACCTAATGGGGACAAATACAAAGTGATGTACCCTGAGGAGAATAACCTAATTATGGCCACATGAAACAGATGTAGACATCGTTGTAGACCAGTGTTTCGCAAACTTTTCTAAGCCACAGCACTCGGGGCCACAGCTGGAGGGGTTGATGTTGATGCGTTGAAGTCACGTGCATGTGTGTCGTCTTCACGGCAATGTCCGTGTATGCGCAGGGGACCTCCAAACTACGCCAGTAGGGAGGTGCCTGCGAGGAAGAGATGCACCAGTGCCGGCTGACTTACTTACAAGACTTACATCTCACGGCACACGCAGAATCTTACCCTGACACACAATTTGCGATACACTGGTGGAGACAATATGTTGAAATCTTCTGGTCAGTATGCAGCAGAAGCTAAAAAACCCCACCAATTTTGTGAATTATTGAAATTAGAGAATAAAACAAAAATACTACAGGCAGTCCCCGAGATACAGACACCTGACTTAAGTACAACTTGTTGCAACTTCATTTAATTTCACTGAGCAGTATTTCCAGTGGCTTAGACACCTACACTTCTCCTGTAGCAGATTCAGGAATGATGCATGGCCACATTAAGAACGCTGGTAAGGACAGTTGACCCTTTTGTCAGCTGGGAGCAGAGGTTAAGCAGCAAGAGTCTTAAAATCTATAAGTTCTGAGTTACATACAAATCTAAGAACAGCTTTAAAAATGTAACTTGTTCTTAACCCGGGGACTGCCTGTATATTGTTTCTGTACTGTTGCACGGAGCGACTGTGCATTGAGTACTGTGCAAATTTGGCCTGGAAGAAATTTTCAAACTCATCCAAAATATGCTTATATTGCCACAACTAGTGTTTAAGCCCATTACATTAACGGGTGCTAGAATAGATGTCTGTCTGTCTTTCTTTCTTTCTGCCTCTTTCCCTGCCCCTGTCTCTTTCTTCCTTTCTTTCTATCTCTCTCCCTCCCGCTGTCTGTCTTTCTTCATTTCTGTCTCTCTCCCTCCTGCTGTCTTTCTTTCTTTCTTTCTCTCTCCCTGCCCCGTCTATCTTTTTTTTTTTCTTTCTTTCTTTCTTTCTGTCTCCCTATCCCATCTATCTTTCTTTCTCTCTCCCTTCCCCCATCTATCTTTTTTTTCTTTCTGTCTCTCTCCCTGCCCTGTCTATTTTTTTCTTTCTTTCTTTTTCTCTCTCTCCCTGCGCCCTCTTTCTTCATTTCTTTCTGTCTCTCTCCCTCCCGCTGTCTCCCTGCCCAGTCCCTCACTGAAACCGCCTTCCACCTGTGCCAGCTAAGAGATCCCTTGCCCTTTCCTCATTCCAGCTGTGGCCAGCTGCCTGCACACACCTACCCAGCTACACAATAGGAAAACGCGCCCCATCTCCCCTCCGGACCCCGTTCGCTCACCCTTGGTGCTGGATCTCCACCTGATGCTGCTCCGCAGGAAACTTGCAAACTGCTGGGCCATGGCGAGCCGAACCGAGTCCTAGCGCACTACCACACTCCTCCACGCTTTCACTTTCTCTGAGGCGGAGCGGGGAGGAGGGCTCCTTTAGCTCTCGCTCGCTGAGGTGGTGGTGGCCCACCCCATCCATGTACTCTCTCCTACCTGCCTATCTAGCTGTGGTCCGCTCACATTTCCGCTGTCTTCTAACTCATTCCCTGGACCCTCTTCTGCTCTTCCCGGCCTCTTCTGCTCTTCCCGGCCTCTTATGCTCTTCATGGACTGCTGCCTAATCTTCAGCGCTGCCAGGAGCCCCCGAAGGATCGCTGCAGAGCCACGATTAAACTTCCTGCCTGCCCTGGAATCGCAACACCCCCTCATGCTTCCACCTGGGGTGGTCCACCCTCTCCCACCCCCCCTTGGTAGGCCCGGTCATCACTGGATCTGGCCTTGCAGCGTTGCCAAGGGAGGGCAATGGTGAAACCGCCGCAGGCGGTTCTACTCAACTGCGCAAGTGGCAGCACGGTAGCACGAAGGCATGGAACACGGAGATTGAAGTGCGCATGCGCGCTAAGGGTTTTATTATAGCGGATATTTAGAATATTGTGTGCAATTCTGGAGACCGCACTGTCCAAAAGGATGTAAATAAGATGGAGTCGGTCCAGCAGGCTGCTACAAAACTGGTCAGTGGTCTCTGTCATAAAGGGCCTGATTCTATAAGCGGCACCTAAAATGTAGGCAGCAGATGGTGCAATTGTCAATCAACTATTAGGAGCCGTTTACAGAATCACACCTAGCAGGATTAGACTTCACTAGACATCATAGGGGTAGGCGCTGGGATATTAGGCCAGAGTTTTCCTGGCTTAATTTACCAGCACCTTACACAGACACCTAGCGACACCTAAATCAACCATGCTTACTTTTCAAGTAGGTGTTAGGCGCCATGTGGTATTCCGTGCAAAGCTTACATTATTTTTTTTTTAGTTTTTAATGGTGTGGTCAATTATCATATAACGAGGGAGTCAATTCTCATGCCAGTTAAACCAATTACAAGCAATTAAGTTTTGCGCAGAATTCATTTGGGCATCACTAGGGCACCATTTATAGAATTTCCCTCAAAGTGTATGGGGACAGACTTAGCTTGGGGAAGGAGACACGTGGTTTGTGTGGAGGTGGGGATGGGGTGGGATGGGGGCCAGGTGACCACTTTTTTAAGAAAGGAAATATATAGGTACTTATGTTGTACCTGGGACAATGGAAGGTTAAGTCCAGAGTCACAAGGAGATGCGGTAGGAATCAAACACAGTTCCGCTGGTTCACCAGTTACTCCAGTAACCATTATGCTACTTCGTCACTCTCCAAAGTTGGCCTGACCTCTGTTCACACATCTGTGCTCTGAGAGGTCAGTGAAAGAGTAGAAAGCAAACAGATGCTAATTTATCTTGTAAACTCGGCTTTGTTCTTGAATGAGCAAAGCCAACCCAATTGCTCCAGTGCTAATTCAATCCCGCCTCCTCAGGCTTCCATCTTTGGGGCCACCACCGTAGAAAAGTCAGCCGTGAGAGCTGCTGGGCAAGCATCTTGACACAACAACTAGTGGAAGGATGGAGGCGATACAGCAGAACGAGCTCAATGAAAAGAAACAGCTGGAGAAAGAACCCCTCTTAATCAGGCCCTTGTAGAAATGTACACGCAAAATGCTGAGACACCCATTCTGTTCCTATGGGCTGCCAAGCAGCATACTTTTGTCAAATCCATCCTAGGTTTGGAAAGTAAATATTAGAATACAGTATGCACGTGATCAGTTTTGTTTTGTTTTCAGTGTTTGCTGATTTCTCTTGTGGTTGTGCACAGAATTTTTTATTTTGAATATGGTACTGTGGTTGGTGCTGTTAGTCCAAAGTCAATACAAAACAAAAAAAATTAACTGCTAGTCCAATAATAAAGGTATCGCTTTATATTTTTTGTTTCAATTTATTAACCTTTATTTCTATGCAAGAAAGTAAACGGAAGAGAAAAAAACCGATCAGTTTCGAAAACGAAACAGCAAAAGAGCTAAAGATGCATTGAGGGGGGGAAACCCCGTCATTTCAGCACTTGGCCCTGTAGGCAGGAGGACGTGAGCTTCCCTCCTGCCGTTTGCTCTTTCATGAGAGAGGGGGCCCCAGGAATGTTGGGGGAGTGGGGGGGCATAGATGTCGAGGGAGGTATGGGATATCAGGGGGATGTCCTGGGGAGGGGTGTAGGGGCTCTGTGGCTCAGCTGAGAATCCCCATCAGCTGAGCCGCCAGGAATCCCCTGAGACTGGCTCAGCTGATGGGGATTCCTTCTGCTGCAATCAGACAAGTTAGTTGGTGGGTCCATCTACAAAACTTGCTCTTGTACGTTTTTCGTGTGGTTGTTTTTATTTTTGAAAAATGGACAAAAAAGGTAGACGTCCTAAGGACCAAAATTTACAGTATACCTAGCTTATTTTCAAAAATAAAAGATAGATGTTTGGCAGCTTTGAAAATGGACATTTTTCCTGCTGGGTTTGTGGTCATTTTGCACAAAACGTTCAACTTCAGACTTAGGCACATGTTTGATTATGCCCCAACACAGCTTTTTACACCTGCATTGTGAGGTCATAGAGCCTTATGGTTATAGGCTAAGGCTTTTTAAAACTGCATTGTGAGGTCACAGAGCTTTATGATTATAGGCTAAGGCTCTTAATACCTGCATTGTGAGGTCATAGGGCTTTATGGTTACAGAAACCTGACGGCAGATAAAGGCCAAATGGCCCATCCAGTCTGTCCACTATTTCCTCCTCTCCCTAAGAGAACCCATGTGCTTGTCCCATGCTTTCTTGAATTCAGACACAGTCTTTGTGGCTACCTCTAGAGGAAGACTAATCCACGCATCTACCACGCTTTCTGTATAAATGTATTTCCTTAAATTAATCCTGAACATCATCGGTTCAAGGGTTTTTGTTAATATTTAGATCTGTATCAGATTGCCCCCTTTATATCTGCAATGAACGGTTCCACCTAACTTAACTTCTTGTTTCCTGAGATCTTCACAGGAGAGTTTTGCCTCAGGTTTTTGTTTTGGTTAAGGTCAGATTAATAAGGACCACAAAGAGAGCTTGTTTCCTCTGGAATTAAGCCTGGAGTCAAATTTCATTACTTTTGGCATAGTTTAAAAACTTAGTTGCTTCAGATTGCTCTTGACTTATTAAGGGACTTATGCTGAACTGGCAGGTTGTCTGTTTAGTTGCCTGCTATAGTAATTTGATATATTGTAAAACACTTTGGATTTAGATTAAGGGTTATCAAAACAAAATGTAAAACAAATTTCAGAAAAAGGAGCTCAGGAAAAGCATAAAGCTGTAGGAGACAGGACAAACGTGCAATATAGACCAGAACTAGGGGGTGGTTTGTTGATCTGGGGGCCTGGCCCACCCACTGGACAACAAAAATATTGGGAGGGGGTTTGGGGGAGGGTCCATTGGACCACCACGGATATCCTTAGCTTGGGGGAATGGAAGGGGGGTCTACAGTATGACCACAGATTTTTTTTTTTTTTGTTGGAAGGGGGAGTTGGGGGTGTGCTTCCCCGACTTTCCTGCCAATGCCTGAGCCAATCAGTGCTCAGGCACAGACAAGAAAGTAAGGCCAGCTCCGAGTTGGCTGGTTGTTCCGGGCATTGCATGGATCTGGTAATGAGCTCATTTTAATGCTTAACCAACTCATTATCAGGGAACTTTCAGTCACTGTTTCCATGCACAGTAAAGCAGTCGTTGAAAATTTCTGTGCCTTGGCTGCAGAATAACATTTCAGTTAGACTGTAGGGTTTGTGCATCTGCCCCTAGAAATCTTTGCAGAATGCCAATATTGAGTTAGCTAGCTCTGTCTGGTGGGCTACATGTCCCTTGTGAAAACCAGACCGGTGTAGCAGGCTGCTGATTACAAAACAACATGTCAAAAAAGCTCACAAGGACCCAAGAGACCAGCTGTTTAAGTAACAGCTGAACTGGTATAGTGACTGGGGTGGGGGCCTTGTGACTGAAAGGAAGTTTTGACCCTTTTGAGATGAATGCTCAACACTAACAGCATAGTGTTGAGCACTGGTCATTAAAAAATCATCTAGTTAGCCCATCCTCCCAAAAGAGCCCAGAACGGGTTACAAGAGTACATTCATAGGTTGGGTAGGGCAAACTTTAGTGAGAAATACAGACTTTACAGCATTTACAGTATAGACAAAGGGGGTTTAGATTTCAGCATTTAGTGTGGACATAACATAAAGACTTAGTGGACATAGGGTTTTCAGTGTTGATGTAACATGGAGGTAAAGCAGCTTTTCTTAGGCCTAGGTGGGTAGATCTTAGCAGGTGGGTACATCATTGATTGTTTGAGAATGTGGTACTAATTATGGTTAATCTGTGTCCTACTGGCAGCCCCTTGTCATTAATCTTTCTACCTCTTTGTAAATACTCCGCTGTTATCTCCTTCTTGAGTCTTACTGAAGCTCACTGACACTGGTCAGTTTCCTTTTTTGTAAACCGCAAGGCTTATGCGATATATAAATAAAAATTATGTTATGTTATGCAATTTAACATTTCCTTGATGCTGAAAAGGAGAGGAAAGATCATTGTAAGAGCCCAACAGTCCGAGCTTACCTCAATGAGGCAGGCTGCAATCGGAGCATTCTGACTCGGCCAACGGTGGTGGTGGTGGTGGAGACCTCGGCCTACAGAAACGAGATTTTGCGTAGCCCCGCAGGACCTCAACAACCACGAGATCTGGGGACATCAAGAGTGAGGCAGGATACAGAGGCAATGTTGCCCGCTAAGCTTGGGGGTTTGTCGACCCCCCCCCCCGTGAAAGAGCTGCTGTGTTGGTGAATGGAGGGGCAGAAGGGGTCAGGCTTGAGACGAGAGATATTCAAGTTATTCCGCCTTTGATCAAGCCTGAAGAATTAACTCTTGAATCATTATGGAAAGCATTGGACTCTGTCTTCAAGACATGTTCAGGAATCTCTCCCCTTCTACAAATACAGCAAAGAGGATATTAAAGTCCAAGGAGAGAAGTTGAAGAAGTCAGACACCATTGAATACAATAAGACTTAAAACCAAACCAAGAAGGGAAGATATCAATATAGATTACGATTAAGACGGTTTGTTTTCTCACAAATTGAACTCTTTAAGACCAGGTCCCATTTTATGTAATAAGAACTAGTTACTAATAATTGGGGTAAACAGTAAAATAACATGTCTAACAGTAGCCAACATTGATAAATTTCTCCCTTAATTAAAGAAAAAAGAAATGTCTCTAGAAATCAAAATGGCTGCTATATGTACTAAATAAGCCAGGTATCGGACAATCAAGCCATTGTGACATCTCTTAGGCATGATCACAATATCAGCTCTGGTTAGTTGCCTGTTAATGGTAGCCCACTGTTGATAATTCCCCCTCCCCCAATCTGAGGCTGGTTTGAAAAGTTTGGCAAAGAAAAGCAATTTATTTATATACCAGTTATAGCCTAAGTGGTTTACATTCAGGTACTCGGGCATTTTTTCCCTATCTGTCCTGGTGGGCTCACACTCTAATATACCACTTGCCCAGGGTCCCAAGGAGGAGCATGGGATTTGAACCTACAATGTCAGTATACCGAGAGTGAAGCTGTAGCTCTAACCACTGTGCCACCCACTCCCCACAATCTGCGAGCTTTCAAAGATTCTAAGATAATGTTCTATCTGGGAAGTTCAGGCACCATTCAAAAAAGAAAAAAGCCTTATAACCACACGAAAAGGTTCCCCATTCTTGAAATGTTATGAAATATGTTTTCTACAGACAACAGCCCCAACAGGAACCTCCTGTTATGCCACATTGGCTGCATCAGAGGACATAATGCAGGAAAACCTCCCAAATTATTCCCAAGTAGATTTTTAGTCAGAAACAAATACAAAAGTCAATGTATATTAGACAGATAACTTCTTAAAAGATGACCAACAGAATATTTACCTCCTCTTTAAGGTGCGCTAACCGATTAGCGCGCTCTAAACGCTAACGCGTCCATAGAATATAATTAGCGAGCGATAATCGGTTAGCGCACCTTAGTAAAAGAGGGGGTTAGTTTTCCAAATGTAGAATGATGTAGAAGGAAGAAGGTGTTGATGCCCCTGTACAGGTCGTTGGAGAGGCCCCACTTGGAGTATTGTGTTCAGTTTTGGAGACCATATCTGGCGAAGGATGTAAGAAGACTTGAGGCGGTCCAGAGGAGGGCGACAAAAATGATAGGAGGCTTGCACCAGAAGACATATGAGGAGAGACTGGAAGCCCTGAATATATATACCCTAGAGGAAAGGAGGGACAGGGGAGATATGATTCAGACGTTCAAATACGTAGAACAAAATCTTTTCCAGAGAAAGGAAAATGGTAAAACCAGAGGACATAATTTGAGGTTGAGGGGTGGTAGATTCAAAGGCAATGTTAGGAAATTCTACTTTACGGAGAGGGTGGTGGATGCCTGGAATGTGCTCCCGAGAGAGGTGGTGGAAAGAAAAACGGTGACTGAGTTCAAAGAAGCGTGGGATGAACTCAGAGGATCTAGAATCAGAAAATAATATTAAAAATTGAACTAAGGCCAGTACTGGACAGAATTGCATGGTCTGTGTCTGTGTATGGCCGTTTGGAGGATGGGCTGGAGAGGGCTTCAATGGCTGGGAGGGTGTAGATGGGCTGGAGTAGGTTTTAACGGAGATTTCGGCAGTAGGAACCCAAGCACAGTACCGGGTAGAGCTTTGGATTCATGCCCAGAAATAGCTAAGAAGAAAAAATGTAAAAATTTAAATTGAATCAGGTTGGGCAGACTGGATGGACCATTCGGGTCTTTATCTGCCGTCATCTACTATGTTACTATATTACTTATTGAATGTGCTTCTATGGGTGAGGATCACTAAAAATCATTATGCCATTTTTTGTTTATTTTATGTATATTAATCTAGCCCCCCTCCTTTACTAATGTGTAGCACGGGTTTTAGCGCCGGCAGCGGCGGTAACTGCTCCGACGCTCATAGGAATTCTATGAGTGTTGGAGCAGTCACCACCGCTGCTAAAACACGTGCTATGCATTAGTAAAGGAGGGGGCTATTTTATTGTATATTTTTATTATGTAAGTAGCCTTTGGGCATAATCAGTAGAGTGGGTGAAATAAACAAATAAAAATAAATAAATAATTAGAGCGCCTCAAATTTTTCCTCAAACCTGCGCTATTTAACATATTCACAAATATGTGATGGAATTGGTTCTTCACTGGCAGTTTTACACAACGAAATTAAAACTAATATGTAATTGATAGAGGGCATCAGAAATGATATACTTTGGAAAACAGGTAACAAGGACATTTGTTAGGGTAAAAGGCAATGATCGCCTGCCCTCTACGCGTGTGCACAGATCTTCCAAACCTCATAGTATTCAATAATTATGTCCATTTCCATGTAAAAAAAATTAAAAATCCAGAAGAAATGTTTATAAATCACGATGTGGAATGGTTAAATAGGAAATGGTTGTTTAACCTCTCGGACAATAAAGTAAAGAGAACTCTTTGTGACCTTGGGCAAGTTACTTAACCCTCCACTGTCCCAGGTACAAAATTTAGATTGTGAGCCCACTAGGGCCAGAAAGAGTGCTCTATAGAAATCATTAGTACCAGTAGTGTACTCCGTAAAATGAATCACAGGTAGACCAGAAAATTTTTGCACACAGCATACTATTAAATTGTGGACTATGTTACCAGTGAATATGGTGAAAATAGGGGTATTCAGAAGAGATCTGGACAAAGTCAGCCAGGAAATAAGCCATATCATGTACTTTTGACCCAGACTGATTGATCACTGCTGGTCTGGCAACCATTAAGCAAAACTAATAAACTTCTTATGACATTATTAGGTAACTTCCAATCTGTAAACCGTATATACTGATATTCTCCACTATATTCTCTTATCACTTGATTCCCTGATATGTAATTTTCATAATTGAATCCTCTACCACACCATGTAATGTACATGAATCACTGTTATGTAATTTATCTAGATAATCTTTATTACGCAATTCTTTTGGTAATGTCCAAATCTCCTATAATTTGTATTCCGCCTTGAACAATATATAATGTATAATGTATTCAAAATTAATTTTCCTATGAACTGTTTTCCTACCTTCTTCTACTCTATGTTTATAACCTAACTAATTTATTTTTCTCAAGTACTTTAGCAAGAATGTGAGCCTTTGGGACAGTCAGGGAACTCTAAGTACTCTCTCTTCATCTTAATTAATCTTACTTATTGCATTTCTTCTGTTTCTACTGTAAACCGCTTAGAACTTCACGGTACAGCGGTATATAAGAAATAAAATTATTATTATTATTACCTAGAGCAATAGACCCAGACTCAAAGAACCATCAATATGGAGGATTTTCAACAAGTCCATGGACCTGGCACACACACACACAAATTAGGAGACTTGAAATGCATAAGGCTAAAAGGTTTACCTAGAGAGCCCGATGGGATTACACGGGTCCTGGACTCAGCACGGCTTATCTTGTGCTCATACAAGAGGTCATCCCGCATCATTCTTGTGAAATCCTGTTTTCAATTTGGAACCTCAGTCCCCAAAGACACCCAAACTACTCTGCAAAGCTCAGAAGACAAATCTTGAAAAGTTGTCATAATCACACAGCTTCTTCCATCCTTCTAGTCAAGACCAAGGTCCACCAGTGTCCAGTTCAGGCCACAGGATTCCAGCAGGATCCTCACGAATCGCTCCTTCCCAGTTAACTTTTCCAGATCTACTTGGCTCCTAAGGGTTTCTTTGGACCTTTCCTCCAGAAACTTGTCTAAGCCCTTTCACGTCCACCTCCCAGTATATTCACTTGCAAGAAAGGCTTGGTGGGATCTTCGCCGCACAAACCCTCCCTCCTCCAGCAGGGTGTGCTTGCACTGCTAATCAGATGCGAGGGCTGAGCTCGTTGGCAAAAGCATCCCCGGCTGCCCTGAATGCGACCTTTTTCGACAGAGCAGAAGCCACATTCCCAAACTGGAAACGAGACATCCTCTGCATTTGTGCCTCTCAGTTCATTTGCAAACAAATCCAAATGCGTAGCTGAGCCTTCTGCAACATTCGCTTGCACTGCAGAAAGAAGAAAAGCAGGATTTCCTTTCATTCCTCCTGACACACTGAATGTGCAAATAGAACAAGAAATCTTTGCACGGAGATGAGGTGCGGCTCTAGAGCACATCTGGATAACCCCTCCTGGAATCCATGCGAGGCATGGTGCAGCTAGTGGTCAGTCAGAGCGCTAAGCCAGGTGATGTCCTGGGTCATCTCATGAGTTCAAGCCTCACTGTGGGAAAGTCGCTTTGTTGTGCCTCACAGACCTAGTTTAAAACAAAGTGCTAGTTTTTAATGCCTGCCAAGGAACGGGTGGAGAAAGCATGCTCATGGAATTCTTGCCAGAGGATAGGAGGGGGGGGGGGGGGGTTGAAAAGTTCTCAGCCCAACCAACCAACTTCCGAAATTCAGAGCATTATTCTGCCACTGTGGCTGAAAAGAGTGTTTTCTTTTTCTTTTTCGTTCCAACGTTTTCATTGAAATTTTATATAACATACAATAAAGCAGGAGAAACAAATTGCTCATAACAATTATTAACACAAAGCTTAGAATATTAAGAGACAAAAATCCTTCAAATAAACTCCCTGCCTCACCCACCCACCCGTCTCAATTGCAGAGTGGCATACCTAGCATATGTGCAACCAACTCTTTCAATTGGAGACTAATGTGGTCATAAGATGTTATAGTGGTAAAATTTTTTGCAGACAATGAGAAAACAGTAAACTGCTCTGAATTTGCTCAAAAAGAAGGAAAAAACCTCAGAAAAGGCCCTCCCACCGCCACAAAGGTGGATATAAGGTGGTTAAGCGATAACCTCACAGGCAAAACCTTCATTCAAGAGTGAGCAGTAGAGCAAAAAACTGTGCTTCACATGTACTAAACCAGGGGTGTCCAATGTCGGTCCTCGAGGGCCGCAATCCAGTCGGGTTTTCAGGATTTCCCCAATGAATATGCATGAGATCTATTAGCATACAATGAAAGCAGTGCATGCAAATAGACCTCATGTATATTCATTGGGGAAATCCTGAAAATCCGACTGGACTGCGGCCCTCGAGGACCGACATTGGACACCCCTGTACTAAATCACTGATAGAGGAAAAAACCACTTATCTTGGGGCTGATCGGCACACCGACGGAGGCCAGCGTTTCACCGACAGGCTACATCAGGGTGTGACCCGACTGATCAGTCTGTGGCTCTAGCTCAGCTGGGTTCTGCTGCCTCTCTGAAGCTAGGTTTCCAGTTCTACTTCCTCATGGCTTGGCAACCCGTCTTTGATGCTTTTTGAGCAAATTCAGAGCAGTTTACTGGTTTTCTCATTGTCTCTGCAAAAAATTTTACCACTATAACATCTTATGACCACATTAGTCTCCAATTGAAAGAGTTGGTTGCATATACATTGGTTTTCAATATATCTGAGTTGTTTACAGCTAATATCTAGCATATGTGACACCCGGGGCCCATCATTTTTTGACACCCCCCCATCTATATGAAAAACATGATTTTTAGTTAACAATCCACACATAGCACAAGAGTGTACCTAGGAAAAGGCAGCATCTTACATACCGCAGTGAGGCAGACGCTTTACAGCAGTTGGCGATTCTCGGCGCATCGGACCTTTTGGTTGATGACGTTTTACTCCACAATTTTTGTGCCATATTTTTCAAACCTTTTTCATTTTGGACCCCCGACGAAGGTTTGTCCGAAACACGGACTGTGTCGGGTCCATTGTTTGGTAAAAAGGTTTTTAGATATTTATATTTGTCACAATAAATTTCGCCTGCATCTTGTACACATCTGCAGTTTTGTTTTTGTTTGTTCCTGGTTGGTTTTTTTTGCAGACAAGGTTTAACCCCCCCCCCTCCTTCCTTTTTGTTGCTCTCTGTACTATAAGAACAGCCACACTGGGTCCGACTGATGGTCCATCTAGCCCAGTATCCTGCTTCCAAGAGTGGTCAGAAGTACCTGGTAGAAACCCAAAGAGTAGCAACATTTCAGGCAGATTCTCAAATAGTAACAAGATTCCACGCTACCAGTGGCTTCCCCCATTTCAGTCTCAGTAGGAAACTATGAACTTTTCCTCCAGGAGCTTGTCCAAACCTTTTCTAAATGCTAACCACATCCTCCAACAGCGAGTTCCAGAGCTTCACTTACTTTGAATCAGGACAGCATCTAACTTTTACAAAATCTAGCTCCAAATATTCAGACATATTTTAAACACCATTTTCTGTCTATAAAGCATAGAGAAAAAGCTTTATAAAGGTACCCCTGAACTGTGTTAAGTTGCCATTCAAACTCCACGCTGCTCCTTGTGACCCTGGACAAGTCACTCAGTCCTCCATAGCCCCAGGATAGATT
The DNA here is from genome assembly GCF_902459505.1 of Geotrypetes seraphini. Lineage (NCBI taxonomy): Eukaryota > Metazoa > Chordata > Amphibia > Gymnophiona > Dermophiidae > Geotrypetes > Geotrypetes seraphini. Next base: position 31,912,743 of record NC_047101.1, on the reverse strand, counting down.
GTGAGCCCACCAGGACAGAGAGGGAAAATGCTTGAGTACCTGATTAGATAAAACCTTGATAGGTGGTAAAGAAAACCTGGGCTAGCTAATTCCTTTCACATTATGTTTAAATAACTAAGCAGACCTTCAAGATGAGTAAGGCTAATGGATTTTGATATACTGAGTGCTTTTCATTCAGTTTGCTATACTGTTCTCCCAGTCTGGCCCGGCGGGCTCCCAAATAACTAATAATAATAACAATCCGTTTATATTCCGCAAGGCCATAAAGTTCTCTGCGGTTTACAATAGTTAAAAAAAAATAACAATAAAAAAGTTGAATAGAACTAAAAAAGTTAAGACAATAATTAGCGACATTAATGGTCTCTTTTACAAAGCCACGCTAGTGGCTGCACTGCGCTAACGGCCCCAAAGCCCATAGACATTTAAAGGATTGTTGCCACGCGGCAGCCACTAGTGTGACTTTGTAAAAGAAGCCGTAAAATGATGGAAATAGTGCACAATAAAATTTTTACGAATTAGTTGCCTAAATACTTTGAAAACAGATATGTTTTTTAGATGTCTCCTAAATTCCCCAGAAGTGTCAGTAATGTACCTGGGGCAATGGGGAACCAAGCGACTTGCCCAGGGGCACAAATAGATAAGAACATAAGAACATAAGCAGTGCCTCCGCCAGGTCAGACCATAGGTCCATCCTGCCCGGCAATCCGCTCCCGCGGCGGCCCAAACAGGTCACGACCTGTCTGAATCACCAGAAGGGGCCCCCTTGCCACCTTGGTTTCCCATTGAGTCCTATCTTCCCATCGAAGTCCTAACCCTCTGGTCTTGCACATGCACGACCTGGTTGGGTTTCTATACTTATTTTCTGGTTAGCTTTCTCAGTATCCCACGATCCCTTTATCCCTCAGGAATCCGTCCAGTCCATGTTTGAATCCTTGTACCGTACTCTGCCTGATCACTTCCTCCGGTAGCGCATTCCAAGTGTCCACGACCCTTTGGGTGAAAAAAAACTTCCTTGCATTTGTTCTGAATCTATCTCCCCTCAGTTTCTCCGAATGCCCCCTCGTACCTGTTGTCCCCTTCAGCCTGAAGAATCTGTCCCTATCCACCCTCTCTATGCCCCTCATGATCCTGAAGGTCTCTATCATATCTCCCCTGAGCCTCCTTTTTTCCAGAGAGAAGAGCCCCAGCCTATCCAACCTCTCGGCGTATGGGCAGTGTTCCAGCCCTCTTACCAATTTCGTTGCTCTCCTTTGGACTCTCTCAAGTACCGCCATGTCCTTCTTGAACAGTCTGTATTTCCATCAGTTAACTGGGATTTTTTTTTCCATAAGGTGGTTCAAAAAGAGCTGAGGTGGGAAGCGAACCTTTAGTTCCGAGAGAGAGCATTCTCTATAACTGAGCAGTTTTTCAAACACCTTCTCCAAAGATGCATGCTCTTTTTATCAGCTGTAATTATTATTTGACCCACCCCTCTAAGATGAAGGGCTTATCAAATACGTATGACTTGGATTTTTTTTTTTTTCTTTCTTTCAGCCAGCCAGTAGATGAATTAAAGCAGAGAACAAGAGAAAAGATTTTCCCCTAAAAAAAAAAAAAATCACATTTTCAACAGACAAGTATGACAGATAATATATAGCACCCCCACAAAAAAAGCCCCACACGTTTTATCAAGTTAATAAGACAAAAGAAAAAATGCTGAACATCAATTGTGGGGTGGGTTCTGGACTGGAGTTTTGAAGGAAATATTTCAGAAACAAATAGCTTACAAATACAAAAGAGGTATTTTCAGTTTCCCAAGGAGTCTTCAGACCTTCCTAAAATTTGGAAAGGCACAAACACAGTCAAAACATTTGAGTTTGCTTGCTATTGCAGGACAAGTGACAGAGTTTGCAGTCTATGGTGGCTTCTGAGTGACCCATAAAAGGTGAAGAACAGAATCAGCAAATAAGCCTGGAATTATACAGTAAAACAGCCATTTGCCACAATTTAATGGGCAATAAAATGAGCTATTTTCTAAACAAAAGCAGACATTTTGGTTTTGCTAGTTCCTGACCAAAATTGAAGAAAACCTCCAGAAGATGAGCAACTGCAGCTATCTGAGGCCGGGCTGTGTGCCAATAAGTGAGAGTCACGGCCTACTAGAAGCCGGCCCTTTGCATTCTTCAGCTAGGACGTCATTGGAATATTTCCCATATAAACTTGTATCCACTAAAGATCCCACAGATGTTATTTCAAGACACCCACATGTGAAGAACTGAATAAGGGAGAAAGGGGAAAGAGAGGCCCTGCTTCTTTCCAGTGACCTGGAATGGAGATGAATGTATCGGGTCTTTTATAGCTGTCATGCTCAGAGCAGGAAATGATAGCATACCTTTCACTACAAAAAGAATAATAAGAAGGTGCATGAGGGTGCAGTGTGACTGTAATCTGGGAAATGAGTGGGTGGGGAGCTTAACATCATCCGTTTCACAGCCTGATTATCAGTTTGGTCCTTGTTGGGAAGGCAGATCTCTAGTTCTCAGCAGCTCAAAAGTCCTCTCCAGTGGAAACCCAAGCGTACTATTAGAAAGAGTGGCATGTTGAGGCAACCACAGCCCCAGTATCCAGGAAAAACATCATTTTTTAATCGCTCAGTCAGGGGATAATCCAGGAATAGGCAGGGGAAATTGGGCCAGGTCACAAGAGCACTCCACATTCAGGAAGCAAAACAACCAACCAAGCACGTTAACCACAGGAAGACATGGAACCAGGAAAGGGACAGTATTAGTTCAATCAGGCCCAACCCTAATGCCTCAAAGAATGCCGGAATGCTTAAATCTGAATTCAATTATATAAAGCGGTAGGATGCTAGAAAAATCCTGGTTCTTCTGCAGACAAGTGGGTACTACTTGAGGAGAGTGTGGAGTAGGGGTTAGCAGGGCAGGATTAATTCGTCGAGGGCCCCTAGGCACACAAGTACACTGGGCCCCCTGCCCCGCCTCATCCCACCTTGCACCCAGGCGGAAACAGGAAGCTGCGTCAGAGGGAAGCTTTGGGCAAGCAGCACCGCTTGCACAATTACAGTTCCCGTTGCCTTTCTTACCCGCCTTGCTTGCTTGTCTTACTTTCCGTCGATGGGGGGGGGGGGCCGCGTTGCCGATTGAGGTGGAGCCCACGTTGCCGATCGGGGGGGGGGGGTGTTGCCAATTTTATTCCATTTTTTTTTTTTTATAAATTTATTCATTTGATACAACTTATAACAATTCCATGAAAAAGAATAATCAAGGAAAATACATCAGAATAAAAGAAAATCTAATTCAAGTCCACATTATATGAGGGCTGCTTGTTCTATTGGCATCACCAAATCATAAGAAAAGATTAACAGGAAATAAATTATTCAATAATCTTCAGATCAGGCAAAAGAAAGAACTTCTATATTTCACTCAACCTCAATCTCTGTATTAGTTTCAGGTAAAATATTTACTTTGTTTTTATCTTGAAGAAAATTCTCTAAATGAGCTGGATCTACAAAAACATATCTAACATTTTGATAAGTCACCAAACATTTGCATGGGAATTTAAGGAAAAAGGAAGCTCCTACACCCAAGACTCAAGTCTTGAGTTGTAGGAATTGTTTCCTCCTGTATTGTGTTTGTTTGGAGACATCTGGAAAGATGTTTATCTGTTGACCACAAAACAGGGCATTCTTATTTATAAAATATAATTTAAGAATGTCTTGTTTTTCTATGTCAGTTTTGAAAGTGACCAACAGTGTTGCTCTTTTGGCTATAAAATCCTTTGACGATTCCAAGAATTCAGAAATATTTAAACCGTCAGGAGACACTAATTGATCCTTATCCCCCTCTTCTGAAACCACTTTTACTCCACTAGGAATATAATAAAGATTATCTGGTATGAAAGGTTCTATCTTAGTATAGGAAAGTATATCCTTTAAATACATTTTTAATAACTCCAAATGAGAAAGGTAATGAGATATAGGAAAATTCAGAAATCTGAGGTTCCTGGATCTCATAGCGTTTTCCATTTTTTCCATCTGTAAGTTGTCACCAGCGGGGTTAGGGCAATGGGTCCCGAGCCACTGGGACACAGAAGTTTTGCTCTTGTGTGCTGCCACGAGCGACACAAGGATAAATAAGTCAGGATTAGCACAAAAAGGAAAAACATACTGCAAACAGGTAAGTAAGAAAACCAAAACCTGGACTGGATTTAATGGTGAAATATTCAAAAACAAAATAGTTGCTTCACTCTCCAGCTTAAATATCAGTCCTCTAAAACAAAGTTATCACAAACTAAACTTGTCAGGAAATGACCATCAATAGGAAAGTCTTGTAATGTTCAAAAGAGACAAATTCATTAGGCTTATAGTCTCTCTCACCAGAGAGTTCCACAAAAACACAGCCAAAACAGAAAAGAGGAAAAACAAACTCCAAAATCTGTGTCTTTTAGTCTGGCTCAGAAAAAGGTGCAGCACAAGTCCTTATTTCTCTTCTAAGCAGACTTAGCTTAAACCAGTGCTACGGCACTGATTTCTTCCAGCATCTAAAGTGCTGGGCAAGGTGGTGTGCCTCACGTGATGAAATTTTGCCAGATATTGGCCCGCTATCCCACCACATGAAATGTGGGGCTAACCCCACCACCTACAAACAAACACAGTCTGACCTGTTCCAAAAAAATAGGCCTTCCAGGAAAACCTGGACACTTGTAATCCACTATGATACAAAAACAGTTGCAATGCAGACCAAAAATAGTCCATTCAGCAAACACCCGGATATTTATAATCCACAGCTTAGAGGCTTTAAACACTTGCCTTGGCTTAGCTGACTTCCATGGACTGTACGCTGGATGGTAACTCTGTCACTGGCTCCAGCTCCAAATCCAGTTCCATACCCTGGACTTCTTCCAAAGGGCCTACCGGTGATTCTTCTCCAGCCTCAACCAGTTCCATGGATTCAGGAACTGAACAGCTAGGCAGAGCTCCCAGCCCTGAGCATTGAGACTGCTTCCCTTGCCTCCAGCTCTCCTTCTCTCCCTCAAGCCAAGCAGACCTAAGGTTTAGAAGTTGGGGACCACGCCCCAAATGCTCAGGTGTGCCGGATATCCTGATTTTCCTTCCCTGACTACGTGGGGGAAGGGAAATCTGCAGTTTAGCATTAGCACTCCCTCTGCTGGATATAGGAGTCATGGCAGGCAAAAGGTTACCTTGGGGATTAAACAGAGCAGCTTTGGCACTATCTGCTCTAGCAATAGGCTTTATATTAGGAATAGCCCTAGCAGGCATACCTTGCATATCACAAAGTGTAATAAAGTATTATCCTTAACATTAGAAACTGCACAACAGAATTACAGAAACAGATGCTTCCACTGTTTCAATTTTTTTTCTCAATTGAGGCCAATTGAGCATCATGATCAGTCACTTTACTTGTTATCTCAGAGGAAAATTGACATAATTTTACTACTGTGCCTTGTAATGAATTCTCAATTCTGTTCACAACTGTCCAGACATCTTGAAGAGTAACCACTTTATTGCCCAACTCGGGCCTATTAACAGGTCCAGTAGGCATAGAAACAGGAGATACAGATAACGATTGTTTCCCCTTTATTATGCTTTTGGCATCCAGTTCAATTCAAATGAGTGTAGAGGAGATGAATCCGAATCTACTATGGAATCAGAATCATCTTTCTCTAAGGAAAATTGAACAGGTTGAGGTGGAGGCGTGGGTTCCCCAGATGAGAGAGAGACAGATTGGGTCTGTAAATCAGGCTTACCTTCCAACGCTGTTACAGGAATGTGGCATAAATGACGATCCATTGGACCTAAATTTGTAGTAGAAATAATCTTTGCCTTTCGTTTGCCCATAACTTTTCAAATCTGCTCCCTGCTCCTCCTGGGTTCCGAAGGGGCTCAAAAGGGGTGTGTCCTGGCCCTTTGGCCATGCCCCTTCGGACACGCAGCCGCGTTCCGCGGCTCACAGCTGGTTTTAATCCTGGGAGCAAGGACCTCTCCTCCCGATAGCAGATGCCGGGTGGTGGCTGCAGGGGTGCCTGACTGAAGGGAGATGTCGGCTATTCCATTGTTTTTACCACTATTGGTTTTATTTTATTAATTGAATTTCCCTGAATTCTATTGTTTAACGGTTCCTCCCTTCTATTCCTTTTTACATATTACTTTAATTCATTTAGACATCATTTACATAGATAGTGGTCCTATCTGTAAAGTTAGGAATTTCTATGAAATATTCTACATGCTTCTCTCCTCTCCACTCCTTCCTGCCCTCCATAGTCCTCCCTACCCTCTTCTAACCCCGTCCTCTGTAATGTCACCTAGAGCTTGTATAGGTATGTACCACACACAAATGGAAGAAATAAATAAAAGAAATTCTCCAACATGTGTAGCATCCTCTTCGGGGACAAGATTTGTTTGATCTTAATGCTAAACAATGGGGTCATAAATCAACAAAAAATGTGTAGAGAGAGTACAATTAATCGCTAAAACAAAGTACACCTACTCTATCAAGCAATATATGGAGGAACCCTTATACACCACCCACCAGTATCAACCAGAAATAATGGCAACAAAGGTTTAGAGTTTAGACAGATGAAAGAAGTGGAGAAAAACCTCAGTTCAGCTTCATTGGTAAAAAAACCCCAAAACAAAACCTCTACTTCATAGACACAGTTGTCCCACAATTCATAGAAGTTCAAGTTCAATTTGTGTAATATACCACAACTATCAGACAAAAATGTGAAAAATCTAAGCGGTTTACAATAAGTATAAAATAGGGGAATAAAACAATACAAGACAAACTATTATGTTTAAAGGGGAAAACAATATGATAAATTAGAATAGAAATTGCAAGGAAAATAAGGAAAGGGAAGGAAAAAAATAGGGCCCCATAATGTAAACCCCCCCCCCCAAAAAAGAAGAAAACCTTTTGAACAGAATGTTTGAGAGAAGTAAAATGCCTTTAATTGGGCTTTAAATGTAATGAACGACTTTTCTTCACGGAGGTAGATAGGGAGAGAGTTCCAAAGAACAGGTGCCACAACTGAGAATGATGAATTAAGAAATAATTGCCTAAAAGAAGGTACACTCAAGAGATGTTGATTTGATGAGCGGAAAGATCTCCGTGAAGTATAATGAACCAAAAAAAACTATGTAAAAAGGAAGGAAGTCCAGAAAACATAACTAAAAAAGTGATTGTATATATGACTTCTCTGAAAAACTTTTGTCTCACATCAGCAGAGACTTATGCAGACGATATTTTCATTTTATTGGAAGTTGACCCCAATCTTAGCAATTTGGTTTCTAGCATAGATTGCTGCATTTCTAAACTTCAAATGTGGGCATTGTCCATCCAAATGAAATTGAACGCTGCTAAAACCCAATTGCTTTGTTTGGGCCAAGATTAGAAAAACTCCCTTCCTCTGTTATACTGAAAACAGGTATTTCACTACATATAGATTTTTCTTCCAGAGTCCTGGTTATCATCCTGGACTCACCAGTTACATTTCACAAACAGATAAATTCTTTGACAAAAAAGCATTTTTCAGTCTGCGTAAATTGAGGGAAAGTTAGATCATTACTCTATCAAGAACATTTTTCAGTGTTGGTACAATCAACTGTGCTTGCCCAGCTAGACTACTGTAATTCAGTTTCTCTGGGCATTAAGCAGGGCAGTCTAAAACGACTTCAGTTAATACAGAACTAAACTTATTTTCAGGAAACAAAAGTACGATCATGTTTTTCCTCTGTTGAGAAAGCTTCACTGGCTCCCAGTCTGTTTTAGGATCCAATTTAAATGTGCATGCATAATCTTCAACCTTCTCTATGGAATATTTGACCCTTTAGTTCCCTTATATTGGGATACCCTTAGATCTTGTCATTCGAGGAATACACAAAGATATAAGTTATCTTTCCCCTCCTTTAAGGGAATTAAATCTGCTGGGAAGCTTAGTCAATCTCTTGTCTTCAAGCTGGTAGAGATTTGGAATGGACTTCCTGACTCTGTGAGACTGATAGGCCACCTACAACAATTTCATAAAGCCCTGAAAACTCTGCTGTTCACACAATATTTAAACGGCTTAACTATAGTATCAATGAAATGATAATTATACAGCTCTTATTTCTCTCATGCTCTTCTTATGTACTCTAAATTGCATGTGAACCGAGTCGAGCTCCGTTGAGAGATGACCCGGTATATAAATTAGATTAGATTAGAACATAAGAACATAAGAATAGCCTTACTGGGTCAGACCAATGGTCCATCAAAGACCAGTAACCCGTTCTTACAGGGCCAATCCAGGTCACTAGTACCTGGCCAAAACCCAAGGTGTAGCAATATTCCATGCTACCAATAGAGGGCAAGCAGTGGATTCCCCCATGTCTTTCTCAATAACAGACTATGGACTTTTCCTCCAGGAACTTGTCCAAACCTTTCTTAAAACCAGTTAGGCTATCCGCTCTTACCACATCCTCTGGCAACGCATTCCAGAGCTTAACTATTCTCTGAGTGAAAAAATTTCCTCCTATTGGTTTTAAAAGTATTTCCCTGTAACTTCATCAAGTGTCCCCTAGTCTTTGTAATTTTTGACGGAGTGAAAAATCGATCCACTTGTACCCGTTCTACTCCACTCAGAATTTTGTAGACTTTAATCATGTCTCCTCTCAGCCATCTTTTTTGCAAGCTGAGGAGCCCTAACCGTTTTAGTCTTTCCTCATACGAGAGGAGTTCCACCCCTTTATCATCTTGGTTGCTCTTCTCTGAACCTTTTCTAGCACCACTATATCTTTCTTGAAATAAGGAGACCAAAATTGAACGCAATACTCCAAATGAAGTTGCACCATGGAGCGATACAGGGGCATTATTACATTCTTAGTTTTGTTAACCATCCTTTTTTTAATAATTCCCAGCATCCTGTTTGCTTTTTGGCCGCCGCCACACATTGGGCGCAAGGTTTAGAATTTAGAACATCCATATATCAATCTAAACGCAGTGTTTTATACCAACTGTAAATGATGTAACCGATAATTAGGCAGGCCGATCAAAACTGAATTGCAATAATCGAGTTTAGATAAAATTAGAGAATGAATCAGTATACGAAGAGAGCTTTTTTGAAGAAATGAATGAACAGAGCAAATTTGGCATAAGGCAAAAAATGAAGAAGAAACCACTTTGAGTATGAAAAGATAAATTATTATCTAGTGTCACACCCAGAATTTTAGTAGTAGTTGTAAATGACCCATTCATACTAAAATTTGAAAGATTGTAATATTGTTTGCCTGAAGATAGGGTTGCCAGATTTTCTGAAATCGGAAAATCTGGACCCCTAGACCTGCCTTAATCCTGCTCCGAGTCCCGCCCTAGCCCTCCCCCCTGCTGCCTGCTCTTGCGAGGTAAGAAACAGTCAACTTGTGCCGTACTGGTCATAAATCAACACAACACATTACTCTGCTAACAATAAAGCCTAGTGGTGGCATTATGTTGCAGGAATGCTTTGCGGAAGCAGATACGGGAAGACTTGTAAAGATCAAGGGAACGATGGATGATGCAAAGTGTAGGTAGATCCTGGAGGGAATCCTGGTAGGTAGAAGATTCAGCTTTTAGCAGGACAATGATTCCAAGCCCAAAGCAAAAACAACAATGGAGTGACTCTGCAAGAAGAAAATGAATGTCCTCTTGACTCAGTCAAAGTCCAGACCTGAATCGCTGTGCCAAGACTTGAAGATGGCATTCTACAGAAGATTCCCAGGAAACTTGAAGCCCAGACCTGAATCACTGTGCCAAGACTTGAAGATGGCATTCTACAGAAGATTCCCAGGAAACTTGAAGCCCAGAACTGAATCGCTGTGCCAAGACTTGAAGATGGCACTCTACAGAAGATTCCCAGGAAACTTGAAAGAGCTTAAGCTATTATGCCAAGATGAATGGACAAAAACTTCACCATCCCATTGTGCTAAGTTGATAGACACTTATCTTATCTGACTCATTGCTGTTACAGCTGCCAAAAATGCATTCATTAAATCCTGAGTCACTGGGTGTGAAGACAGCAATCAAGATTTTTTTTTTTTCTTGCTTACTTTTAATGACTTTTTGAATGTTTCTATAATTATTCTCTCACATTGATGGTATAGAGCAGTGTTCTTCAACCACCGGTCCATGGACCAGTGCCGGTCCACAGAAATTCCTGCGGGTCCACAGGGCCAGCACTTGCATCAGGCCCACAACAGTGTTCTTCAACCGCCAGTCCACGATGCGATCGATGCGGCATTATCTTCGAGCCAGCTCCCTCTTCCTAACTGATTCAGTGCTCAAAGCCACGGGCAGTGGCTCCTCCGGGCATCCTGCGCCTGAACTGGAAGCCTTCTCTCTGACGTTGCAACGTCAGAGGGAAGGCTTCCAGATGAGGCGTGGGACGTGCAAGGTGCAATTAGTACTATTATGGAGGCGGTGTGTGGGGTGGAGATTGGGTAGAGATGGGCAGGTTCTTCAACCGCTGGTCCACGGACCGATGCTGGTCCACGGACCGATGCTGGTCCACAGAATAATTCTTTTATTTCTGCCAGTCCATAGGTGTAAAAAGGTTGAAAAACATTGGTATAGAGCACTGCAGAGAGTCTAGGCGCCAGCAGTGGCATCTAGAAACTCTGCTAAATACAGTAAAGTTCTTTAACTTAGCTGTGACATCACTAGTTCCTAGAGAAATAGAAGAATAGCTTCCAAAGTGTCCAGCATTATAAAGAGGGGAGGAGGCCTATTTTGGAGAGGCATAACACCCTGGGCTCTATTTAACGCTCTGTCTTTGGCTCCTTGCCTCCCCAGCCCAATATGGGGAGGGCCATTCAGCCCCAAGGCCCTGGCCATCTAAGTTCAAGCAGTTACAGGAGAAAGAGATACGTGACTGCCCTAGTCAGGGCCATCTGTATGGAGAAGTCTAGGTAGGGTTACCAGACGAGGACATATCTGGGGTCTGCACGGCTTTTCAAAACTTGTTTGTCTGGGTTTTGAAAAGAAATAGCGTGCAATGCAGCGATGTCACGCACATAAGCGCATATGAGTGACATCATAGCATCCACGCATGCCTTCCTGACTGATGAACAGGCAGTGGGGGATTGGCTGAGGGCGGGTCTAGAGGGTCAGGATTTTACTGACGTAAAATCTGGTAACCCTAAGTCTAGGAGCAAAGGCAGTGAGAGTAGCTGTTCAAGCTAGGTGCTGGGTAGGAGAGCCGTGGGAACAGGGAACCTGCTGCATCCATTCCTAGGGCTAAGGAGTAAAGAAGAAGCTGGGCATAGTTGTGTATTCCCAGCAGGGTGACCAGGACCACCTAACATCTGGAGCAACTCCTGAAGCTGAAGAAAGAAAAAAACACAGCAAGAAGCCTCCAGTGGCCATCACTCCTCCTGCCAGGACCATGCCACTTAAAGTGAAAGAGGGAGAAAGGGACTGGGATTTGCATATCGCCTTCTTGTAGTTTTTGCAAGCATGCTCAAAGCAGTTTACATTCTTCAAGCATTTTCCCTATCTAAAGTCTCTGAAACCTCTGAATGTCTCAAATCATCTAACCACAAAGACTGTAAGTGACAATCTTCTTTGAAACACACAAACTATTTGCTACACGATTATAGAGGAGAATTAAGAGAGAGATTCACTTAGTATCACAAAAGAGATAGTGACTTTGTAAATAGGGTTTGCTTATTGACTCTGCCTCTGTCTCAGTGGTCTGACTTACTGACTAGTGAAGAATTCTTGCCCTGCAGCCTCCTGGTCTAGACCAGTCCCGGCTCTAGTCCTAAATCAACAAATTACTAAGGCGAGTGGTTCACCAATAAAGTCTCCACCTTGCAGGACATTTTGTAGATCAGTGGAATAAAAAACCTACTTTAATGCATTTTCATCAGAATGCAAAAAAATGTATATACTCTCGAGGGGGGAGGGGGGGAGCTGGGGGTATATTGGACAGACTGGATAGACCAGTGTCTCACAAACTTTGCGAACTGCCGGCACACTAAATTGGGGGGGGGGGGGTGGCTTGAGGACATCCGGAAGTGCGTGGACATCAACACGATGACATCACCCACATGCATGATGTCATCATGTTGACATCCATGCATGCGCGGAGGCCTTCCAGACATCTGGCGGGGCACAAGTTTGCGATACACTGGGATCTTTCTTTATCTGTTGCTATTCACTATGTTGCTACTTGTATAAGTGTATAAAGACTTTTTCACAGCACTGTGTCTCATTTTTAACAGATATCAAATACTGTATATATATTTCCCATTGCATAATACAGTGGCAACTGTTGCTAATTTTATCTGCTTTGGAAGCATGAGATGTTGAATCGCCCACACTGGAATCCGAACATGTGACGCTCAGGTTTAAACAGATGTGTGAGGCAGGCAAGAAAGTTATCCTTCTGGGCAATTACCACTTAATGAGTTTTGCTTAAATACTTTTTTTTTCTCTCTTAGATAATTTAATGCCAGCCAGACTCCTCCATTTCTCAACAGGGTAGGAACTGTCTGAGTAGCACAACTGCCCTGCCAGTGTGAATCAGCCCTGTTCTAGGTGTGCCCTAATCCAGACCCTAGGGATGAGAAGATAATTTAGCTTCTTATCTGGGCAATCTTTGGTCTCTCAGCAACAGTTCACATTAGTACCTTGCCAAGTTTCCAAGTTTATTGAAATTGTCAAAGCGGTGTTTATTACATTTTTTAAAAGAGTATAAAAATTGGGGGGATATACAATCAAGACGTAAACCAAAAGAAGACAGACTGAGACAGTTAGGAAAGAGGGGTAGAACTACAGTCGCGCTAGGAAAGAAAACCAAAGATGGCTGCTACAAAGGGGGAGGGGAAGTTATGCTCTAGGACGGAGCAAATATCATCTATCGTAAGCGTTCTTGAAGAAAAAAGTTTTGGGGTTCATTTTAAAATTTATCAATATTTTCTTCCTCTCTTAAGTGATAGTGAGCTCCAGAGTACAGGCGCGGTAACTGAAAAAATATTTTCCGGGTGGTGTCATAGAAAAGGTGTCTTAAGAATGAAATTGATTGCTTGATGTGCCCGTGGATTATGTTGTGGGTCATCTTTGAGGCAATCCCATGTAATGTTCCCCTTTGAAATATGGACCGGTCATGGATTTGAAGTGCTAATGTTCTCATGGAAAACTATATATAAGACCTCGTCCTCCTCCTATCTAACATCATGCTTTTTGATCGTAGAGAAGGATACCTACATTGGGACCAGTCCTGGTACTTTTACCTGGATGAGGTGTGGAAAGTTTCCAGAAAAACTTTGAAACTTTCCCTCCCCATGATATGGACTCTTGTCCTGCTGAAAAAGTACACCGAGACCCACAGCTTATTTCCATGGACCACCAAGTGGCTTTCAGTAATAATGGCTATTGGATTTGAAATAGTAACTAAAAGGCAAAGGCCCCTGTAATCCCCATGGCAATCTCCTGAGTTTCAAGTTTCAAGTTTATTAAAAAGTTTGTTATACCGCTTATACAAATTTCAAGGCGGTGTACAGCAATAATAAAAGAGGGGAATCTTTAAAAATAACAACACAAATTAGTATTGATATATTAAAAACAAGACAATATTAAAAAGCAACAAATAACAAAACCATAGATTGAGACTAAGGAGATAAACTACACACAAATAGGGAAAATGGAAGAATTTAAAATAAAGCACATTTAAGGGCTAAAACAATAGGTAGGGAGAAAGACAACAATTAGTTTAGTCCTGAAAAGGACAGTTTTAACTGAAAGCATCCTCAAATAAGAAAGTTTTGAGTTTTGCTTTAAATTGTTTTAGAGAGGATTCCATCTGCAAATGGAGAGGCAATGAGTTCCGTAGAGTAGGAGCGGTCACAGCAAAGTTATTAGATCTCAAAGTGTTAATCAATTTGAGAGACAGTACAATTAAGAGATTGTGTGATGTGGAATGAAGAAATTTAGTGGGGTGATAGGGAATAAGAAGTTGGTCAATAAATACTGGTTGATTGAATGAACGAGTAGTAAAGGTTAATAATAGAATTTTATAGCTGATTCGGTGTTCAACCGGTAACCAGTGAGCATCGATTAAGAGGGGAGAAACATGATCGTATTTCTTAGCACCATAAATAATTTTAACAGCAGAATTTTATATAATCTGGAGACGTCTTATTTCCTTTTTGGTTATGCCCTTAGAGGGAATTACAGTAGTCTATACAAGAGATGACCAGGGAATGAATAAGTGTATTCAAGGACGATAGATCTAACAGTTTGGAAAGAGAACGAATCATTCTGAGACGGTGGAAACATTTCTGGACCACCGTACTGATGTGATTATGGTAAGAGAATTTTGAGTCAAAGGTAACTCCTAAAAGTTTCAAGGTGGATACCACTTTAATTGAAAAAGATTCAAGTGTCAAGGGGGCCTGGAGAGTTAGCCCCTCTTTGAAAGGGAAAATCATAAGTTTGGATTTATTAATGTTGAGTGATAACATGTTAGCATCCAGCCATAATTTGATTTTTTCGAGTTTTAGATTAATGGAGGCAACTTCCTCAATATTGTTCAAGTCAATAGGGTGTATTAATTGTACGTCGTCGGCGTACGCGAAGGTGGTGAAGCAAATGGATTGGCCCACCGTCAAAAGAGGAGACAAAAATATATTAAAAAGAAGAGGAGACAGGATAGAGCCTTGAGGAATTCCATATTTAGAGAAGGAAGGTTCAGAAGAAGAATTATTAAAGATAACCTTAGAAGATCTGTTAGTGAAGTAAGAAGTAAACCATTCCATGACTTGGTCTGTTATTCCTATTTCATGGAGGCGAGAAAGCAGTAAGCTGTGATCGATAGTGCCATTCAGTTAACCAGTTAGTACAGGTTCTTCCTTCAACAACTTCTATTTGTAAGAGCTGTAAAATAATAAACAGATGCAGTTGTCAACTGCCCCTGAATGTCCAGGCCAGGCTGATCCAGGTCACATTTTACCATATTGCATGCAGGGAATTGTAGTTCTAAATTCCTCAAGAAAGCAGTATTAGTAATCCATAGCATCAAACCAGAACTGGATCACCCTACCCTGAAGAACCTGGAGCTACTTCTTAACCTTGTGGTCAAAGTGACCAAAAGCAGAAAAGGATCACAGAAAGTTAGAGAGCACTAAAAAAGAGACATGATTCGTAATGGGGTACATATAATTGCAGGAGCTAAAAGTGTGGGGGTGGGAGGGCGCTGCCAAGCACCGATAGGATGGCAGTTTCAGGAGCTAGCTCCACTTTTGATTTAACAATATCGACAGACACCATTATGCCAGATAAAACAACCCAGACCATCGAACACCTCCATGGCCAGCACTCAACAGTCATCACTCCTTACTTTAGAGAACACAAAGCTAAGTACTCTTTTATCCTCTATAATAAAACCCTAAGCACACATGCGCGCTTACAACAGCGTGGTCCCTGCCTCCATGATGTGTAGCTTCATGGCAGTGTTCAACGCGTTCAGCTAGAGCCTGCGGCGGTTTGTGTGTGGCGGATCCTTTTCCTTTTGGTTTAGTTTCGGCAGGCGGCAGTAGCGGCGGACCGGAGGGGGGGGGGTGTTTGAAGCGGCGGTAGGCCAGACGGTAGGTAGCAGCAGTGGGGGCCGGTACGGGGGGGGCAGGTTTCGGCTTTGGCTCTGGAGGGAGGCAGGCAGGCAGGCTGGCTTTAGCGAGGCAGATAGAGAGGGAGGTAGGCTAGCTAGCTTTGGGGGAGGGGGTGGGACAAAGGCTGGAAGGCAGTGAGGGGGGACATAGGAAGGAGCACTGGGGGTATTAAGGATATGGGAAGAGGCACTAGGAACAGTAAGGACATGGGAAGGGGCACTAAGGACATGGAAAAGAGGCACTGGGGCACTAAGGACATAGGAAGGAGGCACTGTGGCACTAAGGACATGGGAAGGGGCACTAAGGACATGGAAGGGGGCACTAAGGACATAGGAAGGAGGCACTGGGGGTACTAAGGACATAGGAAGGAGGCACTGGGGGTACTAAGGACATAGGAAGGAAGGAGGGAGGTAATAGAAAGGGACAATTATTGGGCCTGAGTGTAGGAAGAGGCCAAGGAGAGAGAGAGACAGAAAGAAAGAAAGACACATCTACTCTAGCACCCATTAATGTATCGGGCTTAAACACTTGTAAAGATATAAACTTATTGGTTAAAGAATATATACCTAATAAATTGAAGATCCAGTGACGATTCAACATGTCAATCTTTAGGCAGGGAGAGTTTTTCGAGCCTAAAGTGGTGTTGCTGAGGATCTGAATTCATTACTAATGAGGTGTGCAATTGTTGGGCTATAGATACTTGTGAAAGATATAACATAACATTACATTACATAGAACTATCTGCTTTGGGAAACCTGTTTGCCTGCCAGTACCTTCTCTGCTGTGCCTTTTGACTGGAAACATCAACGTTAGTAACGGGAGTTGATAGGATGGCACATGTTAGGCCAATTTTGAAGCAATTACAGTGGTGCCTCACACAACGAACTTAATTGGTTCCAGGAGCAAGTTTGTTATGCGAAAAGTTCGTTATGGGAAACACGTTTTCCCCTAACAAGACATGTTAAAAAAAATGATTCGTTCTGCAGCATAAAATATGCTAAGATGACATGAAAAAAGATACATTTGTCAAAATGGTGAAAATGGTGGTCTTGCTGAGGCCAAACTCTTTGACGAGGTCACACTGTTTTACCCCCCATTCACTCCTTCTAATTATTTCCCGTTTCATTTCAACAGAAATCACCTTCCTGCTTTTTTTTAGAAGCCATGATATATAAAAAACATTGAGTTTATCTTAAAAGGACGACTGCCGCGATACGTGCGTGCGTGCGTGCGTGATTTAATTCGCAATGAAGAACGATTGCCGCGATACGTGCTTACGTTAAGCGCAGTGACTAACGACTGCCTGCGCGGAAGGATGCAATACATCGGCAGCGATGGTGGAAGCTCGGGCGACGTCGTTGTGTGAAACGAAGTTCGTGGTAGGAATCATGACATGAAGTTCGTTGTGCGAGGCGTTCTTTATGCGAGGCACCGCTGTATATTGTTTGCCAGTTGTATTTTGGACGCAACATAAAGTCGCTTCTGTGGTCTATCAGACTATTTACCATCAAACACCACGCTACTTTCGACAAGTTGTGGCACTCTATAACCCTAAAAGATCTTTACTCAGAGGACAGTTGAAGAGATGGTCCAAGAATAGAATTTTCCATTGCAGCAAAGATGTCGCACACCATTCAAGATCAATGCTGCGACTCTGTGGGCACTATTCCCTCTTTCTAATCGGCTTCTTAGGGGGTCTGGCACATAACTCCAATGGGAGGAAGTTCTATATCCGTTTGATATTTCATAACTGGGTGGATTTCCTCTTATTATTCTTTCATTAACCTTTGGTGGCCACCATGAAAAATGCGACCGGGTGCAGCAATAACAGACAAGTTCTCTAGTCCTCCTGGCTCTGAATACTCCTGACAAGGGAAGTCTTGGCTGGGCACCAGGGTTCTGTCAGTGAAGGGAGGAAGCTCAGCATCATGGTATGTGATAGGAATAACAGCTTTTCTTTTCTGTGAAGTAGAACAAACAGCTTCTAACGAGAGCCTAATGCATGTGCATTGAGCAGCAGTAGAAAACGTGATGAAAGCAGAGCCCTAAGCTCTCCTCCACTGCAGCCCATGCCAGCAGCTCATAATGCCAACAATGAAACAGTACTGAAGCAAAAGAAAGCACAGAATGCCAGAAATGCACCCGAGGCCTGTGTAAAAGCAAATGAAAGCACAGAATGGCAGAAATTATGTGGATGCTACAGTACAGGGCTTAAAGGTCTCCCGTACGAAGCAAGACTAGACAATTTGCAGCTCTACACTCTAGAGGAGCGCAGGGAGAGGGGAGACATGATTGAGACGTTTAAATACATCACCGGACGTATAGAAGTGGAAGATAACATCTTCCTTCTTAGAGGCCCCTCAACCACAAGAGGGCACCCGCTCAAACTCAGGGGCGGAAAATTTCATGGCGACACCAGGAAGTATTTCTTCACGGAGCGAGTGATTGATCGGTGGAACGGGCTTCCAGTGCAGGTGATCGAGGCCAGCAGTGTGCCAGATTTTAAGAATAAATGGGACGCCCATGTGGGATCCCTAAGAGGGTCAGGGCAAAACACTAGCTAATCTTAAGGGGAGGGTCTATAGTGGGCAGACTTGATGGGCCTTGGCCCTTTTCTGCCGTCATCTTTCTTTCTTTCTATGTTTCTATGCACCCTGACATTCTTCGCAGCCCTTTCTGGAAACGTCAATCGCTCCTCCTAAACTTACTTGCTCCACTTCATCACTGACGCTGAAACTGTGGATTGAAGACAAAGTTTTATTTTATTTTTCTTTCCAGCTTATGATTTATCTTTAATCTTATCTATTGTTTTGCCTTTTGTCTTTGTTTTGTTCTATTTCTATCATTTAAATTTCTCCAGAATTCTACTGTTCAACGGCTCCCCCTTCTGCTTCTATTCCTTTCTCTCCTCTCTTCTACCTTCCAAAGTATTTAGATCAATGCTGTCTTGTTAAAATGTTTATTTTATTCTTATTTTTCCTCTAACTCTACTTTTCACTTCTCTATTACCCTCCAGGTACTTTAGTTAGATTGTGAGCCTTCGGGACAGTAAGGGAATTTTTCAAGTACCTTTCTTATTTCTAATCTTAATGTATATTTTCTGTAAACCGCTTAGAACCTAACGGATGTAGCGGTATATAAGAAATAAATTACATTACATTACATTGGCCAGCCTTCGGAGCTGAAATCTTCAAATATGTAGAGCCAGGGTTGCCAGATACTTTTCTAAAATCCCAACCATTTGCCTTGAAAAAGCAGCCCCAAAACAGCCCAATAAATTTCTTCATATACCCTCACAAAAAGGTCTGTCGCCCTTAGAATTGTTCCTTTCAGTAGAAAGGCATGTGCCACGGCTTTTCCCACTTCACCTCACCTGCACAGTCTGTGTATAAGTACATATATTCTCATTGGCACACATGCTCATATGTTCATATATATCTGTGCAATTTAGCCTGTTCCGTTGAAATTTTATCATAGACATTTGAAAGACGAATCCCCTATGCTTGATTGTCTAAAATTACGGGATGCGTGGGTGGGAGATTTGAATATGGAATTTTCTGATGAAGTAATTTTGAATGCTATTAAAAAACTGCCTTTGTATAGTAAATATACTATTTTTTGGGAACAACACTTCAAGTTGACTCTTCGCTTATATATTTCTCCTTGGAGAGCTTTTTTGGCGGGGCTCTGCTCTACTGCGGATTGCCGGCGTTGTGGTACTCCGGATGCTGGTCTTGGCCACATGTTTTGGTCTTGTTCATCTATACAGACCTTTTGGGACGCTGTTTTTCTTTTTGTGGATGACATCTGGAACATTACAATTCAGAGATCAGCCCTGGTGTTATTTGGAGCCTCTTTGCATTTTCATCCTCGTAGACCTGGAGCTTCTGCATTTCTTCGTTGGATGGCTGCGGTTGCTATCAAGTGCATCTTGCTTAAGTGGATGGAAGTGGAGGCTCCTGACTATTCCCTTTGGCGTAGTCATATGATTACGTTGCTTTCTTGGGAGCGAAGAGGTATTCAGGACATTTCTTCATTGCCTGGACGGGCCTTCCAACGAATTTGGGAGCCCTTCTGGTCTACACTATCTCCGGTGGCTCGTAGCAGCCTTTTGAACTGTTAGGGTATTATTCTCTTATTTACCTCATTTTGTTTGGCATCAGTGAGAGGGGAGGGTGGGAGATAGGGTGGGTTTGATGGTTTTTGTATACAATTTTGAGCTACTTTGTTGTCCTTTCTTTGTTCTTGATTTTGTATTTGCTTAATAAAATATATTTAATGATAAAAGAACTTTTTTCCACATGGAATATATGCTTTATAGAATTATTCCTGTGTGTCTACTTGCAAACTTTTTTTAAGCTCTGGCCCACTAATGGAGCAAATGTGACCCTGCCCCATTCTGCCCACAGCCCGACCCTAGCCCTGCCCTAGCCCCACCTGGGTATCCAAGCATGTGCAGACGTCAATACATGCATGTGATGTCATCACGTCAATGTCTGCACATGCTCAGAGGCCCATGAGGGAGCAGCCCTGAGTTTATGCTGGCAGATCATTTATGGGAGAGAGGCGCCGGCAGCGATAGACTTCTACGTCATTTCCTGGCAGCACACTCGGAATCTCGGCACACAGTTTGCGATACACTGGTCTATGGGGAAAGTGGTGACTACGTAGAACCCCCAGTATGAAGACATTTGAGCAAAATTGTCATTTGCATTTTGATTAGGAACATTGGTTTCTTTGTTGTCTACCACACAGTCTATCTTCCGTTCTCTAGGATGCATCCTGTCACTTTACAATGTTTCACAGCTTGGGGAACAAACACCATCACCCCACAATTGTATTTCCTTATATATAATAATAACAACCTTTATTTGTAAACATAAGAATAGCCTTACTGGGTCAGACCAATGGTCCATCAAGCCCAGTAGCCCGTTCTCACGGTGGCCAATCCAGGTCACTAGTACCTGGCCAAAACCCAAGGAGTAGCAGTATTCCATGCTACCGATCCAGGGCAAGCAGTGGCTTCCCCCATGTCTTTCTCAATAACAGACTATGGACTTCTCCTCCACCTAGGTCAGAGCAATTCACAATAAGAAGCCATCAATGCAATACTGAGAATATACAACTTCAAAAATTAGAATACAACAGCATTTATTACATAAAATATTTTTTAAACAAATAAATCTTTAAGGCCCCTTTTTTGAAGTCACATTAGGCTCAGCACTATTCGCTCCAATGGTCATAGGAAGTCTAGGGGTGTCGGACTTTTAGCACTGCAGCCAGCAATGAAAAAGATAATGGGGGACAATTTCCAAAGCAGGCTTCTTTATGGGTCAACCCTTGAAACTGCCTTCTGTGTATATAGTAGGATTATCTATATTATGCAATAGGAAGAGAATTTAATTCCCCCCCCTCCCAACTGAAAAGAACAGCTGATGGTAGCTGTTTAGATGATGGAGCACTATCAAATTATTATGTAAACACAATTCCTTTGAATTACGTCATCAAGAAAAAAAATGAAGGTACCTTGGCCAGAAACATTTTGCAGAATTACACAACACAGCTGTGCAAAGCTAATAGAAAAACATTTTAAAAAACCAGACATGGAGCATCGTCTTGCTGGTCTATATGTTCTTACTGCCCCAACCCTATGCAATGCCCTTCCTGTCAAAAGTTTAGAGCCCTAGTAAAGACTCACTTGCAAGCTCTATTGAGCAGGGATTGTCTCTTACACGTTCAGTGTACAGTGCTGTGTATATCTAGCAGTGCCATGGAAATGATAAGTACTTGTTTTCTCGGGCTTTCCATGGTTCCCCCAATGCAGAATGTCTACAATCCTAGGGAGCTGAGAGGCTGATATGCACAGACAGGGAGATATATACAGTTTGCGATACACTGATTTAGATCTTTATCTACTGTCATCTACTATGTTACATTCCCCATTCCCCTCTTCTCTCTACTTTCTTATTAAAATTTGTAGTTCTTTTTCTTCTTTGTCACTACTTAATCATTTTAACCTTTTCCTATCGTAATAAATTTTACGTTACGCTGGTTCCAATTGTAATTATTTTAGCAAAGTTTTGTATTATTCACCGTTATCATTTACGGCTATTGTAAACATGAATGTAAATAAGTCTTAAGTCTGTAAATTCAAATATTTTGTGTTCCTGGCTCTTTATTAGTCCATACAGACTGTTTATCCACTGTCTATGTCATTTTTGGAATGTCCTGTCATCCGGGACAAACGATAGGAAAAGGTTAATGTATAAACTGCTTTGATTCTCATGACAGAAGGGCAATATTTCAAGTACCTAACAATCAAAGGCCCATTTTGCATAGAACATTGAGATTGGAATTCAGACACTGAGGTCAGGACATGCTTAGTTTCCACCAAATATTACAAAAGATTCTGCTGACGGTGGAGCCTTTTAAAAAATACTTGATAAGGATATGCATAGCAGGAGTTAACATTTTATTCTGCTGGAATTATCGTGCCACGTTTCAGTATTTATGATTTTGTTTTGGGTTATTTTTTTTGGGGGGGGGGTTGTTTTCTTGCAATTAATTGTTTTTAAATGATAAAGTTTTGTTTTATGGCAGTTTTTCCTTTGGGTGTCTTTGCGAAGGGGCCATCTTATTTTATTGTATTTCTTTCTTAATTATTCTTTTGATTTTTTTTTTTTTAACATTGACAAAGTGGTAAAGAATGTTAATAAACTTGTAAATATATAAAAAATAATTGACACACATCTGGCAACTTCCCTGTGGATGTGGCGAGTTCTGAATTTCCATGTGTGAGGGGTACTGCTTCCACATTCAGCTGTCCAATCGTACTAACCTAGATGTGGAAGAGCAGCCAATTAAGACGTAAGGCTGCAATTTTAATTTATTTATGTATTTTCATTCTAGAGCGAGAAATAACCAGGGGATTAAGGAGAATGACTCCCTGAATCCTCGGTGTAAAGCTCTGGCCAAAACGAGCACTTTTTCAAATTCTATGCATGACTTTGAGCTGGCGTAACAACCGATGGGAACATTTTTCCTATGTGCATCCCCTTAGAAAAACGGGGAACGCACTCAAGGTGAGCCCAAATCATGCAGCTCAGGGCCCCGTCTAGAGGGCCTTCGCATATGCACGGACATCGACGTGATGACATCCACGCACTTCCGGATGCCCCCGAGCTGTGGCCACCACGTTTAGTGTGCCGTGGCGTCGCAAAGTCTGCGAGACACTGCTATAGAAAGACAATTACAATCTCTGGAGAAACAGAAGTGTCGCCATGTTTACTTTTCAACACAAAGACCCTGGAGCCACTGGGGGATAATAATAATAATAATCATAATAAAAATGTATTTATAACCTGCAGTACCTTGCAGATCAGAGCGGTTTACATGAAGAGAATCCACCAAACACAGAAGAAATATATTCCTGACTATATCATTACATTACTAAAGTTTCTTAAGCAAATTTATCAAATAGATAAGTCTTCAAAGATTTTCTAAATGTTTAAGTGATTTGATTTCGAACTCATTTTCTTATGATTTTACTCCAAACACCAGGCTGATAAGATAGTTTTATCCAAAAATCTTTTAGAAGTACACCCTTTTAGTGTCGGAAATGAAAACACGTTAATCGAATATTTGTTAAAAGGACAAATGACTCAAAAGATAAGTGGGTGCAAAGCCTGCCAACATCTTATAGCATAAACATGCAAATTTAAATATAACTCTAGCCTCGATGATGAGTAAAGGAACAGGAGGAATCCCTCACAAGCAAGGTCTCCGACCAAACAAAGTGAAAATAAAAAGATAAAACCAAAGGGAGCAAAAGCACCACAGATATATAACAAAAAGTACAATAGGAAACTTTTATTAAAACAGCCTGATATTGCCCATGTTTTGAGATCCTTAGTGGTGTTTGATAAAACCTTTTAAAGTGGCAACCACACCACTTAGCCTAGCAGGTAATGGGGTCTTCTGTCTGGAGCATATCTCCTGTGCTTGAGTTCTTTCTTCCTTTTTGCAAAAGCTTGAGGGGATTGCACAGAGGGTTGCGGTCTGCAAACATGAAATGCAAGTGAATTGAGCCTCTTGATGCATGGAAAGAAATATTTTCTCAGTCACTTAGTAACAGCAGGAAGCATCCAGATCCTCTGGTCCAGAAAGAGATTTTACGACTGACAAAATCTACATTTTGTGAAAAGATAAACCAGAAGCGACCACAGTCACCTGTGTGCTGATTTCGGGTAGTTTTGAAGTAGAGAATGACACGGTGACAAAATTCATCACCATTCCCGTCCCCGCGGATAACCATGGGAAATAATCCCATGTCATTTTCTAGTGTCCATTTCAACCTCGGTCCTTCTACACCAGCATTCTTCAAAGCAAAGCTTGCGGGTCAGTGGCTGTGGCCATTCATACTCTGATTCTTATGTGAGCCAAGGATAATGAAGCCATTGTGACATCACTGATGTGATTGGCTCTTAGGCACTGGTGGAATGAGGCATTATGACATCACAATATCTGCTCTGGATACCAGAGACTGTCATTCTGTAGTGTCCGTTTCAACCTCAGTCCTTCTACACCAGCATTCTTTAAAGCAAAGCTTGCGGGTCAGTGGCTGTGGCCATTCATACTCTGATTCTTATGTGAGCCAAGGATAATGAAGCCATTGTGACATCACTGATGTGATTGGCTCTTAGGCACTGGTGGAATGAGGCATTATGACATCACAATATCTGCTCTGGATACCAGAGACTGTCATTCTGTAGTGTCCGTTTCAACCTCAGTCCTTCTACACCAGCATTCTTTAAAGCAAAGCTTGCGGGTCAGTGGCTGTGGCCATTCATACTCTGATTCTTATGTGAGCCAAGGATAATGAAGCCATTGTGACATCACTGATGTGATTGGCTCTTAGGCACTGGTGGAATGAGGCATTATGACATCACAATATCTGCTCTGGATACCAGAGACTGTCATTCTGTAGTGTCTGTTTCAACCTCAGTCCTTCTACACCAGCATTCTTCAAAGCAAAGCTTGAGAGTTAGTGGTTGTGGCCATTCATACTCTGATTCTTCCCTCTCTCCTTAAAGAATGACATGAAGATGGTTTCCCGCGGTTATCCGCGGGGACGGGAACGGTGATGAATTTTGTCACCTTGTCATTCTCTATTTTGAAGCTTCATGTCTGCCTGTCACTGTATCACTGCAGTCACTGTTGTACTTAATGTGCTCTGCCCATGGTGTTCAGAGCGGTTGGCTAGCTGACAGAATCAGGAACAGCATAGTAGACACAATCTCCATCAGACTTTGCTAACGTGCGTCTTTAGGAAAGGTCCATTGTATGACAAAGATTGTGCTGGGGCCACTTTCTCCAAATGCATACCATGATAGAAACGAACCTCATTCCTAAGCCAGGATAGGGTTACCAGATTTTACGTTAATAAGATCCGGACCCCTAGACCGGCCCCCAGGCCCGCCTAGTTCAACCCATCCCTACCCTTTTATGCCCCAGCTCCGCCCCCAGCCCCGCCCCAGTTGCCTTTTTGTCAAGCAGGAAGACATCCACGCATGCATGGATGTGATGCGATGACATCACCACGTTACATCCATGCATGCGCGGATGCCCCCTCCTGATGGGATTTCTTTTCAAAACCCGGACAGACCCCCAGACATGTCCGGGGAAATCCAGACCTCTGGTAATCCTAAGCCAGGGCATGTGGAGTATGGTCTCAGTCTCTGGTATGTTTGAAACCAACACTCTCTTCTTCCAAATTTGCTTTGCCATAAAGGGTGACAAGATGCATCATTGCCCGACACCATATTTTATTGGAAACCAATTAGTGTGGCCCTATTCAGTTCTCACTGCAGCTTCTTGATTTTCATAGAGGCTCTTTATTGGCTGAATCATAGGCATCAGAACGGAGAGGGGGGGCACAGGGGCCATGACCTCCCCCACAAAATTGGCAGTAGTATCTCTTGTGCGGCTCACGGCTCCCCGTCAGATTCCAAGGCTCCTTTCACCTGGCACAGCACTGTTCTTCTGCCGTGGTCCACCGAGAACCAGGAAATGACATTTTCTTGGTCTCAGACTGCATTTCTGATCGCGGACTGGTTTTCCAATCATTACCTTAAGCTGAACCCCCTTTAAAACTTTTGCCCTTTTCCTTCCCTTGACAAACTCCTCATGTCTTTCCTCTACTCTAACCATCTCTGGTGTACCTATTCCGCTTAATGACGAGACAAAAATTCTTGGGTTATCATTGAAAATCATCTAGTTGGGGCAGGCAGGCAGATCCGGGCTGACAGGGCTGAGAGCAGGGCGGCAGAAGGCAGTCGGAAAGGGCTTCAGCGACTGGTCCTCAGCCAGCACAGTCGAATCGGCAAATTTATTTCGTGAATCGCGCCCCTGCCTACTTTGCATGCAGCTCCCCTCATTTGCATGCGTGGATCAGAATCGGATGGCAAAACAGGTTAGTGAATTCTGCAGGATGGAAATCGGGTCGCAAAGGGCTCGCAAACCCATCGGTACATGATCGGTTTGCTTAGTGAATCTAGCCCATATTCCCTTAGAAGCCTCCGATTACGATCCTATATCTAAATATATCTTGCTGGAATACACAGGAAAACACACCTGCCCTCAGGCAGTGAGTTTCTTCAGTTCTCCACATCAGTACTTCAAAAGAGGAGCAACTTCCAGGGGGCTGAGTCACAAAGAGGTCTGAAAAGTTCTGCCTTGAGTCAGGGGCTGGCAAAATCTGGCCCTTATCTTTCTAGCCAGATACTTCTGCCTGTCAGAAGTAGGGAGAGGCCAAGATTATTCAGTAGAGATCAGGGACTCTAAGAAAAAGACATTCCAAAGCTTCATTTTTTTTCCTTACAAGAGCAAACTGATTCTCAGCTATTTCTGCATTGGGCAATGTTGAATAAAATTTTATCCGTTATTTATATGGAGTA
Source organism: Geotrypetes seraphini (assembly GCF_902459505.1). NCBI lineage: Eukaryota > Metazoa > Chordata > Amphibia > Gymnophiona > Dermophiidae > Geotrypetes > Geotrypetes seraphini. Next base: position 31,886,151 of record NC_047101.1, on the reverse strand, counting down.
CTTTGTATACACAGTTTTGTATGCTGGGAATAAATCATACAGTTATGAGGTCTGTGACACAGAAAGCACAGGGAGGTTCCTAAAGACCATCATTGTAGAACAGTGTCTCGCAAATCTTCTCGAGCCGGGGCACATTAAAGGTAGTGGCCACGGTTTGAGGCACCCAGAAGTGCGCAGACATCGCCGTGATGACATCACGCTTATGCGTGACATCATCACATCTGCGCATGTGCAGAGGCCCTCCAGATGGGCCCTGAGACACCAGTAGGGGGTGCCAGCAGGGAAGAGGGCCGGAGAGAAGGAGAGGCACTGGCGCCAGCTGATTGCCTAAGCTAAGTATCTCCTCAGTCTAACTGAATACCCCAACCACAGACCTCCCTAGGCCCACCCAAGCTCTGCCCTAGATCCCATCCCCTTTACTAATTGTAATGCAATATTTTCCATTCATTTTTCATATACACACAGCAGATATAAATTCTCAAAACTGACATTTCAATCACTATATTGAAAATAAAATCATTTTACCTACCGTTGATCCTCTGCAGGCTGCTGTAATTAGCTTTAAAAGGTAAGACTGGGAGGCCAGGGGGGAAGCCGGAGAACGCTAGGGTTGTGGAACGAATCGTCTGAGTTTCAATTATTTCTTAGGGGGAAATTTGCTTTGATATATGAGTGTTTTGGATTAGAAGCATGTTTTCGGAACAATTATGCTCCTAAGCCAAGGTTTTACTGTATACAAGAAAAAAGAAGTTTTCTGCTAGAAGCATCGGTAAATGCCAAGGAATGGAATCAGGATCTACAGGACTTCGATCACCGCTACCAAAGATAATATAATGAGAACATGATGGGAGAATATATCTGGGGGCTGATTCGTGAACACGACTTACAATATAATCGCAAACCTCTAAAAACTCCACTTCTAAATCTTCTGTGGTCGTCTTTGTATAGCCTCAATATAAATACATATTAAGTGTGATTCATAGGTTGCATTTTATGACTTTATAAGAATGAAAAAGAAGAAAATTCTATGTTTTTATATTTTAAATCGGTAAATGAAAACAACAGACATCCTCTATACTTTTTAGGCATAAGCAATTAGGAAATTACACTTATTGCCTAGAAACAAAAATTGTGTTACATAGTGTTAAGTTTTTCTACCTGGGGCAATGGGAGGTCCCAAAGCGCTGTAGTGGGACTTGAACCCAGTTCCCTAGGCTCGTAGCCCACTGCACTCATTGTTAGGCTATCCCAGCACTCTATGCATACATTTCCAAGTCAGTTTGCTTAGCCTGCCAAGAGTTAATGAACCGTCTGCCTTACAGAGATTTGTTTGAATCCAGTTCTGAGATCTGCACAGTGGACTTTTCAATGTGTTGCCAATCCCTCTGTTTATATTTTCTCCAGTTTTATCTTTTCCTCTCTTGGGAATGCTTTCATGGTTCAGAGATAGTCAAGCGTACAGAGTACAAGTATTTGTAGCAGCCAACATTTTTTTTAAGTCATGAATGTAGCCAGAATGGCACAACTAGAAACTGCATTCCTCCTATTATCCACAGATCAGGTACAAGACTACAACAGTGTAAGCTTCCCTCAATGAATCCTGCTGTCACAGATCAGGTATAACAAGGAATCACTAGTGTAAACTTCTCTCACATAAATTATCCTATGACAGGTACAACCGCAGACACTGGCAGTACAAGTTTTCCTCAGGTTGCCTAACTAGGATTGTTAGATTTTACTATAATAAAATCTGGACCCCCCCCTAGACCCGCCCCCCAGGCCCACCCATTTCCACCCATTATATCCCATCCCGCCCCCAATCCCACCTGAAGGCTAGACATGTCAGGAAGAAGCCATGCCCAAAGGCCTGCAAAGCCAGCGCTTCCAGAGACATCAGTGTGCTCGCTCCACATCCAGACATGCCTCCATGCCTGATACCTAGAGATGACAATGCTCCTGCTGTACCAACCCTGATGGAGCTAGAGCCAGATTCACCAGTACGCTCACTCCACCTCCACAGATGGAGCGACACCTGAAGGCTAGAGCAATCTGCGTGCTCACAGTACATCTACAGATGGCAACAAGCCCACAGACTAGAGGTGTCAGGGCTCTTGCTGTACATCTACCAATGAAGCCATGCCTGCAGGCTTGAAGTGTGAACGCTCTCACTCTATATCCACAGATGGAGCCATGCCCGCATTCTAGCGATATCAGCACCCTCACTCCACATCCAGTGAAGCAACCATGCCCAAAGGCTAGTGGTGTCAACATGTCTGAAGGCTAAAGGTGACAGCCTGCTCACTCTACAGTCAGAGGTGGAGCCATGCCCAAAGGCTAAAGATGACAGTGCACTTGCTTGATATCAAAGGTGGGATCAGCCTGAAGGCTAAAGGTGACAGCCTGCTCACTCTACAGTCAAAGGTGGAACCATGCCTAAAGGCTAAGATGACAGCACATATGCCCTATATCCACAGATAGGACCAATGCCCAAAGGAAGAGATTGCTTATACCTAGGATAAACAGCATAAAATCTGACTTACTTCCATGACACTTGCCAGGTACTGATGACCAGTGTTGGCCACTGTTGGGAACAAGATAGTGTGCTAGATGTAAACCCGCACAATCCACAGCCATTTCGACAACTTTGAATAATTTTGACCCACAAAGGCCTGGATTCTCACAATGGCGCCATTTGGTAGGCGCCCAAATGGCACCTAAGCTAGGTGTTTTAATTTGTCACTAATGGTGTGGTACTTGACTTCCCCATTAAAAAGCAATTAAAAACTAATTAAGAAAGAAAGTAGGTGCCGAGAGGCGCCTGAATGACACCTATGCAGACGCTAAACATCAATCGAGTGGTCAGAGTTGACCTTTGGCACCACGACGCGTGATTCTATTCGAAGATAGGTGCTGGAAATGTAAGTCTGTAAAAACCCTGGCCTACATTTCCGGTGCCTATCTTCGACACAGACCGCGATTCTCAAAATGGTGCCTTAGTTTGCTGACATGCGACTAGCGCCATTTTTTCAGGCGCCGGCCGATTCTGGCACTGTTTTGAGAATCCGGGCCAAAGTTCTGGTTATGATAGAACTTACAGCCTGCTAGACCAGGGCTGGGCAATTCCAGTCCTCGAGAGTCACAGGCAGGTCAGGTTTTCAGGATATCCACAATGAATATGCATGAGATGGATTTGCATGCACTGCCTCCTTGAGCTGTAAATCTATCTCGTCCATATTTATTGTGGATATCCTGAAAGCCTGACCTGTCTGTGGCTCTCGAGAACCGGAATTGCCTACCCCTGTGCTAGACAGATCCACTCGCTAGCTGAGTCTATCATCTGAGCCTGCCTGTGCCAAAGATTTCTAACACTCCATATTTACCAGACCCAGCACTCCTTGTTGAATCGAGTGAGTATGAAATGCGTTATTAGCTCTTGTCGGTTTTGTAATTATTTTACCCACTCTGAGAAGCATCTCGTACTAAAGCCACCCTTCCTGTGAAAAATATTTTCTCATGTTGCTCCTCACTCAACCCTCTTGGAATCAATTATCATAGGCTGTAGAACTTCCTTTTCCCTGTCATCACTTTCAAAAAGGTTTCCTTGTTTAAATGTTTATGTTGATTAAAATTCGATCTACCGCTCCTGCTTTTTACTGACCTAAGCGGTTTACAAAGTATCAAACTGAAATGGAATTAGGTTCTTGAGAAAAACGACCCCATCTGTCCCGAAGACTCACAATCTAGCTAAAGTATCTGATAAATTAAAAATATGTAATAACAACATATAACACATTTCCAAGATCAAAAAAAAAAAAATCAAAGAAACAGAAAATGAAAAAGAAATTGAAGAAATAGAAAAGTCTCTGAAGCGGCCTGATAGCAGTCATATTTTAGTGCAGGTCTTCACAGATTGGTCACTGGCAGAGCTTGAGAGCATCAAAGAAATTAACATTTCTAAAACATATCCACTAAAACTGTTATATGAAATAAATAAACCCAAATCAACACGAATTAGTACAAATTAAGGCAGAAATCCTTGAAGACAAACTAACACTGCATGACTCGTCCCAATTCTCTGAAGCAACCTGCTCTACTCAATTCCTCTGGAAATGGCCAGATAACTCCTTTTGTAATCCGCCTTCAACCGCAAGGTAATGGCGGAATTGAAATCACTAATGTAATGTAATATAATGTTATTGCGGTCCCCATTCCATTATTCAATTCGGGAGAGCCATTTGAAATAAATGGGCTTTTAGATGTCTCTTAAAATTCTTCCTTAACTCTACTGGTAAATTGTTCCACAAAATTGGAACCAAGTAGAAAAATGCACCATTTCTGGTTGAGGCAAGGTGAGCCTTTGAGATATGAAGAACAGCTACTCTTAAGATTAGCACGCGCAAACCGTGCGCTAAATGAAAAATACTAACGCAAGCTCTATGGAGGCGTTAGCGTTTAGCGTGCGCTAAAACCGTTAGCGCACCTTAGTAAAAGCAGCCCTAGATTAGAGAGATATAATGGTTGCAACTCAAATAATGCCCTATGTGCCAGCATCAGGATTTTACATTTAATGCTAAATTTCATTGGTAACCAATGGAATTTCAACTATAATGGAACAGCCGAATTGGCACATTTTGTACTGTTTGTAAATATATTCTAGAAGTCAAAATTTGTGAAATTTGCATTAAATTTGTAGGGCCAGAGGGAGGTCATGAGATAGCATTAAGAGCTGGATAAAGGGAAGGGGTTTTGTTCACATCTTTTGCAAATGCAGTTCAAGGTGAGTTGCATTCAGGTATCCTGTCCCTAAAGGCCGAGAAGCCAAGTATCGAATAAGCTCCTTCAGGGAGGCATAATTTGCATCGTGTTTTGCATCCCCAGTTTTTTGGAATGTTGGCACCTGTCCCCAGAAAACTTATACCTGAAGCAGTGGAGGGTTACGTGAGTTGCTCAAGATCCCAAGGAGCTGCTGTGAGATTTCATCCCTGCTCTGAAGTTGGAATGGACTCTATGGGGTTCATAATCAAAAGATACAGATGTATAGAAACCCACCTAAGTTGGCACTTGGATTTCCTAATTACGGGGAAGCCCAAATGCCGACTGTTGAAACTGTTTTTCTGGATGTATAGTAGGATGTATGAGCTGTTATGCATCTACAGGAAAAGGGCGTAATGGGAGGCTTAGACTAAGATATCCTGCAGGGATAATCACATATTTCGGCAGATGTCCTGGACAAAACATATACATTATGAGGCACTGGGGGCACTAAGGACACAGGAAGGAGGCACTGAGAGAGATTTGCCTGCACTGCCTTCTTGGTATGTAAATCTCTAGCAGGCAACCCGACGCAACTTCAAGGCTCCGGCTGTAATACAGCTCGAAAGCCTTATAGAAATCGCCAGTTTCAAGAAGCAAAGGTAAGGGAAAAGGAGGGAGGGAGGGAAATGCACGGCTGGCCGGCGGGAGGGAGCTGCTGGACCGCGTGAAGGGTGCTGGGGATGGGTGGATGGAGAGGAGAAGACGCTGAAGACGGGGATGGTGACGGGGTGGTGAAAGAGACAGCGGGGATGGGGACGGGGCGGTGAAGGGGACGGCAGAGACAGGGACGGGGTGGTGAAAGGACCAGCGGGGACAGGGCGGTGCAGAGGATGGTGGTCCGGGGACGGAACGGTGACGGGGACAGAATTTTTCCCCGTGTCATTTTCTACTTCATAGTAACATAGTAGATGACGGCAAATCACGACTCCTATGGTCCATCCAGTCTGCCCACCAAGATAAACCCCTAGCATAAGGTATAATGTGATACTACATATGCATGCTTGACCATGATTTGTTCCTGCCATTTACAGGGCACAGACCATCGAAGTCTGCCTGGCACTGGATATTAGATATTGTACTCAAAAATTGTTTGCGAATAGTTGAACTGCAAAACTTGAGCAATTTATATATTTTTTTATCGTTTAAAATTTTTAGGGCCAAGCTTATATTTGAATGGACTGCCAGATTGTTCTCCAACTACTCAAGTTGTCATCAAAGCCCCACTCGAGCCCATCCAAATATCTCCAGCCATGATCAGGACACAAACCAGCTCTGGCTTTGCTTCTCAATTACTGGTGTTGCCATCTAATCACTTCCATACAGGATTCCTTTGTTTATCTCACACATTCATGAATTCTGTTACTATCTTCATCTTCACCACCTCCTGCGGGAGGGAAGTCCAGGCATAAACCATCCTCTCCGTCCAAAAATACTTGCTGACATTATTCTCGAATCGGCCCCCCCCTGCAAACCAAATACAGTACATGTCCTCTAGCTCTACCAGCTTTCCGTTTGTGGGGAAGGTGGTAGAACTAGAGGACACCTTCCTTTCCACATTACCACCTCCAAACTCAACCAAACCCAAGCTCCTTATTATGCCTGCTCTCCAGTGACGTCTTTCAGAAATGCAATAGCATTTCTGTGCATTAACACAGTAGTCCACGTTAATGATGAGCTACAACATTTAGAAATGAAGCTGGGGCTTTAGTTGCACTGAGGTTGCTAAATATTGAACTCTGTGCAATTAATTTTTTTTCTCATTTATTCATTTTTCTATACCCTTCTCCCAGTAGAGCTCAGAACAGTTAATTTAGTCAGGTCCTTAAGCATTTTTCCCTAACTGTCCCGGTGGGCTCACAATCTATCTAATGGGGGGGATTGCCCAGGGTCACAGGGAGCAGCGTGGGTTTGAACCCACAACCCCAGGGTGCTGCGGCTGTAGCTTTAACCACTGCACCACACTCATATTTTTGGTGGAACAGCTGCTGACTTTCTTTATACAGTATATCTTATATAGATTGGGATTGAAGAATCCAAAGTGCTCTGTTGTCTATAATATTGAATGGGCACAATCCATATGTTTTAATATGTCTTCTGGTACGATCTAAGGCTCTTCAAAACGTTCTAATGAAATGCCTCGCGTCCTCGCACATGGACAAGTTAATCATGAAAGTACCTCACACTCTTGTAATTCTACAATATTGACCTGCTTGTGCCGTTAGAGCGGTAAATGTCCTTGGTTAAGTGGGGGTATGGCGCACTGGTGCTGCACTGCCCTGAGGAATACAATGCTATCAGCCCCCATCTTGGGTAAAGAATGTGTACCCCACTCATTCCTCACTTTGTTTTTTACTCTTGGTAAAGTGATATATGGCCGTCTGATTGGGCAGTTCCCACAATTATCTGCTCGGCACCTGCTGGCTCCTGATCAGGGTTTACTCCTTGTTTGGGAGAGAATTTCCTCACTCCACTTCTCTAAATCCGTGAAAAGGGAGGGCCTGCTCCTCTAGCTGAAAGCATTTGGGAAGGGAGGGAAGACCTGTAGTAAAATTAAGCTGCTCTCCAAATACTTGCCAAGGTCAGGAAGAAGCTGATAACAGAGTTTTCTGTTCTGCTTTGATCATGCTTGTCTTGGTAAAGAAGACAAGCCTTAATCACAGCAGAATGATAACAGCATTATAGATTATATCTCCCTTTGAAATAAAGCAATAGAGCTAAGGCTTGCAGTTGGTTGGTTTAGATATGTTGAAGGGAAGGTCAACAAGCAAGTTTCTGAGTGATAATGAAGCCATTTTTCCACTGAACTGATAAATGGGAGTCAGACATTTGATATACTGCCTTTGGTTTACATATTATATACTGTATACCGGCACTTTCTCTGTCCATCAAGGGCTCACAATGTAAAGAGAGTTTAACTCATATACTGGGTCACAAACGTATTTAGGGCTCGATTCACTAACGCCACGGATCGGATCAGATCCGTGGCCAGGGGGCTAATTCACGAATCGATCGGAATCACGCCCCCAACCAACTGCTCGGATCGCTGAATAGCAAACCCGACGCATGCGCATACTGTAGATGGTCTGCGCATGCTTAAAGAACAGCAACCTTTTTTTAAAAAAAACTTTACTTTTAACTTTTTATAGTGAGTCCATGGTTTTAACCCACTTTAAACCTGCGGGCTAAAACCATGGGTTCGCACAGCGGGGGAAGGCCAGGGCAGAATCAGGGCAGCGCTGTGCTCTGAACACTGGTTTACACAGCATCCAGAGTCGGTGAGGCAGAGAGCAGGTCGGGACAGAGAGCAGGGTGGCAGAAGGCAGGGCACTCGGAAAGGACCTGAGTGACTGGTCCTCAGCAGTCACTTATTTTTGAATTGGTCAGCCCAGTCGGTGTCCTCTTTTTTTTTTTAGTGAATCGCTGCCTACCTACATTTGAATGCCGTTCCCCCTCATTTGCATGCACAGCTCGGAGGATGGGCGGGACAGAGGTTAGTGATTCGGGACGGAGGGAAATCGGGTCGCAAAGGGGTCGCTGTCGGGTCGCAAAGGGGTCGGAACTTGATCGGTGGGCTTTGTGAATCTAGCCCTTAGTTCAGTAAGAAGAGAGGCAGAACTTATTTGCTAAGCTTCATTTCTGCAGTCCATTTTGGATAATAACATAACATAACAGCAGATTTCTAGACCGCATAGCCATGAGTTCAATGCGGTTAACAAAAGATTATACTAAGGGGAAAAAAAACAAAGAATGTTATGAAGAATACAAGGGTATCTAATTGGCCAAAAATTTAGAAAAGAGAAAAGTTTTAAACAACTTTCTAAAATGTTAATATGAAATAGATCTAACTAACATTAGTCGGAAATCTTTATCATAATACACCGCCTGATAAGGAAGAGTGTATTCCTGATATTTCTTACTTTTACAGCCCTTGACCGAAGGAAACGTAAACAGAGCATGTGATGTCCTACTATTCTTCTGCGACAAAATATCAAACCCGTCTACAAGATATTAACATAGTAACATAGTAGATGACGGCAGATAAAGACCCTAATGGTCCATCCAGTCTGCCCAACCTGATTCAATTTAAATTTTTTTTTTTTTTTAATTTAATTTTTTTAAATTTTTCTTCTTAGCTATTTCTGGGCAAGACTCCAAAGCTTTACCCGGTACTGTGCTTGGGTTCCAACTGCCAAAATCTCTGTTAAGACTTACTCCAGCCCATCTACACCCTCCCAGCCATTGAAGCCCTCCCCTGCCCATCCTCCACCAAACGGCCAGACACAGACACAGACCGTGCAAGTCTGCCCAGTATACTGTGGGGCAAGTCCGAAGACTACGTTATAGCATAAACATCCCAACTTAAAAAATTACCCGAGCCTCCACCGGATGCCAATGCAGTACACGGTAGCAAAGTATCACATGATCAAACTTCCTCAGGCCATAAATCAATCTTACCGCCGTATTCTGCACCAAGGTCAGTCTAGCCATATTTTTTGGGTGCTTTTCAGATAACTATGGGCCTCTTCTATCAAACTGCGCTAGCAGTTTGTAGCACGGTGAGCCATGCTGAATGGCCCGCGCTGCTCCTGACGCTCATAGAGTTTCTATGAGCGTCAGGAGCAGCGCGGGCCATTCAGTGCGGCTCTCTGCGCTAAAAACTGCCAGCGCAGTTTGATAGAAGAGGCCCAATAAGAGTCCAATAAGCCCAAACGTAGTGACTGAACAAGGATTCTAAAAGTGTGTAGCACAGTGGTTAAAGCTACAGCCTCAGTACCCTGGGGTGGTGGGTTCAAACCCACGCTGCTCCTTGTGACCCTGGGCAAGTCACTTAATCCCCCCCCATTGCCCTCGGTAGATTGTGAGCCTGCTGGGACAGACGGGGAAAAATGCTTGAGGACCTGAATAAATCAATGAAAACTAATTCTTTTGAAATTTTGCTATTATCTTCTGTTTATCATTTTAAATCATTCCCTGATTATTTAATTGCTGTAAACCGAGTTAAGCCTTCTTAGAACGATGACTCGGTATACAAAGTTAAGCTTTAGTTTAGTTTAGCTGGGTTGTACTAAGAGTATTCACTGATAAGAGAATATCTTCAAAGCCTGAACACACTCCTTAGAAATGGGAAGAATTCCCATAACGGGACACTTCTCTTAAAATCACACCTATGCTTTTATATCGCGTTAGCAAATCTTGCGGAAAGATTAGTACTTTGATTTCCTCTGAGAGTTCTTATTAAAGGAATTCACTGCTGGAATGTGTTGTTTTATTTTAGGCTCAGCAGTCTTCTTTTGCCGGATATATGAAGGTTCAAAGGCCTGAGTAAGAGTGGCTCTTGCTGTATTGCCGTAGATTAGGATTTCAGCTGGGCTAGGCCCATGGAGGAAGTGAGAGCAGACTCGAGGAGGTGTACAGGGTTGACAGGAAGAAGAGGGGAAATTGTGATGTCAAAATGGGTTGGTAGGGTGAGGGCAGATGTGTAATGTAATGTAATGTAATGTAATGTAATTTATTTCTTATATACCGCTACATCCGTTAGGTTCTAAGCGGTTTACAGAAAATATACATTAAGATTAGAAATAAGAAAAGTACTTGAAAAATTCCCTTCCTGTCCCGAAGGCTCACAATCTAACTAAAGTACCTGGAGGGTAATAGAGAAGTGAAAAGTAGAGTTAGAGGAAAAATAAAAATAAAATAAACATTTTAACAAGACAGCATTGATCTAAATACTTTGGAAGGTAGAAGAGAGGAGAGAAAGGAATAGAAGCAGAAGGGGGAGCCGTTGAACAGTAGAATTCTGGAGAAATTTAAATGATAGAAATAGAACAAAACAAAGACAAAAGGCAAAACAATAGATAAGATTAAAGATAAATCATAAGCTGGAAAGAAAAATAAAATAAAACTTTGTCTTCAATCCACGGTTTCAGCGTCAGTGATGAAGTGGAGCAAGTAAGTTTAGGAGGAGCGATTGACGTTTCCAGAAAGGGCTTCTTCAGGGAAGAGACTTGGCAGACAGTCCCAGGATGCCTATGTCTCCTCCCCTGAGATGTTCTCCCATCCATGCATTCCCTCCCAGACACACTGCCCGTGCCCCAGCCGCTCCAAGGAGGCTGCCCCAGATGTGTCTAGGCAGGGATTGGATCTTGGGATTTAATATGAATTCAGAGTGAGGGTTGATTGGGGGGGGGGTTCTGGAGGTGTAGTTTTGAAGGGATGAGGCAATAGGCTGATGGGGTGTGGATCTGCCAATTCCTCCGGTTCCCCTCACAAAGAGCTTTTCTTCTTCTTTGTTCTTTTCTAGAGAATGACACGGGGACAAATTTGTCCCCATCCCTACAGGAACTCAATTTCCCCATCCCGTCCCCGTGAGTTTTGTCGATGTCTCTGTCCCTGCCCCATTTCCTGTAAGCTCTGTCTTAACTGCACAAGCCTTGAACACTTATGATTTAAAATGTTTGAGGCTTGTGCAGATGAGGACGGAGCTTGCAGGAATGGGGCACAGACAGGAAAAGAACTCACGGGGACAGGAAAAAAATTGTCCCCGTGTCATTCTCTATTTTTTTCCCCTTGCTGAATTGCAGATGCCTTAAGGAGGTGCTGGTTGTTTGAATGTGGCGATGACCAGGTTGTAGCTGAAATCTCCATGTCAGCAGAAGATTCATTCAATGCAAGTAGCCTGCAGGTGAGAGAAGGGCATTCTGAAAGCAAGGCCTGTTGCACGGGGGAAGGCCGAGTAGCAGGTGAGACTTTCCTAGAACTGGACCTTGGTGACCCTAACCACAGGAACAGGTGAATCTCATATGACTAAGAAGGATAATAGCATTGGGGGAGGGGGGGTGTCCTGGTGGAAAGAGCAAAGCCTTCCCGATGTCAGTGAGGCCTAAACACAGGCCGTCTAAGAGGGGTGAAGCCAAGTAGTGTTGCAGGTCAAAGTGGAGGTGTCCAGCTGAGGACTAGGTTATAGAGTCAGGGAGGGATGTGATCAGGTCTCTGTTGACAAGGTGGTGTTGGCTCTCTCCCTAATTTTTAATGCTCAGTCACACTTTAACTATGGCAGGATAATCATAATTACAGAAATAGCCAGCACTTTAAACACAACCAAGATAGCTTATTAAGGAAATAGCCTGGTCGTAATAGTCTGTAGGGTTTTCCTGAATCTATCCTAATGATTCAAGGAGTGAAGCTCAAAAGACAATTTGTTCCATGGCACTGGTACAGCTACTGAAAATGGCCTAGTGTTCAAATGAGTTCCTTTGAAATGACAACATGCCTTGACTAGATCATAAGGTCTGCCTGGGGATTTATCCAATCAATCTGCTCTTTAAATAAAGAGGGCCTACGTTCTGTAATGCTTGAAAAGTCAGGATCTTAGATATACTCATGTCTCCACTGATAACCAATGCAACTTTTCCAGCAATGGACAAGCTAAAGTTGACTGGAATATTTTAAAATGTAAACACGCAGTTGCATTTTGGGCAACCTCTAAAACATTACCTCCAGAGAAGAAGATTCTACTGCCTCCCTCGGTAACTTGGTGTAGTGCGTGACTACTCTCACAATTAGAAAATATTTCCTAATATCTACCCTAATTCTTTCCAGCTCTGATTTAAAACCATTTCTTCTTGCCCTTTCCCCAGTGCAGATGGAGAAGAAATAATATAATCCCCTTAATAAATCTGAATACTGTTCAATCTTCTGTTCAGCTGGCTAAAAAAACCCAACCACGATTTCCTTCTAGGTCATATTATTTTGATTTATGCTATCATGGATGGGATTTATGAGTTGGTAAAAGCCAAATAGGCCAGTCCAAAATGCTGGTTAAGCCTTTTTGGCATGTTTGATTGCTTGAAAGGTTTTAACCATGGAACTCAGGTCTATGCAAGGATACATGTGTCACATTCCATAGTTATGAAATGGACTTCATGTAGTGTACTTTAAAAGTCATGTTCAAAATTTATAGTGTAATAAAAATTTTGGCTAATCCTATAAGTTTCTCATCAAACTGTTTATCTTTCATATGAGCAGTTACGAAGAATGAAATTTGAGCTAGCTTATGCCTCATCTTTTTGGTATCTGAGCACAAATATTTAACCATCTTCACAAAATGCTGTTAATTTTCCACATATCTTCTTCTGACATACTTAGAATTCCGAGTTAAGGGCAGGAGCATGTTAATATCTAAGCCCAAAGATGTTTAACGAGTTATTGAAGACTATTTCACCATCTACTTTATGGATTTCAAAGCAGATGGCAGAAGGCCGCAAATTGGGTGTAGACAAAGACAAATCCAGCATCCTAGAGAACTTACACTTTTCAAAAGTCATTCAATGCTTGGGGGATTCTTTTACTAAGCTGTGGTAAGCACTAACACATGTTGAGGAAGTGGCATAGCGAGGGTGAGTGGTGCTTGGGGCAGTAGCACCCCCCCCCCACTCCTTCCCAACCCCCTCTGCCACATCTGCACCCCTTCCCTTCCCCGTACATCTTTAATTTTTTCCGGCACGAGCATCATCATGAACTTGATGCGTCAGTGTTGGCTCTCCTTCTGAAAGATATTAATGTAGAACAAAATCTTTTCCAGAGAAAGGAAAATGGTAAAACCAGAGGGCATAATTTGAGGTTGAAGGGTGGGAGACTCATGAGCAATGTAAGGAAATTCTTCTTTACGGAGAGGATGGTGGATGCCTGGAATGCGCTCTCAAGAGAGGTGGTGGAGAGGAAAACGGTGACGGAGATCAAAGAAGCTTGGGATAAACATAGAGGCTCTAGAACCAGAAAATAATAGTAAATATTGAACTAAGGCTAGTACTGGGCAGACTTGCACGCTCTGTGTCTGTATATGACCGTTTTGGGGGAGGGGAGGGCTTCAGTGGCTGGGAGAGTGTAGATGGACTGGAGTGAGCTTTGACGGAGACTTCAGTAGTTGGAACCTAAGATCAGTTCTGGGCAGAGCTTTGGATTCTTGCCCATAAGCTAAGAAGAAAAAAAATTGTAAAAAAATTTAAATTGAATCAGGTTGGGCAGACTGGATAGACTATTCTGGTCTTTATCTGCTGTCTTCTACTATGTTACTATGATGTCACTTTCTAGGTGTGAGACCTGGAAGTGACATCAGAGACAGAGCCGACACCAACGTGAGCAGCAAGTTCATGATGCTGCTCACACCGGAAAAATTAAGGAGATATGAGGGAAGGGAAAGGTCATGTGTGCATGGCAGAGGGGTCATGAAGCAGCAGGGGGGTGGAGTGGAGAACAGGTGCTGGCGCCCCCACCAAGACGGCACCCAGGGCGGGCCACTCTAGAGAATTAAATCAAGGATGTGCGCTAGATATAATTTACTTAGATTTCAGCAAAACCTTTGATACAGTTCCTCTTAAGAGACTCTTGAACAAACTTGACCGGCTGAACGTAGGAACCAAAGTGGTGAACTAGATTAGAAACTGGTTGACAGATGTCAGAGGAGGGTGGTTAATGGAATTTGCTTGGAGGAAGGAAAAGTGAGTAGTGGAGTGCCTCAAAGATCGGTGCTGGGGCCAATTCTGTTCAATATGTCCGTGAGCAGTATTGCCGAAGGATTAGAAGATCATAGGGGGTAGGGGTGGGGGTGAGGCTCACTCCAGCCTATCCAAACCATCTCATTTACGGGATTCAGACCGTGAAAGTTAGCCCATTTATATTCTAATTAGCAATCCTCTCATACTTTTTTGAATTCCAGCACAGTTTTCATCTCCACCACCTCCTTCGGGAGGGCATTTTCTAACATTACTCCTAAGTCTACCACCCCTCAGCCTCAATTTATGTCCTCTAGTATTACCAATTTCCCTTCTCTGGAAAAGATTTGGGGCTAGATCCGCTAAACTTACCAATCTTTAACGACGATTGCAAAACCAGGTTTACTGGTTTTGCGATCGTTCCCTGACCCAATTCACTAAACTGCTGCCCGATCCAATCCAACCCATGCAATTAGCAAAACCCCATGCAACATAGCCAAGCAATTGATTCACTAACAATTGCTTGGCTATTTTGAATCAGGTTTTACTATCCTAAAACCCGACTGCCTGTCTTTTTTTTTCTTTTTATTCCTTGGCACAGATATATTGCGTGTGTTACACACGCAAAATATCTGCCCCGTATTTTAAAAAAAATGAATAAAAGACAGACAGACCTGTCAAAAAAAGCCATCCCCTGACAAATGCGCCCCCTCACCACAACCCACAAATGGTAGGAGAGATGCCGACTCCCTCCTGCCATCGGTGCTACCCCGAACCAAACTGCGACCAAAAAAATGGCAGGAGGTATGCCAAATCCCTCCTGCAATTAGCGCTTCCCCTCAAAACGCGGACCCCCAACTCCCTGCCCCATACCTCTAAAGTTGGGAGCAGGAGAGGTGCTCAGTCCCTCCTGCTCCTTTGGCCTCCAGCGCAGTCTTCGGGAGCAGGAGGAACTGCAAAGTCCTCCTGCTCCTCCTCCTGACGCAATGCCAGCCTTAGGCCCCGCCCTGGTGTATCATGTGATGCACAGGGAGGGGCCTAAGGCCCTGATTGGCTCAGGCTGCTTCTCCTGTCACTACTGTCAGGGCTGTCCCCAACTCAATCGCTCACTGAGCCTTTTAAACATTTGGGTGTGTCCCGGTGTTTTGTTCCGACAAAAAGAACACCTCTGAGCACAGCATTGAAATGCCATTGAAGTTGTATGGTCGTCTACTATAAGTAATTAGTTTGCCACTTTGTTACTATTGAATTTACTGTTATTCCTTTGGAGTTGGCACTTCGTTTCTTCCTGCTTTTTTAAGCATCTGGATACCAAATATTAATAAACTTGGAAACTTAGAAACTGAGTGGTCAACGAAATCAAATTCTGAGGAAAAATCCAACTTGACTAGATGCATAGATCTGCTAAGATTAAGGAAGAACCAGATTTTATTGAGAAGTGCAGTGAAAAGGGTCTCTGTACTGTGGACAGCATGGACATTGGCTACCTTGGGAAATAATCTGGATGCAATATTAAGCAGCAAACATCATTACTGAGAGAGACTTACCAACATGGACCAAAGGCCACAAAGACAGCTCCTCTATGGAAGCAAGAGAGAGAGAGGAAAAATCACTGCATACAAAGGATCCAGGACCCCAGAAATCATGAAAAAGGTTCAAAATGTTAAGCTGGAGCATGCTACTCTATCAGTCACTTACATCCCCATTCTTTTAGAAATATGTTCTTCCTCTTCTTTTAAACATCTTTTCATTTTTCTCCCTTCAGTTTGTTTACCCGTGTATCTACGCAGAACTAAGGGGCGGACCTAGTTCCATGACAATGGCTCCACCACAATTATAAAGTCCAAATAAAGAAGAAAACATTGTTCTGAGGTTCAGGAAAGAGTCTGGTAACATCTTTTTTTTTTCACTTCCTGGATATGGATAATCATAACAATAATTTTGTTTATCCAAAACTGGACAGAAAGGGAAACAGTGAGAGCATGGGGCTGGGTCAGTGAGTTGGAAAGGAAGCTAGCCAAAAGAACATTTACTAAAAGATCATCTTTCTATATACTGTATATGATCAAGAAAGCTTGGGGGGGGGGGGGGAAATTAGTGCATTAACTGATTAGTGTGCTGTATTAAACTCTAACATGGAAAATGGCATTTTGTGATGGGGAATGTATGGTAGAACACATTAACTGGATTTTTTTCAAGATGGCGTCCAACTAAGACGTAGGCTACAATGCCTCCCTCATTTATTTTTCAGTTTTTAGTTTTCTTTAGTTTTTTTGACTCAGTTCTTTTTTTTTTTTTTTTAAATCTGCTTTATTTTTAAGTTTTACGTTGTTCTGTTTGTTTAAATTGTATGCTGGATGAGTCCGAAATTTACTAACACCTTTGTATTACTGAGTTCGACCGTTATAGAACCTCAGTTCTTTGTTCTGCTTTCTTGGAGTAGGCCATTGGAGCTGCAACTTTTGATCCCAGCCTTTCAAAAGCAGAGAAATTTGAAGTAAAATCTGGTAACCCTAGTATGATACGAGTGACTTTCAGTGTTAACAGCATGGTAACACTCTTTGAGGGAGTCTATAGGACCCTGCCACTTCCCCTTAAAGATACTCCCTAACAGTATCAGAACCACCTTAAGATCCACAGTCCAGCCAAAGGGGAAGTACACAAGAGGGGTGGAGCCAGGAGAGCAGGAGCTAAGAAGTATAAAAGTTCAGGGCAAAGGAGGCCCAGTGGGAAGCGGCAACACCCATCTGCATACACCTCCACCACCTATGTATGAACTAAAACAGTCAGGTAGGCGAAGTTTGACTTGGAACCTTGCAACTTGATATCCTTGACCCAGTTAGATGCAGGCTGGTCTAGGTCAACTGCTAATGATTGTACTAGTAACTCTGGGAAGCCAGAACAGTGCCTAACAGTGTATGCTTCATGTTGTGGCCCTGCAAGAGCACTGTTGTAAGAAAGGACTAGGTTGTGTTTTCTTTTCTCCCCTTTTTTTTTTTAATGTTTTTTTGTTTTGTTTTTTAAATTCTTTATTTAAATTTTTTAAATAAGCAACAATTGTGCTTAACAGGCAACATACGATATTAGTACATCCAATATTTCTATTAATGAACAAAATAAGTCAAAAAGGTAATACAAAAATAAGTCCATTTTCCTATTGGGTCAATATAATATAACAAAAAAGAAGAAACCCATACTTTTTCTAAACATAGTCCTCAATAATAAAGGAGGGAGGAGACAAAGAAAGAAATTCTTCCAGGAAAGATCACATATTGCAAATTAAAAGGAAATTAAGTGAAAACCGATGGCTAAAATAATAGACGAGTTATATCGAAAATCACTATGGTGCAAATGAGACTCCTTTTCCTTCTAAAAAGAAACGTAATTGATGTGAAAGAGAAAAAGAAAAGTCTATGGATTGGCTGCCAGGTTCTCAAGAAATAAACTCCAATGGAATAGATGTTATGGATTTAAGCTAAATAAAGGATTTTTTTTTTTTTTTTTGGGGGGGGCAGGTTTTACATTCTGTAACTGGTGCTCTGCATGTGTTACTGAGAGACCCCTGGGGCTGTTTGCTATATGTGACCATTTGCTGACTGTTTTTAAAACGTTGGAAGAGAGAGGTACTGAACATGACTATTGTCAAGAAAGAAAGCTAGCTTCCCTGGCTAGGCTTTGAAATAAAGCCCACAGAGCCTGCTATTTTAGTGTTTCGTTAGTGTTTCAATTGCCCCTGATGCTTCAGATCGGTTACAGCTGGAGAACTGTTTAATGTTGTTTCCACATGGTTATCAATTCAAGGGTTGGTCCACTCCATTCAGTATTTTATATACTCATAACTGAAAGTCTGATATATCATGGGCGCAGCACAAGGATGGGAGTGCCATGGAGGGCAAGTCACATGGAATGCAATATAAGCTTGCTACGACCCCCAACTGCACACAGCAGGCAACCGCCTAAGCGAGGGGCAGGGCAAGGGGCAGGGGCCATATGTTCTTTTTTGGGGTTTCACAAATATGGTAACCCTAGACCAGGATAGACTGGAAGGCATGAGTAGATGGCCTGGGAGTAGGATGGTAAACTATGGCAATGAATTGGGGTTGGGGGAAAGAGAGATTGGTGGGACTTGCAGTGCTACCCCTAGCATTTCTTTTACCCACAAGTCCTCCCTATGTGGCACCACCTGCTGTGCTTCTCATTAGGGGACAGCCTGGCCAGTTGTGTTTACAACCCACCATTCTTTAATTTCCTGTATATGGACTTGGTAACTTGTGGCGAGTCAAGCAGCCCCAATCATTTGAAAAGTTGGCTCCTATGTTGGTAAACATTGCACGTAGCTTGTAAGGAGCATACAAAGTGCTGTTTTTCTTTCCTTAGCTTTCCAGGTCTTGGTTTCCTGTTCAAATATTTCACAGAGGCTGCTGATAAAGGTGGGCTCCTCTTTCACACATGGGAGCAATAGGCTCTCTCTCTCTTTGTTTTAATTCCCATCCGATTTCAGATGTGTGTCCTAAAGCCTTTCAAACATGAGAAAACTTGACTGCTACATTCTGTGCTACAGAGCACTGGAAAGTGCAAGATACCACCCTGCCAAAAACTGCAAGCCGTGAGAAGCATGACAGAAAAGAAGTTGAGTGAAACCATGCCTGCTGTTCCCACCAAGTATCTCTTTCAACGTGTTCACATTTGGACAGTGCTTACCTTTCTCTACAGCTCATACAAATACCTTTTATTTGCAGCTTCCCATCACTTGGGGTTTAAACACTTGGCAAGCCATCCTAAGTCTATCAACAGCCCTATTAATAGAAACTTAATACTAATCTTTGACCATACACTTCCAAGAATCCTTGTTAGTAGTTACAAAATTCTAAAGGTCTGGAGTTTTTGACTGAAAGACTAGAAAAATCTGATTTTCTTTTTAAAGACAGAAAATGCTATTCTAATTTAAGTTATGTGAAATCTACTCTTCCTGAAAGGCTGTGACATTTATTGCAGTAAATAGCTCAGCTTCAACTCTTTGTAATCAGATTCAAGGAGGGAAATGAAGCTCATTAACCCTCTTCCTAAATAACATGCATTCACCTGCACTGTTGAACAGAAGTAATAATAATAATAATTTTATTCTTCCATACCGCCAAAGCCATGAAAGTTCGAGGCAGTTTACAACAAGAAGCGCTGGACAATCAGCGAAGAGGTCACAATTCAAAGTCGTCAATACAATCTTACATAATGGAAGAAGTGGAAAGCTATATAGATCTTAAGGTTATGTGTTGAATTTGCAGAGGTATAAAAATTCCTTAGTTTACAAAATGATAGAACAAACTCGTTTATACCAATTTTCTAAAAAGTAAGAACATAAGAACATAAGCAATGCCTCTGCTGGGTCAGACCCGAGGCCAATCTCGCCCAGCAGTCCGCTCACGCGGCGGCCCAACAGGTCCAGGACCTGCACAGTACTCTTCTATCTATACCTTTCTATCCCTTTTTCCAGCAGGAAGTTGTCCAATCCTTTCTTGAACCCCAGTACCGTACTCTGCCCTATTACGCCCTCTGGAAGCGCATTCCAGGTGTCCACCACACGTTGGGTAAAGAAGAACTTCCTAGCATTCGTTTTGAATCTATCCCCTTTCAACTTTTCCGAATGCCCTCTTGTTCTTTTATTATTTGAAAGTTTGAAGAATCTGTCCCTCTCTATTCTCTCTATGCTCTTCATGATCTTGTAAGTCTCTATCATATCCCCTCTAAGTCACCTCTTCTCCAGGGAAAAGAGTCCCAGTTTCTCCTTCATTCACTGCTCAGTAGTTCTTCCAAATTATTCCTTTCAGTTTCGTATTTCTGGCATGTACCAAAGGTGGAGCTTTTGTGCTTTGCCCCACAAGGTCATTCCAAGGTCAGAGGGCAGGAGAATTCTTGTAGCAGAAAATAATTTTCATTTTTTCCTGCTAACACACAGTGGTGTAGCGAAGATAGGTTGTGGTCCTTCCTTGCACACACTTTCCCTTCTCCCATACTTCTTTTATCTTCACCAGCGCAGGCAACATCTCCAAGCTGCTGTGTATGGCCGTTTGGTGGAGGATGGGCAGGGGAGGGCTTCAATGGCTGGGAGGATGTAGATGGGCTGGAGTAAGTCTTAACAGAGATTTTGGCAGTTGGAACCCAAGCACAGTACCGGGTAAAGCTTTGGATTCTTGCCCAGAAATAGCTAAGAAGAAAAATTTAAATAAATAAAAAAAATTTAAATTGAATCAGGTTGGGCAGACTGGATGGACCATTCGGGTCTTTATCTGCCGTCATCTACTATGTTACTATGCTGGCTGCCCACATCGGACTTGGATCTCACTTCCTGCTTCCACGACCAGGACCTTGTCTCTGGCAGTTTTACTGGTACCAGCAGGTCTGCAAACTGTATGAACTTCCTTTAAACTCCCTATCTCCACAGGTGTAGATACTTCAAATTTTAAACAAACAGTCAACCATAAACTAGAGCTGCTACAACCAAGGTTGCAAAAAAAACCACAACAGTAATGATGAATTAAACAGTCATTGTAAACACATGTCATGCACCCATAATATATTGTCTGTATTTCTATATATGGCTACACTTATTACATTTCATTACATGCTAAGAATCAGAGAAACATGATGGCAGATAAAGGCCAACTGGCCCATCTAGTCTGCCCATCCACAATAACCATTATGTCTTCCTCTCTCTAAGATATCCCATATGTGTTTTCTTAAATTCAGACAAAGTCTCTGTCTCCACCACCTCTTCTGGGAGAATGTTCCATGCATCTACCACCCTTTCTGTAAAAAAGTATCTCCTTAGATTACTCCTGAGCCTATCACTTCTTAACTTCATCCTATGCCCTCTCATTGCAGAGCTTCCTTTCAAATGAAAGAGACTCGACCTATGCACATTTACACCACATACCGGTAGGTATTTAAACATTTCTTACAAGATCACGAGAACTGAAGCAGCCATTCACGCAGCGATGCGGGACAAGGCAGGAGCGTGAAAAGCTTGCGTCTGCCTTTTTCCCGCTCTGACGCTGCTGCAGTTAGTTTGGGAGTCAGCCAGAGGGAAGGGCAGGACCGCTGGAGGAACTAAATAAGGTAACGGGGGTTGGAGGGGGTGGGGGGTATTTGCTCCATAAGACTCACCCTTATTTCCACCCCCTTTTGGGGGTGGAAAAAGTGCGTCTTGTGGAGCAAAAAATACGGTATAATTGAAGTCTACAAAATCTTGAGTGGTAGAACAGGTAAACATGAGTCAATATTTTGCTCTTTCAAAAAGTACAAAGACTAAGGGACATTTAAGTTATATTGAAATACTTTTAAAACAAATAGGAGGAAATATTTTTTCACTCAAAGAATAATTAAGCTCTGGATAAACAAAAAATATATAACTCAATAGCTTAATGTAATCATAAACATCAAATTCCTAGCATGTCCATGTTTAGAGAAATCTTCATCCGGGATGCAACGGCTCCAAAGCAGTATCGTGCTTGGTTCTAGATTTGCCCTTTGGCCCATCCCTATTCCCGTAGATTCTACGCCCACTCTTGTTCCATCTCTAACACCCACATCCTGCACAATTCATAATAATGCTTGATCAATCTGGTCAGCTGTTTGAAGGCTTCCTGCTATCACCCTTCTCTCCTGCTCTTTTATTCTCCCCCATCTTTGTCTCTTCTTTCTTCTCTCTCCTTCACGAACTCCCACCTTCTTTTGGCTCTCTTTCTTGATCCTCATGGCTTCAACTCTGCCATCTCTTTTCTTCACCCTGTCCTTGTTATTTCTATTTGTCCTTCACCAAAATGCTTAAAGTCCTAGATTTCAAACATACGGACTTTAATGCAATGGGAGAGTACCTGAAGAAAGAGCTGTTAGGATGGGAGGACATAAGATAAGTGGAAAGACAGTGGTCTAAGCTGAAAGGAGCGATAAAAATGGCTACTGACCTTTATGTGAAGAAAATCAATAAAAACAAGAGAAAAAGGGAGCCGATATGGTTCTCCAACCTAGTGGCTGAGAAAATAAAGGCGAAAGAGTTGGCGTTCGTGAAATATAAAAAAACCCAAGAAGAGGAGAGCAGAAAGGACTACAGGGGAAACTGAAAAAAGCCAAGAGAGAGATACGTCTGGCGAAAGCATAGACGGAAGAACAAATGGCTAAAAATGTAAAAAAAGGGAGACAAAATTTTTTTCAGATATATTAGTGAAAGGAGGAAGATGAAAAATGGAATTGCTAGGCTAAAAGATGCTGGGAACAAATATGTGGAGAGTGATGAGGAGAAAGCAAATGTGCTAAACAAATACTTCTGTTCTGTGTTCACAGAAGAAAATCCCGGAGAAGGACCGAGATTGTCTGGCAAAGTTACACGAGAAAATGGAGTAGATTCTGCGCCGTTCACGGAGGAGGGTTTTTATGAGCAACTTGAAAAACTGAAGGTGGACAAAGCGATGGGACCAGACGAGATCCATCCCAGGATACTAAGGGAGCTCAGAGAGGTTCTGGCGAATCCTATTAAAGACTTGTTCAACAAATCTCTGGAGACGGGAGTGATTCCTGGGGATTGGAGGAGAGCAGATGTGGTCCCTATTCATAAAAGTGGTCACAGAGATGAATGAGGGAAATCTCCGGGATCCCAGCCAACATGGATTCACCAAGGGTAGGTCATGCCAGTCCAATCTAATAAGCTTCTTTGACTGGGTAACAAGAAGACTAGACTCAGGAGAGTCCTTGGACGTCGTGTACCTGGACTTCAGCAAAGCGTTTGACAGCGTCCCACACCGCAGGCTGCTGAACAAGATGAATTCTATGGGATTAGGACAGACTCTAACTGCATGGGTTAAAGATTGGCTTAGTGGCAGACTTCAGAGGGTGGTGGTCAACGGTACCCTTTCTAAAATGTCAGAGGTGACCAGCGGAGTACCACAGGGTTCGGTCCTGGGCCCACTCCTCTTCAACATATTCATTAGGGATCTGACTCAAGGGCTCCAAGGCAAGGTAACCTTATTCGATGATGACGCCAAACTATGCAATGTAGTAAACGGCTATAATCTTCAGGATGCTATGGAGCAAGACCTGCGTACTTTAGAAAGTTGGTCCTTGATCTGGCAGCTGGGCTTCAACGCCAAGAAATGTAAGGTCATGCATCTCGGAAACGGAAATCCTTGCAGAACTTACACCCTGAATGGAGAAACTTTAGCAAGGACTACGGCAGAACGAGACTTAGGAGTAATCATCAGTGCTGACATGAAAGCAGCCACTCAAGTGGAGAAGGCTTCATCTAAAGCACGGCAAATGATAGGCTGTATCAAGAGAAGCTTCGTCAACAGGAAACCTGAAGTCATGATGCCACTGTACAGAGCCATGGTGAGACCGCATCTGGAATACTGTGTTCAATTCTGGAGGCCACATTACCGTAAGGATGTGCTCAGAGTTGAATCGGTTCAGCGGATGGCCACCAGGATGGTCTCGGGGCTAAAGGGTCTCCCGTACGAAGAAAGACTGAGCAAATTGCAGCTCTACACTCTCGAGGAGCGTAGGGAGAGGGGAGACATGATTGAGACATTTAAGTACATCACGGGACGGGTAGAGGTGGAAGATGATATCTTTCTTCTCAGGGGACCCTCGACCACAAGAGGACATCCGCTCAAGCTCAGGGGAAGGAAGTTTCGTGGAGACACCAGGAAATACTTCTTCACGGAGAGAGTGATTGAGCATTGGAACGAGCTTCCAGTGCAGGTGGTCGAGGCACGCAGCATCTCAGACTTCAAGAACAAATGGGATACCTATGTGGGATCCCTACGAGGTCATGCCAAGGGATAGGGTCACTAGGACTGAATGAGCGGGTCAGTAGAGTGACAGTATAATTACAAGGGATAGGGTCACTAGGACTGAATGAGCGGGTCAGTAGAGTGACAGTATAATTACAATTATTCTTTAGGGGGTCAGTAGATTTAAGAGGGTGGGTAAATAGTGTGGGCAGACTTGATGGGCTATGGCCCTTATCTGCCGTCATCTTTCTATGTTTCTATGTTTCTAAGCAGGAAACTACAGGCCGGTGAGCCTCACTTCAGTTGTTGGAAAAATAATGGAAGTGCTGCTGAAAGAAAGGATAGTGTACTTCCTTGAATCTAATGGGTTACAGGATCCGAGGCAACATGGCTTTACAAAAGGTAAATCGTGCCAAACGAACCTGATTGAATTTTTTGATTGGGTGACCAGAGAGCTGGATTGAGGACATATGCTAGATGTAATTTACTTGGATTTCAGCAAAGCCTTTGATACAGTTCCTCATAGGAGGCTGTTGCACAAACTTGAAGGGCTGAAGTTAGGACCCAAAGTGGTGAACTGGGTCAGAAACTGGCTGTCGGACAGACGCCAGAGGGTGGTGGTTAATGGAAGTCGCTCGAAGGAAGGAAAGGTGAGTAGTGGAGTCCCTCAGGGATCGGTGCTGGGGCCAATCCTGTTCAATATGTTTGTGAGTGACATTGCTGAAGGGTTAGAAGGAAAAGTGTGCCTTTTTGCAGATGATACCAAGATTTGTAACAGAGTAGTCACCGAAGAGGGAGTGGAAAATATGAAAAAGGATCTTCAAAAGTTAGAGGAATGGTCTAATGTTTGGCAACTAAAATTCAATGCAAAGAAATGCAGAGTAATGCATTTGGGGATTAATAATATGAAGGAACCGTATATGCTGGGAGGAGAGAAGCTGATATGCACGGACAGGGAGAGGGACCTTGGGGTGATAGTGTCCGAAGATCTAAAGGCGAAAAAACAGTGTGACAAGGCAGTGGCTGCTGCCAGAAGGATGCTGGGCTGTATAAAGAGAGGCGTAGTCAGTAGAAGGAAGAAGGTGTTGATGCCCCTGTACAGGTCATTGGTAAGGCCCCACTTGGAGTATTGTGTTCAGTTTTGGAGACCGTATCTGGCGAAGGACGTAAGAAGACTTGAGGCGGTCCAGAGGAGGGCAACGAAAATGATAGAAGGCTTGCGCCAGAAGACGTATGAGGAGAGACTGAAAGCCCTGAAAATGTATACCCTAGAGGAAAGGAGGGATAGGGGAGATATGATTCAGACGTTCAAATACATGAAGGATATTAACGTAGAACAAAATCTTTTCCAGAGAAAGGAAAATGGTAAAACCAGAGGACATAATGTGAGGTTGAGGGGTGGTAGATTCAAGAGTAATGTTAGGAAATTCTACTTTACGGAGAGGGTGGTGGATGCCTGGAATGCGCTCCCGAGAGAGGTGGTGGAGAGTAAAACTGTGACTGAGTTCAAAGAAGCGTGGGATGAACACAGAGAATTTAGAATCAGAAAATAATATTAAATATTGAACTAAGGCCAGTACTGGGCAGACTTGCATGGTCTGTGTCTGTATATGTCCATTTGGTAGAGGATGGGCTGGGGAGGGCTTCAATGGCTGGGAGGGTGTAGATGGGCTGGAGTAAGTCTTAACAGAGATTTTGGCAGTTGGAACCCAAGCACAGTACCGGGTAAAGCTTTTGATTCTTGCCCAGAAATAGCTAAGAAGAAAAAATTTAAAAATTTAAATTGAATCAGGCTGGGCAGACTGGATGGACCATTCGGGTCTTTATCTGCCGTCATCTACTATGTTACTATGTTACTATGCCCCAGGATTGAACAAGAAAAGATGGAATTAGATTTCAGAAAGGGTAGCAAGATAAAAAAAATATACCAAACGAGACATAAATATTTCAGTACTGTAATGCTTTGGGGTACATCACAGAGCACAGTTTTAGCCTGATATGGAGCAGATCCTCTGGACTCGCTGTCATCACTGCAAAGTTCCAGATCAAGCTACAACTAGCTAAAAATCTAACTTCCTTTCATGCCTATAACATTCATAAACTCTATAAATCTGAACTGAAAACTGAACTCCTGAACTTCCTGTGGTGGATAATATCACTCAGCAGACTGTACTTAACGGCTGACAGGGACCTTTGACAGCTCCAGATGAGGTTGGCCAAAGGTAATGTGGAATAAGACTCTCAGCTCTGGTGCTGAGGCATCAAAACGAAACAGGGTCTGGTTTTTATACCATATCCATTTTTGCAAAGGACATCAAGGTAGGAAATTGGACTTCTAGATCTGATAATGCACAATTTCTTGAGTATTTTATAAAAGGCACACTGAATGGGCAGCCTTTTGTAAAATATATACAATGACTCTGAAATTCGTTTGTAGCACTTAACAGCAGGAACAACCAATTTCAGAAAGGAACACATAAAAAACAAATAGCAGCATCACTGGGAGTGCTGAACACATAAGAGGACAGAAATCCCAGATGGAAGTTCTGCCAGGAAAACCATGTGCTCATATTCTCAGCTCTTTGTGAAACAGGAGGGACTCGGGGACAGTTAACTCTCCTTGCTGAATCTCAAACAGAGATTCCCTCGGGTTAGCTCCATGAAAGAGGAGTCTTCTGGAGTCAATCATCGCTAAACTTTCATGCGTCTCCATGGCCAAAGCTTCACCATTGTAAGAGGGATAAAATCACTGACGCCATTTCCTTCAGAGAATCATAGGTTGTGAATCATTCGTCTTTCTTTGGTACAGCTGAGAATGGGGAAAGGTAACTGTTGGGAAAAGGTGGGTGTTGAAAAGATCCTGCAGTGCATCCCAGGGTGATCTCCTCGGCAAGCTTCTTGGCAATGATTTGGAGTAAACGAGAGTATTTCACTGTCTTCTTGAAAAGGGAAGATGAATCCATATACAAATCCTTCCAAAATCAACTGAGCATGCTGTTTGTTGGAGTATTGTGCCAGCCTAGAGTACATTTTATTGGGGTGGGTGCTTTTACAAACATTTCAGGGTTTGGGGTGCCCTGACACTTTTGTGGGTGGCTTCTCTGGACACAACAAGACTGAATGAGTTGCTCCACATGTGGCAAAAGAGTGCTTAAACTTGCACTCAATGTTGGTACAATTTCCTCTATTATAGCGCCAGCAAACATCTCATGGCATACTGACCAGCCTCCCTGATCTACTTCCTACCCCAGGTTTTGGAAAGGTGTGATGGAGAGGAGGCTGTTCTTCTGTTATGGATACACTGCAGAGCCAGAGTCCTCCGTCATCCATGTCCCAGGCTATCAGTGGATTGAATTCCATCTTGTCATGGACATTTTCATCGTAGTTCAGCCATGCCTATCCCTCCTGTGCTCTGTAGATCTTGATGTCAGCATCAAAGTGGTACAGTATTAAATCCAGTTGTTCTGGCTGCTTCCTGCACACAATGCTGATCAAGTGTTTAAATGACAGCAGGCCAGTTTTTATGGAACCGGTTTATCGTAGCCCTGGGGTAGACCACCTGCCTTTACTCATGTTTTTGGAGTTCTTCCTGTGCTTGCCCTCAAGTAGCTTGATTATGTCAAGGTATTCTTGTTTCTTTATTTTTTTGCGCAAGGACTTAGAAAAAAAACTGATTAGATGGCCAGAGGCCATCTTCTCATCCTCTATAAAGTAACCCAACTTGCATACCTGCCCTGTTGCCAACCTAAGAACTAACCTTCCCTTATGACCACCAAGAGGGTCGAGTCTCCTCATGCATGCTGATCTGACCTGCTTGACCAGATTCCAGTTTACAGCGGTACTCCGGTGTGTGCTGAATTATATGGGACTCAGCCCGGACACATTCAGTCTGCAGTGGTGTGGCAACCACCGTGGCACAGTGGAGACTCCTGATCACTTCTGTCAAGCACCTGGGACATTGGAGGTCAATGGCTTGCAAAAAACTTATTCGGCTTCCCCCACAGTGACAAAGGCTAGGCCTCTACATATCTTTCATGCACCACTTATCTATTGCGAACTTTCTATATTCTATGAGTGGGATGAAAAGATTAGATAAGTTCCTGCTGAACCAGAACGTACGCAGGTAAGGCTAGACTCAAATAGGGCACTGGTCTTTGACCTAAGGGCCACCGCATGAGTGGACTGCTGGGCATGATGGACCACTGGTCTGACCCAACAGCGGCAATTCTTATGTTCACTGGGTCCACATCTCGCTCTCTCCCTGAACATCAAATGGCTGGGATCCTCTGGTATGCCCCATCAGACAGGTTAATTATTCATGTGGGAGGTAATGACATTGGAAAGATATCTGGCAATGACTTTATCTTGGCAGCAAGGAGAGACCTGTTTGAGTTGATCATTCTCCTTGGAGGAACTTGGATTTGCTGGTTGGACATTATTGTGAGGCTGTGTTGGAAGGGATCAAGGCTGGGGAACAAGAGCCTGAAGAAGGCAGAAACATAGAAGCATGATGGCAGATAAGGACCAAATGGCATCCAGTCTGCCCATCCACAGCATCCACATCTCCTCCTTTGCCTAAGAGATCCCATGTGCCTTTCCCAAGCTTTCTTGAATTCAGACATAGTCTTTGTCTCCACCACCTCTACTAGGAGCCTATTCCACACATCTACCACCCTTTCTGTAAAAATGTATTTCCATAGATTACTCCTGAGCCTATCACCTCTTAACCTCATAAGAATAGCCTTACTGGGCCAGACCAATGGTTCCATCCTTACAGTGGCCAAACCAAGGTCACTAGTACCTGACAAAAATCCAAATAGTAGCAACATTCCATGCTACCAATCCAGGGCAAGCAGTGGCTTCCCCAATGTCTATCTCAATAACAGACTATAGACTTTTCCTCCAGGAAATTGTCCAAACCTTATTCTATGCTCTCTCACTCTAGAGTTTCCTTTCAACTGAAAGAGACTCACCTCGTGTATTTATGCCTCCTAGGTATTTAAGTGTCTCTATCATATCTCCCCTCTCCCACCTTTCTTTAAGACTGTCTCCATATGCTTTATGATGTACAGTAGACCATCAACCATTTTAGGTGCCTTCCTCTGGACCAACTCCATCCTGTTTATATCTTTTTGAAAGTGCAGTCTTCAGAACTGTACAAAGTATTCTAAATGAGGTCTCACCAGAGTCTTTTACAGGGGCACCAATACCTCATTTTTCCTACTTGCCATTCCTCTCCCTATGCGACCAAGCATCCTTCTAGCTTTCACCATTGCCTTTTCAACCTGTTTGGCCACCTTAAGATCATCTCAGGTTGGGCAAAGGAGCATTCAGCTGGGTGGAGGTAAGATCTCCCAAATTGGACAGAATTGCTGACTGGCTTTCATCTAACAAATTAAAAATCAGCTCCTAGAAATCTGTTCCAGTTCCACATTTCCAAAAACACCTAATTTGTGTATGAAAGGTGTCTATCATTCACAACCAAGATCCTGGGAGTTGTAATAGATAATCCTTTCATGCTCATATCATGAAGGTAGTTTCATCTTCTTTTTTTGCTCTCCATCAAAGTCGTTCTATTCGTTTGTTTCTTCATCTTAACCCTTTTCACATTCTTATTCAGTCCTTAGTACTATCCAAACTTGATTATTATAATTCCATTCTTATTGGCCTTCCTAATTATCAGCTAAATTGTTTACAACTAGTGAAAAATGCTGTGGTTACACTGCTTTATCGTTGCTCTAGATATGATCATGTCACACCTTTATAAAAAAACTAAGCAAATTTTTCCTATTTCTTATCGCATCCCTTTTAAATATTATATCCTATGCTTTCAGATTTTGTCTAGCAGGCTTCCATCATTCTTATTCAGTTGTCTGGTTTGATATTCTCTACAAAAGATCTTCGTTCATCATATCAATATTTGCTGTTCACAGAAATTCTTCTTTTTCAGTTATGGCTCTTACTTTTTGGAATTCACTTCTTTTCTCTTTTCTATCTTCAAACAGAAAGACTGTTTCCAACATTTAGGCCCGGGTTCTGTAAAATGCATCCCGATTGTAGGCAGCTGTATGCATCCTACAGCTGTCTAACCAGCCAATCGGGCAGCATGTTAAAAAAAAAAAATAATAATAAGTACCCAGGCAGGTCACCATATTAAAGGCGCCTCTGGGAGCCTAGGGAGGCCCGCAAAACCGCGGCCACTACACTTATTGTAGCAAGGGATCTCCCTGCCGCAATAAGTATGGTGGCCGCGATTGCGTCTGCCAGTCCCCCGCCCCCCCCCCAATGATTGCAGCAGGAGGGAGCCCAACCCCTCCTGCCTGAAGACTGCCCACTCCCCCACGTACGATCGACCTGCTGCGATCATACATGGGGGTGTGGTCTTCGACAGGAGGGATTGGGCTCCCTCCTGCCGCAATTGTACGTGGGGGGCGGTGTCACCAACACTCCTCAGCGCAGAGCTATCGTGTGACAAACACTGGGATTCTGGCGTGTCCCCTCTAACCAGGGGTATCTTCAGGACTTTTCAGTTGGCCCTAGGCGACTGCCTAGGCCTGGGGGAGAGACAAGGTAAGTATGGGTTTTCAAAACACCACCAGTCAAACCACATTCTTCAAGCAAGAATAAGATGTTTATTCTGACCTCAGTGGTCAAAAAGGTGCAACATAAAACAAAGTCACTGTAGCATTTCATTCAAAACAAAGTCCATTGCAAAAATAAAGAAATACCAAAACAGAAATCTCATACAAGTGGTTTTGCCTGAGACCTTGTACTCTGATTCAGAAATGCACTTTATAATGGTGTTCAAACACAAGTTAAATTCTCTCCCAGCAATATTTGTTAGAGGCATGAAACAGCTGTCTTTCAGCAGTCAGGCAACGTTCAGAACAAACCCTCGTTACAAACAATCTTAGATACCTCCTTAGGCAGTAAGCCACAGCACAGCCTTGCTCGGCACAGCTTTGCAAACAGCCCATCGTTTCTTCAGCTACCTCATGGAAGGCAAAAACAAACAGCTGAGGGAGATAAGCTAATTAGCTTCCCAGGAACGGGAGCCACAGCAGGATTTTCACAGTTCAAAAATAAACTTAAACATTCAACCTTTAGGTTCTTTTGCTCAAACTTGGCTTTAAGTACATCCAGTAGTCAGTATTCAGGTAAGTATTGTACTTAAACCAAAAATCATAATACAGCCCAAACACATAGCAAATTCTTCAGGCTTTTTCTCACACAGAAAGAAAGCATGAGAGAGAAAAAAAAAAACCACCAACTGTTTCACAGTTACTCACTCTCTCTCTTTCTCATTCAATGTCACAGGACCAGAGGTTTGTACCTCCATGCTTTCCACACCATTAGGAAACTGGAAGCCTGAGGTGGGGAGGAACTCTTCCACCTCCTGCATAGGCCAATCTGGAACTTCTGGCTCTGCTGCCTGACTCCACGGCTCCTGCCCTGCCTTGGGCTGTGGGAGTGACTCACCCTGGTCACTCGCTCCTCCTCCTCCTGCTTGCCTTAGTCTGCTCTTAAGCAGCTCAGAGCCAATCCCCTTCAGCCTGTAGCGGGGGATGGGCTTTGGTTCTAAAGCAGCTTTTCTCTGCCTGGGTTTATTCAGTGCAGCTACATTCCTTGTGGCTTCTCTAGCTGCCCTATTGCCCGGAGGCTGCTGTTGCCAGTCTGTCTGCCTCTGTTCCATACCATTATCATTCTGAATATAGGGGCAAGAGAGGTCAGCCTCAAGTTGACCACCAGAATCAACCTGGTCAGCTCTTCTGCACCGGATCTTACCAGAGTTAAGACTAGAGCTGATGCTGGGTTTGTCACAGCGGTCTTCAGGCAGGAGGGGTTGGGCTCCCTCCTACCGCAATTGTTCGGGGGGACTAGCAGCTGTGGCTACTATACGTATCGCGGCAGCCATGGAAGTCTATGAGAATATATAACTTTCCTGTGGCTATTTTCCTCGCTATACCTCAATATCTCACCAGGTATGTCTACCTACATATTTGACTCTGTTTACTGCTGCAGTTATATTTCAATTCGAACTTGGATAAGGACTGAGTTGCGCTGTTGTTTCTCTTCTTATAAAAGTATGCTCAGAGGAAAGGGTGGGGGCCCATCTTTTGAGAATAGCTTTTCCTGGAGGAGAATTATAGTGTCAGCAAACCACTGGACAGAAGGGTTCAGAAAGGAACATTTCAGCTCATAAATCTGTAGAGCAGAGCCACCGCCAAGCAAGCTGGTGTCTATGGCCAAGTGAAAAAATACACTCTTACCTTGTACACAACACACTGCACACTAAGCTCTCTCATTCCTTACGCGTGCTCTCCTTCCTTCCAAGCTGACCCCTCTAGCTGTCTTCCCTTCCCTTACCCCAGTGATCTCTATTTCTCATGTTCCCAACCCTGATACTCCACCAACCACTCCAGATTTCTTACTCCTTCTGTCCCACAACTCTTCTCCTCCAATTCCAATGATCTTCCTGTTGCCTCAACCCAGTAGTTTTCTTCCAGTTCCAGTGATCTCCTTTTTTCCTCCCAGAACCCTATTTCTGAACCTAATGATCTCTCTCTAGGCTGGATTTCACCAGCCTGAGTGGCCTCTTCCTCAGCCTCACCTCAGCCCTCCATTTTCCCTTTCCTGTTGTTCACAAGCACTCTCTCTCTTCCTCCCCTTCTCTGATCTAACACGCTTCCCCATTTTACCACTTTCAGGTCTGAAGCTGTGGGCCACCTCTGCGCTGTGGGCTACGCTCTGCCTCCATGTTCCTGTAGCCATGGGACAGTATGACTGCATCTTCTTCAAGCCCAGTGGTCACCAACCTTTTTCAGGTGAATATGAGAAACCCTGGGGGCCACCAAAAGATTTCAAGTATACATAATACTACTAATTTTGTAAACTGCTTTGACCTGCTTGTTCAAACTGGGCATTAAACATTAAAAATTTATTTTGGACTGTCCACAGTAGGAAATTCCATAAATGAGACACTTGAGTGATTATTTGCAGTTACTATATCAAGTGGGCAAGATTGAAATTAGTTAATTAATTATTTTATTTCTTTAAAACATTTCTAACCACCTCTAGACCTGACAAACAAAGCTGTTTTCAATAGTTTCTTGAATTTTTGAATATTGGGGATTATTCCATAATAAAGCATTTTCAACTGATATTATAGATGTTATTGCATTTCTAGGATTTGAAAAGCATTTCAGTCAACTGAGGGCTGCAATGGAGGATTTGGGGGGCCTGGCATTGAAGACCATCTGTCCCACTGCTGCTAAGCACTCTGAAACATATGCACCAGCGCCACAAATTTTGAAGTTACTTGCGGTACCAACACATATACTGCAGACCAGGCCAACGGTGGGATATTTTCTAGAACAAAGGAGAGGGAACAGAAACCCCGCGTAAAATCCAACGAAAAGAGAGCAAGTGGGGAGTGGGATAGAACATGTCTTTATTTCTAGTAACTCAAAATAAAATACATGTAAAACAACATGAATAAAAAGTCCTATAAACGTAATGTCCTTGTGGTGGAAGATACCAGTTGATCTAAACTAAACTAAACCTTAAGTTTGTATACTGCATCATCTCCACAGAAGTAGAGCTCGGCACGGTTTACAGGAATTGGTATAGAAAGGAACTACAAAGAAAGTAGAAGGACTAAGGAGAGAAGTTTAGAGGGACTTAGTATATCGATGAGGGGGAGGTCATTACATTTTGGAGAAAAGCCAAGTTTTCAAATGTTTTCGGAAGAGTTGGAGGGAGGACAGGCTCCGAAGCGGGGTAGTAAAACTGTTCCAGAGTTCGGTGATCCTGAAGAAGAGGGAAGTTCCTAATTTTCCTGCATGGGATATGCCTTTTAAAGAGGGGAAGGATAGTTTGAATTTTTGAGTGGATCTGGTGGTGTTGGGATTAGAGGAGTTCCAAGATAGTGGAAAAAGGGGAGATGACACGGTCTGTGTTTCGGCCTCTAGGTGGAGGCCTGCCTCAGGGCTGCGGTTATTGGTCTTGGGCAATACTTGCAAAAAGAAATTCTCTTCCAGCTCCGAGAATTCTAACCACTCCCATACCAGATTAAACTGAGTATTAGGATGGCAGAACTGCAACTTGAGTTCATGCTTGTCTTGCACTGCCAGTCCTGCATTGGATAAAAATGGCAGAGGCTGATTTGAGGTGTGACTGTTAACATGTGCACTGAGGTCCGAGAACTACAGCAGGTATTCTGTGATTCACTAACACCCCCTCCTTTTTACTAAACCATGATAGCGGTTATTAGCGCAGGGAGCCGTGCTGAATACTCTGTGCTGCTCCCAATGCTCATAGAGTTCCTATGAGCGTTGAGAGCAGTGTGGAGCATTCAGTGTGGCTCCCTGCGCTACTAACCGCTATCATGGTTTAGTAAAAAGGAAGTAAGTTTCCAAGTTTATTCAAATTTGATATTCTGCATTACTAAAAAAATGTCTCCGAGTGGTTCACAATAAGAAATCATAAAAGACAGAAAGGAACAACAAACCAACAATGAATGCAGCATTGATAGATGGCTGAGAGGGATGAGAGGGGGGATATGATAGAAACATATAGGGAATAAGGGGAAGGAGGAAAGGCTTGGGGGGTGGGAAACAGGTGCTATGTTTGATTGGTTCATTTGATCTTCAGTTACAATTCAGCGTGGGGGTTATAAAAGTCCAAGACTCTCATTCTGAAGGATTGGTGTGTTATGGAATGTTACATTGCTGTAAGTATTGTATGCTCAGTGGTGCTCCGTGTTAGAGAATGACATGGTGACAAAATTAATCACCATTCCTGTCCCCGCGGATAACCGCGGGAAACTATCCTGTGTCATTCTTTAGCCTCTGTCTCAACCTCAGTTCTTCTACACCAGCCTTCTTCGATGCAAGGCTTGAGGGCCAGTGGCTGGGCCCATTCTGACTCTGATTCTTCCCTCTCTCCTTAAAGAATGGCATGGAGATGGTTTCCCGCCGGGATGGGAGCGGTGATGAATTTTCTCACCATGTCATTCTCTGCTCCACGTGTAATACCCAGATAAACATCTGAGATACTAAACTGAGAAAACCTGGTCTAGGGCACCACCTTGTGAGGAAACGTCATATTAGAAAAGGCTCACAGGGCCTGCAGCTTACACAGCACTCACAGACTCACAGCCATCTCAGGAGATTATTGAAAAGATAACATATGCCTCATTAAAGAGATAGTTTAATGTAGCTGTCATGTTAGTCTACTTGTACACTCATAGAACAAGCTACACACTTTCCTAATCTGGCTTTTGAGTTCAACTTATTTAATTCTTGATATACTGCTTATTATAGTATAGTGGTACCTCAGAATCCGAATGCCCCAGAACTCGAACAACTTGGAATCTGAACGAAAGAAGTCATCCTGCCGTTGTATCGGGCAATGGTGCGCCCGCACCTGGAGTACTGTGTCCAGTATTGGTCACCGTATCTTAAGAAGGATATGGCAATACTTGAGAGGGTTCAGAGGAGAGCGACACGAATGATTAAAGGCATGGAAAACCTTTCATACACTGAAAGACTGGAGAGGCTGGGGCTCTTCTCCCTGGAAAAGCGGAGACTCAGAGGAGACATGATAGAGACCTACAAGATCATGAAGGGCATAGAGAGAGTAGAGAGGGACAGATTCTTCAAACTTTCAGAACATAAAAGAACAAGAGGGCATTCGGAAAAGCTGAAAGGGGACAGATTCAAAACGAATGCTAGGAAGTTCTTCTTTACCCAGCGTGTGGTGGACACCTGGAATGCGCTTCCAGAGGGCGTAATAGGGCAGAGTACGGTGCTTGGGTTCAAGAAAGGATTGGACAATTTCCTACTGGAAAAAGGGATAGAGGGGTATAGATAGAGGGCTACTGCACAGGTCCTAGACCTGTTGGGCCACCGCTTGGGCGGACTGCTGGGCACGATGGACCTCTGGTCTGACCCAGTGGAGGCATTTCTTATGTTCTTATTTTTTTAATTAAATTTTGCCCTGGAATCCGAAAGTACGGGAACTGCAAGCGTTGCTCAGCCCAAAGCTTCCCCTCTGACGCAGCTTTCTGTTTTCACCTGGGCGGTTCGCGTCAGAGGGAAGCTTTGGGCTGAGCACCGCTTGCAGTTGCCATTGCCAATCTTGCTGACTATGCCAGTTGGGGGGCCTGATCTTGCTGAGTTTGTGGGACCAAGGAACAGATTACTCCAGTTTCTATTATTTTCAATGGGAAAAATTGTCCAGATTTTACAAATGGCAAGCCCACTCAGAGGGTTTTGGGGAAAGTCTGTCCGGGCACCCAGACATGCCTTTAAAAAGAGGACTTGTACAGGTTTTCCCATTAAAGGATTAAAGGATATTTATAACCCATATTTTCTTTAGGATTGCTTTTGGTGATGCAACTTTAAACCTTCTAAGCAGGTAATGAAAATCAAGGAGAATTAACAGTCTAAAGATGCAGGAACACCTGATTCATATGCTTGGTCTGCATCACTTTGGCAAGGTATGTACACAAATAGCTCTGCAAACTTCCAGCGACTAGATTACAGAGACCGTTATTAATCATATCTTGGCAGAAACCCCGAAATCTAGTCATTTCTAAGCCTCCAGAATGCGAGAATTGCATCCCCAAAAAAGAGGCCACGGAATGTGTGCTTATCTTTGCAAACAAGTCAAGAGGCCTGCTTGGGAGTCAGGTGCTTTGCTCTCTGCTATTCAGACAGAATTCTTGAGCTCTGTTATAAACAGGACCAAGTGTCTGAAGTTATTTGGCTTGCATCATTTTAAATCCTGCTGCAAATCGCCATGCCCACCTTATCTTGTTTGGGCCAGTTTGGCATTCAGTTCTAACCCAGGCCGGTTGAGACAGAAATTGCATTTTCTGCATGCCTTTGAATTCTTTTTTTTTTATTTTCTAGAAAGTTTTTTTTATTTTTAATATATGTCTGCCAAAACACAGACCATGATGGGTTTAAAGAATGATAATCTTGATGTGTCTTTATATCACACTGTTGCATTCTCTCCCCTTTAAAACCATGCACTAGTGAAATTTATTTTAAAAATAATATAAATTGTCGAAAATGGCTGATTTAATTTTTTTTTTGCAAGTTGCAGCCCCAAGAAAATAATTTCTGTCCAGCTAAATCTGTGCCCAAGCGAAAAAAAAGTGTCTTTTTATTTCATACGGTATAGTAAATCCACAATTTTTTGAAAATTATTTTCTAGAGAATCCATCACATTTTAGGTGTCAGTGCAGCAATAAGTGGAGCTCCGAAGTCTGTCATGCTCAGTTTCTGCACATTTCTAGAGCGACAGTTTCATACTGTCCTTCAATGACTTTCCTTTCTACCACCTCTTCTGGACAAGTTATGCCTTTGAATTCTGTAGACCAGAGGCAACATGGCTATAATAAATAACGCACTGAAAAGGAGAGAACGGGTAGTTCGGGCTGTAAGAACGGTAAAAATGGGCTCCACTGCTGTAACCAGAGCAGACCAGGAAGTCAGTTGTGATGACAAATGGGAAACAAGCCAACCCGCTTTTAAACTAGGCAGTGCAGCTGAAGATGGTTGCATATTCCTTTTCTTACTACCTATGCAGACTCCCTACGACTTTAATACCACGGTAGGATTAGAAGTAGTATTATAGTTATTTCAACTTGCATGAATTTCACTTGCATGCAAAGTCCGATACAGTTTTTCAAGTTCAAGTTTCAAGTTTATTAAAATTTGATAAATCGCTTTTTACATACTAAGCGAGTAACAATAAAATATAAGATAGATCAAGAGTTAATTATACAATTTTAAAAGGGGTTAAAAACAGACTGACAAAACAAACAGACTCAGATACATAAGGGAAGGAAAGGAAGAGAAGACAGTTACAATATTGATATTTTTCATAATTAGGAAGAAAAGAGAAGCCAAATAAGGGAAAAACACGAGGAATGGGATTGGGATTGTTAGAAATGAATTATTTAAACATTAAATGCATCTCTAAATAGAAAAGTTTTTAAATTATTTTTGAATCTGCTGAGATCTTTGA
The DNA here is from genome assembly GCF_902459505.1 of Geotrypetes seraphini. Taxonomy (NCBI): domain Eukaryota; kingdom Metazoa; phylum Chordata; class Amphibia; order Gymnophiona; family Dermophiidae; genus Geotrypetes; species Geotrypetes seraphini. Next base: position 31,848,023 of record NC_047101.1, on the reverse strand, counting down.
CTTCTCTTATATATAGAGGCAAGGCGTTCCAGGTTAAAGGGGCCATTACAGAATATATATCGTGACGTCTGGTTCCAATAATTTTCAAAGAAGGAATCATTAAAAGTCCCCGAGATGCAGATCGGAGTGAACGTGTCGTGTTGTAAGGGATGAGTAACTGATCTATAAATTGAGGTTCATGTACACAGTGGTGTGCCACGAGAGATTCCAGAATTTTACTTTATTTATTTTAAATTTCCTTCTTAAGTATACACTAGAATAGAGTCGGTCAACGTTATGAGTGTGTGTGCGTGAGGGTACAACTGCCCAGACAAGCATCATTCTTTGACATGATTGGTGCTTGAAAACTAATGGCAAGTCATTTTAGTTTTATTTTTATTGAGGACAAAGCAATCGAGGCTTTGTTACCGTTTGGATCGTCTTATCTTTGCAAACTTGTATTTTCAGCTCTGACAAAAAAAAAGAGAATGACTACAGACGGTGGATGATGAAATGCGTGTTTTGAGTTAATTTGCACTCCAAAACAAGCACATCCATCACATTAATTAGCAATTCTATTCTATCTACTTTAGTTTCACCGTTGTGACAATTACCCATACATAACTTAAAGAACTTTACATAAATAAATCTCAAATTTAATTTTTTGTTGGTTTTGCGATTTTATAATTTCAGTTATAATCTGCCGTGAAAACATTTAGTGTGCTGGAGCTAAAAAGTTTGAGAGACACTGAATTATTTCTATAGCGCTACCAGAGTCACAGAGAGGAGAGTCCCTGCTTGAAAGAGCTTACAATCTAGATAGACACCATTGATACAGTTAGGGGGAATGGTTAATCTGCTGGCTAGGTTAGAGGGCAGTGGGGAGTAGGGTTATGGATTGAAGGCTATATCAAAAAGGCGGGTTTTCTGTCTGCTTTTAAACAAGGGAAGAGAAGGGGCTTGGCAGACAAACTCAGGTCATTTATTCCAGGCATTGGGGCAACTAGATGAAAGGAACAGAGTCTGGAATTGGCAGTGGAGGAGAAGTCTGAGCTCTTTGGGGAAAACAGGATAGAAAACAACTTCAATAAATAAATACATACATGAAGACAGCCTTTGATCTACTTTTGTTTTTCTAGTGATTTTTTAACTTTCATTCATACTCTCTAAGCTTTGATGATGTGACTTCTAGTGGTAAGAACAGAATATTGCACTTTTTTGAGATTTAGAAACTGCCTTTTCTGTCATTCTTTGGACTTATTGAGGACATAAGAACATGTTTTTTTTAGGAGCTTATTTTCTTCATGTTTAAAAAATCTCTCATGCTTTCAATAGTTACATTTTCGGCTTCAGTTTGCATCCAGGCAATCTGTGCTCTGAGAATATTTTTCCCTTATTCAACAAGACAAAGGGCTCTTTTTACTACGGTGCGCTAGCGTTTTTTTAGCGCACGCAGGAAATTACTGCGTACTATGTGGAAAAACTAACGCCAGATCGATGCTGGCGTTAAGGTCTAGCGTGCAGCAATGCAGTGCGTGCTATTCTACGCATTAAAGCCCTAACAGCTTAGTAAAAGGAGCCCACAGTGTCAGTCTCAAGTACAATGTTAGTTCAAAATGCAAGTTAATCACCTAAAATAGTAATATGTAACACTATCTAAAGATTCAAGGCTTACAAGGTGGTTTTGATGAAGTGGAGGATGCAGAACTTCAGAAAAATGCTGTAAAATATAATTTGTCTACTGTATAATTAGGACAAAATAATATATGATTCAGACGTTCAAATACTTGAACGGTATTAACGTAGAACAAGGGTCTCTCGTACGAAGAGAGACTGAACAAATTGCAGCTCTACACTCTTGAGGAACGTAGGGAGAGGGGAGACATGATCGAAACATTTAAGTACCTCACGGGACGTGTCGAAGTGGAAGATGATATTTTCTTTCTCAAGGGACCCTCGGCCACAAGAGGGCACGCGCTCAAACTCAGGGGCGGAAAATTTCATGGCGACACCAGAAAGTATTTCTTCACAGAGAGAGTGGTTGATCATTGGAACAAGCTTCCAGTGCAGGTGATCGAGGCAGACAGCGTGCCAGACTTTAAGAATAAATGGGATACCCATGTGGGATCCCTACGAGGGTCAAGATAAGGAAATTGGGTCATTAGGGCATAGACAGGGGGTGGGTAAGCAGAGTGGGCAGACTTGATGGGCTGTAGCCCTTTTCTGCCGTCATCTTCTATGTTTCTATGATGGGTCATTTGGCCTTTATCTGCCATCATGTTTCTATGTTTCTATAATCAGAAAGTTCTATGACATCACAATGCAGGTGTAAAGAGCCTTAGCCTATAGGAAGAGGAGATGCAAATGTTAAGAGCCTTAGCCAATAGGGAGAGGAGGAGAGAGTGGCTGCTGCAGACACCAGAAAGTATTTCTTCACAGAGAGAGTGGTTGATCATTGGAACAACCTTCCAGTGCAGGTGATCGAGGCAGAATAAATGGGATACCCATGTGGGATCCCTACGAGGGTCAAGATAAGGAAATTGGGTCATTAGGGCATAGACAGGGGGTGGGTAAGCAGAGTGGGCAGACTTGATGGGCTATAGCCCTTTTCTGCCATCATCTTCTATGTTTCTATGAACAAAATCTTTTCCAGAGAAAGGAAAATGTTAAAACCAGAGGACATAATTTGAGGTTGAGGGGTGGTTGATTCAAAGGCAATGTTAGGAAATTCTTCTTTATGGAGAGGGTGGTGGATGCCTGGAATGTGCTCCCGAGAGAGGTGGTGGAGAGTAAAACGGTGACGGAGTTCAAAGAAGCTTGGGATGAACATAGAGGCTCTAGAATCAGAAAATAAGATTAAATATTGAACTAAGGCCAGTACTGGGCAGACTTGCACAGTCTGTGTCTATATATAACCGTTTGGTGGAGGATGGGCTGGGGAGGGCTTCAATGGCTGGGAGGGTGTAGATGGGCTGGAGTAAGTCTTAACAGAGATTTCGGCAGTTGGAACCCAAGCACAGTACCGGATAAAGCTTTGGATTCTTGCCCATAAATAGCTAAGAAGAAAAAATTTAAAAATTTAAATTGAATCAGGTTGGGCAGACTGGATGGACTATTCGGGTCTTTATCTGCCGTCATCTACTATGTTACTATGTTATATGATAACAATTCTGTATTCTTAATAAAAAAAAAAAAAAAATCTTCTAAAGGAAAGGTATTAAACAGGCATTTGATATGAATCAACTGTTCACAGAGGTGATGATTACTTTTGAAAAATAAGTGTGTTGGTATGACACAGGATTAAAAAAAATTGGATGTTGTAATAAAGGAACCATTCTAAGTGCCAAAAAGATGCCCCAACTGACCAGGTGATCACTGGAGCATGAAACAGTGCAAACCTGCCATGTTTGACAGCTTCAGACAAGTCCTAGTAGATCAGCAAGCAGGTTTCTGGAGTAGCTTGGCAGTCGGGACTCAGACCCTTATCCCACTCTAACTAATACACTTATGGTGGAATATGTGAGCCTTCCAAAATCCACCCAGTTCCCACTGTACCTACATATTGTGGCTAATTGTGGGTGCCTCAAAATTCAAACACATTACACCAATCTTAGTTTAACTTCATCGGTTACCAGTGTCAGCTCGAATTGAGTTTAAGGTGCTAGGTATGATTTTCAAGATGAGACAAACTCAGGGCAGGATTAATTCGTCGAGGGCCCCTAAGCACACAAGTACACTGGGTCCCCTGCCCTGCCCCACCCCACCATGTGCCCAGGCGGAAACAGGAAGCTGTGTCAGAGGGAAGCTTTGGGCAAGCAGCACCGCTTGCACAATTACAGTTCCCGTTGCTTTTCTTACCCGCGTTGCTTGCATGTCTTACTTTCTGTCAATGGGGGGAGGGGGTTGCCGATCGGGGTGGGGCCCGCGTTGCTGATCGATGCTGGAGGGGCCCATCGCCGTTTGGAAAAAACAATGTTGATGCCTTCCTTCATCGGGCCCCCCTGACCATTTCGGGCCCTAGGCACGTGCCTACTTGGCCTATTGGTTAATTCTGCCCTGGACAAACTAAGCAACCAGAAGCGATAAGTAATCTTTTTAGTCAATACCAGCCAAATCAAACACTACATTCAGGTGAACAGGTTTACTTAGAGGTTCCTTCTTCGAAACAAGTGAAGCTAGCAAGTCACGGTCGTTCGATGGTAGCAGTGCAGGGGGTTCTGCTCTGGAAGTGAGAAGAGCTACCTCTTTAATACATTTTAGGAAACTGACTAAAACGATTCGTTTTGAGCGTTATTATTTAAATTGTTAGGTGAGGTGAGCTGTTTTATTTTTGATGAAGACTGTTGTATCTTATATTGGATTTTCAGTATTGTCACTATTTTTATGGTGTCTGTTTTTGAATGTTTTTATCGTTCATGTATGTTAAATCATAAACGATGAAGGTATCTTGTAACTCGCTCAGAATTGCAAGATGTAGCGAGTAAGAATTTTTAGAAATAAATAAATAAATATTGGTGACACCTGCAGGCATAAGGGCTATTGTGGTCCAGTGGGTTTTGGAGGGCTGTCCATGCAATGTAAGGGGGCTATGGTGAGATATGCGCCTGAAACTTTCATGTTCACTGCAGGGGGCTCCACTGCTCTACAGGGATGTCCCCTTCCCTATTCGCAGTTCCGATGTATGCGGTTTCGCTTATTCACGACTTTTTTCCCCAGCCCCTCCTCCTGAGAATTGGAAAAAAAAACAAAAAACAGCCTCTGGACTTGGATCGGGGCAAGGAGGGAGGCGATCAGAGGTGGAGGGGGGCCTCATCACAATAACAGACCGGTTCATCTTCGCGGAGATGTGAGAGAAACGAAGAGCACCGAGGAGCTGGACCCTGGAAAGGGCGTCGGGGCCCGCACAGACCTAAACACACTCACGCAAGCAGGCTCCAGCCGCTCCCCGGCCTTTCCCGACACAGGCTGCCCGGCCCAGGTTCTATGCACTCAGAGAGGAACGATCTCCACTCTCAGCGTCCTATAATCCTGGCTATCAACCCCCTCCCCCTCCTCCCTGGCAAGTGCCTCTTACCTGCATCCTCCCGCCGACGCCTCTTCGCTCCCCCAGCTCAAAACCGAAGTGGGGAAAGAGGAGACCGAAGCACCCGCACTGGCCCCATGCAAACACGCAACATGCATGGAGGGAGGCGATCGGAGACGGAGACCACCAGGTAAGGTCCGGGGGTGGGTCAAAGCCAGCATAAAGTTATTCGTGATTTTTCACACTTCGCAGTCCAGCTCTGCTCTTAACCCCCGCAAATACCAAGGGAGAAATGTACTGAGAATGATGACTCCTCCTACATCTCAATGGTCTGTTCTGTATGTTTTTGTTTTGGATTGGGTGTTTGGGAGGTTTCTTTTCTGAAAATGGTTCAAAATGGATAGATACACTGAGCACAAACACATCCATTTTTGAAAAAAAACATGATAAGATGTTTTGCAGTTTTGAACATGGGCATGTTTGGTACTCGATTTTTGTGCATGTTCCACTGTCTTGGTACAAGTGACATAGGGAAATGTGGTAGGGAGGTTCTGGAAGCCAAATTTAGGCTCTCAGGCAGGAAGCTAAAATCCAGAACTTGCAGGATAGCATTTTAGAAATGCTCCCTGTTTCACATGCAGGACCCAAGAGACAGACAGATCTCCAGAGAATGCCTGGATGAGGCGATGGTGCATGGAGGAGAGGTTTACATTTGTTAAGTACTGGGCGACATACTGTGAAAGGGGGAGCCTATTCCGCAAAGATGGGCTCCACTTTAACCAGGGTGGAACCAGGCTGTCAACATTTCAAAAGAAGATAGAGCAGCTTTTTAAGTTCAATAATTTTTTTATTTTCTTAGTTGCAAAACAACACAAATAGTAAAGAAAAGTAAGGATTAACAGCAGTATAAAACAAACAAATCAACATCCAATATCCGTATAGCATACCAAAAAATGAGAGACATATTGCTTCTACAAGATAATTTGACAGAAATAGCACAATCTATAAGAAGTGGTATGTGAAAATCACGTAATCAATTGCACACATTTAAACCCATATCATCTTAACATCAAGTCATGAGATATGAAATTAAGTAAGTACATTATGTTTAGAAACCTGTCTAGTAAGAAGGTACAATATACATTATACAGAAAATTACTACTAAGCATTGGCACAATATTGAAGTAGACGTCATATCAAAAATCCCCTTCTACAACTGTTCCTTCCTTGCTTCTGTTGCTCTTTATTGCTTTCACAAAGTTTCCAAGTGTATTAAGACTTTCTATCCCACACTTTATGCTAAAACTTTCTTAGTGGCTTAGAATTCTAAATAAAATTTAAAAGACTAGACAGTGAGTGTAAATAATAGAAATACATTCATTAAAAAGAAGGGAAAGGATAAAACATAAAGTTTAAGGTTGAAAGGATAAAACATAAAGTTTAAGGAATGTGCTCGTATTTTCTTTTTCAAAAATTTGCTGCAAATCTACAAATTGTAATTATATAAAAGCATCACTAAAAAGAAAAGTTTTTAATTCCGATTTAAAAGATCCCAGATTAGATTCTAGTCGTATATTTTTTGGGTAAGGAATTCCAAAGAGGAGGCACCTACTTTTTGCATCAAACCAAGCTCCAATAGCAATGACAAAGCTACAGAGAACTATAAACTACCGAGGAAAAGTTGTATTTTCAGTGTGGATAACTAAACATAAGAATAGCTTTACTGGGTCAGACCAATGGTCCATCAAGCCCAGTAGCCCGTTCTCATGGTGGCCAATCCAGGTTACTAGTACCTGGCCAAAACCCAAAGAGTAGCAACATTCCAGCATCTCAAAGAACAGCAAGATTCCGGAACCCCAATGAGAGCAACATTCCAGAGCTGAGATTGTGATGTCATAATGCCTCAGAGCCAGCCTCATCAGTGATGTTACAATGGCTTAAATGTCCTATACTTGGCTTACATAAGAACATAAGAATAATCTTACTGGGTCAAACCAATGGTCCATCAAGCCCAGTAGCCCGTTCTCACGGTGGCCAATCCAGGTCACTAGTACTTGGCCAAAACCCAAGGTGTAGCAACATTCCATGCTACCGATACAGGGCAAGCAGAGGTTTTCCCCGTGTCTTTCTCAATAACAGACTATGGACTTTTCCTTCAGGAGCTTGTCCAAACCTTCCTTAAAACCAGCTACGCTATCCGCTCTTATCACAACCTCTAGCAATGCGTTCCAGAGCTTAACTATTCTCTGAGTGAAAAACTTTCCTCCTATTGGTTTTAAAAGTATTTCCCTGTAACTTCATAAAATGTCTCCTAGTCTTTGTAATTTTTGACGGAGTGAAAAATCGATCCACTTGTATCCGTTCTACTCCACTCAGGGATTTTGTAGACTTCAGTCATATCTCCCTTCAGCCATCTCTTTTCCAAGCTGAAGAGCCCTAACCGTTTTAGTCTTTCCTCATTCAAGAGGAGTTCCATCCTCTTTATCATCCTGGTCGCTCTTCTTTGAACCTTTTCTAGCGCCGCTATATCTTTCTTGAGATAAGGAGACTGTATTGATAAGGAACTTGAATGGGTGAAAAACATTCTTCTCTAGCCCCAAAGCTGCAGTAACTGTTTGGATACTCATAGGAATTCTATGAGTGTCAGCGCTATTACCGCGGCGGCCGGCATTAAAAACGCTAGTGCAACTTTATAAAGGAGGGGGTATATTTGGAATCTTCTAATACCTAAATTATTGCACCAGTGTGGCACACCGGACCTATGGAAAACAGGAGATGCCAACATCCCAAAGAATGGAAAGGGAAAAACAAACAGCGAAAGAGACGTCTGGTGTTCAATATCTTTTATTGTATCTCATGGCGCAACACGATCGTGTTTCAGCCCGAAGGGGCCTGCCTCAGGAGTCTGAAATTTGAAAGATTTAAAATAGTCGCAGGAACAATCTTTTGAATCATACAAAGAGGCTCTAAGAGCTGACGTCGTGGTCCTGGCAAAAAAGTTTGGCTGTAATTGCCTGTAATAGACTTCCTCTACAATCATCTTTCAAATTTCAGACTCCTAAGGCAGGTCCCTTCGGGCCGAAACATGATCGTGTTGCGAAGTGAGATACAATAAAAGATATCGGCCACCAGAAGCCTCCTTCGCTGTTTGTTTTTCACACCGGACCTATAACAGGGCACTGAGATAATTCAGAAATAACACAGTCGAACTTGCCTTCACCTAGGTGATAGTCTGCTCCACGGCAGTTGTAATAATTCTCATTTCAGGCACTGAACGAGAGCAGGCAAACTTGCAGTTAAATAAAACATTGCCTTGTATAAAATAAATATGTGCAGTATCCAGTGTGGCAGTAATGAACGGCCTGGTTACTTAAGCTGACTTTGTAAATCTCTCTCTTTAAACACTTCACAGCTCTTTTAAAATCGGGGCTGGTGCCAACCTCCTTTTCCAGGAATTATATCAAAAAAGCCAAACCACATGCTTGCAACTTGCATATGTCCCACCTATGTTTTGTAACAATTCTTATCAGCCTTATAAGGGGAAAACATCTTCATAAAAGCGAGTCTCTAGGTACATGTAGGGTTACCATATGGCTCCAGCAAAAGGAAGACGGATTGAGACATCTGGGTTTTACTTTCATTGAAAACTATAGAAATAAGAAGGACAGAGTGGGACATCTGGGTTTAATTCCATTGAAAGCACTGGAAGTAAAACACAGATGTCTCAATCCATCCTCCTTTTTCTGGAGCCATATGGTAACCCGATGTGTGACCCTCTTGGGGATGAGCTGCAAATTCATTCTCACCTACTGGAGCTGAAGTTCCCTAGTTCCCACTGCAAACATGGGCTCCTTTTGCGCTAGGGTTACCAGATGTCCTCTTTTTAGGTTTTCAAAATTCTGCAATTTGTCCAGGTTCTGAAAACCATTGAGCTTAGGCCCGCGTCTGGAGGGTGGATGCAATGCGATGATGTTACATGCTTCCTCTTTCTTTTGAGGATAAAATATGGTAACCCTATATAGTGCCCAACCTGGCAAATTCTGCATGAATGTTTAATGAAATAAATCACCACATACCATATTTCCTATTGAGAGAGGCTACGGTTGTGCAGTTCGGCCCTGACTCGCCTAACTCGTAGATGGCAAATCATCCACTAGACGTCACTTTTTTTTTTTTCAAGATGGCGTCCATCTAGCATGTTCTAACTCACAGATTTCTTCCCTTCCAATGTAAATTCTACTTCCAATATCTACTCAATACTTCCCTACAGAGGACTTCACCCCTCCCTCCTCCCCTGCTATATCTCTTTTCATCCATTTCTTCTATCTTTTGCCAATCACTTGAATTGTGTGTTGCCTTGAACCTATTTAGGCAAAGAGTGACTCTCAAATTGTAGATTAGATTAGATTTGTAGCTGAGGGTTATGTGATTTATCCAAGATCCTTATCCCTCCAGGGACAAGGAAATACCAAGTGTACTTGAATATAACTCACCTTCAGCTAATACTGAAAAAGATATGAGCAAAATACAAATAAATAAAAAGGACTAATATAAGATTAGGGGGCTACATTTATTATTGGAATGGTTAAAACAAACATGGATCTCTAGTGCTTTCTCACCCTGACTTCTGCTGTATTTGCTGTCTTCCAGGTCAGTTCTCCCCATTGGTCTCCTGCACCGAATTGCGGTGACAGGAAGTTCTGCCCACTTGGAAGTGTCCCCAGTACTACTCCTTAAATTCAAAGTTACTTCCAGTATGTACCAACCTTTTGATATAGCTTTCAATCCTTAACCCTACTCCTCTGCCCTCCAACCTAGCCAGCGGATTAACCCTTCCCCTTAACTGTATCCATGCCATCCTGTTTGTCTGTCTTGCCTATTTAGATTGTAAGCTCTTTTGAGCAGGGACTGTTTTCTTACTCTTTGTGACTCTCTACAGCGCTGAGTGCATCTGTTAGCGCTTTATAAATAATTAATAATAGTAGTAATAGTAGTGTGCCATTGGTGCGTGCCTAAGGAGCACACACAAAGAGCAGATCGTATTCCTTGGTGTGCTACTTTGTGCAAGCCCTTTTTCTGACCTACATGCCCACTCTCTTAAATTCTTCTCACCAGACCACCTCCTTGATTTTAATTGTTCTCTGCTTCTTCATGTGCCTCTTAACCCAAATTCCTGTCATATGGGGAAGACGTTCATATCAACGATGTCACCAAACCTTATCCACCTACCGAGATACACCTACAGGGAGTGAGGACCACCGGGAGGACAGCCACAAGGAAGAAATGGGCAACACAGCAGCGAGATCTGGAAGCAGCGGAGTGAACCCACAAGAAGATAAGTCCGGTACAAGCCAACGCCAGGATGAGGGAAGATGGAAGTGCACGGACAACACGGACCTATGGCTGGAGAGATGGTCATACACCAGGGACAAGGACCTGCGGCAAGAGAGGCAAGAGAAGATAGAAAGGACAGCAATCGTCATGGGGGACTTCATCATCAGACAAGTCGACAGCCACATAGCGGGAGGAAGACAGGATCAGCTGGTGACCTGCCTACTGGGAGCCAAGGTAGAAGACATAGTGAGCCACATTGACAGGATCATCGACAGCGTGGAAGAGGATGATACGGCAGTGGTGATCCATGTGGGGACAAACAACGTGAGCAACAGGATCTATAGCAGGGAAGTACTGAAGGACCAGTTCCGGCTGCTAGGAAAGAAGCTGAAGACCAGAACGCAGAGGGTAGCGTTCTCAGAGATCCTGCCGGTATCCAGGGCTGATGAGAAAAGGAAGATGGAGCTGCAAGCAGTCAACGTATGGATGTGACACTGGTGTGAGGATGAAGGATTCCACTTCATGCGCAATTGGACGATGTTCTGGGGGAAGAGCAAGCTATTCAGGAAGGATGGACTCCACCTCAGCGAAGATGGAACAAGGCTACTTGCAAGCAACATCAAGAGAGAAATTAAGAAGTTTTTAAACTAGGAAGAAGAGGAAAGCTGACAGTCGACCGAGAGTTGATGGTTCGGGATAAAACAGGTGGACTTGATGAAAGAGGAGAAGGATGGTTAATGAGGAATACTGGGAAGATTAAGAGTTCAGCAGTATTTTGTTAATTTTTCCTTTTAATTATAAGCCAGGGGCAGAGGATGACATTGAAAAGCAGTGGTGTCACCCAGGATGAGGAGGCATATAATTAAAAAGAAAAAAAAACAGTCTGCTTAGTAGATAGAGTGCTGGAGACTGAAAGGAAAGTGGGCTCATGTGCATATTTGAATAACGCTAAGGCCAGGATTCTTACAAACCCGTGTTAAAAAGTGATGGTTTGCTAACGCAGCCATTTTAATAGTGAATCTAAAAAAGTGAGACAGTCTTAAAACATTGCTCATGTAAATGAGGTCAGTGGACAGCAGCGAAGATTTGCTAAATTTGCATGTGCCCATCACTGGTGATAGCAATGGGCACATATGCAGAAAAAATGTGTCAAGAACCCCACCCCCCAAAAAAACACAACAGCGGGAGAGATGTTCATTCTCTCCCACTGTCAACCAACAACCCCACACACACACTCTCCCACTGCTCTAAAATACCGGCCGCGACCCCCCCCCCCTGCAGCAGGAGAGGTGCCCACAGTCTCCCACTGTCCTAAAATCCCCACCGCGACACCCCCTGCAGTGGGAGAGATGCCTATTCTCCCCCGCTAGCAAGTGACCCCCCTCCCCTATCTCTACCGCCCCCTCCCCCTGACCTCAAAATAAATGACCCAGAGGGACGTGGACTTCCACCTCCCAGCTTCCAGCACCATCTAAAATGGGCCTTCCTCTCCCCGGTGCATCTTGGGATGCACCAGGGAGGGGCCCGAAGCTCTGATTGGTCTTAAACAACTTGGGCCAATCAAAGTCTCAGGCCCCCCTTCTCGGATGCACTGGGAAAGGGCCTAAGGCTCTGATTGGTCCAGACGCCTAAGGCCCCTCCTATGGGGTGTCTGGGCCAATCAGAGCCTTATACCTCTTCCCGGTGCATCCCAAGATGCACCGGGGAGGGGAAGGCCCATTTTAGGCACAGGCAGCTGGGAGGAGGAAGTCCGCGTCTCAATGTTGAAGAGCCCATTTGCATGTCAGTGTCAGACACTGCTAGAAACCTCGCTAAAGACAGAGATAATCCGTTTTGATAAAATACGCTGCTAAACCGTTGGAAAACAGTTTAGCAACGGTGTTAAAGTTTTGAGAATTTGGGCCTAAGTAGGCTATCCCTTACAAGCCTTGTTCTCCAGTGACGGAGGGAGAACAAGTGAGCGAGAAAGCCTCTTCAAGAGTAATGAACTCATCCTAAATGTAAAAGTATGAAATGATAGTGACCTATGCTAACCAAAGCCTGTCTGAGGTTTGTTTGGTTTTTCAGAGACAATGGCATATGGCTGGCTAGGAAAAATGGCTGAATCAGTCTAAGATCAGAGAAAGTCCTGTAACACGTCACCCCCATGAAGACTGGTGCTGGAGCCAGGTGAGTTTCTGTGGTGCTTTCTTCCCACCTTTTGAGCAAATTATGACTTCAGGATGATGTAGAATGAAAAACATATTGAAATGCAATTGCTTCTTCATTGTAAATTGTTTAAAGCATTAGCACGTGTTATACTTCAAAACATTACCTTTATATGAGGAAACTGTCAATGGGAAAGAGGAACCCAAATTATAGCTACGTCGTGCTGGGTTCCATATTGGGAGTCACTGCCCAGGAAAAGGATCTAGGTGTCATTGTTACGGATACGTTAAAACCCTCAGCTCAACGTGCTAAGAAAGCAAATAGATGAAATGTTATAATGCCCTTGTATCGCTCTAAGGTACGGCTATACCTCAAATACTGTGTGCAGTTCTGGTCACCATATCTCAAAAAAGATATAGTGGAATATGTACAGAGAAGGGTGACAAAAATGGTAAAAGGGATAGAACAACTTTCCTATGAGGAAAGACTAAAGCGGCTATAGGGCTCTTCAGTTTACTGACAGGTCTATAGCAGTCGGATTTTAGGATAGTAAAATCCAATTCAAAATAGCCAAGCAATTGTTAGTGAATCAATCGCTTGGCTATTTTGCATGGGATTTTACTAATTTGCATGGGTTGGATTGGATCGGATCGTTAAGTGGGCGATGGGCCGTTTAGTAAATCGGGTCGGGGTCCGTGGGACCGCTGAATGATCAAGAATCAAAAGGGGCACTCAGAGAGGATAAGGCCATAGCGGAAAGACTGAATGAATTCTTTGCTTTAGTCTTTACAGAAGAAGATGTAAGACATCTACCTGAACCGGAAATGGTTTTCAAGGGTGATGAGGCGGAGGAGCTGAAAGAAATCTTGGTGAATCTGGAAGATGTACTAAGAAAAATCAACAAGTTAAAAAAGTGATAAATCACCTGGACCGGATGCTATACATCCCAGGGTACTTAAATAACTCAAACATGAAATTGCTGACCTGCTGTTAGTGATCTGTAACCTGTCGCTAAAATCATCTGTACCTGAAAATTGGAGGGTGGCCAATGTTACGCCAATTTTTTTAAAGGGTTCTGCACTGCTCTGACAGTCATAGAGTGTCATAGAGTCATAGAGTTCCTATGAGTGTCGGAGAAGTGCAATTCATTCAATGTGCTGCCCAGCACTAAAAACCTCTGGCACAGTTTTGTAAAAGGGGGGGGGGATAATTAAATGTGCCAGCAATAAATAAGACACCAATTAATGTGGTATGATTTTGACCTCTCAGAAATATGCCAGGCACATCATACTGCCTGCCTTAGCCCTTCTTCCAAGAGTGTCCATCACTCAGCTACATAAGACAGTTCTTTGTGGGTATAGCTGATGTCTTTCTTTTCACACATTTCTGACTTGCTTCCAATAACAGTATGGCCCTTTTTTCACCACTTACTTCCTGCAGACAGGGAATGGGATATGAAGCTCAGGCTATGTTTTATTTGGAATGTTCATTTTGATCATGCCAGCTGTCATGATTGATTGAGATCAGAACTCACTCTCAGCTCCTTATCCTCTATAACAATAGGTAGGGAGTCAACAGAAAGTGCTAACACATGCTCAACTTGTGTGAGAGTGAGAGTGGGTCCCTTCCCAAGGCTCACCTAGGAGCCAGGCATCGTCCTAGGACGTTCTTCCCTCTTCTGGTTAGGTGCAGCCCATCTGGTCCCTGCAGTCCCTGAAGTGCCTCTCCGTGGTCCAGGAAGCCGAAGTTCATCTCCTTGCACCATCCCCTTAGCCACTCGTTAGTCCTCTTGCTCCGTTCTTCTCTGGCTTTTCCTTTGTCTCTTACCTGTAGGATGGAGGAGAAGACCACCTGCGCTTCCAGTTGCTTCAGTTCCTCTCCTAGATTTTGCTCTTGGTATTTAAGACATGTTCAGTCCGATTCCCTAGATAACCTTTTGATACCTTACCTACCATCATGCCTTCTTTGCTCCCTTCAGCAAAATCTTCTCACAGGCCTTTCAGTAAGACATATCACCTATGCATCAACCTGAGATTGTATCTAACACTTTGAAACGCTCTCCCAAATCACATAAGGCTTGAATCAAACTTCAAATGCTTCAGAACTCTCCTAAAAAAGTTCCTATTTTCTGACGCCTTTGAATAACCCCACTTCCAGGTCCTCCCCACCTGTTATATATGGGACATGCAGTGAGAAAGAACTTGGTAAGAGAAGCAAGTTTCCTGTTTCGCCTATTCTACCTACTCATTCCTATCTTATAATGAAATATATATCTTAATAATGAAATAGGTAGGTCCCACTTCTCCTACTGTCCTTTTTCTTCTCAAATGATTGCATACTTTCTCTTGATACTATTATACTACAGTATAACACAATTGTAAACCAAATAGATGTTTTTTACCCAACACGGTATATCAAAGATCTAATAAACTTGGAAACTTGGATGGATACTGAACAAGTGAATAGGAGGTTGAGTTAAAAGCAGCCTCAGAAAGGTGGACTTTTAGCCTATATCGAGGTAGTGTACAGCAGGAATAAGCTGGAAAGAGGGGATGTAAGTGTATTCCGATAACAGTACATATTAGTATGCTACTGACAATGTCAACCCAATGCACATTAAACCATCTTAATAGCATAGAATAAGAGGAGTTAGATGGAAAGTAAGGGGGAGTAACTTAAGGAAAAATTTGTACTGCACCCAGCATCTTAGCTGGTGTGATAAATCTTTCATAAGAACATAAGAAGTTGCCTCCACTGAGTCAGACCGAGGTCAATCTCGCCCAGCGGCGCCCGCGGCGCCCGCGGCGGCCCATCAGGTCCGCGACCTGTGAAATGGTTTCTGACCACTTCTATAACCTATCTCAAGTTCTATCTGTACCCCTCTATCCCTTTATCCTCCATGAACCTATCCAAACCTTCCTTGAATCCCTGTACAGAGTTCTGGCCTATCACATCCTCCGGAAGCGCGTTCCATGTGTCCACCACCCTCTGGGTAAAAAAGAACTTCCTAGCATTTGTTATAAACCTGTCCCCTTTCAATTTCTCCGAGTGACCCCGAGTTCAAGAAATAAAAATAAATGTAGGAGACCTAAGGATAAATTCCTATAGGGAAATGACTGAGACTTGATACACTGCCTTTCTGTGGTCATAATCAAAGCGATTTATATATTATATGCAGGTGCTCATTTTGTACCAGAGTCACATGGAGCAGCAGTGGGAATTGAAAGCCGGTTTCCCTGGTTCTCAGGCCACCACACTAACTGTTACACTGCTCCTCCCCTTCTTTCACATATCGTACTTAAAGCAAAATCTAAGGATTAAACCGCACAGAGCAGGAGCTTCAATTCTCACCACCTTACATATGTCTTGGTCTTTATCTGCTATCATTTATGTCATTATATGTAAATGAATTGGCACTGGATCACGGTAAGCTTAAACTCATTAGCATAGTGGCCTCCAGAACATTATCCATATATACTTGAATAAAATTGAGATTTTTGGGCCAAAAAATTGAAGGTCTTGGTTTATATTTGGGTCAGCGCCGACCCACCCCCCTTCAGGACCTGTTGCAGGCCTCTCCCAGGCCTTGCCGAAAGCCTGGCTGTAAGCCCTGACTCTGACACATCCCACCTCCCTCCTGACTCCCAGACTTTTAAAAATCCTACCTTTAAAGCCCTGGTGGTGCAGGGTGAACTAGGGCAGGAGTGATCTTCCTAAACTCCTGTGCTATGCAGAGCCACTATCTGAATGGCCGCCGTGAGTTCTCGCTGCAACCTTGCGAGTTCCCATAGTCTTGCGAGGTTGCCATAAGAACTCGTGGCAGCCATTCAGATAGTGGTTCTGCATGGGGCAGGAGCGTAGGAAGATTTCTCCTGCCCTGATTCACTGCTGGATCACAGGGGCTTTAAAGGTAGGATTTTCAAAAGTCTGGGAGATGGGATGTGTCATTCAGCTGGGACAGAAGGCAGGCGCGGTCCTTCCCATCCTGGCCCACTGCTGGACTACCAGGGATGGTACCAGGTTCGGGGGAGGTCTGCAAAGCATCAGGGGAAGGAAGGAGGCTGGGTGCCGAGCAAGGGAGGGAGGGAGGGAGAGAGGAGAGCTGAGTGCAAAGCCGGGCAAGGGAGGGAGGGCGGGGGCTTGGTGCAGAGACGGGCAGGGCAGAGATTGAAGCAGGCTGGATGCAACCTGGCAGGGCAGAGGAGGGAGGAAGGGGGATGGGTGCAGATCCAGGAAGGGAGGGGGCTGGATGCAGAGCCTGTCAGGGGGAAAAATGGTCACCTCGGTTTATATTTGAATATTTACAGTAATTCCTTAATCTTCTTTAATACAGAACTAAAAACAAAGAAAATAAAACTTGATAGAGAACAGTGGTCTCTAAATTCTTTTAATGGCAACTTTGAAGAGCCACTAGGTGTCACTATAACAGAAGTATTTGTTTATTCTTTCTCATCATTGAATGAACCTTTTTAGCAGCAGCACTACAGCCCTGGGAAGCCTACACCAAAAATCAAATGCAGGTCTCTTAGTTTGCAGTATAGAATAAGCAACAAGTAAACAGGCTCACATTCAGGGCAATAAGGTATGAATGGTTCTACAGAAGCAATTGTGCCAGGACAGTGGATGAGCGTGGTGTGTCTCCGTGTAGAAGCTGGCTCCTTCTGCAAGCTGAGGACGTTACAGACAAAGCAAGGAATAGCATCATTTAAGATCACAGCTGAGGGTCAAGTGGTGCTCCAGTGTCAGAGGACTGTGTCCACTTTCTCAGTCAATGACCTTGTGCTAGACTTATTCAGCTCTGTTACTCAGTGAATTTGGAATTTAGATTCAAACTAGTTTTATATTGCAGAATGATTTGCCTTCAGCAAACGGAGAACACATTTAAAAGTGGTTTAAAATATTGTATAAATCTGTTAGAAACAGGTGTATGCCATAAGCAGCAGGGAAATTTCCAGTGGTTGTGATAGGTCCTCTCAATCCTCTTATCACGCATCACTGCAAACTGCCTACAGCAAATCAGGAAAAGCAATTTTGCCACGGGGTGGACTATGTCTGTTCTGCCATCTAGAACTCAGGCATCCCTGCTGCCATCCATACGTTTGCAATCTGAAGTGAAGAGCACTTTTCTGAAACTCGCTCAGTCCCTCAGCAGCAGTTTTGAGAATAGGTAGCGGCTTTTGGATTGAATGGAGTTTGCATAAAGCATTCAACACGACGTCATTAAAATATTGAAGACTTAGGGCTAGGTTCACTAAGCTTTGGGAGCCTTCTCCGACCCCCGATCCGATCCACACCTGCAAATGAGGGGAAATAGCATGCAAAGTAGGAAGGCATTGATTCACTAAACAGAAGAAAGAACACCGATTGGGCTGGCCGATCCAAAAAGAAGTGACCGCTGAGGACCAGTCGTTCATGTCCTTGCCGACTGTCCTGCTCTCTGCCGCCCTGAAATCCCAGTATCAAAATAAAATAAAAAATAAAGCCATCAAAATCGTGCAAAAAGCGCAGTGC
Source organism: Geotrypetes seraphini (assembly GCF_902459505.1). Lineage (NCBI taxonomy): Eukaryota > Metazoa > Chordata > Amphibia > Gymnophiona > Dermophiidae > Geotrypetes > Geotrypetes seraphini. The sequence continues at coordinate 31,830,028 of NC_047101.1, read as the reverse complement.
GAGCCCGTGGTTTTAACCCGCGTGTTCTGTTCCGTGTTGGATTAGCAGCTGAAGGGAATCAAATGGCTTCTTCTCTAGTCTGTATCCCTCTATCTAGAGAGAGTCTAGCTGCAAAGCATGTTCTGTTCCTGAAAAGTTCACTTGTGAGGGCATCGAGTGCAGCCCCCCCCCCGTCCCCCTGCTTTTGTTTTTACCTCGAGCTTGTGTGGAGAGCAAGTGCATGCACGGATCGCATCTCCAGGCAGAGAGGATGATCCGTGCACATGCATCTCGATCACGCTGCAGTGATCCGTGGGGTCGCTAAGGGGCGTGCGTCCGATCACTTAATTTGCTCAGCAAGACTCGGCCACGGTTTGGATCGGATAGGTGAGTTCAGTGAGTTTTGGCACAAGAAAAGGTTACAGTAAATGAATCTTGCCATGATGAATGAAATTAATCAAGTACCTCAAAACTAATGACAAATGGATTGTGTGAGTTTTGGAAGTCTCTGTTCCTATGGATTGCTAGGTAGTCACAGAAAATAATCGCATGTCAGTAGCAGGAGCAAAGGGCTAAAATCAAGCAAAATTGCACTGAAACGCTTTGTATTCATGGAGTGAAAACTCCCTGATCAGCTGATTTTCAATAACACCCCCTAAGGCACATACACCAAGACGCTGCTGTAACTGAGCAAATCAATGTGAATTTCCCCTCTGACCTGACAATCGCCTTTCTCTTGTACTCTTCCAGAACACATCCCATGCTTTGCTGGTGGAGTCTTTGATGTGCTCACTAAGGGACCTCCTCAAGCGAGATTTCCCTGGGCATTCCATCCCTGTGCCATTCACTGGGTCTCTTTAGCCCATCAATATCCAAGCGCTGCAAATTCTTGAATGTTAAAAACCAGTGTCAAAACTCCAGCCTCCGAGCCTTTCTCGCCTTGAAGTGCATCGAGAAAATTGCTTTGCAGAAAAAGTCTGCCTGCAGTTTTGCTAACACGCCTTTCTCTGAGAATCAGAGCGAGGACCTCCCTCCTAACAAAGCTGGGGTCAGGCCAGGCTGGAGAGGAAGCAGCAGCCCACTTGGGTCCCCCTTGCCTTGGAGCAAAACACAGTTCTGTCTCTGCTGCTGCTGCATTTTCTAAACAGGCTGGTTTCTCCACCATGTAGCCTTATAAATAAGGAGTTGCGCAATCAGATGTCAGCTGAGGCCAGAGTAGAAATGTCAAACAGTGCCTTAAGGTTCTCTCCCTGAGCCCCAGTCTGTTAACTTTTTTCCTACACTGACATGTCCATATGTCTGTCTTTTGCAAAGTCTGAATGACTGCCCTGCTTATCTACCCCTTTCATTCCACCCTCCTGTATTACGGCACTTTCTCTTAGGGCTGTTTTTATGTATTCATTTATTTAAAAAAATATCTGGGCAAGTCACTTAACCCTCCATCGCGCCAGGTGCAAAATAAGTACCTGTATATAATATGTAAACTGCTTTGAGTGTAACCACAGAAAGGGGTATATCAAATCCCACCCTTTTTCCCTTTCATTGTGGTTTACATATTAAGAGCAAGCAGCATAATATGGAGAACAATGCAACATCAGCAAACTTTGCAAGCTTCTGTCCCTGCTGTGCTGAGCCCTGAATAAAATGAGAACGCTTTAGTTTCTTAAGAAAAGCTAAGCAGTTAATCTTGTGCCTCAAAGTGAACAGGTACTAGGGGGTCACTCAGAGAAACTGAAAGGGGACAAGTTTAAAACAAATGCTAGGAAGTTCTTTTTTACCCAGAGGGTGGTGGACACATGGAACACGCTTCCGGAGGTTGTGATAGGCCAGAGCACAGTACAGGGGTTCAAGGAAGGTTTAGATAGGTTCCTAAAGGTTAAGGGGATTGAGGGGTACAGATAGGAGTAGAGGTAGGTTACAAAAATGGTCAGGAACTACTTCACAGGTCATAGACCTGATGGGCCGCCGCGGGACCGCTGGGCGCGATGGACCTCTGGTCTGACCCAGTGGAGGCAACTTCTTATGTTCTTAAGCTTATTGCGCAACATTAGTATGATCCCTGAGAACGCAAATGTTGAGCATTTCTTATATTGTTTTAAAAAAAAAAATTTCAATAAAATTTCATGGTAAAAAAACAACACATGGTCTGGATTAGGACGTTTTGAACATGGACATTTTGGTTTTTGAAAATGGCCATAAAGGTTAGGGGCCAAGATGTCCAAATAGGTCATAAAAAAGAAAAAAATTGGCTGAAATTTGGAAGGATTATGCAGTTGATATCCCTCCATGTTATGGTATAAATAAGTAACATACCCCAATTTTGGAACCGTTTCGCTCAGGGGTCGCAAATATAAATGTAATAGAATTTATTTATCATATACCAGGGCTTTTCAAAATGTTTCTGTACTTTTATTTTTTTAACACTATTAAATATCTCAAAAACATGTTACATCCTGTCTTGCTTGACTGACCAGTCACATGACTTTCTATGACACGCCCTCTTTCCGCTTCTCCAACCATTTCCTGCAAAAATATGAAAGTGCAGAATTTTTTTTAAGAACCCTCATATTTAGCCCATGAATAGCTCTTATCAGAATCCCCAGTAGCCAAAACTTACATTGAATGCCAAACAACCCATAGCTTGTGTATCACAAATCGAATAGACACAACTTATGAACCATGAGCACCACAGAACATGTGAATAAAACCACTAGTGATCAGAGAGACACTTTTTTATCTGGTGCAATCCTGCTCCCTCAGGAGTTAAGCACCATGCATTATCTGCTTCATGAGTTGTTGGGTGGGAATTGGGGAAAATATGAGAGAATAGGCATGGACAGTAGAGCCTGCAAGCATATGTAGGGTTACCAGAAGTCCAGAAAAACCCAGACATGTCCTCTTTTTAGAGGCTGTCTGGGCTCCTGGACGGACTTTCCAAAACCCAGCATTTATCTGAGCATGCACAGATGATGTGTGTGGACGTCACACACATCCACACATGCTCCAGGCCCTTCAAGATGCGGCTAGAGCCTGTCCGGAAGAAGAGAGAAGGCTTTGTGGGAGTGGGGCTAGAGGCAGAACTGGGCAGGGTCATGTGTCTGGGATTTCCCAGAGAAAAATCTGCTAAGCCTAAGCATATGCTACCACACGCTGTCAAGGCTGCAGCCTCCCAAAATGCACAAACACCAATACCCGCATTCTCAGCCCTCCCCAATCCAATCCCCAATCATATACTCTTTCCCCAAGATCATAACCCAGCCCTCCTGGCACATATCAGAATTACATTTATTTTGCAGACTGACCCCTAGTGGAAGTACCACTAGAATATAACTAGGGATCCTAGCCACAGTTTTGAACCCAGGTGACAATGGGACAGGAACAGAGATATTGCTTCTGCCTTGGACACAATAGGGAATTCTTTAACTGTGCACCCTCCACTGCCCTGTGTGAGCCTATTCTATGGCACCTGGGCACCCAGGTTCCAATATACTGTAGAAAGGTAGCATAACCTAGTAGCAGTGTGCCAAACTTTTACACCAGGGGTCTTCAAAGTCCCTCCTTGAGGGCCGCAATCCAGTCAGGTTTTCAGGATATCCCCAATGAATATGCATGAGATCTATGTGCATGCACTGCTTTCAATGCATATTCATTAGGGAAATCCTGAAAACCCGACTGGATTGCGGTCCTCAAGGAGGGACTTTGAAGACCCCTGATTTACACACTCGCAGTTACACCAGACCTGGCTTAATTGTAGGCACCTACATGTGGCTGTTCTGTAAATTATCTACATATGAACTGGGATTGATACTTTTTGACCAGATGTTTTGGTTTTGTTCCATTATGACAGAAAAATGTCTAATTGTTGGGACGCTCAAGTCCCGCCCAAAACATTCCCCAAACGCCCCCCTTGAAATTTGGATGAACTGCAGAGAAAAATGTCTCAATTCAGAGTTTTGAAAATTTCAACTTAGTCATTTTGGTGCCCACAAGGATACAATTGCCCAGGAAACACAAGCGAGGTGGCAGCCTAGCAATAAAATACAAAAGCTCATATACCATCACTGAATTAGACTTGGCTACCCACCCAGATCTAGAATATATCGTCTGCAAACTGGAAGACAAGCCCAACTCCACACTCAACAACATTGGAATTCTTCTGATCTATAGACCCCCCAACTCTCAATCAATCTCCATCCTCAAAATGACAGAACTAATAACCAATCTGACATGTCAACACACGAAACTGATTATACTTGGCGATATCAACCTCCTTCTTGAATCCATGGAGAACAAAGATGTCCATAAGCTCAAAACACTACTCGACGACTGCAAAAATCATTGTAATGCCTTCAGGACCCACACACGAAAAAGGTTGCACCTTAGATATACTTGCAGCCACTTCAGCCAGTCTCACTCCAGACATCAAATGGTCCCCTGTACCATGGACCGACCATTACCTTCTAAACTTTCACCTAAACCTTTCTAAGGAAAACTGAAGTGACAAAGCCACCAGTAAAGAAAAATCAGTTCGAGGAAGGACACAACCAAACCTCTTCTGGAACATAGTAACAAAATCCCTAATTACCCCTTCTAACTGCACTAAAACAATGCTAGCAAGCTGGAACCATACCATAACCAACACTCTAGACATCTTTACCCCCCTCCACTCCCGAAAAATAAAGCAACATCAAACTTCCCCCTGGTTCACCGAATCACTGAGAACAGATAAACAACTATGCAGACGACTGGGAAGGAAATGGAGAAAAAGAGTAACGCAAGAACACAGAATACTTTGGCGCAAAGCAATAAATAAATACAAATTCAACTTATCAGAGGCCAAGAAAAACTATTACGCCTCCAAACTAGGCACCAAAGCATTACACAAAAAATTTATTCCTCATGGTACGACCCCTGGTACTTCCCCACCGAACCAAGACTCCCCGGGTCACCCCAACAAAATCACTGCACAAGAACTAGCAGACTTCTTTCTAAATAAAATCAAGACAGTTCAATCCGATGTAGACAAAGCGAACCACGGAACATTGTTCTCTTGACATTCCAAGACATTCCACAGAACCTATAAATGCAGACCAAATCTGGACTTCATTCTCCAGCTTGTCCATCTTGGAAACAGCAAAACTACTATCCAAACTGTCAGCATATTTCAGTCCCCTAGACAACTGTCCCACCTACCTCCTTGCAACAGCGCCCGAGGAAATAATCATCTGGATCACCAACCTTCTCAATACATCCATAAACCAAGACCAATTACTTACTCCCATACCAAATAGCACTTACTCTCATACCAAAAAATCCAAAGGCAGATCTCTCCATGACCTCCAACTATAGACCCATCGCTGGTATACCTATTCTAACAAAAATCATTGAGACCCACGTAAGTAAACAACTTGCAATCTACAATGAACAACATTCATGTCTCCACCCGACCCAATTCAGATTCCTTCAACAACACAGCACTGAGCTTCTCATCCACACTTTAATCACAAAAACCAAACAACTACTTAGTACGGGACGTCATGCAATACTCCTGCAATTTGACACTTCAGCTGCCTTTGACTCCGTGGATCATCACCTTCTATTAACAAAACTGTCAGAAATTGGTATAACTGGAGCAGTGCTAAAATGGTTCTCTGACTTCCTACAAAACAGAGAATAATTGTTAAAAAGAATGAAGAGATCTCCAAATCCTGGAAGGCCTTCTGTGGGGTACCTCAAGGTTCTCTACTTTCCCCCATCCTGTTTAACCTTTTCATGAGTTCCCTCCAAAATATCAAATTCAATGATGAAAGCATAATGTCCTACGCAGATGACATTCTGTTCCTCATCCCCACAAACAACAACCAGTCAGATTGAATTGTGTCAGATTAGAAAAATTATACCTGCTATCTATATTTAGCACTGTTCAGGAAGAAATGCATTTGTTTCTATTTCTCTGGGAGTTGTACTGCATGCAGAATCTTGCATCTTAGAGTTTTGTTTCTATATATTAGTACTTTCAGTTTGTGGTCCTGTATTTGCATAGGGGTTATCTGTGTTCTGCATGTGTGACCAAAGCCAGGTGTTCTAGTAGGAATGAATGTTCAGAAGCATACAGTGTGCTTTGTGTAGTTTAATTTTGTGGTTAACCATTATGTATTGTTAATAAGATTACCGTATTTTTTGCTCCATAAAGATATACTTTTTTTCCACCCAAAAGTGGGTGGAAATCTCGGTGCGTCTTATGAAGTGAAGGTACAAATTTTGTTACCTTTCCCCCCATACCAATGTAAAACCTCCCCGCCACCGCCGCACCACCTTTCTAAACCCACCCACCCACTCGCTGCCACCACACCACTTTTCTAAACCCACCCTCCCGCTGCCGCTGCACCTCCTTTTTAAACCCACCCGCCCACTGCCACTTCACAACCTTTTTTTAACACCCCCCGGTCCGTCCGTCTGCCATCGCCATTCCCCCTTTTTTTACCTGGTGGTCCAGCGTCCAGCCAGCTCCTCATTTCCCGGCCAGTGACGAAATAAATCTGCAGCGTGGCCATCAGGAGCAAGCTTTACGCTCTTCCGCTAGGCCCTGCGCTGCTTTCCGAATGGCTGCCTACCATTAAACGTGCCCACCACTAGATGTGCCTTGTACCCTGTCCCGGCCTATCACTAGACCACCTATCAATCATTAAATCTCTTAGATCCTAATTAGACCTACGGGCAGGTCGTAAATCTATCTTCTTTCTTTCTATGATTATTTCTGCCTTATATCTCTTTTTCTTTTGTGTTACCCATCATATGTGTTTTTCCCTAAATGTTTCTTCTCTTTCTTTAAAGATTGTAGTTCATCCCCCTCACCTTCTATACCAGTTATTTATTAGTACGTATATATTTTGTATTTAATTGTATAAAACTGTTCTGTTTTGACCCCTATTTTTAAATGTTCCATGCATTGAAGTATTAGACATTGCGTGTACAACAAACCTTAATAAAACTTGAAACTTGAAAGGGTACAGGACACACCATTTGGTTCAGAATTTTTTTCTTGGGTTTTCCTCCTCTAGAGGTGAGTGCGTCTTATGGTCAGGTGAAAAATAAATATGGTATATTTTGTATATATATATGAAAAATTAATGGAAAAATGGTATTACAATTAGTACTATTATGGGGACGGGGTCTGGGGCAGAACTTTTGGGCCCCCCAAAACAAAAAAGCATTCCGCTGCCTTTGGATCATGATAAACTATGGAGGACTCTGGCATAAGTGGGAATACCCAGACAAATAACTCAGCTGATAAGGAGCCTCTATGAAAATAGAGAAACTGCAGTGAGAATGGAATATAGCAGCATTGATTGGTTTCCAGTGAAACATGGTGTAAGGCAGAGATGCATCTTGTCACCTTGTCTTTTCAGCCTTTGCAGTGAGGCCATCTTCCGAGAAGCAGATTTGGAGGGAGAGAGCATTAGTTTCAAAGTTGGTGGCTGAAGAATAAACAACCTGCACTGTACAGATGATGCAGCGCTCATCACTGGCAGCGAAGAAGACATGCTGTATCTACTGAGAACATAAACAAAACAAAGATCATGAATACAATCCACCTCAACCAGACACAGGAGAACCCACTCACTATTCACACACCCGCCAACCAAAAATGTCAAAATGAAGAAAACTATATGACAACCTAATGGCCACCAGAGCAGCAAAACTAGACAGATAACTCACCAATCTGCTGTCTTCGACCACAGACTACAAAACCTTCAAAAAAGAAACAAAAACCCTACTCTTCAAAAAATACATAAAACCTATTTAACACGACCAGATCCCAAGCTTCACCTACTATACTATCTACTCCTTATCAAATCTAAAATGTTCAAATAACCCATTATGTATTACCTAATTTCATGACAATTCTTATGTAATCCGCCTATATATGTCGTAACATCATGACAATTCTTATGCAATCCGCCTTGAACCGCAAGGTAATGGCGGAATAGAAATCACTAATGTAATGTAATATAATGTAAAATGATGAAGATTTTGAGCTTGAAGATGATAGAATAGAAGTTGGAAAGGATTTCAATCTCCTGGGCTCTTTTGTAAACAAAGAAACAACTTGCAAGTAGGAAATACTCCGCAGAATAGCACTTGGTTGCTCCTCAATGAAGGCTCTAGACAAAGTATTCAAAGGCAAGGAGATAACACTCCAAACGAAGATCAGACTTGTCCATGCACTCATTTTCTCAGTGGTCAGTTACGGATGCAAAAGAGGGCACCACAGAAACAAGACAGAAAGAAGAATGACTCATTTGAGCTTTGATGCTGGAAAAGAATTTTAGGTATGCCATAGAACACCAAAAGAACTAACAAATCGATTATGGAAGAGATCAAACTGGCTATGTCACTCGAAGCTCAAATGATGAAGTTGCGACTGTCTTATTTTGGTCACACCATCAGAAGAGAGAGATCACTGGAGAAGGACATCATGTTTGGGAAGATCGAAGGAACCAGGTGAAGAGGGCAACCTGCAATCAGATGGCTGGACACGTTGAAAACAACCATGGGGAGGACGCTGGCGGACCTTTCCAGACTAGCACAAAACTGATTTCTTTTTAGATCTGCAATTCATCAAGTCGCTAGGACTCGAGCACGAGTGGATGACACCTAAGAAGAAGAAGTGTGCAAAAAACAGCTTCCACCAACTCTAAAAAAAAAACTGTCAAAGATAATTAAAATCAGGGACTGTACTATATAAAAAGGCATGCTGAATAAAAAGCTGTGCACAATTCATAAAAACTAAAGCAGAACCACAGGAAATATTCCAAAGATTTTTAATTAAAAACTAGAGAAATACTTATACTAGAGAATGACATGGTGACAAGATTCATCACCGTTCCCGTCCCCGCGGATAACCACGGGAAACCATCTTCATGTCATTCTTTAAGGAGAGAGGGAAGAATCAGAGAATATAATTGGGCACAACCACCGACCCGCAAGCTTTGCTCTGAAGAATGCTGGTGTAGAAGGACTGAGGTTGAAACAGACTCTACAGAATGACAGTCTCTGGTATCCAGAGCAGATATTGTGATGTCATAATGCCTCATTCCACCAGTGCCTAAGAGCCAATCACATCAGTGATGTCACAATGGCTTCATTATCCTTGGCTCACATAAGAATCAGAGTATGAATGGCCACAACCACTGACCCACAAGCTTTGCTTTGAAGAATGCTGGTGTAGAAGGACCGAGGTTGAAATAGACACTAGAAAATGACATTGGGATTATTTCCCGCGGTTATCTGCGGGGACGGGGACGGTGATGAATTTTGTCACCGTGTCATTCTCTAACTTACACTGTCCTGGGTCTGTTGTGACTTGCAAACTTGTGCACACAAACTTATATGTAAAAATCCTGATGTCATGAATAATAATGAAGTAAAAGTTCTCAAACAACAAATAAATATATAGAAGATGTGTAAAACATGATACATCCCTTAAAATGTTTTAAAGCCCATTTTCACTATTTTGCGATAGTTTTTTTTGTGTGTGTGTTTTAGGTAATTATGAACATCTGAAAGTTATTTTTAGTTGGTTTTTTCAAACAAACCTCTGATGTGTGGTTTTTAACCCTTTCAGGACCATAAGGATCGTAGGCCAATTTTTGTGGTTTTGACGACATTTTTATGGTAAAAAGGGCTTGCAGATGCCAAAAAATTGATTTTTTTTTGTGAAATATCATTATTTTTTTTAAAAAAAATCACACTTCTGGCTTATGGACAGTGTGGCAAGTGAATCTTCTCGTCAATCTGGCAACGACGCTAATGAATGAATGTCGGAACCAGTTTGTTTACATAAAGGCAGTATCCTATGGAATCCGTACATATCAAATTTAGAACTGTAGACGATCCCAATCAAAATGTATAGGATTTTAAAGTTATGGGACAAATATGTCCCTTGGTCCTGAAAGGGCTACCACAAGTACAGTATGAGACCTTTTTTATGGATTCCATTTTCCTTTTTAACATGCTTTTTTGATATATTATTTTAAATCATGTTTTAAGGGATGTACCATGTTTTACACATCCTTTTTATGTACTTTTGTCAGCATTCAATTGATGTTATTTTATTGAGTTTTAATGGTTGGTTCAATCACAGGTAGCAGAACGCTTTTTTGTTGGGGGGAGCCTGAAAGCTCCGCCCCAGACCCCACCCCGTAATACTATTTTTCCCATTCATTTTTCATATATGCACACACAATATAATCCTATTAACAACACATAATGGTTAACATTGAAAAAACAAAAACATTACTTTTTCCATGGAAAGAAACTCCTAAAATTAGTGCACCCATCACTATAAAAAATATTCCTTTACAATTAGTTAACAGTATTAAAATTCTAGGAGTTATATTTGACAGCAAATTAACCTTTCATGAGCATATAGGCAGTATTGTCAAAGCATCATTCTATAGACTCCGTCAAATTCGATCCCTGTCACAATATCTTTGTTCTAAATCATTAAATATTCTTATACATTCTTTAATAATTTCCAAAATCGATTATTGCAATGCCCTTTTTAAGGGAATTGCACAAAATGAAATAAGACGGTTACAAATAATACAAAATACTGCCATTAAACTAATAACAAAAAAAAAAAATTTGATCACGTGACGCCACTTCTTAAGAACGCTCACTGGCTTCCAGTAACTCATAGAATAACATATAAAATATGTCTACTTACCTTTAAAGCAATGTTTTTTTAAAACTCCTGCTTTTATTTATAAAACACTGATTCCCTATTCCACAAATAGAATATTGCGGTCTAACGAACAGCATTTACTGACAATTCCATCTCTTAAAATTATAAATACTAGAAGACAATTTATCTTTTCTGTTACTGCTCCACAAATGTGGAATTCCTTGCCAATCTACCTAAGAAAAGAGCATGATATTAAAAAATTCAAGATTAATTTAAAAACGTTCCTTTTTAAAGACGCCTTTGATTAATAACTTATAATCTGGATCACAATAATTCAATAATTAAAAAAAATAAAATAAAATTCCTACCTTATGTTTTTCCCCAACCTTCTTTTTATTATATTTTGTAGTTCTTATCCCCTTTTCCCTTTACTCATGTTTTGTTAAATATGTATTTAGGGTTGTTGTTTTTTTTTTTTTTCTCTTTTAAATTAATTTTTAAGGTCATGTATAATTAATGTTTTAATTTCTATTTTTCTATTGTAATATTAACTATTTCTATTTATATATATGTATGTTCATCGCTTTGAAAAAAAGACAAAGCGATTAATCAAAAATTTTAATAAACTTGAAACTTGAAATCACAAAATTAAAAACAAAACAAAACCCAAAGCACACTGTATGCAGAGAAAATCAAGGTTTATTAAAAATTTCTTATACCGCTTAATCTAAAATTCAAAGCGGTGTACAATAAAATCTATTATCAGCATACAATGGCACAAAAACAGAAGATTAAAAACAAAACATATCATTACTGGGAATTGGTCAGTAAAAACCAACCTACAAAGTAAAACAAGAGGGAAAAGGGAAGAACTACAATAAGCAAAGGAAAGAATGATTAAGGGAAGAACAATGTATCCAGAGAATGGCTGAATAGTGCTGCTATCCAGATTAATTGCCCCCCCCCCCCAACTACCCCTTATCCCTCCTAAATTTGAACAGACACATTTTAGACAGGCAGGACAGTCTGGTCAAAATTTCTCCATTAGTCTGCACTGAGCTTATAGCATCAGATGCTCATTGCATAATCCCTTTTGATTACTGACCCATTTGTGCTGCCAGTGGATGAAGGCAGGGAATATTTTTGCCTGTCTCCTCCCACACCAAGTTTTTTTTTTTGCCCATTAAATTCCTCTGCAAGAGCTAAGAGCAGAAACCAGCATAAATAGAGAGAGAGCTGTGACTGAGCTGTCGGCAAGAAAGGTTTTCAATCTATTTGCTTCTGAGCATCTTTCTTTCCGACTCAGGGAGCTTCTAGCTCAATGCGCCCTTAAGTCAGTGCTTAAAACAAATGCTAGAATTCCGGTTGAGTAAATGTACCGCCATGCTCCAGGTGTTAGCTGAGAGCTCCTGCACTCGAGTCCTGACCAAATAAGGATTTCTGACTCCTTCTGCTCTCTTGACCTTTCTTTCCCTACCATTAAAGTACCAATGAAGAAAATGTTTTACCCTTCAAAGAAGACCTACTTAGAGCAATGTTGTGCTCTGACACTGCCAAATTGAGTTTTGACTGTGCAGACTTGCTACTTTAAAAAAGAAAAATTATTTTCCTTAGTTAAATACAGAACAGGGGTGTTGTCTAATTTAGAGGCTAGTGTGCTTAGGAGAAAAGCTTATTAAGGGCATGATTGCTGGTACTGGCCCTGTGACAATTCCTAACTTGAATTAATCAAGTATGTGGCTCCATTAGCTGAACCAAGCCATACCTTAAAACTCTGCAGAAAGCATGCCTCATGCAAAGGAGAGGTCTGCCAATGACAGGGCAGGCATTTGTTTTTTGTTAATTAAGAATCTTGGCCTTTTACTATATTAGTTCAAACCATATAATATTTCTTCCCTCTCAGTAGAAGGAGACAGACTACATTCAAGCTGTTGGATTTATCATGATATCTAGCTGCATCCTACTCCTCTGTCTCAGTTATAAAATCCTCTTGAGCTGTAAAATGAATTTCTTATTGCCTGATTAACAACATCAACTTTATACAATGAAATAAGACGGTCCTAAAAAGTTTATTTACAAATGCTTTTATACCACTAATCATAATATCTAAGTGGTTTAAAACCAAACCTGTGAAATATTAAATAACTCCAACAACATAACAGACAAGCATGCTAAACCAAAAATTTACATAAAATGTTAAAGACAATCACATATGATGGGGTGCTAAGAAATTCTCAGCCCAACTAAGAAGAGAATGACGCGGATATGGTTCAATCAATGATCTGAAACAATGTCAAAAAACAGAGAATTTCATTTCTGCAAATTGGCACTTAACAAAATAAGATAACACTCTTTTCTGCTACAATGGCAAAATAATGCTCAGAATTTAGGAAGTTGGTTGGTTGGAGTGGAGAACTTTTCAGTTTTGAATCAACTGAAGGCGTCTAATATGTTTTTGACATATTCCTTTGTATAACGAGTTGCAGTAGTCAATTTCAGAAATGATGAGTAAATCAATATGTTTAGAGATTGAGGATCTAGGATGCTACCTAAAGATCTAATCATTCTAAGTTTATAGAAGCAATTTTTGACTACTGCACTGATTTGAGGACGATAAGTTAACTTGCTATCTATGATAACACCTGTATTGACTGATTCGATTGGAATGCCGTCGATGGATAAAGGAGATACAAGTTGAATATTATCTTTCCATGGATAAAGATGACAATTTGTTTTAGAAAAACTGAGAGAAAGCATGTTTTTGCTTAGCCAATGTCTGATACTATCTAATTTCAGGTTTATGATGTTGATGTCAATGGTGTTGGTGGGGTTGATGGGGTGAATGATCTGTATATCATCAGCATATGCAAAAGCAGTGAAACTGATTGATTGACACAGAGTCAATAAAGGAGCCAGACAGATGTTAAATAGTAGAGGAAACAGTATGGAACCTTGGGAAATGCCAAAGTTATTTTGGAAAGTTGTAGATGTGGAGTTATTGAAGGTCGCCATGGAAGTGCGGTCAGTAAAACTAAGAATTTGGTTGGAAATACTGACTCAAGCTAGCCTTTTAAGTAGAAGTTGATGATCTATTGTATCAAAGGCCATTGAAAGGTCCAATGAGACAAGAATAACTGATTTGTGTTGGTTGAGGAAGTATTGTATGGAGGTTGTTAAACCTATTATGGAATGTTCTGTAGAGTGATTTTTATGAAACCTCGTTTGATTAGGATGTAGTATTTATGTTTTGTCGGCAAAGTCTGAAATTTGATTAAATACGATCTTTTCTATTAATTTAGCTAAAAACGGGAGATTTGCAATTGGTCTATAGTTACAGCATTCCTAGGTGCTTCCTTTAGGATTTTTGATTATAGGATAGATGACTGAGTGTTTCCAAGTTTTTGGCATTTTAGCTGTGGTAAGGCTCTTGTAAATGAGTTTGAGGATGCATGGGAGGAAGATAGAGAAATACCGTTTTAGAATAAACGGTGGAATGGACTCAGTGTTCGAACCTTTTAGGTTAGGAGATTGCATAATATGTTGGACGTCTTTTAAAGAAGGAAGAGAGAAGTTGGAACAGGAGGTGCATAATGGATTAAGCTTTATATCTTCGAGATGAAATATTAAACTAGCTTTACTTTTAATTTCTTTTCTAATGGTGTTATTGACTTCAACTTCTTATGCCTATGGCCTGGCTGCCTTGAGCAGGCCCATTCTTGCTATCAGAAGCTAAGTAGTGTTGGACCTGTCTAGTATCTAGATGGGAGACCATCTGGGCATACCAGTTACTCTACGCTAAGGGACCCTATGCTGGGCAGCAGTAATATAGTGGAGCTGCACAGGAGATGGCAATGGAAAGCCAATCCTGTACTCAGCTGTGAAACATCAAAGGGTAGATTCCATACTGTGCATGTTGCTATGAGTCAGTGGCATAATCCATCCATCAATGTCTTATATGCATTTTAGAAAATTGTTTAAAAAACCTATTTGTACACTAAGGCCCCCATTTACAAAGCTGTGGTAAAGGTTTCTACTGCGGGCCGGCGAGGTAAATATTCCGATGCTCATAGGAATTCTATGAGTGTAATTGTGTTTACCTCGCCAGCCCACGGTAGAAACTTCTACCACAGCTTAGTAAAAGCTAGCTTAAGTTTATGTTGGAATGATGTTTGTTATTCACTGAAGATGTTTGGTTTTTCTTTTTCTGTTAACCACATTGAACCGTTAGGTATTGCAGTATACAATCTGGTATATGTGTATGTTGTGTTATGTTGTGTGGTGTATGTTATGTTGTGTTATGTTATGCTATAAACAGGACTAGATTATTTCCAACTTGAGTCTTGAAGGCAGTGGCGTACCTAGGGTATGTGGCACCCGGGGCCCATCATTTTTTGACACCCCCCCCCCCCCCCCCCATGTAAAAAAAAATTTTTTTTTTTTTTTTGCAATAACCATGAAATGGAATAAATGGTCAGAATAGAAACAGGCAGTGAAAATTTTCTTTTATTGAACCTCATATATGTAACCATTATTCCAAACATAACATAACATAAATTATGTCTAAATTGTCATGACATTAGAAGTACATATGGAGTAGTTGCAGGTGATGCTTGGGACAGTTCTGATTGTGTTAGTTCGGTTTTATGTGTTTTTTGAATAGAAGGGTTTTTATTTCTTTTTGAAGGTTTTGCAGTCTGTGGTTGATATCAATTGGTTGTAGAGTTGGGGGTCGAGTGTTGCAGCTCGAATGGCTAGGAGGTTGTCGAACAGTTTTTTTCTTTTGACGTTTTGGTTGGAGGGTGTGTGAATGGTGCACAAGTTCTCCTATGTCTGTTTGAAGTGGATTGAATTATTTAGCTGAAGAAATTAGTTACCCCCCATTCCACACACATTAATTCTCTTCCATTTTTGTTCCCATTATAAAAAACACTGATAAGTTCCCAGAAAAAAAATACATTAAAATAAGAAGTGAAAACAAAGGCCCCTACAGATGAGAACATAACATAAGAATAGCCTAACTGGGTCAGACCAATGGTCCATCATGCCCAGTAGCCCATTCTCATAGTAGCCAATCCAGGACACTAATACCTGGTCAAAACCCAAAGAGTAGCAACATTCCATGCTACCGATCCAGGGCAAGCAGACACTTCCCCCATGTCTTAATAACAGATTATGGACTTTTCCTCCAGGAATTTGTCCAAATCTTTCTTAAAACCAGCTACACTATCTGCTTTTACCATAACTTCTGGCCACTTCATTTTTAAGTTTAGATCTTTCCTTTCAAACAGAGACCTTGCTAGATGTCAAATACAGCACAAGGTAACTTCACATGGACTTAGCTGTGCAGGAAATGTGAATCTCCTCATACACCCACCATATAGTGCAAAAATGTGCAAAGGTCTGTTTTTTTATTTCGATCACTACATAGCCTAATGCCACACAAGCAGCGCTGTTACAAACATATTCTGTAGGTCAATGCTAAGGATAACAAAGTTTCCTTCCTTGGACCAGAAGGAGATAAACCACTGGAAGAGATCCCAAAACAACACCCAAAGACCCACTCAGTGTGTGAATCAGTTGAGTGGAGTGGACTAACTGGGGGGTGGAAATGGGCCCAGAGTTTGCTCAGCAGAATTTCCCAGACCACCTCTTCCTCTCAACACATTGACACGCTGCCACCATCATCACTAGGAACACCTCACTGGGTAGGCCAGCTATGCTATAAACTTTATAAAACACATTATTATATTTTCTTATAAAGCACATATTTTAACTGACCTCTCTGACATCCTCAGCCTTTCCATTCACAAAAATAGAAGGAAGAAAAGTTCCCATTTCCTACTGTCTCATGTCCCCGGCCTATACAATATTTTTTTTCTGCAGACCCTTCAAAAGTCTGAGCAAATCCTCGTTTCACTTGCATTATAAAGTACTGAGGATGCCATCTCTCCCCAATCCCAGGTCCTAAAGTCTAAGACAGTAGCGCAAACTAATGCTGCCAGATACAGGAAAAAAAAATTTTGATTCGATTCAGCCCTATTGAATTGGTTTTTCAATTCGATTTTCCTGCCCAGTTGGGTGATTTTTTTCAAAACTCCTGGTGGGTTTTATAGCTTTTTCACCCCCTTTGGCTTCTCCTAACCACACTGGCGCTGTGGTGTAAATAAAATAAAGAAACAAAAAGGACTTTTCCTCTTTCTGTTAAATCCTAGATCACGTTTGCAGTCCAACACCAGCTCTGGCAGGATACACATTTCAAATCTGACATGTTATAATCACAAAACAGAAAATAAAATTAATTTTTCTACCTTTTGTTGTCTGGTTATATTTCAAATCTTGTTGGTCCAAGGCTCTGGTTTTCTTCTGATAACTTGCTTGCCAGGGTCTCCTTCTTTCTGCATGCTAACCATCCATCTGCCAACTCTGTCCTCCCTTTCCATTTCCCTTCCCTTCCCAGGAAGTCTGGTATCTTTCCTTTTTTTCATCTCCCTCCACAGATCCACCTTTTCTTAAATACCCTTTCATCCGGCATCTCTCCCTCCTTCCCCACCATCCCAGAGTCCACCATCTCTCCGTTTCTTTTCCTAATTACCCTCCTATCCAGTATCTCTAGCCCTCCTCCACACCATCCCTTGTGTCCAATTTCTCTCCCTTTCTGTTCCTTCCCTCCCTAAATCCCATGGTCCATCATCTCTCTCCCTCTCCTCTATTTTCAGACCCATTATTTCTTTCCCCCCCCCCCAAAGTTTGGCATATGCATGTCTCTTTGAACACCCCCTTCCCTCCGTGTACTTCTAAATCATGGTCCCCCCCCAAAGGCCTGTCCCCCCTTAAAGGTCTGCCTGTCCCACCTTGAAGGCCTGCACCCCCCTTGAAGGCCTGTCCCTTCCCCTTGTAGGCCTGTCCCCCCCTTGAAGGCCTGCCTGCCTGTCCCCCCCTTGAAGGTCTGCACCCCCCGAAGGCCTGCACCCCCCCGAAGGCCTGTCCCCCACTTGAAGGCCTGTCCCACCCCCTTGTAGCTTCTCCCCCCCCCTTGTAGGCCTGTCCCCCCTTGAAGGCCTGCTGCCTGCCTTTCCCCCCTTGAAGGCCTGCACCACCCCCCTCGAAGGCCTGCACTCCCTTGAAGGTCTGCACCCCCCCCGAAGGCCTGTCCCCCACTTGAAGGCTTGTACCACCCCCTTGTAGGCCTGTCCCCCCCTTGTAGGCCTGTCCCCCCTTTAAGGCCTGCCTGCCTGCCTTTCCCCCCCTTGAAGGCCTGTACCCCCCCCTTGAAGGCCTGTCCCCCCCCCTTGTAGGCCTGTCCCCCCCTTGAAGGCCTGCCTGCCTTTCCCCCCTTGAAGGCCTGTTCCCCTCCTTGAAGGCCTGCACCCCCTTGAAGGTCTGCACCCCCCCAAAGGCCTACACCCCCCCCCGAAGGCCTGCCCCCCCCTGAAGGCCTGCCTGCCCCCCTTGAAGGCCTGCACCCCTTGAAGGTCTGCACCCCCCCCCCGAAGGCCTGTCCCCCCTTGAAGGCCTGCCTGCCTGTCACCCCCTCCCCCTTGAAAGCCTGCTTGCCTGCCCGCCCCACCCTGAAGGCCTAATGCCCCGACCCACCCCGAAGGACCGCTCGCCCCCCTGGCCTCCCCGCACCACCTATGAAGCAGCCGCAGCAGGATCGCGAAGTCAGCGTCAGCGATCCCTGCGCTGCTTCCTGCGCCACGGTCCCGCCCCTCCTCTGACGTCAGAGGAGGGGCGGGATCGCGGCGCAGGAAGCAGCGCAGGGATGCTGACGCTGACTTCGCGATCCTGCTGCGGGCTGCTTCACAGGTGGTGCAGGAAGGTCAGTGGGGCGAGCGGTCCTTCGGGGGTGGCGGGGGACTGAACGGCAAGGCCGGGAACACCCCCTTAGGGCTGGTACCCGGGGCGGCCCGCCCCCCCCCCCCCCCCCTAGGTACGCCACTGCTTGAAGGGCTAGGGAGAATCAAGACAAAAGTAGAGGCCTTTTACTGTGCTATCAACAAGCAGTTTTTGCATCTTTTCACTTTACAGCAGGATTTGTCAATTTTGGCAGGTGTAATTTTTCAAAACTGACACAATTCAATCACTAAATTAAAAAAAAAATAATAATAATTTCCCATACCTTTGTTGTCTGGTGATTTTGGTTGTTGAGTGTTTTTGGTCGTCTGGTGTTTCATCTTTCCCAGTCTCTGGCTGTACTTCCTTCTGTCTGTGCTCTTAACCGTGTATCCAGGGCCACCTTATCCATTTGCTGTTTTTCTCTCCTGCACTTTCTGCCATACATCCATCATTTATAAATTTAGTCTGACTTGATATTGAGGTGTGGGTGCTCCAAGTGTATTCTATAAACAAAGAATAATTATTCTACATATCACCTTTTTGAATATTCTTGCTTAGACGGGTCTATTGTTTGGGAAAATATATCCATCTTTAGCATTAACGTTTAACATTCAACTTTCTTCCATTTTTCTGCTTTCTTCTCAAAATCTACTTTTCCATGCCTTCCCTTCCAATCTATCCATGTGCACCATCTCCTCTCTTTTTCTTCTCCCCTACTCCCATCTATCCATAAGAAGCTTTCTTCTAATCTCTTCCCTGTCACACTCATTGCTGTGCACCATCTCCTCCCCTTCCCCTCCATCCCTATGCACCATCTCATCCCTCTCCCATGGTCAGCCATCTCTGTCTTCCCCCTTCCCCCCTCATATAGTCTGGCATCTTTCTCCTCTCCTTCCCATAGCCTGGAATCTCTCTCCTCTCCCATGGTCTGGCATCTCTCTCTCCTTCCCTCCCTCTTCCCGAGGTCTAACATCTCTTTCCTCTCCTTTCTGCAGTCTGGCATCTCTCTCTCCCCTCCTTCCCTTCCATTCTATGGTCTGGCTTCTCTCTCCCCCTTCCTTCCCTTCCATTCTGTTGTCTGGCATCTCTCTCTCTCTCCTTCCAATTCCAGTGGTCAGACTTCAATCAGCCTAAGCATTTTAACACCTCTGAACTCTTATCTTTGATTTCAGATATCTCCCTAACCCTACTGCTTTCATCTCCCACGCATCTTGCGGGCCATACTATCGATATGATCTTCGGGCCTATAGCCCTCGCCCACTTATTTAAAAATCAAACCACCCATTCCCTACCATGGTCGGATCATTTTCTAATCTCTTTCCAATCCCTTTCTCAGACTGACTATTCTCCAACCCTTTTCCGTACCAATAATTTTAGAGATTACAGTAAAATATGTGCAACCTCCATTCAGAACTTCTAAAAATTCAACTTAAATGATCTCGCCAGTCTTGATATAGAAGAACAATCTGTTCTCTGGGACGATACCACGCACACCCTCATCGATTCTTTAGCCCCTTCTCAACTACTTACCTACATTTTAAAAAGAAACCATGGTTTAAAGGAAATCTTGTTCTCCTTCGACGTAAACTCCATTCTTTGGAACATAAATGGCATCATTCTCGAACAACTGTCACTTTTAAATATTTCAAAGATTTAGCAACACAATACAAAATTGCAATTCAACTAGCTAAGAAGGAATATTATTCTAAATATATCTCGACTGTTTGCAATTCATTGGCTCTCTTTGCCATAGTCCGTTCTCTCTCCCATACTCAAAAAAACCATTTACCTCCCATCTCAACCAATCTTCAGCAACTGACCTGGCTAATCACTTTAACCTGAAAATAAAAAAACATCAGAAATTGTCTCGGGTATACTCCACCAGTAGGCCCTCTTGATCCTCTCAGTCAGAATATCCATCTTCCTTTCAGCACCTTCTCAAAATTCAAGCTTCCATCTCTTGATGATCTTCTAAGGACTATTCAATCCATGAACATTTTTAGCAACCCTAGAATAGAGAGTTACGCGGGGACAGAAATCCCACCCATCCCCACCCGTTCCTGCCAAAATCCCACCCGTCCCCACCCATCCCCGTGAGGAATCCCACCCGTCCCCACCCGTCCCCCGCGAGGAATCCCTCCGTCCCCACCCGTCCCCGTGAGGAATCCCCTCCATCCCCACCCGTCCCCGTGAGGAATCCCCTCCGTCCCCACCCTTCCCTATAAACTTCAGAAATAGTTATTTTATTTAATTATGCTACTGAATTAAAGGCTCTGGTAGAGACCCATTTACAAATAAGCAAAGAGACTTTATTAATTTGGAAATATTAATTGGGAAAAATACATACTTTGTAAATGGGTTTCTACCAGAACCTCTAATGTAAATATAAAATATAAATACTCAGCTGATGAGAACCCACAAGCTGTCAGCTGAGGACTTCCTTTGCAATTGGCCGGGGGTCTCTTCTGCGAAGCTTGGCAGGCAGCAATAGCGTCCCTGAGGACCTCTGCCGACTGCAGTTGATTCAAAATACCGCCATTAAACTTATTCATCACGCAAAAAAATATGATTACGTCTCCCCATTGCTACGTGAGGCACATTGGTTTCCTGTCTCTCATTGAATTACTTACAAAATTCTCCTCTTGGTTTTTAAAGCTTAAACTCACCCACTCCCCATCTTTTTTCTTGATAAGTTTCTTATTCCTTATGCTTCTCCCCGGGCTCTGAGATCTGCAGATCTTAACCTACTTACTGTTCTGTCTCTCAAAGATCTTTTCTACATGCGAAACTTTATGTTTTCTGTCATAGCCCCCTCCCTCTGGAACACAATCCCATCTCATTTATGATCGGAAAACTTACTCGATAAATTCAAAATCAAGCTAAAAACTTTTTTATTTCATGATGCATACCAAAATTCCGGATAAGATCCTTTTTCTTCCATTTTATTTTTAATTGCTTAAAACAACCGCTTTTATGAAGTGACCTCCCTTCCCCTTCCTACCTCCCTTTTATTTTGACTTCGATGTAATTTTAAAATCTTCCCCTCCCTCAGTGCCTATCATATCTACTCTGTCCATATCTTTGTCTGGTTTTTATGTTCCCCTATTTTATTTATTTATTTATTTATTTTCTATTATTGCATTTTTTTAAACTGTAATTTTAGGAATTGTAAATCCAACCCTCTTCCCTCCCTCCCTGTCAGACTCTTCACCCAGCCTTCCTTCCCTCCTTCCCTTGCCAGACTCTGCACCCAGCTCCCTTCCCTCCCAACCCCTGTCAGGTCCTTCCTTCCTTCCTCCCTCTCTCCCTTCCCTGTCAGACTCTGCACCCAGCTCCCTTCCATCCCAACCCCTGTCAAGCTCTTCATCCATCCCCCTTCCTTCCCTCCCTCCCCTGCCAGACTCTGCACCCAGCTCCCTTTCCTCCCAACCCCTGTCAGGCTTTTCACCCAGCCCCCTTCCTTCCTTCCCTCCCTTCCCTGTCAGACTCTGCACCCAGCACCCCTCCCTCCCAGGCTCTGCAATGCACCCTGCCCCATCCTCCTACCTCCTCCCCCCTCCCCATCGATGGCAGCTGACTTCTTCTGCTGCTGAGCGGTAACCAGCACGAGCGTGCTTTGGCGCTGCTTGCTCGCGCTCAGCGGCTTCCTTGACTGGCTCCCGCGAATTCGTGCCAAAACACGCTCCTGCCAGTTACTGCTCAGCGGCAGAAGTCAGGTGCCAGGAGTGAGGAAAGCTCTCCTGCCCACTCCCCTGGATCAAATTTGTGGGGAGGCCACGGCCCCTCTGCCCCCCCCCCCCCCCCCCCCGTTCCAGCGCCTATTTGATTTCATCCTCTGTTGAAAGGTTACTCCAGTGACAAGTTTAACCAACATTTTGCAGAAATGTTAGCAGGTTTGGATCTCTTAGTCATATCCGTTCAGTAACCTCAACTGTGTGGGAACTAGATATGAGCAAGAGACTTTGGGATTTTCCCAGACTTAGTTTGCACTTGCCAGGATTTGTGTTCCATTGAAGGTCAGAATCCCGCTCAAAGTAAACAGGGGACATTGTGTGGGTTTTGTCAACACACAGTGTTTTTCTTTTTACAAGGAGCTTCTTGAGTGCAGACCAATGAGGGAAATGGGGAACACTAGAAAACCAGCAAGCACAGTCCTCTTCATAGTGGCATCCCTTGTGTTTGATTTTTTTAACTGAAATATTTAGAAAAGCATAATGTTTAAGCCGCTTAAAACCTTATGGTCATTTTCAGTGATCTTCATAGATATATCCATGTTAACCTTCCTTATAACTGAACATAAGAGTTGCCATACTGGGACAAATCGAAGGTCCATTAAGCCCAATATCCTGTTTCCAACAGTGGCCAACCCAATACCTGGCAAAATCCCAAGGAGAGAAACAGATTTTATGCTGCTTATGCTAGGAATAAGCATGGATTTACCATGACATATTAATAATGGCTTATGGATTTCTCTTCTAGGAAATTTATTCAAACCTTTTTTAAACCCTGTTAAGCCAACTGCTATCACTACATTTTCTGGCAATGAATTCCAGAATGTAATTACATGTTGAGTGAAGAAATATTTTCTCCTGTTTGTTTTAAATCTACTACTTGTAATTTCATTGCAAGCCCACTAGTATTTTTGGAAAGACCAAACAAGTAATTCACATCTACTTGTTCCACTCCACTCAGTATTTTATAGACCTCTATCATATCTCCCTTGAGCCATCTCTTCTCCAGGCTGTGTTCCATATATGAACATTCGGTTGAGGACGGGCTTTGGAAGGTTTTGATGGCTGGGATGGTTAAGATGGGCTGGAGTGAGCTTTGATGGAGGCTCCAGTAGATGGAACCTAAGCACACTACTGGGTTTCTGGCCCAGAAATATCTAAGAAAGAGGACCATTTAAACTAAATAATTAATTTATGGAGCATGTATGGTTGGGCAGACTGGATGGTCCACTTGGGTCTTTATCTGCCGTCATTTTCTATGTTGCTAATACCGTGACGGAATCATTCAAAATGCTACCCATTGCAATAAAAGTATCTCTCTACTAAGGCATTTACAATATCCCTGGCCTAGTCTACTGCATTCAGATTAGGGAAAATTATTTGAAGCAGTAGTAATTAAAGAACTGTGTAAATGGTAATGATAATAATACAAACTTTATTTTTATATACCGCAATACCACAAACAGTTCAAAGTGGTTTACAAAAGAAGAGACTTTATACAGACAGCGATATTACAAAAGGTTCAAAAATTATATCAGCGTAATAAGATTAATCTAAGAAGATACATCAATGTAAATATGGAGTCAGCGAAATTTATTGAAAATATAAATTTCGATAGACTTTCTAAAGGTTTGATAGGAAAATGCATTTGAGATAAACTTAGTTAAACATTTATTTTGTTTGCCTGCTTGAAATGATAATATTCTGTCAATAAATCTCTTGTAGATACAACCCTTCAAGGATGGAAAGGCAAGCAAAAGCACTACGTGTACCAGTTGTACCTGAGAATTCAAAATGGTATGATAGATAAGTTGGAGATTAGCCTGTTCTAATTTTGAAGCAGAGGTAAGCAAACTTAAAAATGAGCCTTGCTTCCACAGGGAGCCAGTGCACTTTTTTTATATAGTAAGAGCTTACGTGATCCAATTTCTTCAGACCATAAATAAGACGGACTGGAGCATTTTGAACGATTCTAAGTCAGGATCCAGGGCAGTAAAACATCATCATAGTAACTGCATGGAAATGACCAGTATAATGCATGAATAGTTAAATACTTTGCTTGAAAGAAAATAAAACCGGTGACCTGAGTATGTTGTATAAGTAAATCAAATATACAACAGCACAATCCACAGTGCAACTGGAAATACACCAGCTTATCTGTTAGGTCAAAAGACTGTTGCTATCCAGACGATAAGGAATGGCATGAGTCGTAGAAACAGAGAAAAATGAAGGCAAATAAAGACCATATGGCCTATCCAGTCTGCCCACTGGAAGGTTGGGGGAGGTTCCTCTTAAGGCACGCCCCTGTTGCCCTTCACTTGTACCGCTTTCATTTTTCCTGCGTGTGTAGCATTACGAACTTGCTGCCTGCGTCAGAGTTGTTTTTCTCTGATGTCACTTCCGGGCCCCATGCTCATGTTGATGAAGATTTTTAAAGAGGCACAGGGGGCGGGAAAGGGAGGGTGTGAGCGTGGCATGGGGGGGAGAGAGAGGTTCTGGAGCCCCCGCCAAGTCGGCGCCAAAAGCACCAAAAATTAAAGCATTCACTCAAATAAAATCAACAACTGAAAGTCTAAATTGGAACGAACGCAGGTATGGTTAGACTCAGTTAGGGCACTGGTCTTTGAACTAAGGGCCACTGCGGGAGTGGACTGATGGGCACGATGGACTACTGGCCTGACCCAGCAGCGGCAGTTCTTATGTAATCTAAAGTAACTGTGTCTAGGGTTACAATTGCAGTTGTAAGCTTAAGACTTAGTGGGCAAAGACCTGGGGAGCCGCCGCAGGAGCGGACTGCCGGGCACGATGGACCCATGGTCTGACCCGGCAGGGGCAATGCTTATGTTCTTAGGCCTGATTTTTATGTGGTCTTTTTTGCCCACTAAGCCTGGCGGTTAAGTTCTAAATATGGGGACAAGCGGTCACTCCCCTTTCCTAGAGCACCCCCAATATCGCCAGCATTTTTTTGGTGCTAACTGGACATTTTCAATGGCAATAACCAGTTAACCATTATTCCAGGTACATTAAAGTTAGATTGAGAGCCCACCAGGGACAGAGAATGTACCTGAATATAATGTGTACTAGTAGCACTATAGAAATGAGGAGTAGTTGTAGTAAATGCCATTGAAAATGACTGGTTATCTGCTGAGACCCGAGTTAACTGTTTGGCTGCCATTCAGGGCTGGTTAAGAACATAAGACTAGCCTTACTGGGTCAGACCAATGGTCCATCAAGCCCAGTAACCTGTTCTCACAGTGGCCAATTCAGGTCACTAGTACCAGGCCAAAACCCAAAAAGTAGCAACATTCCATGCTACCAATCCAGGGCAAGCAGTGGCTTCCCCCGTGCCTCTCTCAATAACAGACTATGTACTTTTCCTCCAGGAATTTGTCCAAACCTTTCTTAAAACCAGCTATGCACTCCGCTCTTAACTTGCTTTGAATATCGGCTGGCTTGTTGTTAATACTATTTTAAAATATGTTTCAAGCACATTTGCAGTTTGCAGGAACTGTTGGTAAGTAAGCAAGCTTCTGATTGGCTGCCTTAATTCCTGGCGGTAGAATGTTGACAAGATTTCGGCTGTTGGAACCCAAGCACAGTACCGGGTAGAGCTTTGGATTCTTGCCCAGAAATAGCTAAGAAGAAAAATTTAAAAATTTAAATTGAATCAGGTTAGGCAGACTGGATGGACCATTTGGGTCTTTATCTGCCGTCATCTACTATGTTGCTATGTAGGAACTGTTTTCCTCCTGCGCCACAGTTCAGTTTAGTCAGTTGGTGATCTGATGTGAAAACAGGAAGGAAGTGTGAATTTAAGCTCCTGTCAGGGAGGTAATTGTCGGAAGACAGTTGTGGTGAGAGTGTGTTTAGGATAAATAGGGAGTGCGTGTGAGGAATTAAAGTGAGCTAGCATTGAAAAGTATATTAAAACAAATTTGCATAGAATCGTATATGTGAATTCCAGCAGATTTTTAGGCTCAGAACTATTTGTACTGCAAGAAACATATCTTGTAATACAAACATGTCACTATATACTGGTTGAGTAAAAGAACTCTGGAAAAAAAAAAAAAAAAAAGGTAAACCCTGTTTGTCCTAGAGTTGGTGAGAGTGTTTTATGTATACCATGGACCTATTATTAATAATAATAATAATAATAATAACTTTATTTTTGTATACCGCCATACCCAGTGAGTTCTAGGCGGTTCACATTAATTTAAACATAGTTACATATAGTTAAGTATTAATTGAACAGAGTTGCAGGCAACGAAGTAGATGGGGTTGGGGGGCAGGAAAGAGTGGATCGGGGGGGGGGGGTGGAGGCGTAATAAAGGGCGGGAGGAGGATTAGGTTCTTTGAGGGGGGGAATTAAGTGTCCTGGCCTTGGAAGAGGTGTGTTTTGAGTAATTTTCTGAAACTGAGGTTGGTGGGAGCATCGAGGATTAATTGGGCTATCCATGGGTTTAGTTTGGCGGCCTGGTAGGCGAAGGTTTTGTAATTAATGTAATTGTAACAGCACCAACATAAGTCAGACTTGTAGCAGACATGCTCATATTCTGATTTTCTTTTTTTTTCTATTCCAGAAGTAAAGAACTCGTACTGTGGAACAGTCCCATTTATTTCCTCCCACACAGGCACATGCAACCATGTTGTTAAGTAGGATGAAAATTAGAGTGAACCATCAGCCAAGCTAGCAGACCCATTGACTCATCATTCGCCTGTACTTTACAGTAAGTCATGAGAGTTTAGAAAACCCAAGTGGCTAAAATTGTTCTCTCTACTTCACAGCTTACGTACAATGCTCTAGTGACACAATTCTACCTTGAAACAGATGTGCTCAGCAGAACGAGAACATGTAAGATATTTGAACTGACTGAGAAACGGCAGACATGAAACATGGAGCTTATTCAATTTTCTCATATAAGGAGGGGGGGAGCAGAAAGACGGCCACTACAGAGAGGGCCTAACTCCATACTTGAGATAAGAATCTCAACAGCTGTCCAATCTTTCATCCGTCTTTATGAAGGAAAAAGCTCAGAGCAGATGAGCTACAGATGTTGTACTGCCACTGTTGCTTGATCCTGTTAATAGGAAGACAGATTGCTACCCCCTTGCTGAGACGTTTTGTTACTTTTCCCAAGCATTGTTATTAACCTCCCTAAATCTCATGTAGTACCAAGCATGTGTTATTAATCCATAACATGAGCAACAGACCAACACTAACAAACCTAGAAACATAATGGCAGATAAAGGCCAAATGGCCCATCCAGTCTGCCCTTCCACACCATCCACCATCCACATCTTCTCCCTATGAGATTATATAGTGACTAGTGTTTAAGCCCGTTACATTAACGGGTGCTAGAAAGCAGCCCCTTTCCCTCTCCCCCTCCAGTTCCTCCCTGACTCCCCCTCCCAGTTCCTCCCCTTCTGTCTCCCCTCCCCCAAGCAAAGCTGTCTGCCTCCCAACACACCCCTCCCCCAAAGCAGCCTCCTTTCCCTCTCCAGTTCCTCACTGACTGTCTCTCCGTGGCCCCCCTTCTGTCTTCCCCCCCAAGCAAAGCTGTCTGGCTCTCAGCACACCCCTCCTCCACAGCAGGCCCCTTTCCCTCTCCCCCTCCAGTTCCTCCCTGACTGTCTCTCCGTGGCCCCCCTTTTGTCTTCCCCCCCAAGCCAAGCTGTCTGCCTCCCAGCACACCCCTCCCCCCAAAGCAGCCTCCTTGCCCTCTCTCCCTCCAGTTCCTCCCTGTCTCTCCATGGCCCCCATTCTGTCTCCCACCCCCCAAGCAAAGCTGTCTGCCTCCCAGCACACCCCTCCCCCAAAGCAGCCCCCTTTCCCTCTCCAGTTCCTCCCTGACTGTCTCTAGTCCCTTGCTGCCCCCCCCTTCCCTTCCCTTCCCACGGCCCTGAGAAACGTGCAGACTCTAGCAGCAGCTGCAGCACTCTAAACACGCTGCTTCGCGGCCTTCTACTGCCCTAATTTGCTCTGCCATGTGTTTAGAGTGCTGCGGCCGCTGGAAGTTGCTGCCCGACGCCCGGTTCCTTTGGCCTGACCAATGGGCGCCTCCTTCCTCCTCCTCCCCCCCCCCATCATGGCTCCCCATGTCCCAGCTCTCTCAGTGAGTGAAGGTGGCTGCCGCTGCCGGCCCAGCGCCCGCAGCCGCAGCCACGCCGTCATGGTGTTCCAGAATCGAGAGGCGGGAGGAGGAGAGGAGCGAGAGCGGAGCCACAGCGCTCACAAGACCGAGCACTCGAGAGGGAGATGGCTGGAGTTCGCAGAGGATCCACCTCCTTTGGCGGTGAGTGACAGCGAGGGAGGAGTTACTCCGTGTTCTGGCCTGCCTTTGTGTTCGAAAATCGAATTCGGCACTGAGGCACACCTCACGGCACCAGGAATCACAGAGTTTCAAAAGCGCATGCGCGCTCTAGGGTTTTATTATTATTGATTATAGGTTATACAGTCATGTGAAAAAATAAGGACATCTCATTAAATATTCAGTTCTTTCTTAAGAAATGTTCACATATCGATGTCAAATCTTTTTTTTTTTAATTTATCTCTGGATAAATTTTTTCCCCGTGTCAATCTCTGAGAAATGAAAATCATTTGTCACCTCAAAGCAACAAGGAAGAACTTTGTTAACATCCAACAACATCAGAACTTTGTCCTTTCTCCACTCAAGCCCTAAAGCACAAGAGGCCTACCTTTCTTCTGCTGGTTATACCCCTTTCTATTCCTTCTGATCACAGCTACTGCCTTTGTGGCATTGTTTTGTCACCTTGAGATCCTCAGACACCCCAATCTCTCTCCTCCTATTTCGTACATCTTCTTTGGGATTTCTCCATTTCTTCGCATTAAATTTTAACTGCCGGACCTTGACCATTCTTCTAATTTTCAGAGTTCTCTTCTCATGGTTTCTACTCCCTCCAAGGTATCCACTCTATTGGTTATCTTCTTGTCATCTGTATAAAGGCAAACTTTCCTTTCTAACCCTCTCACAAATATGTTAAACAGAATCAGCCTCAGAACCAACTCCTGAGGCACTTCACTACTCACCTTCCTTTCCTCTGAGCGAATTCCATTTATCACCACCCTCTGTCAGTCAACCAGTTTCCAAACTAGTTCATCATTTTGGGTCCTAAATTCAGCCCTCTCAGCTTATTCAAGAGTCTTCTGTGAGGAACCCTATCAAAGGCTTTGCTGAAATCCAAGTAGATTATATCTAATACATATTCTTTATCCAGTTTTTCGGTCATCCTGTCAAAGAAATCAATCATCAGTTTTGCAGGATTTTTATTTGGTATCAGTAGAGGCTCCTTATTTTTCCTACCACCAATCTGAGGCTTATTCCCATTTCTTCCCTGTCTCCACTTTTGTGAAGAGAGACCACATCAGCTCATCTCCAGTCTTGTGAAACCTCTCCCATATCTAAAGATCCACTAAGATTTCTCTGAGCTCCAGCCCTATAGCTCATCTAAAATATGTGTTTTGAAAATAGTGATTTGGACGTTTTAAGCAAGAAAAACTTCCAAATGTCGGATGGTTTTCTCTTTTGAAAATGAGCCCTATAGACAACCAATGCAAGGAATTGCATATCAGGTAAAGGTTTTGCATTGGAAAGGAGTGAGCAGTCATAAGGTAGAAATGGGTGACTAAAGAAGATCAGAAGGAAATAGATCTTGGCAGAAAGGGGAGCAGTCAAATGGTGATGGAGAAAAAAAATTGAATTGAAGAAATCTTAGGTGAAAGGCAATCGATCTTTGGCTATGGGAAAGATGGAAGTTGAATGAAGTCTGCAGTTTAGCGGCGGGAAAGGAAAAGTGGACAAACTAGATGGACCATTATCTGCTATCAGAATCTGTGTGTCAATGTTTTAATGTCTGTGGTTAGGAAACACATCTCAAACCTGTGCGAGGGAAATTAAAATAAAGCTGCCATGTGCAGACTTGATGTAGTGTGGTCCTGACTACTATGACCCTACCAGATCCTCTTATACTGTATAAAAAAAATAAAATCAAACAATGAGAATTTCACAGTTTAAAGAGGATTTTATATCTGTCTATATCCATCTGTACTCTTGTTCTCCTTTGTCTCATTTTATTCCTTCCAGTTTTACAAAACCTTTGGGAAAGCTGAGATGAGAGAAAATGGAAATAAACCGGCCTTGTGGGAGTGTAGAGGATGTGGCCTGACCTCATGAGTCACTCTTTTGGGCAATACCCTTTTTCCTCTTAATGCACCATGGGATAGATACAGAAATGTACATTATTAAAACACATGGCTCGTTAAAGAAGAACTAAAGCCTGAAAGCAGGCCTTGAGAGATACTTTTTGAAAATCTAAATAGAAATATCTTGTGTAGAAGAGAGGACAGATTATTTTGTCCCTACTGAGTCATACAATTGTCATGAGAAATCTGTCTAGTTTTCCTATTCATATATTCCTTGCACAGAGGCTCAACCCAGTTAGGGTTATTATATGGCTCCAGAAAAAGAAGGACGGATTTAGACATCCGGGTTTTACTTCCACTGAAAGCAATGAGGACAGATGGAAGTAAAACCCAGATATCTCAATCCATCCTCCTTTTTCTGGAGCCATATAGTAACCCTAAACCCAGTGAATATGTGATAATTGTCATATACTGACAGACTGAAGAAGTTGGGGCTTTTCTCCCTGGAAAAGCGGAGACTTAGAGGAGGCATGATAGAAACCTTCAAGATCATGAAGGGCATAGAAAGAGTAGACAGGGACAGATTTTTCAAATTACGGGGAATCACAAGCACAAGGGGGCACTCAGAGAAATTGAAAGGGGAAAGGTTTAGAACAAACGCCAGGCAGTTCTTTTTCACTCAGAGGGTGGTGGATACATGGAACGTGCTACTGGAGGATGTGATAAGCAGAAGCACGCCACAGGGCTTCAAAGAGGGTCTGGACAGGTACCTGGAGGACAAAGGGATTGAGGGGTACAGATAGGAGTAGAGGTAGGTAATAGGGAGAGGATTAGAGGCAGTTACAAAATTAGTCAGGGACACTGTTCAGGCAATTAGGCCTGATGGCCGCCGCGGGAGCGGACCGCTGGGCAGGATGGACCTCTGGTCTGACTCAGCGGAGGCAACTTCTTATGTTCTTATGCTGTGCAGAACCACAGGCATAGCCCAAGACAATAGTGATATTCATTTTGAAAGAAACCACAAGAACAAGGGGACACTCGATGAAATTGAAGGGGGACAGGTTTAGAACAAACGCAAGGAAATTTTTTTTCACACAGAGGGTGGTGGACACATGGAACACCCTTCTGGAAGCCGTGATAGGAAATAACACAGTACAGGGTTTCAAGGAAGACCTGGATAGGTTCCTGGAGGACAAAGGGATTGAGGGGTACAGATAAGAGCAGTGGAAGATTTAGAGATAAGTGTAGAGGTAGGTATAAAATTAGTCAGGGACTGCTGCTCAGGCAATATGCCTGATGGGCCACCGCGTGAGCGGACCGCTGGGCAGGATGGACCTCTGGTCTGCCCCGGCGGAGGCGACTACTTATGTTCTTATGTTCTTATTTTGTTCAGGATTGCATGTATAGTTCAAGATAATATTGACTTCACAAACTAATATGCTGATATGGGCTGCTGGAGGCAACTTATTAATTTACTATATTTCAGCTGAAGGCCATGACTGGTGGAGCAGAGTTGGTAAGAAAATCTGACAAGAATTTGGGAGCACGCATCTGCATTCGTGATAGATGCGATCACAGGCATCACTCCAGTCCATATAGCAGTGACACTCAGGCTTAACTCAATGACAGAGGGAACCATTTTCAATAGATCGCAGGAATCTGGAAAGTCAAAAGGTACTTTTTACCCATAGAATTTTTATCACCAGTTCTCAAAGAAAAAGTATGGGTGTATTTTCCCTTTGAAAACTATCCAGAAAAAAAGTACTCACGGAAAAATAATGCACATACTGTAATTTTGAAAATGCAAAGCTACCCAATTCTAAATGAGGTCTCACCAGAAGTCTTATACAGGGGCATTAATACCTCCTTTTTCCTACTAGAGAGGTATGGCTAGTAGGAAAAAGGAGGTATTGATGCCCCTGTATAAGACTTTGATGAAACCTCATTTAGAATATTGTGTACAATTCTGGAGGCTGCACCTTCAAAAAGATATAAAAAAAAGATGAAGTTGGTCCAGAGGTAGGCCACTAAAATGGTTTGTGGTCTTCATCATAAGGCATATGGGGACAGACTTAAAGATCTCAATCTGTATACTTTGGAGGAGAGGAGAGGGGAGATACAATAGAGATGTTTAAATACCTATGTAATATAAATGTACGTGAGTCGAGTCTCTTTCATTTGAAAGGAAACTGCAATAAGAGAGCACAGGATGACGTTAAGAGGTGATAAGCTCCTGAGTAATCTCAGGAAATACTTTTTTACAGAAAGGGTGGTAGATGCATGGAACAGTCTCCCAGAAGAGGTGGTGGAGACAGAGACTGTGTCTGAATTCAAAAGGGCCTGGGATAGACAAGTGGGGATCTCTGAGAGAGAAAGAGATAATGGTTACTGCAGATGGGCAGATTGGATGGGCCATTTGCCCTTTATCTGCCATCATTTTTCTATGTTATTCCCCCCTCCCCCCATCTTTCCTTGTCTCTCAGGTTGCTTACTTTCCCTATATGTAATATATGTGTATTATTGATTCCTATGCAGACTTTCATCTTCATAAAGATGAGCAATTTTCAGACTGCTAATTTATTGGATTAAATACCTTTTGAAAATTGCCCTCCTTGGCAGTAAATTTAGAAAGACTTTTTTTGTGTGTGTATTTTTAAGTATACATGTATAAAATGCTGCAAATAAAATTACCTATCATGTAAACGGATGACAAGAACATGCATACTTTTACAAGATACAAGTGTGGCCATGTTTGGGAGCAGATTTTGGATGGCATGTAGGAGACATAATTTATTATATGCTCACTGTCTATGCAAACATTTACAACTGCTGTCAAGCGGGTGTAAAAAGTCTTTGGCTTCATTTTAGCCACAATTTGGGGGGTTCATTTTATAAAGACACATATGTGCCTACATGTCTTTAGAAACAGGCTTTACATAGGCCTTCTAACCTTGGGGACCTTTTATAAGAACATAAGAAGTTGCCACCACTGGGTCAGATCAGAGGTCCATCACACCCAGCGGTCCGCTCCCGCGGCGGCCCATCAGGTCTGTGACCTGTGAAGTGGTTCCTGACCATGTCTGTAACCTACCTCTACATCTATCTGTAACCCTCAATCCCCTCATCCTTTAGGAACCTATCTAAACCTTCCTTGAAACTCTGTAGTGTGTTCTGGCCTATCACAACCTTCGGAAGCGCGTTCCATGTGTCCACCACCCTCTGGGTAAAAAAGAACTTCCTCGCATTTGTTCTAAACCTGTCCCCTCTCAATTTCTCCGAGTGACCCCTTGTACTTGTGGTTCCCCACAGTCTGAAGAATCTGTCCCTGTCCACCTTCTCTATGCCCCTCAGGATTTTGAAGGTTTCTATCATGTCTCCTCTAAGTCTCCGCTTTTCCAGGAAGAACAGCCCCAGCATTTTCAATCTGTCAGCGTATGAAAAGTTTTCCATACCATTTACCAGTTTAGTTGCCCTGGAGTTTTTTCATTAAGCTGGTAAAGATGAATATTGAGACTTGTCTGGAGGAGCTTTCTGATGCCTTTCCTTTTCTTCCTCCTCCTCTGAGTTCTGTGCTAGTTTGGCCTACTACATTGACCGGACAAAGCCACATCGAACATCTCCCCAACTGTTCATATCTTTTGACCCAAACAAGTTGGGGCACCCTGTTTCCAAGAGAACAATTTCCAACTGGCTGGCTGCCTGCATCTCGTTCTGCTATGCTTAGACTGGACTGGCCCTGGAGAGTCGCATCACAGCCCACAAAATTAGAGCTATGGCAGCTTCTGTTGCTTTACTTAGATCTACACCCATTGAGGAAATCTGTAAAGCTGCCACCTGGTCCTCAGTTCATACCTTCACTTTTCACTACTGTCTGGAGACTTTCTCCAGGCGGGATAGGCACTTCGGCCAATCTGTACTACAAAATTTATTTTCTTAGGCCAACACTTCCACCATCCCATCTCTGTTATCTTGGAGTTCACCCATTCGTGAGAATATGCTGCCTGCTTGTCCTGGGATAAAGCATAATTACTTACTGTAACAGGTGTTATCCAGGGACAGCAGGCAGATGTTCTCACATCCCACCCACCTCCCCGGGTTGGCTTCTTAGCTGGCTTATCTTAACTGAGAGACCGCGTGCCCTATATCGGACAGGAAGGCACTTGCACATGCGCGGTTTGGGCTATCGCGAACTTTATAAGCACTTAGCATGGTGATGCACTTTTAAAGTGGTCCGTACCAGGGCTCCTTCGGTGACGTCACCCATTCATGAGAATATCTGCCTGCTGCCCCTGGATAACACCTGTTATGGTAAATAACTGCTTTTTGGCCCTGATCAGTTGAGGACTTTTTTTTACATATGAAGAAATTCACCAGCTAATTAATCCCCCACCCCTTTTATGAAGCCGCGTTAGCTTTTTATTTTTATTTTTTTTTTTAATCACTAGCTGTGGCAGTAAAAGTTTTGACACTCATAGGAATTCTATGAGCATTGGAGCTAGCCCTGGATCAGTGGCATGAAATGCTGCTGCTGCTATTTGGGCTTTTGCCAGGTACTTGTGTCTTGGATTGGCCTCTGTGAAGAGAGGATACTGGACTAGATGGACCATTGGTCTGATTCAGTAAGGCTATTCGTATGTTCTATGTTCTTATGTACCACTGTGGCCAGTGATAAAAAATGCTAACATGGCTTCATAAAAAGGGGGGGCGGGGGGTAAGTTTGATGTTATTGTATAACTTGTTTTGTTGTATTTTTGTTGTATAGTTGAGGTATTTCATGTTAAGCCTTTGATTATGTATTAGTTTTGCTTTAAATTATCTTATCTTTCTAAATCCCTCTCTGCTCTAATAGTGGTCTATTAAGGAAGGTAATTTCCTGTCTGGTATATATGCTAGATGCTAAATGTCAATGATTTTCGTGAAAATTCAAATCCAAAAGTGCACAGAAATTAATAAGAGAAAGTATGAGACTTACATTAGTCCCCACGAATCCAAGTTAAACTCTAAAATCACAACACGTTCCTCAGTATGCCACACGTAATTAACGAATGGTAGCTGTCCTCATAGGAACTATCTTATGTGTGATTTTATCTTTAATTTTACTTTTTTACTTTTTTTTACTTTTGTCAATAGATTTATAAAGTTATAAAAGTGCTTGTGCCTAATAATTTTAGCAGCAGCAGTAGCATGAAAATAATCTAAACATTAAAGAACTTCGGTGGATGTATAAACTTAATACCATGTATCCCCATGGTCTGAATTTAACTAGTGATTGGCTAACTGTGAGTATATGAATGTAATGAAGAGTGGTGCAGTAAATGTGTGAAAGGTCCGTAGTTAGGGAGTCCATTGGTTAGGTTTGGGTCAGGTGATCAGGGTTTTTGGACTTATTAGTTCTCCGTAAACCGGGGCTTTTTTCCTTCCGGTTCATTAATTATGGATTTAGCGTTCAGCTAATACACAGCATGGCTCTGGTAAGCTTTGTAGCATTCTTTTATACTGTGTTCTATCTACTAATGACACTGGGTTTGTTAAAAATAAATGACTTTAATACCTGTTTTTTACAGCGTTCGCCTTCCCCGACCCTGATGAAAAATTGAAACGCGTCGGTGGGGAATGAACCAGACCCAGACTTTAAATAAAAGCTAAGTAATTGCTACTACATGCTACTGCTGCTGCTAAAATTATTAGGCACAAGCACTTTTATAACTTTATAAATCTATTGACAAAAGTAAAAAAAAGTAAAAAAGTAAAATTAAAGATAAAATCACACATAAGATAGTTCCTATGAGGACAGCTACCATTCGTTAATTACGTGTGGCATACTGAGGAACGTGTTGTGATTTTAGAGTTTAACTTGGATTCGTGGGGACTAATGTAAGTCTCATACTTTCTCTTAATGATTTTCGTGGTCATGATATTTTGAGTGGATGGTTCTCCAGTTCATATGACTATTTCAGGAGAGAGAACTATTGAATCTGGGCTTAAAATCATTTCATAAGTGGGAGGCACGCTGGAACATTATCCATCGTAGAATAGTTTCCACTGGCTTCTTTTAATTTCCAGGACAAAGCACAAATGTGTCAAACTGTATTCAAACAGACTTTGTTAATGGCAATGACAGTTCCAGGCTATTGACCTGACCACAAACCAATGACTGCTGTTTATGGCTCTTCTTGAGTCCTTTTAGAAATCTGAGAGCCACCATGTGTTCATGGTCCACAGCTGAAAAATGACTCAATCTCCAGATTGGTCTTGGGATCAAGAAAAAGAATATCTGCTTTTGCCTCCTTTCCACCAAGTTGTACAAAGGAAAAGTATAGAGGTTCTGGTCTTGTGCCTTCTTTTTGAAGGAAGGAGTGGCCTAGTGGAAGAGCTCTAGTAAACAGATTTTAGATATCTTTAAAAACTTATTCTAAGAAAATAAGATCTACTAACAAATAGTATGATGTGGAATTATTAGACTATAAAAAGAAATTACGGAAAATGGAAAATTTTTTGTTAAAATCAGGAAACAGCAGGATAGGGATAATTGGATACAAAAATTGAAAGAATATAAAATCTTAATTGTGGAAAAGCGAAGCAAATATTATGCCCAAAAAATTGGAGCAGTTAATATTAATAGCAGAGAATTGTTTAAACTGGTTGATAACCTATTTGATACTGAAGTGAAAAAGCTCAACTGTAGACTCCATGCCATCTGCAGACATCCTTGCAGAATTTTTTAAAAACAAAATTACTCAATTAAGATCCAGTTTTGGTTCATTGATTAAAACCAATGTAAATGCAATTGGTGGAGGGTTCAAGAGCAGATTATGAATTGGTCACAGTTTAATTCTCCAGATTGGTTTTTTTTTTATCTGTAAGCTATATATGAAGTATGTAAAATCTAATTGTAGACTAGATAATTGCCCTCCAAATTTATTAAGAAATGCGTCCTATGCCTTTAAAACTGATCTATTTAGAGATACTCCGGGTTTTGAAAAGTCATCCGGACTCCCGAACATGTCTTCAGAAGGAGGACATGACTGGGGAAATCTGAACTTCCGTAACTCTAATCTAGAGGCCTAACTTCAGGTGCCATTTATAAAATGAGGACCTCTCTTCTCTTTTTTTTCCTGTTTTAAAATCTATTTTAGACTACATATTCTAAACCACTATGATGGTAAATTCATATAGCAGTATATCAAATTCTAAATAATTTGAAACTGTAAACTGTAATTATAAAGCAGCAATACTCAGGTAATGCTCAAGAATCATTTTTATCAATTTTAACCAATGTGTATAATATTCCACAGTAGCTTAATCTTCCAATCAAAATGAAGCTTTTCATCCAGCAAAAAAAATGATGGTCATATAATTCTTAAAACTGAAAATGTGCAATGTTTTCTGCAGCTGGAGATTAAGAAACCTCTGAAGTAGAATCATCTTTGACCTGAAAATTGCAGCTGTTTCTCATCAGGTTGATGTCAGTTTCCTGCGATTTGAAGGAACTGGAATTTTCTTGGGAGAGAGGAGGAAATGATATTGCCTCTGCTGTTTATATATCCCCCCTGATAATTAGTGCACAAAATACTTGGCAACCACACAAGTGTATAAGAGGTGGGTGGTCTTAATATGCTATGGGATGTGTGGAGAAAGAGGGCAAGAGTTGACATGAGAATGTATCAACAGAGACTCCACGTGAGAGCAGAGGTGACGGACATTGCTGGTGGCCACAGAGTAGAGATTTGATCTTGGATCATTAAATTGAAGAATTAGTGAGAGGCTGGCCTCAGTCACCAATACAAGGAGGCAGAAGATGAACACAGGCAGTATCTGAAGGAAAGAGATTTTTATATAAATAATGGAGAATTCATTTTGAGGAGGTAATGTTACTGAAGTCTAGGGAGGTGAATGTCCTAAAGGTATTTCTCCTGAAATGAGCACAGCTGCTAAGTGACAGTTCTTGAAGGTGAATTTGCAGATATGCAGATCATAATGTTCACCATACCTGTAGCAGCAGGTAGAATCAGTTCTTCTGCAATGGAATGGTTTTTTTTTTTCACACTTAGCAACTCTATATGCAACCTTGTATGAGGCCAGCAGAGCATTGTTTGGTGTTGGCAAATGCTGAGAAAATGTACCTTGCTGTCCTTTTAATTCTTTTAATTTTCTGGTAAAGAAGTTGTGAGTTTTATTAATCAAGTGCGAGTGATTAGTTTCTAAATGATGCTTCAGTTGACTTTGAAGCATACAGTCTGGCGCCAAAATTTTCAAACATACT
This sequence comes from Geotrypetes seraphini, assembly GCF_902459505.1. Taxonomy (NCBI): domain Eukaryota; kingdom Metazoa; phylum Chordata; class Amphibia; order Gymnophiona; family Dermophiidae; genus Geotrypetes; species Geotrypetes seraphini. The sequence goes on along the minus strand of NC_047101.1, from coordinate 31,791,368 downwards.
ACACATTGCGGTCTTTCTTCTCCATCAACATTTGTTGACGTGAAGCCAAAGTCCAAATAACTATCGTCATTTACGATATTTTCTCTTTTTTGCACACCTGCTACTTGTTTGTGATGCATGCTCTTCATTTTGTGCTGTCATATGCTTATTAAAATTCAATAAAAATTTGTCCATTTTTAGGGTTCTGAAACAACAAATTTAAAAAATTATGTTGATCAGAACTTGACATTTACACAAAAAGATGCTTATTCAACGATAATATGAGTAAAATACTTACGTTAGTATTATTATTTTACCAATAAAGTTTGATAAATACAAGTATAACAGCTGAGTTTGCTCCAACAATCCACTGATTACTTACATTCAAATAGAGGTCACTAGCCATGCGCAAACTACTAGGCATGTGCACTAGTCATACGCATAGGGTCAAATTCTATAAACGGTGTCCCAATTGTACATAAGAACATAAGCATTGCCTCTGCCGATACAGACCATAGGTCCATCACGCCCAGCAGTCCGCTTCCGCGGCGGCCCCCCAGGTCAAGGACCTGTAGTGATCTGTTACTCAAGGGCGTTTTGTATTGTATAGTAACCCTCTAATTATACCCCTGGATCCCCTTTCCCTTCAGGAACTTGTCCAATCCCTTTTTGAAACCCAAAATCATACTCTGCTCAACCACCTCCTCTGGAAGCGCATTCCAGGTGTCCACCACCCTCTTGGCAAAGAAGAACTTCCTAGCATTTGTTCTAAATCTATCTCCCCTCAATTTTTTTGAGTGCCCTCTAGTTTTTGTTGCCCCCGCCAGTCTGAAGAATCTGTCCCTCTCTACCTTCTCTATACCCTTCATGATCTTATAAGTTTCTATCATATCCCCTCTAAGTCTCCGCTTTTCCAGGGAAAAGAGCCCCAGCTTCCCCAGCCTCTCAGCATATGGAAGGTTCTCCATGCCCTTTATCATTTTTGTTGCTCTTCTCTGGACCCTCTCGAGTATCGCCATATCTTTCTTTAGGTACGGCGACCAGTACTGGACGCAGTACTCCAGATGCGGTCGCACCATTGCCCTGTACAGCGGGAGGATAACTTCCTTGGTTCTGGTAGTGATACCTTTTTTGATAATGCCCAACATTCTGTTCGCCTTTTTTGAGGCCGCTGCGCATTGTGCCGCCGGTTTCATTGTTTTATCCACCAAAACCCCCAAGTCCTTTTCTAGGTTGCCTTTTCCCAATGTCACTCCCCCCATTGTGTAATTATACCTCGGGTTCCCTTTCCCAATGTGCATAACTTTACATTTCATTACATTGAAGCTCATCTGCCATTTATTTGTCCACTCAGTTCAGTTTGTTCAGTCAGTTTGTTCAGTTTGTAGGTGGCCAACGGCTGCCTAAACAACCAATCGGGACGCACATTAAAAAAACAAAACTCCCGAGGCAGGCTGCCTATATTGGAGCCCGCCTAAGCTCATCTAAGGCTAGGCATGGACGTGCCTTGGCCCAGAAGTAGCCTTAGGTGGGCCTAGGCAGCTGTACGCACCTCCCTAGACGAGTACAATATAGTCCAGCAAAATGCTGGCCTACATTGTAAGCAGATGCGGCCGCTGAGCTACAACAGTTACATTAAGAGCTGCTTTCTGGTTCAGGCTTCTTGCATAAGGACCAAGGAAATTTTTTAGAAGTGTAAATATGGGACTTTTTAAAATTGAATCAAAAATATAATCAAACATAAAATATATACACAGTAGTGTTTGGAATAATATGAGTATTTGCACTAAAACTGAGAGACTGATCATACTCCACAAACCCTGGCTTAACAGCAAAGTCCATACCACAAACTAATTCATTTGGAGATATTTGCCCCCTTAGCCCTTATCCAAAAAACACCACCACACACTGACTATATCATGAAATACTGTAGTTTTGGTACAGTGAAACTGGCAAAAGCCTGCCTCATTGTCATCCAATACTTTCTCAATTTCTAAAAAATCAAGGGTCCAATATTCAGCCGGCGGTGATCAGTGTTTTGCTCACTGCTGCCGGCGTTATCCCCCCCAAATTCAATGTCTGGCCATATCCGGAGAAGGTTATCATGCTGCTGTACCGGGCCATGGAGTACTGTGTCCAGCACTGGTCGCCGTACATGAAGAAGGACACAGTACTACTCAAAAGGGACCAGAGAAGAGCGACTAAGATGGTTAAGGGACTGGAGGAGCTGCTGTACAGCAAAAGATTAGAGAAACTGGGCCTCTTCTCCCTCGAACAGATGAGATTGAGAAGGGACATGATCAAAACATTCAATGTACTGAAGGAAATAGACTTAGTAGATAAGATAGGGAGAACAAGAGGGCACTCTCTAAAGTTGAAAGGGGATAGATTTCGTTCAAACATAAGGAAGTTCTTCTTCACCCAGAGAGTGGTAGAAAGCTGGAATGCTCTTCCAGAGGCTGTTATAGGGGAAAACACCCTCCAGGGATTCAAGACAAAGTTAGACAAGTTCCTGCTGAACAAGAACATGCGCTAATAGGGCTAGTCTCAGTTAGGGTGCTGGTCTTTGACCAGAGGGCCGCCATGTGAGCGGACTGCTGGGCACGATGGACCACTGGTCTGACCCAGCAGCGGCAAAATTTATGTTCTTAAGTTCCAGGTTTACAGAGTCAGCGAAAACATAGCCAGTTAAATGTAACATTCAGCACTTAACCAGCTATGGTGAACAGCATAGAGATAGGACTGGCTTCTATTTGGTCCTATTTATGCGGCTACCATGGCCAATGGAATACTAGCAAGTGCTGACTCCACCCTCCAGAATGCCCCCCAAATAGCTAAATTCCAGTTGGGTGCTTACCAGACATTTTCAGTTGCACTATCTGGTTAAGTGCCACTGAATACGACCGGTTAGCTCCAAACTAGTGATTTAACTGGCCAAAAGTGTTATCTCAGGGTTTCCGCAGTTGGCATTGTGCTTGTTGTAGGTTTCCGGGTCTCACTGCGTCTTGTCAGGTAAAAACCGATGTTTCAGCCACTATGCTGTGGCTTTCTTTAGGGTATGCTATGAGGTCTGAAGTTTGTAAATAGTGGGTTCACTGACCTGATGGGGAACAGGGCAGTCCATTGGTCACGATTTCAATTTTGGTGGGAAATCAGTTGGTCTCTTGTTTTTCCCCCATGGAATGGAAAAGTCTCTGGGTGACCAAAGCCGTTTGCATATTATATACAGGCACTTATTTTGTACCTGGGGCAATGGAGGGTTAAGTGACTTGTCCAGAGGAGCTGCAGCGGGAATTGATGTATTGTATTTGAATTATGTAGTTTTGTAAACCGCTTAACCCTTTCAGGACCATAAGGATCGTAGGCCAATTTTTGTGGTTTTGACGACATTTTTATGGTAAAAAGGGCTTGCAGATGCCAAAAAATTGATTTTTTTTGTGAAATATCATTATTTTTATTTTAAAAAAATCACACTTCTGGCTTATGGACAGTGTGGCAAGTGAATCTTCTCGTCAATCTGGCAACGACGCTAATGAATGAATGTCGGAACCAGTTTGTTTACATAAAGGCAGTATCCTATGGAATCCGTACATATCAAATTTAGAACTGTAGACTATCCCAATCACAATTGATAGGATTTTAAAGTTATGGGACAAATATGTCCCTTGGTCCTGAAAGGGTTAATGCTTTGGTATAAGTGGTATATTAAGAAAATCAATCCAATCCCTGGTTTGCAGGTCAATGCACTAACCACTAGGCCACACCTCCACTCTGAATTTAGAAGGCTAAAATTGGCAAGAACTGTTCAGCTGATGCCAGATGGGGGTCTGAAAACAAACCAACTGAAGTGTTTATGTGAAGGCATTCTTTTACAGTATTAATCTGTAGCGTCATAACAAGATGCAAGCTCTGCTTATTCTCCAGTACTACAGTACGTTAATCCTGAACCTGCTCCAGCATGCCTCACAATTGGGTACAACCTGTGCTTGGAAGGATGGGAGTAGAAATCAGGAAGTCAACAAGCGGTAGATAACAGAAATGGAACATAAGAGGACATGACTCCTCGATTAATACTGTCCAGAGAATGACTGAAGGGCTGAAATTCAACTGAAAATCTTCCTAAATATACCCCCCCCCCTCCCCATGTTACAAAACCATAGTGCGGTTTTTAGCGCTGGCTGCGGCAGTAACAGCTCTGATGCTCATAGGAATTCCATGAGCATTGAAGTTGTTAATATAAAAATAAATTTCTAAGGGTAGAACTTTGGAAGAGGGAGAGATTAAACTCCACCCGGTCATGCCAGATTCACCTAGAATAAGAATTATGAATACACATTTTGTTAGTGCACATTCAGTTTCTTAGCACCTCTTTAAAAATTAATACATCAACTTAGCTTGTGTCACCCATGAATTAACATGCCTTCAGTAGATTAGCACCTATTAAAAAGTTCTAACACTCAAAATGTTTATCAAAATTCATGTGTGACACAACCAACAAAAAGATTATAAATAGGGGAAAAACCCAAATATACTGGAAATAAACCAAAAGTTTGCCCTGTGCACATCCCTACCAGGAAGACAAAGGATCAAGACTATGTGATGGGGAAGAAGCTGGAAAATGAAGGCTAAATGGAAGCCTGAGCTGATACTGGTATGAGATGTCCTGCTGGTGAATGTGGACTCTTGTACAGCACAAAAACACTGAAACAAAAAAACACAAGTGTCTGGATGGATTAAAAAAAAAAAATATATTAAAAACAATTGTTGCTTTGCAGTTGTAGTCAACTGTAGATGAGGTGAAAAAGTATACAGGAACTCTTATTGCTTTGCAACTATGATCAACTGTAGACGATGTGAGAAGATGTATTAGGACCCAAAACAGTCCAGGTTTCAGCAGCACACGCCTTCATCAGCAGTCCATATGTCCAAAGGTTACATCGAATGTACATAAAATTGTGATACTGCTAAGCATCTGGGGGGAAAAACCACAGCAGTGTGTGGCAGAGAACATCAAAGATCAAAGAGAAGAACTATGGACTCTGTACAGAGCGATCGACAAAAACCAGTCCAGAAGAGAATTGAGTCTGAAGATTGAGGACAGAATTCAGTAAATGGTGTCCAAAGTTAGGCACTGGGATGATCCATTCTAAGCTAGGATTCTACGAGAAGGACACTGGCCCAATCAAATGGAAGAAACTGCCAGTTGGGAATCAGAAGAACTTGACAGTCTTCAAGTGTTTAGAGGCAGATTTGGGACCATGAGTATTTTGTAACAGTTTGGACTTTTTTGCATGTTACCTGTGTTTTGGATTAGGTATGAGGACTGATTGAAAAGTAATGATAGAGAATGTCAGATAAAGACCTGAACAGTCCATCCAGTCTGTTCAAAAGCCACATGCATGATTAAATTGTCTTTCTTGGCATTTCTGGGTCATAGACTGTAGAAGTCTGCTTGGTACTGTCTATAAGTTCCAACTACTGGAGTTGCTGTTGAAGCTTATTCCAGCCTATCCAAACCATCATGTCATTTATGTGACATAGACTGTAAAAGTCTGCCTAGCCACTATCCTTACGTTTCAAATGATTGGAGTTTCTTTTGAAGCCCTTCCCAGCCCATCCTAAACCGAATTGCCATATACGAGACATAAGACCATGCAAGTCTTCCCAATACTGGCCTTGGTTCTTCACAGTCAAAGTTGCCATCTGAGCACCACTCGACACATCAAACAAACATGCAACCATTTAAGGTTTTGTATTTTTATAACATTCATTAGAGATCCTCTGTGTTCACTCCACATCTTTTTGAATTCTGTCAGTGTTTATGTTTCCACAATCTTCCTTGGGAGGGCATTCCAGGCATCAACCACCATCTCTGTGAAAAAGAATTTCCTGACATTACTCCTCAGTCTACTACTACCACCGTGTTTCCCCGAAAATAAGACCTACCCCGAAAATATGCCCTAGTAGGATATTCAGGGTAGGTCTTAATATAAGCCCTACCCCAAAAATAAGCTCTAGTCCTGGGATTTGCCAGCAGTTCCCCTTGCCTCCCTCCCATCCCATCCCTTGTGCAGCAGAACCCTTGAGCAAGCACCGCCCCCCCCCCCCCCCGAGCACCCGCCCCCGCTGCACAGCCGAACCCCCATCCTTCCCTCCCTCCCATCCGAACCCTGCCGACAGTGAGCGAGCCATAGTACATACCTCCCTAAGCAGCGTCAGGCCAGCAGTACTCTAAAAAGGCTGTTTTGGCCTTATCCGCCCATGAATTCACTCTGCCGCATTACTGATGATGTCATCAGTAATGAGGCAGAGTGAATTCACGGACGGACAAGGCCGAAGCAGCCTGTTTAGAGTGCTGCCGGCCCGATGCTGCTTAGGGAGGTATTTAGGGCTCGCTCGCGGTCGGTGGGGTTTGGATGGGAGGGAGGGAAGGATGGGGGGTTTGGTTGTGGGGGCAGATGCTCGCTCAAGGGTTCTGCTGCACAAGGGATGGGAGGGAAGGGAAGCTGGGCAAGCGTCCTGCTGCACGAGGGATGGGAGGGTAGGATAGAAGCTGCATATGTGGGGGAGAGAAAGGAAAGAGAAAAAATTGGGGTAAAGGAGAGGAAGGGAGAAATGATCATGTACATACCCCGAAAATAAGACCTAGGGCTCCTTTTACGAAGCCGCATTAGCGGCTTTATCGCACGTAACTTTTTAGTGTGCGCTAACCCCTGCGCTAGCCGAAAAACTACCGACTGCTCAAGAGGAGGCAGTAGCGGCTAGCACAGCGCATTAAACCGCTAACGCGGCTTCATAAAAGGAGCCCCTGGTGCGTTTTTTGGGCCTAAAATATAAGACACTGTCTTATTTTCAGGAAAACACGGTTCTACTATTAATTATTTCTATAGCACTATCAGACCCACGCAGCACTGCACAGAGTCACAAAGAGTAAGAAAACAGTCCCTGCTCAAAAGAGCTTACAATCCAAACAGCCAAGACAGACAAACAGGATGTCATGGATACAATTAAGGGGAACAAATCAGCTGGCTGGGTTGGAGGACAGAGGAGTAGGGTTAAGGATTACCATCCTACAACCTCAATTCATGTCTTCTAGTTTTATGATTTTCCTTTCTCTGGAAAAGATTTGTTTCTATATTACTTTATTTATTTAACACATTTATATACTGGCAGAAATCTAGGCGGTTTCCAATTAATATTTGTATCCTATCTCCGTTGTCCATTCTCTCCTCTAGGTACAGTATATTCAGGTCTTCCAGTCTCTTCTCACAATTCTTTTGGTGCAAGTCCCAAGCCTTTTTTTTGCCTTTATCTGGACTACTAGTCTTTTTACATCCTTGGCAAGATATGGCCTCCAAAACTGAACACAGTACTCCAAGTGGGGCTTCTCCAATGACTTGTACTAGGGCATCAACACCTCTTTTCTTCTGCTGTTGAGTCAGCTAAGCTCAAAACAAATTGGTCTTTACCAGTTTTTTTCTCCCCAGCGGATGGTGTTAAAAATGGGGTTGCTGTGTTGATACATAATCATCCGGATATAAGTTTTATCCCATCATACCGATTTACACGAAAGATGGATTAAGATTAGTTTGCTTATTAACGGGAAAGCTGTTTCGGTTTTAAATATCTGTGGCCCGAATGGAGATGACTTCAATACCATTTTGGATCCAGAATTGGATAGGGAAACTCGTTCCCTCATGCAACATTCTCTAGGATTGAATTTTTTCTCGTTAGCAAATCTCTGATGTCTTATGTTAATACGGTAGAGATAAAAGATTTTGGCATTTGATCATGCGGTTGTGCTGTTGCAGGTTAAAAGTTTATGTACAGCACGTGCATAGGGTCCTTGGAGATTTGATATTTCTCTTCTTTTGCAGGGGGGATTTTAATGTTAAAATGAGATGCAATTCAATTATTTTTTGAGTTAAACAAACCCTCTGACTCTCCTTGGCACTTTATTTGGGACTCTTTTAAGGCGTATGTTAGGGGGATTGCCATATCTCATTCTGCTTTCGTACATAAGGAAAAATATGAAGCATGTGAATAATATGGAAACTCTTATTAAGGACTTGGAGAAAACATTTCAGGAAAATCCGAGTAATTTAGAGACTTTGACCTGTTTACAAAAAGAAACCTACTCTTATAATCTTGCTTTGGCAAGGAGTGCTAGTAAACAGGTATTCATGCATCATGACACCTGCAGATGACACCAAACTATACAGCAGGGCTCAAACCAGGGGAGACTGCGAAAATCTCCAAAAGGATCTAACGCAGCTGGAAAAGTGGGCCGAAAAATGGCAAATGAGCTTCAACATAGGGAAATGCAAGGTCATGCACGTGGGGAAAAAGAACCCGATGTTCACATACAGAATGGGGGGAACACCGCTAGGGGTCAGTAACCTGGAGAGAGACCTGGGAGTGATGGTAGACGCAACACTGAAGGCATCGGCGCAGTGCGCTACAGCCTCAAAGAAAGCTAACAGAATGTTGGGTATCATTAAGAAGGGTATTACGATCAGGACGAAGGAAGTCATCATGCCGCTGTATCGTGCAATGGTGCGGCCGCATCTGGAGTACTGTGTCCAGTACTGGTCGCCGTACCTCAAGAAGGACATGGCAGTACTTGAGGGAGTACAGAGAAGAGCAACTAAACTGATAAAGGGAATGGAAAATCTCCCATATACCGACAGATTGAAGCAGTTGGGACTTTTCTCCCTGGAAAAGCGGAGACTTAGAGGAGACATGATAGAAACCTTCAAGATCCTGAAGGGCATAGAAAAAGTAGACAGGGACAGATTTTTCAAATTAAGGACCACCACAAGTACAAGGGGGCACTCGGAGAAATTGAAAGGGGACAGGTTTAAAACAAACGCTAGGAAGTTCTTTTTCACTCAGAGGGTGGTGGATACATGGAACGTGCTTCCAGAGGCTGTTGTAGACAAGAAAACATTAAATGGTTTCAAAGAAGGTTTGGATAGATTCCTAGAAGAAAAAGGGATTGAAGGGTATAGATAGGTATAGACCACTACTCAGGCAATGGGCCTGATGGGCCGCCGCGGGAGCGGACCGCTGGGCAGGATGGACCTATGGTCTGCCTCAGCGGAGGCAACTTCTTATGTTCTTATGTGACTTATGCCAATAATAACAGATGTGGACATAAACTAGCACAATATTTTAAGGCTTAAAAGAGCTCCACTTATGTGCATGCTATACAGAATAATCAGGGAGTAGTGGTCAATTCAGATTCTGAAATTATTCAATGTTTTGGGGATTTTTATCAACTTCTGCATACTTCTGAATTGAGTGAACATGTGGATCCATCTACTTTTCTTGGTAATCTTGAAAATGTCACCGTGTCTGTGGGATCTTGTGGAAGGATGTGACAAATTCAGAAATTGTTGATGCGATTGGGAATCTGGCTAGGGTCCATCTTGGAGTTTAGCGCCCAAGAGAAGGATCTGGGTATCATTGTAGACAATACGATGAAACCTTCCGCCCAATGTGCCGCAGTGGCCAAAAAAGCAAACAAGATGCTAGGAATTATTTTAAAAGGGGTGGTTAACAAGACTAAGAATGTCATATTGCCCCTGTATCACTCCATGGTGTGATCTCATCTGGAGTATTGTGTTCAATTCTGGTCTCCTTATTTCTTTTTTTTTTTTTAATTCTTTATTCAGTTTTAACTCTTGCAACAAGTGTACAATATTCAATCAGATAATTCGTACAAATCTCTTGACATTCTAACAATGATTGTCAAATGCATATAAAAAAGACCCCTCCCCCACCCATCCCATTCATCAGGAATAAACCCATTATTCCTTCCCAAGGGACCCTCAGTCACAAGGGGGCACCCGCTCAAACTCAGAGGAGGGAAATTTAGTGGTGACATCAGGAAGTATTTCTTCACAGAAAGAGTGGTAGATCACTGGAACAAACTTCCGACGCAGGTAATCAAGGCCACCAGCGTGCTCGACTTTAAAAATAAATGGGACATCCATGTGGGTTCCCTACGTGGGTCGAGCAGCACTCAGACTTAATGGGGTGGGTCAGTAGAGTGGGCAGACTTGATGGGCTGTAGCCCTTTTCTGCCGTCACCTTTCTATGTTTCTATATTAAATCACATAACATACCTCCCCATCCCCACATTAAATATAGTCCTATGTAATAAAAAGGTGTCCAAGGTATCTAATCATTAGAATATGCAATCAATGGCCCCCAAATCTTTTTGATGGCCTCCTTATTTCAAGAAAGATATAGTGGCGCTTGAAAAGGTTCAAAGAAGAACGACCAAGATGGTAAAGGGGATGGAACTCCTCTCCTCTCTCCCCCCCATGTGTAGCAGCTTTCCTCCCTCCCTCCCATCCCCTTATACCATCCCTCCTATTCCCCTGTGCAGCACCTTCAGACCACCACCACTCCACCCCCCAACTTCGGGCCTCCTAAAGTAGCAGCAGCAGTGGTGGTGGCTGGCTGGCTGAGGCACTGTGGTGAACAGGCAGCTTGCAGCTGCAGAGGGAATGCCCTGGCGGGGAAGGCCAGGAGCAGCCTGCTTCTGCTGCCTGGCCACCACTACCATTGCAGCTGCTGCTTTAGGAGGCATGTCAGGAATCACGGAATTGGTGAGTCTGATTTTTTTAGAAAGTGAATCGATTTGAACTGGGCAGTGCAATCCTACTACTGCTTAGCAAGGGCAAAGCTGCTAGAACCTAGGCATCCTCCTACCCCTGTAGCTATTTAATTAAATTAATTTTGGCCCCTTTTTTTATCAAGACGCGTTAAGGTTTTTTATCGCTGGCCAATGCGGTAAAAGCTTCAATGTTCATAGAATTCCTATGAATGTCGTAGCTTTTACTGCAGTGGAATTGTGTTTTTCATGCAATCTATTTCTGTTTCTGTAGTTTTGGAATTTTTGCCAATGTATATATAGAGTTACAGCCCTGAACTCTAAATTCTTACTTGGCATTGAAAGGACCCCTGCTGGACACCTGGTGTCTTTTCCTGTCTTAAGTCTGGACTACGAGGTCAGGCGCAAGATGTAGAAGCAGAGGGGATGCTGGGAACCAGTGATCATAATATGATCCGCTTCGACATGGATGCAGGGACACAACATCGATCTTGAACGACGGCCACGGCACTTAACTTCCGAAAAGGGAATTACGAAGGGATGAGACTCATGGTGGGGAAGAAGATCAAGAAAAGGATAAGCACTGTTAAAACGTTAGAGCAGGCATGGTCCCTTTTTAAGGACACAATCACCAAGATGCAAAATCAATATAAATCAATAAGGGATCCATAAGGAAAAAAGAACAAAGAACCGGCATGGCTCACTGTTGTGGTAGAGGAAGTGATCAGAGACAAGAAGACTTCGTTTAAGGAATGGAAAAAGTCAAAAACGGATGAAAACTGGAAAAAGCACAAACAACTCTTATGTTCTTATGTTCTAGAATGTGGAGAGATGGATTTCCCCTAGAGAAATAGAGAATTCTCATTGCACTGTCTACCTGGATATGTGACAATAAGGTTCAAGCTATAGGTGGCACCACTTCATTGGACTAACTTAACACCTCTGTGACAAGCTTTCAGACCAATGATCAAACAATGAGCTTAAATAGTGCAAGCTGTCTGCATATGTCATTAAGAGTGAGTGGGTGATACAGAAAGGGATTGAATTGTAGAGGCTTGAGGCAGGAAGCAGCTGAAAAGGTCCTACCTGGTCATAGGTGAGAAAGACAATGTCTCTATTAAATCCTTTTGTGTTAGTTTCAAAGTGTCTGATCATTTTAATTTTAAAAATTCTGTTTTTCAATACCACTGAAGTTCCTTTAAGTAGCTTCATTGAAAGAGTGATCTTCCTTTGAGAAATGTTCACCTGTTGAGATGTCTTTCTGTTTTCTGTATCAGAAGAAAATAGTATGGCAGCTTAAAATATTAGAAGTAGAATACCTAAGATATCATTTAATATCTGTTATGTACTCTAAATTTTCAAGCACGTAGTCTTAGTTATCACAAATATTTATCTCACTGAGGTAAATGATTATAACAGCTATGTGCTTGAAAATTTATCGTTATATGATTACCTCATGTGTTTATAAAGTTTATATTTGGAACCAAAATTTGTTTTGAAAGTTTGCACATTTAGAATTCTTCCACTCAGTTTTTTCACACTTCATAAAAGGTTTTTCTTTTTTTTCACAGTTGGAAGAGAGTCACTGTGGTTTATTTTCCGTGGACGATGCTTGTATCTGTAAGCGCTTTTTCCTATTTTCAGTGAACAATGAAGATTTCTAAAGCAAAAGTGGACCTTGTTACACCTGCAGGAACCAAGAGTGTTCTCTGATTCTTTCTCCGGATGATAAAACTGCTGCTTTGGGTTCGTTACATGGTAAGACACAACATCTCAGCTGGACAAAAGTGAGAGGGAAAGTTTGAGTTTAAAGAGTTTCAAAGGTAATGAATTGGCTGTAAAGCATACAGCTTATAGAGATGGGCTGTTTGAAATTACTTGGAAATTCCAATATTCCAATAACATATCCCATGTAGCTGCATGTTGATAACAAACAGAAATAAGAAGAAAAAAACTGACATTTTCTAGGTTTTTTTTTCCCATTTGCAAATAGTGCACACGTGGAGGGGCATAATCAAACACAAACGTCTAAGTCCGTTATGGGCCTAGGGCGCTAGTTGCCCAAAGTCGGCAACATCCAAAGTCCATTCTTGAAAAATACATCCAAATTTATTTATTTTTTTAATCGTCTACATCTACGTTCATCCATTTGAACATCCAGACCGCTAATCTTTATACTACATTCTCGTCCAAGTCAAAAATGCCTAGAACAAGATCTTTTGGATGTGGGAGGGGCCAGCAAAGGGATGGACTGGCCACACAGACAAGGCAACAGAGTAGTGGGGCACCTTACAGGGAACTGCTGTGAACGTCACAAAAAGGGTGCCACATAAACATCTCACGAGAACCCCCTTACAGGTCATGGTGAGTCTCCCCCCAACCCACTATACCCACCTGTCTAGGCTGCAGGTGCCACCTATATGGCAGTACAGTAGGGTTTTGGGTGCACATTTTCCAGCATGAATGCAGTGGGTTAGAGTGGCTTATGGGCCTGGGTCCTCCTCTCTATGGTTCACTAGCCCCACCCACCAGGCTACATAAGCCACCTCTGTGCAGCTCTACTAGACTTTGCTATGCCAGGTGCTAATGTTCTGGAGGCAGGTATGAATTCCTTTCATACACTACAAAACTAAGAAGGGTAAGACCCCACTTCTTCTAACAGCACTACAGGATACAAGTGCAGTCAATGATATTTTCACTACTAGACTACTGCAATGCTCTACTCTCAGGTGTCTCTGTGAAATTAATGAAAAACCAGCTGATACAAAATATTGCAGCGAAACTCATACACTACAAATCAAGAATTGACCATGTTCCACCACTGCTTATAGAAAACATTATAGCCTTACTGGATCAGATCAATGATCTATCTAGCCCAGTATCCCATCTTCATGGTGGCCAATCCAGGTCACAAGTATCTAGCAAAAACCCAAATAGTAGCAATATTCCATGCTACTGATCCAGAGCAGCAGTGGCTTCCCCATGCCTGTCTCAATAGCAGAATATAGACTTTTTCTCCAAATCTTTTTTAATACCAACTATGTTAGCCGCTCTTACCACATCCTCTGGAAAAACACGTTCCAGAGCTGAACTATTCTTTAAGTGAAACAATATTTTCTCCTATTGGTTTTAAAAGTATTTCTCTGTAACTTCATTGAGTGTCCCCTAGGCTTTGTAATTTTTGATGGAGTAAAAAAAAAAAAACAAAACCCCACAAAAAAAACCATCCACTTGACGATCTTACTGCGCTTCTTCGAGGGAGTAAACAGGCAGATAGACAAGGGTGACCTGGTCAACATTGTATATCTGGATTTTGAGAAAGCGTTTGACAAAGTCCCGCATTAACGACTAAAAATACTCGGACTGGAAAAGCGTCACGAGTAGAGTGCCGCAGGGTTCGGTGCTTGGACCCGCGCTCTTCAACACATTTATAAAGGACCTGGAAATTGGTACGACGAGCGAGGTGATTAAATTTGCAGATGAAACAAAGTTATTCTGAAGGATTGCGAAGACCTGCAATGTGACAAACACGCTCGAGAAATGGGCCACGACAAGACAAATGAGGTTATACGTAGATAAGTGTAAGGTGGTGCATGTCGGTAACAAAAATCTTATACACGAATACAGGATGTCCGGTGCGGTCCTCGAAGAGACCCCCCAGGAAAGAGACTTGGGAGTACTGGTTGACAAATCAATGAAGTCGTCCATTCAATGTGCGGCGGCGGCAAAAAGGGTGAACAGAATGCTAAAAATGATTAAGAAGATTATCATGCCGCTGTACCAGGCCATGGTACGCCCCAACCTGGAATACTGCATCCAGCACTGGTCGCCGTACATGAAGAAGGACACAGTACTACTCGAAAGGGTCCAGAGAATAGCAGCTACAATGGCTAAGGGCTGGAGGAGTTGCCGTACAGTGAGAGATTAGAGAAACTAGGCCTCTTCTCCCTTGAAAAGAGGAGACTGAGAGGGGAGATGATCGAAACATTCAAGATAATGAAGGGAATAGACTTAGTAGATAAAGACAGGTTGTTCACCCTCTCCAAGGTAGAGAGAACGAGAGGGCACTCTTTTTTCATTTTTATTTTTATTTTTTTTCAATTTAAAAGATGGGCATTTTATTGCAAAGGCTGAATATATTACTTATTCTTAGATACACCAACTGTGCGACCCCGGTATCCAGTGGGCTTTGTGTGTTGACCACGCACACGTAAACCCCAGAAATGCCACAGACCCCTGTGAGCATGGATCTTCTTCAGCCGTTTCAAGTCTTCACAGAGCTTGTTGGACACTCTCTAAATTTAAAAGGGGGTAGATTCTGTACAAACGTAAGGAAGTTCTTCTTCACCCAGAGAGTGGTAGAAAACTGGAACGCTCTTCCGGAGGCTGTTATAGGGGGGAAACAGCCTCCAGGGATTCAAGACAAAGTTAGACAAGTTCCTGCTGAACCAGAATGTACACCGGTAAGGCTAGACTCAAGTAGGGTTCTGGTCTTTGACCTAAGGGCCGCCACGGGAGCGGACTGCTGGGCATGATGGACCACTGGTCTGACCCAGCAGTAGCAATTCTTATGTTCTTATGACATAAACACACATGTATCTCCCACATTTCACTCTCCTCTTGGGTTATGTCATAAATGCAAAGTTCTTCTCTGTAGAGGGTCCTGAAACACCTGGGCAAGTGGTTTTCCACAGTTATCTCTAGAGGAGAACTGTGCAGGGGGCATTTTAGTTAATTTCCTTTTCAGAGATCCAGGCCTTGTAGTGTGATGAAGAGTCCTTATCTGGCACAAATGATGGTGAGGGAGTATCACCAGTATGGCGGGGTGGGGGGGAGGGTCAATGAATTATTAGTAAGACCAGGGAGAGTCAGCCGTCTAATGTTCTAACATTCCTTTGTGCTAGCCTATGCTAAGGTAAAGATGGTATTAGTATGCTAAGTCAAACATCTGTTTGCTCATGGGGATGTACTGGGGAGAACTTTAAGCCCTTTGGTACTAGGGGAAGACAAACCAAAAAAAGGAGAGGCAAACCCTATGGAAGGCCAAAGGTAAAGACAGAAAAAGAAGTAATGGTGGAGCAATGGGTTTGTGATATCACCACTTCTCCTTAAGAACACTTCTCACAATATCAGGTCCACCTTAAAACCCCTAGTACTGCCCAAGGGAGAAGTGACACAAGAGGGGTGGAACTAGGAGGGCATGGTTAAGGAGGACCAGAGGGAAGCAGTGGCACCCACTGCAGATGCCTCCACCCTGAAGCTGAGAAAGTGCAACCATTACGTTCAGGGTAGGCCAGGTTCAGCTTGGAACCTTGTCGAGTTTACGTCTTGTTTTGACCAGGACCACTGCAGGCCAGCCATATGGACCTGCTAGATACTGCAACAGTTTTTCTGCAGACACCAGTTCTTGCCTTACTTTCACCAACACTTCTTAACGTTTTGACTCAAGTGCAAGTGTTCATGGTGTCAACATTCAAGACAGGTTTTATTTATATCTCTGACATTGAATGAATACTGACCTGGGCCCCTGAAGAAGGCCTTTTGCCAAAACACAGACTGTGTAGGGTCCGTATTACATCACACGCCAGTTATTCATAAGTGGAGATCATTTTATTTTCACAGTTTTTATTTTATTTTACTTGTCTCAATAAATGCCTTGTCAAGATCATTGCATTCCACATTTTTTTCTTTTGTGTTTGCAAACAAATTTAACCAGTCTGAGTCTAGCTACATCATATGATCACCTTCCTTAAGAGAGAAAAGCATATAAAACCCTTGCTTAGAAAATGAGGTTAATCCTGAGCACTTAGATATCTATCTTCCTTTCAGCCGTATAGGGTACCATGCCTATATGTTTGCCTTTGGAGGGTAGTATCCAGCTTCTGCTAGAATTTGGGCAATTTCCTTTCACTCTGGAAAAGCTAGGTGGCATAGGCCAGGTCAGAGGTTGCTATTTTCAAGTTGAGTATACAGTAGTCCCTTTTGTTCCTTTTGAATTTAGATAGGTCACAAAAGTGGATATGAGTCACAAAAGTGATGCAGCATATCTAGGGCACAGGTGTCAAACTCAAGGCCCACGGGCGGAATCCAGCCCGCCTGGGAGTTTTATGCAGCTCGCGGTCCAATATCCCCGGTGTTATCTTGTGGCCGGCTCCTTCCTCCTCACAGCCGCAGTGTGCACAAAGCAGTGTGCAGTGGCTCCTCGTGCCTCATCCAGAAGCATTCCCTCTGATATTGCGATGTCAGAGAGAAGGCTTCTGGTTCAGGCGCAGAACGTGTGAGGAGCCTCTGCACGTGACTTCATGCACACTGCAGCTGTGAGGAGGAGGGAGCCAGCCACAAGATAACACCGGGGGCATCGGACCGTGGGCCGCATAAAACGGCCAGGTGGGAGCCGGCCAGAAGGTAAGACACCCGCTGGAGGGAGGCATAGCATGGAGGGAGGGAGACAAAGGTAGGGGGAATGATTTTTATTTTCAATTTATTGTTTGAATTGTGTCAATTTTGAGAATTTTTATCTGCTGTCTATATTTTGCACTGCTCAAGAAGAAATACATTTGTTTCTTT
The DNA here is from genome assembly GCF_902459505.1 of Geotrypetes seraphini. NCBI lineage: Eukaryota > Metazoa > Chordata > Amphibia > Gymnophiona > Dermophiidae > Geotrypetes > Geotrypetes seraphini. The sequence goes on along the minus strand of NC_047101.1, from coordinate 31,774,198 downwards.
TTCTCTGGGGATTGTATTGCATGCAGTCTTGAATCTTAGGTTTTCTTTTTTATATATTAGTACTTTTAGGGCTCCTTTTATGAAGGCGCAGTAGAGGTTTAACACGCATAATACCGTGCGCTAAACAGCCGGCCGCGCTAGCCTCCTCTTGAGAGGCGGTAGTTTATTGGCTAGCACGGGGGTTAGCGCATGATGAAAAGTCACGTGCGCTGAAGCCGCTACTGTGGCTTTGTAAAAGGGACCCTTCGTTTTTAGTACCGTGTTTGCATAGGGGTTATCTGTGTTCTGGTAGGAATGAATGTTGAGAAACATACAGTGTGCTTTGTGTAGTTTAATTTTGTGGTTAACCATTATGTGTTAATGAGACTATATGAGAAAAAAGAATGGAAAAAATGGTGTTATAATTAGTACTATAATGGGGCGGGGTCTGGGGTGGAGATTGGGTGGTCTGCCCACGACGTAACCTGTATTTTGGAATTTGGCTCCTTAATGTGATTGAGTTTAACATCCCTGATCTAGGGCATCAAGTTACAAAGAAGTCAAGGAGGCAGATGCCTTGGTCTTCACCAACAAGAGTTTGCAAGCACTTTGAAGGTTCAGGTGTCCTTATAGGCAGTGCCCAAATCTCTTTCCAGAAGATGTCAGGACAGAGGCCTTATCTCCATTGCATTTCTACTCTAAGCACTTAAGTTTGGGTATTTAGGCTCGGAAAGTCTTTATCTTTGGCACAAGAGTCATGAGAGCTGTCATGGTTTGTTTGCCTGGTCTAGATGGAGCTTGAGACTCGTGCGGCATAGATAATAAGATGAAATTTAAACATACCTTTTAAGTTCTTTTCCTTAAGCCCTGCCAGAGCAGTCTAGAATATCATACCCCCAACCCCCAAGGGAAGCCACTGCACTGAATGTACAGACTGACAGTCTCAGAAGAATGAGCAGTGAGGGCCAGATTCTCTAAATGTCATCTAACCACACCTAACTTCTCAATTCACATGCAACCTAAATTTGTAATTAAAAAAAAATGATTTTAATGGGCTTTTTAAGTTGCACATGAATTTTAGTTGGGCATCGCCTAGGCACCATTTATTTGGGGCTAATTTTACTCATGGGGGTTTTATCATCTTTGGGTTACTGACCAAAGAAGGAGGTTTTCAGCTGCATCAGATTTGTTTTGGAAGAAGTGTGAGAAGCTTGAAGAAAAACTATTTTAACCTGAGTTCTTAGCTTTGACTTAGACATTCAGAAGACTGAATTCAGAATTAGCCCCCTGCAAGTGGAATGAAGTCAGCTGACATTTCTCATTGTCTCCACCTGCTGACATAACTTACACATCTGGACTTGTCTATTTAGACTCAAGGAAAGGACATTAATAAGTATGTGTAAATTTTGCATTCCTATTTTGCAGCAAAATGGTCAAAACCACGTTGGAACGTGAAAATTTCAGTGATTACAGTTCCAAAAATACCAGTCACATTGATGAGAGCTCAAGCTGTACCTCAGAATCCAGTGACCATGAGAAGCTTGACGAGGATGTTGGCACAACGTAAGCAGACACCTCTCCTTTTTATTAGACTCTCCTTCCACTATCTTGTTGGCCTTCCTTGCAAATATTTTAGCACATTTCTTTGCTAATTAAGCTCATGTCACTTTCTTTTCAGAGCATAAATTTATTTCTGCCTGTCTAGAAGGAAGTTATCAACATTAGGATGTTTTATTTTACCTTTAGCATCAGTTATTAGTAACTAGGTCTCATTGTATAAAATGAGACCTCAACTAAAATAGCACAAATTAGAGGTAAGGGAAAGAGAATGTGGGATGTCATATATCGCCTTTCTGCGCTTACAATGAAAGTGCTTTACATCTTCATTTACATGTGCACCGCCGTCCGTCTCATCTTTGGCTTGAAGAAATGGGAACACATAACCCCTTTCTACCACAAGTTCTATTTAAGTTCTCATGCATCTGCTACAAAACAGTATTTGGTATGTCACCAGATTATCTTTACCCACACTTCAACCTGAATTACAATAATAAGAGCTCCCGCAGAATAAACCTGTTCGCTTTTCCCTCATTGAAATCGTGTCATCTTAAAAGATTCTTCGAAAGAACCTTTGCTTTTCAAGCGGCCAAACTAAATTCATGGCTCACCCAAATTGTACTAGATGCCTCTTCATATCTCAACTTTACAAAGCAGATCAAAACTCAACTCTTTAACAAACCAAATCCTTAACGCACTCCACCACTTCCTTAACATACTCCACCACTTCCCTTCCCTTTCTTTTAAGATTGTTGCTCCCCCCTCCTTAAAGCTTGTATGCATCTGTCTCCTCTTAAATTCATTGTATATACTTACTGTATGTACTGTATATAATCTTTTCCCTCACTTAAATCATAAACGTATAACTAGTTTGACTTCATGATTGCTTTGTTATGTTCCTCAATTTCAACTGCATTGTCTGTATTTCATCTAACTGTTGTGAACTGCCTAGAACTCCCTGGGCATGGCGGTATACAAACATAAAATTATTATTATCTTCTCTCCTCCTCCAAACCCACTACCTGCTCCTCTGATCCAATTCCCACCCACCTACTCACTGTTATCTCTTGCACTCTCATCCCTCCTATCTGTTTCATCCTCAAACTAAACTAAACTAAACCTTGGGTTTATATACCGCACCATCTCCGTAGACGCAGAGCTCGGCACGGTTTACAGGAAATAGGATGAGAGAGGAACTCCAGTGGAGGGTTTAAGAATTAGGTGTAAAAGGGTGAAGATGGTGGGAGAGGCCTAAGAGGGGGAAGTGTTACAGTTTTGAGAATAGCCAGGTTTTTAGGTGTTTACGGAAAAGTTGGAGGGAGCTTGAGGTTCGGAGCGGGGAGGTAAGGTTATTCCAGATCTCAGTGATTCTAAAGGGGAGGGATGACCCAAGTTTGCCTGCATGAGAAATACCTTTTGTGGAAGGGAAGGATAGTTTAAGAGTTTGGGAGGATCTGGAGTTTGGGAGGATCTGGAGTTTGGGAGGATCTGGAGTATCACTATCACTATCACTCACCACTGCAACTGTTCCCAATGTCTTCAAACATGCCTTAGTTACACCTCTCATCAAAAACCCCTCACTAGACCCCCACATGCCCCTCCAACTATCACCCCCATCTCCCTCCTCCCCTTCTTATCCAAGCTTAGGATGGTTACGCTGTATATCAAGCTTAACTAAACTTGAAACTACTTGAACATGCTATTCACTTCTTTCATCTCAAGCTAAACTCACTTCAGACAGGCTTTTTCCTATTGCATTCCAAGGAAACTGCTCTTTTTAAAGTCTCCACTGACCTGTTCCTGCCCAGATCCAAAGGCCTTTGCTCTATCTTCATCCTTCTTGATCTATCTGCTGCTTTTGACTGTTGATGTGCTGTCCTCACTGGGATTTCAGGGCTCGGTTCTCTCCCATCGAACTTTCAGTGCTTACGATGGTGGATCCTCCTCCACTGCTATCCCACTATCAATCGGTGTAGCTCAAGGCTCTGCCTTGGGACCTCTCCTTTATGCCATCTATACCTGATCTCCTCCTATGATTTTCAGTATCACCTCCCAGATCTACCCCTCCACAGGAATCCAGGCCCAAATCTCAGCCTGCCTGTCTTAAATTGCTCCCTGGATGTATCACCACCATCTAAAACTGAATGTGGCTAAAACTGAGCTCCTTATCTTCCTGCCTAATTGCACCTCCCCCCCCCCTCCATTCTCTACTTCTGTGGACAACACTCTCCTCCTCCCTGTCTTGTCAGCTTGCAACCTCAGAGTTATCTTCAACTCCTCTCTCTTTCTCCGCTTGTCGCTTCTCTATTAGCTTCTTCCTCTATAACATTACCAAGATTCGACCTTTCTTTTCTATCAAGGTAAGAAACTTATCTTCTGATGTCCTCTCTGTCTGTCCAAATTAGATTGTAAGCTCTTCTGAGCAGGGACCATCTTTTACATGTTAAATGTACAGCGCTGTGTATGCCTTTCAGAGCTATAGCAATGACAAATAATAATAGTAGTGGTTATATGCCCAGTGACACAAGGATCTGCTGGTTTTTAGGCTACTCCTCCACGCCATAGAATGGAAGCCCACACTGAGAACATCTCTTAGTTGGTTATAATTTGCAAATCTCATTCTTGTGCTGTCTCTCCTTTTCACTTTTTTGCCTCTGTCAAATCCAAGTTTATTTATACTTTGATAGACCAGCCATCGACAGGTATCTGGTCGGTTTACAATGCTAAAAGAAGATTTAAAATAGTTAAAATAAAAATAGGGTAGTATATGGGCAGGACAAAGACAACGGGGAAGACGAGGATTGATACAGGAGGTGCTCGGGGAGGGAAGATTAAAAAATGCATCGAAGTTAAAATAAAAATTAAAGGGGTGGTGAGAAGGGGAGGGGAGATCAAACGGGGAAGAAAATAATTTGCTCATAGACACCTGTGCAACTGCCTAACCCTATCTGCTTTTTTTCCCAATCCAGATGGTACCAAACATTCATGCATTTGATAAAGGCGAATATTGGCACTGGATTACTGAGTCTTCCCCTGGCGATAAAGAATGCGGGTATTGTGGTAAGATTTCACTACTTCACAAGCAACAAGCTCAGATGTTATTTTTTATTTCTGTGGTGGCCTTCTTGGTAGCTCTCAGTGAGTCAGCTATTGCCAAGTACTGTATATTTGTGGGCACTCGTACCACAGTTATATGAACAAGAATTTAAGGTTACAATATTTCTTTAAGCCTTTATTTCAGCAATTTCTGGCAAATTCTATATAGTCCGCCTAACTTTTACGCTAGGTTTTACTAAGCAGCATAAAAGCATTTTACCAAGGGCTGGTGAGATAAATGCTCTGACGCTCATAGGAATTCAATGAGTGGCAGAGCATTTACCTTACTGGCTCGTGGTAAAATGCTCTTATGCTGCTTAGTAAAACCTAATTGGTTAATAGGCACTGATAACTGGCACTTAATATCTCATAATTACCATTAATTGGGAGCCCATTCTAAGCATTCACCATCCTTTCCGTGAAAGAGTATTTTCTGAGGTTACTTCTGAATTTATCCCTTCTCACATTAGAAACATAGAAAGATGACGGCAGATAAGGGCTACAAGCCCATCAAGTCTGCCCACACTATTGACCCACCCTTTTAAGTCTACTGACCCTCTTAAGTATAATTGCAATTATACTGCCACTCTACTGACCCTCTCTTTCAAGTCTATACCCTATTGATCCTATCCCTTGGCATGACTCTCGTAGGGATCCCACATGGGTATCCCATTTGTTCTTGAAGTCTGGGATGCTGCGTGCCTCGATCACCTGCACTGGAAGTTTGTTCCAATGCTCAATCACTCTTTCCGTGAAGAAGTACTTCCTGGCGTCTCCATGAAACTTCCCTCCCCTGAGTTTGAGCGGATGTCCTCTTGTAGTCGAAGGTCCCCTGAGAAGAAAGATATCATCCTCTACCTCGACCCGTCCCGTGATGTACTTAAATGTCTCAATCATGTCTCCCGTCTCCCTACGCTCCTCGAGACTATAGAGCTGCAGTTTGCTCAGTCTTTCTTCATACGGAAGACTCTTTAGCCCCGAGACGATCCTGGTGGCCATCCGCTGAACCGACTCAACTCTGAACACATCCTTACGGTAATGTGGCCTCCAGAACTGCACACAGTATTCCAAATGAGGTCTCACCATGGCTCTGTACAACAGCATCATGACTTCAGGCTTCCTGTTGACGAAGCTTCTCTTGATACAACCCAACATCTGCCGTGCTTTAGATGAAGCCTTCTCCACTTGAGTGGCAGCCTTCATGTCGGCACTGATGATTACTCCTAAATCTCGTTCTGCCGTAGTCATGGTTAAAGTTTCTCCATTCAGGGTGTAAGTTCTAAATGGATTTCTGTTACCGAAATGCATGACCTTACATTTTTTGGCGTTGAAGCCAAGCTGCTATATCGAGGACCAACTTTCTAAAGTACGCAGGTCCTGCTCCATGGTATCCTGTAGATTGTAGCCGTTTACTATATTGCATAGTTTGGCGTCATCAGCGAATAAGATTACCTTACCTTGAAGCCCTTGAGTCAGATCCCCAATGAATATGTTGAAGAGGAGTGGGCCCAGGACCGAACCCTGCGGCACTCCGCTTGTCACCTCCGACACTCTAGAGAGGGTACCGTTAACCACCACCCTCTGAAGTCTGCCACTAAGCCAATCTTTAACCCATGCAGTTAGAGTCTCTCCCAGCCCCATCGATTTCATCTTGTTCAGCAGCCTGCGGTGTGGGACGCTGTCAAAAGCCTTGCTGAAGTCCAGGTATACGACGTCCAAGGACTCTCCTGAGTCCAGCCTTCTTGTTACCCAGTCAAAGAAGCTGATAAGGTTGGATTGGCATGACCTACCCTTGGTGAATCCGTGTTGACTGGGATCCCGGAGATTTCCCTCGTTCAGGATCGTATCTAATTTATGCTTAATTAGAGTTTCCATGAGTTTACACACTATTGAGGTGAGACTCACCGGTCTATAGTTCGCAGCCTCAGCCTGGCAACCCTTTTTATGCAGAGGAACGACGTTGGCTGTTTTCCCGTCCAACGGAACTTTCCCCGTACTTAGTGAGAGATTGAAGAGCACTGCCAACGGTTCCGCCAGAACATCTCTCAATTCTCTGAGCACTCTTGGGTGTAAATTGTCTGGTCCCATGGCCTTGTTTACCTTGAGTCTTGCCAGTTCGTTGTAGACATCCCCAGGTGTGAACTCAAAATTCTGAAACAGGTCTTCCACGTTTTGTTTTGCCTTCAACTGTGGTCCGTGTCCCGGTGCCTCGCAGGTGAAGACTGAGCAGAAATATTTATTTAGTAGTTCGGCTTTTTCGGAATCCGCCTTCGCGTAGTTTCCGTCCGGTTGTCTAAGGCGTACTATACCGTCTGTGTTCCTTTTCCTATCACTGATATACTTAAAGAAGGATTTGTCCCCTTTTTTAATGTTTTTTGCCAGAGTTTCTTCCACTCGAAGTTTGGCCTCCCTAACTTCTGCTTTGACCGCTGCAGATCTGGTCTTATATTCTACTTTAGTTTCTCTACTCTGTGCACGTTTGTAGGAAAGAAATGCTTTTTTCTTCTCTTTAATGAGGTGCGAGATCTCCTCAGTGAACCATTGGGGTTTGTTGTTTCTTTGCCGTTTATCTACCGATTTTATGTATCGATTAGTTGCTTCGTGTATGGATGATTTCAGATATGACCACATAGTTTCCACATTTCCGGTCTCTGCTTGGTCTTGCAGAGTCTGATGAACGAAATCTCCCATGCGTGCAAAGTCGGTGCCCCGGAATTTGAGTACCTTTGTTTTTGTGATTGATTTAGGGAATCCTTTCCCAAGGTTGAACCATACCATGTTATGGTCGCTGGAGGCTAGCGTATCTCCCACCGAGACCTCTGAGACACTTTCCCCGTTGGTGAGTACGAGGTCTAGGATCGCCTGGGCCCTAGTGGGCTCAGTTACCATCTGTCTGAGATGTACTCCTTTTATGGCGGTCAAAAGCCTTCTGCTGCTGCTGGTTGTTGCTGAAAGTGTGTTCCAGTCTGCATCAGGCATGTTGAAGTCCCCTAGCAGTACAGTGTCGCCCCGTAGAGTGATATTCTCAATGTCTTCAATTAATTCTGCGTCCTTGTCTTCCAGTTGTCTTGGGGGTCTGTATACCACACCAAGATACAGGCATTTTTTGCCACCTCTTGCCAGGTTTACCCAGAGGGACTCCCCGGTATACTTGACATCTGTGATCCTGGCGGTTTTGATGTCCTCTTTAATGTATAGTGCTACCCCTCCACCTAACCTGCCCTCTCTGTCCTGACGTAGTAAATTGTACCCCGGTATAGTCATATCCCACCCATGTGTGTCTGTGAACCAAGTTTCGGATATCGCCACCACGTCTAGGTTGGCATCTCTTATTTCAGTTTCCAGTTCTAGAATTTTATTGCCTAAACTGTGTACATTAAATACATGGCCCTCCACACTTTGTGTTTGCTAAGTCCCTGTAAGGTGTTTCCTGTCTGAGTCTGTGTGGCTCCTATAGAAATGTTTGCAAAGTGGATCCTTACCTCTAAAGCAGAGTGTCGACTCATCCCATCAGGATAGTTCCTTTCCATACCAGTATCTGAGTAGGTCCCCTCCCCCAACTTACCTAGTTTAAAGCTCTGCGAAGCAGGCGGGCTAGTCGGTGTCCGAAGATGTTCTTACCTCTGCTGGTCAAATGGAGTCCGTCTGGTCCCTGATGTCCTTGCAGCGCCTCTCCATGATCCAGGAATCCGAAGTTCATATCCCGACACCATCCTTGTAGCCATTCGTTCGTTCTCTGGATACATTCCTCTCTGGCTCTTCCCTTGCCTCTGACTGGGAGGATTGATGAGAAGACTACCTGCGCACCCGTCTGCTTCAGCCTCACACCCAAGGCTCCGAAGTTTCTGGCGATGGTCTCTGGAGTGTTTCTGGCAGTGTCGTTCGTACCTATGTGGATAAGAAGCATAGGAAAATGGTCATGAGGTGTAAGTAGTTTACCAAGGCTGGTGGTGACGTCCCGTATCTTGGCTCCAGGCAGACAACAAACCTCCCTTAAGTGTGTATCCGGTCTGCAGATTGGTCCCTTGGTGCCCCTCAGCATGGAGTCCCCAATGACTATAACTCTGCGCTTCTTCCGATTTGGGGTGGGAAGATGGTCAACAAATGGAGTTGCGTGTTGGGCCTGCTCCTGTTCTTCGTGTTGTGTCTGCTCCTGTACTATGTCGTCAGCTTCTTCCTGAAGAATTTGGAATCTGTTCCTCAGGATGAGTTGAGGGGTTGACGTAGGGTTGACCTGTTGGGAAGAAAAAGAAGAGGATGAAGAGATTTAAAAAGGGGGGGGGGATCTCCTATGTTTACCTGTGGAAGAGGTCACCAACTGCCAGGAGTCATTGCCGCCAGCCATTTCCTGTATCCCAAATGTTGGTTTCAAGGCTGATGATTTGGGCGTCTCGAGAATGGACTTGTCCGGAGCCTGCTCTGTGATTTGGGACAACTCCTGAACGACTCCGTCGATGTAGGCTTCACCTCTCGGATGCTTCTCAGGCGTACCACCTCCTCCCTGAGGCTCCATAGTTCCTGCATGAGGGCTCCATCCAGCTGAGCGGCCTCCTCTGTCTGCTTGGAGACTGTAGTGCAGTGCCGGAAGATGGACTCGGTCTGCACGGAGACCTCTGTCCACTGTCCTGAATCCTCCTCCCTCCGCACGCCGTCCGTGATCTCCTCCTGGATCCCCATGGTGGCTGAAATGCTGGATTTGATTGTAGCCTTGGCGCTTCTAGTCCTTCCTGCCATTGAGTTAGTTCTGCCTGTCAGTAAATTAGAAAAGAAAAAGAGAGAGAGAGAGAGAGTTAGAAAAATCCGACTGATAGCTAGTGCGAGGTTATGAAAGATTTGGGTTTTTGAGAGAATAAGAAGTTAAGAGCTGAGGGTATCTGGAAGGGTGGCTGAATGTGAGTTAGTGTGAGAGTTGTAAGTTAAGTATGTGTGATTTGGGGTGGTTTGTGTGATTAGGGTGGTTTAGGCTAAAGGGTGATTAGGGGTAATTTAGGTTAAAAAGATAGGTTGCTGCTCTAAGATAACCTATTCGAGTGTAGTTTGGCTCTCAAGACTCTCCTCAAGACTCTCCTCAAGGCTCTACGCAAAGGCGCTCTTGCTAAGGCGAGCGCCTTTGCCGCTCACCTTCGCCACGCGCCAAATGGCTGCGCGCCGTTGGCTCGCCTCCTTTAATGGAGGAGCCCGGTCGCGAGTCGCTGACGCGGTGGGGGTGGGCGGAGCTTCTCTCGCTGCTACCCCGAAGATGCGCTCACGTGGTCCGGCGCTCCTAGCGCCCTTCTCTGCCTCCCCTTAAGCTCCTCTCTGGTTCTGCCTCCTCCTGCCTGATCCACTGCTCTCCTGCTCTCCTCTGCAGCCGATCAGAGCTGCGCCCATTGGCTCGCCTCCTTTAATGGAGGAGCCTGGGCGCGAGTCGCTGACGCGGTGGGGGTGGGCGGAGCTTCTCTCGCCGCTACCCCGAAGATGCACTCACGTGGTCCGGCGCTCCTAGCGCCCTTCTCTGCCTCCCCTTAAGCTCCTCTCTGGCTCTGCCTCCTCCTGCCTGATCCACTGCTCTCCTGCTCTCCTCTGCAGCCGATCAGCGCTGCGCCCGTTGGCTCGCCTCCTATAATGGAGGAGCCCGGTCGCGAGTCGCTGACGTGGTGGGGGTGGGCGGAGCTTCTCTCGCCGCTACCCCGAAGATGCGCTCACATGGTCCGGCGCTCCTAGCGCCCTTCTCTGCCTCCCCTTAAGCTCTTCTCTGGCTCTGCCTCCTCCTGCCTGATTCACTGCTCTCCTGCTCTCCTATGCCACCTCATTCCAGAGTTTCCTTTCAATTGAAAGACTTGCCTCATACGCATTTATGCCATGTAGGTTTTTAAATGTCTCCCTCATATAACCCTACTCCTGCCTTTCCTCCAAAGTATACATATTGAGATCTTTTTTTTTAAAATCTCTTTATTGAATTCCTTCAAACAAATCAAACAAATACAAATTCAGAATGTTCAAAGCCAATCTAACTGTGAGAACACAGCATATAATAATTTCAACCTGTACAATACAAATGAAGAATTTTTATACAGGGAGAAGTCTACCTCTCTATCCTTCTCTACTCACCCTTCCCCAAATGACAGAGAAAAACAAACCATAGAGTAAATGCTGGACATTCATCTGTTCAGGAACCTACTCCCTGATACTAGGGGTAATCTATTCCAAAAGGGTTCCCACATATGTAAAAATTGCCTGCCTCTAGGATGCCAAGCAACACCTAAGCACTGTTGTACGATAGCTTCAGATCTTAATAGAGTAGCAAGCAGGTTCCTGGAGTAGCCTAGTGGGTGGTGACGTGAACAACAGAAGTGGGAACTCAGGCCCATATCCCACTCTAACTAATTCACATATGGTGGAATATGTGAGCCTTCCAAAACCCACCCAAATCCAACTCTACCAACATATAGGTGACACCTGCAGGCATAAGAGCTATTGGTGTGGTATATAATTGGGTCCAGTAGGTTTTGGAGGGCTCTCCGTACACTATAAGGGGGTTATGGTGAGATGTGTTTCTGGGCCTTGTTACGTAAAGTTTACTGCAGTGCCTTCAAGGGTGCTGGGATGACTATGTGGCCAGTTTACTAAAAATGCTGATCTCTCCTACATCCCAAAGGCTTGTCTTGTGTGTTTTTCTTATGGACGTGGGCTTTTTTTTTTTCAAAAATGGTTTGAAAAGAGATACACACTCAGGACAAGCATATCTGAGAAATGTCCATTTTCAAAATAAAAAGATAAACGTTTTCCTGTTTTGAAAATGGTCATGTTCACTACTGGATTTTTGAGTGTGTTCTGCAAAATGTCCAAACTTGGACTGGGACGCCATATCAACAATGCCCCTCCACATCACTTAACCAGCTATATTTTCACTGGCTCCGTATATCTGAAAATTCAATGCTGGAGCCTGGACATGGCCTGACATTGGATTTCTAGATATAATGCTGTCGGCAGTCAGCAAAACGCTGATCACTGGCAACTGAATAATGGTTCCTATGTTACTTATCTCTGTTGCGCCTACTGAACATGTCACTATCTCTCTTCCCTGCTCTAGCTGGGTCCTATCAGTCTGATAATAATATGTGGTATTTCAGTTCACTGCATGGACCTATTGGTGAGATGCGCTCACCACCTGTGTCGGAGGTAAGAAAAACAGCTCCTCTGATGTTTATGTGTCAGTTAGAAATAACGGTGAGCTCTCAACCCAACTTTTGTCTCATTTTGCAATTCTGGGCAAAATTAGTTCACTGGAAAATAACTGAACCCTTAAATTAAAGGCACTTAAGTATGGAGCATAAATTTGATGACAATTTTCAGCTAAATTTAGAAGTGTAAGGGGCCAAGTAATTTAGCAGTCCACTCAGTGGCATAGCGAGAGAGGTTGGTGCCTGAGGCAGTGGTGCCTAGCATCGCCATGCCATGCACTTCCCACTCTTCCCTGCCGCTTGAGCGTCCCCCGCCCCCTCCTACGGAACTCTTGGAATGTTTGCCGGCCTCGAGCAGCATCTTCTGCCTGCTACTCGCGGCATCCTCAGCTTCCTCCCTTCATGTCCTGGTCCCGCGACCAAGAAGATGCTGCTTACATCAGCAAACATTTAAAGAAGTACGCACAGGGGGAGAGGTGACAGCGCTCCCTGTGAAGATGGCATCTGGGGCAGATCAACCTCCCCCTGCCCACCTAACTACACCAGCGAGTCCACTGACTGATTAAATCGCTTGGTAAGGACTAGCTACTAATTTTCAGTGGCACTTAACTAGCTAAGTGCCACTGAAATTTGCAATTACTACCTAACTCAAAGCTGGCTATGTTGGAGAGAATTCTGGGGGCAGAGTCAGTACTTGGCCGCTTAAAGGCTGATAATCAACCCTTAAGGAATCAAGTTGAGCACATAAATGGAATCGCATTAAAGCTGTCCTGTTTTTATGAGCTAGCCAATGGCTGCTTAAGTGCTGAAATATCAATTTAAGTGGCTATGTGTTACCTGGCTAGATAGTCAAAGACAAAACATGCATAGGTCCTGGCTTTGAATATCCACGAATAACTCCGTCAACAGTGAGCAAAATGGTCAGCACTGCCGATGAATAGCTGAGCCTAAATTTTCAGCTAAAAATTCTCCTAAATTTAGGATTACCGTTCATTTGCCCAGGTTTAGAAGCTTAATTCAGGTTTCTAATGTTGAAAGTCAATGCTAAGCTCCTAACTTTTCTTTCCTTGCCTTGGCAAAGTGCATGCCGTCAAATCATGGCATGATTGTTTCTGCTAGTCACTATTCTATAAGGGGTGATGTGTGTGTGTGTGTAAGGTTCCATGTATACTCATATATGATTAGAATGCCATAGTTGCTGCCTAAAACTAGGTGATCTCTTATAGAAGTACTTGCATAGAATCATCAATTTTCCAAAATCCCATTTGTTTAGTTAATAACACAAGTTCTCTCAATGTGGTAAGTCATTAAGGAGCTTCTTACAAAGCTGCAGTAGAAAGTGGCCTTAGTACGCCCTTACACAGATTGTTTGTAATCAGCAAATCAGGGCTTTCCAGATATCCAGTTATGTAATGGGTTCCGATAATCATCATGTAACCCTTACCCTAACACTAGATAGGAAGTGAATCTTTTAGGTGTAGTGGGGGGAGTCCCCCCTCAAAATAGAGGAATACTTTGTAACCCTCAAAAAGACAAAATAGTATCCAATTGTCGGAGCGCATTTGATGGGTCTCCTCCCATTCAGTGCGCACATTTGTCATGCGTGCAATTGTCGTGGCGCAATTGTGTGCACATTTAATGGGTCACCGTAATAACTAACAACGTAGCAAATGCTCGCTACAATGTAATCTCTTAGCATGACCATAAACTTTAAAATTGAACTAATGTAACATTTATCTGTAGTTGACAGGCTTCGTAGTAATAATAATAATAATAATAAATTTTATTTTTATACCGTTGTACCTCTCAGTTCTATGCAGTTAACAATAATGAAAAGCTGAACAAAATAGAGATAGTACAGCGATAGCATTAAAATTCATAATAACAACTGGCAAATTTATCAAAAGAATAAGTTTAACATTTAAAACAGTGGAATCAGTCATGGATCTCGGCCAGCCCACCGCTCATCCCTTGATGAGCCCAGCAAAAAGTTGCTTGGGAAACCTCCCCCCCCCCCCCAAAGCTATACAACCCCCCCATGAACTGTAACACGGGTGGGAAAGCCGCCTCATAAGAACATAAGCAATGCCACTGCTGGGTCAGACCTGAGGTCCATTGTGCCCAGCAGTCCACTCACGTGGCGGCCCAACAGGTCCAGGACCTGTGCAGTAATCCTCTATCTATACCCCTCTATCCCCTTTTCCAGCAGGAAATTGTCCAATCCTTTCTTGAACCCCAGTACTGTACTCTGCCCTATTACGCTCTCTGGAAGCGCATTCCAGGTGTCCACCACCCGTTGGGTAAAGAAGAACTTCCTAGCATTTGTTTTGAATCTGTCCCCTTTCAACTTTTCCGAATGTCCTCTTGTTCTTTTATTTTTTGAAAGTTTGAAGAATCTGTCCCTCTCTACTCTCTCTATGCCCTTCATGATCTTGTAAGTCTCTATCATATCCCTTCTAAGTCTCCTCTTCTCCAGGGAAAAGAGTCCCAATTTTCCCAATCTCTGAGCGTATGAAAGGTTTTCCAAAACCTTTTATCAGACGTGTTGCTTTCCTCTGAACCCTCTCGAGTATCGCCATAGCCTCAGAGGACCCGGTAACCATTTAGGTCCTCCGCGCTCCGCCCAGGATCGACGGAACTTGGATGTTGTGACTTAGACCATTTAAAACATGGTCTAAGTCACAAAAACCCACCTAAAGTCACCAGATAAGCACTGCAAACACATAAAACAGACACCCCCACACTACCCCAGTGATCGCTGACCCACCCTACCCCATAAAAATCGTAATCACACCTTTAAAATTCAGCCTCCAAACCATCATCACCTGGCAGCCTGGCATAAGAAAGCCTAGTAGTCCAGCACAGAGGCGGCTTAAGCCATTTTGGGGGTGGGTTAGGGACTCATGGAGAGGAGGACCCATGCCCATAAGCCCTTGTAATCACTGCATTGATACTTAAACATGTGCACTCCCCTATACACCCCAAAACCCTTTTTTACTGGCATATAAGTGGATCCTGCAGCCATAAGGGCTATTTTGGGTGGTAGATAAGTGGTCTAGGGGATTCTGGAGGTGGTTTGGGGGACTTACCATGACCTATAAGGGAGCCATGTCTGGGTGTTCATTCCATCACTTTGCAGACCCCTCCCATGTCCAACAGGGCTTGTTCTAGGCGTTTTTGACTTGGACGATCAGATCGGCAGGATGTATAATTAGACGATTTTCGAAAGAAAAAAAATGTTGGACGTATTTTTCAAAAATATGTCCTAGGCTGTTTTTTACTTTGGACGACCTGCGACTTAGACAAAAAGGACTTAGACATTCCTTTCGATTATGCCCCTCTATATGTATAGTAAAACCTTGGATTGCAAGTAACTTGGTTTGCAAGTGTTTTGCAAGACAAGCAAAACATTTTATTAAATTTTAACTTGATATACAAGCAACGTCTTGCAATACAAGTACATACAGTATACACTTCTCCTTCCATATTCTCTGTGATAGGGGATTAACAGACCCACGAATACAGAAAAACCACAAATAACTTTTTCATATGTTATTCGCTGAAACCACAAATAACATGGTGGGAAACCTGGCCTGTTCCTGAAGGAGAGGCAAAATACGGTGAAGAAAGTGCTGGGAATCAGCTATTTTCTCTGTAAACGCTTGGAATCAGCGATTTCTCTATGCAAGCTGATGTAATTGGGGGGAGGAGCCAGCAAGCTAAAAACCATGAATAATCGAAACCGCGAATGCTGAAACTGCGAATACAGAGGGAGAAGTGTACACATATCACAACTGAGCCGATGGTTCTTCTCTGTTCTAAATAAGCAAAGTCTTGCAATGAGTATACAATACAGTATACATGCGCCACATCACAACTGAGCCGATGGTTCTTATCTCTCTGACACTGTGGGAGTGTAGTAATGATTCTAAATGAGCGAGGTCTTGCAATACAAGTACGTATAGTAGTATAGTGATGTGTATGAATTAATGCCCAAAAATGCAAAGTCATGCACCTGGGCAGCCAAAATCCATGCAAGACTTACACCCTTAATGGCGAGATCCTAACAAGAACTGAAGCAGAACGAGACTTAGGGGTGATCGTCAGTGAGAACATGAAGACTGCCAATCAAGTGGAGCAAGCTTCATCCAAGGCAAATCATAGGTTGCATACGCAGGAGTTTCGTCAACCGTAAGCCTGAAGTCATTATGCCGTTGTATAGATCCATGGTGAGGCCCCACCTGGAATACTGTGTGCAATTCTGGAGGCCGCATTACCGTAAGGATGTGCTGAGACTGGAGTCGGTCCAGAGAATGGCCACCCGGATGGTCTCGGGACTCAAGGATCTCCCGTACGAGGAACGGCTGGATAAGTTGCAGCTGTACTCACTCGAGGAACGCAGAGAGAGGGGTGACATGATCGAGACATTCAAGTATCTCACGGGCCGCATCGAGGTGGAAGAAGATATCTTCTTTTTCAAGGGACCCACGGCAACAAGGGGGCATCCGTGGAAAATCAGGGGCGGGAAACTGCACGGGGACACCAGGAAATTCTTTTTCTCTGAAAGGGTGGTTGATCGCTGGAATAGTCTTCCACTTCAGGTTATTGAGGCCAGCAGCGTGCCTGATTTTAAGGCCAAATGGGATAGACACATGGGATCTATTCACAGAGAAAGGTAGGGGAGGGTCATTGGGGTGGGCAGACTAGATGGGCCGTGGCCCTTACCTGCCGTCTATTTCTATGTTTCTATGTAATATTGAACACTTGATGGAAGATGAAAAAAAAATGAATAAAGAATTGGAAAAAAAACCCAAGTACGTATAGTATTTTCTATTAAAGTTTTAGGCTGAGTTTCCATTATTTCCTATGGGGAAATTCGCTTTGATGTACGAGTGCTTTGGATTACAAACATGCTTCTGGAATGAATTATGCTCGCAAACCTAGGTTTTACTGTACTTGTATTGCAAGACATTGCTTGTATATCAAGTTAAAATTTAATAAAATGTTTTGCTTGTCTTGCAAAACACTTGCATACCAAATTACTTGCAATCCAAGGTTTTACTGTATATTTTTTCCTGATTTATTTTTTTGTATCCTTCTATTGATTTATTGTTTCTAAGCTTGGGAGTATAATTTTGGATGTAATTGAGTGTTTTTTTTTAATGAATATGCTGTTTGAGGAGAGATGAGGTGCTAATAAACATTTTCCCCCTCAGGAAGCAGTACATTTTACTGGATTATGGATGCACAGTGGCATGTGCGATGGAGGCCACCCCTAGCACATGGCTTCGGGCACACTCAATTTGGGCAAGGTACAGAATTGTTTTCATTCTTTGGTTCTGCTGGTTGGAAAGGCCTCATGCTTTTATTCCATGAAACTGTATACCACTTCTGCAATATACTGTCACTGCCTATGTGAATTGTGAGAGAGAAAACCAATGAGATACAGAACAGAATATGAAATTTCAGCTCCTATTGTCCTTGCCAGCCTGGCTTACCTTAGGGCAGTGCTACTTAGGGTTACCAGATGTCCTCTAAAATCCGGACATGTCCTCTTTTTAGAGGACTGTCTGGGTGCCTAGATGGACTTTCCAAAACCCAGCAGTTTGTCTGGGTTTTGGAAAGCTCTGGCCGCGTCTGGAGTGCCTCTGAGCATGTGCGGATGATGTCACTCACATCTGCACATGCTCAGAGGCCCTCAGACATGGTCCAGAGGTCAGGAATTAAAAGATGAAGCTTGCTGGGAGAGGAATGGGGCAGGGCTAGGGATGGAACGGGGCGTGGCCAGAGGCAGAACAAGGCCTGGCTGTGACGGAACACGGCGTGGTTTCCAAGTTTATTCTATATTTGATATACCGACCATCAGCGAGTATCTGGTCGGTTTACAATACAAAAATTAAGGTACAATTTTTTAAAGGGGGGACATTTCATAAATATAACATAAGTGACTGACGAGACATAGACAAATTTGGTACGAGAGGTACTGGGGTTGGGGCAATGAGAAATAAAAATAAAATTTAAGAAGAAGGTAAGAGAGGGAGGGGAAAAAACAAGGGAGGGGGTGTCGCTTCTTTAAAGTGGCTCTCATTCATCCAGAAAAGTGGAGTTGGCTCTCGAGGACTAGAATTGCCTACCCCTGTTCTAACACCTGCCATTGACATGCCGTGTTTGTGACCACATGGTACTGTGTACAATGCATCTTAGGCAGTGGTGTACTTATGGGTGGGCCACCCATTCTTGGCTCAGGCCCACCCAAGACAATTCAGCAGTGGCCACCTTTCTCCCCTCTCATACCTGGATCTGGCATTGCCCCCACTCACTGACCCATAGCTGGAAACTCCCCTTCTCTAAACCTCCCCCTTCCTGAACCTCATCACCTTTGCAGGCAAGAGCAGTGACATCTATTTGCTTCCTGCTCTGACCCCACAGACTTCCCTCTGCTGTGCTGCACTCTCACTGATATCGCTTCCTGTAACTCATGTTCTAAAGTTAATGTTCATATGTCCATCAAAGCTGCTCATGTAAACCACTCTGAATTGGCTTCATAGTCATTAGTTAGCAGGATAAAAGCTTTATAGAAACAATAAATACAAGCCATGCCTTATAAAATACTGCTTCATGCCATCATTTTCAGTGTACATATTCTGGCACTCCTTTGGGTGCTCTTCCCAGAATTACCTCCAAAGCTTTTTATTGAACTAACTTAAGAAATCACCATACATTTAATTAAGGGGATTTTTTTTTTGTCTACAGTGTATATGGATTTCTGACTGGCTCTCTTTGTTTTTCAATTGCAGGTGGATTGTTGATTTCCTATTGGTTGTCATGCAGCTGGGATTGTGTTGTGTTTACATTGTTTTTCTTGCTGACAACGTGAAGCAGGTATGGATGCATGAGTTTTGAAGAGGGAAACAGATCCTGATCTAAATATCTTTGTTTTGTCTGTCTATTTATTTTTCTTCTGTTTGTAAATGCTCATCCACCTGTTTTCTGGGTGGTTTACATGTGAAAAGTGAGAGGACACTTATCACTGCATGTGGGCTATGTTTAGCAGCTCCTACTGTAGTCAACTGTTGGGAGTATTCATAGGGGGGTCAGTATTCATCCCATGGACAGCTAGGATCACCAACAAAGATGTTCTTGATCTTATAAACCCAGAGTTGTCCCTGGAAGGCAAGAATACCAGAAAGAAACTGACCTATTTTGGACATGTGATGAGGGTGAATTCACTAGAGAAAGAAGTCCTACTCTTAATGGTCAGTGGT
Source organism: Geotrypetes seraphini (assembly GCF_902459505.1). Classification (NCBI taxonomy): domain Eukaryota; kingdom Metazoa; phylum Chordata; class Amphibia; order Gymnophiona; family Dermophiidae; genus Geotrypetes; species Geotrypetes seraphini. Next base: position 31,755,138 of record NC_047101.1, on the reverse strand, counting down.
AAGAAAGCAGGGAAGACCAAAGGCCCGTTGGCTGGATACCATCAAGAATCACAAGGGAATGAACATCAAGCAATTGAAAGAAGCTGTGAAAAACAGGGAAGCATGGCCAGGACTGGCCTACAGAGTATCCAAGGGTCGGACACGACTGCATGGATGTTCATTGGCTGGCAGGAAGCATTATTCTCAGATATTAAGAACTTTATCCGGCCATGGGTTAGCACAATGGTTCTTAAACCTGTCCTGGGGGGCCACCAGCAAGTCAAGTTTTCAAGATATCCCTAATGAATATGCATGAGGCAGATTTGCATGTCTGCCACCTCTATTATATGCAAATCTGCCTCATGCATATTCATTAGAAATAAACCTAAGATAAATAGCGACAGGACTTTTACTGTAATTAGATAGCTTCTTTTTAACTTCACTTGTTAATAACAATGCTATTCTCTGAGATACATTTTTCTACTTCAAATAATTTTTTCTCCATAAACCCTCATAATACACCTTTTCTTCATTTATAATTGTAATATCTATATAATTATAGTATTATAAATAACTTCCCCGGGAACCTCCAACTACCACTCATACTACTCATATATCCAATAGTAGCAATAACAGCTTAATTATTACAAATCAACTTGATAGCAGCAAAACTGTTGCAAAGTAACCATCGATTAGTTGCAAAGTTCAGAATAAAGAGGGGATTTGAATAATCCAATGTTCGAAACAGCCAGTCATTGGTTCCACTCAAGGCACTCCACGAGTCCCCTCTTTCCTCACTTCTCCAGGAACTTGCTAATATCACTCAGCGTACAGCGTACTATGTAACAGTTTTTCAGCTCTCAAGTTGATTTGTAATAATTAAGCTATTATTGCTGCTATTGGATGTATGAGTGGGGTTAGTGAATGAGTGGTATGAGTGATAGCTGGCGGTTCACGAGAAAGTTATTTATAATACTATAATTAAGAACATAAGAATAGCCTACTGGGTCAGACCAATGGTCCATCAAGCCCAGTAGCCCGTTCTCATGGTGGCCAATCCAGGTCACTAGTACCTGGCCAAAACCCAAAGAGTAGCAACATTCCAGCATCTCAAAGAAGAGCAACATTCCGGAACCCCAATGAGAGCCACATTCCAGAGCTGAGATTGTGATGTCATAACGCCTCACGCCACAGTGCCTCAGAATCAACCTCATTAGTGATGTTACAATGGCTTGATTGTCCTATACTTGGCACACATAAGAGCATAAGAACAGCCATTCCGGGTCAGACCAATGGTCCATCAAGCCCAGTAGCCCGTTCTCATGGTGGCCAATCCAGGTCACTAGTACCTGGCCAAAACCTAAGGAGTAACAATATTCCATGCTACCTATACAGGGAAAGCAGTGGCTTCCCCCATGTCTTTCTCTCTCTTTTTTTTTTTTTTTTTAAATTCTTTATTCATTTTATAATTCACAACGTGTACAGTAAATATCAAACAATTAGAATACAATACCACTTGAAACTCTACCATATCATACAACAAAAAGATATAACCCCCACCCCCTCCCACTTCCATATACAGCAAAAATATACCACATGAATATAATATCTTATCATTCATATACATTATTAATAGAAATCCACCCCCCCCCCCCCGATCCACATGTAAGACTTAGAATTGGGAAAAGTGTAAATTATTCATTATAATAATTTAAAAATAGCCCCCACACATCCTTAAATTTATTATAGTAACCTTTTTGAACTGCCAACGCTCTTTCCATTTTAAACACATGACATACTAAATTCCACCAGAAACAATAATTCAGCCTTGTACAATCTTTCCAGTTATACGTTATTTGTTGAATGGCAACTCCTGTCAATATCATCAAAAGCTTATTATTATTAGCAGATATTTGAGGCTTATTTCTCATCAGCATGCCAAATAAAATTGTGTCGTATGATAATGCTACATACATGATTTATTTGATCCCAAATAGAGATCCAAAAATTTTTAATGAATGGACAGTAAAACACAAGTGATCTAAAGTTCCAGCATCAAGGTTACAATGCCAACATCTATTAGACCTAGAGCAATCCAATTTTTGTAAACAAACAGGGGTCCAGAGTGCTCTATGCAACAGGAAAAACCATGTTTGCCTCATAGAAGCAGACATTGTATACTTCATCCTCCAGGACCAAATACGTGGCCTCTGAGATGCATTAATTTGATGCTTAATCTCAATGCTCCAAATATCTCTAAGTCCAGTTTTTGGTTTCTTATTTACATAGCCAGATAATAATTTATACCACTGCGCGGCTTGGTGACCCAAGAAGTCTGCCTGAAAGCATAGGAAATCTAAACTAAATTGATTATTAAGAGATTTCCATTCAGGGAACCCTGCCTGAATAGCCTGCTTCAGTTGCAACCATTTATAACTTTGTTTTTTATCAAGACCAAATTTTATTTGCAGCAGTTTACCATCAGATATAACATCATTTAAGGTTCGTATACCTGCTTTAATCCAATCCTTCCAGACAATCTTAAAACCGCCAATTTGGATCCTGGAATTTAGCCAGATATTTTGATATGTAGATTTTTGAATTGGAAGAGGTGTTAAATTATTAACATATCTTAGAGTTTTCCATGTGTCCATTAATATCTTATTGTTTTTCCGCAACCTAGGCATTTTAATACTGAGAAGATGACAAAGCCTAATAGGAAACATGAGCTGCCATTCTAACCATAACCAATCAGGTAGCTTTTCCATGAGTTCTGGGAGGACCCAATACATACCTTGGCGCAAGATATAGGATTGATGGTACCTATAAAAATTTGGAAAATTTACCCCACCCTCCGCAATTGGCTTTTGTAAGGTCACTAAAGCAATTCTTACTCTTTTACCCAGCCAAATAAATTTAGACAAAATACTGTTTTAACTTTTTATAAAAAGACCCCTGAAAAAAAAACTGGTATCATACCCATTTGGTAACAAACAGGCAATATCATCATCTTAACAGTTTGGACTCTTTCCCACCAAGACAGATGCAACGGATTCCATTGTTCACACAATTCTGTAACTTTTTGTAATAAAGTTTTTTCATTCACTCTCATTATCTCTTCAAATGTGTTTTTTATCCAAATACCTAAATATTTTATTCCTTCCACCTTCCAAATAAAAGGAAATGAATCAAATAAACCTTTTATACAGTGCACATTTAAAGGAAGAAATTTCTGATTTATTCCAATTTATTTTATATCCTGAGAATTTCCCAAACTTCTCAATCAAATCAAGCAAACATGGAATGGTTGTTTCAGGATTCCTCAAATGAAGCAGTATATCATCTGCATAAGCAGATACCTTATATTATTTTCCAGAATATGGAATACCTTGTATCTCCCCCCACCTGTTGAATAGCTAATAACAAGGGTTCAAGTACTATATCAAAAAGCAAAGGAGACAGAGGACAACCTTGTCTAACCCCCCTTTGCAACTTAAAAGACTCTGAAAAATTATTATTAATATATAATCTAGCAACAGGGGAGCTATACAATGCTTGAATCATTTGTATAAATCCTGAACCCATACCAAACCACTCCATAGCCTGGTACATAAAGACCCATTCTACTCGATCAAAAGCTTTTACCGCATCTAAGGACACAGAAAAGGCCGGATCTTTTAGGTCCTTTGTTAAATATAACATCTGAAGAGCCAATCTGGTATTATTAGAAGAGTGTGTCTGAGCAACAAAACCCGTTAGGTGCATACCAATTATGTAAGGAAGAGCCTTTTTCAAACGTAAGGCTAAAAGTTTAGCCAATAATTTCCCATCGACATTAATTAAAGAAATAGGCCTGTAATTTGAAACCAATGTGGCATCTTTGGCAAAACAATAGTTAATGATTCTGCCATAGTACCTGCAATACAACCTTTATTCAGTTGGGTCAAATATAAATTTAATAAATAGGGCAACAATGTACTTTGAAAAGACTTATAGAACTCTACTGATTCTACCTATTCTGATTGGCCCAGGCGCCTTAGGCCCCACCAGTAGGCGGGGCTTTGGTTAGGCTGGGCCAATCCGGCCCCATTCGTCGGAGGACTGCCTGCCGGATGGACGGGTTTGGCACCCGTCTGTCCGGCCAACTTACCTAAAGGTACGGGGAAGTGGGGTGGGGGGGTCATGGGGTCGGCCAGAGGGTCGCGGGTCGGCTGGGAGGGGGGCCGATCGGGGGTTCTGGGGGGGGCGGACATTGGGGGAGGGGGGTTTGTCAAGGGCAGGAGGGCCTGGGATCCCTCCTGCCCGTAATGTAGTGGGGGGTGGGGGTAGAGCATCGGCTGGACCAGGAGGGCTTGGGCTCCCTTCTGGCCCTCAGCGGGGCAAGAGGGCTTGGACTCCTTTTCAGCGAAACAAATAAAATACTCTCTCCATATAAATCAACTTCAGATTAGGCAAGAAGCATTAGAATGATGCCAATTATATGAAATACAAATCCAAGAGCATCATACTATGCTTAGCCATTTCAGTCAAACCTTCAGGATCATAACAAATCCAACAAAAACCAGAAATATGATCAGCATACAATCCCACGCAGTACCTCAACCAAACAGGAGAGCAGAGATCAGTCAATAGAAGGATTTTGTGACCACTACAGCAGTCATAAGAACATAAGAAGTTGCCTCCGCTGAGTCAGACCAGAGGTCCATCCTGCCCAGCGGTCCATCAGGCCTAATTGCCTGAACAGTGTCCATGACTAATTTTGTAACTGCCTCTAATCCTCTCCCTATTACCTACCTCTACTCCTATCTGTACCCCTCAATCCCTTTGTCCTCCAGGTACCTGTCCAGACCCTCTTTGAAGCCCTGTAGTGTGCTTCTGCTTATCCTCCGGTAGCGCGTTCCATGTATCCACCACCCTCTGAGTGAAAAAGAACTGCCTGGCGTTTGTTCTAAACCTTTCCCCTTTCAATTTAGAACAAACGCCAGGAAGTCAAAAAACAAAGAAAGAAACAAATTCACTCAGAGCAATTCCATAAATGTCTTCATATCCATCACTCCAGTTTATACTTCAGCAACTTCTGCACATCTATTACAGCATACACTTTGTATGATGTGCATAATTATCCACAAAGCATTTTCTATAAGTTATGAATAAACCAAACAGACAAATAAAAGAGAATGTTGACATCTACAGCTAATATCCATGACCGTTTAGATTGTTAGTTTGAAAAGATTCCATCCATCCAAACCTTTAGATTTCCACCAATAAAAGTAATTTATGAAGACATGGGATGTTCACAATTATCCAAAAATTCCTGTAATTTAGAAGGGTCCTCAAAACTGAAAGTCTTGTTATCATATGTGACTCTCATTATGGCTGGATATATCAGCCCATACCTAGCACCAATACTTTTCAATTTTGGCCTCAGCTCCAACAATTTCTTTCTTTTTTGTGCAGTAGTCTTTGCAAAGTCTTGACACTTTAAATTTTGATTTTCTTTTGCCAACCTGAGGATTTCAATCACTTGCTGATATCTCAATAACCTGAAAATTAAAGGACGCGGTCCCAGCTGTTTATTTAACCTCCGAGTCGGTATCCTATGAGCTCTTTCAAACTCCATCGGGTATGCAAATTTAAGCGGCAAGATCTAAGGTAAAAATTTCTCTAAAAATGCCACCGGATCATTTTTTTCTACTCCTTCCGGGAGCCCTATTACTCTCAAGTTATTTCTTTTTCCACAGTTAATGCAGTCTTTAAGATCTTTTGACAAGTTCTCAATTATTTTTCTTTCTGCCTTTAACTGCCGAATTTCAAATTTGTTCGCCTCAGTCCTTCCCTCTATCTGATCCACTTTCACTTCCATAGCTGCCATTCGTCGTGTGAGGCTAGCCACTTCATCAGTCGCCTCTTGTATTTTTAGCAAATTACCCAAAACTATTTCCTTAATTTGTCTAAGCTCAGCTCCGATGTCAATGCCGTCATTCTTTGCAGCGGTACTTTTGAAGGAGTCACCAGATCTATTTTTGATCTCTTCGCTGAACCAGCACTCGTACCGGCTATTTCCCCCTTCATTTGTTTACTCGATGCCATAATACCAAAGGCGAATGCAGGAATAGTTCAAATAATTGAAATGAACAGCTTATTTTCTTATATCTTTAACCTGTTGTAGAGGAGCTGCACTATCACCCGATCATCTTACTGCAACTCCAAGCCACGCCCCTCCCCATGTCTTCTCAATAACAGACTATGGACTTTTCCTCCAGGAATTTGTCCAAATCTTTCTTTAAAACCAGCTATGCTATCCGCTCTTACTATATCCTCTGGCAACGCATTCCGGAGCTTAACTATTCTCTGAGTGAAAAAATTTCCTCCTATTGGTTTTAAAAGTATTTCCCTGTAACTTCATCGAGTGTCCCCTAGTCTTTGTAATTTTTGATGGAGTGAAAAATCGATCCACTTGTATCCGTTCTACTCCACTCAGGATTTTGTAGACTTCAATCATATCTCCCCTCAGCCGTCTCTTTTCCAAGCTGAAGAGCCCTAACCGTTTTAGTCTTTCCTCATACAAGAGGAGTTCCATCCCTTTTACCATCTTGGCCACTCTTCTTTGAACCTTTTCTAGCCACTATATCTTTCTTGAGATAATTATATTGATATTACAATTATAAATGAAAAAAGGTGTATTATGAGGGTTTATGGAGAAAAATGAAAAAATAAAAATATAATTTGAAGTAGAAAAATTCAGAGAATAGCTTTGTTATTAACAAGTGATGCATATTCATTAGGAATATCTTGTAGATCAATGAAACACTTCCTTAATGCATTTTGAATTGTAAAAAGTGTACAAGAGTGTGAAGATTATTGCAAGGCCCTGTATCAAGAAGACTTGAAGCGGTCCAGAGGAGAGCGACGAAAATGATAGGAGGCTTGCGCCAGAAGACATATGAGGAGAGACTGGAAGCCCTGAATATGTATACCCTAGAGGAAAGGAGAGACAGGGGAGATATGATTCAGACGTTCAAATACTTGAAGGGTATTAACGTAGAACAAAATCTTTTTCAGAGAAAGGAAAATGGTAAAACCAGAGGACATAATTTGAGGTTGAGGGGTGGTAGATTCAAAGGCAATGTTAGGAAATTCTATTTTACAGAGAGGGTGGTGGATGCCTGGAATGCGCTCCCGAGAGATGTGGTGGAGAGTAAAACTGTGACTGAGTTCAAAGAAGCGTGGGATGAACACAAATGATCTAGAATCAGAAAATAAGATTAAATATTGAACTAAGGCAAGTACTGGGCTGGGCTGAGCTATTCAATCTCTCCCTAAGTAAGGGGAAAGTTCCCCTGGACTGGAAATTAGCTAATGTCGTTCCTCTGCATAAAAAGGGTTGCAGGGCAGAGGCTGCGAATTATAGACCGGTGAGTCTCACATCAATAGTGTGCAAACTCATCGAAACACTAATTAAAAGCAAATTGGACACGATCTTGAATGAAGGGAATCTTCGGGATCCCAGTCAGCATGGATTCACCAAGGGTAGGTCCTGCCAATCCAATCTCATCAGCTTCTTTGACTGGGTAACAAGAAAGTTGGACTTGGGAGAGTCTTTGGACGTCATGTACCTGGACTTCAGTAAAGCTTTTGATAGTGTCCCACACCGCAGGCTGCTAAGCAAGATGGAATCGATGGGGTTAGGAGAGACACTAACTGCATGGGTCAATGATTGGCTGAGTGGCAGACTTCAGCAGGTGGTGGTTAATGGTACCCTCTCTAAAACATCGGAGGTGACCAGTGGAGTGCCGCAGGGCTCGGTCCTGGGTCCACTCCTTTTCAACATATTCATAGGGGATCTGACTCAAGGGCTTCAAGGTAAAATAACACTATTCGCCGATGACGCCAAACTATGTAATATAGTAAGTGAATGCAGTTTACAGAATTATATGGCGCAGGACCTGCTTACATTGGAAAGTTGGTCCTCAACCTGGCAGCTAGGCTTCAATGCTAAGAAATGTAAGGTCATGCACCTCGGAAGCGGAAATCCATGCAGGACGTACTTCTTGAACGGAGAAACTTTAACTAGGACTTCAGCAGAATGAGATTTAGGAGTAATCATCAGTGCAGACATGAAAACTGCCAATCAAGTGGAGAAGGCTTCATCTAAGGCAAGGCAGATATTGGGTTGTATCAATAGAAGTTTCGTCAGCCGAAAGCCTGAAGTCATAATGCCGTTGTACAGGGCCATGGTGAGACCTCATCTGGAGTACTGTGTGCAATTCTGGAGGCCACATTACAGTAAAGATGTGCGCAGAATTGAATCGGTTCAACGGACGGCCACCAGGATGATCTCGGGGCTCAAGGGTCTCTCGTACAAAGAGAGACTGAACAAATTGCAGCTCTACACTCTTGAGGAACGTAGGGAGAGGGGAGACATGATCGAAACATTTAAGTACCTCACGGGACGTGTCGAAGTGGAAGATGATATTTTCTTTCTCAAGGGACCCTCGGCCACAAGAGGGCACCCGCTCAAACTCAGGGGTGGAAAATTTCATGGCGACACCAGAAAGTATTTCTTCACAGAGAGAGTGGTTGATCATTGGAACAAGCTTCCAGTGCAGGTGATCGAGGCAGACAGCGTGCCAGACTTTAAGAATAAATGGGATACCCATGTGGGATCCCTATGAGGATCAAGAAAAGGAAATTGGGTCATTAGGGCATAGACAGGGGGTGGGTAAGCAGAGTGGGAAGACTTGATGGGCTGCCGTCATCTTCTATGTTTCTATGTTTCTGTGTCTGTATATGGCCGTTTGGTGGAGGATGGGCTGGGGAGGGCTTCAATGGCTGGGAGGGTGTAGATGGGCTGGAGTAAGTCTTAACAGAGATTTTGGCAGTTGGAACCCAAGCACAGTACCGGGTAAAGCTAAGAAGAAAAAATTAAAAAATTTAATTTGAATCAGGTTGGGCAGACTGGATGGACCATTCGGGTCTTTATCTGCCGTCATCTACTATGTTACTATGTAAATTATATCACACACTCACACTTGGGTTTTGTCAGCTTTGGCATTGCTGTCACAGCTAGAACATGACCTGGCTTGTTGGTGACAGTTCATTTGTTAAGTATTTCAGAGAATCTGTCTAATGTACAAAAGTCATCAGTGAGTACCATACTACTGCTCAGCACAGCAAGGAGGCAAAAAAGCACTGCCATTTCACCTTTTTTATCACCTTTCTGTGTCAATTTATAAATGCAGGTTGTTGAAGCAGCCCATGCTACAACCAGCGACTGCCATTCCAATGAGACGGGGCTGATAACGAATACTATGGACTCCCGATTCTACATGCTGATCTTCCTGCCTTTTTTTATCCTGCTGTCATTCATCCAGAATCTGAAGTATTTAGCGTTCTTCTCCCTGATAGCCAATGTGGCTGTGCTGATCAGTGTGTTCTTGATATACAAGTATATTGTCAGGGTATGTACAAAATCGCAGGAAATCAGTACTAGAAAATATTATTATTATTATTCACACTATTTACTAGCATGCAACTTGAACAGGCAAGCCCATCAAGGTTTATAGTTAATAATTTATTATGTATATTTCACCTTCATACAAGGTGGATTACAATATTACAAACATAATTTAAAACAATACAACAATACATAACATACTGCAATCCTGTCAGTGTAATATATACATCAATAAAAACTTCATCACATTAAGAACATAAGATTTGCCGCTGCTAGGTCAGACCATTGGTCCATCATGCCCATCAGTCCACTCACACAGCAGCCCTTAGGTCAAAGACCAGTGCCCTATTTGAGTCTAGCCTTACTTGCGTATGTTCTGTTCCAGTAGGAACTTATCCAACCTTGTGCTTTCCCCTATAACAGCCTCCGGGATAGCGTTCCAGATTTCTACCACTCTCTGGGTGAAGAAGAACTTCCTTACATTTGTACGGAATCTTTTCCCTTCTAACTTTAACGAGTGCCCTCTCGTTCTCTTCACCTTGGAGAGGGTGAACAATCTCTCTTTCTCTACTAAGTCAATTCCCTTCAATATCTTGAATGTTTTGATCATGTCCCCTCTCAGTCTTCTCTTCTCAAGGGAGAAGAGGCCCAGTTTCTCTAGACTCTCATTGTACGGGAACTCCTCCAGTCCCTTAACCAATTTAGTCACTCTTCTCTGGACCCTTTGAGTAGTACTATGTCCTTTTTCATGTACGGCAACCAATGTTGGATGCAGTATTTCAGGTGAAGACACCAGGCTTTGAGCCATCTATTAAAGTCCTCTATGTTTTTCACTCTTTGCTCTCCCTTTTCATACGCAGGCAGTATTTCAGAAAAAGCTAAAGTCTTTACAAAAGGTTTCAAACCCTCACCAAGCTCCCGAAAAGCTTTCTGTGCTGCAAGTGTGGAGTTGTTGGCCAGGTCATTTGTTCCCAGATGGATAACAACATCAGTGTAAAATCCTTAGTTTCTTCCTTAATTATAGTCAGTATTTGCTTGGAACTCCTGGTAGCTGAGGATCCTGGAAGACATTTCACTATTTTGGTCTCCTCGCCCTGTGTTCCAAGGTTAATGCCTCTGATGATGGAATCCCCTAACAGTAATAGTTTTCTGTTTTTGGCTTTTTTATTTGTGCTTAGGTTGCGCTTGTTCTCTTGAGTTACCTTCATTGGTTCCAGTCCCACCTCCCTTTTGTTTTCTTGAGTATCGCAGTGCACTAGTGGAGCGAAGGAATTCTGTAGAGGTAATATTAGTGAAGGTGGATGTTTCTGTGTTACATGTCGCAGTCTTCCTGAGCCTACTGTGACCCATTTATTCCTGGGCTGTTTTATTCTTTGAGGTAGAGGTGGTAAGTTGGTATGATTTTGTGGAGTGATGGAAGCTGCTTTAATTGTATTTAATTCCTGTTTTAAGTTTGCAGAGCTCTTCCTTAATACTAGCAAGTTGAAGACAAGATGGGGCAAGCCTTAAGCTTCCAAATAGTGTATCTTGGAATTAAAGCACCACAGTGATTGCACAGAATAAAGGTCATCTTGATTGGTTGGGAAATGACTTGATTTGAGTAGTCCTGATTATTTGGGTCTCTATATTTGAACAGTGGTCCCTGGGGTGGGTGGGACTATAAGTCTTATCCCTAGTCCTATGAAGAGGAAGAGGAAATAAGATTTAACAAAGGAAAGAGAAGGGTTTATTTTTTTGTGCTTTTTTGGTTTTTTTAAAGTAAGAAACAGGGAGGAAAAGAAAAATTAGGCATATAATGCTGAAAAACAGTGAAAAGAGCAGAATATGAAATGCTGAGTAACTTAGCTTTTAGAAGTTCACAGGGCAGACTTGTTCATAGCTTCATCGACTTGTCGATCATAACTCCCAAGTCTCTTTCCTGGGCGGTCTCTCCAAGTACCGCCCCGGGCATCCTATAATCGTGCATGAGATTTTTGTTACCGACATGCATCACTTTATACTTATCCACGTTGAACCTCATCTGCCATGTCAATGCCCATTCCTCGAGCCTGATTATGTCATGTTACAGATCTTCGCAATCCCCCTGTGTCTTCACTAATCTGAATAACTTCGTATCGTCCACAAATTTAATCACCTCACTCATCGTACCTATGTCCAGATTGTTTATAAAGATGTTGAAGAGTACGGGTCCAAGCACCAAGCCCTGCGGCACCCCACTGTTGAGGCTCTTCCAGTCCGAATATTGTCCATTTACCCCCACTCTCTGTTTCCTATGCTCCAGCCAGTTTTTAATCCACTTATTTCACCCTCGATTCCATGGCTCGCAATTTTCCAAAGTAGTCGTTCATGCAGAACCTTGTCAAATGCCTTCTGAAAATCCATATATACAGTGTCCACAGGGTCGCCCTTGTCTATCTGCCTGTTTACTCCCTCGAAGAAGTGCAGCAAGTTTGTCACAGAAGATCTGCCTTTGCTGAAACCGTGCTGGCTGGTCCTCAAATGACCATGTCCATCAAGGTGATCATTGATGCGGTCCTTTATCAACGCCTATATCATCTTTCCCGGTACCGAGGTCAGACTCACTGGTCTGTAGTTTCCCGGGTCTCCCCTCGAACCTTTTTTGAACATCAGCGTAACATTCGCCACTTTCCAGTCCTCCAGAATCTTTCCCAATTTGATCGACAGATTGGCTATTATTTGAAGCAGTTCAGCTATAGTCCCTTTCAGTTCCTTGATGACCTTTGGATGGATACCATCCAGTCCCTACCAGATGACCCGCCCCCCTAATTTCACCCTACCAGAGAGCCCACATGCATATCCCATTTCTTCTGCTAGATTTTAAGAAGAAATGGGATACGCATGTGGGCTCTCTGGTAGGGTGAAGTTAGGGGGCGCGGTTCATCTGGTAGGGTGAAGTTAGGGGGGCGGGTCATTACGGTGGGCAGACTTGATGGGCCGTGGCCCTTTTCTGCCGTCATTTTTCTATGTTTCTATGCCCCGGGGATTTATCGCTCTTAAGTCTATCTAGATAATGGTTACTGCAGATGGGCAGACTAGATAGGCCATTTGGCCTTTATCTGCCGTTATGTTTCTATGTTTCTATAATGTACAGAATCAAAACCTCAATGTTTGTACTTGATTATGATATGGTAAACAGAATATACATAGGGCTGATTCTATAAATGGCGCCTAAATTGGACAGCACCTAAAAATAGGCACCAGCCCCATGTCAATCACTTTTAGGTGCGATTTGAATAGTGGCGCATGTGTAAAAACGTAGGTGCCTGAAATATAGGCAAGAGTTTTAAAGGTCTACATTTCAGGTGAATTACACGTTGTGGCACCCAGTGGTATAGTAAAGGTGAGTGGCTCCTTCCCCCATGCATGCCCCCTTCCTCATACCTTTTTAACTTCTCCAATGTGAAAAGCATGCTCACGTCGGTGATGGCTCGCCCTTTGATGTCACTTCCTAGGCGTGGGTCCTTTAAGTGATGGCACTTCTGGGTGCCGTACATAGGAAATGACATTAGAGGGAGAGTTAACGGGGTTGCGAAGAGCACGTTGTTAACTGCCGCAAGCAACTTCAACTAGAGGTATGGGAGATGCAGCGGGCGGGATTTGGGAAGGAGTATGGGATGGCGGCGGGGGAGAGGTGCCACCCCCCCTAATGCCCCACACTCTTGCTACACCACTGACTAATGCCATTCTAGTTAACATTTCTCTTTTTTTCTCCACTGCTAGGATATCCCAAATCCAAGTAATCTGCCCTATGTAGCTGACTGGAGGTCTTACACACTCTTCTTTGGCACAGCAATCTTTGCTTGTGAATGCATCGGAACGGTAAGAGTCTGCCTGAGCAGGAGAAGAGGAGATAGTGGATGCTATGGATGGGCCATTTGGCCTTTATCTGCATTCATGTTACAATCTTTCTCTTACATGGTTGTTCTTCATTGCTGCTAAATGTTTCATGTTGTTCCTATTATTGGATTTTAATTTAATTCTTTCCAAGTTTACCTCATTTACTGTACTTATGTTTACAATATACTGTTAACAAAATTATAAATTTTATGTTAAACTGTACCTACGTTAGGTGAATCTTCATAAAGGTGGTCAGTAAATCCCCCAAAATAAAGAACTATGTTTACCTAAATTGAGCAAAGGTGTTCCCGGGGCCGGGTTGGGAAAAGGCTGGTATTTCCATGCATATTTTATAAAATACCTTATATGCATATAGCTCATAACTCCCCTTCCCCCCCCCCTTCTTTTACTAAGCCACAGTGGAAGTTATGAGCATCAGAGCAGCGTTGGAACATTTAGCGCTCCAGGCCACAGTAGAAACCTCCATTGCAGCTTAGTAAAATGGGGGAAAATAAGGTTGGAAATTTGATCCAGCATCCCTATATGCCTCTCAGTTAGGTTAGATTCCTGGTGACCACACAGTGACAGATCCCCTTCGTGGAGTAGTTTGCCATTGCCTTCTCCAAAGGCATGCAGGGTTAAGTGACATGCCCAAGGCCACAAGGGATTGGAAGAGGCCCTTTCAATTCCCAGCCCAGCTACTCTGCTCCTCTTTCGTATCTGTGTGTGTGTATATACTTTCTGTGGAACATAAATGTTCCCTTTGAAAATGATTATAACTTAATACACATACTTGAGGCATAAGTCAGGATTCCTGTGATAGAATATGTTACATTCCAAGCTTCCTGAAGCAGGGAATTATGGTCTCCCCTCATGCCTTAAGTTTGAATTTGGAATGGCAAATAATGAAATCCAAATCTGATGATTGGGGAATTACATACGCATAGCCATCCAGACCAAATGAACAGATAAGTCCACTTAAGGCTGCTTGAGATAGGCAGGGCATAAATGAATAAATAACAATAAGCTATGGGGCTCATAATCGAAATGGAAATACATCTAAAAAACCGGCCTAAATCAGCACTTAGACGATCAGTGAGAGAAGTCGTCCAAGTGCTGATAATCGAACCGGGTTTTAGACTTATCTAAAAACGACTTAGGCATTCACAGTGCTGCAGTACGCCCAGAGCTAAAAGGGGCATTTTAGGAGGAGTGGTGTGGGCGGGATTTGGGCATGACATGGGCCGTCCTAGACAGTCATACTGCACATATAACTGGAAGTTTTACAACACTGTCTAGATGGAACTTGGACGTTGTGACTTAGGCCATGTAAAACCAGGTCTAAGTCACAAGAACGTATCCAAAGTGACCAGATAACTACTGCAGGGACAAAGTACAGACCCCTACACACTCCCCCAGTGATCACTTGACACCCCACCCCCAAACCGCCATAAAATTTGTAATAAAAAGTCACATATCTGCCTCCAGAACATCAGCACCTGGCAGCCTGGCATAGGAAAGCCTAGTAGAGCTGCACAGAGGTGGCTCAAGTGGTCTTGGGGATGGGTTAGTGAACCATGGAGAGAAGGATCCAGGCCCATAAGCCACTCTAATCACTGCATTCAGGGTGAAACATGTGCACCCTCCAAAAAAAACCCAAAACCCGTTTGTACTGCCATATAAGTGGCACCTGCAGCCATAAGAGCTAAAGGGATGGTAGATAGGTGGGTCTAGTTGGTTCTGGGGGATGTTTTGGGGGGCTCACCGTGACCTATAAAGTTGTTGTGGTGAGAAGTGTATGTGGCACCCTTTTTGTGAAGTTCACAGCAGTGCCCTGTAAGATACCCCACTACTCTGCTGATCCCACCCACAAGATCTTTTTCTAGGCGTTTTTGACGAATGGATGAAAATGAAGTATAATAAAGATGGATGACTTAGCGTTCTGGACGATCAGATGGCTGGACGTACAGTTAGACAATTTTCGGGAAAAAATATGTTCTTTTGGCACACCAAAGGGGGGAGGGTGTTGGGAACAATCTTACATAATATGTTATAATATGTTCTATAATATGTGTATAGTCTGATTGAAAATAAGATGAAGGTTGGGAGGTAGGGGGGGTTAAATGTATCATTAGATTTTTATGTAGTAGATATCAAAGTGCTATTGTGTAATAACTTGTTGAATTATATTATTTTGTGCACTTGTTGTAAAATTTGAAAATGAATAAAGAATTATTAAAAAAAAGAAAAAAAGAAAATGGACCTTTTCCCATATCCGACTTTGGGCGACTTGTGACTTAGGCCCAAAATGGACTTAGACGTTTCTTTTATTAAATAAAGAAAAGCACGAAAGAGAAATACAGTAGTATATGCAAAACTGGTCTAACTCACTTTTTCAAACAGTTGGAAGATGTTCTATCATACTGAAGAATATACAATAATGCTGGTCTTAAGTATCTTAGACTATTGCAATATCATATAGGTGGGATCTTATAAGAAAACCATCAAACGACTAAGAATCGTCCAGAACGCTGCAGTCCGTCTCATTTACAGTCTCTTAGAAATCAGATCATGTAAGCCCGCATTACAAAAAACTATACTGGCTGCCCAGGGAAGCAAGCGTTATTTTTAAGTATGCTTGCTTTTGCTTCAAAACCATAACAGGTTCATCCCCAATCTATCTATCCCATCATTTTGAATTTCCAGGCGCAACTTGTACACGTAGTGCCTCCTTGTTCTCTTTTCCATCCTTAAAGGGCTGCATCTACAAGAGATTCCTTGATGGAACACTATCATTCCAAGCAAGCAAATGGAATAAAAGTTTAATCAACTTTATCGCGAATAAACTTTTAGGAAGTTAATCAAAACTTATCTCTGATAAATTTCTCTGTCTCCAACTTCTGCCTTGATTGTACTTCTAAAACACTTCCAGGAAAAATTTGATTAATTTTACCATGCTAATGTAATTTTGAAAGTTTTTTGTAATATCACTGTCGGTATACAGTCTCTTCCTCTGTAAACCGCTCTGAACTGTTTGTGGAATTGCAGTATATAAAAATAAAGTTATTATTATTATTAATAAGAAATGTGGTTGTGTTTTTTTTTTCTTCTTTTTATGAATGTATGTAGTAGGTCTGTCCTAGCTAAACAATAAGGCGTTCTATCTCCACTTTATTTTCTTAGATTTTAATGTAAACCAGCTAGTGGTATATCAAGTTTTAATCATATGTTTTCTAAATGTTTTCTATTTGTTTAATAGGTCCTGCCTTTGGAAAACAAAATGCAAAACCCTAAGCAGTTCCAGCCTGTGCTTTACGTTGCAATGCTACTGGTGACAGTTATCTATGTCAGCATGGGAACCCTGGGCTACCTACGATTCAGGGACAAAGTTATGGCCAGCATTACCCTCAGCTTGCCCAACTGCTGGTGAGTTGTCCTGAAGCTTTGCAATTCTGCAAGAAACTGCTGCATTTGCAGTCATTCAGAAATTACTATGAATATTCATAGCCTTAATATTAGAACTCGCTTAGAATTTTAGATAGGGGCCCATTTACTAATCTGTGCTAGTAAATGGGTTTAGTGTGTCTTTTCCATGCACTAAGCCCATTTCAAGTACAACCATCAAAAAGGCTTTTTTCTATTTGTTGTGTTTCTGGCCGTGTTAGCCTTAGCACATGACATTAAAAAAAAATTAATGTAGGAGCATTTACCTCCTATTTAGGAGGTACTAAGGGTGCCTGCATTATGGATGCGCTAATTAGTTAGCAGTAATGTCAGTGTCCTATCTGATTAGCCCATTCATGCCCCTGATATGCCCTCTCCAAAAAAAATAAATACCACACACTCAGCATAGGCAGATGGCAAAACTTTAGAATGTCCTGCATTAAGCCATGTTTCCTGCTTAGGTACACATTTGCATCTTCAACATAGAACCAAATCTTTTCCAGAGAAGAGAAAATGGTAAAACTAGAGGACATAATTTGAGATTGCAGGGAGGAAGACTCAGGAGCAATGTTAGGAAATTCTTTTTCACGGAGAGGGTGGTAGATGCCTTGAATGGAAGTGGCGGAGAGGAAAACGGTGATGGAATTCAAAAAAGCGTAGGATGCACACAAAGGATCTCTAATTAAATTGGTTGCCTGCAAAAAATAACTTTTTTTTTTTTTTTAAATCTTTATTCATTTTTATACGTACAATAAGTGTGATAATACATAAACACATTTGCACATTGAGAATATCACTTAATAGTCAGCAATAATACCAATCATAAAATCTTATCTCCCTCCCTTCCCACCCCTTCATAATAAGTAATTAAATTACTTTATATAAGATGTTATACTTAAAATAACTTTTTTTAATATTTAAAATAATTCTTTAAAACTAGCAATTTATCTCTTTCTGACAAGAGAGTTACCAACAAAGTTGAACGAGTGGACATGATATCTTGAATGTCCTCTAGTTGACATTGCTAGGGATGTTGGCAGGTACATAACCTTTTGAAATAGAATTGACTCAGATATTTCCCGTTTTAAAATTTCCCTAAAATATTTTCTAAGCAATATTTCAGCTGACAGTAAAGGTGAACAAGGGAAATTTAAAAAGCCAAAGATAGCTGTGTTAATGATTGTTGTTTTTTCTATATTGTGTATTTTCTAAATAAAATATCATTAAAAAAAGGCCAAAGATAATTATTAACACGCAAATGATTTTCCAGCTGTTCCAGTTTATGATGCAAAATCAAACTCTCTTTCACAGCTGAAGTACTGATTCAATTACTTTCACTTGATTTTGTATCTTCTCACTAGCAGATTTAATCTTTGTAACATTATCTTGTAATACAAATATAGAAGACACAACTTGACTAGAAAAAGTATATAATTGTGCTGCTTTCCCTTTAAGCAAATTCTCAGTCCGGGTGACAACTCGCCAAATACCTTTTAAAGAAATATCACCCTCAGGAACGTCTTGAATGGAAACCCTCTCAACCATATCAAAACTGACCAGTTGCAATTTAGCTTAGTTATCAGCACTACTTCAGGTTTATCCTGCAACCCATTAGGTAGGGACTCCACCTGAATGTTTACATCTGTAGACATGGATGGAGGTCCATTGTTCATGAATTTTAATTTTGGCAGGAAAATTCATTGATTCTCCACAGAATGGAAAAGTCTCTGGTAAGTTTAGAGATTTCTTCCCGTGAAGTTGGGTTGTGTGTTCTCGCAGGGTTCTTCAGCTCGCATCATGCTTGTTGAAGGTTTCCAGGTCTCGCTGCATCTTGTCAGGTAGAAACCAAGGTTTCAGCCATCATGCTGTGACTTTCTTCAGTGTATGTAGTGAGCTCTGCAGTTTGTCTTTATATATAGTGGAATGATTTTGCTTCTGACTCTGTTGTTCTATAGACAAGTGTTTATGCTTGTTATGTTGTTTCAAATCTATAAATAAAGAATAATAATAATAAAAAAAAAAAAAAGAACATGTCCCGACTGGTAAATCCACATTGAAAGATATGCTGAATTTCAGTCCATAGGTGGGTCATGTGCCTGTTTGGAGGGGTTAAAAGAAAGGAAATTATCAGGCAAGAACTAATTTCGCTTTCTATAGTGTCCCTCCAGGCAGGCACAGATGAGTAGAGAGTGCAAAAGCAGTGACCATCAAGGGTGGAACCCCGCAAGCCCTGCCTGAAGAACTAATGCCCCAAACTCCACATCCTGTAGCACCTGAACATCGAGTCTATAGTGATGTGCAAATATATACAAGGATGACCAAGCAGCTGCCCTATAGATGTCCAGATTGTGTCCAGGATGCATCCTGACCTCCTAGTAGAATGGCTTCATCCCTTTTGTGCTCTCCTGCCTTTGCCCATCCTTCACATATTTTTGCAAAAATTGGCACCTGAAATGTGCTATAAGACTATCCCTTTTTCTAGCCCTTAAAGCAGCCCATTCCATATAAGATTCAAGGACATTAGGGGTATAGTTATTTGAGCCTTTAAGCTAGTCTGTCAAGGATCTCAGTCCACAAGCTGTATTGTATAATTTAATGTCTAATGAATGAATAGGGTTAGTAATGAAGGAGTAGGGTTAGTAATATTGTCTGCAAAAGCTAAACATTTCATTTGTGAATGACCATACAAGAGTTCAAGAACGTCCCCATCCCCCTTAAGCCTCAACAACAAGGGCTCAAGAAATAATAAATACAAAAGGGGAGGGATAATGGACATCCATGCCTGGTGCCTCTGCAGAGGGGAAAAGATGCTGGAGGTGACCCATTCACCATAACAGAAGCAGTAGGATTAATAATAATAATAATTTATTCTTGTATACCGCCATACCCAAGAAGTTCTAGGCAGTTCACATCCGTTAATTAAGATCCGCGATGACACATGGATTTACAAAATTTTGACAAAGTTACAAGCAACGAAGAAGGGAGCGTGGGAACGCTTTAACAGAGTTTTATCAAAAGTACAAGCAGCATCGAAGGTAGGGATGGAAGGTAAGAGAAAACGAGAGAGAGACCAAGTAGGGGGAGGGGAGGAAGGGGAGAGCAATAGGAGCGGGGTTAGAGTGGGAAGGGGTAGTTGCAGGTGGAAAGGGGTTAAAGGACCTGTTCGCGGGAATGCGTTTTGAGTAGTTTTCTGAAGCTAAGGTAGGTAGGGGCCTCGAGTACTATTTGGGCTAGCCAAGGGTTCAGCTTAGCCGCCTGGTAAGCAAAGGTTTTGTCAAGGAATCTTTTGAGATGGCATAATTTTATGGAAGGGAAGACGAACAACTGGATTCTGCGGGAGTTCTTGTTGGTGAGATTTAGAGTGAAATGTTGATTGAGGTGTATAAAGTTTTTATTGCATGCACAAAAAAGTTGGAAAAACCATAATGGAAAAATACAGAGTACAGAATAACTCACTCCAACCTGTCAAAAGCTTTTTCAGAATCAAAGCTGATAGCAAGGGCCAGGATGGAGTCTTGGCTACATTTTTCCAAAGCCAAGATCAATTTATGAATATTTACTACAGCCTGCCTACCAGCTATGAACTATCTGCTCTTCTCCAACCAACTGAGGCATTACTTTAGCTAAACGCGCCACCATAATGCAAGCAAGCATCTTCAGGTCGACATTGATACGTGAAATGGCTCGGCATGATTCTCAACTGATTTTTATACTGATCCATCATGTCCATAAGAATTGACATACTGGTCAAAGGTTCATCAGGCCCAGTATCCTGTTTCCAACAGTGGCTAATCCAGGACACAAGTACCGGCAATATCCCAAAGAATAAGAGCTTTTATACTGATATCTCAGAATAAGCAGTGGATTTTCCCAAGTTCATTTTAATAATGTCTTATAGACTTTTAGGAAATTATCCAAACCTTTTTTTAAATCCTGCTAGGCTGCTTTCACCTCATTTCTGGCAATGAATTCCAGAGTTTAATTACATGTTGAGTGAATAGATATTTTCTCTGGTTTGTTTTATATTTAATTCTTAGTAGCTTCATTGCATGCCCCCTAGTTTTGGTAGTTTTTGAAAAAGTAAACAAGTGATTCATATTTGGATTGTTTAGAATCCATTGGAATCTCGGGAAACATCTTGAATTGGTTTTGTGGTTTTCTGGGTAAAAGATTGTATTTAAGGATGACATCTTCTCATTTTGTTGGAAAAACTCTTGTGGGGTACCCCAGGGTTCCTCTCTTTCCACTACTTTGTTCAACATTTATGTAGCTTTGCTGGGAAATTTGTTGCAAAACTTAAAGCTCAAGTTCTACATCTACGCAGATGATATTACTATAGTCATTCCACTTACTAGTCTGTCAACTGAATTTATAAATCTCCTTGCAACCACTATAAATCAGATTGAGCTTTGGATGATGGCTTTTAAATTGAAATTAAATAAGGAAAACACTAAATTTTTTCTGCCAACACCTAACGACAAGCTCAAAGAAACAATGATACATGTGAATGGGTTGGATTATAACATAGAACAATCCATAAAAATATTGGGGGTAACGTTGGATAAACACCTTACATTGGAAAAACATACCAATTTATTGACTAAGAAATGTGTTTCGGTGCTTTGGAAGCTTTGTACCATTAAGAAATATTTTGATGAAACCTCTTTTCATCTGTTGGTGCAATCTTCCATCTTAAGTATTCTTGACTACTATAATATTGTATATGTAGGGCTCATATGAAAATTTTAAAGAGATTGAGAGTAGTCCAAAACACTGCTATTCGCCTCATTTATGGTTTACAAAAATGGGAGCATATTACTCCTTTCTACCTGAAACTGCACTAGTTGCCAGTGGAGTCTAGAGTGCTGTTCAAGTTTTCATGCATCTTACAAAGTAGCTTTTGGTCTGTCACCAGGTTACTTACTTTCTTATTTTTCATGGAGTCATTTTAATAAAAACACACGGAGAGTGCAGCTATTTACATATCCTTCTGTCCGAATGAGGCGGCTATAGGAGGGGCCTTAGGCGCTTGGGCCAATCAGGCCCTAGGATCTTCTGGGTTGGGCAAGGGAAGGACGGGCCCACCTCATTTGGACAGAGGCAGGCCTGCTGGCTGGACAGAGCGAAGACCCGTCCGGCCAACTTGGAGGTAAGCCCGAGGGGGGGGGGGGTTCCGGGATGGGGGTTTATCGTTGGGGGGATCCGGCAGGAGGGATTGGGCACCCTCCTGCCAGTAATCTTCAGGAGAACCGTTGGGTGGTCCGGCAGGAGGGGTTGGGCACCCTTCTGCTGGCAATCTTCAGGGGATGGGTTCTGTCGGCAGGAGGGATTGGGCACCCTCCTGCCGCAATCATCGGGGGGTGGGATGGGAGAGGAGACTGGTGGCCGTAGCCGTGGCCACTATACTAATCGTGGCAGGGAGATCCCTTGCCGCGATTAATTATAGCGACCGTGTCTACACAAACCCAATTCTGTAACCGGTGTCTGCAACATGGATGTCGGTTACAGAATCGGGTTGACTTTGGGCAGGTGTTTTTCAGATTCTGTATAGGATGCCCAGGACGGGCGTCCTATACAGAATCCGGGCCAATATGTATAATTGAAATTACTAAAAAAATAAATATATAAGTAATCCTTTTCAACAGAGCCATATAATGTCAGCTGCCTAATAGAATTCTGGTTTTCTTCTATGCAGGTTGTATCAGTGTGTGAAACTGTTCTACTGCTTTGCAATATTCATCTCATACATACTGCAGTTCTATGTTGCTGCTGAAATCGTTATCCCGCATGCCACAGCTCGGGTGAAAGAAAAGTTCACTCTTTTTGTGAACCTGTTTTTACGTGTTGCTATGGTGTTTTTCACCTGTAAGTATACATTTTTCAGTTCCACATTCCTTCTTCCTCATTTCTTACCTAAGGGAAAGGTACAGTATAGTGAGGAGGGAGGAAATTAACTTTCAGGATGCCCAAGATCTCTCTGAAACTTTCCTGGCATACTGATTAAAAACTGATGGAGGTAGTGTAGCAGTTATAGTTTTGATTCCATTCATGTTGTGAGGGAATGTCACATGGAGGTGTACACAATAAGGAGAAATAAACTATAGAGGCTGGACCTCCAAAATAGGTTCCCAGGTTTACAATCCACTTATTAGTTGACAATGAAGCTTCTAGTGCAATAGGTGTGTCATTCTGGATGGTCGTGTAATATCCCCATGCTTGCGAGCCATGCAGAAAGAATCTATTCCAGCTTTTGAATCCCTCCTCCTTTCTAGAGGGCTCTGCTGCCCCCTTCAGTTTTAACTTCTGAACGTGAGCCAGGAGTCTTTCTGATCTGCTCTTTATACTTTTTATTGTTTCCCCGTACCCCTCCTTCACATGTTTTTCTATATAGAGCTAATGCCTACTTTGGTACAAACTGAAGGGGCAACAGAGTTTTCTGGTCAAGGAGGAGGGATTCAAAAGCTGGAGTATGGGAATATTACGCATCTGTCCAAAATGACACACCTAACTACTAGAAAAGATACGGTACTAGCAAGGTAAGAACCTAATCTCTTTTTACAGATGAGGAGAGAACCTGGATAGATAAAGGCTTATTACAAAGCAATAGGGAAGAATAGCATACAGCAGAATAGATTTCCAACAGGATGCCCTTGATTTAAATGCACACTTCAGTTTCAAATGAAACTGATAACGTGTGATCACAACTCTTAAAATATATGACATCATTAACGTCTTCATGATAGAAGCTTGTCCCAAGTCCCAATCTGGTAGGAGGCAATGCAACTCAGAAATGGATCACAGGGATAGCTCAGTCTTCCATGTCCTTATATGCAACTTTTAATCAGTCATGATCTTCAAGCCTTGGATAAACATGGATTATGTCAGCCTCAGATATCCTGACAGAGAGTGGAATTCCCCTTTTCATCATGTTTACTGAGTCATTGCGTGGTTCGGGATCACAGTCTTCATTCTTGGCTGATGATCGGCAGTGAATGTCTCCAACATAGGGAGTTCATATTAATGGCTTTGTCTGCGATTCAGGCTTGGTCAGATTAAATTCTGTGATACACACATTAAATGCTGGCAGAAGTTTTACACTTCACAATATCTCTTGCCCCTTGATGGTCTCTTTCTTCAGGTCACACTGCTCTAATCTGAGATTCAAAGAAAAGATGCAAATGTTTTGAGGTAATTTTGAAAAACATTTCAAGTAAAGCAATATTTAATATGCAGAAACAAACTTTCATAAAATCACCCATCTGATATGTGAGTAATTTATCAGAATCTAGAATTGCATGCATGTAGCTGGATTCAGTAAATAGTGCCAAAAAAGGAAGAATATTCCCTTTTGTCTTGATATGTAAATTGCTCCTAATCCATTCTACTGGACCATCGGATTGCTTTAGGTACGCTCCAGGTGTGTGTGTGTGTGGGGGGGGGGGGGGGGGGGCAGGCACAGGGCATGAGGAGTCTACAGTGTGTCATTAGGAGGTCAGTGACCCGAGGGGGATCTCCAGGCAGGTAGGTGGGTGAATCTTGGGTTAAGGTTTCGTAAGATTCCTGCAAGGGAAGTAAAGTCTGTTTGGGGAAAAGAGGCCACTATGTATAAAATTCCAGTTATGCTATTTGGTGTTCTATAATGTTCACCTCTAATTTGCAATCTGTCTCTCACAGAGAGTGGCATATTGGCAAAGTAAGGCTGTAATATTTATACACAAACCTACAGAGAATACTGTTATACACTAAAGTTCAACACATCTTCTACTACTACTACTACTACTATTCATCATTTCTAAAGCGCTGAAAGGCGTACACAGCACTGTACATGTGCATTTAACATTTAGTAGATGGTCCCTGCTTATGTCTGCTATTGACTTGGTAGACCCTGATCAATTTTCAGAGGATTGTGTTCGTGAGGAGCTAGTTAAATCAAAGGTAGACAAAGTGATGGGGCCGGATGGTGTACATCTGAGGAACTTAGGGAAGTTCTGGTAGCTCCGCTGACTGACTTTTTCAATGCTTTTCTAGAGTCAGGAGTGGTACTGGAGGACTGGAGAAGGGCGGATTCTATCTCTCTCCACAAAAGTGGAAGTAAGAAGAAGTAGGGAATTACAGGCCGGTAAGTCTGATTTCTGTGGTAAACAAATTAATGGAAACGCTTTTAAAACAGAGAATGATGAAGTTTCTGAAATCTGGTGGATTACAGGACTGGAGGCAACATGGATTCACTAGAGGTAGGTCTTGTCAGACAAATCTGATCATTTTCTTTGACTGGGTGACCAGATAATTGGATAGAGGGAGTGCACTAGATGTGGTGTATTTAGATTTTAGCAAAGCCTTCGACAGACGTCTAATAAATAAACTGAGTGCCCTCAGAATGGGTCCCAAAGTGACGGGCTGGGTCAGAAACTGGTTGAGTAGAAGACGATAGATGAGATCGCTCTGAGGAAAGGGATGTTACCAGTGGTGTGCCTCAAGGTTCAGTTCTTGGGCCTGTTCTTTTTAACATTTTTATAAGTGATATTGCTGAAGGGCTGTCAGGTAAGATTTGTCTCTTTGCAGAAGATACCAAAACCTGCACTAGAGTAGACATCCTGGATGGTGTGAATAACATAAAGAAAGACCTTGTGAAACTTGAAAAATGGTCTGAAATTTGGCAGCTAAAATTTATTGCTAAGAAATGCAAGGTCATGCATTTGGGCTGCAAAAACCCGAAGGATTGGTACAGGTTAGGGGGTGAAGAACTTTTGTGCATGACAGAAGAGCGGGACTTGGGTGTGATGATCTTAAGTTGGCCAAACAGGTTGAAAAGGTGATGGCAAAAGTTAGAAGGATGCTAGGATGTATAAGAAGAGGTATGGCCAGTAGGAAACAGGAAGTATTGATGCCCATGTATAAGACTCTGGTGAGACCTCTTTTAGAATATTGTGTACACTGGAGACCGCACCTTCAAAAAGATATAAAAAGGATAGGCTACTAAAATGGTGCGTGGCCTTCATCATAAGGAGTATGGGGCAGAATTAAAGATCTCAATATGGAGACTTTGGAGGAAAGGCAGGAAAGGGAAGATATGATAGAGACATTTGAATACCTACGAAGCGTAAATGCACAGAGTCAAGTCTCTTTCATTTGAAAGGAAGCTCTGGAATGAGGGCATAGGATGAAGTTAAGAGGTGATAGGCTCAGGAGTAATCTAAGAAAATAGTTTTTTTACAGAAAGAGTGGTGGATGTGTGGAACGGTCTGGAGGAGATGGTGCAGACAGAGACTGTGTCTGAATTCAAGAAAGCATGGGATGGGCACGTGGGATCTCTTAGAGAGGGGAAGAGATAATGGTTACTGTGGATGGACCATTTGGCCTTTATCTACCATCATGTTTCTATAAGTGGACTCTAGTATTCTATAACGGAAATTAGATACATAATTGCTATTCTAGAATTCAACATAGTGTGCTGATTCTTGGTGCCTAATTTGTGACCTTTGCAGAATTGCTCCCTTATTGAGCTGCTGTGATAAACTAGCAAAACACAAGAAAAGCACATAGGGCCTTCAAGTATGGGACAATCAAACGTAGTTTATTGATGGACCCAACACAAGCTGTGTTTCAGCACAATCCGCATGCGTTAGGAGTCAACAGGATTCAGTTTGATATCCTTGGAACAGCCACTATGCCACTCTAAAGTGCCAGATAGAGCTCATTCAATAATACTGCCAAAGGTTAACGTCTTTCCAAAATGGCACCATAAACTACATTTGATTGTCCCACACTTGAAGGCCCTCTGTGCTTTTCTTGTGTTTTGCTGTTGTATTGTGCACTTTGACCCTCTCTGCAGTGGCGTAGCAAAGGTGACCGGCGCCTGGGACGGTGGTGTCCCTCTCCCGGCCCTCTTCCCCAGAAGTGATGTCAGAAAAAGTATCAAAGTTGACCCGGCAGCAAGTTCGTCTGCAGCAGAGGGAGGAGTGGGAAGGGGGGGCCATAGAGGAAGAAGGTGCTGGCACCCTGAGGAAGACCATGCCTGGGGCAAACTGCCCCCCCCCCCCCCGCTCTGCACCTCCCTTACTACGCTACTGCCTCTCTGTCACTCTCCTGTGATAAATTAAGCAAGAGTAAAATGGAGTATTTTCCTGCAGCTTAATAACTTTCCCTACTAATATCTGTTACTTAAAAAATCTTTTAAATGCTTTTCTTTAATTAGCTAACAAGGGTTTCTTTTTTTTCCCCTTAGGTGCTCTGGCTATTTTTGTCCCTCATTTGGACATTGTGATTTCACTGGTGGGCTCTGCAAGTAGCAACGTTTTAGCACTAATTATTCCAGCATGTCTGGAGCTCACCACCTATTATTTGGATGGCATTAGCCGTTTCAAGATCTGTAAGAACATTCTGATCATCATTATTGGCATTGTAGGATTTGTGGTGGGAACTTTAGTATCCCTATGGGAATTAGCATCTCGTTAAGCCACCACAAGTGGTAACATTATTTGTGCCTTTTCTTTTATTAGTGTGTGATTCTTCTTCTTTTCTACATTTAATATTTATTAACAATTTTCACGTTTATTGCAACATACACTGGTTTTAAAAATGAACAGGATTCTAGGAATTATTAGGAATATTATAATTCCTCTATCACTCTGGTGTGTACTCACCTTGAGTATTGCATACAGTTATGGTCGCCATATCTGAAAAAAGATATAACGGAAGTAGAAACGGTTCCAAGAAGAGCAACCAAAATGATAGAAAAGATAGAACTCCTATCATATGAAGAAAGAATAAAGAGATGGGGCTCTTCAGTTTGGAAAAGAGACAACTGAAGGGGATATGATTGAGGTCTACAAAATTCTGAGTTGTGTAGAATGGGTAAAAGTGAATCAATTTTTCACCCTTTCAAAAAGTACAAAACCCAGGGGACATTCAATGAAATTACATGGGAATACTTTTAAAACAAATAGGAGGAATTTTTTTAAACTCAAATAATAATTAAGCTCTGAAACTTGTTGTCAGAGCATATGGTTACTGTGGCTAACATAGTTGGGGTTAAAAAGGGTTTGAACAAATTCATGGAGGAAAAGTCCATGGGCTGCTATTGAGACAGATATGTGGGAAGCCACTGCTTGCCTTGTAAAGTAGCATAGGATGCTGCCACTATTTGGCTTTCTGCCAGGTACTGAGACCTAGATTGGCCACTGTTGGAAACAGGAAACTGGGCTAGATGAACCATTAGTCTGACCCAGTATAGCTTTCTTATGTTCTTATATAAGAAATATAATGGAAAATAAGGTATCAATTTATATATCAACATAAGTTTTGCTATTTGTAACTAGAATTAAGTTATACTCTAAAGTGCAAGGGGGGGTCATTATTCAGTCAGTGGCAATCAACATTTTTCTGACCACTGCCAATAGTTAACCCCAGATATTTAATGCTGAGCCATCTGGTTTAAGAATGCTTGACTTACATCAAACTTGTACTTATGAACCGGGATCCTGCCTCTCTCCTCCTGTGCCAATGTGCCCCTTCTCCCTCCCTTCCGGTACAAACACAACTCTCCTCCTTCTTTCTGTGTCCCAATACACTCCTCCTCATCTTTCCCTCTGTTCTGCAACCCAAATTCGTGCCTCCCTTGGGTGTTTACCTCCTCTGGCCAGCTCTATCCTCCCAGTGGTACTTCTCTTCATGAAGCTGTGGCCACTGGTTCCAGTATATGACTCGCGGCTGACCTGGAAGCCTTTCCTCACTTTAGAAGGAAGGATTCTGGGTCAGCTGTGTGCAGGAACCAGCAGTTGCAGCATCTCAAAGAGAAGTGCCATTGGGAGGAGAGAGCCAGCCAGAGGAGGTAAACACCCGTGGGAGGCACGAAGGGTCAGGCTGCCAGGTCAGCTGCATGCAGGAACCGTGGCCACAGCTTAGTAAAGAGAACGGCAATGAGAGGAAGGAACTGACCAGAGGAGGTAAACACCCATGGGAGGCACAAATTTGGGACGCAGAATGGAGAGAAAGATGACGAGGGGCACATTGGGACATGGAAGGGAGGAGGAGGGTCACGTTTTGACAGGAAGGGAGGAAGAAGGGACGCGTTGGCACAGGGAGAAGCAGGGTTGCATTGAGACATGGTAGGGAGTACAAACTTTGGAAGGAAGAAAGGAGGGAGGGAGCATGAACTTGGGAGATAGGATGGAACAATGGAAGGAAGGAGTGAGGGAAAGAGTTGCTGTTGTGGGGGAGGGAATAGAAAGGGAGAATTGTTGGGCATGGGTGTCTGAATGAGAAGGAAAGACTGCACATGGGGAAATGAAGAAAGAGGTGAACTATTGGGCATAGGGAGGATGAAAGAAATATTGGACATGGTGATGGGAGGTACAGATGCATGGGGAAGAGAGAGATGAGAGGGAGAAATGTTGGATGTGGTGGTGGTGGAGAGAGAACAGTGGGATGGATGAAGAATAAAAGCAAGTGTAAACCTCCTATCTTTTCTTTCTGCATTGCATTACTGATTTTTATTCCGCCTTAACCTCGCAGTTCTAGGCAGATTACAAAAGAGGTATGCTGAACATTTCCAGGAACATTACAGGCTTAGGAACTAAATGCAAGACTGAGACTTATTCAGAGCATGGGAAACTTAGGTACAGTATTAACTTGTCTTGACAAAGTTCCTAAAAAGCAGGGTCTTTATATTCCTTCAACAGGATGTGGGCTAGATGGTGGTCTATTTTCATTGCCTGTGTTGCTAATATAATCTGTCGAATAATCTCTTACGATGTGTGCCTTTGATTGGGGGGTGGATAAAATGGCGTCTGAGTTCTCCTTGGTCTGGTTGAGGTGTTCTGAATAAGGTGACCATTCAGGTAGGTGGGGGTAGCGCCATTCAGGTATTTGGATAGTAGACAGTAGAATTTGAATAATATTCGAGCTTGTATTGGGAGCCAATGTGTGACTAGGTATGCTGTAGTAATGTGGTCATATTTGCTTAATGAAAAGATGAGTCTGAGGACTGTATCTTTAATGTTTTTATAGACTGTGTACTGCACAGAAAGCACAGTTACTTACCGTAACAGGTGTTATCCAGGGACAGCAGGCAGATATTCTTTACGCATGGGTGACGTCACCGACGGAGCCCTCGCTACGGACCTTTTTACTAGAAAGTTCTAGTTGGCCGCACCGCGCGTGCGCGAGTGCCTTCCCGCCCGACGGAGGAGAGCGTGGTCCCCAGTTAGTATAAGCCAGCTAAGAAGCCAACCCGGGGAGGAGGGTGGGACGTAAGAATATCTGCCTGCTGTCCCTGGATAACACCTGTTACGGTAAGTAACTGTGCTTTATCCCAGGACAAGCAGGTAGCATATTCTTTACGCATGGGTGACCTCCAAGCTAACAAAGAGGGAGGAGGGATGGTTGGCCATTAGGAAAATAAATTCTGAAGTACAGATTGGCCGAAGTGCCCATCCCGTCTGGAGAAAGCATCCAGACAGTAGTGAGTAGTGAATGTGTGAACTGAGGACCAGGTGGCCGCCTTGCAGATTTCCTCAATGGGCGTGGAACGGAGGAAAGCAACAGAAGCGGCCATAGCTCTTACCCTGTGGGCCGTGACAGCACCGTCTAGTGACAGACCGGCCCGAGCGTAACAGAACGCGATGCAAGCTGCAAGCCAGTTGGATAGCGTTCGTTTAGAGACCGGTCGACCCAAACGGTTCGGGTCGAAGGTCAGGAAGAGCTGAGGGGACAAGCGGTGAGCCCTTGTACGATCAAGATAGTAAGCCAGGGCATGCTTGCAGTCAATACTGTGCAATGCCTGTTCCCCGGGATGCGAATGGGGTTTCGGGAAGAAAACAGGCAACACAATGGACTGGTTGAGGTGAAAAGCTGAGACCACCTTGGGGAGGAACTTAGGATGGGTGCGCAGAACCACCTTGTCATGGTGAAAAATAGTGAACGGTGGATCGGCAACCAGTGCATGAAGCTCACTGACCCTCCTGGCAGAGGTGATGGCAATGAGGAAAAGCACCTTCCATGTCAGAAATTTGAGCGAAGTTGTGGCAAGCGGCTCAAAAGGAGGTTTCATGAGGGCAGACAAAACCACATTCAGGTCCCAGACGACTGGAGGGGGCTTCAGAGGTGGTTTGATGTTGAAGAGGCCCCTCATGAATCGGGAAACCAGAGGATGAGCCGTGAGGGGTTTTCCTAGGACGGGCTCATGAAATGCCGTGATGGCACTGAGATGAACTCTGATTGAGGTAGACTTGAGGCCTGCGTTGGACAGGGAGAGCAAGTAGTCCAGAACAGTTTCCACCGCTAAAGAGGTGGGATTGTGATGATGACGGAGGCACCAAGAGGAGAACCTGGTCCACTTCTGATGGTAACATTGGAGGGTGGCCGGTTTCCTGGAGGCGTCCAAGACGAGACGGACAGGCTGAGATAGATTTCCTGGAGAGGTCAGCCCGAGAGAAACCAAGCTGTCAGGTGGAGCGAAGACAGATTTGGATGTAGTAGAGACTGATGCTGCTGTGTAAGTAGAGTAGGAAACACAGGCAGAGGAATGGGCTCCCTGGAGCTGAGCTGAAGCAGGAGGGAGAACCAATGTTGACGAGGCCACCGGGGAGCTATGAGGATCATGGTGGCTCCGTCCCTGCGGAGTTTGGATAAAGTCCGCAACATCAGAGGTAGAGGAGGAAAGGCATAGAGGAACCGATCCGTCCAATCGAGAAGGAATGCATCCGGGGCCAGACGATGAGGAGAGAAGAGTCTGGAGCAGAACTGGGGCAGCTGATGGTTGTGAGGGGCTGCAAATAGGTCCACTTGCGGAGTGCCCCAGCGAGCAAAAATCGAGAGGAGCGTGGGAGGATCCAAGGTCCACTCGTGAGGTTGCAGGATGCGACTGAGATTGTCGGCCAGGGAGTTCTGTTCGCCCTGGATATAGACAGCCTTGAGGAAGAGACTGCGGGCTGTGGCCCAGGTCCAGATGCGAAGAGCCTCCAGACAAAGGAGGCGAGATCCGGTGCCGCCCTGTTTGTTTATGTAGTACATGGCGACTTGGTTGTCCGTGCACAGGAGCAGAACCTGAGGACAAAGAAGGTGCTGGAAGGCCTTGAGAGCGTAGAACATGGCTCGTAGCTCTAGGAAATTGATGTGATGTCGACGCTCCTGTGGGGTCCAAAGACCTTGGGTGCGTAGGTCTCCCAGGTGAGCTCCCCATGCATAAGGGGAGGCATCCGTGGTGATGATCATGGAATGCGGGGGCAGATGAAAAAGAAGGCCCCTGGAAAGATTTGAGGAGTTCAACCACCATTGTAGAGATCGATGAAGAGACGATGTCACAGAGATGGGATGAGAAAGAAGATTCGAGGTCTGGGACCACTGGTTGGCCAGAGTCCATTGAGGTGTCCTGAGGTGGAGTCGTGCCAGGGGAAGCACATGCACCGTCGAGGCCATGTGTCCCAGGAGGACCATCATCTGTCTGGCAGAAATGGAGTGATGAAGGAGCACCTGACGACACAGGCGGAGCAGATTCCGCTGTCGGTCGGAGGGGAGAAACGCCCTGAGTGTGGTGTCGAGAACTGCTCCAATGAACTGAAGGCGCTGTGTGGGAAGCAGATGCGACTTGGGGTAGTTGATCTCGAACCCCAGAAGATGGAGGAGAGAGATGGTTTGATGAGTGGCTTGTAACACAAGCGGAGACGTAGGTGCTTTCACCAACCAATCGTCCAAATAGGGAAACACCTGGAGGTTGTGAGACCTGAGGAAGGCCGCCGCCACAATGAGGCATTTGGTGAACACCCTGGGTGATGAAGCGAGGCCAAAAGGTAGCACTTTGTACTGATAATGGCGATGGTGCACCTGGAATCGTAGGTAGCGACGTGAGGATGGATTGATTGGGATGTGAGTGTAGGCCTCCTTGAGGTCCAGGGAACATAGCCAGTCGTTCTGAGAGAGATGAGGGTAAAGCGTGGCAAGGGAGAGCATTCTGAACTTCTCCTTGACTAGACACTTGTTGAGGTCCCTGAGATCGAGAATGGGACGTAGGTCTCCTGTCTTCTTTGGAACTAGAAAGTAACGGGAGTAGAATCCCCGGCCCCTTTGTTCCAGAGGTACTTCTTCGATGGCATTGAGGAGAAGGAGGGATTGGACCTCCCTCAGGAGGAGGGGGGTTTGAATTGAAAGAGAAGCAGACTCTACGGGAGGATTGTCTGGTGGAAGAGTCTGGAAGTTGAGAGAGTAGCCGTGGCGGATGATGTTGAGGACCCACGGGTCCGATGTGATGACCTCCCAACGGCTGATGAAGATGTGGAGCCTGCCTCCGATTGGCTGAGGAAGAGGCAATGAGGGTGGAAGACTGGCTAAGCCCTGGAGAGAGGAGTCAAAAGGGCTGAGATGGTTTGGCAGGAGGAAGAGGCTTGGCAGGTTGATTAGACTGGGCACGAGCCTGGGTGTGCTGGTGTTGGCGGGCCCGCCTAGGTTGCTGTGAAGGTGGATTGAGCGGCCTAGCGGAGAACCTGCGCTGATATGAGGTCTGTGGCCTGTAAGGACGAGCAGGTGGAGCCTTTTTCTTAGGTTTTATGAGAGTGTCCCATCTGGTCTCATGGGCAGAGAGTTTCTGCGTGGTGGTATCCAGGGACTCTCCGAATAATTCATCACCAAGACATGGGGTGTTGGCTAATCGGTCTTGATGGTTGACGTCCAGATCAGAGACCCTGAGCCAGGCCAGGCGGCGCATAGCCACAGCGATGGCAGATGCACGGGAGGTGAGCTCAAAAGAGTCATAGATAGAGCGCACCATAAATTTTCTTAGTTGAAGCAGGCTGGAGACGTGCTGCTGGAAAAGTGGAACCTTATGCTCTGGCATGTATTTTTGCATGGCGGAGAGTTGCATTACCAGATGTTTCAGGTAGAATGAAAAATGGAACGAGTAGTTGTTTGCCCTGTTGGCAAGCATGGCATTCTGGTAGAGCCGCTTGCCAAACTTGTCCATAGTTTTGCCCTCTCTGCCAGGAGGGGTGGAGGCATAAACACTGGAGCCCTGAGTCTTTTTTAAAGTGGACTCTACCAGGAGAGACTCATGAGGCAGTTGGGGTTTATCAAATCCTGGGATTGGTATAACCCTATAGAGGCTGTCCAATTTACGGGGGGCCCCAGGGACAGTCAGCGGGTTCTCCCAATTTTTATAAAAAGTCTCCCGTAGGATATCATGCACGGGCAACTTTAGGAACTCTTTGGGAGGCTGATCGAAATCCAATGCCTCCAGGAAAGCTTGTGACTTCTTAGAGTCAGATTCCAGTGGCAAAGACAAAGCACCCGACAACTCCCTGAGGAATTTAGAGAAGGAAGATTGTTCAGGTCTCGATGTGGTATCGGGTGCCGAAGGCTCTTCGTCCGACGACGATGCATCCTCCTCGGTACCGGTAGGGGATTGTTCCCATAGGTCCGGGTCTCTGACATCGGTATGTGCGTGTCGAGAGACCGGAGTGGAAGGCTCGGTATGGTGAGTTTTAGACAAAGACTTGCCTGAGCGTACCGAGACATTACCGGGTGATGCAGACCTGTGTCTGTCTCGGTCCCGGGAAGTACGGTGCCGGTCAGGGTCGTGGGAAGACCGGTGCCCTGCTCGGTCCCGAGGAGGATCGGTTGTCGTCAAGGCCATAGTCTCGGCATGGGAATGGAGATGTGGTGCCGAGAGAATGGGCATGGAGGAGTCCATAGGTACCGATGGAGTGGATACCGGTTGGACGGTGCGGGGCTCGGGCCGGTCTGGTACCGAGAGCAGCGGTGCCAAGATAGAGGGTAAGAGCTGCTGAAGTTGCTGGTGGAGTTGTTCCTGCAACTTGTCCTGGAGGATGGCCGCAATGCGGTCATCCAGGGGAGGCACCGGAACCACTTTTTTCTTCTTTGGTTCCATGGGTGCCGCTCTACACTCCGGCGATGAGGAGGCCGATGACGAGGCACTCACCGATATCGGAGTGGAGCGTTTTTTGGCTCGGCGTGGAGCCGAAAGGACTGGTGTCGTCCCCGAGGTGGGAGGGCGCTCAAGGGTGGAAGGCTTCTTAGCCGGCTTACCTGGCGCCGGAGGCGCCGATGTCGTCTCAGGCGTCGTCGAAGTGGTCGGTGCCGATTTCGACGGTGCCGCAGATGAAGAGGTCGAATCCATAGTGCCGAAAAGTAGATTTTGTTGGATTTGACGATTCTTCAAAGTGCGTTTTTTAAGAGTGGCACAGCGGGTGCAGGAGTCCGCCCGATGCTCCGGTCCCAAGCACTGCAAGCACCAGTTGTGTGGGTCAGTGAGGGAGATCGGGCGTGCACACCGCTGGCACTTCTTAAAACCGGGCTGCGGGGGCATGAATGGGAACACGGCCTCCGCAAAATCAAACCCCGAGGCCTGGATCGTGACAACAGGCCCCGCCGGGGCAGGAACGAAAAATAAAGCAAAAAGAAAAGATTTTTTTTTTTTTTTTTTTTGTAAATTGAAAGAAAAAAGCACCCGAAGGTGAAAAAACCGAAAAAATAACGCGAGCGGGAAGGCAAAAGGAGGATTTCAACGACGTTGAAAAACACACGTCTTCTTCGCTCCGCGGAAACGAAGAAACTGGGGACCACGCTCTCCTCCGTCGGGCGGGAAGGCGCACGCGCGGTGCGGCCAACTAGAACTTTCTAGTAAAAAGGTCCGTACCGAGGGCTCCGTCGGTGACGTCACCCATGCGTAAAGAATATGCTGCCTGCTTGTCCTGGGATAATCAGAGTTACATTCAAATTCAACTTAAGAACGATTTAAAGAACAGAACTCGTTCTTAACCCGGGAACTGCCTGTATTGAGTATCTGCTTTTGCAGAGCCAGCTAACGCATTGCTGGATAAGTCCAATATTCAGCACTTAACTGGTTATGAGTTCCCATACATAGGACTGACTTTTATGCACTCCTACTTATGCCAAATATCAGCATTTAACCGGCTAAGTGCCGAGTCTGCTTCCGGTTTGCAGTTCAATTTTAATTGGTTATTTTCAGCAATATTAACCCAGTAAGTGCTCCTGAAAAATACCAGAGAGTCTCAAACAGCTGATTTAATCAGCCAGGAATCATTTCTGGACAGTTAAATGACTTTGAATATCAACCCCTAGGTATACATACACCCACTTATGCCTGCTAATGTCTGGATTTAGGTGCATTAATGCCTATTTGATAATTGAATGCTCAAATTCTAGGGCATGGGTGGGTTGGGGAATGTCAGAATTACATGCATGGGGCGTGTTATAGAATGCTGGCACTTACGTGCCTTAGAATTTAGAATTTATTATTTCTATACCGCTTTTAACAAAAGCAGATTACAAATATTACATACATATTAAAACAACTTGACAAATCACATCTAAAAATCTTGTTCATAAAACTTAACAAAGACTTATCTCAAAAGCTCTGTAAATAGATAAAAACTCAATACTTCATTCAAAGATATATGCTAAGTAGTATATTTCATCTGACTGAAAAGATGTTTTATCAACATTTTCTTAAATTGATGCAAATCTTTCTGTTGCTGAAGGATTGTACAAGGAGTTCCCTCCACCTTTATCATCTTGGTCACTCTTTGAACCTTTTCTAGTGCCGCTATACCTTTCTATATCTAAGTTCCAGAGAATTTAAGACTAGTATCAATAACACACTTGCTAGGAGAAACTAAGAACACATGTGCTATAGTGAATCTAAGGATACACAAGCTATAGAGAATCTAATAATGATTTCAGCATGGCTATAGTAGATAGGAGAACAAGTAGTGGTTGACAGAAAGTCTCAGGTGCCCCATGTTACAGATGCGGCGTATCTTGGTCGGCTATAGTTTGAGATCAGGAGTATGCTGGTTCTTGAAAAGTAGTGTCTTCACTGCCTTCCGGAAGGGCAGGAGATTGTCAGTTGCCATGATGTCAGGAGGGAATTGGTTCCATAGTTTAGGAATGCTGTAAGAGTACGATCGTTCCAGGCCGTTTCCAAGTGTAGGCGATCTGCAGGAGGGTTGCATAGCTTGAGTTCAAGTTGAGATAGGACAGGCCTCCAAGGGTGGTAGATTGGAAGCTTCCTGGCAATGTAGCTGCTTTAACAAGAGTGGTTTGCAAAAATAATTTTAAAAAGAACACCAGAAAATTATAGGATAGGGAAGATTCACAAAGGAAAGTGAATGGGACTTTTCATTTGATATACGGCATTGGCAGAATATCTATGCAGTTTACATTTCATTCTAGTACAACTAAGAAAAATAAAATGGAATAAAAAGATAGAACTACAAAATTAATAGCAAAGCTCTGCATAGCATCATATGATTTATAGGATGTTAACCATCTTTCTGTGGTTCCAATCAAAGTGGTTTACATATTATATACAGGTACTTATTTTGTATCTGGGGCAATAGAGAGTTAAATGACTTGGCCATTGTTACAAGGAGCTGCGGGGGGAGTCAAGCCCAATCCCCCAGGTTCTCAGGCTACTGCACTAACCATTAGGCTGCTACTCCTAGTCCCATGCTTTCATTCTAGATGACTGTCCCATTAACATAAAGTCTTTCAGTTTTTATTTAAATTGTTTAATGGAAGCTTCCCCATCCATGTAAATCCACCAGGAGCTGATTGCAGGGGCAGCGGAATGCCCCAGACCCCATTCCATAATAATGGTATTAACTGTAATGCTATTTCTTTTATTCATTCTTCATAGACACACAATATAACCACAAAATTAAACTACACAAAGCACACTATATGCAGAGAAAATTTTAATCACCATTTATAGTCTGCTTTTTTCAACTATTGGATATATAGTGCAGCTTAGAGGGAACATGGATCCCCCTGTACAAGCATCACTCAAAAAACAAAAGGGGGGGGGGACAGTAGGGACACTTTTGAACATAGCAGGGAATGACTCCTTCAATGTCTACCAACTGCCTCTGTTACTGATGGTATTATGCACACTATAATATACACTTCAGGGAATTATGTACCAAGAAAATCAAAACAATTCAACATATTAAAACAAAAACATTTGCAGTATACTGGAAACATGGAGGTACTTTAGATTTATAGAGGTAGCATCTGTAAGGTAGTGTGACAGTCTTCTTGCATGCGTACAGTTTACAGAAGTAATGCAAATTTACAGTTTACAGAGGTAGTGCAAATTCTGACCTACAGATCTGTAAACAGTAGCATGGGGGAGTAGTCTCTTATGCCCCCCCCCCAAACACAGACACACCCTTTTTCCATTTTTTGGGTCCCTGGACATGCCCGGGGCTCATATGGAATGTTTTAGTCCAGTTTTGTCACCTAAATGTTTGGTGTGTTGGCCCTCTGACCAGGCTCACCTTGGCTGCCGCTCATGGGTACTAGCCCGGGGGCTGCTTGGTTGCTAAGGCAGCTTCTATTACTGTTTGTCCAAATGTGTTGGGAGTCAGAAAGACTCCTATCCAGGCAGTGGTGTTTGGCAAAAGTATGTGGCTGCGTTACAGATGTCCTCTATTGGCGTATGGTGGATGTGGGCCAGGGTGGTGGCTAAGGCCTGAGTTGGTGGGCATGGGCTCCTGGATGTGGGGGCTCGCTTTGCACCATTCTGTAAGTGAAAGAGATACATTAGGCTATCCAGCATGAGAGCATGTATCTGTTGGAGTCGTAGGAGATGAACAGTTGCAAGGCTTGCTTGACCCATTCTGTCCTGTCGAGGTAGGTGCGCAGAGCTCACATACAGTCCAGGGTGTCGCTAATAGGGTCCTGTGTCACCCCCCCCCCCCCCCCTGTTGGGCATAGAGTGCAGGGAGGAGGGTGAAATGTCAAGGCCACCTTCAGCAGGAATCTGGGGTGGGTTCTCAGCACTGCCCTGTCGTATAGTAGTCTGGCCGATATAATGGGGATGAGAAAGTGTTTTCCTTGTATCCACTGCAGTGACCCCTCTCCACCATAAAGACTGGCATTGGTCATTAGTATCTCCCAAGAGGAAATGCGAAGAGGCAGCTCCTGGAAAGAGCAGCTGGCCTCAGCTACTGCCTCAGGCTATTCTTTGCTGTAAGTAGCCAGGAAAGCAGCTGCTGTAGCAAGTCCAACTGAGGGAACCAGCGAGAGAAGAGAGCTTGCCTTGGAGAGGTCTCGTGCACTGTGGCCCAAGAACCACCTCTATGGTCACCACCATCAACTCCAGGATCTGCAGATAATACCATGCTATGGGAGTCAGACTCTGTAGTAGCTTCAAAATCTGCTTCTGGAGCTTCAGTCTGAGTGGCTCTGGAAGAAACACTTGGTCGCCTTCCTCCTTGGACAGACCTCTAATAAGCCAATCATCAAAATATGGTTGGCACCTGAATCCCAGCCTTGTGGGGGTGTACTACTACCACTACCATCACCTTGGTAAAGGTGTGAGGTGCTATGGCCAGGCTGAAGGGGAGCGTAGAGAACTGAAAATGCTGTTGGGGCATGATTGACAGTTTTCTGCAAGCAATTTGATAGTTCAGATACAAGACCCTAGAGTTCAAGACCACTAAACACATTTCATTAGAATCAATTTTATCAATGCTTTTGCTAGACAATAGTTTGATTTCAACAATATTGAATGCTGCTATATTATTAATCTTACATTTGGCTATATTAGACAGACATGTTAATATTTGTATGAAAAATTTGCTAGGCAGACAGCATGCCAGACTTTAAGAATAAATGCGATACCCATGTGGGATCCCTACAAGGGTCAAGATAAGGAAATTGGGTCATTAGAGCATAGACAGGGGGTGGGTAAGCAGAGTGGGCAGACTTGATGGGCTGTAGCCATTTTCTGATGTCATCTATGTTTCTATGTAACAGGTTTTTAAGTAAATTTTGCTGGGAATACATATTTTGAATTTCAGTACATCAATCAAGTTGTTCAAGTATGAACTACTGGCTACCTGAAAAATATGATCTATAAATCAAATCAAATAAAAATAAAAATAGTAATAAATCATTCACTTCTCAGAGTTGCATTGGGATTTTAAATGCAAGTTACTAAGAATTTAGTTTTGTTTACAACATTCTCTTGCTAACAGGATTGTTATATATCCAGCTGAACAATACTATCCCAGTTTAGATAGACTATTTGAGTTTTTTTAAGAGGCAAAATGACAGAACAAGGTGCTATTTTCAGCTCTCAAAGTCCGGTCAAAGCAATGTACTGCAGTTTCTATCAACTACTCTTGCTTTTGTCTGAACTTTAAAGAACCAGAGCAGTACTATGTCTGATTTTGATTAGATGATTCAAGAACAAATTCTAAAATTGGCAATGTGGTGACTAATTCATGCTGTGCTAGCATAACAGAGGTTTTATTTAATTATTTTTGTACATAGTTATACTTCCAAGAGCTAATATCTTAAAAAACCTAATTATATAATTTTAAAGGATGAGTTCATGTATGCTATGTGCTTTTTTTCTCCTTTTCTCCCTGCGTTATTTATTGCCAAGAACATTTGAATGACAGTAGAATCTGTGCCACTTCAAATATTTTTCCGATGTTATCACCAAAGTCATTATCTTCAGATCATAAGGCATTGCTCTAATAAAGAATGGAGGAGAAAAGCCTGGTGGTTAGAGCAGCAAGCAAAGAACTGGGGAAAAAGGATTCAAATCATGCTTCTCTCACTGACTTCAGGCAACTCACTTTATCCTCAGGCACAAACTTAGGGGCCACTTCACTAAACTGCATTAGGCACTAATGCACACCTAAAAGAAAAAGAGAACTACGCTATTTTATTTTCCCTAGGGAGCATATCAGGGGCAGCGAATGGACGTTCCTGCATTATTTACATTACAACACACTAACTGGTTAGCATATGGATAGCACAGGAGTCCTTATTGACTCCAAAACAAGAGGTGGTACATGCTCCCATGGTGATTTTTTTAAAATGCACTAATAGCAACATTAACTCTTGGCGATTAATGGGAAAAAATAGAAAATTGGTTTTTTTTTATGGCTGCAATAAAAAAAAAAAAAAAAAAGGCCTTAGCATGTCAGAAAGACCCATGAAATGACATGCTAAGTCCTATTTAGCCACAGATGTAAGCAGGGTAGAAGTTAACACAAATAAATTCATTTTTACAGGAGTTTATTAAAAGGTCCCTTTGGATTGTTGAACTCCACTTGTGTACCTGAACTTATAACTCACTTTAAGATTAGATCTGGAAAAGCAAGTAATTAAACCTCAAACCAAAAAATTAAAAAATGGAGGCACTATTTTGCCACAGCAAGAGTTACTATACCACCATATTCTTGGCTGCATTCCAATCATTTCTAATACAGGGAAGTGAAATACAGATCTGGGGCATTTAGCACAGTTACTTACCGTAACAGGTGTTATCCAGGGACAGCAGGCAGATATTCTTGACTGATGGGTGACGGCACCGACGGAGCCCCGGTACAGACAATTTTAGAGTGATTGCACTCTAAGAACTTGGAAAGTTCTGGTAGGCCGCACCGCGCACGCGCGAGTGCCTTCCCGCCCGACAGAGGCGCGCAGTCCCCAGTTAGGATAAGCCAGCTAAGAAGCCAACCCGGGGAGGTGGGAGGGACGCAAGAATATCTGCCTGCTGTCCCTGGATAACACCTGTTACGGTAAGTAACTGTCTTTATCTCAGGACAAGCAGGCAGCATATTCTTGACTGATGGGTGACCTCCAAGCTAACAAAAAGAGGGATGGAGGGAAGGTTGGCCATTAGGAAAACAAATTTTGCAAAACAGATTGGCCGAAGTGTCCATCCCGTCTGGAGAATGCATCCAGACAATAATGAGATGTAAAAGTATGAACTGAGGACCAAGTAGCAGCCTTGCAGATTTCCTCAATAGGAGTGGAACGGAGGAAAGCTACAGATGCTGCCATCGCTCGGACTCTATGGGCCGTGACAGAACCTTCCAGTGTCAGTCCGGTCTGAGCATAACAGAATGAAATGCACGCTGCCAGCCAATTAGACAACGTACGTTTAGAAACAGGACGTCCCAATTTATTCGGATCAAAGGACAGAAAGAGTTGGGGAACTGATCTGTGGGGTTTCGTACGCTCTAGATAGTAAGCTAGAGCCCTCTTACAATCCAAAGTATGCAGAGCCTGTTCCCCAGAATGAGAGTGAGGTTTCGGAAAGAAGACAGGCAGAACAATGGATTGGTTGAGATGGAATTCAGAGACAACCTTAGGGAGAAACTTTGGATGTGTACGCAGAACCACCTTGTCATGATGAAAGACCGTAAAAGGTGGATCTGCAACTAGTGCATGTAGCTCACTGACCCTCCTGGCAGAGGTAAGAGCAATAAGGAAAAGTACCTTCCAAGTGAGAAACTTGAAAGGAGTGGTAGCCAAAGGTTCAAACAGAGGCTTCATTAAGGCGGAAAGAACCACATTGAGATCCCAGATTACAGGAGGGGCTTTAAGAGGTGGTTTCACATTGAAAAGACCCCGCATGAATCTGGACACCAAGGGATAAGCCGAGAGAAGTTTTCCATGAACCGGCTCATGAAAAGCAGCAATGGCACTGAGGTGGACTCTGATGGAAGTAGACTTAAGGCCAGAGTCAGACAAAGAAAGCAGATAATCCAACAATGGCTCCACTGCCAGGGAAGTGGGATCAAGATGATGAAGAAGACACCAGGAAGAAAATCGTGTCCACTTCTGATGGTAACATTGCAGAGTGGCTGGTTTCCTGGAGGCATCTAGAATGGAACGAACGGGCTGAGACAAAAGAGTATCATGAGAAGTCAGCCCGAGAGATACCAAGCTGTCAGGTGCAGAGACTGGAGGTTGGGATGTAGAAGGGTCTTCTGATGCTGTGTAAGCAGAGAAGGAAACAGTGGAAGAAGAAAAGGTTCCCTGGAACTGAGTTGAAGTAGAAGGGAGAACCAATGTTGCCTGGGCCACCTCGGAGCAATCAGAATCATGGTGGCTCATTCCCTCTTGAGCTTGAACAAGGTTCTCAACATGAGAGGCAGAGGAGGGAAAGCGTACAGGAACAGATTGGACCAGTCGAGGAGAAATGCATCCGCTGCCAGACAGTGAGGAGAGTAGAGTCTGGAGCAGAATAGGGGCAGCTGGTGATTGTGACGAGCTGCAAAGAGGTCTATCTGAGGAGTGCCCCATTGAGCGAAGATGGACTGTAGAGTGAAAGGATCGAGTGTCCACTCGTGAGGCTAGAGAATTCTGCTGAGCTTGTCCGCTAAGGAATTCTTTTCTCCCTGAATGTAGATAGCTTTCAGGAATAGATGGTGATTTATGGCCCAAGTCCAGATCTTCTGGGCTTCCTGGCACAAGAGGCGAGAGCCTGTCCCACCCTGCTTGTTGATGTAGTACATCGTAACTTGATTGTCTGTGCACAGCAGGAGAACTTGAGGAAAGAGAAGATGTTGGAAGGCTTTGAGGGCATAAAACATCGCTCTGAGTTCAATGAAATTGATGTGATGCTTCTTTTCCTGGGCTGTCCAAAGGCCTTGAGTTTGGAACTCGTTCAAATGAGCTCCCCAGGCATAAGGGGAGGCGTCGGTGGTGATGACTAGTTGATGAGGAGGTAGATGGAGCAGAAGACCTCTGGAGAGATTTGAGGATATCAACCACCATTGTAGAGACTGA
Source organism: Geotrypetes seraphini (assembly GCF_902459505.1). NCBI lineage: Eukaryota > Metazoa > Chordata > Amphibia > Gymnophiona > Dermophiidae > Geotrypetes > Geotrypetes seraphini. Next base: position 31,711,826 of record NC_047101.1, on the reverse strand, counting down.
CGAAGAGATGATGTGACAGATATGTGACGTGAGCAAGGATCCATCGTTTGGGACCACTGGGTAGCTAGGGTCCATTGAGGAGTGCGCAGGTGAAGACGTGCGAAGGGTGTGACATGAACTGTGGAGGCCATGTGACCCAAGAGTATCATCATTTGCTTGGCAGAGATGGAAAGTTGTAGAAGCACCTGCTGACACAGAGATTGGAGCGTTTGAAGACGGTTGGATGGCAGGAACGCTCTCATGAGGACTGTGTCCAAGACAGCTCCGATGAATTGAAGTCTTTGAGTGGGGATGAGATGAGATTTGGGTAGATTGATCTCGAACCCCAGAAGTTGAAGAAACATGATGGTTTGGTTGGTGGCCAGGAGAACAGTCTGAGATGAATTGGCCTTGATTAACCAGTCGTCCAGGTAAGGAAAGACCTGAAGGTGGTGAGATCGTAGAAAGGCAGCCACCACAATCAGACATTTGATGGAGAGGAGGCAAGACCGAAGGGCAGCACCTTGTATTGGTAATGACAACGATTGATCATGAAGCGTAGGTACTGTCTGGAGGCCAGATTGACCGGTATATGAGTGTACGCTTCTTTGAGATCGAGGGAACATAGCCAGTCACCTTGATTGAGAAGAGGGTAAAGAGTGGCCAGAGAAAGCATTTTGAATTTCTCTTTGACCAAGCATTTGTTTAGATCGCGAAGATCTAGAATGGGTCTTAGATCTCCTGTCTTTTTGGGGACTAGAAAATAACGGGAGTAGAATCCCTGCCCTCTCTGATCTAGAGGAACTTCCTCTATAGCGTTCAGAAGGAGGAGGGATTGAACCTCTTGAAGAAGGAGGGAAGACCGAGGAGTGTTGAAAGCAGACTCTCTTGGCAGACTTTGGGCAGGAGGTGTCTGAAAGTTGAGAGAGTAGCCGTGGCGGATGATGTTGAGGACCCACAGGTCCGAGGTGATGATTTCCCAACGGCTTATGAAATGTATAAGGCGTCCTCCTATGGGCTGTGGAAGATGAGTAGAAGGAGGAAGATTGGCTATGTCCAGGAGAACCAAGTCAAAAGGGCTGAGTTGACTTTTGAGGAGGAGGTTTTACTTGCTGTTGCTGCTGGGCAGGTCGAGCAGGTTGCCTCTGTTGTTGCCTCTGACGCCTGGGTTGTTGCTGTGTTTGAGGTAAGGGACGAGCCACAAACCTTCGTTGGTAGGCCGATTGTTGACGAAAAGGCCTAGAAGGTGGGGTCTTCTTCTTTGTCTTAAGGAGAGTATCCCATCGAGTCTCATGAGCTGAAAGTTTCTGAGTAGTAGAGTCCATGGATTCTCCGAACAGCTCATCCCCTAAGCAAGGTGCATTGGCCAGTCGATCTTGGTGATTGACATCAAGTTCGGACACTCTGAGCCAGGCCAGTCGTCGCATAGCCACTGACATAGCCGTGGCTCTAGAGGTCAGCTCAAAAGTGTCATAGATTGATCTGACCATGAACTTGCGCAGTTGCAAGAGCGATGAAGAAGTTTGGCGAAAGGCTGATTTTTTACGGTCAGAGAGATATTTCTCAAAAGATGACAAACTTTGAATAAGATGCTTAAGATAAAAGGAAAAATGGAAAGCATAGTTTCCTGACCTGTTCGCTAGCATTGCATTTTGATACAGCCTTTTGCCAAACTTATCCATGGCCTTACCTTCCCTGCCAGGAGGGACAGAAGCATATACACTAGCCCCCATGGATTTCTTTAAAGTAGACTCTACTAATAAAGACTCGTGGGGGAGTTGAGGCTTGTCAAAGCCTGGAATTGGTATAACCTTATATAAGGAGTCCAGTTTACGGGGAGCTCCTGGAATGGTCATGGGTGTCTCTAGATTTTTGTAAAATGTCTCTCTTAAGATGTCATGGAGAGGCAGCTTGAGAAATTCCCTTGGAGGCTGGTAAAAGTCAAGAGCATCTAAAAATGCCTTGGATTTTTTGGATTCAGCCTCCAAGGGAATAGATAAAGAATCACACATCTCTTTAAGAAAAGAGGTGAAAGAAGTTGCATCAGGTTTGGAAGATGGATCAAAACCAGAAGGATCCTCGTCCCCTGATGAACACTCTCCCTCAGAGAGGAAAGGCTCTTCTGAATCACTCCACAGATCAGGGTCCCTCACCCGAAAACTGCGGTCTCGTGACTCCGGTGTGGAGGGTTCTAGGTGTCGAGTTTTATGGGTCGACTTACCAGACCTCTGTGAACTGGTACCAGGAGATGTTAAAGGTTGTGCCGGTGCCGATGTTTGAACAGCCTGGTGTCTCGGTTCCGGTGCCAAGACTGGCATTGATACTGAAGAAGTGATGTGCCCCGGTACCGACAAAGTGGATGCCGATAAAGGGGGCTGCTGCACCTTCGGTACCGGCGGCTCAGACCGGACCGGGACTGGAAGGCTCGGAGTCAAAAGAGCAGGGAGTAGCTGTTGGAGTTGTTCCTTTAGCTGGACCTGCAGGACTGCGGCAATGCGCTCGTCCAATGAAGGCACCGGTACCGCTTTTTTCTTCTGCGGTACCTTGGGTGCCGCTCTACACTCCGAAGAGGAACCCGATGTCGAGGGGCTCACCTCAATCGGAGCGGAGCGTTTCCGTGGGCGCCTCGTGGTCGGCAGGATTGGACTCGCTGCTACTGAGACCGGAGGACGCTCCAACGGGGAAGGCTTCTTAGCCGGCTTACCTGCGGGGTGCGACGCCGGCGCGGTATCGACGAAGTAGGTGCCGACTGAGATGGAGCCGACGTCGGTGCCGGTGGTGCGGAATCAGACATCTCGGCGCCGAACAATAACTGCTGCTGTATTTGGCGGTTTTTAAGTGTTCTCTTCTTTAAAGTCGCACAGCGGGAGCAGGTAGACGCTCGATGGTCAGGACCAAGACACTGCAGACACCAGTTGTGCGGGTCTGTCAGTGAAATTGGTCGAGCGCACCGCTGGCACTTTTTAAACCCGGGTTGAGGGGGCATGAAAGTGAATACGGCTTCTGCCAAATCGAAGGCCGAGCCCTCGATGATGGCAATAGGCCCCACCGGGGTTAACCGAAAACTGAAGAAAAAAATTAATTTTTTTTTTTTGAGAAAAGAAAAGAAAGAACGGAAATAAAATTTCCAAACGGGTTTACGCGAGCGGGAAGGCGATTTTTACTTAGAAAAAAAGGACTTTCAACAGCCGTTGAAAGAAACGCGTCTTCTTAGCTCCGCGGAAACTAAGAAACTGGGGACCGCGCGCCTCTGTCGGGCGGGAAGGCACTCGCGCGTGCGCGGTACGGCCTACCAGAACTTTCCAAGTTCTTAGAGTGCAATCACTCTAAAATTGTCCGTACCGGGGCTCCGTCGGTGCCGTCACCCATCAGTCAAGAATATGCTGCATGCTTGTCCTGGGATAAAAAATATTACATTTAGGCAGCAGCTAATAAGTAAGTGCTGTAGTGAAAGGGGATAGGACTTGATATAACCTTTTTGTAGTTATAATCAGAACAGTTTACATATTATATACAGGTACTTATTATACTGCTGGACAATTTTGAAAATGGTCAGTTTATCCTTCAGATTGTTAATATTTTAATTTCTTTCCAAAGGCAGTAAGTTATTGTATATTTATTGCATCCAGTCCTCAATAAAAATTAAAACAGTTAAGCAAATCTAAACAGAATACAGTGTCTGACATTCAAAGCATATGTCATATGTGGCATTCAGTCCAAAGTCAGGGTCTGCAGTACCTTGCAAGAGACAAACAGTAACTGTTGAATTTCCACAGTGTACCAGTCATTGGTCCTTACACAATTCAACAATACAACCTCTGAAGATATTTAGACTTCAAAATACTGTCTCCACGAATTACTGTTACATTATATACAAAACAGTTTCATTTCAAAGAACACAGCTATACAAATGGGTCAATTTCACCTCTAAAATTTGGCTTCTTAGACCCTGTCACATTGTTCTTAAGTGAATTAACAATTAAAGGCAACATTTCACAGCATTTTAAATAAAACTGCTGTTACAGTACAAATTTGTGCCAACTAGATAATTTTTCTGTAGCTATTCTCCACTTGGTTTTCAATGAACACGTAAGAGGTCAAGTTGCTAAATGCCACTGGATGGATATACAGCTGTAATTATATTCTGAATGCTTTCTCGTATCATTGGAATCTCCTGTACACATACTGTAAAGTATTCTCTCACTTGTCTGTGCATGGCACTTACATAGACTGATCTGTACAGAGCCCTGTACTTAACGCAAAGATACTTGCATGTAGAAGGTGTTCTCCGAGGACAGCAGGCATATAATTTCACATATGAGTGATGTCCTCCATGGAACTTTGTACAGCCACTGTCAAATGCACTGTCACTTTAAAATCTTTATGCAATGTCCATACTGCGAATGTGCCAGTGTCTTCCCACCCATCAGCTCATGGGATGATCAGTTCAGTAACAAAGCTGAGAAAACAACTAGGGGACATGAGTGGATTGTGAGAATATATGCCTCCTTGGAGAACATCTGCTACAGGCGCTACATCTGCTGAGGACAAGGCGGCATAATATTCTCACATGTGAGACTCCCAAGTTGTCAGGATCATGTCGCTGGAAGAAGTTAAACACTTGAATATACAGGAGCCTGGTGAAACCCTATAGGGTTGAAGGGAAAATTACCTTTAAGTAGAGAATAGATGTTGCAGAACTGCTTGCCCAAATTGACCACCTCTTCTGGAGTTGTGCTATAGTGGAAACTTATGCCTTTGAGGAGGAGGTGAAGGATCAGAATTATGATTAAGCGATTAAACAAATCTCTATTAAACTTGAAACTGGAAGGTATATCATAGGATTCTTCTGCTGAATAGTCTGGTAAATCCTCATCTGAGTGGTTAGAGATATCTTAATCAGACTCCTCAAAATATTCTCTTCTAGGTGAATCAGGCAGTGTGCATCAAGAGGAGTACTGACTATGCGTCAAGGCATTACTTGATGATCTGATCCAGGAAAGAGCTCCTATGCCAATAAATGACACATATGGTGACTGGGTCCATGCTAAATCCGACGCTCAATGTCTCTAGCAGGGGTGTGTGACCATGTCCCCCACGGATGCCTCAATGTACTAGGGTTTGGCTGAAGCAGGCATGGACACCTTTAAAGCCTATATAGACTACATCTGCAGTAGCCCTGAAAGCTCTTGTTTGAGCATAGCCTGGATCTCCTCCTGGAGAGTCAGTGTCTGCATCGGAAGAGACATCAGTATGGAAGAAGTCTGCAGTGCATATTGTCTGGGCGTGAGAAACCTTGGTGTCGAGGCACATCTGGAAGGAGACATCATCTGCAGCAATGGAGAGCAGTCCATGGAGTATAAACGCTTTCTATGCATCGAGAAGGTAGACATCTGATGACGCCATGTCATGCCATGCCTAAAAGCTTGGACGAGGCATGGAGAAAGATTGTCAAATCTTATTTCTGAAGAAAATCCAATGGTCGATGCTCTCTACTTGGTATATGTAAAAGTGGTGTTGATATCAGCTGTGCATCAGGTTCCGAATCTCCTGACAATGGAGTTGTCGGGCTTTCAGTGTCCTCTTTTACAAATGGAAACAGAGCATGGCGAATGTCCCAATGATCAGGATCTAGATGTTGAACACACCAGTTATGGGGATCAGAGTATGAAATGGTCTGATTACATCAAGTACATTTCTTGAAGCTTCTTGGCACTTACTTTGGCATGGAGGGATAAACCAGCCAATGCAAAGTCAAAGGGCTTGATGGCCTTGGGAGCTTGAGTAAAAAATATAGAGAAACGTTGATGCTCCTTGGGGTGAAAAAGGCCTTGAAGTGGCCAAAAGGCCAAAAACTGAAAAATTGATTGAATGGAACCAAACTGAAAGGAAACATGAAAAAAGCAAAAAATATGAATTATGAGGAAAGAAACTAATATTGGGAAGGCACAGAAAACAACTTGGAAGTTTGATGCACTGAGGAGAAACTGAAGACACAGCTTCTTTGTTCCACTGAAAACTAAGAACTGATTGTCCTGAGAGCTGATATCAGGCAAGAAGGCACCAGTACATGCACTTTGTGGGCACTGCCTAAAGATTTAAAGTGTCAGTGCACTTAACAGTGTCTATACCGGGACATCACCCACATGTGAAAAGATTATGCCTGCTTGTTCTCGGAGAAATTCAGATACCTCTTAATGGCAGCATTAAGTGTTGCATCATGACTGTGAAACTGCAGCCAGTACATTAATATTGGACCTATCAAATATACTGGAGTGACATGGATTACCACCTGCCATCTCTCTGGACAACACTTAAAAAATGGAATACTGTTTCACTGTATATGATTTCTCCATTTGTTACATAAACATAAGATGTGGGTTCTTCTTTATTTTATTTTTTAAAATAGGACATAATTAAACCATAAACCTTGTTGGATTTCTTGTAGAGATCACAGATGGAGGTTTTAGAACGGGAAACTCTAAGCAGTAGTTGTTTTAAAAGGACTTAGTACATAATGATGAAATAGTAAACAGAAAACAAGGAGACTAACTCAGCAAAATATGATTTGTTAAATAACCTCAGAGGTTGTATTAAAATTAAAGGCTTAATACTGGCTATACATTTATATATATACACACACACACAGACAGACAGGATAACCTGCTGATATATACAATCATTCCAAGAGGAAATGTTAAACACAGTTACTGTGTTAAGAGAGAGCTCCTTTTCAGAGACTGAGGGACAGTGGGTTTCTAAATATGGTCACATCCAGCAGCTTCTCAAGTCTTACATATGAGAAGAATTCACAGCAAAATGTCTGCTAATTCCCCTTTGGTTCCATAGAGATTTAATCGAGTAAAAAAGATAGCATCTGTGAAAGAAATTCCATGTACCACATTTGGTGGCTTTAGCTGAAATTCGGTAGCCCAAGAAGGGCTCCTACAGCTCCAAAGTAGCCCTGTTAGGGATAAAAAGGAAAAAAAGGAATATATTTAATACTAGGGATGTGCAATAATAATAAAAAGTTTCAAGTTTATTAAAATGTTGATGAATCACCTATCATGGCTTCAATAAAATAGAACACTGATTATTAATATAAGACAGCAATTTATTTTTTCTATCACAGTCCCTCAAACATGGAATTCGCTCCCTATCTACATGAGGGAAGAAAGCAACTTGGAAAAATTTAAGAGCAAATTAAAAAGCTTCCTTTTTAAGGATGCTTTTGATAATTAGCAAGTCAGTTCACTGGCCTGATTTTAACTTTACTATATAGCTTCACTTAAGTATACAGACTTTTCCTTTCCTCATGTACTTCCCTTGAATGCCTTACTAACTATCAAATAACTTGTAGTTCTTTTCCCTTTCTTTCCCTGTGTCTATGGGTTTGTTAAGTTTGTCATTAGTCATGCAAAACTCAGTTCTTGTTATGTGTTGTATTGTTCCCAAAATTTTGTAATTTTAGTGTTACGTACATCGCTTAGAATTATGATTAAGCGATTAATCAAAACCATATTAAACTTGAAACTTGAATCTACTATGTAGTACGTTTACAATGATTCAGAGAAAAAATTTCTTCACTCAATTAAAGTTTGGAATTTGTTACAAGCAGTTTGCATAGCAGGAGTTAAAAAGGTTTGGACAAGATCCTACAAGAAGAGTTCATAAACCTTTATTAAAGACTTGGGAAAATCTACTGCTTATTTCTTGGGATAAAATTAATAATAATCTCCAAATTCATTCATAAGGAGAAGTTTAGATACCCGATCGGGTATCTAAACTTCTCCTTATGAATGAATTTGGAGATTATTATTAAACTGGAATTTTTTTCTTGACATGATACTATAGATTGATTCCAGTTATCAGTATAGCCACCATAGTGCTGTTCTATTTCTTGGGATAAGCAGCATAAAAAAACTTTTTTATTCTTTTGGTATTTTTGTATTTGATTTTGAGAAAGAATCAGAAAAAATGGTTAAGGCATATAATAGCAAAGTAGTTTGGTTTATGCTGCGGTTTTTGTGCTCCTAGGTTGTTGTTTATTTTAGTTTATATATTCTCTTCTTTTGTACAAGAAGATTAATATATTTTTTATATTTATATTGTATTTCCTTGTGCTATATTAACACAATTGTTGCAATTCACCGTTTGCTGGACAGGTAGAATATAACACTAAGCCCACACAAATAGCAGTTACGGACAGCAGCACTAAAAATCTGTATAAAGTTAAACAAAGATCTTTTTAAATTTATGCTAAAAACAAATCTCTGTCCAGAAAGTGTTTAGTGACTGTATTACTATACCTCATGTTCCAGGAACAATGCCTTCAGTTGGCCTTTTGACCAATAGTCCAGTGCATATGCCAGAAGCTTCATAGACAAGGTATTCACACGCAAAAAGTTCCCAACAAACACAACTCTGTTAATTTTCTTGAAAAAGAAAATGAAAGCAATGTAAAAATAATTACAATAGAAATCAGTAAAAGGTTCTACAGTTGAAAGAATATCGAATGGAGCGAATTCTACTAAGTGCGATAAGTACAGTTTTCAACAGACCAGAAAGTGCATTCTGAAGGACAAGTGACTTGCAAAGTTTCCCTTTCAAAACTGCCTAATGGCTTCACAGAAGGGCATTTGCCTGCAAGTTTTTCAGATACAGAAGAATAAGAGGATAAAGTAGGACAGTAGAATAACTTCCTAAAAGAAAAGTCCATAAGCTAAATACATGGCTTATTTCTAGGATATATGATGTATTAAAATAGCCCAATGTTGTTTATGACGTTGTGTATGTAATATACACCATCAATCCACAACGACATATAATAAACTTCAAAGTGCCTAATTTCTAAGTGATCTTTTTTCAGATAATACCTTTCTAAGTACCTCTATGGTCTTCAGTTCCAGCTAATCACCAGCCAAATTATTTGAAGGCTTGTTTCTCTTTCTGGCTTTTATTCATCATCAGACCTTAGTTTTTTTTTAAAGTGCTTGTGCTCTATATTACATTACATTACATTACATTAGGGATTTCTATTCCGCCATTACCTTGCGGTTCAAGGCGGCTTACAAAAGATTTATAAACAGGGTTACAATGGGATAACAATAGAATTGCTAGAGTGGTAGAGAGTAGATCTTTTGACATTTCTTTGGTAGTTAAGAACAGGGAGGCTTAACAGAAGATTTATAAACTACAATTGTCCTTGCTATGATAGTAAAGGGTAGATCCTTTGTCTATTTTAGAGTTGTTGAGAGTACGTGAGGTTAGGGCTTTTTCAGGAATTTCTTGAAGAGTATGGTTTTTAGTTTTTTTCTGAATGTCCTGTAGTCTGGGGTGGACACCAGAAGGTTGGAGATCTGGCCGTCCAGTCTTGCTGCTTGAGTGGCCAGGAGGCCGTCGTGTAGTTTTGATCGTTTTACTTCTTTGGTCGGGGGGGGGAATGAATGGGGAGTGCGTTTTTCTGTGTCTGGTTGCGGATGCTGGGATGAGGCGGTTGTTCAGGTAGGACGGGCTGTCTCAGTTAAGAGTTTTAAATAACATGCAGTAGAATTTGAATTGTATTCTTTCTTGGATTGGTAGCCAATGTGAGTTGATGTAGGCTTCTGTGATATGGTCATGTTTTCTCAATGAGTAGATGAGTCTTAAAGCTGTATTTTGGATTGTTTGTAGTTGTTTGGTCATAAAGGTTGGGCATGGGAGATAGAGGATGTTGCAATAGTCTAGTAGTCCTAGGATTAGGGATTGTACTATAAGCTGGAATTGTGTTCTTTCAAAGAATTTCCGAATTTGTCTGAGGTTTCTCATGATAGCGAAGGATTTCTGTATTGTGTTGTTTATTTGCGTTTGCATGGTACAGCATCTGTCTATAGTTATTCCTAGTAGTTTTATGGTGGTGTGGATGGGGTAGTTGATTGAGTTGCGTTCTAGGTTGGCTATGGTTTGGATTTTGTCATTTTCGAAGAGAATGAATTTGGTTTTATCTGGATTGAGTTTTAAGTTTGTGATCTTTCATCCAGGTCGTAATGGAGTCTAGTGTTCGTTGTAGTGTTTTGGTCAGGGAGGACGTTGATTGGTCATATGGTAATAGAATGGTAATGTCATCCGCGTAAATGTAGGTGGTTATGCCTATATTGTCCAGATGTGTTCCGAGAGAGGCAGTGTATAGGTTGAAGAGGGTAGGGGATAGTGGGGATCCCTGTGGTACTCCGCAGGGGTTTGACCATGGTTTTGATTTTTCTTTATTAGATTTTACACTGTAGGTTCTGGATTTTAGGAAACCTTCGAACCAAGAGTATACTTTGTCTGAGATACCTATTGTATCTAATATTTGCAGAAGAATATTGTGGTCTACTAGATCGAATGCTGCAGTTAGGTCCAGTTGTATGAGAAGTATTTTTTTTCCTGTGCTTAGTTGTTGTCTGATTGTATCCATGAGGGAGCCAAGTAGTGTCTCTATGCTGTAGTTTGTTCTGAAGCCGGATTGCATAGGGTGGAGTAGGTTATGGTCATCCAGATAGTTGGTGAGGAGTTTGGCTACTAGGCCTTCTGTGAGTTTGACATATAGTGGTATTGAGGCAATAGGTCTGAAGTTGGATGGTTGATCTGGTGGACCTTTTGGGTCTTTTTGGATTGGGGTGATGATGATTTCGCTGAGGACCGAGGGGAAAATGCCATCTTTGAGCGTGGATTGAATCCATTGTAGAAGTAGAGTACGGAATTTTACACTGGAGGTAGTAAGGAGATATGAGGGGCAGTGGTTGAGGTCACAAGAGGCGTGGCTGTATTTTTTGTAGAGATAGTTGAGTTCGGACCATTGCATATTGGGGAAATGTGACCAAGTTCTGTCTGCTGCAGTTGAATCTTTGTCTGTGGGGTGAGTTGTGATTATGTTTAGGAGGGATGGGGTAGCATTGAGGGAGGCTATGGCGTTTGTGATTTTGTTCTTTAAGTGTTCTGCCAGGAGGGTAGCTGAGGGGGGAGGGGTATTATTAGTGGTTGTATAGGGTTTGGTATCTGTGAGGTCTTTTAAGATTTGAAATAATTTTTTGGAGTCTTGGGTTTCTGTGCCTATAAGATTTGTGTAATGAGTTTTTCTCTTGTCCTTTAGTAGAAGTTTGTATTGTTTGTTGATTTGTTTCCAAGCGATTTTAGTTTGATCTAGGTTTGTTTTTCTCCATTTTCTTTCTAGTCTTCTACACTGTCTTTTGAGTTGGAGCAGTTCATTGTCGAACCATTGGTCTGATCTCCTGCTGGTTCTGGTTTTGGTTTGTAGTGGGGCTAGTTCATCAAGGATGTTGGTTGACAGATTTTTCCAATGAGAGATGAAGTCTGTTGGGTCGCAGTCTTGGATTGTTTCATCTACTTTTGACCAGAAAGTGGTTGGCTCGATATGTTTGCGTGAGGGGTATGTTATTTTTTTGGATTGAGGTGTAGTCTTGGTCTTGGTCCAGTTGAGTTTGAAGTTGTATGTGTAGTGGTCTGACCAGAGGGAGGGGGACCAGGTTCCGTTGGGAGTTAGGATTGCTGGGGTGGATGTTTGGTGGGTCATGAATGCTGCAATGTCCAGTTGATGGCCTTTTTCATGTGTGGTTTGTGGGTTTAGGATTTGGAAGGATAGGGCATTGAGAAAAGATAGACAGTTTTTTGCTGGTGTGGAGGCTGGGTCTTCTAGGTGAAGATTTAAGTCTCCAAGGATGAGGTTATATTCTGCTGTTAGAGAGTTTTGGTAGATGAAGTTTTCGAATTCCGGTCTCACTGTTGTCCAGTTACCTGGTGTTATATAACAGAGCATGCAGTTTAGTGAGTTTTTTAGTGTGGTGCTTGTAAGGTGACAGGCGAGGAAGTCCATTTGCGGGGTGGAAGTTTTTTCTAGTATGTTTAGGGTTAGGGAGTCCTTTATTATTATTGCTAGTCCTCCTCCTCTTTTTTTCTCCCTGCAGGTCACTGTTATTTTGTACCCCAGAGGGCATACCTCTGTTATTCTGGGGTCTGTTTCAGAGGTTAACCAGGTTTCTGTGAGGAAGAGGCAGTCTAGGTTTTCTGTTTTTATCCAGTTTTTTATGTGTTCTGTTTTGGGTCCTAAGGCTCTGATGTTTACGTAGGCACAGTTCAGCGAGGCGATGTCTGTTTGATGATAGTGAGTCGTTTTAGGGTATTTGAGTGCTTTGGAGAGAGGTTGAGGTTTGGTTTTGGGATGCGCAGGTCTTCTTCTCCAGGTTAGGGTGATAGGATGTTGAGAGCTGGTATGGTGGATTGAATTTCTTGTTGTGAGGGGTCTTCTGTTGAGATGCTGGGTATTGGTTGCAGTGGAATGTGTGGGTGTGGTGGGTGTGTTGTTTGCTTTTACTTTCCATCTGGTGATGAGGAGGATTATCAGTAGGGTAGCTTGAGTGTGTGTTTTCAGGGCTAGTTTCATGTTTGGTGTCTGGGGATGAGTGCGTAGAATGGATCAGAGTGGTGGCTAGTGAGTGAATTTGACCAGCGACGCTGTGGTTTCGGGGGGCGGAGCAGGGCTCCCATGCGGTCCGAGGTCGCTTGTGTAGTTTCAGTAGCTCCCGGTGGCAGAGGAACTGCTTTTGAGCAGGTAGTGGTGTCGCTGTGTTTTCGGGGGGCGGAGCAGGGCTCCCACGCGGCCCGAGGTCTATGTTTTGTGCAAATCGATAAACTTTTCTTATACAACTGTAAAACTTTTCTACTTAGCTTTAGTCATTTCTTCATGCTTTTTTTAAACCTTGGGAAGAACCTTAAGGTTCAACCAGTTTCGCCCAAAGGCTTTTTCAAGAACGGGTCCCTCCTTTTGTTTTGCTCCACAGCATCCCGACGTGTGTTGTTCTATGTTCTTTACAGGATAAAGGCTTGATGGACCTTCGGTTTGTCTCAGTATGGCAACTCATGTTCTTAAAATTTCAGAACGAAATCCCCATGTGTACATCTTATTACCCTAGTGCCGCCAACATTTCCCATCCATTCTCACCTCCCAAGGGACAGCAGAGGACTGTTTTCACACAATGGTTTTCCTCAGTATCATCTTCCTGTTTATCCATGGAAATCTTTGAAAACTGCTCTATGTCCTCCTGAATCTTTCTCCAGGTGAGAAGTTGCAGCATATAGAATAAATTGATTGCACATTGTAGAATAAGTCCCAGTGCCTTCATAGCCCTGTACAATGCTGCTTGATCCATATGCGACAAGGCAGCACTGTAAAGAAGCCAAAGGAACTGAGGTTTCTCAAGTATAGCACTTGCTAAGGGAGAGTGTGGCGTAGTGGTTAAAGCTACAGCCTCAGCACCGAGGTTGTGGGTTCAAACCCAAGCTGCTCCTTGTGACCCTGGGCAAGTCACTTAATCCCTCCATTGCCCCAGGTACGTTAGATAGATTGTGAGCCCACTTGGACTGATAGTGAAAAATGCTTGAGTACTTGAATAAATTCATGTAAACCGTTCTGAGCTCCCCTAGGAGAACGGCATAGAAAATTGAATAAATAAATAAAATAAATGATTTCCTTTTCTTGAATCCTGGTGCATATTTTCTATCTCCAATTGTCAGCAGGGTGACAAAACCACTTACTGGATTGATCTAGAACAGAGGTTCTCATCCTAATGTAATCTAATCTGAATTGGTATTTATAAACCACTTTCTCTCTACATATAGGTTCAGAGTTGCTCACAAAAAGAGATTAGGAGGTTCTTACCTTGCTAATATCTTTTCTAGTAGACAGGTGTGCCATTCTGGACGGATGGGTAATATCCCAGTGTTTGTGAGTTGTGCAGAAGGAATCCACTCCAGCTTTTGAATCCCTCCTCTTTCACTAAAGGACTCTGCTGCCCCCTTCAGTTTGTACTACAGTAGGCGAGAGCCCCATATAGAAACATCTAACATGTGAAGGAGAGGTACAGGGAAACTCCCTGAATTACAACTCTGTTCTGCTCTGAAAACAAAAGAAAATGTTAAACATTGCCATTGGACAATAAAAATATCAAACCAAACATGCTCAAATAATATCCCAATGAACTATACAGTGTTCCCCTGTGAATTTGCGGTTCTAGAATCACGGACTCACAAATTCGCGGTCTGCTCCGACTGCCTCTTCCTGTAGTAAAGTCAGGCTACACCAATCAGGAGCTGCGTGTCAAAGCAGCTCCTGATTGGTGTAGCCTGACTTTACTACAGGAAGAGGCGGTCGGAGCAGACCGCGAGTGATTTTTTTCACCCGCCAGTGCTGCCCTTGCCTTTTGACAGGCAAAAAACCGCATTCGCAGTTTTTTGAAATTCACGGGGGTTCCTAGAACGGAACCCCTGTGAATTTCGGGGGAGTACTGTACCCCTAAAGTCTGACTGACAACCAATATTTCAGGGTTGGATACAAACTTTCTGATTGAACAGGAGATAACCGACAGGGCAGGGCTCCACAATGACACACCTATATACCAGAAAATATATTAGCAAGATAAGAACATAACATAGTGCTTATTGACCGCGTAACCAGAAGTTCAACACGGTTTACAAAAAGTTATAAAAGTAAACATGTTACATGAAATAAGATGATTCGTTAAACAGTCAAATATTTAGAAAAAAGATAGGTCTTCAATTGTTTTCTAAAATGGCCATAGAAATGGGTAGTAAGCAACAATATTCAGAATTCGTTGTCATGAAGAGCTGCCCGAGATGTCAAAGTATGATTCCTAAATTCCCCATAAGTAGTAGGCATAAGCAATTGTTCCAGATCTTTACCCCATAATGCTGCCTGAGGTGAGAAAATATGTTGATGTCTTTTAAATTTACATCCTCTAACTGGTGGAGAAACAAAATTCAAGTGTGAGCTTCTCTTATGTCTCTTGGTTGAGAAAGAGAAAAGGTCAGTTATATATTTAGGGGCTAAGCCGAATAGTGCCCTAAAAGTTAAGAGGTGATAGGTTCCGGAGTAATCTAAGGATATACTTTTTTACAGAAAGGGTGGTAAATGCATGCAACTGTCTCCCAGAAAAGGTGGTGGAGACGGAGACGGTCTGAATTCAAAAGCGCCTGGGATAGGCACTTGGGATCTCTCGGAGAGAGAAAGAGATAATGGCTACTGCGGATGGGCAGACTAGATGGGCCATTTGGCTTTTATCTATAAATCCTAACTTGTCTTCTAGTACAGTGGTTCCCAACCCTGTCCTGGAGGACCACCAGGCCAATCGGGGTTTCGGGATAGCCCTAATGAATATGCATGGAGCAGATTTGCATGCCTATCACTTCCATTATATGCAAATCTCTCTCATGCATATTCATTAGGACTAGCCTGAAAACCCGATTGGCCTGGTGGTCCTCCAGGACAGGGTTGGGAACCACTGTTCTAGTATATCTACTATAGTCCCTTGAGCAAAGGCCAACTTAAGATCAAGAAGATCCTTGCTTAGTAATGTCGGGGATAAAGACTACAAATCTCAAGTGCCCATGGCCAGTTACCAGAACTGATCTTGGTTACTTGGCCTACATGCGGGCTATCATTGATCAGAGTCTTTCCCTGCTATATAAGCATTTTTTACCTTTATTTTATTGCTATTAAAACAACTTATTGTTCTTAATGTTCAATAATGCTGTATAGTACTTAGCTCGGATATTGTGTGTTGCCCGGCTGAGACTGCCAGTCAATTGAATGCTGGTTAGCTGAGATTCTAATGTACCTATGTTTTTGGTTGTAAACTGCTTTAACACCTTGTACAAAGCAATATATAAAATAATAAACCCAATCCAATCCAATCTCTCTTTTTGTATCATGTAACACTAACCCCAAAGAGAAGAGTAGAGGAACTAATACATGTTCATTAATGTGTGTTCTATCAGTCATACTTGGCAACACTAGCTTTTAAACTGTCTCTTTGGGACTGGACTCATGTCTCAGGCCATAGTGCTGCAATGCAGCAGAACTCAAGCCCAGGCAGGACAGGAAGGAAAATAGCTGCCACTACTCTGGCAATCTGTTTTGGCCACAGAGCAGCGAAGAGAGAGAATAGCTCAGGGAATAGACTCAGTCCTCTAGGTCTACAAGAACACTCCTGTCCTACAACTTGACAGCTGCAGGGGATTGGCAGTGATGATAAAGAAATAAATAGGTTGGAGAGAACGAAAAAGAAACTTGTCTTGAGAGCAGATCCTTTTACCTCATTAACTGCACACATCCGTGCTATAGACCCAATGTTATTGGTTATTGTAACCAAAGTGGCACGAGCCAAGTCTTCTTTATTGACTGTTTCTCGCCGGTCTTTGTAAATCATGTTGCCAAAGCTGGAATCAAGAGATAGAAAGTGTTAGCAAATATGAGAGTATCACTTCTAGAAGGCAAACACTTCTAGTAACATGCTTCCTCTTTATAGTTACAGTTTGGTGCAACACAATATTACTTCAAAATAACCTTCATTTTAAGCATATTTTTAGACAATTTCCAAATTAGAGAATGACAGAGTGACAAAATTCATCATTGTTCCCATCCCTGCAGATAACGGCAGGAAACAATCCCATGTCATTCTTTAGTGTCTATTTCAACCTCGGTCCCTCTACACTAGCATTCTTCAATGCAAGGCTTGCGGGTCAGTGGTTGTGCCCATTCATACTCCGATTCTTCCCTCTCTCCTTAAAGAATGACATGGAGATGGTTTCCCACAGTCATCCGCAGGGACAGGGACAGGAACAGTGACAAACAGTCAGTAAAAAAGACTCGGCTTGGGCACTTTGGTTACAAATTTTGTCACCATGTCATTCTCTAAAGTTTATTAAATATTCGAGATTCTGGCTCATCGATAGGAACCATCTAAGCAGGTCCTATTAATCTGGGAATAATTATGCTTGAAATGCCACAAATTAGATTGCACACTCAAAACATCTGCAGAGGAAAGGAGTAATTAGGTTCTTATCTGCTAATTTTCTTTCTTTTAGCCTCGCCAGACTGGTACAGTTCACTGAAGGGTAATAGCTCACCATGACCAGCAGGAAGAGACTGAGACAAAACTTTAGCAGTAATACTAATAGCTGTGCTTCCCTCTAGTCTAACCAGTCTGCCGAATAGTCAAGCAGAACTAAGAAGTGCTAATTATAATAGTAACAACACTCCTAACAGGAAAAACAACTAACAGAACAATACTGTTGGAAATGGCATAGAAGAAGCCCCTTCAGCAAAACGTCCCCACAGCTCGCTAGCTACACCAGCTGAGCCAAAGTCACTGTTCTTTTGATCTCCATGACCCTATAAAAATACTATAACCCGCAGAAAACACACACTCCTCAAGCAAATCCTGTAAAAACAACAGACAGAAAGACAGGGTGGAGAATGTACCAATCTGGAGAGTCTAAAAGAAAGAAAATTAGAAGGGAAGAACCTAATTCCCCCTTCTTTAGCATTTCTCCAGACTGGTACAGTTCACTGATGGGACGTACCAAAGCAGTACCCATCATGGGTGGGACCCCCGGAGAGCCGCCACCAGAACACACTCAATGAACACCATGTCTCAACGCGCCTGGACGTCCACATGGTAATGTCACACAAAAGAATGCAGAGAAGACCAAACCGTGGCCTTACAGATATCCACTAGAGAAGACTCAACCCAAGAAGCTGCCTGACCCCGAGTGGAATGAGCCATAAGAAAATCCAGAACAGGCTTCTTCCAAAGAAGAGAGGCAAAAGTGATAGTCTCTTTGATCCAGCTCACAATGGTAGCCTTGGAAGTGTTGACTACCTTACGAGGACCCGCTAAGAGGACAAAATGATGATCTGACTTCTGGAACTCCTGAGTACGCTGAACATAAGAGCGAAAGACCCCACAGACATCCAACTAGCGCAACTGCATCTGTTCTGAAGAGCCCTCCTGACTACCCAAGACCGGGAGGACCACCTTCAGCAGAAAGGAAGGAGCAGGCCGTAGCATCACCCAATCCCTAGAAAACTCCAGGAAGGGAGGCCTACAAGAGAAAGCCTGCAGTTCAGAAACGCGTCTCGCAGAAGTAATGGCCACCAGGAAAACCGCCTTGAGAGTAAGGTCCTTCAACAAGCAGGAACCCAGGGTCTCAAAGGGAGGGCACACTAGCAGGAACAGGATCGAATTGAGATCCCAGGCCAGAACCAAAGGCCACACTGGAAGCCGAAGCAATTTAGCTGCCCTCAAAAAACGAACCACGTCTGGAAAAGAAGTTAAATACTTACCCTACTGCAAACCGTGAAAATGCAGACAAAGCTACAAGCTGAACCCAGAGAGAAGACCAGACCAGGCCAGGCCTCTATCCAGGCCATCCTGCAAGAACTCCAAGATGTGAGGCAAAGAGGTGCAAAAGGAAACCACTCCACATGCACCACACCACTCTTCAAAAATATGCCAAATCTGCACACAAGCCCGAGAAGTGGAAAACCTCCAGAACCCCAAGAGAGTGGCGATTACTTTATCTGAATAACCTTTCATACCTAGGCGTACCATCTCAAGAGCCAAGCCGTAAGACAAAAGGGACCTGCATCGAACGCTGGAATGGGGTCCCGAGTCAGAAGGTCGGGCGACAGACGCAGCGGAAGAGGATCTGTCATGAGAAGACGAACCAGATCCGCGTACCGCGACCGGGGTGCTGAGCAATGTGAAAGACTCTGCCCACCATCGGCCACGGAGGAAACACGTACATGAGGCCCGCCGTCGGCAAAGGCTGTACCAGAGCATCTAGCCCCTCGGCCTGAACATCCCTACACCAACTGAAGAACCATGGCACTTTAGCGTTGACATTTGTGGCAATCAGGTCCATGACCGGTGGCCCCCAAGACTGTACAATCAACTCGAAGGCTGCACCGCCGGGCAGGAGCTAGAAAAGCTCGCTCCTGCATGCCGGCCCAGGTGTGCCGCTGGCCTCGAGATCGGCAGGAAGGCTTCAGCACGGGATACACCGCTGGACCACCAGGGAAAAGGTATGCGGAGGAAGGGGGTGTGTGTAAAAATATTGTTAGTATCGGCCAGGATGGGAGACGGGCCTATCACTAGACAATAAGAGAGAGAAGAGGGCACAAGGAAGGAAGGTGGCACTGGGTGCAGAGCATGGTAGGGAGTGAGGGGGGCTGGGTTCAGAGCCTGGTAGGAATGGGAGGGAAGGGAGCTGGGTGCAGAACTTGGCAGGGGAGGGCGTGAGGGTAGGGGACACTGGTTGCAGATCCTGGCAGGAAATGGAACTTGAATATTAAGCCCCCGTTTAATATTAGAGTCAACCATTTTTCCTCCTTATATTCGAGTATATACGGTAGTCTTTATCTGTCTTAAATGATCTTTTGACTGGGGAAGCAGTCTCTAAGTGTTAATAAATAAATTGTACGATTTAATATTGATTAGGTCACTTACCTAGATGCTACTGCCCATCCTGGCAAGCCAAAGCGCTCATAGTCACCCCCATAAATATCACGGACCAGCTTGTCAGCATTTGTGCTGTCACCTTTGGCTGCCATTTCAAGAGCTTCCTCAAAACTTTCACAGCCAGTTAATAAACTGCATAAGCCCAGAAACGTCCCTCCACCTAAACTGAGGAGAAAGATGGAGAGTCTTAGGTGATTTTTTTTCATCCAGCAATCTTTTCAGCTTATGTTCATATCTATATATCAGTAGTGAGTAGTGTGAACTGAGTGCCTCTAACCAATATGAAGCAACTACAGTAACCGCAATGACTTTGGGCTCTACAATAGATCTATTTTATTTTTCATGTAGCTTCCTATAAACATTTTAAAAGGCACACCCAGAGATTTTTGCAATGGAAACCTTCCTTGAGTAGCCCTGTGCTGCCTCTATTTTCACTTTAGTTGCATTATTTATACACAGTTCTATGTAATGTATTTGATACATCAAATCAGATTTATTTAAACTAATATTTGTCATTTGCATAAGTGATTTTAAACAAATTTCAAAATATGGCTGGGGGAGCAAACAGTGCTGTGAACAAAACTGCAAATTATGCTTAATTTTACATGTCTCACAATAAGCAAAGCCTAATAAGGGTGGGATTAAAATAAATCAAACCTCTCAACCAACTATCCCATTTCTGTAAATCACTTATTACTCCATGCACTAATCTGACTCATGTTCTTAGAAAAAGACAAAATTTGATGCTATTTAACAATTCCCTTTCCTTTTCACCCTGCTAAACCAGTTCAGACCAATGAGTGATATCGCCCTATCAACAGATAAAAGCAGAGAAGCTAAACCCTTCCAGTGAAATCTCTAATATAAGGAGTGGTGCAGGCTGGAACTGTTAGTTCTTCTCTATCTCCAGCAGATGGTGATGGTTGGACTGGCATAGCAGGATTATTCCATATAGGCCTGATCTCACCAGGGCACAGTCCATGGCTTATGGCCAAGTAGTAGAGACCCTTGGCCAATGTTGACTTTATGAACTGATCCATGGACTTTTCCCTGAATAAGTCCAGAAGTGACTATCCCTCCATAGCCTACATGATTTCACTCAGTGTGGCTAGATACAGAGGGACTCTAACAATGAGGATGAGTACACCTTCTCGTCTCTACTACCATCCTAAATGAGCCTCTGCATTTAAAAAAACAAACCCACCCATTGTTCAGCTATGGAGGAATTCACAGGTCTATGCTTTAAAGTTTAGTTAAACACAAAATGATTTTATGAGGATGGAAGCTCTTCCTTATGTTTTTTCCTCCCCACCTTTCCTATTCAAATTTGTAGTTCTACCCCCTATCTTCAACTTCATGTTATTGTTTTAAATCACTTACCCTTTTCCCTTCTCCCCAATGTTTAGAATTATAAGCTACTTTGGATGTTTTTTTTACCGTACTGCGGAATACCAAGTTTTTAATAAACTTAGGAGAGACATCAATAAAAGGCCTAGGCAAAAGTGGTAGAGATTCCCAGTCCTAGAGAATATGGAAAGGGGGGGGGGGGGTAATCTTGGGAAAGGGGCTGAGCCAGCAATCATGATCTTTGTTTACCACACTTGCCAGGCACACCGGACAAAAGCGCGCAGAACTGATGCACGCTGGCTTAAAACACTTCCTGTTAGCGCTTCTGTTGGAGGGGGAGGGGTTGGGGGGAACCCTCTTACTACACTGAAAACTGTCGTTTTCCTTAGTTTTGGGGGGGTATTAGGCAGTTTTTAGTATAGTGGTGGGGTGAATACTTGTAAATTTAGTGGGATGGAGGGGCGCTCCCCCCCCACCCCAACGGGAGTGCAAACACTTAAATGGAATACCACAAGCAACACATTCCCTTTCTGGACATGATCAAAAAAGACAGATATAGTTTTCAAATCACCATTTACAAAAAGCCCACTGATAAAAACAGTTATCTTCACTACACGAGCTTTCACCAGAAACATCTCAAAAGGAACCTACTGTACAGACTTAAGAGATTATGCTCTAGTCCTGAAGAATTCAAAAGGGGATATCCATTACAAGACATTGGCCAATGTTACAAACGCTCAAAGCTATATCACAGAGAAGATTTGTTGGCCACTAAACCTGCTAACCTTGTATGCGTGGTCAAACACTCACATCTCTCACAAAAAGCACAGTTACTTACCTTAACAGGTGTTATCCAGGGACAGCAGGCAGATATTCTCGACATGTGGGTGATGTCATCCAAGGAGCCCCGACGCGGACAGCTTTCAAGCAAACTTGATTGAAGATTCAAGCTTGCTGTGCTGCACCACGCATGTGTGTGCCTTCCTGCTCCACTAGAGGGCGCATCCCCTCCACGTGGTCCTCAGTTCAAATAGCCAGCAAAGAAGCCAACCCCGGGGAGGTGGGAGGGTTGCGAGAATATCTGCCTGCTGTCCCTGGATAACACCTGTTACGGTAAGTAACTGTGCTTTATCCCAGGACAAGCAGGCAGCATATTCTCAACATGTGGGTGACCTCCAAGCTAACCAAAAAGAGACGGAGGGAGTTGGCAATTCAAGAAAACAGATTATGTAAAACCGACTGGCCAAACCAGACGTCGCTTCTGGACAAAGTATCCAGACAGTAGTGTGAGGTAAAGGTGTGAACCGAAGACCAAGTGGCAGCCTTGCAGATCTCCTCGATAGGCGTGGACCTGAGGAAAGTGACAGAAGCTGCCATCGCTCGGACCTTATGCCCCGTGACGCAACCACGTAGCGCGAGACCAGCCTGAGCGTAGCAGAAGGAAATACAAGCAGCCAACCAGTTGGACAAGGTGCGCTTGGAAACAGGATGTCCCAACCGATTAGGATCAAAGGACAAAAACAATTGAGGAACCTTCAGATGAGACTGAGTGCGTTGAAGATAGAAAGCCAATGCTCGCTTACAGTCCAGAGTGTGAAGCGCCACCTCACGAGGATGAGAATGGGGCTTGGGAAAAACACCGGAAGGACAATGGACTGATTGAGATGGAAATCAGACACCACCTTAGGCAAAAACTTAGGATGAGTGCGGAGAACCACCTTGTCATGATGGAATACAGTAAAAGGTGGGTCCGCCACTAAAGCCTGCAGCTCACTAACTCTATGAGCAGAGTTGAGCGCAAGCAGGAAGATCACCTTCCAAGTGAGGAACTTCAGATGAGACTTATCCATAGGCTCAAATGGAGGTTTCATAAGTTGAGCAAGAACCACAATGAGATACCAAACCACAGGGGTAGGCTTGAGAGGGGGATGGACATTCAAGAGACCCCTCATGAAGCGAGAAACCAAAGAGTGGACAGAAAGGGACTTCCCATCAAGCTGCTGATGGAAGGCAGCAAACGCACTAAGATGCACTCGAATAGAATTTGTCTTAAGACCAGACTGAGACAAATGAAACAAATACTCCAGAACCGAGGACACAGAAGCAGAGAAGGGTTCCAGACGATTCGAAGAACACCAGGAAGCGAATCTAGTCCACTTCTGGGAATAACAGAGCCTAGCAGAAACCTTCTGAGAGGCTTCCAAAACCTCCCTGACCGACTGGGAAAACTGAACAGAAGAAGTCAGGTGGAAAGGAACCAAGCCGTCAGATGTAGAGACTGCAGATTGGGATGCAACAGCGAACCCTGACTCTGAGACAGCAGAGAAGGAAAAACAAGCAGAAGAAGAGGCTCCCTGACACTGAGTTGAAGAAGCAGGGAGAACCACGGCTGCCGAGGCCACCGAGGAGCAATCAGGATCAGAGTGGCATGCGTCGATTTGAGATGAACCAGCGTCCTCAAGATCAGAGGAAAAGGTGGGAGCGCATAAAGGAACTTCCCCTCCCAAGCGAGGAGTAAGGCATCCGCCTCGAGACGATCCGGGAAGTACATCCTGGAACAAAAGAGAGGCAGTTTGTGATTGAGGGGGGAAGCGAACAGATCTATCTTAGGAGTCCCCCAGCGCTCGAACACCTGACGCAGAGTCTGGGAATGGAGAGACCACTCATGCGGCTGTAGAAGGCGACTCAACCTGTCCACTAGACAGTTTCGCTCGCCCTGGATGTAAACCGCACGCAGAAAAATGTTGTGGCGAATAGCCCAATCCCAAAGGCGAAGGGCCTCCCAGCAAAGAGACAGGGACCCTGTGCCCCCTTGTTTGTTGACGTAATACATTGCCACCCGATTGTCCATGCGCACCAGGACCACTCGGTCCTGAAGCAGATGATGAAAGGCCACAGCGGCTAAGTAAATGGCCCGAAGTTCCAACAGGTTGATGTGACAGCAACAGTCCGCCACCGACCACAGACCCTGGGTCCGTAGACCGTCGAGATGAGCTCCCCATGCTACTCCGAAGAGTCCGTGGTCAGGACTTTGTGATATGGAGGAGCGAGAAAGAGCAAACCCTTGGAAAGATTAGAAGAGTTGGTCCACCAACGGAGCGAGCTCCATAAAGAAGGAGTCACCACAATGTGACGAGAAGTGGGGGGCGAGGAATCAGAGAGCGGCGCACTTTGCCTCGAGGGGCCTCGACACGACGCGCAGGCTGATCCGGCATTTGAGAGGTCGAGGCCGGGTGCAACGCCGAGGAGAGCTCCGAGGATATCATGGCCCGGAGCATATCCTGGAACACAGGCACCGAAGGCATATCGGACGCTGCAGTGCATTCCATCGAGGGCGACCTCGACATCGAGTATTCCTGTGAGGTGGAAGCACACAGAGAAGACTTGGAGGGCTTAGACAGGGCCAGGGGAGGAGCACCCCCCCCTTGAACGGCCGGAGCCCCCGAGGATGACTTCTTCGCTGGCATCGAACCTGAAGAAGGAAGAGGGGACTTACCCGGAGCCAAGGACTTCGAGGCAGAGGCCTTCGAGGTTGAGGACATCCGAGGCGGGGCCGAGGTTGTCGAGGCTGAGGTCAAGGCCGGGGTCGAAGCCGAGGCCGAGGCTTGCTCCACATCAAAAAGGTCCGCCATATGGGCGCGATGGCGGCGTAGAGCAAGAGATTGAAAAGTAGCGCACCGGGGGCACGAGTCAGTTGGATGGTCCGCCCTCAGACACAAAATGCACCACCGATGAGGATCGGTGATCGACAGCATCCGATCACACCGGGTGCACTTCTTAAAGCCGGACAGAGGCCAGGACATAAGCAAAGATAAGGCCGCGGCCAATCGAGGCCACGGCAAACCAGAAGCCCCCGGATGCCGAACAACCGCGAAAAAAGCGAAAACAAACAAAGCAGGAAAAAGCAAAAGCGCACAGCGACTCTGGTCGAAAAAAACAAAGCCCCGGTGCTAGAAGGTACTTTCAACGGAGAGAAAACGAACAGGGCTTCTGGCTCCGCGGAAACTTTAGAACTGAGGACCACGAGGAGGGGATGTGCCCTCTAGTTGAGCATGAAGGCACACACATGCGTGATGCAGCACAGCAAGCTTGAATCTTCAATCAAGTTTGCTTGAAAGCTGTCCGCGTCGGGGCTCTGTGGATGACGTCGCCCACATGTTGAGAATATGCTGCCTGCTTGTCCTGGGATAATATTAGTAACATCATCAGAAAAAATTGGCACATCCTAGAGCTACACAAATATTTCAAAAGTAACAGACCTCGCATTGCTTTTTCCCGCAACAAGAACTTATGGGACAAACTGGTCCTGTTCATACTTCCTAATTCCTCCAATCAATCACAAGCCCAATCTGGCAATCCTCCACAAGTCCACTCCGGCCATCAACCATGCGGATCCTGCTCAGTGTGTCATCACTCCAATTTCAACCATCCAAGAACAGGAAAAATTACAGGTTGAACTTCAGTAGCACATGCAACATCAAACTCATAGTGTATATAATAATAACTTTATTTCATCTGCCCTTGTGGCTTGCTATATGTGAGAAAAACTAAACGTAAGATAAAAACACACATCATAGAGCACCGTAGTTGCATTCTGAGAGGTGTAATTTCTGCCCCACTTGTCAAAGGACATTTAAATACCTACATAAATGAAACGTGCATGAATAGAGTCTCTTTCATATATATATATTCAGTGGAGAAAATGGGAAATGAGATCTTAAAAAGATTCAAGAACAAAGCAGGAAGGAATGTTCCAAAAAAGAAAGAAAACACACTTATTTGGTAAAGACAAACCTGGGCAGCCTACCACAGAAGTCATCTCTGTGGGTGCTGTAGATGATTGAGCACCCTCAATATTGAGCAAATCTGTTAACTATGTCTAGGGAGGGGAACTTTTTATTAGGTTTAGCACCCCCAACATTTTCAAATGTCGACTCCTATGCAGCCTACATGTAGAGGAACAAATCCAGACAATTTAAACATACTTGGGGACAGCAGAGTGGAAAGAACAGGTAGGCAGTTGAATATGGTAGAAGAGTAGAGCAGGCAGCAGAATGAGAAGGGCTTTAGTATTACTTGGTTATACAGACCTTTAAAGGGCCAAAGAAGGTACAACAGAAGCCAATATACAGAGACGGAGCAGTACAGCTGCAACAGGCTTTCAAAATGGCTGAGGTAATCTGCATGGAAAGGCCATGATTGCAACTCTAAAACCAATGAGTGCAAAGAAACCAAATGTTCAGACAACGGCCTCATTAGTTTTACAGATTGTTTGGATTATGCTGGATACAGTATAAGAAACAGTGAGAAACTGAGGTAGAAAATCTCTGCTTAGGTATCAAGAGAAAGGAAACTAGTGTTTTATGCAAATGGAATTTATATGTGGTTTTTTAACATAGTGGTAAAAAAAGCAGCAAGGAAGCCCTTCCTTCTTAATGCTACATTGTTAACTTCAATCTTTTGAAAACAGTACGTTGCCAATTTATTTTCAAGGGTCCTTCTATAAAAAGATAAATGGTATTCTGACAAAATTTATTTGGCTAGGGAAAAAAGCAAGAATCGCTTTAGTATCTCTACAAAAACCAATTGCGGAGGGTGGGGTAAATTTTCCAAATTTTTATAGGTATCATCAAGCCTATATAATGCGTCAAGGTATGTATTGGATCCTCCCTGGGCTCTTGGAACATCAGCCAGACTGGTTATATCTGGAGTGGAAAATCATGTCCCCGATGCGACTTTCTCATATATTACGTATTAAAATATCTAGTTATGCTAAGGACAATGTAATTTTATTGGACACCTGGAAAACAATTAAATTTATTGATAAATTTACAGATGTCCCTATTATGAAATCTACTTTGCAGTCCTTATGGTTAAACTCCAAGATTCAAATAGGCGGTGCTGGGATCATTTGGAAGAACTGGATGCTGGCAGGAATTTGGACATTAGATGATGTTATATCTAGTGGAAATCTGCTTGATTTTTCACAACTGCAACAATCATTTGGAATTTTAAAATCACAACAATACAGGTGGTTACAGTTGAAGCAGGCTATTCAGTGTGGGTTCCCTGAATGGAAAAATTTAAAAACTTATTTTAGTCTGCAGATCCTTTCCTACCAAACTGATCTAGTAGGACATCAGGCTGCCCAGTGGTACAAATTGATTTCTGGACTTTTAAACAAAAAACAGTCTTAGAGACATCTGGAGCATCAAGATAAAACAGTATATATCTGTGTCTCGTTGGACTTGGAGATTGAAATGTACAGCGTCAGCATTTATGAGGCAAACATGGTTATTTTTGTTACATAGGATTTTTTGGACCCCGGTTCAATTAAATAAAATAGATAGCTCTAAGTCTAGTAGATGCTGGCATTGTCATATTGATATAGGGACTTTGGATCATCTGCTATATTTTTGTCCGTTTATATTTATATTTTGGAAGTCAATTTGGGAACAAATAAATTTAGTTTTGGATTCGAACGTTCCACTATCATATGAGGCTATAATTTGTGAAACAATATTACATGTGAAACCCACTCTAGATAAATATATGAGTCGACTATTTATGATTATGACAGGTATAGCTATTCAATTGATAACGAGTAACTGGAAGAACCATGATAGAATAAGTTATACTTTTTGGTGGGAGAACATGTGCATCGCTTACAGATATGAAAGAATTAATGCAGAGTGTAGGGGATTTAGTGGTGTATTTAATAAAGTTTGGAGCCCATCGACTAAATTTATAAAACTATAATAATCTATATTTATCTTATCTTTCCTTTGTTCATTTACCTTTACACATCCATGAGGGGTGGGAGGGAGGGGAATAAATGTTGATGGGGACATTTGAGTAACTTTATTCTTCATTTATATTATATAATATGTTATATTAGGTTATTATTATATGAAGGATTACTTAAAATCTTGAAAGATATATATGTTACCTGTACAGATATTAGTGTAATGTATGTAATACCTATTGTTTTGATCATTTGTATGACACTGTTTTATATTAAAAATCAATAAAGATGAAAAAAAAAGAAAAGAAAACAGTATTTGTCTTCATTAACTAAAGACAATACCAGGCTAATTCTTTAAACCTAGCAAGCAAGCATCTATCTATGGTCATCAAACAGAGTAGAAAGAACACAGTCCAAAACTAAATATTTGGATCCTTTACTTCCCAATAGTAAAGGTTTAAATGAATACCTTGTTCCAGACACTCTCTTATAATTATCTTTGGAATGGACTGCTAAGATACTGACTCCAGAACCAATATTGACAACCAGCAAAGGGTACGGGTCATCCAGGTTAAAAGGCATCTTCTGGCATCTTTCAGGATCTGATGCATTTTCAAAGTAATAGCATTCAGCTTGTCCATTAAAACTGACAGAATCTATGTACAGCAAACCGTTCACAAGACAGTCGAGCTCATCCAGTTTGTGAAGCTGGAGGTTTCCAATCTGTAGGAAGAAAAATACAAGGTAATTATTTTTTTCAAACTCATTGCATCTCACTTTTATTTGATAAGCAGGTATATCTTGTTGATATGTACCTCGATAATTCAAAAATATGAATTATTTCCACTATTATGTCATTAGATCAATAGAGCCAAGGGAGGTGTCCTGACAGCTAAGGCAAATATCCTTTATTCAAATATATAGTCCCAACAAGGATCCTAGTTTCGGCAGCTGAAAACGCTTTCCTCAGGGGACATGAAACTAAACATTTACAAAGGAAATAAACAAAAAACATTAAAACCATTGAATATAAATATAAAAAAAATATATAGAGAGAAGACATTATTAGGATGACATGCAAATGTAAGAATATAAAACAAATGAGCAATAAAACACAGAAGAACAGCAACCACAACATAAGAACATAAGAACATAAGTGGTGGTTCCACCTCAAGAAGGGATCCACGAGGTCGAACACGTCAACGAAGGTCCTAAACTTTAAGGGCACTGACTTCGAGAGCATGAGAGATTTTGTCTATGAAGCGCTGCAAAACCAAGACACAACAGATAATGTGGTCAGCTCTGAAATCTACGCTTCAGGAAGCAACCAACCTCTTTATAAAAACCGTGAGCAAAAGGCAGAGAAATAACAAACCTCAATGGTTCTCTGCGGAGATCTTGGAACTCATAAAACAGAAGAAAAGAGCATTTGTATCCTACAAACAATCACAACAACCAGAAGCCAAAGAAGCTTATCTAGAGAAATCTAGAACTGTTAAAACAGCAGTCAGAAACGCCAAACTCCGGATGGAAGAAAATTTAGCTAGGAATATTAAAAAAGGGGATAAATCCTTTTTCAGGTATGTTAGTGATAGAAAAAGGAATACAGATGGGATAGTGCGCCTGAGAAAACCCGATGGCAACTTTGCAGAATCGGACTCTGATAAAGCTGAACTACTGAACAAATACTTCTGCTCAGTCTTTACCGGTCCACAGCTGCAAACAAGGGAGAGCTTAGAAGACCCGTTCAGGAATTTTGAATTTTCCACCAGCAGCATCTACCAAGAATTGTCAAGGCTCAAAGTGAATAAAGCCACGGGACCGGATAAATTGCACCCCAGAGTGCTTAGGGAACTGAGAGATGTCCTTGTAGAGCCGTTAGCCGCACTTTTCAATCTTTCTCTGAGCAAAGAAAAAGTTCCATTAGACTGGAAAACAGCTAACGTCATTCCGCTCCACAAAAAGGGATGCAGGTTAGAGACTGCAAATTACAGACCGGTGAGTCTCACGTCAATAGTGTGTAAACTTATGGAAACATTGATTAAACACAAATTAGATACGATTCTGGACGATGAGAGACTGAGGGATCCCCACAAGCATGTAGCTTAAAAACATGCAAAGAACATATAGAACAAATAAGCATCGATATTAGACCATGGCATGTGCGTGCCCACCTTTAAAAACCTTACTTTAATAAGTGCAGAAGCAAAGGCAACAGTTGGTATCTAAAACGCCAACCAAAGACCAGGGAAAAAGTTGTGCGGAGCTTAAAAACATTGAGCCAAATGCAACATCTTATATAAAAGTTAAAAAAAAGATTGCAAGAGTGGAAGAACAGGATTGTAAATGTTGGAGCCAAAACTAGGATCCTTGTTGGGACTATACAGTATATTTGAATAAAGGATATTTGCCTTGGCTGTCAGGACACCTCCCTTGCCTCTTTTGCTGTACTGTTTATACTTTGAGGAGAGGTATTTCTCTTTTGTGCATTTAGATCAATAGTTGTCCTATAGTTGTCATTTATAGGACTACATCCAAAACAGTTGGATGGGGATTGCTTGAACACAAGAAATACCAGAGCAGATTAGCAGCAGTAGCAGTAGTTGTATGACAGGAACAATAAAAATGTTTTTTGACTGTTTGGAATACCAGAAATTGAACTAGAAGCCATGTTATAAAGTAGGAAACACAGACCTTCAAGAAATCATAAAAACACTCTTATTTCTGCTGCAGACTATTTGCTTTCATATTGCTTTCTGGCTTTAAAGTAAAGTACTTTGCCAAAACAGAGCCTCAATGAAATACATGTAAGATGATAAATCCCTATTCTTAATTGGCTTTTTGGCACTGTCTTTCATGTCTGTTGACCTGTTATCACTGTACATCATTATGCTCTTTACTCCACTGTTTTGAGGTTGGTTTGTTTTTTTAAACTTTAATTTTTATTGTGATTTTTGAATGCTGGATCAATGTACAACAATGGAAATGCAAGTGGGCATGTAAGAGAAAGATTAGGTTTTTTTACCTTGCTAATAACTTTTCTAGTATACAGGTATGTCATTCTGAATGGATGGGTTATATGCCAGTGCTCATGAGCTGAACCAACAGGACAAAAACCCACGGGTTCAAAATCACACAAAAAACAGTGGGAATTGACAATGAACACTCCACAAAAGTAAAAAAAAAAAAAAAAAAAAAATATATATATATATATATATAAATATAAATATAAAAACAAACTTGTTTATTCCAAAACAAAAGAATTCATGCCAGCTTTAAAATACCTCCTACTTCAACAGGGGGCTCTGCTGCCCAGTTCAGTTCTGTTCCAAAGCAGGCAATAGCCTCTTCTATAAACATGTGAAGAAGGGCTACCCAAAGAATAAGGCTGTTCTGCTCTGAAATTATAATAAACGTGTTAAACATTGAGCAATCAAAAAAACCAAAACTATCATGTCAAATGGAAACATTAATGGATCTCAAATAATACCCCAAAGTGACCTAGCAATAGACTACTCTTCATACTCTTAAGGTCTGACTGGCATCCAACTGAGTGAGACAGTAAGCAGGCGCTGGAAAAAAATGACAGGGCAGGGGTCCAGAATGACACACCTATCTACTAGAAAAGAAATCAGCAAGGTATGAACCTAATCTCTTTTTCTAGTGCAATAGGAGTGTTATTCTGGATGGATGGACTATACAAAAGCAGTCCCAGAAATCTAGGGCGAGATCACTGCGCCGGCTCATAACAATGAGGATCCAAAAGTGGAGTCGTTTCTTACTGCTCCATCTACTCTGTAAAACTTGGAAAATGTATAAAGAGTGGACCAAGTCGCTGCCCTACAAATCTCCTCAGGTAAGACCGCCCAAGCTTCTGCCCACAACAAAGCCATGCCTCTAGTCAAATGTGCCCTTATAGAAAAGGGAACTGTTTCCCACAAACAATATATGCTGACAAAATTACCCTGGAAATCGTGGCCTTGGAAGT
The DNA here is from genome assembly GCF_902459505.1 of Geotrypetes seraphini. Classification (NCBI taxonomy): domain Eukaryota; kingdom Metazoa; phylum Chordata; class Amphibia; order Gymnophiona; family Dermophiidae; genus Geotrypetes; species Geotrypetes seraphini. The sequence continues at coordinate 31,680,412 of NC_047101.1, read as the reverse complement.
GGGCACACCACATCAGGCTGGATTTGTAAGCATGAAAATATGGTCAGATAGCTTAAATTTGTGGGTGACCTCAAGATACTGGAGAAGCACACTTAACGTCCAACTTCAGAATCCGGTCCTTTTTCTTGGAATCTGTGGACTGGAACACAGACAATCTGACTTCCTGATTGACGTGGAATGTCGAAACAACCTATGGCAAAAAGGATGAAACGGTGTGCAGAGACTCCAGCTTCAGTAAACTTGAGGAAAAGCTCTCTGGAAGAAAGAGCCTGCAATTCAAGAGATCTTTCTCGCTGAGATAATAGCTACAAAAAAAAAACAAAAACCCCAAAACATTTTGAGTGTCAGATCCATCAAGGATGCCTCAAGCGAAGACTGGCTGAGACCCTGCATAACTACATTAAGATCCCAAGAAGGGAATGGAGGTCTCACCGGGGGCTGGATACGTAGTGCTCCCTTTGAGACATCAGCGTAGTCCCATGGTCTCAAGTCCTAAAACAAGAGAGTCCCACTACTTGACCTTTTAAGGGATGCCACTATGAGTCCCTTTCTCCAGCTTGGAGAAAGGCTAACACCACCGAGACTGGAGCAGAGAAAGGCTCCTCCTTTTCCTTGATGCACCAGTACTGAAAAGTTTTCCAAACCTTAGCCTAGGCAGAGACTGTCATTGGCTTTTTAGACCTAATCAGTGTAGCAATAACTAGCTATGAATATTCCTTGCATGCTAATTCCTCGTGCTCAAGAGCCATGATGTAAAAGCAAAGCGATCTGGATCCTCTATGACCACTGGCCACACCCATAGTCTGAGACTGGGACCTGTTTGAAGATGAATTAGATCTGCACCGCTGTACCGGGCCATGGTGCACCCTCACCTGGAGTACTGTGTACAGCACTGGTCGCCGTACATGAAGGACACGGTACTACTCGAAAGGGTCCAGAGAAGAGCAACTAAGAAGGTTAAGGGGTTGGAGGAGCTGTCATACAGCGAAAGATTATAGAAACTGGGCCTCTTCTCCCTTGAACAGAGGAGATTGCCCTCTCCAAGGTAGGGAGAACGAGAGGGCACTCTCTAAAGTTGAAAGGGGATAGATTCCGTACAAACATAAGAAAGTTATTCTTCACCCAGAGAGTGGTAGAAAACTGGAATGCTCTTCCGGAGGCTGTTATAGGGGAAAAAACACTCCAGGGATTCAAGACAAAGTTAGACAAGTTCCTGCTAAACCAGAACGTATGCGGGTAAGGCTAGACTCCATTAGAGCACTGCTCTTTGACCTGGGAGCCGCCACAGGAGTGGACTGTTGGGCACGAAGGACCACTGGTCTGACCCAACTACAGCAATTCTTTTGTTCTTATGCATGGTCTGCATGGCCGATCCGGAATGATCTTTCCCCAATGGCTTGAGATCACTGGGGAGTGTGTAGGGATCTGTATTTTGTCCCTGCAGTGGTTATCTGGTCACTTAGGATACCTTCTTGTGACTTAAACCTGGTTTTAGATGGCCTAAGTCACAATGTCCAAGTTCCATCTAGGTAGTGTTGTCAAACTTTCGGTTATACATGCAATACGACTAAGTTTAGGACGGCCCATGTCCCACCGAAATCCTGCCCTCACCACTCCTCCTAAAACGCCCCTTTCAGCTCTGGGCATACTGCAGCACTGTGAAGGCCTAAGTCATTTTTAGATATGTCTAAAACCTGGTTCGATTATCAGCACGTGGACGACTTGTCTCACTGATCGTCTAAGTGCCGATTTAGGCCAGTTTTTAGATGCATTTCCGTTTCGATATTGAGCCCCACAATGTTTAACAAAGCATCTCAATGAAATAGCCTAAAGTATGTATTCTCTAAACTAAGTGCTCTCTACATAGGATGCCAGTATGTTATTTATTATGTCAAGGGGTAAGGGGAGGGGAGTAAGGGGAGGGGAGTAAGGGGAGGGGAAGAGGATGGGTTTTGTATTTAACTTGCACCTTTTTCAGTTGTAGCTTAAGGCAAGTTACATTACATTGTGATACAGATATTTACAATGCAAGTTTGTACCTGAAGCAATGGAGTGTTAATTGACTTGCCCAAGACCACAGAGATTTGAACTTGTCCTCCCCTGTTTCTTAACTTGCTGTTTTAACCATTAGGCTACTCCTCTATTCCAAAAATGTGGTTACAAAACCAATGGGCTCATTAGTCAAATGCAACACCTACAAACCTCAAGATCTGCTTCACCAATCACAGTATGAGCTCAGGTACAAGACAGGATACCTACTGTACGAAAGTCTTCTTCAAATTTATAAGCACCACCTCCAGTAGCACACAGTACAGTGTGTAGGTTTGAAAACTTTTTATCTCTTCCCATCTGAATGAAAGTAGGCAAATCATGGGTTGGAAATCGGATAAAGTGCAAGTTTCCTCTTCGCTCAAAGAGCTTCAAGTCTTTTAGCTCTAGATGGACATCGCGAATGCCAGTGGATCCATAGGCTATGTTGGATGTCAAGTATTTGCGGATACTCTTCAAGCTTTCCACTTCTTCCTGTTCTTCTTCTACTGTGATGTCAATAGGTTCAAAGTAGGCAAGTTTCACCAGTGTTCCTCCAATGTCCATACCGAACCATGGAAAGGCTGTGGAAAAATGAAAATTAAATTGTAAATATACTTAAAAAAAACACCAAACACATTTTAACAATCCCTATTATCTGATACAATAGGTTTCTTTGGGAGGTGGCAGTTGTTTACTAGACTAATAGCTAGTACACCTAGATTCCTATTTACAATTGTACCTTGTAAAAGATGGTAAAATTCATTCATAACCTGTTAATGTCTTTTCCTTGAGTTCTGCTAGGCCAATGGAAACGGAAAAATTATGTTCTTACCATTCTTTCCTCTAGACACAGCAGATGAATCCAGAGACTAGTGGTATAGCACACATCTACCAGCAGGTGGAGCTAGAGAACTGATTTTCAGGTGCACTCGGAACCACAAAACATCACCAGTAAGGAAAAAACGTCTTTCCCATAAACAGGACAAAACACCTAAGACAACTACCAACCATAACATGAAACCAGAGCCCCCACAGAGGCAACCAACAACAGATATCCAGAAACAGTAGGGTTCTGGATTCATCTGCTGTGTCTAAAGGAAATAAAATTTGCAGGTAAGAACATAATTTTTCCTTCCTTAGCAAAAGCAGCAGATGAATCCAAAGATTAATGAGATGTAGCAAAGCAACACAGCCTCCACAATGACCAAAGTGTCAAAAGAAGCTTCTGCCCGCACCACCCCATCCAACTGGTAATGCTTGGAAAATGTTTTTGAGGATGACCACGTCGTAGCCCTACAAATCTCTTCCAAGGACAATCTTCTGGACTCAGCCCAAGAAGTAGCCACCACCCTGGTCGAATGAGCACGTAAAGCCACCAGCAATTGCTTCCCTGCCACTCTGACCCAGCAAACAACTGAAGCCTTGGACACCGCCATACCCTTGTTGCTTCCAGCGAACAAGACAAAGAGGCGATGCGAATGTCAAAAATCTCTCCCCTGGAAGCGAGCAATGCAACACCTGTCCTATCATCGGCCAGGGGAGAAAACTATATAGAAGCCATCACGGAGGCCACGCAATAGCCAGCACATCCACCTCCTCTGAAGTCTGTTCCCTTTGTCTGCTGAAGAATGAGGAAGTTTTGCATAGTGAGCAGAGGCCATGAGCTCCATCTATGGGAGCCCTCATCTCTGAACAATGAGCTTGAACACCTCTTGGGACAACTTCCATTCCCCAGGATCAAACAGGTTTTTGCTGAGGAAGTCCACTTAAACGTTTCATTTCCTGCAATGTGAGCCGCTTACAGAAGAGGGAGATGAGCCTCTGCCCAAAGAAGAAGAATCCTCACTTTCCACGCCAACTAAGGGCTTCTCATGCCTAGACCGCTATTACCGTAAAGTTCAATGCAGTTTACAAAAGACTAGCTACGATACATAAATCAACGTAAAGAATATGTTAGTATTTCAAAGGTGGTTATCAAATTAAGATGTTTACAATCTTTGTTATTACAGGACAATTATAGTAACCAGCACTTGCTACTGCAAGACAGTTACTGGCTTATATCAACAAGTATTTAAGAAATATGTATAAAAGTTCAAATAAACAGTCAGGCAGGCCTAGAACAGCACAGGAGAAGGAAGTGGTCCATGTAGCCCTTTACTTCCTACTTCACTTGCTATGTGATCTCTGTAGGGGAGGGGGAGAAAATACGAGTAGAGCAACTGATGCCATAGGGAAGACAGGGAGCAGAACAAGCTACGAGTGCTATGGGAATGGTGGGGCGGTGCACAGAGAAAACAGAGATTGTGCCACCGCGTAAACTGCTTAGATGGTTTTCTTTATTGACATAAGAATTGCCACTGCTGGGTCAGACCAGTGGTCCATTGTGCCCAGCAGTCCGCTCATGCAGTGGCCCTCTAGTCAAAGATCAGCACCCTGAGACTAGCCCTACCTGCGTACGTTCTGGTTCAGCAGGAACTTTTCTAACTTGAATCCCTGGAAGGTGTCCTCCCCTATGACAGACTCCAGAAGAGCGTTCCAGTTTTCTACCACTCTCTGGATGAAGAAGAACTTCCTTATGTTTGTACAGAATCTATCCCCTTTCAATTTTAAAGAGTGCCCTCTCATTCTTCCTACCTTGGAGAGAGTGAACAGCCTGTCCTTATCTACTAAGTCTATTCCCTTGAATGGTTTTGATCATTACCCCTCTCAATCTCCTCTGTTCGAGGGAGAAGAGGCCCAGTTTATCTAATCTTTCGCTGTACGACAACTCCTTCAGCCCCTTAACCATCTTAGTCGTTCTTCTCTGGACCCTTTCGAGTAGTACCGTGTCCTTCATGTACGACGACCAGTGCTGGACGCAGTACTCCAGGTGAGGGTGTACCATAGCCCGGTACAGCGGCATGATAACCTTCTCTGATCTGTTCGTGATCCCCTTCTTTATCATTCCTAGCATTATGTTCGCCCTTTTCGCCGCTGCCGCACATTGCACGGATAGCTTCATCGACTTGTTTAATAAGAACATAAGAATAGTCTTACTGGGTCAGACCAATGGTCCATCTAGCCCAGTAGCCCATTCTCACGGTGGCCAATCCAGGACCCTAGAACCAATCCAGAACCCAAGGAGTAGGAATATTTTATGCTACCGATCCAGGGCAAGCAGTAGCTTCCCCCAAATCCCTCTCAATAACAGACTATGGACTTTGCCTTCAGGAAATTGTCCAAACTTTTCTTAAAACCAGCCTCTTACCACAACCTCGGGAACTGTGTTCCAGAGCTTAACTATTCTCTGAGTGAAAAAATATTTCCACTTATTGGTATTAAAAGTATTTCCCTGTAACTTCAAGTTTGCCCTAGTCTTAGTAATTTTTGACCCGTTCTACTCCACTCAGGATTTTGTAGACTTCTATCATATCTCCCTTCAATCGTCTCTTTTCCAAGCTTTCCAAGACAGCTGAGGCGAGATATGATTGAAGTCTACAAAATCCTGAGTGGAGTAGAACAGGTACAATTAGATTGATTTTTCACTCCATCAAAAATTACAAAGCCTAGGGGGAACACTCGAAAGTTACAGGGAAATACTTTTAAAACCAATAATAAAAATTTCTATAGCGTTACTAGAAATATGTACTCAGTAGAAAATGACATGCTGACATAATTTGTCCCCATTCCCACAGTTAACCGCAGGAAACTAATTTATGTCATTCTTTAAGGAGAGGGGGAAGAATCAGAGTGCATGAATGGGCATAACCACTGACTCTCAAGCCTTGTATTGAAGAATGCTGGTGTAGAAGGAACTACCATGGCTTTGGCAGTATATAAGAATAAAATTATTATTATTAAACTGCAATAAAGTGGCCTTAGCTCAGCTCCCTTGTGTAGATTATTCCCACACTTAAGGCCATTTTTACTACAGCTGGAAAATGGCCAGTTTTCTATTCTTTCTTATCAAAGGCCATGTGCTAATGTTGCCATTAGCAGGTGGCCATTTTTTTTTTTTTATTACTGTATGCACACTGATCAACACCTTTTTTGTAGACAGTAAGGGCTCACATGGTAACTGATTACTGCTGGGACATGCTCCCACAAAAAAACCAAAACAAAACATTATTAGCACCCGGAATAGCATGTGATGATTTAGAAATTACTGCAGGATGCCTAAGCACATCCTGTGGTAACTCATTTTAAGCTGCAGTAAGAATATGCTAGTAGAGAATGACAAGTGGAAAATATCTGTCCCCGGTCACTGCCCCATCCCCACGACCACTGTCCCCGCAGCATCCAAACAAGCCTCAGCACTGCAATATTTAGCTTATTCGTTCCTTATAAATCAAAGTTCTGGCTGCTGAACTAGAGAGATATTCAGCTGGCAGGGCTTTGTTTATAAATTTGTATCAACAACTAATATACTACTTTATCCTAAAGCAAAAAAATAAATAAATATAATTTTTTTTTCTACCTTTGTTGTCTGGTTTATGCTTTCCTCATCTTCTCCTCATTCAATTCCTTCCATCCACTGTCTGCCTTCTCTCTGCGTCTTCCATTTGCTCTGTTACTGTGCCTCTCCCTTCCCTCCACCCCCCCCCACCAATTGGTCCGGCACCCATATTCTTCCCTATGCTCCCCCCATAGTCTGGCATCCCTTTCTTCCCTTCTAGTGTCTTCTCCCCACTTCCCTTTAGCGTCTTCTCCCAACTCTCTGTTCCCCATTTCCTTTCAGTGTCTTCTCCCCACTCTCTGTTCCCCATTTCCCTTCAGCGTCTTCTCCCCACTCTCTCTTCCCCATTTCATTTCAGCATCTGTTCCTTTCCACCACCACCCTTCCCTCTCGCCAGCCCCCTTCAGCGTCTGTTCCTTTCCACCGCTCTTCAGCATCCCCTGCGTGGTCCAAGTATCTCCCTGCCCCTTACCTTCCTGGCACATTTTAGTTTCAGTGTTCAAACTTCCTGAAGTCGCATGCGTTTGCAGGCTAAATTTACTAAAAGGCAATGGGGCTTATTTAAAAGTAGCACAGTGGTAAATCTCTCCTCGCACACCTCCCAGAGAACTCCGTTCCTCAGATAAGTCACACTTAACGTTACCATTCTCTTCCACTGCCAATTCCAGACTTTGTTCATCTAGCTGCGCCCTATACCTGGAATAAATTACCTGAGTTTATCCGTAAAGCCCCTTCCCTTGTTTAAAAGCAGACTGAAAACCCACCTTTTTGATATAGCTTTCAATCCTTAACCCTACTCCTCTGCCCTCCAACCCAGCCAGCTGATTAACCGTTCCCCTTAACATCCTGTTTGTCTGTCTTGCCTGTTCAGATTGTAAGCTCTTTTGATCAGGGACTGTTTTCTTATTCTTTGTGACTCTGTACTGCGTACGCCTGGTAGCGCTATAGAAATAATTAATAGTAGCAGTAGTAGTAGTAGTAGAACGATGGAGGTAATTTTTACAACGGGTCGCCTAAGTTCTTTGGACGGTGAAACGCCTACTAGTGACTTATTTTATAAAGGAGAATCCCATCTACATTAAAGGAAAAGGTATTTTGCACTTGCTGTTAGAAGAGTAACTAACTGTGAGCCCATAAATCAGGGGTGTCAAAGTCCCTCCTGGAGGGGCCACAATCCAGTCGGGTTTTCAGGATTTCCCCAATTAATATGCATGAGATTTATCTGCAAGCACTGCTTTCATTGTATGCTAATAGATCTCATGCATATTCATTGGGGAAATCCTGAAAACACGACAGGATGGTGGACCCTCGAGGAGGGACTTTGACACCCTTGCTATGCTCATGCCTCCCCTTCCCCAAACTCCTCCCCTAAGCCACCTACTGCTCCTTCTTGCCCTGCATATCGTTTTCACGGGTAAAGTCCCTCCTGGAGGGGCCACAATCGTCGGGTTTTTCAGGATTTCCCTAATGAATATGCATGAGATTTATCTGCATGCACTGCTTTCATTGTATGCTAATAGATCTCATGCATATTCATTGGGGAAATCCTGAAAACCCGACAGGATGGTGGACCCTCGAGGAGGGACTTTGACACCCTTGCTATGCCCATGCCTCCCCTTCCCCAAACTCCTCCCCTAAGCCACCTGCTGCTCCTTCTTGCCCTGCATATCGTTTTCACGGGTAAAGTCCCTCCTGGAGGGGCCACAATCCAGTCGGGTTTTTCAGGATTTCCCCAATGAATATGCATGAGATTTATCTGCATGCACTGCTTTCATTGTATGCTAATAGATCACATGCATATTCATTGGGGAAATCCTGAAAACCTGACAGGATTGTGGACCCTCGAGGAGGGACTTTGACACCCTTGCTATGCCCATGCCCCCCCCCCACACAAACTCCTCCCCTAAGCCACCTACTGCTCCTTCTTGCCCTGCATATGGTTTTCACGGGTAAAACGCTTCTTATAAGCAGGTTTTAGCACATTAGCTCGGTGCCCTTTAGAGCCAGGATTTTGCACGAGAGCAGACTGGCTAGGCCCGGACTAGGTGGTCCTCCAGGAGCAACTTAAGAGACAGACTCTTGGGCATTTGCAAGGCGGACCTTTTCCTCTCAGCCCAATGCAATGATTATTCTGGTGACTATAAGTAAGCGAGAGCTTCCGCCTAGTTTAACGAATGCCCCCCCCCCCCCTCCCGCATTAAAAGAGACGAGGCGCTTACAGGGCTTCTTGGCATCCTTAATCTTCATGTCGGAGGCGGTTGGAACGGAGACGCTGCAGTCGCCAGAAAATGGCACCGAGGAGGAGGCAAAGGGCTGCGGCTACCGCGAGGCGCCTCCCACCGCTCGAGCCCGGCGACGCGGCCTGCTGCGGCTCGCGCCTCGCCCCGCGCCCTAAACCTTCCCCCTGGACCCCAAGCAGACCTTCCCCGCACGCCGCTTCATCTCCCGCGGCACGGCGGGACTGGTAGTCCCAGGGGGTGGCGAGGGGGGCTCTCGTTGACCGCAGAACGGCGCGCGGAAGAACTGCAGATCCCACAATGCCGCGCGGTGCCGCCTAGGAGGCTGATTTATTGTGGGTGACGCTCGTTCTGGTGAAAATTTATGTTGGGGGGGGGGGGGGGTGCAGGAAGGCCATTTAAATTCGGTGTGACCCTGACGGGGGTTTCAATAGGCGAAAGGGCCAAGCGGGTTTGAGCAAATAGGCAGAGCTCAGCGGCCATTTAGCAAAGGATTCTGGGTACATGAAGTAATGGCTGGGGCGCGAGCTGTTCTTTTCTTGAAAAGATGGTATAAATACAGAAACACTAAGAGAAATTGAGTCAGACATAAGGAAGAGCAGACAAAAATAATTTTCACTTCTTCAGTGGAAATAATCATGAGATATAGTTCGGTGATTAGGGTGGTTTGTTGTGGGGTTGTGTTGTGTTTTTTTAAACCAGCCATCACAAGGATGGTGTGATTGCCACGTGATGTGAAACTAGTAATTTCCTTAGATACTTTTTTAAAAACATTGAATTTTCATTAAATATAGCAACGTCAACATGCAGAAGAAAGTAGTTGCCTAGACATGTTACAGATCCCATGAACTCCAAATGAAAGCTCTTTGGGACAATGCATTTTTTTTTTTTTTTTTTACAGCTTGAGGGTTAGTAAATTTCAGAGTTTCAGATCATACTCCACATACCCTGGCTAAGGAGTGAGGTTTATTTCCATCATGATATGCATATAACTAAATACAGCAAACAAAAGATTCAAAATTGTTATAGAGTGGCCATTGGCAGGCACCACACTAGAGACATTACAGATCAGAAAACAAGGTGGAGAAAAAAGCCTCGAACTGAGGTGACAGAAACATATACACACATTTCACTGCTGTCATTAATCATTTCATTCAGTTCATATGAAGTATGCTCTGAGTTGGTTATAAACTCTTATAGCTTACCATAATATATTCATATAAGAACATAAGCAGTGCCTCTACTGGGTCAGACCCGAGGTTCATCGTGCCCAGCAGTCCGCTCATGCGGCGGCCCAACAGGTCCAGGACCTGTGCAGTAGCCCTCTATCTATACCCCTCTATCCCTTTTTCCAGCAGGAAATTGTCCAATCCTTTCTTGAACTCCAGTACCGTACTCTACCCTATTACATCCTCTGGAAGCACATTCCAGGTGTCCACCACACGCTGGGTAAAGAAAAACTTCCTAGCATTCGTTCTGAATCTGTCTTCTTCCAACTTTTCCGAATGCCCTCTTGTTCTTTTATGTTTTGAAAGTTTGAAAAATCTGTCCCTCTCTACTCTCTCTATGCCCTTCATGATCTTGTAGGTCTCTATCATGTCTCCTCTGAGTCTCCTCTTTTCCAGGGAGAAGAGTCGTACACAATCTAATTAGTTAACGAGCCTGTATCAGTCAATTATTGGTGTTAGAACTTACAGATCTGCCTATGCACTATTCTGTAATTGCCTCGCACCCAACTCAAAAGGAGGTGTGGGAATGGGCATGGACCACTCAGGGGTGTTTTAAAAGGCTAAGCGCGCATGCGGTGTTGACAAGTCATGCTTCTGTGCCAGTCCTCACGGCACCTGTGCTAGCTGGAGGCATGTGAGTGTGCAGAACACGCCAGCGACTCCTCCCTCCCGCTGCCACTCCTCTTCAAAGCGGCCTGCTGAGGTTCGCCAGCTGCTGTAGCAAACCTCGCAGGCCACTCTCCACCTTCCCGATATGGTGCTGAAGAAGGAGCTGGGGTTGCCGCTGCTGCCACATTCGCAGTCTTCCTGCAGCCCCGTCCACCACCATTAAGCAGGAGAACCTGCTCAACGATCATGTTTAATTATATTTCCTTTATCCCTGTGTTTTTTCTTATATCTTGCCTCTCTTTCTTGGTTTATTTCTTTTTATATATATATATATATATTTTTTTTTTTTTTTTAATTGAAATTTTTCAAAATTTTTACAAGCATACAATCTTGTCTAAGAAAATAGAGTTACAATGAAAAACAAATTATAATAAAGAAAATAAAAAAAAAAAATATATATATATATGTATAGTTTACAGGGTACAATTTGCCATTGTTACAGTGCAAGATTTTCAAAGATTTTATCCTAATGTGACACATACCGAGGAACTAGTACAAATATACATTTCTTTGTAATCCATCGGCAGGGGAGTTAGGTGTAGAGGTATGTTTTTATTGCTTTCCTAAAGTTCAGAAGTCCTTCAAGAGATCTGATCTTCAGGGACAGTCGATTGCCAGTGGCTTGGTATGAAGTGGGAGTAGGAACGTCTTTTGGTGGTTTTTAGTTGAAGGGCACGACCAAGGGTGTTTTAAGGCGTATTTCATCCTGGGAGTGGAGGGACCTGTTCAGTACTTAACTTAGTAAAAGGGACCCTTGATTAGCTTTTTAGCTTACTTGGCTATTAGCTAAGCTTAACATGAAACATGGTGACTTTGTAATTACAAGAAGTGGCAGCCAAGGAACAAGAACAATTTCAGGGACTAAGATGTGAATGTCACAGTGACCCAGAGACATTTCGGTGCCAGGCCTATTCATTTATACAGTGCTTACTGAAAATGTCTGGCCTTGTAGCATAATCTCATTCTAGTTCCTTCTCTGATTCTACAGCTATTTTTCTGTTTTAACTCTTACTGTGCATGGTTTACCAAAAGTACCACACCGCCAAATGTTACATTAACAGCTAGATGTCCAAAACTCCTTTAAACAGCTTTAAACCTTTGTAGAACATTTCTGAATCACATAAAATGGCTTTAGTGCAAATTTGCTAATTTTAGCTCCAGATCACTTACACTGTGACTAACAGTTTCTTCACTGGCTTTCAATGCACACCAATTCCACACTCTTATCCTTTATACTTCTGAGGTCTCTTTCCCACTGATGACATTCTCCTTATCACTGAAGGGATGGATTTACCAGGGGTTTGGCAAGAGACCAGCATTCCTTCTCTCCTCCCCCCTCCCCACCAGGGTTACCCAGCCTACAGCATGAACCAGCAGAGATGGTCCTAATTTCTTCCTATTTTTCAAATCAAGGTGAGACAAAAATTAGCAGTCCATCAAATAAACAGTATACAGTATATCCTAATAGTTCCCAGGAATATTGAGAAAAACTTCTCTTGGAACTGCAACAATTCACCAGTATTCTTATAGTACAGCAACTAATTGGCTGATTGTGCAAATTTAGTCTTTTATGTAAATTTAGATCAAAAGTTCACCCCAAGGCAAACACTTTGGCCAGATCAAGACTGGACACTTTTATACAGATAACTTAACATAACATAACATAACCTTATTCTTCTATACCGCCATAACCGAATGATTTCTAGGCAGTTTACATCAAAGAAGACTGGACAATCAGCGAAATACAAGATGGTAAGAAGGTACAAAATATTTCTTAAAAGTACAAATATACTTTAGGAAAATACAATACAAACTTTTTCTTAGAATAACAGTTCATAATAATGCAACCACACTAGGAAATGAATTTTTCAAACAAAGTCGTCTTGATCACTTTCCGAAAAGTACGGTACTGTAAGACAACATGGCTTGACCAATACATTTATCCAACCAAGGCTGCTGTTTACTTGCTTGGAACGCAAGGAGGGTCTTATCCAGGAAAGTCTTGTATTTACAACCATTAATTTTCGGATAAGCAAATAAATGTTGACTTCTAGTTTTCCTCATCGGACTATACCATATAAAATGTGAAAAGAGACAGGCTGGAGATAGCCCAAGATCAACTTGAAACAAATACAAGAAAACTTGAATAAGTCTCGTGCCTCTACCGGCAGCAAGTGTACCTCTAATCCTCTAATCCTATCCTTATAACCTACCTCTACTCCTATCTGTACCCCTCAATCCCTTTGTCCTCTAGGTACCTATCCTCTATCGCTAGAGTTTCTTCCATTCGAAGTTTGGCCTCCCTGACTGCTGTTTTCACCGCTGCAGACTTTGTCCTGTATTCAATGCTTGCTTCTTTTTCCCCCGTGCATTTGTACGAGAGAAATGCTCTTTTCTTCTCCTTGACGAGGTACGAGACCTCATCAGTGAACCATTGGGGTTTCTTTTTTCTTTGTTGTTTAGTTACTGATTTTATGTAGCGGATAGTTGCCTCATGAAGGGTCGATTTCAAGGTTGACCACATAACCTCCACATTATCCATTACTTCTTGAACCTGAAGCGTCTGATGGACGAAGTCTCCCATGCGTGCGAAGTCAGTGCCCCGGAAATTGAGTACCCATGTTTTTGTTTGTGATCTAGGGAAGCCTTTCCTAAGGTTAAACCATACCATGTTATGGTCTCTGGTGGCTAGCGGTTCTCCCACCGAGATCTCTGAGACGCTTTCCCCGTTCGTAAGTACCAGGTCCAGGATGGCCTAGTGGGCCCTAGTGGGCTCTAGTACCAATTGTTTGAGCCGTACTCCCTTCATGGACGTTAATATCCTCCTGCTATCACAAGTTGTCGCTGAGAGTGTGTTCCAGTCTACATCAGGCATGTTGAAGTCTCCCAACAGAACAATGTCCCCCCGTAAGGTGATATTCTCAATGTCTTCAATTAATTCAGCGTCCTTGTTCTCCGATTGACTTGGAGGTCTGTACACCACACCAAGGTACAGGCATTTTTCTCCGCCTCTGGCCAGGTTTACCCAGATGGATTCCCCAGTATACTTGACATCCGTGATCCTGGTTGTCTTGATGTTCTCTTTGATGTAAAATGCTACCCCTCCTCCTAACTTACCCTCTCTGTCTTGGCGAAGCAGGTTGTATCCTGGTACAGTTATATCCCACCCGTAAGAGTCTGTGAACCATGTTTCGGAAATTGCTACTACGTCTAGGTCTGCATTAACTATTTCTGTTTCCAGTTCTAGAAATTTATTCCCTAGGCTGTGTGCGTTAACATACATAGCTCTCCACTCTTTTTGTTTACTAAGCTCATGTAGAGAGCAACCCATATGAGTTAAAGTGTCTCCTAGCGATTCTTTTGCAGAAAGGGTACTTACCTCAGACTTAGAAGCAGAGTTTTGGTTCGCCACATCAGGATTGTTACTTACTGCTCCGGTGTAAAAGTGGGTACCCACCCCCGACTTACCTAGTTTAAAGCCCTTCGAAGTAGGTGGGCTAGTCGGTGTCCGAAGACGTTCTTACCTCTGTTGGTCAGGTGGAGTCCGTCTGGTCCCTGTAGTGCCTCTCCGTGATTCAGGAATCCGAAGTTCATTTCCCGGCACCATCGTTGTAGCCACTCATTCGTCTTCAGGATACGTTCGTTCCTGTCTCTTCCTCTGCCCCTAACAGGAAGAATTGAAGAGAATACTACCTGTGTTCCTGTCTGCTTCAGCCTCTTTCCCAGAGCTCTGAAGTCTCTGGCTATGTCCTCCAGGGTGTTCTTGGCAGTGTCATTTGTTCCGACGTGGATGAACAGCATGGGGAAGTGGTCCTGGGGCCTGAGAAGTCTATCAAGACAGGTGGTCACATCTCGTATTCTGGCTCCGGGAAGACAGCAGACTTCCCTTGACTGCATATCCGGTCTGCATATTGGTCCCTCGGTGCCCCTCAACATGGAGTCCCCAATGGCTATGACTCTACGCTTCTTTTGGGTGTGTCGATCCATTGTCCCCGGAGATGGAGATATGTATTAATCCTGGTCTTGCTCCACGTCGGTAGTCTCCTCCTGCAAGACCTGGAATCTGTTCTTCAGGTTCAGATGTGGAGTCGATGTGGAGCTGCCCTGGTGAGAGAAAGAGTAAGAAGGTGAAGAGATTGTAAATGGGGGGGGGGGGGGTCTCCTACGTTTACCTGTGGAGGAGGTCACTAACTGGAAGGATCACTACAATATCCTGCATTGCCTAAGAATCATTGAGAAAGCATGGAGGAAATGTATTTGAGAACATTGGTCTCTGTCTGGAAAAACCTCTGGCCAGAATGTGTTGCTGAAAGGAACATTGAAGGCTTTGAAGAACCACCTGTTGTTCCTGAGAACATATCTCTGGGCAAGTCCATTGGTTTGGAAGTCAGCAAAGAGGATGTCAACGAGTTAGTGGATGATCACAAGACAGAGCTGACAACGGAAGAGCTTCAGCACCTCAACCAGCAGCAGCAGAAAGAAGTAGCCCAAGAAATTTCTTCAGGGGAGGAAGAGGGAGACGCAGGTACCACACCCACAGCTGAAATCAAGGATCTGCTCAGCATATGGTCAAAAACACAGGCAGTCGTAGAGAAGTGGCACCCCAATAAAGCCCTTGTTAACAGGTGTGTTAACTTATTCAATGATAATATTATTTAACATTTTAGAAAAGTGCCAAAAGGTCGTCATCATCAAACCACTTTGGAACATTGGTTCGCAAAAGACACAACCAAAATAATAATAATAACTTTATTCTTCTATACCGCCACAGTCGAGAAGACTTCTAGGCGGTTCACATCGAAGAAGGCTGGACAATCAGCAAATTACAGAATGCAAGAAGAGGGGGTACAACTTATTACATGAGAAATAGATAAGAGGACAACATATTACATCGAGGTTGAACAGAGGGAACATATAATTTAATAAGTGGAGAGGCTTCAGTTTAGGAGATGAATTTGTCAAATAGTGCAGTTTTAATTGCTTTCCGGAATGTGCTTTAGGTCAGCCTGGTTCCATTAATGTAATTTCCGAGCCAGAACATGAAGGACCTGTCCAAGAAGGATTTGTATTTGTTGCCTGTGATCTTTGGGTATGTAAATATGTTACGGTTTCTGGTTGGTCGTGAGGGGTTGTGTAATGTGAAATGTGGCAGTAGGTAAGAAGGCGCTAGTCCCCAGGCCTGCTTGAAACAAATACAGGTAAATTTGAATAGTATTCGCGCCTCCACTGGCAACCAGTGCAGTCTTCTGTAGTAAGGGTTAATGTGGTTGTTTTTCCTCAATCCGAAGATCAAGCAAACTGCAGTGTTTTGCACTATTCTTAATCTTTGTACTGTTTTCTTTGGGATGCCTAGATAAATGATGTTGCAGTAGTCCAGAATTGATAGGATCAGAGACTGCACCAGTAATCTAAAGGATGTAGCGTATTTTTTGATGGTCCTTAGTTTCCACAGAGTACAAAAGCATTTTTTCACCACTAAGTTCGTGTGGTCAGCCATGGTTAGGTGTGTGTCCAGTGTGATTCCCAGTATTTTTATGGTATTGGAGATTGGGTATTCATGGCCGTTTAATTGTAATGATGTTCTGGTAATTTTGTCCTTGGGGGTTGCCAAGAAGACTTTTGTCTTTTCTGTGTTTAGTTTCAGTTTGAAGTCAATTGTCCATTTTTCGATTTCGGTCATTATATGAGAAAGGTGATTTCTTTTGTTATGTCATTTAAGGGGATTAAGATAGATATATCATCTGCATATATATAATAGTTTAAGTTTAACTTTTGTAATAGATGGCAAAGGGGTGAGATGTATATGTTGAATAGTGTGGGTGATAGTGGGGAGCCTTGGGGAACCCCCGAGGGGTTTTTCCATGGTTTCGAGTAATTCCCATCGCTGACCACTCGGTATGATCTGTTTGTTAGGAATTCCTGGAACCATTTCTTTACTTTTCCTGAGAGCCCCATTGCGTCTAGGCATAGTAGCATTATTTCGTGGTCTACTAGATCGAACGTACTACTAAGGTCTAGTTGTAAAATCAGAGCACTTGTACCTTTGCTGAAAAGAGCATAGAGGTGGTTTAAGATGGAAGCTATAACTGTTTCTGTACTGTATCCTTTCCTGAAACCTGATTGATGTTCACTAAGAATGTTAAATTTATCTAGGTAGTTCACTAGTTCCAAGTTGACTAATCCTTCCAGCTTAGTGAATAGGGGGATGCTCGCTATAGGTCTGTAGTTGGATGTTAGGGCTATTGAGTTTTTCTGATCTTTGGGGATAGGTGTGATCAGTATGTGTTCCATATCCTCGTTCAATATTTCATTAGTAAGAGTAGTTGTTAGCCAGGTGAATAATTCCTTTTTAAAATCAGGTGGAGCAACTTTCATGATCTTAGAGGGACATTCATCCAGTAAGCAGTTTGATTTAGTGTATTTATTGAACAAAGTTAAGAATTGGTGCAAGTTTGGGAGCTCAAAATAGTTCCAGAGCATGTCTGCTCTGGACTCTTGTTCGTGGGATCCAAAATGGAATTCTATGTTGGTTTTGGGCGTAGGTATTATTTCTCTTAGGTCAGTGATTTTATTTTTAAAGAAATTAGCTAAGGTTTGAGCAGATGGAGTGCACTCATTGTGCTTTTTTAGGATCCGAGTTGTGTCTGTTATAGTTTTTACTAGTTTGAACAGTTCTTTAATGTTTATTTTAGATGTGCCTATTTTCTGTGTTTAATGTTATGTGCGTCTTTCTATGAGCAGAATTTTGTATTTTTTCATTTTTTGTTTCCAGTTTGTCCTGTTTGTTTGTCCAGTTTGTTTGTTTGTTTTTCCAGATTCTCTCCAATTTTCTTAGTTCCTGTTTGCAAACTAATACAGATACCAGAACCATCTGAACCACCTGATGCCAACACAGAAAGTGATCCCAAGCCCTCTACAAGTGGTACCTTGGCAAAGAGCATAAAAAGGAGCAGCATGAAGACACCTAAACCACCTGATGCCAACACAGAAGGTGATCCCAAGCCCTCTACAAGTGGTACTTTGTCAAAGAGCCTAAAAAGGAGCATAATACTGACACCAGAACCACCTGATCCACCTGATGCCAACACAGAAGGTAATCCCAAGCCCTCTACAAGTGGTACTTTATCAAAGAGCATAAAAAGGAGCAGAATGAAGATACCTGCCTGGTAACACATGCTTTCACATTCTATCTCCACATGAACCACCAGAGGCTAATCTGGAAAGTGACTTGCCTTCCTAACAATAATCTACCTCATGTTCCAGGTTCCACATCATGATTGGTAATCATTGGTTACTTTAAATTACTATACTGAACATTACTCTACTGTACTGTATTACAGTATCATTGGTTAATACAGTATCTAAGAGTGTTATGAATAAAAAAACAAACTGGACTTATTTCACAGAAGCTTCGGTGTTGCCAGTCTTGTCCACTGCTTCTTATTGTTTTAAATGCTACAGTGCTAAAACTAGACGATGGCCAAAGTTTCACGATAAGATAATAATTTCTTCAGGGCTCTGGAATTGCGAGAACAGTAGTTGTCCTGCGTTCAGTTCTCTAGTTTCAGCGCTGTAGTGTCTAAAACAATAAGAAGCAGCGGACAAGACCAGCAACACAGAAGCCTTTGAAAAATAAGTCCAGCTTGCTTCCTTATTTTTCTTTTCACAAACTGCTTTCTTTACATTACTGTACTGAAAATTACTGTACTGTATTATCGATTTCAAGTATTTTTATTGGGTTTTCATAAAACAATAAGCAAACAATGCTAATAATTAATAACAGAAGAGAAACATCATGGCCAATGAAAAGCAGGCCGACATAACAAAATACATCCAATAAGACAGAACAATGCATGATCAAAACAGGATGTTGGGAGGGCCGAACACAGGCCAAACAGCAATCTGGAGAGGAGAAAGACAAAAGAAGGAGCAGGGAAACATGACCAAAGAAAACAGGCAGTGAGAGTGTTAACATGAGACATGAGAGTTCAGGACAGAGCAAGCATCCCCCCAAAGGATCCACATAATATCTTCAAATATTAAGAGGTGGGATAAAATAGAGAAAATGTAGGAACCATCAATAGTTAAAGATCAAAATGCTTAACAGGGTCCCAAATTTTAGAAATAGTCGCCTGTCTGTTGGAAAAATCTGCCGCCTTAGATTCGTAGGAATGAATTCCACCAAAAGAATAGAATTCCACCAAAAAGTGATATTTAAAAAATCAGCAGATTTCCAATTATGTAAGATCATCTGAATAGTAAGAGCAAGAAGAATATTTAGCAAGGATTTTTGTTAAGAAGAAAGGGTGTCGGGAACAGCTAACGCATGGAACAGAAGAACATCCAAAGAAAAGGTTGAACAAATCGGTAGGATCTATTGAATAATAGTCCAAACTTGGGTCCAAAAAGCGGAGATAATGGGACATGCAAATATCATATGACGAATATCCCCTATATCTGAAAGACAGTGCCAACAGAGGTTGGAGTCACTCAAACCGGCCCGGAACAACTTATTAGGGGTCCAGAAGACTTTATAGGATAAGAAATACAAGGACTGAGACAAGCTAGATGATGCAGTAGGACGAATAATTTTAGTAAAATAAATGTCCCAGTCCTTGTCAGTACCGCTCCACGATATCTCCCTAGGCCAGATATCTGTAGATCTAGTGGATCTGGGATATCGATGAGAGCTAAGTTCCTTGTAGAAACGGGATGTAGAGTGACCCAACAATACACTTAGGTGAGAAAGCCTTGATAAAGTAGAAGTCAAGGGATATTGAGAAATGAAAGGGGAGCGATGTTTCAAACAATGAGAAAGCTGTAACCAATGGAAACATTCAGTTGGGGGGAGGGCAAATTTCATCATCAGCTGGGAAAATGACAGGAGAGAATCATTCTCTAAAAGCTGATCAATGGTCCAAATTCCTTTATCCATCCAGGAGCGCCTATGGAGAGGATGACTATCAATCAAAATATTAGAATTAAACCATATTGGGGAAGAGGAAACGTGCCAATGGTTTTGTTGAGAAACGGAGTCGAAGAGTTGAATAGCACGCATAGTAGAGCGAATGGATTCAGAAGAATTGGACAAAATTATTGGAGGGGTATATGGTAGACACGAAAGAGGGACAGGATGAGCCAAATGGTGTTCAATAAGTAACCATGCAGCTTGCCAGTTATCAGATTCAATGGAGTACAACCAAAATGAGCTGTATCTAAGAAAAGAAGCAATACGATAGAGAAAAAAGTCCGGAAAATTCATCCCTCCATCAGACCTAGCTGCTTTAAGTATGTTTAGAGCAATACGCGGGGGCTTATTACACCATAGGTATTCAGACAGTTTACGGTCTAGAGATTTATAGAAGGCTTTCGGCGCTAGAGTAGGGAGCATGGAAAGATAATAATTAACAATAGGCGTAATGGTCATCTTAATAATCTCCAGCCTTCCCCACCAAGACAAAGAAAGGGGAGACCAACGTTTCAGTAAATTTTGAAAGGAATCGACAGTTTAGAGCAGGAAAAACAGTTATTCACAATATCCAATGTGACAAGGACATGAGGGCATGGACTGAAGCTGAGGGGGGACAAGTCCAGGACAAATATCAGGAAGTGAGGCGTCTTTTATGCTTGCGTACCCTTGTAAATGCATTGTCAAGTATACTCATGTTAAATATGTCTTTTTTCAACTGGAGCAATTAAGATCATTTCTGGAGCTAAAGAAAATTGCTAGTGTATAAGGTAATAATAGAAATTAAATGCAGATTATGTTATAGCCTTTATTGTACCTTTTTTCAGCATGATTGATTAACTTCTTAATTACCTGCTTTAGCCTCCCCTATGTTCTTTTTGTGGTCTAAGAAAGCATGGCTATATATTCTTTATTTTTTGCTGAAATGTGATTTTGAATATTTATTTCTGCTGCATTATCCTAAGCAAGATGTATTTTCTTGTAAAATTATAAAATTGAATATATATATATATATAAATTTAATTGTATGATTAATCAAGATTAAAAAGCACCCCATGTACAGTGCAATACAGAGATAGCAGATGTAAATACTCAAAACTGATATATTTCAATTACTAAACTAAAATTAAAATCATCTCTTACCTTTTGTTTTCTGGTGATTTTCTTTCTAATCTTCTTGTTCCCTGCCTGTGCTTCTCTGTGCTTGCAGCACCGTTCTGTGCTGTCAACTATCTCTAGAACCGCCTCTCTATTCACTATTTCTTTTTTTCTCCAGCGTTCTCAGGCAGAAGGTTGGCGATATACCAATAAATAATTTAAATCCTGTCCTCGTTGATGTAAGTCAACAGGTACTCCTCAGTTTATTTGCAAATGATGAGTTTTGTGTGGGGCATGAGAAAAGTTAACCTGAAATGTGCCATCATTAAATGGCATTATTAATGCTTTGCAACCGAAGAGTTGACCCCTTGAATCCACAGAAGGGTAAAAATCCAAAGCAAAATAAACTGTGGAGTCTGATATTACTGATGCAAGCTTTATTAAAATAAGAAGGTAATCCACAATCTTAAAAACAATGAAATTCATCCACAACTTTTAGTCAATGAAGAGGACCTAACATGGTTCATGTTTCGACCAAAAAAAGGTCTTCTTCAGCGTCCCAATTGGTCTCTCCAAAAATTTTGTGAATGTAGCAACATACACCCAGTGTAGGTTGGAGAGACCAATCGGGACTCCTGAGGAAGACCCTTTTTTTTGGTTGAAACATGGACCTTGTTGGGTCTCTTCATTGATTAAAAGTTGTAGATGAATTTCACTGTTTGTAAGATTGTGGCTTACCTTTTTATTTAGGGAACGAAAGATGGAAGGGAATAAAACAGAGATGTCAGACTATGGGGGGAGCGGAGGGAAGAAGATGGATGCCAGACCAATTGGGGGGGGGAAGAGGGAGGCACAATTTCTGGTAGAAGCATAGAAATAGAGCAGATTCCATATGGAAGAGGCAGAGAGAAGGCAGACAGTGGATGGAAGGACTAGAATGACGAGATGATGAGGAAAGCAGAAACCAGGTAATAAAGGTAGAAAAAAAAGTGTATTTCTTTTCTTTTTTTGCTTTAGGATAAAATAATATATTAGTTGCGTTGATAAACATTTATAAACAAAGCCCTGCCAGCTGAAGATCTCTTCCTCTAGTTCGGCAGCCAGAACTTTGATTTATAAAATGACAATTGTACAGAATATAGTTTCTTTTTATACTTTAATAAAATAAATTCAGTACAAAACTATTTGAGGCTTGTGTGGATGGGATCAGATGGTTTGCAGGGAAGGGACAGGGACAGATCTCGCAGGGACAGGGCAGAACTTAGGACGGGGCGGAGACAGGGACAAATTTTTTCCCTGTGTCATTCTCCACTTATGGCTGCTAAGTTCTGCACAAAATTTCCCCTTAAAGTGAATTATGTATGTAAGATCATCATCAGACATGGCAAATTGTAGGCAGAACAACTGAACAGGGCACCTATTTCCCTCCACCAAGGTGTTCTGTGGCAAATTTGCATGGTTGGAGCACTTTACACAGAGTTTTTCAATCTTTTCCCATTCTGCTTTTGATAAGAGTGCAAGTGAGTTTTTATGCTCTGCCAAATATGTCGTTACTGGCTCTTTGTGTTTCAGGAGCCATTCCAGCATGTCAAACATACTGTTCCGTCCTGTTGGCACATCCTGGATCAGCTGCTCTTCAGGCAATTCTTTTAATTGCTTTTGTTGATGAAACTCAGACATTTTGGCAGGGCTGTGCTTGAAGTGACATACTATCTTTTAACATTTGCTAAAAGTCACATCAATTCTAGCCAGGGCCAATTATAGACATGCTGGGGCCCAGGGCAGAAATTAGGGATGGGACCCCTGATCCCCTCTCCTCTCTGCACCCTTCCTCTAATATCCCCACCTCCCACTACTATCACATATAATAACCCTCCCCCCTATAATCCCCACCTCCCATTACTACCACACATAAAACAACTTTAAATGACTTCTTTATACACAAAACACAGCCAAGCCTTTACCAAATACAGAACAAGGGACCACAAATAGAAATTGAACTGGGAACCCCCCAAGAAATTTAAACTTAGCAGGTATTACAACACTGGAGAAATAAAAACAGATATGCATTTCTTTCTGTACTGAAATCACAGGGATCCCAGGCTCAGATCCACCAAAAATAGCTATCTCCCTTACTGTGGCTAGTGGGGATCCCAAAACTCTGCCAGTCGAAGACCAACTCCTCCAGTTTGGCAACCAGTAATCTCCAAGCTCTGCAGCTAAAGGCAGGGTCTCTGATCTGCCACCAGTTGTAGAGCTTGAAGAGTTCTGGCTGCTGAACTAGAGAAAGAGATCTTCAATTTATTAAATTTTTTTTATACTGTTCTCCCCCAGGTAGCTCAGAACGGTTTTTTCATAAATTTATTCAGGTACTCAAGCATTTTTCCCTGTCTGTCCAGATGGGCTCACAATCTGTCTAATGTACCTGGGGCAATGGGGGGATTAAGTGACTTGCCCAGGGTCACAAGGAGCAGCGTGGGTTTGAACCCACCACCTCAGGGTGCTGAAGCTGTAGCTTTAACCACTGCACCACACACTTCAGCTGGCAGGGCTTTGGGAAGCCCACCAACTTAGGTATTTATATTTTGCATTTGGGTAGGAGGCATGGGGCATTGTGGAACGAAAATATAGTGCCCACCCACTTTGGGCTCAGGGCTACTGCCCACCCTATACTTCCTATCAGCTGTCTGGTAAGCCACTGAACACAATAGAAATATCTGTGATGCACATATCCCAAAGCTAACAGATTCCACTTCTTTCTACCTTTTTTGTCTGCACATTTTATTTTTCCATCATGTTGGTCCCATTATGTCTCTTCTACTTTCCTGTGTCTTCTGATAGTTCCCTTTCCAGTGGTTGCTGTCCACATGTCTTTTCTCCTCTCCTGTCTTCCTCACTACTCCTGTTTGATATATTGATCTTTTCTTTTTACTTTTCTGCCTCTCCGACCACTCAAATTTAACCTTTATCAGCTGCTTTCCTTCTCCCTTTCTCATGCTCTAGCTCTCCCATTTCCCATCTCATGCCTTCTCCAGCCTCCTTTTCTCTTATATCTTTGTACTTACTATCCTCCTCTCATTCATCTCCTCTCACTCTCTCCCACATGATTTCACAATTTCTAGTATATCCCCTCCCTCCATTCTTGTTCCTTAATAACCCAATGTCAACGTACAAAGAAGTTTTTCTTCAAGGGCTCCTTTTACGAAGCTGTGTTAGCGGTTTTAGCGCACGCAGCTTTTTAGTGCGCGCTAAACCCACGCTACGCGGCTAGAACTAACACCAGCTCAATGCTGGCGTTAGCGTCTAGTGCGGCTGGCAGTTTAGCGCGTGCTATTATGTGCATTAAACCGCTAGCGTGGCTTCGTGGTTTATAAGAACATAAGAAGTTGCCTCCGCTGGGTCAGACCCGAGGTCCATCGTGCCCAGAAGTCCGCACCCGTGGCGACCCATCAGGCCCATGACCTGTAATGTGATCCTTCTCTAATTCCTTTTATCCTTCTATCCATACTCTGTCTAAAACCTATCTCTACCTCTATCTGTATCCTTCAATCCCCCTATTGTTCAGGAATTTATCCAATCCTTCCTTGAACCCCCGTAGTGTACTCTGTCCTATCACAACCTCCGGAAGCGCATTCCAGGTGTCCACCACCCTCTGTGTAAAAAAGAACTTCCTAGCATTGGTTCTAAAATTGTCCCCTTTCAGCTTCTCTGAGTGCCCCCTTGTGCTTGTGGTTCCCAATAATCTGAAGAATCTGTCCC
Organism: Geotrypetes seraphini; assembly: GCF_902459505.1. Lineage (NCBI taxonomy): Eukaryota > Metazoa > Chordata > Amphibia > Gymnophiona > Dermophiidae > Geotrypetes > Geotrypetes seraphini. The sequence continues at coordinate 31,655,986 of NC_047101.1, read as the reverse complement.
TTTCCACCCTCTCTATGCCCTTCATGATCTAGTACTCCATCCTATATCAATTTAAAGTGAAATGCCATGGCTTCGATAGAAGGAGTTGATATACCGAGGTTTTCCAGCCAGGCAGAATTAACAAAAACAACTCAAGGGTCTGATTTTTCTAATCTGACAGGGCTGCGTACATCTGGCATCTCTACAGAAAAATAAATGTCTTAAAATTCTTTATTCATTTTCAAACTTACAATAAGTGTGACAACAATTTAAAACATTTTAACATTAAATATATCACTTAATATTCATCAATAATACAAATCATGTAACCTTATCTCCCTCCCTTCCCACCCTTTCATAACAAGTATTTAATATTCTATATGTTAGATGATATACTAAAATTCCCCTCCCTCTCTGAATATTGAACTTATAAATTTAAGGGAAAAATGGCATCTATTCATTACAATATTTTGTTAACAGCTCCCATACATCTTGAAATTTCCTTAAATACCCCTTCTGTCTAGCTATTACTCTTTCCATTTTATATATATGGATAATGAGTTCCACCAAAAATTATAGTTCAATCTACTCCAGTTTTTTCAATTACATGTAATTTGTTGTATGGCAACCCCTGTCATTATAAGCAAAAGCTTATTATTATTCGAAGATATCTGACTCTTTGCTCTCGTTGACATGCCAAATAATATAGTATGATAGGTCAATGCCACCGGGTTTTCTAATAAACAATTAATTTGGCCCCAAATTGATTTCCAAAAAGCCAAAATAAATGGACAATAGAATAATAAATATTTTCATTGTGTTTCTTAAAACAAACACTGAAATAGTGACTAACATTCATTCTAGCTTTCCAAACAGGAAAACTACCCTTCTCCCATAAGATAACCTTTGTTTATTTTGTTGAAACGAGTAAGTTTTCATAGAAATTTTTTCCTCCTGTTACCAAACTAGTTACAAGATTGGCAACCCTTTTAAAAGATGAATGTAAAGCGCAAGAAAATGTCTGAATATAGTAGGTTGGTAGTTGGAGTGCTGATCATTTTTTAACACCCCCTTCTGTTCCTGAAGTACTTAGGCAGTTCATTTGTACAATCTTTCTCACAATAACTGATCTCTAGAGCCGCTATTCACTAGTTTTAACCTGCCAGTTCTACTCAATTTGTAGCATTTTTAATCATTGTAAACAGCATAGAACTTCATGGACTTGTGGTATATAAACTGTTATTATTCTTCTTCTCTATATGAAAAACATGATTTTAGTAATAATCCACAAGTCACACAATAAGAATCAATCAGGGCCTTAGGTCTCTCAGTGCATCCCAGGATGCACCGGGAAGGGGAGGGCTGGCAGGAGGGAGTGAGCATCCCTTCTGCTGATTTCTGGACTGGGGGTGTCAGAGGTGTCTTCAGGCAGGAGGGAGTGGGCATCCCTCCTGTCAATTTCAAGTGTGAGAGGGAGTCAGGTGGAGGGGGGTCTTCAGGAAGGAAGAAGTGGACATCCCTCCTGCTGATTGGGAGCCGGTTTTGCTGATTGCAGCAGGGGATTGACAGCAGCGGCAAAGCAGCTCTGGGGGTAGGCAGCAAGGCAAGGGAGCTCTCTGGTGGTGAGCAGCAGCAGCAAAGCTCCGCTCAGCTGGTAAGTCCCTCCTATCTGTGCCCTTCTCTTCAAATGCCAACTCCAGACTCCATCCCTTCTACCTTGCTACCCGAATCCCTATGGCAGGCTCAGTCTCTGACATTGTTCAAGGCCCAGTTAAGTCTTCCTCTTTGAGAATGCTTTCAACTCCTAACTCCTCTCACCTTGGGTTCTGCATCCCCACCCCTATATGTCATGTCTGTCTATCCAAGTTAGATTGTAAGCTCTTCCGAGCAGGGACTATCTATAAATGTCAAAATGTACAGTGCTGTGTATGCCTTTCAGCACTATATAAGTGATAAGTAATAGTAGTAGTGGTGGACTGATAATTTTCTAATTTCATTCTATCTGCCCATTCTAGGGTGCCAGTATCTTTATCTAGCTTCACCTCAACAATAATTTTACTTAATCAATGGCTTGGGGAGGCCCCAGGATGGTTTTTTATAAATGTTTTATAAATTGTTTTCTAATCAAGCACAATCAAATTCATGGGAAAATCTTCAGTTCACACAATTTTTCCAACTTTAGGTTTTTCTAGGCAACCCTATTGGTCATGTGTATGATCAGTAATTTTGTTCTTTATAATATTCTCTACCATTTTAGCTAGCACTGATGTTAGACTTACCAGTATGTAATTGTCCAGGTCACTTCTGGAGCACTTGTTAAAATTGGTATTACATTGACTACCTCTATTCTTATGGTACTATGCTTTATTTTAAAGATAAGTTACAATTTACTAAGAATAGATCTATAATTTCATTTTTAAAATTCTATCAGTATTCTAGGATGGTATACCATCTGGTCCAGGTGATTTGCTACTCTTTTATTTGTCAATTTGCCCTATTACATCTTTCAATAGTAGCCAATCCAAGTCACAAATACTTTGTAAAATCCCAAAGAGTAGCTGGATTCCATGCTACCAATCCCAGAAAATAGTGGCTTTCTCCATGTCTAATAGCAAACTATGGAGTGTTCCTCCAGGATTTTGCCCAAACCTATCTTAAATTCATATATACTAAATGCTGTTACCACATCCTTTGGCAATAAATTCCAGAGCTTAACTATACATTGAGTGAAAAAATATTTTCTCCTATTCATTTTAAAAGTATTAACCTGTAACTTCTTTGGGTGACCCCCTAGTCCTTGAAAGACTAAACAATCAATTCACAATTACCCATTCTATTCCACTCAGGATTTTGTAGTCCTCCATCATTTCCCCTCTCAGCCATCTCTTATCCTTGCTATAAAGCCTGGAATTCCTAAGCAACTCCTTGTATGAGATGAGTTTCATCTCCTTAATCATTTTGGTGGTTATCAGAAAGACATTTTTGGGTGCCAAGCCAACTAATTTCCCAGCTGCTGTAAGTAGCATTTTTAATTATGAACAGGACAACCAACTTCACAGCTGCATGGAAAATAAAATTGTCGCAGTACTTTCTTTCATCTGATCACAAGATGGCGCCAAAAGTCCAGACAAACCTGTATCCACCCAACCTGGACAAGAAGATGAGGCAATGAAAGACTAGACTGAACAATAGGGAGTATATCAGAGATTATCTACTCTTGGACAAATGCAAGACTGCTTCAGCAGTCTAAAGTAGATTATTAATACAGTTTGTCTTTGTTTATCTATGAAAATATTTAGCATGCTAATTTTCAACAGATCTTCTGTAAAATTTGTAGTTTTAAAGAGCTTTTCAAAACATGAAGTGAAACATAAACATGAGACGGATTCTATTTGACCATTTAAAAGTGACTGATCTGCTGCTTGCCCTGTAGGAGGTTAATTGGTCCACAGCCTTCTATCTATCTGGATATACCTGTACTGAAAGGCATTTATGTGTTTAATGCCAAATGCATAAATGCTTTATTCAAAATCAAAAGAAACCTGGACATTTCATTCTGGATCTATACATCCAGGGTCAGAGTTTGGAGCATTGCAGAGGCTGAGCCAGTTCTATGCATTATGAATATAGTTGGGAAATAAGACCTTTGTTGGGCAGGTGTCTACGTTCTGTGCTCAAAAATTGTCAGTGACAGATAGAGATTAAATATGTATATGTCCCACCACATACAAAGCATAGTTTATGATTACAGGAGCTGTGTATCTCTGGAGGGGGGGAATAGAGCCATAAGGTTAATATTAACAAATACATGATGCTACTTAGTGGTGAGGGAAGGGAGGATATTCTTATGAATGAAAGCAACAGTATTGTGGTATTATCCCAGGACAAGCAGGCAGCATATTCTCACATGTGGGTGACATCATCCACAGAGCCCCGATGCAGACAGCCTCGCAAGCAGACTTGCTTGTGAAAGTTTAGAAAGTTCACGACTGCCACACCGCGCATGCGTGAGTGCCTTCCCACCCAACATAGGGCACGCCTCCTCAGATCTCAGTTTTCTGCGGAGCCGAGAAGTCCTCTTTCTACTTCGTGCCTTCTCTCACCATGGCTTCTGTATTTTTTTCTTACAGGGTCGCTTTGTTTTTTTGCGCGTTTTCATTGCTTTAAAAAAAAATAAAATTTGTCTCCATTTTATTTTGTGTACACGGCGGGGCCTACCCCGCGGCCTCAGCCTAAGGGCTTCGATTTCACCATTGCTATTTTCCAGTCTATATCCAGCAGTTTGCTCAAGGGCTCACTTATGTCAGAGAGATGTGGCATGAAATTTATAGGGTAAGTTACAAACCCAATGGTGCACTGCACTGGTTTTACATCTGAAGGCAGTTGCATATCCAAGTTTCAAGTTTATTAAAATTTGATTGATCACTTTACATAGAATTCTAAGAGATTTACAATTAAAATAAGGTGGATACAAGTAATCATATAAAACATGATGAGAGACAAAGACTCCAATTACGGACTGGAACATAGGGAAAAGGGAGAACTACAATTTGTATAGTAAAGAAACATATAAGGGCAGAACGAGAGGAGAGGGAAGAAAGCCTCAAGTGAAAAGAGCAGAATAATGTTTAACACCGCGGAGGTATGTCAGAGTTAGAATTCGAACGCATCTTTAAAAAGAAAACATTTAAGAGATCCTTTAAATTTGTCAAGACTTTTTTCCTCCCTTAAAAAAGAAGGCAGGGAGTTCCATGTAAGGGGAGCTATTCCTGAAAAAGATGTGTTATGGTGCGTATTGACAACTTTTAATAAGGGGACTGTGAATAGCTTTTGAGAAGAAGATCTTAATGATCGAGATAAAGTGTGTGGTATGAGAAGTTTATTGATGAAACTGGGAGCATTCGTAATTTGAACTTTAAACGTTATGAGTGTGTCTGTTGAAGGTAGGATGTGTCCATAGACCTGGACTCCTCTTCCCTTGAATTGTAATTTATTCATGCTGAACCCTGGCTTTACCTGTCTGCTGTGGCTCATTAAGTCTAAGATCTTGTTATCATGGCCATGCTCTACACTCTCATCAGAGTCAACACAGCCAGCAATTAGGATGTCATCTGCTATTGACTCAGTGCCACTGAGCCCAGTCAAAAGTTGATGCTGCTTCCACTGATACAATTTCTAATGTTACAGGGACACCAAATGGTAGACTGAGCTATCTTTTACTGCTTCAGGGGATCCAAAATGTGGTCAGGAGGCTGCCATACCATCTATTAATCTATCAAGTGCATCAACAAATGTAAACAAGCTAGCTTAGGGCACTTTGTGTCAGACATAATGCGATTGCATTGGCACAACATGTAGAAACTTTGGATCAATAAAATCCTAAGAAGCTGAAAATTTGAGGCTTTTTGGGGTGTTTTTTTATTATTATGATATTGATGATCCAGCCAGTTGGCTTTGTCACAGCTGAAACATAACCATCGAATTCATGCTTTTTTAGCTGGGTTTGCATCTCTGGCTTTGTGGTAACATGTGTATAGTGTAAGTACACTTTACTGGGATTGAGTTCAAAATGAATTTTTTTTTGTTTAACAGACGCCACTGGGCTGGGAAGATGTTGTCACAGGCATTGGCAAGCTGTTGCATTGACAGTGGTCTGGTGCACGGATGTTTTATTCATTTATTTCATATTTACTATACTGCTGTGATCGTACGGGTCAGACCTAAGCAGTTTACAATCTAAAATCAGAAAAGGAAAGGAACACCAACATAACAATAGGAGAGAATAATCAATCACACGAGAACACAACAAAAGACACAGACACAGAGGACAGTGTCTTTGCTGGAGTAAATCAACCACACCGACACCCCGAACCCTCACATTATCCAGAGGAGAAGGCTTGGGAGACAGCCGTACTTTAACAAAGGTATGTTGGGACTAGAAAGTGGAAGAAAATTGCAGGTGGATGGGGCTATGAAGAAAAAAAGCTCAGTATTTATTTATTTAAAAATGTACATACTGCATAAAAACTATGCGGTTTACAAAATTACATGCATACATATTAAAAATACATGTTTTGACAGAACAAACACAATAAAACATTAACTAACAGTAGCATTATTAAAAAATTTTCAAATTCATTCATCCAACAAGATGGAAAGACAAAATCCCATAAAAACATTTCCAGGACGGTAAGGCTTCAGCAGCAAATAGCGTTAGCACATGAAGGCATTAACAAATAATTGTGTTTTTTGACATTTTCTTAAAATTCAGTCTCCCATCCCAAAATCTCAGAATACCTGGCAGCTCATTCCGAAGCTTGGCACCTGCTACAGACGGCATTTTTGCCCCAAACGTAATATGAGAGACTAACATCTTACCCTCCAAATCCAACTTCATACCATTTTCAGAAAAACATTTTCTGGGTTGATAGATTAAAAAAAAAAAAACTCCTTTAGTGCCCTTGGGGGAAACGCGATATAGGATTTGCTGTATGATTCAGAGAATCTTAAACTGTAATCTCTGCTGCATAGGTAACCAGTGCAGTTGTTCCAACACTGGGGTTATACGAGTCATTCTTGAAACCCCAGTATTCAATCTTGCTGCAGAGTTAACTAACTCGTGAATCCTAGCTGAGCCTACCGGGGTCCTGGCAAGATAAACATAGAAACATGATGGCAGATAAAGGCTAAATGGCCAGTGGTGTACCTAGCATATGTGACACTTGGGGCCCATCATTTTTTTGACAAACCCCCCCCCATCTATATGAACAATATGATTTTTAGTAACAATCCACGACACACACACTCACTCACACACACACTCACACGCACACTCACACACACATGCTCACACTCTGAAGGGCAATGACCGCAAGGCCCATTCACAGCATGCTAAGGCCATGTTTTAGCATACCTTTATAAAAGGACCCCTTATTTCAACCCTTTGGTAACCTCCCCAGGACTAGAGTATCTCCAGAAGACACTCTGTGGTGTCTGAAGAGCAATATGGGAGCAATTCTGTTACTTTTATTTTCCTTTCCAGGATTAACACAAACTCTGTCTTAAGCAAGCTGTATTTTACTCAGTACCACAGCCATGTAGACCCCCCAAGAGTAATATTGGTAGAAAGGGTGTTCACATATGCAGCAATAAGACCCATGAAAAACTCATGCTCCTGTCACTATCCCATTTCAAAAGTCTAATTATTTTATCAGTTCTCTATACACTTGAAAACTGCTATACAGTAGCTGTGTATCACATTTACTTAGCTCATAGCAGTCACGGTCCAGTTCTTAAAAGCTGTTCTTAATCAATCCAGCACAGTTCAGCATTTTTAATTCTTCTGTTTTCAGTTGCCCACAGCCATCTGATTTATTCACTTGGGAATGTTAACATTTTCCTTCCCCACTGCTTTTCAATTTCACGAGTCCTTATCTGCAAATGACAGCGATAGCGTATGATGAGAAGGAAAGGATATAAAAAAAGTTTCAGCTCTGACAAAACCACTGGCTGCAAATTCTTCTGAACAAAGCCACTTGAAAGAGAAAGCACCATTTTTTTCTGTAGTGGATTGTTGCATTTGTCCTTTTAAGAACAATTTACAAAATCTTTCATCCTACATAATAAATTTGCCTTGTGTTAATTTATTCAAAGAATGGTAAATAAATAAAATCAATAACTCTCTCATGCACCGTATGTGCCTAAATTTATAAGCGTGACTTTTAAGCTCCTAAATTAAGATGAATTTTCAGCTAAAAACTTAAGGGTCAATAATTAACCAGTGATGGTGAGTGTTTTGCTGACTGCTGCCAACATTATTCCCAGATGCTCAATGCTTTGGTTCTGTTCAGATTTTGATTCTGAGTATCCATATTTATAAACCATCTATCACATAACCGGTTAATATTCAGAACTTAACCAGTCATGGTCTAGCGCTTAAAGATTGGATTGATCTCTGCGGTCACACTAATGTGCTAAACCTACCTGAGTAAGTTTGGAATATCAGAACTTAAGCAGCCAAATACTAGGGTTACCATATGGCTCCAGGAAAAAAAGAGGACGGGTTGAGACATCCAGGTTTTACTTCCATTGACAGCAATGAAAGTAAAACCCAGATGCCTCAATCCGTCCTCCTTTTTCTGAAACCACATGGTAACCCTAGCAAATACTGACTGCCCCTGGAATGCCCCCAACATAGTCAATTTTCACTTAGGTGCTAACTGGACATTTTTAGTGAATACAGTATATCTGTTTAAATGCTGCTGAAAAATGACCAGAGAGCTGCAAACAAGTAAACAGTGGCTGTTTCTGGCCGGTTAAATCATTTTGAATATTGACCAGTTAGGTTCCTAAGTTTGGCTGAAACTTTGACACAAATTTAGGGGCATAAATTTAGGAGCCCTGGGGTGTTGGTGGCACCTGGTGTCGTGACATCAAGTGCCCAGTGGCGTACCAAGGGGCAGGGTGGGGAGGGGGGGGTCCACCCCGGGTGCACACTTTAAGGCACAGTTGCCACAACGGGTCCAAACCTACTTTTAAAACCAATGGGAGGAAATATTTTTTCATTCAGAGAATAGTTAAGCTCTGGAACATGTTGCCAGAGGTTGTGATAAAAGTGGATAGTGTAGCTGCTTTTAAGAAAGGTTTGGACAAATTCCTGGAGGAAAAGTTCATAGTCTGTTATTAAGACATGGATGGCAGTGAGAATGGGAGAGAGAGAAAGGAGCATATGCTGGAAGGAAGTGGGGAGGAGAGAGAAAGAAGGGAGCAAATGCAGGAAGGAAGTGGGGAGGAGAGAAAGGGGAGCAGACACTGTAGGTAGACAAAGGGAAATTGAGGACTGGATAATAGAAAGAATTTAGACAGATGCAGAAAATAAATTGAGAAGGAAGAAAGGGGAAGGGAGAGGAGAAAGTGAAATGCCAGACCATAGGGGAGAGAAAGGAAGGAAAGAAGATGGATGCCAGACCAATGGGTGTGGAGGGAGAGATGGAAGGGGGAGGCAGACCATTTCTGGAAGGGGCTTAGAAGGAGAGAAGATGCCATATGGAAGGGGCAGAGAGAGGGTTGACAGTCGGTGGAAGGAAGAGAATGACAAGAAGATGAGGAAAGCAGAAACCAGAGACAACAAAGCTAAAAAAAAAAAATTATATTTCTTTTTTGCTTTAAGATAAAGTAGTATTGTAGATGTGTTGATAAACTTTAATAAATAGAAAATGGAAATAAGATGATCCTTTTATTGGACTAATTTTAATACATTTTTGACTAATTCAGAGACCAAAACCCCCTTCCTCAGGTCAGGACAGGATACCTTAAAAGCAGTATACAGTGGTGCCTCACACAACGAACTTAATTGGTTCCAGGAGCAAGTTTGTTATGCGAAAAGTTCGTTATGTGAAACGCGTTTTCCCATAACAATACATGTTAAAAAAAATAATTCGTTCTGTAGCATAAAATATGCTAAGATGACATAAAAAAAGATAAATTTTTTGTTATTATTTTTATTTAGATACATCTAAAAACATAATTGTTTTTTAAAACAACACATCACCTTTCACCTGCCTGTCCTTAATCCAAATTGCTAATAGCCTCTCCATTTCCTCGTGGATTGAAGACCTATGTTTTTCATGAAATAGTTTTGATACTCCTTTGGCTACTTTGGCTGATTTTATTGCATCCTTATTTGTCAAAATGGTGAAAATGGTGGTTTTGCTGAGGCCAAACGAGGTCACACTGTTTTACCCCACATTCACTCCTTCTAATTATTTCCCGTTTAATTTCAACAGAAATCACCTTCCTGCTTTAAACAATAATTTTACAGTGAGAGAGGGCAGAGTCTCAGCAGCAAAAACTGGGACTTAACTGTTCATTTTTTTTTTTTTTCTAGCATCGGGGAAGCGGCGAGAGTAGCTCCGCCCCCCCCAACGCATCAGCAGTAGGCGCCGGGCCCCTGCGAGCCGACGGTCCGCCACTGCACAGGGAGCCAGGCGGAGAGAGGGCAGTTAAGTGCAGTGCCTGCGCGGAAGGATGTAGCTCGGGCGACTTCGTTGTGTGAAACGAAGTTCGTTGTAGGAAGCAAGACATGAAGTTCGTTGTGTGCAGCGTTCGCTGTGCGAGGCGTTCGTTATGCGAGGCACCACTGTACTTTACTGACCTGAGGAAAGAGGTTTTGGCTTCTGAAAGCTAATTGAAAAATGTATTGGTCCAATAAAATGGTATTATCTTATTTTCCCTTTTTGGTTTTATTTTCCTCCCTTAATATTTCTACAATGCTGGAACTTTCAGATAGGGAAGTCGCAAAGCCGGCAACACTTCTTACAGTTGCCTTAGCACCGGATAAGAACTGGCTATTAAGACTTTTCTTTAAAAATAGACAGAAAGAATTTCTAGGATATAAAATAAAAATGTATCCAGACCTGTCACGAGATACACAAAAATGTCGTTGTGAATTTTTGTTGTTAAAGCCAGGTGTTATAGCTCTTGGGGCGACTTATTTTCTTCGCCACCCATGTAAATGTGTGATTGGGGAGATGAAGAAACCAGATAAGATAGATATGGAGGCGCTATGGCAGGCCATATCAGTCATGGATTCCAATCTCAAACTGACTTTATCTACAATTAAAACAGATTATGGAACTGTTTTCTCCAAGGTGGAACAACAAGGGGTACTTCTTACTAATGTGAATGAAAGGTTGGAGAAACAGGAAAATAATTTGAATGAAGTAAAGAAGGTACAAATGGAATTGGTTAAGGAGAGATCTTATGTTTCTCATAAGATGAAAAATTTCAAAAATCAACTGAGGAAAAACAATTTAAGATTTTTGAACTTTCCAAAGTGTCCTATTATTTCACCAGTTGAAATGGCTAGGAAATATTTCCGAGAGACTTCCCACCAGAAAATCTACCTCCAATTGTTAGAGCTTACTATTTGAATATAAAGGCAACACAAGGGGAATCCACACCTATAGAAACCCCAGTGGATAAAGTAGTGGATATGAATTTGTCTTCATTTCTGGAAAATTCCCTTGAGGTTGTCACTCAAAGAACTACCATGTTGTTGACCCTAGCCTTGAAGAGTGATAGGGAATTTATTCTTCGTATGTATTTTCGTCATATAAATGATAAGTTTTTGGGCTCTAATGTTCGAGTTTTTCCAGATTTAGCTCAGAGGACCCAGATACGTAGGAAGGAGTTCTTGTCCCTGAGGTCAAGAACCCTGGCTCTGGGGGCTACGTTTCTTGTTAAATTTCCTTCAAAGTGTTATGTATCTTTTCAAAATAAGAATTTTCTTTTTTTTGAGCCCGAACAACTTTTGGAATTTATTGGATCAAAAGAGAAATTGGTAACCATGTCTAGTAAGTATGACCTACCAGCTGGCTGTAATTTGGGAATCTAATGCCGTGACCTTGATTAGTTTTTGTTACTACTATTTAGAAGTTTATTTCTTTTCTTGATCTTTAAATTGTGGACTAAATAAGACATTATTATTTTTCTTTATAAGTTTTATTGAATATCATTACTGGATCTCTTGCATTGTATAAAAGTAATGCTTGTATTTAAAATGGAAAATCTTATAAATAAATAAATAAAAATAAAAAAAATGTGTGATAGTGTACCAATGCAAAAATATGTCTTCTTTGATCCTAGCCAACTGACATCCTTCTTGTCAGCGGCTCAAATGAAAATAGGAGGAGGAACATGAAGCACTCTTAGATTAGATTGTTTGATCTCCTGTCTCACCCAACATAATTGTTAGTTTTTATTTCTATTTCTTTATTCTCGCTGATTCTACATCTTGGATCTACATTGAGGATTTGAGTTAAAGTTAAGATATACTGGGTTAGTAGATTATTCTTAATTATTTTATTGATTTTCAAACAACATACCAAGTAATCACTTGTACAGAAAGTTAGTTAGTATAGATATGACCTATATCCAATATAAATCATATTCAATCTAAATAAAAAGAGAAAAATACAGGAAAATTCTTTCAACCAACTCAACTCATGTCCTCAAAATATGGATCCAAGAATACATTAAAGCGAACAAAGGAAATTATTATTAGAAGATAAAATACAGACACAACTGAGAGATGGGCTGATATATGATTATGGAGCTGTTGATTTCTCTTTATCCAGTCGGGACATAGCCAGAAAAGCTGTTAACTGTTGTGGTTCAAAGAAAACATATTTAAGTGAACGGTAGCAAACAATACACTTGCAAGGGTGTCTCAAGTAAAACGTTGCTCCCAGTGAAGTGACTCCAGATTTCAACAACAAAAATTCTCTACGTCGCTTTTGAGTTTCTCTGGAAAGATCAGGAAACATTTGTATTTTGCAACCAAGAAACTCTTTCTATCTATTTTTAAAGAAAAGTCTCAATAACCATGTTTTATCTATGGCGAGAGCTACAGTCAAAATCATTGTAGAAGGTACAACTGTTTCTCTATCTGAAGTTTCTAACAATTCAGAAACATTCAGTAATGCTTGATCATGTACTTTGACTTGCGTTGGTGCCCCTTCTTTATTTGGCAAGTAATACACTTGAACAAATGGTGGTAAGGTTTCTTCTGAAACTTGCAGTTTCTATCAAATATCTCCTAAGCATTTCCCTAGGAGTAACCGAAGTCAATCTAGGGAAATTAATTAATCTCAAATTGTTATTCCGGGAATTATTTTCAAGTGTCTCTAATTTCTTCCTTAAGTTAATATTGTCTTTAATTAGGGACTCCTGTACTTGTTTGGTCAAAGAAATTTCTTGATCAAGCTTTTGAATTGTATCCTTTGAAACAGTCACTTCCGCAGACAAATCTTTCAGCTCTCTAGAATGTTGAATCAATTTCCCCTCAATATATTGGAAATTGGGACTAATATTCCTAGTAAAATTTGCAATCAAATCCCATAGCGAATCTAAAGTCACTTGCGCTGGTTTCTCCAATATTGGAAGACTTTGCTGGGTGTAAAAATGCTCACCGTCAAAAGAAGAAAAGTTCCCCTGGTTAGGTTCTGGCTGGAATCCTTCACCTCCGGTTGCTTGTCCTAGCCCGGTTTCTTCTGCAACTACTCCCTGGTCAGAGAGTATTGCCTCTTCAGTTTCCCATGATGACCCTGCTGCCTCGAGGGGAAGTACTTCCCCATCTCTGGGGTTTCCTCCACCCCTGGAGAACTGGCTGACCGGGGACACGGAGGTGGTGCTCTCGAGTTGGGGCTCAAGGTAGTCTCTAGCCCTGGAGAGACAACCCCGGTCTCGCCTCTCTCCGGTGCTCTCAACAGGCTTGCTCCCAACACAGGAAGGATTGCCTCCTGCAACCGCTGCAACATCTCGTCGACTCTGCCGAAGGAGGGCACCTCGGAGCGCCGCAAGGCGCCAGCTGCGCTCCGGCCCCTTCTCTTCGGCATCCGAAGTAAGTAACCAGCAAGCTGACTAACAGGAAAAAAGAAAGACGAGCGAAGCGGTCAGAAGCGTCGCTCTCAGAGCATCTGCACCGCGGCCATCTTGGATCATATGTGTCCTCAAAAATCTGGGTTAGTAGATTATAATTTGAATTGTATTTTATTTCTTCTTTAACTTTATCTTTCTGTACAAATGGATACTTGATATGTTATTGAAAAATGATAAATAAATAAAAGAAATTCTAGAGCAATAAACAGATGTTTCAGAGCAGGCAGCTAAGGGTCTTAGGTTTGGTGGGATTTTATTGTTCAATCTTTTCTTAGTGATGTTTTGCCTCACAGTGTTTAGGGAGCAAAGGCCCAGACTACGGCCATGGGTACAGCAGTACCTCTTCACTGCTCTTATGTGTAGGTCTGCATTTTTGCAGCTGTATTTTGCCTCTCTTCAAATAATTTCCTCCCCCCCCCCCCCCCGCTCCTAACTTTGCCTTCTGGTATACTGTAGACATATGTTTTATGCATATAGGAGACTGTTTACTAAACTGTGGTAAGATTTTTTTGCACTTAAGTGCAAAACATAAGGTACAGAAAGTGCAAGTGTGTACGGTAAACGTAGGGTGCATGCTCAGCATCTGCCCTGTATGTATCGCACAAGGGCAGACACTTATCACATGAGTCCATGTTCGATGCCTCAACTGGCCACACAGGTGCACCTGCACTACCCACTCATACGCAGAACATGGGCATGAGCACTGATCCACATAGTATAAAAAAGCGTACACACGAGCCATGGTTTCCTCTAATCTACCTCCAAACATTTCCACATCCCAAAATCCCCCCTCCCCCCCAGTCTGATCTCCCTAAAAATTCACCAACAATCCAATCCCTGCTCTTCTAGCCAGTCCCCCTCCACACACATATACGCAATCATCCTAAAATCAAACGTTCCCTAAATAAGCCCCTTGAATCACCCTTCTACAGGAATTACCCCCCCCCCCCAAAATCAGAAGCCCCTCCTTCAGCTGAAGCTATATTCCCACTATACCCTGACCCTCCCCCTACCTGCCACCCCCACCCCTCATCTCCAGGACATATCCAGGAGTTTCCCTGCTAATCTAATGGAGACGGGTGGGAGCAGCACCTTTTCACTCCAGCTCCATTAGCTGCCAGGATCAAAATGGCATCTATGACCCCTAGCTGTAGTCCCATGGTACTTCAATCATAGTATAATTGGGAGCCCCAGATTTGAATTTGGTGCATAAAAGACTTTAGCACATGTACGTATTGGATGTTGAGGTCCAGAGGGAAGCTGTTCAGTCACGAGAAAGTAAATCATTTTTATAATACAAGTCAGGGTTTTATTCTAGATTTATGATTTTGTCAGCAAGACTGTGTTCTCTGTCAGCAGAAGCTTTATGTTTTCAATATGTAAAATCTTTAGACTAAATAAAGTCTGGTCTCCAAATCTGTTGACTATGAATTTCAAATAGTGATTGTAGTTACAGACAAGAGCATTCCACTTTCTTTACCCTGTTTGATCTGTGGATATTTCTCCACTGTGGTCCCGCTATATTGTTATGCTTTTTTTTTTTAATGGAATAAAAGTTAGACTGGTCATGGGATAAATTAACCTACCCCCTGACATCAAATACCCTACTTCCCACCCCCAAAACACAGCCGGTGTATCAAGAAGAAGCTCAGTGTGGCGCAGGGTGGGTGCTGTACATGCTAGGGATGTGCAGGGTGGCAGGAACAGCTGGCCTCCCACACATACCACGGGTATTCAGTGGCCTGTGCTGTGTTGATCTGTTGCTGCCCTGCACTTTTCTGCTCAGCTATGTCAGCATTGCACTATTGCCCTCTGACACCTGCAGTCCTAGGCAGATGCTTAGTCTGCCTAGTGGTATACACAAAATTAACCCATTCCAAGATATTACCCTGAGTAACACCTGGATTGATTGAAAGCATCAAGTTTATTAAAAAAAAAAAAAAAAAAAAAGGCAAAATACGCTCCATCTGTATTATGAAGGAGAGCAATGGTATAACCAAACTGTTTGGTTTTTTGGGGGGGGCTTCCCTTTCCCCTTACCTCCGCCTCCTGCTCCCTCTACCACAATTTAAATTTAGGTTTAAAATACCTTAGCTGATATAGATCTCCAAGCCCTGCCAGCTGAAGAAATCCAGAGCCACCCTGCCCCCTAGTCACAAAGCTCAGCAGCAGCACATGGAAACATAGAAAATGAGGGCAGATGAAGAACATAGGCCTACCCTACCTAATCCGCCCATCCATACTGCTTACTATGCCTTCTTCTTCCTTAGAGATCCTATGTTTGTCCAAAGCTTTCTTGAATTCAGACACAGTCTTTGTTTCCATCACCTCCACAAATTTACCACCCTTTCCGTGAAGAAGTATTTCCCTTGGTTACTCCCAAGTTGATTCAAAACACTGCTGCCAGACTCATTTTTAGGAAGAGTAAATTTGATCACGTCTCTCCATTGCTCAAAGAATTACATTGGCTTCCTGTTCACCTTAGAATTCAATTCAAGTGTATTTGTATTGCGTTTAAGATCCTATTTGGTATCTTTATTACCCTTGTTCCTTTGGATTGGAACGTAGGTAGATCACATCTCGCGAGAAACTCCCAAATGCTGAACCTCTCTTTTCCATCATTGAAGGGTAAATCAAAATTACTTCGAAAATTTAGTCAATCTTTTTCTTTCAAACTGACCGAGCTTTAAAATAGTTTGCCGAATCTATTAAGAACCTCTTATCTTTTTCCTTCATTCCGAAAAGCCTTGTAGACTTTTTTGTTCTCTAAACATTTTGGAAATTCGTTTCTTTTTTATTTAACTTATGTTTATTACTGTTAACCAAGTCGAGCTTCTATCGGTGATGATCCAATATTCAAATCTAAGTTTTACTTCAGTGTAGACAGTTGAGGGAAGATATGACAGAAACCTACAAAATTCTGGGCGGAGTGAAAAAGGTAAATGCAAATTGTTTGTGCGTCCTTTCACAAAGTACAAAGACTAGGGCAGGGATCTCAAAGTCCCTCCTTGAGGACCGCAATCCAGTTTGGGTTTTCAGGATTTCCCCAATGAATATGCATTGAAACAGTGCATGCACATAGATCTCATGCATATTCATTGGGGAAATCCTAAAAACCCGACTGGATTGCGGCCCTGAAGGAGGGACTTTGAGACCCCTGGACTAGGGGATACTCCATGAAGTTACGAAGTAGTCAGTGGCGTAGCGAGGGTGAGAGGCGCCTGGGGTGGTGGAGTCCCTCCCTCGCCCTCATCTCCACCTGCCACATGTGCCCTCTCCCTTCCCCCGTACCTCTAGTTGAAGTTGTTGCTTGCGGCAGTCAACAGCATGCTCCTCGTGACCCTGTCAGCTTTTCCTCTAACGTCACTTCCTATGCGTGGCACCCTGAAGTGACGTCAGTGGGAGAGCCGATGGGGTCACAAAGAGTATGTTGTTGACCGCCTTGAGCAACAGCTTCAACTAGAGCAGGGGTGTCCAACCGGCAGCCCCGTGAAGTATTTTGTGCGGCCCCGGTCGAGGGCGATGCAGTGTTTTCCTCTGCTTCCCCCGGGTGTTTACCGTCTTGCTGGCTCCCTCTAATGTCTTGCTGCAGCGTTTGCACAGCCCCAGAAACATTTTTTTGGGCCAATGCGGCCCAGGGAAGCCAAAAGGTTGGACACCCCTGAACTAGAGGTATGGAGAAGGGAAGGGGACATGCGTCTGCAGGGGAGTAATGGGAAGAGGAGGGGTGCCGGCATCCCACTAACATGACGCCCGGGGTAGACCGCCCTCTTGCTCCCCCTTACTATGCCATTGCAAGTAGTACGTTTATGTTTAAATCATATTTATTATGATCAAGAAATGACAGTGAAATAGAAACATATGTATAAGTATTGAATTGAAACTTTTATTCTTTTTTAATTTTTTGTTTCAACATTTTATTGACATTTTTCAAAAAGTATACAACAAATTATACAACAAAAATAATAAACTATTAAGCTGCAAACTCACAAGACAGAGATATAAAGGAGTCACTAGGTGCGCAATTGACCCAACTGGGGATAAAATTATTCAGTTACACAGATGACTTTAAAAAACATGTATTGTTGCACTTTTGGTTTTCTTGACCTTGTTCTGCTTTTGCTTTGTTCTGTGTGTTTGCTAACTGTACAACAATAAAACACGATTTACACTAGAATTATCCTTCCAGAATGTGATAGATAGCTAAAGCAATCATAATATCAAAACTTTTTGTGGATGATGGTGGAATTGAGATATCTGGGTTTGAAGAGTGCAATATGACGGATTTATAGGATATAGGTAAATTGCTATCCATATGAGTGATAGAGATAATTCTTGTCCATATGCCCAACCAATAAATTTGTAGATTAGGACATGCAAAAAGGAGATGTAAGAATGTTTATTCTGATGCATCCACAGAAGACAGGCATCCAGAAAATGAGGTTTTCTACCAGCTAAAGCTGTCAAATCTTTACCCTTAATACCTGGAAGTAATTAGCATGAAATCTTGTTATGATCTGGCCACTATTGGAAACAGAATGTTGTGCCAGTTGGATCTTTGGTAACTCATCCTCTTAACTACTTCCTTTACCGACAGCTCCCCAAATGACAAAAAAAACTGCTGCCTTTACTCAAGTTTCCTTCCATGTCTTCACTTTGAACTTCCTGTATCCGGTTCAATCTATTCCTAATTCTATATCTTTTTTTGCAGATGTTTCACAAATTGTCTTCACATCTGGTTAATAAACAAAGTTATAATACTCTTATCTAGGGCTGAACAATTAACACGTTAATAATGTGATTAACGCATTAATTGCAAAATGAACATTGCAAGGTAATGCATTTAGGCAGTAAGAATAAGGAATACGAGTACAGAATGTCAGGTGCAACTCTGGGAAAAAGTGAACAAGAAAGGGACCTGGGTGTACTGATAGATAGGACCCTGAAGTCGTCGGCACAATGCGCGGCAGCGGCAAAGAAGGCAAATAGAATGTTGGGCATGATAAAGAAAGGAATCTCGAGTAGATCGGAGAAAGTTATAATGCCGCTTTATAGGGCAATGGTCAGACCCCACTTGGAATACTGCGTCCAACATTGGTCTCCTTACCTAAAGAAGGATATAAAACTGCTGGAGAGGGTGCAAAGACGAGCAACTAAACTAGTAAAGGGTATGGAGAAACTGGAATACGAGGATAGACTTATAACACTAGGATTGTTCTCCCTTGAGAAAAGGAGACTGCGTGGGGATATGATCGAGACCTTCAAAATACTGAAAGGAATCGACAAAATAGAGCAGAGAAGATTATTTACATTGTCCAATTTGACACGGACTAGAGGACATGTAATGAAGCTAAGGGGGGACAGGTTCAGGACTAATGTCAGGAAGTTCTGCTTCACTCAGAGAGTGGTTGACGCCTGGAATGCCCTCCCAGAGGAGATTATTGCGGAATCGACCATCCTAAGCTTCAAGAGCAAACTAGATGCATATCTCCTTGAGAGAGGCATATAAAGATATGGTTGGCTATAAAATAAGCCAGGTGTATACCTGGCAGGGCCTCCGCGTGTGCGGATCGCCGGACTTGATGGACCGAAGGTCTGATCCGGAGATGGCGCTTCTTATGTTCTTATTACAAATTTGAATGTGTTAATGCCGTCCAAAGTGATCTGGCCTATCTCATTCCCTAGAATTCTCCACTTCCTTTCCTATCATTTCCAGGGCACCTCCTTCAGAAATTATATCAGAGGACATCGGAGGAATGTTTGAGGAGCTTCAGCCATTTTCTGCCTATGCTTCTCACCAGTGTCACTGCCCCCTCCAGAGAGCCACTGCTCATGCTGCCCTCCCCCTTGTCACCTGGGGTCCGCTAGGAGCAATGCAGCTGCCCTTCACTAGGTGGCACTACTGATACTAGGCACGCTTCCCTAGATGGTGGAAGCCCTACAGAGGGTGCTGGCTCAGAATGGTAGCCACACCGCTTTAAAGACCAACCCAGATGTCACACCCAGGGGACAGAGGGAGATGGCTTGGTTTCAAAATAGATACAGTCTTTTAATACACACACCCAGAGACTTGACAATAAAGACCCCAGAGAAGCACTGTAGATAACTTAGGGTAAGTATTCCAGATAGTCTAGAATTAACAACATTTTTGGAGTAATCACAAAACTTACAGCCTCTTTTACAAAGCCACGCTAACGGCTGCGCTGTGCTAACGGCTGCGCTGTGCTAACGGCCCCGAAGCCCATACAGATTTAAAGGGCTTCGGGGCTGTTGCCATGCGGCTTTGTAAAAGAGGCTGTTAATATCTAAGAGATCTACTTTGCTTGTAAGTTTTTTCTGTGGATAGTAAGATGTTAATCACAAAAACGTATTTTCAGAAAAATACAGTACCTTTTTACGGTCGGACTATTATGATGTTTCCTGACGTATCCAGATAAAATAAAATGGAAAGCCTTTCTTTTGCTTAAACCTAACATTTTGGTGAAAGGAGGTACTTAAAAAAAAAAAAGCATCCTGTAAATGTCGGGTTACCTTGGGAACTAATTCATATGTTTTTGCCGACTTACTTGGAGACTTTTTTGTTGGATAAGAATAAGATTGCCTCTAAATAATTACTTTACAGGTTTCAAATAGAGTAAGATAGAAAGATTTTTCTTGCTCTTCACTTATATTAGGATTAAGTTGTTTTGAATTATCTCTTTTTCTTCATGAAGTGGGCTTATAGATAATGAGATAATTATTTTTGGTTTGTTTAAAGAATATTTTCCTATATATATATATATATTTTTTGTAATGTTACCTTAACTATATTGAAATTTGAAATAAAAAAATGAAAGGAGGTGAGACAGTAACCCAACCTGACCACACCATGGAGGGGATGGGGGAGGGAGGAAGAAGAGAGATCGAGATCTGAACAGAGAGAGAGAGATACTCAACCATGGGGGGAGGGGAAGAGGGAGAGAGATAGAAACTAGACAGGTTTGAAAAGGAAGAGGAATAATGGAAGAAAAGGTGACCGTTGAAAATTGATTTAGGGCAGGAAGTAAAAAAGAGAAAAAGAAAGAATGAATAGACAGAGCACAGGGAAGCAGAACCAGAGATGCAAAATGAGATGATTAGTAAGGAGGGGGGGGGGTGTAGGTTAATGGGATTTGATGTACCTCCTTTCTATGAGACAATTGAATTGAAATGTGTCATCTGCAGGAAGAAATGTGAGGGGGCAATTTATGTGATTAATCGTGTGATTAAAAATTTTAATTGCGATTAATTGGTTATTTCAAAAATCGATTATTGCAATGCCCTATTTAAGGGAATAGCCCAAAATGAAATCAGACGTTTGCAGATTATCCAAAATGCATCAATCAAACTTATAATGAAAGCTAAGAAATTCGATCACGTGACTCCCCTTCTTAAGAAAGCGCACTGGCTTCCAGTCGCCCATCGTATAATGTATTAATTAAGTTTGCTATACAAAACTCCGGCTTTCATTTACAAATCATTGATTCCCTATACCTCAACCAGACTTCTGAGGTCTAATGATCAACATTTACTAGTTATTCCCTCACTCAAAATTATTAATACACGGTGGCACTTCATCTTTTCTGTTAAAGCTCCTCAAACATGGAATTCCCTCCCTATTTACTTAAGGGAAGAAAACAATTTGGATAAATTTAAGAGCAAACTAAAAAGCTTTATTTTTAAAGACGCATTTAATAATTAGAAAGCCTGACTAGGAGTTTAATTCCAATTCCATAATTTCTCTGAGGTTCATTGTTCTTTCCTTTCCTTTCATTTTTTACCAAAATTGTCTTCTCTTCTATCAATCAAATTGTATTTCTTTTCCCATCCTTTCCTCGTGTTTTATTATGTTTGTAAAGTTAGTCTTTAATATGTTTTATAAGGTTTAGTTCTTTGTTTGTTTTGCTGCCCCCTCAATTTTGTAATTTTACTGATATGTTCATCGCTTAGAATTTTGAATAAGCGATTAATCAAATTTATAATAAACTTGAAACTTGTGATTTAACAGTTGTATCAATGTATAGCCCTACCCTTATCACTCCATTTTTTGTCACCAGCCATTCAGACCATGTGTTGGATTATGAGTAGATCCTCTTTTGAACCTCATTCCAGCTGTACCACTACCGTATATCTTTCCTGGTTTCTAATGTTGCAGGCTGTACTTTCCTGTGTATTCCAGCCCATGCTCTGCTTCTCTGCCTGCAGCATTGTCCAGTGATGTACTGAAGAAAAATGTTGGAAATCCCCAGGAATCCCTTGGTAAATTAGTTCATGAAAAAAACATTGTCTCCATCATTGAAGCAGAGCTGGAGAGAGCCTCTTGATAAGAAATTAGTCATACACCAATGGCTTTGCCTTAAGCATGCAAAAGAAAAATGCTGGGAAAATTTACCTGACATTAAGAAAATTCACATTGCTGATCTTGTGTGTTTTCCTACTGTCTGCCTCATCAGTCATCTTTTATGCTGAAAATCTCTGCTGCCTCTGATTTCCTCTGGCATTATTATCTTACATTTCTAAACCAACTATGTAAATCAAATAATAAACACTATATGCAAACACTAGTCTAGCCAGTGTGGTTCCTTTCTGAAAACTATGAGAGAACAGAAAGCTATCGCACTAAAATTCTATAGAGTGGTGGAAAACTGGAACGCTCTTCCGGAGTCTGTCATAGGGGAAAACACCCTCCAGGGATTCAAGACAAAGTTAGACAAGTTCCTGCTGAACCAGAACGTACGCAGGTAGGGCTAGTCTCAGGGCGCTGGTCTTTGACCAGAGGGCCGCCACATGAGTGGACTGCTGGGCATGATGGACCACTGGTCTGACCCAGCAGCGCCAATTCTTATGTTCTAAAAAAATACTGATCTCGCATAACTGAGTTTCTCTGCCTCATAAATATGTGCTTGTACCTCTAAATCAGTGGTTCCCAAACCTGTCCTGGGGGACCCCCAACCAGTCAGGTTTTCAAGATATCCCTAATGAATATGCATGAGAGAGATTTGCATACCTGTCACTTCCATTATATGCAAATCTCTCTCATGCATATTCATTAGGGATATCTTGAAAACCTGACTGGCTGGGGGTCCCCCAGGACAGGTTTGGGAACCACTGCTATATGTTATGTGCGTATGTCCAAGTTAAATTGTAAGCTCTTCAGAGCAGGGACCACCTATAAATGTCAGCCCACTTTGAGAGTGCTTCCAACTCCTAACTCCTCTCACTTTGGGTTCTGCATCCTCAACCCTATATGTCAGTGGTTCCCAAACCTGTCCTGGGGGACCCCCAGCCAGTCAGGTTTTCAAGATATCCCTAATGAATATGCATGAGAGAGATTTGCATACCTGTCGCTTCCATTATATGCAAATCTCTCTCATGCATATTCATTAGGGATATCTTGAAAACCTGACTGGCTGGGGGTCCCCCAGGACAGGTTTGGGAACCACTGATTTAGAGGTACAAGCACATATTTATGAGTGAAAAATAAATTGTGTGGTGAGAGGGAAAAGAGAAGACTCCAATTAAACGAATGAGACAATCATATGAAAGGGAAGGGTAGTAGGGAAAGGAAAGAATTACAGTATGAAGAAAGGTAAATAGCTGGGAGGGGAGCCTGAATGACTACTCCAGGATCTCTATATGCTTTATGGTATAGGATATATTTCAATAAACATTTAAATTTCAATATCCAGCCTTATGCTCTTAAATATATGAAGCGGCTCACATGCAGTTGGAATGGTACTGATTGAACACTTCACATATTTAAAAACATAAGGCTGGATATTGAAATTTAAAATCAAACCATGTTTATTGAAATATATCCTATACCATAAGCATATAGAGATTCTGAGTATATGAGATAAGAGTAGAGGTAGATTATAGGGATGGGATTAGAGGTAAGTTACAGAATTAATCAGGCACTAGGCCTGATGGGCCGCCGCGGGAGCGGACCGCTGAGCAAGATGGACCTCTGGTCTGACTCAGCGGGGGCAACTTCTTATGTATAGGATTTATTGAAATTGGACTCCTATTGTTTGGTCAAGTTGACTATTCCAGGACACACGATTGTGGCGCACGGTGGAAATATGTGGATTCATTACTAAGGAATCAGGAGGAAATGCCAGCGAGAAAGAATACATTTTAAGGTGAGGCACGAATTAAGCAAAGGATCGTTCAAATCTCAAATAAAGAGGGTGAGTATTCCAGAGGTACTTAGGAAATCCCTCCTCCTGGCACTATAAACACTTTAATTGTCTCCCTTTCAGTATTTCTATGCTCTGTTACTTCTCACTGGGTTTTTTTTTTTCTGTCTTGATTGACTAGATTGTGAGTTCATTCTAGCAGGGACTGTCTCCTTCACAACTCTCTACAGTTCAGTAGCACTCTGGAGATAAGTCAGCAGCTGAGATCCTGTTGAATTGAGTTCAGTTCCTTGTGACCTTGGCCAAGTCATTAACGCTCCATGGCCCCAGGTACAAAACTGTGAGCCCACCAGGGATAGAGGAAGCCCCTGCAAAGAATGTGTACAGCACTGCATATTGTCTAGTAGCGCTGTAGAAAAGATTAGTAGAAGTAATCTTTTAGTGGATAAAGGCAGAGCACTTCCTTGCTTTGGAATATTTCATCATTTACAACGTAGTGTGAGTGGCAAAATTGCAAACATCACGCCGCTGAAAAGTTCTCTAGTAGTTTTCAGCTTCAGTGAGCACATCCCATTGCAGCTTTATGAAGGGTAAACGAACATGCTCAAAGGTTTATTATTTGACCGTGGGAAATGGAAGCATTTTCCTCAGGAAATTCTGCTTTAAAATGGATTTTTTAAAATTTTATACAGCTACATTTAGCTGTTTATGTACTGGCTCGAGCTGTTCTGCAGTTCAGGTTTCAGGTTTGATTAAAATTTGATATACCGCCTTTTCGAAAATCAAAGCGGTTTTACAAAGTTTTTGAAACTATAAAGGGACAACAAAACAACATCAAAAACAAAGAACAGAAGAACAACTGACAAACAATGACTTACTGGAACGAGAGGAGACGGGGCAGAACTACAATATTTAGATAGAAAAGAACAGAGAAGGGAAAAGACAGACGGAGGGGGAAGCAGGAGCGTCAGCCAGGGTGGCTGGACTAACATACTGGTAAGCTTAAAATATCCTTAAAAGGACGATCATGATTGAAACGCATCTTTGAAAAGAAATGTTTTTAAACTGGATTTAAATTTATCTCTCTTAACATGGCTGGGAGCCGAATTCCAAATTGAAGAGGTCGTAACAGAAAAAATACTGGTTCTCATGGTGTTGATGTGCCTTAATGAGGGGATAGACAGCAGGTTAAGAACATAAGGATTGCTACTGCTGAGTCAGACCAGTGGTCCATCATGCCCAAAAGTCCGCTCATGCGGCGGCCCTCTCATTTTTCCTACCTTTGTTGTCTGGTGAGTCTCTGGTTGCACTTCCTTCTAACTGTACATCCTTTATTTCTGTCTTTCTTTCTCCCTGCCACCCCCCAAGCTACCGCCGCCACACTCCCCTAACTTTTTCTTTCTCTCTCCCTGCCTCCTCCCACGCCACCGCTGACAACAACAATTTCTCCCTGCTTCCCCACTACCAACTGCATAACGGCCGGCCCAGAAGTCTTCCCCCGATGCCTGGCTGGCCCGGAACTTCCTCTCCGATGTAAGAATTGATGTTGGGGAGAAGGCTTCTGGGCCGGCCATTGCGCAGTCACTGCACTCGCCTGGCCCTATTGCTGCAGCGGCGGCAGGGAAGTAGGGAGAGAGAGCCCAGGCTCCGCGAAAGCCTGTCCCATTGTCCCCACGCACAGCTTTGGTACACTGTCTCTGAAAACAGGACATTTCAGCATCCCGAAGCTCTGCGTGGGGACAACGGGACAGTCCTGTTCAAAACAGGACGTATGGTCACATTAAGTATGACTTAAGGTTACCAGACATCAGGATTTCCCCAGACATGTCCTGTTTTAGAGGACACGTCCGGGAGTCTGGACAGCTTTTCAAAACCAGGCACTTTGTCTGGATTTGGAAAAGCTGGTGAGATTGGGGCCGGGGCTGGCGTGCATCTGCGCATGCTCAGATGCACTCCAGCCCTAGCCCAAAGAGACAAGGTTTGTGTGGGGCTGGGTTGTGGGGGTGGGGAGGGCGGAACGGGGTGTGGCCACGCGTCCTCTTCTATCAGATGGAAAATCTGCTAACCCTAGTATGACAGCGTGTGGAGGAACATTGTATGAGAGAACATTTTACACATGAGCCCAGTATATACAATTACTTTCTAAACATCAGGGTTTCTCAACCCAGTCCTCAGGGAACCCCCAAGCTAATCTGGTTTTCAAGGTATCCACAATGAATATACATGAGATAAATTTGCATGCATTGAATATGCATGAGATATATCAAAAACCAGACCAGCTTATAAATGCCTCACAACCCTCATCTCCAATTCTCCCCCCTACCAAATGTTCAGGAAGTCAATCAAAACCTACCTTTTTGACAAATTCCTCTAACTTCTCCCCCTTCTTACTAGCCTCCTCCTTCAATTCCGACTTACCTCCAGACTCTCCGACTCCTCCAATCCTGTTAGCCACTAAATGACTTAACAAAATGGATCACTCAATCTAACTAATTATCCCTTCTTCATTACTCGCCATACTAAATGCCTCTGCTCTGCCTTATCGAACACTGCAGTATGTATCACCGCCGTATGTAACACTGCTGTATGTAACTTACAGCAAATGTAATTTCATTGCAAATGTAACTTAGCTGTAATAATTAACCTCACTGTAAATGCAGCGTCGCCGAAAATGTAACTTCGCTGAAAACGTACAGTCTCTTCATCTGTTAACCGCATAGAACTTCCATGGTAATGCGGTATACAAGAATAAAGTTATTATTATTATTATTATATCCTGTATAAGTTTCCAAGTTTCCAAGTTTATTATAAGATTTGATTAATCGCCCATTCCAGGTTCTAGGCGATGTACATCATGAATTACAGAGTTAGGGTAAAAATACATATTTAGAACAACTTAAAACAAATCCAAATAACCTAAAACACATAACATGACTAAACATATACAATAGAACAATAAACATACATGAGGACAATAGGGAAGGTAATGGGAAGAAATACAATTCAATATAAAAGAAACATTTAAGGATAAAAACAGTAGGGAGAGGTGCAGAAATTTGATATGGACTGCAAAAAAGATTCAATATAAAATGTAAAAAAGTCAATTAATCACTAAAAGCATCTTTAAAAAGATATAGGCGATACCTAGTTGTGAAAGTCAAGTTTGTTACAAAGAATTACCTCTACCATTTTTTGAGTTAGACAAAGTATATCAGGTGTATTAAAAATGATCCTATTAACTAGAATCTATCATGTAGCTGACGTGGGCAATCTGAGTGTCTCTGACTCAGGAGTTCTGACTGCTGAAGGACTGATTCATTAATTGTCCTGTCTTAGTCATGAAAGAAATTATTGCAAACTGCTCTCAAGGCTAACAGCACAGGATTTATAACTCTAACCCATCAACAATAACCAGGAGCAGAAAAAGCTTTTCAGCACTGTTCCCAGATAGTAAGGGCAGACAGCAACCTATCTCAACAACCGGCTAAATCATAACAGCATATCCAGACCAAGAAGAACCCAGACCCTATTCTCCTACCCGCCACTTAAGGGAATTCAGCGCAAAAAAATGTACGATGGCCTCCTGGCGACGCAGGCAGCGAAGCAGGACCCCTCCATCCTCAACCTGCTGACAACTACAAGTGACTTTAAATCATTCCGAAAATAAATCAAAACTCTGCTTTTCAAAAAAACTATACAACCTTCTTATTCCCCCCCCTTGCTTCCTCCGCCTTCCACACAAACTACCAGCTAACCTCCTCCTTCTACTTGTATCCCCCCTCTGACCCTATCACGAAACCAACCCTAAACCTCTTCTTCCTTCCTAGTGATCCTAATTGTCCCCCTTCCTTTCTATTCAACACCCTTATTCTGTAATCCCCTTGCATCCACTATATAAGCATCCCCTGCATCTACTGTGTAATCATCCCCTAAATGGCAACTTCTTGGCAATGTCCAGCTATCTTATACTGTAAATTGTAACTTCCTGGAAATGTCTAGCTACCTTATACTGTAATTTTAACTTCCTGGAAATGTCCAGCTATCTTACACTGTAATCCGCTTAAAACTGCAAGGTACAGACGGAATAGAAGTCACTAATGTAATGTTTGAGGAAGGAGGAAGAGATCAAGTTTCCGTACTGATGATTCCCATATGTTTCCATGGCAAGATAAGGGAATCCATCAGAAAA
Source organism: Geotrypetes seraphini (assembly GCF_902459505.1). NCBI lineage: Eukaryota > Metazoa > Chordata > Amphibia > Gymnophiona > Dermophiidae > Geotrypetes > Geotrypetes seraphini. The sequence continues at coordinate 31,628,221 of NC_047101.1, read as the reverse complement.
TAGATACTTTGAATATCAAACCATGGTGCTTTCTGCAGCTGTGACTCTGTACATTAGTGGTGTAGCTAAGGGTAGGCCTGGGTGGGAACAGGCCCACTCATTCTTGGCTTGGACCCAACCAACGGCAGCACTTCACTTCCCCATCTTCCTCTCCTGCTGGTGGCCCATGTCTGCCCCTCCCTGGTGTACATTCCATTAGTGATTTCTATTCCGCCAATACCTTGCGGTTCAAGGCGGATTACATAAGATTTATCAGGAGTTACAAGAATTGTAACTTTACATAAGAATTGTCATAGGAGTTATATAAGAATTGTCGGGAACATGAGGCGATACATGTTGTATAATTAGAAACATTTTAGATTTGAAAGGGGTAGTGGGTGTGGTGGGTGGAGATTGGGAAGGAACTGGTTGTGATAAATAGGTTTTATGTATTTTTTGAAGAGTAGGGTTTTAGTTTCTTTTTTGAAGGTTTTGTAGTCTGTGGTCGAGGACAGCAAATTGGTGATTTGTCTGTCTAGTTTTGCTGCTTTGGAGGCCATTAGATTGTCATATAGTTTTCTTCGTTTGACATTTTTGGTTGGTGGGTATGTGAATAGTGAGTGGGATCTCCTGTGTCTGGTTGAGGTGGATTGAGTTAGTCGGTTGTTCCAGTAAGATGGGCTTTCTCCATTAATAGCTTTGAAAAGTAGGCAGTAAAATTTGAAGTGTATTCTTGCTTGTATTGGGAGCCAATGTGAGTCGTGGTATGCTTCTGTGATGTGGTCATATTTTTTCAATGAGTAGATGAGTCTTAAGGCTGTATTTTGTATTGTTTGTAATTGCTTTATCATGGTCGCTGGGCAAGGGAGGTATAGTATGTTGCAGTAGTCAATTAGTCCAAGGATAAGAGATTGTACCAAAAGTTGGAATTGTTTCTTGTCGAAAAATTTTCAGATTTGGCTTAAGTTTCTCATAGTCACGAATGATGCTTTTATTACTTTGTTGATTTGAGATTGCATGGTACAGCCTCTGTCAATCAGTACTTCAAGAAGTTTTAGTGTGGGTTGAATGGGATATGAGATCGAGTTTATTGCTATGTTTGTTAAGGTTGGAGTTTTGCTGTTTTCTAGGAGGATGAAATTTGTTTTGTCAGGGTTGAGTTTTAGTTTGTGTTCAGTCATCCATATTGCTACTGTTTCGAGTGTTTTGTGTATTGTGCCTGTTATGGTGGGTTCTGGGTGGTCGAAGGGGAGGAGAATGGTGATGTCATCTGCATAGCTGTATGAGGTTATACCATGTTTGTCTAGGCAAGAGCTGAGGGAGGCTATGTATAGGTTGAATAGTGTGGGAGATAGAGGTGATCCCTGGGGAACTCCACAAGGGTTGGACCTTGGTTCTGATTTTTCTTTAATTGTTTTAACCCTGTAGGTTCTGGATTGTAGGAAGCCTTTAAACCATGAGAGAACCTTGCCTGAGATTCCTATGGAGTCTAGCATTTGTAGGAGGATGTTATGGTCTACCAGATTGAAGGCTGCGGAGAGGTCTAGTTATATGAGCATGATTTTCTTGCCTGTACAGAGATGCTGTCTAGCTGTGTCCATTAGTGTTCCTAGTAGGGTCTCAGTGCTATAGTTGGTTCTGAAGCCAGACTGTGTGGGGTGGAATAAATTGTGGTTTTCTAGGTATGAGGTTAAGGTTTTGGCTACTAGGCCTTCCATTAGCTTGACGTACAATGGGATTGAGGCTATGGGTCTGTAGTTGGATGGTTGATCCGTTGTTCCTTTGGGGTCTTTTAGTATCGGAGTTATGATGATTTGGCTGAGGTCTTGGGGGAACTGTCCATCTATGAATAGAGATTGTATCCATTGTAGGAGCAGGGAGCGGAATAGTGTGCTCGAAGTTTTCAATAAGTATGGGGGACAGTGGTTGAGGTCGCAGGCTGCATGGCTGTATTTATTATATAGTTTGTTGAAGTCTGACCATTGAAATTCCATTGAACGTGATTCTGATGTTTGCGATCTTGTTTTTGAAGTATGTGGCTAAGAGAGTGGCTGAGGGAGGGGGGAGTTGCTGTTGGCTAGGTAGGGTGTGGTGTCTGTGAGAACTTTTAGTAGCTGGAATAGCTTTTTTGTATCTTGGGGTCCTTCTCCTATTTGCTTTGAATAGTAGGTCTTTTTTTTTTCTTTCAGTTTTTGTTTGTATTTTTGTACCTCAGAAGTGTCCCTAGCAGCCACAGCAACTCATTTTTGCTTCCTATGCTTCTATATGCTGCATCCCACCTGAAAGGAAACAGGAAGCTATATCAACAAGAGCAGGATGTGACAGAGGAAAACCTCTGTGGCTGGCACAGGCAGCAAAAATGAGGTGCTGCAGCTGCTGGGGACACCTGAAAGGTACTTCGGGAAAGGATGGGGGGGAGGATTAGAGAGAGGGGCAGCTACCAGTTCACAGATGGCAAGGGGGGAGAGGGCTGAGGGGAAAATTAAAATAAAACTGTATTTTTTTTTTTCTTTTAATGGATTTCCTTTCTGAATTTTTAAAATTGTAAACTGCCTTGATTCTTGTCGAAAGGCAGTCTATAAAAATTTTGTAATCCACTTAAGTATTAGGTAGGATATGTCTGTTTAATAAATTTAAAAAAAAAATGTTTATTTATCTATGGGGAGTCTTCACCAAAGAAATGAGGTTCCAGAAATGGTATTCAATGTTGATGAGCAATAGAAACTGAAACAAATCTCTGTAGATTTGTAGAAGATGTAATGGGGCAAATTGATAAATTAAACAGTAGCGAATCGCCTGGACCTGATGGTATACATCCTAGAATACTTATAGAACTGAAAAATTAATTTGCATGCAAGAAGGATCAGGAGCAATTTTGTGTATTTAATACCACATTCATACAGGTCTTACCTTTTGGGAGGGGGAAGGGGAAGACATCTTATACTGAAACTTAGCAAGTAAAATGAATAATTACTATTTTTTTAGCTTCAGTATTGCTTTGAGAATAAATGTCAGCAGATTGGACTATACAAATTTTCATCTACTGTCATTTACTATATCACTATAAATTTTAAATGTTTGTTTTGGTTAGTTTTATCTTTTGTTCATACATATGGCCTATATTATCTTGTGTTGTATTGAGATTTACATATGTATGACTTTTTCCTTTAAATATCAATAAAAATTATTGCCCCCCCCGTTTGCTTGAATTTTAAACTCAGTGGCCATGTGTGTGTTTTGTGTACAGCTACACTTACCAGCTGCGTATACACAAAAACACCTGAACTCACTGTAGCAAAGAGGCTTTTGCTGCTGTAGATTTTTGTTTTTGCCCTCGCTGCTGCTTGATTAGATCTCCAGTTCTCATGGCTCTACACTCTACTTAGGTTGTGCAGTACGCTCAGCTCTTATGTAGAGAGCTGCACGGGAATGAGGATGACGGGAATCCTGCGGAACCCGTGGGTTCCCCTTTGGGTCGCGGGGATCCCGTAGGGACGCCCCTTGGGTTGCGAGAATCCTGTGGGGACCCCCTTGTGGTCTCAGGGATCCCGTGGGGTTGGAGGCAGCTCAAGCCGAGTGGCTCGTCTTCTTTTCCTGCCCTCCTCCAGCGTGCAACACTCCCAGCATGTCACATGTAGCCAACCCTGAAGTCTTCTCCCGTCAGAGCTGACATCGGAGGGAAGGCTTTGCATCAGCCATGTGCAGCGTGGAGGGCCCACTGTTCTGCGAAGAAGTGCAGCTCTGAGAGCTACAGTCTTGTGGGAGGGGGCGGCACTGTCTATCTCGCATGGGCGCGTGGTCCGGCACTTTGGGCTCGGCAGGATCGACATGTTGCGGAACCTTCTCACTGGCCTGGTCTGACAGAAGAGAATCAAAACCACCTGGGCCCGGGCTGATGAGCTGCAGATCTATGCAGAGTGGTTGATTGACTATGGAAAGAAGGGTGACACAAATGAAAAAGCAATGAGGATGGCCAATTTGTGGCTCACAGAGAAATATTTAATCCACAAGCTCTTCAAGTTGCTGCCACCACTTTTCTCATCTCAAGATCAAAATTATATAAACATGTTTCAGATCCCTAAAAGAGAGAACTTGGACTGAGCCAAAATGGCAGTGATTGAGTTCAAAGGCAATCCGTTCCCTCCTCTCGACCAAATAACAAAAAGACATTACTCAACCAGCTCCTAAAGGGTTATCAGGAAGATTTAAAGAGTCAAAAATTATTGCAAGCGAAACCTGATAGCACACATATTGCAAAACAAAGAAACTGAAATGTAGCCTACTTCTTGATGGAGAAAGAAAAGCTTTCTCTCTGGGGGAAAAAAAAGGGAGCGGGCACACACGCACTAGGAGGAAGCGCATTGGAACATGGGAGGGGCCAAATGCAGGACACAGAAGGGAGGGAGGAAGTTTTTGCTTTTTGGACACAGAAGGCATAAACCTAGGAGAGAGGACAGAGGAAGGGAGGGAGATGCTGAGGTGGGGGAGGGAATAGAAAGGGAGAATTGTACGCAAGTGTGTTAATGAGTGGGAAAGAGAGATGGTGTACACAGGGAATGGGAGAAAGAGGAGTGAGGTATAGGGAAGAGAAAGATGAAAGGGAGAAATGTGGTGGAAAAAGAACAGTAGGACAAATTGAAAGGGATGCAAGAGGGAAGAATGTTGGACATAGTGGTGAAGGGAATGGAGGGAGAGATGTGGCATGGTGCTGGAGAGGGGTGATAGAAGGAGAAATGTTGAGCATGGGGCTGGTGGGCAGGAGTGAAAGATGATGCATGATAGAGGATTACTGCACAGGTCCTGGACCTGTTGGGCCACCGCGTGAGCGGACTGCTGGGCACGATGGACCTCAGGTCTGACCCAGCGGAGGCATTGCTTATATGTTGCTTATGGTCCGGGGGATAAGAGAGGGATAAATGCTGGACCATGGTAGCAGGAACCAATGGACAGCAACAGAAGAATTTACAGAAAATGGAAAAAAGAAACTGGGACCAACTTAATAGAAAAATAAGTCTCCAAAGGTAAAAAATGGAATTTATTGACTAAAATGTTAGCTTTGGGAAATGTATATAGCAGATGTCTTTGTATTGTGTTCAAAAGAAAAGGAAATGCATTTCTGGTTTTATTTCTACAGTGCTGAAGTACTTGCTGACCCTTGCTGTGGCTGTTGGGGATCCCCAAGCACCGCCAGCTGAGGACCTCCTCTAGAGATGGCCAGAACTCCCCTCCACCAAGTACAGCAGTCATTGGCAGCATCCATGAGCCACTGAGGTGCCAGCATCTGTGACCCAGGGATGCTACTGCTGCCAACTGCAGAGGAAGTCCTCAGCTGACAGCTTGGGGGTCCTCATCTGTTGAGTATTTATATTTTATATTTACATTAGAGGTTCTGGTAGAAACCCATTTACAAAGTATGTATTCTTCCCAATTAATATTTCCAAATTAATAAAGTGTCTTTGCTTATTTGTAAATGGGTTTCTACCAGAGCTTTAATTCAATACATTATGTTACATTACATTAGTGATTTCTATTCTGCCATTACCTTGCGGTTCAAGGTGGATTACGTAAGAATTGTCATGATATTAAGAAGTACATAAGTAATAGTCTGAACATTTTCTAATTTGCTAAGGAGTAGATAGTATTGCAGGAGAAGCTTGGGACAAATCTGGTTGTGTTATATTGGTTTTATGTATTTTTTGAAGAGCAGGGTTTTTGTTTCTTTTTTGAAGGTTTTGCGGTTGAAATCAGCAGATTGGTGAGTTGTCTGTCCAGTTTCGCTGCTCTGGTGGCCAGTAGGTTGTCATACAATTTTCTTTGTTTGACATTTTTGTTTGGGGGTGTGTGGGTTCCGTGTCTGGTTGAGGTGGATTGAATTAGTCTATTGTTCCAGTAGGTTGGGCTGTTTCCATTTATAGCTTTAAATCAGTGGTCTCAAACTCAAACCCTTTGCAGGGCCACATTTTGGGTTTCTAGGTACTTGGAGGGCCTCAGAAAAAATAGTTAATGTCTTATTAAAGAAATGACAATTTTGCATGACATAAAACTCTTTATCTATATAATAAAACTGTAGGCGGCGCATGCGCATTCTTATCGGCGTGCTTCCATGATCTGTATGTCCGTGACCGCCAAGAGTGCAGCATGCCCCGCGCTTACTACGGCACCACGCGCAGCTGAGTTCGACACGGCGGTTTCCCCAGATAGGGGAAGTCGAACAACTCACTCCCGACGCGCAGCTGAGTTCGGCACGGCGGTTTCCCCAAATAGGGGAAGTTGAAAAACTCACTTCCGGCTCTCCTCAGCACGGCGGTTTCCCCAGATAGGGGAAGCCGAACAGCTCACTCCCGCCTCATGGTCCTGCCGCCGCTCCTGTTCACAGCGGCCTGCATGTCAACGACTCCCCCCCCCCATCCTCCCGCAACAGCCGCTACCGCTCATGTTCAAAGCGGCCTGCTGAGGTTCACGGCCGGCTGTAGCGAACCTCTCAGGCCGCTCTCCACATGGTAGCACGTTCCCTCTGACGCGATCGCGTCAGAGGGAACATGCTACTGAGGTGGACAGCGGCCTGCGAGGTTCGCTACAGCCGGCCGCGAACCTCAGCAGGCCGCTTTAAATAGGAGTGGCAGCGGTGGCAGAAACCATGGATGCAGGGAGGGGAAGAGGAAAAAGAAGGGCATGGAGCAGACAGGAAAGGGGGCTGTTTTGGTGGGAGGGTTGTGATGAGTGCAGACAGCAATCATGGGGGGAGGGAAGAAAGGGACCATGGAGCAGGTAAGCATTGCAGAATAGGGGGAGAGGGAAAGGGGCTGCTTTGGGGGGAAGGGTGTGCTGGGGGCAGACAGCAATCAGGTGGGGGAGGAACAGAAGGGGCCACGGAGCAGGTAGGCATTGCAGAACAGGGGGAGAGGGAAAGAGGGCTATTTTGACAAGCAGGGGGGCCAGGGAAACAGATAGAAAGAAAGACGGACAGACAGAGGACCAGGGAGACACACAGACACAAAGAATGACAGACAGACAGCGTCCAAGGAGAGAGAGACAAATAAAAAAAACAACAAAAAAACATACAGACATCTACTCTGGGCGGTGGGAGGAAGGCAGTATGGAGTGCTGCTGGAAGTGGCTGCTGGGAGGAGGGCTTTGAGCCGCAGAAGACTGTCCACAAAGCCCCTGAGTTGGGCCAACCTCTCCTTCCTCACCGATGCTTAAAAAATTGCAGGCCCCGCTCCCTCTCGCGCTCTGAGCACTCACGATTGGCTGAAGGGTGTCGTGCCGATGCTGCAGGTACAGGGGGATGCTTTTGTTGGAGAGGTTTGCTGGGGGCCAGACAGCTTTGCTCGGAGGGGGGGGGGGGAAGGGGAAGACAGAAGGGGGCCATGGAGAGACAGTCAGGGAGAGGGGAAGGGGTATGCTGGGGGCAGACAACTTTGCTCTGGGGGGGTGGGGCAATGATACAAGGACACAGACACAAAGAATGACACACAGGGGGCCAGTGAGACAAACAGAAAGGAAGACATTCAGGCAGCGTCCAAGGAGAGACAGCCAGTGTCCAAGGAGAGAAAAACAAATAAACATAGACAGACAGACAGCGGTCAAAGGGAGAGAGAGAAAGAAAGAAAAACAGACACACACATCTATTCTAGCACCCGTTAATCTAACGGGCTTAAACACTAGTAGTTTATAAATCTTTCCTTTTGGCTAAGTCTTAATAATAATATTGTAATTTATAGCTTAAGAGACATATGATGAAGAACCTGCTTTATTTTACTTTTGTGATTATGCTAAACATACCTAGGGCCTCAAAATAGTACCTGCAGGCCGCATGTGGCCCCCGGGCAGCGTGTTTGAGACCACTGCTTTAAATATAGTAGCATAATTAAATGAAATAACTACTTCTGAAGTTTATAGGGATGGGCGGGGACGAGTTTGATTTCTGTCCCTTGCACCTCTCTACGCTTATTTGCAGATGATAGACATGTTCCCACTCCTTTTACCACCATGCATTTAATTTGCATGTTTGTGGTGAGCATTACCCAATAAAACTACAGTACATTGCTTTGTAACCTGGCGTTTTACAATGTTCTGTGCCATCAGCCCCAGTGTGAGTTTTTTTTTTGATCTGTCTTCCAGCCCTCTGTCTTTGATTGCAAACCTCGTTCTGGTGCTCCAACAATCTTTCTCTCCGTGTGTTCCAAGTCCCTTTTAATTAATCCAAGCCTCATTTTGGTGCTCCAGTAGCATCTCTTGCGTGTGTTCCAAGCCTCATTCTAGTGTTGCCACCTACGCTCCAACAATCTTTCTCTCCGTGTGTTCCAAGTCCCTTTTAATTAATCCAAGCCTCATTTTGGTGCTCCAGTAGCATCTCTTGCGTGTGTTCCAAGCCTCATTCTAGCCTTGCCACCTACGCTCCAATAATCTTTCTCTCCGTGTGTTCCAAGTCGTAATTAATCCAAGCCTCATTTTGGTGCTCCAGTAGCATCTCTTGCGTGTGTTCCAAGCCTCCCTCTGGTAGTGCCACCTACTTCTTGTAGCAGGTTTCAGAGTTTCAGTGTTTTAGAGCTACTAAACCCAATGCAATTGTCATTTTTCAGGCAGACACTTGTGAAGGAAGCAGTGAAGTGAGAGTTTAGCGCAGGGAGCCCTGGGTGCACACTTCACCTGTGTCAGTAGGATCTCTCAGTAAGTGTCTGGCAGGCTCACTGCGGCCTCCCTAAGAAGTCTTGTCTGTTTATTCTTTGATGCTGTTTTGGGGGAGAGAAACACTCCTTGATTCAAAGGTAATCGTGCTGTTTCTTTTTCTTGGAAAAAAAGACACCTCTCTTGGTTTAAAGTAACATTTTGTTTGTTGTGAATAGAGCCAAAACGCAGCACATGCACACCTATTATTTTTTGTAAATGGTGTTTGGGGTTTGGCATTACAACAACCTCTGGAAAGTTTACAAAACAAATACGTTTGTAGGAAATGGCTCTTTAGCTTTACAAAGCACTAACACATCGCAGCCTTGAGGTGCACCTGCTCTTTAGTGTGATACTGTCATGTCATGTTGGCACTTAGAAAAAGCAAAACAAAAACCGAATCTAATCTACAGTTCTCCAGTTAGTTGCTGCCTATACTGCAGTTTAATATCTTAACCTGCATAAAATTGCTCACTAACAAGATCTCATAAGTAGATTAAAAATATGAAACATATGGGTCACTCATCTTTGCCTACCAAAGCTGAACCATTTACACACAACATAGTTCAGACTAAGTAGCAAAGGTGTGCATGAGTTTATTAGAGGCTCCAATCATAGGGTCCCTTCATTTGAACAGTATGCTGTGATTGCATGATAAGTTTAAACACATCCTTGCAAAACTCTTAGGATTAAACCACACTATCATAAAACTTGGGAAGTCCTATTTAAGATAGTGACAAGACTCTGGCTTAATTTGAAAGCTTCATACTGTGTATTGTTGCTTCACACAGTGACCTGTATTTTTCATATTTTTAGTTTAAACTGCAATGTAAGCAACACCTAACAGGAGAACTTTAGGTCAGATTTGCGCTTTTTTTTTTTTTTCTTAACTGCTGAATGACATGAGGTGTACTGCAATACTTTCATTCAGTGTTTTGTAAAGGTAATGAGCAGTTCCATAAAGATTTATGCATTTTTTTAACTTTTCCATTTTGTGGAAAGACATCTTTTAGTATTTTTCAGTAGACAGGTGTGCAGCCCATTGAATTGTTTTGATATTTTACTTTGGCTTTTATTTCATAATGTTAAGAGTTATGATGAAGATGGACATATTTAGAACGGAAGTTGTATTTATCATGAAAGTAAGTTATTTATTATGTTGGGTTTTTGGGTGTCAAGATTGTTAGGCTATTTTGGGGCTACTTTTTAGTATGAGTTGGCTAGAAAAGTTTTCACTATCTAGCAATTCTACTCCTGGAACTGGGTAACTTGACATCTCTGTTACAACCTATGAAGTCCAGAAACAACTCTCTTTAGCACATGCAAAGCATTCTTAATAAATCTGAGAGATCCTATAGAGTTAGTGTTCATTACTGTTGTCAGGGTGTGTACACAATCTGTTTAGGGAGGCTGTTCTTTGCCCCTCACTGTCAACTGCTTCTGCTATCTTTCTGAGGTGCACTTTTTCACACTGCCCACTTCAGCTCAAGAAAACATTCTCTTCTTTCATCAAGTCTCATTGGTTGTTTCTACCTGTACCTTTATGTAGAACTAGCATCCTGGTTAGTTTCCAGTACTTCTGAGTTTGCCCTGTGGTGGTTCTTTTGCAGTTTGTGCTGCCTTTCTGTGCCATCACCACTGTTTCTCCCTCTGCTTCAGTTGGTGCTTAATGTTGCCAATACAGCCACTTCTGGATTTACTTGCAGTTCATTTGGAAACACATTGGGGGACATTTTTGAAAAGATGTCCAAGTCAGAGTAGACAATATAATGCATTCAGGAAGCATTTAACAGTGGGGAAGGAAATGCCACAGGTTTAGCTTTAAAAGTGGAGAAAAGACCTCAGTGTCACGGTAGATTAAATAAAAAAAACTCAATCCTCGGACAAAGCAGCTTCAAAAATAATTTTGAAGAGGCAGACCCATCCTTGGTCTAGAACAGCTCCACTCTATATAATTGTTCCTTACTTGAGTGAAAATATTGATTATATAAATAGCATAATAATTCTTAATAGCTATAAAATATTAGTCTTCACAAAACTCAAAGCAAAGAAAGAAACAAAAACTTATCTGCAGCAGGAATTTCTTCCACAAGATGTGTAAGCAGGGTGCAGAAAAGAGGTGTTCACAAAGGGTCCGAATGTGTTCAAATCCAGACGATACTCATCAACGGTCCCCGTTCTGCAAACTCCCAACAGGGCCCCTGTGTCACTATCTTAAGCTTCGTCAGGGGAATAAGCTGTAACAACAAAAGATCGACATTTATTTAGGTACAGTAGGTACATTTCTGTTTCTGGAAGGCTCACAATAATATATATATATATATATATATATAAAAAGTTAACATAGTATATGAACCTGGATCCCTTGGTTTAATGACTGCTGTCACTGAGCCACTGGATTTCACAAATCCAAAGCTGATTCCTTTTTCTCTTTTCTTCATGTGAGCTCTCTCTACCTCTTGGCCAGCTTACCTATGGGCCAGTGACATCACAAGCTCAGGCGTTTGGCTCCCTTTATCGATGGTGCCCTGGGCCAGAGCCTCACATGATCCATAGGTTAAGCCAGTCCTGTAAAAAGGAATGGAAGGGTAGAGATACAGGTTGATAATTAAAAAGGCTGATCCCTCTATCAACTGAGGCAAGTTTTAATTCAGAGGGAACCAGACCTTTTCACAAACTAGTTCTATCTATGACATAAAGATAGGATCCAAAGGAGAGGTAGAAGAACGTATCTTAGAGATTAGCTTAGACAGGGAAGGGTGAATGTAGATAGGTAACCAGGGGTAGGAATGCCTTCAAAGTAGGGCTGGAAACTCACCTCAGAGAAAGGAGGTCAGGCAGAGAAGCCTAAAAATTTAGAACAGGGGTGCCCAAAATGTCGATTGTGATCTACCAGTCGACCGCAAAGGCAACGCCGGTAGATTGCAGAGCCAACATTCTCCCTAGCATTCCCCCAGTCACTGTCTCACCTTTAAAGTAGTGGAATTACGTCAGCCTGCAGAGCGAACGTAGCAAACTGCCGTTATCCTCTCTAGCACATTCCCTCTGCCGCTGTCCTGTCCCCGACGTCAGAGGTGGTGCGGGACCACAGCAGAGGGAACGTGCTACAGAAGCCTACGGCAGCCTGCTACGTTCACTCTGCAGGCTGCCAAATGAACTTTCAACTGTGGTAGGCCCAGAGGGAAAAATGGAGGTGAGGGATCCTGTCTAAGGGGAGCAGCTCGATGATCTAGTCTGAGGGAAGCAGCGGAGATAAGGCCCCGCACGTCAGGGTAAAATTTTGCCCGTCACGAGGGCCCCGTCGGGAGGGGGATTGCCTTAGAGACGCTGGATCAGGGAGGAGGAGGGAGAGAAGAGACAAAAGGACCTTGAGGAGGGGCGGGAAAGCAGCCTTGAACCAAAAGGGAGTGGGAAGACAAGGCAGATAAGGCAGATCCTGGACTACTAGATGGGTTAGAGAGGTTGAAACATTCTGAACCAAGGAGAGAGAAATGCCAGGCCCTGGGGAGGGGGAAGCCAAAGAGAGTGAGAGAGACAAAGACCTGGACCAAAGGTGGGAGGACTTAAAATGTTAGCAGAAGGAAGATAGAGAGAGGGAGAAACCTGAAACAGAGGAGGCAGAAGAGAGGGGGGCAGATGTTGGACTATGGGAGGTGCAGACAGAAGAGACAGAGGAGGAGAGACCCTGAGGAAGAACAGAGAGATGCAAGATCAGAACAGAGGAGAGGTGGAGGAGAGAGGAAGAAAAGCTGGACTTCTGGAAGGACAGAGAGAGATGTTGGTTGGGGAATGGAATGAGATCTGGAGGACATCTTGACTATTGCAATTCTCTCTACAATGGAATCCCTCAAAAAGAATTACGATGCCTACAGCTTATTCAAAACACGGCAATAAAACTTATTTATAAGTTAGGGAAATATGATCATGTCACTCCTCTTCCGAAAGAAGCCCATTGGCTACCTATCACACACCGCATTACCTACAAAACCCTCATGTTGGTCTTTAAAATCAAATCTTCCCGTCAACCACCTTTCCTCGATAAACTTCTTATCCCTTTCAGCCCCTCTTGGACTCTTAGATCACCTGATCAGAACCTACTATCCGTCCCTTCAATTAAGGAATTCTATTACACCAGGAAATCTAATTTCTCTGTAGTCGCTCCCACTTTATGGAATGCTCTGCCATCCCAAGTTCGTCATGAAAAACTAATCGATAAATTCAAGACAAAACTAAAAACATTTTTATTTCAAGATGCATTTTACTGCTCTTGAACCTTTCATCATCAAGTCAGCCAACCGCTTTCAAGAAGCGATCCCATCCCTAATGTCTTATCCCCTTCCTTTCCTTTTCCCTTCAACCCTTTTTTATTTTTCCCCTTTCTCTTTTCTCTTCACCACTAATAATGTACTCTTACTCCCCCTCCCCTCTTTTCTAACCTCACCATCGCGTTTTTTTACAAGTATTACTTTTTATAAGCATTACTCCTATTCTTATTTTATCATTTTATTGTAAACCGACTAGATACCAGTTGATGGTCGGTATATTAAAAATTAATAAAATTGAAGAGGTGCACTCGGTATATATATAAATAAATATGGGGCTCTTTTACTAAGGCACTTAGCTAGCGCACCATAGTAAAAGAGGGGGGGGTATATGTTTAGTATTTTTATTGTTGGTAGATCATTTTGACTTGGTCATTTTAAAAGTAGCTCGCAAGTCAAAAAAGTGTGGGCACTCCTGATTGAGAACCTTGTTGCTGAAAATGACTGCAAATTGGTCTGCAGTCATGGAAGTATCCTGCAACAGGGGAATGGATTTTGTCCTAAGAACATGGGTCCATCTTGCTCAGTATCCTCCTTCCAACCGTGGTCACAAGTACCTGTCAGAATCCCAAATAGTAGCAAGATTCCATCTTACTGATCCTAGAACAAGCAGTGGCTAACCCTGTGTCTTTCGCAATCGCTAACTATGGACTTTTCCTCCATGAACTTGTGCAAATCTTTTTTTAAACCCAGATAAACAAACTGCTGGAACCACATCCAGAGCTTAACTATTTGTTGAGTGTAAAAATATTTCCTCTTGTTTGTTTTAAAGATATTTCCATGTCATTTCATACTTTTTGAAAGAGTAAAAAAATTGATTCACTTTTCCCGTTCTACACCACTCTATCCTATCCCTCTCCCCCCCCCCTTTAGCTGTCTCTTTTCCAAGCTGAGAGCCATAACCTTTTAGCCTTTTCACATATGAGATGAGTTCCATCCCCTTTATCATTTTGGTCACCTTTCTTTGAGCCTTTTCTAATTCCACTATATATTTTTTTGAGATATGTATTATGAAGTGATACAGATGCATTATAATATTTTCCATCCCTTTCCTAATAATTCCTAGCATCTTGTTTGGATTTTTTGTCCACTGCCACAATACTCTGGGTAGAAGATTTCAGTGTATGGTCTACGATGACCCACTGGATTTTTTTCTTGGGTGCTGATTTCTGTTGGGGAACCCAGTATCGAATAACTATGATTTAGTCTATTCTTACCAATGTGCATTACTCTTCATTTTTCCACATTAAATTTCATCTGCCAAGAAATAGAAGAAGAGAAAAGTATAATTCAAAGTATACCAATTAAATACAAATAAAGAACTCCCTCCTGTTGTATTAAAGAATTATATATGACCCCTTTACAGAGCTCACCGTCCAGTCATTGCATATGTTTTCTCAATCAATATCTGAAACATATTTTGTTATTTTTTTCTACTTTCTTTGTTCTTTATTACTTGAGTCACGGTATTTACTTTATTACTTAAATCACTGTTTTATCACTATTTGTGCAAGAGATGAAATTCAGGGGTCTCAACGTGGCCCCGTTTCGGAATCTGCTTCAGGAAACCCAATGTGGAAATTCCAAATCGTTTACTGGCAGTGAGAACTGCCGACAGAGAGATTTGCAGCAACTCTACATATCAGTAAACATAAAAAGGGGGGTTGCTGTGCGGGTGCTCTCAAACTGCATTGCAACCCCAACATTTAACTAGTACGGGCATGTAGGAGGTAGAAAACTCAATTCATACACACCACTCCTAATAGCTGATAAGTGCTTGCACGGAGGCGTCTTGAGCATAACTGACAAAAGATGCGCCGCCACAAACTCACTTGAAATAGTCACGTGGGGTGACATCCGATTGTGATGACGTCATTTATTTATTTCAATTTCTAGCCAGTCCTCCCTGGAGCTCAGAATGGGTTACATCAGGACATTCACAATGCAGACGTTATACAAAAGTGGGGACATGTCAGGTCTTAGGGAAGTGGGTGCGATGGGAGAAAATTGTTGAAATTTCACAGAGACTAAGTTTGAGATTGGACAAGGGCACAAAGGTGGGTTACAGAAAGGGGAAGGCAGTCTGTCTGAGTCTGTTTAGATGAAAGGAATGGTCTTTGCTGCTTGTCGCAGTTCAGCTGAAAAGTATGATCTTCAGTGCTCTCCGGAACGTCATCAGTGAATTCTGAGATCTTATCTGATTAGGTAACTGGTTCCAGAGCTGAGGGATGAAATGACTGTGTGAGCGTTTCCGGGCCGTTTCCATCTGGAGGGATTTTCCATGGGGGAAGCGCCTTCATCTTGAGCGAAGGGAGCGATTGGGGGTGTACTGGTGTAGTTTGGAAGCTATGTATGTAGAGGTTATGTTGTGGAATCTTTTGTGAGCAATTACTAGAGCTTTGAAGATGCAGCGTTTCCTGATAGGTAGCCAATGTTCTGCTTGGAGAGGTGGGGTCACGGTAGTTGAGGCCGTATAGGAGTCGGATTGCTGCATTTTGGACCTGCTGAAACCGTTTGAGTTCCTTTGTGGTGATGCCGTTGAAAACAGAGTTGCAATAGTCTAGTCTAGAAAGTACAAGGCATACTCAGCTAATGCTGAGTATGTATTGTTAAGGATACAGCGAACTGAAAAAATACCTGTCTGTCAAAATATTATTTAACGGCATGGAGAAATTGTCAAAACAGATGGTGCTTCTGATGACAAGAGTGGCTAGAGAAACACTAACCACTCAATTTCATTAGAGTCCATTTGGATGGAGAGTGTTCAGAGCATGAATCCACCGCTGTTCTTTCTGCCACTATATGTGTGCTGTGTCACCCCCTCTCACACTGACAACAGTGTCTAATATCAAATACCACAATTCTTCAACCTCATATGATTCTGTTAACCAGTGGGCTACCAGTGGTGCTTCTTGTGTAGCTGATTGGATCCTGCTCATATGTTCCCCAATCCGGATTTTAATACTTCTGGTAGTACACCCCACATAATACAAGGCACAGGGGCATCGAATAGGCCTACAGGAGAGCTTCTTTAATACCTATTTGGGAAGTTGTATTTGCTGCAAAGGCATACTGTATATACATATTGAACAGTGGCCACAAGTGCTATGTCAGTGTGAGAGGGGATGACATAGGCCACATAATGTGGCAGAAAGTACAACGGTGGAGTCATGCTCTGAACACTTAACGATGATTATCTCATTACGTAGCTAACGCTGAGATAAGAACTGAAATGTTTATCCTGCTAGTGCTGGTGTTAGACATGGGTAGGGCCCAGGAAATTTGGGAGGGGACCTTAAAGCCCTCTATTGGCCCATGCCATCTTCAGCTTTAAGCAGGCTTAGGGCTTTCTCTAGCCAGGGGGCATTTGCCCTAATTCCCTCCTGGGCCTAACACCATCCCTGGCATGTGTGATCTTCATATTTTGCACAGTGTAGGAGCAGACACACGGGCAACCCTGTATTCATTCTCAAAACCAAGGCTGGACAGCCAAGCCAAAAGATGAGCAGCAGTTGGCTAGACAGTGATGAGGAGTGCCCTGGATGCCTCTCTCCCCGAGAAGGGTTGACCATAGTATATCATCTAGACTGGTTTGACAAAGATGAAGAAGGTTGAATTTTACTTGCCTTGCCTTGTAAGTTTCTTTCCTCAAGTCCTGTCAGCTCAATCTAAAACTTAACCCAGAAGTCCAGGATTAGCCCAGGACAACAAAATGAGGTTGTGCAAAGGCAAGGCTATTTGACAGGAGGGTAGAAAATGAGTGCTTCTGGGAGGGGTCATGAAAGGTAGAGGAGTTTGATTCAGGTGCAGTGGTTGCATCTCTACTATAGCAGCTTGTAGGGAAGGCAAACAGTTTGGCTTTGTTGAATGGAGGGATAACCTTCACTCATTTGGACTGGTATAGCAGGATTCAAGGAAAGAAAAATGATCAGAGAAGCATAACCACTTGGGATAAAGAAATTAAATCCATCCGTTAGTTTCTTAGACAGATTTTCAGCCACTACACCAGGCAAAGTCAAAGCTAGGTCTTAGAGCATGAAATGTGTAGCCAGCTTAGTGACCGAGCTGGATAAACCTGTTATGATTTGCTTGTTTTGCATATATTAGACCCTTAACATTGTGCATGTGGCATTCCTGCTGTTTGCAGGAGGCAGCCGGTTTCTTGGTTGTTAGTTTTGTTTTTGTTATTCTATACAAAGGAATTCATGACTCAAAAAGCACTCTAATATGAATCAGGCTGTCTGTGGAGCCCTATAATTACATTATAGGCCTTTTGTTCAACTTAGGTCTGGTACAGAACATCTTAGCTTTGTTTTGTCATTTAATTCCAGTGAATGTCAATAATCATAATTCAATTATAGAAATGCTTGGGGAGTCTTATAAAGATTTCTAAAGTAGAATTAAGAGTATTTAGTCAAGTAGGAGAGAGATAGGAACACACATAGATGCTGATATTCTGAAATATTAATTTAACTAGGACACACAGACGCCCACCGCTGGACCACCAGGACTTACGGCATCGGGAGGGAAGGGGGACAGGGTGCAGAGCCTGGCAAGGCACTGCACTGCACTTGAATATTAAACCCCCCCCCCTCCCGGTTTATATTCAGGTCAACCTTTTTTCAAGGAAAAAAGGTTACCTTGGTTTATATTCGAGTTTATATGGTAGGTGCCTAACTTTTTAATCTAATCTTATCTTCCATTTGTGAGTCGCACATACCTATACAGGCTCAAGGCGACAGATCAAAGAGGAAGGGGGCATGGAGAAGAAAGAGGAGGGACCTAGAAGCGCTCTATAGAATTGAAGACAGTTAATTGTCAAAGAGGTGAGTCTTCAGGTTTTTTCTGAATGTGGTGTAGTTTGTTCCTTTCCTGATGGTTTCTGGTAGACCATTCCAGGTTTTTACACCCAGATAAAGCGCCCTTTAGAGAATCTGGCCCTAGAGCCACTGAATATTTCCTCTGTTCAGCTTTTCATCTCTTTCCCTCACCCCAGTCCCCCACTCCCATCTCTCTCTCTTTCCACAGCCTCTCATTCTTTCAGTAAAATCTTCCCTTTCTCTCTTCCCCGAATCCAGAATCGCTAACCTTCTCTCCTCCCCTACATTACCTTTTATCCGTTACCCTTTGTCTTTTTCCCTCTTTCCCTAACAACTATTGTCCTGTCTCTCTTACATTTACTTCTCTCCTTCCCCAGCATCTCCTTCATCCTATTTTTCTTCTACCTTCTCCCCATTATCTGTCTGGGTTCCCCTGCATATGCCCATTCTTCTTTCCCTTCCCCTCCTCCCCTTCTCTCACCACTGATACCTCCTTGGACCCATCTCCAAGCCCCAACTCCTGCCTCCCACTTACCCCCATGTCAGCTCTCAGCCCCCTTTTCCCACCCCCAGCATTAGACTGGTCTCATCACTTCCCCCTTCTCCTACCTGTCCAGCACCACTATATTTGCTCCAGAGTGAGAAGCTCCTTTTTTCACAGTGACATGAAGGAAAAAACTGATCTGGAACCCATAAGAAGTCAAACTTGCATAAGCAGCAGTATTTGCTAGAGACATATTCTAAAGCTTTATTGTAAAACTAGTCTTTAAGCCCGTTAAGGGCAGTAGAAGGGCCCGAAGCAGCGTGTGAAGACTGTTGCACACGCTGCTTAAATCGCCAGTCGGGCCCGCGGTAAGGGAAGAGGGGGGGCGGCAAATGAGGTGAGAGGGAGCATTAGAGGTGGATTGGCAGCCGCCAGAGCTCCCAACTTTGTTTCTTTAGGCAGCCCCGGTTGTTTCCTTTGATTCAGTGTTCATTAGGGTTCGCCGGTCGCCGCACCGTGAGAGCCGGGTGAGAGCTGCTACCCTCAGCTGTTTTTTTTTTGTTTTTGGTTTTGTAGTTGAAAGTCTTCGCCGCAATTAGGGTTCGCCGGCCACCAGCGCTCAGCCGCACCGTGAGAGCCGGGTGAGAGCGGTGACCTCCAGTTGTGTATTTTTATTTTTAGTTGAAAGCCGCCGCCGCCGCAGCTCCTCTCTTGATCCTGGTGCAGTTTGAGAGAGGAGCCGGTACCATACAGTGAGAGCCGGGGGTGAGGAAGGCCGCGGCAGCTGTGTAACTTTTTTTTTTAATTTGAAAGCCGCAGCCGGGGCCGCGCATGCGCACTCTCATATCCGCGACGGATCAGGGAACACGACTTTTGAATGCACATGCGCGGCCTAGCATTTTATTATATTAGATTATTATTGTAACCTGCACAGAACTGGTAGATGTAGTGGGTAAATAAATACATTTTTAACCCTTTAACTGGCAGATGGTGAAACGACTGCTATATGTAACTTGATGTTGAACGAGAGCACAGGGCCAAGTAAATAGGCATTTGGAGATGCAGATCTCCCATAAGAGCCATAAAGCTTCTGAGCAGCAATGCCAAATACAGGTTGTTTCAGGGAGCACTTTAGCTTGTGCTGGTGATGTCACTGACAGAATTCGGTTTTCTCTACCTCCACCTGCTGGTAGAAAGGAATAACACCCACTGGTTCAGAACAGTGCTGCTGACTAAAGAAAAGCCTGAAAAGACTAAAAAAAAAGCAAACCTGAGATAAGACATCATTTCTCCTTAAATGTGCAATCCTAGTTTTAAATTAGATCTCTTTCATAAACAGCGTGCATGCTTCCAACTCTCTATGTGCCTCTTGCGATGGGCCATTTATGGGTTTGGAAATGGACCAGGCCGGGGAGGGGGGGGGGAGAGCTGGGGGACTGCTGCAGCTGCTTCGAATGGCAACCATATGCACCGTATATGAAAGAGATCTAATTTAAAACTAGGCTTGCACATTTAAGGACGTAATAGGGCAGAGTACGGTAACAGGGTTTAAGAAAGGATTGGACAACTTCTTGCTGGAGAAGGGGATAGGGGGTATAGATAGAGGATTACTACACAGGTCTAGGACTTGTTGGGCCGCTGCGAGAGCGGACTGCTGGGCACGATGGACCTCAGGTCTGACCCAACAGAGGCATTGCTTATGTTCTTATGTTATGTCTTATCTCAGGTTTGTTTGTTTTTTAGTCAGCATAACTGTTTATTAAAATTTGATATTCCGCCAAATTTTGCAAAAGTTTTCAGCAGATTACATTCAAATTAAATAAATAGAAACTTAAAAAGAACTCCATAATATAAAGAAAAGACCTAGACTCATCATTCATATCTAAGATACATTCAAATCCATCTACACAATAAAATAAAATAAATTAAGTAGTAGGTTAATTGCCTGTGAACCTCTTGAATTAATATATGTGATAATTCGGAAAGGACTCGATACCAAATACCAGCAGATAATGAATATTGAATGAAGCTGCAATTTTAGGAAGTTTACTGGATTTAATGTTTGTATTATGTTGTATGTTTTTAGTTAGATTTTGATGGAATATAAGCTTTTTAAATTAAATAAATAAATACAAGTTTTCAGGGATTGTTATCTTAACATTTGTGGTATCTTACTATTAAAAACCAATGGTGACAGTGTTTCTGATGAAGGTAGTCAGGAGCAAGGATTCTTCTACATTGCAATAATCTCTTATGGACAAGAGACACTTGTTGACATCCTCTGAGGGATGGTGTATGAATTTGCTTTTCTTTTTCTTTCAGACTGCCTATAATGAATCTCTGTGCATACCTGGAATGTGGGACTGTCAAATGGAAACTAATCTTGCTCCTTTCAGCCTTTCTCTTCCGTTCCTGCTTGAGTGACCAAATCCCTGTAAGTGATTTTGGTCACTGATGAGAACAGGGTTCTGTTTGTTTTGCTATTTGCTCATGACTAAGGGGGCCTTTTACTAAGCGCTAGCATGTACTTAACGCAGCTTAAAAGGGCTTACAGCGGAGTGCATCCTGTGCTAAAAAAATAGTTTTTGATTTTGTCCAGGGCTATGTCTGGTGGGGCAGAGGGTGGGCATGCTACATTTACTGCACGCTGATTGTTGTGTGATCCCTTACCTCTTATTTGTGTGGGGGTCTTGCAAGGCGCTTGCAAATTATTCTGAAACCCCACCCCCCAATAGTATCCTCAGACCCCTCTCTCCAACTCCAGACTCCCCCACCTACCTCCTCCCTGGTGGCACCAATTCAAACCCCATCCCCCAATGGTATCCTCAGACCCCTCTCTCCAGCTCCAGACTCCCCCACCTACCTCCTCCCTGGTGGCACCAATTCAAACCCCATCCCCCAATGGTATCCTCAGACCCCTCTCTCCAGGTCCAGACTCCCCCACCTACCTCCTCCCTGGTGGCACCAATTCAAACCCCATCCCCCAATGGTATCCTCAGACCCCTCTCTCCAGCTCCAGACTCCCCCACCTACCTCCTCCCTGGTGGCACCAATTCAAACCCCATCCCCCAATGGTATCCTCAGACCCCTCTCTCCAGCTCCTGACTCCCCCACCTACCTCCTCCCCGGTGGCACCAATTCAAACCCCACCCCCCAATGGTATCCTCAGACCCCTCTCTCCAGCTCCTGACTCCCCCACCTACCTCCTCCCCGGTGGCACCAATTCAAACCCCACCCCCCAATGGTATCCTCAGACCCCTCTCTCCAGCTCCTGACTCCCCCACCTACCTCCTCCCCGGTGGCACCAATAAAGATCATTGAGAATGCAAAAAAATTTGATCATGTTACTCCACATTTAATAAAAGTTCATTGGCTCCCAGTAACACGCAGAATTACATATAAAATTCTACTTTTGACATTTAAAACACACAATACAAATCTTCTGGAATTCTTAAACAGACTTTTGATCCCTTATACCCAGGCTAGAACCCTGAGATCTAATGGCCAACATCTTTTACACATCCCATCAATACGCCAGTTTAGCATGCATCGATCATCAGTCTTTTCCATTACAGCTCCCATGCTCTGGAACGCTATGCCTGCAGATCTACGAGAAGAATCATCTTTGGAACGATTTAAAACGAAAACATTTTTATTTAAAGACGCTTTCGACCTTTAAGCTAACATACTCACATTTACTTTTCTTCTCTTTATTATGATTATTACTTACAGAAGGGTCCCATCCAATTGTTCTTCCCTTTATTGTCTTTCTTTTCTATAGGCTATGTAGTTCTACCCCTGTTCCCTAGTGTACCAGTATGTTAGTTAGGGGTTTTTGTTTTTTTTTAAATTAATTAATTTGTTACAAATTATATAACAAATAATATCAATTACAGCCATCAGCATAAAAAATGCTCAAGTATGTTAGTTTGTTATATTGTTCGTGTCCCCTAGATTTTACTTTTTAATGTAAAATTACTTGTATTCTGCTTAGAAATTTGATAAGCAGAATATAAAATTTTTAATAAAACTTGAAAACTTAGGGCTCATTTTATCAAGCCGCGCTAGTGGTTTAACGCACGCTAAACCGCCGGCCTCGCTAGCCACTACCAGCGCGGGGGTTAATGCTCTTACTCTGCAACATTTTCGTGAGCTAGAAGTGATGGAAGCTGTTCTACTTGTGGAGCAAAGGTTTGGAAGTTATTCCATTTATTTCATGGCCCCAAAGAAGGGTGGCTCCTTTCGGCCCATTTTCTCACTTTCTTTCCCATCTTCGCTTTTGTCACGTCCAGTCATCAGTGCATCCGAGTTCATCCCAACCTGGATGTCTGGCTAATTCAGGCCGATTCAAAATGGAGGCCAGTTTGGCTACTTCTCAGGTCATTTCTCTCCTGGAGACCCTGGGTTGAGTTGTGAATCCGGTCAAGAGTCACCTAGTTCCCTCGCAAATTTTGGAGTACCTGGGTGTCTGCTTCAACACTGCTCAGAGGATGATTTTCCTTCTGGAGGACCAAGTAGAGAAACTTCAGATGCAGAACAGATTGTGTGATCTGGTGGCCCCAAGATTTGGGACTGCCTCCAGTTCTTGTGGTCCATGGGAGTGATGCTGGAGGTGATGCTTTGGATGAGGGCACATATGCAGCCTCTGCAGCAGGCCCTGTTGTCCTGTTGAGCCCTTGTTTTTCAGGACTTTGAGCATCCTTTTCATCTCCCTGCCAAGATGAGTTAGTCTGGACTGGTAGGAGAGTCATGTTCATCTCCTGAAATGTCAGGTCACTGAAATACTGTTCCGCTGCTTCAGTCACCTCTAAATCACTTGAAAACTTGTCACCCTTTCAAATTCTTTTTAAGGTTTGGAAACAGAAAATAGATAGAGCAAGATCTGGTGAGTAGGGTGGATGGTCAATGCACTGAAACCCCAATTGTGCTGTCAAAAAATCCATGGTTTTTGCCAGCCTTGTGAGCAGATGCATTGTCTTACCAAAAAAAGATCTCCTTTCCACAGGTTCCTGCTCCTTTAATCGGCACAGCAAGTTATAGGAGTATTCTGCATTAATTGTTTGGTACTTTATAGATAGTCATTACAACACTGTGGTCATGACCTTTCCTGCTGACTTCTGAGTCTTGAATTTCCTTGGCCTTGGAGAAGCTGTGTGTGCCACCATTGCATGGACTGTTGTTTTGTTTCAGGGTCATAGTAGTGTAACCATGCTTCATCAGCAGTAATTAGTTGTTCCAAAAAGTTGGCACCAGCTCACTGAAAATGCTGCAAAATTAACTTGGAAGTGTCCACTTCATATCATTTTTCATCAGCATTCAAACATTTGGGCACCCTCTTAGCTGACACCTTCTGCATACCCAGCTGCTTGTGGATTATACACCCAACACATTCCATGGATATCTGCAGTGTCTCAGCAAATGTTTTAGCAGATATTCGCTGATCTGCCAAAATCAGGTCATGGACATGGTCAACAATTTCAGGAGTTGACACCATTTGAGGCCTCCTAGACCTCGCTTCATCTTCAGTCTCAAAATCTTCATGCTGAAAGTTTGCACACCACATCTTTACTTTGGAGTATGATGGGTATTTGTCACTCACTCATACATTCATGGATTTCCTTTGGAGTTTTCTTCTGCAGGAATAGGAACTTCGTGATGGCTTGGAGTTCTACACTTGAGAATTTCACACTTTTAATTGATATTCTTCAATCAGTGATCTGAAATAATGTCAAAACATAGCATTACGATTGTGCAAATTGGCATTTTGCAAAATAAAATACCATATATACTAAAATATAAGTCAAGACCCCCATTTCCCCCAAAAAAGGAGGAAAAATGGTTGACTCAAATTTAAGTCGGCTTAATATTCAAGTGTCCTGCCCGGTCAGGCTCTGCACCCAGCCACCTTCCTTCCCTCCTCGCCCCTGTCAGGCTCTGCACCCAGCACTCTTCCTTCTCTCCCCTGTCAGGCATTGAGCCAGTAAGGATGCCTCTCAGTACCGCCAAATCGCGCTCCTGCTCGTGTCGCTCAGTGGCCGAAGGAACTCACAGCAGCCGGTTAGCAGCAGGGCAGGAACTTGGAAAGTTCACTCCTGCCCGCTGCACCTCCACTGCGGATCACCAAGATGAGGTACCATATGAGTCTAGGGCAGGGAGGGAGGCGGGGGTAGAGCCTTGCGGCGGTGACCTTAAAAAAAATTCTGGGAGGGGGCATTGACCTGAATATAAATCGGGACCCCATTTTTGGGCTATTTTTTTTGGTCCAAAAATCCCAGAATTCTCAGACACTAACAATGTATGGAAGCTCAGTTCCTTTAATAGGCAGATTAATAAAATATACACACTATTTATAACTTGAGATATCACACATATGCAAATACAATATTCTAAATCTTGAAATGCAATCCTATATAATTACAGTAGAAACAGGGGATAACATTAAACAATTAAATTGTAACTCAAGATAATTTGACATTTTACAGTTCATGAGAACCAACATTGACTCATAAACTCTAAAAGTAGTTTGCTTCTTTTCCCAAGCACAGTAAACAAAACATTAGCTGATCAGATATATAGCATTTTCTTTTTTACCCATTTATACCATTTTGCTATGAAGAAAGTGATGGAGACAGGAAACACTTGTAGAGCACTGTGAAGAGAAAGAGGGAGTAAGCTAGTAGCCTGTCAGTTTTGCTTGCTATAACTGCAAGCAGGAAGGGAGACTAGTGATCTGCAAGTTGAGCACTCAAAGGGGAATTTTTAAATTCTGGATCTTCTGCCTACAGATATCTATTAGATAGGAATCTTCTAGGATTCCCTTAAAGTGCACTGATATTTTGTCTCTGATTGCACCTTGTCAGCCTGGGTTGTGACCCCCCTCCTGAAGCTGCATTCATAACTGGCTTCAGAGCTGAGTGCGCTGACATAAGTAGTAGCGGAGAAAGCCTTGGATCCTTGGTACATACCTTCTGCCTTATATAGCAACCTCAACCTGTCTCTTGTTCTCTGTGTTTCTCTAACCACACTACCTTCCTCAAGCTGACACTTAAACATAAATCTCTTGTTTCTGTGTGGTTTCCTGCCACACTTTCTCTAGCCATGACTCATCCCATTTCTTGCCTGGCACTCCCCACAGAAAACATGCTGTTTAGGGGAAACCTTACTCTATTAATACCCTCAGGTATCTGAAGCCATCAAGAGATGGGCATGATTCTTAACATTATCCCGATTGGTCAAAGCCACCACAACCCCATGGCTTTAAATATATCCTGCAGCTTCTTTTAATATATTCTTCAGTTCCTTATCATGTTCCTTTGAACAAGCACAAAAACCACAGACCATGGCACCAGCTGATTGCTCTAAAAAACTACATGGGCAGAATTCCTATCCCCCCCCCTCAATCCTTTCTTCCATCTCTGAGGGAGACCAGAGAATAACAACCAGACAAATTCAGGTTAAATAATAAGGCCTTATGGAGCTCTTATTGATCTGCTAACTGACAGAATCCAAACCAAGAGTCTCTCTGAGCTATGGGCTGCAGGCCATTTTATTAACTTCATTGCATCGTTTCATATATTATTATTAATATATAAGTTAGAACATCTTCCAATTACAATACAATTATTTTATTAAGATCCAATGGTAAATTGCATATGACTGCATTTTGCCACTAGGTCCATATTTGGTTCATTGGTTATATGATTTCTTGTCATTAGTAATTTTCACTAACATCATCAACTCTATAATGACTTATAAATCACGTTCTGTTGGTTTTGCTCCTGTTAGCATTTGTATTTAGACTAGCTGCGATCGTTATTTATTTCAGTGCATTGGACAAAATGTTAGCTTAGGGCACAGTGACCTGTTCCCTGTTCTAGGACCCATTTATTACCCAATTTTACAGGAAGTAGCAGCTGGGACAAAACATCTATTTATAAACTTTAAGTAACAGCTTGCCAGTAATGCTAATATTCTTTTTTTTTTTTTTTTTACTATAACTTTAAAGCATTTCCACATCATTCAACTTCATCTTTTATTAGGGGTGTATCACACATATCTGCCCCCTCCCCCATATCCTACTTAATACTATTATTGCCATCAGTAGCTGCTGAGTTTGATTCATTGTTGGACGCTGCCATCTTATGGATTTTTATGGTTTATACCTGTTAGTAATGCAGTTGTTTAAACCCTCTGGTTTCTTTGAGCCCCTGATGCAGCCCTTGTGTGGATAAAACACAGCCTTTTTATGTTGTGTGTCCTCCACAAGAATAAAGTTCTTTTGAATTTTTCCTTTTGGCTTTTCTGCTTTTAGCACCATCTTAGAGTTTTCAGAGTGCCTGCCCTGTTATTATCTGGAAACACAAAAATAATGCCAAAGAAAAAAAAAAAAGGGGGTCACAGAGTCTATTCCGGATATTTTTATAAGCCTCTGGCTGTTATTTGGTGTCGCTTCCCTTGCATACTGTATAGGGATATAAGATTAGATTAAGATCTTATTAGGACATGGAATTTAAGTTTTGATGTTTGTATGCGAAGGAATAAAACCAGGTGTATATTTTCCTTCCAAAGGATTTTGCCCTCATGGAAGTAAAAGAAAATGAAATACATGAGGCTGAGAATGGAGACGTAATAGTAGAAGATGAGCTGGACCCTGAGGATCAGGAAGTTTTTTACCCAACACGAGAATGGCAAACTGTCAGGCCAGGTAGGAACAGCAGTGTTGCATTTCAATACCGCCATGAGCAGTTTTATAGGGGAGAAAATAACAGATAATGGTTCACTTTCAGTAAAGTATAGCCAGTGATCAGTTTCTCAACTGATACTGAGAGGGCCTTGAGATTTAACTCTGTAAATATTTGATGTTTACCTCCGGCTGTAGGATACATTCACAGGCAAGATTTCACTCTTCATCAGCAAGTGAACTTGTGGCATACAGACATATTTTTTCATCAGCTCTGATTCTGAAAGTAGACGTGCCTTCAGGGCAGGATTCATCACATTCCTTATTAGTGTCTCAGCTAAGCTTGTACTGCAGAATGGCCAGAACTTGATAATGTAATTTCTCCAGGAAAGCTTTGTAAGATGACAGTGCTATTGATTTGTGTTTGATGGTAGTGATGGAAAACTTCTTATCCATTATGGGTTTAGGTGATCATGCCACCAGTACAGCAACTGGAACAAGGCTGGTGCTATCTTTTTTTGCTGCCTTGTGTGAATGATTACCGTGTCCCCCTCCCCTTACCTGAGTGGAGTCTAGTGGAGCCCTTTGAGAATTTGCCAGTAACTTCAAGAAGTTCAGAACACTATTTACATGTGCACTGGGGTTAGAGTGAGGTACCAGATTTTGGGTGAGTGAATTTAGGACACTAGTCTTGTCTCTCATGCTGCCTGTAGTGAATAAGCAGTTAATTTGAGGGGGTGGGGTGGGGATAATGATGATTACTGGACTGTCTCCATGGAAAATACTATAATCTACTATAAAAATATATGTAAAGGTACCATTTTAAAATTTTTATTATTGCAAAATAATTTGAACCTAGTACAGAAGCCTTAGCATTGCTACCATGGTCTACATATGAGGGGCTTTCAATAATTTATCTACCTGAGTATGAAAGAAAGTAGCAAGCATGTCGAAACCAGTCTGTGCATGTTGTGACATGTCTCGAGGTTTCTCATGCACAGTTGTGGCTTATTGTGAGTTTAACATTCAAAGAAAGAGGATGACAGGAGAGTCCTTGTGCGAATCAAGTAAGAAACTGCTAGATTTGGAGCTCCGTTCAGTGATAAAATTTCTCACAAAAGAAGGAAAAAAGCTAAAGGAGATCTGTGAACGCATGCCTGCAGTTTATGGTGAATCTTTCCCATCATCCTACAAAGTAAAATTTTGGAGCAAGCAGTTTAAGTGGTTTAGATCAGTGGTTCCCATCCCTGTCCTGGTGGACCACCAGGCCAATCGGGTTTTCAGGATAGTCCTAATGAATATGCATGGAGCAGATTTGCATGCCTGTCACTTCCATTATATGCAAATTTCTCTCATGCATATTTATTAGGGCTAGCTTGAAAACCCGATTGGCCTGGTGGTCCTTCAGGACACGGTTGGGAACCACTGGTTTAGATGACCCTCACACTAGATGGCCTGTGGAAGCAAGAAAGTCAAGGATTTAATTTTGTTAGACAAATTAAAGTTTCCCAAATAGCATCTCAGCAGATACAGTTTGGAAAATAATTCATGAAAAGTTAGGCATGTCCAAGGTTAGGTTCAAGAACACTGACACCATGTCAGAAGGCCATGAGGCTCCAGTGCTGTTGGGAGAACTTGGAGATGCTCCGTGAAGACCAAGTTAATTTTTTTCATTGTTTGGTGACTGGAAATGAGACTTGGGTCTATCACAGAGATCCCAAGTCCAAAATGGAATCAATGCTGTCGAAGCACAAGTCATCCCCCGCCCCAAAAAAGTTCAAGACAGAAAAATCTGCAGGCAAAGTCATGGCAACTGTCTTCTGGGATGATGAAAGACTTTTGCTTATGGAGTTCAAGACATCCATAAGCCAACACAATGATCACTTTGCGGGAGTCAATCAAGGAGAAAAGATGGGGAAAACTCACAGCAGGCTTGCTGCTTTACAACAATGCGCAGGTACACATGTCATGACGATCACATCCGAAAATGTGGGTTTCAGCAGCTGAATCATCCACCCTACAGTCCTGACCTGGCTCCCTTGAATATTTCCTGTTCCGAGTTTTGAAGAAATCTCTCCATGGACAGTGGTTTTCAAGTGAGGAAGCTGTGATGTCCTTGTTTGAAGGTCAAACAGAAAAATTATTTGCAAAGGGGTTAAAGTCATTGCAGGAAAAGTGGATGAATTGTATAGAACTATCGGGGACTATATTTTTAAACTCTCTTCTTTCTTACTGAGGTAGATAAATTAGTGAACACCCCTCATACAAGAGATTAAATGATATATGCCCAAATTGAAATCAAACAGCAAAATCAAGCTGTTAGTATGCGCGTCACAGCCACATTGATTTAGGTTCCAGTATATTTCACACTGATGAGCTATTAATATTTCCTATCAGATAATGAATTAATTTCCACATTTTTCTGCCTGTCTTGATTTTCTGACTTGCTGTTTCTGGTCTTGTCTTATCTTTGTTTCTTTCTGTTGTCCATTTCTTGAAATTGTCATTTGGAGAAAGCTAGGGGCCTGGGGCTAAACTGAGACTGAGGAGCAAGGCGCACACTCTTATATATGTCCTGTTTTCTTTTAACTGATTGCAAAATAAAATATAAAATTAGGAAAGAAAATTACAAGCTCCTTGATGTGTTTCACTGATTTCAAAAGGGGGTGGATTGAATTTTTTAAAAATAAACTGCTTTTTGGTTTTACCTGCTTCCTTCAGAGTAAATGCTTGATCTTCTTGCTCGGCTTCTTTCCTTTTTCTCTTTGTCATATGTCTTCTCCTTCATTACATTCTTGCATTCCCCCCCCCCCCTCAATCCAGTGCTTTTCTGTCCTCATCTCCTTCTCCCCATTTCTTTCTCTTCCCTCAAATCCAGGGTCCTCTCTCCCCTCCTTAACTCCTACTCTTTATCTCTGATCCTCTTTCCCTTCATCCCTAGTTTGATCTTTCCTCTTGATATTCAGAAAGCTCTCCCCCATCTTTAGAAAGCCCTGGAAAAGTTTCACTGAAAGGTTTTTCCTGCATTCTTCTCCTTCCTTCCCTCTCCCCAGGGAAAGTTTTTTTCTGCATTTTCCACATCCTGATAGTTGTGACCGGTTCATTAATTTTTCCACCCTCCTTACCTCTAGCTGATCCTCTGCTGTAATCCTTGCAAATCTCTCAATTTCATTTTCCCCCTCTTGCTGGTTGCCCTAATTCCCAAGGTAGGAAGATCAGACAGAAGTTCCTTCACCTCTCTGCCCCCACCTCACCCAGAGCATGCCTACTTCTTTCCTGCTGCCCATTTATATGAGAAGCAGGCAGCTTTTTAAAGAACAGCCCATCAACTTCCTGCATACAAGGCCAGTCTCAAGTTATGAACCTTCCAAAATGTGACACAAACTGATTTCAAGAACAGATTTTAAACTTTAAATCCGAGACAGGGCTATTCTCCTGTTTATTATAGCTCTTAAGTGCAGCAGAAATGACAATTTTGGTTCTGATGTCCCTGGATTGTCCAACTGAAGCAAGTCATTGGAAATTTTGAGGTTGCTATTCAGAATGATTTAACTGGGCAGGAGAGGCTCCTGTTTGGTTAAATCAGGGCTACTTGATTTTGTGGGTGAACTGGGGCAGAGTCAGCACTTCTGCAGTTAAGTGCCAATATTCTGTGCTTAACAACCTAAGTTAATTGGACAAATTGGACCACATAAAATACAGTTTTATTTTTGTCTAGTTTCACAATATTGCACTTAACCAGATAAGGGATAGCTGGCCACATAAACCTGAATATTCAGTGCTTGTGTTCAGACATGGCCCAGCCTTGAATATTTGGGTATAAAGCCACTGGTGTCCAAAAAAACATCTGACTGCTACTGGCTAAATATTTTGTTTTCCAGGAGGGGGTACTAGATCCAGTTTAACTCTTGAGAGGAAAGAGGGGCTGCTTGTAATATAGAGGGAAGGAGAAAAGTGAAATAAAAGAATAAAGAAAGGAAGCAATGCAAAATAAAACTAGGACTGGTGCCTCAGTATAAACTGGACTAAAGGTGAAAATTAGAAGCGTAAATAAACAACATCCCGCTAATATTCAGCAGGACTTACCAGCCGGGAATGGTTCCCAGTTGGCCGACTAGCCTTGGATTCGTCTGCCAGCCTGGTGAGCTGCCTCCCTTGGTTCAATATCGGGCCCCATATCTTTTAACCTAAGCTACATCCTCTTGATATGCTGATCTCAAGACATCTAATTTATACATCGTCCCTCAAATGCCCTGAATTCCACCCCAGGTTTTGGTTGGATAACTTTATATAATGGTTTATATGTCCAAAATGATACATTCACGTGGTGAAGATTTTTTTTTTTTTTAAATAAAGCACTTATGCGATCTGTATAAGTGCGTTTGAATCTCAATCTTTGGTAGTTTCATAGATTTTTTTTTTTTTTTTCCTTTTGTTTCTTGTGAGCTTGCTATATTCAGTTCATCTGCAGAATCCTTCTGTTAATCTATATAATATTTATTTTGTAGTTTAAGAGCAACAGTACAACAAATGAAAGGTACTCACAGCTGTGAGTTCTTCAACAAGTTTCTTTAGAAGTTTGGCTGTCGGTACTTCTTTCAGTCTGTTCTTAAAGGTCTTTTTCAAGACTACCCGAAATAGAAATACCACAGTAATATCCTGTTATCAGTTTGGTATGTCCCCTGAGGAACCAGGATCCTAGTTGGGACTTCCAGTAGGAACTTTCAATAAAATCCCTTGGGCTAGATTCACAAAGGGCACAGATCGGATCCGAATTGTATCTGGGGGGCTGATTCACGAATCGCCTTCATGCAAATAAGGGCGATCGGAATCACGCCCCCATCCGACTGTCGGAATCACTCTTTAGTGATCCTGATGCATGCGCAGACCATCTGTAGATGGTCTGTGCATGCTTAAGAGCAGCGACCTTTTTTTTACTTTATTTTTTTATTTTTACTTTTTCTTCACAAGCCCATGGTTTTAACCCGCTTTAAACCCACGGGTTAAAATCACGGACTCGTAGTGCAGGGAAGGACAGGAGAGTCAGGGCGGCCAGTCAGGGTGGCAGGAGAGATTCAGGGCAGACAGGAGAGAGCAGGAGATCGGAGCTGAGAGCAGAGAAGCAGGGCAGTCGGAAAGGACCTCAGCAATTGGTCCTCAGCAGTCACTTATTTTTGGATCGAACAGCCCAATTGGTGTTGCTTTTTATTTTAGTGAATCACTTCCTTCCTTCCTTCCTTGCTTGACAAACTTGCTGCACTTTTTTGAGGGAGTTAACAGGCAGATTGACAAAGGTGACCCGGTCGACATTGTATATCTGGATTTTCAGAAGGCATTTGACAAGGTCCCACATGAACGACTACTTCAAAAAATTGCGAGCCATGGGATTGAAGGTGAAATACACACATGGATCAAAAACTGTTTGACAGATAGAAAGCAAAGAGTGGAGGTAAATGGACAATACTCGGACTGGAAAAGCGTCACCAATGGAGTGCCGCAAGGTTCGGTGCTTGGGCCTGTGCTCTTCAACATATTTATAAACGACCTAGAAATTGGAACGACGAGCGAGGTGATTAAATTTGTAGATGATACAAAGTTATTCAGAGTAGTAAAGACGCAGGAGGATTGCGAAGACCTGCAACAGGACATAAACACACTCGAGAAATGGGCTGTGACATGGCAAATGAAGTTTAATGTGGACAAGTGTAAGGTGATGCATGTTGGTAACAAAAATCTTGTACACGAATACAGGATGTCTGGTGCAGTACTCAGAGAGACATCCCAGGAAAGAGACTTGGGAGTACTGGTTGCCAAGTTGATGAAGCTGTCCGCGCAATGCACGGTGGCGGCAAAAAGGGTGAACAGAATGCTTGTGATGATTAAGAAGGGGATCACAAACAGATAGGAGGTTATCATGCCGCTGTACCAGGCCATGGTGCGACCCCACCTGGAATACTGCGTCCAGCACTGGTCACCGTACTTGAAGGACACGGTACTACTTGAAAGGGTCCAGGGAAGAGCGACTAAAATGGTCAAGGGGCTGGAGGAATTGCCGTACAGCGAGAGATTAGAGAAACTGGGCCTCTTCTCCCTTGAAAAGAGGAGACTGAGAGGGGATATGATCGAAACATTCAAGATAATGAAGGGAATACACTTAGTAGATAGACAGGTTGTTCACCCTCTCCAAGGTAGGGAGAATGAGAGGGCACTCTCTAAAGTTAAAAGGGGATAGATTCCGTACAAACGTAAGGAAGTTCTTTTTCACCCAGAGAGTGGTGGAAAACTGGAACGCTCTTCCGGAGGCTGTCATAGGGGGAAACACCCTCCAGGGATTCAAGACAAAGATATACAAGTTCCTGCGGAACTAGAACGTACGCAGGTAGGGCTGGTCTCGGTTAGGGCGCTGGTCTTTGATCTGGGGGCCACGACGGGAGCGGACTGCTGGACACGATGGGCCACTGGTCTGACCCAGCAGCGGCAATTCTTATGTTCTTATGTTAGGCCTCAGGCCTCCAAAAGAATAAGACAGGGATACTCTTACACCACTGGTATATAACGGTGCTATATAATTTGTTTTTGAGACTTGGTGTACTAGTATTTTATGTATTATAAAACCAGCCTTAAGAATTAATGCTGGGTTTTACTAAAAGATTTTTAGTGTGGGCCAGCGAGGCAAATGCGCCAACGCTCATAGGAATTCTTTGAGCGCTGGAGCATTTATCTTTCCGGCTTGTGTTAAAAACCTCTAACGCCGTTTAGTAAAAAGAGCCCTAAATCATTAAAAATTGGAAGTGCTAAAACCGATTTAAACCTGAAACCAGAGTTATGAGGTTTTTACAACATTATTGCAATTACATTTCAAGTATCAAAGATTGTTTTACCTTTCTAAACCTAATTTTAGACTTGAAAGAGTAATGATGAATAAAATTGTCAAGGAATGTCAGACAAAAAAAATGTGAAAGAATTCCCAACTGATGTCTCTGTCATTTTTATGCATCTCCTTATTAGCTTACAAATGAAAGCAGCTGTTAAAGTTTTTTAATCCTGTTTAATTACTTTCTTGAAATAGATGAAAGCAAATTCTATTAGAGTATGTTCTGTTCCAGAATTCTTTCAGCACATACTCTGAATCACTTGAGTACACCTCAGAGAGAAGGCCCAAGCCATGAAGAACATTTATTGTTTCATTATTAACCTAACCAAAGGGCTCTGACCCATCGATAAGAGACGTCTGTTGTAAATAAAAGGCTGAGACATTTCTTTCCAGGGATGCCATTTACAGAATAAAATGCAGAGAAAGGAATGCCCGAGTCTTTACTGGTTAAAAGCACACCAGAGGGCTATACACCAATAATAAAGGCAACCTATCAAAAACAATATTCAGTGTTGCCATCAAAGAACAAGCTAGTTATATGTGCTTATAGAAGATGAAATGGCTGGGTCAGTGATGGGGAGCTATACGTCATTAACAGCCCGCTACGAATAATACAGCCTAAGGGTAGTGCTTACCATAAAAACAACACAAGCCTGTGCTAACAGGCAGATAATTGCTGTGATGCGTAATAGCAAAAAGATAATTCCTTTGTATAAGTCACTGGCGAATGTTTCATCGGGTGTAGTATGGTTCAACAAGAAGATACAGATCAGGCATTTTCAAAATTTGTCTTTTGTGCTCATTTGTCTAAAGTTTCTGTTCAGGGTGGATAAAAATCAATGATGGCCTATGGACTTCTCTTTTAGGAAATTATCCAAGCCTTTTTTAAACTCCGCTAATTTCACCAAATTCTCCAGCAGCGAATTCCAGAGTTTAATTACACATTGTGTGAAGAAATAGTTTAAAATCTAATACTTAGTAGCTTCATTGTATGCCCCCTAGTCTGAACAAGCGATTCACATCTGCCCTTTCCACTCCACTCAGTAAATTATAGACCATTATCCTATCACCCCTGAGCTGTCCCTTCTCCAAGGAGCCCTAGCAGCCTCTCCTCATAGGAAAGTCATCCCAAACCTGCTGTATTTTGAACTAGTTGTAAACGTGATAGCAATATTTTAGAGCAAAAAATTACTGTTACATTACAGTAGTCTACTCAGGGATGGGGTGGGGATGGAGATAGAGCCTGCGGAGATGGGGACAGTTCCCAAAGAGACAGGGACAAACTTTCTCTAACTTGGAGCTTGCCTTTCTCCAGAGAGAGAAACTCTTCTCTAGGAGCTCCCGTTCTTGTCTCCTTGATAGAAATAGACAGGGGAGACCAGAAAAGCAAATATGCTCAAAGCTAGAAGCCCCAATTTTCTTGGAGTGGTAGAGAGGGCTCAAGATACCACCAAGCACATTAGTCTGCTGGTGGTCTCAAAATTGTTATGTCTGTTTCCTTTTGAGTACAAGCAGTCCCCATTTTACGAATATCCGACTTACGTTGGAGTCATACTTACGAATGGAGGATCCTGTTCCATCTTCAGTGTCCCAATGCGCTCTTCTCCCTCCATCCTGAGATCCAACGCGACCCTCCCTCCATTCTGTGCCCCAAGTATGTGCCTCCCTCAGGCAGGTATTTACCTTCTGGCTGACTCCCTCTGGATACAGTTGTTTCTCTACACAAAGCCGCAGGCAGTGGCTCCTATGCACGTTCTGCAGCTGAGCTAGAAGCCTTCCCGCTGATGTGGGAGGATAAGCCATAGAAAAGAAGATGGATTGAGCTTTTAAAGACTAATTTGATCAGATATATCACCGCAAGGCCACTCCCTACATTTTGAAGAATGGAAGGCAAAAAATGCTGATAATCCTGCTCGTAAATATTGAAGAAAACACTGTTCCTTCCCTTTTCGTAGCCACATATCTATGGGAAACATTCTCGCTGAGATTCAAAACAGGCAAGAACTTTTATCTGCTTAAATCATTTGACACTAGGTAACTTCTTCTGCTGAATATGGGTAGCGCCTGTGATTAAACTGGCTAACTTGTGGGCATTGCGGGGGCAGAGTTGGCACTTATGTGGCTAAGTGCTAACACTCAGCTCTTGACCATAAGAAAACCATTTAAATTATGTCACATAAAATAGTAGTTTTATCTTTAAGTTAGTGTATTGCAAACTGTATGCCAGTGGGGGGGGGGGTCCTGAAAAAAAGAGGCACGGAGAGGTGCCAGCACCAGCTGACTGCCTGCAGGACGTGCCTCTCGTGGTGAGAGGCACGTCCTGTACACAGTCAGCCGCCACCAGTATCTCTCCTCCTCTCCGTGCCTCTTCTTTTTCAAAACCCATCCTCCACTGGCAGTTTGGGGCCCTGTCTGGAGGACCTCCGAATATGTGCGGACATCGATATGATGACATCACACATGTGTGTGACATCATTATGGCAACGTCTGTTCACTTCTGGGTGCCCTCGAGCTGCAGCCATCAGTTTAGTGTACTGCGGCTCGTAGGTTTGTGAGACATTGCTTTAAGTGATTTAGCTTATGCAGTCAAGGGCTCAATATTGCACTTGACTACATATTCTTTAGCAGCCAACTTAGAACTGGATAGTCAATGGTGGTGCTTGAACATGACCCAACATTAAATATCTGGGAATATAGCTGCCCAGCAGACAAGAAAATGTTGATTGCTTACTGAATATTGGCTGGATTATATCTAGCTTAGAAGACTGTAAAATATCTACCAATGACGCAACTTTTGAACATGGAAGTAGAGAAACTAGAGGATCTAAATTGCGCTAGTAGAGAACATGAAATAAGGTTACTTAGCTGCTGGCCTTTTAAAGTAGAAGCTGTACTTCATGATTGAAGCAAAGGGTGGTGATGTCCCCAGAAAACTGGAGTATTAGAATGGACAGAGCTAAAGGAAATCCAAAACGAAGTGAAATGGTGATAAGTTGGAATCTTCGGGAGTCACCCCAAGGAGCTCGTCCAAGGAGTAAGACGTGCTCCTTTGGTGTACACCGCAGTGACAAAATATGCCACAGCACATTTCAATTTAAAAGCCTCCTTTCCATGAATAAGAGATATGTACAGGTCACATGATCTAGGTGACTTTGGATTCTGTTGCATCGTACAGCTTGGCTTCTGAAGGCATCGGGGGATTTGGGTCATGGGCTCTGTAGTACCTTACTGCTTTGCTTCTGAAGGTATTGTATGATATGAGTCACGTGACCGGCTGAACTGAGCCATACTGCATGGCTCTGCTTTTCCTTGGTTTGAATATTGTGTTGCTAAAGCCTACCTGGTCCCACCTCTTCTCTACTAGGATGACTGTATCTGAAGGATTCCAAAGCCACTATACCCGATACCATAGAGAAAGCAAGCAAGTTGTACACAGGTCCTTTTCCACAGCTATGCCCTGTTGGATCTAGCAATCATTTGAATATTGGAATTCCCAGTTGGGCCATACCCCAAGATCAGGCAGGTTGTATGTAGGACATGTTTTTGTTGGATTTATGGAAACAGCATGCCATCAGAAATCTTGGCCTCAGCTGCTTTTCGTATATTTAAGGGACATCTTGACCAATTAATCAAATAGCTTAATTCAGCTGAAAATAAGATTAGTTGAGAAATGTCTCCCTTGAGAAAAGCGTGGAATTGGAAGTCCTAAGCTAGGCATCCATCTCTAGACTTTGAACTAATGTAGTGCCTTGCAGCCTGCACAAACCTGGGATCTCAAGGGGATATTTAATTTGTCACACTATCACTAAGCTGAACACACATTATTAATACCAAACAGATGAGCAACAAATCCTAGACATTTATGTGCAACCTGTCCTTGACCTGAGAGAAGTCTGTTTTTGTGCGTACTGGCCCTGTGATTATGTTCTGTACTTAGTGATATAATGTTTATCATTTTATTCTGTAGTTAATAATGTATGGTATGCAGCATAACATTTTTCCTATTTATTCCTGAATTTATGTTCATATAGTGCTGCCAGTGTAAATGTAAGTAAATTTAGATGTTAATAAAAGCACAGTAATTCAGTACAGATTTATAAGTAAGACTCTGTTCAATGGGCATTATAGGCAAAAGTGGTCTGATATAGAATTTCAGTAAGTGCTGAAATGTTCATATGTACAAAATAGTTATGTTGTCTAGTACTAAGGCTCCACATGTAACAAAACACGCCAGTTCGTCTGATTTTCAGTTTTAAAAGATCAGATCATATTGCACCCTACTGTCGTAAATTGCATTGGTTACCTGTGGAGGCACACATTATGTTTGTGTTATAAGGCACTTCACAGTTTGCTGCCTGCTTATTTACTGGATCACTTTGTATTTAACAATTCTCTTCACTCTTCGCAAAATCTGACATTTTTTCTTTCCCCCGGCCAGAGGATGCATGGTTAAGAAATTTCAGGGTACATTACTTTCTTACCAGGCAGCAAGCTGGAACTCAAGATGTAGAATTTAATTTAAAAAAGCATGAATTTTTATCTCCAGTTTAGAAAACTGCTTAAACCCTACATACAGTCCAAACTCCTCTTACTGACCTACAAGCGTTTTCATTCTGCAACTCCTCAGTAGTCTCTCCCTATACTCCACCCCGGCAACTCCATTTGGTTACTAGATGAGCCATTTGGCCTTTATCAACCATCATGTTTCTATGTTTCTTATATCTCTACTGTCCAGAACGACACACTTATTGCACTAGAAAAAGAGAGTAGGTTCTTACCTTGCTAATTTCTTTTCTAGTAGATAGGAGTGTCATTCTGGAACCCTGTCCTGCCAGTTATTTACTCCGCCTGCCTACTATCTCAATCAGGAAGTTCGAATCAAAACTGAGAGTCAGACCTCAAGGGTATGGAGAAATAGTTATTGCTATGTGGGACTGTTTGAGCTCCATAATCCTCATGGGGGGGGGGAGGATGGCTGAAAAACAAGTAGCACTGGCACTGAGTACTAACTATAGGACAATAATGACAAAAATGTTACAAAAATAAGTCTTAATGCTTCATTCTACGTATCAACATATCATACAGCTGCACGTCTCCTTAATGAAGTCACTTGTTCAGTTGCCTTTAGGACCTTTTTACTGTTGAATGTGTAGGCCTTTATAAAACTAAGAGTGGTTTAATTCTACTGCTCTGGGATGAGGAATAGATACTTTATATTCATAGTGCCATAAAAGCAAACAACATAAAAGATCACATGAATAATAGGCTGAGGTGATTACTAGAGCTTAAATGCAGGACCGAGACATTATAGAAATCTCAGTCTCAAAGCAGTTTATAGTCTAAGATTCATAGCTCTCTGTGGAAATTTGGCAGTGACATCTCCACAATTTATTGCACTTATCTCGCTGATCCAAATAAATTTTGACTAAATTTAATAGAAATGTTTAATATAATTTGGAGAAAAAAAGAAGATGCAGCATTTGTAGCATAATGTGATTTAGAGAAACCTAATAAAAACTGGTAAAAATTTCAGGAATTCATTTTTGTGAAGTTTCAGTTTTTGCTGCCCTGAGTCCAGGAAAAAGACCTGTGTCTCTGTATTTAGACTTTATCCTCAGTAACATACATAGTAACATAGTAGATAATGGCAGATAAAGACCCAAATGGTCCATCCAGTCTGCCCAACCTGATTCAAATTAAATTTTTTAAATTTTTTCTTCTTAGCTATTTCTGGGCAAGAATCCAAAGCTCTACCTGGGTTCCAACTGCCGAAATCTCTGTTAAAACCTACTCCATCCCATCTAAACCCTCCCAGCCATCTAGCGAGCCACAATTCATTTCAAAATCTCTAATCCCCTACAAACCACAACGCTCTTTACGCTCATCAGAATTAAATTTACTAACTATCCCCTCTTTAAAAATCATCGGCACGAGAAGAGCAGACATCTTTACTGTAGCAGGCCCACAATCATGGAACTCCCTTCCTCAGTATATTAGAATGGAACATGATACCTCAGCTTTTAAAAAACTTTTAAAATCTTATTTGTTTAGGGACGCCTATGATCTCTAATATTTTTTTTTACGTATCTACTTGATCTAAATTAATATTCATAAAGAGTGCCTTGTAACAATTTACCCAACCTTTTGTTTTTTCCCTTTTTTCCTATGCCCTTATTGTAACTTTGTCCCCTTTTTCCCCGCTTTCTTGTTAGTCAATATTGAAATTTGTTGATTTTAAAGTATATTAATGTTTCTATGTTTTATTATATTATGTACATCGCTTAGAATGTTTATATAGGCGATATATTAAGAATTAAATAAACTTGAAACTTGAAACTTGAAGCCCTCTCCAGCCCATCCTCCCCCAAATGGCCATATACAGACACAGACCGTGCAAGTCTGCCCAGTACTGGCCTTAGTTCAATATTTAATATTTTCTGATTCTAGATCCTCTGTGTTCATCCCACGCTTCTTTGAACTCAATCACCGTTTTCCTCTCCACCACCTCTCTCGGGAGCGCATTCCAGGCATCCACCACCCTCTCCGTAAAGTAGAATTTCCTAACATTGCTCTTGAATCTACCACCCCTCAACTTCAAATTATGTCCTCTGGTTTTACCATTTTCCTTTCTCTGGAAAAGATTTTGTTCTACGTTAATACCCTTCAAGTATTTGAATGTCTGAATCATATCTCCCCTGTCCCTCCTTTCCTCTAGGGTATACATATTCAGGGCTTCCAGTCTCTCCTCATACGTCTTCTGGCACAAGCCTCCTATCATTTTTGTCGCCCTCCTCTGGACCGCTTCAAGTCTTCTTACATCCTTCGCAAGATACGGGCTCCAAAACTGAACACAATACTCCAAGTGGGGCCTTACCAATGACCTGTACAGGGGCATCAACATCTTCTTCCTTCTACTGTCTACGCCTCTCTTTATACAGCCCAGCATCCTTCTGGCAGCAACCACTGCCTTGTCATACTGTTTTTCGCCTTTAGATCTTCAGACACTATCACCCCAAGGTCCCTCTCCCCGTCCGTGCATATCAGCTTCTCACCTCCCAGCATATACGGTTCCTTCCGATTATTAATCCCCAAATGCATTATTTTGCATTTCTTTGCATTGAATTTTAGTTGCCAGGGCAGATTCTTTTTCAGTCTTCAAGCTCTGTATATGCTCGTGGTTAACCAAGGAGAGGCATCCTTATTCACTTTATATCTGGTCGGTATGGCATTAACATAACAACATAAGAATTGCCGCTACTGGGTCAGACCAGTGGTCCATCGTTCCCAGCAGTCTGCTCACGCGGTGGCCCCAGGTCAAAGGCCAGTGCTCTAAATGAGTCCAGCTTCACCTGCGTACGTTCCAGTTTAGCAGGAACTTGTCCAACTTTGTCTTGAATCCCTGTGGGATGTTTTCCCCTATAACAGACTCCGGAAGAGCTTTTCAATTTTCCACTACTCTCTGGGTGAAGAATTTCCTTATGTTTGTACGGAATCTATCTCCTTTTAATTTTAGAGAGTGCCTACTTGTTCTCCCTACCTTGGAGAGGGTGAACAATCTGTCTTTATCTGCTAAGTCTATTCCCTTCAATATTTTGAATGTTTCGATCATGTCCCCTCTCAGTCTCCTCTTTTCAAGGGAGAAGAGGCCCAGGATATTCGTGCCAGTGCCCAGTCTCTCTTCCTTGGTCTCAAGGAGAACATAAGAACTGCCATATTGGGACAGACTACAGGTCCATCAAGCCCACTATCAGATCACAAGTACCTGAGCAGATCCCACATTCTCTCTATGCTTTTCTGGGTTTTTGGCACTCTGCTGAAGCTACCACCAAGTTCTCCCCCAGCCCTGATCATTCGATCAATGTGCATAAACAAATGAACACGTTATTATAAAAAAGACATTAAACATACATCCATGTGGAACTGATCAGATGACAATCATTTATTATATAAAGGTTAGATATAAATAATAAACATATAAATAATACATAAAATTCCATCAAAAGGATCATATGCCAGGAGGAGGAGAGAGCTTGGAGTGAGCCATGACACTTGAGGGCTTTTGTGCTTTACTTGCAAGATTTTCCTCGGTTTATCTTCCTGTCTCACTGATATCATCTGTGTGGGACTAACATGGAGGATTAAAGCCTGCAGCTCCCAGAGTTTGCTGGAGGAGGAGAGGAGAGAGCTTGGAATGGTCTGTGATACCTGAGGGCTTTTGTGTTGTGCCTACAAGATTTCCCTAGGTCAAATAGCCCCATACCAAACATACAGAAAGAAAGATAGACCACCAAACGAATGGTTCGACTTAGAACTACTAACCAACAAACAGGAACTAAGAAAATTGGAAAGAATCTGGCAATAAACAAACAATGAAATAGACAAGACAAATTGGAAACAAAAAATGAAAATATACAAAAATCTGATCAAAGAAAAACGCACAATACACTATGCACAAAAAATTGGTTCAACAAAAATAAACAGTAAAGAATTATTCAAACTGGTAAAAACATTAACAGACACTACACGAATCCTGAAAAAAGACAATGAGAGCCCCCCATCCGCTCAAATCCTAGCTAACTTTTTTAAAAATAAAATCACTGACCTAAGAACTACTCTACCCACACCCACAACCAATACACTTCAATACCTTGAACCCCATGATCAGGTTCCCAGAGCAGACATGAATTGGGATCACTTCGAATTCCCAAACTGGCACCAGTTCCTAAGTTTATTCAACAAATATACCAAATCTAACTGTCTACTCGATGAATGTTCCCCTAAACTCATGACAGTTGCCCCCCCCCCCCCCGCCTTCAAAATGGAACTATTCAATTGGTTAACAACTACCCTTACAAACGGAACCTTAAAGAAGGATATGGGACACATACTGATTACTCCTATCCCCAAAAATCAAAAAGCCTCAACAGCACTAACAACCAATTACAGGCCCATAGCAAGCATTCCCCTTTTCACAAAGCTACAGGAAGGATTGGTCAATCTACAACTAACAGACTACATAGACAAATTCAACACTCTCAGTGAACACCAATCAGGCTTCAGGAAAGGATACAGTACAGAAACTGTCATAGCTTCCATACTAAACCACCTCTATGATCTTTTCAGCAAAGGCAAAAGCACACTGATTCTTCAACTAGACCTTAGCAGTGCATTAGACCTAGTAGACCACAAAATCATGCTACAGTGCCTTGACGCAATAGGAATCTCGGGAAAGGTAATGAAATGGTTCCAAGAATTCCTAACAAACAGATCCTACTGAGTAACCAGCAATGGAAATTGTGGATTTTGCCATTTATATTAGCACTCTGCCTTTTTCAGGGTCCAGAGGGAAACTTATTTTTACCCTAAGATGCCTTTGATCTCACATCTCACATGGCAGGAACCCTTTCCTAAAAGAAAGCACCTGTGGCTTTGTGGTTAAAGGCATTGCTTCTATTTTCCAAAGGTCATTGGTTCAATTCCCAAGTATAGTCAGATACCCCAGCACATATTCCTATTTTTTTAGTGGCATTCTGCCATCTAGGTGCATCACAATGATGCCAAGATTGTGTACCAGGCATGTTTACTAGCTCTGAACTACAGCCATTGTAAGCGGTGTTTCTCTTTTTCGTTTCTTAACCTTTTGGAAATGAGATTTAGTATCCAATATATATATTTTTTTCATGTGCTTTGCTTGAGTAATGCATTATTAAACATAAAAAATAGAAGCCCCGTTCACCTATATGCAGACACCTCAAGCCCGCCTAAGTGATTCCTAAGTCACGTCCATCTAATTGAAGCCTATCTGGCGCCCAAATCACGCTCAATAGTACACCTGCTTTTGCAAGCAGTCCTCTTACTACAAAATAGAGAATTTAGTATGCAATATACATATTTTGGGGGTTTTTTTTTCATCTACTTTGAGGAACATAGAGGCCAAAAGAGGAATTGGATAAGTGTTGGAAGTACATGTTTGATATTTATCCTAGAGAAAGCTATTAAAATCCCATCTGTTCTCCAAATTCTTGTAATCCCTTCAAAGCAGCATACTGATGTGAAACTATTGTTAACTCGTTGATGCCAATATTTTATCTATTATAGCTCACTGGCAATGGTCAGCCCACCTCTTTTGTAAACCGCATAGAACCGAAAGGCTTTTGCAGTATATAAATAAAAATTTATGTTATGTTTTTCTAAATCAA
Organism: Geotrypetes seraphini; assembly: GCF_902459505.1. NCBI lineage: Eukaryota > Metazoa > Chordata > Amphibia > Gymnophiona > Dermophiidae > Geotrypetes > Geotrypetes seraphini. The sequence continues at coordinate 31,584,193 of NC_047101.1, read as the reverse complement.
GAGGATATAACTTTGGCTTTGGAATCGACATGTGGTTTACTATCTGAGTGTGTGTGGTGCAATGGTTAAAGCTACAGCCCAGTACCCTAACATTGTTGGTTCGAATCCCACTCTGCTCCCTGATTAAAAGAGAAATAAAATATAATAGTGGTGCCTACATTTCACTGCATACAATTTTAATGAAAAACAGCCATTCTAATAACGTCACAATAATGAGACGTGATAATGTTATAGACGTTGTATAGATGTCTATGAGATACCAAAAGCGTGATTCTGTAAAGGACGTCTAACTATTTAGAAGTGTCTAGACTCGCTGAGCGCAATTCTTTATAGTGTGTCTGTGCATTATGGAATCGCTCTCAGCATTTTCCTGTTGGATGTCTAAACGATGCCTATATTTTAGATGTTCTTTACAGAATAGAAACACAGAAACATAGAAATAGACGGCAGATAAGGGTCACGGCCCTTATCTAGTCTGCCCACCCCATGACCCTCCCCTACCTTTCTCTGTGAATAGATCCCACGTGTCTATCCCATTTGGCCTTAAAATCAGGCACGCTGCTGGCCTCAATAACCTGAATTGGAAGACTATTCCAGCGATCAACCACCCAAAATGTCTGGTAGATAAATTCTTTCTCGTCTTTCTAAGAATATACAGAAAGCCACAGTGATTTATTTGTTCCCTATTCTTTTAATTTATTTTTAGCTCTGCTAGTTGACCTTATAAGTAGCTTTGATATACAAATTCATTTTTTTGCAGATGATATTGAGTTGGTTATTTCAAAAGTTATTGAATATAGTCACAAATACTTTACACATTTATCACATACTATATATTTAGCATTGAGAGGTTTTTATGATCAATGAAAGATAATCTGACCTGCTAAAGTTGTTTGAATTTCTATTCATATTCAGCGCAGGCATCTGAGATCTTTTCCTCTCAATTGTATTCTAACACTCAGGTTGTGTTTTTGAAACCTATTTTGATGTGTGTCCAATATTGTAAACCATTATTAACCAAGCCTATTGTATAGGAAAAGTAAATTTCTTTTTCAGATGAGTCACTTTGGGATATTTTTTTTTTTTTTTTGTAATAAATCTATGACGTTTACATCACAGATAGGCTCCATTGTGTAATTCTGATTTTCTCATCTCAAAATGATTAGAGAGTTAAAATAATTTCTTACAGCTAGAAATTTAGTCAAGGTGTTCACAAATTGACAGGATTATTACAACTCTTTCAGAGATTAGCAAAACCAATTGTACAGATGCTTGATACAGACTACAGTGACTCAATTGATATTAATTTTATCATGTACTAACTCCTTTTCTTAAAGTTACATTGACTTCCATCTGCAGCTTGAATTTTATTTAAACTATTGCGTTTGATCTACAAGGCTTTTCATCTGGGAGTTTGGTCTATTTTTGAAATAAACTGGAGAAGTATGTTGCTTTGAGAACTTTGCACTTCTCCTTGGTTGGTAAGTTAATCTCCATCAGGACCAAGGTATTTTGTTATGCTGGCCCTGTTATATAGAATGGGTTGCCAACTGAGTGGCATACTATTTAGCTTTCTCAAAACCTTGAAGACCGTACTTTTTTCAACAAACTTTGAACTAATTTAGTATGATCCTCTTCAATTTGAGTTGGCTCTGTTTTGTAGATAATATAGTAACATAGTAGAGGACGGCAGATAACGACCCGAATGGTCCATCTAGTCTGCCCAACCTGATTCAATCTTAAAAATTGTTGGTGTTGGTGTTTTTTTTTCTTCTTCTTATCTATTTCTGGGTAAGAATCCAAAGTTCTGCCCGGTACTATTCTTAGGTTCCAGCTACTGAAGTCTCCATCAAAGCTCACTCCAGTCCATCTCCACTCCAACCCATCCTCTACCAAATGGCCATATACAAACACAGACTGTGCAAGTCAGCCCAGTACTGGCCTTAGTTCAACATTTACTATTATTTTCTGATTCTAGATCCTCTGTGTTCATCCCATGCTTCTTTGAATTCCGTCACCGTTTTCCTTTCTACCACCTCTCGCGGGAGCGCATTACAAGCATCCACCACCCTCTCCATAAAGAAGAATTTCCTTACATTGCTCTTGAGTCTACCACCCCTCAACCTCAAATTATGTCCTCTGGTTTTACCATTTTCCTTTCTCTGGAAAAGATTTTGTTCTATGTTAATACCTTTCAAGTATTTGAATGTCTGAATCATATCTCCCTTGTCCCTCCTTTCCTCTAAGGCAGGGGTGTCAGAGTCCCTCCTTGAGGGCTGCAATCCAGCTGGGTTTTCAGGATTTCCCCAATGAATATGCATGAGATCTATTTGCATGCACTGCTTTCATTGTATGCTAATAGATCTCATGCATATTCATTGGGGGAAATCCTGAAAACCTGAGTGGATTGCAGCCCTCGAGGGGGGACTTTGACACACCTGCTCTAAGGTGTACATATTTAAGGAATAGTCTACAGATTGAATTGCACATTATTTTCCGTAATTTATTTTTTGTAAAGCATTGAAGACCTGGTTCTTTTAATCAATGTTTTATAATAGACTAGTGTTTAAGCCCGTTAGATTAACGGGTGCTAGAATATATGTGCAAACTTAAGAGTTAAAACGATTTACTGAAAACTTACCATGAGAACTTTAATATCCATTGTATGGTTGATTTATTATAAGTTTTCCTATTTTTCCTATTTGTTGTTGCATGTAGTGGGTTAAGAAATTTTTTGATTTCCCATTTGTCCAGGAGATCTGTTTGCCTCTGGGGTATATCGGTGCAATTTAAAAACCCAAAGTGACTGAAAAATATATTATTTTTGTGAGATTATTCTGAAACATTGTAAATGACAGTATTTTATTGTAAAATGCTCTCCCCTTCCTAACTATGCATACAAACAATCTCAATTACCTAAAACCTCCGTCAACTGAATATAATACTCGTACTTTGCAGTCAACATAAGAAACCCTGTGTAACTTAAGGGTGTAAAGGAATGCTTGGTGCTCAGATGCTTCTCTGTTTGGTGAGTCTATTATATTGTGCATGTGCAGGCATGTAGTGTAAAAGTGTGCATGTGTATTTAAGGGTTTTATTAATATTATTAAAATAATTTTAGAAAATTTTTTTTTAATGTTGTATATCTATAAAATGTCCTTATAGACACTATATTTCTTGTAAAGATTCTGTTTGAGTTAGGTAATAGTTTTCCTTGGTTAGGGCCATCTACAACTGTCATCAGAATATCTGAAAAACTTCTAACTCTAGAAAAAGCTATGGCTGAATACTGGTTCTTGTAAGTAAATGCCCACTTTTTCTAAAGATTGCCCCTGAGATTTATTGATTGTCATGGCGAAGGCTAATGTGACTGGAAATTGTCGCCTTCGTAATGTAAAGGGCAAATCAGTGCGTCTGAAAAGACAGAAAGGGAGCAGTGGTGCGCGAGTGTTAAAACATGAAGGAACGGCAGTGGAGACGGCGACAAACTTACAGAAAGGGACGGAGGGAGCTTTTTTTTTTTTTTTTTTTTGCTTCTTGGCTTTATCCTTCAGACGGCAAGACCCGCCGCGGCAGACAGCCTCCGTGCGCGCCGCGCACATGCGCAATCCTACCTATGGGGCCCTACAGCACACGGAAAACGGAACATGCAGATGGGAGTGCACATGTGCGGCTAGCGTTTTATTATATTAGATTAGTTAATTTGGTTTTTTTTAAATTGAATTTTATTTCTAGGGATTGATTTGATTACCTTAGTTATTTTATTTGGTATTTTTTTTACTGTGATTTGTATTGACTTTTCTTTTTTAGTTTAGTTTACTTTTGTATTGGGTCAGTAATTCATTTTAAGTGTATTCTGTATTTTTTTTATTTGTTCTGTAAACCACTTTAATACTTTTTGTTCCAAGCAGTACATAAAGTATCAAAATTAAATCAAATCAGATGGTCCCTTGGGGGAAAAGATAACATTCCTTAAAAGCAAAGTATTGTATATGTGCTTGATACAAAACAGAAAAAATGAGCAGTGGTTAAATGTACTTATTGAAAATCACCAATAATGCAGCAAATTGTAATTTTTAACAGTAATATATTAAAATATCAAAGTAGTAGTTTGGCATTCAGAAGATCTTAAAGCAATAATATATTGATCTATGTTTCTATCTCATTTTATGCAAAAATTGCATATACAACATTTTTGCTTTCAAATAAAAATAATGATACTGTCCAGAATATACTGTACTTGGATTTAATCAAAACAGGGCTCAAGCAAAAAGAATGCCTTTATTAATAAACCAATGGAATGATGCAGATGATTGGCGTGACCTATGGTTTGGAGCGCAGAATGTCTGTAGGAATAAAGTGATTACTGTATGCATGGTATTTTACAATGTACTTATTGACAGCTGGCCTACCTTGCTAGTAGAGTCATGTCCGTTCTCTTTTTTGGCAAGGTAGGACTTTCTTACACACATGGTAGCAGTGTAAGGCAACTCTCATTTTTGTTTGAGGTTTGAAAAAGCCTGACTTGTGAGCGAGATTGGTTTGTATATAATGCGCTCAGAGATATGGAACTTCAACAAGGAAGGCTAAAACTTTTCTTGATACATTTTGTCAGGTGAACCTTTTTGGAGCAAGCATTATTACTTAGCAGTGAAAAGATTGCATGTCACGGAAAACTTATCAACTTGGGAGAACTTATCAACTAGTCAAGATTTCCTATTAAGGATTTTGAGAATTTATTTCGGGTCTCCTAAAGCAGATTTCGAAACGGTGCCATGTTGGGACCCCTCAGATAGCAGTTACAAGCTAAGTGAACTGTTTGATACAATTAGAAAATCCACCAGTGATTCTTTCGTTTTCCTGCACACATGAACTTACATGCATTTAAATGAATTAAGAAAAGTTATGTTTTTTGTTTAACTTTTTGAAGTAGTACAAGATAATATTTTTCATTAAGTCTCAGAGAGTGATTGGTAATATATGAGATCCCAATGACTGGAAGGTGAAGTCTTTCTTGCCAAGGTGGCTTTTTAGCCTTCCTTATTGGAGTTTCATATCTCTGAGCGCATTATATACAAATCAATCACGCTCACGAGTCATTTTCTATTGAAGTCAGGCTTTTTGATATATATCTAAAATTCTTTTCTGACTTCCACTCTTGCATATACGATCCCTGGCCTTCTAAGGAAATATATTTATTCTCTGAGGACAAGCAAGTACAGTATTCTTACATGTGGGTGATGTCATCAATGGAATCTGGTACAGACGCTGCCAAGTGCACTATCACTTTAAATCTTTAGGCAGTGCCAATACTGCACACACGCGAGTGTCTTACTGCCTGAAGCTAGCTCACAAGACCATTGGTTCTTAGTTTTCTGTGGAGCTGAGAAGATGTGTCTTAAATTTCTCTTCAGTCGTCACATTTAGACATCTTTTTTTTATTTATTTATAAATTTATTAATTTGTTACAACATATAACAAATTCAGGTAATACATTTAGACATCTTTTTATGCTTTTCTATTGTAGATTTCTTCATAATTCTTCATTTTTCTCATTTTTTAGTCATTCCCTCAAATTTGGTAAAAATTTTTTCATTTTTTGACTTTGAGACATTTTTTCTCCAGGAAGTGTTGGTGGTTTTCAGTATATTTTTCACTCAAACACCCTGGACTATCAAACCTTTTGACTTTGCATCAACCATTTTTCCCTCCATGTCAAAGAGTGTGCTGAGCGGCTTCAAGAAATGTGTTCGATGTAATTGGACCATTTCAGGCTTTGACGCCATAATTAGTGTGTTGAGTGTTTAGGTCCTGCCCATGAGGACATTCGCTGTGATCTCTGTCTGCATATGAAAAGAGGACAATTAAAGCCCAACAAATTCAATGTGAAAGACTTTTTGGTTCTGCATCAACATCAAGCATGACGGGAGATTCAGGATCCGACAAAGCCTGTAACGACACCAGCATCAGTATTGACACCACGTACACAGACGCTGCATAGAGAGAATCGAGCATCAGACTCTCATCAAAGGGAAGATTTAATAGCGGCTTATTCCATACCTCACCCACTGAGAGAACTAGTATATAAGAAAGCTAAGAAGTATAAATATTTTTTTTTCTTGGCATGGCATAGCATTGTCCTGGATGTCTATCTACTCGGTGCAAAGTACGTATCAATTCACTGACATCACTCTCCATCGTTGCAGATCATTTCTCCTCCCATCTCCTCCCAGGCGTGCCTCGACATTGAGGTCTTCCGCGCCCAGACAATATGCACTGCAGACTATTTCCACACCGATGTCTCTTCTGTTGCAGATGCCAACTCCAGGAGTAGATCCAGGCTATGCTCAAACAAGAGCTTTCAGGGCTACTGCAGATGCAGTCTACACAGGCTTTAAAGGTGTCCATGCCTGCCTCATTCCAGCCTGATTGAGGTGTCGTCACACACCCCTGTTTGACATCAAGCATTGGGGTTGGAACAGACTCATTCACCACATGCGTTGTCATTGGGTCAGAACATCGACCCCTGCCTTGATGCTCTTCAATGCCCAACTGATGTTCCTCTTGACGCACACACCCAGATTCACCTAGGAGAGAGTATTTTGAGGAGTCTGATTCAGATATCTCAAACCACTCTGATTAGGATCTGCCAAATTTGTCAACAGAAGAATCCTGTGGCATACCTTCTGATCCTTCTCCTCCACCTCAGATATAAGTCTCCACCAGAGAGAATATCCTTTACTGGCTTTATAAGACAACTTTTCCAATTAAAATGGAGATGGAGGAAGAACCTTGCACTGAGCTTTTTGAGCTTCTGGACTATGAATCACCATCAACTGATTGTATCAAGGTGCCTTTACATAGGGTTATGAAAGATACCCTCTTTAAGAACTGGGAGACCCCTCTGTCAGTCCAAGTAGCTCTTAAAATCAGAGGGAAGATTTCAGGATATCCACTACCTTTTTGATTAAATTAGCAAACATAGCATTGACAAATAATTTTTTTCAATTTGAAGGACAATATTACCAGCAGACATCTGGAGTGGCTATGGGGCCCAGTATGGCCCCATCTGTTGCCAAATTATTCATGACATGCTTTGAGGAGCAATGGATTCCTTAATTCAGCTTTCAAAGAATATGTCCAATAATGGACACAATATATAGATGATGGCCTTGATTCTGCAAAACGTGTGTAAAGTTAGGCGCTGTGTAGGTGCCTAAGTTAAGTGTCCTTTGTAGAATTGTGCTCAGCAGAGATCAGCACTGTTTAGGCATCTAACTTTTTAGGCGTCCTTTAGAGAATCAGGTTTTAGGTGAGATTTAGACATCCAAACAATGTTCTTAATGTTATAATATTTTATTATGTTATTAGAATGGTGATTTTATGCTGTTTTTCATTATAATTGTAATACTAGGAGTGGATTTGTTTAATGCTTTTATTTATTTCTCTTCCATCAGATAGAGTAACTGGGATTCAAACCAGCAACATTAGGGTAGAAGGCTGTAGGTTTAACCAGTGTGCTACAAAGTGATCTAGCAAGCTACATAGCAATTACAAAACTAGGTCTTATAGGCATTATACGGAAGTCTACTTTTGAGCATAGTTGAGGCTTCAGATAGACCTGAGTTTTATGGACGAAACTTAGGCACAGTTTGGATGTCCTTAAGCGATCTGCTAAATAGCTCTCTGGGTTTTTATTTTTGTTTTATTAAGCTCAAAATACATTTAATAAGCCACCATCAATACAAAGGGCACATGTAAAACCTTCTATTTTTCTGGGCAAACAGTAATGCTATTTGCTAATTAGAGGAAAGATCCATTATCTGAAGCACAGAACATGAAAAAAACAGCTTTATGTTTCTTGCTAAAAAGCTACCCTTTTTTTCTCACTAAAGATTGCTCCATTGAGGTCATTCTTAAACAGGTGAATTCAGCCAAGAAAGCGCATGACAAAAATATTTAGATTGCATACATAACTTAATTTGCAAAAGGTTAAAAACAGAAAAAAACAGATGCAGACCTTAGCATGGCTTCTACTTCATTGCAAATGGAGGTTTACAGCTGCACAATGATGACCTCATTGTGAGATCATCAAAGTGCACCTGCACGGTAGAATGCCACAATTAAAATATGTGTTTGGTTGCTGATTGGGATTTGAACTTATGACCTCTGGAAGATTAGCACAGGACTTTTACTTATTGAGCTATAGCAGCTTCCATGCAGGTGTCTCTTACTGCCCTGTGATATGATAGCTCTTGACAGCCTCGGCGGTAGTATTCAAAGGAATAAGCGACCCCGACCCTGAAGAAGTATGAAACGCATCAGAGGGGGCTGGTGCAGCAACGTTTTTCATTCAATAAGCTAAGTTTTTCACTTTGATTAAATGATGAAAGCATTTTAGTAATGCTATATTAAAGCTAAATGAAAAATATTAAGATTAAAATGTAATATATACACAAAACTCAAAAAAACCCAGCAACCCAAAAATGTAAAAATAAGAAGTTGAATACATACCCCAAAAAAAGGGAACCGGTGAGGATTGCTGCCACACTGCTCTTTCCGATCAGGTGGCGTTCAGAGGATTCCCAGTGTGAAAAGAATTCAGCATTGTATTCATTGTGTTATGATCTATGTATTCATAATAATTTAAGTGCCTTTAGTAGTTTGAGACTCACAATGAGCACAAGTGTGCATGAGTAACCTTGAGACATGTCACAACATGCACAGACTTGTTTCAACACGCTTGCTACTTTCTCTCATACTCGGGTAGATAAGTTATTGAACGCCCCTCATACATTGCCTGATGTATACAACCTATGGTCTGATTTATCCTCCTATTTGTAGAGAATTCATGTTGCAATTAGCAGCTTCACTAAATTCAGGTACCAGTGATAGCACTGGAAGCCTTAAGAAAGCAGAAACTAATGATGGAGAAATCATTGATACCTCATCCCATGACAGTACACAAGCTACTGTGTACACTGATGTGAGACTTAAGGGAAAGTGAATCGTCATTAATGAAAATTCCAATTTCTATCACTTGATCTATATTAGGAACTATTATGGATGTGTTCTTTTTCAATAATTGAGAAGAGATTTACTTTTAGGATGGAGGGAAATAAATATTCAAGTACTTGGGAATCACACAGAGAATTGTAACATTATCATTCAGTGTCTGTCTTGCCATTAATTTGTCCATTACCAAGTAAGACGCCAGCTGTGAAGATACAGTATGCTCTAATCTAATCAGGAGTGTAATGGGAGATGCTTAGAAGATTGTGATTTAATTAAAGAAGAAAGGGTTCATAGTCAAAAGTGTGTGACGACAAAGGCATGCCGACAACCCAGCGCAGACAACTGAGCGCAAGGCGGAAGCGCGCCGAAGAAAAACAGTATTTTAAGGGACTTCGACGGGGGGTGTTGGTGGGGAACCCCCCCCCCCCACTTTACGTAATAGAGATCGCGCCGGCGTTGTGGGGGGTTTGCGGGGTTGTAACCCCCCTCATATACTGGAAACTTAACTTTTTCCCTCTTTTTTAGGGAAAAAGTGAAGTTTTCAGTATAATGTGGGGGGTTACAAGCCCCACAACGCCGGTGCGATCTCTGTTAAGTAAAGTGGGGGTTCCCTCCCATACCCCCCGTTGGAGCCCTTTAAAATACTGTAGGATGTACTATGTTTGCTTTGGTTTATTTATAATCCGCCTTATACAAGGCGAAGTACATCAACATATTCATAAATAACATTTCAATTATTTTACAAAGATAAAAATGACAACACCAAACTACATAATCAGACTGACATATCAACATTAATTTAGTTTTAGAGTTTTGTTTTTCAACCCGACAATATCCCAGATAAAGTCAGGATTCTAGCCTTGCCTATAGCATGGAGAAAGGATCTAGATGCCAATTTTGTATGGAGTCAGACCTTAGGAGCCACCTTTTGAAAATGATTGGGGGTGCTAAACCCCCCAAAAGTGAATGTTCCCTAGTCAGGGTAATATAGTGTTTGCTCAGTATTGGGGGTGTCCAAGCACCCAAAAAGTTGAACTCAGACCATAATTGAGTTGATTACAAGCACTGCAGGAGGATGACTCCTTAGTTCCAGAAGATTGCTTGAACAGGATGCTACAATTGCTTTGAGGCAGAGAAGAGAATCTGCTTGCCTAGAAGGAGGAAAGAGGACGTTATTGGCACATGGATTAAAAACCGGCTGGCGGGTAGGAAACAGAGAGTGGAGGTGAATGGACAATATTTTGATTGGAAAAACGTCACGAGTGGAGTACCGCAGGGTTCGGTGCTTGGACCCGTGCTCTTCGACATATTTATAAACAACCTGGAAATTGGTATGACGAATGAGGTGATTAAATTTGCAGATGATACGAAGTTATTCAGAGTAGTGAAGACGTAGGGGGATTGCGAAGACCTGCAACGTGATATAAACATGCTCGAGAAATGGGCTGCGACATGGCAAATGAGGTTTAACGTGGATAAGTGTAAGGTGATGCATGTCGGTAACAAAAATCTTATACACGTCTACAGGATGTCTGGTGCGGTTCTTGGAGAGACCTCCCAGGAAAGAGACTTGGGAATACTGGTCGACAAGTCTATGAAGCCGTCCACGCAGTGTGTGGCAGTGGCGAAAATAGCAAACAGAATGTTAGGAATGATTAAGAAGGGGATCACGAACAGATCGGAGAAAGTTATCATACTGCTATACCGGGCCATGGTACACCCTCACCTGGAATACTGCTCGAAAGGGTCCAGAGAAGAGCGACTAAAATGCTTAAGGGGTTGGAGGAGTTGCCATACATTGAGAGATTAGAGAAACTGGGCCTCTTCTCCCTTGAAAAGAGGAGACTGAGAGAGGACATGATCGAAACATTCAAGATAATGAAGAGAATAGACTTAGTAGATAAAGACAGGTTGTTTACTCTCTCCAAGGTAGAAAGAACGAGAGGACACTCTCTAAAGTTAAAGAGGATAGATTCCGTAAAAATGTAAGGAAGTTTTTCTTCACTCAGAGAGTGGTGGAAAACTGGAATGCTCTTCCTGAGGCTGTTATAGGGGAAAACACCTTCCAGGGATTCAAGACAAAGTTAGATAGGTAGGGACGCAGGTAGGGCTAGTCTCAGGGCACTGGTCTTTGACCTAGGGGCGCCGCGTGAGTAGACTTCTGGGCACGATGGACCGCTGGTCTGATCCAGCAGCGTCAATTCTTATGTTCTTATGTACAACATTTTTACTATTTACAGATTTCTATCTTAAGCACTATACATGTGTAATAAGCCTATTTCTGTAAAATATACCTTTTTCCAAGCCACACCTGTCTGTTGTCTTATTGCTGTACAATCCCACTGCCTCTGAGGAGTGGACTTGGGACCAAACAAGATGAAAAACAAAATGTTACTGAAAGATAGTATCTACTCTGACTACTGTACCCCACCATGCGGAGTGTCTCAAGGATCATTTATCTCACCCCCACTATATAACATTTTTATGACCACCCTAAACTCAATCACTCTAAGCTCAAAGGAATGGCTTTTTTTCTTATGCAGACAACATCCTATTCTTAATCCTAGTAGATTTGAGCATAACAAATCTGTTTACCAAGGTATCAAAAGCTCTTGATAGAATTCAGGCATGGTCAACAAAATACCACCTTAAATTAAACACCAAAGAAACTAAACTTCTATGATTTGGATCTCAAATACAATTGATCCTTTCTGCCATTGCAATGAAAAGTTTGATCAGCCTCGAGATAGAAAAATATATCAAGGTTTTTGGAATCGCTCTAGACTTCACACTGAACTTTGAAAACCATGTTAACACTGTAATCTAGAAATCTTTACTTACACTACAGCAACTAAGAAGAATTAAGCCATATTTTTTTCAGCAACAGCACAAGATACTGATCCAATTAACGATTCTACCAATACTAGACTATTGCAATTCCTTATATTCAGGAATCTCAGCAAAGCTAATGAAGAAACTTCAGCTGATAACAGAACACAGGACAAGACTCAAATTTTATACATCAAGATTTGATCACCAGTGATAGAATTATACTGGCTTCTGATAGAAAAAAAAGTTGAATTCAAATTATGCTGCTTAGCGTTCAAGATCCTGTATGGAGATGCTACTGATACTTTCTCAAGATTCACTGAATTACTTAGCAGATCTGCTGAACATTGAAACACTGATTGCCTAATTATATCCTTTTCATCCCTGAAAGGAGTAAAATATAAGAGGATCCACTACAAATCATTCAGCTATCAAACTGCAAAATTGTGACACAAACAGAGCAGTAACTGGTGTCCAGAGCCCTTTACATTGACCTGTGTTGAATGCTCTATTCATGTGATAGAGTAATAAGCCTTTGACACTCTTGACAAAGGCAGAGACACTGAAACACTGTTGAGTCTTTGCAGTGCTACAATCAATAAAGTGTATCTTGAATTTTACACCCGTGGCTGAATTATTGCCATCTTATCTTCATTACGTCTCTGTTGTGCTGTGCTCTTCTCGTCGGAGAGGCCACCTTAGCCTTTTTTCTTCAGTGTCCATAGAGATTTAAAGGGCTTCAGGGCTGTTGCCGCGTGGCAGCCACTAGCGCGGCTTTGTAAAAGAGGCAGTAAATGTCCCTGCTAATGTATTTTCTATCGATGCTGAGAAATGATTTTATAGACTTTACTGGAAATTTGATAAGAGTTTACAGTTAATAGATGTGGTAATTTAATAAATTGAACTAAAGCTGTATTTTAGTTTATCTTTCTGTCATTTTCCCTTAAGTGCAAAAGAGAGTCAGCACTGAAGAAAAAATTTTCAGATGGCACAAACCTGTTCAACATTATTAAAATACGTGCGAATTGTGAAAAATTGACATTAGAAGACTGGGCATCCAAATGACAGATTAAATTTAATGTGGACAAATGCAAAGTGACGTACATTAAGAATAATCCAAATCATAGTTATTTGATGCTAAAGTCTATCTTAGGAGTCGGCACCCAAGAAAAAGATCTGGGCGTCATTGTAGATAAAATGCTGAAATCTTGTCCAGTGTGCAGTGGTGGCCAAAAAAGCTAACAGGATGCTAGGAATTATTTGGAAAGGAATGGAAAATAAGATGAAGAATACTATAATACCTCTGTATCAACTCCATGTTGCAACCTCACTTTGAGTATTGTATGCAATTCTGGTCTCCATATCCTAAAATAAATATATTGGAATTAGAAAAGGTTCAAAGAAGAGTGACTAAAATGATAAAGGGGATGGAACTCCTCTGTTATGAGGAAAGGCTAAAGAGGTTAGGTCTCTGGTGACTGAGTTCAAAGAAGCATGGGATGAACACAGAGGATCTAGAATCAGAAAATAATATTAAATATTGAACTAAGGCCAGTACTGGGCAGACTTGCATGGTCTGTGTCTGTCTGTATATGGCCGTTTTGGAGAGGATGGGCTGGGGAGGGCTTCAATGGCTGGGAGGGTGGAGATGGGGTGGAATAGGTTTTGACAGAGATTTTGGCAGTTGGAACCCAAGCACACTACCGGGTAGAGCTTTGGATTCTTTCCCAGAAATAGCTAAGAAGAAAAAATTTAAAAATTTAAATTGAATCAAGTTGGGCAGACTGGATGGACCATTTGGGTCTTTATTTGCCATCATCTACTATGTTACTATGAAAAGAGACAGCTGAGAAGGATATCAAAGAGGTTTACAGATCAGATAAAAGTGAATCATCTTTTTACTCTTTCAAAAAGTACAGACTAGGGGACACTCAATGAAATTACATAGTAATAATTTTAAAACAAATAAGAGGAAATATTTTTATCACTCAACAAATAGTTACGCTCTGGAACTCATTACCAAAGGATGTGGTTCCAGTGGTTAGCACATCTAAATAGATCATTGGTCTGCCCCAGTCTGGCTATTCTTATGTTATAAAGGTGGACACTGATGCATATAAAGTATCTTTTTTTGCAGACGAGGTTTCTTTATAGTTGCTACTCCTCGAACTTCATTTCTAAATCCAATCCAAGTCCATCGTAATAATGGTTTATGGACTTTTCTATTAGAAAATTGCCCAAGTCATTTTTAAACCCTGCTAATCTAACTATTTTTACTACATTCTTTGGAAACAAATTCCAGAATTTAATTACATGTTGACTGAAGAAATAGGTTTTTCTGATTTGTTCTAAATTTACTCTTTAGTAGCTTTGATTTCTTGATATTTCTCCTGAAATACAGAAGCACATGAAACGATTTCTATTACTTAGACAAGGAGTTCTTCAACTGGGGGCCGCCTTTTTCTTGAGGTTTTCCTATAAATGTATTCTTAATTAGTCTAGGACAGGGGTTTTCAGCCCATTCTTTGGGACACAGATTTTCAGGTCAGGTTTTCAGGATATCCACACTGAATATGCCTGGAATAAATTTCCATGCACTACCTCTATTCTATACAATCTCTCTCGTGCATATTCATTGTGGGTATCCTGAAAACCTGCCTGGCCCGAGGGCTGGCTTGAGGACTCCTAGTCTAGAAAATATGTTTTTTTTAAATCCTTTTCATCTCACTGCCACCTTGACTACTAGGAGAATTATGGCATTAGACCCTCCTGGGGAGCCTAATGGTGTAAATAGATATGTTACTCTTAACTGTGTTGGAAATATTTTTCTTAGGGTTGGATACCCATCTGTTTCAGATCGATCCCCCTTACATTAGAGGACTTGAGCTATGTAAAAGATCAATACTAGGTTTATTATCCTTTTTTCCCTTTTGTTCTTATAACTGAGTGATGTATATAGCCAAGATACTTACCAAAAGGAGGAGAGGAGGTACAGGGGAGATATATAGACGTTTAAATATTTGAAAGGTATTAATATAGGACCAAGTCTTTTCCAGAAAAGGGAAAATGGTAAAACTAGAGGGCATAAATTGAGGTTGCGGGGAGGTAGACTTAGGAGTAGTGCTAGGAAATTATTTTTCACGGAGAGGGTGGTAGATGCCATCCTGAGGGAGGTGATAGAAAGGAAAACAGTGATGGAATTCAAAAAAGCATGGGATAAACACAGAAGACTGTATTAGAAAATGAATGTATTGTAGAGCTAAGGGTGATACTGGGCAGACTTGCATGGTCTGTGTCCCAAATATGGCAATTCAGTATAGGGTGGGCTAGGGAGGACTTTGTTGGGCAGACTTTATGGTATGTATCTGCAAGCGACGAGATGGTTAGATGGGTTGGAATTAGCTTTGATGGCAACTCCAGAAGTTGGGACCTAAGGACTGTACTGGGCAAACTTTACGGTCTGTGGCTCGGAAATTTCAAAGAAAATCAGACAATTTAATTAAATTAAATTATGAATTTATAATGGATGTAACTAATGGGCAGACTGGATGGACCATTCAGGTCTTCATCTGCTGTCATTTACTATGTTACTATGTGTTCTTCAAGGACACAGGCATATAGTCTCATATGTGGATGACATCATATACTGAATTGGTACGGACGCTTCCAAGTGGACAGTTACTTTAAACCTTTAGGCAGTGCCCATACCACATGCGTGCCGGCGCCTTCTCGCCTGACATAGGCTCGCAAGACCATCAGTTCAGTAAAAGGGTAAGAAGCCAACTAGGGGAGGTAGGCGGGTTGTGAGACTATATGCCTGTTATCGGAGAATATCTTCTACATCTTTGCTTTCTGCGAGGAAAAGCAGGTATGATATTCTCACATGTGAGACTCCCAAGCTGCCAGTATCATGACTCTGGATGAGGATAATAGATATATAAACGTGAGCCTGGCAAAACCAAATAGGGTTGGAGGGAAAGTTAGCGATTAGGAAGTGAATCTTGTCCAAACTAACTTTCTCTTCTGGAGTTTTGTTCTAAACAGTAGTGAGAACTAAAGTTATGGATTGAGGACCAAGTAGCTACTTTGCAGATGTCCTCAATAAATGCAGAGTGGAAATGAGCTACCAGAGCAGCCATAGCCCAGACTTTATGGGCTGTTACATGACCCTGGAGTATCAACCCAGCATGGGTATACATGAAGAAGATATAGTCTACCAGCCAAGTGCCTTGTTAACAGGCAGTTCAAGTCTATTAGGGTCAAATGACACAAAGAGCTGGGAGGATCCTCTATGAGGTTTAGTGCACTCTAAATTGAATGCCAGAGCATGCTTGTAGTCCAAGGTGTGAAGTGCTGCCTCACCAGGATGGAAATGCAGATTTGGCAAAATAATAGATCGGTTGAGGTGAAATTCGGAGACAACTTTGGGTAGGAATTTTGGATGAGTTTGAAGCGCTACTCTGTTGTAGTAGAATCTTGTATAGGGAGGATCCGACCCAAAGGCTTGAAGTTCATTCACTTGGTGTGCAGAGGTGAGGGTAATGTGGGAAATGACTTTCCAAGTGAGAAGTTTGAGAAAGCAAGATGTAAGCAGTTCAAAGGGAAACAGTGCACTTAGTTGTGGCCATACCAGGTGCCATGGATGATGTCACTCACATGCTTGTCCTCGGAGAATTCCTGTTTTACATAGCTTTTTTACACAAGAAAAGGAATGCATTAAGTCTGTGCTTCCAAGATGATATTTTTAAATGACATCAGTTCCTGATCTATAGTCTTAACTTTTCTGTTGTTCTTTTACCTTCTTTTTCTAACTAGTTTCTTCATTACATCTTAGTCTCCTTCCTGAAAGTTAAATGCCTTTCCTTCAGTTACTAAGTCAAATTTGATCATGTTATGGTCTCTGTTGCCAAGTGACTCCGGCACTATCATACCTAACACCAAATCCTGCATTCCCCCAAGGACTAGGTGTTTAATAGCTGTCCCTGAACCAGCTGCTCCATGAAGCAGTTATTTATTCCATCTAGAATCTTAACCTTACTAGAATGACGGTCATTGACTTTTCATTGCTGTTTTCTTCACCTTCACAGAAACAATTTCTGTTCATAAAGATTACAAATTGCGTTTTGTTTTCTGCAGAACTCTTTTCTGTTTGTTGAGGACTCTCTATAACCATAGTATCGCCATTCTACCAATTTGGTGCATCCTCTTTGCCTATTACACCCACAGTGTTTACCTCTTTATTCAGTGCTATATATTCAAATTCTCTCATCTTATTTTTTAAAATTTGTAGCATTTGTATAGAGACTTTTTATTATTCCATTATATTTATTAACTTCTATTTCGCCTTAACCTTGCAGTTCTAGGTGAATTACAATAAGAAAAATTAAACTGGACATTTCCAGAGAATTCACAATTTAAAACATAAAAACAGCTATGGATGACCATAGCTTAATATATTTCCTAAATAACAAGGTTTATATCTCCTTTTGGAAAATGTTATCATCTGATACAGTAAATAAGATTCTAATAATATCTGTGTCTAATTTTGTTGCCTGAAAAGATTTTTTAATTTCTTTATCCATTTGATTTTTTTTTTTTTGGGGGGGGGGGTGATTACGTAAATGGGTTCTGAACTCTCCTTTACCTTTCTACTCTTTTTATAACAAAACAATCATTCAGATAAATTGGAGCAAATCCATACAAAACTTTAAATAGCAAGCAATACAATTTAAATAAAATTCATGCTTGCACGGGAAGCAATGTGTTTTTAAATAAGCAGAAGATATATGATCATATTTATTCAAGAAGAAAATCAATCTTATTGCCGTATTTTGTTTGGTCTGTAATCTACCATGTCCTGTATCATTGATACAGGACATGGTAGATACAAAATGTTAAAGTAATCCTCCATTCTCAGAATTAGAGACTGCACTAAAAGATGATAAATGATTTTTGAATTTACATGCTGCTTAGCAGTTGATAGGGATAATTTGTAGTTTTTCAACTCTGTGTATTCTTTACTTACAGGCAGCTGGGCTACTTTTGGGTTTTTTGCTACCTCTCTGTAGTAGCCTAATGATTAGTGCATTAGTCTAAGAATTAGGGGAGCTGGTTTTGATTTCTCCTGCAGTGACTCTGGGCAAGTCACTTAACTCTCCATTGCCTCAGGTACAAAACAAGTACCTGTATATAATATGTAAACCACTTTGATTGTATCCACAGAAAGATGGTATATCAAATCCCATTCCTTTTCCTTCTTTCAGGAATTAACTTCCTGTTTTGAATGCACTCCTGAGTGATTGTCGACTTTCCTTCTCGTTCTAGTTTAAAGGGCAAATTCTATAAACAATGTCCCAATTGTAGGCAGTGGTAGGCATCCTACCGCTGTCTAACCAACCAATCGGGATGCTCGTTTTCTCTAGCACTCCAGGCTTAGGCATGCCCTGTCCTGGCCTGTTACTGTGGCCTAAAGGAATTCTCCTCTTGAGTAAACTGCTAAACTTTCCCTTTTATATCACAGTACATTGAGCTTAATCATTCACCAGGGTTACTGATCTAGCTCACCACTGAGCCTCTAAAGAATATTGCTGGCTCAATGAAAGGCAAGCCTCCTTGACTTATGTCCCTCCTTGGTGTTAAGACTAGAGAGTTGCGCGGGGATAGAAATCCCACCCATCTCCACCTGACCCTGTGAGGAATCCCCTCCATCCCTGCCCGACCCCTGCGAGGAATCCCCTCTATCCCCACGAGGAATCTCCTCTGTCCCCATCCATCCCCCATAAAAGTTACCTGTCCCCATAAAAGCGGCAATTACTTCTGACAGTTTTGATTTTTTTTTTTTTTTTTTAAGTCTTAGTTTATTTAAATCAACAATAAAATACAATAGAAACAAATAACAGTGAACAGAAATAAAAGATGCGTACATAACCGGAAAGAATTAGAATAGATGTTAGGTCATGTGACTGTAGGGTTGACCATTTCTTGTTAAAAGAAATAAGAGATGGATTTTTGGCCATATAAAGCTCATATCTGTAGAGCAAACAAATCTGGTTCCACCATCTGGCATAGGTAACTTGTGAGAGGTCCTTCCAAGATCTACAAATGGTTTTTAATGCAGCAATGCGTAAAGAATCAAACAATACAGCATCAAAATCATTTAAAGCAGAATTGAGAGAGAGACTTTCAGGACAATGGTTGCATAACAAAAATGTACCAAAACTGAACTGGAAACCCCAAAACAAATTCAGCAAGTACTTCATTTTCTACTAAACACAATTGGTGGCATAACCATGAGAGGAGGCTGGGCCTCCCCCTTTGAGCTTAGCCCCCCTCAAAATGAACATCTCCCTTGTTGTAGCTGGTGGGACATTTTGGTTTTCTATCATCTTGGTCCCAGTTTCTGCTTTTGTCTATCTTCTACTAATTCTCTTTCCAGGCCTTGGGATTCCCCGGTTCCATCCCTGCGGCAGTCCCGTGAGCCTGGGGGGGATTCCTACGGCAGTCCAGCGGGACCCGTGGGATTCCCACAATCCCCAGTCCCGTGCAGACCTCTAGTTAAGACCCCTAACTGAGCTAAGAGTCAGCACCTGTGCTCGGGCAGAAAAGGTTTACTTTCATCCACACATCCACACAAAAATATACTCTTGGATTTCAGTTCCCTGTTTTCCAACTCATATCTTCACTTAATTGAGAAACTTCAGACATATTCTCACATTCACTCTATTCAACAGACAATTCTGACTCAGCAAAGCTCTCTTAGGTTCAGATAACATTTCTTCTTCTAAGCTATTCCATGACTGGCTTAGCCCATGATAAGCATTATCTGCCTGAGTTTGCCTGCATAGTCCTGCTGTGTCCCTGGAATCAGTTTTCCTCCTTGCAGTCACAGAGTGCAGCATGTCATGCTTGAGATTGTGAATGAACTGGCTGTGTAACGCCAGCACTAGACATAGCAGTGATTCTCATTGGCTGTCCATGAGATGCTGAATTAACTTTCTAACTATGTTCATCCCACCCCCTCTGTATGCTGTACTAGCAGCAGTGGGTGTAAAACCTGTCTTTGGATATTGGTTAGCAGGGCGCTTCTTTAAGGGCAAATAAGCACCTGATCAGGACTATTTCTGTCCCCTGAAACCTTGCCTTAGGGTCTTCCTTGCTGGCTTTCTTCACTGTGGCAGGGCTGGCTATTGGTGACAAACTGTGTTTGGGTATTGCTCCTTTTCTCAGCCACACTATTTATTAACAAAACTAAAGCCCTCTTTCCTGCCCCACATTCTCATCCATGAGTAGATACTCCAGAACTCTGCCTACTTCTGTGGGCATGCACCTAGAACAGGGAATGCCACTCTTGGGGATTCAAATCCATTCAGCTAATTGCACTTCTGGTGATCGACTCATTAAGTACATGACATTCCTAGCTCTTCCTGCTTGGGCAAGTATCTCTAGAGACACATTCTTAATTTGAAACGATACAGGGTTCCCTTAAGGGTAGGTCATTGTTACAAGGTTGCTTCTTGACTCAAAGATGCCTTTCATCCAGGTCTGCCATTATAGCTTTCAGAGATTGAACTCTTATTCTGAGTGCAAGGAACTCTTTGTACAGTTTTCACATACCACCTCTTTGCTGGTAGTCACACAGGTGACTTTCAGTGCAAAAGACCAGCTAGCTCTTCCTGTAACAATCCCCCCCCCCTCGCTGCTGGACTGCTGTCTGCATCTTAATTTTGTTGAGTGGTTCGGTATTTAAGATTTCTAAGCAGTAGTGTAGCCAGACAACTGATCTAGGATGGGCCTAAGACCAAAGTGAAAACTGAGCATGTGCGGGAGCCTGTGGATGGCAATGGCAGCTTGGGAATAGTACTGGCTACTGCTCAAAATGTAAACTCATTCAGCAGAGAGGAGGTCTTCAGATGGGGCTTGGAGACCCCACCTGGCTGAATAAAGGAAAATAAATTTTGGGTGGCCTGAGCCCAAAGTGGGTGGCGCCAGACCCACCTGTGGCTGCACCATTGTTTCTAAGGAAGAAGGATATTCAAACTAATACCAATAGCTGCCCCTCTGCCATTCCTGAGATAGTGTACTTTGTGTGCTATAGGGGAAAGAGAAGAGGGTATTCATTTGAGTATTGCCAGCAGTGTTTTCACATTTCTTTGGTGGCCAGCTATTCTCTGCATTACACAGAGGCCCAGTTTCTCAAAACTTTAACGCAGTCGCTAAACGATTTCTGATGGTTTAGTTTGCACGCACGGCTTATCTCAGCCTTTAGCGAGCTTTCTAGCAGTCTCTGACCCTGCCATGCAAATGGGCTCTTCAATATTGAAATGAGCACTCTGGTAGATTCTTCAAGAGCGGCATCGGCTACAGTGACAGCACTGTTAAAAAGTGCATCTTGTGGCATGTGTTTTGATTGCATTATAGCCCCCTTTGACAGTGGGACTGATACTGTCTCTTCCGTCGCCAACCATCACCCCCCAGCAGCAGGAGAGATGCTCAATATCCTGGGATGCACTGGGGAGGGGTCTGAGGCTCTGATTGGGCCAGGTGGTTTAAGGCCTCTCCTATGGGTGGGGCCTTATGCGTCTGGGCCAATCAGAGCCTTAGGCCCTTCCCCGGATGTATTCAGATGAAAAAAAGGTAAGGGGAGGTTGTCGGAGGTACAGGGAGGGAGTTTGCATGGTGGTGGGAGAGTGTGGGCAACTCTCCCGCAGCCAAGGGGAGTTGGGAGGGTGTTGGTTGGGTGGAGAGACTGGACATCTCTCCTGCTGCAGGCAGACGGGTGGAGAACTGTTTGTTGGCTGGGAGAGATTGAGCATCTCTCCTGCTGCTGAGAGGAGTTGGGGGTGTTGGCAGCATGAGACATTGGGCATCTCTCCCACTGTTGTGTTGGTGTTTTTTTCTTCATTTATTCTGCGCATGCAAGTTTAGCAAGTCTTTGCTACTCTTCACCAACCTCATTTGCATGAGCGTTTTTTGGAAAATGACTTTCTTTTTTACAGTTGCTATTATAATAGCTGTGATTAGCAGCCCGTTGATTTTTTTTTTTTAGCGTGTTTTAAAAAAAATCTAGCCCAGAGGGTCTCTTCTGTGAAATTTTTTTTCACACAGAGGGTGGTGGACACATGGAACACCCTTCCGGAAGCCGTGATAGGAAATAACACAGTACAGGGTTTCAAGGAAGACCTGGATAGGTTCCTGGAGGACAAAGGGATTGAGGGGTACAGATAAGAGCAGTGGAAGGTTTAGAGATAAGTGTAGAGGTAGGTATAAAATTAGTCAGGGACTGCTGCTCAGGCAATATGCCTGATGGGCCGCTGCGTGAGCGGACCGCTGGGCAGGATGGACCTCTGGTCTGCCCCGGCGGAGGCGACTACTTATGTTCTTATGTACTTATGTTCTTATGTTCTGCCAGTTCCAGGCCTGAATTCTTTTTAAATGACTGTGAAAGCAGCTTTGCGGTTGGGGTCAATGAACCTCCTACATATAATCTCTACCTTCCATTTTTGTACCCCTCACCGTACAGCACTGCTTCTTTAGGTTGGCCCTCAAATATTTTTGAACAAATAGCAGTTTGGTTCTGGTGAATTGTTTCATTTTCTGAGAATTATTATGCTATTAAAGAGAAAGGGAGGTAGTTCCTCTATAATGTGTGCAAAATTGATACTTGTTAATGCACAAAGCACTATTCACATAATTCATGCTATTACAGATTTATTACAAAATGTGCACTATCTTTGCAATTACAGGAAGCCTCATCCTTCAGTTTAGGAACTGTGGGAAATCTCTGTGCCCAAGAAACGATGGTGTGCCATAAATTTGAGTTGCATTGTGTTCTTAACTAACTTTTATTGAATTTTATCAACCAAATACAATCCTCTGATTTAATTTACTTTGTACTTATTTTCAGCTTGCACGGTGATGTTTTTTCAGACTCTGCTTGATGAATTTTGTCTGCAATATCCCACAGCCAAAAGAGATTGCCTTTAAATTTGTTAGAATAGCCAAGACCAGAGACCTACAGGAGTCCAGAATGATGGTGTTTTCTGGATTATTACTTTTGGGTTGTTTTCAGAATGTTATTTTAAAAATCCTTTAAACCAATTAGGATGTCTTCAAGCATTCTTATTGTCTGCTTGCAGATACCTACCCTACAAGAAAGGTAGGGTGAGGCTGAACACAGAAGCTGTTCTACCAAGTGAAAGTAATTTTGAGTCATACTGTGAAGAAAAGGAGGAGAAAATGAATTTGTTCAAACTTCGATTATTTCTCTGCTGCCCTGCTGTTTTAAATCTCTCTTTTTTACCTTTCAAAGATACTCAGTTATGCTAGAAATGCTCAATAATTTTTCTGGAGAGTATAGCAGAAGGGTCCATCAGATCTGTCTGTTGCTGGATGATGGGGTGTACACGTGTATGTCTTTTTTACCTGGTTTTGCTCCCCTTCTAGGGTTAAAGCAAAAACCTGGTACATGGTGAAGGAAGCACGAATACACATTGGGTTTTAGTGATGAATTGCTTCAGGGGTTCTGCAGAAAGAAGTGGCATCATGAAGGCCAGAAGGGGAAGGAGGATTTTTTTTCCTCCAAAAAAACTAATTACAAGAATATGATCCCAAAAGCTGAGAGAAATGGTATGGTGGCCATGTTAGTCCGCTCTTCAAGCATCACCTGCAACTACTACATATGAACTTCTAA
This sequence comes from Geotrypetes seraphini, assembly GCF_902459505.1. Taxonomy (NCBI): domain Eukaryota; kingdom Metazoa; phylum Chordata; class Amphibia; order Gymnophiona; family Dermophiidae; genus Geotrypetes; species Geotrypetes seraphini. The sequence continues at coordinate 31,560,660 of NC_047101.1, read as the reverse complement.
TATCATGACAACTCAGATGTAATCCTTAGCAACTCAAAGAAATGTACAATCTACTCCCTAAATACTTCTAATCTCCGGACAAACCATTTGTAATCTGCCTTGAACCGCAAGGTAATGGCGGAATAGAAATCCCTAATGTAATGTAATATGTAGAAGTAAAACAAAAACATATTTGGACTAACTTAATGTCATTTATGATTAGCTTTTGAAGGAAACCCCGTCTTCCTCAGATCAGAAAATCTGAGAGAACAATCCAGAGGGGAAAAAAATCTTTCACATAAGGAAAATAGTAAATTATTTAGCCCACATCTTGGGATCGTACTAGAAAACCAGGTTTGAGACTCAGAAAAAATCAAGGAAAATACAACAACAAGGGTCAGTACTCTTATTTCTCCGATACTCAGAAACTTTACTAAGTAACATTATCCTGAAGAACAGGCTTATCCAAAAGAAATGTGTCTAAATGGGGAGGGTCTGTAAAAATTTATCTACGAGGGTAGTTTGAAAAGTTTGATAAAGAAGGAAGTTAAACAACATAGTCTCCATCGAGGGCTACATACGTAGGTCTGGATTCTCTAAACGGCGCCATTGTCAGAGGCTGCTAATTGCGTGTCAATCACGCGACAACACCATTTAAAGAATTGCGCCTCCAGCAAAGGTAGGCACCGGAAATGTAGGCCAAGGATTTCAAGGCTTACCTTTTATGTGAATTGTGCTTCTGAAGGCGCCTACCAGCGTTAGCCATGCCTGCAGTGGTGTTAGGCACTGGTAGGCATCTCTGGAGGCACGATTCTGGCGCTGTTGGTTTATGCGCCAGTAGGCGCCTTGAAATTATATTTAAGTACCGTTTGAAATGGCATTTCCCTCTTAACTTGGACATTAGTAGGACACTGTTTATCGAATTTCCAGTTTTTCATATTGTAGGAAAAATAACTTATGAAAAAGCTGGAAACTCGTTGGTTTAAGTGTATAGCCCTCGATGGAGACTACGTTGTTTAACTTACTTCTTTACCAAACTTTTCAAACCACCCTTTTATTTCCATAGGTGATCAGACACCTATATCTATTTCCATAGGGAAATCTAAGGGAACAAGTGGCTCCTACACTTAAAACTTTAAGCTTCAGCTGTAGGAATTGCTTCCTATAAAGCTGTGTTTGTCTGGCCATGTCTGGAAATACAGTAATTTGTTGACCATATAAAGGAACATTCTTAAAAAAATACAATTTCAGAACAGCATTTCTTCCGTCTCAAGAGTGAAATTTCACCAATAAAATGACACATTTGGTAATTAAGTCCTGGGATGATTCCAAAAGCTGGAATACATCTATATCAATAGAAATGATCTAATCTAAAGTACCATCTTCTTTGGGAACTCTGGAAGTTTTTGTAATATATTTATTTTATTTATTCAATTTTCTATACTCTTCTCCCAGGGGAGTTCAGAACAATTTACATGAATTTATTCAGATATTCAAGCATTTTTCCCTGTCTGTCCCGGCAGGCTCACAATCTATCCAATGTTCCTGGGGCAAAGGGGGATCAGGCAACCTACCCAGGGCCACAAGGAGCAGAATATATTCTCAACTGTTAACAGTTCTGGGTGAAGATATTGTAAAACTTCCCTCAAATACATTTTCAATAGTTCAAGAGGAGTCAAACAATAAGTTATTGAGAAATTCAATATCCTGAGGTTTCTAATTCGAAAACAATCCTCCATTAACTCCAGCTGAGAATGTAATGCACGACTATCTGTAACTGCAGAAACAGCTGTTGGTTGCAAAGTAGAAGTAGTAATGGAATAGTGTGTTCAGTCTTTTTAACAACTAACCATATATTTTGTAATGAAATGAATTTGTCTTTAGAAGAAACTCCTTCATGATCCAAATCAGAAACCTTCTGGACTGCAGATGCCCCACCCAATATTATTATATTTGAAACTGAATAGGAAGTTTTAGCTCCTTTTGTGGGAGTATTACCTCCATTAAGAAATGTTTTACCTGGTTGAGGAGGTGGAGTACATTCAGCGTGCGAGGTCCGGTGGGGTTGAGGTTTCAGATTGTTTGTGGGGTCTGAGAAGCTGTCCAAAGACACAGGCAGTCCAGTTTCCAGGCTTGCTTGAAGCAAAAGTTATCCTAGTAAGCTAACTGCAGTTTCAGTACAGGCAGCTCCTAGCAACCACATGGCACAGTGAGTACAACGCTGACAGCCTTAAAACTGAAATTGGGGAAAAAGGAGTCTATAAAATTGGGGTTTGGGGGAGGTTCTAGGGAAATAGCCAGGGTCCCCTACTCTAAAAGTATAAAATTGCTAAAATTTGACCCTTAGTGTAGCTCCATGGACCGTTTTTGGTGCTAAAATTGCTACCACAGTGGCCATCTTGCATTTCCCAATTTTTAGATAAGTCTCTATCTGCCTCAAAACACCTCAATTTAGCTTAAAATCAGGTGGGATGTATTTCTTAGGCCAGGATACTTTGGATTCATGCCTGATTTGTGCTGGATGGTGGTCCAAGTATCATCTGTTTTCCACGTGCCACACGGCACGTGAGGAGGGAGGGAGCCTCCTCTAGTTCCCTTGGGAGGTGTAAGTTTCTAAATGATTCGTTCCAGGGCAAAAGGCCTAACTGGAGCAGGGAAAAGGTGCTCATGCATCCCTGGCATAGAGCAGCTGCACACCTGCCACAAAACCACAGAAAGGGGCACAGGAGCAACTATAGGGGCCCTCTGGGCGTCCTGGACAAGGTTTCCCCCTCAGAATTCATTAATATAATGTATAAACATAAGAATAGCCTTACTGGGTCAGACCAATGGTCCATCAAGCCCAGTAGTCCGTTCTCATGGTGGTCAATCCAGGTCACTAGTACCTGGCCAAAACTCAAAGAGTAGCAATATTCCATGCTACCGTTTGAGGGCAAGCAATTTTTCACAATCCGCATGCTTTTTAACAACTTTGAACAGTTTAGTGTGAAACCTATTTGAACAACAGCAGCCGTATGGAACCCTCGGGAGTTGCAACGATGCGGGCACTGGAGGTCACTCTTCCTAAGAGCGCAAGTTCACCTCAACAGGGCCTTGTGCATGAGATAGAGGTTCAGTCGGATTCATATCACCTTGGACCTTGGTTACTCCTACCAGTGGTGGATGGTAGAACAAAATCTTACTTGGAGGTCTCCCTTTCCAGCCTCCTTCCCATCAAAATCTTATAAGCACAGATACTTTGATGCTAGGATGGGGAACTCATCTGGAAGATCTCCACACTGAGGGAGTATGGTCTCCCCACAAACAGACCCTCCATATCAATTTTCTGGCGCTACAAGCATTCTTAAAACATTTCAGGACCGTCTTTTTTAACAGGTAGTCCTTGTCCATATGGACAACCAGGTCGTGATGTTCTGTTGAACAAGCAAGGAAGCATGGGATCTTATCCCCTCTGAATGGAGTTGTAGATGCTGCTGATTCTTATGCTAAACCCAGTTGACAAGAATTGTTGAAGAATCAAGTTATATTCCAGTGGTCTGTACTTTTGGGGGTTTTTTTGGCCTTGATCCCTGATGCAGGCATTTATGCCTAAACACAGCCTGTGTTGGGTCAACTAATAAGAGAACTCTACTGTCCCATTCTGTGAGGCTCTTGGTGCTTTGTCTTATTTGTTGTGTACTTCAATTCCCTCTCTTCATTGTTTTACCCTCTTCTAGAGACATGATCCTGGAGCTTTTCGAGTTCCACATGTGAAAATATTATTCCTGTTTGTCCTTGGAGAAAGCAAAGATACTTAAATGTAGCAGGTGTTCTCTGAGGACAGCAGGCATATATTCTCCTAGCAGGCTCATCTCTCTTTGTTGACCTCTTAGCTTTGTTACTGGTCCTGTAAGTTGATGTAGAGCTGGAGGGCACCTGCACACACATCGTATGGACACTGCCTAAAGATTTAAAGTCACAGTGCACTTGATAGTGTCCATACTGGATCCATACTGTGGATGATGTCACCTGCATATGAGAATATATGTTTGTTTTTAGTGCATTTTGTATGTTATTTTGTTCCTCGCCTAAATTTGTGGATAGGCGGGTTGTAAATAATTTTAAATAAATATGCTTGTTGTCCTCAGAGAACACCTGCTACAGGTAAGTATCTTAACTCCATATGCCTTCACATACCCTTTGTCTAAGCCACAGTTCTTCAACCGCCGGTCCGCGGACCGGTGCTGGTCCGCAGAAAATTCCTGCCGGTCCGCACAGGGCCGGCGAGATGGACGCTGTTAAATTTCCTGCCCTGGTGGTGTTCGGGGAAATCTTCTGTTCCTCCCAGCCTCGGGCGATCAAGACAGGCTGCTGACATCGGGCATTCCCTCTGAGTCTCGCCTATGCGGAAACAGGAAGTTGAAACAAAATAGGCGGGACTCGGAGAGGGAAGGTCCCGACGTCGGCAGCCTGTCTTGATCGCTGCCCCTGCTGAGTCACCGAAGAGGGCCGCGGGGAAGCGGCAAGTAGAAGGGAGATGGTCAGCGTGCGCGGTAGGGGGCAGCGTGTGGATTGGGGCCATCAGCAGCGTCTGTGCTGAGAGTCTGCCCACGTGCAGGATGCGGCGGATAGGGGCCTCCGGCTCGTCTTGGGCGGCAGGGCCTGTGGTACAAAGCTGTTTTTGCCGGCTTGGGGGGGGGGGCGCAAATGTGCAGGGAGCCTTCAACAGTGGCTGTCTCCTCTCCTAGTAGCTCTGTACTTACCAGGGCAGTGATTCACTTTGGCAACTTCCCCTTCTTCAGAGGCAGCAACGACCCAAGGCTGCCTAAGGAAATCACTGCGGCAGGCAAGTACTGAGAGCTGCTGGAAGGAGAGGAAGCCACTGTTGGAGGCTGGGAAGCTGGGAAGCTGATGGATAAAGGGAGAGCTGCTACTGCACCTGAAGGTAGAAAGAGAGATGCTGCTGGGAGGGGAAGAGGGAAAGGGATGGGAAGAGAGCTACTGTTGGATAGGGGGGAGGAGGGAAGGGAGAAGGAAAAAAGGAAGGAAACAGCTGGCAGGGAGATTAGAGGAGGGAAAGGGGAGAGACAGGAATGAGAAAGTAGAGAGAGATTGATGCTGGAAAGGGGGTCAGCAGAGAAATGAGAGAGGGATAAATATGCTAGATCTGGTGTAGGAGAGATAAAAATGAAGAAAGCAGTGAAGCTGGAATGAATGATGTAAAAAGGAGAGAGGAGGCACAGGCTGGATGGAAAGGAGAGAGGGGCATAGAAAGAAGTCAGATACATATGGAAGGAGGAGAGGCCAGACAGTGGATGGAACGGGCAGACGCTGGAAGGAAGAGTGGAAAGAAGATGAAAGCAGAGACCACAAAAGGTAGAAAAAAATCATTTTATTTCTATTTTGTCATAACAATATATCAGATTTGAAATATATATCCTGCTAGAGACATAACTGGGGACTGCAAAGCCTAACACTATTCCTATCATGTGTGACTGCAGTATTCTGTTAGCATGATATTTCTGTGTAGCATTCTGTAATAATTTGGCTTGTTCAGTTTTTTTTGATAGTAGAGGGGATATATGTGAAGGGGAGGGGAGACAGGGGTTTTGTTGGTCCTTGCTCTGAATATTTATATTTATAAAATGACAATTGTACAGAATATTGTTTCTTTTTATACTTTAATAAAATACGTTCAATATAAAATCATAACTGAGGCTTGTGCAGATGGGATCAGATGGTTTGTGGGGACCGAGCTTGCGGAGACGGGCGAAAATGTATTTTTTTTATTTCGGTCTTAGTAGTTTGCCGGTCCACAAAATAATTCTTTTATTTCTGCCGGTCCACGGGTGTAAAAAGGTTGAAGAACACTGGTCTAGGCAACCCAGATTAGCTCTGTTTCTAAAAAGTGCAGCGACTGACCTATCAATGTTGGTAAAAAGTGGAATTTCTTGTGAATGACTTTCATGTCTGCTCTGCAAGGAGTTTAGATAGATCTCTGAGGTAAACAGATATGTTTTGATATACTGTTTTTGATTGTAACTTGCCATGTTTTCAGCTTGGATTTGAAAGGTGGGCAATTTTTACATTACATTACATTACATTAGTGACTTCTATTCCGCCTGTACCTTGCAGTTGTAGGCGGATTACATTTGAAGATAACTGGACATTAACAGGAATTTACAAATTAGCGATTGGATACATAGGAGAGGTTTTAGAACAAAAGAGGATAGGTAGAAATTTGAGGAATACCTTTAGGGGAGTTGCGGTTGAGGGGGAAGGTTACAGGTTAGAGTCATTGAGGGGGAGTTACAAGAACGGAGGAGTCGACGGGAGAATTGCAAAGAAGGGAGGGTTGAGAAGGCTGGATATATTTTTTGAATAGCAAAGTTTTGATTTCTTTTCGAAAAGATTTAAAGTCAATTGTTGCTGTCAGCAGGTTGGAGATGGAGGGGTCCAGTTTTGCTGCCTGCGTTGCTAGGAGGCCATCATACATCTTCTTCTTGTGCTGAGTGCCCTTGAGTGGTGGTTAGGAGAAAAGGAACTAGGATCTCCTAGGTCTGGGAGAAAGGTTTCTAATTAGGCGATTGATTAGGTAGGTGGGAACAATTCCGTTTATTGCTTTGAATAATAGATAATATAATTTGAATTGAATTCGTGCTCGTAACGGTAGCCAGTGGGAGTCAATGTAGGCATTGGTGATGTGGTCAAATTTTCCAAGAGAATAGATCAGCCTGAGAGCTGTATTTTGAATGGACTGTAATTGATTTATCGAGTTTGTGGGGCAAGGTAGATAGAGGATATTACAGTAATCCACTAGTCCTAGGACAAGTGATTGAACTATGATTCTGTAATGCTCTTTGTCGAAAAATTTTCTTATTTTTCATAGGTTGCGCATGGTGAAGAATGCTTTTTGAGTCGTTTTGTTGATTTGGGTCTGCATTGTGCAGCATCTGTCTAATGTCACTCCAAGTATTTTGAGAGAGGCCTGTAAGGGGTATTTGGTGGCATTTATTTCTAATTCTGTTATGGATTGGGTTTTGACCTTTTCAAGTAGTAGAAAATTTGTTTTGTCCGAGTTCAACTTCAGTTTGTGGTCCAGCATCCATTTTTCCACTGCTTCCAGTGTTGCTTTCAGGTTATAGGTTGAGGTGAGATCTAGGGAGTTGAAGGGAAAGAGTATGGTAATGTCATCTGTGTAGCTGAATGATATTACATTTAAGGTATCTTGAGTGGTACCAAGGGAGGCTAGGAAGAGGTTGAAGAGCATGGGCGACAGTGGTGACCCTTGTGGTACTCCACAGGGGTTAGACCAGGGGTCAAATTTGAGATCGTTTGACTTTACTCTGTATGTTCTTATCTGAAGGAATCCTTGGAACCAGTTATAATCCCCGCCTGAGATCCCTATGGTGTCTAGTATCTGCAGAAGTATGGTGTGGTCTACTAGATCAAATGCAGCGGAGAGATCGAGTTGAATTAACAACATCCTTTTTCCTTTACTAAGGTGTTGTCGAGCTGTGTCAAGTAAGGTTGCTAGTAGTGTCTCTGTGCTGTGGTTGGTTCTGAATCCAGATTGAGAGGGGTGAAGTAGGTTATGGTATTCTAGGTAATTGGTGAGGTATTGAGCAACTAGACCTTCAATTAATTTAACGTATAGTGGGATTGAGGCGATAGGTCTATAGTTGGAGGGGGTGTCTATTGGGCCTTTGAGGTCTTTCAATAGTGGGGAGATTATAATCTCGCCTAGTTCTTGTGGGAATTGACCCTCTTTGAGTGTGGTATGAATCCATTGCATGAGGCTGACTCTAAATTTAGGAGTGGCGTTTGAGAGACAGTTATTTAGATCGCATGATGCTTTGCTGTATTTTTTTGTAGAGTCGGTCAAGGTCGGTCCATTGAACTGGTGGGAAGGTGGTCCAGGTCCTGTCGGCTATTGTGGCTTCTTCAATAGGTGGGTTTGTTGTTATCTCATCGAGGTAAGTTGGTGAGTTGTTGAAGGTGATTCTAATTGTGGTGATTTTGCTTTTGTAGTAGTCTGCTAGTTGGGAGGCTGTAGGTGGGTGATGTCCTTGAGTGGCTAGGAATGGTTTAGTGTCAGTGAGGTTCTTTACTAGGTTGAAGAGTGTTTTTGTGTCTGGGGCTGCAGTTCCAACTAGTTTGGAGTAGTAATCTTTTCATTTTTCTTAAGTTTAAGCTTGTATTGTTTGATTAGATTTCTCCATGCTACTTTGGTTTGTACTTGGTTCTGTTTTTTCCAGATTCTTTCGAGTTGTCTGCAGTACCTTTTTAGTTGGAGAAGTTCGGTGTCAAACCATTTGTCGGATGGCCTGAAAATTCTGATTTTTGGTTTTTCTGGTGCTAACTCATTTAGTGTTGTTTCGCTTAAGGTATGCCAGTGGCTAATGAATTCTTTAGGGTCTACGGAGTCGATTGTGGGGTCTGTTTTGTCCCAGAATGTGTTGGGATCTATTTTTGGGCGGGTTTTGAAGGAGATTTTGTGGGGTTTGGTTTTTTTGTTGATTTGTGCCCAGTTGATATTGAAGGTATATTTGTAGTGGTCTGACCAGAGGGAGGGATGCCAGACTCCATTGGAGATGTGGATGTCTGGAGTGTGGGAGTTTTGGGTCATGTATGCAGCTATATCAAGTTGGTGGCCTTTTTCGTGCGTAGGTTGGGGGTTAAGGATTTGATAGGATAGAGCATTGAGGTAGGTGAGTAAATCGTCTACTTGATTAGAAGTATGGTCTTCAAGGTGTAGGTTAACACCCAGAGACCCAGTGTTGTAATATTACAACATCACATTTAAGGCTACAAAATAAACCCTCCCCCATTTTTTTTCTTTTTAAAACTTCATGTACATTACTAATAGAACCTATTGTTCAGTTCTGCAACACCATTGGATGGTTGAATGTGTAAATAGGTCTGTTTATCTGGCCATGAAGTCATACAACCCTGTTGCCTGCTTTGGAGTATATCATCTTGTTGTTTTGGACGGGATACATCAGGACTAAAGTAAGTAAAAAGCTTGAAATATTTTTTTATGTGATCATTAATATGTGTAGATCATGCAGATTTTATGACATCATTGAATATACTGATTTTAAGAGATTTAGAGCTGGTTATTTCTATGTTGTAATTTTACAACAGTGGGTCAAAGTGATAGCAAGGTTTTGTCTGCACTCCCCTGAGACCCAGTGTTGTAATATTACAACATCACATTTAAGGCTACAAAATAAACCCTCCCCCATTTTTTTTCTTTTTAAAACTTCATGTACATTACTAATAGAACCTATTGTTCAGTTCTGCAACACCATTGGATGGTTGAATGTGTAAATAGGTCTGTTTATCTGGCCATGAAGTCATACAACCCTGTTGCCTGCTTTGGAGTAATGATGTCCATTCCCTCTGCACACCACTGGAGTACTTTCAGAAGTTTGTGACAGAAGATATGATCAACGCTCTGGCAGATAACACAAATCAGTACAGTTTTCAGAAGAAAGGATCATCTATAAACACAAACACAAAGGAAATAGAGCAAATGATTGGCATGTATCTGAAGATGGGTCTTGTCCAAATGCCTGGAGTCCGTATGTACTGGGAAGCAGACACAAGATACAGTCCTGTCGCTGATGTAATGTCACGAAACAGATTCCAGTCTCTGTTGACATCATTACATTTTGTGAACAATCTAACCGTGTCTGAGATGGAACAAAAAAGTGACAAACTCTGGAAACTCAGACCATGGCTTGATGCTTTCAGAGAGAAATGCCTAAAAGTGGTCCCTGAAGAACATAACTCTGTTGATGAAATGATGATCCCTTTCAGGGGGAAATTCAGCAGCATCAAACAGTACATGCGTGGCAAGCCAAACCCATGGGGGTTCAAGCTGTGGGCAAGGACTGGAATCTCTGGTATACTTTGTGATTTTGATGTGTACCAAGGCAGTGTGAATGGAATACGGGCAAGATCTGAACTTGGACTATCAGGGGATGTTGTGATGAAACTTGCTTCCACACTTCCACATAGTCACAACTACAAGATCTATGCAGACAACTTTTTCACCAGCATCCCATTGATAGTTAGGCTGCTGGATTGTGGAATTCATTACACAGGAACAGCCAGACAAGTGCGCCTTCCAAACTGTAATCTTGAGGATGAGAAAAGCTTGAAGAAAAAGGGAAGAGGAAGCTTTGATGTCAGAGTGGAGTCAAATCACAACATTTGTGCTGTGAAATGGTTTGACAACAGACAGGTTACACTTGTGTCTTCCTTTGCTGGCCCACAACCAGTGGAGAAGATTCAACGCTGGGACAAAACTGCCAAAAGATTTGTTGAAGTTGAGAGGCCTTATATCGTGGCTGCCTATAACAAATTCATGGGCGGAGTGGATTTGTTAGACTCATTTGCAGCAAAATACAAGTTTCCACTGAAGTCCTACCGCTGGTACCTTTACATCTTCTGGCACACCATTAACCTAGCTGTGATCAATGCTTGGCTCCTGTACAAAAGGGACTGCAAAGCTTTGGATATCCCAAAGAAACAGATGCTAAACAGGAGAATGTTTCAGGCCCAGTTGGCATCTTCTCTTATCCTGATCGGAACGGCTGGGTCAGTGTCAAAGCGAGGGCGACCATCTGCAAGCCCAGTTTCATCAAGAGGGGGCACCTTGACTTCCCAAAAGAGGCAGTTTACAGATGATGGAGGTTCTTCAGCTGCCATGACAGCCAAAAAGTCAAATGCACACCCTCCAAAGGAAGTTTGCAAGGACATGATTGGACATTTTCCCATCAAAGCCGATAGAGGACGGTGCCGACACTGTGCAAAAGGCTATACCAACACACTTTGCAGGAAGTGCAATGTTCGCCTGTGCTTTTCAGAGCAAAATAACTGTTTTTGGAACTACCATAACTGAATAAATGAACAAATAAAACATGCACATATAGGGCTCGATTCACAAAACCGTGCTATGAAGATAGCACAAGTGCTATTTCATAGCGTGGCCGTTTTTACCCGTATTTGCGCTAACATGAAATTTTTTGTGCAAAAACACGAAATTTCTTGATTACCGCTGATAGAAGTCAATGGGCGCTTCACAGGGAAAAATTTGCGTTTTTATATGATACTCATTTTTTGTATTAAATTGATAATAAAAATTACTTTTTTCTTTATTATACTATTGTTGTTGTGTATATACATAAACTTAGGTGGGTCTTTATAAGCTGTAAAGTACAAATAAACTTTTAATTATTCCTTACATGTGTTCAGAGAGAGAGTGACACTATTGAAATTCTGCTACCTTACAGGCCCAGCGTTGCAATTTTACAACATCCTCCCCAAAAGTTACTAAAATGTCAAAATAAAAAAAAAAAACACTGATTAGGGATCACAAGCCTCCTATAACAACATGTGAACGTTCGAAAACATTTTTTTACGTTTTTTTCTATATTTGGGTCTCTGGGGGTTAATGTCTCCAAGGAGCAGGTTATGAGTTGAGGTAAGAGAGTTCTGGAAGATGAAATCTTCGAGTTTGTGTTTTGATGCGTTCCATTTTCCTGGTGTAATGTAGCAGAGAAGGCAAGTCATGGTATTTGTAAGTGTATCATCGGATATTTGGCAGGCTAGAAGGTCCATGTGGGGGGAGGAGTAATTATCTAGGACTATTAGGTTAAAGTTGTTTTTTTACTATAATGGCGAGTCCTCCCCCTCGTTTGTTTTGTCGACAGACTAGCTCTAGTTTGTATCCTCTGGGACAGAATTCGGTTATGCATGGGTCAGAGTCAGAGGTTAGCCAGGTTTCGGCTAGGAAGAGGCAACCTAGTTGATCTTTAACTAACCAGTTCTTGATAAGGTCAGCCTTAGGGCTGATAGATCTTATGTTCATGTATGCACAGGCTATTGAGGTGTATTTTGTGAGAGGAGTAGAAATAATCTTTGGGTGGAGGAGGTTTCTTGGAGAGGTCCGAGGTTTTTTTGTTGACGTCTTGAATTTAGGAGGTGGCTTTTTACCCCCGATGGGGGGGATGCTTTCATGGGTAACCAATGGACAGGGTATCAGATTTCTGGGAAGGAGAAGTTTTCTGGATGGTTGGACTTGTCTGTAGGTTGCTGACACTATTGGGATTGGAGATATTTGGTATCCTGCTGTTTTCTAGTTAGTTAGGAGAAGGGAGAACAGAAGGAGGACATGTATGAGACTAGAGGTGCGGGTTGCCATTGCGATTTTCTTAGCTGGTGGTAATGTGAAAGAATGTATTTTAACTCTCGTTCTTGCTGGGCTGGAGTTATAACTATATTAGCTTGTGGTTGTTATAGCAGTATTAGATTGAGGCTATTGTGCAGGTTAGAGATGTACCTTACCTCTAGTTCCTGCTGGGTTGGAGCTGTAGTATTGATCACTTGTGGGTAGAGTGCAGGTCAAAGAATTTTTTTTTTTTTTTTGGGATCAGCGATTGACTGACTCTTCAGAGCAACTCTTCACAATGTCGCTTTGCAAAGGCGCGTGCTAAGGTGCACGCGCCTTTGCCGGCGCTCCGAACGGCTATGCATCGTTGGAGCGAGTTTCTTATGAAGTTTACCCTGGCTCAGGAGCTGAAGTGTCCAGTAGTCTACAGAAGACACGAAGAGGGAATAATGAGTCAAAGAGAAATAAATGAACTTGTAACGCCCATGATATTTCCTGCCACTTAGCTTAGTGCTACAAACAGTGCACATGCCTTTACCTTTGCAATTGTATTTAAAAAAAGAGAGGTATTGGGAATAAACACTACTATATCAGGCTGGAAACCATTATTTATTTATTCATTCAGTTTTCTATACCATTCTCCCAAGGGAGCTCAGAACGGTTTACATGGATTTATTCAGGTACTCAAGCATTTTTCCCTGTCTGTCCAGGTGCCCTCACAATCTATCTGGGGATTAAGTGACCTGCCCAGGGTCACAAGGAGCAGCGTGGGCTTGAACCCACAACCTCAGGGTGCTGAGGCTGTCGCTTTAACCACTGCGCCACACTCCCTCCCCTCCCCCCTCCCCTCTTGAGAGTTGTAATCCCACACAAAATAAGAAGTAGTGGCATCAGCTTCTCGAATGAAACTCTCCCTGGTGTTTTGTAATCTCTTTCATGTTAGAAAAGGAAAAAAGGACTGATTGCTGTATTGTGTTGTAACATGGCTCTTATTTAGGTAGAAGAGTGGCCTAATGGTTAATGCAGTGACCTGAGAACCTGGGTTCGATTCGCACTGCAGCATCTTGTGACTGAGCAAGTCATTTAACCGTCCACTTCCCTTGGGACAAAATAAGTACTTGTATATAATAAAGAAACCACTTGGATTGTAACCATGGAAAAGCAGTACAACAAATCACCGAACACTTCTCTCTTTTCTCGTTCCCAATTCCTCCCCCCCTCCCCCCCCCCCCGAAATCCTAATCAAACCGTATTTTGCAATTTGGGACATATCTTCTAATATGCCCCTCTGAAAACTCCTAAACTGTATATTGCAATTTTTCGATGTATGTTTGTAATTCGCAACCTTTTCCTAACAGAGCCTCTCGAAAATATCTTAGTGTACTGTACACTTTATACTTTTGCATTCTTAAAGTTGATGTACTCTGTATTTTCCTCTAACTATCTGCATATTGTAACTCGCTGAATGTCCAGCTCTCTTGAATGTAAACCGCCTAGAAGTTGCAAGATTGTGGCGGTATAGAAAAATAAAGTTATTATTATTATTATTCACTGAGAAGGTACATTTTAGGTCATGACATGATAGGGGAGCAGAATAGGAGTCAAAAAGCATGGCAATGCTTAATAGGATATGAGAGGACAAGACCTCATACAACATGGGGTGGTGATGTTATGAGTTTGGTCTGACATTGCGCTAACTAGTAGAGCCTGACGGTACAGACAGGAGCAGGGCAGGCAGAATGAACATACGTGCTAGGTATGAATGACTGGCAAAGTGTGGAAGTTTCAGCAATGAGAGTGCACGAGAGCATGTGGCATGGTGAGATAGTATATAACAGCGCCTGATAATATGTGGTATGGAATGTATAGCAGGGATTTTATTGAAAGGAAATGGCCCCAGATTCAGCCCTGACTTGATTGTAATTCCAGGTGAGGTACATTTGCCTCCTTTATGTGTCCTGGCAGCAGCCTTAACATCCTTCAGTGCGCGTGGAGCATGAATAGATGCTCTGCTCATAGCATTTATCTTCATTTCTACCTGCACTGACAACCCGGCAATTGCTTCGAGGTTCTCAAGGGTTGGGCTGCTCTTGGCCTGTCTAGATGATCTCACCCTCCTTTGGGAAAGTATAACTCTTTCTGTGCGCTGGATGTCTTGAAAGGCAGGATTCAGATCAACTCTAACCCTTTGTTTTTTAGGTCAGGCTGTACCTGCGGGCTTACATATGCGATTAAATCTTCAGACTGGAAAGAATGAGGCCAAAATCCCAGATTCTGAAAATGAAAAGAATGGCATGACGTACAAGAAAAAAGACAGAAGGTAATGCTGGAAATGGCATTTTACGACTTCAGACTCTTTTTCTCATTGACATCCCATTCAGTGCAACTAGGTATTGCTCAGACAGCCTTAGTCACGTTCCTGTGGCAAATTGTCCCATTTGAATACAGGATATTGTGCATTTTGTTTTCTGCAGCTCCGCTACATTGAAACTCTGTGCCACCTTGTGTTAAATTTATGGTTCAACAATTTTTATTGATGACAGTATAATGAAAGAGAAAAATGAACAGAGTGCATCTCTTGTCATCCAATTTATATCCTCCCCCCATGCCCCCACCACACAACAAGACCATAGTCCATAGCATAACTAGAACTGATCCAGCAATACAGCTGCAATGCCTTGTGTTAAATTTTAAAGAGCTTTGAAAACCCACTTTATTCATTTAAGCCCAGACTCTCTAACCAGCATCGGTTTTGCTTTTTTTTTTAAGGTGCTGGTAGGCGTCTAGTCTCAGTAAAAAAGTTAAAAAGCCATTTAAACTACATTTATAACTGAGTTTCAAGGTGCCTAAAAAAAATTGGCGTCAGAATTGCTCGTCTGTAGGCCTTGAGGCCGCCTAATTCCACTGTGGGCGTGGCTAATCCCAGAAGTGGTGTTAAGTGGCCTCTGACCACACTTCAACCTGATGTACTTCCAAAACACTTCCAGATAAACCTGACTAAACTTAGCATGCTAATGTAATTTCGAAAGTTCTCTGTAAAGTCACTATCTGTATACAGTCTCTTCCCTTGTAAACTGCTTAGAGCTGTTTGTGGTATGGCGGTATATAAAAATAAAGTTATTATTTATTAAAGTGCCTATGGAGGGGCGATTCACATCAAAGGTAGGCGCTGGAAAACCCTGGGGCCTCCCTTTGCTGGAGATGCGATTGGTGGTCGCTTTGAAGGCAGCTGCTGACAACGGTGAACCCGAGGCAGCGTGCATAGCCTGATTCTTTGATGTACAGTGGTACCTCGGTTTATCCCAGGACAAGCAGGCAGCATATTCTTAACGTATGGGTGACGTCACCGACGGAGCCCCGGTACGGACCTTTTTAACTAGAAAGTTCTAGTTGGCCGCACCGCGCATGCGCGAGTGCCTTCCCGCCCGACGGAGGAGTGCGTGGTCTCCAGTTTCTTTGTTTCCGCGGAGCGAAGAAGACGCATGTGGTATTCAACGGCTGTTGAACACTCCTTTTTGCCTTCCCGCTCGCGTTATTTTGATTTTTTTCTGCTTTTTTCCTTCGGGTTTTTTCCTTTCTGTCTAATTTACAAAAAAAAAAAAAAAAACAACTTTATTTTTTCCTTTATTTTTTCAACAGGCCCCGGCGGGGCCTGTTGCCATCATACAAGCCTCCGGCTTTGATTTCGCTGAGGCCGTATTCCCCTTCATGCCCCCTCAGCCGGGTTTTAAGAAGTGCCAGCGGTGTGCACGCCCGATTTCCCTTTCGGACCCACACAACTGGTGCCTACAGTGCTTGGGTCCGGAACATCGGGCTGACACCTGCACCCGCTGCGCGACTCTTCAAAAACGCACACTTAAAAATAGACAAATTCAGCAGAATCTCCTCTTCGGCACCGGTTCTGCTATGGATCCGACCCCGACGTCGACGGCACCGCCGAAATCGGCACCGTCAACATCGACACCACCTGATCCTTCTGCGGGGTCGATGGCGCCAGGTAAGCCAGCTAAGAAGCCTTCCACTTCCCTTGAGCGCCCTCCAGCCACGGCGGTGACACCGGTCCTTCCGACGTCCCGCAAGTCCCGTAAGCGCTCCGCTCCGATAACGGTGAGTGCCTCTTCATCGGCCTCCTCATCACCGGAGCGTAGAGCGGCACCTATGGTACCGAAGAAAAGTAAAACGGTACCGGTGCCCCCATTGGAGGACCGTATCTCGGCCATCCTCCAAACTAAATTACAGGAGCAACTCGAGCACCAGCTTCAGGAACTGCTCCCAACCCTGCTGGCACCGCTCCTTCCGGTACCGGTCCGGCCCGAACCTCGCACCACTACACCAGTGGCCACCCCCTCGGTACCGATGAATACTTCGATGCCGGTCTTATCGGCACAGCCTACATTACAGACCTGCACGGCGGAGGACCCATCCCGAACCCAAGATCGACATCGATCGTCTCGGGACCGGGATCGACACCACTCCTCCCGGGACAGAGATCGGCACCGGTCTTCATCCCCCGGCACCGTATCCATGAGATCTGGCAAGTCCCTTTCTAAAACCCGCCATGCTGAGCCGGCCATCAGGGACCCTGACTTATGGGAGCAATCCCCCCTCGGTACCGAGGAGGATGCCTCTTCCACTGATGAGGAACCCTCCATGGCTGAATCCACCTCCAAGCCCGAGCAGTCCTCATTTACAAAATTCCTTCGGGAGATGTCTGGGGCTCTTTCCATCCCACTCGAGTCCGACTCCATGAAGTCCCAGGCCTTTTTAGAAGCCTTGGACTTCGACCAACCCCCCAAGGAATTTCTCAAACTCCCCGTCCATGATATTCTGCGGGAGACGTTTTATAAAAACTTGGAGAACCCCCTTACTGTTCCAGGTGCCCCTAAGAAACTGGACAGTTTATACAGGGTCATCCCTATCCCGGGATTTGATAAACCCCAGTTGCCACATGAGAGCCTTCTAGTAGAATCCACTCTCAAGAAATCTCATGGTTCCAGTGTCTATGCCTCCACCCCTCCTGGCAGAGAGGGTAAAACAATGGATAAATTTGGAAAGCGCCTATACCAGAATGCCATGCTGGCTAGCAGAGCCAACAATTATTCATTTCATTTTTCTTTTTATATGAAATATCTGGTACAACAACTTTCTGCTCTGCAAAAGTACATCCCTGAACGCAAGGTCCCTTTGTTTCAACAACAAATTTCCACCCTCCTTCAGCTCAGGAAGTTCATGGTACGCTCAATCTATGACTCCTTCGAGCTCTCCTCCCGTGCCTCTGCTCTGGCAATTGCTATGCGACGCCTTGCCTGGCTGAGAGTATCTGACCTGGATGTCAACCACCAAGACCGCCTTGCCAACGCGCCCTGTCTTGGTGATGAACTTTTTGGGGAGTCTCTAGATACCACCACACAAAAACTTTCGGCTCATGAGACCAGATGGGACACCCTCATTAAGCCTAAAAAGAAGACTCCGCCGACACGACCATACAGACCTCAGTCTTCTTACCAACGTCGCTTTTCTGCTAGGCCGCTGAATCCTCCTCAACAGCAATCTCGTCGGCCTCGCCAACAACAGCAACAACACTCTCAGGCTCGCTCGCAATCTCACCAGACAGCTAAGCCTCTCCCTCAAACTAAGCCTCCTCAGCCCTTTTGACTCCTTTCTCCAGGGCATAGCCAGTCTCCAACCCTCGCTGCCTCTGCCTCAACCTATCGGGGGCCGCCTCTCCATCTTTCTACGACGCTGGGAGGCCATCACATCAGACCTGTGGGTTCTAAACATCATCCGTCACGGATACTCACTAAGGTTTCAGACTCTTCCTCCAGACCATCCTCCCGTAGAGTCTGCTTCTCATTCCTCCCAAACTCCTCTCCTCCTCAGGGAGGTCCAATCCCTCCTCCTTCTCAATGCCATCGAAGAAGTTCCACCAGACCAAAGAGGTCAGGGATTTTACTCCCGCTACTTCTTGGTACCCAAGAAAACAGGAGATCTTCGTCCGATCCTCGACCTCAGGAACCTCAACAAGTGTTTGGTCAAGGAAAAGTTCAGAATGCTCTCACTTGCCACACTTTATCCTCTTCTGTCTCAACACGACTGGCTATGTTCCCTGGACCTCAAGGAGGCCTACACTCACATCCCAATCCATCAGGCTTCACGTCGCTACCTCCGATTCCAGATACTCAATCACCACTATCAGTACAAAGTGCTTCCCTTTGGTCTCGCATCTTCGCCCAGGGTGTTCACCAAGTGCCTGATTGTGGTAGCGGCCTGTCTCAGGTCCCACAACCTACAAGTGTTCCCCTACTTGGACGATTGGTTGGTGAAAGCAACGACCGCTCCACTTGTGCTGCAATCCACTCACCACACCATCTCTTTCCTCCATCTCTTGGGGTTCGAGATCAATTATCCCAAGTCGCATCTGCTTCCCACGCAGCGCCTTCAGTTCATCGGAGCACTTCTCGATACCAACTCCATGAGAGCGTTCCTTCCTGCCGACCGGCACCGGACACTGCTTCACCTCTGTCGACAGGTGCTCATCCAACCATCCATCCCTGCTCGCCAGATGATGATTCTTCTGGGTCACATGGCCTCGACAGTCCATGTGGTTCCTCTGGCGCGACTCCATTTGAGGATACCGCAATGGACCCTCGCCAACCAATGGTCGCAGACCAGGGATCCTCTTTCTCATCCCATCTCTGTGACATCATCTCTTCAGCACTCTCTTCAATGGTGGTTGAACTCCTCAAATCTTTCCAGGGGCCTCCTTCTTCATCCGCCCCCTCATTCCATGATCATCACCACAGATGCCTCCCCCTATGCATGGGGAGCTCACATAGGGGATCTACGCACCCAGGGACTCTGGACCCCTCAGGAGCGTCAACATCACATCAATTTCCTGGAACTCAGAGCCATGTTTTATGCTCTCAAGGCCTTCCAGCACCTTCTCTATCCTCAGGTTCTTCTCCTGTGCACGGACAACCAAGTCGCCATGTACTACATCAACAAGCAAGGCGGCACCGGATCTCGTCTCCTTTGTCAGGAGGCCCTCCGAATTTGGACCTGGGCCACAGCCCACAATCTTTTTCTCAAAGCGGTCTATATCCAGGGCGAACAGAACTCCCTGGCCGACCAGCTCAGCCGCATCCTTCAACCTCACGAGTGGACCCTGGATCCTCCCACTCTCCACTCCATCTTTGCTCGATGGGGCACTCCACAGGTGGACCTCTTTGCAGCTCCTCACAACCATCAGCTGCCCCAGTTCTGCTCCAGACTCTACTCTCCACATCGTCTGGCCCGGATGCATTCCTACTCGACTGGACGGATCGGTTCCTCTATGCCTTCCCTCCACTTCCTCTGATGTTGCGGACCCTGTTCAAGCTCCGCAAGGACAGGGCCACCATGATTCTCATCGCCCCTCGGTGGCCCAGACAACATTGGTTCTCCCTCCTGCTTCAGCTCAGTTCCAGGGATCCCATTCCTCTACCTGTGTTTCCTACTCTTCTTACACAGCAACATCAGTCTCTACTACATCCCAATCTGTCTTCGCTCCACCTGACAGCTTGGTTTCTCTCGGGCTGACCTCTCCAGAAAACCTGTCTCAGCCAGTCCGTCGCATTTTGGATGCCTCCAGGAAACCCTCCACACTCCAATGTTACCATCAGAAGTGGACCCGGTTCTCCGCTTGGTGTCTTCTTCATCATCACAATCCCACCTCTCTGGCGGTGGAAACTGTACTGGACTATTTGCTCTCTCTCTCCGACGCTGGCCTCAAGTCGACCTCAATCAGAGTCCACCTCAGTGCCATCACTGCGTTTCATGAGCCTATCCTTGGAAAACCCCTCACGGCTCATCCTCTGGTTTCCCGGTTTCATGAGAGGCCTCTTCAATATCAAACCACCTCTTCAGCCTCCCCAGTCGTCTGGGACCTCAATGTGGTTTTGTCAGCCCTCATGAAACCTCCTTTTGAGCCTCTGGCTACTACCTCGCTCAAACTTCTCACATGGAAGGTGCTTTTCCTCATTGCCATCACCTCTGCCAGGAGGGTTAGTGAGCTACATGCACTGGTCGCCGATCCACCGTTCACTGTTTTTCACCATGACAAGGTGGTTCTGCGTACCCATCCTAAATTCCTTCCTAAGGTGGTTTCAGCCTTTCACCTCAACCAGTCCATCGTGCTGCCTGTTTTCTTCCCTAAACCCCATTCTCATCCTGGGGAACAGGCTCTTCACACGCTGGATTGTAAGCGTGCCCTGGCGTACTACCTCGACCGTACCAGGGCTCACCGTTCCTCTCCTCAACTTTTTCTGACCTTCGATCCTAATCGTCTGGGTCACCCTGTATCTAAACGAACGCTGTCCAATTGGCTTGCTGCCTGTATTGCGTTCTGTTATGCTCGGGCCGGCCTGTCACTGGAAGGACCTGTCACGGCCCACAGGGTCAGAGCTATGGCTGCTTCTGTGGCTTTCCTCCGTTCCACTCCTATTGAGGAAATCTGCAAGGCGGCCACTTGGTCTTCAGTTCACACATTCACTACTCACTACTGTCTGGATGCCTTCTCCAGACGGGATGGACACTTTGGTCAATCTGTGTTACAAAATTTATTTTCCTAATGGCCAACCATCCCTCCTCCCTCTCTGTTAGCTTAGAGGTCACCCATACGTTAAGAATATGCTGCCTGCTTGTCCTGGGATAAAGCACAGTTACTTACCGTAACAGGTGTTATCCAGGGACAGCAGGCAGATATTCTTACGACCCACCCACCTCCCCGGGTTGGCTTCTTAGCTGGCTTATCCTAACTGGAGACCACGCACTCCTCCGTCGGGCGGGAAGGCACTCGCGCATGCGCGGTGCGGCCAACTAGAACTTTCTAGTTAAAAAGGTCCGTACCGGGGCTCCGTCGGTGACGTCACCCATACGTTAAGAATATCTGCCTGCTGTCCCTGGATAACACCTGTTACGGTAAGTAACTGTGCTTTACGAGTGCACCAGTTTGTGAGTGTTTTGCAAGACGAGCAAAACATTCGCAAACTTGGTGCCTTGTAAACCGAGCTTGCCTCGCTGTACGAGCGCCCCCCCCCCCCCCGCGAACCGGCACCTTCCCCCCCCGCGATCCGGCACCCCCCCACCGTCACCTGGCACCCCCCCCCCCGCCGCCATCGGGCACCCCCCCCCGCCGCAACCTGAGATTCCCCAACCCACCCAAACCCTCTTCTTACTTCCAGTGTAGCCTCCGCATCGGCATCGGCACCGGCACCAGCATGTCCTGTGCCCGAAAATCTGCTTGCTGTGCCGGGCCTTGAGCATGCGCGCATGCTCAAGGCCGGCACAGGAAGCAGATTTTCGGGCACAGGACATGCTGGTGCCAATGCGGAGGCTACACTGGAAGTAAGAAGAGGGTTCGGGTGGGTTGGGGGATCTCAGTTTGCGGCAGGGGGGGTGTCCGATGGCGGCGGGGGGGGGTGTGCCGGATCGCGGGGGGAGGGTGCCGGTTCGCGAGGGAGGCGTTCGGGGGGAGCAATGCCAGTTCTCGTGGGGGGGGGAGCAGCGCTGCTGGCCTCGGGGGGGGGGGGAAGGTGGGGGGTGGGAACATATGAAAGCAAGTTTCCCTTACTTCCTATGGGGAAACTTGCTTTGATATACGAGCATTTTGGATTACGAGCATGCTCCTGGAACGGATTATGCTCGTAATCCAAGGTACCACTGTATTTGATAACTAGTATTCTTTTTAAACTTTTCTTCTAAACCACGGTGCTGTATTTCTAGCAACAGCACTATTTTAAATCTAATGAAGCATTTGGTAGGTAAAATCGGTTCTGTGTGTGCTATTAGTTCTTGCCTTTTATCTTCCAGCTTTATAAAGGAGATCATGCCATCCTAGTTTTTAATGCTCACAGTTGTGCTTTAGCCGGCTGGATTTTTTTCTGTTTAATGTGGCACTAGGTTGAATACTATCAGGTTTAGCTAGCACTGTCAAGTTAATGCAGTGTCTGCGCAGGAAAAAAGGCATGAGTTTGATTTCATGTACAAATTTTAGGGAGCAGTAGATGAATGTACAAGAGCGCCTGACTTGGCCCTTCCAAGGCTCTACTTGGATTTGTTGGTCAAAGATAAAGGGAGTCCAATTTAAAAAGAGTAACATTGTCATAGGAGCATTTTTCTTACCTCTGTGGTTTTAAAGGGAGATGTGTTTCCCTGAAAATAAGCCCTAGTTAAGATTGACCTCCAAAGCCACCCTGACACTAGTGCTGCCCGATTTGCCAATCATCTCTCCCTTCCTCTCCTCCACCCTGATTCTTCCGCTTTCCTTTCTCTCCCCATCTTTCCTCGCCTCTCACCCATCCCCTTGTGCAACAGCTTCGAGGCCTCCAAAAACAGCGGCAGTGCTCTGATTGGGCTGCTTTGCAGCCTTCCCGCCAGGGCCAGGCCTTCCCTGCAGTGTCTTTCTAGCCCTCCCTCCCATCCCTCTGTGCAGTGGAACTCCACTGACCCTCCCGCTGTGAGCCTGACATACTTCCACTCCAAAGCCTCCAAAACAGCAGCAGCTGCAATGCTCTGAATGGGCTGCTTTGCGGCCTTCCCCGTCAGGGCCTTCCCTCTGTCACATCACTGAGTTCCGCTGTACAGAGGGATGGGAGGGAGGGATAGAAAGATGCTGCAGAGGGAAGGCCCGGCCCTGGGAGGAAGGCTGCAAAACAGCCCATTCAGAGCGCTGCAGCTATTGCTGTTTTGGAGGCTTCGGAGTGGAGGTATGTCAGGCTCACAGTGGGAGGGTCAGTGGAGTTCCACTGCACAGAGGGATAGAAAGACGCTGCATAATGTGTATAAGAGAAGATGTTAGTGCTCTGTGTCCATCTCCTTACAGAACTGCTCGAACAGATGGGAATTAAGGTTCACAAATCACATTATGCAAAACGTTTGAATAGATATGATATAGAATTATATCAAAAGTAACTCAGAATAGTTTACCTCATTTCCATTTAAGATTTACCTTAGGGTTTATTTGGATTTTTGATAGGTTTTCACAAATTAATTTGTGCTTTTTCAGAGTTCCATTGTCTAAGATTGCATTTGATTTAAAGATCAGACACCATTCAGTGTAACATATACAATAACAGGGGAAATCAAGACAAGGGAAGAAAACCTTTTCCATTTCACTATATCTGCAACTAGGTGGCAGAACATGTTGACAACTACTATGGCAGGGGTAGGCAATTCCGATCTTTGAGAGTCGGAGCCAGGTCAGGTTTTCAGGATATCCACAATAAATATGAATGAGATAGATTTGCATCTCAAGGAGGCAATGCATGCAAATCTATCTCATACATATTCATTATAGATATCCTGAAAATCTGACCTGGCTCTGGCTCTCGAGGACCGGAATTGCCTACCCCTGTACTATGGGGATGATGCAGGAGGGCCTCATCTGTCTTGCACTTGATCAACTTTTTTTTTTTTTGGGATCTTTAACTCATCAAGTCACTAGCCCTCAAACTCATACCTGTAGCCTTTCTTGGGGTACTAAAGAGTGCCATTTTAACTTTGCAAGCAATGTCTCTTCTCTCACTTTGCTTTTTTCCTTCATTGCCATTTACTGTAAATTTGGTATTCATTGTGACTTTTAAACGAAAAGTACTGTTTCTAACAAATTATTACTTTCATTGCAAGGCTGGGCAAAGTGGATGTTGACTCCAATATCTATACCCCACAAGAACTCAAAAAAGTTTTGGCTAAATTCAAAGAAGGTGTTGTGACAGAAAGTTCAGAGGACGAAAAGGTACGTGGAAAATGTTGATTGCTAAAACTCTACATCTGTCTCCTTAAACTGAAGATTTTATTAAAGAAATAACAGTGATTTAGTAAGTGGTCTGATTGCATATGGAGAGGATTTAGTGATTTATAGATCTGAAATGTATTATGAGTACTAGCTGTGTCTTTTATTCAAAGCATTTTAGATGATGATAATTACAAAATGCAGTACACACTTCAGGGAGCACGAGGAAATAGAGTATAGCTAGCAAGAGGACTTTCTGTTAATGAAAAGCCCTTGAGAAACCAGCCTTGAAACAGGAATGAGGCTGAAGAAATACTGATATAGGATCTTAGAATGTATCGGTGAAGACAAAGAGGCTATAGATTTGGAATGATGCTTCTGATTGTTAAATACCACATTACAAGTCCAGAATCTAAGGCCGAACGGTACTGTAGATGTCATGATATGTCATAACAAGATATCTCCTAGAAAGAAAGCCATGGGTTAGAGACATGATTACTAGTTAAATTAAGTCTTGTCAATTCTAGTCCTTGTCATTCATGTTTTGTGTAATACGAGTATCATGAAATTTTATCCCATGTAATGGAAGCAATAACATCATAATAGAATTTTGAATTAAGATTGCATTATATAATTCATAGAGCTAGAAGACCAGGTGCTTTCAGCAGCCATCTTACTGTTTGCTAATTTGGTACAATCACTAGGTTTTACTGCATTCTTATATGCAGGTGATATATAGCTCTTGGTTACCATTAATCTTGATGATCCGTGAAATTGCAGGTAGGCTTGCTATTATTGTAAATTGGCTCTTTGATAATAACTAAGCTAAATACGGAGAAGTTTGAGGCTTTCCTTTTTTTCGAGATATGCCAATTTACTATACTCTACACAACTATTAATGTGAGAACAGGTCTCCCTCCATATTCACAGGTTTGACACTCACGACCGGTTATTTGTGAGTTCATGCTGTGTTTTAGAATGCTACTCCAAACAAAACAGCCTTACTCACGTGGTTTCATCTCACCCAAGACAGAGCTGATTCTGTCTCCTGAATGACATCATCCTGGGGGGCCGTGAGAAAATTCTAGCACCGGAAAGTGCATGACTCTGAGTTTTGCTTCAGCGTGATAGAGCAAAGGCCAGCGTAAGAGAAGTGGGGGGAAAGTACTGCCCTGGGTCAGCTTGTTGGGAATTCTCCAAGGAATAACAGAGCGTGGTCGGACAATTCTGTGGGCTTTTTTTTTTTTGTAAGGCTGCTTTGGAGACAAAGAGAGCAGCATTTCTTTAGCAAACTCTAACTTTTTTACAAAATTTTTTTTCACCATATCTGGTTTTGCCTCTCCTTCAGAAAGAGGTCAGGTCTCCCTCCATATTCGTAGTATGGCTACAAAGTATAAGGATTCTAGTGCTACCGAAAGTGCTCCCAAGAGGTGAAAAAAATGAAGGACCCTTACAGAAAAGGTTGAATTATTGATCATGCTTTGTAGAATGAAGTCAGCCTCCGCAGTTGCTCGGCATTAATGAATCTACCGTTAGGTTCATAAAGAAGAAGGAAAAGCCAATCTATGAAGCGGTTCTGCAGCTACACCAGCAGGTGTGAAGACATTACATGTTGTTGAGATAGCATTGAACAGTAAAGTATCGACTAGAGAAGGTCTTAAAATATCTTGACCCGCGGACCTCAGAAATGCCTGGGGGTATGTTCAATTCTCTTTAGAGAACATACGAACCAAAAACGGCATCCATAGTCGTCATAGGTCACTATATTATTATTTAAGTTTTTATTTATTTGGTAACTTATATAAATATTTTAGATATCAAAAAGTACTCATCTTTTACCTTTCATCTACGCGGGTGGGGGTAGGCACTCCGACATAGACTATGTTTCGCCCAAACGGGCTGTATCAAGGAATCCCCCTGCAATAATAACATTATATTAAAGTTATTTAGCTTTATAATGGTTCTAAAGCAATAGATTATAAGAAACATTCGACAATACCTTATATCCAGCGACTCATGCTTCCCGCTATAGAATTTTAAATCAGGAAAACATGGCCGCGGTGTTCAAAGCTATAAATAGCTATGCTCGTTTCTTACGTGGTGACGTACATCTAACTTCTTGGCTTTTGCTGAGTATCTTTTGTCTCCGCGCAGAAACCACGCGGTAGACCCTCTAGTCTGGTGTTTTACTTTGTTCCTGGTTCTTTGTATTCGGATTGTGGTTTACTTCTTTGTATACTTCTTTTCTTAATAAAAAGAATATTTGGAAAAAAAAAAAAAAAGTAGATTATTTGTGCTGTTACTGAAACCTGGCTGAGACCCTGGTGATGAAGCAGTGCTTGTGGTTTCCTGCCTGTCTAATTTTTTTTTTTATTGGTATCCTGCTATCCGAAAAGGCGGAGGGGTTGTGCTTCATTTTTCCTCTGTTCACTCTCATGCACTAGGCCAGACATAATCACATAGAGTAACACTGTTCAATTTATATTATCTAGGACCCCTGAGGAAGACGTGTTTGTCGAAACACGGACCGTGTTTGGGTCCCAGTCAGCTCACTATATAGTTGGCACCACATCTACACAACATTTGATCTCAATAAAGGACTTGTCATTAAATACATTGATCCTGCAGTATCTCTTTGTTTTTTCTGTTAATCGATGTCTACTGCAGTTACATTGCTTAGATGGCGATACCAGCTGTGACGAACTAAGGCTGGTACTGGGCAGACTTGCACAGTGTGGGGAAATTCTAGAAATGGCACCTAAGTTACTTAACAAATGTTTTAAATAGCAAAAAAATGGCACAGTTAAAGCATCCTACTGGCACCTAAATATGTGTTGCAATTGCGCCTTTGGTAGGCGCTTTAGGCTGCTGAATGCCACTATGGGCGTGGCTAATCCCTGAAGTGGTTATTAGGCAGCCTAAAGTGCCTACATAGGCGTGATTCACGACAAAGGCGCCGGAAATGTAAACAGGGAAACCTGGCATACACTTCTGGCACCTATCTTTTCGTGGGAGGTGATTGACACGTGATCAATGGCACTCTATAGAGAATCCGGGCTATTGGTCCAATATATGGCAATTTAGTTTAGGTTGGGCTGGGGAGGGCTTCAATGGAAACTCCAGTAATTGGAACCTAAGGACAGTCTACGAGCGGACTTCTATGGTTTATGTCCCAGAAATGTCAAAGAAGACCATCATGAATTAATGTCACTGTGAGCAGACTGGATGGATTGTTTTTTTTTACCCAGGTTTTATTCTAATGGGAGTAGTTATACTGCAGGAGTTTTCAAAATATCCAATTGTTTAGTTTTTAAAGAATTTGTTTGAAAATAGGATTGAAATAGGATTGAGTCTTATTTGTACTTCTCGACAGTAAAATGGGTGTTAGATTATAGGGTCTAGTCATCAATGTAATCTACTATTAAGATCTGTTATTTTATCACTAATTCATCCTAGTTTATGAAGTGAGACCTAGTTATTAATAAGAACATAAGAATTGCTGCTGCTGGGTCAGACCAGTGGTCCATCATGCCCTGTGGTTCCACTTCCCGTGACGGCCCTTAGGTCAAAGACCAGTGCCTATACCTGCGTACGTTCTGGTTCAGCAGGAACTTGTCTAACTTTGTCTTGAATCCCTGAAGGTTTTTCCCCTACAACATGCCTCTGGTAGAACGTTCCAGTTTTCTACCACTCTGGGTGTAGAAGAACTTCCTTTAGGTTTGTACGGAATCTATCCCCTTTCAACTTTAGAGAGTGCCCTCTCGTTCTCTTCTACCTTGGAGAGGGTGAACAACCTGTCTCTATCTACTAAGTCTATTCCTTTCATTATCTTGAATGTTTCGATCATGTCCCCAGGGAGAAGAGGCCCAGTTTGTCTAATCTCTCACTGTATGGCAACTCCTTCAGCCCCTTAACCATTTTAGTCGCTCTTATAAGAACATAAATGGGGTTAATAGTAAAATAACATCTTAATGGTAATCCATGTTGATAATTTTCTCCTTTATTGTTAACAAAAATTAGCACATAAGAACCTACTTTATATGGATGTTTCAGTTATTCCATGGATAGATTTGATTTCTCATTCTGATATAATTGTTACTATTTTAAGCTTTTGTTGGTTCCTCCAGTTCCTCGTGCATGTCCTCCATAATGAAATCTAGATAAATTGGAATGTCACTGCTGATCTTGTGCTGAGTCACATCCATAACCAAATTAGCAAGTGTGCATAATTAATACAAGTGAGTAAAAGCAGGAGGTTTAGCTATAGCATGAAAGTGTAACGGATCATTTTATTTAAACATTTTTCTAAAGTGTATTGGCAGATAAAGGGAAAGGAGACCCAGAGAAGAAATACCGCCACTAAGAAACTGGTAAAAAGATGCTTTTAGTTTTGAACTGCTCTCTTTCCGTTTTTCAAATATATTGGCATGAGGGAACATTAAAGGAGTAAGATTTGTATTACTCCATTCTTTTGTAGACGTGTCATCTCTTTGGGTTTTAATTTCTTGCAAGTTTTACTGTATATTTCATCTTTCTGATTTTGAAGGCTAAACTGGAAGGCATCAAGCAGAAGTTTCGTGCAATAGATGATCTTAAAAAGGAATTTGAAGAACTTCACGTGCATTTAGAGACGGACATTGAAATTATGACTAAATTAATCAACAAATATAACAGCTCCAGTTCTAGTCTGAATGAAAAAGCTGCAGCACTTCATGACCTTGAATATTATGTGCACCAGGTAAAATAAGACATGCTCCAAAAGTCGTTCCTTTGGGTTTAAATTGTTAATGCTCATTTATTCCAAATAGTTTTTGTAGTACTTTGGTTATGTTCTGATGTCCTTCTATAGATAGAGATTCTAAATTGAACCATGTGACACATGTGACTTAAGTGAGCTTCTTCAGGGAAAGTAAATCCAACAACTTAGCTACATCCCTTTTACTAAGCTAAAGCAGAATGCACTCGTAAAGCATTCCGTTCTAAGCATGTGGTATTTATTTTTGGTTTTATTGGGGGGTGGGGCTTGTCAAAGGATGCAGTGATCACTAACTGATTAATGTGTCCATCACGCAGGAGCCCTTAATGCCCCCTAAACATTATTTTTTTTCTTAATGGCTGCATGATAATGCGCCAGAAATGCAACAGATAACCGTTTTTGACAGCCTCTTGTATTTTAATTTTTGTTAACCGCAGAGAGCCGTGAGGTAGCTACGGTATACAGTCAAACCTCGGTTTGCGAGTGTTTTGCAAGATGAGCAAAACACTCAGCAAACTTTTGACTCGCAAACCGAGTGTTGACTCAATTTGCGAGGCCCCCCCCCCCAATAACCGGCATCGCTCCCCCTCGCTCACAAAGGCCCCCTCGCTCCAACCGGCACCCCCCCTCGCCCGAACTGGCCCCCCCACCCGAACAACTTAAACTTACCTCCCCTGTCTGGCACCGGCACGCAGGCACAGATCGTGCCGGTGCCTAGAAGATCTTCCGGCTTCTGCCTGCCTTGAGCATGCATCTGCGAGATTCTCGGTGAGAGGGAGAATTAGAAGTCCTTGAGCATGCGCAGATGCATGCTCAAGGCAGGCAGAAGCTGGAAGATCTTCTAGGCACCGGCACGATCTGTGCCTGTGTTCCGGTGCCAGACGGAGGGGCGGGGTAAGTTTAAGTTGTTCGGGTGGGGGGGCCAATTTGCGCGGGGGGGGGAGCAGCACTGCTGGCCTCGGGTGGGGGGGGGGAAAGTATCAAAGCGAGTTTTCATTATTTCCTAAGGGGAAACTCGCTTTGATAAACGAGCATTTTGGATTACGAGCATGCTCCTGGAACGGATTATGCTCGTAATCCAAGGTACCACTGTATAAGAAATTTTGTTATGTTATGTTTATGTTCTGCTGGTTACTCCTCTTTCTTTCCAGCCTAGCATCCTTCTGGCTACAGCCACCGCCTTATCACACTGTTTAGATCCTCAGACACAATCACCCCAAGGTCCCTCTCTCTGTCTGTGCTTATGAGCCTCTCCCCTCCCAGCACATACGGTTCCCTTGGATTTCTACCCCCCAAATGCATCACTCTTCACATTGAATTTTAGTTGCCAGATACTAGACCATTCTTCTAACTTTTGCAGATCCTTTTTCATGTTTTCCACTCTCTCCGGGGTGTCCACTCTGTTACCAATCCTGGTATTTTCCGCAAAAAAGCGAACCTTACCTTCTAACCCTTCAGCAGTGTTGCTCACAAACAGAATCGGTCCCAGCACCTTTTCTTCCTCCAAGTGAATTCCATCAACCACCACCCTCTGGCGTCTTGTCTGTCAACCAGTTTCTAATCCACTTCACCACAGTATCCTATGTCCTCTACTGGTAATGTAACTAGTAATGCAGTGCTAAATTTAAAGTAAACCAATACCTCTTTATTTATTTATTTTTTTAATATTCTTTATTCATTTTATATTTACATCAAGTGTACAGAAAGAAATAACAGATTAACTTAATACATCACTTGAAATACCACAAAATTTTCCCAAAATAAAATTTATCCCCTTCCCACCCACCTTTCTAATAACATTTAATACATACAATATAATAAAATCATTCATTCTTTTCATAATCAATAATAAAAAGTCAAAAACCCACCTCCTCCCCAATCTTTCATTTATGTAAAATCAGGGAAAAGTGATAACTATTCTTTACAATAATTTATCAATGGCCCCCACTCATCCTTAAACTTATTAAAATATCCTTTTTGAACAGCTAACGCTCTTTCCATTTTATATATGTGACACACTGAACTCCACCAAAAACTATAATTCAGTCTTTTCCAATCTTTCCAATTATATGTTGAATGGCAGCTCCTGTCAGAATCAGTAAAAGTTTATTATTTTTGGAAGATATTTGGCTCTTAGCTCTCATAGACATGCCAAATAAAACTGTGTCATACGATAATGCCACATGATTCTCTAACAAGCAATTTATTTGGCCCCAAATCGATTTCCAAAAAGCCACGTTCTTAGTATCAAAATGCCTAGAGTGTATAAAGAAAACAGAACATCAATAGATACGTGGAAAACTTTACGATATGTCAATAATTTCACACCTATTCCAATTCAAAAATCTACAAATCAAACTATATGGCTAAACTCCAAGATCCAAATAGGCGGGTTTAAGATTGACTGGAAGTATTGGATAAAAGCAGATATACGCACATTAAATGATGTTATATCTAATGGTAAACTGCTTGATTTTTCACAGTTGCAACATAAATTTGGTCTTGATAAATCACAAAGTTATAGGTGGTTGCAACTAAAGCAGGCTATTCAGGTGGGGTTTCCTGAATGGAAAAGCCTTAATGCTCAATTTAGTTTAGAGTTTTTAGGCTTTCAGGCGGACTTCCTGGGACACCAGGCCGCACAGTGTACAAATTAATATCTGGATATATGAATAAAAAACCAAAAACTGGACTCGGGGACATTTGGAGCATTGAGATTAAGCATCAAATTACTGCGTCTCAATGGCCACGAATTTGGTCTTGGAGGATGAGATGCACAATGAGACATTCTGGACCCCTGTTCGTTTACAAAAATTAGATGGCTCTAAGTCTAATAGATGTTGGCATTGTCATCTCGAAGCAGTGACTTTAGATCATTTATTGTTCTATTGATCAATACCTCTTTTTAAAAAAGTTGTTTTAATGATTATGGCCTAACAAAAATCTCAGCAGGATGTTGGTTGGGAAGAAAACATTTAGTTGCTCTTGGTTGATTCTTTTATTTTTGTTTGACTCGGTTCTATAACTCATCTTCTACAAAGTAATAAAACAGTCTAAAAACAAGGAAGAACATAGAAACATAGAAAGATGACGGCAGAAAAGGGCTACAGCCCATCAAGTCTCAAAGTCTCAAGCCTATTTTCTCAGTGACAGCTCCTCAGTCCTGGAATGATCTCCCAATACATATAAGAGAAGAAAAATTTAAGATCAAGCTCAAAGGTTTCCTTTTTAACGATGCTTTTAGTGAATAATGATTTTTTATTATTTTTATCCACTTTTTTTTACTGTCTTTCTCCCCCCCCCCATGTTTTTACCTTTGTATTTTGTATTTTGAATTTAATATAGAATGTAACCATTAATGAACTTTCCCGTTGTTTCACTATAATACGTAATAACTTAATTTTTATTTTAAATGGTGTTTGTTTTTGTAAGATTGTTTATTTATACAATATTTTACCTATGTTTATAATTATTTGTATTATTTTATACATCGCCTTGAATG
Organism: Geotrypetes seraphini; assembly: GCF_902459505.1. NCBI lineage: Eukaryota > Metazoa > Chordata > Amphibia > Gymnophiona > Dermophiidae > Geotrypetes > Geotrypetes seraphini. The sequence goes on along the minus strand of NC_047101.1, from coordinate 31,528,493 downwards.
TAGAGAAGGCGATTAATCAAATTACTTAATAAACTTGGAAACTTGGAAGTCTGCCCACTCTTCTGACCCACCCCATCAAGTCTGAGTGCTAATGACCCAGATCCTTAGCTCGACCCCCTAACCCTAACCCTAGCCTTGACCACCTGCCCCGGAACAACTAAGAAACTTCCACCCAAAAGGTTGATCAGTGTTGTATGGTCATTGAATTGTATTTGCACTCCAGGGCAGAGCTGAGCACCTTCTGTGTATTCAGGATCTCTTATGGCTTCCTGTTAACCTTGTTATTGTACTTTTACCGATGTAGACTGCTTGTAAAATCATGAATTCATATTAAATTGGAAACCAGCTTCACTTGTTGCTTTCTTTTGCCACAAAATAGGAATCATTTTTTTTCTAGGTCTTTACAAGATGAATTGTGATTAGATTACCTTTTTCAACCATCAGTTCTTGTTATCAGAATTCTTGTCTGAGGATTACAGCTGATTCTTTCTTTAATACAATGACTAATGTGCTTTTTTGGGTGAACAATATTTGAACATACATATGGTAAAAAATTATTTAAGTAGATCATTTAGCAGCATGAAATTTGTTTCCAGGTAGACAATGCTCAGAACATGCTTTCTCTTGGTGCTCTTCAACTTGTGATCAATGAGTTAAACGGGACAGAAAATGTGTTGAAGGAACTCTCTGCATTTGTTCTGGGATCTGCTCTCTCCAGGTGAGATTTTTTTTTTTATTGTCACATGGATGCAAACAAGTTTAGTGATTTTTACAAACCTGTTAGCATAGCTAAAGAAATGAACTTGTAAATAGTTTCCGGAAAGAAAGTTCAGTTTACGTCTTCAAGAACTAAGTAGTTTGACAGCAAAGTGAAACATTTGATATTCTCATTTACTGTATTTGATAGCTGATGTTAAAAGAAATAAGGCTAGTAAATATAATTTAGATAGTAGAGCTCCTAGGGGTCCTTTTTCTAGGCTGCGGTAAAATTTGCAGTTACCATGGCTTAATGCGGGACGTTACCTAGAGGTAGCTGGAAACTTAACTAAGACTGCCTCCTATTTAGTAGGTGGTAGGTGGTCTCAATGCTAAGTGCAATGTGCAGACGCATTCTCTACCCCCAACACAAAAAGCACTTAGGCCCGGATTCTCTAAATGGCGCCAGTAGGTGGCCAAGCTAAGTGAAAAATGCCATTTAAACGATGTTTTAAACTAATTTTCAAGGCACCTCAAAAACTGGCACCAGAATTGCACCTCGGTAGGTGCTTTATGGTGCCTAATGCCGCTGCAAGCATGGCTAATGCAGAACGAGGCATTAGGCCCCATAAAGCTTCAAAGGTAGACCTGGAAAATTCTGCCCTACATTCCAGTGCCTACCTTTGGTCGTAGGCGTGGCTCTCTAAACGGTTGCTGTTGCTTGATATGCGATCAGCAGCTGCTTTAAGATGGCCGTCTACAATGGCACTTGTTAGAGAATCCGGGCCTTAATGGTTAGATAGTAAATGACAGCAGATAAAGACCTTCAGGGTCCATCCAGTCTGCCCAGCAGTCACATTCATTATCAAAGCGTTATTTGCTTATGTTCTGTCTTCCCCTCCCCCAATGATGCACCTATGATTTGAATATAGTATAAAATATGTATACTTGCTCCTGATCTGTCCTTAACCACTTTCTGGGCCCAGACCTGTATAAACCTTGCCCTGCCACTGGAGCCGTGTCGAAGCCCCCTCGTCCATCCTGACCTGTCTTGCCATATACAGGACCCAGACCTTAGAAGTCCATCCGGCATTAGCTTCTCTTCTCCACTGCTAAAGCTGCCATTTAAGTACCACTCTTGCCACTGAGTGGCTGTCCTCCAACCGCATTGTTGCCAGCAGGGGGCAGTGCTCCAGTATTGTGTTCTCAATCACCAGAGACAGGTTCAGAACCTGCCTGTCCCTTACCAATGAAAATGTGACAGTGAAACATCACCCCCCCCCCCCACTATCTCAGAGGAAACGGTAACTCCTGCACATCCTAAAGAAACATAAATGTTGATGTGTTACGTTTAGTTTTGAATTTGTTAGCATAGAATGTTGCTACTAGTTGGGGGGTTTTCCAGGTGCTTGTGTCCTGGATTGGCCACTGTGGAGACAGGATACTGGGCTCCATGGACCATCGGTGTGACCCAGTATGGCTATTCTTATGTTCATCTGAGTTACATTCAGGGCTGATAATCTAATTTAGTATCTGAGGCTCTTCTCAGAAATGTTTTTGCTGTGCTGAGTCTTTCCTTTGGAACTCACTGCCAGCTGAGCTTAATAGTATTTGCCAGTTATTCTGTATTTCATAAAGCTCTAAAGACCTGACTATTTGAAAATAGTTATAAATTGGCAGCTGGTTGAATTTTATTTTGGAGTCTATAGAAGACAAGTTTCTCAGTCAGTTGCTGACTGGTTTTCAAAGAGTACAAGGATTAGGGACACTCCCATGAAGTTACCTGCAAAACAAATAGGACAAATTCATGGCTAGAAAATGTGGTAAAAACAGTTACTATAACTGGGTTTAAAAAAGGTTTGGGCAAGTTCTTGGAGGAAAAAATCCATAAATTGCTATTAAAGTAATAGAAACATAGAAGATGACGGCAGAAAAAGGGCTATAGCCCATCAAGTCTGCCCACTCTGCTTACCCACCCCCTGTCTATGCCCTAATGACCCAATTTCCTTATCTTGACCCTCGTAGGGATCCCACATGGGTATCCCATTATTCTTAAAGTCTGGCACGCTGTCTGCCTCGATCACCTGCACTGGAAGCTTGTTCCAATGATCAACCACTCTCTCTGTGAAGAAATACTTTCTGGTGTCGCCATGAAAGTTTCCGCCCCTGAGTTTGAGCAGGTGCCCTCTTGTGGCCGAGGGTCCCTTGAGAAAGAAAATATCATCTTCCACTTCGACACGTCCCGTGAGGTACTTAAATGTTTCGATCATGTCTCCCCTCTCCCTACGTTCCTCGAGAGTGTAGAGCTGCAATTTGTTCAGTCTCTCTTTGTACGAGAGACCCTTGAGCCCCGAGATCATCCTGGTGGCCGTCCGTTGAACCGATTCAATTCTGTGCACATCTTTACTGTAATGTGGCCTCCAGAATTGCACACAGTACTCCAGATGAGGTCTCACCATGGCCTTGTACAACGGCATTATGACTTCAGGCTTTCGGCTGACGAAACTTCTATTGATACAACCCAATATCTGCCTTGCCTTAGATGAAGCCTTCTCCACTTGATTGGCAGTTTTCATGTCTGCACTGAAGACATGAAGACAATCCTGTAGCATGGAATCTTGCTACTCTTTGGGATTCTGTCACTGTTGGAAGTAGGAGACTGGGCTAGATGGACTTTTGATCTAACCCAATATGCCAGTTCTTACTTTTAAAGATTTAGTAAATGGTATAGGTCATATGCTGCCTGATAGTGCTATTTAATCGGCCAGGAATAGCTCCTATTATTCTGTTTTATTCTTTTAAAGCTTGAACATTTGTATATCACTTTAAATCCTAGTTGTTTCCATTTTCATGCTTATTTAAATTTTAATCTTGTACAGAAATCTTTCCTTGTTATTATCATTAGTTACTTGTGACCTTGCAGTTTATCAGTATATATCGAGATGGTTCTTTATCATTATTCCAGAGCGCACAGCAATTAGCTAATCCATGTCTCTATCCTACAACACTTGTGGTGACTTACTGGTATTCCTTCACTCCTATAGTTCTATTGCCTGTAAATTTAGGTAACTTACTATATTTAGTGTTGAAGAAAGAGAGTTTGAATTATTTGAAATTGGTACACAGAAGAGATGTATTTAAGTTGCTGGCTTTTGTTTTTAAGATTTGCATGTTGGACTGGCTTATTTGCAAAAAAGTATTGTTCAATGTGCTCCATGAAAAATGCTTCATTTGCAAATAGAGATTCCATTGAATATTCTGTTAGTGGTTTTCACTATGAGCCATGCACTTTGTGGAGCTATTCCAAAACTTTGGGGGAGGGGGAGGTAAGTGATCAAGATTTGGCTTTTTGAGAAATTATAGGATTAATTACGATGGATAGTGTAACTCCTTCCCCTTGTTTGTTTGTTTGTTTTTTACAAAACCGTAGTGCGGTTTTTAGCACCGGCCGCGGTGGGTAACAGCTCGGGTGCTCATAGAATTCCTTTGCGTATCGGAGCCGTTACGCTGCAGCTGTGCTACGCTTTTGTAAAAGGGGTTGTGGGTTACATACAGTATTGGTTTTACGGTACATTTATTTGTACATTGGATGGTATTGAATTGCTTTCTAATGATGTATATTTTTTCTGTTGATTGGTTATTATACATTGCTTTGATTTCTTTGTTGGGCATAAAAATTGGTATTCTATTAATCTGACAACATCATAGAGAGGAACGGTCCCTGCCAGAAAATCAATATTCTTCTCAAGTGCTTATTCTTTTTGTTCAAATTGTGTCTGGTTTAAAAATAAAATATGGAATGATTATTAATCCCTGATGAAGAAGAAAGCAGGTGGTATCAAAATGAAATTGTTTGCTTTTTTATGATTAATAGTATCCGTCAAATGTGAACCTGATTCCATCTGTATCTTGAGAAATGTTTGTTATTGTAACTTGAATATCAGAGAGAAAAGAAGGTGCATTTTATTTTATATGAAGATGTCACTCTATTTTTATCTAATAAAACAGAGCAGGTTTATGGATGCCACATGTTTACAAGTAAAGATAACACTGGCATGTACTACTTCGCACCAAACTTCTTAAGTCTTTCAAGTGTGAACTAAAACAGAGATCTGAATTAATTCACCTTGATAAAGTTCTTGCTTGGGTGATTTTTCATAGATGTTGTGATGGCGTGGAATGCCTTAGGGGCCCTTTTATTAAACGGTGGTGAAATTTGCTCACCACAGTGCAGCCCCGCGTTAAACCCGCAGGCTCGCACTGCAGGGAAGGCGGCAGAGTGCAGGAGAGTCTGGGCGGGGAGAGCAGGAGGGTGTGTGCAGAAAAGTAAAAAAAAGGCCTCGGCTCAGATGGGCATGCACAGACCATCTACAGATAGCCAATCAGGGACTTTCTTAGGGAGGAGTCTAGGGAAGTCCCTGATTTGTGGGGGTGGTATTGGTGGGGGGAGGGGCCATGTGTCTAAGCCTCGACTTTTTTTTTTTTTTTTTAAATTCTTTATTGATTTTTAATCAAAATCAGTGTCGTACAAATTAAAGAACAAAAGATATTCCACATATTCCACTATTATCTATACAGGTAACATAAATATCATTCAATAATTTCATTTTCCTGCATATAATAATATCATAATATATCCTAATATACAATACAAATAAAGAATAAAGTTACCCAAATATCACTATCAATATTTATTCCCCTCCCTCCAACCCCCCAACCCCATGGATGTGTAAAGATAAATAAACCAAAGAAAAGAAGAGATATGATGAAAATACATTATTATGTTTTTACAAATTTAGTCAATAGGCTCCAAATTTTATTAAACAAATGTTAACTTTTTTGTAGGCCAGGGAGCCCTTGGTTTTAGCCCGCGGGTTAAAACCACAGGCTCGCAGTGCAGGGAAGGGCAGGAGAGATTCGGGGTGGCAGAGAGCAGGGCTCAATGGAGCTGAAGAGTCAAAAAAACGATTTCGACTGGTCCCCAGCAGTCGCTTTTTGGGTTGATCGGCCAGCCCAGTCGGATCAGGAAATTTGTTTAGTGAATTGCATCCCTACCTACTTTGCATGCACAGATTGGAAGCAGATCGCAGAAGAGGTTAGTGAATTGGGCTGGAGGGAAATCAGGTCACTAAGGGGTCGCAAACCAATCGGTACACGATCGGTTTGCTTTGTGAATCTAGCCCTAAGAGGGGAAAATGGTTTTACTGGATCAATGTGGCAGCCAAGCAGAATTCTTCTTTTGAATCCTCTGTTTTGACAGCAGGCTCATCAGTCCCACCCTTATTCTACGGGACTGCTCTGTTATGTCCCACTAGTCCAGGAATAGAGTGGGATTTTACAAGAATGAAAGATTAGGTTCTTACCTTTGCTAATTTTCTTTCTTGTAAATCTGTGTTTCATTCCTGGAACCTGCATTGTCTGCCTTTACAAGTACTGGTAAGCTGGATTTCTGATTTCTTGACCAGCCTTTCTAAGAGTTTCATCCATATGTGTTTAGCAATTTGTCTTGGGGGGTCCCTAGTCCCAGTGCCCTCTTCCGTCAGTGCAGATTGTGCCTCCTTATAGCACTGTTATTTTTATTGTTCAGGTTCTTGATATTTTAATGATCTGTTTCAATTGTTCAGAAATTGTTCTGGTTTCATGTTATAAGTAAATTGGACTTATTGGTTGGGGAGTGTCCTTGTACCCTTCTCTTTTGCCTTTGTCCTCTACAGGTGTTTTTGGATGCTTTGTAACAAACTGGAATCCTGGAGGGCAGTCCTGAGGAAAGAGGGGAGGGGCTCAAGACTCCGTATTAATAGCTCCCTACAAGCTGTCTGGTGACTATATGAAAATAACCCACTAATCCAGGAAATAGTGTGGATTTACAAGAAAAAAAGATTAGCAAAGGTAAAGAACCTAATCTTTCATTGCATTCTATAAATAGTTTATTTATGTATAGGTAGATAGATATAGATATGTTGTTATTGTTCGCCTTATTTAGTGTAGCTTTTTTTGCTTCTAGAGTTGACTATCTTGAAATATCTAAAAGTGCTTCAAATCGATAATGGCACACCATTCCACCAGCTGATTGCTCATTATGTTCTGGGGATTGGCAAAGAAACAATGTGAGCAAGATTGACTTTTTTGTTCTTAGATTGTCAGTTTACACTAATGAAACTACTTCAGAGATACTGAAGAGACTGTAGTAGAATGGAGCTGACTTCTACATAGAGTAGAGAAGGTCCTGCTGTGGCAGTTCTAGTTTAGAGACGTGACCGAACCTCAAGGACAATCATGTTACTGCGTCTGGCTAATGAGCCAGCTAGCTGGTATAGTTGAATGAATGGTCCAACAGTGCTACAAGAACATAATGAGGGAAATTGATTCTCCTCCTTAACTCTTGGTGATTTGTGTGTTTAACGCAGCTGGTAGGCAATCCATAGTTCTTCCATTCATGTTCACTATTAACAATGAAACGTGGCCATACTGTGTTGACAATATAAAATCCTTCAAAAATAAAAGAGCTAAACCTGCAAAGAATTGAAATATGAGGTGGGATAATGCCTCTTTTAACACTTCCTTTCCTTTTAGCAATATCATCATGTCGCTTAAGCTTTCTGTCTGAAGAAGTACATAATGTATATCATGCTACAAAAGGCACTATGAAACAAAATACTCGTATTTATTTTCAAAATTTCTATACCGTTTTTTTCCAAAACGGTTTACAAGGAGTTACATACATAAAATATTAAAAATCTATACAAGATAAAAATAATAACAGACAAATTCAGTCCTACATAAAATCAATTGCTCAAAGAAATGCATCTACAAAATCCAGTAGTAAGGACAGCAATCGGTTCGTTTTGAGAATCGTCTTTATTGCAACAATTTCAGGATAGTTTGGTAACAGGACGCCTATCCAAGATTTCAAAGGGGAATGTATGCATACATCTACCCTTTGAAAATGACCCATGCATTTGTTTGGCTGCTCATAAAGCTGACAATAATTGATGAAAAATGCTAGGTTTTGGCAGTCCAACACAACTTTTTATGCTAGTTTCAGTGATGCTAATATGAGCATCATGGATTTAAAAGCCCACTTAAATGTTTTGCTCAAAATGTGCCTTAAAACTTGTCAGTTTGTCGTGACAGATTTTGACCAGTTTATCAGCTGCTATCGCTCGAGCAAAAGTAGATACAGACTTCAGATTTTTATCTTAGGTTATCCTTACACTTGACACTACACTGTCAAATTTGCAGCAACTCAGTATGAATAGCTGTATCGGAACAAACTGCTAAAGCCTGTCACTTCTTCCTCTATAATATTACTAAAATCCGACCTCTCTTTTCCAAGCACACTACCAAAACCTTTATCCACACTCTCATCACCTCTTACTTAGATTACTGCAACTTGCTTCTCTGAGGCCTTCCACTCAACCATCTCTCTCCCCTTCAAACAACTTATATTCTGCGAGAGCTGCCATACTCACATGACCCCTCTCATCGAGTCACTTAATTGATTCCACATCCAGCTCAAACTCCTCTTACTGACCTACAAGCCCCTCAGTATCTCGCCACACTTAATCTCCGCCCCCCTGAACTCCATTCATTGGGCAGGTCCCTTCTATCTGTACCCATCTCCTCCACTGCTAACTCCAGACTCTGTCCCTTCTATCTTGCTGTCCTGAGTTATTGCGTCAGACTCTGTCTCTATCAGTATTCAAATCCGAGCTTAAAACCCATCTTTTCAAAGCTGCTTTCATCTAACTCCCACTCATCATAAAATTACATTTTTCCATCCTATCATTCTTTCTACAAGTGTCTCCCCAACCCCTAAATGTCCTATCTGTCTGTCCAAATTAGATTGTAAGCTCTTCTGAGCAGGGACCTTTCAGCACTATAGAAATGATAAATAGTAGTAGTAGTAATAATAGCAATTCATGTGCATTTTTAATACCCTACCTGGCAACCAGTAATTACCTTAAGTACTGTTTATGTTTGTTGAATAGACATATTCATATGCCAACTAAGATTAATTAATTTTCCAGTTAACACTGAACGTGATCTGTCATTTTAAAAAAAAAAAAGGTGGGGGGAGGAGAGAGAAGTTGTTTTTCAGTGCATAAAGTAGAAGAATAGGGAATTGTTAAATAAATTGGTTCTGTCCCAATTTATACTTATTTTCAAGAGCATGCATGATTAGTTCAGTATCGGGAGAGTCTCCCATTCACGCTGTCATGGCTCAGGTGCATTGAAACCAGCCAAGACCCCTGCCTAGCTCCAGGCCCAGCAGTTCCCTGGGGTGGCCTTCAAGAATGGGACTAAAAATAAACAACTGGGTGAGATTTCTTCTTTACAGCTCAGTCTTTTATTCTCCTCTTTCCCTCACCAGAGAGTAGCCAGTACAAAAGGAATTATTCTAGGGCTCTTGCACATGTCTATATTGCCCAGTTCACATTAGCTTTTCCCTTGGGCTCCCAACAATGCCTGGTGCTCCAGCCACAAAGCATAAGAACATAAGATTTGCCGCTGCTGGGTCAGACCAGTGGTCCATCGTGCCCAGCATTCCCCTCACGCGGCAGCCCTTAGGTCAAAGACCCAGTGCCCTATTAGAGTCTGGCATTACTTGCGTATGTTCTGTTCCAGGAGGAACTTATCCAACCTTGTCTTAAATCCCTGAAGGGTGCTTTCCCCTATAAACAGCCCCACTTAGGAAAACTAGTGCTTAAACACAGTCTGTTTTCTTTGGAAGCAAAATTGTAGCTTCCACAACTCTTTGTATCACTTCTTCCTGGGTCTATGGCTCCCAGGTATTTTTGTAACAATGCCCAGGCTTTTGGCTTGAGAGTCTCTCTCCCAAGAGGTAAGAGCACACATTATCGGTTTCAATTTAAAAAAAAGAAAAAATACCTCCTCCCCAGCCGACAACAGCCCTCCCCGATATGAACCAGCACCAGCGAAAATCATCAGGATAAAGGATGCCCATTCCCTCCTTCCATGCCCAGTCCCTCCTGCCAACGGAGGTCCCCCGTGCCAGGTCCCTTCTCCCCCCCCCCCCCCCGAATCATCTTCTACCCTCCCTCCTCTACCATCCCTCCAAAATAAAGGCAGGAAGGATGCCCACACCCCTCCTGCCACCGGATCCTCCCCCAAAACCCCACCCCCCACGGGAGCAGGAGGGAAGGTTCAGTCCCTGCTGCCCTGAGGCCCGCCAGTCCCAAATAGCTCTTATGCCTGCAGCTATCACCATTTATAGTGATCCAGTAGATTTTGGGTGGGGTTTTCTACCATAAGTGTAGTATTTAGAGTAGAATATGGGCCTGGGCCCCCTTCTCTACACTGACTACCAGGCTATTGCAGAGACCTGCTTGCTGCTAAAATAGGGCTGGCCATAATATCTGAAGCTGGTATGTACTGTTTCATGTATTTGGAGTATGGGAGGAAGTCTGACACCTCTGGGAGAATGTGAAGGGGTCATGCCTACATCCCTCCAGTAGTCATCTAGTCAGTTTTGGGCAACGTTTTGACACTTATTTGTTGTTAAAACAGTGCTAGCCCCAAACTTCCAAATTGTGCCCTGGATAATTTTCTAAAATGTTTAATTATGGCAGAAAAATGTCAGTCATATGCCTGCTCTAGTCCTGCCCACACCTTACCTCTAACACACCCTTTAAGATTTAGAAGAACAACATAAAAATCCATCTGGAAGGGTTTGGTGATCCTTTCTGCTGCTTTTTGGACGTTTTTCTGTTTTGAGTATCCTTTTGATACCTTGTTCGTGTTGTGCAATCATTTCATGAGGTCTTACGACATTGTTATTTTCTAGAGCTCCCCCTTCCAGTTTGATGTCCAGTGTCTCTCTGTCAAAGAACCCAGCTTCTAAGTGTAATAAGATTTTGCCTTATAATCAGTTGGGCTTTGAGCCAGAGCTATTATATTTAGAGTAGAAAAAAGGGCCTTTGATGTCGTTCTAATTTTTGTCTTCATTACTTGGTCTCTTCCTACATACTTGTCTTTTGAAGTCTTTCTCATGCTTCATATCTTTTTACATAAAATAGTTGTATTTTATAACACTCCACAAGCTAAGGGGTTGGTTATTTATTTATTTTTTTGTGATTTTTCTCTTTTTTTCAATTTCTGCTTTTCATTCTGTGTTGCCTCACTATGACTAATAAATGCTTCATTTTATGTGGTGATTTCAGCCAGACTTTTATCTATTAGACTTTGCTTTCGCATGGCTTACATAACTCCTCTACGAAAAGGACCCTGACTCATCAATCACAGTAAACCTGCTTCAGAAGCTCAGCCTTGCATCAAGATATCAGCAATAAGCTTTTTATTTGTTTTACCAGAAATGTATGGTTATTAAAATAGGAAGAACAATATAACATCTGTGGTCAGCCTTTTTGTTCAAGCCATGTTTTGTGAGTAGAAAAAGCAAGACCAACATAGCCACTGTATGAAATCAAAATCATATTTTGCATTTTCTTAAATTTCAAGGCTTTCTTAGTTTTAAATCAGAAATCATTATTACACCTGGGGGTGTCTGTTAAAATAAATGCATTTTATGCATGACTTTTTTTTTTTTTTTTTATAATTCTTTATTGATTTTTAAACAAGAACAGTGTTTATATAAATAAAAGTGTTATAAAAATAATATAAATACATTATTGCATTCATTCATAACACTAATATCTATATAGATAACAGAACTATCATTCAATAATTACATTATTTTGCATATAGTAATAACATAAGAACCAAGTAAATAATATAAAATGAAACCAAGTTACTTAAAAATATCATTATCAATATTTTCCTCCCAACCCCCCAACCCTTTGTATTTGTCAAAAATAGGATCGTCAAATGAAGTATAGAAAAAAGTTATTTAGATGCATTACCCTGTTGGGTGTATGATTGTAAGAGCTGTGCATTAGGGGTGGTCTTTCCCCATAGCGGGCTGTGGGACTGAGGACTCCCCATTCACATAAAAATTTATAGGTATACTTGCCAAGGCTGTCTTTTCCCCTTACTCGATTTGGGGCAGGGGAGCCTTTTTTCTCTTCTTTTGCTAAACTGATCGCGACAGGGAGATTCCCTTGCTGCGATCGCTCAACGGCAGTCCAATTCTCTAACCGGCGTCTGTGACACAGACGCCAGTTAGAGAATTGTGGTGTTAGGCGGGCGCCATTCATGGTTCATAGACAACGGCGCGAAAGACAAAGGCGCGCGCCAACAACTGAGCGTAAGTACGGAGGCGTGCGCCGCTCAAAATTACAGTTTTTAGGTGCTCCGACGGGGGGGTTTGTTGGGGAACCCCCCCACTTTACTTAATAGACATCGTGCCGGCGTTATGGGGGGTTTGGGGGGTTGTAACCCTCCACATTTTACTGTAAACTTAACTTTTTTCCCTAAAAACAGGGAAAAACTTAAGTTTTCAGTAAAATGTGGGGGGTTACAACCCCCCCACACCCCCAACAACGCCCCCATAACGCGGCACAATGTCTATATAAGTAAAGTGGGGGGGTTTCCCCCCCACACCCCCCGTCGGAGCCTAAAAACAGTAATTTTGAGCAGTGCGCGCCTCCATGGCTGCGCTCAATTGTCTGGGCGCGCCTTTGTCCCAGCGTGCTTTTGAACTGACACCGCCATTCTATATAGGATGCCCGTGTGGTGATTCTCAAAAGCCGCTAAGGTGGCTTCTGAGATCGGGCATCCTATACTAAATCCAGCCCTAAGTGTATGGCCCTACTTTGTTGGACTTGCCTTTTTACCAAACTTTTCAAACCACCTTCGTATACTTCCTGGCTGCTCCTTCAGAGCCCCCCTCCCATCAGACTGGGGCCCTGGTTTCTCCCCCGCTCGTCTACTTCCAACAGTACATGATGAAAACTTTAACTCTAGAGTCTTATTCAGTTATGTCTTAGGTGACCGTATATCTCAAATCATACCTCTTTGATAAATTCCTCTAACCCCCGCCCTCCCAACCAAACTACTAATCCCAACCTCGCCTCCCTCCCTATCCTTCCTCCCCCTCTTCCCCCAGTTGTTTTTCCTTTCCCCTTTCTGCACTCCCCTTGCAACAGTTATTGGATCATTTTGTAATTGCCACTGGTTATATACCATACACTTGATAACTAATTCTCTGTACCTTTCATTGCATATGTACAGTTCTCATCTCCTTGTAAACTGCTCTGAACTGTTTTCTGATATTCTGTAACTTCACTGTAAATGTACAGTCTCTTACCCTGTAAACCGCTCTGAACTGTGTTGTGGTATTGCGGTATACAAAAGTAAAGTTATTATTATTATTATTATTATTATATGTCTGTTTTCTAATTGACCTCTTTTTCTTTTTTGTAACTTGCATTTGCAAAGAGACTGAAAGCTATCCCTTCTGATGTATTCACCAAGACTCTCCCTCAGCCTACCTGCCTCTCCTCTCTCTCTGTCCTCGTCATCCATATTCGTAATAATCTGCAAGAAGTGTTCACTCTATAATTCTTCATACACTCAGAACTCCAGCCCTATTATCTGGCCAACTGCACCGACTACTAGGCACCTAAGAATGCCGCCTACTTAAAAACTTCTTTGCCAGACATTTTATTATGATTCTGTCTGTATTTTCTCTGTTCCCATTGTGCTTATCTGTCGCATTTCACTTCTTGGTCTTATCATCTTTTAGTAGAGGACTGGAGAATGTGCATGATTGAAATCCTCTCTGTTTACACCTCAGAGTGTCTGTCAAGCGCTCCCATCTCTTTTCTCATGAAAGAACCTTCGCCTTGAGCTTCCTGTAGGAATAACGCTTGAAATTTGCCATGGTTTCTCTCTCCTCCTTTGCATACCGTGTCATTCTCAATATAGCACTTTTTAATTTAGATAACCTTGAGCTTAATCTAAAGTAGCATTTCAGGATGATTGAAAAATCATATACACTGTAGCTTATGCATGCTCAGGAAATGTCTAAAATATTTTTTATTCATCTCCACAATGCCCATGACACAACAAATGATTTCCTCATCCTGGCACCTTAAGAAAAGGTGGCTTATTATAAATTCAGGGGGGGGGGATGAGGGATCAGTTTCTTTGTTTTATTGGTCTTTTGCAACAGTCTGAACTGGCTTCTACTGGGCCTTTGCTCATAATTAACAATTCTCATCCTATTTTAATCTCGTTCCTCTTTTCATGAAGCACATCCAGAGACTGTTTTACTAAACTGAGCTAAAATTTTCAGTGGCATTTTACTGTTCAGATTTTAGATGGCACCTTTTGCAGAAGTTCTCACTATTTTTATTAAGAACATAAGCACATAAGCAATGCCTCCACTGGGTCAGACCCGAGGTCCATCGTGCCCAGCAGTCTGCTCACGCGGCGGCCCAACAGGTCCAGGACCTGTGCATTAGCCCTCTATCTATACCCCTCTGTCCCTTTTTCCAGCAGGAAATTGTCCAATCCTTTCTTGAACTCCAGTACCGTACTCTGCCCTATTACGTCCTCTGGAAGCGCATTCCAGGTGTCCACCACACGCTGGGTAAAGAAAAACTTCCTAGCATTCGTTCTGAATCTGTTTCCTTCCAACTTTTCCGAATGCCCTCTTGTTCTTTTATGTTTTGAAAGGTGCTAACAGATGACCACTTTCTGGAGGGGGCAAGTACGCCTTCATTACTTGTGCATTAGCCATAGGATAGATGTAATCTACTACACCCATTCTCCATTTGTGCCATGCCCCCTGAAAATACAATAATGTATGGCTAACACTTGGAAATAGGCAAACTTCTGGAAAACAACACAATTGTGCAGTAACATAGTAAATGATGGCAGATAAAGACCTGAACGGTCCATCCAGTTCGCCCATTACAAATACATGATATTTCTGGGTCATAGACTGGTGTTGTCTTAGGGTCCAAATGCTAAAGTTGCCCTCCATGTTCACTCCAACCTATCCAACCATCCTGTTTGCAGAATATCTACCATAAAGTCTGGCCAGTAACATCCCCATGTTCCCATTGATAGATTGTTTCTGCATGCTAAAAACGTAACTCCCTTTAGTAAAAGGGATTGATGTAACAGAGATTATGGCTGTGTCTATGTCCAGTATGTATATTGCCTAAATCTGACTGCTAGCTGTCACAGCCTAGCCTTGATGGCATAAGGTGTAGAAGGTAGTTTTGGGAATCAAGTTTAAACAGACACATTGATCACTGCGCCATAAGACGTATGAGGAGAGACTGGAAGCCCTGAATACGTATACTCTAGAGGAAAGGAGAGACAGGGGAGATATGATTCAGACGTTCAAATACTTGAAGGGTATTAACGTAGAACAAAATCTTTTTCAGAGAAAGGAAAATGGTAAAATCAGAGGACATAATTTGAGGTTGAGGGGTGGTAGATTCAGGGGCAATGTTAGGAAATTCTACTTTACGGAGAGGGTGGTGGATACCTGGAATGCGCTCCCGAGAGAGGTGGTGGAGAGTAAAACTGTGACTGAGTTCAAAGAAGCGTGGGATGAACACAGAAGATTTAGAATCAGAAAATAATATTAAATATTGAACTAGACCAGTTACTGGGCAGACTTACACGGTCTGTGTCTGTGTATGGCCGTTTGGTGGAGGATGGGCAGGGGAGGGCTTCAATGGCTGGGAGGGTGTAGATGGGCTGGAGTAAGTCTTAACAGAGATTTCGGCAGTTGGAACCCAAGCACAGTACCGGGTAAAGCTTTGGATTCCTGCCCAGAAATAGCTAAGAAGAAAAAATTTTAATTGAATCAGGTTGGGCAGACTGGATGGACCATTCGGGTCTTTATCTGCCGTCATCTACTATGTTACTATGTTACTTCAGCAGAAATCCAAGAGTGTGTCCACAATCACTCCATCAAATCCCAGCAAGGTGCCTTGTTTCCCTGGATCCCCGGCTGTGTCAGGGGAAATGCTCGAAACATTTGCGCACCAAAAAAAAATGGCCACAAATGTTTTGAGTATTCCCCCTGACACAACCGGGGTTCCAGGGAAACAAAGCACCTTGTGGGGATTTGATGGAGTGATTGTGGATCGATGTGATTTGAGCCTGGAATGAAGATGTTGAAAGAAAAGTTTGGTATCGCCAGATAAGTTTCCTTGTGCACATGGCGGGTTTGGAGTTTTTAAAAAATTTTTATTTTAGAGAGTGGAGTGTTTTTATACCAATGTGAAGAAGCAGTCTTGCTTACCTTTGGGTACTGTTTTTGGTTTTGAAGTTTTTTTTCTTCACTCTTATTTTGATGACTGAACTTCTCTAATGACAAACAATCCTCTGGTAGACATTTAGGCGGTCATAGTTCTTCCAATTTCAGGTTATCATCTGCATGGCTATCCCGGTCATGACAAGAAAAAGGCAGCATTTGTAACGATCCATAGGGGGTTTAACATTTAATAATAATTTTCCCAAAACATCCCAAATCAGATTTAAATGTCATATTGAAAATGCAGTTCTGAACACTTCACCTTCAACAGGGATATATTGAATGACATCTGTCCAGAAGACAGTCATTAAAATTGTGAGGAGTCTACATCAATAAAGCATATGGGGTCGGATTTAAAGATCTAACCCCTCCCCTTTTACAAACCACGATAGCGGGTTTTAGCGCAGGCCAGCACGCTGTATGCTCCGCGCTGCTCCTGACTCTCATAGGAACTCTATGAGCGTCTGGATCAGTGTCTTGCATTCAGTGCACCGGCCTGCGCTAAAAAACGCTATTGTGGTTTTGTAAAAGGGGAGAAAATATTTATGGACTATGATATTTCAGAAAATGTGGTTTTCTTGCATATTTACCAAAATAATGCCTATTGTTTTGCATTAAATTTTGACTAGTTCTAGGACGCGTTTTGTTTGTACAAGAACTTTTAAATGCGGATTGAGTACAAGGGTGGGAAAGAAAATGGGGGGGGGGATGGTGGGGGGACGGTAGCAATATGATGGGGTTGTGGACTAAGTTAATATCCCCTTGCACACTTCTACAATAAGTGCCCAAGATACAGGCCTCTAGACGGAAAGGAGGCTTTAGAATGAGGGGTCCAGGGATGAAAATGAATCGGGCATAATCTAAAGAAATGTTTCTGTACAGAAAGGATGGTGGATTGAAGGAAATAGTGCAGACCGTCTAGGATCTGTCAGGGAAAGAAGGATTTGTAGAAAGGAGCAGGATGTGTAACGAATATGCAAAATGGATGGCTGTGGGAAGGTGTTTGAAACCAAACTTTATACAGGAGGAAAAACTAAAGGACTAAGAGGAAAAAAGAGCTTCAGAATTAATTTTCTAATGCAGTAGCTGACTAGAGGAAGAGCCCAGAGCCATTGGGTTATGCAATGGCGTGATTTCCTAATCGAGGAAAGGCTGCTACTCCAGTTTCATTTAGGAGATGCACTTTGCAGTAGTACATGTTCAGAAAGTCTATTTGCATCAGTCCCTCCTGAAATCAATAGGTCTGAGCTGACTTACCCAGCTGTGCTTTGTCCTCAGTGACTGTACGTACTGCAGCACTGATTCAACAAGACAGCAGTGGATGCAGCAGGTTGAATGCCAGACTCGGAGGCCATCCCTTTCCTGTAGGGTTTGCTGCCTCATTTATCAGCATTTCAGGATCTATTATTTAAAAGGGACATTTAAAATTCAGTAGTTCAGACAGCAAAATTGTACAGTCGCACTCCACAATGTGTACCTGCATTTCCTTGTATAAAGGAACTCTAGCATTTTAATAAATGTATAAATAAGTACTGCTAAGGATGACTCGCTTCCCTTCCCCCCTAACCGCATTCTCTGTGCCCTGCGAATATGTACTTAAACCTATGCAAATTATCTCAGTATATTACACTAGAAGCTAAAACTTATGGCTGGAATTTTGAATATAAACAATTAATAGGCAGTATGTCTTGGGCAGACTGGACGGGCCATCATCTACCATGTTATGTTATTGTGTCTAATCTTTAAAATCTATGCTATTAATGAAGGGGTACTGTACCTTGCAATTAACGTAGGGGTGTCGTTAGAGTTCTATGTGTTAAGAACATAAGAATAGCCTTACTGGGTCAGACCAATGGTCCATCAAACCCAGTAGCTTGTACTCACAGTGGCCAATCCAGGTCACTAGTTCCTGGCCAAAACCCAAGGTGTAGCAATATTCCATGCTACCAATATAGGGCAAGCAGTGGCTTCCCCCCATATCTTCCTCAATAATAGACTATGGACTTCTCCTCCAGGAACTTGTCCAAACCTTTCTTAAAACCAGCTACGCTATCCACTCTTACCACATCCTCTGGCAACGCGTTCCAGAGCTTAACTATTCTCTGAGTGAAAAAAATATTTCCTCCTATTGGTTTTAAAAGTATTTCCCTGTATCTTCGAGTGTCCCCTAGTCTTTGTAATTTTTGATGGAGTGAAAAATCGATCCACTTGTACCCGTTCTACTCCACTCAGGATTTTGTAGCCTTCAATCATATCTCCCCTCAGCCGTCTCTTTTCCAAGCTGAAGAGCCCTAACCGTTTTAGTCTTTCCTCATATGAGAGAAGTTGCATCCCCTTTACCATCTTGGTTGCTCTTCTTTGAACCTTTTCTAGCACAACTATATCTTTCTTGAGATAAGGAGACCAGAATTGAACGCAATACTCCAGATGAAGTTGCACCATGGAGCGATACAGGGGCATTATAACATTCTTAGTCTTGTTAACCATCCCTTTTTTAATAATTCCCAGCATCCTGTTTGCTTTTTTGGCTGCCGCCACACATTGGGTGGAAGGTTTCATCTTATTGTCTACAATGATACCCAGATCCTTTTCTTGGGCGCTAACCCCCAAGTTGAACCCTAGCATCCGGTTATTGTGATTCAGGTTATTCTTCCCAATGTGCATCACTTTGCATTTGTCCACATTAAATTTCACTTGCCCAGTCATCCAATTTCCTAAGGTCCACCTGCAATTTTTGATAATCCGCATGCGTTTTTAACAACTTTGAACAGTTTAGTGTCATCTGCAAATTTAATCACCTTACTTGTCGTTCCAATTTCCAGATCATTTATAAATAAGCTAAATAACACCAGTCCCAGTACAGACCCCTGTGGCACTCCACTCTTTACTCTCCTCCATTGATCACATGTCAAAAATTGCATAAAACATCTTCTGTAGTTTAGAAACAAAACACAGGATTTGCACTGCACAGAAAGGAAGCATGTTCTGAGTGGCTCTGCAACATATGCACATAAGTAATGAAATTACCACATACAGTACATACTCATATGTATATATCCCTCTTTAACCCCCCTCCCTTTTGTAATGCATTCATTTCTAAAATGGCCTTTTCTGTTGTACATGGGCATCATTTCTTCACCTATCTTCAGTAGAGCTATATATATTTTACAAAAGGCTCAGTGCTTGCCAAGCATTTTATAAAATATTCTTTTAGTTTAGTAGCCCACACGAGATATACAAAGTTAGCTTTTTATTAGAGTAAACTGGAGGTTCCATTTTACTGTGTGGGATACAGTACATACTACTACGCCTTTTAGCCAAAGTGATCAGGACCAAAGCCAAGAATATTTTTATCTGTGGAATCAGAGGCTGATTTGAGACTCTGCAGGACAGGGAAACAGCAGCAGCCAGGGAAATGAGTGCCCAGCGTGGCCAAAGGGTGTTTTACACCTTGTACATTCACAAGTTTTCATTGCCTTGAAGTTTCGTGACTTGGCCACCGGAAATGTCATAAATTTTACCCTTTTTCTCTTGCCTGCTGCATTTTATATGCATATAGCCAACATAATGTGTACCCACCAGGCATCTCTTGTTTGTCAGGTTCTTACATCTTTTCCCCTGCCAATCTTCTTTTTCTTTACAACTCTTCAGAGCTTTGAAAATAAAAACTACTGTTGTAATGCAACCTGTAATCTGCTCATATTATATTTATGCCAAATTTATTCTGGATTAATTTATTGGAGTGGGCATATTTTTTTGAAAGTGTGCCTCAGATGTATTAATTGTATCCAATAAATTTTATTCCTTACAATTTGTTTGTTGCCATTGTACTTTTGGAAGAGTGAGGAATCGCTTCATGTTTACCCGTTCTACGCCACTTAGGATTTTGCCCTCTCAGCCATCTTATTCCAAGATGAAGAGCTTTAATAACCTCTTCAGCCTTTCCTCATGCAAGAGGAGTTCCAGCCCCTCTTCTTTGAACCTTTTCTAATTCCGCTATATCTTTTTTTAGATATTGTGATCAGAACTGAGCGCAAAACTCAAGGCGAGGTCACAACATAGAGCAACACAAAAGTATCTTATTTACCATCCTTTTCCTCATTCTTCCTGCCATCCTGTTTGCTTTTTGGGTCACCGTTGCACACTGGGCAGATGATTTCACCTTATTATCTACAACGACACCTCGGTCTTTTTCTTGAGTGCTGACTTTAAAGGTGAACCCTAGCATCAGGTAACTGTAATTTGGATTATTCTTCCCAACACGCCTCACTTTGCATTTAGCCACATTAAATTTCATCTACCTTTTGGATGCCCAGTCTTCCAATGTCCTAAGGCCTTTTTGCAATTTTTTTACAGTTCTCATTTGTTTTGACAACTTTGAATAGTTTTGTGTCCTGCAAATTTAATTCCTTTACTTGTTCCAATTTCCAGATCATTTATAAATATGTTATATAGCACCAGTCCTAGTCCAGAACTCTGTGGCACTCTACTGTTTGCCCTTTTCCATTGAGAAAAATGGCCATTTAACCCTACCCTCTATTTTCTGTCCAATAACTAAGTCCTAATCTACAACAGAATATTGCCTCCTATCCCATGATTTTTCATTTTCTCATGTGGAAATCTAGATACACTATGTCAACTGTCTCATTTTTATCCACATGTTTATTCTTGCTTTCAAAGAAATGAAGCAAATTGACTGAACCCATGCTGACTCTGTTCTATATTAAACCATGTTTGTCTACGTGTTCTGTAATTTTAATTTTATAATCTGGGACTTTGTCATAGTCAGTCACATCTAAATACAAGAAGCTTATGTTCCTGGAGTTTCCTGAGTGGTTCCTTGATGCAACAACTTTGTAGGCCATCTTTTAAGATTGGGGAACCCCTAAAGTTAATGTTTCACACCAGCAACAAGACGTGAAGTTAGCTCTATAATGCTCGATTCCCCTGTCCTTCAGCTGCCTAGACTTAGATGTAGTAGCAATTCCTTGGAGTTGGCCTTTTCTATATACGTATCTCCCCATTCTGTTCAAAGCAACATCCCTGCACAAGTTTCAACAGCAGCCAAGCAGAATGATTCTCATAGCCCCATATTGGCCAAGGCAGAACTGGTTTTCTCGTCTATAAAGGCCAGCAGTTGTGCCCTCAAATATTATTCATGCAGGATAAGGACAGTCACATTCATCCCAATATGAAATCATGGAAATTGAGCAGTGCTTAGTCTGTATTCCACTACTACTATTTATCATTTCTATAGTGCTGGAAGACATACATTCAACATGTAATAGACATTACATTCAACATGTAATAGACATTACATTCAACATGTAATAGACATGTAATAGACATTACATTCAACATGTAATAGACATTACATTCAACATGTAATAGACATGTAATAGACATTACATTCAACATGTAATAGACATTACATTCAACATGTAATAGACATGTAATAGACAGTCTCTGTTCAGAAGAGATTACAATCTAATTAGGACAGATAGGGGTTGGAGAGTTTCTTGCAGAGAAAATAAGATTGACATAGGTAGGTATCTTATGGTGAGTGGGAGTTAGGAGTTGAAACAAGCCTCAAAAAGTGGGCTTTTAGCTTGGATTAGAACAGTGGTTCCCAACCCTGTCCTGGAGGGACCAGCAGGCCAGTCGGGTTTTCAGGATAACCCTAATGAATATGCATGGAGCAGACTTGCATGCCTGGCACCTCCATTATAAGGAGATCTCTCTCATGCATATTCATTAGGGCTATCCTGAAAACCCGGCTAGCCTAGTGGTCCTCCTGGACAGGGTTGGGAACCACTGGATTAGAGTGCTGCTAAAGATGGAGCTTGATCTATTGACTCAGGCAGTGCTGCTATAACAGAGGTGGTAAGACTCCATAATATAAATGTTTTATATAAACATCTGGAGTTGGCAGTGGAGAAGAAGGGCAACATGCTATGACTGCCTGGAGTGACACTACTCACTAATAGCCCTCTGTATGCAGGACAGCAAGGCCCTCATGATCCCAATCTGATATAGTCCTGTCCTGGTTACTCAGGCAGGGTTTCTCTTCCAAAACCCCTTTGTAAGCTCTCTTTGGGGAACTTGATGGGTAGCTTCTGAAACTGATATAACAGGCCTCCTCCACTCTGAGATAGTGTCCTTTAGTAGCATTGTACATGCCCTCCCAATCTCTGCTTAAATGAACTCCTTAGATACTCAGGGGTCCTTTTACTAAGCTGCCATTGCTCATTCAGGACTTAAAAATAGCTGCAAGAAAACCGTCCACAAGGTGCATGCATTCTTTCAAATGAAAAAGATGTCCCATACAGAATGCTAGTCTTTAAAAAGAGCAATAATGAGAGGGCATAGGATGAAGTTAAGAGGTGATAGGCTCCGGAGTAATCTAAGGAAATACTTTTTTACAGAAAGATGTGGTAGATGCATGGAACATTCTCCCAGAAGAGGTAGTGGAGACAGAGACTGTGTCTGAATTCAAAAGGGCCTGGGATAGGAGAGAGAAAGAGATAATGGATGAGCTGGAGCCTATGGATAATGGTCAAACTTTTGGGAAATGAATTCATGAATATATACCCCACTCATCCTTAATTTGGTAACATTAGGTGCCATAAATTCAACTTCTTTGCACTTTGATATTAGTACCGTATTTTCACGCAAATAACACGCACCCGTATAAAACGCGCACACGTGTATAGCGCGCAGAAATCACGATGATAAGCACAAAAACTTTGGTATAACGCGCTCACGATTATACCGCGCATGCTGCCCGACTCTCCGTTCACCCCCCTGACTTCCGTGCACTGCCCCGCCTCTCCGTGCGCTGTCCCGACTCTCCGTTCACCCCCCCCTGACTTCCGTGCACTGCCCCGACTTTCCGTGCGCTGTCCCGACTCTCCGTTCACCCCCCCCCTGACTTCCGTGCACTGCCCTGAATTTCCGTGCGCTGTCCCGACTCTCCGTTCACCCCCCCTGACTTCCGTGCACTGCCCCGCCTCTCCGTGCGCTGTCCCGACTCTCCGTTCACCCCCCCTGACTTCCGTGCACTGCCCCGCCTCTCCGTGCGCTGTCCCGACTCTCCGTTCACCCCCCCCTGACTTCCGTGCACTGTCCCCCCTTGAAGGTCTGTCCCCATCCTGAAAGCCTGATGCCCCCCCCCGACGTCCGATACATCCCTCCCCCCGAAGGACCGCCGACTCCCCAACAATATCGGGCCAGGAGGGAGCCCAAACCCTCCTGGCCACGGCGACCCCCTAACCCCACCCCGCACTACATTACGGGCAGGAGGGATCCCAGGCCCTCCTGCCCTCGACGCAAACCCCCCTCCCCCCAACGACCGCCCCCCCCAAGAACCTCCGACCGCCCCCCCAGCCGACCCGCGACCCCCCCTGGCGACCCCCACGACCCCCCTTCCCCGTACCTTTGGTAGTTGGGCCAGAAGGGAGCCCAAACCCTCCTGGCCACGGCGACCCCCTAACCCCAACCCGCACTACATTACGGGCAGGAGGGATCCCAGGCCCTCCTGCCCTCGACGCAAACCCCCCCCCCCCCCAACGACCGCCCCCCCCAAGAACCTCCGACCGCTCCCCCAGCCGACCCGCGACCCCCCTGGCGCCCCCCACGACCCCCCCACCCCCCTTCCCCGTACCTTTGGTAGTTGGCCGGACAGACGGGAGCCAAACCCGCCTGTCCGGCAGGCAGCCAACGAAGGAATGAGGCCGGATTGGCCCATCCGTCCTAAAGCTCCGCCTACTGGTGGGGCCTAAGGCGCGTGGGCCAATCAGAATAGGCCCTGGAGCCTTAGGTCCCACCTGGGGGCGCGGCCTGAGGCACATGGGCCCAACCCGACCATGTGCCTCAGGCCGCGCCCCCAGGTGGGACCTAAGGCTCCAGGGCCTATTCTGATTGGCCCACGCGCCTTAGGCCCCACCAGTAGGCGGAGCTTTAGGACGGATGGGCCAATCCGGCCTCATTCCTTCGTTGGCTGCCTGCCGGACAGGCGGGTTTGGCTCCCGTCTGTCCGGCCAACTTCCAAAGGTACGGGGAAGGGGGGTGGGGGGGTCGGCCAGGGGGGTCGCGGGTCGGCTGGGGGGGCGGTCGGAGGTTCTTGGGGGGGGGGACGGTCGTTGGGGGGGGAGGGGGGTTTGCGTCGAGGGCAGGAGGGCCTGGGATCCCTCCTGCCCGTAATGTAGTGCGGGGTGGGGTTAGGGGGTCGCCGTGGCCAGGAGGGTTTGGGCTCCCTTCTGGCCCGATATTGTCGGGAAGTCGGCGGTCCTTCGGGGTGGGGGTGCGAGTGGTCCTGCCGGGGGGGGGGGATGTATCGGACGTCGGGGAGTCGGCCGGGCAAGAGGGCTTGGGCTCCCTCTTGCTCCGATCGTGGATGCGGGTGCGGGTGGGAGCGCGTGCGAGTGGTCGTTCGGGGTGGGGGTGCGAGTGGTCCTGCTGGGGGGGTGAATCGGGCGTCGGGCGGGAACTATGTTTGAAAACTTTCGTATACCGCGCTCACGCATATAACGCGCGAGGGGTATGCGCGGTAGGTAAAAACGCGTATAACGCGCGCGTTATATGCGTGAAAATACGGTAAACTTTTGGACTACATAATTACCTTCTGATTAGTAAACATCAAATTTTTGGATGAATAAACCATAACTGAATTTAAGATTAAGAAAAATAATGACAGTTTTTCAGAGCATTAATGTACGAGTAAAAGCTAATTTGTTCCTAGGAAATCTTACAGCCAGTACATGAAATCTATGTGACAAAATATATCTGGAATAATCTGTGTTGTAAATTGTTATTCCTTGTACCTTATGTTGGTAAAACCGGGGTAGTGAAAGAATAAAGTTTAGGATTTTATGAGAACCTTTGTAATAAAGAAGGTTTGAAATATAGAACACCTACAATAAAATGACTTTGGTTCCATCAGAAACATTCATGTCTCTCATAAATCTAGTTTTTATTTCAAAACATTTGTTCTACCACCCTTCAACCACTACATCGGAGCTGTTGCAATATATTAAAAGTGCAAACCATTAACTTAAAATAACATACTAGAAAGGGAAGCAAAAATTTCAAAATTAAAAGGACTAAACTACAGTATGTTAAAAATTCTCATAATCTTAACCATACACAACATATGTTCCAATAAAATCAAAAGTCTTAATCAACTCTTATTAATAGAAAAAATTTCAATAGTTCGGTATCAAATTCATAACTCAAAGGCCTAGAGCAGAGTAGAAGCCCACTGAGCTGAAATCCAGGGAAGTCAATTTACTGCCTTTAAGACCAAACTCATTCAGCGGCTTACCCCAGAAAGCCCAAAACCCACCCCATAAATACATACCCTAAAATTCCCATATATTTATTCAATGTATGTCATTTCTGCCTTCCCAGATTTAATCATTCATCACTCTGTCCATCCAATCCACTGCATTCCCAAAAGCCAGCTGAAAGTACTAGGCTTTCAAATTCCTTCCTTAACTCCTGGGGAAGATTATTCCACAAGATAGGAGCGAAATAATAAAAGGCAGCATTACTACGAGTACTAGTCAGATGAGCCTCTTGTACCCGGTGACTTCAAATCCTTAAGCCAATCATTCAACCTTCTTTTGCCTCCAATACAAATTCTGGGCACAGGGATTACCTGCAGTAAGTGAATTGTGCTTGCCTTGCACTTCCAGTAAACAAGTCCGAGCTAAATCCAAATGTATTAACCCCAGGAGAGTTCTCTGATGCGGCATTTGGCCTTTCTAGCAGTGATGCCTGGTGGAGAACATATTTGCCAGATTGTAAAGCTTTAGGGGTAGGTGAACTCAGTTCTCTTAGGTTCCTTTTTACTCTGTATGGATTTTTAATGTGATTACATTCTAGAAATGGCACTTCCGAGCATAATGTGGTCTTTAGTTTTCTATTCAAGCGTGAGAAATCTGCTAATGGGAATGACCTGTATTAGGAGTGACGGAGCTGCAGCTAACTCTAATCCTGTTTTAGTTTTCCTTTTGACTTTTTTTTTATTATTATTTATTTATTTATCAAATTTTTACATGTTATAAATCAAGTATCCACTTGTACAGAAAGTTGAAGAAAAGCAAGAAAATAATACTCAAAGGTAAAATACATGATAATCAAATAAAATAAAATAAATGTTTAGCTTAAATTCAGCTCAAGTCCTCAAAATTAGATCCAAGATTCCTTTTGGCTTTAAACAACATGAAACGTTTTGAAGAACACTTCTGCTGGATTTTAGTTCTGAGTGGCCATAGGAAATGCTGTCGGACTCCTGTGGAAGTAATTTCTGCACAAATACACTCTGCCTAGAAGAATATGTTTTCAAAGCCTCAACATACCCCTTCCTTTGAATGTAATTTCTTGTTCTAAAACCAGTTTTCTAGTGAAAAGAGGTATTTTTGTGTGTGTGTTTATCTTTTAACTCCATTTCTTCCCCTTAGCCGTCTTTCCTGTCCTTTTCAAGTTTCAAGCTTTTAATTAAATTTGATATACAGCTCAGGGAACATGTCGTATAAGCGATTCACAACAAAGTATTACTACAATTAGCCACGACCTCAGCAGAACGAGATTTGGGAGTCATCATCAGTGCAGACATGAAGGCTGCCAAGCAGGTAGAGAAGGCCACATCCAAGGCAAGGCAAATGATGGGATGTATCAATAGAAGTTTCGTCAGTCGGAAACCAGAAGTCATAATGCCGCTGTACAAAACCATGGTGAGACCTCATCTGGAGTACTGTGTGCAGTTCTGGAGGCCACATTACCGTAAAGACGTGATTAGAATCGAGTCGGTTCAGCGGATGGCCACTAGGATGATCTTGGGGTTCAAGGGTCTCTCATACGAAGAGAGACTGAGCAGACTGCGGCTCTACACTCTAGAGGAACGCAGGGAGAGAGGGGACTTGATTGAGACATTTAAATACATCACAGGACGTGTCGAGGTGGAAGATGTCATCCTCTTCCCCAGGGGACCCTCGACCACAAGAGGGCATCCGCTTAGAGGAGGGAAGTTCAGTAGTGACACCAGGAAGTATTTTTTCACGGAAAGGGTGGTAGATCACTGGAATAAGCTTCCGGTGCAGGTGGTCGAGGCCACTGGCGTGCTTGACTTTAAAAGTAAATGGGACATGTACGTGGGATCCCTACGTAGGACGAATCACTAGCATCTAGACTTATCGGGGTGGGTCAGTAGAGTGGGCAGACTTGATGGGCTATAGCCCTTTTCTGCCGTCATCTTTCTATGTTTCTATGTTTCTATGTTACAAAGTGAGCCGATATATATGATAGTAAGTATAGGAGTTATAGATCAGAATAGACAGGGTGGTATGCCTGGGTTGCACATGCTTTGAAGGAATTTGCCTTTTCCAAAGCACAGGGCCAGCGGTTTCCCTGGGTCCCCTCACCACTAGTGCAATTTGACTCGGTAGGATCTGAACATCTACGAACTGTTTTCGTCCAGACTTAAGGTTCTTATACATGTGATCAAGTGTATTTCAGAGATAAAATGAAATCATGATTCTCTTCCTTTTGCATATTCAGTACATTTATTAATTTTACAAACAGAATACTAAAGAATGCAATGTTTCAAGCACAGGCACTGTGAGAGTGGAAACAGTACACCAAGATGAAAAGATAATTAATTCACTGAGCAACAGAGTGTTGGCAACATTAATCTTGGTGGATCGGGACCAGGAAGTGCTGTGATGGTCCCTTTATCGGCCAGTTGGTGGTCTGAGCACTTTACTTGTGGAATAGATGGAAAAGATGCATCTAAACATCCCCATCATTTCTCCCCTCTCTCCCACACATTGAGATCTTTGTCTGTCTCCATTTGCATTATGATGAAGACCACTGACCATTTTAGTAGCTGCCCTCTGGACTGACTCCATCCTGTTTATATGTTGTTGAAATCTCCAGAACTGTACACAGAACTCTAAATTAAGTCTTACCAAAGATTTATACCTCCTATTTCCTGCTAGCCATTTCTTCCTCTGCACCCTAAGCATCCTTTTGCTTTTGCCACCACTTTTTCAAAAGGACTGTGAAGTCAGAAGAAGCTTTGAGTGGAGTAGGAGTCAATAAAAGTATATTGACTCTTACTACTGCTTCAAAATAAAAGCTTAGTACAGTGTAGGTCAGCCCTGCACAACATATGGCCCAAAACGGCTCTCACTGCGGCCTGGCTCTCCTGCTCCTGTCCCGTTTTTGGAGCCCAGCATTTTTCCATGCTTCCCTGACACAGCAACACCAAGGCGCATGCAGCGACTGCAGTACACAAGTGCTGGGCCTACAAGCCTTCCCCTCCCCCCCCCTGATGTCAATTCTGACGTCAGAGAGAAAGTTCTGGGCCAGCCAGGCAGCGATTGGCTGGCCCAGAACTTCTACTTTGACATCAGAATTGATGTTGTGGAGGGAAGAGAAGGCTTGTAGGCCTAGTACTTGTGGACTGCAGTTGCTGCACGCACCTTGGGGGGGGGGCAGGGAGAGAGAAAGACAGACAGAAAGAAAGAAGGAGGCAGGGAGAGAAAGAGAAAAACAGACAAAGAAAGGGGGGGCAGGGAGAAAGAAAGAAAAGGGGGTATGGAGAGAGAAAGAAAGACAAAGAAAGGGAGGGCAGGGGAAGCAGGGTGGCTTAGGAGGCAGGAAGAGAGAAAGAAAGACAAAACGAAAGAAGGGGGGGCAGGGAGAGAGGAAGAAAAAGTTGGACTCATAGAGGGACAGAGAGAGATGTTGGTTGGAGAAGGAAATGAGGTCTGGATTAGAGGAAGCATGCAGCAGGCAGAAAGAAGGGAAGAAATATTGGATGCACAGTCAGAAGGAAGTCCAACCAGAAACTAATTAAAGCACCAGACTACAAAGGTAGGAAAAATTATTTTATTTTCAATTTAGTGATCGAAATGTGTCAGTTTTGAGAATGTATATCTGCTGTATGTATTGTGTGTATATGAAAAGTGAAAGGAAAAAATTGCATTACAATTAGTAAAGGGAGTAGGATCTGGGGCAGAGCTTGGGTGGGTTTAGGGCGGAGCTTGGGAGGTCTGTGGTTGGGGTATTTAGCTTGAAGTCCTTCAGAAACACTGCTGTAGGCAATCAGCCACCGCCAGTTCCTCTCCTGCCCTCTTCCCTGCTAGCACCTCCTACTGGCATCTCAGGGCCCGTCTGGAAGGCCTCTGGGCATTCGCGAATATCAATGTGATGATGTTATGCATGTGCATGATGTCATCATGGCAACGTTCATGCACTTCTAGGTGCCTTGAGCTGTGGCCACCACCTGTGGCCCTCGCTACATTTTCCAACTTCGTTTCGGCCCCTGATCATTTTTGAGGTCTGCAGGCCTGGTGTAGGTGATAGGCTCAGGAGTAATCTAAGGAAATACTTTTTTACAGAAAGGGTGGTAGATGCATGGAACAGTCTACTGGTGGAAACAGAGATTGTGTCTGAATTCAAGAAAGCGTGAGAAAGACTCGTGGGATCTCTTAGAGAGAGGAAGAGATAATGGTTACTATGGATGGGCCATTTTGCCTTTATCCAAGTTTCAAGTTTATTAATTTCTTGATATACCGTCCATCAAAACTTATCTAGATGGTTTACAGTCAATAAAATACATTAAAAAACAGATATTAAAAAGGGAATTAAAAAAAAAAAGGAAGAGGAAAATACTCAAAAACGTAGTCTGGTTTAAGTGTCTGCTTGATAGCAGGACATGTAAGTAGCTATGAGCTCTATATAAGATTAGTGCTGGTTGCACACAGTTTTTATAACTGTTTGGTTTCCAGGTTTATTAATTTTTTGTTATATTGTCTATCCCAAGTACCTAGATGGTTTGCAATGAATAAAAATAACAAAAGTAATAAAATTTAAAGGAAAAGAAAAATATAATCTTAAAATAAGAAGGAAGGAAAAAATAGGCTAGATGAACATGAAACATGTGGGAAAGCTGGAGAAGGGAAATAAAATTGCACTAAAATTGGGGTAGAAAAAGTTAGGGAGACGGTAAATACAGTAATGGAGGGCGGGTCTCTTCTATTTTGTATCATACAATAAGAAGAGTTAATCCGTATCAAAAGTGTCATGAAACAAAAAGGTTTTAAGTTTGGATTTGAATGTTGATAGAGACAACTCTTGTCTGAGTTCATTAGGCATCGCGTTCCAGAGTGTCGGGGCCATGACGGAGAAGATTGGCTTCCTTGTAGTGTAGAAAATTTCACATATGGAAGGGATTACAAGAAGGTTTTGTGAGTTGGATCGTAAAGTTCTAGAAGAGAAATAAGGAATTATAAGTTTGTTGATGAAAACGGAAGAATTTGACAGTCTGGTTTTAAAGGTAAGGAGGAGCAGTTGTGATCCAATGAGCGATGAGTAGTCAGTGGGCTTTTCCAAGCAGAGGGGTAACGTGATCATATTTGTTTGCTTTATGGATAAGCTTAAATGCCTTGTTTTGAAGTATTTGGAGTCTGCAAATTTCTTTTTGTGTCAGACCTTGATATAAGGAGTTTCAATAGTCAAGCTGAGTGATAACAAGGGAATGAATAAGAATGTTTAAAGAAGGGGGGGTCTAGAAGCATAGATATAGAATGGATCATTTTGAGTTTGTAGAAGGATTTTTTGACAACTGAACTGAATTGATCATGATAGGAAAGTTTATTTTCAAGAATTATTCTGAAGAGTTTTATCTTGGAATCCATTTTGATAGGAGTGTTATCGATGCAGATTGGTTGTGGTAAGATTTTCCTTGTCAACGCAGGGGAACAAAACACCTTTGGTTTTGTCAATACTTAGGGCAAGCATATTTTGGCTAAGCCATAGGCTGATTTGGTTGAAGTTTACAATTTAGATATTGGATCTATCCTGAATCATCTGGGTTCAGAGAGTGTAACAGCTGAATGTAGTAAAACCGAGAGATTCAGTTACTTGAATGTTATAATGTTAATGGATACGTTTGTTACAGAGCAAAACTGAATTGTAATGTCGGAGATTTTTTTCCCGTTCCCTCATTACAGTGTTACTTGATTGCTTTTGTACAAACTGAGGTGACAAGAGCAACTCCCTGGGAAGGAGGCAGAGTTGAAAAGATGATTGACAGTATTCTGCCTTGAATGCCGTCCCTGGAGAGGTGGTAGAGGCAACTTAAGAGCTGATAGGCTCAGGAGTAATCTAAGGAAATACTTTTTTACAGAAAGGGTGGTAGATGCATTGAATAGTCTCCTGGTAGTGGTGGTGGAGACAAAGACTGAATTCAAGAACGTGTGGGACAGGCATGTGGGATCTCTTAGGGAGAGGAGGAGATAGTGGATGATATGGATGGGCTGACTGGATGGGCCATTTGGCCTTTATCTACCATCATGTTTCTATGTAACAGTGATGGAGTTAAAAAATGCATTGGATAGACACAAAGGATCCCTGAATAAAAAGAAGATAGTATCAACACAAAACGCTACAGAACAAGAGCTATAACTTGATTGATGAGGAGCAGGATCATGCAAAATGGCAACCCCAGCAGTGAAGTCGATGCTGGACAGACTTCTATGGTCTGGGTCTAGTATGTGGCAAGACAGATGGGGATAGGCTAGAGTTAGTTTGGACAGCAACGGCAGTGTGGCTGATTCTGTGTGGGCTTCTACAGCCTGAATTCTGTGTGCAGCAATATGGAACAGGAGCAAGAATGCTCATTTTTACCACATTCATATAGTCTGAGTACAGGTCTTGCCTAACTTAGCAGGTAAAAGGAAATAATTACTGGATTGTTGGTCTAACATTGCCTCAAAAATGAATGTTACTGTGGGGCGGACTGGATGGACCACACAGGTCATTTACTCTGTAATACTAGTATTGAGGCAGATAAATAGTCAAGAAGGAACACAAGAACTCTCTCCATTCCATAGTCAGTTCTGAAGCCAGGCTGATGTGGATCTTGCCAGTTAACTTTTATTTAGACAATTGCTGAGTTGAATGCAGACTGGCTCTGTTACTGGGAAAGGGATGTCAGGCACTGGTTGAGACATTTTGTGCTTAATTATTGATTATGTCCTATCTGTCATTAATTTTTGATCCACGTTGTTCAGTCTGGCTCTTTAGGAGGATGAATCTCAGTCCAACAGATGAAACAAGCCCATTAATAAGTTCTTCCAGTATACATTTGTTCACAGTATAACATAAGCAGCTTCCTGCAAAGCCTGCAGTTACAGGCGCCAACGTTTCAAAGTGATTGCAGGTGCCAAACCTAACACAAATTAGCCCTCCTTGGGCTTGCTGAATGTTGGGGGTGCTCGGCACCCACAGAGCTGGCTCTTAGGCTTGCAGTGTTCTGCCCAGATTCACACAGCTACATCTGGTTCTCTAGCAGCTGCAGTCCGATCACTGTTAACCCCACAATTGCTATTTCACAGTATGTATACATTCTCTATATTCCTCCATGGCAGAGTTTTGAACTCTCAAGATCAGAGTCCTAGACTTCAAACCAGCTAGAATGCAACAAAGAAGAGGATTGCTTCCAGTAGCCTCTATCGGGGATTAACTGAAACTCAGTCAAAAGGTGTTGCTGAGGAACTGGAAACCGTATGCAGCAACCCGAAGACTAACAACCTCACTGCAGTGATCTGCTTTCCAGTCCAGACAGTATATCAAGATGTTAATAATTTGCAGGTTCTTTGCTACCAAATTCTATGAGTTACCAGTCAGGCTGCTGTTCCACTTACTTCCAGTCCTGTAATCTGCCTGCTTACTCAAACCCTGGTCTGAGTCTACTCTACTCTACTCTGATTCGACGTCGCGTTGCCCGGTTCGTTCGTCTCTTTGTTCGAGCCGGGCGCGTCTCGCAGTCCCAGAACCATTTTGAGAGGAGCCAGCTTTACTACTATCATGTTGGAAGAAGCGGGGTGATATTTGGACATGGGATTTATCCCCTGAAGTAGCCTTCTTGGCGAAACAGAAAGACTTTTCTGTCGGGACAAGGAATTGAGAGCTTTTTGAATCACTTCACACCTTCAGATGAGTGGATGTTTTCTCTCTTACTATTGTTCTAGACCCCACGCCTTAACAACCGCTTATATCAGTAAAGTTGAGCTGTAGCCCTCGCTAATATTTTAGTCAGTTTGGGATCTTGTTCATCCTTTTGATATGTTCCAGTATATTGGACTTTGCTTACATTGCTCACACTGAAAAAATCTTTGAAAAACATTAAAACTTTGTATGAATGGAAACTATTTATTTAAATGTATACGGAGTTTTTTCATAAATCAGTGATGATGTGAGTTGGTTCGGGTACTTGTGTAGTCCCGGCCCCTCACAATTGAGGTTTATTTTTCTCCGTTGTTCTATAATTTTCCATATCGATGGTGTGATGTCAATAATTTTTGTAAACGTGGTATGAATGATTCCCTGCTACTAAATACCATTCACAATACGTTTCACATACATTCTGATTCTACTCTAGCCAGCCCTTGTGACGCAAAGAAAGTGCTAAATGAAGGTGTTCACAAAATCAGCAGTCGAAAAACTGCATCTTTTATGCTTCTGATTTTGCGAAAACCTTTGTTTAGCACTTTCTTTGTATGTTGTATTGTGCATTATATGTGACCTGGTGATACATCTATAAGGACTCCTGAGGCAGGCTTTTTAGCCGAAACCCGGCCCATGTTAAGTCATGTGAATGTTAATCTCATCATGTTTCTCCTCTGTTGAGAAAGCTTCACTGGCTCCCAGTCTGTTTTAGGATCCAATTTAAATGTGCACTTGTTATCTTTCAGCTTCTCTATGGAATATTTGACCCTTTGGTCCCCTTATATTGGAATACCTCAGATTTTGTTACTCGAGGAATACAGAGAGATATAAGCTTTCGTTCCCTTCCTTTAGGGGAATCAAATCTGCCGGGAAGCTTAGTCAATCTTTTGCTTTCAAGCTGCTAGAAACTTGGAACGGACTTCCTGACTCTGTTAGATTGATAGGTCAGCTTCAACAATTTCGTAAAGACCCAAAAACTTTGCTGGTTACACAATATCTAAATGGTTTCCCTATAGAACCAACGAATTGATAGCACTGCAACATTTATTCCTTCCCATTTTCTTCTTCTTATGTACTCTGGTTTTTAAATACTTGTGAACCGAGTCGAGCTCCGTTGGGAGATGACCTGGTATATAAATTGAAGATTAGATTATTTATTATTTTTATTTTAAAAATTTATATACCGTTTAAACCTAAACAGTTTACATATCGTTACATAAATGATTCAATAAAACAAATAAAATCAAACAAACATTAACATATTATCATCAGAAAATCACATGAAGTGAACAATCGCAAAGATCAGTTCCTAGCAAAATGCATTAACTAGACTCGATTAGATTAGTGGTCTTTTCTGTCATATCTCTGTGTCCATGTCCACTTGTTACTATTTAATATACAATATTATATACCTCGTCAGGTGATATTTTGTTCCAAAAGGGGGGGATAATAACTTCTAACCAGTAGTTTTCAGTTTCATCAGTCACTTTTCTCTTCATAGAAGAATGTAAAACCTTATTAAACAGAGCTGCTGCCAGTCAAAGTGATTAATATAGCATCACAGAACTGTTTTCAAATGCTGGCATGCGCTGTATGTGATATATGGGGAACATTTCTTCTTTTCACGTCCAAAAGGATAGATTTATGTGAACCAGAAACTTAAATGATTTCCATTTCAGGTGTAAAGGAAACTCCAGCTCTTTGCTGTTAGTTTATGACCTAAGTCTCTTTTTGGGTCTTTGGCCTACAGGCATCGAGCAGAAATGCCACACCAGGCCATCTGTGGTGAGTTATGTTCTAACATAGAGGAGAGAAATACCTGGAGTTAAAAGTGACCGATTCTGCAGTTCCTCATGAGAGATATAGTGTAAATGTTTAGATCTCAATCTCCTTTTTGCTATCAAAATTAAAATGACATAATTGGCTTCTTTAACCAGTCCGCGTTCATCGACTACTCATTGAATTGCCTCTACCTTCAGTTCATCTGGTTAGGTTAACATCAACTCGTAATTCGGCTTTTTTTGCCTCTGTTCTGACCTTGTGAAATTCCCTTCCGATAGAAATATATTGTGAGATTCAGGACTTACTTTTTTGGATTGGCATTTCCATAGTTTTTTAAAAAATAATTAATTGAGGAAAATGATCTCATGGCTTTTAATTTCTTAATTGAAGATTTACTTTTATATTCTTAAGTTTGATGATAATCCTGTTGCAACTATTAGGCCTATAATTATTTTTGCCTTTTCTGTCTTTATTTTAATAGCATTCCTTTCTTACTTTTTTGTAAACTGCACTGATGTTAAAGCGAACTGTGGTGTATAAATACTAATAAACACAACACAAGCCCCTCGAAAAACCAAACAATATAATCTCACTACACTTTCGACCTGGTTTACAGCACAGCACAACTACTCATGAAAGATCAGCAGAGTCCACAAAGAGAAGTACTAAGCATTCCACAGGCATAGAGTTCCAGAACAAGGCAGAAAAACCCACAATTCGCACATCGGCAACGCTTCTTCTGTGAAAATTATTAATAGGAGGAAAAAGCCTCAGATCCCCCCCTCCACCAAACCGAGAAACTCAGGTTGAAAACAGGTGGAGTTTTACAGGGTGTAATAAAGTCACTGGCATAAAAAACCTCCTCAATAATATTTCAATAGAGAAAAGCCTTGTGCAAGGCAAGTGGAATATACTCTGCCTTGTATCAGGACCCCTATGATCCGAAAATGATTTGAAAAGCCAAATTCTATTGAGTAAACAGAAAGACAACGCACATCGACTGTGACCAGCGTTTCGCTAATTATAAGCTGCCTCAGGATGTGAAGTCACAGTCAATCCTGCAGAACACAAAGTTATATATGATCAAATACTTAACGTTTGAAGGATAGCTGCTCAAACCTCTCAATGAAATGGAACGGACACTTTCAACGTACTCTCAAATCAACTCCTCGATCAAACATTTTATCCAATCCTGTTCTATCTCTGTCCCATGTGACCACAACCAATGGGATTTAAATAGGCGGGGCATAATCCACTCTCTGTTTTTGGGGAACCACCATGTTTGATCGAGGAGTTGATTTGAGAGTACGTTGAAAAGTGTCCGGTCCATTTCTTTGAGAGGTTTGAGCAGCTATCCTTCAAACGTTAAGTATTTGATCATATATAACTTTGTGTTTTGCAGGATTGACTGTGACTTCACATCCTGAGGCAGCTTATAATTAGCGAAACTTAATTATCACTTAACAGCAGAAACAACATACATACACACATTTCCTCCACACCAGCTGCCCATTTTGAAGGTAATTTTGATTCGTGCTGGTGCTGTGGAGGGGCGTTCTCTGCAAATAAATGCTTATATCCCCAGGGCATACTTCTGCTTCTAAAATAACATCTACCACGCCCCTTCCCTTGTTCAAAAGTAGGCTGAAACCTCACCTTTTTGAGACAACCTTCAATTCATAACCTTACTTCCCTCTGCCTTCTGCTCACCACCTTTAACCATCCCCTCTAAATGTAACCCCTACCCTAGCATCCTGTTTGTCTGTCTTGATTGGTTTAGATTGTAAGCTCATTCAAGCGGGGACTGTCTCCTTTGTGACACTGTACAGCACTGCATATATCTGACAGCGCACTAGAAATAAACTCCATCACATATCCCTTACAACCCAACCTAAAACTGCTGGGAATAATGATAGTCAAAGGCTGCACTATGCAACTTCAAATCAGCAAAACGGTTCTGAGGGCATTTGCAACCATGCGCAACTTTAATACAAATCCAAAAATACTTCAACAATGAACAATTCAAACTCGTATTACAAACGCTAATCCTAGGACTCCTGGACTACTGTAACATACTTTACCTGTCATGTCCCGCCAACATGCTAAAACAATTACAAACCGTCCAAAATACAGCCCTAAGACTAATATACTCGCTGAAAAAATACGATCACATGACCTCAGCTTCCCAGTACAAGCACGCATACAACACAAATTCTACTGCACCCTATTCAAAGCCCTAAATGGAAATGGACCAAGCTATCTGAACGACTGCCTAATCAGGAAAAACACATCCAGACCAAGGAGAACTCAAGCACACTTTACCCATCCCCCAATCAAAAGCATGCAAAGCAAAAAATATATATGACGATCTACTAGCCACCAGAGCAGCAAAAATAGACCATCACGCCCAACTACAAAACTTTCAGGAAAGAACTGAAAACCATACTATTCAAGAAATTTGTCAAATGATCTAACCAAATCGTATCGACCCTTCCCAGATCCCGACGTATACTAAAGCTATCAACCTTGTAATCTCCCTGGGAATGTCCAGGCTAATTTCTTGTTGTAAACTGCTTAGAACTGAAAGGTATTGGCGGGATAGAAGACATCAATGTAATGTAATGTAATCCTGACTGTCAATTTTCTAATCATTTAGAAATAAGGAAACTCTATTAGACAGACCAGCTGTCAATGAAAAGGACTAAAGTAACATCATAAAAATATTTCTTCTTGCAAGAATTTACTTAGTGTTCCATTTTTGGCAGGTTTGTTTGCAGTCCATTACTGATGATTGTCACATATATTACTTTTTAAATTGTAAGATCTTGATCACTGTCATTTGCTTGATGGGAAAACTGAAATTTGCAGCTTTTAACAATACAGAACTCATGTTTGTGTTGCAAAACAGATCAGAGAAAGCTGCCTTGAAAAAAACTAGTGATGGGCTTAGAAATGGGACCCTGTGTGACTTTCTGCTTGTGATACATCTTCCAGAAATAACTGTGAAAAGATGAGCTTTACAAACGTATTTATTAATTAAACTTTCTGTACCTTCATACAGAGCATATAAAAATAAGCACAGTTAGTTAGTGTGGCTCCTGAAAATCTACACAGCCCCATTATTACTAAGGTGCGCTAACGTTTTTAGTGCGCGTACAAGATTAGCATGCGCTAGCTGAAAAATTACCGCCTGCTTAAAAGGAGGCGGTAGCGGCTAGCACGCGGGGGCATTTTAGCGCACCTTTGTAAAAGGAGCCCTATATTAATTGTTTTTCTATATGAAGTAGAATTTTTTTGGGGGGGAGGGCAAAAAAATTTTTTAGAGGCTCAGCATTAGGCAGGCACTAACCTTCCTATATTAGCTGCCTAATGCCAGAGTGGACGAGAGGTGGGCATGACACGGGCAAGCGGGATGTGACCGGCTGTGACAACTAGTGCATGGGTCTATACCACACACTAGCTTTTACAACTGCCAATAGTGCTGCTGAAAGGCAGATGGAGTGGGCGTCAAAAGAAGAGGGAGAATGAAGTGGAAGGGAGAGTAGCTGGCCAACAAGATACCTACACTTTATATTCGAATATCGATGGTGGCCTGAAAAAGTAGCCGGGCAGGGAAATTTGGTGGTGGGGAAATGAAGTGTGCACAATTTTTATTAATTAATTATTATTAATTACTGTATTTTCTAATGCTCAATATGACTTTCTTTTATAAGGTTTGACACTAGCATTTAAGCCACCTTTGAAATAAAGTAATGCAGATCCAAATAACTACTGGCCAGTATAAAATCTTCCATTTCTTTCAAAACTACAATACTTGAGATTGGTATTGAACCAACTTCAAATTCATGTTCAAATGCTTTGCATCCCTGGCAATCTGGTTTTTAAGACATACCATGTTTTCCCGAAAATAAGACCCACATGCAAAAAAATAGCTGATGACTTTTGATGTCACTTCATCAGTCCGGGCAGAGATACAATGCCGAGATGACAGCCGGGTGCTCACCTAAATTAGCCTGGCGGAGCACCCGGCTAAAAGACGCTAGGGAGAACTCTGGTAATATAGGTACCTCATAGCTTATGAATTCTGGTGAACTGTGAATGTAGAGAATAAAGAATAACTGCTGGGGTTTTTTTCTACTTGTATTTGCTTTCTTTCAGTAATCCTAAAGTTCAGGTTGAAGCAATTGAAGGAGGCGCACTTCAAAAATTGCTATTGATTCTGGGAACAGAGCAGCCATTGCCTGTGAAAAAAAAGGTATGCTAGCTTTAGCTCTGTGGGTGTATAAAATCTAAAGATTAAAGGGCTCATTTTCAAAACAAAAATCTAAAAGTGGCACAAAGTTCCAGATGGACAGTTTTTTGCCAAAATGATCAAATTGCTATTTTTGAAATTCATTTTCAAAATGCTTTTCTATGCAGGAGAACCTCTTGGATATGTGTTTTGGCAGTACAATAGCTGGCTTATGATTTAGATGTTTTTCTGTGATAATGGAACATTGTAAAAACATCCAGGTCACAAAATAGTATGTTTTAGGCTGGACCTGTTTCAATAATGATTAAGTGCCAAAAAGGTGCTCAAGATGACCACTGGAGGGATAAAGGCATGACTCCCTCCAGGTGAAAGTGACAGTACATACCAGCTGAAGATATAATGGCCATTTCTCTTAGAGCAGCAAGTAGATCACTGGAGTAGCCTATTGGTCAGTGCAGTGGACTGTAAAGAAGGGGAGTTTGGCATGCTTGTGATGGAAATTTTGAGCCCTCCAAAAATCACAATGTAGAAACATGATGGCAGATAAAGGCCAAATGGCCTATCCAGTCTGCCCATGCACAGTAGCCATTATCTCTTCCTCTCTCTTTCTCTCTAAGAGATCCCACATACCTATTCCAGGCTTTCTTGAATTCAGATACAGTCTCTGTCTCCACTACCTCTTCCTGGAGACTGTTCCATGCATCCACCATCCTTTCTGTAAAAAAGTATTTCCTTAGATTACGCCTCTTAACTTTATCCTGTGCCCTCTCATTCCTACACATAGGTAACACCTGCAAGCTTAAGGGCTATTGTGGGTACAATACCTTTTTTTGTTTTTTTTTTGCTATTCCTGAAAAATGCATGCATACAATATAACGGGGCTATCGTGAGATATGTACCTGGGACCTTAAATATGAAGTCCACTGCAGTGCCCCACTAGGTTGCCCTACTGCTCTACTGGGATGTCTGTGTGGCCAGTCTACTAAGAATCCTAGCCCCCAGGCAACCTAATGGCTTATTTTTCTGCGTTTTTCCCTGGAACTTTTTTTTTAGTGTTATAAAAGATAGACTCACTGAGCACAAAAACAGATAGAAAACAGCTATTTTTGAAACAAAAAGATAGATATTGTCCAGGTTCGAAAATTGCTATGTTCATCTCTCATTTATTAAGCTAAATTTCATGACATTTAAATCTTTAATTGCACAAAGGTTTCAAACATTATATGATTTAAGGATCTTCGGAAGTTGGTGCAGTAATTCTTCATTAATACATTTATGAAGATCTGCTAAAATTATCATCAATCCTTTGTCATATCTTTCCTTACGTTTAAGTTTTTAACTCTTTCTTTATTTAAATAATTTAGATAATTTAACTTAAGATTTCAAGCTGAAACACTTATCTTTTTTAGCTGAGATTCTGTCGGCTGGGGACTTCTGCTGACATGTTTCACCGTACTGGCTGTATCAAGACTGTCCCCATTTATCATTACACCTCCTCATCTATCTTGTTCTATACCCATAAAGCCTTGTGGACGCCATTGAAACCTTCTAAAATTGACAACAAACAGATGAATATTTGTTGGTTTGTAGTTTAGCAGTTGGAACCATGTAACATATGCTTTTTGCATGCCCTTATGTGGCTGACTACATGCCCTTATGTGCCCTTATGTGGATGACTTCTGGCTATCCATCTCTGAGTTGCTCTCATTATCAGTACCTTTATCTTACAGAGTAATCATTCTTGGTACTATGGGTATAGAAGAGGAATTGGGCACTTATAAAGCCCAACTTTTAAAAAATCTAGTTATGATAGCTATTAAATTAATTCTTATCCTTTAGAAATGCTATTTCTAGAGGTTCAGAGAAGACTGTGAGCAAAGCAAGCACCTCACCTAGAGTATTGCGTTCAGTTCTTGTCTCCTTATCTCAAGAAAGATATAGTGGTACTAGAAAACGTTCAAAGAAGCGCGACCAAGATGGTAAAGGGGTTGGAACTCCTCTTGTATGAGGAAAGACTAAAATGGTTAGGGCTCTTCAGCTTGGAAAAGAGATGGCTGAGAGGAGATATAATTGAAGTCTACAAAATGCTGAGTGGAGTAGAATGGGTACAAATGGATCAATTTTTATTTATTTATTTATACATACTTTTATAGATCTACATAGACCAGTATATAAGGAAAAAGAGAGATTTTACATACAAATTAAGAAGAAACAAAACCAAATAAAATTCAGTATGAGATTACCAATCTCTCAAATAAAGCCCACAATCTGGGAGAGACAATTCACATTATCATGGAATCTGATATTTTAACAAGGATAAAGAAAAGAATCTTTAGTGTAGTGTTACATCTTATACATTATTCTTAAGGACCTACGTCACTGTGGAGGCACTGGAAGGTGTTACTCCTTTTCCCTCTAGAAAAAAGCGTAGCTGAGAGAGGTCGAAAAAAATATATGAATGTTGATCATTTTCAAGGATATCTAAACTGAAATTTAGCCCCCAAAGAAAGTACGGATTGTCTCAATTGTAGGAACCCTCTCCTTCTAGTCTGAGTTAACTTTGAGACATCTGGGAACATGGAGATCTTAGAATCCATAAAGGTCACTTCTTTAAGCCTAAAAAACAGCCTAAGAAGTGCCTCTTTGTCTTATTGAAAGACAAATGTTACCAGAAGTGTAGAATATGAAGTGATGATACCTCAGGTTGAGAAGCCTTCTTAGATACAGGAAGGTAATATATTCTATGTAAGGGTGGAAAACCAGTCTCTGGGTATTTAAATGAGTCTCTAGAAGACATTGCTAGAACTTTAGGAAAGTTAAGTATTCTCAAATTCAACATTTTAGTATAATTTTCCAAATTTTAATCTTTCCTTACTAGCAATAGTCTATCTTGCATTAAGGTAGTTTGAGTCTTTTGTAGCCTTTGAACTCGTTGGTCCAAGTGGTCCACTTTTTCCCCCTGAGACTTTATTCCCTCCTGAAGAGAGTCAATTCTTTTTACCTGTGCATTTACCAGTGGTAGAGTTCCTGCACACAATTTATAAAGTAAGTCTAAAGCCGTCCAGATAGACTCCAAAGTGAACTCCGCTGGCCTTACCTACAGGGGAACCACTGGAATCTGTCCTCCAACTGCTGGAGCCATCGCTGCCTTCTCCATAATTGATATCTCTGCCTGGGAGTTTTGGGATGCCGGTAAGCCCTCCAGCTCAGCTAGGGAAACTGCTTCCTGCCCCTTCTGAGGTGCCATAGTTTCCCTTTCTTGTGGCTGTTGGGGAGGCACTGGTCCTGCAGGGCTAAGTGAAACCTCACACCAAGATTTCCCTCTGACTCAGTGCAGCCAGCTTGCCCCAAGGGAAAGACGTAAAGAAGCCCAGAATCGTCTCCTTACTTCGCAAGGTGAGCTCAAGTTGCCAGGTTGTGGCAGCCCTCTTCCCTTCTTTTAGGCATTTTGTTGTAGGATAACCCTGATAAATGGGAATGAAAAAAGTTTCTCCAGAACATGTTGCAAGCATCCTCACTGCACCGTGGCCATCTTGCCTCCTTCAAATCAATTTTTCACAGTCAAAAATTCCAAAGACTAGGGGACACTTGATGAAGTTATAGGGAAATTCTTTTAAAACCAATAGGAGGAAAAAAAAACTTCACTCAGAAAATAGTTAAGCTCTGGAACACTTGGCCAGAGGATGGATTAAGAGCAGATAGCGTAGCTGGTTTTAAGAAAGGTTTGGACAATTTCCTGGAGGAAAAGTCCATAGTCTGTAAATGAGAAAGACATGGAAGAAGCCACTGCTTGCCTTGGATCGATAGCATGAAATATTGCTACTCCTTGGGTTTTGGCCACCGTGAGAACGGGCTAC
The DNA here is from genome assembly GCF_902459505.1 of Geotrypetes seraphini. Taxonomy (NCBI): domain Eukaryota; kingdom Metazoa; phylum Chordata; class Amphibia; order Gymnophiona; family Dermophiidae; genus Geotrypetes; species Geotrypetes seraphini. The sequence continues at coordinate 31,485,685 of NC_047101.1, read as the reverse complement.
TGGGCTTGATGGACCATTGGTCTGACCAAGTAAGGCTTTTCTTATGTTCTTATGTTGTGCTGAAGGCTTTATTGGAACTTGTATAGTACTCTTGGTATGAATGGAATTGGAAAGAAGCATAAAGAAATAGCCAATTCCATGGAATTGCTAATTCATCTAGTGAAAGATATAGGCGGAAGGAAGAATGGAACAGCAAAGAAGAAGCTTTTCTTACTTTTTCCTAGCAAAAAGATTAGAGTAAAGCATTCCCCAGCCTAGAAAAATGAAACTTACAACATCTGCATCAATGGATCATTTGTGAGGATAAAGAACCCTATTAAGTTTGCCAGCTGACAAATTCTATGGTTCTATGCAGTTGGCATCTGGATGCAGTTGGCAGAGGTGAAAAGAGCCTGAACCCCATTTCTTGCTTATGTAAAACATTGCTACTTGATTGTCCATATGAATTAAGATAGAAGAACCATAAAGGTGGTAAATGAACATTAGTAAGGCATAGAATATTGGCCTGAGTTCTAAATGATTGATATGAAAAGTTGTGTCATTTCTTGATCACATTCCCTGAGTAAAGATTGATGAAATAAGCTAGCCACCCTTGAGTGGAAGTATTTGTATTAAAGACTAACTGTTGTTGCCATGGTGCAAAGAGAATGCCCACAGGGAGTAATGTCTCCTAAATGTGTTAGTGTTGCACATACCACAACAAGAGTGCACTCCTATGCCAGGGTGTGTGGAATATGATCTCAGTCTCAGATGTGATGGTTGTACTCGTCACAACAGTTGCATCATGCCAAAAAGCACTTCCTTCTGGAATTCATAAGACGTAGCAAGTACAGGCCTGTGGCACTCATTTCTTGGTACTTTTGAGGATCTTTCTCCCTCTACACAATTCACAGAGTAGTTGCTTGGGACTGACACCTCCATGATCATTGTCCTTCTGATGTTTTCCTCTTTTACAACTATGGCTGGTTTCCTTGCACTGTTAAGCTGAGTTTGTATATCCACCACTGTAATAGGAGAACAAGCCAGAAAGGTGGATGTAGTATGGAGGAAAGAGTTTGGAAATGTTGATTTTACTGGAACTTAAGATCCCACTGAGGACATCACATTTATAAGCAAGCTAAAAGAAAAGTTGTAGCCATGAACCCTAGCATCTGTAAGTAAGCTGTGTAGGGCATGAACTTAGGCCGTGAATGTCTGGAGCGTGTCCAAACAACTCCTGGAAAGGAAATGAATGATGTTGGTCGGATGAAGAGTGGAGTTGTAAAAATTAATAAGGAATCCCAGAAACTGTAGAAGATGTGGGTTTTTTCCCCCCCAGAAGAAATAAAGCTGGTCAATTTGAGCCACTAGGAGCCAGTTGTCCAGATACTGAAATACTAAATAGCCTCGTTTGGGCAAATGAGAAGTACTTCATATTGAGCTATTTCATGTATAAGGGATGTATTGGAATATGTGTATGTCTTCTCCTAATCCAGGATCAACATCCAATCTGTTTTGTGTTTTTTGGAATGAGATAGTATGATGTAGAAATTTTGATTCTGTTACTGAAGTGAGACAGGTTTTGTGGTCTTGCTTGGAGAAGTGGGTAGACTTCCTCCTCCAACATATTGAGGTACTTAAAAGGAGGATTGATCATTGTTAGATAATAGCTGATGAATCTGAGATGATACCCATCCTGGATAATGAAAGAACCCATATGTCTATAATCTGCCAAATCAACAGGAAAAAGTAAACTTTACCTCCCTCAGGTAGGACGAAATGAATTATTTTATAGAAGCAGCAGGAAAACTGGGGGGTGGGATCAGGGGTGCTAAGGGAAGGCTGGACAATGGGAGGGAGAATTGGTGGGCATAGGGAGAGACAAGAGAGGGAGAGATGTTGCATGAGGGAAGGGGGAGAGGGGTAAAAGAGAATGGCGGGAAAAGATGCTAGGAATTGTGGAACGATGTGGGAGAGGCTGGAGGAGGAGGGAATGAAATATTGGGAAATTAGAGAAGCAAAATGGGAGGACCTGGGTAAGAGAAAGAGATAGAATCAGTAAGAAAAAAATTTAAAACTAGCCTATCTAGTTTATTGGATATCCACACTAAATACAGGAGAGGTTTGCATGCATTAGGCAAACCTCTCATGTTTATTCACAATGGATGACTTGAAAACCATAATGCCAAAGTATGTCCTGGATTGAGAAACACATTCTTAAATTATTAATTGTATTTGACTTAGTATCAGATCTGAAAAGGTTATCATGCCATTATACCAGGCCATGGTACGCCCCCACCTGGAATACTTCATTCAACACTGGTCGCCATACATGAAAAAGGACATAGTACTACTCGAAAGGGTCCAGAGAAGAGCGACAAAAATGGTTAAGGGACTGGAGTAGTTGTTGTACAATGAGAGGCTAGAGAAACTGGGCCTCTTCTCCCTTGAGAAGACTGAGAGGGGACATGAACGAAACATTCAAGATATTGACGGGAACTGACTTAGAGAAAGAGAGATTGTTCGCCCTCTTCAAGGTAAAGAGAACGAGAGGGCACTCGCTAAAGTTAAAAGGGAAAAGATTCTGTAGAAACAAAAGGAAGTTCTTCTTCACCCAGTGAGTGGTAGAAATCTGGAACGCTCTTCCGGAGGCTGTTACAGGGGAAAGCACAAGGTTGGATAAGTTCCTACTGGATCAGAACATACGCAAATAAGGCTAGACTCAAATAGGGCACTGGTCTTTGACCTAAGGGCCACTACATAAGCGGACCTCTGGGCACGATGGACCACTGGTCTGACCCAGCAGCGGCAAATCTTATGTTCTTATGTTCAGTGCAGGTGGGAGGTGGCAGGTGGCACAAAAAGAAAACTATGGTCCAGTGTGCCACAATCTTTTGAGCCGGCCCTGGCCTCAGTGGTCCATCTCTCTGCATGTGATGCTGCTCCACCCCTTCTGACATAAACTTCCAGTGTTGAATGGGCAGGGCCAGCAGAAGGGAGATGAACAGACACAGTTTCCTGTTTTACCGCTGCTGCAGATACCACAGCCAAGGCAGCAAGAGTGTGAGCGGGAAGGGGGGGAGGAGAGAAAGGGGATGATTTTGAGAGGAGATGCTGCATTGTGGTTGGAGGCACTGAAGATGAGAGAGAGAAAAGATGTGACATACTAGTTAAGAACATAAGAATTGCCACTGTTTGGTCAGACCAGTGGTCCATCGTGCCCAGCAGTCTGCTCCCGCAGCGGCCCCTAGGTCAAAGACCAGTGCCCTAACTGAGACTAGCACTACCTGCATATGTTCTGATTCAGAAGGAACTTGTCTAACTTTGTCTTGAATCCCTGGAGGGTGTTTCCCCCTATAACAGCCTCCGGAAGAGCGTGAGAGGGTGAACAACCTGTCTTTATCTACTAAGTCTATTCCCTTCAGTACCTTGAATGTTTCGATCATGTCCCCTCTCAATCTCCTCTGTTTGAGGGAGAAAAGGCCCAGTTTCTCTAATCTCTTGCTGTATGGCAACTCCTCCAGCCCCTTAACCATTTTAGTCACTCTTCTCTGGACCCTTTCGAGTAGTACCGTGTCTTTCTTCATGTACGGCGACCAGTGTTGGACACAGTATTCCAGGAGAGAGCGTACCATGACCCGGTACAGCGGCATGATAACCTTCTCCAATCTGTTTGTGATCCCCTTCTTAATCATTCCTAGCATCCTGTTCGCCCTTTTTGCCGCCACTGCCGAACTACTGAGCTGTAGAAAGAGGAGGCACCATAGACCCTATGGAAAAGTAAATGGTAAATATCTTCAAAAATCAGAGTAAACAAAGCTTGTTTAGAACAGCTTTAATAAAACTACATATAGTACCCAGTGCTAAGACTTTGATAAGATTCTCAAGAACCTCAATAAATGCAGGGCAATAGATTGTGTTCAGCTCTTTCAAAGGAGACATCTGCATCTTAGTGGTAAATGAATTACTTGCAAGAAAAAAAAAAATTAAATAAGAGATTATAAAGAAAAATGGAAAATTTGAGCTGTACAAAAATAAGCACACACATTCACCAGAACTCCTGCTGACCTAGCAGATGGAACTCAGTGATGGTGTTACCCCAGATATGTATTTAAAACTCTGAGAAAAATAGTCTGTTTCTTCTCAGCAGTGTAAAAGATTGTCCTCTAATGATCTCTTCATGTGCACGACCAAACAAATTCTTGCTGCTTCTATCCACCCACCCTAAGAACTTATTATACACTTCAGTCCTCCCACCAGCCTTCTCTTGTCAGGCTGCACTAGTTCTGATCTCCTTATAAAATGCATTTGTCTCTGATCCAAGAAAATAACTAAGCAATTCACCACATTCCCCTTTTTAAACCTTTTCTTTACTAAACTATTTATGGGTCAGTATTCAAACACTACGGTCAGTATTTTTATTTTTAAATGCCAGTGCAGCATGTAAATATATTCCAAATGTTCACTGCTGCTGTATGTGGACAACAATGACCGCTCCAGGCTCTACAAATAGCAGTGACTGTCGGCTATTGTCCATACTAAGCTGCAATAAAAATATATTACATTACTGACTTCTATTCCGCCCGTACCTTGCAGTTCTGGGCGGATTACAAAAGAGACATCTGGACATTTCCAGGAGAATTACAAGAAGATTGGTGAATTACAGTTGAGGGAATTACACAGACGGGACTCCAGGGTTAGAGTTAGGACATCTGGATAAATTTTTTGAATAGTTGGGTTTTGATTTCTTTACGAAAAGATTTGAAGTCGTTTGTTGTTATCAGCAGGTTGGAGATGGTATGGTCCAGTTTCGCTGCATGCATCACTAGTAGACTGTCAAACATCTTGCGCTGGGTGCCTTTGAGTGGGGGGGGTAGGTAAATGGAGTCTTAGTTCTTCTTTGTTTAGTGGTGAGGTTTTGGTTCAGGCGGTTGTTTAGGTAATTGGGGGCTGTGCCATTTATTGCTTTGAATAATAGACAGTATAGTTTGAATTGAATACGTGCTTGAATTGGTAACCAGTGTGAGTCTAGGTAGACAGTGGTAATGTGGTCAGATTTTTTTAGCGAGTAGATCAATCTGAGTGCAGTGTTTTGGATTGTCTGTAGTTGTTTTATCATGGCAGCAGGGCATGGAAGGTAGAGGATGTTCCAGTAGTCCAATAGACCGAGGACTAGGGATTGGGATTATGAGCCTATATTGCACTTTGTCGAAGAATTTTCTGATTTTTTGTAGATTGCGCATGGTTAGAAATGCTTTTTGGGTGGTCTTGTTGATTTGGACTTGCATTGTGCAGCATCTATCTATTGTTACTCCTAGGAGTTTGAGGGTGGGTTGTATAGAGTATTTGGAGGTGTTTATTTCTAGTTCTGTGATGGAGGGTTTTTTTGTCCTTTTCGAGAAGTAGAAATTTTGTTTTGTCTGTGTTCAGCTTCAATTTGTGGTCTGTCATCCATTTTTCCACTGCTTGTAGAGTTTTTTCCAATTTTTCTGTAGAAGTGGGGTCAGGAGAATCGAAGGGTAGAAGTATGGTGATGTGGTCAGCGTAGCTAAATGAAGTTACATTTAGGCTATCTAGGATAGAACCAAGGGAGGATAAAAAGAGGTTGAAGAGAGTAGGTGAGAGTGTTGAGCCTTGTGGGACTCCACAGGGGTTGGACCAGGATTCTGATTTAAGATCGTTTGACTTTACTCTATATGTTCTGGATTTAAGGAATCCTTGGAACCAGTTATGTACCTTGCCTGAAATCCCTATGGCTTCTAGTATCTGTAGTAGAATGGTGTGGTCGACCAGATTGAATGCTGCAGATAGATCAAGTTGGATTATCAGCATCCTTCTTCCTTTGCTGAGATGCTGTCGGGCTGTGTCTAGTAGGGTTACTAGTAGAGTCTCCGTGCTGTGGTTGTATCTGAATCCCGATTGAGATGGGTGGAGAAGATTGTGGTCTTTCAGGTAATTAGTGAGGTATTGTGCGACTAGTCCTTCTATTAGTTTGACATATATTGGTATTGAAGCAATGGGTCTGTAGTTAGCGGGGTTATCTATTGGGCCTTTGTGATCTTTCGCAATTGGAGTGATTATGATTTCTCCTAGGTGCTGCAGGAATTGACCTTCCGTGAGTGTAATTTGGATCCATTGCATGAGGCTGGCTCTGAATTTGGGGGAGGCATTGGTTATCAGATAAGTGGGACAGTTGTTCAGGTCGCATGAGGTTTGGCTGTATTTTTTGTAGAGTCGATTCATGTCTGTCCAGTGTACTACTGGAAATTCGGTCCAGATCCTGTCTGTTGCAATGGCTTCTCCTATTGGGGGGTTTGTTATTATCTCGTTGAGGTGAGGGCGTGTGTTATTGAAGATAGTCCTGATCGTTGTAATCTTGTTTTTGAAGCAGTCTGCGAGTTGAGTGGCTGTTGGTGGGTGCTTTCCTTGGACTGCTAGGTAAGGTTTGGTGTCGGTGAGGTTTTTTACTAGGTTGAATAGTTTTTTTGAGTATATAGACTCCAAGCCTACCAGATTGGAGTAGTAATCTTTTCTTTTCTCCTTGAGTTTGGTTTTGTATTGTTTGATTAGACATCTCCATGCTATTTTGGATTGATCTTGATTATTTTTTTCCAGTTTCTTTGCAGTTGTCTGCAGTGCCTTTTGAGTTAGAGAAGTTCGGTGTCGAACCATTTGTCAGATTGTCTGTAGATTTTGTGTTTTGTTTTTATTGGTGCTAGCTCATTTAGGATAGATTCGCTTAATATTTGCCATTGTGGAATTAATTCTTTGGGGTCTATGGATTCAATTACGGGGTCTGCTTTGTCCCAGAATGTGGTTGGTTCGATTTTTGGACGGGTTTTGATGGGGGATTTGTGGGGTTTATGTTTATAGTTGCATTGAGCCTAGTTGATGTTGAAGGTGTATTTATAATGATCTGACCAGAGGGAGGGGTTCCAGGATCCGTTTGAGATGTGGATTTCAGGTGAGTGAGGATGTTGGGTCATGTATGCAGCAATATCTAGTTGGTGGCCTTTTTCATGTGTGGTTTGGGAGTTGAGTATTTGGTAGGTTAGAGCTTTGAGGTAGGCGAGTAGGCTTTCAACTTGATTGGAGGAATGGTCTTCAAGGTGGAGATTTATATCTCCTAGTAGCAGGTTGTAGGTTGATGTTAGAGAATTTTGGAAGATGAAGTTTTCAAGTGAATGTTTTGTTGTGCTCCATTTTCCTGGGGCTATATAACAGGTCTCTTTGAGTGAATCGCCAGATAGTTGGCAGGCTAGAAGATCCAGATCGGGGGTAGTGTGTTTGTCTAGGACTTTTATGTTGAGGTTGTTTTTGGCTAGGATTGCTAATCCTCCCCCTCGCTTCTTTTCTTGGCAGACTAGCTCTACTTTATATCCCTTATTTACATTGTCCAATGTGACACGAACAAGAGGACATGTACTGAAGCTGAAGGGGGACAAGTCCAGGACAAATATCGGGAAGTTCTGCTTCAAGCATCGAGTGGTGGACATCTGGAATGCCCTCCCTGAGGAGATTATTGCGGAATCTAGGATTTAAAAGCAAACTAGATGCACATCTCCTTATGAGAGGCATAGAGCAGTGGTCTCAAACTCAAACCTTTTGTAGGGCCACATTTTGGATTTGTAGGTACTTGCAGGGCCGCAGAAAAAATAGTTAATGCCTTATTAAAGAAATTACAATTTTGCATGAGGTAAAACTCTTTATAGTTTATAAAACTTTCCTTTGACAGTTAAAAGGAAAGATATATAAACTATAAAGAGTTTTACCTTATACAAAATTGTCATTTCTTTAATAAGACATTAATTATTTTTTCTGCGGCCCTCCAAGTGCTTTTTTTTTTCTGCAGCCCTCACATTTAAAGTTTAATATCTTTTCTTTCTCAAAACTGACACATTTCAATCACTATATTGAAAATAAAATCATTTTCCCTACCTTTGTTGTCTGGTGACTTTATTTCTCTGTGCTTTCAACTATGTTTCCAGGGCCTTCTTGTCATGAACTTGGTTTCTCTTGTTCCTCTCCTCTCCCTTGTCTTCCTTCTCCTTCCTTCCCTCTCTTTCCCCAATTGGGTGCAGCAGCAACAGAAGCAGCATTTCCCTTCCCCCTTTCCTGTGCAGCAGAAGCATTTCTCTTCCCCTTTCCCTCTCTCTCCCTTTCCCTGTACAGCAGCAGCAGCATTTCCCTAGGGTCCCCTTTTCCTATGCAGCAGAAGCATTTCTCTTTCCCCTCCCCTTCCGTTCTCTTCCTTGTGGAGCAGCAGCGTGTCTGGCTGGCTCAGTTGATCTTTCCGTTCAAAGCTGCGGGTGGCGGCTCCTCGCGAGATCCGTGCCTGCGTCTGGAGCCTCTCTGATGTTGTGACGTCAGAGAGGCTTCCGATGCAGGAGTGGATAGTGCGAGGAGCCGCCAACCCGCGGCTTTGAACGGAACGATCAACTGAGCCAGCCAGACACGCTGCTGCTCCAAAAGGAAGGGAAGGGGGAAGAGAAATGCTGTTTTGATCGCGTCCAGACTGCGGGCCACAAAATATCACCTGGAGACCCGCATGTGGCCCGCCTGTTTGAGACCGCTGGCATAGAGGGATATGGGTGACTAAAAATACGCTAGATGTTACACCTGGCTGGGCCACCGCATGTGTGGATCACCAGACTCGATAGACCAAAGGTCTGATCCGGAGATGGCAGTTCTTATGTAGATAGGTGAAGAAGGTAGAAAATGGTGACACTTCCTCTGATCTGACTTGCACATTTTCATCCAACAAATTCCACTGCTTGAGCCTAGACATCAAAAGGACCCCTAAATTTACTTAGCTTGGAATCAATCTGGAATGTTCTGCTAAAAAGGTATATTTCAAAATATTAATGTCCTGGTCACAAAGGCAAAGTTTGAGGGGAATGATAGCCATTTTATATTCTTTTGTGACATAGGCAATCAAGAAAGAACACTTATTACCCAGGAACAAAAAAATAATAATTTTTTTTCCATATAGCCATTTTTGGCATTGATTTTGGCTTTCCTTTGCATTATGGCATTCTTTTCTATTTCTGTTATTGTGTATTGTAAACTGCCTAGACCTTTTTGATGGAAGGGTAGATCAAGTTTTATTAAACTGTAGACTTAGGTGGGTCACTCTCACTTCACTCTGGTGTTGTCCACATAGTCCCAGGAAGATCTTTAAGAATTCTCTGCTTAAAATTGGTGAATAGGACACTTAGTGGTACAGTAGCTGCCAGTCTGCGGGCAAGTGTATTGGAATATTCTTCTGTTAAATATTTCTTCCGAGTTACAGAGTTTCTGGGTGATATTCAAAGCAAGTTGATTGGCTGGGAACAACTGCATTTGCAGCTATCTGGTCATTTTCAACAGGGCTCAAAATGACTGATTAACATTGAAGTGGAATCCAGCTACAATGGAGACATTTCAGGAGTATTCAGAGGTATCCAGCCATGTTTCATGCATAAATAGGACCATATAAATAGCTATCCTATCTTTAGGCCTCTTTACAAAGAAGCAGTAGCAATTCTTGAAGCAGCAAATGGGTTTGTTTCATTTGATGGACAGGAATCACTACCCTGACTTTGTGAAAGGGGTCCTTTATGAGTTAAGTCTGGATACTGACTTAACCAGACATACACTAGCTGGCTTTTAAAACACGGGAAAGTCTGTGCCAGCAGAAGACAAAAGAACGCTGTCCACTGTCAGCTAAATACCAACTGGACTGACTTTTATGGTATTGTTATGTAATATTTGACAGATTATTTTTTTTTTCAAATGGAAAGCTGAGAATCTGAGCTTTTTTCTGGTGACTAAGTAATGTAAGAGTTCAGAAATGAGGCTAATTAACATTTCATCAAAGGATATTTTCCATCCTAGCCATATGGTAACAAGAAAAATTGATCATATAGTAACACTGAAACATAACCCCAGACAGGTGATCAGTGAAACAGAGGAGAGGGGGTGGACAATAGGATGGAGGGAGCGAAGGAACAGAAAGGGAAAGCAGTTGGGCACAAGGGAACTGTATAGGAGGGTTGTTGGGAAGAGAAAGGGAGAGATGGTGGACCCTAGGGTGGTGGGGAAGGAGGAAGAAATGCTGGATGAAAAGGCAGTTGAGAAAAGGAGAGATGGTGGATCTGGGGATGGTGGGGTCCATTGCTGCAGTTGTAGGGATGGAGACGAAAAAAAGGAAAGATGTCAGACTTCCGGGGGAGGGAAGGGGAGGACAGAGATGGAAGATGAATGGTTAGCACGGAGAAAGAAGAAAATGACAAATGGGCAGGAAACCCTGGCAAGCGAGTTATCAGAAGACAACCAGAGCCTGGGACCAACATGATTTGAATAATGACCAGACAAAAAAAGGTTGAAAAAATAATTTTATTTTTTGTTTTGTGATTACAATATGTCAGATTTGAAATGTGTATCCTGCCAGAGCTGGTGTTAGACAGCAAGTGTGAACTAGGACCTAAAAAAAGAGGAAAATTATTTTTTATTTATTTTGTTTACCTCACAGAGCCGGCGTGGGGTTGGAGAGATTGTAACCCTATACTTCTACTAAGACTAAGGGGTCCTTTTATTAAGGAGCGTGTTTAGCGCATGCTAAATTGGTTAGCGTATCTTAATAAAAGGACTCCTAAGTATCTTAATAAAAAATTCAGCCCGCAACTTAAGATTGCCCAAACATTTCTTAAAACCAGCTACGTTATCCGCTCTTACTACAACCTCTGGCAATGCGTTCCAGAGCTTAACTATTCTCTGAGTGAAAAAAAATTTCCTCCTATTGGTTTTAAAAGTATTTCCCTGTAACTTCCTCACATGTCCCCTAGTCTTTGTTTTGTTTTGATTATTTAATTTTTAATGATACAAGCAATAATGCTTTACAGAAATTTTGGTAACAAAAAACATAATCCCAACCCATTTAACAGTTGGAGTTTAAATTTAAATCAAAGGAAACAATTCTCAATTCTATATAGCCCTGCTCACTTTTATCCACATGTTTATTCACACCTTCAGAGAAGTCAAGCAAATTCATATGCAAATATTTTTTAATCTTTTTTTACTGATTGCTAAATAGGTAATCTGTATTCTGAAGTTTCATTTCTAGCAGTTGCTGTGGTGGCTTGATTAAGGAAACTATCTGCTCTATTACACAGGCCCTCTTCGCTTTGTCTTCAATGCTGCGACATTTTCCCTATGCTCAGCAACAATTCCTCAAACATGGAGGCCTTCAAATACTAAGAAGCTTCTTCCGAGAAAAAGGAACAGAGGTTCTCTGTATCCGTGTGGTGACACTTCTCTATGACATGATTATAGAAAAGGTAACAACTATTTTTACGATACCATGTTATATCAGTCAGAGAAGGTGGTGTAATCTGTAGCATTAAGTTTGTAAATGTTTATTTATTGAAAGCTTCTATACTGCTTCTAATGACTGGGTAAGTCAATTCAGAGTGGTTTACATGAGCTTCTGCAAAGGTGTGTTCCATTACATGTACAGTATATAATGTATTGATTATCTAATATAATAAAACGCTAAGCGCGCATGCGCACTCTACCACCGTGGTGCCTGATCTGTAGTTCCGTGGTCGGCAGAGTGCGCATGCGCGCATACAAGGGTCCCTCACTCCGTTAAACTGGCCGGCAGCGCTGGACTCCCTGCTCCTCACCTCTCAAGCTGCAGTGTCGGCTCCTCTCACGAGCCTGCATCAGCGTCGGAGAAGGCTTCCGACGCTGGCGGGGATCGTGAGAGGAGCCGCTGCAGGCACTTTCAAACTTAACAAAAAAACCTTCGGCTGCAGCAGGCCAGCCCGCGGGAAGGGAAGGGGGGGCCGAAAAAGAACAGGACGCAGGCTACACTGCGGGAAGGGGGAGGGGCCGAATGGAGCAGGCCAGATCGTTAACAAGTGAGGGGCCGAACGGAGCAGGACAGCTGCCGGTAAGAGAAGGGAATGGGGGTGGGGTAAGATGCTGCTACTGCTTCACAGGGACCTGGAGGGGAAGGGAAATACTGCTTCTGCAAAGGAAAGTGGGTGGGGAAGAAGAGAATGGGGGTGTGGGGGAAAATGCTGCTACTACTTCACAGGGACATGGAGGGGAAGGGAAATACCGCTGCTGCTTCTGCAAAGAAAAGTGGGGGGGGAAGGAGGGAAATGCTGTTGCTGCTGCACAGGGAAATGGGGTGAACATGCTGCTGCATAGGGAAAAGGAGGGAAATAATGACAGATAGACAGTGGGAGGGAGGGAGACAGAAAGAAAGGAAGAAAGACACAGGGGCAGGGAGAGAGACAGTCACAGCGGGAGGGAGAGAGACAGAAAGACAGACAGACATAGGGGCAGGGAGAGAGACAGAAAGAAATACAGACCGACAAAGGAGGTCAGACAGAAATAAAGACAGACAGGGGACCAGAGAGACAGACACAAAGAAAGACAGATAGACAAGGTGCCAGGGAGAGAGAGAGAAAAATAGCAGGAGGGAGAGAGACAGAAAGAAAGGAAGAAAGAGACAGGAGCAGGGAGAGAGACATAAATAAAGACAGACAGGCATATATTCTAGCACCTGTTCATGTAATGGGCTTAAACACTAGTGGTTTAATAATGTCTGTATTGAAACTATCCCAGGAAACGCAAACTCTGTATTGAAACACCTTTACAGAAGCTCATAAAAACAGCTCTGAATTGACTCCCCCAGCGTACAATGAATAATAAAACAATAAACACGAGCTTCTGCAAAGGTGTTGTTATGCAGAGTTAGAGTGTTTCTGTGATGGTTTTCAGTATTGCACTCACTTTTGGTTTTGGTGTATTTAGGCATCATGATGTGATGCATTTACATATCATTTGCAATTAGTCTTTTTGATTGAGTATACAGTATTTACACACTATCCTATGCATTTGCATTGTTACACTATTGTATATTTATATTAAGTTTACACACATCCTATGTAATTCTAGCAATGTTCAGGATTACACTTAGCCATTCTGACTTAATTTACTATATGTACACTGTCCTACTAGGTTAACCATTTCAACTAAATGTATTTACATGCATCCTAATTAGCTGTAGTAACTATATTATATTATATTTCCCTCTATGTTTCTCCCTCCTCCTCACAGCTACAGCGTGCATGAAGCTGCGTGCAGCGGCTCTTCACGCGTTCTGCGCCTGAGCAAGAAGCTTTCTTTCTGATGTTGCAACATCAGAGGGAATGCTTCTGGATGAGGTGTGGGAGACGCTGCACGCGACTTCATGCACACTGCGGCTGTGAGGAGGAGGAAGCCAGCCATAAGATAACACCGGGGGCTTCAGACCGCATAAAACAGACAGGCGGGCCTTGAGTTTGACACCTGTGCTCTAACCCAGTACAGTTTGCCATAAGCGGTTTTTGACAATGCATTGGATCTGTGTTGGAATGTCTAGGCTTGGGTATAGCCGTACTCCTAGGTTTCTCACTCCATTTTTGGAAGATTCTATGGTATTGCCATTTAGTGTTAGTTGGAAACAGGCACTGTTTCATCCCCGTTTATTTATGAGGTAGTGTTTTGTCATTTCTTCTTAGCTGCTAGTCCATTTGCTTGAAACCATCCAAATATTTTCTCTAGTCCTATCTTGATCGTCTGTTTTGTATTCTCATCCTGTTTCTTCAGTGGGATGATCAATTGTACATTATCTGCGTAAATGTAGCATTTCCACCCCAGTTTTCTGATGAATTTTCTCAGAGGTTGGAGGAAGATGTTGAACAGCAAGGGTAACATGGTAGATCCCTGTGGTACTCCTATGTCTGTTTCTTTCCAGTTTCTGGTATCCCCCTGCCATTGTACTCTCGTTAGTCTTTTTGATAGAAATACAGTACTCCTCCAAAATTCATAGGGGATCCGTTCCAGGAACACCCACAAATTTTGAAAAACCGCAATTACGGTTTAGTAGCAGATCAAAGGGAGGGCAGCTGTGGAGCTGGCGGGTGCTGAAAATCGGGTGTGGGATCATGCTTAGTATTTTCCGACCGCCTCTTCTTGGTATTAAAGTCATGGTTACACCAATCAGGAGCTGCTTAGCCAGAGTCACAAGGAGCTGCAATAGGAATGAAATCCAGTTCCCCAGATTCTCAGGTTACTGCACTAACCACTAAGCTTCTCCTCCACTCAATATTGTCTATCTGTCTATCCATAAGCATATTTGTTCATGAGTGTGACCACTACAACTCTCTTCATGACTCCCACCAACAGTACACAGACTTACACCCATACTCGCCACACCCAACTACAAACACACATCCACTATAATACACCCACCACAATACACCCAAAACAGTATGACCAATGATTGCCAGACTTCTATGTACAGTCTGTGTTCCAAAATTGGCAGGGAGAGAGAAAGATTAAGTATACCAGTGTTTAATCATGAATATGTGGAACCTGTATAAAGTGCCAGATTGAACGCTGGCTACCTTGTTGGGTAGACTGAATGTACGCTGCAGGTCTTTATCTGCCGACAGTTACTATGTTTCATACAACACATACCCATTGCAACACATCCAACATTTCATCCACAACATACATACAAATTCATATAACTTTATTGGTATGACAATTCCACATGTGTTACCAAAGTAATACATGTGGAGGGGCATAATCAAAAGATATGTCTAGGTCCATAATGGGCCTAAGTCACTAGTCGCCCAAAGTTGGATATGAAAAAAGTCCATTTTTGAAAAATACGTCCAAAATTTTTTTTCCAAAAATCGTGCAACTACATCCAGCCATCGGATCATCCAGACTACTAAATTGTCTATCTTTATACCCCATTTTTGACCAAAAATTTGTCCAAGTCAAAAACGCCTAGAAAAAGACTTTTTGGACATGGGCGGGGTCAGCAAAGTGATTGCACCAGAGTAGTGGGGTACCTTACAGGTCACTGATGTGAACATCACAGAAAGGGTGCCATATACACATCTCACCATAAAAACCTTATAAGTCATGGTGAGCCCCCTAAAACATCCACTAGAACCTACTAGACCCACCTGTATACCACCCTTATGGCTCCAGGTGCCACTTATATGGCAGTACATGTTTCACCATGCATGCAGTGGTTACAGTGGCTTATGGGCCTGGGTCCTCCTCTCCATGGTTTATTAGCCCACCCATCCACCCACCCCCAGACCACTTAAGCCATCTCTGTGCAACTCTACTAGGCTTTCTTATGCCAGACTGCCAGGTGCTGATGTTCTGGAGGCAGATATGTGACATTTTTATTACAAATTTTATGGCGGTTGGGGGGGTGTCAGTGATCACTGGGGGAGTGTGTAGGGGTCTGTACTTTGTCCCTGTAGTGGTTATCTGATTCCTTTATATATCTTCTTGTGACTTAGTCGTACTGCATGTATAACCTAAAGTTTAACAACACTGCCTAGACGGAACTTGGATGTTGTGACTTAGGCCATCTAAAACCAGGTCTAAGTCTAGGACGGCCCACGGCCCACCCAAATCCCACCCTCATCACTCCTCCTAAAACACCCCTTTTAGCTCTGGGCGTACTGCAGCACTGTGAAGGCCTAAGTCGTTTTTAGAAACGTCTAAAACCCGGTTCAATTATCGGCACTTGGACGACTTGTCTCACTGATCATCTAAGTGCCGATTTAGGCTGGTTTTTAGACGTATTTCCGTTTCGATTAGGAGCCCCTTACTGTTTGATAGAAAAAGGAGAACAGGAGATAATTTATAAAGTAGTAACAGCGAGATAAATCTATATACTGGATCCCTTTGTATTTAACAATTGTCTTCTTCGCTCTTTGCAAAATCTGGCATTCTTTCTCTTTCCCCCGGCCAGAGGATGCATGTTTAAGAAATTTCAGGGTAGATTGCTTTCTTACCAGGCACCAGGACTCAGAAATTCATGGCTTTTTTAATTAAATTCTACATCTTATCTCCAGTTTAGAAAACTGCTTACAACCTACTTGTTTAAGACATTTTTAGATGTATAGAATTTAAATATTCATTTAGGATTGTCGCTTTATTAATTATACGAGTTATACAATTTCTTTTGCATTGAACTGCAAGGTATTGTGAGATAGAAATAAAATGTTATAACAAAAATAATTCCTAGGTTCTTGTCCTGGTCTGCATTGTCCCTGGTCAGATTTCTTTTCCGGATGAAAGATACAAAGGCCTGGACTCAGTAAATGGCACCGGAAAAATCAGCCCAGAACACTGTTCTATAAAATGCTAACCAACTGAATGTTCTTCAACAACAAATTCCAGAATTAATTGCACCTTGTGTGAAGAAATATTTTCTCTAATTTGCTTTAAATCTACTACTCAGTAGCTTTATCACATGCCCCCTAGTTCTAGTATTTTTAGAAAGAGTAAACAAGTGATTCACATCTACCCTTTCCTCTCCACTCAGTATTTTATAGACCTCTTATCATAGCACCCCTGAGCCGTCTCTTCTCCAGGCTGAAGAGCCCTAGCCGCTTTAGCCTTTCCTCAAAGGGCAGTCATCCCATCCCTTTTATCATTTTTGTTGGCCTTCTCTGTACTTTTTTCTAATTTCGCTATATCTTTTTTGAGATATGGCAACCAGAATTGTACACAGAGCGATACAAGGGCATTCTAACATTTTCATCTTTGTTTTCCATTCCTTTCCTGATAATTCCTAACATTCTTCGCTTCTTCCATATTTGCATGTTCGACATTCATGGTTTTCATTTTGCTGAGTCTGCCCCCCAAATGATGCCATCCTGGAATGTGAATAAAAAAGTTCAGTGCTTTTTGTCAACATGGTGGGGGTAAACTGCAGCATTTCGGGAGTGCAGAGAGACAAGTTCACCGAGACCAGCAGCACTATCAGGAGCCCCTCTCCAGCAGGGCACCTGATCACAGTTCCACCGCATGTAGATCTTCATATTAATATTGAAGAGTGTCAGCTCAGGAGTGGCGTGTGAGCACCGCTCCGCCTCTCCCACGATCTAACAGGGAGAAAAGATTTAATCTCCTCTCCCTGCTGGTAATGGGGAGGAGGTCAACCTGGCTCGACCGACCTGCATGCCGGTCCGATGTAGTCCCTCTGTGGCAGCGTGGGCTGGCTCCTGCCTTCATCTGCCCTCAGCACGCCGTTGTTGCAGCTTGAATTCAACGGAGCTGGTCCTATGCTGGTTCGGGAGGGGGCGAAGCAGTGCTCCCACACTCCTCTCCGCTAGTGGCTGGACATAAACACAAGGAGACGAAAGCCAGAACTCTCCCATCCACCACGAAAAGAAACAGGACCCAATTCTTCAACTCTTAACCGCCACCATAGAACCATTCAGGCATCAGGCAACGGCTCCCTCAGCTGCCAGATCAGAGCAACTGTCAAACTGGAAATCAGTAGGTGAGCTCATAAGAAGCACCAACGAGACTGGAAGTCCCAAATGAAAACAGCAGAGACAGAACAAAAAACCAACAAAAAAGAAATTTAAAAGAAAAATCAACAAAGGCAAAATAAAACAAAAACAAAAGCAGGACAAAGGAGACAGCACAGAAGATGACCTAACTGGCCGCCATCTTGTTGGAATATTCAATTCCATCTCTATCTCTACCTCTGTCTTTTATATTCCAGCAGAGGGGCTGGAATCGCTATGGGTCAAATTGCCGGGAAACAAGGGTGCAGGCATAAAGCTGGGGCTGTACTATCGCCCACCTGGTACGCCAGAAGGAGTCGGACACGACTTGGAAGCTGAACTGAGACAGGAATGCAGGACTGGAAGTGTAACAGTGATGGGGGAATTCAACTACCCGGGGATAAACTGGAGTACGGGTCACTCCAACTGCACTAGGGAAACAGGATTTGTAGAAGCTGTGAGGGACTGCTTCATGGAGCAACTAGTCATGGAACCAACGCTTGGGAGTGCTACTCTTGACCTCATCCTAAACGGATTAGGGGGGCCTGCAAGAGGGGTAGAAGTGGGAGGACCACTAGGCAACAGCGACCACAACGCGATCAGATTCACATTAGAAAGGGGGACACCCATAGTAAGGAGGACCGCAACAACTGCGCTCAACTTCAGGAAAGGGAACTATGTTGCTATGAGGGAAATGGTGGGGAGGAAGCTCAGAAACATCTTTAAGATGGAGACTGTAGGAAGCGCCTGGACCCTATTCAGGGACACCCTGCAGGAAGCACAAAGAATGCACGTCCCCAGTTTCAGGAAAGGCTGCAAGAACAAGCGGTCTGAGGACCCGGTTTGGATGTCAACTGAAGCAAAGAGGGCAATAAATGACAAAAAAGTATCCTTCCGGAGATGGAAAAAGGACCCAACGGAGGAAAATCTCCAGACGCACAGGAAATGCCAAAAGGAATGCCATCGAGAGGTTAGAAAAGCAAAAGGGAAATACGAAGAGGGGCTGGCCAGGGAGGCGAAAAACTTCAAAGCATTCTTCAGTTACATAAAGGGGAAGCGACCAGTGAGAGAGGAGGTGGGGCCGTTGGACGATGGGGATAGGAAGAGAGTGATAAAGGAGGATAAAGAGGTAGCTGAGAGGTTGAACACATTCTTCTCGTCGGTCTTCACGAGAGAAGACACATCTAATATACCGGACTCAGAGGAGCTCATGAGTGGGGAACAGGCCGAAAAATTGGAACACATAGAGGTAAGTAAGGAGGATGTCCTCAAACAGATAGACAGGTTAAAATGCGGCAAATCACCGGGCCCGGACGGGATCCACCCAAGGGTTCTGAACGAACTAAGACAAGAAATAGCGGGCACAATCCAGCATGTTTGCAACCTATCCTTGAAAACTGGAGAGGTACCAGAGGACTGGAAATTGGCGAATGTCACACCTATCTTCAAGAAGGGATCGAGGGGTGACCCCGGGAACTACAGGCCAGTGAGCCTGACTTCAATTATAGGGAAGATGGTGGAAGCTATGATCAAGGACGGCATTTGCGAGCACATCGAGAAGAATGGTCTACTGAGAACAAGCCAGCACGGATTCTGTAAGGGAAGGTCGTGCCTAACGAACCTTCTGTACTTCTTTGAGGGAATAAGCAGTCGGGTGGACAATGGTGAACCCATAGACATCATCTACCTCGATTTTCAAAAGGCTTTCGACAAGGTGCCACATGAAAGGCTGCTTAGGAAGCTGTGGAACCACGGGGTGGGAGGGGATGTGCACAGATGGATCAAGCACTGGTTGTCGGGTAGACTGCAGAGGGTCGGAGTAAAGGGCCAATATTCTGACTGGTGGGGAGTCACGAGCGGTGTGCCACAGGGATCGGTGCTGGGGCCGTTACTCTTCAACATATTTATCAATGATCTGGAAAAGGAGGCAAAGTGCGAGGTTATAAAATTTGCAGACGATACCAAACTGTGCGGCAGAGTTAGGTCCAGGGAGGAATGTGAGGACCTGCAAAGGGACCTGGACAAGCTGGAAGACTGGGCAAACAAATGGCAAATGCGCTTTAACGTGGAAAAATGCAAGGTCATGCATATAGGGAAAAAGAACCCGTTGTTCAACTACAAATTGGGGGGGGGGGCATTGTTGGGAGACAGCAGACTTGAGAGAGACTTGGGTGTGCTGGTGGATGCATCACTGAAGCCATCTGCACAGTGCGCAGCAGCCTCGAAAAAAGCCAACAGGATGCTGGGCATCATAAAGAGGGGCATAACAACCAGGACACGGGAAGTCATCATGCCATTGTATCGAGCGATGGTGCGTCCACATCTGGAATATTGCGTTCAGTATTGGTCGCCGTACCTCAAGAAGGACATGGCGGTACTTGAGAGAGTCCAAAGGAGAGCAACGAAACTGGTAAGAGGGCTGGAACACTGCCCATACGCTGAGAGGTTGGATAGGCTGGGGCTCTTCTCTCTGGAAAAAAGGAGGCTCAGGGGAGATATGATAGAGACCTTCAAGATCATGAGGGGCATAGAGAGGGTGGATAGGGACAGATTCTTCAGACTGAAGGGGACAACAGGTACGAGGGGGCATTCAGAGAAACTGAAGGGAGATAGGTTCAAAACAAATGTAAGGAAGTTTTTTTTTCACCGAAAGGGTTGTGGACACTTGGAATGCGCTACCGGAGGAAGTGATCAGGCAGAGTACGGTACAGGGATTCAAACAGGGATTGGACGGATTCCTGAGGGATAAAGGGATCGTGGGATACTGAGAGAGGTATCCAGGTAAAAAGTATAGAAACCCAACCAGGTCGTGCATGTGCAAGACCAGAGGGTTAGGACTTCGATGGGAAGATAGGACTTAAATGGGAAACCAAGGTGGCAAGGGGGCCCCTTCTGGTGATTCAGACAGGTCGTGACCTGTTTGGGCCGCCGCGGGAGCGGACTGCTGGGCAGGATGGACCTATGGTCTGACCCGGCGGAGGCACTGCTTATGTTCTTATGTACTTTTCATAAATTGTTTCTTCAGGTACTTTAGTTAGATTGTGAGCCTTTGGGACAGTTAGGGAATTTCCAAGTAGCTATCTTATTTATTTTTATTTATTGTATCTTTTAATGCATCATTTTTGTAAACCACTTAGAAACCTCACGGTTATTAGCGGTATATAAGAATTAAATTAAATTACTTGCTTCAGCTTGGTTGGGCAAACTAAAGGAGGTGGGAAAGCTTGTGTGCCTAATTAATCCTGCTGCTGTTGCTGGGGATGCAGAAAGAAAAGTTTAGCAACCGCCATCTTTGGAGAAGTGTGTAAATGTGAATTTTGTTGCAGCTACACCAGAGATACACACTACCCATATCTGGAATTGCCTCTCATTCAGGAACAGATCAGGTCTCCCTCTATATTTGCAGTATGGCTACAAAGCATAAGGCTCCTAGTGCTACTGAAAGTGCTCCTAAGAGGGGGGAAAAAGTGAAGACCTTACCAGAAAAGGTTGAATTATTGGATATGCTTCGTAGAGTAAAGTCAGCCTTTGCTATTGCTTGGCATTATAGTATTAATGAATCTACCATTAGGTACATAAAGAAGAAGGAAAAGCCAATACATGAAGCTGTTGCTACCAGCGGGTGTGAAGACATTACATGTTGTGCGAGATAGTTCTCTCTCTTGTGTGGAAACTGCAACATTTATTTGGGTGCAGGATTGCTATAAGAAGAGAATTCCTGTAGACTCTTGTGTTGATAAGGGAAAGAAGGAAAGAGAAGGTGAATGGTCGCAATCTACGTGCTTTCAGGCCAGTAAAAGGTGGTTTGATAAATTCCAGCACAGGTATGGCCTACATAATGTGAAAGTGACAGGAGAAGAAGCATCTGCCAACCAAGAGGCAGGTAGAGAGTTCACTGTCACCTTTAAGGAAATTATTGAAGGGATAGGAACCTGAGCAGGCCAACGAAACCGCTCTATTTTGGAAGAGAATGTCACAGTAGACTTCCATTAGCAAAGAGAATAAACAAGCACCAGGCTTTAAGGCTGCAAGGGATAGACTAACCATGCTGCTTTGTGCAAATGCAATAGGCCATATGATAAAGCCTACACTGATTTATAAAGCCACGGATCCCTGAGCCTTGAAGGGAAAAGATAAGTTCCAACTGCCTGTTTACTGGATGCAGAGCAAGAAGGCTTGGACAACGAGAGCACTGTACCGTGAGTCGTTTCATCAGTGTTTATGCCTGAAGTAAGAAAATACGTTGCCAGTAAGGGAAAGGAATTCAAGGTTCTGCTGCTATTGGACAATGACCCTGGACACCCAGAACCACATGAGTTCCACACTGAGGGTATTGAGGTCGTCTACATGTCCCCCAACATACATCTCTCATCCAGCCTCTTGACCAGGGGTAATAAGAACATTCAAGGCATACTACATACGGTATTCAACGGAGAGGATTGTCCATGCAATGGAAGAAGACACCAATGTGGAGAACATCATGAAAAGAAGAAGTTCACTATCACCGATGCCATCAACATTATTGAAAGAGCGCTGAAAGCTATCAAGCCAGAGACAGTGAACTTGTGCTGGAAGAATCTTTGGCCTGAATATGTGACCAGAAAACTAAAGGTTAAAAAATAATTTTATTTCCTATTTTGTGATTACAATATGTCAGATTTGAAATGTGTATCCTGCCAGAGCTGGTGTTAGACAGCAAGCTTGAGCTAGGACCTAACAGAGAGAGGAAAATACTTTTTTGTTTGTTTTGTTTATACCACAGCACTGGCATAGGGTTGGAAAGGGCAAAAGTAGGTGGGGTGGATGAAGAGTCTACAAAATAAACCCACCAGGGCATTTGAAAAAAATACCCGATTGGACAGGAAAATCAAATCGGAAGATGATTCAGTAGGCCAAATCGAATCGAAAATTTTTTCCCTGAATCAGGCAGCACTAGTCACAGACCCCTTTAAGAATCTGATGAAAGCTATGGACCCCCTTTCCCAGAAATATTCACATAAACACAACTTTGCATGCAATGAATATAATGTACTTTATTTATCGAGATTTGATTGTCTTATGCATATATGACATACACAAAATATTATTAAACTTTAAAGTAAACAATCTAGAAAAAAACATTCCTTTTTTTTATGCAAAAAATAATGGGCACTCATTATAATTATGAAATACAATCCTCTTGTGCAAATTAAAAGCGATTTACTAGTACTACATCTGCTCTCTCATTATCTGCAAGAAAAAGCAACAGTACTGAGCTGTCTTGTGAATATAAATGTTAATTTTTATCTGACCCTCACGGACCCCCTGAAACCCATCCATTGATCCCAAGTTAAGAACCCCTGCCCTAGATTAACATCTCTTTTGCACACCCATCCAGCATCTCTGTCATACTCCCCTGCCACCCCTGTTCCAGTATCTCTCCTTTTTTCTTCCCTCACTCCCTCATTTCTGGGCCTATTATTTCTTCCTCCAGTCTCCTTTCTCCACTTCCAGTGCAGCATTATCCGAGGACAAGCAGGTAGCATATTCTCACATATGGGGCAAAACTGAACTGTCACTTTCAAAATGAAAAAAATCTCAAACTCGCCACACTGCGCATGCATGAGTTCCTCCCTACCCCCGGCTGCCAGCTTGCGGGACCATAAGTTTTTTGTTTTCTGCAGAGCGAAGACGCTCTTAGAGGTCCTCTAAGTGTGCCTTTTTAATATGTATATTTAATGTGTACATTGTATGCATACTTTGTGTATCTTCCTGTCTTCTAGTCATAATTTTTTATTTCTTCTTATCCCTTTCATTTGATACCAAAATTTTCTATTTTTGACTAAGATTTATTTTTAGGCCTTCCAGCCCTTTTTATAGTCTATTCTATAGCTGGGAGCCACAAAAGAGTGTACACGTTAATAGAACTGGAACAGATGATTCTTTATTCACTAAAAGACCCGACACTGCCAGTGTTTCGGCTCTTGGCCTGCATCAGGGGGTCTCTTAAGATGTCTGTCATACAAATTCTTTACAAAAGTAGCTTTGATGTTAATTTGCACTGTTTACCATGATCGGCACTCAAGTACCATGAAATACTGGAGAGCATAGCCAGTATTTCTCAACCTTCACTTCAGACTCTACCTATCAGGGTACTCATAAGAATAGCCTTAATGGATCAGACCGATGGTCCATCTAGCCCACTATCCCATCTTCAGGGTGGCCAATCCAGGTCACAGGTCCTGGCAAAAACCCCAAATAGTAGCAACATTTCATGCTACTGATCCAGGGCAAGCAGTGGCTTCCTCCATGTCTGACATCCATTATCATCAACTCTGGACCCTTACAACTTCACATCACTGTGTCCTTCAAGTGGTGAGTCAGAGGTATGCCCTTCGATTGCAGGAAAGACCCCTGAATCATCCTCCAAGATAGTCTCTTTTCAACTCCCCGCAAAAGACCCTCTACCAGGAGCTCTCAGCCCTCCTCCATCTCAATGCCATAGAAGAAGTTCCCTTGCAGGAAGTCTCCATCCAATTTTGGACTTCCGTGCCCTCAATAAATACTTGGTGAAGGAGAAATTTTATATGGGTTCTCTGGAAACCTTATTGTTTTTAA
Organism: Geotrypetes seraphini; assembly: GCF_902459505.1. Classification (NCBI taxonomy): domain Eukaryota; kingdom Metazoa; phylum Chordata; class Amphibia; order Gymnophiona; family Dermophiidae; genus Geotrypetes; species Geotrypetes seraphini. Next base: position 31,461,737 of record NC_047101.1, on the reverse strand, counting down.
TAGAGATGAATGAATAGCTCTGTTTTCTAGACCTCAAGGAAGGCTATACACATATGCCCATCCTCCCAGCCCACAGGAAATATCTTTGTTTTTGACTGAAAGAACAACACTATCAATACAAGGTGCTCCCTTTCAGACTGGCATCACACCTAGAGTTTTCATATAATGTCTTATAGTCATAGCTGCAATCCTTCACTCACACAGTTTCATGTGTTCCCTTACCTAGACAACTGGCTACCTCCAACCAATCTCTCAGGGGCCTGCTATTCCAAGTACCATCGCATCAAAAGATATTGACATCCGATGCTTCTATGCTCGGATGGAGAGCCCATCTCAATGGTCTCCAAACCCAAGACTCCTGGACTCCTCCCAAGAAAGCTCTCCATATCAATCTCCTCAAGCTTCAAGCAATTTGCAGTGCTTTGTGCACATTCCAGAATCATCTCCTCATCCATGTAGTACTTATCTGCACAAATAATCAAATGAACAAACAGGGTCTTACGTGCTCTGCCAAGAAGCAATAAAAATCTGGTCTTGGGCAAATCCTTACAACATTTTCCTCAAAGTAGTTTAGCAGGAAAACAGAATATCTTAGCAGACTCCTGCAGCCGCATGAATGGTCGCTCAGCTTAATCACTTTACATCAGGTCTTCTCAGCTTGAGGAACCCCAGAAGTGGATTTATTTGCTCTATATCTGGTGTAGAAACACAGAAGCAGTAAAATGAAGGCAAATGAAGACCATATGACCCATCTTGTCTGCCTAACCCTTAGAGATCCAATGTACTTGTCCCAAGCTTTCTTTAATTTGGATACGGTTTTTGTCTCCACCACCTCCACCTGAAGGCTGTTCCATGCATTCACCATCCTCCTTTCCATGAAAAAGAATTTTCAGAGGTTACTTTAGAATTTTTCCCCCTTCACCTACATCCATTGCCTCTTCATTCCAGAGTTTCCTTTCAGTGGAAACAGACTCGCCTCATGCACATTTATGCCACCTTAAGTTTATATACCGCATCCTCTCCACGGAAGTGGCACCTAGGCATTTGAATGTCTCTATCGTATCTCCCCTTTTCTGCCTTTCCTCCAATGTATGCTAAGTGTAACCGTAAGTATTGCCGGATACCAAGTTGCTGTTAAAAATTAGACTCTCACCTTGCATTCAGTATAGAATTGCTTCTATTGTGTCTATGGTACTATATGTTTGAAACATAAAAGAAGAATGTTACTGAGTCATTGAATCTGAAGTAATTCAGCTGATAAAGACATTTATCAGGAGATATTCACTTTGTGGCAGTGAGACGATCTGGTATCTTTTACTTTCAGATCACATAGCGTCTGCCCAGCTTCCCAGTTAGAAAAGCTCTATTAACCTCTTTTTTTTGGCTCTTCAATGGAAATGACTTGTGAAGTTTGTATTCTGTTAATCCTCTGTAGGGCATCACTGGGTAATGGACTGGTAATTTTCTGATCAGGGTATCACAGTCCAAGTGGAACGGTCTCTTAACACTCAGGAACTGAGGAACTAACAAAATGATTCAAACTTGAAGACTAACTTGATTTTCCCAGGAGAAATGCATCATCTAAAGTGTAGTGATAATATGTATTATTTACCAAGTTTTCAAGTTTATTCAACTTTTATTATCCCACACCAAGGGCAAACCTTATGGGCGGCTTAAAATCTAAAACGTCAGGGGAAAGAGCCAGGGTTTGTATAAGGGAGAAAAAGAAAATGACAAGAAAGTGAGGGCAGGGGGCAAGCTACAATTTTGAAAGGATACACCACACTGTTCAAGATTAACATGGAAGCTAGCAAAAGCATCTCCTTTTCCTTTAAACAATTATGGTAGTAAGGCTATTCTTTTCTTTGTCCTGATAAAATTAGATCTGGAAGGTATTTTTGTAGCTTTCCTGAACCTTTTGGAGCAGTCACGTATGAAATGGAGTCACAAAGAATTTAGGGGTCCTTTTGATAAGTGGCCTTAGCATGTCCTTGTATGGGTCTTTCCCATGCACTAAAGCCATTTTTACCACAGCTGTAAAATGGCCACTTTTCTGGGGGTTTTTGCACTAACGCAGGCCATTATCAGAGCACAGTCATTTTTAAAATTTACCTAGTGAGCACTTATCGTCACCTATTTTATAGGTTGTAAGGGCTCACGCAGTATCCTTGTGCTAACCAGATAGCATGAATTAATAATGTAGATGCACTACGATAATTGGTTAGCACAGGAATGCTCACTCTCTGCCCATGACATGTCGCCTCAAAAAAAATTAGAAATATATTGTAATGCATGGTTAGCACATGCACGTTTCAGATTTACCACCGGAGGCCTGGGTGCATCCCACAGTACTCTAGTTTTAGCTGCATTAGGCACGTTTCCAAGTTAATTTATAATTTGATATACCGTCTATCAGGAAAATGGCTAAACGGTTTATAATAAGAATTATAAAAGTAAATATGGTAAAACAAAAATGACTAAATTAAAACAAGATTATGTAATGTCAAATAAAACGGGGGTTAGAAACGAACAAGAGTAGACATTGGCAGAGGGAAGGAACACTGGGGAGAAATAAAACTAAAGTGATGAAGGGAGGATGGTAGAGCACAAGAGGAAGAGGATTGCTTCTTAGGAAGCATTTGTTGTTCGCTGCTAATGTGTTTGGAAAAGAGGAGAGATCTCAGGTGTTGTAGGCATCCTTGAAGAGAAAGGTTTTGACTTTGGAATGGGATTTTGCCAGAGAAGATTCTAGCTTGATATCTAGTGGTAATGCGTTCCAAAGCAAGGGAGCGGTAAACGAGAAGATGGCCTTTCGGGTGGTACCAGACAATAGTTAGCAGGCAGAGGGAATTGCTAATAAATTCTGTTATTGGATCATAGTGTTCTGGTGGAAGACTAAGGAATCAAATGTTTATCGATGAATGCAGGTATGTGTGTGTATTTGGTTTTGTAAGTAGAAGTATTTTAAAGGTGATGGCGGTGTGTTATGGGTAACCAATGCGCATCACGAAGGACCTTTAGTTAAGTTTCTAAATTGCTGCATTTGAAAATTTACTAGGGCCAAGTTCCTTCATTTGAGTCCTTACTTTCATTAGTAACATAGTAAATGACAGCAGATAAAGACCTGAATGGTCCATCCAGTCTGCCCAATAGGTACATGCATTACAAAACCACAATTAAGTCTTTGTTCATCGATATTTCTGGATCATAGACCATAGAAGTTTGCCCAGTAATGTGCTTAGGTTCCAGCTACTGGAGTTGCCATCGAATCTTATTCCAGTCTGTCTAAACCAGGGATCTCAAAGTCCCTCCTTGAGGGCCGCAATCCAGTCGGGTTTTCAGGATTTCCCCAATGAATATGGAGTTCCCATCAAAGCTCTTCCCAGCCCATCCTAAGCCGAATAGCCATACAAACATTGCAAGTCTGCCCAGTACCGGCCTTAGTTCTTCAGTACAGGCCTTAGTTCTTAAATATATACCCTTCATTTTCTGATTAGAGATCCTCTGTGTTCAACCCATGCTTTTAAAAATTCTATCACCATCTTCTTCTCCACTGCTCAGGAGGGCATTCCGGGCATCAGCTACCCTCTCTGTGAAAAAGAATTTCCTAATATTACTTCTAAGTCTACTACCTTGCAACCTCAATTTATGACCTCTCGATTTACCATTTTTCCTTCTCTGGAAAAGATTTGGTTCTGTATTAATACCTTTTAAGTAATTATTTATTTTAAAAATTTATATACCGTTTAAAACTAAGCGGTTTACATAATTTACATACATAATTACATTACATTAGTGATTTCTATTCCGCCATTACCTTGCGCTTCAAGGCAGATTACATATGAATTGTCAGGACATTTAGAAGTACATAAGGAGTGGTCTGGACATTTTCTAAGTTGCTAAGGATTGGAGAGTACTGCAGGTGATGTTTGAGGTAGATCTAGTTGTGTTAGTTTGGTTTTATGTGTTTTTTGAATAGTAGGGTTTTTGTTTCTTTTTTGAAGGTTTTGTAGTCTGTGGTCAAGATCAGTAGATTGGAGAGTTGGTGGTCCAGTTTTGCTGCTCGAGTGGCTAGGAGGTTGTCGTACAGTTTTTTTTTGTTTGACGTTTTTGGTTGAAGGATGCGTGGATTCTCCTGTGTCTGGTTGAGGTGGATTTATTTAGTCGGTTGTTCCAGTAGGCTGGGTTGTCTCCGTTTATGGCTTTAAATAGTAGGCAGTAGAATTTGAAGAGTACTCCTGCTTGTATTGGGAGCCAGTGTGAGTGGTTGTATGCCTCTGTAATGTGGTCGTATTTCTTCAGCGAGTAGATAAGTCTTAGGGCTTTTGTACTGTTTGTAGTTGTTTTATCATGGTTGTTGGGCAAGGGAGATATAGTATGTTGCAGTAGTCCATTAGACCTAGGGCTAGGGATTTTTTCAAAGAATTTTCGAACTTGCCTTAGGTTTCTCTTGACTGCAAATTATTGTTTTGTTGATTTGTGGCTGCATGGTGCATCTTCTCTCTATCAGCACTCCCATGAGTTTTAAAGTGGGTCGGATGGGGTATGAGATTGAGTTTATTACTAGGTTTGTTACCATTGGGGTTTTGCTATTTTCGAGGATGAAGTTTGTTTTGTTAGGATTTAGTTTCAGTTTGTGTTCTTTCATCCATGTTGCTACTGTATCAAGTGTTTTGTATATTGTGCCTGCCATGGAGGGCACTGGTTGGTCGAAAGGAAGTAGAATGGTGATGTCATCTGCATAGCTGTAGGAGGTGAGTCCTAGTTTGTCTAGGCAAGAGCTGAGGGAAGCAATGTGTAGGTTAAAGAGTGTGGGAGATAGTGGTGATCCTTGGGGTACGCCACAGAGATTAGACCACGGTTCTGATTTTTCTTTGTTTGTTTTAACTCTATGTTCTGGATTGTAAAAATCCTTTAAACCATGATAGTACCTTGCCAGTTATAAAATTGCCATGTGATAAAATAAACATGCAAACAATCCTCAGAAAGATATAATTTGGATACTTAATCAATTTTACTAGAAATAGCTAGAAAAACTGCGTCTTAAGTAATTTTCTAAACCTGCCCTTTTCACAGCAATTTCGTATCTGACCCACCAAGGAGTTCCATATCTTAACTCCTGCACAACAGAAAGTCATTTTACCAGTCTCAACAAGTCTTGAATTCACAGATTTCCTCAGTAAAGCTGAATTCACAGATGTCCTCAGTAAAGCTAAATTCTCAGAACTCAAAGATCTTTTTGGTGTATAGCTAAATATATTATTTTAAAACAATTCTGGATGTTTCCATACAAGACTTGATGGCAAATCATAACTGCTTTATACTGTACTCTGAAGTAGAGTTGCGCATGAACAGAAATCAAACCCGTCCCCATTAGGAGTCAAATCTGTCCCCGCCCGTCCCTATAAACTTCAGAAGTAGTTATTTCATTTAATTATGCTACTGAATTAAAGGCTCTAATAGAGACCCATTTACAAATAAACAAAGACACTTTAATTTGGAAATATGAATTGAAAAGAATATATACTTTGTAAATGGGTTTCTACCGGAGCCTCTAATGTAAATATAAATACTCAGCTGATGAGGACCCTCAAGCTGTCAGCTGAGGACTTCCTCTGCAGTTAGCCGTGGATCCCTTTTGCCAAGCTTGGCAGGCAGCAGTAGCATCCCTGGGTCACAGATGCTGGCATCTCAGTGGCTCATGGATGCTGCCACTGACTGCTACGCTTGGTGGAGGGGAGTTCTGGCTGTCTCTAGAGGAGGTCCTCTGCTGGCGGTGCTTGGGGATCCCACCAGCCACAGCAAGGGTCAGCAAGTACTTTAACACTGTAGAAACAAAACCAGAAATGCTTTTCCTTTTCTTTTGAACACAATACAAAGACATCTGCTATATATATTTCCCAAAACTAACATATTTTAGTCAACAAATTCTGTTTTTTACCTTTGTTGTCTGGAGACTTATTTTTCCATCAAGTTGGTCTCAGTTCTTTTTTCCGCTTTTCCGTCTTCTGTAAATTCTTCTGTTGCTGTCCATTGGTTCCTCCTACCATGGTCCAGCATTTATCCCTCTCTCATCCCCCAGACCATGTGCAGCATCTTTCACCCCTGCCCACCAGCCCTATGCCCAATATTTTTCCTTCTATCACCCCTCTCCAGCAACATGCCACACCTCTCCCTCCATCACTATGCCCAACATTCCTCCCTCTTGCATCCCATTCAATCTGTCCCACTGTTCCCTTTCCATCACAACATTTCTCCCTCTCATCTTTCTCTTCCCTATCATCTGTACCTCACTCCCTCCCTATGACAAAAATTTTCCTTTCTTCCATTCCCCATGTACACATCTCTCTTTCCCTCTCACTAACACACACACGCCCAATTCTCCCTTTCTATTCCCTTCCCTTCCTCTCTCCCAAGTTCATGCCTTCTGTGTTCAAAACGCACTCCCTTCCCCCCTTCTGTGTCCCGCATTTGGGCCCCTCCCATGCCCCAATGCGCTTCCTCTTTGTTGCAACGCGTGTGTGATCTCGCTCCCTCTTTTTCTGCCCCCCCACCCCGGGGTCCACCAGCTCTCCCTTTCTCTTCCCAACTACCCTCCTATCCAGTATCTCTATCCCCTCCATCCCTTGTGTCCAACTTCTCTCCCTTTCTGTTCCTTCCCTCCTTAAATCCCATTGTCCACCATCTCTCTCCCTCTCCTGTTTTCAGAGCCATTATTTCTTCCCCCCCTCTCCTCTTTGCAGTATTCTCCGGTTTCCCCCCTGGCCTCCCGGTCTCACCTTCAGCTAATTAGGGCAGCGTCTCCTCTGAAGGGAATTTTTTCTCTTATGTCCGATTTATGTGGATTTTTGGATCAGATGAGATCCCTGCCCCCTCTTTTAGGTAGTGCCTCTTTCAGCACCATATCCAGCTTGTCTGACCCAAATTCCCCCTTTGCCAGACTTCTAGCACTGGCCACTCCCATATCATGCTGGTCACATGGCTCCTTCTTTTCTGTACCTCAAAGGCAAGACTCGGCTCTTTTGCATCTGAACTCCGATATCCATTAGCCTAGAACCAGCACAGTGACTGGCAGCGAGAGTTCAGATGCACCAGCGATGTTTTTGCAGGCTGCCCTAATTACCGTAGCTGAAGGGCAGCACTATTTCCAGCCGAACTTCTTCGCAGGGCAGTGGGCCCTGCACGCTGCACGTAACTGAGGTGAAGACTTTCCTCCGACGTCAGCTCTGACATCGGGAAAGACTTCCGGGTCAGCTACTGGAGGTGTGTTGAGAGCGCTGAACGCTGCAAAGAAGACTACAACATGGAGGGCAGTTAAAGGTGTGTATCAATCGAGCTCCCTCCAACCCCGTGGGATCCCCCAACGGGATCCCCGTGACCCAGAGGGGAACCTGATGGATCCCCGTCATCCCCGTTCCTGTGCAGCTCTCTACTCTGAAGGTGAATGGAAGCCAATGCAATTTTGGGAGATGTGGTAAAATGTGATCATATTTAGACAATCCCATTATCAATCGTTCTGCTACATTTTGTATAACTTGCAATGCTCTGCATCTTGCTTTTGTTATGCCAAGGTGCAGGGCATTTCAGTAATCAAGTCTTGACAAAACCATAGCCTGAACAACAGTTCGAAAATCATATGGTACTAACATTGGTTTTAATCGGTGTAACAAATGCATTTGTGCAAAGCATGCTTGAATGGTCTTAGTTACTTGCAGCTTCGTTGTTAGGCCAGAATCAAGCCTTACACCTAAAATGGTCAAAGATTCGTGTACCGAGAGATCATCATCGATTACTTTCACCTCTGTAGGCCACTGATAATCTGACTTTCCTACAAACATTATTTGTTTTGTCTACATTTAGTTGCAGACCTTGTTCTCCCATCCACTCAACTTTGCACATGTATACAGTCAATAATTGTTCAACATTCTTATCCCCTCCACCTACTGGGAAGAAAAAAATAATATCGTTTGCATATATTCGATATTCATCTCGTAAGGACCCAAATAAATTGCCTATAGCAGCCATATAAATGTTAAATAATAGGGCAGAGAGCGTCGAGCCCTGTGGCACTCCTGTCCTAGCTGAGTATACTCCTGAAATCTTACTTCCATTCCTCACTTGAAAGGATCATCCTAATAAGTATGTTTTAAACCAATTGAAAACAGCATCGTTCATTCCAAGATTATACAATCTACTCAACAATTTATGGAGATCAACCGAATCAAATGCTCCAGATATAACTAAAGACACAAGACAAAATGTCTTGTGTTGATCCATCCCTAATCGCAGAGTATCAATCAAGGAGATCAAAAGTAATTCTACATTTAAATGTCTGTATCATATCTCCCCTGTCCCTTCTGTCCTCTATAGCACTGGTCCCCAACCTTTTTGACGCCAAGGACCCCTTTTAAAGAAGCAAATATTTCCAGGTACTGGTAGGGGGGGAGGGGGATTCGGGGTGATTTCGTAGGGCAGTTTTATACACAATATACATTACTTTTCTATTATTATTAAGTTATAATATTGTAATAGAAATTCTAGACTTACCATAATGCAGAATCAGTGGGAGCCCTGAGCTTGTTTTCCTGCAACCAGACGATCCCATCTGGGGACGATGGAAGACAGTGACACGCCAGGCTGTGAAAGATCCCCTAGTGCAAGATCTTTCCATCCCACACTACAGAACCCTGCCGACTCTCCCACCTCGAGGCTGACATACCTCTGTTCCTAACAGCAGCGGCAGCAGCAGCACGGAAAAGGCTGCTTTGCTGCCTTCCTCACCGGGTCCTTCTCTCTGCTGCCGCGTCACTGATGCTATCATCAGGTATCTTTCCTTCCCATCCCCCGTGCAGCAGAACCCCGCCAACCCATCCCCCTGCGCAGCACCTTTCCATCTCTCTCTCTGCTTTGCCATGTGATTTACTGTGTACTAGCATGTGTGTATTTTTATGTATGTTACTCTGGAAACTGCTGAGATATTTGGCGGTATAAAAAACTTTTAAATAAATAAAGATTTCTCATATGCTTATGTAAAGACTGGTATTTGAACAATATATTTTAGAGTGATTGTGTCTTGTTTTACTTTATAAAATCTCTAATATTTTATTGCAGGAGTTACTGCAGGACTCTGAAGGCAATAATGAACAAATGAAGGAGAAAATTGAGCAGTATAAGCAGGTGCCCTTGGTGCCGGTGTTGATGGAACAGGGCTGGTGCAAAATCATTTCAGATCTGCTGTTTCTGCCAGAACATGACACCCGAGAAAAAGTCCTAAAAGCTGTAAACCTACTGCTAGCCTTCTGTAAAGAGCAGTACAGAGGAGACCAGAAACTCAATGCCACTTTGACTACTCTCAGAGGGGAATATGAAGAACTTGTGACAGAGGAACAGAAAGCCGAGGAGAAGGACAGCTACTTCAGAGAACTTCTCAGCAGCGTTAATGAGATCCTTCAGAATTTAAAATGAAGGATCCAAAACGAAAGACAGTTTCAAGGATGTTTAGGCATAAATAAATTGTTAATAAGAGCTCAGTAAGCCTCGTCTTTGCAGACTCTGTTTCTTGTGCACTTTCTTTAGATGTCAGAACGACGACGCAAAGCTCAGTAGCTCTGGTGTAGGGAAAAGCCAATGAACCTTGCTCTCTGTGGTAATTTTACTATGTCTTAGAAAATCTGAAGGTAATGAGGGTAAGAAAAGGACAAGCGACATTTCTCAGAGAATACTGAATATTTTGCCATTTTACATTGCTGATCAGAAACACGCTTATAGAAATGAGTATTTCAGTGGAAAATTGTAATGAATGTACTGAACTGTCACTTTTATCCTGACTTGAGATTTAAAACCATTCACAATTATCCTGTTTTGGCCCAGATACAATCACATAGCAAGTCCCAAGAGCTCTGTTTTCTTACAGGGAATAAAATATTGATTTAAATGTAAATCCTTTGATATTTACTGCTAAGCCAGTAAAACCTTTTCTTTATATTACAGATGTGTAAACCTACTTGTACTTTTTTTTTTTTTTTGGTGGGGGGGAAGATTCTATTCTGAGTGTAGATTCACATGCTGTAAACAAGAGAAAAACAAGGATCATAGGAATTAGGCACTGACTTCAGATGTACTGGTACAAATAAACCTCTCAGCTACCCTAGAGAGAAAAATACAGTACTGTATAATTCACACAAGCACAATGAATAATGGCGGACCTTAGGAAATTGGAAGACTGGGCGTCCAAATGGCAGATGAAATTTAATGTGGACAAATGCAAAGTGATGCACATTGGAAGACTAACCTGAATCACAGTTACCGGATGCTAGGGTCCACCTTGGGGGTTAGCGCCCAAGAGAAGGATCTGGGTATCATCGTAGACAATACGATGAAACCTTCTGCTCAATGCGTGGCAGTGGCCAAAAAAGCAAACAGGATGCTGGGAATTATTTAAAAAGGGATGGTTAACAAGACTAAGAATGTAATAATGCCCCTGAATCAATCCATGGTGTGACCTCATCTGGAGTATTGCGTTCAATTATCTCAAGAAAGATATATAGTGGCGCTAGAAAAGGTTCAAAGAAGAGCGACCAAGATGGTAAAGGAGATGGAACTCCTCTTGTATGAGGAGAGACTAAAACGGTTAGGGCTCTTCAGCTTGGAAAAGAGACGGCTGAGGGGAGATATGATTGAAGGCTACAAAATCCTGAGTAGAGTAGAACGGGTACAAGTGAATTGATATTTCACTCTGTCAAAAATTACAAAGACTAGGGGACACTCGATGAAATTACAGGGAAATACTTTTAAAACCAATTGGAGGAAAACATTTTTCACTCAGGGAATAGTTAAGCTCTGGAATGCTTTGCCAGAGGATGTGGTAAGAGCAGATAGTGTAGCTGGTTTAAAAAAAGGCTTGGACAAGTTCCTGGAGGAAAAGGCCATAGTCTGTTATTGAGAAAGGCACAGGGGAAGCCACTGCTTGCCCTGTATCGGTAGCATGGAATATTGCTACACCTTGGGTTTTGGCAAGGTACTAGTGACCTGGCTTGGCCACCGTGAAAGCAGGCTACTGGGCTTGATGGACCATTGGTCTGACCCAATAAGCCTATTCTTATGTTCTTAAATGCAGATATACTCTCTTAAGTGCATAGTCAGGGAACGCCACAACCAGGAGTGCATTTGCGGGTCCTGAAAGCGATGATCATTTTGATCCTGGCAAACCTTGCTGAGTCTGAAGCGAAGCTCAGCACTCTTGGGTAGGGACTTTGATTTATATATTAGTTTTATACAGACAACAACCCTTACAAACGGAACACTAAACAAAGACATGAGTCACATAATGATTACACCTATTCCCAAAGATCAGAAAACCTCTACAGCACTGACATCCAACTACAGACCCATAGCAAGCATGCCCCTCTTCACTAAACTACTAGAAGGATTGGTCAACTTCCAACTAGTAAACTACCTAGACAAATTTAACATCCTCAGTGAACATCAATCAGTTTTCAGGAAAGCATATAGCACAGAAACGGTCATAGCCTCCATACTAAACCACCTCTATGATCTCTTCAGCAAAGGCAAAAGCGCACTGATTCTGCAACTAGACCTTAGCAGTGCGTTTGACCTAGTAGACCACGAAATCATGCTACTGTGCTTTGACGCAATGGGAATTTCGGGAAAGGTAAAGAAATGGTTCCAAGAATTCCTAACAAACAGATCCTACCGAATAGCCAGCAATGGAAATCACTCCAACCCATGGAAAAACCTGTCAGGGGTACCCCAAGGCTCTCCTCTATCACCTACATTATTCAACATCTACATAGCATCCTTAGGTCACCGACTACAAAAATTAAACTTAAAACACTACATATACGCAGAAGATATATCCATCCTAAACCCCTTAAATGACATCTCAACTGAAATTATAGACAACTTCTCGCATACAATGATAGAAATTGAAAAATGGGCCACCAACTTCAAACTGAAATTAAACACAGAGAAAACAAAAGTCTTCTTGGCAAGCCCCAATGACAAAATAACAAGAACATCATTAAAAATAGGGGATGACGGGTGTTGTATGCTGTTACGGGGGGGCGGGGGGGGCGGTGGGAGGGCTGGGAGGGAGGGGGGTGGGATTGTTATCAGAGGGTTTTGCTGTTCTGCAGATTGATTGACTGCACTGTTTTTGTACTGTACTGCTGTGTTGGTGAGTGGTTCTTTGTTATAAATAAACAATTACAAAAAAAATAAAATAAACGACCACGAATACCCGATTTCCAAAACCATAAAAATTCTGGGTATCACACTAGACACGCACTTGACCATGGCTGACCACACAAACTTAACAGTGAAGAAAGGGGAAGACAATAGGAATCTACCACAAAGAGAGGACAAAAGAGACAATACTCAGGAGTTGACAGGCCAGGAAGGGGACAGAATGAAGCATGAAATGCAAGGTAAAATAGAAAGGAAGGGAAAATGCCAAGACTTGAACTGCATGTATACAAATGCAAGGAGCCTAAAGAACAAAATGGGGGAACTAGAAGTCATGGCCAATAAGGAGAAACTAGACATCATAGGGATCACGGAAACATGGTGGAACGAGGAAAACAAATGGGACATAGTACTGCCAGGATACAAACTCTACCGAAAAGACAGGACGTACCAGAAGGGGGGAGGAATAGCACTATACATAAGGGATACCATCCACTCAACCACTGTGGACACAGCAGAGACAAATGCCCAACTGGAGTCATTGTGGATCAAAGTACCAGGAAGCAACGGATCCGAGATAAAGATGGGACTGTTCTACCGTCCACCTGGGCAAACTGAAGCTGAAGATACAGAAATGGTAGCCGAGCTGAGAAGGGAATGCAAGAACCCAAACACCATAGTTATGGGAGATTTCAACTATCCTGGGATAGACTGGTGTCTTGGAAATTCAAAATGTGCAAGGGAAACGGAGTTCCTGGAAGCAGTCCAGGACTGCTTCATGGAACAACTAGTCGAGGCACCAACGAGAGGATCAGCGACTCTGGATCTGATCCTCAATGGGCTGAAAGGCCCCGCGAAGGATGTGGAGATCATAGGACCACTAGGAACCAGTGACCACAACATGATTCAGTTCAAAGTGCAAGTAGGACTACCTATGGGAAAGAGAACCAAGGCAACATCATTTAACTTCAAGAAAGGGAACTATGATGCCATGAGACAAATGGTGAGAAAGAAGCTCAAAAACAGCTCCAAGGAAACTCGGACTGTGGAGCAAGCCTGGTCCCTATTCAAGGACACAGTAAACAAGGCACAAAACCTATATATACCAAGATTTAGGAAAGGTTCCAAGAAGAATCAGACAAAGGACCCTGCATGGATAACCAGTGAAGTAAAGAAAGTGATAGGAGACAAGAAAAAATCATTTCGGAAGTGGAAAAAGGACAAAACTGAAGGAAACTGGAGAGAGCACAGGAAGCAACAAAAAGAATGTCACCAAGTAGTCAGGAAAGCCAAGAAAGAGTATGAGGAGAGACTAGCAAAGGAAGCAAGAAATTTCAAACCATTTTTCAGATATGTGAAAGGGAAACAGCCAGCAAGGGAGGAGGTGGGGCCCCTGGATGAGGGTGACCAGAAGGGAGTGGTGAAAGAGGAAAAAGAGGTGGCTGGTAGTCTAAACAAGTTCTTCTCGTCGGTCTTTACAATAGAGGACACATCCATTGTGCCAGAACCGGAAAAAATCTTCAGGGGAGACCAAGAGGGGAAATTATCATGCATGGAGGTAAGCCTCGAAGACGTTCTCAGGCAGATAGATAGATTAAGAACGGACAAAGCTCCGGGCCCAGACGGGATCCACCCGAGAATACTAAAAGAGCTCAGAGATGAAACAGCAGAGTTACTGCAACATATTTGCAACCTGTCCTTGAGAACAGGGGTAATCCCGGAGGACTGGAAGATAGCGAATGTTACACCGATCTTCAAAAAAGGATCGAGAGGCGACCCGGGAAACTACAGACCGGTGAGCTTAACCTCTGTTCCGGGGAAGATGGTCGAATCAATGATCAGGGAAGGTATCAATGAGCATATAGAAAAAAATAATCTGATGAGATCAAGCCAGCATGGTTTCTGTAAAGGCCGATCATGCCAAACAAATCTACTGCATTTCTTTGAGGGGATAAGTAAGCAATTGGACCAAGGTGACCCAGTAGACATTATATATCTAGATTTCCAAAAAGCCTTCGACAAGGTGCCCCATGAACGCTTACTGAAGAAACTGTGGAGTCACGGGGTGGAAGGGAACGTGTACAGATGGATCAAAAATTGGCTGGCGGACAGGAAACAGAGGGTAGGAGTAAAGGGGCACTACTCTGACTGGATAGGGGTCACAAGTGGTGTTCCGCAAGGGTCAGTGCTGGGACCATTGCTGTTCAATATATTTATTAATGATCTAGAAACGGGGACAAAGTGCGAAGTTATCAAGTTCGCGGATGACACAAAACTCTCCAGCAGGGCCAGAACTGTTGAGGAATGCAAAGAACTGCAGAGCGACCTGAACAAGCTGAGTGAGTGGGCAAATAAATGGCAGATGAGCTTCAATGTGGAGAAATGTAAGGTATTGCACATAGGGAAGGGGAACTCCATGTACAGCTATACGATGGGAGGGAGGGTACTCGGGGGAAGCAGCCAAGAAAAAGATCTGGGGGTATTGGTGGATAACACAATGAAGCAGGCGGCACAATGTGCAGCGGCCTCAAAAAAAGCGAACAGAATGTTGGGCATTATCAAAAAAGGTATCACTACCAGAACAAAAGAAGTTATCCTGCCACTGTATCGAGCAATGGTGCGCCCACATCTGGAATACTGCGTCCAATACTGGTCGCCATACCTCAAGAAGGACATGGCAATACTCGAGAGGGTCCAGAGGAGGGCAACGAGGATGATAAAGGGTATGGAGAACCTTTCATATGCTGAACGGTTAGACAGGCTGGGGCTCTTTACCCTGGAGAAGCGGAGACTGAGAGGGGACATGATAGAAACTTATAAAATCATGAAGGGCATAGAGAAGGTGGAGAGGGACAGATTCTTTAGACTAGCAGGGACAACTAAAACAAGAGGTCATTCAGAAAAACTGAGAGGAGACAGATTCATAACGAATGCAAGGAGGTTCTTCTTCACTCAGAGGGTGGTGGACACCTGGAACGCGCTTCCCGGAGAGGTGATAGGACAGAGTACAATTCTGGGGTTCAAAAAGGGACTGGATGATTTCCTGGAAGCAAAGGGAATAACAGGGTACAGATAGAGGTTTACCTTACAGGACATTGAGCGAATAGGGTATGGATATTTTAGGTTAGGTAGGGAACACTTTCAGGTCATGGACCTGGGGGGCCGCCGCGGGAGCGGACTGCCGGGCACGATGGACCCCTGGTCTGACCCGGCAGAGGCAACGCTTATGTTCTTATGTTCTTATGTTACACTATGGAAGCTAAGGACTATTAAAAAATACTTTGACACAACATCCTTCAGGCTACTGGTACAATCGCTGATCCTATCCATACTGGACTACTGCAACATCGTCTACCTGGGTATCCCACAAAAAACAATAAAGAAACTGAGATTAGTGCAAAACACTGCAGTTCGCTTAATCTTCAGACTGAGAAAAAAAGACCACATTAGCCCATACTACAAAAAAATTGCACTGGCTACCAATAGAAGGGTGAATTCAGTTCAAATTTGCATGCATCTGCTTCAAACAAATCTGGGGCCTAGCACCTTCCTACCTGCAAACACACTTCACTCTACACAACCCCACACGAACAACCAGAAACAAAAACATCTTCGCCTATCCTAAAATCACTGGCTGCAAATACAAATCCTTCCTTGACAGAATCTTCATGTTCCAAGCTAACAGACAACAATCCTGGCTGGGAAACTACATAAATAAAACCAGACAGACCTACAACGCATTCCGAAAATCAATCAAAACCACTCTGTTTGACAAATTCATCACCTAAACAGACCGACTTTCGCTCTACGCATTTCCCCCCTACAAACCCGAAACAATCTCTCAGGCAATCCCAACCCCCTCTCACATCCCTCCCCTCTCAACCCTGCTTACATTCCCTCCCCTTCAACCCTTTCTGCTGCAACATTCCCCTCACACATTCGTAATTCGCTGAATGTCCAGCCTTCTTTTGATGTGAACCGCGTAGAAATCGTCTGACTATAGCGGTATAGAAAAATAAAGTTATTATTATATCTCTATCTGTTGGTTTTAAGTGAGATCCTTTTGGTCACCTACCATTTGGAAGGCCTCAACTAAAGGTAACTTTGTGAATCGTTAGCTGATCTTTTCTATAAATCTCTCTCTCCCTACCCACACAAGGCAATTCTATAAATGGCCATAAATAGTCAACAGTGATGCATGTGTATGCACTAGACACTATTCTATAAGATAGCACCTAAGTACCCAGGTCTAGTGCAAAATATCAATTAAATGGAGGGTAATATTTATAACAGAGTGCATAGGTTGATATGGCAGGAAGGTGCCTATTTTATAAACACAAAAAGGTAGCTGTGGAAGTTATTTTGAAGTAGAGAATGACAAGGTGGCTAGCCGCAGGTAACCCGCCAAAACGGTGAGGAAAAACCTGTGATCACTGTGGCTATGGGGACAAGGCCATTCACTGCTCCCTTTCTCCCTCCCTGCCCCTTACCTTCGTGGCCGCGAGTCTAAATTGCCTTCTTATAGCAACCGGAGCGTTGAAGTCTCGTGTGGCTGCCGTAAAGTTGCATCAGAGACGACCTTTACGGCAGCCATATGCAACTACAACGCTCCAGCTGCTATAAGAAGGCAGTTTAGATATCGCCAGCCATAGGTAAAGGGCAGGAAGGTTTGTCGGACACAGCCTGTTGTCCGGGGGGGGGGGGGGGAGTGAAAGTGCCACAAAGGTAAGGGGCAGGGAGGAGGAAATGTGGGGTGGAGAGCAAAAGACGCTGAAGGGAAATGGGTAAAACAGAGTGGGGAGAAAGACACTGAAAGCACATGGGGAAAACAGAGCACATAAGCAATGCCTCTGCTGGGTCAGACCTGAGGTCCATCGTGCCCAGCAGTCCGCTCACGCGGCGGCCCAACAGGTCCAGAACCTGCGTAATAATCCTCTATCTATACCCCTCTATCCCCTTTTCCAACAGGAAATTGTCCAATCCTTTCTTAAACCCCAGTATCGTACTCTGCCCTATTACATCCTCTGGAAGCGCATTCCAGGTGTCCACCACCCGCTGAGTAAAGAAAAACTTCCTAGCATTTGTTTTGAATCTATCCCCTTCTAATTTTTCCGAATGCCCTCTTGTTCTTTTATGTTTTGAAAGTTTGAAGAATCTGTCTCTCTCCACTTTCTCTATGCCCTTCATGATCTTGTAGGTCTCTATCATGTCTCCTCTGAGTCTCCGCTTTTCCAGGGAGAAGAGCTCCAGCTTCTCCAATCTTTCAGTGTATGAAAGGTTTTCCATGCCCTTAATCATTCGTGTCCCCTCATTCGAGGGGAGAGAAGGACGCTGAATGCATATGGGGAAGACGGGGGAGAAGAACGCTGAATGCACATGGGGAAGACAGAGGGGGGGGAGAAGGATGCTGAAGGGAAATGGGGAAGAGAGTGGGGAGAAAATGCTGGCAGGGAAGAAGACAGAGATGCAAGACTATGGGGGGACGGAAGGAAAAAGATTGGTGCCAGACCAATTTGGAAGAGGGGGAGAAAGGGAGAGGTACAGTAACAGAGCAAATGGAAGACGCAGAGAGAAGACAGACAGTGGATAGAAGGAATTGAATGAGAAGATGAGGAAAGCAGAAACCAGACAACAAATGTAGAAAAAAAAAATCTATTTCTTTTTCTTCAGGATAAAGTAGTATATTAGTTGTGTTGATAAAAATTTATAAACAAAGCCCTGCCAGTTGAACATCTTTCTCCAGTTCAGCAGCCAGAACTTTGATTTATAAAGAAGGAATAAGCTAAATATTGCAGTACTGAGGCTTGTATGGATGCTGTGGGGACGGTGATGGGGTGGTGAATGGGATGGCAATGACGGGGCGGTAAAGGGGTCGGTGGGCCGGGGACGGTGCAGTGACGGGGACAGATTTTTTCCTCATGTCATTCTCTATTTTGAAGTATATGGGCATCTCAAAATCCTCATAAACTTCCACTTGCTTGAAATGTCCAAATCCTGATTTTATAAAGGCAGAAAATGGGTCTTTCACCTGCAGTACCTCCAAATAGCAAGGGGTCACATTGTGGGTATGTTTTGAGCAAGACTACAGAGGGCCCAAAATCAGGACGTCCAACAGCAATTACCGATAAGAAGTACTTTTTAGACTTGAGGATTTTTTCCTAAGTTAGACCTACTTCAGTCACATCCAGAGTACAAGCACATGCTCTGATTGAGCAGCTGACCACTGGAGGGATTAAGGCATGACACCTCCTTAATCCCCCAGTGGTTACTGTTTTCTCACTGTCTCCTGACAGGGGATCCCAAGCTCTATGACAGCTTCAGCAAAGCAGAAAACAAGTGTGATGAATAACCTAGGCCTAGATTCACTAAGGACACCAAACGTGTCCCGACCACTTTGCGATCACTTAGTGACCCCGACCTGATTCACTAACCTTACTCCCGGTCCGATCCACGTCTGATCCGATCCATGTATGCAAATGAGGGAGAACGGCATGCAAATACAGGCAGGCAGCGATTCACTAAAAAAAAAAAAAAAGAGAGAGGTTACACCAACTGGGCTGGCCGATCAAAAAATAAGTGACTGCCGAGGACCAGTCGCTCAGGTCTTTTCCGACTGCCCTGCTCTCTGCCCCGACTCTCCTGCCCTTCCCCACAGTACAAGCCCGTGGTTTTAACCCGCGGGTTTAAAGTGGGTTATAACCATGGGCTTGCAAAGTGAAAAAAAAAGGTAAAGTAAAAAAAAGTTTCAGCTCTGTCAAGCACGGAGGGCCAGCGCATGCGCAGACCATCTACAGGCAAAGAAGATGGTCTGCGCATGCATCAGGATCGCTGCAGAGCGATCCGTGCAGTTGGTTGGGGGTGGGATTCTGATCTCCCTCATTTGCATGAGGATGCTTCGTGAATCATCCCCCCGGCCACGGATCGGATCGGATCGGATCCGTGGCCTTAGTGAATCTAGTCCAGGGGTGGGCAACTCCGGTCCTCGAGGGCCGGAATCCAGTCAGGTTTTCAGGATTTCCCCAATAAATATGCAAGAGATCTATTTGCATGTACTGCTTTCAATGCATATTCATTGGGCAAATCCTGAAAACCCGACTTGCCCAGCCCTGATCTAGCCCCTAAGTGCTTAGTGCAGTAGACTTTAAATCAAGAGACACAGGTTCTAATCTCATTTTATCTTTTTTGATTGCGAGTCCTCCAGAAACCCAAAAAGCAGCGAAGAAGTTACTGATATCCCACGAAGAAAGCCAAGCAGACAGAATAGAGTGGGAATCAAAAGCAGACATACGAAGGGGAGCAAGTCCAATCAATTCTTTATTGTGGAAATGTTCACACAGAACTCAACAAAGATTGTGTTTCAGCAGAAAGCGTTCATCAGGGGTCTGACCCAATGTTTCAAATATCCACAACACACTTTTCAAAAAGGTTTTCATCGTAAGGCTGCACATTATCATATGATGTCAAGTCACACAAAAGTGCAGGCTATCTTAGGTGCAGCCTGCACTTTTGTGGAGACTAGACCTGGGAAGGTGAGGTGGACCAAAAGTGTATGTGGGAGGAGGAAGGGACATGGATGTTGGACCTACAAGTTAAAGGGCAGGGGAGGAGAGATGGACTCATAAATGGGGTGTGTGTGGAAGAAGTGACCCAGACCGGAAAGGAGGATTGGAGGAGAGGACCTACATAGGACGGTGAGATGCTGGGCTTACAAGTGTGGGGGGGGGGGGGGTTTGATAAAGAGAGGAAGAGAGAGTGACTCAGACCAGAAATGGGAGGTGGGAAGGGCAACAAAACTGCAGTTGGAGTGAGAGAGAACAGAGGAGGCTGGAACCTGAGAGGGAAAAGACAGAATGGAATTTCAGACCTTAGGACAAGGGAATTCTTTGCTTTTATTTACTGTATTTCAGCATTAATATCAAGTCAATGCAGAGTTTATTGTATGGGGTATAGTATTAAGCCTATTTTTAATAGTAACTCTCAAGCAACAGAAGCTACATATATCCAGCATCTACCAATCCCTGTGGGTGCTGGTTAACTGAGAGTCTACTGTACATCAGAAGCAGAAAACTTGTGAGGGAAATCATGGAACTGTTGGATGATCAAGGTGCAAAAGGAGCACTCGGGGAGGATAAGGCCACAGCAGAGACTGAGTGAATTTACTTCGGTTTTTACGGAAGAAGATGTAAGAGGTCTACTTGAATCGTAAATGGTTTTCAAGAGTAATGATGTGGAGGAACTGAAAGAAATCTCTGTGAGTAGTAGTAACCGGGAAGATGTACTAAGCCAAATTGACAAGTTAAAGAGTGATAAATCACCTGGATAGATGGTATACATCCAAGAATACTGAAAGAAATTGCT
This sequence comes from Geotrypetes seraphini, assembly GCF_902459505.1. Classification (NCBI taxonomy): domain Eukaryota; kingdom Metazoa; phylum Chordata; class Amphibia; order Gymnophiona; family Dermophiidae; genus Geotrypetes; species Geotrypetes seraphini. Next base: position 31,441,175 of record NC_047101.1, on the reverse strand, counting down.
GATTTGATGTTAGTGATCTGTAACTTGTTGCTAAAATCGCCTTAAGATTGGAGGGTGGCCAATATTACACTGATTTTTAAAAAGGGTTCTAGGAGAGATCAGGGAAAGTACAGACTGGTAAGCCTGACTTCAGTGCCGGGCAAAATAGTGGAAACAATGATAAAAAAGTAAAATTGTGCAACACGTAGACAAACATGATTTAATGGGACACGATCAAGGGAGGTCTTGGTCAACTTCTTTGAAGGTGTGAATACACGTGGATAAAGGTGAGCCCATTGATGTACTGTATCTAGATTTTCAAAAAGCTTTTCACAAATTTCCTCATGAGAAGCAAGTCATGGGATAGGAGACAGTGTTCATTTGTGAATTAAGAATTGGTTATCAGATAGAACGTAGAGGGTTCCGGCTTCAGCCACTGAGCGGGAGCGCGCTTTGGCACTGCTGCTCGGCGCTAAGCAGCTTCCTGACTGGCTCCCACAAATTCTCGAGAGAATTATATCCATCTATTATATCAATATATATTTCAAACATTCAACAATGTCAGTCTTGAAATCCTCGGATATAATTCACAAAATTTACAAGTGTTGACATCAAAAGTGACATTTTTAGGACTACTTATCTAGAAAATCCTGGGACCAGCAACAAATGACCTTCTAAAAATATGGCATTTTATGCAGGCATTTGTGTGGATTTTATACAGCAGATTTTATTGTGGAATGGGAAAAAGTATGGAAGAAAGCAAACTCTTTTGAAATCAGCATTAAGGCCTTCTCCAGTGCCAATAAATGATTGTTTGTGTTCAAAGACATGCATGCCATTCACATTGTTCTTCAAAGTCAAAGCAGGCAAGGTCAGCATGAATAGCTCAAACATCACAATAAACCCTCATCTGTCAGCAAATCCTCACAAGCTCTGCACATGATAAAGGACTTAAGCCTTCAAAACGGAACTTGAATTAAGGGAACCTAGTTCCACTTCATATTCTAGTGTGGTCAAACATAACTATTTGACTTGATAGGACACTCCGTCATGTATAATGGGCCCCGTTGGGATCGGTGACAAGAAGTTTGACAATAAAGTTCCATTTTTTAAGTTAAGTTCCTTACAATGATAATGATTTTGATACCATAGAATCTTAAAGGAACCCAAATTGATAGGAGTGGTTCAGCTTTGGCTGCTCTATAGTGAATTGGGTAAATATCTCAGGTCTTTCCACACTCCCATTCCTATTTATGATATTAGCCATTTATTTACATGTTTATACAGCCAACATATTTTATGAAAAAAAATTTTTGTGCTATAATATTTAGGCTCTTTGCTGACCTTCGTTTGTGGCGTAATCTGTCTATATTTTGTTGTTCTAAGTAATCATTTAACCCCCTTTCACAAAGCCACACTAGTGGCTGCCCTGCAGCAAAAGCCCTTTAAATGCCTAGACTGCTGACATCTGCAATACATTGCTTTTTGCTGAAATTCAGCTGCATTTTAAACCAGGCAGGGCCACTAAATACCTCCTCTGATTGCCCCTGCACTGTCCAGCTAGTAAGCAGAACCTGGGAAAACCAGTTACATAAGCAGCTAAAGTTAGAAAAGTAACTTTAATTATGGAACTAACCAGACACTGGTCTGAATATTGGCCAACAGCGAGTGGTGAATAGCGGCAAGGGGTTTGGGGTGTCTCCCTCCCCTCTTGATCCCTCTAATTCCCCTCTCAATGATCATCTAGCCTGAAACACCTCTCCCTGGGCCTACCTGGAATATCCCTGCTTATCTAGGGGGTCCTGTGGGCAGCAGCGATGTCCACTTGCTGCTCCTACCTGTTGCTGAATATCAGCCAGGACCCACTTAACAGCTGATACCTAGCAAGTTTTGAATTATCCCCAGAAATTCAGTGCTGGTTCTAAGACATGGCCGGGCATTGAATAGCCATGGCTAATTCTGTCTGTTCTCCATGGGCTGAAAACTGTCCAAAAGAACTTTGCACAAGCGTATGCACAAAGGGCTAGATTCACTAACAATAGTGATTTTCCAACAGCAATTGATTCACTATTAAGTTTGCATGCAAATGATTTGCACACAAACTCGCCAACTCAATCGCTCAGTGAGCAATTGAGACATGCGCAGAGCCCTAACAGTAGTGACGGGAAGCTGCTTCCTATCACTGCTATCAGGGCTTCTGTTTTTAAACACACACCATCTGTCCCATTAAAAAAGCCCCCGCACTATCACCCCCGAGTCACTGTACCTCCCCAAAAAGGACAAGAGGGATGCCCACTCTCTCCGGCCCAGAAAGACCTCCCCGCAAAGAAAAAGGCAGGATGGATGGTCGCTCACTCCTGCTATGAAGACTCCTGCTCACTTTCCCCCCCCCCCCCCCCCCCCCCCGAAAGTTCACCCGCAGGAGGGATGCCCAGTCCCTCCTGCCAGATACCCTACATATCACAAACTGTGCATGCGATTTGGGGCACCTTATATAGAATCCAGGGTACAGTGGCTGCCATTCTGTGCTTTGGTTTTGCACTTCCATTATCTTTGGCAACATCTGTAACATGACTTTCTATTTTGAAGTATCCCTGTTTCCATTTATATGTTTCAAATTCAAATCACCACCATACTTATGAAATAGGATGGTAGAAAGTTTAACTACAGATGATTCAAGTAATGAAAAATGTCTCCTTCCAGCAACCAAATTTCAATTAAAATTTATTGTCCTAATATATGCTTATGAAGAATACAATTATTACGGGCAGATCTCATTTCCCAAGGATACAGTATTTTAAAAGCTAATCTAAATTATGTATAAGGCAGTCTGTAAAACATCAGAAAGATGTTCTGTTTACATTTACCCAGGGGAATGGAAAAAGCTGATGAGCCAAAAGGTAAAGGGAGACAGATGACAAAAAGTTGGTATAATATGGGCTAGAAACCAAGAATCTCACATAAATTCAAGCTCCACTAAATTTAAACACTAAGGGCTCCTTTTACTAATCATGCTTTGCTCTAGGAAAGGAAAGGAGGACAGACAGACAGACAGCATCCAAGGAGAGAGAGACAAATAAAAAAGACATAGTGGCCAAGGAGAGAGAGAAAGAAAGACAGAAACACACACACATATTTTAGCACCCGTTAAATGTAACGGACTTAAAGACTAGTGCGGTGTATAAAATTTTTAAATAAATAAATGAAATTTACTATACTGGGATAGCTAATGTCATAATACCATTACTGTTCATTATTAGTAATTAGGTTCCGTTGCATAAAATGATCTGTGGCAAATAACACTTGTTAATGTAAATTTAGAGTAAACTTAAACATGTTAACATATTAGCACAGATGCACTAAACACGGTCATTAACCCTTTCAGGACCAAGGGACATATTTGTCCCATAACTTTAAAATCCTATCAATTTTGATTGGGATAGTCTACAGTTCTAAATTTGATATGTACGGATTCCATATGATACTGCCTTTATGTAAACAAACTGGTTCCGACATTCATTCATTAGCGTCGTTGCTAGATTGACGAGAAGATTCACTTGCCACACTGTCCATAAGCCAGAAGTGTGATTTTTTAAATAAAAATAATGATATTTCACAAAAAAAATCAATTTTTGGCATCTGCAAGCCCTTTTTACCATAAAAATGTCGTCAAAACCACAAAAATTGGCCTACGATCCTTATGGTCCTGAAAGGGTTAAGACCGTGCGGATCGCTATGGGCTCGCAGAGATTTGCTGTAATCCCATCCGATCGGTTGTTGGAAAAGCGATTTTCACACATGCGCAGAATGAAAAACTCTAGACTTTGGATCCCTGAGGAAGGTAGTTAAGTCAAAACAGCTGGTGGGTGTGCAACATTAATTTCATATGTGGATTACTTTATTTGAAATTGCTGACCGCATCGCTTGTTCAATAAATAAAACATCTGAATCATGAGTATCACCTTCCACAGTATTCTTTGCTTTTGTACTCTACTGTAGAACCGTTGGGTTTCTCTTTGGTTTTTGCGTGTCTTCTTGCCGTAAACCACGTAACAGCCAATGAACACCATAGATTTCATATACATGCGTCCATTGATGCCATTGTCAGTGGGGACAATGAAGTAGCAGCAGCCTATACAAATGAGAAAAGCCTTTATGGGACATAAATGAAGGGATGCTGAATTTTTCATTCATGATGAACGAAATTATCACGAGTTCTTTGGTTGGGGCACATCGTTCAACACCCCCCTTTATGCTTCTTACATGTGCACATAAGACGTGCTTTCAACACACGCGCTAAAAAAGTGTCAATAACATGCAAGTATATGGCCTTCCCCCAGTACGATGACCAATTTTAATAATTTTATATTGAGATTTCACAACATACCAGTCAGTATCAAACTAATGACTGGTCTACACCATTGCAAAGCGATGTTAGCACATTGATCAGAGTACTCCTTTTAATATTAATGAGGCTCATTTTAATACTAATGAGGTTGTTTGCATAGAGAGCCGGAAGCTGCAACGACCGTACGGAAAAGCGAATGGTAACCAATTGAGTGCATCGGTCAGCAAATTAACAATCGTCGCTAAACCGATTCAATGATGACCGTTAAACACACGGTGAGTTCAGTGCCCTAGTCCTTTCAGATTGTATGTCCCTTTAACAGAAGATGATAAAGTCCTTTAGCAGTAACACACTCCTATGAGGCTAAGAATGGAGTACATGCACCGAGAGTGCTCTACTGCACACGGATACTGTTTGAACCCTTACCACCTTCAAAATGGGCGGCAGGAAGTGCTCATATGGTCATTTCTAATAATAGCCAAGCACTAATGAAAATGCCATTAATACAAAAACATTGAAAATGGGCTATTTAATGGACGTGGTAAAAATGGCCTTAAAGACCTGCAACCTTTTTTGGTTTTTGCTGCAGCTTAGTATCAGGACCTCTATAACTTGTCTTGACCTCAGGTTTTGAGAGGTGAAGCTGGTGAGCAGGTGATACCACGGAGTAAATAAAATGATTCCCTTATGCATCTAAATTATCTGCTTTAACTTAAATGTATTTTATGCATCACTGGAGCATTTGTGATGGTCCTGTGCAACATTCAAGTTATAACTGCCTAATTGATTTGCTCTTCCTTCTGCTCCTTATTTTTTTATATGACAATTTTAATTATGTCCTGATTATTTTGGTTCTTTATTATGACTTTCTCAAATTATTTTAACCCAGGCATCCTTGCATTTTTTTTTTCCCCATCTATTATTTATTTTTAAAGCGATATTTTTAAACCATTGTAATACAAACTGCGTAGATACTAATTTGATAGGTGGTATATCAAAAAAAGTTGAACAATGTAAACGTAAATGTTATTTTTCAGCTTTAGGGGTTGATGCATTGCAAACTCCGGTGTCTTTGTTTTTTCTTCTAAGGACAATCTGACTGCAACAATAACTCGATCAGATCTATTACCACACCTGAAAGATGCAACAGAAGAGTGACCATGTACTTCCCATGTTCTTCAGACGGAGCTTTTTAGTTAACATATTGCTTTGCCCAGTTATTAAAAATGTGCCGCCATGCTGAAACTAATTGGCCCCCTGTTACTTTACGATCATTCTATATAGCCCACAGGAGGTAATATCATAGCCTTTAACATTCCTAAATCCGTGTGAACAGGCTCTGTATGCAATGAGCAGTCCTTCTTTGTCCTTTGTAATTAATTCTACCCACTCCATGTCATAATGCTTCAGTAGTTATGACTCCCTCTAGGCTTCATGTAGAGTAACTCTGTCTCAACGTAGACTGTAGCAAGGACAGAGCTGGTTCATTTTACTGATCACAATCTCATGATCTGAGGCTAAAGGCTTCTTAGCTGCAGTTACGAACTGTCTAACTTCAAAAACAAAACCAACAAGCTGGAAGTTATGTGGATACAGGGCCAGTGTTAGATGTGCTGGAGCCCAGGACAGAAATTAAGGAAGAGGCTCCCCTAATTCCTCTCCTCCCTGTCCCCTCCCACCCACTAAGGGGGAAATTCTGTATAGGACGTCGTTTTCTGAAGCCGCCTAAGAAGTGGCTGAGAATCACACAACGGCATCCTATACAAAATCGCCTAACCGGCCCGATTCTCTAACCAGTCCCCTTATCTCAGGTAGCGGTAAGAGAATCACACTTGATCCCTCACCATCAGCTGATCGCAGCAAAGGAATCCTGCTGCTGCAATCAGCTGAGCAGCTGCGGCAAGGCACCCCTGAACCCCCATGCAAACTCGGCCGATAGGAGGGATGCCCACTCCCTCCCACCGTAAACCCCATAACCCCACTTGTGATGTAAGTCGGGTAGGAGGGATACCCACTCTCTTCTGCCACCCCCCCCCCAACGAACCCCCCGATATCCCCCAAAGCTCAGGCCCCCCCCCTAACCTCCGTCTCCCCCCACCCCATACCTTTCAGTTGAATGCCTGACCGGAGGGATGCTCACACTGATAAGAATATGGGAGTGTGACCCTGGGCAAGTCACTTAATCCTCTCATTTCAATTTTCAAATTCCTAGTTAGAAACAGTGATGAAGTTTTCTCTGACAATCATATGCATAAAATTCTTTAAAGAGGAGAGGCCTCAGATCCCCGTGCGTTGTCAGTAGTTAACTATACAACCGCCCTGGATAGGGGACTAACCTCATTTTTTTGACTCTGGAATACATAATCTTCTAGCCAATGACATTTCAACACAGTGATCATCAGCTTCCCATTTAAAGAATAGTCGGTGTAAGCCTATTCAGACCATTGGATGATGCAATTTGGCTCCTCCCACGTGACAATGATGTCACATGTTAGTAGTATAAAGTTGGGCAGTTCAAAGCGGCGGCCATCTTTGCCAGTCTGAGCGTTTATACATTCGCCGAGTGAGTATAACTATGGAGAGAAGTATTCTGACATTAGTCTTACTCTAACAGTGCTGTTTTTTGCATTATTTTCACAGGAGTCCACTGCCCTGACGCAGCCATATAGCGAAACGCCAGCTACAGTGAAAATGATAATCCAACCCAAAATCAATTATGTATTAAGCATGTTACCTTATCTTCTACACAAAAATTTTTACCATGACATTGAACAAGCATTGAGCAAATTTCTGAGGAAAAACAGCCACCCCAGGATTGCAATGCACAGACTTAAGAATGATAAAATGAATGGTGGAGTCAACTTCCCTGATTTCTTCAAATACCATCAGGCATTTATATTGTGTCAGGGATCGGTATGGATTCTTAATAAAACCATGACTGATACCCCCTCATAGCTCTCACTGGAAAAAAGTATTCTGGGGACTAACGCTCTTGGTCTCACCTTATCAATATCCTCTTCTTTTAAACAATTCATGTTCAACTCATGCTGTGCTTCAACAATCCAATCGCATAATGAAGATTAAATGGAAAGACATCTATGATTTCATTATGGAATAATGATATCTTTAAAATTCAAAATACTATCTTGGATTGGCCTACATGGCATAAATGTAGGATTTGGTCTCTGCAAGACTTCCTGAATCACAATAAATGGTTGACCTTTGAAGAAGTGTGCAATAATTATGTTCTTCCTGCCAGTCAATATTCTAGATGGCTCTAACTAAAACACTGTGTTACATAGATCTTCAAAAACTAAAGTCCACACCTATTCTTCTTACACAAGTTATCACTATCGCCCTCTCAAGGGAGCTGCTTCTAAATGGTATGCAATACTGCGACAGACATCTGCAGTACATATATCACAGCTAATGAATGCCTGGCATACTGATTTGGAAATATCTGCTGAGGATGAGTTATGGCAGGAAGTGTGGACCAGAGCATTTAAGTCCATTCGATCAGCTTCGGTCCTTCAATCGATGTATTTTCTACTGCATCCATCCCACTGTAAATTCTCTCATGCTGTCTCTAATCTATGCTGGTCCTGTAAGAAATCTGTGGGCACATTGCCCCAAATGATATTCCAACGTCCTCATCTTAAATTGTATTGGGACAGAGTTTGGCACACCATCTCTTCCATATTGAACATCCATGAAACCTTACACCTCAAAATCATTATTCTAGGACTAAAAGGACTGAAACATTCCCTATCTGAACATAATGCATGCTTAAGAACGCTTTGCATAATGCACGCTTAAGAAATCATTCCCGATTTGATCGACAGATTGGCTATTAGCTGAAGCAGTTCAACTATAGTCCCTTTCAGTTCCTTGATGACCCTCAGATGGATACCATCTGGTCCCGGGGATTTATCGCTCTTAAGCCTATCAATCTGCTTGCATACCTCTTCTAGACTGACCGTCAACTCTGTCAGTTTCCCATCTTCTTTTCCAGCATATGTCAGTTTCCCGTCTTCTTTTCCGGTATGCTGAGTATATCCTCTTCAGTAAATACAGACGCAAAAAATGTGTTCAGTTTGTCGGCGATTTCTTTGTCCTCCTTTAGCACTCCCTTTATTCCACGGTCATCCAACGGCCCCACCACTTCCTTTGTGGGTCATTTCCCCTTAATATATCAAAAAAACGGCTTGAAGTTTTTCGCCTCCTTGGCTATTTTTTCCTTGTAGTCTCTTTTGGCCCCTTTTACTGCCTTATGGCACCTGTGTTGATGTTGTTTTCATCCATTTTTTACCTTTTCCATTTCTTAAACAAAGTTTTCTTGTCTCTGATTGCTTCCTTTACCTCTACAGTGAGCCACGCTGGTTCTTTGTTCTTTTTCCTCTTGGATCCTTTGTTGATACGTGGCGCTTAGAACCGCAAGGCACAAGCGGAATATAAATCACTAATGTAATGTAATGTATATATAGATTTTTCACCTCGGTGACTGTGTCCTTAAAAAGGGACCAAGCTTGCTCTAGTGTTTTTACCAGTGCTTATCCTTTTTTTAATCTTCTTCCCCACCATGAGTCTCATCCCTTCGTAATTCCCTTTTTGGAAGTTCAGCGCCGTGGCCATCATTTTGGACTGATGTTTCTCACATGCATCCAGGTCGAAGCGGATCATATTGTGATCGCTGCTTCCCAGCGTCCCTTCTACTTCTACACCTTGTGCCGGTCCTCACAGTCCGTTTAGAATTATGTCCAGAATTGCATTTCCTCTCGTATTTTCCTTGACGAGTTGTTCCTGGAAGCAATCGCCTACAGCATCCAGGAACTCGCCATTAAAAACATTTTGCACTATTGGAAGGACTTATCAAAAATGGAATATATGGTATGGTGGAACATAGTTTGCATAACCATCAAATTTGAAAGCGCCATAGCAGGAAAACATAATACTACCAATTCATTTCTCAAAATATGGAGCCCTGTTCAAACTTACTATACTTTAGACCATTGTCACACAGTATTTTCGGATTCCTTAATCTATGTTATGCTCGCTGAGAATCTCTTCCATGCTTTGTTTGGATGTTTAATTCTAAATATTGGTGATCTAAGAAGCATTTCACCTGAAGAAGCCATTGAATGTCAAAACGGAGTGGCCTCCATTGGGAATAAAAGCTAAGTGTTTAAATGAAAACCAAATATGAAACAAAGATCAATTCACCACTAAAGAGCAATACACACAATGTTTAGCCAAGTTGCAGAGGCCCATCTGGCCTTGACCCGCTGGTGGAGGGATCCAGGATGTGTGGGACGAGGAGGAGAGTCATCTGCGCCAGCTGACTTCTTACAGGACATGCCTCTCGTAGGCATGCATCCGGCGTGGACGACTCTCCGAAATCTCAGCAGGTACACAGTTTGCGATATACTAGTTTAAGGCTTACATGTGTACTTGGTGTGTAACGTTGAGGTGTGTTGTACAGAATTAGCCGCCACATGTCCAGTTGTGCCGAGTTGTTTGTTTTGTTGTATGCCTGCTTTTCATTGTGTACTATAGATCACTGTTACGTTTTATAAAGAGTGCTACATCAAGACATTAACCTAAATTAAACTGAACTATCTTCTGTCCATGCCAATATTCAAGTAGACAGTTGAACAGTTTGGTGACTAAACGGATAAATTCGGCATTTCTAAGTTTACAAATACAGACTTTCTGACTTGTATAATTCACCCCATCTGCAGCTGTAACAGCTGCACAAAATTAATTCTCCTCAGAGAATGCATTGTGACCCAAACTGGCAAGGCTTTCTGTGAATCCAGCAGGCTGTGTTTTACTTTAAAGTGGCATATTCCATCATCCTAATAATTTGGAAAAGTCAACATTCTCTCTCATATCCTAAGAGTACGCCGCACTAAACCCACAAAAGACATCCATTGTTTTGTGGATGTTACTCTCACTACAGTGGGCTAATTTGTACACTTCAAGGATTCCGAGACAGTCATTCTTCTCTCAGACAGTTTATATTCCTTTCTCTCCTCTCTTCTACATTCCAAAGTATTTAGATCAATGCTGTCTTGTTAAAATGTTTATTTTATTCTTATTTTTCCTCTAACTCTACTTTTCACTTCTCTATTACCCTCCAGGTACTTTAGTTAGATTGTGAGCCTTCGGGACAGTAAGGGAATTTTTCAAGTACCTTTCTTATTTCTAATCTTAATGTATATTTTCTGTAAACCGCTTAGAACCTAACGGATGTAGCGGTATATAAGAAATAAATTACATTACATTACATTACATGGACCATTTGGCCTTCATCTGCCATCATGTTTCTAGGTTTCTATAACCATAAAGCTCTATGACATCACAATGCAGGCAAAGAGCCTTAGCCAATGGGAAGAAGATATGCAAATGTTAAGAGCCTTAGCCAATAGGGAGAGGAGGAGATAGTGGATGCTGCAGAATTCTACTGTTCAACGGCTCCCCCTTCTGCTTCTATTCCTTTCTCTCCTCTCTTCTACCTTCCAAAGTATTTAGATCAATGCTGTCTTGTTAAAATGTTTATTTTATTTTTATTTTTCCTCTAACTCTACTTTTCACTTCTCTATTACCCTCCAGGTACTTTAGTTAGATTGTGAGCCTTCGGGACAGTAAGGGAATTTTTCAAGTACCTTTCTTATTTCTAATCTTAATGTATATTTTCTGTAAACCGCTTAGAACCTAACGGATGTAGCGGTATATAAGAAATAAATTACATTACATTACATTACATTACATGGACCATTTGGCCTTCATCTGCCATCATGTTTCTAGGTTTCTATAACCATAAAGCTCTATGACATCACAATGCAGGCAAAGAGCCTTAGCCAATGGGAAGAAGATATGCAAATGTTAAGAGCCTTAGCCAATAGGGAGAGGAGGAGATAGTGGATGCTGCAGAATTCTACTGTTCAACGGCTCCCCCTTCTGCTTCTATTCCTTTCTCTCCTCTCTTCTACCTTCCAAAGTATTTAGATCAATGCTGTCTTGTTAAAATGTTTATTTTATTTTTATTTTTCCTCTAACTCTACTTTTCACTTCTCTATTACCCTCCAGGTACTTTAGTTAGATTGTGAGCCTTCGGGACAGGAAGGGAATTTTTCAAGTACCTTTCTTATTTCTAATCTTAATGTATATTTTCTGTAAACCCCTTAGAACCTAACGGATGTAGCGGTATATAAGAAATAAATTACATTACATTATATACAGCAGAGCCGAATGAAGCACGGATTTGAGTTTCACCCTATTTCAGCAAATTGTGAAAAAGGTAGAGACATTTTCTTCCTTAGTTTTCATGAAATGGAAAGTTATGGCACTTTATCAAGGGAATCCTGCAGACCAGCCAGTTGGGCTTTCAAGATATCCCTAACGAATACAAGCTTAGCACACAGTTTTGGCTGCATGTACCATATTTGCCGGCATATAGGATGCAGCAGCATATAAGACCTACCCCCTTTTTATACACATTTTTAAGAAAAAAAATTACATTTTCTACATTTTTCATGAATTTCCATAATGATTAACTGTACTAATTTTATAGTTATTTATGTCTACAAAAAAAATGCAACTAGGAAACACTGTAGTTAGGTATCTTTTAATCTTCATGCTCAAAACAAGAAACAACATGACGTAGACCTCGCAACGTGATGCAGATCTCGCAGCGTCCGAGAGAGAGCAGAAACAATTTGACAGTATATTAATATAAACCAGAAGTTTTAGACTGACTGAAATTTTGCCCCCCCCCCACCCCCCATTCCCTTCTCTTCCCCCATACATCCAATTGAAGTTGTTGCTTGCAGTGGTCAACATGCTTCTCACAACCCCATCGGCTCACCCTTTGATGTCACTTCCTATATGTGATACCCGGAAGTGGCATCAGCAAGAGAGCCAACAGGGTTGCAAAGATTATGTTGTTGACTGCCGCGAACAATAACTTCCACTAGAGGTATGAGGGAAGAGAAAGGGGCGCATGCGTGGATGGAAGGAATGTGAAGAGGCGGAGGGATGGAGAACATAAGAACATAAAAATTTGCCTCCGCTGGGTCAGACCAGAGGTCCATCATGCCCAGCAGTCCGCTCCTGTGGCGACCCATCAGGTCCATGACCTGTAAGTGATCCTTTATATCCTTTCATCCCTTTTGTCCTTCCTTATCTATATCCTTCTAACTGTATCCTTCTTTATCCTATATCTTCCCTATCTATATCCTTCAATAACTTTTTCTTTCAAGAATTTATCCAATTCCTCTTTGAAACCCTGTAAAGTACTCTGCCCTATCACTCCCTCCGGAAGTGCATTCCAGGTATCCACCACCCTCTGAGTGAAGAAGTACTTCTTGGCATTGGTTCTAAACCTGTCCCCTTTTAGTTTCTCCGAGTGCCCTCTTGTTCTTGTAGTTCCCCACAGGCTGTAGAATCTGTCCCTCTCCACATTCTCAATGCCCTTCATGATCTTATATGTCTCTATCATGTCCCCTCTGAGTCTCCGCATCTCCAGGGAGAAGAGCCCCAGTCTGTCTAGCCTGTCTGCCTATGAAAGGTTTTCCATACCCTTTATCATATGTGTAGCTCTTCTCTGGACCCTCTCAAGTATCACCATATCCTTCTTCAGGTACGGCGACCAGTACTGGACACAGTACTCCAGATGCGGGCGCACCATCACTCGATACAGTGGCATGATAGCTTCCTTCGTTCTGGTTGTAATACCCTTCTTGATGATACCCAACATTCTGTTTGCTTTCCTTGAGGCCGCTGCGCATTGTGCTGTTGGCTTCATTGTCGTGTCCACCAGCACTCCCAAGTCCTTTTCAAGGTTACTTTCCCCCAGTACCAAAACCCCCTCCCCCCCCCCATTATGTAGCTGAACCTCAGGTTCATTTTCCCCACATGTATGACCTTGCATTTCTCCACATTGAAGCTCATCTGCCATTTATTTGCCTACTCCTCCAACTTGTTCAGATCCCTTTGTAATTCTGCTACAGAGTTTGGTGTCATCCGCAAATTTTATAACTTCACACTTCGCCCCTGTTTCTAGGTCATTAATAAATACATTGAACAGCAGCGGTCCGTGTACTGACCCCTGCAGAACCCTGCTTGTGACCTCTCTCCAGTCTGAGTAGTGGCCCTTCACTCCCACCCTCTGCTTCCTGCCTGCCAACCACTGCTTAATCCATCTGTGTATGTCGCCTTCCACCCTGTGGTTCCACAGTTTCCTAAGCAGCCGCTCGTGGGGTACCTTGTCAAAGGCTTTTTGGAAGTCAAGATAAATGATGTCTATGGGATCTCCCCTGTCCATCTGTCTGTTTATCTTTTCAAAGAAGTGCAGTAAGTTCGTTTGACACGATCTTCCTTTGCAGAAGCCGTGTTGGGTCGTTTTCAGTAGCCTATTTTTTTCTATGTGCTCACTGATGCTGTTTTTTATCAGTGCTTCCACCATCTTGCCTGGAACTGAAGTCAGACTTACCGGTCTGTAGTTTCCAGGGTCCCCTCTCGATCCCTTTTTGAAGATAGGTGTAACATTTGCCACTCTCCAGTCCTCTGGGATCTCCCCTGTTTTCAAGGATAGGTTGCAAACTCATTGGAGTAATTCTGCTATTTCGTTTTTCAGTTCTTATAATACCCTTGGGTGGATTCCATCCTGGCCCGGGGATTTGTCTGTTTTCAATCTATCTACCTGCTGGAGAACTTCCTCGAGGCTTACCTCTATTGTCGATAGTTTGTCTTCTTGGTCTCCCTTGAAGATTTCTCAGCTTCCGGTACGTTGGTTTGTCTTCTCTTGTGAAAACTGAGGAGAAGAACTTGTTTAACCTATCGGCCACCTCTTTTTCCTCCTTAACTGCTCCCTTTTTATCTCCATCATCCTACTTCCTCCCTTGCCGGTTGCTTCCCTTTAACATATCTGTAGAACGATTTGAAGTTTTTTTGCTTCCCTGGCCAGTCTTCTTTGTATTCTCTTTTTGCTCTCCTAACCACTCTGTGGTATTCTTTTTGGAGTTTCCTGTGCTCTTTCCAGTTATCCCCGGTTTTGTCTTTTTTCCACTTCTGGAATGATTTTTTTCTTGTCTCCTATTGCTTTTTTCACTACATTTGTTATCCATACTGGGTCTTTTGTTTGGTTCTTTTTGCACCCCTTTCTAAATCTGGGGATGTACAGATTTTGTGCTTCTAGCACCGTGTCCTTGAATAGGGACCAGGCTTGCTCCACGGTCTTTATTTTTCTTTTTGAGCTGTTCCTTAGCTTCTTTTTCACCATTGCCCTCATTGTGTCATAGTTCCCTTTCTTGAAGTTGAGCGTTGTCGCTTTGGTTCTCTTCCCTTTTGATGTTCCTATTTCTAATTTGTACTTGATCATGTTGTGGTCGCTGTTTCCTAGCAGTCCTAATACTTCTACATTCTTTGCAGGCCCTCCCAATCCATTGAGGTGCTTTAATTCCAAGACATACTATTTGGAGGCTTAAGGCTTGCCCCATCTGTCTTCAACTTGCCAGTATTAAGGAGGAGCTCTGCAAACTTAAGCAGGAATTGAATACAATTAAAGCAGCTTCCATCACTCCACAAAATCATACCAACTTACCACCTCTACCTCAAAGAATAAAACAGCCCAGGAATAAATGGGTCACAGTAGGCTCAGGAAGACTGCGACATGTAACACAGAAACATCCACCTTCACTAATATTACCTCTACAGAATTCCTTCGCTCCACTAGTACACTGCGATACTCAGGAAAACAGAAGGGAGGTGGGACTGGAACCAATGAAGGAAACTCAAGAGAACAAGAGCACCCTAAGTACAAGTACAAATAAAAAAGCCAAAAACAGAAAACTATTACTGTTGGGGGATTCCATCATCAGAGGCATTAACCTTGGAACACAGGGCGAGGAGTCCAAAATAGTGAAATGTCTTCCAGGATCCTCAGCTACCAGGAGTTCCAGGCAAATACTGACTATAGTTAAGGAAGAAACTAAGGATTTTAACACTGATGTTGTTATCCATCTGGGAACAAATGACCTGGCCAACAACTCCACACTTGCAGCACAGAAAGCTTTTCGGGAGCTTGGTGAGGGCGTGAAACCTTTTGTAAAGACTTTAGCTTTTTCTGAAATACTGCCTGCATATGGAAAAGGAGAGCAAAGAGTGAAAAACACAGAGGACTTTAATAGATGGCTCAGAGCCTGGTGTCATCAAGAAGGCTTCAGGTACATAGGAGGATGGGGAAATACATGGAAGGACAAGAAGCTATATTGCACTGATGGGCTACATATTACTACAGCAGGAAAAAGAAACCTTGCAGAGAAATTTAGACAATATTTTTCCAGGCATTTAAACTAGAAGGTGGGGGTGGTGTATGTACGAAGGACAATTATAAAGACCACCCCCGGCAAAAGAAAAGATGTGATAGTAGTAAAGGCTGCAACATAAGCAATATCAGCAACTCATTTCTTAGTATTGCAACGGAAAGTGAAACGACACAAAAATCCATACGAAAAAGAAGATTATCGCTGAAAAATAGCTGGAAAGCGATGACCACAAATGCTCGCAGTCTAAGCAACAAAGTTCATGATCTGCAAGCTCTGATGTTAGAGGCAGATCTAGATATTGTTGCTATCACAGAGACATGGTTCAGTGAATCACATGGATGGGATGCAAACATACCGGGATATAATCTTTTTAGGAAGGACAGAGATGGTCATAAAGGTGGAGGAGTAGCTCTCTATGTAAAGATCAATATCCAAGCGACCGAAATGCAAGGGACCTGGGGAGAGGAAGAAGCGATATGGATTGCTCTGAAAAGAGAAGATGGAACTTCTATCTACGTGGGTGTAGTCTACAGACCTCCGACTCAATCGCAGCAAATTGATAAGGATCTGATTGTGGATATCCAAAAGTTTGGAAGGAAAGAGGAGGTTCTGCTGTTGGGAGATTTCAACCTGCCGGATGCGGACTGGAATGTTCCGTCTGCGGAATCGGAAAGAAGTAGGGAGATTGTGGATGCCTTTCAAGAGGCTCTGCTCAGACAAATGGTGACGGAACCCACAAGGGAAAAAGCGATATTGGATCTGGTCCTCACAAATGGAGAGAGTATCTCTAATGTTCGAGTGGGTGCTCACCTGGGTAGTAGCGATCATCAAACGGTTTGGTTTGATATAACGGCTAAAGTGGAGAGCGGCCGCACGATACTTAAAGTCCTAGATTTCAAACGTACGGACTTTAATGCAATGGGAAAGTACCTGAAGAAAGAGCTGTTAGGATTGGAGGACATAAGAGAAGTGGAAAGACAGTGGTCTAAGCTGAAAGGAGCGATAAAAATGGCTACGGACCTTTATGTGAAGAAAATCAATAAAAACAAAAGAAAAAGGAAGCCGATATGGTTCTCCAACCTAGTGGCTGAGAAAATAAAGGCGAAAGAGTTGGCGTTCATGAAATATAAAAAAACCCAAGAAGAGGAGAGCAGAAAGGACTACAGGGTGAAACTGAAAGAAGCCAAGAGAGAGATACGTTTGGCGAAGGCACAGGCGGAAGAACAAATGGCTAAAAATGTAAAAAAGGGAGATAAAAATTTTTTCAGATATATTAGTGAAAGGAGGAAGATAAAAAATGGAATTGCTAGGCTAAAAGATGCTGGGAACAAATATGTGGAGAGTGATGAGGAGAAAGCAAATGTGCTAAACAAATACTTCTGTTCTGTGTTCACAGAAGAAAATCCTGGAGAAGGACCGAGATTGTCCGGCAAAGTTACACGAGAAAATGGAGTAGATTCTGCGCCGTTCACGGAGGAGGGTGTTTATGAGCAACTTGAAAAACTGAAGGTGGACAAAGCGATGGGACCAGACGGGATCCATCCCAGGATACTAAGGGAACTCAGAGAGGTTCTGGCGAGTCCTATTAAAGACTTGTTCAACAAATCTCTGGAGACGGGAGTGATTCCTGGGGATTGGAGGAGAGCGGATGTGGTCCCTATTCATAAAAGTGGTCACAGGGATGAAGCAGGAAACTACAGGCCGGTGAGCCTCACTTCAGTTGTTGGAAAAATAATGGAAGTGTTGCTGAAAGAAAGGATAGTGTATTTCCTTAAATCTAATGGGTTACAGGATCCGAGGCAACATGGCTTTACAAAAGGTAAATCGTGCCAAACGAACCTGATTGAATTTTTTGATTGGGTGACCAGAGAGCTGGATCGAGGACATATGCTAGATGTAATTTATTTGGATTTCAGCAAAGCCTTTGATACAGTTCCTCATAGGAGGCTGTTGAACAAACTTGAAGGGCTAAAGTTAGGACCCAAAGTGGTGAACTGGGTCAGAAACTGGCTGTCGGACAGACGCCAGAGGGTGGTGGTTAATGGAAGTCGCTCGAAGGAAGGAAAGGTGACTAGTGGAGTCCCTCAGGGTTCGGTGCTGGGGCCAATCCTGTTCAATATGTATGTAAGTGACATTGCTGAAGGGTTAGAAGGAAAAGTGTGCCTTTTTGCAGATGATACCAAGATTTGTAACAGAGTAGACACCGAAGAGGGAGTGGAAAATATGAAAAAGGATCTGCAAAAGTTAGAGGAATGGTCTAATGCCTGGCAACTAAAATTCAATGCAAAGAAATGCAGAGTAATGCATTTGGGGATTAATAATAGTAAGGAACCGTATATGCTGGGAGGAGAGAAGCTGATATGCACGGACGGGGAGAGGGACCTCGGGGTGATAGTGTCCGAAGATCTAAAGGCGAAAAAACAGTGTGACAAGGCAGTGGCTGCTGCCAGAAGGATTCTGGGCTGTATAAAGAGAGGCGTAGTCAGTAGAAGAAAGAAGGTGTTGATGCCCCTGTACAGGTCATTGGTGAGGCCCCACTTGGAGTATTGTGTTCAGTTTTGGAGACCGTATCTGGCGAAAGACGTAAGAAGACTTGAGGCGGTCCAGAGGAGGGCGACGAAAATGATAGGAGGCTTGCACCAGAAGACATATGAGGAGAGACTGGAAGCCCTGAATATGTATACCCTAGAGGAAAGGAGAGACAGGGGAGATATGATTCAGACGTTCAAATACTTAAAGGGTATTAACGTAGAACAAAATCTTTTCCAGAGAAAGGAAAATGGTAAAACCAGAGGACATAATTTGAGGTTGAGGGGTGGTAGATTCAGGGGCAATGTTAGGAAATTCTACTTTACGGAGAGGGTGGTGGATGCCTGGAATGCACTCCCGGGAGAGGTGGTGGAGAGTAAAACTGTGACTGAGTTCAAAGAAGCGTGGGATGAACACAGAAGATTTAGAATCAGAAAATAATATTAAAGATTGAACTAGGCCAGTTACTGGGCAGACTTGTACGGTCTGTGTCTGTGTATGGCCGTTTGGAGGAGGATGGGCAGGGGAGGGCTTCAATGGCTGGGAGGGTGTAGATGGGCTGGAGTAAGTCTTAACAGAGATTTCGGCAGTTGGAACCCAAGCACAGTACCGGGTAAAGCTTTGGATTCTCGCCCAGAAATAGCTAAGAAGAAAAAAAAAAAAAAAAAAAAAAAAAAAAATTTTTAAATTGAATCAGGTTGGGCAGACTGGATGGACCATTCGGGTCTTTATCTGCCGTCATCTACTATGTTACTATGTTACTATGTTAGGTCAAGCGTGGCATTCCCTCTCGTTAGCTCCTTGACGAGTTGTTCCATGAAACAATCCCGTATGGCCTCTAGGAATTCTGTTTCCCTAGCGCTAGTTGAGCTTCCAATACTCCAGTCTATCCCCAGGGTAGTTAAAGTCTCCCATTACCATGACTTTTCCGTTTCTGCATTCCCGCCTCAGTTCTGCTTCGAGTTCCTTGTCATCTGTTTCTGCTTGTCCAGGTGGACGATAGTATAGTCCTACTTTTAAGTCAGATCCATTACTTCCTGGCAGTTTAATCCATAATGACTCCAATCCTTCTGTTTTTGTTGCTGTGTCCACTCCAGTCAAGTGGATGTTGTATTTTATGTATAGTGCTATTCCTCCACCCTTCTTGTGTGCCCTGTCTCTTCTGTAAAGTTTGTACCCTGGCAGTACTACGTCCCATTTGTTTTCTTCAGTCCACCAAGTTTCATTGATTCCAGTGATGTCTAGGCCCTCTTTTTGGGCCGTGACTTCTAGTTCTCCCATTTTGTTCCTCAGGCTCCTCGCATTTGCGTACAAGCAACTTAAGTCCTGGATTTTCCTTTTCCCTGCTGTTTTTCCTTGAGAGTTTCTCCTATTGTCGTCCTCCTTTGCCAGTCCCTGATTTCTGTTCATTTCTTCCTCTTTCTTTGGTGCATCTTTTTCATCCTCATCTTGCATCCTCGATTTCTCCTGAGAGGAGGAGGGTGTTGGGGCCCGGGGCAAACCACCCCCTCATTTCTCCCTTCCCCTTATTACGTCATTGGGCATAGGATGAAGTTAAGAGGTGATAGGCTCAGGAATAATCTAAGGAAATACTTTTTACAGAAAGGGTGGTAGAAGTGTGGAAAAGTCTCCCGCTAGAGGTGGTGGAGGCAGAGACTGTGTCTGAACTCAAGAAGGCGTGGGATTTCTCAGAGAAAGAGATAATGGTTACTGTGGCTGGGCAGACTGGATGGGCCATTTGGCCTTTATCTGTCATCATGTTTCCATGAATACTTTGAAGTTCTGGGACATGTTTATAGTGAAGTGTAATTATTGATCTGGATAATAATTTAAGCATATGCCATCATCTATCAATTTTGTGTATTTTTCTGCATGACACCTATAGTGAATTCTGCTTGTTAACCTGCAGAACCCCATATATATACTAATGTGAGTGCAGTTTAGTGGTTGACACTTAAATGTACAGTTTCTTTTAAGGAACTACAATGACCTAATTTTGCCATTACAGTTCTTTCTTGCAGCGATCACATTCTCTATTTAAAATCCTGTCATCATTTGTCATTTCAATGCATTTATCAGCCTAACAATAGTTGACAATGTGCTAAAATTATCTGTAAATTGTGATCCCAACTATGTATTAACTTTACCTCTATTCACATGTGATTTGAACTTATTGTTAGACTCACTAAACTTTCCCATAAATGTCACAATGCAAGATCATTTTCCACTTCAGCTTTCTGAATTTCATCATTCTTTATTACAAGGGGCCACTGAAAAGTTCTCAGCTCAACCAACAAAGTTGAGGCAGTCTCTGTTGAGGGTTATACTGCAGACTTAGTCCAGCGATTTTCTACTTTTTTCATTCCATAGTTTTTCCAACAGAACGAAAATAGTGGGAAATCACTGGACTAAGTGTGTAGCCCTCAATGGAGACTGCCCCAACTTTTCAGCGGCCCTTAGTATTCTTTCTTTATCTCTCATTATTAAACTCAATAGTAGATCTACATTTTTAGCCCAGTTAACTGGAACAGGTCCTCCTGTTGAGCAAACTTTGAATACCCCCTTCTTGATACCAGTAATACACACTGTCTTACTAATCTTGATTCAATAGAAGGGTGAATTCAGTTCAAATTTGCATGCATCTGCTTCAAACAAATCTGGGGCCTAGCACCTTCCTACCTGCAAACACACTTCACTCTACACAACCCCACACGAACAACCAGAAACAAAAACATCTTCGCCTATCCTAAAATCACTGGCTGCAAATACAAATCCTTCCTTGACAGAACCTTCATGTTCCAAGCTAACAGACAACAATCCTGGCTGGGAAACTACATAAATAAAACCAGACAGACCTACAACGCATTCCGAAAATCAATCTAAACCACTCTGTTTGACAAATTCATCACCTAAACAGACCGACCTTCGCTCTACGCATTTTCCCCCTACAAACCCGAAACAATCTCTCAGGCAATGCCAACCCCCTCTCACATCCCTCCCCTCTCAACCCCGCTTACATTCCCTCCCCTTCAACCCTTTCTGCCGCAACATTCCCCTCACACATTTGTAATTCGCTGAATGTCCAGCCTTCTTTCGATGTGAACCACCTAGAAGTCATCTGACTATGGCGGTATAGAAAAATAAAGTTATTATTATTATTATCCGCTCTTACCACAACCTCTGGCAACGCGTTTCAGAGCTTAACCGACTTGGCACACCTTAATTTAGGTGCAATCAATTATGCTACATCTATTGCTTGTACGAATGATCAAGCCTAAGAGAGACAAGTACTGGTAACTGATAGTATTCTATAAATTGCATGAGTAAGCTGGCAACACGCTCATGCCCCTCCCGTGCTATGCCCATGTGTACACCCCCTGCAGTTACCTACTCGTTTAACACTCATAGAACAGCACATAGTCTGTTTAGGCTTGTGTCACTTTTCTCTGCTCTTACATGGACAAGGTGCATGCACCCAGATATAGCATTGTTTTTAATGCCTCTGGCAAGCACCTCATCTGTCACGCTATCCCATGCCAACAGATTATTCACCTACTGGCTGCATTGATAGGTAACTTCTGCTTTTGGACTAACTTTGATGTTTAAGATAAAATACTATTGAACTCTGGTTGTAGTTTGGAGGGCTCTGTCCTGATCTATAAATTATTAAGATGAGCTTGGGAAAATCCACTGCAGCATAAAATCTGTTTTGCTCTTTTGGGATCTTACCAGGTAATTGTGACCTGGGAATCAGGACCTTCGGTCCGTCCCAGTAAGGCAACTCTTTGACATGTCTCCAGTGGAAATATTAGACATAACATCTTCTCCACAAGTCCAATAAGGCTCTTCTCCTCCTAGTGGTGTACATAGAGTATGTGACAACCGGGACTGATCATTTTTTAACCCCCCCCCCCCAATATATAAAGGGATTGGAGAAGCACCCCCTAGGAGCTGCACCAGGGACAGACCACTCCCCTCCCCACTGCCTGAAGAAGGGGATTTTGGTCTTCAAAAGTTAGTAAAAAATGTATTAAAATTAGTCCAAAAAAAGATTATCTAATTTCCATTTATAAATGTTTATCAATACAGCTACAATTCTACCTTATTCTAAAGCAACAAAAATAAAATCTTTTTTCTACCTTATGTCATCTCTGGTTTCTGCTTTCCTCATCTTATCCTCATTCTCCATTCCATCCAGCATCCACCCTCTCTCTCTGTCCCTTCCATTTTTCTCTTTCTGTCTCTACTCCCTCCCCCATGTTCTGGCATCTTTCATTTCTCCTTTCCTTCCCTCCTTCCTACTCCAACTCACTCCATGGTCTGGCATCTGCTTCCCTTCCTTCCCAATGGTCTGGCATATTTGTCTCCTTCCCTTCTCTCCCTCCATGCCCTGGCATCTCTTCCTCTCCCTCCATGGCCTGGCATCTCCCTCCCTCCTCATGGTCTGGCATCTCTCTTTTATCTCTTCTCCCGTCTTTGGTCTTCCTTCTCCCTCCTCCTCCCAATTGGGTGCAGCATTTCTCTCCTCCTCCTCTTCCGCCCTCCCTTTGCCACCCTGCAGTCAGTAGTGCAACGTTCACAATTCGCTGCTCTTGCCAGCGTCAGGCCTTCCTCTCTACTGGATCCTGCCTTCATGGAAACAGGAAGAGAGGAAGGCTCGATGCCAACAAGAGCAGCGAATTGTAAATGCTGCTGCTGCCAGGAAGAAGTTCTTAACGCCGGCACCGGCCCTCAAAAGAGTCATCGGAGCACGGGTGGACTGCTCCCTTCCCCCCTTGGTACTCCACTGCCTCCTCCAGTAGTCTTTAATATACAATGCTTCCTTGAAGTTGATTCCTGTATGTGGCACATGACCTAAAAGGTTGATAATAGGTAGGAGGTAGATGCTACAGTTTTGACTTTAGCTCCTTGAACTAAATATATTGTATAGAAGAGAACATCTAATACTAGTTACTGTGTGTTGTTAAGCCATAATTTGCTTCTCATTACTATGCACTAGTTTTGGTTCATGTGTGATAACAAGTCACTTCACCCTCCGTTGCTTCCAATACAATTTAGAGTGTAAGCCTATAGCTACAGGACCTGAATGATAATTGTTTTGTGAACTTAGTGAGTACCGTAATTAATTCTGAAAGTCAGATCCAAAACATGTCAGTATGCATGCTAATGCCTTTAGCAAACAGATGTATACACTGAATGGTAAGATGACTATTTGATTGAAAGTCATAGTAACATAGTAGATGACGGCAGATAAAGACCCAAATGGTCCATCCAGTCTGCCCAGCCTGATTCAATTTAAATTTTTTTTTTTTTTTTTTTTGTAATTTTTCTTCTTAGCTATTTCTGGGCAAGAATCCAAAGCTTTACCAGGTACTGTGCTTGGGTTCCAACTGCCAAAATAAAAGTGCAGTTGACCACTTCAATGTGTTTTATAGAGGCAGGCAGCAGTCCTATTATGAAATTATCTTCGGCTAACTTAATATCTTTCCTAACTAGCTCCTTAAAATAAGTCAAGGTGTCTCTGTATTGTTTTATTTACTGACCTTTATTTCTGCACATTTGAATTCTGAAATCCTCTAGATGCAAAAGCTCAATCCCCTATATTTTGTTCTGATTCTTGGGAGCCGTCAGAGGAAAAATATTTATCAAGCGCAACAGCTGTCCAGAGCAGCACGCTGCCGGCACAGACATCCCTGCTCGCTCTCACTGGGTTCTACAGCTGACAGCATAATCCATTTTCTTGATTACAGAAGCTGGCTAGCAGGCCTGAGGACCAAATTCTGGTTTGTTAAGAGCACCTTTTTAAATCTAAAACATGAAGTAGTCTGGCAGTTCAAATATTGGGCTATAAGTCAGCAGACTGTACCTCTGGAATCCAAGAACAATCAGATCTATAACCAAAAGAAATTATCTCCCTAATTCTAGAAACTTCTATGACCAAATTTCCAACTAGCATGCAAATTTGCACACAATAAGGTCACATGCACAGGTAGCAATATTTTAAATACCTGCTAATTGGCATTAACAATCAATTATTGGCTATACTGTAATTAATTTTAATTGCTACTAAGAAAGGAGGTATGGGCAAGCAGAATGGAATGATTCAGCATGGCCATTTCATCGCTGGCCCTTTAAGAAACATAGAAGATGACGGCAGAAAAAGGCTATAGCCCATCTAGTTTGCCCACTCTAACAACCCCACCCCCTTGAATTTACCCCCCTAGAGATACCCCATGTGTATCCCCTCTACATTTTTTTACCTCCCTAGAGATCCCATATGTGTATCCCATTTCCTTTTAAAATCCGGCACGCTGCTGGCCTGAATCACCTGAAGCGGAAGTTCATTCCAACGATTGACCACTCTTTCGGTGAAGAAGAACATCCTGGTGTCACCATGAAATTTCCCACCCCTGATTTTCAGCGGATGTCCTCTTGTGGCCGAGGGACCTCTAAAAAAAAATATATCATCCTCCACCTCAATACGGCTGGTGATATATTTAAACGTTTCTATCATGTCTCCTCTCTCTCTACGTTCTTCGAGTGAGTATAGCTGCAATCTATTCAGCCTTTCCTCATACGGGAGGTCTTTGAGTCCCGAGACCATCCTGGTGGCCATTCTCTGAACCGACTCAACTCTCAGCACATCTTTTTGGTAATGTGGCCTCCAGAATTTGTCCACCACTTTGGTCCGGTCCAGTCCTAGTGAGCCAGTAATAGCACTAATGTCCCTCCCTGACGAAGAGACGAAACCTAGGTCGGGGGGACAGGGACCATAGGCTGAACGGTACAAACAGAGATAATAGAGAAATGTTTTAACGTCACATCACAAGGTTCAAGTTGATTTGAATGAGGATTAACATTACCAACTACCACCTGGTAAAGATAAATACATCTTCCTTTTTTGTCAACTACAGGTGGTTAGGGGACTGTGAAGGCAATGATGGTCCCCTTGTTAACCTCGTTTTGGTGATAACACTAAAAACACAGGTTTTAAGGTCTGAGCACTTCACATTTCTAATAAGGATATTATTTATGTATGATTTAATTTTTATATAATAGCTGTGATTATTTAAATTACTATTGATCTTCATCACAGAGTTAAATTATTTATTCCTCCAGATATAAGTTTCTCCAGAATTGTACACAATATTCCAGATGAGGCCTCACCATGGATCTGTACAACGGCATAATAACTTCGGGCTTCCGGCTGATAAAGCTTCTTCGGATACAACCCATCATTTGTCTTGCCTTTGATGAAGCCTTCTCCGCTTGATTGGCAGTCTTCATGTCTTCGCTAATGATCACCCCCAAATCACGTTCCGCCTTGGTCCTAACTAAGGTTTCACCATTAAGTGTATAAGTTTTGCATGGATTCTTGCTGCCGAGGTGCATGACCTTACATTTTCTAGCATTAAAGTTTAGCTGCCAAGTTGAGGACCAGTGTTCCAATAGAAGTAGGTCCTGCGTCATACTATCTGGTAAAGTGTTCTCACTTACAATGTTGCATAGTTTGGTGTCATCGGCAAATAATGTGATTTTACCCTGAAGCCCCTGAGTCAGATCTCCCACAAATATGTTAAAGAGGATCGGGCCCAAGACCGAGCCCTGCGGCACTCCACTGATCACCTCTGACGTTTTTGAAGGGGCACCATTCACCACCACTCTCTGAAGTCTACCGTTTAGCCAATCACTGACCCATGTAGTTAATGTCTCTCCCAGTCCCATTGATTTCATCTTGTTCAATAGTCTGCGGTGCGGGACGCTATCAAAAGCTTTACTAAAGTCCAAGTAAACGACGTCTAGGGACTCACCCACATCCAGTTTCCTTGTTATCCAGTCAAAGAAACTAATTAGATTGGATTGGCAGGACCTGCCCTTGGTAAATCCATGTTGGCGGGGATCCCTTAGATTCTTCTCGTCCAGGATCGTATCTAATTTATGCTTAATTAGTGTTTCCATGAGTTTACTCACTATGGATGTGAGACTCACCGGTCTGTAATTCTCAGCCTCTGTCCTGCAGCCCTTTTTGTGGAGTGGGATTACATTGGCTGTTTTCCAGTCCAAGGGGACTCTTCCCGCCCTCAAGGAAAGATTGAAGAGCACAGACAATTACTCCGCAAGGACATCACACAGCTCTCTAAGCACCCTGGGGTGTAGATTGTCCGGTCCCATGGCTTTGTTCACTTTGAGTCTTGATAGTTCGCAGTAGACGCTGCTGGGTGTAATCTCTAAATTCCAGAACGGGTCTTCTGAGCTTTGCCTTGCTTGCAATTGTGGACCGGACCCTGGCGCCTCGCAGGTAAAGACTGAGCAGAAGTATTCGTTTAGTAGTTCGGCTTTCTCGGAATCTGATTCTGCATAAGTCCCGTCTGCTTTCCTAAGGCGTACTATCCCATTTGTGTTTCTTTTCCTATCACTGATGTACCTGAAGAAGGATTTATCCCCTTTCTTAATGTCCTTTGCTAGATTCTCTTCTATTCGAAGCTTGGCCTCTCTGACTGCCGTTTTGACAGCTTTGGACCTGGCCAGATAGTCTTCTTTGACTGCTCCTCTTCCTGATTGTTTGTAGGAAACAAATGCTTTTTTCTTTTTCTTAACGAGGTCCGAGATTTCTGTAGTGAACCACTGGGGTCTGTTATTCCTCCGTCGTTTGCTTACTGTTTTTATATAGCGATTTGTTGCTTCATGTAGGGTAGATTTCAGGTTTGCCCACATAGCCTCTACATTATTGGTTTCGGCATGGTCTTGCAGTGCCCGACAGACGAAATCTCCCATGCGTTTGAAGTCAGTGCCCCAAAAATTAAGGACCTTTGTTGTTGTGGTAGATCTGGTGAAACC
Source organism: Geotrypetes seraphini (assembly GCF_902459505.1). NCBI lineage: Eukaryota > Metazoa > Chordata > Amphibia > Gymnophiona > Dermophiidae > Geotrypetes > Geotrypetes seraphini. The sequence continues at coordinate 31,414,154 of NC_047101.1, read as the reverse complement.
CTTCCGAAGGTTGAACCAAACCATGTTATGGTCGCTGGAGGCCAGCGTATCACCCACTGAAACTTCCGATACGCTGTCTCCGTTGGTGAGTACCAGGTCTAGTAACGCCTGGTCCCTAGTGGGCTTCAATACCAATTGTTTGAGCCGTGCACCCTTTATGGAGGTTAACAACCTTCTGCTGCCGCTAGTTTGTGCGGTAAGTGCATTCCAATCTGCATCAGGCATATTAAAGTCCCCTACCAGTACTGTGTCCCCACGCAAGGTGACGTTTTCAATGTCTTCGATTAATTCCATATCCTTGTCTATCTGTTGTCTTGGAGGTCTGTAAATCACACCAAGATACAGGCATTTTTTGTTTCCTCTAGCCAGGTTCACCCAGAGGGATTCCCCGGTATACTTGACATCTGTGATTATGGTAGTTTTGATGTCTTCTCTAGTGTATAGAGCTACCCCTCCTCCTAACTTGCCCTCCCTGTCTTGACGGAGTAAGTTGTAACCCGGTATAACCATATCCCACCCGTGTGAGTCCGTGAACCAAGTTTCGGATATCGCCACTACGTCTAGGTCGGCGTTTATTATTTCTGTCTCTAAATCTAGAATTTTATTGCCCAAACTGTGTGCATTGACATACATAGCTCTCCATATCTTATGTTTGCTAAGTCCCTGTACAGAGTTTCCCGCCTGAGTTAGTATGACCCTTGATGTATTGTTTACAGTGTGTGCTCTTACCTCAGACTCAGAGTGGCAACTCACCTCCTCAGGATAGTTACTTACTGCTCTAGAATATGAATGGGTACCCTCCCCCAACTTACCTAGTTTAAAGCCCTTCGAAGTAGGCGGGCTAGTCGACGTCTGAAGACGTTCTTACCTCTTCTGGTCAAGTGGAGTCCGTCTGGTCCCTGAAGTCCCTGCAGTGCCTCTCCATGGTCCAGAAATCCAAAGTTCATCTCCCTGCACCATCCATGTAGCCACTCGTTAGTCCTCTGTATACGCTCCTCCCGGGCTCTACCCTTGCCTCTCACCGGGAGGATTGATGAGAAGACCACCTGCGCTCCCAACTGCCTCAGCTTCTCACCCAGGGCTCCAAAGCCTTGTCTGCTCACCTGGATGAGTGGCTCCTGAGAAGTCTGGAAGATGCTGTCCCGAGTCGACCCCATTGCACTGAGTAGGCCCCCACCCACTTACAAGACAGATGCTGTCCCCATGATGTCTCGGGGGGAGGGGAACACTTCCAGCTTCAGCGCGAGCCTTCAGATAACTTTATTAAAGCACCAGTGGGGGGGGGGCAAGGGGGGCATTGCCCCCCCTCTTTCAATCCTTGAAGCAATTGGTCCTGAAGCACCAGTGGGGGAGTGTGAGGAGGAGCAATGCCCCCCACCCCTTCACCAGTCCAATTGGGCATGAAGCACCAGTGTGTGTGTGTGGGGGGGGGCATGCCTTCTTTGATATGCCCCCTCTTTCAGCACAATATTTGTCTGATGGAACAGCAGCTTCAGCAAGGTAAGCGCTTGCCAGTGATGAAACAGCTGCGGTAAAACGGACATGCTGAATGGGGCGTGCTAAAACAACTGTGCTGAATTGTCCAAGACCCTGGGGAAAGAGGACATTTAGGATAAGGGCTGTGTTGGAGTGGAATAAGTTGCCTAAAGAACTTGGGGGGGGGGGGGAAGTGGGTTTGTGGTTTAGCAAAACAATAAAAAGAGCTGCTGTTTCCTTGATGTTATGTTAACTGGGGGTTTTAATGTTTTATGACTGTATACCATCTTGACTGGCACTTTGTAATGCCAAGAAAAGAGAAACTAATATTTGGCAGTTATGTGCACACCAGCATCAGTGGAACCCACGCAAGGCACTACCATTGAAGATATATTGGGTCTGTTTCCTTGTATGAGGTCTTTTTCCCCCTCAAAGGATAAATGGAAAAATAATTAAGAAATCAAACGCTTAATAATCTGAAAGGGACTAGATAGGTCGGTTGGATTCCACTGATGTGGTGTTATCTGTTGATATTATTTTGAGTGGACCTTGTGACTCCATTTTGGTTGGGTTTTTTGTTTTTTTGTTTTTTGGGGGGGGGGTTGAGAGTTGGCATAATAGCCCTTAGTCATGTCTGCTGTTATAGGATTTGCACTTAGCATGTTATCATCCCAATGTCTAATTTTATACCGTCTAAAGCAGGGCTGCCCAATTCCGGTCCTCGAGATCTACTGGCAGGCCAGGTTTTCAGGATATCCACAATGAATATGCATGAGAGAGATTTGCCTGAACTGCCTTCTTGGTATGCAAATCTCTCTCATGCATGTTCATTGTGGATATCCTGAAAACCTGGCCTGCCAGTAGATCTCGAGGACCGGAATTAGGCAGCCCTGGTCTAAAGAGACTTCCCCCCCTACAGTATGACTCAATTATCTATACGTTCTCAAACCTTATATGGATAGTATTAAGCCAAACAGCTAACTGAACAGCCACATACCATCCATAGAAAAAGGAGCCTGATCTGGGGCAAGGTAAGAGCGGGTTCAAAAATTATCCATTTAGCTGCAATATTCAGCCACAAAACTGATACACCTTTAGTTCAGGTCTGATGGCTAACTGCAATCAGCATTATTTATCTGACTAGGAACATTATACATATACATATATATATATATACATACGTACCAAGATCTGCTGCTGCTGAACAAAGCCATTTGACCAGTACAGGGAGGGACAGAGCACACCAAACAATACAGTAAAAATAGCACAAAGGACCTCAATGAACAAGGACTTGTCTTTATTGACCCAACACAGGCCGCATTTCGGCATACAACACCTGCATCAGGACTCCTAGACTACTGTAATATCCTATACCTGCCATGCCCTGCCAACATGATAAAACAGCTACAAGCAGTGCAAAATATAGCCCTTAGACTGATATACTCATTGAAAAAATATGACCACATTACCACCGCATTCCAAGACTCGTACTGGCTCCCTGTATAAGCACATATATACTACAAATTCTACTGCACCCTATTCAAAGCCCTAAATGGCGATGGTCCAACCTATCTAAACAACCGCCTAACCAGGTACAACACATCCAGACCAGGGAGAACACAGGTACCCTTTACTCACCCCCCAATTAAAGGCATGCAACGCAAGAAAATGTTTGACGGCCTATTAGCCACCTAAGCAGTGAAAGTACACCACCACCTCTCCAACCTGCTGAGCACGACACCCCACTACAAAACCAAGTTATTTAAGAAATTTCTCAAATAACCTAACTAACCTTCTCAATATATCCCCGGAAATAAACACTTTTGCTAACTTTCTATCTTATATATAATTTAATATAAACATAAATACCAATAAAGATATTTGAAAATTACACTTAGGTCCTCTTTGACGAAGGTGCGCTAACCGATTAGCGTGTTAAACGCTAATGCATGCATGTTAGTCTATGGATGCGTTAGCATTTACCGCATGCTAATTCAATTAGCGCACCTTCGTAAAAGAGGGGGTTAGAGAAGGCTTAAGAAGTAAAAATTGATAAAATCACAACATTAATGAACATCATTAGCAGATGTGAATCATGTGAAGGTGAAATACTTCAGTGGCGAGTTATAGAGGATTAGAACGTAATGATGTGAGAAATAAAACCAAAGCCATTTACCAGCTTCTGCTAACAGTGTGACCACTGCATCACTACAGAAGCAACCTGAGAAGCAGCAGTGCTGCCTAAGGGATTCACAAGATTGGAACAACGCGTTCCAGAGAGTACACAATTTCCAAAAGCAAGGGTTCTCAGCTCAGTCCTCTGAGCACACTTAGCCAGTCAGGTTTTCAGGATACCCACAAGGAATATGCATGAGAGAACTACCTCTGTCTTATGCAAATCTGTCTTATGCATATTCATTGTGGGTAGCCTAAACATGTCTGGCTAGGTGTGTTCCAAGGACTGGATTGAGAATGCCTGCTCTACATTCAAAAATTATTTTTAAGGGATTCTTGTCCCCCTCAGCTGGATCCAGATTTTCTTAATAGGTTGATCCAGTCCTCGATTTACTCCCTGAATGCATCATTTTGTATGCATTAAGGAAATTAGAACCTACAGTCCCTGCGAGTAGCAGGATAAACTCAGAAGTGATCAACAAATTTGGAGCAAGTACGGGAAAGGGATTTGTATACCACCTTTTTCGTAGTTTTACAATAATCAAAGCGGTTTACACACAGGTACTTCAAGCATTTTCCATATCTGACAGGCTGGGTTCACAGTCTATCTAATGTATCTGGGGCAGTGGAGGACTGTGACTTGCCTAGGGCCACAGGGAGCAGTGCGGGGGATGTCCACCGATGGATCAAACACTGGCTGGCAGGCAGGAAACAGAGGGTTGGAGTAAATGGCCATTACTCAGACTGGCAATGGGTCACGAGCGGAGTTCCACAAGGGTCGGTGCTGGGACCGCTCCAGTTCAATATATTTATTAACGACCTGGAGATGGGGACGAAATGTGAGGTTATTAAATTTGCTGATGACACCAAACTCTACGGCAGGGTTAGAACCACGGAAGACTGTGAAGACCTACAAAGGGACCTAATGAGACTGGAAGAGTGGGCAAAAAAGTGGCAAATGCATAGAGAAATGCAAGGTCATGCATGTGGGGAAAAATAATCCGATGTTCAGCTACAAAATGGGGGGAATATTGCTAGGGGTGAGCAACCTTGAAAGAGACCTGGGGGTGATGGTGGACACAACATTGAAACCATCGGCACAGTGTGCGACAGCCTCCAAGAAAGCAAACAGAATGCTGGGCATCATCAAAAAGGGTATCACAGCCAGGTCAAAGGAAGTCATCATGCCGCTGTATCGTGCAATGCTGCGCCCGCATCTGGAGTACTGTGTCCAGTACTGGTCGCCGTACCTCAAGAAAGACATGACTCGAGGGAGTCCAGAGAAGAGCAACTAAACTGATAAGAGGTATGGAAAATTTTTCATACGCTGACAGGTTAAAAATGCTGGGGCTGTTCTCCCTGGAGGAGACTTAGAGGAGACATGATAGAAACCTTCAAAATCCTGAAGGGCATAGAGAAAGTGGATAAGGGCAAATTCTTCAAACCGTGGGGAACCACAAGCACTAGGGGTCACTCGGAGAAATTGAAAGGGGACAGGTTTAGAACAAATGCTAGGAAGTTATTTTTTACCCAGAGGGTGGTAGACTCATGGAACGCTCTTCCAGAGGTTGTGATAGGCCAGAGCACAGTACAGGGGTTCAAGGAAGGTTTGGATAGGTTCCTAAAGGATAGAGGGATTGAGGGGTACAGATAGAAGCAGAGGTAGGTTATAAGAATGGCCAGGAACTACTTCACAGGTCATGGACCTGATGGGCCGCGGCGGGAGCGGACCGCTGGGCAGGATGGACCTCTGGTCTGACCCAGTGGAGGCAACTTCTTATGTTCTTATTCCTTCATTAAAAGTCGTTGGCACAAGGAGGACTGCTATTTTTCCGGTCACAGCTCCTCAGCTTTGGAATACTTTTCCAAGCTATTTGCATGTGTGTGGTGCAGTGGTTAAAGATACAGCCTCAGCACCCTGAGGTTGTGGGCAATGTTCCCTCTAAGCTGAGCGCATGAGCGATCGCTCATTATTTTCAGTGGCGTTGCTCATACGTTTTCTCGTGTCGCTCAATCGAGGGCGGGCGGAGGTGAGAGGAAGCGGCGGCGGCGGTCTGCCCTGCTCGCCTTAGTGTATTTTAAAGTTGAAAGATGCAGCGGCGGCTCCTCTCAAGATCCCTGACTGCATCGGACTTCCGACGCAGGTGGGGATTCGTGAGAGGAGCTGCTACCACGTTTTCAGTGGCATACCAAGGGGGGACGATCCGCCCCGGGTGCAGCCTTAGGGGGGGTGCACAGCCGGCCAAGACCGGATCTGGCCGGCTGTGCACCCCCCCTAAGGCTGAAGTCGGAGAGGAAGTTCGAAAGATATGGTTTTCTGTTAGGATTGACGGTGTAGGATTGATCTGTGCTGGTCTGGCTTGTTTAGTTTTACAATGGGTATATTGATGTACTGCTCACTGCAATATGTAAGATGCTGCCTTTTCCTAGGTACTCATGTGTGACGTGTGGCTTTTTACTAAAAATCATATTTTCGTACAGATGGGGGGGGGGCTGCCAAAAAATGATGGGCCCCGGGTGTTACATATGCTAAGTACGCCACTGTATGTAAAGATACCAGAAATCTGGCGAAACAAAAACTTTAAGTAAATTGTTATTCTTCTAAGTTTTGAGTATTTAACCCTCCCACAATCTCACGGGCACTCGTCCTCCGCTCCTGCTCATAAATTTGTGGAATATGTAACTTGTCGCTCATGCATATTTTTTTTTTTGCACATACCTCATCAATCCTTAGAGGGAACATTGGTTGTGGGTTCAAGCCCACGCTGCTCCTTGTGACCTTGGGCAAGTCACTTAATCCCCATGTACATTAGATAGATTGTGAATCCACCGAGACAGACAGGGCAAAATGCTTGAGTACCTGAATAAATTCATGTAAAGCAATCTGAGCTCCCCTTGGAGAACAGTATAGAAAAGGGAATGAATAAAGCTTCAGCCTCTGATGACCAGAGCTGGTATTGTGATGTCATAATGCCTAAGAACCAACCTCATCAGTGATGTCACAATGGCTTGATTGTCCTTTACTTGGCTAACTTTTACTACATTTTCATTTCTAGAGTGGTGCAGTGGTTAAAGCTACAGCCTCAGTACCCTGGGGTTGTGAGTTCAAACCCACACTGCTCCTTGTGACCCTGGACAAGTCACTTAATCCCCCCCCCCCCATTGCCCCAGGTACATTAGATGGATTGTGAGTCAACCAGGACAGAAGGGAGAACTGCTTGAGTAAACTTATGGAAACCGTTCTGAACTCTCCTGGGAGAACGGTATAGAAAATTGAATAAATAAATAATTAATTAGAAAAATTCAAAGGCTCTTTAATGAGCTTTCTGCATAGGGATGCCTATGATATATAAATAAGACGTTTAGGGCTCCTTTTACAGTGGTGCGCTAGCGTTTTTAATGCACGCACTGGATTAGCGCACGCTAGCTGAAAATCTACCGCCTGCTCGTAAGGAGGCAGTAGCAGCTAGCACGTGCTATTCCACGCGGCTTTGTAAAAGGAGCCCTTTAGTCTCAGTTTAAAAGAAATCAGACCTGATTTGCAGGACTTTATTTTTCATCTTTCTCCCTTGTTCATTATTCTTCATTTTTTGCCCCTCCCTATATGTTCTCTTTTTCTATAATTATTGTAGTTCATCCCCCTTTTCTTTTGTACCTGTATTGAATTTTTGTATGTATATATTAGTTTGTACTAATCTACTACAATGTTTTCCCCAAATTTTTAATTTGTACTACGCTTTGAAATATTTGACAATGCGTGCACATCAAATTTTAAGAACAACTTGAACAACTTGTTTTCTTTGCTTCTTTATGAAGAGGAACAGGTAGGGCATTCCACCAAGTTGGTGCAATAAAGAAGAAAGCAGAAGGACGGGTTGATTCTAAATGGGCCCTAGATGGAAGAGGAAGACACGATCTTTGCTCAACTGAGGAAGAAATGAATGTGCTAAATATGAAGGGATGCTTTCATAAAGGGCTTAAATTGATGACGAAAGTTTAATTAGTAGAGGGGAAATGTGGTCATATTTTCATCTGTTATCAAGAAATCTGGCTGCTGTATTCTGGAGAAGTTGAAGACAGTGGAGCTGATATTAAGGAAGGCCACATTACAATAATCCAAAGGGGGGGAAAACTAATGAAAAAATCAGAGCATGTAAAGTCTTAGAATCAAACCGTGGAAAACGATTGGTTTTTACTATTGCATCTGTTGTGTAAATTGAAACCAGTGATATCAAGTGCAGATTTTTGATTTATTATGAAAACTTGACTATTGCCATTCATTGTATTTGGGACTCCCAATATCAATGCTTTGACCGCCTGATTTCACTTATTTCACGTTTCCAGCACATTATGTCAGCGCTGGCTGACTGTAAATTGCAAGATATGTCTTTTGAAGTGATGAATGGTATTGAAAATTTAGGAAACAAGTTGGCCATTGAGGTCTGATTGCACTCATTTCTTGTCTGTTCCATTGCTAAGACAGATTCATTTTGCAGACACGAGAAAATGTACCTTTTCAATCACAATCAACCATCTTTCTGGTTATTGGTGATTGATGGTTGATACATCTGTTTTCAAGAAACTGCTTAAAGCACATTTATTTATGCCAGTTTATGGCTTGGGAAATTAAAGCGACCTATGGTGAAAAGTTCATTTCATAACAAGCAGGTCAGTAGGTTTAATTGTTTGTATTGTGGCCACAGTTCTGTCAGTCTACAGAAGTACTCTATAGTGAAGATAATTTGTGTGTATGCCAGTAGAATACAAGAGTTCAAATAAAAGAACTGTCTTCTCATTCAAATTGGTAACCAAACTTCAGGATTGCAACCGTCACGTTTGAAAGTCACTCAGAGGTATAGAGTTCTTCAAGAAGAGAGTTGCGCCCTCTAGTGATGAACCAAAGTATATTTTTCAGTCGTTGCAACTTTATTAGTTCTGGTTACGCTCCAAGTTTGATTACAAAAGTAAATAAATAAATAAATGTCTTTACAGTCTTTCAAACACTTGTATGAAAATACTTTGTTTTTTCTTATCTTTACAAATCTTTTCAAATGAACATCGCTCTGTGAGAAAATTGAGAGCAGTTTGATAATTCAGTTTATAACAGGTTCGGGGTCTCTACGTGGCCCCGTTTCGATTCCTTCTTCAGGAGACCCTATTGTATGTAAATTGAAAAACCTTTTCAATGCTGATAGAATGCTTCAAGTTTGCGATGTGGTAACATCGTCAAAAGAACGCTGTCGGTGCTGTGAATTTAAACTGAATACAAGAGGCAAGAAGAGAATGATGTGGAGCCATGAAACTTACAAGTTATTCCACACTTTTCTTGACACTTAACCATACTCTCCCCAAAGGACCTCTTGCAAGGACCTTCTCCAGGATAGCCCTACACACAAGCAGGTGACAGCTCGGCTCTTCTCTCAGAAAGAAGAAACTAACTTGCTAGTCACACACACAAGGAGTGACACCAGCTGCACACACTGACGTACAATTTGGTTTAAACTAGTCCTATTATTTTCTTAACTCTTCTAATGCTATCTTGCCTATCTTTATCTGAGTTTCTTCACAGAAGGATTGGTCTGGAAACATTCGACAGCAAGAACCTATTTTCTGTCACAGTGACAGAAAGATCCCGTGAAAGGATTTAGATCCCCTGCTTTGAAAAGAAGATTGGAAAGCAATGAAATTTCTTTTGTACTTTTCCCTTTTCATTGCAGAGCTATTGACCAGACCCAAATACAGCTCCAGGGACAACAGGATTGTAATTTCCTCTCTGCTGTAACTTTTCTTGTTGCTGCTACTTTCGGTGCAGAGCGGCGTCTCCAGCTTAGAATCGGCACCTCCCTGAAACCAGCCGTAGTGGGTGTCTGTACAAATGATGGCACTGTCACAAAGATGGTGCAGTAGCCTTCCTGTGTTGATGGCCTTCTAACAGTACATGCATTCTGCAAGATGTTGATTTTTTTTTGAATGGAGAAACGCTAGCTAGGACTTCAGAGGAACGGGACTTAGGGGTAATCATCAGTGCAGACATGAAGGCTGCCAAACAAGTAGAGAAGGCCTCATCTAAGGCAAGGCAAATGATGGGATGTATCAATAGAAGCTTTGTCAGCCGCAAACCTGAAGTCATAATGCCACTCTACAGAACCATGGTGAGACCTCATCTGGAATACTGTGTGCAATTCTGGAGGCCACATTACCGGAAAGATGTGCTTCGAGCTGAGTCGGTCCAGCGGATGGCCACTAGGATGGTCGCTGGACTCAAGGGTCTCTCATACAAAGAAAGACTGGGCAAACTGCAGCTTTATACACTAGAGGAGCGCAGGGAAAGGGGTGACATGATTAGTAACATAGTAGATGACGGCAGATAAAGACCCAAATGGTCCATCCAGTCTGCCCAACCTGATTCAATTTAAATTTTTTATTTTTTATTTTTATTTTTTCTTCTTAGCTATTTCTGGGTGAGAATCCAAAGCTTTACCTGGTACTATGCTTGGGTTCCAACTGCCGAAATCTCTGTTAAGACTTACTCCAGCCCATCTACACCCTCCCAGCCATTGAAGCCCTCCCCTGCCCATCCTCCACCAAACGGCCATACACAGACACAGACCGTGCAAGTCTGCCCAGTAACTGGCCTAGTTCAATATTTAATATTATTTTCTGATTCTAAATCTTCTGTATTCATCCCACGCTTCTTGATTGAGACGTTTAAGTACGTCACAGGTCGTGTCTAGGTGGAAAACGATATATTCTTTCCCAAGGGACCCTCGGTCACAAGGGGGCACCCGCTCAAACTCAGAGGAGGGAGATTTGGTGGTGACACCAGGAAGTATTTCTTGACAGAAAGGGTGATAGATCACTGGAATAAACTTCCGGTGCAGGTGATCAAGGCCACCAGCGTGCTCGACTTTAAGAATAAATGGGACACCCACGTGGGATCCCTTCGAGGGTCGAGTTAAGGAACCAGGTCACTAGCACTCAGACTTAATGGGGTGGGTCAATAGAGTGGGCAGACTTGATGGGCTGTGGCCCTTTTCTGCCGTCATCTTTCTATGTTTCTATTGTTTAGCACGGTAAAATGCTTCCACATCTTCTTTTGGCATCCCTGGAGTTGCCGCTGCTGGTATTGAAGCTTGATGAGGAGGTGAAAGGCCAGGGGCCCCCTCGCATTCTCCACTACCTGCTCTTCACAATGGTAGTGTCACTTCCTGCCTCCTGTGGCTGCTTATCAGCTAGCATGCTAGCAACTAGCTTACTCAGACTCTGCTCAAGTAGCAACTTTTAAGTTGCTTCTAATTCTGGAAATCACCCCCATGATAATCCATCTAATTTAGGCCCTCTTTTACTAAGCCGTGGTAGTGGTTTCAACCATAGTCTGAAGCACTAAATGCTCCAATGCTGCTCCAACGCATTTACCACTCTGGGCCACCTCTACCGCAGCTTAGTAAAAGGTGGGGCTGGGGGTTAGTATCTTCCCAAACCTGTAGAATTTACAATGGTTTCAGTTGCAAAATATTTCAGTTCTCAACAGCGAGTTGTCACTCTAGGGAAGTTTTTTAGCCAATGATGTGGAGGTGGCGGTTTGAGCTTGAGCTCTGCCAATAAAACCGGAGGCTTTTTCTTCCATTTGAGCAGACTCTCATCTACCTTTAAGTGGAGGTTTTTTGCACTACTTTATTTATATTTCCCCACTTCACCTTTTGCAATATGAAACACATTACATTAGTGACTTTTATTCAGCCTTAATTCTAGGCGGATTAGAAAAGAGTAAGCTGGACATTTACAGGATCAGGTCCTAATTGCAAGACTGTGACTTATTCAGATATTTACAAGAGCAGGGATCATTAGGTACGGCTTTAGTTTGTCTTGAATTTATTTCCCTTCGGATGTTTTTGTATTCAGGCATTGCTATCAGTAAGTGGTGGTGGTCTAGTTTCGCTACCCGAGTAGACCATCGTACATCTTCTTGCGCTATGTGCCTTTGATTGGCCTGGTTGAGTTGTTTCAGATAAGGCGATTGTTCAGGTAGGAAGGAGTAGCATCATTCAGGGCTTTGAATAATAGACAGTAAAATTTGAATAATATTCATGTTTGCATTGGGAGCCAGGTCTAGGTATGCGGTGGTGATATGACCATATTTGCTTAGTGAAAAGATCAGACTGAGGGCCATGTTTTGTAATTGTTTTATCATGCCTGCCAAGTATAGAACCATCAAGTCATTGTGACATCACCGATGAGGTTGGCTCTTAGACATTGGTGGAATGAGACATTATGACATCACAGTACCAGCTCTGGTTATCAGAGGCTGAAACTTTTCACACTATTTAGTCAATTTTCTATACCATTCTCCCAGAGGAGCTCAGAATGGTTTACATTAATTTATTCCGGTACTCAAGCAGTTTTTCCCTGTATATCCTAGTGGACTCACAATCTATCTAATGTACTTTGGGCAATGGGGGGATTAAGTGACTTGCTCAGGGTCACAAGGAGCAGCGTGGGTTTGAACCCCCAGCCTCAAAGTGCTGAGGCTCTAGCTTTAACCACTGTGTATCAGCCTGTGAGCATCTGATGACAGAACCAGCTGTCATGCATGGCTGTTGCAAACTTCCTGATGGGAAGTAAACCAGATCCAATACATTCTGCTCCATGGACTGACTCTGGAGCATTCATTAGCACGCCTCAGGTCCTGCAATAGATGTACTATCTGCAGTGTCAACCTCAACAAATCCATTCAGCTCAATAAAATATAAATTAGAAGAACAATCCTGCTTCAGTGGCATACAGTGCTTTATCATTACTTTTCTCAGCGCCTACGGTAGATCTGCTTCTCTTTCTGTGTGATAAATTGATCTCTTTCCTTTAGCTAACGTATCTCAGGGCTGCTGTAAGGCATCATCATTCATTCCGGTTGTGAGCTGGAGATGGAGTTTCCTCATGTGTGAAGAAGTCACATAAGCAAGCTGTGATGCTACTCTAGGCACAGTAATTCTGATATAATTAGAGGTGAGAATCCAGGAAAGTCCAAGGAAACTATAAGGCAGTGTTTCCCAAGTCAGTTCTGGAGGACCCCCCTTGGCAGTCAAAGTTTTCAGGATATCCATAATGGATATGCATGAGATTGATTTGCATACACTGCCTCTAATGTATGCAAATCTCTTTCATGTATATTCATTGTGGATATCCTGAAAACCTGACTGGCAAGGAGGTCCTCCAGGATCCACTTCAGAAACACTGATGTAAGTCTTTCACCAAAGGGTAACCAGCAGGTAAAGGGCAGATGTAGTCCTGGTCTGTGCTTCGTTGCATGTTTAGATCATAGGCAGCGGAACGCTTTTATGTTTGAGGGGGGCAAAAGCTCCGCCCTAGACCCTGCCTAAACTCCACCTCAGACACCTCCCCTAATTGTAATGCCATTTCTTCCATTCATTCTTCATATACACACAATATTTTATAATCTATCTTTCCCTCTTTCCAACCCCCCCTCCAGTATGGCTATGCAGTACTTATGTTCTTATCTTTTTCAATGAACCCTTGTTTCCGTGCATTATTTTACTGAAAGAGGCTGAAGTGCTACTTTGGTTTTATTTTTTTAGTCTGTACTGTCCTTAGTTAATCTCTAAATCTCGAGGCATGTCTCTCCCTTTTCCCTTCAGAAATCCTACCCATTACATAAACCCACTCATTACAGCAGTTCGGCACTAAGCTGGGGATCTGAGATGAATGAGAGAGGGGAGGCTTTCACTATATTTTCCACTTAATAGCTCTCTCATAGGCCCTTAATTGGCATTTGGCACCATTGTAAACCTTGCTGATTTGGAAGCTCCTTCCAACTAGAGAGTAATGTGGGGACAAAGATTAATCCCCGTCCCTTCCCCATCCCCACAGTGAAGTGCATTTTTCATTCCTGTTCCATGCAGTCTTCATTTTCTTCCCTGCATCTTTTCACTCAAAGCAGAAAGATAATTTTATGAGCCAGACCCTCACCAATTACAGAACAAAGGGTCACACAACTTAGAAACAAAATTAAGTAGACAAAAATGAAACTGTGAACCCCAAAATGTTAAAACTCAGCAAGTAACACTGGTGAAAACCAGAAATGCATTTCCTTTTCTGTTGAACCCAATACAAAGACATCTGCTGTACACATTTCCCAAAGCTAACATGCTGTATTTCAGTCAATAAATTCAAAATATATACTGTATATATATTTGTTCTTACCTTTGTTGTCTGGAGAGTTATTTTTCCATCAAGTTGGTTCCAGTTTACTTCTGAATTCCTTCCTCTCTCTCATTCTCTCCCTTGCTGCAAAGGGAGTGCGAAGAGAGAGAGAAAGAGGGGATCCAGAACACATCTCTCCCACCCACCCCTTCTACTGCCAAGTCCATCCTTTCTCCCTCTCTCATCCCCAGGCTCAACATTACTTCTTTGATCAACCCTCTGCAACACCATGTTGCAGCTCTTTCTCCCTTCTCTACACCATTCCTCCCTCTTCCATCCCTTTCCATCTATCCCACCCTTCCCTCTCCACCACTATCATGTCCTCTTTCTTCCTTTCTCCATGTGCATCATCTCTCTTTTCCTCCCACTTCATGCATCTATGCCCAACTATTCTCACTTTCTCTTCCATCCCCTACCGGCAGCATCTCTTTCCCTCCTTTCCCACCACCCCACCTGTGCAGCATCTGCCCTTCCCACTCCCTCTCCAGCCCATGCAACATCTGTCCTTCCCTGCCTTTCCAACCCCCCCCAGCCCATGCAACATTACATTACATTGGTGACTTCTATTCCGCTCGTACCTTGCAGTTCTAGGCAGATTACAAAGAAGCTAACTGGACATTTCCAGGAAAATTACAGTTTAGGAATTAGGATTACAAAGAAGATAGCTGGACATTTCCAGGAGATTTGCAATTTAAGGGAGCTGTATACATAGATGATACTTTGGAGAGAAAAAAAATTACAAGAGAAGGTGAGACTTTGAGGTGGGATTTACAAGGGAGGGGAAAGGACAAGGGGAAGAGTTAAGATATCTGGATAAATTTTTTGAATAGCAGGGTTTTGATTCCTTTTCAAAATGAATTGAAGTCGCTCGTTGTTGTTAGCAAGTTGGAGATGGAGTGGTCAAGTTTCGCTGCCTGCGTTGCTAATAGGTTGTCAAACATCTTTTTGTGCCGAGTACCTTTGAATGGGGGGTAAGTAAATGGGGACTGAGTTCTTCTTTGTCTAGTAGTAAGGTTCTGATTTAGGCAGTTGTTTAGGTAAGTGGGGGCAGTGCCATTTATAGCTTTGAATAATAGGCAGTATAGTTTGAATTGAATTCGTGCTTGTATTGGTAACCAGTGTGAGTCTAGATAGGCAGTGGTGATGTGGTCATATTTACTTAGCGAGTAGATCAATCTGAGAGCTGTGTTTTGTACAGTCTGTAGTTGTTTTATCATGTATGCAGGGCATGGTAGATAGAGGATGTTGCAATAGTCCACTAGACCTAGGACTAGGGATTGGACTATGAGCCTATATTGCTCTATGTCGAAGAATTTTCTTATTTTTCGTAGATTTCTCATGATTAAAAATGCTTTCTGGGTAGTCTTGTTAATTTGGACCTGCATTGTGCAGCATCTATCTATCATCACTCCTAGGAGTTTAAGATCAGACTGTATAGGGTATTTGGTGGCATTCATTTCTAATTCTGAAATGGAGGGGTTTTTGGCCTTTTCGAGCAAAAGAAATTTTGTTTTGTCCGAGTTTAGTTTCAGTTTGTGGTCTATCATTCATTTTTCCACTGCTTCTAGTGTTTTTTTTTCAGTTTTTCTATTGAGGTGGGATCTGGAAAATCAAAGGGGAGGAGTATGGTGATGTCGTCTGCGTAGCTGAAAGATGTTACATTTAGGTTATCAAGAGTGGTCCCAAGGGAGGATATAAAGAGGTTGAAGAGTGTAGGCAACAGTGGTGACCCTTGTGGAACTCCACAGGGGTTAGACCATGGTTCTGATTTAAGATAAGATAGGATAGGATAAGAGAGAATATATTTTGAGACATACTTCTGATTGTAAAACCTGTGGGGTTGTGTATATCATAAAATGCCCCTGCGATTTAATTTATGTGGGTCAGACATCTAGAAGACTAACTACAAGGCTTACAGAACATAAAAGTAATATCAAAAACAAAGTAGTTGGGGCTCCTTTGGCCAAACATTGTATAAAAAGGGATCATGGGTTTTGGTCTTTGAAAGCTTTGATTTTGGAAGTGGTTGATCCGGGAAGAAGAGGGGGTGATTTTAGGCGTTATCTTGCACAACGAGAACAGCGCTGGATTAACAGGCTAGATTAACAGGCCTAAGGGTCTTAATAGGTCCTTTGAATGGCAACACTTTTACTAGTGGCCATTTTTTGGAGAATGAAGCGTGAAGTAGTCACGTTACTGTTACATCATCACGTTGAATAGGCTATAAAAAAGACGTTGCTGCCATCTTGACACTGTTTGAAAATCTGTGACTGAATGAACGGATGTGAGTGTTGTTGTACTAAAAATCTTTTAAATTTTTGATATTTGGTTTTGGAGGGTGAATGTCTTAACTTTTGTATTTATTTCCAGTGTGCTTGCGATTGGTAATGTTCTGGTGGCCCTGACGCAGCGGATGTATGTCATTCCCGCGAAACGCTGGCCGCGTCGGCAGACGGACATGAATAAAATTAAGTTTACTACTTAAGTTTACTACTTAAGTTTACTAATTAAGTTTAAGTGAAGACTACTAAATAACAAGATAAGTTTTGTGGTCTAGTTTTTCAAATCCGGAAAATATGCACAGTACTTGCTGAAGATTTTTTGAGTGTTTTTGAAAAATTATTACATCTTCAGAAGTGTTTGGTGAAGGGTTTAAATTAGCTTTATATAAACACCTTAAAAAAAGTAATTATTGGCCAATGATTGGAGCAGGAGTATCACAACTGCTTGTGATTTAACTGCTGTGCGTAGGCTCCGTCTCTGAGGCCTTATAGTAAGCCTTAAACTTTAATGGGCTAACAATACTGATGTGTATTGTTCTGTACAAGTGGTATTTTATACTATTTTTCTGTGATAGAAAAAAAAAGCCCCCAGGTCAGGATCTTGGTACAGTCTGCCCCTGAGCTTTTCCGGTTGTTTCTATTTATATACCATATTATTCCCCAAATGGGAGACCCAAAGCGGTCCTTTCAAACCCATGTTCTGCTCAAGGACCCTACTGTGCTTGTACAAATTTCTGATCTTTGCCCCAGTATTTTTATTTCTTTTTAAATGCATCAATAAGAGATGCTGTAAAGCAGAGGAACCAATTTTCACAGTAACATGCCAACATTTTCAAGAAATCAAGTAGAGAAGAAAATTCTTTACTCAGGTGTCAATGATATTTCCTTTTAAAATATATTTTTCTCTCAGACAATTCCAGGTTCGCTGGGAAAGCAAATTAAATCGAAGCTGCAGTCACAAGCTGAGGACTCGTGTCTCACACCTTGGTTCCTGGCCGCTGAATTTCAAGATGTGTGCTACACCTGCAAATCAGGTCCAGACATTATGAAGTCAATACGAAATGAATAATTTTTGTAATATCTTGTCTAAGGAAATGCCCTGCTACATAAACTCCAAGGGGATATTATTTCATTTTAATGTTGTGGTCGCTAAGTTGTTGGCTGCCCCTTTGGCATTGTGCCTCAGATGGATAGATGAAGCTACTGCCAAGATCTCCCAGTTTCCTCTGTCAGCTCAAGGCCAGATTTCACAACAAAAGCTAGAATATTTTGTGGCAGTTCCCTAAAGTTATATACAGGAACATACTGTTAATTTTCACAAAAAAAGTCACTTTTATTAGCCTATTTTTTTCAGGATTTCCCCAATGACTATGCATGAGATCAGTTTGCATCCATTGCCACCACTGTATGCACGGTCATTGGCGAAATCCTGAACACTAGAATGGGTGGCAACTCTTGAGGACTGAGATTGCCAACCCCTGCTATAGAGGCTTTAGGGTGGCGTAGCTTGGAAATGTTTGAGAGTGTGGCGCAGTGGTTAAAGCTCCAGCCTCAGCACCCTGAGGTTGTGGGTTCAAACCCACGCTGCTCCTTGTGACCCTGGGCAAGTCACTTTATCCCCCCATTGCCCCAAGGACATTAGATAGATTGGGAGCCCACCAGGACAGGGAAAAATGCTTCAGTACCTGAGTAAAATTCATGTAAACCATTCTGAGCTCCCCTGGGAGAACGGTAAAGAAAACGGAATAAATAAATAGCCTCTGACCAGAGCTGCTATTGTGACATCATAATGCCTCATTCCACCAATAAGAGCCAACCTCATCAGTGATGTCACAATGGCTTGATTGTCCTATACTCAGCTCACTTTTGCTACATTTTGATTTCTAGTGTGGCGCAGTGGATAAAGCCACAGCCTCAGCACCCTGAGGTTGTGGGTTCAAACCCACGCTGCTCCTTGTGACCCTGGGCAAGTCACTTAATCTCCCCATTGCCCCAGGTACGTTAGATAGATTGTGAGCCCACTGGGACAGAGGGGGGGAAAACTGCTTGAGTACCTGAATAAATGCATGTAAACCGTTCTGAGCTCCCCTGGGAGAACCGCATAGAAAATTGAATAAACAAGTAAATAAATTCCCAGTGTTGTTTATAGGACTACTGCTTTTGTTCAGGAAACAGGTTGGCATTTTTTATTAGACAAGCAGGCATGCTCATTCAAAAAGAGTACACACTCTTCTGAAAGATGGTATACTTTTTGCACAAATTGTATATTATTCATGACGGGTGCACACTCTTTCCAAACGAGCATTCACGCTTCGCAAAAGTGCACTCTACTAATGACATTGGGGGAAAATTCTGTATAGGACACCTACGAAGTGGCTGAGAATTGAACACCAGTGTCCTATACAAAATCGTATCTGCCCTAAGGGACAGATGTCCAACTCCGCCTAACTGGCCCAATTCTCTACATGGCGCCCATGTCACATGCATCAAGAAGTGAAAGGCTTAGTTTGAGAATGTGGATTCCAATTTAAGTATTTTGGATAAAAGATTAACTATAAGAACATAAGAAATGCCTCCGCTGGGTCAGACCTGAGGTCCATCGCGCCCAGCAGTCCGCTCACGCGGCGGCCCATCAGGTCCAGGACCTGTGCAGTAATCCTCTATCTATACTCCTTTATCCCCTTTTCCAGCAGGAAATTGTCCAATCCTTTCTTAAACTCCAGTACCTTACTCTGCCCTATAACGTCCTTGGAAGCGCATTCCAGGTGTCCACCACACGTTGGGTAAAGAAGAACTTCCTAGCATTCATTTTGAATCTGTCCCCTTTCAACTTTTCCGAATGCCCTCTTGTTTTTTTATTTTCTGAAAGTTTGAAGAATCTATCCTTCTCTACTCTCTCTATGCCCTTCATGATCTTGTAAGTCTCTATCATATCCCCTCTAAGTCTCCTCTTCTCCAGGGAAAAGAGACCCAGTTTCTCCAATCTCTCAGCGTATGAAAGGTTTTCCATCCCCTTAATCAGTCGTGTCGCTCTCCTCTGAACTCTCTCGAGTAACGCCATATCCTTCTTAAGGTATGGTGACCAATACTGGACGCAGTACTCAAGATGCGGACGCACCATTGCCCGGTACAGCGGCAGGATAACTTCTTTCGTTCTTGTTGTAATACCCTTCTTGATTATCCCCAGCATTTTATTCGCTCTCTTGGCGGCCGCTGCGCACTGTGCCGTCGGCTTCATTGTCATGTCCACCATTACCCCCAGGTCCCTTTCTTGGGTACTCTCATTTAATAACATCCCTCCCATCGTATAGCTGTGCCTCGGGTTTCTGATTCCCACATGCAATACTTTACATTTCTCAACATTGAACTTCATCTGCCATCTCTCTGCCCATTCCCCCAATTTGTCCAAGTCCCTTTGCAATTTTTCACAGTCCTCCTTTGTCCGAGCTCCACTTGTTTGTTGTCGTCCGCAAATTTTATTATCTCACTCTTTGTTCCTGGTTGAAACTCAAAGTTATACATTGCAAGTTGTCTCGGTATCTGCAGTTAAGGATTCTACGATGTTACATTCTAAAATAGAAATGTTGGAAAACATGCATAGAGCGAGGAATCTACGCTTGGTTAATTTCCCAGTGACTCACTTACTTTCCTCCGAAATTTTGTTAAGGAAATATTTTATGGAAATACTGGGATTACCCAATTCGGAGAATTTCCCAATTAATTATTGTTATTATATTCCACAAAAGAAAATACAATCCGACCCAGGAAGTGGATCACCTGGTAGTAAGTGAAATAAACCCGACAGAGTTTTTGGGAGAGACTCAGGACGTTATCCAGACTAGGTCCTCTATGGCAGTGATTCCCAACCCTGTCCTGGAGGAACACCAGGCCAATCGGGTTTTCAGGCTAGCCCTAATGAATATGCATGAGAGAGATTTGCATATGTTGGAAGTGATAGGCATGCAATTTGCTTCATGCATATTCATTAGGGCTAGCCTGAAAACCCAATTGGCCTAGTGTTCCTCCAGGACAGGGTTGGGAACCACTGCTCTATGGTATTAACTTGCATGAGTGACAGAGATAAAATGTTAATTATGAAACTTTACTTCAAAAATAGGTTGACAAAATTTTGTGGAGATTTAGTCAGAGTTTTTCCTGATGTCTCAAGAGCTACGCAATTAAAAAGGAAAGAATTTTTGAAATTAAGAGTAAAAGTCTTAGCTCTTGAGGCATCGTTTTATTTAAAATTTTCATGCAAATGTCTTGTCAAGTTACAAGACGTTGAATATATATTTTGGGATCCAATTCAATTGCAACAATTCTTAATATCTCGAGAACAGAAATGACTTTCTTTTTAATGTTTATTAATGACTCATTACTGAGAATATAGGTGGATTTAAGATTCCCAAATAGTAGGGAATGGTTAAGATTCTTTTGGAATCAAAACCATTTCTGAGTTTTCCTTTATTTTTGTTAATTGGATATTGAAATGCCTCTCCTGTATTGTGGGCTTGAAAAGGAATGTTTGTGTTTGTATATGATTGTAAAACTTTGTTGTAAGTAACCTTTATCCTTGGTATCTTTGATATTGTAAACTTTTAAATTTATAAATAAATTTAAAAAAAGAAGTGAAAGGCTTGCCCATTTGGAGTGGCGGGTCGGCTTGCCACAGGGTGTGAACATCATTCTGGCTGGACATTCAACTGAAAGGTACAGGGGAGAGGTTTGGGGTTGTAGACAGGTGGGTATAGTAGATTTTGGGGGTGGGGGGGCTCACCGTGACCTGCAAGGGAGTTGTGGTGAGGTGTGTATGTGGCACCCTTTCTATGAAGTTCACAGCAGTGCCCTATTTCTCTGTTGCAATGTATGGGTGGCCAGTCCATCACTTTCCCGACCCCTCCCACATTCAAAAGGTCTTGTTCTAGGTATTTGGGACTTGGACGATGTTTTGGATGAGAATGTAGTATAAACGATAGACATATTAGCAGTGTGGATGATCAAACGGTTAGATGTAGAAGTAGACGATTTTGGGGGGGAAAAAATTTGGACGTATTTTTTGAGAATGGACTTTGGACGCTGCCGATTTTGAGCGACTTGCACCCTAGGCCCAAAATGGACTTAGATGTTTGTTATGATTATGCCCCTCCACACGTGTGGAGCTGCCCTAGTAAAATGGGGGAAGAACTGTGCTTGGTGCCTGCTCAGAAGAGCAAAGGTAGGCACAGCTCTTCCCCCTTATCGGTCCCTACCTTGCCCACTGCAAAAACCCCTCTTCTCCCCTGCGTACAGTCAGCTGGCTGACACCGGAGACCTAATCAGATAACCCGGCAATAATCCAGTGGCTCAGCTGATTTCGGCTCCATGATGGCTCAGCTGCTCGTGGCTCTGGTGTTGCTCAGCTGATCATGGGCAGGGGAGAAGCAGTTTGGGAGGTTTAAAAAAACCCCAAAACAACAGTAAAAAAAATGTGCGTGTGTTGTATGCCTGTGTCCCGTGCATGGGGGGGTTGGTGGGGGGAGACTTACACTTACACAACACACACACAGCAGGTATCGGCAGCTCCAGACCTGGCAGAAAATTTTGCCCTTTTTGCATCACAAGGAGAGCTCATAGTAACACAGTAGATGACAGCAGATAAAGACCCGAATGGCCCATCCAGTCTGCCCAACATGATTCAATTTAAATTTTTTTCTTCTTAGCTATTTCTAGGCAAGAATCCAAAGCTCTATCTGGTACTGTGCTTGGGTTCCTACTGCCGAAATCTCCATCCCATCTAAACCCTCCCAGCCATTGAAGCCCTCCCCAGCCCATCCCCCACCAAATGGCCATATACAGACACAGACCGTGCAAGTCTGCCCAGTACTGGCAATATTAATGAGCTCCTTGTAATACATTTGCCTAGGGTTTTTGGTGGCTGCTACCGAGGATCAGTGAAGTCCCCAAGAACCCTTTTGAGCATCGGAGGCAGAGTTTCCGTGCCAGTAAGCCTGATTTAATGAGTCTTGCAAACGCGGAAAGCTTTTGAGCATTGGGGCCTAAGACTGCAACAGCCATCGTGTATTATGGGTAAATATTTTAAATTCCATTATTTCAAGCATCTACCAAAGAATTGAGTTAGACTGTCATACTGGATCAGACTAATAGTCCATTTAGTTCAGTATCCTCTTAATAGTGTTGAAGCCAAGTTACAAGTATCTGGCAGAATACCAAAAAGTAGCAAGATTCTACCCCTAGGGATGAGCAGTGGCTTCCCCAGGTTAGGTTACCATATTTGTGAAATCCTAAAAGAGGACACATGACCCTATCCCCACCTCACCCTGGTCGCATCTCCCGCCAGTCTTGCTCCTGCTCTGCATCACCCCACCCTTCACCCATATCCTTAGTCCCCCTTCCCATCTTCTGTGCTTCTATCTTTCCCTCCCTCCCACAGGTGCCTATCTCTCTCTTTCCATCTCCCTCCATACCCCATGAATGCTTTCCTCTCTCTCCCTCCAACACCCCATGGGTGCTATTCTCTCTCTCTCCACAACCCCCTCCCCACAGGTTCTTCTCTCTCTCTCTCTGTCCCCCCCTCCCCCCCCCCCACATGAGACAGTGCTTCTCTCTCCCTATGGCTCTCCCCTGTCTCCCACCTGCCTCCTTGATGAAATTTAATCTTCCCACAGGTTCTTCTCTCTCTCTCTCTCTCCCTCCAACCCTCTTCTCCATGGGTGCTTTTCTCTCTCTCACCGTCTACAACCCCCCTCCCCACAGGTTCTCTCTCTCTCTCTGTCCTCCCTCCCACCTCATGAGGCAGTGCTTCTCTTTCCCTATGGCTCTCCCCTGTCTCCTCACTGAAATTTAATCTTCAAGCCAGCTGGCAGCAGCAGCGAGGTGAGCCTGCTGCCGTCGGCCTGCCCTGGAAGAACATAACATAAGAACATAAGCAGTGCCTCCGCCGGGTCAGACCGTAGGTCCATCCTGCCCAGCAGTCCGCTCCCGCGGCGGCCCAAACAGGTCACGACCTGTCTGAATCACTAGAAGGGGCCCCCTTGCCACCTTGGTTTCCCATTGAGTCCTATCTTCCCATTGAAGTCCTAACCCTCCGGTCTTGCACATGCACGACCTGGTTGGGTTTCTATACTTATTTCCTGGTTAGCTTTCTATACTTGTGTTACATCCCAGCTCCTCCCTCAGTATCCCACGATCCCTTTATCCCTCAGGAATCCGTCCAATCCCTGTTTGAATCCCTGTACCGTACTCTGCCTGATCACTTCCTCCGGTAGCGCATTCCAGGTGTCCACGACCCTTTGGGTGAAAAAAAACTTCCTTGCCTTTGTTTTGAACCTATCTCCCTTCAGTTTCTCCGAATGCCCCCTCGTACCTGTTTTCCCTTTCAGCCTGAAGAATCTGTCCCTATCCACCCTCTCTATGCCCCTCATGATCCTGAAGGTCTCTATCATATCTCCCCTGAGCCTCCTTTTTTCCAGAGAGAAGAGCCCCAGCCTATCCAACCTCTCGGCGTATGGGCAGTGTTCCAGCCCTCTTACCAGTTTCGTTGCTCTCCTTTGGACTCTCTCAAGTACCGCCATGTCCTTCTTGAGGTACGGCGACCAATATTGAACGCAGTATTCCAGATGTGGACGCACCATCGCTCGATACAATGGCATGATGACTTCCCGCGTCCTGGTTGTTATGCCCCTCTTTATGATGCCCAGCATCCTGTTGGCTTTTTTCGAGGCTGCTGCGCACTGCGCAGATGGCTTCATTGATGCATCCACCAGCACACCCAAGTCTCTCTCTAGACTGCTGTCTCCCAGCAATCTCCCCCCCAATTTGTAGTTGAACAGCGGGTTCTTTTTCCCTATATGCATGACCTTGCATTTTTCCACATTAAAGCGCATTTGCCATTTGTTTGCCCAGTCTTCCAGCTTGTCCAGGTCCCTTTGCAGGTCCTCACACTCCTCCCTGGATCTAACTCTGCCGCACAGTTTGGTATCGTCTGCAAATTTTATAACCTCGCACTTTGCCTCCTTTTCCAGGTCATTGATAAATATGAAGCTGCCTCTCTGAAACATCCTGCCTATGTGGGAACAGGAAGTCACTCCACAGAGAAAGCTTTCAGGGCAGACTGATGGCAACAAGCTCACCTGGCTGCTGGCTGGTCTGAAGATTAAATTTCAGCAGAGCCGGAGGTAAGTGGGGGACAGGGAAGAATACCCCTGCCAGGGGAGAAAGAGGACATTTCTGGATAAATCCGGGCATCTGGTAGCCCTTCCCCAGGTCCACTTTAACAGTTTAAGAACTTTACCTGCAGGAATTAGTTGAAACCTTTTTTTTCTTTTTTCACAAAAAAAGCACACAGCTAACATTAACTGCTGTTATCACATCCAAACATCTAAGTTACGTGTGTCATGAACCCTAAGGCTCTTCTAAATTGTAAATTGCATTGAACTCCTTCTGCGGCATATTAACGATCCATAAATACTAATGTAATCCAATTGTAACCCCCTGATGAATCTGGTCACCTTTCTCTGCACCTTTTCCAGTTACACAATATATTTACTAAGATGTAGTAAACGGGACTACACTCTACTCAAGTTGCATTTTCCAAATGTCTATTTTAATTTCTGGAAGGCCAAAAGTTAACACCTTTCATAGTGGTGCACATTCAGACAGTATTTTCCTTGTCCCTGGAGGGCTCACAAGAGGGTTAAGGATCTTGCCAAAGGTCAGAGGGAACTGTAGTGGGATTTGAAGCAAGCTCCCCTGGCTCTCAGCTCATGGCACTAATCATTAGTCTCCCTCTCCAGTCCAATCCGCACCATGGAGTCAAAGAGAAGCATTATAATATTCACCAACCCCTCAAAAGCTACAGCTCAGCCAATTCTGTTCCTAATAATTACTACCATTCTGCTTTTTTTAGGTCATGATCACTGTAATTTTTAAGAGGCGCTATCCCATAATTTAAACTTGAGCAGACACAAACTTGTTATAAAGGACCTTTTTCTACTTATTACCTTTTACAATAAGCAAGGGAGTTATTGTGCAGAAAGCAAAGAACACATTTAAAGAACATCAAATCCAATCCAGTAGTAAAAGTAAATATCAAAGGATTAGTTCATACTGTAAGTCTCTTCTGGAATGCTCAAGACAGGGACCCATTAGAAGTTACATTCGAATTCTCAGGCCCTACGAGCTTCATCCTGCTCCAGGCGCTCTATGGCTTTTTTACTAGTCTGTGCTGAAATCTGAACTTAGCACGTCCTATTGGAGGACATTCCTACATATGAATTCTAGATTTTATGCGACACAATTTAAGGTGGTATGGGGCTTCTGTGTTAACTTGTTAAGTCATATAATAACCAAAACATCAAATAATGTTGGAAGGAAAAGGTTTCAGTATTAGTGGCTCCCACTGAAATCTTTTCCTTCCATCCTTATTGATATATGACTTATCGTGATTGGCTTGGATATTTCAGGATTTTTGTGTCAGCACTGTAGATGTGCATAGAAGATTAACTCCATGTTAGCCATTTAAGGGGGAATTTATCAACCATATTTACCCACGCTAATGATTAGCACGCACTAAGGCCCGGATTCTCTAACCCAGAGGTCTCAAAATTGCTCCTTGAGGGCCGCAATCCAGTCGGGTTTTCAGGATTTCCCCAATGAATATGCATTGAAAGCAGTGCATGCAAATAGATCTCATGCATATTCATTGGGGAAATCCTGAAA
The DNA here is from genome assembly GCF_902459505.1 of Geotrypetes seraphini. Classification (NCBI taxonomy): domain Eukaryota; kingdom Metazoa; phylum Chordata; class Amphibia; order Gymnophiona; family Dermophiidae; genus Geotrypetes; species Geotrypetes seraphini. The sequence continues at coordinate 31,388,286 of NC_047101.1, read as the reverse complement.
ACCCGACTGGATTGCGGCCCTCAAGGAGCGACTTTGACACCCCTGCTCTAACCGATGACGATTTTTTTAGGCTCCAGTTTCACGGTGCCTAAAAAACTGTTGTTGGAATCTTGCCTCCATTAGACCGCCTGATGCCACTGTAGGCGTGGCTAACACTGGAAGTGGCATTTGGCGTCTTAAAGGTAGGCGCCAGAAACGTAGGCCTGAAAAACCCTGGTCTAAATTGCCAGTGCCTACTTTTGCTGGAGGCACGATTCTGGACCGGCACCATCACATGATTGACACGCGAACAGCAGCCAATTTTAAGGCAGCTGCCGACAAAGGCGCCAGTTACAGAGTCTGGGCCTAAATGCTAAGATGGCCCATAAGACTATAACGGGCGTCATGTGTTTAGCGCACGCTAATTGTTAGCACGTGCTAAATCACTTGGGGCTCCTTCTACAAAGGCACGCTAGGGCCTTAATGCGCGGAATAGCGCGCGCTAAATTGCCGTGTGCACTAGCCGCTACCACCTCCTTTTGAGCAGGTGGTAGATTTTTGGCTAGCGCGGGCTATAGCACGTGCTAATCCAGTGCGTGCATTAAAAACGCTAGCGCACCTTTGTAAAAGGAGCCCTTAGTGCCCATTGATGAAGTCCCCCTTAGAAGAACATAAGAATGGCCATTCTGGGACAGACCAAAGATCCATCAAGCCCAGTATCCTGTTTCCAACAGTGGCCAACCCAGGTCCCAAGTTCCTGACAGAGACCCAAAGAGTAGCAACATTCCAGTCTGTGATGTCATAATGCCTCATTCCACCAATGTCTAAGATTCAAATTCATCAGTGATGTCACAATGGCTTGATTGTCCTATACTTGGCTCACAAAAGAATTGCCATACTGGGACAGACCAAAGATCCATCAAGCCCAGTATCCTGTTTCCAACAGTGGCCAACCCAGGTCCCAAGTTCCTGACAGAGACCCAAAGAGTAGCAACATTCCAGTCTGTGATGTCATAATGCCTCATTCCACCAATGTCTAAGATTCAAATTCATCAGTGATGTCACAATGGCTTGATTGTCCTATACTTGGCTCACAAAAGAATTGCCATACTGGGACAGACCAAAGATCCATCAAGCCCAGTATCCTGTTTCCAACATTGGCCAACCCAGGTCCCAAGTTCCTGACAGAGACCCAAAGAGTAGCAACATTCCAGTCTGTGATGTCATAATGCCTCATTCCACCAATGTCAAATTCATCAGTGATGTCACAATGGCTTGATTGTCCTATACTTGGCTCACAAAAGAATTGCCATACTGGGACAGACCAAAGATCCATCAAGCCCAGTATCCTGTTTCCAACAGTGGCCAACCCAGGTCCCAAGTTCCTGACAGAGACCCAAAGAGTAGCAACATTCCAGTCTGTGATGTCATAATGCCTCATTCCACCAATGTCTAAGATTCAAATTCATCAGTGATGTCACAATGGCTTGATTGTCCTATACTTGGCTCACAAAAGAATTGCCATACTGGGACAGACCAAAGATCCATCAAGCCCAGTATCCTGTTTCCAACAGTGGCCAACCCAGGTCCCAAGTTCCTGACAGAGACCCAAAGAGTAGCAACATTCCAGTCTGTGATGTCATAATGCCTCATTCCACCAATGTCTAAGATTCAAATTCATCAGTGATGTCACAATGGCTTGATTGTCCTATACTTGGCTCACAAAAGAATTGCCATACTGGGACAGACCAAAGATCCATCAAGCCCAGTATCCTGTTTCCAACAGTGGCCAACCCAGGTCCAAAGTTCCTGACAGAGACCCAAAGAGTAGCAACATTCCAGTCTGTGATGTCATAATGCCTCATTCCACCAATGTCAAATTCATTAGTGATGTCACAATGGCTTGATTGTCCTATACTTGGCTCACAAAAGAATTGCCATACTGGGATAGACCAAAGATCCATCAAGCCCAGTATCCTGTTTCCAACATTGGCCAACCCAGGTCCCAAGTTCCTGACAGAGACCCAAAGAGTAGCAACATTCCAGTCTGTGATGTCATAATGCCTCATTCCACCAATGTCTAAGATTCAAATTCATCAGTGATGTCACAATGGCTTGATTGTCCTATACTTGGCTCACAAAAGAATTGCCATACTGGGACAGACCAAAGATCCATCAAGCCCAGTATCCTGTTTCCAACAGTGGCCAACCCAGGTCCCAAGTTCCTGACAGAGACCCAAAGAGTAGCAACATTCCAGTCTGTGATGTCATAATGCCTCATTCCACCAATGTCAAATTCATCAGTGATGTCACAATGGCTTGATTGTCCTATACTTGGCTCACAAAAGAATTGCCATACTGGGACAGACCAAAGATCCATCAAGCCCAGTATCCTGTTTCCAACATTGGTCAACCCAGGTCCCAAGTTCCTGACAGAGACCCAAAGAGTAGCAACATTCCAGTCTGTGATGTCATAATGCCTCATTCCACCAATGTCAAATTCATCAGTGATGTCACAATGGCTTGATTGTCCTATACTTGGCTCACAAAAGAATTGCCATACTGGGACAGACGAAAGATCCATCAAGCCCAGTATCCTGTTTCCAACAGTGGCCAACCCAGGTCCCAAGTTCCTGACAGAGACCCAAAGAGTAGCAACATTCCAGTCTGTGATGTCATAATGCCTCATTCCACCAATGTCTAAGATTCAAATTCATCAGTGATGTCACAATGGCTTGATTGTCCTATACTTGGCTCACAAAAGAATTGCCATACTGGGACAGACCAAAGATCCATCAAGCCCAGTATCCTGTTTCCAACAGTGGCCAACCCAGGTCCCAAGTTCCTAGCTAGATCCCAAGTGGTAAAACAGATTTTATGCTGCTTATCCTAGGAATAAGCAGTGGATTTCCCCAAGTCCATCGACTTCTCTTTTTTTAAACCCCCGATAAGCTAATTGATTTCACCACATTCTTCAGCAACGAATTACAGTTTAATTACACATTGTGTGAACAAATATTTTCTCCGTTTTGTTTTAAATCTACTACTTAGTAGCTTCATCGCATGCCTCCTAGTCTAATATTTTTGGAAACAGTAAACAAGCAATTCACATCTACCCTTTCCCCTCCACTCATTATTTTATAGACCTCTATCATACCCTGTTTCCCCGATGATAAGGCAGGGCCATCAAATAAGACAGCCCCCCCTTTTTAGAAAAAAATGTAAAATAAGCCATCCACCGATACCTGCGCTTACCCGAATCGGGTGGTACGGTGGGTGACTCCGTGTGGTCCCTCGGTCTACCGTATTTGCCTCCATGGCTGCGTGCCGCGCCTCGTCATGAAGTGAAGAGGAGGAAGTGGCAGGACTGCAGCGCGCGCACGTGACTCCGCGCCAGGAAACACAGGCAGCTTCCCTCATCCCTCCCTAACGGAGACTGCAGGAGTTTGTTCACGGCCAGAACATCCAAAAGTGAGACCCGCAGACAGGTTTCTTTTGCTGTGAGCAATACCACTTACTGTATATAAAGCCTGTTTAAAATGCATACGGTATATAAACAATGGTTTCACATGGTCAAGTCCCCTCTGATGCTGCACTACAGAATAATCTCTTTACTGTGTTTCCCTGATGGAGAACATTGGGGACATTAAATGGTACAATATATGGTATGATGGATAAAGCTGGCCATACACGGTACGATTTTTCGGCCGACCGATTCTTCAGCCGACCGTTTTCTTCCTCCAACGAACGCATTGCGAACGTACCTATCGCGAATGTAATAAAATTCTGTTTTTTTTCAACAATAACTGTGTACTGTAGTCTTCTTCATGGGTAAATAAGGCATCCCCCCGAAAATAAGCCCTAGAGCATATTTTGGCCTTCCAAAAAAAATAAGACAGTGTCTTACCATCGGGGAAACAGGGTATCACTCCTGAGCCGTCTCTTCTCCAAACTGAAGCCGTTTTAGTCTCTCATAAGGCAGTCGAGCCATCTCTTTTATCATTTTTGTCGTCCTTCTCTGTACCTTTTCTAATTCTGCTATATATTTTTGGAGATACGGCATCCAGAACTGCACACAGTATTCAAGCTGCGGCCAAACCATAGAGCGATTCAAGGACATTATATAACATTTTCATCTTTGTCTTCAGCAACACTAATGCAAACACACTAGCTGGATAACGCTTCCATGCCCATTCTCCACTCATGGCATGCCCCCTTCAAAAAATATGGCTAGCACATGTGTTAGTGCACAGCAGAACAACACAAAGATAATTTATTAAGATCATCTCTTAATACTCTCACTAGAACCCATAAGTGTAGGAAGACCCTCAGAGATGGCCCGATATACTCAAATTTTATTTCATAGTATATGGCTTTATGCATCAAGTCCTCATCGGGTCCGGTGTTTAACAGTACTTCTAGTTTGTTAAATGAACCATTATTTTTTCAAAGAAGTTAATAGTGTTCAAATACTTAACTTAGTGTTCGTGGTCAAATTCACAGGGACTAACCAGCCAAGTTTCCAAGTTTCCAAGTTTATTAGTTTTTAATATCCCGATCATAAAATGAATATCTGACCGGTTTACAATTATAAAAAAAAAAGAATTTAATATAGAGTAGAGAGAAATAAAAAAGAGTGTAAAAGAGTAGATAGAGTGAACAAGCCAACATGTTTCATCCTTGGGGGGGGGTTTCTTCAAGGCTATTATCTCTTAGTGCAGCTTTTGCCCATATGTCGACCACTCGGTGAGTATACCAAGTGCACAGCAGAAAGCATAATACTACGGTAGCCTGGTTTTCCAGCACTAGACACACATTAGGGCTTAGTAAAAGTAACACAAATTCCTGCAAAAATACACTCAAGAATTTTCCCCTATCATGCCACCACTAACTCCCAGGACTCAAACTGCAAAAAAAAAAAACTACCACAGAAAAAAGTAGCATTGTAAATTACACCAGGGCCTAGAAAAATAGAACAAGCTGGACTGCTGAAAATTCACCCAGACACCACCTGCTAGCAAAATATTTCACCCAGTAGAGAAGAAGAGAGAAATGTGAAATATGCAGATAAAAACTAAAATGAAAACTCCAAAACACTTTGATTGATTACAACACACTCAAAAACCACCCCCCTCTTTTACAAATTCATATCGCGGGTTTTAGCGCCGGCGGCAGCAGTAACCGCTCCAATGAAATGGGAATTCTATGCGTGTCGGAGCAGTTACCATGCTGCCAGCGCTAAAACCCGCGCTCTGCGTTCGTAAAAGAGCAAACTAAAAAATACACATTTCCAAAACTGGCATATTCCAAAATGCTAAAATATAATAAAAAGCTTCTTTTCTGATCTTATTTCCGATTCTCTCTCTTGCTGTTCATTCTCTATCACTTGACTTACGGTACTCAGCCCAATCACCCCCCTGATTCTATTTCTTCCCTTTTACTATCCAGCCACCATCTATTTAGCCCCCTTCAATCTTTCATTCTCCTTCACCTTTTCCCATTCTTCATTTTGTTTCTCTGTCTCCCCAATCCTGAATTTACTGGCTTTCCATTGCCACTCTATGACTCTTCCCAGCCCATCTTTTCCCATCATTCCCTTCAGTCCGAAGGCTCTAGTTCCTGCTCTTCTTCCCAAACAGCTGAGTTCCTGAATTTCCCTTTGCCCCAATTACCAAGTTCCTCCTCTCCCCAGGAACCAAGCTGAGAAGATCCCACTCTCTTCATTTACATCCCATCCAGTTTTCATCTTGTTGCCTTCAGTCTTCCAGCCACCATTCTCCCTAGCCCTCCTTCCATATATACATTCCTGTTCTTCTCTAGTCCTAAATTTGAAATCCCACTTTCACCTCCCTCTCTATCTCTCTCTCTCTTTCCCAATCCAGCATCTATCCTCTCTGTTCTCGTTTTTCAAATCCAGAACCTAATCCTAGGTCAGGAGGAGTCCAGGTCTAAACCAAGAAAATCAAAAGTAGATCCCTGTGCCAAAGGAGGAAGCAGGGTCTGGAACACATCAATTGTCATATTTTAGTAGATTTAAATTTTGGTAGCAAATGATGGCAAGCAAACATCAGATGCAGTGGCATTCCCTCCAGTTTAAAAGGAATGTTTCCTTTTATTTAGACTTAGGATCAATTGTGGTTTATAATTATTATCTTTAAGGCATCATGCAAAGCTGAATGCTTTAATCATTATGTACAAAATCAAAGAGCAATGCTTTGAACTTTAATATGACAATTGCTGCTATGAATGATGCATTCTGGAATACTGGTCGCCGTACCTCAAGAAGGACATGGCGGTACTTGAGGGAGTCCAGAGAAGAGCGACAAAGCTGAACCCCCCACTTTACTTAATACAGATCGCGCCGCGTTGTGGGGGCGTTTGGGGGGTTGTAACCCCCACATTTTACTGAAAACTTAACTTTTTCCCTGTTTTTTGGGAAAAAGTTACATTTTCACTAAAATGTGGGGGGTTACAACCCCCCAAACCCCCCACAACGCCGCCGCGATATGTATTAAATAAAGTGGGGGGGGGCTCCTCAACAAAAACCCCCGTCGCAGCCCCTAAAAACAGTCTTTTTCTTCGGCGCGTGCCTCCGTCTTGCGCTAAGTTGTCGGCGCGCGCCTTTGTCTTCCGCATTACTGTCTATGAACCCATTTGCTTGAACAACAAAGCCAGACGACAACTTTTTCTTCTGATCACTGTATAAGCTCTATCTATCCAGAGGAGAATCTTTAGTCCTAGAAAGCAGGAAGCTCTTTAACAATCATTTCCTCTCTGGCGTTCTGTGCCAGTGGCAGGTGGCTTCTCATTAATCAGCAGCACCTGTCCTGCTGGCAGACGGCTTAAAAGTCTCTCCATTTCTGATCCAAATAGCAAAGCTACAAACAATGCCATGACTGGGCTGTTTCGGAGGCAAGATTTGGGTAAATGCCAAGAGAGTTTGAGGATTTGCTTTGATTTAAGAGTGGGATTGATGGTAGCCAGCTGACCTTCAGAGGAGCTATAGTAGGATAGGTTAGGCTTTTCTTTGTGCTTTGTTTGCTTTCGTGTAACCTACAAAATCTTTAATGTTAGAATCAGACTGTGTTCACTGCACTCCAAGTTTTTTACACAGTATTCAGGATGCTTTCAAGCGATTCTATTCCTTGGGATTTGATAAGAATGGTATGTTCCAATTCAATACACCTCTATCAATTTGCCTTTTCACACTTGCACCATTCCATTCCATGTCCTTTGGTTTGCATTCATGGCTCATCACATCACCTTACCCACTTATTTACCCACCCTTATGTACACACACCTCAGCATTATTACACAGCATTATTACATAAGAAAAATAGCTTTACAGCAGGGGTAGGACACCCGGTCCTCGAGAGCCGTATTCCAGTCGGGTTTTCAGGATTTCCCCAATGAATATGCATGAGATCTATTTGCATGTACTGCTTTCAATGCATATTCATTGGGGAAATCCTGAAAACCCGACTGGAATACGGCTCTCGAGGACCGGAGTTCCCTACCCCTGCCTTATGGGGTCAGACCAATGGTCCATCAAGCCAAGTAGCCCATTCTCACGGTGGCCAATCCAGATCACTAGTACCTGGCCCAAACCCAAGGAGTAGCAATCTTCCATACTACCGATCCCTATGTCTTAATTACAAGACTATGGACTTTTCCTCCAGGAATTTGTCCAAACCTTTCTTAAAACCAGCTACGCTATTCACTCTTATCATAACCTCTGGCAACGCATTTCAGAGCTTAATTATTCTCGGAGTGAAAAAATATTTCCTCCTATTGGTTTTAAAAGTATTTCCCTGTAACTTCATTGAGTGTTCCCTAGTCTTTGTAATTTTTGACAGAGTGAAAAATCAATCCACTTTGCCATTCTACTCCACTTTGAACAGTTTAGTGTCATCTGCAAAATTTAATCACCTCATTTGTCGTTCCAATTTCCAGATCGTTTATAAATAAGTTAAATAGCACCGGTCCCAGTACAGACCCCTGCGGCACTCCACTGTTTACTCTCCTCCACTGAGAAAAATGACCATTTAACCCTGCCCTCTATTTTCTATCCGATAACCAATTCCTTATCCACAACTGAACTTTGACTCCTATTCTTCCATCTGATGGCTCTTTTCCTCTAGTTCTTTCCTTAGCATCTCAGGTTTTCGTATACACCTTCATTAGATTTCACTCTGCTTCCAGCACTTCATGTGTATGAGCACTATGTTATCATCTCTCATACTTACCAGTAGACTTACACGCTTACATATTTTCATAGGACCCCAGGAGAACGTTGTTCTTTACCGAAACACGGACCGTATTAGGTCCATACCACAGATCTGATACTGTGAGCCATTTGGATTTTGTTTAGTAATTACACCACTTTTACTTGTGAAGACTTTTTCACAATAAACTGTTTATCAAGATCGTTTCGTTTCTTGGCAATTCTATAAACAACCACAACTTTGAATGAGACATGGTACGTACAAGTTTCCTAGGCCTAACTCCTACTGAGTTAGACACCATTTATAGAATCACAATGGTTTTGAATCTGACATGTTAGTAATGTAATGTAATGTAATGTAATTTATTTCTTATATACCGCTACATCCGTTAGGTTCTAAGCGGTTTACAGAAAATATACATTAAGATTAGAAATAGGAAAGGTACTTGAAAAATTCCCTTACTGTCCCGAAGGCTCACAATCTAACTAAAGTACCTGGAGGGTAATAGAGAAGTGAAAAGTAGAGTTAGAGGAAAAATAAAAATAAAATAAACATTTTAACAAGACAGCATTGATCTAAATACTTTGGAAGGTAGAAGAGAGGAGAGAAAGGAATAGAAGCAGAAGGGGGAGCCGTTGAACAGTAGAATTCTGCAGCATCCACTATCTCCTCCTCTCCCTATTGGCTAAGGCTCTTAACATTTGCATATCTTCTTCCCATTGGCTAAGGCTCTTTGCCTGCATTGTGATGTCATAGAGCTTTATGGTTATAGAAACCTAGAAACATGATGGCAGATGAAGGCCAAATGGTCCATGTAATGTAATGTAATGTAATTTATTTCTTATATACCGCTACATCCGTTAGGTTCTAAGCGGTTTACAGAAAATATACATTAAGATTAGAAATAAGAAAGGTACTTGAAAAATTCCCTTACTGTCCCGAAGGCTCACAATCTAGCTAAAGTACCTGGAGGGTAATAGAGAAGTGAAAAGTAGAGTTAGAGGAAAAATAAAAATAAAATAAACATTTTAACAAGACAGCATTGATCTAAATACTTTGGGAGGTAGAAGAGAGGAGAGAAAGTTAGTAGCAATATATAAGATCCAAGGTTTCCAAATCAGTCCTTGGGGCACACCCAGCCAGTTGGGGTTTATAGGATATCCGTTAGAAACAAATAAAAAAAATGCAACTTCAAGGTGTATATTCATAAAAAGTGCAACATGCAAACAAAGCCATAAGATGATCCAAACCACTTCATCTATAATCTTTTCTGAGCAGAAACTGGTGGTCACATTGAGATGGCGTTATTATGCTAGGGACCCAGCCTTGAAAAAGCATTTTTGACGCGAAACATGTCGGCACAAGAAGTCCCTACGCTGACCACACATCCAAGATAAGTTTGTTTAATTATATTAACAAAGAGTTTGAATCTCTTTTGATATATGGTTAGACTAAAAAATGATAAAGATAAAAAAATATAAAAATTAAACGCTAGATAAACATTGATCCAGGGAAGATTTTGCACATCAAGCTTAACGTAGTGGTAAAGTTAGAACCTGGAGTGGTGCATCTGAGGATCATTTTAGTGTTCTAGTTAGGTGGATTCGTAAGTTGGAATCCATCAATGCTATAGTAGATGTGAATTGGACCCTATACCAACTTTGAGTGCCTTTTTGCCGATCAAACCACTTCATAACAGCACTTTCCCTGAAGAAGCCTGGTGAAAAGGAGGCCACTGCTGGAGTTTCATTGTGGCGTTTACTACACAAGATAACTTATAACTTATCTTTTTTGCATCTAAATTAATTCATAATTGAAAACTTATTCTGAATTTTGCACTTTTCACATGAAGTACCCTGTTTCCCCGATGGTAAGACACTGTCTTATTTTTTTTGGAAGGCCAAAATATGCTCTAGGGCTTATTTTCGGGGGGATGCCTTATTTACCCATGAAGAAGACTACAGTACACAGTTATTGTTGAAAAAAAACAGAATTTTATTACGTTCGCGATAGGTACGTTCGCAATGCGTTCGTTGGAGGAAGAAAACGGTCGGCTGAAGAATCGGTCGGCCGAAAAATCGTACCGTGTATGGCCAGCTTTATCCATCATACCATATATTATACCATTTTATGTCCCCAATGTTCTCCATCAGGGAAACACAGTAAAGAGATTATTCTGTAGTGCAGCATCAGAGGGGACTTGACAATGTGAAACCATTGTTTATATACCGTATGCATTTTAAACAGGCTTTATATACAGTAAGTGGTATTGCTCACAGCAAAAGAAACCTGTCTGCGTGTCTCACTTTTGGATGTTCTGGCCGTGAACAAACTCCTGCAGTTTCCGTTAGGGAGGGATGAGGGAAGCTGCCTGTGTTTCCTTGCGCGGAGTCACGTGCGCGCGCTGCAGTCCTGTCACTTCCTCCTCTTCACTTCATGACGAGGCGTGGCACGCAGCCATAGAGGCAAATACGGTAGACGGAGGGACCACACGGAGTCACCCACCGTACCACCCGATTTGGGTAAGCGCAGGTATCGGTGGGTGGCTTATTTGCGGGGGGGGGGGGGGTGCCTTATTTTACATTTTTTTCTAAAAAAGGGGGGGCTGTCTTATTTAATGGCCCTGCCTTATCATCGGGGAAACAGGGTATTACATGGGGTTTTGACCAGTGACTGAGACACGACTGCTTCACCTGCTAACTTGAAGCAGCATTGTGGCTTTTTAAAGGTCTCTAAGGTCTTTCCATCCCCTGATATATTGAAGTGGTTTGAATCATCTTTTTTTATTAAATATTTTCAAAAAAATACAAACATATGCAACAAGATGATGTTTAAGCAGAAACAGCAAAAGATCAAACTATATACCAACAAAGAGAATTTCAGTGCAAAGTCATAATATCCCCATGTCCCACTCCCCCATCCCTCCCTCCCAAGACCATGAGAAATAAAAATCAAGACCTATTAATTAAAACATGACTGCGTGCAGTAGGGGTTAAAGTATCTAAAAATGGTTGCCAAAGGGTTAGCAACACTCGTCTTATGGGTGTGTCTATAGGATATCCTGTAAACACTTACAAGGACTGGGTTGAAAATCCCTGCATAAGACGATCAGAGGAAGCATAAGAAGCTTCAGGGGAAAACAGATTATAACCAGGCTATGAGAGGTCATAAATCAAAGCACGCCGGTTTTGAAGCAGTACACGGAATAAATTCAGGAGAGCTGGACAGTAAATTAAAGTCAGCCTCCCTTTTCTTGGACACTTTAACCTGGGGATAGAATTATGGTTCAGATTCTCAAAGCTGACATGGCAATATGGCAAGAACCATTTAATACCGATTCAGTTGCTGAAATTGACTACAAGGGCAAGACATTAAGGGACAAGGAGCAAAGCCAACATAGGTCAAAAAATTAACCAAACAATCCGGGTTAAAAACATTCAATAATAACTAATAAACCAACCGGGAACATAAGAACTGCCATCTCCGGATCAGACCCATGGTCCATCGAGTCCGGCGATCCGCACACGCGGAGGCCCAGTCAGGTATACACCTGATGTAGTTTTAGTCACCCATATCCCTCTATGCCTCTCGTAAGGAGATGTGCATCTAATTTGCCTTTGAATCCTAGCACAGTGGATTCCTTAATAACCTCCTTTGGGAGAGCATTCCAGGCGTCTACCACTCGCTGTGTAAAGCAGAACTTCCTGACATTTGTCCTGGACTTGTCCCCCCTTAGCTTCAAACCATGTCCTCTTGTCCGTGTCGCGTTGGACAATGTAAATAATTTATTTTCCTGCTCTATTTTATCGATGCCTTTCAGCATTTTGAACGTCTCGATCATGTCCCCTCGCAGCCTCCTCTTCTCAAGGGAGAACAGTCCCAGTTTCTTGAGTCGTTCCTCATATTCCAAGTTCTCCATACCTCTTATTAGCTTCGTTGCTTGTCTTTGCACCTCTCCAGCAGTTTTATATCCTTCTTTAGGTTGGGAGACCAATGTTGGACACAGTATTCCAAGTGTGGTCTGACCATTGCTCTATAAAGCGGCATTATGACTTTCTCCGATCTACTCGTGATTCCTTTCTTTATCATGCCTAACATTCTGTTTGCTTCCTTTGCCGCTGCCGCGCATTGTGCCGACGGCTTCAGGGTCCTATCTATCAGTACACCCAGGTCCTTTTCTTGTTCGCTCTTACCCAGAGTTGCGCCTGACATTCTATACTCGTGTTCCTTATTCTTACTACCTAAATGCAGATCATGGCTGATAGAATTCTTTCAAACCCTGTTGTGTGCATGTATGCATACCTGCAAAAAGTGTCTTCATACACGTGAGCTGCTAGAACACACACCTCTGAAAACCTTTTAGATTACAGCAGTAGATCACAAAAACAATCACAACTCATCTCATTAAAATTGCCATCCGCCTACTCTGTCATTACGGTCGATCTGGGCATGTTACACTTCAACTCAAAGACTATATTTCATTACCAGTCCGTATGGAGACGCCTTCCTACGTTTCTTAATCATCCTATACACTCCCCTCCGGACAATTTGCTCAGTTAATGGTCCTTAACCATCAAAAAATGACCTCCTTATGATTAGTTCAAGACTAATGTAAACACTGGAGAGAAAAAAGATCTCAGAAACCCAGCAAATACTCCAATAAGGATAAATTGAAGTCTGCTTTCAATCGGGTTCCAGTTTCTATCATAGACCAAACAACTCTCCAGATGTTTAACTGGTCCACTAATTCCTTGATTCATGTGAAGCTTTGAAACATCTAATACTTCTTTTGAAATGATTCCCCTCCTAATGTTTTTGCCACTCCCATTTACCGTCCTTTTTATTCATTTTACTTCGATGTATTTTAAACAACCTTTCCTTCCCCTACTTTCCTTCTGTCTCATGTACGTTAATCCAAATTTGTCTAGTATTTTTAATATTTGATAAAATATTGCTTTTATTTACCTATTTTAATTGTCCCTTACAATCTTTTTATATTATACACCGTCAAGACCAGTGGTTCCCAAACCCTGTCCTGGGGGACCCCCAGTCACTCGGGTTTTCAAGATATAATGTCGGGTTTTCAAGATATAATGGAAGTGACAGGTATGCAAATCTCTCTCATGCATATTCATTAGGGATATCTTGAAAACCCGACTGGCTGGGGGTCCCCCAGGACAGGGTTTGGGAACCACCGGTCTAGACATGTGTTTTGATAGACGGTATATCTAAAATAAAGACACTTGAAACTTGATAAGTCAAATGATATAGAACTTATCTGAAGCAACAGTAGATTTAGAGTTCGCCGCTTCCCCGACAGCACCCGTTTCGCCCCTCCAACAGGGGGTTTTGTCAAGGGCCGTAGCAGGAACTCACTATAAGATGGTACAAAAAAAAAGTGTCTTAAAAGGAGGCAGCAATATGTACAAATAGACTATACAAGCACACAGTTCAACATTCTTAAATCATTAATCGATCACTTAGAGTTTGCGGTTGAGCCAACGACAACACACCAGCGTACATGCCCTCGCTCTAAAAGTAAAGAGTTTAAAAAGACGCTGGTGCCTGCGCTGTGCAAATTTGGAATCCAGTGCGGGAGTTGCCTGGGAAACGCCGCGCTCAACAATATACTAGCGCTTGCGCAGAGGCTCAGTTGTTAACGTCACGCTGGAAGACAGCTGTCAAAAGAGGATTTACAATCACTGCGCAAACTCGAATCCCAGCAGAAAAATTGCCTAAGAGACGCTGCAAATAACCTTCTTCTAGCGCGGGGGTGGGCAACGAGGGCCGGAATCCAGTCGGCTTTTTTAGGATTTCCCCAATGAATATGCATGAGATCCATTTACATACAATGGGAGGCAGTGCATGCAAATAGATCTCATGCATATTCATTGCAACCAATATGAATTAATCCACCGGTACTTACAAGACTTTTTAATAGCTCTGCTTAATACATAAACAAAATACCGAAATAAGAGCTAATTTCACACTACTTCTTATGCTTATGAAGAAAGACAGAAAGAAAAAAAGACAGAAATACAGAAAGCGGCTAAGGAGACAGAGAGAGAAAGAAATAAAGACAGACACACACATATATATTCTAGCACCCGTTAATGTAACGGGCCATAAAGCTAGTTTATTATAATATAGCACCATGAAAACCTTTAAAACATATCATAACATTATTTCATACTAAACATACACACAATTGTTCTCCTAAACAGTGAAGCCCTCCCAATCTATCCAACACATAGAAAAAGTTAAAATTTCATGAAAGTTCATCCCTTCAATAAAACACTGTATTCAGTGCCTAATCTTCTTATCGGTATCAGTTCTCAACTGTTTATCTTCTGCACGCCGTAGTTTACTGGAATTGCACTCCCCCCCACAGCACTCCAAAACATGGTAGGAGGGATGCCTGCTCCCTCCTGCCATCGGACCCAGCTTCACCCAAAAAAACCAAAATGGGGGGGAGAGCCACAGGGGCTGTGGCCTCCCCAAAAATTGCCGATGCTTCGGTTTCTCCTCTTCCTTCCCCCTCCCCCTAGCGGGACCCTGCGGCACCATCAGATCCGGACTCTCCCACACCTGCCTGCCCTCGGATCGCTATTATTTTAAATGTTCCGGCAGCCGCAGCACAGCATCCACCAGATGAGACTTCTGCCATCAGCCTGTCCCAGAACAGGGAGTCGCTTCATGCAGCAGCGAATCCTTGTTCCCGCCTAGGCAGGCAGCTGCTGCATGAAGAGTTCTGGGGCAGGCCGAAGTTAGAAGTCTCATCTGGTGCATACAGCACCGTGGCTGCCATAACATTTAAAATAATAGTAACCCAGGGGGAGCAGGTGTGGGGAAGTCTGGAGCTGCAAGGTCGGCGTTAGAGGGGGTGCGAACAGGGTAGCTAAGTGTGGCGGTCCAATGTTGCCTTCAAAACTGATTCTGAAGCGTAGCTTGCGGCCTCCCTCCTCGCATTCCTTGTGCTGCGTTCCGCCCCCAATGACTCAACTTCCTTTTTCATCCTGGACAGAACGCGGTACAAGGAATGTGGTGAGGAAGACTGCAGGCTGCGTTTCAGAGTCACTGCCACAGCCGGTATTCCCCTGTAACAAAAACATGAGCGGAGGTGAAGGGGGAGGACATGTTGGGCCAAGACACCCCCAGGGCTGGGGAGTGAAGAGGAAGGACTTATAGGGCCAGAAACATGGGGGAATTAGTGGGCAATGGTCTGCAGGGATAGAAAAAGAGAGTAATTGGACATGGGGTACTGTGAAGGAAAGGGGAATGAGATACTTGAAGGGAAGATGGAAAAGGAAAGGCAGAGATGGTGGACCTGGGGGTGATGTACAGGAAGATGTATAGAATAGGAGGATAGGATAGTTGGAGAGATATGGCATGGGAGGGCAGGGAAGAACAGATGTTGCTCAGGCTGGGAGGGACTTGGGAAGGACAGATGCTTCACGGGCTGGGAGAAGGTTGGGAAGGACAGATGATGCGTGGATGGGGTGCTGCCAGTGGGGGAGGGAAGAGAAAAGAAAATTGTTGTACATAGATGCATGGAATGGGAGGGAAAGAGAAGGTATAAATGGGGAAAGGAAGAATTGTTAGACATGATAGTGGTGGATAGGAGGGAAAGAAAAATATTACACTAGGAGGGATGACTCAAAGAAGTGAGAGATGTCAGATTCTGGAGAAGGGTGATGGAAGGAGAGAGTTGTCAGAACACTGGAAGGGAAAAAAGAGATGCCTGACCAGATAAAGGAAGGAGAGAAGAAAGAGATACCAGACTGCGGGAAGGAGAGGAGAGAGATGTTAGACCATGGGAAGAGGGAGGGAAGGAGAGAGATGCCAGACCATATGAGGGTGTAAGGGGGAAGACTGATGTCAGACCACTGGAGAGAGAGGGAGAAGATGGTGCACAGGGATGGAGGGGAAGGGGGAAGAGAGAGGGAGGAGTAATGGGTGTGGCAGAGAAGAGAGATAGAAGAAATGCTTCTTATGGGATAGAAGGGAATAGGGGAGAAGAAAGAGAGAGAAGATAATACACATGGATAGATGGGAAGGGAAAACATTGAAAAGTAGATTTTGAGATGAAAGCAGAAAAATGTAAGAAAGTTGAATGTTAAAAGTTAACGCCAAAGATGAATGTAGGGCAGAAAGTGAAGAAGGAGAGAAAAACAGCAAATGGATAAGGCCATGGAAACAATGACAATATCCTCTGACCTGACGTGTCCCCTTCTACCAGGGGTATCCTCAGGGCTTATAACTGACCCTAGGCACCTGCCTGGGGACTGGGAGTACAGGTAAGTACTTGCTGCATTCAGAAGTTCAACCTTAGTCATAAAGTCAGAAATCAAAAATGGCTTTTATTTTGACCCAGTGGTCAAATGTATAGCATAAGGCAAAAATCAAATAGCATTCAGCTTTCACATCAGTTCATCCAAAATAAAGACAAAAGAAAAATATATGCATTTGGCAAACAGCACAAACAATTGGTTATGAGCTTTTAAACGAGCTCCAGTCCAACAAAGCAGTAAATGATAGTAACAGTTCTTTGCCTGAGGGCAGAGCCCTAAATCCTGTCTGCAGTATTTCTCTGAAATTGCCAGGCTGCGTCCAATGATCTCTGCTTGCTTTAGCAACTCAGCTGAACGGAGCCCTGTAATTACTACCGTCTAAGTCAGTGGTCTCAAATCAAACCCTTTGCGGGGCCACATTTTGGATTTGTAGGCACTCGGAGGGCCTCAGAAAATATAGTTAATGTCTTATTAAAGAAATGATAATTTTGCATGAGGTAAAACTCTTCATAGTTTATAAATCTTTCCTTTTGGCTAAGTCTTAATAATAATATTGCAATTTATAGCTAAAGAGACTTATGATTAAGAAACTGTTTTATTTTACTTTTGTGATTATGATAAACATACTGAGGGCCTCAAAATAGTACCTGGCGGGCCGCGAGTTTGAGACCACTGGTTTAAGCAGAGCATGAAATTGGCAATCTTTATAAACTCAGGTAAGCAAACTGTTTGGCAAAAAATGCAAATACCCCAAATCACTGGAAACATATAGCACACTATGCCTAAGGAGAAACAACCAGCTGCAAACAAAAACACTCACTCATTAGTTGGTTTCCATTTGCTCTGGCATGATTTCTGCTACCATTCTCTAAAAAGTCCATGCTCTCACAACCCCCTGGAGCATAAAGGTTAGAGGTGGGAAAACTTCCTTCCACCCCTTCCATGGGCCAATCTGAGACTCCAGAATCTCCCTGGTCTAGCCAAGGCTCCTGCCTTTCCTTAGCCTGCTTGAGGACATCTGCCACGTCACTCTCCACTCCCCTCACTGCTTCCTTCAGCCTGCCTTTGACCAGACCAAAGCCACTCCCCTTCAGCCTGTAGAGGGGGATGGGCTTTGGTTCCACAGCAGACTGTGGGCTAGATTCACTAACCTGTCTTCCGTGGGTGATCCATGGCCGATCCCAGGAGGCCCAACAAATTCACAAATGGAAAAAATTAAAATGAGGGCGATCGGAGGAACACCCTCATCTGCCGACCTGAATCACTAGTGTGCGACCCCTCTGAGCCACGACTTTTTTTTAAAATATAATTTTAACTTTTTTGTAGCCCAGCGAGCCCGTGGTTTTAACCTGCTTTAAACCTGTGGGTTAAAACCACGGGCTCACAGTGTGGGGAAGGGCAGGAGAGATTTGGGGTGGCAGGCAGGAGAAATCCGGGGACGAGCAGGGCGGCAATTCGGGGCAGAGCAGGTAGGAGAGATTGGGGAAGAGCAGGGCAGCGATTCAGGGCAGAGCAGGCAGGAGAGACCGGGCAGAGCAGGGCGGCAATTCGGGGCAGAACAGGCAGGAGATCGTGGAAGAGCAGGGTGGCGATTTGGGGCAGAGCAGGCAGGAGAGATCCGGGGAAAAGCATCGGGGCAGCAGGTAGGAGAGATTCAGTGCAGCAAAGAGCAGGGCGTGCAGAGAGAAGGGCTTCAATGGAGATGGAGAGTCGGAAAGATGTTTTTGCTTCTTGGGTTGATCGGCCAGCCCAGTCAGTTTCAAAAATTTCTTTGATGAATTGCGTCCCTGTCTACTTTGCATGCATTTCCCCTCATTTGCATGCACGGATTGGAAGTGGATCGCAGGAGAGGTTAGTGAATCGGGCCAGAGGGAAATTTAGTCGCAAAGGGGTTGCAAACCAATCGGTACGCGATTGGTTTGCTTAGTGAATCTAGCCCTAAGTCAACTCAAGCTTCCCCTGCTTGCTCTGCCTTATTCTCAAAGGCACAGCTCCTCCTGGCTTTAGCTGCCCCAGCTGATGTACTCGCAGGGTCAGAATGCTGCCTTTCTGCTTGCTCATAATCAACCTGAACATGTTTATTACTGTTCCTACAGCATGGGCAAGGGAGGTCAGTCTCAAGCTGCTCACTAGAGCTGATGTGGTCAGCTCTTCTGCACAGGATCTTATTACCTTCTCTAAGGGCAAAACCAGCACGGGGGTTGGGTTTGTCACAATACACAAGAACACAGACAGAAAGAAGTGCAACCAGAGATTGGGAAAAGATGATTAGATCACCAAACAACAAAGGTAGAGAATGATTTTATTTTCTATTTACTGAATGAAATGTGTCAGTTTTGAGAATTTGTATCTGCTGTCTATATTTTGCACTGTTCAGGAAGAAATTAATTTCTTTCTATTTCTCATGTAGAGTCTGGCATCTTAGGGTTTCATTTGTGTACATTAGTCCTTTTAGTTTGTGATCCTGTGTTTGCATAGGGGTTATTATCTGTGTTCTGCATGTATGACCAAGGCCAGGTGTTCTGGTAGGAATGAATGTTGAGAAGCATACAGTGTAGTTTAATTTTGTGGTTAATCATATGTTGTTAATAAGATTATATTGTGTGTATATATGAAAAAATGAATGGGAAAAAACACAGCTATTAAGATAATTTTGGGCGCAAAGAAATTTGATCATATTACTCCTTTGCTTCAAAAAGCCCACTGGTTGCCTGTCTCACACAGGGTAACTTATAAAATCACCCTTCTGATATTTAAAACTTTGGAGACAAATACACCAGCATTTATAGACAGACTTTTGATCCCATATGACCCCCCGAGAGCTTTAAGATCTATTTCTCAATACAATCTTAACATTTCATCTTTAAAAATAATTGGTTCACGTCGTACCACAATCTTTTCTGTGACAGCCCCTATGATCTGGAATACTCTTCCTTTACACCTAAAAATGGAAAAAAACTTAAAAAATTTTAAAAGCAATCTAAAGTGCTTTCTTTTTAAAGATGCTTTTAATTGATCAATCGTATTTTAGTAATTAAACTATTTTTGTTTTTTACATTTATTGTCCCAATCCCCTTTTGTGTTTACCTTAAATGTTTCTCACATTTTCTATATCAATTGTATTTCTTCCCCTCTTCCTATTCGTGTTTAGGGGCCTTTCGGTCCGTTTTTACCTAGTATGTAATTGTTGTCAGTCTTGTAGTTTTTTTTAATATAGAAATGTATGTTTTACTTGTTAAATTTTTGTTTAAATGTTAATTTTAAATCTTGTTCAACGCTTTGTAGTTTTGAAAAAGCATTTAATCAAAAATCTGAATAAACAATAAACAAACAATAATACTATCATTATTATGGGGGTGAGGTCTGGGCAGAGATTTTGGACCCCCCCAAACAAAAAAGTGTTCTGCTGCCTATGAGTCAAATGATTTCCTATTTAAAGATGATGAATATCCCAATATATCAAACCGTCTCACACAGCTCAAGCCAGATAGAGGCAGCTAGAGTAGAAGCAGTGCTACAAGCTCCTAAGGAAGAAATAGTGGTAATTCTGGTTCTGATCTGGAAGGCATTCCAGAAATTAAACTCCACCATGGCTGAGTCAGCAGAGGAGGTAACTATTTTAAAGTGGAACAGCTGAGAAAATCATTCAAATCTGTTAAACAAGATTTAATAACCAGATTAAGCCAATTCAGAAGGAAGTAAAGCTATGGTTGCAGCTGATAAGATGGTAATACACAGAAAGACTGAGCAGATTGAGAACTTTAACAGATGACCAGGCACTGGTGTGAGGAAGAAGGATTCCACTTCGTGCGCAACTGGATGACATTCTGGGGAAAGAGCAAGCTATACAGGAAGGATGGACTCCACCTCAGCGGAGACAGAACGAGGCTACCTGCAAGCAACATCAAGAGAGAAATTGAGAAGTTTTTAAACTAGGAAGACGGGGAAAGCCGACAGTCGACCAAGAGTCGATGGTTCGGGAAACGATATACCCAGAGAATATTGTGTAGGGAAGACTCACTGGATCATAGACAAGACAGAAATCCTGACGGATCAAAAGAGACACAAGAGGGAAGGAAATGCAAGAAAGTAACAGGCCGCAAACTCAAGTGTATGTATACGAATATGTTTTCTTTGAGCAGATCAGTTAGAAAGACTAGCAAGAATAGGGAAGCCAAAATTGTATCATCGGGTGAGGGTTAGTTTGCCACAGAATCAAATAATAGGATGTGACCAGTTTTTAAAAATTTTCCTTTGTGTTGACGTCTTTCTTTCTCTCTTCATGTACTTCTTTAAACATTTAAATAAAAATTTAAAAAATACTCTTTCTACATAGTCAAGAGACTTCTATTTGTTTCTAAAGCATTACGAGTTGAATGCAGTGCTCTACAGACATGCACAATGTATGGACAGACAACAGGTGGTATCGCTTCTTATGAAACACACCTATAAAAGTGAAATCAAACAGTATGAAAAGTGTTTCCTGCCATCTGTATAGTGCTGAATTAACATTTCATGGTATGTAATTATGGAAGCCTTTACTCACTGTATTATAAATTCATGTTTTATTCACACATGTTAAACTATGTAAAGAATTCTGTTTTTTATAAAATCTCTTACGTAAGCCATTAACTTGCTAGTGTATAAGAAACCGTTTTAGTTATTTAAAACTGAAGGCTTATTCCTTTTAATGAGTTTATTTTTGCTTCCTAAATAGCCATAGGGAATCACTGGCATCACATATGGCAGTTTGAAAGAAGACATTAATATCTTCCACATTCTGTGTAATATTTCTTAAGTACACACAGCAAGTGGAAATGCTCTCCTTGTACGGAGCTGAAAATTGCACTCAAGTTATTGCTTCTGTGCAATCCCCCAGCCCCCTCGTTGGCATGGATACGGCCAACACCACATACCGGATCGGATTGATCTACATTAACAATGTTAATAGAAATGTGATTCTTTGCTAGTTGAGCTGTTCTTGAAATTCGAGTTGAAGTTAATATTCCTGGGGAAAACGACATTCCTCTGTTACAATAGCAATATCCTTTCTTAATTAAAGGCAAGAGCCTTCTGCAAGTCTGTGATCTCCATATGAGGCTAACAAACAGCTGCCACACTAGGTCAGACTAAAGGTCTACCAAGGCCAGTATCCTATCCCCATAAGTGGCCAATCCAGATCACAAGTACCTAACAAGAGCCCAAAGAGTAGACAGATTCCATAGGTTCTACTGCCGAGCCCCATTGATCAGTGAACTTGTGATGAGAGATATATCAGAAGTTCTCAGTTACATATCTTCACCCTGGGACTCCTTCTTGGCCATTGTGTACTAAATCCCTATTACTCAAACAGGGAGTGACAGTTGTTTATTAGAAAGTTTCAAGTTTATTAGAAATTTGATGAATTGCTTATACATAATTTACTAAGCAAATTACATTAAAATCCAAGATATGCATACATTAAAATACAAGATACAACATATAAATTAAAAAAATAACTACTCAGAAAAGAGGTTAGACGAACAGACCAACAGACAAAACTGAATGCGAAAGGAGTGAAGGGATAAAGTTACAGAAGCAATAATTTTGAAAAAAAGGAAACAATAAAGGGAAAAAATATCAGGAGGGGTATTTTTTTTTTTTGATTTGTTAATGGGGCCTCTGCTATATCATACTTAAGGTGACCATACATCCCATTTTGAACTGGACCGTCCCGTTTTCAGATCCCCTGCTGCTACTGCTAATTGCCGACACAAAGTCTTCTTTCCGACGTCAGAATTGACGTCAGAAAGAAGACTTCATGTTGGCAATTAGCAGCAGTAGGGAGGTAAGATAGCAGAGGACTAGGGGAAAGGAAGGATGAAGGCTTTTTTTTTTCCCCACAGCAGGGAGGAAAGGAGGTAGGCAGGCAAGCAGGCTGGCTTTGGCCAGTGAGGGAGGGAGGTAGGCAGGCAGGCTGGCTGGCTTCGGGGGTGGGGGGTAGGACAAAGTCTGGAAGGCAGTGAGAGGGACATAGGAAGGAGGCACTGAGGGCACTAAGGACATGGGAAGGAGGTACTGGGGGCACCAAGGACATAGGGAGGAGGCACTGGGGGCACTAAGGACATAGGGAGGAGGCACTGGGGGCACTAAGGACATAGGGAGGAGGCACTGGGGGCACTAAGGACATGGGAAGGAGGCACTGGGGCCCTAAGGACATGGGAAGGAGGCACAAGGGCACTAAAGACATGGAAAGAAGGCACTGGGGGCACTAAGGACATGGGAAGGAAGGAAGGAGGGAATAGAAAGGGACAACTGTTGGGCCTGAGTACAGAAAAAATAAATGAAAGAAAGGATACACAGTCAGAATGAAACACAACCAGAGACTCATGAAATCACCAGACAGCAAAGGTAAGAAAAAAGATTTTATTTTCAATTTAGTGATCAAAATGTGTCAGTTTTGAGGATTTATATCTGCTGTCTATATTTTGTACTATATTTGTCTATTTTTCTATAGTTACTGAGGTGACATTGCATATTTTAAAGTCATCTGCCTTGACATCTTTGAACCCCCCCCAAAAAAAAAAGATAATTAACATTTGCTCTGCATATAGGGAGCTTTGTAGTTTTAAAAAAATTTTATGGTTACCATTATGAATTAATAAGATATATGTGTACATGAAAAATGATTGGAAGGGATTGGGTTTGGGGCTAGGGCGGGATTGACAATTAACAGATGTCCCCTTTTGATGAAAAAAATAAATGGTCACGTTAATCATACTAGGTACTGCCCTGAAGCCCTGCTGGAAGTTCTTCTAATTGACTTGAGAAAGGGATACATTTGCTACCAACAGAAGGGCAAGGGACCCTGTCCTTTCTACTCTTGAAGCAAGCATGGCCACAGTTTTTGCTGCCCGACCCTTGTTTCCTTGTTGATAATCTCTCCCAGTGCCTCAAGGGTAAAAGGACGCATCTTGAGGAAATGGACCAATACAATTTAGCCATACCTGAGCACAGTGAAGGAGATGCTAAGCACCAACAGAGCAGAAGTCCATGTCTATAGACAACCCCTAGTCTCTTTTACCAGTGGGCTTTACACTTGTAAAATGAAAGTGCAAACATACTTTCGCTTGGGCGGGGAGGCACTCGCGCATGCGCGGTACAGCTTTCTTGAAACTTTTGAAGTTTCTACAAGCAAGTATGCTTGCGAGGCTGTCCGCATTGGGGATCCGTGGATGATGTCATCCTTATGCGAGAATAGCTGCCTGCTTGTCCCGGGATAATGATTTATATCTAAATTTAAGTTTTGAATTGTAGAGGTAGTAATTTTAGAATAATCTCTGAAATTATAGGTGTGGAAGGGGGTTGAGACGTGATCGGTAGGCAAATGAAGAGAAAAGTTGATTAGTACATGAGCTGACCATGGAAGGGAGTGGGTTGTTGGGTTTTGGAATAGATGGGCAATTGTTTCTGGTCCAAATATCATGTCAATAGTGTATCCAGCTTGATGGATGGGGGAAGAGATCAAGGGAATTAGGGAGATGTCTGAGATTAGAGTTAAGAGTTCTGAGGTGTTGGAGTGGTTTGGTTGGTCAAAGTATATATTGAAGTCGCCCAATAGGATAGGGTTAAGGCTGGAGATGCTGAAATCCATGATCACAGATAGGAGGGAGGAGAGTGAAAATTTGGTGACGGGGGAAGGGGGGAGGGAGATAAATGAGTAGGAAATTGAGGGGCGATTGATTGGTATGTATAAAATGTAGGCTTTCAACTGGGAAGGAATTGAAAGTTGGAGGGTCACTGTATCTGGAAGTTTGCAGGGTGTCATTTTGAGATTGTGATTAGAGAATGACACGGTGACAAAATTCATCACCGTCCCCGTCCCCGTGGATAACCGCGGGAAACCATCTTCATGTCATTCTTTAAGGAGAGAGGGAAGAATCAGAGTATGAATGGCCACAACCACTGACCCGCAAGCTTTGCTTTGAAGAATGCTGGTGTAGAAGGACCGAGGTTGAAACACACACTACAGAATGACAGTCTCTGGTATCCAGAGCAGATATTGTGATGTCATAATGCCTCATTCCACCAGTGCCTAAGAGCCAATCACATCAGTGATGTCACAATGGCTTCATTATCCTTGGCTCACATAAGAATCAGAGTATGAATGGCCACAGCCACTGACCCGCAAGCTTTGCTTTGAAGAATGCTGGTGTAGAAGGATTGAGGTTGAAACAGACACTACAGAATGACAGTCTCTGGTATCTAGATATTGTGATGTCATAATGCCTCATTCCACCAGTGCCTAAGAACCAATCACATCAGTGATGTCACAATGGCTTCATTATCCTTGGCTCACATAAGAATCAGAGTATGAATGGCCACAACCACTGACCCCCAAGCTTTGCTTTGAAGAATGCTGGTGTAGAAGGACAGAGGATGAAATAGACACTAGAAAATGACATGGGTTTATTTCCCGCGGTTATCCGCGGGGACGGGAACGGTGATGAATTTTGTCACCGTGTCATTCTCTAATTGTGATCCAATCCTAGTTTTCAAACATTCATTCCAATGTGCCTTCCACCGAACAAAAAGTAGAAGTGAAGGTCAGGATCAGGGTTGAAAAGAGGAACCAAATTAGAATCTTAGCATGTCATTTGGTTGGCAGCCCTGAAAAAAATGATTTACATTATCACATTTCTCAATGTTATAGACTATTTCCTCTCTCAGCAAGCAGTTTGCCTCATTTATTTCTAAGATTTCAACCGTTTCTATATCAATTATTGCCCCACAACAATTAATCTGTGATGTTCTCTCTCCAGTGCCTGACATTTAGATGTGCTGCTTATGAAATATTTTATGAATCTCGCTTCTCGTTTGTCTAGCACATATAAAATCGTCTTGTAAATACCAGAGAAAAATACTTGATGCATTTAAGGAAATGTGCACAGTACAATAATTATTTTGAGTACTCCAGTATGCCTCATCTGATGAAGAGATCTATTCATGGCTTATCTGTGCTTCTCTTTCCTGCTGGTGGAATTAAATTATGGAGAAAAAGTTGACGAGCAAAGAGTTATTACAGTGGTTTAGACTTCTAGAGGAGGGAAAGAGAAGGGTCTACAGTTTAAAAGCATAATATAGCCATGTCACAGCAGATCCCACATTCTGTGCCAAACATGTGCACGTGTCTCTTCTGTGTCCCCCTCCCCTGGAACAGATCAGAAGTTAATGAGCCTGAAGGTTTCCTAAGATGGAAGTTTCATGTGCAATTAGACCTATATAAACCGAAAGAGAGCAGCTGCACACTCTAATAGGGCTGAAGATAGATGTTATATTTTGTCAGTTATGGTATCGTTTGTGTTACATTCAGAGATTAGTGAGTTAGTCGTCTGTGCATTCAAGGTTCAATCTTAATCTTAAAGTGACACAGCTTGTATTTCATTATCTTTGCTCTATACAGTAGAATATATGTATATATAAAAGTATCTACTGGATAATTAAATAACCTGTGTGTCCTCCATGATTCAGAATAAAAAAAGGATTTGTTTGAGCAGCTGCCCACACAGATGACTGAGTGAGAACAAAGGGCATCCGAGTTCATAGACATGCCAAAAAGCAAAGAAAATGTTCTCTAACTTGGTGAAAAAGTGTAGGCAGGAAAAGAGCAGTAAAGACACATGGACAAGTCTATAAACCAAACACCCACATTTACACACCCCTAGCATGCCTAAATGTATAGAACAGTGTCACCCCCAGTTCATAAAGTGAGCTAGGCGGCTGCCTAGTCACTGCCTGGGATGGTGGAATTAAGGGGACGCAAAGAATTGTATTTGGAGGGACCAGAGGTTGGATCGGGATTGTCCTGATACAGGGGATGTTTAAGTAGAAAGAAGATGGAAAAGCAACATGGTTGCTGAGGTGTTACTTTGGGCGAGAACAGTGGGAGCTGAGGCCAATGGCAGACAGAACTGACTGGTCTGTCTCGCATATAGTGAGAAAGAAGATTGACCAAATCCAGCAAGGGGGGGAACAGAAATCAATGCCAGACAGACCTGTCCCAGAGATTGACTTCATTCCTTGTACATCGCTGAACCTTCCTCAGCCAACCCGCCTGGCAATAGAGCCAACTTTTCCTTCAATATCTTCCTTGCTGTGATGGCTGAGCTGCCTTAACGACTAATTCAATTTCTCCCCGTTTATTTTTCTTTTCTTCTTCTTACATTTGTTTTGTCCTGTTATTGAGAAGATTTTATTTACATTCATTTCTTTTTAATTTTCCTACGTTCTGATTCTCTTCCTGCTATCATTTTCTTCTCTTTTAATTTGATTTTAATATTGTCTACACTTTTTTCTCTTATTTGTACAGTTTTTCTACCGTTCACTGCAGATATGTTAATACCCATTTGTGGCTCCATGGTTTCATTTTCTTTAGATTCTGCCAAGCATGTGTTCTTAGTTACATTCTCTATCAGTTGTAAGCTATTGATTCTATAGTATTGTGTTTTGATCCTGTAACATATTATTGACTCTGTAGTGTGTGTATCTGTGTTCCAGAAAACTTTGTGTATGTATGTATCCTTGTAACCCATTCTGGGGAGGACAGGCTATAAAAATGAATAAAGAAAGAACAGTGGCCAAATTCAGCATAGGGGAATGGAAGCTGATGCCGGACAGACAGATTGGTGTTAGTGTTACCAGACAGCTTTTCAAAACCCAGCACTTTGTCCGGGTTTAAAAAGCATTCCTCAAAATCGCCGTCTGGCAGGAGGGCATTGCGATGATGTCAAGCATGAGTACATGACGTCATCGCATTGCTTGCACGCATGCCCTCCTGCCCAACCAGAACAGGCGGCAGGGGGCGGGTCTACGGAGTCTAGTCTGTGTCCCGTACATTGCAAGAGACCGGTGAAGGTTCAACAACGCCATTGTGTTGACCGTTTTATTGTCACATACTGGGAGTTGGGGGAACTGTACAGCTTAGGAGGGAAGGCGGCATCCTTACTGGTAAGCTGAATACTGTCAGCAATGCATCACATATCATCCCCATCATCTTTGGTTGTATATCTTTGGTTATAGTGGTGATTTCACAACCAGCATTCAAACATGGGTGACCTGGGCCTACACGGAGTGGTGGACGAGGCTCTGGTCACATTGTTGGGCAGACTGGATGAGGGTCTTTTACTGCTTTCATTTATCATGTTACTGTGTTAGTCAATAAACTTAGTGGCTAACTTCAACTTGCTTTATGAAACAGTAACTTGATAAACTCAGTTCATAACTTGTAACTTGGTATATACATATCAGACTTCCCAGAAGACCAGTCCATTTTCCAATATCATCCCCAATGGAATCAAAGCACAAAATCAAAAAGTCTCATTCTAGTCCAGTTTCAGTATACTCCACCAGAGTGTCAGGAAGGAGCATATTCCCTTACATTCCAGAAACTTTTCTTCTCAAAACTCACTGACAAAATCCAATGGATTGATGTAGTGGTCATAGTGGAAGCAATTTTTCTTTTACTGGTGCTCTCAGCATAATAGCATGCAAATTATATGCACGCTACTTATGCGAAGAATCACCAGTAAGGGAGGGCAGGGAGGAACTTTAACTGGCACTTGCTCAGAAGAATAATTTCTAGGCTAAAAAAAAAAAAAAAATTCCCACTGAAGATTTTTTTCTTTACTATAAAAAGTTTTAAATATTGTAATTATCTCATATTGAAAAATTGTGATTCCAAAAGGAGAAAAGGAGACAAGAGACTGATATGATCCAAAGTTTCTTCTATGGTTCCTGCTCCCGATTATTCCTACATCTCTGTCCTATTACAGTCGTCTTCCCAAACCTTCACAATAGCACATAACAAATTCTTTTATGTGCATCCTTAGAAAGATGCTTTCCAACAGATGGTATGACAGTTTATTGAGTGAGAGCACAGGGAACATCTTGAAATACATGTACTAGACTGCTTTTCTATATCGAGAAGGTGAAAAAACTCCTCATTAAAACTAGCCTCTGACTTTTCAGTTTTATTTATCAGAAACCCAAAGAGAGCGATGCCAAGGAGAGGGCTGAATGATTTGTTTAGGCCTCTCCTGTATAGATCCAGGGTCTCGGGGCCAGTAGCCTGTCTCAGATAAACATCCTCAGTAGATACCAAAGTCTGAGTTTCAGAATATTTCTCTCAGAAATGCATAACATATACTTTCCAGCAATTTCACACTTACTGTAATTTGTAAATGATTTGATTCTGAAACTGGGATGTCACTGAATTAGGTCTCATTAAGTTTGGGCAATTAAAATGTTTTACCCAGGTGCTTGTGGGATTGATGGTGTTACAGCAACCATCACGTACCTAAAATTAAATGTTTTTATTTTGTTAACCCCTGCCTGCTCATATTATTTCTTTTATCTCCTATACATTTCTAAGCATTTTTTTTTTTTTTTTTTTAATTTCATCTAAGCATTTTAGTTTGCTATCATGTGCAGAGGCTCTCCAGTCTTAAGTCAGGGATTGTCATTGGACAGAATGCTTTCCACCCAGGTGGAAACAGGAAGTGGTGTGTGTGTGTGTGTGGGGGGGGGGGTGTAGAGGCAACATTTCAGAATTATTGTCCTGCCAGTAACACATTTACCTTGACTTCCAAAAAGCCTTCGACAAGGTGCCACACGGAAGACTACTAAGGAAGCTATGGAACCATGGGGTGCAAGGGGAGGTCCACCGATGGATCAAAAACTGGCTGGCGGACAGGAAACAGAGGGTTGGAGTAAAGGGACATTACTCAGACTGGCAATGGGTCACGAGCGGAGTTCCACAGGGGTCGGTGCTGGGACCGCTCCTATTCAATATATTCATTAACGACCTGGAAGCAGGAACAAAATGTGAGGTTATTAAATTTGCGGATGACACCAAACTATATCACAAGGTCAATAACATGGAGGACTGCGAAGATCTCCAAAAAGATCTGACAACACTGGAAAAATGGGCCAAAAAGTGGCAAATGAGTTTCAACATAGGGAAATGCAAGGTCATGCATATAGGGAAAAAAAACCCGATGTTCACTTACAAAATGGGGGGATCAGCGCTAGGGGTGAGCGACCTTGAAAGAGACCTGGGAGTGATGGTAGACACAACATTGAAGGCGTCGACGCAGTGTGCCACGGCCTCAAGGAAAGCAAACAGAATGTTGGGTATCATTAAGAAGGGTATCACGACCGGGACAAAGGAAGTCATCCTGCCACTGTGTCGTGCTATGGTGCGCCCGCACCTGGAGTACTGTGTTCAGTTCTGGTCGCCGTACCTCAAGAAGGACATGGAGGTACTTGAGAGGGTCCAGAGAAGAGCAACTAAGATAATAAAGGGCATGGAGGACCTCTCATATACTGACAGACTGAAAAAGCTAGGGCTTTTCTCCCTGGAAAAGCGGAGACTTAGAGGAGACATGATAGAAACCTTCAAGATCATGAAGGGCATAGAAAAAATAGACAGGGACAGATTTTTCAAATTAAGGGGATCAATAAGTACAAGGGAGCACTCAGAGAAATTGAAAGGGGAGAGGTTTAGAACAAACGCCAGGAAGTTCTTTTTCACACAGAGGGTGGTGGATACATGGAACACGCTACCAGAGGATGTGATAAACAGGAGCACGCTGCAGGGGTTCAAAGAAGCTTTGGATAGGTACTTGGAAGACAAAGGGATTGAGGGATTGTTCAACATCTATATAAGAGACCTGACAGAAGGGCTTCGAGGTAAAATAACATTGTTTGCCGATGATGCCAAACTGTGCAATGTAGTGAGCAAAAGCACAATAGACAAAAAAGCAATGACAGACGATATGGTGCATGACTTACTTCTGCTGGAGCACTGGTCTAGGTCCTGGCAACTCAGTTTCAATGCCAAAAAATGCAAAGTCATGCACCTGGGAAGCCAGAATCCATGCAAGATCTACACCCTAAATGGCGAGATCCTGACAAGAACTGTAGCAGAAAGAGACTTGGGAGTGATTGTCAGGGAAGACATGAAGTCGGCAAACCAAGTGGAGCAAGCTTCATCCAAAGCAAGGCAAATCATAGGTTGCATACGCAGGAGTTTCATCAGCCGTAAACCTGAAGTCATTATGCCACTATATAGATCCATGGTGAGACCGCACCTGGAGTACTGTGTGCAATTCTGGAGGCCGCATTACCGCAAGGATGTGCTGAGACTGGAGTCGGTCCAGAGAATGGCCACCAGGATGGTCTCGGGACTCAGGGAGCTCCCGTACGAGGAGCGGTTGGGGAATTTGCAGCTCTACTCACTCGAGGAGCGTCGAGAGAGGGGAGACATGATCGAGACATTCAAATATCTCACGGGCCGCATCAAGGTGGAAGAAGACATCTTCTTCTTCAAGGGTCCCGCAGCAACAAGGGGGCATTCGTGGAAAATCAGGGGCGGGAAACTGCACAGTGACACTAGGAAGTTCTTCTTCACTGAAAGGGTGGTTGATCGCTGGAATAGTCTTCCACTTCGGGTTATTGAGGCCACCAGTGTGGCGGATTTTAAGGCCAGATGGGATAGACATGTGGGATCTATCCGCAAAGATAGATAGTGAGGATCACTGGGGTGGGCAGACTTGATGGGCCTTGGCCCTTATCTGCCGTCTATTTCTATGTTTCTATGTTTCTATGAGGGGTACAGATAAGAGTAAAGGTAGATTATAGGGATGGGATTAGAGGTAAGTTACAAAATTAATCAGGGACCACTGTTCAGGCACTAGGCCTGATGGGCCGCCACGGGAGCGGACCGCTGAGCAAGATGGACCTCTGGTCTGACTCAGTGGGGGCAACTTCTTATGTTCTTATGTTCTTAACAGAAACATGATGGGAAAGGGAGAGGGAGGGAAACCTCAGATTGGAGAAACAAGAAGGGGAAGAGATGGTAGACCACAGGGGCCCTATTTGCTCCCCATCCCAACTCTGCCCCTGGATATATGAATTTAAATGGCCACCGGTAAAATTATCAATTTTCTTTAAGTTATTTAGAACTTTCGAAAAATAAGAGAACAAGAGGGCATTCGGAAAAGTTGAAAGGGGACAGATTCAAAACAAATGCTAGGAAGTTCTTCTTTACCCAACGTGTGGTGGACACCTGGAATGCGCTTCCAGAGGACGTTATAAGGCAGAGTACGGTACTGGGGTTCAAGAAAGGATTGGACAAATTCCTACTGGAAATGGGGATAGAGGGGTATAGATAGAAGATTACTGCATAGGTCCTGGACCTGTTGGGCCGCCGCGTGAGCGGACTGCTGGGCACGATGGACCTCGGGTCTGACCCAGCAGAGGCATTTCTTATGTTCTTATGTTCTTAATTTCAAAATAAAATGGGTTATCAAGAAATTGTCAAAAAGTGAAAATTCAAAACACTGGCGTCATTTTGAACTGGGCTGTCCCTGTTCCGTTGTCCCCATGCACAGCTTCGGGACGCCAAAATGTCCCATTTTCAGAGACAGCGTCTCGAAGCTGTGCGTGGGAACAGCAGGACAGGTGATCACAGAGCCTAGGCTCTCTCCCTACTTCCCTGACCGCCACCACCGTAACTTCAGGAATTGTGGTCCAGGTGCCGGCCCACAAGCCTTCTCTCTGATGTCAATTCTGACGTTGGAGAGGAAGTTCCGGGCCAGCCAGGCAGCGATTGGCTGGCCCGGACCTTCTCTCCAATGTCAGAATTGACGTCGGGGGAAGGCTTGTGGGCCAGTGCCTGGACCTTCCTTTCCTGCAGTTGCAGCGGCGGAGGGCAGGAAGCAGCAGCGGGTGGCGGCGGACTGGGGGGGGTTGTAAGCAGAAGAATCAGCAGTAGGCCAGGCTTCGGCGCTGGAGGGAGGGAGGCAGACAGGCAGGCTGATATTGGAGAGAAGGTCCAGGCCAGCCAATCGCTGCCTGGCTAGCCCAGAACTTTTTGCAGGATGGCTAAGATAAGCCAAAGAGAAAAGCATGAATTGACGAGTCAGCCTCTATGATTCTGAGGATGTTCCGTCTGCCGGCTTAAAAAGCAGCTGCTTCAAAGATAGCCAAACATTCAAATGAGGCCATGTGATCAAACAAAAGGCATTGTTTAGACTATTATACTTCCAGATTATAATTAAAAGTGTTTAGAATCATTAGTTAACACCTTTTGTTTTAATCTTAACTGCTGCTGCTCATTAAATGTTTTCATGCTAAATTTAATGCGTCTAAAATGCTAGATGTTTACTAACATGTTCACAATTTAGTACAAATCCAGAGAACTCCTGGGGGTATAAAGCTTTGCAAGCTCCTGCCTTATTTTTCATTTGTGGTTTTCAAATGAGTCCTGGGCGCCCCAAGGGATAAAATGACTGAGAAAGCCACTGACTAAAGTCACGTCCCAGCGAGCTCTCCTGCTCTTCCCTTCTACCTGTCCCTTCTCTCTTCCATCATCAGAAACTTTCATGCAGAAAGATGTTGATTTGATCGCATTCTTGAGCGTAGTTGGAGGTCCATGGCCCAAGTGCTGCGAGGCATAGGCGTTAGAGCAGAGTACCTTTTTACCTCCTCCCATCCCCTCAAACCTCTTTTCTCCCTGTAAGATGGGGCAAAGTTTGTTTATTGTGAGCTAGTAATGACTGGGGGAGTCAACACATGAGCTTCTGTAGCGGTGTTACAATACAGTGTTAATACCAGCATGATTAGGCCATAATTAATCATCCTACTTATGTTACCAGCACATTTATACCAAATCAATTGTCCTACGTATATTCACATCTAATATTAGATTTACTATTGCAGCTAAAGACGCAATATTTGCACACCTAAAGAGTTTGGTCAATGCAACCAAATATAATCTAATTATACACCTATCTGTATCGTGTTTTATGTTTCTCTTTGAAATATCTTCCCCAGAGTCTAGTTTTCTGGGCTTTGTCTATTCATATCCTATTGTGTTCCTCATGGGGGGCGAGAGGGGTTAGCCAACTGTTTCCTCTATATTGTTGCATTGGCTAAAGTAGTCTATGAAGAGGATGGTCTTTTATCCCTTTCTTGAACTTTTCAGTATCTTTTTCTAGTTTTAGTTCCTTCGTGAGAGCGTTCTACCACCGAGAACATTCTTTTCCTGACACTTTTTTGTCTGCAGGTGATTTGGGCTCGAGCGTAGTGCGCATGTTATTGTGTGCTGATGTAGTCTGGCCTTTAGAGAGATGAATGATTTTGTGCGTCAGCAGTAGGATCTTTCATCCTGCTTCCAAATTGGGAGCCAGTATAGTTCTTTCAGTGCTGTCTAAGACTCTGCTAGGTCTCCCTACATCGCCCCAGGGCAATTGAAAGTGTGAGACGGAGGAGCTGGAATCCGGCAGAGACTTACATTTTGGCTCTGAAAGCTCACAGCATTTTTTAATTATCATTATTATGTTACACTCAGGAAAAGAGAGATTTGAGGAAAGGTAGCGGGACCGCAGAGGGAATGAGAGGAAAAAGAGAAGGATAGGAGACTCAAGATGTGGAAAAGCTAGATGGGATAATATACTGGATCTGGTGGGGAAGGAGAGGAAAAAAGGTGGAGCATGTGGGGGGGTGGGGCAAGGGGAGGAGATTCTGGAGCACACGTCAATAGAGGAATGGAAAATAGGAGAGGAGAGATACTGGATCACGTGGGGGGGGAGAGATTCAAGACTATATTCAGGAGGGAGGGAAAAGAGGGATTATGTTGGACAAAAAAGAGGGAATGGGAAGAGATGGGAGAGAAGACACGTTTCAAGTTTATTAGACACGATATACTTTCTATCAGGGTTATCTAAACAGTTTACAATAAAATCACTGATATAAAACATGAAAACGAAACTATTAACACTATAGGGATTTCAGAGACTAGACTTAACTAACATGAGGCCAAGAGGAACGAGGGGAAAGGAATACATAGTTACATGCTTAGAAGAAAGGTCTAATGCTGAGCCTGGACAGTGCTGGATGTGGCGAGGCCCTAAGCTCTATAAAGCTTGAAGACACCTTGTAAATAAGTTACACCATATCTCAAAATACATCACTTTTCCATATAATCACCCTGTTTTGCGATACATTTTACCAGCATCCTACTAACATGCCCTCTTACCACTTCTCGACCCAACCATTTCTCGTGAAAATTTGAAAGGGTGGAAAATCAACTTCTCCGTAGTCGCCCCAACTTTATGGAATGCTTTGCCATCCCAACTCCGCCACGAAAATCTCCTTGATAAATTCCAGACTAAACTACAAACGTTCTTATTTCTAGATGCTTTCCACAGCTCCTAAATTTCCCATCATTAAGTCCACCAACCGCTTTTAAGAAGCGACCCAATTCCTAATGTTTTATCCCTTTCCTTCTCTTTTCTTTTTAACCTAAATTTTTTTTTTCTCCACTCCTAACAATGTAACTCTACACCCCCTCTTCTCCTTCAACTCCCACTTTCATGTTTGTATTTGTAAAACGTCTTTAAATGTGCACTTTTCACCCTTTTATAAGTATTATTTTAATTCTTTATTTTATCCTAGCATTGTAAACCGGCTAGATACTTGTTGATGGTCAGTATATTAAAAATAATAAAACTTGAAAGGCAACATACATTTAATGGCTTTAATAGAAGTAACTGAGGAATTGAACATATCGCTTTTCCACATAGTCCCCATGCAAGATGACATTTGTTGTATCATTCAACTAGCTTCTGTATTCCTACAGAAGTTGTTTTTCAGTTGCTCCCAAAGCCAGGTGAGTAACATAGAAACATAGAAAATGACGGCAGAAAAGGGCCATAGCCCATCAAGTCTGCCCACTCCAACAACCCTCCCCTAATCTACACTCTATCACTCATCCCCAAGCTGTCCTCCTCTATGCTACCCTCATAGGGATCTGATGTGGGCATCCCATTTATTCTTAAAATCTTGTATGCTGCTGGCTACGATCACCTGCTCCGAGAGCTCATTCCAATGGTCCACCACTCTTTCAGTGAAGAAGTACTTCCTGGTATCCCCATGAAATTTCCCCCCCCCCCCCCTGATTTTCAACGGATGTCCCCTTGTGGACGAGGGTCCTTTTAGAAGGAAAACGTCGTCTTCCATCTCTATGCTTTGTCTTTTGTTCTCTGGGTCATAGTGATGCACCCTTGTCTCACCGCCAGTGACAACTCTTTCCAGAATACTTGGATCTTCTTCATACTGTCTCAGGAACTGGGTCGCAACCTCCACATACTGTTGCTTGTGCAGATCAGTAAGCTGTTTGGGAACCCATCGTGCACAGACTTTCCTGTATCCCAAGTCAGCATGCATTATGGCAAATGCAGATCCATAGCTAATATCCAAATTTGCAGCCAATTGAGACACCATTATCTGTCGGTCTTCTCTAATCAAGGCATCCGCCCTGTCAATGTGCTCTTACAATCAAAGTGTTTTATATATTATATATAGGTACTTATTTTGTACCTGGGTGAATGGAGGGTTAAGTGACTTGCCCAAGTCACAAGGAGTGTAGTGGGAATTGAGCCCAGTTCCCCACTGAACTAACCACTACGCTACTTTTCCACTCTAAATGACAACACAACAGACACAGGCACATTTCTGTTAACAGTTTTGGTGTAAGTTGCATGTCACTCACCAGCTGGTTGATTTGCCCCTGTTCAGGGCAGGATTAAGGCATAGACAAACTACGCATGTGCCTAGGGCACATGTATCAAACACAAGGCCTGCAGGCCAAATCCGGCCCGCCTGGCCATTTTATGAGGTCCGCAGAGACTATGCGCCTTACACTAGGACCGCGGAAGGGAAGGAGAGAGAGAGAGAGAGATATGCTAGACCGCAGAAAGGAGGGGAGAGATGCCAGATCGCAGAAAGGAGAGGAGAGAAGCCAGACTGCAGAAAGGAGAGGAGAGAAGCCAGACTGCAGAAAGGAGAGGAGAGAAGCCAGACCGCAGAAAAGAGAGGATAGAACGAGAGAGATGTTAGACTTCGGGAAGTAGGAGGGAAGGA
The DNA here is from genome assembly GCF_902459505.1 of Geotrypetes seraphini. Classification (NCBI taxonomy): domain Eukaryota; kingdom Metazoa; phylum Chordata; class Amphibia; order Gymnophiona; family Dermophiidae; genus Geotrypetes; species Geotrypetes seraphini. Next base: position 31,351,826 of record NC_047101.1, on the reverse strand, counting down.
GAGAGAGATGCCAGAACATGGGAGAGGAGAGATATTCCACGCTATGGGAAGGAGAGGAGAAAGATGCCAGACCATATGAGGGGGAAAGGAGGAAGACAGAGCTGTGTGACCATGGGATAGGGATGGTGCACAGGGATGGAGGAGAAGGGAAGAGATAAGAAGAAATGCTTCTTACGGATAGATGGGAATAGGAGAGAAGAAAGAGGGAGGAGATGGTATACATGGTTAGATGGGAAGGGAAGACATGGAAAAGTAGATAGATTTTGAGAAGAAAGTTGAATGTTAAAAGTTAATGCTAAAGATGTATGGCAGATAGATAAGGTAGCCCTGGATACACAGTTAAGAGCACAGACAGAAGGAAGGTAGGGGAAATGATTTGATTTTCAATTTAGTGATTGGATTGTGTCAATTTTGAGAATTTACATCTGCTGTCTATATTTTGTACTATTCAGAAGAAATGCATTTGTTTCTATTTCTCTTGGGTTTGTACTGCATGCAGAGTCTTGTATCTTAGGGTTTTGCTTGTATATATTAGTACTTTTAGTCTGTGGTCCCATGTTTACATAGGGGTTATCTGTGTTCTGGTAGGAATGAATGTTGAGAAGCATACAATGTGCTTTGTGTAGTTTCATTTTGTGGTTAATCGTTATGTGTTGTTAATAAGTTTATACTGTGTGTGTATATATATATAAAAAATGAATGGAAAAAATGGTATTACAATTAGTACTATTATGTGGGCAGGTCTGGGGTAGATATTGGGCGGGGTCTATCCCACGACTTAACCTGTGTTTTAGATTTTGGCCCCTTAATGTGATTGAGTTTGACAGCCCTGGCCTGCCAAATGTGCTAGTTCAATGGCTACAAAGGAAGATTTTTGCCCTGCTAATTTACTGGCAGAACGAAAAGTGGGGGCACAGGGGCCAGAACCACTTCCTGCCTGCAGAGATCCGTCTATGCTCCATACTCCCGCTGGGAGCAGAAATTGGAAAGCAATACTTCTTACTGCTGCTGTTCTCCTCCTGAAGTCAGAACCATGCAGAATACGGCAGCTAAACTGATATACGGTAACCATAAATATGACCAGGTCACACCTTTATTGAGATCCCTTCACTGGCTTCCTGTTTACTGGAGGATCCAATTTAAATGTGCAACTGTAATTTTCAAAAGCCTAGATGGTATTTTTTTCTCCTTTGGTTCCTGTCTCATTTAATTTACAAGAAATCTGTAATTCCATGAGCTCTCAGAAATATAAACTTAGTTTTCCTACTGTTAAAGGAATAAAAACACAACGTCCATGGAAAGTTAGCTTCCTGCACTTTAGTCAGATAAGGATTTTTCTTATTTAATTAATTTGAATTATATATATGTTCTACTCTTAATTATGGATCCAATAAAATTGAGGACTAGTGTGAGATTAGCTAGATTAGTATTTCCTTGTAGTAATATTAATTTTGCAATTTTAGTTTAATATGTTGTTTGATCTCACTTTACTGTACAAGATGTATACGCTTGAAAATATTGTAAAATTTTATAAATAAATAATAAAAAAAAAAAAAAAAAGGAATAAAAACTATGGCCAATTTTTGTCAATCATTTTCTTTTTTATTCGTAAAAGTTTGCAATGACTTTCCTTCTATAATTAGAGTTCTCTCTCATCTAACCACTTTTCATAAAGTATTGGAGACATATTTATTTCAGGAATTTACTAATGATCCTTCTTTTTCAAATAATCAAATCCTAAGAGATAAAATTCTGGCCTTAACCCTTTCAGGACCATAAGGATCGTAGGCCAATTTTTGTGGTTTTGACGACATTTTTATGGTAAAAAGGGCTTGCAGATGCCAAAAAATTGATTTTTTTTGTGAAATATCATTATTTTTATTTAAAAAAAATCACACTTCTGGCTTATGGACAGTGTGGCAAGTGAATCTTCTCGTCAATCTGGCAACGACGCTAATGAATGAATGTCGGAACCAGTTTGTTTACATAAAGGCAGTATCCTATGGAATCCGTACATATCAAATTTAGAATTGTAGACTATCCCAATCAACATTTATAGGATTTTAAAGTTATGGGACAAATATGTCCCTTGGTCCTGAAAGGGTTAAAGATATAGGGCTCCTTTCATTAAGGTGCGCTAGCATTTTTACCCCACGCAGCAGATTAGCGTGGGTTAACCCAGCGCTACGAGGCTAAACCAACGCCAGCTCAATGTTGGCGTTAGCGTCTAGCGCGTGCGGCATTGTAGCACGCGCTATTCTGCACGTTAATGCCCTAACACAGCTTAGTAAAAGGAGCCCATAGTTTCTATTCTAATTTCCTATATCATATTAATAATATTTTGTTCACTTTGAGTCAAGCCCTCCTATTGGGATGAACCGGTATAAAAAATAAAAAAAAATCAAAGATTAGATTAGGAATTTATTTGTGAAGGTTTTAAAAATGTACTTATGATGGTGCAGGAGTGGGCAAGGAGGTACTCACCTTTTTTGTTTGCCTAGGGCCAACCAAAGGGTTAACACTGCCCTGCCCCTGATGCAGCCATTTCTGGCAAAAAACATGGTCGCATTGGGCACTTTTTGTCTCTTGGGAGTATGTGAAATAAAGACCGTGTGATCTTATGCTGCCTACTTGTTTTCTGAACACTATTACATGGAAAAGCCCCTACTGCCGATTTGTGTATGGTTTGGGATGTGTCTGTAGCATTCTGTTCAGTTTGTCATATAAGGCTGCATGATATTGTTTTCACGGCTTATGTTTTGGCGTGATGTTCCTCGCTATCTGAGCAGCTACAGCAAGTGCAAGCCCAGTCCAAAGTTTCCACATGATATGGTTCTGCTGTCTTGGCTGGTTTATTTAACAGATTTGGCCTCATTATGTAATTACTTCAGGTTGTGAAATGTGATTGTACAATTCATGCCTTTTGCTCCTGTTTCAGTCGATGTTTGGAGTATGTTTCATGGCGTGAATGCATTTATGAACGTTAATGTTCTTTGCAAGCTGCTCAGAAGCAGAGAGATAAGTGTGCTAAAAATGAAACAAAAATTGTGCCAAAAGCCTTACTGAAGTCCAGATCAACAAAGACCATCACGTCTCCTTGCTCTCACTATTGCAGCTTGGTAAAAAATTCAATCCAGTTCTTCCTGTTATAGCTGGTTTTATAGGTTTGAATGCTGCAATGGGCCTGTATAGCTCTGCTTTAAGGCAGACATTAAAGAAATATCTTTGCTTTTCTGTTCATGTCCTGACACTGCCAGAGTTGACAGTTCAGATATTGAACTAAGGCCAGTACTGGGCAGACTTGCATAGTATGTGTCTGTTTATGGCCTTTTGGTTGAGGATGGGCTGGGGAGGGCTTCAATGGCTAGTAGGATATACCGGTAGATGGGATGGAGTGAGATTTGACGGAGACTTTGACAGTTGGAACCCAAGCACAGTACCAGGTAGAGCTTTGGATTCTTGCCCAGAAATAGCCAAGAAGAAAAAATTAAAATTGAATCAGATTGGGCAGACTGGATGGACCATTTGGGTCGTTATCTGCCGTCATCTACTATGCTACTATACAGACAGAAAACTGGATGTCTGCTGCTACCTTTGCCTGTTCTGCAATCGGGGAAAGATAAGGGAAACAGATTCTCTGCTTGTGAACTTTTAGAGGCCCAGTTAAGACAATGTTCCCTCTAAGCTGAGCAGGAGTCCTCCACCAATAGTCCTGCCAGTGGGGAGTGCTGTTTCACTATCACATTTTTAATAGAAGTGGTAGGCAAGCTCTGCAGGACTCATGGGAACCTGCCTACCTCTAGAGCAGGGGTGTCAAAGTCCCTCCTCGAGGGCCGCAATCCAGTCGGGTTTTCAAGATTTCCCCAATGAATATGCATGAGATCTATTTGCATGCACTGCTTTCATTGTATGCAAATAGATCTCATGCATATTCATTGGGGAAATCCTGAAAACCCGACTGGATTGCGGCCCTCGAGGACCGACTTTGACACCTGTGCTCTAGAGCACAGTTCTTCAACCGCCGGTCCGCGGACCGGTGTCGGTCCGCAGGAAATTTTTGCCGGTCCGCGCAGGGCCGGCAAGATTGACTCACTTCAACTTCCTGTCGGTCCGCGCAGGGCCGGCAAGATCAACATGTGAAGCGTGCGCTGGGCCGGAGAGATCTTGGGGAGCCTCCGACAGTGGCTTTCTCCCCTCTCTGCAGCTCTCCTTTACTTCCCAGCGCAGCGATTCACGAAGGCAGCCTCGGGGCTTTTGCTGAGTCGCGGCTGCCTCTGATGATGCAACTTCCTCTTTCCTCAGAGGCGGCGCGACCCAACAAAGGATCTGAGGCTGCCTTCGTGAATCGCTGCACTGGGAAGTAAGAAGAGCTGCTGGGAAGGGAGAAAAGACTCAGTGTTCCCTCTAAGGTGAGCGCATGAGCGATCGCTCACTATTTTCAGTGGCGTCGCTCATGCTTCTTCTGGTGTCGCTCACTCGAGCGGAGGTGAGAGGAAGCGGCGGCGGTGGCGGTCTGCCCTGATCGCCTAAGATGCAGCAGCAGCGGCTCCTTTCATGATCCCCGTAATCAGTGGCGTATTAAGTGGGGGGCGGTCCGCCCCTTGTTCTCATTGGTGTAACGCCGGCCCTGCAGCTCCGGACTTCCCCACACCTGCCCCCCCTTCGGATCGCTATTATTTTAAATGTTATAGCGGCGGCGCTGTATCCATCAGTGGAGACGTCTAACCTCGGCCTGCCCCGGAACTCTTACTGCAACAGTGACTTCCTGTTCCTGCCTAGACGGGCGGCTGCTGCAGTAAGAGTTCCGGGGCAGGCCGAGGTTAGACGTCTCCACTGATGGATACAGCGCCGCCGCTATAACATTTAAAATAATAGCGATCCGGAAGGGGGGGGGGAGTCCGGAGCTGCAGGGCCGGCGTTAGAGGGAGTAAGAGCTGATGGTGCCGCAGGGTCCCGCGGGGGGAGGGAGGAAGGAAAAAGAGGAACCGAAGCATGGCAATTTTGGGAGAGCAGGTGTGGGGAAGTCCAGAGCTGCAGGGGAGAGTGTTGCGGTACCCAGCTGGAGGGAGAAGGAAGATGAGGGAGGGAATGAAAGGAGATGCCAGGGCTTGGAGGGAAGGAGGAAGGTATGCCAGACTAAGGGAAAAGGAAGGGGGAGATGTGAGAGCATGGAGGGGGAGGGAAGGAAAGGAGAGAGATGCCAGAGAATCAGGGAAGGGAAGATACCAGACTATGGGGTGCAAAGGAAAGAAAGGAGAAGAGAGAGATGCCAGAGCATAGGGGATGGGGTGGTGACAGAGAAAAAAATGGAGAGGTGGCAGAGCTGGCTGGCTTTGGGGGTGGGCAAAATCTGGAAGACAGTGGGGGGACATAAGAAAGAGACAGAGAGGGCAGACGCTGGAAGGAAGAGAGTGAAAAGAAGATTGAAAGCAGAAACTAGAGACGACAAAAGGTAGAAAAAAATAATTTTATTTCTATTTTGTGATTAGAATATATCAGATTTGAAATATATATCCTGCTAGAGCTGGTGTTAGACATAACTGGGGACTGCAAAGCCCAGGCAGTGCTTCTTTAGCTTCCAGCTGGCTTATGGCGCTCTCTGACCAGAGGGCAGTTGCCCTAGTTGCACTCCCCTAAAACTATTCCTGTCATGTGTGACTGCAGTATTCTGTTAGCATGATATTTCTGTGTAGCATTCTGTAATAATTTGGCTTATTCAGTTTTCTTGATAGTAGAGGGAATATATGTGAAGGGGAGGGGAGACAGGGGTTTTGTTGATCCTGCTCTGAATTATTTGTATTTGTAAAATGACAATTGTACAGAATATTGCTTCTTTTTATACTTTAATAAAATACATTCAATATAAAATCATAACTGAGGCTTGTGTGGATGGGATCAGATGATTTGTGGGGACCGACTCGCGGAGATGGGGCGGAAACGGGGTTTTTAAATTTTAGTCCTAGTAGTTTGCCGGTCCACAAAATAATTCTTTTTTTTCTGCCGGTCCACGGGTGTAAAAAGGTTGAAGAACACTGCTCTAGAGACTGAAAACACAATATTGTACTGCCTCCTACTGGCAGCAATGAGGTTACAGGCCTAATTTGGGGCATGAAGCACAGCTCTGCACGTTAGCTAATTAGGCGAGATCAATTATTGATGTTAACAAGCACTTAATTGATAATAATTAAGAGCTATGCACAGATGTGACTATACCCTATTCTATAATAGTGTTTCCCAAGAAATCCTGGATTATGGCCTTGTCAGGCAAGTTTTCAGGCTATTCATAAGATTGATTTGCATACATTGCCTCTTTCCTAGAGAATCACAACATACTCCACCCCACACAATCAGTATTCCGAGCCAAATACAGCACGGAAACACTTTTAGGAACACAAATGGACACTGCAAGACAACACCTCGGTACAGGCAAAAAAATACTGCTGATACAATTAGACCTTTCTGCAGCCTTTGACTTGGTCGACCACGACATGCTTCTACAAACTCTCGACTCAATAGGAATCTCTGGCAAAGTACTTGCATGGTTTAAAGGATTCCTACAATCAAGAACTTACAGTCAAAACAATGCAAGAAAAATCAGAACCTTGGTCCAACCCTGCGGAGTTCCCCAAGGATCACCTACTCTATTTAATATATATATATATAGCTTCCCTCAGCTACTACCTGGATAATCTTGGCATAATTTTATACAGCTACGCAGATGACTTCACTATTCTTCTACCCTTCAACCAACCAGAATCCTTCATAGCAAACACAATACACAGAACCCTCGAATCAGTGGCTATATGGATGACATAGCACAAATTAAAACTTAACCTTGACAAAACAAATTTCATTCTACTTGAAAATGACAAAACTCCAACGTTAACTAATCTTGTAATAAATTCATTTTCATACCCAATACAACCTACTTTAAAATTGCTTGGAATCACGATTGACAGAAGCTGTAACATGCGGAGATCCAAGATGGCCGCGTGCTGATGAGAGTGAGTGAGACGCCACCAGAGATCCTAACGAAATAACATTTACCTTGTGCCCCAGCAATGCCGAAAAGGAGAGGGAAAGGCGCTTCTAGAGCCTCGAAGCGCCTGGAGACTCCCCTTCAGATGTCTATGGAGGATTTTTTGCGGCGCCTGAATCAAGAGGCAGCAGCTGCATCGGGGAGTCACTCGCTGGAATCGCCGGGAAGGAGTGAGGTCGCGGCAAGTTTCCCTGGGCTAGAGTCGACTCTGAGCCCCGACGCTAGAACCCCACCCCCTCAGCCACAGCGTGCTAGCTCTCCACGGGAGAGTAGTCAGCCCGAGGAGGCAGACTTCGTTTCCCGGGAGGCTGAAGTGAGTGAAGCACTGGAGGAAGACGAGATTGCGGTGAGAACAACGAGGGGACCTGAAATGGAGCAAGGTTCCCAGAGGGAGAAGACTGCCATTGCTGTGGAAACTGGGACAATGCAAGCAAGTATATTCTCTGTTCCTAAACCCATGAATGTTACTCTAGACTCTATTTGGGACTTGGTAATAACTCTGGGACAAACATTGTCACCACAAATTAAAGAACTAGAAGAGAAATATTTACAACAAAGAAATGAAATAAATGGACTTAAACAGGAAAATATATCGATGAAAAATAATGTGGAAAAAATAGATAAAAAGATAAGTGAAGTAACTCAAATTCAAACGACACCGATTAAGGACAATCTTAACCTTAGGAGAAAGGTGGAAATGATGGAAAATAATATGCGGTTGAATAACCTTAGATTTTTGAACTTCCCAAAGATTCCTTCTTTATCAGCAAAAGAAGTTTTGAAAAAGTACTTTTGTGAGGTTCTTAATGTTCCTAATGATGCTTTTCCTCCTTTTTCCAAAATATATTATTTGCCATCAAAAAATTTGGAAGAACAACATCCACTAGAACAACAAGGTCAGGGTGAACAAATGGACATAACATTATTATTGGAATCTTCAATGAAGGAGGTAGCTATTCCAGCTACCCTATTGGCTACGGTGGTTTTATCACCAGATAAAAATTGGATATTACAGCTTTATTTTAAGAATAGACATAAAGAATTTCTTGGATATAAAGTTCAAATATTTCCGGATGTGACAAGGGAATCTCAGAAACGAAGGAAGGAATTTTTGCTTCTTAAGCCTGGGGTCGCTGCAATGGGGGCATCATTTCTTTTACGATATCCTTGCAAATGCATTGTAAAGTATAAATCTTGCAATTATATTTTCTTTGAACCCTCTCAGCTGACAGGATTTCTCTCCAGGAGGGGCCTTGAAGGGGATTAAGAAAATCTTAATGTATAATTTACTCTTGATCCACTCTCATCTGACCGCCTAATTTGTAATTTGAATTTATTATTTTTCCTTTTAATAGTTTCTCACTCAGGAACATATTGGATCTCAATTTGGGACTTTAATTTTGATTAAGTAAATAGCAATTTTGTCATATAGATGTTACTTCAATTGTTTATATTATGTTGACTCAATCATATTCTGTACAAGGAGTTTATTCTTTATAATATGTTCAAAATATAAATAAAGGAAAAAAAAAAAAAAAGAAGCTGTAACATGCAACCCCAAATTAACAAAATAATAAAGACATCATTCATGACCATGAGAAATCTGAGAAAAATCCGATCATTCTTCGGAAAGAAGCAATTCCTACTACTGGTACAATCTCTAATCCTTGGGATGCTGGACTACTGCAACATACTATACCTACCATGTCCCGCGACCATGATGAAGCAATTGCAGACGGTGCAGAATACAGCCCTGAGACTTGTCTATTCACTAAAAAAATATGACCATATCACAGAGGCATACCATGACTCGCATTGGCTTATAATAGAAGCGAGAGTGAACTTCAAATTCTACTGCTTACTTTACAAGGCTATCAACGGAGAAAGCCCAACTTACTGGAATAACAGACTCAATCAATCCTCCTCAATCAGACACAGAAGAACCCATTCACTATTCTATTACCCACCATCTAAAAATGTCAAACGAAAAAAACTTTATGACAACCTAGAAGCCTCCAAAGCAGCTAAATTGGACAAACAACTCCCCACTCTGTTATCTTCATCCACAGATTACAAAACCTTCAAGAAAGAAATTAAAACCAGACTCTTCAAAAAACACATTAAACCTATCCAGCACATCAATCCTAACCCAACATCCAACACTCTATAAACCCTTAGTACTCTCTACTTTTTCTAGTTACCAAACATTATCTAAAACCCATTATCTCCCGTAAAATTTTATCTCATTGTTTAATCTATTACTTCAAAGTTGAAATGTAATTCTTGTTTTAGTTTGGATGCAATCCGCCTTGAACCGCAAGGTAATGGCAGAATAGAAATCACTCACGTAATGTAAATGTCTTTCATGTATATATCCTAAAACCTTGACTGGCAAGGGCATACTCCAGAACAGACTTGGAAAAATCTGTTCTAACATGTATACCTACATTTCATGACATCACGTTTATAGAACACAAAACCTCACGGATCGATGCGGTTCACACAAGACAAAAAATGGATATGTCCAGTGAACTACAGAATAATCATTAATCATTTAAGTTCTCTAAAAAATTTTGTGAATAAGAATGATTTTAATAACTTTCCGAAATGGGTGTAAAAGCATAACTCTTTGTCCCAACCAGCTGTCTGAAAAGCAAGCAAGTGTTACTGGAACTTTTTATAGATACAACCTCGAACTGGGGGGAGCGACAAATAAAGCAGTATTACATAGTAGATGATTCGGTGTGAATAAAGTAAATAATTCTAATAGGTACTCTGGTGCTTGACCATGCAAGATGTTATAGCAAAGTGTTCCCAGTTTAAACCTCACACGGGCTTCAAATGGGAACCAATGGAGCTTTCTATAGTACGATGTAATATGATCTGGGGTTTTTTCAAATTGAAAATCGGATGCACTGCAACATTCTGTACTCTTTGAAGTCTAACTCCCTCTTTTACGAAACTGCGATAGCCATTTCTAGCGTGAATGCCCGCACTGCTCCCGATGCTCATAGGAACTCAATGAGCATTGGGAGCAGCGTGGGCCATTCAGCATGGCTCCCTGCGCTAGAAACTGCTATCGCAGTTTCGTAACAGGAGGTCTAAGTATATTTGTATGGTATCCGGCAATATGAACAGCGTTACAATAATCCAGGGAGCTAAGTATCAAGGACTGAACAAGCAGTCTAAATGTCATAGGTTCACAGTATGACTTGATAGTTCGCAACTTCCACAGTATGAAAAATTTTTTTTTTACCAATGCCAAAGTAAATGATTTCATCGTTAAATTTCTGTCCAAGTATTTCATAATATCTAATCTATTCTAAGACTTAGATTTATATACCGTATCTTCTTCTAAAAGGAGCTTGACTCGATTAACAAAAAGTTTCAGACAAGGTAGATGTTATTTAGATTAGAGAGTAAATAATAAGTGAAAATTAAATAATAAATAACAATGTTAAAGACTAAACTAAGCCAAAATAATTAACATTCTCTTGGACAGTTATCCAAGTACTTTTGGAAAAGCAATGTAAATTTTTTTAAAAAGAAGTTGCGGCTTGGACGGTCTGCGCATGCATCAAGATCATACACAAGCGATCCGTGCCGGCAGATGGGGGCGTTCCTCCGATCGCCCCCATTTGAATATTACTGGTTGAAGAAGCCATCGGACCTGCCCGGATTGGACACGGATCGGGCAGGTTAGTGAATCTAGCCCATACTTTTGAAAAAAGTCTTAAGGGAAAGTAAAATTCTAATACATGATGGAGCTTCATTCCAAATTGCTGTAAAATCTATATAGCAATGTTACTTACCATAACAGTTGTTATCCAGGGATAGCAGGCAGCTATTCTCACTAATGGGTGGCGTGATCCAACGGAGCCCCGATGCGGATGCCTCACAAGCATTTTTGCTTGAAGAAACTTGAAGTTTCGAGTCGCCCGCACCGCGCATGCGCGAGTGCCTTCCCACCCAGACCAGGGCGCGTCTCCTCAGTTCAGATAGCTAGCAGAGAAGCCAACCAAGGGGAGGTGGGTGGGACTTGAGAATAGCTGCCTGCTGTCCCTGGATAACAACTGTTACGGTAAGTAACATTGCTTTATCCCAAGACAAGCAGGCAGATATTCTCACTAATGGGTGACCTCCAAGCTAACCACAATGGGATGGTGGGAGAGTTGGCAACTTAGGAGAATAAATTTTGTATTACTGTTTGGCCAAACTGTCCATCCCGTCTGAAGAAGGTATCCAGACAATAATGAGAAGTGAAGGTGTGAACCGAGGACCAAGTGGCAGCCTTACAAATCTCCTCAATTGGGGTCAATCTGAGGAAGGCTATAGAGGCTGCCATTGCTCTGACCTTATGGGCTGTGACTTTACTGGGAAGGGGTAATCCAGCCTGGGCATAGCAGAAAGAGATACAAGCCACCATCCAGTTGGAGATGGTATGCTTGACAAATAAGATGCACAAACAAAGATCAGCTAGGTTTGAAGTCTTGGTGTTGTCAACAGCAGTGTTACACTTAAAAAAATTTTTTAGTGCATCAGCAAGTGAAAATATAGTTATTTCTGTATGTATTTTGCTCTTAGCTGTTCCTAAAAGTTATCAGTTCATATCTAGCGACAGCTGGCTGCTTTCCTTAGCTAACACTTTTGCCAAAGTTCATTATTAGTGCTGTGGGTGGTTATTTTCAGCTATCATTGCATATGAACTGATAACTTTTAGGAACAGCCAAGAGCAAAATACATACAGAAATAACTGTACATTTTCTCTTGCTGTTACAACTGTTTATGCTGAAGTTTCAGTTTGCAATACATCTAACTGGATCTTTTTTTTTCATTTTGTAACAGGGATAGAAACATAGAAACATAGAAATAGACGGCAGATAAGGGCCCACGGCCCATCTAGTCTGCCCACCTTAATGTCCCTCCCCTACCTTTGCCCTGTGAAGAGATCCAATGTGCCGATCCCATTTGGCCTTAAAATCAGGCACGCTGCTGGCCTCAATCACCTGTAGTGGAAGACTATTCCAGCGATCAACCACTCTTTCAGTGAAAAAGAATTTCCTGGTGTCACCTCGTAGTTTCCCGCCCCTGATTTTCAACGGATGCCCTCTTGTTGTCGTGGGACCCTTGAAAAAGAAGATATCTTCCTCTGCCTCGATGCGGCCCGTAAGATATTTGAACGTCTCGATCATGTCCCCCCTCTCTCTGCGCTCCTCGAGTGAGTATAGCTGTAATTTGTCAAGCCGTTTTTCGTATGGTAGATCCTTGAGTCCCGAGACCATCCGGGTGGCCATTCTTTGCACCGACTCCAGTCTCAGCACATCCTTGCGATAATGCGGCCTCCAGAATTGCACACAGTATTCCAGGTGGGGCCTCACCATGGATCTATACAATGGCATAATGACTTCCGCCTTACGACTGACGAAACCCCTTCGTATGCAGGGATGGTATTTATATATGAGCTATGCAATTAGATTAGCTTCCTCAGATATAAAAGTTATGTAAACCAGCAATATAGATAAATCTAGAAAAAAAAAATTCAGTTTTAAGGCACTTTTGACTTTAGCAAATTCAACTTCAATTATATTTAGGAATAACAGCATTTATAGATACTTAAAAATCGTCAAAAGACTGCTTGCAATTTGCTGCATCTCCAGCAACTGACTGACATAAATCTGGCTGAACGCAGATGGAAAATAATATTGAAAAACCAAAAAAGATGTTTCTCTCTATCTCCACCTTGCCTCTTAAAGAGGCATTTCAAGTGTACAGTCTGGCTCAAGTGCTCCCAGAAGATATGTTGTAGTTTTATATACCCACATACCAGCAAAATAAACGAAACGTTATTTCATCGATTCAGGGCTTGAAGCATGGCAAAAAAAAAAAGTTATTCTGTTGCTGGTGACATTCCAGGAACTCCTGCTGAAATCTATCACTGAACAGCATGCTTTTCTGGGAACTCTTGATCGGCTTTGCTTTTTATAATTTTTATTATTGAACATCGCCTAGAAATTACTATAGGTAGTATAACAAATTTTAAAAACTTAACTTAAAATTTGAGGCCGCAGCTCTACAATTCTGGTTCTATAATAATAATAATAATAACAGTTTATATACCACAATACCGTTAAGTTCTATGCGGTTTACAAAAGATTAGTAGAGTACAAGTTGAGTTGACATACAAGTTGAATTAACTTAAGGGATGTGGGAACAATGGGGAGAAAGGGCAAGAGAGGGGAAAGAGGGAAGTGGGTCAGCTGTCTAGGTATTTCAGGAATAGGTGGGTTTTGAGGCGTTTCCTGAATACCTCATAAGTGGTGGGCAATAGGAGTTGTTCTAGGTCTTTACCCCATAGAGCAGCCTGATGTGAGAGAAGATGCTCATGGTGTTTTTTTAGTTTGCATCCTCTAACCGGGAGAGAAACGAAGTGCGAGTGGGAGCTTCTCTTGTGTTTGTTGGCTGAGAAGGAGAATAGGTCAGTGATGTATTTAGGGGTTAGACTGTAGAAAACTTTAAAATAGAGGCAGGCGAACTTAAACTTTGCAGCAAAATCAAAACAGTCCATGTTAATAGTGTGTGCTACAAAACACTTACTCATAGGAGCATAAGAAATATAACACTAGCTTGCAACACAGGGACAAACTGCATTGAACCCACTCTGCTGTTTTTTAACAGTAGCCCGTCCAGGTCACTTGGCAATTTCTGGCAGAGTCCCACAGATAAGTCTTCCATGTTGCTAAGTGCAAGAAGTAAAAGGTGCAGACACTGAAGTAAATATGTAAATTATTCCCTCTACTCATAATCTCTGGAAAAAATAGGTTTTAGGCAGGAAAGAAGTTTTAAAATAAATACTACTACTTATCATTTCTATAGTGCTGAAAGGCATGCACAGCGCTTTACACTTAACATTCAATAGACAGTCCCTGCTCAGAAGAGCTTACAATCTAATTTGGACAGATAGACAGACAGGACATCTCAGGGTAGGAGAGTTTCTGGCAGAAGGAATGATATGATGGGTAAATGTAACTGACAGTGAGTTAAGAGTTGAAAGCAGCTTCAAAAAAGTGGGCTTTTAGTTTGGATTTGAATACTGCTATAGATGGAGCATGACACATTGACTCTGACAGCCTGTTCCAGGCATACAGCACAGCAAGAAAGAAGGGGCAGCATCTGGAGTTGGCAGTGGAGGTATAGGAAACAGATAAGAGGGGCTTGACCGATGAACGGAGCTCTCAGGGAGGAAGCATAGGGGGAGATGAATCCGTACCTGGCAGATACAATGTAAAGAACCTGCCATTAGTACATCGTGAGAAAATCTATCTTCCAGCATCTCACATAAAACTGGGTCTGCTGAAAAATTTTGAAGGTGATGGACAGAAATGGTAATGCATTTCAGCACCTAAGAAATACGTCTGGTTATGAGAAAAGTGAAACAAAAATCAAAGGTGTTTTTGTTAGACCCCAAATCCTAATCTCGGAGAGAGCGAGACCAGAAGGCTTTGAGCATGCGCAAATGCTCAAAGCCTAGTCCAGCCCGGCGCAGGAAGGAGGATCTCTTTCGCACTGCACCGCCCAGCCCAACCCAATGAGGGAGGATCTTCGGGCACTGGCACATCCTGTGCATTGGTGCTGGTGACGGTGCCCAATAGGGTAAGAGATGTTTTTGCGGTGCTGGGGGGGGATGTAGGATCGCGGGGGAGGGGGGGTGACGCGAGCGGGGTGGGGGAGGATGCTGGTTCGCAGGGGGGATGCCGGATCAGATTGAAAAAAAAAAGTTGTAAAACGCGCTCACACGTATAACGCGCAAGGTTATGCACGGTTTGTAAAAATCGTGTATAACGCGCGCGTTATATGCGTGAAACTACGGTAGTTGAGGGGCCAGGGGTGAGGAAAGGCTCAGCGTAAGCGTCAACTCAGTGAGTGCCTGAGCACCCTCAATATTTTTCCCTGTAAGTCTGTAGATCTGAGGCAGCAAACTCCATGCTGCAGAACTATGGGAAAAGAGGAAGTGCTTCTGTATCTTAGTTACTGCTCCCACCTCCCTGCAGCCTGTCCAATAGAATATGGGGGAGAAGGGAGTTGCCAATGAGAAAGGCAAGTGTAGCAGACTGATATTGACAAAATGAACAGTTTCAGATAACTTTATTGGCCTGACAGTTTGACCTAGGGTGCTAGTTAATGCAGTGTGTTGCAAACCATTTTAAGCTGTGGCACACTAATCTCGGTGCTGTGGTTGGAGGGCACCCGGAAATATGTGGACGTTGACATCATGCACATGTGTGACATCATCAACATCAATGTCCGCGCATGAAAGGATGTCCTCCAGCCTTGGCCCTGAGCCTCCTATTACCGCCAGTGAGGGGGAGGGGAGGGTGCTGCAGAAGGAGCAGAGTCGCCGGCTGACTATGATGTGCCTCTTGCTGCAAGAGGCACATCTTGTAAGCAGTCAGTCAACGCTGGCGCCGTTCCTTCTCGCCGGCATCTTGCAGTACCCCTGGAATCTGCCACAGCACAGTTTGCAATACACTGAGTTAAGGTAAAAAAAAAAAAAAAAAAGACAGATACTGGGAGAGGAATAAATGGAGCAAGGAAGAGTTAACGGAATGGAAAGGGGTCACTGCTTAGGAGAGACAATGCTGCTCTGAAATACTGGCAGAAAGGAACTGTAAAGGGAAGAGAAGCTGAGACAGGAACCGATAGTGGAGCTGTTGGGGAAGAATAGAAACAGGAAGTAAGGGTGAGAGGAATTTAGGAAGTGAGCATGGGCTGTGTGTGTGTGTTGGGGGGAGGTTGCTAGTAAAAGGAGACATGATCTGGAAGAGAGGAAGAAGAGCAGGAAGAGGGGACACAAGGTACAAACAGAAAAAAGGTAGAGAGTAGCTGTGTGGAACTGGGAAAAAAAGCAGCCAGGAGGAGGGGGTGCGGGGAGTCGTGGTGAAGAGAGCAGACATGAAGACGAGAAAGGCGTAAGACTAGAAGAAAGTGAGTTGAGAGAAGCTACAGAGAAATCATGAAGAGACAAATATACAGTACATAGAGGAAAAGAAATGAAGAAAGACTACTCAAAGAGAATTCTTAAAAGAAGGACATAAAAGCAGATTACTTGGTATAATGACTGGGGTAGCCATGCAAATGGTCACTAAAAATTGGAAGAATTTTGACAGATTAAATTTCACTTTTTGGTGGAATTCATTATGCTTGTGTTATAAGAATATAAGAACATAAGAAATGCTTCCGCTGGGTCAGACCAGAGGTCCATCATGCCCAGCAGTCCGCTCACGCGGCGGCCCAACAAGTCCAGGACCTGTGCAGTAATCCGCTATCTATACTCCTTTATCCCCTTTTCCAGCAGGAAATTGTCCAATCCTTTCTTAAACCCCAGTACCGTATTCTGCCCTATAACGTCCTTGGAAGCGCATTCCAGGTGTCCACCACACGTTGGGTAAAGAAGAACTTCCTAGCATTCATTTTGAATCTGTCCCCTTTCAACTTTTCCGAATGCCCTCTTGTTTTTTTTATTTTCTGAAAGTTTGAAGAATCTATCCTTCTCTACTCTCTCTATGCCCTTCATGATCTTGTAAGTCTCTATCATATCCCCTCTAAGTCTCCTCTTCTCCAGGGAAAAGAGACCCAGTTTCTCCAATCTCTCAGCGTATGAAAGGTTTTCCATCCCCTTAATCAGACGTGTTGCTCTCCTCTGAACTCTCTCGAGTAACGCCATATCCTTCTTAAGGTACGGTGATCAATATTGGACGCAGTACTCTAGATGCGGACGCACCATTGTCCGATACAGCGGCAGGATAACTTCTTTCATTCTGGTTGTGATACCCTTCTTGATTATACCTAGCATTCTATTCGCTTTCTTAGCGGCCGCTGTGCATTGTGCTGTCAGCTTCATTGTCATGTCCACCATTACCCCCAAGTCCCTTTCCTGGGTACTTTCATTCAATAACATCCCTCCCATCGTATAATTGTACCTCAGGTTTCTGCTTCCCACATGCAATACTTTACTTTATCATATCTCGAGGGGAAGTCGATAGAATCTTAGGAAAGTTGATAGAATCTTAGGAAAGTTTACAATCCACAAATTATTAGCCCGAGTATTGTTTTCCAGAGCTCCCAATTTCCTCATAATTAAATTATCTTTAACCAGTTGATCTTGGTTTTGTTTAACAGTTATTAACTCTTTATTGGTTTCCTGCTTTAATAAAATAAAATCTTGTTTTACAGAGTTAATTACTTCTTTCTGTAGTTTTATTTCTCTATCCAAATTTTTTATTTGAGCATTTATAAATACGAGAAAATGAATTCTGAACAAATGGGTAAGAATAAGTTTTTTAAACTGACGTGGGGTCCATTGACCAATTTTAATTAAATGATTTATTCCCTTATCTCCGGTTTGATTTGCACATCCAGGGAAGGGGGATATTATATTAGGATTTGTTTATTAATTACATGTATGTACTGTTGTATGGTTTGATTGAATACATTGGAATTAGGGTGGGTGGGAGTGGGGAGAAAATGGTTTCTCATCTATTTATTGATGGATGTAAGTGCTGTTTTTCCAAATTACTTGTATGTATTCCTTTATGCATTTTGTTTAGAATGAAAAGTTAGAGTAAAATTGCCTCTGTGAAGAATTAGTGTCCGTCTTCCTTCCGGCTTGACTGCTCCTTATCTTCAGCACCAGCTTCACTTGTTTGCCAGGACAGCGCACAGTGGCTCTTGCAAGAACCGAGTCAGCAGCGTGCAAGAACCGCTGTGCGCTGTCCCGGTAAACAAGTGAAGCTGGCGCTGAAGATAAGAAGCAGCCAAGCCAGAAGGAAGACGGACACTGATCCGGCTTCGGCAGAGGGGGGCATGCCCAGCTGGATGGCTCTGAACAAGTAAGGATAGAGAGGTAGAGGGTGAGGATGATACATCATCTGCTTGCTGTTATTAGGGTATGAATCATCCTCACACTCTGAGAAACCATCTTGTGTGTCTGAAGGGTAAACATTGCATGCAAATGCTACTATTTAGTAGTGCTGCTTGAATCACTTCGAATCCATTCATTTTCTTAAATAAAGTCAGGCTCCCCAATTCAATGACCAACCCTCTCCCTGCATACCTTCGGGCCTCCTAAAGGAAGAGCAGCAATGCTCTGGCAGCGAAAAGCCTATCCTAAGCGCTGCCTCTTGCTGGCCATCCACTGTCACTACTTTAGGAGGCCTGAGGTCAGAGTTCACGGGGGGGGGGGGGGTGGTCTCTCAGAAAGTGCTGGCATAGGGGCTGAGGGTGCCTAAGCACACCCCCCCCCCCCCAATATTTTAGGGACATTACATTACATTAGGGATTTCTATTCCGCCATTACCTTGCGGTTCAAGACGGATTAAAAATAGATTGTCAGGACATCAGAAGCATTTAGGGAATAGTTTGTGCATTTCTTTGAGTTGCTAAGGATTACATCTGAATTATCATGACATTAGAAGTACATATGAAGTAGTTGCAGGTGATGCTTGGGACAGTTCTGATTGTGTTAGTTCGGTTTTATGTATTTTTTGACTAGAAGGGACATCACGTGACACATTACCCTCAGCCCCGCGGCTTTATGGGACTTCCCGAAGGTCAGCACGTTTCCTCCCTTCTATCCACCATCGTTCGGCTTCCCCGAGTCAGAGGCCTTGCTTGGACACAGATCTCAGTCGAGCGGAAAGTGAGGTATGTTTGGTGGTTTAGGTAGGCAAGAAAGAAAATCAAAGTTCTAGAAACAGTTAAAAAAAAAAAAAAGTCCTTTATTCCAAGATTCAAAGTTGGCATAAGGTTCCAACAATTCATAGAGCAAAGTTTGGTGCAAACAAACATTCATAGGCTGTTTTAAACTCTTCAAACCCAAAATGCAAAAGTACATAAAGCAAACTGTCACGTCCCTCAGTTCAGCAGTTTATTCTTTGTCGCAACTCTCTGGGGGGAAACTCATTTTAACTTCCCCAGAGCATGGTTCTGTTCCAACCCTTATTAGATCAATTTTTCAGATCTCCACCCAAAGATCCCAACAGGATAACAGCCACTAACGAGACTTTGTAGCTAGAAGACAGTGGCACCAGCTAACATTGACTAAACAAAACACACAATTTCCTTACAGCATTCTGCCAATCCCAAGATGGCCGCTGTCCTATAGGTTAATAACATAAGCAATGCCTCCGTTGGGCCAGACCTGAGGTCCATCATGCCCAGCAGTCCGCTCATGAGGCGGCCCAACAGGTCCAGGACCTATGCAGTAATTCTCTATCTATATCCTTCTATCCCCCTTTCCAGCAGGAAATTGTCCAATCCTTTCTTAAACCCCAGTACCGTACTCTGCCTTATTACGTCCTCTGGAAGCGCATTCCAGGTGTCCACCACAGGCTGGGTAAAGAAGACCTTCCTAGCATTTGTTTTGAATCTGTCCCCTTTCAACTTTTCCGAATGCCCTCTTGTTCTTTTATTTTTTGAAAGTTTGAAGAATTGTCCCTCTTTACTCTCTCTATGCCCCTCATCCTATATAATAAAACCCTAGAGTGCGCATGCGCTCTTGAAAAATCGTGATCCCTGGGGCCGTGTTTTGTGATCCGTGGCCGCGTTCCATTTTAGAACGCGGCCAGGGATCACTCTGGCCACTCCCCTCCTCACTCACCAACCCGAAGCAAGCTCCTCACCAACCAGAAGCAAGCACCTCACCTCCCGCCCTCGCTCACCACTGCTGCTGCCACTGATCCTTCTCTTCGGGGCAGCCTGCGATCATGGCTGGCTTTGGCGGGCCTCGCGGGCCGCTTTCTGGTCTCAGTGGCACGTTCCCTCTGACAAACGGGATCGCGTTGGGAAGGAGCGTGCTTCCGGGTTGGGGAGCGGCCTATGAGGTTCGCTGGGGCCTGCCACCACGATCGCGGCCTGGAGCAGGCCAGAAGATGCCGGGATGCAGGGAGGGTAAGCAGGGGAATCAATACAGGGGGCCAGAGGGAGAGGGAAAGGGGGCTGTTTCAGGGAGAGGGGTGTGCTGAGGGGAGACAGAAGGGGCCATGGAGAGACAGTTAGGGAGAGGGAAAGGGGGCTGCTTTGGGGGGGAGGGGTGTGCTGGGGGCAGACAGCTTTGCTCGAGGGGGGGGGAGAGACAGAAGGACACAGACAGCGGCCAAGGAGAGAGAGATAAAGAAACACAGACAGACAGACACACATATAATCTAGCACCCATTAATGTAACGGGCTTAACGACTAGTGATCTTATAAGTCTCTATCATATCCCCTCTAAGTCTCCTCTTCTCCAGGGAAAAGAGACCCAGTTTCTCCAATCTCTCAGCGTATGGCTGCCTACAATCCTGCTGCCATGACCCAAAAATACTTATTTTTACAATTTTTGGAACTTTAATTCTCTCCAGGGCAATAACAGCACTTCCAGGACTTTCCTTCTCTTTACTCAGCAGACATTAACACAAGTAAGCCTTTAACTTAGCTCCATATCAGGAATATATCAGGCATTTCAGACACCTCATAATCCATTTCAAAGGAGTTAGCTTCCTCCTCCAGTTCAAACTGTTCCATATCAATCTTCACAAGCAATATGAGGCTCAACATAAAAAATTTCTACCTGATTGTCCAGAGGGTCTGCTGTCTGCTGCTTTCCAGCTTCCTGCTGGAGTATTCTGCCTTCCACCATATTCAAAGGAGGTTTGAGTGTGTGTGTGTGTGCCCTTGCTGCTTGAAAACCACTCTTCTCCTACCTTGGTTTGATTAATCCTAATTGCAGCTGAGTTGCTAAGCCTGCAAACAGCAATGTTCTGGTGTTTTCTCAGCTGATTAGGGCTTGGGTCAGCTGGGCTGGTTGCAGTAGCTGTTCCAGCCTTAAGTTTCACTTTTCCCTTTCTGTGGCATGCTGGAACCTGTAGGTCCTTACCCTTTCCTATCTTCTTGGAGATTCTTGGAGAAAGATGAACAGGAATTTTGTGGTGGTTTGGCTAATCTTTAAAGGAGTTTTAACTTCCTGCAGTGTTCTGACTTTAGGTTTAAGTGGGCAAAGTAAAGGTTTTGATTTTTCCTCTTTATTTCCACCCCTGTTTCTGGGCACTGCAGGTCTTCCTTTAACCTCACAGGGTCTTCCAGTAGTCGAGTGAGCTTAGAATGGAGGATTGCACCAGTAAGCGGAATGAGACAGCATTGAAGTACTTACTGATAGTGAAAGGTCACTTTGGGAAGCCACAAAACTTAGAGACTTGAAGAAAGCAACAGGTTTTATTAGCATATATATGCGACTCCTGAGCTCCAAGCTGGCTTCAGAAGTGCCGAAACCAGGGAGTTACAGATATATTTATTCATTCTTCTGGCTATACAACTGAATTCTAGAAAAAACTGTTCACATGTTACTTTTCTTAACAATCATTGGTGCTAAGCTCACACAATCAGGTCATTAGCAGCAAAACTTAAGCACTCCATCTCCAACCTGTTGACGGCAACGGGCGACTTCAAAACTTTTCGAAAAGAAATCAAAACTCTACTTTTCAAAAAATTTATCCAGATATCTTAACCCAACCCTTCCCCCTCCTCCTAGATAAATTCTCCCCCAAAACCTCCACTTAAATAATCTCTTCCTCCCCAAAACACCAACCAAGTATTCAGATCCCTGAAATGTAATGTAATCTTATTTGTACTCTAACTGTAATCTATTTGTTATATCACACAGTAACATACAGTCAATTTAATATCCAATTTGCAAGTTCTTCCAGAATTAATCCAGCTACCTCTCCTCCCTTGTAACCAAAAAACCCCCCAAAACTGTTGTAACTTGTCCAGTTAGCTCTTTTGTAATCCGCCTTGAACTGCAAGGTATAGGTGGAATAGAAGTCCCTAATGTAATATAATGTAATGTAATTAGCAGGTCACTTATCTAGGTCCTGCAGTCTTACTGTTACATGTCGTTTATGCTGAGATAGCCATAAGAAGTTTGAATGTCCAAGCTAACAGCCAGGCTAGAACATCAGATAAGTTAGGTCTGCAGCTAAATATAATTCAGCATTTTATTAAAGAGAAAATTTAGTTCAACACTTAGGAAAACCAGTCCCAGACTCCTTCAATAGTTCTTAATTTCAACATTGTGGAAATTAAGAACTATCAGAAAGTACTTCGATGCTGTCTCATTCCGCTTACTGGTGCAATCCTCCATTCTAAGCTCACTTGACTACTGTAACATCATTTATCTGGGGTCTTTCAAAAAATCACTCGAAGACTCCGAATCATCCAAAACTCGGCAATCTGATTGATCTTCAGGTTAAAAAACTGGGAACACCTAACTCCCTAGTACCAATAATAATAATAATAATAACAGTTTATATACCGCAGGACCGTGAAGTTCTATGCGGTTTACAATCATTAAAAGATGGTACAACTTGAGTGGAATAAACAGAGTTAAGAGCTAGTGATTAGCAGGTATAGATTAACAGTTATTTTGGAGTAAGAATTGTACAGGTCATCTGCCTAAATACTTCAGGAACAGATATGTTTTTAGGCGTTTCCTAAATCCCCATACGTAGTAGATGTAAGCAATTGATCTAGATCTTTACCCCATAGTGCTGCCTGATGTGAGAGAAAGTGTTGATGATGTCTTTTAAGTTTACATCCTTTGACTGGAGGGGAAACAAAGTTTCAAGTGTGAGTTTCTCTTATGTCTGTTGGCTGAGAAAGAGAAAAGGTCAGTTATATATTTAGGGGCTAGACCGAATAGTGCCTTAAAGCAAAAACAACCGAACTTAAACTTCACACGCACCTCCATTGGCAGCCAATGCAGTAGACGGTAGTAAGGTGTTACATGATCGAACTTCTTCAGTCCGAAGATCAGTTTAATCGCTGCATTTTGCACCAGTTGTACTCGTCGCATATTCTTTTGGGCAATTGCCAAACTGGCTGCCCCTCGAAGCGAGAGTGGTGTTTAAATTTGCCTGTCTCTGTTTCAAATCCATTCTAGGTTCGGCCCCCATGTACTTGGTTCCCCACTTCAACCTAGAATGTCCTTCCAGACCCACACTCAGAGTCCATCTATTCAACCATCCAACACTAAAGGCCTGCCGTTACAAAAGATACCTGAACAGAAATTTTGCCTTCCAAGCAGGTCAATTGAACGATTGGTTGGGTAACATTATCACGCACTCCTCTTCCTACCTAAGTTTCAGAAAACTTGTAAAAACAAACTTGTTCAACCAATTTATAACCAAGTCCTCTTAAGCCCCTACCTCTCCATCTCTAACTGAATTATTCCCAAGATCTCTCATGCCTCACCTCTGTATCATACTCCCCTGTATTTTGATGATCTTACATTGTACCTATATTCACTGTTTTTCCAGCTCTTCTTGTTGTAAACCGCCTCGAACTACCATGGCTTTGGCGATATATAAGAATAAAATTATTATTATTCCCTGTGACATATTCCTCCCCCCCCCCCCCCCGAGAACCTGATTAGCTTTCTCCTAGGAGCAGGAATGGGTCTGTCCTTCTCTATCAGAGAACCCACCGTAGTGTTTTGGGTCCACTCTTCAGCTTTCTCTTTTTCCTCATGGACCCCATACCATGACCACCCCTCTCTCTGCATTCTACCAACTCTTCTTCGCATATTTTAGGGTGACATATCCTTTCACATATTAATTGGGTGACCCTGTCACCTTCTAATCCTCTTGACCCAGATTAAACATTACAATACATAGAGCCCCTCTATAGTCTGGGTCCACTACCCCGGCTCCTACATGTAACCCATATTTAGACCCCCAATCCTGACCGAGAAGCAATTTGGCTGTAATATCCCTCCGGAATGGCAACTTGCAGATCAGTGGGTACCAGGCCTCGTCCCTCTGCTGGTATTTGCATCTCCCTTAAACTAAATAGGTCTCACCCCGCTGCTAAGCGGGTGGCTTTGTAAGGTAATCTAGCAGTCTCAGCAAGTCCTTCTCAGCTGCTTTTTCCTGCTGAATTCCAACCCCCCACTGTCCTAACATCAGGAACTGAAGGGCTCAACTGGCTATAACCTTCTTCCCTAGGACTGATATTTTAGAGTTCTTCCCTAGCAGTTCTTTAACCCACTGTTGTACCTCATGAGACTTAGTAGGCAAGTAAACACACCGCTGGGCCCACTAAGCAATTTGGGTCTCATTCTGATGCCCCCGTAAGAGATCAATAAGCATGTTTTCAAACAATTCCCTTCTAAATTTCTCAGGGATCACCAGTAAGCGTAATCTCTTCTTCTTATTCCCACTCAATTTATAGAGTAGACCGTCCCAAAACTGAAATAGTGGCTCCTTTCCTTTCTCTTTTCCCCACCTCAACCATATGGGCTCGAGTGTGGGATCACTACTCTGTTTTTGGGGTAACAGGAAACCTCTGTAAAACCTCCTCTGGTACCCAAGATCTCCAATTATCAGGCAATCTTTCCTTTAAACTCTGATTATAGACCTGTTTGGCACCCTTCCTTTCCCTTCTTAGTAGGGTGAGCAATGATGTCTTTGCCCATTGGAAATAAGGTGTGACAGTATGTGTATATATTTGATTGATTGCCCTATCCAACTTTGCCCTGCTTTGGCCAATCAAAGCAAGAGTACAACTGTACTATGCACTGTTATTTGGGAGGGACCGTCTTCAGAGCTTTTCTTTAGCTTTTAGCTCCGATAGAAACATAGAAACTGACGGCAGAAAAGGGCCACGGCCCATCTAGTCTGCCCATACCAATGTCCCACCCCATAACTCCCTCCGTTAAGAGATCCCACGTGCCAATCCCATTTTTTATTAAAATCTGACATGCTGCTGGCCTCAATTACCTCTAGTGGAAGACTATTCCAGCGATCAACCACTCTTTCGGTGAAGAAATATTTTCTGGTGTCACCATGAAATTTCCCACCCCTGAGTTTCAACGGATGCCCTCTTGTTGCCATGGGACCTTTAAGAAAAAAGATATCTTCCTCCACCTCGATACAGCCCGTGACATATTTGAACGTCTCGATCATGTCCCCCATTTCTGTGCACTGTGGAGATACAGCTTGTCTCTACAGTCCAGACTAATATAATTCCTAGTTATATTACAACTCTTTTCTCTCTCAAGATTTTTTGTAAATCGATGAAAACAATGCTATTTCAACAGTTTTGGGAAAATCGTATTAAGGAGCGTTGTCTTTTGTTTAGTAATTCACATGTTAGTTAAACTGTTTTCCTTTTTTATTGAAGGCTTATGTAAACCGAGTCAAGCCCCTACTTCAGGAGATGATACAGTATATAAATCTAAGGCTTAGATTAGATTAGACTCTTCGAGTCTCCTCCCCATGCACAGAAAGCTAGAGATTGCCATGAGTACCACCTACCTGGAACCACAAGTTATACAAGCTGATGGTTCTGTTGGCATCATATTAAAGGTATTTATTATATCCTATTTATTGGGTGAATGTTCATTAGTAGTCTATGAATGTTTGTCATCCAAAAATACAAAAGAACTCAAAATAGCAGCAGGAGTCACTGCTGTTTTAGATCAATGCCCACGTACTTCGACCTTCTGGCTACTCTGCCTAGCCTTCTAAACTGTTACCAAAGGTGTGTTGGGGATAGAGGGGGAATTGGCTCAACAGGATTACAGCATCCCTTAGACATGATCTGTGCTCCATTGGTAATGTAGGACTATAGTCTTCCTGGTAGCAGCCTGCTCATAGTTCCTAAATTAATTGATATAGCACTATCTGCTGAAATCAGAGAAATACTGAGGAGCTGAAGGCTCCTTATAAGTTCAGTAGAGTCAACTCTGAGCTGTTTTTCTCTAGCTCCATTTGCCTGCAGGAGTCCTAAACCACTGGTCTAGACTGGTCTGATGCTGAGGAAGGACCTAGCGTAGCTGGTTTTAAGGAAGGTTTGGACAAGTTCCTGGAGGAAAAGTCCATAGTCTGTTATTAAGAAAGACATGGGGGAAGCCACTGCTTGCCACGGATCAGTAGCATGGAATGTTGCTACTCAATGGGTTTAGGCCAGGTACTAGTGACCTGGATTGGCCACCGTGAGAACAGACTACTGGGCTTGATGGATCATTGGTCTGACCCAGTAAAGATATTCTTATGAAGCTTGAGGAATGATCCAAAATTTGGCATCTAAGATTTATTGCTAAGAAATGCAAGGTCATGTATTTAGGTTACAAAAATCTGAGGGAACAGTGCAGTTTAGGGGGTGGAGAACTTTTGTGCATGAAAGAGGAGCAGGACTTGGATGTAATGATTATCTTAAGGTTGACAAGGCAATGGCAAAAGCTAGAAGGATGCTTGGGTGCACAGGGACAAGAATGACTAAGTAGGAAAAAGGAGGTATTGATACCCCTATGTAAGACACTGGTGAAACCTCATTTAGAATATTGTGTCCAATTCTAGAGACTGCACCTTCAAAAAGATATAAACAGGATGGAGTTGGTCCACAGAAAGGCTACTAAAATGGTCCATGATCTTCAGCATAAGGCATACAGAGAAAGACTTAAAGATCTCAATATGTATACTTTGAAGAAAAGATGGAAGGAGATTAAAATGTTTAAATACCTACGTGGCATTAATTAAACTTGAGGTGTGTCTCTTTCAATTGAAAGGAAGCTCTGAAATGAGGGGGGCATAGGATGAAGGTGAAAAGGGATAGATTCAGAAAAAATCTTTGAAATTACTTTTTTATGGAAAGGGTGGAATAGCCTCTTGGTGAAGAGAGAGTATCTGAATTCAAGAAAGTTTGGACAAGTACATTTGATCTCTAAGGGAGAGGAGGGGATAGTGGATGGTATGGTCAGGCAGGCTGGATAGGCCAATGGTCTTTATATGCCTTCATTTTTCTGTTTCATGTTAGGGCTTTAGTTCATGTGCACATCTTTGCATTTGAGTTCTGTTAATGCCTTCATTACTGTTGAATTTAAACAAACAGTACGCCAATATCAACACAATCTTTTACACAGTTTTCTTGTGTGCTAAATAGGGTGGCCATAACAGTACAGAAAATTGTGTGCAGATCTTGCACTGTGTTTAAGCTTCCTGTGCTTTAGTACATCAGTCTCCGAATGGGTGAGGTGCCAAAGGATAGTAGGATCCTGATTTACTAAAAATGTTTTCCTTTATAAACAGGGACTAGTAGAAAGACTTTGCAAATCTGGCCCTAGGTACTTTATAGTAATAATGGTATAGCAGGCTCAGTCCAAGTCATTACTAATAACACTAGGCTCTTTTGTAAGAGATAAAATGAAATCCATGTATTTTGACATTAAAAATCCCCATGGAACCTTTTCTAATGTTGAGCTTACCGATTCTGGAGTCATGGCCAAAGTCTGAAGTTGTGAAGGCTGACCTACGACTAATTTCAAAGCAACAACACTGCCTCTATGCATTCTTTATTAAATCTGGTCAAGAACACCATATGAACACAGTGTCCAAATGCATAAATCATGCTAACCCAGTCTACTCACCTGCTTTGTGCTTTAACATCCCTTGTACAAGAAAGCACTACAATGTCATTTATAAATTAAATGTCTCTTATAGCTAGATCTAATCTATTATATTTAATATTTCTGATGGGAAAATATTTTTGTCCTGCATAACCAATTATACAATATAGTTTGAGTGTTCTGTACATAATTAGATCAAATATTCAACTGTACTGTTCAGTTAGCATCACTGCTCCCAACTGTGCATCTAATTGCAGAATACAGTAGTTAACAGTTACTTAAATTATATGAGAAACCAGATATTTTCCAGTCAGACTCCCAGACTCCATTCTACTCTAATACAGGAGTAATGAAACAAGATCAATATTTAACTCCTTGAGTCTTAATGAAGCCTCTGACAATATTCAATATCTATTCAACCTGCCTGTGACAAAAAGTGGCCTTAGCATGCTCTTATGTGGGTCTTTCCCATATGCTAAGGCCTTTTTTATCATAGCGGTAAAATGGGTTTCCTTTTCTTTTTTGTATAATGGCAAGGCACTGTTGTAATTAGTGCATGCCCATTTTGTCAAATTATCAACGCCCATTTTGTAGGCAATAAGGCTTGCACACTTTTGATGACTGTGTTAACTGGTTAGAGCAGGAACACCCACTGCCTAACACAGCATAGTAAAAGGGCCCTTAAGTCCTAAACCTAGTAATATAAGTTTAGACGTACACATATGGTGACAAAATAGCATGTTCCTCCTTCCTCTACTTGCAACCCAATGCATATCTGTTCAGTGACTAGATGTCAAGATATGGTACAGTGACTCAAGAAAGTAACAGGCACAGTATAACATGTATTGGTGTCAAAGGAAGCAGGTGCAAAAGAAAGCAAACACATGCATGTGTGAGTCTGTACATGCTTGTCTTTCTGTACCTATGCATAGGAAGACCGACCTCCCCAACAAGCATCATTGCTTGGGCAAAATGCAGTCCCAATCAAATGATGATACGAGTTTGACTTTTAGCAAACAAAAACATACAATTATATGGAAAAATATCACAAAATAGAAAGTAGGTTGTTTAATTTCTAATTGTATTATATAATTACTGTGCATTATTTATATTCCTGAGCTTCTATAACAAAGTTATTTGTGCTCATATTAATTAAAATAAAAGCATCTTTTTTCAGTTTACTTCCTTTCCCATAGGGACTAACTTCCAGCTACATCAAAAATAACAAAGTACTCAAGAATGCTCCAATTATAGGCCAATCTCAAACCTTCCATTCCTTGCAAAATTAACAGAACAACCATATTTAATCAAATTTCCAATTTTGTAGACAAAACTCAAGTTCCTCACCCTAACCAAACCGGGATTCGTAAAAATCACTCCACGGAACATTCATTAACCACCATACAATACTTCCTGGATCAACATAAATCGGTTATTCTTGTTTCTTTGGATCTTTCAGCAGCCTTCGACACAATAGATCAACAACTTCTACTTTAAAGATTAGCTACAGTGGGAATCTCCGAACAAATTCTCAAATAGTTCACTTCTTACTTCTCAAACCACACTTCCATTGTCTCTTTCAAGAACTCCACATCGTCATATTTCCAAAATAACTTTGGCATTCCTCAAGGATCGATACTGTCTCCCCTTCTCTTTAATATCTATCTGGCCTCTTTACTAACATTATCTTAATCTATTGGTCTCACCGCTTTCGCCTACGCAGACAATATACAGATTATCCATCCTATTGATGCCTCTAGCCCCACAGACATTAATCTTATTAATGCAAAATTAGATAAAATTAGTCATTGGCTAAGTGAAAATATGCTTTCTCTTAGTATTTCCAAAACTAAGGGCTCCTTTTACTAAGGTGCGCTAGTGATTTTAGCGCACGCAAACCCCCAGGCTAAATGGAAAATACTAACGCAAGCTTTATGAAGGCATTAGCATCTAGCGCACGCAGCATTGTAGCACGCACTAAGCGTGTGCTAAAACCACTAGCGCACCTTAGTAAAAGAAGCCCTAACTGTCTTCTCTTCCCATGGAAAGAAAACATTCATATTGCATTCCCTATTTCCATTAATAGCATTCCAATAATTTCAGTTAGTTCAATTAAAATCCTGGGAGTAATAATAGATAGTAAATTATCCTACCGTCCCCAAATCAGTGCTAAAGTAAAGAACTGTTTCTTCAAACTTAAAATGATTAGATCCTTAACGAATATTCTGGACCTTCAGTCTCTCAACATTCTGATTCACTCCCTTATCATATCCAAACTTGACTATTGTAACTTATTGTATAAAAGTATATGCCAAAAAGATATACATCTTCAACTGATCCAAAATACTGCCATTAAAATTATCACAAACATGAAGAAATTTGACCGTTACTCCCCTGCTAAAGAGTGCTCATTGGCTGCCAATACTTCACTGAATCATTTATAAAATTGCTATTCTTTTTTTCAAAACCCAAAATACTAAAGAACCTGCTTTCATTCATAACTTACTCATTCCATATGATTCCCCTAAAACTCTAAGATCCACTACTCAACATCATCTTCACATACTCCTCTTTAAAAATCATCAGTACTCGTCAGGCCTCCTCATTTGCTATTACTGCTCTCACAATCTGGAATTCTTTACCAGCGCATATAAGGGCAGAACAAAACCTAGATAAATTTAAAGGACGCTTGAAATGCTTCCTTTACAAAGATACTTAGGAAAACTGATCCAGCCCTGTAACTGCTTTGAATGATTAGCAATCTATTCTCTCCTTAACTCCCTCCTGTTCTAGCCTTCTATGTCTGCTTTTCTTTAAAATTGTAGTTCTTCCCACTTTCCTCTTGTTTTATGTATGTCAAGTTTGTCCTGTTTTTAATTAGTCTCTTAAATGTTTCCCCCCCTTTTTATCGTAAAACGTTTAGAATTTATGATTAGCGTTTTATGAAAATTTTACTAAACTTGGTACATATAAAAAGTAAATGAAAATATTACAACTTTTATTGAACATACAATATAGCAGACATCAATAGGGCCTTTCAGGATAAAAATCTAGCATTAAATTGCAAGTTTTGCAGTCCTGTATGTAAAATATGCTCTTTTTAGTACTCTGAAGTAGAGAATGACACGGTGACAAAATTCATCACCGTTCCCGTCCCCGTGGATAACCGTGGGAAATAATCTCATGTCATTTTCTAGTGTCTATTTCGACCTTGGTCCTTCTACACCAGCATTCTTCAAAGCAAAGCTTGCGGGTCAGTGGTTGTGCCCAATTATACTCCGATTCTTTTCTCCTTAAAGAATGACATGAAGATGGTTTCCCACGGTTATCTGCGGAGACGGGAATGGTGATGAATTTTGTCACCGTGTCATTTTCTACTCTGAAGGTTAGTTTAATGTTATTTCCAGTGCAATAGGAAGACATTCTAGACCAGGGGTGGGCAACTCCGGTCCTCAAGGGCCGGAATCCACTTGGGTTTTCAGGATTTCCCCAATGAATATGCATGAGATCTATTTGCATGCACTGCTTTCAATGCATATTCATTGGGGAAATCCTGAAAACCCAACTGGATTCCGGCCCTCGAGGAGTGGAGTTGCCCACCCCTGTTCTGGACAGATGGGTAATATCACCATCTGCAGAACAAATCCACTCCAGATTTTTTTTGCTATACTTTTCAAACAAATAAATCTCACAAATTCATATTTGTTCAAAGCAATACAGAACTAAATACAAAATCTGTTCTAAGAAAAATAGACAATTAGGAAACAATTTAAAGTTCTTCCTTAGACCCCAAAATAGAAGGGGGTGTTCTAAAAATGAGAAGACAAAAAGAAAGCAACAAATCTATAAGAAAGGCTTTAACATGAATTAAGCTCTAATACAATCCTTAAATTAGCAATCTAAATAGCTTGAATTTCAGGTGGACAACTTCTTTAAATCAATAAACTCCCTCAGATGCTCCAGCTGATAACGTAAGTTATACCCAAATATTTATACAACATTTACAGGGATAAGCCAGCAAAAATTTGCTCACAATGACAAAACTTCTCATCTCATATCCAAAAAAGCTCTTCTAGTATTCTGTCTGTCGTGACACATCTGAGTTAACCCATATCTTTTTCCCACAAAAAGGAACTTGAGCATTTCTAAAATATAATTTCATAATTAAGTTCACATCTTGTTGAAGTACAAATGAGACCAATAATGTTGACCTTTCAGAGTTCTCTGATAAAGAAGATTCTAAAATTTCTGAAATATTAATGTCTTCATTCCTCATTACTTGCTCATTAGTCTCTGGAGAAGCTCCTATCTTCTTTGAGGAAATATAGTATATTTTATTCACCGGAGGTATATTTTGAGAAAAAGTTTAGAACTTCTATCAAGTATTTCTTAAAGGCATTTCGAGGAGAAACCCCAATAGATTTTGGAAAGTTCAAGAAACGAAGATTCAGTCTTCTATTATAATTCTCTAACATTTCAATCTTCTTGTCAATTATTTGGTTATCTTTAATTATAGATGAGGAAACATCTTTTAAAGTTCTCATTTCTTCTTTTAGCGATATCAGTTGTGTGGTAAATTCACTTTTTGTTCCTGTCAAAGTTTCTGATAAGGTATCAATCTTACTTACAAGAGAAGATATTTCTTTAGTTGAAGTGTCCACCTTCATATCAAGTTGCTAGATAGCATTTCATATGCTCTCTAACAGCGCCTCAGGCATTTTCTTGCTGCTGGAAGTAGCAGAATGCTCCGTAGATTTTCTAATTTGCCCCAAAAATCCAGCTGTGGAACTGTTCCCACAGGGGGCCTCCAACTCAGCGACTTCTGCTGAAGGAAACCCCTCCAGATTTGCAGGGGCCATGGGACAAGGTGGTGGATTGCTCTCTGGGGGTGTTAGTGAACCATCCAATCTTGATGTCGTCAAGTCTCTCTCCTCGCAAGGCAACGCCAGGAATCTGCCAGCGTTGCCGGCTGCGTCTTCTCACCTCTGCTCATCCCGGTGTGCATCCGTTGGTCTGCAGGGGTGGAAGTGTAGTCAGACTTAGGGTCTGACTGGTAGCCCAAAGATCAGTTTTGCAGAGGCATTCCCAGCATGAGTCAGTGATTCTCTCATCTGGCTACTGTTAGAGAGCTGAGGCAGCCAGCAGCAAAGATCTTCAGACAGGTCACAGTGAGTACAGGCTGTTACAACTGTGAGGTGAATTGGGGGAGGGGGTTGGAAAGTGGAGTTTTCAGTGTTTCTGCATGTCCCCCTAACTGCAAAATCACTGTTATTTTTGTGTTTTGGAAGTGTAAAAAATATTGTGATTTTGGTGCAAATTTGCAGCCATCTTAGATTTTTAAATTTGCAGCCATCTTAGATTTTTAAATTTTTTTTCTACAGATCCCTGTTTCACCAAAACTGCAAATTTTGCTTAGAAATTTGTTGGAATTAAGTCCTTGGGTACTCCTCAT
This sequence comes from Geotrypetes seraphini, assembly GCF_902459505.1. Taxonomy (NCBI): domain Eukaryota; kingdom Metazoa; phylum Chordata; class Amphibia; order Gymnophiona; family Dermophiidae; genus Geotrypetes; species Geotrypetes seraphini. Next base: position 31,318,901 of record NC_047101.1, on the reverse strand, counting down.
TTGGAGTCTTGCCAGGATTGTGCAAATTTAGTGCTTTTAAAAAAGAGCATCCTTCCTCCTGGCTTTGCAGTGTGCGCTCTCAGTCTGCTACCTTTCCCCGACACCCTGGTATGAGCGTTCTGTTCTCTGAGCAGCATGACTCTCCGGAAGGTTCTCTTAAAATTGCCACAGCCATGTCACGTTTGTATCTTCTGGCACAGGAGTATCAGAAACTTTTGGGTCAGCCCAGATTGGATACTTTGGTTGCTCAGGTGACTAAATGCACATCTCTCCCCAGTGAAGGTGGTGTGTTGCCAAAGGATATGATGGACTGCCATGTGGATGTGGTCCTCCGGAAACTCTTTCACGCAGCTGCTTTAGGCATCAAAGCTGCTTCAGCAGCATCCTTTGTCACATGCACCTCTCTCGACTGCGCACACACAACTTCTTTTGGCTGTGGCAGATTATATTGCTGATGCACTGAATGACCTTATGCGAGTTTTGGCAAAGGTGTCGGCATACTCCATCTCTCCTCACAGGATGCTCTGGATCAGACAATGGGTTGGTGATTTTTACTACAAAGTCTACTTTGGCTACACTGTCTTTAGCAAGTTAGGATACAATCTTGTATTGTAAACTTCAATTATATAATACGTATGTTTAAACTGTAAGCTATTCTGAGCTCTTTAGGGACAACGGGATAGAAAATGAATGAATGAATTAATTAATTAAAAGGGCCAGTTGTTGTTTGGTAAAGATCTGGACAACCTCATGGATTCTGTGATGGACCGTCACCCTAAGACTCTGCCTGATAGACTCAGAACCTCTAGACTAATTTTTGTGGCTCCCAGTGATCCTGACCATATACAAGGGCTCGTCGACGGTATGCTGGCTACAAGTGTTCTCAGCCTTCCACCTCCCGTTCTGTGCCCTCTGCTAAAAAGGCACAATGATGCCAGGCCAAGGGATGCCCCTCTATAAATAGGGGGCAGGTTCTCAGCATTTCTTCCCATCTGGATTCACATTACATCCAACCAGTGGGTCTCAGACATTATTCCCTCACGAATGTGCATGTGGAACTCAAACAACTGCAGCGTAAATTAACTAGCTGTGAAGAAAAGTTAGAAGATATGGAGAATCACTCCAGGCGTAACAATGTTCGTCTGGTGAGTTGCTGGACAGACTGGAAAAATGGCTGGCAGAGGAATTATTGTTTCTCCCTCTCTCTCCCTCCAGTTGGGTGCAGAAATTCTCTCCCCCTCTGCTCCCTTTCCTTTTTCTGTCACCCCATGCCCGGTCATCAGTGCAGCACCTAAGCGGATGCTCCAAGGCCTGGCATCATGAACTTTCTCAGGCAGCAGCAGCAGCATTCACAATTTGCTGCTGTTGCTGGCTTCGGGCCTTCTTCTCTGTCGGGTCCTGCCTTCATGGAAACAGGAAGTAGGCAGGACCCGGCAGAAATGAAGGCCTGAAGCTGGCAACAGCAGCAAATTGTAAACGCTGTTGCTGCTGGAAGAAGTTAACAACACCAGGCCTTGGAGCACCCGGGGCAGACTGCTTTCTCCTCCTCTTTCTCCCATCCCCCCAATATGCCACTTTCCAAATGTTACTTTTCAGCTGCCCCAAAGTTTTCCCTCTGCTGCAACTTCCCATTTCCATCAGGGCAGATCGCCGCAGAGGGAAAGCTTCGGGGCAGCCACCGTCAGCTTGCGAGAGATGGCTGCCATGTCTGGACTCCAGTGAAAAGTAACAGATTGGGAAGCGAGGGAGATAGAGAGAAGAGGAAAAGAAGTTCAGACTGCGGGGCCCCCTGGATCTGTACATAAGAATAGCCATACAGGGTCAGACCAATGGTCCATCTAGCCCAGTATCCTGCCTCCACAGTGGCCAATCCAGGTCACAAATACCAGTCAGAAACCCAAATAGTAGTTATTTTTCTCAGACTTTCAACTTTACCTCTATTTTTTTCCTCTTATCTGTTTATACTGTATTCTCTTTATTCTATTTATGTATCTTCCCATTAGAAGTTTGCTCTCCAATTCTTTCATCCTAGCCTATTATCTTAATTTCCCTCTCCCCCCTTACCTCCACAACCGAACCCATTTCTCCTCCTCTCTCCATCCACTGCGGAATTGAATTGGTATTGTTTTGTACATTAGAACGTAAATATGCACCTGTGCTGATGCCACCTCCCATCAGTAAAAAAAACTGGACAGCAGAAGTAGCAGTAACTACAGGAAACAAACAATTTCTGCTTACCACTGTTAAACTACCCCAACACGTGCTTACACTGATGTCGTGGGCAATAAAACTGGACTGTCTGATACAACTGTACTTAATTCTCCATCTTGCTTTTCCCATTCCTTCTATTCGTTTTCTTTGCCTCACCTCTCTTGCCTGTCACCCCTTACTTTTGCTCTGAAGAACCCGGTGGCAAGGCCGAACCCTCAGCCTGTTTTGTCCGTTCTGGGGGAAAGAATTGCATCAAAAGAATAAAGCACAACTACCAAGCTTGAAAGGCATGAAATTAGTTGAAAAACGGAGGGCCCAGGAAAGCTGTCCAGTTTGCCTTCCCCTAACGCTGGCCCGCAGTGGAGGGGGAGGAAGAGAGTCCTCACACATTTCAGAACTTCTGTCTTTGGCTGTCCAGCATGCACTGCACTGTGTGTGCACGAGGTGTGAGGGCGAAGAGGAGAGAGGAGTTCCAGCACAGCATTAAGTGACCAGCCGGCATGTGCTGACAAGGCTGTGCGTCTGCAGAATGACTGCTATAGCTGGGTCCTCCGGAGCAGCGCAGCACTGATTTTTAAGTTTTGCTCTCCCGCTGCTCCCCCCCCCCAACACTAAAACCCAGACAAATGAGACCTTCTGAGGGCAAATTCAAAATCTGCCCCACCGTCCTGATTCATCCAGACATATGGTAACCTCTATGCATTGGGCCCCCCTGAACTCCTTTAATCCAGCCCTGGCCAGCTGTGCACCCCCTTGGGGCGTGTACCCGGGACAGACCACCGCCCCACCCCTTGGTACGCCACTGATGCTGGTATTGACTGAATTAAGATCTGCAAAACCTGAAGTAGCAGAACTGGTTGTAGAAAAACTTCATGAGAAACTGGTAGCCCTGATTGAAAGGCTGATCAGGCAGAAGGTTGTTGGCATACGATAGGATAAACTTTAATAGGCAGTATATAAATACCTAAAACTAAATAAATTTCTTTGGTAGAGCACTTTCCCTTTGGAATGCGAGGAATTTCTCTCACAGGTACTTTTACACCTCCTCAGGAGGGTTTCAGCTGCCCCTCTAGCTTCATTTAAATTGCATGCATCTACCCAGTAGTCAGGACCCAAGCACTGAATACACCAATTATGCGGGCCCAGTGTCTGAAATGGTCCTGTTGCAACTAGTGCACTGCTTAAATCCACTGGAAGGCCTTGAAATGAGGAAAAAAAACACTGACAAAATATCAAAGGCCTCAATGGTCCTGGGAGGTCAAGTGATCTCGAACCCGAAAGATGTTAAATGCTCCCAGCCTGAAAACAGGCTTGAAAGGGTCCGAAGGCCCAACAAATGAAAAACTGAAAAAAGTGAACACAGATTGAAATGAAAGAAAATAAAAGAAATTATGAGGAAAAATACCAACGGGAAGGCAAAAAAAGGTAAAGTTTGTCTCGCTTTTGGAGAGACTCCAAAAATATAGCTTCTCAGATCTGTGGAAAACTGAGAAATAATGGTCCCCTGAGTCGATGTTGGGCTGTCAGGCAGTCTCGAGACTGAAATGTTTTCTTTATATCACTCTTTAGTCCATAAGAAGGATTCACAAATATTCTCTAATGCCTTCATCTAATTCATTAGGAACTTTAAAGATGGACACTTAAGTCTAATAGTACAACTACACAAGATAATACTCTATTGGAATTGTCACAATTGCCTATGTCTAAACTAGAATCTTTTAATGCATGTTCTCTGATTCAACTGTCAAAGAGAGTACAGAAAAATAACTAATGTACATAAATTAGATGATTCCATGTCCATCACTTGGATAAGCATGAATAGATATTGTCTTCTTTTATTATTATTATACATGGTTAATCAAAGCATAGAACTAGGGAGCTTTCTAAATGCTTGGCAACATTCTTTCATTACTCTAATTCTTAAATCAAATAAGCTAGACATTACTAACTCCCAGTGTTACAGACCAGTATTTAACTTATGCTGTCCAGGGAAAGTCATTGAACAAACTGTCTTGCATCAACTTTGTATGTTCATAGATAAGACAAGATTTCGGGCAAATCACAGTGCAGAAACGAATCATGTGTGGTTTTCTTAGTGACACTTTAGAATCTTAGATAATGGGAACATTGCATTAGCAATATCCCTAGATCAAGCTTCTGCCTTTGATCTTGTGTACTACCACATTTTAATGAATATATATTAGCTTCCATAGGGATTGCTGAAACAGCTTCAAATTGGTTTACATCTTTTCTTCAAAACAGAAGTTACTCTATAACATCGCAATCAATATCTCAAAGTATAAATTATGTGGGGTTTCCACAGGGATCTACACTGTCCCCATCCTTATTTAATGTCTCTACAAATATAAGAATTTGGTTTCAAGGTATACTGCTAAGCTATCCTGTTGGAGGCCAAAGTAGATCCAATTAAATTACAATTAGACAATGTTCACAGTTGCCTTAAAGCAATATGTTCTTGGCTTAATAGGAACAAAGTAATATTGAGTGTTGAGAAATGTTTCTCTTGTTGGATCACAGGACAATTAAAATTTCAATTTTAGATAGAACAATTGATGCAAAAATTCAAATATTTGGGAATCATTATTAACACCTACTTGACATTTAATGATCAGGTCTTAGAAATAATAATAATGAAAAAAGGGTTCTATACACTTATAACTTTAAGCTCAATTAGACATTTCTTTGAAAATGCTGACCTTACATACTCATGTTACACCATTATTACAATATCACTGGCTCCCTATTTCATATAAGGTACAATTTAAACTATTATCACTTACTCAAATTACTGCATTCTCATGAACCAAGTTATCTAAATTCATTGATTATTCCATGTTCCTTCTCATGCACTCAAATAATTATAAGATAACAGATTAGTCACACCACCTGTAAAAAGAATAAAATAGGAAGCTACTACAGCCAAAGCCTTTTTCTATATTGGCCCTAGCTTATGGAATCCACTACATACGGTTAGAACCTACATTTAATGCATTTAAAATGTGTCGTTACTTAAATATTACTTTTTCTTGCAAGCTTTGGGTGAGGACATACCCAATAATGATCTTATTTATTAGGCTCTCTCTTCTGGCATGAAGTTAGAGGGAAATTCTGTATAGGATGTCTGTTTCTGCAGCAGCTGAGAATTACACACTGGCGTCCTATACAGAATTGCCTGCCTCAAGTAGGTTTTTTCTAAAAATGTGTCGTAATTGGCTTCCAGACAGTGGCAGGATGCCTACCGCTGCCTACAATCAGGACCTCCGTTTATAGAATCAGCCTCTGAATGTCTCCTGAAATCATTGGTATAATGTTTTTAAAAAATTTGTTCTTTTGGTATGAATGGTACTAGGATTGTCCTTTATTTTTATGGAGTTCTTTTCTTTTTATCGTAACCACTTGGAACTGTTGGAAGCATGAGTGGTATATCAAATTTTAATAAACATTATACAACATACATCTACAATGGTATGGCCACCTAAGTCAAGATGTACATTACACCAAGTTCTTATATATTGCTCCTTTCCCCAGAATTCAAAGTGGCTGACAAATAATAAACTGCCACCTGAAAACCAAATACATCTCTGCCCTGAATAATTTACTGCATCTTTCCAGTAGAGAAAAAAAAAAAGATTTAACTTCCCCACACACTTTGACAAAACCGCTCAAGAGGTTTTTAGCACCGGCTGATAAACCGGAACGTACGCAGGTAGGGCTGGTCTCAGTTAGGGCAATGGTCTTTGACCTAGGGGCCACTGCGGGAGCGGACTGCTGGGCATGATGAACTACTGGTCTGACCCAGCAGCGGCAATTCTTATGTTCTTATTATGCTCATGGGAACTCTATGGCTGTCAGAGCAGCGCAGAGCATTCAGCACTCTGGGCAGCGCTAAAAACCTCTTGCGCGTTTTTGTAAAGGGGAGGGGTTTTTAAATAGTACTTAAATAAAAAAACAGCCAAATTTATCATTTGTGTTAACTACAAAAGGTGTCTCTACATTATTGCCTGACTGAACATTTCAGAGGATTTTTTTTTTTACAGGTTTGAGGCATACTATATAGCAATTATTAGACAGGAGTACGATACTTTAATGCATATGAATGATGAAAAAGAATTTATGTTTATTTGATAAAAGCACATTTATTAAATGTCCCATGGCAAAGTATATTAATTTGTAACCAAGCATTACAGTTTTGTCGTATGTCAAAAATAGTACTCCGTTTTTTTACTGATGCATTATGCACTCACTAAATTCTATTACTTTATGGCTTGTTTCTCTGAATAAACATTTGAAACCCCAATACAAAAAATATTTATGCTTGGGGAAGACACAAAGATGTATTATTACATGTTCTAGTGAGGAGACCACTGGCAGGTCCTTTTCCCCAACTTATATAGAAACATCTAAAGAAAAAAAAAAAAAAAAAAGAAGTTATCACTATCGAGTCACTTATTTTTACTTGTGCATGATAAAAACTGAATGCTAATCTTTTCTTCAAAATCAGCACAAAAGCTAAAATCGTGGAGATAAGGCAAATATATAGTTCTAATGCTTACTGATAAAATCACGAGCTTGTCTTTGGTTAAGTAGTATTCTCTCTTACAACTTGTCTTAAAAGTGTCAACTACAAATGTATCCCTCCCCCGAAATCCTAAAGGTTTTTCTGATCTCAGGTAATTTCAATTTGCAAATTCAACTGATATATAAACTAGAGAAAAATGTTAACAAAATTATATTATGTAAATATATTTTAATGAAAAGTAAACTTTAGAAATGTTAATCAGTGGATTAGAAGTTCAAAAGGCAGATTTGCTTTTAAATGCTCTCCATAGCCTTGAATTCGCTCAGAGCTTGCACAGGATTCACATGCTTTTTCTGAGACGCCCTTTTGATTTTGGTCTGTGTTTCATCTTGTTTCTCTCGCTTCACCAGTGGCTTCTTCTCTGGAGCTTTCATTTTCCACGACACTGCTGGAAGGTTCAGGGACGCCATGCCTTGAGACTTTTGATATTTAGTTGATGCCACATAGGAAGCCTTCACAGTCTGTACTACAGCATTCATCAAATTTTTGGCAGCTTGGATCAAAGACATCGCACTATCCACCTAAAATAAAGAAAACAAAACATTAAAGTTTTCAAATAGTTATCTCCTATCCACTTAAGATTTCCTCCTGTCCTGTGGTCTTCCAGGAGAGTGGAAACCATGGATATGATCTACAGCAGGCATGCCCAACAGGTAGATCACGATCTACCTGTAGATCAAGGAGGGGTCAGAGGTAGATCGCCAGCCCCTCTTGGATCCATCTCTCCAGCAGCTCAACCCTTCGCTAGGAGACAGCTCATCTGCCGAGGGCTTGCCACTTCTACTGATCCTTTGCCTGTCTTTTCCCTGCCTGTGGGAATCTTGCCTGCGGGTATAGTGGGGCGCTTGTTGTTTTTGTGCCAATAGTTTGTAGGTACCCCAGTGGCCGCTGCCTGTGCCCCGTGACGATATGCCACAGGCCTGGCGTCATACCTGCCTCTCAAAATCACCCATTCCTGCCCCCGCCCCAACACCCCTTAGAAGTCTGTTATATACCGGGCAATATCCATTCGCCCAGGCTTTACCTGAATACACTTACCATATATTAGTTGTGTCGTGTGCTGGTCGTTAGTTTCTTTATAGTTCGCTTTCATGAAACGTTTTCGGGCAGACACAACAAAGGTCAAGAATTTGGTGATTTTGGCAGCCTTTTCCAATTTTGTTCTAACTTGCCTATATCTTGCCTTCAAATTGGTTCAAACCACTGTGACTTTTGCTTGCCTCTGCAATTTTATTTCGCCTTGCCTTTGCATGGATTCTACACTGCAATTTTATTTCGCCTTGCCTTAGCATTGATTCTACACTGCAATTTTATTTTGACTTGCCTTAGCGTTGATTCTACACTGTGTGCTGAATTTATTAAATCGTGTGTGGTGGTATTTGAACTTGTTTGGCAGTATTTGATTTTATCTGGTTTGCTGGACAGGTGTTTGAGGTTTTTTGATGATTTTTGGTGATACAGTACAGTCAAACCTCGGTTTACAAGTAACCCGGTTTGTGAGTGTTTTGCAAGACGAGCAAAACACTCAGCAAACTTTTGACTCGTAAACCGAGCATTGACTTGATTTGCGAGCCCCCACCCGACCCGACCGCGGGAACCAACAGTATTGTTCCCCCCGAGGCCACCGGCGCTTCTATCACCTCTTCCCCCCCTCCCCGACTGGTCCGGTCCTTACCCCTGCACCGCCAGTGATAAAAGTGCCTGCCGCCGGTCTGCTGCTGAGCCTTGAGCATCTGCGCATGCTCAGGCCTTCTGATCTCACCCTCTCCGAGATTCTCATGAGCCAACAGACACAAGAGAAGCTCACATTCCAACTTCGTTCCCCCCCAGTGAGAGGTTGTAAACTGAAAAAACACCATGAACATCTTCTCTCGCACCAAGCAGCATCATGGGGTAAAGACCTAGAACAATTGCTTTTTGCCCACTACTTATGAGGAATTTAGGAAACGTCTGAAAACACACCTGTTCCTAAAGTATCTAGACAACTGATCCTCTCTTCTCTCTCCCCTCTATAGCGATTAACTTGTTCTATTGATCACTCTCTCCTCAAAAATGGATTTCCTGTCCTATTAACCCTCTTTCTTCCTCCCCTCTTAAAGTCAATTAATTTGTACCTTTGCTTAATCTTTGTAAACCGCATAGAACTTCACGGTATTGCGGTATATAAGCTGTTATTATTATTATTATATACGTACTTTTAGTTTTTGGTCCCGTATTTGCATGGGGTTATCTGTTTTCTGGTAGGAATGAATGTTGAGAAGCATACAGTGTGCTTTGTGTAGTTTAATTTTGTGGTTAACCATTATGTGTTGTTAATAAGATTATATTATGTGTGTGTATATATATATGAAAAATGAATGGAAAAAATAGTGTTACAATTAGTACTATTATGGAGGTGGGGTCTGGTCCACGACTTAGCCCAGTGTTCTTCAACTGCCGGTCCACAAAATAATTATTTTATTTCCGCCGGTCCATAGGTGTTAAAAGGTTGAAGAACACTGATCTAGCTCTTCCTTGTACTCCCAAATCCTAGATCACTATACACTCTACCTCAACTACCTGCAACAAGTCCTTACTTGTGATCTGGATTAAAAAGTGATCAAAGGCTTAAACATGAAAACCTCTGGAGACAGATAGGTTGAGCCTGAGGGGCTTCTCCCCTCATTATTTAGGTTGCAGCATAATACCCAGTTTTTTTTTTTTTTTTTTTTATATTATTTATTTATAGAATTTTTTACAAAATTTCCAAGCATATACATCTTGTACAGTAAAGTGAGATCACACAACATATTAAATTAACATTCCAAAATTAATATTACTACAAGGAACTTCTAATCTAGCTGATCTCACACTAGTCCTCAATATTATTAGATCCATAATTAAGAGTAGAACAAATATAATTCAAATTAGTTAAATAAGAAAAAAAATCCTTTTCTGACTAAAGTGCAGGGAATTAACCTTAAATAGACGTTATGTTGTTATTATTCCTTTTTCTAGACGTTTCACTGAGATAAAGCTAATCAGCTGAGATGGCTCTGTAAATATATACTTAAATGATAAATATCTAACTACACATTTACATGGATATCTCAAAAAGAAAATACCCCCTATTTGAGTCACTCCAGGCTTAAGAATTAAAAATTCTTTCCTTCTTTTCTGAGTCTCTCTAGAGACATCAGGAAAAATCTGAATATGCTGCCCCAGGAAGTCTTTGGATCTGTTTTTGAAGAAAAGTTTTAATATCCAATCTTTGTCTGGAGCCAAAGCGACAGACAACAAGAGAGTAGCTGGAACAGCCAGTTCCCTATCTGATTGTTCCAGTATTGCCGAAATGTCCATTGACCTCTCCCGGGGTTCCTCAATTTTCCCTTCTTCTTTGGATATGGGCTTAGCAGGTAGGTAATACACTCTTGTAAGAGGAGGTAAGGAGTTTTCAGGAATTTCCAAAATTTCCATAAAATATCTTTTCACCATTTCTCTAGGAGAAGTTGACAGGATTCTTGGAAAATTTATAAATCTCAAATTATTTATACGACCATTATTCTCCTGCACTTCCAACTTCTTCCTGAGTAATATATTATCTTTAACCAACATATCTTGATTTTGTTTCAGTAAGATTAACTCCTTATTTGTATTTTGTGTCTCAGTTTTAAATTGTAACATATCCTGCTTTAAAACTTTTATTTCTTCCTTTTGTTCTTTTAATTCTTTGTTCAAACTTTTTATTTGAGGATTTAAGGAATTCCCCAAATTCACTACCAAGTCCCATAATGCTTCGAGTGTGACTGTAGGAGGTTTTGTAGGTGAAAAAAGTTGTAATGGTGTAGTATCTAAATGTTCAGAAATTAGCTTTACCTCAGTGTGGTCTTGTATTCCTCCAACCTCTGTTGTTGTCCCGGTCGCAAGTCCCGTTGTCATATTCAGCAAGCCCTCCATACTAGCCTCTGTGGACAAAGAACTAGCCACCTCCTCAGGTGGATTCTGGTCCCGTGGAGAGCTAGTAGCTTGCGGCGTGGGTTGGAGGGGTGGCGTCCTAACGTCGGGGCTAAGAGTGACTTCATGCTCAGGGGAGCCCACCGTACTACTCTCCGGGGGTATCCCCAATGAGCTAGCACCCGACCCTTCTTGTTCCCGTTGTAGGCGTCGGAGAAAATCATCAATAGTAACCACTGGAGTTAAGGGTCGCCGGGAGGCTCCTCCGGCGTTCCTTCCTCGTCTTTTTGGCATTATTAAGAAAAAGAAGAAAAGAGAAAAACTTCAACGCCGTCCTCACTGCAGCAGTTAAGGAATATATACTTCTTGGATCCAATAATAGGGAGCAGGATCTGATCCGGATCTAAATAATCCATATGAATTTCCCACTACCGGCTCCCGGTCTCCACGTGGCTCCTAAGGGCCACGCCCTGCAGCCGCGCGGCTGCGGCCGCAACCACAGCAGCGGCTGCTTTAAATAATATCGGAGACGGACCCGGTGACGTCAGGGGTCCGTCTCTGCTAGTGCCTGCATGCACCGCCAGCCAGCCAGGAGAAAGGAAAAGCCGTCGCCGTTCACTCCGGGGTCAGCACGGGACACCCCACAACTCCTCTCCGGTCCAGTAAGCTGCTCCCAGCACAGTCACAGCAGCGGCTGCTTTAAATAATATCGGAGACGGACCCAGTGACATCAGGGGTCCGTCTCTGCTAGTGCCTGCATGCACCGCCAGCCAGCCAGGAGAAAGGAAAAGCCGTCGCCGTTCACTCCGGGGTCAGCACGGGACACCCCACAACTCCTCTCCGGTCCAGTAAGCTGCTCCCAGCACAGTCACAGCAGCGGCTGCTTTAAATAATATCGGAGACGGACCCGGTGACGTCAGGGGTCCGTCTCTGCTAGTGCCTGCATGCACCGCCAGCCAGCCAGGAGAAAGGAAAAGCCGTCGCCGTTCACTCCGGGGTCAGCACGGGACACCCCACAACTCCTCTCCGGTCCAGTAAGCTGCTCCCAGCACAGTCACAGCAGCGGCTGCTTTAAATAATATCGGAGACGGACCCGGTGACGTCAGGGGTCCGTCTCTGCTAGTGCCTGCATGCACCGCCAGCCAGCCAGGAGAAAGGAAAAGCCGTCGCCGTTCACTCCGGGGTCAGCACGGGACACCCCACAACTCCTCTCCGGTCCAGTAAGCTGCTCCCAGCCATAATACCCAGTTTAATAGTGTGCTACAATATACAGTAGTTATACATAATGCCATCTTAAATTTAAAAAGGCACTGCACACAAGGACATTAGTTCCCAAGCTGTGTAACAGCAATCATGGTGAAATTAATTAGCTCTCCACCACATTCATTTAATGGAGAAATACTGACTGCTCAGAAGAAAAGGGACCTTTGGAGAATAAAATGAAAAATTGTCACCAACTAGTATTTTCCACTATTAGCCATTTGTATGGTCCACATTTGCTGCATATGCAATGTTGAAAAAACTGATATCAAATTATAGGAAGTGTTTGGTTGCAGTTATTACTACTAAAGGAGGTGCAGCCAATTATAGGTTTAGGTGGCAGTTACTTTTTCACATGGATGTTTGCTCCTTAAATTGTATAACAAATTTTAAAACTTGTTTACTCAGGTTCCCTTTGATTCAAGATCAGAAATTATCCAGTGTTATAAGTATACAGTATGTAATAACAGGAGAAATCAGGCGGGGGCAAAATCTTTTTCATATCACTGCATATAATAATGTATCTAAAGGAAATTATTCAAAACCAGAACAGATGCTGGAAGACCCCAGTTTCCAGTCAACTCAGGAGTGTAATGAATCAGAATAGTTACAATGAAACTGTTTGTTTTTATTATACCATAAATCAAGCCACTGGACCATTTATAAAGAGCCAACAGCAAAATAAAACCTGATTTATAGCATAATAAAATCACACTATTGCCTGAACTCTGAGTCACTGTAGGGCTAACAAAACTGGAAGCTGTATCCTTTATGCCACTTTTCAGCAAAAAAGACAAATATAATCCTGTTAAGAGAAAATTCAGGCAACTCCATACTCGAACTCTCAGGTGTAGTTATGTGAATATAAAGAACTACCAAAAAAGCAAAGTTACTCACCTGTAGAAGTGATCGCTGAGGACAGCAGGAAAGCACAGTTACTTACCGTAACAGGTGTTATCCAGGGACAGCAGGCAGATATTCTTGACTGATGGGTGACGGCACCGACGGAGCCCCGGTACGGACAATTTTAGAGTGATTGCACTCTAAGAACTTGGAAAGTTCTAGCAGGCCGCACCGCGTACGCGCGAGTGCCTTCCCGCCCGACGGAGGCGCGCGGTCCCCAGTTAGGATAAGCCAGCTAAGAAGCCAACCCGGGGAGGTGGGTGGGACGCAAGAATATCTGCCTGCTGTCCCTGGATAACACCTGTTACGGTAAGTAACTGTGCTTTATCCCAGGACAAGCAGGCAGCATATTCTTGACTGATGGGTGACCTCCAAGCTAACAAAAAGAGGGATGGAGGGAAGGTTGGCCATTAAGAAAACAAATTTTGCAAAACAGATTGGCCGAAGTGTCCATCCCGTCTGGAGAATGCATCCAGACAATAATGAGATGTAAAAGTATGAACTGAGGACCAAGTAGCAGCCTTGCAGATTTCCTCAATAGGAGTGGAACGGAGGAAAACTACAGATGCTGCCATAGCTCGAACCTTATGGGCCGTGACAGAACCTTCCAGTGAAAGTCCAGTCTGAGCATAACAGAATGAAATGCACGCTGCCAGCCAATTAGACAACGTACGTTTAGAAACAGGACGCCCCAATTTATTCAGATCAAAGGATAGAAAGAGTTGGGGAGATGATCTGTGGGGCTTAGTACGCTCTAAATAGTAAGCTAGAGCCCGCTTACAATCCAAAGTATGCAGAGCCTGTTCTCCAGAATGAGAGTGAGGTTTCGGAAAGAAGACAGGCAGAACAATGGATTGGTTGAGATGGAATTCAGAGACAACCTTAGGGAGAAACTTTGGGTGTGTACGCAGAACCACCTTGTCATGATGAAAGACTGTAAAAGGTGGATCCACAACTAGTGCATGTAGCACACTGACCCTCCTGGCAGAGGTAAGAGCAATAAGGAAGAGCACTTTCCAAGTAAGGAACTTGAAAGGAGCTGTAGCCAAAGGTTCAAACGGAGGCTTCATTAAGGCGGAGAGAACTACATTGAGATCCCAGACTACAGGAGGAGCCTTAAGAGGTGGTTTCACATTGAAAAGACCCCGCATGAATCTGGAAACCAAAGGATGAGCTGAGAGAAGTTTCCCATGAACTGGCTCATGAAAAGCAGCAATAGCACTGAGGTGGACTCTGATGGAAGTAGACTTGAGACCAGAGTCAGACAAAGAAAGAAGGTAATCCAACAAGGTCTCCACTGCCAGGGACGTAGGATTATGATGATGAAGAAGACACCAGGAAGAAAATCGTGTCCACTTCTGATAGTAACATTGCAGAGTGGCAGGTTTCCTGGAGGCATCCAGAATAGAACGAACGGGCTGAGACAACAGCGTATCACTTGAAGTCAGCCCGAGAGATACCAAGCTGTCAGGTGTAGAGACTGGAGGTTGGGATGCAGAAGGGTCTCCTGATGCTGTGTAAGTAGAGAAGGAAACAATGGAAGAAGAATAGGCTCCCTGGAACTGAGTTGAAGTAGAAGGGAGAACCAATGTTGCCTGGGCCACCGTGGAGCGATGAGAATCATGGTGGCTTGTTCCCTCTTGAGCTTGAACAAGGTTCGCAACATGAGAGGTAGCGGAGGGAACGCATACAGGAACAGATTGGACCAATCCAGGAGAAATGCATCCGCTGCCAGACGGTGAGGAGAATAGAGTCTGGAGCAGAAGAGGGGCAGCTGGTGATTGTGAGGAGCTGCAAAGAGGTCTATCTGAGGAGTGCCCCATCGAGCGAAGATGGACTGTAGAGTTAAAGGGTCGAGTGTCCACTCGTGAGGCTGGAGAATTCTGCTGAGCTTGTCCGCTAAGGAATTCTGTTCCCCCTGAATGTAGATAGCTTTCAGGAATAGTTGGTGATCTGTGGCCCAAGCCCAAATCTTCTGGGCTTCCTGGCACAAGAGGCGAGAGCCTGTCCCACCCTGCTTGTTGATGTAGTACATCGCAACTTAATTGTCTGTGCACAGCAGGAGGACCTGAGGAAAGAGAAGATGTTGGAAGGCCTCGAGGGCATAAAACATCGCTCTGAGTTCCAGGAAATTGATGTGATGCTTCATTTCCTGGGCTGTCCAAAGACCTTGAGTTTGGAATTCGTTCAAATGAGCTCCCCAGGCATAAGGGGAGGCGTCGGTGGTGATGACTAGTTGATGAGGAGGTAGATGGAACAGAAGACCTCTGGAGAGATTTGAGGATATTAACCACCATTGTAGAGACTGACGAAGAGATGATGTCACAGATATGTGTCGTGAGCACGGATCCGTCGCTTGGGACCACTGGGTAGCTAGGGTCCATTGAGGAGTGCGCAGGTGAAGACGTGCGAAGGGTGTGACATGAACTGTGGAGGCCATGTGACCCAAGAGTATCATCATTTGCTTGGCAGAGATGGAACTTTGCAGAAGTAGCTGCTGACATAGAGATTGAAGAGTTTGGAGACGGTTGGATGACAGGAATGCTCTCATGAGGACTGTGTCCAGCACCGCTCCAATGAATTGAAGTCTCTGAGTGGGGATGAGATGAGATTTGGGTAGATTGATCTCGAACCCCAGAAGTTGTAGAAACAGGATGGTTTGGTTGGTGGCCAGGAGTACTGTCTGAGATGAATTGGCCTTGATTAACCAATCGTCCAGGTAAGGAAAGATCTGAAGGTGGTGAGAGCGTAGAAAGGCAGCCACCACAATCAGACATTTGGTGAACACTCTTGGAGAGGAGGCAAGACTGAAGGGCAGCACCTTGTATTGGTAATGACAATGATTGATCATGAAGCAGAGGTACTGTCTGGAGGACAAATTTACCAGTATGTGAGTGTATGCCTCTTTGAGATCGAGGGAGCATAGCCAGTCGCCTTGATTGAGAAGAGGGTAGAGAGTGGCCAGAGAAAGCATCCTGAATTTTTCTTTGACCAAGCATTTGTTGAGATCGCGAAGATCTAAAATGGGTCTGAGATCTCTTGTTTTTTTGGGAACTAGAAAGTAACGGGAGTAGAATCCCTGCCCCTTTTGATCTAGAGGAACTTCCTCTATGGTGTTCAGAAGGAGGAGGGATTGAACCTCCTGAAGAAGGAGGGAAGACTGAGGAGTGTTCAAAGCAGACTCTTTTGGCAGACTTTGGGCAGGAAGTGTCTGAAAGTTGAGAGAGTAGCCGTGGCGGATGATGTTGAGGACCCATTGATCCGAGGTGATGATCTCCCAACGGCTGAGGAAAGAAGTAAGACGGCCACCTATAGGTTGAGGTAGGTGGGCAGATGGTAGGTAGCTGGCTATGCCCTGGAGAACTAAGTCAAAAGGGCTGTGTGAACTTTTGCTGTGGAGGTGGCTTCGCAGGTTGCTGCTGTGGTGGCCTAGGGGTCTGTCGTTGTTGCTGACGTTGGCGCCTAGGTTGTTGGGCAGCTGATGGCAAGGGTCGAGCCACATAACGGCGCTGATAGGCCGGCTGCTGTCTGAAAGGCTGTGCTGGTGGAGTCTTCTTTTTTATTTTAGCAGAGTATCCCATCTAGTCTCATGGGCGGAGAGCTTTTGGGTGGTAGAATCCATGGATTCCCCAAAGAGTTCATCCCCCAGGCATGGTGCATTGGCCAACCGATCTTGATGGTTGACATCAAGCTCCGACACTCTGAGCCAAGCAAGGCGGCGCATAGCCACAGACATGGCCGTTGCTCTGGTAGTAAGTTCGAATGTGTCATATATTGAGCGAACCATAAACTTACGGAGTTGGAAGAGAGATGATGAGCAGTGGTGAAAAGCCTGTCGTTTTCGTTCAGGAAGGTACTTTTCAAAGGAAGCCATGGTGGTAAGAAGATGCTTAAGATAGAAAGAAAAATGGAAAGCATAATTACCAGATCTGTTAGCTAGCATTGCATTCTGGTATAACCGTTTACCAAACTTATCCATGGCTTTACCTTCCCTGCCAGGAGGGACAGAAGCGTATACACTACGCTCAAAAAGTCTGCCGGAGCTAGATTCCACAAGAAGGGATTCATGTGGAAGCTGCGGCTTATCAAATCCAGGGATAGGAATCACTTTGTATAAAGAATCCAATTTACGAGGAGCTCCTGGGATGGTCAAGGGAGTCTCCAGGTTTTTATAAAAGGTTTCCCTCAAGATAACATGGAGGGGTAGTTTGAGAAATTTCTTTGGAGGCTGGTCAAAATCCAATGCATCAAGGAAGGCTTTGGATTTTTTAGACTCAGCCTCCAAAGGAAAAGACAGAGATTCACACATATCTTTCAGGAAGGAAGTGAAAGATGTAGAATCTTGTTTGGAGGATAGATCAGGGGCAGCAGGATCATCCTCATCCGAGAAACACTCACCCTCAGAAAGAAAAGGCTCTTCGGAGTCACCCCACAGATCAGGGTCCCTAATATGGGAGCTACGGTCTCGAGACTCCGGAGTGGAGGGTTCCAGGTGTCGGGATTTGCGTGCCGACTTACCTGACCTCATAGACACGGTACCGGGAGATGTTACAGGCTGCATGGGTGCCGAAGTCTGAACAGCCTGGTGTTGCGCTCTCGGTTCTGGTGCGAGGACTGGCATCGAGACCGATGAAACGGAGTGGACCGGTACCGACAAAGTGGATGCAGACAAAAGAGGCTGCTCCACTGCCGGTACCGGTGGCTCAGACCGGACCGGGACTGGAAGGCTCGGTGTCAAGAGAGCAGGAAGGAGCTGTTGTAACTGCTCCTTTAGCTGCACCTGCAGGACGGCTGCAATGCGCTCGTCCAGAGAAGGCACCGGTACCGCCTTTTTCTTCTGCGGTACCTGCGGTGCCGCTCGACGCCCCGAGGATGAGGAGCCCGAGGTCGAGGGACTCACCTCAATTAGGGCGGAGCGCTTCCGTGGGCGCCTTGCGGTCGGCAGGACTGGGCTCGCTGCTATCGAGACCGGAGGACGCTCCAGCGGGGATGGCTTCTTAGCCGGCTTACCTGGGTGTTGCGACGCCAGTGCGGCGTCGACGAAGTGGGTGCCGACTGAGTTGGGGCCGATGCCGGTGTCGATGCCGCCGTCGATGCCGCCGGGTCAGACATATCGGCACCGAAAAGCAACCGTTGCTGGATTTGTCGGTTTTTTAATGTACGTTTTTTCAAAGTGGCACAGCGGGTGCAGGTGGAAGCCTGATGCTCTGGACCTAGGCACTGTAAGCACCAGTTGTGCGGGTCCGTAAGAGAAATAGGCCATGCACCCTGCTGGCACTTCTTAAACCCTGGCTGGGGGGCATGAAAGTAAAAACGGCTTCTGCCAAATCGAACGCCGAGGCCTTGATGGTGGCAGCAGGCCCCGCCGGGGCAAAACTGACTAAAGTAAAGAAAAAATAAAGTAATGATTTTTTTTTTTTTTTAATAAGAAAATAATAAAAGAAAAAAAAGGAAATACAATTTCCTAACAGATTTCGCGAGCGGGAAGGCGTCAGGAAAAAATCTTTTCAACAGCCGTTGAAAAGTGCGACTTCTTAGCTCACGGAAACTAAGAAACTGGGGACCGTGCGCCTCCGTCGGGCAGGAAGGCACTCCCGAGTGCGCGGTGCGGCCTGCTAGAACTTTCCAAGTTCTTAGAGTGCAATCACTCTAAAATTGTCCGTACCGGGGCTCCATCGGTGCCGTCACCCATCAGTCAAGAATATGCTGCCTGCTTGTCCTGGGATAATAGTATTTCTCACACGTAGGTGACATTTGCAACAGAGCCCCGGTGCGGAAACTACTCAGCATTAATTTCTCTAAAAAGTCTTTGGTAGGCTCATCCTGTGCATGCCTCAGTACCGTCCCGTCTGTAGGAGCCATGCGGGACTACCAGTCTGGTCAGATATCATATAGAAAAGAATACAACTCCTAAGAGAGGTGAGAGTACAGTATGTCTTGCTGTCCTCAGAGAACACCTACTATACAGGTGAGTAGCTTCACTTTCTCCAAGAACAAGCAGGAAGATTCTCACTTATGTTATATGGGATCTTATATTCCACCAAATCCTCCAAAGTAGAGTTGGAGGCAGGTTACAACAGTATTATCATTAGGCATTATCTTTACATAGAAATAAACATACAATACAGATTAGAATCGGATTAGATTCCTAACAAACCAATCATGTCATGACCAGTTTGCGGCCCCGACCCGATTCATTAACCTTCCTCCCGATCCTGCAAATGAGGGAAATGACATGCAAATGTAGGAAGGCAGTGATTCACTAAACAATTTCAGGAACACCAACTGGGCTGGCTGATCAAAAAAGAAGCGACTGATGAGGACCAGTTGCTCACGTCCCTGCCGACTCTCCTGCTCCTCTTAAGAAGCAGTTTCTCTCCTATAGACTCCATAGTCCCTTGAAAATAGTGGAGCAAAAAGAGAAAAAAGTGGGAAGGAAAGCAACTCAGCTGATGAACATCTCTTGCTCTCTGCTGCCCTTCCCTGCAGTTTGCTTTCGTAGAGCAGCTGCGGGTGCCTGGACTTCTGCGACTCCAGCTTCACCACCACCTCCTCTCCGCTGATTATGTTAATGGCCAGGTAAATGTCCTCGAAAGAGCCCGAAGTGATTTTCCTCACCAGTTTGTACTTCCCCTCCAATTGAAGTCAGCTTTGGAGTTGCTGCTGCTCGCTATGATCTCTGGGCTCCAATGGCGAGAGCCCAGACTCTCCTGCTCTCTGCCACCCTTCCCTGCAGTGTGAGCCTGTGGTTTTAACCTATGGGTTTAAAGCGGGGCTGCACTAAGGCGTGTTCTGTTAAGTTCCAGAATACGCCGCAGTGCAGCCACGCTTTAAACCTGTGGGTTAAAATCATGGGCGTATGAGAAAAGTCAAAAATTGGCACGAGAGAAAAGCAAAAAATTAAAGCAAAAAGTTTAGATAAGCATTATGTTCACGGTGAGCAAGTGCAGACCATCTACAGGCAAAGTAGATGGTCTGTGCATGTGTCAGGATCGCTCTGATGTGCATGTGTGGTCGGTGTGGAGTGTGCCTCCGATCGCCCCCATTTGTGTTGTGGATCAGTCGGCCTGCCATGGATCGGATAGGATCGGTGAGCTAAGTGAATCCAGCCCAAAGATTTCTGATACAGTAGGTTACAGATAGTATATTTTCTTCAATGGAGTTAAGATATACAGTGGAACCTTGGTTTAAGAGCATAATTCGTTCCAGAAGCATGCTCGTAAACCAAAATACTCATATATCAAAGCGAGTTTCCCCATAGGAAATAATGGAAACTCGCTTTGATACATTCGCCCCCCCCCCCCCGAGGCCAGCAGCGCTGCTCCCCCCCTCCCCCTGCTCACAAAGATCCCCCTCCGCGCGAACTGGCACCCCCTCCCCGAACAACTTAAAGTTACCCCCCCCCATCTGGCATCAAGAGACTCTATGCCAATGAGGCATGTGATTCCTGCTGAGCGGCATGCACCAGTACTGAAGGCTCACCAACCAGTACTATCAGTGCAGCAGGTTGTCTTGGAAAGGGTGACCTGGCTGAGGATGCACACCTAGGAGAGACAACCTACAGATCCTCAAATCAATGGCATCAATGTGTGGTCTGCATCAAGATACTCGATGCTATAGAGACCTGCGATGCTTGCTGGGAAGAAGATGTCTTGGTAACTGGCTTCCCCGATGCTAGAAGATTTCCTGATGCCAATGTAGGAGTTTTCAATGACGGCTCCAAAGTTTTTCCCAATGTCAATAGCGGAGCAGAACACCTTCTCCTTTTGAATTTAACGGGCTTTAATGGTGTGCTTTTGTAAAGTGGAACATTTAAACACAAGATTTAATTCAGTGATCAGGGCCCAAACACTGAAGATACCAATTATGAGGGTAGGTAATTGAAATAGGCTGCTGGCACCAATAGCACTTTTTAAACCCCATCACAGGTTTCGACATGGGAAAAATCTCATCGGTGAGATTAAACTCAATGGTGAACGAAAACTCCACCAAGGCCGAAGCACGAGGTTCTAGACTTTTACTATCTTTTTTTTTTTTTTTAGAAAAAAAATTAGAATAAAGTATAACATCAAAACTAGAAAAACAATGAAAAAGAAACGCGAAGCAGAAAGGCAACGACGACTGAACGGAGTCCAGTCAAAAGAGACTTGTTCGCGGAAAACGAAGAACTGAGGTATCGCAAATATAGAAACATAGAAATAGACGGCAGATAAGGGCCACGGCCCATCAAGTCTGCCCACCCTACTGTCCCTCCCCTACCTTTGCCCTGTGAATAGATCCCATGTGTCGATCCCATTTGGCCTTAAAATCAAGCACGCTACTTGCCTCAATCACCTGCAGTGGAAGACTATTCCAGCGATCAAACACCCTTTCAGTGAAAAAGAATTTCCTGGTGTCACCTCGTAGTTTCCCGCCTCTGATTTTCCAAGAATGCCCTCTTGTTGTCGCGGGACCCCTGAAAAAGAAGATATCTTCCTCAGTCTCGATGCGGCCCGTGAGATACTTGAAAGTCTCGATCATGTCCCTCCTCTCTCTGCGCTCCTCGAGCGAGTACAGCCGCAATTTGTCTAGCCGTTCCTCGTACGGGAGATCCTTGAGTCCCGAGACCATCCGGGTGGCCATTCTCTGTACCGACTCCAGTCTCAGCACATCCTTGCGATAATGCGGCCTCCAGAATGGCACACAGTATTCCAGGTGGGGTCTCACCATGGATCCATACAATGGCATAATGACTTCCGGCTTACGGCTGACGAAACCCCTGCGTATGCAACCAATGATTTGTCTTGCCTTGGATGAAGCTTGCCACTTGATTGGCAGCCTTCATGTCCTCACCGACGATCACCCCCAAGTCTCGTTCTGCTACCGTTCTTGCTAGGATCTCGCCATTAAGGGTATAGATCTTGCATGGATTTTGGCTGCCCAGGTGCATAACTTTGCATTTTTTGGCATTGAAGCTGAGTTGCCAGGTCCTAGACCAGCGCTCCAGTAGGAGTAGGTCGTGTATCATGTTGTCAGGCGTTGAATCTTCGTCTGTTGTGCATTTGCCCACTACATTACTTAGTTTGGCGTCATCGGCGAATAAAGTTATTTTCCCTCGAAGCCCTTCTGCCAAGTCCCTTATAAAGATGTTGAATAGGATCGGGTCCAAGATCGAGCCTTGTGGCACTCCACTGATCACCTCTGTCATTTCGGAGGGGGTGCCGTTCACACTACCCTTTGAAGCCTACCTCCAAGCCAGTTCCCAACCCATTTCGTCAATGTGTCTCCTAATCCTATAGAACTCATCTTGCTCAGCAACCTGCGGTGTGGTACGCTGTCGAATGCTTTGCTAAAGTCCAGGTACACTATGTCCAGGGACTCCCCAATATCCAGCTTCCCCGTCACCCAGTCAAAGAAGCTGATAAGGTTGGATTGGCATGATCTTCCCCTAGTAAATCCATGTTGACAGGGATCCCGTAGACTCTCCTCATCCAGGATCTTATCCAACTGGTGTTTGATTAGTTTCCATTAGTTTACTCACTATCGATGTTAGACTCACTGGTCTGTAGTTTGCTGTCTCCATCTTTGAGCCAACGGGACGCTGCCTGTACTAAGGGAGATGTTGAAGAGCGCTGACAGTGGCTCTGCCAAGACATCACTCAACTCCCTAAGCACCCTGGGGTGTAGGTTGTCAGGCCCCATTGCCTTGTTAACCTTGAGCTTTGACAGCTCACCGTAGACACTGCTGGGCGTAAACTCGAAGTTACTAAACGGGTCACCTGAGTCAGCCCTTGTCTGTAGCTGAGGGCCAAGCCCCGGCGCTTCTCGGGTGAAGACTGAGCAGAAGTATTCATTTAATAGTTGGGCTTTTTCCGAATCCTTTTCCACATAGTCTCCGTCTGGTTTCCTAAGACGTACAATCCCGCCTGAGTTCCTACTTCTGTCACTGATATACCTGAAGAAGGATTTATCTCCCTTCCGGATGTTCTTTGCTAGAGACTCCTCCATGTGGAATTTAGCCTCCCTAACTGCTGTTTTGACGGCTCCGTGAATGATGTCACCCATATGTGAGAATATTCTGTCTGCTTTTCGTAGGATAAAATATTTTCCCCTTAAGTGGCAGGTTAAAGTGGCAAGCCCTATAACTTTTTTATTTTTCATTTAATATGAAAGAACACAAAAAAAATTGGATTTCTGAAGCTTATGTTTTTCTAGAAATTGTATGAATTAAAAATATCAAATGCAAATACACTGGGCAGGATAAACTACTCAATACACTAAAGGACAGGTTCAATAAATGGTGCTCAAAATTCAGTGTTGAAAAAAAAATAAAAATTGGCACTGAACAGTATTCTATAAAATGTGTTCCTGGATGGGTACCCTTTATAGAACAGCAGGTAGCACAAGATCTATGCTCAACTTTGGGCGTGAAGATTTGCACCAACTGAAACCAGGTGTAAAACCTGAAGCACAAGCTAGGTACAGATCTGCAATACTCTAACACTGTACCAATTCTCAGGAAAAGTCCTCAAACTGCCCAAGTCTCCCTTCTTTACACTTCCTTTGCAGATCCACACAAATGCTTATACGCTATTCTATAAATGGCATGTGTGGTTTTATGTGGATCTGTCATTTTTACATAGTAACATAATGACATCATCTTGCATCAGTTAGAATGCTTTTCCATGGCAAAAACTTGACGCGGAAGTAGCACCTAACATTAGGTGCCATATATAGAATCCAGGGATAATTGTGAAACAATGTGCTTCAATCTTTCACATTCCCAATGTGTCTGCCTCCTTATCCATCAGCTGATAGGCCAGTAGATATACTGAAACTGTCTCATCATTCCTTCTGTAATTCCCCCACCGGAGCACAGGTGTATTGATGCACCTTCTTGACCAGTTTGTCTGACTTCACTAGATTGTAAGCTCTTGAGCAGGGACTGTCTCCAATATGTTTTGATGTATAGCCCTGCATGTGTCTAGTAGTGATATAGAAATGATTAGTGGTAGTAATAGGTAACTTATAATGGAGTACAGATAAAACACTAATACACTCACTTTTCTCCACATTCATGATTTCTCAGCTTGATGTGGAAAAACTACTGTATTTTTTGCTCTATAAGACGCACCTGGCCATAAGAATCACTCACCTGTAGAGGAGGAAAAACCAAGAAAAAAAAAAATTCTGAACAAAATGGTTTGCCCAGTACCCTGTCCCCCCCTCTGGTAGTTTAGTGGTAGGCCGGGACAGGGTACAAGGCATGTGTAATGGCAGCCAGCCAGCCCCAAGCCAGCCCCCCCAGTACCTTTTCAAAACCCTCCCTCCCTAGACGGCTGTCTCAGTATTTTTTTAAAATCCCTCCCTCCCTAGCTTTCTCCTCCTATTTCCCAGCCAGCGGCGCACAGGTCAAGAGGGTGAAGGTCAGGTGCAAAGCTTTCCATGCTCCTACCTGGCCCCGCGCTGCTTTCTGAATGGCTGCCATCAGTTCTCGCGAGTCCTGTGAGAACTGACAGCAGCCAATCAGACAGAGGCACGGGCCCAAACAGGAGCGTGGAAAGCTTTGCTCCTGACCTCCGTGCTCCTGACCTGTGTGCCGTTGGCTGGGAAATAGGAGGAGACAGCTAGTGAGGAAGGGATTATACTGGACTACCAGGATGTTTTTAACAAGGTACGACAGTGGTAGGAAGTGTGTGTGTGTGTGTGTGTGTGTGGGGGCATCAGTATGTGGTGGGGTTGTTTTAAAAATGTGCAGCAGCGAGCTTGCGGAGTGTTTTCAAAAAGGGGCATGTGAAGGCAGGCGGGTGTGTTTTAAAAAGGTGCTGCGGGAATTTTAAAAAATTTGTACTTTCGCTCCAAGACATACCAAGATTTCTACCCACTTTTGGGTGGAAAAAAAGTACATCTTATGGAGCGAAAAATACGGTATCTGTTTTGGATCACATGCAATTTATGTTAAGATGACAATGGCTGAAACTTAACCTGTTTTTTGCTCAGGTGTTCCAAATTTGTTTTAGAAATCTAGGGTGAAAATAAAAATTTGAGCAAACAAGTTAATAGAGATTCAAAAACAAATGTGTAAAACAGAAAACAGAACTACTTACTCCTGACACAACAAGTTCTCCCCCAAGATTCTGAACTTCAGCTTTAACTTTGCTGCAGATATTCAGTTGGTGGCAGTATAATGCAATACGCTGAAGATAAGCCAAAAGGTCCTGTTTGCAGGCAGAATCTGGACACTGTAAAATAAAAAACAAACAAACAATATAAACCACTTTAAATCCAACATTGAAAGCAATTTAAAATGAATAAAGAAGTCTTTTGACGAATACATTTATAACCACATACTTCAAGACATCAATTGCAGAGTTAATCAGGAGTCACATATGAACTGAAAAAGGGTGTCATTCATATTATTTTAATAACAAAATATTTTCATATTATCATTGATAAGAATTAAGCTGCATCAGCTACAGTTTTGGGAGAAGCTGGAAACTGAAAATCAAGGCTGGAATAAATGTCTAACAAATGATGACAAGAAAACAAACAAAGATTATAAGGGATTGTTTTGAAATAAAAGACCTGGCTGCAGTATGGATATCAGAACTTAAGTTTGATGAAGGATTGTCGTTAGATCAGATGATTGATTGGAATTCTACATTGATTGATTCTTTAGATAAAATTGTTCCTGGAAGGGAGATTTTGGTGAGATAAAATTATATATCCTGTCCATGGGATGTTCTGCTATTATGCAGGTTAGGTGTGAAGTGTGTCAAGCAGAATGGAGATGGCAAAAATCAAATTATATTGATGATTTGGAGAGTTGTAAATTGCAATTGATGGCGCATGTTGCCTTATGCAAATATAAGAAATGTGAATATTGTAAACAGAAAGTAAAGACATCTCTGAATAGACCAAAAGAACTGTTCAGCACAGTGAGAATGTTAGTGAATGGATATGAGCAGAAACATTTGCAACAAGGACCTAATGCCATTGCTTTTGCTAGGTATTTAGGTGAGAAAACTGAACTGAGATAATAAAATTGGAGGTTCCATGCAATTGCAGAATATTATGAGTGATGGTGAATTTGGAAATTGGGATGAATTAAAAATTTTGGAGAAAAATTATGAAGTTATCTCCAACGTGGTCATTGGCTGATCCATGCTTATCAGGACTATTAAGATCAATGAGTGACCAAATTGCCCCAATTTTGACAATTATGGTCAATAAATCTTTAGGTTCAGGAATATTTCTGTGTCAATTTAAATGTGCTACAGTGAAAACATTGCTGAAAGGAGAAAAATTGAATCCAGATGTATTGGAAGATTAGGTTTTTACCTATGATAATCGTCTTTCTGTTAGTCCCTGAAGGATTCCATACGCTAGGTTTTCAATCCCAACCCGCAATCCAGGAGTTGCAGAAATCCAACACTTTTCTGAGCACATGCTTCTCTCCCCCTTAGACTGAGAGCTAGAGCTATATCCACTTTCAATTTCTGCAAGCAATCCGTACAGAAGTCTTTTGTAGTTGCTCTGCTTTTTCTTATTTTTTTGCTTAAAGTCTGCTTTTTCGGTGGCCTGAGTGCCTTGAGACCCCTTCTCGGTGGTCCCCTGTCAGAGGAAAGGATGCAGTCCTGCGGAGCAGGACTACTGCTTCAAAGAGAAAATGTGGTGGATCTGTGGAGCCAGTCTGCTGTGTGCCACCCTTCCTACTATTACTATTAATTATTTCTTTTTATTCTTTAATTCTTTATTATGATTATTCATTACAATAACAACAAATATTTATGAATATCCATGTTAATTATTTCTATGGCGCTACCAGACATACATAGTGCTGTAGAGTCACAAAGAAGAAGAAAACAGCCTCTGCTCGAAAGAGCTTAAAATCTAAAGACTCTGGGTCCATTCCCCTGGGAGTTTGCTTGCCTGCTGACCTTGTCATGGGTTTTAAATGCAGGCTGGATGCATCTGGATTGAAACCCACCCATGTTTCAAGGCACAGGCTGCCTTTCCTGCCCCCAACCTCGTGGCAAGGATCCATGGGGGTTGAGGTCATAGTCAGTGTCTGGCTGACCGACAGTCCAAAGATCTTCAACTCTAGTCATTTGGAGCAGTTTCTGAGGCAGAAAATCTTTCCTCCATTCAGCTGCTGTGTAAGTGCTGACAGGCTGGCATTGCTGGAACTGTGAGTAAAACCTCCATTATTTCCTATGGGAACTTTGAAGACATCTGCAGGGCGGCAACTTGGTCCTCTCTGCAAACGTTTGCCAAGTTTTACAGAGTGGATGTGGTGGCAAGACAGGACTTTGCCTTTGGGTCCTTGGTCTTATGGGCTGGCACAGCAAGCCCACCCTAACTTTTTGAGGACTGCTTTTCTACGTTCCATCTGCCTAGAACAGGGGTGGGCAACTCCGATCCTTGAGGGATGGAATCCAGTCAGATTTCCCCAATGAATATGCATGAGAGCTATTTGCATGCACTGCTTTCAATGCATATTCATTGGGGGAATCCTGAAAACCCGACTGGATTCTTATGTTAACCGGTCCCCCACTGAGCTGCCTCTTCCCCCTGCAATCTGTACAAAACAATGCTGCATGACTTACCTTCTGCCAACCTCGCTACACTCACCTCACCCCTATTACTAACCTACAAGTGTATTCATTCTGCAGCCCGTCAGTAAGCTCTCTCCTCTCTCCCCGAGAACTCTGATACTCAAACTGCTTTATCTGTACCCTTCTCCTCGGCTTCCAATTCCATACTTTGTTCTTTTCATCTCACCATTCTTTATGCCTGGATTAAATTACCTGAGTCCATCCACTATGCCCCTACCCTTGTTCAAAAGTAGGCTGAACACCCACCTTTTTGAGACAGCCTTCAACTCAAGTTTCAAGTTTGCTTTAAAATTTGATAAACACTTATAAAAGAAATTTCTAAGCGAAGTTCATAAAAATGGGGAATATCAAACAGTTAAGATTAAACAAATTTAACAAATAATAGACGTTATACAAACAGAGACATGATGGAAGAGAAGGGGAAGAACTACAATATACAACTCATAACCCTACTTCCCCTCTAGCCTCTGCTCACCACCCTAGGCAGCAGTTTAACCATCCCCTCCAACTGTAATCCCTTCCCTGGCATCCTCTTGACTATTTAGATTGTAAGTTCATTCAAGCAGGGATTGTTTCTTTTATACAAAGCTGCATACTGCTGGTAGCACTCTAGAAATAATTAATAGTCTGTCTCCATATGCTTGACAAAGACCACTTATTTTTGTAGCCATTCTCTGGACCGCCTTCATCTTGTTTATATCTTTCTGAAGGTGCATCTCCAGAATTGTTTACAATATTCTAAATGAGGCCTCACTAGTCTTATACATGGACACCACCACCACCTCCTTTTTCTACTGGCCATTCCTCTCCCTACATACCCAAGCATTCTTCTAACTTTCACTATCACCTTTTCTACCTGTTAAGCCACCATAAGATCTGGCTTTCAAAGATCCAGAATGGTGTCAACTGGCCCGATCTTCAACATCTTACATGCACTTCAGGAAGCTCCTAAAAACACTCCTCTTTCCCAAACAGGACGACCCAGTTTAAATTAACTACCATTTCTCATTGTTGATCTAAATCTAGATCACTCCTACTCATTATTTCACCTCTCACATACCTCTGCTGTATTCCCACTAATTGTTATATGCGATTGCAAAACTTGGTGTTAATTTGACTGAACACAATTTTATCACATTTTTGGTTTGGTTTAAATTTTTTTTGATTTTCAGTTTTTTAATTAGTAGATCTTATTATTTGAGTGTTATTTATTGTAAAGAATTAATACTTATTTATTTACTTGATCACCATAAGATCATCACATACGATCACACCAAGTCCCACTCCTCTTTTGTGCACACAGGTTTTTCGCCCGCTAAACTGTACTATTTCCTTGGGTTTTTACAGCCCAAAAGCATGACCCTGCATGTCTTAGCATTAAGTCTTACCTGCCAAATTCCAGACCATTCTTCACTATGTCCTTCCTCACGTTATCTATACCATCAGGGTGAGTAACCTATTGCAGATTTTGGTATCATACACAAAGAAGCAAACTTTACCAGACAGCACTTCAACAATATTGCTTACAAAAATGTTAAAAAGGACAGGTTCTTAGGGGCTCTATGGTGGCACAGTTATGAACTGAGGAAGCGGGTGTCATTTGGTGTATCACAAATGCAAATGAAACCGGGTGAACTGTTTGAAAGTTATTGGGCAGAGGGTGAACAAGGCAGGGAGACAGAGAGGTAACACAAGAACATAAGAAATGCCTCTGCTGGGTCAGACCCGAGGTTCATCGTGCCCAGCAGTCCGCTCACGCGGTGGCCCAGCAGGTCCAGGACCTGTGCAGTAATCTTCTATCTATACCCCTCTATCCTCTTTTCCAGTAGGAATTTGTCTAATCCTTTCTTGAACCCCAGTACCGTACGCTGCCCAAACACGTCCTCTGGAAGCGCATTCCAGGTGTCCACCACACGTTGGGTAAAAAAGAACTTCCTAGTATTTGTTTTGAATCTGTCTCCTATCAACTTTTCCGAGTGCCCTCTTGTTCTTTTATTATTCGAAAGTTTGAAGAATCTGTCCCTTTCTACTCTCTCTATGCCCTTCATGATCTTGTAAGTCTCTATCATATCCCCTCTAAGTCTCCTCTTCTCCAGGGAAAAGAGACCCAGCTTCTCCAATCTCTCAGCATATGACAGGTTTTCCATCCCTTTTATCAGACGTGTTGCTCTCCTCTGAACCCTCTCGACTAACGCCATATCCTTCTTAAGGTACGGCGAACAATATTGGACGCAGTACTCCAAATGCGGGCGCACCATTGCCCGATACAACGGCAGGATAACCTCTTTCGTTCTGGCTGTAATACCCTTTTTGATTATACCAAGCATTCTATTCGCTCTCTTAGCGGCCGCTGCACACTGTGCCGTCGGCTTCATTGTCATGTCCACCAATAACCTCAAGTCCCTTTCCTGGGTACTCTTATTAAATAATATCTCTCCCATTGTATAGTTGTATCTCGAGTTTCTGCTCCCCACATGTAATACCTTACATTTCTCAACGTTGAACTTCATCTGCCATCTCGTCGCTCGTTCTTATAAGGTCTGTTTCATGGTAATAAACTACAGAACAGAATTTAGCATTATTTTAGCAATAGGAGGAATTTGGAAATGTGGGGTCAGTACCACTATCACCAGATCTAAAGTTTCCAGACTACTATATCTTCACAGGACAGCTAGCAAATTGAAACTTCATATTTTTAAGGCTATGGGTCCAAGTTGGCCACTGTTGGAAACAGGATATTGGGCTTGCTGGACCTTCGGTCTGTCCCATTATGATAACTCATGTTCTCAACCATCCAAGAAAGATTTCATATTATAGTTATGGCTTGTATAGATGAATAATGACTTACATGGTCAGCGATAGTACGTCCCAGTTTGTCCATCCGTGACCCAGCTTCTGCAATCTTCTTGGCTGCACTAATTACATCGGATGTATTTTTCAGTGGGCCTTTACCTCTGCAAAATAAAGGAATATTAGGAATATTTTTAGTAAAAGATGCATATCATGTAGAATACAGGTCTCCCTCTATATTTGCGGGTTCGGTTATTAGCAAGTGTTGCTAGGACTGTACAGACACAAACGTCCTACATCATCAGCAATATTTAAAATGGTCCCACCTACTGTTCAGGAATCACTAATGCACAACCATCTGGCATAAGAAAGAATTGGAGAACAAAAGACAGGTGAAGGGGGATTTACAGGCCACAAACAAGAAATACATAGGAGACCAAACAATCCCCTACACTCTTTGGCACAGTGGCTGTGGGACCTTCCTATTAGAGAAGGACACGGGGGGAAAATTTGTCCCCGTCACCACGACCACCATACCATCTCTGTCACTGCCCCGTCCCCACTGTCTCTGCCCCATCTCTGTCCCTGCCCCGTCCCCGCGACCACTGTCCCTGCAACTACTGTCCCCGTAGCATCTATACAAGCCTCAGTACTGCAATATTTAGCTTATTCCTTCCTTATAAATCAAAGTTCTGGCTGCTGAACTAGAGAAACAGATGTTCAGCTGGCAGGGCTTTGTTTATAAATTTTTATCAACACAACTAATATACTACTTTATCCTAAAGCAAAAAAAAGAAAATATAATTTTTTCTCTATCTTTGTTGTCTGGTTTCTGCTTTCCTCATCTTCTCATTCAATTCCTTCCATCCACTGTCTGCCTTCTCTCTGCGTCTTCCATTTGCTCTGTTACTGTGCCTCTCCCTTCACAACCCCCCCTAATTGGTTTGGCACCCATCTTCTTCCCTCCACTCCCCCCATAGTCTGGCATCTCTGTCTTCTTCTCTTCCAGCATCTTCTCCCCACTCTGTTCCACATTTCCCTTCAACGTCTGTTCCTCTCCACCCCCCTTCAGCATCGCTCGGTCCATCTCTCTCTCCCTCCCTCTCTTACCTTCATGGCGCGTTACAATGTAATTTGTACAAGCTGCTGGAGCCTGCAAGCTTGGTCCCCGTCTCGTCCCCACAAACCATCTCGCTTCTGTGTTCCTATAATCCCCATTTCTAGTATCTCCCCTCTGTATCTGTCATTGTCCCCTCCCCCTGTGTCCATATACCATCCCCCATGTATGTCCCCTTTAAGTCTCTGTCCCTATGTCCCCATGCACATAATTTCCTCTCTGTTTCTGTTACCTTTCTGTGTCCAGATTTCCCCTCTCTTCCTCTTCCACACCAATGTGTCTCTTCTCTCCAACCCAATCTAGCTTCTTTCCCTCCTTCATCCCATCTAGCTCACCTGCCTGTCCTCCCCTTTTTCTTCCCTGCTTGTTGGTTTAATATTTCTCTCTCTCTCTTCATCCCCTTGGCCCAGCATCTCTTTCCCTTTCATTCCCTCCTTCCTAGTGAGGGGGAACATGCGCAATTACAGATCGCGCGGTCCAGCAGCCCCTTCCCTCCTGATCGCCGTGTCCTGCCATCTCCCTCCCTCTACCTCACCTTATGTGCCAACTTTAATTCTTCTCCCAGCGGTACGCTTTTAATAAGCCACGTGTACGCAGCTACTTAAATTGTTGAATCTACTCCTTTGACGCAACCGGAAACAGGAACTTGCATCACAGGAGAAGATTCAACAATTCAAGCAGCTGCGCGCGTGGCTTATTGAAGAATGCAGCTGGGAGAATTAAAGTCGGCACCTAAGGTGATGTGGAGGGAGGGAGATGGCAGGATGCAGCGATTGGGTGGGGATGCTGGATCGCGTGATCTGTGACTGCTTCACTGCGGAAAAAAGACCATTCACTGCTCCACGTGGCGGTGAATGGCCTTATCCCCGTCCCCGCAGCGACCACTATTTTTTTTCTCCCTGTTTCAGCAGGTTACCCGTGGCTACCTGCAGCTAGCCACGGGTAACAACCACCGTGTCATTCTCTACTTCCTATATCATCTGCTTATGATTCGTGATGATATGCCCCGCTTGTCCATAATTGGCTGCAGGTGATCACGCAACATCGCTTGGCCTATCTGTGCTGCAGGGGATTTGATGCGCATAGTAGTCGAATTGTAACTGTTGTGATGGTACATTGTGTGATACCTATCTTAATATTTTAATCCCTTACTAACTATATCGAGCAAAATATGAAAGTGGTCGGACGAATATGTACAATATGGATTCACATGTATAACGGAACGTGATGGGAGTCAGTGTCCTAATTGCATGATCTGCAATGCCAAGTTGAGTAATTCTAGTCTAGCTCCAGCAAAACTAAGGGAACACTTCCTTAAGCTGCATGGAGATGGAAAATACAAGAACACAACGCTCGCTGAATTCAAGGTGAAGAGAGCAAGATTCGATGAAAAGGCTACTCTGCCTGTTCTCTGCTTTGTACCCATCAACAAACCGATCCTCACAGCATCGTACGAAGTTGCTTACCTGATTGCAAAGCAGGGCAAACCACACACCATTGGTGAAACACTCATAAAACCAGCTGTGTTGAAGATGGCGAATATCATGCTGGGAAAAGCGGCTGAAGTTCAGTTATCTGAAATTCCTCTTTCAAATGACATCATCAGCAACAGAATAGAGGACATGAGCAAAGACATCTTGGCTCAAGTAGTTGCAGATCTGATTTCAAGCCCGGCAAAATTCAGCCTTCAACTCGACGAGACCACAGACGTTTCCAATCTAAGCCAGCTTGCAGTATTCGTGCGCTATGTGAAAGACGACGTGATAAAGGATGATTTTTTATTTTGTAAGCCTCTTACAACAACAACTAAGGCAACTGATGTGAAGAAACTTGTGGATGACTTCTTCAAAGACAACAATCTTTCGTGGGATATGGTTTCTGCAGTTTGTTCGGACGGAGCTCCAGCCATGCTCGGAAGAAAGTCTGGTTTTGGTGCGCTAGTAAATGCCGATGCACCACACATCATTGTTACGCATTGCATTCTGCACAGGCATGCGTTGGCAACAAAAACCTTACCTCCAAAACTGGCAGAAGTTTTAAAATTTGTTTTGGAATGCGTGAACTATGTGCGAAATAATGCTCTGAAGCACCGCATCTTCAAGGAGCTGTGTAAAGAAATGGGATCTGAATTCGAGGTA
This sequence comes from Geotrypetes seraphini, assembly GCF_902459505.1. Lineage (NCBI taxonomy): Eukaryota > Metazoa > Chordata > Amphibia > Gymnophiona > Dermophiidae > Geotrypetes > Geotrypetes seraphini. Next base: position 31,285,352 of record NC_047101.1, on the reverse strand, counting down.
CTTCTGTACCATTCTAACGTTCGGTGGTTATCCCGGGGACAGGTGCTGAATCGTGTTTTTGCCAAGCGTGTAGAATTAGCTCTGTTTTTGCAAGAGCAGCAACATTGCCATGCAGATTGCTTCAAAAATTCTGAATTCATTCTCATTTTAGCGTACATGGCTGATATCTTTGCAGCTCTCAATCATCTCAATAAGCAGATGCAGGGTGGTGGAGTCAACATCATCGAAGCAGAAGAAAACCTGAAAGCTTTTCAAAAGAAGCTACCATTATGGAAACGACGAACAGAAAACGATAACTTCACAAAATTTCCCCTGCTAGACAACTGTGTAAGTAAGATCGAAGATGTATCTGGAATCAGAGACATTTCTGTACTCGCGGAACTGAAGCAAACTATTGACACGCACTTAGATGAGCTTGCAAAGTCTCTCGACGGATACTTCCCTACAAGAGAGTCATATCCAGCATGGGTGAGACAGCCATTCACGTTGAGTGTTGAGACAACAGATGTCAATGATGAATACCTCGATGAAATCATTGAAATTCAGCAGAGCCAGGTTCAACAGCAACTCTTCAGAACAACAACGTTTTGGTGTCAACAATTGGTAACGTACCCTGTTATTGCTAAGAAAGCTCTGGAAATTTTCATACCGTTTGTTACAATGTATCTTTGCGAGCAATCCTTTTCGAGGATGCTGGACATAAAAACAAAGAAAAGGAACAGACTTTGTTGCGAAAATGACATGAGAGTGGCACTTGCCAAGGTAAAGCCGCGCATTTCTGAACTGGTCTCTGAGAGGCAACAGCAGAAGTCACACTGATTTGCAGTAAATTTCATTATTATGTTATTATTATTCGAAATATAGGAGAACTTTTTTGTTTTCAAAATTTATATTATTTTTTCCCTCACTGTATACCTATGTTTTGAATTTGTAAAAATCATATTTTATTTTTCCAATAAAGAATGGTTCGGTGAACATGCATATGAAACTGGTGGGGTTCAGTACCTCCAACAAGTTTAAGAACCACTGCCCTAGAGGAAAGGAGAGACAAGGGAGCTATGATTCAGACGTTCAGATACTTGAAAGGTATTAATGTAGAACAAAATCTTTTTCAGAGAAAGGAAAATGGTAAAACCAGAGGGCATAATTTGAAGCTGAGGGGTGGGAGACTCAAGAATAATGTAAGGAAATTATTCTTTACGGAGAGGGTGGTGGATGCCTGGAATGCGCTCCTGAGAGAGGTGGTGGAGAGGAAAACGGTGACAGAGTTGAAAAAAGCATGGGATGAATAAAGAGGATCTAGAATCAGAAAATAATAGTAAATATTGAAGAACTAAGGCCAGCACTGGGCAGACTTGCACGGTCTGTGTCTGTATATGGCCATTTGGTTGAGGATGGGCTGGGGAGGGCTTCAATGGCTGGGAGGGTGTAGATGGGCTGGAGTGAGCTTTGATGGAGACTTCAGTAGTTGGAACCTAAGCACAGTACCGGGCAGAGCTTTGAATCCTTGCCCAGAAATAGTTAAGAAGAAGAAAAAAAAAAATTAAACTGAATCAGGTTGGGCAGACTGGATGGACCATTCGGGTCTTTATCTGCCGTCATCTACTATGTTACTATGTATATAGCCAGAGATAAAGGTTGTTTTAATTTATAAGTTGGTCATTTTCCAAAATTATGCCTGTTTTGAGAAAGCTACACTGGCTGCCTGTGTGTTTTCATATTCAGTACAAAATTATGACACTTCATCAGAGTGTATACAAAGTTAACATGGCATGTTTATGTTTATTAAAATTTTATATCCCACAGAAGCATACAACAGTTCTCACCAGCTAACAATAAAAACATGTATTCAGTAAAGAAAAACTCCATAACATATAGGAAAGACCTATATAATCATACAAAGGAAAAACAAAAATGGAGCCTGTATATCTTCTGTAAACATTCTACATTGAATATATCTTAATAAATATGATCATTTTGAGGAATGTACAACACTGAAAAAAATAGGTCTTTAGTAAATTCTTGAAGGCTTTAAAATTCATTTCAAGACAAACATTATTAGGAAGTTTATTCCAAGAACTTGGTGCTAAATAGAATAAAGCTTCACGTCTAGTGAATTCCCAGTTTGTTCTTTTAAGTGATGGCAAAACTAATCCATTGTCTTGTAAAGACCTAAGTGCTTGAGATGGAACAAATGGCATAAGTAATGAATTTAGATAGCTAGGTTTTAATGTGTGAAATGCTTTGTGTCAACATCAAAATTTTGAATTGAATACGATACGATATGAGATCGGTAATCAATGATATTGCAAAGAGAGTGTTGGGGTTTTTTCCATGAAATTTTATTGAAAATTTTTGACAAAATCTAAAAGAAAAAACTCAAGGCAAGAAAAACTGTTACATTATAGTTGATGGAGATATATGGAACATAGAAGTAATGTCATACATATCATAAGCTGAACTCTTCTATCCATTTAATACAAACATTATAAATGTACAGTAAAAGGGGAAAGAGAAAAAGAAAGAAAGAAATCCTCCAATGTTGTTACATGATCTAATTTACTTTTATGTCCTAACTTTATAACCATGTTTAATGTTTGAAGCTGCTGAAGGTCAGCAGAAGAAATTTTAGCATAGATAACATTGCAGTAGTTGATCATGGAAGTAAAAAATGCATGGATCAAAATATGAAAGTTCTTATTATGAAAAAGATGTCTTACCGCTCTTAATGACCTCAGAGAATAAAAACATTTCCTTGTGGCGGAGACTACTGTAGTGGGATTCAAACACAGGTTGGATGCACACCTTCTTGCATATCATATTGACGGATACGGTAAAGTCGGGTCTCCAGAAAGGAGTACTTAAATGGGCCGCCGCGTGTGCGGAGAACCGGACTAGATGGACCTCGGTCTGATCCGGTGAAGGCATTTCTTACATGATCAGTAATAGTTAATTACCAATCAACAATGATACCAAGATATTTAAACTTCTTGACCAAAGAAATGTCTGAATTATTGATGGTTAACTTTAAATCCGGTGCTGGAGTGTATCCAGTAAACCAGCAGGAGTGACTTTTCTTAAGATTCACTGCAATTCTATTTTTATTCAGCCAAGAAACTATTATTAAAAGACCATACTGAAACTTTTCAAGAGATAAGTTAATGGGATCAATTCTTGAACCAGGTAGAATATTGTCTGAATAACAATATCATAATCCCAAGTTCTTCTACTAATAATATACGTAATGGGGCCAAAAAAAGATTGAATAAAATAGGAGATAACGTAGAACCACAAGGTAACTGAAAATGGGCAGTAACAACTGAATAAGTTCTATCCTTGAGAAATTATTTAAGGGAAAGGGAATGGGGACTTGTACCAAGACCGAACCAATACTTAATTCAATCAATCTGTTCAATAATAAATCATGGTCTACAAGATCAAATGCCGATTTGAGATCCAAGGAAACTGCAAGAGCAAAGTGACCGTACAATTTCCAAAACATCATTAATAAATCAACAAAGAATTGTCTCTACTATGATTTTTTCTAAAATTTGCTTGTTTAGGATGCAGTGCATTTGTTTTTTCAACAAAAGTTGTAAGCTGACCCAGAACCACTCGTTCTGTGATTTTACTAAAGATATTAGAGACTAGTTTGAAGACTGAGCTGGGGATGTGCTTATCAGTTGAGAAGTCTATGCTAATGCACTATAATGAGACAAGGCAAAGGACTTTTCCATAGCTGGCCCTGCACTGTGGCACAAACAGTAAAATTATGTTCATTTGTACAGTATGGTAGAGCATTTTAAGAGCTAGTCCCAAAGAGATGCTGAGTGAGGACCTGCTGAGGGGAAGAAAACTTCATTGGCGTATCTAACCTGCTGGCATTCAGACTTGGGAAAAGGTATTGGGTTTCAGTGGGTAATTTCATTGTTTTTTTGTTTGTTAAAAATGCACTTATTTGACAAATGAATTTTAGGCAGTTTGATGCAGTTGTATATAAGGGAAGAGCGGTTTTATTTTTGTGATACGTAATAGCAACATCTGTCGGTTTGTTTTTTATGTATGTTTATTTATTGTATATGTTTTAAGATTAGAACCTGCTTAGTTTTTGGATGGATATAAATAAAATAATATCATCAATAAAAGTGCAGATCATCATCTGAAAATACCAGTTCATCATCTGAAAATACCAGTTCAGTCTATTTCTATAATGGCTCACCTTGTAAAGTCTGTCATCTCCATCATGATCATGCACATTTGTTTTGCCAGAACAATAATGTCATTACCACTGTCATCCCATTTTGACACTTCAGCGTCCAATTTACTCTTTTCTTCCTGGAAACTGGCAACTTGTTCAGCAATTTTAGCTTTCTGTTCCTGCGGAAGCTGAGCCATGATAGCCTAAAATCATTTTTAAAAGAGAAATTTAACATCTTTCAATTTGGTTAAAGCTTAAAACAAGCAGTACAGTATCAGCAGATAAAACATGTTAGTTTTAACTATTTACACTACAAAAACTATTTTCTCCCTACACTGTCTATAAAAGTGTCTCACTGTATAGATTGGGAAATGGTCCACAGTGGATTATGAACGATTAATAACTGAAATCAATCAAAAAATTTGTGAAGGAGTGAATTCAATATCAAAGCCCCCCCCCAAAAGGAGAGATTTTCCCCAGTGGCATTTTTAGGTGCCACGCTGAAATCAACAAAAGCCATTAGACCACCATTTACATCCTTTTACACTGCGTGCCATAAACAAACAATATTATATTGGTTAAACATGCTGTAGGTGAATAAACAAACTATGCTCATATATAGTGAGGCTATCCATTAGAAAGTTTTAACTATGACAGAAGGGCTCCAAGTGTTGGCTTTGAGAAGGAAAGATTAGGTTCTTACCTTGCTAATCCTCTTTCTTGTAAAAAGGAATGGTAGTTTTGACCAGGTTATACCCTAAACAGTTGCGAGGGTTGTAGAGAGCCCACTGTTAGTTTTCATGCTCCACCTCCTATTACTCTGGGATGGGCTCCACCCCCCCCTTCAGTTGATACCAAAGCTTCTAGTGAATCCTAGAGTGCAAACATAAGAGGGGTGTGGGGAAACTCCCCACAATTATACAAGTCTGTTCTGCTCTAAATGCAAACATTAAAGAACAATGTTAGTTAACCACAACTAAATGAAACAAGATGGTAATAAAATGAGCTACCTACCATCTGTATGCCATCTGCATCAATAGTTCTGTAGCTGTTATAAGTGAGTTCTTCTTAATTTCTGACCGGGCAGGCAATAAAAACAAGACATCCGACTAAACAGGCATATCTGAAACAGAAAGCAGGCCACTATACATCTGACAGAGTGGCAGTCAAGACTAACACTCCTGTTTTAGCAACGTTAGGAACCTAATCTTTCCTTCTTGTGCAACAGGACTGATAGTCTTGACCATCGGGATGCATCAGAGCAGTCCCTGGTTCCTAGGGAGGAACACTTGAGCCCGCTGCCAATACTGAGGACACAAAAGTGGTGTCCAGCCTGGCTGCTACATTCACCCTGTAAAACTTAGTGAACTTGTGAAGATTGCAGAGACTGCTCTAGACTCTGTCCAATAGGACAGGACACTGTGAGTAGAGTGTGCCTTCACTACCACTGGAGACTGCTTTTCACTTCCAATATAAGAGGAAGATTTGGCCATTCTGATCTACCTGGATATGGTTGCTTTCGATGCCAGTCTCCCTTGATGTGCTGCATTCATAAGCATAAAGAGGTGATCAGATAGCCGGAACTCATTGGTTACCTCCAAGTAACAAATCAAATTCATCGCACATCCAGAACTTTCAACATACTATCTGCTTTCTTCATTCCTGTACGTGTGAAGGCTGCGAGTCGCATCTCCTGATTCACGTGAAAACTGGACATGAGTTTTGTAAGGAAGGGACCCTGTTTGAATCGAGATGCCAAGAATGGGTTCCCTGCAGGAAAGTGCTTGTAGCACAGCCATTGTCTTAATCATCAGATCTTTCAGGGATGCCTCCTCCAAAGGCTCATATGGGGTTTTTGCAAGTGCCTGCAGGACCAGATTAAGGTTCCAAGATGGAAAAGGTTGTAACACTGAAGGGTGAAGATGTCAGGCTCCCTTCAAAAATCTAGAAACATCCGAATGGGACGCCAATGAGCACTTGATTACCTGTACTCTGAAGCAGGAAAGTCCAGCTATCTATACCTTGAGAGCACCAACCACCAGACCCTTCTTCAGACCTTCCTGCACAACCACTTCCAGGCTTTTGTGTAGGCCGCCAACATAGACTGCTTCTTAGACTTCGGGAGTAGGACAATGACTTCAGATGAACAGCCTTTATGCCCTAAAGCTTCGCTCAAGAGCCATGTCTTAAGACCAAAGCGCTCTAGATCCTCTAGGGTGATTGGACCCCGATAGAAGATTAGGATGACATGGAAGCCGGAGAGCCTTGTCCCTTTGCAGACGTACCAAGTCTATGTACCACAGCCACACTGACTAATTTAGAGCTACCAGAACCACTTGACCTGGGTGTGTTCTGACCTGCCAAAGTACTCTGTATATCACTGGCTATTGTGGGGGGGGGGGGGGAGGACACATACAGGAGCTCCTCTGCAGGTCAGGCTTGGACAACAGAATCCAGTCCAATGATTCCGGATTGTACCTTTGGCTGAAGAAATGAGGTACCTTCGGCTGAAGAAATGAGGTACCTTCTGAAACTCAGCATCCATTGGGTAGAACTTAGCCATGGACTTACTTACCCCTAAGGGTCCCTCAGGAACATTCCAGTGATCTGTTAACATAGTAACATACATATGTGTGTGTGCTTGAGTCCAGGTGCAGGGCAGGAGAAGCGCAGGAGAGTCGGAGGAGGCAGTACAAGGGGGCGGAGAGGAGCGGAGAAGGCAGGAGAAGCGGCAAAGGGAGCGGACAGAGGCGGGTGGTAGCTCCGCCCACCCCCCGACGTCACAGCCGAGATCCCCCATAAAAGGGGGCGAGCAGGCAGAGGGTCCAATCGCTGAACCAGCCTTTTGGACACAAGCACGTGGGGAGCTGAGAGCGGAGAGGATCGGAGGTGCTGTGTGTGTGTGCTTGAGTCCAGGTTCAGGGCAGGAGAAGCGCAGGAGAGTCGGAGGAGGCAGTACAAGGGGGCGGAGAGGAGCGGAGAAGGCAGGAGAAGCAGCAAAGGGAGCGGACAGAGGCGGGTGGTAGCTCCGCCCACCCCCCGACGTCACAGCTGAGATCCCCCATAAAGGGGGCATGCCAATGGCGCGCAGCCGTTCGGCGCGCAGCGAAGGCGAGCGGCAAAGGCGCTCGCCTTAGCGAGAGCGCCTTTGCGAAGGGCCTCGGGAAGAGCCTCTAGGAGGGGCTCCAGAAAACTGCCAACGTAGGATCCGAGTTCACAACAAGGCAGAGTACTATCACCTTCACTGATAACTAGCTAATTAACCTTTAACCCAGCTTTTAAGCTTTCCCAGCCCCTCTATAACCTTCTATCACTAACTTTCTCAAACTTGCTGCTAATTTCTAATTTCTTCTTACCAGCAGTCACCCTATCCTCAAACTTGCAACCCAAATAAATTGGTAGACCTTCCTAGCCAACTAACAAACAGGCAGTATAAACTAACAATTAGCTGATACCCTTCATCCTTCAACTGTCTGACAACTAACGAATACCTGATTAAATAACTTACAACTATTTTATTATAAAAAAAAAAAAAAAATGGCAGGTAGAACCAGAAGCAACAAGACTACAATCAAGGCAGGTGGTCCAGTCACCAAAGGGATCGAGGGGGTGGCCACGGAAACAGAGGGAGAGCTGAGACAGAGCACAGAGGTATCTGTACAGACCGAGGCCATCCCCACAAAAATGGCTACAGTTTCTACGCAGACAGAAACGACGGATCAACTAGAGAACAGCCTTTTACAAGAACTGAATAGTCTGAGAGAGGAGGTCATGCGCTTAAGAAGTATCCGGGACGACGAGGCCTACATCGATGAAGTTATCCAGGAACTGTCCCAGATCACCGTACAGGAACCTGGCAGGACCATCCTCGGGACGCCCAAAACCACCAATCCTGCTACATTGGGACCAACAATTGGAATTCAGGAGGAGGCTGATGACGCCGACTCCTGGCAGCTAGTAACCTCCTCCACAGGCAAACACAAAAAACCTTCCTCATATACTGTCTCTTTTTCTCACACACTGGGTAGTTCTACATCAACCCCGCAAATCCCATTGAGGAACAGATTCCAGCTGCTTCAGGGAGGACCTGACAATGAGGAACAGGAAGATATCCAGCAGGAGGTTCCCGTCCCAGAGGAACAGGAAGATATCCAGCAGGAGGTTCCGGTCCCAGAGACATCAGAACGGCCCCCCCCTAAGAAGCGTAGAGTGGTGGTAATTGGGGATTCAATGCTGAGGGGCACGGAGGGCCCGATCTGCAGACCAGATATTCAATCGAGAGAGGTTTGCTGTTTGCCAGGAGCCAGGATCCGGGAAGTAACCACCTGCTTGGACAGACTCATCAAACCCCAAGACCACTTCCCCATGCTTCTTATCCATGTCGGAACCAACGATACCGCCAGGAGCACCCCGGAGAGGATACCTGAGGACTTTGGTGCCCTGGGTGAGAAGCTGAGGAGGTTGGATGCGCAGGTTGTGTTCTCCTCGATCCTTCCAGTAAGGGGCAAGGGAAGAGCCAGAGAGAATCGGATCCAGAAGGCAAACGACTGGCTGCAAGGATGGTGCAAGGAGATGAACTTCGGGTTTCTGAACCACGGAGAGGCACTACAAGGACTACAGGGACCAGACGGGTTGCACCTGTCCAGCAGAGGGAAGAACGTCTTTGGACACCGATTAGCCCGCCTACTCCATAGGGCTTTAAACTAGGTAAGTTGGGGGAGGGTACGGGCACTAATAACCTACCTAATGAAAAGCTGCAAATACAATTTAGGATCTGAGGTATATACACATAGCAATCATGGGTATGGGGGGGGGGTGCTCACATTTCCATGTTCGGGGGGGATACGGACATTTTCGAGTCCGGGGTAAGTTCACACTGTGTTTCAGGGTCTAAGGAGAATACACACATTGCAAACAATACCAAAGGAGCCGATGGAGCTCAATCGGGAATATCACTAGATAGCCATAACAAACCTAGGATTTGGAAGGCTATGTACGTCAATGCCCACAGTTTGGGCAACAAGATTCTGGAATTGGAGACGGAAATGAGGGACGCCGACCTAGATGTGGTGGCGATATCCGAAACCTGGCTCACGGACTCCCACAGGTGGGACATGGTCATACCAGGTTACAATTTGTTCCGCCGAGACAGGGAGGGCAAAATGGGAGGAGGGGTAGCACTATATGCCAAAGATGACATCAAAGTTACCAGAATCACAGATGTTAGGTACACAGGGGAATCCCTTTGTGTAAATTTGGCCAGGGGAAAGGACAAATGCCTGTACCTTGGCATAGTATACAGACCTCCAAGGCAACAGGAAGACCTTGATATGGAATTAATCGAGGACATAGAGAATATCACCTTGCGTGGGGACACAGTATTATTGGGTGACTTCAATATGCCTGATGTGAATTGGGACACACTTTCCTCTGCGACCGGCAGCAGCAGAAGGCTATTAAACTCTATAAAGGGAGCAAGACTCAAGCAAATGGTTTTGGAGCCAACTAGGGATTAGGCGATTCTAGACCTAATACTTACCAACGGAGAAAGTGTCACAGAGGTCTCTGTGGGAGACACGCTATCATCCAGTGACCACAACATGGTATGGTTTAACCTCAGAAAAGGTTTCACCAAATCCAACACATTAACTAAGGTCCTCAGCTTCAAGGACACCAACTTCGAGAACATGGGGGAATTCATCCATCAGTCGCTGCAAAACCAAGCAGAGACTGATAATGAAGAGGAATTGTGGTCAACACTGAAAGCTACCGAAGCAACAAACCGATTTATTAAATCTAAGTAAACGAAGAAGAAAAAACAAGCCGCAGTGGTTCTCTACGGAGGTCTCCAACCTCATAAAAGAGAAGAAAAGAGCATTCATCTCCTTCAAACATTCAGGGAAGCAGGGCTCCAGGGAAGACTATCTGGCCAAGTCAAGAGCCGTCAAAACGGCAGTCAGAGAGGCCAAATTGCAGATGGAGGAGAATCTAGTAAAGAACATCAAAAAGGGCGATAAAGCATTCTTTAAGTATATTAGTGATAGAAACAGGAACACAGGAGGGATAGTACACCTTAGGAAACCGGACGGGAACTATGTAGAATCGGACTCCGAGAAGGCTAAATTGTTAAATGAATACTTTTGCTCAGTCTTCACCCGTGAGGCGCAGGGATCCGGCCCTCAGCTACCAACAGGGGATAGCTCGATAGACCCGTTTTGCAGCTTCGAGTTTACGCCCAGTAGTGTCTACAGTGAACTATCCAAACTCAAGGTTCACAAAGCTATGGGGCCAGACAACATACACCCCAGAGTACTCAGGGAGTTAAGAGACACCTTGGCGAAACCACTATCAACACTCTTCAATCTCTCCCTTAGCAAAGGAAAAGTCCCGCTAGACTGGAAAACGGCTAATGTCATTCCACTCCACAAAAAAGGAAGCAGGATGGAAGCTACGAACTACAGACCAGTGAGTCTCACATCAATAGTGAGCAAACTAATGGAAACTCTAATCAAACACCAATTGGATACGGTCCTGAACGAGGGGAATCTGCGAGATCCCCGTCAACATGGGTTCACAAAGGGGAGGTCTTGTCAATCCAACCTGATCAGCTTCTTTGACTGGGTGACGAGGAAGCTGGATATTGGGGAGTCCCTGGACGTCGTGCACTTAGATTTCAGCAAAGCATTCGATAGCGTACTACACCGCAGGTTGTTGAGCAAGATGAGCTCTATAGGTTTGGGTGATACCTTGACTACATGGGTGGGGGACTGGCTAGGAGGTAGACTTCAGAGGGTGGTGGTGAATGGCTCCCCCTCCGAAACGACAGAGGTGATAAGTGGAGTGCCGCAGGGCTCGGTCTTGGGCCCAATTTTATTCAACATCTTCATAAGGGACTTGGCTGAGGGGCTTCAGGGTAAATTAACGTTATTCGCCGATGACGCCAAATTATGCAATATAATGGACAAGAACACAACAGGACCTGACAACAAATCTAAGACCGATAGTATGGCACACGACCTCCTCCTACTGGAGAATTGGTCCAGGACCTGGCAACTAAACTTCAATGCCAAAAAATGCAAGGTCATGCACCTTGGCAACAAAAATCCATGTAAGACTTACACTCTTAATGGTGAGATCCTAGAGAGAACTGTAGCAGAACGAGACTTAGGGGTAATAATCAGTGAGGACATGAAGACTGTTACTCAGGTGGAGAAAGCTTCATCTAAAGCCAGACAAATCATAGGTTGCATACGCAGGAGTTTCGTTAGCCGTAAACCCGAAGTCATAATGCCATTGTATAGGTCCATGGTGAGACCCCATCTGGAGTACTGTGTACAATTCTGGAGACCACATTACCGCAAAGATGTGCTGAGACTTGAATCGGTCCAGCGAATGGCCACACGGATGGTCACAGGGCTCAGGGATCTCCCGTATGAGGAACGGCTGAATAAATTGCAGCTCTACTCCCTGGAGGAACGCAGGGAGAGGGGGGACATGATCGAAACATTCAAATACCTCACGCGCCGTATCGAGGTGGGGGAGGATATCTTTTTCTTCAAGGAACTCACGTCAACACGAGGGCATCCATGGAAAATCAGGGGAGGGACATTGCATGGCGACACCAGGAAATACTTCTTCACCGAGAGGGTGGTGGATCAATGGAATGGTCTTCTGATACAGGTAATTGAGGCCAGCAGTGTGCCTGATTATAAAGCTAAATGGGATCGAATGGTGGGTTCTCTTCGCAAAGGGAGGTAGGGGAGGGTCATTGGTGTGGGCAGACTTGATGGGCCTTGGCCCTTATCTGCCGTCACTTTCTATGTTTCTATGTTTCTAGTAACATAGTAAATGACGGCAGATAAAGACCCGAATGGTCCATCCAGTCTGTCCAACCTGATTCAATTTAAATTTTTTAATTTTTTCTTCTTAGCTATTTTTGGGCAAGAATTCAATCCTGTACTGTGTTTGGGTTCCAACTGCCGAAATCTCTGTTAAGACTTACTCTAGCCCATCTACACCCTCCCAGCCATTGAAGCCCTCCCCAGCCCATCCTCCACCAAACGGCCATACACAGACACAGACCGTGCAAGTCTGCCCAGTACTGGCCTTAGTTCAATATATAATTTATTTTCTGATTCTAGATCCTTTGTGTTCATCCCACGCTTCTTTGAACTCAGTCACAGTTTCCTCTCCATCACCTCTCTCAGGAGCGCATTCCAGGCATCCACCACCCTCTCCGTAAAGTAGAATCTCCTAACATTGCCTTTGAATCTACCACCCCTCAACCTCAAATTATGTCCTCTGGTTTTACCATTTTCCTTTCTCTGAAAAAGATTTTGTTCTACATTAATACCCTTCAAGTATTTGAACGTCTGAATCATATCTCCCCTGTCTCTCCTCATACGTCTTCTGGCGCAAGCCTCCTATCATTTTCGTCGCCCTCGTCTGGACCGCCTGAAGTCTTCTTACGTCCTTCGCCAGATACGGTCTCCAAAATTGAACACAATACTCCAAGTGGGGCCTTACCAATGACCTGTACAGGGGCATCAACACCTTCTTCCGTCTACTGACTACGCCTCTCTTTATACAGCCCAGCATCCTTCTGGCAGCAGCCACTGCCTTGTCACACTGTTTTTTCACTTTTAGATCTTCGGACACTATCACCCCAAGGTCCCTCTCCCCGTCCGTGCATATCAGCTTCTCTCCTCCCAGCATATACGGTTCCTTCCTATTATTAATCCTCAAATGCATTACTCTGCATTTTTTTGCACTGAATTTTTTGCATTCAGTATGGCAACTAAGCCAGGCATTAGACCATTCCTCTAACTTTTGCAGATCCTTTTTCATATTTTCCACTCCCTCTTCGGTGTCTACTCTGTTACAAATCTTGGTATCATCTGCAAAAAGGCACACTTTTCCTTCTATCCCTTCAGCAATGTCACTCACAAACATACTGAACAGGATTGACCCCAGCACTGATCCCTGAGGGACTCCACTAGTCACCTTTCCTTCCTTCGAGGACTTCCATTAACCACCACCCTCTGGCGTCTGTCCGACAGCCAGTTTCTGACCCAGTTCACCACTTTGGGCCTAACTTCAGCCCTTCAAGTTTGTTCAACAGCCTCCTATGAGGAACTGTATCAAAGGCTTTGCTGAAATCCAAGTAAATTACATCTAGCATATGTCCTCGATCCAGCTCTCTGGTCACCCAATCAAAAAATTCAATCAGGTTCGTTTGGCACGATTTACCTTTTGTAAAGCCATGTTGCCTCGGATCTTGTAACCCATTAACATCTTAGTAATCTCTGGATGCAAGGGAAAACAGGCATTCTGTTCTTTGGTACTGCTAATAAGGAAACACTGAGCTGTGGAGGCTTGAGGCAGCTCCAACTTTAGTTCCTGGAGTCCCTCCACAACAAACCTTGCAAGCCAGAGAGTTTGAATAACCTTTACACCCTCAGATCCTCTCCAAGGTCCAGGACTGCCACCTGATCATAGTTAGACCCTCCCAGCTGGAATCCCCCAGAGCTGAGGACCCTGAATGAGAAAGTAATGGCATGGACTCTGAACCTTAATCCTCTCACCAGAGCTTGGGTCTCCACGAAATCGGCATGGCTCCTTGGGATTTCATACATGGAGGTTTTTAAAATAAAATCAGGAAATCCAAAACTGCCAACTGCAATAGCGATTCTGGTGCCAAAGCAGCCCGTGGAGAAAAAATGTCAACACAAAAAATTAAGGGAAGGGTTTTTGGGAGATAGGAGACCTGATCCCTAACCTCAGAAACCTTAAAAAATAAACTTTTAAGGAACCTTCCCCCCCACATACACTAATTTTCCCCATAGGCTGCAATAGCCTTACTCACTATGCCATGCTGCTATGCTGAAGCTGTATAGGGAAACTTCAGATCAGGTGCGAGAGAAGATTTCTGCCTCAGACAAGACTGGAGTCCAAAAAATGCCTTGTTTCTTCAGACTGCTATCCAGTCCCTAACAAGGAACTGGACCTCAGACCCCCCCCCCCAAAGCCACATGACCTGTGTGTGTGGGAGGAGATAAACGCAGTCGGCCATGATCCTGGATAAACCACCAAGTGATCCACTCATGCTGTGCTTGAGTCCACTACGGACAGAACCTAGGGCGAGCCACTCAAGCCCACTGTGGACGAATCTAGGATACGGATCATGAGCTCTGAGAACTACTGATGCAGACTGGCCACACAGGAATCATGCGAAGCATGTGCCTGTGGGCCTCAGATCTGAGCCCCGAGAGTATGTATCTTCTCAAAGCCAGAGATGCCCCAGGGTGACTGGTATCCTCTGGAGCACCGAAAGCACAGTTACTTACCGTAACAGGTGTTATCCAGGGACAGCAGGCAGATATTCTTGACTGATGGGTGACGGCACCGACGGAGCCCCGGTACGGACAATTTTAGAGTGATTGCACTCTAAGAACTTTAGAAAGTTCTATCTCGGCCGCACCGCGCACGCGCGAGTGCCTTCCCGCCCGACAGAGGCGCGCGGTCCCTCAGTTAGTATAAGCCAGCTAAGAAGCCAACCCGGGGAGGTGGGTGGGACGCAAGAATATCTGCCTGCTGTCCCTGGATAACACCTGTTACGGTAAGTAACTGTGCTTTATCCCAGGACAAGCAGGCAGCATATTCTTGACTGATGGGTGACCTCCAAGCTAACAAAAAGAGGGATGGAGGGAAGGTTGGCCATTAGGAAAACAAATTTTGCAAAACAGATTGGCCGAAGTGTCCATCCCGTCTGGAGAAAGCATCCAGACAATAATGAGATGTAAAAGTGTGAACTGAGGACCAAGTAGCAGCCTTGCAGATTTCCTCAATAGGAGTGGAACGGAGGAAAGCTACAGATGCTGCCATAGCTCTGACTCTATGGGCCGTGACAGAACCTTCCAGTGTCAGTCCGGTCTGAGCATAACAGAATGAAATGCACGCTGCCAGCCAATTAGACAACGTACGTTTAGAAACAGGACGTCCCAATTTATTCGGATCAAAGGACAGAAAAAGTTGAGGAACTGATCTGTGGGGTTTCGTACGCTCTAGATAGTAAGCTAGAGCCCGTTTACAATCCAAAGTATGCAGAGCTTGTTCCCCAGAATGAGAATGAGGTTTTGGAAAGAAAACCGGTAGAACAATGGATTGGTTGAGATGGAATTCAGAGACAACCTTAGGGAGAAACTTTGGATGTGTACGCAAAACCACCTTGTCATGGTGAAAAACCGTAAAAGGTGGATCTGCGACAAGTGCATGAAGCTCACTGACCCTCCTGGCAGAGGTAAGAGCAATAAGGAAAAGCACTTTCCAAGTGAGAAACTTGAAAGGAGATGTAGCCAATGGTTCAAATGGAGGCTTCATTAAGGCGGAAAGAACCACATTGAGATCCCAGATAACAGGAGGGGCTTTAAGAGGTGGTTTCACATTGAAAAGCCCTCGCATGAACCTGGATACCAGGGGATGAGCCGAGAGAAGTTTTCCATGGACTGGCTCATGAAAAGCTGCAATGGCACTGAGGTGGACTCTGATGGAAGAGGACTTAAGGCCAGAGTCAGACAAAGAGAGCAAATAATCCAACAATGTCTCCACTGCCAGAGAAGTTGGATCAAGATGATGAAGAAGACACCAGGAGGAAAATCTCGTCCACTTCTGATGGTAACATTGCAGAGTGGTTGGTTTCCTGGAGGCATTCAGAATGGAACGAACAGGCTGAGATAAAAGAGTATCATGAGATGTCAGCCCGAGAGATACCAAGCTGTCAGGTGCAGAGACTGGAGGTTGGGATGTAGAAGGGTTTCCTGCTGTTGCGTAAGTAGAGAAGGAAACAGAGGAAGAAGAAAAGGTTCCCTGGAACTGAGTTGAAGTAGAAGGGAGAACCAATGTTGCCTGGGCCACCTCGGAGCAATCAGAATCATTGTGGCTCGTTCCCTCTTGAGCTTGAATAATGTTCTCAACATTAGAGGCAGAGGAGGGAAGGCGTACAGGAACAGATTCGACCAGTCTAGGAGAAAAGCATCCGCTGCCAGACGGTGAGGAGAGTAAAGTCTGGAGCAAAATAGGGGCAGCTGGTGATTGTGAGGAGCTGCAAAGAGGTCTATCTGAGGAGTGCCCCATTGAGTGAAGATAGACTGCAGAGTTACAGGATCGAGTGTCCACTCGTGAGGCTGGAGAATTCTGCTGAGTTTGTCCGCTAAAGAATTCTGTTTTCCCTGAATGTAGATAGCTTTCAGGAAGAGATGGTGATCTATGGCCCAATTCCAGATCTTTTGGGCTTCTTGGCATAACAGGCGAGAGCCCGTCCCACCCTGTTTGTTGATGTAGTACATCGCAACCTGATTGTCTGTGCACAACAGAAGAACCTGAGGAAAGAGAAGATGTTGGAAGGCCTTGAGAGCATAAAACATCGCTCTGAGTTCCAGGAAATTGATTTGATGCTTCTTTTCCTGGGCCGTCCAAAGACCCTGAGTCTGGAACTCGTTCAAGTGGGCTCCCCATGCATAAAGAGAGGCGTCGGTGGTGATGACTAGTTGATGAGGAGGTTGATGGAATAGAAGACCTCTGGATAGATTTGAGGATACCAACCACCATTGAAGAGACTGACGAAGAGATGATGTCACAGATATGTGTCGTGAGCAAGGATCCGTCGCTTGGGACCACTGAGTAGCAAGGGTCCATTGAGGAGTGCGCAGGTGAAGACGTGCGAGGGGCGTGACATGAACTGTAGATGCCATGTGCCCCAAGAGTACCATCATTTGCCTGGCTGAGATGGAAGGTAGTGAAAGCACCTGCTGACATAGAGACTGAAGGGTCTGAAGACGATTGGATGGTAGGAAAGCTCTCATGAGGAGTGTGTCCAGGATCGCTCCAATGAATTGAAGTCTCTGAGTGGGGATGAGATGAGATTTGGGTAGATTGATCTCGAACCCCAGAATTCGTAGAAACAAGATGGTTTGGTTGGTGGCCAGTAGAACTGCTTGAGCGGATGTGGCCTTGATTAACCAGTCGTCCAGATAAGGAAAGACCTGGAGGTGGTGAGAGCGTAGAAATGCCGCTACCACAATGAGACACTTGGTGAAGACCCTTGGAGAGGAGGCAAGGCCGAAGGGCAGCACCTTGTATTGGTAATGACAATGATTGATCATGAAACGGAGATACTGTCTTGAGGTTACATGGATCGGTATGTGAGTGTATGCTTCTTTGAGATCGAGGGAGCATAGCCAGTCGTCTTGGTTGAGAAGAGGATATAGAATAGCTAAGGAAAGCATCTTGAACTTCTCCTTTACCAGATGTTTGTTGAGATCGCGAAGATCTAGAATAGGTCTGAGATCTCCTGTTTACTTGGGGACAAGAAAATAACGGGAGTAGAATCCCTGCCCCTTTTGATCTAGAGGAACTTCCTCTATAGCGTTTAGAAGAAGGAGGGATTGAACTTCCTGAATGAGGAGGGAAGATTGAGGACTGTTCAAAGCAGACTCTTTTGGCAGGCTTTGGGGCGGAAGAGTCTGAAAGTTGAGAGAGTAGCCGTGGTGGATGATGTTGAGGACCCATTGGTCCGAAGTGATAACTTCCCACCGGCTGAGGAACAGAGAAAGTCGACCTCCTATAGGTTGAGGCAGGAGAGCAGGAATCGGAATACTGGCTATACTGCTGAGAATGAAGTCAAAAGGGCTGTGACTTCTGCTGAGGAGGTGGTTTCACAGGTTGCTGCTGTGACTGCTGTCTGGGAGGCTGACGTTGTTGCTGCCTCTGACGCCTGGGTTGCTGAGCATTGGTAGGTAATGGCCGAGCTGCGAAGCGTCGTTGATAGGCCGACTGCTGCCTATATGGTTTAGGCGGAGGAGGCTTCTTTTTGTTTTTAAGCAGGGTATCCCAGCGTGTCTCATGAGCAGAAAGCTTTTGTGTGGTTGAGTCCATGGATTCCCCAAAGAGCTCATCCCCTAGGCAAGGGGCGTTGGCTAACCGATCCTGATGATTAACATCAAGCTCGGATACCCGAAGCCAGGCCAGGCGACGCATAGCCACCGACATTGCTGTCGCTCTGGACGTAAGTTCAAAGGTGTCATATATGGATCGAACCATGAACTTACGTAATTGAAAAAGAGACGACAAGCAGGTATGAAAAGAATGATGCTTGCGTGAAGGAAGGTACTTTTCGAAGGAAGCCATGGAGGTAAGAAGATGCTTCAAATAAAAAGAAAAATGAAAAGCATAATTGCTAGCTCTATTTGCTAACATAGCATTTTGATAGAGCCTCTTACCAAATTTATCCATGGCTCTACCTTCTCTGCCAGGAGGTACTGATGCATATACACTGGCTCCCGAAGATTTTTTAAGGGTGGATTCGACAAATAAGGATTCGTGTGGCAGTTGAGGTTTGTCGAACCCAGGAATGGGAATTACCTTATATAGAGAATCCAGCTTACGTGGGGCCCCTGGGACAGTTAAAGGAGTCTCTAAATTCTTATAGAAAGTCTCCCTCAAGATGTCATGAAGAGGGAGTTTCAAATATTCCTTTGGAGGCTGATCAAAATCAAGAGCATCCAAAAAAGCTTTAGACTTTTTGGATTCAGCCTCCAAAGGAATGGACAAGGAGTCACACATCTCTTTCAAAAAGCAAGAGAAAGAGGAAGTGACATGCTTGGAGGATGGGTCAGGGACAGTAGAGTCCTCCTCCTCCGAGGAACATTCGCCTTCAGAAAGAAAGGGTTCCTCTGAGTCCCCCCACAGATCAGGATCCCTGACATGGGAAGCATGGTCCTGAGACTCCGGGGTCGATGATTGTAGGTGTCGGGTTTTGCGCACCGACTTACCCGACCTCATCGATATCGAGTCAGGCGATGTTATCGGCCGCACCGGTGCCGAAGTTTGTACCGATTGATGGTGAGCTCTCGGCTCCGGTGCAAGAACTGGCATCGATACCGATGATTGAAGCGGTACCGAAATAGTGGAAGCAGGTAACACAGGCTGTTCCACAATCGGTACCGGAAGCTCGGTGCGGACCGGCACCGGAAGGTTCGGAGTCAGGATAGCAGGGAGGAGCTGTTTTAACTGGTCCTTAAGCTGTTCCTGAAGAATGGCCGTGATACGGTCATCAAGGGATGGCACCGGTACCGCCTTTTTCTTCTGCGGTACCTGCGGTGCCGCTCGACGCCCCGGAGATGAGGAGCCCGATGTCGAGGGACTCACCTCTATAGGGGCGGAGCGCTTCCGCTGGCGTCTCACAGTCGGCAGGATTGGACTCACTGCACTCGAGACCGGAGGACGTTCCAGCGGGGAAGGCTTCTTAGCCGGCTTACCTGACTGGTGAGACGTCGGCGCGGAATCACGCGGCGTCGAAGAAGAGGGTGCCGACTGAATCGGTGCCGAAGCTGGAGTCGATGGCACGGGGTCGGACATCTCGGCCCCGAACAATAATCGCTGCTGGATCTGGCGATTTTTCAAAGTCCGTTTTTTGAGAGTGGCACAGCGGGTGCAAGTAGAGGCCTGATGCTCAGGACCCAAACACTGTAAACACCAGTTGTGTGGGTCCGTGAGAGATATAGGCCGAGCACACCGCTGGCACTTTTTAAACCCTGGCTGAGGGGGCATGAACGTAAAAACGGCTTCAGCCAAATCGAAGGCCGAGGCTTCGATGGTGGCAGAAGGCCCCGCCGGGGAAAATCAAATGAAAGAAAAATTGTAGAAAATTTTTTTTTTTTTTTACCAATAAAAGAAAGAAAAGAAATAATACAAATACTCAAAAGTTTACGCGAGCGGGAAGGCAATAGAAAAAAGTTTCAACAGCCGTTGAAAAACGCGTCTTCTTAGCTCCGCGGAAACTAAGAAACTGAGGGACCGCGCGCCTCTGTCGGGCGGGAAGGCACTCGCGCGTGCGCGGTGCGGCCGAGCTAGAACTTTCTAAAGTTCTTAGAGTGCAATCACTCTAAAATTGTCCGTACCGGGGCTCCGTCGGTGCCGTCACCCATCAGTCAAGAATATGCTGCCTGCTTGTCCTGGGATAAAGCCTCTGACCGGATAATTAAAAAACAAAAATAATAAAGATGAAACTCGAGCAGGACAGGCTCCCTACTCCTCGCTTGTAAAGAGTAAGATTGAGGGGAGTGGAGCTCATCCCAGAGTGATGGGAGGAGGAGCATGAACATAAACAGTGGGCTCTCTACAACCCTCACAACTGACGGGGTTTAACAAGATACCAGCCCTGTTACACAAGAATTTGGACTGTTTTCCTTTATTGATAGGCATGTCTAGGGCAAGATGAGGATGAGAAGTTGTGCAATATAGAAGAAAGATTAAGTAAACACAAATGCTGTCCTAGATTATATGTAATCATTTACTTTTACTAGAAAACCTTTAAAAAAAAAAAAAAATGTTGTAAACAATTTTTTAAAGCAGCCTGCCAAAAGTCCAGAACTCAGCAATTCAACTCCTATACAACCTCAGCTACCATGACCCCATTACTCCAGCGCTCTATGCAGTCAAAAAGTGATGCATCTTCAAAGCCCTGGTCATGACACACAAGAGAGATTCTACCAAAAAAAAAAACAGCCTACATAGCATCCAAGCTACGCCTATACACCCCTAATCATCTCCTCCGCTCCAAAGTAGAACAAAGACTTAGCATTCCCGCAGGCAGATCCCTCCGAATGAGTACGGCGTACAAAAGATTCTACAGCCATTTCCTACCTCAGCTATGGAACCAACTACCAACACAGATCAGGTCGTTAAGACTCACTAATGACCTTCCGCAGAGCAGAATCGGGCCATTAAAAACTGCCTCCTCAATATACTTCTCCTAGTACTCTTTGCTATGACCAGTCTGGTCTCTAGAATAAGCTCTTTTATTGCCTACTGTAACCTATTTGTTGTCATGACTAGTCTGTTTTCAAACGATTGTGAATGTCTACTTGTAACCCATTCTGAGCTTCTGGGAGAATGGGATAAAAATCAAAATAAATAAATAATAAACTTTAAACTGTGCCATATTTCAATCAGTGGCGTACCTAGCATATGTATGAACAACACTTCCAATCAGAGACAAATGTGGTCATAAGATGTTGTAGTAATATAAATGTACTGCAGAAGCTCTATGAAACCAGTATCAATTCTTTATCACTCTAAAAGAAGGAAAAACGCCTCAGACAAGGCCCTCCCACCTCCACAAAAGTGGATCTTAAAGGTGGTAAAGCGGTAACCTCATAGGCAAAAACCTTCTTACAAAAGTGAGCAATTGAATCAAAAACTGTGCTTCACAAATAACAATTGAAAGATAGAAGCACAGGTGTGCCGATCAGCTCTAAGATAAGTGGTTTTTTTGCTTCTATCTTTCAATTGTTATTTGTGAAGCACAGTTTTTGATTCAATTGCTCACTTTTGTAAGAAGGTTTTTGCCTGAGGTTACCGCTTTACCACCTTTAAGATCCACTTTTGTGGAGGTGGGAGGGCCTTGTCTGAGGCGTTTTTCCTTCTTTTAGAGTGATAAAGAATTGATACTGGTTTCATAGAGCTTCTGCAGTACATTTATATTACTACAACATCTTATGACCACATTTGTCTCTGATTGGAAGTGTTGTTCATACATACATTGGTTTTCAATATATCTGAGTTGTTCATAGCTAGTACCTAGCATATGTGACACCCGAGGCCCATCATTTTTTGACACCCCCATCTATATTAAAAATATGATTTTTAGTAACAATCTACATATCACACAAGAGTGTACCTAGGAAAAGGCAGCATCTTAAACACTGCAGTGAGCACTAGAGCACCAACACATACATTGTAAAACTAAACAAACCAGATCCTGCACAGTCAATTGATCCTGTACAGTCGATGCTATCAGAAAGCCATGTCCCTTTCATACACACAGACAGATACACCCTGTCCAATATGGAATAATCAAACTAAAAATAGAAATATGTAGACAAAAGTTAAACTGAACTGCCAAGAAACCAGACTCTGCATACAATGCAACACCACAACACCACAAAAACAGTAATACATGTCCTCTAATACTGTGCAAAATATAAAGACAGTAGATGTAAATTTGAAAAAACTGATACATAACAATCACCACTTTACAAATTAACAAATAAAAATAAAACAAATAATGAGAAATAGAAAATACCATTTTATTGGACTAATCCCCGTAAGCTCGGTCCTCATCCCCACAAACCATCCGATTCCATCCACATAAGCCTTGAATTGTTTTATATTGAACTTATTATATTAAAGTATAAAAAGAAACAATATTCTGTACAATTGTCAATTTATAAATCAGCGTCTTCTTCCCACTCTCTCTTCCCCATTTCCCTTCAGCGTCCTCAGTCCACTCTCTCTCCACTTTCTTTCAGCACACACACATAAAAACAAGCAAGCAATTTTATATCATTTTCATTCTATTCATTCATAGAAATTAAAGTCTAAATAATGACAGTCACATAACAAAGCATGATTTTACAAAAATAATTCCCTGCACAGTCAAGCCTGCAATGATTACTAGATGTCTTTCAGCAGCTTCCCTCCCTCCCTCCCCCTTACCTTCGTGGCCAAGTCAAAATGATCTACCAACAATAAAATTTTAAAAATACAAAGCACACTGTACGCAGAGAAAATGTTAATTATCATTTATATTCCACGGGTTTTCAAAGAGGTCAAGGCTCTATGCAATGTCACCTTAGTAACAACTATACAAAAATAGACAAATATACCCCCTCCCTTTTTACTAAACCGCTATAGCGTTTTTTTAGCGCAGGGAGCTGCGCTGAATGCCCCACGCTGCTCTCGACGCTCATAGGCTCCCTGCGCTAAAAACTGCTATTGCAGTTTAGTAAAAGGGGCCCATAGTGCAAAATATAGACAGCATATATAAATTCTCAAAACGGACACATTTTGATCACTAAATTGAAAATAAAATCATTTTTCTTACCTTTGTTTGGTAATTTCATCAATCTCTGGTTGCACTTTATTCTTCTGACTGTGCATCCAATATTTCTTCCCTTCTTTCAGCCTGCAGTATGCTTCCTCTCCTCCAGACATCATTCCCTCCCCCAACTTTTTTTTTGTTTCATCCTGTCCCCTTCTTTCTTTCTCTCTCCATGCCCCCTTTTTCTGTATGTCTGTTTTTCTCTCTCTCTCCGTGCCCCATTTCTTTCTTTCTTTCATCCTGCCCCCTTCTTTCTTTCTCTCCCCATGCCCCATTTTTTTTTCTTTTTCACCCTGCCCCCTTTCTTTCTTTCTGGATCCCTGTCCCCCCCCCCTTTCTTTCTTCTCCCTCCCAATGCCACCGCCATTGGAAAACATACTGCTGCCACCAACATAGGGGAAAGGCTGCCACTGGCCATCGGAAACAGGTCGGCGCCGAATTCGCCCTGCTTCTTTTCCTGCGGGCCGACCAACTCTGGTTGCCCGATGTCAATTCTAACGTCGGAGAGAACGTTCCGGGCCAGCCAGGCAGCGATTGGCTGGCCCAGAACGTCCTCTCCGACGTCAGAATTGACGTCGGACGGCTAGAGTTGGAAGGAAGCTTAAGTTCAAGACAATTTGGAGATTTTACAAAGATTTTCAGAAGAAATCAATGTATCTAGCAACATTCTTCCTGGCTAAAATTTCAGTGGTTACCAACAAATTGCAAGACTTTAAAGGTAACATACAGATATCTTACTTACCCTTGCACTCTGCCCAGCAATTAACTGATCATCCTCTGTCTGAACACTTGTTCTGCTTCTGACATCGAAGTCTTCTGTCTCAAAGTCAGAATCATCCAGCTCTTCTGGAGTCTAAATGGAAAAAAAACACATTTATTTTATGTTTGATAACTGCTCTCAAATATAGCTCTTCTAATACAAGAAATCACCCTTTCCAAAAATAGAACAATTTCTTCAAAAATTCATTCCCATAATGAATTGGCATGTATGATACTACTCCCCCACCTCAATATGCTCTTTCAGGAAAAGGAAGAAAAGGCTTTGGAGATCTTTAAGAAACCCAAATTACATACAAAACAGTTTTGGCTTTCAGATTAAGCTATTCTGGATTAATAGCTGCATATGCTGTCCTGTTAACTTCAAACATAATGGAGAACACTTGCTAATTTACTTCAAATGCATGGTATGAGAAAAGCAATTGAACTGCACATTCCCTCAAAAGGAGCGTAAAGCTTCAGCAAGAGATGCTAATCTGTGACAGTGGCTCTTTCAAACTGCAAGTTCCTTTCTCTTATTTTTCATGTGCCCTTGGGGAGCTCTTTTTACAATTCTTACTACACTGGCAAGTTGTCAGGTGCATTTGCACAGTGTTCCAGGTATCGTTATTTCCCTTTATTCTTCTGAAGCAAAGAACTTCCAAGGCACTTGTTTCAAAAGTAGACTAGCAAACATCTAAGCAAGATCTTAATTTACTAAGTAATAAGGACCATCCTAACATAAGGAGGTAACTGGCACCCAGAGCTATTGCCCCACTAAGGAATTAAGATGTGTCATGACAAGCCACATCAAATGTGCCAATGCAGGCAGAATTAACAGTCTGGGCTTTTCTCTTTCTGTCTGGTAGCCGAGTTTGGCTTTTGGACACTAATCCACCTGCAGAGTAAGGCACAGTAAGATACCACCTGTTCATGATGTTAGAATAATGTAAAGTTCACCTGGAGGCACAAGGGACTGGTCCTAAAAATAAATGGGTTCTTGTGATAGGATGGAAGCAGAGATACAGGACTAAAGTAGTATTTAAAAATATTAAAAAATAAAATCTGATTGAGTCACCTAATTTAACAAGCTCTCTTTTATGAGAGCATAAACACTAATATTAATTAAAAACACAGGTCTTGGATGAACCTGGAGTTTGAGGCTCTGCTCTTTCTGTAAGTGCATGAGGACTACCTTTTCCAGTAGCCCAATCTCTGGCCATAGTTGAACAACAGCATCTAGCCCTGCACTTCCAGGTTCACACCTTCAGCTGAAGAACAGAGTGTCACCTTTTTGATCTTTGAGATTGAACAACGAACGATCCCATCGTCTCATAATGACCTGGAACGCTTTCAGGGACAATACACAAGGAAGTCAGAACGGACAATGAACACTCCACTGAAGATCACTGATATAAAACCAGACACGCTTTCAGGGACAACATAGTAACATAACATAGTAAATGACGGCAGATAAAGACCTGAACGGTCCATCCAGTCTGCCCATTAGTTATACCCATTAAAAATACATGATTAAATTAACTTGTCTCTTCTTTGATATTTCTGGGTCACAGACTGTAAAAATCCACCTGGTATTCTCCTGGGTCTAATGTCTGTCTGCTGAGATAATCTGCTTGAGCATTTTCCAACAGAACTCCTGGTGCCTCCCTGCCTGTTGACAAAGGCCACTGCAGTGGCATTGTCAGAGAAGATCAACTGCTTTGCCCTCAAGCAAAGTCTTGAACTGTGCAACAAATGAGCCCCCCAGCCGAACAAGCTGGCATCCGTTGTTAGGATGACTCAATTAAGGCGGGATTCCCTTCATTAGAGACTGTGGGCGTATGCTGCTTCTGGCTGCCACTGTCCAAAGAAGTGTAATTTGCATGAAGTCTCTCAAGACGAATGGAGGGGGTGCATAAGAACATAAGAAATTCCGCTGCTGGGTCAGACCAATGGTCCATCATGCCCAGCAGTCCACTCACCTGGCGGCCCTTTTGGTCAAAGACAGCGCCCTAACAGACTAGCCCTACCAGCATACATCCTTGTTCAGTAGGAACTTGTCTAACTTTGTCTTGAATCCCTGGAGGATGTTTTCCCCTATGATAGCCTCTGGGAGGGCGTTCCATTTTTCCACCACTCTCTGGGTGAAGAAGAACTTCCTTACGTTTGTACGGAATCTATCCCCTTTCAACTTTAGAGAGAGTGCCATCTCGTTCTCTCTACCTTGGAGAGGGTAAACAACCTGTCCTTATCCACTAAGTCTATCCCTTTCAGTACCTTGAATGTTTCGATCATGTACCCTCTCAATCTCCTCTGTTCGAGAGAGAAGAGGCCCAGAGAGGGTTCAGAGGAGAGCGACACGTCTGATAAAAGGGATGGAAAACCTTTCAAAAGCTGAGAGATTAGAGAAACTGGGTCTCTTTTCCCTGGAGAAGAGGAGACTTAGAGGGGATATGATAGAAACTTACAAGATCATGAAGGGCATAGAGAGAGTAGAGAGGGACAGATTCTTCAAACTTTCAAATAATAAAAGAACAAGAGGGCATTCAGAAAAGTTGAAAGGGGACAGATTCAAAACGAATGCTAGGAAGTTCTTCTTTACCCAACGTGTGGTGGACACCTGGAATGCGCTTCCAGAGAACGTGATAGGGCAGAGTACGGTACTGGGGTTCAAGAAAGGATTGGACAATTTCCTGCTGGAAAAGGGGATAGAGGGGTATAGATAATAATAATAATAATAATTTCATTTTTATATACCGCCAAAGCCATAGTAGTTCAAGGCAGTTTACAACAAGAAGAGCTGGACAGTCAGCGAATGCAAATAACAATGGAGATTTTGGATACAGCAAGAAGAAAAAAAATAACTGAGGAATTTTGTTACATAAATACACAATGTGGGGAAACAAGAAGATGTGAAAAGGGGTACAGTAGAGTGTTTAAGGGTTCTTGGTTACAAATCGGTTGAACAGGTTTGTTTTAATTAGTTTTCTGAAGTTAAGGTAGGATGAGGAGAGTTTGATGAAGTTGCCTAGCCAGTTGTTTTGTTGACTTGCTTGGAAGGCTATAGGATTACTGCACAGGTCCTGGACCTGTTGGGCCGCCGCGTGAGTGGACTGCTGGGTACAATGGACCTCAGGTCTGACCCAGCAGAGGCATTGCTTATGTTCAGTTTCTCTAATCTTTCGCTGTACGGCAGTTCCTCCAACCCCCTAACCATCTTAGTCGCTCTTCTCTGGACCCTTTTGAGGAGTACCATGTCCTTCTTCATGTACGGTGACCAGTGCTAGACGCAGTACTCCAGGTGAGGGCGACCATGGTCCGGTACAGCGGCATGATAACCCCTTCTTTATCATTTCTAGCATTCTGTTCGCCCTATTTGCCGCCGCCACACATCGACTTGTTGATCAGAACTCCCAAGTCCCTTTCCTGGGAGGTCTCTCCAAGTACCACCCCAGACATCCTGTACTCGTGCTTGAGATTTTTGATACCGACATGCATCACTTTACACTTATTCACGTTGAACCTCATCTGCCATGTCGATGCCCATTCCTCGAGCGTGATTATGTCACGTTGTAGATCTTCGCAATCCCTCTGCGTCTTCACTACTCTGAATAACTTCATGTTGTCTGCAAATTTAATCACTTCGCTTGTCATACCTATGTCCAGATCGTTTATAAAGATGTTGAAGAGTACAGGTCCAAGCGCCGAGCCTTGCGGCACCCCACTGGTGACACTCTTCCAGTCCGAGTATTGCCCATTTACCTCCACTCTGTTTCCTATGCTCCAGCCATGTTTCTCCCTCGATTCCATGGCTCGCAATTTTCCGAAGTAGTCGCTCATGCAGAACCTTGTCAAATGCCTTCTGAAAGTCCAGATATACAATGTTGACTGGATCGCCCTTGTCTATCTGCTTGTTTACTCCCTCGAAAAAGTGCAGCAAGTTTGTCAGACAAGATCTGCTTTTGCTGAAACCGTGCTGGCTGGTCCTCATCAGACTGTGTCCGTTGAGGTGATCAATGTTGTGGTCCTTTATCAGTGCCTCTACCATCTTTCCTGGTACCGAGGTCAGACTCACCGGTCTATAGTTTCTCGGGTCTCCTCTCAAACCTTTTTTGAAGATTGGTGTAACATTCTATTCCTCCGGAATCTTTCCTGTTTTGATTGACAGATTAACTATTAGTTGAAGCAGTTCAGTTATGGTCCCTTTCAGTTCCTTGATGACCCTCGGGTGGATGCCATCCAGTCACGGGGATTTATCGCTATTAAGTCTGTCAATCTGCCTGCATACCTCTTCTAGACTGACCATAGACCCTGTTAGTTTCCCCGTTTTTGCTTCCAGCATATAGCCTGATGGGTATGCTGCGTATGTCCTCTTTGGTAAATACAGACGCAAAAAATGTGTTCAGTCTGTCAGCGATTGCTTTGTCCTCCTTTAGTGATCCCTTTATTCCTTGGTCATCCAATGGTCCCACCGCTTTCTTCGCAGGTAGTTTCCCCTTAATATATCGAAAGAACGGCTTGAAGTTTTCGCCTCCTTGGCTATTTTTTCCTCATAGTCTTTTTTTGCCACTTTTACCACCTTCCGGCACCTGTGTTGATGTTGTTTGTGCTTATTCCAGTTTTCATCTGTTTTTGACCTTTTCCATTCCTTAAACGAAGATTTTTTTGTCTCTTATTACTTCCTTAACCTCTACAGTGAGCCATGCCGGTTCTTTATTCTTTTTCCTCTTTGATCCCTTATTGATACGTGGAATATATAGATTATGCGCCTTCACCCAGGGAGTCACCTCTATCGTGTCTGCCACTGACCCAAGGACTTGAAGGTAATGCCACACAGTAGGTGCAGGTTTCTCCAACTGGTCTGTTTGCGTGCTGCTGGACGAAATTCTCAACTTTCTGCTGTGTTGAGCAAGACTCCCAGATATTCTAGGGACTGTAAGAACTAGGTGGCTTTTTCAAAATTTCACAATCCATCCCAGGCTCTAACATCTCCACAACTGCTGCTACCACCTTTTCTCATTCTGTGCAGGCCAGTGCTCTGAAGGGTTAATCATCTAAGTACGGTTGCACCTGCCTATCCACTCTGCAGAGATGAGCAGCCAACACCACCATAACCTTGGTAAAAAGTTCAGAACACTGCCAGTCCAAATGGAACCACTGAGAATTTTTTTTTTTTATTCTTTATTCATTTTATAATTCACAACAAGTGTACAGTAAATATCAAACAATTAGAATACAATATCACTTGAAAATCTACCATATCATACAACAAAAAGATAAGCCCCACCCCTCCCACATACAACAAAAAATACACCACATGAATATAATATCTTATCATTCATATATATTATTAATAGAAATCCAACCCCCCCCCCCGATCCACTGAGAATTGATAGTGATCCTCCAACACATGGAATTTCAGAAACTTTCTGTATTCTGGGAAGATTGGGATGCGAAGGCAAGCTTCTGTCAAATCTAGGGTGGTCAGAAATTCTCCTGGCTCCACCGCTATGACAACAGACTGAACAGTCTCCATCCAGAACCGAGGAACTCTCAGGGCCGCATTGATGTGACTGAATTAATTCTTTGCTTCGGTCTTTACGGAAGAAGTAAGACATCTACCTGAACCGGAAATGGTTTTCAAGGGTGATGATGCGGAGGAACTGAAAGAAACCTCGGTGAATCTGGAAAATGTACTGAACCAAATTGACAAGTTAAAAAGTGATAAATCGCAAGGACCGGATGGTATACATCCCAGGGTATTAAAAGAACTCAAAAATGAAATTGCTGACCTGCTGTTAGTGATCTGTAACCTGTCGTTAAAATCGTCTGTAGCACTTGACAATTGGAGGGTGGCCAATGTTAACGCCAATTTTTAAAAAGGGCTCCAGGGGAGATCTGGGAAATTACAGATTGGTAAGCCTCAGTTCGGTGCTAGGAAGGGGAGATAGAGGTAGGAGATAGTGCACAGCAATGGGTACGATAGGGAAGAGATAAGAAGAAATGCTTCTTATGGATAGATGGGAATAGAGGAGAAAGAGGGAGGAGATGATACACATGGATAGATGGGAAGGGAAGGCATGGAAAAATAGATTTTGAGAAGAAAGTAGAAAAATGGAAGAAAGTTGAATTTTAAAAGTTAATGCTAAAGATGGATGTATGGCAGAAAGTGAAGGAGAGAAAAACAGTAAATGGATAAGGTGGCCCTGGATATACAGTTAAGAGCACAGACAGAAGGAAGTGCAGCCAGAGACTGGGAAAGATGGTTTGACAATCAAAATCACCAGGCAACAAAGGTAGGGGAAATGATTTTATTTTCAATTTAGTGATTGAATTGTGTCAGTCATGAGAAATTACATCTGCTGTATATATTTTGCACTGTTCAGGAAGAAATGTATTTGTCTATTTCTCTGGGGGTTGTACTGCATGCAGAGTCTTGCATCCTAGGGTTTTGTTTGTATATATTAGTACTTTTAGTTTGTGGTCCTGTATTTGCATAGGGGTTATCTGCATGTGTGACAAAGACCAGGTGTTCTTGTAGGAATGAATGTTGAGAAACATACAGTGTGCTTTGCGTAGTTTAATTTTGTGGTTAACCATTATGTATTGTTAATAAGATTGTATTGTGCGTATATATGAAAAATGAATGGAAAAATGGTATTACAATTAGTACTATTATGGGGGCGGGGTCTGGGGGGTAGAGCTTTCCCCCTCCCCCAAACAAAAAAGAATTCCGCTGCCTATGGATTTAACAAGTGATATTTTTGTGTCACATGATATATGTTATGAGTATTATCTTGGGGGGTGGGGCAGACATTAACCCTTTATTTGGCATTGTTGTTCAGAAGTAACATGTGTCTTCTATGGCTCTTATGGGAGGTCTGCATTTCCAAATGCATGTTACTTGGATGGACCAAATGTATGTATAGGCAACTTAAGGATCTAGTGAGCTCAGTTAATCTTTCTTCAAAGAGAATATTAAGGGAAGATCATCATCTTGAACGTCTCTTTGCTCTGTGTCTGAGGCTACTGTCAAATCCAGAAACACAACCATAATCTCTATGCTATTATCCAAACCCAAAAAATGAATATTTACTCTATGATCTGCTGGATGCTGAATTCACTACTGTCATGATGGGTTTCTGAGCTCAATGGACCAAGAATGGCATGTTTTTTCCTCTCACCAATGCTACTTTTTGTCATCATTTTCAAATATTAGTAGAGAGCATTTTTACCCATTGTGTCCAGTCAATACATCTTTATGTAATTTCCAAATTAAAACTGCTAATTTCAAAAATACTGATCTGTAACAAAGAAAAATCAAATTTGATTTTATAGCAAAGAGTTTGCAGTACCTATTAAGAAAATAGCACTTTTTGCTATCTTCTGTTAGAGAATTATATGTGTTTATTCATTGAAATTTTAACTGCTCAAGAGGCAGGTTCATAAAATATTTTTTTTAAAAAACAAAACCAAGTTTACTGGAGCCCTTAATGCTCAATCTAATATATTTGTAACTTAATTGAAAAAAAAACCACCTCTTAAAAACAGGTATTTATATTTAAATTGGTTAGACCAAAAACAAAGAATACATGAAAAAATAGTTACCCTTATCATCAATACAGCTTTTCTGATATCTCGAATACCATCATACACTAGTCGTGAGGCATCAATAAATTCATTTTCATCCATGGTCTGAGAACTCTCACCACTAAGTGCTTCAACAGCAGCTTCTACTTGCTCAGCAAAACGTGGCATCACTAAAGAAAAAATGCCAAAATTAATTAACTATAGTTATTAATTTTTTGTGTCATTATTTATTTATTTAATATTTGCAAATTTATATCAAGCAATATACACTTGGTTTAGTAAAATGAAATAAATACAAAAATTAACCAAATTATTTCAGAAGATAAATTTACATTCTCCTTAGGCCCCAATTAAAGTAGTTAGGGGGAGCAGCCCAGATATGGGACTTAACATTATCTATATGAAGAAAATCAATAAACAATTCAAATAGGCATTAATGGGTAAGACACCCTTCTATAATTCTTTACCCTTTAAACCCTAGAGATCTTCTTTAGGTCTAGAAAGCTCCTGAGATGGTCTGGAACGAAAAAAGGATATTTTATTCCTAAGTTTTTAATGAGACACTTGCATGGGTATACTAGTTGAAAAACAGCCCCCAAGTCTTTCCTTGTCTCATTACTAGGAAAAGTTTTCTCCTTTCTTGAGAGTTTCTTTATTGACATCGGGAAATATCCATACTCGATGTCCCAGAAAAGGCATCTGTGCATTACAAAAATAAAGCTTCAAAACTACATTATAATCTTGTTGAAAAACAAATGAGATAAGCAATGTGGCTCTCTCTTCAATTATTGATATGGATGTCTCAAGAATTGCTGAAATGTCTCCCAAGTCCATTGCTTGAAATTGATTTTGAGTAAGCACATAAGCACTGCCTCTGCTGAGTCAGACCATAGGTCCATCACGCCCAGCAGTCTGCTCCCGCGGCGGCCCCCCAGGTCAATGACCTGTAGTGATCTATTACTCTACTACTCTATTACTTTACAGCCTTCTATACTGTATAGTAACCCTCTAATTGTACCCATGGATACCCTTTTCCTTCATGAACTCGTCCAATCTCCTTTTGAACCCCAAAGTCGTATTCTGAGTTACCACTGGAATTTCGCTCCCATGCTTTTTAGGACCAGGTAGGTAATAAATTTTATTCAATGGAGGAACAGATTCGGGGGCGAAACCCAGTATTTCATCCAAATATTTTCTAAAAAGTTCGACTGTGGAAATATCTAATGCTTTTGGGAAGTTCAATATTCTTAGGTTTAGTCTTCTGTTATAGTTTTCTAACTGCTCTATCTTTCTGTGAATAACTAACTTATCCTTAATCAAAGTCTCAGTAACAGTTTTTAGAGCAGTTATATCTTGATCTATCATTGTAAACTTTATTTCATTCTCCGTTTTCATATCAGTTAACAGTCTTAGTAAAAGATTCCACCTTGCTTACCAAACTTTTCTTCTGTCGATTTTTATATCGTTCCTTCCATTCTCTGGAGTACTTTCCAGATGTCTAGTAAAATCACCTCCAAAGAGGTTGGGGAAACACCCTCAGCCCCATGATGTAATTCTCTTCCCATGGTACCTCATTGATCTTGCTCCCCTCTGCAGGGAGATCTCCCGCTACCTCTCCAGTGCTGGGTCTTTCCTGTATCAAGAACGTTTCAACTGTGGGTCTGGAGGCGAGAGTGAAACTTCCGGTTCAGACATAGGAGCCCCGTCCCATGGCTCCAAAGTCAGTGAACCTCACCCTCCAGCAATCAAGGGAGCCCTCGGAGCAAAGTCAAGCAAAGCCTGGCGCAAAAGAGTGAAAAAGAGTTCGCCAGCGAGGGTCCCAGGCGAACAGCACCCTTGCACTTTGTATGAGGCATTTTTTCAGAAGTAGCACTGCAAACTGCTTAGCGTTACTCCAGTCCCGCCGCCATCTTGTCATGCCCCCCTAGTTATTAATATTAATACTTTATTCTGAATGGTTGCAAGAGCTGCAGCAGTTAAAACAAAAACAACAGCTATAATGGAAGATTAGGTTTTTACCTGGATAATCTTCTGTTAATAAATATAGGAGTATGTACTCTAGGTCAGTGTTTCCCAACCCTGTCCTGGAGGACCACCAGCCAGTCGGGTTTTTGGGATAACCCTAATGAATATGCCTGAGAGAGATTTGCATATAATGGAGGTGAAAGGCATGCAAATCTCCTCCATGCATATTCATTAGGGCTATCCTGAATACTTGACTGGCTGGTGGTCCTCCAGGACAGGGTTGGGAAACACTGCTCTAGGTGAATATCTTCTGGTTGCGAACTGTTGCAGAAGAATGTATACCACATCTTTCAACGCCTCCTTCACCAGTGGAGTATAGTACCCTCTTCAGTTTGTACAAAAGCAAACGATATTCACTATAACAGAAGAAGGGGCACAGGGAACTTTCCCAAAACAATTGTACATATCTGTTCTGCTCTGTAACTCATGAAAAAGAATAGTTAGCATAAGCTAACATAGGTGTACAAACGAACCACCCTGCTGTATGCAAACATCACAAGCACATAAGAACATAAGAATTTGCCTCCGCTGGGTCAGACCAGAGGTCCATCGCGCCCAGCAGTCCGCACCCGCGACGGCCCATCAGGCACTCAACAAACTTATTCTGTTACGTAAACAGTGGAGTCTGTACTCTAGGTCAGTGTTTCTCAACTAGGTCCTGGAGTACCCCCTTATCAGTCAGGTTTTCAAGATATCCACAATGAATATGCATGAAAGAAATTTGTATATAATGGAGGCTGTGTATGCAAATCAAGTTTATGCAAATTCAATGTGGATATCCTGAAAACCTGACTGGTAACACTGCTCTAGGTGACATACCAAAGCAGGTGCAGATGTCTAGGGTGGAACAGATGAGCCTGTGCACAAGACTGAGGACCCAAAAGCAGCATCCTCCTGAGCTGCCACATCCACTCTGTAGAATCTGGTAAATGTATGGAGAGAGTACATCAAGTAACTGCTCTTCAGAT
This sequence comes from Geotrypetes seraphini, assembly GCF_902459505.1. Taxonomy (NCBI): domain Eukaryota; kingdom Metazoa; phylum Chordata; class Amphibia; order Gymnophiona; family Dermophiidae; genus Geotrypetes; species Geotrypetes seraphini. Next base: position 31,250,875 of record NC_047101.1, on the reverse strand, counting down.
CTCTTTGGATAACATTACCCTGGTCTCCACCCAGGAAGCAGTCATACTTCTAGTCAAATGAGCTTTGAGAGAAATAGGAGGCTGTTTGCCACAGAAAATACACATCAATGAGACTGCCCTATGAGTCCATCTGGCAATAAATGCCTTGGAAGCTGGTCTGCCTTGTCTTGACTGACTGGTTAGAACAAAAAGGCGATTGGAAAGACAAAGTCATTGGTCTGTTCCAAATAGTGGGGCAAATGCAATATTTTATCCTGCTTGTTGAACCCATCAACTGAAATGTGAGCAGATGGACCTCTTGATTGACGTGAAAGGCTGATGCAACCTCTGTAAAAGGACGAATCCTGCCTCTTTGTTCCTGAGGTATGGTTCTCAGAACGAGTGTGCCTGCAATGCAGAGCCCCTTCTTGCTGAGGTAATTGCCACCAGAAATAGTCTTCACTGTGAGAACCAGCAGGGACACCTCTTGAATTGGCTTGTACGGAGCTTACAAAGTCCCTTAAGGAAAAGGCTGGCATAATGAGGCCGCAAACTGAGCACCCCCTTCAAAAATCTGATCACATCTGAATGAGAGGCCAGCAAAATTTTTCCCACTCAGGCTCAAAAGCACAAGAGGCCTGCCACCTGTACCTTGAGAGATGCCATTGCCAGGCCTTTCTCTAGTCCAGCCTGCAGAAAGTCAAGAATCTTTGGTGCATCGGAGATGCATCAGAGGTTTTTTAGCTCGCAGGAGAATAGAAATGACTATCTCTGAATATCCTCTAGTAACATAGTAGATGACGGCAGATAAAGACCCGAATGGTCCATCCAATCCACTGAACCTTACCCACTCTTTAAATTACTTACTTAATTTAAATTTTCCATTTTCCTAGCTATTGCTGGGCCAGAACCAAAAGCTCTTCCCGGTTCTATGCTTAGGTTCCATCTACTGAAGTCTCCATCAAAGATCACTCCAGCCCATCTGAACCATCTCAGCCATTGAAGCTCTCCCAAGCCCATCCTCAACCGAACAGCCATATACGGACATAGACCATGCAAGTCTGCCCAGTATTGGCCTTAATTTTTTTCTGATTCGAGATCCTCTGTGTTCATCCCACACTTTTTTCAACTCTGTCACTGTTTACCTCTCTACCACCTCTCTCAGGAGCGCATTCCATGCACCCACCACCTTCTCCGTAAAGAAGAATTTCCTTATATTGCTCTGAGTCTACCACCCCCTCAACCTCAAATTATGTTCTCTGGTTTTACCATTTTCTTTTGTCCAGAAAAGTTTTTGTTCTACATTAATACCAAGCTTGGCAAAAGGGATCCCCGGCTAACTGCAGAGGAAGTCTTCACTTGACAGCTTGAGGGTTCTCATCTGCTGAGTATTTATATTTACATTAGAGGCTGGTAGAAACCCATTTACAAAGTATGTATTCGTCCCAATTAATATTTCCAAATTAATAAAGTATCTTTGCTTATTTAATTCAGTAGCATAATTAAATGAAATAACTACTTCTGAAATTTATGGGGACGGATTTGATTCTAGCGAGGACGGATTTGATTCTACCAGGGATGGGCGGGGACGGGTTTGATTTCTATTTCTGTGCAACTCTCTACTGCAGACCTCAATCTGCTTCTTCTCTTTGTAGGCAGAGCCAACACTAAAGGTGACAAATTCTGAGCACTTAAAACACTGAATGAAAGTCAAAAATACAGAATAAAATAAGAAAAGGGGAGGGCTGATCAGAAACACTCCTTCTTGCTCGTATCAGAAGGGAAAAACTGCAGGTAGCAATAGAGCTCCCGGTGAAATATGAGGGTCACAGAAAAAATCCGGAGTGTATTTCTTTTGCATATTGCTCACAGCCATAGGGAGATAACCTGCTTTTCCACCCCTATTGCACTGGAACACAGCTTCTCAGTTCATTAGCAAAAGGAAAAACTGAAGAGGGCATTATACTCCACTGGAAGAGCTGAAAGATGTGATTGACATCCTTCTGCAACAGTTTGTGATCAGAACAGAAGCTTTGGTCAATATTTACTTGAAACTAATAAATGTACACCCAAAAGGGTCGTGGACACATGGAATGCGCTCCCGGAGGAAGTGATCAGGCAGAATACAGTACAGGGATTCAAACAGGGATTGGACAGATTCCTGAGGGACAAAGGGATCGTAGGGTACTGAAAGGGGTGCGGGGACAAAGGGTCAAGAATTTGATGGGAAGATAGGACTTCGATGAGAAACCAAGGGGTGATTCAGACAGGTCATGACCTGTTGGGCCGCCGCGGGAGCGGACTGCTGGGCGTGATGGACCTGTGGTCTGACCCAGCAGAGGCACTACTTATGTTCTTATGTTCCATATTCCTCAAGATTGTTGCACCACCTCAAAATATATATATAAACTGAAACTTTAGAAAAAAGTGTAGCAAGTGGATTTCTGAATACCTGTGTTTGATAACAATTTTGTGGCTTCTAAAACCTTTTCTGTGTACACTCCTGGCTCATAGTTATCCATTTCCGATGTGACAACATGAATGACTCTTGCAGCACGACCACGAATTGCACCAGCTGTACGATCTAGCCCATCAACATCTCTCTCTTGGAGTGCTATGACACACTTGTTGACATCTTCCAAGATATGGTTCTCTGATAGTAAGAAAACAAAGAAAATAGGTTCTACATCATATATTCAAGGAAAAAGTATTTTTACATAGAAAAGGTAATGCAGTGCTTTATGCACAGAAATGAGCTTTTGTAGGACTGTCTACCCCAGGGGTGCCCAACACGTCGATCGCGATCGACCAGTAGCTCAGGAAGGCAACGCGAGTCGATCGCGGAGCCTATCCCGGGCTCTGTGATAGACTCGTGTTGCCGTCCTGATCTACGGGCCGATCAGCCTTCCTCTCCAGTTTTCTTTCTCCCTAGGGCCTTTTAGCTGGGCGATCCGCCCAGCTGTCATCTGCCGCTGCTGAACAAAAAACCGGGTCCTGCCTTCGCGGAAACAGAAAGTAGGCAGGACCCGGCAGGAAGAAGAACAAATGCTTGTCTCCTGCATTAGCCCGTAGCGAACGCTTGCTTCAGGGCTCTCAACATGTGCGTGCCGGCTTCTCTTCTCTTCCCTCCGAAACCGGAAGTTATGTCCGGGGGGGGGGGGAGGGGAGAAGGGAAGCCGGCGCGCACATGTTGAGAGCCCTGAAGCAAGCGTTCGCTACGGGCTAATGCGGGAGACAAGCATTTGTTCTTCTTCCTGCCGGGTCCTGCCTACTTTCTGTTTCCGCGAAGGCAGGACCCGGCAGCATTTCCCCTAATAGGTCGATCGCGATCTTGGGCTGATCAGCCTTCCTCTTCCCGATGGCAGAATTGACGTCAGGGAGAGGAATGCTGGTTGGCCGAAGCAGGGAGAGCTTGGGGCCTGTTATTGGTGGCGTTTGGGTCCTGGTCCCCGATGGCAATGGCAGTGGCAGTGGCTTGGGGGAGGGCAGGGAGAAAGAAAGAAAAAGGGCAGGCAGGGAGACAGAAGGAAAGAAGAGAAACAGAAAAAAATGAAAGGGAGGCAGAGAGAAAGAAAGGGCAGGGAAGAGGAAGGAAAAGTTGGGGGAAGAAATGAGGTCTGGAGGAGAAGAAGCATACAGGCTAAAAGAAGGGAAGAAAGATTGTATGCACAGTCAGAAGAAGAAAGTGCAACCAGAGACTCATGAAATCACCAGACAAGGTAGGGAAAATGATTTTATTTTAAATTTTGTGATCAAAATGTGTCTGAATTTATATCTGCTGTCTATATTTTACACTAAGGTCCCCTTTTACTAAACCGCAATAGAGGTTTTTAGCGCAGGGAGCCTAGGAGTGTCGAGAGCAGCGCTGGGCATTCAGCGCAGCTCCCTGCACTAAAAACTGCTAACGTGGTTTAGTAAAAAGGGAGGGAGTATATTTGTCTATTTTTGTATGGTTGTTACTGAAGTGATAGTGCATAGAGTCATCTGCTTTGACCTCTTTGAAAACCCTGGAATAGGAATGATGATTAACATTTTCTATGCGTACAGTGTGCGTTGTGTTTTTTTAAAATTTTATTGTTGGTAGATCATTTTGACTTGGTCATTTAAAAAGTAGCTCGCAAGCCCAAAAAGTGTGGGCACCCCTGGTCTACCCAATCCCAATGTGTCTTTTGGCACATCTTTTGCCAGTTATGGAGGAAAGCCTTTTTGTGCATAGGAATGCAAGTATACTTATTTATTTTATTTCCAAATTCTTTATTCATTTTTCCATCTTACATCAAGTACACAATATTACATCATTTGAAACTCTTACACATTACTTGAAATTCATTCAATTATGATTTTACATACATAAATTTATTTCCTCCCCACCCACTCTTCCCACAAGTAATTTAATTCAAAATATCATATAAATATTGTATTGTATTCTTATCTATTAATAAGACCTATAAAGGAACTTTCTACCCTCCCCCTCCAAGAATTGAAGTATACTTATTTATAATATCAATGCAAATTTTCCAGCATGCAGCTATTTTTTCTGGAATAACTTACAATCCAGCTCCAGCTAAATATGCAGAATGAAAAGTATACAAGTATATTTCTGCAAAGCAGTTAGTTATAAAATTTTCCCTCTAATTACTGAGTTGTGTAATATTTGAGACAGATTCATTTTCCCTCTAATTACTGAGTTGTGTAATATTTGAGACAGATTCATTTTCCAGGATGAAATCTAATCCACAGGAATTGTGAATATGTGTGAAATGTAAACATCTCAGTGGAACATTATCAGCTAAATAGAAAAAAAATACCTGTATTAGGACCCACACTGCAGATTAAATTCTCAAAAATGTTTTGGGCATCATTATTGACTCTACACTTTCATTTAATGACCATCTCAACTCACTGGTAAAAAAAAGTGTTTTTTTTAGTCTTCACATGTTGAGAAAAGTGAGATCCTGCTTCCACCAACAACATTTTGCTGTCCTTGTACAATCAATCATTCTTTCCAGGCTGGACTATTGTAATTCCATCTATCTATGTCTAACCAAGAAAAGTCTTCAAGACTTCAGCGGATCCAGAATACTGCGGCTAGGTTGATCTTCGCAAAAAGTAAATTTGATCATATTTCCCTACTTCTGTCAAAACTTCACTGGCTTCCAGTAATTTCTAGGGTTCACTTTAAATGTGCCTGTCTAACATTCAAGATCCTGCATGGCATTCTTCCCCCCCCCCCCTAATTCCACTATCTTGGAATTCTATGAGACCTGATACTACCAGATCCACCCAAAAACTTAAACTATCTTTCCCCTCATTAAAAGACGTTATCTATGCGGGAAAATTAGGGAAATCTTTTTTCTTCAAAATCACTGAGCTTTGAAATAACCTTTCTGCCCTGCTGCGGAATCTGGGCTCCTTCCAATTATTCCGAAAACATCTGAAAACTTGGCTAATCTCAAAAATATAAATCTTGCTACCCTCTTTATAATCACTAATTCTTATTATGTTTTTTCCTTCCTTATATTAAAATTCCTGTAAACCGTGCTGAGCTCTTTCTTTATGGAGAGGAAGCGATTTATAAACTTAAGGTTTAGTTTAGTTTAGTGAAACCATTTGGTAGAAGGTACAAGTTACATGAACTTAAACAAGCTAACACAGATACCCGGCAGTCTATTACCTGATACAGCCAAGAAATCATCAATGGAAGTGATGTCATCTACTGCATCTGTTAGAACGCGGACTTGTTTTTCCCACTGCTCTTTGAACATGTCCATTGTTTCCTGAGCCACTTTGCTTTGTGGTTTAGCAGCCAAAGCCAAAGCTGCATTAATCACCTAGAAAGGGGGCAGGGTGGGGGAAGAGGACAAACAAACACCACAAGCATTTCAAGTTAGTTTTGTAAATTTGACAGAAAATTTATCCCCCTTCAGTCATGGATATCTTCTAATAAGTTTAACATTCAGTAATCAGTATGTTGTAATTTGGACAAGTTCTCAGGCAGCATAAAATATGCTTTCACAACTTCCTTTGTCAGAATTCTTAAAGGAAAACTTACAACTTCATATGATACATGTGATGCTTACTATTGCAAACCTCCTAGATACTGACTGGGAATACGTGATATAGAACATTCTAACATATTAAATGCTGCAGTCCTGCAAATACAGACTTCATTCACTGTCATACAGTGTTCTTCCCATGGCTTTTTAGCTGGGCGGTCTGTCCGGCAAATTTAGATGACCACCCGGCTGTCATCTATCTGGAATCCTGCTGCTGCCGCCGCTCAACATAAAAAAATCCCCTAAAAAAACCATCTCTCACCGGCTTGGAGATGCAAACTCATGCTTCAGGGTTCTAAGGAGTGCGTGCCAGCTTCCCTCCGAAACCAGAAGTTACGTCCGGGGAGGGTGGGGGAAAGAGAAGGGAAGCTGGCACGCACACCTTAGAGCCCGAAGCATGAGTTCACTATGGGCTAAGGCAGGAGACTGGTCAATGACGGATAGAAGCTTACAACTTGCTTCAGGCCTTCCTCGCTGCCGGGTCCTGCCTACTTTCTGTTTCCGTGAAGGCAGGACCCGGCAACGAAGAAGGCCCGAAGCAAATTGTAACTTCCCTCCATTGCTGACCTATGCCTAATGAGGCAAAAAAGTCACGGCGCAAGGGAAGCCTCCCCATCGCTCGCTTGGAAACTTCACTGCAGCGCAATATGCCTATGGTGCAGGACAGGACACTGAACAAATCGGACCTCTAACTCTCTTCCACGCTGTCCTTCGCAACCTCATAGTGAACAAGGAATCTTTCTGGGAGCTCGAATATGTGATGTCATTGTGCGAGGGGGTTGCCGGTAGTAGAAGTCAGGTGGACTGCTCTGGACTTGTACGTTGTAGGAGGGTGAGTGACATATAACACCATGATTGATATGATTGATTACTAGTTGACAAAGGGCCAAAATTCATTTGTGGATATGTTTTGAAATTATTTTATATTTAGCAATTTGTCACTGGAAAAAAAAACTGTGCAGGTATAGTAGTACTGTGGAATTTTTTCCCCCCCAGGATTTGAAGTTACTGTAGTTATTTAAAGTTTGTTTAGCTCTTGGTAGGATAGTAATTGTGAATCATTTCTAACCAAAATTTATATGTCTACTCAGTAAACAGGGACGTTCAAGATGCTGAGTACAAAAAAACAAAAAAAATAGAGAAAGAACTTAAAAATTGGTGAACTTGTGAAAAAGCTAATATAAGGGGCCTATATGCAAAAACTTAAATAACTATGTAGAAAATAGCTCGGTTTGCATCTTGGGAGATAAGGATTTTTTAAATTGAAAATGCAAAATTATTGCAAAATTTCTGGGATGTGGTCATTCGTCCCCCTTCCTCCCAGCAGGTCTACCATCTCTCCTCCCACACTAGGTCCAACATCCATAGTCAGTGGAATGCTTTTTTGTTTGGGGGGGCCCAAAAGCACTACCCAGGCTCCACCCCAGACCTAGCCACAATACTAATAATAATACTAATTGTAAATGCCATTTCTTCCATTCATTTTTCACATACACACAATATAATCTTATTAATAATACATAATGGTAACCACAAAATTAAACTACGCAAAGCACACTCTTTTACCCCTCCCCACCTTGCACAGCATTTCTTCCTCTCTCTCCACCCCCAGTGCAACATCCACCATCTCTCTCTCCCTTGCTGCAAAGGGAGTGAGGAAAGAGAGGGATCCAGGGTATATCGCTCCAACTCCTTCTACTGCCCCATCCAACATTTCTCCCTCTCTCATCCCCCCTGGACTGTGTGCAGCATCTTTTGCCCCTGCCCACCAGCCCCATGCCCAACATTCTCCTCTTTCTTCCTTTCCCCATGCACACCATCTCTTTCCCTCACACCCATGCTCAACAATTTTCCCTTTCTATTCCCTCCTCCACTTCAGCATCTCTTTCCTTCTATCCTTCCATTCTATGTCCCAAGTTTATGTCCCTTCCCTCCCTTCCTTCTGTATCCCAAGTTTGTGCCCCCTCCCTCCTTCCTTACAGACTTTGTCTTAAGTTTGTGTCCCCTCTCTTCCTGTGTCCCAACATGTCCCTCTCTCCATTCTGTGTCCCAAGTTCATGCTCCCACCCTCCTTCCTTCCTTTGTCACAAGTTCATGCCCCTTCCTTCTGTATCCCAAGTTTGTGCCCCCTCCCTTCTTCCTTACTGATATTTTCTCTGCGTACAGTGTGCTTTGTGTTTTTTAAAATTTTATTGTTGGTAGATCATTTTGACTTGGTCATTTTAAAAGTAGCTCGCAAGCCAAAAACGTGTGGGCACCCCTGCTGTAGAGCCATTTCTTGTATGCCTGGATGAACTATATTTTTCTCTTTTTTTTAGTTGTTTAAATTCATGCAGAAATAAATGGCTAGATTGAACCTAATGACTTCATTAACGCCTTTCCCTTTTTTAAACCTCTATACCATTTGAAAGAGGGCAAATATCTAATTATTCCCTTCTAGAATTGGATACTTTTTAAATTTAGTAAAAATATTCTGGCACAAGTGTCAAACCTTAAAAAAGGAAGTCATATTGAGCATTGAAAATAATAATAAACTAATAAAAAATAGTACACATTTAGGGCTCCTTTTACTAAGTTGCGATAGTGGTTTTAGCTCGCGCTTAGCGCGTGCAGAATTGCCATGTGCACTAGACATGCCATGTGCACTAGACATGTGCATTGAGCTGGCTTTAGTTTTCCCACTTAGCGCGGAGGTTTGCGCACGCTAAAAATGCTAGCGCACCTTAGTAAAAGAGGGGGTTAATTTTCCCCATCCCACCCCACCCGGCTACTTTTTCATGTCACATGGCTGGAAAAAATTTCTGGGGAGAACACTGGTCATAGGTTAACTGGGAAATAATGTAGACAAGAGAGATGATAAAAATCAAGACTATTTCATCTTCTATAAAAAAGTACTTTACAGTTGTGTACATAAGTTAATTCAATACTGAACTAAAGCTAACAGATTAAAATAAAAGCCAATGCACTGTCTTATTTACCCTTTTAGAATAAAGATTTGCAATTTCATACACTATACACTACTATGTACACTATTACACAATACTATTGTGGTCTGTATAATACCTGTGGACAAAGAGCTTCCAGCTGGCTTGCTGACATACGAACAAGTTTCACACCTTCTTCATTGTTTGAAATTGAACAAGCCAAGTTAGCAACCTATAGTGGGAAAATCAGAACACTTTTAAAAACTACATTTTTCAAAAGAGCAGTTTTTCTGGATTAACACACTTTTTGGTGTTTTTCCTATTTCCTTGGCACATAAGTACAAAATACACAAATTTCAGTTCTTTGCAGCTCATCAGAATAGGAGACTACATTCAGAGGTTATCCTCATATAAATGGTATCACACAGTTATTTGAGGCATTATAATGTTATAGCAGATATTAAGGAAAAATTATGTCTTACCTGAATTGTCTTTCCTTAGGCACAGAAGATGAATACTTGTGGGTTGTGCTCATCTACCGCCAGGTAGAGATAAAGTATTGATTCTGAACTCTTGCTTATTGGATGCAAAGCTTTCTGATCAATCAATATTGCTCTTAACAAAGCATGCGGAAATAACACTGCTATAAACTCCTTTCCCACACAGAACTGAGGAAAACCAAGTACAACTTATTAGAGAAACTGAACTGGAAACACTGACAAGAGAGAAACCACATCTGCTTAATTTCTAACAATGGTTAGCTGAAGATCATCAGGGTGGAACCTGCCTGGATACATCTACTATGCCTAAAGAAAATAAAACAATCAGGTAAAACACAATTTTTCCTTCCTTAGCAGCAGCAGCAGCTAAATCCAGGAGACTAGTGAGAAATAGTAAAGCACTCCCAGGATTGACTCCCCGAAGATGACATCTGCCCATGGCACCACATTCAGCTGATAAATGTCTTGAGAGCATGTGCCAAGACCAAGTTGCTGCCCAACAAATATCTTCCAGAGAAAAACCACCTTGACTGACCATGACATTGCCACCGATCTAGTGGAATGAGCATTAAATGCTGTCAGAGGTGTACGACCTGACGAAATGCAAGCCAAAACAATCACTTCTCAAATCCACCATGCCACCGCCGCCTTAGAGGTCACAGACACTTATTACTACTGGAGAATAGGACAAAGAGGCAGTCAGATTTCTAAAAATCATTGATGACCTGTAAGAACTGAATAAATCCCTGAGCATGTCCATCAGCCTCAAAGCACGGAACTGTTATCCATAATCCTCCTCCTTGAAGGAGGTCATAAACAGAGATTGATGTGAAAATCCTACAAAGACCTCTGCACTCCAACAAGGGACTTACTAACAGTGATACCTACAACTTTTGTTGAAGCAGGCTGAGGCCATTACCACTTTGACCCCTTTGGAACTCCTGTCTCCTTGAAACCCTTCCATTAACTGAAAGAGCCTATTAGAAGGGACTAGGGACCTATAAGAGACATACCTGTCTTGAGAATGGTGGCCCCTGAGTGATACAATTTATATGAGGATAACCTCTGAATGTAGCCTCCAGAATTGTACACAATATTCTAAATGAGGTCTCACCAAAGCTTTACACAGGGGCTTCAATACCTCCTTTTTCCTACTGGCCATACCTCTCCCTATGCCACCTAACATCCTTCTAGCTTTCACTGTCACCTTTTCAACCTGTTTAGCCACCTTAAGATAATCACATACAATCATACCCAAGTTGACAGCTTCTTAGATTACATGAGTGTGGACACGATTCGAATCGGTTCACCGATTCACTTCGGGTGAATTGATTCGAATCAGTTTAAAACAAAACAAAACAAAAATCGGCCTCCCGATTTTGTAACTTACCCTCTCCCCTCACCCCCTAAAGCAGAAGCGGCAGCTCTGCCTCTTGCTGGCTGGCTGCTGCCGCACCTGCTTTAGAGGGCGAGGGGGCAGGGTCAGTCAGGAAATGCTGGTGTCTGGCTTCCCCCATGGCGATCTCTGCAAGCTGCTATAGGTCTTCGGAGCTGTTTCCTCTGCCGCAGTCTCGCCCCTCCTCTGATGTCAGAGGCATGGAAATAGCTACAAATACCTATAGCAGCTTGCAGAGATCGCTAGCCCCAGCGATCTTTGCAGGCTGCTGCTAGTAAATAAATGGTGCGCGGGAGGCCAGGGGGAACACGCAGTCCTTCGGGGAGGGGGGGGTGGTACTGGCCTTCAGTGGGACAAGCAGGCCTTCAGAGGGGTGGTAAAGGCCTTCAGGGTTGCAGGCCTTTGGGAGGGGGGTGGTACAGACCTTCAGGGGAGACAGGCAGGCATTCAGGGGTGGGATGCAGGACTTCAAGGCAGCACTAGTGGACATGACCACTTCCAAATAACCCTTCTTCACTAAGGCCTCACACTCAAGAGCTAAAACATAATAATAATAATAATAATTTTATTTTTGTATACCGCCATACCCAGGGAGTTCTAGGCGGTTCACAACAAATAGATGAGTTACATACAGTGCAATTGAAAAAGAAGTACATAACAAGTCAATCGAAGGGTCAAACTAGTTTACATTGACAATTTAAGTAAGGAAGGACTAATACAGAGCATATATGGTATTTACCGTAAAAGAGTTCAATAGAATTTGTGAGAAGGGGGAGCCAAGCATAATGTAAGAGAGGAGGGGACAGGGATCGTTGGGAGGGGGGGAGGAGGGGGAAAAAGTAAAGAAAGGTGGGCCGTGTTGAGGGGGGGGAAGAGGAGGATTTGGTCTGATGCAGAGGAGGGAATTCGATCTGTTTTCTAATGAGGAGAGGGGGGCGCATTAAGGATTTGGTCCATTGAAAAGTAGAGTTTTGAGCTTTTTTCTAAAGTGGAGGTATGAGGAGGCGTCAAGTATAATTTGGGCGAGCCATGAGTTTAGTTTGGCCACTTGAAAAGAGAAGGTTCGTTCAAAGAATCTTTTAAGATGACATGCTTTCAGTGAGGGGAAAGCGAACATAGTTATTCTGCGGGATTCTCCAGAGCAACAGACCCTTGTGACAGTAAGCCTGGATGAATAGGTAATGGAAGACTGTGCCTCTTTGAAGCCAGACCAGATCCACCTACCAAGAGCAGCACAGCCAGCTACCAGAACAACTCTTCCTCGATGGGTTGCAATCCTGTAAATGACCATACCTATCATCATCTAAGGGGGAAGCATGGGTAACCTCCTTCACAACCTCAAGCTCAAATTCTTCATATATGCAGATGACATCACAATAGCCATCCCACTTACCAGCTTCTCCCCAGAACTACTCACCTACATCACAAGCATACTTAATCAGATAGAACTCTGGATGCTTTCCTATAGACTAAAACTAAACCCGGACAAAACAAAATTCTTCCTAGCCACCCCCAACGACAAAATCAAAGACACCACAATCCAAGTGAAAGGACTGGTTTTCCCCCTCGAACAAACATTAAAAATACTGGGAGTCACACTATCTATCCCTAGAAAATCACACTGATCTTACTGTCAAGAAATGCTTCTCGGTGCTCTGGAAACTGCGCACCATAAAAAAATACTTTGACGACTCCTCATTCCACCTACTGGTACAGTCCTCCATTCTCAGCATACTGGACTATTGCAATATCATTTACTTGAGCTCCACGAAGAAAACCACTAGGAGACTAAAATTGATCCAGAACACTGCCGTCCGCCTCATGTTCGGCCTGAACAAATGGGACCACATCACTCCTTTCTACCACCAACTGCATTGGCTGCCTTTCGAATCCAGAGTCGTCTTCAAATTCGCCTGCTTCTGCTACAAAACAGCTTTTGGCCTTTTACCTAGTTACCTCAATCAACATTTCACTCTGAATCTCACCAACAAGAACTCCTGCAGAATCCAGCTGTTCGTCTTCCCCTCCATAAAATTATGTCACCTCAAAAGATTCCTTGACAAAACCTTTGCTTACCAGGCGGCTAAGCTGAACCCTTGGCTAGCCCAATTGGTACTCAAGGCCCCTATCTACCTTAGCTTCAGAAAACTACTCAAAACGTACCTTTTCCGCGAACAGGTCCTATAACCCCTTTCCACCTGCAACTACCCCTTTCCCACTCTCACACCGCTCCTACTGCTCTCCCCCTTCCTCCTCCCCCTATACTTGGTCTCCTCTCTCGTTTTCTCTTACCTTCCATCCCTACCTTCGACGCTGCTTGTACTTTTGATAAAACTCTGTTAAAGCGTCCCCACGCTCCCTTCTTCGTTGCTTGTAACTTTGTCAAAATTTTGTAAATCCGTGTCATCGCGGATCTTAATTAACAGATGTGAACCGCCTAGAACTTCTTGGGTATGGCGGTATACAAGAATAAATTATTATTATTACAACAACTGCTTCGTCAGCCAGGATGCCATCCCTGGAACTTTTGAACTTTAGTCTTTTCAGAGACCTGGCCCCTCTCAAGGGCCAGCAACCTTATCATTTCTGATGAGCTGGAAAACAGGTGGACTGAGACTTGGGACTGCTGTGCAGTGGATGCCTGCAGGGCCTCCAAATCAAGCTCCCACAGAGAGACTGCAATGGTCTCATTTAAATCTGTAGGCTTAAAAAATCTGTACAATGCAGGGTCTTTACCCTGGTCTAACTGCGCCAGAAACTCCTGGCTAGATGCGTCCACTTGAGACCCTGTGTCTCCTAGAGAGGAGACACTTCTAGAACACAGAGAAATGGTCTCCGATCCCCAAACGTCTGGGCTTCAGGGTCCTTACATTGATCGCAGAGGAACTATACTTATTCTCATTCATAGCAACTTATACTAGAATCGATGGACTCTGAATACATAGAAATCAATAGGGGAACACTAAAAAATGTGAACATTGAACCCATCCAAGTTTCTGATCATGCATCGATATGGGTGGCCTCTAAAGGGTCATCTCAAGCAGAGGGTGCTCGATTTTGGAAATTAAATGAAGCATTGTTAGAGGAGGTACGCTCCACTGTCACGGAATTTATGAAGATCAATGATAATGAAGAGGTTTCATATGGGATTCTATGGGATGCCTTGAAGGTGATAGTGAGAGGGATACTTATTAAATGTGGAGTCAGATTCAAGAGACAGAGGGCTCAAATATCTCTAGGTCTTTGGGAGCAGTTGATCTTCCAAGAAATATTACATAAGTGTAAACATGATTCCCTGGTCTTTGCCCAATTCCAGCAAATTCGGGGGGAGCTACATCAGCTCCAGTTGGAGGAGACTGAACGCCAAAGAGCGAGATTTAAATTGAATATTTATGAGCATAGCATTAAAACAAGCTCACAGTTAGCTAGATACATCAGTATTAAGCAAGCTAAGGCTACCATTGTTAGAGTCAGGGATGGACGGGGTGGGATACAAGTTACTGATTAGGTTATCAAACAGGCTTTTTTATTATCATCAAACACTTTATAGCACAGCAGGAGGGGAGGACCATGTTGTTGTTCAAAGGGTTTTGGAAGAATTGCCTATCCCTGAGTTGTCCTGACTGCAACTGAGAGGCCTCTTCTTCCTTGAGAGGAGACATGATCGAAACATTCAAAATACTGAAGAGAATAGACTTAGTAGATAAAGACAGACTGTTCACACTCTCCAAGGTAGGGAGAACGAGAAGGCACTCTCTAAAGTTGAAAGGGAATAGATTCCGTACAAACGTAAGGAAGTTCTTCTTCACCCAGAGAGTGGTGGAGAGCTGGAACGCTCTTCCGGAGTCTGTTGTAGGGGAAAACACCCTCCAGGGTTTCAAGACTAAGCTGGACAAGTTCCTGCTAAACTGGGATGTACACAGGTGAGGTTAGACTCATTTTAGAGCACTGGTCTTTGACCAGGGGGCTGCCGCTTGAGCGGACTACTGTGCACGATGGACCACTGGTCTGACCCAGCAGTGGCAATTCTTATGTTACGTCCTTGAGTTATAGAGAGATCCTTCATGAACTTATAGCCATGGGAGAGGTACTGGCAGTGATTTAAGAATATCAAAAATAGGAAGTCCCCGGGACTTGATGGGTACACATGAGTAAATTCTATAAACAAGGGGGAGAGGGGGGATTGAAAGATATAAGTATTTGGGCGGGTTGACCTGTCTTGGGGCTGATAGTAATGACTGAAAATTGTAACTTCTGATATCCACTTATTCATTTTCATTGGCTGTATGGTTGTCATTTTCTATTTATTGTTTTTATACATCACATACGCTATCATTTGTATAACAAGTGGTATGTTACGACATGATTCACCTTGGATGTATGTCATTGAATTTCTGGTTCTTTTGATGTTATATTTTGAAAACCAAGGAAAAGCTGAAGGGGGCAGCACACTCCACCTGAGGAGAAGGAGGAGTTGCAAACTGTGATTGATACCTTCTGCACAGTGTGTGGGTTTGGATTCACTACCCACTTGTCCAGAACAACACACCTATTGCACTAGAAGGATCATTTGTGATGTCAAATCAGTTTTCCACTTGCCTATAGATGGGATAAAGTTTTTATTGGCACATAAAATCCTTCTATGCAATCAGAAGTTTAACGCATTAAAAGCGAACAGCTGGCCAACAATCTAAAGCTTTATTACGCATTTAATTAGGAAAATCAGCTAATAACATTTTTAGACAAACACAAATAGAAATATAGATTTTTAACAAGCTAAAATTTCCTTAGTTTTTGTCATTCATTTGAATTTCTCAAACCAACAACAAACCCAGGAAAAAAGGACTTCAATATTAACTTTTTGTTGTTGCTTGTCAGTTGATCCTTACCTCAATTAATTTATTAGCATGCTCACGAAACACTTGGGCATACTCTCTAACTTCTTTTTCATTGCCATTCTTTGCAGCTTCAATCAGGACTAAGAGTGGAACATTGGTCTCCAAAAATGAATCTGAAACATGGTCCATAACAGCTTTACGCAGCTACAATAAAAGCAAAAGGAAAATGTGTTATGTACCAAGCTCTCAAGAAGGGTGGTTGTTTTTTAAATATATGTACAAAGATGTTTTGACATGCTGCTGACATGTTTACAAAAGCCTTATAAGCAAACTGGCTAATATGTCATCCCTGGCAGTGTTCAAATCTAAGCTAAAAGGGCCACTTTTTTGAAACTGCTTTCAACTCTTAAGTCCCACTCACTGCTTTCAGATACCTAGTCCCACTATAATCTCTCCCAACCCTGAAATGTCCTGTCTAAATTAGATTGTAAGCTCTTCTGAGCAGGAACTGTCTATTGTATAGAAAAATGTACAGCGCTGCATACTCCTTTCAGCACTTTAGAAATAATAAATAGTAGTAGTAGTAGCAGCACTGGCATAAATTTTAAAGTGGCATTTAAAAAACAAAAACCCCAAACTCCTCTCAAATTGCTATTTATTGAATATGTCTCTTAATTTACCGGAAAAGCACCACACAATGCAGTCTAGTACAACCAAGTAAAGCAGTATCTTGCAAATTTTCCAGCCGGTGGCACACTAAGTCCACTGTCCCAGCCGGAAGGCAACTGGACGTCGATGCGATGACATCACATCGACTTCTACACATGCACGGAGGCTCATCTAGCGCAGGACCGGCAAGATCGAGGAGCAATGGGGAGCCTCAGACAATGTGCTTTCTCCCCTCCCAGCGGCTCTCCTTACTTACAAGCGCAGCGATTCAGGAAGGAAGCCTTGGAGCTTTTGCTGAGTCGGGCCGCCTCTGATGATGCAACTTCTGCTTTCCTCAGAGGCGGTGCAACCCAACAAAGTATCCAAGGCTGCCTTACTGAATCGCAGCGCTGGCAAGTAAGGAGAGTTGCTGGGAGGGGAGAAAGCTGCTGGGAATGGTGAAAACAAAAAGGGACAGCTGCTACTGGACCTGGAGGGAGGGAGAAGGAGAGATGCTGCTGGGAGGGGAGGAAGGAAAGGAAAGGGAAGAGAGTTACTGCTGGACAGGGGGAGAAGGGAAGGGAGAAGAAAAAAGGAAGGAAACAGCTGGCAGGGAGATTAGAGGAGGGGAAGGGGAGAGACAGGAATGAGATGGGAAGGGGGGTCAGCAGAGAAATTGAGAGGGACAAAGATGCTAGATCTGGTGTAGGAGAGACAAAAATGAAGAGAGCAGTGAAGCTGGAATGAATCGTGAAAAAGGAGAGAGGGGAATAGGCTGGATGGAAAGGGGAGAGGGGCATAGAAAGAAGACAAATACTATATGGAAGGGGGAGAGGTCAGACAGTAGATGGAAGGGGCAGATGCTGGATTGAAGAAACAGAGAGGGAAGACGCTGGAAGGAAGAGAGTGAAAAGAAGATGAAAGCAGAAACCAGAGACAACGAAAGGTAGAAACAAATAATTTTATTTCTATTTTGTGATTAGAATATATCAGATTTGAAATATATATCCTGCTAGAGCTGGTGTTAGACATAACTGGGGACTGCAAAGTCCAGGCAGTGGCTTAGGGCTCTCTCTGACCAGGGGGGCAGTTGCCCTAGTTGCACTCCCCTAACCCTATTCCTGCTATGTGTGACTGCAGTATTGTTAGCATGATATTTCTGTGTAGCATTCTGTAATAATTTGGCATATTCAGTTTTCTTGATAGTAGAGGGGATATATGTGAAGGGGAGGGGAGACAGGGG
Source organism: Geotrypetes seraphini (assembly GCF_902459505.1). Lineage (NCBI taxonomy): Eukaryota > Metazoa > Chordata > Amphibia > Gymnophiona > Dermophiidae > Geotrypetes > Geotrypetes seraphini. Next base: position 31,233,291 of record NC_047101.1, on the reverse strand, counting down.
TTTTGTTGCTCTGTATTATTTGTATTTATAAAATGACAATTGTACAGAATATTGTTTCTTTTTATACTTTAATAAAATACATTCAGTATAAAATCATAACTGAAGCTTGTACGGATGGGATCAGATGATTTGCAAGGACCGAGCTCGCGGAGACGGGGCGGAAATGGGGTTTTTAAATTTCAGTCCTAGTAGTTTGACGGTCTACAAAATAAATTTTTTTTTCCACCGGTCCATAGGTGTAAAAAGGTTGAAGAACACTGTTCTATATCACTCTGACAGAGCACAGCAGTGTACAGTAGTAAAAGATAGGAAAAGAACTCCAATATAAACAGGGCAGTGGCATATACACACAACATAAGAGTAAAAAAAAAAAAGGAAGAAAAGGCAACAGAGTCACCAAAAAATAAAACCCAACTCAAAAACTAAGTAGTATGGAGGCTGCAAACTCAACAACCAACATTGAATATGCTGTGCACTGGTGTCTAATGTGAATGTCTATACAGGCCAACTTCTGTGGTAAAACTATTTTCGTCAACATATAGATGTCTCGCTAACCATATGCTTCCATCTATGCTAGCTTTCTGTCCCAGAGTTAGATTAGTTGATGATTCAGAAGCTTGATCAACTAGAAACTAAGGTTAGGAATAAAAGGGATAAAGTTATGGGATAGTTAACATGGAAACTCTCCATTTACTAAATTAGTTTTAAAATTTATACTTTTCAAGGTGCAAAAAGATGGTGCATAAGTTTTTAATTAAATTAAATTAAGTTTTTAATTAAATTAAAATTTCACTCTCAACTTGCCTGTCTTCGCAAATCTCTAGTCTTCTTTGTCATTTTATCAATAGCCGAGTTAAGCGCATCACTTCTTTCTTTACGTCCAGTCTGGAAAAGAAAATAAGATTTTAAAAAAAATCTGAAGTCAGCAAATATAGTTAATAAGCTTTGAAGAAAATTTAAGCAAAATCTAGCATGCTTTAAAAAGAACAAAGAGGCAAAAAAGCCACAGCTCATCACACTGGTCTCAAGGAGCCCAATGTGGGCAACCTTTATGCTTTGAAATTCTGTTTTAAGGTGCATTTCATGTTACATGTTCCTTTTACAAGGACCATTACGTGCCCCTGATGCAGGCAGTCCACGGCCAAAACACATTGGGATTTTATTAACATGTCTGGATGGTAGAAAAATATAAGCATACATTCTTTTATCAAAGGCTGCTAGTTACCGATTGGTTCCTTTGGATGATTTAAAACAAACCTGATCAAAACAAAAGGATCAATTTAAGGTTGGGGAGGTTTAATTCTAAAAAGCATTAACATTTATTCACATATTAGTTGTATAAATGAATATACACCTATAAAATGCTTGAAATCTGGCTACCCATTATGCTGTAGCTGCATGCATATTTACTAACATGTAGTTTGCAGATAAGCATTTATATGGGCAGAATACACACAACTTCTGGAATAATTATATACTCAAACAAACAGATTTGGGTGCAAAAAAAAAAAAAAAGGGCATAAAAATGAAGATCTTGGTATATAGTCGAACCTCTAGTACTGTAGTCCTTCATACTTCCCTCCCCCCATCAGCACAGTGTTCACTATATCCATTTTGGTGCTAAAAGAGGCAGACACCAATGCTCTTTGGTGGACCGGTGAGGGACCTTGAGCATGCACAGATGCTCAAGGCTCCACATTAGCTCTGGCATCAACTTCCTTCAGCATTAAACAGATAAGTGCAATGCTGGTCAGGAAGGGGAGTGGTATTTGGAGGACAACAGTATTGGTCAATGGGGGTGGGGGGAGGGAGGAATTTAGAATTCTCCAAGGAGAATTCAAATTAGCAGAACAGTTACTTCTTTCAACAGCAGACACAACAAAATTATATTAAGCCCCAATTTGTACACCACTAAGAACACTTGGATTGAGCACCAAATATTTTCCAATAATCCAAGAAAAATTACATTAATAAATTGCGAGTCCTGGATTAGTTTGCCAACATTTCAAATTTTCCCCACAGTAATAGATTATCTCATCACTAGTGTTTAAGACCGTTACATTAACGGGTGCTAGAATAGATGTGTAAACTTTTAGCACAATCGGGTGCTGAGGCCTTTCTTTTTCTTTTTTTGCTTCCTGCTCCCCCTGTCCAGCAGTAGCCCTTCTCCCTTCCTTTTACCTTCCCTCCTGTCCAACAGTAGCCCTTCTCCCTTCCTTTAACCTCCCTCCTGTCCAGAATCACCCCTTCCCTGCTCCCCCTGTCCAGCAGTAGCCCTCTCCCTTCCTTTTACCTTCCCTCCTGTCCAGCAGTAGCCCTTCTCCCTTCCTTTAACCTCCCTCCTGTTCAGCAGCACCCCTTCCCTGCTCCCCCTGTCCAGCAGTAGCCCTTACTTTTACCTCCCCCCTGTCCAGTAGTACCCCTTCTCCCTTCCCTGCTCCCCCTGTCCAGCATCCGCTAGCCCGGGCAGTCTCGGGGCTTTTGCTAGGCCGGCCCACCTTGCATTATCGAAGTGGGCCAGCCTAGAAAATGCCCCGCGGCTGCTTTATGAAGCCGCAGCTGCTGCCAGAGGTTAGAAGAAGAGGCATCCTGGCAGCAGCAGTGTAGTCAGAAAGCAGGACTCTTTATAGTTCATAAATCTTTCCTTTTGGCTAAGTTTTAATAATAATATTGTAATTTATAGCTAAAGAGACATATGATCAAGAAACTGTTTTAATTTACTTTTGTGATTATGATAAACATAACGAGGGCCTCAAAATAGTACCTGGCGGGCCGCGAGTTTGAGACCACTGCCCTAGACCAATGACAAATGCTTACAGTGCAAGTGGCCTGCTTCTGGGATTTTTTTTTTAAAACCTGTGTCCTGATTGGCTGCCAGATGGCAGTAGGATGCCTACCACCGCCTACAGTTAGGATGCCCGTTTATAGAATCAACCCCAAAACATATTTTGCAGAATTTAGGATTTGTAGCAACATTTTAATAAGATGCTTAGTAATGGGAGTAGTTATAGTTTGGTAAGATATTTGTAGGTGTGTGTCAGGGGTTCAGGGGGGTGGCAGCAGGACAAGTGGGCATCCCTCCTGCCAGGTGTCAACAGGGTGTGTGTCGTGGATTTGGGGGGGGGTGGCAGTGGCATGATGGCATGGGCATCCCTCCTGCAGGTTAATAGAATATTGTCAGCAATACACCACATATCATCCCCATCATGTTAGGGATGTTGATGACTTGATAACCAGCATTTAAACATGGATGGCCTAAGCCTACATAGAATGATAGGCAAGGCTCTGGTCAGCTTGTTGGGCAGATTGGATGACCATGAGGTATTTTTCTGCCATCATTTACTGTGTTACATGGAGAAGAAAATGCAAACTGCTTCTATGAGGCTTGAAAAAAAAAAATTAACCACCAAGTTTAACTCATGCATTCATTTTTCTTTCTGCTAAGCTAAAAGGAAAAGCAATGTAGCACAAACTAGAATCAAGCATGAACCTTTCACTTTCAGAAATTAAATATTTCCAAATACAATTGAAAACTAAAAGATGTACCTCTCAGGATAGATCATTTGAGCTAAGGCACTATTTTGTAACCAAGCAACCCACAGACGTCAATAGCATTTCTTGTGCAATGGTAAAATCTACTCAAGAGGGCAGGCTATCCTAATAATTAACAATGTCAACAAGCATCCTGCCAAGTGTACAATCGCTTCAGAACAGGTATTGCTGATGTTGGAATCAGTTATCTGCAATACTTTTTATCCTGTGGAAATGAGTAATTTATTAACCCCAATATAATCCAAATTTTAGATTAAATAAGACAATTATTGGACATTAAGATTTCAAAGTATTTATATTTTTGTTTTAACCTCTTACAATTTCATGTTGGTAAATGCATAGTGTCAAAACAAAAACAGTGAGGGCTGGGTAGGGGAGGACATTCTGCAGAACCTGCCTTCAGGCTGTTAATAAAAGCACCACAAACATTCTTTCTAAATATATATCTACCTCACTGTCAAATGTTACCATATAACTTGCTGGTCTCACACCTGACTAGAATAGATTGGGTTTGTATTATTTACTGGAGGGTGAGAGAAGCAACATTTCAATGACTATAGCGCTCTCCCCCCCATCCCCCATCCTGACACTTTCCTCAGCAATACTCATCTTACATAGCAGTTCTTACATAATAGGTGTCTGTTATATACAAAAGGGCATTGTTGGTTGTTTTTTTTTTTTTTTAATACTACTAATTTTTATAGCGCTGCTAGACATATGCAGCACTGTACATTAAAACATTCAAGAGACAGTCCCTGCTCAGTAGAGCTAACAATCTACAGCCCGTATAGCAGCTAAATCCATGAGTAATCTGTAGCTTCTTTTTTTTTTAAGAACTATAATCTCTATTTTATGTTCTCATTACCTGTGCAGGTGATCTTCTATTTCATCCACTTGACATTATTCCAGCCATCATGCAGTCAAAATTGCAAACAACTAGCTCATTATACTATGGTGCATTGTGTGGCTCAAATCACAACACAGAGAGAAATGCTAAATAAAAGGTGAGACCCCACTACAAAAGTGAGCCCAAAACAGCCCACAACTTTTGTTGGGAGGTTAATCAGAAAAATGAAGTTTGGGACAAGTTTGAAGAGTACAAGATTAAATGCTAGCCGTGGTACTGTTAGGTGTTCCAATGGTGGTGCTAAAATCTCTACAGATAGCGCAAAACTCCATTTTGCGGATGTTGTTCTGGCTTCAAAGAAATGAACATTTAACAGATTATTACTGTAAGCTTTATTGGCTGAAAATTGAGTTTAGAATCAAGTATAAATTATTGCTGCTGGTTTATTCACAATATTTGGAGGACTGCAAACCCTATGTTGGGATGCAAAAGCTTTGCTCAGCAACACTTGATTATACCATCTAGAAAGGAGCTAAGTTTGCAGACGGTGGTCCAGAAGAGTGGAATAAGCTTCCATCTTTCATTAAGCAACAACAACAAAAAAATTGTTAAAACGTCATCTGTTCTGTTGTATGACATATACAGTAGGGCTTTATTGGTGCTGCTATGGTATGTTCATTGAGCTGATCTGAGTTTGGAGGGTAAGATGTTAGTCTCTTATGTTAAGATTGAGGCAACAATGCTGTCTGTAGCTGGCGCCAAGCTCTGGAATGAGCCTAAAATAAGTTGAAGACCTCTGATTTTTTTCCCCCCAGTATTAGAAAATACTTGGGGTAGAATACCCCCCTCCTCACCCCAGCCTCTCTCCTGCAGAGGTACAAGTACTATTATATGTAGCTGGACAAGAGCTGAGAGTTCTTGGTGAAGAAGGGTCTTCTAGAATGAGTTGAAAAGAAACACTTTTTGGGAGTGGTTTGGAGGTTTTCTGAGCATGTGTAGGGCATAGCCTTGGGCAACAACTCAAAGCACCCACTCTACCGTTGGTATAAGAGTCCAAAATTGGTGAAAATAAATCTGCCTCCGATGGGAAGATTGTGAGGAAGAGAGTCAGAGGAATGGTGGCAATGCTCTCTAGAAAGGAGTAAAAAGGGTGACTGCTGTTTGGATCAAGAATGAGGTTGTTTTGCACAAAGTCACTGAGGAGCAGGCCTAGAATAGGCCTTTTGGTGTTATAATGGGAATTGGATGAGGCAGAATATTTTCTAGATGAAGATTGAGCAGTTTGTGGTTTAGATAAAGTTGTCATAGTATCTGTGCTTTTTTTTAAAAAAAATCTTATCTGCAGCCTCTTCAATTCTTTCCCAAATAGGTTGTCTCCCTTACGAGGCACAATGGAAAGGCTTACTGATCAGAAGTTTCCAGCTCAGAAACTCAAAGACATGCCAAACAGCACACTGTAATTGCTACTGCAAACGTTCTGCAAGAAACATCAAATGCATAGAAAGATGAACTTTCTAGTAGTAAACAAGTTTAGATAATTGTTGAAATTGATTTAAATTGTCGGGGGGAAAATATTTCTCAAATTCTGACAATTGTTTTGACAATTGTTTTAAGTAAAGATTAAGTAAATAGATATGTAAACTTGGTAGCTCATTCTATTTCTATTAAGGAGCATAAATAACAGGAAAATGTTCTTGCCAAATTGTCCAATGTTCTGGGCTTCTCTGCAGCCAACTTCAACTGAACTTCTCTGGAGTATGATCAGGCTTTAGGAATAGAAGCAGATCTTTTTTTTTTTTTTTCAAAATCTTTATTCATTTTAATACATACATCAAGTGTACATTAAATACAAACTATCATAATACATTATCGCTTGAAAATTCTATCACGATGTGTATCTAAAAGCTTTATATCCCACCACCCTCCCATAACCAATAGAAGCAGATCTAAAAGATATCAGGCTCTGTTTGAAGCCATCAATTGAACTTTCTGACTTTATCTTGCCAAGACAACACATCTTGAACTTCATGCTACAACATATCTGTCCTTCAGAATTTAAGAAAATATTTTAACTACTCAGCTGAATAGACACAGCCTATAAACTGAGCAGCCCTATAAGAATACAAAATTCCTATTTATAAGTAGGGCTTATAATTGGAGAGCTTCTTCAAAAAATTTTTAATCACATTTGGTTAGCAAATAGTTGAAGAGCACCTGATTTTGCATAATTTCTACTTTCATTGCATTTACTAAATTTTCTCTCTTAAGCAACTACAAGACCATCAGTATTTCTTGTCTAATCAAAACAAACTAGGATTCTGCACTTATGCCACAGCTTTACAAGCAAAAAATGATAAGCATACATCAAAGCCGAAAGCAAATCAAGTTCATATTTATGATGATTTAGGATCAATACACCACAGAAAATATGAAGATTTTTAATGAAATGAATCATTTTAAAACCACAGGTAAGGAGGATAGCCAGATCAAGTAGTCAAATGGGGCAATATAAGCCCCCCTTTAAAAAGCCATGCTGAAAAACCTCAAAGCCCTTTAAATCCCCATGGGTGTTGGGGCAGTTACCATCGTGGCTCAACTAATCGGTTTTGTAAAAGAGGCTCTATGTTAATGCTCAAAATATACACCCAGTGCAGGGGATAACTCTGGAGAAAAAAAATTACAGAAAGCAGAGTGAAAGAAGAGCAGATAAAGCATTCAAACGAGACCTGTTTTCCTAATTCATGAGCCTACAATGAAAATATTAACTTATAGGAAATATAAATATTACAAATATAGAAACAAATCAAGTCCAGCGAAAAGAGGCAGGTTGATGGTGCGTGCTGGTGCCAGATTGGGGTAAGGGTTTGGGCGGGTGATGCCAGTTCTCGGGTGTGGGGGGGGGAGCCTCGCAAATCGAGTTAATGCTCAGTTTGCGAGGCACGATTTGCTTGAGTGTTTTGCTAGTCTTGCAAAACACTCGCAAACCGAGGTGTGACTGTACATAATATCAGCTGGCTCACCTTTATCCACATGTTCGTTCACCCCTTCAAAGAAATGCAATAGATTAGTGAGGCAAGAATGGTAAAAAAACAAACAAAAAAAACACAAAACAAAACTTAGAGGAGCATCTGCAAAGGTCAAAAATTTCCATCCAGCATGGATGTTGTTCAGAAATACTATGCTGGAAGCCCAGACTAGATATATTTCATGCATTAAAAAAGAAGGAACGAAGACCAAATGGCAGCCAATGTCGTTAACTAGTGAGGTGAAGGAAGCTATTAAAGCTAAAAGAGAATCCTCCAGAAAGTGGACGAAGGATCCTACTGAAAATAATGGTAAACAGCACAAGGAAGAGGAAGTCAAATGCAAGGCGCTAATAAGGAAGGCAAAGAGACCTAAAAAAACAAGAACCACAAAGCAGGGGAGAGTGTGGCGCAGTGGTTAAAGCTCCAGCCTCAGCACCCTGTGGTTGTGGGTTCAAACCCACGCTACTCCTTGTGACCCTGGGCAAGTCACTTAATCCCCCCATTGCCCCAGGTACTTTAGATAGATTGTGAGCCTGCCGGGACAGAGAGGGAAAACTGCTTGAGTACCTGAATAAATGCATGTAAACTGTTCTGAGCTCCCCTGGGAGAACGATATAGAAAATTGAATAAATTAAAAAAAATTAAAAAATTTAAAAAATTAATTATATTAAAAGCAAGAAGCTGGGAAAAGAATCAGTTGGACCACTAGATGACTGAGGGATAAAAGGGGCTCTCAGGGAAGACAAGGCCATAGTGGAGAGATTAAATTAATTCTTTGCTTTGGTCTTCACCAAGGAATTTGTAGGAGAGATACTGGTGCCACAAATGGTATTCAATGCTGATGAACCAGAGAAACTCAAACAAATCTCTAACACTGGAAGACATAATGGGTCAATTTGACAAACTGGACCAAATGGTATACATCTCAGAGTGCTGATAGAATTATAAAATGAACTTGCAGAGCTATTGTTAGTAATTAGTAATTTATCTTTAAAAACCAGCATAGTACTAGAAAGAACATAAGAATGGCCTTACTGGGTCCATCAAGCCCAGTAGCCTATTCTCACGGTGGCCAATCCAGGACACTAGTACCTGGCCAAAAACCAAGGTGCTACCAATACAAGGCAAGCAGTGGTTTTCCCATGTCTTTCTTAATAACAGACTACGGACTTTTCCTCCAGGAACTTGTCCAAACCTTTCTTAAAACCAGCTACACTATCTGCTCTTACCACATCCTCTGACAACGCGTTCCAGAGCTTAACTATTCTCTGAGTGAAAAAAAATTTCCTCCTATTGTTTTTAAGAGTATTTCCCTGTAACTTCATCGAGTGTCCCCTGGTTTCCCTGTTTCTCAGCCTGCTGCTCTAACCATTAAGTACAGCCAATACATATTATCTATATCTAAAGTTTGGAACTCAACAGCAAATTAAACGCTAGCAGTGTAGTGGCCATTTGGCAACCTACCACAAATAATGATAGGTAAGTTATTTTATGGTTTATAGTTAAACCTATGCAGCAGCATTTCTATCCCCCCCACAGCAGCATTCCCTCCCCCCTCCATTTCCCTGTGCAGCAGCATTTCTCCACCATCTCACTTCCCTGTGCAGCCGGAGCAGCATTTCCCTCCCCCCTTCCATGTGCAGCAACTGTAGCAGCATTCCCTCCCCCTCCATTTCCCTGTGCATCAGCATTTCCCTCCCCCCCACCCCACTTCCCTGTGCAGCAACAGCAGCAGTATTTCCCTCCCCCTCCATGTCCCTGTGCATCAGCAGCAGCATTTCCCCCTACTCCCACCTTCCCTTCCCGCGGTCTGGCCTGCTCCCTTAGTCCCTTGTCACCACCCCCCTTTCCCTTCCCGCGGTCTGGCCGGCTCCCTTAGTCCCTTGCTGGAGTTTATTTTTAAGTTTAAAGGTGCCGCCGCGGCTCCTCTCACGATCCCCGCCTACGTCGGAAGCCTTCTCCGACACAGGTGCGGCTTGTGACAGGAGCTGCGGCGGCGGCTTTTAACTTAAAAATAAACTTTGGCCGGTAGGGTCGTATTTCCTGGATGGAGGACTGCCGCTTTGATGGCTTGAGGAGGTGGAGAGCAGGGAGGCCAGAGCTTTTCAATTTCTCTGTCGGCCACTGGCACAGCTAAGCATGCATGCGCACTCCTACCAGCCATGGACCTACGGATCACGCAGGAGTGTGCATGCACGCTTAGTGTTTAATTATAGTAGATAAAATTTACATTGTACCAGATGACTGCTGCACATCAAAGCCTTGTTTAAAAAGCCTTTATATTTCTGGAAACCTAATTAAAACAAGTAGTTCTATTTTTATTGGATTTCATTATGATACTGTAGATTTCTGATATTAAATCAGACAATTCATCTCAGTGCTTTACACACAGCCCAAGATTCTGGAAAGCCCAAACAAAAAGGAACGTCACCAAGTGACGTCAGCTCATAAACAGCTCTGTGGGGCTGCAGCAAAATCATTTGTCCACTGTTTCCTTGGAAGGCTTTTCAGTGTATGCACTCACACTACTACAGAAGCTTTTCTGAGCAATAAGGTCTCCATCTGCCATCAACAAGTTAACAGCTAAAGATCTAGCAGCTGGTGAGAAGGCAAATTTACGTTTCAATTAAACAGCTGAGCAGTCACGAGAGGAAAAAAAACTTTCATCTTTTCTTCAAATATAAATTAAAGACGTGCCACTGGAATTCAAACAAACTCAAAAAAATACACTGCAAAATAGCCAGTGTGCTGAATTCAACCCAAGGTTCAACAATATCTGACGATACCATGAATCTGTAAATTATTCAGATCTCTGCGAGGCTTCTATAGACTATATTAAGTGTCTAAAAATCAGACTGAATGCAATCTCCAATGAGCTCAAAAGAATGGGTAAGTTTATATGTTCATCTTTTCTTTAAAGAATGGGGTAGTGTCAGATATTAAAGGGAAAAATGCATATAGGAAAGATGATTTCTGAAATGGGAAAAAAACTGTATTTTGAATATTTTACTGCTTTAAATGAGGTTTCTGTTCAGTGAAATAGCAGTCCTCACTAAAGAAACAGATTTATATTCTTGTAATGTGATATAAACCTTCCAGAACTCTGCATTAGAAGGGTTAACACTGTTAAAGTAATTCATATTATTGTTTAGATTTTATCAACATATACATTAAAATATCTGAAACTCATTTTGTCTCCCAAATTATATTCTGCAGGCTTGCATTCCAAGTGGCCATTAGGGGCGCCTATGCTGACAGCACTATATGTAATGAGTGTGGTTTCAGAAGTGCTGCCTGCCTTCGGCATGGTTTGTCCACTAAAATGCCGTTGTGAGAAGCTGCTCTTTTATTGTGACTCTCAGGGCTTTCATTCAGTGCCAAACCAAATTGACAAGGGCTCCCTGGGTTTGTCACTAAGACATAATTTTATATCTGAACTTCAGCAGGATCAATTTGCAAGCTTTGGTCAACTTACATGGCTTCATTTAGATCACAATCAAATTGCAACTATAAAGGAAGATGCTTTTCAAGGATTGTATAAGCTTAATGAATTAATATTAAGTTCAAACAAAATTTCATATTTGTCAAATACTACTTTTAGTCAACTCCTCAATCTGCAAAATTTAGACATATCTTTTAATCAGTTGGCATCTCTGCATCCAGAACTATTTTATGGACTTCGCAAACTACAGACCTTACATTTGCGATCCAACTTCCTGAGAACTATCCCTGTTCGTCTTTTCTGGGACTGTCGCAGTCTGGAATTTCTGGATTTGAGCACAAATCGTTTGCGAAGTTTGTCTCGCAATGGATTTGCAGGCTTGGTCAAACTAAGAGAGCTCCATCTAGAGCACAATCTTCTAACAAAGATTAATTTTGCTCATTTCCTACGGTTAAGTGGTCTACAAATGCTTTTCTTGCAATGCAACAAAATTAGCAATTTGACATGTGGGATGCAGTGGACCTGGGATACCTTAGAAAAGCTAGATTTAACTGGAAATGAAATAAAAGCCATTGAATTGACAGTTTTTGAAACCTTACCAGCTCTTAAAATACTCCTTATGGATAACAACAAGTTACAAACGCTGGATTTTAAGATTCTAAGCTCACTGAAGTCATTAAGTACAGTGGGCCTTTCAGGCAATCCTTGGGAATGTAATTCAAAAGTATGTGCATTAGCCACATGGCTGAACAGCTTCCAAGGTCGGTGGGAACATGCAATATTGTGCCACAGCCCAGACCACACCCAGGGAGAGGATATTCTTGATGCTGTTTATGGATTTCAGTTATGCTGGAATTTATCAGCCGTGGTTACACCCATAACTACAAGCTACAAAACTCCTGTAACTGAAACTACAGTGAAACCAAGCTCATCAAATTCATATGTAGAAGATACAGAAAGTCAAACTATTGCAGGAACAGCAGTTACTACAGGATATGCTCATGAGCTTGACAATGCCATCTTCACTCAGCAGGTAATTACTGGAACAATGGCTTTACTATTTTCTTTTTTTTTCATTATTTTTGTAGTGTTCATCTCCAGAAAATGCTGCCCTCCTACTTTAAAAAGAATTAGACAATGCTCAGTGATTCAAAACAGACAGCTCCGGTCCAAAACACAGTTACATGTGTCAAATACGTCTGATCAAGGACCATACAATGAATATGAACCTGCCCATGAAGGGCCTTTCATCATTATTAATGGCTATGGACAGTGTAAATGTCAACAGCTGCCATATAAAGAATGTGAAGTGTAATATGTACAGGGTAGAAAAACTAACTTTTAAAAATCTAATTTATGTACACTTCTAATCTTTATAAAATGTGTCACCTTGATTTTGCAACATTTCATAAGTTATTTGCAGTGGTGTACTGAAAAGAAAGATTCATGAAAAAATAAGGTCCTCGAGATGCAGGCAATGATGGTTGCACGCCTAAAGTTGCACTCATATGCAGCCTGTACACATCTTTTCTAGCTCTAGTGGGCTCACAATATGAGGTGATTTTAATACCTGGAGCAATGGAGGGTTAAGTGACTTGCTCAGAGTAACAAGGAGCTGCAATGGGATTCAAGTCCAGTTCCTCAAAATCTCAGCCCGATGTACTAACCATTAACCAGAAACTGTCACTGCTATAGGATGGAAAAAAATAGGTCTTGGTTTAGCTAAACATCTACATTTCTTAACTGCTTTTATTAATGTTGAAGATTACCATCCATTTTACTTACTCTAACAAAATTATCCTGACTCTGGTAAAGGGTTCAGCAACAGGCAAAATATGCCTGTGCTATGTGTACTCCAGAATCCAGATTCAAAGGAGAATAGCGATTTAGAAGAGCAATTTTGTTTTTAGGTAGTTCAAAACTTGTGGCTTAAAAAGCAGTATTTTTTGAAGGCTTTATATTATAAGCTGTTGAGACTATTCGATTATGCTTTTAACTCTTAGAAAATAATTGTGGGTGCCCTTTTCCCACTGAACTCAGCAGATACATTGTTTAGCCAAAAATAAATATTCTTTCAGCAACATGTCCAACTCTATCTGCAGACAAAACCATGCATTGTAATAAGCATCTTTTACTAGCTGTTTGCTTCTGATTGCAAGATGACATTACCAACTATTAAGACTGTACATTATGAAATGTTTTCTAAAATTATACACATTCTGATAGTTTCAGACAAGCCACACAGATACAGTAGCAATTTTCCTCTCCCTTAAAGGCTTACAATCTAAGTCTGTACCACAGGCAGATGGTGAAATGACTTAGCCAAGGTCACAAAGAATGTCTGTGGGATTAAAACCCTGGCTTTCCTACTTCTCAGCCTATTGTACTAACTACAGCGCTGCTCCTTTTTTCCTCCCCTTGGAAGGATTCAGCAAAGTTCAGACATCTCTGTAATCTAGATGGCATACAGTTTGGAAAAATGTATCTGCCCAGCAAGCTAAAGAGGAAAAAGAGCAGAACCATTGTCAAGTACAGGAGCTGAGATATGCAGCAGAAGCATCCTATGATGCTGAGCATGTGTGTGTGTGGGGGGGGGGGGGGGGGGAGAGGACATTGGGAAGGGCAAGAGGCCAACAGGGCTAGAATGAAATGATGAAGGAGCAATTGCAGCAGGCAGCATGTGGGGGTACAAAGTGAAGGAGTGTGGAATACTAGAATTTGCTCCTTGGTGGGACTGAGCAACAGAATAGGAAAAAAAAGCAAAACAAGTGCGCACCAGGGTTAGATGTACCCTTGACAGGGGAAAATAAAAACTCACCGTAATCTGCGTACTATAACTCCCCCTTCCAAAACACAATTATTAGGGAGTGGAAGGCAAGTATATCCTGAAGGGATTTTAGAATTCCTGGACATAATTATGTAAGACACTGAAAAGCTAAACTTTTTTTAAAATCTAAAAATACAATCAATAAATTTGATATAGACTTTCCATTGAGGGTGTAAGCCACTAGTTGCAAAAACTTTTTTTTTTTTTTTAATGCAGCAGTCACATAACACTAACACAACTGCCATCCCCAATCTAGGCAAAAGAAAGACTATACAGAAATACTCTTCATAATATTAAAACATTATTCTCAGTAACCTCGGTATTTGAGTTGGATCCTGTGTGGCACACAGGTGACAGTAATTAATGCTAAAAACAAAATAAAGAAAAGCAGTTTGGAAAGGTTTATTCATCTAACCATTAATGAATTTAATGGTAAAAAAACAAACAAACCCTAAACTTTATATTTTGATGTGTTTGATGTAAATTGTTTCATTTTCTAATCAAGTGTCTTCAATTTTATATTGTCTGAAACTTATTTAACAAAAACCGATTCCTTGACTAGGAAATTCCACACCATTGGGCACTGGTTGGACTATCCCATAGCATAAAACAATGTTAATATTCAGCCCCAAAATACATTTCCTCTATTCCAGTTCCGAAGCTTGCTATCTAAAATGTTAATATCCCTTTACTTCTTCAAAACAGTTCTTAGAGCCTCAACATTATTGAAACGAAAGCCTATACACCAACTGTTCAACAATGCAGTCGATGCACACTAAAAACTACAAAGACCAACAATATTGAAGACATGGTCAGTGTGTGAAGGTCAATGAACTGGCAACATGTTCAGCAAAGATTTCTTTCTAAAATGTTCTGCTTCAATCAGCTAGCATAATAAGACTGCAACAAATTTTACCTCTAATTGTTAAGACAACTTCAGTCATTAAAATGTCAAGAAAAACTGAAGTAAAAACCACCAAGCTATCAAAAGAAAAAAAGTAGTTATGAGACTGCAAAACCTAGTACGTTTTTCATTGACAGTATAAAAGCATTAGTCAATGTGTTTAACGGCTTGTTACTAAACAGTAGGAAGGCATCTATTCTGTGAATGGGTTGGTTGTTGTTTGTTTGTTTTTTTTGGGGGGGAGTTAACCTTACATAGAAATATGATGGCAGATAAAGGCCAAATGGCCCATCCAGTCTGACCATCCGCAGTAACCATTATCGCTTTCTTTAATTCAGACACAGTCTGTCTCCACCACCTCTACCGGAAGACTATTCCATGCATCTACCACCCTTTCTGTAAAAAAAAAAAAAAAAAAAAAAAAAGTACTTCCTTAGATTACTCTTAACCTCATCCTATGCTCTCTCATTCCAGAGCTTTCTTTCAAATGAAAGAGACTCATCTCATGCACATTTATGCCACGTAGGTATTTAAACATCTCTATCATATTTCCCCTTTCCCACCTTTCCTCTAGAGCAGTGGTTCCCAACCCTGTCCTGGAGGAGGACCACCAGCCAGTCGGGTTTTCAGGATATCCCTAATGAATATGCATGGGGCAGATATGCATGCCTGTCACCTTCATTATATGCAAATCTCTCTCATGCATATTCATTAGGGCTATCCCGAAAACCTGACTGGCTGGTGGTCATCCAGGACAGGGTTGGGAACCACTGCTCTAGAGTATACAGATTGAGATCTTTAAGTCTGTCCCCATACACCTTATGACGAAGACCACACATCATTTTAGTAGCCTTCTTCTGGACCGACTCCATCCCTGTTATATCTTTTTGAAGGTGCGGCCTCCAGAATTGTACACAATACACTCCTCCCTCTGTATTCACAGTGGTTACGGGCAGAACATAGCTGCAAATAACTCTCTCATATGTTATTTGCAGTTTTCTGTTAAAAACCCTTGAGAATATGATAAAATCACAAACATATGAGAAAGTTATTCGCCTCCTCCCCCATCTGCCCGGGTCTCTCCTTAACCCTGGCTCCATTTATAGAGCAGGGGAAGAGAGAAGCCCACCGCCAACTCCTGTCACGTCGCTCCAACCCCTCCCACCTCACCAAGCAGCCACTCTTACCTCTGGGTCCTCCTCAGGCCCAGCCCGTCTCCTCTCCTCACAGCCGCGGACTCAAATTCCAGTGGCGCTCACGTGAGTCTCAGCCAATGGCTGGGTGGCGCTCCAGTCCAGGCCATGGCAACAGGAGCTTGAGGGGGGCAGCAGCGGCTGATGCCTGGCGTGCGAGGGTCCCGGCAGAGATGAGCCCCGGTTGCACTTGGCCAGGTGGAAATGAGGCTTTAGCCCACCCCTTTGCAATGGCAGGTTTGCACCCCTTCACTTGATTTGGAATAGGTGCTGATGGCATGGATGAAGTAATTTGGGAGGAGGAGCCAGCACGCTAAATACCGCGAATAGTCAAAACCGCGGGTGAATAAGGAGGGAGGAGTGTATTCTAAATGAGGTCTCACCAGAGTCTTATACAGGGGCATCAATACCTCCTTTTCCTACTGGCCATACCTCTCCTGAAACACTCTAGCATGCTTCTAACTTTCGCCGTCACCTTTTCAACCTATTTGGCCACTTAAGATCATCACATACAATCACACCCAAGTCCCGCTCTTCCGTCATGCACATAAATTCTTCACCCCCTAAACTGTACTGTTCCCTCAGGTTTTTGCAGCCCAAATTTTCTTAGCATTAAATTTTAGCTGCCAAATTTCAGACCATTCTTCAAGCTTCACTAGATCTTTCTACATGTTATTCACACCATCTTGGGTATCTACTCTATTGCAGATTTTGATTTCATCTGCAAAGAGGCAAATCTTATCATAAGTTCATACCATTTGAGATGCAACAGCAATTGTAGAGGATATTTTTCAATTGTGCCTTCACACAGGCTCAAAAATGTACATAAGATTTGCCATTTAATCTATAATGAATTGATATAGAGCAGGGGTGTCAAAGTCCCTCCTCGAGGGCCGGAATCCAGTCGGGTTTTCTGGATTTCCCCAATGAATATGCATTGAAAGCAGTGCATGCAAATAGATCTAATGCAGATTCATTGGGGAAATCCTGAAAACCCGACTGGATTCTGGCCCTCGAGGACCGACTTTGACACCTGTGATATAGAGGGTGCCATAAGGGCTTATCTATCACTAGATAAAATTGAGAATGACAACCTCTTACTTTGCTAGAAAACTAGTGAGTTTGCAGCCTCAACCTTCTACATTCAAAAAGAAGATTCTGCATTAAGAAAGTAGCAAGCCAAAGATACACATCTCCTTTATTTACTCATTTCCATTCTATTTTTATGCAAGGTGGTCACACAGGCTTAGCTAGCACCTAAATCAGCCGACATCTATAAAAACAGCGCTGGCTATGTGTTAATCACACTTAGGCGCCGTGAACAGTATCGTGACTAGCAGCACCCAAGAAAAAACTTAGGGTTTTTAAAATTATTATTATTTATTAATGAATTTCAAATTATAATACAAGAATCCTCTTGTTACAGAAAACAAGAACACATATTGCATAAATCCATGTAAACAGATTAATCTGTAGAAATTTTTTAAGAAGTAAAGTAAATTATGCAAAATATAAAGAATTAAATAGCCCTTCTTTCTTAGACCTCAATATAATGTGCAAAGACAGGAACATAACGAGATAAGGAGCTCTCAAACAATATATCTGTATCAAAAAAAGAAAAAGACTTAACGTGATTCCATCCGGTTCAAATTTCTAATAACAGCCCTCCAATCTATATTATATATTACTTTTTACCATCCAAAAAACTTCGAAGTTGCTCCGGCATAAAATACACATATTTCATTCCAAATCTTTTCTCCCATAAACAAACTTTGGGAGAAACGAAAGAAAATTTTCATTAACATATTTAAGTCCTGCTCAAATACAAAAGAAACTATCAAAGTACCACGATACTGAACTTCTTCCTGAGATGTTTCAAGAATACCAGTTAAGTTCTTTAAGTCTATTTCCTGAGAAGGAGATTTATTTAGCATCCTTGGCAAGTAATAGATTTTATTGATCGGTGGTATCAACTCTGGTTCAAATTTTAAGGGTTTTAAAGGCCTACATTACTGGAGCCTAAGTTTTTATGAGAATCAGGCCTAGTGGCACCTAAGGTCATCTAAGTTTCCAAGTTTATTTAATATTTGAAATGCCACACTGGCAAATGAATCTATGCGGTTTACATTCAATATAAAAATTCATGTAGATCGCCAATAGGAAATGGCTGAGGGGAGCATCGTTGTCTGCCATAGCATGGTGAACCTTGGACAAGCCAGGGATTCAAACACTGATCTATGGCTTATAGACAAGGATAAGATTAAAAAACAACTACACCAACACATGTACTGTGCATATAGTATTCCCCACTTGAACTAGAGTTCTAACTTTCCTCCAAATTTCCTGAAGCCCTCACATTTCACCCTCCCTCAACTTGCACAGGCACGGGCTGCCATAGCACTATGCAGTTTGTACCCCTGGTATTGTGCACTGCTCTCATGACATTATCTTGGTGCCCAACAGGCCACCAGCCTTAAAGTCTACTTTGCTGCCTGCAAGGAGTTGCACTTTGAGCAGTCTTTACAATCCAAAACTATGGAGCTGCTTCACTATTTATGGATATGTGGCATAGGTAAAAATCTTGGATGATACCTTCACAAAGGTGAAATATGAAGACCGGAAGTCAGCAGATATTTAATGTGTCACATGCAACGTGACAAACATTAGAAGGAATTACCCAAATTATAGCTATATGATGCTAGGTGTCTCTTTAGGAATCACAAGCCAGGAAGATATTTAGTATTATCATGGAAATTATGTTGAAACAGAGAAAAATGAAAGTAAAGACAAATGGCCTACCCAGTCTGCCCATCCATGTCATCTACTATCCCTTCTTCTCCCTTAAGAGCCAATGTACCGTATTTTTTGCTCCATAAGACGCACTTTATTTCCACCCAAAAGTGGGTGGAAATCTCAGTGCGTCTTATGAAGCAAAGGTGAAAAATTTGAACCCCCCAACCAGCTTTTTAAACACCGCCTCGCCGCCCTCCGTACAATTACAAACCCCCTTGTCGCAGCTGCACCCGCACACCTTTTTAAAACAAATCCCCCGCCGCTGCTGTTGCCACCTGTCTTCACCGCCGTTTTTCAAGCCTGGAGGTCCAGTGGCTCCCTCCATGGCTCACGAGTCAAGAGTGCAGCGGTCAAGCCCAAGCTTTACACGCTCCCGCTTGGGCCTGCACCGCTTTCTGAATGGCTGGTGGCAGTTCTCGCGGGACTTGTGAGAAATGCTGGCAGCCATTCAGAAAATGGCACGGGGCCAGGAAGGAACACGGAAAGCTTGCGCCTGACCTCCAGGCTCCTGACTCGCGTGCCTTCTGCAGTAAGAAGCCATGGAGGGAGGGAGGGAAGAATTTAAAAAGGTACTGTTTGTTTTTTTTTAAAAAAAAGGTACATGGGGATATGATAAAAAAAAAAGGTACAAGGGGGTATGATAAAAAAGGTACAAAGGGGGGATATGATTAAAAAGGGGGCTATGGTAAAAAAAAAAAAAAAAAAAAAAAAAGGTACAAGGGGGTATGATTAAAGGTAAGGGGGAGATGATTAAAAAAGGTACTGGGGTAGGTGGGGGGATGATTTAAGGTACTTGGGGGGATGTGGGGAGTATGAGACTTGCCTGCCTGCAACTAGGCCTACCTGCCTGCCTGTCACTAGGTCTGCCTGCTCTGTGCCCTGTCCCTGCCTACCACTAGACCACCAGAGAAAGGGGACAGGGTACAGAGCCTGGCAAGGAATGTGCAGTTGGGTGCAGAGCCTGGCAGGGAGAATTTGGTTCAGAATGTTTTTTTTCTTGTTTTCCTCCTCTAAATCTAGGGTGTGTCTTATGGAAATACTGTACTTATCCCTAGTTTTCTTGAATTCAGAAACATTTTTCATCAGCACCACCACCCTTTCCATGAAAAGCATTTTCTGAGCTTACATCTTAGTCTATCCCCTTTCACCTTCATTCTGTGCCCCCTTATTCCGTAGTTTCCTTTCAACTGAAAGAGACTCGCCTCATGTGCATTTATGCCACATAGGTATTTAAATGCCTGTCATATCTCCACTGTCCTGCCTTTCCTCCAAAGTATTGATATTGAGGTCTTGAAGTCTGTTCCCATATGCTTTATGACGAAGACCACTGATCATTTCAGCAGCCATCCTGTTTATATAATTTCGAAGGTGCAGTCTCCAGAATTGTACACAATATTCTAATCCACTCAGTGTGCAGCAAAAGTCACCACAAATTTCCAGAATGTTACAAATTAGAAAAAGAATAAAAACAAAGAACATAAAGGCCTCTACAAAATCCTGAATGGAGTAGAACAGGTACAAGTGGATCGATTTTTCATTCTGTCAAAAATTACAAAGACTAGGGCTACACTCGAAGTTACAGGGAAATACTTTAAAAACCAATTGGAGGAAATTTTTTTTCACTCAGAGAATAGTTAAGCTCTGAAACACGTTGCCAGAGGTTGTGGTACGAGCAGATAGTGTAGCTGGTTTTAAGAAAGGTTTGGACAAGTTCCTGGAGGAAAAGCCCATAGTCTGTTATTGAGAAAGACGCAGGGGAAGCCACTGCATACCCTGTATTGGTAGCATGGAATATTGCTACACCTTGGATTTTGGCCGGGTACTAGTGACCTGGATTGGCCACCGAGAGAACGGGCTACTGGGCTTGATGGACCATTGGTCTGACCCAGTAAGGCTATTCTTATGTTCTCTATATGACTCTGTGGTATGCAATTCTGTTTGCTGCACCTCAAAAACATGTACACACAGATTTTCAAAAAAGATGATAAAAATTATTAAAGGGTTGGACTTCCTCTCATGTAAGTAAAGATGAAAGAGGTTAGAACTCTTCAGCTTGGCAAAGACAAGTTGTGGAGAAATATGAGGTTTATTAAAATCTTAAATGGACTGGAACAGGTAAATGTTATGTTAATCAGGTTTTCTATTCCGCCTGCACCTATTCAGTTGGATTACATTACAAGAAGTTGGTGTCAATTACCCAGGAAGTTACCATGGACAGATTGACACAGACATTCAATAGGGTTGCTAGAACAGGTAGGTCAGTACAACTATTAATACAGTTAGGTCATAGTTTCAAACACATAGCTACAAGTAGGTCATTGTTGGTTTATCAACAAGGGTTCCAAGAGGAAAAAGAACAAGGAACCGGCGTGGCTCACTGTAGTAGTGAAGGAAGCGATCAGAACATAAGAACATAAGCAATGCCTCTGCTGGGTCAGACCTGAGGTCCATCATGCCCAGCAGTCCGCTCACGCGGCGGCCCAACAGGTCCAGGACCTGTGCAGTAATCCTCTATTTATACCCCTCTATCCCCTTTTCCAGCAGGAAATTGTCCAATCCTTTCTTAAACCCCTGTACTGTACTCTGCCCTATTACGCCCTCTGGAAGCGAATTACAGGTGTCCACCACTCGTTGGGTAAAGAAGAACTTCCTAGCATTCGTTTTAAATCTGTCCCCTTTCAACTTTTCCAAGTGTCCTCTTGTTCTTTTATTTTTCGAAAGTTTGAAGAATCTGTCCTTCTCTACTCTCTCTATGCCCTTCATGATCTTATAAGTCTCTATCATATCCCCTCTAAGTCTCCTCTTCTCCAGGGAAAAGAGACCCAGTTTCTCCAATCTCTCAGCGTATGAGAGGTTTTCCATCCCTTTTATCAAGCGTGTCGCTCTCCTCAGAGACAAGAAGACTTCATATAAGGAATGGAAAAGGACAAAAACTGGAAAAAGCTCAAACATCAAAATAAGTGCCATAAGGCGGCGAGAGGGACCAAAAGAGACTGATGAAAAATAGCCAAGGAGGCAAAAATTTTTAAGCCGTTGTTTTGATATATTAAAGGGAATTGACCCGTGAAGGAAGCAGTGGGTTGACCATGGAATAAAGGGTGCTCTAAAGGAGGACAAAGCCATCACCGACAAACTGAACACATTTTTTCAGTTTGTATTTACCAAAGATATACCCAATATACCAGAAGCCGACAGGCTATATACAGGAAATGAAGACGGGAAACTGACAGGGTCAACGGTCAGCCTAGAAGATACACAGCCTTAAAGTAAATTGTTTGAACTGGCCTGTTTTTGACATTAATGAAGCTCATCATTTGGAACAGAAGATACCTAAACACAGAAGTACAACAACTTTTTAAACAAAGTACACTAAACCTTTTTCTTTGAAAGCTATGTACCTTTGGGAGAGTTTGAGTATGTAAATTACAGTTCTGCATTTCATCAGATGTTTCAACTTGAAAAGCCACCATGGACTTAAGAATAAACTTCTGATACTCACATTTCCCATGTACTCTGAAAGCAAATCCTGCAAGGCCTGTCGAACTGAATTACACTCAGCAACTATCCGCTCCCGTCGGTCATCACGTGTGCAGGATGAATCTGCCATTAAAGCTGCTCCACTAATAATACTCTCCAGGCGTTCTTCAAGGGAAGGCCTAAAACGTTCTTCACTGAAGCTCAAAGGATCCACAATAATTTGTTTCTAAAGAAGAAAAGTTTAAAAAATAAAATCAGTTGACATTAACATATTTGATGAATTTATTTTCTTTCAGTTCAGCAACAGAGTGCTGCACTCTTTCTGTAAAATATTCTAAAATACACTTAAAGTGGTGACTGATGAAAATAGTTTTCCTAGGCAATCTTGCATGTAATTACAAAACACCTTCATTTAGGAGATTTAATGTTTTAGGGTATAAAAGAGTGATGAACAACTACTTTTATTAACTTTTCCCATAACACAGTAACTGTTATGCCCCCGGCAGCCTTACCATGGTTGTGACAGGGTTCCAAGATATAGCAAGAAAAAACCTCCACAGTTCAGTCATAAACAAACCAACAGTGGAGATACGCAATAATGTTGATGTGCAATTTTATTCCACAACTATAGAGACTTGTGCGATGGCTCAAGATATGCCTTATGTAATTCAGTAATTTCAAATAACTTTATTACTTTAGCTATGTTTTGCCAGGATATATGAGCCAGGCGTTGTGTGCAAGGTAGTCTTACACATGCTGCAGTCACTCCTGCTTACTTGTAAGAGCTTCTCTGTCAGTGGTCTAAGACCACCTCCCTCCTTCTCTCACCTAAGTTTGAATCCTTGGTCTTGCTTCTGGCTCACCTTTACTTCCAGGGCTACCTGGTGCTGTTCCTATTAGCCTCTGACTCTGCCCTTCCCTTGACCTTGCGAGAACTCTGTCTGGAGAGAAAAGCACTGTCCTTCTTGCATCCATCAGCAAAACACATAGCTCTACCTATCCCCTAACATAGAATTATCTTTTCACCTCTTTGAAGCCATCCGAACACATGCAGGGTGCTTCAGCAACCCAGCTCTGAAACCTTCTACTCTACTGGACTATTCTCCTGCTTTCCAATTTCTCATCCAGAATGTTGCTTTAGTAGATGAAGAAGCCCGAGTCCAGGGGAACAAACCTCTGAGGAAAACTGCTAAATGAGTAAATCTATTTGTGCAATAAAATATATTTCAGAAAAGATATAAGGATTTTCTGCGTTTGTATGTGTGCCCGAAGTTTAGCTTTCTGGTAGATTTAGCACATGCCTGGGACAGCTTGCTAAACAAGACAAAAGAGTAACATTCCACTCCCTTCAATTATAACAATGTTTTCAAATCCCTCTTCATCCCTTCCCCTCAAGAGTTATACAATCTCAAGTTTGTACAGACTGCATAATCATGTCAGAGTTATGGATCAGCTCTTCATGCTTCTAATAAGAGAACCTCAGTAACCCAGATGTGAGAAGAAATATTTATCTTCTCCTAGACTTTCCTCAGTTTTGTTCTCTTATTGATTCATAAAGTGCTTCGATGGTTTCTAAATCACAGTATATTAAGATTGGCAAAATTTATATACCGTCAATCGCTGATGATTCTACAGTAGTCCTGCAACTACTGTGGCAAAATCATCCTCAGCTACGATAATGGTATAAAAAGCAATCAAAAACCATCACAGAAATCTGAAATTTCATAAAGAACAGTGACTAGGAAAGGGATTCTCAATCCAGTCTTTATGACACAGAGGGCCATTTTTTATAGGACGTCCAAGTCCAAATTTAGGTGTTTTCCACAAAACATCCAAAGTTGGAGATGGAGAAACATCCATATATTCCCCCCCCACCCCCCCAAATCCCCTTCTTGGATATCTAGGCTGCTAGAAGGTCTACTAGTTATTTGCAACCAAAAAAGAGCCCAAGTTAGAAATGTCCAAATAGGCACCATTTAGATGTGTTCCCCCCTCCCTTAAAAAAAAGTACATACCTGTCTGTAGAACAGCAGCATCTGGTATGGGAAAGGTTAGTAGAGCATCACACAGGTGTCTTAAGTAGTCTGGTGGATGGATTAATGAGCCATAGAGAGCAGGACCCAGGTCCATAAGACATTCTAACTACTATATTTATGGTGGAAAGTGCGAGCCCAGCAAACCCCACCAAAATTCTACTACACTGCCGTACAAGTTCCACATGCAGCCATAAGGGCTATTGGGATGGGAGACAGGTGGATATAAAGGTATTGGGGGAATTTTGGAGGGCTCACCATAAATTATAATGGAGTTAGGTGAGATGTATATCTGCAATCCTTTATTTGAAGTTTACATCAGTGCCTTCTAAGGTGCCCTAATGCTCTATTGAGATGTCTACATGGCCAGTCCATTATAATGCTGGTCGCTGCCACATTCAAATGGTTTAAATTTAGACATTTTCATCTTGGATATTTCTGTGGCCTCACACTTTCCACCATAAATGTAGTAAAGAGTGTCTTATGGGCCTGGGACTTCCTCTCTATGGCTCATTAGTCCACCCACTAGGCTACTTAAGACACCTGTGCTATGCTCTACTAACTTTTCTCATATCATATGCTGCTGTTCTATAGACAGGTATGTACTGTTTAATTCATATTTTGGGAGATCGGATGGTGTTAGTGACAACTGGGAGAGCGAGGGGGGTCAATATTTAAATACAAACAGAGAAAAGTCCACTCTGCACAAAGTCCTAGAAGTCCGAAAGAGAAAGCAGAGGGAGCCAGGCCTTCAAACAAACCATATTTTAATAGCAACCGGTAAAGTCTATCCAAAATGTGTCATCCAAACATGGGGCTCGACACAGGACATGAGGTTCATATGGGATAAATCAGTGCCCACAACACAAAGCCACGTCACATAATATACCACAAAATTTCTATTGCTGTTATATTTTGTGCTGCTGCTTGTGGTATATTATGCGATGTGGATTTGTGTTGTGGGCACTGACATCCCATATGAACCTCCTAGACTCCAGATGCAGAAACGCAGCCCATGTCGAGTCCTATGTTTGTTTGGATAGACTTTACTGGTTGCTATTAAAGTGTGGTTTGTTTGAAGGCCTAGCCCCCTCTTGCTTTCTCTTTCAGCCTTCGGGGTCAATACTTAATCCATCCAGTGGTCATCTGGTCAGTTTGGGTACCTTTTCCACACTTAGATGCTTCTAAAACAGGTCTAATTCGGAACATCTTTAAATTCTGTCTAGGATGTCCTGCAAAATGTTCAATTATCACCGTAAAACATCCAAGTCTAACCTGGCCCACAGCCTATCCAAATCATGCCTCTAAAATGTTTTAGAGGGTGAACTTCCCGCAAAATGTTTGTTTCAATGATTGGCACTTTGGGGTTTGTTCGGTTTTTTTTGCAAACCATCCAACATCCACATGCCAATTTTTGGACTTTTTGTGTTTTGAAAATGCCCCAATAGCCAATCAGGTTTTCAGGAAACCTATAAAGAATATGCATGAGGTAAATTGGCATACAAAGGAAATAGATTTTTTTTTTTGCATGTACTATGTCCTGCATATTGTCGGCATCCGGAAAACCTGGACTGCCTGGGTGTGTCCCAAGGATCTGGGTTGAGAACTGCCAGTTTTGAAGATGTTCAGGAGCCTTATTTCAATTGCACTTCATAGCTTCTCTGAAGTACATGGATCTCTCCCTCCCCATTGTTTTTTCCCATAAGTGTATTTCTCTTCCCTTTCTTTCTTTTTGTTTTAATATGTTTGTAAGGTTAGTCTTTAATATGTCTTATAAGATCTAGTTTTTTTGTTGTTCTCTAAAACTTTGTAACAGAATTTTTGAATAAGCAATCAATCAAATTTATATTAAACTTGAAAGGGACCCCATCTAGGATCAACTGAAAAGGGGAAAAATGAGAATGTGTTTTGATCCAAAAATTCCTAGATGTGTGTAATTTTATTCTGTTGAAACTATTTCTTAACTTGGATTCAGTCATTTCCCAATTTAACTTCCAATCCCTTTATCACCTGCCCATGCATCAGCGTAAATAAAAATTAACATCAGACTGCTGAAGAGCTATTCTCAGGAGTTACATATTGAAACGGGGGGGGGGGGGGGGGGGGGGCGGGCAACCAAACCTCTGCAGGTATACGAGATTTCAACTCCCATATATTAGACAAGATGCTAGTCAGTCATACTTTTTGGGATTCAGACAGAATAAGTTACCGTGATCAAACACTATACTATCAAGCCCCTATTTATCACAGATGGCAGTTGAGAAATGTCTTTGTAATTTGGACAAAAATGACTGGGTAGAGGGGCTAAATATGAACTCTGAATACCTACATCAAAGTTATTAAGAGCATATGCCAGCTCTCCTCCTCCACCCTGTTGCTGAGCATTTTCATCAGATGCTGTGGCCTGAGCAGCATTTGAGATGCCTGTGACTGCTTGCTGAAGCTGCTTGTAGATCAGATCTCTGTTAGCTTTATAAGCTGCTACATCTGGGTGCTGCAAACAGGCCTGAGAAGCTGTATAAAGAATTGGAATGTTCTTTTGCAAAATTCCCCGGGCTGCAGCCATCTGATCACGATGACCCACATCTTTCAGCTCCTTTATATAGAGAAAGAAATTAGAAAAATTTTTTAGGCAAATTTAACATATTACATTTTTCTCAATCTGGTTTTCGGAAGAATTACAATACAACAGTCGCTCTTGGTAAAACGTTATTTAGATAAGGTAAATGTGTTATTCTTACACAATTTGATCAATATGCTTTTGACTTGGTAGACCATGAGATAGTCTTTGCAAATTTTGGGAGTCCATGGAGTGATACTGCAGAGCGGTTTTAGGGCTCTCTGGCTCATAAGTCCTATCAAGTCAAGAAATATCGTCTCGAGTCCTGAAAACCACATTGTGGAGTGCTGCAGGGCTCTCCATTAGCTCCTATATTTTATATTACAATCTTCAGGAGAAATGTTGGAAAAGTCTGGTTTGCTTTTTTTTTTTTAATCTATGCAGATGACATTTCAGTGTTATTCCCTATTCTTGAATTGTCAAAGCTTTTAAGATAGTAGACCAAACTGTTCTAATTGAAAGCTTGATAATGAACCATATTTCTCTCTCTATTTAAGCCTAAGGGCTCCTTTTACTAAGGTGTGCTAGTGTTTTTAGCGCGCTCAGCACTGCCGCGCACTAACCCCGCGCTACACACTAAGAATTAATGCCAGCTCAATGCTGACATTAGCCGCTAGTGCAGCTTAGTAAAAGGAGCCCTAAGTTTTTGTGGTTGGGTCCAGAAGACCACCCCCCCTTGAGATTTCATCAGATTATTGGTGCACAATATTTTTCCCTTGAGATTTCTTCCAAAAATTTGAGAGTAGAAGTAGATAGCAAAATTATGTGGTTAAAATATTGTTTTACCTTAAGAAGCCACATATAATTTAAAAAATGTTTTGATCTATTTACACTTACTCATAGTTCAAGCCTTACTCTTACCAATCAAGTCGATTACTGCACTATTACAAGGGTAAATCAAAAAGAGGCAAAATACATTTAACAGCTTTAATAAAGTAATTGTGAGCAATTTAACACATCATTTTTCCACAAAGCCCCCGTGTAAGACGACACATTTGTTGCATCGTTCAACTAGCTTCTGTATTCTTGCGGGAAAAAAATAGTTTTGCAGCTGTTCCCAAAGCCAGGTAGGGGATGATGTTTATGTTTATTCAGAATTTGATATACCGCTCCCGCATTTTCATGACCTAAGCGATTTACAATATAACAGTTAAAAACAAAAAAACTCCATTGAACATATTCAGCTAAGAAAGGTAGAGAGAGAAAGATACCAGATATATACATATTATTAGTTTCAAGTTTATTAAAAAAATTTTAAACTGCTTAATCAAATTTCTAAGCGGTGTACAATATAAATTTACATAAAAACAGATTAAAAATCAGGGGTACTAGATAAAACCAAAACATCTTAATAAAACACATAAGACAAATGGTCTTACTTCAAACAATAGGAGAGAAAGGGAAGAACTACAATTGTAAAAGAGAAAGTGAAAAAAAGAAGGAAAATACAATAAGTTAGGGTAAAAAGCGATAAAATTTGTTTGTTCAAGTTTCAAGTTTATTAAAAAAAATTTTATACTGCTTATTCAAATTTCTAAGCGGTGTACAGCAATAAGAGAAATCTTTAAAAGAAACAATACCAATTAGTGTTAAAATTTTATACAATACAATATCAACTTTAACATAAACACATATACTAACTGGACACAATTGGGAAAGTAGGACTGAACTACAATAATTTAAGATGAAACACACTTAGGGATAAAACAACAGGTAGGGAAAGGGACTGTAGTTAGTTTAGTCCTAAAAAGGACAGTTTTATCCAAAAGCATCCTTAAATAAAAATGTTTTGAGTTTTGCTTTAAACTTCTTTATCGAGATTTCCACACGTAAGTGATTGGGCAATGAATTCCATAGGGTGGGTACAGTAACAGCGAAATTATTAGATCTCAATGTGTTAATTAATTTCAAAGACGGTACAACTAAAAGGTTTTGTGATATGGAACGAAGAGATTTAGCGGGGTGATAAGGAGTAAGCAGTCTATCAATAAACTCTGGTTGGCTGTATAAACGAGTAGTAAATGTTAACAGTAGAATTTTATAACTAATTCTATGTTCAATAGGCAGCCAATGAGCATCGATTAGAAGGGGAGAGACATGATTGTGTTTCTTTGCGCCATAAATGATCTTAACAGCAGTATTCTATACTATCTGAAGGCGTCTTATTTCCTTTTTGGTGATGCCCTTGTACAGGGCATTACAATAATCTATACAGGAAATAACCAGAGAATGGATTAAAGTATTTAAAGATGATGGATCTAGTAGTTTGGCTAGAGACCGTATCATTCTAAGACGGTGGAAACATTTCTGAACCACCATACTGATGTGATTATGATAAGAGAATTTACAGTCAAGAGTAACTCCCAAGAGTTTTAGTGTGGGAACAACTTTAATTGGGAGGGATTCAAATTTCAAAGGGGCCTGAAGAGTTAGTCCCTCTTTATCATTAATTTAGATTTATTGATATTAAGTGCTAACCTATTTAAATCAAACCATGATTTGATTTGTTCAAGTTTTTGACTGATGGAAATGACGTCCCCAATGTTATTTAGATCGATAGGATGGATTAGTTGCACGTCATCGGCATATGCGAAGGTGATGAAGCCGATAGATTGACCTACTGTCAAAAGAGGGGACAGAAAGATATTGAAAAGCAGGGGTGATAAGATGGAACCTTGCGGGATTCCATGTTTAGTGAAAGAAGATTCAGAAGATGAATTGTTAAAGATGACCTTAGATGATCTATCTGAGAAATAAGAAGTGAACCAGTCCAAGACTTGATCAGTTTCACCTATTTCGCGAAGACGAGATAATAATAAACTGTGATCAATGGTGTCGAAGGCAGAAGAAAGATCTAGGGAAATAAGCAGAACTGATTGGTGATGGTCGAGATGATAAAGTATTTTTGTGGTTAATCCTAGCAATGAAAGTTCAGTGGAGTGGTGATGGCAAAAACCAGTTTGATTGGGATGCAGGACTTTTGTTTTCTCAATAAAGTCGGATATTTGGTGGTGGTGTTTTTTTTTACCTTAAGTAATCATTACAGATGGAAAACAAAAACAAAATTACTTTAAAAATAAAAATAAAGTACATTTAAACAAACTATAAATTTAAAAAGAGAGAATTAAACTATAGTGAAATAAAGGTCCAATTAAATAAAGGCAGGAACATTTCGGAGAATCTGGGTCCCTGTATGGGATGGTCTGTCCCATAGAGCCAGAAGCTCTCTCCTGAACTTTTGACACTGGAGTGCTGGGGGTGGGGGGATGTGGTAGGGGTTGGGTCCTTTAGGCCTCTGTGAAGGATCAACATGGAGGTTCTTGTATTGTCTGCTGTTGATGTTGCACTGTTGTTTTCTTTTGCATGTAATTCAACCTGATCAACTTCTTTGACTGGGTGACGAGGAAGCTGGATGTTGGGGAGTCCCTGGACATCGTATACCTGGACTTCAGTAAAGCATTCGATAGCGTACCACATCGCAGGTTGCTGAGCAAGATGAGTTCTATAGGATTGGGCGACACATTGACGAAATGGGTTGGGAACTGGCTTGAGTACCTGATTGTAGAACCGCTTAGATAACCTTGATAGGCGGTATATAAAAACCTAATAAATTTGATAATTTGACTTGGAGGTAGGCTTCAGAGGGTAGTGGTGAACGGCACCCTCTCCGAAATGACGGAGGTAATCAGTGGAGTGCCGCAGGGCTCGGTCCTGGGCCCGATCCTATTCAACATCTTTATAAGAGATTTGGCAGAAGGGCTGCGAGGTAAAATAACATTATTCGCCGATGATGCCAAACTAAGCAATGTAGTGGGCAAAAGCACAACAGACATAAATTCAATGTCCGACAACATGATGCATGACCTACTCCTACTGGAGCGCTGGTCTAGGTTCTGGCAACTCAGCTTCAATGCCAAAAAATGCAAAGTCATGCACCTGGGCAGCCATAATCCATGCAAGACTTACACCCTTAATGGCGAGATCCTAACAAGAACTGAAGCAGAACGAGACTTAGGGGTGATCGTCAGTGAGAACATGAAGACTGCCAATCAAGTGGAGCAAGCTTCATCCAAGGCAAGGCAAATCATAGGTTGCATACGCAGGAGTATCGTCAGCCATAAGCCTAAAGTCATTATGCCGTTGTATAGATCCATGGTGAGGCCCCACCTGGAATACTGTGTGCAATTCTGGAGGCCGCATTACCGTAAGGATGTGCTGAGGCTGGAGTCGGTCCAGAGAATGACCACCCGGATGGTCTCGGGACTCAAGGATTTTCCGTACGAGGAACAGCTGGATAAGTTGCAGCTGTACTCACTCGAGGAACGCAGAGAGAGGGGTGACATGATCGAGACATTCAAGTATCTCACGGGCCACATCGAGGTGGAAGAAGATATCTTCTTTTTCAAGGGTCCCGTGGCAACAAGGGGGCATCCGTGGAAAATCAGGGGCGTGAAACTGCACGGGGACATCAGGAAATTCTTTTTCACTGAAAGGGTGGTTGATCGCTGGAATAGTCTTCCACTTCAGGTTATTGAGGCCAGCAGCGTGCCTGATTTTAAGGCCAAATGGGATAGACACGTGGGATCTATTCACAGAGAAAGGTAGGGGAGGGTCATTGGGGTGGGCAGACTAGATGGGCCATGGCCCTTATCTGCCATCTATTTCTATGTTTCTATGTATGTTTGTAATATAAAACATTTTCAATAAAAAACATATTGAAAAAATAAAAATAAAGGCAGGAGGGTCCCAAAATTCAGTATAAAAATTCAGTATTAATTAGCAAGATAATAAAATTAAATAAATTCAGAAAAAAAAAATCAAAATAAAATATAATTCTAGTTAGTAAAAAGTAAAACTTTAGTTCAGTCCAAATAAGAGCACCATGACCATTTCCACTTAGTTGACAGAAAATCCTTCTCCGACATCAGACAGCACATCCAATTTGCCGATAACCTCCAACTGGAAGAGGTATTGTGTGCCAGATAATATACTATGGGCTCCTTTTACAAAGCTACACTAGCGTGGTTAACACGTGCGACTTTTCATCACGCACTAACCCCCGCGCTGGCCAAAAACTACCACCTGCTCAAGAGGAGGCAGTAGCGGCTAGCACGTCAAGGAGTTTAGCACACGCTACTATGCGCGTTAAACCGCTAGCGTGCCTTTGTAAAAGGAGCCCTATATCTCCCCTGCCCAGCAACCATGATAAAACAACTACAAACAATACAAAGGAACTGAAAGGGACTATAGCTGAACTGCTTCAACTAGTAGCCAACCTGTCGATCAAATTGGGAATGATTCCGGAGGACTGGAAGATGGCAAAATTTACGCCGATCTTCAAAAAAGGTTTGAGGGGGTCCCGGGAAACTACAGACCAGTCAGTTTGACCTCAGTACTGGGAAAGATGGTAGAGGCGCTGATAAAGGACCACCTTGATAGACACGGGCTGATGAGGACCAGCCAGCACAGTTTCAGCAAGGCAGATCTTGTCTGACAAACTTGCTGCACTTCTTCGAGGGAGTAAACAGGCAGATAGACAAGGGCGACCCGGTCGACATTGTATATCTGGATTTTCAGAAGGCATTCGACAAGGTTCCACATGAACAACTACTTCGTAAAATTGTGAGCCATGGAATCGAGGGTGAAATACTCACGTGGATTAAAAACTGGCTGGAGCATAGGAAACAGAGAGTGGGGGTAAATGGACAATACTTGGACTGGAAGAGCATCACCAGTAGGGTGCCGCAGGGCTCAGTGCTTGGACCCGTGCTCTTCAACATTTTTATAAATGATCTGGACATTGGTACGACGAGTGAGGTTATTAAATTTGCGAACGATACAAAGTTATTCAGAGTAGTGAAGACACAGGGGGGATTGCAAAGATCTGTAACGTGAAATAATCAGGCTCGAGGAATGGGCATCGACATGGCAGATGAGGTTCGACATGGATAAGTGTAAAGTGATGCATGTCGGTAACAAAAATCTCATGCACGAATATAGGATGTCCTGGGAGGTACTTGGAGAGACCTCCCAGGAAAGAGACTTGGGAGTTCTGATTGACAAGTCAATGAAGCCGTCCGTGCACTGTGCAGCGGCGGCGAAAAGGGCGAACAGAATGCTAGGAATGATAAAAGAAGGGGGATCACGAACAGTTCGGAGAAGGTTATCATGTCATGGTGCGCTCTCACCTGGAGTACTGTGTCCAGCACTGCTCGCCGTATATGAAGGGCACGGTACTACTCGAAAGGGTCCAGAGAAGAGAAACTAAAATGGTTAAGGGGCTGGAGGAGTTGCCGTACAGCGAGAGATTAGAGAAACTGGGCCTCTTCTCTCTCGAAAAGAGGAGATTGAGAGGGGACATGATCGAAACATTAAAGATACTGTAGGGAATAGACTTAGTAGATAAAGATAGGTTGTTCACCCTCTCCAAATTAGGGAGAACGAGAGGGCACTCTCTAAAATTGAAAGGGGATAGATTTCATATGAACATAAGGAAATTCTTCTTCACCCAGAGTTGTAGAAAACTGGAACGCTCTCCCGGAGTCTGTCGTAGGGGAAAACACCCTCCAGGGATTCAAGACAAAGTTGGACAAGTTCCTGCTCAACTGGAAAGTATGCAGATGAGGCTGGGCTCATTTAGAGCACTGGTCTTTGACCTAGGGACCGCCGCGTGAGCGGACTGCTGGGCACGATGGACCACTGGTCTGATCCAACAGCGGCAATTCTTATGTTCTTAGCCCTAAGACTCATCTACTCGCTGAAAAAAATACAACCACACCACAGAGGCATACCACGACTCACACTGACTCCCAATACAAGCAAGAGTAAATTTCAAATCCCTTTGCTTACTATTTAAAGCTATAAACGGAGACAGCCCAACCTACTGGAAAAACTGACTAACTCAATCCACCTCAACCAGACACAGGAGAACCCACATACTATTCACACACCCATCAACCAAAAATGTCAAACGAAGAAAACTGTATGACAACCTACTGGCCACCAGG
This sequence comes from Geotrypetes seraphini, assembly GCF_902459505.1. Lineage (NCBI taxonomy): Eukaryota > Metazoa > Chordata > Amphibia > Gymnophiona > Dermophiidae > Geotrypetes > Geotrypetes seraphini. The sequence continues at coordinate 31,199,570 of NC_047101.1, read as the reverse complement.
GCAGCAAAACTGGACAGACAACTCACCTATCTGCTGTCTTCGATCACAGACTACAAAACCTTCAAAAAAGAAACAAAATCCCTACTCTTCAAAAAAATACATAAAACCTATATAACACAACCAGATCCGTCTCAAGCTTCACCTACAATACTATCTACTCCTTAGCAAATGAAAAATGTTCGAACTACTCCTTATGTCTTTCCTAATATCAAGACAATTCTTATGTAATCCACCTTATGTATTTCATAATATCATGACAATTCTTATGTAATCCGCCTTGAACCGCAAGGTAATGGTGGAATAGAAATCACTAATGTAATAATTCCTCTTTGGAGCAGTATCCAAGCCACAGTGGGGAGAGGGAGTTCTTGCAGGCCATCAGAAGGAAGAAGCATCGTCTCTCCCATAGCACTGGGCTGCAGGCATTGGGCACAACGGCCCGGGGAAGACATGAGGCCTGATGAAGATGATTCGCCTCCTCAGATTCTCTCATCTCGGTCAGCCAATTCACGTTCACCCCCTCAGTGCCGGCCAATCTCTGCCCTCAAGCCAGACATCTCATCAAGCACCTCCCCCTTGACACCTCATTGCCAACCCCTTCAGCCGTGGCGCAGCTGTCCGCCACAGCACAGTCCAGTTGACAGTGCAAGGGACCAGCCCACAACAGGTAGAAGGCCCTTTGACCGTTGGAACCAACGGCCAAACCAGCAAGACTAGTAGTCTAAATTCATCGCTGCAAAAAAATGAGTGGAAGCCCCGAACCAAGGTCACAGATGCGCCCAAATCTGGAGTACTGCGCCCAATATTGGTCGCCATACCTAAAGAAGAATATGGCGATACTCGAGGGTTCAGAAGAGAGCCACACGTTGAACAAAATGAAATCGATGGGATTAGGTGCAACACTAACTCAATGGGTCACTGACTGGCTAAGAGGTAGACTTCAGAGAGTGTTGGTTAACGGTGCCCTCTCCAAAACGTCGAGGGTGTCCAGTGGAGTGCCGCAGGGTTCGGTCCTGGGACTGATCCTTTTCAATATATTTATAGGAGACCTGACCCAGGGGCTTCAAGGTAAGATAGCATTGTTTGCCGCCGCCGCCAAACTATGTAACACTGTAAGTAAAAATGATTTGTCCGACAGCATGAAGCAAGACCTGCTTTTACTGAAACATTGGTCCACGACCTGGCAGCTGGGCTTCAACGCGAAAAAATGCAAGATCATGCACCTTGGCAACAATAATCCGTGCAGAACATACACACTGAACGGCGAGACCTTGGCTAGGACGGCAGCAGAGCGGGACTTAGGGGTGGTCATTAGTAAAGACATGAAAACAGCCATCCAAGTGGAAAAGGCTACATCCAAGGCTAGACAAATGCTGGGTTGTATCCGTAGAAGCTTTGTTAGTCGGAAGCCGGAGGTCATAATGCCATTGTACAGAACCATGGTGAGACCTGTGGAGTACTGTGTGCAATTCTGGAGGCCACACTACCATAAGGACGTGCTGAGAGTTGAGTCGGTTCAGCGCATGGCCACTAGGATGATCTTGGGGCTTAAGGATTTCTCATACGAGGACAGGCTGCACAGATTGTGGCTATACTCTCTCGAAGAGCGTAGGGAGAGGGGAGACATGATTGAGACATTTAAGTACATCACTGGCCGCATAGAGGTGGAAGACAACATTTTCTCTTTCAAGGGTCCGTCAGCCACAAGAGGACATCCGCTGAGAATCAGGGGGCGGGAAATTTCATGGGGATACCAGGAAGTACTTCTTCACAGAAAGAGTGGTAGACCATTGGAACAAACTCCCAGAGCAGGTGATCGCGGCCAGCAGCATACAAGATTTTAAGAATAAATGGGATGCCCATGTCAGATCTTTACGAGGGCATCCACCTGTGAGCGACCCCTTAGGAGTTGTTAGGGGAGGGTTAATGGAGTGGGCAGACTTGATGGGCTATGGCCCTTTTCTGCCGTCATCTTCTATGTTTCTATGTAACCTTTTATACGCTGAAAGATTGGAGAAACTGGGGCTCTTTTCCCTGGAGAAGCGGGGACTTAGAGGGGATATGATAGAGACTTACAAGATCATGAAGGGCATAGAGAAAGTGGAGAGGGACAGATTCTTCAAACTTTTGAAACTACAAGAACGAGAGGGCATCCAGAAAAATTAAAAGGGGACAGAAAAGGTGACAGATTCAGAACCAATGCCAGGAAGTTCTTCTTCACTCAACGGGTGGTGGACACCTGGAATGCGCTTCCAGAGGGCATCATAGAACAGGGTATGGTATTGGAGTTCAAGAAGGGATTGGACAATTTTCTGAAAGAAAAGGGGATAGAAAGGTATAGATAGAGGGTTACTACACATGTCCTGGACCTGATGGGCCGCCGCGCGAGTGGACTACTGGGCATGATGGACCTCTGGTCTGACCCAGCAGAGGCACTGCTTATGTTCTTATAAGCAAACCAAAAGACAAACCAAAAATTTTAAAAATGGGGTGAGAGACAGCACAGCTGGTGTCCTAACTGGCCACCATCTTGTTAGATGATGTCTCCAACTGCTGTAAGTTGTCAGTGTACCTCAAGAGTCTGCACTTTCAGCTGTGCTTTTCAAAGTATACCTGCTGCCTTTGTGTAAATTATTGCAGGACCTTGAGGTCTCCTACCGACTCTACACTGACAATATCCAGTTTTTGCTCCCTGTTGAAGGTTGTATGAGGGAGATAGTGAACCGGTTACAGACAGTAATGACGGAAGTAGAAAGTTGGATGGACAGTAGTCTGTTGAAGCTGAATATTCAAAAAACAAAGAGTTTGTGCTTTTGAAAGGCATTAATGAACGGTATTCCAGATTCAATTCAGTTACTGGGCACCCCAATAAACTTCTCAGAACAGGTGAAATATTTGGGTGTGCTAGTTTGACTCAAAGTTAACTTTTAAGGGATACGTCCAGGTGTTGATAGAGTAAACTTTCTTCAGGCTGCGTCTGTAAAGCAATGAGGGTTGGTACTTTAAAGATAATTTTGCAGTCCGTGGTTCTGTCATGTTTAGATTATTGTAGCTTGGTTCTTTTGGGCTTACTCTTTACTGTATTACATGCATTGCAGGTTGCGTAAAACTCATTTGTCATTATGTTGTTTTGGTTAGAGGACTGACCACGTAACTGATTTTTACATGAAGTTATTTATTTATATATAAAATAACATTATATATATTTATATATAAAATAACATTATTCGCCGATGACGCCAAACTGAGTAATGTAGTGGGCAAATGCACAACAGACGAAGATTCAGTGCCCAACAACATGATGCACGACCTACTCCTACTGGAGCGATGGTCTAGGACATGGCAACTCAACTTCAATGCCAAAAAATGCAAAGTTATGCACCTGGGCAGCCAGAATCCATGCAAGTCTTATACCCTTAATGGCGAGATCCTAGCAAAAATGGTAGCAGAACGAGACTTGGGGGTAATCGTCAGTGAGGACATGAAGTCTGCCAATCAAGTGGAGCAGGCTTCGTCCAAGGCAAGACAAATCATGGGCTGCATACGAAGGGGTTTCGTCAGTCGTAAGGCGGAAGTCATTATGCCATTGTATAGATCCATGGTGAGGCCACACCTGGAATACTGTGTGCAATTCTGGAGGCCGCATTATCGCAAGGATGTGCTGAGACTGGAGTCGGTGCAAAGAATGGCCACCCGGATGGTCTCGGGACTCAAGGATCTACCATACGAAAAACGGCTTGACAAATTACAGCTATACTCACTCGAGGAGCGCAGAGAGAGGGGGGACATGATCGAGACGTTCAAGTATCTTACGGGCCGCATCGAGGCGGAGGAAGATATCTTCTTTTTCAAGGGTCCCACGACAACAAGAGGACATCCGTTGAAAATCAGGGGCGGGAAACTACGAGGTGACACCAGGAAATTCTTTTTCACTGAAAGAGTGGTTGATCGCTGGAATAGTCTTCCACTACAGGTGATTGAGGCCAGCAGCGTGCCTGATTTTAAGGCCAAATGGGATCGGCACATGGGATCTATTCACAGGGCAAAGGTAGGGGAGGGACATTAAGGTGGGCAGACTAGATGGGTCGTGGGCCCTTATCTGCCGTCTATTTCTATGTTTCTATTTTTTTTTTTTTTAACTTTATTTTTATTGAATTTAACATACTTACAAGTATAACTACTTGATTTAGAAATACAGAATCATGTTCCAAAAGAAAAGCATCATTGAACATTACAATATTTAAAATAAATATATATATGAAACTTAACTCTTCCTTAGACCTCAAATTAGGAGGAGGAAAAAGAAAACAAAGATATTATAGGGAGTAATATTACAATAATATAACAAAAAAGAAAAGGCTTAAACGCTACAACCCAGCAATTCCTTTAAGCTACACTCCCTCCACTAGATAAACCTTTGAGATCTAGAAAGGAACGTAGATGATCTGGTGTAAAATACACATATTTCAGACCTTTGAACTTAATAACACATTTGCATGGATAAGCTAGCAAAAAAGTAGCACCTAGCTTCCTTGTCTCTTCTCTCATGCCCAAAAACATTTTCCGTCTTTCCTGGGTTATTCTAGTTACATCATGATATAACCATAAACGTTGACCACAAAAAAGTGATCCAGACTTTTTAAAGAATAACCTCATAACTGCATTAAGATCTTGTTCAAAGATAAAGTTAACAATTAAAGTTCCTCTCTCTTTAACTTCCGTAGATGATTCCTCTAATATTGCCGTAAGGTTTTGCAAGTCTTTATCAGTGACCAAATTCTCACCTACAGGTATATCTGAATTTCTTTTTGAAGTAGGTAAAAAGTATACTTTATTTAGAGGCGGAATCTGATCTTGCGGATAATTCAAACATTCTACCAAAAATTTTTTAAAAATCTCAATAGGTGATATTGCCAAAATCCTTGGGCAATTTAAAATTCTCAGGTTCAATCTTCTGTTAAAGTTCTCAATCATTTCTATTTTACGGGTAGTGGAATTTTGTTCTTTAACAATAGTGGTAATTGAATTTTTCAATGAAGCTGACTCAGTTTGTATTTTGTCCATGCACTCTTGCTTGACTTTTAGCAAACTTTCAGAAAAATTATCCATTTTCTTAACCATTACCTCAACATCTGAGGCAGTCTTCTCCACCTTCACATCCAGTCTCTTGATAGCCTCCAAAAGTATTTCCTGTGTCACTGCTGGGGTGCTTGTTGGTGCTCCTTCTCCTTCGGCAGCCCTTCCTCCCAGCGTTCCAGCTAGGGCAGTAGCTCCTCCCTTGCCTGCTCCGGGGTCTCCAACTCCTCTCCCTCGGGGCCAAGCTCAACACTCTGCACCCCTGCTGGACATGGGGGCGCAGAGAGATGCGGTGGAGACAAAGATGTGATCAGATCCATAGACCCGAGTGCTCCCTCACTCAGGTCCGACGCAGAACTCTCCCGCCGCGGGGATATCTGGGCGTCAGCTGGGCTCAGCGGCTGCAAAAACCGCTGAATTGTCTGCTGGGCAGGAGACGATGTGAGTAGCGGCAAGTGCCCCGCTCTCACACTCCCCTTCCTCTTCATATGAGGCATTCCGTTAGAGTAAGTATCTGTTTCCAGTTATTGAAATGAAGAAAAAACCGCTAAGCCTGCCGAGCACAGCTACATAGCGTCCGCCATCTTGTATTCCTCCTCCAGTACTCGAGACAGTATCTCTAACCACTCTTTACATGAAGTTATACTGGTTAAAACTGGAAGATCGCATACGCTATGGACTGTTAGTGATGGTCTATTTGTGTGTGCATGGAATGGCGCCGGAAAGTTTGATGAGTTCTATTCTGCCTTGTGTCCCATTACCAAAACTTTGTTTTGTCAATCACGCAGAACTGTACATTCCTCCAGTTAAATACCCGAGGCTGGTGTGTTCTAGAACTAACATGTTCTTTTTTATGTCCTCAGGAATGGAATCGAATACCAATGTATATATGACAGTAGGGGAATTTGCGTGACTAAGAAATTACTGAACAGATATTTGTGTTTTGCAGTATGAAATATGGGCACTGAGTTTTAGAGTAATGATGTAAGCACTGGTCGCTGAATTGTTGATGTAGAGTTGTATTATGTTGATGTCTAACTATTGTGAGTGTTTTATTGTGAGCCGCTCTGTAAAAAGTGGGTTATAAATGAATAAAAAATAAAAAACAATCAGGTGAACACAGATTCCTTTACTTCATCATGCTTTGTCTTTTGCTTTCCAGGTTGCAGTAATGCACCCATGCCTCGTCGTCAGTGACAATTCACTCCAGAATACTCAAATCTTCATATTGTCTCAGGAACTGGATCGCAACCTCCACACACTGTTGCGTGTGCAGATCAGTAAGCTGTATGGAAACCCATCATGCGCAGACTTTCCCATATCTCAAGTCATCCTGCATTATGGCAAATGCAGATCCTTAGCTGATAACTAAATTTGCAGCCAACTGAGACACCATTATGTCGGTCTTCTCTAATTAAGTTATCTGCCCTATCAATGTGCTCTTATGTGTGCGATGTTGATGGGCAACTAGAATGACCTTCCTGCTTTAAACCTTTTTACCCACTCAAACCTTTTATTGATTCATGGTGCTATCACTGTACTGAGTCAACATCCAACAGTGAATTTCCTAAGGTTTCACTCCCTCTGCCCAAAGAAAGCGCACCACTGTGCGTTGTTTTTCAATGGTGCAATCTTGCAATGGAGCGTCCATGTTTTTGACCCCGTGGCTACCACAGGACTAAAGGCTGAGTACTGCACTGTACATGGAAGAGCTAATAAACAATGTACAAGTATATATGTTGCTTTTTGCTAGCTCTGTTCTTGCTATCACATAATTTAGCAATTGCCACTAATTTTGGGTTTGCCCTCATATTTTGTTAGAGTACACTAAGGTTTCAATGGGACGATTGCAGGAGGATCAACATACTGCAACTCAAATAATTTATTTAATGGGTAAATATGATTCAGTAATCCCTTTTATGCTAAAACTACATTGGCTCTCTAATTTCCAGGGTTCAAATTAGGGGTGATTATTTTTAAAATTTTGTACGGTGAAGCACTATTATATAAGAGTTGCCGCTGCAGGGTCAGGTCAGTGGTCCATCATGCCCAGCAGTCCGCTCGCGTGGCGGCCCTTTTGGTCACAGATCACCGCCCTAACTGAGACTAGCCCTACCAACATACGTCCTTGTTCAGTAGGAACTTGTCTAACTTAGTCTTGAATCCCTGGAGGGTGTTTTCCCCTATGACAGCCTCCGGTGAGAGCGTTCCAGTTTTCCACCACTTTCTGGGTGAAGAAGAACTTCCTTACGTTAGTACGGAATCTATCCCCTTTCAGTTTTAAAGAATGCCCTCTCGTTCTACCTACCTTGGAGAGGGTGAACCTGTCCTTATCTATTAAGTCTATTCCCTTCAGTACTTTGAATGTTTCGATCATGATATGATGGCATTAGTTTGTTTATTATTAGATCATAAATCCATTCAATTATTAGAACAATTATTTAGGGGATTTTTACTATGAACAATGTCAAATCTGTAAACCAGGTCTCTCTTATCAAGTGGCTTCTTTCTTGAAAGCATTACCATTACATTACCAGGAGTTTAAACAGATGCTTAAGATTTGTTTTGAAAATTTGTTTTATTAGAAAAATAATGATTTTGTGATATTTTACTTTTGTAAGCTCTTGAACTATTGGTTCAACTAGTTCTTATTGTTGTAACTCACAAAGAACTATTTATGATGTTTGCAAGTTAAAGCTTTGTATAAAATGTAGGATGGATAAAAATCAATTATTTAATTTTATTTTAATTGGACTTTTTTTAAATCAAATACTTTATTCAGGAAAAAAAATCTAAAGAATTTCATTTTTTTCATTTCTTAAATAGTTCTAAGAAACAAACACTGGAAAGTTAGATGCAAAACATTAATAAAGGAAGCTAATGGAGAATATGAAGAGAAATTTACTAGAGGCAAAAACTAATAGTAGCAATTTTTTTTTTTTAGATGCATCAGAAACAGAAAACCTGTGAAGGAATCTGCAGGACCACTGGATGATCAAGAAGCAAAAGGGGCGCTCAAGGACGATAAGGCCATAGCGGAGAGACTGAATGAATTCTTTGCTTCTGACTTTACAGAAGATGATGTAAGAGATCTACCTAAAACGGAAATGGTTCAAGGGTGATGATGCAGAGGAGCTGAAAATATCGATGAACGTGGAAGGCATACTAAGCCAAATTGGCAAGTTAAAAAGTAATAAAATCACCTGGACCAGATGGTATACATCACAGGGTACTGAAGAATTCAAAACATGAAATTGCTGATCCGCAATCTGTCACTAAAATCATCTGTAGTGCCTGAAGATTGGAGGATGGTCAATGCTATGCCAATTTTTTTAAAAGATTCCAGGGAATATTCAGAAAAATTACAAACTGGTAAGCCCGACTTCAGTGCCATGAAAAACAATGGAAACCATTATAAAACATAAAATTATTGAAAACGTAGACAAATATGATTTAATGGGACAGAGTCAAGTGAGGTCTTGCCTCATCTCACCAAAACATGTGGATAAAGGTGAGCCAGTTGATGTTGTGTATTTAGATTTTCAGAAACCTTTGGACAAAGTTGCTCATGAGAGGCTCCTGAGAAAATTAAAGTGTCACGGAATAAGAGGCAATATTCAGTTGTGGATTAGAAATTGGTTATCGAACAGAAAACATGTATGGTTAAATAGACATTCTTCTCAATTGAGGAGGGTAAATAGTGGAGTGTCGCAAGGATCTGTTCTGGGACTAGTGCTATTTAACTTATTTACAAATGATCTGGAAATTGGAACAATGAGAGGGTGATTAAATTTGCAGATCACTCTCTCATTATTAATCAACCGATCATGCTGAGCTCACCATAGTCATAGTCACACTTGAGGATTCTCAGAACGCCACCCTGGTATTTTAACAGTGTGGCAGCACTCCACATCGATTCCTCCAATAGTGTGTAATATTTTTATTATTTGTATTTTCTTTTGCTTTGCATTTTTAGTTGGTATTGACCTTATTAAACACCCTTTAATGCTCTTCTAAACCTTTGCATTATAATAAAATCATTTGAAGTTGGACTTAGCTTTCGATGTTACTGCACCAGCCCCCACAAAATTTGCAGAAGGAAATACAGGCCGCTAGCCATGTGGAAATAGTTCATCTCCTGTCAGGATCAAATTAGATGAACAGTTAAAATGAAGACTTGTGTGTCTTAATCCTTTGTATATAGCAAGCCAAGGCACACTTACAGTCCAAAGTGTGTAGAGCTGTTTCTCCAGGATGAAAATGAGGCGGGGGGAAGAACTGGAAGCACAATGGATTGATTCAGGTGAAATTCAGTGACTACTTTTGGGAGGAATTTAGGATGGGTCCTGAAAAACACCTCATCATGATGAAATACTGTGAAAGGTGGGTTGTGCAAACTTATGCTTGAAGTTCACTCACTTGACAAGCAGAAGTTAGAGATCAAGACCACCCTTTCCAAGTGAGAAACCTAAGATGAGTAGCTGCCAGTGGTTCAAATGGCGGCTTCATCAGACTGGCTAGGACTAATATTAATAAATTTATTCTTTTATACTGCCATTACCAAAAGTTCTAGGCGGTTTACACCATAAGAAACTGGACAGTCAGCGAAATACATTCATACCATAAAAATAAAATCGTACAATAAAAATTAAAAATGATTACAATCAACTAAGTGATAAAGTGATAAGAGAAGACGACTAATTTTCAAAAACAACAGGACATGGCTTGAGGAATATATAAAATAAGTTAAAAAAAGTTGAAAAAAATAGTTAAAAAAATTTTACAGAGAAAATAAACGGGAACGATGATAGCTCACCGCATTGGCCATTAGCTCTGTAACATATCTCGGGCTTCTGGCTGGGAGCACTTGAGACCCCTGGTTTCTCTCTGTAATACTTACCTTGAAGATTATATTTTGTGTGACAGCCTACCAATATAAGATTTTAGTGTGTTTTCACAAGGTTTGGAAAGTTGATGAATATATTCACCAAGCCAAAATTGCAGTTTACCTGCTTGAAACGCTAAGGTCCTGTCAAAAAAGGTCTTATATCTAACACCACTTGGCTTAGGATAGGCAAATAGGTGAGAACTTCTTGTATTCCTTGATGGTCTATGTAACTCAAAGTGAGGGGAAAGATAAACTGGAGACAATCCTGACATGAACTTAAAAAACAAATGCAAGAAAATTTGAGTTTAAGAGTAATTTTAAAACGTTTCTTTCTAAAGATGCTTTTGATAACTAATTACCTAGTTTTCTGACTATTTCTTTTTTTTTGTTGTATAATATCATGGAATTTTTTATTTCCCCTACCTTATGTACTATTTCTTTTTTTTGTTGTATAATATCATGGAATTTTTTATTTCTCCTACCTTATATACTTTCCCTGATTGTTCTGCTTCTTTTAAATATTTTGTAGTTCACTTACCTTCTTTCCTTATGTTTATCTGTTTGTTAAGTTTGTTAATAGTCCTTTTGGACTCAATTTTTGTTAAGTATTGTATTGTTCCCCTATACTGTAATTTTATTATGTTCATCGCTTTGAAATATGATTAAGCGATCAATCAAAAACCTTATTAAACTTGAAACTTGAATAATACTCTTGGCTTCTAATGCTAATCAATGCAATAAACGATAATATGGGCTGACATGGTCATTCTTCTTCAGACCAAAAATCAATCGGACCGTGGTATTCTGAATTATTCTCAATCTTCTTAAAATTTTGGGGGAAGATCCCAAATAAATGATATTACAATAATCCAGAATAGGTAAGATCAATGCTTGTACCAATAGTCTAAAAGACACTGGATCAAAATATTTTTTAATGGTCCGTAATTTCCATAATATATAAAAACTACATTAAGATCCCAACAACTGGAGGTAGCTTGAGCAGAGGTTTGGAATTGAAAAGTCCTTTCATAAACCGGGAAACAAACGGATGATTGGCCAGAGGTTTATTGTTAACAGGAACATGGAAAGCACTAATAGCACTGAGGTGAATTCTGACTGAAATCGTCTGAGTCCAGAAATAGATAAAGAGTAGCTAGTCCAATACTGATGGAAGATAAGAGAAGGAAGCATCCAGGTCATGGAGATTACACCACAAATTGAAGCGTGTCCACTTACGTTGATATTATTGTTGAGTAGGTTTTCTGGAAGCAGCTATAATGGCTTGTACAGAGTCAGAAATATTAAAATCTGCTGAAGTCAGACTGAGAGGTACCAAGATGTTAGGTGCAGAGATTGCAGATTAGGATGTAAAAGACAACCTTGACTCTGAGTGAGCAGAGATGGAAAGATCTGTAAAGAAATTGTATCCTTGGTGCTCAGCTGATGTAGAAGGAAAAGTCAAGCTTGTCTGGGCCACCGAGGAGCTATCAGGATCATGGTGGCCGACTCATCCTTAGAATGAGAGGAGAGGAACTAAAAAGGAATGATTAATGTCTGAGGCAGGTGAAGTGAGGGAATAGACAGGAGAGAGCAGAAAAAACAAATGGATAGTACCCACTTAAAAGGAGACTTAGCAGACATTAAAGCAGAAAAAAACTGGAACTAACATGATGGAAAAATAAAACTTCCAGACAATAAAGGTAGAAGAAAACCATTTTATTTTAACTATTTAACATAGTAGATGACGGCAGATAAAGACCCGAATGGTCCTTCCAGTCTGCCCAACCTGATTCAATTTTAAATTTTTTTATTTTTTTTTATTTTTTCTTCTTAAAAAAAAATTTTAAAAAAAATTTAAATTGAAAAAAACTGGAACATGATGGAAAAATAAAACTTCCAGACAATAAAGGTAGAAAAAAAGGGCGTGGCTTAGCACGCACACAAAATGGTTGTGTGATCGCAGCGCTCCTCTTACCTGGGCAACCGTTGAATAAATAAAGATTTCCTTTTAAACTGTTTTCGGCTGAAAACATCAGAGAGGACAGCGGGGGCATGGCGAGCACCTGACAGAGTAAGAGTGAAACCGGAGGGGCTGTGAAAAGGCAGAAGCAGGATCAAATTACCCCGAGTAAGGTTCCGCTTCCTGCTGATGTATCAGAGGAGTTAAGCAAAGCTGAAGTTATGGGGGAACTGAGGCAAATCAAACAAATGCTGACAGAGACTGTGAGTAATATGGCAGAACTGAAGGAAGAAACCCTGAATATACACAGACAAATGGAAGTAGCTAATAAAAGAACAACAGAGTTAGAAGTTAAAATGGAGAGCTTAGAATGTGAAGGAAAAAGATGCAAAAATGACAGTTTGGAAATAATTCAATTGAAAAGTCAGCTGGAAGATTACGAAAACCGTGGAAAAAGAAAGAATATAAAACTTTTTGGAATACAGGAAAATTTGGAAGGGAAAAATGCAATACAGTTTTTAGAAAATTTAATTCCTAGATTATTGCAGTTGGATTTCAAACAGCCTTTGGAAATAGAACGGGCACACAGGATTCCAATAAAGAGTCTGGAAAATCAAGGGAGACCAAAACCATTAATATTCAAGATGTTAAGATACCAGCAAGCAATAGAAATTTTAAATGCTGCCAAAAAAGATAAAAACTTAAACTATAAAGGATCCAAAATATGGTTTTTACCAGACTTTGCTAAAAATACAGCAAATATTAGGAAGAAATTCCTTGATCTGAGATCTCAATTAAAGGAAAAAGGATATAAGTATGGGTTATATTACCCAGCAAAAATGAGGGTATCTTGTGGGGATAAATCTTTGTATTTTGTTGATCCGGAAAAACTAAAGACCTTTCTTTCAAAATCAGAACCTATGTCATTTTAGCACAATGGGTGTTGAAATGAAGGGATAAATACTAAGACTGGATTGGTGGATATTTAACAAAAAATTAAATATAAAGAACTATGGGACTTTTGTTTGTTGGAAAAAGAAGAATATGCAACAAAGAATAGGAAATAAAAATGAACAAGTGAAAAAGAAAATAAAAGAATGTAAAAAAGAAAGTAGAAAGAAGGATAGACTGGAAAGACATTAAAGTGAAGTTATTAGACTGAACTTTTAGGAGACTGAAAGATGGATGGTTGGAGTAAAGAATGAACAAGAAGGATTAAAGGACTGGACAAATTAACACAAAAGGAAAAGTGAAGACTGAATAGGAAAATAAATAGATGTGAAGAAGAAGAAAGCAGGACTGATAGACTAAAAGGATATTATAAAAAAAAAAAAAATGAATGACAATTTGCAGTCAAAAGTCTTTAAGAGTGGATGGATGGAGATAAGAAATAAATATGAAAGTTCAGTTTATTTAATAAGTCAGAAAAGGAGAAAGTAAAGAATGAAAGGACAATAAGGAAAAGATTGCAGAATGGACTAATGATAGAAAGGACAAGTTATATGATATTTAAATGCAAGTAAAGGAAAGGAAAATGAATAATATAAAAGAAAGATACATAAGAATTTATTAATAATAATAATAATAACTTTATTTTTCTATACCGCCATAGTCAGACGACTTCTAGGCGGTTTACATAGTAAGAAGGCTGGACATTCAGCGAATATTAAAGGTTTTAAAACAGTACAAAACAAAACAATAGATCCACATACAATACGATACTATACAATACCGTGAGGCTGAATAACAATACTATACATTAAGTCTAAATACAATACTATACATTAAGTCTAAATACAATATCGTACAAAGAGTCTAAACGCAATACAATAGTTTAGATGCGAAAGTTACGTATTAATTGATTGGAGATCTAAGGGTAATGAGTGTCTGAGGGATTTAGAACAACCATGAGTTGGGGTTCTGGGTTCGAGGAGATCAAGGTATGAGGGGTTTGTAGAGAGAGAGAAAATGCGTTTTGTGGGGAGAGGAGACCTGGTGACGTTGGGGACCGTTTTAGTCAATGTATTTTGCGAATAGGGCAGTTTTGATTGTTTTGCGGAATGCATTATAAGTTACGTTGGGTTCGATTATGTGGTTTTTCAGCCAGATTTGCTGTCTGTTCGCTTGGAACTTAAAGGTTCTATCTAGGAAGGCTTTGTATCTGCAGCCTGTAATCTTTGGGTAAGCAAAGATGTTTTTGTTCCTGGTCGTTCTTGTGGGGTTGTGTAGGGTGAAGTGTGTTTGTAGATATGAAGGTGCTGTTCCCCAGGCTTGTTTAAAACAGGTGCAAGCAAATTTGAATATAATTCGCGCTTCTATTGGAAGCCAATGCAGTTTTTTATAGTAGGGGCTGATGTGGTCGTTTTTTCTTAGTCCGAAAATTAGGCGGACGGCGGTGTTTTGTATGAGTCTTAGTTTTTTGATTGTTTTTTGTGGGATGCCCAGATATATGATGTTGCAATAATCAAGAAGGGATAGTGTCAGTGCTTGTACCAGCAACCTGAATGATGTAGGGTCAAAGTATTTTTTTATGGTTCTTAGTTTCCATAACGTGTAAAAGCATTTTTTGACTAGTGCGTTTGTGTGGTCAGTCATAGTTAGATGAGTGTCTAGCGTGATACCTAGTATTTTTATGTTTTTGGAAATTGGGTATTCGTGGTTGTTTATTTTTATCGATGTATTTGAAATTTTGTCATTAGGACTAGCCAGAAAGACTTTTGTTTTCTCTGCGTTAAGTTTTAGTTTGAAGTTGTTGGTCCATTTATTGATTTCGGTCATTGTGTATGAGAGGTTATCTACAATTTCTTTTGTGATGTCGTTTAAGGGTATAAGGATGGATATGTCGTCGGCGTAAATGTAGTGTATTAAATTTAATTTTTGTAGTAGGTGGCCTAAGGAGGCGATATAGATATTGAAAAGTGTGGGTGATAGGGGGGAACCTTGAGGCACGCCTGATGGGTTTTTCCAAGGTTTGGAGTAGTTTCCATTGCCAATTACTCTGTAGGATCTGTTTGTTAGGAATTCTTGGAACCATTTCTTTGTCTTTCCTGTTATTCCCATTGCTTCAAGGCACAGTAGCATGATTTCATGGTCTACCAAATCGAACGCACTGCTGAGATCTAATTGTAGGATCAGTGCGCTTTTGCCTTTACTGAAGAGATCATAGAGGTGGTTCAGTAAGGAGGCTAGGACAGTTTCAGTGTTGTATCCTTTCCTGAATCCTGATTGGTGTTCGCTAAGGAGGTTAAATTTGTCCAGGTAGTTGACTAATTGAAGGTTGACCAGTCCTTCCTGTATCTTTGTGAAGAGTGGAATGCTTGCTATGGGTCTGAAATTGGTTGTCAAGGCTGAGGAGGCTTTCTGGTCTTTGGGGATTGGGTGGTAGCTGAAGGAATGTAAAGATTGATGTTGTGATAATATAGTTTTAAAAAGATTGGATTTAATTTGGAGAAGAGGAAATATAAAAAGGAGGGAAAAAAATTATTTTGAAAATGAAATACAAATGTTTAAATACAAATAGGGGATAAAAACTTATAAAATTGAAATTTTTTTTAACAGAAATATATGAAGAGATGGATATTTGTTGTTGGATATTTAAAGGAGGATAGGAGAAGATGGATTAGATAATATAAGATATAGGAAAATGATACTTTTTATTAAATATATGACTATGATAGAATTTTCTTGAATGAAATAAAATGTTGGGGGAATGAATTAGAGATTGGTGAAATGATAAAAATGCATTAATGGAATGTTAGGAAATAAATATGGTTATGTGACTAAAGGTTAAATAATAGATAGAGAAATTAATTACTTTAAAATGGAAAAAGAAGAGAGATATAATTAGATATATTGTGGAGAGGTAGTGAGTTTGTCTCAATAAAGGATAAAGGGGTTATTAATAAATATTGATTGCCTGGGGGGGAGGGGGGAAGTTGGGATTACTGTCTAATGTGTGTCCTTAAGCAGTCATTATATTGGGGAGGGAGGGGTGGGAAGAAGGTGGGTATTAAAGATATTACTAGGATGATTAAGGAAAAGATTAATAAGGGATTGGGTAATTTGGAGGTAAGAATGTGTGCCATGGGGAGAAGTTTTTTAGATCTTAGTTATGGAAGAAGGGAAGAGGAAGATTATGATAAGGAGTATAAAATATATTATGTCTTTTAAGATATTTTCTATTAATGTCAATGGCCTGAATCATGTAATCAAAAGGAAAAAGGTATTATCATTTTTAAAGAAGCAAAACGCGGATGTTTATTGTCTGCAGGAGACCCATCTTAATATAAAGGAATCACAGAAACTAACGGGTGGGTGGGTGAAAGAATGTTTTTTTGCTCCAGCAAAGGGTAAAAAAACAGGAGTAGCAGTTCTTACAAATAAAAAGTGTATGGCCAATTTTAAAATAGTAAATTCGGACCCACATGGAAGATGGCTACATGTTGATATAAGTATGGGAAATAATGCCCTGACGTTGTTCAATATATATGCCCCTAATTCGAATCAATCAGAATTCTTAAAAAAATTGCAGAGTATGTTGTTACCACTGGCTGCTTCTAATTTAGTGGTGGCTGGAGATTTTAATGCTGTAATGGATCCATTAATGGATAAAAAACCAGGTAAAAGTATAAAATCTTTAGGTTTAGATAATTTGGTTCAATCATGTGATTTGAAGGATATATGGCGTATTCTTCATTTTAATGATCAGGAATTTTCATTTTGTTCACAGGTTCATAAATCATTTTCAAGAATAGATTATATTTTTATTTCATCACATAAGGTGCAGCAAGTGATTAAGGCTTCCATTGATCCCATTATCATTTCGGATCATGCGGGAGTATGGATAGATTTACAATTAGATCAATTAGAAAATAGAAGACCTCTTTGGAGATTTGATAATGCATTGCTTGTGGATGAAAAATTTTTGGAAAATTTTAAAACACAAATTAGTGATTTCTTTCAAATTAATTTAGTGGAAGATACATCTATTGAAAATGTATGGGACGCTTTTAAAAGCGACTATGAGAGGTCATATTATATCATATTCGGCTTTTGTTAGGAAACAGATTAAAAAACAGTATATAGAGTTAGAAAAAGAAATTAAAATACTAGAAACTAAATTGGTAAGCAAATGGGAACATGATGTATTACAAGCTCTTTTGAAAGCAAAAGGTAAATATAACGAATTAGCTTCAAAAATGATAAGAAGAGACTTGTTTTCCAAACAGACAATGTATTATGGAAAGTCTAATAAGGCGGGAAGATTATTGGCAAATTATCTTAAAAGCAAAAAAAAGAAGAACTAACATTAATGGGATAAAAGATGATAATGGTATAATAACCAATCAAACGGATATAATTTTAAAGCAATTTCTAAAATTTTATAAGGACCTGTATTCTTCCGAGCCTTATTTGGAGAGGCAAAAAGATGGTAAAAAATTTTTAGATTTAATTATTGGACCTAAGGTTCCTGATCATATAAAACGGAGTTTAGATGAACCTATATCATTAAAAGAATTAGAAACAGCGTTGAGATCTCTTAGAGTTGGATCCGCTCCAGGTGGTGATGGTTATACAGTAGAATTTTATAAAACATTTCAAAATGTCCTTTCCCCATATTTACTAAATTTATATCAGACACAACTTATAAAAGGTGATATTAAAGGTACTATGGCTGAATCAATAGTAATTGTTTTGCCTAAGCCAAATAAAGATCCTACTTTGGTTTCAAACTACAGGCCTATATCTTTAATAAATGTGGATAATAAACTTTTGGCGAAAATTTTGGCTTTGAGATTAGCCAAAGCTCTCCCACATATTATAGACACGCATCAGACGGGTTTCGTTGCTAAAAGACATTCCTCTAATAACTCTAGATTATTGTTTCATATGTTAAATTTATCAAAAAAAATGGATGAACCGGCTTTTACAGTTTCCTTGGATGCAGAAAAAGCGTTTGATAGGGTAGAATGGAATTTTATGTATCAGGCTTTAGAATGGTTTGGTATAGGTTCTGGATTTATACAAATGGTAAAAACATTGTATAGCTTCCCGATTGCAAGATTAAATATTAATAATATGATATCTGATGGTTTTCAATTGCAGAGGGGAGTTAGACAAGGTTGTCCTTTATCTCCTTTGTTATTTGATGTTGTATTAGAACCCTTATTGTTAGCAATACAGCAAGCAAGGGGGATACAGGGTATTCCATATTCTGATATGGAATATAAAATTTCAGCTTATGCGGATGATATTTTACTTTATTTGAGGAATCCAGAGTCTACCTTATCTTGTCTATTGGAATTAATTGATATGTTTGGCAAATTTTCAGGTTATAAAATTAATTGGAGTAAGTCTGAACTTATACCTTTAAATGTTCATTGTGTAAAAGGATTATTTGACGCTTTTCCGTTCATATGGAAAGAAGAAGGATTTAAATATCTTGGCATTCAAGTTAAAAATACAATTGAAGATACAGTAAAAGAAAATGAAAAATTTGTATTGAAAAGAGTTACAGAGTTATGTGAGCAATGGAATCCGTTACATCTTTCTTGGTGGGGGAGAGTTCAAACTATTAAAATGATGATCTTGCCTGTAGTTTGCTACCAAATGAGTATGATACCTATTTATTTTCAGGGGTCCTTTTATAAAAAGCTTAATAGCATTTTAATGAAATTTCTTTGGCTTGGTAAAATGCATAGAATAGCTTTGGTATCTTTGCAAAAATCAATTAAGGAGGGAGGGGTAAATTTTCCAAATTTTTATAGGTACTATCAAGCCTATATTTTACGTCAGGGTATGTATTGGATCCTCCCAGAACTGATAGATAATGCACCGGATTGGTTATATTTGGAATGGCGCCTTATGTTTCCCCTAAATTTAGTTCATCTTCCAAGTATCAACATGGCTAGAAGATACAGAGAAAATAAGATATTAATGGATACTTGGAAAACGTTGAGGTTTATTAGTAAATTAACACCTGTCCCAATAAACAGGTCAACTAATCAGTCTTTATGGATAAACTCCAAGATTAAAATTGGCGGAGCTCAAATCCTTTGGAAGGACTGGATTATTGCAGGCATTAGATCTCTGAATGATGTTATTTCGGAAGGTAAACTGCTGGAATTTTCACAATTGCAACATAGATTTGGTCTTAGTAAAAAACAAAGTTTTAAATGGTTGCAATTGAAGCAGGCCATTCAGGTTGGGTTCCCTGAATGGAAAACATTGAATAATCAATATAGTTTAGAGTTCTTATGCTTCCAAGCAGACTTCCTAGGGCATCAAGCCGCATTGTGGTATAAATTAATATCTGGATATTTGAATAAAAAAACAAAAAATGGTCTAAGAGACATTTGGAGCATTGAGATTAAGCATCAAATTACTGCATCTCAATGGCCACTAATTTGGTCTTGGAGAATGAGATGTACAGTGTCAGCATCTATGAGACAAACTTGGTTCTTTTTATTACATAGAGCTTTTTGGACCCCTACACGTTTGCAAAAATTAGATAGTTCTAAGTCCAATAAATGCTGGCACTGTAATCTGGAACCTGGGACATTGGATCATTTACTGTATCATTGTCCCTACATTAAAAGTTTTTGGAATGCAATTTGGCCACAAATTAATAAATTGATGGAAAATCATGTAGCAATATCATATGATACAGTGTTATTTGGAATGATGATGAGAAAAAAAAGTCAAATTTCACCAGAAAATAACAAGCTTTTACTAGTCATGACAGGGGTTGCCATTCAGCATATAACCAATAACTGGAAGAATCATAGTAACCTTAATTATACATTTTGGTGGAATACAATTTGTCATATATTCAAAATGGAAAGAGTAATAGCAATACAAAGAGGGACATATCCTAAATTTATAAAAATAAGGGGGCCATTGACAAAGTATTGTACTGAATGAATAGTAGGATTTATCTTCTTCTTTTCTTCTTTATCTTGTCTTCTTTATGGCACACATGGAGGGGGGGTAGTGAAAATAATTTTACATAACATGTTATAATATGGTATACAATATGTATAAGGTGATTGGAAAGTACTTGAAGGGTGGAGGGTGGGAGAGGGGATAAAAAAAATTTGTTCAGAATATTATGTAATAGATATAAAAGTGATATTGTGTATTCATTAGTTGTAACTCAATATTTTGTACACTTCATGTAAAATATGAAAATGAATAAAGAAATATAAAAAAAAAGGTAGAAGAAAACCATTTTATTTTAACTATTTAAATGGAATATGGATAATTAACAAAAATATTGTTTAAATTTTGACAAATAAACTTGCAGTATTTGCCAATTCCCCCCCTTTTTTTTTTTTTACAAAAATGCAATATCAATTTTTAGCGCAGGCCAGCACACTGAATGCTCTGTGCTGCTTCCGACGCTCATAGAAACTCTGAGTCTCAGGAGCAGCGCAGAATATTCAGCATGCCAGCCTGCACTAAAAATAGTTATTGCAGTTTTGAAAAAAAAAAAAAAAAAAAAAGGGGGGGAGATTTATGCACAGAATTTAGAATTTTTTTGCACAGAATTCTGCCAAGAGTAAACAAAAAGGTAGTAAGGGGTGAGGGAGACATGCATGGATAAGAGACAGATAGAAATGTTGGACATAGGGTGGAGGGCAGGAAGAGATGATGCATGGGGAGAGAGAAAAAAAAAAAAACATTGCACATGGTAAAGAGGGGAGGAAGGGAGAGATGCTGCAAGAAAAAGAAGAGAGATTTGACTCAGAGCACAAGGCAGGGAGAGCGAGATATAGAGAGATGGTAGACAGTGGGACAGAAATATTGGATATGGCAGTGGAAGGAAAGGTATATTTTTTTCTATTTTGATTACAATATGTCAGATTTGAAACATGTATCCTGCCAGAGCTGGTGTTAACGAATGTGAGCTAGGATCTAACAGAGAAGGAGGAGAAATTAGGTTCTTACCTGCTAATTTACTTTCTTTTAGACTCTCCAGACCAGCATAGGTTAATCTTACAAGTGGGTATACAGTATATATCTCATCATGACCAGAACCAAAACTACAGTATTGTTCGCTCCATAAGATGCACTTTTTCCACCCCTCAAAAGCTGGCATCAGCTGAGAGAAAAAAAAGACAGCTGACAGGAAATCCACAGTCACACCGGCGTGGCTGAGGAAATCCCTCCAAGGGCAGAAGGAAAAGATCAGGCTTCCCTGCAAAGATCTGCCTGCTCGCGAGGCACTAGCGGCAGGGAGCCCTGGACGCCGGCACTCACTGCTGAGACTCCTCCACCACACCAGCCCGAACAGCTGTTTTCAGGCCGGCAGCGAGTGCCTCATGTCTGAGAAGTGCTCAATTGCTCCATACGCGACCTAGTTGAAAAATACAGTAATTTACATGATATTTAAAGGGAAAGCAACCCTTCAGACAGGCACTACCTCAGGATTTTTTTTTTTTTACACAGAACAGACTTCACTGGCTCTCTAAACAATATGATTGTTGAGGCACCTCTAGAAAAATGTTGGGGAGGTGGAGGAAAAAGGGGGGGAGGGACCCTGCTCAAGACCCACCAGGTTTGACACCCCCAAGGTCGGACAGACGCCCAAACATGATCCACCCAAGCTAAGTCCGGCAACAAAAAAAGACAAAAATTCCTAAACAAATTCCAGCAGCCCTACCAAGGTAGATGGGTACAGCTCACTACACCTGCTGGAGACTGAGAGAAGACTGAGGTAATTAGGGAGTGGTCACATGATATGTACAGTTCCAAACTTTTGTCTCAGTCTCCACCTGCTGGTCATGATGAGATATATACCCGCTTGTAAGATTAACCTATGCTGGTCTGGAAAGTTGCTAAAGAAAAGTATTTTCTGTTTTGTTTACACCACAGCACCAGCATGGGGTTGGAGAGGGCAAAGGACTGTGGGGTGGGGTGGTTGAAGAGGCTACAAAAATAAACCCGCCAGGCCGTAACAAAAAAAATATATCACCCTATTGTACAGGAAAAGTAAATTGAATTAAAAAAAATCAATTCAACAGTCCAAATCGAATTGAAATACTTTTCCCTGAGAGGTGGAGTGGAATAAATGCAAATGAGGCTCTCTCTACACCCCCCCACATTGAAGGTGCATACATCCAGTGGTTCAAGACTGTCATTACTATTGAACAAGAGGAGGCAATTGCAGCAACAGCACACATACTTCATTGTACGCTTAGGAACTTAGACTAAGTGAACACCTGAATTACTGAACTGCTGGCGTTACAGTACACATGAATTCATGCACCGATACCATGTTATGGGGTGGAAAATGCATGTGCTATCAGTTGTACAGTTACAGGATGTGGTAAGTGAATCCACACTAAGTGCATCCATGCTCTCATCACAAAGTAAAGTGCTTTTCTGTGCAGAAAAGCATCCCCAGCAGTTGGTATAAAGGCTTTGCATGTATTGCATGTTAAATTCCTGCATTTAAATGTATGACAAGTGCTAAACTATATTGCACTGTACTGAACAGACCTCTTTCTCCAGACCAAAGCCTGATGTCTTTTTTTCAACTGACCATATTCTAATTTAAATTATTTAGACAATCTGAAGGATGCATATTGCAATATCTCTCATGCTTGTAGATCTTAAGCATGTAAATGAAGCAGTCAATATTTAAGCTATTTAACTGGGCAGGAGAGGGTCCTGCTGGTTAAAATTTCCTGTACAGGTCTATCAAAGGATATTCAGTGCTACTTAACCAGTTAGAGGGGATATTCAGCTGCAGTAACTGCCAATATGTGCCAATACTTAACCAGATAAAGTAGCCTGACAAAATAATAATAATAAGACTGCTTTCTGTCCGTGTTGAACACTGGCCCTTAACTGGTTAAGTGCTGATCCGGTTTTGAAAATCAAAAAAAAGCAAAAAAAAATCAATCACTGACCACCACCAGTTATATTTACCCCTAAATGACCATACTCGATCTTAACTGTACCTGTTGTCTTTTGGCTGTCATTATGTTGAGCTTGTCCACTTCAGCTTTTAGGGCTTTATACTGTATTCCTAAATCCTGCTCTGTGCCAGCATTTCTAAGTTTTACAATGCCTTCTTCTACCTATAAAAGGTAAAAATAAAGCAACGATTTCATTCAGACAATGCTCTTAACACACAACACCATTTTATACTTTCACTCAAATTCCTGGATTTTGTGTTACAAGAGCAGCTCCACAGCTGAAGCTGACCTCCAAAGACCAATTTAAGCACCGCATCCCCTCCAATCATAACAGAACAGAAGTTAAAATGCTTTCTGTCATCTTTCCATGACTGCCAGGTGCCCCAATGTACTACTAAAAATTCAGCAACATTTTCCCAAGAGTCCCTGCAGCCTGACAGTGGATCTGTTAAGCAACACTACAGTGAAGACACCGTATATACTCGAATATAGGATGAGATTTTTGGGCCAAAAATGGGGGTCTTGTCCTATATTCGGGTTATCCCCCAGTGACCATCCAAAACCCTCCTAGACTTCCTGCAGGTCTGCCTTAGGCCAGGACAGGAGGGATCCCTCCCATATCCTGCCCCGGCCGACACTAACAATCATCACCCTCCCTCGCGTACCTTTTCCCTGGAGGTCAAGCGGTGTATCCCGCGCAGAACCCCTCCTGCAGATTGCGGAGCTAGTAGCCAGCAGTGCACCTGGGCCGGCATGCAGGAGCAGTCAAAGGTTGCTGGAGGTTCATTCTATGCAGTTAATATGCTTGGAACAATATCACAGGTCAATTTTTTATATTGCTGGGCTGTAACTCTGAAGTGTATTACCCCTATATTTGCAGGCCGCTTAGGAAGGGGCTTAAGATTTGGTCTTTCAGAAAGCCTTTGCTGTACCTCAACTTGGACATTATGAAGTCCGCTGAGTCTAAGGCATATGCCGGGGACTCTATTTTAAGTTTTTTGTTATGATGTGTTTTTATTTTGTATGTTTAGTTTGCGATCCACCTAGAACTAAGAAGTTAAATAAATATTGATGTTAGGGTGATTTTAGGTTCACGTAATTGGGTAACCCTGGTGGAAAAGAACAAGCTGAAAACAATGTGGATGAGCAAACTGAAGAAGAGAATAGGAAAAATTTGGCTATAGTTTTAATTGAAATACTCTACTTACAACATTTAGTTGAATAAGCAGTTTATAGACGTCAGCCATGTCAGCCAAAATAAGCAGACGTGTAACAGCCGATAATAAAGCACGGGCTGCTCGCACCATAGTTCCTCGTTTCACAGAGGAACAAGGATCATCAGCAAACTCGCCTGAGGAAGTCTTCATCACTTCTCCTGGAAAAGTAGTTAGAGAGAAAAAGATTTCATTAACACAGTCTTCACAAGACTCAAAAAAAATATAATCCTACAAACTTAGGACCTTAAGTAATTGTCTTCATGACTTTGGTAATTTATTTTAAAATTCTCTTCTTTAAGCCTATCTTTGCTCATGCAGTTTCCACCTGCTAGGATAAAGATCATCCTACTCCTTCACATTTACATTTCTTCCCCTCTCTCCACATTTAATCTCATCCAGAGGATGAAGATTCAGGAGTCTGGAAATATTTGTTAGAAAACTAAAATGCTTTCAAAGTCCATTAAAATAGTTAATTTGAAGACAGATTTGAGAGAGACCATATATTTAAGACAAGGAAAATAAGTGATTCTTCCTCTCCACACAATATAAAACTTAAATCATTCTACTAGGACTTTAGCACTCTATGGAATATGCTGAAAGTCTTCCCTAGTTTCCTGTTTGTCCTATCCATTTATTTTCCCACTTTTTATAATGTTTACCAATCGACTGAAGTTCAATGTACAACATTTACACATTTGAAATCTGTGTGATCTACATGTGGGATTTTAGCAGTAAGCATGACACCAATTAAAAATGTGCTTTACTGCAGGCATTTGTCTGTAATTACATTATCTAGAAACTTTTTTCTGCAGCAAAGTAAAAAAAGGTTGTGGACTCCAAGCATAAGAATTTCAGTTTTCTGACCAGGCACCCACCTGTGTCAAGTGCCACAGTATGCTCCCTAGCCTATTTTAGAAGCCTCAACCATGGTTAGTAGATGCTGATGCTTCTGAGGAACACTCGAGTAGACTGGGCTAGAAAACCACCACTAGCTTGAAGACAGCAAGCAAACATCCCTTGTGCAGCAGGACCCTTGCCCAAAAGACTAGAGCGAGCACCCCCCCCCAGAGCACCCGCCTCCGCTGCGCAGCCAAACCCCCATCTTTCCCTCCCTCCCATCCGAACCCTGCCCACTGCGAACAAGCCCTACATACCTCCCTAAGCAGCGTCAGGCCGGCAGCACTCTAAACAGGCTGCTTCTGCCTTGTCCGTCCATGAATTCAATCTGCCGCGTTATTGATGATGTCATCAGTAAAGCGGAAGAGTGAATTCACAGACAGACAAGTCCAAAGCAGCCTGTTTGAAGTGCTGCCAGCTCAACACTGCTTAGGGAGGTACCATTAGGGCTCGCTCGCGGTCGGCATGATTTGGATGGGAGGGAAGGAAGGGGGTTTGGCTGCAAGGTGGGGGAGCAGGGACTTCAGGGGTGGTCACTCAAGGGTTCTGCTGCACAAGGGAAGGGAGGGAGGGAAGGAAGGGAAACTGCCGGTGAATCCCGGGACTAGGGCTTATTTTTGGGGTAGGGCTTAAATTAAGACCTACCCCAAAAATCCTGCTAGGGCTTATTTTCAGGGTAGGTCTTATTTTCGGGAAAACACGGTAGTTGTGTTGATAAACATTTATAAACTAAGTCCTGTCAGCTGAAGATCTCTTCCTCTAGTTTGGCAGCCAGAACTTTGATTTATAAAATGACAATTGTACAGAATATTGTTTCTTTTTACACTTTAACTAGTCTTTAAGCCCGTTACATTAACGGGTGCTAGAATAGATGTATGTGTCTGTCTTTCTTTCTCTCTCCTCAGCTGTCCACCATCACCCCTTGCCTGCTCCCCTTGTCCAGCAGTAGCCCTTCTCCCTTCCTTTTACCTCCCCCCGTGTCCAGCAGCACCCCTTCCCTGTTTCCCCTTTCCAGAATCAATTTCTCATTCCTGTCTCTCCCCTTTCCCTCTCTGATCTCTCCATTCCACCCTGACCTCTTCCTCTCCTCTAATCTCCCTGCCAGCTGTTTCCTTCCTTTTTTCCTTCTCCCCTTTCCAGCAGTACCCCTTCTCCCTTCCCTCCTCCCCCCTATCCAACAGTAATGGGGGGAGAGGGTCTGATGCTCCAGGAGGAAACAGCACTCCCGGGGCTGATGCGAGGGAGGGGGACGACTGATGCTGTAGGAGGAAGCAGAACTCCAACGGAGTTGCGCGTATTTGCCACACTAAAACAAAGCTGCAACCAATAAAGTGTTCAACTCCTGCCCCCAGTGCTCTGGGACCCACCGTGAAGGCAGCTGGGAGCGGGACGGCCTGGGTCTGCATGGCAACATGTCCTCCTGGCACCGCACACTTGTACTAGCCCCCACATCCGCCACCGCCTGCAGCATGGACCAATCCCTGTGCACTGCACGTCCGGGCGGTCTTTCCCCAAGATGTGCCACAGGCAAGCGCGCACCTCATCAACTTGGTCGAACAGTACACCTCCGTCGGGACTGGGAAGCCCAGGGCCAGAGAACCAAATCAGCAACCTGACGGCACCCCAGTCCTCGAAGCGGCCACTTGTGGCGGTTTTTTAAAAAAAAAAAATTTACAAGAGCGCCGCTAACCGCACCCCCCCACCGGAAGAGGCCATGCCCTGTATCAGAACGCGCCCGTTTCTCATGCCCCTTCTGCCACCTACCTGTCTTTCTGTGTATGTGTGTGTGTGTGTCTTTTTCTGTCTGTCTATCTCCCTGCCCCCTGCCTGTATTTTTATCGTGGCCCTTCTCCCACATACCTTTTTTTTTTAGTGTGCAAAGAGCAACCAACGTACAGAAACCGCCACTGGCTCTAGCTGTGGGAAGTGTAGGAAAGCGCTGAAAACCACCACCCACACACGCGCCACTACTACCAAGTCTCTGCCTACTCTGCCACGGAGCTACGGATCATGGAGGCAGGAATCACAGAGGTAGGAGTGCACATGTGCTTAGGGATTTTTATTATTGATCAAATAAGTTCAGTATAAAACTATTTGAGGCTTGTGCAGATGGGATCAGATGAATTGCGGGGACGGGGCGGACACTGGGACCGAGCTCATGGGGACAGGGCCCCGTGTCATTCTCTACTCTGGGCAAGTCACCTAATTCCCCACTGCCCCAGATACATTAGATAAGAGTGTGAGCCCACCAGGACAGATAGGGAAAAATGCTTGAGTACCTGAATATAAACTATTTAGGTTATAAGTGGTACATAAATACTTAAATAAATTTAACTATAAAAAAGGATATTATAACATGAGGAGAATGGTAAAAAAACTCCCCCCAAAAAACAACACTTAAGAGAAGCAGATGCACAAGGTCAAAAATACATCAGGCATGGATGTTATTCAAAAATACCATCCTAGAAACCCAGACTACATACATTCCATGTATTAAAAAAAGGAGGAAGGCAGACCAGACAGCAGCTGGCATGGTTAACGAGTGAGGTGAAGAAACCTATTAGAGCTGAGAGATACCTTCAGAAGTGGAAGAAGAATCTGACTGAAATTAATGTAATCATAAGGAATGTCAAGTTAATGCATGGAAAGTAAAGAGACCTTAAAAAGAAAATTGCGCTGGGACACTTCAGAAACTAATCCAGCCTCAAGCCTTTGAACCCCAACTCATTTCTTGCCACTTCTGGCTCTCTTCAGAGACACTTCTGAAAAATGCCCATCACTAAAGTATAACCTACCTCTAGGAGATGGTTTCCACAGTCACACCATGAACTCAGCTTAGATCCACCTCTAGGTTCACCTTTCATATAGACCCACCCACCAATCATCCTCCACCTGTTGCTCAACCAATAAAATAAAAGTAACTAAATTAAAAATATAATTCAACAACCCCAATACTTTAAAATATATATAAAATATATATAAAGTGAGAGTTGTCCTAGATATGATGGAAGATAGATAAGGAAGGGTGATATATATATATCACCCTTCCTTATCTATCTTCCATCATATCTAGGACAACTCTCACTCCCTCCCCAATGACTCCTGTTCACCAACTCCTCTTAATGTTACTAACCTTCCCCATCCCCTCGCCACTTAACCTCCAAATCATCACACCAGTCACATTTCAGCTTTACCACTTCACCCCTCTCTCTTCTCCCCCTCCCTCTTCTCAGCCTTACAGCTACTACACTCGCTCCGATTCATACAGAGATCCCCACTACTTATATGCATCTCCACCACGGTATAGCCCCCATGCCTCTCCCACACTTTCGCATCCTCCTACTCCTCTTGCTCTCTGCTGGGGACATCGATCCTAATCCTGGTCCTCCCAATCATCCCTCGGCCTACTCGTGGGGATCACACCACAATCTGACAAATCTTATTTCTGTTCCCCTCCTCCCTCCATGCCCTTCGCATGTGAACTGTGGTACGCCCACTTCCTATCCAACAAACTTACCTTCATCCATGACCTCTTTATCTCTAAAAAGCTCCACCTGCTAACTGAAACCTGGATCTGCCCTGCCGCCCTGTGTCATGGAGGGTACCTTTTCTCACACTCACCTCGCTTGAATGGTCACAGAGGCAGTGTTGGACTCTTACTCTCACCGTCTTGTAAATATCAACCCCTTCTTCTGCCTCAAACTCACTGTTCTCCTTCCTTTGAAGTTATTCGCCCCCCTTGTCTTTCAGAGTAACAGTTACTTACCAACCCCCTGACAAATCCTTCCCCTTCCTCAATGGAGTTTGACTCCTGGCTCTCCTCCTTTCTTGAACCCTCATCTCCTTCCCTTATTCTCGGCGACTTCAACATTGATGTGGATGACCCTTCTGACTCCTATACGTCCAGGTTTCTCGCTCTAACATCCTCGTATGACCTCCAGCTGTGCTCCACTGCCCTTACTCACCAGAAAGACTGCTGCCATGACCTCGTCCTCTCCTCCAACTGCTCTAGCATCGAATTCTGCACCTCAAACCTTACCATCTCTGACCATCAGCTGTTAACCTTCACGACTCATCACCCTCCTCCCCGTCCCCAACCAATCACTACGCGTACGCTTAGGAAACTTCAGGCTATTGACCCCGATACGCTCTCTGCCACTGTCTCACCTCTCCTTTCTACTACTATGTCGAACGAATCTGCTGATGAAGCTGTCCTCTCCTATAATTCCATTCTCTCATCTTCTTTCGATACCCTTGTCCCTTCCGTTTCCCGTCCTGTAAGGTATCAAAACTCCAACCCAGGTTGACCCCCAAATCTGTTACCTGCACTCCTGTGCCCGAGCTGATGAACGTCTTTGGCTTAAATCCCACACGCTGACTTCGTCCATTACAAATTCATGCCAACATCCTTCCAATCTACCCTCTCGCTTGCCAAACAGGACTACTACAACAGTTTAATTAACTCTCTTAGTGCCAACCCTTACTGTCTCTTTGTCACGTTTAACTCTCTACTCAAAGTGCCCCCGCCTCCCATCCCCTCTTCGCTCTTCCC
Source organism: Geotrypetes seraphini (assembly GCF_902459505.1). NCBI lineage: Eukaryota > Metazoa > Chordata > Amphibia > Gymnophiona > Dermophiidae > Geotrypetes > Geotrypetes seraphini. The sequence continues at coordinate 31,170,055 of NC_047101.1, read as the reverse complement.
CCACACGATGGCAGAGTTCTTCCACAAAATTCACAAGATCCACCTTGAATTCTCAACAATGTTGCCTCCCCCGCCATCCCTGTCGACATCCCTTGTCTCTGCCTCCAAACCCACCATTTGTTCCTCTGATCCAATTCTTACCTGCCTACTCGGATCCATCACTCCCGCTGTGATTCTTCCCATCTGTCACATCCTTAATCTTTGGCTCCCTACTTCTACGGTTCCTGATGTCTTCAAACATGCTGTAGTTACGCCCTTCCTTAAAAAGCCCTTGCTAGACCCTACATCCCCCTCCAACTACCGCCCTATCTCCCTCCTCCTCTTCCTATCCAAACTACTCAAACGTGCTGTTCATCACCATTGCCTGGACTTCCTTTGTTCTCATAATATTCTTGACCCGCTTCAATCAGGCTTTTGCCCTCTCCACTCTACGGAAACTGCCCTTGCTAAAGTCTCTAACGACCTGTTCCTGGCCAAATCCAATGGACTCTACTCTATCCTCATTCTTCTCAATCTGTCTGCTGCCTTTCACACTGTTGATCACTGCCTCCTTCTCGACACGTTGTCCTCGCTGGGATTACGGGGTTCTGCTCTCTCCTGGTTTTCTTCCTCTCTCTCTCTCATTGTACCTTCAGCGTATGTTATGGTGGATCCTCCGTCGCCATCATCCTGCTGTCTATTGGCATATCCCAAGGCTCTGTCCTGGGCCCTCTCGTCTTTTCCCGATATACCCTCTCTCTTGGTACGCTGATCTCCTCTCATGGTTTTCAATATCACCTCTATGCTGATGGTTTTTATCAAGGGAAATCTTGGCTCACCAATCTACTGCATTTCTTTAAAGGGGTGAATGAACATCTGAATAAAGATGAACCGGTTGATATTGTGTACAGTGGAACCTTGGTTTACGAACATAATTCATTCCATAAGCATGCTCGTAAACCAATTTACTTATATCAAAGCGAGTAAGTAAGGGAAACCCGCTTGATTCGTTCCACTTCCCCTCCCTCCCCCCCCCCCCAGGCCACCGGCGCTGCTCCACTTTACCCCCCATCCCGAGGCCACCTTCGCTGCTCCCCCCCTCCAAACCACGATACGGCATCCCCCACCCACACACAATCACTTACTCCACTCTGGCACCGGCACCAGCACCAACGCACAGGAAATGCCGGTGCCCGAAGATCCTCCCTGTTCCTTGTGCTGGCCCTTGAGCATCTGCACATGCTCAAGGCCTTTTAGCTCTCGTTATCTCCGAAATTCTTGGAGATCTCCAAGAATCTCTGAGAGAATGAGAACTAGAAGGCCTTGAGCATGCGCAGATACTCAAAGCCCAGCACAAGCAACAGGGAGGATCTTCGGGCATCGGCACCAGCATGTCCTATGTGTTGGTGCTGGTGCCAGAGCGGGGTAAGTGATTGTGTTTGGGTGGGTAGGTGGGTGAGTGAGGATGCCAGATCATGGGAGGGGGGGGGCTCGCAAATTGAGGCAAGCTCGGTTTCCGAGGCATGGATTTTGCAAATGTTTTACTTTTCTTGCAAAACACTCGCAAACCGCGGCACTTGTAAACCGAGGTTTGACTGTATTTGGATTTTCAAAAGGTATTTGACAAAGTACCTCATGAAAGACTTCTGAGGAAAATTAGAAAGTCATGGGATAGATAAAGGTAATGTCTTATTATAGATTAAAAACTGGTTGAAAGACAGAACAGAGTAGGTCTATCTCAAAAGCATGTTTGCTCCAGAAAAAATGCCCACTGTCTAGAATAGCTGTCAGTCTATTATGGTTTACTTTCAGAAGTAAATCTAGCAAAACAAACTTTGGTCGCTGAAAGGAGAGTGCCCATGTGGCAGCAAAAAAATTACAGATTCCAGTAGGGACCATAAATACCTGTTTACACAGCAGTGGCAGAGATTTAGATCACATGTGACTGAACCCAACAAAGCAAATGTGGGATCTAATGAGAAGCAGTTTGGATGAAATGAAAGGTGTGATAATGCAGCAGAAGGAAGGGGATGGAAAGGAGAATAGTGAAGAGTGTGCAAGTTGGGGGGGACATCTCTAGTCACAGCCCCCTCCCCTTACACATTCCAAATCTACAGAACCTGAACAGCCCCCTCCCCATACCATATCTTAATACACCCGGTAAGGCAAAGTAAAAAGAAATCAACAGAAACTGCAGTAAAAATGCAAAGCAAAAAATCAAAACAAACCTTTAGAAAAATGTACAAGGTGCAGGAATTTATTCAATAAAAGTTAAAAAAAAAACATATGTAAAAACATCAATAAAATAATTGTATCCACAGACTGGTTCTTGTTGTCAAGCGTTTCGGACCCAACACGATCCGTGTTTTGAAAAACACTTCTTCCTCAGGAGTCCAAGATGTTCAGTACGTAGAGTGTCAAGAACCAAATGGAAATAATTGTGCAACATCTCAAATAAAACAGGCGAAAAGCTCTCCTGTCTGAAACTCCGCATTGAGTAACACTAAGTGATGGATGGTAACAAAGAAATTTTAAATTTGTAGGATGTGTAACCAATATACTCAGGCAGTTGAACAAAATGAGTAAAGGGATAGCAACTATGTCATGACAGACTGCACTACATCATTCAAATATGGGCAACCTGGCATACATTCGTTTGTCACCAATATGGATGGGCTTGAGAGGGCTTCAATAGCAACTCCAGTAGTTAGGAATTAAGTGCAGTGCAGGGCAGCCTTCCATGTCTGTGCTCCAAAAATGGCAACGACAGACCAAGATCAAATATGCACAAGTTATATCACATCATACCATGCGCCTCGAGTTATCTTGTTGGGCAGACTGGATAGACTATACAGATGCTACGTTACTACGTTTCACTTAAGAGGTAATGACAATTCTATTTTGGATTTTGCTTTATCTTGTATTTATTTGTGCCTATTATTATCTGCTGGGAATGATGGGATAAATCAGTGGTTCCCAAACCTGTCCTGGGGGACTCCCAGCCAGTCAGGTTTACAAGATATCCCTAATGAATATGCATGAGAGAGATTTGCATATAATGGAAGTGACAGGTATGCAAATCTCTCTCATGCATATTCATTAGGGATATCTTGAAAACCTGACTGGCTGGGGGTCCCCCAGGACAGGTTTGGGAACCACTGGGATAGATGAATACAAAAATGTTTTAAATACTCTGCTCCCCTACCACATACTTCGTCACCATATTGCTTCCCAAAGAGATATATGGGCTGGCCATAAGTGAAGATGCATCTTTTTTGTGTCATGCCTCTAGCAAGTGCTTTCCAACTTTTTTATTTATTATTATTACAAACATGTGCTTGAGCATAATAATGAGTTATCTAACAAATATTCTATTATAGATGGGCTCCTAATTATTTCTGTTCTACATGAGAAATGACATCAAGAAACAAGTTGAAATTTTGAATAATTTAGTGATGCCTACTTGTTTAAAAACAAAAAGCTTAAATTTCTTCCTGTAAAAGCTAGCACAACAATAAAATCTCCACACAAAAGCATTATCTACCTTGTTTACGAACATCATCAACAGCTGCTACAAGCTCTTCTTTGAGAAACTGGCTCTCTTTTGCAATTTTATCTCCCTTCTCCAAGAAATTCTGTGTTGCTTGCTCAACCGATGCAGCTAGAACATGAGCCTTTTTAGAACGACCTTTTTTTTTATTGGAAGGTCCCTTGTTGCTGGTGTTCACCAAAGTTGTAACCTAAACGATTATCAAAAAGTATGTTAGCATTTAAAATAAAATTAACATGCACAGGAATACACAAAAATCAATTATTCATTATGATACAAGTTTACAAGCCATAGATAGAAAAAAAGGTAACCCAACTGCAAAATTAATGCAGAGAATAAAAAATAAAGGTATGTAAAAGTTCAAAATTGGTCCCAGGTATGTATATATCCAAACTTTAAAATCAATTTATTATAAAAAGCCTGACATGTTTCAGCGGCACACCACCTACATCAGGGATAGAAATGAAAAATCAAGTTACGAGTCCAGCAATTAAATATCTTTCTTTTTTTCAATTTATATCCCGTTCTCCCATGAGCTCAGAACAGGTTACAGATTGACATTCACAATCCATTTTAGGACAGACAATCATGACAAGGAGAGGGATACAGTTAGATAAACATAGATCTTTATTCTAGAGTTTTGGCTGGTCATAAAGAGGAGCGCATAAGAGGAATATTTGAGGAGACTGTTCATCATGGTTCATTCTCTCTCAAAAATACTGTGTTTCCCTGAAAATAAGACCCACCTCAAAAATAAGCCCTAGCATGATTTTTGGAGTAGGTCCTAATATAAGCCCTACCCCCAAAATATACCCTAGTTAGACAGACCCCCAACTCCATCCCTCCTGACAATAATGCTGCCCGATTTGCCGGCAGCAGCACTTTCCTCCCCTCTCACCCACTCCCTTGCACAGCATCTTTCCATCCCTCCATCCCATCCCCCCACGCAGAGCGACACTGACCCTCCCATTGCGAGACCAACATACCATATCTCCACTCCCTTCGGCAGCAGCTCTCTAAACAAGTTGCTTTGCGGCCTTCCCCCTGCTGCATCACTGATGTTGTCATCAGTGACACAGCGGAACAGTGAAGACCCCAGCAGGGAAGGCCACAAAGCAGAGCGCTGCCGCCAATGCTGAAGGTAAATTGGGGCTGGGGGATAAGGGAGTTTCTACCCTGTAGACCTCTCCTCTTCATCCTTATTTTTGGGTAGCAACTGCAACAGGCACTTACAAAGGCTCTAGAAGTGCTTTTGTTTTGGCTTTTTGTTTGTTTCCTTCATCCAAAGCAAATGTGGAAAGGGGATCATTAAGGTACACAACCCTCTGCAATGTGGCACAAGAATTGGGGTAGAGGAGAGGATGGGAGAGATGATCATTATACATGAAAAAAATAAAGACATCCCCGAAAATAAGTCTTAGTGCATTTTTGGGACCAAAAATTAATATAAGACACTTCAAGGTTTCAAGGTTTATTAAATATTTGATGGATCGCTATATCGTTATACAAAGCGATGTACATTAAAATACAATCAGATAAGATAATAAAAACATACAATTCATTAAAATAATGATAACATACAATAAAAAAAACGATAGATTTTAGACAGGACCAACAACAATTGGGAGGAAAGGGAGGTTAAAGTTACATATCGTAAAAAAAGAAATACGTTTAAGGAAAGAACATCAGGGAGGTATTAAAATACTTGAAACGAAAAATTAAAAAATGGGAGAATTTGTTTTTTATTATTTATGTATTAAAAAAAATTTTTTTAAAAAGATAAGTTTTAAGAGATTTCTTAAAAGAAGGAACATCTTATTTTGGAGGAAACACGGTATATACATAGCCTCATGCTGTCACACTATTATACAATGTACATATTTCTAAGAGAGAATGAACTATGATCAGGGGCTTAAACATCAAGGACTTCTTTTTTAAACACAGGACAGGAAGAGGAGAGAGAGTTAGACTAGACCCCAGAGTTTTATTTTTCTTGAGGGCACAAAGAAGAGAAGGAAGTTTATTGCTTATATTCCACTTTTAAACAAGGCTCTCCTTCAAAAAATAAAAGTTATGTATTCAACAAACTATATGTTACTCTCTACTCTACAAGCAAATTCTTGAGCCAAACCAGTTTCTGCATCATTTACCTGCTAATGTTTGCATACAACTCATTAACTGTATGCAGCTATTTGCAGTGACTTTCTACATCTGCCCTTCAGTATCACTGTGTCATAGCTAGGAACTATTTGTCCCTACTTCGCTGGGCAATGCTTTCCACCATACTTAAATCCTTACTACATCCTCCCTCTTTGGGCAACAGCTTTCAGAGAAAGAATAGCTAATTTAATACTTTTACATGCGATGTATTGATTTGCTGCTGTCAAGAAAAGTGGGCCACTTCGATTCCTACTGTTTAATACTATGAGTGTTGCACCCTTTTAAGGAAAACACAGAAGGGGAAAAATGATTTCAGATAAAAGACTATATGACTTATCCAGTCTGCCCCTTCTTACATACCAACTATTTGTATCTTCCATCAGAGATCCTCTGTTCATATCCCAAGTTTTCTTTCATTCAGATACAGTCTGCACCATTCCATGCATCCACCATCATTTCCATAAAAGGAGCATTCCCTTAGTTCATCCCCTTTTCATCTTCATCCTATACCCCATTATCCGAGCACTCTCTTTTGAGAGGCCTGCCTCCTGTGCATTTGTACCATGGAGGTATTTATAAGTCTCCATCATACTCCCACCCCTGCCTTTCTTTCAACATACACACATTGAGATCTTTAAGCCTGTCCCCATACACTTTATGATGAAGATCACTGACCAGACTCCATTCTATTTATATCTATTTACTCTGCAATTCTAAAGACTACTCTTTAAAATAAGGTCCGAGAATGACACAGGGGCGGGTACCTGCAGTTAACCGCAGGGCGGGGACTGAGGCCAAGCAGACAGAGAAATGTTATCCCATGTCATTCTCTAAAAACTTGGGACTACTATCAATATGTGTAACAAAAAAAAAAACCACACCCCAACAACAACTTAACATTTTAGACAACTGCTATGAAAGCAAATAGAATGTTAGGAATCAGGAAAGGAATGGAAAAGAAAAGATCAAAATGTTATAATGTCCTTGTATCGCACTATGGTACTCGAATACTGTGTGCAGTTCTGGTCACCATATCTCAAAAAGACAAAGTGGAATTAGAAAAGGTACAGAGAAGAGTGACAAAAATGATAAAAAGGATGGGACGACTTCCTTTTGAGGAAAGGCTAAAGTGGCTATGGCTCTTCAGCTTGGAGAAGAGATGGCTCGGGGTGATGAGTGGAGAGGAAAGGGTAGATGTGAATCGCTTGTTCACGCTTTCCAAAAATACTAGGACTAGGAGACATACGATGAAGCTACTAAGTAGTAGATTTAAAACAAACTGGAGAAAAAAAGTATAATTAAACTCTGGAATTCATTGCTGGAGAATGTGGAAAAATCAGTTAGCTTAATGGGGTTTAAAAAAGGATTTGGATAATTTCCTAAAAGAGAAGTCCATAGGCCATTGTTGAGATAACTTGGGGAAATCCACTGCTTATTCCTAGGATAAGCAGCATAAAATCTGTTTTACTGCTTGGGATCCAAATAGGTACTTGGGACCAAAGTTGGCCACTGTTGGAAACAGGATACTGGGCTTGATGGATCTTCGGTCTGTCCCAGTATGGCAATTATGTTCTTATTACGTTACTGGCAACTAAATTCAAAGATTTTTTTAAAAAAAACCAAAAAAAAAAAAAACAACCAAAAAACACCTGCTGAAGCTACTTTTGGATTTAAAAGAACTACTGTTAAATGACATCATCTAACTCTTTTCTGTCTTTGATAAGGCAACAAGTCTTTTTGCAGATCAGACTCCTACAACCTGCAACATAAGTACATAAGAACTGCCGCTGCAAGGTCAGACCCGTGGTCCATTGTGCCCAGCAATCAGCTCACGCGGCAGCCCTCTGGTCAAAGACCAGCGCCCTAACTGAGACTAGCCCTACCTGCGTACATTCTGGTTTAGCAGGAACTTGTCTAACTATGTCTTGAATCCCTGGAGGGTGTTTTCCCCTATGACAGACTCCAGAAGAGCGTTCCAATTTTCTACCACTCTCTGGGTGAAGAAGAACTACCTTATGTTCGTATGGAATCTATCCCCTTTCAATTTTAGAGAGTGCCCTCTCATTCCCCCTACCTCGGAGAGGTTGAACAACCTGCCCTTATCTACTAAGTCTATTCCCTTCAGTACCTTGAATGTTTTGGTCATGTCCCCTCTCAATCTCCTCTGTTCGAGGGAGAAGAGGCCCAGTTTCTCTAATCTTTCACTGTACGGCAATTCCTCCAGCCTCTTAACCATCTTAGTCGCTCTTCTATGGACCCTTTCAAGTAGTACCATGTCCTTCTTCATGTACGGCGACCAATGCTGGACACAGCATAACCCTCTCTGATTTGTTTGCGATTCCCTTCTTAATCATTACTAGCATTCTGTTTGCCCGTTTCGCCGCCGCCGCCGCTCATTGTGCAGATGGCTTAAATCGACTCGTCGATGAAACCAACTTGAATTGGAGAAAATACAAATTTGTTCAAACAAAAATCTAATATGGATCAGAGAACAAATTCTTATTAAGTTATATTAAACTAGTATTTTAGCCCGTTACATTAATGGGTGCTAGAATATATGTCTGTCTGTCTTTATTTCTGTCTCTCTCTCCCTCCCGCTGTCTTTCTTTCTGTCTGTCTCTGTCCCCCTTTGTCTGTCTGTGTTTCTGTGTATCTCCCTGCCACTGTGTCTTTCTTCTTTTCTTTCTGTCTCCTTTCCTCCCGCTCTCTGTCTGTCTTTCTTTCTATCTATCTGTCTCTCTCCCTGCCTCCTATGCAGCAGCATTTCTCTCCCACCACTTCCCTGTGCAGAAGCCAAAGCAGCATTCCCTCCCCCTCCATTTCCCTCCCTCCACACCATTTCCCTATGCAGCAGCAGTAGCGTTTCCTCTACCCCCTTTTCCCTTCCTGCGGTCTGTCCGGCTCCCTTAGTCCCTTACCGCGGTCCCGACTACGAACCTGGCGATTGCAGCAGCGTGTGCAGCAGTCTTCACACGCTGCTTCGGGCCCTTCTACTGCCCTGATTTACTCAGGCACGTCCCTGATGACATCATCAGAGACGCGGCAGAACAAATCAGGGCAGTAGAAGGGCCTGAAGCAGCGTGTGAAGACTGCTGCACACGCTGCTGCAATCACCAGGTTCGTAGTCGGGACCGCGGGAAGGGAAGGGGGGGGGGCGGCAAAGTACTAAGTGAGCCATCAGACGTCGGGAAGGGATGGGAGGGTGAGACCGGCGAAAAAACCTTACCGAGCGGGGAGCCGGCAAAGGAGTGTTTTCTACTGCTGCCAAGTGTGGGGTCTGTTAAGCACGATGCGCACTCCTGCGGCCACAGACATACGGAACACGCAGATAGCAGTGCGCATGCGTGGCTAGCGTTTTATTATATAGGATTACCAGACCTCAAATACCGAAGGCACTACTTAAATCATTTTTCATGCCCTTGCAAGGGTTGGTAAATTCATCATTGGTCTTGGTAAAGTGACATGTGCTGTGAATATTCGTAGTTATTTTTAATTTCATTCATTAAATATAAAAGTGCATTTAGTGCATAAGGTGCTAAAGAAAGGAAGGCACTTATCTTTTGTGCCCGACGGCTGCCCAACTGTTTCACACTCCAAGTACCGCCCCAGACATCTTGTATTCATCTATGGGATTTTTTATACCGACATGCATTACCTTACACTTATCCATGTTGAACCTCATTTGCCATGTTGCTGCCCATTTCTCGAGCATGGTTATGTCGCGTTGCAGATCTTCACAATCCCCCTGCATCTTCACTACTCTGAATAACTTTGTATTGTTCGCAAATTTAATCACCTCACTCGTCGTACCCATTTCCAGATCATTTATGAATATGTTGAAGAGCACGGGTCCAAGCACCGAGCCCAGCGGCACCCCACTGGCGACGTTCTTCCAGCCTGAGTATTGTCCATTTACCCCCCCTCACTCTCTGTTTCCTATCCGCTAGCCAGTTTTTAATCCACATGAGTATTTCACCCTCTATTCCATGGCTCTCAATTTTCCGAAGAAGTCGTTCATGCGGAACCTTGTCGAACGCTTTCTGAAATTCCAGATATTGTGATAGGCAGACTATGCCTGCTAGGAGTGTCCCTAGTGCAGGTAGCAGGTCTAATCCAGATCCTTCTCATACACCTCCATTTAAACCATTTTCTGACTCAGAAGCTGAATTTCCTTCTAGGTCCTGTAGAGGGAGTAGGAGAGCAGGAGTGCTAGGTTCCCATCTCCCTCTATGTCCCAAGGTGATTAACCGTAAATCCTTTCCATCTGAGGGTTGGGGGCAGGGCTGCAAGCTGCTGTCCCTGAGAACTAGGCTTCTAGAGAATCAGAGGTGGGAAGAAGGGCATCAGGACAGGTCACAGCGCTCAGGGCTGGGAGCTCCTGATAGCAGCCAAACTCCTGAGGCTATGGAGTTAACAGAGGCTGGGGCAGAAGTACCACACAGTCCGGTGGAGGAACCGCTTGCCATGGAACTTGAAATGAGCCCTGATACCAGTGCTGAGTTGACTCCTGAAGCCACACCCATGGAAGTTTGTTTCCTGAAAGCAAGCAACTAAAGGTTTGCTAAAGAATACTGCAAGTTTGTTTTGCCTGTTTTTTGTTTTTTTTTCAAGAGCTGAATGATTCTTACTCCTGCCAATGAGTGAATTTTCGCTGTTGTTGAACTGGGCAAAGACTTTATTTTGAACTGTGATAATTAAAGGCGTGGGGTTTGCCCCGTGTTTCGTGGTGGGATAGTGGGCCTAATTATTGGCAATTTAAAGACCACACGGCACACATTGTCTTTCCAGCGCTCCTTGCTGAAGAAGTCAGTACAGCGGTACTAGCTTGGAGCTGGATGGTTACAGATCAGGAAGTATTGTTTTTGTTTTAAAGTTTTCTTTTCTTTTGTTATGGACTCTTGTTGGACTATAAACTGAAAGGAAACTTCACTCTGAAGAAAAGATCCTGCTAGGTGATTTTGGACTCTTTGGTTTTCTCTCACAGAGACTATTTTGTTTTTAGATAGTTTTGAAATGTGTATTGGAAGCCAGTTGGCTTCTTCAGATTGATCCCTGACAAAGAAGCTGTTTGTTTGTTTTTTTGTTTTTGAGGATTAAAATTCCTGCTTTTATTGAAGCTGTGCCTATTCCATTTGATGGTGTCTCTTACATTATACGCAATATTATTACCTCCTTGTGCAGTCCGCAGCGGCTCATGAGAGTTGGTATGTACCGGTGAGCCCAGACACCTTGCCTGGAGCCTGCTGGCTACAAAACACAATGTCGACCGGGTCACCCTTGCTATCTGACTGTTGACTCCCTTGAAGAAGTGCAGCAAGATCGTCAAGCAAGATCATCCTTTACTGAAGCCATGCTGACTGGTCCTCATCAGATTGTGTCCGTCAAGGTGATCAATGATGCAGTCTTTTATCAGCGTCTCTACCATCTTTTCCGGTACCGAGGTCAGACTCATCGGTCTGTAGTTTCACGGATCTCCTCTTGAACCTTTTTTGAAGATCGGCTTAACATTCACCACCTTCCAGTCTTCTGGAATCTTTCCCAATTTGATCAACATATTGGCTATTAGTTGAAGCAGTTCAGCAATAATCCCTTTCAGTTCCTTAAAGACCCTCGGATGGAAGCCATCTGGTCCCGGAGATTTGTCGCTCTTAAGCCTATCAATCTGCCTGCATACCTCTTCTAGACTGGCCGTCAACCTTGTCAGTTTCCCGTCTTCGCCTCCAGTGTATAGTCTGTTGGGTTCCGGTATGTTGTGTATATCCTCTTTGGTAAACACAGATGCAAAAAATGTGTTCAGTTTATGGCTTTGTCCTCCTTTAGCACTCCCTTTATTCCATGATCATCCAACGGACCCACTGCTTCCTTTGCGTGTCATTTCCCCTTAATATATCGAAACGGCTTGAAGTTTTTTGCCTTCTTGGCTATTTTTTCCCTCGTAGTCTCTTTTGGCCCCTTTTACCGCTTTATGGCACCTGCGTTGATGCTGTTTGTACTTTTTCCAGTTTTCATCCGTTTTTGGCCTTTTCAATTCCTTAAATGAAGTCTTCTTGTCTCTTATTGCTTCCTCCACTACAAAAGTGAGCCAGTTCTTTGTTCTTTTTCCTCTTGGATCCCTTCTTGATACGCTTTATATATCGATTTTGTGCCTCGGTGATTGTGTCCTTAAAAATGAACCATGCCTGCTCTAACGTTGGATCTTCTTCCCCACCACGAGTCTCATCCCTTCATAATTCCCTTTCCGGAAGTTCAGTGCCGTGGCCATCGTTCCAGATCGATGTTTTGTCCCTGCATCCATGTCGAAGCGGATCATATTGTAATCACTTTTTTCCAGCATCTCCTCTACTTCTACATCTTGCGCCTGTCCTCATAGTCCATTTAGAATTAAGTCCAGAATTACATTTCCTCTCGTGTTTTCATTGATAAGTTGTTCCAGGAAGCAATCACCTACAGCATCCAGGAACTTGGTCTCCCTACCACAGCCGGAGGTGCCTAGGTTCCATTCTATTCCCGGATATTTGAAATTCCCCATGATAACTGCGTTGCCTCCCCTGCGTTTGATCTCGTCTATCATTTCTCCATCAATTTCTTCGGACTGCCCTGGGGGTCGATAGTAGATGCCGATCTTCATTTCCAATCCAATGGCTCCCGGAATTTTGACCCATAGAGGCTCTAATTTATTCATCATTTCAGGCGTGTTCTCTCCAGTAGATTTGATTCCCTCTTTGATATATAGGGCAATGCCCCCATCTTTTTGACCCACTCTGTCTCTGCGGTATAGTTTGTATCCTGGTAGCACAGTGTCCCAGACGTTTTCTTCGGTCCACCATGTTTCCGTGATGCAGATGATGTCAAAGTTATCCTTTTGTATCATAGTTTCTAATTCACCCATCTTGTTCCTTAGGCTCCTTGCATTCGTGTACATACACTTGAGTTTGTGGCCTGTTCCTTTCTTGCATTTCTTTCCCTCTTGTGTCCCTTTAGATCTGTCTTGTCTGAGATCCGGTGAGTCTTCCCCGCTATCTCGGTATACCGGTTCCCGAATCATCGACTCTCTCTCTTGGTCAACTGTCGGCTTTCCCCTTCTTCCTAGTTTAAAAACTTCTCATTTTCTCTCTTGATGTTGCTTGCAAATAGCCTCGTTCCATCTCTGCTGAGGTGGAGTCCGTCCTTCCTGTATAGCTTGCTCTTCCCCCAGAACATCGTCCAGTTGCGCCAAACTTCAGTTTTGTTGTTTGCCTTCTCTGTGTTCTCCAGCATGCTTCACAGTTCTCTACAGGATTCCAATATAATACTAACAAAAAAAAACAAAACTGTGAAGTTAGGTTGATAATTTTTTCACTGCCCCAATGCCTGTTCCTCAGTTCCTAGAAGATTTGTTTTGAGTTCTCTATAAATATTTTGATCATTTTACTGTTTTCTTCATATTTTCACAATTTTAGTACACCCTCTATTTTTTTTCAATTTATTATTTCACTTCTGTTGGAAAACTGCATCATGAAAACTAGAAGAAAAACAACAAATTTTTAGATTAAATCAGGTTGGGAAGACTAGATGGACCATTCTGGTCTTTATATGCCGTCATCTACTATGTTATGCATGTTACTTGAACTAGGAAAAAAAAAAAAAAAAAAAACCACATACCAAAGCAAGGCAATAAGTACTGGTGTTTTTATGACAGGTGTTCTTGCACGATTACAGAATAGAATTAAATATAAACATACTGTAAAATAGCTAAAATTAACTCCTGCAAATGTTCTGCAACCATAATTTTACAGAAACATCTACTTTACCGTCACTGCCTACCCAGCATGTGGGATGTGAGTAGCAATGCTGCTGTCCTCTAACTTTTAAAAACCTATAATTTAGCATCTTGGACATCACACATAAGCTTAGAATTACAAAGTACAAGTTTTAAGTAAGATAGTCTACAAGTACGAATGCAACTTAAAACAATACTGATCTTTCATATGTAGGTAAATATTTAAGTAACACTGACAAACTGCATGCTAATTTTTACTGTACATGATTATGGTACTTCAGTATCAAGATGTTCACAAGTAATTGTTTCCCATTTAATCAGGTTTGTGAACACTGAGGGCAGAAGCCAATGTGTAAAGAGGGCATGTGAGCAATGGTGGACTTGCAACAAGGAAGGAAGCCTATAGGAGCTTTAGCCACAACAATAAGGCCTTTCTATGGATAGAGGTGCTCCAGGGGTTGTGCTTTCTGGGCTTATTGTTTTCACCATTTGGGGTGGGGTTTTGTTTTGTTTTTTAATTCATGCCTGCTCACCTGTCCTCATTCTTCTTCTTTTATCCTGTTCAAGTTTCCAAGCTTATTAGAAATTTATAACTTACATAACTCCTACGTATACACCCTGAAGTCATTATGCCATTATATAGATCCATGGTGAGACCCCATCTGGAATACTGTGTACAATTCTGGAGGCTTCATTACTGCAAGAATGTGCAGAGACTTGAGTCTGTCCAGCGAATGGCCACCCAGATGGTCTCGAGACTCAAGGATCTTCCGTACGAGGAACGGCTGGATAAACTGCGGCTATACTCACTCAAAGAATGCAGAGAGAGGGGAGACATGATCAAGACATTCAAATATCTCATGGGTCGCATCGAGGTGGAAGAAGATATCTTCTTTCTCAAAGGTCTAACGGCAACAAGAGGGCATCCGTGGAAAATCAGGGCCGGGAAACTGCACGGTGACACTTTTTCACCGAAAGAGTGGTTGATCGCTGGAATAGTCTTCCACTTCAGGTGATCAAGGCAAGCAGCGTGCCTGATTTTAAGACAAAATGGGATTGTCACGTGGGATCTCTTCACAAAGAAAAGTAGGGGAGGGTCATTAGGGTGGGCAGACTAGATGGGCCGTGGCCCTTATCTGCCGTCTATTTCTATGTTTCTATGGTTTCTATTTATTCCTTTTCATGGTTATTAAAAATATATTTTTTTTACATGGGAGGGTTGTCAAAAAATGATGGTCCCCGGGTGCCACATACCCTAGGTATGCCACTGAAAAGATATGCTGAGAATTGAGTCGGTTCAGCGAATGGCCACCAGGATGGTCTCAGGGCTCAAGAATCTCCCATATGAGGAAAGGCTGAATAAATTGCAACTATACTCACTCGAGGAACATAGAGAGAGGGGAGATATGATTGAGACGTTTAAATATATCACAGGCCGTATCAAGGTGGAAAATGATATCTTCTTTCTTAAAGGACCCTCGGCCACAAGAGGGCATCCACTAAAAATCAGGGGCGGGCAATTTCATGGTGACACCAGGAAGTATTTCTTCACCGAAAAGGTGGTGGATCATTGGAATGAACTTCCACTGCAGGTGATTAGGGCCAGCAGCGTGCTAGATTATAAGAAGAAATGGGATACGCATGTGGGCAGACTTGATGGGCCATGACCCTTTTCTGCCGTCATTTTTCTATGTTTCTAAAGTCTGAGTGGGAGAAACGGGCAAAGCCCCTTTTATCTTTTTTTTTTCTTTTTTACAGCCAGATACCTCAGAGCCCCCAAATCTGGGGAAAAAAGTCCGGCGGCCAGAACTGCTCTGTGCGTCTCAGATCTCACAAAGATTAGCAGACTGAGGAGACTTTTTCCTGGAACTGTGCTTGCATTTCACAAAAACACCATTCGTGCCCAGTTTAAGCACTCCGGACGCAGCAATCGCGACTCCAGTGGAATTAAAGAGCGTTAGGGCCTCTCAGGAGGGGAGCGCAGGATCTGCACATGTGTTACCCCCCCCTTGCAGCCCGCAGCGCATGGGATACACGGCTGCAAATCCAGCTACCATCCGCTATATCTAAAGCATGAATCCATGCCATCCTGTCCCGTCTGTGAAGTTTGGAGCAAAAACGAAGCTTCTAAGTCGAAAATATATACTTTTAAAAACTCTGAAGAAAATTCAAGACGGATGCCGCAGGTGCCGATTTTGCATTAAAAACAGCCATTAATAATGCAGGAAAATGTGAAAAATGGCAATTTTACAGGTGGGGGACCAGGGTATGCAGGGAAATCCCCCAAAACTCCAATTTCAGCACCCCCCAAAATCAGCAAACTGACTCAAAGACACCACAGAGACATGTGCTGCAATGTATTTCAATGGCAGCCAGCAGTATACAAGCATAGGGAGATCAGTACCTCAGGAGCTGATTAAACTGGATTTTTCAGATCTTCTGACCGCTTCACCACAGATCACGATCACCAAGACCCCTCAGGGGAATTAAGAAAGACACATGGTCCGGTTCCCATCCTGGCGTACCCTCCACGGAACCACAGCAGCCTGCACTCTACCCCTTTGCGGATGAACCAGGGGAGAGATGGCTCCCGATCCCAGAAACCCAATCCAATCTGCAGGCTGTCCAGAGTGCTTACTGCAGGTTAAGCTTACAGAACACCCTCCAGAAGCAGACAATCATTAAGGAAAAGTCTGCGTTCTCCCGCCGAAGGAATACTCTGAGTGAATCCGTAGCACTTGGGCAATACCCACAGCACCGAAGAAAATTAAAAAGAAGACTAGGAATTGAGAAATAAAATCACGAGCAGAAGAAACTAGAAGTTCTCAGCAAGGCTGCAGAAACAAACCGAACTTCAAGGGGAGTGTTCGCACAGGTGGCATCGCAGAGGGGGTTGGTTTTATTTCTAAATTCTGCAGCCAAGGCTGGAATAGATGCACTACCTGAGAGTTCAGCCTCTAGAGCAGGGGTGTCCAATGTCGG
Organism: Geotrypetes seraphini; assembly: GCF_902459505.1. Taxonomy (NCBI): domain Eukaryota; kingdom Metazoa; phylum Chordata; class Amphibia; order Gymnophiona; family Dermophiidae; genus Geotrypetes; species Geotrypetes seraphini. The sequence continues at coordinate 31,153,625 of NC_047101.1, read as the reverse complement.
TCCTCGAGGGCTGCAATCCAGTCGGGTTTTCAGGATTTCCCCAATGAATATGCATGAGATCTATTAGCATACAATGTGCATGCAAATAGACCTCATGTATATTCATTGGGGAAATCCTGAAAATCCGACTGGACTGCGGCCCTCGAGGACCGACATTGGACACCCCTGCTCTAGAGGGATTGTACAAGAAATACATTTTAAAGATATGTATGCAATAAACAAGCTTTCACAAAGAAACTTCATGTAATCTGGCTAACAGACTGAGGAAATAAGCCAACTAGACATTTTGATCTTTACAGCAGATCTTTTTACAACTTCCCCATCAGATTAAGCTGACTTCAATGCAGGAAAGGGTTTGACCCTCATATTTGGAACAGGCTTCCAATGGGCTTAAGAGAAAACCAACTGTAAACGTTAGTCAAACTATTTCTTCAGATTTATGGATAGACTATTTAAAAAATTGTTATACTATACTTATGATTGTATAATATAAAGTTTTATTGTAATACACTCTGAAGCTCTGTGAATAATGGGAACAAATTCATAAATCAAATTAGTGCAATAACTGCATGGTGTGCCAATGAGAACCCTGTCACTTTTCTAAGCAAGGACAATTTGCTCAAGAGGTCAGACACATTAAAAAAAAAACCAACAACAAAAAACACCACCACCAAAACAAACCCACACTAAAAATCATACTCACCTGAGTAACAAGAGGCTCTAACAACCTTTCAACAGCCAAAGTCCTTATCTCTAAACTTTTTGGGTCCCATTTAAAGTTGATGTTTCCAGCATTAATTGAAGTCATTTTTGCTGTAGAAAAAAAGAGGAAGCAGAGAGCAATGTCAAAATTGCTAGGAACATGGGGCATAGTTTTCATAGTTTATTTAAAGTTTTGATTAAACGCTTATCCAAAAGTACAAAGCATTGTACAAAGTATTTAAAAATAACTGGGAGATGAACATTTTTAAATTAATTAGACATACATGAACTAATTATTAGACATACAAGAACTAAACAAACATACTTATGACTTGAAAACAATGGGAAAAGAGGGAAGAACTACAATTGCAAAAGTAGCAGGGGCACAATGGGATAGTTTCTACATTGGTGGTTCTTAGGGATGAGCCAAAATCAGGGGGGGTTTGCTACATGGGCAGAGAAGGGTCTATGAAGATTTAGGGATTTCTTACAGGGGACCACTTTTATGACATCTGCAGAACTGCAATTTAAATATCACCTACCCAATGAGTACTTTTTCCCTTATCTGCAGGTGAGACATTTTGCTCAGAAATAGAGTTGGCTCACTATCAGAGGGGGAGTCTCCCAGTTTTTCAACATGAAGTCTCTTACGAGGTCAATGATTGGGAGTTTTAAACATTGCTTAGGAGTTGCTCAAAGTCAAGTGCATCAAAAACTGCAGCTCTTGGTTCTGGTTCAGATTCCATATGCACAGAAAGAGCTTGACCCATTTGCCTTATATGAACATGGTGAAGGAAAGGCTCTCCAGTGGTGACCTTTGTCTAGGTGGAGGAGATGTATCTGACAAAGTCCATAGGCCTCCAGTGCAAAAGGTCAGAGAAATCTGAAGGAACAGATCAGCGTCCTGTTGTAAAACTGAAGATGTAAAAACTGTTCCTCTAGATTAGAACATAAGAAGTTGCCTCCGCTGGGTCAGACACAAGGTCCATCGTGCCCAGCAGTCCGCACCCGCGGCGGCCCTTCAGGCCCATGACCTGTAATGTGATCCTTCTCTAATCCCTTTTATCCTTCTATCCATACTCTGTCTAAAACCTATCTCTACCTCTATCTGTATCCTTCAATCCCCCTATCGTTCAGGAATTTATCCAATCCTTCCTTGAACCCCCGTAGTGTACTCTGTCCTATCACAACCTCCGGAAGCGCATTCCAGGTGTCCACCACCCTCTGTGTAAAGAAGAACTTCCTAGCATTGGTTCTAAAATTGTCCCCTTTCAGCTTTTCTCAGTGCCCCCTGGTGCTTGTGGTTCCCAATAATCTGAAGAATCTGTCCCTTTCCACCCTCTCTATGCCCTTCATGATCTTGAAAGTCTCTATCATGTCTCCTCTGAGTCTCCTCTTTTCAAGGGAGAAGAGCCCCAGCCTTCCCAACCTGTCTGTGTATGAAAGGTTTTCCATACCCGTTATCATTTTCGTCGCTCTTCTCTGGACCCTTTCAAGTATCGCCACGTCCTTCTTGAGGTACGGTGACCAATACTGGACACAGTACTCCAGATGCGGCCGAACCATCGCACGATACAGCGGCATGATGACTTCCTTCTTCCTGGTTGTAATGCCCTTCTTAATAATACCCAACATTCTGTTTGCTTTCTTGGAGGCCGCTGCACATTGTGCCGTTGGTTTCATTGTAGTATCTACCAGCACACCCAAGTCTTTTTCAAGATTACTATCCCCTAGCACTGACCCCCCATTTTGTAGCTGAACATCGGGGGTTTTTTTCCTAAATGCATGACCTTGCATTTCTCTATATTAAAGCGCATTTGCCATTTGCTTGCCCACTCCTCCAGTTTGTTTAGGTCCCTTTGTAGGTCTTCACATTCTTCTGTGGTTCTAACCCTGCTGCAGAGTTTGGTGTCATCTGCAAATTTTATAACTTCACACTTCGTCCCTGCTTCTAGGTCGTTTATGAATACATTGAACAGCAGCGGTCCGAGCACCAACCCCCTGGGGAACACCGCTCGTGACCTTCCGCCAGTCCGAGTAGTGGCCCTTCACTCCGACCCGTTGCTTTCTGTCTGCCAACCAGTGTTTAATCCATCTGTGTACGTCCCCTTCCACCCCCCGGCTCTACAGCTTCCTAAGAAGCCGCTCATGGAGCACCGTGTCAAAGGCCTTTTGGAAGTCGAGATAGATGATGTCTATGGGTTCTCCTTTGTCCATCTAGCTGTTTATCCCTTCAAAGAAGTGTAGTAGGTTTGTTTGGCACGATCTTCCCTTGCAAAAGCCATGCTGGCTCACTTTTAGTTGTCCATTTTTTTCTATGTGTTCGCAGATGGTGTCCTTTATTAGTGCCTCCATCATCTTGCCTGGGACTGATGTCAGGCTTACTGGCCTGTAGTTCCCCGGGTCACCCCTCAATCCCTTTTTAAAGTTAGGTGTGATATTTGCTATTTTCCAGTCCTCCGGGATCTCCCCAGTTTTCAAGGACAAGTTGCAAATTTGTCGGAGAGTTTCCGCTATTTCGTTCCTTAGCTCTTTTAGAACCCTTGGGTGGATTCCATCCGGGCCCAAAGATTTGTCGCTTTTTAGTCTGTCTATCTGTTTGAGGACCTCTTCATGGCTTATCTCTATATGCAACTAAATAACCAAACCCTAGTGGTACTGACTGAGAATCCTACAGAGAAGTTATAATTAAAAATTAATAAAATGACTAAACAAGCTTTGGACAAGGGATTTTTGACGAAAAAAGAGTTCAGATTCCTTAATGTGATATATCCTAAAATCCCAGTTTTTTATCTATTACCTAAAATTCATAAATCGTTATCTTCTCCTCCAGGTAGGCCTATAGTCTCTAATCGCGGTGCCCTTTTAGAAGCATCTTCAATATATATTGATAAATTTCTACAGACATTCGTTAAACAAACTACTGCCTATATCCAAGACACTACCGAGTTTCTCAATAAAATAGAGAAGATTAACCCCGATAGGCAATCTATTATGGTCACACTTGATGTCTGCTCTCTATATACCATAATCCCTCATAATGAAGCAATTGATGTTATCAAAGAAACTTTGGCAAAAGAATATGCCCTAAAGTGCCTACTGAACTTTTAGTTCAATTAGCGGATACTGTTCTCACAGAGAGTTTCTTTATGTTTGAGAACGTATTATTTCAACAGACGACCGGCATAGCTATGGGGATCACGATGGCCCCCTCTGTTGCGAATTTATGGACAAATTTGAACGCCTATGGGTATATCCCTCAAAATCTTTTGAGTAGATTAAATTATGGATCAGGTATATAGATGATGTTTTTTTAATCTGGAATGGAGGTGAGCAAGATCTGGTTCTTTTTTTAGAGTTTGTTAACTCATATCATTCTAAAGTGAAATTTACTCACACCTATAGCAATAGAGTGATTTCTTTTCTAGATGTCCAGATTACAATTAAAGAGGGGGTTTTTCATACGGAAGTATATTTTAAACCGGTAGAATGTAACTCCGCTCTCTTATTTTCAAGTGTTCATCCTCCTACTCTGAAGAAAAGTCTCCCATTCTCCCAGTTTTTACGAATTAGGAGAATTTGCTCTTCCACTGAAGACTTTAAACAGCAATCTAAAATATTGAAGACTAAATTTTTACAACGTGGGTATCCCCCCCAAATAGTGAATAGAGCATATTATAAAAGAGCGCTTTTTAACCATCGGGAACATCTTATAATTCCAAAAAATCAGAAATCTATACAGACTGACGAACGAATGGTGACTTGTGTTTTGACATATACTAACAACTGTCAACATACTGTACGTGTTCTTAGAAAATATTGGGACATCCTAAAAATCTCCGGTGTGTTTCAAGATTTTCAGTTAAGAATTGCATACCGGAGAAAACGCAACCTTAAGGAGATTCTTTGCCCTTCGAATCTTAGTATTCAAAATGAAAGTATAGAAAGAGTTTCGTTGGGTCATACAAGTTGCGGAGGTTGTCAGATGTGTACCATAATGTTGAATACTAACACATTCACGAATCCGAAAGATATGAAAACCTATAAACTAAGACACGTGTCCAACTGTAAAACACAAGGGGTGGTTTATATTCTTCAATGCCCTTGCAATCTTTTGTATGTAGGGCATACATCTAGAAAATTTAAAATTCGGTTAATAGAACATAAGAGCAAAATTAAAATTCAAAAAATTAGCTCGTCACTGTATTGAAAAAAACCATGGATTTTTTCAATTAAAAGCAATCATTATTGAGGTTGTTATTCAGAGTTACAGAGGGGGTGATTTCAAACGTTATCTAGCCCAGCACGAACAACGCTGGATAAATCGTTTAGGCACTTTAGAACCTGAAGGCCTAAATGTGAATATAGAATGGCAACATTTCTATTAAAGATCAGGTTCTTACTGTCTAAGTTACGAGTATTTGTTATCTGTGAGTTTTACCGGATGTTGTCTCTTTAAAAATGTGACTATGTAGTAAGAGGAAATCATGTGACTTAAAAGGTTGCCAGTTGTATAAAACGAACGCTGTCGCCATTTTACCTTCACCTTTGTTTGAGTAAATTGGCAGGTCTAAAAGCACGCTGTAAGTATCTGGTTGTGCTGAATAAAAACGTACTATTATTATAATAACGTATATTTTATTTTATTGTAGATGCCTTAATGCCTGTGGCTAGTGGCCCTGACGCAGTGGAGTGTAATTGATTTCCACGAAACGCTGGCTGCGTCGGCTCAGATAGACGAAGGCTAAGGCTTTAACATTCAAGTCTCTATTTAAGATAAGTGATCTGTCTGCCTGTTAAAAATTCGGATGCTTTGTATTTCACTTGAAGATACATTTAGTATAAACATTTTAGGATGTATTTAGAGGAAAAAATTTTTAGATTATAAGAGTAGTGCTGTTTTGAAAATAAGTAAAGAAAATAAGAAAAAAAAGATAAAAAGTATAAGAAAAAAGACTTTTTGATAAAATAGAAGTTGATAGATTAGTGCAGTTAGGAGGCCTATGACTGGAGTGTGGAGCTTGGAATACGCTGATCGTTTAGTCCGTGATAGGACTTCGCGTATGCTCCGAATCTGAGGCCTCAGTGTGATACAGAGTATATTATTAAGTGGTTATTATTGGACACATGAGTATAAGTTTTATCTCTATATGCACCAGTTTTTCTTCCTGATCTCCACTTATGATCTCTTCGGGTTCTGGTACATTCAATGTGTCCTCGCTCGTGAAGACTGACGAGAAGAACTTGTTTAACCTGTCGGCTACCTCTTTTTCCTCCTTTACCACCCCCTTTCTGTCTCCATCATCCAACGGTCCTACTTCCTCCCTCGCCGGTTGTTTCCCCTTGACGTATCTGAAGAACGATTTGAAGTCTCTGGATTTTTCAGCCAGTTTCTCCTCGTATTCTCTCTTTGCATTCCTAACTACTTGGTGACATTCTTTCTGGTAATTTTTGTGTTCTGTCCGGTTCTCCTCGGTTTGGTCCTTTTTCCATTTTCGGAACGATTTTCTTTTATCTCCTATCGCCCTCTTTACTTCTGTCATTATCCATACCGGGTCTTTTGTTCGATTTTTTTTGCACCCTTTCCTAAACCTGGGAATGTACAGGCTTTGTGCTTCCAGCACCGTGTCCTTGAATATGGACCATGCTTTCTCTACGGTTTCCATCCGTTTTGAGCGATTTTTGAGTTTCTTTTTCACCACTGCTCTCAAAGCTTCATAGTTCCCTTTCCTGAAGTTGAGCGTTGTCGCTGCAGTTCTTTTCACTTTGGATGCTCCTACCTCTAATTTGTACCGGATCATGTTGTGATCGCTATTTCCTAGTGGTCCTATAACTGCCACTTCCTTTGCAGGTCCCCCAAGTCCGTTTAGGATTAGGTCGAGAGTAGCATTCCCTCGCGTTGATTCTTTAACAAGCTGTTCCATGAAGCAGTCTCCCACAGCCTCCAGGAATTCCGTTTCCCTCGCACAGCTTGCGTTCCCAATGTTACAGTCTATCCCGGGGTAGCTGAAGTCCCCCATCACCAGTACACTTCCGCTTTTGCATTCTCTCCTCAATTCTGCTTCCAGTTCTTTGTCGTTTGCTTCCGTTTGTCCAGGCGGCCGATAGTATAGTCCCAATTTTATGTCAGCTCCATTTCTTCCTGGTAATTTAAACCCATAATGATTCCAGTTCTTCCACCCTTGTTGCTGTATCCAATCTGGTCGAGTGAATGGTGTCCTTTATATATAGTGCTATTCCTCCGCCCTTCTTGTGGGTCCTGTCTCTCCTATAGATATTGTACCCGGGCAATACTACGTCCCATTTGTTGTCCTCAGTCCACCATGTTTCTGTAATTCCTATAATGTCCAGGTCCTCATTCTTATCTGTGACTTCCAGTTCTCCCATTTTGGCCCTTAGACTCCTTGCATTAGCATATAAACAGTTTAAGTCCTGGTATTTTCCCTTCCTCGTTGTTCTGCCTTGTGAATTTTCCCTCTTGCCGTCCGCCTTGCGGGCTTCCAGCCCCTGAATTCCGTTTTGTTCTTCCTCTCCCAATGTCTTGTCCTTCTCGTCCTCAGCCTGGTTCCTCAATTTCAACTGTTCCCCTAACTCCTGCTGTATGCTCTTTTTTTTGTTCTCTGGTTCCGCTTGACCTTTGGACCCCTGTGGTGCGTCATTTGTTTCTTCCCAGCATCTTCATTTGATACTGTTTTCCGAAATGTCGACGTCTGGTCAATGTTCGGCTTTCCCCTTCTTCTCAGTTTAAAGCCATCTCTACTTCTTTCTTGATGTTGTTCGCCAGCAGTCTTGTTCCCGCCGTGCTCAGGTGTAGTCCGTCCCTCCTGTAGAGCTTGTTCTTCCCCCAAAAAGTCGTCCAATTTAGAAGGAGCATGACGTGCAGTGTGGCGGCTACAGTGCCGATGATAGCATCGGGATGGACTCCTAAGTCTCCTTTAGTGCTGGTCCAATGTCTATGAGAAGGAAGTGCTCCGATTATGGGACCTAGAGGAGACGACCAAGATGCAGTACCCCGAGAGCTCAGAGCCATGCTCAGGCTGGGCCAGTACCGGAGGAGTCAGTGTAGCAGTTGGCTTCGACTGGTCTCAAAGCATCATTGTTAAATTCTGTTGAAGTAGTTCTCAAAGTTGATCCCAATTGGTAAGATGCGGTACCATGGACAGTACAGGGCGTCGAGGTGTTGATGACCTCAATGTCGAGGCATGCCTCAGAGGTGACACTTCCTGTAATGATGGAAAGCAAAACCTCTGTTGACACCGTTTGGCATGCATCCTATTCGATGCTATAGATGCTGGCATCAATTAGCAATATGAGGAATGGAAATCGCTCTTAACCTGCTTACTGGATGATGTTGGCATCAGTACCAAGGCAGGTGACACCAAATTTTGTGACGATTGTGGTGCAGACTTTGATGCAGTGTCGACATCGGCTGTTAAGGACATTTATAATGAATCTTGGCGTCCAAAAGGTTTTTCCTGTTGCAGACATTGAGCCTTCAAAAAACTTTGCAACTTTGAACAAACGTTGACAAGAGTCTTCCCGGTGCTCAAGACCAAGGTACTGAAGACACCAATTGTGCATGCAAATCCATCCATCTTATATATATTCATTGTGGATATCCTGAAAACCTGACCTCCCTGTGACTCTCAAGGACCGGAATTGCCTGCTCCTGGTCATCTAAACATAGTAACATAGTAGATGATTGCAGATAAAGGGAGAGTGTTAAAGCTACAGCTTCAGCACCCTGTGGTTGTGGGTTCAAACCCACACTGCTCCTTGTGACCCTGGGCAAGTCACTTAATCCCCCCATTGCCCCAGGTACAGTAGATAGATTGTGAGCCCACTGGGACAGACAGGGAAAAATGCTAGAGTACCTGAATAAATTAATGTAAACCGTTCTGAGCTCCCCTGGGAGAACGGTATAGAAAATTGAATAAATAAAGACTCGAATGGTCCATCTAGTCTGCCCAACCTTACCCTCATTAAATTACTGATTTAATTTAAAATTTCCTTCTTAGCTATTTCTGGGCCAAATACCAAAGCTCTGCCCGGTACTATGCTTAGGTTCATAAGAACATAAGCAATGCCTCTGCTGGGTCAGATCTGAGGTCCATCGTGCCCAGAAGTCCGCTCATGCGGCAGCCCATCAGGTCCAGGACCTGTGCAGTAATCCTCTATTTATACCCAGAAGCAGAAAATTGTCCAATCCTTTCTTAAACCCCAGTACCGTACTCTGCCCTCCTACATGCAAATGGCTTATTTGGGATGGTTTAAATTTGGATTATTATTTTTTTTTTTTATAATGGCAACAAAAATTAGATGTCTAGCTGGACAAAACATCTAGCTGGGTCATTTTCAGAAGAAAAAGTTAGACATCCAACGGAGATAGACGTTTTGCAGGTTCAAAAATGGGCTTTTTCTCTACCTGATTTTTGGACGTTTTTCTCAAAACATCCAAAATCAGACTTAAGATGTCCTATCAAAAATGCCCCTCCACATTTTTTTTTGAGATGTGACGACCGGAATTCTTTCTAGACAGAATTAAGATATCATCTAGTGAATTCTCCACCAAAGCTCATTCTAACCCATCTAAACCATCCCAGCTGTTGAAGCCCTCCCCAGCTCATTCTCAACCAAACAGCCATATACGGACAAAGACTGTGCATGTTTGCCCAGTACTGGCCTTAATTTTTTTTAATTCGAGATCCTCTGTGTTCATCCCACAGTTCTTTTTTTTTTTTTTTTAACTGTCACCGTTTTACTCTCCATCTCCCCCTCGGGAGAGCATTCCAGGCATTAACCACCCCGTCCGTAAAGAAGAATTTCCTTGCATTACCCGTCAACCTCAAATCATGCCCTCTGGTTTTACCATTTTCCTTTCTCTTGAAAAGTATTTGAACGTCTGAATCATCTCTCCTCGTCCCTTCTTTCCTCTAGTGTATACATATTCAGGACGTTCAGTCTCATCATATGTCTTTTGGCACAAACCTCCTACCATTTTCATTGCCCTTCTCTGGGCCGCTTCAAGTCTTCTTGTATTCTTTGCCAGATACAGTCTCCAAAACTGAACACAATACTCCAAGTGGGGCCTCACCAACAACTTGTACAGGGGCATCAGCACTTTCTTTCTTCTACTAGTTACGCCTCTCTCTATATACAGCCTAGCATCCTTCTGGCAACAGCCACCACCTTGTTACACTGTTCTCTGCCTTTAGCTCTTTGGATACTATCACCCCATGGTCCCTCTCCCCATCTGTGCATATCAGCCTCTCACCTCCCAGCATATACGGCTCCTTCCGTTTACTAATCCCCAAACACATTACTCTGCACTTCTTTGCATTGAATTTTAGTTGCCAGATATTAGACCATTCCTCTAACTTTTTCAGATCCTTTTTTATGTTTTCCACTTCCTCCTTGGTGTCTACTCTGTTACAAATCTTGGTATCATCTGCAAAAAGGCAAACCTTTCATTCTAATTCTTCAGCAACGTTGCTCACAAACATATAGAGTCAGCACAGTTTAAGTAATTAAGAATTCAGAGAATAGATATCAGGCAACGAACCCTGTAACCAGACAGATTTCAGTTATAACAAAAACCAAAAGAGCATTTAACAGACTTGTGGTTCAGGTCTTCCATTGAGAGCACAAGCAACCTTTTTCCATTGTGACCAATCCAGGTCACAAGTACCTAATTCTCCCATCTTGTTTTTTTAGGCTTCTGGCATTTGAATACAAACATTCAAACAATGCATCTCATTCCTGTTTACAACTTGGTCAGAAGTCGACATGAATAATTTGCAATCTTGAAAAATATCTCTGCTTTGTTTTAAGGATACCTGGTCTACAATGGTTTCTATTATAACCTCGCTAACGGGATGCCCTATCTTCCCTATTTTGGTGATATCTTTCAAAGAAACCTTGTTCTGAACAATGCTCTTCCCCCAGTTCAAAAGCTGCTCTATCTCCTTTTTAAATGCCAATGCCAGAAGCTGGTTCAACCCTTGTTAAGGTAGAGCCCATCATTATGGAATAGGCTCCCCCTTCTCCAGAATGTTGCCTAGCTCCTAACTAATCAAAAACCCTCCTCCCTGCACCAATCGCCTCATGAAACAGGAAGCATGTCTGATAAAGCTACTCTGGAGGTTCTGAATTTTAGCTTCCTACTTAAGATCCTAAATTTGGCTTCCAGAACCATCTTACCATGTTTCCTGTGTCATTGGCACCCACATGTACCAAGACAGCATGCTCCTCCCTAGCCCGTGACTATGCATATTATTTGCAATCCGTTTGTGTTGAGCATCACTCAGTAAAATCTAAATCACTCTCCAACCATCAGTTGGCGGAGTTCTGTGCATCAGCCCCACAGATAGAAAGATTTTTTCAGGAATGTCCAGGTAAGGGGGAAGACCGAAAAGGTAGAACTGGAAAACTGAAAGGTGCCAAGACAGGGGTAGACAATTTGTGGCCTGCAAAACCATAGAAAGTATTAACAAAAAGTAGCCCACACAATCAATAAACAGAACTGTGGTACCACTGAAGGATTCCACAAGACAACTAAACTTGTTCGGTAGCATTAGCAACTGTTAGGAAAGATAGAAGTATATGGTAACATTCCATTCCTGTTAATAAATTTATGTTCAGTCTTCACATTGAATTTTGTTGTCAGTGAATTTGGATTCTGCAGCAGTTAGCCAACTTTTGGCACATGGGAGAAAACAGTCCATCTGAGCTGAGTGAAGTCTCAAACAAGACACCTCATCTGGACTTATGGAGCGAGTTATTAAATACAGTTTGGATCATGTTTGACATTTAAGTTAAGTGGATATTTTTGTACTGTTCCGGTTTTACATCTTTGGACACAATTTGAAAGCAAAAATAAAAAGAGGGAGTTAAAGACCATATAACAGGAGGAGACTGAAAATACATTGTAAGGAGTTTTGCTTAGGATTAGTTTTTGATTCTCCTTAAGGAATTGTGTTTAAGTGAATTATATGGCACATTTATTAAGTTTTCTGCATACAGCCTACTAGGGACAGTACAGGCAGTCCCCAAGTTACAGACACCTGACTTAAGTACGACTTGTACTTAACACAGTTGTGGCTTCATTTGATTTCACAGAGCACCATTCCCAGTGGAATAAAATCCTACATCTCTCCTGCAGCAGATTCAGGAATGATGCAAGGCCATATTAAGAACAGTGCGTGGTTGTGCATGTTGTACCTTAGAGGGAATGCTAGTAAGGACAGTTGGCCCTTTTGACAGCTGGGAGCAGAGGTAAGCAGCAAGAATCTTAAATACAAGTTCTGAGTTACATACAAATCCAACTTAAGAACAGCTAGCCGTGGGTAACATCCACTGTGTCATTCTCTAATAAGGAGACCAGAATTGAACGCAATACTCCAGATGAGGTTGCACCATGGAACGATACAGGGGCATTATTACATTCTTAGTCTTGTTAACTATCCCTTTTTTAATCATTCCTAGCATCCTATTTGCTTTTTTGGCCACCGCCACACATTGGGTGGAAGATTTCATCGTATTGTCTACGATGACACCCAGATCCTTTCCTTGGGCACTAACCCCTAAGGTGGACCATAGCATACAGTAACTGCGATTCAGATTATTCTTCCCAATGTGCATCACTTTGCATTTGTCCACATTAAATTTCATCTGCCATTTGGATGCCTAGTCTTCCAATTTCCTAAGGTCCGACTGCAATTTTTCACAATCCGCGTGCGTTTTAATAAATTTGAACAGTTTAGTGTCAACAGCAAATATAATCATCTCACTCGTCGTCCAATCATTTATAAATAAGTTAAATAGCACTGGGCCCAGTACAGATCTCTGTGGCACTCCACTGTTTACTCTCCTCCATTGAATAAAATGACCATTTAACCTTACCCTCTGTTTTCTATCCGATAACCAATTCCTAATCCACAACTGAACTTTGCCACCTATCCCATGACACTTTAATTTTCTCAGGAGCCTCTCGTGAGGAACTTTATCAAAAGCTTTCTGAAAATCTAGATACACTCAACCACCTCACCTATATCCACGTTTATTCACACCTTCAAAGAAGTCAAGCAAATCTGTGAGGCAAGATCTCCCTCGGCTGAACCCATGCTGTCTCATTAAATCATGTTTGTCTATGTGTTCCACAATTTTATTTTTTATAATCATTTCTACTATTTTGCCCGACACCAAAGTGAGACTTACCAGTCTGTAATTTCCTGGATCTCCCCTGGAGCCCTTTTTAAAAATCAGCGTAACATTGGCCACCCTCCAATCTTCAGGTACTACAGAAGATTTTTGCCTAGTTGTGTTCCGTCTTCATCTACTGGCACAGTGGCATAAACAACGTGTCTGGACAGATCTACCAAGAGGAAACACAGTGTGCAGTACTGAGTGCTTTCTTTGGAAAGAGGAAGTGAAACCTGTGGAAATTCACCATTGGATATGGACTCATAGCACCATGAATCAACAAAATATGGGTACAAAGGTTTTAAAGTGGGAACAACAAAGGCTGTTCTTGTTACCCATCAACATCACACACACAAGAGCACATTGGCAAGAGTGGATGCCTTGATCAGTGAAAATCAATTGTTAACGGTGTCTCAATTGGCTGCAAATATGGGAATCAGCTATGGATCTGCATTTGCCATAATGCATGACTTGGGATGCAGGTTCCCAAACAGCTTTGTGTGTTTAGGTTGCAACCCAGTTCCTGAGCCAGAATGAAGATCCGAGTATACTGGAGAGAATTATCACCGGTGACCAGACCCAGAGAGCAAAAGGCAAAGCATGATGAATTAAAGAACGCGATGCTCACCCTGCTTCGGGAGCAGCCAAAAAACAACTCAACAGAAATGCAGAAGCTAGTTGAACAATACAACAAATGTGTGGGGACTATGGCCTAGATTCACTAAGCAAACTGATCGCGTACCGATCGGTTGTGACCCCTTTATGACCCCGACCTGGTTCACTAACCTTCTGGCCGCACCGGATCTGATCCACACATACAAATTAGGGAAATGGTATGCAAATCTAGGAAGGTAGCGATTCACCAACATTTTTCAGGCACACCGACTGGGCTGGCCAATCAGAAACCAAGCGACTGGTGAGGACCAGTCAATCACTCCTTTCCTGCTCTCTCTGGCGCTAAAATACTAGCCCTGCAACCCTGAAACTCTCTGCTTGCAGCCATGGATATGAGAAACTCCACTGTGGGGGAAAAATGCGGCCCCCGACTCTGCTGCTCTCTGCCGCCCTGCCCCACAGTGCAGCCCCCCTTTAAAACCATGGGCTCGCACTGCAGGGAAGGGAAGCAGAGAGCAGAAAGAGTCGGGGCAGGTTTAGTTTCGTAGTCTGGCAGTTCCCCCCCACCCACCCACCCTCTGCCAGGCCCGAAGGTCTAGCGCATGCGCTGGGATCGTTGTACAGCAATCCAGACAGGCAGATGGGGCCTTCCTCTGATCGCCCCCATCTGCATATTCTACTTCGAAGAATTCGTCAGACCTGCCCAGATTGGGCCGGTTGATGAATCTAGTACTATGTGGAAAAGCAATATGTTAAATTGCTCACAGTTGCTTCTGTTAAAGTTGTTAAATGTATTTTGCCTTTACTTTTTGATTTATCCTCGTACGCTACTGAAACAGACATGGAGGAAAGCCATTGCTTGCCCTAGGATTAGTAGCATGGAATGCTGCCACTTATTTGTGTTTCTGCCAGGTACTTGTGACCTGGATTGGTCATCATCGGAAACAGGATACCGGGCTAGATGAGGGGTAGGCAATTCCGGTCCTCGAGAGCCACAGGCATGTCAGGTTTTCAGGATATCCACAATAAGACAGATTTGCATCTCAAGGAGGAATTGCATGCACATCCATCTCATATATATTCATTGTGGATATGCTGAAAACCTGACCTGCCTGTGGCTCTCGAGGACCGGAATTGTCTACCCCTGGGCTAGATGGACCATTGATCTGACCCAGTATGGTTATTCTTATGACATTTTTAACATTTCAAATATATTTGAGCACTCAAAAGAATGTACAATAGATACTCTAATATAAACAGATTTTTCAGCACAAAAATAAGGGTCTCTTTATATTTCAGCCTCCTTTCGATGATGGTGTTTTCCTCTCCTCCCAATGACCAACGTGCTATTTTCCCACTGTCTGGAACTGCTATCCTCCACCCCCCTCCATCGACCAGCACTGCTATCCTCTACCCCCCTCCGACGACCGGCACTGCTATCCTCCACCCCCGTCCGACGACCGGCACTGCTATCCTCCACCCCCCTCCGACGACCGGCACTGCTATCCTCCCCAATGACTGACACTGCTATATCCTCCCCACACACCCCTCCCCCGATGACCAGCACTCCTATTCTCCACTATCCACTCCCCCCTGCCTCAGACCGACATCACACAGCTCCGATACTCTGGAAACCCACCCCAACACTCTGGGCTGAAGGACCTCGAGCATCTGCGCATGCTCAAGGCCCGCCCTCTCTGGGATTCTCGAAGGGAGTCCAGCAAGCCTTGAGTATGCGCAGACAATCGAGGCCAAATTCAGCCCAGCACAGAGTATCAGCATCCTCAGCATTGGGACTGTAAGTGCGATGTCAGGCCTGGGGCAGGAGGGAGCGGGTAGTGGAGGATAAGAGTGTCTAAGCCACTGTTCTTCAATTCTCCATGCTGTCAGTAGCCTCCTCTTCTTTTGCTGCAGTCCACCCACCTCTGATGCAACTTCCTGTTTCCGCTTAGGCAGACTACAGCAAAGGAACAGTGCAGAGGAAGCCGCTGGAAGTGCAAGAGAATCACTACTGCACCAGAAACCTTTATAGTTTTCTTGGTGAAGGGGGCTTTGGAACCAGGTGGGGTGAACATTTGTGGAACGGGGGGGGGGGGGGGGGAGGAAGGGGAAGAGAACACAGATGAAGGGGAAAGGAAGAAGATGGTGGCACATGGATGGAGGGAAAGGGAAGAGAAGGTGCACATGGACGGAAGGAAGGGGAAGAGTTGGAAAGATTGATTTGATATGGAAGCAGAAAAATGGAAGAAAACTGAAAATGAAAATCAGTGCCAAAGATGGATGTACTGCAAGAGGTGGAGGAAAGGAAACAGCCAGCAAATGCATTAGGAAGCCTTAGGAACAGAATTAAGAGCACAGATGGAACAAGATGATCAGAAAAAAATCAAAAATGACAAAGGTAAGAAAAATGTTTTAATTTTCAATTTAGAGATTGAAATGTCAATTTTGAAAATTGACATCTGTTTTCATATTTAGTACTATTCAAGAAAAAGTGCATTTCTTTCTATTTCTCTTATGGCAGGGGTGGGCAACTTAGGTCCTCGAGGACCGGAATCCAGTCGGTTTGTCAGGATTTCCCCAACTGAATATGCATGATATCTATTTGCATGCACATTCATTGGGGAAATCCTGAAAACTTGACTGGATTCCGACCCTTGAGGACTGGAGTTGCCCACCCCCATTTTATGGTGTACTGTGTAGAGCAGTGGTTCCCAAACCTGTCCTGGGGGACCCCCAGCCAGTCAGGTTTTCAAGATATCCCTAATGAATATGCATGAGAGAGATTTGCATATAATGGAAGTGACAGGTATACAAATCTCTCTCATGCATATTCATTAGGGATATCTTGAAAACCTGACTGGCTGGGGGTCCCCCAGGACAGTTTTGGGAATCACTGGTGTAGAGTCTGGCATATTAGGGTTTTGTTTGTGGGTTTGTATTTGAAAAGGGTTTTTTTCTGCATGTGACTGAGGCCAGGTGTTCTGGTGGGGATAGAAGTCCAGAAATTTTGGTTGGTGTTGTAGTCCCAAGTAGGAAAATATTTTGTCGGCTCTTCTTCAGCTTTTTTGGACTCAAAACAGCCCAACTGAAAAATTAGTGCTTACTTATGGAAAGATCCATGAAAAACAACACATAACCTAAATTTCCAACCTCAGTTTATGTACGGTAAATTAATCTACCATGTTGGTAACTTTCGCTTTGGTCTCTGCTAAGGAGTGGTTATTAATGTTTTCATCTTCATTTTGATAAAAAAAGTTCTCATTTAAAGATGAGTATTTTTTTGTGACGTCTTGAGAGAAATGCAAAGGAAGAGAACATTTCTTCTTTTAAAACCTAGAGTTCAACAGTTGGGCGCATTTTTTTAAACTTCCCTTTAAAATATCAATCAGAATGCTACAAGGGTAAATCAAAAAAGTAAAGACAAAATACACTTTTACGAAGCCGCGTTAGTGGTTTAACGCGCGTAATAGCACACGCTAATTTGCCGGCCGCACTAGCCGCTACCGCCTCCTCTTGAGCAGGCGGTAGTTTTTCGGTTAGCGCGTTCTAAAAAGTTGCATGCGATAAAGCCGCTAATGCGGCTTCGTAAAAGGAGCCCTAAATGGCTTTAATAGAAGTAACTGGGTGAACAATTGAACATATCACTTTACCACATAGTCCCCATGCATTTATTGTATAGTTCAACTAGCTACAGTATTCCTGCAGGGAAGTTGTTTTTCAGCTGATCCCGAAGCCAGGTGAACACTCCTTCCTTATTTCATCATGCTTTGTCTTTTGCTCTGTGGGTCGCCAGTGAAAATTCTCTCCAGAATACTCTGATCTTCATACTGTTTCGGGAACTGGTTCACAACTTCCACATTCTGTTGCTTATGCAGATCAGTAAGCTGTTTGGGAACCCATGGTGCGCAGACTTTCCTGTATACCAAGTCATCATGTATTATGAGAAATGCAGATCCGTAACCGATACCCAAATTTGCAACCAAATGAGACACTGCTGTCTGTATTCTCTAATCAAGGCATCCGCCCCATCATTGTGCATGCGATGCTGATGGGCAACCAGAACAACCTTCGTCGGTTACACCTGTTCTTCCTGCTTTAAACCTTTCATCGATTCTTGGTGCTTTATCCATACTGAGTCATCATCCAACAGTGAATTTCCACAGATTTCACTTCCTCTGCCCAAAGAAAGCACATTACTGCACGTTCTTCGATGGTGCAATCTTGCAGTAGACCGTCCATGTTTCTGACCTCATTGCTGCCACAGGACTAAAGGCCAAGTACTGCACTGTGCATGGACAACTATCCAACAAGCAATATAAGAGTACTGTTATGTAGCATTTCACTAGCTCTGTTCTGGTTATCACGTATTGCCTTTAATTTTTGATTTGCCCTCGAATACGAATATGCTTTGAGCCAGTTAATATGACCCTCAGAGAGCTTTAAGATCTTTAAAAATAATTGGTACACGTCGTACCTCAATCTTTTCTGTGACAGCCCCTATGATCTGGAATACTCTTCCTTTACACTTAAAAATGGAAAAAAACTTAAAAAATTTTAAAAGCACCTTAAAATGCTTTCTTTTTAAAGATGCTTTTAATTGATCAACAGTATTTTAGTAATTAACCTATTCTTGTTTTTTACATTTATTTTCCCAATCACCTTTTGTGTTTACCTTAAATGTTTCTCATATTTTCTATATCGATTGTATTTCTCCCCCTATTCCTATTCGTGTCCAGGGGCTTTTCGGCCCTTTTTACCCAGTACATATTTGTTGTCAGTCTTGTAGTTTTTTTATATAGAGATGTATGTTTTAATTGTTAAATTTTTGTTTAAAAGTGAATTTTAAATCTTGTTCAACGCTTTGTAGTTTCGAAAAAGCATTCAATAAAAAACCTGAATAAACAATAAACAATGAAACTAGTTTTCTGGCAACCAAGATGCCCTTAGCTTTACCCCCCCCCCCCCATCTGATCTTGATACTAGTGGAAGCACATGTCTCCCTCCATATTCGCAGGGGTTAGGGTCAAAGACAGCCTGCGAATACCCAAAAAATTGCAAATAACTTTTCATTTTCATATTCACAAGGTTTGTGGTATAGTCTTCATGAATACCGTGAAATCGCAAATAAAATCGTTATTTGCAACCACTGAACTTTTTTCTTGGCACTCCAGGATGATGTCATTCAGTGGCGGAGTCAGCAAAATGAAAACTGTGACTAATCGAAATTGTGAGTGAGGAACCTGCAAATATAGAGGGAGAAATATCTGGTAGGATCCCACTGCCCTTCACTAAAAATCCTGGTTTGAACAGTCCACAAAATATCCAGTTCCTTAAGACAGCAATTCCTACCCTCATATAGAGGGAACAGATTTGTGCTTAACCCCATAAATATATTTGCTTCTTTTTTTTTTTTAATCAGTTTCCTTGTGGATTGTTGTAAGTGGGCTGAGCTTTTCTGTACAAGATACTTTCTCGATTGTATTTGACTGAATACTTATATATTTTTAAAAAACACACTGCTGAATACTTATATATCTCACATAAACTCTTACAACAGTAAACAACGGAAGTAAAGACCAAGTTTAGTCCTTAAATCCTTCAAAAGGTATTAAAGTCCAAAGTTTCAGCCCTTAATGATGCACTATTTTGCAAGTTCTGGCTAAACAGTTTTTAAATTTGGATTGTCGATCAATGTTTGGATCAACAAGGCTGTCACACACCAAAGGTTGTGGGATCTCTGGAAAGAGCCTGCAATCACATGCAAAATTCAAATGGCAATCAATGCATCTGATGCCAATTACTAAAACGGGCAGGAACATTTTGAACTTTAAAACTTTTCATGCAACCACAGGTAAAGACTAAAGGATATTACAATAATGCAACCCAAATGTTGATGAACTGACAAAGCTGCCCGTCTTTTTCCGGGGTATTTTGGTTCTTCACCTATCCCGACTAGGAACTTCCCGTAAGAGCAACAACAAAGGATTGTTTTCAAGTGATCTAAGAGGAGAAACAGGGAGGGGCAGAGCTCCGACACTGGCCTCGTCCCACACCTGGCCACTTTCCGACGGCCTTAGCACTACATTCCCAACTTTGCAAGTCATCGGAGGGGCAGCAGGCCGCAAACAATTCCCGGAATGAAGGAGCCAGGGAGGGGCGCCGGGGATGACCCCACCCCGCTCCTCCATTCAAACATGGCAGATCAAGGGGGGGGGGGGGGAGGGGAGACAAAAGTCGTTACAACAGAAAAGGCGCCTCGGAGGAAAACTTTCTCCGCCCGCCCGGGAAACTTACGAGCAGCCACGTCCCGCGCGGCGATCGTCTTACCTAGAGCGCGAGCGAAGCCGCAACCGGCGCTTTGTCTCGCGCGCCCGGCCCCCACCCCCTTCGCAGGTTCCTCTCGCTCGCTCCCGGTCGGGGCGGAAATGGGCAGCGAATGGCTGTTCCGGCCTGTCTCTCCCTCCCGCCCCACCTGAAACTCTCCGAAGGAGACCGAGCGCTCGCGCAGACGGACTGAGACGGGCCCGGCCCCACCTTTAGCCTCCGCTGTGAAGTGGCAGAGGGAGGAGGAGCGCGAGACGGGGGAGGGAGTGGAGGCGACTGTGGGAAGAGCGCGAGGCCGTCAGCGGTTTCCGCCACACCCCGGCATCAGGTGTGCCAGTGGGCCTTGATTCTGACCACGTGGGGAAAGCAACTGTCCTGACTGCAGCAGCAGAGAAGTATTTCAGTGAGCAGACTTCAGACCATTTTTCACAAGATAGGCCAAGTGTGTTGAACTTAGGGGTGAATAGGTGGAATAATTTGGAGGTTTCATGGCTTCACATTGTTCCCTTCTTGGCTGGGCGCACCCCCTCCCCCCCCCCCCCTCATGCTCACAAGCAACTTCTTTGGCCAGCCTGACTTCCCTCTGAAATCACTTCCTGGTCAAGGGGCCTGGAAGTGATGTCAGAGGGAAAGCCAATGCCAGCACGAGCTGCTTGCACTGGCGAAGATTTAAAGAGCGGGGGAGGGGAGGGGAGGGGAGGGGGGGGACCTGGTTGGACTGAGAACGTTTCTGCATCCCCTTGTATGGCAGTTGATGTAGCCCAGTATAAATCTAATACCTGTATGAACAAAGATTTTTTTAAACATATACAAGATTAGGGTTACCATACGACTCCAGAAAAAGGATTAAAGCCCCTGACAAAGCGTTTCAAGCTGATAAAGCTAAGAGCTTTAACAAAAGCTATTTTGGGTAGAAGACACCTAAAAAGTTTAGATAACATATAGAAAAAGTGAAAAAAATATTTGAACCAGTAACGATCAGATACTTAAAGCTCTAGGGCCATGAGAGTATTCGAGCCCTGAGTGGTATTGCTGAGGTCCTGGGAAGCTTATCTATATGAGCTCTTTGTATGTAATATATAGATTCCATTTGCATTTACTATAGAGCTCCTAATAGTAGCATAGTAGATGACAGCAGACAAACACCCGAATGGTCCATCCAGTCTGCCCAACCTGATTCAATTTAATTTTTTTTATTTTTTCTTCTTAGCTATTTCTGGGCAAGAATCCAAAGCTTTACACTGTACTTTGCTTGGGTTCCAACTGCTGTTAAGACTTACTCCAGCCCATCTACTCCCTCCCAGCCATTGAAGCCCTCCCCAGCCCATCCTCCACCAAACGGCCATATACAGACACAGACCATGCAAGTCTGCCCAGTACTGGCCTTAGTTCAATATTTAATCTTATTTTCTGATTCTAGATCCTTTGTGTTCATCCCACACTTCTTTGAACTCAGTCACAGTTTTACTCTCCACCACCTCTCTCGGAAGCACATTCCAGGCATCCACCACCCTCTCCGTAAAGTAGAATTTCCTAACATTGCCTTTGAATCTACCACCCCTCAACCTCAAATTATGTCCTCTGGTTTTACCATTTTCCTTTCTCTGAAAAAGATTTTGTTCTACGTTAATACCCTTCAAGTATTTGAATGTCTGAATCATATCTCCCCTGTCTCTCCTTTCCTCTAGAGTATACATATTCAGGGCTTCCAGTCTCTCCTCATACATCTTCTGGCATAAGCCTCCTATCATTTTTGTCGCTCTCCTCTGGACCGCCTCAAGTCTTCTTACGTCCTTCGCCAGATACTCCAAAACTGAACACAATACTCCAAGTGGGGCCTTACCAATGACCTGTACAGGGGCATCAACACCTTCTTCCTTCTACTGACTACGCCTCTCTTTATACAGCCCAGCATCCTTTTGGCAGCAGCCACTGCCTTGTCACACTGTTTTTTCACCTTTAGATCTTCGGACACTATCACCCCAAGGTCCCTCTCCCCGTCCGTGCATATCAGCTTCTCTCCTCCCAACATATACGGTTCCTTCCTATTATTAATCCCCAAATGCATTACTCTGCATTTCTTTGCATTGAATTTTAGTTGCCAGGCATTAGACCATTCCTCTAACTTTTGCAGATCCTTTTTCATATTTTCCACTCCCTCTTCGGTGTCTACTCTGTTACAAATCTTGGTATCATCTGCAAAAAGGCACACTTTTCCTTCTAACCCTTCAGCAATGTCACTCACAAACATATTGAACAGGATTGGCCCCAGCACTGATCCCTGAGGGACTCCACTACTCACCTTTCCTTCCTTCGAGCGACTTCCATTAACCACCACCCTCTGGCATCTGTCCGACAGCCAGTTTCTGACCCAGTTCACCAGTTGGGTCCTAACTTCAGCCCTTCAAGTTTGTTCAACAGCCTCCTATGAGGAACTGTATCAAAGGCTTTGCTGAAATCCAAGTAAATTACATCTAGCATATGTCCTCGATCCAGCTCTCTGCTCACCCAATCAAAAAATTCAATCAGGTTCGTTTGGCACGATTTACCTTTTGTAAAGCCATTTTGCCTCGGATCCTGTAACCCATTAGATTCAAGGAAATACACTATCCTTTCTTTCAGCAAAACTTCCATTATTTTTCCAACAACTGAAGTGAGGCTCACCGGCCTGTAGCTTCCTGCTTCATCCCTGTGACCACTTTTATGAATAGGGACCACATCCGCTCTCCTCCAATCCCCAGGAATCACTCCCGTCTCCAGAGATTTGTTGAACAAGTCGTTAATAGGACTCGCCAGAACCTCTCTGAGCTCCCTTAGTATCCTGGGATGGATCTCGTCTGGTCCCATCGCTTTGTCCAGAAAAAGAGACATATTGAGACATCTGGGTTTTACTTCCATTGAAAGCAATAGAAGTAAAACCCCGATGTTTCAATCTGTCTTCCATTTTCTGAAACCATATGGTAAACAAACTCAGATGGGATTTTACATTACATTACATTAGTGATTTTTATTCCGCTTGTACCTAAGTTTCTCATGATTTTTATATTCTTAGCATATAGCACTTTAATGGTTTTCTACAAAGTCTTTTTGATGCACTATAGATGAATTTTTGATAAACTTTTTATAAATGGATAAATTAACGAATCGATGAAATTTGACACTGAGAATTAAAACACTTAACTGTTATCACCTGATTTGATCTTATGCCTAATTTGCACCAATATATTTCAAAAAATAATCGTACTTAATAATGTATGGGGCAGGTCTTATTTAGACCCTGTGACTGTTGCTTGTCATCCATGTGACCTTGCCCAATGTTAAGTCTTGCTTTTACCAGTAAGCATTACCCATACTGATATCCCTTTACTATTATTATTGTTTGAGACAATTTTTCATTTTAGAGTCTCTTATTTTGGCATAGTTCCATCAGGTGATAAAAAAGTACTTTGTATAAAAACCTAATTGAAGGCATTAATAAACAATTTGTATTATTTATTTATTCATTTTCAATAAACATATCACAAGATTACTCTTGTTACAGAAACATGGAAAATATTTATTAAACAAGGGAAAATAAAATAAACCAAGAACTTTTTATCTTCTAAACAGTCCACAAAAGGAGGGGAGTGAGTTCAAAATAAAGGAGTATCAATTAATAATAATAATAATAATAACTTTATTCTTCTATACCGCCATAGTCAGGCGACTTCTAGGCGGTTTACACTGTAAGAAGGCTGGACATTCAGCGAATAACAAGGTTACAATACAATACAATAAGTCAACCTACAATACAAGACAAAACAATACAATACAGTACAATACAATACAATAAGTGTATACAACACAGTACAATATAATATAACGAGTCTAAATGTAATACTATACAATAAGTCTAAAGACAACACCGTACATAAGTCTAAATACAGTATCGTACAATGAGTCTAAATATAATACAATAGTGAAGAGGGGAAAGGTACAGATTGGGGTTCAATGGGTAATGAGTAACTGAGTATTTCTTTGGAACTTCCATTTGAATTGGAGTACTATGGATAGCGAATATCTGAATACATGAGGGGCATCTTGGGAGAAAGAAAGAAAGGCGTTTAAAAGGAGGGGAGTCCTAGTGCGGGCGGGGACGATTTTAGTCAGTGAGTTTTTTCGAATAGGGCGGTTTTGATCGATTTGCGGAATGCACTGTAAGACAGGTTGGGTTCGTTTATGAAGTTTTTCAGCCAAACTTGCTGTCTGTTCGCTTGGAAAATAAATTTAGAAACAGTATGGGGGTAATAATAATTTTAAAAAAAAAAACGTTTAAAAAGTGTCCTAAGTGGCTACTTAGATGATCAAAAAGCCTGATCGTCCAAGTACCCATAACCAAAGCTGGTTTTTAGACGTATCTAAAACCAACTTAGGCCTTTCCCCTGCCTCTAGACGCACCGAGAGAAAAGAGGCGTGTTTAGAGGAAGGGAAAGGGCGGGCGGTGGGCAGGAGGGGGCCGACCTACACCTAGGCGTACAACAGGTATAACCAAAACCTTAGGCAGGTTGCCTAGTCGGCACTTATATGTTTTTGACTTAGACCAAGTCAAAACGCGTCTAAGTGCCGAAAACGCAACCTGCCTACCCCTCTACCGCAAGCATCGCGGCAGGAGAGATGCCTCATCTCCCCTACCGCGATGCCATCACTCCTCTACCCGAACTGCCGCGACCCACGAACACGCTTTCCTATGCAAATATGGGACCAAAAACTAAAAGTACTAATATATACAAACAAACCCTAAGATGCAAGACTGCATGCAGTACAACCCCAGAGAAAAAGAAACAAATGCATTTCTTCCTGAACAGTGCAAAATATAGACAGCAGATGAAAATTATCAAAACTGACACAATTCAATCAGTAAATTCAAAAATAAAATCATTCCCCCTACCATGTTGGTTTTTTTTTTACTAGATTTCTCTTTCTCTAATTAAAGACAAATAGTACATGACCAGCTATACTTATACCTTCCCTATAACCATTTACAGGGAAACTGAGGCAATTTTAATAAAAGCTCTCAGACACAGTGAATCAGACAATTTTGCCTAACTCAGTTAATGCTTCATTTTTTGGATGAACATTATGTAACAATGCAATTAAAAATTAAATTAATGATTGTGATATATGATTTTCTCCACCATGTAAAAAATCAGCCAGTTAGAAAATATGGCAGTGGAAAGCTAGCGTAGGATACTATTTAAGCAGTGAGGCTTCAAAGAGCAGGGTTTTTTTTTAATTCTACACATGCTGTGTATGCTCCATGCTGTGCCTTACCTTCTGGCCTGTGCCCGCCTGGCCGTTTATGCCACCCCCAGTGTTATCTTCGGGCCTACTCCTCTCATTTTTACTGCCGCAGTGCACAAAGCCATGGGCAGCGGCTCCTCGTGGTTCCGCACCTCATCTGGTAGCCTTCCCTCTGATGTTACGATGTCAGAGAAGGTTTCAGTTTCAGGCACAGGCCACGCATAGGAGCTGCTTCCCACAGCTTTGTGCACTGCGGCAGTAAGGAAGAGGGGAGCTGGCTCAAGATAACACTGCATCAATCGGACTGGTGGCTGAAGAACACTGTTTTGAGCCCAATGCACATGTCGGCCCTATGGACCGGCAGGAAAGTTCTGCGGACCGACAAAGTCATTGTCACTTTGAGGCTGAAGCATCATAAAAGTATCCCTAACAATGTAAACAAAACCAGTTAACAAGACTGCAAAGTCTGTGGCTTTGGGCTGCTTTGATGGTACACCAACCTGAAACATCAATGACAGTGCCTTCAACTTGAAACAGAACCAGTTAACAAGACTGCAAACTCTCAGAGAAAACAGCAAGAGGGGCTCAGCGGCCCCACATATCACCTCTCACCTCCAGAGAAAACAGCAAGAGGGACTCAGCAGCTCCATCACAACATCTCAGTGAGAGTGATAGGCAGAGACTGCCGAGCTCCTCTTGTTGTGTATTTATAACAATCATTTATTTGAAGGAAAAAAAAAGATACTTAGGTGGGCTGCTGCACTGCTTTGAGGTCAACAGCAAAACTGAGTCCCTGGAGGAATGAGGAATCCAGATGCTTGAAAGAAGCAAACTCGAATGACACAGTATGCACATGAGCATGTCCTGCCATTAAAGGATTCAGTGCCTAAAGGCGTTTTGTTTTAATTTTAATTGGTTGATTGGCTCAGAGGTTCTGCTAACCCAACCAATCAAATTACATAAGAACATAAGAAGTTGCCTCTGCTGGGTCAGACCAGAGGTCCATCGCGCCCAGCAGTCCGCACCCGCGGCGGCCCATCAGGTCCATGACCTGTCAAGTGGTCCCTGACTCACCCTATAACTTATCACTACTTCTATCCGTACCCCTCAATCCCCCTATCCTTCAGGAATTTATCCAAACCTTTGAATCCCTGCATTGTGTTCTGCCCAATCACAACCTCCGGGAGCGTGTTCCATGTGTCCACCACTCTCTGGGTGAAGAAGAACTTCCTGGCATTGGTTCTAAACCTGTCCCCTCTCAGTTTCTTCGAGTGCCCCTAGTACTTGTTCCCCACAGCCTGAAGAATCTGTCCCTGTCTTCCTTATCTATGCCTTTAGGATCTTAAAAGTTTCTATCATGTCTCCTCTAAGTCTCTGCTTTTCCAGGGAGAACAGCCCCAGCTTTTCTAGCCTGTCGGCATATGAAAGGTTTTCCATACCTCTCATCATTTTTGTCGCTCTTCTCTGGACCCCCTCAAGTATTGCCATGTCCTCTTGAGGTACGGCGACCAATACTAGACACAGTACTCCAGATGCGGGCATACCATTGCACGATATAGTGACATGATGACTTCCTTCGTCCTGGTCGTGATGCCCTTCTTGATGATACCCAGCATTCTGTTCGCTTTCTTTGAGGCTGTCGCACATTGCGCCGATACTTTCATTGTTGTATCCACCAGCACACCCAGGTCTCTTTCAAGGTTACTTACCCCTAGCAATGGTCCCCCCCATTGTATAACTGAACATCGGGTTCTTTTTCCCAACATGCATGACCTTGCATTTGTCCACATTAAAACGCATCTGCCACTTTTTTGCCCACTCTTCCAGTTTTGTTAGGTCCCTTTGCAGGTCTTCACAATCTTCCGTGGTTCTAACCCTGCTGCAGAGTTTGGTGTCATCTGCAAATTTGATAACCTCACATTTCGTCCCTGTCTCCAGATCGTTAATAAATGTATTGAACAGGAGCGGTCCCAACACCGACCCCTGCGGAACTCCGCTCATGATCCATTGCCAGTCTGAGTATTTGCCCTTCACTCCAACCCTCTGTTTTCTGCCCGCCAAGCAGTGTTTAATCCATCGGTGAACATCCCCCTCCACCCCGTGGTTCCACAGCTTCTTAAGCAGCCGTTCGTGGGGTACCTTGTCGAAGGCTTTCTGAAAGTCGAGGTAAATGATGTCTATGGGTTCCCCTTTGTCCATCTGGCTGTTTATTCCCTCAAAAAAGTGTAGTAAGTTTGTGAGGCATGACCTTTCCTTGCAGAAGCCATGCTGGCTCGCCCTCAGCTGCCCATTTTTTTTATGTGCTCGCAGATGCTGTCCTTAATCAGTGCTTCCATCATCTTACCTGGAACCGAAGTCAAGCTCACTGGCCTGTAGTTTCCCGGGTCACCTCTCGATCCCTTCTTAAAGAGCTCTACGCTTGTGGAGATGGCGCGGTATACAAACCTAAGGTTAGGTTTAGTTTAGTTTAGATAGGCGTGACATTTGCTATTTTCCAGTCCTCCGGGATCTCCCCAGTTTTCAAGGATAGGTTACATATTTGCCGGAGTGTTTCCGCTATTTCTTTTCTCAGTTCTTTTAGTACCCTTGGGTGGATTCCGTCCGGGCCTGGTGATTTGTCACTTCTCAATCTATCTATCTGTCGGAGGACGTCCTCATGGCTTACCTCTATTCGCTTCAGCTTTAAGGCATTTTGTCCAGGCACTGAATTCCCCAATGGCATTAGGTGCTCCATGTTAAGAACATAACATAACAGTAATCTTATATACCGCCACAACCTCACAGCTCAGCGCGGTTTACAAGAAAGAGAACTGTGCATACGCAAGGAAATGACAATTCTATATAAAAAGTTCAAGGGAAAAAAAATCTTAAGTTGAGATACTAAGAATTCTTCGTAAAGAGATAGGTTTTTAATAATTTCCTGAAGTTAATGTAAGATTGAGAACTGGAGATCAACTTACCAAAGATCTTATCCCAAAGGGTGGCTTGGTAAGCTAAACTTAGGCTGAAAAATCTTTTAAATCGGCAACCCCTAACCACAGGAAAAGCAAAAAATCTAATTTCATGAACAAGGTGGTTACCATTTGCAAAGAGGAAATGCTCAGAGATGTAAAGTTCATGTGAAAAAGTAGAAATAGGTATGATAATTGTTATGTCATTTGCATAACTATAAAGTTTAATATCAAGAGATGATAAATTGTTACCCAAGGAAGTCAAATAAATGTTGAAAAGTGAGGGAGAAAGGGGAGATCCCTGATGGACTCCACTAAGATTTTTCCATTTTGAAGAGAGTTGATCTTTGAGACGAACTTGATATGTATGGCTCATCAAAAAAACCCTGAACCAATTATGAACACAACCTGAAATTTCAATGGCATCTAAACATCTTAGCAGGATGTCATGCTCAACCAGATCGAAACTAAAGCACTGCTTAGGTCGAATTGCATGATCAGAGCACTCCCACCTAGACTAAACTGCTGAAATAAGTAATCTACTAAAGAGATCAGTTGTCTCTGTACTATGAAGTGAGCGAAATCCCGGTTGAGAAGGGTGTAGTATTGAAAATTGTTCCAAATAATTATTTAATTCATGACAAACAAGGCCCTCCATCAGCTTAACCAGAAAGAGGATGGTAGCAATCAGTCTATAGTTGCTGGTCAAGGTAATTGATTCTCTTGGGTTTTTGATAATTGGTGTTATTAGAATGTGACCAAACTCTAAGGGAAAAATTCTTCTCTGCAAATATGTAGCCAAGAAAAGATGTCCTTTCTAAATTGCAATGGGGCTGATTGTAAGAAGGAGGAGCCCAAACGCTGTGCTGACTTAGGATCGGTCAGCCTTGAACCATCAAGGGATTCAGCATCTGTAAATAAGCTTTAATGGCCCAATGATGCTCTAGACATTGCACGTAAAGAAGAGGAGCCATCAGGAGTCCACTGCAAGTCATGCCCACTCCCGTCACCACGTCTGAACTCCCCACACTGTCCGTGGCCAGAGGGATGCCCACTCCCTCCTGCCGGTACCCTCAAAACATCCCCTGGCAGGAGGGATGCGCAATCCCTCCTGCTGGCACTCCCCCAAACATATGGCAACTCCCCCCCCCCAACGAGTGGCCTTAGGTCCTAGGACAAAGCACAGTTACTTACCTTTAGTAGGTGTTATCTGAGGACAGCAGGCTGATATTCTCACAACCCTCCCACCTCCCTTAATTGACTTAGCTTTTTTTTTTTTACTGAACTGATGGTTCCACAAGCTGATGGGCAGGAAGGCACCAGCAGTCTTGAAACTTGAATATTTTTTAAAGTGACAATACACTTTAACACTGTCCATACTGAGCTCTGTGAATGACGTCGCCCTCATATGAGAATATCTGTCTGCTCAGATAACACCTATTACAAAAGAAAAAAAACAACAACAAATTTTTAGATTGAATCAATCAGATTGGGCAGACTGGATGGATCAGTCAGGTCTTTATCTGCCGTCATCTACTATATTACTATGTTACAGGTAAGTAATTTCTTTATGGATTAAGAACTGGTTGAAAAATAGAAAACAGAGTGGGGTCAAATGGCTAATATTCTCAATGGAAAAGAGTAAATAGTGGCGTTCCCCAGGGGTCTGTCCTGGGACTGCTGATTTTTAACATATTATCAATGGTCTAGGAATACCGGTGAGATAATTAAATTTGCTGATGACACAAAATTGTTAAAATCGCAAGAAGACCTTGGCAAACTGGGCATCACAATGGCAGATGATGTTTAATGTGAGAAAGTGCAAAATAATGCATGTGGGAAAAAGGACCTTGACCTATAGCTGCATGATGCAGGGTTCCACGTTAGGTGATACCACCCAGGAAAAGGATCTAAGTGTCATTGAAACCCTCAGTTCAGTGTGCAGCGGCAGTGACTAAGAAAGCAAATAGAATGTTAGGAATTATCAGGAAAGGAATGAAAAACAAAGATGAAAATGTTATAATGCCTTTGTATCGTTTTATGTTGCAGCTGCACCTCAAATACTGTTTGCAATTCTGGTCGTCACATCTCAAAAAAGATATAGCGGAATTAGAAGAGGTACAGAGAAGGGTAATGAAAATGATAAAAGGGCTAGGGCGACTTTCCTATGAGGAAAGGCCAAAGTGGCTAGGGCTCTTCTGTCTGGAGAAGAGATGGCTCAGGGGAGATATGAGAGAGGGCTATAAAATAATGAGTGGAGTGAAAAGAGTAGATGTGAATCGCTTGCTTACTATTTCCAAAAATACCAGAACTAGGCGGCATGCGATGAAACTACTAAGGGCTCCTTTTACGAAGGTGCGCTAGCGTTTTTAGTGAATGCACTGGATTAGTGCGCGCTAGCCGAAAATCTACCGCCTGCTCAAAAGGAGGCGGTAGCGGCTAGCGCGCGTGGCAATTTAGCGCGCGTTAAGGCCCTAGTGCACCTTTGTAAAAGGAGCCCTAAGTAGTAGATTTCAAACAACCATAAAAAATAGCCATTTCTTTCTTGGTGGATGTTATCTTCTATCTATATATATAAAATCGGAGGTGTGTATGTGTGTGTGTATGTGCCGCAATCACGCAAAAACGGCTTGAAAATTTGAACGAAACTTGGTATGCAGATCCCTCACTACCTGGGGTGATATGTTCTGGGGGTCTCGTGGCCCACCTGCACACGTGGGCGGAGCTACAAACAGAAATTCACATTTCACCCATTCATGTCAATGGAAAAAATGTAAAAAGCTGCCATTCTCACAATAATTCAAAAACGGCTTGACCGATTTGAACGAAACTTGGGATGCAGATCCCTCACTACCTGGGGTGATATGTTCTGGGGGTCTCGCGGGCCACCTGCACACGTGTGCGGAGCTACAAACAGAAAATCAGATTTCACCCATTCATGTCAATGGAAAAAATGGAAAAAGCTGCCATTCTCACAGTAATTCAAAAACGGCTTGACCGATTTGAACGAAACTTGGTATGCAGATCCCTCACTACCTGGGGTGATATGTTCTGGGGGTCTCGCGGCCCACCTGCACACGTGGGCGGAGCTACAAACAGAAATTCACATTTCACCCATTCATATCAATGGAAAAAATGTAAAAAGCTGCCATTCTCACAGTAATTCAAAAACGGCTTGACCGATTTGAACGAAACTTGGTATGCAGATCCCTCACTACCTGGGGTGATATGTTCTGGGGGTCTCGCGGCCCACCTGCACACGTGGGCGGAGCTACAAACATAAAATCGGATTTCACCCATTCATGTCAATGGAAAAAATGTAAAAAGCTGCCATTCTCACAGTAATTCAAAACCGGCTTGACCAATTTGAACAAAACTTGGTATGCAGATCCCTCACTACCTGGGGTGATAGGTTCTGGGGGTCTCGCGGCCCACCTGCACACGTGGGCGGAGCTACAAACATAAAATCGGATTTCACCCATTCATGTCAATGGAAAAAATGTAAACAGCTGCCATTCTCACAGTAATTCCAACTATAAAACACTTTCTATGACACTATAACCACTAGGGACATTGTTTCTATTCTACCACGGACACCATACATATAGAGTTTGTATGTTCTAACTGTGTTTGTAACTGTTTCCTTCATGCACCCCAGTTCATAATGTTATTACATTACATGAGTACTCACATATCCTGAACTAGGAACACAGGTTCCATTCTGAACCGGGAACAAACTGCATGGAGTTTCTTTTCAACCTGAGTTTCCACATATTGAGTTGTTTAAATTAATACTGAAACTTTTGGATGCCACTTATTCCAACAGATCTTCCTTTTCAGTTTAAGAGATTGCAAATTCCAATGAGAATTGCATTCTCTATCACAATCAACAAATCACAGGGACAGACTATTACATACTGTGGAGTGGATTTAAGATCCCCCTGTTTTTCCCATGGACAACTCTATGTTGCTTGATCAAGGGTGGGTTCACCCAAGAATTTATATGTTCTTGCTCCTGGAGGTGAAACTAAAATTTTTGTTTATAATCAAGTTTTGTGTTAGTTGTATTGTATTCATTTTGTCAAATATTTCACATTATAATTTGATTATTGTACTTTTTATAAAGCTGTAAAAAAATAATTTCATTCACCACTATAAAGTATCTTTATTTCAATCCATTTACTGTGTTATTGCTATAATTAAATACCCGTGCAACGCCGGGGCATCAGCTAGTAGACTATATTACAATAGTCAAGAAGACTCAACAACAATGATTGGACTAGAAGTTTGAAAGCAGCAAGAAGATGAAGTGAGGATTGCAGTGACTGATTAGGGAGGTTGCATGGTAGGAGCAAACAGATGAGTGATAAGCTTAACCTTTTTTCAATTGCTGGTTTATTATGAAAATATGTTCTGTTACATTCCACCTTTAACCAAATTGGGAAGTTGTAGGACTATAAGATTCATATAATAACAGCCGCAGTGAGGCACTCCAGAGTCTCCAATATGCAGCTGAGTATATTGCCCATTGCTTGCGCCACGGTACAGCTCAGAGTTAGATGTGGCAGTGGCAATAATTGAGGACCACTTCAACATGCGGAAACTGAGGGGAGGAGTGGGGCAAATCAAAGGAGAGGGCTGTTGGGGGAATCAATGAGGGCCAAATGAAGGCCATGAAACAAGTACTTCCTGAAGTCTCGGGCTGTTCAGGCTTTTTATCGTGCCAAAGGAGGACTCAGACGATTGGAGTCTATTCCTGGATGTTACGCATGTAAAATGCAGTGCTTAAAGTTCTGCGCTTTTGCATGGTGACAGTGCGGTCTGTCATAGCGGCAGTGGCCCCGGCAGAGTTCCTTGCCTCTTTGGCTCTCACAGAGCCTTACTTACATATTCTCATTTATCAGGATCACCAGCATTTCCTTCAGTTTCATGTTTCGGGAATTTTTACCAGTTTTCAGCTCTGCCTACGGCGCCTTCTACCTTCTCCAAGGTGATAGTGGTCGTGCCAGTTCACTGGAGGAAGATGAAGCTGCAGGTGCACCCATTCTTGGATGTTTGGCTGCTTCGAGCCCCCTCAGTGGTCAAGGATCGGCGCACGGTGGCTCAGGTGGTCCACATCCTGGAAGGCCTGGGTTGCAGTGTGCTTTACAGGAAAAGCACTTTGACCCCAACGCAGTCCCTGGAATATCTAGGGGTCTTAATTAACAAAGCAGCTGGCCAAGTTTATCTTCCAGAGATATGCAGACAGAAGCTGTGCTCTTAGATTCTTGCCTTCTGGGCAATGCAGCTCCATCTGTGTGAGACTCTAAGTCCTGGGGTTCATAGCAGCCTCCATGGGCACTTCTACATCCTTTGCAGCACATGCTACTCTCATGATGGGATCTGCAGATGACAGCATTGCTAGCAGTTATTGGTTGGACTCCGGAAGCCCGGGCCAGCATGATTGGTGACTCCTTCCGCAGTAACTCTCCAGGGGCATGCAGCTGTGGATTGTGTCTTGGGTGGTTCCGACGGCAAATACCATGGCAACCGTCATCCCATTAAGACGTGTGGGACACCTTCTCAAAGGCAATGGTCAATCTATCACTTGAACCTGTAGACCATTCGCTTGGCTCTGGTGTAACCTTCTCTGGAAGGTCCAGCGGTCCAAGCCTTCTATGACAATGCCACAGTGGTGGCATTTGTCACTTGCCAGAGAGGATGCAAGAGTGCTTTGTCTGGGATTTGAAAAGCTTTGGGCCATGTCTGTGCATCCGCAGAGCTCAGGGCATCTGTGCATCTGCAACAGAGTAATTTCACATGCATGCATGTGATGTCATCATGTCACACCTGCACATGCTCGGAGGCCCTCCAAATCCAGCTCCGAAGACAAACGCTGACCACTCTGAAAAGGCAGAGAAAGAACAGGATCTGAACACAATGACAAATCAGGCTCCAATGAGGATTTTAAAATGGCAGTGGTTCCCATTGAAATGGAAGCCCCCAGCAAAGTTTGCTCACCCACTAAGTCCCCACATGAGGAACTCGGCAAAGGCACTTTTTCAGACCCTGAGGCTGCTGACGGAAGGGATGTAGAGTGGCAGCCAGCACAAAAGTGCAGATCCCAGCTGCATCCAGAGCTTGACACTGGCAAACCACGCAGTGCTTCTGGCACTGCAAGCTCATCTTCCTTCTGGCATAGAAAGGGATGCCCTGCGGAGAGAAAACCAGAAGACAGCGCCAGTACTGAAGGAAGAGACTGGCAGCTGCGAGGAGTAGATTGAAAGAATGACTCTTGCACCATCTAGTCAATGTATTTTTATTATTATTTTATTTTTTTAATTGCTTGTTTGGCTATATAGCAGGCAGATCCTACAAGCTTCCCAGACTGGCCGTCTGTTAACAAGCAGAGCAGACCAGCCAAGGCTTTTGTTTGTTTTTGAAACTAAGTCTAAACCCCCCCAAAATGGATAAGAACATAAGAATTGCCGCTGTTGGGTCAGACCAGTGGTCCATCGTGCCCAGCAGCCCGCTCACGCAGCGGCCCTCTGGTCAAAGACCAGCGCCCTAACTGAGACTACCCCTACTTGCATACGTTCTGGTTCAGCAGGAACTTGTCTAACTTTGTCTTTAATCCCTGGAGGGTGTTCTCCCCTATGACAGACTCCGGAAGAGCGTTCCAGTTTTCTACCACTCTCTGGGTGAAAAAGAACTTTATTATGTTCGTACGGAATCTATCCCCTTTCAATTTTAGAGAGTGCCCTCTCGATCTAAGATGGTGGAGGGGGAAAGGAGGAAGGATACGGCCAATAGGGTGTGACACCTCCGGAAATTGAAAAACTCCACAGGCTTCACTCCCTGTCCAGCAGCCAGTAAATCAAAGGAGAGAGAGAGTTCTTAACTTTCCCATAAAACAAAAATCAGTAGGGAATTCTCACTCCCAGGAAGGAACCAAAACATCAAGGAGACTGCACAGGCTTACCACATCTACCATTTGTTAAGACTGAGAACAGACTGGCTTCCAGAGACTGCACACCCCACTTATAGGTTAAGTTAAATCTCAGTGGTTCTCAGTCTCCATCTGCTGGTAGGAGTGGATAATACCCACCCGTGCCGGTCTAGAGGGACGCTATGGAAAGACTGTGTTCATTGGACATCCTTTAAAAATATAAAAAAGTGGTATCTTTCACATAGGAATGGATATCTACCTTTAGAAGTTACAGAAACTGTTCAATAAATTTACAAGTTTTTTTTCCAATAATGGATCTTTGGGAGAAACAATAGGACTGGATAAGTGTAAAGTGATGCATGTAGGTAACAAAAATCTCATGCACGAATACAAGATGTCCAGGGCGGTACTTGGAGACACCTCCCAGGAACAAGACTTGGGAGTTCTGATCGACAAGTCGATGAAGCCGTCCACGCAATGTGCGGCAGTGGCTAAAAGGGTGAACAGAATGCTAGGAATGATAAAGAAGGGGATCATGAACAGATTGCAAAAAGGTTATCTTTGGTGCACCTTCACCTGGAGTACTGCAGTACTACTCAAAAGGGTCCAGAGGATAAAGTTCATGAAATACTAGAGGGGGTGAGGGAAAGAGGTGGCAAGCTGAAGGTAGACACAGTGAAAAGGGAAATTGAGGACTGGGTAGTAAGAATTTAATCTAGACAGATGCAGAAAATAAATGGAGAAGGAAGACAAGAAAAGGAAAATAGAGAGTGAAATGCCAGACCATGGGGGTGTAGGAGAAGAAAGGGAAGGGGAGGAGACAGATGCCAGACAATTGGGGAGGGAAGAGAAGAAGATGGATTTCAGACCAATGGGGGTGAAGGAAGAGATGGAAGGGTGAGGCATACAGTTTCTGGAAGGGGCATAGGAGAGAAGATGTCATATGGAAGGGGCAGAGAGAGGGCAGACAGTGAATGGAAGGAAGAGAGTGACAAGAAGATAAGGAAAGCAGAAACCAGAGAAGACAAAGATAGAAAAGAAAATTCTATTTATTTTTTTTGCTTTAGGATACTAACATAGTAACATAGTAGATGATGGCAGATAAAGACCCGAATGATCCATCCAGTCTGCCTAACCTGATTAAATTTTTTTTCTTCTTAACTATTTATTTATGTACTAGCTGATGCCCCGGCGTTGCACGGGTATTTAATTATAGCAATAACACAGTAAATGGATTGAAATAAAGATACTTTATAATGGTGAATGAAATTATTTTTTTACAGCTTTATAAAAAGTACAATAATCTAATTATAATGTGAAATATTTGACAAAATGAATACAATACAACTAACACAAAACTTGATTATAAACAAAAATTTTAGTTTCACCTCCAGGAGCAAGAACATATAAATTCTTGGGTGAACCCACCCTTGATCAAGCAACATAGAGTTGTCCATGGGAAAAACAGGGGGATCTTAAATCCACTCCACAGTATGTAATAGTCTGTCCCTGTGATTTGTTGATTGTGATAGAGAATGCAAGTCTCACTGGAATTTGCAATCTCTTAAACTGAAAAGGAAGATCTGTTGGAATAAGTGGCATCCAAAAGTTTCAGTATTGATTTAAACAACTCAATATGTGGAAACTCAGGTTGAAAAGAAACTCCATGCAGTTTGTTCCCTGTTCAGAATGGAACCTGTGTTCCTAGTTCAGGATATGTGAGTACTCATGTAATGTAATAACATTATGAACTGGGGTGCATGAAGGAAACAGTTACAAACACAGTTAGAACATACAAACTCTATATGTATGGTGTCCGTGGTAGAATAGAAACGATGTCCCTAGTGGTTATAGTGTCATAGAAAGTGTTTTATAGTTGGAATTACTTTGAGAATGGCAGCTTTTTACATTTTTTCCATTGACATGAATGGGTGAAATGTGAATTTCTGTTTGTAGCTCCGCCCACGTGTGCAGGTGGGCCGCGAGACCCCCAGAACATATCACCCCAGGTAGTGAGGGATCTGCATACCAAGTTTCGTTCAAATCGGTCAAGCCGTTTTTGAATTACTGTGAGAATGGCAGCTTTTTACATTTTTTCCATTGACATGAATGGGTGAAATCTGATTTTCTGTTTGTAGCTCCGCCCACGTGTGCAGGTGGGCCGCGAGACCCCCAGAACATATCATCCCAGGTAGTGAGGGATCAGCATACCAAGTTTCATTCAAATCAGTCACGCCGTTTTTGCGTGATCGCGGCACATACACACACACATACACACATACATACCTCCGATTTTATATATATAGATTTAGATTTTTAGCTCAGAACGGCCTACAAGCAAACATTCACAGTGGAATACATTTGGACAATACAAAGACTATACAGTAGTTTAAGTACAAGGACTATACGGCAATTTAAGTACAGGTTAAGAATGGACTGTACAGCAATTTAAGTAGAGGTTTAGAATGAATAAAAGAGGATAGAGGGGAGGAGGGGTCTAACGGGGGTGAGGCATAGACTGCGATTGAATTTTAGTTGAAGAGGAGTGTCTTTACCGCTTTCCGGAAGGTCATCAATGAGTTCTGTAATCTGATTTGCGGGGGGAGTTGGTTCCAGAGTTGGGGGATGAAGTGGCTGTAAGAGCGTTTGCAGGCGGTTTCTGACAGGAGGGACCCTCTTGGGGGGATGCATAAGCGTTTCTCCATTTCCAGTGGAGGGGGTGGGTGGGCAAGAATCCAAAACTCTGCCCGGTACTTAGGTGCTTAGGTTCCAACTACTGAAGTCTCCATCAAAGCTCAATCCAGCCCAGCTACACCCTCCCAGCCATTGAAGCCCTCCCCAGCCCATCCTCAACCAAACAGCCATATACACACACAGACTATGCAAGTCTGCCCAGTACTGGCCTTAGTGCTTCAATATTTACTATTATTTTCTGATTCTAGATCCTCTATGTTCATCCCACGCTTTTTTGAACTCCGTCACTGTTTTCCTCTCCACCACCTCTCTCGGGAGCACATTCCTGGCATCCACCATCCTCTCTGTAAAAAAGAATTTCCTTACATTGCTCTTGAGTCTCCCACCCCTCAGCCTCAAATTATGCCCTCTCGTTTTACCATTTTCCTTTCTCTTGAAAAGATTTTGTTCTACGTTCTAGAAGTATTGTAGCTATGTTGATAAATATTTATAAATAGAAAATGGAAATAAGGTGATCCTTTAATGAACTAATTGTAATACATTTTTGACTAATTCAGAGATCAAATCCCCCCTCCTCAGGTCAGGACAGGCCTCTGAAAGCTAATTGAAAAATGTATTCGTCCAATAAAATGGTATTATCTTATTCCCATTTTTGTTTTATTCCACCCCTCCCTCCTTTTGGCCCCTTTTATGAAGCCGTGACAATATTAGCTCCGACGCTTAAAAAGTGGCTGCCAATCGCTTGTCAATCACACAGTGGCGCCCTATAGAAACTCACGCCTCTGCGAAAGATTGGTGCTGGAAATGTAGACCAGGGTTTTCCAGGCCTACATTTCTGCACCTATCTATGCCATGAATCTCTGGTTAGGCACTTTAGACAACCTAACGCCATTTCTGGTGTTAGCCAAGCCCATAGTGGCATTCATTGACCTTAAGTGCCTACATAGGTGTGATTCCAGCATGTGTTATTTAGGCGCTGGTAGGTGCTTTAACAGTGCCATTTTAAATGGCGTTTGTTACTTAACAGGCACTGGTAAGGCGCCTACTGTCATCTAAATATAGGTGCTGTTTCTAGAATTTCCCTCTATGGGGCTCATAAAAAATATAAACGTTCAAAAAGCATCCTAAATTGGTACTTTGACATCCTAATCA
The DNA here is from genome assembly GCF_902459505.1 of Geotrypetes seraphini. NCBI lineage: Eukaryota > Metazoa > Chordata > Amphibia > Gymnophiona > Dermophiidae > Geotrypetes > Geotrypetes seraphini. The sequence continues at coordinate 31,114,778 of NC_047101.1, read as the reverse complement.
CCAGGACATCCAAGTACCGATAATTGAAACCACCTTTCTGGACTTCTAGTGAGGTGTCCCAGCCTTTATGAATCCAGAGCTTGAGATGGGCATGGTGGAGGCGTGTTATGGGTAGTCTTTGGACATGTATAAAGGCAGGTTAGACTTGGACTTCTTGCAGTGATAATCGTACATTTTGCATGACGATGTGGCGAATGTAGTCTGGAACAAAACTGTGGAAGCTTGTAATTTTTGGGAGATGCAAACAGATCTATCTGAAGGGTTCCCCATGTTCAGAAGATTCATTGAACTGTGTTCATGTTCAAAGACCACTCGTGAGGTTGAAGGTATCTGCTTATCTTGTCTGCCAGTACATTCTGCATGCCTGCCAGATATACTGCTTTGAGAAAGATGTTTAGCGTAATGGCCCAATTCCAGATTTGAGTTGCTTCCTGGCAAAGGAAGCGAAAACCCATGCCTCCTTGCTTGCTGACATAGTACATAGCGACTTGATTGCATACCAGAACTACTTGATTGAGGAAACAATCCTGAAATGTGTTCAGCGCTCGGCGGATCACTTGCAGTTCCAGCATGAAGTGATTGTTCTTGAAAAGTCCAAGTCCCTTGAGTGTGAGCTCCCCATTCAGACATGGATGCAGCTGTCGTTAAGGTCTTCCGATGTGGGGGCACACAAAAAAGAAGGCCCCTGGAGAGGTTGGATGGATAATCCACCACTACAGAGATTGACGAAGAAGTGAGATGACTCTGAGTTGGTAGGAGAGTGGATCTGTGGCTTGAGATGAAGATGGGAAAATGGAATAATGTGTACTGTGGAAACACAAGTGTCAACTTGTTGTTCAAGCCCAGACACTGAAGGCACAAACTGTGCAGATCAATGATAGAGATGGCTCTGTTGCATAGAGAACACTTGGTCATCGATGGAAAAATAGCCACAGTAAGGTCAAAGGACTCAATCATAGCAATGGTTGAGTGAAGTAGAGCCCGCAAGTCGATCGATGCAGCTGGCCTGCTAAGAGGCTGAGAGGAGCCCAAAGTCCTAAAATCAAAAGGGAAAAAAGATTTGAGGAAATTATAGCAAATCCCTAAAATGAAAGAATGAAGAAAATGAAGTGAAAAAAGTACAGGAAGGTAAAAAATATGAAGAAAAATCACGTGTTTGAGATACTCCAAAAGCACAACTTCTTAGCTCTGTGGAGGATTAAGAACTGATGGTCCCAGGAGCTGACGTTGGGCAGGAAAGCACTCACACATGTACAGTATGGGTGGTCTTGAGACTTCTGAAGAAGTTAAAGTTACAGTACACTTTTGCACTGTTTATATCATGTTTCGTGGATGACATCACCCATCTGTGAGAATATGCTGCCTGCTTATCCTGGGATAACCTAATTATAGATAAATATAGCCTAAGATCCTGGGAGACACTTCACTATTTTAGGCTCCTGTACGCTCCTTCACTTGTGTTCCAATCCCCTAACAGTAATAATTTTCTGGTTTGAGCTTCTTATTTTTCCTCGCGTTTCCTTCACGATTGACCTTTTGGACACCCCTGCTTTAGCCTGCCTGAACCCTTGGAGGAGGCAGACCGATGCAAACCAGGGGACAGAAGCCAGAACCCAACATTTCCCACAGGAAACAGGGAGAAAATCTCAGGACTGAAACTTGTAAGCACTCTTCTGAAGGTAACAATACTTTTGATATAGAAATGCCAGAAGAAATGTGTACAATTGATTATGAAATGGAACCTGAGGAATCCTGTTTGTCTGAAGACATGCTTGTGGAGTAAAGCTTGGGGAAACCATATGCTGTTTTGATAAGGTGGAATTGCCTCACAACCCTGATAATAGAAGAGTGAAGAATCACTACTTCTGATTACCGTATTTTTCGCACCATAAGACGCACCCTAGATTTAGAGGAGGAAAAACCAAGAAAAAATATTCTGAACCAAACTGTGCCTCTGAACCCAGTCCCCTAGAAAAATAAACAAATATCCTGCAGCAAACAGATTTTGATCACTAAATTGAAATCTTACCTTTGTTGTCTGGTGATTTCTGGTTGCACTATATAGTTCTTTCTTTCCTTCCTTTTTCAGGCCCAATTGTCTCTTTCTATTCCCTCCCTCCCTCCTTCCTTCCTATGTCCTGAGTTCGTGCCCCCTCCCCCCTCATTGCCTTCTAGCCTTTGTCCTTCCTCCCTCCCACACCAAAGCCTGCCTGCCTGCTTCCCTGCCATGCCGATTCCTCCTCCATGGTCTACCGCTCGTCCACTGCTGCCGCAACTCCATGAAGCCTGCCTTCCTCCCTGCCATGCTGATTCCTCCTCCCTGGTCCGCCATTCACCCACTGCTGCCGCAACTCCATGAAGGGAAGGACCGAATTGGGCCCACAAGCCTTCCCCTGATGTCGGAGATAAGGTCCGGGCCAGTGATTGGCCAACACACATTTTAAAATATTATTTAGTGTGTGGTTAGTGTACGCTGATTTGGAACATAGTGCAGAACACCTGAGTGTGTTCTGTGATACCATATTTTAAGCTGTGGTAAGCGTGTGCTAGTGCTTACTGCAGCATAGTATAAGGGTCCCTAATTTTAAAAAAATCTCCATTGACATCTGTGTGTTAATCACATGTGTTAACTGTGATTAACCTAGTACTTGCCATTAAAATTATTGAGTTAATCCATGATAGTTAATTGCAATTAACAACACTAATATATCTCTCAGTACATTTGGCAATGAAAGCATGAAAGAATCCAAACTGGACATTTTCCTAAGTAAAGTAGTTTCATCACTGTATCCTTGAAGCATGAAGAGTTAAAAGCTCTAGTTAAAAGAGCTTTAGCTAAAGGTTGATGCAAAAATTGTCAGCGTTAACAAAAGAGCGACTATTCCCATTGACGATATGGCAAATGTGAAGGCTAGCATAAAGGAAAATTGATACAGCCCTCAAGAAAATTCTGAAATTGCAGGAGCAGTCATCAATACATCAATTGCAGCAGTTTGTGCTTTTGAAGAGATAGTGAAGTGGCTCAATAATTTGCAAATAGCTACAGAACACCCACAGTTCCTTTACTTTAGGGAGCTAGAGACCCAGATTATGATTTAGCAGCCATTACTAGAAGAGTAACTTCTGCTTCAGTATTATGGCTAAAAGAATGGAACAAAGACGTCCAGTCTGAGATGCATTTAATTAATCTTCCATTTCAAGGGCTGGAAAACTTGGCACAGATGGAAGTATGAGGTTCTTTTGGCAGACTGTTGGTAGCTCAGCTTCCAAACGGAGTATGTAATAGCGTGAACTTCCGCCTCTCTACTATCATGTGTTAGTGTGTTTCTTCTGGTTATTCTGAACATTCCTACCTGCTCCAGGGATTATCTCTTGCTTGAGATCATTGCTTATTAAGATGTGTACATATATTCAGATCTTTCTTGCCTTTTTTGCCAGAGCTTGGTCCTCCCTCCCTCTTGTGTTATGTGATCCTGCTGTATGCCTGAAGAGTCTGACCCTACTACTACTACTATTTATCATTTCTATAGCACTGAAAGACATACCCAGCACTGTACATTTAATATTCAATAGACGGTCCCTTCTCAGAAGAGCTTGCAATCTAATTTGGACAGACAGACAGGACATCTCAGGGTTGGGGTGTTTCTAGCAGAAGGTAACTGATGGTTAGTGAATTAAGAGTTGAAAGCAGCTTCAGCAAAATGGGCTTTTAGCTTGGATTTGAATATCACTAGAGACAGAGCATGACGTATTGACTCTATTCCAAGCATAAGGCATGGCAAGAAAGAAGGGAGTTGGCCAAGGAGGAGAAGGGTACAAATAAGAGGGACTTACCTGATGAACGGAGTTCACAGGGGGAGAGATAAGTGAGGAGAGACTGATCTCCTACTGCTCTCTCGCATCTTCAGACATAGAAACTGGGTAGATAAGATTTAATAATCACTAGCAATGAGAGCGTAATCTTAAGAGACAGGGCCGACATTAGGGGAGGGCAAACAGGGCAGTTGCCCTGGTCCCCACAGCTCCAGAGGCCCTGCGGTCTGGACATTTCCTTCTGTCCATCTCCCTTGCTTCCCCTCACCTTCCCAGTGGAGTGCCGCAGGGTTCGGTACTTGGGCCTGTGCTCTTCAACATATTTATAAATGATCTGGAAATTGGCACAACGAGCGAGGTGATTAAATTTGCAGACGATACTAAGTTATTCAGAGTAGTGAAGACACAGGAGGATTGCGAAGATCTGCAACGTGACATAAACACGCTCAAGAAATGGGCCGCAACATGGCAAATGAGATTCAATGTGGATAGGTGTAAGGTGATGCATGTCGGTAACAAAAATCTTATACACGAATACAGGATTTCCGGGGCGGTACTTGGAGCGACCCCCCAGAAAAGAGACTTGGGAGTACTGGTCGACAAGTCGATGAAGCCATCCGCGCAATGTGCGGAGGCAGCAAAAAGGGCAAACAGAATGCTAGGAATAATTAAAAAAGGGATAACGAACAGATCGGAGAAATCTCAGATGCAAAGTCATCTCAGCAGCAGAAAAGCCTTCCACTGGAAACATCAGAAAACAGATAAACCCTTTGCCACAAAACTCCTCCTTCCTGTTGAATTATGCATTCAAAATAATTATTTCACCTACTAAAAATTAGTGCGGCACTAAACATGATTCTAGAAAAGTTAGGCACACGTTATAGAATCACGCTTAGCGCCATTTAAGTAGCCTTAGGTGTCCTAACTTTAGGCACACCCTATTTATGCCAGGAGTTTCATGACCTAAACGTATGCGCCTGTTGGTGCCTAACCACGCTTACTTTGTGAAAGGCGTCTTGGACTAGGCGCCTACCTCAAAGTGGTAAGTGCCTTCTAATTTAGGCGCCTAACATCCAATTAAGCGCAATTTACATCAATTGGGAAAATCTAATAGTCAATTATTGGTGCGGATTAAGTCTATTGTTAGGCACAGACATAACTAGGTGCGCTGACTTTAGGCAGACTAAATAGTGTGCCTGTTTGTGCACCCTAAAAATGGAGAGTCATGTCGAAAGCTTAACAACAAAAGTGAGGGAAACTCTCTGAACCAGTAGACTACTAACAACAAAAATTGTGGGTTCTATTGTGGGTGTCGTGTAGAAAGACCATACTAATTGTTAAAAAATGTGGTAACGATACTGCCGTGGCATCGAATTAGCTTTGGTGCATTTACCGTGGCAGCATCACTAACGTGACTTTGTAAAAGGTGCCCTAAAATTCTAAAAATTCTCTTTACATGTTTGTATGTTATTTATAGTTTGTATATATGTAATTATTATGTATGTAATTTTGTACTCGTATCTAAAATTCTAAATGGGTCCCACAAATTCATATATAATAAAGAAAAATTAAGCTAAAAATAACATATAAACATGTAATAAGGACCAGTATTTTAAAAAAAACCAAAGAGCCCTTCAATTCCTCTAGTCACCCATCTCCCTTGTATTGAAAGTGGTAAAAATTTAAAAAGCTTCACCCTAGCACACCTGTAACTATCTGTAAAACATGAAAAGCAGACACACTTAGAAAACAATTGTCAGATATTGTGCATATGTAACATATGCACAGCATCTGTATCCACTAAAAAAAGTGCCGGTAATACAGATAAGTGACTGGTCTTGACCAGTTGGGGTTTTTTTGTGCTTTGTCAAGCAAAGTTTATAGTTTTATTTATTTGTATCCTGCCTTACCCAAGCAGGTCACAAAAAAATACATACACATAGTGCATCAGTCGCTCAGGTAATTTGCATGGGGTTGTAATATTAAATAGCTAATTTGCATGGTTGGATTGGAAAATGGGCAATCGAGGGGAAAAACACACGGTGAGCCATTTTGTGCATCAAGTTGGCAAATGCAATTATTGTTAAAGCAGTCAAAACTGGTTTAGCGACAATTGTGACTTTGGTGCAACGGTAGGTCTGAGTATAGACAGACAATGAAGGGGAAAGCTGGACAGTGAGGAGTAAACATGGCTGATAAAGATCATAACATAAGAATAGCCTTACTGGGTCAGACCAATGGTCCATCAAGCCCAGTAGCCCGTTCTCATTGTGGCCAATCAAGGTCACTAGTACCTGGCCAAAACCTAAAGCGAAGCAACATTCCATGCTACCAATCCAGGGCAAGCAGTGGCTTCCCCCATGTCTTAATAGCAGACTATGGACTTTTCCTCCAGGAACTTGTCCAAACCTTTCTTAAAATCAGCTATGCTATCTGCTCTTACCCCATCCTCTGGCAATGCGTTCCACAGCTTAACTATTCTCCGAGTGGAAAAATATTTCCTCTTATTGGTTTTAAAAGTATTTCCCTGTAACTTCATCGAGTGTCCCCTAATCTTTGTAATTTTTGACGGAGTGAAAAATCGATCCACTTGTATCCGTTCTACTCCACTCAGGATTTTGTAGACTTTAATCATATCTCCCCTCAGCCGTCTCTTTTCCAAGCTGAAGAGCCCTAACCGTTTTAGTCTTTCCTCATACGAGAGGAGTTCCATCCCCTTTATCATCAGCTTGTTAGCCAGCAGATGCTCTCTGTGCTCCCTCCCATTTACTCACTCACATATGGCTGGTCACAGAGGAAGCTGTAATGGAATTTGTACTAAGAACTTTTCTTGCAAGGCCTCTATAGCAAAACAGCTGCTGTAAGCAAAGCAATGACCACTACAATTATTGCCACTACTGTAAATAAATATTACCACATTACCACTTCACACAGGAGGCAAAATTTAGCCTATTGAATCACCATCCGGCCCTAATATGGATGACTGTGACAGCACACTCATTTACCTGACAGAAATATTTAGAAATCTAAATCACATCAGAAATTGTTCTGCCATCCCAACTTAGCACAAAAAAGAACATTGGATCAATATTTAGAAGCACTTATCTAGGGAACAGCAGTGTTGCTGACTAGGATATTTAGAGGCACTATCTGGCTAGTGCATCTGAATATCCTTAAAGACCACTTCTGTACTATGCAGATAGTGCTGGGATGGAGCCAGACCAGTCCCAGAACTTATCTGGACAATGGCATATCCAGATAATGTCCCTTATGCAGATAAGTTAGGATAAAAGACTGTCCTAAGTTATCCAAGTTCCACTGTTGACAACTCTATCCCTATCTGGATAGTGCCATTGAATATCCTGATACATTTTGACTGCAGCAGCCAGCTGAACCACATATTTGGAATTCTGTGGCTTTGTTTGTATTAGTTATGGGGACAAGCATACATGTTAGCATAGTAAATGACGGCAGATAAAGACCTAAGCAGTCCATCTAGTCTGTCTATTAAAAATACATGATTAAATTAACTTGTCTCTTCTTTGATACTTCTGGGCCATAGACTAAAATCCACTAGGTTCCAACTGCTGAAGTTGCCATCTACCGGTAAGCTCACTCCAGCCTATCCAATTTTTGCAGGATATCTACTGTAAAGTCTGGCCAGTAATGTCCTCAAATTGCATTTTCCAGTATTTTATAGATGTGCAGACAACTATTCTATCCAAATATCTTATTTCAGAAAATTTACTGAGGAAGCTTTTAAAATTATAGACTGCCAGGAGATCAAGATGATGCTAGGAAGTGCAGAATCAAAGTCTTGAGCATCCAGAATCTCGGAGAGAGCGAGACCAGAAGGCCTTGATCATGCGCAAATGCTCAAGGCCCAGTCCAGCCCAGCACAAGCAAGAGGAAGGATCACCGATGTACCGCCCAGCCCAGCACAGAAGAGGGCACCGGCACCGGCATGTCCTGTGCATTGGTGCTGATGCCGGTGCCCAATCGGGGTTAGGGATATCATTTTGGTGCTCGGGGGAGCATGTAAGATCGCGTGGGGGGGACGACTCGAGCGGGGGGGATGCCGTATCGCTGGGGGGGATGCTGGATCGCGGGGGGGGGGGGGCACTTGTAAATCGAGTCAAACTTGCAAACCGGTGCACTCATAAACCGAGGTTTGACTGTATTAGTGATTAGGAGGAATTGCAAAAGTGGTATTGTGAAACTCAAAGGTGAAGGGAAGGAATATGTAGAAGCTGATAAAGATAAGGCCAAATTGCTTAACAAATATTTCTGTTCTGTGTTCACAGCTGAAGCACCGGGTGCGGGACCACAGAAAACAAAAGCAAACAGGAAGTGTGGTAGACCCTGAATGAAATTATCAGAGGACTGTGTTTGTGAAGAGTTCGCTACACTAAAGGTGGTTAAATCGATGGGGCCAGATGGAGTACATCTGAGGGAATTGAGGGAACTTAGGGAAAATCTGATGGCTCCGTTGACTGTCCTTTTCAATGCTTTTTAAATTTGGGATTGGTACTGGAGGACCTCAGAAGGGCAGATGTGGTCCCTCAACAAAAGTGGAAGTAAGGAAAAATTAGGGAACTATGGGCCAGTAGGCCTAATTTTTGTGGTAAGTAAATTAATGGAAATGCTTTTAAAACGGAAAATAGTGATGTTTCTGGAATCCAATGTATTACAGGACCCAAGTCAACATAGATTCACTAGAGCCAGGTCTTATTTGAAAATCTGATCAATTTCTTTGACTGGGTAACCAGAGAATGGATAGAGACAGAGTGCTAGAAGATGTGTATTTATATTTTAGGAAAGCTTTTGACTGTATTCCAAACAGGTATCTAATAAATAAACTGAATGCTCTCGGTACGGGCCCCAAAGTGACAGACTGGGTCAGGAGCTGGTTGATTGGAAGGTGACAAAGGGTATAGTGGTCAATGGTGATTGCTCTGAGGAATGGGATGTTACCAGTGATGTACCTCAAGGTTTGGTTCTTGGGCCTGTTCTTTTTAAAATTTTTGTAAGTGATATTGCTGAAGGGCTGACTGATAAGTTTTGCCTCTTTATAGATGATATAAAAATCTGCAACAGAGCAGGCACCCATGATAGTGTGTAAAACATGAGGCAGGATCTAGTGAAGCTTGAGGAATGGTCTGAAATTTGGCAGCTAAGAATTAATGCTAAGAAATGCAAGGTCATGCATTTGGGCTGTAAAAACCCGAGGGAATGGTACAGTTTAGGAGGCAAAGAACTTTTGTGCGTTGAGGAGCAGGACTTGGGTGCGATGGTATGTGATGACCTTAAGGTGGCCAAGCAGGTTGAAAAGGTGATAGCGAAAGCTAGAAGGATGCTTGGGTACATAGGGAGAGGAATAGTCCTCCAGCACTGATTTTAATTCGTAGAATCAGGGACTACAACTACCACATGTTCTGGGATGTAAGTTCAAATGCAGGACTGCCTGAAAGTCTCCCTCCTGTATTTTGCAGTTCTGCAATAGTCTGGCTCCTGTAGGAGTGCCTTTACATCATTTACATAGATGGAAAGAGTCCAGAAGGGCAGAGAGCCTATGAAGGGTTTTCTGCAGCTGGGCTGAAGGTGGCCGCTGATGGAATCTGATAATCGATCAAACAGCCCCCCTCCCACCCCAGATCCCATAAATATGGAGCAATTTTGCAACAGCCCACAAACTTACAAAGTACCGGATTGTTTTGCTTGCAAAATTAGCATAAAATATGCAGTAAAAGCAGCCTTCTACTTTGCACCTGCCATATATTCAAGCGACCGCAACTGGTAAAAAGAGTGCTTATTTTTGAAAATGTTGAACACGTACACTGATTTACTCCCTCTGCCTAAACATGTCCAAGGGAACACCCATTTTCCCTGTAAAAGTAGAGAAGGGTAATTTTAAAAAGGGCAATGTAGATGAGGTTCTTCATTTTCTTATATCCATTGACATTAGTCATTACTCTCCCTGCTTTCTTCTTGCTTTTAGGCCTGGAACCAGATCCTCATCTGTACGTTGATATCTTATTTACCAGACATCCTTATCTTTACTTTTAAGCAGCAGTTCTTTCTCAGAAACAACCCGAGGAAATTCATTCCCTTCCCCCTCTTACGTCTGCCACCTTATTTACAAAATCAAACATCATATGCCAGATATGAATATGTGCCGCCGATGATTCCAGGGCATTACACAGTAGGCTATGTAACAATTGAAGGGATAACGAGAAAGTCTGCAGCAGACATAAGAAACAGCATTTTTCTTCCTTTTCTCCTTCATGCTACACGAGTGCAACTGAACACTGTTAATGAAACAATGCTTGGCACCGCTTATTTTTAGGCAAATTGCTTGGATGCCCAGTGCTTGACCTTATGTTTGGCATGCAGCGTGTGAGTTCTGTAACTGCAAATAATGGGGTGAGGTTTTTGTACTTCTGGATACCTGCCTCTTTCTATTCTTTGTTAGCTTTTTCTTGGCAATGTGAAACCAGACGTGCTTAGCATTCCCAATGCGTTCTTGCTCTTCGACTGATAAACTAAATCCTTGTAATTTTACTGCACTGGGATGATTTCTGTTTGAGATGCTCGAGCAACTGTGAAATGAAACATCCTCTCTTCAAATTTAAGAATTATTCATTTCCTAACTTTTGATTAGAGCACAAATTTTTTTATTTTTTTTTTTTAATCCATTTCATTTCCCTTTCCTCCTCCTACATTTTCACTTTGTTCTATAAGGATTTCATCTCTGACTTTGTTCATTATAGAAACTGGTCTTTTGCTCTTATGATGGACATTAGATGTTCTGTAACAATAAGATGTATTATTCAAGGAAAACAAATGTGCTTTAGTTAAATTTATATGACAGGGCCCAAACTATATTCCCTACTACTCCCCCAAAAAATTCTTATGTAGGATTAATGATTGAAATCTAGAATCACAAATTTTCAGCCTATCTCAGCTTACATGAAGAAAGACAGAGACATTTTAATTAGATTTTTGATCACATAGAAACATAGAAGATGACGGCAGAAAAGGGCCATAGCCCATCAAGTCTGCCCAATCTAACGACCCCACCCCCTTGAATCTACCCCCTAGAGATACCACATGTGTATCCCATGTGTATCCCTTATATAGTTCAATATTTAAACATCACATGACCATTTGTTAAAACATCCCACCCCTTTTACAAAAGTGTAGCGGTTTTTAGCGCTGGCTGCGGCGATAATAGCTCTGACATTCATAGAATTCCTATAAGCATAGCTGTTACCGCCGCGACAGACATTAAAAACCGTGCTAAGCTTTAGTAACATTCACAGAGGAGCATTTTCAATATGTTTAAATCCCCAAAGAAATGTCTACTGGAAAACGTCTCAAAAAAGCGATACCATAATGGTTGGCCAAAAGAAATGTTTACTGGAGTTCAAAATTATACCTGTAAAACATCCCAAAGGAAGATGTACTGCAGAGCTAGATAGACATAATGAGATAGTCGTGTCCCCCAATAGAAAAAAAACAGTGACAAACATCCAAATGCAGAAGTGGTCCTTTGTCAATAAAGTGTTCTCGGTTGACATCAGACGTCTCCTCCATTTACAAAATGAACATATATAGTGCTGCACATGGAAGGGTGTTTTTCACAATGTACCTGGTAGTGGAAAGATTTATGTTGCCATTGCTCAGATGATATGAGAATCAGAATATTTTTTGGTGTGGTAACTTCCATGGAGAAATTTCTTACTTCTGATCTACATCTCTTATTGGGTGGAAGTTGGATTTTGTGAATGTAGAGCATGTTTATATTTATCTCATAAGAACTGCTATACAGTATCAGAGCAAAGGTCTGTAAGATTCATATATACAGTGTGCCACATATGTGAGAATGAAAGAAGGTTAAGCCTCAGCAACATTTAGAACGCAAAACAACATGGAGGTCATTCCAAATATATACCCCAGATAGAATAATATTGCTGAAGGGTTGTCGGGTAAGATTTGCCTCTTTGCGGATGATACCAAAATCTGCAATAAAGTAGACATGCCGGATGGTGTGAATAACATGGAGAAATACCTGATGAAACCTGAAGAATGGTCTGAAATATGGCAGCAAAATTTAATGCTAAGAAAAGAAAAAACCAGAAGGAACAGTACAGTTTAGGGGGTGAAGAACTTATGGGCACGACGGAAGAGTGGGACTTGGGTGTGATTGTATGTGATGATCTGAAGGTAGCCAAACAGGTTGAAAAGGTGACTGTGAAAGCTAAAAGGATGCTAGGTTGCATAGGGAGAGGTATGGCCAATAGGAAAAAGGAGGTATTGATGCCTCTGTATAAGACTCTGGTGAGACCTCATTTAGAATATTGTGTACAATTCTGGAGGCCGCACCTTCAAAAAGATATAAAAAGGATGGAGTCGGTCCAGAGGAAGGCTACTAAAATGGTTCGTGGTCTTCATCATAAGGCGTATGGGGACAGACTTAAAGATCTCAATCTGTATACTTTGGAGGAAAGGCGGGAGAGGGGAGATATGATAGAGACGTTTAAATACCTATGTAATATAAATGTGCATGAGTCGAGTCTCTTTCATTTGAAAGGAAACTCTGCAATGAGAGGGCATAGGACGAAGTTAAGAGGTGATAGGCTCCGGAGTAATCTGAGGAAATACTTTTTTATGGAAAGGGTGGTAGATGCGTGGAACAGTCTTCTGGAAGAGGTGGTGGAAACAGAGACTGTGTTTGAATTCAAGAGGGCCTGAGATAGGCACATGGGATCTCTCGGAGAGAGAGAAAGAGATAATGGTTACTGTGGTTGGGCAGACTAGATGGGCCATTTGGCCTTTATCTGCTCTCATGTTTCTATGATTTGTATATTTCAACATCAGCTTTATGCCTAAAGTATGTTAGAAATAAATTGACAGATGCAGAACTGGTAACCTCTGTCATATGGGAGGTTATGGGGGTGGGGTACATGATACTTATTGCCCCTGCACAGAAGTATTATATTAGCACCAGAAAAAGGGGGACGGATTAAGGCAGGGGTGCCCAAAAGGTCAATTGTGATCGACCAGTAGATTGCAAAGGCAATGCAAGTCAATCGCAGTGTCCATCACAGGCTCCGCAATAGACTTGTGTTGCCTTTGTGTTCTCCCTGGTTCCCCGACGCTGTAACAGGCCAGCAGCGACTGCAGAAGCGCCGGGCACACCAGTCTCCTCTCCCCCCGACCTCTTCTGACATCGGAGAGGAAGTTCTCGGCCAGCCAAACATAGAAACATAGAAACATAGAAAGTGACGGCAGAAAAGGGCCAAGGCCCATCGAGTCTGCCCACTCCATTGACCCACCCCCCTAGTTAATTGCTCTCTGATGACCTTTTCCCTCGAAGAGATCTGACATGAGCATCCCAAATGATCTTAAAAACTTCCACGCTACTGGCCTCAACCACCTGTACTGGGAGCCTATTCCAGCTGTCCACCACTCTTTCAGTGAAGAAGTACTTCCTGGTGTCGCCATGAAACTTCCCGCCCTTTATTTTCAGCGGGTGTCCTCTTGTGGCAGAGGGTCCCCTAAGAAGGAAAACATTATCTTCTACCTTGATGCGACCAGTGACATATTAAACGTCTCAATCATGTCCCCTCTCTCTCTACGTTCCTCAAGAGAGTATAGCCGCAATTCGTTCAGCCTTTCTTCGTATGATAGATCTTTGAGCCCCGAGACCATCTTGGTGGCCATTCGCTGTACCGACTCGATTCTCAGCACATCTTTGCGGTAATGTGGCCTCCAGAATTGTATGCAGTACTCCAGATGAGGCCTCACCATGGTTCTGTACAAAGGCATTAGGACGTCGGGCTTCCGACTAACAAAACTTCTCCGGATACAACCCAGCATTTGCCTAGCCTTAGATGAAGCCTTCTCCACTTGTTTGGCCGTTTTCATATCATCGCTGATGATCACCCCCAAATCCCGTTCTGCAGCAGACCTTGCTAAGGTTTCTCCATTCAATGTGTACGTTCTGCACGGATTATTGTTGCCAAGGTGCATGACCTTGCATTTGTTAGCGTTGAAGCTAAGCTGCCAGGTCGAGGACCACTGTTCCAACAAAAGCAGGTCTTGCATCATGCTGTCGGACAGATTGCCGTTACATAGTTTGGCATCATCAGCGAATAATGTTATTTTACCTTGAAGTCCTTGAGTCATGTTTCTTACAAATATGTTGAACAGGATCGGGCCCAAGACCGAGCCCTGCGGCACCCCACTGGCTACCTCCGATGTTTTAGAGATGGTACCATTAACAACCACCCTCTGAAGTCTACCACTCAGCCAATCGTGAACCCATGCTGTAAGTGTTTCACCTAATCCCATCGATTTCATTTTGCTCAATAGCCTGCGGTGGGGGACGCTATCAAAAGCTTTGCTGAAGTCCAAGTACACGACATCTAGGGACTCTCCCGAGTCCAGTTTCCTTGTTACCCAGTCAAAGAAACTGATGAGATTGGATTGACAGGACCTACCCTTGGTGAATCCATGTTGGTGGGGATCGCGTAGTTCCTCCTCGTCTAGTATCATGTCCAACTTGCGTTTGATGAGTGTCTCCATGAGTTTACTCACTATCAATGTGAGACTTACCGGTCTGTAATTCGCAGCCTCTGTCCTGCAACCTTTTTTGTGCAGAGGAACGACGTTAGCTGTTTTCCAGTCCAAGGGGACTATTCCCGCTCTCAGGGACAGATTGAAGAGTATGGATAAAGGTTCTGCCAGGACGTCCCTGAGCTCACTGAGCACCCTGGGATGTAGATTGTCCGGGCCCATGGCTTTGTTCACCTTGAGTCTTGATAATTTGTCGTAGACGTCTCCGGAATTAAACTCAAAATCCCGAAATGGGTCTTCTGAACTTTGCTTTACCTGCAACTGTGGACCAGACCCCGGTGCCTCACAGGTGAAGACCGAGCAGAAGTATTAATTTAGTAGTTCGGCTTTATCTGAATCTGATTCTACAAACCCCCCATCTGATTTTCTAAGGCGCACTATCCCATCAGTGCTTCTTTTTCTGTCGCTAATATACCTGAAGAAAGATTTGTCACCCTTCTTAATGTTCCTTGCCAGGTTTACTTCCGCTTGATGCTTGGCCTCTCTGACTGCCGCTTTCACCGCTGTAGACTAGGCCTTGTATTCCAATTTAGCTTCCCTTGTCTCTGAATGTTTGCAGGAAATGAATGCAAGCTTCTTTTCTTTAACGAGATCTGAGATCTCTGCGGTGAACCATTGGAGTCTAATGTTTCTTCACCGTTTGCTTGTTGATTTTATGTATCGGGTCGTTGCTGCATGTAAGGTAGATTTCAAGGTTGACCACATGTCCTCCATATTATCGGCCACTTCTTGGATTTGTAGTGCGTGATGGACGAAATCTCCCATGCGTTTGAAGTCAGCGCCTCGAAAGTTGAGTACTTTTGTTGTCGTGCTCGATCTAGTGAAATCTTTCTTGAGGTTGAACCATACCATGTTGTGGTCACTGGAGGCTAACTTATCGCCTACCGAGACCTCCGATACGCTTTCTCCATTGGTGAGTACCAGGTCCAGAATCGCCTGTGCCCTAGTTGGCTCTGATACCAGTTGTTTGAGTTGTGCTCCTTTAATGGCGGATAATAGCCTTCTGCTGGCGCTGGTTGCCGCTGTGAGCATGTTCCAATCTGCATCGGGCATGTTGAAGTCCCCAAGCAGAACAGTGTCCCCCCCTTAAAGTGATATTCTCTATATCTTTGATTAATTCTATGTCTTTGTTTTCCAGCTGTCTTGGTGGTCTGTATATTACACCAAGATACAGACACTTTTCTTTGCCTCTGGCTAGGTTTACCCAGAGGGATTCCCCGGTATACTTGACCTCCGTGATTCTTGTAGTTTTAATGTCCTCCCTAGTGTATAGCACTACCCCTCCTCCTAGCTTGCCCTCCCTGTCTTGACGAAGTAAGTTGTAACCCGGTATAGCCATATCCCACCTGGCTGGCCTGGAACTTCATTTCCGAAGTCAGAATTGATGTTGGGGAAGGCTGGTGTGCCCGGTGCTTCTGCAGGGAAAACTCTTAGGAAACGGTGGCTTGGGGGCCTGTTCCCAGACGGCGGCCTCGGCGGTGGCTTGGGGAGAAAGAAAGGACAGACAGAGAGAAAGAAAGGGGAGACAGAAATAAAGACAGGGAGACAGAAAGACAGGGAGGCAAAATAGGGACACAAAGACAGACAGGGAGAAAGTAAGAAAGAAAGGAGGCAGGGAGACATAAAGAAAGACAGACAGAGAGAAAGAAAGGGGGGCAGGGAGAGAGAACGAAAGAAAGGGGAGGGGGCAGGAAGAGAGGAAGAAAAAGTTGGACTCATGGAAGGACAGAGATGTTAGTTGGGGAATGGAATGAGGTCTGAAGGAGAGGAAGCATGCAGGAAGCAGAAAGAAGGGAAGAAATACTGGATGCACAGTCAGAAAAAGAAAGTGCAACCAGAGACTCATGAAATCACCATAGTTTCATAGTTTATTAAAATTTTGATTAAACGCTAAACATAGAATTCAAAGTGTTGTACATTAAAATAAATAGGAGAATTAATATTAAAACAAACATGACTTAGAACAGAACTACTAACACTGGGATCGGATATAAAACAAGAGGAAATGGGGGATTATTCCATTAATTAAAGAAAAGAGAACAAAAAAGGAAATAACATCAAGGAGGGGAGGGGGGTAAGTTAAAAATAATAAAATATCCAAATGGTGAATTACTCATAAGCATCTTTAAAAAGAAAACATTTTAAATTGCCCTTAAATTTAGTCATCAAAATGTGTCCATTTTGAGAATTTATATCTGCTGTCTATATTTTGCACTATGGTCCCCTTTTACTAAACCACAGTAGCGGATTTTAGCGCAGGGCGCCTATGAGCGTCGAGAGCAGCGTGGGGCATTCAGCGTAGCTATCGCGGTTTAGTAAAAAGGAAGGGGGTATATTTATCTATTTTTGTATAGTTGTTACTGAGGTGACATTGCATATTTTAAAGTCATCTGCCTTGACCTCTTTGAACTCCTCCCCCCGAATATAAATTATAATTAACATTTTCACTGCGTATAGTGTGCTTTTAAAAATTTTATTGTCAGTAGATCATTTTGATTTGGTCATTTTAAAAATAGCTCGCAAGCCAAAAAAGCGTGGGCACCCCTGGATCCATTGCTTTCAATGAAAGTAAAAGCCGGATGTCTTAATCTATCCTCCTTTTTCTGGAGCCATAGGGCTATCACTGCTGCTGATTTTCTAAGTGGGAAGCAGGAGAGTATGTGAGGCAGGCTTCAGTGGGTGTTTGTAGGTTGCCCTTGTAGCTGTGACTCTCCAGGAGAAGAGCTCAGTTAACAAATGAGCAGATTCTCCCTTCCATTCATTACCATTGGTAATGAAGACAAAAACTGGCACTTTGATCATTCTCTGGTATGTAGTTGCTAGATTAACGAAATCTTTAATTATTCAAATGAAGATTTTTTTTCTAATCCATTTACAGAACTCAACATTAAAAATTTCAAAGTTAAGATGGAAAATAATAGAAATCTCTGGACCTGGCAGAAGAGAAAATCAAGAAAATTGATGCTTAAGAGGCCTTTTTGATTAAAGCTAATGATCTTTTACTTAATAAGACTGGGATTACAAAATGTGATTAGATGCATTACACTGAGGTTTATTAATTTTTCTAAATTGGCTCTGGCTTTTGCAATTGCTTAGGAGGTATACTGTATATCTGAGATTTTGAACTATCCCAATGATCCCTTCCCATTGTAGTTAGAGATAGAGAAGAAAATTATTTCTACATTTAAACACATCTGTGATTCTTTCCTGCAGCAAGGCTCAAGGGGACCCCCTTAGATCTACAGTATGGGCGCAAGGGAGGGAGGAAGGGTCCCCTTATTCAGAACACCAGTCATGTTCTTTTGCCCAAGAGAGAACCCCCCCCCCCCCCATTTTTGTACTCCCAGATGGGGGCTGTCTTCAACCACAGATTACAAAACCTTCAAAGGAGAAACAAAAACTCTACTCTTCAAAAAATACATAAAACCTATATAACACATCCAGATCCCAAGCTTCACCTACAATGCTATCTACTCCTTAGCAAACCTAAAACGCTCAAACTAACCCTCTGTATTTCCTATTTTAAGGTAGTCCGCCTATGTACTTAGCAATATTACGACAATTCTTATGTAATCCGCCTTGAACCGCAAGGTAATGGCGGAATAGAAATCACGAATGTAATGTAACATGTATGTTTATGTTTGTATCAGTGCTACCTTTCAGTATGTATGTGAAGTGTATGTGTGAGTCTTTGTTATAGCTGTCTGAGCCTCTGACCTGGAGGGAAGAGAGGATAGCTAAGGGGCAATGTTCTCACTAAGTAGGCACTGACCGTCTCCTGAGATTGAAAGTGCAATATTTTAATATCACCCCTCCCACTGCTAGGAACACCTGAAGAATACAGCGTGAAGGGACATCTTGAATACATCCAAGCACTCCATTGCTTTGAGTAGAATAATAAATGAAACAAGTTTGATAATACATTTAGATCTTAGATGTCACTGTCATGAAATTTCAAATGGTGCACTGCACAATGAAACCACAGGGAACCGATGTTTCAAGGTATGCCCATGCTCTACACTAGCAGGCCATATACATAGGGTCCGATATTCTAAAACCACTTATATTACTCCTGGCAATGCACAGTCGGGTCTAAGTCAAATGTGGAGGCCTCTCTCATCAGAGGGGGGGAGGGGGATTTGGCTGCCACGTGAAGGACGGGGCCTTATGAGCTATAGAAGGGCCTCATGATGCTAAAAGGAGGATGCCAGGCTGTACCCTGAGGAAAGGTGAACACTGGCATTGCAGGACTGTGAATGTGTCCCCAGGAACCTCTGGTCTTCCTTCTCACCACCGAGCACTGTTAGAACAAACACAGCACAGTTAAAACACACTTCTTTCCTACTCTTCTAAAATCTCTAAACAGGTCCCTCCAGGCTCCTCCTGGTCATCACTGGGTCCTCCCTGAACTCCATTCTCCAAGTCCTTCCAGGTCCTCTCTGACCCTCACTGGTCCTCCTGGTCTCGGGGCAGCTTCCGATATTTACCGGTCTCTCCACCAATCGCCATCAGCCCCACCAGTCGCTTGCCAGTCAGCTTTGGCCAACATTCTCAGGGTCTATCAGGCTGCTTCTTAGGAAGTCTTCCGTCAGTTCCTGGTACCATTTACCAGTCTCTCTGTAAGTTGCCCCCGGTCCCTCTCCAGACTCCCTCAGCCTTGAACCTTGACTCCTCCAGTTCTTCCAGTTGCTTGTGGGGCTACCGCCGGTCCCTTACTCTTGGGTCCCCACTTGTCCTGGAAACTTCACCAGTTCCACCACCAGTCATCAAGCCTGAGTACTTCTTGGACTCCAATCTTTACAGGGCTCTCTGGCTACTCCTTCTTCCAGACCAACTTCTAGTCGCTCAGGCGTCTTTTCCCGAACTCATACCCTGAGTACTCTCCCTGAGGACTGCTTGCAGTTGATCAGTCTTCACAAGCCCTGAGGACTCTCCTGATCTCTCAGCCGCTCTCCGTGAGAACTCTCCCAGTTGCTTAATCTCCTGGTCACTCACATAACTCCACCAGGCCCTCTGCCGGTCATCAAGGTCTGGTTAAAAAAGTTTTTCTCCCTGTTGGGAGGTTTTTTTTCTGGGTTTTTTCTACAGCGGGGACAATGAGGACTCATTACGAGAGACTGTGGTCTCACTGTTTGAATTAAAGTCCCTCGGGGATTTGAGGTCCATTTCTTTAAGATTGGAGAGTTTGAGTTTACAACCACTGTTCACAAAATTAAATTGGACACATATTTCAATTTAAAGTGTATGTTTGGTAAAAAAAAAGGAGGACAGATGAAGACATCCGCATTTTACTTCCATTGCTTTCAATGGCAGTAAAACTCAGATGCCTCAATCCATCCTCCTTTTTCTGGAGCCATATGGCAATTCTAGTCCCAGTGGTTTTGCAAATAAACAATTAAAAAAAGAAACAAAGAAAGCCAACACTTATTTAAATGCAAATATACACATACAGATACAGGATATGAACAAGCCCACACACATATATGTTCAAATCATTTTTATTGATTTTAAATTTGAATTCAAGCTTAACACTTGTACAGAAAGCAATAGTCATAATAACATAAAATCATAAAATTAATTTTACATCCAATAAAGAAAACATTATTTAACTATTTATGCTCAAGTCCTCATTCTAGATCCAAGTTCTAGAAATAGTGAAAAAAATTAAAGAAAACAAGAAAAAATAAAAATTTATAGCAAGATGCTAGAAGCTGTAGCACTGAAAGTGAGATCTCATAATTATATATAGGGTTCAAGATATTCCTCCATCCAGACGAGACATTGCTACAAAAGTTGTCAATTGAGAGTCCCTCTGGATCAAGATTCTTGGCCAAAACAGCGCAGACACAAAAATTGGCCTTTACTATCGTCCCCCAGGACAGGCGGAGGAAACTGACTCAGAAATGATAGAGGAAATCAAACAAGAATGCAAGACGGGCAATGTAATAATATTGGGAGACTTCAATTTCCCGAGGATAGACTGGAAACTAGGAACCTCCAACTGCGGCAAGGAGGCCAAGTTCCTGGAGGCGCTAGGGGATTGCTTCCTGGAACAAATGGTAAAAGAGCCGACACGAGGCAACGCCACCCTGGACTTGGTACTAAATGGCTTCACGGGTCCGACAAAAGAAGTAGAAGTTACGGTACCGCTGGGGACGAGCGATCACAATGTGATCAGCTTTAAGCTTGACATCGGGAATAGAAAACTTGCCAAAACCTTAACCAAAACCTTAAACTTTAAAAAGGGCAAATATGATCACATGAGAGCAATGGTGAAACAACGACTCAAGAAAAAGGTGGACAAACTTGAAACGGTAGACCAGGCATGGTCCCTACTGAAAAATACTATCACAGAAGCACAAAATCTCCACATTCTGAGGATCTCCAGAGGGGAGAACAAAAGGTAAGGGAGAACCGGCATGGCTTACCAGACAGGTGAGGGAAGCCATAAAAGAAAAGAAGGACTCTTTCAAAAAATGGAAACACATGAAAACAACTGAAGCATGGAAAAAACATAAAGATGATCAGAAGAAATGTCACAAGGCGGTGAGGGATGCCAAAAAGGACTATGAGGAAAAAATAGCGCAAGAGGCCAAAAACTTCAAACCCTTCTTTAGATACGTGAAAGGGAAAAAAACCCACAAAAGAGGCGGTGGGACCCCTGGACGACCAGGGAAGAAAAGGGTACATCAAAGAAGATAAACAAATTGCAAACAAACTAAATTCCTTCTTTGCGTCCGTCTTTACGGAGGAGGATACCGCAAAAATACCAGAAGCAGTGAAAGTGTTTAGTGGAGTAATAGAAGACAGCCTCACCACAGTTGAAGTGGAGTTGGACCAGATATACTACCAAATCGACAAACTTAAAAGTGACAAATCCCCTGGACCGGATGGAATTCACCCGAGAGTTTTAAAGGAATTGAAGGTTGAAATCGGAGAGCTATTGCAAAAACTTGCCAATCTGACAATCAGAACTGGACAGATACCAGATGACTGGAAGATAGCGAACGTCACGCCAATTTTCAAAAAAGGATCGAGAGGGGAACCGGGCAACTACAGACCTGCGAGCCTTACGTCTGTCCCTGGAAAGATGGTTGAAGCACTGATCAAGGATAGCATAGTCCAGCACCTAGATACACACGACTTGATGAAACCCAGTCAACATGGGTTCAGGAAAGGGAAATCATGTTTAATGAATTTACTTCAATTTTTTGAGACCGTGAACAAGCAAATTGATAGTGGAATGCCGGTGGACATAATATATTTGGACTTCCAGAAAGCGTTCGACAAAGTTCCACATGAAAGACTTCTCAGGAAACTACAAAGCCATGGAATAGAGGGAGATATACACAGGTGGATAGGCAAATGGCTGGAAAACAGAAAGCAGAGAGTGGGCATAAATGGGAAGTTCTCAGACTGGGAGAAAGTGACTAGTGGTGTGCCCCAGGGCTCGTTTCTTGGGCCGATCCTATTTAATATTTACATCAATGACCTGGAAGAAGGAGTATCCAGTGAGATCATTAAGTTTGCAGACGACACAAAGCTATGCCGGGCAATCAGATCGCAGGAGGATAGCGAGGAACTCCAGAGCGACTTGTATCAGTTAGAGAAATGGGCAGAGCAATGGCAGATGAAGTTCAACGTGGAGAAATGCAAAGTAATGCATTTAGGTAGTAAGAATAAGGAACACGAGTATAGAATGTCAGGTGCAACTCTGAGTAAGAGCGAACAAGAAAAGGACCTGGGTGTACTGATAGATAGGACCCTGAAGCCATCGGCACAATGCGCGGCAGCGGCAAAGAAAGCAAACAGAATGTTAGGCATGATAAAGAAAGGAATCACGAGTAGATCGGAGAAAGTCATAATGCCGCTTTATAGAGCAATGGTCAGACCACACTTGGAATACTGTGTCCAACATTGGTCTCCCAACCTAAAGAAGGATATAAAACTGCTGGAGAGGGTGCAGAGACGAGCAACGAAGCTAATAAGAGGTATGGAGAACTTGGAATATGAGGAACGACTCAAGAAACTGGGACTGTTCTCCCTTGAGAAGAGGAGGCTGCGAGGGGACATGATCGAGACGTTCAAAATGCTGAAAGGCATCGATAAAATAGAGCAGGAAAATAAATTATTTACATTGTCCAACGCGACACGGACAAGAGGACATGGTTTGAAGCTAAGGAGGGACAAGTCCAGGACAAATGTCAGGAAGTTCTGCTTTACACAGCGAGTGGTAGACGCCTGGAATGCTCTCCCAAAGGAGGTTATTAAGGAATCCACTGTGCTAGGATTCAAAGGCAAATTAGATGCACATCTCCTTAAGAGAGGCATAGAGGGATATGGGTGACTAAAACTACATCAGGTGTATACCTGACTGGGCCTCCGCGTGTGCGGATCGCCGGACTCGATGGACCATGGGTCTGATCCGGAGATGGCAGTTCTTATGTTCTTATGAGATGGTTCAAAGGATACATACTTAACAGAGCAGTAACAAACTATACATTTACATGGATGTCTCAAATAAAAGGTAGCCCCCAAAGATGTAACCCCAGGTTTTAAAAGAAGAAATTCACAGCGACGCTTCTGTGTCTCCCTTGTAAGATCAGGAAACATCTTTACTTTACAACCAAGAAAAACTTTTTGTCTATTTTTAAAGTAAAGTCTTAATAACCATGTTTTATCTAGCGGAAGCGCCACAGTTATAATTAGGGTTGCTGGTAATGCTAAGTCCTTATCAGACGTCTCTAATAATTCTGAAACATTTAAGGTTTGTTGAACCAATTCTTTTTGCTGGTCTACAGAAGCTTTCATTGGCAAATAATAAACACGTGAAAATGGTGGTAACATTTCCTCTGATACTTCTAAAATTTCCACTAAATATCTCTTAAGCATTTCTCTAGGATTTACCATCTCAAGTTTAGGAAAATTAATTAAGCTTAAATTATTACTACGAGAATTGTTGGTATTATCCTTAATCAGAGTCTCTTGAAGTTGTTTAGATGTGAAGATTTCCTTTTCAATTTTCTGTAAAGAAGCATTTGAGTTAGTCAATTCTTTTCTTAAATCATTCAGTTCTTTTGCTTGTTTTGTAATTTTTCTTTCCAAGTATTGAAATTTAGGGGTAGTAGACTTTGCAAAACCAGCAATTAAGTCCCATAAGGAATCTAAGGTTACCACTGCAGGTTTAACCAAAGAAATTGAAATTTGTAAGATAGTAGTGTGCTCACCATTCTGTGGGTATTCTTCAGGGCCTGCCTCCTGGATATCGCCCCCTTGTAAAGTTGAATTATCCCCAGCCATATTTGTTAGGGCTCCTTGACTATGAGCCCCTACCTCCAAACATTCTCCCGGATCCAATCTTGCCTCTGAGGGAAAAAACACCACGGCCTCCGGGGTTTCCCCACCCCTGGGAGAGCTGGTGACCTGAGGTTGTGGGGGCGGCGCCCTTGCATCGGGGCTCAGCGTGACTGCGTGCCCTAGAGGAACAACAATGGGTTCGCCTCCCTGTATCCTCAGCAGGCCGCCATCCGATGCCCGAGAGACCTCCTGCATTCGCCTCAGGAGTTGAAACATAGAAACATAGAAGATGACGGCAGAAAAGAGCTACAGCCCATCAAGTCTGCCCACTCTGCTTACCCACCCCCTGTCTATGCCCTAATGACCCAATTTCCTTATCTTGACCCTCGTAGGGATCCCACATGGGTATCCCATTTATTCTTAAAGTCTGGCATGCTGTCTGCCTCGATCACCTGCACTGGAAGCTTGTTCCAATGATCAACCACTCTCTCTGTGAAGAAATTCTTTCTGGTGTCGCCATGAAATTTTCCGCCCCTGAGTTTGAGCGGGTGCCCTCTTGTGGCCGAGGGTCCCTTGAGAAAGAAAATATCATCTTCCACTTCGACACGTCCCTTGAGGTACTTAAATGTTTCGATCATGTCTCCCCTCTCCCTACGTTCCTCGAGAGCTGCAATTTGTTCAGTCTCTCTTCGTACGAGAGACCCTTGAGCCCCGAGATCATCCTGGTGGCCATTCGCTGAACCGATTCAATTCTGCGCACATCTTTACTGTAATGTGGCCTCCAGAATTGCACGCAGTACTCCAGATGAGGTCTCACCATGGCCCTGTACAACGGAATTATGACTTCATACAACGGCATTATGAGTTGCTCTATATTGCCAAGAGGGGAACTTCGGGGTGCCGCGAGGCAGCAGCAGCATTCTGGCCTCTTCTCTTGGGCATGTTTGTAAGTATCCACAAAGCCCGTTCAGGGCTTGAGACAAAGAAAATTTCTTAGGTTGAGGGACAAACCCGACGTGAACAGCTCAGTGCGCCTAGCTTGAAGCAGCCATCTTAGACCTTGCTTCCCTGATTGTTTGTCCCCACACACATATATGCAAGCATGCTTAAATACATATAAACGTATACTGATACATCCAAACATTCACAGAGATATCAATCCACACAAATCAAAGGGATAGATACACAAAACAGACTATGTACGTAACTACTGTTTCTACGTAAATTTATAATGTATATATTCTCTCTCTCTCTCTCTTAGGAAATGTAATGAATTTCACCAACCATACTTTGCAACATGCTATCCCTACATATTTTAAGACATCTCAGGCAATTACTTGTGAAATCCATAGAATTATCTTTGCTTCAAATGAGTCCCTGTAGCATAAATAAGAGTAATGACTAGGGGATGGGGGCCAACATCTAGCCTGCAGAGAGAGAACTTTGCTGCTTGACTATTTTGTTATAGATGGTGAAAAGAACATGATTAAGGCAGTGAAGAAGGGAAGGAACCTTGATGGTTTCCAATGCAGACATTTGCTGCTCCTAGGCGTAATTTTAATTTAATTTAAATCATTTCTATTCCACTATTACCAGTCATGTTCAGAGCAGATCACAGTAAGGTAAGCAACATATAATCCAATTATCATATAAAACCTAAAAATGATATTCCATTACATAAATACAGTGATTGAAAAAGATCCCATCCTCCTATTAATATACCTACTCTGCAGATAAAAATATTTGGAAAAGCAGGGTTTTGACGAGTGTTCTGAACTTCAGATAATTACTGACACCTCTTGCATGTCTGCTGGCAAAGCATTACATTCAATAGCTGCATTAAAGCTAAATTACTTATCTGAAGTTCTTTTTAGATGGAACTTATTTGCCATCAGGTAAGAGATACAGTTGCTGTTATCGGAACATAGCTCTTCTACCAGGGTTATAAAGATCCAGCATACTGAGTGAATACAGCGAGAGACAGCCATGTAATATTTTCAATCCGAAATAACAGTAACTTAAAAATCACTCGAGCATGAAATGGAAACCAGTGTAAATGAATTATAAAGGAGTAGCTCATTCTCTATGTAAAATCAGCTTGCTGCTGCATTTGAAGTCCAGACCTTTGTTTTACTGACAAACCCTAATCCAATGGGGATAAAATCAAAGCCTGCACTTTGATTCTCAGTGCCTCTCTGAGAGACATGATCTAATCCACTTCATGTATTTAAAAACAAAACTTTCTATGGTTACATCTAAATCCAGAACTAGCCCTAACACTTTCTGCAAAGTTTCAAGGGAACTTTAATTCTGAATGAGGTTTTACCTTCTGTTTCATACTTTATAAGAACCCTTGATGTGGCAGCTAAGATCCCCCTCCCCCTCCCCTCTGATGGGAGAGGCCTCCACATTTGGCTTAGACCCAACTGTGCACTGCCAGGAGTAATATAAGTGCTTTTAGAAAGAGTCTTTTTAGATTGGTGATGAGAGCTTATGTATCTCAAGTTCAGGCTTTTCACTTTGGTTGTGTAGATTCAAGAATATGCCCGAAATGTCATCAAGGGATAATAATTTGGGTCATGCTTTTTGATTGTGTCCCCGAATTCAGAATTTTTGGGGTGTTATTTGTGAATTTTTGGGGGAGTTGTTCTTTCTTGGATAGTGCCTACTTCTCCCCAGATGGTGTTGTTTCTTCAATGGGAAGGGACTTTTAGGAAAGGAGTTAGGGCAGGGGTTTCCAACCTTTTGGCTTCCCTGGGCCACATTGGCCCAAAAAAATGTTTCTGGGGCTGCACAAATGCGCAAACGCTGCCGCAAGACAGAGGGAGCTGGCAAGATGGTAAACACCCGGGGGCAGCAGAGGAAAACACTGCATCGCCCTAGACCAGAGCCACACAAAATACTTCACGGGGCTGCATGCGGCTCTCGGGCTGCACCCCTGAGTTAGGGGGTTGTTTCACAAAGCATTTATTGTAGGTCAAAAATGTATTTTGCAACATTGGTTAGAGCAGGGGTGTCCAACCTGCAGCCCGAGGGCCATATGCGGCCCTGTGAAGCATTTTTTGCGGCCCCGGTTGAGGGCGATGCAGTGTTTTCCTCTGCTGCCCCCAGGTGTTTACCGTTTTACCAGCTCCCTCCTCTGTCTTGCTGCAGCATTTGTGCAGCCCCAGAAACATTTTTTTCGGCCAATGTAGCCCAGGGAAGCCAAAAGGTTGGACACCCCTGGGTTAGAGAAAGGTCCACCCTCTTTTTGGCAATGGAGGGCAGCATTTCATGCTCTTGTGATTTTGGAAGCTAGGGTGACATCCCCATTCTATAAGCAACAGCGTAGATTTTGGATGACCTGGGAACCCTATATCAATCAGTTATCGGCCAGAGCATGTAGTTTTGTTTTGAATTCATTACATTTGTAATAGAAATGAAGCACATTTTCTTAATAACATTTTGGTATAAGATGGAGGAATGGAGAGATGAGGAAGGAAGGTGGGAGTGATGGGGGAAGGGTTGGGATAGATGGTAGGAGGATGTGTAGGACTAGTTGGGTAGTTAATGTTAAATTTAGAATATGTGGAGTTTTTTAATGATATTAATTTTATTTTAAATCTCATTTCTTATGTTGAAGTTATTGTCTTTTATTGTTAATTTTAACAAACAGATGAAAACATGAAAAGAAAGCATGCTGATAAATGTATTTTAGTATACAGCTATACTGTATTCTCATTGTACTTTTCTCTGATTATTGATGTATGATTCTTTCTGATATAATATTTTTATTAGATTTATTATATATATGTATGGTTTTGCCCCTTCCATTTCCCTGTACCTTTTAAACTTCTCCAGCATGAGCAGCATGCTGCCCACGTTGGTGTCAGCTCCCTTTGACGTCACTTCTTAAGCATGGGTCCCGGAAGTGATGCCGAGAGAGCGCCAAAAAAGTATGGGGGAAGGCAAGGGGTGCATGTGGCAAGAGTAGGGGAGAGGAGGAGGGGTACCGCTGCACCCTTAGGAAGACTGCACCCGGGGCGGACCGCACCCTTGTTACTATGCCACTGCTGCCAAATGCTGTTCTACAATTGGCACCCAACTCTGAACAACATTTATCGAATAGTGCTAAGCATTAATTTTTATGCTTGTAGAATTATGTCCTAAGTGACTTGTCCAGAGTCAGAAGGAGCTGTAGTGGAGGTTCTTATCCCACCGCAGGAACTATTAAGCAACTCCAAGATTCCTAACCGGTGATTTAAAGGGAAGTTCATAGTTCCCAAAAGCGATTTTGATGTCAGGTATGTGGCCACTTGTGTTGGGGACCCACAGGAGCTCAGGCAGTTTGCCCGTCTACAGCAATTCGAGAGAGAGCTAAAAACAACAGTCAGTTTATTCAGTTTGGTTGAAGAATTATCCTCTAGGAATATTGTATATTCAAAAATGCAAATGTAAGTAAGCATTTAAAATGAAAGAGGGAGTATAAAAAGTAAACATCAGTAAAAAGTTGAGTTAATGTACTAAGATAACACAGCAATAACTGATTTATTATAAACAATATGAGTCCCGCAAATACCAAAACTAAAATTGAATTCTTGAAGTCATCAGCTGGAGGGTATTAGAAGTGAATTTAATATTCTTTTAAGATTCATTTCCTCCAGTATACAAAAGAAACATGATAACAGCAAAAATCTTTAATATTTAATTTTTGGAGCTGTTGCATTAGAGGAAATGTTCTCATGCTACAACTTAAATATTCTTTCTGTTCTTGAAATGTTTCCTGCCGTAAGGGTGAAAACATAATTCAGGTGATATTCTTTTTCTAATGTATTTGAGACAAGTTTTTCTCACATTTCTTACAGCAGGAGGAAACTGTAGAACTATTTTATGTGATCTATAGTGCATAACTACCTTTCTAAAATCATTCCTCGGAACATAGCTGCAGACATTTACAAGACATATACAAATTTCACATCCATCTGCCCAAGTGACACTGATGGTCACTGCAGGAAAAGGTGTGTGCATAGAGGCTGCTCATGCATCATTTCAATTCTGCATCATCTGTGCAGTTTTAGAAACATATATCTGACATGTCACTTATAAAATTATCACTTAGATGTTCAAAGAATATGCTGTCTTACTTTCTTTACACATATAGGGGGAAATTCTGTATAGGATGTCAGTTTCTGCAGCTGCCTAAGAAGTGGCTGAGAATTGCCCTAAGGGACGGACGCCCAACCCCACCTAACCAGCCGGTTAGAGAATCATGCCTGACTCCTTCCCATCAGCTGATCACAGCAAAGAATCCCCCTTCTATGATCAATGGAGCGGCTGTGGTAGGGAACCCCCCTCCCCAAACTTGGCTAGCAGGAAGGATGGCCAATTTTTCCCGCTGCTACCGCAACCCCCCCCCCCCCCCCCGACACTGTCTGTACCTACTCCCTCCTGCTGCCGACCCCACAAACCCCTGACACTGCCGACCCCCCCCCCTCACACACACACACATCCAATTGGCAGGAGGAATGCCCACTCCCTCCTGCCACCAGTCCCATTGATTCCCCAAACCCCTGACACTGCCGACACCCCCCTATCCAATTGGCAGTTGGGATGCCCATTCCCTCCTGCTGCCAGCTCTGTCGATCCCCTGAACCCCTGACCCTCCCCAATGCCCACCAAACATTCTCTGACATTCCCCAACACTCCTCCACACCCACCTGACATTCTCCAACACTCCCCAACACCCCCAACACTCCCTCATACCCCAACATCCACCCCAATACCTTTAGGAGATGGCTGGCAAGAAGGATGCCCACTCCCTCCTGCCAACTCAATCAATACAGTAAAAAGGGGGGAAAATTGTATATTTCAAACAAGTAGGACAACAAATGCACATTACAAAAAAATATATATGAAACTATCTTATGTATTCTTTTACACAATCTGCAAATGTGAACTGATTCAAAGAGATGTTCAGTAGAAAATACAATATGCTCAGAGACCTGGAGACCACGACAGGGGCGTGCTCCCCTTTTGTAGTCTCACCATCCAATCACAGTATATTTCTCTTTAAATTTTACTTTCTTTTTGTTGGCAAAAGATCTCAATTCTTCACATTAGTTCGAAAAGATAAGTGCTTTAGTGTTTTCTGAACTAATGTGAAGAATTGAGATCTTTTGCCAACAAAAAGAAGATAAAATTTAAAGAGAAACATACTATGATTGGATGGTGAGACTACATAAGGCGAGCACGCCCCTATCATGGTCACCAGGTCTCCGAGCATACACTTCTCCCTCGGTATTCGCAGGGGATAGAGGCAGAGCCAGACCGCGAAGTGTGAAAAACTGCAAATAACTTCTTGTCCAGCTCTGACCCACCCCCGCCTCTCTCCCACCTTCCCCCCCCCGGCATCCCGGCCTTACCTGGTGGTCTAGCGGGCATTCGGGGCAGGAGCGAACTTCCTACTCTCCTGCTCCACGCAGATCGCCAATAGGAAATGACTGCCATGAGTTCCCGTAGTGTCTCGAGACTACGATGGGAGCTCACGGCAGCCATTTCCTATTGGCGATCTACACAGGACAGGAACATAGGAAGTTTGCTCCTGCCCCGAAAGCCTGCTAGACCACCAGGTAAGGAGTAATCTATAGCGCTACTAGGCATTTTAAGTTCTGTAGGGAGGCAGGAAGGCCCTAAACTATGTTTTGTTTTGTTTTTCCCCCCAAAAAAATCACGGATAATTGAAATTGCGAACCCCGAAACCGCGAATAGGGAGGGGGAAGTGTATTGTATTTTCTACTGAACATCTCTTTGAATCAGTTCACATTTGCTGATTGTGCGAAAGCATATATAGAGGAGTTTCATATATATATTTTTGCATTCCCACCTGCCAGCAGGCCCACCTCTTCCAAAATGGCAGGCCTTCCCCTTCCTGGTGCATCCTGGGATGCACTGGGGAGGGGCCTAAGGCTTCGATTGGCCCAGATGCCTAAGGCCTCCTTCCCAGTGAATTCTGGGAGTTGCCTAAGACTTTAATTGACAAGATATGAAAGGCCACTCCCATAAAACACCCAATCTTTTACACCAGATGAACATAATTTCATGGAGATGGATTCAGGTTCTAGTAGCGGTACAGAAGGGACTAGACAGAGGTCTAAATCACCAGTTTTTTTTTTACCAAGAGGATCTTGAGGAGGAAGTTGTTGCCATTGAGGGGGCAGAAGGCAGGGTCAAAGAACAGACAAGGACCATTATCAAGATCTCAATCAACCGCAAACTCGGTCCAAGAGTCCAAAGACCTAGCGCTTTCCTTTGTCCCTTCCTCCATACATGATCCTTTTACTGCGCGCCAAGATATCGACCGATTCAGTCGGACTTTACAAATCAAATTGTTTTTCTATGACCGACTTATTGAGGACACTTCATCCATTATGAGAGCCTCATCTAAATGTCCCCTTCAGGGACCTTGGACAGCAAGATTGCCACTTTCAAAGAGCTTCTACTTAAAAATATCACTTCCTTGACATAGAATAAACATCATAGATAGTATGTCAATTTGTTGGTCAGTGAATTTAGAGCTCTTAAAGAATGAAGCAATGACAATTGGTTTATTATCAAGCCTGCTGACAAAGGAGACTCTTTTGTCATCTTAAGTAAGGATCACTACATTACCAAGGTCAACAGACACCTATTGGATGAGCATTGCTACATTCCCTTACTTTTTGATCCCAGCTAGAATTTTGTTACAAAGGTAGCTCAACTGGTTGATCAAGCTCTAACAGAAGGACAAATTACTAAGGCAGAAAGTACATTTTTTAAAGTTTCTTCTTCACATAAATATGTCTTTTATATAGTTCTGAAAATGCACAAAGGGATTATTCCATCTCCTGGCAGCACCATAGAACGGTTTTGGAACCCCTCTCTAAATTCGTGGATTAGTTTTTAAAGCCTCTAGTTGGTCAAGACAAATCATACATTAAGGACACCACACATTTTTTACAATGCTTATGTGATATTAATAATTATAAATATAGATGCTCCACTTATTAAACTGAAAGCACTATCTCAATGGAAGAAAAAGCCTCAGGTTTCTTCTGGCAGAGCATAAATGCTCAAACCTCCTCTACCCACATCGGCAAAAAACTTTCGGAGAGAGTGTGCTACTGCCACTATGCTAATCTTAATGTGGGACTGAGATATAAGCTGCAACACTAGTTACTGTGTTATAAAATAAGAGTGATGTCTTAATTAGTAGCCAGCCAACGTTTCACAGTAAAAAAACATTTCTTCAGGGCTCAGAGACTCACTTTTTCACACAGTTCTGTAGAGACAAGTATATATAAAAGCTTTATGTATCTAATTCAAATAATGTGATATTCTACATATGAATCAAACTGCAGTACTCACTGGAATGCTTGCTTACTCGATCTCACCAGCGTCCTGTCTCAATAGTGGCTTCTCATTCTTTATTAAAGAAGAGATTCACCTATCACTCCATTCCACGTCATTGTTGTGGGATGCATTGGCTTCTCTTTATTGGTTGGCCAGCACAGCCATGGCCCTCTTGGATTGGTTCTCCAGAGTCATGGCAAATTTCATTCTCTGATGTGAAATACTAGAACATTAAATCTTTAATAGAAGTAGTACCAATCAGTATTCATATTTAAACCTCTAGGAGTTACAGATTCAATCTCATAGATCCAGCATTGTTCTCGTTACTAGAGACATAACTGCCTGTTACCCCCACAAAAATCTTGTTTAACATGATCAAGTATATAACATCTCAGTTGGGAAAACTCATGATTCTGATCTAGACAATGCTGTACCATCAGTGCTTGTGTATTTTTCCTGCCTAGTGCACTTCTGTGTTCATTTAGATGAATCCTCAGTTGTCTAATTGTCTGGCCCACATAAACCTTAGAACATGGGCATATGATACAATACACCACACACTCAGTAGTGCATGTCGTCTCATATTTAAATGCATATCTCTTCTGGTTTATCGGGTTTATAAACTCTGATGCTGTCACCATAATTGCACAATTCATACAGTTCCCACAAACTGTATGTTGAGGATGTGTGCTGTTCTTTACTTTTTTATCTCCTGCTCACGGTTAAACCGTGGTGTTGGCAAATCCCCAGGCTCCAGACGAGTCCCTGTAAATGCAGGGGGTCCAGCTCCATGCTCCCCTCAATGTTTTCAATGGCCTCTGGGGAAAGCCCCACACCGCCTTCCGGTGGCTCCTCCACCTGCGGTGAGCTGGTGATCTGAGAAGGAAGAGGGATGTACTCTGGCGTTGGGACTCAGGGTGGTTTCCAAGCCCAGGGAGAACACATCCGTCTCGCCACGGCGCATCTCCAGCAGGTGTGCCAACGCTCCTGTGATGTCCTGCATTCGGCCTCTCCGTTTCGGCATAGTTGCAGGCAATTATCTTTTTTTAGAAGGCAATAAGCAATGGTGAGCGAGCACTCTGTAGCGAAGCACTCAGCCAACAGGTCCATCCGCCATCTTGGATCCCTGTCTCCCGGCCCACTTGCTCATTCTATCTCTCTTCATAACCAGATTAGACTATTGTAATATTGTTATTCTTGGAGCATCTAAACATGCCCTTAAGAAACTTCAGACGCTGCAAAACACTGCTATGCGTTTGTTGGGTAACTAAAGGAAATCAGATTCTAAAGCAGCACCACTGGCTGTCTGTTGAATTCTGCATTACATTCAAGCTTCTGTTGCTAACTTTTAAGACTATTTATTTACCATACCATACTGATTCTTGTATCCTGCAAATGTCAACTAGGAATCATTGCGGATTACATAATATTTTACATTGCTTATGCAGTATACCGTTTTTCTTTTCTTTTTTTAAGTGGATTACATTCAAGGACTCCAAGTATTTCTCCCTATCTGTCCCAGCAGAATCACATTCTAAGCTATGTTACCTGTTTAGGCTTTCTGCTTATTTGCCATCTCTTACAATTCCCTATTCATCTGCTTGCATACTTAGATCGCTCAATGACCACCAGCTGGTTTTTACCAGAACATAAGAATTGACCTACTGGGACAGACCGAAGGTCCATCAAGCCCAGTATCCTGTTTACAACAGTGACCAACCCAGGTCCCAAGTACCTAGCAAGATCCAAAGTAGTAAAACAGATTTTATATTGCTTATCTTAGGAATAAGAAGTGGATTTCCCCAAGCCATTTCAATAATGGCCTATGAAAGAGTGAACAAGCAATTCACATCTATCCTTTCCACTCCACTCATTATTTTATAGACCTCTATTATATCCCCCCTTCCCCGAGCCATCTCTTCTCCAAGCTAGAGAATACCTTACACAGTGATTTTTTTCTTTATAGCTCCCTCTTATTTGGAATTCACTTCCACTTACTATTAGAGAAGAGCTGTCCCTGAAACAATTAACATAAGAACATAAGAATTGCTGCTGCTGGGTCAGACCAGTGGTCCATCATGTCCAGCAGTCTGCTCGCGTGGCAGCCCTTAGGTCAAAGACCAGCGCCCTAACTGAGACTAGCCCTACCAGCATACGTCCTTGTTCAGCAGGAACTTGTCTAACTTTGTCTTGAATCCCTGGACTGTGTTTTCCCATATGACAGACTCCGGAAGAGCGTTCCAGTTTTCTACCACTCTCTGGATGAAGAAGAACTTCCTTACGTTTGTACGGAATCTATCTCCTTTTAACTTCAGAGAGTGCCTCTCGTTCTCTCTACGTTGGAGAGTGTGACCAACCTGTCTTTATCTACTAAGTCTATTCCCTTCAGTACCTTGAATGTTTCAATCATGTCCCCTCTCAATCTCCTCTGTTCAAGGGAGAAAAGGCCCAGTTTCTCTAACCTTTCACTGTACGGCAACTCCTCCAGACCCTTAACCATCTTAGTTGCTCTTCTCTGGACCCTTTCGAGTAGTACCGTGTCCTTCTTCATGTACAGCGACCAGTGCTGGACGCAGTACTCCAGGTGAGGGCGCACCATGGCCAGGTACAGCTGCATGACAACCTTCTCCGATCTGTTTGTGATCCCCTTCTTTATCATTCCTAGCATTCTGTTCGCTCTTTTCGCCACCGCTTTTCTGTCAGGCTTATGGTGACCATCACTGGTCAGATTTGTTGGGAGCAGATGGCACTCCCTGCAAACTGGTTTAGTCTGGTGTGCTTGAGTTTTGCAGTGAGTGGATATTGCTTTCCTATTTTATTAATGGAGTTCTTGTTTCTTCTTTGTATTTCTTTTAGATTGTAAATTGCTTTGACTTACACTGGGGTCCTTTTACTAAGGCACGCTAAATGCTAAAGTGCCCATTATATTCTATGGGCGCCTTTGCATTTAGCACACACTAAATCTGTTAGCGCACCTTAGTAAAAGGACCCCAAGTTGCAAGTCCTGATAAAAAATAAAGGCCTAGATTCACTAAACTAATCTGGATCATTGTTGGGCGATTCTTAGCCAAGTTTTGCCAAGCGACCAATTCACTACAGATTCTTCATGCAAATGATCTGATCAGACGTACGCCCTACAGCAATCCCACAGATCGCTGTAGAGTGCTTGAGACACATGCACAGATTATCCTTGTTGGTTGTAGATGTGATTTGCGCAAGCGCTTGCTCTTCGCATAAGCGAAGTCAAAATAAAGGGGGAGGGGTGGCTGCAGTTTTCTTGCTGGCCCTACAAGTGGACATTTTAAAAGGAATCATTTCAATTTGTGCAGCCAGATTATGGAACAGAACACGCTGTAAACCCATGGGTTAGAACCGCGGGTTAAAACCACAGGCTCGCACTGCGTTTTTTGCAGAATATATAAAAAGGGAGTTTGTATGCATGTGTATAGTTTTATTTTTTATTTTGATGGTTGTTTTGTAACTTCAATACTGGCATTTCAGGGCGGCAGAGAGAAGGAGAATCGGCAAGGACTGTAAGCGACTGGTCCTCAGCAGTTGATTCATTTCAACTCGGCAAACCCAATCTGTTTCTTCTGCTTAGTGAATCAATGGCTTCTTACTTATGCCTACCATTTCTTGGATGGATTGGATCAGCTGGGAGATTGATCGGGCAGAAGGTTAGTGAATTGGGGCAGGGTTGGGGAATGATCGCAAACTGGTTGGGACACAATCAGTGAGTTTAGTAAATCTAGGCCAAAGTGCTGTTGAATATCCATATATATGTGGATAGAAGAGAGAATCATACTGAGTGGTATAATATTAGCAGACTTGTAGTGATGTATAGTTTGTCAGAGAAAACACTGGACTAGAGAGTTGCACGGGGACAGAAATCCCACCCATCCCCGTCAGGATCCTCTCCGTCCCCACCCGTCCCCGTCAGGATCCTCTCTGTCCCCACCCATCCCGCAAGGAATTACCTCCATCCCCGCCTGTCCCCATAAAAAGCAGCAATTACTTCTAACAGGATCATCAATTCCACAGTTTCTTTTGTGTTTGTGCTGCTGTTTTCCTTGTGGAATCTCTTTGATGGAACCCTTTTTTTGTTTTCTGTTCAGGTAATTAACTTATAACCCCCCTCTTTTACTAAGGCTGACGTGTCCATTATATTATATGGACAAACCTTGCTTCCAAAGTCTTCCATCCCCGTGGGAGTCCCTTTGGCCAGAGGGGGGTCCCCGTGGGAGTCCCGTGGGTTAGGGGGGATTCCCGCGGGACCTGATCCCTGTTCCCATGCAGACCTCTACACTGGACTGCATCATAATCTCTATTTAGCTTCAGTAGGCTGCAGAGTCACACAGAGCAGGTCCAAGAGCTCACAGTTTTTCTTTCTGAAGTCTTCCAGCTTGAGACTAGATGAGAACGTGCAAGGAGATGTAACACGTTCTTGCCCCTCCCAGTAGATGGAAGGAGCTGGGCCGGCAGTAGCAGGTTCTGTCAGGAGAGCTTGGATTTCTGGGCTCGTAAGTCTGCTGTCTTTGGCATATGTTCTCACACATAAAACAAGCAGAAAGCGAATGTCTGCAAAGAATGGGTGTTAAAAGCCAGCTGCTCAAAGAACACACAGTACCAAGTAAGCCACGGCTATGCTTTGTGGATGGAGATAATTACATTTTCAGAACAGTTCACATCACAGCTGCTTGAAAATCTGAGGGAAATTTTAAGTAACTTCAGATATGTGGCTTCTTGCTCACTAAGGAGCAGTAATGAAAATTGTCCTCTATGTACATTACAATAAGTGAGACAATTTAAGCTTGGCAAAGTATTGAAATCTAGGGCTAAGAGGACTCGGTTGAATATTTTATGAGGTAACTGATGTCGTTGTTTAAATATTGATAAAACATCAATATTAAAATTTTGACTAGAGCTCCAGTGATCAGGTCTTCCCAATGCTGAAACTGCATGACAACTTATATTATTCACATTGCACTGCTCCGCACTTGAGAAATTTATGTCCTTCTCTGGTAAAGCCACTGTATTCAAACTGAGGCTGGGATGTCTGATATGTGGATAATTTCTAAGGCTTGGTTAACTGAACAGCAAAAAATATATTGTAGATATTGCAGGATATGATCTCGCTGGTACTAAAGTCATTAGTTAGCTGGACTAATTGGAGGCCAAAGATTATCCTTTCAAAGTTGATAACTTTTATCTTTTAAAACTTAGTGTAACATTCTGCACTTAGGCTTTGATTCTGTAGAATCGCGCTCAGCGGAGTTCAGCGCTGTTTAGACGTCTAACTTTTTAGGCATCATTAGAGAATCAGGTTTTAGGTGAGATTTAGATGTCCAAACAATGTCCTTAATGTTATAATGTTTTATTATATTACTAGTATTTTAGACCGTTACATTAACAGGTGCTAGAATATATGTCTGTCTGTCTTTCTTTATTTCTGTCTCTCTCTCCCTCCCGCTGTCTTTGTTTCTGTCTGTCTCTCTCCCTGGCCCCCTTTGTCTGTCTGTCTTTCTGTGTCTCTCCCTGCTCTTGTGTCTTTCTTCTTTTCTTTCTGTCTGCCTTCCTCCTGCTGGATATCTTTCTTTCCCCCTCCACTTCCCTGTGCAGTAGCCACAACAGCATTCCCTCCCCCTCCATGTCCCTGTGCAGCAGCATTTCTCCCCACCCTACTTCCCTGTACAGCAGAATTTCAATCTCCCCCCCACTTTCCTGTGCAGCAGCATTCCCTCCCCCCACACCAATTCCCTGTGCAGCAGTAGCGTTTCCCTTACCCCTCCCTCTTCCCTTCCTGCGGTCCCGACAAACCTGCCAATTCCAGCAGTGTGTGCAGCACTCTACACACACTGCTTCGGGGCCTTCTACTGCCCTGATTTACTCTGGCACGTCCCTGATAACATCATCAGGGATGCGGCAGAGCAAATCAGGGCAGTAGAAGGCCCCGAAGCAGCGTGTGTAGAGTGCTGCTGGAATCGGCAGGTTTGGAGTCGGGACCGCGAGGAACGTAGCAGCTGGAGTGTTTTGTCGGCGCTTCCCTTCCACAAGGTGTCACCGCGGCTCCTCTCGATCCCCGCCAGCATCGGAAGCCTTCTCTGACACTGGTGTGGCTGGTGAGAGGAGCCGAATATTGTGGAGGGCAGGGAGTCCAGCGCTGGCGGCCAGTCCTGTCGGCGAGTGTAGGTAGGTGCTGGAAGAAGTAAGGCTCGGGACTCGTGCATGCTCACTCCTGCGGCCACAGACCTACGGATCATGGAAGCACGCAGTTAAGAGTGCACATGCACGGCTAGGGTTTTATTATATAGGATTAGAATGGCGATTTTATGCTGTTTTTCATTATAATTGTAATACTAGGAGTTGAATCTGTTTAATGCTTTTATTTATTTCTCTTCCATCAGATAGAGTAACTGGGATTCAAACCAGCAACATTAGGGTAGAAGGCTGTAGGTTTAACCAGTGTGCTACAAAGTGAGCTAGCAAGCTGCATAGCAATTACAAAACTAGGTCTTATAGGCATTGTAAGGAAGTCTAGTTTTGAGCATAGTTTAGGCTTCAAATAGTCCTGAGTTCTATGGATGAAACTTAGGCACAGTTTGGATGTCCTTAATGCGATCTGCTAAATAGCTCTCTGGGTTTTTATTTTTGCTTTATTAAGCTCAAAATACATTTAATAAGCCACCATCAATACAAAGGGCACATGCAAAACCTTCTATTTTTCTGGGCAAACAGTAATGCTATTTGCTAATTAGAGGAAAAGATCCATTAACTGAAGCACAGCACATGAAAAAAACAGCTTTATGTTTCTTGCTAAAAAGCTACCCTTTTTTCTCACTAAAGACTACTCCAATGCGGTCATTCTTGAAACAGGTGGATTCAGCAAATAAAGCACATGATAAAAATATATAGATTACATGCATAACTTCATTTGCAAAAGGTTAAAACCAGAAAAAAAAATAACCCCAGATACAGACCTTAGCATGGCTTCTACTTCATTGCAAATGGAGGTTTGCAGCTGAACAATGACCTCATTGTGAGATCATCAAGATGCACCTGCAAGGTAGAATGCCACAATTAAAATATGTGCTGGGGGAGCTGAACCCACAACCTCTGGAAGATAAGCACAGGGCTTTTACTCATTGAGCTATAGCAGCTTTCAGACAGGTGTCTCTGCCCGGGTCACTGGTCTTTGACCTATGAGCCACCGCGGGAGCGGACTGCTGGGCACGATGGACCACTGATCTAACCCAGCAGTGGCAATTCTTATGTTCAGATCCCTAAGCTATCATATCACAGGGCAGTCAGAGACACCTGTCTGGAAGCTGCTGTAGCTCAATAAGTAAAGCCTTGTGCTCATCTTCCAGAGGTCATGGGTTTGAATCCCAACCAGCACCTCCAGCACATATTTTAATTGTGGCATTCTACCTTGCAGGTGAACCTTGATGATCTCACAATGAGGTCACCATTGTGCAGCTGCAAACCTCCATTTGCAATGAAGTAGAAGCCATGCTAAGGTCTGTATCTGTTTTTTTCTGGTTTTAACCTTTTGCAAATGAAGTTATGTACACAATCTATATATTTTTGTCATGTGCTTTCTTTGCTTTTAAGAATGAGCTGATTGGAGCACTGTTTAGTCAGAAAGAAAGGGTAGTTTTTTAGCAAGAAAACTAAAGCTATGTTTTTCATGTGCTGTGCTTCAGTTAATGGATCTTTTCCTCTATTTAGCAAATAGAATTGCTGTTTGCCCACAAAAATAGAAGGTTTTGCGTGCAATATATCGGTTTTGATGTCCCCTGTTTATATGGCGCCTTATTAAATATATTTTGAGCTTAATAAAGCAAAAATAAATCCCAGAGAGCTATTTAGCAGGTCGCATTAAAAATGTCCAAAGAGTGCCTAAGTTTCATCCATAGAACTCAGATCTATTTGAAGCCCCAACTAAGCTGAAAAGTAGACCTGGTTTTCATTCATCTACAATAGAGGCATGATATGGACACTCTAGGTCGCTCAGTGTTATGTCTTGTCCCTCCATGCTGCAGTCTGCAGGCTTTGGACTGCCATCAGTATTAATGAGCTGAACATACTGCATTCGGGAGCCCGGAAGCTCTTCCTCTGCTGCGACATTCTGCATCTGTGGGGACAGGAAGTTGAAGAAAAGGGAAAGCTTCCAGGGCAGCATGTTCAGTTCATTAACACTGTTGGTGGCTCAAAGCTTACAAGCAGCTGAGAGAGAGAGGTTAGAGAAATGTCGCACCTGGTTGGAGGGAGGGAGGGAGGGGTATAGGATAAAGCCACCAAATTGGAAGGGAGGAAGGAAGGAAGAAGGACCATCGGGGAAGGGAAGAGAGAAAAGATAGAGATGCCAGACTACAGTGAGAGGGGAGGAATGTAGATGAGAGAGGAAATACCAGTGCATGGTGGGATATATGGAGGGGAAGAAGATGAAATGCCAGACCATGGGATAGGGTGGGATGTGGTGAGGATGGAAGGAAAGAAGAAGGGGGTAAAGTCAGAATGAATCATGTAAAAAGGAGAGAGGGGGCATAGGCTGGATGGGAGGAGAGAGTAGACAGTTTATGGAAGGGACAAA
This sequence comes from Geotrypetes seraphini, assembly GCF_902459505.1. Lineage (NCBI taxonomy): Eukaryota > Metazoa > Chordata > Amphibia > Gymnophiona > Dermophiidae > Geotrypetes > Geotrypetes seraphini. Next base: position 31,074,067 of record NC_047101.1, on the reverse strand, counting down.
GAAAGAGGGCAGATGCCATATGGAAGGGGAGAGAGGGCAGACAGTGAATGGAAGGGGCAGGGGCAGTGAAAGAGGGCAGATTCTGGATGGAAGGAAGAGAGTGAAGAGAAAATGAGGAAAGCAGAAACCAGAGACAACAAAGGTTAAAAAAAAAAAAAAATTTGTTGCTTTAGGATAAAGTAGTATTGCAGCTGTGTTGATATACACTTATAAATAGAAAATATAAATAAGGTGATCTTTTTATTAGACTAATTTTAATACATTTTTGACTAACTTTTGGAGACCAAAACCCCCTTCTTCAGGTCAGGACAGGATACCATATCTGCAGTATACTGTACTGACCTGAAGAAGGTAGTTTTGGTATCTGTAAGTTAATTGAAAATTGTACTAGTCCAATGAAATGGTATTATCTTATTTCCCATCTTTTGTTTTATTTCTGTTCTTTAATTTGTAAAAGTAGTAATTTATTTTTTATTATTTTATTTAAATCTATATTTGCTATCTCTATATTTTGCACAGTATTAGGGGACATGTGTCACTGTTTCTGTGGTGTTGTACTGTATGCAGAGTTTGGCTTCTTGGCGGTTCAGTTTAACTTTTGTCTACATATTTCTAATTTTAGTTTGTGATTTCTTATTCCAATCTGGATTAGGGTGTATCGGGGTACTGTGTGAACAAAAAAGACATGGTTTTCTGTTAGTACTGAGCAGTGTTCCCTCTAAGCGGGCGGGTGTTGTGAGCAAACTTTTTTCACTGTGAGCTAAAAATATCGGGCGCCAGCAAGTTATGAGCCAAATAAATATGTTGCTTTCTACCACAGAACTTCCTTACGTTTGTATGGAATCTATCCCCTTTCAACTTTAGAGAGTGCCCTCTCGTTCTCCCTGCCTTAGCTACTAAGTCTATTCCCTTCAGTACCTTGAATGTTTCTATCATGTCCCCTCTCAATCTCCTCTGCTCAAGGGAGAAGAGGCCCAGTTTCTCTAATCTTTCGCTGTACGGCAACTCCTCCAGCCCCTTAACCATTTTAGTTGCTCTTCTCTGGATCCTTTCGAGTAGTACCGTGTCCTTCTTAAAGTACCAGTGCTGGACGCAGTACTCCAGGTGAGGGCGTACCATGGCCCGGTACAGCAGCATGATAACCTTCTCTGTCTCTTCAGTCCAGCATCTGCCCCTTCCATTCACTGTCTGTCTTTCCCTGCCATCTCTCCTCCTGCCCCCCCCCCACCCCCCAATTTGGTCTAGCATCCATCATCTTCCTTCTGTTCCCCTCATGGTCTGGCATCTCTATCCTTCCCTCCCCCCTGTGGTTTTTAGCATCTCTCTCTTCTCATTTCCTCCACTCAGATCTGATCATTCTCTGCTCTCTCTTCCCTTTTCTTCTCTGGTCTTCCTTCTCTATTTTCTGCCTCCATCTAAATTAAATTCTTTCTTACTATTTAGTCCCGTTTCCCTCTTTTCACTGTGTCTACACACAGCTTGTCACCCCTTTCCCTCACCCCTCCATTATCTTACTATTTTCTTCCCCCTTTATTTATCTCCTCCTTCCATCCAGTATGTGTTCTTTCCCCACTTCCATTCAGCATCTGCTCTCCCTTCTCAACTGACATCCATCTGCCTTCTGCTCTCTCTCCCTTCTTCTCACTTCCATCATCTGTCCCCTTCTCTCTCTCTCTCATCTCCTCCATTCCATCATCTGCCCCTTCTCTCTCTCTCTCTCTCTCCCCCCCCCAACTTCCATCATCTGCCCCCCTTCCCCTCACCTTTGTGGGTCACTTTCTTTCCCCTGAGGGTGGCTCATGTCACAGGGGAAGCTTTGGCCGAGCAGAACCGCTTGATTGACAGTGGAACTTACTTGATTGATGTCGATGCTGTGGCCCGTTGCCGTTTGAAGGAAAAAAAAAGGTGGAAAAAAGGAACCTGTAAAGGCGAGAGGAAGGGAAACCTCCAGGACAGCTGCTTTTTGCCCTCCTTCAGCGGCCCAAGAGTTCAGACCAGCAGCGGCAGCTCTGTATGCTTTTAACTTCGGCACAGAGCTGCCCCTAATCAATAGTTTAGCGCGGTTTCATGAGGCAGCCTCGGGGCCTTTGATAGCCGGCCCGCTTCGATGATGCGATGTGGGCCGGCCTAGCAAAGGCCCCGAGGCTGCCTTATGAAACCGCGCTAAACTATTGATTAGGGGCAGCTCTGTGCCGAAGTTAAAAGCATACACAGCTGCCGCTGCTGGTCTGGAGGTGCGGAGACAAGGCAGGAGGCAAACGCGGTGGAAGGCAGGAGTCCCGGCGAAGGCAGGAGTCCCGGCACAGCGACTGCAACAGGAAGTTGCAAGTCAGCTGACGCCGGCCTTTCGTTGCGGCGGGGACCGAATCCTTCGCGGACCGGCAAGATTTTGTTTGCGGACCGGCGGTTGAAGAACTGTGCTCTACACTGTGTGCGCTGTGACGAGAAACTTGTGCGCTGCGAGGTAATATTTTGTGCGCCAGCGCACCCCAGCGCAGCTTAGCGGGAACACAGAAGTGTGCAGGACCAATCTGTACTAACCTGGCTTGTTCAGTTTTAAAATGGGTGTATTGATGTTCTTGTGCAGGGGTAGGCAATTCCGGTCCTCGAGAGCCGCAGCCAGGTCAGGTTTTCAGGATATCCACAATGAATATGTATGAGATGGATTTGCATGCACTGCCTCCTTGAGATGCAAATCTATCTCATGCATATTCATTGTGGATATCCAGAAAACCTGACCTGCCTGTGGCTCTCGAGGACCAGAATTGCCTACCCCTGTTCTAGTGCTTGTTGCCTTTTCCTAGTTACACTCATGTTGTGTGACTCATAGATTATTACTAAAAATAATTGTTTCATATAAAGGAGAGGTAGATGTTAAAATATATACTAGGTATGCCACTAAATGAAAGGTCCCATAAATGACATGAAAAATGATATGAAACAAATTTTTGGGCTGCACAATCTTAGAGAATAAAGCTCACTTATTTATCCTTTTATGATGTTCCCTACATCTGAGAAAGCAAAGTAAATAATGCACCTCACTGAACAAGCTTTACACGCTTGCACAATGCAGCACACTTGGGTGTGATACTAAGGAGTCCTTTTGGCTGTGATAGGCCAGAGCACGCTACAGGGGTTCAAGGAGGGTCTAGATAGGTTCCTAAAAGAAAAGGGGATTGAGGGGTACAGATAGAAGTGGAGGTAGGTTGCAGGAATAGTCAGAAACCACTTCATAGGTCATGGACCTGATGGGCCGCCGCAGGAGCGGACCGCTGGGCACGATGGACCTCTGGTCTGACCCAATGGAGGCAACTTCTTATGTTCTTATGTTCTTACTAAGCTGCAATAAAGTTTTGTACTTACTGTTCAGTTAAGCCCTGATTCCATAAATGGTGCCTAACTTCTAGGTGTTTATCATCCGCTGGGCGCTGTTTATAGCATCACGTCTAGCAGCATTTAAGCAGTCTTAGGCACCAATAGGCATTGAAACCTTAGGCACACTCCCATTTACGCCAGGGTTTTCTTAGCCTAAATGGGTGTGCCTAACTTGGGCACCTTTTAGTGCCCAAGTCAAAGTGCTCAAAATCTGTCCAGAATCTAACCCTAACCATGCCTACTTTCTGGTAGGCGGCTCAAATTAGGTACCCACCTCAAAGTGGTAAAAGCCTACCAGCTAATTAATTAATTAATTTTTTTTTTTTTTTAAATTGTTTAATGGCACTTTTCAATTAATTTGCTAATTGAGCCTAACTGAATAATTAAATTGGGCGCTTAGATTGGCTGGGTATGTTGACCTAGGCCAGGGGTAGGCAATTCCGGTCTTCGAGAGCTGGAGCCAGGTCAGGTTTTCAGGATCTCCACCATGAATATGTATAAGATGGATTTGCATGCACTGCCTCCTTGAGATGCAAATCTATCTCATGCATATTCATTGTGGATATCCGGAAAACCTGACCTGGCTCCGGCTCTCGAGGACCGGAATTGCCTACCGCACCTAGTTTTATGCAGCATTTATAGAACCTGGGCCTAAGAGCCTAAATGATCACTCAGTAAGTGCAGATCCTTTGTGCTACCTGCTGGGAATGCTTCTACCATGATTCCATACAATTACCACACAAAAAATACTTTAACGTAAATGTAAATGAAGATAGCATGGATGCGTTTATTCTGGTTGGGCACCCACCCTGTTTGTACAGTGAAGATGCACTAACTGCAATGCTCTGTCAAAACCCATTTCCTGTCAATAATACAGTGCCCAGTTAGCATGTAAATGAGTATATCTTCAATGGTACCATACATTGATATAGGTGGAGTTTGGGCAGATCATGAGAAGGGCACACTTGCAACAGTTGTAGAATACTGTAATTTGCAAGCCTGTCTCTCCAGTCTAGGCACGAGTATTGACTTCAGCCTAAGTGCTTCTGCGTACAAACATATGCACTTACTTTTCCAGTCATTCTAGTATTCTATAAAGAAGATTAGCACTTCCTTTAGGCATAACATCGATTATAAGCAAAAATGTTAAGAATAATGGCATTTATGGACATACAGTACATGTGCACCTATGAAGGGAGCTGCCAAAATTCCACCTAAGTGCTACTATGTGACTATATTTGCAAGGGGAGCAGGACCCACACTTACATGCAGAACTTATAAAATGCTATAAACCATGCTTGTATCTGTGGCATTTAAGTGGCCTAAGTTTTGGCACCAAACTTTTAAGCATGTTGTTATGCTAGTATTCTATAAAGGAAAATAGGTCTGCCTTTATGGAATAGGCTCGTACCAGGTGCCCAGTTATAGAACTGCCCTTGTATTGCTTAGCACAATATAACACAGTAAAAGGACCTTCAAGTGTCACTTACTCAGCCAAAGTAATGATTGAAATACTACTGCCCCCTAGAGATCCCTTTTCTCATCTAGACACGCTATGTAAAATTGGGCTTCACTTTTGGTGCAGTCTTATACCAATAACTCATAAAATCTCATAAAGATGGACATAATAAAACATTCAAACTGAAAAGTCCTATTACTCAAGAAAATATATATGAATGAACACTGTGTGAAATGAACCACACAATATAAAAACCATGGAAAGAGAGAACTTCAGTAACTTTGCCTGTCTAGACAGGGAAAACCCCAAATACCTGTGCTCTCGTTACATTACTAATGTTCTCTCTTGTGCCCCATGCACCCAAATGTGCTAAACAAATTTCTTCAACATTTATAATCTAATATCAGAGTGTTAATCCAAAATGAGTCCAATGCTTCTAAAAGCGTTCCCAAATTTGAAAAAAAACTTAGCTGGTGAAAGTGTCCATTTAACACTTAATTATCTCAATAATTAACACTTCCTTTCAGTTTTCAATGTATCCAAACACTTATCTGAAGGCTGGCTTATGATTCCTGCTTCAGAGACCTGCAGAGCTCAAGCAGTTTTCTAAGAGCTAGATTTGCTAAGCCCAACAACCAACTTCTGACCACTTAGCGACCCCTTTGCGACCCGATTTCCCTCCGACCCAATTCACTAACCTCTGTCCCGATCATCCTCTGATCCGCGCATGCAAATGAGGGGAAATGGCATTCAAATGCAGACAGACAGCGATTCACAAAAAAAAAATAAAAAGAGGGACCCCGACTGGGCTGACTGATCCAAAAATAAGCGACTGCTGAGGACAAGTCACTCAGGTCCTTTCCCCACTGGCCTGCCTTCCACCGCCCTGCTCTCTGCCCTGTTTTTCTGCTCTCTGCCCTGAATTCCTACCTGCCCCATCTCCTGCTCTCGCTCTGAATCTCTCCTGCGGCCCCAACTCGCCACCCTGCTCTCGCCCCGAATCTTTCCTGCCGCCCCGACTCTCCTGCCCTTACCCACAGTGCAAGCCTATGGTTTTAACCCACAGGCTTAAACCGGGTTAAAACCATGGGCTTAGGAAATAAAAAAAAAGCAAAAAAATAAAATAAAATAGATTTCCTGCTCTGCTGGGCACGGAGGGACAGCGCATGCGCAGACTATCTACAGATGGTCTGCGCATGCTCAAGGATCGCTGTTCAGCGATCCAATTCAGTCGGTTGGGGGTATGATTATGATCACCCTCATTTGCATGAGGGCGATTCCTGAATCAGCCCCCCGGACATGGATCGGATCCCTCACAGATCGGATCTGATCCATGCCCTTAGTGAATCTAGCCCTTAATGTAGTTATGGCTAGATTCACTAAGGCCATGGATCGGATACGATCCATGACGATCCGATCCGTGGCCAGGGGGCTGATTCACGAAGCACCCTCATGCAAATGAGGGCGATCAGAATCACGTCTCCAACTGTAGATGATCTGCGCAAGTGCTGGCCCTCTGTGTCTGGCAGAGCTGGAAACAAAACTTTTTTTTACCGATGCATGGTTTTTAAATCGGCATTTATTTTAGGTCCAGTCTCTCGACTTTTCATTCGTTCCGTAGTTGCTTCCAGCCAGCTCCCCGAGATTAGATTTTTTTTTTTCCCTGTCTCTGAATTTATAAAAGTACACAGAAATCAGTGCGGTAATTCTGAAGCTAGGAAGCATGGAATGTATAAGCTGCTTCTGATTTTAGAAAAGTCAGTCTCTTACTGGTTTGGTTTTTTTTAACTGGAGAATGGCCAGGAGTTTTAAACTCTTAACAGACTTCATGAGCCCATGGTTTTAACCCGCTTTAAACCCGCGGGTTAAAACCACGGGCTTGCACTGCGGGGAAGGGCAGGAAAGTCGGGGCAGAAAGAAAGAAGATCAGGGCAGAGAGCAGAGAAGCAGAATCAGGGCAGAGAGCAGGAGATCGGGGCAGAGAGCAGAGAAGCAGAATCAGGGCAGAGAGCAGGAGATAGAGGCAGAGAGCAGAGAAGCAGAATCAGGGCAGAGAGCAGGAGATCGAGGCAGAGAGCAGAGAAGCAGAATCAGGGCAGAGAGCAGGAGATCGAGGCAGAGAGCAGAGAAGCAGAATCAGGGCAGAGAGCAGGAGATCGAGGCAGAGAGCAGGAGATCGGGGCAGAGAGCAGAGAAGCAGAATCAAGGCAGAGAGCAGGAGATCGGGGCAGAGAGCAGGTTTTTACACAAGCGACTGGTCCTCAGCAGTTGCTTTTTTTGGATTGGCCAGCCCAATCGGTGTGCCTACATTTGTTTAGTGAATCACATCCTTCCTACTTTGCATGCTGTTTCCCCTCATTTGCATGCATGGATCAGATCGGAGGATGATCGGCCATGAGGTGAGTGAATCGGGTCGGAGGAAATCGGGTCGCAAAGTAGGTGGGACACGATCGGTGTCCTTAGTGAACCTAGCCCTTAATCTTTAAACCACCAATTAGAAAAAAAAGTGTTAAATGGGACACAGCAGAGAACATTAGTGATATAACGAGAGCACAAGGTATTTGAGGTTTTCCCTGGCATGCAGCTATTTTGGGCAGTCTGGACTGCCAAAGTTACTCTCTTTTCATGGTTTTTATATTGTGTGGTTCATTTCACACAGTGTTCATTCATATATATTTTCTTGAATTATAGGAGTTTTAAGAATATAAGAATAGCCTTATTGGGTCAGACCAATGGTCCATCAAGTCCAGTAGCCCGTTCCCATGGTGGCCAATCCAGGTCCTTAGTACCTAGCCAAAACCCAAGAAGTAGCAACATTCCATGCTTCTGATCCAGGGCAAGCAATGGCTTCCCCCATGTCTTTCTCAATAACAATGGACTTTTCCTCCAGGAACTTGTCCAAACCTTTCTTAAAACCAGCTACGCTATCCGCTCTTACCACAACCTCTGGCAATGCGCTCCAGAGCTTAACTATTCTCTGAGTGAAAAAATATTTCCTCCTATTGGTTTTAAAAGTATTTCCTGTAACTTCGAGTGTTCCCTGGTCTTTGTAATTTTTGACAGAGTAAAAAATTGATCTACTTGTACCCATTTTCAGTTTGAATATTGTGAATTCTACTCCTATAGGGAATTTTGATAGGGTGACAAAATAAAACATTTACATCAGGGGTTGAGGAGAAGACATCTGCTTGTGTGATTCTGTATTGTGTGAAGATCACATTGCTAGGTAGCAGCATCTGAAATCATCAGGGTCACCACAACCAGAAGATCTTTAAAAGAGTGCCGAGCCTATTGAGAAGGTGCCTGTCAGGACTATTCAGGAGTGCATTCTGTATTGTGTGAGGACCAGATTGCTAGGTGTCATCATCTGATACCTATAGGAGGCACCACTGCTGGAACTTGGTGAAAGCAGTTAGCTTATCAGGGTTTAAAAACAGGTTTGGATAATTTTTTTTGCTTTGAGGATTGGTGTAGGGTATCTGATTGGCAGTCTTTTTGTATGTTTAATTTTGTTATTTTTCTGCCATAAGCCTCTCTAAATGGTGGTTACAGTTACTCTACAGTGACTGGGTAACAGTTATGTCAGGAAATGTTAATAATGAAAAGTTCCTAGATGAAATAAATTACTGCTTCATGGAAACAGTTGTTTTTAGAAATGACAAGAGTGGGAGCTATTTCATATCTAGTCCTTAGTCCAGTGGTCCTCAAACATTTTAAACCAGGGGGCCAGTTAACGGTCCTTCAGACTGTTGGGAGCCAAACTATAGTTTGAAAAAAAAAAACCAAACCCATGAACGAATTCCCATGCACACTGCACAAATCTTATTTGTAGTGCAAAAAAAAAAAACACATGAAAGAACAATATTTAAAATGAAGAACAATTTTGACCAGCATAGTTACCAGTATTTCAATGGGAAGTGTGGGCCTGCTTTTGACTGATGAAATAGTCAGTGTCCAGTTCCATGTTTGTCACTGCCAGTCGTAACAAGTGATGCAAGTGTGCATCAGTTATTCTGGATCTGGTTGGAGATTTCAGATGTTTCATTCAGGAAAAAGTCTGTTCACAGTCAAAGGTGGTCCCTGCTCTGGGCATGGCATAGTGATGGTGGCTCAGCTTGTCCTCAGCCCCAGCGCATCACGTCCCCCCAGCCGACGATGACACTGGATACGGCACTGCCTGTGGCTGCAGTGGGGGCAGGGTACGGGTAAATGACCTTGGCGGGCCATATCCGGCCTGGGGGCTGTAGTTTGAGGACCCCTGCCTTAGTGGAATGCAGGATTTGGTGTAAGAGGTATCTGTATTTTATTTATTTATATATTTATTTTTCTATACCGTTCTCCCAAGGGAGCCCAGAACGGTTTACGTGAATTTATTCAGGTACTCAAGCATTTTTCCCTGTCTGTCCTGGCGGGCTCACAATCTATCTAATGTACCTGGGGCGATGGGGAGAATTGAGTAACTTGCCCAGGGTCACAAGGAACAGCGTGGGTTTGAACCCACAACCTCTGGGTGCTGAGGCTGTAGCTTTAACCATTGCGCCACACATGGACTCTTGGCAACAGTGATCAAAGCATGACCGATATGAGTTAATAACTAGAGTGCAGACACAAAGGAAATTGATTGCATTAGCATTTAACTTTCAAAAGGGCAACAATGATAAAAAAAGGAAAATGGTAAAAAGGAAAAAGCTAAAATGAGCAATTGCAAAGGTTAAGAGTTTAAATCAGCCATGGGCATGGTTGAAAAATACCATCTAGTAGGCTCAGGCCATAAGTATTCCAGCTATCAAAACAGGTGGAAGGAAAGCCAGCTGGCATGGCTAAAAAGTCAGGGGAAAGAGACTATTCTAACTGAAAACATCTTTCAAAAAATGGAAAAAGGATCCGATTGAAGAAAACAGGAAACAGAATAACTACTGTCAAGTCAGATGCAAAGCATTGATAAGGAAAACAAAAAGACAAATTGAAAATAAGTATCCTATAGAAAGAAAACCTCATATTAAAAACCTTTTCAGATACATTAGAAGCAGGAAGCCATTAGACCATCACAAAGTCAAAAAGGCACTCAGGAGGACAAGGCCAGAGCTGAGAGACATACAAATGAGGAAGAGGTAAGTAAAGTATCCATGCCAGAACTGAAACAAATCATGGTGAACCTGTAAGATGAATAGGCCAAAGTTAAAGAGCAGCAAATCATCTGGAAGGATACCCGAGTATGAAAAGAATTCAAAACTGAAATTGCAGATCTATGATGATTAATCTGTAGTCTATTATTCAAAATGTCTATAGTATTTCAAGATTGGAGAGCGGCCAACTTAATGCCAGTTTAGAAAAAGGGTTCCAGGGGTGATCCATTAAAATACAGATGTTTGTGCCAAGCAAAATAGTGGAAACTATTATAAAAAAAAATAAAGGGGGTCCTTTTCTTAAGGCACACTAACCAATTTAGCACGTGCTAAAGATTAGCACGCGTTAAATCTAAGGCGCCCATAGAATATAATCAGCACCTTAATAAAAGGACCCCCAAATTAGTAAACAAATAGACAAACCTGGTTTATTGGGATCAGAATTAATATGGATTTAGCCAAGTGAAGTCTTGACTCAACAATTTGAAACATTATTTTGAAGGACAGAATAAACATATAGTAAAGGTGAGCTGGTTGTGGCATTTTCGATAGGCTTTTTTTTTTTTTTTTTAACTTGGCTGTCATATAAAATGACCAGAAAAACATGCTGTAATGGATTGTCAAGCAATATGTTTTTCAATGTTCAAAAATACACCTTAAAAACTGCACAGTTAAGGTGCACTGCAGAATGATATGGATATCATGTCTGCCAGTGGAAAATATCCCTCAGAAAATGTCTATATGTGGAAGTGATCCTGTGGTGAAAAAACGCCATCTGCTGATGCCAGGATGTTTCCTCCACATGCAACACATCTATATAGAAATGAAAACCATACTATTCAAGAAATTTGTCAAATGATCTAACCAAACCGTATCGACCCTTCCCAGATCCCGCTGCATAATATAGCTATCAACCTTGTAATCTCCCTGGGAATGCCCAGGTTAATTTCTTGTGTAAATCGCCTAGAACTGAAAGGTATTGGCGGGATAGAAGATATCAATGTAATGTAATATGGTACTGCACATGAGAGTTGAATTTCTCCTCCAAGGAGCCTTGGCTCCTTGTCCTTTTGTGCCTGAGGTACAGGAAGGATATATTCAAGTGAAAACGCCACTTGTGAACCCACAATGCGTCCAGGAGGGCAGGGCACCGCATTAAGAGGACCCTGATATAGTGAGTGTTCAGCAATTCTGCTAGGAACCTGGCATCTACCATGCGCAAGCACCATACCTTGCTAGGATCATATGCAGTGAGTTGTGGGAAGGTCATCAGGCTCCCTCCCCTGTTCCTATGGGCTATAAATGCTGAAAAGGCAAGAACATGTCCCCTAAGCCCATAGCCCCCTCCTCCAAACATGCAAGGCTGAAACAGGCTGCACATCTCTGACACTCTCCCATCTACACTCAGAGCTACTGCTCCATACAAACGGAGTTAACAGCTCACTAATGCAGACCCTGCATCCCTAAGTTCCATCTAACATACCTGATGCTCATCAGCATCTCACTGAGCAAGTCTCCCAAAAGAGTGCCCCCAAACCACCCACTATCCACTATCCCCCTGCCACCTAATGCCAGGCACATCCCCTACCAAGCCCCTAATCTGCGTGTGTTCAACTGTCACAGGTTGTCTGAGGGGCATAGCAAAACCTGTCAAGATAGAAAGGTCCATCACCTGAACTCCGTCTCCATCAACTTATGTTTTGGAGGCATTTTGGAATCCACTGAGACCTGGAGGTGCTCTGATGCTAGTACCGGTGTATCAGCACTGTACAGGAGGAAGCGCCTCAGAGCCACTGTGAGTACCACCAACATGGCACCCCCATAACAACTAGCTCCTGCAGCAAAGCCTGAGTATACAGTAACTCGCATTACAATGTGCACAAGCCTCAGAGTCTGCAGAACATGAGGGACAAACCAGTGACTTGGGGCAGGAGTAAGCGGCAATATGCCACAAGCTGAATAAAGTCTTCCACTGGAAATAAAGATACAGAAAGCTGCAAAACATACCCCCCTTTTACTAAACCATTTTAGCGCTTATTAGCGCAGGAAGCCGCGCTGCTCCTGATACACATAAGAGTTTCTATGGGCACCGGGAACAGCAGAAGCATTCAGCGTGGCTCCCTACGCCAATAACCGCTATTGCAGTTTAGTGAAAGGGGGGGGGGGATGTTTTTCTTTCTGCCTCTAGAAATTCATTTTGCTACCCATTATTGCCAAAAAATGTCACTCACTTAAGACCACTCATGTCATGCCCACAAACTGCCTCTGAAATGCCCCCTCTGGGAATGTTTGGTTTTTGATGAATATTGGATGGATTTTTTTGGCGGGGAAGGGGAGTTCAATTATATGCTTTAGACATTTTTCTGTGAGAAACATTATCTGCCACTTAGACCATTTTTGGACTTTTTAAAATTTTGATTATAAGCCCCTGTAGCAGGCTGGATAGGATTTCCAAGAGAGATTTGTATACACACTTCATTCATTTAATTTTCTATACTATTCTCCCAGGGGAGCTCAGTACAGTTTACATGCTTTCCCTGTCTGTCCTGGTGGACTCACAATCTATCTAATGTACCTGGGGCGATGGGGGATTAAGTGACTTGCCCAGGGTCACAAGGAGCAGTGTGGGTTTGAACCTACAACTTCAGGGTGCTGAGGCTGTAGCTTTTAACCACTGTACCATACTCTTCCCCTTGTATATGAACAAAGGAAGTTAATTTTCATACCAGCCTCACCCAGTTTCTTCACAGGATCAGGAAGTCAGTTTGCCTTGCACTCTAGTTTAATACAGTCCACAACTTTAATATATCAAATGGCTTACCTCAGCCACTCTGCTTCATTCATCTTTCAAAGGCATCATCTAGTTTCCCCGAGTTCTGCCACAGCCCATGTCTAGGGAAACCCGGAGTTCCTCTCTTTCTTAAGGACCTCTTTCAACTGATCTCCCCTTCCTGCCTGAGGTCCACCCCTGTGACTCAGCATAATTGCCCCAGCTCCTCTAAGGTGGATCACTGCTAATTTGCTGAGTTTAGTGCATCCTGGGACCTATAGTTCATTCCCCCTCTGGCTAGCGCCCCCTGATGCCTGGTGGTATAACAGTCACATTGGAGAAGGAAAACCCTTTAATCTTTCACAGCCCTATAGTATCACTTACAGATTGCTCTTATTTTTCAGGGGTTATTAGGAAGTGACATAATAGACACTGATATTGACTGGAACATGAGATAGAAAACCTTTTCTCTGCTTTTCCTAACTTTATATTTAGCTATTTTCCAACCTCAGAGACTCTTTCACCATGCTCACACTATTTAATAGAAAGACTGAAACAATTTTCAGACCTGTGCATAGGTGTCATGCAATATAAATAAGTATCAACAAAATTGTGGCATTTTCTTTTTATTATGAAGGGGAACATATGGCTACCACACCTGAGGAAAGTGTGAAATTGCCTGAGGTTTGGTATCAGAATGGTTCGGATCTCTACAGGTTCCAAAGATACTAGGAGTGCAGTTTCTTTGCAAACAGTGTCCTGTGAGCTGATTCAAAATGAATGTTGCACTGTGATGGGGATTTTGAATGTTCACACACGATGCAGTCACATCACACAGTAATCGCAGGCTCTGAAAGCAAATATTGCACTTCTTAGGTCTTCTGGCCATATTTTTTTATACCATATACTGTATTTTAATTTAATGCAGAGTTTATATGCAGGAAAGCTTAAACAGGATTCGAGCTTTTACAGGAAGCCAATGAAGCCTGCAATTGTACTGAGAGATGAAGCTTATTCAATGGAGTAGAAGTTATGCCTGTACAGAGGGAGTTGTAGTAATCTAGTTGATTTAGGACCAGAATTTGGACCAGAATTACAAATTGATTATTGTAGAAGTAAGGTTTGATAAGTCACAATTGTTTTAAACAGTATTTTCCAGAAGTTGGAGATTTTAACAAATTTAACAGAATTAAAACCATTATCCAGAAACATTTCCATTCCTGGGCCATGTTTGCTTAATCAGGAAAACTTCCATTGTTCAGAATTTGGTATCTGCCAATTCCAGACTCCATCCCTTCTACCTTGCTGTGCCATATGCTTGGAATAAGCTGTCCGAATCCCTCCGTCAAAAATTACAAAGACTATGGGACACCTCGATGAAGTTACAGGGAAATACTTTTAAAACCAATAGGAGGAAATTTTTTTTCACTCAGAGAATAGTTAAGCTCTGGAACGCATTGCTATAGGTTGTGGTACGAGTGGATAGCATAGCTGGTTTTAAGGAAGGTTTGGACAAGTTCCTGGAGGAAAAGTCCATAGTCTGTTATTGACAAAGACAGGGGGGAAGCCACTTCTTGCCCTGGACTGGTAGCATGGAATATTGCTATTCCTTGGTTTTGGCCAGGTACTAGTGACCTGGATTGGCCACCGTGAGAACGGGCTACTGGGCTTGATGGACCATTGGTCTGACCCAGTAAAGCTATTCTTATGTTCTTAAGGTGTTACAATATATGAGCTTCAGTAATGATGTTACAATATATGAGCTAAATACATATGTATCTTACCTATTTATACATCTATAAACATATACTATAATTATTGTTTCTGTATTGTCATATACTCATCTTTCTTTGTATTATTTGTGAGTTCATCCTTTCATTGTCCAAGTAGGGGGTAGCCTGCTGTTTCTTTCATGTTGCTATTCCCCCCTAAATGTTTCTTTATTTGCTAAAGTGTTCTGTGAAGAATATAATCTTTACTCCTTTCTTTAACTTTTTGGTGTCCCTTTCTAGCTTTAATTCCTTTGGAAGGGTGTCCACCACATTGGGGCCATCACTGAGTACATTCTCTTCCAGACGCTTTTGTATTTAATGTCTTTGAAGGAGTGTATTTCCAGTAGGTATTCTTGGCTTAAGCATAAGGAACTTGTTGGTGTATGGTTATCTTGTCTAGTTACTAGGTATTGCAGTTCTAACAGATGAATGATTTTGTGTGTCAGCAACATGATCTTGAATTTCACCCTGCTTTCAATCGGGAGCCAGTGTAACTCTTTCAGTAGCAGGGTGGCACTTGTCTGTTTTGATTTTCCCAGCAGAAACTTAGCTGCTGCATTTTGTACTATTTGGATCTGTCTGATCATGTACTTTGGAATGCCTAGCAGGATGGCATTGCAGTAGTTGAAGATTGGGAGTACCAAGGATATTACTACGTTGGGCATTGCTTGATGGGTTAGATAGGGCTTTAATCCTCTGAGTTTGCCATAAACATTTTTCATGATGCATTGGATGTATATTGTTATGTCCAGATTTGGGTCTAGCCAAACTCGTAGGTTTCTCACTCCCTCCTTGGATGATTTTATGGTGCTGCCATTCAGAGTTATTTGGTAACTTGGGATGCCCCCACCCCCATTTGTTAATTAGAAGTAGTTCAGTTTTTTCCATGTTGGCTACTAGTCCATTTATTTGGAACCAACCGAAGATTTTCTCTAGGCCTGTCTTAATCTTTTGCTTGGTCTTCACATCCCATTTCTTCACTGGAATAACCAGTTGGATATCATCTGCATAGATGTATCAAGGTTAACAAAACCCGAGTTTTTATAGAACAGCACAAACTGTGTAAGCGCAGTACCATGAGTGTAAATATTTGTTATTATTATTTTTTAGTGTTCTTGCACTTTATTTTTCACTGAATTTGCATCATACATAAGAAGACTTTATGATGGTGTGGTGTGCTGGGATGTAGCCCATACACGGGTTGAAGTATTGAATGTTAATTTGTTTGTCTGACTATTCAATCCACACTGAGGCCTTCCCACTAAAATTTAACTAAGGTTTAATCTCACTTTACATTTCCCGTGGCTGCGCTCCACAGTTTGCGAGACATTGATATTATAGAACTTTTTTGGCTTCAATCTGCATAGATGTAGCATTCCCATTCTTGATCTCTGATGAATTTTCCCAATGGTTGGAAGAAGATGTTGAACAGCATGGGTGACATGGCTGATCCCTATGGTACTCCTATGTCCGCTTCTTTCCAGTTGCCTGTCATTCTACTCTCATCAGTCTTTTTGCTAGAAAGGATTCTATCCATGTTATGACTTTTCCTTTGAGGCCAAATTCTCTGTATCTCCATTTTAGCAGTGTGTGTTGGACGAGGTCGAAGGCTATTGAGAGGTCCAGGAACCCCAGCAGTACATCCTCTCCTTTAGCATGGTGTTTTAGAGCAGAGTGCTGCACCGCTACTAGTACTGTTTCCATGCTCAGGTGTCTTCTGAACCCTGATTGGGCCTGGTCTAGCTTTTATGAGTTTTCTAAGGAGTTTGATATTTGTTGGCAGGCCAGTTTGTCTATTAGTTTGGATACCCGTGGTTGGTTGGCTACAGGTCTGTAGTTGGAGAGATCTTCTAGGTCTTTTCCTTTGTTTTTCACAATGGGTTTGATGACTGAGAGTTTCCATTTATGTGGGACCTCTTTGGACTGTGGTGATATATTAATAAGGTCAGTGAGGTAGGCGAGTCCCGGGCCTTCAAGTTCTCTCATCGGGTGTATCGGGCATGTGCCAAAGGATGGTGGGCCTGGTTTCATTCTTCTTAGTAGTTTCTTCACCTGGATCTCTGCGACTGGTTCAAACTCCTTTGTGTCTCCTGTTTCCCTTGTATGTTTGCCTATTGGTATGTTGTTATTTAGGTTGTTGTCTTTCTATATCTTCTTTATTTTCTCTGTGAAGAAGTCCCTGAATTCTCTGCTTTTGGTGGTGATTTCTTTCTGTTTTTCCTTAGTAAACCATATACTACTTGGTATAAGGTTTTTGTGGAGTTTCCAGCTTCGAGGATCTTTTTAGAGAGGTATTCTTTCTTCTCTTTACAAATCTTCCTGATGTAAATTCTGTTGACTCTAAGCCAGGTTGTTTTTTTTAGCTTCCTTGTCCTTGTTAGATTTCCTCCATTTTCTTTCGAGTTTTCTTTTCTCTCTTTTTAGCTTCATGGTTTCTTCTGATGGGATGAATCCATGTTTCCTTTTGTTTGATTTTTGTATTTTTAAATGGGGCTACCTTGATCTAGAGCAGTGGTTCCCAAACCTGTCCTGGGGGACCCCCAGCCAGTTAGGTTTTCAAGATATCTCTAATGAATATACATGAGAGAGATTTGCATACCTGTCACTTCCATTATGTGCAAACCTCTCTCATGCATATCCATTAGGGATATCTTGAAAACCTGACTGGCTGGGGGTCCCCCAGGACAGGTTTGGGAACCACTGATCTAGAGCCTCATCCCAGAGTCTCATCCATTCTGTATGGTCTGTGTTCTCGGTTTCTACATCTCTGATGTGTGTCTCTAGTCTGTTTATGAATTTGGTGCTATCTATGAAGCCTCTCCCTATTCTCTCTCCGGTGGTCTTTTCTTGTTTCCTACTTTCTGATTGTCTTATCCCGAAGCGTATTAGGTTTTATGATATGTATTTTTTACATTTTTATTTGTTAGACACAGGTCT
Organism: Geotrypetes seraphini; assembly: GCF_902459505.1. Classification (NCBI taxonomy): domain Eukaryota; kingdom Metazoa; phylum Chordata; class Amphibia; order Gymnophiona; family Dermophiidae; genus Geotrypetes; species Geotrypetes seraphini. The sequence goes on along the minus strand of NC_047101.1, from coordinate 31,056,628 downwards.
TTAGGCTAAAACACGTACATGTCGGGTCGCTTAGAAACAATAAATTATTTCCAGCACTATTAGTCATCTTCACTGTTTTTCCTTTGTGCATTAACATCGATTGAGCCACGTGGAGGAAAGATATATTTGGGTTTTTTAGAAGCTGGAGGTGAAGACCATTTGGAATCCGCTTTTGTAGATTTGTTGTGCAAAATGAGCTGAATGAGACAAGGTTATAGTAAAGAGAAAGATTCACAGATGATTTGTGCAATCTGCAGGATTCGATGTTCTGAGTCGGGAGCTATCATCTGCGACACACAGATCTCTGTGGACCGCTGTAAAACAAAACAGAGTGAGATCTGATTCTTCATGTTATTTTCATGTTCCCAACTTAAATTGCTTTGGACTTTAGTGTGGAGTAGGATTACTTTACTTCTGAATTTAAGTATTTCAATATCATATATGTTTATTATTTTTTGATCCATTTGCTTCTCTTATTATCTCCTGAGCAATGTAAACTTTTTAATATCCTGATGTCAAACGCAATTAAGACTATAATATCAAAATGGAAAAATAATTCCAAGGTATCTTTCTCATTTTTATGGAATTCTATTTGTTTGATACACAAATATGAGGTAAAAATGGCTGAAAAACCTAATTCCATAAACTTAGTATGATTTGGAACCCGATTATGCTTTTCTGTGATACTGTATCTGAGCAGCGCACTTAATCAATGTTTGCCATCTTTCTCTCATATTGTAATGATAGTATTTTATTTCCTCTTATTACAGTTAAAAAAATTAATAAAGTTGATTTGAAATTAAAAAAACACTGCTTGAAACTAACAGGTAACAGATTTAAAAGCAAAATGGAGAACAAATTGTAGAATTTATTGCTGAAGGCAACTATGATAGCCAGATTTAAAAGGACTTGGATAAGTTAGAAAAAAGTTTAAAAAGTTATCTGCTAGACAGAGTTGGCAGAGCTTCCACTAAACCCTAGGAATGAGTTGCAAGGAATGGATTTTCTCTTTGATTTGATATCTGTTTCCTGGTGACTGGGTTGGCCATGGTCAGAGACAGGATGTTGGGTTTAATGGAGCTTTTGATCTGCCCTAACATGGCATCTCTGTGGCTGAAGTAGGACAGGAAATCTTTGTTCGTATTGTGGCCTCGACTCATAGAATCCAACTTCTTGATCAGTTGTAATTCAGTGATTTCATGCTGGGGCTTCCCATTGAAGTTCTTTTATGGAATACAGCCAAACCTAGGTCAATCATGCAAAGTCTTGGAGTTTGAAATAACAAAAAAATGAGCTGCAAGAGGGAAAAGGAGTAAGGGATAATAGTACCTGTAATAGGATTTTACATACCAAGTTTCTGTGGTAAAATCAAAGCAGTTTAGGTTTATTATAACATGGTACTTTGTCTCTAGTGGGCTCACAATCTAAGTTTTTGTACCTAAATCAATGGAGAGTTATCCGATTGTTGCCAGGGTCACAAAGAGCAGAAGTTTGAATGTTTGTTTGTTTATTTCTCACCCGCCCTTATCCAGGGTGAGTTACATATTAACGTACAAAATAAAATATTTACATTTATTGTACAAAACACTTCAGAGACACATTATAACAAATTCTATACTTACAGATCAAATTACATATAACATACACGTCGCATCAACTGACCAAACCCACACATACATCAAAATATAAAATTCCATAAGTCATACAAGATGCCTCAATAACAGACATCAATAAACCAAATAAAACAAACCAGACCATCGAACACCTCCGTGACCAGCATTCAAGAGTCATCACTCCTTCACCCTCAGCCAAACTCAGACCCTATATTTCATTTTACAGAACAGATGTCTTTTCAGCAATTTCCTAAAGTTCTGAACATTTTGCTGCTGGTGAATGTATCCTGGAAGATTGTTCCGCTTCCAGGATCCGATACAGTGAAAGACACTGTTTCTGGAAGAGGAAAGCTTTATCTCCCGCGCAGACAGTACAGACAGATCACAATGCTCAATTGAGAGGAGCAGTCGAGCTGGCTCACGCGGCGAGATGCCCTGGACCAGGTGTTTAGGGGCCAACTTCTGTAAGCACGTAAAGACATTCACCAGTAGCTTGTACCGGATCTTATCCTTTCCTTTCAGCCAATACAACTTTATAAAATATTCTATTACATGCTCACATCTGTCCAATTTAAACAGAGAGCGCACCACTGAATTTTGGGCCACCTGAAGTGCCCCCAAGACCGATTCGGGTACTCCCAAGAACACCAGACTGCAATAGTCAAAAACAGACAAAACCATCGACTGTAACACCATCCCAAACAATGTGGCCGCTAAATAAGGTCTCAATCTATTAACTAACTGAAGATAAAAATACACCTTCCGAACTACAGCAAGCACCTGCCCTCTCATAGTGAGTCCTGAATCCAAAAGCACACCAAGATACTTCATCTCATGCCTTACCAATACTCTCTCCCCCAGCAACTCAACTGTCTCCAGAACATTAGCACCCAGGGTTCTTGTAATATACAACACCTGTGTCTTCCGAATACTTAACTTCAGCCTGTTATGGTCCATCCAGTGTTTAATCTCTCCCAATACTGACTGTAAGCGTTTTGAAACCCCATCAAAATCCCCTTCAATGGGGAAAAAGAATTGCATGTCATCAGTATACAGTCGGTATGATACATCCAGGTCTGAAAGCAGTTTTAACCTCCTTACAGCTCGAATGTGATGGGCTTTGGTCTTTTACCCAACCTTATTTGCTGTTTTACTGTGATTATAGCTTTAAGTAGCTAAGCTATACATGTACCCCTCCTGTCCATCCAACTATTGCCCTGTCTTCCTTCTTCCATTCCATTCCTATCCTACTCAAGCGTGCTATTCTCTGTTGCTGCCTGGACTTCCTTTCAACTCGATAGATTCTCAATCCTCTACAATCTGGTATTCGCCCCTAATATTCCACAGAGACTGCCCTCACTAAAATCTGCAGTGACTTGTTCTTGGCCAGATCTAAGGGCCTTTACTCTATCCTCATCCTTCTTGACCTATCTGCTACCTTTGATACTGTTAATCACAGCTTACTCCTTGATATGCTGTCCTCGTTTGGATTCTGTGAATCTGTCCTCTCCTGGTCTGCCTCCTACTTTTCCCAATGCACCTTTAGTGTATGTGTTGGTGGGTCCTATTCTGCTGCTACCCCACTAACGGTTGGCATACCCCCAGGGTTCTGTCTTAGGACCTCTTCCCTCAGTGTTCTGATCTCCTCCCATGGCTTCCAGTATCACCTATATGCTGATGACTCCCAGATCTACCTCTCTACATTTGAGATTTCACCTAAAGTCCAAGAAAAAGTCTCTGCTTGTTTGGTTGACATTGCTGCATGGATTGGGCGACACATTGACGAAATGGGTTGGGAACCGGCTTTGAGGTAGGCTTCAGAGGGTGGTGGTGAACGGCACCCCCTCTGAAATGACGGAGGTAATCAGTGGAGTGCCGCTGGGCTCGGTCCTGGGCCCGATCCTATTCAACATCTTTATAAGAGACTTGGCAGAAGGGCTGCGAGGTAAAATAACATTATTCGCCGATGACGCCAAACTAAACAATGTAGTGGGCAAAAGCACAACAGACATAAACTCTATGTCCGACAACATGATGCACGACCTACTCCTACTGGAGCGCTGGTCTAGGTCCTGGCAACTCAGCTTCAATGCCAAAAAATGCAAAGTCATACACCTGGGCAGCCAAAATCCATGCAAAACTTACACCCTTAATGGTGAGATCCTAACAAGAACTGAAGCAGAACGAGACTTAGGGGTGATCGTCAGTGAGAACATGAAGACTGCCAATCAAGTGGAGCAAGCTTCATCCAAGGCAAGGCAAATCATAGGTTGCATACGCAGGAGTTTCGTCAGCCGTAAGCCTGAAGTCATTATGCCATTGTATAGATCCATGGTGAGGCCCCACCTGGAATACTGTGTGCAGTTCTGGAGGCCGCATTACCGTAAGGATGTGCTGAGACTGGAGTCGGTCCAGAGAATGGCCACCCAGATGGTCTCGGGACTCAAGGATCTCCCATACGAGGAACGGCTGGATAAGTTGCAGCTGTACTCACTCGAGGAACGCAGAGAGAGGGTGACATGATCGAGACATTCAAGTATCTCACGGGCCGCATCGAGGTGGAAGAAGATATCTTCTTTTTCAAGGGTCCCACGGAACAAGGGGGCATCCGTGGAAAATCAGGGGCAGGAAACTACACGGGGACACCAGGAAATTCTTTTTCACTGAAAGGGTGGTTGATCACTGGAATAGTCTTCCAGTTCAGGTTATTGAGGCCAGCAGCGTGCCTGATTTTAAAGCCAAATGGGATAGACACGTGGGATCTATTCACAGAGAAAGGTAGGGGAGGGTCATTGGGGTGGGCAGACTAGATGGGCCTTGGCCCTTATCTGCCGTCTATTTCTATGTTTCTATGTTTCTATCATCTGAAACTAAATATGTCCAAGACTGACCTACTCCTCTTTCCTCCTAAACCCTTTGCTCCTCCTCCTCTCTCCATCTCAGTAAATAATATTGTCATTGTTCCAGTCTCCTTTGCTTGCAACCTTGGAGTGGTCTTCGATTCCGACCTCTCATTTTCTATGCACATCCAACAAGCTGCTAAGACCTGTCGCCTCTATCTCTTCAATATCACCAAAATTTGCCCCTTCCTCTCTGAGCACACTACCCGTACCCTTGTCCACCCTCTTGTAACTTCATGCTTAGATTACTGCAATCTACTTCTAACAGTGAATCTTATTTAATTGCCTATAAACCTAGACGGTGCTCAGATTCCACGAAAGGAACAGAAATTCTCAAAACAGGGGACAAACCCCTAAGAGAGATTTTCAGAGTCTATCACTGCACCAACTTCTTAAGGTAGAAAGGTAGTTAAAATATGTCATAGTGACACCAATGTGTAGAAAGTTTTTTTCTTCCTTTTTTTTGCAGTTTAAATTATATGATGAGTGCAATAAGGTGAAACTTAACTTGAGTGTTCATACAACATAAACCGGCAAGGTTCTAACGCGTTTCGTCAGGATGGCTTCTTCAGAGAACCTGCTAGCGCTGAATGTAGCTCCAGTCTTTAATTCTTTCTCTCACATGACCCATAACTTTTCACTTCCCTAAGTTACGGGTCATGTGAGAGAAAGAATTAAAGACTGGAGCTACATTAACATAGAAACATAGAAGATGACGGCAGAAAAGGGCTACAGCCCATCAAGTCTGCCCACTCTGCTTACCCACCCCCCATTCAGCGCTAATATGAGCCCGGCGCTTCTGTGGGCACTCGATAGTTAATAAAGCCAGATTGGAGCATTCTATATACTAAGACCTAGATTTTCTGAACAGCACCGAGTTTTTGAGTGGCGGTAGGCGCCCAAGCTCAGTAAAAACAAAAAAGCCATTTAAATGATGTTTTTAACTGAGTTTCAAGGCACCTACAACATCAGCGCTGGAATTGTACCTAGGCAGGCGCTTTAGACCGCCTAATGCGATTGTGTGCATGGCTAATGCCAGAAGTGGCATTAAGTGGAGTGCGATTCGCAACAAAGACAGGCCCTGGAAAAGCCTGGCCTACATTTCCAGCACCTATCACAGAGGCAGTGCCGTATAGAGAATCTAGGCTTAAATGCTTTTCCTACATTTCATCACTTGTAAACCTGACAAACCTGTACTCTATATTCTTTCATTTTCAGCACTCAGTTTTAAGTTTCATTTATGTGCCTGTAACACAGGCCGCTTTATCTTTCACTTTACATTCCTTGCTAGCGATATCACATTTGGTGTGCTGGTCTATAATTAGTTTTCAGCTTTAAAATAAATCCAGCTTCTTTGTACTTTAGCAGTAGTCATTATACTAAGAGTCGGGCAGTTCCTACCGCTCTCAAACTTTAAAGCTAGAGAGAGCGGGTGGAAAGGGCAAGGACATCCACACTGGAACATTCTAATTATTTGACTGAAAGGACATTTTGGGCTCAAGAACCAAAGGTGTGAGCCAGCTGCTGGGCTGAACAATGTTTGTCCACATGCTACCAAGAAAGCCAAATTAACCTTGGAAAGATAGATTCAGAGGTGGTTGTGTTAATAGAAAAGAACTGGTGTTTGTCTGCCACATGTCAGGAATTGGATCTACCGTGTTTCCCCAAAAATAAGACCTACCCTGAAAATAAGCCCTAGCAGGACTTTTGGGTTAGGTCTTAATATAAGCCCTACTCTCAAAATAAGTTCTAGTCTCGGGATTCGCCGGCAGTTTCCCTTCCCTCCCTCCCATCCCTTGTGCAGCAGAACCCTTGAGCGAGCACCCCCTGCCCCCTCCCCCCCCCAAGCACCCGCCACGTAGCCAAATCCCCATTCTTCCCTCCCATCGGAATTCCGCCGCGAGCCCTACATACCTTCCTAAGCAGCATCGGGTCGGTAGCACTCTAAACAGGCTGCTTTGGCCTTCCGCCCATGAATTCACTCTGCTGCATTACTGATCAGTAACGTGGCAGAGTGAATTAATGGGTGGACAAGGCCAAAGCAGCCTGTTTAGAGTGCAGCCAGGCCAACGCTGCTTAGGTAGGTATGTAGGGCTCGCTTGCGATCAGCGAGGTTCAGATGGGAGGGAGGGAAAGATGGGGGTTCGGCTGTGTGGCAGGTGCGGGTGCTCGGGGGGGGGGGGGGGAGTGTGCTCACTCAAGGGTCCTGCTGCACAAGGGATGGGAGGGAGAGAAGGGAACCTGGGCAAGGGTCCTGCTGCACAAGGGATGGGAAGGAAGGGAAGCTGGGCAAGGGTCCTGCTGCACAAGGGATGGGAAGGAAGGGAAGCTGGGCAAATGTCCTGCTCCACAAGGGATGGGAGGAAGGGAAGGATAGAAGCTGGGTAAGGGTCCTGCTGCACAAGGGACGGGAGAGAGGGGAGGAAAGATGCTGCACTTATGGGGGAGAGAAAGGAAAGAGGAAGAATTGGGGTGAAGGACAGGAATGGAGAGATGGTCATGTACATACCCCAAAAATAAGACCTAGTGCGTTTTTTGGACCTAAAATTAATATAAGACACTGTCTTATTTTCAGGGAAACACAGTATGTTTCCAGAATATCAGCTATCATAGCTAGAAAGGGATTTTGAGACCTTGATTCAAATGCATGGGAAATGTCAATCTAATTGTTGAAGTAGCAAGTACATTTTCCACCCATGGTGAATGGATGATACAAACATGACATCTCAAACCAAATTAACTTGCCAAAATAAGACAAAAAGTGTAAACCTGCACAGGGTGAGCGAATTGTGTGAGACAGTGCCACCTGGCTACCAAAACATAAATGAGTTATGTGAAACTCCATGCATTATGTTCTCAAGTACCAAAACAACTTAGAGGTAAAATCAGACACGTGGTGAGTTTATATGAGTCTTTCCTAGTGTTAGAACACCCAAGTTCCTATATTCAAACATGGATAACGCTGGTATTCACAAGCACTATTGAATGTCAAAGGCTATGTAGAAAACTAAAAGTGTTGCTCTCTAACACTGACCTAAATACAGAACCACAGTCAAAACAGCTCTCAGATGCTGCCTCAATCGATACAGTGAAGTGGGCATGTGAATTCAGTTCAAAAAATTTAAGCAGGATAATGTACAACCACAGGGGCCAATAATCAGAGAGATTTAAGCGGGCCAGGGAGGCTTTTGCCCACTTAAATCACTTAAGGTCACCCAACCACTGATATTCTGTGGCACTAAGCGGTGCTGCTGAATATTGTCTCTAACTAGCCAGCTTTTCAGCACAGCTTTTCCAAAGGTACATTGGGCAAGGAGTCCTGAGAGAACCATGAGCAGATTCAGGAGGGGAAAGAGAGATGCTGGACCAGGTGGGGGAGGAGGGGCACAAGAGAGAGCTGCAGGGGAGGGAGAGATGCTGGACTGGACAGAGGGGAGGAGGGGTTTGAGAGAGAGCTGTGGGCAGGTCCAGGAGGGGAAGGAGAGATGCAGGACCATGTAGGAGGAGAGTAGAAGGAGAGATGCCAAACTGAGGAAGAGAGGGATGGAGGAAGGGAAGTGGAGGAAGAATAAAGAAGGAGAGAAGGGAGGAAGGGGTGAAGGTGGAAAGGAGGAAGAAAAAGAGAGGTATTGGACTGGGGAGAGGTTGGAGAGAGGGAAGAGAGTAATGGACCTGAGGAGAGGGAGGAAGAGAAAGTTGGATCCAGAGGCAGGAGAAAGGAAAATATTGGGCCATGGGGAATGGGGAGCTTGAGGACCTGTGTCCCTCACTTTGGGCTCAGGACCCCTCCAAAATGGCCATACCTGTTCAATAGCTGGTGAGATAGCTGATTCTCTACTAGCCATAGAAATCTGCTGTCTGAGTCACCCCTTTCCTCTTGCTCTCAGGAGCAAGGAAGTCAGCAGCTTGTTTCCAGCCACCACTGCTGACACTCCCCGAGCATGTTAAGTTCATGCATGACAATTACCCTGCTTTCAGTCCCATTCAACCAATCAATTCTGCCCTCTGTTCCAGCTTGCATTGTGGTTCGTGTTTGATTCCATTCAATCAACTACCCTGCCCTCAGTCCCATCCAAAAAAATCAAGAAAGCTCATTCATTCAACAAGGAAGTCTCCTCTACGACGGGAACTCCCCACAGCTATTTTGTATGAGTGATCTGCACGGGGCAGGAGTGTAGAAAGCCCGCTAGATCACCAGGTAAGGTCCGGGGAAAGGCGGAGGTAGGTCAGAGCCGGCCCAAATGTTGTTCGTGAATTTTCAATATTCATGGGCTGGCTCTGCCCCTAATCCCCGCGAATATTGGGGGGAGAAGTGTATTTCAAAAATAGTTCAATATGTGGTATTTGAACAGATTGTGAAATTTGTTGAAGATACTTTAGTATTACATCCATGGCAGACAGGGTTTCAAAATCCCCTTAGTACAGAGACTTCTATAATAGCTCTGAACAGTGAACTGCATGCTTCACTAGATGCTGTAAATTTAATTCTTTTGGTCTCCTTAGACCTTTCTGCAGCTTTTGATTTGGTTGACCATGAACTTCTTATTAAACAAATTCAATCAATTGGAATAACAGGTTTGGTATTAAAATGGTTTGAATCATTTTTGAAAGAAAGAACATTTAAGGTTTTTGCGTCATCTACATCTATTTCATCTCTGTTTAAATTGACCTGTGGAGTCCCCAGGGCTCAGTTTTGTCTCCATTATTATTTAATATCTTTTAAAGTCCACTATTGACTTTAATCCAAGAAAAGAATATTTAACTTATTTATAAATGATCTGGAAATTGGAATGACGAGTGATGTGAATAAATTTGCTGACGACACTAAACTATTCAAAGTTGTTAAAACACATGCGGATTGTGAAAAATTGCAGGTGGACCTTAAGAAATTGGAAGACTGGGCGTCCACATGGCAGATGAAATTTAATGTGGACAAATGCAAAGTGATGCACATTGGGAAGAATAACCTGAATCACAGTTACCGGATGCTAGGTCCACCTTGGGGATTAGCGCCCAAGAAACCCGTAGACAATACGATGAAACCTTCTGCTCAATGTGTGGCAGCGGCCAAAAAAGCAAACAGGATGCTAGGAATTATTTAAAACGGGATGGTTAACAAGACTAAGAATGTTATAATGCCCCCTGTATCGCTCCATGGTGCGACCTCATCTGGAGTATTGCGTTCATTTCTGGTCTCCTTATCTCAAGAAAGATATAGTGGCACTAGAAAAGGTTCAAAGAAAAGCGACCAAGATGGTAAAGGGGATGGAACTCTTCTCATAAGAGTAAAATAGTTAGGGTTCTTCAGCTTGGAAAAGGCTGAGGGAAGATATGATTGAAGTCTACAAAATCTTGAGTGGAGTAGAACGGGTACAAGTGGATCAATTTTTCGCTCCGTCAAAAATTACAAAGACTAGGGGACACTCGATGAAATTACAGGGAAATACTTTTAAAACCAATAGTGAAAGGTCACTTGGATACACAAAGTCAGAGGCGTGAAGAAAGTACAAGAGGTTTATTACAGCATGCCGGACTCTAGTGCAGTGAACAGCCTGCTTACTAGAGTGTTAGAATCAGGAATTGCACGGACTTTTATGCCCTTTTCACTAAACATATGCAGACTAATACATGCAAAAACTACAACTTCTCATTTGTTACTTCTATAACTTTTTTACAATTATTATTGGTCCTAAGCCAGCACTTATGATGGGTTCAGGGCTATAACTTATAGTCCTATAGGAAACTAGCTCATTTCTCTGCTTATCTAAATCTTACAGTTCTAAATGTTACATGTACAGGAGGGTAGGGTACATCATGGCTCAAACTCTTATCTATTTAGCTTACAATGTGGTAAGGTAGGACATACATTTTAGGCAGATGAGGTCAGTAGATTGTACACTGTTTTCATCTATGTAGGCCAGAGCAATATTTTAAACAACAGTTAACCATTTCATGACCCTACATTAGGAGGAAAATTTTTCACTTAAAGAATAGTTAAGCTCTGGAGCGTGTTGCCAGAGGATGTGGTAAGAGTGGATAGCGTAGCTGGTTTTAAGAGAGGTTTGGAAAAGTCCATAGTCTATTATTGAGAAAGACATGGGGGTAGCTACTGCTTGTCCTGTATTGGTAGCATGGAATATTGCTACTCCTTGGGTTTTGGCCAGGTACTAGTGACCTGGATTGGCTACCGTTAGAACAGGCTACTGGACTTGATGGGCCACTGGTCTGACCCAGTAAGGCTGTTCTTATGTTCTTACGTTCCCTCCTGTCATGCCAACCTCCCCCCCGGTGCAAATTGGCAGGAGGGATGCCGACCCCCCCCCCCGAGAGAAAATTGGCATGAGGGATACCCACTCCCTCCTGCCAACGGAGGCCCTCCCAAACCATCCCCTACCTTCCCCTTCCCCCCTAAAAAAGACAGGAGGGATGCCCACTCCCTCCTTCCACCGGGTTTTCCCCTAACTCCCCCCCCGGTACCTTTTTCCAAAGATAGAAGCAGGAGGGAAGAATGATCCCTCCACCTTGAAGGCCCACATCCAAAATGGCAGGCCTTCCCACCTCAGTGCATCAAGGGGAGAGGCTTTAAGAGCCAATCAGGGCCTTGGGCCCCTCCCTGTATATCACATGATGCACCAAGGAGGAAAGGCCTGCCATTTCGGATCGGTGGACCTTCAAGATAGAAGGACCGTGCTTCCCACCTGCTTCCATCTTTGGAAAAAGGTACCGGGGAGGGGAGGAGGTTTGGGGGAGCATCCAGTGGCAAGAGGGAGTGGGCATCCCTCTTGTCTTTTTTTTTTTTATAGGAGGGGAGAATGTGGAGGGTAGGGAATGGTTCAGGGGGAGAGTCGCCCTTGCAGGAGGGAATGAGCATCCCTCTTGCCAATTTTCTCTTGCATGGGGTGGATCAGTATGTCAGAAGGGAGTGGGCATCCCTCCTGCCCTTTTTTTTACGCAGGTGGTAGGGTAGGCATGGCAGGAGGGAGTAGGCATTCCTCTTGCTGTTTTTGCTACTGTGGGGGGGGGGATGTCAGTTCCTTGTGCCTCGGGGGGGAATGTCAGGGAGGGCTGTCATTGGCAGGGGGGTGCTTTTCTTCTTTTTTTTAAAATTTTACTGGGGCAGATATTGTGCATCTGTGCCCATTAAAAAAAGAGGCTAAACTTTGGTTAGACGGGTAAGCGACTGGTCTTGACCAGTCACTTTTTTTTTTGCATCAGTGAGCCATGTTAGAGCATCAATTGTTCTGCTGGTTTTCATGGCATTTCAATATTAATGAGCTTATTTGCATGGTTGGATCAGAGAATGAGTGATCGTGCAGAAAACCAGGCGGTGAGCAGTTTTCTGTATCGGGTCGGTAAAGGCTACTCCTCCACTCCACTCCTAATGTGACTCATGGGAAAGAGAGATAATTTTGGCACCACCACCACCACTAATTCATTGCAAACCATGTGTGGCCTAGAAGGCAGACATTTCCAGCTACATTGGTGCATGGCAAATATATTTTGTACTTTTGTGTTATCCTAGTCCACACTGTGAGGTAAAAGATCTGGGTTAGCTCTCAAAGCCAGTCCCAGCTGTAAACACACCACTGGAATCAATAGACCTAATTTCCATTCTTGTATCTTCTATACAAGACCCAGCTCTTTTCCAATACACAAAAGCTGTTTAAGGTTTGTTGCTTAAAATGCCACACTTTGCATTAGCACTGTGTTGACAAAGAATGCTGTAAGAGAACTGGACTGCTTGAACTGTACTGCCGTAACGAGCAATGATTACCAAGGTGCATTGTGGAAGATTTCATTGTCTGGGCCTGAGTATTTCATTGTTAACAGCTAATCCTGCAGCAGGACAAGCCTTTTCGATACATGAAGATAATTAGACAGAATCCGACTGAGCGGTAGCTTTCAAAGTACCGCTATTGTGCTATTCTGTATGAAAGATCATTAAAAAGCAGTTTGCACTGGGCTGAACCCATAATTGTGTAGGTCTTCATGTCTACCGGCTCTTTGGTTGCTGAAAGGAACTACTGATTTTAAAACCATGGCAATTAGCATCAGATTTTTCTTTAAAGCAATGATTCCTTTTGGGCCAAAAGATATGTTTCAAAGATTTGCTTATTCCTGGTCTCAGTTATCATTTCAGTCATAACTGAGTATGATGAAGAATAGTGGTTTAAAAATGCAATTTCAGTTATATCTACTCCGGATTCTGTACATGTGGTAATGTACTTCTTCATGTGAACTGGCTTGCAGAGAGAGAATACTTACAGCTTTGAGCACCTCTTCTATAGTCTACACCTGTTTTTTCTCTGCAAGCAAACTGTTCAGAGGGGTTCTGATCTGCTCTGCTTAGGTTTTTTCTGGGTTGTGTTTTTGGTTTGTTTTTTTTTGCATTCTTGCGTTTCAAGTTCATTTTTTCTAAGGCTTCAGTACCCTGAGACCCCATTCTTCAGGATTCTCTGCCTGGGAAATGACTCAGACCCTCTGTGACAGTCTGCAGCTCTGCAGGGCAAGCCTTCAGGTGGACCTGGAAGGCCAGCCTACTGTGTTTTCTTCTGTGCTCGGGGTCCGTTCCCCTGGGAGCCAGCTCACCTTCTGAGTGTCTTAGGGGCTTGAGTGCAAGCTGAGGGCGCCCTGAGTAAGAACCCTCGGGGTATCAGGCTGCAGCTGCGTATTTACCCACCCCTGTCGTTTTCCGAGGTCCCTAGCGGGTGGAGGGCAGTCCATCCGGCTTGCAGCCCAAAGATTCTGTGGTCTGGAGGAGTCAAAGGAAGTATCTGAGGCAGAAAAGTCCTTTCCTCCTTACAGCTACATGGAAAAAGCTGCAGGCACCAACAGAAAACTGTGAGTAAAATTCCATTCATTCCTATGAGAAAATCGGGGTAGGTTGAAAAATCACAATTTTGAGGGTTCCTGGAGTTAGAGTTCAGGTCTCCCACCTCCAAAACCCCTTTTTCTGAGTTTTTGCACTTTTAAAACAGTCTCCATGGGCCGTTTTTGGCACGATTTTACTGGCAGTGGCCATCTTGAATTTCATATGATCTTTTTTTCAAAAGCCTCTCTGTCTGTCTAAACCCCCTCCTCCCCGATTTTGCTCCCACTCAGTGGATGAACTCCTCAGGGGGTAAGGACATGACTTCATGTCACAATTGTGTCGAGTTACTGGCAGAAGAGTGTCTATGTACAGCATGCCGCAATGCACATGAGTGAGAAGCAAAAGCCTTAGGCTTAGCCTCATCCTTGTCCTCCAGGGCTGGTGAGCTGCTATGGGACCTGGAGATGGGTAACATAAGAACATAAGAAGCGCCATCCCCAGATCAGACCTTCGGTCCGTCAAGTCCAGTGATCCGCACACGCGGAGGCCCTGTCAGGTGTACACCTGGCGTAATTTTTAGTCACCCATATCCTTCTATGCCTCTCGTAAGGAGATGTGCATCTAGTTTGCTTTTGAATCCTAGGACGGTTGATTCCGCAATAATCTCCTCTGGGAGAACATTCCAGGTGTCAACCACTCTCTGAGTGAAGCAGAACTTCCTGATATTAGTCCTGAACTTGTCCCCCCTTAGCTTCATTCCGTGTCCTCTTGTCCGTGTCAAATTGGACAATGTAAATAGTTTTTTTCTGCTCTATTTTGTCGATTCCTTTCAGTATTTTGAAGGTCTCGATCATATCCCCTCGCAGTCTCCTTTTCTCAAGAAAATAAATCACCCAGGACCTTTTTCGTACATTGATGTGAAGTGGAGGCGAATGGCATCTGAAGACCCCACGAGTGCCCAGCTGGACATGCAGGCTTCATTTACTTCCCCTGCACCAGGCTTCTCCTCGGAATTTTAAAATCTTATGTGGAGAGCCTTTCTGACACATCCAGGACAGGGTGCTCAGCCTGTGGGCGTGCAGCCTTCAACCCGGGGAGTGTCTTTGGTGTCTGCTTCTCGTGTAAGTAAGCTGGCCCTTGGCTCCAGTGATCTTTTGGATCTGGACAGGAGTGATGGCGTGTTGGACTTCATGCCACTTTTGTTCTAGGATTCTGATTCAGACCTGGATGACTCCAGTTCCCTGTTTTGGCCCGACAGCCGTGAGGCCTCCCTGGCTCTTGACTGCAGCCTACTTTGCTGGCAATCTGGTGGCACAAAAATCCTTCCTCACTCATCACCGACACATGAACACACTCCTCCAACGTCAGATTATCACTCTTGTTCATGGCTGATGCAGGAAGTGTATGAAACCCAAAAAGCCCATGCTTTTTATAGCTGCCTTGTTACTTAGACATCTGGACTGTGATTGGTCAGAAATGACGTGTGCTGATTGGACAGTCTCGATCCAGTTTTGAAGCATGATCTGTAAAAGGTGAAGAGAACGAGAGAGCACACGCTAAAGTTAGAAGGGAAAAGATTCCGTACAAATGTAAGGAAGTTCTTCTTCACCCAAAGAGTAGTAGAAATCTGGAACGCTCTTCCAGAGGCTGTTATAGGGAAAAGCACCCTTCAGGGATTCAAGACAAGGTTGGATAAGTTCCTACTGTAACAGAACATATGCAAGTAAGGCTAGACTCAGTTAGGGCACTGGTCTTTGACCTAAGGGCCACCGCGTGAGCGGACTGCTGGGCACGATGGACCACTGGTCTGACCCAGCAGTGGCAATTCTTATGTTCTTATGTTCCAGAATCAACAAAATTATAAAATTAAAAACAAGTGATCTTATTAAGTTGATTCTAATAGCCATCTTTTTTATAATGTGGTACACAGACAAATCTATTGGGTCAACAAAGAAATTAAAATAAAAAGGTCAGAAAGTTGAAAGAATGCAAAATTCACAAGTGGTTCCAGACTTTTGCACACCACTGTATATTTACGTATATAGGCCTGGATTCTCAAACGGCGCCTGAAAAAATGGTGCCAGTCGCATGTCACTCAAACTATGGCGCCATCATGAGAATCAAAGTCTGTGTCAAAGATAGGCCAGGGTTTTACAGGCCTATATTTCCAGCACCTGTCTTCGACAGAGAATCACGGTTAGCAATGCCGAACGTCAACCCTGCCCATCACCACACCTCTTTTGACTTTCGGCGTCTCGAAGTGCCTACTTTTTCTAAAATTAGTTTTTAATTGGTTTTTAACAGTGCGGTCAATTACTGCACCATTAATGGCCAATTAAAACAGTTAACTTAGGCATCTTCCAAATGATGCCATTTTGAGAATCCAGGCCATACTGTATACAGTATATGAAAATTTATAAAAACAAAACAAAAAAGCCTGCTAACATAGGAAACTAAACAAAATGATTTTTTTGTTTTGGTTTGTTTGCACACTATTACAGTTTAGTAAATAAGGGCTAGATTCACTAATCAAACCGATCAGTTTGCGACCCAATTTTACTCCAGCCTGATTAACTTACCTCTCCTCCGATCCGTGCATGCAAATGAGGGGACTGGAATGCAAAGTAGGCAGGGACGCGATTCACTACGGAAATCTTGCAAACCGACTGGGCTGGCCGATCAACACAAGAAGCGACTGCTGAGGACCAGTTGCTGAGGTCCTTTCTGACTGCCCTGCCTTCTGCCACCCTGCTCTCTGCCCTGCTTCTCTGCCCCTATCTGCTGCCTGCCACAATCTTCTGCTACCTCCTGCCTGCCCCGATCTTGTGATCTGCCCTGAATCTCTCCTGCCTACTGCCCCGACTCTCCTGCCCTTCCCCGCACTGCCTTCCCCGCCTGCGGGTTAAAACCACGGGCTCGCTGGGCTAGTAAAAGGTTAAAAAAAAGTTTCGGCTCTACTTGGCTCTTAGACGCATGCGCAGACCATCTACAGATGGTCTGCGCATGCATCAGGATCGCACACTAGCGATCTGTGCGGTCGGAGGGGTGCATTCCTCCGATCACCCTCATTTGAATTTTTTTATTTTCTGAATTTGTCGGGCTTGCATGGATCAGCCACGGATCGGGGAAAGGAGGTTTAGTGAATCTAGCCCTAGGTCCCTAAATAATTAGTGATGATAAAAAGAGAAAAGAAATTGCTTGGGGATGTTTAGGACAGGAGAACTTTTCAAACGTGGTTGATCATACAAAATTTACCCCCTCCCCCTTTTACAAAACCGTAGCGTAGATTTTAGCACCGGCTGCAACGGTAACAGTTCCGATGCTCATAGAATTCCTATGAGCGTCGGAGCTGTTACCGTTGCAGCCAACGCTAAAAATCACGCTATGGTTTTGTAAACGGGAGGGTGGGGGTAAGTGTAAAGCATGTTTTAATCTCTTATTAAAAATTATCAAAATCATTTCACTTTAAAAATTAATTAGAAACTGTGTGCATTAAGAGTTCCTGTTCTTTGATACTTCCAGTTCAACTGGAGCAACTGCTGGATTTGACATCATGAGTCTTCATCTGGTCAAAGCAGGAACAATTCTTGGCCAGGGGGGGCCATAAACCAATGCTCCTTTCGGAATCCCAACTTCATCAGTTTTTTTTTTTTAATGCAATAATGTATCTTTGGATGACAATTAGAGAACCGAATCATAATGACTTTGAAGTGGAAGAACATTCACATATTGTGGTGTCTCTTCAGCTATTTATTAAAACATACCTCACTAAAGATGACAAATCAAGCTGACTCAGAAGACAAATGCACCATTTTCAAGGTTGGCACAGTGTTCTTGTTTGATAGATTTTTTCATACTTTAATGAATGTTTCTGTGTGCTTAGAAAAATATTTTTTTTCATTTAATCAGTTCTATGTCGAATTAACTGTTCAGACCTCTCTGAGATTAACAGGTGAAGGGAGACTAAGGGCTCCTTTTACTAAGGTGCATTAGGGCCTTAATGCGCGGAATAGCACGTGCTAAATTTCCGCGCACACTCGACCCTAATGCCAGCATTGAGCTGGCGTTATTATAGAAGCATACCACGCAGTGTAGCACACGGTAATTTTGTGCTTGCGCTAAAAACGCTAGCGCACCTTAGTAAAAGGAGCCCCAAGTTACCCTAGAAATAAAAGTATGCACACGCAGTCCTGGAGAATTGCACTCACGATCATAAATGTGAGAAGCCTTAATGGCTCTACAAGTGGGACAACGTTATGGCCAGTGTGGCAGATTATAAAGATAGTAAAAATATTCAGTGCCACTATCCGGCGACTACCTGCCTTAGGTTATCTGTATAGCTATCGAATAATGGTGTTGGATATGTCACATTATAATTATAATATAATTATCTGGATATTACTGATGGCGGCTGTTAAACTCTAATATTCAGAGCTAAATCTGGATATGGCCAGAAGTCAATATTTTGATATATGTTTAAATGTTGCAGTTGGCTTTTAAAAGAAATCCTGACCACTGAGTTTAAATATTACCCCAACTATTATCATTATCAACCTAATTTGCATCGCATGTCCCCAGTGCATGCAACACTGTGGAGATTCCTCTGACAGACAATGAAATTGAGATGGCTCAGATGTGATATGACAGAGGTCTATAAAAATACTGAGTGGAGTGGAAAGAGTAGATGTGAATCGCTTGTTCACTCTTCCAAAAATACTAGGACTAGGGGGCATGCGATGAAGCTACTAAGTAGTAGATATAAAACAAACAGGAGAAAATATTTCTTCACACAACATGTAATTAAACTCTGGATTCGTTGCCGGAGAATGTAGTGAAATCAGTTAGCTTAGCGGGGGTTTAAAAAATGCTTGTGTAATTTTCTAAAAGAGAAGTCCATAGGCCATAATTGAGATGGTTTGGGGAAATCCACTACTTTAGTCCTAGGATAAGCAGCATAAAATTTGTTTTACTCCTTGAGATCTAGCTAGGTACTTGGTTGGCCACTTTTGGAAACAGGATACTGGGCTTGATGGATCTTCGATCTGGAAATTCAATGTCCATGGCTGGATATGGTCCTGGCACTGAATATCCCCCTAGTCCTAAGGCTGAACAAGTGATTCACATCTACCTTTTCTACTCCATTCAGTATTTTATAGACGACATAGCCAGTCAATGGCCAGTCCAATAACTAGGATATTCATGGCCAGCTAAATATAGCTGAATATTGGGTGACTAGGTTATAGAATTGTCCTCCATGGGATAATTCTATAAGGAGCTGGAATACACTTCAAGCTCTTCTTGTTGTGAGACCAACTCCACAACGGAAATAAGTATTTCACTGATTTAATTACTGGATCAATGTTTAAAATTGCATACTGATTCAGTTTTTGTTACTGCTCTCTGCATTGCACAAGGTTTTTTTTTTTTAATGTTATCCAAGTGGGAAGGTTTTTTATGCCAATGAGGTAACTTATCCTGGTTTGAAAATTCTCACACTTTAATTTCCATCCTATAAGTTCACATAGAATTTTTCTTTTTTCAACCATCTTTATTTTCTCTTCTTTATTAATTTCCAGGTACTTTAGTTAGATTGTGAGCCTTCGGGACAGTAAGGGAATTTTTTAAGTACCTTCTTACTTTTCATTTATAATCTTAATGTATATTTTCTTCAAACCGCTTAGAACCTAACGGATGTAGCGGTATATAAGAAATAAATTACATTACATTACATTACTTTACTCGATTAAGGTTGGTGTGGGAGGGGTTCTTAGGCTTTTTCCTCCTCTCTGGATTTTTATACATCTTTAAGCATTTGCACTGTCAGACGGTTGTAACATTTTGCCACATGATACTCTGGTCAACACAGCTGTCTAAGGAGCGTATTTGTTATTTGGGAGTTGTACATTTAGATTGTTTTTAAAACAGGGAGGTTGTGGCGGAGACTACGGTACTGGGATTCAAGCGCAAGTTGGATGCACACCTTCTTGCATATCATATTGAGGGATACGGTAAAGTCGGGTCTCCAGAAAGGAGTACCTAAATGGGCCGCCGCGTGTGCGGAGCACCGGACTAGATGGACCTCGGTCTGATCCGGTGAAGGCGTTTCTTATGTTCTTACTGCATGCTTAACTCCTGGTTTATCTTTGTGACACAGTTTCAGTTTATTCAACCACTAGAATTGTTAAGTTCGTCAAAGGAAATTAGGCTAATTATACTTCCTAACTCCGTATGTTGGAAATCTACTAGAAAAAGAGATCTCTTTTAGGTTATGGCCTGATTTGTAGAACAAACTACCACATAGTATGAAAATGGCCAAATTCTATTTCACTATCATGAGACTTATGAAATCCAATTTATTTGATCTCTATTTGTTAAGAAACATTGATTTAGGCAGTAGGCTAATTTGATAATATTGTAATTATTTGGATTCTGGACCAATTTTATTTTTTGGGACCCACCTTGAGTCATATGTTGGTTAAATGGAATAAAAATGACTATATTAGATTCATTTACTTTTACCCCCTCCTTTACAAAGCTGCGCTAGTGTTTTTAGTGCCAGCTGCGGTGGTAAAAACTCCGCCTCATAGAATTCCTATGAGCGTCGGTGTTCTTACCGCTGCAGCCAGCGTTAAAAATGCTAGCGCGGCTTTGTAAGGTAGGGCCTTAGGTAGTACGCATGTACATAAATGCAGTATTTTAGTCATGTACACAGATACGACAACAAATACAAGAATAAATAATCACATTTCAATTACAATCTATTCTCTCTGTAAGTATACGTCAATCATTGATTGAGTGTACTTTGCAAATGGATGGAGTTAAAATGAAGTGTGAGTGAGGAATAAATATATATATGTAAATGATAGAATTCTGCAATCTAGGCATGAGAATTTACACCAGCAATATAGCTGGTATGAGTGCCTTTGCTTAAAATATATATATTAGTATTCTATAAACAAAAGTAGGTGTCTACTTTTCGTTATAGAAAAGACTCCAAATAAGTGCATTCTTGGTACTTAACAATAGGCACCTCTTTCTAGAATTATCCTTTTGTACAGCTAGCTATAAGTTAAAAATATAATCGCTGGCTTTTATTAAACCACGATCGAGCTTCTTCCTTGGGCCGGTGTAATATATGCTCTGATCAGCACTTATCCATTCCTTCTCCAAAAGTTATTAATACAAGGCATCATACCATTATTTCCATCACAGCACCACAATTATGGAATTCTCTACCAGCCCACTTAAGGGAAGAAAGTTCTCTCGATCGATTTAAGGGTAACTTAAAATGTTTTTTTATTTAAAGATGCCTTTGATTTATAACTCCTTGAAGTTGATTGCATCCAACACAAATTAGACATCCCCCCCCCCCCCCTTTCAGCTCCCAATCTTCTCTGCTTGCTTTATTAGACTGGAGTGTTTTCAATGTTAAAGACCTCAAAACCATAGAAACCCATAACCCTCCTCTATCAAAGCACAAAACAACCACACTGGACATGGATCTACCAGACTTCTCCTCTTGACCAATTTAGCAACCAACCTGCTCAAAGCCTTCTCAAGTGAAACCACCAACTCCAATAAATTGCCCTCACCCTCACTCCCTGCTTCCACCAAACCTTGTCATCTTACCACCTCTAACCTCTCCTCTGAAATGTCATTCACAATCTTCTCCCTTTCCAAACCCTCTTGAAGAATATAGGTTTTATCCAGAAAACAAGAGACCACAAAGCTCCCCTTTGGCTAAATACCATCCAGTTTCTTAGCAACTAGCAACTTAGCATCATCTCTCAACTCTTTAATCACCTGAAACAATTCACACATGACATTTAGCATCTTTAATATACAATCTTCATAATATTTACACTTGTGAAGTCTAGGCATCCGATGGAAAAGATGAAAAGACTGCTGCCACTTCTGGCACAGCTTATCACCTGACCTACACCAAGGATGGTCCTATCATTTCAATTCTTTCTTTTTTGCATAACTTCAGAAAGTGGCAGACAGTGAACTTTGACTGATGTACAAAGCTGGCCTGTACACAATTTCTCAAAAATATCTCCCAATACTGTATTCCATACAGTATTGTATGTCTACTGGCTGAATCACTTCCTTTACAAGAGGCGGGACAAAAAGAATCTTAAACATAAAAGTCAAGATCTTAAATTCAATCCTGGCATAAACTAGAAGCCAGTACAATTTAATCAACTAAGTAAACACATGATCATACAATATTCCATTCAGGATCAATTTAGCTGCTGCATTTTGGATGGCTTGTAACCTTTGAATTCATTTATATGGTAAACCCATAAATACCACATTACAATAGTCCACAGTAGCAAGGATCAAAGATTATACAATCCAGCAGAACTAAGATTTCTCTAAATAATCCTATATAATAAAACCCTAAGCGCGCATGCGCACATAGGGTTTCGTGTTCCCTGCCGCCGTGGTGTGTGATCTGTGGCCATGTTCCATTTTAGAACCCGGCGGCAGGGAACATTCTGGCCACTCCCCTCTTCCCGCCCTCACTCACCAACCGCTGCTGCTGGAGGAAGCGCTGGCAAGCTCTCTCCTAGCGGCGCCAGAGCCGCATCATCGCCGCCGCGCGGTGGCCACCGCTGCTGTGAAACTTCCCAGTACCGCTGCAGATGCCGCTCTTCAAAGGAGTTTGTTGAGGATAGCGGCCGCCTGTAGCACACTTCATAGGCCACTCAGCCCTCGGTAGCACGTTTCCTCTGACGTACGCGATCGCGTCAGAGGGAACTTGCTACTGAGGTGCATAGCGGCCTGTGAGGTTCGCTACAGCTGGCCATTATCCTCACCAGGCTGCAAACGAACATGCTGGACAGGGGGAACAGGAAAGGGCCGCTGATGTGCCAGGGAAGAGGGACAGGGGGAGCACGGAAGAGGTGCTGATGGACGGGGGAGCAGGGAAGAGGGACAGGGGGAGCACGGAAGAGGTGCTGATGGACGGGGGAACAGGAAAGAGGGACAGGGGGAGCATGAAAGAGGTGCTGATGGACCGGGGGGAAGGGAAGAGGGACAGGGGGAGCACAAAAGAGGTGCCGATGGTCTGGGGAGCAGGAAAGAGGGACAGGGGGAGCACGGAAGAGGTGCTGATGGACGAGGGAACAGGGAAGAGGGACAGGGGGAGCATGAAAGAGGTGCTGATGGACAGGGGATCAGGGAAGAGGGGCAGGGGGAGCACAAAAGAGGTGCCGATGAACTGGTGAGTAGGAAAGAGGGACGGGGGAGCACGGAAGAGATGCTGATGAACTGGGGGAAGGGAAGAGGGACAGGGGGAGCACAAAAGAGGTGCTGATGGACTGGGGAGCAGGGAAGAGGGACAGGGGGAGCACAGAAGAGGTGCTGCTGGACACGGGGGACATAAAAGGAAGGGAGAAGGGATACTGCCGGATAATGGGAGCTGGCAAGGGGTGGTGGTGAACAGCGGAGGAAAAAGAGACAGAAAGAAAGAAAGACAGACAGAAAGCAGCCAAGGAGAGAGAGAGAGAGAGAAAGACAGACAGACACGTCTAGCACCAGTTAATTTAATGGGCTTAAAGACTAGTGTTTTAATATTCTTAGTAATTTTAACTTAAAAAAAATATCAGAATGACATAATTTCTATGAAGATCCATAGTTAACCTAGAATTTGGTATAACACTAAATAGTTTAATGTTTGATTTTAATGGTAATTCAACTTCTGCCAATCTTGGATTAATTGCAGGCATAGTCTGCTGGGAATTTCCCACCCATAAAATATTTGTCTTATCAGCATTGATTTTAAGATACTTGTTAGACATCCAGTTGGCTAGACAGGTTCATTCTCTGTTTCAGCCACTGTATGGTTTATTAATGTTTGATATACCATTCTTAATATATGTGTCAGAACAGTTTACAATCAATAAAACATTTAAACGAAAGGAAATTAATTCCATTTTTTCAAGTAAAAGCCTAACTAAACATTCATAAGAGCATATTTCACAGTCAATCATAACTGTGAAACAATAGAAAACAAATAGCACATTAAAAGCTACAATAAAAACATAAGTCTGACATTAAACTTTGCACTTAATCTATGGTATCATCTGTCAGCATTTCAAGCCTCTCCCAATGCTTAGTGAATAAATGAATGTGTTTAAAAAGAAATTGAAACTTGGCGATGTTCTGCTTTATTCTAAGTTCATAATTTTGGACTAATTACATAAAAACTTGATGCTTGATACTCCTCTAAGTCTCATAGATGACAGCAGATAAAGACCCGAATGGTCCATCCAGTCTGCCCAACCTGATTCAATTAAAATTTTTTAATTTTTTCTTCTTAGCTATTTCTTGGGTTCCAACTGCCGAGATCTCCATTAAAACCTACTCCATCCCATCTACACCCTCCCAGCCATTGAAGCCCTCCCCAGCCCATCCTCCATCAAACAGCCATATACAGACACACACCATGCAAGTCTGCCCAGTAACTGGCCTAGTTCAATATTTAATATTATTTTCTGATTCTAGATCCTCTGTGTTCATCCCACGCTTCTTTGAACTCAGTCACAGTTTTACTCTCCACCACCTCTCTCGGGAGCACATTCCAGGCATCCACCACCCTCTCCGTAAAGTAGAATTTCCTAACATTGCCTTTGAATCTACCACCCCTCAACCTCAAATTATGTCCTCTGGTTTTACCATTTTCCTTTCTCTGGAAAAGATTTTGTTCTACGTTAATACCCTTCAAGTACTTGAACGTCTGAATCATTTCTCCCCTGTCCCTCCTTTCCTCTAGGGTATACATGTTCAGGGCTTCCAGTATTTCCTCATACGTCTTCTGGCGCAAGCCTCCTATCATTTTTGTCGCCCTCCTCTGGACCGCTTCAAGTCTTCTTACGTCCTTCGGCAGATACGGTCTCCAAAACTGAACTCAATACTCCAAGTGGGGCCTCACCAATGACCTGTACAGGGTGTAACCGGGACTGTGGTCCAACTGGGACTCCACAGCTCCTCCAGTGGTTACCAACAAAATAGCACTAACATGTGACCCGTGATGGAGTCACCCTGCAGGACTGGACTGAAACTAAGCAGGAACAAAAAAAAAAATCAAAGGCACAACAATTGAAGTTCATAGGAAAATAATTCAATTTTACTCATTCCTTCATAAAGGTAAGTAGTTCCTAACTACAGCTGCAAAAATGTCAGAATACCAAAACAGCAACAAAGCAAAAATGCCAAAAGAGGCAAGAAAATAAAACAGCACAAAATAAAGTCCAAAATAGCAGCTGAGTCTTCAGCTCTCCTCAGAGCCAACAAGCCTGCTCCCAAGCAGCTTGTTCAATTTTCACAGCAACAGTTCAGGGTATTAGCTTCCACAATTCACAGTAATTAAAGAAAACAAGTAAAGCCTCTGGCAACTTTATATGACTGCCAGGAAAGGAGAGTGACACAGGTTTTGTAAAAATAAAGCCACAGGTATGGCCTTCAAAATCCCACCCAGGGTGTTAACAAAACCTCTCCCCAATCACACTCCTAGCTTTACAAAAACATCCAAAATAGTCCAAATAGCAAACAATCACAAACACTCACTCTTTGTAGCTGGAAGTCAAGTCCACCTGCATAGGCTCAGGAAAATCAGTGTCAAACTCTGCACAACTTTCCTGACAATCCATGGGTTTCACATCCAAGAAAGGCAAGTCCTCAGCTTGTCCAGCTTCTGTCAACTCCATGGGAATGGGTCCATTGCTCCTGCTTGGCCCAGGGAACTCCTCAGGGAGGCAAGGCTTGAACTTCCTCCCTAGCCAGCCTGCCTGTCTGATCTCCACTGCTGGCTTACATACCCTAGGGCCCCGCCCTACTCTGGCTGAGTCAGCAGTGTACCTGGAGGTTCTTGGGCTCCCCCAGTGGTGGTTTGGGTACAGTTCACCTATCCCATTCCCAGCTATATCAGGCTCCCTCTGGTGGTCAAAGGAAATATTATCTGAATCCTGACCAGGAGAGACCTTGGAATTTCCCTTCCGGGTTTTTCCCTTTACTTTTTCCCCTGACCTAACTGGGACCTTGGCAGGCATCGTGTCTGACTGGTCACAAGGGGCATCAACACCTTCTTCCTTCTACTGGCTACGCCTCTCTTTATACAGCCCAGCATCCTTCTGGCAGCAGCCACTGCCTTGTCACACTGTTTTTTCACCTTTAGATCTTCGGACACTATCACCCCAAGGTCCCTCTCCCCGTCCGTGCATATCAGCTTCTCTCCTCCCAGCATATACGGTTCCTTCCGATTATTAATCCCCAAATGCATTACTCTGCATTTCTTTGCATTGAATTTTAGTTGCCAGGCATTAGACCATTCCTCTAACTTTTGCAGATCCTTTTTCATATTTTCCACTCCCTCTTCGGTGTCTACTCTGTTACAAATCTTGGTATCATCTGCAAAAAGGCACACTTTTCCTTCTAACCCTTCAGCAATGTCACTCACAAACATATTGAAGAGGATCGGCCCCAGCACCAAACCCTGAGGGACTCCACTACTCACCTTTCCTTCCTCCGCACGACTTCCATTAACTACCACCCTCTGGCGTCTGTCCAACAGCCAGTTCTAACCCAGTTCATCACTTTGGGTCTCGCCAAATGAAAAGAGGGGACATCCAATCTCACCATATTTGCAAATCTTAGGGCTTCTTTTACAAAGGTGCGCTAGCGTTTATAGTGCATGCTAGCCGAAAAACTACCATCTGCTCAAGAGGAGGCGGTAGCGGCTAGCACACGCGGAATTTTAGCAGGCGCTATTACATGCCCTAACGAGCCTTCATAAAAGGAGCCCTTAAAGTTCTAGGTGGCTGAAAGATCTTCAGACTTGATCTGGTACACAATTGCTCAAGATTTTGAATTCTATCCTCTGCACAATGGACAACCAATGCAACTGTTTGAACATGGGTGGAATATGTTCAATGTGAACATCCTACAGCCATTTTTGGAGTGGCATTCTAAGCCACTGTCTGTGCTGGGAAGCCTCGGGATGGCTGTTTAAGGCTAACTGTACCTAATGATCTGTCTATATTTTTCTTAGCTATTTATGTAATTCACACAATGCAATTCCCTTTGTTGTTCTTTTAATATGTTCCACATTTCCCGCTTACTCTGGGACCTAGATGAAAAACAAGCTTTTCATTTTAATCTGGTGTTTTCAGTCAACAAAAATGTAAATGAATGAAAGAATTAATTCTGCTTATCTTAGTGTGTGAGCTGGGGTTGCTATATGGTACTTTGTAAAGTAATCAGTTACGCATCATTAATTACCAGCTTAAGAAAGTAATCTCTCCATACTACATGCTTAAAAAAAGCAAGCCCCTAAAGGCTGGTGATTACTTTTCAATTGCTTTCTGTGGGAGGGATGCAGGATGAGGAAAGACACTGAGGAAATATTGAATCTTGGTGGAGGCATTTATTTATGATTACGTCTCCTCGGTAGAGACTTATGAACAATTCTAGACAGATTTCAGCTAGGCTCATCCGTCAGAAAACTGGATTTTCTCCAGCATATTGGGAACAAATCTAAAATGGATCTGAAAAGTCCACTGTGGATTTTCCAGAGATCTAATGCTGAACTTCTGATGACCCTACAGAAAATCTGAAAACTTTATCCCAACTCACCAACAATTCAAAATCCATTAGAAATGACCCACAAAGGGAACAATTCTATAACTGAGAGCCACAGGTGCTGGGTGCAAATTCTAATATAGAATACAGTACTAAAGTAAATCAGCATTTGCAAGCCTAAAACTAGGTTTTTCTTTGATTTCATTTTTATTTAATTTATTCATCTTATGTACTGCTTATCACAAAGAAGCATTATGTATAGGTTGATTAAACTCTTCATATACCACCTTTCAGTAAAAACGATAAAAAAAATTTCATGAAAAAGAACTACAATAACCAACAGGAAAGAGAAAAGAAGACAAGGTAAAAAAAAAAAAAAAAAGGCATTGCATCTGATGGGCCCCAACTACTACATCAACCGATCTCTAAAGGCTAGGGTTTACAAGGTGATCCAGAATTTTGAATAGGCTAATACAGAACACAGTGAAGGAGGAAGAATTCCAAAATGAGGACATGTCGTCCTGACAGTTCCGGGCAAGAGAAGGGAACAGAGGAAACAGACATCTGATGCTCCTTCTTGCTCCTCCTCTCTTCATCTTTCCTCTCACCACCCTCTCCAGATATTTTGTTATTGTAAGATGAACAGAATCCATATTTTGGCTCTTGTGATTTATTAAGAAGTTAAGAAATAAAATACAGAGCGAAGAGTATGTAGGAGAGGCTTAGCGCTGGGCTTTGTATTTTATCCCTCCTGCAACTGTTGTTAATTAAATATGTTTGGATCAACTTTTGTTCTGCCATTTGTTTATTGATAATGTTGGGTACCATTAAAAAGGGTATCACAACCAGGACGAAGGAAGTCATCATGCCGCTGTATCGTGCAATGGTGCGCCCACATCTGGAGTACTGTGTCCAGTACTGGTCGCCGCACCTCAAGAAGGACATGGCAGTACTTGAGGGGGTCCAGAGAAGAGCGACTAAACTGATAAAAGGTATGGAAAATTATTCATACGCTGACAGGTTGAAAATGCTGGGGTTGTTCTCCCTGGAAAAGCGGAGACTTAGAGGAGACATGATAGAAACCTTCAAAATCCTAAAGGGCATAGAGAGGGTAGACAGGGATAGATTCTTCAGACTGTGGGGAACCACAAGTACAAGGGGTCACTCGGAGAAATTGAGAGGAGACAGGTTTAGAACAAATGCGAGGAAGTTCTTTTTTACCCAGGGGGTGGTGGACACATGGAACGCGCTTCCGGAGGATGTGATAGGCCAGAGCACATTACAGGGGTTCAAGGAAGGTTTGGACAGGTTCCTGGAGGATAAGGGGATTGAGGGGTACAGATAGAACTAGAGGTAGGTTATAGAAGTGGTCAGAAACCACTTCACAGGTCACAGACCTGGTGGGCCGCCGCGGGAGCGGACCGCTGGACGCAATGGACCTCTGGTCTGACCCAGTGGGGCAACTTCTTATGTTCTTATGTTTAGACAACACATCTGAGAGCATAAGAGCTACCTAAAGTTGAAATGGATTGAGGAACCAAATGTGCAGCACTATATGAATAACAGATATCATAGGCGCCAGCTTTGTGGGTGCAGAGCACCCCCTATATTCTTTCCATTTCTGCTCAGACATCACTACTACTTAACTACGAAACTGAGCTGGCTGACGTCCACAAACTGCTCGACATCACGGCCAATGAGAGGGCACGACTGCAGGTGGAACTGGGCAAGACCTGCGAAGATCTCCAGCAGTTCCAGACCAGGTCCAGCTCTCAACTCCCCAGCCCCTTCTCTATCCTAGGCTCATCCATACTGTCCTACAGGTGGCTTTTAAGAGTGTTGTCATTCCCTCGCTCCTCTAGATGCCTCCTAGCCTGTCACCCCGTCTTATGACCTTTAAACCCCTATTATATTCCTCTCCCTAGTCTAGGCTCTTGTCCTATTATTCCTTCTATCCATCAAATATCCTAGAAACTCCTATTATATCTCCATCTCAATTCTAAACTCCTGTTCTATCATCATTTCTAGCCTAGATTTCCATTTTATATCCTAATCTGGAACGTTGCCTGCCTCACTGCTGTAACCTCACCAAGCGCTTTCCTGTATCTGTACATGATTGTGAGGTGGAGTGGAAAGGACAATCACGTGCAGACGCAGGAAAGTGCTTGCGTGAGCTTACAGCAATGAGGTGGGCAACTTTCCAAGATGTAAGGTAACCATTGGAGGCAATGCAGCTTGTGCGTGAGTACGTAATTACGTAATCTCCCAATTAGAACACTACAAGCAAAGAAAATTTCTTTGCTAAATAGTTCACAAAAGGAGTCAGAAATGCCTCAAGCCTATTTATCTTTTCCTAGAAGCAAGCTAAGGAAAGGGTAGCGGAACTACAGGAACAGTTAAAATCCAAAACCCAGACTGGAGTAGCTTCAGTCACTACTAAGCCTAGAATAGGTTTGAACCAGCCTAGCAATCCCCAGTATGCTGAATCAACTAGAACTAGGAGCACACCTGCATTCAAGCTTAATTACTTAGGTAGAGAAAAGGGTGGAGTTCACAACAACAGGCAGCCACACATTTGGAAAGCTATGGACAGAAGGGTAAGGGAGGAAGTCAGTTATCTACAGCTAAAGGCAAGGAAGCTACAAGTTCCATGGCCCCAGCAAGACCAGGTAACAGCCCAGGAGTGGAAGGCTTCTGGGGACATTAGGTCTGCTAATGAGAATGATATAGAGATGGAAGATAATTTGAGCTATTGTGAAATGGAGGAAGATTTGGCAGTTTCTCCAGAATATGAGCAGATGGAAATGTGTTAGTACCTGTTATAAGGAATGGCTCACCTCCCAGCACATAGGATTTCTACCACCCAAACACATCTCTGTTGGTATAAATGATTTCAATTACCCCAATATTAACTGGGTAGGTGTATCATCAGGGCATGCTAGGGAGATATTATTAGGTTGTTTTTTTTATATACCGTCTATCAAGATTATCCAAGCGGTTTTACAATCAAGTACTCAAATATTTTCCCTATCTGTCCCGGTGGGCTCGCAATCTATCTAACGTACCTGAGGCTATGGAAGACTGAGTGACTTGCCCACGGTCAGAAGGCACAGCGCAGGGTTTGAACCTACAACCCCAGGGTGCTGAGGCTGTAGCTCCAATCACTGCGCCATACACTCCTTGATGAAATCTAGGACTGCTTTATGGAGCAGCTGGTTCAGGAACCGACAAGAGCAATTCTAGATCTAGTTCTTAGTGGAGCACATGAATTAGTCAGGGATGTATTGGTACTGGGGCCTCTTGATAACAGTGATCATAACATGTTCAGATTTGATATAATCACTGGAATATGTTTACATAGGAAATCTAATACCGGTACAACAGTACTTAACTTTTAAAAAAGAAGACTATGATAATATGAGAAGATTGGTTAAAAAGAAACTTAAAGGTGCAGCTGCAAAGATAAAAAATATATATCAGGCATAGATGTTATTTAAAAATTCCATCCTGGAAGCCCAGACTAGATATATTCCATGTATTAGAAAAGGAGGAAGGAAAACCAAATGGCAGCCAGTGTGATTAACGAGTGAGGTGAAGAAAGCTATTAGAGTTAAAAGAGAATCCTTCAGAAAGTGGAAGAAGGATCTTATTGAAAATAATTATAAACAGCACAAGGAATGTCAAGTCAAATGCAAGGCGCTAATAAGGAAGGCAAAGAGAGGTCTTGAAAAGAAGATTGCGCTGGAAGCAAAAACAGACAGTAAAAACTTTAGGTATATTAAAAGCAAGAAGCCAGGAAAAGAATTGGTTGGACCACTAGATGACTGAGGGATAAAATGGGATCTCAGGGAAGACAAGGACATAGCAGAGTATTTAAATGAATTCTTTGCCTCAGTCTTCACCAAGGAAGATGTAGGGGAGATACCGGTGCCAGAAATTGTATTCAATTCTGATGAATCAGAGAAACTCATATAAATCTGTGTAACACAGGATGATGTAATGGGTCAAGTTGAAAACTGAACAGTAGCAAATATCCTGGACCGGATGGTATACATCCCAGAGTGCTGACAGAATTGAAAAATGAACTTGCATAGATATTGTTAGTAATTTGTAATTTTTCTTTAAAAACCAGCATACTACCGGAAGACTGGTGGGTGGTCAATGTGAAGCCAATTTTTAAAAAGGGTTCCAGAGGTGATCTGGGATATTATAGACTGGTGAGTCTGACATCGGTGCCGGGCAAAATGGTAGAGACTATTCTAAAGAACAAAATGTCAAAATCATTTACATAAGCATGGATTAATGAGAAAAAGCCAACATGGTTTTAGTCAAGGGAAATCTGACCTCACTTTACTTTACTTTCTAGTATGTTTTTTGTTTGTTTTATTTTATTTATAACCCACCTTTCCCAAGGTGGCTCACAATATAAGCATACAGGATAAAAAACAAAAAATACATATAAAACAAACAAGATACGCGACCAGAACTTGCATCAAAACAAGTTTCTTAAAGTGAACTACATGGACAACATTGATAACATCAGCGTCCAGAGTAAGATAAGTATTGCAATTTAGTTGTTACTTTAAACAGAATATGCACAGCATATATAAGGAGTAAATCACTATATATGATAAATGTGACTTTGTGCACTGTTGTTGAAATACACATAAATAGGCTCGGACAGGAGTTTTTTGAGCCGATGAGGTAGCAACTAGAGAATGACACGGTGGCTGTTACCCGTGGCTAGCCGCGGGTAACCCACCGAAATGGTGTGTGTATGTGTATGTGGGGGGGAAGTGCTCACTGCGGGCACAGGGACAAGGCCATCCATTGCCCTGTGGAGCAGTGAATGGCCTTCTCCCCACAGTTTAGGGAGGGAACGCGCGCAGTCACCGATTGCATGCGGCCCCCTCCCTCCTTCCTACCTACCGAATCTATCTACCTCCCTCCCTCCCCCTTACCTTTGCGGTGCGTTAGTAAACTAAGTTGCTCAAGCCGGCCGAGCCTGCCTGCCTGCAGTTGCATGTGTGTGGGCGGAAGCTTATCCTCTGATGCAACTTCCGGTTGCATCAGAGGAGAAGCTTCCACACACACCCACGTGACTGCAGGCAGGCAGGCTTGGCCGGCTTGAGCAACTTACTTTACTAATGCGCCGCGAAGGTAAGGAGGAGGGAGGGAGGGGAATTCTCGGCCATGTGAGGGGGTGCTGCCTCAGGGACTTCGGGGTAAAATTGCATTATTTCCGATAATGCTAAATTATGCAACATAGTGGGCAAAGGTACCAAAGGTACCATGCCCGACACTATGACACAGGACATACTTTTTCTGGAGCACTGGTCTACTATTTGGCAGCTGAATTTTAATGCCAAGAAGTGTAAAGTTATGCACCTTGGTAGCAGAAACCCATGCAGAAACTACACTCTGAATGGTGAGACCTTAACCAAAACTGTGGCAGAACGGGACCTGGGAATAATCATTAGTGAAGATATGAAGGCAGCCAATCAAGTAGAGAAAGCCTCATCCAAGGCTAGACAAATGCTGGGTTGCATCCGGAGAAGCTTTGTCAGCTGAATGCCTGAGGTGGTAATGCCGCTGTATAGGTCCATGGTGAGACCACATCTGGAATACTGTGTACAATTTTGGAGGCCACACTATCAGAAGGATGTGCTAATAATGGAATCAGTTCAACGATTGGCCACCAAGATGGTCTCAGGGCTCAAGGATATCCCATATGAAGAACGTCTAGGTAAGTTGCACCTTTACTCTTTCGAGGAATGTAGAGAGACGGGTGACATGATAGAGACGTTCAAATACATTACTTGCCGTATTGAGGTAGAAGAAGACATCTTCTTCCTTACAGGCCCTACGACGACAAGAGGGCATCCGCTAAAAATCAGGGGCGGGAAATTCCATAGTGACACTAGGAAGTACTTCTTCACCGAAAGGATGGTTGACCGTTGGAACAATCTTCCACTTCAGATAGTTGAGGCCAGTAACGTGACTGACTTTAAGAACAAATGGGATCAACACGTGGGCTCACTTCAAAGAAGAACTTAGAGGGGAGGGTTATTTGAGTGGGCAGACTTGTTGGGCCGAAGGCCCTTTTCTCCTGTCATATTCTATGTTTCTATGTTTTTAACTGAGACTAGCCCTACCAGTCCCTGTTCTTGTTCAGCAGGAACTTGTCTAACTTTGTCTTGAATCCATGGAGGGTGTTTCCCCCTATAACATCCTCCGGAAGAGAGTTCCAGTTTTCTATCACTCTCTGGGTGAAGAAATTCCTTACGTTTGTACGGAATCTATCCCCTTTCAACTTTAGAGAGTGCCCTCTCGTTCTCCCTACCTTGGAGAGTGTGAACAACCTGTCTTTAACTACTAAGTCTATCCCCTTCAGTACCTTGAATGTTTCGATCATGTCCCCTCTCAATCTCCTCTGTTCGAGGGAGAAGAGGCCCAGTTTCTCTAATCTTTCGCTGTACAGCAGCTCCTCCTACCCCTTAACCATCTTAGTTGCTGTTCTCTGGACCCTTTCGAGTAGTACCGTGTCTTTCTTCATGTACGGCGACAAGTGTTGGACGCAGTACTCCAGGTGAGAGTGCACCATGGCCTGGTACAGAGTGGGCAGAAGACGCTGGAAGGGAAATGGGGAAGACAGAGTGGAGAGAAGACAGAGATGCCAGACTATGGGGGAGCGGAGGGAAGAAGATGGGTGTCAGACAAACTGGGGGGGGGGGGGTGAAGGGAGAGGCACAGTAACAGAGCAAATGGAAGATGCTGAGAGAATATAGACAGTGGATGGAAGGAATTGAATGAGAAGATGAGGAAAGCAGAAACCAGACAACAAAGGTAGAAAAAAAAATTAGTTGTGTTGATAAAAATTTATAAACAAAGCCCTACCAGCTGAACATCTCTTTCTTTAGTTCAGCAGCCAGAACTTTGATTTATAAAGAAGGAATAAGCTAAATATTGCAGTACTGAGGCTTGTATGGATGCTGCAGGGACAGGGCGGTGAAGGGGACGACGGGGACGGGGCAGTGACAGGGACAGAATTTTTCCCCGTGCTATTCTCTAGTAGCTACCCTTTCTAGTATGTCTGCTCAGTCTTGTACTTATAGCATATGGGGATCTGAAACTCTTTTCCTTCGTTAATCAGGATTGAATTAATTATGAAACAATTAACAGTGGAAAGAAGATTTTTCACATTTCAAAGAGGTATTAGTTGTAAATAGTGAGGTTCCCCAGGGGTCTGTGCTAGAACCACTGCTTTTAAAAATATTTATCAATGATCTCGAGATGGGAATAACTAGTGAGATAATTAAATTTGCTGATGACACAAAACTGTT
Organism: Geotrypetes seraphini; assembly: GCF_902459505.1. NCBI lineage: Eukaryota > Metazoa > Chordata > Amphibia > Gymnophiona > Dermophiidae > Geotrypetes > Geotrypetes seraphini. The sequence goes on along the minus strand of NC_047101.1, from coordinate 31,022,376 downwards.
CAAAGCTGTTAAATCGCAAGAGGATTGTGAAAAATTGCAAGACCTGGAAGACTGAGTGTCAAAATGGCAGATGATGTTTAATGTGAGCAAGTGCAAAATGATGCATGTGGGAAAGAGGAACTCAAACTATAGCTATGTGATGCTGGGTTCTATGTTAGGAGTCACTGCCCAGGAAAAGATCTAGGTGTCATTGTTGAGGTTACTTTGAAACCCTTAGCTCAATGTGCAGCAGCTACTAAGAAAGCAAATAGAATGTTAGGACTTATCAGGAAAGGAATGGAAAACAAAAAGGCAAATGTTATAATGCCCTTGTTTCACTCTGTGGTACGGCCACCCCTCGAATACTGTGTGCAATTCTGGCCACCATATCTCAAAAAAGGGTTCATAGTCAAATACGCGCAAGACAACCACGCGCAGACAAACGGGCGTAGACAATTGAGCGCCAAGACAAGTGAGCAGAAGACATCTAAGGGCAAGACAAGTGAGCGCAAGATAACTGCGCTGATAATTGGCTTCCGGTCGCACACCGTATCATATACAAACAATGCCTACTTACACATAAAACTTTAGAATTTAAAACTCCTGCCTTTATCTATAGAGTATTAATACCGTATACTTCCTCTAGATCTCTCAGATCACAGGATCAACATCTCTTAGCTATCCCCTCATTGAAAGTCATTAACACAAGACGTACCACAATCTTCTCTATAACAGCCCCTCAGTCCTGGAATAACCTCCCACTTTACTTAAGACTAGAAAAAAATTTAGGAAAATTTAAAGCTCATCTTAAAAGTTTTTTATTTACAGATGCATTTAATGATTAAGTCTGTTAATGACTAAACCTCTCTGCCTTGTCAATTTAATTCTCTGAATTTATTGTTTACCTTTCCCCTCCTAATGTATTTCCCTTGAATTTTTGAACATAATAACTGTATGTAACTATTAAATTAAATAACTTACCTTATGTTTTATTATTGTCAGTTAAATCCCATTTAAGTTTTAATTTTTCTTTTTTGTTTTTGTTTTTATTGTAAATGATATATTAATTAATTTTTGAACAATTTGTACATCGCCTAGAAATGTGAATAGGCGATAAATCAAGACATTTAATAAACTTGGAAACTTGGACAAATGGGAGTAGACAAATGAGCGCAGAGACTCGTGCTCAGAACAGCCCTCCTTCATTTTGCCTCTTTTTTACATGCTTGAAACAGCGTCCAGAATTTATTTTATAGAGTCCAGAATTTACTTTATTTTAACCTCAAAAAAGACATGTAAAGATTATTATGAAAATTAGCATTAAAACACATTTTGAGAATTCAAAGAACAAAAAGATTCTTCAAGACAAACACAAATAAATGATTACAGGTGCTAAACTTAGAATAATGTAAATAACAGAACTTACTGAATGTTACGCGTGGCCGGCGCTAACTTGTCTTGCGCTCAGTTGCCAACGCTCAGATGTCTTGCGCTCAAATGTCATGCTCGTGCTTTTTACTAGAAATCATAGGCGCTGAATTGTCTTGCGCTCACTTGTCAGCACCCATTTGTCCGCACGCTTATGTCTTCGCGCAGTTATCTTACGCTCTCATGTCTTGCACTCATATGTCTTGCACTCACCTGTCTTGCGCTCACCTGTCTTCGCGCATTTGACCGCGCGCATTTGTCTTGTGCGCATTTGACCTGCCACCCAAAAAAGATATAGCGGAATTAGAAAAGGTATGGAGAAGGGCAAAAAAAATTATAAAAGGGATGGGACAACTTCCCTATGAGGAAAGGCTAAAGCGGCTAGGGCTCTTCAGCTTGGAGAAGAGACGGCTCAGGGGTGAAATGATAGAGTGGAGTGAAAAGGGTAGATGTGAATCGCTTGTTCAGTCTTTCCAAAAAAGCACAGTTACTTACCATAACAAGTGTTATCCAGGGACAGCAGGCAGCTATTCTCACATATGGGTGACGTCATCGACGGAGCCTGGTTGCGGAAGCCTCGCAAGCAGACTTGCTTGTAGAAACTAGAAGTTTCGAATTGACCACACCGCGCGTGCGCGAGTGCCTTCCCGCCCAGCATAGGGTGTGTCTTCTCAGTTCAAATAGCTAGCAGAGAAGGCAACCAGGGGAGGTGGGTGGGTTGTGAGAATAGCTGCCTGCAACAGCAGTGAATTGTGAATGCTGCTGCTGCCCGATGAAGTTCAGGACATCAGGCCATGGGTGACAGAAGGAGGAAAGGGAGCAGAGGGGGAGAGAATTGGGGAGAGTGTGGCTGTACCCAACTAGAGGGAATGAAAGGAGATGCCAGGGCTAGGAGGGAAGAAGAGACGGCAGGGCATGGAGGGAAGGAGGAAGGTATGCCAGATCAAGGAAAAAGGAAGGGGGAAAGGAAGGAGGAGATGTCAGAGCATGGAGGGGGAGGGAGAGATGGAAGAAAAGTAAAGGAGAGAGATGCCGGGAATCAGGGAAGGGATGATGCCAGACCGTGAGGTGGGAAGGAAAGAAAGGAGAAGAGAGAGATGCCAGAGCATAGGGGAGGGGGTGGTGACAGAGAGAGTAAAACGGAGGGAAATTGAGGACTGAGTCGCCGTACCTCAAGAAGGACATGGCAGTACTTGAGAAAGTCCAGAGAAGAGCAACTAAACTAATAAAGGGCATGGAGGACCTCTCGTATACTGACAGACTGAAAAAGCTGGGGCTTTTCTCCCTGGAAAAGCGGAGACTTAGAGGAGACATGATAGAAACCTTCAAGATCATGAAAGGTATAGAAAAAATAGACAGGGACAGATTTTTCAAATTAAGGGGAACCACAAGTACAAGGGGGCACTCAGAGAAATTGAAAGGGGAGAGGTTTAGAACAAACGCCAGGAAGTTCTTCTTCACACAGAGGGTGGTGGATACATGGAATGCGCTACCGGAGGATGTGATAAGCAGGAGCACGCTACAGGGCTTCAAAGAAGCTTTGGATAGGTACTTGGAGGACAAAGGGATAGAAGGGTACAGATAAGAGTAGAGGTAGATTATAGGGACAGGTTTAGTGGTAGGCTATAAAATTAGCCTGATGGGCCGCCGCGGGTGCGGACCGCTGGGCAAGATGGACCTATGGTCTGCCTCAGCGGAGGCAACTCTTATGTTCTTATGTTTATGTTCTTATGACAGAGGCAGAAAATAAATTGAGAAGGAAGACCAGGGAAGAACAGGAGGAAGGGAGCGGAGAGAGAGATGCCAGAGCAGGGGAGAAGGAGAGGAGACAGATACCAGACCAATGGGGGTGAAAGGAGAGATGGAAGGGGGAGGCATACTGTTTCTGGAAGGGGCATAGAAGGAGAGAAGATGCCATATAGGGGCAGAGAGATGGCAGACAGTGGATGGAAGGAAGAGAGTAACAAGAAGATGAGGAAAGCAGAAACCAGAGAAGACAAAGGTAGAACAAAATTTTCTATTTATTTATTGCTTTAGGAGACGTGTCACTGTTTCTGTGGTATAGCGTTGTATGCAGAGTCCAGCTTCTTGCTGGTTCAATTTAACCTTTGTCTATGTATTTCTATTTTATCCCCCCTTTTACAAAACTGTGGAGTGTTTTTTAGCACCAGCCGTGGTGGTAGCAGCTCTGATGCTCAGAATTCTATGAACATCAGAGCTGTTACCACCGTGGCTAAAATCCACACTACAGTTTTGTAAAAGGGGGAGGGGTAAGTTTGTGATGACATTCCATACTAGGTGAAGGTGTTTTCTGTGTTCTGTGTGTTTGAAAGACATGGTTTTTTGTTAGGATTGATTACAGGATTGATCTGTACTAGTCTGGCTTGTTTAGTTTTACAATGGGTGTATTGATGTTGTACTTCTCTCTGCAGTATGTAAGATGCTGCCTTTTCCTAGGTACTCATGTGTGACGTGTGGCTTGTTACTAAAAATCATGTTTTTCATACAGATGGGGAAGGGGGGGGTGCCAAAAAATGATGGGCCCCGGGTGTCACCCAAGCCAGGTACGCCACTGCCGACACATACATTAACCATGTATTCTCCCTGGAAATGCCCAGGCCAACTCTTGTTGTAAACCACCTAGAACTGAAAGGTACTGACGGGATAGAAGACACCAAAGTAGTATAATGTAATGTTATGCTGATGACATTTTCATTCTTTCCAAAGTGTCCTCGGTCTCTCGTGACCTTACACATTTGCAAACTTGTTTGGAATCAGTTAGTATCTGTCTTAAAAAGCATAAATTAGCTTTAAATGTTGAAAAAAGTTTCACTTATTGGATAACAGGGCAAGATTCTTGTCCTTCTCTTTCTCCTATTCTGGATAATGCTATCCCAATTTTCAAAAGTTTCCACTATTAAGGAGTCATATTTTATTTTAAATTATCATTTTCAGAGTAGATATCAATGTTATCAAGAAAATGCTACGTCAATTATGGTCTAATAAACACTATTTTAATGTAGCTGCATTATATACTCTGGTTCACGGAGGAGTACCTGGCAGGGCAGGAACCCGAGGCAGAGCAATCCCCTCCTCCAGGCAGTGGAAAAGTATGTGGATCAGTCACGGGGTTACGGGCTACCCTTAACTATTGAGCTTTTTTTGTAGTGTATTTGTTGGAAGGTACATTTGGACTCAAGATTGTAATGGAAGGGGTTGGTTGGGTCTCTTAGTGTAACCATTTGTATATTTTGTGATTGGATCTGAATGAAACCATTGGTTTTTTTATTGCAAGAAATAAATATTGGAGGAAATCTACCAGGGATATAAAAACCTAAGCTCATTTCAAATCCCAGTCCTTGGCTTTTTCTTCTCTGGCCAAATTGTTTATTGGCTTTTAATATACTACCTTATTTGTGCTGCAAGTCAAAGCATCTTACAACTTAAAACAATAAGAAGGAAAAGAACTCTATAAAAGTAACAGGAAAGTATAGAAGCATACATGTGAGGGGAGGGCTATTCAGCTCATATGCCCTAGCCATCTAAGCCAAGGCAAGAATAGGAACTAAAGATACCAGACTGCCCTCGTCAAGACAATCTGTAAGAAGTCTAAGGGCATTTCCAGTGACTGCAGTTGCTTAAGCTCTGTGCTGTGAAGGGGACCAGTGGGAGCAGAGGATTTGCTGCACCCACTCTTAGAACTAAGAAGTAAGGGAGAAGGTTGGCTTAATGTATGTTTCCAGCAAAGCGATCAGAACCACTTGTCATCTAAATAGGTTCCTGGAACAACTCGTGAAGCTAAGAAAACAAGAATCACTTGCAGCTACAAGCCTCCTGGGAACTGTCACATGTCCTACTTGGACCACACCGCCTAAGGCACAGCACAGAAATCTCAGAACTCCTGAGTCGCCCAAATCATCTAACCACAATCTATATGTGATGATTTTCCTTGGTCTGCTACACTGCTGTGCAGGAGAATTACAAAACGGGTATTCATATATTCTTAGCAGGAATAAAGCATACAGTACATGAGAGATTCAGAGACTTATTAATACTGTGTGGCTCATTGCCTTTACAAAGTAAACTGTCTCTGCTATTCTTACTGTCTCAGGTATTGGCTAAATAAGACTCTTTAGTAAACAATTTGCTTCAGAATACCTCTACTGGAGTACAGGCAGTCCCCAAGTTACAGCCGTCCGACTTAAGTCCGACTCGTACTTAAGAACGTGGTTGCAACTTCATTTCGCTGAGCAGTATTTCCAGGGGCACTTTTCCTGTAGCAGATTCAGGAATGACACATGGCCACATTAAGAACAGTGTGCCTTAGAGGGAACGCTGGACTAGGGACAGTTGCCCTTTTGTCAGCTGGGAGCAGAGGTAAGCAGCAAGAATCTGAAAATCTACAAGTATGGTTACAAACATAACTCGCTCTTAACCCAGGAACTGCCTGTAGTCTGACTCATTGTGTCAAAAGTATGTGTGGATGACTTGCCTTTGACTTCCCAGTCTTTACCAGTCCCAGCCCTGGTCCCAACCAAAGAAATTAGTTATGCAAGTGGTCCCCACACAGTCATCACGCATACGCATGGGACCCAGTTTACATATGCATTAACACATATTCTTTACTGCAAAACCCATTTCCTAATAACTCATGTTAACAGCATTAGTCTGTGCTAATTTTGTAATGCACGTTAGGAAATCTAGTCCTAAATTCTCCGCAGTACTGACATATGTGTTATAATAACACATTTTATTGACTAAGTTGAATTGGGGGGGGGGGGGGTTGGAATCTATAATAAGTGAAGAACATAATATTACAGGCATGATGGATAAAGCCATCTCGTGACTGAGTCCATTTTGGAAACTCATTAGCACTTTCCATCAAGACCCAGAATTTCTTACTTACTTTAAAATAATATTATTTATATTTCTTCCTAGGAAGCGTGTGACAAATGTACCCGCCGGCGTATAAGACGACTGGGCGTATAAGACGACCCCCCAACTTTTACAGTTAAAATATAGAGTTTGTTATATACTCGCCATATAAGACTACCCCTTCTTCCGCACACCTTCTGCACAACAAATAAAACTTAAAAGAACATAAGAATTTATTTCAACAATTTTAATTAATTCACTAAAGCTGAATAGAACAATAAACCCATGGGAGCTGCCATGCTATTTGTTTTCTAAACTGTTAACCAAACTGAAACTGTCAATGATAGAAGGAAGATTACACATAGAGGGAGAGAGCAAGTGCCGGGCAAGTCCCTAGCAAGTTTGCTGGCATGACAGTTTCCCTTTAAAAGCCTTCAAAAGCCTCCTGTTCGCCCCCGCAACTTCCTTAAGGGCTAGACTCCACACACGGCCGCATGTGCGAGAGACGTAGTAAAGAGAAAAGGGATGGGGCCAGAGCGCCGCTGCTTCCCGCTGCGCAGGATGAAGGAGCTGGCACCCTTGTCACACTGATGTCCCGCCATGGCCCCGCTGATGTCCCGGCAGATTTACTAGTACCGTAAGCACCGTAAGGAGGTAAGGAAGGAGATGTTAGGGCATGTAAAGTAAGGGCATGTAAACAGTACCCGGCGTATAAGACGACCCCCGACTTTGGGGAGGATTTTAAGGTACTGAAAAGTCGTCTTTTACGCCGGCAAATACGGTATTTTGAAAGAGCAGATTGCTGAGATCACTGTACAATCTGGTTTGTTTTAAAAATTACTTCCTATGTCTAACTATAGTCAAAAAAACAACTTAAGTTGGCTTATGCTGTAAATACAGTATACACCAGGAGTGGCCTAGTGCTTAGAGCTACAGCCTCAAATCCCACGCTGCTTCTTGTGACCCTGAGCAAGTCACTTAATCCCCCATTGCTCCAGGTATATTACATAGTGTAACCGGGTCTGTGGCCTAAACGAGCCTCCACAGCACCTCACAGTGGTTACACACCCAACAACACCTGCGTGTGACCCGGCCTGGAGTCACCCTGCAGGCATGGACTGACACCAAGAGTAAAAGCAAAAATAAACCACAATTCTTCAGAAAAATAAGTAAATCAAAACTCAGGATTTATTTTCTTTAAGGTGATAAAGTCAGGATTATTAGTAGTCCTACCAACAACAGGTAAGTAGAATGTCTCCAGTTCAAATTCCAACAGCAGAATAATGAACAGACAAAACATAAATTCAAACACACAAAAAAAATATATTTTTCTTTTCTTCACCTCACTGGGCTTTATGCTTTCTTTAGCAATCAATTAAACCTGCTCCTAAGCAGGGCATTCAGTTCCTTACAAACTCTGACAACTCAATAGGGCAAAAGGCACTGGGTACCCTATTGTTAATGCTTCAAAAAGGAAGCCTCTGGCAGCCAAGCATTGCACTGCCAGGAAAAGGAGAGTGCCTCAGGTATGCTTTAATTTTAGTTTATAATAGCTTCAAATTTTCCCTCCCAGATAATAGCAAACCTCTCCCTCAGTTCAGGCACTATCAGCTTCAACCAAAATGCAAAACAGTAAAAAAGAAAGTCCTCCAAGGTTCAGCTTCATTCAAACAGTCTCTCAAACAAAGAAAGCTGAACAAAATGCACTCACTGTTTCTTCAATGGTTAGCAGGTACAGCTGGTGGACAAACCAACTTCCATGGCTTCCTCAGCCAAGCTCATTTCTTCTGGCAGGTTGTTAGTCTCCATTGGAAGTTCCAGCTCAGCTACAGATTCTTCCAGGATATCTCCAGCCTCTTGCACCTCCATGGGTGTAACTGGTTCGCTCTTGCCTGGCCCAAGGAGACTCTCAGGGAGGAAAGGTCCCAACCTTCTCCCTAACCTGCTTCCTTGCTTGTACACAGCTGCTGGTTTTATACTGATTGGGCTACGCCCTAGCCTGGCTGATTCAGCAGTCCTCAAGGCCGCTCTAGAGCTCCTCCTGTGGTGCCCTGGATATTGCTGGTCTAGGGAACTATTGGGAAACTCAGGCTCCCTCTGGTGGTCAGCCTGGGAATCAGCCAGATCCTCACTAGGACAGCTTTTACCTACTCTCTTCCGGGTTTTGCTGGGAGTCTTAGTAGAAACACTAACTGGAACCAGGTCAGGCACGAAGTCTGTCTGGTTACAATAGATTGTGAGCCCACCAGGACAGATAGGGAAAATGCTTCAGGTCCTGATTGTAAACCACTTTAGAAAAGCTGAAATGTAGAAAATTATGAACAAAGATATGAAAATCCTATGAAATTTGTAATAGTTTTGATACAGCTATGTTGTATGACAAGAACAACGTATCATTGTGAAGCAGGGGATCAAGAGTTTGTCACTCATACACTAAGTACTACTTAGTAGATGAATGTTCTAATGGTAATTCTTATTTTGCAGAAAAGTATCTCAGCGTCAGCATGTGCATTCAAGCATTGCTCAGTTATAGATTTCAGCTTTTATTATCTGTAGGGACTGTCCCCTCTCCCTGCTTATTTCTTCTCCTCTGATCTTCTCTTCTCTAAGTTGATTTCCCACTTTCTCCCCTCAAACGTTCAATCCTTTTTCTCCCTCCTGCTCCCAGTTAGTGATCTGATTTTGTTTCTTCCTCCACTCAAGTCTATGATCTGATTCATCCTGTGAACCTCTGACCAGAATTCCAGGTCTTTCCTTGAACTCTGATCTGATTCTCCACCCTGTGCCCTAAATCTTTCATCTGAATTCACCCCTTCCAAGCCTACCCATTAGCTTTATATAAAGCGGGATATAAATAAAAACCATACCCTACTATGGTAGAGAGTTCTGATCCTTTCTTTCCCAGTGAACCTCTGAGCTTAGCCTTTGTTGTGAGAAGAACAGAAGGATCTGTTCCACCAGAAATGAACACAAAATATACTCTAAAACCTTGCTGAAAAGACTAGTGAAAGAGGCTATTCTGAGGTAGTTACAAGGGGCATGGCAAGATGGTGGCGGTGTGAGAATCGCTATGGAGCAGATTGAAAGTTCTGGCGATTGCTGGCGCCTTCCATTGAAATATTTTACCTTGTTTTGAGAGAATGTCGCACTCAGAGATAAGGGCCGCACCTTCGCCGGCTCTTTTTTCAACACCTATCCAGCAAACTGTCGACCACTTTTTTGCGGTTCTGCCAACGGCTACTCAGGATACCGGAGGAAGTGACCCGGCTTTGGGGGAAGGTGTTGGAGAGCCTTTTTCCCTCTCGGGACTTGAAATATTTTTATTCCCTCTGGTTCCATCTATCCCCATGTGTCCAGCCTCTGCCAGGGCTCAGTTGCAGGAGATCTATGATCCCGGAAGGGAATCAATGGGGCCTCCTGGCGAGGGCGATGAGCTTGCAATGGCAGGGCAGCTGAAGAAACCAACAGAGAGAGAGGGAACTAATCCCGCTTCCCTGGAGGCGTCCTTAGAGTAGACATTTGGTTACACCTACAACGGCTGGAGACTGCAAAGGCTAAAACTACTGAGGAGATAACAGACATTAATTCTAAGATTGATAATCTTACGAAAACTGTCGATTCAGTAAAAATGGATTTCTCAAACAAAACAAAACCGATGCAGGATGATATACAGCAGTTGCAACTGTTTAAAATAGCAACAAACAAAGATAATTCCTCTATACATAGAAAACTAGAACAAATTGAAAACTATAACAGGAGATTAAATCTTCGCATCTTGAATTTTCCAATTTCACCTGGAACTCCGCCTATAGATTTTTTTCAAAAGATACTTAACTGAAAATTTGGAAATTTACCCTGATAATATTCCTCCTTTAAATAAGATTTATTATCTGTCGAATAAAAAGATTCCTCAAAGAGAGATGGAGAAAAATAATGGATGAAAGAAACAGATTGATTTTGGTAATGTTACCGCTCTTTTGGAACAAACTTTGAATTCAGATACTGAAAGAGCTATGCTTCTAATATCCTTTGTTTTCGAGCAAGATCTAAACATGATAGCGTAGCTGGTTTTAAGAAAGGTTTGGACATGTTCCTGGAGGAAAAGTCCATAGTCTGTTATTGAGAAAGACACGGGGGAAGCCACTGCTTGCCCTATATTGGTAGCATGGAATATTGCTACACCCTTGGGTTTTGGCCACCATGAGAACGGGCTACTGGGCTTGATGGACCATTGGTCTAACCCAGTAAGGATGTTCTTATGTAGATTATCTTAATTTTTTTAATCTTTTAAATCAGAAGACTTATTTTTTGAAACATGGACTTTACTGCATACAATACTCTCATCCGCAACTGTATATAGAGCAGACTTCTAGAAAACTTAGAATAAGCATAACAGAGCATCAGAGTGCTTTGAACCAATGCAAATGTGAGGCAGTCCATCAATTTGAATTTTGGAGGGAAAGTCAGCTGGTCAGAAATTTGAATTTTATTGTGAAAGTCAATTGGTCTCTTTTTCCATAGAATGGAAAAGTCTCTGGTGGGTTTTAAGATGTTCTCCCCATGGAGCTGGGTTACATGTTCTCTCAGGGTTTCTGCAGCTGGCATTGTGCTTGTAGCAGGTTTCCGGGTCTCGCTGCGTCTTGTCAGGTAGAAACCGAAGTTTCAGCCATCATGCTTTGGCTATCTTCAGGGTAAATTTCTGTCCAACTGACTTTCCTGCCAAAATTCAAATTGGTTGTCTGCACTGTTCCCAATCAGGTCATTGAACCCACTATTTACAAGACAAACTGCAAGTTTCAAGTCGTTTCAAGTTTGTATTAAAATTTGATTGAGTCGCTTATCTAAATTCTAAGCGAGATACAAATTAATATATATAATTAGGAACATAAATTAAAAAAAAAATAAACATATTTAAAAATAAAAAGCAACGCCAATAACCAAATAATTAAAAGAGTTTAAGTAAAACATCAAATGGCGTACCATGAAGAAAGCCACTGCATGGTGGTCTGACCCAGCAGCGGCAATTCTTATGTTCTTATATTAAGTGCCAAATTTCTAGAATACTGACTGTCAGTTACACACATAAATGCAAATTATTGTAAATTAACACAAATAATTGGCAATTATTGGTTGTTAAAACCAATCAGCATCTAATTAAACAATTAAGTTAGGCATGTAACTGACCCTATTCTATACATTGCATGTGCAGTGTAATATACTTTCCCCAATCTTATAGAATTTGGAGGAAGTATATTAAGTTAATTGAATAAAAAGAAATCCATTTCCATTATTACATTCTCTTGCTGTAGGAGACCAGTCAAAGAAAAATGGAAGAACTGTGATTTTCCATTGAAGGAAGTTATGCTCCTCCTGGCCAAAATAAGTTTAAAAAAAGCATTTCATTTGTCCCCCCCAGGGCACCATATCAAGTGGAAGTCCAAGCCATCTTTCTTTAATCCAGACTTTCTTTTGCTAAAACAATCGCACGACTTCACTTCAAGCAGATTGCATTTCATTGATTACAAGAAAAAGGATCCAATTCATCGGGCACCTTATAGACTTCATTTTCTTTTTAATGCCAGCTTCACATTTCAGCCTGAAATTAGTTGTAGTACATTTGCCCCAGGACACATCATCGATTACCCAGAATGCTCATGTTTTGGTTAGAAAACCAGTGTTTTACTAAATCAATATTTATAATAGAAATGCTGACACACGTAGTCTTAACTACTGTGGTGTGACTGAAGCTACCTCAAAACTTTTTTTATGACATTTACATGCTTATCATTGCATACAATGGCTATCACTTTTGATGAAATAATGGAGTTTCTCAAAATCAAGCAGTGTACATTTTCCAGTCCCGGACACGTGATGCAATAACCTCTGTCCTAGGTCAGACCTGGGCATTTTCCAACCAGATCCTAACTCAAAATGCACCAAAATTCAATTTTATTGAAACTGATTGTGCTGTACATTGCTTTGGGTGAATCTCCTCAAAAAGGCGGTTAATAAATGAACACGGAAATGGGGGGGGGCGGGGGGAGAGTGGCTTTACAACCACAAGAAGAGAAAAGGAGGAAAAGAAAGACCGCTGTCACAAGAGGTGGGGAGAAAGGAATATTGTATTATGTTCTGTGGTTATTTGTTTCCCTATTGTATTTTTCCTTTGTTTTGCTTTTCTTTATTAATTGTATTTCAAACCCCTATCTTACCTTATGTAATGAGTATAATGTATTAGTTATCTACCCAATGTTATTATTTAAAGTTTGTACTGTTTTGTCTCTATTTGACTATATTTAATCTGTTCATCGCTTAGAATTTGATTAAGCGATCAATCAAGAAAAATATTAAACTTGAAACTTGAAACTTGAATAGTGGAGCTGCTGCCGTATGAAAGATGAGAGGGCAGAGTGTGTTTTCTGGCACCAGTAAGATGCCTTTTCCTGATGGCAGCCCTGTTTCTTTCCTCCTTTCCGTGTGAAAAATGCTGGTACAGCACGTTTCCTTACACTGTATTAGATCAAACGCTGCTCTTTCCACAGTATATCCCAAATGTAATAGGACAGCACTTTATTACATGTCTTTTGTCATCTAGAAATTATACCCACTAGACACAATGCTTTCCTTTTCCCTAAACAACCCAGAAAATAAAGACGACATTACTGAAAGAAAGTACATAAGGTACTTTGGGTCGCATCCATCCTTGGCATCTCATAAGTGACAATCTTTGTCTGATGATTATGTCCTAAGCCATTGCTCTTAATTGCTTGTCTCTTCCAATAAAATTGTTTCGTTACTAAATTTGCCTTTGATCTGGGACAGTTTGGAGCTTATTTTTGAAGCATGTGAATGTCTCAAAGTGCCTAAATGAAACTTCTAAATCCCAATTTTTCAAAGTCAACAGAGTGATGTCCAAAGAGCAAGGGGACGTACTGTGGTTGTGTTTTGGGTGGCACTAGGGAGGGCCCAAAATCAAGATGTTAACAGTAACATAGTAACATAGTAACATAGTAGATGACGGCAGATAAAGACCCGAATGGTCCATCCAGTCTGCCCAATCTGATTCAATTTAAATTATTATTTTTTTTTTAATTTTTTTTTCTTCTTAGCTATTTCTGGGCGAGAATCCAAAGCTTTACCCGGTACTGTGCTTGGGTTCCAACTGCCGAAATCTCTGTTAAGACTTACTCTAGCCCATCTACACCCTCCCAGCCATTGAAGCCCTCCCCTGCCCATCCTCCTCCAAACGGCCATGCACAGACACAGACCGTACAAGTCTGCCCAGTAACTGGCCTAGTTCAATCTTTAATATTATTTTCTGATTCTAAATCTTCTGTGTTCATCCCACACTTCTTTGAACTCAGTCACAGTTTTACTCTCCACCACCTCTCTCGGGAGCGCATTCCAGGCATCCACCACCCTCTCCGTAAAGTAGAATTTCCTAACATTGCCCCTGAATCTACCACCCCTCAACCTCAAATTATGTCCTCTGGTTTTACCATTTTCCTTTCTCTGGAAAAGATTTTGTTCTACGTTAATACCCTTTAAGTATTTGAACGTCTGAATCATATCTCCCCTGTCTCTCCTTTCCTCTAGGGTATACATATTCAGGGCTTCCAGTCTCTCCTCATACGTCTTCTGGCGCAAGCCTCCTATCATTTTCGTCATCCTCCTCTGGACCGCCTCAAGTCTTCTTACGTCTTTCGCCAGATACGGTCTCCAAAACTGAACACAATACTCCAAGTGGGGCCTCACCAATGACCTGTACAGTGGCATCAACACCTTCTTCCTTCTACTGACTACGCCTCTCTTTATACAGCCCAGAATCCTTCTGGCAGCAGCCAATGCCTTGTCACACTGTTTTTTCGCCTTTAGATCTTCGGACACTATCACCCCAAGGTCCCTCTCCCCGTCCGTGCATATCAGCTTCTCTCCTCCCAGCATATACGGTTCCTTCCTATTATTAATCCCCAAATGCATTACTCTGCATTTCTTTGCATTGAATTTTAGTTGCCAGGCATTAGACCATTCCTCTAACTTTTGCAGATCCTTTTTCATATTTTCCACTCCCTCTTCGGTGTCTACTCTGTTACAAATCTTGGTATCATCTGCAAAAAGGCACACTTTTCCTTCTAACCCTTCAGCAATGTCACTTACATACATATTGAACAGGATTGGCCCCAGCACCGAACCCTGAGGGACTCCACTAGTCACCTTTCCTTCCTTCGAGCGACTTCCATTAACCACCACCCTCTGGCGTCTGTCCGACAGCCAGTTTCTGACCCAGTTCACCACTTTGGGTCCTAACTTCAGCCCTTCAAGTTTGTTCAACAGCCTCTTATGAGGAACTGTATCAAAGGCTTTGCTGAAATCCAAGTAAATTACATCTAGCATATGTCCTCGATCCAGCTCTCTGGTCACCCAATCAAAAAATTCAATCAGGTTCGTTTGGCACGATTTACCTTTTGTAAAGCCATGTTGCCTCGGATCCTGTAACCCATTAGATTCAAGGAAATACACTATCCTTTCTTTCAGCAACACTTCCATTATTTTTCCAACAACTGAAGTGAGGCTCACCGGCCTGTAGTTTCCTGCTTCATCCCTGTGACCACTTTTATGAATAGGGACCACATCCGCTCTCCTCCAATCCCAAGAATCACTCCCGTCTCCAGAGATTTGTTGAACAAGTCTTTAATAGGACTCGCCAGAACCTCTCTGAGCTCCCTTAGTATCCTGGGATGGATCCCATCTGGTCCCATCGCTTTGTCCACCTTCAGTTTTTCAAGTTGCTCATAAACACCCTCCTCCATGAACGGCGCAGAATCTACTCCATTTTCTCGTGTAACTTTGCCAGACAATCTCGATCCTTCTCCAGGATTTTCTTCTGTGAACACAGAACAGAAGTATTTGTTTAGCACATTTGCTTTCTCCTCATCACTCTCCACATATTTGTTCCCAGCATCTTTCAGCCTAGCAATTCCATTTTTTATCTTCCTCCTTTCACTAATATATCTGAAAAAATTTTTATCTCCCTTTTTTACATTTTTAGCCATTTGTTCTTCCGCCTGTGCCTTCGCCAAACGTATCTCTCTCTTGGCTTCTTTCAGTTTCACCCTGTAGTCCTTTCTAACAGTGGTTATTGAACAAGAAGAAAAGGATGTTTTAAGTTAGATCTGTTTCAATCACATCCAGGGTACAAAAAGGTGCTCTGATTGAGCAGCTGATCACTGGAGGGATTAAGGCATAACACCTCTTTAATCCCCCAGTAGTTGCTGTCCCCCATTGAAACTGAAAGGGAATACCAGGTTCTATGACAGCGTCAAGTATTTATGGGCATTCTTAGCAAAACAGGAAGCAAGTCTGAAGAGTAGCCTAGTAGTGAGTAGAGAGCGACATGGTAACCATTACTGCGGTGATATCATGGTTAACACGGTAATTACCATGATAATAGTACAAGTGCTAATCCTAGGACTCCTGGACTAATGTAACATCCTATACCTATTATGCCCAACCAACATGCTAAAACAGTCCAAACACAGCTCTTTGACTGATTTACTCACTGAAAAAAATATGACATTACCACCACTTTCTGAGACTCACACTGGCTCCCAGTACAACCACGCATACAATACAAATTCTACTGCACCCTATTCAAAGCCCTAAATGGAAACAGACCAAGCTATCTGAGCAACTGTCTAATCAGGAAAAACACATCCAGGCCAAGGAGAATTCATGCACACTTTACCCACCCCCCAATCAAAGGTATACAAAGCAAAAAAATATACGACAGACTATTAGCCACCAGAGCAGCGAAACTAGACCGCCACCTCTCCAATCTGCTGACTATGACACCCAACTACAAAACATTCAGGAAAAAAATTAAAACTTTTCTATTCAAGAAATCTGCCAAATGATTTAACTAAACCTGAACGACCCTCCACAGATCCCGATGCATACCACATTTATTAACCATGTAATCTCCCTGAGAATGCCCAGGCCAACTCTTGCTGTAAATTGCCTAGAACAGAAAGATATTGGCGAGATAGAAGACACTAATGTAATGGGAACTGTGTCAAGCAATTACGCAGTATTACCACAGTACCAGTGGACTGTTTCATGGTATTGCAGCGGGAATGGGAACCGATACCTCAATATTCCCATAGTAATGGGGACAAGCTAGCCCTCCCTAGACCTACCTATAAAATCCTGGTGGCCAATTGGCCTCTTTGAGGCAGAAAAGATCCCCCCGTCTTTCCTGCCCTCTGCTGCAGCTTGACTCACCACTAAGACATTTTCAAAATGGCTGCTGAGATTTCATGCAGCAGCACTGTGAGGTATAAAGACTCGGCAGCCATTTTGAAAATTTCTTAGTAAATATGTCATCAGGGCATGCAAGGGAGATAAAATTCCTTGATGAAATCAAGGACTGCTTTATGGAGCATCTGGTTCAGGAACTGACAAGAGGTGAAGCAATTCTAGATCTAGTTGTTAATAGAGCACATGAATTGGTGAGGGAGGTAATGGTGCAGATGAATCCTTTATATATGTTTAAAAACTCCAAATTGAGAGAAAAAATAAATAAATAAAAGATGTGGTTAAACCAAGGAATGTGTATGAGAAGATACTGTGGTCATGCGAATAATTGCACTTATATTGGTTGTATAATCTCAGGTTTAATTGTTTCTCTGACACTTTGCATGTTATTTACTATTTTTTATACATTTTTATTAATTTTTCCCTCCTTTACAAAGTCGTGCTAGCGTTTTTATCACCGGCTGCCATAGTAACAGCTCGGACGTTCATAGGAATTCTGTGAGCGTTGGAGCTGTTACGGCTGTGGTGGCTGGCGCTAAAAACGCTAGTGTGGCTTTGTAAAGGAGAAGGGTTTATCTTTGTTTTATTGTACTGCTGATATTTAACATTATTAATATTTGTTTTTTAGATGTTATTTGCATTCCCGAGGCAGACTTAGATGCAGAAACACGGACTGTGTTGGGTCCATGACACAGACTGAATATACACTAGAGACTGTTGTATTTCAATAAAGATGTATTTATTTATTTTACTTTATCCCTGGTTAATGAGTACAGTTCCATCTTCACTCGTTCAATTTCCATTGCTTCCTTGCGGAGTTTATTTCCTTGTTTTTTGCCAGCATATATATGTCCATTCCTGCAGGGATTTTAGAAAACCTCTATATTTTCTAAAATACTAGTGGAATCTTGACACATCCCACCCTGAATGTCTACATTCATTTTTCTGTGTTTTGTCTAAAATGGGAATTATAGCATACATGGATTTTGAAAGAGAGTTTGGCAAAGTCCCTCAAGAGAAATTCGCTCAACTAGGAAACATCATGATGATTGAACTACCTCGGTCAGATCTTCTTCTCATTACAGGCACTATAAACATTTTGGATCAACATAAAGAATTTACAGCAAGAATAATGAAAGGCAAAATATAAAATTCTCAGAGGAAATCTCTACTAACAAAATAACAACCTTATTGGATAATTTTTCTTTACTGTCTGCAGAAGATGAAGCCTCCAGAGGGAATATTTCATTAAAAAACAGTTCTGGAGGAGATGGCTCTTGATAGTGCTGGCAATTCATTCTAAGAAAAACATCCTTTGTATAATTCTAATCTAGCAACGATGAATCATCGATTAAATCACAATGAAAAGCAATGGAGAAAGCATAAAACTTCAGAAAAATTATTAATCTATCAAAATTCTGTCAAAACTCAATTCCATGGTGTCTAAATGTAGAACAAAATTATTTCTCTAAACTTACACATACTTTAAAATAATTCAGCTAAACTTTATAGTAGAGAATGACACGGTGACAAAATTCATCACCGTTCCCGTCCCCCGCGGATAACCGCGGGAAACCATCTTCATGTCATTCTTTAAAGAGAGAGGGAAGAATCAGAGTATGAATGGCCACAGCCACTGACCCTCAACCTTTGCTTTGAAGAATGCTGGTGTAGAAGGACTGAGGTTGAAACAGACACTACAGAATGACAGTCTCTGGTATCCAGAGCAGATATTGTGATGTCATAATGCCTCAATCCACCAGTGCCTAAGAGCCAATCACATCAGTGATGTCACAATGGCTTCATTATCCTTGGCTCCCATAAGAATCAGAGTATGAAGGGCCACAACCACTGACCCTCAAGCTTTGCTTTGAAGAATGCTGGTGTAGAAGGACCGAGGTTGAAACAGACACTACAGAATGACAGTCTCTGGTATCCAGAGCAGATATTGTGATGTCATAATGCCTCATTCCACCAGTGCCTAAGAGCCAATCACATCAGTGATGTCACAATGGCTTCATTATCCTTGGCTCCCATAAGAATCAGAGTATGAATGGCCACAACCACTGACCCTCAAGCTTTGCTTTGAAGAATGCTGGTGTAGAAGGACCGAGGTTGAAACAGACACTACAGAATGACAGTCTCTGGTATCCAGAGCAGATATTGTGATGTCATAATGCCTCATTCCACCAGTGCCTAAGAGCCAATCACATCAGTGATGTCACAATGGCTTCATTATCCTTGGCTCACATAAGAATCAGAGTATGAATGGCCACAGCCACTGACCCTCAAGCTTTGCTTTGAAGAATGCTGGTGTCGAAGGACTGAGATTGAGAATGACAGTCTCTGGTATCCAGAGCAGATATTGTGATGTCATAATGCCTCATTCCACCAGTGCCTAAGAGCCAATCACATCAGTGATGTCACAATGACTTCATTATCCTTGACTCACATAAGAATCAGAGTATGAATGGCCACAGCCACTGACCCTCAAGCTTTGCTTTGAAGAATGCTGGTGTCGAAGGACTGAGATTGAGAATGACAGTCTCTGGTATCCAGAGCAGATATTGTGATGTCATAATGCCTCATTCCACCAGTGCCTAAGAGCCAATCACATCAGTGATGTCACAATGACTTCATTATCCTTGACTCACATAAGAATCAGAGTATGAATGGCCACAACCACTGACCCGCAAGCTTTGCTTTGAAGAATGCTGGTGTAGAAGGACTGAGGCTGAAATAGACACTAGAAAATGACATGGGATTATTTTCCGCGGTTATCCGCGGGGACGGGGAACGGTGATGAATTTTGTCACCGTGTCATTCTCTACTTTATAGCATCTATAGAGCCCTTTTACTAAGCTTTAATATGCGCTTTTAACTCCTAACTCTTAGCTATGTCTGTTTTATCATTCCCTCTGTGAGAAATTCCCTAACTCTATTTGTCCCTTTTGTGTGTTTTGCACATCTAGGTGTACAAAAAACGAGATTGTTGAGGAATAGTAGCTGGAAAGCAATTACCACAAAATGCCTAAGCAACAAAAATCAGAATCTGCAAGTCCTGATGTTGGAGGCAGACTTGGATATTATTGCTATCACAGAGACATGGTTCAATATACTGGGCTATAATCTTTTTAGGAAGGATAGAGATGGTCGAAAAGGTGGAGGAGTAGCTCTCTACGTAAAGACAGATATCCAAGCGACTGAACTGCAGGAGCCCGGAGAAAGGAAGAAGCAGCATGGATTGTTTTGAAAAGAGAAGAAGGAACTTCTATCCACTTGGGTGCTGTTTACAGACCTCCGACTCAATCGCAGCAAAATGACAAAGATCTAATTATGTATATACAAAAATTGGGAAAGAAAGGGGAGAGCTATTGCTGGGTGATTTCAACCTGCCGGATGCGGACTGGAAAGTTCCAGATGCGGAATCGGAAAGAAGAAGGGGGATCATGGATGCCTTTCAAGAGGCTCAGAGAAATGGTGACCGAACCCATGAGGTAAAAAGCGATACTGTATCTGGTGTTCACAAATGGAGAAAGCGTCTCTAATGTCCGAGTGGGGGGCCCACCTGGGAAGTAGCAATCATCATATGGTATGGTTTGATACAGCAGCCAAAGTGGAGGATGGCCACATAAATTTCAAAGTCCTGGATTTCAAATGTATGGACTTTAGTAGCATGGGAGAGTACCTGAAGAAAGAGCTGATTAGATGGGAAGACATAAGAGAAGTGGAAAAACAGTAGTCCAAGTTGAAAGGTGCAATAAAAAGAGCTACTGACCTTTATGTGAAGAAAATAAATAAAAAGAAAAGAAAAAGGAAACCGATTTGGTTCTCCAAACTAGTGGTGGAAAAAATAAAGGTAAAAGAATTGGCATTCGTGAAATATAAAAAAACTCAAGAAGAGGAGTACAGAAAGCAATATTGGATGAAACTGAAAGAAGTCAAAAGAGAGATACATCTGGAGCAAGCAGAAGAGCAAATGAGAGATAAAAATTTTTCAAGTATATTAGTGAAAGGAGAAAATAAAAAAAATGGAATTACGAGACTGAAAGAAGGTATGAACCGCTATGTGGAGAGTGATGAGGACAAAGCAAACGTGCTAAGCTATGTCCATGCACAGCTATCGGATTTCCTTGATATGATAGATGGCTTCCACAACAGCCTGACATAGCACTAAATTGTTCCTTCTTGAACTCACCTCCAAGGCGAAACTCTATCTGAGCAAGGGCCAGCAAACAGTTCTACTGCAATTTGACGTGTTCGCTGCTTTTAATGCTGTTGACCACTCTCTACTGCTCCTACACTTGGATGAGCTTGGGGTAGATGGGCAAGTGAAAAAATGGTTCAACGAATTCCTGACCAAGAGAACTTATAAAGTTAGGAAAGGCCAACGGAAATCTTAACCGTAGAAAGCAGCACGTGGTGTCCCTCAGGGCTCTCCCCTCTCACATCACTAAGAACATAAGAACATAAGCAGTGCCTCCGCCGGGTCAGACCATAGGTCCATCCTGCCCAGCAGTCCGCTCCCGCGGCGGCCCAAACAGGTCACGACCTGTCTGAATCACCAGAAGGGGCCCCCTTGCCACCTAGGTTTCCCATTGAGTCCTATCTTCCCATCGAAGTCCTAACCCTCCGGTCTTGCACATGCACGACCTGGTTGGGTTTCTATACTTATTACCTGGTTAGCTTTCTATACCTGTGTTACATCCCAGCACCTCTCTCAGTATCCCACGATCCCTTTATCCCTCAGGAATCCGTCCAATCCCTGTTTGAATCCTTGTACCGTACTCTGCCTGATCACTTCCTCCGGTAGCGCATTCCAAGTGTCCACGACCCTTTGTGTGAAAAAAAACTTCCTTGCATTTGTTTTGAACCTATCTCCCTTCAGTTTCTCCGAATGCCCCCTCGTACCTGTTGTCCCCTTCAGCCTGAAGAATCTGTCCCTATCCACCCTCTCTAGGCCCCTCATGAGCTTGAAGGTCTCTATCATATCTCCCCTGAGCCTCCTTTTTTCCAGAGAGAAGAGCCCCAGCCTATCCAACCTCTCGGCATATGGGCAGTGTTCCAGCCCTCTTACCAGTTTCGTTGCTCTCCTTTGGACTCTCTCAAGTACCGCCATGTCCTTCTTGAGGTACGGCGACCAATATTGAACGCAGTATTCCAGATGCGGACGCACCATCGCTCGATACAATGGCATGATGACTTCCCGCGTCCTGGTTGTGATGCCCCTCTTTATGATGCCCAGCATCCTGTTGGCTTTTTTCGAGGCTGCTGCGCACTGTGCAGATGGCTTCAGTGATGCATCCACCAGCACACCCAAGTCTCTCTCAAGACTGCTGTCTCCCAACAATGCCCCCCCCCAATTTGTAGTTGAACAGCGGGTTCTTTTTCCCTATATGCATTTCCACGTTAAAGCGCATTTGCCATTTGTTTGCCCAGTCTTCCAGCTTGTCCAGGTCCCTTTGCAGGTCCTCACACTCCTCCCTGGACCTAACTCTGCCGCACAGTTTGGTATCGTCTGCAAATTTTATAACCTCGCACTTTGCCTCCTTTTCCAGGTCATTGATAAATATGTTGAAGAGTAACAGCCCCAGCACCGATCCCTTGGAACACCGCTCGTGACTCCCCGCCAGTCAGAATATTGTCCCTTTACTCCGACCCTCTGCAGTCTACCCGACAACCAGTGCTCGATCCATCTGTGCACATCCCCTCCCACCCCATGGTTCCACAGCTTCCTAAGCAGCCTTTCATGTGGCACCTTGTCGAAAGCCTTTTGAAAATCGAGGTAAATGATGTCTATAGGTTCCCCATTGTCCACCCGACTGCTTATTCCCTCAAAGAAGTACAGAAGGTTCGTTAAGCATGACCTTCCCTTACAGAATCCATGCTGGCTTGTTCCCAGTAGGCCATTTCTCTCGATGTGCTCGCAAATACCGCCCTTGATCATAGCTTCCACCATCTTCCCTATAATTGAAGTCAGGCTCACCGGCCTGTAGTTCCCGGGGTCACCCCTTGATCCCTTCTTGAAGATAGGTGTGACATTCGCCAATTTCCAGTCCTCTGGTACCTCTCCAGTTTTCAAGGATAGGTTGCAAACATGTTGGATTGTGCCTGCTATTTCTTGTCTTAGTTCCTTCAGAACCCTTGGGTGGATCCTGTCTGGGCCCGGCGATTTGCCGCATTTTAACCTGTCTATCTGTTTGAGGACATCCTCCTTACTTACCTCTATGTGTTCCAATTTTTCAGCCTGTTCCCCACTCATGAGCTCCTCTGAGTCTGGTATATTAGATGTATCTTCTCTCGTGAAAACCGACGAGAAGAACGTGTTCAACCTCTCAGCTACCTCTTTATCCTCCTTAATCACTCCCTTCCTATCCCCATCGTCCAACGGCCCCACCTCCTCTCTCGCTGGTCGCTTCCCCTTTACGTAACTGAAGAATGCCTTGAAGTTTTTCGCCTCCCTGGCCAGCCCCTCTTCGTATTTCCCTTTTGCTTTTCTAACCTCTCGGTGGCATTCCTTTTGGCATTTCCTGTGCTCCTGGTGATTTTCCTCCGTTGGGTCCTTTTTCCATCTCCGGAAGGATACTTTTTTGTCATTTATTGCCCTCTTTACTTCTGTTGAGATCCAAACCAGGTCCTTTGACCGCTTGTTCTTGCCGCCTTTCCTGAAACTGGGGACGTACATTCTTTGTGCTTCCTGCAGGGTGTCCCTGAATAGGGTCCAGGCGCTTCCTACAGTCTCCATCCTAAGGATGTTTCTGAGCTTCCTCCCCACCATTTCCCTCATAGCAACATAGTTCCCTTTCCTGAAGTTGAGCGCAGTTGTTGCGGTCCTCCTTACTGTGGGTGTCCCCCTTTCTAATGTGAATCTGATCGCATTGTGGTCACTGTTGCCTAGTGGTCCTCCCACTTCTACCCCTCTTGCAGGCCCCCTAATCCGTTTAGGATGAGGTCAAGAGTAGCACTCCCTCGCGTCGGTTCCCTGACTAGTTGCTCCATGAAGCAGTCCCTCACAGCTTCTACAAATCCTGTTTCCCTAGTGCAGTTGGAGTGACCCGTACTCCAGTCAATCTCCGGGTAGTTGAAGTCCCCCATCACTGTTACACTTCCAGTCCTGCATTCTTGTTTCAGTTCAGCTTCCAAGTCGTGTCCGACTCCTTCCGGCGTACCAGGTGGGCGATAGTACAGCCCCAGTTTTATGCCTGCACCCTTGTTTCCCGGCAATTTGACCCATAGCGATTCCAGCCCCTCTGCCTTCTTTGCCATATCCATCCCGACCAAGTAGATAGAGTCCTTTATATATAGTGCTATGCCTCCCCCCTTCTTGTGGGTCCTGTCACTCCTGTAGAGCTTGTACCCCGGCAGCGCCACATCCCATTGATTCTCCTCTGTCCACCATGTTTCTGTAATTCCAATTATATCCAGGTCCTCCCCCTTGGCCACGACCTCTAGTTCACCCATCTTGGCCATGAGGCTTCTTGCATTTGCGTATAAGCACCGCAGGTCCCGTAGTTTTTCCTCCACCTCTGTATTTACCTGGGCCGCCTTCCCTTGAATTTCGGGCAGTTCTCCTGTTCCCTGTGCTTCTGCTTTGCCCTCAGCCTTTACCCTCGTAGCTTTCGGTTTCCCCACATTCCCGCCACCCCACTTCCCCGCTTTTCCTCTGGGTTTTCTAGCCCTACTGGCCCCCTCCTGGGCTATCATCCCTTGAGCCTCCGTTTGATCCCCCTCGCCTTGTGGCACCCCTATATTGCCCTCAACTTTCGCCCTCGTGCCACCCAGTCCCCTTGTGTCTCCATGCCCCTTAGTCTCCTCCCAGCAAGCTCCCTTTACCTGATGTTTCCCTCGCTGTCTGATCATAAGATCCACCGGTCTCTCTACTTCCTCCTTGCAGTCAGCCCATTCAGCATCTGTTCTGGATACTGTTGTCCGAAGCGTCAACATCAGATCAGCTGTCGGCTTTCCCCCTCTCCTCAGTTTAAAGCCCTCTCGATCTCCTTCCTCACATTGGCTGCCAGTAGTCTAGTTCCCACTGTGCTCAGGTGCAGGCCGTCCCACCGGTAGAGCTTACTCTTTCCCCAGAAGGACGTCCAGTTCCTCACAAAGTGGAAGCCCTCCTCCTGGCACCATCTCCTCAACCATGCATTCACAGCCTGGAGGTCCGCCTGCCTCTTTGCATCTGCTCTCGGTACAGGCAGGATCTCTGAGAATGCTATCCTCCGGGTAACTCCGCTTCAGCTTTCGTCCCAGGACCCTGAACTGGTCAGTCAGTGTGGCCATGCTGAAGTTCCTCCGGCTCACATCATCCTCCAGCTCACATCACACTATTCAACATATGAGTGGCCTTGGCAGGATAAACCTTGGTCCCCATGTTCATACCTACTCTTATGCAGATGACATCTACCACCTATGTGTAGCAAAATATACCTTCTTAGACATGATTCAATACATTTCCACACTAATAGAGGACCTGAGCACATAGTCTCACCAGTGCTTCCTCAAACTAAATAGACAGAAGACAAAGGTACTAAGGTTTGGCAACCAAAACACTTCAGCATACCGAGAGTTCACCCTTGCCTCAGGATATAAGATAACTATAAGCAGACCATCTAAAGTCCTTGGAGTCAACCTTGACTCAGACCTAATCATGAAACCAGGTCAGCTTACTGGTCAAGAAGTTCTTCAGTCTAAGACAGCTTAGAACCATTAGATCAGCTTTGAGCCCGACAAACTTCAGAAAGGTGGCCCAAGCGATCCTCCTCCCCTATCTTGACTACTGTAATTCCCTCTACTGCTGTATTGCTGAGAAAGACCTTAAGAGACTACAATTGCTCCAAAATACAACGACGAGGCCTAACTTACGCAAGACCAAATATGAGAGGGTTACACCTCTCCTTAAGGAACTACACTGGTTTCCAGTCAGAAGCAGGGTCCATTTCAAGGTTGCATGCATGGTACATAAGTCCATATATGGTGAAAACTTAGCTGGACTCACATCTGCCATCCAAATCACACAATCCTTTCACAACGCAAGGTCAATCCAACTATGAAAACTACCGCCCCCTCCCCTCTGCATGCCATGTTTGAAGGAAGGCTCTCTTTGAGACCACCTAACATGAGGATGTTACTGACCAGACTTTATGATAGATATCCTGCAAATAAGATGGTTGGATAGGCTGGAGTGAGCTTGAACGGCAACTTCAGCATTTGGAACCTAGGACAATACCAGGTGGACTTTACAGTCTATGAACCAGAAATGCCAAAGAAGAAACAAGTTAATTTAATCATGTACTTTTAATGGGTATAACTAATGGGCAGACTGGATGGACTGTTCAGATCTTTATCTGCCATCGTTTACTATCCCCCTCTTCTACTAAATCAAGCTAGTGGTTTTAGCGTGGGGAGCCACACTGAATGGCCCTCACTGCTCCTGACGCTCACTGAGTTCCTATGAGCGTCGGAAGCAGTACGGGCCATTCAGCGTGGCTCCTCGCACTAAAACCGCTAGAGCAGTTTAGTAGAAGAGGGAGTATGCCTCAGGTAGGTTTTTTTCTAAAAACATGCATCCCAATTGGCTGCCAGTGGTAGGATGCTTACCGCTGCCTACAATCAAGATGCCCCTTTACAGAATCAGCCCTTAAGTGCTCCCGCACTTGCATTAGTGCACATCCATTAAAAAAAAACCCAAACATACGAGGGTCATTTCATAAATAATGCACACTATTTTTTTTTTAAATTTACATGTTTATTTTTTTTATCCAAGTATTTCTTTACAATCTTTCAATATAGTCTCCCTGCTTCGCAATGCCCGAGTCCCAACGTCCGGGAAGCTTCATTATTCCATCCAAGACACCGTTTTTGTTCAGTTGCTGAATGGCTCGGGTATCGGTGGAAGAAAGCTCTTCCACAGATGCAAAACAATGTCCACGCATAGGTTTTTTTCAACTTTGGAAAAAGATTAAAGTCTGGTGGACTCATGTCTGGACTGTAGGGAGTATGAGGTAACACCTCCCAGCTGTATTTGCGTAGTTTTTCAATGACGAGTGGAGAGCTCCATCTTCTCCACGACCAAAAAAATTTCGATGAGTTCAATCAAAAGACAAACAAATGATAATTTTTGCTTATGATCATGAAGGCATCGTCATCACAGACAAAGTTCCAAGTGGAAGAAGTGTCACAGCAGTATATTATCGTGATTTTTTGCAAAAAATGCGCAGAAAAATGCACAAAACCTGACCTCAGTTGCTCTTGGCTGGGCCACTCATTCTTCACGACAATGCTCGCCTGTCATTGAAAAACTACGCAAATACGGCTGGGAGGTGTTACCTCATGCTCCCTACAGTCCAGACATGAGTCCACCAGACTTCGACTTTTTTCCAAAGTTGAAACAACTTATGCGTGGACATCATTTTGCATCTCTGGAAGAGCTTTCTTCCATCGGTACCCAAGCCATTTAGCAACTGAACAAAAACGGTGTCTTGGATGGAATAATGAAGCTTCCCAGACGTTGGGACTCGGGCATTGCAAAGCAGGGAGACCATATTGAAAGATTGTAAAGAAATACTTGAAAAAAAATAAAACATGTAAATTAAAAAATAAATAAATAAAAAATAGTGTGCATTATTTATGAAATGACCCTCGTAACATTAGCACAGGGCCAAAAATTCAACAGATAGAAAAATGCTTATTTCACTGCCATGCTAGAAATGAGCTAGTGAAGAAAAGTATATTTTATGTAGATCAGTAAAACAATCTCCTACTTCAGTGCTTTTTGAATTGTATTTTTGAAAGAGCTGATTCTGAAAGATGTACGAAGGTATGGATATTTTTCAAGGGCTGGAGTGCTGGCTCCTGGCTCCCAGGGTCTTAGAGATTTCTTCCTTCTTTGTTCGTGTTTTAGGATTCTTTTTTTCAGTCCATCCGATGACCTCTCAGGTATGAAAGTCCTTACTGTTTGCAGGTAATTCCCCTCATTATGAAGCAAACACCCCACCCACATCATCAGTCTTTATTTTAAGAAGGCAATTTTCCAATTATTTTACTTGGGTAAGTAAGCAGCTAGCAAGTAAAATGAGCACTGGAAACTAGAAATCCCCCATCTGCCAGTAAAGAGACATGTGCTTTGAACAAAGCAGGTGCTTCGACCTGTGCTGAAAAAGTGAGGGTTGGCTATTTTCAAAACCCCATATATGTTTTCAGGTACAGCATGGAAAAAGTGTTTGCAGACCCCATGCTGGGCTTTAAAATTGCTTTTTTGAAAGTAACACCCTTTAAAACACCAGTATTCCTTCTTTATAATGATTGAACACTACAAACATCTCTCTTAGCGGTGTAGAGGATTGAAAGCAGCTTATGACATTCAGAATGTTGTTACAGAGCAAGAATCTCTCTGCTCATAAGATGGATGAACTTCTTGTTTTGTGTTTATAAAGTGCATTACTTACAATGTAATGCTTTTCCCATCTCTATCAGTCTGCCATACTTCAGTTGAAAAAGCAGCATGCATTTTGTGCAATAAAAGTATATATATTGTAAGCTATCACGTAACCCAGAGCAAGCAATAACAGCCCAAAATAGATTAGAAGCAAACAAAAGAAAACCCATTAAAGTCTCCATATGGCCAAAGAGCCACTTGGTGGAAATGAAAAACTATGGCCTGCTTACGTGGTATATTTCATCCAGATTATATCTGCTCAGCTCATAACTTAAGCATCAGTTCTACCCCTATAAGACTGATTGCCAATTTTTTTCCCCCCGAGACATTGAATAGGAGGAAGGTTTTAGTAAATCAGATCCTTAGTTACTGCAAAGTGATATACAGGGGCATTTTCGATAGAACATCTAGGTTTGAGTTTGGACATTTTGGGAAAGACGTCAAGAAATTCAGTAGAGAAAATGTTATCTAGTCTGCTGCTGCCCTACCAGACTAGGAGAAATATAGGGGTCAAAATAACCATTGGGACCAGAAACATTGGGAAATCTCCACTTCAGTCCAAACCCATATCATACCATAGATCTACATTCCTACCTCATGAGCATATAAAGTGTAGTTACTTACCTGTAACGTAGGTTCTCCGTGGACAGCAGGATAGTCAGCCACACAACCCCATATGTGGCTGACTTATCCTGCTTGTCCTAGGAGAAACACAGACCCAGAGTTACAACAATTTCATTAGTGTTCAGCTCAGCCAGAGGAGAGGATCCTCCTAGAGATTGAAGCACCCAGGCCATGAGAAAACACCTCAATGACTCCAAATTCTAGTCTGATGCCTTCAAAATTCAGCAATTCTTCATCATCCCACAACTACCACAGATAACCTAGGCCCCCCTTCCCACTAAGCCCTCAACATGGGAAAAAAAAGGAACCATTAGCTAAACCAGAATTTCTTCTAGCTGGGGGCCAAAGGAGATCACTCAGCCTAAGTTAAAGGACCATTTTTAGAATTTCTACCTAGGTGACTGGCATAAATTCTTGTACCTAACTAGGAGGAAGTTAGGTGCATAAAAAATAATATTCTATAACCCACACCTGTAACTGCCTGAAACACCTCAACCTGTCCATATCCCTCCAAGGTAAATGCTCCCTTTGCACACACATATAAGATAGCGACTACGGGCAGTTAGCACCAATTAAAGCAACAATAACTTGCTGTTAACTCCAATTAACAGCCATTACTGAATGAAGTCACGCACGGGACTGACTTTATTCCATATATGCCAACAAGGAATTTCCGTTCCTCTTCTCACCATGCTAACTGCGATTCATGTTTCTCAGTGATGGCCTCAAGCCTTTGGAACTCGTTACCGTTTTATCTGAGATCGGAAAAATCTCATCTGAAAGCTTACTATTTTAGAAAGGCTTTTGACTGTGAATAAACCAAACCAATTGTTACCCTTTTAACCCTCTGGTTTTCTTTTCCTTTCCCTCACAAATATTGTAACTTATCCCTTTTTTCTAGTTTGTCTATAGTACCGGTATTGGTCTTTCCCCCCTGTCTGTTTTAGTTCTTATTTTACAGAATACTTATTTTACACCCACTGATTTAAATTTTGTTAACCGCCTTGATTGTTAATAAAATGCGGTATATCAAATTAACTGTAACTGTACTACTTGTATGAGCAAATTTGCACTCTAGTCAGAAATTTGAGCATACAATTTTATAGAATTAGGATATATGCCAGGTCGAAGGAAGTTATCCTGCCACTGTATCGTGCAATGGTGCGGCCGCATCTGGAATACTGTGTCCAGTACTGGTCGCCGTACCTCAAGAAGGACATGGCAGTACTTGAGGGAGTCCAGAGAAGAGCAACTAAGCTGATAAAGGGTATGGAAAATCTCTCATATACTGACAGATTGAAACAGTTAGGACTGTTCTCCCTGGAGAAGCGGAGTCTTAGGGGAGACATGATAGAAACCTTCAAGATCCTGAAAGGCATAGAGAAAGTAGACAGGGACAGATTTTTCAAACTAAGGGGAACCACAAGTACATGGGGGCACTCGGAGAAATTGAAAGGGGACAGGTTTAGAACAAACGCTAGGAAGTTCTTTTTCACCCAGAGGGTGGTGGATACATGGAATGTGCTTCCAGAGGCTGTGGTAGACAGGAGCTTTGTACAGGGCTTCAAAGAAGGTTTGGATAGGTTCCTAGAGGACAAAGGGATTGAGGGGTATAGATAGGTGTAGAGATGGGTTGTAGGGATAGGAGTAGAGGTAAGTTACAGGAATAGGAGTAGAGATCGCTTATAGAGCTAGTCAGGGACCACTGCTCAGGCAATGGGCCTGATGGGCCACCGCAGGAGCAGACCACTGGGCGAGATGGACCTCTGGTCTGCCTCAGCGAAGGCAACTTCTTATGTTCATTATTCTAGCCATTTGAATGAGTATTTTGAGTGTAAATGTTAGCGTCTTTATAGAATTTCCTACCTCAAAGGTTAAACACAAAAGTTTGAACCAGGGCCTTAGCAGTTACTGGAAGCTATAAGAATATGAGTGTTCCATAGTGGAACAGACTGAAGGTCCATTAAGCCCAGTATCCTGTTTCTAACAGTGGCCAGTTCAGCTTACAAGTACCTAGCAAGATCCCAAAACAGATTTTATGCTGCTTATCCTAGGAATAAGCAGTGGATTTCTCCAAGTCCATCTTAATAATGGCTTATGGACTTTTGATTTATAAAATTATCCAAGCCTTTTTTTAAAACCCTGCTAAGCTAACTTTTTTCACCGCCCTCTCTGGCAACAAATTCAGAGTTTAATTATAACAGTTTTATAGACCTCTATCATCAAGCTGAAGAGCCCTAGCGGCTTTAGCCTTTCTCACAGAGAAGTCATCTCAACCCATTTATTATTTTCATTGCTCTTCTCTGAACCTTTTCTAATTCCATTATGGGGCTCATTTTCAAGAAAGAGAAATGTCCAAAATGTGGAATAAAGTGGCAGGTGGATGTTTTTCTTGCTAAACCCTTCCAATTTGCTATTTTTGAAACCTAGATGGATTTCTACGGTAATAGTCCCGCAATGCGTCTGTTAGAGGCTTGATCTGGGCAGTACTAGGGCAAGCTTATGATTTTGATGGTTTTCTCTCATAAACGAACATTTCAGAAAACATCCAGGGCACAATTTGCGCGTTTGGAGCTAGACCTGTTTTAATAACAAGTAAGTGCCAAAAAGGTGCCCAACTAATCAGATGACTACTGGAGGGATGAAGGCATGACTGTGTCACTGACCCCCCTCCTACCCCCCCCAAAGGTGTAAATGAAACAGTACATACCTGTCTGTATGATAGCTTCAGATATTATGGACAGTAGAGTAGCACGCAGGTTTCTGGAGCAGCCTGGTGGGTGGTGTAGTATTTAGAAGGAATCTTAATACCTGTTCCCCTTCCTATTGTTTTTCTCCCTTACATGTTCTCTTTTTCTTTATATATTGTAGCTCCAGCCCTCCTTTCCCGCTTGTCTCTGTTCGTTAATTTTTTGTTAGTTTATTAGTTCTTAAAAGCTAGTATCTGCCCTATTGTTGCGTGTTTTTTAAACTGTATTTTAGTCAGTAGATGGTTTTAACATTTTTGTACTCCGCCTAGAAGGTTTGATTAGGCGGTATAAGAAATTTTAAATAAACTTGAACCATAGAGATGGGGACTCGGGCCCACACTCCACTTTAACCACTCCACTTACTTACAGTGGAATTTGTGAGCCTTCTAAATCTCATCCTAATCCCACTGTACCCACATATAGGTGCCACCTGCAGGCATAAGGGCAATTGGTGTGGTATACAATTGGGTACAATGGGTTTTGGAGCCTCTAGTGAAATGTGTATCTGGGACTTTTATATGATTTCCCAAAGTGTCCCACTGCTCTGCTGGGATGTTTGTGTGACCAGACTACTAAGAATTCTGGCCCCCTCCTGCGTCCCAATGACTTGTTTTGTGCGTTTTTATTTTGGATGGGTTTTTGTGGGTTTTTTTTCAAAAATGGTTCAAAAAGATAGTTCAATAAAACAAGATAAGATGTTTTGCAGTTTTGAAAATGGGCATGCTCTGCAAAATGGTTAAACTCGTATTTAAATTATGAAAGAACCCAAATGAGGAAAAGTACAAAGTACACTCACTAAAAAAATTCTCCCTTCAACCCAATTCTCAGTGGGACAGCAGGGGGTGGAAACCACTATGGAAGCACTTCTAAGCAATCACAAAATAATGAAATCATTTATGTGTGCAGGGAAAGTCCTCAGTCTTCACAGCTTGCCGCGGGAACAAAAAGTCCCTCTTCGCAAAGCTGCTACACTAGAATTATTACCTCTGAAACATCCCAGGACCTTTCCTGTAGTGCGAAAATATAAGTGCAATCAGTGACCAAAAGAAGGGGCTTAATTATAAACTTCACACCGCTGCTGTCCCACCGTAGAAGGGTAACTCAGCATCAAAATAACATGCCTATAGCCAGTGGCGTACCTAGGGTATGTGGCACCCGGGGCCCATCATTTTTTGACACCCCCCCCATGTAAAAAAATATTTTTTGTAATGACCATGAAACGGAATAAATGGTCAGAATAGAAACAGGCAGTGAAAATTTTCTTATATTCCAAACATAACATAACATAAATTATGTCTGAATTGTCATGACATCAGAAGGACATATGAAGTAGTTGTAGGTGATGCTTGGGACAGTTCTGATTGTGTTAGTTCGGTTTTATGTGTTTTTTGAATAGAAGGGTTTTTATTTCTTTTTGAAGGTTTTGCAGTATGTGGTCGATATCAATTGGTTGTAGGGTTGGGGGTCGAGTGTTGCAGCTCGAATGGCTAGGAAGTTGTCTAACAGTTTTTTTCTTTTGACGTTTTTGGTTGGAGGGTGTGTGAATGGTGCGTGAGTTCTCCTATGTCTGTTTGAAGTGGATTGAATTATTTAGCTGAAGAAATTAGTTACCCCCTCATCCCACACACATTAATTCTCTTCCATTTTTGTTCCCATTATAAAAAACACTGATAAGTTCCCAGAAAAAAAATACATTAAAATAAGAAGTGAAAACAAAGGCCCCTACAGATGAGAACATAACATAAGAATAGCCTAACTGGGTCAGACCAATGGTCCATCATGCCCAGTAGCCCATTCTCATGGTAGCCAATCCAGGATACTAATACCTGGTCAAAACCCAAAGAGTAGCAACATTCCATGCTACCGATCCAGGGCAAGCAGACACTTCCCCCATGTCTTAATAACAGATTATGGACTTTTCCTCCAGGAATTTGTCCAAATCTTTCTTAAAACCAGCTACACTATCTGCTTTTACCATAACTTCTGGCCACTTCATTTTTAAGTTTAGATCTTTCCTTTCAAACAGAGACCTTGCTAGATGTCAAATACAGCACAAGGTAACTTCACATGGACTTAGCTGTGCAGGAAATGTGAATCTCCTCATACACCCACCATAAAGTGCAAAAATGTGCAAAGGTCTGTTTTTTTCTTTCGATCACTACATAGCCTAATGCCACACAAGCAGCGATGTTACAAACATATTCTGTAGGTCAATGCTAAGGATAACAAAATTTCCTTCCTTGGACCAGAAGGAGATACTGATAAACCACTGGAAGAGATCCCAACACAACACCCAAAGACCCACTCAGTGTGTGAACCAGTTGAGTGGAGTGGACTAACTGGGGGGTGGAAATGGGCCCGGAGTTTGCTCAGCAGAATTTCCCAGACCACCTCTTCCTCTCAACACATTGACACGCTGCCACCACCACCACCACTAGAAACACCTCACTGGGTAGGCCAGCTATGCTATAAACTTTATAAAACACATTATTATATTTTCTTATAAAGCACATATTTTAACTGAACTCTCTGACATCCTCAGCCTTTCCATTCACAAAAATAGAAGGAAGAAAAGTTCCCATTTCCTGCTGTTTCATGTCCCCGGCCTATACAATATTTTTTTTCTGCAGACCCTTCAAAAGTCTGACCAAATCCTCGTTTCACTTGCATTATAAGGTACTGAGGATGCCATCTCTCCCCAATCCCAGGTCCTAAAGTCTAAGACAGTAGCGCAAACTAATGCTGCCAGATTCAGGAAAAAAAATTTCGATTCGATTTTCCTGCCCAGTTGGGTGATTTTTTTCAAAACTCCTGGTGGGTTTTATAGCTTTTTCACCACCTTTGGCTTCTCCTAACCACACTGGCGCTGTGGTGTAAATAAAATAAAGAAACAAAAAGGACTTTTCCTCTCTCTGTTAAATCCTAGCTCACGTTTGCAGTCCAACACCAGCTCTGTCAGGATACACATTTCAAATCTGACATATTATAATCACAAAACAGAAAATAAAATTAATTTTTCTACCTTTTGTTGTCTGGTTATATTTCAAATCTTGTTGGTCCAAGGCTCTGGTTTTCTTCTGATAACTTGCTTGCCAGGGTCTCCTTCTTTCTTCTTTCTGGGTGCTAACCATCCATCTGCCAACTCTATCCTCCCTTTCCATTTCCCTTCCCTCCCCAGGAAGTCTGGTATCTTTCCTTTTTTTCATCTCCCTCCACAGATCCACCTTTTCTTAACTACCCTTTCATCCGGCATCTCTCCCTCCTTCCCCACCACCCCAGAGTCCACCATTTCTCCCTTTCTTTTCCCAATTACCCTCCTAGCCAGTATCTCTATCCCTCCTCCACACCATCCCTTGTGTCCAATTTCTCTCCCTTTCAGTTCCTTCCCTCCCTAAATCCCATGGTCCATCATTTCTCTCCCTCTCCTCTATTTTCAGACCCATTATTTCTTCATCCCCCCCCCCAAAGTTTGGCATATGCACGTCTCTTTGAACACCCCCTTCCCTCCGTGTACTTCTAAACCAGGGTCCCCCCCAAAGGCCTGTCCCCCCTTAAAGGTCTGCCTGTCCCCCCTTGAAGGCCTGCACCCCCCTTGAAGGCCTGTCCCACCCCCTTGTCCTGGGATGTTTCAGAGGTAATAATACTAGTGTGGCAGCTTTGCGGCAAGCTGTGAAAACTGAGGATTTTCACTGCACATATAAATTATTATTTTGTAATTGGTTGGAAGTGTTTCCATAGTGGTTTCCACCCCTACTGTCCCACCTAGAATTGGGTTGAGGGGAGAATTTTTTTAGTGAGTAAACTCGGATTTAGACATCATATCGAAAATAACCCTCCGCGTCATTTTTTGAGATGTGGTGACCAGAATTGCATAGAAGAGCCAGCGTATCTCTCTCCGAATCGGATTAATGCACTTTCTGAACTGATAAGAAGGCAGAACAAGGGCAAGTGTGATTTGGAGCAACTGTTCCTGATAGTAGCTCCTAAAACAGAGCACAGCAGCAGTCCAGTCTTCCTAATATCAGAGCACCGATCAGTCTAGCAAAATGATTCAAAATCAGCAATAAGAGAACCAAAATGTTGAACGTAGCAGACGGGGGTATAAGAACAAAAGCTAGAAGAGTGAATCAAAGCACAAGTTACTTCATAAAGGGGAAATGCAGGTGCAGTACCAAACCCTCAGTCACTAAGTCACGAGGGATTACAGACAATAAAAGAGGGGATCCAATCATCGAGCCTTCAATCACGCAGAGCCTGAAGTCATAACAATAATCCCCAAGCCTTCGGTGCTAAAAATCAGAATGCCAGCAACAAGCAATTGATGGTCTCGTGGTTATCCCATGATGCAGAAGTCAATAGAGCCGCTGTAAATTAGGTGAAGAACCTCAGGGGGCATTTTGGGTCAATGCCGACTGATTGCACTTTTTAATGACCAGACCTATATTCAGAGCAGCAGATGGGAACGAATCATAAAATCACCCAAACAGAGACAGGGACTGCCTGAAAATACTGCGGTAATCAAATTTTTAAAACCCACAAAACCCAAACCAGAGGCTGTCGCTCTTGATAACAGAGTTCAATTCTTTCTCTTCAATAACGGTTCCTTTGAACTGTAACCACTATCTTTCCCCTCTGTTAAGTTCATTCAATTTGTACCATCTTTTAATCTTTGTAAACCGCATAGAAATTCACGGTCCTGCGGTATATAAAAAAAAACTGTTATTATTATTATTCCTCAGTTAACTTTTTTTTATGGCAGAGAGAGGGGTCAGCAGATTTGACTTCTGAGTAAAGTATGTTAAAGTGCCACTTTAAATAAATTTGACTATATGAATCCGTGCAGAAAGGAAAAGATAAAATTACATAATCTTTCCTAAGTGGGAAAGATGGTGGGAAGGAGGTGGTGACATCTCTAATCGGAGCGGTTACAGCTGGGCATCTATGTACGCTTTTCATGCTTGGTTAGGTGCTGCACACGGGAGTGCAGTGGAGCAAGAGCACAACCTTTGCGAAATAGAAAGCAGAGAGAAGAGAATCAGAACAGGTGCATGGAAGGTGACAGCTGGCAGCTTGCTTTTCTTCATCCTGTCACTCTGTGATGTCTCTAACCGAAGTATGAAGCAGCCTGTAGCCTCTCAGAGATGAGATGCAGAATATAGAAGTAAAGAAGGCAGGAAACCTAGACATTATTTTATGTCCACCAGCTCAGCTTAAACAAATGACCATTTGAGGGAGTAATCCATTGCAAGGCCAGTAACGATACTTAAGTCATAGGGAAGGTAATTTTCAGAAAGAGCAGGAAGCTCAGTTGCTAATGTACAAGCTGAGGTTGAAAGAGAAGCTGTTTCCTTTTGAAAACTGTGTGGGTTTCAGGAAAGATGGTAATATAGTAACATAGTAGATGACGGCAGATAAAGCCCCGAATGGTCCATCCAGTCTGCCCAACCTGATTCAATTTAAATTTTTAAATTTTTTCTTCTTAGCTATTTCTGGGCAAGACTCCAAAGCTCTACCCGGTACTGTGCTTGGGTTCCTTGGTGTGCTTGGTAGGGTTACCAGACATGTCCGGACATCTAGATGGCTTTTCAAAACCCGGCACAAGAATAGTGTCCAGAACATTAACTAAAGTACAAGAATGGGTAGGAAGATACCATCTCAGACTTAACACTGAGAAACCAAACTACACACTTAGCTAATCCCATCTGCTACTACTCTGACGACTGGAACCAGCTTCGACACTGAGAAAACCTCAAAAGTACTGGGAGTTAATTTAGATAGCTCGTTAAGTTTTGAAGATCATGTTAACAACTTAGTCTGAAAATCCTCTCTTATACTACAAAAACTAAGAAGGGTAAGACAGCACGTTTAAGCGTTTGCTAAAACATCACCTGTTTTGACAAATGAAATATGGCTACTAAGAGAAGAAAATGTAGTTTTACAACTTGAGTGAATAAACGATATAGAGACTGGGGTGGGTAATTGTATGAGAGGGTGGGGTGCTTTGGTTTTTGATGTGTATTTTATCTTTCCCCTCGTTAAAAGGCGTCATCTATGCAGGAAAATTAGGGAAATCTCTTTTCTTCAAAATCACTGAGCTTTGGAATAACCTTCCTGCCCTGCTGTGAAATCTGGGCTCCTTCCAAATATTGCAAAAGAATCTGAAAACCTGGCTTTTCTCAAAAATGTAAAGCTCACTACCCTCTTTATGACCACTAATTCTTATTATGTTTTTCCTTCATTTATTAAAGTACCTGTAAACCATGTCAAGTTCTATCTTTATGGAGAGGATGCGGTATATAAACTTAAGGTTTAGTTTAGTGTATTTGTAATGTGTGTATAGAAACATAGAAACATAGAAGATGACGGCAGAAAAGGGCTACAGCCCATCAAGTCTGCCCACTCTGCTTACCCACCCCCTGTCTTTGCCCTAATGACCCAATTTCCTTATCTTGACCCTCGTAGGGCTCCCACATGGGTATCCCATTTATTCTTAAAGTCTGGCACGCTGTTTGCCTCGATCACCTGCACTGGAAGCTTGTTCCAATGATCAACCACTCTCTCTGTGAAGAAATACTTTCTGGTGTCGCCATGAAATTTTCCGCCCCTGAGTTTGAGCGGGTGCCCTCTTGTGGCCGAGGATCCCTTGAGAAAGAAAATATCATCTTCCACTTCGACACGTCCCGTGAGGTACTTAAATGTTTCGATCATGTCTCACCTCTCCCTACGTTCCTCGAGAGTGTAGAGCTGCAATTTGTTCAGTCTCTCTTCGTGCTTTTTACTATGTATGTGTTTTTGGAACTCGCTTTGTATAAAGCCTGATATCAATAAAAACCATAAACCTTAAACCTACTTCTTCCAACAGCACTACAGGATATAAGTGCAGTCAATGATGTTGTTCTCCAACTGATACAAAACACCACAGCAAAACTTATATACCATATATATTTGAATATTAACTGGGATTTTTAGGCCAAAAAATTGGGGGTCCCGGTTTATATTCGGGCCAGCGCCCCCCTCCCAGAATTATTTCAGGTTGCTGCTAGGCTCTGCACCCTGTCTGCTTTCCGTGCTCTTGCCCCGCTGCTAACCCGTTTGGTGGTGGCTGCCACGAGATCAGATTTCTTCAGCCGCTGAGCGGCACCAAGCAGGAGCACTAAGCGGCTTCCTGACTGGCTACCGTGAATTCTCACAAGGGAAGGGGGCTGGGTGAAGAGCCTGACAGGGCAGGACACTTGAATATTAAGCCGCCCGACTTTTATTCGAGTCAACCATGTTCCTCCTTTTAGGGGGGAAATGGGGGTCTCAACTTATATTCAGATCGACTTATATTCAAGTATATATATGGTACTACAAATCAAGATTAGACCATGTCACACCATTGCTTATACAACTACACTGCTTACCAATAGAAAACAGAATAGAATTCAAACTACACTGAGTAGTATTTAAAATGCTATACGGTGATGTTCCTAATAGCTTTCCCAGATTTACTGAAATATTAGGTAGGTCTGTGGTAACTAACAACCTGAATAAAACTTGAAACTTGAAGATAAACACACATCTGAAAAATGACCATTTATGAAAAACAAGATAGATGTTTTGCAGTTTTAGAAATGTCCATTTTTGGTACTGCATTTTTGTGTGTCTTCCCCCAAACATCTAAACTCATATCAAAAATGCCCCTTAGTCCACTCTATCTCCAACAGTTATACCCTGCACTCGAAACTATGACTTTGGACTATGATAGATACTGGATTTTGAAACGTTCCTTTAAATACTGTGCATCTACCTTTTGTACATTGAAAGGTCAGATATTTCCTGATATTGCTAAGGCTACTCAAAAGTGCAGGAAGCAATGTTGCTTATGTGCCCTGGAGTTTTAGTTTTGGGAGGTTTATTTTTCCTGAAATTCCCATGTAAATGTATGATAAAATACAAGTCTCAAATTTATACCCCTCCTTTAAAAGCTGTGCTAGCGTTTTTAGCACCAACTGTGGCAGTAAGAACTCCGATGCTCATAGAACATAAGAACATAAGAAATGCCTTCACCGGATCAGACCGAGGTCCATCAAGTCCGGTGCTCCGCTCACGCGGTGGCCCATTTAGGTTCTCTATTATGAAAACCTGAAATTACCGTATCCCTCAATATGATTTGCAAGAAGGTGTATATCCAACTTGTGCTTGAAACCCCGAAGAGTAGTCTCCTCCACAACATCCACAGGAAGAGAATTCCAAGCGCCCACCACTCGTTGTGAGAAACAGAACTTCCTGGCATTCGTCCTGAACCTGCTGCCACCCAGTTTCAGGCTGTGACCTCTTGTCCGTGTCACATGTGAAAATGTTAGTAATGCTGCTTTTTGGTCTATTTCATCCAATCCTTTTAATATTTTGAAAGTCTCTATCAAATCGCCTCTCAGTCTTCTCCTCTCGAGTGTGAACAGTCCCAGTTTCCTGAGGCGTTCTTCATAGCTCAAATTTTTCATTCCTTTGACTAGTTTCGTGGCTCGCCTTTGCACCTTCTCCAACTTAGTTATATCCTTCTTGAGGTAAGGAGATCAGTGTTGGACACAGTATTCTAAGTGTGGTCTGACCATTCATAATGCCATAAAGTGGCATTATGACTTCTTCCGATCTACTCGTGATCCTGTTCTTAATCATGCCCAACATCCTGTTTGCTCTCTTCGCTGCTGCCGCACATTGCGCTTATGGCTTCAGGTTTCTGTTAATCAGTACCCCCAAATCCCTTTCCTGTTCACATTTTGCTAATGTTACTCCAAACATTCTATACTTGTGTTCTTTATTTTTTTTTCCTAGATGCATCACCTTGCATTTATTTATGTTAAAATTCATCTGCCACTTTGTCGCCCATGTTTCCAGCTGTCTCAGATCCTTCTGAAGCTCCTCGCAGTCCCTTTGAGAGCCAACCGACCGACTTAATTTTGTATCATCGGCAAACTTTATTATATTGCAAGTTGTTTCCTCCTCAAGATCGTTTATAAAAATATTGAACAAAATAGGCCCAAGAACCGAATTCTATGAGTGTCGGAGTTCTTACCGCCACAGCCGGCGCTAAAAACGTTAGAGTGGCTTTGTAAAGGAGGGGGTATTTCTTTTAATGAATCATTACAAGTGACGATGTTTCTTAGAAAAATTAATAGCAAGTAGTCAGAATGTTCCTATCTCCCCTCTACCTCCTGCTCAATAGACAGGAACAAAACCGTGATGTCTCCTTTCATCTTGCATGAAGCTTTGGTGAAAGTCAAACTTTAGGCTAATTCTTCAGCTGACTTTGAGAAGTTTTTACTAATGTTTTTGTTCTTAATAATCATTTGATCTCTTGCCTCCCTATTATTGTGGACTTGAATTGGATAGTGTGGTATAAGTTTGGTTTTCCTAATATTTATGAGAGTATTGCCTTTTAATTTTGTAGTATTCCATCATGCTCTACCTCCTGAGCAGTCACATTATTCTATTTAAAAAATTTAAAGCTCACTGCATCCACTAGTTATGCAAGGCATACAAGAAAACATACAAAGGAATCGACAAAATAGAGCAGGAAAAAAAAAATTATTTACAATGTCCAATGTGACACAGACAAGAGGACAAGAACTGAAGCTAAGGTGGGATAAGTCCAGGACAAATATCAGGAAGTTCTGCTTCACGCAACGAGTGGTGGACACCTGGAATGCTCTCCCAGAGAAGGTCATTGCGGAATCCACCGTCCTAGGATTTAAAAGCAAACTAGACGCACATCTCCTTACGAGAGGCATAGAGGGATATGGGTGACTAAAATTACGCCAAGTGTACACCTGGATGGGCCCCCGCATGTGTGGATCGCCGGACTTGATGAACCGAAGGTCTGATCCAGAGATGGCAGTTTTTATGTTCTTATGTACAATTGCATTGCAAAAACAGAAACATTCAGCAAATGTTCTGTTAATCACCTGTTCAGTTCAAGGTCGGATTACATCTTCAAGTACAGTATATTACTTATTAAATGATTCCAAAGACATGGGATATTAACGGAAATACCCTAGAGCAGTGGTCTCCACCCGTTTTCATGTAAAAGGACGCACTGTGGATACGAGAAAACGCTGAGGGCCACCAAAACATTTCAAGCTTCCACATACTACTAATTTTGTAAACTGCCTTGACTTGTCCTATGTCTTGCCTACGGACCTACATATACGCCCAGCCTATTAGGGCCGGATTCTGCAACCGGGATCACCTCCGCATGCAGTCTGGGGACAGCGCATTGGAGACCACTGCCCTAGAGAATGTGGTGGACTTATTAACCGCCATCGTTGAGCGCACCATAAGACAGCTTGGCAAAGAAACTTAAAGCAGATGGGCAGCTTGATGTATCTGCAACTGAGATCCAAGCTAAATGGAGGACATTGGATGAAACACTTAAACACCACTGACAACAGTTTAAAACTTAATCTGACATGCAGTTCAATAACATGATTGTACATCCTTTGCCCTGTCAATAGCTTTGCTCTCACATTTAGAACAAGCCGTAAAAGCCTTAACTTTAAGTCTGTCAGGGTGTCAGGTTACAATCACATGGGGAAAGTGAAACATTTGCTGTGCGATCCGTGGCCGAGTCTTCCCGGGCGATCGATTCACCAAGCCGCCTCATGCAAATTAATGCAATCGGAGGCACGCCCCACAGCGACTGCAGAGCGATCCTGACACACGCACAGACCATCTTCTTTGCCTGTAGATGGTCTGTGCATGCGCTTGCTCTCTGTGGCTTTTGCTTTTTGACTTTCGCGAGCCCGTGGTTTAAAGCAGGGCTGACACTCTCTCAGGATAGGTTCAGGTCTGCATCAGTCTAGCTGCAGGAAGATTACATGCCAGCAGTCTTCTCCCGATGGAGAAGTCCTATGCTCACAGGCTCAAACAAGAGCCCAAAAACTCGGCGGCAGAGAGCAGGAGAGTCCTTCCCTGCAGTGCGAGACAGGAGAGTTGGGGAAGCAGAGAGTAGGGTGGTTGCTTTGGGGGACGTATGGGATTTAAGAACATAA
Organism: Geotrypetes seraphini; assembly: GCF_902459505.1. Taxonomy (NCBI): domain Eukaryota; kingdom Metazoa; phylum Chordata; class Amphibia; order Gymnophiona; family Dermophiidae; genus Geotrypetes; species Geotrypetes seraphini. Next base: position 30,979,942 of record NC_047101.1, on the reverse strand, counting down.
GAATTTTCCGCTGCTGGGTCAGACCAGTGGTCCATCGTGCCCAGCAGTCCGCTCACACGGAGGAGGCCCTCTGGTCAAAGAGAGCAGAGAGACAGAGTGCAGGGCAGGTTGTATGGGGGAAGTATTACTTTGATTTAAGGGCTGAGATTTCAGGGCGGCAAAGAGAAGGACAGTTGGCAAGAACGTGAGCAACGGGTCCTCAGCAGTCACTTGTTTTTAAATCAGCCAGTCCAATTGGTGTTACTTCTTGAGTTTAGTTAATCGCTGCCTTCCTACTTTGCATGTGCGGATGTCTCGGGAGGAAGGTTAGTAAATCGGGTCAGGGTCTCCAACTGGTCAGGACACGATTGGTGGGCTTAGTGAATCTAGCCCATAGTAAATGATGGCAGAAAAAGACCCAAATGGCCCATTCGGTCTACCCAATATGGTGGCCAGACCTTCACCTGCCACTTCATGGAGAACGTTGCACTCAGTCATGATCAAATACAGTCACACCAGAGAATGACACGGTGACAAAATTCATCACCGTTCCCGTCCCCGCGGGAAACCATCTTCATGTCATTCTTTAAAGGAGAGAGGGAAGAATCAGAGTATGAATGGCCACAACCACTGACCCGCAAGCTTTGCTTTGAAGAATGCTGAGATTGAGCAGCAACATTCCAGAGCAGATATTGTGATGTCATAATGCCTCATTCCACCAGTGCCTAAGAGCCAATCACATCAGTGATGTCACAATGGCTTCATTATCCTTGGCTCACATAAGCACAGCCAATGACCCGCAAGCTTTGCTTTGAAGAAAGCTGGTGTAGAAGGACTGAGGTTGAAATAGACACTAGAAAATGACATGGGATTATTTCCCGTGGTTATCCGCGGGGACGGGAACGGTGATGAATTTTGTCACCGTGTCATTCTCTAAGTCACACCATCATGGGAGAGTTGTTTTATAATTTTGGTTGCAATATGGTCACATTCATTGCCAATATTGATTAAATTAGCAACCATGTTGCAAACTAACATTTTACTTGCTATCTACCTTAAAGTGTCTCCCCTCCCCCTGTGAGATACCCTCATAACATATGATATGAAATAAACGCGACACAAAACAACACACCCTTGATCGGTCCCTCCTATTCTTGGGTTACAAGCCATAGAAGTTTGCAAAGCACTGGTTCTACTTCTCGATTGCCGGATTGGCCATCAAAGCCCACTGCAACCCGTCCAAATCTGTCTTTTTGAAATGTTTATGGGCGGGGGGAGGGGGGTATTTATTAATGGAAAATGTTTTTATGAAATATATAAAGGATGGGAGGGAAAGGGATAAATTTAATTTGTAAAGATTAATTGTAAAATTTCAAGTGATATATCTGTGTTAAAATGTTAATACCAATGTTGATGTACTTGATGTAAGTTATAAAATGAATAAAGAATAAAAAAAAAAAAAGAAAAATGTTTTAACTATGTTTATTAAAAGTTTTAACCGCACTTCAGTTTGTCAACAGCATGGTGTACAAAATCTATAAAAACAAGAAACGAAAAGAACGCTATAAAAAATAGGAAATCAAAGAAAAACCAATAGAGAAAGAACAGAAATGAAATAGAATTGAAAAATTAATTAAATCTAAGTAATCTAAATCTAAAAAGAAAATCATTTTGTTTAAATCTTGTTTAAATAGTTGCCAAGAAACAGGATCCCAATTTACCAAACTTCTCATAAAAATGCTAAACCAAAAAGATGCATCTTAACCATTGATCTGAAATTTCAGATTACATAAGATAACTCAGAACGAATCATAACTGGGACAGAATTCCACAGACCATAAAAGTCTGCCCTGTTTGTGCCACATTTAGGATACACATCATAGAAGTCCTGCCCAACATTGGCCTGTCTTCTCCGCCACTTGAATTGCCCCCTTAGAAGGTGGTGCAGGCCCTCTCAGGAAACCATGTCACCTCTTTATGGCCTGGGTACCTCTTAATCCAGCACAATAATGATAAAGATATGGAGGTCAATATTCAAAGTGATTTAAAGAGCAAGGAAAGGAGCAAGGATATTTAAATCACTTGTCTAGGACAAACTGGGCATATGCAGTGGCACTAAACCGGTAGGGCCGCTGAATATGTCTGGTTAGTGCCTAAGCTGAAATGGGAGCAGAGTTGACACTTAAGCAGCTTAATGCCAAAATTCAATGCTTCACCATAACGGCCTAAAGAGGACCATCCTATCTTTATGCTCCCTCTAACTGGAGCATGTGATCAGTCGCTCATACATTTTACATGGCTGCTCACAAAAATACTGACCCGATCCGATTTTCAAACAAAATTAAACTAATGTGTTCTCCCGAAAATAAGACACTGTCCTATTAATTTGGGGCCCCAAAAAACCCACTAGGTCTTATTTTCGGGGAAATAATGCCCAATCACAAACCCAAACTATTTCACATATGGTAGAGTAGTTATTCCACCATTTAAATACCCTTATGGTTTTACCCGGGCCTGTAGATATAAAAAGCTAGCTGAAGACGCCGCCGCCATCTCTAAAGACAGAGTGGTCATAAGGGCTGACGGCTTATTATTGGGTAAGAAGAGTGCTATCGGAGTGATTCTCTATAAAGTATATGGGTCACTGGGATAGCGATTTTGTCCGGACAGTGTCTAATGTAACTTTTGCTGTTTTTATAGGGGAGAATTCCTTGATAAAGCTACTTCTAGCGAAACATGTCGGTATGACATTCCCCTAGCCGGAGACCACATCTAAAAGCTAAGTGATAGCTTATAAAACTATAAAAATACTTGAATTTCAAAGCGTTGATAAATATGCAGAAGTAAAGAATATATGATAAAACTATTAGAACTATTGGGACCCGATGACGAGTTGACACGTAAAGCTTGGTACAATGAAATGCTATTGAGTTCCAAGTGGTGCCGCTGAGGATCCTTTAAAACTGTATGAAAAAATAGTAAAACCATAAGGGTATTTAAATGGTGGAATAACTACTCTACCATATGTGAAATAGTCTTGATTTAGGACCCTTGTGAAAACTTGATTGTGTTACTAGTGAATTCAATCACAAACCCAAAGCATCTTTCTATCCCCTCCCCCCACCGCTGCGCAGCCAAACCCCCTCCGACCCTTCCATCTCTCCCTCCCCATGCCAACAGGAGACCAACATGCCATTACTTTCTTCCAAACGGTAGCGTCATGGCAGCAATCTAAACGGGCTGCTTTGGGCCTTCTACCGCCAGGGCATTGCATATGTTGCGTTGCTGATGACATTATAAGTGATGCGGCAGAGAAATGCCCCGGCGGGAGAAGGCATGAAGTAGCCAAGATTGCTGCCATGATGCTACTGTTAGGAAGAAGGTAATGGTATGTCGGTTTCGCGGTGAATCAATACATCGTGCTCCGTCCCTGGCAGCGTTCAAATCCAAGCTAAAGGCCTACTTTTTTGAAACTGCTTTGAACTCTTAACTCCCACTCACTGCTGTCAGATACTTAGACCCACTGTATCATTTTCTCTACATAATCTCCCCAACGCTGTAATGTCCTGCCTAAATTAGATTGTAAGCTCTTCTGAGCAGGGATTGTCTATTGTATGTTAAAATGTACAGCACTACATACGCCTTTTCAGCGCTATAGAAATAATAAATAGTAGTAGAAGGGGAGGGAGAGATGGGTCGGCAGGGGGAGGGCGCATGGGGGGGAGCGGGGGAAAGCGCTGCTGCCTGCGAATCCAGCACTTCAACTAGGGTTTATTTTTGGGGTAGGGCTTATTTTCGGGGAAACACAGTATTATAAAAATTAATTAAACTAAAATCAAATCAATTACCATATGTATGATGATTTTTTGAACTGTATACCAAAATGCATTGCTAATACTGGGATCGTTTACAAGACAAAAAAAACTTGCACACACCAGGCCACTCCTTAAAGGTAGCTTTGGTTCACATTATGTGGTTAAGTGATGAATATTGCACTTAACTGCATATGCATATGTGTTAGTCAGTCACATAAGCCCAGATATTCTATGATGGCAGGGGCAGCCGTATAAAGAGGTAAACTGAGATGGTGGCACTCTTCAGGGAGCAGCATTTTACCACTGGCTGGACTGCCTGTTTGTCAGATTTCACTTTCCTCTTCTGAGTATTTCTCACTTTCGCTGGAACTTTAGGTGCTGTGCCCATCCCCTAGCATCTCTCTTGCCATCAACCCTATGGCTAAGATTCTTTTAGGTCACCCTACTGCCAGTCCTTTCATCTTCTAATACTGCCCCTGCCCCTGAGGAAACAGGAAGTTACGTCAGAGAGGCAAGGCCAAAGTAGTAGAGAGAAGATGCTGGGGCTGGCGGCAACGTTTCCAACACAAATTAAGGTGGAAAGAAGGAGAAATGCTGGCCTAGGAGGGAGGGAGGGATGGATAGAAAGAGAGATGCCAAGAAGGGGTGAGGCAAATTAAGCTTCAGATAAAGGGAGAGAGGAGGGGAGTGGAAGCTGAAGGGGGATGAGGAAAGGGGAAAGATACAGGACTGTGGCCTGATGGGGTAGGGTGGGTTGAGGAGACAGTGTGGAGAAAGTGTGTGAGTGAGTAATGTTGGACAACAGGAGGCTGAAAGGACAGGTGTTTGGAATTGCAGAGGAAGGGAGGAATGGCAAACTCAGGGGATGGGGTGGAAAGGAGGAAGAGATGTTAGACAAGGGGCGGCAGAAGGGAGGGAGGGAGAGATGTCAGACTCAGGGATAGAGTAATAGAAGGAAAGGAGGGGGAAGAAGAGAAAGAGATGGGCAAGAGGGAAGGGTGGGAGAGATAGATGGTGAGTGTGGGGGCAGGAGACATGAACTTGGAGGAGGGCGGATGTGGGTGGAAGTGGGCACGCAGAGATAGAGGTGAGAGAGAGAGATGGACTCATGGGAGGGTTGAGGGGAAGTGGAAGAAAGAGTGAAAGAAATAGACTTGGGGAGGACAAAGGGGGGATGAATGAAGAGGAGAAATGGACTTGGAGAAGGAAAAGGGAGAGATGAAGAGAAACAACAAATGGACAATGGCTGCTGGAAACAGAATTAGCGGAAAAGAAACACGGACCAACATGATGGAAAATGCCCAGACTTACAAAGGTAGAAAAATGGGTTTCATTTTGAGTTTATTAACTGAACTATGTTAGCTTTAGAAAACGTGTGTGGCAGATATACTGAGCTGAACTGCTTGGGGTTCCCAGTTTAATTTTTGTCTTCATATTTCTACCTCTAATTTGGGATCCCAAGGTTCTGTATTTGGTGAGGGTCTGTGTGTTTGACTGAGATTTGATGTTTGTTTGCATATAATTTCTGTGTTGAGTTCTAGATCTGTAGCAGTCTCACTTGTTTCGCTTGTAGTAGGGTTTTGATGTTTTAGAGTCCATGTTATAATTGTAGGAGAAAAAGAAAGCAGAGTGTTAAGGGTTGGGGTCTGAGGGGAGAGAAAGAACTAGGTGACAGAGAAAGATGGGAGGAAGGGAGCTGGTTCATGCTAAGTCAGGGTGGGGAGGGTGGAACCTGGAAAGCAATATAAATAGTGAAGGAAGAAGCTGGGGGAATGGTTAAGCCTTGTGACTGGGGAAACTGTACAAAAGAATTACAAATAAAGATGCAGAACTTCAAAATACTGTGCACAGAATTTTTTTTTTTTTTTAAATATCTTGCGCTAAATTCCCTCAGGAGTAATAGATCGGGCTCTTGCTGTTTGAATCATAGCATTATTGCTACTGTCGTATGACATGTTTGCTAAATTTAGATTTTCTTCAGGTTTTGCATTTCACAATGTGCCTGGTAAAGAGATTTATGTTGCTTTCGCTCTGAGAATCAGAATAATTGCATTGTGACTTCCATGGAGAAATGTCCTAGTTATGATCTGCACTTGTTGGGGGGAGGTTGGACCTTATAGAATGCAGAGAATGTTTGCATTTAACTCATACTGTGTCAGACTAAACTGGACCCTGAGGCTCAAATCTGCAGTGTGTCAAATTTTACATTACATTAGTACCATATTTATGGATCGCTACTTTGCCCCAGAAGGAGTTCAATACGATTGGTCATATCCAGGGATTACATTACTTCATTAGGGTTCATGACACAGATAACCTGGTTTGTGTTCGTGTAGGTGTAGGATTATGATTTCAAATATATTTATTGAATTTTAAGTAACCAAAATAGAGATACAAAAAGAGAAAAAAAAAAGTATAATGAACAAGTGAGCAATGAGGTTCAACCGAACCAACCAGGTAACAGGAGAATGCATAATACAGAATACATATGTTATGATGTTCTCCAAGATTTGGGATCCTATCCGACACTACTCTCCTTAACCGTTGTCTTTCCTCTATTTTCTTTTGATCTTGTTCAATTCACCTTTCTCTCTTCTTTTCTTCTCTAACCATTATCATAGACTGGCATGGGATGTCCACCCCGTATCTCTCATTCATCTCCCTCTGTTCCTTACTTAATATTCTTCACTCACTACTACTTCAGTGTGGTGTATGATTATGGCATATGGTTTCTGAGCATCATCCACTTGGTAGGTCCTAACTGAAAAAAGGTTGAGAATTATTGCCCTAGCCTCTGCAGCAGTTAGAAAGCAAAACACAGATCTTTGAACATTTATACCCTGAATGTACTGCTAAAAAACCTCAGTCACTATGGTAGTGAATATCACCCTTTGGGATAGAAGAATAATAACAACAGTTTATATATCTCAGAAACGTGAAGTTCTATGCGGTTTACAATGGTTAAAAGATGTTACAAATTAATTAGAATTAACAAGGTTAGAAGCTAGTTATTAACAGCGCTAGAGATCAGTTATTGTGGAGTAGGATTGTACGGGTTAGAAAAGGTAGAAAAAAGTATTTTAAGGAAGGTTTGGACAAGTTCCTGGAGGAAAAGTCCCTAGTCTGTTATTGGGAAAGTCATGGAGGAAGTCACTGCTTGCCCTGGATCGGTAGCATGGAATATTGCTACTCCCTGGGTTTTGGCCAGGTACTAGTGACCTGGATTGGCTACCGTGAGAACGGGCTACTGGGCTTGATGGACCATTGGTGTGACCCAGTACGGCTATTCTTATGTTCTTATGAAATATGTTCCCTTTTCATATTGTTGTGGTGCACCAGTATCTTTTGGTTCCATCAACACTTATGCCAGCTTCCCTTTTTTACTATCTGCTAGGTCTGCTACAACTAAATCAGATGAAGAGTGGGGAGCTCCTTTCTTCACTCCAGCTGTTCTAGCTGCTGGCACTATACAGCTGCTAAAGTCAGACAGAATCTACTGTGCAATACATAAAGCCTTTGTTCTCCACAGTGCCAGCAGCTAGAGTGGCTTGAGTGAAAAAAGGAGCTCCCGTCTCTGCAGCAGGGCAGATAGGAGAAGGGGGCTGATGAGATTAGTCTGATGCTGAGGATGAGGAAAAGGAACTGGGGCTGGATTAATACTATATTGGGTCCCAGGCTACCAGAGACCCTGTCCCTCACCCTCACTTCACCTCTACAGAAGTAGCAGGGAAACGTACAGAGCCTAGCTCTGGGTATGATTAGGGTTACCAGATTTTTTCCTAAAAAAAAAAAAAGGACGTGTACCTCCTCCCCCTTTCTGTCCCCTAACCCCAGCCCCATACAAACCTCATTTCTTCCGGACCACTTTTGGAGGGTCTCTATGCATGCGCGGATATGACATGATGATGTCACATGTTTGCACGCATGCATGTGACATCATCATGTTGCATCTGTGCATGCACAGAGGCCCTCCAGACGTGGCCCCAAGCTCAACACTTTTCAAAACAAAGACAAACTGCTGGGTTTTGAAAACCCGTCTGGACATGTCCAGGTAAATCCAGACATCTGATAACCCTAAAGAAGGATATAGAACTGCTGGAGAAGGTGCAGAGATGAGCTACAAAGCTGGTGAAAGGATTACGAGGAAAGACTTAAGAGACTGGGAGGGGATATGATCGAGACTTTCAAAATACTGAAAGGAATCGACAAAATAGAGCAGGAAAAAACATTATTTACAATGTCCAATGTGGCACGGACAAGAGGACATGGGCTGAAGCTAAGGGGGAATAAGTTCAGGACAAATATCAGGAAGTTCTGCTTCACGCAACGAGTGGTGGACACCTGTAATGCTCTCCCAGAAGAGGTAATTGCGGAATCCACCGTTCTAGGATTTAAGGGTAAGTTAGATGTACATCTCCTTATGAGTGGCATGAAGTGACATGGGTAAAGGTAAGCTAGATGCACTTCTCTTTACGAGAAGCTTAGAGCGATATGAGGACTAAAACTATGCCAGGGTACACCTGGTAGGGCCTCCGCGGATCGCCGGACTTGATGGACCTAGGGTCTGTTCCGGAGATGGCGCTTCTTATGTTCTTATGTATGATAGTAGTAACAGTTTGTGAGTGAGCATAGGGACTATGCAGGCCCAGGCTTTGAATGAAGAGGCTTAATAGTTAGAGCTAGAGAGCTGCCAAGTGACCCAGGAGGGAAATTCTGATCCAGTCCTGGATTTCTACAACCCTATCCTGGTACATTATGGGGCCTGAAGTGCTGATTTCAACTGGTGGCATCAGAGAGCACAAATAGAACACTGACTTGAGATCTAAGTTCAAAACCAGGACTAGCCAAAGAGTCTCTTTCCTGGAGTTGGGTAACTTGCAGCTCTGCAGCAGTAAGTTGAGAACCAAGGAAGCTGGACAAGTCATTTTTACTCTCCATTGCCTCTGATACATACCAGAGATTCCAAGGGTGGACTGCCTGAAAGAGTGAGATTTAAGGGCAATGTGTCCTCACCTTTGTCTCAGGCCCTTTGATTTTCATAGAGTTGTACCTGCAGTAACAGTTAATTCAGCAGGCGCACTTCAGCTGCTTAATGCCGGCCCTCTCGTACATGCTTGGTTTAGGTCTAACTGAATACGCACGGGAGAGCTGGCATTAGTGGCTGAAGTGCACCTGAATGAATTGAGTGCTGTTGCAGGCAGTAGAGGTCTTCAGCTGGCAGGGCTTAGCATTCAAGCCAGCAAAGCTCCCAAAAACGCACTAGGGCTTATTTTTGGGGAATGTCTTTTTTTTTTTTTTTTTTTCATGTACATCAATCATCTCTCCCTTCCTCTCCTCCACCCCAATTCTTCCTCTTTCCTTTCTCTCCCCCACCCATAAGCAACATCTTTCCTTGCCTCTCACCCATCCCCTTGTGCAGCAGCTCCGAGGCCTCCCAAAGAGAGAGGGAGAAGTGCTGAAGAAGGCACTGCAAAAGGACTGAGGACTTGATAGAGAAGCAGGGAAAGGAAAGAGTAGCACAGGCACTGATAGGTTGTAAGAGGAAAAGAAGCAGAGGGAAGAGATGGAACATGAATTTCAAATTGTTGATAATAGACGCACATCTCCTTACGAGAGGCATAGAGGGATATGGGTGACTAAAATTACGCCAAGTGTACACCTGGATGGGCCCCCGCGTGTGCGTGTGAGACCTTCTGCTCAGTGTGCAGAAGTGGCTAAAAAAGCAAACTGAATGTTAGGAAATGTCATGAAAGGAATAGAATAATGAGAATATTATAATACCTTTGTATAGTCGATGGTGTGACTGCATATTGAATAATGTGTGAAAATCTGGTCACCACCTCTCACAAAAGATGTAGAGGGGCATTTTCGATCCAAGTTTAGACTTTTTTCAGGCATTTTGGATATCAATATGGGATCAAGTTAATATATTGATGGAAAATCATGTAGCATTATCCTACGACACAGTGATTTTTGGAATGTGTATGAGGGCCAAAAGTCAGATATCTGCAGCAAACAACAAATTATTGATGATTCTTACTGGAGTGGGAATTCAACAAATAACGACTAATTGGAAAGACTGTTCTAGATTGAATTGTAGTTTTTGGTGGAACTCAGTTTGTCATTTATATAAGATGGAAAGATTTCTTGCAGTACAGAGGGGATATTTTAAAAGGTTTAAGGAGGTGTGGAGGCCATTAATTGAATATTGTAATGATTAAGGGTTATTCTTTTTCCTTAGGGGATAATTTGTAAAAATGGGGGGGAGGGAGAGTCTAAATATGTATATGTTTGGATAAAATATTTTGTTGATAGGGGAGGGGATGGGAGGTGGGTGGAGGGAATTAAAACATGTGTAATAATATTGCTTAAGAATGTCAAGTGAGTGATGTGAATTACTTGTAATAATATTGTACACTTGTTGAAAGAAATAAAAAGGAATAAAGATGAAGAAAAAAAAAAAAAAAAAGTGCGTCCAAAAATCAGGTAGAGAAAATGGCCATTTTCAAAACAGTAAAACATCTATTTTTTTAATGGCCTTTCTAGTTTTGTTTGTGTTTAGTGTGTCTATTTTTATGGACTAGTTTTGAAAAGAAAAGAAAAATGCACAAAACAAGCCATTGGGATGTAGGAGGGGCCAGTAGTTTTAGTAAACTGGTCATACAGACATCCCAGGAGAGCAGTGGGGCACTGTAGTGAATTTCACATAAACCTAGCCCAGGTACACATCTCACCATAACCCCCTCCAAAATCCAGCCCAAACTTCTGGACCATCTGCACACCATACCAATAGCCCTTATGCCTGCAGGTGTCACCCATATGTAGGTACAGTGGGATCTGGGTGGATTTTGGAAGGCTCATATATTCCACTATAAGTATAGTAGTGGGTATGGGCCTGAGTCCTCATCTCTCTAGTTGACGGCACTGCTCACTAGGCTACAAGGAACCTGCTTGCTGCTCTACTAGGACAGGCCATAACATCCATCTTTGGAGATGTGGGAAGAGGTTAGTGAGTGTGGGAGGTCATGTTCACATCCGTCCTGTGGTCATCTGCTTAGTTAGGGCACTTTTTATGCACTTGTTCATTATTAAAACAGGTCTAGCCCCAAACATCCAAATTGTGCCCTGGATATTTTCTGAAATATTCGTTTATTGCAGAAAAGTCATAAACCTGCCTTAGTCCTGTCCACGCCTCACCTCCAACACACCCCCTTGAGATTTAAATGAACAACATAGAAATCTGTCTAGAAAATACGTTTTGAAAATACAGAATTGGGTTTGCAGAGAAAAATGTCCATCTGCTCCTTTATGCCACTTTTTGGATGTTTTTCTCTTTTGAAAATGAACCCCATAACACTTTAAAAAAGTTACAGAGAAGAATGATGAAAATGATACAGGGAATGAGACAACTTCCCTATGAGGAAAGGCTAAAGTGACTAGGGTTCTTCAGCCTGGAGAAGAGATGGCTCAGGGGAGATATGATAGAGGTCTATAAAAAAAACTGAGTGGAGTGGAACGGGTAGATGTAAATTGCTTCTTTATGCTTTTCAAAAATACTTGAACTAGGGGGCATGCGGTGAAGCTAGATTAAAGATACTACTTCCAGTAGATTTAGTAGATTTAAACAAACCAGAGAAAATACTTCTTTCATGTGAGTAATTAAACTCTGGAATTCGTTCCCAGAGAAGGTGGTGAAAGCAGTTAGCTTAACAGGGTTTAAAAAGGTATGGATATTTTCCTAAAACAAAATCCTTAAGCCATTATTAAGATGGACTTAGGAAAATCTATTCTAAGATAAGCAGCATAAAAAGCTGTTTTACCCATTTTGGGATCTTGTCAGGTATTGTGACCTGGATTGGCCACTGCTGGAAACAGGATACTGGGCTTGATGGAACTCTTATATTAAGTTCACTATGCCCCTCAATCATTGGTGCAAATCCTAGGTAGAAATGAACAGTTAGCTGACATGCCTGCTTTGGAAAAGTTGCAAATGCCAACATCCATATTTTATATTGTAAAATTAGAAATACTCATACTTTTGTGGCTTGCCAAAAACATGCCCCTACATGCAGCTTTCCAAACTATGCATGCTGCAGCATTTACATTTGTATGGTTTCTGCACTTATAAATTCTACTATTAACTTATGTAAGAGCCACGCAAACCTTCTAAAATGGCTTCCACTGTGATTAATATAAACGCACTGACTGAGTACTGCATGAAAATGCTCTATGCCACTGTTCTTCAACCGCCGGTCCGCGGACCTGTGTTGGTCCGCAGGAAATTTTTGACGGTCCGCGCAGGGCCGGCGAGATTGATTCACTTCAATTTCCTGCCGGTCCGCGCAGGGCCGGCAAGATCAACAGCTGAAGTCTGTGCTGGGCCGGAGAGATCTTGGGGACCCTCCGACAGTGGCTTTCTCCCCTCTCTGCAGCTCTCCTTTACTTCCCAGCGCATCGATTCACAAAGGCAGCCTTGGGGCTTTTGTTGAGTCACGGCTGCCTCTGATGATACAACTTCCTCTTTCCTCAGAGGCGGCGTGACCCAACAAAGGACCCGAGGCTGCCATCCTGAATCGCTGCATTGGGAAGTAAGGAGAGCTGCTGGGAGGGGAGAAAGCCACTATTGGAGTCTGGGAAGCTGCTGGGCAAGGGAAAAAAAAGGGACAGCTGCTACTGGAGAGGGAGAAAGAAAGATGCTTCTGGGAGGGAAGGAGGGAAAGGAGTCTGGGAAGCTGCTGGGCAAGGGAAAAAAAGGGACAGCTGCTACTGGACCTGGAGGGAAGAAGAAGGAGAGATGCTGCTGGGAGGGGAGGAGGAAAAGGAGTCTGGGAAGCTGCTGGGCAAAGGAAAAAAAAGGGACAGCTGCTACTGGACCTGGAGGGAAGCTTGTGGGCAAGGGAAAAAAAAAGGTACAGCTGCTACTGGAGAGGGAGAAGGAGAAATGCTGCTAGGAGAGGAGGAAGGGAAGAGAGTTACTGCTGGACAGGAGGAGGAGGGAAGGGAGAATGAAAAAAGGAAGGAAACGGCTGGCAGGGAGATTAGAGGAGGGGAAGGGGAGACACAGGCATGAGAAAGTAGAGAGATTGATGATAGGAAGGGGTCAGCAGAAAAATAAGCAGAGAGTGACAACGATGGTAGATCTGGTGTAGGAGAGATAAAAATGTAGAGAGCAGTGATGCTGGAATGAATCATGTAAAAAGGAGAGAGGAGGCACAGGCTGGATGGAAAGGGGAGAGGGGCATAGAAAGAAGACAGATACCATATGGAAGGGGGAGAGGACAGACAGTGGATGGAAGGGGCAGATGCTGGATTGAAGAGACAGAGGGCAGACGCTGGAAGGAAGAGAGTGAAAAGAAGACGAAAGCAGAAACCAGAGACGACAAAAGATAGAAAAAAATAATTTTATTTCTATTTTGTGATTAGAATATATCAGATTTGAAATATATATCCTACTAGAGCTGGTGTTAGACATAACTGGGGACTGCTAAGCCCAGGCAGTGCTTCTTTAGCTTCCAGCTGGCTTAGGGTGCTCTCTGACCAGCGGGCAGTTGCCCTAGTTGCACTCCCCTAAAACTATTCCTGTCATGTGTGACTACAGTATTCTGTTAGCATGATATTTCTGTGTAGCATTCTGTAATAATTTGGCTTGTTCAGTTTTCTTGATAGTAGAGGGGATATATGTGAAGGGGAGGGGAGACTGGGGTTTTGTTGATCCTTGCTCTGTATTATTTGTATTTATAAAATGACAATTGTACAGAATATTGTTTCTTTTTATACTTTAATAAAATACATTCAATATAAAATCATAACTATGTGAGTCTTGTGTGGATGAGATCAGATGATTTGTGGGGACCGAGCTTGTGGAGATGGGGCGGAAAAGGGTTTTCTAAATTTTAGTCCTAGTAGTTTGCCGGTCCACAAAATAATTCTTTTATTTCTGCCGGTCCACGGGTGTAAAAAGGTTGAAAAACACTGCTCTATGCAACACTATGTTCCTGGACCGACCGGTGATCAAAACAGTCTTGTTCTTTGAGCCGCTAGCGATAAGGCCTAAAACTGTCTTTTTGAGGTTGATTTCAAAACCATCCTTTTGAAAATTCAGGGCCTGGCAGTGCCACGGATACGTTATTATCTGCTTTCAAAATAAAGTCTTCATGCATCATCAGTAAGCTCTGCCCATGCCCTTTGTCCCCAGGCACATTATCTGTCCTTAAGAAGCGACCCCCCTTCCCTATTCATTTTCTCCCTTCCCTTTCTTACCTCCCTTTTATTTATGATTTTGATGTAATTTTGAATCTTCCCCTTCCCCGGTACCTTTTGTTTCAATTTTGTACATATCTTTGTTCTTGTCCTGTCATTATATTGCCCTATTTTACTTTTTATTTTTAGCAATTGTAAACCGTCCAGATATTTGTTTGATGGTGGGTATATCAAACTGAAAATAAACCTGGAAACTTCTCTCAGCATGGGCACTTTTTTTCTTGCAGAAGGGGTGGGCTACTTCAGTTCCTCCTTTTACACAGATAGGTGCTCAATTATGTAAGTAAAATCATTGGAAAACTGGCCTGTTTATCATAAAAGCTCTCAATAACATGTTGGGGGTTTTTAATCCATTATTTCTCCTGTAGATCACCAAGTCGTGCTTCAGTGTTTTATTTAATATTGATGTAAGCAGTGTTTTTTGAACCATCAACCTATATTAGACTTATTAGTTCTTGCCAGGTGGGAGGCATTCATCGCTTCAGCATCCTGGTCATCCAAACTGTCCTTGTGATGAATAGCATGGGAGTTGAGTACTTGCACTGCATTCCGATAAACAGCGCTCCTCAGAGGTCTCCAGCCTTTTAAGCATGAGGCATGCCGAATAGATTGCTGCAGTGCAGCATTTGATTTTCCTGAAGCGAAACCTGCTCTCTAGAAGCTTCAGTTTTGTTTTCTGTGTTCCTCTGTTCGGTGGGGGGGGGGGGGGGGGGGAAGGGTGCTTGGGGATGAAGCAGAACACAATGCTCTGTTAAAGGGTCAGTTAGAATTGAAACCTATCACCACCTTTCATTCCACTCAGACTCCTTCAGACCAATTGCCGGCTGCACAAGATCTGGCAACTTACTTCAATAATAAAATTGATGCCTTACGACACAAGTTACACTCTGTCAGCCCTTTATTTATTTATTTATTCAATTTTCTATACCGTTCTCCCAAGGAAGCTCAAAACGGTTTACATGAATTTATTCAGGTACTCAAGCAGTTTTTCCCTGTCTGTCCTGGTGGGCTCACAATCTATGTAAAGTACCTGGGGCATTGGGGGGGGATTAAGTGACTTGCCCAGGGTCACAAGGAACAGCGTGAGTTTGAACCCACAACCTCAGGGTGCTGCTTTAACCACTGAGCCACACTCTCTCTTCTTTGCAGCACACACCAGATCTGCTGGTCCACTTAATTCACTGCAGTACCTTATCTAGCTTCAAGCTTTCTTCATCCTCTGAGCTAGGCATTCTCATTACAGCTCTACAATGACTTCTCATATTGACCCTATCGCTACCACTCAAGCAAACTTCAGTTTGGCTCCTCCCATTCATTTATTCTATGGTTACTGATAGCCTGACATTGGGATTCTTCCCAGACACCTAAAAAAACTAGCCATGTTTTGCCCCAAGATTAACGATACTACTTCTAGTCCCATTGATCCTGGCAACTATTGTCAGGTGCAGGGTTACCAGATTTTACACTTGTTGCTTAAGTCAGAAGGTGGTATTGCAAATTCAGTAAATGTAAACAAGCATCTTGAAGTCACTGTGGATATGTCACATTTTTCAATCCAGTGTATCACACATCAAACAAACAGACTGCTAGAGTTTATAGTAAAAGGAAATGGAGAATAAAACTCAGGATATCATGCCTCTATTTAGCTCTATGTTTATTAAAAGACTTAATATATCAAAATTACCAGACAATGCAGTTTACAATAATCAATAAAAACATGGAACAAAAACAAATACTGTAGAAAAAGTAACCTATTTGTAATAGGTGTGAGCACAATATTGAGTGAAGGTTGACCTATCTGAAATAGAATAAAGCAGAACTAGGAAAGGTTCCAAGAAAGGCAATGCAAATAGTAAACTGGATGGAGCTCCTGCCTTATGAAGAGAGGTTGTTCCACGTGGGGAAAAAAATAACATAATAGATGGTTATAAACTCATGAGTGGGGTGGAACAGTCAAATAGGAATGTTCACTCTTTTTTAATATATAATATTTTAAACTTTTTAGTTTTACAAACAAGTGCCATGCCTGGCCCCACGACTGAAGGGTTCCCACACATATAAAATTCTTGTTTCAGTTCTCAAAGATATTCAAAAAGAGTTTGCCATGAGATGAAAAATTGTTAGAACAGACAACTTTGTGCAAGCCTTCTCTGTAACTGGCCAGCATGATAATGACAATGAAGATAAAGGTGCAAGTGATAAATTAGACTGCGTCCAATATTGGTCACCGTACCTTAAGAAGGATATGGCGATACTCGAGAGGGTTCAGAGGAGAGCGACACGTTTGATAAAAGGTATGGAAAACCTTTCATACACTGAGAGACTGGAGAAATTGGGGCTCTTTTCCCTGGAGAAGAGGAGAATTAGAGATCATGAAGGGCATGGAGAAAGTGGAGAGGGACAGATTCTTCAAACTTTCGAAAACTACAAGAACGAGAGGGCATTCGGAAAAGATGAAAGGGGACAGATTCAAAACCAATGCTAGGAAGTTTTTCTTCACCCAACGGGTGGTGGACACCTGGAATGCACTACCAGAGGGCGTGATAGGACAGAGTACGGTATTAGGGTTCAAGAAGGGATTGGACAATTTTCTGAAGGAGAAGAGGATAGAGGGGTACAGATAGAGGACTACTACACAGGTCCTGGACCTGTTGGGCCGCCGCGTGAGCAGACTGCTGGGCACGACTGCTGGGACCCAGCAGAGGCACTTCTTATGTTCTTATGTTCACTGCTTCTAATGCAGATGATTATAACAATGATGATGATAAAAAGGGGCATTTATTGGAAAAAAAAAACCCACATCTAAGTCCAATTTGGACTTTTCCTTCAAAAAGTCTAAAGTCAAACACACAAAACAATCTTTTTCGAAACCCAAACCACTAGTCATCCCCCAATTTTTTTTTTTAATCATCTACTTGGATGTCTAAGCCACTGGGACATTTAAGTCGCTAGAATGTCCAATTCTATGCCTCATTTTCTACCACAGAAACATCCAACTTAGAAATGTCCATTTGGACATGGAAGTGGCCAGCATTCTAATGGAATGGCCACACAGACATACCAACAAAGCACTGAGGCACCTTAAAGGACACTTCTGTGAAAATCACCTAAAGAATGCCAGATGTACATCTCACCAGAACCCCATTATAATTTATGCTAAGCACTCCAAAACTCCCCCAAAACCTACTAGACCTTCCTGTCTATCACCCATATAGCCGTTATGGCTTCAGGTAGCACCTATATGACAGTAGAGTTTTGGTGGGTTTTGGAGGGTTCATACTTTCTACCCTAAATGTCATTAGAATGGTTAATGGGCCTGGCTCCTCCTGTCTATGCTTCACTAGCCCACCTACCTGGCTACTTAAAACACCTGTGTGGAATTCTACTAGGCTTTCCTATAGCAGATGCTGCTGTTCTAGAGACAGATATGTACTCCTTTCATTCAGATCTTTAGGGGATGGGAGGGGCTCATTACTTAATCCCTTTAGTGGTCAACTGGTCAGTTTGGGTACCTTTTTAGTACTTAGATGCTTCTAAAACAGGTCTAACACAAAACTAAGTTTTGTCTAGGACATCCTACAAAACCTGAGATTTACAGCTGTAAAACATCCAAGCCTAAACCTGCCCATAACACACTTCCCAACTTGCCCACTGGAACTCAAAACATATAGCAGCTTAGAAGTCTTGCTAGACATCCAGAAAGTTGGTTTAAAAAATCTGCACTTGGATGTTTTGGGGACCCCAAAGCATTCTTTAGTATTTAAAAGTCAAGTTTTCGGACAAAGATCGGTAGAATGGAATGTTGCTACTATTTTGCCAGGTACTTATGACCTGGATTGGCTACCATGAAGGCAGGATACTGGGCTAGATGGATAATTGGTCTGACCTAGTAAGCCTATTCTTATGTTCCCTTGATCAATATCAGTCAAAAGACATCAATAATATTGCAGCCTGGCCTGGTTTGAAGGAACTTTTCAATCAGACTGAGCAATCCACTTTCTACCAGCAGAGTTAAACACTTTTTTAGCTGTTCAATAATGACTCACAAGCACACTCACATGAGTGACAGTCATTTTCAAAATTTAGTTCTACTAAAAGTAAAGTGGATTGAACTGTAGAGCAATAAATTTGTTGGTATTAAAACATTAATAGTTCCATTCATTGTAGCTATGATACTTTTACTTTTTACTCAAAAAAATTCTAGCCCCCTTTTATCGAGCTGCGTTAGGTGTGTTTTTCTTAAATCGCGGGTCACTGCGGTAAAAGCTCCAACGCTCATAGGAATACTAAGATCATCGGAACTTTTACCGCAGCAATCCACAATAAAAAACCCTAATGCAGCTTCATAAAAAGGGGCCTATATTAGACAATAACATTTTTACTTTCATTTAAGTACAGTATTTTCACGCATATAACACGCGCGTTATACACGATTTTACAAACCGTGCATAACCTTGCGCGTTATACGCGTGAGCGCATTGTATAAAATTTTTTTACATCGTTCCCCCCCCCCGACATCCGATTCACCCCGTAGGACCGCTCGCACCCCCACCCCGAAGGACCACTTGCACGCACTCCCACCCGCACCCGCACCCCCACCCTGAAGGACCGCTCGCACTCCCACAGCCTTCTGACCCCCCCCTGCCCCCCCGCCCCCATCATGTAGAAGCTCCTACCGGTGTCCTGCTGCTTCCTCTTGGCGGTCCCGGCCCTTCTGTGAGCCCTGCGCCTGCGCTGCTTCCTCTTCCGGCAGTCCCGCCCTTTCTCTGACGTCAGAGCAGTAGACGACCCCGAAGCAGCATGTGTAGAGTGCTGCAGACGCTGCTGGAGTCAGTAGGTTTGTCAGGACCGCAGAAAGGGAAGGGGGGGCAGCAAGGGACTAAGAGAGCCGGCCAGACTGTGGGAAGGGAAAGTGGGGGTAGGGGAAAACGCTGTTGCTGCTGCACAGGGAAGTGGTGTGGGCAGAAGGAAATGGAGGTTTTTGTAGAATTGAGCTTATATCCAGAGATTGAAGAATAAGAGTGAATCGTAGACAAGATGTGAGGTATTGAGTCCAGTGTCGTATAAAGAAACATCATAGAAACATCATAGAAACATAGAAACATAGAAGATGACGGTAGAAAAGGGCTACAGCCCTTCAAGTCTGCCCACTCTGCTTACCCACCCCCTGTCTATGCCCTAATGACCCAATTTCCTTATCTTGACCCTCGTAGGGATCCTACATGGGTATCCCATTTATTCTTAAAGTCTGGCATGCTGTCTGCCTCGATCACCTGCACTGGAAGCTTGTTCCAATGATCAACCACTCTCTCTGTGAAGAAAAACTTTCTGGTGTCGCCATGAAATTTTCCGCCCCTGAGTTTGAGCGAGTGCCCTCTTGTGGCCGAGGGTCCCTTGAGAAAGAAAATATCATCTTCCACTTCGACACGTCCCGTGAGGTACTTAAATGTTTCGATCATGTCTCCCCTCTCCCTACGTTCCTCAAGAGTGTAGAGCTGCAATTTGTTCAGTCTCTCTTCATACGAGAGACCCTTGAGCCCCGAGATCATCCTGGTGGCCGTCCGCTGAACCGATTCAATTCTGCACACATCTTTACTGTAATGTGGCCTCCAGAATTGCACACAGTACTCCAGATGAGGTCTCACCATGGCCCTGTACAACGGCATTATGACTTCAGGCTTTCGGCCATAAGAACAATCCACAAAGGGTGTATACAGTCACAAGGGACCCACAGGATAGAAACCAAATAATGTATAAAATACAAAAGACCCATCACGGGCCGTGTTGGCAAAATAAAAATGCCTTCCTCAGGAGTCTTATGGGGTTCTTGATTGTCTTAAATTAGGGGTAAGCAATTCCGGTCCTCGAGAGCCGGAGCCAGGTCAGGTTTTCAGGATATCCACAATGAATATGTATGAGATGGATTTGCATGCACTGCCTCCTTGAGATGCAAATCTATCTCATGCATATTGATTGTGGATATCCTGAAAACCTGACCTGGCTTCGGCTCTCGAGGACCGGAATTGCCTACTCCTGTCTTAAATATAAAAACATAAAACTCACAAAAAATCCAAGTAGTTAAGAGGCTACAAACAAGCAACACAGCTCATAAGAGTGGACACCCCGGAGGGAGTGGAAAACATGAAAAAGGATCTGCAAAAGTTAGAAGAATGGTCTAGCATCTGGCAATTAAAATTCAATGCGAAGAAATGCAGAGTGATGCATTTGGGGGGGTAGAAATCCAAGGGAACCATATGTGCTGGGAGGGGTTCATAGACAAAACCGCGGAAGACAAAGGTGCGCGCCGACAACTGCGCACAAGACAGAGAATGTGGGATTCTTGGTTGACAGTGGGAGAGACTGAACATTTCTCTTGCTTTTTTGTGTGTTTTTTTGGGGGGGAGGGTTCTTGACCCATTTTTTTCTGCACATGTGCCTATTGCTGTCACCAGCGATGGGCACATGCAAATTTAGCGAATCTTCGCTGCTGTCCGCTGACCTTATTTGCATGTGGGGTTTTTTGAAAATGTCTTGCATTTTTAGATTCGCTATCAAAACAACTGCGTTAGCAGACTAACTTTTTAACGCGGGTTTTTGAAAATCCTTCCCTCAGTCTCTTTTTCCCCTACCTCTTTCCCTCCCCCATGGTCCTGTAACGTTTATGTCTCTGTAGTAGAGACATTAGTTGCGTATTCAGCTGCCATTATAGTAAGCCCACATTTAAGTGTCTAAATCTTTACATCAGCTCAATGGCTGGAATTTGACCATGCAACTGTAGAATACCAACTGAGGGCAGCTATTATGTGCTTAACTGCCAATTAACTCCAAATATAGCCAAAAATTGTTTATTAAGACCAATTAACATCTAATTAATCTCTTATCTTTTGAGTTGCATGCACGACTGACCTTAATCTATGAGTGTGCATGCAACTTTGCCTGCTAATCAGTAATTTGGGTGTACAACTTTCTAGGAGTAGAGGTGTTTTGCATTAAAATGCTGACTTGTTTGAACGTTTGCTGGTACTTTTGTCCTTTGTAATGGGAAAGGCCCTTTTCTGGGGGAAAAAAAAATATTTTAGTGTATCAGTTTCTATCAGAAATTAACAATAGCAAGGTTTAAAGTCACTTAAAGGTGACCAAGCAAAGCTCTGCGGGCTTTTTCACCTTGGCTATAATGGCAAGCTTTGCAGACAACATGGAGATAGATTGCCAGCCTTGTGAGCAGTTAGCAAGGGTCACTTCTCTAGCTCCTTTTTTTTTGTCCACTGTTGCTACAGCAATAAGCCGAATCTTGTAGTACAGGCACTAAATTCTCCTGTCGGTTCTCATATGTAGACAGAAGAATTGACATTTTCCTTCCAATTTAACTAATAAATTTGAGAAGGTCAAAAATGTCCTGACCTAACTAGAAAAGAAAATCTACACATCCTAGAAGTCAATACCAATTACAGTAAAAAAAAAAAAACCCTCTCTCTCTTATCAGTAGTAAGTGACCGCTGAATACCCTCTGCATTTCAGTGAATCTAAAAGTCAAGCAGAGGGAGCCCTTTATACATCACCAGTGTGAGGACAGAATACCATTCTGTTTTAGACTGTGGAATTTACATGGACTGGAACATTGCCTTGTGGTTACTATTATAATCTTTGTAACATTTTCGAACAAGTACAGCCTGTTCCATGCCTTCAGCTCTGTTACTGAATGCCTTAACTATTAAGAAGGAGATGCAATCTAATGGTTAACCCACCAAACTATGAGACAGAAGAACTGCTTTAGACACAAATTCTTCCGCTATTTTCCTGGGTAACTTTGGCCATGCCACTTAGGACCTTCTTGGCAGATGACTTTAGCTTTAATCACAGAAGGACAAAAGGTCATTAAAATGGGGTCTCCTGTTTTCCTCTGCCTCAGGTCTAATCTTCTGTTCTGTCAAGGACTGTAATTTGAAGAAAGTCTTGTTTTGCTTTAGTTTGCTCACCTGGAATCGAATAATAATATTTGCTGATATTAAGTCTGTAGTAGTGAGTGGTTTTTATAAAAGGTGGCTACTGGGGATAAAAATACCCAGATATTCAGTATAAGTATTTGGATAGTTGCTGGTGCAGGTGATCGAGGCAGACAGCGTGCCAGACTTTAAGAATAAATGGGATACCCATGTGGGATCCCTACGAGGGTCAAGATAAGGAAATTGGGTCATTAGGGCATAGACAGGGGGTGGGTAAGCAGAGTGGGCAGACTTGATGGGCTGGAGCCCTTTTCTGCCGTCATCTTCTATGTTTCTATGTTTCTACCGCTTTTAAGTTATTTGGACACTTAAACTACAAATTGTATATCCGATCTTCTGTTCCACAATATTTTTGTTGTTTTGCTACATCCAGATTATGAACAGGGCAAAATGAATGACACAGACATCATTGTAGCAGCCTAAGAACATCCATGTTATCAAAATGGCACATAAAGGTCCATGTCGAAGAGTAGCCTGATGGACAGAGCAAGCAAGAGTGAGGCCGAGGCTCATGGTTCCAATCCCACTGTGAATAGCCTGCTGTGATTTCCCTTACTTCCTCCAGTAGAGAATGGCTCAATTGGAGCACCTTCCTATAAGTCGAAATACCAATGTCCCTAGATGTTTTATTGCCTGGCTTAGGAGAGCAAGAAGAACTTACTTAGATGCTATTAACATGCCACAGTGCATACTTTTACACTGGGTGGGATTTCCGAAGAAGTCATTTAAGCACAAAAATGAATTGTAAAATCACCTCCTTTGCTTGCAATTTTGCTTACCACATCTAAAAAATATATATAGTAGAAGTAGCAAAACTATAGATAGGGACAATGAGAATGACTAAGAAGATGGGATGGTTTCCCTATGAGGGAAGAAGCTTGGAGAAGAGAAGGCTATGAGGGGACATGAGATTGAGTTTTGTAGAACGGGCAGAGAACAGTTCTTTACCTTTCAAATAGTGTTAGACCTAGTAAATATTCATGAAACTAACTAAGCTAAGAAAGTATGTTTTTCAGTCAGCTTCCTAGAATTTGTTGTCAAAATATATACAGTAAAACCTTGGATTGCAAGACAAGCAAAACATTTGATTAAATTTTAACTTGATATACAAGCAATGTTTTGCAACACAAGTACATACAATACACACATATCATAACTGAGCCAATGGTTCTTCTCTCTCTGACGCTGCGGGAATGTAGTGACTGTTGTAATCAAGCAAGGTCTTTAAATACGAGTAGATACGGTATACACACGTCACATCATCACAACTGAGCCGATGGTTCTTCTCTGACGCTGCGGGAGTGTCGTGACTGTTCTAAATGAGCGAGGTCTTGCAATACAAGTACGTATAGTATTTTGTATTAAAATTTTTGGGTTGTGGAACGAATTGTCTGAGTTCCCCTTATTTCTTATGGCGAAATTCGCTTTGATATATGAGTGTTTTGGATTACAAGCATGTTTTCAAGGTGTATTTTATATTAAAGTTTTTGGGTTGTGGAACAAATCGTCTGAGTTTCCATTATTTCCTATGGGGAAATTCACTTTGATATTCGAGTGCTTTGGATTACAAGCATGCTTCTGGAACAAATTATGCTCGCAAACCAAGGTTTTACTGTATTTAAGGTTAATGATACAACTAGGTGTAATAGGTGTTTAGAAAGTTCCCAGGGGCAAGGTCCATAAACCATCATTAACTACAGTATATTATCTCTGGGAGTGATCAAGGAATGGATATATTTTTGGGATCTTGACAGGATCAACTATTAGCAGCATGTGGTCCTTGGCCTAGTCTAAATCTGTTCAGCTGGGACCACCATCAACATGGCAAACCTTATCCATTTGGTGATGGTGATTAACTGAGATTGTGTCGATTCAACTGCAAGGATGTGAGTGTAAAGAGCTCTTTAATAACTGATCCTGATGAACTTGGGTATGTACTGAGCTTGAAACCATTTGCATCTATTAAATACTGCAGAGGCAGTTTTCTTCCCATAACTCAAAAGGACAGACACAATGTGATTTGGGGGCATCTTGTTTTTTGGTGAAACATTCTAATTTAATAAAAATTATAAAAGCTTTATTACAGATTTATTAAAGATCACTCATTTCATAACAAATTGTTCTACCTTTTCAAAGAAAAATCTCCAGGGTGCTTTTAATGATAATGAGGTATCACTCAATCTGGAATTCAGGTCTGCAGATTCATTTTAAACTTGCTCACTCGGCTCCGTTAGTGTTCTATGTTCAACAATTGATAAAGGGCTCCCAGTCTTTGGGTTCAAGGTGTACCATTGACCACAGCAGTACCTTGAAGCATATTTTCTATTCATCCAGTCTAAGACAAGCTCTTGTCCTGTCATTTAGCTAAATATTATTTCAAAGCTGAGCGAGTAATTTAAATATTTTGACAATCAATTAAGAGACTGCAAAGATGACACAGAAAAATTAGCTAGTTATTATAAACTGCATCATTATGCATTTTTCTTACTCTCTTTAATTAAGGGAAAAGAAATTAATAAAGAGATGAAATAAATAGGTAACTCCATTTAGCCTGGTTGAATTTTATTTGGGAAGTTTAGGATATAGGTTTCAATTGCTGAGAACCCCGTTTGCTAAACTAGACCTCAGGGTTTATATTGGAAATCGCTGTAATACCCATGGTGCTGTGGTATTGGGGGGTTGGGTTTGCATAACTTGATGTCAGTGTGCCCACAATGCTGCGGCTCAATGTGTTGGCATTACAGGAATAACTTTATAACTGGGTACAGGTGTAAGTATTAACATGCATACTTTTCCTGTGTGGCTACCAGCACATTTTCTAAATGGAAGTATGCATATACTTTTGTTTAAAAATTATCCCAGGGAATTGTGTGCTTATGTTTACATTGTGAGCACACTAGGGACAGAAAAAAAAAAGAGTACCTGCATATATGTAAACTGCTTTGCTTTGTACCCACAGAAAAGCAGTATAGCAAATCCATGACCCTTTACCCTTTATTACATTACATTACATTAGTGATTTCTATTCCGCTTGTGCCTTGCGGTTCTAAGCGGATTACAATTAGAAGAGATCTGGACATTACCGAGAGAATTACATAAACAATGATTCAAGAAAATTACATGTTATGGTAGAATGTTACAAATTTAGAGGTATCTAGAATTTTTCCGATAGAATTACATAGCAAGATTCAGGTAATAACAGGATACAGTGGGGAATAACAATAAATTCGGGTAACAGAAGAGAGTTACCTAACATTGAAGGTAATTTAAGGATACAGTGGGGAATTTTTCCGATAAAATTACATAGCAAGATTCAGGTAATTACAGGATACAGTGGGAAATAACAATATATTTGGGTAACAGAAGAGAGTTACCTAACATTGAAGGTAATTAGAGGATACAGAGGGGAATAACAGTATATTCGGGTAAAAGAAGAAAGTTATCTAACCTTGAAGGAGTAGAGGTATTGGATACAGATGGTAGATGCTTATGTAGGGATCTGAATATTTTTGGAGGTGTGGTTCGAGGAGTTGATTAATGTGTTATTCATGGGGGGGAGATCATGTGTGATTGGGGAAAGATTAGTAAGTGAGGATGTGATTTTTGAATAGGAATGTTTTGATTTCTTTTCGAAACACTTTGATGTCTGTTGTTTTGATCATCAGATTGGTGATGGTGGGGTCAATTTTCGCTGCCTGTGTCGATAGAAGGCTGTCGTACAGTTTCTTACGTCGGGTACCGTTATGAGGGGGGAAGGTGAATAGGTTCTGAGTTCTCCTTGATCTGGGTGATCGGTAGCGGTAAAGGCGGTTGTTTAGGTAAATGGGGGCAGTTCCAAGGGTTCTTTACCAAGCACAACATTTCTGTGCAAATATGTACTAGTGACCCTCCCAGTATTTAGATGGCGGCAATGAGCATTTTGCTGCCTGCTGCCAGTATTATTCTTGCATATTCAATGCTGGACCCCGCCTTGGCTTTGGCCTAGCACTGAATATTCCATGTTTCAAATTATCCTTCCCATCACCTCAACAAGTTCAGCGGAAGAAGATGTCTGAGGCTACCTTTGAATGCCAAGGATTTTTTAACTGGAACAAACTGCCAAAATACCTAAGACAACCCACCACTTATCTTGAGTTCCAGAAGAAACTGAGGACATATCTCTTCTCTCTATAGCCAACCTCCTCTCTTTCATCTCTTCCTTTTAAAAACCACAACGTAACTTGAAGAACTAGATTCAATTCTTATTGTAAACTGCCTAGATTCCTTATAGAGAATTGTGGGATATAAGACACTATATGATACGGAATGGCATTGACTATCTGGGGTATTTTTTAGCCAGCTAACACATAGCCGGCCAAGTCAATATTCAGCCAAACCACTTTAAGATAGCACTGCTATTCAGGTGACCCAATATAAGCAGTTTACTTATGCTGAGTGGGGCTGAATATCAGCATTTATGGTAACCATAGTTCAACCCTGGAATGCCCCTAAGTTAGCTGCTTTTGAATTTGGTGCTAACCGGTCAGTTAAGTGCCACTGAAAATGAATGAATGGCAATGAACAAGTGATTTAACTGGTCGGCACCATTTCTGGCTGGTTAAATTCTTTTGAACATTGGCCAATATATATATATTTTGAAAAGTATTTGCCTAAATTCTATCAACTGGTTCAATACAGCAGCACAGAGGGACTGCTTTAAGACCCACCCACTGGTGTAGTCACTTGTGATAAGAAGAAAAAGTGCACCAGGTTCTGAGGGTTCTCTGTTTTCTTTCATCTCTCCTAATTGCTGTTCTTCCTGGGGATTCTATCAGCTGGTTCAACGCCGTAGTGCAGAGGGACTCAGATGTATGATCTACAATCCAAAAAGGGGCCATTTAACAAACCATCTAAAATGAACCAGCATTTATGGTTGGTGCTGCAGTGGCACTGCCCCTAGTGGCATGGAGGATGCCTCTTGCATCCAGCTCTCAGCCTACAACCTCTTCTGGAGTCCCATGGGAGGACGATCTACCTCTCCTCCTTCTGCCATCTCAGAGCAGGCTTGTGGAGCTGCAGTGTTTGGTTCTAGCCTTTCAGGAGCAGGGAAATTGAAGCAGAGGAGTCATTTTTGTGGTACTGGGCCAGCTCAATTGGGGACATGGAATTAGAAGCTGACTGAGACTAATGAGAATGACGGGGGTTTATTTTTATTTTATTTTTGTTGGGCTTGTTTAATTTTGCTATTTTTTTTCCTGCTTTTATTTTTAGGATTTTTCTTTGGGTTCTTTGATATTGAAGTTTTCCCTTCTCTTGTGCCTTTTACGTACCTATAATATTTAATTTATTGTATTATCTTTTCCATCTTCCTTCTCTTTATATAGGTAAATGTAAGTCATTATTTTCTTCATAGGTACTATAGTTAAATTGTGAGCCCATTTGGACAGAGAGTGAAATTCAAAGTACCTGTTTTGTAAACTGCTTTGAATTCTTTGGGAGATTTAGCAGTATATAAAAGACACCGCATTAAATTAAAATTAGATGCAAAATTCCTATCTAGCCCTGCAGTCAGGAAGCCTTCCTTCAGCTCAAGTAAAGTCATGCATGGCTATGCGGTTTTTAGCACACTGCTATCACAGTTTTGTAAAAGGGGAGCCACAACTTTCTATACATATCAGATAATAAGGGCCTAGTTCAGAACAAACACTGCTTTACTTCTAGAAATGGATTTTAAAATTGTCCAGTAAAGTGTAATTTAAAAACCCCACAATACTTATGCACATAAACAGGTTTCTCAAAAAAATTAATAGAGTGGGAAAGGAATCCCACTGGTCTCCAGTAGATGAAAACAAATGGTGAATCTTTATTCTAAATAAGAAGGACTTAACATGACCATGTTTGGGCAAAAGTGCCTGCATCAGGAGTCAAGCAACATTTTATATTCCTATATTCACGAGGAGAAAAGTACAATTAAATATTCATAAGAACATAAGAATTGCCGCTGCTGGGTCAGACCAGTGGTCCATTCACGCGGCGGCCCCCAGGTCAAAGACCAGTGCTCTAAATGAGTCCAGCCTCACCTGTGTACGCTCCAGTTCAGCAGGAACTTGTCCAACTTTGTCTTGAATCCCTGGAGGGTGTTTTCCCCTATAACAGACTCCGGAAGAGCGTTCCAGTTTTCAACCACTCTGTGGGTAAAGAAGAACTTCCTTACGTTTATATGGAATCTATCCCCTTTCAATGCAGGAGAACATGCGCCAAGCCACAAGGAATTCATGTGGGTTAAACTATCTACCCAATACCATTCCTCACACTCTTTTACTTGTGACAACCAGAGGCATCTTGGCAGATGGAGTGGAGGTAGGTTTTGGACTCATGAGCACTTTTGGTTGGTGTTCTGAGCACTTTATTTGCACTAGTTGCATTTTATATCATTGCTGAAGTATATAAGAACATAAGCATTGCCTCTGCCGGGTCAGACCAGGGGGTCCATCGTGCCCGGCAGTCCGCTCCCGTGGCGGTCCCCCCAGGTCCATGACCTGAAAGTGTTCCCTACCTAACCTAAAATATCCATATATTTTTCACTTTTAACTTGTGGAGAATTTTTTTGTATTGATTTATTAACACAAGTATTTATATTTAATGCTCCTTAGTGTATTGTGAAATTATGAAGACTCTGTACTGAAAATCTGGTCCTTTCTTTTTGTAACACTACATCTTTCCTAGGGTCTTGGAATTGAGAAATCCTTCCCTCATCCCATCAGAGAATCCACATCAGGAAGAATTTTTGAAGTCTAGAAATTAAATTGCTGATTTCCCGTTTGGCACTGTGACCTTTCATGTGTCCCTGACCTCTTGGAGATTGAATCATCAACAAAGGGCTCTTTTTACAAAGCGGTGTTCGGGGCTGCTGTTACGGTAATCGCTCCGATGCCCATACGGATTTCATGGGCATTGAAACATTTGCCGTGCGACAGCCGCTACTGCAGCTTTGTAAAAAGGGGGGGGGGGGAAGTAAGATTTTGTAAAACAGATGGTGCATAGACTGTGCTTGCAAGTAAATTTTAGAATAAAAATCATCGTGGAGATAGTGCAGTTGAAGCAAGGTAAGCCTGACTGCACATTCATCAGAATAAACAAATCCTAATAAGATGACAAGGCATATCATCATTCTGTATCTTTCTGATTAGAAATTAATTCTGCTGTCTCTTGATCTCACTGATTCCCCTTACTTTACTGACCTTTTTAATTACCCTTTACAATAAAGGGTAATAACTCTTGCTGTGTATGTGAAAGTCTAGGAACTTCTTATTCTTTTCTAAAAAGTGGATATGTCTAGATTCTCTTGGGCTTATAACTATAAATTACATTAACTTTTGGGATTTGGACTGTGTCCACAATAACCAAGAACAATGTTAGCCATTTTTCTATCATTTCAAAAAAATGATTCCCAGTGAAAATATTTGATTAATTTAGTTGAAAAGTTGTTTGTTTATTGCTTTGATACCCTGCCCTTATATAAAAAAGTCACTGCAGACCAGACATGATGTCTGCTTAGTGCCAAAATCCAAGATATTACAGAGAGCTTGCTGAGACTCATCAAGTCTGATGACTATTATTCGATGCTGCTCATCCACGTTGGCAGCAATGATACTGCCAGGTACCCCTGCAAATGTATCAAAAGTGACTTTATGGCTCTGGGACAGAAGGTGAAGCAGTCAGGTGCGCAGGTGGCATTCTCATCCATCCTCCCTGTTGACAGTAAAGGCCAGGGCAGAGAAGCTCACATCCTGGAGATGAATGTGTGGCTATTTGGATAGTGTCGTTGAGAGCGTTTTGGCTTCCTGGACCATGGAATGATTTTCCAAGGGCTGCTGAACAGAGATGGTATGCATCTATCAAAGAAGGGAAGAAGTGTCTTTGGCGGCAGGCT
Organism: Geotrypetes seraphini; assembly: GCF_902459505.1. Classification (NCBI taxonomy): domain Eukaryota; kingdom Metazoa; phylum Chordata; class Amphibia; order Gymnophiona; family Dermophiidae; genus Geotrypetes; species Geotrypetes seraphini. The sequence goes on along the minus strand of NC_047101.1, from coordinate 30,949,973 downwards.
GGCTAATCTACTGAAGAGGGCTTTAAACTAGAACCAATGGAATAGGGTGATCAAAGCTCCCAGGTGAATATAAGACCTCATGCAAGTAAATCACTGAATACTTCTACACAGATGGAAAAAGGGGGCAATGTCTGGAAAGCAGTATATACTAATGCTTGAAGTATGGGAAACAAGATTCTGGATCTAGAAGCTGTGATGGAAGAAGATGAGTTGGATATAGTAGCGATCACAAAGATGTAGTTCACTGAGACCCATGACTGGGATGTCGTTATACTGGGCTATAATCTGTTCAGAAAAGATAAGGTAGGAAGAAAAGGAGAGGGAGCAGTGATATATGTTAAAGGTCATATTAAAGCCACACAATTGTCAGATTTGCAAGGCAAGAAAGAGGCACTGTGGATCAATTTGGAAAGAGGGAATGGTAAATATATTTACATCGGTGTGATATACAGGCCTCCTTCACAGACAGAAGAAGTAGACAGAGATTAAATAATAGACATTCAGAATATATCTAAAAAAAAGGGGAAGTTTTAATAATAGGTGCTAATGGAACCCAGGCGGGATTGGGTCATACTGGACATTTTGCTTACAAATAGGGACAACGGGTGATCATCTGGCATCTAGTGATCACTGCATGGTACAGTTTAATATTAAGATGGGTATAGAGAGGGCTCACTCAAAAGTAAAGGTTCTAGACTTTTAAAAAACTAACTTTGTTCGGATGGGGGATTACGTCAAGGAATTTTTGGATGGGAATGTCTTGAAGGAGTAGAAATGCAGTAGGCAAAACGGAAAGGAGATATTGTAAAGGCAACAGACCGTGGCAGGAGGCTGTCTGTCCATGCTGATGCCACCAAGATGTGGTGGAAAATCCACAGGACACAACACAGGTATCAAGACTGTCATGTGCCCAGGCCCAACATGGGTACACAAATGACACTGTTATCAAATAAGGTCCCTGTACTTCTAAATCAAATGTCCACAAGACTTACCGCCCTTAGCTTCACTTAACATGGGAACAATATAACCAGCAACTTTACTAGCCCACTACAGAGCCTTAGGGGAGCATCTATGACCAGAGATACTTTGGTAAATGTGGGAGAGAGCTCAAACCCAGACCCAGGACTGTTGCATGTCTTCACAATGTAGCGTAATGGTGAAGTATAAAAATACACCAATGGCCCCCACAGAGTTAAGGTCATACCACAAACCCAACGCACATCATGCTGCTATCAGAATCGTTACCATGAAACAAGGCACTATCATGGAGCAGAATGGACAGTTCACCATAACACTCAGATGCAATCAGTCTCCACCTCTCCATGATGATTTACCTCATACATGAAGCAAACCTAGCCTGAGATCCAGTGTAACAACTCCCAACACAGCAGCACTTACTGAAAGTGTGGAGTTATAGACTGTGCTGGTTAATGCCATAATTACGTTCCCTATAACATATGAATTCCAGGCACCACCTTGTCCAGTGGGGAATAAAGGGCCTGAATACCCACACCTGATCCAAAGCATCAAACAGTACCTTCGGTAAAAAGATGGGTAGCCTGTTATTCCAGCATTGATCCAAGTCATTCTGAACTCCATCCCACGCATGTCTCATCTATCCAATATGTCCCTGGTGGTGGTAACATACAGGCTTTCTCCCTCCCGAAGGTATCTGCCAAGCAGCAACCCAGGCCGCACACTAAATATCATTGTGAATGGAAATGTACATGTCTGCATTACTTCTTCTCTCCCTAGGGCCACCACAGACACATTATCACATGTGTACCCCTAACAGTTACACTCTGTTGATCATCTGAAGTCCTGTAGGTCACAACAGGCCCATTTTTCCCACATGGAAACACAGACTTTCGCTATAAGACTCCTCCAGCAATACGTTGCCTGACACCAGGTCCCAATGAAACTTCATCACAACAGTTGCAGTGTCACATAACACAGTATGGGCCACAATGACATCCTGAGTCCTATTATCGACATACAGTGTAACAGTGGGCCACACAGAAAAACAGCAGGTGTTAACAAGTGGATGCCATTGACTCATACCATATGAGTGGCACTGCCCAGCTCCCATTTCCCTATGTCTACGCCAATGGCAGCTCCCTCCCATCACATCAATTCCAGTGCTGCTTCTTCATCGGTTTGGCATGTCTTTTCCCCTTCCTTGGCACCACTCTGTCACCTCTCTCACTCCCCCACAATTCTGTAAAGTTTAAGTTGGTCACCAATTATGTTGTTTGGTTACATATTGGATCTATAGGACCTTTGACAGATGGGGAAATACCATATCATACCATACTGATTCTTGTATCACGCAAATATTGACTAGGAATCATTGTGGCTTACAAAATATTAGAAATGATACACAGGTATATACCACATGTACATGGCCAAACATATTTTCAAACATAGCTGTCCAACTGACTTGGCCATTCACAGCTAGGAATAATTAAAAGATGGACATTCACAATGTTCAAAATATATTTGTTACACTCGTGGAACCAAATAAAAATTAGTTAAAAAAGAAAAGAAAAGAAATATGCAAAATGTAAATGTGCAAATATCTGCTATCAGTTCTGATTATCATATATACTCGAATATAAACCTCTTTGAGATAAGTCATCCCCCCACCCCCCAAAAAAGGGAAGGTGCCCCATCCCAGATAAATTCTTACTCTATACCCTGCAGTTACTAGCTTTTCTGGCTCAAGGCCCTGCACTAGCCCAGCACATAGCTTTGTCAACGGCAGCCAAAGGAGGTAGGACCTGCAAGTAAAATCTGAGTTATAAATGCCAGTAACTGGGGGGGTCACGTGATGCCGCGTTACTGAGCGGACGTGCCTCTGCACAGCTCCGGGCCAAGCGGCGTAAAATTCTGCTATTAAGCACACGGACGCTGTCGGGCATTTATAAATCTCCCACCACTGATCTCCCGAAGTTGCAGGGCGCAAGCGGAGCTCCTTTTCAAAGGGTCCTGCACGCGGTATGACGGCGAGACCGCAGCGGGACACACGAGGGAAGGTGAAGAACACCGAGTCCAAGATGGTGGAGGGCCACGAGGTACCTGTATTTACTATTCAAGCAGCAGCGATTCAGGAGCTCACCCTAGTTATGGAGGACAAACTGGCAAAAATTCAAGCCTTCATGGAAGACTTTAGGGAGACGCTTGAGACTCATGTAGGCAGGCTGCAAAGAGTGGAAGACCGTGTGGCCCAGCAGGAAGACCGCGCAGCGAACTTTGAAGAACTTCTACGAGTCCTGGAGACAGCTAAAACTGCCTGCCTCGACCACTTGGATGACCATGAGAACAGAAACCGCAGAAATAATTTACGATTTATTGGACTGCCAAGCACTATTCGGGACGTTGACCTGCGGGCCTGCCTAGAAAAATGGTTGCCAGATATCCTGGAGCTGGACGCCTCGGGGGAGAAAGTACTTATTGAATGCGCTCACCGTGTGGGAAATCGGAGAGAAAATGAACAGCGGCCCCGACCAGTCCTTGCCCGATTTTTGAATTTTGCCATGAAGGAGCGGGTTCTCGCTCACTTTCGGCGGGGGAATGGTTTCCAATATGAGAAATGCCAGTAACTGCAGGCAAGGAAAGTGGGGTGAAACAAGAGGAGACCCCCATTATTGGCCCAAATTTCTCAGTTTATATTCAAGGATGCCGTATATGATATGGAATATCTTAGGTGCCCTTTTACTAAGCTACAGTAGCTCAGCATAAATGACCTCATGCAGGATGCTTAGTTTTGTCTCCATATTCTATAAAAAGTGTTAAAACTTGTGTGTGCAAATTGGGCATGCACAATTTAATTGAAAACAAGCCAATTAGCACGGCTAAGATTTCAAAGAGCAATTATTGGGGCTATTTGGTTTTAATTCAAATTTACTTGCGAGTCCAAAAAGGGGATGCAGAAATGAAGGGTCACGGGCAGATTGGAGGCATTCCTTCAATTTACACACAAAATTCAAGAATATGGGGTTATCCCTTCTTAATTTAGGTGCAAGGATTTCTACCACATTTCTGCTGATGTAAATGGTTCCCGGCACTTAACTTTAAGCAGTTTATAAAACAGCAATCGGTGCTATGTCTTTTCTGGCGCTGATGTTTTTAGGCAACATTTATAGAATTCAGTCCTAAGTGCACAGTATTTATTTTTTCAGATTTTTGGGGAGAAGGGAGTGTGTCAGGGGCAGAGAATGGGGGAGGATGTGCTAATCAGCTACTATGCTGACATTACCAGGTCTATAATTCCACACACATCTCAATGCCTCTCTCTCTTCTTAATCACTTCAATCGAACTATCAGGGCTTCAGACATGCCATTTGGTCACCACACAATTTTTGTGTTTATTTGGTTGCCAAATTCTTCTCACTGGCTAGGGCTTCTTCATTAGCCCTTTCTCAATATGTTTCCAAGTTTTTAACATAGTAACATAGTAGATGACAGTAGATAAAGACCCGAATGGTCCATCCAGTCTGCCCAACCTGATTCAATTTAAATTTTTTTTTTTTTTCTTCTTAGTTATTTCTGGGCAAGAATCCAAAGCTTTACCCGGTACTGTGCTTGGGTTCCAACTGCCGAAATCTCTGTTAAGACTTACTCCAGCCCATCTACACCCTCCCAGCCATTGAAGCCCTCCCCAGCCCATCCTCCACCAAACGGCCATACATAGACGCAGACCGTACAAGTCTGCCCAATAACTGGCCTAGTTCAATATTTAATATTATTTTCTGATTCTAAATCTTCTGTGTTCATCCCACGCTTCTTTGAACTCAGTCACAGTTTTACTCTCCACCACCTCTCTCGGGAGCGCATTCCAGGCATCCACTACCCTCTCCGTAAAGTAGAATTTCCTAACATTGCCCCTGAATCTACCACCCCTCAACCTCAAATTATGTCCTCTGGTTTTACCATTTTCCTTTCTCTGGAAAAGATTTTGTTCTACGTTAATATACTTCAAGTATTTGAACGTCTGAATCATATCTCCCCTGTCTCTCCTTTCCTCTAGGGTATACATATTCAGGGCTTCCAGTCTCTCCTCATACGTCTTCTGGAACAAGCCTCCTATCATTTTCGTCGCCCTCCTCTGGACCGCCTCAAGTCTTCTTACGTCTTTCGCCAGATACGGTCTTCAAAACTGAACACAATACTCCAAAGTTTTTTTATATATTATAAAGTGCTTTATTTTATCTTTTTAAAGTGCTTAATGTCAATAACTTATTCGTTATTAAAACCGATTAAAACTTATCTTAATAAATTCTTTTCTTTTCTTGCTTATCTTATCACATTGAGAAAGGGACCTGTCATATCGACATGTTTCGCCAACAGGCTGCTTCAAGAAAAAGTCCCCCCTTCACAAATTTATCTGCACCATCCCGATCCACATAGCAGTTCTTTGGATAAGATGCCAGGTCAGCATGTCCATAATGCAAGAGCCCTTAGCGCATTCCAAATAGAAGGCAGTAAGGCCCCGATTCTATAAATGACGCCTAAAGTTAGGTGCCTAAGTTATTTGTTTAAAAGGCTTAATCGGCACCCTTAATTGACATGAATTGCACTTGATTGAAATGTAGGTGCCTAGTCCAAGGCGCCTACCAGAAAGTAGTCATGGTAAAGGGCCAGATCGTGGGCATGTTTTACATGTAGGTGCCTGTTTTGGACTTAGGCCTGCTCATTTAGGCCACAAAAATCCACGACACCTAAACACACTAAAAGCTGTTATAGGGGAAATCACCCTCCAGGGATTCAAGACAAAGCTAGACAAGTTCCTGCTGAAGCAGAACTTACGCAGGTAGGGCTAGACTCAGTTAGGGCGCTGGTCTTTGACCAGAGGGCCGCCGTGGGAGCGGACTGCTGGGCACGATGGACCACTGGTCTGACCTAGCAGCGGTAATTCTTATGTTCTATAAAGTGCTCCTAACTTTTATGCACCATTTGTAGAACTTCCCTGTAAGTGCTCCTCTATTAATTTTTTTTTTAAAAAAACAGCCACATGCTAATACTAACATTAACGCATGGCAAGAAAAAGCCCTTTTGGATGGCCATGATAGAAATGGGATAGCACATAGGAAAAAATTAAAGACATATCTCTTCCCCTAGTAGACTCGATTCCTCCCAGTCCTCTTCATCCCACAGACCACCATCCTAAAACTAAGCTGGCAATATTAAACTCACTTATCTCTAACCCTATATCACGAGTGCAACTCATTTTGCTGTAAGCCTGTTGAAAATTGTGGGATTAAAGAAGTTGTATTGTATTGTAAGCCCATTTCATAGCACAGCTTAGTGAAAGGGCCCCTTTTAGCCTGATACAATGCTATAGCCTAGAGAATGACACGGAGACAAATTTGTCCCCATGTCATTCTCTAGTATCTACTTTAGCTGTTGCCTTCCCATTAGTTTGGCCGTTGTATTTCTAAGCCAATAGCGCCTACTTCTCCCACTCTCTCTACTTTAGAGTCTGCATATCCAGTTTGCCTCTGAAATACAGTCTGTAAGAAAGCCCAGGCCAAGCTCTTAAATGGAAATGTCACTTTCAGTTTTCTTCTTTGTAAGTGATGAAGCCGGGTGCTTCTCACTGTGTGTAATTGTAAGACAGGCTGAGCCTGACCTCGCTTTCTTTGCTCACCTGATTAACTGAGTTATGGCACCAAGTCCCTGATTTAATGAAAGCAGGATCAGCTCGTTCAGACTGCTTAGCTTCCCTATTAGAAGCCGTGTAGCACAGCAATAATTTTGACCCTACTTAAATGACTAGAAATGTGTGAACAAGATAAAGGACTTGGTGCTTGAGTTGCAAGGGCGTCCTGCGTAGGCACAGAGAGTAGGGAAACCAGGAGGCAGGATGTTAAGACACAGTGCCGAGTGCTATCACTGTGTTAGAATTCTCCATGGTTGCCTATGTACATGCACCATCCAGGAGTATAGTACATCTAAGTTCAAGCCCCGAGAAGAAACCTATAGTCTTTACCGGGAGTGTGCATGTTACATTGTACACACCGAAAATAGCTCAGAAAACTGTGCTACTGAAACACTTCCCATCACATTTCCTACAAATTCTATTATCACTTTCTATTCGGTCAATAAAAATGACATCCTTGTAATAACTTTTGAAATGTCACATTCCACCTCCTAGGTTCTACCTATTCTGGTTTAGAAAGGCAACTGAAGCCGAAGTAAGGTGCTCTCTATTAATAATAATGAAGAGGAATCCTTGGACTTGTAGAAAAGCCAAGGAATACAGCAGGCTATCATTGCACCCATAAAAGAAATCCAATCCTTAAAGACTTCTGTGAAAATGTGATTTCCCAAATATCTGAAAGTCCAAAGAAGTGTCCATATTTCTAAAGTTATTCTGTAAAATATACCTTCTTTATGAGGCCCAGATTCTGTAAACTGCTTCCCGATTGTAGGCAGCTGTAGGTGTCCTACAGCTGTATAATCAGCCAATCGGGATGCACGTTTTTTTAAAAAAAATGTTCCCCAGGCAGGCCACCTATATTGAAGGTGCCTCCAGGAGCCTAGGGAGGTCCGCAAGCCCGCCTAAAGCTAGGCGGTAGCTTTACGCGGCCCTACGTGTCTCCCTAGTAGAGCGTAAGATGCTCACAATGTAGGCCAGCAAAGTGCTGGTCATCGGGCAGGAGGGGTTGGGCTTCCTCCTGCTGAGATTGTACATGGGGGGGAGGGGCGGCATCGGGCAGGAAGGGTTGGGCTCCCTCCTGCCACAATCGTACGGGGGTGGGGGGAGTGGCTGCTGCGGCCGCTATACTTATCACGGCAGGGAGATCCCTTGGTTTTGGCCTCTGAAAGCGGTATTATCTTATCTTCCACCTTTTAAGAACATATTTGTTAATTTATAAAATGGTGATTGTTTTTGTTTTTCAAATTTACATCTGCTATCTTTATATTTATATTTTACACAGTATTAGGGGACATACGGCACTATTTCTGTTTCTGTGGTAGTGCACAGTATGCAGAGTATGTCTTAATGGCAGTTCGGTTTAACTTTTGTCTACATATTTCTAATTTTAGCTCAAGATTACTTATTCCATACTGGGCGAGGGTATATCTGTGTTCTATGTAAATGAAAAGACATGTTCTTCTGTTCACACTGACTGTGTAGGATTGATCTGTATTAATCTGGCTTCTTTAGTTTTACAATGGGTGTATTAATGTTCTAGTGCTCACAGCAATGTTTAAGATGCTGCCTTTTCCTAGTTACATCCTTGTATGGCTCGTGGATTATTACTAAAAACATTTTTTTCTTATAGAGGGGGTTGTTAAAACATGATCAGCCCTAGGTGTCAAATATACTAGGTATACCACTGCACGCCCACATGTTATGGTGGTCATAATTTAGAGCTTTTTTACAAAGCTGAGATAGTGTTTTTAGTGCGCGCAGAATTGCCGCGCATGCTAAACCCGCACTACGCGGCTAGAACTAACGCCAACTCAATGCTGGTGTTAGCGTCTAGCGCACGGGGCAATTTAGCGCGCGTTAAGAGTGTGCTAAAACCGCTATCACAGCTTAGTAAAAGGAGCCCTTAGATTTAGTTTTTATAATTAAGCAGATACCTTTTAGTTTTTTAAAAATTAATTACATTTTTTACTGTTCCTTGTTCTGAACATAACACTTTATTTAAAGTTGGAATTTGAGAAAGTTGTGCAAATCACACCAAACTCTTATGTCATAAGAACATAAGAAGTTGCCCCCGCTGAGTCAGACCAGAGGTCCATCCTGCTCAGCGGTCCGCTCCCACGGCGGCCCATCAGGCCTAGTGCCTGAACAGTGGTCCCTGATTAATTTTATAACTTACCTCTAATCCCATCCCTATAATCTACCTCTACTCTTATCTGTACCCCTCAATCCCTTTGTCCTCCAAGTACCTATCCAAGGCTTCTTTGAGGACAAAGGGATTGAGGGGTACACATAAGAGTAGAGGTAGATTATAGGGATGGGATTAGAGGTAAGTTATAAAATTAATCAGGGACCACTGTTCAGGCACTAGGCCTGATGGGCTGCCGCGGGAGCGGTCCGCTGAGCAAGATGGACCTCTGGTCTGACTCAGCGGGGGCAACTTCTTATGTTCTTATGTCCAGTAGGATCTTCATGAAATAGCAGATTTGAAAGCACAAATTTTAGCCAACTTGCCTCAGTTGGATTCTTCAGGTGCTACTGCGGCAATTAATGCCTGGAATCTGGTACTTTCCAACTCGTTCGCATTAGGACCCATTATTTACAGCAGAAATAAGGGAGCTGAAGCGTAAATTGAGATGAACAGAGTGGTGAAAGTATCATTCCAGATTCACTCTTGAGCAGTATAATTTAGAAGTCCAGTTTTATAATACAGCACTGCCAGCTTGACAGCAAAGAAAAATTATTTCAATCAGTTGATAGAAAATCTCCATCAGCAATGAGTTATTTGCTGTGGTTAATAGGTTACTCTCTGATTCTAAGCCTCTGTTTAGAATTCCAATTACTTGTGAAGAGTTTGCTGTTGAGTTTTTCCTTAAGATATCTAAGATAGTGGGAATATTTGATACATGTTAATTACCAGTAGAGCTTAATTGCCCTCTTGCTAACAATGAATTATGGACTACTTTTCCTGGTGTGACCATACAAGTCCAAAATATTTTCTCTAGACTTAACAACTCACTTAGGTCCCCTTTTATCAAGCTGCGTTAGGGTTTTAAAAAAATTTTAAAAAAAAATCGCAGGCATTGGAGCTTTTATTTATTTATTTAAAACATTTCTATACCGTTTCCTAAGTGGTTTACATTCAGGTACTCAAGGATTTTTCCCTGTCTGTCCTGGTGGGCTCACACACTGTCTAATGTACCTGGGGCCATGGGGAATTAAGTGACTTGCCCAGGGTCACAAGGAGTAGCGTGGGATTTGAACCCACAACAAAAAATTGAATAAATAAAAAGATAAAAGAATAGGAAATGGAACAGTTTTTATCTTATAACTTTCTTAATTGTGTTGCTCCTGAATTTAATCATGTTTCGGCCACCCGGCCTGCATCAGGAGTCTTAGGAGTCTTTGGGTATCAAATAGTCTCAAATGGTCTAAAGCAAAACGAACAAACCGTTGCTCCGAATCTGTAACACCACAGAATAACGCAGCCTTGCAGTGAAGGAAAAAAAAAAAAAAAAAAGGCTGCGTTATTCTGTGGTGTTACAGATTCGGAGCAACGGTTTGTTCGTTTTGCTTTAGACTATTTGAGACTATTTGATACCCAAAGACTCCTAAGACTCCTGATGCAGGCCGGGTGGCCGAAACATGATCATGTCGAGTCGTTGAGTTGCTTTGGATGTATGAGCTATTTTGGATTAATAAAGACCATTGGATTTATCAGATGAGTTGAGAGACACTTTTTTGTGCACCAATCTGATTGGACATTTCCACTTTGCTCTTGCCTGTTTGATTTTGTGGAATTGCTTCCCCTGTTTTATTGCTCCTGAATTTAAAACATACTTAAGGAAAGTTGCATCTGTCCCTGAGGAACGGTGTGCTGTCTCCTTCCAAAGTATCAGTTATTAAGGACTCAATTAGTCACATCCACGGCAAGTGCCAGTTTTTCCAAAGAAGCTTCAGATAGAGCCCAGGAGATTGAGTTAGATCATGATGGTAGAACTGCAACTGCAACCTTCTTGGTAACCTTTATTTTAGAACTTGATAGGACTTGAATTCTAAAGCTATATTTTTATACAAAGGACATCTCGGAAGTTTCTCAAGCAAAATGTAAAAAAAAAAAAAATTGTAACTCTACAGCAATTCAGTTGGGGGCAGAAGTTATTATTAGATTTCCTGGCAAAGGTAATGTACAATACCAAACAATTGCACGGGTTTTCTAACTGAGCGATTTTCAGCTTTTCTGACATCTCATTCAGTAGCACAAGTTAACTCAAGAATATCTTTCAGCTCGCCATTTGCTAATTGGTATTAATTGAATGCTCCATAGCTGATTAATTCTGCTTATCATTTAGGATCATTGAATTTCTGCATTACTCCAAGCAATGATTTTTCGCTTTTTATGCTGTCCAACCCAACTGAATATTGTGTGTGTATTAATTGTGATCCATTTAGAATTTTAGATCATGCAGAATATAAATATTGTAAAAAAAATTAATCAAATCGCAAAAAAAGGGGAATGGAGGGAAAATATACAATACACTAGAAAACAAATCACTCCATTTGATCAGTACACATCAACCATCTTTCCTAACTAGATTGCTTTTTCTAGTTAGCAATCTTCCTACGGTCTTGCCCCATACAGAGCCATGAACAAAAATGGCTGCTGTGATTTCCTGCTGTAGTCTCGTGAGAACATGGGAACTCATGGCAGCCATTTTTATTCATGGCTCTGCATGGGGCAGGAGCGTAGGAAGATTGCTCCTACTCAGCTTCATCGCTAGACCACCAGGTAAGGTGTGGAGAGGTCAGGGAGGCAGGGGTGGATCAGGGTTTAGAAACCGAAGTTGCGAGTCCTAAACTCGTGAATTTGGAGGGAGACTTGTGTAAGTAAAATGTTCACTTGCACAAAAAGGTGTTCTGATAATTCCCTCTCCCACATGCACATGGCATATGTTCTTTGACCCTTATGGGAAAAAAAACAGTTGGAGTTGGGTCAGGGAAGTGAAATAAAATGGATGAAGCTTTCATTTTCAAAATCTCTGTGCCTTCTTCCCATGCAGGTACAAAGTTTGTGGCTACAAAAGTAGCTGTGGTGTGTGTGCTGGGTGAACTTTCAATGAAAATTGGCTTGCAGACCCAGGGGTACAAAGTAGCTGAGCTCATTTCAAGCAGTCCACAGGGGTTCAGAATTGCCCTCTTGTCTCTTCATAAGGAGCATAATGAAATGAAACATGGAGGTATAATGAGCCAGGGCAAATTGTCACCCTATGCATTAAACCTCCATGTGATTAGAGCTGCAAAAAAACAGCCAAAATTGTATCAGCCATGCTAGACCTCATCCATTTGTTATAAAAGCCACTTGTTGGCTGGAAGCAGTTTACAGGAAACTAAGATCAGAAGTGCCATGCTGGGTCAGATTAATGGTCCAGCAAGTTCAGTACCTTCTCGCCAATAATAGCCCATCTGAGCCACTCGGTAGCTCCTAATGGGAAGGTCTGTTCCTCGCTCTTTATTCCCCGGTCTAGTTGTTAATGGAGCTGCCCACCAGAAATTTTTCCAAATCGACTTTAAGCCCAGTGTTATCCCTACTAATGTTTACTTGCTCTGGCAACCAATTTCACAGCCTAATTGTGCATTAACTGAAAAAGCTTTCTTATCACCAGTTAATCTCATGGAATATCCTTAGTCCTAGTGTTATTTGAAATGGTAAATTGCTGTTCTCTATTGATCTGTTTCACATCACTCGTGAGTTTAGGAACCTCTCTCCTAACCCCTCTCTGATCTGAGAGAGGAAGCATCTCTAAAAGCAGTCCGATCTATCATGGCATAAAACAAAGCATCAGAGGCCTCGCCCCAGCTCACAAAATCAGAGCAGCTGCCTCCTAACAAGCACTAAGTTCAATGCCACGCTAACAAATGAGCCATGACTATAACCCTGCAAGACCACAATCTGCATAACTGCATGTTAAAGGATTCTAAGAGGAAGTTGTAAACAGCAGCACCTTTCTCTAGATTAGCCTATGCACTTTATTCAGTACTGAAGTGTTATTATGCTGTCTTCTCGGGCCTACATAAGACGGGCTCCCATTCCAACCAAATTAGCTTTTAAACCAAGAGTGAACCAAACCAAAGAATGATGCTTTGTCCTAGCGTAATGCCTCTCTTAGCATACCCGAAGAGACTGAAATATGTTTTACAATTGAACATAAACAGAAGCAATAAAGTCCTTCGAAACAACAAAAGAGTGTTTGTCGTGTTTTGCTTTACATCGGGCTAAACCTGCAGCCCGTCACTCAATTTTATTCAGCCTACGAGACCTTGGGAAGTATACACAGAAAACAGCCCATGCAGAGTTTTATCAGTGGAACCATTGAAGGATACAACCACAGGCCATGACTTGTTTGACAGCGTTAGCAACTCTTTGGAAAGACAGAAGGATAGGATAACAGACCGTTCTGGTGATAATTTGTGTTCATTCAGTCATCACATTGAGTTCTGTTGGCAGTAAATTATATGGCGCCTTTGTTAATTGTCTGTGTGCAGCCCACTAGGGAATAATACTGACATTCATATGGACCTGTTTGTAAAGGTTGCCCACCCCGAGCTAGATAGCGCTGCATTCGCACAGAGTACACCAAAGCTCTGCACACTCTTTCCTAACACACATGGAGAAAAATGCCCAATGAGGTAATAATTTTTATGCCGATATGCAAATATATGGAGGAGCACACCATCAAAATGTGGACATTCTAGTGCGCTGGACGTGCATTAGCCACAGAAACGATAGTTTGCAAGAGATTGTACCACAAGTTGGGGGAGTGTTGTATTGGGATATGCTATTAGATGTGAACAGCATATCTGGATTGCCAAATGTGTATTCTGAACACACAAACCAAGGAGATGATCAGTCCAAAGTGAAGGAGTCTGATTTATTACGTTTTGCCCACAGGCTTCGTCAGGGTTAATAACTACAGGGGAAAATACAAACCCAACACCTGCCAGACAGCACTTCCCATCCACAAAGCAAATCAGTATGTCTTCCTTCAGACTGGCAGCATTTCTTTCACACAGACAGCAAATACTGATTTGCTTTGTGGATTGTGGATATTATTGCTTTATGGATATTAATAAATCAGACTCCTTCACTTTGGACTGATCATCTTCTTGGTTTTGTGTGTACTTTGTGGCAGATCCTTGCCTGCTCCCCCTGTCCAGCAGCAGCCCTTCTCCCTTCGTTTTACCTCCCCCCTGTCCAGCAGCACCTCTTCCCTGCTCCCCCTGTCTAGCAGTAGGCCTTCTCCCTTCCTCTTACCTCCCCCCTGTCTAGCAGCACCTCTCCCTTGCTCCTCCTGTCCAGCAGTAGGCCTTCTCCCTTCCTGTTACCTCCCCCCTGTCTAGCAGCACCTCTTCCTTGCTCTCCCTGTCCAGCAGCACCCCTTACCTGCTCCCCCTGTCCAGTATCCGGCTTCCTGGTTCGTTTGCGTCTGCCCTCCTCTTCAAAGCAGCCCTGCTGAGGATCGCGGCCGGCTGTAGCGAACCTCGCAGGCGGCTCTGCATGTCGGTAGCATGTTCCCTCTGACGCGATCCCGTGCTGGAATCTTGGGTGGCACACTAGTGTGCCACGGCACATAGTTTGCGATATACTGTGCTAGATATTACTTTGGCAACAAAGGTACATTTGTCTTGCCAATAAAGTTATCTGAATCTGTTCCTTTTGTCAGTGTCAGTCTGCTGCACTTGCCTTCCCCATTGGGCTGCTAGCTACAGCAACTCCCTCCTCCCCTGCGGTCTATTGGACACGCACAGCCAACCAACTACAGGGGAAGGCAGGAGCAGTAGCTAGAATATACAAGCACTTCCTTCCTGTGGTTTCTGTATCGCTGCAGCATGGAGATTGCTGCCCCAGGTCTACAGACTTACAGGGAAAAATATTACAGGTGCTCAGGTACCCACAGAATTCACAGAGCTGGCACCTGTGCATAACTATCACATAATTTTGGCACCCCGTTCATAGAATCACCCCCCCCCTTAACTTGCAACAAGATGTAAATTTATGCAAATGTGCCAAAAGACATCCCAAATAATCAGCTGCCAGGAGAGTTCACTGACTCTGAAACAATGATGATGCTCCATCCTAGTACATATTCATGATGTAGATTTTTCAGAAAGTTAATAATTCTCTGAACCGCAGGCTTGATTTCATACACCCCAGCAGGGTTTCCTGATAGCACTTTAATTAATCAATACAAGTGTGGTGATTTCAATATGTTTTATCACATTTGGAAATGAAGGTCAGGCAGGTGAATGGAAATCTCTACTTTGGAGGAGAAATGAAGTGGATATTTAGTAACAGTAGAAGGGAGGGAGGTGGATTTCTTTTGTTTTATTACAGTGGACTTGTACCAGGAGAAGACTCAGACCCAAGGCTGTTCCTCTTGTTGAATTTTATGTTTATGTATATTATTTTCATAGGCTGTACACACTTGTGAAGATAAAATAAACTAATTGCTTTGGGACTTTGGCAGAAAGAATGAGTTCACAGTTCAAGGCAACATGGGACAAGCAGTGGGACTCTGAGATATGGACAGAGATAGTAACTGGGAGGTAAGGCTACACAGACTGGATGAACTTTCACATATTCTCTGATGCTAGTTATTATCAACATCTCTCTTTAGTTAGATAAGGCATATAAGGCAAAAAGTCCATTATTAATTTGAGCAGGGATGGTCTCTTCTATGTTTTGATGTACAGCACTGCGTATGTCTAGTAGCGCTATAGAAATTATAAGTAGTAATTCCTGACTTTACTGTATTTTGGCCTTGGACATTCACTCAGTTTTTGATGGTAATTGTTCATCTATTCCATCCCTGGTACTTTGCAGGAAAGCATATGTGGGTGGCATATGTGGGTGGCATATGTGGGTGCCACGGGACTGGGAGGAGGTAGTAAGATGTAATAATGTCTTGTAAAAGTATATAACCCACAGAATTGGAGAAATTTTTGTCTTATTTTTAAAAAATCTTTTAGCAACAGGAAAAGCATACAGTCCAACAAACCTCCTGTCACTCGTGCAAAAGGTACAGAACTCAGGAGAGGAGTTCCTGGTGTACTGAGAGCTGGGCTAGAATTTCCAAACAAAGAGGCCTATTTTGTCTCCTTATCTCCTCAACCGGGTGAGGGTTGGGGTTCCTAGGCTCTTTGGAGATAGGTTAGTGGCCAGAAGGCTCCAGTTTAGACCAAGACATTCAGTGATCCTGGAAAAAAGATTGTCTTCGCTCTGAAAACCTCACTGGGTGGACTCAGAACTCAAGGTCAGTGTGACTGGCAGTGGTGTGCGGTCAGGGCTTTCAGTGAATACCCAACCCCTCAGCGATGCTTTGTTTTTTTGTTTACTTTTTGCTTGATGCAGCTTGATTGGTTGAACAGGTTGCCAATCAAGCTGCATCAGCAAAAAGTAAACAAAAAAACAAAGCATGGCTGGCTGGGGATTCTCCTAGCCCACTAAAGGCCCTGATGGCACTACTCTGAATTTGAATCGCTGAACAGGCAGTCTCCTGCTGCCTGCTCAACCAGTCAAATTCCATGATTCAAAAGTGGCCCACCCTCAGGGGATTCTAAATCCTCTGAAGACTTTGACTGTACTGCTCTAACTGGAGCAGAGGGTGGAGATCAGTTCTGCTTGATCGATCATAGTCCAGCCCTGCTGCTGACTGGGGCAGGACAGGACACTCCCTCTCCTCACAGACCTGGAAAAAGCTTTGTGGATTTGTGTTTTTTCTGAAAGGCTCACATTTATCCTGTTTGTTCTTCAAGCCACTTTGCTTGTGTGTGCAGCTGCTTCAGTTGAGGGCAGCCATGTGGCTTCTGCTACTTTCCCTCATTGTACAAGCTAAGCGTTAATATTCTAATGTTACAAGTCATTGCATAAAGATCTGTAGCTTGTACAAAAAGGCATTAAAATAGGCAATAGATTAAAATACATATTTAATCCTTTTCCTGTGGCAAGAAACACTTTGTTTTCCTGGCATTTGCTACACAGTTTTAATTGCATCCATTCCGGACTGCATTCTCATATACTGTAGCATGAGTATTACTTTGTGTACAGGTTCACTAGATAGAGTTTGAGCCCACTGGGACAAATAGAGAAATATGATAAAGTATTTGAATGTAAACCACTTAGGATATAAGTGGTATATAAATAATAATAATATTTTTTTTTAAAAGGTGTGTGTTGAAACCAGAGACATTGGATATGACAGAGTGTGTGTGTGTGTGTTTTGTTGTTTTTTTTAATCAGTCCACTGCCTCTAATTTTGTTTGTCTTGCAAAATAATGGATCTGCCTTCTTTTGACACTCCTCTGGTCAAATTGATCAGAAGTAAAGTGGGGAGTGATGTGCTGTGTGTGTGTTCTGGTACTGAAATAATCATGCATGCTGTTGAAAATAAGTACAAAATGGGATGGGACCAATTTAACAATGCCTTATTCTCCTACTTTATACACACAAAAAAAATTGCTCTCCCTCCCCCCTCTCAAGATCATTGCTGAATGGAAAATTCATTAATTTTGGTTGGAATATGTATATATC
This sequence comes from Geotrypetes seraphini, assembly GCF_902459505.1. Lineage (NCBI taxonomy): Eukaryota > Metazoa > Chordata > Amphibia > Gymnophiona > Dermophiidae > Geotrypetes > Geotrypetes seraphini. Next base: position 30,932,727 of record NC_047101.1, on the reverse strand, counting down.
CATTCAACAAACAAAAACAGTATTTAAGGTAATTAATTACTGGCTTCCAATTAGGGTATTATACATCTATATGAATTAACAAGAAAATTCCCAGTTAAAGCCTTAACAGGGTACTTGTAAAGAAACATGCAGCCATGGGTTCTAGGTCAGTAACCACCCAGACAATTCCCAAAGGACAGTTCCCACCCACTCATGATGGACAATTCTCCATGACCAGATATATACTCAATAATAAAAAAATAAAACCATACCCATTCCTAAAAAAACAACCAACCAACCAAACCTTACCCTAAAACTCAGGGTCTTCTCCTAACCCTCACATTTGGGGGACTATACATACTTGAGGTTTTCCCTTAATCCTAGCATTCACTTCCAGAGTTGTACCAGTAATACCGGGAAGTGGGAACTGTCCGAGAAGGGGGGAGGGAGGGAAGAAATGGCCAGGTGGTAAGTGGGAAATGTCTGGTGGAAACAATCTGGGTGGTTACTGACCTGATACACAGCTGTGATACCTAAAGTAGTGGTCATTAATTTTTAAGCTGGAGCCACTTTGGCTCCAACTGAGGTAAAGGAGAGCTGTCAATTATCTTCCTATGCGAGGCTGTGACACCGCTGACCAGTGTGTCAAGTGACATCTCTCCCACCAGGCAGTCTTCAGACCTTTTATTGTGTGTACACCGAAGAGAGTAGGAATTTGCTACTAGTACTTATCATTTCTATAGCGCTACTACACATCAAAACAAAGAAGAGACTCCCTGCTCAAAAGGACTTACAGTCTAGTCAAGACAGACCAACTGGACAAGAAGGTGCTCAGGTGGGGGAATTACAGAGGGAATGAGAAGACAGATATTGGTGCTTAGAAGGCGAGTTGGAGTTTGGAATTGAAACAGCTTCAAAGAATTGGGGTTTCTTTGAGTCTGGACTTGAGACCTAGTGGTCCAAATCTTCAAAACGTCCAAAATTGGACTTAGACATCACATTGAAGATGCCCTTCCAAATGAATCAAATACATTCCTAAACATAAGAACATCAGAAACGCCCTCACCGGATCAGACCGAGGTCCATCTAGTCCGGCGATCCGCACACACGGCAGCCCATTTAGGTACTCCTTTTTGGAGACCCGGATTTACCGTATCCCTCAATATGATATGCAAGAAGGTGTGCATCCAACTTGCGCTTGAATCCCAGAACAGTAGTCTCCTCCACAACCTCCTCCGGGAGTGCATTCCAAGCGCCCACCATGTGCTGTGTGAAACAGAATTTCCTGACATTTGTCCTAAACCTGCTGCCACTAAAGTTTCAAGTTTCAAGTTTATTTAACTCTTGATGGATCGCCTATTACAAATATTCTAAGCGATGTACATAATATAATAAAACAACTTTAAACTCATTAAACCAATAATAACTAACATGAAAAGAAGGAAAGGGGGTGTAGTTACAATAAGGGAATGGGAAAAAGGAAAAAACAAAAGGTAGGGTAAAAATTACAAAGCACTTTTGTGAATATTAATTAAAACAAAATAAATAATTTAGAATTATTAAAGGTCATAGGCATCCTTAAACAAATAAGATTTTAATAGTTTTTTAAAGGTTGAAATATCTTGTTCTATTCTAATGTATTGGGGAAGAGAGTTCCACCATTTTGGACCTGCGACAGTAAAGATGTCCGCTCTTCTCGTTCCGATAACTTTTAAAGAAGGGACTGATAGTAAGTTTAACTCAGATGAACGTAAAGATCTTTGGGGATTGTATGGGATCAATGATTTAGATATGAATAGTGGTTCACTAGATTTGAGGGTCTTAAAAATTAAGAACATCAATTTATACAGGATCCTATGGTTAACAGGTAACCAATGTGCATCTATCAATAAAGGTGATACGTGATCGAATTTTTTGCCGTTATAGATAAGTTTTATTGCCGTGTTTTGGACGATTTGGAGTCTCCTTTTTTCTTTTTGGGTAATGTTTAAGAATAGAGCATTACAGTAATCAATTTTTGCGATGATAAATGAATGTATTAGGATTTTTAAAGAGGAAGGATAAAGGAATTTGGCAATGGCTCTAATCTGACGTAGTTTAAAGAAACAGTTTTTGATGATAGAAGAAACATGTTCGTGGTAAGAGAGGTTTTCATCGAATATTACCCCCAGAATTTTAATTGAGGATTCCATACTGATAGGTATGTTATGGAGAAGGAATGGGTTTGTGAGAGAGATGTCTTTTTTCCAATTAAATAAAATGGATTTAGTCTTATTGATGTTTAATGCTAATTTATTCGAATTCAACCAATTATATACTTGTTCTAATTTATGATTTATAGTGGTGATGTCTGTACTACTTTCGGGATTCAAAGGGTGGAGTAATTGAATGTCGTCTGTTATAAAGTTGTTATAACACCAGTCTTTTGATAATCTTAGAGATTACAGAAAATGATGAGGCTGGGTGATAATTTTGTGAGTCTTTATGATTCAAATTAGAATTTTTTTTTTTTTTTTTTTTTTAAATAAATGGCTGAACTAGCCTTTTTTTAGTTAAGGGCAATGGCCCTTCTGTTAAAGATGTATTCACGACACAAGCACTGAATTCTACTACTACTATTCCTATAGCGCTACCAGACGCACGCAGCGCTGTACAGAGTCACAAAGAGTAAGAAAACAGGCCCTGCTCGAAGGAGCTTACGATCTAAACAGGCAAGACAGACAAACAGGAGTGTCATGGATACAGTTAAGGGGAACGGTTAATCAGAGAATCTGAGAATAATATCTGAAAAGCAAAACTGAGCATAAATATAAAGGACAGGCAGTATTATTCAGTGACAGAATCAACTATTTAAGCTCTTTGACATTAACAGCAGCAAAGCTATCCCAGAGCACCTGCAAAAGCTTAACGAGAAGGTAATATATTAGCTGCAGGAAATGAGCATTTATCCTATTGATTTTACTTATGTGCATCTGCAAATGTAGTAAACTGTGATTCGATAACAGGGGGGATTAACATATTGCATACCAGTCAATAGTTTTTTGCCACTCTAAGCAAATCATTTTGGGTGTCCAATCATCATGAATTTGCCTATTGAGCAGCTAAAGTGAAAGAACAATCATGGGTTAAAAGGTGCAGAGAAGGGCAATGAAAATAATAAAGGGGATGGGATGGTTTCCCTATGAGGAAAGGCTAAAGCAGTGTACCGCAAACTGTGTGAAGCGGATTTCAGGTGTGCCATGAGACTCTGGGGAGGAGGAGAGGTGCCGGCACCGACTGACTGCCTAAAGGACGTGCCTTTCGCAGTGAGAGGCACATCCAGTACTCTGTCAGCCGGCACCAGCACCTCTTTCTCTCTGCATGTCTTCCCTTCCAGCACCCCCTAATGGCGGCTCAGGGCCCCATCTGGAGGGCCTTCACGCATGCGCGGACATCGATGTGATGACATCCACTGCTTATTTCAAGGATAAGCAGCATAAAATCTGTTGTACTTTTTTGGGATCTTGCCAGGTACTTGTGACCTGGATTGGCCACTGTTAGAAGCAGGACATTGGACTCCATGGACCTTTGGTCTGTCCCATTATTTCTAGAGCACTACCAGATGTACGCAGTCCTGTACCGAGTCACAAAAGAGACAGTCCCTGCTCCAAAGAGCTTACAATCTAAACAGACAAGACAGACAGGGTGCCAAGGTGGGATATAGTTAGGGTGGATAGTTAACCTACTGGCTAGGGTGGTGAACAGAGAGAAGTAGGGTTATGGCTTGAAGGTTAAATCAAGGTGGGTTTTCAGTCTGCTTTTAAGCAAGGCAAGGGAAGGGGCATGACAGACAAACTCAGATAGTTAATACAAAGACCTTTCTAGAAATCAGCTGCTTTGTTTACATCTACGGTTGCCATCTTGAGGATTCATGGCACCCAGAGCTCCTTTAGTCATTCCACATCATAACAACCCCATATGGTCTGGACAGGTTTGGTATCTTTGCCTTCTTTACACAAACCAGGTTTAGGAAATTTTACTGTAATCAAGAAATGATCAGACCATAGCACAAGTTCAGAGCTCATGAAGTGAGCTTTGTCGATCATTAGAAACTCCTGCAAGAAAACCCAAACCTGCTTTGTGAGTAGGTCCTGCCGTGATTTGCATAAAGCCTAAAAATATAATATGCAAAAAGTCATTATAAACTGAGGAGGCTGAATCATTATTCACGTGCAATTTAAAATCACCTAATAAAATGGAATACAGATTGTCATTCCAATGTGCACTTAATGTCTTAATCAATGGAGATAAATCTGAATGAAGCAAACCAGGATGACAGGAAACCAATGTAATAGCAAGTATTGATGATGTTAAAAACAAATCTCCTAAGAAGAATCTTCAGCTAAATGAGACTCTACTAATGACAATTTAAATGATCTTTACCAGCACAACATCTCCCAAAATGTGACTTAGACTTAGCTTAAAATATAGTAGGCAGATATTAGTTTTAAAGGAGCAACTCAGTTGGCATAAAATAATTATGAGAAAGAGGGTATAGTCACAATAGTCACCAGAAGTTACAAATGCTTTTACCTTGAGCATTAATGCATGTAATTTCATCTCTTATAATGTATCGTAAACTCTCTTAGGTATCTGTTTTTTCTGTTATCTGCCGTAGTAAGATTCCTGCCATAGAGCATTACAATTATGCCCCTTTCTTAGGGGCCACTTTACTAAACCACAGAGGATTAATGGAATTTTATCACTTGTTAGTTATAAATTTAATGATGATCTTTGTAAATAATTCAGTGAAATTGAAACTGAAATTATGCCCGACACCTTCCAGCCCTGGACCCTACCTGCCCTTCCAATTATCATCCTGTCTCTCTCCTCCCTTTCATATTCAAGCTACTTGAACATGCTATACACCACCATTGTCTTGACTTTCTTTCATCTCAAGCTATCCTTGACCCACTTCAATCAGGCTTTTGCCCTCTTCATTCTACAGAAAACTGCCCTTACAAAAGTCTCCAATGACCTACTCCTGGCCAAATCCATAAGCCTCTACTCTATTCTTAACCTTCTTGATCTATCAGCAGCTTTTGACACAATAAAGTACCACCACCTACTCATCGATATGCTGTCCTCACTTGGATTTCAGGGCTATGTTATCTCATGGTTTTCTTCCTATCTTTCCCATTGCACCTTTAGCCAGCCAAAAATAGACTGAAAATTCAATGCTGGTCATTGGATATGGCTCCAGCATTTAATTTCCAGTATCACCAGTGATCACCTGCGGTCTAACTATGAATCTGATATTCTCCTCATTTTCAGACTTTACTTTCCAGACATAATGATCAAAAGGTCAAACTGTATACAGAAAATCCACCCATAGCAACTGATCTATATACAGAGTCCCACTACCCTCTGGCCATAAAAGGAGATGTCCTACATGCTCCAGTGAATACGGCACTAAGGGCCAGATTCTATAAAGGACGTCTAAAATTTAGGCGTTGTTTAGACGTCCAGCAGCAGAATGCTGAGCGTGATTCTATAATGCATAGACATACTATAGAGAATTGGGCTCAGCAGAGCTGAGTGAATCTAAGCGCATCTTTATTGTTAGACGACCTTGTTAGAACTGCCTTTTAGGCATTACATAGATGTCCTCATAACATCTATAACATTATCGTGTTAGCATTATGACATCATTAGAATGGCGATTTTATGCTTTTTTTTTACATTAAAATTGTATGCAGTAAAAGGTTGGCACCACTATTATAGTTTATTTATTTATATACCACTTATATTCTATGTGGTATTTACATTTGGCTCCTTTATCATATTTCTCTTTTCTGGTTGGCCTGGGTCACAAGGAGCAGCAGAGGATTTGAACCAACATCAGCGTGCTAAGATTGTATCTCTAACCATCGTACCGTACACACTCAGATAGTAAACTGCATGTCAATTCCAAAGCCAACCTTATATCCTCTTGATTTACAAGCAGTCATTTCTCTAGGATAAATATCAAACATGTACCTTCAACACTTGTCCAAGTCCTATTTTGGCCTCTATGTTCCTCAAAGTACATTAGACTGAGTACATTCTACATTCTGCAGCTAAGTGAACGTATATTGCTTGGGTAACAATCAGTTTTAGGGGGGTTTCCTTTTTTGTATTTAAGAAGGACTTTCAAAATTTTGTTATTAATAAAAAAAGAAAAAAGTTCCTTAAAAATTGCGAGCCATGGAATTGAGGGTGAAATACTCACGTGGATTAAAAACTGGCTGAATCATAGGAAACAGAGAGTGGGGGTAAATGGACAATACTCGATTTGGAAGAGCGTCACCAGTGGGGTGCCGCAGGGCTCAGTGCTTGGACCCGTGTTCTTTAACATCTTTATAAACAATCTGGACATAGGTACGACGAGCGAGGTGATTAAATTTGCGGACGATACAAAGTTATTCAGAGTAGTGAAGATGCAAGGGGATTGCGAAGATCTGCAATGTGACATAATGAGACTCGAAGAATGGGCATCGACATGGCAGATGAGGTTCAACGTGGATAAGTGTAAAGTGATGCATGTTGGTAACAAAAATCTCATGCATGAATACAGGATGTCCGGGGCGGTACTTGGAGAGACCTCCCAGGAATGGGACTTGGGAGTTCTGATCGACAAGTTGATGAAGCTGTCCATGCAATGTGCGGCGGCGGCAAAAAGGGCAAACAGAATGCTAGGAATGATAAAGAAGGGAATCACGAACAGATCAGAGAAGGTTATCATGCCGTTGTACTGGGCCATGGTGCGCCCTCACCTGGAGTACTGTGTCCAACACTGGTCGCCGTACATGAAGAAGGACACGGTACTACTCGAAAGGGTCCAGAGAAGAGCGACTACGATGGTTAAGGGGTTGGAGGAGTTGCCGTACAGCGAAAGATTAGAGAAACTGGGCCTCTTCTCCCTCGAACAGAGGAGATTGAGAGGGGACATGATCGAAACATTCAAGGTACTGAAGGGGATAGACTTAGTAGATAAGGACTGATTGTTCACCCTCTCCAAGGTAGGGAGAACGAGAGGGCACTCTCTAAAGTTGAAAGGGGATAGATTCTGTACAAACGTAAGGAAGTTCTTCTTCACCCAGAGAGTGGTAGAAAGCTGGAACGCTCTTCCGGAGGCTGTTATAGGGGAAAACACCCTCCAGGGATTCAAGACAAAGTTAGACAAGTTCCTGCTGAACAAGAACGTGCGCTGGTAAGGCTAGTCTCAGTTAGGGTGCTAGTCTTTGACCAGAGGGCCGCCTCATGAGCGGACTGCTGGGCATGATGGACCACTGGTCTGACCCAGCAGTGGCAATTCTTATGTTCTTATGAGTTTTCAATATGAATAAGGGGAGGTTTTTCTGACCAATGATGGCTCCAAGTATGTGATCAGAACATGAATGCTATTTGGCTTCACAGTCCTATTTCACTGAGCTCTTGAGGTCTTTTCCTCCACCTAAAATAATTGTTACTCTCTTTTATTTCTTATTTTGATTGTGATACTGGAGCTCACAGTTTCTATAAGATATTTTTTGGGTTTGTGGATTTTTCATTAAGTTTTGAATAGTCTGTTTTATACCTTAAGATTATCACATACAATCACACCCAAATCCCGCTCTTCTGTCATGCAAATAAGTTCTTCACCCCCTAAACTGTACCATTCCTTCGGTTTTTTGCAGCCCAAATGCATGACCTTGCATTTCTTAGCATTAAATTTTAGCTGCCAAATTTCAGACCATTCTTCAAGTTTTGCTAGGTGTTTCTTCATGTTATTCACACCAACCAGGGTATTTACTCTACTGCAGATTTTGGTATCATCCACAAAGATGCAAATCTTACCTGACAAACCTTCAGCAATATTGTTTATAAAAATGTTATAAAGAATAGGACCAAGAACAGAACCTTGAGGCACACCACTGGTAACATCCCCTACCTCAGAGTGATCTCCATTGATCACTACTCTCTGTCTTCTACTCAACTAGTTCCCGACCCAGCCCATCACTTTGGGACCCATCCCGAGGGCACTCAGTTTATTTATTAGATATCTATGTGGAACACTGTCAAAAGTTTTGCTAAAATCTAAATACACCAAATCTAGTGCACTCCCTCTATCCAATTCCCTGATCACCCAGTCAAAGAAATTGATTAGATTTCTCTGACAAGACTTACCTCTAGTGAATCCATGTTGCCTCCAGTCCTATAATCCAAAAACTTCACCTTTTTCTGTTTTAAAAGCATTTCCATTAATTTGCTTACCACAGAAGTCAGACTTACTGGCCTATAATTCCCTATTTCTTCCTTACTTCCACTTTTGTGGAGAGAGACCACATCCGCCCTTCTCCAGTCCTCCAGTACCACTCCCAACTCTAGAGAAGCTTTGAAAAGGTCAGTCAGCAGAGCCACCAGAACTTCCCTAACTACCTTCAGCACCCTCGGATGTACACCATCTGGCCTCATCGCTTTGTCTAACTTTAATTTAGCTAGCTCGTCATGAACACAATCCTTTGAAAATTGATCATGGTCTACCACTACTCCATCCCTATTCGTATTTGTTTTCTGCAGTCCCGCTCCCAGCGCTTCAGCTATGAACACAGAACAGAAATATTTGTGAAGCAATTCAGCCTTTTCTTTATCAGCTTCTACATATTTCTCTCCTTCACATTTGAGTCTCACAATGCCACTTTTGAACTTCCTATCACTGACATATCTAAAAAAAAGTCTTGTCTCCCCATTTTACTGTGTCAGCTATTTTTTCTTCCATTTGTATCTTTGCTTTCCTGACTACTTGACCAGTTTCTCTTAACTTTTCCAGATATTGTTGCCCGTCTTCCTCTTTCTGCAATATTTTGTAGTTTATGAAAGCTAACCTCTTATTCCTTACCTTCTCAGCTACTACTTTTGAGAACCAAAGCGGCCTTCTTTTCCTCTTACTTTTACTTACTTGCCTCACAAAAAGGTCTGTCATCATAGGCATGAGCATGAGATCTCTCATCGGCACTGCTGTTTTTTCTTCTGAAACAATTGCATACTTACTTTTCGATGCCTAGAGAAGAGGTAGGCAGAGGAGTTTTCCTCTACCTCTGCCGGTAACATCAACGCCATGACAAACTGTAATAACAGCATTTACAGTTCCTTCGACGTCGGGCATTTCCGCTGCTGAGACCTAGGAGCAACTCAGATTCAGGAGGACTGTTAATGGAGGACCAATGTCTTGAAGGGCCTCGGGGACATCCAAGTGAGACGGGGCTTCCATTGCAAGCACCCCTGGAAGAGGACTGTGGGGATGCACTGGAAGTGAACGGTGGTGAATTTGGGAGCTGAGCAAGATCTTTGCCGATTACCTAAGTTCAAGCCGCTTGTTAAACCTCCAGTGGTTACAAAGGACTCGCTATGGTTTGCAATTGATTACCTTTGTTGATACTTGAGTCATAGGTGAAATAAAGTTTATACATACAAATTGAAATAAAGTTTATACATACAAATTGAAGGTTAAGTATTTAGAGTCTTTGGTACAAAATCAAGAGGAAAAGATAGGAGAGGTACAACAGAATGTTCATGAAATGAGAAATACCACTAAACAGCAAATATCTGATAAAGCTTTTCTTCTTCTGAAAATAGAAAATTTGGAGAACCAGAATAGGAACTTAAATTTGAGAATTTTGAATTTTCCTGTGGCTAAGTATAAAACTGCAGAGAGACTTTCAGGGATTTTTGCCCAACTACTTTAAAAATTTCAGAAACAAAAATATATCACCTTTACAAAAAGTTTATTACCTGAATAAGACGTTAAAAGAGATGAATGGGGTCTCTCAGCAGGATTTATCAGTGGTACTGGAGACATCAGAGACTGAAATAATTGGGAGAACCACACCGATTGTTTCATTTGTCTTTCACCAGGATAAAGATTCCATTTTGAGATTATATTATGTCATGAAATAGGTTTCTTATCTTGGTGAAAAAATTTATATACAGTCGACTCCACCTAAGTGCACGTCAGTTAAGCGCACGCTTTGGTTATCCACACCCTACCACCACGATCCTGGTTTGTTTGTTTTTACATTAAAGTCAATGGATGTAAACTCCGGATATTTGCAATTCGGATAAGCACACAATCTGCTTATGCGCATTGATTTTATAGGTCCAACCTCTATTCTTTCATGTTACGTTCACTCTGGTTAAATACAATCACGTTCTGACTGGGAGGAAAGCCAGTTGGCATCCGCCCACTGGCAGAACAGATTGTCCACAATGGCTATGCTTCACACAGCAGCTTAAGTGCTGGGACAGCTGGGAAAGTGAGTGCTCCGCTTCCACTCAAGCTGTAGGGCATAGCTTTCCTGTACTTTAGATTCCAGCAGCTCATGCGCCATATTTAAACTGAGCTGGTTTAACTACAGCCTTCCCCTACCCTCCTCACCCACTCCTATTAAGCGCACACTCCATTTAAGTGCACTTAAGCGGTCCGAAGGGCGTGCACATGCACTTAAGTGGAGTTAAGTGAGGCCCCACTTGGAGTACTGTGTTCAGTTTTGGAGACCGTATCTGGCGAAAGACATAAGAAGACTTGAGGCGGTCCAGAAGAGGGTGACGAAAATGATAGGAGGCTTGCGCCAGAAGACATATGAGGAGAGACTGGAAGCCCTGAATATGTATACCCTAGAGGAAAGGAGAGACAGGGGAGATATGATTCAGACGTTTAAATACTTGAAGGGTATTAACGTAGAACAAAATCTTTTCCAGAGAAAGGAAAATGGTAAAACCAGAGGACATAATTTGAGGTTGAGGGGTGGTAGATTTAGGGGCAATGTTAGGAAATTCTACTTTATGGAGAGGGTAGTGGATGCCTGGAATGCGCTCCCGAGAGAGGTGGTGGAGAGTAAAACTGTGACTGAGTTCAAAGAAGCGTGGGATGAACACAGAAGATTTAGAATCAGAAAATAATATTAAATATTGAACTAGGCCAGTTACTGGGCAGACTTGCATGGTCTGTGTCTGTGTATGGCTGTTTGGTGGAGGATGGGCAGGGGAGGGCTTCAATGGCTGGGAGGGTGTAGATGGGCTGGAGTAAGTCTTAACAGAGATTTCGGCAGTTGGAACCCAAGCACAGTACCGGGTAAAACTTTGGATTCTTGCCCAGAAATAGCTAAGAAGAAAAAATTAAAAAAAAAAAAAAAAATTTTAAATTGAATCAGGTTGGGCAGACTGGTTGGACCATTCGGGGCTTTATCTGCTGTCATCTACTATGTTACTATGTTAACTTTATTTCCAGACATATCTAAGTGGACTCAAATAAGAAGAAAAGAATTTCTAGCTTATTGTGAAAAGGTTGTTTCTCTAGGGGCTACTTTTCAACTAAGATTCCCTTGCAAATGCTTTATTGTGTATCAAGGCAACAAATATGTTTTTTTATGAGTCAGAGCAGCTTCGCTTTTTTCTTGATGGGACAGGGGTTTCGTTTGTATCCTAAGATGGTCCACTGTAAATTGAGTCGGCAGTTGTAGCTGTAGTCGAAGGTCTACTGCTTTATTTCTTTTAAGTTTATGTATTGGTCTCTTAACCTGGGAGAGTTTTCTTCTTGCCTCTCTTTTCCATGATTTGTGGACTATAATTAAATAAGAGCTGTTTCCTTTATTCTAGATTTAAATTCTAATTGCTAATTGGTTAGGATTTTTTTTTTCTAAATTTCTATAAAGCGTTATTGCTTGTATTTCATTACAAATGCCAATAATAAAAGAGGTCTATCATCCTTACAATAACTCCTTTCAGCTTTGCTCCCTTCATTTCTACTCCTTCCAAGACGTTCCCATCTAGTCAACAATTCCTTGATGTAATCCCCCATTCAAACAAAGTTTTTGGTTTTTTTTTTAAGTCTAGAGCCTTTACTTTTGAATGAGCCCTCTCTATACCCATCTTAATATGAAACTGTAGCATGCAGTAATCACTAGATGCCAGATGATCACCCACTGTAACATCAGAAATACTTTCCCTGTTTGTAAGCACTAAGTCCAGTATGACCCCATCACCAACTGCTGGAACAGTTCTCCTTGTAGAGAATTCAGGATCCCCCTACTTCTAGAAGACCCTGCAATAGGGATACCCCAATCACCCCAATCACCTATTAGTAAAACTTCCCCTTTTTTAGATATATTCTGAATGTCTACTATTAAATCTCTATCCACTTCTGTCTATTAAGGAGGCCTGTATATCACACCGATGTAAATATATTTACAATTCCCTCTTTCTAACTTGATCCACAGTGCCTCTTCCTTGCCCTGCAGATCCTCCAATTGTGTGGCTTTAATAGCTGGTTTTAAGAAACATTTGGACAATTCCTGGAGGAAAAGTCCATAGTCTGTTATTGAGAAAGACATGGGGTAAGCCACTGCTTGCCCTAGATTGGTAGCATGAAATGTTGTTACTCTTTGGGTTTTGGTCAGGTACTAGGGACCTGGATTGGCCACCGTGAGAAAGGGCTACTGGGCTTGATGGACCATTGATCTGACCCAATAAAGCTATTCTTATGTTCTTATGATCTTTAACATGTGAAGAATTAGCCACCTCCATTCCAAACCCCTGGAGTTTACAAAATCCTATGCAGTTGTGGCCAATTGTACATTGGTGAACTGACTACTCTGTAGAGGAGAGGATATAAGAGCATATGAAACACCACAGTAACATGGAAAAATCAGTTGTAGCCCTCCATGCTAAGACAACTGGTCATATGATTAGCTTTGAAGACACAAAAATCTGCCAAAAGAAGATTACTGATGGCTGAGAAGAATCAAAGAGGAAATAGAGATGGCAAGACACTCTAGTAACCTCAGTGGAGACAAAAGGCTCATCTTAAAGCATAGCAACACTCATTCAAAAATAATTTAGATCCTCCTTTTATCAAGTGTCGGAGCTTTTACTGCAGAGGCTGGCAATAAAAAACCCTAACACGGCTTGATAACAAGGGGCCGTAGTGTAAAAAAGACTGGTGCCAAGGATGCATCTCTTTTCCCCTCTTCCAGAGTTTCAGAATGTGATATACAGAAATCTCCCCCTTCCTCCAGAGTAAGAACTGTCCAATGAATTTCCTGCCTCATTTTACCACCTCAATTTCCCACCAAAATCCCTCACGTTCCCATTTCAAACTCCAACCAATCAGGATACAGCATACCCTAAAGAAAGCCACAGCACGATGACCGAATGTCAGGTCCCAGGCAACTGCAATAATCAGTTTACATTTTTATGGTTTGTCATATAAAGTCTACAATCTGGAGCTAGCTGCTGCATAAAATTTTATCTTTGGGGTTCTGTGTTTCAGGAATTTTCTTATCTTTTTGTCTTAAATTTTTAAATTCTGTATGAAGCCAGTCTGTTATGGAATATTTTTGTTTAATCTGTTTTGGTTTTTTTTTTTATTCTGCTTTAATAGTTAACAATATTCTTGTTATGGAAATTACAGAATAATTACCATTTGGTCTGTGGAGATTTTGGGACACCAGATGATAGTTATTTATAGACAGACTTTTGATCCCATATGACCCTCCGAGAGCTTTAAGATCTATTTCTCAATACAATCTTAACATTCCATCTTTAAAAATAATTGGTACACGTCGCACCTCCATTTTTTCTCTGACAGCCCCTATGATCTGGAATACTCTTCCTTTATACTTAAAAATGGAAAAAAAAACTTAAAAAATTTTAAAAGCAATTTAAAGTGCTTTCTTTTTAAAGATGCTTTTAATTGATCAATTGTATTTTAGTAATTAAACTATTTTTGTTTTTTACATTTATTGTCCCAATCCCCTTTTGTGTTTACCTTAAATGTTTCTCACATTTTCTATATCAATTGTATTTCTCCCCCTCTTCCTATTCGTGTTTAGGGGCCTTTCGGTCCGTATTTACCTAGTATGTCATTGCTGTCAGTCTTGTAGTTTTTTATAGAAATGTATGTTTTAATTGTTAAATTTGTGTTTAAATGTCATTTTAAATCTTGTTCAACGCTTTGTAGTTTCGAAAAAGCGTTTAATCAAAAATCTGAATAAACAATAAACAATTTGCTTTGACCAGTTGATGTGGTCTGCTAGATAAGATTGTAATCTATCTGTTAAGGCATTAATCTTTTCACTATAAAGGTCTGTTATGGCATAATCAATGTCACTTTGTTCCTGTATTGAGTTGAAAGTAAATTTCCACTTCCTCTGCCATTTAAAAGGTACAGACCTTGAGCTTTTCAGATTAAGGAGGCCCTTCCCATTTGTGTTAATCACACTGTCGTAGCTGTTCCAATGGGTATGAAATATGAACGTAAAGTCTCTTAATCTTTACGTATGTGCTTGTTCCCTGGTTAAAGATGAAATCTCATTCCTTTTCTATGTATGCATTTAAGCTCCCAATTGAATGACTTTTCCTTTCACTTGGAGGATAGAGCAGTTTCCGACAGGATGGCTGTAAAATACTTGGCTTTCATCATGTGTAGATCTTTTAATCCACAAATGTGTTTCGCCTGTTTTAATAGGTACAATAAATTCTGCTGACTCCTCTGTGCTAGATTATATCCTCTCCACTCTCCACCCACAAATTTCTTCCCCGATAGTAATATGAAGGAGCAATTTTAGATGTTCTGGTGAAACATCTAAAATTCTCATTTCGAACATAACAATTTTTGAACCAGAAAACCTTTTTTTTTTTTGTTTCAAAAATCTCTGATTTCCAGATGAGCTGATGTGAGGGAGATTTTTTCTTTATGAAGTTTTTGAGCTTAAACAGAGACTGACAGGGAAATGCTTGAAATTAGTGCATCCTATTGACAACACAGACACTACACCCCACACACATACAAAAATAAGGTTTTTGCCCCATTGTTTTACATTACATATGACATTAGACACCAACAGGCCTTATTAGGTATAATATGCAATTAAACTTGAGCATACATAAGATGGAGAACAAAGCTATAGCCGGGAAGATTTTTATGCTTTGTGCCCTGAAAATGGCAAGGACAAATCAAGATGAAGTGCAGATATACATATATAAAATCACATCATACTTTATGCTACGAGTTTATCTTGTTGAGCTGACTGGATGGCCTGTACAGGTCTTTATTTGCCATCATCTACTATGTTACTATGAGAATTGATATAACATGTATATTATTGAATCCTGTCACAATCTTTTGTAACGCATGTGTACTGATCATGTAGCTAGCTATTACTCTTATAAAATGTCCTGTATGTTATCGATCCTGAGAATTACTGTGTACATATCATTGAAAGCTGTTCTGAGCTCCTAGGGAGGATGGGTTATAAAACTAAATAAATTAAAAAAAAAAAAAAAATATATATATATATATATATATATATTTTAAAAACAACAACACTGGTCCCAAGTTAGATCCCTGTGGTGCTCTACTATTCACCTTCCTCCACTGAGAGAACTGGCCATTAACCCTACCTTCTGTTTTATCTCTCTTAACCAATTTCTCATAGCTTTTTAGTTTCTTCAGGAGTCTCTCATGAAGGATTTTATAAAACAATTCGGGCCAGATTCTGTAAATGGCGCCTAAATTGGCGGCATCAACAAAACTGGATGCCAACCGTGAGAATCAAGGCTAACGACACCTATGAAAAAGCTCAGACACCTGCAATGTAGGCCAGCATTTTACTGGCCTATACTGCAGGCATCTAAGTTCTTTAGTGAATTGTGTCTAATAGTACCTAAGTCCCAAGCCACCTTTGACCACACCCACTTAGGCATAAGGTGCCGTTAAGGCATCCTGCTGTAAATGTGTAAATGCCTCCCAGTGCCTACTTTTTTAAATTTCTTTTTCATTGGTTTAAAACAACGCAGTCAATTACGGTGCTGATTAAAGCCAATTAAATCAATTTAGCTAGACCGTGATAGGGTGCCTACTACCACCTAACTTATGGTGCCGTTTATTGAATATGGCCCTTCGTTCAGGATTAGGCAATGCTGTATATTTAGCGAGAGACTCAACACAAGCTGTGTTTGAGCATTCGTCTGCATCGGGGGTTGTGTCAATAATAAAAAGGCTTTGGTCCTTGCTCTTATTTCTTCAATAATCAGCACAAGTATAGATGCAATTGCTGCAGTCCTATGCTAGGATATTGCTATAAATCAGAAGTATCAAACTGACTTTAAATCATCGAGACAGTGCTCAGTGTTATTCAAAAAATGCAGCAGCTTGGTGAGGCAAGGCTTCGTATGGCTAAATCCATGTTGGTTCTACCTCATCCATCCATGTCCGTAAATTTGTTCTTTATAATACGAGTAGTGTCCACTGTTTTGCCCAGCAATAACATCAGACTCACTGAGCTGTAATTTGCTTAATCAATTCAGGTATGCTTTTTTTTTTTTTTTTTTTATTGAATATTGTCGGTGATATACAAAAAGTAGTTCAAATACATATAAGTTGAATAAAAAATAATGATGTATAAACTAAAGAAACCATTATTACATTCATTTGCTTATAACAGATTAGTAAGAAGAATTCAGAGTATTTGAACTGCCAAGAAAAGAAATAGAAAGGGTAGAAAAGCCGAGATGATGAAATAAAAGAAAAAAGAGAGATAAGGAAAGAGAGAGAGAGAGAGAAAGAGAGAGAGGCAGAATTGTCTACGAGGTAGAGCGAACATATGAATCTAAGAATGACCAAGGTGATTTATTTCGCACGAAATTTGTAGAGAAACTGGATATCATGTTCTTTTCATATGCATATGATTCGAATTTGTGGTACATGCTCAAAGAGTTCCACCAAAAGGTATAGTCTAGTAGTGTGGATGACTTCCAATTTTTCAAAATGTGCATAAGAGCTGTCACAAACATGGTGTCAATGAGTTTAGGAGGACAGTTTGATATTGCAAAACAAGGGTGTTGAGAACGAAGGATTATAATGTCCATGGAAATATCTTCTGAACATTTGGTAATAGATTTTATGGTGTCCCATATACGAATCCAAAAGGAATGAACCATAGTGCAGTGTAAAAGCATGTGACCAAGAGTTCCAGGTTCTTTCAAACAGTTCCAACAAGTAGGATCTTTTTTCAGTTTCAGGTATGCTTTTTAAACAATTGGTGTTATATTGGCCACTCTCCAACCTTCAGGTACAACAGACGCTTTTCATGATAATTTACAGATTACTAAGATCTGCAATTTCATTGCTAAGCTTTTAGTACCCCAAGATATTAAACTTCCAGTGCAGGTTATTTCATAATATTTAGTTTGTCTAACTGACCTATTACATCTTCCAAGTTCAAGGTTATACAAGGGATACAAAGTTAGTTCCTCCAAATCATCACCATTAAATAGTATTTCAGGCATGGTTATTAAAGATGGAAGCAAATAATTAATTTAGGGGCTCGTTTTCAAAGCACTTTCTTACACACAAAGTAACGTAGAAACCTATGGTACTTTGTGTGTTTACGTGCTTTGAAAGTGAGCTCCACAGTCTCTACTATGGCCTTGCCTGAAAATCGAATGGTCCTACTGACAAATGTACAGTATTTATTTATTCAATTTTTCTATACCATTGTCCCAGTTTACATTAATTTATTCAGGTACTCAAGCATTTTTTCCTGTCTGTCCCAGCAGGCTCACAATCTATCTAATGTACCTGGGGCAATGGGGAATCAGGCAACACGCCCAGGATCACAAGGAGCAGAATGGGTTTGAATTCACAACCTCAGGGTGCCAAGGCTGCAGCTCAAACCACTGTGTCACACTCTCAGACACAGTACCACCCCCCAAAAAAAAAAAAAAATATATATATATATATATATATATATATATATTTTTTTTTTTTATAATGAGTTCTTTAGTCTCTTGTAAGGTTCCTTTCAAATTCAAGTTTTTTGCCTGAGCAGCAGGCTGGACTATATTATAAAGAAGGAACCTTGTGAATGTATGATTTGTTTTAAGTCCACTCAACCAGAGGGACTACTGGAACCCCAGTGCTGTGAACTGGGGGTAATAAAGATAAAAGCTGAACTTTACCCAAAAAGCAGTCAACTAATTATTCTACTGATTATCCAGTGGGAGTCCTCCTGGGAGCGCTCCGTCCTACGCCTGGAGCGGGAGCCGGGTTGCCAGCGCTAGGCTTACTCCTGGCCCCACCACAGAGCGAATTATGGTGGCAGTGGTGGGATGTAGCGCCACTCACAGGCTACTGCTGGAACAGTGGAATTTTTTTTTTTTGCTTTTTCAATTTTTGTCCAAAAGAACTGACTATTGCTGTGGGAAGCACATTGCTTATGGATATTGCAAGTACTATGGCCTAACTTGGAGGAATTGCAATACTGCTGGGTGCAGATTGTGAGTGCTGCACAAGTACGGGAAGACTGAAAACAGTAACTTTAAAATTGCTTGTGGATTACAGTTTTTTTGAGTTTTGAGACAGTGAATGATAAAGTCTCATTTTTGGGTTGGAGTATTGGTGGAGTCCCACAGAGGTGTTGCAGGAGTGCGTGGCTACTAGGCCGGAGATCCGGGTCGGCGGACGGAGACTGCAAATAAGCTGTGAATGATTTATAAACCTTTTACGTGTGAAAAAGATTTTGACTTTTGAATAAAAAGAGAGATTTTCCACAATATCTGCATATTTTTCTCATGTTTCTGTGGGGAGTTGGTTTATCATAGTAACTACTTCCATTTTAATATTCTTCTAATAATTTATTTGAGTAAAGTCTTGAAATTAATATAATTACTGTCAACCTGAAGGTACTGCTATTCACTGTGTTCGTTTTGTTGAGGAGAAGAAAGTGGAACAAGAAGAATGAGAATCAGAGAGCATTTGGATGAAAAATTCTGTGAGGAAAGCAAGCTACACTATAAATCATATTACATTAAGAAAAGCTGTAAAAAATGCATTATATTTAATCTCCAGAGGAATTTATATATACTTGCAGGTGAAAGCATCTCCAGTCCATTTAGAATGGCCCTTATATCTGTTTTAAAGTTTTCTACGGTCTAACCCCTAAATACATCACTGACCTATTCTCCTTCTCAGCCAACAAACACAAGAGAAGCTCCCACTCACACTTCGTTTCTCCCCCGGTTAGAGGATGCAAACTAAAAAAACACCATGAGCATCTTCTCTCACATCAGGCTGCTCTATGGGGTAAAGACCTAGAACAACTCCTATTGCCCACAACTTATGAGGTATTCAGGAAACGCCTCAAAACTCACCTATTCCTGAAATACCTAGACAGCTGACCCACTTCCCTCCTTCCCCTCTCTTGCCCTTTCTCCCCATTGTTCCCACATCCCTTAAGTTAACTCAACTTGTACGTCAACTCAACTTGTACCCCACTAATCTTCTGTAAACCGCATAGAACTTAACGGTATTGCGGTATATAAACTGTTATTATTATTATTATATCAGTGACTCCTTTAGGAGAGACACTGCTTCTGCTTCTCAGTCATTGACTCATTGCCTTTGTTAACCGGTAGCTATAACCATGTTACTATGCTACACAGTGTGCAATGAGCAATATCTCTGCCATCTTTGCTAGTGCATCTTGAAACAATCCTAATTTTCCCAGCCATCTAAAACAATGCTTTACTTACAGCCTGGCCCTATCAGGCATTCATACTCCCATTACTGGGCCTGTGGTGGATGGGCTTTCAAATCCAGTACTTGACAGTATTAGAAGTTTGTAGTTGACTCGGCCCTATCTACAAAGAAAACCCCCCAAGGCCATTAGCTTAATAGCTTCCTTTTGCTTTATTAGGCATATCAGAGCATTTCTCAAGGAGGGTGTTTTGAGAAAAGTGGTTCAGGTTGTTATCGTTCACTCTGACTGCTTAAAACAGTCTTTACATGATACGGCGGCCAAAATTATTATTGATGGTAAAAAGACAGAAAAGGATCTAGTTGCATTGGCTCACAATTCAGTCCAGAATAACATTTACAGCTTTGATCACAGAATTCAAAATAATTAGAGGCATTCGGAAAAGTTGGAAGGAGACAGATTCAGAACGAATGCTAGGAAGTTTTTCTTTACCCAGCGTGTGGTGGACACCTGGAATGCGCTTCCAGAAGACGTAATAGGACAGAGTACGGTACTGGAGTTCAAGAAAGGATTGGACAATTTCCTGCTGGAAAAAGGGCTAGAGGGGTATAGATAGAGGGCTACTGCACAGGTCTTGGACCTGTTGGGCCGCCGCATGAGCGGACTGCTGGGCACGATGGACCTCGGGTCTGACCCAGTAGAGGCACTGCTTATGTTCTTATGTTTGTGTATTCCTCTTTATATAATGGCTCATTCTTTATGTTCTCAATGTCTTGTGACAGTTGATGGAAGTGCATTCACTCTGCAGCTCCTCAGTATCTCTCCTCCCTTCTCCTCTACTGCCAACTCCAGGCTATGTTCCTTCTCTCTTGCTGCATCATATGCCTGAAACCGACCGCCTGAGTCAAGCTCTATCCTTGGCAGTATTTAAATCTAGGCTAAAAGACCACTTTTTCGAGGCCGCTTTTAACTCCTAACCCCCAGTTGCTTATAAAGCACCTGTGCCTGAGAAACTCCCTAACCCCCTACTAGTTCTGTTTGTCTGTTTGATTAGATTGTAAGCTCTACTGAGAAGGGACTGTCTCTTGAATTTTTAATATACAGCACTTTGTACGTCTAGCAGCACTAGAAAAGTGATAAGTAGTAAATACTATGGAACACACTGGCAGTCTCTGAGAGGAACCTTAACATTTCTCTTTTTGGCAATTTGAGAAACTGACTGAGATTCTTAATTTGGTTTTACCTTGTATTTTCCTTTACAATCCTTTATTCAATTAATGGGGTGGTTCTCAACCCAGTCCTCAGGATACACCCAGCCAGATTTTCACGATATCTAAATGAATATGTAGGAGCATAGCTCTGTGGAGGATATTGTGGGTACCTAGGCGCTCCTGTACTTTATTAAATTTGAAGAAAAAAAAAAACACCATTCCCTTCTGCTTCATAATCTCCAAATAGAAGTGGTTAATCGCCATTCATCATTTCCTACTATAGCCCCTGATCTCCGGTGGTACCCCGTGGCTGGTTATGTGCCCAGGAGGCAGGACAGAAGGATACTATCAGATAAAAGGACAAATAGAAATTTCCCCTTTACCAGTATTATTCAGGGTTCTTGGACACTGATCTACCAGAGCTATATGTACAGTCCTCATTGTATCTTCGCTGTAAATGTACAGTCTCTTACACTGTAAACCGCTCTGAACTGTTTGTGGTACTGCGGTATATAAAATAAAGTTATTATTATTATTATATGAAGAGAGGTAGCCTGCTGATTAGAGAAATTATTTGCCAGCTCCCACAAAGCTGTTAACCAGAGAGAGAGAGACAAATTGTTTCTCCCTACTTAGGGTTGCCAGATTTTACGATTGTAAAATCTGGACACCCTACACCCGCCCCTCAGGCCTGCCCATCTCCACCCCAGTCCTATCGTAGCTCTGCCCCCCTCCCCCCTCCCCCCCCACTGCCTGCTTTTTTATTGTGGAATTTTGAATTATTGTTTTTGGTTTTGTTCCAGAAAAAGAAGGACAAATTGAGATATCCGGGTTGCTTTCAATGGAAGTAAAACCCAGATGTTTCAATCCATCCTCCTTTTCCTGGAGCCATATGCACCACAGAAAACCAACACAAAAAGACCCAGATTTCCAAAGGATAAAAGCCGAAGCAAAAACAAACAAAACTGTGGAAATTTCAATGTTCTGGATGTCTGTTTTATTTCTACCATCAAAACTTAAAATAGTCTTAAAGACTCTATCCACATTTGTAATTGTCCAACAAGCACAAATGTGGCTAGAGTTTTTAAGACTAGTTCAACCCTATACATGATCAAGTTTCAGGTTCAAGTTTAATAAAATTTTGATAAAATCAGAATTTCGAGATTCAAAGCGATGTACAATAAAATATAGGGATAACAGGTAAAATAATTACAAACATAGACAAGGACTAACATGACTGATTAGATACAAAAGGATAAGGGGAGAACTACAATTGTGATAGGAAAGAGACAGTTCAAGGTTAACATAGAAGGACAGGGATATTAGAGCCTCTTAGAAATTTTAACCATCGAAGGCGTCTTTAAATAAAAAGGTTTTTAATAAACCTTTGAATTTATCTAATGACTTTTCTTCCCTCAGTTGTTTTGAGAGTGAGTTCCAAGTTTGTGGGGTACAACTGAAAAGATAGTATCTCTTCGGGTATTAATGCATCTTAAGGATGGGATGTACAGGAGGTTTTTGTCGTCAGATCTTAGTGCTCTTGATGGAGCACAAGGAATAAACATTCTCTCCAAGAATAGGGGAAATTTATTGATTAATACTTTGAGTCCTCCTCTCCAGGATTAGGATACATTTGACATTGAGATATCATGGTACCTTATTATTGTTAAGACAATCTACTTCACTCCTTTATGTTATGGCTCTAGAGTGTACTAAAGCGACGATCATTAGCGATGATATGAAGGCTGCCAATCAAGTAGAGAAGGCTTCGTCCAAGGCAAGACAAATGATGGGCTGTATCCGTAGGGGTTTTGTCAGCAGAAAACCTGAAGTCATAATGCCACTGTACAGATCCATGGTGAGACCTCATCTCAAGTATTGTGTTCAATTCTGGAGACCACACTACCGAAAAGATGTGTTGAGAATTGAGTCGGTTCAGCGAATGGCTACCAGGATGGTTTTGGGGCTTAGGGAACTCACGTATGAAGAAAGGTTAAAAAAACTGCGGATGTACTCACTGGAGGAGCGAAGAGAGAGAGGGGACATGATTGAGACCTTTAAGTATATTACTGGGCGTATAGAGGTGAAAGATGATATCTTCAGTCTTACAGGGCCCTCGGTAACCAGAGGACACTCGCTGAAAATCAGGGGAGGGAAATTTCAGGGTGATGCTAGGAAGTACTTCTTCACTGAAAGGGTGGTAGATCATTGGAACGAGCTGCCTCAGCGGGTGATTGAGGCCAGCAGCGTGTTAGATTTCAAGAGAAAATGGGATATTCATGTGGGATCTCTAGGAGAGTAAGAATCAGGGAGTGGGTCATTGGTATGGGCAGACTCGATGGGCTATGGCCCTTTTCTGCCATCAATTTCTATGTTTCTATGTTTCTATGTAAAGCATTATTTATATCAGTGTATATTTATCTTTCTCAATGTATTACTTGCCGTATATTTTTGTGTTTTATTTTAACTTTGAAAATCAATAAACATATTTGAACTTAAAAAAATACTTTATGAGTCAATAAACATATTTTAAATGTAATTCTATGAATTACTGGTAGCCAGTGTGCTTGCTTTAGAAGGGGTGTAACGTGATCAAATTTTCTGGATTTGGTAATGATTCTTATTGCGGTGTTTTGAATGATTTGTAACCATCTTAATTCCTTAAGTGAAGTGCCCTTATAGAGGGAGTTGCAATAATCTATTTTGGATATTGCCAAGGAGTGCATTAAAGTGTTTAAAGAAGAAGTATTGAAAAAGTTCACCAGAGATATGATCAGTCAGAGTCTGTGATAGCAGATAAAGGCCAAATAGCCCATTCAGTCTGCCCATCCACAGCATTAGAACATAAGAATTGCCGCTGCTGGGTCAGACCAGTGGTCCATCGTGCCCAGCAGGCCGCTCACGTGGCGGCCCTCTGGTCAAAGACCAGTGTCCTAACTGAGACTAGCCCTACCTGCGTACGTTCTGGTTCAACAAGAACTTGTCTAACTTCATCTTGAATCCCTGGAGGGTGTTTTCCCCTATGACAGACTCCGAAAGAGTCATTCTCCCTAAGAGATCCCACATGCCTGTCCTACACTTTCTTGAATTCTGACATTGTCTTCGTCTCCACCACCTCTACTAGGAGACTATTCCATGCATCTACCACCATTTCTGTAAACAAATATTTCCTTAGATTACTCCTGAGCCTCTCACCTCTTAACTTCATCCTATACCCTCTCATTCTGGAGTTTTCTTTTAAATGAAGACTTGCCTCATGCACATCTACAATGTTTCAATATCTTCTCCAAGCAGTGCTCCTACTTGATCAGTTCGTTTTTCACCGATCAAGGTGCCATTTACAGAATCTAGTCCTAACCGACTTATGTTCAGTTAACACGGGACCGCTTATCACATCCTAAATAGGAGGTGTCAGGTCAAAAGCGCGCCGGGACAAATGCGCGAGCAGACAACTGAGCGCAGCGTGGAGGCGCGCGCTGAAGAAAAAGACTGTTTTTAGGGGCTACGACGGGGGGTGTGGGGGGAAACCCCCCCCACTTTACTTTATACAGATCACGCCGTGTTGTTGGGGCATTGTGGGGGGTTTGGGGGGTTGTAACCCCCCACATTTTACTGAAAACTTAACTTTTTCCCTGTTTTTAGGGAAAAAGTTATGTTTTCACTAAAATGTGGGGGGTTACAACCCCCCACAACGCCGCTGCAATCTGTATTAAGTAAAGTGTGGGGGGGCTCCCCAACAAAACCCCCCGTCGCATCCCCTAAAAACGGTTCATAGACAACGGCGCGAAAGACAAAGGCGCGCCCAGACAATTGAGCGCAGCGCGGAGGCGTGCGCCGCTCAAAATTACTGTTTTTAGGGGCTCCGACGGGTTTTGTTGGGGAACCCCCCACTTTACTTAATAGACATCGCGCCGGTGTTATGGGGGGTTTGGGGGGTTGTAACCCTCCAAATTTTACTGTAAACTTAACTTTTTCCCTAAAAACAGGGAAAAAGTGAAGTTTTCAGTAAAATGTGGGGGGTTACAACCCCCCACAACATGGCGCAATGTCTTTTAAAGTGGGGGGTTCCACCCATGCTCCCCCGTCGGAGCCCTAAAAACATTAATTTTGAGCGGCGCGCACCTCCACGCTGCGCTCAATTGTCTGGGCGCGCCTTTGTCCCGGCGCGCTTTTGACCTGACACCCCTAAAAACAGTCTTTTTCTTCATCATTTACCTTGATTTTCAAAAGGCTTTCGACAAGGTGCCACATGAAAGGCTGCTTAGGAAGCTGTGGAACCACGGGGTGGGAGGGGATGTGCACAGATGGATCGAGCACTGGTTGTCGGGTAGACTGCAGAGGGTTGGAGTAAAGGGACAATACTCTGACTGGCGGGGAGTCACGAGCGGTGTGCCACAGGGATCGGTTCTGGGGCCGTTACTCTTCAACATATTTATCAATGACCTGGAAAAGGAGGCAAAGTGCGAGGTTATAAAATTTGCAGACGATACCAAACTGTGCGGCAGAGTTAGGTCCAGGGAGGAGTGTGAGGACCTACAAAGGGACCTGGACAAGCTGGAAGACTGGGCAAACAAATGGCAAATGCGATTTAACGTGGAAAAATGCAAGGTCATGCATATAGGGAAAAAGAACCCGTTGTTCGACTACAAATTGGGGGGGGCATCGTTGGGAGACAGCAGTCTTGAGAGAGACTTGGGTGTGCTGGTGGATGCATCACTGAAGCCATCTGCACAGTGCGCAGCAGCCTCGAAAAAAGCCAACAGGATGCTGGGCATCATAAAGAGGGGCATAACAACCAGGACGCGGGAAGTCATCATGCCATTGTATCGAGCGATGGTGCGTCCGCATCTGGAATACTGTGTTCAATATTGGTCGCCGTACCTCAAGAAGGACATGGCGGTACTTGAGAGAGTCCAAAGGAGAGCAACGAAACTGGTAAGAGGGCTGGAACACTGCCCGTACGCCGAGAGGTTGGATAGGCTGGGGCTCTTCTCTCTGGAAAAGAGGAGGCTCAGGGGAGATATGATAGAGACCTTCAAGATCATGAGGGGCATAGAGAGGGTGGATAGGGACAGATTCTTCAGGCTGAAGGGGTCAACAGGCACGAGGGGGCATTCTGAGAAACTGAAGGGAGATAGGTTCAGAACAAATGCAAGGAAGTTTTTTTTCACCCAAAGGGTCGTGGACACTTGGAATGCGCTACCGCAGGAAGTGATAAGGCAGAGTACGGTACAAGGGTTCAAACAGGGATTGGACGGATTCCTGAGGGATAGGGGGATCGTGGGATACTGAGAGAGGTTCTGGGATGTAACACAGGTATAGAAAGCTAACCAGGAAATAAGTATAGAAATCCAACCAGGTCGTGGATGTGCAAGACCGGAGGGTTAGGACTTCGATGGGAAGATAGGACTCAATGGGAAACCAAGGTGGCAAGGGGGCCCCTTCTGGTGACTCAGACAGGCCGTGACCTGTTCGGGCCGCCGCGGGAGCGGACTGCTGGGCGGGATGGACCTATGGTCTGACCCGGCGGAGGCACTGCTTATGTTCTTATGTTCTTATGTTCAGCGCGCGCCTCCATCTTGCGCTCAGTTGTCGGCGCGCGCCTTTGTCTTCCGCGTTACTGTCTATGAACCAAATAGGAGGTGCTAAGGGCTTCCACACTAGCTCCAGAGTATCACGAGCTAACGGAAGATTTAGCGTAAAGCCTGTGAAGAAGGATGCTGGGAATGCTCCTAATAGACGCTGTGTTATATTTGCAGTTACTGTGCGATAAAGTCCCTTGTTAGGCCATGGTAACAGCAGATTTTCCTGCTAAAGAAAACAGAGTGGTAGGTACTGTAGAAATGAAATGCCTTGAGTTTATTTTTTTCACATATAAATGTCGAACCGTTGCATAAATTACATCAGAATTATATTACCAGCTTTATTTTTGCCATTGCCCTTTTGTTAACAGAAAAAATAATGTATTCTATAGCTAATAATGATATTCTTAGAGCTCTGCCTTGGCTTTAAATGTCACTGAATAGCTCAGAAATAGCCACGACAACTTTTTTTTTTTTTTGAGCAGATCTTATTGAGAAATAAAGGTAATAGAGAAATAGTCAACAATTTCAAATTAAAAGTAAGAAAAAACCTAGTGTACATAAAATAGAAGTTTCAAGTTTATTCATATTATTTGATTGAACGCTTTTCCAAATTACAAAGCGTTGTACAAAAGGTAAAAATATGATTTTAAAGAAATCACATATGCATAATACATTAACGAGACCTACATGGGTAATTGCTTTTTAAAACCACGGGAAACAATGGGAAAGAGGGGAGGAAATACAATTTTAAAGAAAAAGTACATAAAAGGGAAGTACATAAGGAGGGTGGGATGAGGAGGATTGTTGGCGGAAGTGGGGCCGAATAAGAGAGCTATTAGAAATCTTGATGTGGAGAAGGCTGAAATCGTAAGGTATTACCTCTTGAATGGACATTGTATTTTCAGTTAAAGGCTTCTTTAAAAAGAAGGCATTTTAAGCTGTCTTAAATTTCTGCAAATCTTGTTCGAGTCTTAAATATAAAGGATGAGAATTCCAAGTCATTGGAGCAGTGGTGTACCTAGGGTATGTGGCACCCGGGGCCCATCATTTTTTGACACCCCCCCCATCTATATGAAAAATATGATTTTTAGTACCAATCTACATATCGCACCACAAGAGTGTACCTAGGAAAAGGCTGCATCTTAAACACTGCAGTGAGCACTAGAACACCAACACATACATTGTAAAACTAAACAAGCCAGATCCCGCACAGTCAATTGGTCCTGTAGTCAATGCCAACTGAAAACTATGTCTTTTTCATACACACAGAACAGAGATACACCCTCGCCCAAAATGGAATAATCACAAACTAAAAATAGAAATATGTAGACAAAAGTTAAACTGATCCGCCAAGAAACCAGACCCTGGATACAATGCAACACCACAAAAAACAGTAACACATGTCCTCTAATACAGTGCAAAATATAAAGACAGTAGATGTAAATTTGAAAAAACTGATACATAACAATCACCACTTTATAAATTAACAAATAAAAATAAAACAAATAATGAGAAATAAAAAAATACCATTTTATCGGTCCCCATCCCCGCAAACCACCTGATTCCATCCACACAAGCCTTGAATTGTTTATATTAAAGTATAAAAAGAAACAATATTCTGTACAATTGTCAATTTATAAATCAGCGTCTTCTCCCCACTCTCTTCCCCATTTCCCTTCAGCATCCTCAGCCCACTCTCTCTCCACTTTCCTTCAGTGCACGCACATAAAAACAAGCAAGTAATTTTATATAATTTTCATTCTATTCATTCATAGAAATTAAAGTCTAGATAATGCCAGTCACATAACAAAACCAAAAAAAGAGCACAAAAACTCGTGTCAATAAACAAACTTAACTAACATTAGCCACCACTCTTAGCCACATCATTAGATTGATCATGGGGAATGATTATGGCCCGCCCACTTTTGCGTTCAAAAGAGCAAAAAATTTGGGGGACCTTATTGGTCATTATAAATATAAACGAAGTGAACCCTTCACAATTAATGGTCACTATAGATGTGAACAATGTCAATGGTGCGAATATGCATTGACAGGGGAAACTTGGTCTCACCCCCACACTGGCCAGGTATATACTGCTAAAACGAGAACCAACTGCAAAACTGATCATGTGATTTACATGATCGTTTGCCCTTGCCCAAAAATTTATATAGGTCGCACCAGCCGGCCTATGCATATTCGACTTAATGAACATAAGTCACGTGTCAATACCGGAGTTGAGACTGCTCCTTTGGTTCGTCATTGGTCTTTAATGAAACATAAGATCACTGATTTAAAATGGCGCATTATTGACACGGTTCATGTAGGGTGGGAGGGAGGGAACTATGAACACAATTTGAACATCAAAGAATTGCGATGGATGTTTAAGCTCAACACCATGTATCCCCATGGCTTAAATTTAACTAGTGATTGGCTCACAGCGAGCATATGACTTTACTATCAAACGTTTGCTTTATACGAATTAAAGGGCTGCGGGGGGTGGTTTGCATTGGTCAGTTTTGAGTCACATGACCCATGAGTTTTTGTTCATTAGCTTCCATTTTGCCGGTGTGTTTTCACTTCCGGCTCATAAACTATGGATTTAGCATTTAGCTAAGACAACATACTGCTCTGGTAAGCACTGTGGCGATTTTAAAATGTCATTATTACTGGGTTCTTAAACTTTAAATTTTTAAACCAACATAATGTTTGCTCTTTACAGCGTTCTCCTTCCCCGACCCTGATGAAATAATGAAACGCGTCGGTGGGGATTGAGCCAGACCCAGTATATTAGGAAAAAAGAAAAAGAAAAAAAGATAAGTAAAAGCTACTTTTGCTATCATTATAAAATTAAGCACAAGCACAAGCACTTTATCATTTGAAAAAGAAAAAAACGCATAATTTAAAGGTTCTTATGAGGACAGCTACCATACACTAAAAATCGTGTGGCATTCTGAAGAACTTTATGCGATAAGAGTGGTGGCTAATGTTAGTTAAGTCACATAACAAAACATGATTTTACAAAAATAATTCCCTGCAGTCAAGCCTGCAAGGATTACTAGATGTCTTTCAGCAGCTCCCCTCCCTCCCTCCCCCTTACCTTTGTGGCCAAGTCAAAATGATCTACCAACAATAAAATTTTAAAAACACAAAGCACGCTGTACGCAGAGAAAATGTTAATTATCATTTATATTCCGCGGGTTTTCAAAGAGGTCAAGGCAGATGACTTTATGCAATGTCACCTCAGTAACAACTATACAAAAATAGACAAATATTCCCCCTCCCTTTTTACTAAACTGCGATAGCGGTTTTTAGCGTAGGGAGCTGCGCTGAATGCCCCACGTTGCTCTCGACGCTCATAGGCTCCCTGCGCTAAAAAACTCTATTGCGGTTTAGTGAAAGGGGGCCATAGTGCAAAATATAGACAGCAGATATAAATTTTCAAAACGGACACATTTTGATCACTAAGTTGAAAATAAAATCATTTTTCCTACTTTTTTGTCTGGTGATTTCATGAGTCTCTGGTCCTTCTTCTTTCTCTCTCCCCCTGGCTCCCCTCTTTATTTCTGCCTTTCTTTCTCTCTCCTCCTGGCCCCCCTCTTTATTTCTGCCTTTCTTTTTCTCTCCCCCCTGGCCCCCCTCTTTATTTCTCTCTCCCCCTGGCCCTCCTCTTTCTTTCTGCCTTTCTTTCTCTCCCCCTTGACCCCCCTCTTTATTTCTGCCTTTCTTTCTCTCCCCTTGGTCCCCCTCTTTCTTTATGCCTTTCTTTCTCTCCCCCCCGGCCCTCCTCTTTCTTTCTGCCTTTCTTTCTCTCCCCCTTGACCCCCTCTTTATTTCTGCCTTTCTTTCTCTCCCCTTGGTCCCCCTCTTTCTTTCTGCCTTTCTTTCTCTCTCCCCCTGACCCCTCTTTATTTCTGCCTTTCTTTCTCTCTCCCCCTGGCCCCCCCTCTTTATTTTTTCCTTTCTTTCTCTCTCCCCCTAGCCCCACAAAGCCATCGTGCCAATTTCTCCACTTCCACGATTCTTTCCCTACCCTCACCCCCAAGCCAGCAGCCGATTTCTCCCTGCTCCTTCCCCGATGTCCTGAACTTCATCGGGCAGCAGCAGCATTCACAATTCACTGCTGTTGCCCGCTTTAGGCCTTCCTCTCTGTCGGGTCCTGTCTTCATGAAAACAGGAAGTAGGCAGGACCCGGCAGAGAACAAGGCCTGAAGCCGGCAAGAGCAGCGAATTGTAAACGCTGCTGCTGCCCGAAGAAGGTAATGGAGCACCGAGGCAGTCCGCTTCTCCCCCCTCCCAGCCGAACCCCCGCTGACCCTCCTATCTCCCCCCATGAACCTTTCCGACCTTCCCAGCGAGAGCAGCAAACCTCCTTCGCGGCTTTCTCCTCCCTCTGCCGCATTACTGATGACGTCATCAGTGATGCGGCAGAGGGAGGATAAAGCCGACGCTACTGGAGGGAGGTTTGCTGCTTTCGCTGGGAGGGTCGGAAAGGTTCACTTGGGGGGGAGAGATAGGATGGTCAGCGGGGTTTCGGCTGGGAGGGGGGAGAAGCGGTCTGCCTTGGTGCTCCAAGGCCTGGCGCCATTACCTTTTTCGGTAATGGCGCCGATGCTGCTTTCGCTGGGAGGGTAGGAGCGCGATAGGGACCGGGCCAGCTGTGCACCCCCCCTAAGGCGGCACCCGGGACGGACCTCCCCCCCGCCCCCCTTGGTACGCTACTGCCCTGGGGAAACAGCCTGCAACAAGATCGCGCGATGCCAGCGATCTTTGCTTGCTTCGGCTGTTTCCTCCGCCGTGGTCCCGCCCCTCCTCTGACATCAGAGGAGGGGGCAGGACTGTGGCGGAGGAAACAGTCGAAGCAGGCAAAGATCTCTGGCATCGCGATCTTGCTGCAGGCTGTTTCCAGACACGACACCCGGCGCAGGGGGGGGGGGGAACTGGACCGGACCGGGAGCACCCCCTCAGGGCTTGGCACCCTGGGCGGACCGCCCCCCCCGCCCCCCCCTTGGTACGTCACTGCATTGGAGCAGTTACAGAAAAAATAGAAGCACGACGTGTTCCGATAATTTTCAAGGAAGGAACATTAAGGGTAAACTGTGAAGTAGATCTAAGAACTCTCGATGAGCTCTGTGGAATCAAAAGCCTATCTATAAATGCCGGAGTGTTGGACTGTATAGTCTTGAAGACTAGAAGAGCTATTTTATATGTAATTCTATATGTTATTGGCAACCAGTGAGCTTTTTTAGAGGACTGTCAAGGGGCCTAGATGAACTTTCCAAAACTCAGCAGTTTGTCTGGGTTTTGGAAAGCCCTGACCTCCCGGCCGCGTCTGGAGGGCCTCTGAGCACGAGCAGATGACATCACACATATCCATGCCTGCTCATAGACCCTCCAGATGCGGCCCAGAGGTTGTAAAACAAAAATGAGGCTTTGCAGGGGTGGGGCTAGAGGCGGAACAGGGCGGGGCCACATGTCTGGGTTTCTCCAGGCAAAAATCTGCTAACCTTAGACATGGGTAAAGCATCACATTAAGCATTTGATTGAGTATGTGATGATTAAAGCCCTGTCCCCGTATCCCTGTTACCTGTTTCCTGCAGGTTGAAGGTAAGAGCTCAAGCGGGGTTTATAGCTCTTGGTGAAAAAGGAAACTTGGAGTGGAATCCCCGGAAGGGGGAGGGATTATCCCTAGCCTGAAGAGCCAGGGGGGAGGGGTTGGAGGACTCCAGCAAACAGGAAGAGGGCCAAGAGAGCCAGACTAACGCCATATCCTTCTTAAGGTACGGCGACCAATATTGGACGCAGTACTCCAAATGCGGGCGCACCAGATCAACATTCCATGCAACATAATTAAGCTAAAAACTTGCACCTTTCTGGTCTTCTCACAGAAGCACCTGTTTTAAATCAAGTCCAATATGTACTAGAAGAAATATGTACATATTACAATTTTTTTTTTTACTTTTGTGCTTTTAGTTCAGCAAAAGTAGAAACAAGTTTTTTCACATCAGTGTGTTGTGTAATTTCAAGCTTTATTGCCAAGAGAGACATTCCACCACTAGCCACAGAAGCAGAGCATCAGCAGGATATGGGGATCAATAAGCGTGTATGGGACACTCTCAGCTTATTTTTGTGCACAAAGTTCAATACATCTTGTTTGATGCATAATTTTATTTTTCTTTCCAGCTTATGATTTATCTTTAATCTTATCTATTGTTTTGCCTTTTGTCTTTGTTTTGTTCTATTTCTATCATTTAAATTTCTCCAGAATTCTACTGTTCAACGGCTCCCCCTTCTGCTTCTATTCCTTTCTCTCCTCTCTTCTACCTTCCAAAGTATTTAGATCAATGCTGTCTTGTTAAAATGTTTATTTTATTTTTATTTTTCCTCTAACTCTACTTTTCACTTCTCTATTACCCTCCAGGTACTTTAGTTAGATTGTGAGCCTTCGGGACAGTAAGGGAATTTTTCAAGTACCTTTCTTATTTCTAATCTTAATGTATATTTTCTGTAAACCGCTTAGAACCTAACGGATGTAGCGGTATATAAGAAATAAATTACATTACATTACATAATTTGAAGCTTATCTTGCAATGGCACTCTGCCATACCAAACGACACTGACTCCCAGAACTCAACTCAACAATCCCATCTAGGCAGCCCTACAGTAACTGCGGTGGATCCTAAAATACCAATATACCTCCCATTAAAAAAAAAAAGAAAAATGAAAACACACCCCAAACTGCTAGATTATTATTTATTATATTAAAATTAATAGTCCACCTTTATCCATGGCAAGTTACAACTCAACAAATACAATAAAACAGTTCAACAAAAAAAACAGCAACACACAGTTTTAAGACAATCCAGCATTGGTAATCACATAGTAGAAAAGCTCACCAGGTTTAGTTAAATGCCATGTGCAAAAGACAGAAATGCAAATTAATTTTTAACAATTTTTAATTGTCCAGTGACCTGAAATCAAGTCAGAACATGTCCAGTTCTGGTAGAGCTAACTTGACCATTAATTTTTTTCCCTCAAAACAGGCCCCCACCCCCCGCCGCCAATTTCTCCAAGCCACCGCCGAACTAACATCATCTTCGTGCAGAAACTGCACAAGCCTTCCCCGCCCCCCATCAATTCTGACATCGGAGAGGCTGGCCTGGAACTTCCTCTCTGATGTCATTGACGTCGAGGGAGGGGGAAGGCTTGTGCAGTTGCTGCACGAAGATGATGTTAGTTTGGCGGTGGCTTGGAGAAATAGGCAGCAGCCCATTTTGACCTCGCCTTTCCCGCTCCTTCTGAAAATGAGACATTTTGGCGTCCCGAAGCTGTGCATGGGGACAATGGGACAGGCGAGCTGAAAACAGGACATATGGTCACATTAGGTAGAGCACAAGTATGTTTGTCAGTGTCCAAAACATCAGTGGTTGCAAATTGGCAACTTACACATCTAAGTGGTGGTACTCGCTTCAGTAGAAGGGCATTTCAGAACACAGATGTGTATGTCTGCCATTTTGGAAACTGCGGTGTAGAGAATGACATGGCAGCTGTTACCCATGGCTAGCCGCGGGTAGCCACAGGTAACCCACTGAAATAGGGGAGAGAAAAGAGGTGGTCGCCACAGGTATGGGGAGAAGGCCATTCACCACCCCGTGGAGCGGTGAATGGCCTTGTCTCCGCAGTGAAGGGAGAGAATGCATGTGGTCACCGATCACGCTCGCTCCTTCCATACTGACAGCCGCCAATATCGCCCAAGCATCTCCCTCCATATCACTGCCGCCTGAGCCAAATTGCCGTCTGATCATCTCCCTCCCTGCTCCTTATCTTCGCAGCAGGCAATTTCTAAATGTGTTGCCTACCAGCAGCCGAAGCGTTGCAATCGCATGCGGCTGCCA
Organism: Geotrypetes seraphini; assembly: GCF_902459505.1. NCBI lineage: Eukaryota > Metazoa > Chordata > Amphibia > Gymnophiona > Dermophiidae > Geotrypetes > Geotrypetes seraphini. The sequence goes on along the minus strand of NC_047101.1, from coordinate 30,898,525 downwards.
TAAAGGTCATCTCTGACGCAACCGGAAGTTGCATCAGAGTCGACCTTTCCTGCAGCTCACACGATTTCAACGCTTCGGCTGCTGGTAGGAAACACTTTTAGAAATTGCCTGCCGTGAAGGTAAAGGGCAGGGAGGGAGAAAGGGAGGAAAGGTGGGGTGGAGAAAAACAGACGCTGAAGGGACCTGGGGAAGGTGAGGTAGAGAGGAACAGACGCTGAAGAGAACTGGGGAAGGTGGGGTGGGGAGGAACAGACGCTGAAGGGAAATGGGGAAGAGAAAGATTCCAGGCAATGGGGGGAGCGGAGGGAAGAAGGGTGCCAGACCAATTGGGGGGGTGGGGTTGAAGGGAGAGGCACAGTAACAGAGCAAATGGAAGACGCAGAGAGAAGACAGACAATGGATGGAAGGAATTGAATGAGAAGATGAGGAAAGCAGAAACCACACAACAAAGGTATAAAAAATATTTTCTATTTGTTTACTTTTTTTGCTTTAGGATAAAGTACTGTAGTATATTAGTTGTGCTGATTAAAAATTTATAAACAAAGCCATGCCAGCTGAACATCTTTTTCTCTAGTTCAGCAGCCAGAATTTTGATTTATAAGGAAGGAATAAGATAAATATTGCAGTACTGAGGCTTGTATGGATGCTGCGGGGACAGTGGTCATGGGGACGAGGTAGGGACCGTGGTCACGGGGACGGGGCGGTGACAGGGATGTGGTCGCAGGGACGGGGCAATGACAGGGACAAAGTTTTTCCCCGTGTCATTCTCTACTACGGTGCTCATTTTCAAAGCATATGAATGTCTTAAAATACCTTAAAAAAATCCATCTATTAAAAACATCCAAACCTTTATTTTGAAAAGTCAGAATTTGGACATTTCACACTGCAATTTATCCAAATAGCAAGGGGGCATGTTTTAGATGGGACTACGGAGGGTTCAAAAGTACATCCCACAGTGATTTTCAAAGGACATCCTGCACGAAACTCAATATGGTTTTAGGCCTCTATTTACCACTGAAACAGTACCGTATTTTCATGCATATAACGCGCGCGTTATACGCGTTTTTACCTACCGCGCATACCCCTCGCGCGTTATACGCGTGAGCGCGGTATACAAAAATTTTTTTACATAGTTCCCACCCCGCCCGACGCCCGATTCACCCCCCCCAGCAGGACCGCTCGCACCCCCACCCCGAACGACCGCTCGCACGCGCTCCCACCCGCACCCGCATCCACGATCGGAGCAAGAGGGAGCCCAAGCCCTCTTGCCCGGCCGACTCTCCAACTCCCCGACAATATCGGGCCAGGAGGGAGCCCAAACCCTCCTGGCCACGGCGACCCCCTACCCCCACCCCGCACTACATTACGGGCAGGAGGGATCCCAGGCCCTCCTGCCCTCGACGCAAACCCCCCTCCCTCCAACGACCACCCCCCCCCCAAGAACCTCCGACCGCCCCCCCAGCTGACCCATGACCCCCCTGGCCGACCCCCACGACACCCCCACCCCCCCTTCCCCGTACCTTTGGTAGTTGGCCAGACGGACGGGAGCCAAACCCGCCTGTCCGGCAGGCAGCCAACGACGGAATGAGGCCGGATTGGCCCATCCGTCCCAAAGCTCTGCCTACTGGTGGGGCCTAAGGCGCGTGAGCCAATCAGAATAGGCCCTGGAGCCTTAGGTCCCTCCTGGGGGCGCGGCCTGAGGCACATGGGCCCAACCCGACCATGAGCGCGGTATACAAAAGTTTTTGTACATAAAATCGTGGTTTCTGCGCGCTATACCCGTGTGCGTGTTTTACACGGGTGCGCATTATCTGCGTGAAAATACGGTAATTGCGGCCATTCTGAACAATTTGCGCTACTTATTCAGTAAGGGCCTCAAAGCCCTAATCATGCAATTTGACATGAGTTTCGCCTTTGACTTGGTGGAACATGGAAAACTGTTACAATGCCTAGACGCAGTCGGAATCAGAGGAGAAGTACTGAATTGGTTTCGAGGTTTTCTTATATCACGACCATACAGAGTCTGTTTTAATCACGATCTCTCAGATACATGGAGCAATCCATCTGGCGTGCCACAAGGATCACCGCTTTCCCCTTTGCTCTTCAATGTTTACATGTCCTCATTGGGTGCTCAACTATCCCAGCTGGGGATAAAACTATTTAGCTATGCTGACGACTTCATGATAATTATCCCATTCACCAACTCATAGAAACATAGAAATAGACGGCAGATAAGGGTCACGGCCCATCCAGTCTGCCCACCCTAATGTCCCTCCCCTACCTTTGCCCAGTGAATAGATCCCATGTGCCGATCCCATTTGGCCTTAAAATCAGGCACGCTGCTGGCCTCAATCACCTGCAGTGTAAGACTATTCCAGCGATCAACCACCCTTTCAGTGAAAAAGAATTTCCTGGTGTCACCTCGTAGTTTCCCGCCCCTGATTTTCCACGGATGCCCTCTTGTTGTCGTGGGGCCCCTGAAAAAGAAGATATATTCCTCCGCCTCGATGCGGCCCGTAAGATACTTGAACGTCTCGATCATGTTCCCCCTCTCTCTGCGCTCCTCGAGCCAGTACAGCTGCAATTTGTCAAGCCGTTGTTCGTATGGGAGATCCTTGAGTCCCGAGACCATCCGGGTGGCCATTCTCTGCACTGACTCCAGTCTCAGCACATCCTTTCGATAATGCGGCCTCCAGAATTGCACACAGTATTCTGTCTCAAAAGTCACCCCCAAAGCAACAGAAGTATTAGATCGGATGGAGCAATGGATGACCGAATTCAGACTAAAACTAAACTCAGAGAAAACAAAATTTTTCATAGCAGTGCCATGCCCACGCGACACTAAAGCACCAATGTGCATCAACAACCTTATTCCATTCAACCCACTATGAAGATATTGGGTGTAACACTGGACCAGAACCTGACCATGAAAGACCAGGTAGACTCCTTGATCAGAAAAATCTTTCACACCCTCTGGAAACTTCGGTCCATCAGAGCTTACTTCGATACCTCATCATTTCGAATTCTAGTACAATCCCTTATTCTGAGTCAACTTGATTATTGTAACATCACCTACTTGGCACTCCCCCAGAAGTACATGCGGCGATTGCAACTAATTCAATATACAGCGGTTAGACTACTTTGTGGACTGAAGAAGTTTGATCATGTGACACCTTCCTATCAACTTTTACACTGGCTACTGATGAAGGCACGTGTGAAATTCAAGTTTGGTTCAAAGTACTCTATGGCTTAGCCCCTAAATACATAACAAACCTTTTCTCTTTCTCAATCAAGAGACACAAGCGAAGCTCACACCTGAACTTCGTTTCTCCACCGGTTAGAGGTTGTAAATTTAAAAGTCATCATCAACATCTTCTCGCACATCAAGCAGCATTATGGGGTAAAGACCTTGAACAATTGCTTTTGCCTACTACCTATGGAGAATTCAGGAAACGCCTGAAAACACATCTATTCCTGAAATACTTAGGAAACCAACCTATTCAATCTTAGTCCTTAACAACCGAGCGCAAGAACCACCTGTCGCTAAATCTGTACTTTGTTTATTCATTCAATCTGTAACTTTGTTTATTCACTCAATCTGCAACATTTCTAATCATTGTAAACCGCATAGAACTTCACAGTCCTGCGGTATATAAACTGTTATTATTATTATTAAAAAGGTACTGTGTGCAGTTGACCACTAAAAGGATATAGGCATGACCCCTTATGGGGCTCTGCTAAACCCTGGACCCCTTGCATAGAGATGCTCTGGAAGGGGATCTAAAGCAAAGAGCTGGGTACAAGGATACAAGGTGAAATTAAAGCTCTTTATTAACCAATGCTGAACCTTGTTACTTCTCTGGCACAGTAAATAAAGAATGTCTCAAGTTCAAAGCAAAACTTTACACAGTCTTCAAAACCTTAGTACATACAACTACTTGGCAGGGTTCACAAACACAGGACTGGCTCCCTCCAGACCTCCTAAACAGGATTCTTATATAACCAAAGTTAAAGCTCGGCCTACCTTAGCTAACTTCTTGTGATTACACACAAACAGGGGAAATCCAAATTCCCGAGCTGCTTCCCTCTTCCCAGAGCCTCTGTCTCAGGCTCATTCCTAGAGACCTCTTGCCTCAGAGCCTCTCTCCTGGAGACCTCTTCCTTTAAGGCACAGGTGTCAAAGTCGGTCCTCGAGGGCCAGAATCCAGTCGGGTTTTCAGGATTTCCCCAATGAATCTGCATGAGATCTATTTGCATGCACTGCTTTCAATGCATATTCATTGGGGAAATCCAGAAAACCCGACTGGATTCCGGCCCTCGAGGAGGGACTTTGACACCCCTGCTTTAAGGCCTTCCTGATCTGTCCTTCCAGAGGGTCTTTTACTTCCTGCTCTCTGTTGAGCCCCGCCCCTCTGGCCAGACAGCTCAACATTCCTTTGCTTACATTGGCTCTGCTTAAGCCCCTAATTCCTCAAGGTAGTGCCATCTACTGGAAGATAGTTTAACTGCCACATCAGTGAGGGAGTGTTTCTATGGATACTTGCTACAATGTCACTCCCTCCCTCACAAAGGCCCATTGTCTACCTGCCATACCTCCAGATCCTGGTGTTTAATCCCAACCACAGAAACTAAACCGACCCAATAGAGCCTAACACAGGATCCAGTTAAGTACCTATACTAAAGGCTACCAGATGTACACAGCACTGTACAGAGTCACGAAGATGACAGTCCCTGCTTGAATGTAATTCATATGAGCTAAATTCAAATCCAAAATCCAGTTCCAAGCATATTGTGAAGTAATACAAGACCCTACAAAAGTCACTCAAGACCAATAAAGCAATTCTACCACACCATAACAGCATACAAGGTTGCCACACAATAGTCCGACCTCTCATTTTGTATACTAAAGCCTGTTGCTTCTATCTCTGTATATTAATCGTATGAGGAAAGACTAAAAAGGTTAGGGATCTTCAGCTTGGAAAAGAGACGGCTGAGGGGAGACATGATTGAAGACTACAAAATCCTGAGTGGAGTAGAATGGGTACACGTGGATCGATTTTTCACTCCGTCAAAAATTACAAAAACTAGGGGATACTCGATGAAGTTACAGGGAAATACTTTTAAAACCAATAGGAACGCATTGCCAAAGGTTGTGGTAAGATTGGATAGCGTAGCTGGTTTTAAGAAAGGTTTGTTCAATTTCCTGGAAAAAAAAGTCCATAGTCTGTTATTGAGAAAGACATGGGGGAAGCCACTGCTTGCCTTGTATTGGTAGCATGGAATATTGCTACACCTTGGGTTTTGGCCAGGTACTAGTAACCTGGATTGGCCATGTGAGAACAGGTTACTGGGCTTGATAGACCATTGGTCTGACCCAGTAAGGCTATTCATATGTTCTTATGAACATATCTCAAACAATCTCTCCATATAAATCATTCCATTCCAGTAAACATTTCCCTCTTTATTTTATTCAGGCTTCACATGCGGTTTTCACAATGCTAGCAATTTATCTTGAATTTCCACCGCAAGCTTCTTCATAAGCCAAGATTTAAGTATACAAATTCTACTTATTCTTATGTCTTTAATTTATATCCACACTTACCACTCGTGCCTTTTTCTGAAGTTATTCAGTTCACTTCTTAGCTCAGAGTTTGATCCAAAGCCACTTAAGAGTTTTTACCGGCTTCTGAAGCCTGAAGAAAATAAAAAAGGAAAGGTTTACTGGAATGGAATGATTTACTGGTATTTGGAGAAATTTGTTTGAGATATGTTCACTAGTCTATTGACTACTTCGATTAATGTGTGCTATTGAACTAGTTGAAGTGATCATTGACCAGAATTAAGGGCTTCTCTCTCTACAACATCTCCAAAATGTACCCCTTCCTCTTGGAGCACACTACCCAGACCCTTGTCCATATACCCTTATAACCTGACGCTTGGACCATTGCAATTTACTTCTAACAGGCCTCCCATTGAACTGCCTCTCCCCCGCCCCTCACAATCAGTGCCTGTTTGGCAAACAGACAAGCAGTTTGAAATTCCAAGATGTTGACAGAACGGAAGATGATTTTTCCTCACTGGGCCAAAGTCTAAAAATGGTTGTACAGGCATAGGCCTACAACCTCCCTCCCACATTTTCCTATGTCATTAGTACCTACCTGTACTAAGACGGCGGGCTCCTCCCCAGCACTATCTAATATCAAATCTAAGTGATGCATAAAATCCGCCACCTTTGCACTAGGCAGACAAGTGACCAGGCAATCCTCAAGCCCACAAGCCACCCAGCTATCTATATGCCTAATGATTGAATCTCCTACTAACTCCTCCCTTCTGGGCAATATCCTCGGTGCAAGAGGATATTGCATCTCCGGCTACAGGATCATTTCCTGCATCACCAGGGTGGTGATCCCCTTTTAGGAGACCTCCCTCCTCCAAGGCCAGACTGGAGGTGGGACTTCTCTACAACATCCCTGTAGGTCTCCTCTATGCACCTCTCTGTCTCCCTCAGCTCCTCCAAGTCTGCTACTCTAGCCTCATGGGAACTGATTCATTCTTTGAGAGCCTTTATCTGCCATCCTGTTTCTAGATTTCTGTGTTCACAGACAGGACTGCAGCTCTTCTGTTTTCTAACTTAGCTAGAGTCATTGCCATGGTTCCTGACAAGTCCCTAATCAGTGCAACCTTTACCATGACTGTAATGCAGGCAGCATTTGAAGTATTCATCATATTCTATTTAACATTCTGAATATATTCATTATATTTAACATTCTGAATATGGCTTCTCTGTTTTGCTGTGCATGGAAATTAAATGTTTGCAAATTGAATATTCTGTTATTTATAGTATTTGAGACAGTCTTTCTGAACCAAAGCTAAATGGCATATCTTATGTGATAAGAGACATTTCAGCCCATATTTCATGACAAAATGAGCCAGAACTGGGTTAAAGGTAATCAGCAAAGTATGTGGTATAAATGCAGTGAAGAAGAGGAAGCTCCCTCGGAGAAACTGAAGGGAGATAGGTTCAAAACGAATGCAAGGAAGTTTTTTTTCACCCAAAGGGTCGTGGACACTTGGAATGCGCTACCGGAGGAAGTGATCAGGCAGAGTACGGTACAGGGATTCAAATAGGGATTGGACGGATTCCTGAGGGATAAAGGGATCGTGGGATACTGAGAAAGCTAACCAGAAAATAAGTATAGAAACCCGACCAGGTCGTGCATGTGCAAGACCGGAGGGCTAGGACTTTGATGGGAAGATAGGACTCAATAGGAAACCAAGGTGGCATGGGGGCCCCTTCTGGTGATTTGGACAGGTCGTGACCTGTTTGGGCCGCCGCGGGAGCGGACTGCTGGGCAGGATGGACCTATGGTCTGACCCGGCGGAGGCACTGCTTATGTTCTTATGTTCTTATGTTAAAGAGTTATCATTGTACAAATAAAATTTCCAGACTATCTGCATAGAAACAGGTCAGTGGGTGTGTGTCTACGTGCCCCTTGAAGCTGGCTGTGGGTATATGCAACAGCATTTTGTTCAGGTAGAAAATAAAATACTCGCACTTGAAAAGCCTGTATAGGTTGCCCAAAGTTAGACATAAAGTACTTGGCTAAACTGGTGAAAACAATCAATGTTTCTCCATAACAAGCACTAACTGGCACCAATTACTGGTTTTGCGTCTATCTGCGCTACACCCCCGTTCTGTAACCTGTACCCACTCCTCCCTCCGTATTCACGGGGGTTAGGGGCAGAGCCGGCCCGCGAATAACTTTTGGGCCGACTCTGACCCACCCCCGGACCTTACTAGCGGTGACGCGGGGCAGGAGCTAGACCATGGGAACTCACAGCCGCCATTTTTGGTGTCGGCTCTGAATGGGGCAGAAGTGTAGGAAGATCGCTCCTCCCCCGCGTCAACGCTAGACCACCAGGTAAGATCCATGCACGATTCAAGCACAGAGTTATAGAATGCGTCCATTTCCGTATCTGACAATAGTGAGGCACGAGCGAGGTGATTAAATTTGCAGACGATACAAAGTTATTCAGAGGAGTGAAGACACAGAAGGATTGCGAAGACCTGCAAAGTGACATAGACACGCTCGAGAAATGGGCCGCGACATGGCAAATGAGGTTTAACGTGGATAAGTGTAAGGTGATGCATGTCGGTAACAAGAATCTTATACACGAATACAGGATGTCCGGTGCAGTACTTGGAGAGACCCCCTCAGGAAAGAGACTTGGGAGTACTGGTAGACAAGTCAATGAAGCTGTCCGCGCAATGTGGATCGGCGGCAAAAAGGGCAAACAGAATGCTAGGAATGATTAAGAAGGGGATCACAGTATTCCATGGTACGCCCCCACCTGGAATACTGCGTCCAGCACTGGTCACTGTACTTGAAGAAGGACACAGTACTACTCAAAAGGGTCCAGAGAAGAGCGACTAAAATGGTAAAGGGGCTGGAGGAGTTGTTGTACAGTGAGAGATTAGGGAAACTGGGCCTCTTCTCCCTTGAAAAGAGGAGACTGAGAGGGGACATGATCGAAACATTCAAGATAATGAAAGGAATAGACAGGTTCTTCACCCTCTCCAAGGTAGAGAGAATGAGAGGGAACATAAGAACATAAGAATTGCCGCTGCTGGGTCAGACCAGTGGTCCATTGTGCCCAGCAGTCCGCTCACGCAGCGGCCCCCAGGTCAAAGACCAGCGCTCTAAATGAGTCCAGCCTCACCTGCGTACGTTCCAGTTTAGCAGGAACTTGTCCAACTTTGTCTTGAATCTCTGGAGGGTGTTTTCCCCTATAACAGACTCCGGAAGAGCGTTCCAGTTTTCTACCACTCTCTAGGTAAAGAAGAACTTCCTTACGTTTGTACAGAATCTATCCCCTTTCAACTTTAGAGAGTGCTCTCTCGTTCTCTCTAAAGTTAAAAGGGAATAGATTCCGTACAAATGTAAGGAAGTTCTTCTTCACCCAGAGAGTGGTGGAAATCTGGAACGTTCTTCCGGAGGCTGTGGAAAACAGCCTCCAGGGATTCTAGACAAAGTTAGACAAGTTCCTGCTGAACCAGAACGTACGCAGGTAAGGCTAGGCTCAATTAGGGCACTGGCATTTGACCTAAGGGCCACTGCAGCAGCGGACTGTTGGGCACAATGGACCACTGGCAATTCTTATTTTCTTAAGCATTTACACCAATTTTTAGCAGGTGACTAAAGCTAGTACAGTGAAGCTTCACAGCAGCCATTTTAGAAAGGCAGCCACTAGGGGCTGGGCAAGAGGGCTTCACTCCTGTGCCCCCGCCCCCACCCCTACATGCTGAGTCACCAGGGTTTACAGGTAGGCCTGGAAGAACCTATCACACATGTTGGAGAGGTGAGATGGGGTTGGGGGGGGGGGTTGCATGGTTGGGAAAGGGGGAATGGGGCTTGAGTTCTATGACAGGGGAAGGGAGGATCAGAACTGGAGTAGGGGGGGAAATCAAAGGCCTTTGGAATAATTTTTGTTAAAGGGGTCCTGGCTGATATTTAACTAGGGCCCATCTAGCTAAGTGCCTGCTGTCCTAAATTTGCCCTCTTAGCTATGCGGGTGTCAGAATCCAGTAATGACAGCCCCCATAAAATTGTTGGCTCCTCCTGAATGTCACTGCCTGTCCACTTTTTTGTTGGCCAGTCTGAATCAATATTCACCAGTACTGCCCAGTTAAGTTCTGCTAGATATCGGTGGTGCCAGCATGCTGAAATCATTTTCAATATTACCTCAATTGTTTTTACAGTACTTTCTTCTCAAAAGTCAACCATATACCTCGCCCTCCCCCCAAGTAATTCTCTCTTGACCTCTATCACTTTCACACACACCCCATCAACCTAACCCCTCTTCATTTAATCACCAACCTACTGTGACAAATGACCCAGCTTTAGTCTCATTCATAGGAACCAACTCTTGTGGGTTGTCTGGGTGCTGGAGCACCCCCAATATTGGGTAATCTCCTTGACTGTGTCCATAGAGTGAGTAATTTCCATTGGGTTTAGCTTCTGTGGCCTCTTTCACCTTCATTTGCAGCTATTACTCTCAACCTCCAGCTCCCCATGTTCCCTATCATACTCCTGCTGCAAATCCCAGGCCTGTTTTTCACATTTGCCCGGGGAATTCTGCAGCCTTAATGGTACTGCACTGGATTCCCTCCCTGCATTCTTCAGTTACAGCACCTGAGGAAATCCATGGCTACTCGCTGTCTTTGCAGAATGCACAAAAGAGGGTCCATGAGTGTGCGTATGAGATCTCCTCCAGCCGCGTGTGTCGCTTGATGTTTTTGGCATGACTCGTCCCTGCATCATATAACTTAATTACATTAAAACAGCATTTCCATGAGCAGTGATAACAAGCGAAAATTCACAGATTTCTTTATGGGCTTGAAATGAAACAGTAGCCTATTGTGGATAAATACTTGAACATATAATTTAGAGAATGCAATTGTTTATATGGGCACAAACACTGTTTTGCTGTATATCAAAATGTTATCATATTTTTGAGTAACATTTTCTTCCCATTAACACAGAATGAGAGAAGCCCATTGATAAATCTGGCCTACTGGCACCCTGACGAACAAGATAAGTCTAGAAATACCTTTCTTGCCCTCACATAAGCATACTCAGAATGGATTTTCATACCAAAGAATAGATCTCAGTCCAGAGCATATTAAAGTGCTGACATTTTAAAAGGTCAGTCTTGCACAAATCCAGAACAAATAAAATATTATAAGAGGCGAGGGTGGAACAGGCAGCAGATTATAAAGTAAGACCATCAGGAAGTTACAGTTCTCATAAGAACATAAGAGCTGCCATACTGGGATAGGCTGAAGGTCCATCAAGCCTAGTATCCTGCTTCCAACAGTGAACAACCCAAGTCACAAGTACCTGGCAAGATCCCAAGGAGTAAAACAGATTTCCCCAAGCCATCTCAATAATGGTTTATAGTCTTGTTTTAGGGAATTATCCAACCCTTTTTTTAAACCCTGCCAAGCTAACTGCTTTCACATATTCTCCAGCGGCGAATCCCAGAGTTTAATGACATGTTGTGTGAAGTAATATTTTCTCAGGTTTGTTGTAAATCAACTACTTAGTAGCTTCATCACATGCCCCCTAGTCCTAATATTTTTGGAAAGAGTAAATAAGCGATTCACATCTACCCTTTCCATTCCACTCACTATTTTATAGACCTCTATCATATCTCCTCATAGGGACGTCATCCCATCCCTTTTATTATTTCTGTCACCTTTCTCTGTATCTTTTCTAATTCTGTTGTGTCTTTTTTGAGATATGGTGACCAGAATTGCAACCCATTAATCTTTTTGCAGAGTCTGCTTTCTAAGGGGCCCTTTTACAAAGCTGCAATAAAAAGTGGCCTTAGCGCGCTCTTATGCAGAAAATGCCCGATTTTCTGTTTTCAGTATTAATAGCCATGTGCTAATGCTGCTATTAGATGCTGTCAAGAGCTCTGAGGTGTAGAATTGCACAGTGGGTTCTGTATAGTTAGTGAAGATTATATTTCTGACCACTGACCTCATTTTTTGCTATTAGTATGTGGCCATAAGCGAATGGTCCCTAAACACGACCCATTTTGTAGGAAGTAAGGGCTTATGTGCTGATCACATTCTAATTATTCAGCGTGTAGCTGATTAGCACAGACATGCTTCATTTGCACCCCAAGACACACGCTCTCTGCCAAAAAATAACATTTATTTTTTAGCACATGGGTAGCATCTGCAAATTGAGATTTTACCACAGAACACTGCAGTGTGCCTCACGGTAAACTTCTGTAAACTGCAGTATGCACGTTTTGGTGCTCAGCACAGCATGATAAAAAGGACCTAAGGGAGCAGAGAGGATTACTGCTTCCCAGTACGAGAGTGCATAATCATTATCCCCCCCGAATCTGTATAGGTTCAGAACATCAATGCAGGAGTAGTCTTGACATATTGACTATGTAGAAAGTTATTTTGTTAGTGGGTTTATTATTGTTTAAAAGCATGTCAAATATAACCACCAAAAAATTATTTCAATAAAAAAGAGATAGTAAATATATTGAAATAACCATTTAAGGCAGTGGTTCCCAACTCTGTCCTGGGGGACTCCCAACCAGTCAGGTTTTCAAGATATCCCTAATGAATATGCATGAGAGAGATTAACATATAATTGAAATGACAGGTATGCAAATCTCTCTCATGCATATTCATTGTGGATATCTTGAAAACCCGACTGGCTGGGGGCCCCCCAGGACAGGGTTGGGAAGTACTGATTTAAGGTGTATTATCAATTGACTTGGAAGGAAACAAAATCTTAATGAGGGAAAAAGACCCATTAGTCAGAGATGTTAACTTTCATTAACCTAATCAGGTAAATGTATGTGAAATTGAAACCTTAGGTAGGTGGTCTAAGCTTTAAGGGTTGTAGGGAGTCCATTCCAGATCCTCGTACTGATATAGGTAAATAGCGAGTTATATATGTGCTTGTATTTGACTCCTTTTAGTGAGGGAAGAATTAGGAGCTTCTTGAGATTTCTGGCCAAGGTTACCCAGCAATTGATGAAGAGGTCTATGAGATGTTCAGTAGAGCTTGCATATAGGATGTTAAATATTATACATGATAGCTTGAAGGTAATACATGCATTGATAGGTAGCCAGTGAAAGCTATAGTAATATGGTGTGATGGAATCAAATTTTCTCAGTTTGAATATTAGTCTTAGCTGTAGTTTGTGCAAGAGAGCAGTGTTTATTCCTGTGTAAAGGGAGTTACAGTAGTCTAGTTGAGATACTATTAGCATTTGTGCCAGTAAGGTGAAGTGGCAGTCAGGGAAGAAAGATCTGATTAGTCGTAATTGTCACATGCTGTAGAAAGTTTTCTTATGTAGGTAGAGATTTGAGGTCCAAAGAAAGGGTAGAGTCCAATATGACGCCAAGAATTTGAGGTTTTGTCAATATTTAGGGGTCCTTTTACTAAGGCGCTAACTGATTTAGCGCGTGTTAAATGCTAACACGTCCATAGAATATAATGGGCACGTTAGCATTTAGTGTGCGCTAAATTGGCTAGCATGTCTTAGTATAAGAGGGGTTAATGCAGTTTCTATTGGTAGGGCAACAGAAGTAGAGGTTGTTTGTATGGAGTTGGAAAACCATAGTATTTTGGCTTTTGCAGTGTTTAGTTTGAGTTTGTTGAGCGTGGCCCATGTGTATATCTTGTCTATGCCACTAGATATTCTCTGAGGGGTATCGTTGGAGTTGCATTTGATTGGGATAAGAAGGAGAATGCCATCAGCATATGGTAGTAGGCACTCGTTGTTAAAGTAAATGTAGCCCAGGGAATTCATGAATAGTTTGTAGAGTATCAGGAAGAGTGGGAAGCCCTGAGGAATACCACAGAATGCTTGCCAGCTTTTGGAGAAATCCTCATCTTTCCACACAAGGTAGCTCCTGTTTCGTAAGAAGTCTTTGAACCAGTTGAATACGTTGCCCATGATGCTTATTTCACTGAGTTTGGTTAAGAGAAAGTGATGATTGACAGAATCTAAAGCAGCAGAGATGTCAAATTGGAGTAAGATAGCTTGGTATCCCATGCTTAAGATTTGTTTTATTTTGGTAATTAAGGTTAAGAGGAGAAGTTAAGTACTGTGTTGTGGGTGGAAACTATTATAGGTAGAGTGGTTTTTTGCACACATATACTTCTAGAAGTTTAGTGAGTATTGGGATGCCAGCAATGGGTTGGTAGTTTCAAGGATTTGAAAGGTCAACGTTCTGGGACTTGGGAATGACTGGGAGGGTGAAAAATGACCACGATGCAATAGGTTGTTCAGAAGGTTGGTGATCCAGGCAATGATGTGGTCTGGGATGGCTGATAACGGATGGATGGGGCATTTATCAAGGATGCTGCTGTGAGTGGATAGTTTTTTTAAAGAATCTGGCTGTGTCAGAAGCAGTTAGGGCCTCCTACAGCTATGCCGATGACATTACCATTCTCATACCCTTCGATCAACCTGAACTCTCCATGGCGAACACAATATACCAAACACTAAAATCAATAGCAATCTGGATGAAAGATCACAAACTGAAATTGAACCCAGATAAAACGAAATTTATCCTCCTAGAAAACAAAAAAATACCAACCATAACCAACATTGAAATCAACACAATCAACTACCCCACTGCTCCATCCTCACCCTAAAACTGCTAGGAATAACTATCGACAGATGCTGCACTATGCAACCGCAAATCAATAAAACAATACAAAAGTCATTCTTAATCATGAGAAACTTAAGACAAGTTTGGAAATTCTTCGGGAAAACTCAATTCCAGCTCATAGTTCAGTCCTTAATACTAGGCCTACTTGACTACTGTAATATCCTCTACCTCCCATGCCCTACAACCATAACAAAACAACTACAAACTATCCAAAACACAGCACTAAGACTCATCTACTCATTAAAGAAACATGATCACATTACAGAAGCATATCTCCAATCGCACTGGCTTCCGATCCCAGCAAGAATACAATTTAAATTCTACTGCCTACTATTTAAGACTTTATACGGAGACAGTCCAAACTACCTGAATAACCGCCTCATCCACAACACCGCAACCAGACATAGGAAAACTCACACCCCATTCTCATACCCCCCAATTAAGGAGGTCAAACGGAAAAAACTATATGATGGCCTCCTGGCCACTCATGCAGCCAAACTAGACAACCAAATCGCCAATCTACTGACGGCATCCCTCGACTACAAGACTTTTAGAAAAGAAATAAAGACCATACTCTTCAAGAAAACTCTGAAAAAAGAAATAATACCGCAAGTCTCAAACTCCACCTCACACTAAAGCCAACTACCCCAAACAAATAACCTTACCCATTTCTCACTCTTTTTGAAAATGACCAATTTTTTTTTTTTTTGTAAGTTCTTGTTGTAATACATCTTGGATAATTCTTTTGTAATCCGCCTTGAACTGCAAGGTAATGGTGGAATAGAAATCTCTAATGTAATGTAAAAGTGCACCAGATTCGGTCAGCAGTGCAAGGGTCAGTTGTTACCGAGGGTGCCGAAGCTACAGTGATGGCTGTTTTCTCAACTTCTGTTTGCACAGTTTTATCTTATTTAGAAATAAATCAGCAAGGGTCTGAGCGTTAGATTGTGAGTTCCATTCAGAGAATCCTGGTTCTGGGGGTGCAGTCATGGTACATACTAAGCGAAAGAGATTTTTGGTATTAAAGTTATTGTTTTCTATTTCATGTGCATAGTAGTAGAGATGACACAGGGACAGATTTTTCCCCGTCCCCGCAGGAACTCATTTTCTCATCCTGGAGAGTTCTTTTCCTGTCCCTGCTCCATTCCTGCAAGCTCCATCCTCATCTGCACAAGCCTCAAACACTTTAAAATCATAAGTGTTCAAGGCCTGTGGTGTTAAGATCTTAGCCCAGAGAATCCAGAGGGTATTGCCCTGCTTGATTCACTTTGGTAAGGCAGGCTTTGTACGTCAGTGTCAGGCGTTTGATAATATTAAAACAGCGTTACATTTGATTTGGCAGGTACAACAGCAGGTTCCAGCCCTAGTACTGTCACTCGATGGGGAAAAGGCCTTTGATCGGGTCCGATGGGATTTTTTGACTGCGGTCTTGGTGAAACTGGGATTTGATGCTAAAATTTGTCAGTGGATTCATCTTCTATACACTGTCCCTTTGTCCCAGTTTAAGGTGAATGGCTTTTTGTCGGATGCGGTAGAGTTGGGCAGGGGAATAAGGCAGGGGTGTCCACTTTCTCCGCTTCTGTTTTCCATAGCCATGGAATCTTTTGCATGCCGGATTAGGCAGACCGTGGACATTAGGGGCGTGGAGGTTCGAGATCGGTCTTATAAAATTTTGCTTTTTGTGGACGATGTCCGTTTGTTTCTTCGTGATCCGGAAGTTTCTTTATATAGTTTGGTTTCCACTTTGGAAGCTTATGGAGAGGTTTCTGGTTTTAAGGTGAATATGGACAAATCTGAAATTTTAAATCTTTCCCTTTCTGATATTCAGGTGCAACAACTCCACTAGTACTTTCTTTTTCGGTGGGTAAATAAGCCTATTAAGTATTTGGGCTTTCAGTTAACTGCACATTCTTCTACCTTGGTTGTGGCAAATTTTCCGGCTCTTCAATAGCGTTTGTTTCAGGATCTTGAAAGAAGGGAGGGGATGACAATCGGTTGGTTGGGGCGAATTGCCATCATTCAAATGATGATAGTAACATAACATAGTAGATGAAGGCAGATAAAGCCCCGAATGGTCCATCCAGTCTGCTCAACCTGATTCAATTTAAAAATTTTTTTTTTTTTTTTTTTTTCTTCTTAGCTATTTCTGGGCAAGAATCCAAAGCTTTACCCGGTACTGTGCTTGGGTTCCAACTGCCGAAATCTCTGTTAAGACTTACTCCAGCCCATCTACACCCTCCCAGCCATTGAAGCCCTCCCCTGCCCATCCTCCACCAAACGGCCATACACAGACACAGACCGTGCAAGTCTGCCCAGTAACTGGCCTAGTTCAATATTTAATATTATTTTCTGATTCTAAATCTTCTGTGTTCATCCCATGCTTCTTTGAACTCAGTCACAGTTTTCTCTCCACCACCTCTCTCGGGAGCGCATTCCAGGCATCCACTACCCTCTCCGTAAAGTAGAATTTCCTAACATTGCCCCTGAATCTACCACCCCTCAACCTCAAATTATGTCCTCTGGTTTTACCATTTTCTTTTCTATGGAAAAGATTTTGTTCTACGTTAATACCCTTCAAGTATTTGAACGTCTGAATCATATCTCCCCTGTCTCTCCTTTCCTCTAGGGTATACATGTTCAGGGCTTCCAGTCTCTCCTCATACGTCTTCTGGCGCAAGCCTCCTATCATTTTCGGCGCCCTCCTCTGGACCGCCTCAAGTCTTCTTACGTCTTTCGCAAGAAGACTTGAGGCGGACAAGAGGAGGGCGACGAAAATGATAGGAGGCTTGCGCCAGAAGACGTATGAGGAGAGACTGGAAGCCCTGAACATGTACACCATAGATGATCTTATCTAAGATCTTACCTAAGCTGCTTTATTTCCTCATGGCTTTACCTATTCCAGCTGTATATTTTCACACTTTGAATAGAAAGTTGTTTGCTTATTTCTGGCACCATAAACCCCCGCGGGTGAGGAGAGCGCTCTTGTTTCAGGCAAAATGGCAGGCGGTGCCCAATTTCTTTTTATACTATCAGGCAGCTTCTACCTGATATTTCTTTGTGGCGTTTACCTTGGGCCCCTATTTTGATACTACGTTCCCATTTGGGGGATTGGCAACCCCTTTTTGCGCACTATCCTTGCTGCTTGGTACAGGGTGCGGAGAGAAATGTTTCCTGACCGACAGTACTTTACACAGACACCTCTTAGCTTCCTGACTGATTTTGTGCTGGGGGGAGAGGATCTTATCCTTTATCAGTGGGTTTGTGAATGGTAGGACAGGTCTGGCAGGAGGGGGCAGTGGTGTCCTTCGAATCTTTGCAAGACGAATTTGGATTAGTGCACTCTGATGTGTTACCTTACACGCAATTGAGGCTTTTTTTTTTTTTTGCAAAAACGGGCTTTCTAGGACCTGGTTTTGGGTGAAACTAGGTTGGAATTAGCTTTACGACAGGGCGTTGGGAGAGGGGAGATTTCTCGTTTGTATGGGGCGCTAGTTCTTCAGGAGGCCCCAGTAGATGTGTATAGAACTCAGTGGGAGCAGGATTTGGGGGGGAGGGCTGGGGGGCCCTTCTGAGTGGCGGCTGCTGTATAAGGGTCTTTTTTCACTTCCCATTTCCTCAGCCCTTATTGAAAATGGGTATAAGATGTACTATCGCTGATATATGACGCCTCAGCAATTGTCCCGTATTTATCCTGACTTTGACTCTACCTGTTTGCGTGCTTGCGAGATGGAAGGATCTTTTTTGCACATATGGTGGTCTTGTCCAAGGGTTAAGGAATATTGGCATAGGGTGGGTCAATTAATAGTATGCATTACTGGGAAGCACTTTCCTGTCTTATTTGCTAGCTGCTTGTTAAATGCCCCCATTGCAGGCTACACCAGGCAGTTACTTTAGGTAGGCTGGCTCTAGCTCGTTTCTGGCGTACCAGACACCTGCTGGATTGGGAATATTTGATTAGTCGTCTGAACTATGTCCATTTGATGTGTAAGCTGATAGTGAAGCGTTCTCAGCATCTAGCTCCTTACCATAAAGTGTGGGACCTTTATGTGTCATGGAAGGAGACTTCACACCACTCTGGGACTAGAGGATAGAAGGGGGGGGGGGATCTGGTTTTGGGTAGGGTTGGTATATTGGCAGAGGTAGGGTTGGGTGGCTCAGGGGGTTGGATTGGGGGGTTGTAGGGGAGTTGGGAGGGGCTGTTTAGTATTTTATGAACCCCTTTTTTAAATATATTTATTTATCTTTTACCATAAACCACCAAAAGAAAAGCAACAGATTCACACCACAGCACAAAATACAGCTAATTACAAGGTTCTGAACATAGAAATACAATGCGAATCCCCACAGCCAAACAATCCCAACCCAAAACCTACCCCCACAACCCCCCATACAGAAAACATATGCAAATTAACAAAGGCTCTCAGGAAAACGAAACCAAAAGCAAACAAAAAAGAAAAAGGGTTCTACCCCCCAGAAGCCCACCAATATATCCTGGAAGCAGAGAAACAAAAACATTCAAGCAGTCCCCCTCTAGGTCAAGTATGAATCCCATACCTTATGATAAAGGGGCATAGTGTGGCGACAAATAGCTGTCAACTTAGACATAAGATGCAGGGCATCCAAGCGAACCCGTAGATTACGCATGTCAGGAACATTCTTATGTTTCCAGCAAGCTGCAAGGTCAAGGCGTGCTGCCGTAAACAAGTGCAGAGCAAAAATATGCTCCGACTTAGAAAAGCCCGGAATCAGCATACATCAGGCCATCAATAGGGGGCAATGTTTTCTCACAATGGTAACCAAAAACTGGCCCACCAGGTGCCAATAAGATTTCACGGCTGGACAGCAACACCACACATGACAGAAATCACCACGGGACACGCATCCACACCAACAAAGCGCAGAACTCGAAGGATAGATCTGAGTTAATCGGACCGGAGTGTACTACCATCGGTAATAAAGTTTATAACCGTTTTCAATGAAAGCATAAGAAACCGAGGTGGCAAACAAAAATTTATAAACAGCACCCCAAGAAGAGGAAGAGAGCTGCACCCCTAAGTCCGACTCCTATTGTGTTTGGTAAGGGTCATCTATAGAGAGCCAAGCTAACAATGCTTGATATAAATGAGAAATCCCCCCTCCCCAAACCAATCCCCAACAGGATGAACCCCTTTTTGTGGGTCTTTAGGTTCCATGCTTTCTGGGAAGCTTTGTTATCTTTTTTCTTTGGTTGTGATTGGTGGGGGGGGAGGGTTGGGGGAAGTGGGGCTACAGTGGGGCTCCTTGTAATTGTATCTCATCATTGTTTATCTGCAGATTGGGGGTTTTGGCATATTTCTGATGGTCATGAGATATATTTTGTATGGGATCATTGCTGGCCTTTGGATGTATTGTTGTTTCAGTCGGGGGGGGGGGGGGGGGGGTTATCTTTTTCAACCTTTAATACAAATTTGTGTACACAAAGTGCTTTAGGTGGGGAGTGGATGGGGATTGCTTTTGGGTTCTTTTTGCTATTGTTCACAATTGTATTATTGACAGCTTTGTTGCCATTTGCTTGTTATTAGTTTGCTTGTTATTAGTTTGCTTGTGTTCAATTTGTGGCCTTTATATTTTGAAAAATTCAATAAATATTTCCCAAACAAAAAAATTCTTCCATCTTCGACAAGTGAGAGTTATAAGATCTGTCTTGTCACAATCCAGTTTGAGTACTTTTGTCAATTGATATTATTGCCATAGTTGGATTACTGCAATTCTGCAATTACTGTGGAGCATCTGAAAAGGTTCTTACTATATTACAGTTGTTTCAAAATACAGCTGCTAGACTAATCTTTTCGGTTAGAAAATTTACAAGGGCTTCACCTCTTTTCCTCAGATTGCATGGGCTTCCAATTAGATAAAGGGCTAAGTTTAAGATACTATCACCCTCTTCTAAACAGCCGTGCGGTAACGGCCTCCGAAGCCCCTAGAGACTTAAAGGGCTTCGGGGCTGTTGCCGCGCAGAAGCCGCTAGCGCAGCTTTGTAGAAGAGGGGGGGGGGATATGTTTAGTACATAAGGCTTTATATGGTAATGCTCCAAAACAATTAACATCTCTTTTATGTCTTTCCAGCTAATTTTATTACTACACGGAGTAACTGTTGCTTTAAACTTCAGTTTTCAACTGTTTTTGGAGTAATTAGGAAGAATCGGCTGGTACAATGGTTTTCTTATCAGACAGTTTAGACGTGGAACAATCTTCCTTTACAAATAAGAAGCGTGAATTTGTATATTATTTTTCATAAAGTTTTTTTTTAATTATTATTATTTATTTATTTATTCAATTTTCAATAATACAATTCAAGATTTACTTGTACTGAAAGCTTTAAGTCAAAAAAAAAAGAAGATCACAATAGTATTATAAATTCAAGGATACTAAATTAACTTAAATTAGCTCAAGTCCACAAAAGATCCAAAATGTAATTATAAAACGGAAAACAAAGAAATATTTATTAAGGAAAATAATGCAAGTCAGCTAGTAAGGACATCTTAATTATGCTATACTCCTCCTTTCTTTTCCTTCTCAAGCCGAGAAAGAGATAGGAAAGTTGTCAGCTGGTAGGGCTCAAAGAAAACATATTTTTGAGAATTATATTTGCAAGGATATCGAAGAAAAAATGTTGCTCCAAGAGCTATGATTCCCGGTTTTAACATAAGAAACTGTTTTCTTCGCCTTTGTGTGTCCCTAGCTAAATCTGGGAACATAAAGTTTTAACAACCTACTTTTTAAAATAAATTCTATTCTTGATATTTTATCTCTTTATGCAATCATTTTTAAGTACACGTGCTCCCCTTAATGTAGGGCTCTTGTTGTTGTACTCTGTTCTGAATCTTATTTGAAAACTAGTGGAATATAAGACTAATGATTTGATTTGATTAATACAAAAACAAATCTTTCCAGCGAAGGGGGGAAACAGTAAAACTAGAGGGCATGAATTAAAGTTGCAGGGTGGGAGACCTAGGAATAATGTCAGGAAACTCTTTTTCACAAAGAGGATAGTCAATGCCTGGAAAGCTCTCCTGAGGGAGGTGGTAGAGAATTCAAAAAGACATGGGTCCCCTTTTAAAGAAAGGTACTTTGGACCTATTGCAGGCTACAAATTATGGACCAGTTTCAAATCTTCCTTTCTTTTCTAAGGCTCTGGAATCGGTGTCAGGTCAAAAGCGCTACCGGGACAAAGGCGCGCGCAGACAATTGAGCGCGCCGGGGCAAAGGCGCGCGCAGACAATTGAGTGCAGCACGGAGGTGCGCGCCGCAGAAAATTACAGTTTTTACGGCTCCGACGGGGGGGCGTGGGGGGGAACCCCCCCCACTTTACTTAATAGAGATTGTGCCGCGTTGTGAGGAGTTTGGGGGGTTGTAACCAGTGCTCCCTCTAAGCGGGCGGGTGGTGTGAGCAAAATTTTTTCCCCGTGCGCTAAAAATATCGGGCGCCAGCGCCAACTCGCCCGATTCTCCTCTCGCCGCGGCCTGCCATCTCCGTACGCCGTGCGCTGTGACGTGACATTGTGCGCTGCGAGGCAATATTTTGTGCGCCAGCGCACGCCAGCGCAGCTTAGAGGGAACACTGGTTGTAACCCCCCACATTTTACTGAAAACTTCACTTTTTCCCTGTTTTTAGGGAAAAAGTTAAGTTTACAGTAAAATGTGGAGTGTTACAACCCCCCGCAACGCTGGCGCGATCTCTATTCAGTAAACTGGGGGGGGGGGCTCCCCAACAAAACCCCCCGTCGGAGCCCCTAAAAACTGTAATTTTCTTTGGCGCGTGCCTCCGTCTTGCGCTCAGTTGTCGGTGCGCGCCTTTGTCTTTCGCGGGGTTATCTATGAACGCTGGAATCTGTACTTAGAGAATGGCACAGAGCCTGCGGGGACAGCGACAAACTTTGTCCCCTGTCATTTCCTAAAAACTTGAGACTAATACCATTATGTAAAACCTTAACACATTTTAGACACTTGGCAACTGAATTTAATGATTTAAAAAAAACCTGAAGAAGCTGCTTTTGGATTTAAATGGCACCATTTGTGTCTTGTCTGCTTTTGATGAGGCAACAAAGAGTCTTGTCTGCTGATCAGACTCCTACCATCTGCAACATCCTTTCATCACGTGCCCAGCTGCTCAAGCATCTTACTGTTACTGCAACAGATTCATTCATCATCGCTGGCACCAAGGAACAGTTCCAACATTTAATAGACATTTTCCTGTTCACTCACTGCACAGTTTAAGTTCTCTTCTATACCCATGTCTGAAAAACAATTCAATTACCTTCCCAAATGATGTAAAAACGTTGGCAACTGAATCTTCCCCAAACCAGATCAAAATGGAAGGCTCTGTTTGTGATTTATAAACAGTTGTACAGAATATTGTCCCTTTTTATACTTTAATAAAAAGATTTAAATATAAAATAAGTGTTCAAGGCTTGTTCAAATGAGGACAGAGTCCAGGGAAGGGGTGGGGACAGGAATAAGGACTGAGCTTGCAGGGACGGAGCCTATAGGGATGAGGTGAGGATAGGAACGGAGCAGCGATGGGGACAGAGCCTGCAGGGACGAGGCGGGGACTCGTTTCTCAGTTGCAATCATATTTAAT
This sequence comes from Geotrypetes seraphini, assembly GCF_902459505.1. Classification (NCBI taxonomy): domain Eukaryota; kingdom Metazoa; phylum Chordata; class Amphibia; order Gymnophiona; family Dermophiidae; genus Geotrypetes; species Geotrypetes seraphini. The sequence continues at coordinate 30,875,687 of NC_047101.1, read as the reverse complement.
GCATTACATCCTTGTCAGATGTGCTTATGGCCTGACTTCAGTACTGAAACGGTCATTACTGGACTACTGGACTGTTGAGTGAACTCCAGGTCAGATTGTACTAGTAATGTTTTTGGAACCTATCAGCTGCTTCTGACCTGATTAATCATCATTTGCTACTTCAATGTTTAGCTTCAACTGGAATCTCAAGGACAGTACTGAACTGGTTTTCTTCATTTCTTTACCTTTTGGGTAAAGCAGGGATCTTCTGTATCCTCTTCACTTACCGTATTTTCACGGATATAACGCGCGCGTTATACGTGGTTTTTACAAACCGCGCATAACCTTGCGCGTTATATGCGTGAGTGCGTTGTACTAAATTTTTTTACATAGTTCCCCCCCCACGACGCCCGATTCATCACCCGGAAGGAGCACTCGCACTCCCACCCCGAAGGACCGCTCGCACCCCCACAGCCTCCCCCCTCCCCCATGGAGAAGCTATCTACCTTGTTTCTGGATGCCAGCCCAGCTGCTTCCTCTGCCGGCGATCCTGCCCCTTCTCAGAGCCCTGTGCTGCGCTGCTTCCTCTTCAGGCGGTCCCGCCCTTTCTCTGACATCAGAGAAAGGGCGGGACCGCCGGAAGAGGAAGCAGCGCAGCAGGGCTCAGAGCAGGGGCGGGACCGCCGGCAGAGGAAACAGCTGGGCTCGCTGGCATCCGGAAACAAGGTAGACAGCTTCTCCATGGGGGAGGGGGGAGGCTGTGGGGGTGCGAGCGGTCCTGCGGGGGGGCGAATCGGACGTCGGGGGAGGGCATCAGGCTTTCAGGGTAGGGACAGGACTTCAAGGGGGAAAGGAGAGTCGGGGCGGGCGAAAAGAGAGTCGGGGTCTCCAGAGGAGAGTCGGGGCGAGCGAAAGGAGAGTCGGGCAGCATGTGAGGTAGAGAATGACACGGTGAAAAAATTGGTCCCCGTCCCCGTCTCACCATCCCCGTCACCGCCCCGTCCCCGTCTCACCATCCCCGTCACCGCCCCGTCCCCGTCTCACCATCCTCTTCACCGCCCCGTCACCGCCACTGCCACCCCATTCACCGCCCCGTCACCGCCACTGCAATCCCATTCACTTTTCTTTATTTACGTATAAAGGAAACATTCTTTAAAACTTTAAAACTTTAAAACTTAGTTAAATATTAGTTAATAACTATACAAAAACAAAACACGCAGAGAAAAAATTAATTAATATAAATTCTCAAAACTGACACATTTTGATCACTAAATTTAAAATAGTTATTTTTCATACAGTTTTTCAATCACTAATCTTCCACCACCCCTGGGGCTAGCAATGCAAAAACAAACACGACATGTACTTTAAATGCTGCCGTGATTAGCATAGTGACCGCGGCTACGGCTGCAAGTCTCCCCTCCCCCCAGCGATCACGGCAGGAGGGCACCCAACCCCTCCTGTAGACCCCCCCAACGGCCCTCCCAACAATCGCAGCAGAAGGGTACCCAACCCCTCCTGCCGGTCCTCCCAATGGCCTCCCCTAAGATCGCCGGCAGGAGGGTACCCAACCCCTCCTGCTGGACCCCCCCCCCAACGAACCCTCCCACCCCGGAACCCCCTTAGTCTAACTTTCCAAGTTGGACCGGACAGCTCCTCGCTCGTCTGGCCAGCAGGCCTGCCTCCGTCCAAATGAGGCGGGCCCGCCCCGCCCCTCCCCTGCCTCCCAATGGCCTCCCCTAAGATCGCCGGCAGGAGGGTACCCAACCCCTCCTGCTGGACCCCCCCCCCAACGAACCCTCCCACCCCGGAACCCCCTTAGTCTTACTTTCCAAGTTGGACCGGACAGCTCCTCGCTCGTCTGGCCAGCAGGCCTGCCTCCGTCCAAATGAGGCGGGCCCGCCCCTCCCCTCCCCTGCCTCCCAATGGCCTCCCCTAAGATCGCCGGCAGGAGGGTACCCAACCCCTCCTGCTGGACCCCCCCCCCCAACGAACCCTCCCACCCCGGAACCCCCTTAGTCTTACTTTCCAAGTTGGACCGGACGGCTCCTCCCACGTATGGCCAGCAGGCTTGCCTCCGTCCAAATGAGGCGGGCCCGCCCCTACCCTGCCCAACCCACAGGATCCTAGGGCCTGATTGGTCTAGGCACCTAAAGCCACTCCCGCTATAGGAGGGGCCTTAGGTGCTTGGGCCAATCAGGCCCTAGGATCCTGTGGGTTGGGCAGGGTAGGGGCGGGCCCGCCTCATTTGGACGGAGGCAGGCCTGCTGGCCAGACGAGCGAGGAGCTGTCCGGTCCAACTTGGAAAGTAAGACTAAGGGGGTTCCGGGGTGGGAGGGTTCGTTGGGGGGGGGGTCCAGCAGGAGGGGTTGGGTACCCTCCTGCCGGCGATCTTAGGGGAGGCCATTGGGAGGCAGGGGAGGGGAGGGGCGGGCCCGCCTCATTTGGACGGAGGCAGGCCTGCTGGCCAGACGAGCGAGGAGCTGTCCGGTCCAACTTGGAAAGTAAGACTAAGGGGGTTCCGGGGTGGGAGGGTTCGTTGGGGGGTGGTCCAGCAGGAGGGGTTGGGTACCCTCCTGCCGGCGATCTTAGGGGAGGCCATTGGGAGGACCGGCAGGAGGGGTTGGGTACCCTTCTGCTGCGATTGGCAGGAAGGGTTGATCTGACAAATGAGGAGCACGGTGAAACACAGGTAAATAGCGGTTCCTAGAAGGGGGTACATTGGCCCGCGGGGACAAACCTGTTCACCGTTTCCGCGGTCGGTGAATGGCCTTATCCCCGTCACCGCAGCGACTGCTAGTTTTCTTCCCCGTTTTCGGCGGTGACCCGCGGCTTAAATGCGGTGGCCGCGGGTAAACCGTCACCGTGTCATTCTCTAATGTGAGGTATACGGGTGTGCACGGTATATAAAAATTTCTGTACATAAATTTGTGTTTTCCGCGCATTATACCCATGTGCGCGTTTTACACGTTTTATCTACGTGAAAATACGGTACTCTCTCTTGAAGCGTCCCACAGGGCCCCATTCTTTCACCAGTCCTCTTTAACTTGTTTGTGAGTCTGTTGTTCTGGGTAAAACAACTGTTCTTGTAGCTTATATCCAAAAGAATGTGAACTTTATCTTTTCTGCTATGTTTTTACCCAGAGGTCTGTGTTCTTGCAGAGCTAATTATCAGGAAATTGAGATTCAGAACTTTTAACCTCCCTGTGAGACCACTACCTGGTGGCTTTTAAACTGTACATCGCTTAGAAATTTTATATAAGCGATTCATCAAATGCTAATAAACTTGAAACTTAAACTTCACAAGCAATATTCCCAAACATGAGGACAAAACCAGAAACAAACTTAAATAATCAAATTGGTTTATTGAAAGAATTAATTTGATAATTACAAGACAAAATTAAAATTATTGCAGCAAGTTAATGTACAGCTGGAGACTTCACAAATGAATTACAGCTTGTGATCACAGTTAAGGCCTTCAAAGGTAGCTAGCCCTTATTCTGTATATATCTAACCTACAAATAAATTAATTTCTCTATAACTACAACTAGAATCTTTAAATTAGATGAAAGAAAAATATACATTACCCCACGTGCTGTTTCTCTCTGTGAAACAGCTCACGCACCCAGCAGAGAAAGGGGACCAAAACAGGCCCAAAGTCAGCAGACCCCTCCTTCCTCTCAGAGTCCCCAAAATTCATGCATACGTGGCTTAGGGAAATTGTCTTCTTTGCACAACTTCTCTAAGGAAGGGGCCAGATACACAATATCAGCCAATCTTCACTGGTCAGATTATGCTACACCTCTACACTTTAGCATTTGATCGATGCCTCCATGATCATGCAAATTTCCTGCTCCTTGAACCTCCAGGTCATCTTGCCCCAACATCTTGGGCATGACATATTACTGATAAATCTGTTCTCTTCAGCTCCCTACATATTCTGCATGATCATCCATATTTGGTTCCAACTTAAACATATGGTCATTGCCAATTATCAGACAGCCGAGCAAAGGCCCTTTGCTGATCTGAAAAACAGCCTAATTATGCAGTCAGGCCTGTCCGATTCTATGGGCTCCTTTGCATTTAGCACGCGCTAAATTGATTAGCGTGCCTTAATAAAAGGACCCCTATGTTACTATGTTAGTCCAATACATAGTAACATAGTAACATAGTAGATGACGGCAGATAAAGACCCGAATGGTCCATCCAGTCTGCTCAACCTGATTCAATTTAAATTTTTTTTTTTTTTTTTTTAATTTTTTCTTCTTAGCTATTTCTGGGCAAAATCCAAAGCTTTACCCGGTACTGTGCTTGGGTTCCAACTGCTGAAATCTCTGTTAAGACTTACTCCAGCCCATCTACGTCTTCCCAGCCATTGAAGCCCTCCCCTGCCCATCCTCCACCAAACGGCCATACACAGACACAGACCGTGCAAGTCTGCCCAGTAACTGGCCTAGTTCAATATTTAATATTATTTTCTGATTCTAAATCTTCTGTATCATCTTATTTTCTTTTCTATGTTTTGCTTTAATTCTAGTCTCAATGACTTGGGGGCCGCCGCGAGAGCCGACCGCTGGGCACGATGGACCACTGGTCTGACCCAGCAGCGGCATTTCTTATGTTCTATTTATTACCTTTAAAAGTGGACAAACTTAGCTTCACACTAGTCACAAATTTAGACACACAACTTTTTAGATGTGCTCAAGAGCAGAGTTGCAGTTTAGACATGTATTACAAGAAATATTGGGCTACCATTTACTCCTGTTATTATTCTCCAAAGATGCCTATAGATCTTTATAAAATAGGCTAAAAACAGGTACCTTCTTGCCCAATTAAGTTGGGCACCCTGTTATCAAGTTACTACCTTAATACATGAATTAGCATGTGCTAAGTCAGGGGCCTCCAAAGTCCCTCCTCGAGGGCCGAATCCAGTCAGGTTTTCGGGATTTCCCCAATGAATAAGCACTGAAAGCAATACATGCACATAGATCTCATGCATATTCATTGGGGAAATCCCAAAAACCTTTTGGAGACCCCTGTGCTCAGTCAAGCTACCACAGTGATTGCGTGACTTCAGCCACATGCTAACAGTTAGTGCATGCTAATTCACGTGTTAATTGCTCAACACACTCTTGTTAATACCGGTAGGCCTCTGAGTGGATCGAGTCCTGTCATGAGTGTACACAGTAGAGAATGACACGGTGACAAAATTCATCACCGTTCCCGTCCCCGCGGATAACCGCGGGAAACCATCTTCATGTCATTTTTTAAGCAGAGAGGGAAGAATCAGAGTATAATTGGGCGCAACCACTGATCCGCAAGCTTTGCTTTGAAGAATGCCGGTGTAGAAGGACCGAGGTTGAAATAGACACTAGAAAATGACATGAGATTATTTCCCGCGGTTATCCGCGGGGACGGGAACGGTGATGAATTTTGTCACCGTGTCATTCTCTAGTACACAGTACAAAGAAGCGTAGTGACAAATTAGGGTATTTAGCTCTGCCTACCTTTTCTTTCTGTCTTCAGTATCAATATAGTATGTGGGCAATCAACATCAAGCAAAGATTGCGTATTGTACACCAAAAATAAGAACCACTTGAAATGACTCTTTAGACATCCACTACATTTCCATGGCTATTGATTTTGGATATACAGTTGCAGCTGATCACTCTGTACATCTGTACAACAGGCCCGATGTCTCAGTCTCAAAAATAAACCACAGCATTTCTAATATATTCATTTGAGAGAAACTGAGCTAAATCATACTCAATTTGAAAATCAATGCCCTTGCATTACTGAAAGCATGATTCAAGCATAGGTCTTGCAATTTATTAGCAGATGCAGTGGAGTGTACAAAGGAAATGAGAACATGCTTTTTCAAAAGGGGGGGGGGAAACGTTCTTAGAACTTTCCAATAAAAGAAAAACTGTAGAAATGCTATTGACTAGCTTGGCAAGAATTAGTTGAAAAAGAAACCGGAAGAAGCAAGAGAATAAATAAGAGACTGAAGTAAAATGGGAGAAAGAAGTAAAAGAAGGAAAGAAAGACAAGATAAAAAGATTAAGAGAAGGCGCTGGAGAGTAACCCAGGGAAAAAGAGAACAGAAAAACGGGTATATAAAGGAAAGGAGCTAGAAAGAGGCAAAAAAATAGAGTATAATAAAACGCTAGCCCCGCATGCGCACTCTTGCCAGCGTGTTCCATGATCTGTATGTCCGTGGCCGGCAAGAGTGCACAAGCAAGCTTACAACAGCCCACACTCACGGTCTGGCTGGCTCACTAAAGTTTTTTGCGGTGGCAGCTCACCTGCCCCGCCTTCCTCTTTCTGCCAGTCTCAGCCGGGCTCACTCCTCCCCTCTTCCCTCCCCCCCTGGCAGCCCTGAACCTGTTCTCCATTCCCCGCCACTCTCCTCCTCCAGCGGCTAATCCACCCATCGCCTCCGTCACCGCTCGGCACTCCCAAGATGGCGGGATCGCAGGTGGAGAGCGACGGGCTGGTGAGTGGCGTGGCAGGGGCTATGCAGGTGGAGACTGTCGGCCACGGCGGCTGTCGGCAGCTGCAGGCTGCCGCGGCTGTCGGGAGGCCAGACCCACGGTAAGGGGTGCTGCTGGACAGGGGAACAGACCAGGGGGGGGAGGAAAAGTTAGACAGGGGAAGAGACGAGGAGGGGGGAAGAAAAAGGAAGGGAGGCCAGGGGGACAGGAAAGAGGTGCTGATGGACAGGGGGGAGATAAAAAAAGGGAGAAGGGCTGCTGCTGGATAAGGGGAGCAGTGAAGGGGTGGTGGTGGACACAGGGAAGGTAAAAGGAAGGGAGAATGGGTGGACAGCCGAGGAAAAATAAAGACAGAAATAAAGAAAGCGGCTAAGGACAGAGAGAGAGAAATAAATAAACACAGACACACACACATATATTCTAGCACCCGTTAATGTAACGGGCTATAAGACTAGTAGAGTATAATATGATAAGTTGGAAAGTGCATCGTTAACTGTGTGGAGAAATGCATGCACAGAAGCTAACTTTCCTAAATGACTCAGTGCACATTCTATAAGGCAGTGGTTCCCAGTTGGGTTTTCGGGATAGCCCTAATGAATATGCATGAGAGAGATTTGCATATAATGGAGGTGACAGGCATGCGAATCTACCCCGTGCATATTCATTAGGGCTATCCTGAAAACCTGACTGGCTGGTGGTCCTCCAGGACAGTGTTGGGGACCACTGGGGGGTGGGAGGGGGTTGTGACCATTGGTCATGCATTAACTCCTGGTGGGGGGCTGTGGGCTCCTCATATTTTTGTTGTTCTTGTTATGAGGAGGGGGCTTCTCTATTGTTACTTTTGTATTTTCTGCTGGTATTGCTGATTGTATTGTTTTGCATTGTTCACAGCCGCTTTTGTTTGTTTGCCTTTGTATTCTTTGTATATCCCGTGTTACTCTGGTTGACCTCAATAAATATGGTCCTTTATCAGCGAGACTCCACTATCTTTCCCGGGACCGAGGTCAGACTCACCGGTCTATAGTTACCCGGATCTCCCCCTCGAAACTTTTTTGAAGATCGGCATAACATTCGCCACCTTCCAGTCTTCCAGCCTTTCCTCATAGGGAAGTTGTCCCATCCCTTTTATTATTTTTGTTTCCCTTTTTAGTACCTTTTCTAATTCCACTACGGTATATCTGTTTTGAGATACGGTGATCAGAATTGCACACAGTATTCAAGGTGCGGTCTTACAATAGAGCAATATTTTTCATTCCTTTCCTGATAATTCCTAACATTCTATTTGCTTTCTTAGCCCCCGTCGCACATTGAGCTGAGGATTTTAACATATCTTCAACAATGACACCTAGATCCTTTTCCTGGGCAGTGACTCCAAATGTGGAACCCTACATCACGTAGTTATAGTTTGGGTTCTTCTTTCCCACATGGCTGAGGGGAGGGAGGGAGGATGAGAGAGAGTCTGAGATTAGTGAGAACTGGAAGAGTATGAGAGACAAAGAGGGCTAGTGGCTTTGTACTCAGGGGAGGGAGTTCAACAAGAGTGATAGGGATGAACTGGGGGGACCCTGGAGTTCAGATGGGAGGGATCAGATCTAATGAGGGGGCTTTTTAAGAGGGATCGGATCATGGTGGCTTATTGAGGAGGACAACACCAAAACTAGAAAAAACTGCCACAAAAAATTCAAATAACAAATATATGGAATGGCCGAACCCTATATTAAGCACTCAAAGGGCATTCACCAGCAATCAGATCAGATTAGATTGGGGGAGAACATCATAGGGGGAGATGTGAAAGGAGGAATGGCCACCAAAGCAGCCTCATACTCTGCACTGGGCCAGAGGTGGCATCAGCAGTACTTATCCATGTGTAGCTTGTCACTCTGCCCCTGTCATGCTGCACAGTATCCCTTATCCATGTTAAGCAGCTATTGGAGGGTTTTTATTACACTGTTATAATGTATATTAGCAATTTGTGCAGGTCCATGCTAATATCTAACAGAGTAAAACCTGCACTAACTGCTTAACACAGCTTAGTGAGTGTGTCCCTAAGTTTTCAGCTGTAAATTCATCTGAATTTAGAAGCTTAAGCGTAGGCTTATAAATTTAGGCCTGCCATTCTTTGCCAAAATTTATGAGCCTATTCGTAGTGCTGAAAATCAGTGCTAAGCTCCTAACTTATTTTCCCTGTCCTATATCGGCCCCTTTTTATGCTCCCAAGTTTAGTAGTTTAGAAAAATTTTGAGCATAAATTTAGGAACTCGGCCCTAGCAAATTTTCAGAGAGGCCAATTTTGCAGCATAAATCCACTGAATACAGGTCCTGTACGGCTGGTAGTTTTCAAGCATATCTTGGTTTAAGGTGGGCTTTTGAGATTTTATTGTGAAGAATCAAAGGAGTGGAGGACTGAGAAGTGGCCTAGAGTTTAGTGCAGTGGCCTTTGATCTTAGCAAACAGCAACTTGTGACCCTGCGTAAGTCACTGAACCCCTCCATTGCCCCGTGTACAAAAACAGATTGTGAGCTCACTAGGGACAAAGGAGATCCCTGCATATAATATGTAGAGCAGCGCATAATTCTAGCAGTGCTATAGAAATGATTAGTAGTAGTAGGAAGACTAAGTCAGTTAGCCAAGAATACCAGTAAATCAGAATAAAAAAATCTGATGGGTATACATAGCACTCCTTTGTGGGCATCCCTTTCGGTCCCCTGCTTAATGTGTGCTCTGGAGCAGGTGCATATTTTATTTTAGAGGGTGTGCACTGGGACTGGACCCCCCCCCCCCCCCCCCCGAGAGGCCAAATAAGACTATGCTATACACACTTAGAGTTACTCATTTCTCACAATTAAAAGCAGACTCTGAACCGCTATAGGACTGAACAATCAGGCACAATTAAGGCAGAGGCAGCAAAAGGTTTTATAAACAGTCAATTTTTCCCATGCTTTCCTTTAGGAACTCTGGAGATCTACAATAGAATTAATTTTACTTTCCAGTCAGTGGCGTAGCAAGAGAGGGTGGTGGTGCCTGATATTGCCATGCCATGTGCCAACAAACATTTCAAGAGGTCCGTGGAGGGGAGTGCTCAAGCAGCGGGGAAGATTGGGGGAATCTTCCCCGCTGTTTGAGCACTCCCCTCCACGGACCTCTTGAAATGTTTGTTGGCACAAGTAGCATCTTCCACCTCCTGCTCGTGCCAACCTCAGCTCCTTTCTGATGTCACGTCCTGGTTAGGGTTGCCAGATTTTACTTTCGGAAAATCCGGACCCCCTAGCCCCGCCCCCAGGCCCGCCTAGTTATGCACTAATTCTGCCCCCAAGCCCACCCTAGCCCCACCGCCTGCTCTTGTCGGGCAGGGAGGAAGTCCACGCATACACGGCCGTCTCACGATGATGTCAGACGCACGCACGGACTTCCTCCCTGCCTGACACAGCTTTTCAAAACCCGGACAAAGTGCTGGGTTTTGAAAAGCCGCCTGGGGAAATCCAGATGTCTGGTAACCCTAGTTCTGGTTCCACAGCCAGGAAGTGACATCAGAAGGGAGCTGGGGCTGACACGAGCAGGAGGTGGAAGATGCTGTTTGCGCCGGCGAATGTTTTAAGAAGTATGCCGTGGTGCAGAGAGGAGAAAAGGTGCATCAGTGCCGGTGCCCCTGTGAAAGACAGCACCCAGGGCGGTCCACCCTCCCCCCACCCGACCACGCCACTGTTTCCAGCAAGTAGCTTCTCCGGCCTTCTGTTCACATCGGCGTTGGCTTTCTCTCTGACATCACTTCCAGGCCCCTTGACCAGGAAGTGATTTCAGAGGGGAGCTAGGCTGGCGTGAACAGCAGGCCGGAGAAGTTGCTTGTGCAGGCGAAGATTTAAAGAGGTGAGGTAGGGGGAAGGGAGGCCGCAAGTGTGGCATGGTGGGGGCGGAGAGGTATTAGTGCTCCCACCAAGATGGCGCCTGGAGCAGTCCACCTCCCCCACCCCCGTTACTACACCACTGTCAGTGGGATTTGACTCTTGGCTTTCCTGCCTCTTAGCATGTTGTGCTAACTAGATCCTCCTTCAAGTGAGGGAACCTGTTATATACCATTCCTAGGACCAGCAGAAGACTCTAACCTATGAAAAGCCCTGCATTTTATTGCTGCAGTCTACAGTAGGCTACCCCCCAAGGCCTAAATTTGGCACATGCAAAAATTGTTTAAAACGTCAAAAATTGCACTGAAAGCGCTGTGGTACTTCTGCCAATGCCATCTGGCCCAGATCTATAACCTCTTCTGTTCAAATCTAAGCTGAATCACCATTTATTTGCTCTCACCTTTCAAATCACCCTGTCGTCCCGTCCTACCTCTTCAATCTTGATTATTGTTTGCATTTCCTCTTTGTGGATCTATTTTATTTTAATGGCTGTGCCCCTTCAGGTAATGACGCCATGGAAAAACATAATAGCAATTATTATTTGGAGAAATTGGATTGAGAATTTAAAAAAAGACTCGTTCTCTCTAATGGCCTGAGGCAATTGTCCCTGTATTGAGAGTGCAATGTAAATGACAAATGGTGTTTGAAAGTACAGAAGATATAGCAAGTTAAGGCCTGGCTGAGTACAGCAAAGAACGGAGACTAATTTATGGCAGTGTATTTGAAGATGAAAGAGGCTCCAGTGACATGCGAGAGGCTGAGGGAGTAAAGGTTAGTGTCTATTAAGTGAAATGAACTGTGATATTAGGTGTTAAAGCAGCAGGATAGGCCATGTCTAGTAGTGGAAGGGAATACGAGATCAATGAGAAATGTGGCAACACTTCATCCGCCCAGCTTAGCATTCTTCATTTATCCAGATATACGGTATTCCAGCTTGTGTATTTAACTGAGGTTGGTAGGAAATATGGATTTACAACTGGGCCATGAAGATGGCTACGGAAATCAGAATAAAAGACAAATGACAAAATAACAAAGAAAGAAGATTAGGCAAAAATACTTATTGGACCTGAATGTAGCGAATGACATGGGGACAAATTTTTCCCTATCCCCACGGGAACTCATTTTCCCGTCCCGGCGAGTTCTTTTCCTATCCATGCCCCATTCCTGCAAGCTCCATCCTCATCTTCACAAGCCTCAAACACTTTAAAATCATAAGTTTCGAGGCTTGTGTGGTTAAGGCAGAGCTTACAGGAATGGGGCAGGGACAGCGACAGTGACAAAACTCACTCCATGTCTACCGATTGTAATGCAATGGGGGTAGTGTATATCATCCAATGTCCTTGTAGGCAGTTGTATGTAGGACAAGCTTCGTGGGCCATCAAAGTCAGGATAAGTGAACACATGAGCAGGATCCGCTCAAGAGTCTTGGAAGGCCCTCTGGTTTCTCACTGGGTTGATTACGCTCAAGCGGTAGAAGATTTAAAATATACAGTCATTGACACAGTGAAAACTACACAAGGTCTGACCCGGCAGAGGCAATGCTTATGTTCAGCGCTATGAAGGAAGGAACAGCGCTAGATTTTCACACTAAATTCTTTACACCCCAATGGATTAAATAGTGAAATCGAGTGGTATGCTTTTTTTTAAACTGTCTGTTAATGCCACCCTAAGCAGGAGGTACCGGACCTGGCCAACTGTGCACCCCCTTGGGTCGTGCACCAAGGGCGGACCCCTCCCCCCTTGTTACGCCACTGGCATGAGATTCTACTTGGTACCAATTAACATCAATAATTGGTTGTTAGCGGCCAATTATTGCTCGTTAACAGCTCATTAGCCAATTCATTTGCATGTGCAGCTTGGTACTGCACCATATATAAAATCCAGGGTAGATGACCTCTAACACTGAAATTATTTAACTTAAAAAAGCAAACTTCATGAAGCATTAAACGCAACCCTACACATTTTAATATTAGAAAAGATCAGATCTACTTAGGAGTCTGTATAAACATTGCAACTCTTGACAAAGGATTAAGACTATTTCATCTAGAAACTTGTGCTGAAAGATTTATATGTTCAGATGGATTTTCTCCACCAAGAAGAAAAAAGTTATGTTTATAGGGCTCTAGACTAGTAGAGTTAAATCTCTTTAAAGTACTGTAGATTTTAGGTTTGAAAGTACTGGTATACCACGTCTAAAATTCCATCTCAAAGTAATTTCACCTCTAGTTTTCCTTTCTGTCGATAGTTATTAAACTGAAATGCTGTGTCCAGTGGGATGGGAAATAAACCATCTTGGCAGGTTTTCTCAGTACTGAAACTTTCTCTGCATGGGAGCAGCGCAGCCACTCTTTATGAGTAGAAATGAGGGCTAAAAGTTGTTTCACCAGAGTGATTTTTCTACTGAAGAGGCTTGAGTCATGTCTATTCATAGACTTCCCTTGAACTCAGTATAATCAAGATTTTTTTCTGTAAATATATTTATTAGCAATCCAAGGAATACTGTATTTGTCCAAATATGAGTAGAGGAAGGGGTGAATGAAATGGGCTACACGTAGGTAGGAGAGAATGAGGTAGGAAGATGAAAAGAACCAGACTACAGACCTAACCAGTTCTGTTCTAATTTTCTTATAAATAGTGTGATGTCTACATCTGGTAGACTGGAGGTGAAAATCTGGTAGTCGAGGCCAACAGCATGCCAGATTTTAAGGGTAAATGGGATGCCCATGTGGGATCCTTAAGAGGGTGGAGTTAAGGATGGGTCATTAGGAGAGAGATCTCCAGGAGAGCAGACTCAGGGGGGGTGGGTCTGTGAAGTGGGCAGACTTGATGGGCTATGGCCCTTATCAGCCGTCATTTTTCTATGTTTCTAAATTGTTGTCAAATTTGTTTTAGTTTCAATTTCAGGTTTTATTAATGCAGCCCCTCTGGAGAGTTGCTTAGACTGTGTGACTGACCCTCACTCTACCTCTGTCTGCCAGCCCTCTACTTGCTGGGAAAGCGGACCGATGGCTGTGCAGTTCACTTTTGGATTCACATGCAATTATTACGCTCCTAACTTTATTTGGATGGTTTCATGGACTCGATATCAACACTATTCAAATGGCTCCAATGCTAACTGCTCTATACGGATGTTCAGCATAGCTTGAATCCATGACAATCCACACAATATCCATGACCAATTTAAAGGGAGTGTGTGGCACCGTGGTTAGGACTACAGCCTCAGCACCCTGAAGTTGTAGGCTCAAAATCAAATCCCATGCAGCTCCTTGTGACCCAGTGAACTAATGGCAGCCAGTCACAGAGCAGCACGGGACCAGGCAGGAAGCGCAGAGGTCGCTCTCCTGTGTTGTGCACGCTCTGCAAGGAGAAAAGCAGCCATCTAGCAGGAGACTGTGCTGGACCACCGCCCACTAAAAAAGGTACCTGGGGGCGGTGAATTCGCTGGTGCTGCAGGCTGCTTCCCAGCACCAGACCACCCCAAATGTAGCGGAGGAAGAACCCAGAAAAAAAAAATTCTGAACCAAAATTTTATTTTCTTGTTTTTTTCTTCCTCTACAGAGGGGTGCATCCTATAGAACGAAAAATACAGTAAATACATAACAGTCGTTTGAATTAGTTTTGAACAGGTAAATGATTTATTAAAGCGAAGAACAAAAGATCTTTTACCAAAGATAGACCGTTCTAAGTCTAATAGATGCTGGAATTGTCATGTTAATATAGGGACGTTGGATCATCTGTTGTTCTATTGTCCATTGATACTTAATTTTTGGAAGTCAATTTGGGGACAAATCAATGTTGTACTTGGGTCATCGATACCAATGACTTATGAAGCCATAATTTATGATACTCTATTACATATTAAACCTTCTTTGGACCGACATAAAAGCCAGCTTTTCTTGATAATGACGGGAATAGCCATCCAGATGGTTACACGTAACTGGAAGAGTTATGATCGACTTAATTACAAGTTACAAGTATGAAAGAATGAACGCGGAATGTTTGGGATATAGTAACACATTTAAAACAATGTAGAGTCCATTGACTGCATTTATTGAGTCACAATAACTGTCATGTACCTTTCCTTTTATTTGACTTCCTTACACATCCAGCGTGGGAGGGTGGATGGGGGGAGGGGAATGTATTATTGTTTGCTATACTTAATTATCTATATTATTGAAATTAAATATGCACTTCTTCTTATTAGTTATGGGGAGGAGGGGGGAGAAAATGATTGTTTTTTTTAAATTATTTGTGTATTTATGTGTTCTGTGTAGTGTTTATGTTTAAATTCATTGTATGGCACTGTTAACATTTGAAAATTAATAAAGATTTATAAAAAAAAAAAAAAAGTGAAGAACGATGGTACTCAAGAACAGTTTGAATGCATTCATATTGTGACTATGCAGATAGACTATTGTAACTCTATATTTTCCTCTACTTAATGTATGTCTTTTTATTTTGCAATTGTATTATGTATGGAAACTTGTAAGCCGCCTTGGATAAAGGCGGATTAAAAATGTTTTAAATAAATAAATAAAGGGTCCCACCATGTTTAGAAAGAAACATAGAAAGATGACGGCAGAAAAGGGCTACAGCCCATCAAGTCTGCCCACTCTATTGACCCACCCCATTAAGTCTGAATGCTAATGACCTAGTTCCTTAACTCGACCCTCGTAGGGATCCCATGTGGATGTCCCATTTAGTCTTAAAGTCGAGCACACTGGTGGCCTTTATCACCTGCACCGGAAATCTGTTCCAGTGATCTACCACCCTTTCTGTGAAGAAATACTTCCTGGTGTCACCACTAAATTTCCCTCCTCTGAGTTTGAGCGGGTGCCCTCTTGTGACCGAGGGTCCCCTGGGAAAGAATATATCGTTTTCCACCTCGACACGACCCGTGACGTACTTAAATGTCTCAATCATGTCACCCCTTTCCCTGCGCTCCTCTAGGGTATAGAGCTGCAGTTTGCAAAGTCTTTCTTCGTATGAGAAACCTTTGAGCCCCGCGACCATCCTAGTGGCCAACCGCTGGACCGACTCAGCTCGAAGCACATCTTTCCGGTAGTGTGGCCTCCAGAATTGCACACAGTATTCCAGATGGGGTCTCACCATGGTTCTGTAGAGTGGCATTATGACTTCAGGTTTACGGCTGACGAAGCTTCTATTGATACATCCCATCATTTGCCTTGCCTTTGATGAGGCCTTCTCTACTTGTTTGGTAGCCTTCATGTCTGCACTGATGATTATCCCCAAGTCCCGTTCCTCTGAAGTCCTAGCTAGCGTTTCTCCATTCAAGGAGTATGTTCTGCATGGATTTCCGCTGCCGAGATGCATGACCTTACATTTTTTAGCGTTGAAGCCTAGCTGCCATGTCGAGGACCAGTTTTCCAACGTGATCAGATCTTGTGTCATACTATCCTGGAGGTTGCTTTCACTTACTATGTTACACAATTTGGCATCGTCGGCGAACAGTGCTACTTTACCCTGAAGCCCCCGGGTCAAGTCCCCTATGAATATGTTGAAAAGGGATGGTCCCAGGACTGAGCCCTGCGGCACTCCGCTAGTCACCTCCGATGTCTCAGAGAGGGTGCCGTTGACCACCACCCTCTGAAGTCTTCCACTCAGCCAATTACTGACCTATGCAGTTAGTTTCTCACCCAAACCCAGCGATTTCATCTTGTTTAATAGTCTACGGTGTGGGAAGCTGTCGAAAGCTTTACTGAAATCCAAGTACACTATGTCCAGAGACTCTCCCGAGTCTAGCTTTCCTGTCACCCAATCGAAGAAGCTTATAAGATTGGATTGGCATGACCTGCCTCTGGTGAATCCATGTTGACAGGGATCCCTTAGATTCCCTTCATCCATTATCGTGTCTAATTTACCTTTAAGTAGAGTTTCCATGAGTTTACACACTATTGATGTGAGACTCACTGGCCTGTAATTCGCAGCCTCCGCTCTGCAACCCTTTTTGTGCAGAGGAACGACGTTGGCTGTTTTCCAGTCCAGGGGGACTCTCCCCGTACTTAGGGAGAGATTGAAGAGCATGGCTAACGGTTCCGCCAGAACATCACACAGCTCTCTGAGCACTCTTGGGTGCAAATTGTCCGGTCCCATGGCTTTGTTCACCTTGAGTCTTGAAAGTTCTCTGTAAACATCAGCTGGTGTGATATCAAAATTCAGAAATGGGTCTTCCTTGATTTCTTTTGCTTCCAGCCGTGGCCCGTGCCCTGGTGCCTCACAGGTAAAGACTGAGCAGAAGTAATCGTTCAGTAGTTTGGCTTTTTCAGAATCTGTTTCCACATAATTCCCTTCTGGTGTTCTAAGGCGTACTATCCCGTCTGCGTTCTTTTTCCTGTCCCCTTTTTTAATGTTCTTCGCTAGAGTTTCTTCCATTCGAAGTTTGGCCTCCCTGACTGCTGTTTTGACCGCTGCAGACTTTGTCCTATATTCAATGTTTGCTTCTTTTTCAAGGAACCCAAAGTTCCGTGTTACACGTGTAATGTTACATGGTATTGAATGAAAGGAGAGCGCTTTGCAGAAACAACACAGTGACAGTACATTTGAACGTTGAATAGTATCCACTATACCACCGTTTATATGATTGAAACTAAAACCCTTTCAAGCATTTTTTATAACTTCTTCTGCAACAGTAATCAGTGAAAGCAGCATTGTGGGGTAAAGACCTAGATCAACTGCTTTCGCCCACTACTTATGAGGAATTCAGAAAACGTCTAAAAACTCAACTGTTCCTAAAGTATCTAGACAACTGACCCACTCATCTTCTTTCTCCTCCATAGGATTCCTCTGTCCTATTAATCTCTTTCTCTTCAACAACGCATTTCTGGACCTATTAACTCTCCTCTTCCCCCCTCTTAAATTCAATCAATTTGTACCTCGCTTAATCTATTGTAAACCGCATAGAACTTAACGGTATTGCGGTATATAAACTGTTATTATTATTGTTATTATTTAACAGCTTTCAGTCGCACAGGTAAACAAAACTTCTGTTTGCATTTATTCAGTGTGTTTTCTAAATGTTGAATACCACCGCCCAGTGCCCATCTTGAGAATTCTTCACTACAACAAGCCATTCTCTTATATTATGTGGATACACTTGATTCTTCCATGCCCTTGGCTCCTCTCCTCCAACTGAAACTTTGATAATTAAAGAAAACCGCTCTTCTTCCATAATACATTGGGCAGCGTCATTTAGAGTAGCATGAAAGCACCAGAGTAGGACAAACTGGCATGAACATGCTAAAAAAGAACATTTTTTTTGTTCTCATTCTTTTTAGGGACAAAAGGGAAAAAATTAAGATATTCAGCGGGACTTAGCCGTTTGACCAACTATCCACTGATATTCAGTGAGACATAGCCACCTATCTGCCAATGAATACTGGGCTCACTGGTCACCACCAATTTTCATTGGCTGGTCGGCTAAGACATGCGGCCAGATAGAGCTATCTAAAAGGCAGGTATATCTTTGGCCTTTTTGCCTTAGTCAGCTGCCTAAATGCAAACTTTGCCTCAGATAATCAATGTCAGGGTTCCGAAAAAACCATAACACAGAATACTCATTGATTGGGCTAACCTCAAACATAATTTATCATTTAGATCATCACAAGTCTGTTATTCTTTTTTCTTTGGATCTATCGGCAGCATTTGACACTATCGATCACACTCTACTCCTAGACAGGTTAAAATCTATTGGTGTTTGCGACCAAATCTTAGAGTGGTTTACCTCTTTCTTGTCTAATCGACAATACACGGTACACTTCAACAACACAATTTCAAAATCTTTTTCTCTTAACTATGGTATTCCCCAAGGTTCTATATTATCTCTGTTACTGTTCAATATCTTTCTTTCACCATTATTAAGTCTATGCCAATCTATAGGCTTTACTACTTATACTTACGCAGATGATATTCAACTGTCTCATCCTGTAAATCCAGAAAATCCGGAAGAGATACATCAGATTAACAAAAAACTAGAGATAATCAAAAATTGGCTTAACACAAACAGATTATCACTAAATATTCAAAAAACAAAAGTCCTATTCTTCCCATGGAAACAAGGGATAAAGCTGAGCACTCCCTTCACCATCAACAATATTCATATCGACTTAGTTTCATCATTAATACTTGGAGTTATTATCGACAACAATTTCTCTTACCATGAATACGTAAATAATACTATTAAATTTTGCTATTATCGACTATGTATGATTCATTCTATCTCCAAGTTTCTGGAACCAAAATCTCTGAATATTCTTATACATTCACTTGTCATTGCCAAGCTCGACTATTGTAATTCGTTACTAATGAACATTACTCAAAAAGAAAAGAAACGCCTACAGATAATTCAAAACATTGCCATCAAACTTATACACAATGGTAAAAAATATGATCATGTAACTCCTTTCTTGATCGATTCACATTGGCTTCCTATTAACCATCGCATTACCTTTAAAATTTTGCTTCTAGTATTTAAAACTCTATCTACTAGTGAACCGCTCTCTTCGATCTATGGCTCAAGGGCTTTTGGCAGTCCCTTCCTTAAAAGTTATTGGCACTAGACGTCATGACATGTTCTCAATAGTGGCCCCCCAAGTCTGGAATTCCCTACCTCAATATATAAGAGACGAAAAAGACATTAACCGCTTTAAAAATAACTTTAAAACGTTTCTTTTTAAAGATGCTTTTAACCTCTAATGGAATATGTACAGCACAGTAGATTCCCTACAAAAAATGAAAAAACAAAAGAAAGAAAAATTTGTTACCCCTCCTTATGTTTTTTTCCCTCTATGGCTCTTTTCTTATTCCAAAAGTATTAATTTTGTAACTTTACCCCCTTACTTCTCTCGTATTCAGTTTTGTCGGTATGTCTATTTTTAAATTGTATGTTGTTGTTTTTAAATTGTATGTTGATTAGTATGTTTATTTTATATTTTACTATAATTCGCTTAGTAAATTATGAATAAGCGATTCATGAAATTTATAATAAACTTGGAAACTTGGAGCACTGAATATCCAGGTTCGCCGTGGCCTGCAGTAGGTAGACAGGCTGCCTCCCACGGGCTGAATATTGGGCCCAGTGTCCTAAAGGTGATAATGCCAGGCAGTGACATTTAGAGTGTCACGAACAGCCCAAAACATGCTAAAGAAGGAAAACGTTTTCTCTTTTTTAGAGAAAAGGGAAACAAAAGAGTGAGAGAAGGACAGCTGATACCCCTGGCCAGCATGACCTATGGAAACAGAACTCGCAGCAGTGCATCAGGGGACCAATCTAAGATCCCTTTTATAAAGCTAATTCAGCAAAAAAATGGTATACCGTGGGGTGAGGTGCTCGGTGGTAATTTTGCCATGTGTGCACGCTACCCAAGTGCTAAAAAAATAACATTTTTTGGTGCCTGGGGTATGTTTGGGGTGGAGAGTGGCCATGTTCTATGCTAATTGGTTAGCGCAAGTACACTGCTGTGCACTAACCGATTAGTGTGTGAACCTAAGGGCTCTTACACCCTAATGGCAAAATTAGTGTGTGGCTATTAATACAAAAATCGGAAATTATCATTTTACTCCAGCGGAAAAATAGCCATAGTGCATGGGAAAGACCCACATAAGAACATAAAAATAGCCTTACTGGATCAGACCAATGGTCCATCAAGTCCAGTAGCCCGTTCTCACATTGGCTAATCCAGGTCTCTAGTACCTGGCCAAAACCCAAGGAGTAGCAATATTCCATGCTACCGGTACAGGGCAAACAGTGTCTTCCCCCATGTCTTTCTCAATAACAGACTATGGACTTTTCCTCCAGGAACTTGTCCAAAACTTTTTTAAAACCAGCTACATTAACTGCTCTTACCACATCCTCTGGCAACATATTCCAGAGCTTAACTATTCTCTGAGTGAAAAAAAATTTCCTCCTATTGGTTTTAAAAGTATTTCCCTGTAATTTCATTGAGTGTCCCCTAGTCTTTTTCATTTTTGACGGAGCATGCTAAGGCCACTTTTTACTGCTGTTCAGTAAATGGTACCCCCATGAGAGAAGGCCGAGCACCATCATACAGAAAAATATGCACATATCCTACTTCCTGCTCAAGTTACTTTATATCGCAATCTTTAGTCAAAGAGATGTTTGATATTTGTCTTAATTTTTCATTAAGAACAGTTATCTTGGCACATTTGTCCAGACCAAATATCATTCTGATGTCACCTGGCAACAGTGGCATAGTAAAGGGGGAGGGGGAACGCCATCTTGGTGGGGGCACCAGCACCTCTCTTTCTCTCCAACCCCCCCCCCCCCCCCCCCCGATACCTCTTTGGCTTTTTGCTGGTACAAGCAGCATCTCCAACCTGCTCAGCTCTCCCTCTGAAGTCACTTATTGATCACAGGACCAGGAAGTGACATCAGAGGGAATACTGAAGCCAGCACGGGCAACGGATTGGAGATGCTGCTCACGCCGGTGAACAGCTTAAAAGATATGGGGGAAGGGAAGTCACACGCATGGCAGGGAAGGCGCGGGGGGGAGCCACTGCCCTGGGCACCTCCTACTCTCACTATGCCACTGCCTGACAAACTCTTCGCTACTCAGTTATTTTACTAACTCCCTCCTTCACAAAGCCACGCTAACGCTTTTAGTGCTGGCCGCGGTGGTAACAGCTCCGATGCTCACTATTAATGTCCGAGCTGGGGAAGGGGTAAAACGCAGACCTCAAGGACCTGACGGATCTAAACCCGTACGGCCTTAAAAATCTGAGGTCCGTGTCGGTCCGCTGTCCGTGCCGCTTGTAGTTTCTGTCGCTGACAGACCTTGATGAGATTTGAGCGCTGACGGATCCGTCTCAGCATAGGGAGGGAAAAGTGTTAGGATCCGTCAGCGCTAAAAATCTCTTCGAGGCCTGTCAGAGCCAGAGACTCGAGCTGGAGTTTGGAGACTTCTTTTCCATAACGCACGTCCAAATCCTATGTTCCCGCTCTCTTGGCTTCTGCTCTGCCGCTCCAGCACTAGTCTCTGTCGCTGACAGACCTTGATGAGATTTTAGCGCTGACGGATCCTAACACTTTTCCCTCCCTATGCCGAGACGGATCCGTCAGTGCTAAAATCTCATCAAGGTCTGTCAGCGACAGAAACTACAAGCGCCACGGACACAGACCGACAGGGGCCTCAGATTTTTAAGGCCGTACGGGTTTAGATCCGCCAGGTCCGTCAGGTCCGCGTTTTACCCCTTCCCTCCGAGCTGTTACCACCGCGGCCATTGCTAAAAACGCTAGTGCAGCTTTGTAAAGGAGGGGGTAGATGATGAGCAAGAGAGCTGCAGAGCTTTAAATCATCCAGAGATAGTACATGAGATGATTTCTACCGTCCAAATAATAACTAACACCCTAAATACAAGGTGAACATCAATAACAGCTTAGAAGAATAATTTAATAGAGAACAAGACCTCTGTGAAATGACAGCTGCATATTTTATATGCCAAACCAAATGAATTTGACTTATCTTGCAAGCACTCAATTGTAATCCTATTTCACACACTAATAATGGCCACTGTTTTGCCATATCTGGGCTTTGCTAGTCCCTCCTTAATTGTGCAGTTGAATTATTATAGTGCCTTTCTCCTGCTGATTTCGTCTAGCCAGAAGCAGTTGACTGTGAAGATGGCTGAAACAGAATTACATTTGAGTGGCTGCAAGATAAGTCAAATTTATTCAGTTTTTAGAGTGGATTTAAGAATTGATGAACTATTTGTGAGAAATGACTGAGCAACTAATTATTTATTGCATACTTTGCACAGCTGCTTATAAAAAATAACAAGATTCATAGCTGTAATTAACCTATTTAAATACAGACTAGTCAATATTCAGCTCATGATGGTCAGTTTGGGGGTTTTATTTTAACTATATCAAAAGGCAGTATTAGCACCTGATATTCAATGCTGGGCCATTTTCGGGCACCAGTATTGAATATCTGGGATAAATTTTTGATATTGAAGTCACTGGAGTAGGGTTACTATATGCTTCTCGCTGGGCAAAGGAAGACTCATCTTTTTCTGTCCAGAAAAAAAAGAGGACAGATTAAGACATCCAGGTTTTACTTTCACCATATGGTAACCCTAAATTGAAGCTTATGCGAGTCCTGACTGATATTCATCCAGATACTTATGTGGGCCCTGGCTGAATATTGGCTGGGACCCACATAAGTACAAACAGGTTCACTTATCCCCCATAACAATAATCCCTCCCTCCTTTCACCCCCAAAGTCAGAAAGCCAGAGACCAGCTCCTTCCCCCCTCCCTCCCCACACTGACACCTATAAGCCAGAGACTAGGAACCCCACCTCCTCCATCCCCACTGAAGCCAGTAAACTGGAGACCAGGTTCCCTATCTCAGCGAATTATAGCGTACAAATAGGGAAGATGTCACTGAGCAGTCAGTGATTACAGAGTACAAATTAGTAAGAAATATAATATTAATATGGTACAAAATAATCTTAACATGTTACAGTGAAGGGGGCTGGATAGCCAGCGAATTACAGAATACAAATGGTGAAGAAGACACTGAATACAGAATACAATTAGTGATAATACGTAGTATCAACATGATGAGTAATAGCTCTAAAAAGGAGGGAGTTGTCTGACTAGGAAATAAATCTATTGAACAGAGCGGTCTTAATTTCTTTCCGAAAAGCGCCGTAGGTCAACCTGGCTCTGTCAATGAAGTTGCCTAGCCAGGTTTGCTGTCTACCAGCTTGAAACTTAAAAATTCTGTCCAGAAAGGTCCTGTATTTGCAATCAGTGATCTTCGGGTAGGCAAAGAGGTTGCGATTTCTGGTTGTCCTTGTGGGGGTGTATAATTCGAAGTGAGGTAAGAGATAGGTGGGGGCCATTCCCCACACCAGTTTAAAGCAAAAACAAGAGAACTTGAATCAAATTTGTGCCTCAATTGGCAACCAGTGTAGCAGTTTGTAGTAGGGACTAATGTGATCACTTTTCTTTAGTCCGAATATTAAGCGGACGGCCGTGTTTGGCACTATTCTTAATGTTCTCACGTTTTTGTTTAGGTATACCCACATAAATGATGTTGCAGTAGTCTAGGGTGGATAGAATCAATGACTGTACCTGAAGGATAGAGGGTCGAAATATTTTTTGATGGTTTTTAATTTCCAAAGTGTGGAGAAGCACTTTTTTGTCACCGAGTTCGTGTATTCGATCAAGGTCAGGTAGGTGTCTAAGGTGACTCCTAGTATTTTTATAGTTTTTGATTTGGGGTGATCGTGACCATTTAGGTGTATTGTTGTTATAGTGATTTTGTCCTTTGGGCTTGCCAAGAAAATTTTTGTCTTTTCTGAATTTAGTTTCAGTTTAAAATTGATAGTCCATTGTTCAATTTCAGTCATGATATGGGAAATGTGTTTTAAGGTGTCATTGGTAACTGGAATTAGAATAGAGATGTCATCAGTGTATATATAGTATTTTAGGTTTAACTTTTGTAATAGGTGACCTAAAGATGAGGTATAGATATCAAACAAGGTGGGAGATAGAGGAGAACCCTGAGGAACTCCCGAAGGGCTTTTCCAAGAATTAGAATATTTCCCGTCGTAGACCACTCGATAAGATCGCTTAGTTAAAAAGCCCTGGAACCAGGTCCAAACTCTTCCCGAGAGGCCCATTGCGTCTAGACAATTCAGCATTATTTCATGATCCACTAGGTCAAATGCACTGCTAAAACCTAGTTGTAAGATCAGAGCACTGGTACCTATACTAAAGAGATCGTATAGGTGGTTGAGGATAGAACATGCCACGGTTATTTTCCTGCAATAGTTTTGCGACAGAACCATGTGCTAAGCCAGCTCTACTGTACGGCTGTCTGCACTGGCCCCTGAAACCCTGAGTTTTTAATTATTGAGCCATCATTTCACGGAGGTCTTTTTTCTCCTTTAAATTATTCTTGAAGATGTATAGATGTTCATTTTATATTTAGGGTGCTCGATATCATTTCAATTATTGTTAGCTTAATACTTCTACCTCTTTTGAATTTGTGGATGTTATTTGTACCTACAGTGTAACCTGGGGGTAAATTCATGCACCAGGGCATTTGAAAGTTGGTGCATGAATCTCCCCAACCTGGGCAAAGAACATTAGCAATCTCTATTTTAGGGCTGCTTATGTGGTAAAGGTGGTTAGAACAATGTGAACTGGATACAAGCAGCTCTGGATTGGAGTTGCTGCCTGTTAGTATGCACTGATACTGAACAGTAAACCTCTTGCAGGAAGGCAGTTGGAGGCCCGGCTCTTGGGTTTCCTGCAACTTCTAGAAATGTGCAATGCATGAGATTCCAGGCAGGGCTTAGATCTCTCTGAATGGTGACATCATCAGAGGTTTCTTAAGCTCCTGCCTTGGGCAGGAGAATGTTTTATTTTTATTTTTTTTTGGGGGGAGGTATCTCCATCAATAGATCAAGGGCCCTACCAACACAGGGGATCTCACAAGTAGGAGATAATCATGATTTGCATACCAACTTTACTGAATTGACTATGTAAATAGTTTGCTGTTTTGTTCTGCAACTAACGGTTCAAGAGGAGCCTCTCCCCTGTTTGAAGGGACAGAATAAAGTTGACGTTCTGTTTGATTATAACCGTGTGTGTGGTCTGAGATTATTGAGAAGAGTGCTTGCTGCAGCCTGTCAGAAATGGCTGGTCCCAGCTCACAGCCCACAACTAGAAGTGAATTATAAGGATCCCTCCCTTACAACCGGGATTAAAAAGGGAATCTCCTCTTAAATCCAAAGCCCAAGTAATTAATAAGATTACTCAAGGGAGTCATTTCCAGATTAAACATGCATAGCATTCTCCTGTTCCCCTTTCTATGAAATATCAGTTAGTGTATCATTACATTACATTTTTCAAGAAGGATGGTCTACACCTGAGCAAGGCGGGAACTAGACAACTAGCAAATAACGTCAAAAGAGCGATAGAACAAGCTTTAAACTAAGTAGAAGGGGAAAGCCGACAGTCGACCTGGTATCGACGGTTCGGGAAACAGTATCCAGTGAGGGTACTGAGGGGGAAGAGTGCGGGGAAGACACAAGTGGCAAGCAACAGACTATGAACAAACAAGGGAGTCAGACGAAGCGAGAGGGGGACAGGATGAACATACTACAAGGGGAAGTCAAAATGGGACTGGATGATGAGAAGGAACAAGAGGAGGACAATAGGAACACGACAAAAGGGGAAGGCAATAGGAATCTACCACAAAGAGAAGACAAAAGAGACAATACTCAGGAGTTGACAGATCAGGAAGGGGACAGAATGAAGAATGGAATGCAAGGGAAAATAGCGAGGAAGGGAAAATGCCAGGACTTGAACTGCATGTATACTAATGCAAGGAGCCTGAAGAACAAAATGGGGGAACTAGAAGTCATGGCCAATAAGGAGAGACTAGACATCATAGGGATCACGGAAACATGGTGGAACAAGGAAAACAAATGGGACATAGTACTGCCAGGATACAAACTCAACCGAAAAGACAGGACTTACCAGAAAGGAGGAGGAATAGCACTATACATAAGGGACACCATTCACTCATCCACTCTGGACACAGCAGCAACAAATGCCTAACTGGAGTCATTGTGGGTCAAAGTACCAGGAAGCAACGGATCCGAGATAAAGATGGGACTGTTCTACCGTCCACCTGGGCAAACCGAAGCCGAGGATAAAGAAATGGTAGCCGAGCTGAGAAGGGAATGCAAAAACCCAAACACCATAGTTATGGGAGATTTCAACTACCCTGGGATAGACTGGTGTCTTGGAAATTCAAAATGTGCAAGGGAAACAGAATTCCTGGAAGCTGTTCAGGACAGCTTCATGGAACAACTTGTCGAGGCACCAACGAGAGGATCAGCGATTCTGGATCTGATCCTCAATGGGCTGAAAGGACCCACAAAGGGAGTGGAGGTCGTGGGACCACTAGGAACCAGTGACCACAACATGATTCAGTTCAAAGTGCAAATAGGATTACCTAAGGGAAAGAGAACCAAGGCAACAACGTTTAACTTCAAGAAAGGGAACTATGATGCCATGAGACAAATGGTGAGAAAGAAGCTCAGAAACAGCTCCAAAGAAACGCGGACTGTGGAGCAAGCCTGGTCCCTATTCAAGGACACAGTAAACAAGGCACAAAACCTATATATACCAAGATTTAGGAAAGGATCCAAAAAGAATCAGACGAAGGACCCTGCATGGATAACCAGTGAAGTAAAGAAAGTGATAGGAGACAAGAAAAAATCATTTCGGAAGTGGAAAAAAGACAAAACCGAAGGAAATTGGAGAGAGCACAGGCAGTATCAAAAACAATGTCACCGAGTAGTCAGGAAAGCCAAGAAAGAGTATGAGGAGAGACTGGCCAACGAAGCAAGAAATTTCAAACCATTTTTCAGATATGTGAAAGGGAAACAGCCAGCGAGGGAGGAGGTGGGACCCCTGGATGAGTGTGACCAGAAGGGAGTGGTGAAAGAGGAAAAAGAGGTGGCTGGTAGGCTAAACGAGTTCTTCTCGTCAGTCTTTATAATAGAAGACACATCCAATGTGCCAGAACCAGAAAAAATCTTCAGGGGGGATCAAGAGGGGAAATTATCATGCATGGAGGTAAACCTCGAAGACGTTCTCAGGCAGATAGATAGATTAAAAACTGACAAAGCTCCGGGCCCAGACGGGATCCACCCGAGAATACTGAAAGAGCTCAGAGATGAAACAGCAGAGTTACTGCGGCATATTTGAAACCTGTCCTTGAGAACAGGGGTAATCCCGGAGGACTGGAAGATAGCGAATGTTACACCGATCTTCAAGAAAGGATCGAGAGGCGACCCGGGAAACTACAGACCGGTGAGCTTAACCTCTGTTCCGGGGAAGATGGCTGAATCACTGATCAGGGAAGGTATCAATGAGCATATAGAAAAAAATAATCTGATGAGATCAAGCCAGCATGGATTCTGTAAAGGCCGATCATGTCAGACGAATCTACTGCATTTATTTGAGGGGATAAGTAAACAATTGGACCAAGGTGACCCCGTAGACATCGTATATCTAGATTTCCAAAAAGCCTTGGACAAGGTGCCCCATGAACACCTACTGAAGAAACTGTGGAGTCACGGGGTGGAAGGGGACGTGCACAGATGGATCAAAAATTGGCTGGCGGACAGGAAGCAGAGGGTAGGAGTAAAGGGGCACTACTCTGACTGGATAGGGGTCACAAGTGGTGTTCCGCAGGGATCAGTGCTGGGACCACTGCTGTTCAATATATTTATTAATGATCTAGAAACAGGGACAAAGTGCGAAGTTATCAAGTTCGCGGATGACACAAAACTCTCCAGAACGGTCAGAACTGTTGAGGAATGCAAAAACCTGCAGAGCGACCTGAACAAACTGAGTGAGTGGGTGAAAAAATGGCAGATGAGCTTCAATGTGGAGAAATGTAAGGTCTTGCACATAGGGAAGGGGAACCCCAGGTACAGCTATACGATGGGAGGGAGGGTACTCGGGGAAGGCAGCCAAGAAAAAGATCTGGGGGTATTGGTGGATAACATAATGAAGCCGGAGGCGCAATGTGCAGCGGCCTCAAAAAAAGCGAGCAGAATGCTGGGCATTATCAAAAAAGGTATCACTACCAGAACGAAGGAAGTTATCCTGCCACTGTATCGAGCAATGGTGCGCCCACATCTGGAATACTGCGTCCAATACTGGTTGCCATACCTCAAGAAGGACATGGCGATACTCGAGAGGGTCCAGAGGAGGGCAACGAGGATGATAAAGGGTATGGAGAACCTCTCATATGCCGAACGGTTAGACAGGCTGGGGCTCTTTACCCTGGAAAAGCGGAGACTGAGAGGGGACATGATACAGACTTATAAAATCATGAAAGGCATAGAGAAGGTGGAGAGGGACAGATTCTTTAGACTAGCAGGGGCAACTAAAACAAGAGGTCACTCAGAAAAACTGAGAGGAGACAGATTCAAAACGAATGCAAGAAAGTTCTTCTTCACTCAACGGGTGGTAGACACCTGGAACGCGCTTCCCGGAGAGGTGATAAGCCAGAGTACAATTCTGGGGTTCAAAAAGGGACTGGATGACTTCCTGGAAGTGAAGGGAATAACGGGGTACAGATAGAGGTTTACCTCACAGGACACTGAGCAAATAGGGTATGGACTTTTTAGGTTAGATAGGGAACATTTTCAGGTCATGGACCTGGAGGGCCGCCGCGGGAACGGACTGCCGGGCGCGATGGACCCCTGGTCTGACCCGGCAGAGGCAATGCTTATGTTCTTATGTAGTGATTTCTATTCCGCTTGTGCCTTGCGGTTCTAAGCGGATTACAAATTAGAAGATATCTGGACATTACCGAGAAAATTATATAACAATGATTCATGTACATTCCATGATACAGTATCAGTCATTATAGTGGCTTCCTGTAGGGGCCTTTAATGTAACAGCAGCAGGGAAGCCAGGGTTCAAACCCTGCTTCTCACAATTCACCCTTCATTGCCTCAGGTACAACTTAGATTGCAAGCCCACACAGATAGAGAAGTAAGTTGTGTACCTCCTTGATCTTAGATTTGGAAAAGACAAGCAATTAAATCTAAAATAATTTTTTTTAAAAATCCAAGTACTCTAGACATAAAGTGAAATACATTATCTGTAAGATTCTCCTATAGCCTATCGGTAAAGGCCTTCTGTTATCTATCTATAGAAATCTAATATCTACAAAGCAGAACTACCAATTTTCTCTCTCTTGTATTTACCAAGACACTGTACAGAAACTGAATAAGCAGCTGATAATACATAGGAAAGGCTACCTAAGATACTGTAAGAAACCTCTCTTGCCTATGTACCTTTTGAATAAGTTGTGATTAACCCAGAGCAAACTGTGATGATGTTAAATTTAGTTGCTTGTTGTAAATCCTTTTTACAAGTGTGCTTACTCATTCAATAAAGAGAATTTTCATTCAAAGATCATCCATAGAAAAGTGCATTTGGAAGGGCACCCTGTCATATATTAACAGAGACAAAGCTCAATGTCTCAACTGGTATCCTTAGTTTGAAATACTAAGATCTACCATAGAGAAAATGTTTCAGACATCATGTCATGGTTGCCCTGAGGGTATGACAGTAAAAGTCAAGGGGGAAAAAATGGATGACACTTACGGTAACTGAACGTCTATAGCAGACAAGCTCTTCTTTCTCTTCACAATGTTTTTGACTTTCTGGTAAAGTCTTTCAGCCTTTATGCTTTTCTCCACAATTTAATTTTCAGACTTATTCTCTGCTATAAGAGTTACTTAAGATTAAGCTGATAATTATAGCTGTCTTTCATAGGATTATGAAGTTGCAATGTGCTTGTAAGGGACAGTAAAATCCTACAGTAAAACGGTTTGCAGTCTGTGCAAATACCATTAATTTATTTTCAAGATAAATTGAATATTAGCATTTTAATTGTGGATATGAGAAAAGTAAGGAGTAAGACTGAGCAGGCTGCCAACTGAAAAGGATTAAAACAAACCCAGAGACACTGAAGAATTATAGTAAATGAGGCTCTCCAGAAATGCAGGCTGAAGAAGCTGGATAAAAAAGAGAAGTGTCTCAATGAACAAGGACTTGTCTTTATTGACCCATTGCTTTATGCACCTCTATGTTTGCAGAATCTTCCCTACTGCCATAATCTTCCCGATATGGCAAGGAAAAGCACTACCATGATTGTCCTTGTGGAACATGAAGCCAATGACACAGTACAAAGAATGGTTAGACAAATTACAGCTATACTCGCTCGAGGAGCGCAGAGAGAGGGGGGACATGATCGAGACGTTCAAGTATCTCACGGGCTGCATCGAGGCGGAGGAAGATATCTTCTTTTTCAAGGGACCCGCGGCAACAAGAGGGCATCCGTGGAAAATCAGGGGCGGGAAACTATGAGGTGACACCAGGAAATTCTTTTTCACTGAAAGGGTGGTTGATCGCTGGATTAGTCTTCCACTGGAGGTGATTGAGGCCAGCAGCGTGCCTGATTTTAAGGCCAAATGGGATCGACACATGGGGAAACCAAGCCATTTCATTTCATATCATTGAAACTAAAAGTGTCAAGAAAAGTGTGTAATAACTTGTAAGTTTCATGTTTCCACATCATTCTCTTCTTGCCTGGGCTGAGAACTTTTCAGTGGCCTCTCATAATGTACCTAGAATCCAGCAGGTTTCAGGATCAAAAGTAGCACAACTCAAATGGAGGGAGATCATGTCAGATGAATTTGGTTGATTTCTTCAAATGGATAGCTGGAAAAGGAGATCAAGGGCATGAATATGGTTTACCTAGATTTTAATAACTGGTTTGTTCCTTTCTAGCATACCTGTAAGAGAACCATGTAGAGTACATCCAAGAAGCAGAATGGCTAGCCAGCATATACGAAAATTTCAAAAAGACAAACATCAAAGCTAT
This sequence comes from Geotrypetes seraphini, assembly GCF_902459505.1. Lineage (NCBI taxonomy): Eukaryota > Metazoa > Chordata > Amphibia > Gymnophiona > Dermophiidae > Geotrypetes > Geotrypetes seraphini. The sequence goes on along the minus strand of NC_047101.1, from coordinate 30,844,842 downwards.
GGAATGGAGGTCATTAATGAACTCTTAAAGACGGCAAATGTAGAAACCAATTGCTCTAGTTCCCATCTATTACACAAACCAACAACAAAATAATTTTCTTGGTGTCTTGGGTTTTTTGACCTGTTCCTGGGGCTATATGGGGCACTAATTCAGAAAATTGCATTGGCTAGACCACATCAGCTCTAGTTTCTTATATATGGTTGAATTTATGGTTCTATTCCAATCGGTCACTTCACCAGGATGAAAGAAGAGTACAAGGCCATCTCTTTAGTGTTGGAAAAGATAAATTACCAAAAACTTCAATGGGTGATCTGTGTAAACTTGGAACATGGTTAATTTTCTTCTTGGTCAATAAAGTGGTCACACAAAATATCCTTGCTTTTTATTCCTTTGGAATATGATGGACATGCGGGATATCCCCACCGTGGGTGGAATAATAGAGCCCAAACATGAACACTGGACAAAAAAAGCTTGGCCTCCAAGGGAATATATGGTGGTTGGAGGACAAAATGTAATCAAGGAACCTTTGGTAGCACGAGAGAGAATAATAATGCCACCACTACATATAAAGCTAGGCCTGATTAAACAATTTGTAAAGACAGTTCGTCCATTGAATACATAATGCATGTGTTATCTGGACTTACCATGCAAAAAAATGAAGGTAAGAATTTTGATGGTCCACAGATCACACAACTTATAAATGACCCACATTTCATAGCATCAATGAATGAAATTGAATCATGTGCCTGGTTTTCATTTGTTCTTGTTGTGAAAAACTTTATTGGTAACAAGAAGGCAGACAACTACACACAATTAGTAGAGGATATACTCTTTCATTTCATCAGGCTTGGCTGAAACATGAGTGTTAAAGTCCATGATCTGCACAGTCCATTAGATCACTTTCCAGAGAACCATGGTGACTTAAGCAAAGAGCAAGGTGAAAGATTTCACCAAGACATAAAAACAATGGAAGCCAGATACCAAGGAAGATAGGATAGACACATGATGGCAGACTATTGTTGGAATTTTTTTACTCGATGCATGGAGACTCCATTTTCCATACCAGCAGTTCCTGGAAAATTGGACTCGAGGTGCCAGACTTTAAGAATAAATGGGATACCCATGTAGGATCCCTACGAGGGTCAAGATAAGGAAATTGGGTCATTAGGGCATAGACAGGGGGTGGGTAAGCAGAGTGGGCAGACTTGATGGGCTGTAGCCCTTTTCTGCCGTCATCTTCTATGTTTCTATATGTTTCTATGAGGTATAAGACTGTGCATCACAAGGGATTTGACAACTCACAGTTATCTCATCAATACCTACTAGTTGAATCTTCCTTGAAAAGATCCCATCCTTCCAAGGTCTATGCTACAGTCTCCCCCGGCAGGGAGGGGAAAACTATGGACAAGTTTGGACGTCACATCTACCAGAATGCTATGATGTCCTCTAAAGTCCTTAATTATAATTTTTATTTCATTACTTATTTTGAATTTCTTCTTTCTCTATTGCCAAAATTTTTGACTTACATGGATATTCATATGCATTTTGAGTTTCAAGAAGTCATTGCTTCTTTTTCTCAGTTACGTCTCCATCTACTGCAATAATCTTACGATGCCTTTGAGTTATCTGCCCGAGCGGCTGCTTTCTCTGTGGCTATGCATCGTCTTGCATGGTTTCGTACCATTGACATGGACCCTAATCTTCAAGACTGCCTGGCTAACATCCCTTGTCAAGGCACCGACCTTTTTGACGAGTCCATCGAGGCAGCCACTAAAGAATTATCTGACCATGAAAAATCATTTGCTTCAATTGTCAGACCTAAGCCGAAGCCAACACCTGCCAAGCCTGCGCGTCCGGCTGTTATCCATCAAAGGCTCCAAAGCCAGCTCCTTATACTCGCCCTCCTCTGAAGAAGCAGCCACCTCAGAAGCAACAGAAATCACAACCTTCTGCTGCACCTAAGGCTTCTCAGCCTTTTTGACTGTTTAAAACAGAGCATAACCTCCACCGTTCTGTCTCTGTCTCCCTTTCCCCCTATAGGAGGTCGTCTCCATCATTTTTATAACAGATGGACCTTAATTACATCAGACCTCTGGGTACTTACCATCATCAGAGAAAGATACTCTCTTCATTTCACTCAAGTTCCTCCGGAGTTTCCTCCAAGAGAGTATCCTTCCAATCCATCCCAGACCGCCCTTCTTCTTCAGGAAGCTCAAGCTCTGCTTCGTCTCCATGCCATCGAATCAGTTCCCTTGGAACAGCAGAACAGGGGGTTTTACTCCCGTTACTTCCTTGTTCCGAAGAAGATGAGCGATCTGCGACCCATTCTGGATCTCAGGGCTCTCAACAAATTTCTAGACAAGGAAAAATTTCTAATGTTGTCCCTGGCATCCCTTTATCCCCTTCTCGAGCAGAACGACTGGTTATGCTCTCTGGATCTCAAGGAGGCCTACACTCATATTCCCATTCATCCGGCCTCCCATCAATACTTCAGATTTCGAGTGGGGAATCTGCACTACCAATACGGAGTTCTACCCTTCGGCCTGGCCTCATCTCCCAGAGTGTTCACCAAGTGCCTGGTAGTGGTAGCAGCAGTTCTACGGAATCATGGTCTCCAGGTGTTTCCCTACCTCGACAACTGGCTCATCAAAGATTCCACATCTCAAGGGGTTATTGTAGTGACCCAACGGACTACCTGGTTCCTACAAAGTTTGGGATTCGAAATCAACTTTCCCAAATCTCAACTTCAACCCTCTCAGAATCTACAGTTCATTGGAGCTGTTCTGGACACTGTCCAACTCAGAGCATTCTTTCCACAACAACGCCTGGAAGCTCTTATTCAACTCTGTCACACTGCGTCTTCCCGTTCTTCCATCTCAGCAAGACACATGATGGTGCTTCTGGGTCACATGGCCTCCACAGTACACATGACTCCTTTTGGCAGACTTCACCTCAGAATTCCTCAATGGAGCCTGGCATCTCAGTGGACGCAGGCTTGCGATCCTCTTTCTCGACACATTACAGTCACTCCTTCTTTGAAGAAGTCTCTCCGTTGGTGGATGCTCTCTTTCAATCTTTCCAGAGGCTTGCTTTTTCAAATGCCCCCTCATCAGAAGGTCCTCACGACAGACTCGTCGACCTACGCTTGGGGCGCTCATCTCGATGGTCTCCGTACTCAAGTCCTCTGGACCAGTACGGATTGTCAGTGTCATATCAATCGGTTGGAATTCAGAGCGATCCTCAAAGCTCTCCATGCTTTTCAACATCTCCTTCATGACACAGTAGTCCTCATCCGCATGGACAACCAAGTCACCATGTATTATGTCAAGAAGCTCTGGAGATTTGGGACTGGGCGATCCGTCACAACACCTTCCTCAAAACTGTCTACATTCAAGGGGCTCAGAATTGCTTGGCGGACAACTTGAGTCGTCTCATACAACCTCATGAATGGACTCTCCATTCCTCGTCTCTTCATCACATTTTCTCACAGTGGGGAATGCCGCACATAGACCTCTTTGCAGCTCCCCACAACTACAAACTGCCTCAGTTCTGCTCCAGGATATACTCTCCTCACCGCCTCGAGGCAGATGCTTTTCTTCTGGAATGGACGAATCTGTTCCTCTACGCATTTCCTCCATTCCCTCTCATTCTCAAATCTCTAGTCAAATTGAAGAACGATCATGCCACCATGATTCTAATCGCTCCTCTGTGGCTGAGACAACCATGGTACTCCCTTCTACTTCAACTCAGCAGCAGGGAGCCATACCTTCTACCAGGTTTTCCTTCTCTGCTTACACAGAGTCAATGATCTCTGCTTCATCCCAACCTGCAGTCTCTGCACCTGACAGCCTGGTACCTCTCAACATAACACCTCTTCAGTTTTCTTGATCTGTAAGAGACGTTTTAGAAGCTTCTAGAAAGCTTACCACTCGACAATGCTATCACCAAAAATGGACTAGATTTTCTACATGGCGTTTTTCTCATCATAAGGAGCCTCAACATTCCTCCTTATCTTCTGTTTTAGATTATATTTTGCACTTATCCAACTCTGGCCTCGAGTCTACATCCATACAAGTCATCTCAGTGCAATTGCACCTTTTCATCAGCCTATTGAAGGGAAACCCCTCTCTGCTCATCCGGTGGTTTCCAGATTCATGAAAGGACTTTTCAATGTCAAACCTCCTCTCAAACCACCTCCTGTGGTTTGGGATCTCAATGTTGTCCAGAAGCATCCATTTGAACCAATTGATAAGGCTCATCTGAAGTATCTCACTTGGAAAGTGGTGTTTCTCATTGCCCTCACTTCTGCTCGATGAGTCCGTGAGCTACAAGCTTTAGTTACTGATCCACCCTTCACTGTGTTCCATCATGATAAGGTGGTTCCTCGTACTCATCCTAAATTTCTACCTAAAGTGGTCTCTGAATTTCATCTCAACCAATCTATTGTACTTCCGGTGTTTTTTCCAAAGCCTCATTCTCACCCTGGAGAATCAGCTCTTCATACTCTGGACTGTAAACATGCTTTGGCCTTCTACTTGGAACGCACCAAACCACACAGATCTGCTCCTCAACTTTTTGTCTCTTTTGATCCACATAAGTTGGAACATCCAATTTCTAAACGCACCATCTCCAACTGGATGGCGGCTTGTATCTCTTTCTGCTATGCCCAGGCTGGATTACCACTTCACAGTAAAGTCACAGCCCATAAAGTCAGAGCAATGGCAGCTTCTGTAGCTTTCCTCAGATCGACACCTATTGAGGAAATTTGCAAGGCTGCTACTTGGTCCTCAGTTCATACCTTCACTTCTCACTATTGTCTAGATACTTTCTCCAGACGGGATGGACAGTTTGGCCAAACAGTATTACAAAATTTATTCTCCTAAGTTGCCAACACTCCCACCATCCCATTCTGGTTAGCTTGGAGGTCACCCATACGTGAGAATACCTGCCTGCTTGTCCTGGGATAAAGCACAGTTACTTACCATAACAGGTGTTATCCAGGGACAGCAGGCAGCTATTCTCACAACCCACCCACCTCCCCTGGTTGGCTTCTCTGCTAGCTATCTGAACTGAGGAGACGCGCCCTGTGCACTGAGCGGGAAGGCATTCGCGCAAGCGCGGTGCGGGCGACTCAAAACTTCTAGTTTCTTCAAGCAAGTCTGCTTGTGAGACGTCCGCATCGGGGCTCCGTCGGATGACGTCACCCATATATGAGAATAGCTGCCTGCTGTCCCTGGATAACACCTGTTACGGTAAGTAACTTTGCTATATTGTCATTCTAAGAATGAGGATAAACACTAGATATAGTTAACGTGTCCATGCTGATATAAGAATCGATTATAGCATTTGGAGTTTTGGCAGATGCTGAGCCTTGAGGCATTACAATTATTCACCATTATCCAAATCATTCCTGTTTTATTTGATATAACTCGTAACTCTTCTATATTCTATTTTTGCCTGCATTTTTGAAAGACATTTGATTTAAAAACTGCATTTACACAAATCCCGATTTAACTGAGCACACATACTGAGAAGGAAAACAAATGAAGGTGAGAAATATGCCTTCCAGTGATCAGCGTGCAGTAATTCAGTTAGAATCCATACCTGTCATGTTTCATTGCTTACAAAATGTATTGCAGAAGAGGTTTTCTACATTGCATACAGTGTTAGATTCAGATTTTGACATAATGAATAAGAAGCATTGTAACCCAACATTCTTATAGAATACAATTTATTTCATTGTTATCACTTCAACCCTTCAGAGAGCTCACATTTGTTGTATGTGTCTGTGTATTGGTCACCAGCCCTGATGAAGCAGTAATGCTAGATAACATAACATAAAAATGCACTTTTATACCTCAAAACCGTGGTTCACAAAAGATAAAGAATATTCAAAATAAATAAAATATCTAATTTCCAAAGGATTTAATAAAGAAAGAGGCTTTTAAATCGAGTCTAAATTGGTGATAGGTATCGGAGGACACAATTAGATGATTTGGATCCTTGTTCCAAGATGCTGCTTGAAAGGATACAAGAAGCTGATGGAATCTCTTAGATTTACAACCCTTGGCGGACGGAAACGCAAATAGCACATGAAATTTCCTAGAATGTTTTGAAGTGGTAAATACAAATGAATTCAAAAGATATTAAACCAGCATAAGCCTTAAAGCAAATACATCTGAACTTAAACTTGACCCAAGTCTCCACTGGTAACCAATGCAACTGTCTGTAAAAAAATGTAACATGACCATACTTCTTCAGATTATAGATAAAAAGGACAACCACATTCTGTATGATACGCAATCTTTGAAGATTTTTCTGAGCTCCGGCAAGATGAACAATATTACAGTAGTCAAGTTGACTCAACATCAAGGATTGCACAAGAAGTCCAAAGGAGTTTATCTCAAAATAAGCTCTGTTAGTTCTTAATGTCCAGAGCAGACATGGGCAACTCCGGTCCTCGAGGGCCAGAATCCAGTCGGGTTTTCAGGATTTCCCCAATGAAAATGCATGAGAACTATTTGCATGCACTGCTTTCAATGCATATTCATTGGGGAAATCCTGAATACCCGATTGGATTCCAGCCCTCGAGGACCGGAGTTGCCCACCCCTGGTCTAGAGCGTGCAAAAACCCTTATGAACCATAGAATCCACCTGATTTTTCACAGCTAAATTATGATCTAAGATTATGCCAAGTATCATAATAGTAGGCTGAATAGTATAGGTTTTTCCATTTATGATTATAGATGACATATCATCCTTCTGACTCCAAATAATAACTCACTTTTTCTTGATAACATTGGTGTTTACATATATATATAAAGCATACTGGAAAATTGTTTCCTTCCCCACCGAGAGAAGATAAATGGAGCAACAGATATTGACTTCATCCAACAGTCATAAGAACGTGGAGGGGCATTTTTGATAGTGCTTCTAAGTCTGACTTTGGATGTTTCCCACAAGGCATCCAAAAGTTGGGGTGGGGAAACATCCATTTTCGAAACCGCTAGTTGTCCAAATGTTTTTTGGGAAAATAACCTATTTGAATATCTATCACAAGCCAGCCTACGATCGTTTCGTAGCCTAAATGCTACTTCTTCAGGGCCATCCTCATGTAAATAGCACCACAACAGTTCAGTATGCCAATCCTCTGTTTTTGGGCTGAACTTTTCAGCACCCCATTGTATGCTTCACTTTTTGTTTCTCATGCCATATACTAAGATTTACATGTTTAATTGGCACATAATTGTTAACATGTATGTTTTAGAATTTCCCTGCATGTGACCTGCTACAGGTCAGAAAGGGAGATGGAAGTAGAATTTGCATTTCAGGGTTCCATAAGATTATGTTGTACCTACGTACTAGACATGATCACAAATGAACAAAATCGGCAGCATCCACCAAGGATGTTGAAAGGAACCCACATGAGTCTGCTCATCTCATATCACCTGATAACTGGCACTTAATTGTACCCGTCAAGCAGAAGCAACATTTCTCTAGCCCCAAAATTGGCTGTTGACAGTGATAACACTTTTTAAAAATGTCACCAGCTGTTAACATTTTGTCAGATAAGTATCGAATGGTGCTTTTAGCTAATGGATATAATTGAATGCTACTTATGCATGGAAAGCTATACAAAGGTGATTCCAGCTGAGTGCTGGCTGATGGTTTTACTGTTCTTTCTATTTGACCTCTAGCATCACTTTCATCGTGAATCAGTGGGGTGGGAGAAGCATGAAAACAGCACATCTGTTTGTTTGTAGTATGGGACTCTTCCACTGAGTTACAGTGCAGTGAGAAACCGACCCATTTCAAGAATTATTAACGAGAGAAGACAACAAACATGACTTTTCAACCGCTGTATCGACAGTATCTCAGATTAGGCTAATTCTTTATAATGGTTGCATCATGGGCAATATTTATGCTGTCTTGCTTACTAGGAGTATTGTTCACTAAAACATTCAGCTCATTTTCCTAAATTTAGTCAAAAATAACCTAGTTGGCTAGCTTTAACAAAGATGCCTTGTGCACAAGGTAGGGATGTGCACATGCAAGAAAATGTTGAATTCTTTTCAGACATTTCCCAATTTCAGGAGTATATTTTTAAAGTTTTTTTTATTAAATTATATTAAATTTACAACAGAAATATAAAAGGAATCTTAACCAATAAGAAATAAACAACAGTATTAAGAACAAGTGGTTGCATTCTTTGTTGTTACATAGCTCAAATTATGATAGAAATTAATATCAAAGTAAATTCTATAGAATATGAAATAAGTTCACAAATATTATAAAAGTTGGTAGCATTGGCTAATGGGCTGATCTAGATTGGGAACAATATGGGACTCATAATAAAAAAAAGTCTAAAAAGTGGCCTAAATGGCGATCAAAAAGCCTGATTGTCCAAGTACCCATAATCAAAGCTGGTTTTAGACGTATCTAAAACCAGCTTAGGCCTTTCCCCTGCCTCTAAATGCATAGAGCGAAAAGAGGCGTTTTTAGAGGAGGGGAAAGGGCGGCCGGTGGGTAGGAGGTGGGCCCACCTAGACCTAGGCATACAGCAGGTATAACCAAGCGTTTTGACAGGTTGCCTAGTCGGCACTTATACGTTTTGACTTAGACCAAGTCAAAACAGGTATAAGTGCCGAAAAAGGGGTCACAGAGCTGATGGCAGCTGGCGTGATCAGCTCAGCGGCCCGGCAACCTACCCACCCCCCACTGCAACCATTGGGGCAGGAGAGATGCCTCATTTTAGAATACAGCTGAAGACCTATCTTTTATCCAAGCACTTGACTAACTAACTTATTCCATTCCATGCATCATGTTTACTGTTAATAATCTTTTGTAAACTACGTTGAACTTATGGTTACGCAGTTAACAAGCACAATGTTATGTTATGTTTTCAGCTACAGTGGTAAAATATTTGCTCAGAATTTAGGAAGTTGGTTGGGCTGAGAACTTAACTCGTAAAACAAGACAATGATCTTCTTAATGGAGTTGCCCTGATAAAAGATACAGGCTCTCAAATTAAGACCCATCTCAGAAATCTGTGAAACATGGTTGCGGAAGAAAACTGGTAGCTTTACATTTGAGTATTCCTTTACACTGTAATCTGTAGTTTTCACCTTTGCTTCATCTGAGCAATGTTTATTATTTTAATATGTTCATGAGGATCTTTGATTACTAGTATTCTCCCCATTTTTCAGAATATTATTATGTGGATGGCTTACTATCAAGAATACTTTTGGATATGAATGGGTGAACATAAGAACATAAGAACTGCCATCTCCAGATCAGACCCATGGTCCATCGAGTCCGGCGATCCGCACATGCGGAGGCCCCGTCAGGTATACACCTGATGTAGTTTTAATTACCCATATCCCTCTATGCCTCTCGTAAGGAGATGTGCATCTAATTTGCCTTTGAATCCCAGCACAGTGGATTCCTTAATAACCTCCTTTGGGAGAGCATTCCAGGCGTCTACCACTCGCTGCGTAAAGCAGAACTTCCTGACATTTGTCCTGGACTTGTCCCCCCTTAGCTTCAAACCATGTCCTCTTGTCCGTGTCGCGTTGGACAATGTAAATAATTTATGTTCCTGTTCTATTTTATCGATGCCTTTCAGCATTTTGAACGTCTCGATCATGTCCCCTCGCAGCCTCCTCTTCTCAAGGGAGAACAGTCCCAGTTTCTTGAGTCGTTCCTCATATTCCAAGTTCTCCATACCTCTTATTAGCTTCGTTGCTCGTCTCTGCACCCTCTCCAGCAGTTTTATATCCTTCTTTAGGTTGGGAGACCAATGTTGGACACAGTATTCCAAGTGTGGTCTGACCATTGCTCTATAAAGCGGCATTATGACTTTCTCCGATCTACTCGTGATTCCTTTCTTTATCATGCCTAACATTCTGTTTGCTTTCTTTGCCGCTGATGTGTGTATGTTTTAGTTGGTGGGCATCAAGATACGCTTCTTTAAGTTTAGAACGTGGAGTGGAATTGTATATTACTTATACTTATAAGCTGGGACACTGGCAGATCCTGACTCATAGGGTTCAAGTCATTATGGGAGGAGGGACAAATGGGATAGGAGAAGGCTGAGAAGGGGATAGAGGGAGGTAGTTTGTATGGGTTAGGGGACAAAGGGGTACCAACCTTTGGGGTATATTGCAAGGTTCCTTTAATGTGGTATTTTCTTTTAGACTATGGAGAGTAATGCTGTTCAGATTAGGACTTTTAATGTTTGAGGGTTTAATTCACCCAGAAAGAGAAGTCTTCTTTATAAGGAAATCATCAGGCTTCAATTGAATGTGATCCTTATACAGGAGACTCATCTGAATGACAAGGATGAAGCTAGTACATCATAAGCACTACTCGTTTACGAATCGAATCCGTGCTAAAGCAATTTCAAGCAAAATTTAAAACATTCTTGTTCCAAGATGCTTTTGGATAACAACTGTCCTTTTAGGGTCTAAAACAAGTTTTATAGCTTTTTACCCTTACCTACTGTTTTTCTCCTAATTGTGCTCTTTTTCTCAAAGATTGTAGTTCTCACGCTTCTTTCCTAATTGTTTGTAGCTAGTTCATATGTTTGTATGTGTTTACTAACCTAACCTGGTTCTGTTTTAGTATTTTAACTTTAACTTGTTTTTAAGATACTTTTTATTTCTGTACACCGCCTAGAAATTTGATTAAGCAATATAAATTTTTTTTAATAAACTTGAAACTTGATAAGCGTTTTAGTTTGATAAGTATCGATATGGAGTGGCTGTTATGATTCACTCTAAGCCAGTGGTTCTTAACCTGGGTTCGACCGAACCCCAGGGGTTCGGTGAGTCAGTCTCGCGGGTTCGGCAGAGGTCAAAACACACCTCCGACTCGTATAGCGCTTCGGTCACGTTCAATCATCTATCAGTTATTCAGTGATTTTGATCAAGACTGATCGTGTACTCGGTTTCTTGATCTATCAATCAACAGCAGAAGTCGCACTGATTTGCAGTAAATTTCATTATTATGTTATTATTATTCAAAATATAGGAGAACTTTTTTTGTTTTCAAAATTGATATTATTTTTTCCCTCACTGTATACCTATGTTTTGAATTTGTAAAAATCATATTTTATTTTTCCAATAAAGAAGGGTTCGGTGAACACGCATATGAAACTGGTGGGGTTCAGTACCTCCAACAAGGTTAAGAACCACTGCCCTAAGCATTCTTTTCTCTTCAGGAAGAGGTGAAAGATGCAGAAGGGAAAGTGTCATTAATAATAGGGGAATTGTTTGATGAACAGATTTCCATTCTCAATAAACAAAATGTTTTTTAGGATGGTGTTCATGATATTATTAATGGAAAAGTTCAGTGCCATATTTTGCAATAAAATTGAAGTAATATGTTTCCTTCAAAACCCTTCTGAAATCAATCTGGCTGAGGCATTCTGGGCCACTTGAAGATCGCTAATCGAATATAAAGCCAAGCTTAGTAACAACGCATTACAGTAATCAAACAGAAGAAATATAAAGGCCTCTGCTACTGTATAAAAATTTTTGACACTCAAAACATCGCAAAGATTTCTAAGGCATTTCAATTTTCTGAAGATTTGCCGAACAATTCTTTAAAGATGTGGCTTCATGGATAACCCCTAAATTCCTCATTTCTTTCAAAATTGAAATGTCAGTCCCATCAAAGAAAAGAAAATTAGAAAACTTCACAGTCTGATACTGAAAAAGCTAGATCAAAATCAAATATCAGAACTACAAATAAAAGGCACTTAAATCATATACTCATAAATATTGTAATGTTACAAATGTTGGTCATATAAAAAATATATATAATGAATATTTATAATCACATTGATAAAAGGATCTGTTACAAGCACTGGTTTGATCCCTGTATTTACTTCAAAGAATAAAACAAAACAAGTCATAGGAGCCGATTTTCAGACTATGTACACATCCATGGTACACATACAAAGAAGCAACTAACAGGGAATACTCTACAGATAGCACTTGGTGGCTCTTCAATGAAGGCTCTTAACAAAGTATTCAAAGGCAAGGAATTTCACAACACTCTAAATTAAGATCAGACTTGTCCTCGCACTCATTTTCTCAGTGATCAATTACAGATGCGAAAGATGGACACTGCAGAAAGAAGATTGACTCATTTGAGCTTTGATGTTTGAGAAGAATTTTATGCATGCCATGGACCGCCAGAAAAGCTAAGAAATTGATTCTGGAAGAGATCAAACCAGCTATGTCACTTGAAGCCCAAATTATGAAGTTATGACTGTCTTATTTTGGTCACACCATCAGAAGAGAAAAATCATCGAAGGACATCATGTTTGGGAAGATTACAGGAACCAGGCGAAGAGGGCAACCTGCAATCAGATGACTTGACATGTTGAAAACAACCATGGGGATGGCGCTGGAGGACCTTACTGGACTAGCACAAAACCAATTTCTGTTTAGATCTGAAATTCATCAAGTCGCTAGAACTCAATCACAAGGCGATGGCACCTAATACACATAGCTAACCAACAGTGTTCCATCTAAGCTGAGCAGGAGTCCTCCACCTACTGTTCTGCCAGTTGGGGGATGCTGATTCACTATCACATTTTCAATAGGGAGGGCCAGGCAAGCTCTGAAGACCTTCAGGGAACCTGCCTGTCCCTTAAAATTAAAAACACAATATGGAAGTACTGCCCCCCACTGATAGCAATGTAGTTGGAAGACTCCCGATCAGCTGAGAGAGAACAGTGCCAGCCAAGCTGATATTCATCAGCTAACCGGCTAAGTCACAATATACCTGCTATTTAAGTGAATCTATCTGGCTGTTAGACTTAGCCGGTCAGCTGATGAATATTGGCGCTGACTGGCTATGTCACGTGACTAGTATATTTAGTAGGAGATAACCAGCTATCTCCTACTGAATATCAGCAGGATCTGGTCTTGGCCAGCCAAACAGCACTGAATATCAGGCATTTTGTATTTATTCACAAGTAAAAGGCAGGAGAATATTTTATAACATTGTAGCACAGCAGGTTCTTGTCTTTAGGTCCATTAGGATCTGTTGTGTTTTATGCTCTTTCGTCTCTGGAAGGAGCTGAGTGGAGCAGCCTACTGGTTAGCGCATCGAGCTGTACATCCAGCAGTGCCTGGTTGAAATCCACTGCTGCTCCTTGTGATCTTGGGTTAGTCACTTAACCCTCTGTTACCTCAACTAGAAACTTAGGTTGTAAGCCCTCCAGGGGCGGGGAAATAATTACAGCACCTAAAAGTAACTCACTTGAGCTACTACTGAAAAGGAGGGAGGACAGAAATAAAGGGAGAAAGCATGAGAACTAAAACTGCTTCAGCACTTTAGGAAAAATGTTAATAGCAAGAGAGTCCTTAGCAGCATTGTTTAGAAAGTTGCTTGATGAGCATTAATCTAGCCCATCAGTATTCCCTCTGATGGCAAGCTCCCTTTGCATAGTGCTAGAGTAAACGATGGTGTGTCATTGGCCAAGTGACATTAATTACAAGATGTGACACTGAAGTTTACTGAAAATAGATAGGGAACAGATCTGCCTTCTCCATTTATAACACTGGTTCAATTACACTAAGCTAACATTTGGAAACAGTGAGCTCCCTCAGGCCTCTGTTCATCATGGAAGGTTTACAGCCTTCAGCACTGGCAGGGTTTTTGAAGGTCACTGAGCATTTCCTCAGTAAGGGTCAGCTGACAAGAACATAAGAAACGCCTTCGCCGGATCAGACCTAGGTCCATCTAGTCCGGCGATCCGCACACGCGGAGGCCCAGTTAGGTGCTCCTTATTGGAGACCCAGATTTCCCGTATCCCCCGATGTGATTTGCAAGAAGGTATGAATCCAACTTGCGCTTGAAACCCAGAACAGTAGTCTCTGCCACCACCTCCTCTGGGAGAGCATTCCAAGCACCCACCACTCACAGTACAAATGTCCATATACAAAGGGTTTCGCTGGCAAATTTTTTTTGGGGGGGGACGGGGTTAGCCATACAAATCCTATGGCAGCTAAACTTATCGCAGCAGGGAGATCCCTTACCACGATAAGCTTAGTGGCCGCATTTACAATAACCTGATTCTCTAACCGGCGTCTGTAACTTGGACGTCGGTTACAGAATCGGGTTTACTTTAGGTGGCCTTAGGCCTGATTCTATATAGGACGCCTGTTGGCTTCTGAGATTGGGCGTCCTATACAGAATCTGGCCCTAAGTGTACACTTACGTGCATTAATCTAATTTAATTTAGTCATTTCTAATCCACTTATACCATTTATAGTCAGTTACTAACCAATTTAGAGTACACTAAATGCTAAGGCATGCATAGGAATATAAAGGGTGTCAGCGTTTAATGCATGCTAACATGGTTAGAACCCCTTGATAAATTCCCCCCATATTCTTGTAGGGTAATTTTCTTCATATTTTAAAAAACTCAGTATAATTTATGTATTTTATTGTAACGTACACCGCCTAGAAGCTTGATTAGGCGGTATAACAATCTAATATAATAACACGCTATGAAACGGATGACAACAACTATTAAGCTATCTCAGTGAACTCAAAAAATAGCACTTAGTTATCTAACATATAATTCAACAAAATGCAAAATATACACCAATGCTGATTCCATTTGGGTTTTTAATATAACACGAGTGTTGGCTACAGCTCATTAGCCCGATGTTACATTATAATGTTGGTCCTAAGATATAATTGACTTCATGCTTTATCTGTATTGCTTGGGGAATTTTTTTCAGTATAGTCAGCAAGCTCCATAGAGTTGTTAAAATCCTTTGTACTATTATTGATGGTAACTCTTAAACAGGCTAGATAAAACATCCCAAATTTTGCTCCCATTTGTTTTAATTTGGGTCTATATTCTAAGATCTGTTTCTGGAGTTTCGCTGTTCGTTTTCCTAGATCTGGAAGAAACAAAATCATTTGACCCTCATATTTCATAGGTGCCCTTATCCACCCCCACCCCCCTTTTTACAAAGCCGTGCCAGCGGCTGCCACATGGCAATGGCCCCGAAGCCCTTTAAATCCTGTTGTGGCCCACACTAAATGGCTTCATCAAAGAGGCATCAGAGGAGAAGCTTTGGGGCAGCTGCATACAACTGGTGAGAACATAGCCCTTCTGAGAGAGAAAACGTTGGTTTTGAAAAGCATCTGCGAAGGTGAGAGGAAGGGAGGGAGATGGCCCAACAAGGGGAAGAGGTTGAGTGATACTTTAGGTTTATTGTGTGGAGAAAGAAGGGGAAAGATGCTGAATGGAAATGGGGGGGGGGTGACAGAGAGGGAAGCAAACGCTGAAGGAAGTGGGGAGGAGAGAGAGGGGAGCAGACGCTGAATGGAAAAGAGAGAGAGAGAACATAAGAATATAAGAAGTTGCCTCCGCTGAGGCAGACCATAGGTCCATCCTGCCCAGCGGTCCGCTCCCGCGGCGGCCCATCAGGCCCATTGCCTGAGTAGTGGTCTATACCTATCTATACCCTTCAATCCCTTTTTCTTCTAGGAATCTATCCAAACCTTCTTTGAAACCATTTAATGTTTTCTTGTCTACAACAGCCTCTGGAAGCGCGTTCCATGTATCCACCACCCTCTGAGTGAAAAAGAACTTCCTAGCGTTTGTTCTAAACCTGTCCCCTTTCAATTTCTCCAAGTGCCCCCTTGTACTTGTGGTGCCCCATAATTTGAAAAATCTGTCCCTGTCTACTTTTTCTATGCCCTTCAGGATCTTGAAGGTTTCTATCATGTCTCTTCTAAGTCTCCGCTTTTCCAGGGAGAAAAGTCCCAACTGCTTCAATCTGTCGGTATATGGGAGATTTTCCATTCCCTTTATCAGTTTAGTTGCTCTTCTCTGTACTCCCTCAAGTACTGCCATGTCCTTCTTGAGGTACGGCGACCAGTACTGGACACAGTACTCCAGATGCGGCCGCACCATTGCACGATACAGCGGCATGATGACTTCCTTCGTCCTGGTCGTAATACCCTTCTTAATGATACCCAACATTCTGTTTGCTTTCTTTGAGGCTGTGGTGCACTGCGCCGATGCCTTCAGTGTTGCGTCTACCATCACTCCCAGGTCTCTCTCCAGGTTACTGACCCCCAGTGGTGTTCCCCCCATTTTGTATGTGAACATCGGGTTCTTTTCCCCCACGTGCATGACCTTGCATTTCCCTATGTTGAAGCTCATTTGCCATTTTTCGGCCCACTTTTCCAGCTGCGTTAGATCCTTTTGGAGATCTTCGCAGTCTTCCCTGGTTTGAGCCCTGCTGTATAGTTTGGTGTCATCTGCAAATTTAATGACCTCACACTTGGTTCCCACCTCTAGGTCGTTTATGTAGATATTGAACAGGAGCGGTCCTAGCACCGACCCCTGCGGAACTCCGCTCGTGACCCCTTTCCAGTCTGAGTAATGGCCCTTTACGCCAACCCTCTGCTTTCTGTTTGCCAGCCAGTTTTGGATCCATCGGTGGACCTCCCCTTGCACCCCGTGGTTCCATATCTTCTTAAGCAGTCTCTCATGTGGTACCTTGTCGAAGGCTTTTTGGAAGTCAAGGTAAATGATGTCTACAGATTCCCCTTTATCCACCTGGCTGTTCACCCCCTCAAAGAAGTACAATAAGTTTGTGAGGCATGACCTGCCCTTGCAGAAGCCATGTTGACTTGGTTTTAGCTGCCCATTATTTTCGGTGTGTTCACAGATGCTGTCTTTAATCAGTGCCTCCATCATCTTTCCCGGGACTGAGGTCAGGCTCACCGGCCTGTAGTTTCCTGGGTCGCCCCTTGAGCCCTTCTTGAAGATGGGCATAACATTTGCTATTTTCCAATCCTCCGGGATCTCTCCGGTTTTTAAGGATAGGTTGTATATCTGTCGAAGTGGCTCCGCTATTTCGTTTTTTAGTTCCTTGAGTACTCTTGGGTGAATGCTGTCCGGACCTGGCGATTTGTCGCTCTTTAGTCTGTCTATCTGGAAGCTGGATGGAAGTTGGGGGGAAGAGAGAGGGGAGTAGATGCTGAATGAAAGTGTGAGGAGAGAGAAAAAAGGGCACATGCTGGAATGGGGAAGAGGATAGAGTTAGATACTGGAAGGGGTGAGGGAAAGAGGTGTCAAGCTTTAGGTAGACACAATGAAAAGAGTAAGAAAGAATTTAATCTAGATAGAGGCAGAAAATAGATTTGAGAGGGAAGACCAGGGAAGAAAAGGAAGGGGAAAGGAGAGAGAGACGCCAGAGAATGGGGGAAAAGGGAGGACACAGATACCAGATATGGAGGGGGGAGGAAGGAGACAGATACCAGATCTGAGGGGAGGAAAGAAGGAAAGAGAGATGCTAAAATCTGCTGGGGGGGGGGGGGGGAGAAGGGAGAGATGGAAGGGAAGAAGACGGATGCCTCACCATGGGGGGAGTGGAGGGAAGAAGATGGATGCCAGACCAATGATGTCAGAGATGGAAAAGAGAGGCAGACAGTTTCTGGAAGAGGCATAGAAAGAGAGCAGATGCCATGTGGAAGCAGCAGAGAGAGGGCAAACAGTGGATAGAAGGAAGAGAATAAGTAGAAGATGAGGAAAGCAGAAACCAGACAACATAAGTAGAAAAACATCTTGTTTTCTTTATTTATTTATTGTTCTTTTTATTTTTTGCTAAATACTAAACAGAAAACACATAAATGCTCTCTTCTTTTTCTTTTTAGAACCAAAGATTGTTTCCAGACCCCAATTAATCAACTCTTAAATCAGATAAGTATTATTTTGGGGTCTGATAAGAATTACTTTAATATCTGTCCCAAACAATTCTTTTTTTTCTTTCTTTCGGCACCAGTGACACTCCCTTCTGAAAGAAGATTCTATCAGGTAAGTTGATGTTAAAGTAACTGGTGCTTTCCATTTAAAAAATAAATTGAATGTTTCACATATATGTGCACAAAAATTAAAACTTATCTTCAAGTTTCTTTTCTTTGCGTTGTCCGGCTTGCTTGCTTTCCTCCTTGTTCAGGCTCTCAGGAATTTTGTCTGTCTTCTTAGTCTTCAGAGTTTCAGCTGCATAAAGGAAACTTACAGACCTAAATAAATCAACTCAGGTTTCAATCACGCTCAGCCTGCTAACCAAGAATTATCAACTTTCAGGCTTCCCTTTAAATAAGCTACAACTCTCAGGCTCAGTCCTTATGCTCCTGTCTATGTTTATTCTATCCTACTTCTCAGATTGTTGTTCAGCTATACTATTCCTTACACAGTAATCCACTTACAACTTGTTCAGATCTCAGTCAGTGTTTTTAATCCACTCAGGCTATATATTAATTCAGCCTGTACTTATTCCTTACCTAAATTCTGTTATAAATACCCTTTTCCTTTTCTCTGTCAAAAGGAAATATCTTACAATACCAGCTCTCTCCTATCTGTCTTTCATCTAACTCCTCAACTGACTTGGACTTTTTTTTTTTATCCCTATAGTAACATCTTGGATTGCGACCTGGTATCCAATCAATCAGCATTAGTTTCAAGTTTATTAAAAATTTGTTATCCCGCCTTTTCAAAATTACAAAGCGACTGTACAATAAAAAGTAAAAACAAGGTAATACTGACAAGTTAAAATTAAAGGCTAATTAATACCCCATAAAGACGGGTACAAAAACACACAAACTAACTGACACGAAAGGGAAAAGGGTAGAACTACAATAAGGAAAAAACAAGAGGTAAGGGTTACAAAAAAATTTTCTCTTTTTCTGCGCTGCTATAATTGCCACGACTGCACTAATGATCAGATAAATTGTCCTTAAAAGGTCAATCATGCAGTAAAGGCATCTTTAGAAAGCATTGTTTTTAAGCTGGTCTTAAAATGATCTAACTTGTGGATTTCTCATAGGTAAGCCGGTGTAGAATGCCAGAGCGTGGGGGCGATAACAGAGAAAATATTATTGCGCATAGTATTAATAATTTTTAGTGTTATAATTGTTAGCAGATTTTGATTGGATGACCGAAGAGCACATTGAGAAGTAAGGGGTGTTAGAAGTCTATTAATAAATTCAGGCTGCCCTGTTTTGAAGGTTAATAGCAGTATTTTGTAGGTGATACGTTGAGAGATGCAAAAGTTGCAGTTGATGGAATATCTATTTGCAAAGGTCTAGGCTCCATTTTGCCCCATTGACTATAATGGAGGGAAACATTAGAAGGATAATTTGGTCAAATTTTAAAGAAAACACTTCCCAGTTGATAAGATGGTCAAACACATCTTATCCTATGGTCCTGTGCTTTCAAATTTTAAAATTGCACATTCACATGGGTGCTGGGTGATTTTCTCACAAAAGTACAGTTTTAAAATTATCCAATTAACTAAATGGTTCAAAAACCACCTTAACTAAGTGCTCCTTTTATAGCGTTTTTAGAGTACGCACCGGATTAGCGTGCGCTATAGTATGTGCTAGCCAAAAAATTACCACCTGCTTAAAAGGAGGCGGTAGCAGCTAGCATGCGTGGCATTTTAGCGCACGCTAGACACGCGCTATAACCGCTAGGGCACTTTTGTAAAAGGAGCCCTAAGTCCAATAAGGCTTTTCAGATGATCCCAATCATTGGAACCGTTTAAATTGACCTCCTACATCCCAAAAACTTTCAGTGACAAAAGTGTGATTTTTTTTTCTGGAAGTCTATACCCTCAAAAACCAAAGCCTAGTCTTCATTTGTAGCCTACCAGAGGTCAGTTCGCGTACTGAGCATGTGCAAACTATTGCACGTGCTCACAGCTTCCTAGGAACTCCGAAGGATCCCATGACAGACAGCAACCTCACAGGAGGCCAGAAGACCCTCCCCCCAAAAGGAGGTCAGAATTAATTTTAACCCCTGGTTACATACATTCTGCATAAAGATGCTAGCCAAGAAGTGATAGGTGCAGTACTGTACCAAGAGTATCCAGAGGGTATGAGGCCTGTTGCTTTTGCCAGCAAAAAATTATCTGAACCTGAAAAGAATTATCCAGCTCACCAGCTGGAATTCCTGGCATTGAACTGGGCTGTAGTAGACAAATTTCATGACTATATGGTGCCAAATTCACAGTATGCATTGACAATTCACTTACATAAGTGCTGTCTACAGCCAAGCTAGCTACATATGACTTCAGTTTGAAATACCGCCCAGGAAAAGTAAACATTGATACTGATGCACTAACAAGGAGAACATAGAGCAGTAATTCTTCTGACCCATGTGTGCAAGTACAAGAAGAGGGGGTCAGAGCCTTGTGCCAGCCTACTAGTGAGGGCGAAATAGTTACCTTAGCAGAACTAGAAAAGGTTCGAAGAAGAGTGGCCAAGATGATAAAGGGGATGGAACTCCTCTCGTATGAGGAAAGACTAAAACATTTAGGGCTCTTCGGCTTGGAAAAGAGAAGGCTGAGGGGAGATATGATTGGAGTCTACAAAATCCTGAGTGGAGTAGAATGAGTACAAGTGGACCAATTTTTCACTCCATCAGAAACTACAAAGACTAGGGGACACTCGATGAAGTTACAGGGAAATACTTTTAAAACCAATAGGAGGAAATATTTTTTCACTCAAACAATAGTTAAGCTCTGGAATGCACTGCCAGAGGTTGTGGTAAGTGCGGATAGCGTAGCTGGTTTTAAGAAAGGTTTGAGCAATTTCATAGTCTGTTATTGAGAAAGACATGGGGGAAGCCACTGCTTGCCCTGGATCAGTAGCATGGAGAATAGATAACTCTGGGACGCATTACCAGAGGATGTCCATTTCTGGTGGAACAGTTTCTCAGTTACATAAGTATGAAGCAGCTGCTGCTGACAAATAGAATAGGGTTGGAAAGTTTGTGCAAAATATGGCAGCCTGTTAATACATATAATGCTTCTTTATAATTGGATTTCGATTTGTATTGTCTTGAGTGATGTGTTGGAATTTTCTCTCTCTCTCTCTGTTTCTAAATTTTCCTTCTTGTTTTGCTCTTTTTTTCATTGGTTGCATTGCAGCCAGAATTAATTGTAAGGATCCTTGCAGGAGTGTATGCTTCTGACCCCAAGACCAAGCCTAGTCAGAGAAGAGGTACAGCATCCCTCTTCCTACAACTGGGAAACTAAACACTTCGAAACAGTCTCATAAGAACATAAGAAACGCCTTCACCGGATCAGACCGAGGTCCATCTAGTCCGGTTCACCGCACACGCGGCAGCCCATTTAGGTACTCCTTTCTGGAGACCCGACTTTACCGTATCCCTCAATATGATATGCAAGAAGGTGTGCATCCAACCTGCGCTTGAACCCCAGTACCGTAGTCTCCGCCACAACCTCCTCCGGGAGTGCATTCCAAGCACCCACCACTCGCTGTGTGAAGCAGAACTTCCTGACATTTGTCCTGAACCTGCTGCCGCTCAGTTTCAGGCTATGACCTCTTGTCCGTGTCACATCCGAGAATGTTAGCAATGCTGCTTCTTGGTCTATTATATCAAATCCTTTTAATATTTTAAAAGTCTCTATCAAATCCCCTCTCAGTCTTCTCTTCTCGAGGGTAAACAATCCCAGTTTCCTGAGTCGTTCTTTATAGCTCAAATGCTCCATTCCCTTGACAAGTTTCGTGGCTCGCCTCTGCACTTTCTCCAACAGAGTTATATCCCTCTTGAGGTATGAAGACCAGTGTTGGACACAATATTCTAAGTGCGGTCTGACCATTGTTCTATAAAGTGGCATTGTTCTATAAAGTGGCATTATTACATCTTCCGATCTACTCGTGATCCCCTTCTTAATCATGCCCAACATCCTGTTTGCTTTCTTAGCCGAAGGCTTCAGGGTTCTGTCAATCAGTACCCCCAAATCCTTTTCTTGTTCGCATTTTGCTAATGTCACCCCCAACATCTTATACTCGTGTTCTTTGTTTTTCCTTCCTAGATGCATCACCTTGCATTTGTTTATGTTAAAGTTCATCTGCCACTTTGTCGCCCACGTTTCCAGCTGGTTCAAATCTTTCTGGAGGTCCTCGCAGTCCCTTTCAGAGTCTCCCTTGAAGACTTCACTAAAATACTAGACACTATTCTCCACACCTCTTACTGGCTGTGAAAAATGCCTTTGTAGACTCCATCCTTCTCCTCATCAATACTTCTCTATAAAACACGCTTAGTGCCTGCAAACTGGAAGTCAGCAGTCATCAGACCGATCTTGAAAAAGCCCACACTCAACCCTAATGTGCCCAGAAACTTTAGACCTGTCTCCAAAATATCCTTCATCTCAAAGATCCTGGAAAAGAACAGTGCTAAACCAATTATACTCCTTCATCGACAAACAAGAGCCCTATCCCCCCTTCCAATCGGGATTCCGGAAATTTCCTCCTTGACATCGTTGACGTCTTTGATGACTGCCTGAAACTCAAGGATAAAGGTAACGATGCCCTTCTGGTGTTACTGGATCTCAGCGCGGCATTTGGCGCCATTGACCATCCTTTCTTCATTGCACAGCTCTCTGAAATTGGAATCTGAGACACTGTGTTACAATGGTTTGCCTCCTTTTTGAACAATAGATCCCAAAGCATACTGCTCAATGATGCGCTATTGAAACTGAAACTGATCAAATATGGTGATCCGAAGAGGGCTCTACTATTCCCCAATTCCTCCTTTCTTTAGGGTCTGTTGTCCCTTCAAAATAGTCACTTTCCACTATATGTAAATAAATATACAAATGAGTCTCAATTAGTCCTCCAATGGATAAGTCTCAGATAGCCCCAAAGTAGAACCCACAGGCAGAGCTAAACCTAAGTTGTCTTGGCATATTGTCTCTTTAATGTAGCATCCCTTTCTGATTCCTTTATCCTCAGTGACAGGACATACACCCCATGACACACTCGGAGCTCTAAATCCTTTTCTACAGCTCTCTATGTTAACCAGATGTGACAAAGGCAACAAGGATGTTAGGACTGTGCCTTAATCATCACAGTTGCTTACTGGGGGGGTGTACTGTTCTTGGCCATCAAGCATCCTGCTACATTTGTACCACAACAACTCAATTCTAAGCATGTAGGTAACATTCAATCCATAAGTATGAGTAGGATTGCCCAGCTGCACTGTAGCTATGTTACATGATGTGACTGCCTGGGATCCTATGACCAATGGCTTTCTACAGCTGCTCTGCTAACCATGTTGTTCACTGAGGTAGGTGTTCATCATCCATTGGGATACAAAGTATGGCATATAGGCACCTTCTAGTGGCCTGTACATGCACAGATATGAGAGTTGTCCCAATGTGAGGAAAGAGTCTACAAGAGTGAAAAAGAAATAGTCCTTGTCCAGCATGTCCTACCTTGTTCATCCAAGGAATGCAGGAAAGAAGGAGAGCCACAAGAAGAATGCAAGTACAAAGGGAGTTCAAGAAGTTGAGAATACGTAGTCTAGGGAGGTCCCACTATGTATGGTGAACTGTTTAAGTAATTATTTAATTTAGCAATGTCATCAAAAGGAAATACATTTTTTACCAACATCACTATTCAGCAAGATTCCAGTAAATGTGGGCATGTGTGGCACAGTGGTTGGAGCTACAGCCTTAGCACCCTGAGGGTGTGGGTTCCAATCCCTTGCTGCTCCTTGTGACTCTGGGCAAGTCACTTAATCCCCCATTGCACCAAGTACATTAGAAAGAGTGTGAGCCCTTCAGGACAGACAGGGAAAATGTTTGAGTACCTGAATGTAAACAAACCACTTAAGCCATAAGTGGTATATGAATACTAAAACAAATAAATTCTTTAAATTTTGAAACAACAGAGTCTGGTGCGGAAGTACCTTTATTTCAAAACCATTCTCAATTCTAGAAGCCCTAAAATAACTCTTGTGCTTGACTGACAGAACCCCAGGGAGCCTCATAGGTTACCCGTGGCCTAATAGCTCACAGCTATACATGTCTGATCAGTCCAAGTATGATAGACATATGTCATTCTTCTTAAGATTTTGTATCTCTTCTTTGCCCTCCTCTAGTCTTTGAGTAATGAAATAATCAAGAGTTCCACCTCCCCCCCACACACACAGATGGCTCTTTCAAAGGTTTAATCATTAAGACCTTGCCGAACTACCCATTGACTTTCAACTTACTTTTAGATAGTATTCAAAGGTGCATATTTCTATTACTAACTTACTGTATGCGCTACAGATGCATCATTTATAATTCTTGCTATATACAAAACTAAGCAAATCAGCTCTTATTGCATTCACCTTAGGCAAGTCACTGTGCCTGAGGCTTAATTAAAGTCTCAATGTTTCTTTCCCCCTCAAATCCTTGTTAGTCAACATCAAAACCAGAAATTTGTCTTAATGTTTCTGAAGGTTAGCTGTATCTGTTTCTGAAGAGGAGTAATATATTCTTTATATTAAATTCAAATTATAATTAACATTTGTTTCAGTATCTACTGTATATAAAAAGAAGACCAGGAAGAGCAGCCTAGAGGAACTCAAAGTCAGTTGAATTTTACAAGACTTTAAAAAAAAAAATTGTCTTGAATTTCTTCAGCCGTAAATTAATTTAATAACATAACCTTGTTAGCAATGGAGCAAGCATTAAATAATGCAAGATGAACTTGATAAGCTGGCAGCAGAAAAGCAATTTGAGAAGGTGAACAGCTGATTGCCTTAGGCACAGGAAAAGGTTAAAGACTGAAACCAGACCATCTCTGATGAGAAATGATAGTAATCCAATGCCGTATTATGCTATTAATGAAACACTATAGCCACAA
Organism: Geotrypetes seraphini; assembly: GCF_902459505.1. Taxonomy (NCBI): domain Eukaryota; kingdom Metazoa; phylum Chordata; class Amphibia; order Gymnophiona; family Dermophiidae; genus Geotrypetes; species Geotrypetes seraphini. The sequence goes on along the minus strand of NC_047101.1, from coordinate 30,820,128 downwards.
GTTTCCTCGCAGGACAAGCACCCCTGCTTAGGACTCTAAAGCTATGACATTTGCAAGTTTAGTCTAGCCTTGAGGAAGGAAATATTACTTTCAACTAGGAAAATTTACCCGGATCCGAGGATCTGAAAATGAATTAAGGTAAAATGAGAATTTACTGATTTCTTCCAAGGTAGAACATAGGTGTTGGCTGAAAGTGCATACAGGACTGGTTTTTTTAAGAGCTTGTTTCTCCAAATCAGGAACAGAAATCAGTAGCTGGAATCATTCACCATCTTTCCATTATTCAAAACTGGAAAACATCTGCTTGTTCATGGCTATTTGGTCATTTTCAGTTACATTTAACTGGTTATCTCCATTGAAAATGACCAGCTAGTGCCAAATTCAAAAGCAGCTACCGTATTTTTCGCTCCATAAGACACACTTTTTCCACCCCCAAAAAGGGAGTGGAAAAGGGGGTGCGTCTTATGAATCAAATAAACCTCTGCGCCCCCCACCCCATGGCATTCTGCTGCTGCTCTCCACCCTCTTACTTGCTCGCCGCTACAGGAAAGGAAGAGAAGGGCTGGCAGTGTACAATCGGGCCCACAAGTCTTGCCCCAATGTCAATTCCCATTGGAAAGAAGGTCCAGGCCAGCCAATCGCTGGCCCAGACCTTATCTCCGACATCAGAATTAACATCGGAGGAAGGCTTGTGGGTCCAATTGCAAGCTGCCAGCTCTTCATGGAGTTGCACACAGGAGTGAGCAACAGGAGTCGGCAGCCGCTTTGTGCTGTCGGCAGCAGGAGTCAGCAGCTGCCGTGTTGGCAGCAGCGTCAGATGTGTTCTGTGGTCCAGAAGTATGTTGCAACCACGGCTCCTGATCAGCGCAGCAAGCCGGGCTCTCTGCAACCGATACTACTCCCAGCGTGTTCCTTTCAACTAAGGAACCCTTCAGGTTTCCACCTAGGCCCTAGCTTAGGGTGAATATTGTCAGATAAATGACCACAGTGAAATAGGCAAGGAAAAACGCACACACCCAGGAATGTCCAAAAATAAAGGTGTACTTTTATTTTTGACCCCTGGTCAAACTGCCCTGGCATTATTAGCAGATTGCCGTACTTTTCAATACATTTTGTATAAGAACCAAAACATAGAGCTCTGTGCCAACCTGGCCACACTGGCTTCACAGGCTGGCTCTAATTCAAAACACAAAATCATACAAGACATTGGCTGGGCTTTAATCTTTCTACCTCAGTCCTTTTCACCAGCCCTATGAGATTCGGATAGTCCCAGCATTACTCCCTCACTAGGAAGGAGCAGGAGAGAGGAGCAAACAAAATACTTGTAGTATGAAAAATAAAGTTGTACAAAACCAAAAAGGAAAACTGCTAACCTTGAAGCTCTCCCACAGAATGCCTGCAGATAGGGAACTCATTCAATCGGAGCTCCTCTGTGTCTTACGTTCCAGTAGTATCTTATCTCCAGCTAATTAGCCTCCAGTTGAGCTGAGAGGGAAGAACACAAAGCTGTGTAGTTTGGAATGTTACCCAGTCCAAGGCAACAGTTCAGGTACTTGAGTGCTTCAGAGCCTAGTTCTGGGAAACTCAAACAATTCAGCATACAAAATAAATTTTGTCCCAAAACTTTCAGGCAAAAAGGTAAGCAACAAAAATAGCAAAAACATTTCCAACCTTTCTCAGCTTGTGTCCATTGTATCCAGTCTCCCTCCAGGAATAACCGGCACACTAATGTCCATGGGTTCCCAGCCTTCTAGCTGCCTCTCAGCTGTTGTCTCAGGCCCATCTTAAATGTCCACCATTTCCCAGTCTTTGCCCAGCTCATCAGAATTCAGCTGGGGAGGAAAACCTTGTTGCCTCTGAAGCTCTCCTTGCAGCCCCCTTTGCTCCTCCTCCTCTATAGTTCTGAGTTGCCTCGTTTTAACTGGCTCCAAGCCACTCCTCCCTGATCTGAAGAGGGGGAAGGGAGAAAGCTCCCTCTGCAGCTGTGACTACTCTTGTGTCAGCTTCCTGCTGATTCTCTGCCTTTCTGGGAAATGTAGTCTTTTAGCTTCTTAAGTTTTAGGTGAGTTAAAAGCAGGTTTGGCAGAGTGTACTACAGCTGGCCTGAACTCTACCTGGCAGTCTCTGTCTAGCTCATCATTACTAGAGCAAGGGAGGTCAGCGCTACTATACTCAGCAGAGCTAATCTGGTCAGCTCTCCTGCACAGGGGTTTGCTATTCCTTCTGCTCAATCCTGTGCCAAAGCTAGTAGAAGAGCTAGGTTTGTCACAAGTTGCCTTGTTTTGAGTGTGTTGCAGTCCAGGAGTCCAGGAGCCTCGTTTTGGTCAGAGGCGCCGGCTTTTGATCTTCTGTGGAGGGATCTTCGGGCTCCTGAGAGGTGGGCAGTGCTGCAGTTCCTGGGGTAGGGCCTTGAGGATTGTTCCTGTGGCAAGTTCAGGGGGGGTGTTTGTTCAAGGGGGGGAGGTGTAGCTTGGTGCGGGTGTGCTAGTGGCACTGGTGTATGGCCTGGGAGGTGAGCCTCTGGTTATTTGGGGTTGTGGGGTGTTGGGGTTTACCAGGGTTTGGTGAAGGGGTTTTTTGTGCTCCTTATGGCGCATGCTAAAAAGTCTGGTTCCAGGGGAGGGAGAGGTGGTGGAACTTGGAGGGGTTGTTCTGCAGCAGTGGCAGTGTCTGTTGGTGGACCAGGGAGGAAGAATCCGCATGGCAGGGAGGAAGGAAGGTTTCATGGAGTTGCGGCAGCAGTGGGCGAGTGGCGGACCAGGGAGGAGAAATCGGTGTGGCAGGGAGTAAGGCATGCAGGCTTCGGTGTGGGAGGGAGATGGGCTGTCAGGCTTCGGTGCAGGAGGGAGGAAGGACAAAGGCTGGAAGGCAGTGAGGGGGAGGGGCGAGAACTCGGGAAGGAAGGAGGGAGGGAATAGAGACAATTGTTGGGCCTGAGGAAGGAAGGAAGGAAGGAAAGAAAGAAAAAGAAAGAACTATCTAGTGCAACCAAAAATCACCAGATAGCAAAGGTTGAATTTCAATTTAGTGATCAAAATCTGTCTGCTGCAGTATATTTGTCTTTTTTTCTAGGGGGCTGGGTTCAGAGGCACAATTTGGTTCAGAATATTTTTTTCTTGGTTTTTCCTCCTCTAAATCTAGGGTGCGTCTTATGGTCAGGTGCGTCTTATGGAGCGAAAAATACGGTAACTCTTGGGCATTTGAGGGGGTGGAGTGAATTTTGTTTGAAACTCTGCAAAGACAAAAGTTAGATCTCTTTTCCATCAATGTCATTTCTCTGTTTTGGTTTGACAGTGTCCCACACCGCAGGCTGCTAAGCAAGATGGAATCGAAGGGGTTAGGAGAGACACTAACTGCATGGGTCAATGATTGGCTGAGTGGCAGACTTCAGAGGGTGGTGGTTAATGGTACCCTCTCTAAAACATCGGAGGTGACCAGTGGAGTGCCGCAGGGCTCGGTCCAGGGTCCACTCCTTTTCAACATATTCATAGGGGATCTGACTCAAGGGCTTCAAGGTAAAATAACACTATTCGCCGATGACGCCAATTTTTGTAATATAGTAAGTGAATGCAGTTTACAGAATTATATGGCGCAGGACCTGCTTACATTGGAAAGTTGGTCCTCAACCTGGCAGCTAGGCTTCAATGTTAAGAAATGTAAGGTCATGCACCTCGGAAGCGGAAATCCATGCAGGACGTACTTCTTGAACGGAGAAACTTTAACTAGGACTTCAGCAGAACGAGATTTAGGAGTAATCATCAGTGCAGACATGAAAACTGCCAATCAAGTGGAGAAGGCTTCATCTAAGGCAAGGCAGATATTGGGTTATATCAATAGAAGTTTCGTCAGCTGAAAGCCTGAAGTCATAATGCCGTTGTACAGGGCCATGGTGAGACCTCATCTGGAGTACTGTGTGCAATTCTGGAGGCCACATTATAGTAAAGATGTGCACAGAATTGAATCAGTTCAGCGGACGGCCACCAGGATGATCTCGGGGCTCAAGGGTCTCTCGTATGAAGAGAGACTGAACAAATTGCAGCTCTACACTCTCGAGGAACGTAGGGAGAGGGGAGACATGATTGAAACATTTAAGTACCTCACGGGACGTGTCGAAGTGGAAGATGATATTTTCTTTCTCAAGGGACCCTCGGCCACAAGAGGGCACCCGCTCAAACTCAGGGGTAGAAAATTTCATGGCGACACCAGAAAGTATTTCTTCACAGAGAGAGTGGTTGATCATTGGAACAAGCTTCCAGTGCAGGTGATCGAGGCAGACAGCGTGCCAGACTTTAAGAATAAATGGGATACCCATGTGGGATCCTTAAGAGGGTCAAGATAAGGAAATTGGGTCATTAGGGCATAGACAGGGGGGGGTAAGCAGAGTGGGCAGACTTGATGGGCTTTAGCCCTTTTCTGCCGTCTTCTATGTTTCTATGTTAATCTATTATATTATCTCGGCTAGATTATTGTAATGCTATTTATCTTGGTGTTACAAAGACCTGTCTCCGAAGATTACAGTTGATTCAGAGTACCGCTGCAAAACTGATTTTTGGAAAAAACAAATTTGACCATTTGACTCCATTGCTGTTGAGCCTTCATTGGCTCCCAGTTTATCTCAGGATTCAATTTAAATGTGCATGCATTACTTTCAAAATTTTACATGGTATTTTCACTCCTCTTGTCCCTCTGCTATGGAACATTTATAGATTTTCCTATGTTAGAGGTGCTCAACAATTCAAACTTTCTCTTCAATCTAGAAAAGGAATAAAAAGAATCAAGAACTTCAGCCTTTCTTTGGTTTTTAAATGTTCTCAATTATGGAATGAACTCCTTTAGCTTTGATAAGCCCTAGCCCTTTCCTATTCTTCCATAAATCTTTAAAAACTTTTTTATTTGCTAAACATTTTGGAAATTAATCCTCTTAATTCTTGTTGTTCTCTTTTAGTGTATCTTTTTTTAATTATTGTTAACCGAGTCGAGCTTCCTCTGGTTGATGACCCGGTATATAAACCAAGTTTTAGTTTAGTTTAATAGCACCAGTTTAAGTATACACTTTTTCTTGAATAAAGCCACAGAATAAAAACTTGAATAAAAACAACAGAACCAGACAAAATTGGTTTTCCTTTAAACCTCAATACAGATCGTACCCATACCCAAAGTCCCCCATCTCCGTTCCCCAAGCTAATAAGCTAAAGAGTGACCAAGATGATAAAGGGGATGGAACTCCTCTCATATGAGGAAAGACTAAAAAGGTTAGGGCTCTTCAGCTTGGAAAAGAGACAGCTAAGGGGAGATATGATTGAAATGTACAAAATCCTGAGTAGAGTAGAACGGATACAAGTGGATCGATTTTTCACTCTGTCAAAAATTACAAAGACTAGGTGACACTCGATGAAGTTACAGGGAAATACTTTTAAAATGAGCTACTGGGATTGATGGACCATTGGTCTGACCTATTAAAGCTATTCTTATGTTCTTACTGCCAGACTATCACTACGGGGTTGCTCACACCATTTCAAACTTGGTGCCAGATAAAGCAGGAGTGGCTAGAGATCACTCTTGTTCAATCTCATTAGACATCAGGGTTACTGCAAGGTAGACTTTGGGGTCCTTCTGGAGGGTGGGGAGACATATGAGAGGGGGGGGGGACTCATGACTTAGGGAGGTCTTTTGGTAGTGGAAGAACTTCCAGATTGGGGATCTATACTTAGGAGGCCCGTCAGGTTGGGGGAACCTTATTGGAGGAGCTCGAATTAAAACGAGGAATCTCAGGAGGGGAGTCAATAACTAACCTGTAGTACTGAGATACTGATTGTGGTGACGCCTGTGGTAAATCAAGATGCGATAAAAACCCAATTTTTACTGCAGCCAGATAAATTCCCCCCTCCTTAAATGCCAAGTATGTTATTAGAAAGCAGTTTTAGGCTTTGATGCAAATTAAATTAAGCTGACAAAAGGAATTGTTCACCGTATATGTCATAATACAGTTAATAAGCTTCACAGAATGGCAAAGTTTCTAGTGCATTAGATTTTTTTCTAGTAACTTTTAACAGGCTTCAGATATTGTTATCATTCTACAAGGTGAACAACCTTTCTTTCAAAATATAAGATAAGAATTAGGGTTTTAAAAAAATAATTTCAAGCACTTACAAATTAATTCCTATGTCAAGAATTTGGTTCTTCTATTTTCCTTCCCTTTATGGATGTGTCAACCATCATTCAGACAAAAACTCTTCATGTCTTTAAACTCTATTCTTTTGCTTGTCCATCAATCAGTCATTTTTAAATAGTTGTCAAATGTTCTCCACATTTGTGAAAATGAACGTTTCATATCTTTTTAATATCTCTCACTCCAAATTTTTAAACTTGTTATTTAATTTTTTTACTCTAGAGCAGTGGTTCTTAACCTTGTTGGAGGTACTGAACCCCACCAGTTTCATATGCGTGTTCACCGAACCCTTCTTTATTCCCTTAGTTTTGCCGGAGCTAGACTAGAATTACTCAACTTGGCATTGCAAATCGTGCAATTAGGACGCTGACTCCCATCACATTCCGTCATACATGTGAATCCATATTATACATATTTGTCCGACCACTTTCGTATTTTGCTCGACATAGTTAGTAAGGGATTAAAATATTAAGATAGGTATCACACGACGTACCATCACAACAGTTACAATTCGACTACTGTGCGCATCAAATCCCCTGCAGCACAGATAGGCCAAGTGATGTTGCGTGATCACCTGCAGCCAATTATGGAAAAGCGGGGCGTATCATCACAAATCATAAGCGCTTCGGTCACGTTCAATCATCTATCAGTTAAATCACAAATTTTGATCAGGAATTGATTGATGTATATAAGGTGTTAGTTACAGATTGATAGATCAAGAAACCGAGTACACGATCAGTCTTGATCAAAATCACTGAATAACTGATAGATGATTGAACGTGACCGAAGCGCTATATGAGTCGGAGGTGTGTTTTGACCTCCGCCGAACCCACGAGACTGACTCACCGAACCCCTGGGGTTCGGTGGAACCCAGGTTAAGAACCACTGCTCTAGACTGTGCAAGGGGAAAAGCCTCAGATATTGTGGCGGTTCTTGAAAGGGAAATTGCTTCATGGGCTCAAAAACCCCTGTTCATTGCCTCAAACCCACTGAATGACTCTGTGAAACGGCTGACATTGCTTTGGTTCAGTGAGAATCTTAACTTGTGTTGCAAAACACATGAAAGCAAAACTTTAGCGGGGGGAAAAAACCACTTATCTTGCTGTTCAGTGTGTCATCGGACTTGCGCTGCTGTGGTCTTTAGGTTTCGATACTCCTTGCCGATGAGGCACACCACCGTTTCGCTTTGGGGCTGCGTCAGAGCAGGAGAACCCTTGTTATAACCTGAAAAAGACAAAAGTGATTGAACTTTATGCAGCTTGCTATTAACTTATGCCAGTCTATTAGATTTTAAAATGCGTACTGCTTCGGCACTTCAACTCCATGCTCATACCACGGCTATAATGACCGCGGAGCAGAGACGCCCAATTTAAGTAGGCCTCTTGAACCTATCTGATGTCCCTGGTGGTCTGTGGCCACTTACTCCTGCTTCTAGCAGCTGCCTTGAAAAAAATGGCTGCCATGACTTCCCACAACTCACGGTACTACACAAAGTACCATGAGAGGTTACAGCCGTCATTTTTTCAGGAAAGCTGCAAGAGGTAGGACCAGGTGGCCTTTGCTCTTACCCCCAATGATCCCATGGACATCAGGCCCAGGAAGTGTACCTATACAGAGGGGATGGAACATTCCATGGGGTATATGAGGGAAGAAGGAGGTTTTGTCTGTACCAGGAGGAAGATTGGGGGGGGAGGGGGCGTTAATTGAAAAAAAGTTATGCAGGTCCCTGCCAATATTCAGCTGGATCCTGCATAACTGTCTTATGGGGGCACTGGCTGAATATTGGCCAGGACTAGTGGCTTAGTAAGGGGGTTGGGGGGGGGGGGGTTCATCCAGGGCACCATCTTAGTGAGGGCACAGGCACTCGTCCTCCTCTCTGCCGCCCCTACTCCTTCCCTGCCCCCCACTGCCACCACTTCCCTTCCCCATACCTCTATAAAATTCCTGGCATGAGCAGTAACCCCCAACCTGCTGTCGTGCCAGCAGGAAGAGCCGACGCTGGCACGACAGCAGCTTGGGGGTTGCTGCTTGCGCCAGGAATGTTATAGAGAGACGGGGAAGGGAAGTGGTGCGCATGCAGCAGGAGGGGACGGGGAAGAAGCATGTGGAGATGGAGGGGGGTGGAGAAGAGGGTGGGGGAAGGGCACCATCATCCCAGGTTCCTCTCACCCTCACTACACCACTGGGGAGGGCAACATTGGGAAAATTAACCCCAGATATTCTGAGCTGAGCCCACACATGGCCAATCCAGCAGGTGACAGCATTTTTAAAAACGCAGTCTGTCGCCGGTTGAATATTGGCTGGATATTATTCTATAAATTACAACAATTAAAATGGGCCCCACCCATGCACCTCTGCCTGTGAATGTCCCCTTGCACTTATGCATCTTGTACTCCCACAACATATCACAAACGAAAGAGATCTACTTTCTTTTAAAAAAAATTTGAAAGATGTTTTTAATACTCATTATTAAAAATTTTTTTAGTTTTCTAATCTTTTACTTATCCCCGTTCCCTTATGTTTTTTTTCCCGTATTTGTTTTTCTATATATAACAGATGTAATCTTTCCCCCTTTTTTCCTCCCAATTCAAGTTTGTCTTGTCTTAAAATAGTCGTTACTGAGTTTTAATTTGTATCTTTATATTTTATTCTTTTACTTATGTACATCGCTTTGTAAACAGATTCAGCGATAAATCAAATATTAATAAACCTTGAACCTTCATTAAGAGTTATGTTTATTAGCATTTGATACACCATCCTATCTTGGAGACGTTCTGGATCGTGCACAATTTTTTTCTATCAGGTATAAGTATTTTCTCATCTGTCCCAGTGGGCTCAAAATCTAATTACAGTTCCTGGGGTAATAGACGGTTAAGTGACTTGACCAGGGGCATAAGGAGCGGTACTGGAATTGAACTTGCAACCGCAGGGTGCTGAGGCATTAGCTGTCGCCACTAGTATTCTATAATCCTAGAGCACATTTAGATGCTAAGATTCTAGAATTAGGGACTTAGACTCGCTCACAAGTCTGATTAAATAATTGCAGTAGAGGGAATCCAGATCAGATGCAATACAGTAAACTAGAGTAGAAAAATTGTCAGCATTAGGGAGGTATTATTCAGAGGTTTAAGGTCATAATCACATTTTTGACATATTAACAACATCATTTGCATAACACATCAAATCATTACATATAACCTTTAAATATAGGAAAGAATTGACAAAAGCATCTTCTAAATATGTACACAACCTCCTTCTGAAAAATGTTTTTCTTAGTGCTTGCTGCTATTTAAACATATCCAAATGTCAGAGCTTACATGTTTTGTGGCCAATTTGATTCTATTTTTTGCAGGCTTTGACAATTACAACTCTGGCAATTTTGTTCTCTATTTCTTAAATTTTTTTTTTTTTTTCAGAAAGTTTATAATTGCATAGGTCAAACTCTCTTTAGGCTTTGCTCTTTTTGAACAATTGGGAAAAAGTTATTCTATTTCTTTATTTTATATACCGCCCTTTACACAAGGTTTAAGAGTGGTTTACAATCAATCTTCCACGTATAACAATTTCACAAAGAATCAGTGCTGCAAGGAAAAAAAAACTAATAAGAGTATTTAATGATCAGTGGTATTAAACACTGAGGAAAAAAGCCTAGTAGTAGTAGCAGCAGCATATGATGATAATGAATGGAGTAAATTAGTTGGGTTGAATACTGTTTACTAGATTATTACAGTGTTTGGTAGTATATATAATTTTAAGAAACCTTCAAGATTCTGAAGGGTATAGAAAAGGTAGACAGGGACAGATTTTTCAGATTATGGGGAACCACAAGTACAAGGGGGCACTCGGAGAAATTAAAAGGGGACAGGTTTAAAACAAATGCCAGAAAGTTCTTTTTCACCCAGAGGGTGGTGGATACATGGAATGCGCTTCCGGAGGCTGTGATAGGCCAGAGCACGTTACAAGGCTTCAAAGAAGGTTTGGATAGGTTCCTAGAGGATAAAGGGATTGAGGGGTACAGATAGGAGTAGAGGTAGGTTATAGGGATAGTCTGGGACCACTGCTCAGGCAATGGGCCTGATGGGCCACCGTGGGAGCGGACCGCTGGGCGAGATGGACCTCTGGTCTGCCTCAGCGGAGGCAACTTCTTATGTTCTTATGTAAAGTGTTCCACAAGAAAGGGCCTGCATATGAAAATGCCCTTTTTCTGGTAGTTGTCAGGTGGGATATTCTATTGAGGGGATCGTAACATTCTACCCTGACTTACCTCCTCCTTTACAAAGCCACACTAGTGTTTTTAGTGCCAGCCTGGCAGTAACAACTCGGATGCTCATAGGAATTCTATGAGCGTCGGAGCTGTTACTGCGTCCACCGGCGCTAAAAACACTAGTGTGGCTCTGTAAAGGAAGGGGTTAATTTCTTCAACTTCTCCCTAAGATAGCCTGGTTGTAAGAGCCAAAATGCTTTGAAAACCAGACATAGTAATTTGAATGATATCTTTTCCTGCACTAGAAGCCGATGCAGATCTTTCAAGATGGGAGGAACGTGATCTGTTTTCTTCTTAAATACGCAACTTAAGACAAGTCCAAAAATACTTCAACAATTCAAACTCGTAGTGCAAGCACTATTCCTAGGACTCCTGGACTACTGTAACATACTTTACCTGTCATGCCCCGCCAACATGCTAAAACAATTACAAACAGTCCAAAATACAGCCCTAAGACTAATATACTCGCTGAAAAAATACGACCACAAGACCTCAGCTTTCCAAGCCTCACACTGGCTCCCAGTACAAGCACATATACAACACAAATTCTACTGCACCCTATTCAAAGCCCTAAATGGAAATGAACCAAGCTATCTGAACAACTGCCTAATCTGGAAAAACACATCCAGACCAAGAAGAACTCAAGCACACTTTACCCAACCCCCAATCAAAAGCATGCAAAGCAAAAAATATATATGACGATCTACTAGCCACCAGAGCAGCAAAAATAGACCACCACGCCCAACTACAAAACTTTCAGGCAAGAACTGAAAACCATACTATTCAAGAAATTTGTCAAATGATCTAACCAAACCATATCGACCCTTCCCAGATCCCGACGCATACTATAGCTATCAACCTTGTAATCTCCCTGGGAATGCCCAGGCTAATTTCTTGTTGTAAATCGCCTAGAACTGAAAGGTATTGGCGGGATAGAAGGCATCAATGTAATGTAATGTAATTAACCTTGGACTAACTGTAGCCTTCTAAGATCGACCTGCTAGTAAGGGGCCTGATATTTATAAGGCCTGTCCGGGGCAAAACACATTTATCTGCACTTGATCAGGTAGTGCCCCTGAAGATGTCTGGATAGCGCCCATACTAAACTAAACTAAACTAAACTAAATCTTGGGTTTATATACCGCGCCATCTCCACATTTGTGGAGCTCGGCACGGTTTACAGGAATTATAATGAGAAAGGAACTCCAAGGAAGGGTTGGGTGAAGATCGGAGAAGGAAGAGTGTTAGCGGGCTAGGATGTCGGAAGAGGAGGGAGAGTTAGGTTTTTGAGAAAAGCCAGGTTTTCAGATGTTTGCGGAAGGGTTGGAGAGCACTCAGGTTCCGAAGAGGGGAGGCAAGGCTGTTCCAGAGCTCGATGAATCTGAAGAGGAGGGAAGTCCCCAGTTTTCCAGGGTGGGAAATGTCTTTTAGTGAGGGGAAGGATAATTTCGATTTTCGGGTAGGTCTGGTGGTATTAAGATTTGAGGAATTCCAAAAAAGTGGAATTAATGGAGGAAGGATGCCGTGGAGGATCTTGAAAGTTAGGCAGATGCATTTGAAGTGAACTCTGGAAATTATTGGGAGCCAATGAAGCTTGGAAAGGAGCGGTGAGATGTGATCGAATTTACTTTTTGCAAAGATGAACTTGGCCTAGGCATTTTGAATCCGTTTATTTTGGTGGCATATATTTTGGTGGCATTCTAGGGACCAAGTCAGCACTTTCCCAGTTAAGTGCCAATATTCAACATAAACAGGATTAGATAAGTCAGACCTATCTTTATGTGGTTCACCATAGCCAGTTAAGTGCTGAATACCACACATAGGGCTCATTTTACAAAGCCTTGGTAGATTTCTACCACAGGCCAGCAAGGTGAATGCTCCAAAGCCTGTAGGAATTCTACGAACGTTAAAGCATTTACCTTGCAAGCCACAGCTTTGTAAAAGCCAGCGTTTACTAGCTAAATTTTTGCCTCTCTTATATGAACAATGTGCTATGATGGAACTCCTTTGGATCTGCAAAGAACGCTGCGTCCGTGACCGTCCCTCGCTGTGCTGGGACTCAACTACTCTTAACTGCAAAAGACCAAGTGCGCAGCCTAGGAATACTTGACTGCAGCCTGTCACTCTCCGACCATATCTCTCAGGTGGTATCTTCCTCAATAAGGAACTACTTTTCAGAGTCTGACTTTGCCCAACTATTCTATGCCCTAGTACTCTTCTGCATGGATTACTGCAATGCGCTATTCAATGGTCTCCAGTGTGTTCAAAACGCGGCGATCGGGCTTCTAAAAAATTTCCGTGCCTGTGACCCTGTCTCCCAAGCTCTAGCGTCGGCTCACTGGCTGCCTGTAGCTAAACATTGTATCTTCAAGGGCCTGATGCTAGCATTCAAATCCTAGCACAACATGGCACCAGGCTATGTGATGGCTAAACTTCCTCTGTATGTGCCAAACCGGTCCCTCTGCTCCCAGGATGAAATACGCCTCAAAACGCTCCCTGCTCGTGCCCTTCAACTACAAACTGCCAAACAACGGTCCTACTCCCACTTCATACCGAGCCACTGGAATCAACTGCCATCACAGATCAGATCTCTTGAAGGTCTCCTCAATTTCAGAAAAGTAATAAAAACATACCTCTTCATCTGACCCCCTGCCCTTGATCCATAGACTGCAAATAATTGTATACTGGTAACTGAACCAGTCTGTGTCACGTAAAGATAACTACACCTAATATGTGCCAACTAGGATGAAAACTTGCATTGTAATCTTGTACTGATATTATGTATGTTTAACCTGTAACCCGTTTTGCGCTCTTTGGGGACAATGGGATAGAAAATGCCCTTGCTGTTTGCTCTGTTTACTCTTGCCCGTCACAGTTTTGGGGGAAGCTTTTCAAAACCCGGAGAAAGTGCCGGGTTTTGAAAAGCTGTCCGGACCTCCGGATATGTCCTCAAAAGGAGTTCATGTCTGGGGAAATCCAGGTGTTTGGTAACCCTATGCATATGTATATTTGAGAGTTTCTTGCACTGTTCCTGCCTGATCTGTGCTCTTGTAAATTTGTTTATCTGTTTTTGGATAAATTCTGTTTTTATTGCTTTCAGTCAAATACTACATTCATACAAATGAAAAACATAATCTGCTCCCAGAGGTATTATCTAATAGACTTAAAATGTCATTTCTTAAACTGTTTAGTATTTGTGAACTATTCATCCTGCACCAAAAATTAAGTTGAAATCATTGATTCCTGCCATTCTGAATCATTTCTTGACACTTATTATTTGGTGCGTTTAAGGGGAGCAGTTTTATAAGACAGAACACATTGAAACCTATCATTTCCATCCTGAAGTACTTCATGTGATAAATGAGCTTGTCATTCTCAGACACAAGTAAAAAGGCGGGAGCAAATTACAGGGCATCCTGAGCATTCATGAATCTAACACATCTCTTTGGAGATGCAAAATCCTTCATAATGGGATAGATTCAGTCAAAGGTCTAAAGTTAAACACAGGACACTAAGGCCCAGATTCTCTAAACCAGTGGCAGATTTTTTTTTTTTCAAGTTTTTTATTAGGATTTTATATACCCCACTTGGAGTATTATGTTCAGTTTTGGAGGCAATTTAGAGGAAAACAATGAAAATAGCAGGGAGTCTGCGCTAAAAGAAGTATGAGAAGAGACTATAAGACCATGATCCAATCTCTGCGGCGTACCCCAAGGATCACCACTATCTCCCACACTCTTCAACTTATACATAGCTTCCCTCAGCTCCTGCCTAGATGAACTAGACCTAACCTCATACAGCTATGCAGATGACAACACCATTCTCCTTCCTTTTGACCAACCAGCGCCCTCCTTGGCAGACACAATACACCAAACACTTGAAACAGTAGCAACATGGATGAAAGAACACAAACTAAAACTAAATCCTGACAAAACAAACTTCATCCTCCTCGAAAATAGCAAAACTCCAACCATAACAAACCTAGTAATAAACTCAATCTCCTACCCCATTCAACCCATTTTAAAACTCCTGGGAGTGCTGATAGACAGAGGATGTACCATGCAGCCACAAATCAACAAAACAATAAAAAAAAATCATTTGCAGTCATGAGAAACCTAAGGCAAGTTCAAAACTTCTTCGACAGAAAACAGTTCCAACTCATGGTACAATCCCTAGTCCTAGGTCTAATAGACTACTGCAACATACTATATCTCCCTTGCCCAGCAACTATGATAAAACAACTACAAACAGTACAAAACACAGCCCTGAGACTTATCTACTTGCTGAAGAAATACGACCACATCACAGAGGCATACCAGGGCTCACACTGGCTCCCAATACAAGCAAGACTACTCTTCAAATTCTACTGTCTACTATTTAAAGCCATAAACGGAGACAGTCCAACTTATTGGAACAACCGACTAATACAATCCACCTCAACCAAACACAGGAGAACCCACACACCATTCACACACCCTCCAACCAAAAACGTCAAATGAAAAAAACTGTACGACAACCTCCTAGCCACTCGGGCAGCAAAAATAGACCACCAACTCTCCAACTTACTGATCTCGACCACAGACTATAAAACCTTCAAAAAAGAAACAAAAACCCTACTATTCAAAAAATACATAAAACCAAACTAACACAGCTAGATCTATCTCAAGCATCACCTGCAAGAATCTCCATAGCAACCGGGAAAATGTCCAGACTACTACTTATGTACTTCTAAATGTACTTCTAAATGTCCTGACAAATTCATATGTAATCCGTCTTGAACCGCAAGGTAATGACGGAATAGAAATCACTAATGACAAATGGCCCTGTGCGATAATGGACGCACTTCCCTAAAAGCAGCAAAAAGATGTCATCCTAATGGCACTAACAGAATACAGTGGACATCTTCTCCTGTTAAGAAATGCAACCAGGCTCCAAAGGACACAAATCAGGGCAAACTCCCAATACAGCAGTATAAATGCATGCAAAGATTTAAACATGAGCAAATGCTATAAAATGTGAAAGGATACTACAATGAAATGAGAGGCAGCAATTTTAAACAAGTGCTCTTCAGATCTGATCTTGCATATTACTATTAATGAGGTGTCCTTAACTACTCAAAAAGATATTCAAGTGTCACAGAAACAACTTCAGACTCATTTGGAACCTTCTAAATTACATGAATTTTTATCTTCTTCCTAACAGTCTTTAGATCATTTTTGTTCGACATTAAACTTTCCAAATCAAGGAAGTTTCAAAGAGATAAGAACAATTATATAAAAGGTTCCATTTATTCTTGGATGGATAAAGATAAACTTAGTCCAAGAAAAAATCCTTTGAATTTTTCTCTAATGACCATAAGTGCTGAATATTGGTGGTAGAAATTCTTCTTTTTCGGACCCTACAAAACAAATGCCATTCCGTAAAATGGTAAAGACCCTCCTCTTCAACTAAAGGTCTCCCTCAGTCTATACCCCCCCCTTAAACCCCACCTCTCTCTTCTCTCCCCTGTTTAACTTCTCCCTAAATTTCAGTATAGTCCTCTCTTAGTCTGTACTCTGATAAATTGTCTGTACTCTGAAAAATACTGCACAGTCTTGTATGTCCAAGCATCTAAACCTATTGTACATCTTATTTGTCTAATTACTTCCATTGTGTATGTTTACTTGTAGACCGTTCTGAGCTACTGGGAGGACGGGATATAAATCTAAATAAATAAATAAATAAAATAAATAAGTACTGTGCTAGACAAATTAAATAGCCTCCCTGACCTTTTGATAGTATCTGGTCTGATGCTCATCTCTGCTAAAGACTAGGATGCAGTATGAGCCTCTAGAGCTGGCCCGGAAGTCCCTCCCCGACGTTAGAATTGACGTTGTTTGGCGAGAATTGGTCGGCCCCGCCCTGGGGAAGATAAACAGGGAGAGTTAAAACCTCGGCGCGGCCTGTTCCCCGATTGCGGCGGTGGCAGCCTGTTCCCCGATGGTAGTGGCTTGGGGGAGGGGAGGGAGAAGTAAGACCTCGGGCGCTGGCCTGTTCCCTGATTGCGGTGGCTTGGGGGAGGGCAGTTGGAAGGGAAGTAGATTGGAGACCCCTGCTTTAGTTGAGGACAGATTGCGGGCCGCAAAATAGTCCCTGGGGGGCAGCATGCGGGCCGCGTGTTTAAGACCACTGACCTAGATCAATCATATCTTCTGGATCTTTAAAAAGGCCTGAAGAGCTAAAAAAAAAACAGAGAATGCAGCCAACGATGAAAAACCAGAAGGAAAGACTCCCATAACACTTAGGAGGAACTTCAGAGTATAATCTTTCTTTAGAAACAACTGTTAAAGGAAAGATTTATAAACTATAAAGAGTTTTACCTCATGCAAAGTTGTCATTTCTTTAATAAGACATTAACTATTTTTTTCTGCGGCCCTCCAAGTACTACAAATCCAAAATGTGGCCCCACTAAGGGTTCGAGTTTGAGACCACTGATCTAGGTGGAGCTCTTCCTCCCACCCCCAACCTCCTCCAGCAGAGAAACCATGTTTTTTACCTTATACTATAACAGTTCAATGAACTACAATGTGGATCAACGATAAACATTCAGTTCATGGCTCACTTTATCTGTCCCGTCAACAAGTAAAGAAAATAGAATGTAGACCAGATAAGTCCAAAACAGAACTTAATGGGTAAACTCTACTTTGGATTTTTGTGGTCTACATTCCATTTTCTTCACCTGTTGTCAACATAGATGGGAAGGAGAAGCCTAACATAATGGCCTGAGAACCAGGGGAACTGGTTTCAATTCCCACTGCAGCTCCTTGTGACTGAACCCTTCATTGACCCAAGTACAAAATAAGTACCTGTAAGTAATATGTAAACCATTTTGACTGCAACCACAGAAAGGCAGTATGGGGTTCATTTTTAAAGTACAAAGTATCATAGTAATCTAAGTGCTTGGAAAATGAGCCCCTAAATTAAGTCCCATCTCCTTTTCCAGTTATCGTTCTTTATCTATGCCCATTTGAGGAAATTCTATAAACAGCACTGAAATTTAGGCACTAAAAAGTATGGTGCTGAGCCTCTATTCTGAAAAGTCACCTAACTTAGGGCTTCAGACTTATGCCTGATAGAAACAGGTGCAAGTCTGGCACCCAAAGTTACACGCAGATTGGCACTATTCCATAACTTGGTGGTGCCTAACATTTGGGAAAGTCCATGATCCACCCATGCCCCTCCCTTGGCCACATCCCCTTTTCAGTTGCATGCAGAAAGTTAAGCACCGCGTTATGCATTAGAGCGCAGGGGAGATCGTTCACGTAACTTCAGCTGAAGACCAATAGCACCAAGTAGACGGCCAGTTGGTGCCAATTTCCTAGTTAAGTTGTAAATGCTGGCACTTAATGTTCCATGACCTATATAGAATCTGGGGCTTTGTCTATTGTCCATGAGTTCCGCATCCATTATGTGTCTGGGTCAACCACTTGACCTTTAATTCCATTCTTTCCTAGCTACCTGTGTGACTGCTTTGCTTGTGAGGTACAATGCAAGTAATAAAAGGCTGTCAATTGAAAGGTGAAAGGCATGCCGTGCAGTTGTAATGATGAAGGTTGTATCTCCCCTCTACCAGTTCTTGTTGCTCCTAAATTCTGAGAAGAGCAGAAACATAAAACTCAGTCCTCGGAAAAGCTCATGCAGGGACATGATAGAAGAATTACAATAAGTACTGCATTAGTATGCTCTTGGATTATGGTGAAGGCTGACAGAATTCAGTAGATAAAAGATAGACTTTAAATTACTGGGCTTGCTGCATTTTTTTTCTATGCATAATAAGGCAGCATTGATTCATAGAGTTAATCATTTGAAAATGTTTGGGGACGACATCATAGAAATGCTTTATGGCTCCTAAAGACTAACTTTACCACCAAAATCGAATGCCATGGAGAGGCATTGTTTTTTTGTGCAACACATTTTTAGTTTACGATGTAGGGTTTCACTTTTTTATAGGTCTTGGATCAATATAATTTACAGCACCATTTTCAAAGCCATTTCCCAGGTAAATAGCAATTTAGCTGGGTGAGTTTGCGTGGCTGAAAATTATCCTGCTTAACCAGGCTACAAGTACAAAGAAACTTCCACACCACAAGCACCTTTAACCAAAATGAGTGGGGGGAATATTGAATGCTGTGCCTTGTCCATACACTGGCATTGAATATCTGAGTTTATGCAGCCAACAATCTCTTATACAGTTAAGTGAATATTCATCATTTAATTGCATTTAAGTGACACCACATAATGATAGGATTGGCCTTTATGTGCTCCAATTTCACCGCTAAACTTAGACGGTTAAGTGCAGACGATCAGCACTTAATCACACAAGTGACGATTCCACTTCCAGACCAGCCATACAATAGTTGGCTTTCAGTTTAGCGGTCTGTGGTGATATTCAGTGACATAAGAACATAAGAAATGCCTTCACCGGATCAGACCGAGGTCCATCCAGTCCGGTGATCCGCACACGCGGCAGCCCATTTAGGTACTCCTTTTTAACGACCCGGATTTGCCGTATCCTTCAATATGATATGCAAGAAGGTGTGCATCCAACTTGCATTTGAATCCCAGTACCGTAGTCTCTGCCATAACCTCCTCCGGGAGTGCATTCCAAGCACCCACCACTCACTGTGTGAAACAGAACTTCCTGACATTAGTCCTGAACCTGCTGCCGCTCAGTTTCAGGCTATGACCTCTTGTCCGTGTCACATCTGAAAATGTTAGTAATGCTGTTTCTTGGTCTATTTTATCAAATCCTTTTAATATTTTAAAAGTCTCTATCAAGTCCCCTCTCAGTCTTCTCTTCTCGAGGGTAAACAGTCCCAGTTTCCTGAGTTGATCTTTGTAGCTCAAATGCTCCATTCCTTTGACAAGTTTCGTGGCTCGCCTCTGCACTTTCTCCAACAGAGTTATATCCTTTTTAAGGTATGGAGACCAGTGTTGGACACAGTATTCTAAGTGCGGTCTGACCATTGTTCTATAAAGTGGCATTATGACATCTTCCGATCTACTTGTGATCCCCTTCTTAATTATGCCCAACATCCTGTTAGCTTTCTTCGCCGCCGCCGCACATTGTGCTGATGGCTTTAGGGTACTGTCAATCATTACCCCCAAATCCCTTTCTTGCTCGCATTTTGCTAACATCTCCCCCAACATCTTATACTCTTGTTCTTTGTTTTTCTTTCCTAGATGCATCACCTTGCATTTGTTTATATTAAAGTTCATCTGCCACTTTGTCGCCCACGTTTCCAGTTTGTTCAGATCTTTCTGGAGGTCCTCACAGTCCTTTTGAGAGCCAACCGCCCGGCATAGTTTTGTATCATCTGCAAACTTTATTATATTGCATGTTGTTTCCTCTTCCAGGTTGTTTATAAAAATATTGAACAGGATAGGCCCAAGAACCGAGCCCTGGGGCACGCCGCTAGTCACTTTCTCCCAGTCCGAGAATTTGCCATTTATGCTAACCCTCTGCCTTCTGTTTTCTAGCCATTTGCCGATCCATCGGTGCACTTCACCTCCTATTCCATGGCTTAGTAGTTTCTTCATAAGCCTTGCATGTGGGACCTTGTCAAACGCTTTCTGGAAGTCCAAGTAAATTATATCTACTGGGTCTCCACTATCCATTTGTTTGTTTACTTTCTCAAAGAATTGTAGTAAATTTGTCAAACATGATTTCCCTTTCCTGAAGCCGTGTTGACTAGCCCGCATACAAAAATGGCGCCAATCGCATGTCAATCACACAACGATGCCATTTGGAGAATTGTAGTTATGCAAAAGGTAGATGCCAGAAATGTATGTAGGCTAGGGTTTTAAGGGCCTACATTTCGGGCAACTACCTTTCATGAGAATCACGTCTAAAGAGGCACCTAACAGTGACTAAGGCCACTTCTGGCATTAACCATGCCTATAGTGGCCGTAAACGTTGCATGACACCTCCTTAGCCAGGACAATGACACCATTTTTGGAGGCGCCTACTTGCACCTCCATTTTTTTTATGACGTTTTTAATCGGCACAGTCAATTACTGTGCTAATTGAATCATTTAAAACATATAAGTTAGGGGGCGTCACGTGCCTGCACATAAGATGGTCATTTAGTGTTTTATCTCTGTTGTAGCCTCACTTACTGAAATCTTTTTCATCCCTTCAGAGAGCAAAATATCACCTGCGTTTGTGGGAATGGCCACCAAATCTAGTAAGTCTGAAGCCGCTCCCACCACGAGTTCTGCCGCTTTGCACTCAGCGACTAAACGCTCTAAGCACGAGCCGCCGTCTCCCGCTAAGGC
Organism: Geotrypetes seraphini; assembly: GCF_902459505.1. Taxonomy (NCBI): domain Eukaryota; kingdom Metazoa; phylum Chordata; class Amphibia; order Gymnophiona; family Dermophiidae; genus Geotrypetes; species Geotrypetes seraphini. The sequence goes on along the minus strand of NC_047101.1, from coordinate 30,799,378 downwards.
CTTAACCAGCGGCGCCACTTCACATAGATCAGGGATGCCAAAGTCCCTCCTCAAGTGCCGCAATCCAGTCGGGTTTTCAGGATTTCTCCAGAGGGCGTAATAGGGCAGAGTACAGTACTGGGGTTCAAGAAAGGACTGGACAATTTCCTGATAGAAAAGGGGATAAAGGGGTATAGATAGAGGATTACTGCACAGGTCCTGGACCTGGACCAGGTGAGCGGACTGCTGGGCACGATGGACCTCAGGTCTGACCCAGCGGAGGCATTTCTTATGTTCTCTATTAGCATACAATGAAAGCAGTGCATGCAAATAGGTCTCATGCATATTCATTGGGGAAATTTTGAAAACCCAACTGGATTGTGGCCCTCGAGGAGGGACTTTGACACCCCTGACATAGATGCATTTGAAGCTCCATGGCTTAGCTGAAACCATATGGCTCCAGATAAAGGAGGACGAATGGAGACATCCGGATTTTACTTCCATTGAAAGCAATGGAAGTAAAACCCAGATGTCTCAGTCTGTCCTCCCTTTTCTGGATCCCAATATAAACGACTGGGTTAGGTCAAAAAAGCCTAGTTCCAAAAAACGGAATCACAAATAAACAGATAGAGGAACCAGTTCAAAAAATACTTTCCACTTTCAACGGTGCTCAGAATCCAAGATGGAATGTAAGAACTCAGAGTGGGGGATTAACCCCTACCAGAACTCTTGTGGTATCTATCATTGCACCATGACTGCTGTGAAAAGTTGTTTTGAAACATTGAATAGAATAAGTGATACTTTGTAACTTGCACACTTTCAAATTGCTTATAATGTATGAATGGTTCAAAGGTTAAGTAACTTAGCTGAAGATTGCTGCTAGCGTTAGTTTGGCTGGGTCCTGACGCGTTTCGCCTTACTGGCTTCCTCAGAGAACCCGCATACAATCTTGCATATTGTTATTTATCCTGGTTTGAAATCAGTCAAATTTTCTTTTCCTGTCACAGCAGTCATGGTGCAATGATAGATACCACAAGAGTTCTGGTAGGGGTTAATCCCCCACTCTGAGTTCTTACATTCCATCTTGGATTCTGAGCACCGTTGAAAGTGGAAAGTATTTTTTGAACTGGTTCCTCTATCTGTCTCCCTTTTCTGGAGCCATATGGTAACCCTAAGTCCAACACCCTTTTCACTAAACTGAAATGTCCTGAGGGACACACCTCAGAGAGAATTACCTCTTCCTCTTCCTTAAGCTGAGATTCAGTGACCTCTGACTGCAATTTTTTAGACCTACTCAGATCTGCCTTTCTCTTTAATGAGGAGCTAATTTAATTTTTGTGCTTGTAGGTGATAATATGTAACCCTGTTGGCCTAGCTGCCAATTTTTTTCCTCTGAAAAGCTGCACAATTGTATCTAGTGCTCCACCACATTTTTGCTCTGCATTAAAACTAATTTTAGCCAGTAGATAAATAATAATAATTTAATTTAATGCACATCTTGCAATTAGTTCAGTGGGTGGTACAATAATGTCATATTAAATAGTACAGTCATAAAAACAACTACACATAAAACCCATCTAATCTAATATACTTGTAGCACAGTCATAAAAAGACTCAACCAACTTCCTAACTTTTGCACGTGTGGAGGCCAACAAGCTGCTCATGGGCAGGGCAATAACGAAAGCCCTTTTCATTGTGTAATAACATTTTACCTTTAGAAATGGGGGTTTTGCTACTTGCACAACCTCTCTATTGGTTTTAGCACTCATCTTGTTGAACTATGTGGATACTTTTGCCCACTGAAAAGGCGCTTTGGCTAACATAGCAGAACATAGTGTCTCAGGGAAGCCGGGTCTTTGCATAGATTAGAAAGTAAGGCCTAGGTCCCAATGTTTCTCAACTCAGTCCTGGAGGTGCCAGTCAGGTTTTCAAGAAATCCACAATGGAGGCAGTGTATGCAAATTAAGTTTATGCATATTCATTGTGGATATCCTGAAAACCTAACTGGCAAAGGGAGTACTCCAGGACCGAGTTGAGAAACACTGGCCTAGGCTAATGTGGATCTTTCTACATACAAGTCACCTGCTTCCCAGTGCTCCAGGTATGCAAGAACATGAGTCTAACAGATAGGGAATCACCTGGGTGGAAAAGGGGATGTATCGGTTCTTTCCCATTGCATTGCAGGCTCTGGATAGACCCATTTCAGCCACAGGCGTTGCTCTCTGCCATGGGGGTGGCTAAGCACGGCTTTGTGCCTGGGCCGGCCAGCTTCTCCTATAAATTTTACAACATGCTACAATAACGACTTTGTCAACCTTTATTAGCTTATTATGAGGAGTGTATAGCCATGGACTCTTTTCCCTTAAATGCTAATGAGGCCTATATTAGCCTGCTTTGGGGGTGTGGGGGAGGGCTGGGGGCTATCCAGTGGGAGATGGGAGTAGGCATCAGTCCTACTTATTTTCTTTTTAGGAAGGGGAGTGGGGAAGAGGAGGGGAGGGGTCGGTTCAGGGAGGTGCTGGCAGGGGAGAGGGGTGTAATTTCAGCGGGGGAGTTGTGGTGGCAGGAGGAAGTGGGCATCCCTCCTGCTGATTTTTATTGACATGCAGGGGTGGGGGGGGCAGTTCAGCTAGCGCAGGAGAGGTTCTCGGTATCAGGAGGGAGTACGCATCCCTCCTGCCTCTATTTTGGTTCCAGTGTCACGGGGTGGGGGGGGGGTGGGCTCACTTTTTTAAATGGGGCAGATATTATGCAGGTATAACACACACACAACATCTGTTCCATTTAAAAAGAAAAAAGCCCCAGCAGTTGAGTGGCAGGAGGCTGCTTTGGGGCATCCCCTGCCGCTCAGCTGTTCAGGCTTCCCCAAACTGGCTCTGCGCCTCTCACTGCAACTGATCAGGTGTGATTATGGCGAACCTCCACGCAAACTTGTTGGAACATCGATCACTGTTCCAGAATTGGCCAAAAAATCAGACCACAGCGACCGTGTTTTATGCATCTCCCTCTTTGCTGATGCTGGGTGGGGGCCCTTCTATTCTGCTGCCTATGTTTCAAGCACATCCTGCTTGTCTAGAAGAAGGCAAGGAAGGGTGTCTTCTGTGCAGAGATTAGCTTGCAGGAGAGTTACAGCCTAAAGGAATTATTTATCTGCCCTATCCCAATTTGGATTATTGGCTAGCAATAAGAAATCTGAGCACATGCATTCTGAATAAATACTCTGATTTATTGCTGGATAAATATAGTGAACAAGACCATGTCTGGCAATATTTCTTAGCTGCAAATTTGTTACAAAATGTAACTGTAGCAAACTAATAATTCTTTCCTGGTTCAAATTAAGTTTTCTTAGCAAAATGAAACCAAAGTACAGTGGTACCTCGGTTTACAAGTGCACCGGTTTGCGAGTGTTTTGCAAAACGAGCAAAACATTCGCAAACTTGGTACCTCGTAAACCGAGCTTGCCTCGCTGTACGAGCGCCCCTCCCCCCCACGAACCGGCACCTTCCCCCGCGCACATGCTCAAGGCCCGGCACAGGAAGCAGATTTTCGGGCACTGGCACCAACGCACAGGACATGCTGGTGCCGGTGCCGATGCCAATGCGGAGGCTACACTGGAAGTAAGAAGAGGGTTCGGGTGGGTTGGAGGATCTCAGGTCACGGCGGGGGGTGCCGGTGGCGGCGGGGGCGGGGGGGGTGCACGATGGCGGTGGGGGGTGCCGGATCGCGGGGGGGAGGGTGCCGGTTTGCGGGGGGGCCTGCGGGGGAGCAATGCCAGTTCTCGTGGGGGGGGGGGTGGGAGCAGGGCTGCTGGCCTCGGGGGGGGGGGGGGGGGGAACATATCAAAGCAAGTTTCCCTTACTTCCTATGGGAAACTTGCTTTGATATATGAGCATTTTGGATTACGAGCATGCTCCTGGAACGGATTATGCTTGTAATCCAAGGTACCACTGTACTGATTTGGTTTGACTTGCATTTCTGGAAACAAAGAAACTTTAACTACCCCTGACACAGTGGCGTAATAAGGGGGGGCGGTCTGCCCCAGGCGCTGTCTTGGTGGGGTGCCGGCACTCATCTTCCTCTCCACCCCCCCCACCCCCGCTGTGCGCAGCTCACTGCACAAGCAGTATTACGAACTTGCTGCCCACGTCAGTGCCGGCTCTTTATGACGTCATGTCCGGGTCCTGCGCCTAGGAAGTGACATCAGAGGGAGAGCTGACACGACAGGGCAGCAAGTTCATAATGCTGCTCGCAGTGGGAAAATTAAAGCGGTGCAGGGGAAGGGACGGGGACGCGGTGCGACTCACCTTCGCTATGTCACTGTCATCCCAAATGTATTGTTGCATCCAAAGCAGACTCCAGGATCCTGGTTTCACGCCCTCACCAAGCTCCCGAAAAGCTTTCTGTGCTGCAAGTGTGGAGTTGTTGGCCAGGTCATTTGTTCCCAGATGGATAACAACATCAGTGTTAAAATCCTTAGTTTCTTCCTTAATTATAGTCAGTATTTCCATCCTATAAGTTCACATAGAATTTTTCTTTTCAACCATCTTTATTTTCTCTTCTTTATTAATTTATTAATTTCCAGGTACTTTAGTTAGATTGTGAGCCTTCGGGACAGTAAGGGAATTTTTAAGTACCTTCTTACTTCTCATTTATAATCTTAATGTATATTTTCTTCAAACCGCTTAGAACCTAACGGATGTAGCGGTATATAAGAAATAAATTACATTACATTACATTACATATTTGCTTGGAACTCCTGGTAGCTGAGGATCCTGGAAGACATTTCACTATTTTGGTCTCCTCGCCCTGTGTTCCAAGGTTAATGCCTCTGATGATGGAATCCCCTAACAGTAATAGTTTTCTGTTTTTGGCTTTTTTATTTGTGCTTAGGTTGCGCTTGTTCTCTTGAGTTACCTTCATTGGTTCCAGTCCCACCTCCCTTCTGTTTTCCTGAGTATCGCAGTGCACTAGTGGAGCGAAGGAATTCTGTAGAGGTAATATTAGTGAAGGTGGATGTTTCTGTGTTACATTTCGCAGTCTTCCTGAGCCTACTGTGACCCATTTATTCCTGGGCTGTTTTATTCTTTGAGGTAGAGGTGGTAAGTTGGTATGATTTTGTGGAGTGATGGAAGCTGCTTTAATTGTATTCAATTCCTGTTTAAGTTTGCAGAGCTCCTCCTTAATACTGGCAAGTTGAAGACAGATGGGGCAAGCCTTAAGCCTCCAAATAGTATGTCTTGGAATTAAAGCACCACAGTGATTGCATAGAATAAAGGTCATCTTGATTGGTTGTGAAGTCCTGATTATATGGGTCTCTATATATGAATAGTGGTCCCTGGGGTTGGTGGGACTATAAGTCTTACCCTTATTCCTATGAAGGGAAAGGGAAAGAGGAAATAAGATTTAACAGAGGAAAGAGAAGGGTTTATTTTTTTATGTTTTTTTATATTTTTTTTTTTAGTAAGAAACGGAGGAGAAGAGAAATTAAGCAGATATAATGCTGAAAACCAGTGAAAAGAGCAGAATTTGAAATGCAGAACATATTCATTGACGACCTGGAGGCGGGAACAAAATGTGAGGTCATCAAATTCGCAGATGACACCAAACTATTCAGCAAGGTTGAAACCACGGTTGACTGCGAGAATCTCCAAAGAGATCTTACGACATTGGAAGAATGGGCGAAAAAGTGGCAAATGAGCTTCAATGTAGGGAAATGCAAGGTCATGCATATAGGGAGAAGGAACCCGATGTTCACTTACAAAATGGGGGGATCAATGCTAGGGGTCAGTAATCTGGAAAGAGACTTGGGAGTGATGGTAGACACGACATTGAAGGCGTCGGCACAATGCGCCACAGCCTCGAGGAAAGCAAACCAAATGTTAGGTATCATTAAGAAGGGTATCTCGACCAGAACGAAGGAAGTCATCCTGCCACTGTACCGGGCTATGGTGCGCCCGCATCTGGAATACTGTGTACAGTACTGGTCACCGTACCTCAAAAAGGACATGGCAATGCTTGAGGGAGTCCAGAGAAGAGCAACTAAACTGATTAAGGGTATGGAAAACCTTACATACACTGACAGACTGAAGAAGCTGGGGCTGTTCTCCCTGGAAAAGCGGAGACTCAGAGGAGATATGATAGACACCTTCAAGATCCTGAGGGGCATCGAAAAGGTTGACAAAGACAGATTTTTCAATTTGAAAGAAACCACAAGAACAAGGGGACACTCGATGAAATTGAAGGGGGACAGGTTTAAAACAAACGCAAGGAAGTTCTTTTTCACACAGAGGGTGGTGGACACATGGAACACCCTTCCGGAGGCCGTGATAAGAAATAGCACAGTACAGGGTTTCAAAGATGACCTGGATAGGTTCCTGGAAGACAAAGGGATTGAGGGGTACAGATAAGAGCAGTGGAAGGTTTAGAGATAAGTGTAGAGGTAGGCATAAAATTAGACAGGGACCGCTGACCAGGCAATATGCCTGATGGGCCGCCGCGTGAGCGGACCGCTGGGCTGGATGGACCTCTGGTCTGCCCCGGCGGAGGCGACTACTTATGTACTTATGTACTTATGTACTTATCTTATTGAATGAAGTTCCAGGGCAGCCTTGTTCACAGCAATGTCCCAAAGATCTTTTTATCATGTGCAAAGTCTGGTTTATACATAGAAAAGGAATTTTCTAAAATGCAATGGGTCTGTCAGCAGGGTAAATGCCAGTTCCGTCTTTAAGTTAGGCCAGAGAGCACTTTATCATGCTGGTTCCTGGATAAAACCCATGCTGGACACGTGAAGGCACAGGCGGAATAGAAATCCCTAATGTAATGTAATGTGAGTGTGTTTGATTAGAACAGCACAGCATGGACTCAGGCATATCAAACATATGTGATTATACTGTAGCAACTCAGGAATTGCTCTCTTAGATTCAAAGATTTACATGTAGCCTTGAAGTGCTCCAAATCTGAGGATTTCATTTCAGTTTACTATAGTTGGAATTATACGAGGGTCATTTCATAAATAATGCACACTATTTTTTTTAAATTTACATGTTTGGGGGTTTTTTTTCAAGTACAATCCTTCAATATGGTCTCCCTGCTTTGGAATGCCCGAGTCCCAACGTCTGGGAAGCTTCATTATTCCATCCAAGACACCGCTTTTGTTCAGTTCCCGAATGGCTCGGGTACCGGCGGAAGAAAGCTCTTCCAAACGATGTCCACACATAGGTTGTTTCAATTTTGGAAAAGGTTGAAGTCTGGTGGTCTCATGTCTTCACTGTAGGGAGCATGAGGTAACACTTCCCAGTCATATTTGTGTAGTTTTTTAATGACATTCCCTATGTGCAGGCGAGTGTTGTCGTGAAGAATGAATGGCCCAGACAAGAGCAACTGAGGTCGGGTTTTGTGTATTTTTCTGCGCATTTTTTGCAAAAAATCATGATAAGACACTGCTGTGACACTTCTTCCACATGGAACTTTGTCTGTAATGATGATGCCTTCATGATCATAAGCAAAAATCAACCTTTATTTGACTTTTGATTGAGCTCATCAACATTTTTTTGGTTGTGGGGAAGATGGAGCTCTCCATTTGTTATTGAAAAATGACACAAATATGGCTGGTAGGTTTTACCTCATGCTCCCTACAGTCCAGACTTCGACCTTTTTCCAAAGTTGAATCAACCTACACGTGGACATCGGTTTGCACCTATGGAACAGCTTTCTTCTGCCAGTACCCGAGCCATTTGGCAACTGAACAAAACGGTGTCTTGGATGGAATAATGAAGCTTCCCAGACGTTGGGACTCGGTCATTGCAAAGCAGGGAGACTATATTGAAGGATTGTAAAGAAATACTTGGAAAAAAACATGTAAATTAAAAAAAAAAAGTAGTGTGCATTATTTATAAAATGACTCTTGTATTTACAATTAGTACTGCATGGTGGGATATTTTCTCCCCAATTATTTTTTGATAGAATCATTTTAATTATTTGTCTTTGCAAAACAGGCATAAAAAAGTGTGTGTGTTTTTATGATTTCTGGTGTATTTAAAATGTAATACAAGTTACACTACCCTTCCTGTAAACATCACAGGACAGTTTACAACATAAATTAATAAGCATCATAAATTTGAGTAGGAAAGTAATGCCAATTAAAGCAGTAAAGTAACCATTCACACAACATAAAAGACTAAAGGATGAAATTAAAAAAAAATATATAGTGGATAACAAAATGTAGGAAGTCAGTGGATCTAGAGTTCTGTGCCATATCTCCAAAAGCCTTCTGAAGTAGGTAAGACTTAAGGGCTGTGCAAAACTGAGAACAAGAAAGTTCTAGATCACTGTTCTTCAACCACCGGTCTGTGGACTGATACTGGTCCACAGAAATTTCCTGCCGGTCCACAGGACCAGCACGTGCATCAGGCCCAAAACAGTGTTCTTCAACCACCGGTCCACAGTGCAATCAATGCGGCATTATCTTTGAGCCAGCTCCCTCTTCCTCACTGATTCAGTGCACAAAGCCACGGGCAGTGGCTCCTACGCACGTCCTGCGCCTGAACCCGAAGCCTTCTCTCTGACATTTCAACGTCAGAGGGAAGCTTCCAGATAGGGCACGGGACGCGCAAGGAGCCACTGCCCACAGCTTTGTGCACTGCATCAGTGAGGAAGAGGGAGCCGGCTTGAAGATAACACCGGGGGCGGCATAAAATGGCCAGGCGGGAGCATGGAGGGAGGGAGACAACAAAGGTAGGGGGGGAGAATGATTTTATTTTGTGATTGAATTATGTAAATTTTGAGAATTTACATCAGCTGTCAGTGTGCTTTATGTAGTTTAATTTTGTGGTTAACCATCACGTGTTGTTAATAAGATTATATTGTGTATCTGTGAAAAATGAATGGAAAAATAGTGCTACAATTAGTACTATTATGGGGGCGGGGTCTGGGATGGAGATTGGGTAGAGATAGGCAGGGTCTGGCCCACGACTTAGCCCAGTGTTCTTGAACCGCCGGTCCACGGACCGATTCCGGTCCACAAAATAATTCTTTTATTTCTGCCGGTCCATAGGTGTAAAAAGGGGAAGCGAGGGCAATCCAGAAGGAGGGAGAGGTGCAGTATGATGCACTATTTCTGGTTGATTCTAAAATGGCATTTCTTGGGGAAGAGATGTGTAGGTGATAGTCAGCCATTCAGGGAGCAAAGGAGCCTAGGAGGGCGTACAGAGTGGGAAAGGGTACCGCAGTGGAAAGCCTAATTTCCCATAGGCACCTGCTATAAAAGTACCATCACTGACATTCAGATTTTCAGCCACAGAAAGAAACCTGTTTACAGTCGCTGTTTTATTTGCAATGCTAGTGACCTTGTCCTATCATGACAAATTGATAGCATTAATAATTTCTCAGTTACACTCGTAGAATTGCAGGAAAGTCCCATGGGAATATTTTATCTGTCTGAAGAAAACCAAGCAGTTTCATCCCTAGAGAAAAAGCAGTTCACAGCAAGTGGCTGATCTTTAGTATGAGAGTACATTTGGGGTGCCAAGAAGGATGTCTGGCAAGGACAAAATATCAATATTTTTGAATTATATGCTGGCAGAAAAAATAGTAGCTGTTAATGGTGTCAATCCAGTACAAAAGAGTAATATACTCCATTCACATATCCAAATAAGATCAGTAGCAATAGATTTTCTTAAACATCAAACCATATTTAAACATTCTGACTAGCCTAATGGTTAGTGCAATGGCCTGAGAATCTGGAGAACTGGGTTCAATTCCCACTGCAGCCCTTGTGACCTTCGGCAAGTCACTTAACCTTTCATAGCCCCTGGTACAAAAAACAGACTGTGAGCCCAACTGGGACAGAGAAAGTACTGTAAACTGCATTGGTTGTACCAATGCAGTATATGAAATTCATGACACTTATATTCAAAGCATAATAATTTAGATACTATTAAAAAACCACAAAGTTGAAAAGTTCATACTTATATCACATCTAAAATTTTTTTATAACATTAGTATTAATTTGTGTCTTTCAAGTATTGTATCCTCTTTAATAAAACCCTAAGCGTGCATGCACACTTACAACGGCGTGATCCCTGCCTCCAAGGCAGTGTGCGATACGTTCAGCTGGAGCCTGCGGCGGTTTGAGTGCGGCAGACCCTTTTCCTTTTGGTTTTGTTTTGGCGGGCGGCAGCGGCGGCGAACCAGGGGGGGGGGTGTTTGAAGCGGCTGTAAGCCAGACGGTAGGTAGCAGCAGCGGGGGCCAGTACGGTGGGGGGCAGGCTTCGGCTTCTGCATTGGAGGGAGGCAGGCAGGCTTTAGCACGGCAGGGAGGGAGGGAGGTAGGCTGGCTAGCTTTGGGGGAGGGAGTGGGACAAAGGCTGGAAGGCAGTGAGGAGGGACATAGGAAGGAGCACTGGGGGCACTAAGGACATGGGAAGGGGCACTAAGGACATAGGAAGGAGGCACTGGGGCACTAAGGACATGGGAAGGAGGCACTGGGGGCAATAAGGACATAGGAAGAAGTCACTGGGGGCACTAAAGACATAGGAAGGAAGGAGGGAGGGAGGGAATAGAAAGGGAAAATTGTTGGGCTTGAGTGTAGAAAGCGGCCAAGAAGAGAGAGACACACAGACACATCTACTCTAGCACCCGTTAATGTAACGGACTTAAATACTTGTTTCAATATATTTTGGGTTCTTGTTGAGACATGCAATAGTGTGCCTAAGTCTGAGGTTGGACGTTTTGTGCAAGATGTCCACAAATCCAGTAGAAAAAATGTCCATTTTCAAAGCTGCCAAACGTCTATCTTTTATTTTTGAAAATGAACTAGTATAAGTTTTGATCCTTAGGACATCTTGCCCATTTTCAAAAATAAAAACATCCACATGAAAAACGCACAAAAGCAAGTTTATAAGAACATAAGCAATGCCTCTGCTGGGCCCCTTAACTATGCCCGTACCCGTCAACTACCTTGTCTGATCACAGCAGAGGAATCCCCATCAGCTGAGCCAGTTTCAGAGATTCCTGGTGGCTCAGCTGATGGGGATTCCCCTCCCCCTGACATCTCCCCTAACATCCCCAATATCCCCCTGACATCCTGGACCTCCCCCGTCATCTCTAGACCCCCCTGTACCTTCGGATGAGAAAATGGCAGAAGGGAAGCCCATTCCCTGCTGCCTACAGGGCCATGTGCTGCAAATGACAATTTTAAGTCAATCAGGGCCTTTGGCCCCTTCCACTGTATCTCAAGATGCATTTGGAGGGGGAAGCCCCATCATTTGCAGCACACGGCCCTTTAGGGCTTCCCTCCTGCCATTTTCTCATCCAAAGTTATGGGGGGGGGGGTCTAGGGATGTGGGAGGGGTGCCCAGGAATGTGGGGGGGGGGATGTCAGGAGAGGTCTGAGATGTCAGGGATGTCAGAGGGATATCAGGGGGAGGGGTGTATGGTTCCGCAGCTCAGCTGATCCTGGCAGGGGGAATCCCTATCAGCTGAGCCACCAGGAATCGCTGAAACCAGCTCAGCTGATGGGGATTCCTCTGATGCGATCAGCTGATGGGAATCCTACGGGTTTTTTATTTTTGTCGCTTTTTGGGTGGTAGGAGGGGGTCGTGACCACTGTCAAAGTAAGGGGGGTCATGCCTTAAATCCTCCTGTGGTCTTTTTGTCAGTTTGGGTACCTTTTGTTGACCTTAGACGCAACTCAAACAGGTCTAACTGCCAGTGTCTAAGTTCACTCTAGGAAAGCTTTGATTATGGCTGGGGGTACATCCAGGTTGAAGCCCAGCTGACTTCCACCCATAACATACCTCCCAACACGCCCCTTTGATCTCTGGATGCAGAGCAGCTTAGAAGTGCTGCTGTATGTCCAGAAAGTTGGTATTGATTATTGGCACTTGGACGTCCTAATAGCAAGGACATCCAAGTACCAACTTAGGCTGATTTTTGGATGTTTTAAAGTTTTGATTATGAGCCCCATAAAGTTTAGTTTATTTCGTATTAGCTACACTGCCTTTCACAATAAATCAGAATGGTGTACATGATAAGAAGCTCTTTTCCCCATTCCTTTCATAGACTTAGGCATGTCTGTGCAGGGTACTTGGATGAAAAAGCCATAATAAAGTGGGACTTGGGTGTGATCCTATGTGATGATCTTAAGATGGTCAAACAGATAGAAAAGGCAATGGCAAAAGCTAAGAGGATGCTTGGGTGCATAGGGATAGAAATGACCACACCCTGAACCAACCCCCCCTGCCAGGTCACCCCCAAATCTACCATTCCCCTCCCCTTCCCTACTCCCTATCCTAATTTTTTTTTTTTTAATGGGCAGGAGGATGCCCACTCCCTCCTGCCAATGGATACCCACCCCCCACCCCCCTTAACTATCCCCGTACCTATTCAAGAAGTAAACAACAGGAGAGATGCCCAGACCTTCCTGCTTATAGGCCTGCTACCCCAAAATGGCAGGCCTTCCCCTTCCAGGTGTATTCTGGGATGCACGAGGAAGAGGCCTATGGCCCAGATTGGCTCAGACGGTTAAGGCCTCTCCCAGGATGATTTGGGAAGGGGAAGGGACGCCATTTTGGAGTGGCGGGCCTGTGAGCAGGAGGAACTGGGCATCTCTCCTGTTGAACAGGTATGGGGATGGGTCATGAGGTGTGGGGGAGGCCGGAGGGCATCTGGTAGCAGGAGGGAGTGCAAGTTTCTGTGGTGCATTGTAGGCTGTTTTGATGTTATTTTTCTTTAGTTTATAGTTTATAGTTTATTCAATTTTTGATTAAACACTTTTTCGTTTCTTCAAAGCGTTGTACAGAATATAAAATAACTTTACAGTAAAAAAGAAAATAAAACATTTAAAACAAACTTTCTATGATCGACATAACTGACGACAGAACGTACTAGGTAATTATGGGCAGGCATGCAATAGACACAAATGGTAAAGGGGGTAAGAAATACAATTGATAAAGTAAATGTAAGAAACATTTAAGGTAAACACAAAAGGAATTAGGGAAATGGGTTTGAATTAAAAACAAATATTATTTATTTAATCTCTAAAATGAGCCTCTTTTTTTTTTTTCAATTAAAAGCGTCGTTAAAAAGGAAACATTTTAAGTTGCTTTTAAATTTTTTTAAGTTTTTTTCCATTTTTAAATATAGTGGAAGAGTGTTCCAGATTGTAGGGGCTGTAACTGAAAAAATTGAGGTACAGCGTGTGCCAATATTTTTTAGGGAAGGAATGTTGAGGTTAAATTGAGATATGGACCTTAAGGATCTTGGTGGGTCGTATGGAATCAGTAATCTGTCTATGAAGGCTGGGGCATTTGACTGCAGAGTTCCGAATGTTAAAAGGGCAATTTTATATGTTACTCTTTGTGAGACTGGCAACCAATGGGCATTTTGAAGGAGAGGGGTTACATGATCATACTTCTTTGCTCCTGAAATTATCTTAATAGCAGTATTTTGAATCAACTGCAAACGTTTTAAGTCTTTATGATATATTCCTTTTAAAAGTGAGTTACAATAATCTAATTTTGATATAACGAGTGAATGTATACGATCTGTTACTCCTTGGACATAGAGCACTACCATATTTTGTTCTGATGTAGCATTGTCCTCTAGTGGTTGTTGGTCCATTGCTGGTTTTCTGAGTTGGAATGTCTATAAGGGCTCGAGAGGTAGCCCTTCTGCTGTAGCCATCAGTAAGAAAAGTGTCCTATGATGCTTGTGTTGTGAGCTCCATTGAGTATTATTGCAAAATTCAGTCCTCCTAGATTTGAAAGCACAAAAGTCCTGGAGAAAGAAGACCGCTGGTAGCCGAGAAGAATCAAAGAGGCAATAGAAATTTGACACTCCAATAACTTCAATGCAGATAAAGGGCTCTCCATAAACAAAGCATGGCAACCTCCCATCCAAAACAAACAGCGCAAAAAAGGACTGTGGCCGAGGACAAATGTCACCTTTCTCCCTCTCAAAAGTTCCAGCCTCTTTTCTGACAGAATTTAAAAGTGGGTCCACAAACACTCCCGCCAATATTCAACATTCAAACTTGGGTTTCCAATTAATTTTCCTGCCAAAATTGAAATTCATGACCAACAGATTTCCCTGTTCTCAATCAGGTCAGCCCAATAAACTTTCCTGCCCAAAAATTCAAATTTCTTGACCTACAGACTGCTCTGTTCTCAATCAGATCTGTGGATCCACTATATATAAAGACACACTGCAAACCTTACAGCATACTCTGAAGAAAGCCACAGCATGATGGTTGAAATGTCGGTTCTACCTACCCAGATGAGGCGAGACCCAGTAAACTGCTACAATCATGACGCCAGCCATGGAAGCCTAAGAGAACATTAAAAATATTAACTGGAGCCACAAATAATGGGAAAGAGTCAGATCAATACTAATTTAGTTTAAAATAAAATTATGCCTCACTTGTTAGAGTTTATTGGCTGTATAATCCAAAACCTAATTCTATTTTCCAGTCTGCCCTATAACTCCTGATTACTTTGGCACAAAATATGAAATTCCCTCCGGAATCAGCCATGTTGCAAATTATGTAATGCCAACTGAATGACTTCTACAAAGCCTCATGTTTTGTCCTTTAATCCAGCAATCATTGAATTACTTGATTTTAGCCACCCTCTGGATAGAATCTCGGGAGTATTCTAATTTCGTTTAGCACTGGCAGTGCTGTGCCCGAGATTACTGCCTATGTAAAATACAAGAGCACTTTCCCAGACCATGCAACAGTATCTACGAGATTGAGGCCATGCATTGAGTTCCTCCAGTTCTTGTCATTCGCATGAGCATGAATAAGGTTTCGAAATCAATCCGCTACATCAGTATTTTGAGAATTACAGTCCATAATTAGTGCCCATTTCCAAGGGCAATAGCAGCCAGCCATGGCCTAAGGGGAGTCCAACTGATGATTATTTTGTAACAATGAAATGACCATTTCCAAAACAAACAGCCGTAATCGTCTGTGTTATTGCAACCTTGGCGTTTATTCCAATAAAGATAGAACAGATGTATCCCTCACATTCTGCTAATTTTGAACTTAGTTGCCAGGCAATAGGTACAAAACATTCTGTATTAGATTCCTGTCAGTGAGTACTATTAACTCGGTTCTCTTCAAATCACCTAAAATTATTTCTGTAGTCTGCATCATGATGTAACTGCAGCCATCCACTGAGCAGGAAAATAGGCTTGACAAAGTAATTTTCAAATCCATTTCTGTGGATAAAACACATTTGAAAATTGCCTACTCTGCCTGCATCCTGTTCAGTATCGGGTCTACGCTCCCGGACAGATGCCTTAAATATAGGCCAGCATTCTGCAGACTTACATTTAAGGCGTCTGTCTCCCATTTACGGAGATGCACACCGACGCTTAAGCTCGCCCAAGGCCACTTCCAGGCAAAACCACACCCACACACCACCTTGGGCATGCTTAAGGATACCTGTGCACCTCTGTAGAAGCACCACAGATGCCTTCCTCGCAGGCATTCTTCCTCGGTAGTATTTTTGTAAAAACGTACATCCCAATTGGCTGCCAGCCCCACAATGTTCAGTAATACAATTCCATCAAGCCTAGTGACTATTATCCAATATTGCTCATCCATGTTGGCACTAATGATCCTGATAGGTACCCCTCCAAATGTATCAAAAGTGACTGTGGCTCTAAGAAAGAAGATGAAGCAGTCAGGTGCACAGGTGGTATTCTCGTCCTCCCTGTCAAGGGTAAAGGCCACGGCAGAGAAGCTTGCATCCTGGAGATGAATAAACCTATGATCCATCCTGCACAGTTAATGCTAACAGAAAACCATATCTCTTTCATATACGCAGAACATAGACAGACCCTCACACAGTATAGAATTAAAAATAGAAACACAGAAAAATATTAAATTGAATCCCCAAGCAGCCACAAAGCAACACCAGAGAGAGAAAGTGATATCCCCTTGCATTGTGCAAAATATTAGATGTAAATTTCAAAAACTGACACATTACAATCACTACATTAAAAGTTAACACCTGTGCATGGTTGCAATACACATGATTCTCATGAACTGGAAAAGTAGTATTATATTATGCTTAAGTTTCTTGTGGAATTCACTATTGCAATATTGTAAAGATGAGCAATCGTTTTAAGCACTGTAATGGAGCCAAAAGGTTTGTTAAAACAGAGAGCCTATCACAAGCAAAAGCAGAGTCGGAATGCATAATTAGATTAATGCCTGCCTACACCCATGCCAGTGGATTGTTTTGTTCGATTCTTTTTCTCTTTTACCTATTGTTTGTTGATTGAAAATTCAATAAAATATTTGCAGCCCTGTATAAATGATGTCTGTACCTAAAATGAATGCTGTCATTCTTTCCTGTTTTTAAATGCATTTCTTTTTTCTGTGTTATTTTTTTATTGATTTTAGTTGTAAACCTCTAAGATCTGCTTGTCAGGCTGCTGTATATCAAATTCACAACAAACATAAACGTTTTAAATTCCAAGAAGTTCCTGCAGAAAGTTGTTGTTGCAATGTGAATGTTTAAATCAATTAAATTCTGGGTGCCCCTTGTCCTGCCTGCCATTTTAAAACACAAGGTATGTAGAGAATGACATGGGAACCAATGTGTCTCCATCCCCATCCCATCCCCACGAGTTCTGTCCCTTCCCTGCAAGCTCTGTCCTCATCTGCACAAGCCTCGAACACTACAATCATAAGAGTTCGAAGTTTGTGCAGATAAAGACAGAACTTGCAGGGACGGGGTAGGGACAGGGATAGAACTCACGGGGACGAGACAGACCTGTAGGAACGGGGACAAATTTGTGTCCCCCACCCCATGCAACCACCTTTTAAAAATAATGGGGGCCTTTTACTAAGGCCGTTTTAGTAAAAGGACCCCAATATGTTGAGTCTCGGGCCTTGCCACTCATGCAGTTTTGGTTAAAGAAAATTAGTTCTTATAGCTGACACCCCCTTCCCCACCGCAGTCCTCCGTCTAAGCCCTTATGCAGAGCTAGCAAAGCAAGCAGCCTATCAGAATAATTGAGTTTTGATGGGAGAAAAGGGGAAAAGACTATTATGAGCTAGAAGTTCAGCAGTGGTAGCAGCCCTATTAATTTAAATGCCTCAACCACCAGAGGGCATCCGCTTAAAATCAGGGGAGGGAAATTTCATAGCGACTCCAGAAAGTACTCCTTCACCGAGAGAGTGGTGGATCATTGGAATAGACTCCCACTGCAGGTGATTGAGGCCAGCAGCGTGACGGATTTTAAGAGGAAATGGGATACTCATGTGGGATCTCTAAGGGAGTGAACTCTGTGGGGCAGATACTTGGAATGGGCAGACTTGGTGGGCTATAGCCCTTTTCTGCCGTCACTTTCTATGTTTCTATGTTTCTACCAGTGTTTAATTTGTTGATTCAGCACCGGGAACCGTATAACCAGCAGCCCTGAAATAAGCATTTGTTACTGACTGCTGCCGTCACGATTCCCAGTACTCTGTGATTGGGCTCTGTTTAGCAGGTCTAAACTAAGCATATAGGCAAGCTGCTGTTGAAGATTGATACTGTAGTAATTCTGTAAAAGTTACGCATCATTCACGAGCATAATCAATATCAAGACGCCCAAAAGCCAAGAATGCACTGACCAACATTTTATAGCCTCAAACCAGGAGCGTGCGTGTGCAGCAAATCACGTACATGACCTCAAAGGGGTAATGTTTAGGGCAGAGAGTGTGCGCGCGCTGGACCGGACTGTCATCTTAGCATCCAGGGGCAAAGCAAACAGAAGAACAACTTGCCTTAAAATATGAACAAGCAACAGAAAGGCGAGGGAGGCGTCTTTTCAACCAAACAATTGAGTCTCAACAAGGATTTGAGTTTCGGCGTATGGAGGACGCCTTCCTCAGGGGACACTTAGCTGGTGGTCACTGAGTCCTAATCTCGCTTGTGAAGACAATCTGCGGCAGATTAGGACTCAGCATCCACCACCTAAGTGACCCCTGAGGAAGACGTCCTCTATACGCTGAAGCTGGGATCCTTGTCGGGACTACCTAAATTTCAATAAAGACTCAATTGTTTGGTTGAAAAGATGCCTCCCTTGTCTTTCTGTTGCTTAATCTTAGCATCCAGGACATACAGTACGCTATAAATGTCAGGTCCACAGACGGCGTGTCAAAGATGCCCCCAAAGGTACACCTAAAAGAGAAAGAAGGTGTCTTTTGATCTGGAACATTGTTTGGTGCATTGTGCTGCATCTCAGTGCATTGTAAGGCCTCACTCTTCCTCTAACTAGCTCCCACTCTGCCCTCACCTAACCCTCTACAGCCCCCTTAATACCTACATAGCTTTATTCTGCCCCTTTCAACCTAACATCTTCTCCAACCCTCTAAACGTGTCACCCTCATCTCTCTGTGCAACTGACAATGTGTGTTTTTGTGCATATCACTATCTGTGTATGTGTCTGTAACCAGTTGTGTCTGTTTGGCTGTGTGTCTTTGTGTGTGTGTAATCCTGTACCACAGAGTATTACTGGCAGTCTTCATCACTGGGTGTTATTGGTGCTAGGCTGTCATCTTTCTCTGTTCCTGTTTTATTCCCTGAACAAGAGCAGCAGCAACACTTTGACGGACTACTTGGAGCTGGCCCATTTCCCCTCAGTGCTAGGAGCTGCACAGACATTCCCATTAGACTATTTGCTGGCAAGGAGGTCAAATATATTCTGGCATTCCTGATTGCTTTGATAGTGGCAAGGTCACCGGGGGAACACCGCTAGATGAATTTACCATTCTTTCCTATACCTGTATATCACTAACCTGATCTATCTTTCACTGCAGATGACCTCCAAGGGCAACTACCAGCATTGCAAGCCAATGCCATTGTGAAGGCTGTAATATACAGAACACAGCTCTCAGACTCATCTATTCGCTAGGAAAATATGATCACATCACTAATGCCTATCTCGACTCTCACTGGCTACCGATACGAGCAAGAACCCAATTCAAACTATACTGTCTATTATTCAAAGCACTAAACGGAACAGCACCTCTCTACCTAAACAGCCGCCTAAACCGAAACCTTTCACCCAGAGTAAGGAGAACCCAGATCCCATTCACCTACCCCCCACTCAAAGGCACAAGACGCAAAAACTATATGACAACCTACTTGCTACACAGGCCGCGAAAATTGACCCCACCATATCCAAGTTGCTGATCACAACTACTATAAAGCGTTTCGAAAAGATATCAAAACCATACTATTCAAAAAACACATCCCAACAATATAATCTACCATCATCTTCTATCACTCTTCGCAACCTCCTGCAATTCCTCTCCACAGGCAACATCTAATCTAGTCGCAATTGACGATAAGTCAATTCATATCTGGAAACACTGTATCCACCAAATATCTCAAAACGTCAGATATAACAACTTAAAACAGATTCCAGCTTTTCTGTAATATAAAGTTATGCCATGTAAAATAATGTAATGTAAGTTATGCAAGTACTGTAAAGATAATGTAAAGTAATGCAAAGTAATCCCACGTAAAGTTTTGTAAAGTTATGTACAAAAAGTTATGTAAAGTTAGGTATGCAAAGTTTGTAAAGTAATGTAAAGAATTGTATTGTCATCGCCTGGAAATGACCAGCCATCTTCTAATGTAATCCGCTTAGAACCGCAAGGCACAAGCGGAATAGAAATCACTAATGTAATGTAATGTAATGTAATATACCAACCTCTCATCCTTAATACACTGGTACTCATGTAGCCCCTTCTCTCTCCTTTGCAGATAATGGAAGTTATCCTCTTAGGACATGGCTTTTGACCCTCATTGCTCACCCCAAGTGCCCAGAAGAAGAAAGATATAAAGAGGCACCAGGGATGTCAGAGCTCTATGTCGGAGTGATAACCCCCCATCCGCATAGACTAAGATGAGTACAGTTTTACTCTAAAAGTATTTTTTCTACTTTAAACTATTTAAAGAAATCATATTTAAAGCATATTTATAAAAAAATCAACAAATGAGACCAATGACGATTTTGGTGCTGATATGCCATATGTGAAAAAGTTTAATACTCATAT
The DNA here is from genome assembly GCF_902459505.1 of Geotrypetes seraphini. Taxonomy (NCBI): domain Eukaryota; kingdom Metazoa; phylum Chordata; class Amphibia; order Gymnophiona; family Dermophiidae; genus Geotrypetes; species Geotrypetes seraphini. Next base: position 30,779,334 of record NC_047101.1, on the reverse strand, counting down.
TGGCTGCACTGCTGAGGTCTGTGAGTGAGTTACCTTAAGGCTTCTTGATTGTGATGAGAGTAGATATTTGGCATGTTAAAATCCCACTTCAAGGATCTGGATAGGTCAGGTAGAGAACTGATGTACACCCTTGGCTAAGTTGATCACATCTTCCTGGTCATTTTGCATGCTTCATAACCTAGTCATCAAGCCATCTACACCCTCCCAGCCACTGAAGCCCTCCCCTGCCCATCCTCCACCAAACGGCCATACACAGACACAGACCGGGCAGACTTGCACGGTCTGTGTCGGTGTATGGCCGTTTGGTGGGGGATGGGCTGAGAAAGGCTTCAATGGCTGGGAAGACATAGATGGGCTGGAGTAAGTCTTAACAGAGATTTTGGCAGTTGGAACCCAAGCACAGTACCGGGTAGAACTTTGGATTCTTGCCCAGAAATAGCTAAGAAGAAAAAAATTTAAAAAATTTAAATTGAATCAGGTTGGGCAGACTGGATGGACCATCCGGGTCTTTATCTGCCTTCATCTACTATGTTATGTTACTATGCTACTCCTTGGGATTCCGGAATCTTGCTATTCTTTAGGATTCTGAATGGACTGTTGCAAATGCGCTCCCGAGAGAGGTGGTGGAGAGTAAAACTGTGACTGAGTTCAAAGAAGCGTGGGATGAACACAGAAGATTTAGAATCAGAAAATAAGATTAAATATTGAACTAGGCCAGTTACTGGGCAGACTTGCACGGTCTGTGTCTGTGTATGGCCGTTTGGTGGAGGATGGGCAGGGGAGGGCTTCAATGGCTGGGAGGGTGTAGATGGTATGGAGTAAGAGTTAACAGAGATTTCGGCAGTTGGAACCCAAGCACAGAACCGGGTAAAGCTTTGGATTCTTGCCCAGAAATAGCTAAGAAGAAAAAAATAAATAAATAAATTAAATTGAATCAGGTTGGGCAGACTGGATGGATCATCCGGGTCTTTATCTGCCGTCATCTACTATGTTACTATGTTACTATGCATGCCTGAACCAGAGTTTCAATCTTGGCTAGCTGAGAATGAGGACGAGGAGAAAACTGTGCAGCTCAGTGACCTGAGAACCCCACAAACTCACCAATGTGCAATGACAGTAAGGAATAAACTCATCCACAAACATTTCTATTACGGAAGTGAACATACTGTATTGGTTAAATGAGTCCCAAAACCCCCAAAACAGTGCCACTGTGATCTCTCCCTCACCCAGGTGTTCACAGTGAACAAGTTTCAAGTTTATTAAAATTTGATGAAACACTAATCATTATTCTAAGTGTTTTACAATATAAAATATAAAAAGGGGAGGACATTTAACATACTTATTATTGATTGGGGCATATGACATACTTGAAAGCAAGAGGAAAGTGGGAGAAATACAAATTAAAAGAAAAGGAGACAAATAAAACAGATAAGGGAAAAAACAGAAGGATGGTGAGGAAAGCCTTGAAAGAGAGATGATGTTACAAGGGATCAATTCAGGTATCAGCTAGGATGGACCCTGAGGTCATTTAGCATTCAAATGCATCTTTAAAAAGGAATCATTTAAAGTTTCCCTTAAATGTATCTAAATTTTGTTCCATCCTAATGTATGATGGTAAAGAATTTCAGATAGAAGGGGCTGTGATTGCAAATGAAGTAGCCTTGCGAGTACTAATCATTTTTAAAGACGGTATGTGAAGAAGGTGTTGAGATGCTGATCTTAAGATTCTCGAAGGAGTTTATGAATGAAGGCAGGTAATCTTAAAATTAAATTGCTGGTTAATATTAGTTGGTAAAGTTTTCCAAAGTTTTGCTGCTTGATAAACCCAGGTGGAGTTAAAAGATCTATTGTATCTTATATTCTTAATGACCAGATACCAAAAAGTATCATTATTTCTCAGATTCAAAAATTGGAAAAATTATTGGGAAAATTTAGGGCTCCTTTTACGAAGAGGAGACTGCGAGGGGATATAATTGAGACTTTCAAGATACTGAAAGGAATCGACCAAATAGAGCAGGAAAAACAACTATTTACAATGTCCAATGTGACACGGACAAGAGGACATGGACTGAAGCTAAGGGGGGACAGGTTCAGGACAGATATCAGGAAGTTCTGCTTCACGCAATGAGTGCTGGACACCTGGAATGCTCTCCCAGAGGAGGTTATTGCGGAATCCACCATTCTAGGATTTAAGGGTAAGTTAGATGCACATCTCTTATGAGAAGCTTAGAGTGATATGGGGACTAATACTATGCCAGGGTACACCTGGCGGGGCCTCCGCATGTGCGGATCGCCGGACTTGATGGACCTAGGGTCTGTTCCGGAGATGGCACTTCTTATGCTCTTAGGTGCGTTAGGGCCTTAACGCCCAGAAGAGCGGGCGCTAAAATGCCACGCACGCTAGCCGCTGCCGCCTCCTCTTGAGCAGGCGGTAGTTTTTGGGCTAACGCACGCTATAGTGTGCACTAATCCGGTGCATGCACTAAAAACACTAGCGCACCTTCGTAAAAGGAGCCCTTAGAGTTGAGGCATATAATCTGGAGTTTCTCCAAAATGCATTTCAAATAGTTTACAATAGAATTTATAAAGTATTCACCCTTCTATAGGTAGCTAGTGCAGTTCACTTGGGGTAAGGTGTTATCACTTTTCTTCAAAAAACGGGGGAGGAACATACCTAGCGCCTTGTACAGATGAGCGGAGCGGTAAACACGGCTTCCAAACTTCCCATAGCAAAGGTATCTTTTTGTGTGTGTGTGTGTGTGTTCCACAGCAATTTTAGATGCAGTTGTTAGGCGCAAGCTATTAGACTCGGGCCACACACACACAAGCCATACACATGGCCACTCTTACAGACTTTGAAATTCAAGCAAATGTTTAATATTCAAGCAAAATGCTCCTACTTTCTTGCAACTGACAGCCAGAAAAGTTTCCACGCTAAAAGGTGGGCGTACCTTGTTGTGCATTACATAAAGTGCTCATTTTAATACTCATGAGCTCCTTGTAATGCATTTACATAGGGTCCTCAGTGGCTGCTACCGCAGTTGGTAAAGGCTGCCAAGAACCCTTTTGTGCACTGGAGGCAGAACTAAATTACAAGCTAGGCTGGCTACAACCAGCCTTACTTGAGCATTTGCCCCTGAAACATGTGCAAGTAAACGCCAAGAATGGAAAAAGTGCAGAGTAGAGGTCTGCATGGAAATGGGGATTGCGGGAATCCCGTGGGTCCTGCAGGATTCCCCCAGGGATCACCCCAGGTTTACAGGACTCCTGTGGGGATCCCTTCAAGCTCACTGGACTCCCAAGGGGATGGAACCGGGGTTCCCGAGGCCTGGAAAGAGAATTAGTAGAAGATATTAGTAGATAAAAGCAAAAACTAGGACCAAGATGATCGAAAAAAACAAAATTTCCCACCAGCTACAGCAAGGCAGATGTTCATTTTGAAGGGGCTAAGCTCAAAGGGGGAGGCCCAGCCCCCTCATGGTTATGCCACCAATTGTATTTAGTACAAAATGAAGTACTTGCTGAGTTTGTTTTGGGGTTTCCAGTTCGGTTTTGGCACATTTTTCTTATGCAACCATTGTCCTGAAAGTCTTTCTCTCAATTCTGCTTTAAATGATTTTGATGCTGTATTGTTTGATTCTTTACGCATTGCTGCATTAAAAACCATTTGTAGATCTTGGAAGGACCTCTCACAAGTTACCTATGCCAGATGGTGGAACCAGATTTGTTTGCTCTACAGATATGAGCTTTATATTGCCAAAAAATCCAACTCATTTCTTTTAACAAGAAATGGTCAACCCTACAGTCACATGACCTAACGTCTAATTCTCTCCGGTGTGGTACGCATCTCATATTTCTGTTCACTGTTATTTGTTTATATTGTATTTTATTGCAGGTCTAAATAAAAAAATCTGTCAGAAGTAATTGCTGATTTTTATGGGGACAGAGGAGATTCCTCATGGGGATGGGCGGGAACAGGTGAGGACGGGCGGGATTTCTGTCCCCGCGCAACTCTCTAGTGCAGAGTGACATAAAAAAGGAGACTGGATTTCAGTGAACTACCTCTTCCAGAAAACAGGGTTGATGTCAGCTTTCTTCCTATTTGCATGGTGATGGATCATTTTTCATCTCCATGGTAGGACAGATGAGTAATTAAGTCACAGAAAAATTCAGCATACTCAGCACTGCGTGGTGTTTGCAATGCTGAACTGATTACAAACTGAGTGATGTGGTGTCACCTTAGCTGTTTCCAGTGGGCCTAAAAAGTGAGCACATGGTTTATTGTGATGTTTTCCATTAGTAGAACTAGAACAGTGGCAGCTCTTGTCTATTGGCCTATCATTTGTTTGAGACTAAGGGGCATCAGAAGTTTGTGATATCGTTTTGGAGGGCAGATCAAAGTATTGTGATGAAGTGCGACAAGGATTGCGTGAGGGGGGTCAATTTTGCACCAAAATCTTGAAACAATGTTTATGGATGATTCCTTTAGGGCAGATGAGTGTGTGTGTGTGTGGGGGGGGGGGGGGGGGGGGATGAGAAAGCAGAGAAGGAGACACTGCAGAGTGAATATATTTGTAGGCAAGAATAAACAGGTTCCGCCCAATATTCTACACTATCTAGCCTGCCCAGCTTACCATGAATATTCAGTGGGAGATAGCCACTGAATATTCACAATCTGTGGCTAGCCCAGTCCTCAGCTGTGTTGCGAAACATAGCCGCTTAGAAACAATATTCATTGGCTAACGGCTAAGTTTAGCAGACAGATAGACTGGCCATTTAGGCAGGTCTATCTTTGATTGCTATGACTTAAGTCACTCAGATGATGAATATTGGCTTAACTGACTAGGTCACACATGACTCAGTATTGGCCCCTTTGAATTTATGAGCATTTGGAAACAGGGATTGCACAAGGCAAATATTTTTAGTTTGTTTTTGGTTCATTGGGGCTTTTTTCCTTAATATTGGGGCATTTATCAGTTTAATGATGTGATATATGATACTTGGAGCGGCATAAAAAAAGGTCTAAGTCCATTTGGGGCCCAAGTAGCTAGTCGTCCAAAGTCGGCAGCATCCAAATTCCATTCTCGAAAAATACCTCCAAAATATTTTTTTTCCCAAGAATAGTCCTCTTGTACGTCCAACCGTTTGATCATCCAGATCGCAAAGTCATCTATCTTTACACCCCATTCTCATCCAAAAAATCATCCTAGCCTAAAACACCTAGAAAAAGACCTTTTAGACGTGGGAAGGACCATCAAAGTGATGGACTGGCCACCCAGACATGGCAACAGAGTAGTGGGGCACCTTACAGGGCACTATTGTGAACTTCACAAAAAGGGTGTCACATAAACATCTTACCACAACTCCCTTATAGGTCATGGTGAGCCCCCTAAAACCTACTTTACCTACCTGTCTACCACCCCAATAGCCCTTATGGCTGTAGGTAGCACCTATATGGCAGGACAGTAGGCTTTTGGGGGGTTTTGGTGGGTGCACATTTTTCACCATGAATGTAGTAAGAGTGGCTTTTGGGCCTAGATCCTCCTCTTTATGGTTCACTAGCCCACCCCCCAGACTACTTAAACCATCTCTGTGCAGCTCTACTAGGCTTTCCTATGCCAGGTGCTGATGTTCTGGAGGCAGGTATGTACATTTTTATTCCAATTTTTATGGTGGGGAGGGGAGGGAGGGTCAGTGATCACTGGGGGGAGTGTGTGGGGGGTCTGTACTTTGTCCCTGCAGTGGTTATCTGGTCACTTTGGATAGCTTCTGGGCACTTAAACCTGTTTTTAAATTGCCTAACTCATAACGTATAAGTTCTGTCTAGGAAATTTCATTGAACTTTCCAAGTTTCCAAGTTTATTATATAATTTGATTAATCGCCTATTCGAAGTTCTAGGCGATGTACAAATTGTTAAAATATCTAAAATATTGGTAACAAATCACACAAACATACAGCTTAACAAATTAAATTGAAAATACGGACATTCTTATACAAAATTTAAATCATTTAAGTTAAATAATTTATACATACAACATCAAAACAAAAGGAAAATTATTTAGGGGTTACAATCAATGTTAAATTCAATATATTAAGGTAAAAACATTGGGAGGGGAGACAAAAATGATTAGAGATGAAATATTAGATGAAGAGAGATAAAAGAATTATGTTTATTCACTAAAAGCATCTTTAAAGAGAAAACTTTTAAGTTTGGTCTTGAATTTGTCTAAATTCTTTTCCTCTCTTATATACAATGGAAGATCATTCCAGGACTGAGGAGCAGTTATTGAAAAAATAGTATGACGCCTCGTGTTAATAACTTTTAATGAGGGAATGGCCAATAAATGTTGATCTTGTGATCTCAGAGATCTAGAGGTAGAATAAGGAATTAAAACTCTGAAAATAAAAGCAGGAGTTTTAAATAATAGAGATTTAAAGGTAAGCAAGCATAGTTTAAATAAAATGCGATGTGCAACAGGGAGCCAGTGTGCCTCTTTAAGTAATGGAGAGACATGATCAAATTTTTTAGCTTTGGAAATAATTTTAATAGAGGCGTTCTGAATAATTTGAAGACTTCTGATTTCCTTTTGTGTCAAGCCTTTAAATAATGCAGCCAAATACACATAGGTTGGAATGATTATACTCAAAAAAGAACTTTTATGAAGTACCTCAGCCCCACCACTCCACCGCTATGAAAGTTATTTAAGCGGGAGATTTATGTGGTGCCTCATCATTGGTAGATCAATTTTAAAGCGCCATGAGTATATATATTTTTTTACTTTTTCTATTCAAAAATTTTTTTAGTTTTTTAGTTTTCGTATTAGTTTCACTATAAATAGATCAATAAATAAGCAGTTATAAAAGTAGAATTTGTATACTTAGCTTCTACACACAGCTCAACCAGGGAGTACGACCCGACATGTTTCGCACCCTCCGGTGCTGTCTCAAGGGTCTCCCTGCGTAAATACAAAAATTACAAAGCACATCTCAGGGCAATGAAACGCTACAAACATACTAGCGCCCACCCCCCCAAACCAAAATCTCTATATGCATACTTCATATAAACCGCCGTCTCCCACAGAACTCACCTAGGTGGCCGTAGTCATCCGACTCACAAGATTGAGGTCTGTGGAAAGATGGCGGCAGCGTTCGCGGTATGGTTTTAAATGTATTACATTAGTCTAACCACTCCCCCCACAGTCACCCATTGGGCCAATCATCCTCCAATCAAAGTGTTCCAGTCAATCTCTGCATTCAAACCCCGTGGTTCCACTGTATCCAATGTGAATATCAGTCTCTGTTCAGCCTCATTCAGCTTCTGCAAATCCTTACCACCCTCCCTCCCCGTTATTCTCTTCACCACACGCCACCTAAGATGTTCCACCCCATGATTATATCTCAGCCAGTGGGCCACTAAGGGGGCCTGGAGAACATTATTAATGATACGCGACTTATGCTCATTCAGTCTAATTCTGATTTTACGATTAGTCCTGCCAATGTAGATCAACTCACATGGGCAGATAATGGCATAAATCACATGCTCAGATGTACAATCTGTGATAGCGTTGGAATATAACCGCAATGGTCTACCAGGAACCCTCCACTCTTCCCCCGATATAGTCGAGGGACACCACTGGCATCTTCCACAGGGGCCATGAAAGCCTCTCTCCCGCTCAACTCTCTTGCCATATTTCAAATGATCTAATCTTTGACCCAGGGTCCTGCCTCTAGTGTACGCTATCCGAGGGAATTCATTGAGAGAAGAATGAAGTTGTACTATGTGCCAATGCTGATGTAAATAGTTCACCATCAGTTTAGTGGCTTTGGAATAAGGGAGCACACATGTCAATACCTCATGGGTGACTTCCTTAGACTCCCCTGGCTCGCCCAACAATAGCTCTCTCTGGGCGTACCTAGCTCTTAAATACGCTTGGCGAATAGATCTCTCAGGGTATCCTCTCCTACGAAACCTCTCAGACAGCAGGTCAGCTTGCACTCTAAATTCCTTGATTGAGGAGCAGACCCTGCGGATACGTAAGAATTGTGCTATTGGGAGGTTAAATCTTAGTGTAACAGGGTGAAAACTGTCATAGTGGAGAATGGTATTACGTGTTGCTGGTTTACGGTAGAGCGATGTCTGAATCCTGCCTTCAAACACAGAAATATTAATATCCAAAAACACCATCTGAGTGCGGTGACTAGTCATGGTAAATTTTATATTCTCATCAACCGCATTCAGATGGTGTATAAATTGGTCTAACTGCTCATATGTGTCATCCCAGATAAAGAAAACATCATCCAAAAACCGTCCCCAAAACATAACAGATGAAAACCATCGGGATGGGTATATATGTACTTCCTCAAATTTGGCCATGTATAGGGCCGCCACCGAGGGGGCCAAGGTGGCACCCATGGCCACTCCCTGAATCTGCTGGTAAAATACTTTCTGATACTGGAAGTAGTTTTCTTGAATAACCCATTTGGCTAGCTGAAAAAGAAAACTAGTGGGGACACGTTGGTGAGAGGTACGGTGGATCAAAATGTCGTAAATCACTTTCAGAGCCTCGGGCTGCGGGATCTGGGTGTAGAGAGAGACGACGTCGAGGGTCACCATCCATTTACCCTCCATGATGATCTCATTACTAGTCAATTTTCGAAGAAAATCTGAGGAATCCCTAATATACGACCGTATCTTAGGGACCTCACTCCTCAAAAAATAATCAATGAATTTAGAAAGGGGTTCCAAAATGGACCCACGAGTGTTGACTATAGGACGCCCCGGAGGGCTACAGAAAGTTTTATGAATTTTGGGTACAAAGGAAATTCTAGGTATTACAGGATGTTTTTCATATAGATACTTGTATTCCCTTTGGGTGATGTAGCCTCCTTCCCGATATATATTCAGGAATTGAAGAATCTTAATACCTAGACCTTCAGTGGGGTCCCCCCCCAATCTATAGTAGGCTTGAGTATTAGTTAACTGACGCTGGGCTTCGTCCTCATAATCCTGTCTGTTGAGTATGACCGTGGCACCCCCCTTATCTGCTTTTATTACTATAACACGATCCTCACTTATTTATTAAATATGTGAGGATCGTGTTATAGTAATAAAAGCAGATAAGGGGGGTGCCACGGTCATACTCAACAGACAGGATTATGAGGACGAAGCCCAGCGTCAGTTAACTAATACTCAAGCCTACTATAGATTGGGGGGGGACCCCACTGAAGGTCTAGGTATTAAGATTCTTCAATTCCTGAATATATATCGGGAAGGAGGCTACATCACCCAAAGGGAATACAAGTATCTATATGAAAAACATCCTGTAATACCTAGAATTTCCTTTGTACCCAAAATTCATAAAACTTTCTGTAGCCCTCCGGGGCGTCCTATAGTCAACACTCGTGGGTCCATTTTGGAACCCCTTTCTAAATTCATTGATTATTTTTTGAGGAGTGAGGTCCCTAAGATACGGTCGTATATTAGGGATTCCTCAGATTTTCTTCGAAAATTGACTAGTAATGAGATCATCATGGAGGGTAAATGGATGGTGACCCTCGACGTCGTCTCTCTCTACACCCAGATCCCGCAGCCCGAGGCTCTGAAAGTGATTTACGACATTTTGATCCACCGTACCTCTCACCAACGTGTCCCCACTAGTTTTCTTTTTCAGCTAGCCAAATGGGTTATTCAAGAAAACTACTTCCAGTATCAGAAAGTATTTTACCAGCAGATTCAGGGAGTGGCCATGGGTGCCACCTTGGCCCCCTCGGTGGCGGCCCTATACATGGCCAAATTTGAGGAAGTACATATATACCCATCCCGATGGTTTTCATCTGTTATGTTTTGGGGACGGTTTTTGGATGATGTTTTCTTTATCTGGGATGACACATATGAGCAGTTAGACCAATTTATACACCATCTGAATGCGGTTGATGAGAATATAAAATTTACCATGACTAGTCACCGCACTCAGATGGTGTTTTTGGATATTAATATTTCTGTGTTTGAAGGCAGGATTCAGACATCGCTCTACCGTAAACCAGCAACACGTAATACCATTCTCCACTATGACAGTTTTCACCCTGTTACACTAAGATTTAACCTCCCAATAGCACAATTCTTACGTATCCGCAGGGTCTGCTCCTCAATCAAGGAATTTAGAGTGCAAGCTGACCTGCTGTCTGAGAGGTTTCGTAGGAGAGGATACCCTGAGAGATCTATTCGCCAAGCGTATTTAAGAGCTAGGTACGCCCAGAGAGAGCTATTGTTGGGCGAGCCAGGGGAGTCTAAGGAAGTCACCCATGAGGTATTGACATGTGTGCTCCCTTATTCCAAAGCCACTAAACTGATGGTGAACTATTTACATCAGCATTGGCACATAGTACAACTTCATTCTTCTCTCAATGAATTCCCTCGGATAGCGTACACTAGAGGCAGGACCCTGGGTCAAAGATTAGATCATTTGAAATATGGCAAGAGAGTTGAGCGGGAGAGAGGCTTTCATGGCCCCTGTGGAAGATGCCAGTGGTGTCCCTCGACTATATCGGGGGAAGAGTGGAGGGTTCCTGGTAGACCATTGCGGTTATATTCCAACGCTATCACAGATTGTACATCTGAGCATGTGATTTATGCCATTATCTGCCCATGTGAGTTGATCTACATTGGCAGGACTAATCGTAAAATCAGAATTAGACTGAATGAGCATAAGTCGCGTATCATTAATAATGTTCTCCAGGCCCCCTTAGTGGCCCACTGGCTGAGATATAATCATGGGGTGGAACATCTTAGGTGGCGTGTGGTGAAGAGAATAACGGGGAGGGAGGGTGGTAAGGATTTGCAGAAGCTGAATGAGGCTGAACAGAGACTGATATTCACATTGGATACAGTGGAACCACGGGGTTTGAATGCAGAGATTGACTGGAACACTTTGATTGGAGGATGATTGGCCCAATGGGTGACTGTGGGGGGAGTGGTTAGACTAATGTAATACATTTAAAACCATACCGCGAACGCTGCCGCCATCTTTCCACAGACCTCAATCTTGTGAGTCGGATGACTACGGCCACCTAGGTGAGTTCTGTGGGAGACGGCGGTTTATATGAAGTATGCATATAGAGATTTTGGTTTGGGGGGGTGGGCGCTAGTATGTTTGTAGCGTTTCATTGCCCTGAGATGTGCTTTGTAATTTTTGTATTTACGCAGGGAGACCCTTGAGACAGCACCGGAGGGTGCGAAACATGTCGGGTCGTACTCCCTGGTTGAGCTGTGTGTAGAAGCTAAGTATACAAATTCTACTTTTATAACTGCTTATTTATTGATCTATTTATAGTGAAACTAATACGAAAACTAAAAAACTAAAAAAATTTTTGAATAGAAAAAGTAAAAAAATATATATACTCATGGCGCTTTAAAATTGATCTACCAATGATGAGGCACCACATAAATCTCCCGCTTAAATAACTTTCATAGCGGTGGAGTGGTGGGGCTGAGGTACTTCATAAAAGTTCTTTTTTGAGTATAATCATTCCAACCTATGTGTATTTGGCTGCATATGATAGTGGGTTGGCTACAATTATAATTGCTACTGGTTTTGAAGGAAGCCTTTAAATAAGGCATTGCAATAATCGATTTTAGAGATTACTAGAGAATGCATTAAGATATTCAAAGACTTTGCGCATAAAAATTTGGCCACGGATCACTGCAGGACGACTAAGGCAAGGTTGGCCCACATCCCGCCTACCTCCCGCCCTAACCACTCCTTCGAAAATGCCCCTTTTCACTGTGGGCGTACAGCGGCACTAAAAAGGCCTAAGCTGCTTTTAGATATGTCTAAAACCCATTTCGATTATCGGAACTTGGACGACCTGTCTTTTAGGTCGTCCAAGTACCGATGTAGGTGGGTTTTTAGATGTATTTCCATTTCGATTATGAACCCCTTACTGTATATTCTGCCAATTCCCAATAAAGGTTCAAACTGAATAACAAAAATATGGATAATTATAAAAGAAAAAAAATCACATATTTGTTTTAATAAGATTTTTTTAAATGTATTACAACTTTTTAATGTGAACTAATGGGTAAAAGACTGGCTCAAAGGTAGACTTCAGAGGGTGGTGGTGAACGGTACTCTCTCCGAAACGTCAGAAGTGATCAGTGGAGTGCCGCAGGGCTCGGTCTTGGGTCCGATCCTATTTAATATCTTCGTAAGGGACCTGGCTCAGGGGCTTTGAGGGAAAATTACATTATTCGCCGATGACGCCAAACTATTGTGATATGCAGACCGTGCCTGCTAGGTCTGGCCCTAGGGTTAGACCCATTTCAAAAGCAGACAATTCCCAACCTGCTCAGGTTAAAACCCAGTTTAGCATTTTACCTGACTTTCCTTCTGTCTCCAGTAGAGGGAGCCTGGAAGCTAAGCTGCAGTTTTCCCCTCCCCCACGCTTTCCCAGAGGAACTAACCGGAAATCCTCTATACCTGAGGGTTTGGGGCGTGGTTGCCAACTTCTAAACCAGAGGTCTGAGCTGCTAGAGAGACGGAGGGAACAGGAACAGCTGCAAAGCTCGGGGCTGGGAGCTCTGAAGGGCTATTCGCTGCCAGAATATATGGAGCTTACAGAAGCTGGAGCAGAGCTACCTACGGACCCACCTGAAGTCTGCCAAGCCATGGAACTGGATCCAGAGCCTATTACTGAGGTGTATAACGGAGTCCAACCCATGGAGGTATGCTGGTCCAAGGCAGGTGATAAAAACGCCTAGTTGGATTATTAATAACTGTGTTTGCTGTTGGGACTATTTTTTAAGCTGTTCCTTATTAATCCTGCTAAGCCTGGTGATAAAAGCTGTGCTGAACTTCTGCTGTTTTGATTTAGTTTTTTTCTTTTTCTTCCTTTTGGAAGTGTGACTGATTTGCCTGCTAAGGTGGTGGGGGGTTTGCCCCATGTTTATGAGGTGGGATTGAAGGCCTAAATTTTGGCAATATATCACCACGTGGAGCACACCACCTGTCCCAGCACTACTGTTGCTGGAGGGATCAGTGCCGTTGCACTGATACAAGCCAAAGTCTTCCTGGGAAAAGTAGACTGTTTTTGTGTTTATTTTTGGTTTAGTGAAACCTTACAAGCTAGAACTCTTGATTACATGAAGGGCCTGTTTTGTTTGAGGATAAGGTTTCCCATTTAGGGGTTTGAAACCCTCTGAAGCTTGTATGCCACTTTGGGACTATTTACTCATTCCAATCTTTATGTTTTTGGAACTTTATTGTTTAATCCAGAATCCTGACAAAGTTTATTTTTTATTTGGTGACTGGCATGAGAACAAACAAGAGAAGCATCCTGTTTATTTTGTTCTGAGAAATAAATCCAGTCCTGGTTTTGGTTTTCACTTACCTAGTTTGTTTGTGGTTCCTTCCGCTAAACCTTATTTTCTTTTTCCTTGTGTCGCACGCAGTGGCACACAAGAGCCATTCCTTGTCCTGGCGGTCCTGGACCCATTGCCCTGAGACTGTCGGTGACACTATGCAACATAGTAGGCAAAAGCACAGTGCCCAACTGTATGACGCAGGACCTACTCTTTCTAGAACATTGGTCCTCAACTTGGCAACTAAGTTTTAATGCCAAAAAGTGTAAGGTCATGCACCTTGGCATCAGAATTCCATGCAGAACTTACACCCTAAATGGTGAGACCTTAGCAAGAACTGCAGCAGAACGGGACTTGGGAATTATCATTAGTGAAGACATGAAGACTGCCAATCAAGTGGAGAAAGCTTCCTCCAAGGCTAGACAAATGATGGGTTGTATCTGAAGAAGTTTCATCAGCCGGAAGCCCGAAGTTATAATGCTGTTGTACAGATCCATGGTGAGACATCATCTAGAATATTGTGTACAATTCTGGAGACCACATTATCAAAAAGATGTGTGGAGAATTGAGTTGGTTCAGCAAATGGCCACCAGGATGGTCTCAGGACTCAAGGATCTCCCGTATGAGGAATGGCTGGGTAAGTTGCAGCTATACTCACTCGAGGAACGTAAAGAGAGGGGAGACATGATAGAGACGTTCAAATATGTCACGGGCCGTATTGAGGTAGAAGAGGATATCTTTTTTCTTAAAGGACCTACGGCGACAAGAGGACATTTGTTGAAACTCAGGGGTGGGAGATTTCATAGTGACACCAGGAAGTATTTCTTCACCAAAAGGGTGGTTGATCATTGGAATAGTCTTCCACTGCAAGTAACTGAGGCCAGCAGCATGCTGGATTTTAAGAGAAAATGGGATAAGCCTGTGGGATCACTTCAAGGAAGAAATTAGGGGGGGGGGGGTCATTAGAGTGGGCAGACTTGTTGGGCCGTGGCCCTTTTCTGCCGTCATCTTCTATGTTTCTATGTTAATTGATTTAATATTAGGTTAATGTGTATTAAAATAATTTAGTGCCAGATTATTTAACTGGTACCGTTGTCAGTGGCTGTCTTAAAAGTGGCTGCCAAATGCACTCAACAGCGCCGGTTCCAGAATCGCACCTCCAGCAAAGGTATTTTTATTTTAATTTTGTTTATTTTATTCAATTTTCTATACCATTCTCCCAGGAGAGCTCAGAACGGTTTACATGAGTTCATTCAGGTACTCAAGCATTTTTCCATCTGTCCCAGTGGGCTCACAATCTATCTAATGTATCTGGGGCAATGATAGAGTTTTCCAGGCCTACATTTCCAGTACCTACCTGTGATGTGAATTGTACCTCCATAGGTGCTTTTGACTGCCTAACGCCATTTCCGGTGTTAACCACACCTGCAGTGGCATTAGGTGGCTTAAAATACCTATGGAGGTGCGATTCCGGTGCCAATTTTTTAGGCATGGTAGGCCGATAAGTCTGATTTCTGTGGTAAGTAAATTAATAGAAACGTTTTAAAATGGAGAATAGTGACATTTCTGGAATCCAGTGGATTACAAGATCTGAGGTAACATGGATTCACTAGAGGTAGGTCTTGTCAGACAAATCTAATCAATTTCTTTGACAGGGTGACCAGAGAATTGGATAGACAGAGTGCGTTAGATGTGGTATATTTAGATTTCAGCAAAGCCTTTGACAGTGTTCCACACAGGTGTTTAATAAATAAACTGAGTGCCCTCAGTGTGGGCCCCAAACTGATAGAACTGGTTGAATGGAAGGCAACAGAGGATAGTGGTCAATGGAAATCACTCTGAGGCAAGGGATGTTACCAGTGGTGTGTCTCAAGATTCGGTTCTTGGACCTATTCTTTTTAATATTTTTGTAAGCAATATTGCTGAAGGGTTGTTAGGTAAGATTTGCTTCTTTGCAGATGATACCAAAATCTGCAATAGAGTAGACACCCCTGATGTGAATAACATGAGTATGGACCTTGCAAAGCTTGAAGAATGGTATGAAATTTGACAGCTAAGATTTAATGCTATGAAATGCAAGATCATGCATTTGGACATAGCTAAGTGCCCGAGGATACCACTTTTCCTAATAAAGAGCAAAAACCCAAGGAAATGGTACAGTTTAAGGGGTAAAGAACATTTGTGCACGATAGAGGAGCGGAACATGGGCGCGACAGTATATGATGACCTTAAGGTGGCCAAAGAAGTTGAAAAGATGGCTGCGAAAGCTAGAAGGATGCTAGGGTGCATAGGGAGAGGTATAGCAGGTAGGAAAATGGAAGTAATGATACCACTATAAAAGACTCTGGTGAGACCTCATTTAGAATATTATGTATAATTCTGGAGACCAGACCTTCAAAAAGATATATACAGGATGGAGTTGGTCCAAAGGAAGGCTACTAAAATGATTGGTGGTCTTTGTCATAAGGCATATGGAGACAGACTTAAAGATCTCAATATGTATACTTTGGAGGAAAGGCGGAAAAGGGTAGATATGATAGAGATGTTTAAATACCTACTTGGCATAAATGCGCATGAGGGGGCATAGGATAAAGTTAAGAGGTGATAGGCTCGGCTCAGGAGTAATTTAAGGAAATACTTCTTTTACAGAAAAGATGGTAGATGAATGAAATAGGCTTCCAGTAGAGGTGGTGGGGACAAAAATTGTGTCTGAATTCAAGAAAATGTGGGTTCTCTTAGGGAGAGGGGGAGATAGTGGATGCTGCAGATGGGCAGACTGGATGGGCCATTTGACCTTTATCTGCTATCATGTTTCTATGTTACTTTGATTGTAACCACAGAAAAGTGGTACATCAAGCCCAATTCCCTATTGCCCAGGTTCCGCAACGGGATAGTAAGGTTGTTCCAGAGACCTGTGATTTTGAAAAGAAGAGATTTTACCAGTTTACCTGCATAGAGAATACTGCGTAGAGAGGGGAAGGATAGTTTATATCTTTGGGCGGGTCTGGTGGAGTCAGGACTCGAGGAGTTAAAGGATAGTGGGATTAGGGGAGGAAGGATGCCGTGAATGATCTTAAAAGCCAGGCAGGAGCATTTGAAATGGATTCTGGAAATCACTGGGAGCCAGTGAAGATTGGACAGGATTGGGAGACATGGTATGTAGCCTTGGCCACATAAACATACTGGTCTGAATATTGCTCAGTTAACTTGTGGGTTGCAGTGCTAACCTGGCTATTCAGTGCTGGAGACTGGAGCCTCTGTATTGAATATCTAGGGTTAATTCAGCCCATGGCTGTGAGAAGCTCAAAGCTAAATATTAGGCCCTTTGCTAATTATCCTTTGTTGTAATTGCTCTGCTTTTTTCCCTTGTCCTTCTATACTTTTGGGCCACCATGCTGTTTTCATAAGCGAAGCTACATGAAGCAACTGTGACAATACATGTTATTAAACCATATAAAACCAAAAGAGAACGTGAGATTATTCTGTGGCAAACTGTGCTTCTAGAGAAAGCATTCCTGACTTTATTATTGGAATTAACACATTTCCTTTCCTATCAGACAAAAATGAATAGAATCAGTTGAAAAAGAAGCCTATGGCTATGCTTTTGTCTCAGAAGCCAAAGATCTACTGTACATCTCCCTGTTTTTTGCATTTTAATAAATCATGTCGTTAGAATATTAGCCATATCAGAGTTTGAATGGCACTAAGCTTGTTGCAATGTCCCTATGGTGGCTTTGACTGCCTAAGTAAGTTCACAGTCGTTTGGAACTGGAAATTGTCACAAGAGCAGTAGTGCTAAGAAGCCCAAGGTTCCTATGTTCATCAACAAGGGCAGAACCCTGACCTATATTCCTTGCCTAAATTAAGATAGCGTACCATTTGATAAATGGGAAGAAGAAGGGGGAGTAAGACCCAAGAGGTTTTCAGGCTCTGATAGAAAAGGGATTTCTCATAGTAAACCTGTAGGAGAGGGAGTGAAGTCCTTACAACAAGCTGTATGATGCCCTAGAGAGGGAACTTAAAAACAGGGAGAAGTGTTCCCAGAGAGAGGACTTGGAAGAGCATGGAAATTCCTCAGAATGCTCTGAGGCGATGGAACAGGACCCAAATGATTGGGAAGACACCTCACCTGCAGACAGTTTAAACCCAGATGTAGCAAAGGACTGGGAGAACAACACATCAAGCCTAGAGAGGGCAGAGCTGTCAATGGACACACTGTTGGGATCAATGGTCAGGTCAGAGTAAAAGATTCCTTTAAATTGTTCCTTTGAAATTGCAAGGAAACTTTGTGTTTGCTGTAGAGGAAAGCCTCATGGCGTTTTCAGCCAGTTAAGCCCTAATGCACCAGGAGTAGGGGGTTGGAACGTGAGATAATGAGCCTTTCAGAAATGGGTACAGTTTAAAAGTCTCGAGCAGAAGATATAGGGCTTGTTGCACTAAAGTCAGCGATCTTTGCTAAACCCGTTTTCACAGCTTTAGCAACGATCGCTATTACAGACCCGATTCACCACGTTTTTTTCCCCTCGATTGCCCATTTACCGATCTGGCCATGCAAATTAGCTGTTGGGACAACACCCACATGTGGCTGACTATCCTGCTGTCCACGGAGAACCTACGTTACAGGTAAGTAACTACACTTTTTATGCCACTTATCCTAGAAATAAGCAGTGAATTTTCCTAAGTGCACCTTAATGTCTTATGGACTTTTCTTTTAGGAAATTATCCAAACCTTTTTAAACCCTGCTAAGCTAACTGCTTTCTGATTCCAGCTCTTCTGCAAGTCTAGTTCTTTCTGATTCTCTTTGAAATATGAGACCTGCAGTTTAGTTTTCTCCACAGAACGACTCCTCCCCTCACAGCCAAAAGGCCAAGAAATTTTTCTATCCTATCCCAGAAAGTTCTGGGGTCATGCAAAATCCTTCCTTGTCTAATTGTGAGGAGTTTGCCTTTCTACCTGAACACATTATTATCACCTCTGTGTAGTATGTAACCTTCATCCCACACGTTCCTGTTCCTCTGCTTTGAATATTATCCTTAATTAAGTGTAAGCCAGGTTCCCTCGGGGGTAGTACAGCAGATGCCTAGGTGAAGCCCAGTATCAGAGCTTTTCTCTCTGTACACAATAAATTTATAGTTTGGGAACAGGACCCAGAGGCTGTTACGCCACACAACTCTGCATTCTCCTTGCTCTCAATAATATAGGCTGCACCTGGGATGTGCTCAATAACCTTTATTCTGAGTCTTAGGGCTAGATTCACTAAGCCCTAAGTCCCGACCAGTTTGAGACCCTGACCCAATTCACTAACCTTCCACCCGATCCGATCCGTGCATGCAAATGAGGGGAACCGGCATGCAAAGTTTGGAAGGGCCTCGATTCACTTAACAAATTCAGGAACACTGACTGGGCTGGCCAATCAAAAAAGAAGTGACTGCTGAGGACCAGTCGCTCGTATCCTTTCCTGCTCTCTGCCTTGTGCAAAAACTCTGCTCTCTGCCGCCCCTGCGAGCCTGTGTTTTAAAGCGGGGCTGCACTACAGTGTGTTCTGTTCTATTCCAGAACACGCTGCAGTGCAGCCCCGCTTTAAACCCGCAAGTAGTTCTCAGTAAAAACCGCACCTGCCTTTAACATCCAGTGGGATATTTCTGCCCTATCATAAGAAGTTAGAGAAAGTTGCTCCCAAATTCACACACAGTCATACTCTGCATATAAGCACAAGTTAACACTGTGCGCATCTCTGCAATGTCTGTTCCACCAGTCTGTGGCCGTGCACATGTGGCATAACTGGCTCACATCGTGGCGTCCACCCACCCAGCAGCTGATCAAGCTACAGGGCTGCAGTGCACAGTATCCCAGCTCTCAGGGAGACCGTGCTGCAGGCTGAGGGAAACAACCGAGGGTGTCACTGAGCAGCACAAGACCTGGCAGCCCACACATGTGTGGGTCATCAGCAAGGAAACAATACGGATGAAACTCCACAGAGAGCAAGGGCATGTGCAGACCATCTACAGGCAAAGAAGATGGTCTGTGCATGTGTCAGGATCGCTCTGGGGTCAGTGTGGGGCGTGCCTCCAATTGCGTCCATTTGCATGCAGTCTCGTGAATCGATCGCCCGGCCAAGGATCGGAAAGGTAAGGGAAAGCCGGTTTAGTGAACTTTAGTCGCAGTGTCAGTGCAGAGTTCCATAACTATATAATATGTACACTGCTTTGGTTGTACCACAGAAAGGCAGTATATCAAATCCCATTACCCCTTTTTTCAAAACATCTTTACTGCAAAAATACAAACCATTGTTATAAGAATATATTGCATTTTACAAAATCAAGAGCAGAAATCATGCAGAGCTATTTTATTTAATTTATTTTACATCTTGTGCATCTTTAAGCCAGTGTTACAGGAATATTTCTTTTAATATACAGTACTGTATTTATAAACCTTCAGTGCACATAGCATTCTACCTCAAGTAGAAATAGATGTCTCTGCACTGCCATCTGCTGAGTCTTGACAGAACTGTAACAAAACTTATACTTCATGGCTAGATATCAGAATAACATTTGAACCCAGGTGAACATTTGTTCATTACTCTTCTTAACCATTCTTTACTGTAGAGAAATCCTTCTGCGGGAGCTATTCTGAAAGGATGGACTCCACCTTAACCAGGATGGAACCAAGCTGCCGGCTCTAGCATTTTAAAAGAAGATCGTTTAAAAGCTGCTCTAGGAAAGAGACTTGCGAGTACTTATAGACAAGACAATGAAACTGTCCGCGCAATGTGCGGTGGCGGCGAAAAAGACGAACAGAATGCTAGGAATGATTAAGAAGGGGATCACAAACAGATCGGAGAAGGTTATCATGCCGCTGTACCGGGCCATGGTGCGCCCCCACCTAGAGTACTGTGTCCAACACTGCTCGCCGTATATGAAAAAAGACAGTATTACTCGATAGGGTCCAGAGAAGAGCGACAAAAATGGTTAAAGGACTGGAGGAGTTGCCGTACAATGAGAGGCAGAGAAACTGGGCCTCTTCTCCCTTGAGATGAGGAGACAGAGAGGGGACATGATTGAAACATTCAAGATATTGAAGGGAATTGACTTAGTAGAGAAAGAGATTGTTCACCCTCTCCAAGGTGGAGAGAATGAGAGGGCACACTCTAAAGTTAAAAGGGGATAGACTCCGTATAAACGTAAGGATATTCTTCTTCACCCAGAGAGTGGTAGAACTCTGGAACGCTCTTCCAGAGGCTGTTATAGGGGAAAGCACCCTACAGGGATTCAAGAAAAGGTTAGATAAGTTCCTGTTGGACCAAAACATGTGCAGGTAAGGCTAGACTCTAGTAGGGCACTGGTCTTTGATCTACGGGCCACTGCGTGAGCGGACTGCTGGGCACGATGGACCACTGGTCTGACCCAGCAGCAGCAAATCTTATGTTCTTATGCTATGGGGAGTGGGGGGGAAGCCGACAGTCACCCAGGAGCAGATGGTTTGGTGTGGAGTATCCTTGAAGGATATTGTTGAAGGGGATGGTAAACAGGACTAAGAATGTTATGATGCCTCTGTATCACTCAATGATGTGACTTCACCTTGAGTATTGTATTCAGTTCTGGTCTCCTTATCTCAAAAAAGATATAGTGGCACTAAAAAAGGTTCAAAGAAGGACGACCAAGATGATAAAGGGAATAGAACTCCTCTCTTATGAAGAAAGACTACAGAGGTTAGGGCTCTTCAGCTTGAAAAAGAGATGGTTGAGGGGAGATATGATCGAAGTCTACAAAATCCTGACTGGTGCAAGTGGATCGATTTTTTACTGCATCAAGATTTATGAAGACTAGGGGACACTCGAAGTTACAGAGTAATACTTTTAAACCAAACAGGAGGAAATATTTTTTTCACTCAGAGAATAGTTAAGCTCTGGAATACATTACCAGAGGATGTGGCAAGAGCAGTTAATGTAGCTGGTTTTAAAAAAGGTTTGGATAAGTTCCTAGAGAAAACATTCATACTCTGCTGTTGAGACAGACATGGGAGAAGCCACTACTTGGCCTGGACTGATAGCATGGAATGCTGCTAATATTTGGGTTTTTGCTGGGTACTTGTGACTTGGATACTGGATTAAATGGACCATTGGTATGACTCACTAAGGCTATTCTTATGTTCTTATCAAAAACTTTTTTACATAGACCTTAGGGAAGTTCTCGTCACTCCACTGACTGACCTTTTCAATGCTTCTCCAGACTCGGGAGTAGTACCTGAGGACTGGAGAAGGGTGGATGTGGTCCCTCTATAAAAAAGTGGAAGTAAGGAAGAAGTAGGGAATTACAGGCCAGTAAGTCTGACTTCTATGGTAAGCAAATTAATGGAAACACTTTTAACACTTTTAAAACAGAGAATTGTGAAGTTTCTGGAATCCAGAGGATTACAGAACTGAAGGCAACATGGATTCACTAGAGGTAGGTCTTGTCAGACAAATCTGATCAATTTCTTTGACTGGGTGACCAGAGAATTGGATAGAGGATGTGCGCTAGATGTGGTGTATTTAGATTTTAGCAAAGCCTTTGACATTGTTCCACACAGATGTCTAATAAACATAGAAATATAAATACATGATGGAAGATAAAGGCCAAATGGCCCATCTAGTCTGCCCTTGGAATGGGCCCCAAAATGACAGGCTGGGTCAGAAACTGGTTGAGTGGAAGACGACAGAGCGTAGTGGTCAATGGAGATCGCTCTGAGGAAAGGGATGTTACCAGTGGTGTTCTTAGACCTGTTCTTTTTAACATTTTTATAAGCGATGTTGCTGAATGATTTGCCTTTTTGCGGATGATAAAAAATCTGCAACGGAGTAGACATCCTGGATGGTGTGAATAACATGAAGATAGACCTAGCGAAGCCTGAAGAATAGTCTAAAATTTGGCAGCTAAAATTTAATGCTAAGAAATCCAAGGTCATGCATTTGGGCTGCAAAAACCCAAAGGAACAATAAAATTTAGGGGTGAAGAACTTATGTGCATGACAGAAAAGCGGGACTTGGGTGTGGTTGTATGTGATGATCTTAAGGTGGCCAAACGGTTTGAAAAGGCAACAGCAAAAGCTAGAAGGATGCTAGGGTACATAGGAAGAGGTATGGCCAGCAGGAAAAAGGAGGTATTGATGCCCCTATATAAGACTTTGGTGAGACCTTATTTAGAATATTGTGTACAATTCTGGAGGCCGCACCTTCAAAGAGATATAAAAAGGATGGCGTCGGTCCAGAGGAAGACTACTAAAATGATGAATGGTCTTCATCATAGGAAGTATGGGGACAGACAAAGATCTCAATCTGTATACTTTGGAGGAAAGGTGGGAAAGGGGAGATATGATAGAGATGTTTAACTACCTATATGGCATAAATACGCATGAGTCGAGAGGGCATAGGATTAAGTTAAGAGGTGATAGGCTTAGGAGTAATCTAAATATATACTTTTTTACAGAAAGGGTGGTAAATACATGGAATAGTGTCCCAGAACATGTGGTGGAGTCAGAGATTGTGACTGAATTCAAGAAAGTGTGGGATAGGCATGTGGGATCTCTTAGAGAGAGGAAGAGATAATGGGCAGACTGGATGAGCCATTTGGCCTTTATTTGCCATTATGTTTCTAAGAAGTAGGTCAAGAATAGCTTAGGATGAAAAAGTCAAGACAATGGTGGTGAACAGCACATTCAAATAGCTTGGATATGAAAGGGAGGAAGAAGATGAGATGATAGTTGGAAAGGTAGGTAGGGTTCAGTGAGGATTTTTTGAGGAGTGGTGTAACTACGTTATGTTTGAAGACATCAGGAACAGTTGCAGTGGAAAGTAAAAGATTGAGGATATGACAGAAGGGATGACAGTAGGAGAGATAGTGCCGAGTAGATGGGTGGGAATTGGATCAGAACAGGTAATGAGTTTGGAGGAAAGGAAAATGTGCTGTTTCCTCTTCAGTGATTTCAGAAAAGGAAGAAAAGATAGCAGGCGTTGAAGGAAGGTTGACAGAATGGAGGAAGGAGAGGTGGAGGTGATCTGGTTGAGAACTAAAGGTTAATCTTGTGAACCTTGTTGTAGAAGGACACAGCCATAGTCTGGGGAGAAAGCGAAACTTGGGTAGAGAGTTCAGTGTGGCAAAGAGACAGCAAGGGCTGGAGCCAAAAGAGTTAGTTAAATGGGGTGTAGTAGTCTTGTTTGCCTAGGAAGGTTTGGATAGGTTCCTAGAGGATAAAGGGATTGAGGGGTACAGATAGGAGTAGAGGTAGGTTATAGGAATAGTCTGGGACCAGTGCTCAGGCAATGGGCCTGATGGGCCGCCGCGGGAGCGGACCGCTGGGCGAGATGGACCTCTGGTCTGCCTCAGCGGAGGCAATTTCTTATGTTCTTAAGTGAAAGAACAGACTGGAAGGAGGTCAGCAAGAATTTGAAATGTATGAAGTGCTGCCAAACAAGACTACTACCTAGCAAGAAATTTTTGGATCATACACTAGCCTTTCAGGCAGCTTCCTATGATAAAGAATTTTGATCATTGGAGGAGTGTGTGGCGCAGTGGTTGGATCTACAGCCTCAGCACCCTGGGGTTGTGGGTTCAAACCCCGCACTGCTCCTTGTGACCCTGGGCAAGTCACTCAGTCCTCCACAGCCCCAGGTACGTTAGATAGATTGTGAGCCCACCGGGACAGATAGGGAAAATGCTTGAGTACCTGATTGTAAAAACCGCTTAGATAACCTTGATAGGCGGTATATAAAATCCTAATAAACTTGAAACTTGTTGCATAGAGCTTGTTCTTATAAACATTTCAGAACCCAGTTGAAAACCTATCTGGCCAGTTTTATGTGTTATCTTTATTTTTAATCTTTTGTTAACCGTGTTGAACTTATGGTTACGATGTTATGTTACGTTATGTTATTTGGAAGAGTGCAGGCTGCCTGATGAGGAGGAGACCTTCAGCTGATGGGGTTTGGGGAACCCTGCCAGATCAGGTATTTACTATTTTGGTTTGCTAGCAGGGGGAAGGGCACAGAGCTTATGGTACGGATTTCCCTGGACATGTCCTCCTTTTTGAGGACATGTCCGGGGGTCTGGATGGCTTTTCATAACCTGGCACCAGCTTCCTTGAAATCGCATCAGGTAGGAGGGCATCCATGCGTGCACATGAGCGTCGTGTTCGCACATGCATGGATGCCCTCCTGCCCAATGAGAGCAGGCAGTAGGGGGCGGGGCTAGGGCAGGATTTGGGGTGGGACTGGGGTGTAACGGGGCGGAGGTGGGTGGAACTGTGCAGGCCTAAGAGAGCAGAGAACAGGGGGTGGGGAGATGAATTCTGTGTATCACAAAATGACAAAATGCAACTGTGGGTGAAAACCAAAACCACCCATGTCAACAGTCAAACCAATATTAGCAAGAGGGGATAGAAGACCTCAGAGACTCTGAATGCCACAATGCTGCTTAAATTTGGCAAGTGAAGCAGGTCATGTCTTAATCTCTGGTCAAAACCCCAAATGCTTTATTGTTTAGTGCAAAGTGAACTGCCATTTAAATAAACATTCAAGATCAACAAGATAGTGCTGATAATTTAAGAAACCACATTTACCTCCCTGTACAATAGACTTTGGGGTCCTTTTATCAAGCCAATACCGTAATACCGCACGTTAAACCATCTGTCGCGCTAGCCGCTAACGCCTGCATTGAGCAGGCGTTAGTTTTTTAGCTGGCCGCGGGGGATAGCGCGTGATGAAATGTCTGACGCGCTAACTCCACTATCGAGGCTCGATAAAAGAACCCCTTTATGTGTTGCTGTTTTGTGGATTTGTACGAGTGTTTTTATATGTTGATGTTTAATATATCGTTCCATGCCTGGAATATCACTAAGGGTAGGCAGATGATACATTTTTGAAAGAAATTGTAAAAAAATGCCTCTTGGTGCTTTATTGCTAAGCTATTCCATGTTTTGTTGAACTACTGCGAGATTACAGAGAAAGAAATATCTTTCCAATGGGAAACAAGCGCATCAGGCTAAAATGAATCTGTAGTTTTGTAGAGATAAATGTAAGATGCTGCCATTGAAAATGGATACATTTTGGAGGCATGTTTGCTAGTAATTTGGCATATGCACTGTAAGTGAAGACATTTTTCTAAAAGGTTTTGAATAAACTGACAGCCCCACCAGGCATTGCTTGAAATTATTTTTATCTGAGCAGAACTTTCAACTTGTCTAACCAAACATTTCAAGTTTATCCAGGAGATTCCTAGGCTGTCTGCTTCCATTATTGCATCTTCTGCACACCTCCCTGCTAAAGAAATGAGGCCACAGACTCCCAATCAGGATTGACCCACATCTGCCATATAGTCAGTGGCGTGGTAAGGGGGAGGGGGGTCTGCCCTGGGCGCCGTCTTGATGGGGATGCCAGCACCTCTCCGACACCCTGCCGCATGCGCGCTCTTCCCTTCCCTCCCTCGTACTTAAGGCCAAACACACAAAGCTCCGACACCTGTGACATTCCAGCACTGCTGCTTACTTGCCACAGGCCCTAGGCAGGAAAAGTATGAGCTCAGCAGTTAAGAGAGTCGCACCAGGGATTTGGCCATGGTTCACAGATAGGCGTGTCTGCCTATCTGAGTTCAGGCATGCCAGGATCTAGCTACTGGCAATGTAATCCCTTGCCCCCTTTTGAATAAGCCTAGAACCAATCCAGAGTGTTAGGGAAAGCTCAGGCATATATATTTCCCTTTGAATAAAACTAGTAGTAATTTACTGACTAGCCTGAAGGGGAGCCAGTGAGAGCCTTGGCCCATTCCAGCAGTACCTAGGTGTGGGCCGGGTTTCTGTAGAGATAAAAAGGAGCTCCATACTGAGCAGAGGAAGAGAGGGAGGAGACAGTGGACAGACCAGTCTCTGGAGAGAACCACATAAGAGCCTTTAAACTTGCTTGAAGGTGGAGCCCAGCTGAGCCCTAGTGAGGACTGGGAAATGCTTAAGCTGGAGGAGGATTTCCACAGGCCAGAACTGGAGCTGATTAATACTTCAGAAAGTATGGCAATAGAAGAGAAGTTCATTTCTGAGAATGAGATTCCAGGACAAATGGAGGTCTGCTAACAATGCTCAGTCTAGTCCAGCTGTCTAAAGTGTGCTATATTAAAAAGGACTTATCTGGTTTTTTTTGTGGGAAGTTTAAACCAAGAAGTGAACTGTTTTGGAGTAGCCACCTATAGGTGCAGGAGGTGAGAAGGTTCCTTTTTGTACTGTGTTTTTTTCTAGCAACCATAGGGTTGTGGTGATTAAGAGAATCAAGAACTGTTTGAACTTTGCATGAAGCCTATTCTTTTTGCTGCAAAAATTTCTTTTTGTTTATTTTGTCCATTTTGAGAACTGGAAGGAACAATGAAATAAGCTTATGGGACATTACTGTGAACTAATTTTGGATTATTTGTTTTCTTTCCCCATCAGAAGCAACTGCAAACAAATTTTCTTTATCTGCCTAAGAGTTTAGAGAAAAAGCCTTGAAACAGCTGTGGCTTTACTCCAGCCAAGGCATGTCAACTCTCCTGCTGTGAGAAACCTGTGGAACCCAGAATACTGCGGTGGTGTGCTTAAAGCATTTTGTTTTATTGAAAGTTTGTAGTTACCAGTTGCTCATTGTTTTGTTTTGTGCTTTATTTGTCTGGAAAATATTTTGCTTTGTCTTGAAAGACCTAGACAATAAATCATTATTTTTGCATTCAAGCCATGTTGACTCAAGTTGTGTTCTGTCCTGTGTGCTGGGTGTTATCCTTGTTCAGTGCTGTGGGTTTTCTCTGAGCCAAGCACTCCCTGTAGGGCTATCCCATATTGGAAGTGCGCCTCAGAAAGGTTTTATGCCGCCTAGCCGGGTGGGCCGCAACTGTTCCGCAGACCCCCAGCTAGTGACACACCATGGTAAAAAATACCATGGTGGGAGCAATTTTTTCTTTTACCAGCGATGATCAGCACAATAGCATGCAAATTATATGCATGCCGCAGGTACAAGGAAGGAAGAACTGTGGCTGGCACTTGCTCCTCCTCCTGCCTGCCCTGTCAAAAAAAGCTGGCCTGCTCTCTCTGCCTGCCGATACAGCTGATAGGGTGGCTGGAGCTAAAAACCTCTTGTGTGGTTTTGTAAAGGGGGGTGGAATTATCTGGCCAAATAAGAATACTGAATATGAATAATCAGCATTGAGCTTTAACGTAAAATCAGAAATAAATTATTTATTTCAGTAAAATTTAGCACAGAGCCCTGGATTATTCATATTTGAATTTAAAATCACTATTTGGATAAATATGAATAATGTATTTGGGGTACTACTGGGGCCAAATTGAATTGAATACAAATGTTTGGTACAGCCCTAATTAACATTGGCTTGTACAAAGCTGTGGTAGAGCTTTCTATCGCAGGCTGGAGAGGTAAATGCTCTGACCTTCTGACACTCTTAGGAATTCTAGGAGCATCTGAGCATTTACCTCACTGGCCCACAGAAGAAACCTCTCCCGCAGCTTTGTAAAAAAGATCCCAAATATGTTAATCATAGTAACATAGTAGATGATGGCAGATAAGACCTGAATGGTCCATCCAGTCTGCCCAACCTGAATCAATGTAAAAAATTTTTTTTCCTCTTCTTCTTAGCTATTTCTGGGCAAGTATCCAAAGCTCTGCGGCTCAAAACTGGCGAGTTGCTCAGGACTTATCTTCGGATTATTCAGTAACTCTTTGCAGCATTATTCAGCGTTGTTCAACCCAGCCCTGGTAGTGTGAAAACTGTCCACATTTTCCAGCTACTGAATAATCTGAAGATAAGTCCTGAGCAACTCGCCAGTTTTGAGCTGCATTTTGGACTAGTTGATAGCACTGGTTTTGTTTATGGTACGTTTTAAAACCTTCACTTTAAGGGTTCACGTATTTGATTTAGTGCACGTATGTGAGCCTATGATGGTGCACAGTGGGTCTTGAAAAATAGCCCACTTTAAATTGTTGAAGCCTGCAACCCTGGTTCGCCAGGAGTTCATTAGCTTTCACTCACGCTACACTAAAAATGCTAGCGTGGCTTTGTAAAGGAAGGGGTAAATTTGCTCACAAGTTTAAAGATAATAGACTATTTTCAGTCCAATTCTTTATATGTGAGTTTGCAAACCATTGGACCCCTGAGGAAGGCGTGTTCACCGAAACACGGACCGTGTAGGGTCCGCTTGGATTTTTATCACTGTATTTTTTATCATTGTACTTTTTTAATTGAATTTTCATGGTTTTATATGTCAGTGTTTAATAAATTATCTCCAGAACATCTGTATCTACAGTTTTTGTTTACAAAGTCCATAAAGACAAATTTGCTTTCATGCTTGGATATGCCTAGAGGTTATGTGCACACTCTGTCTTGAAAATATTTATAGGGAATTTGGGAAATTTATAGGGAATTTGGGAAATTTATAGGGAATTTGGGAAACTGGGGTGGTAGATTCAGGGGCAATGTTAGGAAATTCTACTTTACGGAGAGGGTGGTGGATGCCTGGATTGCGCTCCCGAGAGAGGTGGTGGAGAGTAAAACTGTGACTGAGTTCAAAGAAGCGTGGGATGAACACAGAAGATTTAGAATCAGAAAATAATATTAAAGATTGAACTAGGCCAGTTACTGGGCAGACTTGTACGGTCTGTGTCTGTGCATGGCCGTTTGGAGGAGGATGGGCTGGAGTAAGTCTTAACAGAGATTTTAGCAGTTGGAACTCAAGCACAGTACCGGGTAAAGCTTTGGATTCTCGCCCAGAAATAGCTAAGAAGAAAAAAAAAAAAAAAAATTTAAATTGAATCAGGTTGGGCAGACTGGATGGACCATTCGGGTCTTTATCTGCCGTCATCTACTATGTTAATATGTTACATTAGTTATTGAGACTTGAGTATTATTACTAGAAAAATAATACCTGAAGAAAACTACAATTAATGATCATTTTTAGCACCAAAGGAGGGGGGGGGGAGTAACTTTGTATTTGCAAAGTGCTATAAGGACATCCTATTTAAGTGCTGTGCACAGTTCTTGAAGAGAACCTCTTGGAAGACCTCAGAATTCCAGAATGCCTTATTATGAGTGATGGATGACATTCATGAACCTGGCGGTTATATTCATTTTCTCCATCTTGGCATCGACCTGCTTCTCCTGCAAGAGAACTGTAGATTTATGATATTCTCAAAGCAAGACCATTACGCCAAACAGCACAGCTTGCTCCTTCCACACATGCAATCCGTATGACAGCTCCCTGGACACAGAGAAAGGCAGCCGCGGCACAGAATTAATGCATCTCAGCTGTTAATGGCACCAATATCCTTAAGAAAACATTTTTATTTCTAATTGCTTTGGTAGTTTGAGGTTAATTAGTGTTCTTGGGCCTTAAGGGCCATAAAACGTTTATCTAGCAATAACTAGATTGACCTAGGTAGTATGAGCTCTTTGTGCCACATATGGCTTGATAAATGGGGTTCTTTCTGGTGCAATAGGAAATCTCATGCTGTAATTTTAAAATGTTAATCCCAACACAACTAACGAATAGAATGATCATAGACATTTTTGCAGTAGGTATTAAAACAAATAAAAATACAGGCTATTACTGTGTACTTGAACGCCACTTACTACTGCTTACCACTTATATAGCACTGAAAGGCATACGCAGTGCTGTACATTTTGACATTTAGAGACAGTCCCTGCTCGAAAGAGCTTACAATCTAACTTGGAAATACAGACATGACATATAGGGTTGGAGATGCAGAACCCAAGGTGAGAGGAGTTAGGAGTCAAAAGCACTTTGGGCCAGATTCTATAAACAGTGTCCTAGTTAGGTGCCGTAATCGAGACCGCCTAGCAACGCCTAACTAAAATCCATGCCTAACCTAAATGAAATCAATTAGCTTAAATGCCATGGTAATTAACACCATTGAAGTTAATTGAATAATTAGTTTAAAAAAAATGAAAATTATAAGGCACAGCATTCCACATGATGCCTGCCTAGCAATGCCTAAGTGGAGGCGCCTTCTGACACCTAACTGATAACCAGGTGTGGTTAGGGACGGAGAATAAGCGTGATTTAGTTAGGCATTGTTAGGCATCTGAGATAGGCACTGGTAAATTAGGCCAATGAAACCCTGGTGCCTACCTTTAGGATGTCTAGTGAGGCCAAAAGTTCGCTTAGGCGCCGCTAAGCATGATTCTATAAATGGCGCCTAGTGGGTGATAGACAACTGTGCAGAGCGATGTCTACAATGCAGGTGCCCAGAGCACCGTTTATAGAATCCAGCCCTTTTGAGTCTTTCCGCAAATGCACTAACCTGCAAAATATTTTAAAGGCGAATGGCCTTTTTTTTCTTTTTTTCAATTTTTATCTATTGAGGCGATGAACTCAAGTTTTATTAAAAATTTGATAAAACGCCAAATATAAAAAATTTCTTTTTTTTTTTTTTTAATTCTTTATTCATTTTCAAAATTACATTACCGGTAAATGTATATATATATTCAATCAATCACATTAACAATAAATATATCATTTAACATTCTATCATTTGTACAGTACATAAATTTTTATCCCTCCCCCTTCCCACCCCTCCCTACCATATATTCCATAATCATATAAAAAACATATTAATAAAATATCCCTCACCCTACCCAAATTAATTGATACATTAAAGGGAAACATTTTCAACTAATCCTTACAAAATTTTGCTAATGGTTTCCACACATCCTGAAATACTCTCTTTGTACTGCAATAAATCTTTCCATTTTATAGATATGGCACAAAGAGTTCCACCAAAAACTGTAATTTAGTCTCCTCCAATCCTTCCAATTACAGTATATGTAATTTGCTGAATGGCAACCCCAGTCATTATAAGTAACAATTTATTGTTGTTCGCAGAAATCTGACTTTTTGCTCTCATTTCCATACCAAAAATCACAGTATCATAAGATAATGCCACTGGGTTATCTAATAAATTATTAATTTGGTCCCAAATTGATTTCCAAAAATTCATAATATATGGGCAATGAAACAATAAATGATCTAAAGTTCCTACTTCTAGATGGCAGTGCCAACATCTATCAGACAAAGAACTATCCAATTTTTGCAATCTAACAGGAGTCCACAACGCTCTATGCAACAGAAAAAACCAAGTTTGTCTCATAGATGCCGACACTGTACATCTCATCCTCCAAGACCAAATTCGTGGCCATTGAGATGCAGTAATTTCATGCTTAATCTCAATACTCCAAATATCTCTTAGACTAGTTTTTAATTTCTTTTTAGTAAATCCATTTAATATATAATTTAGCAACAGGTAAATCCAGACATCTGGTAACCCTACATCAGTCTGACCCAGAATGGCTATTCTTATGTTCTTAACGAACTCCATGTCTTACTTGCTAATTGGAGAACGGTATAGAAAATTGAATGAGTGAATGAATAAATAAATATTTTTTTCCCCAAACCTGTTTACAAGTATGAAACTTGCAGCAATTTGTATGGAGTGACAGCGACATCTAGCTGTCAGTACTTTACAGAATATTTCACTTTTGGAATAAAACATGTTCTTGTACTTTTCCTCAATAGATTTCGTTGAGCTGTAAAATCATTCTAATTTTAAATTGCTTCTCAAAGCTTGTGGGAGTAAGGGTTGTGTAGCGCCCTGTTGATTCAAAACAGCAGCTGAATGGCTACCAAGCACAGTTCAATTTGTCATTTCTCAACCATGTAGTGAAAGAACTCCTTCTGTAATTCACTAAGTAATACTAATACAGCTATAGTAGTAAAGGACAGTTATGATCAAAAGACCACTGAGGGAACAGTAAATATATTTACATTGATGTGATATATAGGCCTCCTTCACAGACAGAAGTAGACAGAAATTTAATAGTAGACATTCAGCATATATCTAAAAAAGGGGAAGTTTTACTAATAGGTGATTTTAATATTGATTGAGGTATCCCTATTGTTTGCTAGGACAGCGCCAGGATAGGAAAATGAGTTCCCGCGGAGATGGGGAAAGCTTTGTCCCCGTGTCATTCTCTACCTGCCACCACTTTCCTATCTTGCTTGGGACCCAGCCCTAGATTCAGCACCAGCATGAGCCATTTAAAGATAGGCCTCTGCTCAAGTGCTGCCCTTCTCCCAATAGAAACTTGTGTGCGAAGGGAATGTGGATCTGAGTTTAAAAGTGCCATGCTGGTACTGTTGCCCAGGTCCAGGGAAAAGTAGGGCAGCAGTGGTAAGTTTAGGAGAGATGCTGGACATGGGATACATTGGGGAAGGGAAGAAATGCTGACCATGGAGGGAAGGTAGGAACCGAAAGAAGAGATGCTTGCACTATTGGGGGGGGGGGGGATTAGAGAAGGGGCATAGGAGTAGGGCCTTGAGCCACCCCAGGGAAGTGTGGGGGCACACAGCTGAAAGTTCACTTAAATCATCAGATAGTATTGGGCCAGCTCTGCTGTTAACCAGATAAATGCTGGAGAATACTGAATATATATCTTGTGCAGACTTACAGTCTAGTGTTTAGAGCAGCAGGCTGAGAACCAGAGAGACTAGAGCTCAAATACCCAGGGATTTTTTTAAAGGGGTTACTCAGTGATACTGAGTATGAGCAAGTTTTCCATCGCTTGATAAAAATGATCCATAATCCTTAAGTACATGTTAATAAAAGAGCTCAGGTTCTACACTCAAAATGCTGTTTTGTTTCTTTTCGTGAATTCTGTGGAATGAGTCTCTCATCATCCCACTCCTGAAAAATGATCTGGTATTTGAGTATCTGAACCTTTTTTTGCCTTGGACAAGTCATTTAACCCTTCGCTGCTTCAAACTTCTGTATTTACCGAAGAGGATATACACAGCATACCAGAACCCATCAGGCTATATGCTGGAAAAGAAGACAGGAAACTGATAGGGTTGACGGTCAGTCTAGAAGAGGTATGCAGGCAGATCGATAGGCTTAAGAGCAATAAATCCCCAGAACCGGATGACATCCATCCGAGGGTCATCAAGGAACTGAAAGGGACCATAGCTGACTGCTTCAACTAATAGCCAATCTGTTGATCAAATCGGGAAAGATTCCGGAAGACTAGAAGGTGGCGAATGTTACGCCGATCTTCAAAAAAGGTTTGAGGGGAGATCCGGGAAACTACAGACTGGTGAGTCTGACCTCGGTACCGGGAAAGATGGTAGAGGCGCTGATAAAGGACCGCATCATTGATCACCTTGACAGACTCGGGCTGATGAGGACCAGCCAGAACGGTTTCAGCAAAGGCAGATCTTGTTTGATGAACTTGCTGCACTTCTTCGAGGGAGTAAACAGGCAGATAGACAAGGGCAACCCAGTCAACATTGTATACCTGGATTTTCAGAAGGCGTTCGACAAGGTTCCACATGAACGACTACTTCGGAAAATTGTGAGCCATGGAATCGAGGGTGAAATACTCACGTGGATTAAAAACTGGCTGGAGCATAGGAAACAGAGAGTGGGGATAAATGGATAATACTCGGACTGGAAGAGCGTCACCAGTGGGGTGCCGCAAGACTTGGACCCGTGCTCTTCAACATCTTTATAAACGATCTGGACATTGGTACGACAAGTGAGGTGATTAAATTTGTGGACGATACAAAGTTATTCAGAGTAGTGAAGACACAGGGGGATTGAGAAGATCTGCAACATGACATAATCAAGCTCGAGAAATAGGCATCGATATGGCAAATGAGATTCAACGTGGATAAGTGTAAAGTGATGCATGTCGGTAACAAAAATTTCATGCACGAATACAGGATGTCCGGGGCGGTACTTGGAGAGACCTCCCAGGAAAAAGACTTGGGAGTTCTGATCGACAAGTTGATGAAGTCGTCTGTGCAATGTGTGGTGGCGGCGAAAAGAGCAAACAGAATGCTAGGAATAATAAAGAAGGGGATCACGAACAGATCGGAAAAGGTTATCATGCCGTTGTACCGGGCCATGGTACGCCCTCACCTGGAGTACTGCATCCAGCACTGGTCACCATACATGAAGAAGGACACGGTACTGTATTTTCACTGTATAAATATCTCCGCTGAATATGTACAGGCTTTTGAATGGTAAATCTGCATTGTATCTTCGCTATATAATCACGCATGCCGAATATGTACAGTCCCCTGCATTGTAAACTGCGCTCAACTGCATAGCACATTCCCTTGCACTGTATCTTCGCTGTGTATGTACAGTCTCTTACATTGTAAACCGCTCTGAACTGTTTGTGGTACTGCGGTATACAAAAATAAAGTTATTATTATTACTACTCGAAGAGCGACTAAAATGGTTAAGGGGCTGGAGTAGTTGCCGTACAGTGAGAGATTGGAGAAACTTGTCCTCTTCTCCCTTGAAAAGAGGAGACTGAGAGGAGACATGATTGAAACATTCAAAATACTGAAGGAAATAGACTTAGTAGGTAGGGAGAATGAGAGGGCACTCTCTAAAGTTGAAAGGGGATAGATTCCGTACAAACGTAAGGAAGTTCTTCTTCACCCAGAGTGGTAGAAAACTGGAACGCTCTTCTGGAGGCTGTTATAGGGGAAAACACCCTCCAAGGATTCAAGACAAAGTTGGACACATTCTTACTAAACTGGAACGTACGCAGGTGAAGCTGGATTCATTTAGAGCACTGGTCTTTGACCTGGGGGCCACTGCGTCAGCGTACTGCTGGGCATGATGGACCATTGGTCTGACCCAGCAGCGGCAATTCTTATGTTCTTATGTAAGCCCTCTAGGGATAGAAAAAGCCCCCCATAGTACCTGATGTAAACTCACCTTTGAACTACCACTGAAAAGGTGTGACTAAATAAATAAAAATGTCCAACAGTAGTTTTACTTGTTAGCTGAAAATAGTCTTGGGTAAGGTTATCATACGTCCAGATTTACACAAACATGTTCTCTTTTTAAATGATTTTCTAGGAGTCAGTACAGTTTTAAAACCTGGCAGTTTAGCTCAGTTTTAGACTAAGTCCAGCCAATTTTTTTCTTCCTTCGGGCAGGAAGTGCGGCTCAACTACAGGTGGGAGCCACATTGATCATAGTCCCACAGCAGGTATCAGTGGTCCAGAAGCAAGAGCTCCTGTTGCGAGCCACTAGAAGCGGCCAGACAGGCTCTGGTTCTACCTGAGCTAGGGGCCATGTCTGGAGGGCATCTGTGTGTGCTCAGAGGTCCCCACACAGCCCTGTGCTCAGGCAGAGATGGGACCTTTCTTGCTATCTCTAAATGAGCCTCCAGTGGTTCGTGACAGGAGCTCCTACCCCTGGAGGACTGGTACCAACTGGATGCAAATAACCACTAGCTGCCACCAGACGTACCATCCCACGATAGGGGGGTGGGGCAAGAGAAGAGACAAAAGTTTATTTATCATTCTTTCCTAGTATATAGGCTTCATACCATTTGCTTCTTAGGCAGTTAGCTTATATTGAGATTCCAATTTGGGACAGATAAGGAAATTTCATGTGCCTTAAGACTTCACACAAATGGTTTTATCAATTGTTAAAATGTTCTCTTTTCTGTTGTTACTACTTTTCTGTAACCGCATTAAACCAAAAGGCATTTTGTGATATATAAATAAAGACTTATGTTATGTTTGTGTGGAGGGCCACGTCTTTTTTTATCCAAGTCCTGGAGAATAGAGAGGTAAAAGGATATGATTTGCGAAATGTTACGTTGACTTGCATCCCTCCCCTTCTAAAAAAAAAAAAGAATGCAAGTCCACAAAACCACCACCACCAACATCGATTCAGGACTTCTATATCATTTTAAAGCAAATGAAAACAGCGTGCAGAAAAAAACCCAGCAAAATCACGCACACATAGGAGCCACATGAACCTCTGCACGCGACTCCTCCCATTTCCGCCTCTACGCAAGCGCGCTCTGATGTAATCCCCCTGCAAGAACTTCTAAGCAGCCGGAAATGTTGTTGTGGGCGGTCCCGCCAGACTGTCGTAAGGCGATATCGTCTGACCTTGAGCGGAATTCGCCTGTATGGACCCTGGACTTGGTTGCCCCCCGTAATGCCTGTCTGGAGCGGCAAAGCGTGCGTTGGCCGAAGTCGCGGGCTGCGCCTCTGAAAACTCGAAATTGGCCTCGGGCGTGGCGCAGCCGAAGGCAGAGCGAGCCGTTTCTCGTCGCGAGCGGTAGCGAGTGACGCCGACCCGATCGGGCTGCGCCGAGGCGATCTCGCGGGGCGGGGCTTCTCTCCTTGACCTCTGCCGAGAGGCCCGCGTGGTAGGAGGTTTCCAGAAAAGAGGCCGCTGCGGCTGTGTGCGTGCTCTAGCCGGCGCGTGACTTGTTTGAGCGAGTGTCTCCCCGCGCGCGCGCCCCTGCCTCCTTCTTGCGCACCATGCTGAACGCCGGCCGCTGCCTCTTCCGCCTCTTCCAGTCGCCGCAGAGCTGCTGCGCGCCCCGAGCTCTGCTCACGTGCGCCCGACAGGTGAGGATGGGGCTCTCCTGGCACTGAGGGGGGACTTGGAGTCGCGCTCTCCGGTTAGGTCACGGGAGAGGCGCCCCTGGCAGGGGTAAAACGCGGATCTCAACTCGCCCGTCCTTTAAAAGAGGAGGTGCGGCGTAGGTTATGGCTCTGACAGACCAATAGGATTTGACACGGTGCAGAGCCCTAACAATAGAGACAAGAGGCAGAAGCAGCCAACTGACACTGCTGTCAGGGCTTCTGCTTTTTTCTTAATGGAACAGATGTTCTGTGTGCCATCTCTCCCATTAACCCCCCAGCAGCACTATCACTCCTGAGCCACCGCCCCCCCAGAAAAAAACATGGCAGGAGGGATGCCCACTCCCCCCTCCTCGAAAAGATCTCCCCCCCTCCTTGAAGAAAAAGACCACTCCCCCTGCCCAAAAAGATCTTCCCCTCTCCCTGAAGAAAAAGGCAGGAGGGATGCCCACTCCCCCTGCCCGAAAAGATCTCCCCCACCTCCTCGAAGAAAAAGGTAGGAGGGATGTCCACTCCCCCTCCCCAAAAAGATCTCTCCCTCCCCCCCCCCGAAGAAAAAGGCAGGGGGGTTGCTCACTCCCCCTTGCCTGAAAAAATCTCCCCCTCCTCAAAGAAAAAGGCAGGAGGGATGCCCACTCCCCCCTGCCCGAAAAGAGCTCTCCCCCCCTGAAGTAAAAGGCAGGAGGGTTGTCCACTCCCCCCCATGCCCGAAAAGATCTCTCCCTCCCCCACCGAAGAAAAAGGCAGGAGGGATTCTCACTCCCCCTGCTCGAAAAGATCTCCCCTTCCTCAAAGAAAAAGGCAGGAAGGATGCCCACTCACCCCTGCCTGAAAAGATCTCCCCCTCCTTGGAGAAAAAGGCAGGAGGGATGCCCACTCCCCCCTGCCCGAAAAGATCTTCCCCACTCCCTGAAGAAAAAGGCAGGAGGGATGCTCACTCCCCCCTGCCCGAAAAGATCTCTTCCCCCCCCGAAGAAAAAGGCAGGATGGATGTCCACTCCCCCTGCCCAAAAAGATCTCTCCCTCCCCCCCCCGAAGAAAAAGGCAGGGGGGTTGCCCACTCCCCCCTGCCCAAAAAGAGCTCTCCCCCCCTGAAGTAAAAGGCAGGAGGGATGTCCACTCCCCCCCATGCCCGAAAAGATCTCTCTCTCCCCCACCGAAGAAAAAGGCAGGAGGGATTCTCACTCCCCCTGCTCGAAAAGATCTCCCCTTCCTCAAAGAAAAAGGCAGGAAGGATGCCCACTCACCCCTGCCTGAAAAGATCTCCCCCTCCTTGGAGAAAAAGGCAGGAGGGATGCCCACTCCCCCCTGCCCAAAAAGATCTTCCCCACTCCCTGAAGAAAAAGGCAGGAGGGATGCTCACTCCCCCCTGCCCAAAAAGATCTCTTCCCTCCCTCTCGAAGAAAAAGGCAGGAGGGATGTCCACTCCCCCTGCCCGAAAAGATTTCTTACCCCCCGCCCCCCCGCGAAGAAAAAGGCAGAAGGGTTGCCCGCTCCCTGGCCAATCAGGGACTTCCTTAGGCTCCTTCCTAAGGAAGTCCCCGAATGGCTCAGGCCCCTCCCAAGGAGTTTTGTTGGGGGTCTGAGAGTCCAGTGCCTCAGGAAGGCTGGATGGCAGTCCAAAGATACAAGCTGGTTTTTCTTTGTCAGGCTTGTATGAGGCCTACTGGAGGTTCTCTATTAGTAGCATCCAGCATGGCCTAATGAGTAAGGCTGTTAATAGCCTATGGGGGAAAATCAGGGGGGGTTAATTTTAAAGGTTTCTGATGCTAGAGACAGGGTCCACCACCTCCAGAAACTCCTTCCCTGAATTTTTTGACATTTCAATTTTGCTTCCATGGGCTGTTTTAGGTGCTAAAATCATTATTGTGGCAGCCATATTGAATTTCCTGATTTAAGAACATACAATTGCCATACTGGGACAGACTGAAAGTCCATCAAGCCCAGTATTCTGTTTCCAACAGTGGCCAACCCAAGTCCTAAGTACCTAGAGATCCAAGTAATAAAACAGATTTTATGTCGCTTATCTTAAAAATAAGCAGATTTCCCCAAGCCATCTCAATAATGGCCTATGGGCTTCCCTTTTAGTAATTTAGCCAAACCTTTTTTTAAACCCCGCTCCCTGCGCTAAAAACCACTATCATGGTTTAGTAAAAGGGGAGGGGGTATATTTGTCTATTTTTGTATAGTTGTTACTGAGGTGACATTGCATATTTTAAAGTCATCTGTCTTGACCTCTGAAAAAACCCCAAATTCAAATGATAATTAACTTTTTCTCTGTGTACAGTGCGCTTTGTGGGTTTGTTTTTTTAAATTTTATTGTTGGTAGATCATTTTGACTTGGTCATTTTAAAAGTAGCTTGCAAGCCAAAAAAAGTGTGGGCACCCCTGCCTTATACCCTTTACCCTTAGAGTATCTCATTTGGAAACTTCAGTTCAAGAATAACTTTCCGATGTTCTTTGTAAGGGCAACGACCTGTTTGGGGATACAATTGAGGAAGTAGTAGATAAGATTAAAAAAAACCCAGAGATACTATGACTACTTTTATCTAAATAACAAACCTCTCCATCTTCTAACTCATCTAAAAGATACTCTGCCTCATCCAGACCAAACGGCGTTACAATTTGCCATTTTCCTTATCTAGGCCGCCTGCTCATTGATCCCATACAAGGAAACAAGACACAAATCACAACCTGTCTGTCTTCCTTTTGACATTGCCAGCATTTCCCTGATTCTTCATCCCAATCTCCCTATCAGAGGCAGATGAATCTGCTTTCATCAACTTTGGACTCTTACAACAGCTCTATGGGGTCTTCGGGTTGTTACTCAGGGCTACATCTTATGCTTGATCATAAAACCTCCAAACCAGTCACCAAAACTCTCAACTCCCTCCAGAAGACCCTCCTTCAACAAGATCTCTCAGCCCTTCTCCAGCTAAAAGCAATCTGTAATTATGTTTTGTTGTTTTTTTTAAGCTGTGCTGCTTTTAGTGGCAGAAATCCATTTGAAGTTCTGCCATGTAGATTTTATAGCTGTGACTTATAGTTGGAGAAATGTTATAAAGCTTAATGGGAGGGAATTTATTCAGTACTAGTTTTTACTAATTTTTCCCTACTCGTCCCTTTATTTTGGCTTCACTTCCCATCACATATGCCAAATTTTGGGTAGCCTGGCACACAGGGTTTTTTCTAGCCTTTTACAAATATTATATCATGCTAGTCTTTCACTTTGTGTTGACTGCCTCAGGGTTTTTACTAAGGTCATAGGATGCTGACATTTCATTCATGTGTTTTTTTTGTTTTTTCCCCACTCTTTTAGGGTTGTTGGAATGGTCTTAGTCAAGATGTTCTCAGGAAAATATCAAGACGTGATTATGCGTAAGTTACTCCAACTGGTATTAAGCATTTTGTGTGTAAACCTGTAGCATTGACGCAGGGTGGCAGCTGAAGCAGAGTCTTCAGAACAGAACCAGGTTTCAGTTATTGCTAGCAGGGGAGAGGTCATGGAGGAATGTAAGTTTACTATAGAATTGACCTTCATTAGCCTGAATAAGGAGTTAGGACTTGTCCTGCTATCTGTGGAGAACCCCTGTTAAAGACAAGTAACATTTTCTCAGTGAGCTGAGAAGAGTCTAATATGCACCACTTTGATTCCTCAGCTAATACAAGATATGTTCATAGTTTGCGATAATTACACTTGAAAATACTGATAGGAGTGGATGTGTCTCAACAGTTTTCCTCCTGGACATTCAGCTGACACATCCTCTACTGCGATTGCAGTACTACAAGCTTTTAGTTGTAACTAATGGGCTTTTACATTTTACCCTATGAAAATGGTTAATGTTCTGTCATAAGGCATACGGGGACAGATCTCAATATATGTACTTTGGAGGAAAAGACGGAACGGGGAGATAGACGTTTAAATACCTATGTGGCATATATAACACATGAGGTGAGTCTTCCAATTGAAAGGAAACTCCAGAGTGAGAGGTTAAGAGGTGATAGGCCCAGGAGTAATCTGAGGAAATACTTTTTTTTCAGAAAGCATGATAGATGGGTGAAAGTCTCCTGGTAGAGTGGTGGAGACAGACTGTCTTAATTCAAGAAAATGTGGAACAGGCACATGGGATCTCTTAGGGAGAGGAGGAGATGGTGGATGTTGCATATGAGCAGACTAGATGAGCCATTTGGTCTTTATCTGCCATGATGTTTCTATGTTCTTTCTTTACCGTTCTTCTTTTGCTTTCATGTTTTTTATGGCGTTCTTTTCATTTCTTGTTTTTATATTTTGTACACTGTGCTGTTGGCAAATCGAAGTGCGGTTAATATATAAACACAAACATAATATATGTAGAAAATCTTTCAAAATGAGATGCTGCGGAACACTAAATTTGTTCAGAATAATATAACAACCAATCTTAAATGTGTATAGAGGGTCCTCAGTCTTAACAATTCTGCCCAGGAACCCCTTGGGAATATTGCAAGACACTTTTGATCAACCAAGTTAAGTACATTGGATTTTCTAACTTGTGGATATCGGCAATTTTACTGCTTTTTGCTGTCTGAACTTTTGAATTGAACTGAATTTTTTGAATACATATTGATTAGATGTTGAGTCTACGGGAAACTTATTTGATTTTTTTTTTTCACTTATTATTTTGCACTTACACACTTATACTGGGATGTTTGGGTAAATGAGAATCAACAACTTGCCTAAACAGGGGTTGTTAAGACTGAGGACCTTCTATACACATTTAAGATTGGTTGTTATATTATTCTGAACAAATTTAGTTTTCCGTAACCTCTCATTTTGAAAGATTTTTCTACATACTTTTTCTACTTTATCTTTTTATCCCAGGTTTGTTGGTATAAAGTGTCTATGTAATGTAGATATTCTTGGCTATAGGTTATATTATGGTTTCTTCCAGAATCTGATACATGTGCTCCGAGACCAGCTGCTAGATGTTTGTATGATTGGGCTCTTGCATCCAGAGCTGAGAAACAGAAGCTGAGCTTGGGAATCATCCCTTGAACCAGAGTTAATATTGGCGTTTGTCATGATTTCTTTGCTGTTTTTTGCAGTTCCGAAGCAATCAAGGGGGCAGTTGTTGGAATTGATCTGGGCACCACAAACTCTTGTGTTGCAGTTATGGAGGGCAAGCAAGCAAAGGTAAGCATGATCAGAATGTATGATTTTTTACCACTTTTTGATATGTAAACATTTAAATTTCAGATTCCTTGTTGCTTCAGGGAGCTAAAAATGGTACACTTTTATGTAGTTTTGATGGTTTAGTAAATCACTAGACAGT
The DNA here is from genome assembly GCF_902459505.1 of Geotrypetes seraphini. Lineage (NCBI taxonomy): Eukaryota > Metazoa > Chordata > Amphibia > Gymnophiona > Dermophiidae > Geotrypetes > Geotrypetes seraphini. Next base: position 30,737,185 of record NC_047101.1, on the reverse strand, counting down.
AAGAGGCTACTTCCTCTAATAGTCTGTCTGGCCTGCCCCTTCTGGTGGTTGGGGTTGTAGCTGTTCTTTCTCTGAGCAGTCGCTCAATAGGTGTAATAGTGAAATTAATACTTCTAGAACACACACTTAGAATTCAAAATATGCTCAGAGACACAAAGGCAACAATATGGAGCCGCAGCCCCAAGAGAAAATTGCCTCGCCACCCAATCATTGCATATTGTAAATCCCAGTGGAAAACAAAATTCTTTGCTGCAAACTAGCATAGAAATTGTTCTTATACTTTGAACAGTCAACAAGCTGACTGGGGAGTGATGGGGTGATAAATGCTGGCTCGGGGGGATAGGGAAGAGTAAGAAATGTTGGCTGAAAAAGGGGACTGGGATGAGAGAAGCTGGGGGGTACAGGGATGAGATGTTGATTGGGGGAGGTGCACAGCTTGCTGGGTTGTACAGGGATATGAGAGATGCTGATGGGTGTACAGTTGGCTGGGGGGTACAGGGATGAGAGAGATGATGGCTGGGAGGGGGTCCAGGCATGAGACAGAGGTATGTGAGAGATGCAGACTTGATGGGGTATGTGAGAGATGCAGGCTCAAGGGTGGAAGATCATAACATAGAACAGAGAGTCCCCATTTAGAATGAGTGTAAACAGAGAGACACTGAAGTAATGCTAAGAAAAGAGAGGGACGGACATGAAGAAGAATGCTTGATGGGGAGAGAGAATTGATTCAGGCATAAAAGGACAGCTAGAAAAGGAGTGATTGTGACAGAGGAATAATAGAAGCAGGGGAATGGAGAGGAGCACAGAGGAGAGAATCTCAGGATAGAGATGGGTGGGGAAGGTGACATGCTAGACAGATGGGGACAAAATTGGTGATCCAGGGAAGATGGTAAAACCCTCCCCACAGAAAAGGGACTCTGGGACATAAGTGAATCCTCCTGCTGGGGGATGTCTGGGGGAGGTTGGATTCCGGCAGGACGGACTGGGCACCCCTCTTTCCACTCATTTGGGGTAGGGGTGGGGCAGGTTCCCTGGCATGGCTGCTAAACCAATCGTGGCAGGGAGATTCCCTTGCTGCAATCAGCTCGGCGGCAACATGATTCTCTAACCGGCACCTTTGACAGACTGAAAGACAGGAAGATGGGTGGTTGATTTTTCCACATTTTGGATGGCTGCAGACTAGAAGGAAAGGTAATTTTTAATAACATGAAATTGACAATTGGCTTTCACCTCAGTTATGTATTTTATTTGTTTTTAAAGGAGACTTTACTTAAAAAAAAATAGTCATATTTACCCTTTTGTTCATTCTTTCCTTCTTTCGAAGTATGTGTAAAAACAGGTTTAAAGTGACCTATGAAAAAATTGGTCTGCAGTGGCGTAGTTCTACCATTTTGTGTAGGCTCAGCTGTTTGGGAGGGTGCATAGTCAGTTCAGAGTTGATTGAATCTTTCTTGATAACTGCATGCAATATTCATCTAGACCTGTGATCCCTTGATACATCCCTCTGACTTTTAGCTTACTTGAGGGAGAAGCACCTGAAACTTAAGCTATTTTATTTTCAGAGAATCACTAAGATCTGTTTTCTCTTTAGGTATTGGAAAACTCTGAAGGTGCTAGAACAACCCCCTCAGTTGTAGCATTTTCAGGTGATGGTGAACGATTGGTAGGAATGCCAGCTAAACGCCAGTCAGTAACTAACCCAAACAACACGTTATATGCCACCAAGCGACTGATTGGACGACGCTATGATGATCCAGAAGTGCAGAAAGATGTGTATGTAGAACTTAATTCTCATTCTTTCTCTTGACATATCACCACCCAGAGGGGATTCTCAGCACAACCTAGGTGGGCCAGGAGGGGAGGGAGAGGTGTCGGAACATGCATGGACGGTGGAGGTGGGCAGGAGGGAGGGAGAAAGTATCTGGATTCTTGGGTGGTTCCGATTTTTGGCATCTGGATTTTTGGAACTTGTTTAAAGGAGACATTGACTGGTTTATTTTATTAGTAATCTGAAGAAACTAGCACAAAATTACCAGTTGTTCCAGTGTATGTGCATATGGTATGCTGATTTTAGAGTTTTAATCGTTTGTTTATTTATTTATTTATTTATTTATTTAATTAATTAATTTACTAGTATTTTAGCCTGTTACATTAACAGATGCTAGCTGTCTGTCTTTTTTCCCCCCACTTCCCTGTGCAGCAGCATTCCCTCCCCCTCCATGTCCTTGTGCAGCAGCATTTCTCCCCCCCCTACTTCCCTATACAGCAGCATTTCGATCCCCTCCCCACTTCCCTGTGCAGCTGCCACAGCAGCAGCATTCCCTCCCCACACACCACTTCCCTGTGCAGCAGTAGCATTTACCTTACCCCCCCTTCCCGTGGTCCCGCCCCCATACACACACAGTACCCTGTGCAGCAGCAGCATTTCCCGGCCTTCCCTGTGCAGAAGCAGCATTCCCCCCCCCCACACACACACACTTGCCTGTGCAGCAGCAGCATTTCCCGGCCTTTCCTGTGCAGAAGCAGCATTTCCCCACCACACACACACACTTGCCTGTGAAGCAGCAGCATTTCCCGGCCTTTCCTGTGCAGCAACAACATTTTCCGCCGCCCCCTTCCCAGCCGGTCGCATTGAAATTAATAGAAAAGCGCTGTACCGCGCTACCGCTGGCTTCGGCATCTTCTATCCACTGCGGTCAACCCTAGCGGAAACAGGAAGTAATCAGAGAGGGCGGGCCACAGTGGACAGAAGACGGCGAGGCCAGCATTAGCGCGGTGCAGCGCTTTTCTCTTAATTTAAACGCGGGTGAGCTGGGCAGAAGGAGGAGGCTTTGGCGGTGATGGTTTTGGCGGTGAGTGAGGGCGGGAGGGGGGAGTCGGCGGCTGTGCTGTGTTTCTCCGAGTTGTCTGGCCGCTGCATCCGCACTCCTGCTTGCCACGGACTTGCAGATCAGAGATCACGGAAGCACGCAGGTAAGTGCGCATGCGCGGCTAGGGTTTTATTATATAGGAACAGAACAGACAAGTACAAAACAGAATTACAAACAAATGGACAGTTGTTAGGTAAAATTTAATGTGGGCAAGTATAGTAGTGCACTTGTGTAATAAGTACCAACTGAGAAGTTAGTCAGTCTTTGCATTCAATTTGTAATTTATAAGACACTGGCAAGCATAGCTCACAGCCCTTATTCGCCACCAAGATGATCCATATGAAAGCTACTGACTTGGTAATTAGCACTCTCAAGTCCTAGGGTTGTATTAGTATAACTTATTCCCCTTCCTAACCAGCTTCTCTTAAATTTTGTTAGGATGCAGTGACCCCATTTAGGGCCACAACACATAGTTTGAGAACTGCTGTTCTATGCAGAAACTGATACGTGTATATACTACTGAAGATAGAGGCAGGGTTTTATAACGAGACATTAAAAAAAAGCAAATTCCCAAACATCACTAACTCCATAAATATCATTGGGGCATAGTTAGGACAATGCATGTTACATGTATCAATAGTAAAAGCTTTATAAAGCATCTGAAGCCATTTCTTTACAAATGGTCCCAAAATACAAGAGGACATGCTTATAATTGTTGCCCAAATGTATTTTTGTGTTTTGTGGTTTTGTTTTTTTGTTTTTTTATCCACACTAGACTTTGGATATGTTTGGGTTCCATGAGGACCATCAAAAGTGTGTGTGGACCCATAGTAACATAATAAATGACAGCTGATAAAGACCTGAATGGTCCGTCCAGTCTGCCCAGTAATCACATGTATACAATTTCAAGATTAAATTAGAATGTCTTTTTTTTTCTTTGTTACTTCTGGGCCATAGACCTTAGACATCTAAATGAAACTGAGCTCAATCTAGCATTCGTTACAAATAATCAGTCTTCACATGACCAACTTTTTTAATGTAAGAAATTATTTATTTTTCCAGTAAAAATGTTCCATTTAAAATTGTGCGTGCCTCAAATGGTGATGCCTGGGTAGAAGCTCATGGAAAACTATACTCACCAAGTCAGATTGGAGCTTTTGTATTGATGAAGATGAAAGAGACCGCAGGTTAGTTTACTAAAATTGAATGCATTTGGACTGATCTTCCCATGAAATTATTTTGCTTGTACCCTGGTAATTGTAGAATTCTAGTTGAACAGGTTTCCTGGGATTGGCTCTCTATTTCAGGGTAAAGGATTGAAGTAGTGAAACTGATAAGTTGAGAACCAGATTGTAGGTGGGGGAGGTTGAGATGGAGAGAAATGCTGGTGACAAGGTGGGGGATGAGTGTACTGGTGACAGGGGGAAAAATCCTTAAGTCGGCACCTCTGTGGCTCCAGTAGTTGGTGCCTCTCTCTAATCATATCTACTAAACCTGTTCAGAGCAGTCATTTTTTGTCCCACCTTGTCACCAGTGTGTGTGTGTGTGTGTGTGTGCGCTCTGTCCTTTCACACCCCCACCCTACCCTGTTTTCAGCTGATCAGTCTCGCTCTCTAAGATCATCTCACTTATCCTTTTGTTTAGCATTATTTAATGTCTAAAACTGACAGCTCACATAACTTGCTGCCTTGGCTCTTTGACTTGCGGGGTTGCTATGCTGCCACTGCTACCTCCTTATGATTTCACAGGATGGAGACTTAACCAACTCTCGTTATTAACTTGTGTTGTGCCACCACTTTCTCTGGTGTTCCTTCTACTGGCCCATCTCACAATAGTGTTTCAAACTTTGGAAAGCGACTTTAGTTGCTTTCAGCAACCTATTGATTGGGGGAGTGTAGAAAGGGCAGTGTTCGCAGGTCCCCAGGGCATACCATGGGTTGGGAACCTCTGCTTTGGCTGATTAATTTTCTGTTTTAAAACTTTTTTTTTTTCTTTTCAGAAAGTTATCTGGGACATTCAATAAAGAATGCAGTCATAACAGTCCCTGCTTACTTTAACGACTCACAGAGACAGGTAAGATCATGGTTTGTTTTGTTTATTTATTTATTGGGGCTTATTAACTGCTTTTCATGAAGAGATTCACCCAAAGCGGTTTATAATACATTGAATAGTAATCAGGTGCTCTTAAGTATGTTGCTTTTCCATTAATAAAACCAGTGAGTCTGACTTCGGTACCGGGAAAGATGGTAGAAGCGCTGATAAAGGACCGCATCATTGATCACCTTGACGGAGATAGTCTGAGGACAGCCAGCATGGCTTCAGCAAAGGAAGATCTTGCTTGACGAACTTACTGCCTTTTGAGGGAATAAACAGGCAAAATAGTAAAGGGTGACCCGGTCGACATTGTATATCTGGATTTTCATAAGGTGTTCGACAAGATCCCACATGAACGACTACTTCAAAAAATTGCAAGCCATGGAATCGAGGGTGATATACTCATGTGAATTAAAAACTGGTTGGCAGATAAGAAACAGAGAGTGGGGGTAAATGGATAATACTCGGACTGGAAAAGCATCACGAGTGGAGCGCCGCAGGGTTCGTTGCTCAGGCCCGTGCTCTTCAACATATTTATAAACGACCTGGAAATTGGTACGACGAGTGAAGTGATTAAAATTTGTGGACGATACAAAGTTATTCAGAGTATTGAGGACACAGAAGGATTGTGAAGACCTACGAGACATAAGCACGCTTGAGGAATGAGCTGCGAAATGGCAAATGAGGTTCATTGTGGATAAGTGCAAGGTGATGCATGTTGTTAACAAAAATCTTATACACAAATATAGGATGTCTGGTGTAATATTCGGAGGGACCCCCCAGGAAAGAGACTTGGGAGTACTGGTAGACAAGTCAATGAAGCCGTCTGTGCAATGCGCAGCAGCAGCGAAAAGGGCGAACGGAATGTTAGGAAGGGGGATCATGGACAGATCAGAGAAGGTTATCATACCGCTGTACTGGGCCATGGTACGCCCCCACCTGGAATACTGCGTCTAGCACTGGTACATGAAGAAGGACACAGTACTACTCGAAAGGGTCCATGGAGAAGAGTGACTAAAATGGTTAAGGGGCTGGAGGAGTTGCTGTACAGTGAGAAATTAGAGAAACTGGGCCTCCTCTCCCTTGAAAAAAGAAGACTGAGAGGGGACATGATTGAAACATTCAAGATAATGACGGAAATAGACTTAGATAAAGACAGATTGTTCACCCTTTCCAAGGTAAACATAGAAACATAGAAATAGACGGCAGATAAGGGCCACGGCCCATCTAGTCTGCCCACCCTAATGACCCTCCCCTACCTTTGCCTAGTGAATAGAACCCACGTGTCGATCCCATTTGGCCTTAAAATCAGGCACGCTGCTGGCCTCAATCACCTGCAGTGGAAGACTATTCCAACGATCAACCACCCTTTCAGTGAAAAAGAATTTCCTGGAGTCACCTCGTAGTTTCCCGCCTCTGATTTTCCACGGATGCCCTCTTGTTGCCGTGGGTCCCTTGAAAAAGAAGATATCTTCTTCCGCTTCGATGCGGCCCGTGAGATACTTGAACGTCTCGATCATGTCCCCCCTCTCTATGCGCTCCTCCAGCGAGTATAGCTGCAGTTTGTCTAACCGTTCTTCATACGGGAGATCTTTGAGTCCCGAGACTATCCGGGTGGCCATTCTCTGAACCGACTCCAATCTCAGAGAGAACGAGAGGACACTCTAAAGTTTAAAAGGGGATAGATTCCATACAAATGTAAGGAAGTTATTCACCCAGAGAGTGGTGTAAAACTAGAATGCTCTTCCAGAGGCTGTTATAGGGGAAAACACCCTCCAGGGATTCAAGACAGACAAGTTCCTGCTGAACCAGAACGTAAGCAGGTAAGACTAGACTCAGTTAGGGCACTGGTCTTTGACCTAAGGGCCACCGTGGGAGCAGACTGCTGGCCACGATGGACCACTGGTCTAACTCAGCAGCAGCAATGCTTGTTCTTATGTTCATTGGTTACACCTGTTCTTCCAGCTTTTAACCTTTTTACCCATTCATAAACCTTTCATTGATTTATGGTGCTATGTCCATACTGAGTCAGTATTCTGGGGTGAATTTCCACAGGTTTCAATCCCTCTGCACAAAGAAAGTAAGCACTACACGTTTCTTCAGTGGTGCAATCTTGCAATGGAGTGTCCATGTTTCTGACCTTGTGGCTCCCACACTACTAAAGGCAATCCAACAGGCCCGTCCCACAATAAAGTTGCTCGTCCCCCATAAATGCAGCAATTACTTCTGACAGGTTTTTTTTAATTTTTTTTATTTACACCAACAATAATAAACAAATAACAGTGAACAGAAATAAGAGATGCATAACATCACCAGAAAAAATTAGAATAGACATTAGGTCATGTGACTAGGGTTGACCATTTCTTGTTAAAAGAAATAAGAGATGGATTTTTGGCCATATAAAGCTCATATCTGTAGAGCAAACAAATCTGGTTCCACCATCTGGCATAGGTAACTTGTGAGAGGTCCTTCTAAGATCCACAAATAGTTTTTAATGCAGCAATAAGTAAAGAATCGAACAATACAGCATCAAAATTATTTAAAGCAGAATTGAGAGACTTTCAGGACAATGGTTGCATAAGAAAAATGTGCGAAAACTGACCTAGAAACCCCAACACAAACTCAGCAAGTACTTCATTTGTACTAAACAGAATTGGTGGCATAACCATGAGGGGGTGGGCCTCCCACTTTGAGCTTAGCCCCCTCAAAATGAACATCTTCCTTGCTGTAGCTGGTGGGACATTTTGGTGTTCTATCATCTTGGTCCTAGTTTCTGCTTTTGTCTATCTTCTACTAATTCTCTTTCCAGGCCTTGGGAACCCCGGTTCCATCCCTGCAGGAGTCCCATAGACTTAGGGAGGGGATCCCTGTGGGATTCCCGCAATCCTTGTTCCTGTGCAGACCTCTAGTTCAGAACCAAGTCAAGCAAAATTTTCCTGACTCAGGGTAAGCAAACTACTCTTATCCTAAGCTTGAAACAAGTGCAGTTATCAAGTGTCATCTGCAAACAATCAGCTGTTGGATAATTGATCTTGGAGTCAGTGTTATTTGAGGCTGCTTCATGACAAGAGATTCTGTTGTCCTGTTTTGGTTGCTGTAGACACAGAGCTATGAAATATCTCAGTGGTTAATTAAATAGGATGGTGGTTGGAATATGACCAATGAGGAGGCCAGCTACTATGAATTCTGAACGAGTGTGGATGTAGCCACTGAGGTCTATTCCTCTTCACCTCAAGAAGTGGAGATATTACTCCAGAAAGGGTGCAAAGTTCAAAGGATACAAACAGTCTGTTTCATACCCTTCGAAGAAGTCTTTTCCATTGTTGTGAATGCGTTCTATGTGCTCAAGAAAAATCTTCTGTGGTTAGCCACTTAATCTCTGAACCTTAATTGCAGCTAGATAACTGCTATAACACTGATTTTATGGTTTAAATTTTGTTCCAGGCTACCAAAGATGCTGGCCAGATTGCTGGCTTAAATGTACTTCGGGTTATCAATGAGCCAACTGCCGCTGCTCTAGCCTATGGCTTGGATAAGTCTGATGATAAGGTGTAAGTATATTTACTGTGTAATGCATGATTCTAAGTTCTTGTATGCATTCTGCATTAAACTGGTCACTTTCATACTCCTTAACATGTTGTATTGTTATAAATGTGGAAACGCATGGAATAAATTCTGTAAGAAACCAGCGGAGGAGACATCTGATATCATGTGGCACTCTATGAAGTATTGCTTGGAAATTTTAGAGATGTTGTCTCATGTGCTTGCAGTATAGCAAGGCTGCATGTAGAGTATACTATTGTCACGCCCACTCCCACTTGCCTGTGTGCACAGATTGTGTCCATGATGACTTGTTAATCGTTGCCCACTCAGTGGTGTGAGCTTGAGTTCTGTCGGCATGGAAATTTCTGTCCTGCAAATAAACAGTTAGGTCCTTGCCCTTATGTGTTTACTCTCAAATAACCTCTGAGTTTCTCCAGCAAGATTACCTTGTCCTAGCCTTAGCTTCTCTCTGACTTTCAACAAAAAGGACCCCAAAGTTCAAGCAACTGTTCATATACATAAAAATATCCAGAAAATTGTCCTTTTTATCTTATACTTTATTATAGCACGCAAAAAGAATCCAAAACAAATCATGTACTGTAGGTCCTGTCCAGCCTGCCACTACCCACAAAGCTCTACTTGCAGCTACATCCACCCACTGGCAGGAAAAATAGTAATTTTAAGTTCATTTTAGAATATGGTCAAAATGGGTAGCTTGTGAGGAATAAAAATACCCAAGAAAATAAATCCCACAGGTAAAAAGCAGATGGTCGCATACCTTCCAAATGTTGCAGGCTTCAGACTTGACACTAGCATACTTTACTATGGCATTTCCATAGGGAGACTGAACTCTGCTCAAAACTTTGCCTCTTATAACGGTAGTCTCCTCCCCCAAGCACCACCATGGGACCATATTTGAGAAGAATACCCGCTTCTCACTCCTATTGGATGAGTTGGAGGGACTGTCTTTAGGGCTTAGGAAATAATTATTTTCCAGCTGTTCCTTATGGTTCACAGGCTAAGGCTTAAAAATTTTCTGTGCTGGTAAGATTTGTTAAAGCAGTCTTACTGGCACAGAAACTCTCCTCCCAAAACTCAAAAGGGTTCTCAGAGGCTGTTACTGATCTTGTAGCAACCACTGAGAACCCTATGCAAATTCATTACACTGTGATGCATGAAAGAATCATCTCCACCCCCTTATACGGAGGGGAAATTTTCCGGCAGCTCTGGAGCTGCTGGTAGCTGTTGTGCGTGCATACAGTACCAGCTACACACTCTCTCTCTCCCTCCCCCCCCCCCCCCGAAAAAAAAAAAGCCTGCAGCTGCCATTTTCCCTTTCTGTCCAGCTGATGGGTGGCTCTAGAGCTACGATCATCTTGGAACTGGCAGAGGGGAGGGTGGTGGCTGCTGGCTCTGATTCGTGGCTTCCCCTGCCAGCTCTTGAGAAGGAGCTGGCAGAGGAAGCCATGAATCAGCTGAGCCGGCAGCCACTGCTCTCCCCTCTACCAGCTCTCAGCTGATACATCAGCTGGGCAGAGGGGGAGAATAACAGCTGCAGATAGGAGGAGGGGCTGTGTCTAGTAATTATGCTCTTCTGAGCAAGTGCCAGGCACAGTTCCTCCCCTCTTTTACCGGGCTACTCTGCACAATAGCATGCATATGATGTGCATGCTGTTTGTGTAAGCATAGCCCGGTAAAAGCAAATTGCTCCCAGCATTTTTTACTGGGTTGATGGAGCTTTGTTCATCTGGGCCTGGTTTTTTGTTTCTTGCCACTTGCCTTTATCCCATATTTGAGACGCCCTCGCAACTGTACATGTCACTTTGCCATAACTGATTTCTTGCTGGCTTGTGATTTTGTTTCCTTTCTGTTAACTCTGGAAGAAGCCAACTGTATTCAGATTTGCTTTCTTGCAGGAGCAAATGGACACCTAGTGTTTTTGGGATAGTTGTGATGCATATATATGAGAGAATTAGATACTCAGTCTCCTATATATGCCAGTGTATCGGAGGTGTCTGACATATACAGGCATGCCCAGGGTTAAGAACAAGTTCTATTTTTATAACCGTTCTTCTGTATCGCCCTCTAGACCGGTACAGTTCTTTACTGATGGGTTATATCTCACTATGACCAGCAGGTGGAGACTGAGACCAAAACTTTTGGTTGTAATATATTAGCTGAGGCTCTCCCTCTTAAACCAGTCTTTCTCAGTCTCCAAGTAGGTGAGATAGGAAAACATTATGGCTCCCCCTGTTAAGGCTGTTGGAATTTGTTTTAGGACTCCTGGTCCCTTTTTTGGTGCTGGACGGAGTTTGGACAGGCCATCGTTCATCATTTGTCCTACCGTTCCTTTTCCACCACCATATCCAACATTTCTCCCTCTCATCTCTCTTCCCTGCATACAGGAGCCGCTGCTTGCAGCTTTGTGAATAGTAGTCCTTTTGGGAGGAGGAAGCTGGCCAGAGAAGATAAATGCAAGTGGAAGTGAAGGGAGGCATGAATTTAGGATGCAGAACAGAGAGGGAAGGATGATGAGGGTCGCGTTGGGATGGGAGGGAAGGAAGATGGGGGGGTGTTGGCACAAGAAGGGAGAGGCAGGACCCCGGTTCATATGAGACTGACGTAAGTCGGTCGTTCTTAATCCAGGGACTGTCTGTGCACTTTAGCTATTGATACCCAGTAACCGTGAAAGTAACCGTGAATCTGCAGAAGTGTGTCACTTTATAAAATCTTGAACTCTTCCCCTTCTGGAGTGGAGAATAGCTTCGCCTTCTGCAAGCGAACTCAGAAGGTGTGTACTGATTTTCTCTGTTCATGTAGTTTTTGGATATTTTTGCTGTTGGTCTTCAAAATTTATTTTGCTTAGCATCGGTGCTTAGAGGTCTCCTTTTTAGGCTTACTCTGATTGAGCAGTATAAAATTTTTTAAATAAATTTGAAACTTGAGATTGGCCTAGGAGCAGCAAACTTCTAAGCCTTCTTTATGTCCCTTCAGGAGCTCAGGGTCTATTTCCGTCTGCTGATTTAATCAGGAGCTTGCATGCAGGCAGTAGGGCCCGGGTGTAACAACTCTCTGGGTATCACGGTGCCAGCTGCAGTGCTCCTCCCCCCTCCCATTGCCATGTGAGAAATTTCAAGGGTTGAAGTCAGTTAAGATCTTATGAGATCTCATTTCAATGAGAACTTGCGGCAGCCATTCTCTAGCAGCTCTCCATGGAACAGGAGTGCAGGAAGGCAGCTCCTGCTCTGGTTCATCGCTGGACCGCCAGGGAATTTAAAGGTATGCAGGGGAGGCGGGAGGGAGGGGTTGTTTTTTTCTTTTTTTCCCCCAAGTCGGCTGGGACAGGAAGTGGTAGGGATCCCTCCTGTCCCGGACCACCACTGAACCACTAGGTCTTAATGGCAGGCCTGGTGGAGGCCTGCAACATGTCCGGGAGAGGGGTGGGTTGGCGCTGACCTGACTATAAGCAGAGAACTGCATTTTGGGGCCCTCAAAATATCTGCTTATATTCAAGTATATACAGTATTTAGACTTTAGTCCCATTAGCTCTACATTCTATTTCGGCCCCTTCTCAGCCCTAGTAGGAAAAACGACTGCATTTAACATGCTGCCATGTTTAAAAATGAGCTAGTTTGTGTCTGACCACTGTCTAGTAAATTTTTGTTGATTTAACTGCTTTTTGCATTTAGTATTGCAGTCTATGACTTGGGTGGTGGCACATTTGATATTTCAATCCTGGAAATACAGAAGGGAGTGTTTGAAGTGAAATCTACCAATGGTGATACTTTCTTGGGTGGTGAAGACTTTGACCAGGCCTTGCTCCGGTACATTGTCAAGGAGTTTAAACGAGAGGTTAGTGGTCATACTATGCTCGTAAACCACCTTAGAACTAGCTGTTTGTTGATTTGGCATTGATATAGCACCCTAAAGAAGTAACTTTTACAATTACACAGGCCTGATGTTTTTTTGGTCTTTGTGTTAAAAATCTTATTGTAGCCATTATTTTTCCTTCCCAAGCTTATTCATGGGCTGCCTAACAGCCGTTTCTGAAATAACTGTGTTGTTTTATTAGACTGGTGTTGACCTGACAAAAGACAACATGGCGCTCCAAAGAGTGAGAGAAGCATCGGAAAAAGCAAAGTGTGAGCTATCCTCGTCTGTGCAGGTAAAAGGCCAACAAACTGAATAAAAGATATCCTTGGAAGAAAAGAGGAAATGAAACATTGTAGATCTTATTTGTACCAGCTCATCTTGCTTATGGAGCCTTTTGCACGGGTATTTAATTATAGCAATAACACTGTAAATGAATTCAAATAAAGATACTTTATAGTGGTGAATGAAATTATTTTTTTACAGCTTAATAAAAAGTACAATATTCAAATTATAATGTGAAATATTTGACAAAATGAATACAATACAACTAACGCAAAACGTGATTATAAACAACAATTTTAGTTTCACCTCCTGGAGCAAGAACATATAAATTCTTGGGTGAACCCACCCTTGAGCAAGCAACATAGAGTTGTGGGCCGCGAGACCCCCAGAACATATCACCCCAGGTAGTGAGGGATCTGCATACCAAGTTTCGTTCATATCGGTCAAGCCATTTTTGAATTACTGTGAGAATGGCAGCTTTTTACATATTTTCCATTGACATGAATGGGTGAAATCAGATTTTCTGTTTGTAGCTCCGCCCATGTGTGCAGGTGGGCTGCAAGACCCCCAGAACATATCACCCCAGGTAGTGAGGGATCTGCATACCAAGTTTCGTTCAAATTGGTCAAGCCGTTTTTGAATTAGAGTGAGAATGGCAGCTTTTTACATTTTTTCCATTGACATGAATGGGTGAAATCTGATTTTCTGTTTGTAGCTCCGTACACGTGTGCAGGTGGGCCGCGAGACCCCCAGAACATATCACCCCAGGTAGTGAGGGATCTGCATACCAAGTTTTGTTCAAATCGGTCAAGCCAGTTTTGAATTACTGTGAGAATGGCAGCTTTTTACATTTTTTCCATTGACATGAATGGGTGAAATCTGATTTTCTGTTTCTAGCTCCGCCTACGTGTGCAGGTGGGCCGTGAGACCCCCAGAACATATCACCCCAGGTAGTGAGGGATCTGCATACCAAGTTTCGTTCAAATCGGTCAAGCCGTTTTTGAATTACAGTGAGAATGGCAGCTTTTTACATTTTTTCCATTGACATGAATGGGTGAAATCTGATTTGCTGTTTGTAGCTCCGCCCATGTGTGCAGGTGGGCCGTGAGACCCCCAGAACATATCACCCCAGGTAGTGAGGGATCTGCATACCAAGTTTCGTTCAAAGCGGTCAAGCCGTTTTTGAATTACAGTGAGAATGGCAGGTTTTTACATTTTTTCCATTGACATGAATGGGTGAAATCTTAATTTATGTTTGTAGCTCCGCCGACGTGTGCAGGTGGGCCGCGAGACCCCCAGAACATATCACCCCAGGTAGTGAGGGACCTGCATACCAAGTTTTGTTCAAATCGGTCAAGCCGTTTTTGAATTACTGTGAGAATGGCAGCTTTTTACATTTTTTCCATTGACATGAATGGGTGAAATCTGATTTTCTGTTTGTAGCTCCGCCCACGTGTGCAGGTGGGCCACGAGACCCCCAGAACATATCATCCCAGGTAGTGAGGGATCTGCATACCAAGTTTCGTTCAAATCGGTCAAGCCGTTTTTGCGTGATAGCGGCACATACACACATACATACCTCCGATTTTATATCTATCTATCTATCTATCTATCTATCTATCTATCTATCTATCTATCTATCTATCTATAGACAATAAGAGCATATACATAACAAGGGAACATTACATATGATGTCATGTAGAACAATGTACCCAATTAAATAAGAGGCTATAAAAGACGAGAAGAGAGCAGCTATGCAAATCAATAGAACATTTAACAATGCATAGGCATATCATTCAGAAGAACTTAGTGGATAAATAGATCTTTAGATTAGACCATTTCCAGTTAAATTTACTAACTGAGTCATTCTTTTTAGCATAGCATCATTCATATCTAGGTTAAGCAGGTCAAATTCCATCCCTTATCATAAGATACATAAGAACATAAGCAGTGCCTCCGCTGGGTCAGACCATAGGTCCATCCCGCCCAGCAGTCCGCTCCCGCGGCGGCCCGAACAGGTCACGGCCTGTCTGAGTCACCAGAAGGGGCCCCCTTGCCACCTTGGTTTCCCATTGAGTCTTATCTTCCCATCGAAGTCTTAACCCTCCGGTCTTGCACATGCATGACCTGGTTGGATTTCTATATTATTACTTGGTTTGCTTTCTATACCTGTGTTACATCCCAGCACCTCTCTCAGTATCCCATGATCCCCCTATCCCTCAGGAATCCGTCCAATCCCTGTTTGAATCCTTGTACCGTACTCTGCCTGATCACTTCCTCCGGTAACGCATTCCAAGTGTCCACGACCCTTTGGGTGAAGAAAATCTTCCTTGCATTTGTTCTTAAGATCTTTCCAAAAAACACATATAATTTCATTTGTGAGAGGTATTGAAAAGGAAAATATTAAGAGATATAGTGGACCAAAAAAGCTTTGAAAGAGCATTCCAAAATATGTTTAAGGTAGAAACATTTGGAAAAATGGAAAGTATTAAACCAAAAGGTACTTCTGTCTTTGTCTATTAAGGAAGTGTTTAATTTAGATTCCCACATCTTCTGAAGACCATACAAATGAGGAAAATGTAAATTTTTGGGAATTTTATAAAAAGTGGATGCTGCTTGTCCAATGGAAGATATAGATAAGTAGAGTGATATATCAGGGGATTTGATTAAATTTGAAAATGGAATATCACATTTTTGAAGTGCTGTTCTTAATTGAAGCCAAGCATAGGATTGTGGAGGAGGAAGAGAATATTCCTGTTGACATTGGGCAAATGTTTTCCAATTATTGTTTGAAGAATCTATAAAAGCACTAAGGTCCCATATATTAAGATTTTGCCATTTAACATAGAAACATAGAACATGACGGCAGAAAAGGGCCACGGCCCATCTAGTCTGCCCACACTAATGGCCCATCCCCTAACTACCTCCATGAAGAGATCTCGCATGCCAATCCCATCTTTTCTTAAAATCTGGCACGCTGCTGGCCTCAGTTACCTGATGTGGAAGATTATTCCAGCGATCAACCACCCTTTCGGTGAAGAAATATTTTCTGGTGTCGCCATGAAATTTCCCACCCCTGATTTTCAATGAATGCCCTCTTGTTGTCGTGGGTCCTTTAAGGAAGAAGAGATCCTCTTCCACCTCGATACGGCCTGTGACATTTGAATGTCTCGATCATGTCTCCCCTTTCTCTGCATTCCTCGAGTGAGTACAGCTGCAACTTACCCAGTCGTTCCTCATACGGGAGATCCTTGAGACCTGAGACCATTCTGGTGGCCATTCGCTGAACCGACTCAACTCTCCGCACATCTTTTTGATAATGCGGCCTCCAGAATTGTACACAGTATTCCAGATGGGGTCTCACCATGGATCTGTACAACGGCATTATGACCTCGGGCTTATGGCTGACGAAACTTCTATGGATACAGCCCATGATTTGTCTAGCCCTGGATGAAGCTTTATCCACTTGATTGGCAGTCTTCATGTCTTCGCTAATGATCACCCCCAAGTCATGTTCTGCTACAGTCCTCGCTAGGATCTCACCATTTAGGGTGCAAGTCCTGCATGGATTTCTGCCGCCAAGGTGCATGACCTTGCATTTTTTGGCATTGAAACTTAGTTGCCAAGTCTTTGACCAATGCTCCAGCAGGAGTAGGTCCTGCGTCATACTGTCGGGCATTGAGCTTTTGTCAGGCACTGTGCTTTCATCTGTTGTGCAGTTGCCTACTATGTTGCATAGTTTGGCGTCATCAGCGAATAATGTAATTTTACCTCGAAGCCCCTCAGCCAAGTCTCTTATGAAGATGTTAAATAGGATCAGGACTCCACTGATCACCTCCGTCGTATCGGAGAGGGTACCATTTACCACTACCCTCTGAAGTCTACCTCTAAGCCAGTCCCTAACCCATGCGGTTAATGTTTCACCCAGTCCCATCGAACCCATCTGCTCAATAACCTGTGGTGTGGGATGCTATCAAACGCTTTGCTGAAGTCCAAGTACACGACGCCCAGGGACTCCCCTATATCCAGTTTCTTGTTACCCAGTCAAAGAAGCTGATCAGATTTGATTAGCAGGACCTTCCCTTCGTAAAACCATGTTGATGGGGATCTCGTAGATTCTCCTCGTTCAGGATCGTATCCAATTGGCGTTTGATTAGTGTTTCCATAAGTTTACTCACTATCGATGTGAGCCTCCGTCCTGCATCCCTTTTTGTGGAGTGGAATGACGTTAGCCATTTTCCAATCCAACGGGACTCTTCCTAAACTAAAACTAAACCTTAAGTTTGTATACCGCATCATCTCCACAGAAGTGGAGCTCGACATGGTTTACAGGAATTAATATAGAAAGGAACTCCAATGGAAAGAAGAACTACTTAGTAAAAAAAGAAAGAAAGTGGGGACTTAGTATAATGGAGAGGGAAAAGCCAAGTTTTCAAATGTTTTCGGAAGCGTTGGAGGGAGGTCGAACTCCGAAGAGGGGCAGTAAAGCTGTTCCACAGCTCGGTGATCCTGAAGAGGAGGGATGTCCCAAGTTTTCCTGTATGGGATATGCCTTTTAAAGAGGGGAAGGATAGTTTGAATTTTTGAGTGGATCTGGTGGAATTAGGATTCGGGGAGAGCCAAGATAATGGATAAAGGGGAGGAAAGATGCCGTGTAGAGATTTGAAGGCTAGACAGGCGCATTTGTAGTGAACCCTGAGGATAACTGGGAGCCAGTGAAGCTTAGACAGAAGCGGGGAGACGTGGTCGAATTTGCTTTTTGCGAAGATTAGTTTAGCCGCGGTGTTCTGAATTCGCTGAAGTCTGAGAAGACTTCTTTGTTAGGCTTAAGTACTTAGGGAAAGATTGAAGAGCACGGATAACGGTTCCGCCAGGACGTCACTCAACTCCCTGAGCACCCTGGGGTGTAGTTTGTCTGGTCCCATAGCTTTGTTCACCTTGAGTCTTAATAGCTCCTCGTAGACACTGCTGGGTGTAAACTCGAAATTTTGAAACGGGTCTTCCAAGTTTTCCCTCGTCGGCAGCTGAGGGCCGGATCCCGGCGCCTCGCAAGTGAAGACCGAGCAGAAGTATTCATTTAAAAGTTTGGCTTTGTCAGAGTCTGATTCTACATAGTTCCCGTCGGGTTTCCTAAGGTGTACTATCCCATCTGTGTTTCTTTTTCTGTCACTAATATAGCGGAAGAAGGATTTATCGCCTTTCTTGATGTTCTTCGCAAGGTTCTCCTCCATTCAGAGTTTGGCCTCCCTGACTGCTGTTTTGGCTGCTTTTGACTTTGCCAGATAGTCTTCCTTGGATTCTCGCTTCCCTGATTGTTTGTACAGGATAAACGCTCTTTTCTTCTTTTTTATGCCTTGAAATAGATTTATTATCAATGCATATTAATGGATTATTCCATGGATTATTAATGGATTAGTCCATGGATTATTATCAATGCATATTAATGGATTATTCCATGAAGGAGTCTTAAGTATTTTAGTTGTTCAAAGGTAACATAGTAGATGACGGCAGATAAAGACCTGAATGGTCCATCCAGTCTGCCCAACCTGATTCAATTTAAATTTTTTTTTTATTTTTTTTTTCTTCTTAGCTATTTCTGGGCAAGAATCCAAAGCTTTACCCGGTACTATGCTTGGGTTCCAACTGCTGAAATCTCTGTTAAGACTTACTCTAGCCCATCTACACCCTCCCAGCCATTGAAGCCCTCCCCTGCCCATCCTCCACCAAATGGCCATAAACAGACACAGACTGTGCAAGTCTGCCCAGTAACTGGCCTAGTTCAATATTTAATATTATTTTCTGATTCTAAATCTTCTGTGTTCTTCCCACACATCCCAGGTGTGATTTATTATTGAATTTTGTTTAAGATGTTTGGGAAGAGACATTCCAGTTACTCTATTTAGACAAGCTCAAGGACGAGTCAGCCACCATGATCCTGATAGCTTCTTGGTGTCCTTGACAACTTTGGTTCTCTCTTCTACTTCAGCTGAGTGTCAAGGATCCAGTTCCTTGGCAAACCTTTCAAATATCTGCTCATTCAATCAAGGCTCTCTGTTAACATCCCAACCTGCAATCTCTGCATCTGACAGCTTGGTACCTTCTGGTCTGACTCTAGCAGATTTCAATCTTTCTTAATCAGTACAAGCCATTACAGCCGCTTCAAGAAAACCTTCTACTCAGCAATGCTATCAACAGAAATGGACTCGCTTCATTGCTTCAATTTGTGGTGTACACTCCATCACCAAGATGCTTCCTCCTCTCATGTTGGACTATCTTCTCTATTTATCCAGTTCTGGGCTGAATACCACTTTGGACAGAGTTCCTCAGTGCCATTAGTGCTTTCCATGTTCCTGTCAACCATAAATCTCTGGCTAATCATCCTCTTGTTTCTAGGTTTATGAAGGGACTTTTCAACTTCAAACCTCCATTCAAACTGCCTCCAGTAGTCAGGGACCTTAATTGTAATTCTCACCAGTTTGATGAAGCCACCATTTCAACCTCTGGCATCCACTCTTACATTTCTCACTAGTGGTCGTCTTGATCTCTGTCACTTCCGCTCGTTGAGTGAGTGAACTTCAAGCATTGGTCTCCAATCCACCATACATAGTATTTCATCATAAGGTGGTTCTCTGAACCCATCCTAAATTCCTTACAAAAGTAGTCTCAGAATTTCACCTTAATCAATCCATTGTGCTTCTAGTCTTCTTCGCACAGCCTCATTCTCATTTTGGGGAAACAGACTGTAAGCATGCCTTGGCTTATTACCGTATTTTCACGCATATTTTACAAACCGAGCATAACCATGCGTGTTATATGTGTGAGTGCGTTATACAATTTTTTTTTTTCATTGCGATCCGGCATCCCCCCCAGCACAGCAAAGACATCGCTTACCCCGATTGGGCACCAGCACCAATGCACAGGACGTGCCAGTGCCTGAAGATCCTCCCTCGGCTGGGCTAGGCGGTGCGAGGGAGATCCTCCCTCTTCCCTGTGCTGGGCTGGACTGGGCTTTGAGCATTTGCGCATGCTCAAAGCCTTCTGGTCTCGCTCTCTCCGAGATTCTCAGATTCAGAATCTTGGAGAGAGCGAGACCAGAAGGCTTTGAGCATGCGCAAATGTTCAAAGTCCAGCCCAGCACAGGGAAGAGGGAGGATCTCCCTCGCACCGCCCAGCTCAGCCCAGCCCAGGCGAGGGAGGATCTTCGGGCACTGGCACGTCCTGTGCATTGGTGCTGGTGCCGGTGCCCAATCGGGGTAAGCGATGTCTTTGCGGTGCTGGGGGGATGTAGGATTGTGGGGGGGGGTACCATGAGCCAGTATCAGGCGGGAAGGCACTTGTGTATGCGTGGTGTGGGCAGTCACGAAGTTTCTAAAAACTTAGTGGCAATACACTTTTACCACTGTCTGTATCGGGCTCCGTGGATGTCATCCAAATGTGAGAATATCTGCCTGCTGTCCCCGGATAACACCCGTTACTATAAATAACTAATGTGGATTTTCATTTTTTGAAACTGACTTATGTAAAAAGCCTTAGTGGGCCGAAAAATGGACATGCTAAATTTCAAAGTTTAGCTTTCTGTGTCTCCTGTAATAATGGCGCTATCCCTGTAAAATTGTCTAATTTGTCACCTGACTCTTCTCAAATATACAATTTCAACTTATCGCTGCTAATATCAACTTATTGAAGCTAATATCGTTACTTTACTTTTTTTTTGCTCTGTATTGCAGACTGACATTAATTTACCATACCTTACTATGGATTCCTCTGGACCAAAGCATTTGAATATGAAGTTGACTCGTTCACAGTTTGAAGGAATTGTTGCTGATCTGATCAAAAGAACAATTGCACCCTGCCAAAAAGCTATGCAGGATGCAGAAGTCGGCAAGAGTGACATTGGGGAGGTCCTTCTTGTTGGAGGCATGACCAGAATGCCTAAGGTATGAACTTCATTCTGCTCTTCCTGAATGAGAAACAGAATTTTAGTTTTAATGAATCATAAGCACATGCAACTAGTTCAGAAGTAGAATCTGCAAATTTTGTGCACTAGTTTTTTTTTTTTTTTTTTTTTTTTCATTTTGATGAAATCAAGATCTTTTAAGGCAAGCATAAGTGATATTGCATAAAGTGGTGCTTCTAATTCATGAAGAACTACTAGGTATAGCTTTAGCTTACTATCGCTTATAAGATCTAGTTTCTTAAAAAAGGAATTCTTATGCAACCCCACTCTATTCCTGATCCCTTGTGTAGTCAGTCCCTTCTCGCAAGATCTCTTGTAGGAAGCTTCATTTGCATACATTTGCTGCTCCTCTCTTCTGGACTGCCCTCCAATTCTTCAAGACAGTAGGAGCTTGTCTGATCTGCTCGTATTTAATTTCATTCCTTTTGCTGATTTCTTGCTGCAGAGGATTCTTTTGGGGCACAGCTCTGGCTGCGGAAGACTGCAGACTTAGGCAGAGAGTCTGCTTCCAGGGGATTGGCTGCTTTGCAGTGCTCCTCCTTGGACACCTTTCCTTTGGGAGCATAGCTCGCCATTGAGCACAGGCTGTGTGGCTTCATGGTGGTTTGTCCAGGATCAGGGCAGACTGCTCTTGCATGCGGGGGTTCCTGAGGGGTAAAATAGCCTGCTGCTTTGGTACTTCACTAGACTCCTTCTGAAGGAAATAACCATGGACTGACATTGTATATTCCAAATCAGACAATACTTTTATTGTTAGTATATAAAAAAAATTAGAGCAGCATAAACACACCAAGAAGAATCTTATATGATCACTCTGGATGTACAATGGAGAGAATCATACAAATAGAGGGCCAGCATATTTCTGAAGTATGTTGCGTTCTCTAATCACCCTGCCCAAGCATGGGGTTTTATACAGAGAGTTTCTTTGTTCTGTGAAACACATCTCCAGTTCTGTTCGTGTATTGTTGCTATAGGTGCAAATATGCCTCCTGTCTAACCCATCCCCCAATCCATGTCTCTATCCTCCCTGGGGGTTCCCAGGACAAGAATATTCTTAGAACTTTCTTTCTTCACATGGGCCCCCACTTCTGGGGGTTTTATCACCTCCTGGATGCCTGATACCATGTATGGTGTGCTCCTTTGCTGAATTGCAGGTTTATTACAGGGCACTGAACACTGTCTTCACAGCAGGGAATCAAAACTTAAGCACTCACAAAGGTGCACAAGTAGCGTTCCAGAGAGAACCAGTTCTGGTACCCATGGCTCACACTGAAAACAGGCAGTAAATGTCCAACCTCTGTAAAAAGTTTCCCCTGTGTTAAAGGTCTTCCATCTCAGGGGGTTGAGCTCTCCGGATGGGACATCAGGTCCGATAGACAGACAAAAGATACAGGCAGTCCACTTTCCAGACTTGTCCAAGCAGTGGATCTCCTTGTTAGTGTTTCAGCTTCTATCTTCCAGGTCCCTGCACATCATGGCTGACAGCATGGAAGATTGATTTTGAGGGGTTTCTGGGTCATCCCCCCACCTGAACATTTCTGATATTTTTCGGTGTGGTTTTCCTTGCTCTGCAGGATCCAAAACACTTTGATCTTATGGCATGGCTCTTGAGCTTGCAGCACCAGTGTGCAGGAGCTACTCGCCAGTGTTGTCATCCTCCAGAGTAAAAAGTCAACTGTTGCTGTTTATGTGAAGGCCTGGAAATGTTTCCAATACTGGTATGCCCGTAAGGGCAAGGACCAAGGCTCTGGGGTTGGTCCTGGTGGTACTCATCTTTCTTCAAGAGGGCCTGACTGTCGGCTCTGAGAGCGCAGATAGCTGGTATTTGTTTTGGTCATCAGCCTTAAAGGAGTTTCCTCATAGTAGTTAGATTTTTAAAAGGCATGTTATGGCTCCACCCTCAACTGTGATGTCTGTTTTGGAATTTTAACCTGGTTTTTGGGTCGCTTACAAGTCTGCCCTATGGGCCACTGGACCAAGCTTCGGTGATTGATCTCACCATCAAAACTGTAATTTTGGTGGCCATTACCTCCACCCAGTGGGTATCCAAGCTTCCTTTTCTTAGGATTATGGTTTCAAGTGCTACTCTGCATACTGTCCACTCTTTCCTGCTGAAAGTGGTCTCTAGCTTTCACGTCAATCAGGCGGTGAGGCTGCTTGCTTGCCTGTACTCCTTCAGGTTCAAGAAAGCATGACAGGGTGTTGAAATATCTGGACGTGCATAGTCTTTTGCAGAGAGATCTGGAAGTCACAAATAAGTTTTGCGTGTCGGATCATCTATTCGTCCTAGGAGCAGCCTGAAAAGGCCGACTGGCATCGAAGGCCTCAATTTCCCAGTGGATTTGTATAGCCATTTCTTTGGCCTATATCAGAGCTGGGAAGCGGCCTCCTATTTTGGTGAAAGTCCACTCCATTCGAGGCATTGCTTCCTCATGAGCAGAACCTTCAGTGGTTTCCCCGAATGAAATTTGCAGAGCTGCCATTTGGTCTTCTTTCCGTACATTCACAAAGTTTTACAGAATAGATGTGGCAGCCAAGCAAGATTCTGCATTTGGATCTTTGATCCTGGTAGCAGGCTAATTGGCCCACCCTAAGTTTGAGGGACTGCTTGTTGACATCCCGAGGATTCAGGAATAGTGGGGTTGTACAAGAAGGAAAGATTAGGTTCTTACTTCATTAATCTTCTTTCTTGTAAATCCACACTCTATTCCTGAAGCCCGCCCAGGGAGATTTTGATTCACCTGCTGTCTGCCTCAATAAGTACTGTTAGATTGAACTTCTTGTTTCTCTGCCAGTCTTAACAAGAATCATCAAACGAAAAACATGGATCACTTTCAAGCTAATCCAACCTACAATGAAATTGTCATCAAAAAAGGGGTTTCTTTGGATCACAAAAAATTATTACTTTACAGATTTTTAATTACACATAAGTGTATCAACTTATGCACAGATTAATATAAATGACATCCTGCTCAAACCGTTAGTATGGATATCCAAATTTAGAGAAAACTTTCCCAAATAATGAATTCACTAGGAAGTAGAAGTATCATATAGAGGTTTAACAGCTCAGTACATAGAACCTCTTATAACATGTGTTATTTCAGGTCCTTATCCTTGATATATCAATCACCATATAATCATTTACATCAAACCTCCATCCCACTCTATTTGTGTCTAACTGGGAAAAACTTTTAGTATACTGTATATCGGAAGAAACAGCAACACTTATTTAAATGGCTATGCGCCAGTTCCAACGTTGGTGAGTGTCTCGGTAAACACCCGATGCTCCACTTAAATCAGGAATGTTTCAGCCAAAGCAAGCCTTCTTTGGGGGATAATAAAACTGTTGCTGAACTATAAAAAAAATACTTGCAATACAAAATGGTCATTTTAATAGATTTAAAGATGTGTGGAGGCCAATAATAAATTATCATAATGATTAATGTTAATTTATTATTATTTTTCCTTATATGATAATTGACAGAATGGGGGGGGATGGGGGGATGAGGGATGGGTGAGTTATGATAATTTAATATATATGTGCATAATTTAATTGATATACATAGGAATTATATTATTCATGTACTAGCTGATGCCCCGGCGTTGCACGGGTATTTAATTATAGCAATAACACTGTAAATGGATTCAAATAAAGATACTTTATAGTGGTGAATGAAAGTATTTTTTTACAGCTTAATAAAAAGTACAATATTCAAATTATAATGTGAAATATTTGACAAAATGAATACAATACAACTAACGCAAAACGTGATTATAAACAACAATTTTAGTTTCACCTCCTGGAGCAAGAACATATAAATTCTTGGGTGAACCCACCCTTGAGCAAGCAACATAGAGTTGTGGGCCGCGAGACCCCCAGAACATATCACCCCAGGTAGTGAGGGATCTGCATACCAAGTTTCGTTCAAATCGGTCAAGCCGTTTTTGAATTACTGTGAGAACGGCAGCTTTTTACATATTTTCCATTGACATGAATGGGTGAAATCTGATTTTCTGTTTGTAGTTCCGCCCACGTGTGCAGGTGGGCCGCGAGACCCCCAGAACATATCACCCCAGGTAGTGAGGGATCTGCATACCAAGTTTCGTTCAAATCGGTCAAGCCGTTTTTGAATTACAGTGAGAATGGCAGCTTTTTACTTTTTTTCCATTGACATGAATGGGTGAAATCTGATTTTATGTTTGTAGCTCCGCCCACGTGTGCAGGTGGGCAGCGAAACCCCCCAGAACATATCACCCCAGGTAGTGAGGGATCTGCATACCAAGTTTCATTCAAATCGGTCAAGCCGTTTTTGAATTACTGTGAGAATGGCAGCTTTTTACATTTTTTCCATTGACATGAATTGGTGAAATCTGATTTTCTGTTTGTAGCTCCGCCCACGTGTGCAGGTGGGCCGCGAGACCCCCAGAACATATCACCCCAGGTAGTGAGGGATCTGCATACCAAGTTTTGTTCAAATCGGTCAAGCCGTTTTTGAATTAGTGAGACTGGCAGCTTTTTACATTTTTTCCATTGACATGAATGGGTGAAATCTGATTTACTGTTTGTAGCTCCGCCCACGTGTGCAGGTGGGCCGCGAGACCCCCAGAACATATCATCCCAGGTAGTGAGGGATCTGCATACCAAGTTTCGTTCAAATCGGTCAAGCCATCTGATTTTCTGTTTGTAGCTCCGCCCACGTGTGCAGGTGTGCCGCGAGACCCCCAGAATATATCACCCCAGGTAGTGAGGAATCTGCATACCAAATTTTGTTCAAATCGGTCAAGCCGTTTTTGAATTACTGTGAGAATGGCAGCTTTTTACATTTTTTCCATTGACATGAATGGGTGAAATTGATTTTATGTTTGTAGCTCCGCCCACGTGAGCAGGTGGGCCGCGAGACCCCCAGAACATATCATCCCAGGTAGTGAGGGATCTGCATACCAAGTTTCGTTCAAATCGGTCATGCCATCTGATTTTATGTTTGTAGCTCCGCCCACGTGTGCAGGTGGGCTGCGAGACCCCCAGAACATATCACCCCAGGTAGTGAGGGATCTGCATACCAAGTTTCGTTCAAATCGGTCAAGCCGGTTTTGAATTACTGTGAGAATGGCAGCTTTTTACATTTTTTCCATTGACATGAATGGGTGAAATCTGATTTTATGTTTGTAGCTCCGCCCACGTGTGCAGGTGGGCCGCGAGACCCCCAGAACATATCATCCCAGGTAGTGAGGGATCTGCATACCAAGTTTCGTTCAAATTGGTCAAGCCGTTTTTGCGTGATCGCGGCACATACACACATACATACCTCCGATTTTATTTATATATATATATATACAGTGGTGCCTCACACAACGAACTTAATTCGTTCCAGGAGCAAGTTTGTTATGCGAAAAGTTCGTTATGTGAAACGCGTTTTCCCATTACAATACATGTAAAAAAAAATAATTCGTTCTGTAGCATAAAATATGCTAAGATGACATAAAAAAAGATAAATTTATCTTGTTAGAGCTGTTAGCATGATATAGAGGGGATATATGTGAAGGGGAGGGGAGACAGGGGTTTTGTTGATCCTTGCTGTGTATTATAATCACCCCCCACATACTCCCCAGTACCTTTTTTAATTCCTCCCATCTTTCCCAGCCAGTGGCGTACAGGCCAGAAGCGCAGAGATCAGGAGCAATTCCTCTGCACGCCTGTGTGGGCCCATGCCGATCTCCGAATGGCTGCAGTTAGATCTTGTGAGTCCCGCGAGAGCTGGCTGCAGTTAGTTCTTGTGAGTCCCGCGAGAGCTGACTGCAGCCATTCAGAGATCAGCGCAGGCCCAGGCAGTAGCACAGAAGGCTTGCTCTTGATCTCTGCGCTTCTGGCTGGGAAATTTGCTAGACCACCACGAGTGAGCGGGTGAGATTAAAATTGCAGCAGTGGTGGCTTTTTTAAAAAAATATGTGGCGGCGGGGGGAGGTTTAAAAATATGTGGTGGCGGCGGGGGGAGGTTTAAAAATATGCGGTGGCGGCGGGGGGAGGTTTAAAAATATGCGGTGGCGGCGGGGGGAGGTTTAAAAATATGCGGTGGCGGCGGCAGGGGGGTTTAAAATATGTAGCGCCGAGAGAGGGCAGTTAAGGATGCAGCTCGGGCGACTTCGTTGTGTGAAACGAAGTTCGTTGTGGGAAGCAAGACCTGAAGTTCGTTGTGCGCAGCGTTCGCTGTGCGAGGCGTCCGTTATGCGAGGCACCACTGTATATATATATAGATAGATAGATAGATAGATAGATATGAGATGGAGGTGGGATATAAATCTTTTAGGTATATATTGTTATGGAATTATCAAGTGATAATGTAATATGTTGTGTTCATATTTTAATGTACACTTGATGTATATGTTAAAATGAATAAAGATTTGGGGAAAAAAAAGAAAAATAAACCCCTATGAACTCCTATCAATCACACAATTTAAACAAAAAAGCCTACAAACAAGCAAATGTGAGCAAACTAACACTTTGCACAGCTGGAACTGCACTACAGTGCCATAATAGAGAGGAAAACTCCCAAGTACTAAACCCATATTAACAAAACTAACTTTGTTCTAAAACAGAAAATAACGATTAAACAACGTCATTACCTTTGTGCTTGTACTCTAAACGTGCTCCTGCTGCAGTGATTCTTATAGTCCGAAGACTGCCGACAACATGGCATTTAAATGAATAAGAGGCAGCCAGACAATGATGTCATGACGTCAAACTACTAAAGTGGGCGTGTCTACAACAAATCGCTAAATTTAAATTAGTTTATAATACAAAAAAGATTTAACATTCTAAAAAGGGGATACTGCCACACACACCAAAATCACAATTACACAAAAGCACCGAAGAAAAAAATGTTGACGCCAATACTTGCATCAAAGTGGCTCATCAGATCGAACAAGACAGCTGGCTCACACATACCACATTGAGGATTGCATCACACATCAGGCACCTCGCACCATTTGCACAAATTCAAGATTGAACAATATTTAGTGAATTGGATACATACAAACTGCCCAGAAATATATTGACCCCCAAAAGAATACAACTTGCCCAGATCAAATGTTCCATTCTCTATTAAGACCCGTAGGTTGGGCTACAAACTGGAATTTTTTTGTGCAATCCCACTTTATTCCGGGACCAGTGGGTTACCCGCCAGGACTTTGTAGGAAGCCTCAAACTTTTGAGCCTTAACCCTCATTACTGCCAGTTCCAGTTCCTCAGATTTTCTTCCTGTAAGCCAGGCTATAGGAGCTTATCTTTTCTGCTTGTGTTTTATTTTGTGTAATTTCAGTCTTTGCGTTCGCGGTTTTCATCCTTGTGCTGCAGAGGTTCCCTGAGGGGACAGCTCCGACTGTGGGAGATCACAAACTTTTGGGAAAAGTGTTTCTGGAGGGCTCCTTGCTTGCCAGTAAGCCCTCTGGTCAGCCTGCACATAACCTTGGGAGCTAGCTTGCCCCAGGTTCATCTGCTAGTGGGTCAAATGCAGGCTGCGTAGTTCTGTATAGGCGCGCCAAGGATCAGAGCCAGACTGTGTTCCTCCCCCAGGCGTGCTGTGTGGCGTGTCCAAGGGTGGTGGAGTTGACCGGCCATGTAAGTTAGGCCAGTGGGGCAGTCAGAAGATTCAAAGTTCAACTTTCCAGCAAGTTGATGCAGGATCTCCCTGTGAGCTGTTTTGGCTCCAACTGCAGTGTTTCCCTGTCAGCACATGTTTCTGTGAGTACCAGCTAACATCTTGAATCAGAGGTTTGGGGTTTTTTTTAGGTGGTTTCCCTGTATGCCTTACCCCCATTTTTGAGGGTTCCTGTGGTTTACCTAGGCTATTTTTAGTCAAAATAGGCCTTCAGTCACCATCTTTGATTTTAAAGCTGGGTTTTTTGTTTTTTTTTAAATACTTGCTAGCTTCATTTTTTTGAAAGAAAACCACATAGATGACCTCCCCAGGGCAGGATGTCATCAAATCTTGCCTCATTTCCAATGAATGGCTGTTGGATGCACAGCCGTATTCCATGTGCGTTGCAGCCCATGAGGGGCAAGAGACTTGCCTGAATTCAGTGCCTTCGACCTCCGTGGAAGGTCTTTTAGCATCTTCTGTTCAGATTCCCATGGAAATAGCATTGGGAGGCACTGGGGAGTACGCAGGTGACGCTACAGTGAAACGCAAGTATGTCTCGGGGGATAAACCTGGTAAATCCTCCAAACAGTCCCCACCTGGAGTGTACGGGTCGGCTCCTGCCATGAAGGATGGATTTTCCCTGGATTTTGTTGATATGCTTTGTAAGGCATAATTGGGGGGGGAGGGGTGTCTCTGCCTGTCTCCCTTCTGCCGGCCTCCATACTGGGAACAGGGACCCCCCTAGGGGGTACTAGCAGGTATGCAGTTAGTGCCTGCAGTTGTGCCAGATTCACTTTCCATACATCTGCTTTCACAGGAGGGTGCCATGGTGGTCGCAGCTGTGGCAGATCAGTTGGCTCTCCAGGATCCGGATCACTGTGGAGCCCCTGATTTGAGGGGAGGATCCCCCTGTGTGCAGATCTTTCAAGCACGTGCTTATTGTTGATTTGATCTCAATCTCTACAGGCATTAAAGCTACAGTCTGAGCTGCCTGTCGTTGCAGAATGTTCCCTTATGAATGACCGGAGGCCACAGTCCGTCTCTTTTTCTGATCATCCTGACCTTGTTTGGATTTATACGGACATTGAAGAGACTCCTGAGGGTCCTGGTTTCACTATTTAAAAATGGTCTACTGCTACTACTTATCACTTATATAGCGCTGAAAGGCGTACGCAGCACTGTACATTTTGACATTTATAGATGGACCCTGCTCGGAAGAGCTTACACTCTAACTTGGATAGACAGACATGACATTTAGGTTGGGGTTACAGAACTCAAGGTGAGAGGAGTTAGGAGTCAAAAGCACTCTCAAAGAGGTGGGCTTTTAACTGGGCCTTGAACACTGCCTGAGACAGAGCCTGCCGTAGGGATTCGGGCAGATTGTTCAAGCATATGGTGCAGCAAGGCAGAAGTCCTGTGTATTTTGTATGTGTGTCTAGGCAAATGACTACTTATGGATTGGCTGTAGTAACTCTTAAAATAATCAGTACTAGAGAATTATTGGCAGGGATTGAGGCAGATGCAGGTTTCATCTATCTTTGGAAATAACTTTCATCTTTTCTTCTTCAGGTTCAGCAAACTGTTCAAGATATGTTTGGCCGAGCTCCTAGTAAAGCAGTCAATCCCGATGAAGCTGTTGCTATTGGTGCTGCCATTCAAGGCGGAGTACTAGCTGGTGATGTTACAGACGTCTTATTGCTAGATGTTACTCCTCTTTCCCTGGGAATTGAGACGCTGGGAGGTGTATTCACCAAACTCATTAACAGGAACACTACTATTCCAACCAAAAAAAGCCAGGTATGCATTGCTGCTGTCAGTGGCTTTTATTTCCTTCAGTCCTTGCTAAATAGTCTTTGATTCATTTCTAAAAACGACATGTTTTGACTCGCATCTTGGTTCTCAAAGGGACATGAATGTGTGCTACTGCTTTGTAGTTTTTGAGGAGCTTTCATGTTATTTGTTTGTCAATTAAGTCTTTTGTCTACCAAAGCATATTGTTTGTCATTTTGTTTTTTTAATTTGTACATTGCTTTAATATCTTTTGATGATGCGATAAAATCAAGCTTTTAATAAACTTGAAACTTGTTCAGTACACACTTACAGGTTTTCCAAGACTGTTTGGAGAAACCCATATATAGTCCATTCCTCCCATACTCAGTAGATTTGAAATAAGAAATTGGCAATGTTAGGTTTCATTTGTGCACACATTTTCCTTTTGTGAATCATTGTAGTGGCAACCTGTTGGTTCAGTGATGGCTTCATCAACGCATCGTTCTAAAACTGTTGTGGAGAACTTTATTAACTGAGCACAGATGTTTTAGTTTAGGCTGTGGAAGTAGTCTGAGAAATGAATTTCCATTTCTACAGGTATTCTCTACTGCTGCTGATGGACAGACACAGGTTGAAATTAAAGTATGCCAAGGGGAGAGAGAGATGGCAAATGACAACAAACTTTTGGGCCAGTTTACATTAGTAAGTATAAAAGTATTTTGTTTATCTAACAAAGATGGTTACAACCTCAGATGGCAGCTGAGAAAATGCCTGTCTGCTCTTTCAGATGAGATGTTTCAATTCAAGATTGGTGACTTGAATTTGTGGGGTTTTGCATTGTGATTTGATAACGTGTGCTTTAGTAATTCAAGTGATAGCCACAGCCAGTGCTGTAAAGTAAGTTTATTTATTGCTTTTCTAGCCCATCCTCCCCAGGAGCTCAGAATGGGTTACAATTGTACACTCATAGTAAGTGTGAAGACATTAGACAGGAGAACATTAGACAATGCACAAGCTATTTGTCCAAGGCAAATGACTTTGGGCAGTTAGTCTTAAACCCAAGGTATGTGCTGATTGGCGAACACAATTTTTTATTGCTCTGATGGGAAGAGGGAGCTGATTCCATAGTTTAGTCTCATTATGGGGATATGACTGTTTCCGGTCTCTTTCCAACTGGAGGCGATTTGCTGGTGAAATGCACAGCCGGAGTTCATGTTGGATCTGGATTTCAGCGTTCTACCTAAGAGCCTAAATTTGGCTTCCAGAAACACCCTCCCACATGTGACCTGCCCTAGAGCCTTTATATAAGAACACTAATTACATTACATTAGTGATTTCTATTCCGCCAATACCTTGCGGTTCAAGGCGGATTACAAAAGAAGTTATCTGGCCATTTCCAGAGGAATTGAAGAGAAGAGCGAGGAGTTTCAGAGAATTGGGAAGAGTCTTGCGGTGTTAGTTTGTCTTCAAGGATTTCTTGAATAGCATGGTTTTTATTTCTTTTCTGAACGATTGGTAGTTTGGGGTCATTATCAGTAAATTGGAGAGTTGGTGATCCAGTTTTGCTGCTTGTGTAGCTAGAAGGCCAATTTGTGCACATTAAGGGCACTGCCTGTTCTAATTCTGTAATTAAATTAATGGCTTATGCTTTAAACACATTCAAGAAAAGTTACATACTCAAATTGCATTTTCAGGTTGGGATTCCACCGGCACCCCGTGGCGTTCCCCAGATAGAGGTCACATTTGATATTGATGCCAATGGTATCGTTCATGTTTCCGCTAAAGACAAAGGTACAGGACGTGAGCAGCAAAGTAAGTAATCTCTGTTCATAATTCATTTCATGACAGCAAAATATAGTAACTGCAGTAAATTCTGTGACTGCTTTCCTTCAATCTGTACTCTCGCCCTAGATAAGCTTATACCATGGGTCAGTACGTGATCTAAAACTACCTTAACTTATCTCTTCTTCTGTATGCCCTTCAGCCTCTTACTTCCAGCCCCATCACATTGCAACCTCAGTTGCATTTGATTTTTACATCACTCACATCTGCATCCTTTATAATCTACTTTAGGAAATCACTGTCGTCCACCACCACTCCTTTGCTAATTTTGGGATAGATGCATAAAGCCCCACGCACTGGCAATGTTTTATTCAGTCTAAATGAAATTCTATTCCAATGCACATAGGCTGTCAGTCACTGCTTTACTGTGCATGGGAGCTCATGCTAATGAGCTTGTTTGTATTTAAACGAGCTCATTGGCGCACACTGCAATACACAGAATCACAGGCTGCACAAAATCCCTGCCATATTACTGAGAGCTCTGAGCTGTTGATAGTGCTCTTAGCCTTTACTTTCCTGTTAGCACAGGAAAGTGAAGCACCCCTCCCAAAAAATATCCCTGGTGGACCATCCTGACCCGACTCAATCCTACCTCCAAAGCCAAACAAACCAAAAATATTGGGGGTGAACCACTGGACACTCTCCTGACCCTGAGTTCCCCAAAAATATCTATAGTGGTCCAGTGACCAGAATGGGCCCCTCAACTAGATGACTCTTCCTCCTCCTCCTCCCTGATCTGTCACCATACTTTTTCCATAGCACAGCAAGAGGGATGCCTCCTGCCTCAGGCCTGCCTCTTCAAAATGTCAGCACCCCACCCCTGCCTGGTACATCCTGGAATGCACTGGGAGGGGTTGAAACACCATATAAGGAGAAAATCTCCTTAATGATGTTTAGACCCCTCCCAGCATTCCAAGATGTACCAGGTAGGGGTGGGGTGCTGACATTTTGAAGAGGCGGGCCCTGAGGCAGTAGGCATTCCTCTTGCTGTGCTATGGAAGAGGTACAGTGGGGGATCAGGGAAGGTTGTTCAACTTGGGAAGCCCAGACTCCTCGTTGGGCTCAGGGAGGAGAGTTGTCCAGCTGGCCAGGACCCTTGTTTGGGCTGAAGGGCCTGGCCTGACCCAACTCCACCCCTTCCCATTCCCCCCAAATCTATAGTGGTCATGTTGCAAAGAAGGGGGATCCAGTGGACCACCTGATTTGGGTTTTTTAAGGGTAGGGTGGAATCAGAGGTTACCTTGTCATGCACACAAGATTTTTTTTTTTTTGTGTGTGTATGTGTGTGTGGACCTTCAAACGCAGCCAGGTACGTTATGCTGCCGATTGTTAACGTCTTCGTCGGTCCAAATTTTATTGGTTTTTTATTGTTTTTAAATGTGTTCACTTTTTTCACTTTATATGTTTCTTCCTTGAAACTTATTTATAAAATAAAGTAAATCCCACTTAGCTTTATAGTGGATTATCTCTCGACGTTTACACCACTTCTCCCGACATGCATGTTTCAAATGAAACTTTACTTCAGGATCGAGAAAACATTGAGGAGCCTTTGTCAGCCCTACAATCAATATTGTAGATTTGTAGCTCCATTGAAAATTAGTTTGGGTTTCAGCATTATGATAAAATAGGAAGATTTGTGGTGAGATGCAATATAATAGAGAAGGAGTGGGGGCAGGTCAACGTGGTGATGGTGATAATTGTATCATGAAGAATAAGGGGGGCCCCCATAGCTAATATGTATTAGATACAATTTTAGTTAAATTTAAAGACACTATTATTATATAAAAGATGTAGCTGAATAATTGACACAGCACAGCTCGCAGAGTACATATTTTTCCTTCATAGAATAAAATCTTTTGGTTTAATGTCTGGAACAAGTTGGAGCCATAACATAACAGGGCCCTGAAAGTAAGCTAAAATTCACACTAACATATCTGTTGATAAGAATATATTTTTCTTCCACTTATCAGGGCAAACACTGAACTTGTAATTATAGAAAATCGTGATTGTTTTTGTAAATGACATATTTGCAATAGAAGAGAACATGTCTGCAAGGGTCAGTGTGACCTCTGTAAGCATGTTGTCCACTTCCTTCTATTGCTGACAGAGGTGAGACAATAGCATATGATGAGTTAAGTCATTGCTGCTAAGGAAAAGCACTACCAAAATAAAATTAACAGAAAACCATGCGACTTGCATAGAACCAATAGAATATTGTTGAAGTATGCAATTTGTAAATAGATTGTAATTGGAAGATATACCCACTGTGTATGTTTAATAATGAATTAATTAATGATGCCATGATTCCAATAAAATGATCAGTCACTGGTAATACGATGAGACTTTTGACTGTGAACTTGCTATTTTCAGTAAGCAGTCAAATACTCCTCAAAACTTTGACTATTAACAACACTTTTTGTGTGAGATTTTTTTTTCTTGATCTCCTCTGAGATAGACTTAAGAACTGAGGAATATATGGAAGAATTAGGGGGCATGTATTTAGCCTGTCCACATAGTTTTTTTTTCAATCAAACAGGTTTCCTACGAGGGTGTGTTTGTTTTTTTGGTTTTTCTCTCTCTCTCTCTCTTCATGCATATTTATGTACTGTAGACCAGTGGTTCCCAACCCTGTCCTGGAGGACCACCAGGCCAATCGGGTTTTCAGGCTAGCTCTAATGAATATGCATGAGAGAGATTTGCATATAATGGAAGTGACAGGCATGCAAATCTGCTCCATGCATATTCATTAGGGCTAACCTGAAAGCCCGACTGGCCTAGTGGTCCTCCAGGACAGGGTTGGGAACCACTGCTGTAGACATTTTGTGCTTATGCTGCATTAGTTCTGGGTGGAACTTATTAAATCTTGTGAATTCTTATATAATGTATCCAGTGTCGTCCCTACTCCTTTTCCCTCTTTAATGACTATCCTAAAGAGTGCTTTGTTATATTTTTCCTTTCTAACTAGCCCAGTTCTTTACGAACAATATACTCACATTGTGAGCTCCATAAACTGCCTTTTTGCTGTTGGTGTGGTGTAGTGAGAGAATATTAAGGTGCTGCTTTTATTTTACAGTTGTCATACAGTCTTCTGGTGGTTTAAGCAAAGATGATATTGAGAACATGGTAAAAAATGCAGAGAAGTATGCTGAAGAGGACAGACGACGAAAGGTACTTGTCTAAAAATCTGGTATAACTGCTTTTGCTATAAATTGGCTTCATATGTTAACGACTATCCTACCCCTCGAGTTGTCTTTATCTTCTGCCCATGCTTCTATAAACTTTATCATCCACTAGTTACTCCTGGCGGAATTCTGCACAAAAAATTTCCAAATTCTGTGCTCAAAATTAGCAAATTCTGCAAGTTTTTGTCAAAATTTAAACAATTTTTGCCAATTACTACTATTACTACTATTATTACTATAGCATTACCAGACGCATGCAGCGCTGCACAGAGTCACAAAGAAGAAAAAACAGTCCTTGCTCGAAAGAGCTTACAATCTAAACAGCCAAGATAGACATACAGTTTGTCGTGGATACAGTTGACTTATGGTGGGGGAATGCAGCAGTGAGGATGCAGTTCTGACTGCTCCCGATACTCCCTGTAGACTTGGCAATTGATCACCAGCAAACATTATTGCAAGACATTATCCATAGAGGAAGGTGTATCTTTGGCCATATAAGTGCTCCGAAGGTGGTGAAAGCATTGAAAAAAAGATAGCTCAAACTGGCAATGGGGGATTCCAAGATGGCAGAGACCTCCCCACCATCTCCTTCACCAAGCTTGAAATGGACGGCAGAGATCATGGCGGAAGAAAAATCTGCTGTGAAACTTATAATTGGCAGGCAACTGCAATTTATATTGGACAAATTTGAAGCAATGGACCAGCAGTTTACTATACTTACTACAAACATGAAAGCAGTGCAAGGGAGGGTTGGCGCGATGGAAAAAGTGTTGCATTCGCTGATTGAGAACTGTAAACAAACCCACAAATGACTGGACTTTGTGGAGGCGAAATAAGATGATTTAGAAAATCTTTCACGCCAGAACAACTTGTGCTTAATTGGCTTACCAGAATTCAATGCTGACATAGATTTTAAGACCTTAGAAATGTAGTTGGTGGATTCCCTGGAATATTTATGGAGCAGCGGGGTCATTGTACATCAAGTGGGCCCACCGGCTTGAATCACACCCGGTAATTCTAAAGATGCTCAACTATAGTCATAAATTGGAGTTTTTGCAAGCTCTTCACGCAGGCAAGACACTAGAGCAGGGGTAGGGAACTCCGGTCCTCGAGAGCCGTATTCCAGTCGGGTTTTCAGGATTTCCCCAATGAATATGCATGAGATCTATTTGCATGCTCTGCTTTCAATGCATATTCATTGGGGAAATCCTGAAAACCCGACTGGAATACGGCTCTCGAGGACCGGAGTTCTCTACCCCTGCACTTGAGCATCAGAGTTCAAAGATGTTATGCTTTCAAGACTATTCAGCCACAGTGTCAGTGGCTTGCCGCGCTTTCTCACCCCTTTGCAAGCAACTAATCACGCTCAATATGCATTTCAGCTTACTTTACCTAGCTAAATTGAAAATTATCCGAAATGGCACCCCAAAACTCTGATTCATTGCTATCGGCAAGGGCATATATTGCCATGATTCAGTCTCCTCAGGAGACTTGAACTCTGACTTTGCTTGAAGGCTTGGTGGTGGGGCGGATATTTTTCTTTTGAGGGGAGTGCTTGGTGCACAGAGACTATGCCTACCTTTTTTCTTTATTTTATCTTCTCAGCTGGCAGTGATCCTGGATGGCAGCCTGATTTGGCGTCCATGGGGTGGGGTAGCAGCCCTACAAGCAGGACATTGGTTTATGCACCCCATCAGCGTCTATTTTTTGCTTTATTTTTTTCCTTCCTTTTTTTTCTTGCATTCGCATGTGACTGTGAGAAGAGTTTTTTGGGCCCTTGAGGCCTGATTTCAGTGGGTTGGCAGGGGCGGACTTAGTCTGCTTCGTCAGCATGGGGTTTCATTTTCTTTTTATTGCTGGCAAGTTGGAAAGAAGGAGATGATGAAATATATGACTTTGGACACTTTGTTAAAAGGGGGGGAAGGGCTACTGAGTATTTTATGTAGTTTTTTTTTTTTCCTCTTTTCTTTTTTGTTTTGGTAAGGAGGACCATTGGAGCCCCAAGAGGAAGAGAAGAACTTTAAAATGCTTTGGTTGTTGATGTGGGATTGGATTGGAGGGAGGTGTGGGAGAGGGAGGGAGCAGTTGGAGGAGGCTTAGTAATATGTTGGAGGGGTAGGATGGGAGTGATGGAGGGAGAAGGGGTTCAACTGAATGGTGTGGATGGATGGGTAGAGTGTGGTTGTGGATATGGCTACTGGCTTTATTTCTCTGGCTGGCTAATTGGGAGGGGTGGGGGTTGCAGCTGGGATGATCTTCTTCCCTCTTTTCTGGAGTACATCATGCTTTTTCTCATCTATACATGAGTTAAAATTCTTACTTGGAATGTGGAGGGTATTTCTTCCCTGATTTAAAAGGTCCACAATTTTGTAAGACCTTTAACGCCAGAAATCAGATATAGCTATGTTACAGGAAACCCACTTAGGGTCCGCTGAGCATGCTAAATTATGGAAATAGTGGGTGGGTTAACTATGTAGCCTCTTCAGCTCTGGGCAAGAAAGGTGGTGTGATCATTCTTTTTCGTAAGGGGCTCATCTCTCAAGTGAATCAGGTCTGGGCAGATTTGGACAGGCGTATCATCTGCAAAATAACAGTCCATCACAGGCTGATGGTGCTATGCAATGTTTATGCACCCTACTGATATGATACTTATTTTCTGAGAAGACTAATTCTGGCCTTTATGTTTTGACACATCTAATTTGTTCGTAGGTGGAGATATTAAATCTGTTTGAGACACACAATTAGAAAGATCTAGGGGATCAGGGGAGGCGGGGGAGGTAACTCCTAAGCAAATTCTGTAAGACCTTTGATTTGGTCGATATTTGGAGATTTCTTTATCCTCTGGAACAGGCGTACACACATCTTTCCAGGGCACATTTTACTTTGTTTAGAATTGACTACTTATTGATCTCTACCTCTTGGGTATCACAAGTGGAAGGAGCAGAGATAGGCCCTAGTGAAATCTGACCACACCCTGGTTTGGATGGATTGGGAGGGTCCTGGTATGGGAGTGGGGCAGAACACTTGGAAATTTCCTCTGGACCTCTAAAGAGATCAGACCTTTCATGATTTCCTCCTGAAAAGGTGGAAAGACTGAGACTCATAATGCTCCCCAGAGAGAGGATTCTGGGTTTTGTTTTGGGCGGCGGCAAAGGCTGTTCTGCAAAGCCATATTAGTTATCCTAGGACAAGCAGGCAGCATATTATCACAAGTGGGTGATGTCATCCACGGAGCCTGGTACGGACAATGATAAAAGTGTTTTGCTACTTTGTTTTTAGAAACTTTGTGACTTCCCACACTGCACATGCGTGAGGCTCATGGTACCTCAATTCTTTATCTGCTGAGTGAAGAAGTGCTTTTTCTGGACTCTGTCCATCATGCATTGCCTTCCTGTCAATGTTTTTCTTTTTAGCCTTTCGGCTACTATTTCTTATATTTTATCTATCTACAGACTATGCAAAAACAGTTTTAATTTTTCTTTTGCTGAGGGTACCTCAGTCAGGCCTATTGGCTCTCTCTTTTTTTATGTCTGGCTTTTCTCTTTCATCATTATTGAATTTAATTTAGCTGCTGAGATTTTTCTGCCAATGTCGAAACCTTTGAGTGGGTTCAAAGAGTGCTGGTGCTTCCAGTGCCCTTTCTCAGTCACTGACCCGCACAGTTGATGTTTGCAGTGTTTGGGCCCTGAGCACTGTGTAGACATCTGTACTCGTTCTACTTTGCAGAAATGTTCCATGAAGCCATCTTCCTTTCTTCACCCTTATAGTCCAGTATCTGTTCCCTCTTCCTCCCTTCTGCACTCCCCTCACACGCTGCCTGCTGCAAACCCAGAAGCCTCTCCTCTGCTACGGAGAAACTTCCATGTTAGTAGCAGGCAGCGTGTGAGAATCACTGCTGATATCACAACCCGATAGTTGGCACTGCCCAAGATTCTGTGTGGGAAAGGGGGAATTCTTCATGACTATGCAATTCTGAGTAAATTCTTCATTGCGCAGTCGCACAGAATTCCACTAAGATTAACTAGTGTGAACAAGATGTATATACAGTGGTACCTTGGTTTACGAGCATGATTAGTTCCAGAAGCATGCTCATAATCCAAAGCACTCGTATATCAAAGCAACTTTCCCCATAAGAATAAATGTAAATTCGAAAAAATTTGTTCCACATCCCAAAAACTTAATTACCATTAGCAACGCCTCCACCGCTGCCTCTGCCAGGGACCTATCCACACAGCTCCTCCAGTTCTCTTGGGGAGGCCTCTGCTGCTGTTCGCTGCCTCACGTAGCTCTGGGAACTGGAGAGGGGGCTGTACTGCAGGGCGCTCATGTTGCTGCAGGTTGTGCGGGTGGTGATTGTGCGCCCCGGCTCCAGGGTGCTGGCTGTAATCAAACCACCACCACCGAGCCCAGATAGGCACTGTTGGCCCTGCTGTTCATGTGCATAGCCGCTCCCGGACACTGCGCCCTCCCCCCCCCCCCCCCGGGACTCTCAGGTGCTGGCATACTCCTGCTGGGCTCACCCCGACTCCCATGCTCCCCCCCGAGGCCACAGGCACTGCTATCGCCCCCCCCCCCCCCAACTGACCAACTCTGTCCTTACCCGTGCACTGCCGGTGTTAGAAAGTGCCGGCTGTCTGTTTTCTGCTGGGCGGCTGCTGAGCCTTGAGCAATCTGCGCATGCTTGAGGCCTTCTGGATCTCACCCTCACTGAGATTCACATGAGATCTCGACTCTCATGAGAATCTCGGAGAGGGTGAGATCCAGAAGGCCTTGAGCATGTGCAGATGCTCAAGGCCCAGCAGAAAACCGGCAGCAGGCACTTTCTAACACTGGCAGTGCACGGGTAAAGACAGGGCCTTTCAGTGGGGGGGAGGAGGTGATCGTGAAGGGAGGGAGCAGCGGCCTCGGGGGAGCAATACTGCCAGTTCTCAGGGTCGGGTGGGGGCTCGCAAATAGAGTCAATGCTCGTTTTGCGAGTTAGTTTGCTTGAGTGTTTTGCTCGTCTTGCAAAACACTCGCAAACTGCATTACTCGCAAACCAAGGTTTGACTGTATATATTCTTTTTTGCTTATCCAGTTTTCTCTTGCACCACAGACTTTTAAGTGATTGGTCCTGGTCCAATCTTCATCACTAGATATTTATCCAAGATAGCTTATTTAAAAAAAAAAAAAATTAATTTGGTTCACAGAACTTAGCAATGCCAGTCAAAGCCATTGTGTGTGTGAGTGTTCTCCACGTACCCAGTTGACCATAGCTCAAAACTTTAGACCTTAACTTCTCGAGTCTAACTCTGCCATCCTGAATCATGACTGTTGGGTGTATATTGTGTTTCTCCTAGATTGCTGTGCTGATGCACTATTTAGTCCACTTTGTTTCACCACTCCAGAAGTAGACATTTAACTGCTCTGTGTACGGCTATTTGTTTGTCTACCACAGACTGAGAAAATATCTAGAACAATGTAATCTAGGTTCCATAGAATCCTTGTTCTGTTATCTGTTTTTAAGTGGTCTGGGCTAGACTATTTGACCCTGATTTATTTGTTCAGGAACGTGTGGAGGCTGTAAACAATGCAGAAGGAATCATCCATGACACAGAATCCAAAATGGAGGAGTTTAAAGATCAGTTGCCAGCAGATGAGGTAATATGCTGTAGTTTTGTATTCCATTATGAGGAACCACTGAAAAGTTCATAGCCCAACCAAGAAGAGAATGATGTTTTTATTGATTTTTTTCATATAACAACAAGTGTGTTATAACCTTTCATACAATTATCTTAAAAATACACTTTATCTTCATAACATATTTATATACAACATATCTTATATTGTCCTTATTATAATTTTAGACATCATATAAAATGATTTATCAATTATTATTTAATTATGAATCCCTTTCCCCTCCCCTTATGCTGTTAGTTGCATATAAAATAACAACTATTATGATAATTTATTTATATTTTATGATAAAGAGAATAAAACCCACCCTTCCCTCCCCTCCTTTAACCATTATCTTATTATGGGAAAAATTATATCATTCATTACAAAAATCTGTTAATGGTCCCCAAATCTTCTTGAACTTTTCAATATATCCTTTTTGTGTTGCAAATGTACGCTCCATCTTATATATATGGCAAACTGAATTCCACCAAAAGTTATAATTCAATCTATCGCAATTCTTCCAGTTATGTGTAATTTGTTGAACTGCTACTCCAGTCAATATAAATAAAAGTTTATTATTATTTGACGAGATTTGACTTCGAGCTCTCATTGCAGTACCAAACAAAATCGTATCATATGTCAAGGCTACCGGATTTTCTAACATCCTATTAATTTGAGGCCAAATTGATTTCCAAAATAGTAATATGAATGGGCAATAAAATAGAAGATGGTCTAATGTCCCCACTTCTAGATGACAATGCCAGCATCTATTAGACTTAGAACTATCAATTCTATGTAAACGAGTAGGGGTCCATAAAGCTCTATGTAAAATAAAAAAAAAACATGTTTGT
This sequence comes from Geotrypetes seraphini, assembly GCF_902459505.1. Classification (NCBI taxonomy): domain Eukaryota; kingdom Metazoa; phylum Chordata; class Amphibia; order Gymnophiona; family Dermophiidae; genus Geotrypetes; species Geotrypetes seraphini. The sequence continues at coordinate 30,695,626 of NC_047101.1, read as the reverse complement.
CTCATAGAAGCTGACATTGATGTGGAACCATGAAACTTACAAACTATTCCACACTTTTCTTGACAGTTTTGTTGTATGTTGGGTTGTGGGTTGTTTGTTATTTTTTGTTTTTTTTTAAATGAGTGAGTTTTTTGTAAAACCGCCTAGTTATAGGCAAGTTAAGAAATCTTTTAAATAAATTTTTGTAACATTCTGACTTACAGAATATCTTGTTACCAAAGCACAACAGGATTGACTTAATGCCAGTAGGTTCGGCTGGGGTAATGAGAGGCTTTGCAAACAATATGCTGCATTCTGGTTTCTTGAACTTGCTGCATGCAATGTGTGCCTCAGTTCGTGGTGTGGAGCAGCAACAAGCTGAGAAAGCAGAGTTCAACACCTACTTGTCCTACTGAAGCTCCTTGTGAGCTCGGCAAATCATGTCATGTTACTCCTCCAGACTTAGACTGTAAGCCATTTTACGAAGAGGAGTGTGTGGCGCAGTGGTTGGATCTACAGCCTCAGCACCCTGGGGTTGTGGGTTCAAACCCCACGCTGCTCCTTGTGACCCTGGGCAAGTCACTTAATCCTCCATAGCCCCAGGTACGTTAGATAGATTGTGAGCCCACCAGGACAGATAGGGAAAATGCTTGAGTACCTGATTGTAAAAACCGCTTAGATAATCCTGATAGGCGGTATATAAAATCCTAATAAACTTGAAACTTGAAACTGAGAACACAAAGTCCAATATCAGCAAACAATAACAAATTGCTTTTAATATTGACAGGAGTTGCCATGCAGCAAATCACACAAAATTGGAAGGATTATACCAAGCTAAATTATACATTCTGGTGGAACTCGGTGTGTCACATATACAAAATGGAGAAAATATTGGCATTACAACAAGGAAATATAAAAAATTTTAAGAAAATATGGGATCCATTGACAAAATATTCTAAAGATCAGATATCTTAACACATTGATAATAATAATATAGGGTTAGGGAGGGAAATATAGAAATTAATATGAGGAAAAATGAAAAAACAAATAACAGGGGAAAGGGATTCAATATATATGATATGATATTGTACATACAACTATAATTATTATAAACTAAATATTATGCTATTTATTTATTGTAAGAATGAAAATTTTATAAATAAAAATTTAAAAAAAAAAAAAAGAAACTTGTTAGAACAGGTGACTCTTGTTGGATTTATAAAGATAAGTGCAATTTTTTTTTTTAAATTGTAGATTTACTCAATTCCTTTATTTTTGCAGTGCAATAAACTTAAAGAGGAAATTGCCAAAATGAGGGACCTATTGGCTCGCAAAGATAATGAGACTGGGGAGACCATCAGGCAAGCTGCATCCAGTCTTCAGCAAGCTTCACTCAAGCTTTTTGAAATGGCTTACAAAAAAGTATGTAATCTTTAGAATGTTAGGATGGTGGTGCCTGCGTGATTTAAGTCGTAACTCTTTTTTGAGTGTTAACCATTATGGCCACAAATTCATGAGGTGTATGTCACAGGATGCAAATTTCTACAACTTGGTCCCAATTATCTTTATCTGGGGTCCATAACACATTTCTCCAACAGATCCCATCTTAAGGGTGCCACTATTTCAGTGACATAGCTCACATGTGTGTCCATTACTCTACTTTAAAAAGAAAAAAAAAAAAATCTATGAAAAGGTACAATAAGTATAGGTGTTTGTATTCACTCTGGTAGCCAAATACCAGTTTTTAACCTGAGTTGGTAACACCTGCCCTTCTGTTTATTGCTAATGTCTACAAGTGCTGGGACATGTTAAGATAGGTTAAAGATGTTAGGAAATATAAGGCATTTGGAGTAGTCTGCACACAACAGTCAGCATGACTAGTAGTATAATATGGCTACAGTAGGCTTCCAATGAGTAATTAGCATGTTGTGACCATGGGGTAAATGCAATCTTCAATGAGCAAGGTAAGGACAAGGCACTTGAACAGTGGCTTTGATTATCTTGGTAATTATTGTAGAAAATTTAGTAGTATATGGGGAGAGACCTAAATCTAGGATTTAGTGTGTCTTGTAAAAATTCAGAAGGAAGGTGATAACCTAAATGGCCTGTCGGTAGAGGTAGTAGAAGCCTGTACTTCAGTAGCAACGGGCATGTGTGGAAGTGATGTGCAGGTCTATTGCAGAAAAAAGCATGAACGTTTAGATAGCGAATGTGGGGCACTGGAGTTGTTTTGGGTATCCTGAAAATTAGAACACATAGGTGTCGTCAAGATTGGGCTGAAAACCCCTGGCCTGAGGATTGTACAAAGGTATGTTGTGATGTTTATAACTGAGCAAAATTAAATAGATGGGGGGGGGCATAAAGGGATTGAGGGAGTGAATGCATGTAGTGGTTATGGGTGGTGTACAAAGCTGAGTGAGGTGCCATAAGCAGAGCCCCCAATTTCATGCGGAAGTTAAACATATTTGCATGTTTACAAAAATAAAAATACTTCTGTGTTGCTCTCTAGACCAGTACAGTTCTTTACTGAGGAGTAATATCTCACTATGACCAACAGGTGGAGACTAAGACCAAAACTTTGGTTGTAGTATATTAGCTCATTGGTTCCCAACCCTATCCTAGAGGACCACCAGGCCATTTGGGTTTTTGGAATAGCCTTAATGAATATGCATGGGGAAGATTTGCATGCCTGACACCTCCATTATATGTAGATCTCTTTCATGCATATTCATTAGGGCTATCCTGAAAACCTGACTGGTCTGGTCCTCCAGGACAGGGTTGGGAACCACTGAGGCTCCCCCTCCTAACCCAGTCTTTCTCAGTCTCCAAGCAGGTGGTAAGATAGAAATTCTTATAGAATACCCTCAGCTTTATCCCTTGTTCATTCCACCTAAAGCTGTTCAAGTTATGGGACTGGTGCTGGTTAGGTTCTTACCCCTGGATTCTCTAACTGGCACCCATGTCAGCAGCTGCCTTAAAAGTGGCCAGCGATCGCATGCCAAACACACAACAGCATTGGTTATAGAATCATGTCTCTTTCACGCAAACCCTGGCCTACATTTCAGCTGCCTATCTTTGCTGCGGGATCCCAAAAGCAAGACTGCCACTGCCATAAGCTGATCACCTCAGGGGATTTTATCCCTGATCAGCTAAGCTGGCCATGACTTAGGAAGCCTGCCGGCTCAGCTGATCAGTGGAAATTCCCCTGCCGTGATCAGCTCAGCAGGCTATGGCAGACAGAAGCACCCCCCCCCCCAATTGGCATGAGAGATGCCCACTCCCTCCTGCCTAACATCCCCCATCCAAAATCGGCAGGAGGGTTGCCTACTCCTTTCTGCTTGAGAACATAAGAACAAGAATTGCCACTGCTGGGTCAGACCAGTGGTCCATCGTGCCCAGCAGTCCGCTCACACGGTGGCCCTTAGGTCAAAGACCAGTGCCTTAACTGAGACTAGCCTTACCTGTGTACGTTCTGGTTCAGCAGAAACTTGTCTAACTGTCTTGAATCCCTGGAGGGTGTTTTCCCCTATAACAGCCTCCGGAAGAGCATTCCAGTTTCCTACCACTCTGGGTGAAGAAGAACTTCCTTATGTTTGTATGGAATCTATCCCCTTTTAACTTTAGAGAGTGCCCCCCAGCATCCAAAATCGGCAGGAGGGATGCCCACTCCCTCCTGCCTGTGATCACTCCCAAATACCCCACCCCAAACACCTGACACCCCATCCGGACCCTTCTTCCCCCCTAACCTCATACCTTAAATGACAATCCGGCAGGAGGGATGCCCACTTCCTCCTGCCAGCAGGCCCACCTCCTCAAAATAGCAGGCCTTCCCCTTCCTGGTGCATCCTGGGATGCATTGGGAGGGGCCTATGGTTCTGGTTGGCCCAGTGGACATCCCTCTTGCCAGATTGTCACTTAAAGTACGTGGTTTGGGGAAGTGTTGGCAGGTGTTCTCAGACTGGAGAGTGGGAATCCCTCATGCTGATTTTGGATGGGGGGGTTCCTAAGGCAGGAAGGAGTGGGCATCCCTTCTGCTGAATTGGGGAGGTCTTCTGTCCGCTGCAGCCTGCTGAGCTGATTGAGGCAGGGTACTTTTCGTGGCTTCGGGGAGTCCTGCCAACTCAGCTGATCAGAGTTTAAATTCCCCTGCCGCAATCAGCCTATGGCAACTGCGGTTTGCTTTTAGGATCTCAAGGCAAAGATAGGCGGCTGAAATGTAGGCCAAGGTTTTCTGGGCCTACATTTCGGCCACCTATCTTGGCATGAATTGTGACTAGGTAGCCGCTTTAGCCCACCTAATGCTACTTTCGGCGTTCCACGGCCTAAAGCAGCTACCTAGTTGTGATTCCGGCGCCTTTTATTTAAGCATCTGTAGGTGCTTTAATCTTATCGTTTTTGCTGTTTTTAACTGCATTTTTCAATTAGGAGCTGGCAGGGCGCCTACTGACAATTAAGTTTAGGCAATGGTTTTAGAATTTCCCCCTAAGTGCCCAGCTTCACGACGTCACTCTGGCCACACTCACTTCTAGGTCCCTTAAATTTAAGAGCCTTGTAAAAATAGTTGCTTAAATATGCAAATTAAAGGGAAACAACTTTTGAAAATTGACCTATCAATGTGTTCTTAAGGAATTAGATGGGTCCTAATCAGACTAAGCAATAAGCTGATGAGAATTTAATGTGACTTAAACTGGACGTATTTGAAATAACTTGTTTCTGGTGATACTTTACAACCTTTCACAAATGCTGCTCGTTATACTTTACTAGATGGCATCTGAAAGAGAGAGTGCAGGAAGTACAGATCACAAAGAAGATCAGAAGGAAGAGAAACAATAAAAGGTCACCAGTACGGTGGAAGAGGTGACGCTGGAAGCTTGGGAGCGACGACAGTCCTTTCCTGAGCAGAGTTAGGCAAAATTTGGTCTTACTGTATTTTTGCAGTATTCTATATATAATTTCTTTACTGTATTAATTTAGTGAAATGTTGATTTTAACTATTTTCCTTTGTAAAATGTAATTCATTCTGTATGTAAAATTTTGTTAAGCTCCCATTTCAGCTGTGCAGTCGATCACTTATTTTAAAACTTGATATTCTATTGAAGTTTTCTATTAAAACCATGTTGTAGATTCAGATGTGTTAAGGAAAAGAGGGATTTAGATGATGGCTGTTAACGTGGAGAGAACACTGGGAGTGCAAGCGTGTGATATGAGCAGATCGCTACATATGTACCAACAGCTTAGTATGTTTCATTATTTTGGATAATTTTTGTCAAATAGGTCCTTCTTTTAATAATTGGCAGGATCTGTTGCAGAATTTCGGGCAAATATTTGGAATTCAGTTATGTACCAAACTGTCATTTTCATCTTTGGTCTACAGTTTATTGTAAGGTTGCCTATCTGGTCCACTCTTAACCACTTGATCTTGGTTCTCATTTTACAGAAATAGTCCCTAATAAATTCTCCATTGATCCATTCTGGATTTGTAAAATGTTTGGATTTTTTCCCCCAAGATGACAGATTACATAAAAATACTGAAACCTCAAGATTGGGGTTGTTGGGGTTTTTTTTTTGGGTGGGGGGAGTCTTTGGGTCCAAAATTAGGGGGAGGCATTCACAGGAGACCTTGTTATAATAGGAAAGCTGTATTTCCAGTGCAATAGGTGACACATTCTAGACAAGGTTATTTCCCCTACTTGTATGCTCTGTAGAAGGAATCCACTCTGGATTTTTCACTCTGCCTCTGTAGTACTTCACTGATCAGTTTTGCGCCCTCTAGTCTTTCCTTCTGCAAGCATGTCTGCAGTTGTGTATGTTCTGCTCTCCCCGTTTTATTGTTTTAAATTCGATTTAATTTTGTTCCCTTTCCTGCTTGAGATTCATAGACTTCAGTCTGTAACTGAGAGGCTGATCTTATTTTGGGTACCTGTTAGCCAGTCTGTATAGTTTTCCTTGGAGCTCGGGGCCATCCCTGAAGTAGTATCACCTTCTGTTAAGCAGGGGTCGAGCGCAGACTGTTGGGCATGGTTAGTGAGCTCAGCGGTGTTCTGCAGCGTGCTGGCTGTGTTTTTGTGCCTCTGCCTGTCCTGGTGCGCATCTGGTAGTCTGCTGGGGTGGAAGCATAGTCAAACAGTGGAGTCTGACTGGCAACCCAAAGATAAGCACTCCCAGCATTGTTGGCAGTGAATTCTACAGCTCCTGAGAAACACTGGACTCCACCTGCTCACAGCTCTATCAGGTCACAGTGAGTACAAGGAGTTGACAGCTTGTGAGACGGGCAAAGTTTAAAAAGTGGGGTTTTCTGAGTTTGTTTCCCCTCTCCTGAAAAATCTTTAAATAGCCATTTTCAGACTTTAGGAAGCATGAAAAATATCACATTTTTGGTGCAAATTTGGTGCCGGTGGCCATCTTGTATTTTTAGCAATCTTTGGTTTTTTTTTTTAATTTTCTTTCCTTCTCCCTGCTTCTTCAAAACTTTGATTTTTGCATGGAAAACTACTGGGATGGAGTCCTTGGGGTCTCCGCTTGTGAATTCATTCCAGGATTGCACAAATTTAACACTTTTAGAGTATCCTTGTGACATGTGGTGCAAGGCGCAGCTTGGGGGGGGGGGGGGTGCTGTGGTGACTGACTTATCTTTTCCCCCACCGAAGCAGGTGATCAGATGCTCAGCCAGCCCGGCAGGGTGGCCTCCATTACTTTTGGGGCTCAACACAGCTGGTTCTTTGGTCAGCCTGGCTGAGGACCCTCCACAGCCTAAGACACGTGAATTTAAGCCATTTAAGGGTGACTATGCCCCAGGAGCTGGATACCTTCTCAGAGTTTAAAAAAAATAAAAAGTGTGGTGGTCTGAGCAGTCTCCTTTCCCCCAGGATGTTTTTGGGTGGCGTAGTGCCTTTGGGCATATCCTTGCCTCCACCTGATCTAGCTGTTCTGCCTGCTCATGATTTGGGAGATCTGGATGCTGATCCTGACCTTTCTGATCCATTATTTGACAGTGTAGCTCTTCCTGGATTGGGGGATCCATGCTTGTGTGCTGGATCTGCAGATCCTTTGGGGGATCCTACTGTTTTGCGCTTAATTAAGTTTGCGGCTCTGCCTTATCTTCCTGCTGAATCTTTACAGGAATTCAACTTAGTGCCTTTCCAGCTCCATCTACTTCTCCCAGGCTTTGTAGTGGGCGCTTGCACTATGCAACATTTCCCTGGCATCCTTCCAGATATGAATCTTATGGTCTCTAAATAGTTTGACTGTCGGGAAGGTACGTTAAAATTGCTAAAACTATGTCCCGCTTGTATCCACTGGTGCAGGAGTGTCAACAGCTTTTGGGGCAGCCCAAAGTAGCTTCCTTGGTAGTACAAGTGACTTAAGCGCACTTCTCTTCCCAGTAACGAGGGAGCTGTGTTAAGATATGCAGGACTGCCATGAGGATATGGTCCTCGGGGAAACTTTTTGAAACAGCTAATTTGGGCACCAAAGCTGCTGTGGGGATGTTTTGTCACATGTGCCTGTCTCAGCTGCACATGCTAGAGACTGATGCAGTGGAGCCGCCTTCTCAACTGCTGATGGCATCTAGAAATTGATTAAGGGGTGAGATTTTCAAATGACACTGATTTCTCTGCACTTGCTACCTATAGAACACCACATCTGTTACAAAACCATGATGCTAATTTTCATAGCGCTAATTAGCATGCGAACAGCCACCTTAAAGATCCGCCAAGCACTACAGTCCTCAAAAACAAACCTCCTGGACGTGCCTTCTACCTGAGCAATCTACCCTGAAGAACACAGGAACTCTATTTTCTACATTAAAGGACCTCGGTGGTCGAACCAACTCCCTGTACAAATCCAGTTTGACGTTAAAACATTCAAATCCTTACTAAAAACACCATCTGTTCAAAGATGCCTATCCCACCTTCTAATCCAGACTGGAAGCCCAATAGGCAGCACTGAATGGACAGACTGTGAACCTTTGATATGACATTGAACCATATAAGATTAAATACACCTTGTCTCTCTCCCCTCTGAGCAATGTCCCCCTCAAACCCATGCTATGTCACTTATTGGGTTCTGTATGTAATTCTGTAATCCACCTAGAAACTAAATGAGAGCATAGAATATGAATCCTTCAAATAAATAAAATAAGCTATTGCAGGGGAATAGAGGGAGGGAGCCAAACAGGATAAAGCATACATTTTTAGCTTCCACTGAAAGCACATTGCCAGTTTTTTCTGAAACCGAAACCATGCCCCAAAAAGGATTTGAGATCAGTTTTGGCAACATACCAGAAACTGAAATTAAGTTGGCCTCTGGTAATTTCTTTCTAGGATCTTTGAGTTGAAAAGCTTATAAGTACAAATTGATGGATAAAACATACAGGCAGCTTTTTCTGCCTGTAAAGTCTGTTTTACACATAGAAAATATGTTTATAAAATTGTATTCTATACAGCAGAAGTTGGTACTCTGTTCCCCATGGTAAGTACTGTAGGCAGAGGCAAGAGGAGCTGCCATTCCACCAAATGTATTTTGAATTGTGCCTATGTGGATCAGCCCTTCGGTTTCTCACTGACATCTATTTTACAAATGGTCTGCTCCCCAAACATCAAAACCTGGCTACACTTCTTAAGTAGGGGGGGGGGGGGGGTCAAAGGGCTGGGCACGTATTTAAAATGACCAGCGCTTTGTGAGCCCGATTTCATACTGTGTGACTACATATTCCAAAGGTGTGCATGGTGCCAGCCTTTAGGAAGAGGAGGACTTGCCTGGCTGTATCTTCTCTGTTCAGCTGATCAAGATCCACATCTACAATCAAGTGTCACTCATCTGAAATAGAAGATTATTTCTCACTCAGCACCGCTTCAGTGCCAGTGCACTAATCTTGATCTCTGCTCTCCTGAGAGGGAAACCTTTCTTCCTACTGGATTTTCAGCTCCAAAAAAATGCTTCCCCACTTTGAGACTGCAAAGGAAAGGAAACGCATTGAATCATTTTATGGCATCTCTGAAAACTGTTTCACCCTACCGTTTTGCTGCACCCAAATTCTGAAGCCCTAGGTTCACCCAGTGGAAGCTGCGTTCCATTTTCCCAAACTTCCTCATTCAACAGCTCCCAGAAGCAGTTGCAACCTCCATCGGGTTGTAAAGAAGAGAACTGCGGGTCTGACGTCACGGGGCCGAAACTACACCTCCCACAAGCCCTTTGTGCGGAAATGGTCGCGACTCAGCAACACGCTCCAACCGCCAGCCGCCTTAGTTCGCCGCACTGAGCCAACCCGAGAGCAGGATAGTGTGGGGCGGAAGTGAGGTCAGCGCCTGCTTCCTCCCCCCCCCCTCCCCATGTGAAGCGCGAGGGATTGCAACACATGCAGCTGGGAAAGAAGAAGCCGGTTTTCTACGTCAGAGGCGCGAGCCCCAGTGCGAGGAGAGGCCGGAGGAGCGCGAGCGGAGTGCGCGAGACAGGCGGGCCGCGGGGCTAAGGTGAGCGGCTGGCCGCTGGGGAGGGGGTAGGGCGTGCGGGGGCTGTGGCGGGAGCCGAACTAACGCTTTCTCTCTCTCTCTCTCCTCAGCAAGAAGATGGCGGACGACCCGAGCGCTGCCGACAGGAACGTGGAGATCTGGAAGATTAAGAAGCTGATTAAGAGCTTGGAAGCTGCGCGAGGGTGAGGCCCGCCTGTCTCTCGTTTTAGCCAACCTTTTGCACTAGCCAGAAAGCCGACTAGGGATGCGCTGCTTTGCCTCAACGCCTTCGGTGCCATCCCCTGGCCTGGCTTCTTCTAGGGCTCCTCAAAGTGCTCGACCAAGGCTGGCAGTTGAAATGCGTGGGGCAGGTGTTGGAAGGCCGGCTCCTTCCTTTTGCAGACGCCATGAAGATAAAACTGGGGCTTTCCTGTGGTTTTGCATCAGAAAACCAGGGCTGGCTTAGCATTTTAGCTCTTGGTATTTAAAACAGGCTCTATTTCGGTAATGGAGATCTCTGCAGGAACAATAAATCCAGCTATTATTGCTTATATACTTGAACTGATTCTGAGTAATGAATAATTACTTGGTCGAGGAGTTTATATTGTATGTAAGGGATTTTGCTAAAGTGCCAAAGTTCGGGTACTTTCTCTGTCCCTAGTCAGCTCACAATCTAAGTGTTATGTCTGTTTGAATTTGGAGTTTATAGGGAGAGAAACTAAACAGCTTCTAGGGCATTTAAGAAACTCTTCTGTTGGCTCTTGGAATTAAATGCTGTTGCAGAAACTGGCACAGGCCCTGTTCACTTAACTCCTTAATCCTCCAGTATAACAGAGGTGAAAAATGTTTCTTGAATGAAAACAGGCTATCAAACTTTGAGGAATTTTGTTGTCAGAAGAGCAGAAGTATTTATACAATTGTTAACCAGGTTTACTTGGGGAAGCCACTGCTTATCTCTGGGAAGTGAGCATCGGTGAAATAAGTTTGTGATGTCAGATCCGTCCAGGTGACCTGGATTGGCCCTCTTAGGCAGGATTCTAGCACATGTTATGAGATTCAGTAGATTTCACAAACCTCTAATAATGGTCTGCTTTGTTCCTTAAATATCACGCAGGGTTCCTAAGCATTATGCGGACCCTAGATGATTTAGAATTATTACTGACAGAGTACCTCAGAGGTATACACACCATGCTTCTTCTCCTGTAATAGATACCCTTATATATTAGTGATGGGGAACAAAGATTCCATCTTCTTAAAAATAGTGTAACTTGGGTATTGGAAGCTTTTTTGGTCAAGTTCTGAGTAGTACAATAGTGCCCGGCGCATTCAGGATATGCAAACCCATAATTCTTTGAAAATGCATACCCAAGGTGCAAATATTTTATAGCAGCAGGGGACCATTGTATAAAACAACAAAAGTAAACAGAAACTTTGCATGCTGGGTTCCTTTGCTCCTGTTAATAATTCTTAAAATTACTGTGATGGTTGCTTTTATAAGAATTAAAGTTAAGAATTCAGTTCTGCTGAAGTGCAGACAATGAGATTTTGGAGGTCTTGGCATTACCACACATAGCTGGGACTTTATTTGATATGAGCATGTATTTTAGGTTTAGGACAATAGCTGCTACCACATCTTAGTACCCAAAAATGCTAATTATGGGTAAACATATGCTATTATATCATATTTTTCGCTTCATAAGATGCACTTTTTTTCCACCCAAAAGTGGGTGGAAATCTCGGTATATCTTATGTAGCGAAGATACAAATTTTGTTAAACCCCCTCCCCCTCGTACCATTGTAAAACATGCTCACTGCACCACCTTTTTTAACCCGCTGTCGTTGTACCTTTTTTAACCTGGTGATCCAGCGTGTATCCCTCCCTCATCCTATTTCCCGGCTGCTTGATGGTGATCCAGCATGTATGCCTCATTCAGAAAGCAGTGTGGTGCCAAGCAGGAGAGCGTAAAGTTTGCTCCTGACGTCCGTGCTCCTGACCTGTGCGCCGCTGGCTGGGAAATAAGGAGGAGCCTGGCAGAGCGAAGGCTGCGCGCACCATCAAACAGCCCCGTGTATAAATCGGCTTGCTCTGCAGTGTGTGTGCTGCGGCAGGGAGGGAGGGAAGCCAGCTGGAGCTGATGGACCCACGAGCAAGGGGTGGATTGGCTGGAGCTGATGGACCCACGAGCAGGGGATGGGTGGGCAGAATTTAAAATGGTACGTGGGGGGGGGATGGGGGGGAGAGCTGATTGACTTGGTATATGTGCCCTGTACCTTGTCCCAGCCTACCACTAGAGGGGGGATAGGGTACAAGGCACACCATTTGGTTCAGAATTTTTTTTCTTGGTTTTTCCTCCTCTAGAGGTGTGTGCGTCTTATGGTCAGGTGCATCTTATAGAACAAAAAAATGTGGTAATTAACTGCTTAAAATGTACAAGTAGATAGAAAAATCTCTGGAATTTGTCCCTTTTAGTTTGTAATTCAAAGTAGCTGGTTGGTTCTAAGATAAACTTAAGTGAAACTTGCTCTGAAGGAGTATTGTCCCAGGAGAAGATGTGTGTGTGTGTGTGTTTGTTAATAATCTGCTGAACTGGTTGAAAGTAAATTGTCATGTTATGAACTTTAATTTATCTAAATGGATCACCGCGTCCTCCTTTTCTGCATCAAACACATAGTGGTAATAACTACCAACTTCTGTTATGGGCTGTTAAATCAATTTGGTCTCTAATTCTCTTCAAACAAAGCTATTAATGACCTATATCCATACCTTTTTTGTGACCTGACAGTGCTTTCCTTTCTGGACTTCCAGCACATATTGAAGCTAACCTGTATTGACTACATTACCATAAACCAACCTTTCTATGTACTTCTCAACAAGGCCTATCTATTATAACGAAACTCATCAGCCAGAGGCAACACATTGTGGTTTCTTTCAGTACACACCTAGTTTGGAGCTTAATTTTAGGTTATTTAAATCAAGGCAAATTAAAATTGGACACACAGGTCACTTCCATGCCTAAGTGAGGGATTTTGAGTTCAGCTCAACCTTTTTTTAGTAGTACTTAAGGCAAGTGATGACAGATAAAGACCTTCATGGTCCATCTAGTCTGCCCAACAAGGTGGCCAGAGCTGAGATCCATTCTGTGTAGGCCCCATTCACCCATGCTTAAATGCTGGATGTCAAGCCTCCACATGCCAACCATATTGGAAGCCAAACATGATGGAATCTTGGTTATAACCATGTATGTATTGCTGATATTTTCAAAACCAGTTAAGATGTCTTCTTTCCCTCTTCCCCCCTCTCCCACTGAGCTTCTTATTCATGAAGGGCTTATGGTCTACATGAAGTGACTTATCCAAGGTCCCCCAGTCACTGGTGCAACCTTCACAGTTTGAAAGCTGTCAGCAGCCACAGCATTCAGCAAGAGCAAGGCACTAGAATTCACCACCAGGCACTTTCCAAAGCTGCCATTGGCTTCATCTCTCCTCCTCTCTCTCCCTACCCACTCCTCGTGTCTTGTTGATGCTGATAAGATGTCTTGATTGCTGCAGTTGAAAAGAGCTCCTTCAGGGTATCAGTCTTCCTTTTGATGCGTCCTGCCCATGCATCACAAGTAAGTTGCATTAGGGGAGATGGAATGCATTGCAGAGAAGACTGAGGCAGCTGCCTTCAATCACATTGATCAAATCATCTTAGCAGCAGCAGGTTGTAAGGGGCTGGAGGGAAGGAGAGATGTTGCAGTCATGGGATGGGAGGGAGAGAAGAGGTGCTTGACCTGGTGAGGGAGATGTTACTGCTGCTCAGGGAGGAGAGAGGGAGATGCAGCTGGATGTGAAGAGGAGAGGATTAGATGCTGGACCAGGTGGTGGGGGGAAGAGAGACGGGGGATACTAGAGACCTAGCAGGGAACCATACTGAAGTATAGTGGGGAGAGAGACTCTGGCCCTAGGGTTGGGGTTTGGAAAGAGAGGAGAGGGTCAGGGAAACATGAAAAGGATTCTAGATGTGGAGGGAGAAAGAATAGGGACACCCAAGGGGCATTGCTGATGACAAAGGGGGGAGGAATGCAGGACAGAGTAAGATGGATATAAGAGTTGGATCAGGACAGAGAGGGCAGATGCTGAAACTGGATGAAGGATAAGAAACAGGAGATGTTGTATATGATGAATAAGGAGAGAGTGGTAGACATGATGAAAAAAGTGTCAAATGGATAGGCAACATTGCAAAGGGAGGACCTTTGGGAGGTTTGGTTAGGGAAGACTGAACATGTGACAGAACATGTGAAGTTATATTGGTTAAAACTGGAGGATCACATACGTTTATAGATTGTTAGTTTATTTATGTATGCATGGCCTGGCACCAGAAAGTTTGGGGATTATTCTGCTTTATGTCCCATTACCAAATCTGCATTCTGTCCATCGTGTAAATTTGCAGATACCGCCTAGGTATTTGAGGTTGAAGGTGTCAAGAACAAGCATTTTTTCTTGTATAGATCCCCGACAGCAAGGAAATTTATGTACCTTTCAGAAGTTATTGAAAAGACATTTATTTTGCAATATGAAATATGGGGACTGCTTGCTCTGTATCATTAGCATGGAATATTGCTACACCTTGGGTTTTGGCCAGGTACTAGTGACCTGGATTGGCCACAGTGAGAAAGGGCTACTGGGCTTGATGGACCATTGGTCTGACCCGGTAAGGCTATTCTTATGAGTAAGCGCTGGTTGCTGATTTATTGATGTTTTATCCATGTTTGGTGTGTGTACATGTGTTTTAAATACTGTGTATGTTCTTACTGTAAACCACTCTAAAAAGCAGTTTATAAATGTTTAAAAGAAAACAAAGACAAAGGAAAAAAAAACAAATGCAGAAGAGAGACACTGGGATCAAAGCAAATAGAAAACTAAAATAGTCAAGAAAATAATTTATTCTGACTTTATTAATTGGAATGTCAACTTTTGGAAATGCATATTCTCTGATATTTTGCATTTGTTTCAATTTCTCTAGTATTATATGCCGAGTCTGATTTCTTGAAGCTTCAAATTCAGGTTTTTTTGCCTTCATATATCTTATTATTGTTGTATTTGTAGTCATATGTGACCATAACTATGGTATTCTGCTAGCATGTAGTTTGTGTAGAGATCTTGTTGCAGTCCTGTTTGTCTTGGATTTTTTCACTAAGTAGTATATTGGTTTCCATCTGGTGTAATAATTTCTGTGCTGCTTTTTCATGCATTAAGTAGTAACTCGAGTCCTGGGAGTTAGTCCTATTATGGCAAGGGTCCTCAAACTACAGCCCGTGGGCCATTTACCCAGCCCCGCTCGAGAGTTTACAGCTCATGTTTCTAACCATTGCTGACCTGCTCTATTGTGGCTTTCTCACTATAGTGCGCTGCACTTCTCACTGCTCCTCACTGCGCACCGCCAGTAACCCCTTCACGTGAGCTGGATGGCTAGACATACAAGGCTCTTTAGCACACGCACAAAGTTACTGCGTGCAGTAGCTGAAAATCTACCGCCTCCTAAAAAGGAGGCGGTAGTGGCTAGCGCGCTTGGGAATTTAATGCGTGCTATTGTGCACATTAAGGTCTTAGCAAACCTTTGTAAAAGGAGCCCACAGTGCTTCCATACTGCATGACCCATCTGCTGAGTGCGTGGGCCGGTGTGCACAGTCCTTCTGCAACTATGAGGGTTTCTTGGAAGTTCGGTATGGCTGGCGGGAAACCTTTGGCATTAGTGAGTTGCCGGATATTTGGGCTACTTTATTGCAGGGGCTTGGCATTACTTCACTGACTGTTCCAAACTTCAGTATTCTGTTTTGGCTCTTTTTGTAAATCCAAACCTCATTCTGGTAAGTTTATGTTGGTTAAAATTATTCTTCAATTTAAATATTGTATTGTTCTTTCATGTTTTTTTGTGCGGGGTTTTGTACTACAAATCAGATATGTGCAGTGTGCATGGGAATTCGTTCATTTTAATTTTTCAAACTATAGTCTGGCCCCCAACAGTATGAGGGACCATGAACTGGCCTCATGTTTAAAAAGTTTGAGGACCCCTGTGTTATGGTATGGGATTTTGGTGTGTATTGTGCATGTTTTTTTATGTGTGTGTGTGTATAGTGTTTTTGCAGTAGAGGAATTGTATTGGCCCTATTGAGGTGACATGAAAACTTTAATATAGCTTTAGTTTGTCATATCAGACAGGGTTTTAAAGTTTAAATTATGACACACTACCTCTTTAGGGATCTTTAAATATAGTTGTTTTCATAGGTGTGTTTGCTGAGGGCAAGTTGGATTTATAAGAGAAGAGAAGGAGACTGGCTGCAGGTCTCTGGAGTTATAGGCATCATCTACAAATACTTTTTTTCAATTTGCTTTAATTCAATTGCCTAAAAGACCTATATATACTTGCTGAAGGAGGAGTAAACCAACAGTTAGTGCAGTGGTCTGAGAACCAGGAGAAATGGGTTTAGTTCCCATTGTAGCTCCTTCTGGGTAAGTCGCTTAACTCTCCATTGCCTCGGGTACAAAATAAGTACCTACATATAATATGTAAACTGTTTTGATTGTACCCACAGAAAAGCAGTATATCAAATACTGTATTTTTCGCTCCATAAGATGCACTTTTTTCCATTCAAAAGTGGGTGGAAATCTTGGTGCATTTTATAAAGTGAAGGTACAAATTTAGTTACCTTCCCCCCCGGACCATTGTAAAACCCACCCGCTGATGCACCACCTTTCTAAATGCACCCACCCGCTGCCGCTGCACCACCTTTTTTTTTTTTAACCCTCGTCCTTCCGTTGTTGCCGTTCCCTCCCCCCTCCCTTTTTTTTTACTTGGTGGTCCAGCGCCCTCGTCTTATTTCCCGGCCAGCAGCGAAACAGATCAACAGCACGGACGTCAGGAACAAGCTTTACACTCTCCCACTCGGCCCCACACTGCTTTCCGAATGGGTTTTTTTTCTTGTTTTCCTCTAAATTTAGGGTGCGTCTTATGGAGCGAAAAATACGGTAGCTAGATCTCAAGCAGTAGATTTCCCCAAGCCATCTCAATAGCTTATGGACTTCTCTTTTAGGAAATTATCCAAATCTTTAAACACTGCTAAGCTAACCAATTTAATTCCACAGTTTAATTACACGTGTGAAGAAATATTTTCTCTTATTTGTTTTAAATCTACTACTTAGTAGCTTCATCGCATGTCCCTTAGTCCTAGTATTTTTGGAAAGCTATCGCAAGCAATCAATGGGTGCTAGAGGTTATCGTAGATGGCTACAACTTTGCTACAACTGAAGCAGCGATCACAATATGATCCGCTTTGATCTGGACGCAGGGGAGAAACATCGGTCCAAAACTACAGCCAAGGCACTGAACTTCCGAAAAGGGAATTACGAAGGGCTGAGACTCATGGTAGGGAAGAAGATTAAGAAGAGGATAAGCACTGTCAAAACGCTAGAGCAAGCTTGGTCCCTTTTTAAGGACACAGCCACTGAGGCGCAAGATCTATATATACTGCGTATCAGCAAGGGATCAAAGAGGAAAAAGAACCAGCGTGGCTCACTGTAGAGGTGAAGGAAGCGATCAGAGACAAAAAAAAACTTCATTTAAGGAATGGAAAAGGTCAAAAACGGATGAAAACTGGAACAAGCACAAACAACATCAATGCAGGTGCCATAAGGCGGTAAAAGGGTCCAAAAGAGACTACGAGGAAAAAATAGCCAAGGAGGCGAAGAACTTCAAGCCATTCTTTCAATATATTAAGGGGAAAGGACCCGCAAAGGAAGTGGTGGGACCGATGGATGACCATGGAATAAAGGGAGCACTAAAGGAGGACAAAGCAATCGCTGACAAACTGAACACATTTTTTGCATCTTTATTTACCGAAGAAGATGTACACAGCATACCGGAACCCATCGGGCTATATGCTGGAAATGAAGACGGAAAGCTGACAGGATTGGCGGTCAATCTAGAGGAGGTATGTAGGCAGATTGATAGGCTTAAGAGCGATAAATCCCCGGGACCGGATGGCATCCATCCGAGGGTAATCAAGGAACTGAAAGGGACCATAGCTGAACTGCTTCAACTAACAGCCAATCTGTCGATCAAATCGGGAAAGATTCCAGAAGACTGGAAGGTGGTGAATGTTACACCAATCTTCAAGAAAGGTTTGAGGGGAGATCCGGGAACTACAGACCGGTGAGTCTGACCTCGGTACCGGAAAGATGGTAGAGTCGCTGATAAAGGACAGCATCATTTATCACCTTGACGGACAT
Source organism: Geotrypetes seraphini (assembly GCF_902459505.1). Taxonomy (NCBI): domain Eukaryota; kingdom Metazoa; phylum Chordata; class Amphibia; order Gymnophiona; family Dermophiidae; genus Geotrypetes; species Geotrypetes seraphini. The sequence goes on along the minus strand of NC_047101.1, from coordinate 30,677,930 downwards.
GGGCTGATGAGGATCAGTCAGCACGGTTTTAGCAAAGGCAGATCGTGTTTGACAAACTTGCTGCACTTCTTTGAGGGAATAAACGGACAGATAGGCAAGGACGATCCGGTCGACATTGTATATCTGGATTTTCAGAAGGTGTTCGACAAGATTCCGCATGAACAACTACTTCGGAAAATTGCAAGCCATGGAATTGAGGGTGAAATACTCACGTGGATTAAAAACTGGCTGGAGAATAGGAAACAGAGTGGGGGTAAATGGACAATACTCGGACTGGAAGAGCGTCACCAGTGGGGTGCCGCAGGGCTCGGTGCTTGGACCCGTGCTCTTTAACATCTTTATAAATGATCTGGACATAGGTACGACAAACGAGGTGATTAAATTTGTGGATGATACATAGTTATTCAGAGTAGTAAAGACGCAGGGGGATTGCGAAGATCTGCGAAGGTCCTAGACCTGTTGAGCCGCCGCGTGAGCGGACTGCTGGGCACGATGGACCTCGGGTCTGACTCAGTGGAGGCATTGCTTATATTCTTATATTATATACATAATCAAGCTCAAGGAATGGGCAGATGAGGTTCAATGTGGATAAGTGTAAAGTGATGCATGAATACAGGATGTCCGGGGCGGTACTTGGAGAGACCTCCCAGGAAAGGGACTTGGGAGTTCTGATCGACAAGTCGATGAAGCCGTCCACACAATGTGCGGCGGCAGCAAAAAGGGCAAACAGAATGCTAGGAATGATAAAGAAGGGGATCACGAACAGATCAGAAAAGGTTATCATGCTGCTGTACCGGGCCATGGTACGCCCTTACCTGGAGTACTGCGTCCAGCACTGGTTGCCGTACATGAAGAAGGACACGGTACTACTCGAAAGTGTCCAGAGAAGAGCGACTAAGATGGTTAAGGGGCTGGAGGAGCTGCCGTACAGCGAAAGATTAGAGAAATTAGGCCTCTTCTCCCTCGAACAGAGGAGATTGAGAGGAGACATGATCGAAACATTCAAGGTACTGAAGGGGATAGACTTAGTAGATAAGGACAGGTTGTTCACCCTCTCCAAGGTAGGGAGAACAAGAGGGCACTCTCTAAAGTTGAAAGGGGATAGATTCCATACAAAAGTAAGGAAGTTCTTCTTCACCCAGAGAGTGGTAAAAAGCTGGAACGCTCTTCCAGAGACTGTTATAGAGGAAAACACCCTCCAAGGATTCAAGACAAAGTTAGACAAGTTTCTGCTGAACAAGAACGTGCGCTGGTAGAGCTAGTCTCAGTTAGGGTGCTGGTCTTAGACTAGAGGGCCTCCGCGTGAGTGGACTGCTGGACATGATGGACCACTGGTCTGACTCAGCAGTGGCAATTCTTATGTTCGCTTGTTAGAAAAGAGCCGCTCTTGTCCAGATTGCTCGATATTCAGGCAATCAAATGGATTCTTTTATTTATTTATTTATTTACCATTTTTCAAAAACATATCAAGTATACACTTGTACAGAAAGGAGAAGCAATAAGGAAAAATAAAATTCCAAAGTAACATTAATCACTATCACAGCAAAATTATTCATAGTCTCCTCCTCAAGTCCTCTATTCATGGATCCAAGATGTAAAGCAGTGAGCCAAAAAGAATCATTGAAATATAAAGAAGAAGAAAAACAGGGATATAGTCAGCTGAAGGAAGTGATCAAATTAAATTAAACAATGAGCATTCATGTTGTCATTGTCCCAGCTTTCAGGTGTGCAGCTGACAGAAATGTTGTCAGCTGTATAGGGTCAAAGAAGACATATTTTTGCTTTTGATATAATATCACACATTTACATGGGTGTCTTAAAAAGAAGGAAGCTCCAAGAGCAATAACTCCCGGCTTCAAAATCAGAAATTCACGACGACGCTTCTGGGTATCTCGTGCCAGATCTGGAAATATTTGTATTTTAAATCCCAAAAATTCTTTTAGCTTATTTTTGAAGTAAAGTTTCAGCAACCAGTTTTTGTCTGGTGCTAAGGCAACAGTAAGAAGTAAAGTTGCAGGCGTTGCTATTTCCTTATCTGACTGTTCCAACATCAGTGAAACATTTAAATTCTGTTGGACCTCTGGCGATGGTAGTTGTTCTTGGTGTTGTCCTTGGACCCTTCGTGTAGGGAGATAATAAACCTGAGAAAGTGGTGGAAGCAATTCTTCTGATATGTCCAATATTTCTATCATATACCTTTTTATCATATCTCTCAGAGGTATTGTTGCCACTCTAGGAAAATTAATTAACCTGAGAATCAAATGGATTCTAGATACAGACTCGGGTTTTGGTAGATACTCCATATACGTTGCTCCAAGGATTAAAAGCTGATCCTGGACCTCAAGTACGTCAGCGCAGCTCTCAAAAGTACCTCTTTTTCATATGGAGTTGCTTCGGTCAGTCATTGCCTCAGTACAGCCAGGGGAGATCCTGGCAGTTTTGGACCTGATGGAGGCATATCTACACATGCGATTCCTTCATTTTCACATCCTGGAACAGCATTTTCAGTTCACGGCTCTGCCCTTTGGTCTTGCCACACCCCTGCGGACCTTCACCATGGTGATGGTAGTGGTGGTGGCCCACCTCTGCAAAATGGGTTGGCTTGTCTACCCTTACATGGACGGCTGGCTCTCTTTGTATGTTCTACTGCCCTGGATGACAGCTGCCTGCTGTAGAATGGCCTTGTGGCTTCGTCCAGTTGTTGGACTCAATGATGCCTCTTCAGATTGACTTTTGGACCTCGCTGGCAACAGATGCCAGCCTCTTGGGCTGGGGAGTGCATTGCGAGGACCATCCAGTTCAGGTGAGGTGGTCTCAACGCCGTTAGTCCATCAACAGGCTGGAGCTTTGAGCCATCCCACTAGCACTGAAGCAGTTTCGTCCCTGGCTGATGATCAAAGTGATCAGTGTTTTTGGACAGCGCCATGACGGTGGCTTACATCAGCAAGCAAGGAGGCACCAGGAGTGTCATGCTTCTGAAGGAGGCAAAAGCTCTTTTCTGTTGGGTGGAAGCTCATCTTTTGGTCATTTCACAGCCTATGTCACTGGAGTACAAAATGTGCAGGTGGACTTCCTCAGCAGACAAACTCTAGACCCGGGAGAATGTCTCTCTCTCCTCAGGCATTTCAGTCCATTGTCAACTGCTGGGGTAAGCCAGTGTTCAACCTCATGGCAACAGTGAAGAACAAAAAAGTAGTCCGCATATTCAGCCGCATTTGAGCCCAGAAGTAGAGAATGACTTGGTGGCTGTTACCCGTGGTAAGCTGTGGATAACCTGCTGAAATGGGGGGGGGGGGGAAACAGTGTTCACCACGGCTATGGGGACAAGGCCATTCACCACCTGATCGCTGTTGCCACCCAAACATCTCCCTCCTGTTCGCTACCGCTGCCGCCTGATCATTTCCCTTTCTCCCTCCCCGCCCCTTACCTTTGCAGCAGGCAATTTCTAAATTTGCTTACTACAAGCAGCCGGAGCATTGAAATCGCATGTGGCTGCCGTTAAAGGTCATCTCTGACGCAACCAGAAGTTGCATCAGAGACGATTTTTACTGCAGCCACACGCGATTTCAGTATATTAATTGTGTTGATAATTTATAAACAAAGTCCTGCCAGCTGAACATTTCTTTCTCTAGTTCAGCAGCCAGAACTTTGATATATAAGGAAGGAATAAGCTAAATATTACAGTACTGAGGCTTGTATGGATGCTGCAGAGACGGGGTGGTGGTTGCAGGGACAGGACGGTGATGGGATAAATTTTTTCCCCGTGTCATTCTCTACCCAGAAGCGCAGGGATCGATGCCCTGGTACAGCCTTGGCCAGTGGATGAGTTCTGTACATGTTTCCTCCTTGCCCCATGATAGGCAGAGTCCTGAGAAGAGTAGCCAGGTACCTGAAACATGTTGTGCTGGTAGCTCCAGAGAAAACCAAAAAAACTGTGGAGTGACGATGTTCCTAAATGGACTTTATTTGAAAGTGTCAAAGTTGCAAAGGTACACTGAAATCATCCACATAAAATAAATTCATCCACATAAAAATAGATTATCCACATAAAAGCCTTGAAGGACCTAGTTCGCTAAGGATACATGACCCAACACGGTCCGCATTTCGACAAAAAGTCTTCTTCAGGGGTCCTATAAATAATGAGAATACATGTAAGCTATGAATGGTAGTGGTGATGAGATATAAGACTGTGAATGACGACACGGACTGTGTTGGTTCCTGTATCCCTAGTAGACTAGGTCCTTCAAGGCTTTTATGTGGATAACCTATTTTTATGTGGATGAATTTATTTTTATATGGATGAATTTATTTTATTATTTCAGTGTACCTTTGCAACTTTGACACTTTCAAATAAAGTCCATTTAGGAACATCGTCACTCCACAGAGTTTTTTTGGTTTTGTCCTGGTAGCTCCAGACTGGCCCCAGCGCCCGTGGTGTATATTCAGGATGGTCCCCCTCTGAGGCTTCATCTGCTCAAGGGACTTTTCTCTCAGGGTCTGATCAGAGCGCTTAGGCCTACGGTGCATCAGCCCTGTCCTTCTTGGAACCTTAACTCGGAACTGGAGAGGCTTTCATGGCCTCCATTCAAGGCTCCTTCTGGACCAGGCTATCAAGATGGTTTTTCTGGTAGCCATTACTTCTGCTAGACATGTCTGAGTCCTTGTCATGCAGGTATCCTTACTTCCGTATCTCAGATGTGAGAGTCTCATTGCGGACCATCCTTTCTTTCTTGCCAAAGGTGGTTTCAGCATTCCATATCAACCACGAGGTTGAGGCTACACTTCTGGCTTTCTAGCCCTCTGGTTCTAGAAAGGAGGACAAAGTCTTGAAGCCACTTAGTAATATGCTTAAATTCAGTGGGCCGTTACATCTGATTTGAGGTTGTAGCCGGAGAAGAACGCTGCAGCCGCGAAGGAGGGAGGTAAAGGGCAGAAGCGATAAGAGACGTCTTGCAATACCTGGAGGTTATGAATGAACTTTATCTCTTGGGCCATCAATTTGTGTTGATGAATCTGTCAAAGAAGAGAAGGCCAGCTTCCAAGGCTACCATTTCAAGATGGATTAGTTTGGCTATTTTGTCCTCCTACATTGTCTGTGGAAAGCAGATTCCTTGCACTTTTCCAGCGCATTCGACTAGAGGGATTGCTTCTTCTTGGGCCGAATCTAGGACAATCCCGCAAAATGAGATTTGTAGAGTGGCGATTTTGTCGGCTCTTCACATCTTCATCAAATTTTATAGGGTAGACATGGTGGCATGGAAGGACTCCTCATTTGTGTCTCTGTTTTGTGGACAGGCTTATCTCCCTCATTTGGGATTTCGAGCAATGCTTAGGTTCATCCTTTGGTTCTGCATACCATCCCTGTTGCACTTGAAAAAGAGATTAGGTTCTTACCTTGATAACATCTTTTCCAGTATATAGAGATGGTATGCTGAACCCCCCCCCCAAACACACACACCCATTGTTGTCGATGCACCTGCCTGGAGGCTGTGTATCTGAACTTTCTGAAAGTTTGTCATTATTTGAAGAAATTGTATATTGCTTATATATAGTTCAATAGGGATTTTTCCCTGAGTTCCACAGTTCACTTATGGCTTCTTGTTATTAAGAGTTGGTTTTGTTACCTTCTTCTTCTTGACCTGGCTATGGGCATTATGTTCATTTTTATGAGCAGATCAAGTTCCTGGGGGGGTTCTCCTTCACCTCTTCTTACTGTTCTCTTCTGTAGGGCTGTCCTGGCTTTGAAACTAACTGACTGGGGAGATTAGTGAGAAGGAGGAGGTAATGAAAACTGTGATCGGTATCTCTTACAATGGACTCGCAGGAGTGGATGGAAGAACCTTAGTTCAGCATACCTTCCCTATTTACTGGAAAATATATTATCAAGGTAAGAATCTAATCTTTCTTTTTAAATTTCATTTATAATGGTGAGCATGACCAATTAAGTTTCAAGTTTATTTAAGTCTTGATATACCACTTTTATAGTCAAAGCGGTTTCCAATTAATACAAAGTGTTAAAAAGTTTAAAATATAAAAATATAACACAAAGGGAACAAATACATAATTACAATACAGACGCAACACGATACACATGGGCAAATAGGGGAGGATACAATGCTTAAAATAAAAGAAAGGGGAGGAAACAAAACAAAAGGTAAAAAGGAATCTTTAATGTGAGGCCTGTTGTCTGTTCAAGGTCATTTGTGACAGTCTGAACATAACTGGTCAGAGGATTCAGAGCAGCTTCTTAAGTAAAAGAGAAACTTAAAATGACAAACTTCCCTTTTAAAAGCTATTAACTTGCCCATTAAAAACAAAATTGCACTGCTGATTAGTACATATAGTAAATTTAATAGGAATACCTTTTTAATCTACTAATTTTCATGTGATTGTAAATAGACTCACTGGTGCTATTACTTGACTGTGTCAGATATATCAGTTAATGTAGTTTTCATCTATCAGTATTCACATGTAGTAAAATCATAACGTAATGTAAATGTTGACACACAATAGGATTTTATTATGAAAACTTTGGTTGCCAAGACTTTTTTAAAACCCTTTTTTTAACTTCTATTAGGAATGGTACCAGTATGATATCCTTGATCATTCCTCCCAAAGACCAGATTTCACGAGTGGCAAAAATGTTGGCTGATGAGTTTGGAACAGCATCAAACATAAAATCTCGTGTAAACAGACTTTCAGTGCTTGGGGCTATTACATCTGTGCAGCAAAGACTGAAACTCTATAATAAAGGTAAGTAATGCTCTGGAAATGATTGTTCGGAAAGGTAGTCTTTAGTTGTGGATTAGTAGGAATTAAATATAAAGAAACATTCATACAGCACTTTTCTAGTATTGAATATGCCATGTTTTCACTAACTCACTACTTAGAAAAGACTTTGGTCTCCTTCTCTATTTCATTACACATTAAGGCCTGGATTCACAGACAAGTTGTCTTACATTAGGTGCTGGTAGGAGTCTAGATCGTGCCAAATGTAAGTGGTTTTATTTGGTTTGGGGGAGAGTGTTGTGCAGTGGTTAAAGCTACAGCCTCAGCACCCTGAGATTGTGGGTTCAAACCCACACTGCTCCTTGTGACCCTGGGCAAGTCACTTAATCCCCCCATTGCTCCAGGTACATTAGATAGATTGTGAGCCCACCGGGACAGACAGTGAAAAATGCTTGAGTACCTGAATAAATTCATGTAAACCATTCTGTGCTCCCTTGGAAGAATGGTATAGAAAGCTGAATGAATAAATAAGTGGTGTGATAATTGGTCAAACCATTAAACCCAATTAAACCCTTTCAGCCTCTGGGACAGGGCGCCTAGGTCCCTCTCAGCTAGAGGCATATCGTAACACTGAAGCCCAAAGTGGGCATGTTTAGGTGTGGCACTGGGCTTCAGCGTCCACTGGCTGCGATTCTGACAGGATCCTAGGTGCCCGAAACGTAGGCGTGTTAAACTGTGGCCTACATTTCTGGCACCTAGGGTCCCTGCTTATCGCGATTCTGGAAGTGGTGCCTGTCCATGATTGGTATACAGCAGGTGCCACTTTCAAAATCAGCTCCTAACTACTTATTATATTTGTCTTCAAATGTATGCTGCCTTCTCCTATTCTTGTACATTGTCTTTCTTTGTTCTTTACCATAACACTAGAAAGTCAGCTTCTAACTAGATAGGTCAGGCCTAGGCCTAGCCCTTCCCTTTGAATATTCGCTTTACAGAAAGTTAACACTGTCCAACACTCATTTTGGTGTCTCAAATGTTAGACCTGTTTCTGGGTATATTTGACCTGCTGATTCCAAAAATGGCACCAGTTTTCTCCTATCAGCTGTAGTTTTTAGATACAGAACATGTGCCATATATTATTATTCACTCTGCTCACCCATTAAAAAAATCAGGATATTTTAATGTAGTGTTTAATTAATATCTTTTAAGCATGAAAGAAACATATTAAAATGAAAAGTCTACAACATGAAAATCTACTTATTTCACACCAAAAGCACAAGTTTATGATACAAACTTTCCAGTCATTCGACTCACAAGAGTCTCCTTTTGTAAGAATTCCGAGAGTGGGATCTGCCAGGACAATCAGTCTCAGCACCCTGGGATTGTGGGTTCAAACCCGCGCTGTTCCTTGTGACCCTGGGCAAGTCACTTAATCCCCCCATTGCTCCAGGTACATTAGCTAGATTGTGAACCCACCGGGGCAGACAGGGAAAAATGCTTGAGTACCTGAATAAATTCATGTAAACCATTCTGAGCTCCCCTGGGAGAACGGTATAGGAAAATTAAAAAATAAAATAAAATCCGACATAAGATTCCAACAATAGTCTGCCATCATGTTTGCATCCCATCTTCCTTGGTATCTGGCTTCCATGTTTTTATGTCTTGGTGAAATCTTTCACCTTGCTCTTCGCTTAAGTTACCAAGGTTCTTTGAAAAACGATCTAAGTGACTGTGCAGATAATGGACTCGTGTTACAGCCAAGCCTGTTGACATGAAAGAGCATATCCTCTACTAATTGTGTGTAGTTGTCCGCCTTCTTGTTGCCAAGAAAGTTTTTCACAACAAGAACAAATGAAGACCAGGCAGATGATTCGATTTCATTCATTGATGCTATGAAATGTGGTCATTTATAAGTTGGCTGATCTGTGGGCCATCAAAAATTCCTGGCTTCAGTTTTTCCATGGTAAGTCCAGGTAACACATGCGCTATGTATTCAATACAAGAACTGTCTTTTATTCAAAACTTTTACAAATTGTTTCAGGTCTAGCTGTGTATGTAGTGGTGGCAGTATGATTCTATGTTGTGCTTCCAGAGGTTCATTGATTTTTGTCCTCCAACCATCATATATTCCCTTTTTGCTCAATGTTCATGTTTGGCTCTACTATCCCAAAGGTATATCTACTATCCCATAACCGTATCTAAGAAACTAGAGCTGATGCTGTCTATCCAATGCGATTTTCTGAATCAGCATCCCAAATAACCCCAGGAACAGGTCAAAAACCCAAAATAACAAGAAAATTTTTTTTTGTTGGCCTGTTTGATCATCAGGACCAATTACTTCTGCCTAAGGGTGTTCATCATGAGCTTTCTTCACAAGTGTGTCCTTTATAAGATAGTATTGCTCTAGCCAATACATCTGATCTACTGATCTCTTGCCTCATGCATTGTTCCTTCTGTAATGCTGTACAAAGTCTTTTGTTAGCCGCATTGAATCCTTGTTGAAAAATTACGGGATATAAGACCTGTATAGTAAAATGATACAAAACAAATGGGTTTAATTGCAACCTTTTTTTAAACAGTACCCCCAAATGGGCTAGTTGTTTACTGTGGAACAATTGTGACAGAAGAAGGAAAGGAAAAGAAAGTGAACATTGACTTTGAACCCTTTAAACCAATCAATACGTCACTGTATTTATGTGACAACAAATTCCATACTGAGGTAAGAAGCACAGATAACTTTTATATTAAATATTAATGGAATGGCTTTCGGCCTAAACTTGTATGTAATTCCACGTAGGCTTGTATTCTTATTCCACTCACAGCCCCAGTTCTGGACTGATCGCTGAACCACTCCCATGGCCATTTCACTACTTCTTGGTAGTTGTATGCACCAGGGTAAATTTGATTTAAATCATGATTTACTAGTCTTAGACTTAATTAAAACATGGTTTTCTACAGAAAGACTCATCCTGTTATGACAGGTGTTTAATCTGAATCCATGAACCGAGTCGTACAGAAAGCCACACATTGATTTCTGCTCCTCCTACTTAGTAGAGGAATACAGAGTCCCCTATCGTTTTGGTTTTGGGATTTTTTTTCTTCAAGCAAATCGTGCATGAAAAAGGACATAGTACCAGTGTTCTCCCTAGCGTGTTTTAGCCGGGCGCTCCACCCGATTAATTTAGATGAGCGCCCAGCTGCCTTCCTCCAATGACACGCTTCACCTCAAGAGTAAGTAACTTCCCCCTCCCCCCACAACGCAGACTTTCAGGACAAGGAAACCTCCTCGCCTGCCTACTGCTGCTCCCGAACACACGCCCCCCCAGCTCAGATAGAATCTGAAAGAAACACCCACCTACGTCTGTATGCAAATATACATAACCTTAGCCCACCCTCCGCATTACAATGTAATTGGGCAATTTGTTAAAGCCCTGGGCGGGAAATAAATTGCTTTGGCGGGTGGCAGGATTTTGTGCAACTTCTGGTCAAATGCTGGTCTTTTATTGACTGACTTTCTGGAGCAGATGCAGGTGGACGAAGTAGAGCTGTACTCTTGACTACAGGGAAGATTCGTATGTGCCGACACTTGGAGCCCTGATTGAGATTCAAACGAATCCAGATCTATGCAGCCCAGCTCAAATGGGCTATTTTTTTGGGCGGGAGTCGGTGCTGCCCCCAAGTCTCCGCTTCTTCTTTCAGCTGCGGCCGCTCCGGGGATGGGAGGGGCATTCGAGTGCGTGTACTTGCACATGAACGGCGAGCTGGGGCCTCCTGTTTCAAGTGTCAACGAAGAGCTGGTCCATCACCCTCGACTGAGAGAAAATGTGTGGGTGGGGAGATCTAACATTTCTGGTTTGCCACGTTCACGTTGGGTGGGGTGGCAACAGTAGAGGCTTGTCTGTCATTTTTTTAGACAATCGGCTATAATCTAACTAGAGAAACTATCTTTGCTTTTATTTTTGTAATAGGAGGTGTTTTTTTGTCTTTTAGAAATATTTGTTGAAAGTGCATGTCAATAGGATTTTCGAAGGAGTAAAAGGCCAGTGGGTAATGTTTTTCTTGCAGGACCCCCAGCTATGTCTAATGCTAGCTCTGGAAGATATATGTTCCAAAAATAAAAATCCTCTTTTCTGCCTTCATCACCTGGTCATTTAATTTTCTTCATCACATTGGTCCTAGTCTCTGTTTTTGTTTTGTTTCTTTACTTTTCCCTGTTTTCTTTTAGCTCTCTGGCCAGGGTATATTGGGTATTTCTTCTTTCTCGATGGCTGCCATTCATCTTGCTTCTGCATCGCAATCACTCTAGCATTGCTTCTGCAGTGGCATTGCGAGGGTGGGAGGCACCCTTGGCAATGGCACCCCCTGCCCTCTTCTCCCCCAACCCACACCGCATGTGCGCTTTCCTCCCCCCTTCCCTCCCATACCTCTCTGGCTATTTCCTGTCAAGAGGTGCATCTCCAACCTGCTGCCTGTATTGGCCTTGGCTCTCTCTTTGATGTCACTTGCTGATCCCGCGACCAGTGTTGCCAGTTTCGCAGCTTTCCTGCCAAATTTGGCTACTTGTTAAAGCCCTGAAATAAACATGCTGCCTGGAAGCTTTCCCTCTGCTACTGTCCTCACTTAGGAACGAAGCAATAGCAGAGGGAAAAATTCCAGGCCACCAAAGATAGTGTCCTTACTTTACGCTGACGGTAGCCTGAAGAATGCAAGTATATAAGAACATAATTGCCATACTAGGATAGATCAAAGGTCCATCAAGCCTGTTTCCAAAGGTGGCCAACTCAAGTCCCAAACACCTAGCTAGATTCAAAGTATCAAAACAGATTCTATGCTGCTTATCCTAAGAATAACCAATGGATTTCCCCAAGCCATCTCAATAATAGGTCCTCGCCAAGTGGCAGTCACAGCGCGGAAGATGACCTCTCTCGCTGGGTGCGGGAAACAGCGGAGGTAAGGCCCCAGCAGGATGGGGATTGCCATAGAGATACTGAATCTGGACACCGTGGGGGGAGAGACAGAAAAGGACCTTGAGGGGTGGGAAGTTTCAAGTTTTATTTAAAATTTGATAAATCACTTAATCAAACTTCTAAGCGATGAACATAAATAAAAATTTACAAAATTCAAAGGGTATAAATATTAGATATACAATGGACCTACAGGACTTACTGTGCCAAAGGAGAAGGAGGGTCAGAAATATAATATTTGATAGACAAGAAAACAAATGGGAAAAAACATGATGGGTGAATAGAAACCAAAGGAAAGCAGAGAGAACAGTGATTAGGAAAGAAAAGAGATTGGAACACGGAATAAAAGAAATGAAGAGAAGAGCCAAGGGAGAGTGATTCTGCAGAAAGAATGGAAGTCAAGTGAAATGGTGGAGACATATTAAGCAGAGCTAAAGGTCAAAGGCATCTTTGAAAAGAAAGGTTTTTAGGTTGCTTTTAAATCTATCCAGAAAGCAGACTTGAACCAAAAGACAAGGCAGATGCTGGATTAGAGGGGGTAGAGAGGGGAAACACCCTGAACTGAGGAGAGAAAGATGCCAGGCCCTGGGGAGGGGGAAGACAAAGAGACTGAAAGAGACAAAAAGACCTGGAACAAAGGTGGGAAGACTCGAAATGTTAGAAGAAGGGAGAGAGAGAGAGAAAAAAAAAACAACCACTGAAACAAAGGGGGGGGCAGATGTTGGACTTGGGGGTGTAATAGAAGGAAGAGAGAGAGAGAGATTGCAGAGAGATGGAAAGATTCTGGACCAGGGAGGGAGGAAGGAGAGAGAGGGGCAGAGAAAGAACTGGAAGAAAGAACAAATGCTGGATATGGGGGGGGGGAGGTGTTGTAAGCAGAAGAAAGACAGAGAAAGAGGCCTGGACCAAAGAGGAAAGACAGGTGGCAGATGTTGGACTATGGGAGGTGCAGACAGAAGAGACGGGGGGGGGGGGGAGAGAGGCCCTGAGGAAGAACAGAGAGATGCAAGATCATAACAGAGGAGAGAGAGGAAGAAAAGTTGGACTCATGGAGGGACAGAGAGAGATGGTTGGGGAAGGGAATGAGGCCTGGAGAAGAGGAAGCATGCAGGAGGCAGAAAGAAAAAAAAAAAATGTTGTTAGAAGGCAGTGCAACCAGAGACTCATGAAATCACCAGACAACAAAGGTAGGAAAAATGATTTTATTTTCAATTTAGTGACCAAAATGTCAGTTTTGAGAATTTATAATCTGCTGTCTATATTTTGCACTATATTTGTCTATTTTTCTATAGTTGTTATTGAGGTGACATTGCATATTTAAATCATCTACCTTGACATCTTTGAAGAATAAAACAAATATAAATGATAATTAATATTTTCTCTGCATACAGTGTGTTTTGTTTTGTTTTTTAATTTTGTGGTTACCATTATCTATAATAATAATCTATAATAATAAAATGCTAAGCGCGCATGCGCACTAAAAAAAACGTGTTCCCTGAGATGTCCCGAAAATACGAGTGCGCATGCGCGCCTACAACGTCACCACAGCCTGCTCTCCGTCTCCACCTCGCGCCGCTGCAGACCCCACACTCGCAACTCACACATCCACTGCAGCCTAGCAACTCCGACCACAACCTTCCACCCTCAACCGCCTATGCCGGCTCAGGCTGGCGCATTGAGGAGTCGGAATGCAGACCCGGAAGAGCGAAGGAAGCCTCACACTGAGCAACTTCTGCCACGGTCCCGGGTTCCTCTAAGCCTACCCTTCTCGCGGTCTGGCCGGCTACCTTAGTCCTTTGCCGCCGCCGCAACACCCTTCCCTTCCCTACCCGCGGTCGACAAAACTCTTGCCTCCAGCAGCCGACGCAGCACTGTAAACACGCTGCTTCGCGGACTCTACTGCCTTCATTTGCTCTTCCGTTTCTCTGATGACGTCATCAGGGACATGGAAGAGCAAATCGGGGCAGTAGAGGCCGCGAAACAACGTGTTTACAGTGCTGCAGCGGCTGCTGGAGGCAAGAGGTTTGTCGACCGCGGGAAAGGAAGGGGGTGGCGGCGGTGGCAAGGGACTAGGGGAGCTGGCCAGACCGCGAGAAGAGAAAATCGCGTGGGCCACGAAGAGACAAGGAGGAACTGGGAAGAAGGAAGAGGGAAAGGGGCCTGCTTTGGGGTAAGGGTGTGCTTGGAGGCACACAGCTTTGCTTGGGGGGGAGACAGAAGGGGGCCACGGAGAGACAGGGAGGAACTGGAGCTGGAGAGGGAAAGGGGCCTGCTTTGGGGAAGGGCTGTGCTTGGAGGCAGACAGCTTTGCTTTGGGGGGAGACAGAAGGGGGGGCCACGGAGACACAGTCAGGGAGGAACTGGAGGGCCAGAGGGAAAGGGGTCTGCTTTGGGGGAGGGGTGTGCTGGGAGGTAGATAGCTTTGCTTGGGGGGGAAAAAAATGGGGGGCCACGGAGAGACAGTCAGGGAGGAATTGGAGGGGTAGAGGGAAAGGGGTCTGCTTTGGGGGGGAGGGGTGTGCTGGGAGGCAGACAGCTTTGCTTGGGAGGGGAGACAGAAGGGGGACCACGGAGACACTGTCAGGGAGGAATTGGCAGGGTAGAGGGAAAGGGAGCTGCTTCGAGGGGGCAGATCATTTTGCTTAGGGGGGGAAGACAGAAGGGGGGCTACGGAGAGACAGGGAGGAACTGGAGGGGGAGAGGGAAAGGGGGCTGCTTTCTAGCACCCGTTAATGTAACGGGCTTAAATACTAGTGAATTAATAAGATTATATTGTGTGTACATGAAAAATGAATGGAAGAAATTGCATTACAATTAGTACTATTATAATGGGGATGGGGTCAGGGGCGGAGCTTGGGCTGGGATACTTGGTTGGTATTTGTTAGACTTTGGGGGTACTTGGCTTGAAAAAGTTGAGAAACACTGGTCTAGATGACTATAGAGTTCACTCAGTAAGGGCCCCTTTTACAAAGCCACAGTAGCGATTCTCCCACTGTAAATGCACCAAAGTCCATTCAGTTCCTATGGGTTTCAGTGCATTTGCTGTGGCAGAATTGCTATCACAGCTTTGCACAAAGAACCCTAAGGCAGGAACTATTGTCTCTGTGCTATGTCTTAAACAAAAAACAGATTGCCAGGGATGCAAAACATTAACTGATTCAACACGAGTTTGAAGTTGATTGAATATCACTCTCTCAAGTACGGTAGTTTTGAAAGAAATGGAAGGTTTGATACTGGCCAGTAGTTATTCGGAATAAGAGGATCTGCATTACTTTTTTTCAAGGGTGGCTTAAATGCTACTGGAACACTGCTTAAGTGTCAATCTTAAAAAAGGAAGTCATATTGAGCATTGGAAAATAATTAATAATAATTAACTAATAAAAATAATGCACATTTAATTTTCCCCAACACCAAATGACACAATGATAGAATTCATCACTGTTCTGCCCCCACGGGAAACCATTCCATGTCATTCTGCAGTGTCTGTCTCAATCTCAATTCTTCTACACCAGTATTCTTTAATGCAAGGCTTGACTGTCAGTGGTTGTTTGTATTCATCTTCCCTCTCTCCTTAAAGAATGACATTGGGAAGGTTTCCTGCAGTTATACACGGGAACGGTGATGAATTCTATCACCTTGTCATTCTCTGTTCAGAAGCTCAAGACCCTATTTCAGCCCAACACGGAAGATTGCTGGCAGCTTGTTCAGCACCGGTGTGATATTGGTCAGGGGGGTCCCAGTGTATTGACAGCAGTTTCAGTCATCTTGAGGGAGGGGTTGTGGATGGAAGGACAGCAGTGTGTGGATAAGTGCAATGCCATGGGGGGGGGGGGGGAGGCAGCTGTGCATCAATTGTCAGAAGAGAGGGGACTGCTGCGTACCAGTCATTGGGGGAAGTTCAAATATAAACAGACCTCCATTTTGAGACCATTTCTGGCCCAAAAATCTGTTGTTATATTTGAGTATATACAGTAGTAATATTGAATCTGCAATAACTTTAGAAGTTGTAAGTCATGCTATAACAATTTTTATTTGTAAACAGTTATTCATGAGACTTGTAAATCTAAACTTTGAGTCTTGTTTAGATTTTTTTTTTCCTTTATCAATTTTGTCATCCTCCAGGCTCTAACAGCACTCCTATCAGATGATAGCAAGTTTGGCTTCATTGTAATAGATGGTAGCGGTGCACTCTTCGGAACTCTACAAGGAAATACAAGAGAAGTCCTGCACAAATTCACTGTGGATCTCCCAAAGAAGCATGGTAATCTGCAATAGAAAGGAGGAATTACTTGTGAGATTAGTGGTGAAAAGAATACTAAGAAATTAAAAGACTAGTAAACAGTACTATTGCAGTAAGACTGGGAAGGGAGCAACATGAGCCACTTGTCTACCACTGCTATTTGAGCACGAAAGTGGGATAAACTGGTCTTTGGCCCTCTTGGAGGACTGATTGTGCATAAAATGAGGTGTTGGGATAAAATGGAAGTGAAAATGATCATAGTATGAAAGTTTAAATATTTATTACAAGCTTTTAATCATATATGGTGGGGATGAAGTAAAACTGCTATAGTCTTAAGAATATAAGAATTGCCGCTGCTGGTCAGACCAGTGGTCCATCGTGCCCAGCAATCTGCTCACGTGGCGGCCCTTAGGACAAAGATCAGTGCCCTAATTGAGTCTAGCCTTACCTGCGTACTTTCTGGTTCAGCAGGAACTTGTCTAACCTTGTCTTAAATCTCTGGAGGGTGCTTTCCCCTATAACAGCCTCCGGAAGAGTGTTGGGTGAAGAAGAACTTCCTTACATTTGTACGGAATCCATCCCCTTTTAACTTTAGAGAGTGCCCTCTCGTTCTCTCTACCTTGGAGAGGGTGAACAATCTCTCTTTCTCTACTAAGTCAATTCCCTTCAATATCTTGAATGTTTTGATCATGTCCCCTCTCAGTCTCCCCTTTTCAAGGGAGAAGAGGCCCAGTTTCTCTAGCCTATCACTGTACGGCAACTCCTCCAGTCCCTTAATTATTTTTATTGCTCTTCTCTGGGCCTTTTTCATGTATGGCGACCAGTGTTGGACGCAGTATTCCAGGTGGGGGCGCACCATGGCCTAGTATAGCGGCATGATAACTTTCTCCGATCTGTTTGTGATCCCCTTTTTAATCATTCCTAGCATTCTGTTCACCTTTTTTACCGCCACCGTACATTGCTCGGACGGCTTCATTGATTTGTCTACAAGTACTCCCAAGTCTCTTTCCTGGGGGGTCTCTCTGAATACCGCACCGGACATCCTATATTTCTGTGTAAGATTTTTGTTACCAACATGCATCACATTGTCCACGTTGAATCTCATTTGCCATTTCGTGGCCCGTTCTTCGAGCGTGTTTATATCTCGTTGTAGGTCTTTGCAATCCTTCTGTGTCCTCACTACTCCGAATAACTTTGTATCATTCGCAAATTTAATCACCTCGCTCGCCGTACCAATTTCCAGATCATTTATAAATATGTTAAAGAGCACGAGCCTGAGCACCAAACCCTGCGGCGTTCCACTCGTGACGCTTTTCCAGTCCAAGTATTGTCTATTTACCCTCACTTAAGACCTTTATTTTAATAGCCACCTTCCATCCTGCATTTTTTTCAGCAAATTGTTTTTCAAAATTTTAATTTATATTCTCTTAATTGGTTTATTCTCCATTGCGTGCTTTATTACCAAATATACTCAAATATAAACTGGGATTTTTGGGCCCAAAAATGGATGTCCTAGTTTATATTTGGTCCAGCGCCCCCTCCCAGAATTATTGCAGGCAACAGGCTCTGCACCCTGTCTCCCCCCCCCCCCCCACCATGCCCTGTCCTCCTCTGCTGATCTCTGTTGGTCCAGAAGTGCTGGCGGCAGGAGCGAGCTTTCTGCGCTACTGCTCTGCTGCTAACCTGCTCGGTGGTGGCTGCCACGAGATCGGGTTTCTTCAGCCACTGAGCGGCACTGAGCAGAAGCGTGGTTTTGGCACTGGTGCTTGGCGCTGAGTGGCTTCCTGACTGGCTCTCGCATGGACAGCCCTGCCAGAGCCTTCCTCTGCTGCGTCACTGATGATGTGGCAGAGGGAAGCTCTGGTGGGGCAGGCTGCAAGTAGTCTATTCAAAACATTAACCTCTGCCAGCTGGCCTCCACCGCTACTGCTGCTGCTTTAGGAGGCCTGAAGGTATGTCAGGTCTCATGGTGGGGAGGTCAGTCGGGATAGGAAGGAGGGATGGAAAACTGCTGCATGGGGATGGGAGGCTGCTTCACATGGGGGGAGAAAGGAGAGAGGAAGAATTGTTGGTCATGGGGTGGAGGAGATGAAGGGAAAGATGCAACATAGATAGAAAGAGCTGAGGGGGGAGAATTCCTGTATAAGGTGAAGGGGAGGAAGACGTGTTTGGAGGAGAGAGAAAGGTTGGACATAGGGTGGAGGGCAAGGAGAGATGGTGCATGGAGAGAGAGATAAAGATGCATATGATAATGGAGGGGAGGAAGGGAGGGATGCGGCAAGGAGGGGACTAGAGAGGTTTGACCCAGGAGGTGGAAGGGAATGTACAGAGATGGAAGATGGATGGTGAGCATGGAGAAGGGGGGAAAAAAAAAAAAAAATCTAATGGACAGGAGACCCTGGTGAGTGAGTTAACAGAAGACAAACAGAAACCAGAGCCTGGGACCAACATGATTTGAATAATAAAATGACCAGACAACAAAAGATGGAAAAAAAATTTATTTTCTATTTTGTGATTACGATATGTCAGATTTTAAATGTGTATCTTGCCAGAGCTGGTGTTTTGTCAGTGAGTGTGAGCTAGGACCTAGTTGTTTGTTTTATTTACACCATAGTGCCGGTGTGGGATTGGAGAAGGCAAAAGGGGTGGGGTGAGTGAAAAGGCTACAAAATAATCCTTATCCCAGGACAAGCAGGCATGATATTCTCACATGTGGGTGACGTCATCTACGGAGCCCCAGCGCGGACAGCTTTTCAAGCAAACTTGATTGAAGTTTCAAGCTTGCTATGCTGCACCACGCATGTGCATGCCTTCTCCCTCCACTAGAGGGCGCATCCCCACCTCGTGGTCCTCAGTTCTGTTTCTTCCGCGGAGCCAGAAGCCCTGTTGATTTTGTGCTCCGTACATTTTTGCCTTCTGCCACCGCGGCTGATTGATTTTTCTCGGTCGCTGTGCTTTGTTTGTTGTTTTCTTTCGTTCGCGTGTCTGTATTCGTCGGAAAAAAAAAAAAAAGTTTTGTTTGGCTCCGGGGGCTCCCGGGAGCCGCGGCCGCGGGACCTCGTTCGTTCCCGGCCATTTTTTGTGTTCATGTCCCGTCCCTTGACGGGCTTTAAAAAGTGCACCCGGTGCGATCGGTTGCTTTCTATCACCGATCCCCACCGGTGGTGCCTGGTTTGCCTGGGGGCGGATCACCCCACTGACTCCTGCTCTCGGTGCTCCAAGTTCCACCCTCATGCTCTCCGCCGCCGACGTGCCCGTATGGCGGAGCTCTTTAGTGTCGATTCCGCGGCGGGGAAGGCCTTGACGTCGGCCCCGGCCTTGACCTCGGCCTCGACTCCCTCGACCTCGCTGCGGCTGCCCTCCTCATCGAAACCGGCGTCCTCAACCCCGAAGCCAACTCTGGGTAAGTCCTCGCTTCCTTCCTCTGCTCCAGGGTCTTCGAAGAAGCCATCCTCGGGCTCCTCGACAGGGGCGGGTGGGTTGTCCTCGGCCCCGCCCCGGGCGTCGAAGTCGGGTGCCCCGCGGGAATACTCGTTGCCGAGGTCGCCCTTGAGGGAGCACCCGCCGACTTCGGACATGCCATCTATGATGGCTATCCCCGTTTTCCAGGACATGCTCCGGGCGATGATCGCCTCGGAGCTGTCCTGCGCCCTGGCACACCTGCAGCCGGCTTCGGCCTCGGCAGCCTCGGCCGCGGCGCCGGTACTCCCGAACTCGACCCCGACTTTGCCCTCGACCTCGTTCGTCGACCAGCCTGAGCGGAGTGTGCGGCCTCGGGACAAAGTGCACAGGGTTCGCCGGATTTCCTCTTCTTCTTCCTTGTCGAGGTCCTCCCGGGGTTCCTCGCCCTCGGGTCGGCCTTGGGCGAAGCGTCGATCCCGGAAACCTAAGCGCCCTCGGGGGTCGCCTAGGCGGCGGGGTCGCTCTTCGCCGGCGTGGAAAGCGGAGACTCTGAGAGTCTCGGAGCTCCGCCTGGATAACCCGAGGCTTGTGCGTTCCTCTGCGGGAAGGGGATCGAGGGACTCCTCCCCGAGGAGGATGGAGCTTGCCTCGGTGCCTCGTACCCCGGGGACTTCCCGAGGGGTTCCTCGGGGCATCGGAGGTCGCCGACCCCGACAAAATCCTTTGGTGGGGTTCGGAGTCGGGTACCGGTCGGGAACCCAGGTATTCCCGTGAGGCTTCCCCATCCTTCTTAGAGGGCCGGGCCTCTCGATCTCCTTCCCCTACCTTGAGGCCCTCCTCTTTCTCGAGATTTGTCATTGACATGGGGAAGGCTTTGGACCTTGACCTTTTGTCTGGGTCCCAATATTCAAAGGAGTTTCTGGAGAAGCAAGATTTGCCATATCCTCCACGTGAGTCTCCGCGTCTGCCTTTCAACAAGATCCTACATCAGGCATTTTTGCGGAACATGGACTCCCCTTATACTGTCACGGCGGTTCCCTCGAAGATAGAATCTAAGTACCGCACGGTCCCCTGTAAGGGTTTTGAGAAGGCGCAATTATCCCACCAGTCTTTACTGGTGGAATCGGCTCTGAAAAAATCCCAGCCTTCTCGGGTTTCGGCTACGGTCCCGCCCGGGCGCGAGGGGCGGACCCTAGATAAGTTTGGACGCCACCTCTACCATAATTCGATGATGGCTAACCATGTGCTTAACTATGCTTTCACCTTCTCTTCCTACCTGCGACAGATGGTGAAGGCGATGCCCCGTTATCACGGGGTTATGCCGGATTCGCATAAGGGAGACTTTGGCAAGTTTATGGAATCCCTGTCTCAGCTGCGCTTGTTCCTCTTTCATGCCATCTATGACGCTTTTGAGTTGTCGTCACGGGTCTCCGCCTTCGCGGTGGCAATGCGCCGTCTTGCGTGGCTGCGCACTGTGGATATTGACCTGAATTTGCAGGAGCGCCTGGCCAATTTGCCATGCGTCGGCTCGGAACTGTTTGATGAGTCTCTGGAGGCGGCGACTAAATGCCTGTCTGAGCATGAGCGCTCTCTCGCCTCCTTGGTTCGTCCCAAAGCCAAGTTGGCGACTCCGAAACCGTACGTTCTCCAGGCCTCCTCCCCGGCGTCCGCCTCAGCAGGCCAGGGCACCGCACCAGAAGCCTCAGGCGCAAGGGGTGTCTAAGCCGGCGCCATCTTTTTGACGTGCTGAGCGGATGGGGGCGGGCCCCCTCCGTGCTCTTGCCGACCCCGCTTCCCATCGGGGGCCGGTTAAGGATTTTTCATTCGGCCTGGACTCTGATCACTTCGGACGCTTGGGTACTCCGTGTTGTCTCGGAGGGTTACTCACTAAATTTCATGACTACGCCACCGTCTCTTTCCAACCGTGCACAGCTGCCTCTTCTTCTCTCAGAAGCCAGGGCCTT
Source organism: Geotrypetes seraphini (assembly GCF_902459505.1). Classification (NCBI taxonomy): domain Eukaryota; kingdom Metazoa; phylum Chordata; class Amphibia; order Gymnophiona; family Dermophiidae; genus Geotrypetes; species Geotrypetes seraphini. The sequence continues at coordinate 30,656,631 of NC_047101.1, read as the reverse complement.
GTTGAGCCTTCGGGCGGTGGAGCCGGTTCCCCCCGAACAACGGGGACAGGGGTTTTACTCCCGTTATTTTCTGGTCCCGAAAAAGACCAGGGACCTGCGCCCGATTTTGGACCTCCGGAAGCTCAACAAGTTCCTTGTCCGGGAGAAGTTCCGTATGTTATCGCTTCCGGTGCTGTACCCTCTGTTGGACGAAGGGGACTGGATGTGCTCCCTGGACCTGAAGGAAGCTTACACTCATGTTCCGGTGCATCACGCCTTCCGCAAGTTTCTACGGTTCCAGGTGGGGGAGTTGCACCTTCAGTATCGGGTTCTCCCCTTTGGGTTGGCTTCGTCCCCTCGAGTCTTCACGAAGTGCATGGTAGTGGTCGTGACGGCCCTACGATCTCAGGGTCTGCAGGTCTTTCCCTACCTGGACGATTGGCTGATCAAAGCCCCTTCAAAGGAGGGGGTTATCTCAGCGACCCGACAGACTATTATTTTCCTTCAGCATCTGGGGTTCGAGGTGAATTTTCCCAAGTCCCAGTTGTGCCCGGCCCAATCCCTTCAGTTTATCGGGGCCGTGCTGGACACGGTTCGCCTCTGTTCGTTCCTCCCCCCTCCACGGTTGGAGGCCTTGCTCCAACTGAGTCGCCAGGTTTCCCTGCAGCCCTCGGTATCGGCTCAGCGTCTGATGATTCTGCTCGGCCACATGGCGTCGACGGTTCATATCACACCGTTTGCCCGCTTGCACCTGAGGCTGCCCCAGTGGACCTTGGCCTCCCAGTGGCGGCAGGATCGGGACCCGGTCTCTTTTCCGGTGACGGTGACTCCTTCTTTGAGAAACTCGCTCCGTTGGTGGACCAACTCTTCCAATCTTTCCGGGGGTTTGCTCTTTCTCGTCCCTCCACATTGCAAAGTCCTGACCACGGACTCTTCGGAGTATGCATGGGGGGCTCATCTCGACTTCAAGAACAAGTGGGATCCCTACGAGGTCATGCCAAGGATAGGGTCACTAGGACTTGAATGAGCGGGTCAGTAGAGTGACAGTATAATTACAATGAGCGGGTCAGTAGAGTGACAGTATAATTACAATTATACTTAAGAGGTCAGAAGACCTAAGAGGGTGGGTAAATAGTGTGGGCAGACTTGATGGGCTATATGGCCCTTATCTGCTGTCATTTTTCTATGTTTCTATGTCTGCGGACTCAAGGCCTATGGTCGGCAGAGGACCGTCTTTGTCACATCAATGTGCTGGAGCTTCGTGCCATTTTTCTGGCTGCTTGAGCGTTCTGCCACCTGTTGCATGATCAGGTAGTCCTCATGCGGACGGACAATCAGGTGGTGATGTACTATGTGAACAAGCAAGGTGGGACGGGCTCTTGGGCCCTGTGTCAGGAGGCCCTACACCTTTGGAAATGGGCGGTCTCTCAGAACATCTTCCTTCGGGCGGTTTACATTCAGGGAGAGAGAAATTGTCTGGCCGACAAATTCAGTCGTCTTCTCCAACCGCACGAGTGGTCGATCAACTCCCGGGTTCTACACGAGGTCTTCGACCGCTGGGGGACCCCTCAAGTGGATCTGTTTGCCTCGCCGGAGACTCACAAACTGCCCCTCTATTGTTCTCGGATGTACTCCCCGGACCGTCTCGAGGCCGATGCCTTTCTTCTCGATTGGGGAGGGCGGTTCCTGTATGCATTTCCTCCTTTTCCTCTGATCTTGAGAACGTTGGTTCATCTCAAATCGACGAGAGCCACTATGATTCTCATTGCGCCCCGTTGGCCTCGTCAGCATTGGTTCTCTCTGCTCCTTCAACTCAGTGTTCGGGAGCCTCTACTTCTGCCTGTTTTTCCCTCTCTGCTGTCCCAGAGTCGGGGTTCGCTGTTGCATCCCAATCTTCAGTCTCTACATCTCACTGCTTGATTCCTTTCTCCTTGACTTCGGTTCCTGTTTCTCAGTCTGTGAGGGAGGTTTTGGAAGCCTCGCGCAAGGTTTCGACTCGGCTTTGCTATTCCCAGAAGTGGACTAGATTTTCATCTTGGTGTTCCTCGCACCATCTGGATCCGAGCTCGGTCCCGGTGTCTTCGGTTCTGGATTATTTATTGCATTTGTCCCAGTCTGGGCTAAAGACGACTTCCATTCGAGTGCATCTTAGTGCTATTGCGGCTTTCCATCGGCCTCTTAAGGGTAGGTCCCTCTCTCTTCATCCTCTGGTTGCTCGTTTCATGAGGGTGCTTTTGAATGTTCATCCTCCTCTGAAACCTCCTCTTGTGGTTTGGGATCTTAATGTGGTTTTGGCTCAACTGATGAAGCCTCCGTTTGAGCCCATTGCCAAATCTCATCTTAAATTTCTAACTTGGAAGGTGATCTTTCTGATTGCGCTCATGTCTGCTCGTCGAATTAGTGAGCTGCAGGCTTTGGTTGCGGATCCACCTTTTACTGTGTTCCATCATGACAAGGTGGTTCTTCGCACTCATCCTAAGTTTTTGCCTAAAGTTGTGTCTGATTTCCATCTCAATCAGTCCATTGTTCTTCCGGTGTTTTTTCCAAAGCCCCATTCTCATCCTGGTGAGGTTGCGCTTCACACGCTGGACTGTAAGAGGGCGTTGGCTTTTTATCTCCAACGCACTAAGTCTCATCGGAGGGTTCCTCAATTGTTTTTGTCCTTCGACCCTAATCGGTTGGGACATCCTGTTTCCAAGCGCACTTTGTCCAACTGGTTAGCGGCTTGTATTTCTTTTTGTTACGCTCAGGCTGGTCTTCCACTCCATGGTCGAGTTACAGGGCATAAGGTCCGAGCGATGGCAGCTTCTGTTGCTTTCCTCCGGTCTACTCCTGTGGAGGACATCTGTAAGGCTGCCACTTGGTCTTCGGTTCATACTTTCACCTCCCATTACTGCCTGGACACGTTGTCCAGAAGTGACGGCCGGTTTGGCCAGTCGGTTTTACGCAATCTGTTTTCCTAAATTGCCATCCTCCCACCTGCCCTTTTTTGATTGGCTTGGAGGTCACCCACATGTGAGAATATCATGCCTGCTTGTCCTGGGATAAAGCACAGTTACTTACCGTAACAGGTGTTATCCAGGGACAGCAGGCATATATTCTCACAACCCGCCCTCCTCCCCGGGGCTATGGAACTGAGGACCACGAGGTGGGGATGCACCCTCTAGTGGAGGGAGAAGGCATGCACATGCGTGGTGCAGCATAGCAAGCTTGAAACTTCAATCAAGTTTGCTTGAAAAGCTGTCCGTAGATGACGTCACCCACATGTGAGAATGCCTGCTGTCTCTGGATAACACCTGTTACGGTAAGTAACTGTGCTTTCTAGGACGTTTGAAAAAATAAAACAAAAATGCTTAATTGGGCAGGTCAAAGCAAATCTAATCGAAAAATCAATTCAATAAGCCAAATCTAATTGAAAAATGCTTTCCTGAATCGGGCAGCATAAGTTTAGAGTACTCCAGAAGTAGATCTCTTTGCTTCACCCCAACAATCACAAACTTCATCTTTTGTTCCAGAATGTACTCACCCAGTCGCCTAGAATTGGATGCCACCATCCTCGACTAACAGAAGAAATTTCTCTGCTTTCTCTCCAATACCTCTAATCGGGAAGACTTTATTCAAACCACCATGATTTTCATCGCATTTTGGTGGACCCATCAACCATAATTTCATTTTCTCCTTCAATTCAATGTAAGAGATCCCATTAAACTGTAAATCTTTTCAATGTTGCTGACACAGAACGAAGGCTCTCCCTCCTCCATCACAGTCTACGCTCATTAGAGCTCACAGCATGGTATTTCTCTCCCACCAAGTAGAGGCTGTTGCACTCTCGGTACCAGTATCAGCCATCATTGAAGCTTCTAGAAAACCTTCCACACAACGCTGCTATTATTTCAAATGGACTTGCTTCATAGTCTGGTGTAATCTTCACTTGCTGGATCCAGTCACTTGTCCTTTCCTCGTCAGTTCTAGATTATCTTCTCCAGCTCTCTAATTTGGGTCTTAGAACTATGTTTGTCAGAATTTGTTCGTGTCAATGCTATTGCAGCTTTTCATATACCTCTGGATAAAAAGCCATTATCAGTATATCCTCTAGTTTCTAGATTCATGAAAGGCCTTTTTCATACCAAACCACAAATCAATCCTCCCCCAGTTCCTTTCCACTCTGATGAAGCCTCTGTTTGAACTACTTGTGTCTGTATCTCTCAAACATCTCACTTAGAAAGTAGTATTTCTCATCTCTATTATTTCTGCATAGTGTCAGTGAATTTCAAGCACTTGGGTGTTCTCCAACTTAAACAACATTCTACCACGACAGAGTGGTTCTTTGCACTCACCCCATATTCCTCCTGAAGATCATCTTGGAGTTTTGTCTGTCTATAGTTCTTCCTTTGTTCTTTCCAAGAGAACCATCTCATTATGGCTATTTTTGCTGTGCTCGGGCTGGGCTGATGCTGGGAGGCTGAGTCACTACTCAAAAAAATAAGAGCAATGGCCACTTCAGTAGCTCAACTATGTTCCACTCCTATTCAGGATATCTCAATCCATACCTTCACAGATTGTTTAGAAAATCATTCCAGATGGGACAGTCTGTTCGGCCAAACAGTTCTCAGACTTTATTCTTCATTTAAATGCCAATTTCCCTCCAACCTGTTTGATTTCACCAGCCTCACAGTCATGATCCTGGCAGCTAGGGAGTCTTACATGTGAGAATATGCTGCCTGCTTGTCCTGGGATAAAGCACAGTTACTTACCTGTAGCAGGTATTATCCAAGGATAGCAGGCAGATATTCTCACAACCCTCCCACCTCCCCTAGTTGGGCTCTTAGCTTTTTTAATTAACTTATGGTCCCGTGAGCCAACATCAGGCGGGAAGGCAGTGGCACGTGTGCAGTACGAGTGGCCTCAAGACTTTTCATTTTTAAAGCGACAGTACACTTTTGCACTGTCCATACCGGGCTCTGTGGATGATGTGAGAATATCTGCCTACAGTCTTTGGGTAACACCTGTCATATGTAAGTAATTGAGTATTAGCTACTACCGTGTTTCCCCGATGGTAAGACACTGTCTTATTTTTTTTGGAAGGCCAAAATATGCTCTAGGGCTTATTTTCGGGGGGATGCCTTATTTACCCTTTCATGTCCCCTCTGTATCTCTATCCTTATTCAGTAGGTCCTGCTTACCCTTTCTCTTCTTTGTGTCACTATCTCCATTTTCAGCTTTCCCCCCCTTTTCCTTTGTTACTGCACCCTGTAGCTAGAATCTTTCCACCCTCCCTCCACTCCGGCCCAGCCCAGTATGAAATATTTCTTTTTGTTTCCCTCCCCTCTCTCTTTCTCTCTCTCTTCTGCTCCCTCACCCACGAGTCCTGCATCTGGCCCTCTCCCTTCTACCTGCACCTGGCAACACCCCCCTGCTCCGCGGCTCTCTTCAGCAACTTGTCAGCAGCGGTGATCAAGACAAGCTACCGACATCGAGGCCTTCCCTCTACGAGTCCCGCCTTTGTGGAAAAAGGAAGTTGAAACAAGCGGGACTCGCAGAGGGTAGGCCCCGACGTCAGAAGCTTGTGTCGATCGCTGCTGCTGAGTTGCCGAAGAGAGCCGCGGAGCAGGGGATGTGGCCGGAAGCAGGTAGAAGGGAGAGGGAGATAGGAAGGCTGTAGATCTCCGGAGCATGACACCGACCCCGGCCAGGATGATTTCTTTTTCAGGCGTGCATCTTACAAGTCCGGCGTCGCGGCGGGAAATAGCCATGCTGAGCAGTGAGCTCAGCACTACACAGATGAAAGCCTTGCTTGCTGATTGGTCCGGCGGCACGGCGGGGCGGGGCCGCCGGACCAATCAGCTAGCAAGGCTTTCATCTGTGTACATGCTGAGCTCACTGCTCAGCATGGCTATTTCCCGCCGCGATGCCGGACTTGTAAGTTGCATGCCTGCGTGACACACTACCGGAGCCACGACAAAGGTGGAAGAGAGCCGCATGCGGCTCTGGAGCCGCGGGTTGCCGACCCCCGCGGTAGACGGAGGGACCACACGGAGTCACCCACCGTACCACCCGATTCGGGTAAGCGCAGGTATCGGTGGGTGGCTTATTTGCGGGGGGGGGTGCCTTATTTTACAATTTTTTCTAAAAAGGGGGGGCTGTCTTATTTGATGGCCCTGCCTTATCATCGGGGAAACACGGTAGCAGACAAGACCATTTTCTTCGGGAAGAGTTGAGCCGTTCACTCAGCAGTGTATAACAAATCAGCCTGAAAGGTATTCTTATTGTCAGCCTTGTGAATTTATGAAAAATGATTTAGGTTTAACTGAGAAATCAAATGGTTTGACCAGGGGTGATTAGCTGATAAGAAGCTGATCTCTGAGATGCTTTAGATAGAATGTGAATTCCTCATTCAAATAGAGAGTGCATTATTTTTCTTTAATTTTGTGTTTGCATTTTTTTGAATTGCTTTGAACATCACTTTTTTTTTTTTTTTTTTTGACAGGCAGAGGTGGCCAGTCTGCCTTGCGTTTTGCTCGTTTGAGAATGGAAAAACGACATAATTATGTGAGGAAAGTAGCCGAGACGGCAGTACAGCTTTTTATTTCCGGTGACAAGGTGAATGTTGCTGGTCTCGTTTTAGCTGGTTCAGCTGATTTTAAAACAGAACTTAGCCAGTCAGATATGTTTGACCAGGTGAGTGATTATGCTTTAAATGATAATGCCTCTTGTTGTGAAAGTACATTACTTTCTGATGTGATGCTAAGATATTTCAATAGCCCTGAAAAGTATTTACACTTACATATATGCCCACCTTGCCTGCAGCTTGAGAATTCCCACAAAGCGCTTACTTGTTAGGAATTTGTTCACCAAGCGCTCTCTTCTCCTTTTATCTAATTTATTTATTTTTTCTAGAATTTTTTATTCATTTTAAAACCTTCAATAAGTGTAACATAACATGAAAACATTTTACACTTTAACCACTTAATATTCTATCAGAGTATAATTCATATCAAATATTTATATCCCTCCCCCCAGTATACCCAACAATTGTCCTCAACCACATGTGAAAACAAAGTATCCCCCCTACTTGGACATGTTTATTCAAAGGGAAAAGTAATAATCATTCTTTACAAAATTTTGTTAATGGCTCCCAAATATCCTTAAATTTCTTAAAATGCCCCTGCTGTATGGCTGTCACATTCTCCATTTTAAAAATGGGGGGTGCCGGATCGCGGGGGGAGGGTGCCGGATTGTGGGGAGGCGTTCGTAAATCGAGCCATGCTTGGTTTCCGAGGCACCGATTTTGCAAATGTTTTGCTCGGCTTGTAAACCGAGGTACCACTGTAATTCTATTTTCTTAGGTCCTTCATGGTGTGATCTCAAAAGTTATGTATCTATCGGTGGAGAAAAATAGAAGAAAAGTTTATATCAGGCAGCGATGTTACATGTATATTTTGTGCTTTATTTAAAAGCGATTACAATCCAAAGTGCTGAAATTGGTTGACATATCATATGGTGGTGAAAATGGATTCAATCAAGCTATTGAACTTTCAACTGAAGTCCTCTCCAATGTGAAATTCATTCAAGAGAAGAAACTGATAGGTGAGTAGAAATAAGCCATCAGGTAATTCCTGCTTTCATTATGAATTTCTGAAAATAGGGGATCCATTATAACTACATTATTTTATTAATAATCTGAACTTTTTAGACTTTTGAAGAATAGATATCTTGTTCTCAAAATAAGCAATTGTGGTTACCTTAGTAGCGGGTAGAGAATCTTGCATGGAAGTTCTCTATGCTGTGTTGAACTTTGCAGAATGTTTATATTCTAGAAAGCGTTCTATAACATAGGAAGCACTGATTTCTCCCATAATGCTTCTAGCATCCTGCTGTAGTAAGGTCATGAAAGTGCAGGAAATGAGGCCTTTTGCTTCTAGTGTTTTAGATGCTCCAAGAACAAAGCCGAGTAAGAAGGAAGTTGGAGAATATGAGAAATATGCTTTGTGGTTAAATAGGAGATGTCCTTTATCTCTTTATCCTATTGTCTTATGTTTTAGCTTTGACTCATTTTATGTTAGAGTTCATTAAGATATTGTATACTGCCATGATGGTTATGCCAATTGCAGTTGATCATATACTGAATAAAATTAGATGTTGCTGACAGGGAAGGAGATGCTGAGCAGGTGAAGGAGGAAAGAATGAAAAGTATAAGTATGTTTAAGAAAGAGCTTAAGGTGTAACTGTCTGGGGGTCACTATTGGGTCATTCCATGTCAAGTGGTCTAGGTTTCCCCACCTCACCATCATGTTGAATCTTACATAACCCAAACAAATTCTGATAAAGTTTAAGATCCGCCAGTGGAATACTTGTAGAGATATAGCTCTTTACCATATCACGACCATGTAAAGTATCCTGCACAATTTTGGCAAATTTGAGTCAAAATATTTCCTTGACCATTGAAGTTAAACAAATGAAATTGGCAATCTTATATAACTTTTTACGATCTATTCAGTGGAACCAATACAGATTTTCATTTTTTAAAACAGACATGCGTAAAAAGCCTCAAAGTGCCTGAAAAAATGGACCATGTTAAAGTTTTTAACCTTCTGTGGCTCCTGTAATAATGAAGCTATACATTTGTTAATATTTTGATATACCGACCATTACAAGTACAGTGGAACCTTGGTTTACGAGCATAATTCGTTCCAGAAGCATGCTCGTAAACCAAATTGCTCGTATATCAAAGCAAGTTTCCCCATAGGAAGTAAGGGAAACTACTTTGATTGGTTCCACCTCCTCCCCCCCCCCACAAGGCTACCGGCGCTGCTCCATTCTCCCCCCCCCTTGAGGAATCTGACGCTGTTCCAAACCCCTCCCCACGATCCAGCTTCCCCCCCCCCTGCGAATCGGCATCCCTCCACCGCGATCCTACTTCCCCCTCCCGAGCAGTCAATGACACCCTTTACCTGACTTGGCACCAGTGCCGGTGCCCGAAGATCCTCCCTCTTCTGGCGCGGCTGGGCGGTGCGTCGGAGATCCTCCTTCTTCTGGTCTGGGCTGGGCTGGACTGGCTTTGAGCATTTGCGCATGCTCAAAGCCTTCTGGTCTCGCTCTCTCTGAGATTGAGAGCGAGACCAGAAGGCTTTGAGCATGCTCAAAGCCAGTCCAGCCCAGCCCAGACCATAAGAAGGAGGATGTACGATGCACATGCTCAAGGCCCAGCACAGGAAGCAGATCTTCGGGCACCGGCACCAGCACAGGACATGCTGGTGCCGGTGCGGAGGCTACATCAAAGTAAGAAGAGGGGTTGGGGGGACCTCAGATGGTGGCGGGGGGGTTGCCGGATCGCGGGGGGGGAGGGTGCCGGTTCGCGGGGGGGGGGCACTCGCAAATCGAGGCGCGCTCAGTTTACGAGGCACCAAGTTTGCAAATGTTTTGCTTGCCTTGCAAAACACTCGCAAACTGGTGCACTCGTAAACCGAGGTACCACTGTATACTTATCCATACTACTTTTCATATTTTGAATCCACATTTAAATATTTGCATGCTTTTTAAAAATAATTCCTTGTAATATGTACTTCTTGTGGTGATGTAAAATGCAGGTCGTTACTTTGACGAGATCAGTCAGGATACAGGAAAATACTGCTTTGGAGTTGAAGATACGTTGAAAGCTTTGGAAATGGGTGCTGTGGAGATCCTGATAGTGTATGAGAACCTGGATATAATGAGATATGTCCTACGCTGCAACGGCTCAGAGGGTGGGTAGCTTCTCCTGCTTGGATTTGAAATACTGTTTTAATTCAGGTTTCTAACTTCATTTAGCATCTAAATTGTTTCACATTTATTGTTTATTGATTTGGCTTTATTAACCACCTTTTCATGAAGAGATTCACCCAAAGTGGTTTACAGTACATTGAAGAATAATCAGATACTGCTACATATTTTATCTCAGTCCCTGGGGCAATGGAGGGTTAAGCGTCTTGGCCAGAGTCAAAGGGAGCAGGCTAGGATGAACTAACAACTCGGGATACTGTGGCAGCAGCTCTAACCACTGTGGCAGCAGCTCTAGCTCACTTTGCCCCTCCTCAATGTTAAATTAAAAAATAAAAATACTTGGCATAGTATTTCTGAGAGCTAAGTAGAATGTATGTGTTTCTAGTTAAATCTAGTGTGGCTTAGTGAAATAAGATGAAAGGCCCTTATAATCCATTGACCATCCATGGACCCGTGCTCTTCAACATATTTATAAACGATCTGGAAATTGGTACGACGAGTGAGGTGATTAAATTTGCAGACGATATGAAGTTATTCAGGGTAGTGAAGATGCAGGGGATTGCAAAGATCTGCAAAGTGATATAACCACGCTCGAGAAGTGGGCAGCGACATGGCAAATGAGGTTCAACGTGGATAAGTGTAAGGTGATGCATGTTGGTAACAAAAATCTCATACACTAATACAGGTGTCCGGGGCGGTACTTGGAGAGACCCTCCCAGGAAAGAGACTTGGGAGTACTGGTCGACAAATCGATGAAGCCGTCTGCGCAATGTGCGGTGGCGGCGAAAAGGGCTAACAATGCTAGAAATGATTAAGAAGGGGATCATGAACAGATCAGAGAAGATTATTCTGCTGTACTGGGCCATGGTGCGCCATTACCTGGAGTACTGCGTCCAGCACTGGTCGCCGTACATGAAGAAGGACACGGTACTACTCGAAAGGGTCCAGAGAAGAACAACTAAAATGGTTAAGGGGCTGGAGTAGTTGCTGTACAGTGGGAGATTAGAGAAACTGGGCCTCTTCTCCCTTGAAAAGAGGAGACTGAAAGGGGACATGATCGAAACATTCAAGATAATGAAGGGAATAGACTTAGTAGATAAAGACAAGTTGTTCACCCTCTCCAAGGTAGGGAGAACTCTCTAAAGTTAAAATTAGATAGATTCTGTACAAACGTAAGGAAGTTCTTCACCCAGAGTGGTGGAAAATTGGAACGCTCTTACGGAGGCTGTTGTAGGGGAAAACACCCTCCAGGGATTCAAGACAAAGTTAGACAAGTTCCTGATGAACCGGAACGTACGCAGGTGAGGCTGGACTCATTTAGAGAACTGGTCCTTGACCTAGGGGCTGCCACATGAGTGGACTGCTTGGCACGATGGCCCACTGGTCTGACCCAGCAGCGGCAATTCTTAAGTTCTTATGTTCAGCGGTTTATTGCTTTATGAAGTCTTGTTTACCAAACATGTGGCACAGAGGGGAGAACAGGCCACTGTTAACCCAAGCCAGTCTGCTGCTTGCATATTTTCCAGGTATGTCATCTTTATTTATTTATTTATAGTTTCAACATATTTTACAAGAAAATAAACATCTTGTTACAGAAATACAGTAGGTATAATATTCCAAATTTGAAAACAAAACAAGAATACTCTTTAAACTTTCTTAGACCACCAAAATTTTGGGGGGGAGATTTTAGGCCAAGAAAACTGAGAAGATATTTAAACAATAAGCAAAAACAGTTAAAGAACAAGCATAACATAAAATTCTGCTCTTTACTTTACTTTTTCACTCAATCAATTTGAGGCAATTCTTTTTAGCTCCAAAAAGGCCTTAAGCTGCTCTGGGAGGAAAAACACATATTTAACTTGAGCATATTTTACTATACATTTGCACGGGTAGGCAAGTAAGAACGACACCCCCAGAGATTTAGTTTCTTGTCGTAATGACAGAAACTGTTTTCTTCTTTCTTGTGTGGACTTGGTGACATCCTGATAGACCCAGATCCTTTTACCATGGAATAATTCCTTTGAGGTTTGAAAATATTGCCTCATGAACGCGTCTAGGTCTTGCTGGAAGACAAAAGATACCAAGAGTGTAGTTATTATAGAGGTATCAGAGATGGACTCTTCCAGAATAGCTGATATATTTTGTAAGTCCAGTTTTGAAGTTTGAACGTCCTGTCTTTCCAAAGCTTCCTGGGATTGCCTAGTATTACTAGGCAGGTAATATGTCTTGTTTAGCTGAGGAATACTTTAATATTTCAATAAGATAAATTTTAAACATATCATAGGCCATTATCCCAGGAGACTTAGGGAAGTTAAGAATCCTAACATTTAGGCGGCAATTAAAGTTCTTAATATTCTTAATTTTCTTGTGCAAAGCTGTATTGTCTTTAATTACCATATTCCTAAACCCCTGAAGGGATTGAACTTGTTTGTATTATGGTGATATAATTTTTCATTTCAGCATTAGATTGCTCTAAAAAGTCTTAGAAATATCATCAATTTTCCCTCCCAGTGCCTTCATCTCCTTTAATGTTTTCTGAGTTGCTACATTCGGCCTTTGAAGCACCTTCCAATTGCCTCAAGTGTCACCTCCTTGGAGGGGTCTGAAGCCCCTACGATATTCTCCAACAGCAGAAGCTCATCTGCCACGTCTCCCTCATCAACAGTGGATTCAGGTGTGTCTCCAGCTGCCCTATTCCCCGCTTCAGCTGCAGTAGTTTCTTCCAGACAAAGAGGCGGCACTGAGAGGCAATAACGAGGTCTCAGGTCCCAGCGAGGACAACCCTTCTCCAGCCATATTTGCAGTGGGACTTATTATGCCAGCTTCTGAGCAGATGACTGTCAAAAATTGCTCAATCGGGAGCTGTCTCACTGACTGCGAGAGCATCGAGGAGGTAGGCACCCCCACAATTCCCTTCCGTTTGTGGGGCATTTTGCTTAGTCAAGGAAAAAGGAACCAACAGCCTCAGCGATCTTACAGACGCCAGTTAGGTGCCACCATCTTAGCCTCCATGCCTTACCTCCTGGTATGTCATCTTAATGACCATGGTCTGTCACTGGAGCACCACTTCAGATTGTATTCAGGCTTTAAATCATTTAAGTTTATTTCTTTTAAAAAGTAGTTTAGCCTATGTAATATCTTACTGAATACCTTTGCAAGTTTACCATAATTAGATATCATTGTTGGCAATCTCAGAACTAACTGGGTAGTTCTAAACCCAATCCTTGTGGTATACCCAGCCAGTATGGTTTTCAGGATATCCACAGTGAATATGCATGCACTGCATGTATTACATGAGACAGATTGCATGTAATGTAGGCACTACATACACATCCTTTCCAGTTTTCAGAGCAGAGTTGATGCATATTTTTGAATGTAATTCTTGTTTTTAGTTTGACTGTAATTCGCCTTGAACCACAAGGTAATGGCGGAATAAAAATCACTAATGTAATGTAATATTTTTAGGGGAAACGGGTATGGCCAACTGTCTATACTGTGTATATTCTCCACACAAGGGTTCACCCAGCTTAGAAGCATACACCATGCAAATGAATATAAATTACATAAAAGAATTAGGTAATTCTTATGTTATGTTCTTATCACCATAAGAATCGGATGAAGTTTTTCAACAGTTTAGAGCCAAAACAATGGAAGCTTCAGTTTCAGGCAATTATTTATACAGCTCAATGCATACAAGTTAAAATTTCAGACAGTGTTGGTGGGATTCTCCTAGGACAAGCAGGATGAGTCAGCCACATATGGGTGTTGTCCCAACAGCTCCCAATTTGCGGATAAGCTCTCCAATAGCTCAGAGAGATTTTTTTTTTTTTCCTCTGAGCACGTGCAGTGCCCGGGCCCCACTGGGCATGCCCGAGCACTACCCATTTCCCCCTGCTTCCCCCTAATCCCCAATCTTTAGTCTCCGCCCATTCCCATCGGTTGGATTTTCTACAGCTCTCCATTACAACTTCCTACCATCTAAATTTCTTCTACTTACCATCTTGAAGATGCCAGAAACATCAAAGAAATGTCCGGGATGCAAAAAAAGGATGAGTACACTGGATCCTCATGAATTGTGCATCCGCTGCTTGGGTCTGGCGCACAAGGACCATTGTTGCTTGCATTGTGCCTGTCTGTCTCTGCGCGCACCCAAGCTAAGGAAGAGGGCACTGAGAGACTTCATGAAGAGAAGTAAGGCCTGAGAATCTTCCTCCAGCAGCCATCCTCATCGGAATGCAGCAGCAGGGGATCCACAAATTACAGTGGTAAGGAGCCTCCGGGATGCCCTGGATCAGCTAATCCCCCGCCTGCACCCGGCCCGGCAGAGAGATCTCTCCAGGAGTCCCTGCATGCTGCCGCATACAGCCAGCCCCTGCAGGCAGCCGATCGGTGTTCGCCCTCCAGCCCCAAAGGTAAGTCCTATCTGCTTGCTTTTGGGAAAACTTCTGATAATCTCCTGCAGCCCCGAGGGCTCTGCCCCGTCCTCCTCCCAATGTGAACAAAAGGAGAAAGAAACTCCCATGCTTCTTTCCCTCTGGGGGACCTGCAGCACCTGGGGCACACCAAGCATCGACCTGTTTGCAACGGAACTGAACTCAAAATGCACGACCTTCTGTTCAAAGAAACCGACCCATTGCCGTCTCAGCCCCGACGTTTTGTCTGTGAGTTGGAACCACGGAGTCTTTATACGCCTACCCGCCAACACTATTCATACCCAAAGTCTCCTGCAGAAGATCCTTCAGGACAGAGCAACGGTGATCATGATTGCCCCGTTCTGGCCCTGTCAACCATGGTTCTCGTTCCGGGAACGGATAGTGGTTTACCCACCTCTCCGCCTCCCGATCAGCACAGATCTCATAACACAACACGGGAGCTCTACCCTTCACCACGACCTGCGTTCCTTAGCCCTGACTGCATGGATGTTGAGAGGATGAACCTACCACAAGATGTGGAGCACATTCTTATGGCAGCCAGAAGACCTTCAACCAGAAAATGCTATGGTTTGAAATGGAGAAGGTCCTGCTACTGGTGCAGGCACGCAGCAAGACCCCTACAACTGTCCCATACCGGACATCCTGCAGTACCTACTGAGTTTATCTCAGGAGGGGCCTAAAACCTACTTCCATCAAGGCCCACCTAAGTGCGATCGCAGCGTACCACACTGGCTTAGACAACACACCGGTGTCGGGGCATCCAGTAATCGCAAAATTCATGAAGGGACTGTCCAATCGGCACCCACCGGTCAGACCACTACCGCCCGGATGGGACCTCAACTTGGTGCTACATCAGCTCGCCCTCGACCCTTTCGAACCTTTGGGGGAGGCAGATCCCAGAGTCCTTACCTGGTAAACCCTCTTCCTGACATCCATCGTGTCGACCAAACATATCAGCGAGATCCTGGCCCTAGTCCATCACCCCCCCGACACACTTCTCCATGAGGACAGGGTGGTGCTCCAGCGACACCTCCTGGACAATGTACGGGCCCTGACTATCTACATCAACAGAATGCAACGGCCCGGACAAGCCTCACAACTGTTCGTCTCCTATGACCAAAACAGACCAGAACTGCCGGTCACCAAATGCATGCTCTCACGCTGGATACCCCAGTGCATCTCCTTCACCTATAGAAGAGCGCAGCGTGAACCGCCGGTGGGAGCCCACGCCCACTCTGGCTCATCTACACTACACACCAATAGAGGACATCTGTGATGCAGCCACTTGGTCCTCCATGCACACCTTCACCAAGCACTACTGCCTCGACATAGCATTCCACACCCCGAATGCATTCAGACGGAACAGTCTTGCAAGCGGCCCTTCCCTCCCGGGAGGGACAGCAATCACTACACAGCCTTGACAAACACTGATCAAGTAGGGTGTTATAGATATTGATTAATTAGGTTTTCCAGTACTATCTGTCTAGACTGAATGTTGAATATGCAAGTACGAATTGTCACTGTTGACCAGTTGGTTTCTCACTGTTCATTGATTGTTATTGACCAGTTTTACTGTTCTGTGAGTATTATTGCCCAGTTAACACAGCACTTTATCAAAAACCTTGTTTGCACAACTTAACCTGCTTCGCCTGATTACCCTGCCCAGCTCGGCCTCTACAGCCAGGCTAGGGATGCACAGAGCGCTAGGGCGCAGGTCCAATCTGTACATCCCTTGCTAGGGAGTCACCCATATGTGGCTGATTCATCCTGCTTGTCCTAGGAGAAAGTGTAGTTACTTACCTGTAATGTAGTTTTCTCCGTGGACAGCAGGATAGTCAGCCCCACAACCCACCCGCCTCCCCCTCTCTACTGCCCCAGGTATATTAAATAGATTGTGAGTTCACCATAACAGATAGGGAAAATGCTCAAAGTACCTGCATGTAAACCACTTTGAGTGTGGTTGTAAAACTACAAAAAAGGCAATATACAAGACCCAATTCTTTTCCCTTTCCCTTTTCAAATTGTCAAGCCCACAAACTTTCCTTAAAAATAACGTTTAACGTTAAGATCTAGAAGAGCTTACACATGACTTCAAAAAAAATCTACAAATCGAGAGAAAGGTTATTTTGAGAGATTATCATCTGGCGATCATCATCGATTGATAAAATTTAAAAAAAAACCCAGAATCTGAGGATGGGATTGTTTAAGAAATGTATTCTCTGCTTCGGTAATAAATCCAGATTCCCTAGCCAAAGATATAGTGGATGTCTCATTTTTAAGTGCATCTGTAGGATCAGTCTGGAGTTCAGTATAAAATTTAGAGTTTTAAAATGGTTCCAGACTTTTAAAGTACTGATCTCTTTGGAGCCTCCCTTGTCAGCTGACTAGACTGGTATTCTTCCATAAACTTCATAAAACATGAAACTCTTCTTTAGTCATGTTGACATAATGTTAGTGTTCACCCTGTAATTCCAGTTTCTCCAGATCACAAAGAAGATCCCTAAATATAATAATATGAGTATTTCCTGGATCCATGGATGCTCAGTTAAAAGGTGCCACTACCTTATGTGATTTGTTATACTTGATAAATGTGCTTATTTGTCCTTGTCAAAAAAAATTAGTGGGCTGCACTCAGTCAGTATGAGTACGTTTGCAAATGACTTGTGTTCCGTCATACCATGATTCATGGTATTGAAAATAAGCACACGTTATCTACTTTGATGGTTCAATATTGAACACTTTCCCGAGACATACAGAGGGAATGAAAAGTTCAGTTATCCCTCTTAAGAACAATTTTGGATTTTTGAATTACAGTCTCACTCAATGGTTTAAATGAAGCAATTGAGTGGAATACTACGGTATACTTTATTGGTTGTTTCTTTTTAAATAAAAATTGTTGAAGATATCACGTTGTGGTTTTAGTCGTGGAAAAGTGATGTTACATTCTGCACTGTCTACTATGACACAATGGCAGCATACACTGAATATAGTGGAGTATTTGTTTTGTTCAGAGACAGTGGTTCATGAGGAAAGATTGTCAGAAATGGCATAGTCTGTTGAACTGAAGATGACATTATCAAGCACAAATAGTCTAAGCCTGCACTGTTCTTTAGGGACCCTCCAGACCTGCACAGAAACGGATGGGTTATAATCCACTGCCAGCAGATAGAGACTGAGAAAAGACTGTGCCAGTCTGGAGGGACTAAAAGAAAGAAAATAAGCAGGTAAGAAACTAATTTCTCCTTACGCAATGTATATTCTGTGGAAAAAAGGAAGGAGGAGTAAACAGTGGAGTACCGCAGGGGTCTGTAATAGAATCAGTGCTATTTTACTTATTTATAAATGATCTGGAAATTGGAATGATGAGTGGGGTGATTAAATTTGCAGATGACACTAAACTGTTCAAAATTGTTAAAATGCATGCGGATTATGAAAAATTGCAGGCGGACCTTAGGAAATTGGAAGACTGGGTGTCCAAATGGCAGATGACATTTAATGTGGACAAATGCAAAGTGATGCACATTGGGAAGAATAACCTAAATCACAGTTACCGGATGCTAGGGCCACCTTGGGATTAGCACCCAAAAAAAGGATCTGGGTATCATCGTAGGAAATACGATGAAATCTTCCGCCCAATGTGTGGCAGCGGCCAAAACAAATAGGATGCTAGGAATTATTAAAAAAGAGATGATTAACAAGACTAAGAATATTATAATGCCCCTGTATCGCTCCATGGTGCGACCTCATCTGGAGTATTGCATTGTTCTGGTCTCCTTATCTCAAAAAAGATATAGTGGCGCTGGAAAAGGTTCAAAGAAGAGTGACCAAGATGGTAAAGGAAAGACTAAAATGGTTAGGGCTCTTTAGCTTGGAAAAGAGACAACCGAGGAGAGATAGGATTTGAAGTCTACAAAATCTTGAGTGGAGTAGAACGAGTACAAGTGGATCGATTTTTCACTCCGTCAAAAATTGCAATGACTAGGGGACACTTGATGAAGTTACATGGAAATACTTTAAAAACTTATAGGAGGAAATTTTTTCACTCAGGGAATAGTTAAGCTCTGGAATGCGTTGCCAGAGGATGTGGTAGGAGCAGTTAGCGTAGCTGGTTTTAAGAAAGGTTTGGACAAGTTCCTGGTGAAAAAGTCCATAGTCTGTTATTGAGAAAGATACGGGGAAAGCCACTGCTTGCCCTGAATCGGTAGCATGGAATATTACTACTCCCTGGGTTTTAGCCAGGTATTAGTGACCTGGATTGGCCACCGTGTGAACGGGCTACTGGGCTTGATGGACTATTGGTCTGACCCTGTAAGGCTATTCTTATGTTCTTAAAAGAATTACAAAGGTAAAGACTAATGTACAAACTTGAAAGAACAAGAAAAAAACAAGATCACAGAAATCCAGCAAATTAAATGGTGTAACTTTTCCCATATATTCCTCCCATAAGTCATTACAAAGTGTAAAATGAAGACCGACCACAAGTTGTTTCTTCCCTATAGTCACATAAAAGAAATTGTATCCTTTGCAGTAATTCATCAAAATGTTTAAAAATTGGCTGACATCTGTATTTATAGTAAATTCTATTATACAGAGTTGGATTTGGACATTAATGAGTTTTTTTTTCTTCAACAGAGGAGAAGGTCCTGTATCTTACACCAGAGCAGGAGAAGGACAAATCACATTTTATAGATAAAGAGGTATATTTGTGTTATATTAATATGCTATTTTGTTTCTAATATATGTGCTAGGTATAGGATTTAACATTAACCTACTGTACTACCAAGAGCCTAATGATAGATTATTTACTTATGGGTGGTTGGTTTTTACTTTTTAATAACCAGCACAGACGGAGGCAGTTCAAGTATTAGGGTACCGTAAAGCAGTGTTTCTCAGCTCTGTCCTGGAGTACCCCATTGACAGTCAGGTTTTCAGGATGTCCATAATGAATATGCATAAACTTGATTTGTAAACACTTTCTCAATGATATGCAAATTTATTTCAAGCATGTTCATTGTGGATAACCTGAAAACCGGATTGGCAAGGGGGGTACTCCAGGACAGAGTTGTGAAACACTGCTCTAGGCAAACCTTCAGGCTTTATTCCCCTAGAATTTGATCATTTAAACTTTAATAATCATAAAAGCAACACCACCCTTCCTGTGAAAATTGTGTTAAAATATATAAATGCACATTATGTGGGGCAATACTATAACTGGGCACCTCCATTTAAGAGTCAATTTTATAATGGAACAAAGGTGAATAAATGTGGCAAGTAAGTTAAGTACCTAAAAGGGAACCCTGCCTGTGTCATGCTCATGCTTTGCCCTGTGTGCACCCTTTCCAAAAACATGCAGTTAGGATATTGACATTTGCATATGTATGTGCATATTATGCAAAATCCTCCATTCATTAACAATTCCATATTCTCACAGATCTGTACAAAACAATAGGTTGGTTATAACATCAGTTAGAAGGACCAAATGGGAATACATGTACAAAGGCTTTTTTAATCTAGCACCCTGTTTATGGAGTCAACTCCCATATCAAATCCACTTAAAATCCAATTATAAAGCTTTTCAAATATTGCTACAAATTCAGCTAGATTTTGGAAAAAGCATTCCCCAGAATGATCACCTTTATTAATTACTGAAAGGCAACCTCATGGCTGCTCTTGTTTTTCTTCATTGCATACCAGAGCCACTTTTGCTTTGTTTTTAAATTTAATATTTATTTTGTGTAGTTGTATGTGTGTACTAAGTCTGTGCTATAATTTTAATGGCATTCCGTTCCTTGTAATTTATATATATTTAATGGGGAAATTTTACTTAGATTTGTTTTATGGAAGTGGAATTCTTCATAATTTTTTTTTTAAATATGTGTTCAATTATTATATTAATTTTTAAAATGATTCCTAAATAGATTTGGATAGCTTAATATAGCTTAATAAGAATATTTTTTAATTTATCCTGTTTGGGGTTTTTCATATACCTGTTTCCATATGTGCGCTTCCAAGTTTTCATCAGAGGGAAGGACAAATGCCTGTATCTTGGCATAATATACAGACCCCCAAGACAACAGGATGACCTAGATATGGAACTAATCGGAGATATAGAGAATATCACCTTGCGTGGGGACACAGTATTGTTAGGTGACTTCAACATGCCTGATGTGGATTGGGACACGCTTTCCTCTGCTTCCGGCAGCAGCAGGAGGCTATTAAACTCTATGAAGGGAGCAAGACTCAGGCAACTGGTGTTGGAACCAACAAGGGATCAGGCAATACTGGACCTGATACTTACCAATGGAGAAAGTGTCACAGAGGTCTCGGTGGGCGACACATTGGCCTCCAGTGACCACAACATGGTATGGTTCAATCTCAGGAAAGGTTTCACTAAATTTACCACACTGACCAAGGTCCTCAAAGTCAAGGACACAAACTTCAAAGAAATGGGAGACTTCGTTCACCAGGCGCTACAAAGCCAAGCAGAAACCGATAACGTGGAAGAAATGTGGTCGACTTTGAAAGCCACCATACAAGAAGCAACAAACCGCTATGTTAAATCAGTAAGTAAACGTCGAAGGAACAATAAGCCACAGTGGTTCTCTGCGGAGATTTCGGACTTCATCAAGGAGAAGAAAAAAGCATTCATCTCTTACAAACAATCAGGGAAACAGGACTCTAGGGAAGTCTATCTGGCCAAGTCAAAAGCCGTCAAAACAGCAGTTAGGGAGGCCAAATTCCGCATGGAGGAGTCTCTAGCGAAGAACATCCAGAAAGGAGATAAATCCTTTTTCAGGTATATCAGTGACAGAAATAAGAACTCAGGTGGGATAGTACGTCTTAGGAAACCAGACGGAGACTATGTAGAAGCGGACTCAGAAAAAGCCCAACTGTTAAATGAATACTTCTGCTCATTCTTCACCCGCGAGGCGCCAGGACTCGGCCCTCAGCTACAGACAAGGGTTGACGCAGATGATTCGTTTAGTAATTTTGAGTTTACACCCAGCGGTGTCTACTGCGAGCTGTCAAAGCTTAAGGTTAACAAGGCAATGGGGCCTGACAACCTACACCCCAGGGTTCTCAAGGAGTTGTGTGATGTCTTGGCGAAACCGCTATCCACGCTCTTCAATATCTCCCTTAGTACGGGTAACGTCCCGTTGGACTGGAAGACAGCTAACGTCATTCCATTCCACAAGAAAGGCTCCAAGATGGAGACAGCAAACTACAGACCGGTGAGTCTCACATCAATAGTGTGCAAACTAATGGAAACTAATCAAACGCCAATTGGATTCTGAACGAGGAGAATCTACGGGATCCCCATCAACATGGATTTACTAAGGGGAGATCCTGCCAATCCAATCTGATCAGCTTCTTTGACTGGGTGACGAGAAAGCTGGATGTTGGGGAGTCCCTGGACATCGTATACCTGGACTTCAGTAAAGCATTCGATAGCGTACCACACCGCAGGTTGCTGAGCAAGATGAGTTCTATAGGATTGGGCGACACATTGACGAAATAGGTTGGGAACTGGCTTGGAGGTAGGCTTCAGAGGGTAGTGGTGAACGGCACCCCCTCCGAAATGACGGAGGTAATCAGTGGAGTGCCGCAGGGCTCGGTCCTGGGCCCGATCCTATTCAACATCTTTATAAGAGACTTGGCAGAAGGGCTGCGAGGTAAAATAACATTATTCGCCGATGACGCCAAACTAAGCAATGTAGTGGGCAAAAGCACAACAGACATAAATTCAATGTCCAACAACATGATGCACGACCTACTCCTACTGGAGCGCTAGCCTAGGACCTGGCAACTCAGCTTCAATGCCAAAAAATGCAAAGTCATGCACCTGGGCAGCCAAAATCCATGCAAGACTTACACCCTTAATGGCAAAATCCTAACAAGAACTGAAGCAGAACGAGACTTAGGGGTGATCGTCAGTGAGAACATGAAGACTGCCAATCAAATGGAGCAAGCTTCATCCAAGGCAAGGCAAATCATAGGTTGCATACGCAGGAGTTTCATCAGCCGTAAGCCTGAAGTCATTATGCCATTGTATAGATCCATGGTGAGGCCCCACCTGGAATACTGTGTGCAATTCTGGAGGCTGCATTACCGTAAGGATGTGCTGAGACTGGAGTCGGTCCAGAGAATGGCCACCCTGATGGTCTCGGGTCTCAAGGATCTCCCGTACAGGAATGGCTGGATAAGGTGCAGCTGTACTCACTCGAGGAACGCAGAGAGAGGGGCGACATGATCGAGACATTCAAGTATCTCACGGGCCGCATCAAGGTGGAAGAAGATATCTTCTTTTTCAAGGTTCCCGCAGCAACAAGGGGGTATCCGTGGAAAATCAGGGGCGGGAAACTGCACGGGGACACCAGGAAATTCTTTTTCACTGAAAGGGTGGTTGATCGCTGGAATAGTCTTCCACTTCAGGTTATTGAGGCCAGCAGCGTGCCTGATTTTAAGGCCAAATGGGATAGACACGTGGGATCTATTCACAGAGAAAGGTAGGGGAGGGTCATTGGGATGGGCAGACTAGATCTGCCGTCTATTTCTATGTTTCTATGTTACTTAAGGGGGGATGGGAAGGGGCGAGATAATGAATAGGGATGGGGGTAGGGAAAAAAGGGGTTGAAGAGGGGAAATTAGAATGTATTAAAGTTCATAAACTGCGTAATGGTGTCTAATCATATTAATCTACTTAAATTTAAAAATTATTGTTGGATTACATATATGGAAATAGATGGAAATTAAAGTAGTTTCATTGAATGTCAATGGCCTTAATCACCAAATAAAAAGGAAAAAAATGTTAGCTTTCCTAAAACAACAAAATGCCGATTTCTATTTTATTCAAGAGACGCACTTATCAATGCTGGAATCAAGAAAACTGGAAGGGGGTTGGGTACAGGAGAACAAACAAAAACTGCAGACAATGTACACGATGCAGGCAAAAATTTATTATCCCAAAATAAATTGCAGTAATATAAAAACCTTATTACCAACCAAGGGACCCAACATGGTCTGTGTTTCGGACAAACATCTTAATCAGGGGTCCATGGTAAATAAGGTATAAAGTATACCGCAAAAAATGAAGATAACAATTGCCTGTATATTAAATCTGCCGAAAGTGCAGCCAAAAATGAAGTCACTTCATTTTGGCAGCACTTTCGGCAGATTTAATATACAGGCAATTGTTGTTATCTTCATTTTTTGCGGTATACTTTATACCTTATTTACCATGGACCCCTGATGAAGGTGTTTGTCCGAAACACGGACCGTGTTGGGTCCCTTGGTTGGTGATAAGGTTTTTATATTACTGCAGTTTATTTTGGGATAATAAATTTTTGCCTGCATCGTGTACATTATCTGCAGTTTTTGTTTGATCTCCTGCTTCGCTGTTTATTCTGCAGATCTGGTTGAATTTCTTTTTGTTGTTTAGGGGGTTGGGTATGCCAGATTTTTTTTGCCCCGGCAGTCGGCAAAAAAGCTGGGATTGCCATATTAATAAACAAAAAATGTACAGCTAATTTTCAGCTGATAGATTCGGATCCTTTGGGTAGGTGGGTACATGTGAGAATGAGCATGGGAAATAATACCCTGGAACTGTTTAATGTATATGCCTCAAATACGAATCAAATGGAATTTTTTAAAAAACTACAAGTACTAATCCCACTGGCTGCTTCTAATTTAATAGTGGCTGGAGATTTCAATGCTGTAATGGATCCATTATTGGATAAAAAACCAAGTAAAATTATGAAGTCATTAGGGTTAGATAATTTGACACAATCTTGTAATTTAATAGATATATGGCGTATATTTTATTTTGATGATCGGGAATTTTCTTTTTGTTCACAACTTCATAAATCTTTTTCAAGAATAGATTATATTTTTGTCTCGAATCAAATAGTACAGCAAGTGACAAAATAGATCCTCTCATCTTATCTGATCATGTTGGTGTATGGATTGAATTTCAGTTTGATGAGCAAGATTACAGCAGGTCGGTATGGAGATTTGATAATACATTGATTGCGGATTCAACTTTCCTTGAAGAATTAAAATTAAAATTGATGGAATTTTTTCAACTTAATACTTCAGAGGATATCAACATAGAAACATTATGGGATGCATTTAAGGCTACCATGAGAGGTAATATTATCTCATATTCGACGCATATTAGAAAACAACTTAAAAAACAATTTTATAATTTGAAAAAAGAAATTAAACATTTGGAAACAAAATTAGTTGATAAATGGGAACAAAGAACCCTACAGGCTTTATTAAAAGCAAAAGGTAAATATAATGAGATCTTCAAAATTTGTAAGGAAAGATTTGTTTTCCCAACAAGCTTTGTATTATGGAAGCTCAAATAAGGCAGGAAGATTATTGGCAAATTATTTTAAAGCAAAGAAAAGAAGAACCAAAATTATTGCAATAAAGGATGAGAATGGAGAGACACATACTAAAATTGGAAGTATTTTAAATAAATTTCTAAATTTTTATAAATTTCTAAATTTTTATTCTTCTGAGCCTTATTGAGATAGGGAAAAAGATGGTTTAGAATTTTTAAATCTAATTATTGGACCGAAGGTTCCTGAACATCTAAAAAGAAGTTTGGATGAGCCTATATTACTAAAATAATTAGAAACAGCATTGAAATCTCTTAGAGTTGGATCTGCTCCAGGTGGTGATGGTTTCACAGTAGAGTTCTAAAATCATTTCAAATTACCCTATTACCTCATTTATTAAATTTATATCAGTCCCAACTAACTAAAGGTTGCATTACAGGTACTATGGCAGAATCATTAACAATTGTTTTGCCAAAGCCAAACAAAGATACCACTTTGGTTTCAAACTACAGGCCTATCTCGCTAATCAATGTTGATGGAAAACTTTTAGCTAAGACATTGGCTTTACACTTAGCTAAGTGATGTGTATGATTCAATTGATGTAATATTGTGTACTTGATTTAAGATGAAAAAATGAATAAAGAATTGGAAAAAAAAAAATTATATTTTAAATGTAAACCACTGAAAACTGTTGTAAGCTTTGGCGGTATAGTGGAACCTTGGTTTACGAGCATAATTCGTTCCAGAAGCATGCTCGTAACCAAAATACTCGTATATCAAAGCGAGTGTCCCCATAGGAAATAATGGAAACTCGCTTGATATGTTCTTCCCCCGAGGCCAGCGGTGCTGCTCCCCCCTCCTCCCCCGCTCGCAAACCGGCACCTCCCGCCCGAACAACTTGAAACTTACCCCCCGTCTGGCACTGGCATGCAGCCCACAGGACGTGCCGGTGCCACTTGAAGAACTTCCTGCCTCTGCCGGGCCTTGAGCATGCCAGTGCTAAGTGCTATTCTCTAAGTGGTGCCTAATTTTTAGTGCTGTTTATAGAATAGTGCTTAGCACTGTTTTTTCGGTGCCACTTACAAAATTGGGGACAGTTGTTATTAATCATGAGTGCCTAATTTATAGAATTACCCGTCATGTTAGTTTTCTCCCAGTACTTGTAAGGCTACTCCATTTGTGAACAAAATTGATAGTATAATGCAAAGCTTTCTTCATTTGTGCTTTCCCTGTCTCCCACCCTTTGAACTTCTTTATGCCATAAATTTGATTGTTGAGCATCTTAAATCTGATGTTTTTTTATGCAACACTTTTTAGTAGTTTAAACCAGTGTTCTGTTGAACGCTGTAAGTTTTGTTTTGTTTTTCTTATCATTTCAAATTATCATTACATGCAAAATCTTTAAAGACTTCAGCGGTTAGGTTGATCTTCGCTAAAAGCAAATTTGACCATGTTTCCCCGCTTCTGTCAAAGCTTCACTGGCTTCCGGTGATTTCTAGGATTCACTTTAAATGTACCTGCTTAATATTCAAGATCCTACATGACATCCTTCCTCCCCTAATTCCACTATCCTGGAATTCTTCAAGACCTGACACTACCAGATCCGCCACATATTCAAACTATCTTTCCCCTCGTTAAAAGGTGTCACATAGGCAGGTAAATTAGGGAAATCCCTTTTCTTCAAATTCACTGAGCTTTGGAATAATCTCCCTGCCCCGCTGCGTAACCTAGGCTCATTCCAATTATTCCGAAAGCATCTGAAAACCTGGCTTTTCTCCAAAACGTAAAGCTATCTATTTAAACCTAATGCTAGCTATCCTCTTCATAACCTCTAATTTCTTATTTTATCCTTCCCTCATTTATTGAATTACCTGTTAACTGTGCCAAGCTCCTATCTTTATGGAGATGATGCAGTATACAAACTTAAGGTTTAGTTTAGTTTAGTACATGTACAATGATATAAGAGATACCGAAATACAATATTATCAGTACAAACTGATCTAAGCAAAAAGCACAAAAGTAATATTTCATCTCATAGTCCACAATAGGCGAAGGAGACAAGAAAAGAAAAAAAACACTGGTACCGGAAAACATCATGAGTCAGTCTGGATGTGTGGAGATTCCTTTACCTTCTAAAAAGAAACCTAATTGGACAGCTTCAAAAAATACATATTTATTTCCCTGAAGGAAAATAAAGTACTTACAGGGAAATCTTAACTGAAAAACTGGCCCTAAAATAAATCACTTTTGAATGGTATGATGGAAATTATTTTCTTCTGGATTATGTCCATTTTGAGACACCTGGGAACATGTCTACCCTTTCTCCCAAATAGGATACTTGTTTCAAATTAAAGTACAATTTCAGCAACATTTCCTTATCCTGAAGAGAGACTAATAATGTAGCCGACCCTCTGTTTCAATATCAGATGCTTGTAGTATAACAGATATATCCAGAGTATGGCGCAGTGGTTAGAGCTACAGCCTCAGCACCCTGAGGTTGTGGGTTCAAACCCTGCACTGTTCCTTCTGACCCTGGGCAAGTCACTTAATCCTCCATAGCCCCAGGTGCGTTAGATAGATTGTGAGCTCACCGGGACAGAGAGGGAAAATGCTTGAGTACCTGATTGTAAAACCGCTTAGATAACCTTGATAGGTGGTATATAAAAGCCTAAATAAGCTTGATCTCTACCTCCACCTGCTTCTCCTTCTTTGAAATTCTTTAAGTAATAATTTTTTTTGTAGTGGGGGGAGTTCAGATTCTGATATCTTTAAGGTTGTTAACATAAAATTTTTAAAGAGTTCCCGAAGTGTCATAAAATTGGCTACTGGGAAATTGAAAAGTCTCAAATTCAAATTTTTCTGTTGATTCTCCAAGTTTTCGATCTTCCTCAGGAACATCATTTTATCTGAGGCTTGTTTAGCAATCAAATTCTTATCATTGTTTTCTCTAAATTCTTCAATTTTAATTGGTGCTGCTGAAATAATGTCTCCCCCAGTGCCTCCTTCCCATGTCCTTAGTGCCCCAGTGCCTCCTTCCCATGTTCTTAGTGCTCTCAGTGCCTCCTTACCATGTCCGTAGTGCCTCTTACCATGTCCTTAGGGCCCCACTGCCTCTTTACCATGTCCTTAGGGCCCTCACTGCCTCCTTCCCATGTCCTTAGTGCCCCTTCCTATGTCCTTAGGGCCCCCAGTGCCTCCTTCCCATGTCCTTAGTGCCCCCAGAGCCTCCTTACCATGTCCTTAGTGCCCCCAGTGCCTCCTTACCATGTCCTTAGTGCCCCCAGTGCCTCCTTCCTATGTCCTTAGTGCCCCTTCCCATGTTCTTAGTGCCCCCAGTGCTCCTTCCTATGTCCCCCCTCACTACCTTCCAGCCTTTGTCTCACCCCCCTCCCCCGAAGCTAGCCAGCCTACCTCCCTCCCTATCTACCGCGCTAAAGCCAGCCTGCCTGCCTCCCTCCAGCGCTGAAGCCGAAGTCTGACCCCCCCTCCCACCGTACCGGCCCCCGCTGCTGCTACCTACCATCTGGCTGCCGAAAGAAAACAAAGGGCAAAGGGTTCGCCGCACACAAACCGCTGAGCACATCGAAAACTGCCATGGAGCTACGGATCACGGAGGTAGAAGTGCGCATGCGCGCTTAAGGTTTTATTATTATTGATGATCTAGAAATTGGAACTATGAGCAAGGTGTTTAAATTTGTAGATGTGAGTGTGTGGTGCAGAGGTTAGAGCTACAACCTCAGCACCCTAAGGCTTTGGGTTCAAATCCCTTGCTGCTACTTGTGACTCCCTGGGCAAGTCTTTTAATCCCCTCATTACCCCAGGTACAGTAGATAGTTTGAGCCCACTGGGACAGCTAGGGAAATATGATAAATTACCTAAATAAGTATATAAATAAAATAAATAAATAAAAAATAATAAACTGTTCAAAGTTGTTAAAACACATGCGGACTGTGAAAAACTGCAGGAAGAAGAAGGTAGATAGGGACAGATTCTTCAGCCTATTGGGAACAGTGTTCCCGCTAAGCTGCGTTGGCCTGCGCTCGCGCACAAAATATTACATCGCAGCGCAAAGTTTCTCTTCACAGCGCACACACGCGTCGGTAAGGTAAGGGGACGCATTGGGGGGATTGCACTTCCCCACAATTGCCATGCTTCGGTTCCTCTTCTTCCTTCCTTCCTCCCCCCCCCCCCCCGCGGCACCATCAACTCTTACTCCCTCTAATGTCGGCCCTGCAGCTCCAGACTTCCTCGCACCTTCTCCCCTCCCCCTTTGGATCGCTATTATTTTAAATGTTATAGCCGCGGAGCTGTATCCATCAGTGGAGATGTCTAACCTCGGCCTGCCCCGGAACTCTTACTGCAGCAGCCGCCCGTCTAGGCAGGAACAGGAAGTCACTGTTGCAGTAAGAGTTCCGGGGCAGGCCGAGGTTAGACATCTCCACTGATGGATACAGCTCCGCGGCTATAACATTTAAAATAATAGCGATCCAAAGGGGGAGGGGAGAAGGTGCGAGGAAGTCTGGAGCTGCAGGGCCGACATTAGAGGGAGTAAGAGTTGATGGTGCCGCAGGGTCCCGCGGGGGGGGGGGGGGAGGAAGGAAGGAAGAAGAGGAACCGAAGCATGGCAATTGTGGGGAAGTGCAGAGCTGCAGGGAAGAGTGTTGCGGTACCCAGCTGGAGGGAGAAGGAAGATGAGGGAGGGAATTAAAGGAGATGCCAGGGCTTGGAGCATAGGAGGAAGGTATGCCAGTCTAAGGGAAAAGGAAGGGGGGAGATGTGAGAGCATGGAGGGGGAGCGAAAGATGGAAGAAAAGGAAAGGAGAGAGATGCCAGAGAATCAGGGAAGGGGAGATACCAGACTATGAGGAGAGGTGTGGGAGAGGGAAGGCGAGGAGAGAGATGCCAGACCAATGGGGTGAAAGGAGAGATGGAAGGGGGAGGCATACAGTTTCTGGAAGGGGCATAGAAGGAGAGAAGATGCCATATAGGGGAAGAGAGACGGCAGACAGTGGATGGAAGGAAGAGAGTTACAAGAAGATGAGGAAAGGAGAAACCACAGAAGACAAAGGTAGAAAAAAATTTCTATTTATTTATTGCTTTAGGAGACATGTGTCACTGTTTCTGTGAAGCATTGTATGCAGAGTCCAGCTTCTTGCTGGTTCAATTTAACCTTTGTCTATGTATTTTTATTTTATCCCCCCTTTTACAAAACTGTGAAGCGTTTTTAGCACCAGCCTTGGTGGTAGCAGCTCTGATGCTCAGAATTTTATGAGCATCAGAGCTGTTACCTCCGTAGCTAAAATCCACACTACAGTTTTGTAAAAGAGGGAGGGGTTAGTTTGTGATTACATATTCCTTACTAGGCGAAGGTGTTTTCTGTGTTCTGTGTGTTCGAAAGACATGGTTTTCTGTTAGGATTGACGGTGTAGGATTGATCTGTGCTGGTCTGGCTTGTTTAGTTTTACAATGGGTGTATTGATGTACTGCTCACTGCAATATGTAAGATGCTGCCTTTTCCTAGGTACTCATGTGTGACGTGTGGTTTGTTACTAAAAATCATGTTTTTCTTACAGATGGGGGGGGGTGCCAAAAAATGATGGGCCCCGGATGTTACATATGCTAGGTACGCCACTGTATGTAAAGATACCAGAAAGCTGGCGTAGCAAAAACTTCTAAGTTTTGAGTATTTAACCCTCCCACAATCTCACGGGCACTCGTTTCAAGTTTATTGAGATTTTGATTTAAACGCAATATCAAATATTTTCAATGCGTATAACAAAAATAAATTTGGGGAAATAAATAAAACCATTTGAACCAGTGTTCCCGCTAAGCTGCGCTGGCGTGCGCTGGCGCACAAAATATTACATCGCAGCGCACACGTTTCTCGTCACAGCGCACGATCGGAAGAGGCGTACGGCAGATGGCAGGGCAGCGAGAGGAGAATCGGGCGAGTTGGCTCATAACTTGCTGGCGCCCGATATTTTTGGCTCACGGTGAAAAAAGTTTGCTCACAACACCCGCCCGCTTAGAGGGAACACTGATTGGGAACCACAAGAACAAGGGGGCACTCAGAGAAGTTAAAAGGGGACAGGTTTAGAACCAATGCTAGGAAATTCTTTTTCACTCAGAGGGTGATGGGCACCTGGAATGCGCTTCCGGAGGTTGTGATAGAGTACACTACAGGGTTTCAAAGAAGGATTGGATAAATTCCTGAAGAACACGGGTATTGAGGGATACAGATAAAGGTAGGGATAGGATTATGAGAGGTAGGGATAGGATTATGAAAGGGTACAGATAGAAGGATAAAGAGGATCACCTTACAGGTCATGGACCTGATGGGCCGCTGCGGGAGCGGACTGCTGGACGAGATGGACCTCTGGTCTGACCCAGCGGAGGCAACTTCTTATGTTCTTATGAAGACTTTAGGAAATTGGAAGACTGGGTGTCCAAATGGCAGATGAAATTCAATGTAGACAAATGCAAAGTGATGCACCTTCATTCATCAATCATACATTTTTAGTTGGATCAATACCGCTGGAGATTTTCTTAATATTAACAAAGGCCCTCAAATGCTCCAGTTCAAAGAAAACATATTTTACACCCAGGTATCTTATTACATGGATATGCCAGTAAATATGATGCTCCTAAAGCCTGAGTTTCCTCTCTCACTGCCAGGAATTTTTTCTATCTATCTTGTATAGACTTGGTCTCATCTGGGTAAAACCAATTTTTTTTTTTTTTTTAACCACATAATGGAACATGAGAATTTTGAAAAAAGTCTCATTACCCTTTAGGTCAGTTGTATTTCTTCTCTCCAGGATTCTAGCCTTTAGGATTGACTTTTTTCCTTTCTCCTGATTTCTGTCCCTTCCAAGTTTATTAAAATTTTGTTATCCCGCTTTTTCAAATATCAAAGCGGCTTTACATGTGGGGAGACAAGAATTTTTCTCTTTTGATTTCTAGCCTTTGGGGAAAAAAATCCCTTTCTCTGAGCTTCTAGCCTTTAAGATAAACCTTTCACCTCTCTCCAGACTGCTAGCCTCTGAGGACAGACATTTTCCTTTTCTCCAGACATCTAACCCTCATGATAAACTTTTTCCCTCTCTCTAGATTTCTGTGTATCCAGACTTCTGAACTTTTACACCTTTTCCAGACTTTAAACCTTTGGGGACAGTTGATTCTTCTCTCAGATGTCTCATTTTTTTCCAACTCCACAGAGTTTGGTGCCAAATTTTTTCTTCTTTCCAGAATTCTAGCTTTATTGACGGATTTGTTCCCTCTCTCCAGAATTCTAGCCTTTGGGCATACCTTTTCCCTTTCTCCAGACTTCTAGTCTTTGAAGACTAACTATTTTCCTCCAAATGTCTTTCAGCAAGAACATCATAAATTGCCATGCATCATTCAGGCTTCAACTACTTCAGGATTCCACCCTGAGGTGTAGAACCTGTAAGGTGGTTTTTTTTGTTGTTGTTTTTTCCTGATGCTTGGATACTTTGATATAAGGACATTGACGTGATCCAACAAGGGTGTAGAGCCTGTAAGTTAGATGCCCACCATATCAGATTTTTGCATTTTTTTTCTTTTGAAGCAAAATAAACCAGTTTTCTCTTGCAACATGCCTTCCACTGTACCATCATGTTTATACAGTACCTTCCAGAAGGCATCAATTTACTTTGCGTTTTTCCTTACACTTGTTCTTAAGGAACATTCTACATAAAACCTTTTGCTCCATTTCCTTTTGATTCTAAAAGGCCTGGAGGTTTGGGAGTGGCTATAGGGGAGGAGGAGGCCACTACATCCTTTTTTTTTAAAAAAAAGAAAAGCACATAGAAAGCCTGCCCAGCTTTTTTTTTTCTTTTGACCCAGCCAATGACAAATATACTCTTTTGAATTGGCTAGGAAACTGCATTTCCTTCACTTGTGCCCAACAAGGCTGACTTTAGAGCAGGGGTCTCAAAGTCCCTCTTTGAGGGCCGCAATCTAGTCAGGTTTTCAGGATTTCCCCAATGAATATGCATGAGATCTATGTGCATGCACTGCTTTCAATGCATATTCATTGGGGAAATCCTGAAAACCCGACTTGATTGCAGCCCTCAAGGAGGGACTTTGAGATCCCTGCTTTAGAGGGACCTGTCAACTCATAATGTGAACTATGGCTACTTTGGTAGTCCACTAGAGATCATCCTCCCATAGAGGAGATTTTCAGATCTGTGACATGGTCTTCTGTCAACATTTATATTTATTGTTTGGAACAGCACTCCTGACATGACAGTTGATTTGGCCAGACATTTCTCTAGAATTTGGAGGTTTAGAATAGAACTCTGCCCCCTTTTCCAAACCCATTTGTTTTATTCAAGGCTGCATTAAAAAAAAAGAAAAACAACCAAAAAAACTTCATGGCTTTGCCTGTTGCGTGGTAACTACGAAATGCCACGTGAGAATATATCATCCTCCTTGTCCTTCTAGAAAAGTTACCTATCAGTAGGTATTCTCCATCCCATCCCATCTCTTCTTGGAGTTCAGTTATATTAGCTAGATACTTGTCTGGCTAGATCCTTGGCAGGCAGAAAAGTGTAAATGTGCAGTGAACTTTCAGAAGGTTTTATGAGGCTGTAGAGCTGTTCTTGAGCAGGGTTTCGATAATGATAACGTCTCCTGTCTTTGGAGAACACCACTTGCTACAGGTAAATAATTTGTTTCTGTTTAGAGCAATCACAGGGAACACTAAACATTTGTTGCACATCTTATTTTTTAATGTCTTGTGCAGACTGGACAAGAACATGAACTGATAGAGAGCATGCCTCTTCTGGAATGGTTTGCTAACAACTACAAGAAATTTGGAGCAACATTGGAAATTGTAACAGACAAATCACAGGAGGGATCGCAGTTTGTGAAAGGATTTGGTGGCATTGGAGGTAAATTAACTTTTTATATTGAAATACCAACTTGAGTTTTGTGAATAATAGTTGGATTATAGTACTGTCTATATTGTATACATGGGTGTTAAAATCTTATTGTATTGGTGTATTTGATCTTCCACCCCACACCCCCCAAAAAAAAAAAAAAAATTCTAATCACCAAGTGAGGGTACAGTAGTACATAAATACACTGTGAACCAGGAAAGAAAACACGTCAAAATGTTTTTTGTTGTATCTTTCATAGAACTCGGCCAATTCTTATGAAATTTAGTGCATCTTGTCCTGAATGAAATTGATGTAAAATGTTGTAAATATTTCCCACCACGCTATGACCTTGTGAAAATGAATTGTTGCTATGGGATTCGTGCAGAAGCAGATAGTTTATAAACAGTCTCTGTATCAAAATGGTTTTCACTGCAGAAGACTGAATTGTGATAAAGAACTTGGTACTGTTAAAAGATTACAGCAGTTGACAATTGTTGAAAGTGTTCTCACAGATGGGTTGGAATAAAAGCGGTCTTGATGCTCAAGATTTGAGCAATGGGACTGTGGATCGTAAGCCAGGCAGCAGACAACTGCGCTCTATTCGCACACAAGAGCACATTGATGTTATATACGATCTTGTACTGAGCCAGGAGGATGCACTGCAAACACACCAACAACTCGCCAAATAGCAAGAGAAGCAACTGTAGTTAGGATAATTCATGACGATCTGAAATTAAAGCGTCTTAAAAAGCGTGGTGCCCAAGAGTTAACTATACAACAAAGACACGCCTGAAACGGTGCAAGCTGCTTTTGACCAAGTATCCGGAGCACAGCGTCAGCTTCATATGGTTTACAGATGAAAAGATATTTATAGTAACTCCACCGATTAACACACAGAATGATTGCCTGTATGTGCCTTCAACACTGAAGTGTGAGGTTAATGCTAAATGCTTTCTATGGACCCACCTGACCTTCATCAAATTAGTTGTGGTCTGTTGCAATCTCAAAACTTGATTCACAGATCTTAAACCCCAGGATTGATGAAGAACAGATCAATGGGGCATACTACTGGGACGTTCTCTTGACTTGGCTGTTGCCAGCGACCCGTCGCATGTCAGGAGACTACTTTATCTTCCAACAGGACAATGTCCCAACACATTGGGCAAAGGACACTGTAGAACTGCTACATTAGGAGACCCCAGACTTCATTGGTCCAGACCTCTAGCCTGTGAATTCACCAGACCTAAACCCAGTTGACTACTGGATTTGGTTGCAAATCAAATGCTCAAAGGAAAGGCTTGTTGTGGGTGCATTGGGATGAGAACAAGAAGCAGCAGTAGCTATAGCTCTGGTAGCTATCCAAGTTCAAAGCCAAATGTGACACAGGGGGAAGAAAATCTGGCTGAAAACAGGCAGAGAACGTGCTAGCTCCTTTCACTGCCAGATGTTGAGTAGATTTGAAGGGTTGGGTCAAAAAGGGGCTGGGATGAAACAGAGTGGATACAACCGTAAAATTTTGGAGAGGATAAAAAAACAGTATGACACCAACACACACAAAAATTGTCACTGAGGGAGCAGTTAGCAGCAGACAGATGGGAATAAGGCATTGGGGAAAGTGCTACCCCTATTGAGAGAGGAGAACCTTTAGTTTCTCAATAAGTTGCAAAGATGCTGAGTGATATGGGCAGTCTCTGGCTACAGAGAGAGAGCAGCTACTAGGCAACTGGAAGATGGCTCTGGCTTGGAGTGTCCCCTGTATCTGAAGAGAAAAGAGGGAGTTAAAAATAAAAAAGAGGAAGTAAGCTAGGGAGGAAAGGGAATATGGAGGAACTAAATTCTACAAAGGAAGGAAAGCGAAACAGCAAATTCTGTTTCGTCCCTTCCGGATTCCATACTCTAGGTCAGGGGTCTGCAACCTTTAAGACATAAAGAGCCACTTGGACCCATTTTCGAAAAGAAAAAAAAACTTGGAGCCGCAAAACCATTATAAAACAAATCTAACACTGCATATATTGTTTCTTATCTTAATGCTATATACAGGATCACTAAATTGAAAATAAAATCATTTTTCCTACCTTTGCTATTTGGTGATTTCATGAGTCTCTGGTTGCACTTTCTTCTTCTGACTGCATCCAATCTTTCTTCCTTTCTTTCAGCCTCCTGTATGTTTCCTCTCCTCCAGACCTCATTCTCTCCCCCAACTTTTTCTTTCTGTCTCCCTGTTCCCCCTTCTTTCTGTCTCCGTGCCCTCCCCCAAGCCACTCGGTTTGCTGCCACCGCAATCGGGGAACAGCCCCCAAGCCACCGCCGTCCCAAGCTTTCCCTGCAGAAGTGTTGCGCTGACCAGCATTCCGCTCCCTGACGTCAATTCTGACGTAGGAGAGGAAGTTCCGGGCCAACAAGGCATTTCTCCTCATTCCATCCAGCCTGAGCCCCATCTCTCCTTGATCCAGCATTTCCCTTCTGTGTCTGTCAGAATTACCATTCCACCTATTTTCCAGCATCACCCTTCTTTGTGTCCATCTCACCTATATCCCTATCTCACCACTTTTTCAGAATCTTCATTTGTCTCTGTCCTTATCTTTACGCCATGTTCACCATTTGCCCTTTCAATGTCTTTATCTCCCCCCCCCCCCCCCACTTTTTCAGCATTACTTCTATGTCTCTATTTCACCTCCTCTTCATGTCCCCTCTGTATCTCTATCCTTATTCAGTAGGTCCTGCTTACCCTTTCTCTTCTTTGTGTCACTATCTCCATTTTCAGCTTTCCCCCCTTTTCCTTTGTTACTGCACCCTGTAGCTAGAATCTTTCCACCCTCCCTCCACTCAGGCCCAGCCCAGTATGAAATATTTCCTTTTGTTTCCCTCCCCTCTCTCTTTCTCTCTCTCTTCTCCTCCCTCACCCACGAGTCCTGCATCTGGCCCTCTCCCTTCTACCTGCACCTGGCAACACCCCCTGCTCCGCGGCTCTCTTCAGCAACTCGTCAGCAGCAGTGATCAAGACAAGCTGCCGACATCGAGGCCTTCCCTCTACGAGTCCCGCCTTTGTGGAAAAAGGAAGTTGAAACAAGCGGGACTCGCAGAGGGTAGGCCCCGACGTCAGAAGCTTGTGTCTATCGCTGCTGCTGAGTTGCCGAAGAGAGCCGCGGAGCAGGGGATGTGGCCGGAAGCAGGTAGAAGGGAGAGGGAGATAGGAAGGCTGTAGATCTCCGGAGCATGACACCGACCCCGGCCAGGATGATTTCTTTTTCAGGCACCTTACAAGTCCGGCGTCGCGGCGGGAAATAGCCATGCTGAGCAGTGAGCTCAGCACTACACAGATGAAAGCCTTGCTTGCTGATTGGTCCGGCGGCACGGGACCGCCGGACCAATCAGCAAGCAAGGCTTTCATCTGTGTAGTGCTGAGCTCACTGCTCAGCATGGCTATTTCCCGCCGTGACGCTGGACTTGTAAGGTGCATGCCTGCGTGACACACTACCGGAGCCGCAGCAAAGGTGGAAAAGAGCCGCATGCGGCTCTGGAGCCGCAGGTTGCCGACCCCCGCTCTAGGTGTTCAATCGCTCCCCGTAATACAGGAGTTGCAGAAATCTAAACGATTTTATGAGATTGTGCTCCTTCTACCTTAGAGAGTGAATTAGAGCCCCCTACAGTTTTAACTTTCTGCAAACAATCCGTGCAGAAGTCTTTTGTTCTGCTCTGCATCTCTTTCTTATTTTTTTGCTTAAACTTCTTTTTTTTTTTTTTGGTGGCTTCAGTGCTGAGAAGACCCTGTGTGGTGTTCTCTGCTAGAGGAAAGGACATGGTCCCGCAGAGCCAGACTGCTGCTTCACAGAGAAACTTTGGCAGATCTGTGTAGCCAGCCTGCTCATGCCACCTTTCTCAAACTCGGGGTCAATTCCCTTGGGAGTTTGCTTGCCCTCTGACCCTGTCAGGGGTTTAAGTGCAAGCTATATGTATCCTGAGTTAAATATTCCTCTGGGTTTCAGGGCACAGGCTGCATTTCCCATCCCCGGTCGCATGGGAGCAGATGTTAATCAGTGTCTGTCCGACTGGCACTTTGAAGATCTTCATGTTTGGTCATTTGGATCAGTTTCTGAGGCAGAAAATCACTTTCCTCCATTCAGCTGCAGTGTAACAGAGCTGTCAGGCAGACACTTCACAGACTAAGTACACCTCCATTATTTCCTATAGGAACTTCAGGGATGGTCTTTGGAACTATGTAAAACTTATTTTGCTGAGTTTCTGAGGGTAGGGTTCTCCCACCTCCCCAAACTCCAAATCGCTAATTTTTATTTTTGGATTTTCTTTATTTTTGCTGTTTGGTGCAAATTCACTGGCGGCAGCCATCTTGGATTTTAATCAATCTTTTTTTCAAAGCTTGATTTCTGCCTCAAAACCCCTTGAATTTGTTGCAAATCGATTGGGATGGACTCCTCAGCCTCTAATCTATCAACTACATGTATGGATTGCACTGGATTGGCGCCAGAATAGCATCTGTGTACCGCTTGCCACAGCATGCTTGGGGGGGGGGGGGGGCAGGAACTTTGGGCTTCTCCTCCTATGGGTCTGTGTTTTGGGCTAAAAGTCTCGCCCACTGGCCATTCTGGACACTGGCATCAAATGCTTGCATTCTGAGTCTGGTGATTCTTTTGGCGTGGCGCAAGTCCTTCAACTGGACTCAGCAGTGACCATGGGGGTGTGCATTTTCCCCGGATTTCCTTTGGCTCTTTTAGAGTACAAGTTTTTCTGATCCGGCTCATTTAACGCAGACTGCAGATGCGTTGCCATTTTTCAGGCTGGTCACGCTGTTTCTGAAGGTTCCTGTGTGGGAGCCCTCTCCTCCAGCTATGACTGATCTCGATTGTGTTAGTTGTTGCACAGATATTTTACCTATCCTGTCTCCTGACAATATGTCTCTTTTGAATGTTGCTGCTACTAATACTCTTGCAGGGACTTGTGAGCACAATACCTCGGAGTGTCTGAATTTGGATAAGTACCCCACCATCCACAGATTAAGAACAGTACCGGGCAGAGCTTTGGATTCTTGCCCAGATATAGCTAAGAAGAAGAAGAAAAAAACCCTCAACAGGTTGAATCAGGTTGAGCCGTCATCTACTATGTTACTATGTCTACCATTTCATGCTGATGCCCTGAAAGGGTTTAAATTGAACTCTCAGCCTTCTATATATCAGTGTTCGGTCACTGACCGTTCTGATGTGTTGTCCTCCTGTTTTCCATCCCACCTGCAGCTTTTCCATCTGGTGATGGGCCAGTGGGATTCCAGAAAGCTCTCTCAAACTCTGGTTACTCTTTCTTCACTGGCTCCTGCTGTTCAGCAGTTTTGAGAAGACAAAGGTGGATTCCGCTGTGGTGCAGGTCACCTGGTGCAAGGCCCTCCCTAGCGGTGAGGGATGTACAACTTAATGAAGTTCAGATCACAGTATGCTCATTCTCTTGAAAAGGCTTTTTGAGGTGGCAGCTTCAGGTTTCAAGGCTGCGATAGCAGCCTCCTTTGTAGCCGTTCATGTTTCTTGAGATTACGCCATGTACCCTCTGTTGAGGATGATGCGCCTGCCCCCACATGGTGTTGGATGGTGTGAATTATGTGGAGGATGCCCTTTTGTTCTCTTCAGTGTTCTCAATAAGGTCTTACCTTACAAGGTGTCGGTACGCCGAACCCTTTGGATTTGTCATTGGGCTGGGGACTCTGCCTCCAAAGCCATTTTCAGCATACTTCATTTACAAGGCTCAGCTTCTTTTTGGTAAAGGCCTAAGCGATCTCCTGGCCTGTGTTGCTGACCGGACTTAGGGAAGGGACCGTAGTACTTTTTGTCCCTCCTGCAGCTTTCGTCAGGGATCCTCAGGCTCTTCCACCCACATATATATTCCCAGGGATACCGTCGCTGTTACCTCACTTCCGATTCAAGATGTCCTCAGGCATCCAAATCCGTACTGCTCCTGCCCCTAATTATTAAAAAAAAAAAAGCCCCAATGATGTCAGAAGTCAGGTGGGGCTCCCTCTCTCAATTTTTACCAGGAGTGACCTCGCATATCCTTGGATTAGTGGGTGCTGGACATCGTTCGCGAGAGGCACAAGATGGCATTTTGCCTGCCTCAGTATTTATTTGTGGACTGTCTGGCAGGTGGGCTAGAGCAGGAGTTAAAGGTCCGCGATATCCTGCACTGTCTCATGGACATCTAAACAAATAGAACCCATTCAGAAAACAAATCGGGCTTAGGCAGATACTCCTTATACTTCATCGGGCCAACAACAGGCTCCCTTCTGGATCTCAAGTCTGTCAATTGCTTCTTGCGGATTCCTCCTTTCCGAATAGAAACCAAGCACATGCTCATAGCTACTGTCTCTCCTGGAGTGTTTCTGGTGTCCTTGGATCTCATGGAGGCGTACCTCCATATTTCCAATCTACCCAGAGCATCGCAGGTTTCTGCGTTTCCATGTTCTGCGACAGCATTTCCTGTTCACAGCTCTGCCTTTTGGCTTGTGACAGCACCACGCTCTTTCGCCAAGGTGATGGTAGTTGTAGCAGCCTTTCTCCGCAGGCAGGGGGTCCTGGACCATCCTTACTTGGGTGACTGGTTGATCTGGGCTCCATCTCTGCAGCAGTGTGAGCGAGCGGTGGAGATGGTAGTGTCTCTGCTACCACGCTTTGGTTGGATTGTCAACTTCAAGAAGAACCAGTTGCTGCCGCCACAGACCTTGCAGTATTTGGGCCTTCTCTTTGACACGCTGCAGGGCCATGTGTTTCTTCCCAACTTCAGAAGCAAATTAGAGATCTGACTCTTCTTGTTCCCTCAGTCTGGCATTATATGCAGGTGCTGGGGGTCCATGGCAGCCTTTCTGGTAGTGGCCCCTGGGCCAGAGTGCACATGTGCCCTCGACAGGAGTCTCTCTTTCTTTGGTGGTCTCCGCAGTGTCATACTCTTCAAATGCCCCCTGGATGAAACCAGCTCACAGTAGTCTCCGCTGGTGGCATCAGGGGGAGGCTCTCTGCCAGGGTATATATCTTCG
This sequence comes from Geotrypetes seraphini, assembly GCF_902459505.1. Lineage (NCBI taxonomy): Eukaryota > Metazoa > Chordata > Amphibia > Gymnophiona > Dermophiidae > Geotrypetes > Geotrypetes seraphini. The sequence continues at coordinate 30,616,181 of NC_047101.1, read as the reverse complement.
GCCACAGAGTGGTTCAATCTCGTGCCAGATTCCAGCCTGTTGGGCTGGGATGCTCTCTGTGGGGACCACTTCATTCAGGAGCAGTTGATTACCACATCAGCAACGTTGGTCATTTCAATCATCTGGAGCTTTGGGTAATTCAGCTGGTGTTTTCTCACTCTCCAGCACAGTATGGCAGAGAAAGAGATGCGAGTGTTCTCTTACAACGCCATGGCGGTGGTATATGTTACTCGTCAAGGGGGCATTAGAAGCGCTTCCTTGGGGCAGGAAGCTCACATACTGTTTCGCTGGGTGGTATTACATCTTCTGTCTCTCTCTGAAGCACACATGGCCAGAGTCAAAGCCGTATAGCGAAGTGTGTTCCATCTGATCATGCAGCGCTGCGGCCCACCACAACTGGACTTGATGGCTTCAGCCAGGCCCTCATAGCTCAGTTGAACAGAGTATAGGTCTGAACGCCTTGGTTCTGCCCTGGCTGTCTAACATCCTCCTTTATATGTCTCTCATTAGCAAAGTTGGTCAATTCATCTGCTGGATAATGTTGCATGGAGACTCCATGGCACTTTGGTCTTTCAGCATGGCTCTTGAATGTTCAGCCTTGATGGAGCATGGTTATTCTGATGTGGTCATTTTGATGTTTTTGAAATCTAAGAAAACCTCTACTTCGGCTTCTGCTACTGCCTGGAAGGCTTTCCAACAGTGATGTTCCTAGGCCTGATAGAGCCTGAGCGGGCTCCCTCTCCGGTGGTTCAGCCTTTTCTTCTTGTGGACTTGGATATAGGTTTAGCCGTGGCCTCCCTTAAGGTTCAGGTAGCAGGCTTTTCATGCTTCCGAGCACATAGGGGTTCCAGTTCGCTTACTGCTCATCCCAATGTGACCAGGTTACTGCAAGGGGTGCTTCACTTGCGACTTCCCTTGCGTCTTTATTTCCTTATGTGGCATCTTAACCTTGTGGAAGCCCCATTTGAGCCACTGAAGGATGCTTCTCTTCTGGATCTGACTATCAAGTCTGTCTTTCTGATTGCCATTGTTTCAGTTTGCTGTGTTTTGGAGTTTCAGACACTTTCGTGCAGTGCACCCTTTCTACATATCACGGAAGTGGGAGTGGTTCTCTTGTAGAGTACCTTCTATTTTGTTGAAGGTGGTTTCTGATTTCCATGTCACCCAGGAGGTTCACTTGCCTGCATTTCACTTCACGGGATTAGTGCGGAAGGGTCATATCTTCTGCAAATTGGACGTCGAGAGAGTCTTGCTCCACTATTTGGACAAGACTGTTGGCTTTCGGCTATCTGATCATCTTTGTCCTGATTATTCCGTCTCGGCCAGGTGGGCTGGCTTCTAAGACCTCTATCACCTGTTGGATTCGTATGGCCATTTCTGTGGCTTACATCACCCGCGGTAGGCAGCCGCCAGTTTCTCTTACGGCCCACTCGACTAGACGTATTGCTGCCTCATGGACAGATTCTTGAGCGATTCATCCAAATGAAATTTGCAGGGCGGCTACTTAGTCCTCTCTTCATACCTTTACCCAGTTTTACTGAGTGGATGTTGTGGCTCGCTCTGATGCCGTTCTTGGGACCTCGGTGATGTGGGCAGGTTCTTTTGTCCCTCCCTAGACGCTGCCATTGCTTTGGTACATCACCTCTAGAGTATGGAATCCGGAAGTAACGTAACAGAATGGAAGATTAGGTTTTTACGTTTGATAATCTTCTTTTTCTGTTAGTTCCTGTAGGATTCCATATGACCTGCCCTCTCTGCAAGCTTCGTTGTTTCAGAATCGCCTACATTTTTCTGCCTCGGTTATTCTTCTTACAGGATCTTCCAGCAAGTCAACAGATCCTGGGGGCTATTTTCTGTTCTGTGAGTGTGCAACGTGCTGATGGCTGTTTCATGTGGGTGCTCATTGCACACAGCAGATTAATTCTACATTGTTCCTTAATGTCTTTTTCTGCATTGCGTTTTGCCTGTTTATTACTTGTTTTTATATTTTGCAGAGCTGATCTTAACAGAAATTGTTGCCGGAGAAGTTTCCCCCTGCCCCCTTAGTTGTCATGGATTGGTTACGGTATGGTTGCTTGGCTTTGGGACTGAATTGTAGGGAGCTCTAACTCGTTCTCTAAGATAGAAGAAGCACATGATTTCTGAAGCTCTTGGATTGCGGGAAGGGATTGAACACCTAGAGAGTAGAATCCTACAGGGACTAACAGATTATCGAAGATAAAATCCTAATCCTCTGTTTAAAAAAATGCTTTTGGAACAGCAGTTAACCTACTTCTTCCCACAGTGATGGTGATTGTAAATAGGTTGGATGGGAGGAAGGGGATTTTAACCCTTTAAACCCTACAGGTTCAACAATGCTTATTCATATTAGCTGTGAGACAAATTTTGAAAAGTCTGTCCATATCATTAACGCTTTGTGCATTTGTTTTTGAATATTCTATGTGCTAAAGCAGGGAAACTAACAGCTCCCACTTTTCAACAGGTATCTTGCGGTACCGAGTGGATTTCCAAGGAATGGAATACCAGGGAGGTGATGATGAATTTTTTGACCTTGATGACTACTAGGTAGTCGAAATGGGTCTGGCAACATGTGCCTGTGCCTCAGCCTCCAGCATCCAACCCAAGGAGCAAACTGACGGTGGAAAATGAGAGAACTCTGCCTTAGAATTGGAGCATTTCCAGAACTTGATCTTATAAAAGCATTGGATACAATTTCAAAAAAAAAGAAAATAAAAAAAATACTTTTGATTTGTCATAGTGTCAGTGCAACAGCAAACTGCTAGATTCTCAGCTGCCACTTGGGACTGATTTCAATAAATCCCAGTTTTTACTTTTACTTAACAGTGAAATTGGTTGCTCTTGAATTTTATGAAAATTATTTTTTAACCTTCAGATACAGAAGTAAAATACTTTATCTGCTGTAAAACCTTTTTTCCTGAAGTTAATAGAATTAAGATCAAACTGGTTTGTTTTTATTATATTTGGAAAGAATTCAGTTGCTGCATTTGGCAATGACCCATTTACTTGGCTTTCTTAGTTCAGATTATGCCCGTGATGACAAGCAGGAAGGAGTTATTAGAACAATTTTCAAACTAATCTCCTCGGTTAAGATTGGATGAATGAAGAACAGAATTAAGTATCTTCCTGCAAAGGTTATTTTGGAAGCTGCAACTTAAAAAATTCACGTTTGTGAAGGGCTCTGCTTAAACAGAGAGTGTTCCCACTTTGCAAAGAGCACATTCATTGATTGCAGTGAACTGGGGCCGAGTTGGAGCTCATGTTAGTGTAGAAACTGGGCAAGCGTGGCCTTTAATTCTTTTTGAAAAATATATCGGTTTAAAAAAACAAATCACATTTGGTTTTCTTTTTCTGTTTCCCTCACTAAGAATTTTTTTTTTTCATGGTAGGATTGCATACAATCGTGCTGATTCAGTTATGTGACATTTTGATTTGTTGGCACAACTGTGATGCTTTGAATGATAGAAAGTTTGATATGAGTGAGTTTGTTAGCAGTGCAATGAAATCCTTGGTGTTGGTAGATCTGGAACCTCTATTCCCTTCCTATTATTATTAATACTTACTGTATTAAGTGAGGGGAACTCCTCAACTTTCAGTGCCAAGGTGTTAGAGGTTGAATGAGTAAGTGGACCAGTACATCTGACATATAATCGGTAGCCTTAGAGCAGTTCTTTAATTATACCCTAATTATGCAATATTTTGTAATGCTGGTAACGAAACATGCATTTCAAAATTGTAAAAATGGTTATAGTTCACCAGATACACGTCATAGAACCAAAGTTGGATTTTTGGATTTTTCTTTTGGCTCTTGATATTGTTTGCAAGGATGTAATGCACAGAACTAAACAACTTTGCTTCACTGAGATTGGTAGTTGGCTTGGTTATAGGTATTTAAAATTTAGATACCTATTCTGCTAACTTAACTTTTATTTTTGTTTTCTCAAACTCCTGATATATTGGTCAGAAATAGAACTTGTAGACAATGATCCCAGATTGTACAGTTACATACCTTTCCAACTGTCCTGTTTCACTTGAATGGATAAAGTATGTCTTATTAACATTGTAACTTTCTGGTTTTCACACTATTTTCAGAAATATTGGGGTCCAAAATAACTGTTTTGTCTGTGATTTACATAACTATTTGTACCCTCTCTATTTTAAAACCCAGTAATTAAATGTTTGCAAACTGTGCACACAAATTATTTCATCACATAATTTGAGTAATTCTTAAGTAAACCTGCTTTTTTGGACTTGCTGTTTGCAGAAAAATGGAGCTTTACTTTCATTAAAGCAGTACCTTTGGAACTTGCCATTGTAAATGGGTCTAATGTGATATGACAAAACCAGAAAAATTGGATGTAAATTTACATTCAAATACTGCTTGTTTCACAATAACTTTTAGGGTATGCATTTCCGTTTTGTAGTTTTTATTTTTACTATTTAAGTTTGGAAATGATGCCAAAATTTTGTATTTCTTTAATCAATGTGTTCTCTTCAGTGGCACATCATATGCATATATACATACATATATGTGTACATACCGAATGGGGTAAAGATTCCCAGCCTTTGCATACTCTGTAGTCTCTACAGAGAGATCCCAAGCAGCTATATCTTGGTGTTGTGATGTACAGATATGGAGAAGAGTATTAAACCATATTTAAGAATATAATATGGGTTCTTGATGTTTTTTCTTGAACTTGCTTTCTAAATCTAATGATACAATTTCAAAGTAATCATACCTGCTTTTTTTATTGAAAAATATATTTAATATAAATGCTGATATCAGGCTTGATGTACAATAAAAGATGTTTTGTTGTGTGCTGTTTTGATGGGAAACAGTGAACAGAATGTTGGGAAAAAATGATTAGGTCCTTTCCTTGCCAATATCTATTCTAGTAGATAGGTGAGTCATTCTGGACAGTATGGTATTCTCCCTATGCTTACAAGCTGTGCAGAAGGAATCCATTCCAGGTTTTCAACTCCTCCTTTTCCAGAGGGCTCTATTGCCTCCCTTCAGTTTGTACCAAAGGAGATGATAATCTTATATAGGATACATAAGAAGGAGACTACAGATTTATTCTGCTCTAAAGAAATAGATCTGGGGGTATTGGTGGATAGCACAATGTATAGCGGCCTCAAAAAAAGCGAGCAGAATTTTGGGCATTATCAAAAAAGGTATCACTACCAGAACGAAGGAAGTTATCCTGCCACTGTATCGAGCAATGGTGCGCCCACATCTGGAATACTGCGTCCAATACTGGTCGCCATACCTCAAGAAGGACATGGCAATACTCGAGAGGGTCCAGAGGAGAGCAACGAAGATGATAAAGGGTATGGAGAACCTCTCATATGCTGAACGGTTAGACAGGCTGGGGCTCTTTACCCTGGAAAAGCGGAGACTGAGAGGGGACATGATACAGACTTATAAAATCATGAAAGGCATAGAGAAGGTGGAGAGGGGCAGATTCTTTAGACTAGCAGGGACAACTAAAACAAGAGGTCATTCAGAAAAACTGAGAGGAGACATTCATAACGAATGCAAGGACGTTCCTCTTCACTCAGCGGGTGGTAGACACCTGGAACGCGCTTCCCGGAGAGGTGATAAGACAGAGTACAATTCTGGGGTTCAAAAAGGGACTGGATGACTTCCTGGAAGCGAAGGGAATAACAGGGTACAGATAGAGGTTTACCTTACAGGACACTGAGCGAATAGGGTATGGACATTTTAGGTTAGGTAGGGAACACTTTCAGGTCATGGACCTGGAGGGCCGCCTTGGGAGCGGACTGCCGGGCACGATGGATCTCTGGTCTGACCCGGCAGAGGCAATGCTTATGTTCTTATATACCAAACATGTTAAACATTTTAATTGAACAATTGAAACATCAAAATAACCATACCAATCAGAAACATTTATGGAGCTCAAACATTCTCCCAGTGTTATAGCAATAGATCATTCTTCATACCCTTGAAGTTTGACAGACAATATGTCATGCTCCATCCCTGGCAGTGTTCAAAACCAAGATAAAGGCCCACTTTTTTGAAACTGCTTTCAACTCTTAACTCCCATTCACTGCTGTCAGATACCTATTACCCACTGTATCTTTTCCTCTACCATAATCTCCCCAACCCTGAAATGTTCTGTTTAAATTAGATTGCAAGCTCTTCTGAGCAGGGACTGTCTATTGTATGTTAAAATGTACACCGGTGTGTACGCCTTTCAGCGCTATAGAAATAATAAATAGTAGACCAAAATCTCAGTTTTGACTTAAACTTCCTGATTGAGACAGTAGACAAGTAGAGTAAATAACTGACAGGGCGGGGTTCCAGAATGACACCTATCTACTAGAAAAGATATTAGCAAGGTAAGAACTTAATATCTCTTTCTAGTGCAATAGTTGTGTCATTCTGGATAATAGGGCCATACAAAAGCAGTTCCAGAAATCTAGGGCTGGACTCTACACTTGTTCATAACATTGAGGACCTGAAGACTGTCCCCTCCCATGCTGCCATGTCCACTCTGTAGAACTTGGTGAACGTATGCAGAGTAGACCATGTCCCTGCCCTACAAATCTCCCCAGGCAAAATTGCCCAAGCTTCTGCCCGTGAAGAAGCCACACTTCTTGTGTAATGTGCTTTCAAGGAGACCATCGATTGCTTGCCACAGGCAATATATGCTGATGAGATGGCCCTCTACTATTTATCTTGAGATGATAGCCTTAGACACCCAGTCTACCACGTCTAGCCTGACTGATGAGCACAAATAGATGGTCCAACAGTCAGAACTCATTGTTGACCTCTAGATAACGTAGAATAACTCTCCTCATCCAGCTTTCTCAGAATCCCATCCTTTTTCATTGACTCTGGTCTGGAACACTGGTAATCTTACTTCTTGATGTGAAACGCCATATTTACCTTCAGCAAAAAAGGCGTGGCTGTATGCAAGGAAATTCCTGCCTCTGATACTTTGAGGAAGGGCTCCCTGCATGACAGGGCCTGCATCACTGAGACCCATCTCGCTGATTTAATGGCCTTGAGGAAAATGTCTTGACAGTAATATCCCACAAGAATGTCTCCTGAATAGGCTCATATGGAGCCTGACTGAGGCCATGCAAAACAACGTTAAGGTTCCACATTGGAAACTGGTTTTATTGGTGGTCTGAGCCTTGGTGCTTCCTTTAGAAATCTGGCTATGTCTGGGTGAGAAGCCAGGGGAACTTTGCGTCCATGACTCTGAAACACAAGAGGCTCACGACTTCCTGAGTGACACCTCTGCACGGCCTTTGTCGAGACCTTTGAGGAAAGCTAGCACCACCGTGAGTGGAGCACTAAACAGCTCAACCTTCTCTTTTGTGCACCAGTGTTGAAACATCTCCCAAGCCTTAGCCCAAACGGAGACCGTTGAAGGCTGCTTGGTTCTGAGGAGATAGCAATGACTATCTCTGAGTATCCTTTGTGCTCTAATGCCATGTGCTCAAGAGTCGTGCTGTAAGACCAAAGTGATCTAGATATTCTATGACCATTGGGCCCTGAGACAGAAGATTGTGCCGTACCTGCAGTCTGAGACTCTTGTCCCTCTGACAATGCACTAGGTCCACATACATGGCCTAAGTGGCCAATCCACTGCTACGAGGACCACTCTACCTGGGTGGTTGCTATTCTGTGAAGAATCTGCCCTATCATGGGTTATGGAGGAAACATGTTCAAGAGTTTGCTCATTGGCCACAGCTGGACTAGGGTGTCTAACCCTTCAGTTCTTGGCTTGGATCTTCGACTGAAGAAGTGATCCACCTCTTTGTCACTTGCCATAGCCATCAGATTGAAAGTTGGCTGACCCCATTGACAAATGATGGACTGAAACGCTGCTGCAGATAACATCTATTCTGGGTCAGCCAGACATTGTCCACTCCTGCTAAATGTGCCATAGATTGTCTAGACCAGGGGTGTCCAACCTTTTGGCTTCCCTGGGCTGCATTGGCTGAAAAAAATGTTTCTGGGCCACGCAAACATTGCAGCAAGACAGAGGAAAGAGCCGGCAAGACGGTAAACATCCGGAGGCAGCAAAGGAAAACACTGCATCAACTGAGGCCGTACAAAATACTTTCTGGGGCCGCAGGTTGGACACCCCTGGTCTGGACCCTTTCTGAACAACATTTGTCATTTGAAGGGGAGTCTGCTGCGAGTAGCCTTGGAGGTGGAATCTCCTGCCCATTGCCTGATCTAGAGCAATCTGAGGATTGAAATAGAACACTCCAAGACTTTGCTCATGATTCTAATGAGGTCATAGAGCATTGGTCACATAATCCACCCCTGCTAGCATCAGCTGGGACAAATGCTCACTCTCTGGCAGTGTGAGCCCATGCATCTTGGTATGACAAGCACATGCCACAAAAGAGTCTGCTGTAGCTGCTTTGATCCCTAAGGCCAAAGCTTTGAACTATCATTAGGATCACATCCACTCTACGATCCTGTTTATCCTTTAATATTACACCTCCCTCGCTTAGCAGTGATGTGTGCTTGGTTATCTAAGCTAGCAAAAAATCAACTTTAGGTTGAGCAAACATCTGTTGCCACTCCTGTGTCATAGGATTCAGCCTAGACATTGTTTTGGCTACTTTTAAATTGCCCTCAGGAGCATCCCAGTGCTTGGTGACTAAAACATCAGATGCCAGGGAAAAGATGTGGGCTGCGCTTAGGATAGAACACTAAGTGGAAGGCGCCTGCTGGGATTCTTAACTGTTACTTTTGTAGGGAGTTGGTACATAAGAACATAAGAACTGCCTTCTCCGGATCAGACCTTCGGTCCATCAAGTCCGGCGATCCGCACACGCGGAGGCCCTGCCAGGTGTACACCTGGCGTAATTTATAGTCCATCAAATCCTTATATGCCTCTCTTAAGGAGATATGCATCTAGTTTGCTCTTGAAGCCTAGGATGGTCGATTCTGTCATAATCTCCTCTGGGAGAGCATTCCAGGTGTCAACCACTCTCTGAGTAAAGCAGAACTTCCTGACATTAGTCCTGAACCTGTCCCCCCTCAGCTTCATTACATGTCCTCTAGTCCGTGTCAAATTGGACAATGTAAATAATCTTCTCTGCTCTATTTTGTCGATTCCTTTCAGTATTTTGAAGGTCTCGATCATATCCCCACGCAGTCTCCTTTTCTCAAGGGAGAACAATCCTAGTGTTATAAGTCTGTCCTCGTATTCCAGTTTCTCCATACCCTTCACCAGTTTTGTTGTTCGTCTCTGCACCCTCTCCAGCAGCTTTATATCCTTCTTTAGGTAGGGGGACCAATGTTGGACACAGTATTCCAAGTGTGGTCTGACCATTGCCCTATAAAGCGGCATTATAACTTTCTCTGATCTACTCGAGATTCCTTTCTTTATCATGCCCAACATTCTATTTGCCTTCTTTGCCGCTGCCGCGCATTGTGCCGACGGCTTCAGGGTCCTATCTATCAGTACACCCAGGTCCTTTTCTTGTTCACTCTTCCCCAGAGTTGCACCTGACATTGTATACTCGTATTCCTTATTTTTATTGCCTAAATGCATTACCTTGCATTTCTCCACATTGAACTTCATCTGCCATTTCTCCGCCCATGTTTCTAACCGACACAAGTCGCTCTGGAGTTTCTCTCGATCCTCCTGCGATCTGATTGCCCGGCATAGTTTTGTATCGTCTGCAAACTTGATGATCTCACTGGATGTTCCTTCCTCCAGGTCATTGATATAAATATTAAAAAGGATCGGCCCAAGTACCGAGCCCTGGGGTACACCACTAGTCACTTTCTCCCAGTCGGAGAACTTCCCATTTATGCCCACTCTCTGCTTTCGGTTTTCCAGCCATTTGCCTATCCATCTTTGTATATCCCCCTCTATGCCATGACTTTGTAGTTTCCTGAGAAGTCTTTCGTGTGGAACTTTGTCGAACGCTTTCTGGAAATCCAAGTATATTATGTCCACCGGCTTCCCACTATCAATTTGCTCGTTCACGGTCTCGAAAAATTGGAGTAAATTAGTCAAACATGATTTCCCTTTCCTGAATCCATGTTGACTGGGTTTCATCAAGTCGTATGCGTCCAAGTGCCGGACTATGCTATCCTTGATCAGTGCTTCAACCATCTTGCCAGGGACAGACGTAAGACTAACAGGTCTATAGTTGCCCGGTTCCCCTCTCGATCCTTTTTTGAAAATTGGGGTGACGTTCGCTATCCTCCAGTCGTCCGGTATCTGTCCAGTTCTGATTGTCAGGTTTGCAAGTTTTTGCAATAACTCTCCGATTTCAAACTTCAATTCCTTTAAGACACTCGGATGAATCCCATCCGGTCCAGGGGATTTGTCACTTTTAAGTTTGTCGATCTGATAGTATATCTGGTCTAAGTCCACTTCAACTGTGGTGAGGCTGTCTTCTATTTCTCCTGCAAACACTTTCTCCGCTTCAGGTATTGTTGAGGTGTCCTCCTTCGTAAAGACGGACGCAAAGAAGGAATTTAGTTTGTCTGCGATTTGTTTATCCTCCTTGATGTACCCTTTTCTTCCCTGGTCGTCCAGGGGTCCCACTGCCTCTTTTGCAGGTTTTTTCCCTTTCACGTAATGAGCTCTAATAGCGCTGAAGGCTTGAACAGTCATTGTACTGTTGGATCTTCCCCTTGGTTGTGGGCCACTGTTTCTTGCATCCTTGTTCCTGTTTGTGATCTCAAATTACCCAGCAGGGAAGACTTGCTCGGACATCAAGGGCATATAGACTGATCCCTCACTTTCCATGTCCCTGTCAGACAGGTCCACAGTATCCTGGTCAGCCTCTGCCATTGACAGTGATGTGTGCTGGGAGCCCAAGCCCGCTTGCGTGATATCTATAATAATAACTTTATTTTTGTATACCGCCATACTCAGAAGAGTTCTAGGCGGTTCACATCAATTAAACAGAGTTACAAGCGGTTCAATACCAAATTGTTCAAAGTTGCGAACAACGAAGTAGAAGTAGGGGAGAGTAGGTCGGGGGGGGGGGGTGTTGGTAGATAAAGAAGGAGCATTAAGGGTCCTGGTCTTGGAAGAGGTGGGTTTTGAGTGATTTTCTAAAGCCGAGGTAGTTGGGGGCCTTGAGGACCATTTGGGCTAGCCATGGGTTTAACTTGGCGGCCTGGAAGGCGAAGGTTTTGTCAAGGAATATTTTTGAGTGACATAGTTTTAGGGAGGGGAAGGTGAAAAGTTGAATTCTGCGGACGTTCTTGATGCTGTGATTCAGGGTGAAGTGAGGGGTGATGTAGCTTGGGGATAAACCAAATACTGTTTTGTAGCAAAAGCAGGCGAATTTGAATAGGATTCTGGATTCGAATGGTAGCCAGTGGAGTTTGTGGTAGAAAGGGGTGATGTGTTCCCATTTTTTCAGGCTGAATATAAGGCAGACAGCGGTGTTCTGGATCATTGTGAGTCTCCTGATGGTTTTCTTTGTGGTGCTCAAGTAAATGATATTGCAGTAGTCCAGTATGCTGAGGATGGAGGATTGTACTAGCAGGCGGAATGAAGTGTCGTCAAAATATTTTTTTATGGTGCGGAGTTTCCAGAGCACCGAGATACTTTTTCTGACTGTGATATCAGTGTGTTTCTCGAGGGATAGATGTTTGTCCAGTGTGACTCCCAGTATTTTTAAGGTTTGTTCAAGGGGGAAAATGGATCCTTTTACTTGAATTGTGGTGTCTTTGATTTTGTCTTTGGGGGTTGCTAGGAAGAATTTTGTTTTAGTCTGTAGGATAGCATCCAGTGTTCTATCTGATTGAGTATGCTTGCAAGGAAGGTGAGGAGCTCTGGCATGAAACTGGTTAGCGGGATGACTATAGTGATGTCATCTGCGTAAATAAAGAATTTGAGCTTTGGGCTTTGCAGGAGGTTTCCTTAGGGAGGTGAGGTAGACATTGAACAGGGTGGGGGACAGGGGGGAGCCCTGTTGCACACCACAGGAGTTTTCCCAGTTGTATGAGAAAGTGTCGTTCTTAAATACCCTGTATGATCTGTTCCGTAGGAACCCGTGGAACCAGTTGAGGACCTGGTCGGAGATGCTGATGTAAGCAAGGTAGTCTAGGAGAATGTTGTGGTCGAAAGCACTACTCAGGTCAAGTTGTAAAATTAGGGCGCTGGAGCCCTGGCTATAAAGAGCGTGTGTAGGTGATCTAGGAGAGAGGCTATGATGGTTTCGGTGCTGTGGTCTGAGCGAAAGCCTGATTGATTGTCATTTAGGATATTGAATTTTTCTAGATATGTGGTAAGTTCGGCGTTTACCACCCCTTCTGCTATTTTGGTGAATAGCGGGATGCTTGCGATCGGTCTGTAATTAGACGGGTGTTGGGTGGTTCTTTCGTGTTTTTTATGATTGGAGTTATTGAAATGTGGCCCTGTTCTGGGAAATTACCAGTGGATAGGAGGTTTACCCATGCCAACATATTGGCTTTAAAGTGGATTGGAGCCGTTTTCATAATGTTAGGGGGGCAGGTATCCAGTCTACAGAAGGAGTTGGAGTATTTGTTGAAGGTTTGCCAGTCGATAGTTGTGAATTGGTTCCAGCTTAGGTCTGTTCTGGACCCTGGGTCTGGTTTGGACTTGTCTGTGTTTTGAAGAATTGGAAAGTCCCTGTGGGGATTGGCTGGGGCTGTTATCGATGATCTTAGTTTCTGTATCTTGGAGTTAAAGAAGTCTGCTAGGGTGTTAGCGGTTAATGTGGGTTCTTCATCGCGGTTGTCAGTGAGTGTCTCGAGGTTATAGAGGTCGTTGACCAGTTTAAAGAGGTTACTACTGTTAGTTGTAACATTTCCAATTTTGTGGGCATAGAAATTTTTTCGTTTGTCCTTGGTGAGGTTTTTGTAGTTTTTTAGTTTGAGTCTCCATGCTGCTCTGTGTTCCTGGGCTCCAGATTTAATCTATTGTCTTTCTGATTTTCTAAGGTCCCTCTTTGCCTGTAGTAGCTCTGAGTCAAACCATCCCTCCTGGTTTGGAGATCTAATTCTGCGGGTTTTTAAGGGGGCTATTTTGTTTAGAATATTTGTGCTGTCTTTGATCCAGGAGGTCATGAGTTGGTCCGTTTCTTCGTTTTGTTTTGAGATAGATTCGTAGTGGGACCAGAATTCCGTCTATGTCTAGGCCGTTAACTGATTTTTAAAAGTGCTATAGGTATCAAAGGCCTATTTCCCTCACTGACCCATATAGTTGGTGCTTGCAGTGCCTTGGACCTGAACACGGGGTGGAAACCTGTTCTCGGTGTTCCACCTTGCAGAAGCGCTCAATTAAAAGCCGTAAACTTCAGCAGAAGTTGTTTGGGGTGCCATGGACATTGATAAGACCTCGCAACCATCGACATTGAAGACATCAGTATCGGGAGATCTTGCACCCTCAGGTAAGCCAGCTAAGAAGTTGCCAGCTTCCCAGCAAACGTCACAGGTCACACCAGCATCGAGTCCCTTGATGCAGACCAAACAGCGTTGCTCTTTTACAGCTTGCCTCTCGTTTGAGGTGTTCATCTTTGATGAGGTCACCCTCCGAAGCAAGCCGCGGCACCAATGATGCCGGCAGATAAGCCACAGGTACCAGTTCTTTCGATGAGTTTTTTCAAAGAGCTGGGTGATATTTTCAAATACCAAGCACTAGCATCAACTCCCTTGGTACCGGCCTGGTCTGAGCATACTGCATCGGAAGTTGTGTATGGATGTATTGTGCCTCCATTTACACTCCAGGGAGCATAGTTGTTTTTTTTATCAAACTGAGCTTGGATGAATACCACAGAGCTTGCAGGAATGGGGCAGGGACAGGAAACGAACTTGGCGGGACTGGAAAATTAGTTCCCGCTGGGATGGGGAAAAATATGTCCCCATTCTCTAGTCCTGAGGACTGGATTAAGAACCCTGCGATGCTGAAATATAAGCCCTGAAAAAGATCTTAAATTGCTGCTCTTGCAAATCTACATTGATGAACTTTACTTCCCCCCCCTTACATTATACAGAAGTTGTAACCCTAGATCTCCTGTCCATTCTGTTGCCTACTTTTCCATATCTAAACAAAGGAGATTAACTACAAAAACTTTATACAGAATGGAAATGTAAGGTTACTTTTCTGATGCTAACATCTAAATTACTTGCATTTTATCAATAGTGTCTTCTGTGAATACTTGCTCTGGAAATGAGTGAATGTAGCAGGGATAAGCAATCATTCTTTTTAGAGCAACAACCCAGTTGAGTTTTCAAAATGTCTATAATGAATATGTATAAGATCTATTTACATATCAATCTCATGCATATTAATTGTGGAAATCTTGAAAACTCAACTGAGTTGTGGCCCCTCAGTGACCATGATTGCCCACTGCTGGTATACCGTGAACAACCTGCAGTAAATAAAGTGATCGCACTCCCATCCTCACCCCCACTGATGTCTCTTAAGTTTGTGGGGCCCGACCCACCCCTTCCTCAGTCATTAAGGGCTCCTTTTATCAAGCCACACTAGCGGTTTAACGCGCATAATACCGCACGCTAAACTGCCAGCCGCGCTAGCCACTACCGCCTCCCTTGAGCAGGTGGTAGTTTTTAAGTCAGCGCGGGGGTTAATGCATGATGAAAAGTCACACTTCCAAAAAGCCTTCGACAAGGTACCACATGAAAGACTGCTAAGGAAGCTATGGAACCACGGGGTGCAAGGGGAGGTCCACCGTTGGATCAAAAACTGGCTGGCGGACAGGAAACAGAGGGTTGGAATAAAAGGCCATTACTCAGACTGGCAATGGGTCATGAGCGGAGTTCCGCAGGGGTCGGTGCTGGGACCGCTCCTGTTCAATATATTTATTAACGACCTGGAAGCAGGAGCAAAATGTGAGGTTATTAAATTTGCGGATGACACCAAATTATACAGCAGGGATGAAAGCGAGGAGGACTGCAAAAATCTCCAAAAAGATCTGACAGCGCTGGAAGAGTGGGCCAAAAAGTGGCAAATGAGCTTCAACATAGGGAAATGCAAGGTCATGCATGTAGGGAAAAAGAACCCGATATTCACTTACAAAATGGGGGGAACACCGCTGGGGGTGAGTAACCTTGAAAGAGACCTGGGAGTGATGGTAGACACATCATTGAAGATGTCGGCGCAGTGCGCCACAGCCTCAAGGAAGGCAAACAGAATGTTGGGCATCATTAAGAAGGGTATCACGACCAGGACGAAGGAAGTCATCCTGCCACTGTATCGTGCAATGGTGCGCCCGCACCTGGAGTACTGTGTCCAGTACTGGTCGCCATACCTCAAGAAGGACATGGCGGTACTTGAGAGAGTCCAGAAAAGAGCAACTAAGCTAAGACCTCTCATATACTGACAGACTGAAGAAGCTGGGGCTTTTCTCCCTGGAAAAGCGGAGACTTAGAGGAGACATGATAGAAACCTTCAAGATCATGAAGGGCATAGAAAGAGTAGACAGGGACAGATTTTTCAAATTACGAGGAAACACAAGTACAAGGGGGCACTCAGAGAAATTGAAAGGGGAAAGGTTTAGAACAAACGCCAGGAAGTTCTTTTTCACTCAGAGGGTGGTGGATACATGGAACGCGCTACCGGAGGATGTGATAAGCAGGAGCATGCTACAGGGCTTCAAAGAGGGTCTGGACAGGTACCTAGAGGACAAAGGGATTAAGGGGTACAGATAGGAGTAGAGGTAGGTAATAGGGATAGGATTAGAGGCAGTTACAAATTAGTCAGGGACACTGTTCAGGCAATTAGGCCTGATGGGCCGCCGCGAGAGCGGACCGCTGGGCAGGATGGACCTCTGGTCTGACTCAGCGGAGGCAACTTCTTATGTTCTTATGTTAACCCCGCTAGCACGGCTTGATAAAAGGAGCCCTAAGTCTTTGCATAACCAGAGATTTTTAATCACCCAAACATTAAAGATAATCTGAGCTTGAACCAGCTGGATAATCAGGGTTCCTAAGATATGGTAACCATGCCATCATAACCCAATTTATGTGCTTTTGTTAGCAATGTCATTTCCATACTTGCCGATCATACCAAACTACTTTGATCACCTGCAGTAATTTGCATGATGGAGCATGCACTACATAAGTAGGCCAGAATAGTGCATGGATTTCCCACAGATAACAAAAAAATGAGGAGCATTACTCAAGCAGTCTATAATAATGTAAACCCAGATCTGGGAAAGCCAAATCCAAGAGCAAATCATGAAATGTAGGGGGGTACCTCTTCCCACAAAATCTGATTCAATTTCTGCCTTTTAATGTTAAGAGAATTGGGGTAGTTTGCAGTAAATATATTCATTTAGTTAAATGGTCATCTTACATTAGACAATCCCACTTATTGGGGAAAAAAGGTAAGGAGCGCTAATTGTTCAGCATTATGTTGGTTTGCTCTAATATGGGGTCAAGCTGGCCTGATTGAGCCACTCTGGGTGGTTTGGGAGTTGTATAATTACAGAATCTGGACCAGATTGCCTCTTCCTACTTCAGTGAAGCTTTCAGATATTTCACTAACTTCTGACAATCTGGCTAATTCTACTCAAGGTAATAAAGAGGACTCATTGATTTTGAAGGATATAGGCTCAGTCCATTTTAGAATGGAAAAAGTACTTCAAGACAGTTTGCCTACTCTAGACTGTCTAAATTCTCAGTGAAAACTTCAAAAGTTAGAACATGATAAATGACTCATCTCAGTGGAACAATTTTCTTTTTTTAGTTCACTATGTTTATTGAAGTATAAAGACATCATATTCATAAGCAAATGCAGCAGTAATATGGAATACAGTATTACAGATGACACAGAAGTAGTAGTTATATAACATTGTAGCAAAAACAGTGAAAATATAACAAGAACAAGGAATGCTCTTAAGCCAGAATCCATAGATTAGATGTGGCTTTTTTTTTTTTGTAGCTAACACATCAATTGGAGACCAAATAAGATGATGTAAGATAAGAACTTGCATTTTTCAGCAACATACTCGTATTGTTCATATCTTTTATATAGGCAAACTGAGTTCCACCAAAAGGAGTAGTTTAGGAACTGAGCAGATATAAGAACATAAGAATTACCATACTGGGACAGACCGAAGGTCCATCAAGCCCAGTATCCTGTTTCCAACAGTGGCCAACCCAGGTTAGACCTTTCTAGGCATTTAGTTATACATACACCAACGTGGAATATTGCTACTATCCACATGCCTCCCAGATCCTTCCAACTCCAGCCCTGGATCATCCTTCCACTGCCTGGATTTGGATAGTGAAGCTAGACCTATTGTTCACTGACGCTGCCAAGTTAATCTGGATGCATTTCCTGTTCAAGAATAGCTGTGAGATAGACTTTTTTTGACATTATGTCTAGATCCACCCACAAACTTAAACTATCTTTCCCCTCATTAAAAGGCATCATGTATGCAGGTAAACTAGGGAAATCCCTTTTTTTCAAATTCACTGAGCTTTGGAACAACCTCCCTGCCCCGCTGCGGAACCTGGGCTCATTCCAATTATTCCGAAAGCATCTGAAAACCTGGCTTTTCTCCAAAACATAAAGCTATCTATTTTAAATGTAAAGCTAGCTATCCTCTTCATAACCTCTAATTTCTTATTATCCCAGGACAAGCAGGCATGATATTCTCACATGTGGGTGACGTCATCTACGGAGCCCCAGCGCGGACAGCTTTTCAAGCAAACTTGATTGAAGTTTCAAGTTTGCTACACTGCACCACGCATGTGCATGCCTTCTTGCCCACTAGAGGGCGCATCCTCACCTCGTGGTCCTCAGTTCAGTTTTTTCCGCGGAGCCAGAAGCCCTGTGGAATTTGTGCTCTTCTAATTTAGCCTTCTGACACCGCGGCTGTGTGTTTATTTCACGGTCGCTGTGCTTACTTTGCTTTTTTTTTTCCTTTCTTTTGTTTCAGTTTTCGTCAAAAAAAAAAAAAAAAAAAAACGGAATTGTTCGGCTCCGGGGGCTCCCGGTAGCCGCGGCCGCGGGACCTTGTTCGTTCCCGGCCGGTTTTTGTGTCCATGTCCCGTCCCTTGACGGGCTTTAAAAAGTGCACCCGGTGCGATCGGTTGCTCTCAATTACCGATCCTCACCGGTGGTGCTTGGTTTGTTTGGGTCCTGAGCATCCTACAGAGTCCTGTGATAGGTGCTCAACTTTTCAGACTAGAGCTCTCCGCCGACGCCGTGCCCGGATGGCGGAGCTCTTCTCTGCGGACCCCGCGGCGGGGAAGGCCTCGACGTCGGCCTCGGCTTCGGCCCCGGCCTCCGGTCCCTCGACCTCGCCTCGACCCTCGACTTCCTCCAAGCCTGCTGCCTTGACCAAGCCTGCTTCGGGTAAGTCCTCCCTTCCATCCTCGACTCCAGGGTCGGCGAAGAAGCCATCCTCGGGCTCCTCGACTGCGGGTGGGTCGTCCTCTGCCCCGCCCCGAGTAGCAAAGCCTAGTGCCCCGAGGGAATACTTGAGACCGAGGTCGCCCTCCAGGGAGCACTCCTCGGCCCCGGACCTGCCAGCCATGATGGGGGTTCCGGTCTTCCAGGACTTGCTCCGAGCGCTGATTGCCTTGGAGCTGTCCGGGGCCCTCGCGTATGTCCTCAGGCAGATAGACAGACTAAAGAGCGACAAATCGCCAGGTCCGGACGGCATTCACCCAAGGGTACTCAAGGAACTAAGGAACGTAATAGCAGAGCCACTTCGCCA
This sequence comes from Geotrypetes seraphini, assembly GCF_902459505.1. Classification (NCBI taxonomy): domain Eukaryota; kingdom Metazoa; phylum Chordata; class Amphibia; order Gymnophiona; family Dermophiidae; genus Geotrypetes; species Geotrypetes seraphini. Next base: position 30,597,479 of record NC_047101.1, on the reverse strand, counting down.
AATATGTAACCTATCCTTAAAAACTGGAGAGATCCCGGAGGATTGGAAAATTGCAAATGTCACCCCCATCTTCAAGAAGGGTTCAAGGGGGGACCCGGGAACTACAGGCCGGTGAGTTTGACCTCGGTCCCGGGAAAAATGATGGAAGCACTGATTAAGGACAGTATCTGTGAACACATAGAAAACAATGGACAGCTAAAGTCGAGCCAGCACGGCTTCTGCAAGGGTAGGTCATGCCTCACAAACTTATTGTACTTCTTTGAGGGGGTAAACAGACAGGTGGATAAAGGGGAATCCATTGACATCATTTACCTTGACTTTCAAAAAGCCTTTGACAAGGTACCGCACGAAAGACTGCTTAAAAAGCTGTGGAGACACGGGGTGCAAGGGGAGGTCCACCGATGGATCAAAAACTGGCTGGCAGACAGGAAACAGAGGGTTGGAGTGAAGGGCCATTACTCAGACTGGCATGGGGTCACGAGCGGAGTTCCGCAGGGGTCGGTGCTGGGACCGCTCCTGTTCAATATATTTATAAATGACCTGGAGGCGGGAACAAATTGTGAAGCTAGAAGAATGGGCCAAAAAATGGCAAATGAACTTTAACGTAGGGAAATGCAAGGTCATGCATGTAGGGAAAAAGAACCCGATGTTCAGCTACAAAATGGGAGGATCACTGCTAGGGGTAAGTAACCTTGAAAGAGACCTGGGAGTGATGGTGGACACGTCTTTGAAGGCGTTGGCACAGTGCGCCACAGCCTCAAGAAAAGCAAACAAAATGTTGGGTATCATTAAGAAGGGTATCACGACCAGGACAAAGGAGGTCATCCTGCCACTGTATCGTGCAATGGTGCGACCGCATCTGGAGTACTGTGTCCAGTATTGGTCGCCGTACCTCAAAAAGGACATGGCGGTACTTGAGGGAGTCCAGAGAAGAGCAACTAAACTGATAAGAGATATGGAAAACCTCTCATATACTGACAGACTGAAAAAGCTGGGGCTGTTCTCCCTGGAAAAGCGGAGACTTAGAGGAGACATGATAGAAACCTTCAAGATCCTGAAGGGTATAGAAAAAGTAGACAGGGACAGATTTTTCAGATTACGGGGAACCACAAGTACAAGGGGGCACTCGGAAAAATTAAAAGGAGACAGGTTTAAAACAAATGCCAGAAAGTTCTTTTTCACCCAGAGGGTGGTGGACACATGGAACGCGCTTCCGGAGGCTGTGATAGGCCGGAGCACGTTACAAGGCTTCAAAGAAGGTTTGGATAGGTTCCTAGAGGATAAAGGAATTGAGGGGTACAGATAAGAGTAGCGGTAGGTTATAGGGATAGTCTGGGACTATTGCTCAGGCAATGGGCCTGATGGGCCGCCGCGGGAGCGGACCGCTGGGCGAGATGGACCTCTGGTCTGCCTCAGCGGAGGCAACTTCTTATGTTCTTATGTTCCACTTGTGGGGGCCAGTGAGTGCAGCCACCCCTCAAGCTTGTGCGGCGAGCAAGCGAATGCGCGGATCACATGTACAGGCAAAGAGGGTGGTCTGCGCATGCGTCCAATCAAATAATTTGCATGAGGACTCTATTGCAGAGGGTGTCAAAGTCCCTCCTGGAGGGCCACAATCCAGTCGGGTTTTCAGGATTTCCCCAATGATTATGCATTGAAAACATTGCATGCACATAGATCTCATGCATATTCATTGGGGAAATCCTGAAAAGCCGACTGGATCTAGCCCTAAATAAGCCTGACTCATCTAAGCTCATGCTATTCCCGCCACTGGGGTGGGACTGGAGACGGTGCCTTCAGGATTACATGTTCTCTCCAGGTCCTTTGTAGCTGGGTTGAGTGACTCGCTTCCCCGTATTAGGCTCCTCCTCCGTCTCCAGCCTTCACGCAGAGCAGCACGCAACATACGCTCTCACGCCCCCCTCCACTTCCTGCCATCCGTCCAATCGTGCGCAGTTTCGGGGCGGGGCGCCCTACGTCACAGCGCCGACGAGGAGCTGAATGAGCGTGGGTGCGCGTGCGCGGTCGCGAGCGGCTTCCAGTGGCGCTGGCCGAGCGGGAGGGGGGAGGAGCGCCGCTGCGGCTCCTCGGTGTCGGCGAGCGCGAGGCGGACGGAGCTGGGCGTCGGGCGCGCGGAGCGATATGGAGCCGGACTCGATCATCGAGGACAAGACGATCGAGCTGATGGTGAGTGCCCCGTCACCCCCGTTTCCCCTTCCGCCGCCGGCTGAGGAGAGGCCTCGGGAGCCGGCGGTGGGGCCTCCGAGCGCGCTAGGCCGCAGCCCTGCTTAACGCTTTCATGCCCGGCAGGGAGGTGTCATTGGCCGAGCAGAAGTCGAGCCTTGTTTTTGCCGGAAGGCGTCTCGGACTTCGTTATTGTGTCGCTTCAAGCAAAGGCTCATTCTGTTTGGTTCTTGGCGGGATTTTCGGGAGGACTCGTTCAAAGGACTATGTAAGGGACGGTAAAATAAGCACTGTCACTTGGGCCATCCCGCAAAGGACTGTGGGAGATCAGGTTAGAACCCACTTCAGCATATGACATCAATGAATGCTGCTTTATGGACTGATTTCTACTTCTTGCCTAAGCAGTTTATCTTCAGCTATTTAAGTATTAAGAACATAAGAACTGCCATCTCTGGATCAGACCTTTGGTCCATCGAGTCCGGCCATCCGCACACGCGGAGGCCCAGCCAGGTGTACACCTGGCGTAACTTTAGTCACCCATATCCATCTATGCCTCTTGTAAGGAGATGTGCGTGTAGTTTGCTTTTAAATCCTAGGACGGTGGATTCCGCAATAACCTCCTCTGGGAGAGCATTCCAGGTGTCCACCACTCGTTGCGTGAAGCAGAACTTCCTGATATTTGTCCTGGACTTGTCCCCCCTTAGTTTCAGTCCATGTCCTCTTGTCCGCGTCACATTGGACATTGTAAATAACTGGTTTTCTTCCTCTCTATTTTGTCGATTCCTTTCAGTATTTTGAAGGTCTCGATCAGATCCCCCCCCCGGCAGTCTCCTCTTCCCAAGGGAGAACAACCCCAGTCTCTCAAGTCATTCCTCGTAATCCAGTTTCTCCATACCTTTCACTAGCTTCGTTGCTCGATTCTGCACCCTCTCCGGCAGTTTTATATCCTTTAGGTTGGGAGAACAATGTTGGACACAGTATTCCAAGTATTTTTCCCTATCGGCCTCTGTGGACTCACAGTCTGACTAGCGTACCTGGGGAGTGTTAAGTGACTTGCCCAGAGTCACAGGGAGCAGCACTGGCTTTGAACCTTGCAACCCCAGGGTGCTGAGGTTGCAGCTGTAACCACTAGACCACTCCGCTGGTGATTTCATGTCTTTGCAAATGGTCAGCCATAATGTAATGTAATGTAATTTATTTCTTATATACCGCTATATCCGTTAGGTTCTAAGCGGTTTACAGAAAATATACATTAAGATTAGAAATAAGAAAGGTACTTGAAAAATTCCCTTACTGTCCCGAAGGCTCACAATCTAACTAAAGTACCTTTAGGGTAATAGAGAAGTGAATGTGCTTAACTCTTGAAAAGAACTTTAACCCATTTTATTCACATTATTTGAAATGGGGAGGAATTATTGAGCATATTCAGCAATTAAGGAAGAATGACCTTCACAAACCAGCTCGTCGGGTTGAGTGATAGTATAAAGGTTATTTATAAAACCACACACAAGGGTACATTAACCTTTTCATGGACTAATATTTTTTCTAATCAACATCTTAAAGAGCTTTTTATATACAACTATACGATTTTTGAATATGGGGTATGTTTTCCAGGCAGCTTGAGTTGCAAATTAAAGGGGGCTAGAATTACAAAAGTGAGCTACAGTGTTAGTAGGTAAAGCCCATTGTGTAAAATGGAACCCACAATAAATGGCGTGCTAATGTATGTCGGGGGGGAGGGGGAATTCTTCAAGGGGCGCTAACTCATTTAGCGCGTACTAAATGCTAAAACACCCATAGAAATATAATGGGCGCCTTAGTATTTAGTGCTCACTAAATTGGTCAGCGTCCCATGATGAATTTACTCCTTAACACTTTTTTGAGCTGCAATCCTTTGAGAATTGTATGCTTCTGCATTGTATGAAAACTCTTGTATGGCGGAAAGACCCTGTTCTAGAGATGTGTGTTTCTATCCTAGTAGTTGTAAAGCTGTGCATAGCAACTGGTAACTTTGTACCTTCTTTGGTAGAAATAATTCTGTGCTTGTCTTAGGAATTCACTAGAAAACAAATGGACTCCTTACCTTGTAAAGAATGTATATGCTAGTTGGAGACATGCTGGTTCCATACAATTATTGTTCTTTGAGAGAAGATTTTTTTTCCTTTTGGTTCCTTTTCATCCTTGGATTATGAAACAGATTTCACACTTAGTAATTAATTTAAGTGTCTGTGCTTATCCGTGCACTGTTCATGTGTTGACAGAAGCACAAGTCTGACCTTTTTGTAGTTTGTGCTGCAGAAACTGAAAGAAGAATAAAAATGAACCCCAATAATTAGCCAAAGTGCTCACCAGTTTTTAAATGATGGTTGTCATGGGGTTTTATATCTACAGTACCCAGAAAATCTAATAGTGCTGAATATCGGGGTATAATTTAGGTGGTGATAGGTTACCCAGATAGGTAACCAGATAAACTTAGGACAGATGTTTTGCTGTCCTAACTTTACACAAACTTAATTGGTTCCAGGAGCAAGTTTGTTATGCGAAAAGTTCGTTATGTGAAACGCGTTTTCCCATAACAATACATGTTAAAAAAAATAATTCGTTCTGTAGCATAAAATATGCTAAGATGACATAAAAAAAGATAAATTTTTTGTTATTATTTTTATTTAGATACATCTAAAAACATAATTGTTTTTTAAAACAACACACATTTTTTAAATTTAAAGACAGACTAAGTAGAGTCTAATTTTACAGTGAGAGAGGGCAGAGTCTCAGCGGCAAAAACTGGGACTTAACTGTTCATTTTTTTTTTTCTAGCATCGGGGAAGCGGCGAGAGTAGCCCCGCCCCCTCCAACGCATCAGCAGTAGGCGCCGGGCCCCTGCGAGCCGACGGTCCGCCACTGCACAGGGAGCCAGGCGGAGAGAGGGCAGTTAAGCGCAGTGCCTGCGCGGAAGGATGCAGCTCGGGCGACTTCGTTGTGTGAAACGAAGTTCGTTGTAGGACGCAAGACATGAAGTTCGTTGTGCGCAGCGTTCGTTGTGCGAGGCGTTCGTTATGCGAGGCACCACTGTATATTGGCATTTACTCAGTTTATGATAGGAATATTACTGCTAACTGGGCAAATGCCAAAGCATCTGTCCAGATGTTAATGCCACTGGAAATCTGGGTATGAACTTGGTAAGCTGGATTTATCCCGATACCAATGACTCCTTCCTAGATAAGTCGCACAGAATATTGACTTCAGTCTTACTACTATGAAAAATCTGTATGCAGGTTCTTGCTGCTCAGTCCATCAAATTTTCTTCAAGAGATCAGCGTATAGGAAGGGTGGTTAACTGCAGACTAGAGAATGACACGGTAACAGAATTCATCACCGTTCCTGTCCCCACGGATAACCGCGGGAAACCATCTTTATGTCATTCTTTAAGGAGAGAGGGAAGAATTAGAGTATGAATGGCCACAACCACTGACCCTCAAGCTTTGCCATGAAGAATACTGGTGTAGAAGGACTGAGGTTGAGATAGACACTACAGAATGACAGTCTCTGGTATCCAGAGCAGATATTGTGATGTCATAATGCCTCATTCCACCAGTGCCTAAGAGCCAATCACATCAGTGATGTCACAATGGCTTCATTATCCTTGGCTCACATAAGAATCAGAGTATGAATGGCCACAACCACTGACCCGCAAGCTTTGCTTTGAAGAATGCTGGTGTAGAAGGACTGAGGTTGAAATAGACACTAGAAAATGGCATGGGATTATTTCCCGCGGTTATCTGCGGGGACGGGGACGGTGATTAATTTTGCCACCGTGTCATTCTCTACTGCAGACTTAAAGTTAAGAGAAGGGGAAGGCAACTGATAGTTTAAGTGCTGCACACAAGTTGGATTTTCAACATATACCTCAAGCCTACTTACTGTGGACACCTGATATGCATTATATGGTAAAATCTGGTATTAAAACTATGGCAAATTCAATGAAACTGTCTGTATGTCAATTAAGATAAAACTTGTACTGGAAAACTTGCACTGTAAGAATAACTGGGGTAAATTATAACCAGTAAACTGTATATTAGACCCTAAATAATAGTTTATTTTTATATACTGCCAAACTGTCAGTTCATAATAATAATGCACTGGGCATTGGAAATACAAAGTCATAAGGTATTAATTAAGAATAGAAATTGCTTAATGTTTTATTATTCTGAATTTTGTAAAATTTTCAGCATCATAAAACTATTAAAATAGAAGTTTTGCAATTCAATTGACAGTACAAATAATCAAAAAATCAAATAGGAAGTTAGATGGATTTATAGAATAAAGGTTAACATCAATTCTGTATTACATATTTTTTAAATAGATAAGTTTTAAGGTCTTTCCGAAATTGATAATAAGTAAGGAAAGGGGAAATAAGGACATTCAAACATGAATTAATTACTCCGGCCTGGAATGCCAAGGTCCTTTCCAAAAATTTTTTGTAGCAGCATGCTTTTACTGAGGGAAAAGAAAACCAACCTGGTCTTCGGATGTTTTTATTAATAGTATAGAATCTAAAAAATGGGAAGAAAGATAAGATGGTGCTAACTCCGCCCTCTCCATTAGCATATCGGTACATGCTCTACTTGACGCTTTTCTTTGCGGCGCACGCTCACCACTGTTTTGTTTTTTGTCTTTGCACTTTCTCCACAATACTACTGGATTCGCTCTCCTGCTGTCTACTCGTTGTCCGTTGTCTAAGTTAAGTTTGTCTGCTCAACTGTAAGTCTGTTCTTAGTTGTGTAATCGAGCTATGTTGCCTCCTTAATTAAGTTTGTGATGTTTGACTGTTTCTTTTTTTTTCTGGCTGTTTTGCGGTAGCGCTGCTGACTCCGCCCTCCCCATTAGCATATCGGTACATGCTCTACTTAACGCTTCGTGTGCCTCCTATGTGCGCCTCCTCTCTATTCTTAGTCTATTTTAATCGTTTATGTTTTTTATTTTTTCTATTAGCCAATCTATTTGGTAATATGTCCATCCCTCAAGCTCATATTCCCGTTTGCTGGGGCCACCGGCCTGGGACAACTATCAACAAACCATTTAATGTAGTTCCACAGCATGCTAAGCTTATCACAATACAGTCAGCTGAGACATCTAATCTATTGTGCATTAACCTAACTAAAATCGGACTTATCAACACCAGGTCCCTCAAATCCAAACATCATCTCATCTTTGACAGTATTTAAAAAAATTAATTTGATTTTCTCTTTACCACTGAAACTTGGTTAAGTAAGGGTGAGGAAAGTTACTTGGCCCCCTGGCTATACATATCAATATAACCACAGTCTACTAAAAAAAGGAGGTGGTGTAGCTGTAATTTATCGATCCAGCATCCAGGCCAACTTCGAATTTTCTTCCAATAACAGCAGCTCTTTAGAATATTTGGAGGTCAGATGTAACACTTCCCCTCCCTCAAATTTCTTATTAATTTATATCCCTCCACCAGTTAACACCTCAGCTCTGACTCATCTACAATCTGTTATGTTGGATTTTTGCGTCTCTTCAGTTAATCCCGTCATTCTAGGTGACTTCAATATTCATTTTGACGATACTAGCAATGCTTCCACATCAGAAATCCTTACATTCCTAAAAGACTTGGATCTCTACCATTTAATAACCAGCCCCACCCACATTGCCGGCCATACCCTAGATATGGTAATGACCCCAATACCTCAAAAAAATAATTTTCAAACTTTAGCTATTACTCCAGTCCCATGGACAGACCACTTCTTAATCTCATTCCAACAATTACATTCTAACTACCAAAGTAACCTAAAACAATTGCCACAAGGAACTACAATAAGCTTGAAGCTACAGACATCTCTTCTAATTTCCACCTCTCCCTTGAACAATTATCCAGGTCTACTGTAGATGAGAAAATTCAAGCATGGAACCAGTCCATTGGCAATCTCCTAAACTCTATTGCACCAGTTGTCACTTTCACGATTTCTCCTCGTAAACAAAAAAAATCCATGGTACACTGCAAACCTAAAGCTAATAAAAAAACAATTGCGTTCCCTTGAACGGAAATGGAGGCACAATAAAACTCTACTCAATCTTAATAAATTCAAAGAGCATGCAGCATATTACAGATCTGAAATACTGTGTCCAACACTGGTCTCCTTACCTGAAGAAGGATATAACACTGCTGGAGAAGGTGCAGAGGCGAGCGACGAAGCTAGTAAAAGGTATGGAGAACTTGAGCTACCAAGAACGCCTCAGAAATCTGGGATTATTCACCCTTGAGAAGAGAAGACTGAGAGGGGAACTAATAGAGACTTTTAAAATATTAAAAGGAATCGACAAAATGGAGCAAGCTCGCTCACCGACAAGGGGAAAGGATGGAGAGCAAGAAACAGCGTTATTCACTTTGTCAAATGTGACTCGGACAAGAGGTCATGGACTGAAGCTGAGAGGGGTCACGGCCTGACAAATGTCAGAAAGTTCTGCTTCGCAAAGTGGGTTGTGAACGCCTGGAACTCTCTCCCAGAAGATGTGGTGGAGGAAACCTCATGTACTCCCCCTGAATGTCTTGTTTTCTTTCAAATAACTTGTAGTTCTTTTCCCTTCCTCTCCTTGTGTTCTTAGTTTTGTCAAGTCTTTCTATAGTCCTACTGGACTTAGCTTTTGTTAGTATTGTATTGTTTCCCAAACTTTGTAATTTTATTATCATGTACATTACTTAGAATTATGATTAAGCGATTAATCAAAACCTCATTAAACTTGAAACTTGAACCACCATTTTAGGATTTAAGGTAAAATTGGATGCACATCTTCTTGCGGGACACATTGAGGGATACAAATGATTAAGGTATTCGCCAAGGTACACCTGGCTGAGCCTCCGCGTGTGCGGACCACCGGACTGGATGGACCCCAGGTCTGATCCGGCGCAAGCATTTCTTATCTTATGTTAATAGAACTAAAAAAGAATATTATACCAAACAAATCAAGAAAGCTAAAAACTCTTCCACTTTATACACAATTGTTAAATCTTTAACAACTAAGAAAAAGGAAACCATCAAATCCAATGTTACACCATCAGCTCAAGCTCTTGCAACTTTTTTTATTGACAAAGTCCAGAAAATCAGAGACACTTTTCTGCCTAATGCCTCTTCATGTTCTTCTATAGACCCTCTAGGCTCCTACAATCATACTAATTTGTCCTATTCAAAATGCACTCATTTTACCCTCCCTAGTTTGGAGGAAATTCTAAGATGTATTAATCTGCTTAACCTAAAAGGGACTGGTACAGAAGTTATCCCCCCCTTCCTTTTAAAATGGTTTTTTTCCATTGAGATGGATAACCTGGACATACAGGCCTACCTTGTGTATGCTGGACACTACAGACCTATATTTTCCCATAGCCAGGCCCGGCCTGTACCTTGCTGTCTGTGAACACATGTATCCTTTGCAATGCTAACCCAGCTGACCTCTGCTACAAAGTTTTTGTCTCCATTCCCTGCTGGGAGGATATTTCTCCAAGGTTCTGCTGAATTGTTATCAGTGCTGTATGACTTCATATGCCAGGCACCCTGGAAAGCCATAAAACATTTATAATGAGCAAGGATCCCTGCAGGACGATGTGGGTGTAGCAAGATGAGAGAACTTGGTACCAAAACATTCTCTGAACCGAGTTATGGGAAGCAAGCAGCTGGATTGTTGAAAGGCCTCCTTTGCCAACTTTCAGCATACAAGGAAGGACACCATCCTGAAGATGCACAGAATTGTAAAACAACTAATTAGCATCTGCAAAGTGATAATGATCTCAGAGCTGGAGAAAGAAAGTTCACCAAGAGTTCTCTGTTTCTGCAAGGCCCCCCCCCCCCATACTGGGGAGGGTGGGTGGGAGTGAGAGAGGCGTGGACTGAGAGAAGGAATTGTTAGGTGTACATTTTTCCAATAGGGGGGTCACATGACCAGAATTTGGGGATGAAGGGGCGTGGCTTGGACACGCAAGCGAATGGTCGGGTAATAGACGAGCTCCGTGTCAGACAAGCTCTTATTTTAAAATAAAAAGCTCCAATATTGATATTTTGTTGAGAAAAGTTGTGGATCATAAGAATATGGCATCGGGCAAACAAAATAAAAACGATGCTGGTGCCGGTGGATCAAGCAGTAATAAACGATCAAAGCCGGAACCCGGGACACCTTCAAAAGTTCCGTTGCCTTCAGAAGGAGATCCGGATATGATGGTAGAAATAAGACAAATCAAAGACATCGTATTGGAGATTAAAAAACAACTTCAAAAGGCAATAGATGATGTAGCCACTCTTACAAAAAGAGTTGATCTAATTGATAATAAAATAACTCATTTAGAAGAAAAATCAGATGAGGTACATACTGAAGTCATGCAAAATAAAAAAGCCTGGAAAGAGATGGAAGTAATAAAGAGAGATTTGGAAGATTGTTTGAATAGGGAAAAAAGAAACAACTTGAGAATTATTGGGATGCCAGAAGGAGTGGAAAAAAATGATCCCATTACTTTCCTAGAACAATTCCTTCCAAAAATCTTGCCTTTGAAATCTAAAGTGCCTCTTGAAATTGAAAGAGCGCACAGAATACCGGGACAAAAAACAACATTGCAAAAGGGTCCAAGGACTTTAATATTCAAATTACTAAGATATCAACACGTGGCTGAGATTTGTCAACTTGCTAAAGAGAATAAAAATTTAAGATGTCAAGACGCACGCATACATATTGTACCGGATTTTGCCAGGGAAACAGCCCTTAAAAGGAAACAACTACTGGATATAAGACCACAATTAAGGGCACTAGGGGCAAGATATGGACTCCTCTACCCAGCGGTTATGAAAGTAACACTGGGAAATAAAACTCAGAATTTTACAGACCATAAAAAATTATTAGAATTTTTAGAACAATTTGAACAACCTATGACTTCTTGAATGAATACTGGACGAATATTAATTTGATCAAACAGACATGAAGATATATTTGCTTTGCTCTTATTTTATTTTATTTTTATGGCAAAATACAATAGAATTACTAATAGAGATGACCGTTTCGATTACTGGAATGCTCAACTTATTTTAAATAATAACGAAAATTATTGTCACGAGAATGGAATTGACCTGCCATGTCGGTGAAGACGTCGATGATTCGAGTGACGTACATGGAACACGGATGCATTGGCCTTACCTAGAAATTGCTGCACGGCTTTGAGAGATAAATATTGACATCGGTTTTCTGAAAGGAGGTTGAGAAGTGGAAAAATACTTGTCTTCGAAGGATGTTCCCTCAGCCCCGTTGCTTCTTTGCCTTCAGAGGAAAAGAGGAATCTACTAGAAGTGTGGAAATCTCTGCAGTATCGCTAGGGGAAAAAAAAATTGCGCGACGGCGTGATGTAACTGAAGGAAATCTTCTTTCAGCCAATGAAATACACCGGAAGTAAAGTGGATTGGTTGATTTACATCATGTCACGTCCATAAAGGGAGAAAACAGGCCTTGAGAAGGAGGCTAAAGAGCGATTACAGAAATGCGGAACTTTGTCATCCATCAGAAAAATATGATTTGAAGTCTCTTAAATATATTGAAAAGCATATAAAATGGAATAAAATGTCTTATAAGAGAAAATAATATCCTTGTAAAACTATACAAAAGTATATTGATTTTATGAATCAATATGTAATCTTTATTCTATTTTGCTATAGATATAGATCTTTATGTCACAAAGAAGAATTTGGTTTAAGGATATGCTTCATTAATGTTTCATTTTGACTGTTCAAGAGCTTGAGTAAGTATGAGAGTAAAAATGGGTTATGTAAAGAATATATGTATGTTATTTTCATTTTGATAAATGATGTGTATGGAATGGTTTAGTAATGCATATGTTGAATGATTGGAGATATAGATGATAATATGCTTGTTTAAAGATTCTTAAAAATCTTATCTTGGATTACACTTTATTTATAAATTTTAGAATATTTCATATAATTTTAATTCATTTGATCATAATAAATTTTAGATAGAAGACAGTTAATCCATACAATAGGAAAAAGTATAGATATAAGAATATTTATGTTCTAACAGCAATATGTTATTTAATATTATGGAGCTTGTGATACTAAAAAATATTTTTTAGCTTGTAAGGAGTGATGTCAGACCTGATCTAATTTTGCATTTCCAAGTGTTCGTAGACGTATGGGGAGGGAAGGGAGGGAATGGGTGGGCTTTAAAATTACAGGGTTTGGGTAAAATAGGCAATTCTTTGATTTATCTTATATATGGAAAAATGGAGAATATAAAGAATATTGAAGATTGGATTGATACAATACAAATTATATTAGTACATAATGGATCTTAAGATAATATCTTTAAACGTTAATGGTCTCAATCACCCGATTAAAAGAAAAAAGGCATTATTATTTTTAAAAAGACAAAACGCTGATATATGCTGCATACAAGAGACCCATCTGTCAAATAATGAATCTATAAAGCTAAAAGGTGATTGGGTCAAACAATGTTATTTTTCTTCGGCAATAGGAAAAAAAGCTGGTGTTGCTATATTAATAAATAAAAAATGTTCTGCTTCATTTAAATTAAAGGCAGCTGATCCTCATGGAAGGTGGGTATATGTGGAAATGGACATGGGAAATACCACCATGACGCTCTTCAATATATATGGCCCTAATTCGAATCAGAATGAATTTTTTAAAACTCTACAACAATTAATTCTTCCACTGGCTACTTCAAATCTAATAGTAGCAGGGGATTTCAATGCTGTTATGGATCCACTTATGGATAAAAATCCGAGAAGATTTATAAAATCGTTAGGCCTTGATAATTTGGTACAATCTTGTGATTTAAAAGATATTTGGCGTATACTTCATTGTGATGGTCGGGAATTTTCATTTTGCTCCCAGGTTCATAATTCTTTTTCTAGAATAGATTACATTTTTGTTTCTAATCAATCAGTACATCAAGTCACACAGGCTGTAATTGATCCAATTATACTATCTGATCATGCTGGAGTGTGGATTGAAATTAAAATAATAGATAAGAATGGAAATAGACCTATATGGAGATTAAATAATGCATTGCTTGCAAATAATGACTTTTATGAAAATCTGGAAAAAATGAAAGATTATTTTCAAATTAATGATACAGGAGGAATTTCAGTAGAGACTTTGTGGGATGCTTTTAAAGCATACATTAGAGGACAAATTATTTCATATTCAGCTTTGCAAATAAAAAAGGAAAAACAGCAATTCACAGATTTGGAAAAAAATGGTAAAGTCTCTAGAATTAAAATTAATAGAAAAATGGGATTATTTGACACAAAAAGAACTTTTAAAAGTTAAAGGTAAATATAATGAAATTTCTTCAAAAATAATTAGAAAAGATTTATTTGTAAAGCAAGCTTTGTATTATGGAAATTCGAATAAGGCGGGAAGAATGCTGGCAAATTATCTTAAAGCAAAAAAAAGAAAAACAAAGATAGTTGCCATTAAAAATGAGAGTGGTGAAATGTTGTCCCAAATTGATCCAATTATAAAACAATTTTTAAAATTTTATAAAGATTTCTATTCTTCTGAGCCTTATTCAGAAAAGGAAAAGGATGGTTTAGATTTTTTAAAGTTAATAGAGGGACCAAAGATTCCTGAACATATAAAACGAAGTTTAGAGGAGCCAATATCCTTAAAAGAGTTAGATATAGCTTTGAAATCCCTTAGAGTTGGATCCGCTCCAGGAGGAGATGGTTATACAGTGGAGTTTTATAAATCATTTCAAAATATCATAATGCCCTATTTATTAAAATTATATCAGACACAACTAAATAAAGGTTGTATTACAGGTACTATGGCTGAATCAATAACAATAGTTTTACCTAAGCCAAATAAAGATCCCACTTTGGTTTCAAATTATAGACCTATTTCTTTAATAAATGTAGATGGAAAAATTTTAACTAAGGCATTAGCACTAAGATTGGCTAAAGCTCTCCCTTTCATTATAGATATGCATCAAACAGGTTTCGTAGCTCAAAGACACTCATCTCATAATACTAGATTGGCACATCACATGTTATATTTAACAAAATCTATTAATGACCCAGCATTTTCTATTTCATTAGATGCTGAAAAAGCTTTTGATAGAGTGGAATGGACCTTCATGAATCAGGCAATGGAATGGTTTGGTATAGGATCCGGATTTATACAAATAATAAAAGCATTGTATAGCTCCTCTGCTGCTAGATTATATATTAATAATAATTTTTCAGAACGGTTCATTCTACAGAGGGGGGTTAGACAAGGATGTCCACTATCTCCTTTGCTTTTTGATATCGTGTTGGAACCCTTGTTATTAGCTATAGAACAGGTAAAGGAGATACAGGGTATTCCACACTCAGATAGAGAATATAAATTATCAGCATATGCGGATGATATTTTACTTTATTTGAGAAATCCGGAAACAACCATCCCACACTTGCTTGAATTGATTGAAAAATTTGGAAAATTTTCAGGATATAAAATAAACTGGAATAAATCAGAAGTGCTTCCACTCAATGTACATTGTACAAAAAGTCTATTTAACTCATTTTCTTTTATCTGGAAAGAGGAAGGTTTAAAATATTTAGGAATTTGGATTACTAAAACTGTGGATGAGACTATGAAAATTAATGAAAAAAATTTACTACAAAAAGTATCAAAAATGTGTGAGCAATGGAACCCTTTGTGCATATCTTGGTGGGGGAGAGTGCAAACTGTAAAAATGATGATCTTACCAATAGTTTGTTACCAAATGGGTATGATACCAATTTTTTTTCAGGGGTCTTTTTATAAAAAATTGGATAAGATTTTAACAAAATTTATTTGGCTTGGAAAAAACCCCAGAATTGCTCTAGTATCTTTACAAAGACCAATTGCGAAGGGAGGGGTAAATTTTCCAAATTTTTATAGGTACCATCAAGCCTATATTATGCGTCAAGGTATGTATTGGATCCTCCCAGAGCCCATTGAAAATATACCAGATTGGTTCTGGTTAGAATGGAGACTAATGTTTCCTTTACGTCTAAGTCATGTTATCAGTATTCAAATGCCAAGGTTATATAAGGAACACAAAATATTTGTTGATACTTGGAAAACTATAAGGTACATAAGTAACCTAACTCCTATTCCAATAACTAAATCAATGACTCAAACAATATGGCTAAATCCAAAGATCAAAGTTGGCGGTTTTAAAATTATCTGGAAACATTGGATGTTAGTTGGAATTCGAATTTTAGAAGATGTAATGAATAAAGGTAAACTGCTTGAGTTTCCTCTGATCCTGCAGACGCTCGTCCACCTGAAAACAGTACAAGCCACTCTGATCCTGATTGCTCCTCGATGGCGACGCCAGCCTTGGTTTTCCCTTCTACTTCAACTCAGTGTCAGAGATCCACTGCCTCTGCCTTGGTTTCCCTCTCTACTATCACAGGGTCAGGGTTCGCTGTTACATCCCAATCTTCAATCTCTTCATCTGAATGCTTGGTTTCTTTCCCCCTGACTTCTCTCCCCGTGTCTCAATCAGTCAAGGAGATATTGGAGGCCTCTAGAAAGACCTCAACGAGAACCTGCTACTCCCAAAAGTGGACCAGATTCTCAGCCTGGTGCTCCTCTCACAGCCAGGACCCGGTGTCGGTCCCCGTCCCCCTGGTCCTTGACTATTTACTTCAATTATCTCACTCTGGCCTAAAGACCAACTCCATTCGAGTACACCTCAGTGCGATTGCAGCCTTCCATCAGCCCCTGGAAGGGAAAGCCCTCTCGCTCCACCCCCTAGTCTCTCGCTTCATGAAGGGTTTTCTGAATGTCCACCCCCCTCTCAAACCTCCTCCGGTGGTTTGGGACCTTAACGTGGTTCTGGCTCAACTAATGAAACCCCCATTTGAGCCCCTAGACAAATGCCATCCAAAATTCCTCACTTGGAAGGTGATTTTCCTGCTTGCGCTCACTTCCGCTCGGCGGGTTAGTGAGCTACAAGCTCTAGTGGCGGACCCACCCTTCACGGTATTCCATCACGTCAAGGTGGTACTCCACACTCATCCAAAGTTCTTGCCTAAAGTATTGTCGGATTTTCATCTCAATCAGTCCATTGTCTTACCTGTGTTTTTCCCCAAGCCCCACTCATCCCGGAGAAGTGGCGCTCCACACTCTGTAAGAGAGCGTTGGCCTTCTACCTCCAACGCACTCAACCACACCGGAAAGTCCCACAATTGTTTTTGTCCTTCGACCCAAACAGGTTAGGTCACCCAGTCTCCAAGCGCACCTTGTCCAACTGGTTGGCCGATTGCATCTCCTTCTGCTACGCTCAGGCTGGTCTCGCACTGCATGGTCGAGTAACGGGACACAAGGTCCGAGCGATGGCAGCCTCTGTAGCGTTCCTCAGGTCCACACCTATTGAGGAAATCTGCAAGGCTGCCACGTGGTCTTCGGTTCATACTTTCACCTCCCATTACTGTCTGGACTCACTGTCCAGGAGCGATGGCCAGTTCGGCCAATCGGTTTTGCGAAATCTATTTGCTTAAATTGCCAACTTTCCTCCATCCCTTTTCAGTTAGCTTGGAGGTCACCCACATGTGAGAATATCATGCCTGCTTGTCCTGGGATAAAGCACAGTTACTTACCGTAACAGGTGTTATCCAGGGACAGCAGGCATATATTCTCACAACCCGCCCACCTCCCCGAGGTTGGCTTCCTTGCTAGTTAAGTGAACTGGAGACCACGAGGGGATGCGCCCCCTAGTGGAGCAGGAAGGCACGCATGCGTGGAGCAGCAGAGCAAACTTAAATCTTCAATCAAGTTTGCTTGAAAATGCTTCCGCATCGGGGCTCCGTAGATGACGTCACCCACATGTGAGAATATATGCCTGCTGTCCCTGGATAACACCTGTTACGGTAAGTAACTGTGCTTTCTTCCCCATTACCCTATTGTTTGAAGTAGGTCCGTACTTTTTATCAGAGTTTTTATTTAGATTTTGATGTTATTTAGTATCCCATGTTCTTACGTGTTTTTATGTAATTTTATATTGTAAACCGCTTAGAAACCTGAATAAGCGGTTTAAAAAATCTTTTAATAAACTTGAAACTTGACTTGAAACTAAACCAAATAAGATCTTAAAGCAAATACAACCAAATTTGTACTCTAGCTTCAAATGGCAACCAGTGAAGTTTTTGGTAATATAAGCTAATATGATCATGTTTTTTTAAGATTAAAGATCAGACAAACTGCTGTATTTTGTATTATTCTCAATCGACTGATTGTTGTTTTTTTTTTATAAGAACCTAAGTAAATAATGTTGCAATAATCTAATACTGAAATAATTGACGATTGAACCAAAAAATCAAAATATTTCCTAATAGTGCGCAACTTCCAATGGATAATAAAACATTTCTTGATCAATAAATCTGTATGAACTTTAAATGATAATGAACGATCTAATGCAGGGGTCTCAAAGTTCCTCCTTGAGGGCCACAATCCAGTCAGGTTTTCAGGATTTCCCCAATGAATATGCATGAGATCTATGTGCATTGCACTGCTTTCAATGCATATTCATTGGGGAAATCCTGAAAACCCGAATGGATTGCGGCCCTCAAGGAGGGATTTTGAGACCCCTGTTCTAATGTGTCTAGCTCTGAAAAACTTGTACCGGAAACTTGTATTGAAATTATGGCAAATCTAGTGTAAATTTTAACCTGTTAACTATATACTACGTATGTTTAACCTGTAACCCGTTCTGAGCTCTTTGGGGACAATGGGATAGAAATCAAAATAAAGAAATAAATGCATCTTAGGCATATTCATTTTCCGCAGAGCAGCCTTTGTTCTTGTGAAATCATGTGATTTTTTTTTTCTAAAGTTAACTGACCTATAATTTTTGAAATGTTTCTGAACTTTTGAGCTTTTTAAAGTATGAATTTTCCTTATAGTCTGTAAATTGCTTAAACCAAACAAAAATCATTTTGAATTTTACATTCACAGCTGAATTTTCTGTGCGGGGGGGGAGAAATTCTGTGGCAATTGTATATATGAAAATAGTTCTACTGTTTTCCATATTTATGTCTTAAAACACTTTCTATTCCACTCTGTTGCCAAGTTAAGAACATAAGAAATGCCTTCACCGGATCAGACCGAGGTCCATCTAGTCTGGTGCTCCGCACACGCGGCGGCCCATTTAGGTATTCCTTTCTGGAGACCCGACTTTACCGTATCCCTCAATATGATATGCAAGAAGGTGTGCATCCAACCTGCGCTTGAACCCCAGTACAGTAGTATCCGCCACAACCTCCTCCGGGAGTTCATTCCAAGCACCCACCACTCGCTGTGTGAAACAGAACTTCCTGACATTTGTCCTGAACCTGCTGCCGCTCAGTTTCAGGCTATGACCTCTTGTCCGTGTCACATCCGAGAATGTTAGCAATGCTGCTTCTTGGTCTATTATATCAAATCCTTTTAATATTTTAAAAGTCTCTATCAAATCTCCTCTCAGTCTTCTCTTCTCGAGGGTAAACAATCCCAGTTTCCTGAGTCGTTCTTTATAGCTCAAGTGCTCCATTCCCTTGACAAGTTTCGTGGCTCGCCTCTGCACTTTCTCCAACAGAGTTATATCCCTCTTGAGGTATGGAGACCAGTGTTGGACACAATATTCTAAGTGTGGTCTGACCATTGTTCTATAAAGTGGCATTATGACATCTTCCGATCTACTCGTGATCCCCTTCTTAATTATGCCTAACATCCTGTTTGCTTTCTTCGCCGCCGCCGCACATTGTACCGATGGCTTTAGGGTATTGTCAATCAGTACTCCCAAATCCTTTTCTTGTTCACATTTTGCTAATGTCACCCCCAACATCTTATACTCGTGTTCTTTGTTTTTCCTTCCTAGATGCATCACCTTGCATTTGTTTATGTTAAAGCTCATCTGCCACTTTGTCGCCCACATTTCCAGCTGGTTCAAATCTTTCTGGAGGTCCTCGCAGTCCCTTTGAGGGCCAACCGCCCTACATAGTTTTGTATCATCTGCAAACTTTATTATATTGCATGTTGTTTCCTCTTCTAGGTCGTTTATAAAAATATTAAACAAGATAGACCCAAGAACTGAGTCTATCTATCCACTAGGTGGATTACATTTAGTTACATACATAATAAAGCTGACATAAATTAAAACTCATGACAATCAACAAACGTACCATCAGCTTTTGTTTTACATCTGAATGATTTATTTTGCTAGAGTTTATTGGTAGGGAATTTTCAACTATTTAGAGAAGGAAGATGAAAATTGGGGGGGGGGGGGCGGATGGGAGGAGTTTCTCAAATTATGGATTATTCAGAGGAAGGATGCTAGGGGCGGGGAGAGGAGAGGAGGATTCAAAGAAGGGGAAATGTTCTTTTCGGTCAAATAAAAGGCCACATTCAGAAAATTGAAGCCCCTATAGCTGCAATAGGAGACAGACAATTCGTAGGATGTGAGCCGTACCTAGCTACGTTACCTAAATTACAGCAAGATCTTGCAGATTTAACTAAGAAGAGCTCAGATTTAAAATGTCTCAGGATAAAGAAGAAACATCTTTGTGATTAAACAGGGATGCATATAGAAAGTTTGAAGTTTTAGAAAAATTTGAGGCAGTTTATGCTGTGAAGTTACTTCTTCAAATACATTTTATTTCATAATTTAGGGTCCTTTTACTAAGGTGCGGTAGGATATGGACGCGTTAGCATGCGCTAAAATGACTTCCACACCTTAGTAAAAGGACCCCCTTGTCATTTATCATTTGTTGGATACATCAGAAATATTTAGACTCCTGATGCAGACTTTGTAGCCAAAACACAATCTGTGTCTGCTTTATTTCAGTCCTACGCTGCATAGCCTTCTATTAAAGGTTACTCCAGCTTGACAACTTGGTCCTCTCTACTACTGTTGTTTTATTTGCTGTCCAAAAGATTCTCATATAAACGTCTTGTAATGTATCAGGGAATGGGCTTTATATATTATTTTATATATTTTATTTCCTTGATCCCCAGATAAAATCTCTTCCCTCCTCCAATAAAATTATTTCCCTCCACATAGGGATTGGAACTTGTATACCACCTTTTTGTAGCTTTATAAGCATTCTCAAACTGGTTTACATACAGGTATTTCAAGCATTTTCCATAAATTCTATCCCTCCCCCATGCCACACGCACAAAATTCCCCCCATTGCATAAAGTATGTGGTCGCTAGGGAGGAATTTTATGTGAAGGGAAATAATTTGATGTGGTGGTGAGATTTTATCTCCCTCCACAGAAAATCACCTCCACATACTTCTTTTGCCC
This sequence comes from Geotrypetes seraphini, assembly GCF_902459505.1. Classification (NCBI taxonomy): domain Eukaryota; kingdom Metazoa; phylum Chordata; class Amphibia; order Gymnophiona; family Dermophiidae; genus Geotrypetes; species Geotrypetes seraphini. The sequence continues at coordinate 30,576,951 of NC_047101.1, read as the reverse complement.
ACATATGGTCACATTTAATTTCTCTTTTTCCTTATTTCTCCCCCATGGTCTCCAGAATCTCTTTCCTTCAACATAAAAATATCAGGAAGAATTAAAGCATCTTTGCATGCAGTACAAATTGACAAAATGTTCCAAAGAATAATAGCATCAGAAACATGCAGCCGTGAGTCTGCATTCCACATCCTTTGTTTGAAGGTACTTGCGGTGGGCAAAAAACAGGACTTCATTAGAAGTTGAAGCAACACTACACTATGTATCTCCCTCTCATTTCTGGTCCCACAGATCAACGAAAAGCGCATGGCTCTACTCAGTACCTCCAATTAATGTCAGTGTGGAAGAGCTTTGGACCCCTACAGAGGCCTACCCAATATGTACAAAACGAGTCGTTGGGGTCAGGATAAGCAGGCTCTTAATGCATATGGTGTTGAGGCTCTTTGCGCTAACATTAATCACAGGTACTGAGCTAAAGTTGCCCACTCCAGGTATAGCCCATTTGATTTAGGAATATGTTGCTTATTAGTCTTGTAACTTTCTTAGCCATTTGCTTTTGTTTTGTGAATCTATCCCAACTAATGGACTAATAAGTGATAATTACTTTATTTTTAACTTTCTTGTTATGTCCTTGTTGTTTCAATAAGTATAACCTGTTTCTAAAACAAGTATGTTACTTGTAATAGTTATAAATTTGTATTTTTTCCCCTATTTTTCTATTTCTCAGTGTCTAGAATTATTGTTGTAGACAAGCAACCAAAATGATTAAGGGGACTGAATAACTCATATGAGAAAAGGCCCAGTGGCTGGTGTGCTTCGTCTTGGAGACATGATATAGAAACAAGATGGCAAATAAAGGCCAAATAGTCCATCCACAGCAACCAGTATCTCCTACTCTCCCTAACAGATCCTGTGTGCCTAAGCCACGCTTTCTTGAATTCAGACACTGTCTTTGTCTCCATCACCTCTACAGGGAGGCTATTCCATGCATCTACCACCCTTTATTAAAAAGAAATATTTCTTCAGATTACTCCTGAGCCTTTCACCGCTGCACCCATAAACCTCTTATTCCGGAGCTTCCTTTCAAATGAAAGAAATTTGTCTCGTGCATTTATGCCACATAGGTACTTAAATGTTTCTTATCATATTTCCCCTCTCCTGCCTTTCATTCAAAGTATACAGATTGAGATCTTTAAATTTGTCCCCATATGCCTTATGACGAACACCATGCACCATTTTATTAGCCTCCCTCTGGACCAGTGGTCTCAAACTCACGGCCTGCCAGGTACTATTTTGAAGTCCTTGGTATTATAAAGAATGATTCTTTATGGAAAACTTGTGCCTTAAGTGTCCGGCAGTCGCGTTATGGAACGTTGCCCGCTTCACTGATGTAACCTCACGCAAGCGCTTTCCTGCATCTGTATGCGATTGTCCTCTCCACTTCACCTTGCAATCATGTAAAGACACAGGAAAGCGCTTGCGTGAGGTTACAGCAGTGAAGCGGGCAATGTTCCAGAACGTAAGGTAACCATTGGAGGCAGTGCAGCTTTTGCGTGTGTCTGGTGCTGGAGGAGGTGAGAGCTGAAGGCGGTTGTGGATGCGACCACCGGACACTTAAGGCGCAAGTTTTCCATACAGAATCTATCTTTATAACACCGAGGGCCTCAAAATAGTTGGTCCAAAATCTTGTCTCTTGCAGTTGATACTTTGATAGTTTTTCACTTTCTGCATGTTGCACTGCTTTCGACTGTATAGCTGAAATTATCAGAAGCAATTAAGGAAATATTTATATACTATAGTTTATAAATATTTCCTTAATTGCTGCTGATAATTTCAGATAACCCACATTTTAGATTTGTAGGTACTTACATCATGCAAAGTTGTCATTTCTTTAATAAGACATTAACTATTTTTTCTGCGGCCCTCCAAGTACCTACAAATCCAAAATGTGGCCCTGCAAAATGTGGCACTGCTCTGGACCGACTCCATCCTTTTTGTAAACAATATTCTAAATGAGGTCTCATCAAAGTCTCATACAGGGGCATCAATACCTCCTTTTTCCTTCTTGCCATACTTCTCCCTATGCACCCTAGCATCCTTCTAGTTTTCGCTGTCACCTTTTCAACTGTTTGGCCACCTTAAGATCATCACATACAATCAAACCCAAGTCCCGCTCTTCTGTTGTGCACACAAGTTCTTTACCCCCTAAACTGTACCATTCCCTCAGGTTTTTGCTGCCCAAATGTATGCCCTTGCATTTCTTAGCATTAAATTTTAGCTACCAAATTTCAGACCATTCAAGCTTCACTAGGTCTGTCTTCATGCGATTTTGATATCGTCCACAGAGGCACTCAGTTTATTTATTAGACGTCTGTGTGGAACACTGTCAAAGGCTTTGCTAAAATCTAAATACACCACATCTAGTGCACTTCATCTAGCGCATTTGAATGAGCCCTCTCTATACCCATCTTAATATTAAACCATACCATGTAGTGATCACTGGATGCCAGATAATCACCCACTGTAACATCAGAAACACTTTCCCCATTTCTAAGCACTAAGTCCAGTATGACCCCCCCCATCCCATGTGGGTTCCATTACTAGCTGCTGGAACAATTCTCCTTGTAGAGAATCCAGAATCTCCTTACTTCTAGAACACTCCGCAATAGGGATACCCCAATCAGCATCCGGCATGTTAAAATAATCTGTTAGCAAGACTTCCCCCTTTTTTTTTTTTTTTTAGATATATTCTGAATGTCTACCATTAAATCTCTATCTACTTCTTCTATCTGTGAAGGAGGCCTACATAACACAATGTATAGTGCTGTGTGCTTTTGGTAGTGCTGTAGAAATAATAGTAGTAATATGAACAACAGGCATTTGGGATTAATACTTTAAGAAGCCTAGAGGATTCCATGGTGGCAGAAGCATGCTAACATTCGTTGGATCTCTTTACTTTGGTGTTTTTTCCTCATGGGGAAGTGAAAGGGGTGATAAGTTGATCAAACCCTCTTGACCGTCAGTTTCTTTTGCTTGGGGCCAATTGTTTTGCAATCTAACGCACAACCTTTATAGTCGGTAGCTGTATCCTTTATAGTCTTGATGTTTCCTCTTGTATTTTCCTTGACGAGTTGTTCCAGGATGCAAACGCCTACAGCATCCAGGAACTTGGTCTCCCTAGCGCAGCCGGAGGTGCCTAGGTTGCAGTTTATCCCCGGATAGTTGAAGTCACCCATGATAACTGCGTTGCCTCCCTTGCAGTTGCGTTTAATCTCGTCTTGTCACTTCTCCATCAATTTCTTCGGACTGCCTTGGGGGTCGGTAGTAGATGCCGATCTTCGTTTCCAGGTTCTGTCTCCAGTTCAGCACTGGGAGGTAGTGACAACGGATGCTAGCCTCTTTGGCGGGGGGGTGGGGTTCATTATTGCTAGCTTAATGCCCAGGAAGTATGGTCATTGATGGAGACGTCTTGGCCCATCAGTCCTTTGGCATTAAGGATGATCTGATTAACCCTACTGGGGTTTGCTTAGTTCCTCGGTTACTCTTCAGTTGGGTTGTTTTCTGACAGTGCCTCAGCAGTGGTATAAGTCAGCAAGCAAGGTGAGTCTCGTGGCTAGCAACCGAAGTGGCCCTCCTAATGGCCTGGGCAAAGCAGCTTCTCCTATGTGTCTCAGCAGCCCATGGTGGTAGGTTATTGATTGTGCAGGTGGATATTTTTCATTTGCAACATTCTGATCTGGGAGAATGGAAGCAGTTGGAGGTTGTGTTCCTCCTGATTAGTCATCTTTGGGCTTGTCCAGGGCATGATCTGATGACTACCAGGCACGCCAAGGTTCCCACTTTCTTCATCTACCCTGGCTGTTGGATTCCATGTTTTACATGTCCCCTCCATGGCCGATATTAGGGTTTCATCTCATCCAGGTCTAGGTAATTTTTTGTAAAAAGTTAAGCTGCATCAGGGGGGATTATATGATTTTATGTTTTGAGCAAAACAGGAGTGCTGCTGTTTGGAAATTGACTAGAAAAGAAGATTTACAAAGATTGTTTTGAGTATTGATAGATAAATGATCTTTCCTATGTACTACTAACATTTAATATATAGTACTGGAGGTTCTGGCAGTTTTTTTTGCCTGTGTTTGGCACATTGTGAAAAATTCTTGTAGAGATTTTTGTAGTGATCTGTTGTGGAGATAACATGAATACAGTATTACCCATAGATGATATGACTGACTGATAAGAATGTGAACAATTTAAATAATTGAGGGAATTTTTTTCCTACAAAGATTGATAAGAGCTCTGAAAGATTGATTCAAATTTGAGGAGCTATTGTATATTATTGAGGCCTTGTTTTCTGCATAATTTTTTAGTGCAAGTGATGATTGCATATATGCCCCAGTAGCACTTCTTAAGCAGGACATTGTTTTAGTGGTTTGTGTGATATCTCTTAATGTCTGCATCCACATTTTTGTTGTGAGCTTCACAAGAACCAGCACAGCGTTGCCACGTCTGCTTTTTGGAAAGAAGCAGTCTCATTATTTTTAAATCAGCCCTCACACAAACTTGTTAACCTATATTAATACAACTTAACGCACTTTTTAAAAATACAAGCCATGTTACTCTCCATGGGGTTTATTTAATAAAGTGAATAATCCACGATAATATGTGTTGGTAAATGAGGACTTGTGCAGTGGAGATTGATGTCACAGAGCATAGGCAGGATAAACCCTAGGCCGCTGCTCATTTTCAAAACCCTTAGACACGCAAAGGACCATTGTAACCTAGAGAACTTTGTGTGTCTGAGTGCTTTGAAAATATGTCTCAGTAGTACTAAGTTATGTGAATGTTGTTGAAGATGGTACAGAATGCTTTTAATCTCTCTTATTTGATTAGTGATGGAATTTGTCCTTGTTAGTTTAAGCTGACAGTGTTGGTACTCTGAATCTGTACGGTTAGTGAGTTCTATTCTGCTGCCAGGTGCAGAGGTTAAGAATAAGCTTCTCCTTGATACAAATGTACTGGATTTTGCACTCCCTCCCCTCTTCCCACGCAGTGCTTTTATACTGATTTTAGTTTAATCTTGTTCCATTGGAGCTTTCAGGATTTTTTTTTTTTTAATAGTTAGAGAGCTGGGTTTTTGGTTTTTTTTTTCCTTTTTGTTATGTATACACTTTTATGAATGTTTCTGGTTTTTTTTGTAAGGGCAGATAACATTTCATTCACATTGCAGGGCTTCAAAGAAGGTTTGGTCAGGTTCCTAGAAGACAAAGGGATTGAGGGGTATAGATAGGAGTAGAGGTAGGTTATAGAAATAGTCAGGGACCACTGCTCAGGCAATGGCCCTGATGGGCCGCCGCGGGAGCGGACCGCTGGGTGAGATGGACCTCTGGTCTGCCTCAGTAGAGGCAACTTCTTATGTTCTTATGTTCTTATTTATTTAGATATTTTTTTCTTAGCATTTTAGAAATTGATTTGGGGATGGGGGACTCCATTTATCCAATTTCCTTTTTAATAGAAGCTAGAGTATGCCAGAATAAAAAAATGCTGTTCATAAAGATGGTCTTAGCAGAGAGGTAGGAACATTCTTGTTAACATATCACTAGTTTTCACTCCTTTTGAATACTGGGTCTAGCCCAGAATCCTGTTTCAAACTGAGGCCAATCCAGGTCGCATGAAACAAGTTATTCAGGTATTTTGCCCATGCAAAATCAGGCTTTTCAACGTAATATAAAGTAAATTTGGCTCTTCATATCACTGCATCATGTTTTCCCTTGAAGTCCTTTGTATATCATAGTGATATACAATTGAACTGTTCCTTCCTAACCATTATTAACGACTTAGTAACTAGCACAGAAACATTTGTCCACTTTAACATACTAATAGTTGCTTGCGTGAAGTGATTGTTGTGGCATCTAACCCGCTTCTTCTCTTCCTTCCTTTTTGTCATCCTGCAGTGTTCTGTGCCAAGGTCTTTGTGGCTAGGCTGCTCCAACCTGGTAGAGAGCATGTGCGCACTGAGATGCCTGCAGAGCATGCCCAGTGTCAGATGTCTCCAGGTGCCTTTCTTCTTTCTTGTTGTAAATGTATTATGTTGTGAATCGTGTGCAACTCTCATGACTTCATTAATGCAACATGTTTGAAATCTGTTTAATCATATGTTGTGTTTAATACCCATTTGTGAAAGAACTCATGCAAAGTATATGATTTTGATTTGGGGAGAAATGGCCTGTGTTTAGTGCTTGCGCTTGCTGACATGCGATTTCAATAGTGACTAGTTCTGCATGTTGCATGTTTATAGTGCTGGATGTTTGCTTAACATCTTTTTAGTTCAGCACTGGCCACATTTAAAGTGAGAGGTGACTAGCTGAAAATATGCTTTGCATATTAGAATAGTTTGTAAATACACAATATTATATGTGTTGGAATAGGGTGGACCAAAGTACATTCTCATAGATTGCGAGATCTGTTTTAGCCATTTCCAGTGAAGTTGTTTTGAATAGCTCTATAAAATGTATCTTTAATCGTCCCAGTTTAATTCCTGTTGCATTAACTTTAAGCTGCACTTTAAGTTCCATTTTTCTCCTTTATTGGGTGTTTTTCAGCAACGGAGAATAAAAATACAGAAACCACAAACAAACCGCACATAATGCTAAATAGTGTTACAAGCGTAGTGGAGAAGTATAAATAAAAACATACTTTTTTTATTGGGCTAACTTAATGATTTTTTTTCCTTTGTTTTTGTTGTGACTGAGTTCAAAGAAGCATGGGATGAACGCAGAGGATCTAGAATCAGAAAATAAGAGTAAATATTGAACTAAGGCCAGTACTGGGCAGACTTGCACGGTATGTGTCTGTATATGGCCTTTTGGTTGAGGATGGGCTGGGGAGAGCTTCAATGGTTGGGAGGGTGTAGATGTGCTGGAGTAGGTTTTGACGGAGATTTCGGCAGTTGGAACCCAAGCACAGTACCGGGTATAGCTTTGGATTCTTGCCCAGAAATAGCTAAGAAGAAAAAATTTAAATTGAATCAGGTTGGGCAGACTGGATGGATCATTCGGGTCTTTATCTGCCGTCATCTACTATGCTACTATGTTACTATGTATATTTCCTTGAAGAGTGGACTAACATGACCACCACACCATTTCACATATGAGAGAAAAAACAAACAAACTTAATTTGTAGTGCATATAGCAACCGATTTCTCCCATGAAGTATAAGTGAACTTTCAGACTTTCAGTTTTTTATATTTTTTTCAGCTTAGAACTTTAATGATAACTTTTTCGCAAAAAACGTGGAACTATGTAGCAAGAAATGTTTAACTCCTTACTGAATTCAGTTACTAATTGAAAGTATGAGTTTTCATAAATTACTGATGCTCTTTAACTTCCTACAAAGAACATTGTGAGAGAGTCCACAGAATGCTCACAATGCCAGAACAACCTTAACATAGGGAACTCCTCCTTAAGGGGAAGTGGCACAGGAAGGAGGAGTCAAGGAAGCAGCTGCCAGGAAGTATAAAAGGCAGGGCCAGAGCTAGATTAAGGAGACCCGGGGGAGGAGAAAGAAGAGGTGATTCCCAAATGTGCCTTGACTATAACCACTAGATGCTGTACTTGGCTGAGGTAAGCCAACTTTTCTTTTGCTGAACACTTGTGAGTCTTTTTCTGAGGTCTTGCTGGGACCAGATCTTGCTACTGGGTTCAAGGAATACCTTTTTGCAGACACTGTTTGGGGCATAGCAGTTACAAGCCCACTTTTTGCTTATTGAACAAAGGGACTGTTTCTTTTATGCCTGGCCCTATGACGTAACAGGATCCAGGATTTGTTTTTGAGTTAATAAAAGCATTTCCTTTACTGTTTGTGCTTGTGTCTGGCTGCTGGTCCACATGCCTGACCCCAAGCCCCGCTCGTGCTGTTACTTGTGGTGTTCCACTCAACCCGCCAGAAGAAGCGGAACCCTTGAACTTTATCCAGCCATATTTGGAGGCTAAGGGGGATTAGTTCCAGCTCAAGAGAAGGACCTGAACAGTATAGTTAGTGCCGGACAGGCAGGATTCCCCCCCCTTTTATTCTGTGTGCTTGAGGGTGACCAGGGAAACATGGACTCCAGATCCTGGTGGAACAGCTACAGCAGCAAGTGCTACAAAAATTGGTGGAACTCCAACAGAGCTCTCGGGCTCGGTTCTTTGCCAGACTACAGGAACCAGAGTCCCATGTGACTGTGCCTGTGCCCTCTTCCTTCCTGTCCAAACGCGATCCTCTTCCCTTTTGTGTCCCAAAGCACCCCTTGTGGTCCTTCCCTCCATTCTCCGTCCCAAATTCATGCCTTTACCTCCGCTGGCCGGCTGCCTCCTCCCAGCTGCACTTTTCGCTTCACAAAGCCACGAGAAGCAGCTCCTGCATATGGCCTGTGGCTAACTTGGAAGCCTTCCCTCTGACATCAGAGGGAGGGCTTCCAGGTCAGCCGCAGGCCACTTGTAGGAACTGTGGCTACAGCTTTGCGAAGAAAAGTGTGGCTGGGAGGAAGCAGTCAGCCAGCCAGCGGAGGTAAACACCTGCGGGAGGAAGGGAGGCACGAATGCAGAATGGAGGGATGGATGATCAGGGCACGCTGGCACACAGCAGGAAGGGAGGGAGCACAAACTTCATACAAAGAATGGAAGAAATGGAGCATGAACTTGGGACATAGAGAGGGAAAATTGTTGGGCATGTTTGTCTTGAGTGAGAGGGAAAGAGAGATGGTGCACATGGGGAAATGAAGAAAGAGGAGAATTGTTGGGCATAGGGAAGGTGAGAGAAATATTGGACGTGGTGGTGGGAGAGGCGGAGGTACAGATGCATGGGGAAGAGAGAGATGAGGGAGAATGTTGGATGTGGTAGTGGAGAGGTAACGGGAATGGATGAAGAACAAAAGTGTAAACCTATCTTTTCTTTCTATTTAAACTACAGTACTTTATTTTGAGGACTGTTTCTTTAAAGTTTAATGTTCTTTAATGCTTTTATAGACTGAGTACTGTCCAGGGTTTGAGTTACAGACAAATTCAACTTAAATGGAACCTGTTCTTAATCTGGGGACTGCCTGTACTCTCTTTTTAGCCTTGTTCATCGTTTGTTAAAATTTGCTATTTCCACCTTTATCACTAGAGTGAAGCATAACACATAAAACCAAATAGAAAGGAAAAGAATGACCATTATTATACAGTTACCCAGTTTTCTAGCTTTCCTAACCTCTGTAAACATTTCTCCATCTCTCTGTTCATTTTGTCCCTATCAGTATACTCTTTCCCTTCACACATGGAATGCATTTATTAGGATTTATTAACTGCCTTTTCTATCCAGAATGATTCCACGATAACTATCTGTTTCACGTAGAATGCTTATTTTGTTTAACCCATCCCTCTTTAACATATAGTGCAACCCCGTCCAATCTGATCTACTCTAATTGTAATGTTATTTTATAGTCCTCCAAAGAAATGGCACATAGTGAAGGATGAATTTTATGAAAATCTTTTATCTAATGTGATAGCCGGTTCTTATAATTTTTTATTGGGTGATATTAACATATATTTGGATCAAGAGGATAGCGTAGAAGTTAAAGATTTATTCTCATTTTTAATGATGTTAGGATTTTTTTAACCTGACTATAAAAACCCACCACAAAGGTCATCATCTAGATTTAGTTACTTTTTCCTCAAAAAATGCTACTAATTCAAAAATATATTTACAGCAGGTATCATGGATTGATTCCAGTTGGTCCGACCATCGTTTTATGTAATCTGGCAGGAAAAACTGATTAAAATAGGGAATACCAACATCCTGAAAAATAAAACCATTATTAGTGGGGGAATTGTAAATCACATAGAATTTTGATCACACTATGAATTAAAATCTGAGTCTAATTTAGATGAAAATTTTATAAAGGATTGGAAAAATTTTTGCAATCAGATTTTAGATATAATTGCACCTTTAAAACCATATACAAAGAAACAAAGATCCTCAAATATTTGGTATGACATGGAATTACAGTGTTAGAGTTTAAAAGATTGGAAAAATATGGATAAAATCAGGTAATATGGAAGATAAGATCAAGTGGAGATCAAAAGTGAAAGATTATACAATTTTGATTAAGGAGAAATGAACAAAATATTATGCCCATAAAATTAGAGTGACAAATATTAACAGCAAAGAGTTGTTTAAACTGGTAAACAATTTGAATTAGAATCAAAGAAGTGCCCTAAGTTGGAATGCCCACCATCTTCTGATACTTTTGCTGATTAAAAAAAAATAATAATAAATCTGTAAATTGAGATCTAATTTTGGATTGTTCAGTAATATATGGACCCATGTTATGTCCATGTCCCTCTGTTATGAATGTATTTGGGTAGACATGACCTGGGAACAATTCATACTTCCAGATTGGCAACTTTTCTTTAAATCATTTACTAAATATTCTAAATCAAATTGTTGATTGGATAGTTGTCTGCCTAATGTATTGAGGAATGCTTCCTTTACCTTTAAATCTGATCTTTTTAAATGGATTAACTATATGCTGAAAGAGGGACAGTTTTCCAAAGGAAATTGACCACATTTTAGTTACACCTATTAAAAATTCCCTAAGAACCTATTACTTGCAACACTAATTATAGACCTATTGCCAGTTATTGTGGTAGCAGCGGCTCATCTATGGAAGATGGGGATCCAAGTTCTGCCCCATCCAAACAGGAGTGCGAGGTGGCAGAGCAACGAGTCTTGGGATTTGCTCCAGTGGTTAGGCTGGATTGTCAGCTTCAAGAAGAGCCAGCTGCAACCGATCCAGACTCTGGAGCACCTGAGTGTTCTATTCGATATGGCTCAGAGCCATGTTTTTCTTCTAGAGCCATGCAAACAAGCTGCAGCAACAGATTCTGTCTCTTGGCGATGCAGATTCCTATTGCATGTCATTATCTTCAGATGTTAGGCTCCATGGCAGCTTTCCTGGAAGTTGTTCCCTGGGCCAGGGCACACCTGCACCCTCTCCAGGACTCCCTTCTGTTGCAGTGGTCTCCAGAGAAGCATTCTCTTCAGATGCAGCTCCTGTGGTCAGGGACAGTGAAACTCAGCTTGCGCTGATGGCTTCAGGAAACCTCCTTGTTGAAGGACATGCATCTCCGTATATTGGAGTGGGTCACTCTCATAATCGATGCCAGCCTTTTCGACTGGAGAGCCCATTATGGGGACCACTTGATTCGGAGCCAATGGACTCGCCATCAGAAAGAGTGGTCCATAAACCGTCTGGAGCTCCAGGCGGTCCTTCTGGCCTTGATGGCGCTGGGAAAGGTCGTCAAGGGAAGAACTGTAGGGATGTTTTCCATCAACGCAACAGTAGTGGCGTACGTGAACAGACAGGGAGGCAGCAGAAGTGCCCCTTACGCCTAGAAGCTCAGATATTCTTCCAGTGGGCGGAGGCCCACCTTCAAGCTCTTTCAGCAGCTCACCTGGCCAGAGTGAAAAACAGGCCAACTTCCTAAGTCGGCAGTTCCTGGACCTGGGTGAATAGTGTCTCTCCCAAAGGGTGTTCAGTCTCATTCTGGGCAGGCCAGTGATGGATTTTGATGGCTTCTATCAAGAATTTGAAAGTGCAGCATAGAGAGAAAGCAGGAAGTTCAGGGTTGGATGCGTTAGTCCAGCCTTGGCCGAAAGGTCTTCACGTTTTTTCCCCCTTGCCCATGGTGGGTTAGGTCATTCGCAAGATCATGTCCCATCTGGGTCTTGTGATCCTAGTGGCCCTGGACTGGTCTCTCTGTGCATGGTATGTGGACCTGGTGCATCTTCAACGGGACAGGAAGCTCAAGCTTGCCCCTTCTTTGCGGGCTTCTGAGTCAAGGTCCATTCCCATTGAGAATCCACAGCGCTTTGGTCTTACAACATGGCATTTGAGTGCTATCCTCTGATCCGTAAGGGGTTATCACTACTCTCCTCTGGGCTAAGAAGCCTTCTACTATGACAGCTTATGCTAAGGCTTGGAAGGCTTTTCAACAGTGGTGTGAAAAGGATCATGTGGAGCTGCTACGGACTCCAATACCAATAATCCTAGCTTTCCTCCAGGCTGGGCTGGAGAAAGGTTTGCAGTAGCCCCCCTGAAAATGCAGGTAGCAGGGGTTTCCTGGTGCAGAGTCTCTAGATGTACCAAGATTCCTAAGGGGTGTGCTTTGGCTCAGGCCCCCTCTGCAATGCCCTTTCTCTACATGGAATCTTAACATTGTTCTAAAGGGCCTTGTTGAGGCCCAATGTGAACCTCTCAGACACACTTTTCTTTTGGATCTCATAGTTAGACTGTGTTTCTGATAGGTATTGTTTTGGCACGGCGTATCTCTGAGCTGCAAGCTCTCTCCTGTAGGATACCCTTCCTTAGAATTACAGAAGCGGGTTTCACTCTTCAGGCTGTTCCCTCCTTTCTTCCAAGGATTGTGTCTGATTTCCATGTCAGCTAGGAGGTTTGTGTTCCTGCTTTCCAGCCTACTGGATAGAATTTTGAGAAAGCTGGACGTGCGGAGAATGCTATTCCAGTTCTTAGAAAGAACCAGTGATTTTCGCCTTTTCTACTGGCATGGTTGTCTGGCGTCTAAGGCCTCTATAGCCAGATGGATTTGCATGACCATTGCCTGTGGTAAACAGCCGCTGGTTTTTCTCAAGACGCATTCCACTACGGGTGTCGCCTTTTCATGGGTGGAGTCTCAGGCAGTGCCTCCTGCAGAGATTTTTAGAGCAGCTGCTTGGTCTACTCTGCATACTTTTTTTCAGATTCTGCAGAGTGAATGTGGCAGCTTGAGCCTTTTGGGTCCTCAGTCTTGTGGGAAGGCTCATCTGTCCCATCCCACCCTATACGTCAACCATTGCTTTGGTATATTGCCATATTGTATTGCAGTCTGTTTATTTATTATTTGCCTTATACAAAGCGAAGTACAAATTAACAAACATAATATTTATTTATTTATTCAATTTTCTATACTGTTCTCCCAGGTGAGCTCAGAATGATTTACATGAATTTATTCACGTACTTGAGCATTTTTCCCTGTCTGTCCCAGCAGGCTCACAATCTGTCTAATGTACCTGGGCAATGGGAGGGATTAAGTGACTTGCCCAGGGTCCCAAGGAGCAGTGTGGGTTTGAACCCACAACCTCAGGGTGCTGAGGCTGTAGCTTTTAATCACTGCGCCACACTCTCCCCCTTACAAACATAAGACCATACAAAAATACAATCTTAAAAATCCACATAAAACAATTAACAGCAACCAACATCAGTATTCACAGCATACCTCCTCATAGCCACAAACAGTCACCCATTCTTCAATCGTATTTCATTTTACAAAACAGATGGCGTTTCAGCAATCTTTAAAATTTCTTCACATTCTCCTGTCACCATATATATTGTGGTAGCCTGTTCATTCCTCTGGACCAATGCAGGAGAACATTCCTGCCCTTGATGTTTGCAGTCTTAACTCCTTTATTCTTGGGATTTTCAAATCCCAGTTGTCAGAGGACCGCAACTTGAGAAACATAATATGATATGACAATCAGTTTGGTATTTGGGGGCTAACCCATGCAGACTTTGATAAACTACCAACACTAACTTATACCTGACACAATAATCCATCTTAAGCCAATATATCGTATTTTTTGCTCTTTAAGACGCATCCTGAATGGCTGCTGTCACTTCTTGTGGGACAGCAGTCATTCATGTAGCGGTGCTGGACCAGGCAGGTTCATGAACAGCTGCCGCCTGCCTTGTGTGCCGCTCTGCCGCCTGCAAAGAAGAGGACTCGGAGGCAGCCATCCAGCGAGAAGGGGCAGGACCGCTGGACTGCCGGCAATTAAAAGAAAGGGGGGAGAGGTATTTGCTCCATAAGACGCACCTTTATTTCCACCCACTTTTTTTGGGGGAAAAAGAGCATCTTATGGAGTGAAAAATACGGTAGTTTGATGTAATAGTCTGGTGCATGTTCCCCTTTTGTTTATCTAAACAATGTCCTTATGATGGAATTTTGCATTACCTGCATCACACGAAGAACAGTAGAAGGCAATCCAAGTAGAATGTGTTACAATAATCGAGACTGGACATCACAACTGTCTGAAGGACATGTTTGTAGTTGCCCCAAGAAAGGTAAGCACACAAATTGCGCAGAACCCTCAGCTTAAAGTACATCTTCCTCACCACTACAGACGCATTCTGTCTGAATGACAACTGAGAATCAAGAATCACTCCCAAATAACGCATTTCAGAGGATACTTCGACCTCAGATTCTAGCAAGTTTCAAGTTTATTTAAAATTTGGTTAAATCACTTATCAAAATTCTAAGCAATATACAAAGTCTTATAAAATAAGGGAAAATGTACAATAAGACAAACAAAGAAAAAATAAAACCATGAACAAAACAAACAGATGTAATGGAACATAGGGGAAAGAGGGAAGAACTATTGAAGATACCAAGTTCCGCTGTGGGTCCCTAGAGAGTAACATTAAAGTTGTCTTGTTAACATTCAATCTTAACCTATTCTCATCCAACCACCCCTTTATACGTGTCATGGTTTCCTTCAAGAATTTTACTGCCATTATCTTCAAACCATGAATGGGGGAAAAAAATTGTATATCAGCGTAAACTCTATATGACATGTTAAGGGTGTCTAACAGACTACACAAAAGGCCCAGAAACAAAATCACACTGCTGACAAGGTTGATCCTTTATAGACCCCCATTAGTATTTTACGGAATGCTGACCGTGTCCCATTAATAATGACTTCTTGTGTCCAATCCGGTAAAAATGGTCTGGACCACACGCACTCTGCCTTGACAAAAGAATCTCATGATCCAAAGTATTGAACGCAGCAGATATTTCGAGGCAAACCATGATATATAGCTCCCATGATCAAAACCCCTCCAAACCTCATCTAGAAATGAGACTAACACTGTCTCAATGTACGGACTCCTGAGCAGATGTAACAGAATGACAGATTAGGTTCTTATCTGGATAATCTTTCTGTTAATCCACTCAGGAGTCCATACAGCCTGCCTTTAATGTAAGCCTGCCTTTGATATTTCTAGATTCCAGGCCTGGAGCCCTTCTTCTGTCAGATACCGCTGCTAAGCTTATCTTCGCAAAAAGCAAATTCGACCACATCTCACCGCTTTTGTCCAAGCTCCACTGGCTTCCGATAATCTCTAGAGTCCACTTCAAATGTGCCTGCCTCACTTTCAAGATCCTACACGGTATCCTTCCTCCCTCCATTCCTCTTTCTTGGAACTCCTCTAACCCCAATTCGGCCAGATCCACCCAAAAACTGAAACTCTCCTTTCCCTCTCTAAAAGGCGTTTCCCTTGTAGGAAAACTAGGTTCTTCCCTCCCCTTCAGAATCACTCAGCTCTGGAACAACCTTACCTCCCCTCTTAGGAATCTGAGCTCCCTCCAACTCTTCCGTAAACATCTGAAAACCTGGTTATTCTCAAAAATGTAACTCCTCCTCCCTCTCTGGTTAATCTAGTCCTAAATTTTCTCTTCATTTTTCCTCTTCCCTATATTGGAGTTCCTTTCTACCCTAACTCTTGTTAACCGTGTTGAGCTTTACGAATGTAGAGATAATGCGGTATACAAACCTAAGGTTTAGATTAGATTAGTTGGCTGTATATGAAGAAATCTTGTGTATCCTTTCAGCCTTTGGCTCCCTTATTGCTAGTGCTAGTTGTATACTGCAAGTTGGTTCTTTAAGGTTGTTTGTGTCACACACACAAAAAAAAGAATAAGTGCAGGTATTTCCTGTTCATTGTTGTTCTAATTCTTGTTTTAAGTTACAGAATAGAATTTTATATTGTATAGGAGGAAATTCCCTTTGCTCAATTGTTTTGGTATGTAACTGGTAGGGGACAGTGTGCTCCACCTCTATGGGGGAGGTGCTCGCGGGAATAGATTGATTACTATACGTACGACTCCTGAGTGGATTAACAAGATTATCCGGGTAAGAACCTATTCTTTCAATGCTTTTTATCAATTACCAACCCAAAACAATTAGCATCTCAAGTACTCTTCCTTCCTCCAGTTGCCATTCAGATGTGCTTTTTACAAGTCTGTCATTATTGAGCTATGAATATAGATGACAGCAGATAAGATTTAATTGGCCCATATAGTATGGCTAGACATAGCCCGCAAATATCAAATACTGATTTACTCCTTCGTGGATGATATCCAATTGTACCTACCACCAGGAGAAACCCGTGACGCCCAGATTGCAAAATGTCTAAACTGCCTCTCGGAAATCAAAAGCTGGATGTTGGTCAACAAATTACAACTAAACGCCTCCAAGACGGAATGCCTTTGGGTCCGCAAAGAACGCTGCGACTGTGACTGTCCCTCGCTGAGCTGGTACTAGACTACTATAACTGCAAAAGACCAAGAGCGCAGCCTAGGAATACACCTTGACGGCAACCTGTTGCTTTCCGACCATATGTCCCAGGTGGTATCTTCCTTATATTACTACCTATGACAACTCCGAAAAATAAGGAACTACTTTTTAGAGTTTGACTTCGCCCAACTACTCTATGCCTTAGTACTTTTCCGCATGGATTACTGCAATGCGTGCTATTCAACATTCTCATGGCAAAGAACATACATCGTCTTCAGTATGTTCAAAATGTGGTGATCAGGCTTCTAAAAAACTTCCGTGTCCGCGACCCTGTCTCCCAGGCTCTAGCATCGGCTCACTGGCTGCCCATAGCTAAATATGTCTTCAAGGGCCCGATTCTAGCGTTCAAATCCTTGCACAACATGGCACCGGGCTATGTGATGGCTAAGCTTCCTCCTTACGTACCGAACTGGTCTCTCCACTCCCAGGCTGAAATATACCTCAAAACGCCCCCTGGCCAAGCCCTGCAACTGCAAACCGCCAAATAATGTTCCTACTCCCACTACATACACTATTTATCACTATTTGTGTTGGGCACACGTGAGATCCGATGATGGTGTGCTGGCAGGGGTTTGCTTAGCCTTTGCCTTGCTGTTCTAAGCACTGGAGGTTCTCCTCCCTTCGCTGACCTCTCACACTGAGGATATCCCATTTCAAAAACTTTTAACTGACATATATATAAAAAATTTTCTTGACTGTTTATTGTTTTCATCACCTATCATAATCTTCAGAAAACCACTCTCAGAATCTTTTGTAAGTATCTCTCGCAGTTTATTTGTGTTGCTCATTGGATAGAGCAAAGATACACAGCCTATCAGATCCTCTCTTTACCTCTTCCAGACTCTCCACTACTAATTACTTCTCCCATTACCATTATTTCCCAGTCCCCTGACTCTACTACCATTGCCCATATCTGGGTACTCACTCCTTCCCTCATGTGATATGCTTAGACCATCATCTTGAACAATAGTCTTTATGGTTAGTTGTGCCGACTCCTCTAATTCAATGTTCACTTCACTGCAGGCATTGTATTCAGGGTCCCAGGAACGCTCCCCCTCCCATCTTTTGAGTCAGCAATATTTCTTACTGTTATGTGCACTCAGTGTTAGACAAATTCCTTCTGCTGGAATTTTACTAGTACAGTAAAACCTTGGTTTGCGAGCATAATTCGTTCCAGAAGCACTCATATATCCAAGCAAATTTCCCCATAAGAAATAATGGAAACTCAGATGATTCGTTCCACAACCCAAAAACTTTAATTCAAAATACTATAGGTACTTGTATTGCAAGACTTCACTCATTTAGAACAGTAACCACGCTCCTGCAGTGTCAGAGAGAGAAGAACCATTAGCTCAGTTGTGATGTGTGTATACTGTATGTACTTGTATTGCAAGACATTGCTTGTATATCAAGTTAAAATTTAATCAAATGTTTTGCTTGTCTTGAAAGTTACTTGCAATCCAAGGTTTTACTGTATTTCATTTATTTTTTATTACCACTTACTGATATATTTCTATTTGTATAATGTTACCTCCTCAGGGTATTTATCCTATGACACTCTGCCTTATTTGAATTATATGTATTAGTAATATCTTTTAGTTTGTAGTTTCTCTGCTTTCGGTTTATCACATCTGGTTAAATGTATTATATGTGTTATATCCTATATGTTCATACCTTGGTGTTAATTGTATTTTCATTTCTCACAAATAGCATAGTGATTCCCAACATGTTTTGGTTCAAAATGCCCTTGGTGTGTCAATAATATTTTCATGGCACCCCTAAGTCAAAAGAAATACCTAAGTTTCCTGCCCCTCTCCCCCATGGACTGGTTTCTCTCTCCTCTCCTTCCCCTCCTCATGGTCTGATATCTCTCTCCCCTCCCCTCCCCTTCCCTGCCAGCCCTGGAAGCTTTCCCTCTGCTACAATTTATGCTGCAGCCGAAGAAGAGCTTCTGGATTGTCAAAGCTAGCCCATGTAAGCTGCAGTGTGGGGAAGGGAGAAAGGTTTCCTGCTGGGGAGTGGCAGGATGCCAGACTGGCAGCTCATTTGCATCTTCTCCGTGGCACTATGGCGCCGTAGCACACAGTTTGGAAAACACTAGAATACCACATAGATTCACATAATATGAAATGTACCTGTAAAGAGCAGTATGCTCCAAAAATTATTTAAGGAAGATCCAAAGTGAGATTCTTCCTTAACTAATTTCATACCTAAGATCTGTTAAAAGTATTCTCAGAAATTTACATAATAAAGCCCAGTGGTTTGGGTGCCAGAATTATGTTTTTGTTGTAAGATGAAGGTTTCTGACCTTGAAACAACTAATATTCAGAATACTACTATCAAACTTCTTTGTAACTCATCTGTTAATTCATGTTAGACCTCTCCTAGTTCACACTCACTAGCAACCTCTGTTTCCTGCCAGGTTAGGCTCAAGGTACCACTGTACTTACCCTCACTCTCAGAATGATGATCTTTGTGTCTCCTTGGTTGCTAGGAGCAGACATGATTCCACAGACAGTTGGCCACCATCTATTTGGGTCCCATCCTGGAACTCATTGCCTGTCTTCATCTGGAAGGAAGTGTATCAGAAATTTAAGGCAGGGCTGAAGATATTATTTTGAATCTGCATTCTTATCATTCTGAGTAGGGGTTTTCGCTGGGTGCCGCTGCCAGGAGACTGTGATGTTGTCAGTCACATTTATGGTATATCTTTTGATTTATTGGCGTTCTTTGCTCTGCGCTTAGAATTTTATCTCATAAACTGCTTTGTTTTACAAAGGATGTATAGTAAAAGCTTTAAATGTCATTATTATTTATTGAATTTGCTATACCGGTTACGTCAAAGGATCAAGGCATGGCCTAGTTGTTAGAGCATTTGCCTCAGCTCCCTGAGGTTGTGAGTTCGATTCCCACTGCAGCTCCTTGTGACTCTGGGCAAGTCACTTAACACTTCATTGCCCAAGGTACAAAATAAGTATCTATCTAAAATATGTAAGACGCTTTGATTGTTTAAATCACAGAGAAAATGCGGTATTCCACTCCTATCCATCCACTTTACCCTTTGAGTTTCAAGTTTTTATTAAAATTTGATAGTCACTTATAGTGATAGTCACTAAGCAAGTTTACAATTAAAAAATAAAGAAGTATAGGAAAAGCTTGAATAAACATTATTAACTACCATCATGTTTCTGTTTCTCCCTAAGAGATCCTACATGCCTGTCCCACACTTTCTTGAATTCAGACAGTTTTTGTCTCCACCACCGCTACCAGGAGTCTATTCCACATAACTGTCACCCTTTCTGTAAAAATAAGTTTTTTTTTTCCTTAGATTACTCCTGAGCCTCTCGCATCAACTTTATTCATTCTCTCTTATTCTGGAGCTTCTTTTCAAATGAGACTCGCATCATGCACATTTATGCCCCGTAGGTATTTAAATGTCTCTTTCATATATCTCCTCTTCCCACCTTTCCTCTAAAGTACACATATTGAGATCTTTTTCCCCATACTCCTTATGATGAAGACCACCAACCATTTTGGTAGCCTTCCTCTAGACCAGGGGCATCAAAGTCACTTCAGCCTATCCAAGCCATCTCATTTGCATGATTCAGACTGTGAAAGCCTATGTCTAATTAGTGAGCCTATGTGTTCATCCCATGCTTTTTTGAATTCCATCCTCTCCGCCACTGCCCCCGGGAGGGCATTCTAGGCATCCATCTCCCTCTCCATGAAAAATAATTTCTTAACATTACTCTTAAGTCTACCATCCCTCAACCTCAATTTGTCCTCTAGTTTTACCAATTTCCCTTCTCTGGAAAAGATTGGGTCCTATATTATTACTTTCAAATATTTAAATGTCTGTATCATATTACCCCTGTCCCTCCTGCCAGACTATAAATATTGAGGTCTTCTAGTCTCTCCTCATACTTCTTTTGGCATTTATTGTCGCTTTCCTCTGGACTGCTTCAAGTCTTTTTATATCCTTGACCAGATATGGCCTCCAAAACTGGTTACTCCTCTCTCTATACAGCCTAGCATCCTCCTGGCTGCAGCCACCACCTTATCACACTGCTTTGTTGGCTTTCAGATCCTCAGACACTATCCACTAGTGCTGCCCAATTCAGGAAAAAATATTTCGATTTGATTCAGCCTATTGAATCAATTTGTCAATTCGATTTTCCTGCCCAGTTGGTTGGTTTATTCCAAACATACTGGTGGGTTTATTTTATAGCCTCTTTACCCCCTTTGCCCTCTCCTAACAACACTGGTGCTGTGGTGTAAACAAAATAAACAAACAAAAAAGACATTTCCTCTCTCTGTTAAATCCTAGCTCACGTTCGCGGTCCAATACCAGCTCTGGCAGGATACAAATATCATATCTGACACATTGTAATCACAAAACAGAAAATAAAATTATTTTTCTACCTTTTTGTTGTCTGGTCATTTTTCAAATCATGTTGGTCCCAGGCTCTGCAACAAACGTCTTCTGATAACTTGCTTGCTAGGGTCTCTTGCTCATTTGTCATTTTCTTCTTTCTCCGTGGTAACCATCATCCTCCATTTCTGTCCTCACCTTCCATTTCCCTTCCCTCCCCTGGAGGTCTGGCATCTTTCCTTTTTTTTGTCTCTATTCCTGTAGCTGCAGTGATGGACCCCACCATCCCCAGATCCACCATCTCTCCTTTTCTCAACTACCCTTTCATCCAGCATCTCTCCCTCCTTCCCCACCAGCTCTTCCTTTCTCTTTCTAACTACTCTCCTATCCAGTATCTCTATCCCCAACACACCATCCCTTGTGTCCAGCTTCTCTCCTTTTCTGTTCCTTCCCTCCCTATATCCCATTGTCCACCATCTGTCTCCCTCTCATGTTTTTAGATCCATTATTTCTTCTATCCCTCCCCCATCTCCCCTCTCCATGATCTCCCCCATCTCCCCTCTCCATGATCTCCCCCAAGTCCATCTTCCCCCTCCAGCATTCATGTTCTCCCTCCACTAAGTTCACCTCTCCCATCCATCTTCTCCCCATATCTCCTTCTCCAGTCCACCAACTCCCCCAAGTCCATCTTCCCTCCATGATCTCCCTCAAATCCATCTCCCCTCCTCCACCAAGTTCATCTTTCCCATCCATCTTCTCCTCATATCTCCTCCAGTCCACCAACTCCCCCAAGTCCATCTCCCCTCACCCCCATCTACCTTTATTTTTACATTACAGCATGTTGCCGGTGGCGGTAGTTATTTAGCGATCCACTCCTGCCACCACTCCTTGCGTCTTCTCTCCACTGTGGCCCAACCCTAGTGAAAACTTCCTGTTTCCGCTTGGGCGGCCAAATGGAGAGAAGACACCTGGAGTAGTGGCAGGGTAGTGAATTGCATTCGCTACCGCCGCTTTTGCCTGGCCAGGGAGGAGAGGAGAAATACTTCCTCCCAGGAAGGAGAGAGCCTTGCTGCCGTCGATCTGCACGCAGAGACCCGTTCGGGCTTTCCCTCTGCCACCGGAGTCCTTGCTTCTGATGTAACTTCTGGATTGCAAAACCGGAAGTTACATCAGAAACAAGGACTCCGGTGGCAGAGGGAAAGCCAAACAGGTCTCTAGCAAGGGGGTCGACGAATCGGTAAGTTTGATTTTTTTGCCAAAACAAATCGATTCAAATTGTGAATCAGGCAGCACTACTATCCACTCCAAAGTTCCTCTCCCCATCTCTGCATATTGGCCTCTCGCCTCCCAGTGCATACATCTCCCTCAGATTTCTACTCCCCAAATGTATTGCATTGCACTTCTTTGCATTGAATTTTAGTTTCTAGACAGATCATTCTTCCACCTTTTGCAGATCTTTTTATATGATTTCCACTCCCTCCAAGGAGTTAGCAATCTTGGTATCATTCACAAAAACGCAATGTGCTGGGGGCATGTGGGAAGCATAGTTGTCGGAACAGGAGGGGGCACAAGGGCCATGGCTTCCCAAAAAATTAGCAGTCGGAGGTCAGAAGAGTAGGTTATGTCTCTCCTGACTCTCCCACCTACCTCCTCCCCGAATGCTGTAATTTTAAATGTTTGGGCAGCCGGCAGTGGCAATGAGATCAGCCTGTTGCCCTCGGCCTACCCCGGAACCCTTCATTTTGTAGCGTCCTGCCTACTTGGGAACAAAAGTCACTTCCTTGCCCCTCTGCTTATCCTAGCACAATCTATTGGATTTACTGTCTATGCTTATGCAGACAATATCTAGTTACTCCCCACATCCACAGACAATATAAGGGAAATAAACACCAAATTCGTCAAAATTAGTCCTTGGCTTAGTCAAAACAAACTAGCACTGAACATAGCCAAATCAAAAGGTATTCTATTTCCAGCCACAGATAAAGAAGACCTAAGTGTGCCAATATGCATAGATTCTAGCCCCATACAGATTGAAACTAAAATAAAACTCCTTTGAGTCATCCTTGACAAAGACCTCAATTATCATGACCAAATCAGCACAGTTACCCAACAATACCACTACAAACTCAGACTAATATGATCCATAACATCTCTTAACTCCTCTTCTATTCAAACACTTATTCATTCACTTGTCATTTCCCACATTGACTACTATAATTCTTCATATCACGGCATAACACAAAAAGAAATCCATATATTGCAAATCTTACAAAATATTTTCATTAAACTCATACATAAGGCAAAGAAATATGATCATGTTACCTCTCTCCTCCACGAAGTACACTGGCTTCCCGTATCACACCGTACAGCATATAAAATTCTTCTCACTTTCAGAATCAAACAAAGCCATACCCCAGCATTTCTGGACAAATACCTAATCCCATGCGCCTCCCCACGCGTATTTTGATCTAACAACCAGAATTTACTAACAATTCCATCCATAAGATAACTGTTTTACGACATGACCTGCAATGTCATATTCTTCGTCACAGCTCCCACAATATGGAATGCACTCCCATCAGACATCAGGCTCGAAAAATCCTTAGACAAATTCAAGTCCAAATTAAAAACCTTTTTATTCAGGGATGCCTACTACACCTGAGAAAAAAGGACCCTTTATTCAGCTAAGTTGAGTAACTCTGGTGATGAATAAGAGAACCGATTTTCAGAAGCGAGCTTCCCCCCACCAATTGTTCTCTCCTCTCCCTTATACCTCCTCTTTTTTAAATGTTTATCTCGATGTATTTTGCACTATCCCACCCCCAGACTTCTAAAGTGTCTGTATCTAACCGTCCTTTCTGTCTCTCCTATCTTAATTATGAAAGGTTCCCCTTTCTATTTTATTTTCCACTATATTGTTCTTTTAAATTTAATAAACTGTATATCAAGTACAGAATAAACTTGGAAACTTTACCTGCAGAATGAAGACTTCCATGCATGCCGACGGCAGCAGGCTCACGTTGTTTCCACTCTCGGCTGCTCGAAGTTTTAAAATTATAGCAGCTGGGGATGAAGTAGGTAGGGGAGTTGGGAGCTGTAGAGAGAGGTCATGCCACAGAATCTCTCTTGGGGGGAGGGAGAACATATGCTGCACGGAGTGGGGGGATGTTGGGAAGGATAGATGCTGCACGGATGGGATAGTGGGAAGGGAGGGAAAGAGAAATGGGGGAAGGAAGAAAAAGGGAGAATTGTTGGGCATAGATGCGTGGAATGGGAAGGAAAGAGATGGTGTACATGGGGAAAGGAAGAATGAGGGAAAATTGTTGGACATGATGGTGGCTGGAGGAGAGAGAGAGATATTGGATGTTGTGGTGGAGAGGGTAGGGTGGGATAGATGGAAAGGGATGCAAGAGGGAAGAATATTGAACATGGTGCTGGAGGGAAGGGAGGAAGAGATGCAGCATGCTGTTGGAGAGAGTTGATAGAAGGAGAAAGGCACAAGGGGATGGGTGAGAGGGGAGGAAAGATGTTGCACATGTGGGGGAGAGAAAGGAAAGAAGAAGAATTGGGGTGAAGGAAAGGAAGGGAGAGATGATCATGAAAAAAATAAGCCCTACCCGGAAATAAGACCTAGTGCGTTTTTTGGGTCTTATTTTCGGGGAAACACGGTTGTTGATGTCTTTGTATTGTGTTCAGCAGAAAAGGAAATCCATTTCTGATTTTATTTCTCCTGTGTTGAAGTACTTGCTGACCTTTGCTATAGCTGGTGGGGATCCGCAAACACCGGACCTCCTCCAAAGGAGACCAGAACTCCATTCTACCAAGCTTGGCAGTTGCTTGGAGCCACTGAGGTGCCAGCATCTGTGACTTAGAGACACTACTGCTGCCAATCTTGGTAAAATGGATTTTTGGCCACCCTCAGAGGAATTCTTCATCTGACATAGCTTGAGGGTCCTTCTCAGCTGGAGTATTTATATTTTATATTTACATTAGGTTCTGGCAGAGACCCATTTACAAGGTTTGTATTGTTCCCAACTAATATTTTCAAATTAATAGTGTCTTTGGTTATTTGTAAATAGGTCTCTACCAGAGCCTCTAATTTAGTAGTATAATTAAATGAAATAACTACTTCTGAAGTTTATGGGGATGGAAGAGATTGCAGTGGGTATGGGTGAGGACGGATTCAATTCCAACGGGGAAGGATTTGATTCCTATGGGGATGGGCAAGGACAGGTTTGATCTCTGTCCCCATGCAATTCTACCCTGGACACCGGAAGTCTGGGCCTGTATGGACTGATGGCTCCATCCTCAGTTGTTAGCCAGAGGCATACCCCTCTGTATAGCTCCCATCCCCCCCAAGCAGCAGAACCATGCCAACCCTCCCACTGCGAGACCGACATACCTTTCTCCAAACAGCAGTATCGGCAGCACTCTAAACAGGCTGCTTCGTGGCCTTCTCCCTCCTGGGACTTCCCTGTGCCACTTTGCTGATGACATCTTCAGTGATGCAGCAGAGGTTAGGAACCTGTGGGAGAAGACTGCGAAGCAGCCTGTTTAGAGTGCTACCGACGTTGCTGTTTGGAGGGAGGTATGTTGGTCTCGCAGTGGGGAAGGGTATGTGGGGTTTGGATGGGAGGAAGAGATGGAAAGATGCTGTGCAGGGGGATGGGTGGGAGGGTCAGTGGGGTTCGGCTGCGCAGCAGGGGTGGGGGAGCACTGCTGCCGACAAATCCAGGGTTGGAGTTGGGGAGTGTCAGGGACATTTGGGAGGGATTTTCTCCTAAACCTTCTGCTCTTCCTCCTCCTTTCTCCATTTCTGTAAATAATACTGTCATTGTTCCAGTCTCCTCTGCTCGTAACCTTGGAGTGGTCTTCGATTCCGACCTCTCATTTTCTTTCTTTTTTTTTTAAATAATAGCTTTTTATTTAGAAATGTAAAAATGTTAACAGCAAATACACAAAATAACATATGAAAAGTACCATAAGTACAACCATCAAAAAGAACAATAGCAAAGCCCCAAAACTATACAAGCAAAAGCTATATAGCTACTCACAACACAGGAGAACCCCCTCCCCCCATCTCCCAGGGACAGAGCACAAATCCCAAGCCATAAAAACGACCTCATTTTCTACGTATATACAACAAGCTGCTAAGACCTGTCGCTTCTGTCTCTTCAATATCACCAAAATTCACCCCTTCCTCTATGAGCACACTATCCGGACCCTTGTCCAAGCTCTTGGAACCTCACGCTTAGATTACTGCAATCTACTTCTAACTGGTATCCCTCAGTGTTGCCTCTCCCCCTTGCAATCAGTGCAAAACTCTGCTGCGTGACTCATCTTCTACCAACCTCACTACACTCATGTCACCCGTCTCCTTAAGTCACTTCACTGGCTCCCTATCTGCCATCACATATAGTTCAAGATCTTATTGCTGACCTACAAATGTGTTCATTCTGCTGCCCCTCAATATCTCTCCTTGCTTCTCTCTCCTTTTACACGTCCCAGAGAATCCGTTCCTCAGATAAGTCACTCTTAGCGTTACCCTTCTCCACCACTTCCAATTCCAGTCTTCGTTCTTTTCATCTAGTTGCCCCCTATGCCTGGAATAAATGACCCGAGTTTGCCCGTCGAGCCCCTTCCCTTCCCTTGTTTAAAAGCAGACTGAAAACCCACCTTTTTAATATAGCTTTCAATCCTTAACACTTATTCCTCTGCCCTCCAACCCAGCCCACTGATTAACCGTGCCCCTTAACTATATGCATGACATCCTGTTTGTCTGTCTTAACTGTTTAGATTGTAAGCTCTTTAGAGAAGGGACTGTTTTCTTACTCTTTGTGACTGTGCAGCGCTGCGTACATCTGATAGCGCTATAGAAATAATTAATAGAAGTAGTAGTTTTGGCAGCGATCTAACTAGGGCTTATTTTTGGGGAAACACGGTAGCATGATATAGTTCTGGCTGGCTAATAATATGTGAGCTTATTTTGCTGCTGCTGTTTTTGAATCTTGGTTAGAGAATGACATGGGGACAAATTTTTCCCCGTCCCCGCAGGAACTCAATTTCCCCGACCTGTGAGTTGTGTTGCTGTCCCCCTGTCCTTGCCCCGTTCCTGTAATCTCTGTCTTAACCACACAAGCCTCGAACACTTATGATTTGAAAGTATTTGAGGCTTGCGCAGATGAGGACAGAGCTTGCAGGAATGGGGCAGGGAAAGGATCGCGGGGGACGGGAAATTGTTGCTTCTGTGTCATTCTCTAATCTTGGTGATAGTTTGATTTGTGCATTTGCTGCTTATGATCAATTTTGAAGAAAATAGCTGTCAATGGAAAACATTTCAGTATCTAGAAATGTATTATATAGAAAGTAAGGTTTCATCAATTTGGATTTTACTGCTCAAAAAATTGCAGTTACTCCAGAATACTGCAGTTAGATTAATTTTTAGTCTAAAAAGATATGAAAGTGTTGCAATCTTTATTGGTTATCAGTTGAGAGACAAATTAAGTTCAAATCAGCTTGCATAGTTCATCGTTTATTACAGACTTACTCTTCATATAATCTGATTTTTGCTTTTTTCTCATTTGCATTATTCTTCCACTGGATTATGTGGTACTTTATTACTACATTTTCCACATTTGCACAGTTTAGAGGAGTACGGTATAAATAACAGCTCAACTCCTCTTTTGCTTATGCTGCCTTTACAATTTGGAATTATTTACCTGTTTATTATTAGGACTGATATCAATTACTTAAGATATTGTGAAAATTTGACAATCTTTTTATATGACTTATCATGTTATGATGGTATTTTAATTATTGATTGCTTTTGCATTTTCCCGTAGAGTTTACGGCCTCTTTGTATGTAAATTGTCTTGAACCTTTTTGGTATATTTTGATTATTAAATTGTGGATTAGATTATTTAGGTGACATAGGTGTTTGTAGACAAAATTGTTGTAAAACCAATTATTTCTGTTTACTTAGATTTTGGTTTTGTTCTTGATTTTCAGAACACTGCAGTAATGGAAGAAACAAATGAAGACGAATCTTTAAAGAAAAATACACTTTGGCAGGTATGACAGAAGTTTTTTCAGTGGGTTATTACAGTTTGAAAAACTATGTGCTACTGTGAGCCAAGAGTTGACCTAGTTTGGTCTAGCCCAGTGATCTCAAACCCGCGGCCCACCAGGTACTATTTTGAGGCCCTCAGCATGTTTATCATAATCACAAAAGTAAAATAAAACAGTTTTGTAAGCGGACTGCTGGGCACAATAGACTACTGGTCTGACCCAGCAGCGGCAATTCTTATGTTCTTTTATGTCTCAGCTATAAATTACCATATTTTTATTATTAAGACTTAGCTAAAAGGAAAGATTTATAAACTATAAAGAGTTTTACCTCATGCAAAATTGTCATTTCTTTAATAATATTCTTTATTGAATCACAGCTCTTTATTTTACTTGTAGCTATCAAGCTAACATGTTAAAAACAAACGCTTATCATTCTTAGCAAAATATTGATTCAGTTTCCAGTAACGCTGAAACAAGTCATGTGATTAGATGGTATATCACAATATCTAGAAATTCCAGCCATTTACAAAACCCATGGCGGAACAAGTATAAAAGTCAATAGCAGCGTTAATGGATTGTGCAACTAGTGCAAATTGTGCAAAAAAATTTTTTTATAATGTACTGAAGTGCTATTAAAGTGCTGGTTAAATTGCCATGTGCTTTTTATTTCAATGCCTGGCCCCCCGACCCAGGTTTCGTATTCTTCGTCAGGAGGGGTCTAGGTAAAAGCAAACTAACATTAAAAACATTACAACGATAATTCAGATACACACTCAATCTTACAACTGAATCGCGCCAATCTTATATCAAATATCCAAACTTCTCTACTATCAATATAAAGTTATTAAACATACCTTCTCAGGCAAGCTACATCGGGGAACGACACCGGAAGAAGAACTGGCTGAAGTTGCTTAAACTCCCGGATTTAAATACGTACACACACACTAGTACACCCATCTGGTAAAAATGCTGCAATTAAAGCAGCGGAAGTGACGTTATATCCGAGGGCACCACTCATATACTTACATATTTAACCACTCGATTTCAGAATTTAAACCGTTAGGAGATAAAGTATTCCAATTGTAAATGAAACGTTGTTCTTTCTGCAATAAAAGTTTACAGATGTCTCCTTCATATTGATCAATGTGTATAAGCACTGTATATTTGAAATCTAGTAACGAGTGATCCTCCCTCAACCAGTGATCCACCAGGGGTGCGGATTCTCTGCCCCTGCGGATATTGCTGAGATGTTCGACAATACGAGTTTTAATTTTTCTACTGGTTTGACCAATATACAACAAACCGCAGGGGCAGGTCACGCAGTACACAACTCCCTGGGAATCACAGTTGGTGCCCGTAGTGAGATCAAATTTCTTACCCTGTGAATTTGGGATAGGTATGAAGGGTTGACCCCATATAAATCTGCAAGTGCTACAGTGACAGCAAGATTTATGAGCTAATAATCTTTGTCTGCAATAAGTTCGCCTCCTGTATCTAAGCTTTTCACCCAAGTTACGAGCCCTAGTAAAGGCAAATTTAGGTTTATCTCTAAGTGAAGAATGGTATTGGACTATGGGCCAATATTTTAAAATTCTTTTCTTAATAGCATTACTGTTGATGGTAAATGGTAAAACACACACCGTATGAGAGTCATTATCCTTTTCTATTGGTCGCATAAGTCAAGAGCGATGACAGTTCTTGGCTCGCTTCCAAGCTCTTTTAATAATTTTTTTAGGATAACCACGTTCTACAAATTTGTAATACAAATCCATAGCTTGATTATTAAAATCAATTTCATCTGAACAAATTCGGCGTATGCGGAAAAATTGACCCACTGGAATGCTATTCTTAAGTGAACGAGGGTGAAAGCTTTGATACTGGAGGAGAGCATTGCGATCAGATGGTTTTCTGTGTAGACTGGTGGAGATAGCTTTATCATGAATATAAAGGCTAATATCCAAAATTGATATACGGACCTTGTCCTTCTTATACGTAAATTTGATATTGGGGTCCTTCTGATTGATTTCAGTAAGAAACTCATCAAGCTCCTCCTCTCCACCAGTCCACACAAAAAACACATCATCAATAAAACGCCTCCAGCATCTTACGTGACAGAAATGGCTGGAACTGTACACAAACGTCTCCTCAAAGTTGGACATATAGAGGCAGGCAATAGTGGGGGCAACTGCTGCCCCCATCGCTACCCCCTTGGTTTGTAAATAAAGAGTATTTTCAAACTTGAAGTAATTATTCTACAATGGATAAATATAAAGTGGAACAGAGAATTTAAAATTAAGAAGTTCCGCAGGGACGAAATGGATTTCACCAAGAGGTACGTGTACCTATGGATGAATTGAAATATTAAGACCAAAAGACAACGTAAAAACATGAACACTAAAAAAGTAGGTTTTTCTTTATCCACAAGTGATTCATCGTCAGAAAACGAAAATAAGATCCCCAATTCATCTAAATCTCCATCTTTACAAGGATTTAATAATTTATCTGAATCTTTTTTACGTATACCACCAGTGGACCTTCGAAGAAAGAATTATCCAGAATAGAGACCAGAAGTGCCAACAAGCACAAGAAATAGTTCCTACCACCAAGAAAGGAATATTTAAGTTGTCATCAAGGAATCTCAACAAACAGGAAGAAGAACTGCTTTCTAGGGGGTTATCCTTTGTACCCAGCATTAAGTATGATAACTTTGATATGCATACATGTTTAAGTAGATTTTTTAGAACATTGAAACTCAAGGCATTTTTTCAAAATAGATCAGCAGTCGTGAATGATGATACTTTACCGGTGGGCTTATCTTGTAAGTCTTCTTGGCTCCCCCCTGGTCCTCCTGATCCATTAGTTACCACTTTTGAAAGACTAGTATTAAGAGATGTTAAAAACTTAGAAACTCATAATATTAGATGCAATTCTAATGTTTCCTCAGATCAGATTAAGATCATCCAGGACTTACAAAATGATCAAACCATAATCATACATAGAGCTGACAAAGGGGATGGTATTGTCATTCAGGACTATATGGATTACCAAAGAGAAGCCCTTAGTCAATTACATGATACTGCTTATTACACTGTATTATTGGAAGACCCTACTAATGCTATTAAACAAAAAGTAGACCAGTTAGTTCAATTAGCAAAGAGTGAAGAATTGATTTCATTTAAGGAATTACGTTTCTTGACCAATAATTATCCGAGGACACCACACATATACTTTATTCCCAAGATACACAAATCTAGCACTCATCCCCCCGGTCGCCCGATTGTAGTGGGTATTGATTCAGTATTGGAACCATTATCCAAATACCTTGACGGGTATTTGAAGAGATTTGTTCCATATGCTGAATCATATATTAGGGATTCGTCCCATTTTCTTCAAATAATTGATCGACTGTGTCAACAACCACTGCCTGATAACAGCATCTTGGTGACAGCTGATGTCATGGCACTGTACACAAACGTCCCTCAGCGGGCAGCTATGACAGTTGTAGAATCTGCATCTTCCAAGTTGGACATTACAGAGTCCAAAAAACATTTTCTTACACAATTGGCCGAAGTGGTTATTTTCAATAATTACTTCAAGTTTGAAAGTACTCTTTATTTACAAACCAAGGGGGTAGCGATGGGGGCAGCAGTTGCCCCCACTATTGCCTGCCTCTATATGTCCAACTTTGAGGAGACGTTTGTGTACAGTTCCAGCCATTTCTGTCACGTAAGATGCTGGAGGCGTTTTATTGATGATGTGTTTTTTGTGTGGACTGGTGGAGAGGAGGAGCTTGATGAGTTTCTTACTGAAATCAATCAGAAGGACCCCAATATCAAATTTACGTATAAGAAGGACAAGGTCCGTATATCAATTTTGGATATTAGCCTTTATATTCATGATAAAGCTATCTCCACCAGTCTACACAGAAAACCATCTGATCGCAATGCTCTCCTCCAGTATCAAAGCTTTCACCCTCGTTCACTTAAGAATAGCATTCCAGTGGGTCAATTTTTCCGCATACGCCGAATTTGTTCAGATGAAATTGATTTTAATAATCAAGCTATGGATTTGTATTACAAATTTGTAGAACGTGGTTATCCTAAAAAAATTATTAAAAGAGCTTGGAAGCGAGCCAAGAACTGTCATCGCTCTTGACTTATGCGACCAATAGAAAAGGATAATGACTCTCATACGGTGTGTGTTTTACCATTTACCAACAACAGTAATGCTATTAAGAAAATAATTTTAAAATATTGGCCCATAGTCCAATACCATTCTTCACTTAGAGATAAACCTAAATTTGCCTTTACTAGGGCTCGTAACTTGGGTGAAAAGCTTAGATACAGGAGGCGAACTTATTGCAGACAAAGATTATTAGCTCATAAATCTTGCTGTCACTGTAGCACTTGCAGATTTATATGGGGTCAACCCTTCATACCTATCCCAAATTCACAGGGTAAGAAATTTGATCTCACTACGGGCACCAACTGTGATTCCCAGGGAGTTGTGTACTGCGTGACCTGCCCCTGCGGTTTGTTGTATATTGGTCAAACCAGTAGAAAAATTAAAACTCGTATTGTCGAACATCTCAGCAATATCCGCAGGGGCAGAGAATCCGCACCCCTGGTGGATCACTGGTTGAGGGAGGATCACTCGTTACTAGATTTCAAATATACAGTGCTTATACACATTGATCAATATGAAGGAGACATCTGTAAACTTTTATTGCAGAAAGAACAACATTTCATTTACAATTGGAATACTTTATCTCCTAACGGTTTAAATTCTGAAATCGAGTGGTTAAATATGTAAGTATATGAGTGGTGCCCTCGGATATAACGTCACTTCCGCTGCTTTAATTGCAGCATTTTTACCAGATGGGTGTACTAGTGTGTGTGTACGTATTTAAATCCGGGAGTTTAAGCAACTTCAGCCAGTTCTTCTTCCGGTGTCGTTCCCCGATGTAGCTTGCCTGAGAAGGTATGTTTAATAACTTTATATTGATAGTAGAGAAGTTTGGATATTTGATATAAGATTGGCGCGATTCAGTTGTAAGATTGAGTGTGTATCTGAATTATCGTTGTAATGTTTTTAATGTTAGTTTGCTTTTACCTAGACCCCTCCTGACGAAGAATATGAAACCTGGGTCGGGGGGCCAGGCATTGAAATAAAAAGCACATGGCACTTTAACCAGCACTTTAATAGCACTTCAGCACATTATAAAAAATTTTTTTTGCACAATTTGCACTAGTTGCACAATCCATTAACGCTGCTATTGACTTTTATACTTGTTCCGCCATGGGTGTTGTAAATGGCTGGAATTTCTAGATATTGTGATATACCATCTAATCACATGACTTGTTTCAGCGTTACTGGAAACTGAATCAATATTTTGCTGAGAATGATAAGCGTTTGTTTTTAACATGTTAGCTTGATAGCTACAAATAAAATAAAGAGCTGTGATTCAATAAAGAATATTATTACTTTCATCACAGAATTCTAGTGACTTTCTCCCTATTAGTAAATTCATTTCTTTAATAAGACATTAACTACCCACCCATCTCTGCCCAATCTCCACCCCAGACTCCACCCACATAATAGTACTGCTTTTTCCATTCATTTTTCATATATACAGTATAATTTCGTTATAACGGACTCGCTTATAACGGAACCTCGTCTATAGCGGATTAGGTCCGCTGGTCCCAGCCGTGCGCATTTATAAACATGCAGAAAATCATTTCATATAGCGGACTTGCATATAAAAGACTTTCGGATATAACGGACAAACAATTTGGTCCCCAGAGCCACTTTTAGTTGTAGTTTTGTTCGGCTATAACGGCTACAAGGCGCGTGGCGTGCTGGTGATACAGCATCAAAATGCAGCCCAGAAGAAAATGACAGATTATTTTTCTTTCCCATACAGTGTGACATAATGCTTTAGAACATCTTATAGTGTTGTGGTTTTGCAATCATTTCATGCCATACCAATGTTTTGCTGAGTTTTGTTATTGACGTTGCTGATATGCTTGTGCAGTGACTGTTGTTCATTGATTGTACGTTGTTTGTTGACCTAAATAAAGTTTTTTTAAAAATGCAACTCTGGATATAATGGACTCTGGATATAATGGACTGTTTTTCCAGGTCCCTTGAAGTCCGTTATAATGAGATTAAACTGTATACACAATATAATCTTATTAGCAACACATAATGGTTAACCACAAAATTAAACTACACAGAGCACACTGGGCAAAATTCACTAACCTGCCCGAATCGGAACAATCCGTTTCTGATTCAGGCAGATCCGATGAATTCACTAACCTAAAATTTGCAGATGGGGGCGATCGGAAGCAGTGGCGTACCAAGGGGGGGGCGGGGGGGGCGGTCCGCCCCGGGTACCAAGCCCTGAAGGGGTGCTCCCGGTCCGGTCCAGTTACCCCCCCCCTGCGCCGGGTGTCGCGTCTGGAAACAGCCTGCAGCAAGATCGCGATGCCAGAGATCTTTGCCTGCTTCGACTGTTTCCTCCGCCACGGTCCTGCCCCTCCTCTGATGTCAGAGGAGGGGCGGGACCGCGGCGGAGGAAACAGCCGAAGCAGGCAAAGATCTCTGGCATCGCGCGATCTTGTTGCAGGCTGTTTCCCCAGGGCAGTAGCGTACCAAGGGGGGCGAGGGGGAGGTCCATCCCGGGTGCCGCCTTAGGGGGGGTGCACAGCTGGCCCGGTCCCTATCGCGCTCCTACCCTCCCAGCGAAAGCAGCATCGGCGCCATTATCGAAAAAGGTAATGGCGCCAGGCCTTGGAGCACCAAGGCAGGCCGCTTCTCCCCTCTCCCAGCCGAAACCCCGCTGACCATCCTATCTCTCTCCTCCCCCCAAGTGAACCTTTCTGACCCTCCCAGCGAAAGCAGCAAACCTCCCTCCAGTAGCGTCGGCTTTATCCTCCCTCTGCCGCATCACTGATGACGTCATCAGTAACGCGGCAGAGGGAGGAGAAAGCCGCGAAGGAGGTTTGCTGCTCTCGCTGGGAAGGTCGGAAAGGTTCACGGGGGGGGGGGAGATAGGAGGGTCAGCGGGGGTTCGGCTGGGAGGGGGGAGAAGCGGACTGCCTCGGTGCTCCATTACCTTCTTCGGGCAGCAGCAGCGTTTACAATTCGCTGCTGTTGCCGGCTTCAGGCCTTGTTCTCTGCCGGGTCCTGCCTACTTCCAGTTTTCATGAAGACAGGACCCGACAGAGAGGAAGGCCTGAAGCGGGCAACATCAGGGAATTGTGAATGCTGCTGCTGCCCGATGAAGTTCAGGACATCGGGGAAGGAGCAGGGAGAAATCGGCTGCTGGCTTGGGGGTGAGGGTAGGGAAAGAATCGTGGAAGTGGAGAAATCGGCACGATGGCTTTGTGCAGGCTAGGGGGAGAGAGAAAGAAAGGAAAAAATAAAGAGGGGGGGCCAGGGGGAGAGAGAAAGAAAGGCAGAAAGAAAGAGGGGGACCAAGGGGAGAGAAAGAAAGGCAGAAATAAAGAGGGGGTCAAGGGGGAGAGAAAGAAAGGCAGAAAGAAAGAGGAGGGCCAGGGGGAGAGAGAAAGAAAGGCAGAAAGAAAGAGGGGGACCAAGGGGAGAGAAAGAAAGGCAGAAATAAAGAGGGGGGTCAAGGGGGAGAGAAAGAAAGGCAGAAAGAAAGAGGGGGGCCAGGAGGAGAGAGAAAGAAAGGCAGAAATAAAGAGGGGAGCCAGGGGGAGAGAGAAAGAAGAAGGATCAGAAGAAGGACCAGAGACTCATGAAATCACCAGACAAAAAAGTAGGAAAAATGATTTTATTTTCAACTTAGTGATCAAAATGTGTCCGTTTTGAAAATTTATATCTGCTGTCTATATTTTGCACTATGGCCCCCTTTTACTAAACCGCAATAGAGTTTTTTAGCGCAGGGAGCCTATGAGCGTCGAGAGCAGCGTGGGGCATTCAGCGCAGCTCCCTACGCTAAAAACCGCTATCGCAGTTTAGTAAAAAGGGAGGGGGAATATTTGTCTATTTTTGTATAGTTGTTACTGAGGTGACATTGCATAAAGTCATCTGCCTTGACCACTTTGAAAACCCGCAGAATATAAATGATAATTAACATTTTCTCTGCGTACAGCGTGCTTTGTGTTTTTAAAATTTTATTGTTGGTAGATCATTTTGACTTGGCCACAAAGGTAAGGGGGAGGGAGGGAGGGGAACTGCTGAAAGACATCTAATAATCCTTGCAGGCTTGACTGCAGGGAATTATTTTTGTAAAATCATGTTTTGTTATGTGACTGGCATTATCTAGACTTTAATTTCTATGAATGAATAGAATGAAAATGATATAAAATTACTTGCTTGTTTTTATGTGCGTGCGCTGAAGGAAAGTGGAGAGAGAGTGGGCTGAGGATGCTGAAGGGAAATGGGGAAGAGAGTGGGGAGAAGACGCTGATTTATAAATTGACAATTGTACAGAATATTGTTTCTTTTTATACTTTAATATAAACAATTCAAGGCTTGTGTGGATGGAATCAGGTGGTTTGCGGGGATGGGGACCGAGCTTACGGGGATTAGTCCAATAAAATTGTATTTTTTTATATCTCATTATTTGTTTTATTTTTATTTGTTAATTTATAAAGTGGTGATTGTTATGTATCAGTTTTTTCAAATTTACATCTACTGTCTTTATATTTTGCACTGTATTAGAGGACATGTGTTACTGTTTTTTGTGGTGTTGCATTGTATCCAGGGTCTGGTTTCTTGGCGGATCAGTTTAACTTTTGTCTACTTATTTCTATTTTTAGTTTGTGATTATTCCATTTTGGGCGAGGGTGTATCTCTGTTCTGTGTGTATGAAAAAGACATAGTTTTCAGTTGGCATTGACTACAGGACCAATTGACTGTGCGGGATCTGGCTTGTTTAGTTTTACAATGTATGTGTTGGTGTTCTAGTGCTCACTGCAGTGTTTAAGATGCAGCCTTTTCCTAGGTACACTCTTGTGGTGCGATATGTAGATTGGTACTAAAAATCATATTTTTCATATAGATGGGGGGGGTGTCAAAAAATGATGGGCCCTGGGTGCCACATACCCTAAGTACGCCACTGCCTGCAACTACTCCATATGTACTTCTAATGTCATGACAATTTAGACATAATTTATGTTTTGTTATGTTTGGAATAATGGTTACATATATGAGGTTCAATAAAAGAAAATTTTCACTGCCTGTTTCTATTCTGACCATTTATTCCATTTCATGGTTATTGCAAAAAAAAAAAAAAAAAAAATTTTTTACATGGGGGGGGGGGGGGGGGTGTCAAAAAATGATGGGCCCCGGGTGCCACATACCCTAGGTACGCCACTGATCGGAAGACCTGTCCTAGCCATGACTTTTTTTTTTTTCTTTTTTTACTTTAAACCGCTTCAGGTTAAAACCACGGACTTGCACAGGCAGTCGGGGCAGGCATGTTTGGGGCCCGACTCCTGCTCCTATGTGACGGCAGCAGCCTCTTCCCTCCTTCCCTTCAGTGCAAGCCTGTGGGTTTAAAGCTGGCGTTGCATTGCGGCGTGCAGCCCTGCTTTAAAACCACAAGCTTGCACTGCGGGAAAGGGCGGCAGAGAGCAGGAGAGTGGAGGTGAGTAGGCAGAAGAGATTGGGGCAGGCAGGGGGTTGGGTTCAGGGCAGGCAGGCTCGTTCGGGGCTGCAGGAGATGGGGCTGACAGGTTAGAAAGCAGGGCGGCAGAAGGCAGGGCAGTCACAAAGGGCTTCAGTGACTGGTCCTGAGTAGTCGCTTATTGCGAGCCCAGTCGGATCAAAAAAAAGTATAGTGAATCGCATCCCTGCCTACTTTCCATGCAGTTCCCCTCATTTGCATGTGCGCACCGGAAGCAAATTGCTACACAGGTTAGTGAATACTGCAGGAGGGAAAACTGGTCGCTAAGGGCTCGCAAACAAATCGGTACACGATCGGTTTGCTTAGTGAATCTAGCCCACTGTGCATGCTTTTCAACATTCATTCCTGCCATAACACAGATAACCCCTATGTAAATACGGGACCAAAACCTAAAAATACTAATATATACAAACAAACCCTAAGATGCAAGACTCTGCATGCAAGACTCCTGAACAGTGCAAAATACAGACAGCAGATGTAAATTCTCAAAATTGACACAATTTAATTAAAATCATTCCCCCTACCTTTATTGTCTCCCTCCCTCCACGATGTGCTTTACCTTCTGGCCGTTTTATGCTGCCCTCGGTGTTATCTTCGGGCTGGCTCCCTCTTCCTCACTGACACAGGGCACAAAGCCGTGGGCAGCAGCTCCTCATGCGTCCCACGCCTCATCTGGGAAGCCTTCCGTCTGATGCTGCAACATCAAAGTGAAGGCTTCATGTTCAGGCGTAGGACGCACGTAGGAGCCGCTGCCCGTGGCTTTGTGCACTGTGGCAATGAGGAAGAGGGAGCTGGCCCGAAGATAACGCCGCATTGATTACACCTCAGACCGGCGGCTGAAGAACACTGTCTTGAGCCCGATTGCACATGCCGACCCTGTGGACTGGCAGGAAATTTCTGCGGACCAACATTGGTCTGCCAAACGGTGGTTAAAGATCACTGGTCTAGAGCAGTGTTTCTCAACCTGCAGTCTGCGTACCCCAGTAGGTAAGCAGGCCGCCTGTTGGAGTTATGCGGCCTAGCCTACGCCAAGGATCTCTCCCTGCCTCTTGCCGGGAATTCCTGCCTGTCTCCCCTCCCCTTGCTGAAGCCACCGCCATCGGGATACCTCCCTGCCTCCATCTGCATGCCCCCTGCACAACTCTCTACCCCTGAAGCCGACCCGGAGCTGAGGTGGAGTTGCTGGCCTGGGACTTTTTCTCTGGTGTCAGGGGAAGTCTTGTGAGCTGGCTACTGCATGCGGCCATGGCCAGTCCCTGCTACAGAGTTTCTGCTGGGGTAGGGATAGAGCGTGTCTCCTTCGGGGGTGGAGGGTTATGCAGCGGGTATGCCGACGGCGGCAGCATAAGTAAAAGGGGGGGGGAGCAGGCATGGATTCCTGGCAAGAGGCTTCTGTGGACTTGTCGGCTTCAGGTGGGGGGTGGGGGTGTGTGCAGCAGGCTTGCAGAGGAGGAGGCATCGGCACGGATTGGCTTCAGGAGAGGGAGAAAGGAGGTTGGACAAAGGCTGGAAGGCGGGGAGGGGCACGAACTCAGGACACAAAAGGAAGGGAGGGGGCATGAATGTTGGACACAAGGAAGAGAGGGAGGAAGGGGGAACTTAACTTGGGACATAGGGGGAAGGGATTAGAAAGGAACAATTGTTGGGCCTGAGTATGTGAGTGAGAGGGAAAGAGATGGTGCACATGGGGAAAGGAAGAGAAAAATTGGGCAGAGAGAGAAATGAGGTGGAAATTCATTGGGAAGAGAAGGATGAGAGGGAGAGATGTTGGATATGGTGGTGGAGAGGGACCAGAGGGAGAGATTGAAAGGGGAGGAATGTTGGGCATAATGAAGGAGGGAAAGATGTGGCATGGTGTTGGAGAGGAGTGATAGGAGAAATGGGCTTGGTGCTGGTGGGCAGTGGTGAAAAATGCTATAATCTGGGAGATGAGATAGGAAGAAAAGTTGGACTCATGGAGGGACAGAGAGAAATGTTGGTTGGGGAATGGAATGAGGTCTGGAGGAGAGGAAGCATGCAGGAGGCAGAAAGGAATCTTGGATGCACAGTCAGAAGGAAGTGCAACCAGAGACTCATGAAATCAGACAACAGAGGTAGGAAAAATGATTTTATTTTCAATTTAGTGATCAAAATGTGTCAGTTTTGAGAATTTATATCTGCTGTCTATATTTTACACTATATTTGTCTATTTTTTTTTATAGTTGTTACTGAGGTGACATTACATATTTTAAAGTCATCTGCCTTGTCTTATTTGAAAACCCCCCAAACATAAATGATAATTAATATTTTCTCTGCGTACACTGTGCTTTGTGTTTTTATAATTTTGTGGTTATTATGTATTAATATTGTGTGTAGATGAAAAGTGGATGGAAGAAATTGCATTACAATTAGAACTATTATGGGGGTGGAGTCAGGGGTGGAGTTTGGGTGGGTGAGGGGTGGAGCTTGAGCGGGAGTACTCAGTTGGTATTTGTAGGCTTAGGGAGTACTTAGCTTGAAAAGATTGAGAAAAACTGGGCTAGCATGCTTGCTAGGTCTGTTGCCATCATCGCTATAGATTGTGGTCAGGAAAAGAGAAGGAAAGAAAAGGACTTCCAGCCTGCTTCTGGGACCATGACTGCCATGTCAGAGTCTTAAGACAGCATTCAACTATCCATTTTTGTAACTTATAAGAATAAAGAGTTGAAAATCTTAGGTGGTGAAGGCAAGTTTTCTCTTGTTGCCTTTGGACTTCCATTTAATGTGACAGCAATGTCTCTCCTTGAACTGCACAGTAACCAGTGCTGGTCTAGTACAATTCCACAGCCTTGGGTAAGGGCTACAAAATTCATTCCTCTGTAGAATTATCTTGCCATTGCTGATTATACTGCAGAGATTCCATGTAAGAATGCATTTCCTTAGCAACAGCAGCAGATGAATCCAGAGACTAGTGGGATAGCACACATGGTGTCTCATGTCACCCCCTCCCCTTTCTGCCTGGGCCATTGTGTTACCTCAAGGAGTTGTCTAGATGGGAACGTCTGGAAGTAGTGGAAATGCAATGGGCAAAATTGAAAGGAGTAATTGTAAGAGCGACAAACCTTTTTGTGAGACAAGTAAATAAAAGTATGAGGAAAAGAAGGCCGCTTAAGTTCTCAAAAGTAGTAGCTGAGAAGAAATAAGAGGTTAGCTTTCATAAACTACAAATGATCACAGAAAGATGAAGACAGGAAAAAATATCTTGAAAAGTTAAGAGAGGCTGGTCATGTAGTCAGGAAAGCAGACATGCAAATGGAAGGAAAATAGCTGAAACAGTTAAACGGGGTGACAAGACATTTTTTAAAGATATATTAGTGATGGGAAGAAGTGCAATAGTGTCATTGTGACACTCAAAGAAAGGTGAAGGGGAGAAATATGTAGAAGCTGATAAAGAAAAGGCTGAATTGATTTAACAAATATTTATGTTCTGTGTTCACATCTGAAGCGCTGGGAGCGGAACCGCAGAAGACAAATGTAAATAGGGATGGAGGAGTTATAGGCCCTGATCGATTTTTCAGAGGGTTGTGTTTGTGAGGAGCTAGCTAAATTAAAGGTAGACAAAGCAATGGGGCTGGATGGTGTACATCCTAGGGTGCTGAAGGAACTTAGAGAAGTTCTGGGAGCTCTGCTGCCTGACCTTTTCAATGAGTCTCTAGAGTCAGGAGTGGTACCGGAGGACTGGCGAAGTGTGGATGTGGTCTCTCGCCACAAAAGTGGCAATAAGGAAGAAGTAGGGAATTACAGGCTGGTAAGTCTGACTTCTGTGGTAAGCAAATTAATGGAAACGCTTTTAAAACAGAATGGTGAAGCTTGAAGAATGGTCTGAAATTTGGCAGCTAAAATTTAATGCTAAGAAATTCAAGGTCATGCATTTGGGCTGCAAAAACCCGAGGGAGTGAAGAGCTTATGTGCATGACAGAAGAGTGGAACTTCGGTGTCATTGATTGTATGTGATGATCTTAAGGTGGCCAAACAGGTTGAAAAGGTGATGGCGAAAGCTAGAAGGATGCTAGGGTACATAGGGAGAGGTATGGCCAGTAGGAAAAAGGAGGTATTGATGCCCTTGTATAAGACTGGTGAGACCTCATGTAGAATATTGTGTACAATTCTGGAGTCCGCACCTTCAAAAATATATAAAAAGGATGGAGTCTGTCCAGTGGAAGGCTACTAAAATAGTGTGTGGTCTTCATCATAAGAAGTAAGGGGTCAGACTTAAAGATTTCAATCTGTATACTTTGGAGGAAAGGCAGGAGAGGGGAGATATGATAGAGATGTTTAAATAACTACATGTTGTAACTGCACATAAGTCAAGTCTCATTCATTTGAAAGGAAGCTCAGGGATGAGAGGGGCATAGGGTGAAATTAAGAGGTGATAAGGCTCAGGAGTAATCTAAGGAAATACTTTTTTACAGAAAAGGGTGGTAGATGTGTGGAACAGTCTCCCGGTAGAGGTGGTGGAGACAGAAACTGTCTGATTTTAAGAAAGCCTGGGATAGGCACGTGGGATCTCTTAGAGAGAGGAAGAGATAATAGTTACTGCAGATGGGCAGACTGGATGGGCCATTTGACCTTTATCTACCATCATGTTTCTATACAGGTAGTTATTTTATTTCTGGGACAGTGGAGGATTAAGTGACTTTCCCAGGGTCACAAGGAGCAGCTTTGAGATTCAATCTCACAAACGGAGTGCTGAGGCAGCAGTTGTAGCACTATCTGCTGAGAGGGAAAGAGAACAGTAAAACAGGAGGATATAGAATGGAGAAGTAGAGCAGAGTTTGGCTAATAGCAGTTCAGGATAAGGAAATGGGAAAAGCACCTCAGTGAGCTTGAAAAGTCTTGTGAAACTAGTAGGTCAAGGTCTGGCACCTTCATGGCCAATGAAATCACTACCAGTTAAACCAGTTTCAGAGTTAGGTCCTTAATTGAGGCGGGGTGTGGTTCAGGACAGGACATAGTAACATAGTAAATGACAGCAGATAAAGACCTGAACGGTCCATCCAGTTCGCCCATTAGTTATACCCATTACAAATACATGATTAAATTAACTTGTCTCTTCTTTGATATTTCTGGGTCATAGACTGTAAAGTCCATCTGGTATTGTCCTGGGGGTCCAAATGCTGAAGTTGCCATCCAAGCTCACTCCAGCCTATCCAACCATCCTGTTTGCAAGATATCTACCATAAAGTCTGTCCAGTAACATCCTCATATTTCAAGTTAGTGGAGTTCCCATCGATGACCTCCCCAGC
Source organism: Geotrypetes seraphini (assembly GCF_902459505.1). Taxonomy (NCBI): domain Eukaryota; kingdom Metazoa; phylum Chordata; class Amphibia; order Gymnophiona; family Dermophiidae; genus Geotrypetes; species Geotrypetes seraphini. The sequence continues at coordinate 30,534,167 of NC_047101.1, read as the reverse complement.
CCAATCCTACACCAAATCATCACATATGGGACACAGACCGTTCAAGTATGGCTAGTACCGGTCTTAGCTCTTTAATTTACATTCTTCGTTTTCTAATTAGAGATCCTCTGTTTATCCCACGTTTTTTTGAATTTCATCACTGTTTTTCTCTCCACCACTTACCGGGAGGACATTCCAGGCATCTACCACCCTCTCCGTAAAAAATAATTTCCTAATATTGCTCCTGAGTCTTCCTCTTCGCAACCTCAAATTATGCTCTCTAATTTTACCATTTTCTCTTCTCTGGAAAAGATTGGTTCTATATTAATACCTTACATCTGTATCATATCTCCCCTGTCCCTCCTCTCCTGCAGAGTATACATATTTAGGTCTTCCAGTCTCTTCTCATACTTATTTTGGTTCAAACCCCTTACCATTTTCATTGCCTTCCTCTGGACCACTTCAAGTCTTTTTATATCCTTCACTAGATAATGGCCTCCAAAACTCCACGTGCGGTCTCACCAATGACCTATACAGGGGCATCAACACCTCTCTTCTTCTGCTGGTTATTCCTCTTTCAATATAGCCTAGCATCCTTCTAGCTACAGCCACCGCCTTATCACACTGTTTAGATGCCTTTAGATCCTCAGACACAATCACCCCAAGGTCCCTCTCTGTCAATGCTTATCAGCCTATCATCTCCCAGCACATATGGTTCCCTTGGATTTCTACCCCCCAAATGCATCACTCTGCACCTCTTCGCATTGAATTTTAGTTGCCAGATGTTAGACCATTCTTCTAACTTTTGCAGATCCTTTTTCTTGTTTTCCACTCCCTCTGGGGTGTCCACTCTGTTACAAATCTTGGTGATATCTGCAAAAAGGCTAACCTTACCTTCTAACCCTTCAGCAATGTCGCTCATAAACATATTAAACAGAATCGGTCCCAGCACCAATCTCTGAGGCACTCCACTAGTCACCTTTCCCTCCTCCAAGCAAATTCCATTAACCATCACCTTCTGGCGTCTGTCTGTCAACCAGCTTCTAATCCAGTTCATGACTTTGGGCCCTAACTTCAGCTCATGGAGTTTAAGAGCCTCCTAAGAGGAACCGTGTCGAAGGCTTTGCTGAAATCTAAGTAAATTACACCTAGCACACGTCCTTGATCCAGTTCTCTGGTCTCTCAGTCAAAGAATTAGATTAGATTCGTTTGGCATGATTTACCTTTAGTAAATCCATGTTGCCTCAGATCTTGTAATCCATTAGATTCTAAGAATTTCATTATCCTTTCCTTCAGCAACATTTCCATTATTTTTCCAGTAACCAAAATGAGGCTTACCGGTCTGTAATTTCCTGTTTCATCCCTTCAACCATTTTTTTGAAGAGGGACCACATCCGCTCTTCTCCAGTCCCGCGGAACTTCTCCTGTCTCTATTGAACAAATTTTTAAGAGGACCCCGCCAAAACCTTTCGGAACTCCCTCAGTATCCTGGGATGGATCCTGTCCGGTCCCATAGCTTTGTCCACCTTCAATTTTTCAAGTTGTTCATAAATGCTTTCTTCTGTGAATGGTGCAATATCCATTCCATTCTCAAATGTAACTTTGCTGACCAATTGCGGTCCTTCTCCATGTTTTTCTTCTGTGAACACCGAACAGAAGTATTTGTTTAGCACATTTGCTTTTTCCTCATCACTCTCCACATAGCGGTTCATACCTTCTTTCAGTCTCGTAATTCCATTTTTTGTCTTTCTCCTTTCACTAATATACCTGAAAAAATTTTTGTCTCCCTTTTTTATATTTATATAGCCATTTGCTCTTCCGTTTGTGCTTTCGCCAGTTTGTGGCTTCTTTCAGTTTTATCCAATATTCCTTTCTGTACTCCTCCTCTTAAGTTTTTTTATATTTCATGAACGCCAATTCTTTTATCTTTGTTTTCCGCCACTAATTTGTAGAACCATATCAGTTTCCTTTTTCTCTTATTTTTATTTATTTTCATCACATAAAGGTCAGTAGCTCTCTTTATTGCACCTTTCAACTTGGGACTATTGTTATTCCGGTGGCACATCGATCGCGCGCTGACACCTGAGCGCAGGACCATTTGTGTGCCGCCGTTTCCAGTGCTTTTACAGCTTACCCGGTAGCATTATGGTGGGGGTGGGGAACCACCCCACATTATACTTATAAATGCTTGCGCTCCCGCTGGTGGGTGTTTGGGAGGGGGATCCAGGAAATTACAAGGCAGTAAGCTTCACTTTGATGCCGGGCAAAATGGTAGACACGATTATAAAAAATAAAATTGTGGAACATGTAAACAAGCATGATTTAATGAGATGGAGTCAGCATGGGTTCAGCCGAGGGTGATCTTGCCTCACAAATTTGCTTGACTTCTTTGAAGCAGTATATAAACATGTGATTATCGCTGAAAAATAGCTGGAAAGCGATGACCACAAATGCTCGCAATCTACACAACAAAGTTCATGATCTGCAAGCCCTGATGTTAGAGGCAGATCTAGATATTGTCGCTATCACAGAGATATGGTTCAGTGAATCACATGGATGGGATGCAAACATACCGAGATATAATCTTTTTAGGAAGGACAGAGATGGTCAAAAAGGTGGAGGGGTAGCTCTCTATGTAAAGATCAATATCATAGGAGGCTGTTGAACAAACTTGAAGGGCTGAAGTTAGGACCCAAAGTGGTGAACTGGGTCAGAAACTGGCTGTCGGACAGACGCCAGAGGGTGGTGGTTAATGGAAGTCGCTAGAAGGAAGGAAAGGTGAGTAGTGGAGTCCCTCAGGGATCAGTGCTGGGGCCAATCCTGTTCAATATGTTTGTGAGTGACATTGCTGAAGGGATAGAAGGAAAAGTGTGCCTTTTTGCAAATGATACCAAGATTTGTAACAGAGTAGACACCGAAGAGGGAGTGGAAAATATGAAAAAGGATCTGCAAAAGTTAGAGGAATGGTGTAATGCCTGGCAACTAAAATTCAATGCAAAGAAATGCAGAGTAATGCATTTGGGGATTAATAATAGGAAGGAACCGTATATGCTGGGAGGAGAGAAGCTGATATGCACGGAAAGGGAGAGGGACCTTGGGGTGATAGTGTCCAAAGATCTAAAGGTGAAAAAACAGTGTGACAAGGCAGTGGCTGCTGCCAGAAGGATGCTGGAGAGGCGTAGTCAGTAGAAGGAAGAAGATGTTGATGCCCCTGTACAGGTCATTGGTAAGGCCCCACTTGGAGTATTGTGTTCAGTTTTGGAGACCGTATCTGGCGAAGGACGTAAGAAGACTTGAGGCGGTCCAGAGGAGGGCGACGAAAATGATAGGAGACTTGCGCCAGAAGACGTATGAGGAGAGACTGGAAGCCCTGAATATGTCCCTAGAGGAAAGGAGAGACAGGGGAGATATGATTCAGACGTTCAGATACTTGAAGGGTATTAACGTAGAACAAAATCTTTTTCAGAGAAAGGAAAATGGTAAAACCAGAGGACATAATTTGAGGTTGAGGGGTGGTAGATTCAAAGGCAATGTTAGGAAATTCAACTTTACGGAGAGGGTGGTGGATGCCTGGAATGCGCTCCCGAGAGAGGTGGTGGAGAGTAAAACTGTGACTGAGTTCAAAGAAGCGTGGGATGAACACAAAGGATCTAGAATCAGAAAATAAGATTAAATATTGAACTAAGGCCAGTACTGGGCAGACTTGCATGGTCTGTGTCTGTATATGGCCGTTTGGTGGAGGATGGGCTGGGGAGGGCTTCAATGGCTGGGAGGGTGTAGATGGGCTAGAGTAAGTCTTAACAGAGATTTCGGCAGTTGGAACCCAAGCACAGTACAGGGTAAAGCTTTGGATTCTTGCCCAGATATAGCTAAGAAGAAAAAATTTAAATTGAATCAGGTTGGGCAGACTGGATGGACCATTCGGGTCTTTATCTGCCGTCATCTACTATGTTACTATGTGGATAAAGGGGAGCCAGTTAATATAGTATATCTAGATTTTCAGAAAGCTTTTGATAAAGTTTCTCACGAGAGTCTCCTGAGAAAATTAGAGTCATGGGATAGGTGGCAAAGTTCAGTTGTGGATTCGGAATTGGTTATCGGATAGAAAAAGAGGGTAGGGTTAAATGGTCATTTTTCTCAATGGAGAAGAGTAAACAGTGGAATGCCGCAGGGGGTCTGTACTGGGATCGGTGCTATTTAACTTATTTATATAAATGATTTGGAAATTGGAACAAAGAGTGAGGTGATTAAATTTGCAGATGACACAAAGTTGTTAAAACGCATACGGATTGTGAAAAATTGCAGGCGGACCTTAGGAAACTGGAAGACTGGGCATCCAAATGGCAGATGAAATTTAATGTGGACAAATGCAAAGTGATGCACATTGGGAACAATAACCTGAATCACAGTTACCGGATGCTAGGGTCCACCTTGGGGATTAGCACCCAAGAAAAGGATCTGGGTGTCATCATAGAAAATACGATGAAATCTTCCACCCAATGTGCGGCGGTGGCCAAAACAAATAGGATGCTAGGAATTATTAAAAAAGGGATGATTAACAAGACTAAGAATATTATAATGCCCCTGTATTGCTCCATGGTGCGATCTCATCTGGAGTATTGCAATCAATTCTGGTCTCCATATCTCAAAAAAGATATAGTGACGCTGGAAAAGGTTCAGAGAAGAATGACTAAGATGGTAAAGGGGATGGAACTCCTCTCGTATGAGGAAAGACTAAAATGGTTAGGGCTCTTCAGCTTGGAAAAGAGACAGCTGAGGGGAGATATGATTGAAGTCTACAAAATCCTAAGTGGAGTAGAATGGATCGATTTTTCACTCCGTCAAAAATTACAAAGACTAGGTGGCACTCTATGAAGTTACAGGGAAATACTCTTAAAACCAATTGGAGGAATTTTTTTTTTCACTCGGAGAATAGTTAAGCTTCTGGTACGCATTGCCAGAGGATGTGGTAAGAGCAGATAGTGTAGCTGGTTTTAAGAAAGGTTTGGACAAGTTCCTGGAGGAAAAGCCATTAGTCTGTTATTGAGAAAGACATGGGGGAAGCCTCTGCTTTCCCTGGATCGGTAGCATGGAATATTGCTGCACCTTGAGTTTTGGACAGATACTAGTGACCTGGATTGGCCACCATGAGAATGGGTTACTGGGCTTGATGGACCATTGGTCTGACCCAGTAAAGCTATGTTCTTACACTGAAAACTCCCAAACAGCGAGAGAATGGAAGTTTTCAGTGTATTGGGGGTTCCCCCTCACAACCCCGCTCCCCAACAGGAACGCGACCACTAACAAGTATACTGGGGGGGAGGTCCACTCCCCTCAGAATGCTACCAGTAAGCTGTCAAAGCACTTGAAACGGCACACAATCGTCCTGTGCGTAGGTGTCAGCACATCATTGACCTGTGCGCTTTAGTTACGGAACCGTTTTTCCACTTCCCTAATGTTATCCCATCTAATCAACTCTTTCTTCAGGTACTCCCCCCATGCTATTAAAATCTGCATGTTTGAAATCCAGGCCTTTGAGTTTTGTGTGGCCATCCTCCACTTTGGCTGCTGTATCGAACCGCACCGTATGATGATCACTGTTGGCCTGGGTCATTGCTAGTCCACCAGGGGCTTAAGGCAGGACTGCAGTGGAGGGAGGGGGGGGCGTAGACCAGAAGACTGGAATATAAACTGAGACCCCCATTTTTGAGCCTTTTTTTGGCCCAAAAATCGCAGTTTATATTAAAGTATAAATGTTACTCTTCCCAATGTCCACATTAGATTTCATCTGCCATTTGGATGTCCAGTCTTCCAATTTCCTAAGACCTTCTGCAACTTTTCACAGTTTAGTGTGATCTGCAAATAGTCACCTCACTTGAATATTGCATAGTGCTGTGCTTCCAGCCTTACTCAATATTAGCAAACATTCAGGTGATGCCCACTTTAAAGGGAGGTATTTGGCTGCTTTGAAGCTTTACATCAACTAAAGGGGAAAATATGCTTATGAAGGATAATAATGAAAAGCCAGGTTGCCATGGCGATCGGTTTGTTGACATCAATCGGTGTCTCCAGATTGAACAGCAAGTCAAGAAGCCCAGCCACATCGAAACATTGGGTTGGGCGTAGAATTCAAGGTAAACGAAGCTGTATTTACAGTTGACTGACGAAACCAATTGTTATTTGAAGGGCTATTTATGTTCCAGTGGTTTTATTCTTCCTCTCTGTTCAAATGCAGTGTTCTTTTCCTAAATGGAATCAGACAAAATGCTTTATGTGCATGAGATACTTTGCTAGTCTTCCATTTGGTTTTAAACTTTTGCTTGTACTGTATATCGGTGTTCTTCAACCTTTTTATACCTATGGACCGGCGGAAATAAAAGAACTATTTTGTGGACCGGCGGTTGAAGAAAACTGTTTTAGACCCAGGTCCTCCTTTGATACAAAAAAAACCCCAAACCCTGCTCCATCGCTCTTGGCCTTCAAGCACCAAATCAGGAATGTGGTTCAGGGGTTTAAATCCTATCCCGCCAACTAAACAAAGAAAATAAATAACCCACTGCCCCTGAAAAAAAATGATGATGATAGGAAGGGGGCAACCCTCGGGGAGCAAAGTTTATTCATAACAGGTGAAAGTGAACCTGTGAGAAGTGCACCACAAAACGCAGAGCCTGCTTCACAGGAAATAGTAGGGAGAGAAAAAGAAACTGGCGTCCCTCTATATAGGATACAGCTCAAGTGTGTATGTGTGGTTTTCAAACTCCCTTATGGAATATTTGACTCTTTGATTCCCCTTAGTTGGAATTCCTTTAGATCCTGCTATTCAACAATTCACAAATTAGCATTTCCTTCTCTGAAAGGTATTAAAACCTCTGGGAAGCTTAGGAAATCTTTTACTTTTAAATTGGTGAGAATTCTCTAAGACTGGTAGATCAATTATTTCAATTTCGAGAAAGTTTAAAAACATGGTTGTTTTCACAGTAGTTACTCTGATTTTAGCTATCATATAGTAATTTTAAGTAAGTAAGTAAGTCAAGCCTCGGTTTGCGAATGTTTTGCAAGACAAGCAAAACATTCTTGCAAACCGAGTGTTAACTCGATTTGCGAGCACCCCCCCCCCCCCCCCGAGAACCAGCCTCGCTCCTCCCCGCTCGCAAAGGCCCCCCCCCCCCCGCTCGAACTGGCACCCCCCAAACAACTTGAAACTTACCCCCCTTCTGGCACTGGCACGCAACCCACAGAACGTGCTGGTGCTGCTTGAAGAACTTCCTGCCTCTGCCGGGCCTTGAGCATGCATCTGCTAATTCTCCCTCTCGCCGAGAATCTCGGGGGGTAAGTTTCAAGTTGTTCGGGCAGGGGGTGCCGGTTCATGTGGGGGGGGACCTTTGCGAGTGTGGGGGGGAGCAGCGCCGCGTGGGGGGGGACGACGTATCAAGCGAGTTTCCATTATTTCCTATGGGGAAACTCGCTTTGATATATGAGTATTTTGGTTTACAAGCATGCTTCTGGAATGAATTATGCTCGTAAACCAAGGTTCCACTGTAGTTCAACATACTTTTTTTCTAACTTTTTCCATCCATCTAATCTAATCAATCTCTGTTTTTATCCCACAGTTTGTACTTATGTTTCATTTATTAACAAACTGTAAACTGAGTCGAGCTCCTTAGGGAGTAGATTTTGGTATATAAAATGAAGATTAGATTAGATTAGATAGCAATATAAAAAAGAGAAGGCAGGACGATGAGGCTGACATCACTCGCACAGCCCATGGGATCAAGTACACTCAAGTATAAGCGATGAGCACAAAAGAACAATGTTACAAAAAACTGCTAACTGTACCGCGCCGGGGGCGGAGCTAGTCACCCTTCCCTCGACACCAGCCAAGCATCAGGCCCAACTCAAGCAACTAGACAGACGCTAGCTCCAATACCTCAGTGGCACACTTTAGTTTCTCTCCCCGAACCCAGCTCATCAGGCGTGAGGCACATGCCTGCCCTACATGGACTGGCAGGAGATTTTTGCGGACCAGCACTGGTTGAACACTGCTGTATATCATTACATTTTTCAAAACACTCATATGTTAACAGTCACGATCACAATAATGTAGATGTTGATAAAAGCATGTTAGAAATGCATTAATCTCACCCTAATAATTGGTTTGCTTATGTAACATCCCTGTACCTAGTCCTCAGGGGCAAATATGTATGGATTTGGTCAAAAGTATGAGTGGATTTATTCCCTGGATGTTGCAGCATACAGAGACATCTTTGAGTTTTACATGGCTGTTTTTATTGTAGCAGACAACTTTTATGTATTATACAGTATTTGTTGGCTTGATCACATTCTCCTACAGCTTGGTGCGGAAAAATTATTTACAAAGTTCAGTTTGGGGCACTATATACCGTACATCTGGTGTTGCTCAAGCTTTATGGAGAAGGCAGCAGGAATGTAGCTTTTCTTAAGGGCTGTATCAATGAGAAAAGAAACACTTAAAGCCCCATTGGAGACTGGAAGGATTTAGGAGACTCTGGAGAGGAGGGTGCTGTGTGCAGTGCATGTGCTGTGCAAAGTAGGGGTTATCTATCCATGTCCCCATACTTCAAGGTTCACGTTGTCTTTAGGAGGGAGAGAGACATGTGTGACTATGAATGTGCTCAGAACGGTGCTGTTGCAGTTTGACTTACTGCTGTCTCTTGTGCATCCCCCACTCTGCTCAGCTGATAAGTCTCTCCTATCTATACCCGTCTCCTCTATAGCCAACTCCAGACTAAGGGCTACATGAACAAAAGTCTGATTGTCTAACAAACATCGCTAAACCGGTTTGACTGGTTTAGCAACCGATTGTATTTGCCGACCTGATGCCCAAAATGGCTCAGCGGGTGGTTTTCTGTGCAGTCGTACATTCTCCGATTTTGCCATGCAAATGAGATAATTAATATTAAAACCAGGCATCCAGTCGATGCCTTAAACTTGCATGCCAGAATTAGGTTGATAGAACCGACCTGGAAAACCCGACAGGTTTTCTTTTCATTTTTTTTTGTCTCTGGGCACAGATGTTGTACCATGCTGACGACCGCCCTACTCCGACAAACAACCTCAGAATAAAAAAAATTTGCAGGAAGGATGCCAACTCCCACCTGCTACCAGACCCCCCTGAACCGCACCCTCCCCTCTTCTTCCCCAAAAATCATCAGGAGTGATGCCCATTCCCTCCTGCTGCCATGAACCAACTCCCCTGCACTGGCCCCTCCCCTTCCCCACTCCGTAAAAAAAAAAAAAAAGCAGGATGCCCACTTCCTCTTGCCAGCGGATACCCCCCAGACGTCCCAAACCACCTCCCACCCCCCTCAAACCACCCCACCCCCTAAACTATCCCCACCATCCCCAAACAACCTCTGTACCTTTAAAAATAAATGACAGCAGGAGAGATGCCCAGTCCCTCCTGCTTTCCAGGCTCACCACTCCAAAATGGTGGGCCATCCCCTTCCTTATGCATCCTGATATGCATGGGGAGGGGCCTAAAGCTTTGACAGGCTCAGATGCCTAAGGCCTCACCCCTGGGATACAGAGGGGGGGCCTACAGCCCTGACTGGCTCAGATGTATAAGGCCTCTTCCAATGGAGGGGCTATAGGTAGGCTCAAACACCCAAGGCCCCTCCCAGGATGCACCGGGAAGGGGAAGGCTTGCCATTTTGGAGTGGTGGTCCTGGAGAGTAGGAGGGGACTGGACAGCCCTTCTGCTGTCAATATATTTCAGGTTGGAGGGAGGTTTGGAGGGTGTGGGAGGTGGTTCAGGAGGGCATCCGGTGGCAGGAGAGAGTGGGCATCCCTCTTGCCAATTTATTTTTTTAGGAAGGGGGAGCAGTGTTAGTTTGCAATGGCAGGAGGGAGTGGGCATCCCATCTGATTTTTGGGGGAAGAGGAGGGGGTCAGTTTAGGGGGTCTTTGCGAGGGAGGTTCGTGGTGGCAGGAAGGAGTGGGCATCCCTCCTGCCAATTTTTTGATACCGAGGGTTGTTCGTCAGGAGAGGGGGGCTTTTTTCTTTCTTTTTTTTTTAAATGAGGCAGATATTATGAGTCTGTAACACGCACAACATCTGTGCCATTAAAAAGAAAAAAGCCCCAACAGCTGAATGGCAGGAGGCTGCTTTGGGGTTTCCCCTGCCACTCAGCTGTTTGGGCTTCCCCAAACTGGCTCTGCGTAAATGTCGAAGCCGCTTTTACCACATCCTCTGGCAACGCGTACCAGAGCTTAACTATTCTTTGAGTGAAAAAAAATTTCCTCCAATGGGTTCAGAGGGCTGTAACTTGGGGGGTGGAGTGGGGGCAAACCTTTTAAAGGGAACCTACCTAGCTGGCCTGCACTAGTTCCCCTAGGAACACAGCTCGCCCTGATTTTCAGGCACTGAAACACAGATTGACTTGGCCCCATGTTGGTCCAGAGGACTGTAGTGGGTACCGATGCATCCCCCACCCTGAAGATGCATGTGGGGCTAGTTGGATCAAGGCTTTCGGACACTAGGGGTCAGACTAAAAGGCAGTCCAAAGAGACAAGCCCTGGAGGAATCTACAAACTTGTCTGAGGCAGAAATCTCCTCTAGAATCCAGCTGCAGTGAGAGCTGATGCAGACAAAGCACCTTCCAATTTTGTGACTACAGTGCATTACTGTCTGCGGGAGATATCGGGGAGGGGGGGGGTGAATCTTGAAATTCACAGTTTTAAGGGTATCTGGGGCTTCCTATATGGTCTTCCACCTCCAAAAACCTCTTCCTTTAATTTTTGGAATTTTTTTTTTACAGCTGTCCCAGGTTTGGCTCTGCTGGCAGCCATCTTGGATTTCCCAATTTTGTGTCTGCCTCAGAACACCTCAATTTGGTTAATAATCAGTTTCTACAGATTCCCCAGGCCTTTCTACTCATGATCATGCCAGCTTCGTCCTGAATGACCAGCAGAGGAACGTCCTTGCGCCACGTACCAGGGGGCACATAAGGGGGGGGTGGAGGCAAGAGCACTGGGCTTAGCCCCCTTGGGTCCCTCCAGGGTCTTAGTGTCACAGGAAGTTCTTTGGAGGGGGCATAAATCCCCCCAGAGCACTCAAATGGCAACTCAACATCTGGTGAAATGCAACTGCAGAGTTACCTCTGAACCCATGTGGGCACAAGAAGTTCCTCTGTGGAGATCCTCAGGTGCAGTGGTGTACCAAGGGGTCGGGCGGGGGAGCGGTCCGCCCCGGATGCACGGCTTGAGGGGGTGCACAGCCGGCCAGGTCCTCCAGCCCTTCCTTTCCCCTGGCCGCGCCGCTACAATCCTACCTCCCCCGCTGACAAGAAGTCTTTCCGACGTCAATTCAGACGTCGGAGAGGACGTTCCGGGCCAGCCAGGCAGTGATTGGCTGGCCTGGAACGTCCTCTCCAATGTCAGAATTGATGTCGGAAAGACTTCTTGTCAGCGGGTGGAGTTAAGATTGCAGGCGCGGACCGGGAGAAAGGAAGGGGGAGGCGCTTTTTTTTTTTCCGCGGTAGGTAGTGCAGGATGTAGACAGGCAAGCTGGCTGGCTTTAGCGCAGCAGGAAGGGAGGGAGATAGGTAGGCAGACAGGCAGGCTGGCTTTGGGGGTGGAGAAAATCTGGAAGGCAGTGGGGGGGACATAAGGAGGCACTGGGGGCACCGTGGGCACGGGAAGGAGGCACTGGGGGCACCATGGACACGGGAAGGAGGCACTGGGGGCACCATGGACACAAGAAGGAGGCACTGGGGGCACCATGGACACGGGAAGGAGGCACTGGGGGCACCATGGACACGGGAAGGAGGCACTGGGGGCACTAAGGACATGGGAAGGAAGGAGGGAGAGAATAGAAAGGGACAATTGTTGGGCCTGAGTGCAGAAAGAAAGAAATGAAAGAAAGGATACACAGTCAATTAATAGATGTCGCCTTTTGATGAAAAAAAATAAATGGTCACGTTACCTCTGACTTACTTTTTCTGCAGCAGAGTCGGCAGCTGCGCTGAGGTGCAGGAAGTTCCCGTGATGACTCATCTGCCGGCTCTGCTCCGGAAGAAGTAAGTTGCGTCGGAAGGGGTGGACATGGCAGACGCAGTCATTGCGGGACTTTGCCATAACTCCCTGCGTCTGCCGGGTCCACCCTCTCCGACGTAACTTACTTCTTCCGGAGCAAAGCCAGCAGATGAGTCATTGCGGGACCTTCCAGCATGCGGCTGCTGAGTTCACTCCAGAGCAAGTACGTCGGAGTGGGGTGGACTGGCAGCCAGCAGCTATAGTCATCGTGGGACCTTGCTGAATGAAGGGAGAGAAAGGAGCAAGATTGCTGGAATGGAAGAGTAGTGGAAGGAAAGAAAGGGGGCAGGGTGGTATGGAAGGGTGGTGCTGATAGAATTGATGTACAGAGAAAGGGGAGAGACATAAGGGGGAAGGATATTGGAGGGAAAGAAAGGGGCAGATGCTGATTGAAGAGGGGTGGATGGCGAGAGAAATGGCAGACATTGGATGGTAGTGGGGAGCCTATGCTGGATGGAAGTGCAGATGGGAGAGAAGGGAGCAAATGCAGGAAGAAAATGGGAGGAGAGAAAGAGGGGAGCAGACACTGGATGGAAGTGGACAGAGAGAGAAGGTACTAGATGGAAGGGTTGGAGAAAGAGGGTACATGATGGAAAGAGGGGATAAATAAAAGGAGGGCACATGATGGGGAGAAAAGGATTGAGTTAGGGAAACACTGGAGGGGTGAGGGAAAGAGGTGGCAAGCTTTAGGTAGACAGTAAAAAAGGTCATTGATGAGAGGGTAGTAAGAACGTAATCTAGACAGATGCAGAAAATAAATTGAAAAAGAAAATGAGGGAAAAAAGGGAAAGGGATTGCAGAGGAGAGAGGTGTGGTAGAGGAGAGAGATGCCAGACCAATGGAGGTGAAAGGAGAGATGGAAGGGGGAGGCATACAGTTTCTGGAAGGGGCATAGAAGGAGAGAAGATGCCATATAGGGGAAGAGAGACGGTAGACAGTGGATTGAAGGAAGATAGTTACAAGAAGATGAGGAAAGCAGAAACCACAGAAGACAAAGGTAGAACAAAATTTTCTATTTATTTATTGATTTAGGAGACATGTGTCACTGTTTCTGTGGTGCATTGTATGCAGAGTCCAGCTTCTTACTGGTTCAATTTAACCTTTGTCTATGTATTTCTATTTTATCCCCCTTTTACAAAACTGTGAAAGCGTTTTTTAGCACCAGCCGTGGTAGTAGCAGCTCTGATACTCAGAATTCTATGAGTGTCAGAGCTGTTACCACCGTGGCTAAAATCCACACTACAGTTTTGTAAAAGAGGGAGGGGTTAGTTTGTGATGACATATTCCATACTAGGCGAAGGTATTTTCTGTGTTCTGTGTGTTCAAAAGACATGGTTTTTTGTTAGGATTGACTGCAGGATTGATCTGTACTAGTCTGGCTTGTTTAGTTGTACAATTGGTGTATTGATGTTGTGCTGCTCACTGCAGTATGTAAGATGCTGCCTTTTCCTAGGTACTCATGTGTGGCATGTGGCTTGTTACTAAAAATCATGTTTTTTGTACAGATGGGGGGGTGTCAAAAAATGATGGGCCCCGGGTGTCACATATGCTAGGTACGCCACTGCTCAGGTGATCTGGGGCAGGGATTTGACTCTGATTTTATAGTTTGATTTTTGAAGCTTATGTGAAGTATAATGCATCTGCACAGTCTGGAGTATCACTGGTGGTGGTGCATGGGGGATTTTGCAGAACGTTGTCAACGCTGAAGGAACCGGAGGATCAGTCAGGTTTAGAGGATTTCAAGTCTTAGGCGGGTGATCATAGCCCAAGAGTCTGTGGCAGTCTTCGACCAGGGAGAGCAGATTTGATGGAAGACATTACAGTATCTTTGTGGGAGTTAAATTTGGAACTCCTGCAGACTTCCCACAGCTCAAATCTCAGTTATGAGCAGTTGTAAGACCCAGTCCACATTTTTCCTTTGTATCCAGAGATAACCATAATGCTGATGGAGCACTAGAAAGTACCAGAGGGCCCTCTGAGGGTTGCCAAGGCTATGAAAAAATTGTACCCCATGGCTTCTGATTTCCACCTAAGGTGGATTTGTTAGTGGTGCAGGTAACTAAGTGTATTTCACTCCCTAGCGAGGGAGGAGTGATCTTAAAGGATGCACAGGATCACAGGGTGGATTTGTGGAGTGTTTGGCGCAGTGGTTAAAGCTACAGCCTCAGCACCCTAGGGTTGTAGGTTCAAACCCACGCTGCTCCTTGTGACCTTACTTAATTCCCAAAAATCATATATAGGAATGAGAAACAATCAAATTCTAACTCCAATACCTTTCTCAAATTCATTTAAGAACTCTTAAAGTTGACACAGACTCATTGAAAAATATCTTCCTGCACCAGATACTTTAAAGCACTTTAAATTATGCTAAGGGGAGAGCCTCAGATCCCTGTGCATTGCTAGATTTTCACAAGTGCACTGGAAAGGGAATAATCCTCACCAGCTCTTGATCCCCCTCCTGTCCCGCTGAATAATGAATTTTTCAAACTGCACTATTTCTTCAAAGTACAACTTAGAACATCAAAAAATCAAGCAACTTAGCTGCAACAGCAGGGCAGGGCAAATCGTTAGTAGTTTTAGAATGTCACTGCATCCCCACCAGTCCTTGCCGACGTCAAGCTAGCTGCCGTTTCGCCCACAAGCTGCGTCAGGGCTCTGGACCAATATTGCGCCGTGCTCTCTTACATGCTCACTATGGCAGAGACCTTAGTGAGCATGTAAGCAAGTACACCGCAATATTGAATAAATTTGTGTAAACTGTTCTGAGCTCCCTTGGGAGAACGGTATAGAAAATTGAATAAATAAATACACTAACAAAAGACTCTTTGAGGCTTTTATCTCTGGATCTGAAAGCGGCAGCTGCAGCTTCCTTCATGGTGTGCACCTGCCTTATGATGCTGTGCTGGTCTCCGTTGGCAGAAGAGAGCACACACCCTCAGGTGTTACTGTTGGAGGTGGATTATGTATCAGTTGCCCTGTATAATGTTTTTAGGGTCATGAGCATGGTGTCTGCTTATTCTCTCCACCCGAAGAATGCTCTGGATCAGACAATAAGCGGGAGATTCTGCTTCTAAAGCTACTTTGAGCAGGCTCCCTTTTAAAGGTCAAATGCTCTTTAGCAAGGGGTTGGACAATCTTATGGCTAGTGTGGCAGATTGCCATTCTAAGTCATTGCCAGACAGTAGACCACGTGCCCCAAGGGGGTCGAATCATGGTTCTTTTCCTGCATACAGGCGGTCTCACCATGCAGTGATGAGATCTAGACAGAGGTTCAGTGGTTCTAGATGACTTCAAGCATCCACCCCCCTCTCAGCAGCTAATACCAAGAAGTCCCAATGACGCCAGATCAGAACCTGAGCTTCACTGAGTAGGAGGAAGACTCTGAGTGAAGATCAGGTCAGACAAATGGGTGCTAGACATCATTCGATAGGGCTACAAACTCAAGTTTTTTCACCCTCTTTGGGAATTTTTTTTAGATTCTCCGGCAGGAACACCAGAGAAAGCAAAGTCAGAACAACAGTAAACTGGCTTATGGAGATCCAAGCCGTGAAATCAGTACCGGACGCAGAATTGGGCTTGGTCAGACACTTGATATACGTACTTTATCATGCCCAAGAAAGACTCGGATAATTAGAGGTCCATCCTGGATCTGAAGTCTGTCAGTGTGGCACTAAAGGTGCCCAGATTCCGAATGGCCTGGTGGCACTGGGACAGTTCCTAGACTTCCTGGATTTGATGGAGGGTTACTTACATATTCAGAAGCTTACTTACATATTCCCATTTTCCCAGAACACAGAAGGTTTCTCGAGTTCTATATACTGGAGAGGCATTTCCAATTTTCAGCGCTCCCTTTTGGGTTGGCAGCAGTGCCTCACACCTTTACAAAGGTGATGGTAGTAGCTGTAGCATACCTGTGCAAAGCAGGGATTCAGATTCATATATACTTAGACGATTGACTGATCAGAGCCCTGTCCAAATCTGAAAGTCACCAAGCAGTGGCAGAAGTTGACCAGCTCTTGTAGGACCTGGGATGGATTATCAATGTCTGAAAGTGTCATCTGGACCAGTTCCAATCCCTGGAGTATCTGGGGATTCTGTTCAACATGGCAAAAGGTCATGTTTTCCTTCCAGAGGTGCGCAAACTGAAGTTAAAATGCCATCTGGCAATGCTGGCTCCTACGGTTTGGCACTACCTACAGTTACTAGGGTCTATGGTAGTGGTGTCTTGGGCGAAAGCTCACCTACTTCCTCTTCAGAGTGTACTACTATCATGCTTGTCTCCACAAATGGATCCATTCCAGATGCAATTACCCTGGATGGTCTGTGCTGGTGGCTCCGGGTGGAGATGCTGTCTAAGGGCTTACCTCTCTGCATTTCCAGTTGGGTGATGCTGATGACAGATGTCGGTTTGTATGGCTAGGGAGGTCATTGCGAGAGTTGTCCAATTCAGGGCCGCTGGTTACCCTCTCAAAGGAACTGGTCCATTAACAGATTAGGGACTGAGAGCCATTTGACTAGCATTGAAGATCTTCAAAAAGTATCTGGAAGGCAAAGTAGTCAAGGTCTTCTCGGGCAATGTCGAAGCGGTGGCATGTGTCATCAGACAAGGAGACACCAGGAATGCTCGGGTAAAATTGAAGGCTCAATTTTTTTTTGATGGGCAGAAGCCATATCAACGGCACATGTAGCAAGAATGAACAATGTACAGGCTGACTTTCTCAGTTGCCAAACCCTGGGTCCAGGGGAGTGGTCACTGTCGCAAAATGCTGTCAACAAAATTGTGAAATGCTGGGGAAGGCCGGCAATCAACCTGATAGCGTTGGTGGACAACAAGAAAGTATCTTGGTACTTCAGCTGGCGATTCAAGCCAGGAAGGTATCCATCTCCAGATGGATTTGCAAGGCTATCTCGTCTGTGTACATTGGCTGTGGTAAACAGCTGCTGATTTAATTGAAGGCACATTCCACCAGAGGCGTGGTCTCTTCATGGGCAGAATCCTGGGCAGCTTCACACAAGGAGATCTGTCTATCCTTCATACTTTTACAGTTTTACAGAGTGAATGTGGCATAAATGAACACTGCTTTTGGATCCTCAGTGCTCGCAGCAGGGTCATCTGCCTCACCTTAGATTCATGGGACTACTTTGGTGCTTCCTACTTGTCAAGCCTACTGTACCCTTTCCATTAGACAGGAAGATTAGTTTCTTATCTCAATGATAATCTTTCTAGTGGAAGGGTACAGTAGGCTTAACAACCCACCCTGTCTGATGTTAAGTTAGCCTGCTTTATCCTAGGACAAGCAGGCAGCATAATTTCACATGTGGATGACGTCATCCACGGAGCCCAGTATGGACAATGTTAAAAGTGAACAGTCACTTTAAGTTTTAAGAAACTTTGTAACTGCCCGCATCGTGCATGCGTGAGTGCCTTCCCATTCAACTTTGGCTCGCGGTTTCTCAGTTCTTTGTTTTCCGCAGAGCAAAGAAGTGTGTTTTTCTGGACTTCATCCAGCTGTGTTGCCTTCAGCCCTAATGGTTTTTCTAATGAGTGGCTGTTAGCCTTTTTTTTCTTCACTTTTCTTTACCTATTCTTAGCTTTAAAAATACCATATAATAATAATTTCCTTTTTCGTCACTTGGGCCTTCAGCCTTCATGTTATTTTCTTGGTGAGCTCTTCCTATTTTCTCATCATTGAGTTAAATTTTTCTGCTGCAATTTTTCCATCCATGTCAAAACCGTTAACCGGTTTTAAAAAGGGCTGTTGGTGCCAGCAGCCTATCTCAATCACTGACCCGCATAGTTGGTGCTTGCAGTGTATGGGCCCTGATTATTGTGTTGACACCTGCATGTGTTGTTCCACCTTACAAAAGCACTCGCTAAAGGCTTGTCACATTCAACAAGAGAAGCTCTTTGGTTCAGCCATGGACACTGGAAGAAACTCTGAGCCGGCAGTACCGTAATCGACATCGGACACGCTTCTAGCATCTGGGAAGCTAGCTAAGAAGTCATCCTCTTACAGTAAGCATTGCAGGCCTCTACAGCATCGAGTCCCTCAATGCAGGCCAAATGTTGATGCCTGGATAACACCTGTTACAGATAAGTAAACTGTGCTATTTCTGTTACACCTATAGCGAAACCTTTGAAAGAGGTTGTAGGAGCTGCATAAATGTTGGTGCTGGTTGCATTCAAATAGATGGGTTGTTTGGGCCCACCTTTTTTTGAGATATCCATTGGTTTAATTAATAATTCTTGTTGCAGAGCAGAAAAGACTTGAATTGTCAGGGAGTTTCCAATGTCCTCCTTATTCTTTTTCTTCCTTAATGGTTATCTATTGTTTGGTACAAGCTAAGGAAGTGAGGCACTGCCCAGTGACACAAGGAGGCAGAGTTGAAAAATGTAGATGATGCTTTCTGTAAACTTCGTGGATGAGAGGAAGAAACCCATTTGTCAAACCTACTGCACCCTTCTACTAGAAAGTAGATGGTCGAGGTAAGAACCTAATCTTCCCTTTTTTGTAAACTGCTTTGAACAGGAAGTTGGCCCAAATAAGAATATCTCAGTATTTATACATAACTGTATTTTAAAGCAACTTTTACCTTCTGCATAATCTCATCTTGTAGGTGTGGCTCCAGAAGAGAGGTATTGGTAGCACTAGGTACTTAGCATTTTCCTCTTTGTTTTGCCTTTAAACAGATAAGCAATGGAACTTCATCTGTGATTGTCTCAAGGAAACGGCCATCAGAAGGAAACTACGAGAAGGAAAAAGACTTGTGTATTAAGTATTTTGACCAGTGGTCTGAATCGGATCAGGTTGAATTTGTGGAACATCTCATTTCACGAATGTGCCACTATCAGCATGGACATATAAATTCTTACTTGAAACCTATGTTACAGCGGGACTTCATCACTGCATTACCAGGTTAGAAAACAGCAAAGTTTGCTCACAAGGGTAGAATATAGGGTAAGCAGTAATAAAGTTTATTGTTTGGCACTTACTCTATTAACATTTAATTATTTATGGTTTTATAAATTCTCTGTATATTAAAAGCTCTAAGAGGAGCGAGAGAGTAAATAACATAAATCATGAAATATAAAATGTGGTGCAATATAAGAAAAGGTACCAAGTCTTAGTGCACACTTACTTGAGAAACAAGGCAACAATATCAGTTGGGTTCTATATATCGGATACAACAATTTGTTAATTGAAACAGTATATCTTTGGCAAATGAAATTATATAAAGATGTGGTTTGTTGCATTGAATCAGCATCTTCTTGATTATTACTTTACCAGTTGAATAACTCAATTTATAAGACTTGGTTCCTTTTTTGAAATTGAAGGATAGAGTGTTGGCACTGGATGCATCCTTCTACCTGAAATTTCCCTGTAAATGTATGATTAAACTACAAGATATCGAATATTTCTTTTGGGATCCAATACAACTACAACAATTCTTAATTGCAAGAGAAAAGAAATAGAAATGAGATTTGTTTCACTCTACTGAGAAATATGAGGAGAATTAATATAACAGTATCTCAGTTTAAGGAATGACTCAGGGCTCAATTAAATATGAACCAAGAATCATTATCCTTTATATTTCTTGAATTTTATTTTATTAGAAATAGCAAGATATACTCCCCATTAATGTGGGCTTGAAAGGAGCTTTGTATGTATGATTTGATTATGTATTGTTTTATGTAATTTCCTTTTTCTTTTGAATTGTTGGATATTGTAAAGTATTCAAAATTATTAAAAAAAAAATTTTCATGGCAAAAAACTGCGATCTTTTAACGCTACCGACACCTCCAGACCTGTCTGAGTTTTTGAAGCATTAAAAACCAGCACATCATTTAGGCATCAGTCAGAGTGCTCGTTTTAATATTAATATATGATTTTCGGAAGCTGGTACAAATTACAGAAAAGACCATTATTTGCCATTTTGGGCATCGATAGATACAATACTTAGACGTTAAACTGGTTATAACTGGTTTAGAAACGATCGTTAAACGCACGGTGAGTTTTGTGCTTATAGGCCTAAGTGACATTCCATGAAACTACTAGGTAGCAGATTTAAAACCAAATGACATTTTTTCATTCACTGCACAATCAAGCTGTGACATTTCTTGTCAGGAGACTTGGGTTAAGGTAACTAAAATACAGTGGTGCCTCACACAACGAACTTAATTGGTTCCAGGAGCAAGTTTGTTATGTGAAACGTTCGTTATGTGAAACGCGTTTTCCCATAGGAATACATGTAAAAAAAAATAATTCGTTCTGCAGCATAAAATATGCTAAGATGACATAAAAAAAAGATAAATTTTTGGTTATTATTTTTATTTAGATACATCTAAAAACATAATTGTTTTTTAAAACAACACACATTTTTTAAATTTAAAGACAGACTAAGTAGAGTCTAATTTTACAGTGAGAGAGGGCAGAGTCTCAGCGGCAAAAACTGGGACTTAACTGTTCATTTTTTTTTTTTTTCTACCGTGTTTCCCCGATGATAAGGCAGGGCCATCAAATAAGACAGCCCCCCCTTTTTAGAAAAAAATGTAAAATACGGCACCCCCCCGCAAATAAGCCACCCACCGATACCTGCGCTTACCCGAATCGGGTGGTACGGTGGGTGACTCCGTGTGGTCCCTGGCACCCCCGACACGATCGGGGCAAGAGGGAGCTCAAGCCCTCTTGCCCCCCCGACTCCCCGACACGATCGGGGCAAGAGGGAGCCCAAGCCCTCTTGCCCCCCGACTCCCCGACACGATCGGGGCAAGAGGGAGCCCAAGCCCTCTTGCCCCCCCCGACTCCCCGACACGATCGGGGCAAGAGGGAGCCCAAGCCCTCTTGCCCCCCGACTCCCCGACACGATCGGGGCAAGAGGGAGCCCAAGCCCTCTTGCCCCCCCGACTCCCCGACACGATCGGGGCAAGAGGGAGCCCAAGCCCTCTTGCCCCCCCCCCCCGACTCCCCGACACGATCGGGGCAAGAGGGAGCCCAAGCCTTCTTGCCCCCCGACTCCCCGACACGATCGGGGCAAGAGGGAGCCCAAGCCCTCTTGCCCCCCCGACTCCCCGACACGATCGGGGCAAGAGGGAGCCCAAGCCCTCTTGCCCCGCCGATTCCCCAACTCCCCGACAATATCGGGCCAGGAGGGAGCCCAAGTCCTCCTGGCCACGGCGACCCCCTAACCCCACCCTGCACTACATTACGGGCAGGAGGGATCCCAGGCCCTCCTGCCCTCGACGCAAACCCCCCCTCCCCCCAACGACCGCCCCCCCCAAGAACCTCCGACCGCCCCCCCAGCCGACCCGCGACCCCCCTGGCCGACCCCCACGACACCCCCAACCCCCTTCCCCGTACCTTTCTGTAGTTGGCCGGACAGACGGGAGCCAAACCCGCCTGTCCGGCAGGCAGCCAACGACGGAATGAGGCCGGATTGGCCCATCCGTCCCAAAGCTCCGCCTACTGGTGGGGCCTAAGGCGCCTGGGCCAATCAGAATAGGCCCGGGAGCCTTAGGTCCCTCCTGGGGGCAGGGCCTGAGGCACATGGTCGGGTTGGGCCCATGTGCCTCAGGCCCCGCCCCCAGGAGGGACCTAAGGCTCCCGGGCCTATTCTGATTGGCCCAGGCGCCTTAGGCCCCACCAGTAGGCGGAGCTTTGGGACGGATGGGCCAATCCGGCCTCATTCCGTCGTTGGCTGCCTGCCGGACAGGCGGGTTTGGCTCCTGTCTGTCCGGCCAACTACAGAAAGGTACGGGGAAGGGGGTTGGGGGTGTCATGGGGGTCGGCCAGGGGGGTCGCGGGTTGGCTGGGGGGCGGTCGGAGGTTCTTGGGGGGGGGGCGGTCGTTGGGGGGAGGGGGGGTTTGCGTCGAGGGCAGGAGGGCCTGGGATCCCTCCTGCCCGTAATGTAGTGCAGGGTGGGGTTAGGGGGTCGCCGTGGCCAGGAGGACTTGGGCTCCCTCCTGGCCCGATCGTGTCGGGGAGTCGGGGGGGCAAGAGGGCTTGGGCTCCCTCTTGCCCCGATCGTGTCGGGGAGTCGGGGGGGGCAAGAGGGAGCCAGGCGGAGAGAGGGCAGTTAAGCGCAGTGCCTGCGCGGAAGGATGCAGCTCGGGCGACTTCGTTGTGTGAAACGAAGTTCGTTGTACGAATCAAGACATAAAGTTCGTTGTGCGCAGCGTTCGCTGTGCGAGGCGTCCGTTATGCGAGGCACCACTGTAGTTGTGTTTAAAAGGGGTTTAGATAACTTCCTGGAGGAATAATCCATAAACCTCTTTTAATCATTCAAACTGGATTTCCACTAGTTAAACCCTGTAGGCTAAAATGAAATGGTTCTAATCTTTGGGATCCTGCTGGTTATGTTTAACCTGGCTTGACCATGTTGGAGATAAGATGCTGGACTCAACTGATGTTTGGTCTCATCCACCTTGATACATCTTATGTTTTTATAGCCAAATTTTGGGTAAACTAAGTTGAAGTATTGATTGTTGGAATTTCATGCAAAGATATATCAAATACCATTTTATCTTTCTATAAAAGTCCTGACCTGATTTTATCTCTCTTTTTTTTTTTAATAGAGCAAGGTTTAGATCACATAGCGGAAAATATCCTTTCCTATTTGGATGCCAGATCTTTATGTGCAGCAGAATTGGTATGCAAGGAATGGCAGCGAGTGATCTCCGAAGGTATGCTGTGGAAGAAACTGATTGAGAGAATGGTTCGCACTGACCCCTTGTGGAAGGGACTTTCAGAAAGAAAGGGGTGGTAAGTGTCTTAAAAGCCATGAAGTTCAATCATAGTGTTTTATGTTTATTTTTGTGGTTTACCAAATTTAGATACTTTATTTCTTTATTCCTAGGGATCAATGTCTGTTTAAAAACAGATCAACAGATGGCCGTCCAAATTCCTTTTACAGATCATTATATCCAAAGATTATTGAGGATATAGAGGTATGTTTTATAGCACGACGTGCCAATTCCATTTTTGGTTTGTCAAATTTATTACTGTTATGGATATTTTGATTAATGCTTCTTATTGTCCTCAGAGAACACCTGCTTTATGGCAGTGTTTCTCAAGCCATTCCTGTATAACTTGCTAGTCTGGTTTTCCGAACATCCAGGTGAATATGCATAAGGGATTAGCATGCACTGCCTCAAAGAGAAGTTATCCAGACACTGAATTTTCGGCAATGTCTGTAAAATTTTTAAGTACACCTTTGTGAGAAAAGCTTATGCAGTTTTGGGGAGGGATAGGAAGGGGCGAGAGTTTTAAAAAGGCAAAATTTGTTCATATAACTTCCAAAGTTATCTGGACAGATTTTTAAAATATAGACCCTACTGGGTTTTGTAATATATATGGTTGGATTGGACTGGATGCTGTTTACCTGTAATATGTCTCATATTGATGTCTGTTTTTGAGGGGCTGAATTTTGTTAAAATTATATAGTTGAAACACAAAGTGCCTATTTTTTCTTGCAGACTATAGAATCTAATTGGCGATGTGGAAGGCACAACTTGCAGCGAATTCAGTGTCGCTCAGAAAATAGTAAAGGTGTATACTGTTTGCAGTATGACGATGACAAGATAATCAGTGGCCTAAGGGATAATTCCATTAAGGTAATCACAATATTTAATCTTACTAAAAGCATTCTTTCTCATTTAAAAAAAATCTTACTACTATTGTTACAATATGTATTTGATATGCATTCTGAAACAGAAATGTTTTATGAGCATGAAATGTAAGCCATTATTTGAAAATAACATTAACACATGCATCAGCAAAGTATTCTACTTAACCTACTTCAGATCACATACATTTTAATTTGATGCAAGATTTGAATTGAGGAATAGCAAGAGTGCTTCTTGTACAATCCCTCTGGAAGCTGAGCTAGAGGGTTCTTGTATGTCTTGATAGCTTCAGCTGCAGGGCAACTAAAAGATGATCCCTCCCCATTGGGCTACCTGCCTGGGAACTTCCTGTCTTGCTCAGTTTGTTCCTGCAGCTTTGCTGTATGGTTGAAATCATTTAATTCTGTTCGTGATTTGTTTTCAATTCCTAGTTTTGTTTTGTTTTTTGCGGGTTTGCCCATGTGCTGCGGATCCAACTTTGTGCGAGTGATTCTTCGGCAGGAGATCACAGACCATTTAAATTTTGTCTGCTTCTGGAGGGTGCTCTGTAAGCCTGAAACTGCAGATTAGATCGGGTCTCCAGGATCAGGAGCCATCTCTCCCCTGATTCATCTGCAAAGGGGTAGAGTGCAGGCTGCTGTGGTTCCGAGGAGGTACGCCGGGATCGGAACCACACCGCGTGTCTTCCCTGAGGGGTCCTGATGGTTGTGATCTGAGAAACCTAGGCTTTTAGCGTTGGGTGCAACCTTTTTTCTAAAATTTCCTTGTAAATGCCTTATATCATATACAAGTGATAGGTATGTGTTTCTAGACCCAGTCCAGTTGGAAGACTTTCTGAAGGATAAACCAATACAGGGAATTTCTTAATTTACTTTTACAAGTCTGGGAGGATGTTTAGTTGGCATTTCAAAAGTATGCCACATGTTTATTTGCCTGCCACATGTTACATATTTGGTTTAATTAATTTGTTTCCTAGCGGCAGCACTAGCGGTCTATATGATGTGGACTAGATCATTGATATGGTTTTTCTTTGTACTTTATTTTTATGAGCATTTTATGCTGTTGATGAAATGGATATTCCTTTATATTTGTTATTTAAATTGTAACAAATGTATAAATAAAGAATAAAAGAATGCTAAGAAGCAAAAACATGTCTCCCCTCTTAGTCTATCTCGGCATTGTCTCGAGCATCATCACCATCAACACACTGATGCCAGATTGCCATCTCTACAGTTGGTGTGTCCTCTGAGGCATGCTTTGACGTTGAGGTCCTCAACACCTTTACACGTAATGTAGACGGCGCCTAATATACCTTTGCCAGTATTGGTACCAGCACCATCTCTGCAAGAACAGCTTTGAGCGCTGTTGCAGGTCGAACTAGCTGGGATGTTTGTCGTACCCTGTCCAAATTCCTGCATTGACACGCCTAGAATCAGCCCAGTCTGAGCACCACCCTCAAACTCCATTGAGGCATTGTTCTCAGACATCACGACGTTGAGAAGGCATGCATCTTCTTCTAGAGCAGTGGTTTCCAGACCCGTCCTGGAGGAGTGTGTGGCGCAGTGGTTGGAGCTACAGCCTCAGCACCCTGGGGTTGTGGGTTCAAATCCTGTGCTGCTCCTTGTGACCCTGGGCAAGTCACTCAGTCCTTCATAGCCCCAGATATGTTAGATAGACACGACAGTGAGCCCACTGGGACAGATAGGAAAATGCTGGAGTACGTGATTGTAAAACCGTTTAGATAACCTTGATAGGCGGTATATAAACAGTTAATAAACTTGAGAACCACTAGCCAGTCAGGTTTTCAGGATAACCCTAATGAATATGCATGGAGCAGATTTGCATGCCTGTCACCTCCATTATATGCAAATTTCTCTCGTGCATATTCATTAGGGCTATCCCAAAAACCCAACTGGCTGATAGTCCTCCAGGACAGGGTTGGGAACCACTTTTATAGAGAGCAGAGTTCATTATCAGATTTTCAACACTCATCTCAACATTGGCCTCGACAATCTACATGCGAGGGTTGACATTGAGTATGATTTAGACCTTTCCTGGAGGCTGCCTTAGTGTTTGTTGCATAAATTAAGGCACCCTCAAGATCTACCACCGTAATCCTTGGTGTGTAGTGGTGGTGGGTTCAAAATGGGGCCAGTCAGCCCCTAGTGGTAGTCTCTTTGTAAATTCCACTAGGGATGAAACTGCCAAATAAAGGGGGAGAGGGGTAAAATAATAGCTTGTAAGATTTACCATGGTTGTTGTTAACTGTGGCACTAAGTTTTATTGTAGGTTATTGACTGCTGTGGTAAAATGAAATGTTTTACTGCTTCTTACTAACTAACCTTTGTTTCTGTTCACATATATGAATTTAGTTAGCTTATCCAGAGTTTGCATTAGAGGATGATGCAGGGCAAAAAATTTGTCCCTGTCCCTGCGAGCTCGGTCCCCGTCCTCGCAAACTGTCTGATCCCATTTGCACGATCCTCAAATAGTTATGATTTTATATTGAACTTATTTTATTACAGTATAAAAAAACCCATATTCTGTACAATTGTCATTTTATAAACACAAATAATACAGAGCAAAGTTCAACCAATCACCTGTCTCCCCTCCACTATTGAGAAAACTGAACAAGCTAAACTACTACAGAATGCTGCATAGAAAAATCAAGCTAACACAATACTTCAGTCACACATGGCAAGAATAGTATTAGGGGAGAGCAACTAGGGCAGCTGCCCCCTGGTCAGAGAGAGAGCCCTAAGCCAGCTGGAAGCTAAAGAAGCACAGCCTGGGCTTTGTGGTCTCCAGTTATGTCGAACACCTGCTCTAATAGAAAATAACATTATTTTTTTCTACCTTTTATTATCTAGTAATTTTATTCTTCAAATTAGTCTCGGGCTCTGGTTTTGGTTTCTTTGTCTTTATCTTGGCATGGCTGGCTCCTGAAGGTAACATAGGTGTGAGAGGAGCTGGGGAACAGATGCTGAGTCTGACCTGGATGCAATTTTGCTTTTACCGCAGGAGCAAGACTTTTCCCGCTCCCACGTGGTGGTAAAAGATCTTGTCCCCTTGCAAACTTTCCCGTTCCTGCAGATTTACTGCCCCCTCCCCTGTCATTCTCTGTTCTGCATTTCAAATTTAATTTTTTTCCAGCCTTTTGATTAACTCAGCAAGATATGACAGTTTTAGGAGATCTCCAATTTGGTTTCATAGTTAACCATTTTTTTCTCCTCTTCAGACTGAGCTCTTGTGGTTGTGCTGTACTTACCAAAGACAGAGAGTTTGCCTTGAAATTCAGTTTTCAGCATTTGTGTTTACTATATTGCATAAACAAAAATTTTAATTTTCCATTCACAGATTTGGGATAAAACAGGCTTGGAGTGTTTGAAAATACTAACCGGCCACACAGGCTCTGTTCTCTGTCTGCAGTATGATGAGAGAGTCATCGTTACTGGATCTTCAGATTCCACAGTGAGGTAGGTGCTTCCCACTATCTCTGTTCGAATTACCTGGAATAGATTGACTGCTGTATTGACATGAAATGGGGAAGAATAAAATCTTGTTTTCCATTACTCTGTATGTACTAATTACTCTTTGCAGGGCTGTGTACTATAGCAGTGTTCTTCCACCTATGGACCAGCGGTTGAAGAACAGTAGGCTAAGTTGTGGACCAGACCCCGCACAATCTCAGCCCCAGACCCCGCCTCCATAATAGTATTAGTATTAATTATAACACCATTTTATCCATTCATTTTTCATGTATACACACACACAATATTAACACATAACAAAATTAAACTACACAAAGCACACTGTGTGCTTCTCAACATTCATTCCTATCAGAACACAGATAACCCTTATGCAAATACGGGACCAAAACCTAAAAATACTAATATATACAAACAAACCCTAAGGTGCAAGACTCTGCATGCAGTAAAACCCCAGAGAAAAAGAAACAAATGCATTTCTTCCTGAACAGTGCAAAATACAGACAGCAGATGTAAATTCTCAAAATTGACACAATTTAATTAAAATCATTCCCCCTACCTGTATTGTCTCCCTCCTTCCACGATGTGCTTTACCTTCTGACCGTTTTATGCTGCCCTCTTCCTCACTGACACAGGGCACAAAGCCGTGGGCAGCAGCTCCTCATGCGTCCCACGCCTCATCTGGAAACCTTCCGTCTGACGCTGCAACATCAAAGCGAAGGCTTCCGGTTCAGGCACGGGATGCGCTTAGGAGCCACTGCCCGTGGTTTTGTGCACAGCGGCAGTGAAGAAGAAGGAGCCTGCCCGAAGATAACGCCGCATCGATCGCACTGCGGACCGGCGGCTAAAGAACACTGTCTCGGGCCCGATGCATGTGCCAGCCCTGCTAACCGATGGTTGAAGAACACTGTACTATAGCATGTTGGGGTAAAATAAAGGAACTTGCATATTATGCTAGTCAGTGTACGTACCCCTGCCCTGCCCCCCACCCCCAAAGACAAGCAGCTCCACTTGGTTGCCTGATTGTGCTTGATATGAGCCAAATAGTTTCTAATTCACATGCCTAGGATTTCCACACTGCAGTAGTCCCTCAGCTTCCTTTTTCGATCATTACATTCCAGAAGGCTCTGCTGTGTGTTAATTTTTCCCCATTATTTGTGCTTTTTTTTTTTCTCCTGGCCCAGTCACATCATCGTAGTTTGCTAGTGAAAGAATATTCCTATTCAGGGCAGCTGGCCCTATGATCTTGGACTTTTACAGAGGGTCCTGAAGGTGGGACTGGTGGTAAATGCTTTCAAGGTACAAGTTACAGCTCTCTTGCTATAGAGACAAAGTCCACATCAAAATCTATACCACTTTCTCATGGGACCTTAATTTGGTTCTTAGGGCCCTTGTCCTATCTCCCTTTGAGCCCTTCAGAGACATGGCTTTCAGGGATTGAACCGTGATGCTAGTGTTCCCCCCTGGCATCTGTCTGGCTAGATTGCCTGAAGAGCTTCACGTGGAGGAATTAGAGGCATTTGATGTTTACATATAAAGTTTTTATTTTGTTTCCCCTTTGGAATCCTTTGATGTATATAAGTATTTTCTGCTACATGACAAATTTTCAAACTATAAATTTTGGTGGTTAAAAATTCTCATTTAAAAACCTGTTGATGTTTTTCTGGTAAATATTGTACACCACCTGGCTTCCAGAACTGACATATTAACTGTATTGTAGCTCCAAGTTATCTGTAAAAACTAGATTTTATATTGATCTCTTTCAAAATAGCCTGGCACACATTATAAAAGCGTTTGATAACTTCAGTATACTGAGATCTTTCAGAAATGTCAGCTAAACTGACCTAGTCAGTTTCCTTGTTGCAGGAAGCTGAAAAAATATAAATGCTGGGGTCATCAAGAGCACATGGTAGCAATTTATGAATGGTTCATGCTATTAGGGAGGGACTGACAAATATTTACACAATGATCTGATCAAGTCACTTTAGGTTGAAAAGACTGCATGATAGTAATATGTTGAGAAGTGGATGGAAATGGTTAAGAAAAAGGTTGGTTAAACGTCTCTTTGCTAATGGCTTTTTCTTTGTTTTAAAGAGTTTGGGATGTAAATACAGGGGAGGTCCTGAACACACTGATACATCACAATGAGGCTGTGCTTCATCTGAGGTTTTGTAATGGTTTAATGGTAACGTGCTCAAAAGACCGTTCGATTGCTGTTTGGGACATGGCCTCTCCAACTGACATCACTCTACGTCGTGTCCTAGTTGGTCATCGGGCAGCAGTTAATGTGGTAGACTTTGATGACAAGTACATTGTCTCGGCCTCGGGAGACAGAACCATTAAAGTAAGTGTACAGTTAAAATGCCGCTCAGAAGCTGAATGAAGTAGACTAAAATGTTAGTTGTATTGCTAGCATTACATTTTAGCATTTCTCGAGTTTGTGTGTCATTTAACCTGATCAGCTTGCATGAGTGTATTTCTGTGAATAAAGTAGCAGTCTTCTCCTGAATGCTTTCTGCACGACTTTAAAAGCAGGGGCTCTAATTAGATCACTGAAAAGTAACCTGTTGCTTCGATTGGAATCGTATTATTATTCTGTTGCAGATATACAAGAGTCTCTACTTGAGCTGTTGATTCTCATTTATTGCAAACTGCAGAAGAATATATTCCTTTAAGAACTTGAAAATCCTCCCCTTCTGCAGCAGAGAATAGCACCCTCCTCATTTTTTTCTTCTGCAAGTGAACGCAGAAGGTGTCTTTTGTTCTGCTCTGTTTTTCTTTGTTGTTTTTTGTTATTTTTCTGCTGGATTTTTGGAAATTCTTGTAGCTTCAGTGCTCGGAGGTAACTGCTTAGGCATGCTCCACTGGGGAAAGGACGCAGTTCAATGTGGGAGGACTGCTGCTTTCCTTTAATTCCTTTGTGATTTTGAGAATTCTTTTAGTTTTTAACATTGTAATATTGTATATGAGCCAAAAGGAATACTAAGGTGCCTAGGGACATATGCACCAGTTCTAGAGCATCCCCAATAAGAGCATCCCCAATATTTTTTTCCACCACTGCCCAGACATTACAGCTGAAATCTTCCTGATGTAGAGCACCAGGAGAAAGCAAGAAGAAAGGTTGTGTCTCTGCAGCTACTGCTCCCCACCTCCCCCTGCGATTTGTTGGTCAGATATTCCTTAACCAGCCAATAAGCTGCAAAGGAGGCAGGATCAGTAGCTTAGGAAACACCACTGGTGAGACGTTCTTTAGCCAGCCAATAGGCTGCAGACGAAAGGAGGATGGAAGTTTGGTGTCTCCTAGGCTACTGGTCCTGCCTCCCCATGCAGTCTATTGGCTGGCTAAGGAATATCTGAGTAATGGGCTAATAACAGGGCGCAGAAGAGCAGCAGTACAGACAGTCCCTAGTTTAAGAACACTCGACTTACGTCAAACTCGAACTTACTCTCCCTTCTTGTGCCAACGCTCCCCTTCTTTATCCCAGGACAAGCAGGCAGCATATTCTCACATGTGGGTGACGTCATCCATGGTGCCCCAGCACGGACAGCTACCAAAGTGCACCAGGAGCTTTAGAACTTAAGAAAGTTCTCGTCTATCCGCATCGCACATGTACCCGACATACGCTCATGGTTCTCATTTTTTTCTGCAAAATGAGAAAATAGTTTTTTCACACATCTATTGTTTGCCCTTGCCTTCCCACTAACGCAATACTTTTTCCCGTTTTTGTACGGTTTATTCTTTATCCTTTGTTTCTAAAAATATATATTTTTTAATATTTTCTTTTTCCCATTTTTCATTGCCCCACTTCAGCCATTGAATTTGATTTGGCTGAGGCACTGTTCCCTCCATGTCCTGTCAGCTGATGGGGTTTAAGAAGTGCGGCAGGTGCCAACGGGCCATTTCTTTAACTGACCCTCACAACTGCATCGAAACATGTGCACTCTGTTCAACACTGCAGAAGCGCACAATCAAAAGCCGCCACCTTCAACAAGGAAAAACTATTTAGTGTCAGCATGGAGGACGAATCGATATCGCCAACGATATCGAAGGCGTTGACACCGATATCACAGGTCCCTCCTTCAGCCGGTAAACCAACCAAGAAACCATCTTTCCAAACCGGGTCGCAGGTCACAAAGTCATTGAGTCCAGTCATGCCGACCAAGGGTAGACCCCTTTTATGACTCTTCGCTAAAACGAGGCGCGTGTCGTCATCCTCATCCTCTCCAGTGCGAGTCGTGGCACCAATGGTACCGGCACCAGTGCCTATTTTTACATAAAAGCTCAATGCTCTTCTCCGTGCGGAGTATGGGGAAGCTTTTGGCATTATTGCCCCGACACCGACTCCTCAAGTATCAACCCAGCCTGAGCATCATGCTAAATGAAATACTGGTAACATGACTTTATCGATGCATCATCATTGATCTAAGTCATCATGCATCGAGGCAGCATTGTGGATCTCGACACCATTCACAATCCAGCCAAGCATCGAAGCACAGTTCATCCAGACACCATTCTGCTTCTTCAAAACATCATTCTTCCTCACCTCAACGATCTCAGTCTAACAAGTGCTCTTGCAAGTCTCATCATTCTCATAAAAGCCCAGAGAAGCTCAAACATCTTCCGGCGTCACCTTCATCATCATTGGATTGACACCGTTTCAAGCGTCAACATCAATCCCCATCGGTGCTTCTGGACTCTTGACCTTCAAATCAATTCTGATGTTTCTCATTCATCTACATAAGTTTTGATTCTCCACATGATTCACCTGCTGAAAAAGCATCTCTTACAGAGAAATTGTCTTTCACGCCATTTATCAGACAGGTAAGGATCTAGCTGTAAAACTCAAGTCAGATTCCAAACATAGTAAAGAATTTATGGAGACAATGGACTATGATCAACCACCTAAAGAGCTTATCAAGCGTCCATTGCATGGCATCCTAAAGAACACCCTTTACAAAAATTGGGAGAGTCTACTCCTAGAAAATTAGACTCCCTTTACAGAATTATCTCCGCACCGGGTTTTGATAAACTCCAACTTTCTCATCAATCCCTGTTGGTGGAGTCTACATTAAAAAAGAATCTACACCATCCATAGTTTATGCTTCGGTCCCACCAGGTAGGAGGGACGCACAATAGATAAATTTGGACAACGACTTTACCAGAACTCCATGCTACCAAGTCGAGTCATTAATTACAACTTTTATTTCACATGTTACATGAAATATCTTGTCAAGCAATAACCTGATTTTGAGAAATACCTTCCATCACATAGAGTGAAGGATTTCAAACATATATTCAGTCAAAATCTTGGTGTTAGTGAGTAATCAATATTCAATACTCAAGAGTGCTCCACTAATTCAATTTAGAGAGCCCACTCTCAATGGAAGAAAAAGCCTCAGGTTTTCTTTAGGTAGGGCATAAAAGCTCAAACCTCCTCCACCAACATCATCGTCTAAAAAACTTCTGGAGAGAATGTGCCAATTACCACATTCTACTCTAGCTATCCGAAGAACTGGACGTAGAATACTTCAAAGCAACAAACGGATGGCTGGAGAGGTGGAAGGTTCGTAACGGCATAAAAATTAAGAAGCAGAATGGCAAAAAACAAGACGAGTTTGATGCAGAAAGATGGGTCATGGAAGTGTTGCCATCAGTCATTGATGGATATGAACCATGTGATATTTTCAACACTGATGATGTACTGGCGTGCCATCCCTGATGGAACATTGGCTTTCAAACGCAGCGAAACTGTTGGCTTCAAGGTGCCAAAGGAACAATTGACATTGCTGCTCAGTTGCAATATGGATGGTGATTGGGAAGAATCAAAATCCTCAGTGCTTCAAAAACATTAAACGCCTGCCTGTTGAATATGAAAATGATTGAATGGTTGCAGAAGCTTGACAATCTGATGAGAAGGTGTAGGAGACGCATTGTAATGCTGTGTTATAACTGTGCAGCACACAGCAATGACGTACGACTAACCAACATTAGACGCGTGTTTCTGCCACCAAACACGGCATCTTTGATCCAACCGATAATCGCCAACTTCAAACATCATTACAGGTCACTTATCCTAAGATATGTGAGGGCAGTGATTGATGCAAGCACAGAATCCAGCCCCCGAGCTCCTGAGCTCGTAAGAAAAATGATACGGGAGGCGTGGAGTCGAGTCTTATCATCCACGATTTCAAATTGCGCTCGACAGGCCAGCTTCATTCACGCATCCGATGAGACAACTGAAGCTGACACTTAAGAACATAAGAAGTTGCCACCACTGGGTCAGACCAGAGGTCCATCACGCCCAGCGGTCTGCTCCCGCGGCGGCCCATCAGGTCTGTGACCTGTGAAGTGGTTCCTGACCATTTCTGTAACCTACCTCTACATCTAACCCTCAATCCCCTCATCCTTTAGGAACCTATCTAAACCTTCCTTGAAACCCTGCAGTGTGCTCTGGCCTATCACAACCTCCGGAAGCGCGTTCCATGTGTCCACCACCCTCTGGGTAAAAAAGAACTTCCTCGCATTTGTTCTAAACCTGTCCCCTCTCAATTTCTCCGAGTGACCCCTTGTACTTGTGGTTCCCCACAGTCTGAAGAATCTGTCCCTGTCCACCTTCTCTATGCCCCTCAGGATTTTGAAGGTTTCTATCATGTCACCTCTAAGTCTCTGCTTTTCCAGGGAGAACAGCCCTAGCATTTTCAACCTGTCAGCGTATGAAAAGTTTTGCATACCATTTACCAGTTTAGTTGCTCTCCTCTGGACACCCTCAAGTACTGCCATGTCCTCCTTGAGGTACAGCGACCAGTACTGGACACAGTACTCCAGATGTGGGCACACCATTGCACGATATAGCGGCATGATGACTTCCTTCGTCCTGGTTGTGATACCCTTTTTAATGATACCCAACATTCTGTTCGCTTTCTTTGAGGCTGTCGCACATTGTGCTGATGCTTTCAATGTTGTGTCCACCATCACCCCCAGGTCTCTTTCAAGGTTGCTCACCCCTAGCAGTGATCCTCCCATTTTGTAGCTGAACATCGGGTTCTTTTTCCCTACATGCATGACCTTGCATTTCTCTATGTTAAAACTCATCTGCCACTTTTTTGCCCACTCTTCCAGTCTCGTTAGGTCTCTTTGCAGGTCTTCGCAGTCTTCCGTGTTTCTAACCCTGCTGCAGAGTATGGTGTCATCAGCAAATTTAATAACCTCACATTTCGTCCCCGTCTCCAGGTCGTTGATAAATTTTTTAAACAGGAGCGGTCCCAGCACCGACCCCTGTGGAACTCCGCTCGTGACCCATTGCCAGTTTGAGTAATGGTCCTTTACTCCAACCCTCTGTTTCCTGCCTGCCAGCCAGTGTTTGATCCATCGGTGGACATCCCCCTGCACCCCGTGGCTCCACAGCTTCCTAAGCAGTCTTTCGTGAGGTACCTTGTCAAAGGCCTTTTGGAAGTCAAGGTAAATGATGTCCATGGATTCCCCTTTATCCACCTGGCTGTTTATTCCCTCAAAGAAATACAGTAAGTTCGTGAGGCATGGCCTTCCCTTGCAGAAGCCTTGCTGGCTCGCCTTCAGTTGTCCATTGTTTTCTATGTGTTCGTAGATTGTGTCCTTGACCAGTGCTTCCATCATCTTTCCCGGAACTGAGGTCAAGCTCACCGGCCTGTAGTTTCCTGGGTCACCCCTTGATCCCTTCTTAAAGATGGGCGTGACATTGGCTATTTTCCAGTCCTCTGGGATCTCCCCAGTTTTCAAGGATAGGTTACCGCTATTTCGTTTCTCAGTTCCTTTAATACCCTTGGGTGGATTGTCGCTGGTGATTTGTCGCTCTTCAGTCTGTCTATCTGTCTGAGAACATCCTCTTTGCTTACTTCTAGTTGGACCAGCTTTTCATCATGGTCTCCGTTTATGTTCTCCTCGGGTTCTGGGATATTGGATGTGTCCTCTCTCATGAAGACTGACGAGAAGAACTTGTTTAACCTGTCAGCTATCTCTTTTTCCTCCTTAACTACTCCCTTCCTGTCTCCATCGTCCAAAGGTCCCACTTCCTCCCTGGCTGGTTGTTTCCCCTTCACATACCTGAAGAATGGTTTGAAGTTTTTTGCTTCCCCCGCCAGTCTCTCCTCATATTCTTTTTTTGCTTTCCTAACCACTCGGTGACAGTCCTTTTGGTGCCTTTTGTGCTCCTTCTGGTTGTCCTTAGTTTGGTCCTTTTTCCATTTTCTAAATGATGTTTTCTTGTCACTTATCGCCTTTCTCACTGCATTTGTTATCCACGCCGGGTTTTTAGTTCGATTTTTTTTTTTTTTTTGCACCCTTTCCTAAACCTGGGGACATACAGGTTTTGTGCTTCGTGCACCGTGCCCTTGAATAGGGCCCAGTCTTCCTCTACGGTCTCCATCTTCCCTGAGCTGTTGCTGAGTTTCCCACCATTTTCTTCATGGCCTCGTAATTTCCTTTTCTAAAACTGAGTGCTGTTGTTGTAGTTCTTTTCACTTTTGATGTTCCCATTTCTAGCTTGCACTGGATCATGTTGTGATCGCTGTTTCCTAGTGGCTCTAGTACTACCACCTCCTTTGCGGGTCCCCCTAGCCCGTTGAGGATTAGGTCAAGGGTAGCATCTCCTCTTGGTTCCGTGACCAGCTGCTCCATGAAACAGTCCCTCACTGCCTCCAGGAACTGTGTTTCTCTCGTACAATTTGAGTGTCCAATGCTCCAGTATATCCCAGGGTAGTTGAAATCCCCCATCACCACCACACTTCCGCTTTTACATACTTGCCTCAATTCAGCCTCCAAGTCCTGGTCGTTTGCCTCCAGTTGTCCTGGTGGGCGATAGTACAGTCCCAATTTTATGTCTGCTCCATTTCCTCCTGTCAGCTTTACCCATAGTGATTCCATGCCATCCGCCCTTACTGTTGTTTCCATCCTGGTTGAAGGAATGGAGTCCTTTATATATAGCGCTATTCCTCCACCCTTCTTATGTGTCCTGTCCATCCTATAGAGTTTGTACCCTGGTAGGACCACATCCCATTTATTGTCCTCGGACCACCATGTCTCTGTGACTCCAATTATGTCTAGGTCCTCCTTATTGGCTATAACTTTTAGCTCCCCCATTTTGGTTCTTAGGCTCCTAGCATTAGTGTATAGGCAATTTAAGTCCCTGTTGTTTACCTTCTCTGTTTGTTTTCCTCGTGGTTTGGTGCTCCTGCCGACCCCTTCATGGGCTGCCAGTCCCCGAGCCTCATTTCATCCATCCTCCTCCTATGGTGTGTCTGTTTCATCCTCATCCCCCTCCTGTGGTGCGTCTATCTCGTCCTCAGCCTGCTTCCCCCTTTTTGGACGTCCCTCTGGCTCCGGCTGTTTCCTCCTTTTTGCGCTCTTTAGTTTCATTAGTTCCTTGGGCCCCTGCATCGCGTCTTTGGGTTTTTTTAAAAAAAAATGTCCACTCCCATCTCGAGTCCTCTATCGCCTTTTCCCGGTTCAGTATCCTTATTTGATACTCTAGTCCGATGTGTCGATGTCGGATCAACTATCGGCTTTCCCCTTGTCCTCAGTTTAAAGCCATGTCTATGCCGTTCTGGATGTTGCGTGCCAGCATCCTCGTCCCAGCCGTGCTCAGGTGCAGTCCGTATCTCCTGTAGAGCTTGCTTTTCCCCAGGAAGGTTGTCCAGTTCCGTACAAAGTGGAAACCCTCCTCATCACACCATCTTCTCAGCCAACCATTTATTGCTTGCAGCTCAGTCTGCCTCCTTGCATCCGCCCTCGGTACTGGCAGGATCTCTGAGAAGGCTATCTTCCTTGTCCTCAGCTTCAGTTTCCTCCCCAGGATCTTAAACTGCTCTGTCAGTGTAGTCCTGTTGTAGTTCCTTCTGCTGACGTCGTTGGTTCCAACGTGGATTATCACTGCTGTCTCCTCCATCTCAGCTCCCTCCAGGATTCTCTCGATTCTGTCGGAGATGTCCTTTGTCCTTGCCCCCGGGAGACATGTCACTAGTCGGTCCTCTTTGCCTCCTGCTACGTGACTGTCCACTTCTCTCAGGATTGAGTCTCCCACTACGATTGCAGATTTGCCTTTCCTCAGCTTCCTCTTGGGTCTCAGGTCCGTATCAGTGACTCGATCCTCCAATCCTTCCTCCGGGTTCAGATGGGTCTCTGCCCCCTCTGCCCGCTCAGTTCCTCCGCACGGTCCTTCCCCCCTAGGGCCTGGTGGATTCTGTCCTCCCTCTGTTGGTTCCCTTCTGGATTGTTGATGCTCCTGTGCCTCCACCATCTTGCAGGCCTCCTCGATGAATCTCTCGAGCTCTCTAACCTGCTCGTTGATGTGGCTCTCTCTGGTGGTATCCTGAGTTGCCGCAATTTCCCACGGTTCCTCCACGGTGCGGAGTCCCTCCAGCTCCTGGATCCTGACCTGCAGTCTCCCGACCTCTTTCTTCAGGCTATCCAGTTCCTGACATCGATCGCATATGTACGCCTGCCTCCCAGAGGGGAGGTAGTCATACATATGACACTCGATGCAGTATACTGGGAAGCTTCGTATGTAGCTGCTTTTCTCCTGCTCAGATCAACTCTGCTCCGTTGGCCCCTCCCACTTCATCCATCGAACTCCCAGTTGGACTCTTGCCACAAGAGTTTGAGCTGTATGTCGCCGTTGACAACGATGTGCCCACATCATCTGATAGCACTAATTCCAATATCTGTACAGTCATAAAGGACACTGCAGATAACCAAGAGTCTGATGAGGATGGAGATACTGCTGCGGTCATCATGACTAATGAAACGCCTGCAGAGATTGTTTCCTTCACAGATGCGCTGAAGTCTCTACACACGCTGTGGTATTATCTGGAGATAAATGGATGTCATGACTATGGACAATTTTACAGCATCAGTAGTCAAGATACACAGCCTGAATCGTACAATCTGCATGCAGAAAACAATGACTGATTATTTAAGTAGAATGTTGGTTTAAAAAAAAGGTTTACAGTGTATTGCATTAAACGGAACAGTGCTGATTCTAAAACTGAACTGTGTAGAATTGTTTTACATGTGTTTTATGCTAAATAAAAGTTTTATTGCTTTTGACTACAGCGTAAAGTGATTTTTCATGACTAAAAAGTGGTACTCCATTTAAGCGCATGTGGAGGCCTTGTACTTAAGCGGAGTTGACCGGAGGTGGTTCTATGTATAAACTGTTGGTGAGTGCTTATCTAGACTGTTGTGTTCAATTATGAAGTTTATAGCAACCAAAATGATAGTCTGAACTTTAAACTTTTCAGGGGGGAGGGGGGTCCTGAATAGATATTTCTTAGAGCAGTTGTTCTCAAAACTCCTGTGGGACCACCAGCCAATCAGGTTTTCAGTTTATCCTTAATCAATATACAGGCAAGAGAGTTTAATAGAATGGGAGTGACAGGAATGCAAATCTGTCTCACTGGCTGGTGGTCCCTAGGACAGGTTTGCGAACCACTGCCCTAGAGGAAAGGAGAGATATTGTTGAGACATTTAAATACCTTAAAGATTAATTACAAGAGGCAAATATTTTTCAGTGGCAAGTAAGCTCAAAAGGTGAGATCTGTAGATGATGGCAGATAAACCCCAATATGGTCCATCTAGTCTGCACAGTAAGGTGGCAGAAGTTGTTGCTATCACTCCATACTGTCTTTGAATGCAAGAAGTCCTTTAACAGCTACTTTGAGCTAAAATGTTCTGTGTTTGCTTGCAAACGGTGAATATAGAAGAAGCGACTCAGTGCATGTGCTAGAAGATTCACTGGTATCTGAATTCATGAAATCCTTGGCTATACAGAGAATCCTTAGTTGTAAGAAGGTGAAAGCAAAGCTGAAGTTTGAAGTATGGACTGGGATTGTTGCAGGAGGAAAGAAATGTAGACCACGTTTGCCAACATGTTATGTTTCTTTATTTAGGTCTGGAGCACGAGTACTTGTGAATTTGTTCGAACTCTAAATGGGCACAAGCGTGGTATTGCATGCCTTCAGTACAGAGATCGACTAGTTGTCAGTGGGTCATCTGACAACACCATTAGGTGGGTTAAATATTGCTATGGTATACTTTATATTGTAACTGAGGATCCTTTCTAAAAAGTGAAAAAAAAGTATGAGATTTGGTTGCAGAGAGTAGAGTATACTTTTAAAAACATCTTAGATATTTGAATATAGTATGTTTGAGGGCTGAAAGTTGTGGTCACTGGAGTGCAAGGTATTGGTGCACATGCATACCTTGTCAATGAGGGACAGGCATATGAAGGATGTTGGTAAGAAAAAAGGAGAGAGTGTGCATGCACCTTGGAAAGGGACAGGAAGAGAGAGAAGCAGTATCTGGAGTGGTAGAAGGGAAAGACTGCTGGGTGGATGGAAGTTTGCCTGCATCATATTGGGGGTTTTGGAGCACCACAAATGCTTTGTGGGTTTCTACTTATGTATCTATTAAGCACTCCATTGTAGACTGACTTGACTTTTCAAGACTGATGTATTTTGAATCTTGTTTTCCAACTCTGAATGACTGGAAACACTGGATTTTGTATGTTCAGTTTTAAAGCTTAAGGGAGTCCCTTAGTGGAAACTACATATATAGGCATTCAGTGATTGATAATAAAGGAAAACTAAATATGACACATGGAGTGATTCTTCAAACATGAAGACAACCTCAGGGACCCAAAGGATAATGGCTAACTAAGTAAATGTCCTGTTTAGAGGGGGTTAGATTGTTCAAAAAGTATCAGACCTTCATTCATAAAAAATACTCGTAGATGGCTACAAGAAGCGTCTCACTGCAGTTATTTCAGCCAAAGGGGGTAACACTAGCTATTAGGGTGTAGGGTGTCCTAATTTATTCCTTAGTTAGAATACACATTTTTGTGAATATCTTTTGTTTCATGAGTAAATCAAGGAAAATTTTTGTTTGCCTGCAATTATATCACTTTTTTTTCCAGAGATTAATTAAAAAAAAAAGATTTGACTTCAATATGTGAACATTTCTTAAGAAAGAAGTGAATATTTCATGGGGTGTCCTAATTTTTTCACATGCGTGCTGAAATTACTTTTTTCTATACCATCTAACCCTTTCAAGGCTACAGCATCATACTCTTCGATAATCTGGGCCCCACACAAAAAGAGTTCTTTTGACTCATCTCTAGCAGCCTAATTATTTGATTTGTATTTTAATTAATGGCAGAGATCACTGTAAGATGTTTTGTTTAATGATGGTCAATCAACCCTGATAGAATCAGGCTTCACCAACTGCTTTTAGTGCAGTCATTGCAACATCTGAGTTGATACATACTCCTGAATACATTGCGATAAGAGGTATTTAATGTTTTAAAAACTAAAAATACTATGATTTTAATGTAGAAGCGAGAATCATAAACAGCAGTTCAGGATACTAAATGATCCACCGAGTTCAATCAAGACTTCCAGCTACTTCCCTGGCCTCTGAATTCCCCAGACCTTAACCCAATCAAGTACACTTGGGACCACCTCGGTCGATATGTTCGATGACTGGATCCACCACCATGCACCCATCAGCAACCGTTGGACTCACTGCAGTGTGCATGTCTCCAGATACCTCTAGCCAACCACCCAGCATCTTGCTGCCAGAGGCAGTGATTCTGGATATTAGCATATGGTCATAATAATGTGACTCGACCGTGTGTGTGTGTGTATATTAACATAGTATACCTGTTTTACAGAAATTAATTTTAACAATTACCTTTTCTTTATAGGCTTTGGGATATTGAGTGTGGTGCTTGTTTAAGAGTGTTAGAAGGACATGAAGAGCTGGTTCGATGTATTCGCTTTGATAACAAGAGGATTGTAAGCGGAGCTTATGATGGGTATGTTCCTCAGTCTGTTAATGTTTACGATAGAATGTTTTTCGTATCATAAACCACCTGCGATTTAGGTATTCACCTGCAGTCTTGGTTTATTGGGTCTTAATCATTGGCTGATAACAAGGATGAGAAAAATGTAAGTGTTCTACAATATTCAAAGTCATTAATTATGCTATCACACAGGATACAAGTTAAAAAGAAATTACATTAGTAGGTCACTCATTCATGAGCTGTTTTGCTTAAGAAACTGTCATTTATCAACTTTGTGAGAGACATGGCCAAGATCATTTTATTTACATTTGAGACAGAGGAGGATCCCAGGCAAGAAACATTTGGCGTTCTTCAATTCTATTGTCCCATTTCTTCCCCCACCCCCAGAAAGCTGTGACAGTACCCATTCACAGAATCTTCAAAGAAGTACAGATGACAATATGCAAGACCCTTCTGTAGCGCATATAGGTAAGAAAATTGACTCTACAGAGTCTGAAAAGCTATCACATTCAAGAAGTAACATCTTCATAAGGACATTAGAATAGCCTTACTGGATCAGACCAGTGGTCCATCTCCTCAGTTTCCCATCTTCACAGAGGCCAATCCAAGTCACAAGTACCTGGCAAAAACGCCAAATAGTAGCAGCATTCCATGCCACCAATTCAGGACAAGTAGTGGCTTTGCCCATGACTGTCTCAACAGCAGTTTATGGACTTTTCCTCCAGGAACCTGTCCAAACCTTTTTTTAAACTAGCTACATTAACTGCTCTTACTAAATCCTCTGGCAAAGCATTCCAGAGCTTAACTATTCCCTGACTGAAAAAATATTACCTCTGGTTGGTTTTAAAAGTATTACTCTGTAACTTCAAGTGTCCCCTAGTCTTTGTAAATCTTGATCCACTTGTATCCGTTCTACGCCACTCGGGATTTTATAGATTTTGATTATATCTCCCTTCAGCCTTTTCTTTTCCAAGTTGAAGAGCTCGAGATGGTCAAATCCATTTTCAAAAAGGTTAAAATTTCCATGATTCATTCCTCATTGCTTCCTAGTAGAGAAGCTTTGACATTAGCCTAATGATTAGAATCTTTTGGGAGAAACATGTTTCATAATACTGTGTTCCCTTTCCACATAGCTTCTTACCAACACTTCATAAGAACATAAGAATAACCATGCTGGGTCAGACCAATGGTCTATCTAAGTCCAGTAATCTCTTTCCAATAGTGGCCAATCCAGGGCACAAGTACCTGGCAGAAACCCAAATAGCAGCAATATTCCATGTTACCAATCCCAGGGCAAGCAATGACAAATGGGAGAAAAGGTAGCAAATATGGTAAAATTGGGGAATAAGACATTTTAGATATGTAAGTGATAGGAGGAAGTATCAGAATGGCATTGTGAGGCTCTCAAAGGTAAAGAGGACAAATATGTAGAAACTGAAAAGGATAAAGCTGAATTAACATAAGAACATAAGCAGTGCCTCCGCCGGGTCAGACCACAGGTCCATCCTGCCCAGCAGTCTGCTCCCGCGGCGGCCCAAATAGGTCAAGACCTGTCTGAATCCCCAGAGGGGGTCCCCTTGCCACCCTGGTTTCCCATTTAAGTCCTAGCTTCCCATCGAAGTCCTAACCCTCCAGTCTAGCACATGCACGACCTGGTTGGGTTTCTATACTTATTACCTGGTTAGCTTTCTATACCTGTGATACATCCCAGCACCTCTCTCAGTATCCCACGATCCCTTTATCCCTCAGGAATCTGTCCAATCTCTGTTTGAATCCTTGTACCGTACTCTGCCTGATCACTTCCTCCGGTAGCGCATTCCAAGTGTCCACGACCCTTTGGGTGAAAAAAAAACTTCCTTGCATTTGTTTTGAACCTATCTCCCTTCAGTTTCTCCGAATGCCCCCTCGTACCTGTGTCCTCTTCAGTCTGAAGAATCTGTCCCTATCCACCCTCTCCATGCCCCTCATGATCTTGAAGGTCTCTATCATATCTCCCCTGAGCCTCCTTTTTTCCAGAGAGAAGAGCCCCAGCCTATCCAACCTCTCGGCGTATGGGCAGTGTTCCAGCCCTCTTACCAGTTTGGTTGCTCTCCTTTGGACTCTCTCAAGTACCGCCATGTCCTTCTTGAGGTACGGCGACCAATATTGAACGCAGTATTCCAGATGTGGACGCACCATCGCTCGATACAATGGCATGATGACTTCCCGCGTCCTGGTTGTTATGCCCCTCTTTATGATGCCCAGCATCCTGTTGGCTTTTTTTGAGGCTGCTGCACACTGTGCAGATGGCTTCAGTGATGCATCCACCAGCATACCCAAGTCCCTCTCAAGACTGCTGTCTCCCAACAATGCCCCCCCCAATTTGTAGTTGAACAACGGATTCTTTTTCCCTATATGCATGACCTTACATTTTTCCACGTTAAAGCGCATTTGCCATTTGTTTGCCCAGTCTTTTTGTGTTCACGGATGAAAGACTGGGGATAGGACCGCAGAAATCAAACACAAATGGGAATGGATGTGTGGTAGACCAGGATAGATTCTCAGAAGATTGTGTTTATGAGGAGCTAGCTAAATTAAAAATAGGCAAAGTGATGAGGCCCGATGGGATACATCCGAGGGTACTTGGTGAAATTAGAGAGGTACTGGCGACAACGTTGTCTCATCTTTTCAGTGCTGCTTTAGAAACTGGAGTGATCCCAGAGGATTGGAGAAAGGCAAATGCCGTTCTTCTGTAAAGATTGGCAGTAAGAAGGAGGTTGGGAATTACAGGCCTGTTAAGTCTGACATCGGCAGAGAGTAAACTAACTGAAACATTTCTTAAGTAGAGGATAGTGAGATTCTAGAAATCGAAGGGACTGCAGGACCCGAGGCAACATGGTTTTAGAAGAGGCAGGTCTTGTCAGACAAATCTGATTGATTTCTTTGACTGGGTTACCAAATAGTTGGATATGGGAGGGGTGCTAGATTATGGTATACTTGGATTTTAGCAAAGCTTTTGACATAGTTCTGCATAGGCAGCTGATAAATAAACTGAGTTCCCTTGGTTTAGGACCTAAAGTGACTGACTGGAGTAAGAACTGGTTAAGTGGAAAGATACAAAGGGTAGTGGTAAATGGAGTTTGCTCCGAGGAAAAGGACATTAGCAGAGTGCCACAGGGATCTGTCCTTGGGCCACTTCTTTTTAACATCCTTGTGAGTGGTGATGTGGAAGGACTGTCTGGTAAATTTTGTCTTTTTGTGGATGATACCAAACTATAATAGGGTAGACCCCTAGGAGGTGTGGGTAACATGAGGCAGGATCTATTAAAGCTTGAAGAATGGTCCAGTAATTGGCAACTATCATTTAATGCTAAAAAATGCAGGGTCATGCACTTGGGCTGCAAAAATCAAAGAGAACAGTATAGTATAGGGGGTGAGATACTTCTGTGTACAAAAGAATGGGAATTGGGGGGTGATTGTGCCCGATGATCTTAGAAAAGGCAGTAATTAAAGCCAGAAAGAAAAAGAGGCTGATAGTGCTATTGTATAAGTCTCTGGTGAGGCCC
The DNA here is from genome assembly GCF_902459505.1 of Geotrypetes seraphini. NCBI lineage: Eukaryota > Metazoa > Chordata > Amphibia > Gymnophiona > Dermophiidae > Geotrypetes > Geotrypetes seraphini. The sequence continues at coordinate 30,489,624 of NC_047101.1, read as the reverse complement.
TATTTGGAATACTGTGTGCAATTCTGGAGACTTCACCTTTAAAAAGATATAAATAGGATGGAGTTGGTCCAGAGGGCTGCTACGAAATTGGTTGGTGAACTAGTGTATGGGGGGCAGGCTTAGAGACTTCAGTATGTATATTCTGAAAGAAATGTGGGAGAGAAAGGGATATGATAGAGCAGATGTTTAATTATCTCCATGGTATTAATGTACAGGAGGTGAACCTTTTTCAAATGAAGGAAAACGCCAGAATGAGAGGACATCTATAATAATAAAACCTTAAGTGTGCATGCGCACTCCTATCTGCGTGTTCAGTGATCCGTATGTCCGTGGCAGGTAGGAGTGCGCATGCTCACTTCGACTCTCCCCCCTCAGTCACTGTAAGGCAGTTCGTCGTCATTGCTCCCCCCCTCCCTGGCGCACCCGAACCCTTGTTGACCTTCCCACCGCTAGACGACCACAAACCTCCCGGCTCCAGCAGCGTCCGCAGCACTCTAAACATGCTGCTTCGCGGCCTTCTACTGCCCTGATTTCCTCTGCCACATCCCTGATGACATCTGCAATTCATCAAGTCGCTAGGACTTGAGCACTTGTCGATGACACCTAACAGGTGAGTGTAGGATTTTGAAAATTAGAATCCTTAAAAATTTCTTATCAGTTTATTTTGTGATTTGCAGTTTTGTTTCACTATTTCCACTAGTTGTGTATGGACATAACAGATTGGAGAAATGTCATTTTTCTTCTTCCTCCTAATCTTACATTCTTAAACTTAGGTTCTCCATTAAGTAGGAAGCAATGCTGCTTTACTTTCAAATCCTAATCTGTGGTATTTGTTCTTGCAGCAAAATCAAAGTATGGGACTTGCAAGCGGCTCTTGATCCCCGGGCTCCAGCAAGTACTTTGTGTTTGCGCACATTAGTGGTAAGTAAAAATGTTTGATTTGAGTTTCTGGTGTCAATTCTAGGATGGTTATTGATTCAAGATAGTACTTAATGTCATCCAGCTTTAAATCATTTGTGGTCAAACATAATTTGGCAGCTAAAGAGAATACTCATTTCCAGTGCAATAGGTGAAACATTCTGGACAAGTGGGTTATCTCCCAATGGTCACATGCCATATGCAGAAGGAATTCACTCTGGATTTTTTTCTATGACTCTCCTCTACATCACTGGGAGCTCTAGCACCACCTATAGTTTTTCTCTTATGCACGCAAGCCTGAAGGAGTGTTTATCCCAGAATAAGCAGGCAGCATATTCTCACATGTGGGTGACATCCACGGAGCCCAGGTGCAGACACATAAAAAGTGCATAGCAACTTTAAGATTTTTAGAAAGTTTGCGATAGCCCGCACAGCACATGTGCGAGTGCCTTCCCGCCTGACGTAGTCACATAACTCCTCAGTTCTTAGTTTTCCGCGGAGCTAAGAAGTGTTTTTTTAACGTTCAGTTTTGCCTTTGCCTTCCCGCTCATGCGTATTTTTTTTGAGTATTCTTTACACACTTATTTCATATGTATTTTAGTTTAGTTTAAAAAAAAATCTAATGAAGTTAATTTTGCTCACTGTTCTTCCCTTACGGGCTTTACCAGTTGGGGCCTTTTCTTTTTCCTCAGCCATTGAATTCAGTTTGGCTGAGGCGGTTTTTCTGTCGATGTCCCGGCCGTTAACTGTTTTTAAAAAGTGTTGCAGGTTTGAACGGCAAATTTCTATTACTGACCCACATAGTTGATGCTTACAGTGCTTTGGCCCTGGACACTGTGTCAAATCCTGTGTATGGTGTTCTACCCTGCAAAAACATACAATTAAGAGTTGAAAGCTCCAACAAGAAAAGTTATTCGGCACTGGTATGGACACCGAGACAACATCACAACCTTCAACATGAAAACAGCATCGGGGAGCATCGCTCCATCAGGTAAGCCAGCTAAAAAGCCGTCAGCTTCCCAAGAGGTCTCACAGGTCACCATTGCATAGAGTCCCTTGATGTCAACCAAGCGACAACCACTCTTATGTCTGGCCTCTCTTGCATCGAGGTGTGCATCCTCTTCATGGTCACCCTTGCCGAGGCCAGACAGAGCACCATTGGTACCAGCAGACACCAAACGGTACCATGAGAAACTGGAAGCGCTTTTCCAAGTTAGTGGCATGTTCAAGCTTCTTGCTTCGACACTAGCTGCATCGGTACTGAGCATAAGGCCACTAGGTCCTACGGTACCGATACTGGATCTCCGGTACTGCACTGATGCTCCACGCATAAAAACAGTGTTTCTCATCAACGCTCTTCCTCATGGTGTCGATCCAGCTTTTCAAGACATCAGCGTCGTTCATCATCTTCTCGATGATCCAAGTCCACTCAGCATTGTTCATCTTCAGCTACTTCGAAGTGTAAACACTGCTCTCCTTCCCGCTCTTCTAAGCGTAAAAGGAAATCACATCATACATCGTCATCAGATCAACACCGGTCTCGATGCCATCACCAATCCTGACGCACCAAAGGACTTTTATGATTCGGACTTACACTCTGATTCAGCGGATGATATTCCTGAGTCTACTACAGAGGCTTATGACACTACTTCTGAGAAGTCTCCTCAAAAGTCCCCACAAAGAGCTGTCTCCTACTGAATTGTCTCCTACTTTCACAAAATTCATTCTGCAATTGGGTAAAGAGCTTCCAGTCAAGTTAGAAGCTGATTCTCTCATAGTGCTGAATATTTAACATAGTAACATAGTAGATGACGGCAGAAAAGACCCGAAGGTCCATCCAGTCTACCCAACCTGATTCAATTTAATTTTTTTTTAATTTTTTCTTCTTAGCTATTTCTGGGCAAGAATCTAAAGCTCTACCCGGTACTGTGCTTGGGTTCCAACTGCTGAAGTCTCCGTCAAAACTCACTCCAGCCCATCTACACCCTTCCAGCCATCGAAGCCCTCCCCAGCCCATCCTCAACCAAAAGGCCATATACAGACACATATCATACAAGTCTTCCCAGTCCTGGCCTTAAGTTCAATATTTACTATTATTTTCTGATTCTAGATCCTCTGTGTTCATCCCACGCTTCTTTGAACTCAGTCACAGTTTTCCTCTCCACCACCTCTCTCGGGAGCGCATTCCAGGCCTCCACTACCCTCTCCGTAAAGTAGAATTTCCTAACATTGCCCCTGAATCTACCACCCCTCAACCTCAAATTATGTCCTCTGGTTTTACCATTTTCCTTTCTCTGGAAAACATTTTGTTCTACTTTAATATCTTTCAAGTATTTGAACGTCTGAATCATATCTCCTTCCTTTCTTCTAGCGTATACATATTAAGGGCTTCCAGTCTCCTCGTGTGTGTTCTGGCGCAAATCTCTTATCATTTTCGTCACCCTCCTCTGGACCGCTTCAAGGCTTTGGACTATGATCCTCCTAAAGAACTTCTTCGTCTCCCTTTACATGTATTCTCAAGGAGACTCTTCATAAGAACTGGGAGACCCCTCTTACAATTACTGTGGCTCCCAGAAAATTGGAGACACTATACAAAATCATTTCTTCTCCTGGTTTTGACAAACAGCAGCTTCAGCATCAGTCCCTAGTGGTGGAATCGACTTTGAAAAAAATCTACTCCATCCAGAGTTTATGCCTCAGTGCCCCAGGGATGAAAGGAGCGCACTATGGACAAGTTTGGTCGTCGCCTATACCAAAACACTATGTTGGCTAACAAGTCCTCAACTACAATTTTTTATATTTCATGCTATGCCATTTGGTTAAGAAATTGTTTTCTTTTTATAGATACAGTCCTTCAAAGCAATTACAGGATTTTCGTTACATCTCTTGCACCCTTGCCCTGACTAGGAGGTATATGGCGAGATCGGCTTATGATGCCTTTGAATTGTCTTCCAGAGCCTTGGCTTTATCAGTGGCAATGAACACGTCTAGCATGGCTCAGAGGCTCTGATATGGATATCAACCTTCAGGCTAGATTGGCAAACATTCCATGCTTGGGTGATGAGCTATTTGATGATTCTTATTGAAAATGGCACTCAAAAGCTTTACTGATCATGAAAAACATTGGGATGCCTTAGTGAAATCTAAGGCTGTTAGGCATACCTAAGAGACTCGGTGGTGTCTTGCACCGTGCCAGCTGCATTTTACACCTCCATCCTTTCCTGAGTGCATTCGTCGGTCCGCAAGGGTGGAGGTACAGTCAGACACCGTGTTTGACTGGCAGCCAGAAGATCAACGTTGAAGAGGCAATCCCAGAATGAGGCAGTGATTCCAATTCCAGCTACTTTCAGAGAGCTGAGACAGACTGCAGCATATTTCCAGCACAGGTCACAATAAGGCTACCATAGACTGTGAGGAAGATTGGGGGGGGGGGGGGGGGGAGGGTCTGAATATGGCAATTTTTGAGGTTTCTGCCTGTCACCCTATGTTCCCCCACATGAAAAATGCTAAAATCACCATTTTTTGTGATTAGCTTTAAGTGAAAAATATCACGATTTTGGCACAAATTTCCTAACAGCGACCATATTGGATTTTTAGCATTCTTCAAAAGCTCCCTGCACTTCCAAATCTTCAATATTTGCCTCAACTTGTTGGGATGGAGTCCTTGAGCTCTCCTATTGTGAATTATATCAGTCTTGGGGTTCCAGAAGAAAAAGCCTCTCAAGAAATGACAGAGCATTTCCCCTGAAGGAGGGGTGCTGGCACCCCGAGGAAGACAGCGTCCGGGGCAGACCGCCCCCTCGTACCCCCTCTTACTACGCCACTGCCCTGAAGAAATCCACCGCATGATGGCTGAAACACCAGTTCTGCCTACCCAGACACGGTGCAACCTGGACAACGGCAACAATCATATTTATTGCTGTAAACTGCTTTGTCCTACTTATCAGAAAAGGCAGTATTGCAAGTTTATTAAACATTAGGTATTTTGTCCTGTGGAAGAGTGGCCTAATGGTTAGAGCAGCTGCCTCATCACCCTGAGGTTGTGCGTTCAATTCCCACTGCAACTCCTTGCGTCTCTGGGGAAATTCACTTAACTTTTCATTTCTCTAGGTACAAAATAAGCTCCTGTCTAAAGCATATGTAAACCATTTTGACTGTGTAAACCAGTGTTTCTCAACTTCTTAAAGCCAAGTACTCCCTAAGTCTAACAAATATCAACAAGAGTACCCCACACAAGCTCCGCCCCAAACCTCACCCCCATAATAATAGTACTACACTTTTCCCTCCGTATCCGCGGGGGTTAGGTGCAGAGCCGGACCATGAAGTGTGAAAAATCGCAAATAACTTTTTGGCCGGCTCTGACCCACCCCCGCCTCCCTCCTGTATCTACGGAACCTTTTCACAAATTTTTTGCCAGAGAAAGCTAATAATTCCCTGTCTCTGAACTTGTTAAATGTTCAATTTTAATAAAGGCTTCACTATTGTACTTTTAAACAAATCTAGATATGAACCTTCTGAAAATGATTTACTGTATCAATCAATACTGCTGCTTTATTAGCTATGTGCCAGGAGGATGTCTGCCCACCCTCGCCTCCCTCTTGTATCCCCGGAACCTTACTGGTGGTCTAGCAATTTTCCTATGCTCCTGCCCCATGCAGAGCTGTCATCAGAATGGCTGCCGTGAGTTCCCGTTGTAGTCCAACAATTCTCCCTTTCTATTCCCTCCCTTCAGTGTCCCAAGTTAGTTCCCCCTTCCTCCCTCCTTTCTGTGTCCCATGTTCATGCCCCACCCTTGTCCCAAAATTGTGCTCCTTCCATGTCCCAATGCGCTCCTTCCCCCCTCCCCTCCTTTCTCCCTTTGTCCCATATCATGTACCACCTCTCCCTTGCTCGAGCTGCACTCGCTCCTTCTGCCTTTAGTAGTTCTCATTGCAGGGACGCACATGGCTGACCCATAAGCCTCCCCTCTGACGTCGGAGAAAAGGTTTCCGGGTCATCTACATGCAGCGTGTGAATCACTGCTTGCGCATCCCTGCAACGGGTCCCACTGAAGGCAGAAGAAGGTAACTGCCGTCAGCTCTGACATCAAAGGGAAGCCCTCTGGGTTGGCTTCAGTGGAGGGGGACGGGCAGGAAGGAGGGATCCCTGGCTGCAGCTTCGGCGGACAGGCAGGCAATATCCTTGGCGGCAGCAAGTGCCGTGTATCCCCAAGTGGCTCGCGTTCTGCATGTGAGAAACACTGGTGTAAACTATACAGAAAAAACAGTATACAGATCCCATTCCCCTTTATTACATATAGGGGACACTTGACACCCTGTATGTATAACTGAAATAATATGTATAAGGAAACTGATCAGTCTTATGGTTTACTAATGCCTTCATTGTTACCATTTACAGGAACATTCAGGGCGTGTTTTTCGACTTCAGTTTGATGAATTTCAGATCATTAGTAGTTCCCATGATGATACAATTCTGATTTGGGATTTCTTAAATGTGCCACATAGTGCCCAAAACGAGACTTGCTCTCCATCCAGAACATACACATACATCTCTAGATAACAGTCTGCACTTTACTACCCTCAGCAGGTAAGCTTTTATGATGATTTATTTTGTTTCTTGGGAGGGGAGGGTGCTGGAGGTACTAAGGTTACACCTTCAGGTTGTGGGTTCAAACTCTGCCCGCTGCTCCCTGTGACCCTGGGAAAGTCCCTTAATCTTCCACTGCCTCAGGTACATTAGATTGTGAGCCCACTAGGCGGCAGCTGTATGTAAACTCCTTTGAGTGTGGTTATATAACTACAAAAAAAGGCAATATGCAAGTCCCAATCCCTTGCCACTTACTCTTTAATGATGGCGCAAGCCAAGCTACGTTCAGATGCATATACCAGTTACTGTTAAAGCGTTTATTTAATTTTATTTTCTACAACCCATTGGATCACCATTACCTGTATAGTGAAACTGGACTAGAAGAAATTTGAGACATTTCTTAGAGCTGCATGCACTTTAGTTGCATAGGGACATAAATTTCACCCATCCCCAATCATGTCTGCTAAGATCCAATACATCCCCACTCTTTTTCCGCAGGTACTTCCAGCTCTAAAGATGCAAAGAAAAAGAGATGGGGAATTTGTTTTAAGAGCAGATTCAATTATTTGTGAAGGCACTTTCAAATTAATCTTTTTGATGAATTAACATAGAGTAAACGTGTATATTATACCTACAAAATGCCAACAAACCTTGATTTCTAAGCAACATTGGAGGTGGTGCTCCAGTAGCTTCTCTCAGTGCATTCCAAGCCTTGTTTTGACATTGCCAGAAATTTGGAATACATGCCAATGGATGCAAAACAAAACGGAACTGCAGGCAAATGTTTATTAAAATATTTGTGTACAAACAGACCACTTTTTTACAGATCATGGGACCCGAAATGGTCCGTGTTTTGATCAACATCTTCATCAGGGGTCCTAATATTTAGGGAGGTAAAAGTTACATAACAATTAGTGGTGACAAAAAAAAGGATATATAACAATTAGTGGTGACAAAGAAAGTGTGTGAAAGAACAAGTGGAAGACAAAAAAACATAAAGAATAAAAAACCATGTGATATGGTACCATATGCTTTACATTAAGAATGGTGCAAATAAGAAATGTGTATGGTGTATACAAAAAAGTATTTCATGGAAAATCCATTTAGTGAGTGTAAAAAGAGTACACAGTGTCCTGTGTGAGGCTGAAAGCTACTATATGGACTAAAGGAAAATTGCGATAATAAAGGGAACAGCAATACATTGGGTTTTTCCTTATTTTTGCATTACCTGATAGAGCTGCATTTCTTTGCATTCAACACGTTCTCCGGCAACAAATTCCAGAGTTTAATTACACGTTCCAGTTGGTTTTAAATCTACTACTTAGTATCTTCATCGCTGGTCCCCTAGTCCTAGTATTTTTGGAAAGAGTGAACAAGCAATTCACATCTACCCTTTCCACTCCACTCATTATTTTATAGACCTCTATCATATCGTCTCTTCTCCAACCTGAAGAGCCCTAGTTGCTCTAGCCTTTCTTCATAGGGAAGTCATCCCATCCCTTTTATCATTTTTGTCACCCGTCTGTGTACCTTTACTAATTCCGCTATATCTTTTTTCAGATATGCACACAGTATTTAAGTTGTGGCCATATCATAGAGCAATACAAGAGCATTATAATAATTTCAACTTTGTTTTCCATTCCTTTCCTGATAATTCCCAACATTCTGTTTGCTTTCTTAGCCGCTGCCACACATTTGAGCTGTGGGTTTTAATATATCCTCTACAATGACACCTAGATCAGTGGTTCCCAACCCTGTCCTGGAGGACTACCAGGCCAATCGGGTTTTCAGGCTAGCCCTAATGAATATGCATGAGAGAGATTTGCATATAATGGAAGTGATAGGCATGCAAATCTGCTCCATGCATATTCATTAAGGCTAGCCTGAAAACCCGATTGGCCTGGTGGTCCTCCAGGACAGGGTTGGGAACCACTGACCTAGATCCTTTTCCTGGGCAGTGACTCCTAACATAGAACCCAATTTTACGTAGCTAAAGTTCAGGTTCCTCTTTCCCACATGCATCACTTTGCACTTGCTCACATTGAATGTCATCTGCCTTTTTGACACCCACTCTCACAAGGTCCTCTTGCTGTTTTTCAGAATCCTCTTGCAATTTAACAACTTTGGCCTGGATTCAGCAAAGTGCGTCCCGATTTTAGGCAGCTGTAGGCATCCTACAGCTGTCTAATCAGCTAATCGGGACACACTTTTCTTTTTAATGCTCCCCAAGCAGGCCGCCTAGTGGACATACCTTCCTGTAAGAGCAGGGAAACCACGAAGCCCAATAGACCCAAGATGGAGTTACCTAAAGGAGACTCAGAGCTTTTCTTCTTAATTTGTTAATTTGATGTGGAGCGCCTATTTGGATAGCTGAGATCCTCTTCGGAGGTTTGGTGGCAAGCCAGGGGTCATGTAAGGAAACCTGGACTACCAGGGCGCATCAGGTTCCTTGGCAGAAGCTGTCCAGAACCATGGGGACCTTTCAGACAGGGACTCGGAAGGCAAGGGATCAGTCTTTATGCCTTTGATGTTGCAGAGCGAATCTTCCCTGCTGGACGATTTAGGGTCTCAAGCAGGAGTGAGTACACAGGAAGCAGTGGGGGCCCTCATCCAAGGGAAGAATCTCACAGTACACAAACTGTTCAATCCTTTGGTGCTTTTAGAGATAGCTATGGGAAGGAGCAAGATAGCAATCTGGTTCTTCAGTCAAGTTTCGAGCCTGGAAGCGAAGTCCTAGATGCCCTAGTCCAACCATGGCCAAAGAGCGAGCTCTTATGTTTTTCCTCCATGGCCCATGATAGGGCGAATACTTCACAGGATAGCAAAACATCCAGGGAGAGTGTTCCTCATAGCGCTGGATTGGTGTGTCTTCAGAGGGACAAGCGTCTGACTGCAAGGGCCCAGTGGTTATAAAAGACCCAGATCGCTTTGGTCTTGAGTGCAAGACATTAGAGCACAAAGGATATTCAGAAGTAGTCATTGCTAATCTCCTCAGAGCCAAGATGCCTACAGTGGTCTCCATTTATGCTAAGGCATGGGAGATGTTTCAACACTGATGCACGAAGGAGCAAGTGGAGCCATTTAGTGCTTCGATTTGAGCAGGTCTCAACAAAGGCCTAGTGGTAGTGTGTCTCAGGGTCCAAGTGGTGGGTCTCTTGTGCTTCAGAGCCTGTGAATGCAATGCTCCTCTGGCTTTGCATACAGACAGCCAGATTCATAAAGGGAGCACTGCGCCTCAGACCACCAGTAAAACAACCGTTTTCGTTGTGGAATCTTGCAAGGCCTCAGTCAGACTCCATATGATCCTTTTCAGGAGGTGTCCTTGTTGGATCTTAACGTCAAGACCATTTTCCTCATGGCCATTATGTCAGTGAGTTGAGTTTTGGAACTGCAGGCCCTGTCATGCAGGGAGCTCTTCCTCAGGATCACAGAGGCGGGAGTGTCATTGTGCGCTTCATGTAGATCAAGAGGTAAGATTACCAGCATTCCCCCCCCCTCCCGATCGCCGGCAGGAGAGCCTGGGGCCATCAGTCCTTAGGCTTAGCGGGGATGGGCCGGGAAGGGGCGAGCCCGCCTCATTTCGATGAGGCCGGCCAGACAACAGCAAGACCCATCTGTCCAGCCAACAATTTAGAGGTTAGTTGGGGGGGGGGAGGTTAGGGGGGTGTAAGCGCGGGGACGGTGTTAGCGTAGGGGGGACATTAGCGTGGAGGGGGTGTCCTCCGGCAGGAGGGGTTGGGCACCCTCCTGCCAGCGATTGGGGGGGACGGGGACAGGCAGCTACGGCCGCTATACTTATCGCGGCAGGGAGATCCTTGCCGTGATTAGTATAGCGGCCATATCTACTTACAATGTAGGCCAGCATGCTGTCCTACATTGTAAGCGTCTCTCCCTCTAATAGGGAGACATGTAGGGCCGCCTAGGTTCTTGCGGGCCTGCCTGGGGAGCATTTTTTTTTTCTTTTTTAAACGTGTGTCCCAATTGGCTGATTAGATAGCTATAGGACGCCTACAGCTGCCTAAAATCGGGACGCACTTTGCAGAATCCGGGCCTTTGTGTTATCAACAAATTTCATTATTTCACTGGTTATTCCCATCAGATCATTAATATATATATATATATTTTTTTTTTTTTTACGAACCTCAACCATACCACTCAGAGCTCAAATTTCTCATTGCACTGAGATTCACATGTCATTTCATCATCGGTTCACAATCCCCTAACTCATTGTTTTTATTTTAAATGTATATATTTATTTTAAATTTGTTTTTCTATATCAGGCACTTTAAATATATTTTAATAAATAAACTTATCATAGTGGTCTCTTCTCAGGAAATCATGGTCTATATATTTATATATTCTGTTATTTTGTTCTTTATAATAGTCTACCATTTTGCCCGACAACAATGTCAGACTCACTGGTGTATAATTTCCTGGATCACTTCTGGAACCCTTTATAAAAAATCAGCATCATGTTGGCCACCTTCCAGTCTTCCAGTGCTATGCTGTATTTTAGAGAAAAATTACAAATTGCTAACAATAGCTCTGCCATTTTTTGGTGGCTAAAATCGGTGGCCATCTTGGATTTCCCGATTTGAATTTAAAAGCCTCTATCTGCTTCAAACACCTCATTTTCACTTAAAAGCAGGTGGAATGGACTCAGATCAGGATACTTCGGATCCATGCTCCATTTGTGGTGGATATCAGAGGAGGGTTTTATTAATATTATTGCCCGTGTCAAGAGCCGTTGCTGTTATAAACGTGGAAATTCTCGTCTGGCAACGAGGGTAAAGTTTCTCACCCAAAGATCTTTTGAGATTGAAATGCTTTGATGAGAGTTAGCATCGGGAGTTTTTGAAACTTCACCAGAGCTGGAAACTGGTGTTGATCTTTGAAGATAAGTGTTACCAATACTGGATATTATTTTGGCTTTTGTTGAACATTTTGAATGTCATGTTATAAAAAAAGCATAAGTAGTTTAGAGTTTGCAAATATGAATGATTTGAGAGCAGTTTATGTGCAGGGTGGTATATATGATTAGATCTGCGTTCCCAGGATGGAGATCTTATCATCTGAACAAGAAAGGCACTATGATATACCCACCATGCTTGTTTAATATCTAAGAAGTTTGTTTGTCACAGTTGGGTTGACTCACATTTCAATTGACAAACAAGACTAATAAGGAGTAAATTAACGTGGTGCACTTTGCCCTTAAGATTACACCCATTTGTGGTGGATGGAAGTCTGAGAAGTGTCCGTGTTCCACGCGCTCCGCAGTACATAAGGAAGTGTGTGGGAGTTGCTGGCTTATCTCCCTCTGGTCCCTTGGGGGGTATTATTGCCAGTCATTCCGAGGAGTAGGGAAAAAGCCCAGATTTGACCCAGGGAGTAGCTTGTGTCCCTGGTGAAGCACAGCCGTGTTAAGGCAGGAAAAGCCCTAGGGAGGTGTTAGGTAGCTTCCGCAGGGGCTGTCTGGACAACAGGGGCAGGGATTTCCCCCTGAATTTATTAACATGATGTTTGAAGCCTATATGATTAAACAGGGCTGCATGGGGTTCTCCCCAACAGCAGTGCCTTGCACAGGGTGGGGATGCTGAGTCAGATGATCGTTCTGATGATAATGGCTCTATTTTCATGTCTTTACTCTCCCAGTCCAGGACCTCTGTGACATGTGATACTCCTGCATCCCTGGGTGGTCAAGTCCCAGGCTTGGGGGAAGCTCCAGATCTAGGCAAGGACCCCACAGTGCGCCAACTGTTTAAACTTTCAGCGCTTTTGGGGATGGTCACTGAATCCTTCCAAGAATTGTAATTAGAGATTTCTCAGTCCTCTTCTAAGCAGTGCTCGCTTATGAGCAGTACCAAGGTACAGACCTCTAGCTTTCCATCACATCAGGACATAACAAAAATGCTTACATATCATTGGGAGGTTCTGGATGGGCCACTTTGGGTATCCAAAGCTATGATAAAGCTCTATCTGATAGATGCCATGTTTAGCCAGCTTTTTGTTCCCCCAGAGTTGGATTCGCTGGTTGCACAGGTACCAAACGTACCCCCCTTCCCAGTAAAAGTAGCATAGTATTAAAGGATATCCAAGACCTCAGATTAAATTTTGTGCACAAAAGGCTCTTTGAGACTGTGGCCTCAGGATTGAAAGCAGCTATGATGGCCTGAGCTTGTCAGTCTTAACACGATAGTGGACAAGGATCTCCAGTTTTTAATGAATGGGCTGGATTACGTGGCTGATGCTCTGTATGAGCTTTCCAGAGTAGTGAACAAAATGTCCGCCTACTCTGTTTCTACCCACAGGTTGCTCTGGATCAGGCAGTGGGGATACCTCCTCCAAGGTGACCCTGAGCAAACTGCCATTCCAGGTACAGTTTCTTTTTGGGAAAAGCCTGGATGATCTTATGGGCAGCATGCAAGACTGTAAACCAAAATCCTTGCCAGATAGCAGATCTCGGGCTTAAGGGGGGCTGGGCCGAGTAATCTTCAGACCTCCAGTACTCTGAGGGTTCTTTGGGCCATAGGGTGTTTCAGTCCCCTAGGCACAGATTTGGAGGGTGCTGCAAGATAAGTTCATTGCTTTTTATATTATACATTAAAAATTGAGGAAATTGAAAAAAAGGTTTATAAAAAGCAGTAATAAGATAACATTTATCAGAAGGCTGTATTGGATAACAAGAGTTCAAAGTAATAAGAACAGCACAGGAAGTTCTTAACTGGGATCAATGAGGATTGTAGCCAGTCTGGGTTACGCTACCTGAGTGGCAATCTGAAGATCCCTAGACCTAACATGAATGATCTGTGTTGCTGACAACTGTGTGAATGTGGTCAAATAACAAAGGACATAGCACGTAAGAAAGCGAAGAAGCAGGGAGACGGTGCATACCTGATGGCGTCTGGTGACGGAGAGAGGGGTTATTTCCTGGATTGTTACCTGCTTCCCTGTCTTTTTACAGTGTTTTAGAGTCTTTCAAGTGCTGCGAATTGGGCAGGCACGGAGAAGGGCACCTTTGACATCATCAGGGCCCTAACCACTTGACATAAAATGCTGATGCTCTTGTGGCCTAAGACAGGAGAAAGTGCATACCTGAAGGAATCTGGTGACGGAGAGAGGGGTTATTTCCTGCATTGTTACCTGCTTCCCTGTCTTTTTGCAGTGTTTTAGAGTCTTTCAAGTGCTGCGAATCGGGCAGGCACAGAGAAGGGCACCTCTGACATCATCAGGGCCCTAACCACCTGACATAAAACACTGACGCTCTTGGGGCACATGGCCACAGGCGCCCTTGGGAGCTAATTGGAGACGAGTGGAGCAAGGTCTGTGGAACATTTTGTTTTTTCCTTATTTTTGCGTTATCTGTTAAAGATGACTTAACAAGGTTATTGTTACCTAATGGGAAAGTGTAAAGAGAAAACTAAAGCCTCTACCCAGTCTCCTTAGGCCCATGGACCGACACCTGACAACTGGTGGGGTAAATACTTTTCAGATAAAAAAAAAAAATAGGACAGGCTTCAGGAGCCTCACTTAGCTCTCCCGATCGAACTCCTCCTTTCTTTCCTGATTTTCCTGCAGAGCTGGGATCTGAAGTTGGTCCTAGTGCTTTTTTGGAAGCTCCAGAACTTCAGATTGATCTGGCAATTTCTTATCTAAAATGCCTCAAATTACATCTCAATGTACAGATGATCTTGAGGGATCTGAAGAAAATATGCAGGAAGTGTCTTTAAAAGATTTATGGCAAATTAATATAAGGATGCAGAAACTATTGAAATCGGTTATTACTCAATTTCAATTATTTTCAAAAGAGGTTGTTGAAAAACTTGAAAATGTGGATTCCAATATTAAAGTTTTAGATGCACGTATGATTAAAACTGATAAACAGGTTTCTAACTTCCAAGCATTTTCCATGTCTGTAATGAAAGATTCCCATTCTATACATGAAAAATTAGAAACAATGGAGAATGCTGCAAGGGCTAGAAACCTGCGATTAATTTTCCAGTAACCCATTTAATCTCTCCTGAGATTCTTTTTTGTAAGTATCTCATGGAAATATTAGGGATAATTAATCCTGAGTCAATTCCTGTTTCAGCTCTCTATTCCATACCTAAGAAAAGAAAGAAATTGCAGTAGAGCAGGGAGTGGATCAATTGAATTCTATTGATATTGATTTGACAAAATTTTTGGAAGACCCTCAAGATACAATACAAACCAGATCCACTCCTTCTGGTGTCTTGCTTGAATGAGATGACAAGGTGTTGATCATGGTTCAAAGATTTCCTACAAAACAAATATCTTATCTACAAAGACAAAGCATTTTTAAAAAACTGGCAAGCATTCTGTGGCACATCATAATGATCAACATTATCACCGATCCTCTATAACCTTTTCATGAGCTCACTAGGCCATATCAAATTCAACAACAATGAATGCATATTCTCATACACAGGTGACATTCTTTTACTCATCTCATTTAATCGTGACTCTAGCGATAATATCAAATGGAATAGACAAAATACAGACCTGGCCACATCCAACAAACTCAAACTAAACAGACAAAAAACAAAGTTCTGTGGTTTCATAAGACTGTTCCTTCCACTGTAACACTAACCCCAGGATCCACACTGGATATCAAAAAGTCTCCAGCTTAAAGAAGAAAACTTTCTGCAATATGAGAAGATTAAGACTTATCCTATCTGACCCTTTTTTCAAGAGCGCCACTTTGCTGTACTAACGGATATGCTTATACTGGATTACTGTAGCTCCCTCTATGTGGGTCTAAATTCTACTCTCCTGAACAAACTACAGATGATACAAAACAAAGTGATCAGACTAATATTTCAAACTAAAAAAAATGAGACTCCATTTCATCTTACTATAAGAACTTACTCTGGGTACCCATCAAAACTCGTATCACCTTCAAACTATCATGTACAATGTTCCAAATTATATACGCAAAAACCGCAGAGTCACTCATAAACTTATTGGTAAATTCCTGGTCAACATCAACCAGAATACTGAAGTCACTTCAACTACCCCTTCAGTCTCCTAAAGGAGTTAAATTCAAATGCAATTTGACTCACTGTTTGCTTATCAGTATTCTATAATGCATATATATAGATGTAGAGTGAAGATAGTGTGTAAATACGGTATACTCAGTCAAAAGAAATCCTAAAAGTAAGGATATGTAAATGCACTAAAACATCAATGAGCACCATCTGAAGCTCATGTATAGACAACACTTAACTCTGTATAGTAACACCATTACAAAAACTCATATCATAGCTCATGTATTGTAACATCATTACTGAAGCTCATGTAAACTGCTCTGAATTGACTCCCCAGTTATTAGTAGCGGTATAAAAGCTTTAATAAACAATCTTGGCACCATGACTTGGAACAACCTCCCAAATGACATTAGGATGGAAAAATTCTACAACAGATTCCCCCCCGCCCCCCAAAAAAAAATTCTGAGCTCTTGGAAAGCATACATACTATAAACAACTAACTCGAAATACCTATTATCACTAAATCTCCTATTTAACTCAAATGTTATCCCAGTAGTCATGGAACCTCAATCCTCTCCTCCCATTACTCTGTTCATAACTCGCTCCTTCTCAAACTGCTATAATATAATGTAGCATATACATTCTGTAATTCCTTATTGTAAGTCACCTTGAACCTATTTAGGCATAGCGAGACTCAGAAATACTGGATTAGATTAGATTCTTCCATTTTAAAAATGTCGTAGGCCATTGGTGAGGGTGGTTGTCTTTCCAATCCTAAGTCAGAATTTTACAGCACTTCATACATATTTGAAAGAAGACAGTGCCATGTTTTTGGCAGAGAGCCACCTGCCTAATCGCTGAAGATAAAAATCACTATCTTGTGCCTCTGGGGAAAAAAAAGTACGGTGACAATATGAATTTTTCCACAGCATTATTTGATAAGCTTGTATAAGTGATAACTGGTCTAGTTGACCTAATGGGGAACACATTGTTGATAGCATTATCCTTTTGTACTGATTGCTTTAAATGTGTATATTTTAAAGTATAAAATGATGTTTATGCACATAAAATGAATTTTATGTGCATAAATACAACTTCAGGGCTGATGTAGTTCAGAGGAGGAACCTGGGCAAAGCAGAGCATGCCCTTCACACCACAATGTCGGGCTTTTGTTTCATAGTGCTGGTATTTCCGCTTTGCTGATTGGAGACACTGAACCTAAGGTGGAGGTTCTGCTCTTGGTTCCATGACCAAATTCAGGTTGAGCTGAGTAACCGATGAGTAAAAAGACAAGTGTGTTGATGGTGGAGGGGAATGTTTTATTTTTCTGTTTCTTCCAGCTCAGTTGGCAACCAAGCCTGCACCCAAGGTCCTGTAAATCTAGCTACCAGGTGCAGCATTCCCAGCCTAGCAAGCCATCAACTCAAATTGGGGATCTTCCTTTTTATATTAGAAATACTTGCATGCTGCTTCTCTGACCAACATGACCATTGAAGGCAGTTTAGGGCAGACTTGCATGGTCTGTGTCTGTATATGGCTGTTTGGTGGATGATGGGCTGGGGAGGGCTTCAATGGCTGGGAGAGTGTAGATGGGCTGGAGTAGGTTTTAACGGAGATTTTGGCAGTAGGAACCCAAGCACAGTACCGGGTATAGCTTTGGATTCTTGCCCAGAAATAGCTAAGAAGAAAAAATTTAAATTGAATCAGGTTGGGCAGACTGGATGGACCATTCGGGTCTTTATCTGCCGTCATCTACTATGTTACTATGTCACCCAATAAAAACAAAGCCTCAAAGCTTGATAGAAACAAAGGTTGTTTTCAAGCAAGCCCATAGTATCCCTTGCCCCTGATTTCTATTTTTTTGTACCCTGTTAACTCATTAGCTCCCTGACAAATACTGGTTGACATGTGATCCTCATGTGTAACTCTGACTACCACCACTGTTAATTCAAAATGTTTCTGTTATAGAGTGAGCTTCTTTGAAATATCATGCTCAGAGATCTCACGTATGAAGAAAGGCTAAAGAAACTGCGGATGTACTCACTGGAGGAGCGAAGAGAGAGGGGGGACATGATTGAGACCTTTAAGTATATCACGGGGCGTTTAGAGGTGAAAGATGATATCTTCAGTCTTACAGGGCCCTCGGTAACCAGAGGACACTCGCTGAAAATCAGGGGAGGGAAATTTCAAGGTGATGCTAGGAAGTACTTCTTAACCGAAAGGGTGGTCGATCATTGGAACGAGCTGCCTCAGCAGGTGATTGAGGCCAACAGCGTGTCAGATTTTAAGAGAAAATGGGATACTCACATGGGATCTATAGGGGAGTAAAAGTCAGGGAGTGGGTCATTGGTATGGGCAGACTCGATGGGCTATGGCCCTTTTCTGCCGTCAATTTCTATGTTTCTAATTTATCTATCTTTTTTTGTTTGTAGGGTTCCACAGTCTTGGACTATTTGGATATGTGGCTACTTCATGCCTGAAGAGGTTGATCGACAGCTAATCATTAAGAGTCAGGACTGGTTACAGATGCTGTGTTTCCCTTCCCTACTGAGGCTGTCCTGGAGGCTTTTACAGGAGCATACACGTGTATCCCTTCACTGCGGCAAATTGTCCAAAGCTTCAAGTAACTGGTTAAAGGAGAACTGAACTGCTGACCTGTTTTCTAGAGAGTTAATCAGAAGTCAAGAAAGGACTTGGCCTAATTTATATTGCTTTGCACTTTCATCTTTGACTAAAAGAAAAACATTTCTCCAGTGAAGATTGGGTGCCAAACACATTTCCAAAATGTACAGAGCTTTGCTTTCAAGTCATTGTTCTTTTTACACTCTGTTGCAAATTTAGAAGCCATGTTTTGTTTAAGAAAAGGGAAAAGCAATTACAAATTTCTCAGCAATTCATTAATTTCTTTTTCTGCACCAATAATGTCTTCTAACTTGGCTACTTTTCAAAAGGTTCTAATAATCTGATTTGTTGTATGGTATTGTCTTTCTTTTTGTGAATCTGTGCTCTGTACCTTAGTTGTTCAGATGTTTTTCCTACTGTATGGTGTAGTAAAATCTCTCCATGTGTGTTTGCCTCAGCAATTCAGATATACGCATGTAAATATAAGATATCAAACCGTTTCAGTCCCTGGGTGTTAGGGGTCAGGATATCCTAACACTAAGTGCTGATGCAAATTATGTGCTTGGCATTGAAATTCCAGCTGCTGGAACCAAAGGGTTAATAGCAAGACTCGCTATCCCTCCGAAAGTAAAGGAGGTTTTCAGTATTCCTTAGGATTTTTTTAAATAAAACTTACATGTTTTAAATTGTAATTTCTAAATTTTTTAGAAGGTAAATGTTTAATTTATATTCCATTTGTCATTTGCAGCAGTATTTACACTAGGTCTTTTCTATTGTATTTAACTCTTTTAGTGTGAGGGAAATGAAATTTAAGGTATTTACAGTTTGGAAGTCTAGAGACAATTGGCTACTGTTGGAGACTAGAAAGCATGGAATTTAGTATTTATCACGATTGTTACTTACATAATGACAACAGAGAACAAACTCTGCTGTGGTAGCCGCAGTACCGTTATGTTTTGGGCTCTTTACATGCATGTTGGGAAGAAGGTATGCGGTTTTCTCTAAAGGTGGGCCAGAATATCAGCATTTAGGATCACAATCGAGCACATCACCCACAGTCCAGGTATTACCAAGCATGCAACATTCTGGATCTCGCAAGAACAATCCAGAAAACCCTAAGTGTGACATCAAATCAAGGAATTGATTTTTCTTTCAGCTTTTACATGTTATTTTTGTGAGGGAGCATTGTGCCCATGGGACAGAGCTTTGGTTCGCAACACCGAATCATTGACATTTTGGTGGTGATGGTGATTTTGCCCCATGATTGCACATGGGTAAATACATTTGTATCATTTTTGGAGGTAGTTTTGACACTATCAGCTTTCCATAAGAACTTCGCCAAACCTGAACAGATAGGCCTCAGCAGAACTCTGGGTGGATATAAACTTATGAGGGAAATTGGACACCATGTGGATGCCTGTGGCAGACCAGGCCTATGGCTCCTTGACTTGTCATATCCTTCCACAGTTCCTGTTTTGTTTTGTTTTTAGTGTTTCTGCTATCCTTTGGATTGAAAGTTCATTCAGTCTAGGTGTATAACAACACAGTATGAGATTCTTTAGGGCAATGATGCTCAGATTGATCTTTGGGGCCTTCTAGCCAGTCTGGTTTTCAAGGTATACCTAATGAATGTATTTGAGGTCTATTTACACAGTCTTCTTAAATCAATGCATGCATATAATTCTTAGGTGGATTCATTATGGAAATTGAGAACTAGGTTGACTTGAGTGAGGGGACCAAGAGCTAGTGAGAGCATCACTGATTTGGGAGGACATAAGCACAAACAAAGGGAAGTGATGGCCATGTTGCGAACTGGGTCAATTTTGGTCCTTTTCTTGCGGCTTATTTTTGCTCTGCATGTTGACCATTAAATTTAGAAATTGTCTATCATATAGTACCAAATATATCTAAAAAAAAAAGCATATGCATCTGTTTCATCCTTTACATTGAGAAAGGTGTTGGGATCAAACTGTTTTTGGTTTTCTTTTTAAGTTTATAAGCTCCCTTTTAGATATTAAACTGTTTCTACAAGAATATCAGACTTATGAGGAAAGAGGGTAAAAATTGGTTTTCCTAATGCAGAACTGTAAAACCCTGCTGTTTGGTAAGCTTGACAGTACTCTTTCCCTTTTTCCTAAAAGCTTTAAAAATGAAGTATCTGCTGTTGCAGCCCTAAAGGAAAAAAAGGATATCTTGTGTATAATGAATGAAGTCCACTTTTATGCATGTGCGAGATGAAATTCATGTTTTACCTTGGGAGATAATGGCATCTTACTTGCAATCTAAACGTTTTTTTTTTTATTGTGGACTTTGTGATTGGCACCCAAGGGACTCTGATTCCTGGGATTAATGGTAGTGATCCATTGCTGCACTCTGGACTTTGTTTTGCTAATCCTACCTGAGCAACTGTACATTACTGCTATATTAATGTTTCAAAGCACTGGGGTAGTAGAATTCTTACTTGTAATTATGTTTGCCAATTATCTGTTTGAAAAAAGTTTGTGTATGAACAGCTTATTGAAACTTAAATTGTACAGATATTGTTTATGATCTAAAGCTTTGTACTGTGGAATGTGCTTAATAAAAAAAAAGTTTGAAGTTTGTGTATAGGAAATAAATTGGTACAGTAATGTCTTCCAATTAAACTTCCAGTGGTAAACATGTAATTATGCATAGGGATAAAAATAAATCAGTATTTATGGTATTATATTGCACCAAATAGCATTTCAGGGAGAATTTTTGTCTCTCTACAATTGGTTTTGGAACTGCATGATAGAAATAGTTCTAATTGCAAGAATGTGGACAAATAAGTTGATCTTCTGAATGAGATATGCTAAAGGCACTATCAGATGCCAAAAATGTTTGCAAAATGATTGCAAAATGTGTGGTGGTCTAAATTGGCATATTTATTGGCCAAGCAGGCTGTACAAGTACAGTAAAACCTTGGTTTGCAAGCATAATTCGTTTCAGAAGCATGCTTGTAATCCAAAGCACTCGTACATCAAAGCAAATTTCTCATAAGAAATAATGGAAACTCATAAGAACATAAGTTTATTAGGATTTTATATACCGCCTATCAAGGTTATCTAAGCAGTTTTTTACAATCAGGTACTCAAGCATTTTCCCTCTCTGTCCCGGTGGGCTCACAATCTATCTAACGTACCTGGGGCTATGGAGGATTAAGTGACTTGCCCAGGGTCACAAGGAGCAGCGCGGGGTTTGAACCCACAACCCCAGGGTGCTGAAGCTGTAGATCCAACCACTGCGCCACACACTCCTCACTAAGAATTGCCGCTGCTGAGTCAGACCAGTGGTCCATCGTGCCCAGCAGTCCGCTCACGTGGCGACCCCTAGGTCAAAGACCAGTGCTCTAAATGAGCCCAGCCTCATCTGCGTACTTTCTAGTTGAGCAGGAACTTGTCCAACTTTGTCTTGAATCCCTGGAGGGTGTTTTCCCCTACGACAGACTCCAGAAGAGCGTTCCAGTTTTCTACCACTCTCTGGGTGAAGATGATCTTCCTTACGTTTGTCCGGAATCTATCCCCTTTTAACTTTAGAGAGTGCCCTCTCATTCTCCCTACCTTGGAGAGGGTGAACAACCTGTCTTTATCTACTAAGTCTATTCCCTTCATTATCTTGAAGATTTCAATCATGTCCCCTCTGTCTCCTCTTTTCAAGGGAGAAGAGGCCCAGTTTCTCTAAATCACTGTACGACAACTCCTCCAGCCCCTTAACCATTTTAGTCGCTCTTCTCTGGATCCTTTCGAGTAGTACTGTGTCTTTAAGTACGGCGACCAGTGCTGGACGCAGTATTCCAGGTGGGGGCGTACCATGGCCCGGTATAGCGGTATGATAACCTTCCCCAATCTGTTTGTGATCACCTTCTTAATCAAACTTCAAGGTGGTGTACAGTAATAATAAAAGGAGTTACAGAGGACTTAAACAGTATTAATAAAATTGGACAATACATAGACTAATAAAAAAATAATCATCAAAATGTGGTTAGCTAACAAACATTACTTGAGATGAACTGGAATGAAAGGAAAAAGGGAAGAACTACATTATCCCAGGACAAGCAGGCAGGTATTCTCACTAGTGGGTGATGTCATCCGACAGAGCCCTGATACGGACATCTTGCAAGCATGTCTTGCTTGAAGAAACTCAGAAGTTTCGAGATGCCCGCACCGCGCATGCGCCAGTGCCTTCCCGCCCGATGCTCCGGGCGTGTCTCCTCAGTTCTTTTTCTTCCGCGGAGCTGAGAAGTCTATCTTCAATTTGCGCCCATTGAATCTCTTTTTTTGCCTTCTTTTTTGCCGCGGGTTGGGTTCTTTTGGCTCTCCTGTGCATTTATTTCTTTCTTTGATTTCTTAAAAAAAAAAAAAAAATTTTCCTTCCGATACCGGGTCAGCTGCGTGGCTGGGGCCCCGCGCCTTCGACCTTGCGGCGGAGCTTTTCCGGCCTATGTCCCGGCCGATTACCGGTTTTAAAAAGTGTAGCAAGTGCCAGCGCGCGATTTCGCTCACGGACCCTCATCGACGCTGCTTACAGTGTCTGGGACCGGATCACTTCCCGAAATCGTGCCGGCCTTGCTCCACTCTGACGGCGAGAGCGTTTAAGCGCCGCTGTCTGTTGTGGGAGTCCATGTTCAAGATGGAAGCTTCATCGGATCCTGCAGCTTCAACATCGACATCGACAGGTGCTTCGACTCCTTCCGCGAAGCCCTCTGCCTCCCCGGCTGCTTCGGGCCTCCTGAAACCGGCATCGTTCACACCGGTTTCGGCCCCAGCTGCGGCGCCGGTGCCTTCCTCCGTCTCCTCGGAGCAGGTATCGACCCCGACAGTTCCACCGGTGGTGCTCAAGGTGCCGAAGACTGGCAAGCAGAAGCACGCAGCACCGAAGGAGCGCGGAGACCGTGCGGAAGGGGGCCCCCTTTTGGTGCGGATCCCTCCATATCGTCTTCGTTGCGGTCCCTTCTGGAGGCTCAGTTCGTGGAGCTCATGCAGACCATGGGGCCTCGGCTGATTGCCACCATCCAGGGTGACCTTCCAGCTTCGGCTTCGAGGAGCGGACCGCCCCCTCCTCCTCCTCCTCGCCGCACGACCTCGTTGCTCGGCGAGGAGGAGCGGCGAGCGGTGTCCGGGTCCTCGAGGAGGTCCTCCGTTAGCGCTATACCTCCTTTGGAACCGATTTCCTCAAAGAGGGCCTCCCTTGGTGATATGCCTCCCTTGGAGCCCATCCCCTCGAGGAAAGCCTCGTTTAGTGACCTGCCTCCCTTGGAACCGATTACTCCGCCCCATGACTCAGTGTGGCGTCCACCTTCGGGGCCACCCAGTCTTGGGCATAGCAGGAAGCAGGATGAGTTCTTCCGAACCCCTACCAAACCTGGGCGTCGTCGGGAGAGGCGCCGACTCTTCCGCCTCTGCGATCGACAGCATCGAGTCCAATCTGCTCCTTGGCGGCGTCTGAGCCAATTTCTCACAGACGGGCTCGATCCCCTTCCAGGCATCGGGAGGGGCATCGGTCCAGACATTCTTCGAAGCATTCCTCTCGGCACTCGACTGTCTCGCCTCAGAAGAAATTGCCTCGGTTGGGGTATGCTGCTTCGACTGGGTCTCCTCCTCCGGGCCCGGAGTTCGAGGACCCTGAGGTTTTCTACTCGTCCTGTTGCTCGCAGGCCTCTCTGGAGCCTGAAGCCTCTTCTTCTTCTAGTCCGTCTCGCAGACCGGCGACGGCGGACCAACTGTCCTTTTCATCGTTCCTCAGGCAGATGGCAGATGACATGGACATTACTCTCGATGCTGGGTCTCGATACTCCGAGGAATACCTCGATACCATGCACTTGCCTCGTCCTCCGGCGGAGTCCTTGCGGCTTCCCCTGCACAAGCTCCTCGACCAGACCTTCATGCGATGCTTCGAGTCTCCTTACTCTATCCCTGCGGTCCCTGGCAAATTGGATGCGCGGTACCGCACGGTGCATCATAAGGGCTTCGAGGGTCCTCAGCTTTCTCACCAGTCCCTCCTGGTCGAATCCTCGCTCAAGCGGTCTCATCCTGGCCAGGTCTATGCTTCAGTGCCTCCGGGCCGCGAGGGCAGAACCATGGATAAGTTTGGTCGACGCATCTATCAGAATTCGATGATGGCGTCTCGAGTCCTGAATTAGAATTTCCACTTTGCAGCCTACTTGGAATTTTTTCTACCTGTGCTTCGGAAGTTCACACCGTACATCGAGTCCCAGGCTAGGTTTGAATTTGAGGAAGTGGTTGCTTCGCTGTCCCAACTTCGGCTTCAGTTAATGCAATCTGCCTATGATGTGCTCTCAGCCCGAGCGGTGGCCTGGCGATGCGCCGGTTGGCCTGGTTGCGGACCATTGATATGGACCCGAATCTTCAGGACCGCCTGGCGAACGTCCCGTGTGCTGGGGCGGATCTTTTTGATGAATCCATCGAGACTGTTACGAAGAAGTTGTCTGACCATGAAAAGTCCTTCCAATCTATCCTTAGGCCGAAGCCTAAGCCTCAGCAGTCTCGACCTTCTCGTCCGCCGTTGATTTATCAGCGGCGTTATCAGCCGAGGCAAACTCCACCTGCGAGGCAACCGGCAAAGCGCCAACCTCCCCAGAAGGGTCAGCCTAAGTCTCAGTCGCCTGCTGTCCCTAAGACCACACAGCCTTTTTGACTGTCTCGTCGAGGGCATAACCAACCTCGTTCTGCCTCCCCCTGTTTTTTCCATCGGAGGGCGCCTCCATCATTTTTATCATCGTTGGGAGGCCATAACAACCGACCTCTGGGTCCTTACTATCATCAAGGAAGGATACTCTCTTCATTTCCATCGGGTCCCTCCGGACCACCCTCCAAGAGAGTATCCTTCCAACTTGACTCAGACCGCCCTTCTTCTCCAGGAAGCTCAGGCTTTGCTCCGGCTTCGTGCCGTGGAGCCGGTCCCGACGGACCAACTGAACCAGGGGTTTTACTCCCGGTACTTCCTTGTTCCGAAGAAGACGGGCGACCTGCGACCCATTTTGGACCTCAGGGCCCTCAACAAATTCCTAGTCAAGGAGAGGTTTCGCATGCTGACTCTTGCTTCTCTCTACCCTCTCCTCAAGCAGAACGACTGGTTATGCTCTCTGGATCTCAAGGAGGCCTACATTCACATTCCCATTCATCCGGCCTCCTGCAAGTTCCTCAGATTTCGGGTGGGACATCTACATCTGCAGTATCGGGTGCTTCCATTCGGCCTGTCCTCGTCTCCCAGAGTCTTCACGAAGTGTCTGGTGGTGGTGGCCGCTGCACTCCGGAACAGGGGTCTTCAGGTATTTCCATACCTCGACGACTGGCTCATCAAGGCCCCGTCTGCTCCAACGGTCATTTCGGCGACCTTGACCACGATCTGCTTCCTGCAGAGCCTAGGCTTCGAGATCAATTTTCCCAAATCTCATCTGCAGCCTACCCAGTCCCTTCCCTTCATCGGGGCGGTACTGGACACCATTCAGCTTCGAGCATTCCTTCCTCCTCAGCGCATGGATGCTCTTCTTCGTCTCTGCCAGTCTGTGTCTTCTCGCCAGTCCATCTCAGCGAGACACATGATGGTCCTCCTGGGCCACATGGCCTCTTCAGTTCATTTGACACCCTTTGCCAGGCTCCATCTCAGAATTCCTCAGTGGACCCTAGCTTCTCAATGGACTCAAGTGTCAGACCCGTTGACTCGACACATCATAGTCACTCCTGCTCTTCGGCGGTCTCTACTTTGGTGGATGACCTCTTCGAATCTATCCGAGGTTTGCTGTTTCACACTCCTCCTCATCAGAAGGTTCTCACAACCGATTCCTCGACCTATGCCTGGGGGGCTCATCTGGATGGGCTTCGCACTCAGGGATTCTGGACCAGTGCGGACCGCCTCCATCAGATCAATCTTCTGGAGCTCAGAGCCATCTTCTATGCTCTTCAAGCTTTTCAACATCTGCTTCACGACATGGTGGTCCTCATCCATACAGACAACCAGGTCGCCATGTATTATGTGAACAAACGGGCACGGGATCGGCCTCCCTCTGCCAGGAAGCTCTCAGAGTCTGGGATTGGGCGGTTCGCCACAATGCCTTCCTCAAAGCTGTCTACATTCAGGGGAAGGACAATGTCTTGGCAGACAACTTGAGTCGTCTCCTCCAGCCTCACGAATGGACTCTCCATTCCGACCCCCTTCATCAGGTCTTTGCACAATGGGGGACGCCTCAAATAGACCTCTTTGCGGCTACCCACAACTTCAAACTGCCTCAGTTTTGCTCCAGGATCTACACTCCTCATCGCCTCGAGGCAGATGCCTTTCTGCTGGATTGGGGGAATCGATTTCTGTATGCGTTTCCTCCATTCCCTCTCATTCAAAAGACTCTGGCCAAGTTGAAATCAGACCATACCACCATGATTTTAATAGCTCCTTGGTGGCCCAGGCAACCTTGGTTCTCCCTTCTACTTCAACTCAGCAGCAGGGACCCGGTCCTTCTCCCAGCGTTTCCTTCTCTGCTTACTCAACATCAAGGATCACTGCTTCATCCCAACCTGCAGTCTCTCCACCTGACAGCTTGGTTCCTCTCAACGTAACCCCTCACCAGTTTTCTCAAGCGGTGAGGGATGTCTTAGAGGCTTCCAGGAAGCCTGCTACTCGACAATGCTACTCCCAAAAGTGGACTAGATTCTCTTCCTGGTGTATTTCCAATTCCAAAGAGCCTCAGCGTGCTTCCCTCTCTTCTGTGTTGGACTATCTTCTACACCTGTCTCAGTCTGGTCTCAAGTCGACATCTATACGAGTCCACCTGAGTGCTATTGCGGCTTTCCATCAGCCTCTACAAGGGAAACCTCTCTCTTCTCATGCTGTGGTTTCCAGATTTATGAAAGGACTTTTTCATGTCAATCCTCCTCTCAAACCGCCTCCAGTGGTTTGGGATCTAAATGTTGTCCTTTCTCAGCTTATGAAACCCCCTTTTGAGCCTCTGAGCAAGGCTCCACTTAAGTTTCTCACTTGGAAAGTGGTTTTTCTGCTGGCCCTCACATCTGCTCGCAGGGTCAGTGAGCTTCAGGCCTTGGTGGCAGACCCACCTTTCACAGTATTTCATCATGACAAGGTGGTCCTCCGCACTCACCCGAAATTCCTGCCTAAAGTGGTCTCTGAATTTCACCTCAACCAATCCATTGTGCTTCCAGTGTTCTTTCCAAAGCCTCATTCTCATCCTGGAGAATCGGCTCTTCATACTCTGGACTGTAAACGTGCTTTGGCTTTCTACTTGGATCGCACCAAACCACACAGAACTGCTCCTCAACTTTTCGTCTCCTTTGATCCAAACAAGTTGGGACGACCTGTATCGAAGCGCACCATCTCCAACTGGATGGCGGCTTGTATCTCTTTCTGCTATGCCCAGGCTGGATTACCCCTTCCCTGTAGAGTCACAGCCCATAGGGTCAGAGCAATGGCAGCCTCTGTAGCCTTCCTCAGATCGACACCAATTGAGGAGATTTGTAAGGCTGCCACTTGGTCCTCGGTTCATACATTCACCTCTCATTATTGTCTGGATACTTTCTCCAGAAGGGATGGGCAGTTTAGCCAAACTGTGTTACAAAATTTGTTCTCCTAAGTTGCCAACTCTCCCTCCATCCCATTGAGGTTAGCTTGGAGGTCACCCACTAGTGAGAATACCTGCCTGCTTGTCCTGGGATAAAGCAATGTTACTTACCGTAACAGTTGTTATCCAGGGACAGCAGGCAGCTATTCTCACATCCCACCCACCTCCCATGGATTGGCTTCTCTGCTAGCTACCTGAACTGAGGAGACACGCCCAGAGCATCGGGCGGGAAGGCACTGGCGCATGCGCGGTGCGGGCATCTCGAAACTTCTGAGTTTCTTCAAGCAAGACATGCTTGCAAGATGTCCGTATCGGGGCTCTGTCGGATGACATAACCAACTAGTGAGAATAGCTGCCTGCTGTCCCTGGATAACAACTGTTACGGTAAGTAACATTGCTATCTTGAAAGTAAAGGATGTAAAAGGAGAAAATACAGGTTTGGTTTGATTGGTTGATTTAGTCCTTAAAGGACCGTTAAAGTCCAAAAGCAACACCAAAAAGGAAAGATTTTATAGTTTGGACTTAAAATTATTTTGAGGCATTTCTTCTCTTAAATAGTTTGTCCAAATTAAATTTCATCTGCCACTTGGACGCCCAGACTTCCCATTTCCTAAGATCTGCCTGTAATGTTTCACAATCTGCCTGCATTTTAACAACTTTGAACTTTAGTGTCATCTGCAAATTTAATCACCTCACTCGTTCCAATTTCCAGATCATTTATAAATAAGTTAAATAGCACCAGTCATAAAAACATGATGGCAGATAAAGGCCAAAGGGCACATCCGCAGTAACCATTATCTCTTTCTCTCTCTTGAATTCAGACACAGTCTCTGTTTCCACCACCTCTTTACTTCAGAATAAATACGTAGTTACCCTATAGGTCATAAAATGTGCCTCCTGGCTTCCCCACTAAATATAACAGAGCTGTAGATGACATGAGATGATCAAGCTTTCTATAGTTTCAAGTTTATTTAAAATCTCTTATATCACCCAATCAACCTTCTAGGCGGTGTACAAAGTCATAAAAACGTGTATTGACTAAAAAAACATCATTAAAAACAATATTTATTAAAAACATTTAAAAACAAAGACAAATGGGAACAAAAGGGAAAAGGGCAAGAACTACAATAATCAAGTAGAAAGAAAACAAATAAGGAACAAAACAAAAGGAAAGGTAGCTAAAGATAAAATCAAGCTATGTAGCCCTGAAAAGGACATTTAGGTCTCGAAGGCATTAAGAAAAAGGAATGTTTTTAACTTTTTTCTTAAAATTATTAAGAATTGATTCTTCCCGTAAATGGGATGGAATATTATTCCAAAGAGATTATAGCCCACAAACCAGGAAAATGACTCGTATTAGAACCTGTTCTGTGAAGATTGCACCACCAGATATGGCCAGATTGTGTGGTACAATCTGCTCTCCAAACCAAACGCCTACATGAGCACAAATCAAGATATCTATATCATGAACCCTAATGAAATCATGTAAATGCTAGACATGGTGAGGCTTTTCTGCATTATAAATCGCATTGAACTCCTTCTGGGAGCATATTAGCAATCCATAAATACTAATGTAATGTCGGTGAAGAAGAGTCTTTCAGAGGAGCCAGACTTAGAGGAACTCTGAAGTGAGGCAGAGCAGATCCAGGTCAAGGGAACCAGGCACTGGGGTGCGAGCTGCAGGGGCAAGAGCTAAAACTCTTCACAGCCCAGATCAGTCCAGAGGCTCAGATTGACCCCTGTGCTCTCTGGGCAGAGGGTTTATCTCTATCCACCTTTTGTCCTTGTACACTCCAAGAAAATCTCCATGGTCCCTTGCACCTTTCCCAAAGAACCTGAAGGTTACCTGGTCTGTTAGAGACTGGGGTTATCTTGTTCCTTAGTAGATGGAGGAATTTGAAGGTCATCTGGCTCAGTAGTGGTCGGAGATGATCTTGACCTCATTCCATTCCCAGGTAAGAAATTCATGATACACTATCAGTCAGGAGTTGCATCGCTTAGGTGAGCCATAAGCAGCTCTTGCTAAGGCAAAGGTAGGCTAAAGCTCACTCTGCTTAAAGGCATAGCCTGTTGAATTAATGCAGGAGGTTATTAGGCTCTCTACTGAAGCTACGTGCAGGGTTTTGCCCCTATAGTTCCATGTCGGTGACTGATAAATTGAGTGCCTTAAGTATAGGCCCTAAAGTGCCTGATTGGGTTAGAAACTAGTCGAGTGGAAAAAGACAGAGGAAAGTGATAAAAGGAATTCTCTCTGCAGAAAAGGATGTTATTAGTGGTGTTTTCACAGGGATTGGTCCTTGTACTGGCTCTTTTTTTAATAACATCTTTGTGCATGATATTGCACAAGAGTTGTTGGGTATGATTTGCCTATTTGTGGATCATACCAAACTCTGTCATCCCAGAGCATATGGATAACATACTATTACTACTACTTATCACTTATATATAGCATTGAAAGGCGTACACAGTGCTGTACATTTTGACGTTTATAGACAGTCCCTGCTCAGAAGAGCTTACAATCTAAATTGGACAGACAGACATGACATACGGTTGGGGATGTAGAACCAAAGGTGAGAGGAGTTAGGAGTCGAAAGCACTCTCAAAGAGGTGGGCTTTTAACGTGAGAGATTTAGCAATTTCTAGACTGCTACCAGATGTACACAGCACTGTACAGAGTCACAAAGGAGATAGTTCCTGCTCGAATGAGCTTACAATCTAAACAATCAAGACAGATAAAGAGGATGCCAAGGTAGGGGTTAGAGTTAGAGGGGATGGTTAAATGGCTGGCTAGGGTTGAGCAGAGGGCAGAATGGAATAGGGTTATGAGTTGAAGTTGTCTCAAAAAGGTGGGTTTTCAGCCTATTTTTGAACAAGGGAAGAAAAGGACGTGGTGAATGGAATCAGGTAGTTTATTCCCGGCATACGGGGAACTGAAAAAATAGTCCAGAATTTGCAACTAATATTCAGTGCTAAAAAATGCAGGCTCGTGCACTTGGGCTGCAAAAATCCAAGGGAGCAAAGTACAAAAAAGCAGGACTTGGATGTGATCAAATCTGGTAATCAAGGTGGCCAAATAGGTAGAAAAGGCAAGAGAGATTGTAAGCCCAATGGGATAGTCAGGGAAAAGTGCTTGAATACCAGAATTAATTCATGTAAACCGTTCTGAGCGCCTCTGGAAGAATGGTGTAGAAAATTTAAAAAATAAATAACGGCCAAGCCAGTAAGATGCTTGGGTGCCTAGTGAGAGGGATGGCTAGTATGTCCTTGTATGTCTCTGGTGAGATTCCCATTTAGAATATTGTGCACAATTCTGGAGACCATCCCTTCAAAAATATATAAACTGGATGGAGTCAGTTCTGAAGGCGACTGCAAACTTGTTCAGTGGTCTCCATCATAAAGCGTATGGGGAGAAACTTACAGACCTCTGGAAGAAAGGCGGAGAGAAGAGGATATGACAGATCCATTTAAATCACTTGGTGGTATTAATGAGCCTATTTCAAATGAAAGAAAAGTCTGGAATGAGAGGGCAGAGGATGAAGTTAAAAGAGGCTCTTTGGCATTGCAGAATGTGCTCCGCAACTGGAAAAGCTGATCTGGTGGAATGTGAAAAGGCCAATGCCGAGAAGCATAACAATTTGAACTCCTTTCGGAAAATGATAGACCTTTGGTATTATTCTTGATTTTTCAATCAATAATCCATTTTCTCTACTCTCCCATGATATAAGTAGGTTGTTCTGACTATAAACTATGCATGTCGTTTTCTTATTACCATGATGTATAAATTCTATTCCTCTCTGTTGTGTAACTTGTTCATTGTATTTGCATACTGTTTTATTCGACAAGGTGCCACACGAGCGCCTACTAAGGAAGCTGTGGAACCACGGAGTGGAAGGAGACATACACAGATGGATTAGAAACTGGCTGGCGAACAGGAAACAGAGAATAGGAGTGAAAGGTCGCTATTCTGACTGGAAAGGGGTCACGAGTGGCGTCCCACAGGGGTCAGTGCTGGGAACGCTCCTGTCCAATATATTTATTAATGACCTGGAAGCAGGGACGAAGTGCGAGATTATAAAATTTGCGGCAACACAAAACTCTCCGGTAAGGTTAGCACAGTTGAGGAATGTAGAGAACTCCAAAGGGACTTGGACAAACTGAGTGAGTGGGCTAATAAATGGTAGATGAGCTTCAATATGGAGAAATGTAAAGTCATGCACATGGGGAAAGGAAACCCGATGTACAATTATAAGATGGGGGGGGGATATCATTTGGGGGAGGGCAACCTAGAAAGGGACTTGGGGGTTATGGTGGATAAAACAATGAAACCGGCGGCACAATGTGCTGCGGCCTCGAAAAAGGCGAACAGAATGTTGGGCGTCATCAAGAAAGGTATCGCTACCAGAAGCAAGGAGGGTATCCTCTCGCTTTATAGGGCGATGGTGCGAACGCATCTAGAGTATTGTGTTCAATACTGGTTGCCGTACCTTAAGAAGGATATGGTGATACTGGAGAGGGTCAAGAGAAGAGCAACAAAAATGATAAAGGGCATGGAGAACCTTTCATATGCTGAGAGACTGGACAGGCTGGGGCTCTTCTCCCTGGAAAAGCGGAGACTTAGAGGGGATATGATAGAAACTTACAAGATCATGAAAGGTAGAGAAAAGGTAGAGAGGGACAGATTCTTCAGACTAGCGTGGGCAACAAGAACTAGAGGGCATTCGGAAAAATTGAAGGGAGATAGATTCAGAACAAATGCCAGGAAGTTCTTCTTCACTCAAAGGGTGGTGGACACCTGGAATGCACTTCCGGAGGAGGTAGTAAAGCAGAGTACGATTTTGGGTTTCAAAATGGGATTGGACAAATTCCTGAAGGAAAAGGGGATTCAAGGGTATAATTAGAGGGGTACTATACAGTACAAATGCTTTAGAGTAATAGATCACGTACAGGTCATTGACCTGGGGGTCGGCCGCGGGAGCAGACTGCTGGGCATGATGGACCTACGGTCTTACTCAGCAGAGGCGATTCTTATGTTCTTAAAAGAAAACGTTTTGAACTAAAAAAAAAAAGGCTGAACCCACTTAGTTATAGGCGGGCTAATGTAAGAAAATGCTTTTTTTATACAAAGGGTGGTGGATACATGGAACGGCCTCCCAGTGGAGGTGGTAGAGAAGCAAAGACTGTATCTGAATTCAAGAAGGCATGGGAGGAGTTAGTGGATGTACCATTTAACCTTTATCTGCTGTCATGTTTCTATAAGCACACATTCCTCAATAATCTTAAAACTCAAATAAAAATATCAGCACATTTTTTTCATTCACTTACTTGAGGGGTTCATTAATGAAGCAGGTTGAGCTTTTAAGGACTATCCCTCCTGGGCAATTAAATCTTCTAATACAAGCTCACAGGAGCCTCAACAATCCTAACAGGGTGTAAGTGAATTAAAAATTAGCTTTTGATATATCAAAATTTATCCAGATATCTTAACCCAACCCTTCCACCTCCTCCTAGATAAATTCTCCCCCAAAACCTCCACTTAAATAATCTCTTCCTCCCCAAAACACCAACCAAGTATTCAGATCCCTGAAATGTAACGTAATCTTATTTGTACTCTTACTGTAATCTATTTGTTATATCACACAGTAGCGTACAGTCAATTTAATATCCAATTTGCAAGTTCTTCCAGAATTAATCCAGGTACCTCTCCTTCCTTGTAACCAAAAAACCCCCCCAAAACTGTTGTAACTTCACTGGAAATGTCCAGTTAGCTCTTTTGTAATCCGCCTTGATCTGCAAGGTATAGGCGGAATAGAAGTCCCTAATGTAATGTAATTTGTCTTTTTAAGGTAGCTAAATTTTGATGAAAGATGCAGGAATGATTAGCAGCTAAGTTTGAAGCTTCAGTAAATGTAGCCCCTCTGTGTCTGCCAACTCCAGACTCAGTCCCTTCTTCCTTGCTGTGCCATATGCTTGGAACAAGCTGCCCAAATCCCTATGGCGGGCTCCGTCTCTGGCAGGGTTCAAGACCCAGTTAAAAACCCACCTCTTCGAGACTGCTTTTGACTCCTCTCACCTTAGGTTCTGCATCCTGAACCTTATATGTCGTGTCTATCTGTCCAAGTTAGATTGGAAGTTCTTCTGAGCAGGGACTGTCTCTAAAAATGTCAAAATGTACAGCGCTACGTAGGCCTTTCAGCACTATATAAGTGATAAATAGTAGTAGTAGTAGTATTATGCAATCAATTTATATATGTATATTTTTCAGCATACATACACTGGTAGCTGCATTTGGAACTCACGGAATTTTAGAGTTGTGTTGAATAAATGACCCCCTTCCTCTCTGAGAAAAAATGTACATGTGCTTGGGACATACAACTTATATGGGGAATTGTGCTGTCTCTCGGCTTTGTCCACAGGAGGGCAATGCAGGTCCAGAAAGCACAACCAAAGAAGAAAGGCATTAGTAGATGTTAGCATTGGAGAAGGGTGGTCAAAAGAGCAAACAGGATGCTAGGAATTATTTAAAAAAAGGGATGGTTAACAAGACTAAGAATGTTATAATGCCCCTGTATCGCTCCATGGTGCGACCTCATCTGGAGTATTGCGTTTAATTCTGGTCTCCTTATCTCAAGAAAGATATAGTGGCGTTGGAAAAGGTTCAAAGAAGAGCAACCAAGATGGTAAAGGGGATGGAACTCCTCTCGTACGAGGAAAGACTAAAACGGTTAGGGCTCTTGAGCTTGGAAAAGAGACGGCTGAGGGAACATATGATTAAAGTCCTGAGTGGAGTGGAACGGGTGCAAGTGGATCGATTTTTCACTTCGGCAAAAATTACAAAGACTAGTGAAGTGCTCTTAAAACCAACAGGAGGAAATTTTTTTCACTCAGAGAATAGTTAAGCTTTGGTACACCTTGCCAGAGAATGTGGTAAGAGCGGATAGCATAGCTGTTTTTTTCTGGAGGAAAAGTCCATAGTCTGTTATTGAGAAAGACATGGGGGAAGCCATGCTTGCTCTGGATCGGTAGCATGGAATATTGCTACTCCTTAGGTTTTGGCCAGGTACTAGTGACCTGGATTGGCCAACGTGAGAACGGGCTACTGGGTTTGATGGACCCAATAAGGCTATTATGTTCTTAAGATTTACATCTTTAAAATATTTCTATTGGAGGAAAATTGCTAGAACATCCTTGCCAGTGCTACTGAACTTTTGCTGTGCACTTTGTGTGCTCCTTATGACCCTGGGCAAATCACGTTAAATAAATTGTGAGCCCAACAGGAGGAGAGAGAGGGAAAAATACATGTGTACCTGATTGTAAAACAGCTTAGATAACTTTGATAGGCGCTATATAAATACATAAAAATAAATTTAAACAAAATTGCAGCACTCTGCTCTTTGTTGTTTGCAGACAGATTTGGGTACTGTATTTATATCCCTTCCAGTTTAATGTGGGGGATGGTGAGGTAGAAGGGACTTCATGACTATGAAGGTGAAACCTGAGATTCAAGTGCATAGTGTAAGGAAAGTCTTCTGCCACTGTAGAACCAAATACAGTATGTTAATTCATTTTCTGTAGCTTTTCTTAGAAACATGATGGCAGATAAAGGCTAAATGGTCCATTCAGTCTGTTCATCTGTCAGTTTGATCATGTTATTTATCAAAAGCGTCGATATAGAGAGAGCTTTTGAGAGAGCCTTTAAATATCTCAAGTATAGTTTCCTCTCTAAGAAGCATTGGTAAATAATTCCTATTTGAGGAGCAGTAACCGAAAACATTTCAATAAGCCTTGTATTTATAACCTTTAGTGATGGAATTGAAAGGAGTTGTTGGTTTGTGGATCTGGGTGTCCTCAGGATTGCATGTGGGATTAAAAGCTTCTCCAAGAATGCTGGTAATTTTGACTGTTGGATTTTAAAGGATAGGAAGGCTATTTTATAAATAATTATGTGAGAAATTGGTAACCAGTGAGCATTTTTGAGAAGTCGGGTAATGTGATCAAATTTCCTTGAATTTGTAATAATTTTTATTGCAGTGTTTTGGATTATTTGTAGGCGTCTTATTTCTTTTTGCGATATGCCTTTGTACAGGGAGTTGCAGTAATCTAGTTTCCCCTTTTTAAAATATACAGTAAAATCTTGGGTTGCAAGTAAATTGGTTTGCAAGACAAGCAAAACATTTTTTTAGATTTTAACTTGATACACAAGCAATTTCTTGCAATACAAATACATACAGTATTTTGTATTAAAGTTTTTGGGTTGTGGAACGAATCGTCTGAGTTTCCATTATTTCTTATGGGGTAAATTCGCTTTGATATATGAAAGTTTTGGATTACAAGAATGGTTTTGGAATGAATTATGCTCTTAAACCAAGGTTTTACTGTATTCTAAATGTTTGCTATTAAATCTCTGTCCACTTCTTCCGTCTATGACAACAAACATGAAAACAGGCATGATCCCGGAGGATTGGAAGATAGCCAATGTCACACCCATCTTTAAAAAGGGATCAAGAGGTGACCCGGGAAACTACAGACCAGTGAGTTTGACCTCGGTTCCGGGGAAACTGGCGGAAGCACTGATTAAAGAACACATCGATGAACATCTGGAAAGAAACGAACTTTTGAAAACAACCCAACATGGTTTCTGCAGGGGGAGATCGTGCCTAACGAATTTATTGCACTTCTTCGAAGGAATTAACAAACGGATGGACAGAGGAGACCCCATAGACATCATATACCTTGATTTCCAAAAAGCCTTTGACAAGGTGCCTCACGAACGTCTACTCCGGAAACTGAAGAACCATGGAGTGGACGGAGACGTACATAGATGGATCAGAAACTGGTTGAAGGGTAGGAAACAGAGGGTAGGGGTGAAAGGCCACTACTCGGACTGGATGAGGGTCACGAGTGGTGTTCCGCAGGGCTCAGTGCTCGGGCCGCTGCTATTTAATATATTCATAAATGATCTAGAAACAGGCACGAAGTGTGAGATAATAAAATTTGCGGACGATACAAAACTATTTAGTGGAGCTGGGACTAAAGAGGAATGTGAAGAATTGCAAAGGGACTTGAACAAATTGGGGGAATGGGCGGCGAGATGGCAGATGAAGTTCAACGTTGAGAAATGTAAAGTATTGCATGTTGGAAACAGAAACCCGAGGTACAACTATACGATGGGAGGGATATTATTGAATGAGAGTAACCAAGAAAGGGACTTGGGGGTAATGGTGGACATGACAATGAAGCCGACGGCACAGTGCGCAACAGCCGCTAAGAAAGCAAATAGAATGCTAGGCATAATCAAGAAGGGTATTACAACAAGGACAAAAGAAGTTATCCTGCCATTGTATCGGGCGATGGTGCGCCCGCATCTGGAATACTGCGTCCAATATTGGTCTCCGTACCTTAGGAAGGATATGGCGTTACTCGAGAGGGTTCAGAGGAGAGCGACACGCTTGATAAAAGGGATGGAAAACCTCTCATACGCTGAGAGATTGGAGAAACTGGGTCTCTTTTCCCTGGAGAAGAGGAGACTTAGAGGGGATATGATAGAGACTTATAAGATCATGAAGGGCATAGAGAGAGTAGAGAAGGACAGATTCTTCAAACTTTCGAAAAATAAAAGAACAAGAGGACACTTGGAAAAGTTGAAAGGGGACAGATTTAAAATGAATGCTAGGAAGTTCTTCTTTACCCAACGAGTGGTGGACACCTGGAATGCGCTTCCAGAGGGCGTAATAGGGCAGAGTACAATACAGGGGTTTAAGAAAGGATTGGACAATTTCCTGCTGGAAAAGGGGATAGAAGGGTATAGATAGAGGATTACTGCACAGGTCCTGGACCTGTTGGGCCACCGCGTGTGCGGACTGCTGGGCACGATGGACCTCTGGTCTGACCCAGCAGAGGCATTGCTTATGTTCTTATGTAATGTAAATACCGTATTTTTTGCTCCATAAGAAGCACTTTTTTCCACCCAAAAGTGGGTGGAAATCTTGGTGCATTTTATGAAGCAAAGATGCAAAATTTGTATCCCCCGTACAGCTGTAAACCCCCCCCCCCCCTGCTCACCAGCCGCACCACCTTTTTAAACGCCGCATCCCCCATACGGTTGCAAAACATCCCCCTGAGCCATACGCGCAGCACCTTTTTAAACACCACCCGCCTGCCGCTTTTTAAAACAAACTCCCCCTTGCCACCGCTGTCATCATTGCCGCCGTACCTTTTTCAAGCAGCCTGGTTGTACAGCATATATCCCTCCCTCAATGGCTCAGTGCTATTTCTGGGCAGCAGGTGCAAGAGTCAGGAGCGCAGAGGTCAGGACCAAAGTATACACGCTCCCACTTGGGCACTCGCCACCTTCTGAATGGCTGGTGGCAGTTCTCACGGAACTCACAAGAACTGCTATCAGCCATTTAGAAAATGGCGCGGGGCCAGTTGGGAATGCGGAAAGCTTATGCCTGACCTCCACGCTACTGACTCATGAACCTTCTGCCCGGAAATAGTACGGAGCCATCAAGAGAGGAAGGGAAGAATGTAGAAAGAATGTATAATTTTTTCCTATATTGCTTTATGTGATTTACTGTATGGTGAACACTGTTTTATTTCATTATGATTGTTGTTATCATAAAATTTAAACTCAATAAAGATAAAGTAACCAAGAAATAAAAAGGTACGAGGGGGCTATGATTGAAAAGGTACAAGAGGGGTATGATTAAAAGGGTACTAGAGGTGTATGATAAAAAAGGTACCAGGAGGTATGATTAAAAAAGGTACAAGGGAGTACAATTAAAAAGGTATAAGGGGGGTGTATGATAAAAAAGGTACACAGGGTATGATTAAAAAGGAACAAGGGAAGGGTATGATTAAAAAGGTATAAGAGGGTGTATGATTAAAAAGGTACAAGGGGGGTATGATTAAAAAGGTACAAGGTGGGGTGTATGATTAAAAAGCTACAAGGGGTGGTATGATTAAAAAGGTACAAGGAGGGTATGATTAAAAAAGTACAAGGGGGGTATGATTAAAAAGGTAGAAGGTGAGGTGTATGATTAAAAAGGTACAAGGAGGGTATGATTAAAAGGGTACTAGGGGCATATGATAAAAAAGATACCAGGAGGTATGATTAAAAAAAGTACAAGGGGGTATGATTAAAAGGGTACTAGGGGCGTATGATAAAAAAAGATACCAGGAGGTATGATTTAAAAAAGTACAAGGGAGTACGATTAAAAAGGTACAAGGGGGGGGTATGATTAAAAAGGTACAAGGATGGTATGATTAAAAAGGTATAAGGGGGGGTGTATGATAAAAAAGGTACACAGGTTATGATTAAAAAGGAACAAGGGGGGTATGATTAAAAAGGCACAAGTGGGGGTGTGATTAAAAAGGTACAAGGGGATGTGTGTTTAAAAAGGTATAAGGAGGTGTATGATTAAAAAGGTACAAGAGGGTGTATGATTAAAAAGGTATAAGGGGGTATGATTAAAAAGGAACAAAGGGGTGTATGATTAAAAAGGTACAAGGGGTGGTATGATTAAAAAGCTACAAGGGGGTACATGATAAAAAAAGGTACAATGGGTATGATTAAAAAGGAACAAGGGGTATGATTAAAAAGGTACAAGGGGGTATGATTAAAAAGGAACAATGGGGGTATGATTAAAAAGGTACAAGGGGGTATGATTGAAAAGGAACAATGGGGGTATGATTAAAAAGGTACAAGGGGTGTGTGATTAAAAAGGTATAAGGAGGTTATGATTAAAAAGGTACAAGATGGGGTGTATGATTAAAAAAGTACAAGGGGGTATGATTAAAAAGATACAAGGTGGGGTGTATGATTATAAAGGTACAAGGGGGATGTATGATTAAAAAGGTACAAGAGGTGGTATGATTAAAAAGGTACAAGGGGGTATGATTAAAAAGGAACAAGGGGGTATGATTAAAAAGGTACAAAGGGGTATGATTAAAAAGGAACAATGGGGGTATGATTAAAAAGGTACAAGGGGGTATGATTAAAAAGGAATAAGGGGGGTATGATTAAAAAGGTACAAGAGGGTGTATGATTAAAAAGGTATAAGGGGGTATGATTAAAAAGGAAGAAGGGGGTATGATTAAAAAGGTACAAGAGGGTGTATGATTAAAAAGGTATAAGGTGGTGTATGATTAAAAAGGTAGAAGAGGGTGTATGATTAAAAAGGTATAAGGGGGTGTATGATCAAAAAGGAACAAGGGGGTATGATTAAAATGGTACAAGAGGGTGTATGATTAAAAAAGTATAAGGGTGTATGACTAGAAAGGAACAAAGGGTGTATGATTAAAAAGGTACAAGAGGGTCTATGATTAAAAAGGTATAAGGAGGTATGATTAAAAAGGAACAAGGGGGTTATGATTAAAAAGGTAGAAAGAGGGTATGATTAAAAAGGAACAAGGGGGGTATGATAAAAAGGTACAAGGAGGGTGTATGATTAAAAAGTTATAAGGGGGTATGATTAAAAAGGTACAAGAGGGTGTATGATTAAAAAGGTATAAGGGTGTATGACTAAAAAGGAACAAGGGGGGTATGATTAAAAAGGTACAAGAGGGTGTATGATTAAAAAGGTACAAGAGTGTGTATGATTAAAAAGGTATAAGGGGGTATGATTAAAAAGGAACAAGGGGGGGGGTATGATTAAAAAGGTACAAGAAGGTGTATGATTTAAAAGGAACAAGGGGATGTATGATTAAAAAGGAACAAGGGGGTGTATGATTTAAAAGGTAGAAAGAGGGTATGATTAAAAAGGAACAAGGAGTGTGATAAAAAGGTACAAGGAGGGTGTGTGATTAAAAAGGGACACAGGGTGTGATTAAAAAGGAACAAGGGGGTGTATGATTAAAAAGGTATAAGGGTGTATGACTAAAAAAGAACAAGGGGGTGTGTGATTAAAAAGGTACAAGGGGGTATGATTAAAAAGGAACAATGGGGGTATGATTAAAAAGGTAAAAGGGGGGTGTATGATTAAAAAGGTAGAAAGAGGGTATGATTAAAAAGGAACAAGGAGTGTGATAAAAAGGTACAAGAAGGGTGTGTGATTAAAAAGGGACACAGGGTGTGATTAAAAAGGAACAAGGGGGTGTATGATTAAAAAGGTATAAGGGTGTATGACTAAAAAAGAACAAGGGGGTGTGTGATTAAAAAGGTACAAGGGGGTATGATTAAAAAGGAACAATGGGGGTATGATTAAAAAGGTAAAAGGGGGGTGTATGATTAAAAAGGTACAAGGAAGATGTATAATTAAAAAGAAACAAAGGGGTATGATTAAAAGGGTACAAGCAGGGTGTGTGATTAAAAAGGTACAAGGGGGTGATTAAAAAGATACAAGAATGGTATGATTAAAAAGGTATAAGGGGGGGTGTATGATAAAAAAGGTACACAGGGTATGATTAACAAGGTACTAGGGGGTTTGATTAAAAAGGAACAAGGGGGTGTATGATTAAAAAGGTAGAAAGAGGGTATGATTAAAAAGGAACAAGGGGGGTATGATAAAAAGGTACAAGGAGGGTGTGTGATTAAAAAGGTACAAAGGGGTATGATTAAAAAGGTTCAAGGGAGGTGTATGATTAAAAATGTAGAAGGAGGGTATGATTAAAAACGTACAAGGGGGTGTGTGATTAATAAGGTACAAGGAGGGTATGATTAAAAAGGTATAAGGAGCTGTATGATTAAAAAGGTACAAGGAGGGTATGATTAAAAAGGTACAAGGGGTGGTATGATTAAAATGGTACAAGAGGGTGTATGATTAAAAAGTTATAAGGGGGTATGATTAAAAAGGAACAAGGGGGGTATGATTAAAAAGGTATAAGGGGGTATGATTAAAAGAACAAGGGGTGTGATAAAAAGGTACAAGGAGGGTGTGTGATTAAAAAGGTACACAGGGTATGATTAAAAAGGAACAAGGGGGTGTATGATTAAAAAGGTACAAGGGGGTATGATTAAAAAGGTACAAGGGGGTATGATTAAAAAGGAACAAGGGAG
The DNA here is from genome assembly GCF_902459505.1 of Geotrypetes seraphini. Lineage (NCBI taxonomy): Eukaryota > Metazoa > Chordata > Amphibia > Gymnophiona > Dermophiidae > Geotrypetes > Geotrypetes seraphini. The sequence continues at coordinate 30,447,893 of NC_047101.1, read as the reverse complement.
GTATGATTAAAAAGGTACAAGAGGGGGTATGATTTAAAAGGTATAAGGGTATGATTAAAAAGGAACAAGGGAGTATATGATTAAAAAGGTATAAGGGAGTGTATGATTAAAAAGGTACAAGAGGTGGTATGATTAAAAAGTTACAAGGAGGGTGTGTGATTAAAAAGGTATAACGATGTGTGTTTGATTAAAAAAGCCCACAAAAAAACCTTAAAAAAGGCTAAATCACAAGTAAGAAAGGATATCGACTGGAGCTCTAGGAGAGTATTGAAGAAGTCTCAAGCGCTCACAGCTAAAAGCTCGATATATCTTACAAGCTGATAACCATAGGGTGAGCTATCATCGATCTTTTAAACTACTCCAATATACGCTCCACTAGTGACACTATGCTATTAAGCTAAGTACTTTAAAATTTATATAGTGGAAAAATTTTTATTTTTTTTTTAGATTTCCTTGTAAATGTATTGTTCATTATGGTTCTGATAAATATGTTTTCTTCGATCCGACACACCTAACCAAATTTGTGGCATTGAAACGTCTTGAGAAAGGTGAAAAAATAGAAGTAACAACAGAAATACATGATTAGCTCCCCGCGATTTCATCCATTTAGATTTTCTTAAGTATAAGATTAATCTTATGATCTTTTTGCTTTAATCCACCCTATTGAAGTCTAGGATCCAATTATTGTGGACTAGAGATTGTCTTTATAAGGAGAAGATGTTATGATATTTAATATCTTCTATATTGTATTGTAATTTGTTTTCTTTTTCTTTATTTGTATTTAAAACAATCTTACTGTACAAGATGTTTATGCTTGGGAATAATGTATAAAATTATAAATAAATAATAAAAAAAAAAAAAAAAATTTATATAGTGGAACTTAAAAATAACGACAGTTTTATCTTAAGAATCATAATTTATAGAATTATTAAAATTAAAATTAAAATCTGAATAAATTATCTATAGAGGATTTCTGATAATGTGGAGCGTATATTGGAGTACTTTAAAAGATCGATGATAGCTCACCCTATGGTTATCAGCTTGTAAGATATATCGAGCTTTTAGCTGTGAGCGCTTGAGACTTCTTCAATACACTCCTAGAGCTCCAGTCGATATCCTTTTCTTACTTGTGATTTAGCCTTTTTTAAGGTTTTTTTGTGTGTTTCACGACTTTTTGGAGGATATTTTTGATTAAAAAAGAACAATGGGTGTATGATAAAAAAGGTACACAGGGTATGATTAACAAAGTACTAGGGGGTTTGATTAAAAAGGAACAAGGGGTGTATGATTAAAAAGGTTCAAGGGGGGTGTATGATTAAAAAGGTACAAGAGGGTGTATGATTAAAAAGTTATAAGGGGGTATGATTAAAAAGGAACAAGGGGGGGTATGATTAAAAAGGTACAAGAGGGTGTATGATTAAAAAAGTTATAAGGGGGTATGATTAAAAAGGAACAAGGGGGCGTATGATTAAAAGGTAGAAGGAGGGTATGATTAAAAAGGAACAAGGGGGTGTATGATTAAAAAGGTATAAGGGTGTATGACTAAAAAAGAACAAGGGGTGTGTGATTAAAAAGGTACAAGGGGGTATGATTAAAAAGGAACAAGGAGGGTATGATTAAAAAGGTATAAGGGGGTATGATTAAAAAGGAACAAGGGAGTGTATGATTAAAAAGGTATAAGGGAGTGTATGATTAAAAAGGTACAAGAGGTGGTATGATTAAAAAGCTACAAGGGGGGTGTATGATAAAAAGAGGTACAGAGGGTATGATGAAAAAGGAACAAGGGGGGGTATGATTAAAAAGGTACAATGGGTGTATGATTAAAAAGGTATAAGGAGGGTATGATTAAAAAGGTACAAGGGGTGGTATGATTAAAAAGGTATAAGGGGTGGTATGATTAAAAAGATACAAGGTGGGGTGTATGATTAAAAAGATATAAGGGTGTATGACTAAAAAGGAACAAGGGGGTGTATGATTAAAAAGGAACAAGGGATGTATGATTAAAAAGGAAACAAGGGGTGTATGATTAAAAGGGTAGGAGGGGTGTGATTAAAAAGGTACAAGGGGGTGTATGATTTAAAAGGTAGAAGGAAGGTATTATTAAAAGGAACAAGGGGGTGTATGATTAAAAAGTTATAAGGGGGGTATGATTAAAAAGGATCAAGGGGAGGTATGATTAAAAAGGGTACAAGAGGGTGTATGATTAAAAAAGGTATAAGGAAGTATGACTAAAAAGGAAACAAGGGGGTATGATTAAAAAGGTACAAGAGGGTGTATGATTACAAAGGTATAAGGGGGTATGATTAAAAAGGAACAAGGGGTGTATGATTAAAAAGGTAGGAGGGGTGTGATTAAAAAGGTACAAGGGGGGGTGTATGATTAAAAAGGTACAAGGGGGTGTGATTAAAAAGATACAAGGGGGGATGTATGATTAAAAAGGAACAAGGGGGTGTATGATTAAAAAGGTAGGAGGGGATGTGATTAAAAAGTTATAAGGGGGTATGATTAAAAAGGAGCAAGGGGGGTATAATTAAAAAGTTACAAAAGGGTGTATGATTAAAAAGGTACAAGAGGGTGTGTGAATAAAAAGGTACACAGGGTATGATTAAAAAGGAACAAGGGGGTGTATGATTAAAAAGGTATAAGGGTGTATGACTAAAAAAGAACAAGGGTGTGTGTGATTAAAAAGGTACAAGGGGGTATGATTAAAAAGGTACAAGAGGGGGTATGATTAAAAAGGTATAAGGGAGTGTATGATTAAAAAGGTACAAGAGGTGGTATGATTAAAAAGCTACAAGTGGTGTATGATTAAAAAGGTATAAGAAGGGTATGATTAAAAAAGTACAAGATTGGGTGTATGATTAAAAAGGTACAAGGAGGGTATGATTAAAAAAGTACAAGGGGGGTTTGATTAAAAAGGTAGAATGTGAGGTGTATGATTAAAAACGTACAAGGAGGGTATGATTAAAAAGGTACAAGGGGTGGTATGATTAAAAGGAACAAGGGGTGTATGATTAAAAGGGTAGGAGGGGGTGTGATTAAAAAGGTAGAAGGGGGGTGAATGATTAAAAAGGAACAAGGGGATGTATGATTAAAAAGGAACAAGGGGGTGTATGATTTAAAAGGTAGAAGGAAGGTATTATTAAAAAGATACAAGAGGGTGTATGATTAAAAAGGTACAAGGGGGTATGATTAAAAAGAAACAAGGGGGTATGATTAAAAAGGTACAAGAGGTGGTATGATTAAAAAGCTACAAGTGGTGTATGATTAAAAAGGTATAAGAAGGGTATGATTAAAAAAGTACAAGATTGGGTGTAAGATTAAAAAGGTACAAGGAGGGTATGATTAAAAAAGTAGAAGGGGGTATGATTAAAAAGGTAGAATGTGAGGTGTATGATTAAAAACGTACAAGGAGGGTATGATTAAAAAGGTACAAGGGGGATGTATGATTAAAAAGGTACAAGAGGTGGTATGATTAAAAAGGTACAAGGGGGTATGATTAAAAAGGAACAATGGGGGGTATGATTAAAAAGGTAAAAGGAAGATGTATAATTAAAAAGAAACAAAAGTGTATGATTAAAAGGGTACAAGGAGGGTGTGTGATTAAAAAGGTAAAAAGAGGGTATGATTAAAAAGGAACAAGGGGGGTGTATGATTAAAAAGGTACAAGGGGGTGTGATTAAAAAGATACAAGGGGGGATGTATGATTAAAAAGGAACATGGGGGTGTATGATTAAAAAGGTAGGAGGGGGTGTGATTAAAAAGGTACAAGGGGGGTATATGATTAAAAAGGAACAAGGGGATGTATGATTAAAAGGAACAAAGGGTGTATGATTAAAAGGGTAGGAGGGGGTGTGATTAAAAAGGTACAAGGGGGTGAATAATTAAAAAGGTACAAGGGGGTGAATGATTAAAAAGGAACAAGGGGATGTATGATTAAAAAGGAACAAGGGGGTGTATGATTTAAAAGGTAGAAGGAAGGTATTATTAAAAGGAACAAGGGGGTGTATGATTAAAAGGAACAAGGGGTGTATGATTAAAAGGGTAGGAGGGTGTGTGATTAAAAAGGTACAAGGGGGTGAATGATTAAAAAGGTACAAGGGGGTGAATGATTAAAAAGGAACAAGGGGATGTATGATTAAAAAGGAACAAGGGGGTGTATGATTAAAAAAGTAGATGGAGGGTATGATTAAAAAGGAACAAGGGGGTGTATGATTAAAAAGTTATAAGGGAGTATGATTAAAAAGGAGCAAGGGGTGGTATGATTAAAAAGGTACAAGAAGGTGTATGATTAAAAAGGTATAAGGGTGTATGACTAAAAAGGAACAAGGGGGGTATGATTAAAAAGGTACAAGAGGGTGTATGATTAAAAAGATACAAGAGGGTGTATGATTAAAAAGGTATAAGGGAGTATGATTAAAAAGGAACAAGGGGGTATGATTAAAAAGATACAAGAGGGTGTATGATTAAAAAGTTATAAGGGGGTATGATTAAAAAGGAACAAGGGGGGTATGATTAAAAAGATACAAGAGTTGGCATGATTAAAAAGCTACAAGGGGGGTGTACAGAGGGTATGATGAAAAAGAACAAGGGGGGTATGATTAAAAAGGTACAAGGGTTGTATGATTAAAAAGGTACAAGGGGGGTATGATTAAAAAGGTAGAAGGTGAATTGTATGATTAAAAACGTACAAGGAGGGTATGATTAAAAAGGTACAAGGGGTGGTATGATTAAAAAGATAAAAGGGGGGTGTATGATTAAAAAGGTACAAGGAGGATGTATAATTAAAAAGAAACAAGGGGGTAAGATTGAAAGGGTACAAGGAGGGTGTGTGATTAAAAAGGTACAACGGTGTGTGTGTGATTAAAAAAGAACAAGGGGTGTATGATTAAAAAGGTACAAGTGGGGTGATTAAAAAGATACAAGAATGCTATGATTAAAAAGGTATAAGGGCGGGGTGTATGATAAAAAAGGTACACAGGGTATGATTAAAAAGGTACTAGGGGGTTTGATTAAAAAGGAACAAGGGGGTGTATGATTGAAAAGGTATAAGGGGGTGTATGATTAAATAGGTAGGAGTGGGTATGATTAAAAAGGAACAAGGGGGTATGATAAAAAGGTAAAAGGAGGGTGTATGATTAAAAAGTTATAAGGGGGTATGATTAAAAAGGAGCAAGGGGGTATGATTAAAAAGGTACAAGAGGGTGTGTGATTAAAAAGGTACAAAGGGGGGTATGATTAAAAAGGTACAAGGATGGTATGATTAAAAAGGTATAAGGAGCTGTATGATTAAAAAGGAACAAGGGGGTATGATTAAAAAGGTACAAGAGGGTGTATGATTAAAAAGGTATAAGGGGGTATGATTAAAAAGGAACAAGGGGGTGTATGATTAAAAAGGTACAAGAGGGTGTATGATTAAAAAGGTATAAGGGGGTATGATTAAAAAGGAACAAGGGGTGTATAATTAAAAAGATACAAGGGGGGATGTATGATTAAAAAGGAACAAGGGGGTGTATGATTAAAAAGATAGGAGGGGGTGTGATTAAAAAGGTACAAGGGGGGTGTATGATTAAAAAGGAACAAGGGGATGTATGATTAAAAAGGAACAAGGGGTGTATGATTAAAAGGGTAGGAGGGGGTGTGATTAAAAAGGTACAAGGGGGGTGAATGATTAAAAAGGAACAAGGGGATGTATGATTAAAAAGGTATAAGGAACTTTATGATTAAAAAGGTACAAGAGGGTGTATGATTAAAAAAGTATAAGGGGGTATGATTAAAAAGGAACAAGGGGGGGGTATGATTAAAAAGGTACAAGAGGGTGTATGATTAAAAAGTTATAAGGGGGTATGATTAAAAAGGAACAAGGGGGGTATGATTAAAAAGGTACAAGAGTGTGTATGATTAAAAAGATATATAAGGGTGTATGACTAAAAAGGAACAAGGGGGTATGATTAAAAAGGTACAAGAGGGTGTATGATTAAAAAGGTATAAGGGGGTATGATTAAAAAGGAACAAAGGGGAGTATGATTAAAAAGGTACAAGAGGGTGTATGATTAAAAAGGTATAAGGGGGTATGATTAAAAAGGAACAAGGGGTGTATGATTAAAAAGATACAAGGGGGGATGTATGATTAAAAAGGAACAAGGGGGTGTATGATTAAAAAGGTAGGAGGGGGTGTGATTAAAAAGGAACAAGGGGATGTATGATTAAAAAGGAACAAGGGGTGTATGATTAAAAGGGTAGGAGGGTGTGTGATTAAAAAGGTACAAGGGGGTGAATGATTAAAAAGGAACAAGGGGATGTATGATTAAAAAGGAACAAGGGGGTGTATGATTTAAAAGGTAGAAGGAAGGTATTAAAAGGAACAAGGGGGTGTATGATTAAAAAGGTAGATGGATGGTATGATTAAAAAGGAACAAGGGGGTGTATGATTAAAAGGTTATAAGGGGGTATAATTAAAAAGGAGCAAGGGGGGGGTATGATTAAAAAGGTACAAGAGGGTGTATGATTAAAAAGGTATAAGGGAGTATGACTAAAAAGGAACAAGGGGGTATGATTTAAAAGGTACAAGAGGGTGTATGATTAAAAAGGTATAAGGGGTTATGATTAAAAAGGAACAAGGGGGTGTATGATTAAAAAGGTACAAGAGGGTGTATGATTAAAAAGGTATAAGGGGGTATGATTAAAAAGGAACAAGGGGTGTGTGATTAAAAAGGTAGGAGGGGGTGTGATTAAAAAGGTACAAGGGAGGTGAATGATTAAAAAGGAACAAGGGGATGTATGATTAAAAAGGAACAAGGGGGTGTATGATTTAAAAGGTAGAAGGAAGGTATTATTAAAAGGAACAAGGGGGTGTATGATTAAAAAGGTAGATGGAGGGTATGATTAAAAAGGAATAAGGGGGGTATGATAAAAAGGTACAAGGAGGGTGTATGATTAAAAAGTTATAAGGGGGTATGATTAAAAAGGAGCAAGGGGGGTATGATTAAAAAGGTACAAGAGGGTGTATGATTAAAACGGTATAAGGGTGAATGACTAAAAAGGAACAAGGGGGGTATGATTAAAAAGTTACAAAAGGGTGTATGATTAAAAAGGTACAAGAGGGTGTGTGATTAAAAAGGTACACAGGGTATGATTAAAAAGGAACAAGGGGGTGTATGATTAAAAAGGTATAAGGGTGTATGACTAAAAAAGAACAAGGGGGTGTGTGATTAAAAAGGTACAAGGGGGTATGATTAAAAAGGAACAAGGGGGTATAATTAAAAAGGAATAAGGGGGGTATGATAAAAAGGTACAAGGAGGGTGTATGATTAAAAAGTTATAAGGGGGTATGATTAAAAGGAGCAAGGAGGGTATGATTAAAAAGGTACAAGAGGGTGTATGATTAAAAAGGTATAAGGGTGAATGACTAAAAAGGAACAAGGGGGGAATGATTAAAAAGTTACAAAAGGGTGTATGATTAAAAAGGTACAAGAGGGTGTGTGATTAAAAAGGTACACAGGGTATGATTAAAAAGGAACAAGGGGGTGTATGATTAAAAAGGTATAAGGGTGTATGACTAAAAAAGAACAAGGGGGTGTGTGATTAAAAATGTACAAGGGGTATGATTAAAAAGGAACAAGGGGGTATAATTAAAAAGGTATAAGGGGATATGATTAAAAAGGAACAAGGGAGTGTATGATTAAAAAGGTATAAGGGAGTGTATGATTAAAAAGGTACAAGAGGTGGTATGATTAAAAAGCTACAAGGGGTGTATGATTAAAAAGGTATAAGAAGAGTATGATTAAAAAAGTACAAGATTGGGTGTATGATTAAAAAGGTACAAGGAGGGTATGATTAAAAAAGTACAAGGGGGGTATAATTAAAAAGGTAGAATGTGAGGTGTATGATTAAAAACGTACAAGGAGGGTATGATTAAAAAGGTACAAGGGGTGGTATGATTAAAAAGGAACAAGGTGGGGTGTATGATTAAAAAGGTACAAGGGGGATGTATGATTAAAAAGGTACAAGAGGTGGTATGATTAAAAAGGTACAAGGAGTATGATTAAAAAGGAACAATGGGGGTATGATTAAAAAGGTAAAAGGAAGATGTATAATTAATGTAATGTAATGTAATGTAATGTAATGTAATTTATTTCTTATATACCGCCACATCCATTAGGTTCTAAGCGGTTTACAGAAAATATACATTAAGATTAGAAATAAGAAAGGTACTTGAAAAATTCCCTAACTGTCCCGAAGGCTCACAATCTAACTAAAGTACCTGGAGGGTAATAGAGAAGTGAAAAGTAGAGTTAGAGGAAAAATAAAAATAAAATAAACATTTTAACAAGACAGCATTAATCTAAATACTTTGGAAGGTAGAAGAGAGGAGAGAAAGGAATAGAAGCAGAAGGGGGAGCCGTTGAACAGTAGAATTCTGGAGAAATTTAAATGATAGAAATAGAACAAAACAAAGACAAAAGGCAAAACAATAGATAAGATTAAAGATTAAAAAGAAACAAGGGGGTATGATTAAAAGGGTACAAGGAGGGTGTGTGATTAAAAAGGTAAAAAGAGGGTATGATTAAAAAGGAACAAGGGGGGTGTATAATTAAAAAGGTACAAGGGGGTGTGATTAAAAAGATACAAGGGGGGATGTATGATTTAAAAGGAACAAGGGCGTGTATGATTAAAAAGGTAGGAGGGGGTGTGATTAAAAAGGTACAAGGGGGGTATATGATTAAAAAGGAACAAGAGGATGTATGATTAAAAGGAACAAGGGGTGTATTATTAAAAGGGTAGGAGGGGGTGTGATTAAAAAGGTACAAGGGGGTGTATGATTTAAAAGGTAGAAGGAAGGTATTATTAAAAGGAACAAGGGGGTGTATGATTAGGGTAGATGGAGGGTATGATTAAAAAGGAACAAGGGTGTGTATGATTAAAAAGTTATTAGGGGGTATGATTAAAAAGAAGTAAGGGGGGTATGATTAAAAAGGTACAAGAGGGTGTATGATTAAAAAGGTATAAGGGTGTATGACTAAAAAGGAACAAGGGGGGTATGATTAAAAAGGTACAAGAGGGTGTATGATTAAAAAGGTATAAGGGAGTATGATTAAAAAGGAACAAGGGGGGTATGATTAAAAAGGTACAAGAGGGTGTATGATTAAAAAGTTATAAGTGGGTATGATTAAAAAGGAACAAGGTGGGGTATGATTAAAAAGATACAAGAGTTGGTATGATTAAAAAGCTACAAGGGGGGTGTATGATAAAAAGAGGTACAGAGGGTATGATGAAAAAGAACAAGGGGGGTATGATTAAAAAGGTACAAGGGGTGTATGATTAAAAAGGTACAAGGGGGTATGATTAAAAAGGTAGAAGGTGAATTGTATGATTAAAAACATAAAAGGAGGGTTTGATTAAAAAGGTACAAGGGTTGGTATGATTAAAAAAGTACAAGGGGTGGTATGATTAAAAAGGTACAAGGTGGGTTGTATGATTTAAAAGGTACAAGGGGGATGTATGATTAAAAAGGTACAAGAGGTGGTATAATTAAAAAAGTACAAGGGGGTATGATTAAAAAGGAACAATGGGGGTATGATTAAAAAGATAAAAGTGGGGTGTATGATTAAAAAGGTACAAGGAGGATGTATAATTAAAAAGAAACAAGGGGGTAAGATTGAAAGGGTACAAGGAGGGTGTGTGATTAAAAAGGTACAATGGTGTGTGTGTGATTAAAAAAGAACAAGGGGTGTATGATTAAAAAGGTACAAGGGCAGGGTGTATGATAAAAAAGGTACACAGGGTATGATTAAAAAGGTACAAGGGGGTTTGATTAAAAAGGAACAAGGGGGTGTATGATTAAAAAGGTATAAGGGGGTATGATTAAAAAGGACAAGGAGTGGTATGATTAAAAAGCTACAAGAGGGTGTATGATTAAAACGGTATAAGGGGGTATGATTAAAAAGGAATAAGGGGGAGTATGATTAAAAAGGTACAAGAGGGTGTATGATTAAAAAGATACAAGAGGGTGTATGATTAAAAAGGTATAAGGGAGTATGATTAAAAAGGAACAAGGGGGGTATGATTAAAAAGGTACAAGAGGGTGTATGATTAAAAAGTTATAAGGGGGTATGATTAAAAAGGAACAAGGGGGGGTATGATTAAAAAGATACAAGAGTTGGTATGATTAAAAAGCTACAAGGGGGGTGTATGATAAAAAGAGGTACATAGGGTATGATGAAAAAGGAACAAGGGGGTATGATTAAAAAGGTACAAGGGGTGTATGATTAAAAAGGTACAAGGGGTGGTATGATTAAAAAGGTACAAGGGGTGGTATGATTAAAAAGGTACAAGGGGGATGTATGATTAAAAAGGAACAATGGTTGTATGATTAAAAAGATAAAAGGGGGTGTATGATTAAAAAGGTACAAGGAGGATGTAGAATTAAAAATAAACAAGGGGGTAAGATTGAAAGGGTACAAGGAGGGTGTGTGATTAAAAAGGTACAATGGTGTGTGTGTGATTAAAAAAGAACAAGGGGTGTATGATTAAAAAGGTACAAGGGGGGTGATTAAAAAGATACAAGAATGGTATGATTAAAAAGGTATAAGGGCAGGGTGTATGATAAAAAAGGTACACAGGGTATGATTAAAAAGGTACTAGGGGGTTTGATTAAAAAGGAACAAGGGGGTGTATGATTAAAAAGGTATAAGGGGGTATGATTAAAAAGGACAAGGAGGGGTATGATTAAAAAGGTACAAGAGGGTGTATGATTAAAACGGTATAAGGGGGTATGATTAAAAAGGAATAAGGGGGAGTATGATTAAAAAGGTACAAGAGGGTGTATGATTAAAAAGATAAAAGAGGGTGTATGATTAAAAAGGTATAAGGGAGTATGATTAAAAAGGAACAAGGGGGGTATGATTAAAAAGGTACAAGAGGGTGTATGATTAAAAAGGTATAAGGGAGTATGATTAAAAAGGAACAAGGGGGGTATGATTAAAAATGTACAAGAGGGTGTATGATTAAAAAGTTATAAGTGGGTATGATTAAAAAGGAACAAGGTGGGGTATGATTAAAAAGATACAAGAGTTGGTATGATTAAAAAGCTACAAGGGAGTATGATTAAAAAGGAACAAGGGGGGTATGATTAAAAAGGTACAAGAGGGTTTATGATTAAAAAGTTATAAGGGTGTATGACTAAAAAGGAACAAGGGGGTGTATGAATAAAAAGGTACAAGGGGGTATGATTAAAAAGGTACAAGAGGGGGTATGATTAAAAAGGTATAAGGGGGTATGATTAAAAAGGAACAAGGGAGTGTATGATTAAAAAGGTATAAGGGAGTGTATGATTAAAAAGGTACAAGAGGTGGTATGATTAAAAAGCTACAAGGGGGGTGTATGTTAAAAAGAGGTACAGAGGGTATGATGAAAAAGGAACAAGGGGGGTATGATTAAAAAGGTACAAGGGGTGTATGATTAAAAAGGTATAAGAAGGGTATGATTAAAAAAGTACAAGATTGGATGTATGATTAAAAAGATACAAGGAGGGTATGATTAAAAAAGTTCAAGGGAGGTATGATTAAAAAGGTACAAGGGGTGGTATGATTAAAAAGGTACAAGGTGGGGTGTATGATTAAAAGGTACAAGAGGTGGTATGATTAAAAAGGTACAAGGGGGTATGATTAAAAAGGAACAATGGGGGTATGATTAAAAAGGTAAAAGGAGGGTGTATGATTAAATAGGTACAACGGTATGTGTTTGATTAAAAAAGAATAATGGGTTTATGATTAAAAAGGTACAAGGGGGGTGTTTAAAAAGATACAAGAATGGTATGATTAAAAAGGTATAAGGGGGGGTGTATGATAAAAAAGGTACACAGGGTATGATTAACAAGGTACTAGGGGGTTTGATTAAAAAGGAACAAGGGGGTGTATGATTAAAAAGGTAAAAAGGGGGTATGATTAAAAAGGAACAAGGGGGGTATGATAAAAAGGTACAAGGAGGGTGTGTGATTAAAAAGGTAAAAAGGGGTATGATTAAAAAGGTTCAAGGGGGTGTATGATTAAAAAGGAACAAGGGGGGTATGATTAAAAAGGTACAAGGGGGGTGATTAAAAAGATACAAGAATGGTATGATTAAAAAGGTATAAGGGCAGGGTGTATGATAAAAAAGGTACACAGGGTATGATTAAAAAGGTACTAGGGGGTTTGATTAAAAAGGAACAAGGGGGTGTATGATTAAAAAGGTATAAGGGGGTATGATTAAAAAGGACAAGGAGGGGTATGATTAAAAAGGTACAAGAGGGTGTATGATTAAAAAGATACAAGAGGGTGTATGATTAAAAAGGTATAAGGGAGTATGATTAAAAAAAGGAACAAGGGGGGTATGATTAAAAAGGTACAAGAGGGTTTATGATTAAAAAGTTATAAGGGTGTATGACTAAAAAGGAACAAGGGGGGTATGATTAAAAAGGTACAAGAGGGTGTATGATTAAAAAGGTACAAGAGGGTGTATGATTAAAAAGGTATAAGGGAGTATGATTAAAAAGGAAGAAGGGGGGTATGATTAAAAAGGTACAAGAGGGTTTATGATTAAAAAGTTATAAGGGTGTATGACTAAAAAGGAACAAGGGGGGTATGATTAAAAAGGTACAAGAGGGTGTATGATTAAAAAGGTACAAGAGGGTGTATGATTAAAAAGGTATAAGGGAGTATGATTAAAAAGGAACAAGGGGGGTATGATTAAAAATGTACAAGAGGGTGTATGATTAAAAAGTTATAAGTGGGTATGATTAAAAAGGAACAAGGTGGGGTATGATTAAAAGATACAAGAGTTGGTATGATTAAAAAGCTACAAGGGGGGTGTATGATAAAAAGAGGTACAGAGGGTATGATGAAAAAGAACAAGGGGGGTATGATTAAAAAGGTACAAGGGGTGTATGATTAAAAAGGTACAAGGGGGTATGATTAAAAAGGTAGAAGGTGAATTGTATGATTAAAAACGTAAAAGGAGGGTTTGATTATAGGGGTACAAGGGTTGGTATGATTAAAAAGGTACAAGGGGTGGTATGATTAAAAAGGTACAAGGTGGGGTGTATGATTTAAAAGGTACAAGGGGGATGTATGATTAAAAAGGTACAAGAGGTGGTATGATTAAAAAGGTACAAGGGGGTATGATTAAAAAGGAACAATGGGGGTATGATTAAAAAGGAACAATGGGGGTATGATTAAAAAGATAAAAGTGGGGTGTATTATTAAAAAGGTACAAGGAGGATGTATAATTAAAAAGAAACAAGGGGGTAAGATTGAAAGGGTACAAGGAGGGTGTGTGATTAAAAAGGTACAACGGTGTGTGTGTGATTAAAAAAGAACAAGGGGTGTATGATTAAAAAGGTACAAGGGTAGTGATTAAAAAGATACAAGAATGGTATGATTAAAAAGGTATAAGGGCAGGGTGTATTATAAAAAAGGTACACAGGGTATGATTAAAAAGGTACTAGGGGGTTTGATTAAAAAGGAACAAGGGGGTGTATGATTAAAAAGGTATAAGGGGGTATGATTAAAAAGGACAAGGAGGGGTATGATTAAAAAGGTACAAGAGGGTGTATGATTAAAATGGTATAAGGGGGTATGATTAAAAAGGAATAAGGGGGAGTATGATTAAAAAGGTACAAGAGGGTGTATGATTAAAAAGATACAAGAGGGTGTATGATTAAAAAGGTATAAGGGAGTATGATTAAAAAGGAAGAAGGGGGGTATGATTAAAAAGGTACAAGAGGGTTTATGATTAAAAAGTTATAAGGGTGTATGACTAAAAAGGAACAAGGGGGGTATGATTAAAAAGGTACAAGAGGGTGTATGATTAAAAAGGTACAAGAGGGTGTATGATTAAAAAGGTATAAGGGAGTATGATTAAAAAGGAACAAGGGGGGTATGATTAAAAATGTACAAGAGGGTGTATGATTAAAAAGTTATAAGTGGGTATGATTAAAAAGGAACAAGGTGGGGTATGATTAAAAAGATACAAGAGTTGGTATGATTAAAAAGCTACAAGGGGGGTGTATGATAAAAAGAGGTACAGAGGGTATGATGAAAAAGGAACAAGGGGGTATGATTAAAAAGGTACAAGGGGTGTATGATTAAAAAGGTACAAGGGGTGGTATGATTAAAAAGGTACAAGATGGGGTGTATGATTTAAAGGTACAAGGGGGATGTATGATTAAAAAGGTACAAGAGGTGGTATGATTAAAAAGGAACAATGGTTGTATGATTAAAAAGATAAAAGGGGGGTGTATGATTAAAAAGGTACAAGGAGGATGTAGAATTAAAAATAAACAAGGGGGTAAGATTGAAAGGGTACAAGGAGGGTGTGTGATTAAAAAGGTACAACGGTGTGTGTGTGATTAAAAAAGAACAAGGGGTGTATGATTAAAAAGGTACAAGGGGGGTGATTAAAAAGATACAAGAATGGTATGATTAAAAAGGTATAAGGGCGGGGTGTATGATAAAAAAGGTACACAGGGTATGATTAAAAAGGTACTAGGGGGTTTGATTAAAAGGAACAAGGGGGTGTATGATTAAAAGGTATAAGGGGGTATGATTAAAAAGGACAAGGAGGGGTATGATTAAAAAGGTACAAGAGGGTGTATGATTAAAACGGTATAAGGGGGTATGATTAAAAAGGAACAAGGGGGAGTATGATTAAAAGGAACAAGGGGGTGTATGATTAAAAAGGTAGAAGAAGGGTATGATTAAAAAGGAACAAGGGGGTGTATGATTAAAAATGTAGAAGGAGGGTATGATTAAAAACGTACAAGGGGGTGTGTGATTAAAAAGGTACAAAGCGGGGTATGATTAAAAAGGTACAAGGATGGTATGATTAAAAAGGTATAAGGAGCTGTATGATTAAAAAGGTATAAGGAGGTGTATGATTAAAAAGGTAGAAGAGGGTGTATGATTAAAAAGGTATAATGGGGTATGATTAAAACTGAACAAGGGGGGTATGATTAAAAAGGTACAAGAGGGTGTATGATTAAAAAGATACAAGAGGGTGTATGATTAAAAAGGTATAAGGGAGTATGATTAAAAAGGAACAAGGGGGGTATGATTAAAAGGTACAAGAGGGTTTATGATTAAAAAGTTATAAGGGTGTATGACTAAAAAGGAACAAGGGGGGTATGATTAAAAAGGTACAAGAGGGTGTATGATTAAAAAGGTACAAGAGGGTGTATGATTAAAAAGGTATAAGGGAGTATGATTAAAAGGAACAAGGGGGGTATGATTAAAAATGTACAAGAGGGTGTATGATTAAAAAGTTATAAGTGGGTATGATTAAAAAGGAACAAGGTGGGGTATGATTAAAAAGATACAAGAGTTGGTATGATTAAAAAGCTACAAGGGGGGTGTATGATAAAAAGAGGTACAGAGGGTATGATGAAAAAGGAACAAGGGGGTATGATTAAAAAGGTACAAGGGGTGTATGATTAAAAAGGTACAAGGGGTGGTATGATTAAAAAGGTACAAGATGGGGTGTATGATTTAAAAGGTACAAGGGGGATGTATGATTAAAAAGGTACAAGAGGTGGTATGATTAAAAAGGAACAATGGTTGTATGATTAAAAAGATAAAAGGGGGGTGTATGATTAAAAGGTACAAGGAGGATGTAGAATTAAAAATAAACAAGGGGGTAAGATTGAAAGGGTACAAGGAGGGTGTGTGATTAAAAAGGTACAACGGTGTGTGTGTGATTAAAAAAGAACAAGGGGTGTATGATTAAAAAGGTACAAGGGGGGTGATTAAAAGATACAAGAATGGTATGATTAAAAAGGTATAAGGGCGGGGTGTATGATAAAAAAGGTACACAGGGTATGATTAAAAAGGTACTAGGGGGTTTGATTAAAAAGGAACAAGGGGGTGTATGATTAAAAAGGTATAAGGGGGTATGATTAAAAAGGACAAGGAGGGGTATGATTAAAAAGGTACAAGAGGGTGTATGATTAAAACGGTATAAGGGGGTATGATTAAAAAGGAACAAGGGGGAGTATGATTAAAAAGGAACAAGGGGGTGTATGATTAAAAAGGTAGAAGAAGGGTATGATTAAAAGGAACAAGGGGGTGTATGATTAAAAATGTAGAAGGAGGGTATGATTAAAAACGTACAAGGGGGTGTGTGATTAAAAAGGTACAAAGGGGGGTATGATTAAAAAGGTACAAGGATGGTATGATTAAAAAGGTATAAGGAGCTGTATGATTAAAAAGGTATAAGGAGGTGTATGATTAAAAAGGTAGAAGAGGGTGTATGATTAAAAAGGTATAATGGGGTATGATTAAAACTGAACAAGGGGGGTATGATTAAAAAGGTACAAGAGGGTGTATGATTAAAAAGGTACAAGAGCGTGTATGATTAAAAAGGTATAAGGGGGTATGATTAAAAAGGAACAGGGGTTGTATGATTAAAAAGGTAGAAAGAGGGTATGATTAAAATGGAACAAGGGGGGTATGATAAAAAGGTACAAGGAGGGTGTATGATTAAAAAGTTATAAGGGGGTGTATGATTAAAAAGGTATAAGGTTGTATGACTAAAAAAGAACAAGGGGGGTATGATTAAAAAGTTACAAGTGGTGTATGATTAAAAAGGGATAAGGGGGTATGATTAAAAAGGAACAAGGGAGTGTATGATTAAAAAGGTATAAGGGAGTGTATGATTAAAAAGGTACAAGAGGTGGTATGATTAAAAAGCTACAAGGGGGGTGTATGATAAAAAGAGGTACAGAGGGTATGATGAAAAAGGAACAAGGGGGGTATGATTAAAAAGGTACAAGGGGTGTATGATTAAAAAGGTATAAGGAGGGTATGACTAAAAAAGTACAAGATTGGGTGTATGATTAAAAAGGTACAAGGAGGGTATGATTAAAAAAGTACAAGGGGGGTATGATTAAAAAGGTAGAAGGTGAGGTGTATGATTAAAAACGTACAAGGAGGGTATGATTAAAAAGGTACAAGAGGTGGTATGATTAAAAGGTACAAGGGGGTATGATTAAAAAGGAACAATGTTGGTATGATTAAAAAGGTAAAAGGGGAGTGTATGATTAAAAAGGTACAAGGAAGATGTATAATTAAAAAGAAACAAGGGGGTATGATTAAAAGGGTACAAGGAGGGTGTGTGATTAAAAAGGTACAACGGTGTGTGTTTGATTAAAAAAGAACAATGGGTGTATGATTAAAAAGGTACAAGGGGGTGTATAATTAAAAAGGTAGAAAGAGGGTATGATTAAAAAGGAACAAGGGGGGTATGATAAAAAGGTACAAGGATGGTGTGTGATTAAAAAGGTACAAAGGGGTATGATTAAAAAGGTTCAAGGGGGTATATGATTAAAAAGGTACAAGGGGGTTTGATTAAAAAGGTATAAGGGGTGTGTGATTAAAAACGTACAAGGGGGTGTGTGATTAAAAAGGTACAAAGGGGGGGAATGATTAAAAAGGTACAAGGATGGTATGATTAAAAAGGTATAAGGAGCTGTATGATTAAAATGGTAGAAGGGGGTATGATTAAAAAGGAACAAGGGGGTATGATTAAAAAGGTATAAGGAACTTTATGATTAAAAAGGTACAAGAGTGTGTATGATTAAAAAGGTATAAGGGTGTATGACTAAAAAGGAACAAGGGGGTATGATTAAAAAGGTACAAGAGGGTGTATGATTAAAAAGTTAGGAGGTGGTGTGATTAAAAAGGTACAAGAAGGGTGTATGATTAAAAAGAAACAAGGGGGTATGATTAAAAAGGTACAAGGGGGTGTATGATAAAAAGGAACAAGGGGTATGATTAAAAAGGTACAAGGGGGGTGTATGATTAAAAAGGAACAAGGGGGTGTATGATTAAAAAGGTAGGAGGGGTCTGATTAAAAAGTTAGGAGGTGGTGTGATTAAAAAGGTACAAGGAGGGTGTATGATTAAAAAGGTATAAGGGGGTGTATGATTAAAAAGATAGGAGGGTGTATGATTAAAAAGAACAAGGGGATGTATGATTAAAAAGGTACAAGATGGGGTGTATGATTAAAAAGGTACAAGGA
Organism: Geotrypetes seraphini; assembly: GCF_902459505.1. NCBI lineage: Eukaryota > Metazoa > Chordata > Amphibia > Gymnophiona > Dermophiidae > Geotrypetes > Geotrypetes seraphini. The sequence goes on along the minus strand of NC_047101.1, from coordinate 30,429,842 downwards.
GGATATGATTAAAAAGGTACAAGGGGGGTATGATTAAAAAGGTAGAAGGTGAGGTGTATGATAAAAAAGGTTCAAAGTGTGTATGATTAAAAAGGTATAAGGTGGAATGATTAAAAAGGAACAAGGGGGGGTATGATTAAAAAGGTACAAGAGGGTGTATGATTAAAAAGTTATAAGGGCGTGTGATTAAAAAGGTATAAGGGTGTATGATTAAAAAGGTACAAGAAGGTGTATGATTAAAAAGGAACTAGGGGGTATGATTAAAAGGAACAAGGGTGTGTATGATTAAAAAGGTAGGAGGGGATCTGATTAAAAAGGTACAAGGGGGGTGTATGATTGTAAAGGTAGAAGGAGGGTATGATTAAAAAGAAACAAGGGGGGTATGAATAAAAGGTAAAAGGAGGGTATGATTAAAAAGGAACAAGGGGTATATGATTGTAAAGGTAGAAGGAGGGTATGATTAAAAAGAAACAAGGGGGGTATGATTAAAAAGGACAAGGGGGTATGATTAAAAAGGTACAGGGGGGTGTATGATTAAAAGGTACAAGGGGGGTGTATGATTAAAAATGAACAAGGGGATGTATGATTTAAAAGGTATAAGGGGGTGTATGATTAAAAAGGTAGGAGGGGCAGTGATTAAAAAGGTACAAGGGGGTGTATGATTAAAAAGGTATAAGAGGGTATGATTAAAAAGGTACAAGGGGGTATGATTAAAAAGGTACAAGGGGGTATGATTAAAAAGGAACAAGGGGGGTATGATTAAAAAGGTACAATGGGGTGTATGATTAAAAAGGTATAAGAGAGTATGATTAAAAAGGAACAAGGGGGGGGTATGATTAAAAAGGTATAAGGGGGTGCATGATTAAAAAGGTAGGAATGGGTGTATGATTAAAAAGGTACAAGGAGGGTGTATGATTAAAAAGGAACAAGGGGGTGTATGATTAAAAAGGTAGGAATGGGTGTATGATTAAAAAGGTACAAGGAGGGTGTATGATTAAAAAGGTATAAGTGGGTGTATGATTAAAAGGTAGGAGGGTGTGTGATTAAAAAGGTACAAGGGGGGTGTATGATTAAAAATGAACAAGGGGATGTATGATTAAAAAGGTATAAGGGGGTGTATGATTAAAAAGGTAGGAGGGGCTGTGATTAAAAAGGTACAAGGGGGGTGTATGATTAAAAAGGTAGGAGGGGTGTGATTAAAAAGGTACAAGGAGATGTATGATTTAAAAGATATAAGGGGTGTATGATTAAAAAGGTAGGAGGGGGTGTGATTAAAAAGATATAAGGGGGTGTATGATTAAAAAGATAGGAGGGGTTGTGATTAAAAAGGTACAAGGTGGTGTATGATTAAAAAGGAACAAGAGGATGTATGATTAAAAAGGAACAAGGGGGGTATGATTAAAAAGGTAGGAGGGGTGTGATTAAAAAGGTACAAGGAGATGTATGATTTAAAAGATATAAGGGGTGTATGATTAAAAAGGTAGGAGGGGGTGTGATTAAAAAGGTACAAGGAGGGTGTATGATTAAAAAGATATAAGGGGGTGTATGATTAAAAGATAGGAGGGTGTGTGATTAAAAAGGTACAAGGGGGTATGATTAAAAAGGAACAAGGGGGTGTATGATTAAAAAGGTAGGATGGGGTGTGATTAAAAAGCTACAAGGGGGGTGTATGATTAAAAAGGAAAAAGGGGATGTATGATTAAAAAGGAACAAGGGGGTATGATTAAAAAGGTACAAGGGGATATGATAAAAAGGTACAAGGAGTGTGTGTGATTAAAAAGGTTCAAAGGAGTATGATTAAAAAGGTACAAGGGGGGTGTATGATAAAAAAGGTACAAGGGGGTATGATTAAAAAGGTACAAGGGGGTATGATTAAAAAGGAACAAGGGGGGTATGATTTAAAAGGTACAATGGGGTGTATGATTAAAAAGGTACAAAGAGGGTATGATTAAAAAGGTATAAGGAGGTGTATGATTAAAAAGGTACAAGAGGGTGTATGATTAAAAAGGTATAAGAGGATATGATTAAAAAGGAACAAGGGGGAGTATGATTAAAAAGGTATAAGGGGGTGTATGATTAAAAAGGTAGGAAGGGGTGTGATTAAAAAGGTACAAGGAGTGTGTATGATTAAAAAGGAACAAGGGGGTGTATGATTAAAAAGGTAGGAATGGGTGTGATTAAAAAGGTACAAGGAGGGTGTATGATTAAAAAGGTATAAGTGGGTGTATGATTAAAAAGGTAGGAGGGGGTGTGATTAAAAAGGTACAAGGAGGGTGTATGATTAAAAAGGTATACGGGGGTGTATGATTAAAAAGATAGGAGGGTGTGTGATTAAAAAGGTACAAGGGGGTATGATTAAAAAGGAACAAGGGGGTGTATGATTAAAAAGGTAGGATGGGGTGTGATTAAAAAGCTACAAGGGGGGTGTATGATTAAAAAGGAAAAAGGGGATGTATGATTAAAAAGGAACAAGGGGGTATGATTAAAAAGGAACAAGGGGATGTATGATTTAAAAGGTATAAGGGGGTGTATGATTAAAAAGGTAGGAGGGAGTGTGATTAAAAAGGTACAAGGAGGGTGTATGATTAAAAAGATATAAGGGGGTGTATGATTAAAAAGATAGGAGGGGTTGTGATTAAAAAGGTACAAGGTGGTGTATGATTAAAAAGGAACAAGAGGATGTATGATTAAAAAGGAACAAGGGGGGTATGATTAAAAAGGTAGGAGGGGTGTGATTAAAAAGGTACAAGGAGATGTATGATTTAAAAGATATAAGGGGTGTATGATTAAAAAGGTAGGAGGGGGTGTGATTAAAAAGGTACAAGGAGGGTGTATGATTAAAAAGATATAAGGGGGTGTATGATTAAAAAGATAGGAGGGTGTGTGATTAAAAAGGTACAAGGGGGTATGATTAAAAAGGAACAAGGGGGTGTATGATTAAAAAGGTAGGATGGGGTGTGATTAAAAAGCTACAAGGGGGGTGTATGATTAAAAAGGAAAAAGGGGATGTATGATTAAAAAGGAACAAGGGGGTATGATTAAAAAGGTACAAGGGGATATGATAAAAAGGTACAAGGAGTGTGTGTGATTAAAAAGGTTCAAAGGAGTATGATTAAAAAGGTACAAGGGGGGTGTATGATAAAAAAGGTACAAGGGGGTATGATTAAAAAGGTACAAGGGGGTATGATTAAAAAGGAACAAGGGGGGTATGATTTAAAAGGTACAATGGGGTGTATGATTAAAAAGGTACAAAGAGGGTATGATTAAAAAGGTATAAGGAGGTGTATGATTAAAAGGTACAAGAGGGTGTATGATTAAAAAGGTATAAGAGGATATGATTAAAAAGGAACAAGGGGGAGTATGATTAAAAAGGTATAAGGGGGTGTATGATTAAAAAGGTAGGAAGGGGTGTGATTAAAAAGGTACAAGGAGGGTGTATGATTAAAAAGGAACAAGGGGGTGTATGATTAAAAAGGTAGGAATGGGTGTGATTAAAAAGGTACAAGGAGGGTGTATGATTAAAAAGGTATAAGTGGGTGTATGATTAAAAAGGTAGGAGGGGGTGTGATTAAAAAGGTACAAGGAGGGTGTATGATTAAAAAGGTATACGGGGGTGTATGATTAAAAAGATAGGAGGGTGTGTGATTAAAAAGGTACAAGGGGGTGTATGATTAAAAAAGAACAAGGGGGGTGTATGATTAAAAAGGTAGGAGGGTGTGTGATTAAAAAGGTACAAGGGGGGTGTATGATTAAAAATGAACAAGGGGATGTATGATTAAAAAGGTATAAGGGGGTGTATGATTAAAAAGGTAGGATGGGCTGTGATTAAAAAGGTACAAGGAGGGTGTATGATTAAAAAGGTATAAGGGGGTGTATGATTAAAAAGATAGGAGGGGTTGTGATTAAAAAGGTACAAGGGGTGTATGATTAAAAAGGTACAAGGAGGGTGTATGATTAAAAAGGTACAAGGGGGTATGATAAAAAAGTACAAGGAGGGTGTGTGATTAAAAAGGTTCAAAGGGGTATGATTAAAAAGGTACAAGGGGGGTGCATGATTAAAAAGGTACAAGGGGGTATGATTAAAAAGCTACAAGGGGGGTGTATGATAAAAAGAGGTACAGAGGGTATGATGAAAAAGGAACAAGGGGGGTATGATTAAAAAGGTACAAGGGGTGTATGATTAAAAAGGTATAAGGAGGGTATGACTAAAAAAGTACAAGATTGGGTGTATGATTAAAAAGGTACAAGGAGGGTATGATTAAAAAAGTACAAGGGGGGTATGATTAAAAAGGTAGAAGGTGAGGTGTATGATTAAAAACGTACAAGGAGGGTATGATTAAAAAGGTACAAGAGGTGGTATGATTAAAAAGGTACAAGGGGGTATGATTAAAAAGGAACAATGTTGGTATGATTAAAAAGGTAAAAGGGGAGTGTATGATTAAAAAGGTACAAGGAAGATGTATAATTAAAAAGAAACAAGGGGGTATGATTAAAAGGGTACAAGGAGGGTGTGTGATTAAAAAGGTACAACGGTGTGTGTTTGATTAAAAAAGAACAATGGGTGTATGATTAAAAAGGTACAAGGGGGGTGATTAAAAAGATACAAGAATGGTATGATTAAAAAGGTATAAGGGGGGTGTATGATAAAAAAGGTGCACAGGGTATGATTAACAAGGTACTAGGGGGTTTGATTAAAAAGGAACAAGGGGGTGTATAATTAAAAAGGTAGAAAGAGGGTATGATTAAAAAGGAACAAGGGGGGTATGATAAAAAGGTACAAGGATGGTGTGTGATTAAAAAGGTACAAAGGGGTATGATTAAAAAGGTTCAAGGGGGTATATGATTAAAAAGGTACAAGGGGGTTTGATTAAAAAGGTATAAGGGAGTATGATTAAAAAGGAACAAGGGGGGTATGATTAAAAAGGTACAAGAGGGTTTATGATTAAAAAGTTATAAGGGTGTATGACTAAAAAGGAACAAGGGGGTGTATGAATAAAAAGGTACAAGGGGGTATGATTAAAAAGGTACAAGAGGGGTATGATTAAAAAGGTATAAGGGGGTATGATTAAAAAGGAACAAGGGAGTGTATGATTAAAAAGGTATAAGGGAGTGTATGATTAAAAAGGTACAAGAGGTGGTATGATTAAAAAGCTACAAGGGGGGTGTATGTTAAAAAGAGGTACAGAGGGTATGATGAAAAAGGAACAAGGGGGGTATGATTAAAAAGGTACAAGGGGTGTATGATTAAAAAGGTATAAGAAGGGTATGATTAAAAAAGTACAAGATTGGATGTATGATTAAAAAGATACAAGGAGGGTATGATTAAAAAAGTTCAAGGGAGGTATGATTAAAAAGGTACAAGGGGTGGTATGATTAAAAGGTACAAGGTGGGGTGTATGATTAAAAGGTACAAGAGGTGGTATGATTAAAAAGGTACAAGGGGGTATGATTAAAAAGGAACAATGGGGGTATGATTAAAAAGGTAAAAGGAGGGTGTATGATTAAATAGGTACAACGGTATGTGTTTGATTAAAAAAGAATAATGGGTTTATGATTAAAAAGGTACAAGGGGGGTGTTTAAAAAGATACAAGAATGGTATGATTAAAAAGGTATAAGGGGGGGTGTATGATAAAAAAGGTACACAGGGTATGATTAACAAGGTACTAGGGGGTTTGATTAAAAGGAACAAGGGGGTGTATGATTAAAAAGGTAAAAAGGGGGTATGATTAAAAAGGAACAAGGGGGGTATGATAAAAAGGTACAAGGAGGGTGTGTGATTAAAAAGGTAAAAAGGGGTATGATTAAAAAGGTTCAAGGGGGTGTATGATTAAAAAGGAACAAGGGGGGTATGATTAAAAAGGTACAAGGGGGGTGATTAAAAAGATACAAGAATGGTATGATTAAAAAGGTATAAGGGCAGGGTGTATGATAAAAAAGGTACACAGGGTATGATTAAAAAAGGTACTAGGGGGTTTGATTAAAAAGGAACAAGGGGGTGTATGATTAAAAAGGTATAAGGGGGTATGATTAAAAAGGACAAGGAGGGGTATGATTAAAAGGTACAAGAGGGTGTATGATTAAAAAGATACAAGAGGGTGTATGATTAAAAAGGTATAAGGGAGTATGATTAAAAAGGAACAAGGGGGGTATGATTAAAAAGGTACAAGAGGGTGTATGATTAAAAAGGTACAAGAGGGTGTATGATTAAAAAGGTATAAGGGAGTATGATTAAAAAGGAATAAGGGGGAGTATGATTAAAAAGGTACAAGAGGGTGTATGATTAAAAAGATACAAGAGGGTGTATGATTAAAAAGGTATAAGGGAGTATGATTAAAAAGGAAGAAGGGGGGTATGATTAAAAAGGTACAAGAGGGTTTATGATTAAAAAGTTATAAGGGTGTATGACTAAAAGGAACAAGGGGGGTATGATTAAAAAGGTACAAGAGGGTGTATGATTAAAAAGGTACAAGAGGGTGTATGATTAAAAAGGTATAAGGGAGTATGATTAAAAAGGAACAAGGGGGGTATGATTAAAAATGTACAAGAGGGTGTATGATTAAAAAGTTATAAGTGGGTATGATTAAAAGGAACAAGGTGGGGTATGATTAAAAAGATACAAGAGTTGGTATGATTAAAAAGCTACAAGGGGGGTGTATGATAAAAAGAGGTACAGAGGGTATGATGAAAAAGAACAAGGGGGGTATGATTAAAAAGGTACAAGGGGTGTATGATTAAAAGGTACAAGGGGGTATGATTAAAAAGGTAGAAGGTGAATTGTATGATTAAAAACGTAAAAGGAGGGTTTGATTATAAAGGTACAAGGGTTGGTATGATTAAAAAGGTACAAGGGGTGGTATGATTAAAAAGGTACAAGGTGGGGTGTATGATTTAAAAGGTACAAGGGGGATGTATGATTAAAAAGGTACAAGAGGTGGTATGATTAAAAAGGTACAAGGGGGTATGATTAAAAAGGAACAATGGGGGTATGATTAAAAAGATAAAAGTGGGGTGTATTATTAAAAAGGTACAAGGAGGATGTATAATTAAAAAGAAACAAGGGGGTAAGATTGAAAGGGTACAAGGAGGGTGTGTGATTAAAAAGGTACAACGGTGTGTGTGTGATTAAAAAAGAACAAGGGGTGTATGATTAAAAAGGTACAAGGGTAGTGATTAAAAAGATACAAGAATGGTATGATTAAAAAGGTATAAGGGCAGGGTGTATGATAAAAAAGGTACACAGGGTATGATTAAAAAGGTACTAGGGGGTTTGATTAAAAAGGAACAAGGGGGTGTATGATTAAAAAGGTATAAGGGGGTATGATTAAAAAGGACAAGGAGGGGTATGATTAAAAAGGTACAAGAGGGTGTATGATTAAAATGGTATAAGGGGGTATGATTAAAAAGGAATAAGGGGGAGTATGATTAAAAAGGTACAAGAGGGTGTATGATTAAAAAGATACAAGAGGGTGTATGATTAAAAGGTATAAGGGAGTATGATTAAAAAGGAACAAGGGGGGTATGATTAAAAAGGTACAAGAGGGTTTATGATTAAAAAGTTATAAGGGTGTATGACTAAAAAGGAACAAGGGGGGTATGATTAAAAAGGTACAAGAGGGTGTATGATTAAAAAGGTACAAGAGGGTGTATGATTAAAAAGGTATAAGGGAGTATGATTAAAAAGGAACAAGGGGGTATGATTAAAAATGTACAAGAGGGTGTATGATTAAAAAGTTATAAGTGGGTATGATTAAAAAGGAACAAGGTGGGGTATGATTAAAAAGATACAAGAGTTGGTATGATTAAAAAGCTACAAGGGGGGTGTATGATAAAAAGAGGTACAGAGGGTATGATGAAAAAGGAACAAGGGGGTATGATTAAAAAGGTACAAGGGGTGTATGATTAAAAAGGTACAAGGGGTGGTATGATTAAAAAGGTACAAGATGGGGTGTATGATTTAAAAGGTACAAGGGGGATGTATGATTAAAAAGGTACAAGAGGTGGTATGATTAAAAAGGAACAATGGTTGTATGATTAAAAAGATAAAAGGGGGGTGTATGATTAAAAAGGTACAAGGAGGATGTAGAATTAAAAATAAACAAGGGGGTAAGATTGAAAGGGTACAAGGAGGGTGTGTGATTAAAAAGGTACAACGGTGTGTGTGTGATTAAAAAAGAACAAGGGGTGTATGATTAAAAAGGTACAAGGGGGGTGATTAAAAAGATACAAGAATGGTATGATTAAAAAGGTATAAGGGCGGGGTGTATGATAAAAAAGGTACACAGGGTATGATTAAAAAGGTACTAGGGGGTTTGATTAAAAAGGAACAAGGGGGTGTATGATTAAAAAGGTATAAGGGGGTATGATTAAAAAGGACAAGGAGGGGTATGATTAAAAAGGTACAAGAGGGTGTATGATTAAAACGGTATAAGGGGGTATGATTAAAAAGGAACAAGGGGGAGTATGATTAAAAAGGAACAAGGGGGTGTATGATTAAAAAGGTAGAAGAAGGGTATGATTAAAAAGGAACAAGGGGGTGTATGATTAAAAATGTAGAAGGAGGGTATGATTAAAAACGTACAAGGGGGTGTGTGATTAAAAAGGTACAAAGGGGGGTATGATTAAAAAGGTACAAGGATGGTATGATTAAAAAGGTATAAGGAGCTGTATGATTAAAAAGGTATAAGGAGGTGTATGATTAAAAAGGTAGAAGAGGGTGTATGATTAAAAAGGTATAATGGGGTATGATTAAAACTGAACAAGGGGGGTATGATTAAAAAGGTACAAGAGGGTGTATGATTAAAAAGGTACAAGAGCGTGTATGATTAAAAAGGTATAAGGGGGTATGATTAAAAAGGAACAGGGGTTGTATGATTAAAAAGGTAGAAAGAGGGTATGATTAAAATGGAACAAGGGGGGGTATGATAAAAGGTACAAGGAGGGTGTATGATTAAAAAGTTATAAGGGGGTGTATGATTAAAAAGGTATAAGGTTGTATGACTAAAAAAAACAAGGGGGGTATGATTAAAAAGTTACAAGTGGTGTATGATTAAAAAGGGATAAGGGGGTATGATTAAAAAGGAACAAGGGAGTGTATGATTAAAAAGGTATAAGGGAGTGTATGATTAAAAAGGTACAAGAGGTGGTATGATTAAAAAGCTACAAGGGGGGTGTATGATAAAAAGAGGTACAGAGGGTATGATGAAAAAGGAACAAGGGGGGTATGATTAAAAAGGTACAAGGGGTGTATGATTAAAAAGGTATAAGGAGGGTATGACTAAAAAAGTACAAGATTGGGTGTATGATTAAAAAGGTACAAGGAGGGTATGATTAAAAAAGTACAAGGGGGGTATGATTAAAAAGGTAGAAGGTGAGGTGTATGATTAAAAACGTACAAGGAGGGTATGATTAAAAAGGTACAAGAGGTGGTATGATTAAAAAGGTACAAGGGGGTATGATTAAAAAGGAACAATGTTGGTATGATTAAAAAGGTAAAAGGGGAGTGTATGATTAAAAAGGTACAAGGAAGATGTATAATTAAAAAGAAAAAGGGGGTATGATTAAAAGGGTACAAGGAGGGTGTGTGATTAAAAAGGTACAACGGTGTGTGTTTGATTAAAAAAGAACAATGGGTGTATGATTGAAAAGGTACAAGGGGGGTGATTAAAAAGATACAAGAATGGTATGATTAAAAAGGTATAAGGGGGGGTGTATGATAAAAAAGGTGCACAGGGTATGATTAACAAGGTACTAGGGGGTTTGATTAAAAAGGAACAAGGGGGTGTATAATTAAAAAGGTAGAAAGAGGGTATGATTAAAAAGGAACAAGGGGGGTATGATAAAAAGGTACAAGGATGGTGTGTGATTAAAAAGGTACAAAGGGGTATGATTAAAAAGGTTCAAGGGGGTATATGATTAAAAAGGTACAAGGGGGTTTGATTAAAAAGGTATAAGGGGTGTGTGATTAAAAACGTACAAGGGGGTGTGTGATTAAAAAGGTACAAAGGGGGGGAATGATTAAAAAGGTACAAGGATGGTATGATTAAAAAGGTATAAGGAGCTGTATGATTAAAATGGTAGAAGGGGGTATGATTAAAAAGGAACAAGGGGGTATGATTAAAAAGGTATAAGGAACTTTATGATTAAAAAGGTACAAGAGTGTGTATGATTAAAAAGGTATAAGGGTGTGTGACTAAAAAGGAACAAGGGGGTATGATTAAAAAGGTACAAGAGGGTGTATGATTAAAAAGTTAGGAGGTGGTGTGATTAAAAAGGTACAAGAAGGGTGTATGATTAAAAAGAAACAAGGGGGTATGATTAAAAAGGTACAAGGGGGTGTATGATTAAAAAGGAACAAGGGGGTATGATTAAAAAGGTACAAGGGGGGTGTATGATTAAAAAGGAACAAGGGGGTGTATGATTAAAAAGGTAGGAGGGGTCTGATTAAAAAGTTAGGAGGTGGTGTGATTAAAAAGGTACAAGGAGGGTGTATGATTAAAAAGGTATAAGGGGGTGTATGATTAAAAAGATAGGAGGGTGTATGATTAAAAAGAACAAGGGGATGTATGATTAAAAAGGTACAAGATGGGGTGTATGATTAAAAAGGTACAAGGAGGATATGATTAAAAAGGTACAAGGGGGGTATGATTAAAAAGGTAGAAGGTGAGGTGTATGATAAAAAAGGTACAAAGTGTGTATGATTAAAAAGGTATAAGGTGGAATGATTAAAAAGGAACAAGGGGGGGTATGATTAAAAAGGTACAAGAGGGTGTATGATTAAAAAGTTATAAGTGCGTGTGATTAAAAAGGTATAAGGGTGTATGATTAAAAAGGTACAAGAAGGTGTATGATTAAAAAGGAACTAGGGGGTATGATTAAAAAGGAACAAGGGTGTGTATGATTAAAAAGGTAGGAGGGGATCTGATTAAAAAGGTACAAGGGGGGTGTATGATTGTAAAGGTAGAAGGAGGGTATGATTAAAAAGAAACAAGGGGGGTATGAATAAAAGGTAAAAGGAGGGTATGATTAAAAAGGAACAAGGGGTATATGATTGTAAAGGTAGAAGGAGGGTATGATTAAAAAGAAACAAGGGGGGTATGATTAAAAAGGAACAAGGGGGTATGATTAAAAAGGTACAGGGGGGTGTATGATTAAAAAGGTACAAGGGGGGTGTATGATTAAAAATGAACAAGGGGATGTATGATTTAAAAGGTATAAGGGGGTGTATGATTAAAAAGGTAGGAGGGGCAGTGATTAAAAAGGTACAAGGGGGTGTATGATTAAAAAGGTATAAGAGGGTATGATTAAAAAGGTACAAGGGGGTATGATTAAAAAGGTACAAGGGGGTATGATTAAAAAGGAACAAGGGGGGTATGATTAAAAAGGTACAATGGGGTGTATGATTAAAAAGGTATAAGAGGGTATGATTAAAAAGGAACAAGGGGGGGTATGATTAAAAAGGTATAAGGGGGTGTATGATTAAAAAGGTAGGAATGGGTGTATGATTAAAAAGGTACAAGGAGGGTGTATGATTAAAAAGGAACAAGGGGGTGTATGATTAAAAAGGTAGGAATGGGTGTATGATTAAAAAGGTACAAGGAGGGTGTATGATTAAAAAGGTATAAGTGGGTGTATGATTAAAAAGGTAGGAGGGTGTGTGATTAAAAAGGTACAAGGGGGGTGTATGATTAAAAATGAACAAGGGGATGTATGATTAAAAAGGTATAAGGGGGTGTATGATTAAAAAGGTAGGAGGGGCTGTGATTAAAAAGGTACAAGGGGGGTGTATGATTAAAAAGGAACAAGGGGATGTATGATTTAAAAGGTATAAGGGGGTGTATGATTAAAAAGGTAGGAGGGAGTGTGATTAAAAAGGTACAAGGAGGGTGTATGATTAAAAAGATATAAGGGGGTGTATGATTAAAAAGATAGGAGGGGTTGTGATTAAAAAGGTACAAGGTGGTGTATGATTAAAAAGGAACAAGAGGATGTATGATTAAAAAGGAACAAGGGGGGTATGATTAAAAAGGTAGGAGGGGTGTGATTAAAAAGGTACAAGGAGATGTATGATTTAAAAGATATAAGGGGTGTATGATTAAAAAGGTAGGAGGGGGGTGTGATTAAAAAGGTACAAGGAGGGTGTATGATTAAAAAGATATAAGGGGGTGTATGATTAAAAAGATAGGAGGGTGTGTGATTAAAAAGGTACAAGGGGGTATGATTAAAAAGGAACAAGGGGGTGTATGATTAAAAAGGTAGGATGGGGTGTGATTAAAAAGCTACAAGGGGGGTGTATGATTAAAAAGGAAAAAGGGGATGTATGATTAAAAAGGAACAAGGGGGTATGATTAAAAAGGTACAAGGGGATATGATAAAAAGGTACAAGGAGTGTGTGTGATTAAAAAGGTTCAAAGGAGTATGATTAAAAAGGTACAAGGGGGGTGTATGATAAAAAAGGTACAAGGGGGTATGATTAAAAAGGTACAAGGGGGTATGATTAAAAAGGAACAAGGGGGGTATGATTTAAAAGGTACAATGGGGTGTATGATTAAAAAGGTACAAAGAGGGTATGATTAAAAAGGTATAAGGAGGTGTATGATTAAAAAGGTACAAGAGGGTGTATGATTAAAAAGGTATAAGAGGATATGATTAAAAAGGAACAAGGGGGAGTATGATTAAAAAGGTATATAAGGGGGTGTATGATTAAAAAGGTAGGAAGGGGTGTGATTAAAAAGGTACAAGGAGGGTGTATGATTAAAAAGGAACAAGGGGGTGTATGATTAAAAAGGTAGGAATGGGTTGTGATTAAAAAGGTACAAGGAGGGTGTATGATTAAAAAGGTATAAGTGGGTGTATGATTAAAAAGGTAGGAGGGGGTGTGATTAAAAAGGTACAAGGAGGGTGTATGATTAAAAAGGTATACGGGGGTGTATGATTAAAAAGATAGGAGGGTGTGTGATTAAAAAGGTACAAGGGGGTGTATGATTAAAAAAGAACAAGGGGGTGTATGATTAAAAAGGTAGGAGGGTGTGTGATTAAAAAGGTACAAGGGGGGTGTATGATTAAAAATGAACAAGGGGATGTATGATTAAAAAGGTATAAGGGGGTGTATGATTAAAAAGGTAGGATGGGCTGTGATTAAAAAGGTACAAGGAGGGTGTATGATTAAAAAGGTATAAGGGGGTGTATGATTAAAAAGATAGGAGGGGTTGTGATTAAAAAGGTACAAAGGGGTGTATGATTAAAAAAAGAACAAGGGGGGTATGATTAAAAAGGTACAAGGGGTGTATGATTAAAAAGGTACAAGGAGGGTATATGATTAAAAAGGTACAAGGGGGTATGATAAAAAAGTACAAGGAGGGTGTGTGATTAAAAAGGTTCAAAGGGGTATGATTAAAAAGGTACAAGGGGGGTGCATGATTAAAAAGGTACAAGGGGGTATGATTAAAAAGGTACAGGGTGGTGTATGATTAAAAAGGTACATGGGGGGGGGGGCGCTGTTGAGCCCGACTGGGATGGCCGCTTGAACAACTAGCTCCAGCAACCTTTCTTTACTTTTTGCTCTTTTGCTGAAATTTTTCGTTTTTCACCCCTCTAATTACCACCTTCAGCTGTATGAACTATGGCTTCAACTACTAAGGGCAAGAGACACAAGCCAGACCCACCTTCTCCGGCGAAAAACTCCAGTTCAGAGACTTCTGATACTGCTGCATCTCCCTCCGTGTCTGACTTGTGGGGAAGCAATTAAAACAGTTCAAGAACTTATGACAGACACCAAAGATGCAATATCGGAGCTTAAAGAAGATCTGACAGTGATTCACACTGATTTGTCTTCATTTAAATCCAAATTGGCTGATTTAGAAATCAAATCGGCAACTACGGAGGCTAATGTTATAGCGCTTCAGGGCCATGTGAAACGCACGCTGGCCCTGGAGAAAGATATGGAAGACGCGAGTAATCGTTCTCGCCGGAACAATTTGCGTCTTTTGGGGGTCCCGGAAGGGCAGGAAGGAAACAATATGGTCACATTCCTCGAAGCGTTCATCCCCAAACTGCTGGATCTTTCATTCACCCACGACTTCGAGATTGAGCGAGCCCACCGGTCGCCATCTTCCAGGCTCCCACGCGACCGTCGACCGCGACCCATCGTGATGAAAATCCTGAGATACCCTCAAGTTATTGCTATACAACAAAAAGCAAGATCTATGGCCCCCATTACTTATGAGGGTAACCGGATTCTTATTCTCCCGGATCTTCATAAGAACACAGTCAAAACCCGGCAGCAACTCCCCAGCTAAAGAAGATGGGCGCCCGCTTTGGCCTCTTTTATCCGGCGCGGATGCGGGTGACATATTTAAACCAAACAAAAGACTTCACCGATCCGGAGCTCTTGGCCACCTACATAGAAGAAACTTCGCCCACCCCGATTGACAATGTGTGAGTCTGATCTGCCCTGCTCTGCTAGCAGAAGCATGGCTGTGCTTTAAAGAGTGACTCTCTACTTCAGAGCAACGGAATTTTCCTCACCACGATGCATTACTTCCTTTTGTAATTATGGCTCAAGTTTTTTGTTTTTTTTTTTTGCACCTTATCTGCCTACTCTCCTTACCTCTACTGCACTCCTCTGCACCACGAGCTGACAACGTGCTCTCTGTTTGTTTCCTTTCCCGCCTTGGGCCTCGGCACCATTAGATTTAATGCTGCCGGCATCTGTCTCTGGAGCCGTTTTTGGCTCTCTCTCTCTAGCCTCTCACTGTGTGCGGCTGCCTTCTGCTTTCTCCTCGGTCACTCTGACGCCTTGTTTTCACTCACAGCGTGCTCCTGTATCTGTTCAGCCCTGTTAGTTCTGCTTCAACTGTTTTTACTACCTGGATTGTTATGACTGGTTATCTTTCAATTAGCCTAATAGCGTTGCTGATATCCTGTTTTTGTTTTCCTGCATAATTAAGCGTGCAGCAAGAGCTACTGTTTTCACAGTCTTTGTCAATAGGTTTGCTGGTGTGTGCTGTCCTTCGGCCTGCTGCTATTTAGCAGGGGGCTTTCTCACCTTTTCCGGTATATTTTATTGCTCTTTACTTCTTTCTCTCTTTATTGGTATTTCACTGATATTTATCACTCCTGTTCTATTTACTACAGATATGTATGCAGTTTCTGATGGGTATTTCCTTCCATATATTTTATATGCAGACAATTCAATGTTTTATCAGATTCTTTTTATTATCTTCAAATGTCATTATCAATAACATCTTTGAATGTCAAGGGTCTTAATAATGTAATAAAACAACGGAAGTTAATGTCATATTTGGATGATATTAAATCTGATGTTATTCTGCTACAGGAAACTCATCTTAATTCTGCTGACTCTGCCGAGTTTACCAAACGTGGTTTTCTTCCTCCCCTTTTCTCCCCTGCTGAGGATGGTAAGAATGGTGTCATTACTCTGGTGAGACAACATCCCTCCATTTCCACACTTTTTAGCTCTCATGATACACATGGTAGATGTGGGTAAGTGCTAAGCTTTCTATTTCCAATCATGCATTGCGAATTATTAACATCTATGCACCTAATATTGATTCTCCAGATTTCTTTCATAATATCGCCAACCATGTATTGCAGGATCCAGATTCTCCCGTAATAATAGGGGGGGATTTTAACCTCATTTTGGACACTAGTAAGGACCGGAAATCGCACGCCCCCCTATAAAAAATCAAAATCATGGTATGCATTGCATGATATTATGACTCAGTTACAACTAACAGATCCTTGGAGAATCCACCATAGGGATGATGAACAATTTACATTCTTTTCTGCCCCCCATGCCACATACTCCAGGATTGATTATTTCCTTGTCAGCACATCTATCTTAACACACATTCTTTCATCTGACATTCACTCCATAACTGTTTCAGATCATGCTGCCATTACAATAAATTGCACACATTTCTCCCTAGAACCTCGCAGTAAGCAATGGCGGTTTAATTCTTCACTCCTTGCTGAGGACCATTTTTCGGATTGCATTAGTGCTGCCATTGAAGAATTTTTCAAATTCAACATTCCCACACATACTAATTGGATTGTTACCTGGGACGCCTTTAAGGCATTTATTCGTGGCACTATTATTCAATTCTCAGCCAAACTTCATTCTTCTCAGAAAACTGCACAACGGGATCTGGAATCCCGCATTCGTTTGGCTGAGTCCATCCATATCTCTGATACATCTAATATACAAGGTCTAACTGATCTTCGCAATCTTAAATTGCAATACAACTCTCTTTTAAGCTCCTCTGCTGCCAACTCTGTTTTTGTTCAGGCATCCACATATTACGCCGACAATAATAAACCGGGTCATCTACTTGCAAACTATCTGAAAAAATCTCAAGATAAGATTACCATATCTTCTATTAAAGATGTATCTGGGCAGTTATCTACAGACTATTCCTCCATCTCTTCTGCCTTCCATGATTTTTATCAACAACTATATTCATCAGAAACCTCCCCCTCTATTCCTCAGCTTACCTCATTTTTATCTTTTCCCCATCCTTCACTCTTACCTACCGAGACGTCTCCTCTCTCCTCTTCCTTCTCTGCTCAGGAACTCCTGGACGCCATTAACTCTCTAAATTCGAATAAATCACCAGGCCCCGATGGCATTACTGTTGAGTTTTACAAGGCCTTTCTTCCCACTCTGCTTCCACATTTGCTATCTTTCTTTCAGTTTCTCTGCAATCAGGGCGATTCTTCAGGCTCCTTTACAGAGGCTACCCTTATTGTGTTTCCCAAACCCGGCAAAGACCCTCAAGATGTCAAAAACTATAGACCTTTCTCTCTAATTAATGTGGATGCTAAAATCTTTGCTAAAATTCTTGCTACCCGGCTCCAATCTGTTCTTCCATCTCTTATCTCCCCTGATCAATCTGGCTTTATCCATAACCGATACTCCTCCAATAATATCCGCCTTTTGTCACATATCATCCACCACACTACATCTCATCCAGACAGACTCTTGATTATGGCCCTCGATGCTGAAAAGGCCTTTGATCGCCTAGAATGGCATTTTCTTTTTCATATTCTCCATTGGTATGGATTCCCAGATCCTTTTATTGATATGATCAAAGTTCTATATTCCCACCCGACGACTCGGATTATGATTAATGGCCGTACCTCGCAACCTTTCTATCCATCCCGTGGCACCAGACAAGGATGTCCCCTATCCCCATTACTTTTTAATCTCGCTCTGGAGCCGTTATTAGCGGCTATCAGACACGACCATAGAATTAATGGCTTCCAGTCTGACCAATTTTCAGTTAAACTCTCGGCCTATGTGGACGATATCCTGCTCTACATCACCCCGGACTCTCTTTCTCCTGTTCTTGAACAAATTAGACAGTACTCAGCCATATCTGGCTATAAACTAAACATCACTAAATCAGAAATACTTCCGCTAAATTGCATCGATGTCCAAACTGATGCAATTAACTCTGGCTTCATATGGTCCCCTACCAAAATTAAATACCTTGGTTTATTCTTTGGTCCTACTCTCGAATCCACATTGAAACTTAATTCTGATTTCATCTTCTCTATCATTCACACTTGTACTTCCAAATGGTCCCCCCCTCAACCTCTCCTGGTGGGGCAGACTTTCTACAATACGAATGATGATAACTCCCAAAATAAATTATGTTCTCAGTATGCTTCCATGTCTTTTTTCTCCCTCCGTCTATTCTCTTATTGAGCGTCTCCTTTCTTCCTTCTTGTGGCACAACAAACAGCCCCGGATTGCCTTGCGTAAATTAAAGTGTCCTCGGGACCAGGAAGGTATCAACTTCCCTAGCTTTCGAGAATACCATTATGCTTTTCTATTATCTCAAGGCTCCCTATGGTCTAATCTTTTCCTCATAAGCACACCGCCCACGTGGTTATCCTTAGAGCATTCTTTACTCGATCCGTACATCATGCAACATGCACCTGCCATTCCTCTGCCTTCAGAGGCCAAACGCAATCCGATTTTACATAGTACTTGGCAAACACTTAACCATATTGACTCCATCTCAGAGAACAAATTAGCTGATTCATTAGCGGCACCTATTTGGCATAATCCCAAACTTAAAATTGACAATTCCGTGGTACTTTGGAAATCTTGGCAACAGCAAGGTCTCTGTACTATTGCGCATCTTATCAACGCGAATAAATGGATTACCTTCTCGGACATTATGGCAAAATTCCATATCCCTCCCACCCAATATTTGAATTGGATTCAGCTGCATCATTGTCTTACTGCGAGGTTCTCATCTCCCGCATCCTTGTATACTACTCCTGACCTCCACTCAAAGATACAACTTTTCTCTGCTTCCAAAGGTCAATCTTCAAATTGGTACAAGTATATGCAGGCAAAATCATATCCTTTCCTCGTCGAATCCATCTCTAAATGGGATCCGATGTTGCAATCCCCTATTACCGAGCAATTATGGTTGGCGTTATGGCCCAGATTATTTAAATCCCTTCACTCAGCCTCTCATAGACAAACAGCTCTTTTCCTCTATCATAGAGCCTTCTGGACTCCTATTAAATCAGCCAAAATAATGAAGTCCTCAGTTAACTCTTGCTGGTCTTGCAAAGCATCTGAAGGCTCCTTGCGGCATATGCTCTATGATTGCCCCCATTTGCAGATTTTCTGGAATTCGATCTGGCACACGATTTCTAAAATTTTCTCTATCACTGATCCTTTCTCATTTGATATTTTGATTCTGGGTTCCTCAGCACTCACTGCCCATCTATCTGTGTATCATGACCGCCTTTTTACCCTTTTATTAATTCTAGCCATTCAACTTATTTTACATAATTGGAAAGATTTTACGAAATTAGATTATAACCAATGGTGGAATTCAATGTGCCTCCACAATAAATTTGAACGACATATGGCTGACCGCCATAAATCTAGAGCGACTTTTGATAAAACTTGGTCGATTCTGGCAAACATCAGCACTTAGACCCTTGACCATAAACCAGATCATTTACCTATAGTATTCTGGTTTGATCTTTCCTTTATTTTCTCTTTATTTTATTTCATACTATTTTGTCATTGTCTGCTGACAATATACAGTCACATGTGTACTGTTTTAGCGTGGACTATATTGTATCTTATCTCTCTCGATTTACTCCCTTCACTATCCCATACGAAGTTTGTTCCTCGTTCTTATATGCTTTTATGATGTGCATACTAACATGACTGATATACTGTTTACTGTTTATTTATCTTGTTATTGCCACTTCTTATTATGTAATTGGATATACTGGATGGGTGTCATCACCCGGTTTATAACCTGTGCTTCCTTGGAAGCTCTTCTTTTTGTACTTCTGTTTTTTTATGTTTTCCAAAAACCAATAAAAAAAATTTTTGAACTGAAAAAAAAAAAAAAAAGGTACATGGGGGTGTATGGTTAAAAAGGGGGTGTATGATTAAAAAGGAACAAGGGGGTGTATGATTAAAAAGGTACAAGGGGGGGTATGATTAAAATGGTACAGAGGGTATGATTAAAAAGGTAGAAGGAGGGTATGAATAAAAAGGAACAAGGGGGGGTGAATGATTAAAAAGGTACAAGGAGAGGTATGATTAAAAAGGTACAGGGGGGTATGATAAAAAAGTTACCGGGGGGAGGTATATGATTAAAAATGTACAAGGGGGTGTATGATAAAAAAAATTACCGGGGGGGGTATGATTTAAAAGGTACAAGGGGGGGGGTCTTCAGCTTCCTTCCTAGCATCCGGAACTAGTCCTTCAGTACTTCCCTGTTGTAGTTCTTGTTGCTCACATTGTTCGTCCCCACATGGATCACCACTGCCGTATCTTCTTCCTCCATACTGTTGATGATCCTGTCGAAGCGGTTCACTATGTCTTCTACCTTGGCTCCCGGTAGGCAGGTCACCAGCTGATCCAGTCTTCCTCCCGCTATGTGGCTGTCAACTTGTTTGATAATGGAGTCCCCCACAACGATTGCTGTCCTCTCTATCTTCTCTTGGTTCTCCAGCCGCAGGTCCGTGTCCCTGGTGTATGTCCATCTCTTCTGCCGCAAGTCAGTATCCTTTGTTCTCGCTGCTGTGTCACCCATTTCTTTGCAGTGGTTGTTCATTGAGTGGTCCTCACTCTCTGTAGGTGTCTTTTGGCAGTTCCACTGTTGCTGGTGATTTTCCACGGCCTCCCTGTGTGCCTCCTCTATGAACTTCTCCAGCTCTCGGACTTCTTCCTCGATGGTGTCCTCTGTCTTATTCTCTGCTTCCCCTGGCTTGACGTTCTCTGCATCTCTGTCTTCCTCCTCTACTGCTTGAAGTGCCTCCAGTTCCAGTATTCTACCCAACAGGAGTCTGACTTGCTTCTTCAGGCTCTCCAGTTCTCCGCATCGAGCGCATACATAAGACCGCCTCCCAGAGATACAGAAAACTGGGTAGCTCAACATCTTGCTTCCGTCTGCTGCTTTGTGGCAGATGGTGCAGAAAACTGGGTAGCTCAATGTCTTGCTTCCGTCTGCTGCTTTCCGGTCTGCTGTGGCTGTCTTCTGTGCCTGCTGTGTCCTCTGTGTCTACCTGGTTGCGTGTCCTCTGTGCCTGCTGTGGTCTCCTTCTGCTCTCCTTTAGCGGTGGCTCATCCCTTCTCAAGGCCCTTCACAAAGACGCTCTCGCTAAGGTTAACGCTCAGCTTCGACGCGCGCTGAACGGCTGAGCACCATTGGCCCCTCCCCTTTTAAGCAGGAGCTTTGGTGGTCAACGTCAGGGCATGGGCAGAGCTAACTCTCGTGATTTCCCCTGTAGTCTCCTGCCTCTGCTTCCCTTTGCTGCTTTCTCCTACTCCTCTCTCCTAGTGATTAGAGCTAAAGCCTCAGCACCCTGAGGATGTGGGTTCAAATCACGTGTTACTCCTTGTGACCCTGGGAAAGGCACTCAATCCTGGCAGACAATTTCTCTAAGCAGCTGGCTACATCTGTCTGTATAGCTCTGGGGGATCAGTGTCTAAGATCCCTGAATATTCTGGTAAAGGGGGAATTTCTATTTGTCCTATTTACCCTCTTTTTATCTGCCTCCAGTGCACATAACCAGCCTTAGGCTACCATAAGAGGCCAGGCGTTATAAAACTATTAGGTAGACTGTTGCAGTCAATTAGATCATGCCTTTAGCTACATAATGCAGGGATAAGGTTACCATATGTTTGGGAAAACCTGGACATGTCCACTTTTTAGATGGCTGTCCAGGCGTCCGAAGGGATTTCCAAAACCCGGCAGTTTGTCTAGGTTTTGGAAATCCTGAGCTCAGAGGCCACGTCTGGAAGCCTTTGCGCATGCACGGCCATCAACGTGATGACATTATATGCACACATGCATGTGTGTGATGTCATATGCACACACGCATGTGTGTGATGTCATTGTGTTGACGTTCATGCATGCGTATAGGCTTCCAAGTGCAGCCTTCGAGCCGGGGAGATTTGTGAGGGGGCGGGGCTAGGGGAGAAAAGGATGGAGCCAGAGGCAGAACGGGGCGGGGCCAGGCATCCTCTTTTTTTCATAGAGGAAATCTGGCAATCCTATGCAGGGTTCTATGTTAAGAGTCACTGACCAGGAAAAGGATCTAGGCATCATCATTGAGGATCTACCTCAGCTCAGTGTGCAGAAGTGGGTAAAAAAGCAAATAGAATGTTAGGAATTAGCAGGAAAAGAATGGAAAACAAAGATTAAAATGTGATAATGCCCTTGAATCGCTCCATGTGTGGCCACACCTCAAATACTGTGTGCAGTTCTGGTCACTGCATCTCAAAAATATATAGTGGAATTAGAAAAGGTGCAGAGAAGAGAGATGACAATTAGGGACGGGACAACTTCCCTATGAGGAATGGCTAAAGCAGCTAGGGCGCTTCAGCCTGGAGAAGAGACGGCTCAGACGAGATACAATAGACGTCTATAAAATACTGAGTGAAGTGGAGTGTTTAGATATGAATCACTTGTTTATTCTTTCCAAAAATACTAGGGGGCATGCGATGAAGCTACTATGTAGTAGATTTAAAACAAACTTCTTCACTCAACGTTCAATTAAACTCTGGAATTCATTGCCAGAGAATGAAAGCCATTAACTTAGCAGGGTTTTTAAAAAGCTTGGATAATGTCCTAAAAGAGAAGTCCACAGGCTATTATTGAGATGGTTGGGGAAATCCACTGCTTATTCCTAGGATAAGCACTACAAAATCTGTTTTACTACTTGGGATTTAGCTAGGTACTTTTGACCTGGGTTGGCCTCTGTTGGAAACAGGATATTGGAATTGACGGACCTTTGGGCTGTCCCAGTATGGTAACTGTTTTGTTCTAAGTACATTAGACAGATCGTGAGCCCATCGGGACAGACAGGGAAAATGCTTGAAGTAGCTGTATGTAAACTGCTTCGAGAATGGTTGTATAACTGTAGGGTCATGAAATGGTTAACTGTTGTTTAAAATATTGCTCTGGCCTACATAGCTGAAGAAAGTTTACAATCTATTGACTTCATCTGCCTAAAATGTATGTCCCTGTCTTACCACATTGTAAGCTAAATAGATAAGAGTTTGAGCCATGATGTACCCTGCCCTTCTGTACATTTAACATTTAGAACTGTAAGAGTTAGATAAGTGACCTGCTAGTGTGATCTTAGGACCAATAATAATTGTAGAAAAGTTATAGAAGTAACAAATGAAAATTGTAGTTTTTGCATATATTAGTTTGCAAAAAGGGCATAAAAGTCCGTGTATTTCCTGTTTCTGACACTCTAGTAGGCAGGCTATTAACTGCACTAGAGTCCGGTATACCGTAATAAATCTCTTGTACTTTCTTCACGCCTCTGACTTTGTGTGTCCAAGTGACCTTTCATAACTACAAAAAGGCTCAATCCCTTTCCCATCTGTGTTATGTAGCAGTTCCTTTAGGGAAAGACTCTGAAGGTCATACAACCTGCACGCTCTGCTTTCCTATATAATCTCATTGAATCCTGCTTCCCTCAGACTGCTCACTTTGTGCCAAAAATCTCCTAGTTTGGGCGTTTCCCTCTAGTCCATCTGCACAAACAGAAGTAGGCCAGGTTTACACTTCAGGAATGAGAAGATAAAAAGGCAACCATTTATTTTTCCAACAAACTTAGAAGTAAATTATAGAATGTGTTAAAGTTTTTGTTTCAGGAAATTTCATCATGTCTCTAAGAAGAAAAAAACCTTAATTGGCCTCAGATTTCTGAACTCTTTTCATTTTTGTAAACTGAGGAGGTCGAGGTCATTCCAAGGTCACTGCAGTTGGTGTTGGTATAGTACCTCTGTGAATACCTGGTCTCTTTAACACTATTTCCTTTAAAAACAGCTCTGCCCTGCTGCTATAATAGCCAGTTTCCTTGGCAAGCCTGTGCATTCCTTTAGCATATGGAAATACTTTTTAAGAGACATTAACGTATGCCTCTTATAGATTTAACCTGGAAATATTTTATGAGTGTTTTAAAAGACTCTCAAACTGTAAAAAGACTGGGTCTGATACTGAAAGGAAGCTATGCAAATAGCAGCACCTGTTACCCCAAATTGCACCGATTTTCAGGGCATTATTTGTAAAACTGAAGGTGATGCAGACCTCACAACCTACCTTGAAGAAAGCCATAGCATGATGGCTGAAACGTTGGTTTTTACCTGATCAGACGTGGTGAGACACGGAAAACTGTAACAAGCATGATGCCAGCTGCGGAAAAGCCTTAGAGAACATCTGGAGAGGGTGTGTATGACTATCTAGTTAGTTGCTTATTTGCATCAAAGGCTTTGGAGAAGAGCCAAGCTATCACCTGCTTCCTGAAATACAGATTGTCTTGGATATCACATCATGTTTGGCTGCCTATATGGTTGGCAGAAGGAACTTCAATCCTCTTAGCTGCCAATAGCGCAGATAAATGAAAATGTTAAAAAAAAGACATATTTAATAGCTTGAAAATTAACAATACATTTACAAGGAAACTTAAGAAAAAATACTGCTCCTAATCACAGAACACTGGGGGAAAGTAATAGGAACTATTTCCACCTTCTTATGTTCTTATGCATCTTTCTTGTTATTTCAGGAAACATTTGAATCTTTAACATCATAAATAACTTTCCTCGATTCTTGAAGGACAATTTTAGTAGCCATTCCTCATCGGAAAATAGTGCATACATGCCCATCAAAGTTGCAGAATACTATGGCTCAGAGTCAGAAGTTTCCGGTAAACTGTAACATCCAGTCTATCAATCTACACAACATCTAATCCATGATTTTGACTTTGATGTTATACACTAGTTCCCTTCTCTTTAGTAGGCAAATAAAAAATTCAAGGAAGTGGTTGGAAATTAGGTTCCGGAACATTCAGAATATCCTGCAGATCCTTCTTGCACTTCTCTTTTGCTGAAATCATTGACATTTTAAGAAAATTTAATGCTTGAAAATTGCAACTTTGAACAGCATTCTCCAAAGACTCATTATGAGATCTATTAAGTGTAAGATCTTTAATCAAAGTCATCTGCAATGACTTAACAGAAGCCTCTGACACTTTGTATCATTCATTTTAATAGAGATCTCTGTTAATTTAAAACTATGCTGGGTTATTCTATCTTTCAACTTCTTTACTTTCTGATCAAGCTCATTAATATGAGGAAACAAAATATTAATTCAGAGAAAGCCTCCCAAATTGTCTCCAAGTTTGTAACTGCAGATCAAGAAAAGAGTAAACCTGGAACTCCATTGGAAGTCTGAAAACCCTGGGGGGTCATAAGAACATAAGAATAGCCATACCGGGTCAGACCAGTGGCATAGCCACAGAGGGGTCTCAGGGGACTGGGCCTCCCACTTTGGGCTCAGGCCCCCTCCAACACCTGTAGCAGCTAGTAAAGAGCTGGTGAGGGTACTCAAGCCCTGCCATCCAAAGAGTTTCCCTGTCAGAGCCTAGACCACACTCCCTGATCAGCAGGAAGATGGCAGGATGCTCTGGCGGTTGATGAGGTACTTTCTCACATGCTCAGTTCACGTATTTGAAATGAGCATACATGGAAGTGCTGGAGACAGAGGCTGAAGCAGCCTGTCAACTTCTGCTGCTTGAGTAATGCAATCTAGGCTTGAGCATCTGCGCCAGCAAAGGTAGGATTGGCATGGGGCAACAGAGGGAAGGGAGACCGAGAGGAAATGCTTGCTCCCCCTTCCAGTCCGCCCTAAATATCCTCCCCCCCACCCCCCCCCCACCCCCATTTCTGGCTATGCTCCTGGGTCAGACCAATGGTCCATCTAGTCTAGTTGGATATCTGTGACTGGCGTACAACTCTGGAATGCCTTGCCTGGTATCCTGCAGTTTTGTACGGGGAGGATGAATTTTAAGAAAATGATGAAAACTCAATTATTGGCCAAGGCCTTCTTATGCTAAGATATATTTCAGTTGATAATCACCTTCTAGAATTTTTCTGACATCAATGTATGATTTCAAGTTTGTTTGTACTTCTGCATTGATTGAATTTGTGCTCTATCCCTATTATAACAGGGACGATTAACAATGTTGTCTTGACAGGTCTACGTTATATGTGATAATCAGAGGGAAACAAGATTTTATGTATGTGATATGGAAACCGCATAGTTGTATGCAGTTTATAAATTTTTAAATAGTTTCTTGTTTCCAACAGTGGCCATCCAGGTCACAAGTAACTAGATGAAACCCAAATAGTAGCAACATTCCATGCTACCAACTCCATGGCAAGCATTTCAATAGCAGACGATGGACTTTTCCTCCAGGAACTTGTCCAAACCTTTTTTAAACCCAGCTATAGTAACCACTGCTACCACATCCTCTGTCAATGAGTTCCAGAGCTTAACTATTCTTTGAGTGAAAATTTTTCCTCCTATTTGATTTAAAAATATTTACATGCTAACTTCATTGAGTGTCCCCTAGCCTTTGTCATTTTTTTAAACAATAAAAAAATTGGTTAATTTTTACCCATTCTACACCACTCAGGACTTTCTAAATCTTAATCATATCTTTCTTCAGCCATCTCTTTTCCAAGGTACTATTAGCCTACTTTTAATGCAAATGCCTTCCCTTGGTCTGCAGGCATTTTACCTGTTTTTCTGTTCTTTCGTGTTTTCTATTTAATTCACAGTTGTGCCTCTCACTTGTGTTGTTTTGCCTTTGGCATGCATCACTGTGGTATAACACTATTCACAGGTTTCTAACATAATATAACATCTTTATTTATACAACGTGAAAGCCTTTTGGTTTGAGGCGGTTTACAGGAAAAATGGCTGAGAAGAATCAGTGAGCTACAGCAATGGAGAAAGGACTGAAAATTGTATAGATTGCATAGAGGGGTTTTATAAGGAAGGAGATAAAAAAAATAGGTAAGAATGTTCAGTCTTAGAGCAACAACGTGGAATAGTCAGTAGGTTGGGAATCTTTTCATGGAAAATTTAAGGTGGGTCATCCTGTATGGGGAAGAGGAGCGTTTTTAGGAGCTTTATGAAGTGCACGTAAGAGGTTGATGTTCTGACCAGTTGGTTCCATTCGGGGTCATGTTGACTTTCTTATTCGTTCAACTCTATTGCTGATGTACACATAAGATCTTGTCTGGTTAAGGATGTAGCCCAGGACAACTTTACTGTCAGTATAGAAGTTGACTGCATTCACTTGACTCTCAAGTTATTTTAGTATCATATCTGCTATTTCTACGGCTAGTATTGACTTGTCTCAGATTCAAAATTATTCTTGGCATTAGAGTTCACAGGTAAGATCAGTGATAACTTTCCAGTCACCACGTAATGCCTACCTACGCGTTACTGCGGCGTTCTCTTTACTTCACCAGCACTGTGGAATTCTCTACCCCTACCTATCTGTGGTGAAACTTCTCTACTGAATTTCAAAACTGCTGTACAAACGTGGTTGTTTGAACAGGCTTTCTTGCATTGATGAGGTGATACCTTGCTCCTCGTTCATAAAACTCGACTCCTCTCCTATCTTCCCTCTGCCTTGTGATGTTCTGAACGTTGTATGGTTGTTGCTTTCCTCTTTGGATTTCCTCTTCCTTTATGTAATTTTAGACTATAAACTGCCTTGCTCTGCGCTTACAGTAAAAGGCAATAAATGCTGACTAAATAAATAAAATATAAATAAAATATTCAACAGGCTTTCAAAAAAGAAAATTTAGACAAGGCCTTAAACCCTGCCCTGTGAAGGTTTGTGTGATCCATGTTATCTCCATCAGAAGAATATTGTGGGATATCATGGAAGATGGTGGAGGGCCCAGCAGAGGAGAAAAGCCCTTCTTGTGAAGGACCGGGTTTCCTCAGTTTCATCTCCTAATCTGTCATAAATGTGAGAGTGAAACATATTTCAGTGTGGAGAATGACACGGTGACAAAATGAATCATCGTTCCCGTCCCCATGGATAACCGTGGGAAACAATCCCATGTCCTTCTTTAGTGTCCATCTCAACCTCAGTCCTTCTACACCAGCATTCTTCAATGCAAGGCTCGAGGGTCAGTGGCTGGGCCCATTCATGCTCCGATTCTTCCCTCTCTCCTTAAAGAATGACATGGAGATGGTTTCCCGCGGTTATCTGTGGGCATGGGAACGGTGATGAATTTTGTCACCATGTCATTCTCTAGTTCAATGGCAGTGGAGGCCTGAGGCACAGGAAATCTGCACAGTAAGTAAAAAGGGAAATCAGCTGCAGACTGGACTCTATAAGGCAGATCTTCTGGTTGGTTTGAATACTTTGCATCGCAGATCCTTGCCTGTATTCTATGTGTTTATAAGGATTTATTTACCACCTTTTTTGGAGACATTTACCCAAGATGGTTTGTACAACAAGAATAAAGTGAGCAGAGGCAATAAACAATCACATTAGTAATTAAATTACAATGTACATTATGGCACAGTATGAGACTTAATGTCAATACAATACACATTGAAATATCTTAATAGGCAGAGTGACAGCAGTGAGACAGAAAATCTAGGCCTTAACTTTAGGAAAAATTGCACATGATTTCAGCTAGAGTCGTAATGTATAGGCACATCCTTCTACAGTATGTGTAGCCAACGTTAGTCCTCATGTATGTGAGACTACATTTGTTTCCTTCCAATAAAGGCTTGGGAGAAGAGCCAAGCTTTCACCTGTACATTGCCAGCCTCATGTTAGCACAAGCAATCGCTCATTTTCCCTTTTCATGTTTATCTCTCGTTACGATGCTCTCTTTTTCCTGTGCCGTGTTTTCATGTGTTCCTTTTTCTGGTTTGAGCCAAATCATGTCCTTTTATGTTTCATTTCAGCTGAGATCATTTTTCAACTTCAAGCCTTCAGATGCAGTAAGAAGAATTAACTCGCAAGCACGTGTGATGACTGGGAACATGTTATATTATCCTCTCTTCCTTTATTTGCAAGCCAGACAGCACAATGAAGCCGAAGGGGTCAAACCGTAAGGTCTATTAAGAAGACATTTGTATGCTGGTTGAAGGGTCAACAGGACACAGCTGAAAGGTTCGAGCAGCCGACTAACCTCTCCCACCTTCATAAACTTAGTCATGCCTTCAGCTAGTTGCATCCAGCACTTTTCTGGCAATCTCAAGCTTCAGGGTAGATTTGGAACAGATTCAGAGCAATGTTGCCAAGGAACTCAAAAGCTGTCAGAGTATGATTTGAGTAACAAGTCGAAGGAAGGAAGAGTGCAATGGGGCAATAGCCTTTACCAGTTGAATTGCTATAGGGCTACACTCAGACCTTCCCAGAGAGATCACGGGTGGTCTTGGACTTGACTTTCCTATGAAATATGGTATTTCCACCCTACATGAGAAATGTTTGATTCATTTAACTTCCAAGCTCCTGCTTTGCAGAAATGCTCTCTAGGGGGGGTAATTCTTGAAAGGATGTTTTGGACTTAAAGACCTTTTTATGTCCATAAAAGGGCTTTTATAAAACACTGCAATCATTATAAATGTAAAAGTATGTAGAGGCCCAAGAAGGTGCATACTTTAAATATTTCTTTTACTGAACATAAGAAGTTTTATAACTCCAAGACTCCAATGAACAGTCACAAGTTTTAAATAATAACAATAAAATAATGGGACCACCTAGAGCTGCCAGTTCAGCCCTTACCTCATTCCCTGCTCCTCCCCTTCCCAACATATAGTGTCTATGAAGGGCTTGGATTTTGATAGCCCCTCCCCCCAGTGCTTTTAAACACTCCAATTTTAAACTCTCCCATACCCTTAACATTCCTGAACCAGAACTTGTATTGGGTCTTTCTTTGTTCAAGAGGTCACCCAACTGGTTCAAAATAAGACTATGGACTACAGCACTGATTGAAAGTACAAGTTCTACACCAAAGAAACTGTGAGTAGAAATGCATGAAGTTTATTACACCAATGACAATATAAAAACGACTTGTCCTGAACCCTATAATGACAAATACGGGTTTTTCTTACTATACAGGCCTTAACAGTCAAAATGTTTAGTCCTTTTTCTTTGATTCTTTTTGTTTCTGTCTTCACCCCCCCAAAAAAACCAAATCTCATGGGACTGACCCAGGATTCTCATCACAAAATTAGCATTAGAACATAAGAATAACCAAACTGGGTCAGACCAATGGCCCATCTAGTCCAGTATCCTTATTTCACAGTCACCAATCCAGGTCACTAGTACTTCAGGTTTCAGTTTTTTATTTAAATTTGATGGATCGCTTATTCAAAATTACTAAGCGATTTACAGCTTCATAAAAAGGGTTACAGTGAGTAAGCAACAAACAATAGTCTTAGAACTAACAAGTTTTAAGACGAACACGAAACGTAAGGATAAAGGGGTAAAGTTACATCTTTATAGCTTGAGAGAAGAGAGAAAGCAAGGGATGAAACAATGGGAAAGGGTAAAAGATCTGAGCCCTCATATTTGTATCTAAAGATGAAGGCTAAAGATTGAACGCGTCTTTAAAAAGACAAGTTTTAAGAAGTTTCTTAAATTGACTGAGGTCTTTTTCTTCTCTGATAAAGTGAGGGAGAGCATTCCACAATTGTGGAGCCATTACTGAAAACATATCGTTTCTTCTAGTGCCAATGATTTTTAGTGAAGGGACTGTAAGGAGCATTTGAGATGTCGACCGGAGAGAAACCCAAATAGTTGCAACATTCCATACTACCGATCTCAGAGCAAGCAGTGGCTTCCCCCATGTCTTTCTCAATAACAGACTTTTCCTCCAGGAACTTGTCCAAACTTTTTTTTAAATCCAGCTATGTTAGGGTGATGAAAATGATAAAAGGGATAGAATATCTTCCCTATGAGGAAGCCAGGGTTCGTCAGCCTGAAGAAGAGATGGCTGAGGGAGAGATAGGATAGAGGAGTGGAATGGGTAGACATGAATCGCTCTTTAAGCATGCAGAACTTCTTAAAACAATTTTACAACTGTTTTTCACAAGCTTTGTTTAAATATATCCTGTACTTTTGATTTAGCGTTTTAAGGTATCACGTCAGGCAGCAGGCCCCTAACAGGATATGAAGAGGTAATTCTCGCCTTTTTTTCGACTTTCAATTCAGTTTTTTCTGCCTAGGTTTACACATATTTTCCTTCTTTTTTTCTTTCTCATTGGTTCTCTGTATGCTATATTCTAATTTTTGTTCAAAACTTATGCATTAATTGGCCGTTTAATTTTTACACACTTACACCTTATATATTTTTGCCGGTCCACAAAATAATTATTTTATTTCCGCCGGTCATAGGTGTAAAAAGGTTGAAGAACACTGCTAACCCGTATTTAATCAAACCAGTGTGCTAATAGTGCAAAATATGATGAGACAACAAAAAATAAATACAGAAATTGTTAAGGCTATCTCTGCCCCTCATCTGACGGTACAGGAGCGTCCAAAGTCAGACAAGCAGGCACAGGCACGAGCTAAACAGTCTACTGGAGGTACTTAGCTTCTCCATAGTGATGTAGATGCAGCCAGCCAAGATTGAGCTTATCCAACGGGGCTCCGTTTTGAGGGTGAAACCCCCTTCCTCAGGAACCGGCTATGCTGTTGCTAATAGCTCTTGAACACCAAGATTGAACTTATCCAACGGGGCTCCGTTTTGAGGGTGAAACCCCCTTCCTCAGGAACCGGCTATGCTGTTGCTAATAGCTCTTGAACACCAGCCAAAGATGACAGCAAAGTTGAAAATGGTGCTGGGCTGAGAGGAATTTATGTGGGAGTTTGTTGTTCAAGCTGTCTCTTCCCTTCACCCTTCTTTTTTGGGGTTAGGGGAGATTTGTTCTCCTGTTTTTAATCTTTTAAACATTTCCTAGATGAAATCTTACATAAAGAAGTGGATATACAGTGAATTTTGTTAAAGTTCAACAACAACAAAACCCCTATATGTGTTTTTTTTCTAAAATGGATGTTTCTGCTGCAGAAACCTGACACATAAAGATCTGTTTCTCCTCTATTTTAGACAAGGCTCCATGTTGGCAGTTTCTATCCTAAAGAGTTGGTCAAACTTGCGATGCACTTAGGATATGAGTGGTATATAAGTAATTAAATAAATAAAGCTGAGGAGAAATCTTAGGAAATATTTTTTTTACCGAAAGGGAGGTAGATACGTGGAATAGTCCCCTGGAGACAAAGACTGCATCGGACTTCATGAAAGTGTGGGATCTCTTAGAGGGAGTATGAGATAGTGGAAGCTGTGGATGAGCAGACTGGATGGGTCATTTGGCCTCTATCTGCCTTCATGTTTCTACGTAACTTGTCCAAACCTTTCTTAAACTTAGCTACGTTAGCTGCTGTAACTACCTCCTCTGGCAACGAGCTCCTTAGCTTAACTATTCTTTGAATAAAAAAATGTCCTCCTATTTGATTCAAAAGTATTCCCATGTAATTTCATTGTATTCCTAGTTTTTGAAAAATTCATTCACTCTTACCTGTTCTACACCACATGGAGAGGGAACTTATATTTAGTCTCTATATCAAATACTATACAGGTATTAATTTGGGGAAGGTCTTCAGTATTTCATTGTCAGTGAGCATTACAAAGGACACTGTAAAGGAATGGGGTTTTATCTAGTAGACATTCACAATCGTTTGAAAACAGCCCAGTCATGACAACAAATAGGTTACAGTAGACATATGAACATAAACTAAACTAAACTAAACCTTAAGTTTATATACCGCATCATCTCCAAGTTTCAAGTTTCAAGTTTATTATGGGACTTGATAAATCGCTTAATCGGATATTCTAAGCGATTTACATTTAAAATTTACAATATAAAAACGAAGAACAATAACAATGCAATACATTACAATACATACAATTTAAATAATGGCTAAAAAAACTCTAAATTTAAACATTGTTAAACAAAGGGAAAGGAGGGATGAAATACAATTTTAAAGTAAAGAAGAAACATTGAGGGAAAATACAAAAGGGATATAGTTAAAACAGGTTTAACCAAATAAATATAATTCATGAAGAATAAAATTATGTAGAAAAGGCATCTTTAAAAAGGAAAGTTTTTAACTCAGTTTTAAATTTTCCAAGGTCTTTCTCCTCCCGTAAAGTAATAGGGAGGGCGTTCCATGTTTGCGGTGCCGTACAAGAAAAAATAAATTGTCTCCTTGTATTAATAATTTTTAATGATGGGATCGTTAGCAGATTTTGTTCGCTAGAACGTAAAATTCTCTTTGCAGAATATGGAATAAGCGATCTATATAAAAAAGCAGGGGTCTTGTTAATCAAAGTTTTAAAGATAATTATACATAACTTATAAGTGATTCAGTAATTAACAGGAAGCCAATGAGCCTCTTTGAGAAGTGGTGTTACATGATCAAATTTTTTGGAATTATTTATTAATTTTATTGCTGTATTCTGTATAATTTGTAATCGTTTTATTTCATATTGTGCAATTCCTTTGAATAAAGAGTTGCAGTAATCAAGTATGGAGCTCGACACGGTTTACAAGAACTTAAAATAGTAGGTAGAGAAGAAGAAAAAGGATGACATGAACTTATGTGAAGAAGGGGGGGAGAAAAAAGGGGGGGGAATTGCCATCATAAGAATGACCATCTCCGGATCAGACTTTAGGGTCCATCAAGTCCGGAGATCCGCCCACGCGGAGGCCCCGCCAGGAGTACCCTGGCATAGTTTTGGTTCCCATATCACTCTATGCTTCTCATTAGGGAGATGTGCATCCAGCTTACCCAGAGCTTAGTCTAGAGACCAGACTGGTCATAGCGAAGAGTACGAGGAGAAGTATGTTGAGGAGGCAGTTTTTAATGGCCCGATTGACGGAAGAGGAAGGTCTTTACTGCTCTGCAGAAGGTCATTAGTGAGTCTAACAACCTGATCTGTGTGGGTAGTCCGTTCCATAGCTGAGGTAGGAAATGGCTTTAACAGTTAACCCTTTCAGGACCATAAGGATCGTAGGCCAATTTTTGTGGTTTTGACGACATTTTTATGGTAAAAAGGGCTTGCAGATGCCAAAAAATTGATTTTTTTTTGTGAAATATCATTATTTTTATTTTAAAAAATCACACTTCTGGCTTATGGACAGTGTGGCAAGTGAATCTTCTCGTCAATCTGGCAACGACGCTAATGAATGAATGTCGGAACCAGTTTGTTTACATAAAGGCAGTATCCTATGGAATCCGTACATATCAAATTTAGAACTGTAGACTATCCCAATCAAAATTTATAGGATTTTAAAGTTATGGGACAAATATGTCCCTTGGTCCTGAAAGGGTTAAAGGAAAGATTTATAAACTATAAAGTGTTTTACCTCATGCAACATTGTCATTTCGTTAATAAGACCTTAACTAGTTTTTCTGCGGCCCTCACAGTTAAAGTTTAACATCTTTCCTTTTCCTTTGAATTAACATAAGATTATAACAGTTATAACAGGCGTCTGCAACCGCCTTCAGCTCTCACCTCCTCCAGCACCGGACACACGCACTGCTCCAAGTTGCATTGCCTCCAACCATTGCTCCAATGGTTACCTTACATTCTGGAACGTTGCCTGCCTCACTGCTGTAACCTCACGCAAGCGCTTTCATGCGTCTGCATGCGATTGGACTCCACCTCACAATCGCGTACAGATGCAGGAAAGCGCTAGCTTGAGGTTACAGCGATTGCCAGACACTTGTGAAGTGGACAATCGCATACAGACCGATGGCCTCAAAATAGTACCTGGCAGGCCGCATGTGGCCTGTGGGCCGTGAATTTGAGACCACTGGTTTACATGAATTTATTCAGGAACTCAAGCATTCTTCCCTGTCTGTCCTGGTGGGCTCACAATCTATCTAATGTTCCTGAGGCAATAGGGGGATTAAGTGACTTGCCCAAGGTCACAAGGAGTAGCGTAGGTTTGTACCCACAACCTGAGGGTGCTGCTTTAACCATTGTGCCACACTCTGCATACAGTTCAAACACCTCTTACAAGTGTATTCACTCTGCAGCTCCTCAATATCTCTCCCTAAACTCCACCCCATGAATGCTGCTCTTTGGGCAAGTCTCTGTACCTTTCTCCTGTACTGCCAATTCCTGACTCCATCCCTTCTTTCTTGCTTGGAACAACTTGCCCGACTCGGTACATCGTGCTCCATCTTTGGCGGTATTCAAATCCAGGCTGAAAGCCCATTTTATCAAAGCCTCCTTTAAATCCAAACCCTACCAACTTGTAAACCACCATATTTGTTTACCATTCTCTCTGTGGTCCTCTACCCTCTCTTCCTCTTCATCCCTTTGTATTTCCCTACATGAGCAGCAAATATCGACCCCATTATTAATGTTAATTCACAGTAATCTGAATTGGCATGTGGATCTGCCTCTCTGCTATTCTATAACTTTGTGTGCATAGTGTTTTGTGTGGCCAGGGGGGGGGGGGGCATGAATGGGTCAGGGGCATTCCAAACATTTTGGTGCAGTGTTATTGAATACTGGGATTCTGCACCCAACTTGCATGCCAGGATTTATATCAGGTTTCATCAGACGTGTGTCCTCATGTCCAAAGTTTGGTGTACGAATCCGCTGTTGTTGTTAGGTGCCATTGACTTGTGCTCGAGTCCTAGCGACTTGATGAATTGCAAATCTAAAAAGAAATCAGTTTTGTGCTAGTCCGGAAAGGTCCGCCAGCATCCTCCCCATGGTTGTTTTCAACATGTCCAGCCTTCTGATTGCAGGTCGCCCTCTTCACCTGGTTCCTTCGATCTTCCCAAACAGTGATCTCTCTTTTCCGATGGCGGGACCAAAATATGACAGTCGTAACTTTATCATTTGGGCTTCGAGTGACATAGCCCCAGAAGCAAAAGAAAAGACTACAACTGATACAAAATGCAGCAGTCAGGATGATTTTCGGGCTAAAAAAATCCGACCACATAACCCCTTCCTACAGACTCCTACACTGGCTGCCGATGGAGGCACGCACGAAGTTCAAACTAGGATGTCTCTGCTTCAAAGTACTAAATGGGCTAACCCCTAAATACATCACAGACCTCTTCTCATTCCCAAACCAACAGACACGAAGAAAAACACACTGAAATTTGTCTCCCCACCGGCCAGAGGATGCAAATATAAAAGATATCATCAACAACTTGCTATCGTATCAAGCAGCAACATGGGGTAAAGACCTAGAAAAACTAATTGCACACACGAACAATTATGGAGAATTTAGGAAACACCTAAAAACTTACTGTTCCTGAAATACCTAGACAACGAACCAGGCCATCAACCCCCCTTGTAACATCATCATATACCAGAACTTGTAAAATGTTAACCCTAACCCTACACACAAACTGTTGGTACTATTATTATGATGACATTATCAGATGCACACTGTTATTCTCTTCAATTCGTTGTATGTACAGCTCTATTCATTGTATCTACAGCTATTATTTATTGTATTTACAATTTCTATTTAATGTAAACCGCCTAGAAGTCGCAAGATTGCTGGCGGTAT
Source organism: Geotrypetes seraphini (assembly GCF_902459505.1). NCBI lineage: Eukaryota > Metazoa > Chordata > Amphibia > Gymnophiona > Dermophiidae > Geotrypetes > Geotrypetes seraphini. The sequence goes on along the minus strand of NC_047101.1, from coordinate 30,393,887 downwards.
ATAAGAATAAAGTTATTATTATTATTATTATTGTTATTATTATAGCCGCTTTGATCTCTTCCAGAATCGATTTGTCAGTTCTTCTGACGGTCCATGCCACGCCTAAAATCACCATTTACTAAATCTGGCCTATCATACTCGGGTCCTAGTGGGAAGGTAATTGGCCACTGTTCTCCATTGACCAACAATAATATATAATCCCCATGTGACCATTGTCCAACAATAATATGAAACCCCTTGTAAACAAAGTATAATTAAAGGCATGCCTGACGAAAGCTCTGTGGGCAGCTGACAGTACACACAGCTCCGCTATTTGTGCTTGAAAGCATGTCAGATGCACATATACAATTTGTCTGTAGTTTTTCTTGTGGCAAATTCGTACGCTTAGATGCTCTTATGCACAGCAAGCAGAACCAGATGTGAATTTCATCAGAGTGTAAATGAGTTGCCATCTGCAGGCCGCCCCCCCTCCGCTCAGCAGAATGACGAAGTGCATGTTCTGGAGGTCACGATGGAGGCAAATGCTATTGATGATTAAATCTGACAGCTGGGATGGAGTTATCACTCTTTGAGCCGAATGTGTTGCAGAACTTGCCGTGAAAGTTGGCTCTGTTCCTAGGTGCGCTCGGTGTAAAAGATGCAACTTGACGGGCCGTCTTTAAAAACTCTTGTCTCCCAGCTGTTAGTCTGAATGCCACGCTAGTGTGTTTAACAGTTAGGTAATACTATTCAGTTTACAATTTATTGCTCTGTTTTTGCAGGCCCTCAGCTTTTAAGAGTTTTCTCTGGTTGATTTAGCATGCACACATGAGTACAAGAAACCTCATCCAGAACTTCGGCAGAGCTTGATGGACACTGCGCCTAAAATGATCAGATGTTATGATCCCTTCCATCTGCAAGTATTTAAGTGGAGGCTATTAGCTGTAAAGATGGCAAATACCAACCCAAGAAGGAAAACAATTACATTCCCTGGCATGAAAAGCACCTGTGGGAGTTTTGGGGGAAAGGGGGAGAAGAGGTGGAGGTAAGGCCATCACACGAATGTTCTGTTGAACTTCTATAGAGGAACAGTTTATAAACAGCAAGGTAAAGATTCAGTGTGAGAAAAAGATGAGAATAAATTTACCCTATGAGCACATCTTTGCGTGGCTCTTCAGCCCAGCTATGCATTCAGATCTGTGCACTGGATAGATACTGTTACGCCCACGCACAGCACCCCCATAGGAGAAGCGAGCCCCCTCAATCAGTTTAGGGAAAAGAAATAAGCAGGACTGGCATACATCTGGACACAAACACTACTTAGCAGAATCCCTTACGTCACACAAGCACCATAGCACAAGCACACAAGCACAAGCACACAAGCACACAATCATTTCAAAAGATTTCTCGACAAAACCTTTGCTTACCAGGCAGCCAAGCTGAACCCTTGGCTTGCCCAAATGATACTCGAGGCCCCCTCTTACCTTAGCTTCAGAAAACTTCTCAAAACGCACCTTTTCCGTGAACAGGCCTTTTAATCCCCCTTGCCCCCTATTTTCTCCCCTTTCCCTCTCTACCCCGCCCCTTCGGCTGTCCCTCTCTCCCTCTCGCTATATCATATCTTCAACCCGTCCTCCTGTATTACCGTTACCTCGACCTAATCTCTTCAAAGAGTTCCCCCCCCCACTTCATTGCCTGTATCTTTGTCAAAATTTTGTAAATCCGTGTGTTATCACGGACCTTAATTAATGGATGTAAACCGCCTAGAACTTTATGGGTATGGCGGTATACAAGAATAAAATTATTATTATTATTATTATTATATAGAAAATAAGGGCCCAGGCTAAACCAAGGCAGCTGTAGGGGTGGTGTGGGCTGGGGTGGAAAACTGATTGGGAGAGCTATGGGGGGTGTTGCAAAGCTGATCAGAAGGGTGGAGGGGGGGGGAGTGTGTTTTTGAATGCAGCAGGCATTTCACTACATGCAATAACACAGTTCCATTTACCGCCTCCTCTTGAGGCCGCATGAAGTGCACTCATGCTATCAGCAGCAGTAACAGCGTGAAGTGAAGTACTGCGCACTGTCTACATTCGGTTGTGCGCTGTTTGCAATTCCTAAGCTTGTGGTTTATAGCAGGACCGAAAGAAGGTTGTCCTCACGACCGAAACATGGCCCGTGTCGGGTCTATGCCACAACTCACATACTGTGTTTCTTTGAGTAATTGGATACTTTATTATGCTGTCTTTTGCACCTTGCTCAGATAAAGTTTTTATCAAGATCATCAGTTCTACACTTTTTGTTTTCTGCTCCACCCACCAGCTCGCCTTGAGGTTTGCCATTTATTTTTGGAATCATGGGTTCCTGAGGAAGGGACGTGTTCCCGAAACCAGGCTTGGTTGAACCTGGTGCTGTGGTGTTCCATCTGCCTTGTCCTCGCTCCCCTGGACGCTGGATGAAGTTTCATTGAAGCTAAGTTGTTTGCTTTTGATTTTTCTGGGAGTTGACTGGGGGGGTTCCCTGAGTGATTGCTGTGACTGAATTCACCTGTGTTCATTGTGCACTGTTTTTTATGGTGGTAGTGTTATTTTCATTTGAAGCACACCCTAGGTACCTGATGATGGTGTGCAGGCAGTGGCCTATTGGTCTCCACCTGATTGCATGAAGCATTGGAACATTGCTCCCGTCGCTGACCTCGTGCACTGAGGGTACTTAATTTCACTCTAACACCTCTATGTTACTTATTGATTTGTATTTACTTTTGTCAGTTAGTCCTCTTACGGTGTCTTCCTGTTTCTTGCAATCACTCACGGAACCCTTGACCATTTTTTGCCTTGCTGTTGGTCTCTTTGCAAGTTCCTTTGGCAAATATATATTTTTTTGGAGTTTGTTGCACCACCCATTCCTGCCACATCCCTCTGTATGCAGTTAACAAGAGAATTAGCACACATTATCCTGCCTGCACAGGAATCAAGTACCGCACTCATGCAATAATTATGTATTTATTAATTTACATTTGATGTTGCACCCTTCTTAGGGTTACCAGATGTCCAGAAAACCTGGACATGTCTGGAGGCGGAACAGGGCGGTGTCATGTGTCCGAGGTTTTGCAGAAAAAAAATATGGTAACCCTATGTAGCACCCTTCTACAATGTCAAGGTCCTGATTCTACAGTATTAATGGCACATAACTCCTAGGCGCTGTTGATAGTGAAAGATTAGAGAAACTGGGCCTCTTCTCCCTCGAACAGAGGAGATTGAGAGGGGACATGATCGAAACTTTCAAGGTACTGAAGGTAGAGAGAACGAGAAGGCACTCTCTAAAGTTGAAAGGGGATAGATTCCGTACAAGCGTAAGGAAGTTCTTCCTCACCCAGAAAGTGGTAGAAAACTGGAACGCTCTTCCGGAGGCTTTTATAGGGGAAAACACCCTCCATGGATTCAAGACAAAGTTAGACAAGTTCATAATGAACAAGGACTTACGCTGGTAGGACTAGTTTCAGTTAGGGCGCTAGTCTTTGACCAGAGGGCCGCCGCGTGAGCGGACTGCTGGGCATGATGGTCTGACCCTGCAGCGGCAACTCTTATGTTCTTATGTTCTCTGTTAGGCGCTGTTTATAGAATCACGCCTAGTAGTGCCTTAGCGGTCATAGGCGTTGAATCCTTAGTGTGCCTAAGTCAGGTGCCTACTAATGCCAAAGTCAAACAACACCTCAAATCCACACCTACTTGCTGGTAGGTGCATCAGAGTAGACACCTACCTCGAAGTGGTAGGTGCCTTGCAAGTTGGGTACCACCAGCTAATTTATTTTTTAACAATTGTTTTGTAATGGCGCTTTCAATTATGAGTGCCGATTAAGCCAATTAAGAAAATTAAGATAGGCTAGGCATGCTGATCTAAGTGCCTAGCTTCAGGGATCATTTATAGACCCTGCACCAAAGTGCTTTACAGAAAGGTCCACAATTTGCGATCTAACGGCTTAGCGCAGGTTAGGAAACAGGTCCATAATACAGATGATAAACTTATCCACATTTTTCTTCTTTTAAAGTAACAACCTGAGGTTGAATTAGCACAGCTTTAAAACTTGTGACCTGAGTTGCCAGTGGGCAAGGCTTCATCACTACTTATCTACTGTGCATGCATGTATCTTCCATAATGCTTCATTATTTAATTATCCTCAAAGTACAAACTAAAATAACATCTGTGAAAACTGAGAGCACATCTTTCTTTTTACATCTTGTGCTTGGATCAGAAAGGGCTGAGCAATCTGTCTGCAAACTTAAGGAGGATCCTTAGGAATGTTGTAGGGATGAGCATTTGCGACTGTGCATTTGGTTTGCAGATGCCTAAAAATGTAAAATGTGTGCAACACTGATGAATACACATGCATACAACTGAAGTTCTTGCACCCATATACCCACAGATTCTATAAAGCAGACATGTCCAACAGGTAGATCACGAGGGGGGTCACAGGTAGATCGCCAGCCCCACTTGGATCCTTCGCTCCAGCAGCTCATCCCGTCGCTAGGAGAGAGCTTCGTGCCGGCGGTCATCTGCCGAGGGCTTGCCGCCACTGCTGATCCTTTGCCTGTCTTTCTTCCCTGCCTGAAGGAATGTTGCCTACGGGTGTATTAGGGGCGCTTGTTGTTTTCGTGCCAATAGTTTGTGGGTACCCCAGGGGGCTGCCGCCCATACCTCACGGGCCATATCGAGGTAGAAGAAGATATCTTCTTTTTCAAAGGTCCGACGGCGACAAGAGGACATACATGGAAAATCAGGGGCGGGAAATTGCACGGTGACACCAGGAAATACTTTTTCACCGAAAGAGTGGTTGATCGCTGGAATGGACTTCCACTTCAGGTGATCGAGGCGAGCAGCGTGCCTGATTTTAAG